>NC_090940.1:237606985-242406985 GCF_040938575.1 Ambystoma mexicanum | reverse complement strand
CCTGGGCCATGACCGGACAGGCTTTTCGGGGGTCAGGCCCAGGCAAGGGGAGTTATCCAGAGGGTGATGGGGGCCTTTGTTTCACCCTTTTCTTTCCCTAAGAGACTCTTTGCTGTACTATTCCAGTATATGGTCTATTGATTGTAAATGCTTTTTGTGTGTTGATTTTGCTTTGTGTTTGATGGATTTTTTTCAATCCGAATAAACTTGTTGACTGACTGACTGAAATGTATATAACTAGAGAAGCGACTAACACTTGTATACTAGGCGACAGAATTGATTGTATAAAAGACGTTCAGGCTGATGCCACTCCAGAAGAGCTTAAGCAATGGGCTGAGGGTTTAGCAAGTTTAGACAATGAAGGTTGCTGGGTAGACATTGAAGCAAAAAGATGGATGCTACCCAATGCTTATGTCACTGCTATGGTTA
The DNA here is from genome assembly GCF_040938575.1 of Ambystoma mexicanum. NCBI lineage: Eukaryota > Metazoa > Chordata > Amphibia > Caudata > Ambystomatidae > Ambystoma > Ambystoma mexicanum. The sequence continues at coordinate 242,406,556 of NC_090940.1, read as the reverse complement.
CGATGGCTCATGGTCCAACTCACATATGTGCTAGAAAGATTTGTGAACTGTCAGAACCTGGTTGGGTGAATGTAAATATCATGAAAACTGCTGAGCATTTGGTCCAGAATTACATGGTCTGCTAACAGCATAATTTGGTGAAAGGTACATTGACACCGAGTGGTAGTTTTGGTTCCCCCGCTGTGCCTTTTGAAGTTATACATTTCGATTTCATTGAAATGGAGCGTTGTCAAAATTACAAATATGTTTTCGTAGTTATTTGTGCTTTTAGAAAATCGTTAGAAAGCCTTAACTTTTAAAGATGCCACATCTATAACGACTGCAAAAACCATGCTGAAGGAATATTTTACTAGGTTTGGTTTGCCGAGGATCATTTGGTCGGACAATGGTCCACATTTGATTGCTGCTGTTATCCTGCAAGTATGCGCGGGATTACAGAGTGCCGGACTTGTAGAATGCCACAATGGTATATTTGAAGAACAAACTGGCAGAAATGTGTGCCAGTAGCTGTTTGAAATGGCAAGATGCCTTACTGATAGCTCCATTGTCCATGCGGAAGACCCCACAAACAAAAACTGGTCTCTCTCCCTATGAGATAATCAGGGAGAGACCAGCCATTATTTGGAATATACCCATGCCTAAGTGGTTAAAAGATGTAGAGCATTTACTCCTTTATGAATACTGTGACCAGTTAACTCAAAACTTGTATTTGCTTCATCAACGGGTGCGAGAAGCTCTCCCAGTAAAATACGAGGGGCCAGGTCATCGACTCAGACCCGGCAACTGGGTGCTCATCAAGGCATTTGAAAGAGCATCCTGTCTCGCACCTCACTGGAAAGGACCGTTCCAAGTCCTAATGTCCACACAGACCACTTGGCGAGTAGAAGGAAAGCAACACTGGATTCACACAACTCACATCAAAAAGATACCTTTTCCTCTGTCCCACAACAAAGGGGAAGAGAAGGAGATTGTTCACTTTGTTCTGCATCACAAATCTGTTCTAACGACACGGAGGGTGTCCGGGAAATCCTTCCTGAGCCTGTGGGGCCTGGGGAGACAGTCGCTTTGCTTTCAAGTTTTTCTTCTGATCTTTCTGTACCATTGAGCAATCTTGCTTCTGCTGCATCACTTCCTTCAAGAAGCGATAACACTCTGTTCGCAGATCACCCCATACCTGGAGTCTCGAGGTACGATCCGCGTCCAAGGAATCAGACTTACTGCACAGCATCGGATGTGCCCACAAAGAATAATTGTTGAGCCAGTCCCTTGTCACTCTTTTGCTGAAAAAAGTAAATAAGAGGCAGGGACCAGCAAAGCTACCTTCAAGCACATGGTCAGGAGCCACAGACATATGAACTAAAAGAGCCTAAGGGAGAGGCCTCTAAACAGACTCTGAGAAACAATGTCCTTTCCAAAATCTACTCTTGCGGAACAAGCTATTGGTCTTGTGGCAGAAAAAGGATCTGCTCATCAGAGATCATGGTACCTGAGGACCCATTGTTTTTTAATCACAGTACTGGTCTGCCTAACAATCGTATTTGCCTAACAATCCTGTTTGCGCTTGGATTATGGTACGTTGAAGGGGTGCTTCCGATTGAGACTTTGTTACCTACTGAAATTGTCTCCACTGTGTCTCCACATTTCGTGCATCTGCACACTCTTCCTCCTTGAGACAATCCCAACATAGACAGGGTTATCATATTAACACACTCCTACTGATCATGATTTCGACCCATGCGATTGTAAACAGAATAAATTGCTGGGTGTGTTCACACTTGCCACAACAAAAGGGGTTGGGCTAATATATTCATCCCCTTACTTTAACTACTGCTTGCTAAGCCTCACTAAGGGCACTATTCTTTGGTCATTGGAATGACAGTATTTCTGGGAACTTTGATGGGACTAATTTGAATGAGTTCGAAAAATGAGTCCTGACATCTTTGGGATGTTGCCTCTTTGCAATTAGGAGAAAACTCACTGTTGCTTCTGTTAGGCCTGATAGACTCTCTGGAGCTTTTCAATCACTGATTTCCTTTAAAATGGCTCCTGTAGGAAACCGGGATGTCATGCCTCACTCTTATACTATCAATCATAGTCCCAACTCTGTTTCCTTCTGTATACAAAGGAATGGTTCTCAACCAATGGGTACATTCGAGGGTTGTACCAACATTGCAAATCTAACCAGTGAGGACAGATCTTTGTATGTAGGAAACCCTGTTTACTTTGTCTGTGGCGATGAAGCTTATCCTTGGTTACCTAGAGATTGGCAGGGTACCTGTTATTTGGGTATCTTGTTACCAGGGGTATATGTGGCCAGCACCTCTGAAGTCTCTAGAACTTGTCCAAGGCGGGATGAGAATGGAGATACACCTTCACAAGTCTTGGGTGATGTAGCAAAATCCGTTGTGCCATTTTGGGGACAAAAAATGAATTCCGAGGATATTAGAAGACTAGCAAGAGTACTGGAGAGGACCATCAACAGAACCACTGATATTCTATACAACATGATGCTAGAGCAAAAGGCCATTAGATTAATGGTCCTCCAAAATAGAATGGTGTTAGACGTCATCCTAGCTGAGCATGGTGGGGGATGTAAATTGGTGAGATCTGCATGCTGTTTTTTTGTACCTGACTCCTCCCCTACCATATTCAAGGCAATACAAAATCTGCATACTTTGAGTACAGAAATACATGTACCCGAAGGAAACTGGAATCTTAGTGCTTGGTTCTGGGACTTGTTACGTTCATGGGGTTGGAAGCTCTTTGAAGTCCTAATGATAGTTCTTGGTGTTCTATTGTTTTTTTGTTGTTGTATAAAATGTCTTCCTGCCATATGTTTAATGCTAGGAGGATGTTGTGCACAAACTATAGGTACATTAGGACCAAAGGTACACATGCCCAGGAAAATTGCTAACGCTTTCGTAATGAAGGACATCACTATCAAGGAAATTATGGTGATTGATATTTCTGAAGAATGTGATTCAGGATGTGCGGACATTGAGACGTGGGGTTTTGAGTAAAGCAAATATTTGAGTAATTCTCTTGGCTCAGGCCAAAAGGAGGGTTTGTTAAACTGTATTCATATAATACCACCTTGTTATGAATATTTGCCTAAGCCCATTCACGTTGTACGGAAAACCGCGTTTGTAATGTACTGATTTCTGATCAACTTTGCCGCCATTTTAAGAATCATCCACCATTTTGATTTCGATTCCTGTTTGTGTTCTAAAATGGTGGACTGTGTTTTCAACTTGCAGCTGAGCCAAACGACCTTTGAGTTTTGTTAATGTTAAGGCTGACCAAGAGCAAACTTTTTGTTCTATGCAAAGAAACCTTGTGACTCGAATGAACTGCAATTCAAGTGTTATCTGTGCTCATAAGCCTCATCCTCATATAAACAGCGAGACAATGTAGAACAAACTCAGATTGTGTGCTTTTGCTAAACTGCATTGTAGTGATTCTTGAAACAAGGCTTACTGTGGCTTAGAGAACCAATGGCATCATTGTAATTTCATGGACATGCAAACTTGTGTAATCCGTTGTACAATATTGTAATATTTGACATGTGAACTGGGCATGAACCCTAGCATGTAACATATTAGTTTGGAGAGGGGCTGGACAATGTTTGAAAAACTGTATAAAATTGTCTGTGTTAAGATGTCCAGCACTCTCACCCCTCACTGTGTCTGCTGGTACACACTGTGAGGTGTTGGGAGCCAGATAGTTATCCGTTTGCTTTGAAATCTGTACAGAATAAAAGATACCTGTATCTTTTTAACCTGTGAATGGCGTATTTCATTTTGTGGTACCAAGCCTTGATATTTCTTTGGTCTTTCACGCTGGGTTGAAGTAACAACACACTTGTGAAATAAGAGGAGATTGTGAGGCAGTAATTGAGGCATACCATTAGGGAGCCCCAGTCATGCCATAGCCTACATAGTCACTTATGATCTGGAGGCAGAGCTGGGATAGGAAGGCCTCAGAGAAAGGGAGAAAGCATATAATATAGAAATGGAAACAGCCCTTTGGAATGGTTTGATGATTGTAGACCCTATTTCTCGCTATGAGAATGAGCTCTGGACAGCCCAGCTGGATAAAGCTTGTGTCACTTTGGAAACATTTAGCCGAGCTGCCCACTTCCTTTTTAATTGGCATGGAAGGGGTGGCAGTAAGACCAGCTATCAAATAATATAGGAAAACAAGCTGTCACCTCTGCCCTTTATGGGGCAGAACTTTGAGGTTACGCAAAAAATGTCAGGTCTGGCTACAGTAGAAAATAGATTTCTGAAGAAATTACATATCATTTCGCAGGGAGTGCCCTATGCATTGATTCACATGGAAACTGACCTGTGCCATACAGGTAATGTGGCACTCTTGAAGCCAATCATGTATTGACTATGGTTGTGGCTCACCCCTGGCCAAGTAATATTTTGTGATGCATTAATCCATTTGATGAGCCAGGAAGGGGGCCTGCCCCTACCATGGTAGTGCATGAAAAACAATGTTTCCATGATTTGGGCTAGCAAGATCTTTGGCTGTGTCTCGTGCAAATTAATAATGCAACCTCCACTCGTGTAAAGAAATTGTTCACAGTGCATTCTAAAATGAATATGGAGGAAGCTCTAAATTGCTTATAAGTAACTGCAGTCGGCACTCTGGTGATTTCTTAGACTGTTTCCTGGGCTGAGCTGAGATGTGCTGTGGCTCCTCCCCCTGCCTTTCAAAACCTATGTTTTCCCATGAATGCAGTGGCTAAGTGGCTGATAAGTGACTGCAGTCGGTATGCAGGGTATGCAGTGGGCAGCGTGAGAGCTGGGGCCCGCATGCTTGAGCTGAAATGGGGTAACTGACTCAACAGGGACCTCATTCTTATTTATTTAGATATTATACCACTTTTGGAGACTTGAGAAATATTACTTCGAGTTGTTATTTAGAAACAGACTTGACGCACGTCTTTTTCTTCTTTGAAGAATTGAGTGACTTTTAATGCTGCAAGTTCCACAGAGCTTCAGAGTATTTGCCTAGGTTGGGATTTGTGACCATTTTAATTTTAGTCTGTGTCTACCCACGAGGCTGCGGGGCATTTTTATAAGTGAAGGCCGACCTTTTCTTGTTCCACAGCAATCACTGTGAGAAATGCTTGAGGGGATCGTGGGGCTCGTTGGCGGCTGGAAACAGGTTTCGCAGCATATAGTGTCAGAACGATTGAAAGCTCCTGTATTGGCGGAAAGAGTAGAAAAAGTGCAAAACTGGTGCCCAGAGAGTGATATTCTAAATAGTACGGTATCCAGAGGGGTGATGTATAATCTAAAGAAAGAAAGATATGGCAGGTTCCGCTTGCCTGGATATGACTGTTGCCCAGTTGCTATTTACACAAAGAAGAGACAGTCTCAGTCTGGCCATGGCCTCACTTCTCCCCAATGCCCAGTGGAAGAAACTACTCAAGCCCTAGAGGGGAAGAGGAGTAGAATAGGGGAAATGTCGGTGGGGTGTGGGGGGGTGAAAGACCACTTCCCACAATCGCTAGATTCAAAAGCACTGATGTACTGGCCTCCCCGGGGATGACTTTGACACTCTGCCGCAGACTATTGAAAGTCAGATAGTGGGATGCAGGAAGATAGGAGAGGCCCAATCAGCTCTGAGTCTTTCCCTTTAAAATACTCCTCCAATGTTTTCAGAGAGTGATAAGTCACTGTTGGAGGTTTCTGAATATATTTAGAGTGAACAAAGGAGTGGGGCGGGATCTTTTTGAACCCAAGAGCAGACACTAAATGGGCTACCCTCATGGCCTGATTTCCATATGGTTATTACTTCACTAGAAAAACTATCTGAAAACAAGTGTGGGCAACTCAGAGAGCAAGCTGGCTATTTATGTAATATTTCCTTTGGTATGATTACCTTAGAAAAAGCAGCAAAGAAGAGCTCAGAGGAAAATAAGGGAAGAATGTACTTGAACTCGGATAAGAAGGGTGATTCTGTGCCTGTAGTGGCGCCTCCTTTAGGGGAAGATGGGAAAGATATGGAAAGTATCTTAACGTGTAAGGAGCGGCCTAAAACAAGTGAGAAATCAAAGAAAATGGACAAGAAATTAGTGAGACCTCGTTACAAACCAACGAAAAGGATCAGTATGCATACTAATAAGAAGAACCAAAAACAGATGGTGAAATTATCAAGACATTTCTTTTGTACGGTCCCCTTACCTGTGGAAATGGACATTCATGTAATAAAGCCTTGTGAAAGGCAACCCTTGACCCTAGAGGATAATGACCATGTAACACTGTGCAGTCCTATCGGGAATAGTACGTTAATGTCAGAGGAAACTGGCTCAATTATAACAGTGGGCTAAAAGGAGGAGGGGTCAAAACAAGGTATAGGTTTGTCTTTGGCAATGAAACATAAGGAGGTCAAGCAGGGAGTGAATGTTAATCCAAATTCAAATGGAGAGCAATGGAGGGTCACACCTCTATTTGATATGTTTAAATCTTCAACAGGCTTGCGTGCCCAACATAAGAGGCAGGTCGAAGCTGGTGTGCAAGGAAAGCCAGACTAATGCTTTGACTCAATATGACATATCTGTGCGAGGAGTTGTAAAGGTGGAAAACCCCTCCCAAAAAAGGGTGGATTTGGGTGTGAGGCATGATGTACAGCGCCAAACACAACCTTTAATTGCATTGAGTGAGAAACCCCCCTTTTTAATTGGTACCTCTATGGGGGGGGAACCAACAGACAGGCTGATAGAGGTGTAGTGGTAAATTATGAAAAGGCTTTTCAAGAAAGGATGATTCCAAGGGTAGGGTGCAATGCCCAGTGTCCAACACAACTACCAAATTGACAAAGTGAGAAATCTTCTAGACACTACACTGGCTATACCTTCATGGTTGGCAGTGGAATGCCCACAAAATATTTGTGATAGTGGTCTGCAAAATGTGGCAGTGGGGTGCCCACGAAAAATGTGTGAGCGTGGGCGGCAAAATCTCCTGTTGAAATATATGTTTGATAGAGGGGGTCCGTGCACATTTAATAGATCTTGTGTCCTGGACCTCTTTAATGAAGTACCAGCACTCTGCCTAATCACCACTAGGGACATTCAATTTATTGTGTTTGTGAATTCCTCTAGGTTGGATGGTGCTACGTTAGAGATTCTGTCAAGATTGGTAAATGATGTGCTGTTGAAGGAGGCACTTTGCCTTGGTTAGTTGGGTTATGATCTCTTGCCCCTGGAGGGGGGTGGGTATGTTGGGAAAACAGGGAGGAAGGGGGTGAATACAGAAGTTGAACATTTTAGTTTTGAGAAGGGGGTATTCAAGAGGTGATGCAGAGAGCAGCAACTCCGGCAGAGGACGGTGATTGGAGATGGCTGGCTCTAGCTCTGAGAGAACCATTACTGAGCTAAAAGAATTGAAACAGCAACTTTAATGTTAGCAGCCGCATCTCACATCCATTTCCTGGAACACAAGGGGATTCTCCTCTTTATTTACAGACTGTAACCTGTGTACATTTAAAATCTTTTTCAATTATCTTCCTTAAGGAAGTCTGGTTAATGCTACCTCCCGTTTTGAATGGGTTTATGATATCTTTTCAGCCTGTCAGCCTGGGAAAGAAGGGACTTCCCTTTGGGAGGAGAGGGGCAGTCGATTGTTGCAGTACGTAGACTTTGAAATCATCAAACAAGTAAATGTGTTGAAAGTGGTAATGGCAGTAGGGATAAAGAAAGGTGTACCTATGCAATTAATTTTGCTGAATATATATATTGGATCCCCACTCAAAGGATATTTTGGAGACCATGGATGTGCTGTATGCTTTTTTTTGCAGAATGGGCTTTAGCCTTCTAAGTGGGTCAAGTGATGTGGCATGGGACCTAAACGCAGACTGTGGAGATGGTCTAGACTCTGGCCAGATTAGTAATGGGGGAAAGAGGTGAGAAGTAAAAACATGCAGGGTGCCCAATGGCGTAGGATGATGGAGGATTGGGGCCAAAGTATGTTGAATGAACTGTTGGGTGTAAACTGGCATGACCATCATACATGGCACAGAGGGAATTCCTCTTCAGTAATTGACCATGTCCTTGTAATTAGTACCCTGTGAGGGTGAATGAGCTTGTAACAAACATGCGCATTGGCCTGCGCCAGGTCGTTACCAGCCTGACTGTAAGGAAACATTTCCCTTAGGTGCAATTTTCCCTCCATTTATGGACCCCACCTAAATGTTTTGCCTTTTTTTGGCTTACCTAAACAGACTTTTTTCAGTGGAGCACACACTTCAGCTGCACTCGTCTGGGCTTTCGCTCATTTGTTACGGCCAAACTGGCACATCCTTTAGGCTGTGAGTACTGCGAAACTATGTTTCCTTTAGTCTTTGACTATGTTGCTATTTCTTGTTAACTTTTTATCTATGTGCCAAGTATTTTATAGCACCGCACAAATGGGGTCCTTTTGTTTTATGGCCATAGCCACCCTCTAAGGATTTTTTGGTGTTTGTGCAAGTGTGTCTAGGACAAACTGGTGGCAACTATTTTTACTTTGTTTTTATGGACCATATTGCGTTTACCGCTTTTGGCTCAAGATTGTGGCCAGTGCCGAAAATGGGCATGCCACAATGTCTTTTGTTCTGTCCTTTGGCCATTTTGTCCTTTTGCCTTCCCTCAGTTCAAGAGACCTGTGCATTCCTTATTTGGGCATGCAGCCTTCTGCGAAAAACACATCTTTCTCGGAATCCTGCATGTCATGTGTGCTTGTACCAAGGAAGAGGGTTTGGACTATCTGCCCCCAAACCACAGTACTGGTGCCAGCATGTCAAGTAGGCCTGAATGACTGGAACCACTGTGTGCCACGATTAGCCAGTTCTGAAAATGACCATGACACAAAGTCTTTTGTTCTGTCCTTTGGCCATTATGTCCCTTTGCCTTCTCTCAGGTCGAGTTATTCCATATTTGGGCATGCAGCCTCCCACAAAAACCACATCTTTCGTCGGCTCCTGCATGTCAAGTGTTCAAGTGCCAAGGAAGAGGGCTGGGACTGTCTGGTCCCAATCCACAGTACTGGCGCCCGTATGTCTGGTAGGCCTGACAACTGGAACCACTGTGGGCCACGATTGGCCCATGCCTGGCATGCATGTAAGAGAGCAGATCTTCCATTGGTTATTTTAGATTTGGATGCAAAACCAATCTTCGATAGGAGAAGGGGCTCTGCATACATTCCAGGTCGATCACCTGAAGTTCACACCAAACCACAGAAGGATCCAAGTATCCTGAATGAAATATCAGACTTGTAGAACCGCCAGAGACATGCTAGGGAGTTTTGGCACCCTAACCCCACTGTTGTCCCATCGGACCCATGTTTTTGCCTCATACCAAGAAGGCCTTCAAGGGTGCTTTGACTATTTGGAGTAGTGGGACCAACTACTCTTGGCACCTCCTGCTTATCCTCGCAAAGAGGATAATCAGAAGTGTTCCTGGGCCATACACATACTTCTGGTCTTGTGTGCGCTTTCACCAAGACTTGTTGTCCTAGCTCCTCTGGGTCATAAATTATGTGAGTGTGCCATGTCACAAGCATTTACGGCCCCTGTGTCACCCTGCTGTGGTGACTGTCACTATGAGCACCTGCAGACCTGCCCCTCTGTGTCCTGAGATGTGCTGCACCAGAACTATTCTTCCCCTTTCTTTGATAGCTGAGAAAAAGCTACTGTCCCACCACAGACAATCGTCCTGTCCTGCAGCCTCTGGAGTGTCCTGTAACTGGAGGGTTGAATATTATTAGCGAAGTGGACTAGACTGGAAAAGTTTGGACTGGACTGTGTGGAGGGTCAGTGAATACTTTCATCACTTACCGGTGGACGCCTGGGACAACCATCTGTTTTTACGCATGAGAATCCATTAAAAGATACTCAGTTTGGCTGGGCTAGCCTGCTCTCCCTGGCAAATCCCGAACCCTGGAAGTCACTCTATCTGCAAGGGTAGACCCTCCTCAAGGAGTAGGTTTTTATTCTTCATAACCTCAACCCCATTCCTGAACAGCTACAGTTCCCTGAATAGAACCTGATTTTCGCTTTAGGTACGCCCACGTGTTGTTAATGCACTGTTGTACTTTGAGCATAAGACTCCTCACTACTTTGGGCTGGACTGCATAAGATAGGGATTGACTACCAAGAACTGGCTAATGTGATATCTGTGTTGAACTAACCTCTTCTGTTACAGGTTGTGGTTATTTTCTCCCCTTTCATCAGCATTAATTTAAAAGCATGTTGTATATATGTTACATAACAACAAGCCTACTTTTGGTAAGCGGGAGGAGGGGAAAAAGGACAAGGGTAAGGAAGGTGGGGGAATCTTATAAAACCTCCTCCATAAAGGCCACAAAAAGCATAACAAGGGTAAGTCACATGAGAATGTTCAGAATAGTGGAAATCATCCTCCCAAACATTACTCTGGTTACAGTAAGCCTCCCTATGTCCCAAGAACCAGTAGATCTCGTGTGGCTTGTGGAGCAGGTGACCACATGAAGGAGGACCCCAGATGTAAGGTCAAAACCTTGGGGGTCCACTCTGTGAGTCTGGCCTTCCCCTCATACGAGGAGGAAGACATTGTCACAGGGGCAGCCTTCTCTTTGGACTCCGTCCCCAGTGGGATAGAATCTGAAGTAGTCTTAGTATCCCTGGGTTCATCTAAGCCTACAGTTGCAGAGGTCTTTGCAAGTATTCTGGATAATACCAAGTACTACTTTAAAAATAGTGTGATAATCATTGAAGTTGACACTCCTGCCCTTAGGGCTAGTGGGGACAGCAGAACTGTGGTGGATTCAACTTTGCTAAACCAAGAAGAGATTGGCAGAGCTCCCTTGATGCCCACAAAGTTAGCTGATGGACCCCCTCTCATGTTCCCAGTAATGCCTGTAAATCTAACCATAAATGGTACAGTAGTAAGGATACCTGGGAGTGTTCAGAGGCAAGTCCCTGGGAAGGTTCTTCTTGGAAATTACCTCAGAGACATAGGTCTTGTGGGGGACGCAGCAGAAATACCATGTACAATGTCACACACAAAGGCTGCCCAGGCCAAGTCCAAGGCTGAGCCAATGCCAAAGGGGAAACACAAGGCTAAGGGAGTCAGTAAACTCAGACGAGGGAAAGAACATATTCCCCTTACTCACCTACCTCTGAGGTGGAGGTAGTTGGCCAAGCACATGAACATGACAAGGTGCAGCCTGACATTCTCAACCCACATGACCATCCTGATCTCCAATGTTTGCTGGTTGAAGGTGGTCGTGATAGGGAAGAGTTTAGTAAGGGCCAACATGAGTGCCCATCTCTAGAAGCCCTAAGATGAACCTCCTGGGAAACATAGCATTTATTGGGAAGGTGGGCTCCTGTATAGTGAGCCCACAGAGTCTACTGAAGGTGACCATAGGAGGTTGGTGGTTCCCTTCAAGTAAGACCCTTCCTCCTACAACTGGCACATGAAGTTCCTCTAGCTGGTCACCAATATAGCAGACTATGTGCTGGGGTTAAGGAAGATAATGGTCCGTCTGATGGCTCAGGCCAGTGATAAATTGAAGGCAGGTCAGGCTCTGTTGAAACATTGGTATGACCAGAAGGCTTCACTTACTCACTTCACCTTATGCCAAGATGTCGTGATCATGAACCATACAAGGCCTAGAGCCCTACTGGATAAATGGTCAGGCCCTTACACAGTTGTGGAGCACCTGAGTGAGGTAAACTATTTAGAAGACCTTAATAGGCCATGCCAGCCACCCACAATTTTCCAGATAAATAGGCTGAAGGCTTTGATCCCTACGTCTGAAATAGCAACACTACTTTTGGCATCAGACAGAGAAGAAGAGGAATCCAAACCTCTGTCTATCTTGTTCCAAGGTAGTCCAACAGATGGCTCCATTGAGGGTGTAAAGGTAGCCCCTCACCTGACTCCTACCCAGCACTAGACAGTAAGAACTTTGATTAGGTAGTTCTCCCTATTGTTCTCCCTGACTTCTGGTTTGACACCTTTGTGAAAACATGAAATTGACACAGGAGACAGTGTACCTACCAAAAGTAGGAGTTACAGGATGTCAGACAAGGTGAGATCCTGCATCAAGATAGAGAACAACAAGATGTTAGATCTTGGGGTGATTGAACCCTCTAGTAGTCCATGGCCCAGTCATGTGGTTCTGGTGCCAAAGGCAGTTCAGAGGTAGCTCTGAAATGTGGTTCTGTGTGGACTACAGGGTTCTGAATGCCGTCACCAGGACCAATGCACACCCCATGCCTAGAATTGATGAGCTGGTGGATATCTTGAGTGCCTCCAAGTACCACAGCACATTTGACCTCACTGCAGGGTAATGGCAAATTGTCCTAGCAGAACATGCCAAGGAGAAGAAAGCATTCTCAAATCACAGGGTCTTTACTAGTTCAGAGTAATGCACTTTTGATTATAGAATGCACCTGCTACTTTTCAAAGGCAGGGACGTCATTTAGGGGACACCAGAGGTCGCAACTGTGACCTCTGAGGCCTCCCTTGCGACATCCGTGGTCTCCCCTGCGACCTCTGAATAAAAAAGCAATTTTTTTTTTTAACATGTTCTTTTTTGTAATGCAAGCTCCTGGGCGTGGCCAGCACCATTTGGCTCTTTATTTCTGGGGTGGCTGGCTTTCTTGTTTAGACCCCTTAAAAAAAAAAGAAGAAAAATAAGAACAGGAGTGCCACAAGTCTAACACTTTCAGCACTGACCCTAAATAAGAAAGAATAGGAATACCGAATAATGTGTCTTTCTGGAATTCTATACAATATTTGCAGGTTTATTTCAGGCACACTTCAGGGGGTGAGTCACTGATTTAGTCTGTTCTTAAATGCCTCAACTCAGCCTTTCATCCTTCTGAGGTTGATAAATGAGTACTAACACAGTGAAATGGCGTGTATATGTTTTCTATATAAAGTGCTTAAGCATAAATGCTATATAATAACACATCCTTATCATTTGGTCATGGACGTCTGGTTGCATTTACAGTAATTTGGTAATATGGGCCTATACACACTAATCTTAAATAAACATATGGTGATCCATTCTTGCATGAAATGTACATCACATTATAGTGATATCGTAACCATATTTTTCGTAGTGTACAAGGCTGTGTGATGCCACTTGCTGTTTTGTCAACGGGTGAAAGGTCGTGTTCCATCGCTTCCTGCGATATCACTTTGGGGTAGGGTCAAATGACATCACTTCCTGTGATGTCATCATGGGTCAAAGGTCATGTGATGTCACTTCCACTACTTCTGGCATTTTGGTGAAATGACGTCCCTGTTCAAAGGCTTGTGAATCAAGTCCTAAATGGGTTGGATGAACTCTGCTTAGCATATCTGGATGATTTAGCACTTGTCAGTGCCACCTGGGAAGAACATGTGAAACACCTGGGAATAGTATTACAGGCTCTTCAGAAGGCTTTGACCATAAAGACCAGTAGGTGCTAGATTGGACAAGTATCTGTGGTCTACCTTGGACATGAAGTAGGTGAAGGGAGGATTCAGCCTCTACCAAGTAAAGTAGAAGCTGTACAATACTGGCATACCCCACTACACAAACTCAGATGAGAGCCTTCTTAGGTCTCACTGGGTATTATCGAAACTTCATGGCAGACTATGGTACCATAGCTGCCCCTCTAACTACTCAGCCTACTCCAAAGATACCCAAGAAGGTCTCTTGGTCTGTGGAGTGTGAGATGCCCTTCAATGGCATACCAGACTCCCTTTGCCAGGCCCCTGTCCTCAATCACCTGACTACAAACATGCTTTTATTGTGTAGACAGGTACCTCTGACCCTGGGATAGGTGCTGTATTATCACAGGTAGATGAGAAAGCCAGGGAGCACCCAATTGGACTTTTTAGTTTCCAGCTTTAGGGCAAAGAGCTCAGGTGGTCCACTGTAGAGAAATAATATTTCTCTGTTATGTGGGCCCTAAGGAAGCTGAGGCCCTACCTTTATGGGATCCACTTCACTGTGAAAACTGACCATAATCCCTTAAAGTGGATAATGAACATTAAGGGAGATAAATCATATTGGCTCAGGTGGTCCATAAGCCTGCAAGGGTTTGACTTCAACATTGAGCACAGGCCAGATGTACAACATAGCAAAGCTGATGGGGTGTCCAGAATGTTTAGTCAACCTGAACATCAGACTCATCCAGGGGTGGATTAGTTCCCCCTGTCCTTATGTCTGGGAGGGGCGAGTGTTAGGAAAGATTTTCCTTATGTGCAATTTTCCCTCAATTTATGCCCCCCCACAAATGTTTTGCTTTTGTTTGGCTTGCCTAACCTGACTTTTTCCAGTGGAGTCCATTTTGCTCATTTGTTATGGGGAAACTGAGACAACCTTGAGTCTTTCAGTACTGGGAAAGTATGTTTGTCTTTGACTATGTTGCCATTTCCTGGTAACTTTTTATCTATGTGCCAAGAACCTTATAGTACTGCACATAGAGGTCCTTTTATTGTATGGCCCTAGTCACTCTCTGAGGAGGTTTTGGTCTTTGTACAAGTTTGCCTTGGATGAACTGGTGGCAGCAGACATAAAACACGAACCTGGCATGGAGGATATTGTATATACAGACCTCAAGGGCCTCCCTGAGCTTAGTGACTTGTCCTTAGCTGGGAGCATGGGTTAGGCTGACATTTTCCAAGCACAGTGTGACTGTCCCACTTTGGCAGATCTGCATTCGCAGGCAGAGAAGCAAGCCCAAAGGGAAGCCCTTAGGTGTGCTGGAAGAACAGTCTCCTGTGCAGTGATCCCAAGAACTATGAGGTGCGAGCAAGGTGGCATTTGGTGATTCCTCAGTGCCTCGGGAGATTCCTTGTAGAATTGGCTCACGAGATTCCATTGGCTGGACATTAAGAAATGACGAAGACAATGGATAGGCTGTCTGCCCATTTCTACTGCCACCAGCTGGGTTCAAAGATAAACTAATTTGTCTGGTCCTGCCACAAATGCCAAGCATTCTGCAAAGCTTTTGGCACCACCAAGGGATCCATGATTCCCCTACCTGTGGTTGAGCAGCCTTACAAGAGGATAGGTGTGGACATTGTGCAGCCTTTGATCCTCAAACCTCCTATGGAAACCTGTACATTCAGTGGCAGAAGTGTACCAAAAATAGTAGTGGAACTGTACTCCGGAGGATAGGCTGGAGGAGAGCAGCCTGCAACACATTTTCCAAGGGTTGCAGCCATACTGGTTGACAGCCATTTGAGTTGAAACATATTTCAGCTAAGTTCTAACTGCTATTGGGTGGGAAAGGGGAGGAGAGTGCTTTAACTTCACAAAGAACAGTTCGAGAATGGTGAGAATGGTTGCCAAAAGTAGTGGAACTGTTAACAGTAAAAATAAAAGTAGTGGAATTCCGCTCCTGACTGTTCCCACTCACTACAACCACTGGGTACATCTGGTGTTCTATATATCACTCTACCCAGTACCCTGAGGCTGTACCTTTGAGGAGCATCAAAGCCCATGTGGTCATGAAGGAGTTCATCATAATATTATCTCATGTGGGATTCTGTAAAGTAATCATTTCCAAAATGGGATCCAACTTCATATCAGCATTTATGAAGGGGATGGGGGATGAATATGGAGTAACCTACAGGGTCAACAAGATCTTCAAGGGCATAATTGGTGGCTTGGAAGAGCCCCTCAGGAGAAAGTGGGATATTCTTCTGCCATGTCTCCTTTTGTCTTTCCAGGAGGTACCACAGAATGGATTCAGTCTCTTTAAGCTCTTGTTTTGCCATTCCATTAGGGGTCTGCTAAGCCTGGTGAAGGAAGGATGGGAGGGCAATAACCAAACTTCTTCCCACCACATAGTGGAATATATGCTTGGCCTCGGATCCAAGATGGGCAAATACATGGAGCAAAGCACCCAGAACCTAAAGGCAATCCAGGAGCTAAGGAAGCCCTAGTATGACAAGAAGGCCACCAGGAGAGTGTAGAAGCTTGGCCAGATGGTCTGGATCATGGAACCTGTCAAACCCATTGCCTTGCATGACAAGTGGACTGGGGCCTCTGTGCTGCTGGAAAAGATCAGTGTGGTTAACCATCTCATTGACACTAAAACCCTGAGGCAGATGTATCAGGTCTTCCATGTCAACCAGTTAAAATCACATTACAGCCGGGATGACATAGTGATGGCTCTGGTAACGGATAATGAGATCAAGGAGGAGAGTGATCCCCTCCCCGAATTGCCACACACCGAGACCACTGACAGGTCTCTAGAGGGAGCTCACATCTCCCCAGACTTAACCGAGCAGCAATTGCAGGACTGCCCAAAGCTGCTGAATTAGTTTGCATGACTCTTCTCACTGACTCCCAGGAAGATTGATTCACAAATCCATGATATCAACACCAGAGACAGTAGGCAGGTGAAAAGTAGGATTTACCAGATGTCTGACAAGGTCGAAGATATCATCAAGAAGGAAGTCTCCAAAATGATTACCTTGGTGGTTTTCGAGCCTTCCTGCAGCCCCTGGACTAGTCTACTAGTACATAAAAACTCTAGTAGTGGGAAAACCAAGGTCTGTTTTCACATGGATTACTAGGAGATCAATTCTGTCATGAAGACAGATGCACAACCATTCCGTCAGGCAGACTAACTAATTTTGCAGACGGGTGCTGCTCAATTCATGTCTAACTTTGAACTCACGTCAGGGTATTGCCAGGTTGGTCTGACTGACCATGCAAAAGAGAGATATGCATTCTCCCAACCCGGATGGGTGTTATCAGCTCCCTGTTATGACGTTTAGCCTAAAGAATTCCCCTGCCATCTTCTAGAGGTTGGTGAACCAGGTACTAGTGGGGCTGGACGACTTCAGCATTGTCTACCTAGACGATGTTCATCGCAGTATTCAGCAACAACTGGGAAGAACATCAATCCAATCTGGTGTTTCAAACCATGCAGAGGGCTGGTTTGACTATCAAGGTGTTAAGGTGGCAGATAGCACAGGGTACTGTGACTTACCTATGAAATCAATTACATGGTGGTAGGAAATAGCCTCTAGAGGCCAAATTCCAGGCAATGAGTGATTGGGGCATCATCACTACCGAGACTCATGTGAGTGACTTCCTATGCCTCACAGGTTATCACTAGCCTTTCATTAGGGGGCATGGAACACTTCACCTTAATGACGTGACATCAAAGAAACCTATGAAAAATCTCACTTGGACCCCAGCCTGTCAGTCATACTTTCAGAGCTTGAAGGCTGGCCTGTTCCAGGACCCAGTTCTAACAATCCCAGATTTTGAGCAAGAGTGTATCATTCAGACAGAAGCTTGTAAATGTGGCCTTAGTATATTTAGCACAACTGAAATCTCAACGTTATGCATAACTAAGGAGGCACTTGACCAAGCGAGAGTGCAACTGGGCCACCAATGTTAAGAATGGGATTTGCTGTAGTTTGGGCAGCATGTAAGTTTAAACCCTACATTATGGGTCTTGTTACACTGTCCAAATATACCACATACCTCTTAGGGGGCTTATGGCCATGCAGGGAGAGAATCTCAAGGTATTGTGTTAGGCAATATCTCTACAGGGATTGGATATGGATAAAAAACACAAACCTGAGGTACAGCACTCTAACGCAGATGGTCTCAGTTGGTACCTTTGCCAGGAGGATGAGCTAGACCCTTAGAAGGGTGAGCCTCAACCTTTTCTGGCTGGATGGCGTGTTCGTAATTGTCAACTGGATTTTTTAGATTTGTATTGCAACATAATGATGATGCCGGTAATTCCATCTACAAAATGGTGATCTGCTAACCAGATTCCCCTTTTTGTCATCTGCATGACAAAAATATTGTGTAATTGTGCCCTACTGCATCAGTAGCCTGACCCGCATCACCTGCTCTACTTGTGGAGTAGGGCAGGTTCAAAGGTCACAAGATGCCCACTCGAGAGCCATAATGACAGTCAAGTCTCTGCAGCACAGGGGCCACATTTAAGATGTGCCCTCCTGTAGCTAAAACAGTGATGATCATAAGTGACCCATGCTGGTGGCAGGGACAACTCTAAATAAAATCTATGCCTGAGTTTAGACATAGTGTATGGCACTACTTACGATCATAGCCACCACATCCACATTGATATTGCACCTGTGAGTCAGCTATGCTGTGGAAGGTGCTGTGTATTCTGGTCAGCCAGATGAGAACTGCAAAATGGCAGGACAGCATCCTGGAGGATCAGGGCTCCTCTTTGCTCTCTTTTTGAGGGCAGGTAACACCATCTGCCTGAGACAGCCACACAGCAGGCAGATATCCTGTGTCCGGCATCAAAGGAGCACACCCATTCAAAAGGTGTAGCCTCCTTCTGGGTGCTGCAACTCTAAATGACGTTGTCCTTAGTGAGTAGGAAAAGGGACGGTTATGATAGGCAGGATTGCTCTGGGCTATAGAAGGTGACTTCCACCATTTTGTTTCTCGCTGTCTTTCTCTCTCTTTTCTGTCCCTCCCACTTCCTCTGGAGCAGAGCACTTTAGGTATGGCATCACAAGGGCAAGGTCTACTCCATTCAATAGCAGGGAATGGACCACTAGGGCAAACTAGCTTTAGTCCAATCACCTAGGGACTTGTGCCTTTAAAAGTAGTGGTCTTCCACCTCTTGAGAAGATTCTCTCAGATTCTCTCAAGACTGCAGATTCGTACTGAATAACTCACTGAGCTTCCTTTGCCTTGAACTGGCGTGAAGAAAGGCCGTCCAAGGCAGAAGGAAGATCTGTCCCTCCCACTCCCAGGACATATTGGGAGGGACCCCTGCAGTGGGCCAGGATATACTACTCGGCACCAGAATCCTCTAGAGCTGGGAGAGCATACCCTGAACTGAACCATCCTGTCCTTGGGTCCCCCTGAGTGGGCCTCAAAGCAACCAGAGGGCCAGACCAGCCAAATTCCCCTGTTTTACCACACCAAACTGGTCAGTCCATGTTCACCACGCCTTAAATGAGAAGGAGGTTTGGAGCGCTGGCTTTTGCTCACATCCTCCTATCTGAATTTGCTTGCAGTGCAAACTAGCTTAACACTGCATCATTCCCTATCTAAGCCTGCCACCTGCTAGGCCTGAGCCGACTGCTCAGTGCTGGGAACTGATCAAAATAACTGGCAAGTCACATGCCAACTCTGACCCTAAGTTACAACCATGGAACAACCCAGCTAACCCTTGAATGACTGCTTCACTGATCTGCACATCTAATCACCCTGTAGAATGACTCATTGACCCCTCCCGGTGGCTAAAGCCTGTCTCGGCCAGGCCCAACTGTGAAGCAATCCCATGACCAACCCGACCTGCCTCCTTGAGAACTGTCCTTCGATTTCAAAGAGCAACTGAATTCTCTGTAACTTATTGCCCACTTACTGCTTGGGCCAACGTATTGCAACATACCTGAACATAGCTTTTTCCGATCACATCAATGTTCAACTATGGGTTTGACTGTGTCAACTCACCAGGAACTGAATTGAGATACAGTTGACCATGAAATTCCCCTTTGGGCACTAAAGATTGGTTAGGAAATGTTTGCACCTGTTTTAACAATGACATATAATTTTTGTGGCTAGTAGCTTACTTGCCACCTCTGGAACGACGCTCAGGGTGCTACCTTCTTTAGTCTATTGCATCTTCTTGTGGGCTTTTGTACAATATTTTCTACTTGTTCTATTGCAGATTGTGTGTTTAATTAAAGTTTATAGATATTTATGGGACCTTTATTGGACATCCCCTTTATTTTTGTACTGTTACTGCGCTGTTTAGGTCACTACTGGTTAACCTTCACACCCTTCTGACAAGCATAGCCTCAATTGGCTCAGGTTAACACAAAAGTCAAAGGAAGTATATCTCTTGACTGTCCCTGTTTTACCTTTATGATTAAGTTGAGTTTTGGTTTGTACAAGTATGAGGTGTGAGTGGGCCATTTTGACCCCATCCTTTTACTCTTACTGTGTGGAATCCAATTAGTCACACCCTCTTCAGCACCTAGCTTGATTTAACCCATGCAATATTTGTAACTATGTCCTGCCTGAACCCAAATACTCCAGAGCAGAAAACCTCAAGCCTTGGGCTCCTGACACTTGCCTTCCTCCTTGGCTAAATCACCAGCCTCCGTAGCAGAGCCCACCACAAACACTGCTAACTCCACCATGACCACTCACTCGCTAGTGGCAGGCTGCTGCTACATGGCAACTAGCTTTCTTAATTTCTGTGACAGCCCACAGAACTGCAACGTGAATAGCACACCCTAACACACTTTGTCCACACTTGTCACACCTGGCCAGCCCAACATGCATAGAGGCGGAGGGGTAGCTTTTATAAAAAAGGAGACCCTCTCTATCTGAGAAATCTCCACTCCAAATGTACCTAATAGCGACCTTCTCTCTGCCAAACTCTGCCGGTGTCACACATCTACCATCACTTTGCATCTGGTCCATTGCACACCATGCCCATTGTCATCCTTTGTAGAGGCCCTCATCCAGGTCCTGTCCACTAATATGAAGCCCACCTCCAAGACCCTACTCCTTAGTGACTTTCAGTGAGGACTCAACGACAAAGACAACACCAGTTCAGCTTCCTTAGCCAGCTCCCTTAGTGCCCATGTGTTTACACAATGCATACAGCACTCTTTGCATACCAAAGGGCACACTCTGGACTGGATAGCCAACCTCAAATAACATATCACTGTTACCTCCAACCTGCCATGAACCTGGACTGACCATAACATAAGCCACTTCACTATGCCTACCTCTATTCTGAATGCAAAGTCTGCCATGCCTTTACTGCCTATGCTAGCCCAGAGCTCTAGCAATCTATCTAAAGACAGCATCTTGCCGTTACTGGGTGAACAGCAATCCATTCACACCCCACATTGCGATCCTGCCCTCCTAGTTGACATCTAGAACAAAACCATCATGCTGGCAGTTGACACTATCGCATCCTTGACCCCACGCTAGACCAAATGTGCCTCACACCTTAATACATGTTATACCGCAGACATCCGCCCCCCCTGAAAAAACGAGCAGAGCATGTCGTATGCACCGGCACCATTCTGATCCAACCTCCTCATTCCCATTCAGACCTATGAGGATCAAATGGGGAATGGGTAACATTCCATTCCGGCGCCGTGAATGGGCAATTACTGGGTCAGGCAGGGCCGTAATGTGGGATGTTTTTACCCATGCATCCAAGCCCTACCATAAAACTGTGCAGTACTGGCATGGAAAACATCATGATGGCCAGAACTCCCCAGAGAGTGCACAGGGAAAACATGAAGAATAGGCTGTCACCCATTTTTGCCTATGTTGTGAGCACAGGAGAGCACTGCCTAAAACCACCATTGGGCTACACACACAGTAGCCTGAAACCATTGGGAATGGCAATGCTGATTGCCAAAAGCAACTCAGAACTTTGGGGAATTCATTTTCTTAATCCCAAAAATGGTTGCAATACCGGTACTCACCACTATCAGAAAGCCGGTGTTTTAAAACCACCAGACTTTTGTGTAAAACTGAACAGAGGAACCCAAACCAGACCAAGGAAAGACTTGCTAAGAGTTGGATACAATGTAAAACTATATTCTGAAATGACTTGAAGGAAGTCATTATTTAATGTATAGGTAAAAATTGTAAGTTTGATTTAAACTGGGAACTAAAGTGACATTTAGCTGAATTCTGCCTGACAACTACCCCCGACAGGAGAAACCTGCTCAGCCACTCTTCCCAGGCCTAGCTGCATCCTGCTTCCCCACCAAAAGGAGTTGACACCTCTCTGATTAGATTAGGGGAGGGGCACCGCAGGAGGTTGAACAAAGCCTTGTCCTGGACTCAGGCAAATGTTATATTGGGGGGGCCGTAAAGTGGCTTCATCTTGGGAGAAGTGGGAGGAGAAGTGCCTCTGGGAGCCACCCGAGCTGGAGGCGGGGGCAGACAGAAGCTTCCCCCATGTGCTTTGGAACCTAAACCACACCCATCTGGGCCAGAGCATAATTTTAAAAAGATAGATAACTCATAGTGCGGACTTGTCAGAATTATATAAGTAATATCATTATTCTTGTGATTTTTCTGTGCACGTTTTAAGAGGTGTTAGGACCCCGTGGTGTATGCTGGGGGGTTTCTAGCGGAAAATAGGGTCTTACTCCAAATGAATGCACGTTAAAAATCTGACACTTCATCAATTAATGTCCATACTCCTTGCGCACATGTGTGTAAATTTTGGTAAATGTCCGATATTGGTAAACCAGTCAAAAAGTGCAAAATGTTGTCATTTTTTAATGCAAGCCCCCAGGAAGACCAGAGGCGGACAGCATGGACCATAAGGAATATATAATGTGCACATGTAATGTCAACCACTTGTGTATCTGGAAATATGTATTTGAATTTTGACCCATAAACAGACCTCATCATGATGACAATCCATTTCCTTCCCCCAAGCATGGGAGAGGGGAGAATTGGGCCAATGACAAGAAGCGAGGGGCAGGTTTAGCTAGGCCCAGGCACACACCCATTTTCAAAACACATAAAAAGAGACTGCTGGGACAGGTAGAGAGATTCAATTCCATTTTCTGCAGGACTCTCTGCCGGGAGACTCCAGACTTCACATCCATCAATCTCCAAAGGCCAGAACTTTACTTCAGAACTTAAAGCAAGGGCCTAAACCCACAAACTGAGAACTCTTCTCAGCAGGCCTCAGCATCCTTAAAATCATTTGCAAACTATTCCACAGCCGGGCGAGCTGTCTGAATTCTTTGCCAAGAACCTTTGCCAGTACTCAGAAAGCAGTGTTACATCCAGAATCCACTTGATCTGGACCGGAAAGCAGAGCAGTATCCAGAACCAGAGGCCGCTGTATCCAGAGAGGCGAGACCAGCAGGGCAGAGCTGACCCAGACCACTGTGAGCAGAACCAGAGATCCGGATCGTTGTGAGCAGGACCAGTGAGCAGAGAGAACCACCGCTGGACGTGTTGACCAGATCTGTGACGAGGCCCATTCATTTCGAAATTAGGACTGAGTATCCGCCAGAACTGTGCAGAACCCAACCTCTTAATTAAAATAATCTAATCCAAACTATTTTAACCTAATTAGAAGCTCCTCCTAGAAATCGTGTCATCTGTCATTTGTAAAGCTGCACAACTGGTAGTATTTGTAAAGCTGCACAACTGTCACCTGTCAATTCTGCAGCTGCAAGCTGTCACCTGTCATTTTGAGTTTTACTTTAAATCCGAAAATCTACCTTTATTAAATCGTCCGTATCTCTTGAACCGTTTGGGCTAGGAACGAGATTTAACTTTCCTCTGAAAGCTACTCCTTATACTTTTACCGCAATCGTGATTTACGCACTCGTGAAATTTACCACGATTTGCAATTTTGGCTCAATTTCTCCACTTGTTAAAATAGCAGCTCCATTCTTTCCTTTGTTAAAATCCGTTTGCAACCTGGTAATAACTCATAGAGCATTGCTAAAGTGAGCCTGAACTAATACCAACAAGCATCTCTCACTAACCCTGAATCTCTAGAGGGAATTAAAATCAGTTAGCACATTTTCCCATCCATTGCCATCACATTTAAAAGCATTTGGGGCTTGTTTTTCAAACTTCTACCTGTTTCCTCTAAGCTTGCTGGGGGGGAACTGAATTCCGTATTGTATTTGATTGTATTCCTGAAGACTGTGTGTGTTACTTCCATCTCCTTGCATTGCATATAGGGGGGGGTGAATTGCCACCAGGGGAAAAGTGAACGTATTATCTCTTGTGAAACCATATTAGTTTATTTTCTGTACTGCATTTATTCCACCTTACATTTCCTTGAAACCATAAAGCATTTCAGCTACCTCATCCTCTATACTACTTCTGAGTAACCAAATCAGTTTACCAGTAGAACATTATCCATTGTTGATCACTGTCATATTTTAAGTGTGATATCCAATATTAATTTATTATAAAAGTGTGATAGATATATATTGTTATATTTCTCAAATAAACCTTTTAAATTTGCAAAACAGACCTACTTCTTGGCCCAGTGGGGTCAGGGGGATTCTAAGAGAGGGGTGTTATATAAGGGTTGTTATCCAGAGTACATGAACTGGACATAAAAATATATCAATAAGGGTTATTCTCAGCATCCCAGACTAGGCATTGACTTAGCCGTAGTGTTGATTGAATATCGCTTACAGTAATGACCGGTAATTGGCCATTCGCGGGTGTCGGAATTTTTCTGAAGTTTGCCAGTAGTCTGCCGGTTTTATCGACAAGGCTACCGCCAAACCTATAATGTGGCCCCAAGTCTGCTATTAGGGGATCTCTGAAAGAAAAGGCTAAGAGGTTGTTCAATACATTGGCAAAAAATGATGGAAAATACGGCCGGTTTTTGATCTTGCCTGATGTGAAATTTTATAAGGGTAAGATCGTGTAGAAGCTTATTTATGGAGTTGAATTGTGGGATTTTAGTTATTCAAATATGCTCTCAGGTATTAAAGCTATGTGTGGAAATACGGTACGACCTGGGTCTGATTTCATTGAAATACAGTGGTATGTGACGATTTTTAACTTTTTTGAGCAACATTTAACTGCTATCCCAGGAACACTACCTGAAGACCTAAAGACCATTGCAGAGAGTGAAATGAATCTGAAAGAGAGTTTGACGATCTTTCATGTGGTACTTTATTGTGGCAATAAGACCCGAGGCGGTAGGCCAATACTGCCCAGGTCATGCCCCCAGGTCCCCTAGTTACAGGCCCGAGCATAGCGAGGGCCTTAATGAGGCCCCGGAGGCATTACCATGGGCAGTATTGGCCCGCCGCCGAGGGTCTTATAGCCATTACTACCCCGGCCCATTAGACCAGGGCACTAATGGCATTTTTTTCTGTTCCAAAACGCTGCCGTGTTTCGAAACAGAAAAGAAAAGAAAAATGTCAAATAAAATGGCCGCCAGGAAAGGGAAAAACGTGGTCCATTTTCCCTTTCCATGGCGGCCCTCGGGAGCGGACGTGCTGGGAACAGAAGTGTTCCCAGCGTGTTCGCTCCCGAGAAAAAGAAAAAAGAAGGTAAGTGGGATTGGGAGGGTGGGGAGGGGCTAGTTTGCAGGGGAGGGGGCTGGAGGGAAAAAAAAACGTACCTGAGTCGTGGTGGGGGACGAAGGTAGCCGTCAGACTTGGGGAGGCTCGGAGCGGGGATTGCCCCGTTTTGAGCCTCCTCATTGGCTAAGGGACTGCCACGCCCCCGCCGAGAACAAACACTGGCATGCTCGTACGTCCATGGGAATACCATGTGGTATGGCTCAGAAAAGAACCAATCCACGTGTATTATTTTCCGTGGACAGAGCGTACCGGGTAGTAATGTCTAATATTGACTCCAATCTAAAAGAAGAACTGATGAACAGGACTGAAGGCATTAAAGAACATCTTGAATGCTTGGATTGGTTACGGACTTTGGAAGAAATGCAGCATGATTCTTTGTTATTTGTTCCACTTAGCTGGGGATTAAAAATATTGGGTGTGTTAGCCCTGTTTCTGTCAATCTTTCCTGGAAAAGAATCATGTGGACTATTTATGATATTCAGACGAAATTGTATTTTGACAAAAAATTACTTTTATAAGTACAAGAAAAAAACACTGTTCCATTTTATTCTTTAATGCACTTTCTTAATCATACCTGAGTCTTAGATATTTTATTCTGTTTTTTTAACTCCTTGACTTTTATTGATAATGATTGTTTTTGGGAACAATTTCTTAGGGGCTCTGTAACCTTTCATGTGGAGGCAGTGGTCTTTTTGTGGGTGCTCTGTCTTTGGAATAACTACCTCTGAACAATACTTTAAACTATTAGTTTTCAGGTTTTAATGTATGTCTGCCTTTAAATATGTATGAAGTTTGTTTTTATGATTGTGAGTTATTTTTATACTGACATTGTGATAAATTGGATAAGTAATTATAATTATCTTTCTTGTTTTTTTTCTTCTTTCTTGTATGTATGTAATTTAAATCTATTTGTTAAAGGTTCGAAATGAACCAAGAATAATATTTTAAAAATGTGAATATTTGCTGATTGGTTACAAACAGATCCCACAGAGGGGCACAATCGTCTGCCCAGGCAGTTGGAGAGACATTGATGGACCTTCAGTAGTATCTAAATACAAGGGCTGCATGTGTTGACTGGATTGTAACTCAAATTCTTGTTTGCTAATATTGCCCTATTTTCTTACTGTATATGTCACAATTTGAATTTTTGTATTCAACCTATCTGGAGCAGACTTTATTACTAGTTTTCCAGAATCAGTCCTGCAGGGTTTCAGGCAAGCCAGGCCCTCTCCAAGTATTTGCAAGTTAAAGCATGAAGCTAGCCCAGCGGGATAAAAAAGTTCCGAAATTCACTTGGTAAGCCAATAGAGCAACCATGAACTCTGAAGTTGGGTGGAGAACCAGAGAGATGCCAATGGTTGTTTTACCACAGTTGCAGGACACCACAAATGCCTTGCCTGAACGAGCAAAGGAAGAAGTCCAAATTTGTTGAAAAGTTGCAAGCTGCATGTACAGATGTACCAGAAACTGGTGAGAGAATTTGCCTCCTAATTCAAGGTGGAGAGACACAATTTGGTTGTTTGGAAATCCATTGGAGAAAAAACAATCAAGTTGTGAATTCGAAGTCCTGAAACAAACCAGGTGATTTTCTTCTTGCTCGGTTTTTAAATGGCTGACATTCTGGCCTAAGGCGTCCCTTTACTGAGTTAGAGTGCCCCTCTGTGCAGCCAGGTCATCCCTTTGTTTTCTAATGGCAGATCATTTCTGGCGCTCCTCATCAATGTCTGTTTGAGTGTGGAGATCCTTCACTATTCATTTATTATTTTCCTCCTTTAGGTCATCAATCTGCCTTTCTAGGGCAATGATCTCCCCTGCGCAGGCTGTATTATAATTTAACTGCTGTTCCAGCTTTTGTTGGCTCTGTTGTAGCGAATCCAACCTTTCTTGACACTCTTTTTGCAGTGTCAGTAATTTGGTGTCTTGTCTAACTTCGCTTGCTGCAGGAGATTTAGATCTTCCTTTACTTTTGTCAGATACTGTCTGGTTTCTCTCTCTGATTCCTGGCTCCTTTGTAGCCTTTGCTCTGCAGAGTCCAGATCAATTTGGGTTTTCTCTAGGGATTGTACTTGCCACTTTGCCAGATCTAGGTTTTCGGCATATTTTTCCTGTATTACACCAATATGGAATTACAGGTAGTCCGCTATTTTGGCAATTTTAGATTGTTCTTCTTTTACTTTTGGGGCCATATACTATTCACTAAGAGCCTGGTGTAATGGACCCTGGTCTTGCCACATATCTAATTCTGTGACAGTGACTTGTTTGATTTCCTGCAGCCAGACTTTCTCATTCTGCTCTACCCATTCATCCCTGACAAACAATTTGTGCAGTAGGTGTTCCTTTACAATATTGATTTCCACTTGGGTCGCCATTCCGGAAATATTAATTTCATTCTGACATATCTCTGGGTTACTTTACTTTTGTAAAACAGGCCCAACTCCTTTGAGTATTTCTTTTGAAGGGAGTTTTTACAGTGTAGCACAGTATGGTAGCCTAACTGTAGGTGTATGTAAGGTGTATGTACCCCATCAGTTAGCATGCTGTGTTAGACTGTCACAAGTGGTATGTCTAATTCAGGATCTTGTGACGAGCCCCCAATCTGTAAGTGATTTCAATCCGGCACACACCCAAGTCAACGCCTAGCATGTAGTGCACAACTGAAACCCTGATTTATTTTTGTCTACAAGTTCTTTATTCTGAACAATATACCACTCATATCATGCCCCTCTCCCGGACCCCCCCCCCCGGTCACACTGAACCAGGAATCAGGCTGGTTTGCAAAGGTAAATATTTATTTATGTATTTAAAATGTAATCACAACATGTTTTAATGGGTACACAACAATCACCAATGGGGTGAGCTAACACTGAATAATCTCTTTAATACACAAGGAGTATGTAGTGAGCAAAACAATTCAGCACAGAAACAATACTTTTGTGTGGGATCAGATCAGATAGCACTGTGGTTAGAGGTTCCCCCTGCACACCCCTCAACCCCAATAGGTAATGTAAAGAGATAGGACGAGAGAGCAGGTATTCAGGAATGGCAGAATTCAAACAGAATATCATTCCCACTTTCCCCCAGCAAGGACAAGAGAAAAACAAAATTGACTGTCAAGCTGTCAGAATGGCTTTTACAGTTATCTTTAGAATGGACTGCGCAAAAACACCAAATATGATCAAAATTGCTGAAATTGTCATAAATTCATATGGGAGCCACTTGGATAGTTACACACAAACACAAGCAATGATTTAATCCAAGAGAAACATTTGAAATCTTAAAAATCAAGTCGGAAGCAATGAAAAGCTGTTTTACACGTGCAAAATTTACCCAAAACGAAATTTCACGGCAAACTTTTCACTGCGCGATAATCGTGATAATGGGAGAATCGCATTGATTTGGAGTGCGGTTTTAGGTGCGATGGATAGATATGAATGTTAGCTACAAGCAGAAGTTGAAACTTTGTTTCTAGCACAAAAACTGAGTTACAGAAGTTTTAGTAGAGGTCGTTTTTTTCGAGATATGCGCAAGAATGGAAAACAGGAATGCACTTTTAAAAATGACAAATCAGTTTTCTTAAACTAGAGGATGACTATGAACAAAACAACTACCACCCAGGACCACAGTCACTTGATCAGGGTGACTGCCTGCTAAGGAACTCGCCCTCTTCAGATGAGAAAAAAAGATCAGCGGAGAGATAGTTCTACCAATACTGGTTATGGAGAAAAGATAGAATGGTTTGGAGAGAAGTTCAGACAATGCAAAGATACTCCTAACAATACAGGTTCTGAATACAAGATAGGATGGGTCTAAGATAGGGCTAAGACTATGCAAAGTACATATGCTAGGGACACAATTCTTCTTTTTGATACTCACTGGATAGGTTTTTTAAATGGCACCGTCAGTTCTGGTCAGGGGATAGGATCTGGTTTGGAAAGACGGCTGGGCACATTGGACGGGCAACGTCAGCAAGGCGCTCTGGTCACAGCATGGCACAGGACTGGACTGGATCTGCCCTTCTTGGTCCTGAGGATATTCTTTTTGGCAGGCAAGCAGTACAGCACAGCCCGGCTGTATTATGATGCTTTACCTTAGGCTTGTGGGGTTCTGTTCTGGAATAGGCCTAGCTGAGACTGGTTCAGCTATGCAGTGGGCCTTTTGCTTTGCCAAGTTTCTGGCATCTGGAGCAAGGAAGATGTAGAGTTCAGCAGCAGGGTGCTCTGCCAGCATCCGGATAGTGAGTGAATATGTCTGTGTGGTGAGCTGTCTCTATTTATGCTATGATAAAGGGGGAGTGTGGGCTGGTTTAGCATAAGCTTGCCCCTTTGACAGGTGATTGGTTCAGAGCCTACTCTCTGCCTTGATAGGAGGAGACAAACAGAGAGCCATCATTATGGTGTGATTTTATGAGGCTGAGAATCCACCCCTAGCCCCTGGAACACATTTTCGGCACATTTTCGGCAAAATACATATTTCCACATGTGCAACCTCTCTAAAAATCACATATACAGATTACATATTTTACCTAGCAGCTACTGCTCAAAACCCCGTAGCTGTGGGATCTTGTCACCGCTTTTCACAGAATTTTGCCCTTTTCACTCAGAACACAATGTCCAATTTTTAAGCAAATGTCTGCAATTGTGCGTGTTTAACATGGGCATAAGTGTATAAAGTTTCACTGTTCTAGCGGAAATACATTTTGCGTAAAATCCTATTTCTTGCCATTTCTGTCCAGAACATGTCACGTAGTTCTGGCGCCTCTTCACCCGTGCAGCCGGAAATTAAATTAACACTTCTGTTATTTTTATATTTTTCACAATTTTAAATAGTAAGTTATCAGTCTTTTTAAAATGTGTCCTTTGTCCTTCTTAAGCAACAAATGGTTGTTTAGCTCCACCCCTTTGGTCTCTCCCTGGGACCCCAGGAGCCATCCCCCATGTTTGCTGCTTACAGAGGCCATTTACGACTGTCTTCGCACTTCGCATTTCCTGAGCTGGAGCTTGCCATTGTTCCCTTTTGTCTCTGTAGACCAGGTTCTTTCCTGCCCTGTAATTACCACTTCTCAGTGATTTCCTGCTGGAAGGAAAGACCTTCGTTCTGTGAGAAACCTGCTATTCCAGTTTGGCAGCTTCAGCCAGGTTTACTTTAATTGTTAAATTCTGTTGCACCAAACAACTGGTTGTATCAATTCACAGCTAGGATTCTCATTCAAGCTTTTAAACCATGGAATCAAAACAATTACAATATGGGTTACTATCAGTAACAGGCCTCTTAGATTGCAAACATTTATACATGTTAAAGTTTAATCAGGCAGGCCCCTGACAGCTGTCATCCCAGCAACCCTCTGCTGCACAGAGATTTTTGACAGATCCACAGACAGTCCACTTTTGCTGTGAAACTCTCTTTATGCTTTTGTCTTTTCAGGACCTTGTAAATTCACTATGGTTTCTTAATCTAAATGAATTGTAGCACCCCGCAAGAATTTTGAATATTTGAAAGTGTTCTGTACCGGCATTCTGAAGTTTCAGCAACAAAGAAAAAGATGATTTAAAGCAAGATTTGGAATTTCATTTAGCAAAGCACTGCTTTTTCCTTCTGCACTCCACTTTCAATTGTTTTGGGACCCAGTGACACATTCCAGTAGTGAGAGCTCTGTTCCACCACTGACAACATGCGTGGCAGATTGGGCAGCCATCTTTTGTGCTTTGAGAAGCACGGTTTTCAGGTATTTTGGCGCGCACAAGGGTTTCGCTGCCATTTTGCTATTTCTGGCACCATCATAGAAGAGTGATGCGGCATAGCAGATAAAAGTGGGTTAAAACATCTCACACAGCCCAAAAGAACCCTTGCAGGAGGATAACATCATAGTGTCTGCCTGGAAAGGGCCCTGAATGGACTGAATGGAGGGGGGGGCAAATAAAAATTGTTATTGAAGTGGATGCTGAGAAACCAAACGACCTGAGGTTATTGCTGTGAAATTGAATATCTCAGAGATACCTGCAGTGATTGCTCAGCAACTCACAGTCTGAGTGAGACTGCAACAACAAGACATAGCACACACAAACTTGCACAAAACCAAACAAAGTCCGCCTTCCATATCTCGCACCTAAACTTGGTGAACGGTACATCCGAACAGAAGCTGCCAACAACACATCACAGCTCCCTTGCTCTTTCTCCTGCTCCTCCCATTAACCTACCCCCTCTTCTTCTTTTCACAGAACAGCCAGAGGGTCGAGAGACCACGCAAGTGGCACATGAGCGCGCAGTATAAAAAATGTTAACATTAACATTAAAGTGAATGCTGAGAAACCCAAGGTCTGGGAAACCTGAGAAGTGAAACCTGAAAAACTCAACAACTGGGAGATGTCTTAAGAGGAATTATGAAAGTACGAGGACTTGTAAAGGGTCCAAGCTGTGAGAACCCTTGGTAGAGCCTTACCTTCCAGGCCATTAAAATACCCTGAGGTTCTCGTCTGCCAATAAAAGGCAGATTAAAGACACCCAATATTTCTGCCACCCCACCAAGATTGGCGCAAGATTCATGGGATGTGTCAAATAACAGAGCTGCATGTTTTCTCCTGCCTGAATGAATGACAGTTCTTGATAAGAGGATTGTACAACATTATACTCAACCTAGTGGATGGCAATACATCTTCCACGCAATCCAGTTCCCCTGACTATGGAGGGCTGTTGGAACATAACACTTGACCTGATAGATGGCATTACATTCCTCTGCAATTCACTTACCCTGACTACGTCATCCTATGATATATGCTAGGAAGCATGTTAGGGTGATAGTATGTTTTTAAATTTGCATTGTATTGTTTTGAAATGTTTTGTCTCTTTGTAATCTAGATTTCTTTTCTATGGACTGTTTGTGCATTTTTTGATATTTTCTCATGTTCAACTGTCAATTTCGGCTTTGAATTTTAATCTACTAAATATGTATTCATGTTTTCAAATGTCAGTTATGGTCCGAAAAACTATTTGCATTGATCCCATTTCTTTTGAACAATAAAGTCACTTTAAGTTTAAAGGCCATTGTCTGGACAAAGAGCATTTACCTGTTCGCAGCATCAGTGTTTACCAATACTTATTCGACTGCTTCTTTAGCTTTCAACATACATACGCACCCTTCTCTATGTGTTCTGAATTTCAATGTGCATCCATACACACAGTGTCCCAAGTCACAGGGATATCTAGAGTGCATCTGTGTGGATTAGTCTGGGTTATGGACTTGAAGACCCAGAGCTGAAGCAGAACAGTCTAAAATTCCTGATCTGTCACACAGTTGTTTGGTATATATGTATGTCATTTACCACAGGTACACATAGATATTGATAGTTATGCAAGTGTCCAGTACCACTGGCAGATTAGGCACACCCCAACCTTTATTTTTTATTACGGGCCTTCCGAGAGAACCTTTTTGTTTTTGTTGTATTAGACTAGGGATGGACATCTGAGTGTCCAATTTGTGAACGCTTTTGTTGGGCACTCTTTGCAGCATTTTCTTTTTATAGTTTAGGGTAGTTTACTGGCTAAGGACATTTTAAGATTAGGATTATGAACTTTCTGTTGGCCCCTTTGTTGGACATTACTTTGTGTCTCCGGAGGCGCAAGAAGTTTTAAGCTTAGGTTAAATAACTTTAATATTTGGGACCTTTGAATTGAAGGTGTGAATCACCTAGCAAAAACTCAATCTTAGATTGCCCCATCCATGGCACAGTTTGCTTGGAGAACACCTTTATTATTCATAGATATTCTCAGTTCCTATAGGTCTTTGGTCTAAGGTCTTCTCTGTCAGAATACTTGAAAATAATATTTTGTGAAACCTATTGATGTGGTGTCAATTGTGTCATTGCTTGGCCTTGCCGTAGTCGGCCTATCCTTACTGTGCTTCCATGAAAAGTGTTTATCCTGTCATTTTCCATGCCAACATTTCCAAAGAGTCCACCTTGTCTGCGCAACCAAATTACTACTTGGAGGGTCAGGAGAGAACAGAGGAAAATACTCCGAAAGCTAAATATCAATATTGATATGCCTGGATCTTGTTGTAAGTAGTATGAAAGACAATGTGTTAGCAAATGCTATTGGTTGACAAACCTTATAGCCATGCTGATCCTATCAAGGGTAGATGTTTGTTAACTAATAATATGTGTGTGGGTACTTGATGGCGCAGATTGCAGGGATGGATGGCACTTAACCCTGTGCTACCATTGCAAATGCAAAGTAAAAGGTAGGTACATCCCCATGCAAGAGCTCCAAGTAAAAAGAGTATTCCATTGTGTATGCAGCACTATGTTCAGTTTATTAAACAGCATAAACTAAGATAAGGACCACATAGAAAGTAGCCTGTGAGGTTTGTGTTAGTAAGTGACAGATACACTGTGCTATTAAAGCAAAGTGTTTGTTTGACTCGAGATTAGGCCAATATAATATGAATGTTATTTGACAACTGCATGGCCTACAGTGTCGCCCATCTGGGCTTTGTCAATGCAGGGTCATTCAAGTATTATACTTAGTGCAGTATTTTAAAGTCATACATCTTGTGCATTATCATTGTTATAACATGAGTTTCCAAATCATAGTATCAGATAAAATACTACTCGAGCATAGGTAGCTGGAGTGATGAAAGAGAGAGAATGAAGGGAAGGGGAAGAGAAGGGGTGGGGTTAGTTATATGATTTCAGGTTATTCCATGTTGTTTTATGGCAAGGGCCATGTTATTTCCATGCACAAGCATGTAGTGGCAAAGAGTGAATGCACTTACTTCTTGGATTATTTAGAATGGATATTTGCCTGTTACACGGGATATCATATTGTGCCTCCTTTATTGTATATATTGGCCTAAGCCCAGTCGCTCTGCGAAGAAATCCGCGTTGCGAAGTTCTGACCTTAGATCGATTTAGCCGCCATTTTAGGTCCATCCGCCATTTTGATTTCCATCTCAAAGTCACTCTGTATTCTAAAATGGTGGACAGTGTTCTCCTGCTCATAACCTATCCGCCCTGACCCTAACATAGGTTAATCTCTAAACTGCCCCTAGGCTAAATGTTTGGGTCATGTAATGAGACCTTGTCCTACATTTGACCTGTAGATTGAGGATTACCTGTGCCAACAAGTCTGACATACACCAAATACAATGTTGTTTAAATACTAAATGTGAACACTTGTTGAACTACATTGAATAAGAGATGTACTAAGGCTTAATATTAAATCCGAAGATACAATGTTGCTATTGTGACTTGTTGTTGTACAAATTGGAAATAATCCACATGCATATAGTAGGACTAACTAGAGGTGAACTTGGCACGAACCCTAGACGAGAATAATTAACCTGCCGAGGGTCTGGACATTACGATTGGAAACTGTATAAAAGATGGGAATATTTAGACGTCCAGTTCCTCTCACTTCTCACACCGAAAGGGCTGGTATTCGCTGTGATGTACTGAGGGCCAGATAGCTATCTGACACTTTGTTTCTTTGTAAAACTGTACAGTTATAGAATAAAGATCTGTGAATATTTATAATACGTGTTTGGTGTTTTTCCTTTTGGGGTACTCAGCCTCGATATTTTTCCTCGTGGGACTTTTCATCGCCGACCCTTTCATCGCCAGCATTTTTTTTTTAAACATTTTTTTAGGAATGTGGGTTGTGCGGGTTGGGGTATGATTATTTAAGTAATGGGGGGTTTTGGGGGGCGCAGCCCCCCCATAAATAAATAAAATAAATAAATAAAAATGTTGGCGATGAAAGGGTCGGCGATGAAAAGTCCCACGATGAAATTTCGTTCGGCGAAATAACGTAGAACCGAATAGGGACCCTCAAGATTGATGCCAGCTTGTTGAAGGTTGACGAGGCTATCGGACTGGGATTGGACGGTGTAAAAGGGGGCCCCTTTCTTGGATGAGACGCAACACCTCAGCAGCACTGCACAACCCGATCCCTGGACGGTGAGTATGCGGTCCGAGTCGGCATCTTGACGAGGGTCCATATATTGAGGCGGGCAGATTTACTGAAATCAACAACCACGTGGGACCTCAGTTAGAATTTTGTAATCCGATCGGACCTCCATAGGAGTTGTGTATTGCTACCCAGCAAGCATGTAAATAGAGTACACTGATCGTACTACTTTTTAGTTTTTCATGTACGATTTATTGGATTAAGAGGATTAAAATCCAAAAGTTAACTCTAATGTCTTGGTTCTGATTGTTCCATTCATTTTACACCTGTGTTTACAATTTATCCTTATTAACACCGTTAAATTGTGTAATGACATTTTCTTTTGGAAACTAGAGAAACTTAGGCGGTGCTTGTACACCGTAGAATTTACGCCCTGTTGGCGCCAAATGTTTAAATGAATTTTGATTTAAAATAGAGGGTACTTATTGTCCCTGTTGAGTGCATCTGGGCTTGCTGGGTAGCAATACACAGCTTTGGATTTGTTTGGTTTTCTCTGTCCCAAGTGGCCTTGTGACGACAGCCCGATTGCACCAGAAGTCTTTGTATAACATTTGCACACTATTTCCTGTTGATACATTCTTATTCACAATCCTTCCACTCTCAAACCTTTATTTAACTTGTCTGTGCACCCCTATACTTCTCTCTTTTGCTTTATCCTCATTGGCCATTCCTGAGGGGTTGCACGCACTGATTGACTATCTTATTCTTTATTTTACTACCATACCTTACTATCCTTACAGGACTTTAATATGTCCTTTTCTAGAATTGATCAGACCACAGACAACAGAGCTGAAACTCTTGCCTTTAGTGAAGAGGAAGCCCTCAAGATATTAGGTCTGATTAAATCCGCAGGAGCGGAGATCATAACAACCGATAAACCAGAAGCTTTGATACGACAATTGGAATGGAAAATATGAAGGGAGATCAACCTTAAACTCCATGCATCCACCTTGACTCAGTATTATACTGCCAAGAGAATACCTAGGGGTTTACGTGTCAGTTTAGAGCCAACACTCTGCAAGGAGAATCCAGCATTCGTCAAACGTTGGCACCAAATTCTAAACAAGTGTTCACTTGATCTTATACTTTTGACAATTGAAGAACTAGCGCATTCCCTAACAAACCTCAATGAAGATATAGAAAGGCTGAAAACCTCTCTGAGCAAGGGATACACGGCGGACCAACTCAAACAAATTCTAGAAGAAACAAATCAAAAATTGGCTAATTTCAAACAAGAACTTGAAATTAAGAAAATTAGGAAATTTAGACGTGACACTCAGGATTATAAGCTTGATATCGTGTATAGTTGGCAGGCATACTACGGACACTTCTCCAATAAACCCAACTTCAACAACCCACGGAAACCAGGCCAACAATTGGCAGAAAACCCCTCATCCGACGTCTCAAGCGCTGAGCTTGAAGTTCTCCCAGGGCAGAGCAGTGAGACCGTCCCTGGTCCCACTACAGAAGAACCAGCAGCTAACGCTTCGCCTTTTTTAGAAAAAGGCCAATCAGAAGAGGACAGAAGAAAAAACCCACAACGGAAAAAAACGACGAAGAAACATTGATTGTCAATATTTCAGCATACCAGTTATCGAAAATGGAATTACAAGTCCTAAAGAAAGGGTTATCGTTTGTTCCCAACAACAATAGCACTCTGCTCCGCGAAAAAATAGACTTTTTCAAACTAATGAGAAAGCTAAGACTTAAAGTCTTCTTTGACTCACAAGATGAGGATGTAATCACTACGGAACCACACAAATTTCTTGAATTGAAACCTAAGAGTCACTTCAACCCTCCGGTTCAGAATCATATCCTTTCTACCTTTGAGAAAACTGTATTACAGGATTTGAAGAAAATTCAATTAAAAAATAACACACAAGGCAACTTTACTGTGAGAGAACGTCAGACACTTAAAAATCTCCTTGATAATCAAACCATCATTTTTAAACCAGCGGATAAGGGAGGTGCGTTAGTTCTTATGAATAAACAGGACTACATCAACGAAATTGAACGCCAACTGGATGACCAAGACACATATATGGAAGTACCCCTGAATCCTACTGAAGCAGCAAGATCCCTTATCAAGGGGATACTGGATGAGGCGGAAGCCTATGATGTCATCTCAGAAAAGACACGTCTGTTTCTTGAAAACAAACATCCCATCATGCCAGTTATTTATATACTTCCTAAGATACACAAGAGACTGGCAAATCC
Source organism: Ambystoma mexicanum (assembly GCF_040938575.1). Lineage (NCBI taxonomy): Eukaryota > Metazoa > Chordata > Amphibia > Caudata > Ambystomatidae > Ambystoma > Ambystoma mexicanum. The sequence continues at coordinate 242,369,310 of NC_090940.1, read as the reverse complement.
ACCTGGATGTCCCATTATAGCTGCCACTGCAAGTCTCCTTGAACCATTGGTCCAATACTTGGACAAAATTCTGCAACCTCTCATACAGGAATCTAAGACTTACGTTAAAGACACTATGCACTTTTTACACAAACTAAAAAATGTGCAATTCATCAAAGGAAGAGATGTGATGTTCACCATGGAGGTGACATCTGTCTATACTAACATCACACACGAAGCAGGTCTTGAAGTAACTGAATGGCTCCTACTTCAATCAGAGCAATGTCAAGGAGACAGACTGTTTGTACTAACTTTATTAAAATTAGTGCTTACGAACAATTTTTTTAAATTCCAAGATCGTTTCTTCCTTCAGATATCCGGTACTAGCATGGGGGCAGCAATGGCACCATTCTATGCCAACACCTACATGTACTACCTTGAACATGAAAATATTCTCAGTTCACCAAGATGGATGAGGCATCTGCCACTGTATTTGAGATACATTGATGATATTTTTGGAATCTGGTCCGGCCCGGAAGAAGAATTGCAAAACTTTTATGAAATGATGAACTCGATTCATCCTCGTATTAAATTCACCACAGAGACAAGTGATACTGCCATCCACTTTCTGGATGTGGAGATATATGCCAGTAACAACACTCTTGAGACAAGAATCTACACCAAGAAGACAGATAGAAATAGCCTGTTGCTTGCCACAAGCTTTCATCCTAAGAGAACTGTTGATAGCGTCCCGTTTAGCCAATTTTTGCGTTACAGAAGGATTATCTCGGAGACTGCCGAGTATGAACGCCAATCACGGCTATTGGAAACTAAATTTTCATCGAGGGGGTATGACCAGCTGAAGATCACTGAAGTCGCAAACAAAGTCAGAAGCACTGGGAGAGAGACATTACTGACTCCAAAACCACCCAAGTCGGGCGAAGCACTGGTTTACGTGACTACCTATTCCATGCAGAGCATGAAGATTAAGAGGGTCATCAAAAAGAACTGGAGCATGTTTAGAATGGATCCACAATTACAGCAACTGTTTCATGAACCTCCAACTTTTGCCTACAGGAATAGTAGGTCATTACGCAAGAGCCTTGACAAAGCTGAAATTCCATCTTCTAGTCCACAGAAAGTGTTTAAGGGTACCATTCCATGTTACAATTGCCAACATTGCGGTAACATCATTAAAGGCAACAGCATATCACACCCCCACTCTGGTAAACCCATTTTTCTCAAACACTCGTGCACATGTGATGCTCAAAATGTTATTTATGCTTTAAAATGTCCATGTGGGTTATACTACGTAGGCATGACCACCAGAAAAGTTAAAGTTAGATGGTCTGAACACAAATCGAATATTCGTACTAAGAGTCTCAAGTCACCAGTATCACTACACTTTACTGAAGCACGGCACACCATTGCACAATTGAAATGTGTTATCTTGGAGCAAATCACAGCAGGAAGCAGGGGAGGTGATGTGCAGCGTAAACTGTTGCAACGGGAGATTTTGTGGATTGAACTGTTGGACTCGTTGAGCCCACGTGGCATGAATGCCGAATTCGACCTTATGTGTTTTGTGTAAATTTATGTGTTTTGGAAAACTGTTTATTGGTATGCTTTGCTCGTAATAACATGTCAATAACATGTCATCTTAATAGCACCGCCTACCCTTTCTGTTCATGAATATTGTTATGCCTCAAATCTGACAACATGCACCATCTGAACATGGACTTTTCACATGGCGGACTGTTGTACTTATTCCATCGCTTCAAGGTGACTCTCTTTGCCCCTTCTTGTGGTTGATTTTATCTTTTTACTCGCCCGATGACCATAGTTCCTCCCCGACTGATGTTACCTGTCTAGTCATCTTTTTAGCCTTCGCTTTAGTTGTGGGTCAGGATGTTGTACCTTTGCCCGTGCCCATCCTTTCTAAGGATCCCTTCACGCTTTTTATACATTGTGTGATTACTTTGCTCCACTTGATTTGTTTATTGGGTTTAGACCCCACTAGTTGTATCTCCTGCTGCTTCCGTTCCTAGTTGGACCTTAGACCTATGTGTTGCCTTTTACACTTGCTGGCTGACGGCTTCTGATAGATCTTTGAACTGTGTTTTCCTCCGTGCCGTGGGGGCACCCCGTATTTCCTCTGAGCTACGGTTGCTGCCCCCACGCGTGCGTTCCCTTTACACTCTTTCCATACCTTCCTGATGACTTATTTTGCGTCCCTTTGTTTTCCTCCAATGCGATACTGCCCGGCCCACTGACCGCTCTATCTCGGTGACATTGTCACTGTAGTTTGTTTCATCATCTCCATGGTTACGCCACACTCGTTTTTTCCCATACCAAGATGGATGTCGCCTTGGTGCACTCACGCGCATGCGCGACTTTACCAAGGCGACGCTTGTGTTTGGATTGTGTGAACAGAGTCAATTCGCGCGCTCGGCTGCGGCGAGATGATCTGGTGTCTCACGCATCCGAAGGTAAGCTATCTGTTTCCCTCTATTACTTGTCACACTCGGAATATCCCGGTTCACGTTACTCGCTCTGAAGAGATTTGCTGACTGTGTTAGTGTGCTCGTTTCTGATGTACACTTTTCGAGTTGGTGTGCAGCTACCCCTAAACTTCATGCATTTCTCCACATGTGTGGCTTACTTGATGTCTCTACCTCCGTTACTCGTTACGGTTTGCATGTATGGGCCTTCATTTGTTACTGCACTTATATCGCCCCTAATTTGGTACTTTTGCCGCCCGTTTACTTTTCTACTTGATTGTTCTACTATGGACTGTTAGCCATCTGGCTTTTCTAAATGGATAGTCTTTTGATCTTACCCCCACAGATATCCTAGCAATCTGTGGCATTCGGCTACCCATTGCTTTTTGACTGGATTTCTTTTCTGTGTCTCGGCTCTTGTATCAGCAAGGTTAGTGACTTTGACTCTTTTCACTTTGATAATGGATTTCTTACAAACTGAAGAGTTCTACTGAAAAATCTTGTTTCTTTTACTACTCCACAGAGACTGTGCTATGACTTAATGGTTATGAATATGAAAAATGAAGTCTATCCCCTGAAGATGGTTCTTTGAACCGAAACGCGTCGGCCTCATTTGTTATATCTAAATATGAGACTTCATTTGTAAATTGTTGAATGGTTGAACCTATGCATTTAGAGCTTTGTAAACTGTAAACTGTAAACTGCTATACAGATTTGCAATTGTGCTGCTCTATACAAGCTGTTTTCTATCTACGCCGTTTGTTCCTACTTGTGTTATATGGAACACCCACAAGTGCTCTCTCCGTATGTAAATAGAGTACACTGATCGTACTACTTTTTGTTTATTCATGTACGATTTATTGGATTAAGAGGATTAAAATCCAAAAGTTAACTCTAATGTCTTGGTTCTGATTGTTCCATTCATTTTACACCTGTGTTTACAATTTATCCTTATTAACACCGTTAAATTGTGTAATGACATTTTCTTTTGGAAACTAGAGAAACTTAGGCGGTGCTTGTACACCGTAGAATTTACGCCCTGTTGGCGCCAAATGTTTAAATGAATTTTGATTTAAAATAGAGGGTACTTATTGTCCCTGTTGAGTGCATCTGGGCTTGCTGGGTAGCAATACACAGCTTTGGATTTGTTTGGTTTTCTCTGTCCCAAGTGGCCTTGTGACGACAGCCCGATTGCACCAGAAGTCTTTGTATAACATTTGCACACTATTTCTTGTTGATACATTCTTATTCACAATCCTTCCACTCTCAAACCTTTATTTAACTTGTCTGTGCACCCCTATACTTCTCTCTTTTGCTCCATAGGAGTTGATCAGGTGAGTCGTGACCCGATTCTTAAGTATCCTGATAATTTGTTTTGGCGTATTGCACTCGCGAGTACAATTATTGACCAGGTAACACCAGTATTCTGATATGCCTGGGAAATTGTCTGCCTGCTTCAGGGCATTATTCCGCAGTGACAGACAATCTTTGGAATTTGGCCGACCGGCGCCAATGGAGGGGTCGCCGGCATGTACTATGTACTGTAAGCACGCCATTGGTAGTATAGTATTTAATGATATTTGGCACAGACAAACTAGACATGCATCCGAACTTCAGTAGCCAATCAATGGTAGTTTTGAAATTCCTCGTATTGAATACTTAGAATCCATATTTTTGAAGAAAAAGGCTAGACCTGCAGCATTCGATGTATTACAAAATTGGAAGAAAGAAGCTATGCAGCAGTTTAAGAGCAGAGAAAAGCATGCGCGCCGTCATGGACGAACACCGAAAAGGCGTTGTTATATGACCAGAATAAAAAGTCTGAGCTTTTTCACTTGGTATCCAGAAAATGTATACTTCTAAAGACTTTCATGTATGCGATGAACTTATCGACAAACTTCTAAATGAACGAAGGCCTGGTGCCACTGCGCCACCTCTGTATGTTCCTCTTCCTGTTGTTATTCCTCCTCCCGTTGTTCCTCCTGCTCCTCCGATTGTTCCTCTCAATGTTGTTTTTCTTCTGGCTGTTGTTCCTCCTCTTGTCGTTGCTCTTCCGTCTGTTCCTCCACCCTTGCCTGCTGTTACGGGTCCGGTGGGCTTGCCTGCTGCGCCAGTGATAGTACCCTTGTTTCCGGATGTCCAAAATGTGCCTGTCAGGAGTCAGGTTACCAACGTAGTGTAGCTGAAGAGTTCTTCTCCCTGATGTACCCCTCTGGCTTAAGTATGAACAAGAAACCAGAGCGGTCAATCAGATAAAAGAAAGGAGGCCAATGGAGTCCCAGGTGCTGCGGAGAATGCCAGATGCCAGTTGAGAAGATACGGGCGAACTGGATGATGACACAAACAGTGTAGTCGTTGGACCTGCAAGTGAAGTGATCTTATTAACACAACACAGGTAGCAGGGTAACCTATGTGAAAACAGCGCCAATTGCCCAGACCAAGATAAAGACAATCACATAGGGTTTTCCATGAATGCCGGTACACTATATAATAATCACCAATCCCCCCTCCCCTTCATTTACACTCAATGAAGGTCACAATGACTTACCGTAGTTTTCCTGTTTCTTTCTCCAGGACAGCATCCCTGCAGTGGGAAACAGGAAGGTCCAAAGTAGCAATCCAAAGGAGAAGAGGCCCACCTATTCCGACGGCACAAGGACGCCTAAGCAGCCACCTGACCCGACGGTACGAGGACGCCTTAGTACACACTGGAAGTCTCTAGTCTGTGTACTGAACAAACAGGAAGTCCCAAGTTCCAGTAGTTCAACAAGAATGACACACAATTCCAAAGTCCAGAAGCGATCCCACGATGTGAAGCAACAGGCAGACGGAGCCCAAAAGCAGCCAAGGCAACGTAGTTCAAAAGGGAAAAGGCACAAGGAAATCCGATAGCGGTCCGAGGTCAAAGCACGAGTCAAGGCAAAACCAAAGTACAAAGTATTCCAAAAGCAGTTCCAAATCAGCGGTCCGGGTCGAAGAGCCAAGGAGTCTTGAAGTCCAAAGGGGAAGGGGAAAGGAAGGGAAAAAGGGAAAGAGGGAACAAGGTACAGGTATAACAAGATACAAGGTACAAAGCACCACTAATTACAATCAGAAGCACCGGGCACAGTGAGGGAGGTTCTTAAGAAGGGCAGGTCATGTGACAACGCCGTGTATTGCTCGGCGTCGAGCGCAAAAGGAAAAGAGAGGACGCCAGCATTGCCATGCCAACCTCCAGGCACCTGGCTGCAGAGTCTTTAAAGGGCTACGACCCCGTGTTTTAATCGTCCCGGTACGGCCACACATGACAGTATCCTCCCTCAAATGGGCCCTCACCCCAGAGCGGACCAAAAACTTGACAAAAGAATGGAGGCATGAATGTTCCCGGCCGGTTCCCAGGTGCGATCCTCGGGACCATAGCCCTTCCAATCAACCAAGTAAAGACGCCGACCCCTGCGTACTTTGGTATCCAAAATCGCAGCCACCTCCTATTCATCGAATCCATGCACCTTAACAGGCGAGGGTCGTAAAGGTAACCTAGCCGAAGCGTGACAAGGTTTTATCAAGTAGACATGGAACACCGGGTGTATCTTCCAACTTGAAGGGAGAGCCAGGCGGACAACAGCAGGATTTGTGACCTGCAGGATCATGTAAGGACCCACAAACCGAGGTAATAGGGTCCATCGACCCGGCAAGCGTAGGTTCTTGGTGGATAGCCAGACATACATGCCTGGGGTATAACGAGGGGCCGCGGAGCGGTGTGCATCCGCACATTTCTTGGAACGTTTCTGGGCCAAGAGCAAATGACTTCTCACTATAGCGTGGGTATCTGAAAGATTCTTAATACAGCTCAATGCAGCAGGGTTGTGAAACGGCAATTCGACACCAATAGGTAACGAACGTGGATGTCTGCCATACAAAGCAAAGAACGGGGACAAACGGGTCGCAGTGTGGAGAGAGTTGTTGTAGGCGAACTTCGCCAATGGCAACACTGAAACCCAGGTACCCTGACGTTGGAAGGTAAGGCAACGCAGATATTGTTCCATGGTTGCATTCAGTCTCTCAGTTTGCCCGTTGGTTTCGGGATGGTATGCACTGGAGTATCTGACATCTATACCCAAGGTCATGGTTAAAGACCTCCAAAAGCAAGAAGTGAACTGTGGTCCCCGATCAGTGATAATCATAGAGGGCAGACCAAACCTTCTAAACATGTTCTTTAGGAACAAGTCTGCTAAGACTGGAGTGGTAGGGATACCACGACACGGTACAAACAGAGCAATTTTAGTAAAGTAGTCTATGATTACCCAGATAGTGTTGTAACCGTCCACCAAGGGAAGCTCAACAACAAAATCCATCGAGATCATTTTCCTTGGAGTATCTGGTACTGGCATGGGTTGAAGTAAGCCCACGGGTTTGCCATGTTGTTGTTTACACTGCGCACAGATGGTACAGGCTGCTATGTATTCTTTTACGTCATGGTTCATGGAGGGCCGCCAGCACCACCTTCTTAAAAGGTCTATGGTCTTCCCTATTCCTGGATGAGCTGCTACGGCAGCGTCGTGACACCACTGCATGGCGGTACGCCTGGTATCAGAGTCAGGTATATATCTTACCCTGTTTATAGGGTAATGAATGAACAACCTCCAATCCAAGGCTAGCTACCTCAGAAGGATGGATACTCAGCCAATCCTGGATCGAGACCCTCAGAGAGGGGCGTAAAGTACAGCTACACACCACTTGGTTAGGTAGCACCAGGGCGCCCTGGAGATTAGAGGGATTTGGAACCCCATGGAGACGGGAAAGAGCATCAGCTTTCGAATTCAAGGGGCCAGGGCGATAGGTGATGGTAAAGTTTAACATCGCAAAGAATTCATGCCACCTGGCGTGGCGAGCCGTGGTACATTTTACTGACTGCAAGGCCAAGAGGTTCCTGTTATCAGTGAATACTTGGACCGGTTCGGGAGATCCCAACAGGTGATGCCTCCAAACCATGAAGGCATCTCTAACAGCCAACAACTAACGCTCTGTGATCATATAGTTTCTTTCGCAAGGGGTGAGTTTTCTTGAGTGAAAGGCCACTGGATGTAGGCAATTGGTCTCCGGACAATGCGGAGACAAGATAGCACCCAATGCTATATCAGATGCGTCTGCTTCAATGACAAAGGGCGAGGTTTGATCTGGATGTTGGAGTACCGGAGCTGAGGTGAATGCAGACTTCAAAGCTTCAAAGGCTTTCTGTGCCTCCGTATTCCATTTAAACAGGTGTTTAGTGCTAGTGAGTGCAGTGAGTGGAGATGCAATGGCAGAACAATCTTGGATGAACCTTCTGTAAAAATTGGCAAAGTCAAGAAAAGATTGCGAGGCCTTTAAAGTGTTGGGACAAGGCCAATCCAGAATCGTCGATACTTTGGAGCGGCTCATCTGCACACCTTGATTAGTGATATTGTAGCCCAGGAATTCCACCTCCGTTACGTGGAACATGCATTTGTCTGACTTAGCATACAGATGGTTTTCTCTTAATCATTGCAGCACGTTAGACACATGAGTAACATGGGAGTCAAGCAAAGGGGAATAAATGAAGATGTCGTCCAGATATACGACAACATATTGGTCCAACATGTCATGGAACACCTCATTGATGAAGTATTGAAAGGTCGATGGAACGTTACACAAGCCGAAAGGCATAACGCAGTATTCAAAAAGACCATACTTAGTTTTGAAGGCGGTTTTCCACTCATCGCCCTCGCTTATTCGTACAAGGTTGTATGCACCCCTTAAGTCCAGTTTGGTGAAGAGCTTTGCCGAACCCAACTGATCCAGCAAGACCGTGATCAAAGGAATCGGTATTGGTTCTTAATCGTGACTGCGTTTAACGCATGATAGTCAATGCAAGGACGAAGGTCCCCTTCTTTATTAGGAACGAAGAACATAGGAGAGGCAGCCGGTGAACGTGAAGGGCGTATAAAACCCGTGTTCAGTGACTTCTCAATATAGCCCTCAATATCAGGTCTTCCTTTGGGGTCAAAGAATAAATACGCCCGATGGAATCTTAGCTCATGGAAGCAATTCAATGGGGCAATCGTAGGGTCGGTGTGGCGGGAGCACGTCCGCCCCACGGGCGTCAAAGACATCCTGATACTCCTGGTATGCCATAGGAAGCGTGGTATTAGTGATGGCTCCCACAATGTGGGCTGTCTCAGAGAGAGCATGGCTAGGATTAGTGGTTACCAAACGGATTGTCAAACAGTGGCTTTCGCAACGAACCGAAAGAAAGCACACATCTCCTGAATGCCAATCCACAGAAGGGTTATGCAACTTCAACCAAGGTAGGCCGAGAATGACCCTAAATTGTGGTGCGGCAATGAGGTCAAAATATATAGTTTCCTGATGACCACAATCCTTGGTCATGACAAGGTCGATAGTGCATTTTGTCACTAAACCAGAGACCGGGTTGGAGCCATCAACCGCGTTCACCATTTCAGGACATGGTTTGGGGACAACCGGGAGACCCACCTTTCTGGCATAAGAAGTATCTACATAATTCCCTGAGGCTCCCAAATCCAGAACCACTCTTACTTCCTGTTTCTCGAGACCGAGTGCTGCCAGTGAAACAGTTAGACAGAAGGGGCTACACAAAGGGGGATCAAATGACGAAAAACCTGGTGTCTGGATCCCCTCAGTCACCGGGTTTTGGCGTTTCCCTGTTTCTTGGTGGGTTTTTTAGAACACTCCTTAAGCAAATGATCAGATGCATCACAATAGAAACATAGTCCATTCTTCTTGCGGTGTTCCCTTACCTCTGCCGATAAAGGGGCTCTAAGTGCCCCTATCTGCATAGGTTCCGTGGGTCCCGAAACAGAAACAGGAACAGAAAGGGACCCGGAGGGGCCGATCTTTTTTCACCTTTCCTTGCTGCCTGCCGGGAATCGATCTGGAGAACTAAGTCCAATAGTTCCGAAAATGCTGTGGGTATCACAGGAACTGTAGCAAGGGTGTCCTTCAGGGAACCCGATAAGCCCTTATAGAAGAGCGAAGCCTTTTTTTCTTCAGGCCAGCCGGTTTCTGCCACCAACTGATTACATCTGGCTAAATAAGACAAGAGGGGAAGGTTGCCCTGCTGGAGACCGAGCAATTCCAAATCAGTGGCTTGAGTGGCATAACGTGTGTCAAACACACAACTCATGGCATATATTAAGGCATTGCAATTATACAAAAGATGACTACTTGCTTCCAACAATGGATTGGCCCAAGCAGCTGCAGTACCCCCTAAGTGGGACAATAAGAATGCAGCTTTAGTAGTGGAGTCTGGAAAGGAGGCAGGGCGACATAGAAAATGCAGCCTACACTGGTTCAAGAAGGTACTGTATGTTTTAGGATCCACATTGAACCACTCAGGCGGGGCCAAAGGAAACTGGGCCATCATATAGATGGGTCCGGTACTTTCTTGAGGAGGAAGGGAACCAGCCTCAGACACACCCGCCAAAGGAGAGGCCTCTGCCCCTCGAGGTGTCAAACCTGCCTGCAAATCGTCTATGCAACGTTGCGTGGCCGTATGGGCAGCAGTCATATCATTGCGTAGTTCGGCAACCAACTGCAAGATGGTGGCCAATGTCTCATTGGCATCCATTGTAGGCTTCTGATTCTGTCAGGAGTCAGGTTGCCCACGTACTGTAGCCGAAGAGTTCTTCTCCCTGATGTACCCCTCTGGCTTAAGTATGAACAAGAAACCAGAGCGGTCAATCAGATAAAAGAAAGGAGGCCAATGGAGTCCCAGGTGCTGCGGAGAATGCCAGATGCCAGTTGAGAAGATACGGGCGAACTGGATGATGACACAAATGGTGTAGGCGTTGGACCTGCAAGTGAAGTGATCTTATTAACACAACACAGGTAGCAGGGTAACCTATGTGAAAACAGCGCCAATTACCCAGACCAAGATAAAGACAATCACATAGGGTTTTCCCTGAATGCCGGTACACTGTATAATAATCACCAATACCCCCTCCCCTTCTTTTACACTCAATGAAGGTCACAATGGCTTACCGTAGTTTTCCTGTTTCTTTCTCCAGGACAGAATCCCTGCAGTGGGAAACAGGAAGGTCCAAAGTAGCAATCCAAAGGAGAAGAGGTCCACCCTATTCTGACGGCACGAGGACGCCTAAGCAGCCACCTGACCCGACGGCACGAGGACGCCTTAGTACACACTGGAAGTCTTTAGTCCGTGTACTGAACAAACAGGAAGTCCCAAGTTCCAGTTGTTCACCAAGAATGACACAGAATTCCAAAGTCCAGAAGCAATCCCACAATGTGAAGCAACAGGCAGACGGAGCCCAAAAGCAGCCAAGGCAACGTAGTTCAAAAGGGAAAAGGCACGAGGAAATCCGATAGCGGTCCGAGGTCAAAGCACGAGTCAAGGCAAAACCAAAGTACAAAGTATTCCAAAAGCAGTTCCAAATCAGCGGTCCGGGTCGAAGAGCCAAGGAGTCTTGAAGTCCAAAGGGGAAGGGGAAAGGAAGGGAAAAAGGGAAAGAGGGAACAAGGTACAGGTATAACAAGATGCAAGGTACGAAGCGCCACTAATTACAATCAGAAGCACCGGGCAGTGTGAGGGAGGTGCTTATGAAGGGCAGGTCATGTGACAACGCTGTGTATTGCTCGGCATCGAGCGCGAAAGGAAAAGAGAGGACGCCAGTGTTGCCATGGCATCTCCCAGGCACCTGGCTGCTAGGTCTTTAAAGGGCTACGACCCCGGGTTTTGATTGTGCCGGTACGGCCACACATGACACCTACTCTCCCTCTTGCAAGTGGTTCTACACTGCTTGAAGTAGATCTGGGAGCAGGATTGAGGGTTCTAACTCTAATACTGTATCTTCAGAGAAAAAGCGTGAGTTGACTGCATGGGGTAAGCATTGCATGGAGAAGGGTGAACAAGCCGATGTTCTTGCCACACTTTGTAATTTAGGCAATTTTCCTGAGAAAAACATTTTTATTGAGGGATTAGGAATTCATTTATTTGTAATGTGGAACAGGCTAAATGATATAGATCTCCCACAAGGGTTAAGGTATCTGAATACTTTAGCATTCTCTAGAGATACTGCAGAGAAAGTACAAGAGCGTGTCGAGAGGGTTTTTGGGTATAGAAGGAAGTTGGAAAGTTTAAAGCATGAAGATGTAGATGGTGATAGTTTGGATGTTAAATGTGTACAGAAATGGTTTTCCCCTTGTCGTAAATCGATAAATGAGGAAACACAAATTTGTATGAAAGATGCGATTAGGTGGATCTCAGACACGTCGATAACTCCCATTGAAGTATATGACACGTATAGCCAGTATACGCCAGAAATGCAGAGGAAAGTGATACAGGTAATGGTAGAGTACCTACAGGATGAATGCGTAAAAAGAAAGATTTGTTGTCCCGCAGAGTTATTGAGTATTTATAAGAGGGCTTTTTCATTTGACACTTCTTCAGCTGCTTTAGCGCTCTATTTAGCTCTGTTGCTTAGTAAGCGTCGGAGTTGCTTACTTCTCAGTTGCCTATGAGAGAGGTTCCTCCGACATTTGTCCCAAAAGTAGAGATTCCCACTAATGCTGCAGCAGGTACACCTTCCCAGGATATCCCTGCACATTATGTGTCGCAGTTCGTACAAGTCCCGTTCTCGAGACAGGAAGTGAACACCATCAAACAATCTATTCCCGATATTAGGAAGAATCTGACGGGGTTCTACAAAGAAATAGAGTCTGTTTTACAATATTCAGTATTCACCTTAAGTGATATTGATTTGTTATTTCCCATACTCCTGCCTGTTGATTTATGGAAACAGATTAGGGCTGTAGATGATGTAGCAGGATTAGGAGATTCATGGGCACTATGGCTAGACTCGATAGAGAAAGACCAGCTGGCAAGAGACCACCACAGGTAATACTAACATTGCCTGATAGAATAGTTGCAAAATTGAAAACTATAATTCCTGAAAGAAGGATTGTTTGGGACAAGCTTACGGGCTGTGTCCAAGGAAAATCTGAGGGTGCTACCAAGTTCTTCAACCAGTTCGAACAAGTATTTTCAGATTACAGTGGGCAAGACTTAAGCACAGAGTCTGGGAAACGATTATTCGTGGACAAATTTGTGCGTGGATTGCTGCCTGACATCCAGTCACAAATCATGTCCTCTGAGAGCGCTTGGCAAGCAAAGTCTCAGTCAGAAGTATTGCATATGGCTCAGTACTATGAGAATCGTGTCAATAACGAAAAGGAAAGAGTTGAAAAGAGAAAAGGTGATTTAAAGACAAAAGTACTATTGCAACAAATTGTTAGTGGCCCTAGAGGGGGTAATTCGCAATTTAGGGGTCAGTATGTTCCACAGGGAAATGCGCCATTGGGTCCTTTAAACATAAACCAGTGTGCTTAGTTTGACAAAAGGGTCATTGGCATGCACAATGCCCGATCCTCCAGCAGAGGTTGAATAACGCATTTGGGAATATGGGTAGACGATCCAGAGGCCGCCCAGGGCGGGGGGTCCTGGTAGAAGTCAGTTTTCACAGGATCCACAGCAACCTTTTTCGCAGGACAATCAGGCATCAAGTGTGGATAATAGAAACATTTTTGATCATCCTTCTGCTGCTTACCTATCTGAAGAACTTCCTTTCGATGACATTCTGTTTCCCTAGGATTGCCCGAAGCAGTGTTTGGAACCAACGCCTATTCCCGTTAATCAGAAAGGTCCCAACGTTGAAATGTAAGTGGGAACATGGAGGGAAGAATAGGCAGTGCGGCTACTTTTGTTCCGCCCTTGATCCTGTTGCATGCGCTTTGCCAAGATGTTTGAGAGCTTTCGCTGCTGCTGCTGCGTCCGTAAAACAGAGCGAGGGAATAGTCCTAGGCCATGCTCTAACCCTGATGGTACCTTACTGTGTAGATGTTCTATTAAACAGGACACAAACGCAACACCTCACCTCGCACTATTAATGAGATGCGAATTGATCTTGTTTGCACCACACATCCAAATTAAGAGGTGTTGTGTTCTTAAACCGGCTGAACTTTTACCTTTCCCGCAAGGTACTGCTTGGAGGGACGATGAGTCACATGACTGCTTTTACACCACAGAACAAGAGACCAAAGGCACAATCAATCTAAAAGACACTTGTTGAATAATCCACTAGGGGAGCTGTTTTGTGATGGCTCCTGTATCAAACTCCCTGATGGCACATTCACAGCTGCTTATGAAATCACCACATTGAGCACGGTCGTGGAGACCAAAAGAATCATGCATAACTCTGCGCAGGCCGCAGAGATTATAGCATTGACCCGAGCTTGTAAACTTTCTGAAGGGCTTACCATAAACATATATACTGACAGTCAGTATGCCTTTGGGGTGGTCACAACTTAGGCCGACTTTGGGCAGAAGGAGCGTTCTTGACCCCCCATGGCACTAAAATTCAACATGGCTCCTTGATAGTACGGTTATTCTCAGTGCTTGCACTCCCTACTCAGCTAGCTATTATGAAATGCGCAGCGCATCAGAAAATCATAGATAATGTTGGAAAAGGGAAACACTTTCGCTGACCAGATAGCCAAACAGATTGCAACTGATCTCTCTTTGGAAATGTATACTTCAAGGGAAGTCACAAATGCCTGTACTTTGGATGAGAGTATTGACTCCGTAAATAACATTCAAGCCAATGCCACGTTAGAGGAATCTAAGAAATGGGCTGAGGGTTTGGGAAAACTGGATGATGACGGGTGTTGGGTGGACAAAGTTGAAGGGAAGTGGTTATTGCCCGACGCGTATATTATGATGATGGTTGTAATGGCTCATGGTCCTACCCATATTTGTGCTCGTAAGGTCACCAAATGTTGCAAAATGTGTGGGTAAATGACAAAATCCCTAAGGTAGAAGAGCGCTTCGTTCAGGGGTATATTATTTGTTTGCAGCATAATGTGGGAAAGGGCACATCAACTCCTAGGGCGAGTTTTGGTCCACCTTCTTTCCCCTTTGAAGTGATTCATTTTGACTTTATTGAAATGGAGCGTTGTTATAACTTTAAATACGTATTAGTTGTCATCTGCGCCTTTAGCAAATGGGTTGAAGCTTTTCCCGTCAAAGATGCCACAGCCATGACCATGGCAAAGACCATGCTGAAGGAATATTTTCCAAGATTTGGTTTGCCAAGAGTCATCTGGTCGGACAATGGTCCACATTTTATCGCTGCTGTAATTCTGCAGATATGCGCGGGATTACAGATCGATAAATGGTTCCATTCAGCCAGACACGCAAAGAGTGCTGGACTAGTATAAAGACACAGCGGCATCATCAAAAACAAGCTTGCTAAGACATGTGCTGGCACCAAACTAAAATGGCCGGATGCCTTACCAATCGTATTATTGTCCATGAGAATGACCCCTCAAACTGAGACTGGGCTCTCTCCCTTTGAGGTGGTCTTGGGTAGGCCAGCCAACATTTGGAATGTCCCAAAGTCCCGTTCTTTGCGCGAGGTCAAAATATACTTCTCTCTGATTACTGTGGCCAGTTAACTAAAAATCTGTATTTGATTTATCACCAGGTGCGAGAGGCTTTACCTGTTAAGTACGAGGGAC
Source organism: Ambystoma mexicanum (assembly GCF_040938575.1). NCBI lineage: Eukaryota > Metazoa > Chordata > Amphibia > Caudata > Ambystomatidae > Ambystoma > Ambystoma mexicanum. The sequence continues at coordinate 242,354,260 of NC_090940.1, read as the reverse complement.
CCGGTCACAGCATACGGCTGGGTGACTGGGTCCTCACAAAGGCATTTGAGCGATCCTCTTGCCTCGCACCTCGTTGGCGGGGCCCGCATCAGGTCCTCCTGGTCACACAGATGGCGGTGCGGGTAGCAGGAAAGAAGAATTGGATCCACGCATCACACATCAAGAGAATTCCACACCCTGTACCACACATTACAGAAGATACAGAACCCCTCACAAGTACGGCAACCAACGATCACGAATCAGTAAACAGCATCGAGAGTGCATCGGAGACTCTCCCTGAGCCTGTGGGGCCTGGGGAAACAGCCATTTCAGCTCCACACTCTCCAACAGTTTCGCCTTTAAAATTTGTTCTGGATCTTCCATCAGATCTCGCTTTGGATTTGTCGCTTCCGTCGGGAAGTCACGACACATTGTTCACAGATCACTCAGTACCAGGAGTCACAAGGTACGATCTGCGTCCGAGGAAATAGACCTACTGCACGGTTCGGCTGTGCCTTCAAAGAAAGTCATCAAAGGGCTTGCCTTTTTGGCCCAATCATTTGTGTATAAGGGGATTCTGTTGCTAGGGTTTGTGAAAGGACTAAGAAGATGCTCGCCCTGGGGATACAAATCGTTTGAAGAACAATGCCTGCAACCGCTCCTGCTCATACGGAACAGATAAGAGACTGTGTGACCAGCTATGGAAACAAACACTCAAATGTGTGGGCCCCGAAAACTTATTGTTGTTTAGTGATAATGTTGACTGGTTTTACAATAGTCATTGCCTTAGGATTCTGGTATCTGTAAGAAATACATTCGCTTGAAAAGGTGTTACCCACTGAAAATGTACCCACTGTTTCTACTCCATTTGTGCATCTGCATACTTTATCTCCTAGAGACTCTCAGCACAGACAGAGTTACCACAACAACACTCTATTACTCATCATGAACGCTACACATAACATTCTCAGTATGTCCAATTGTTGGGTTTGTTAGCATTTACCACAACACGGGGATAAGGGGCTGGGTTGGTATATTCATCCTTTACCTTTTACAACTGCTTGCTATGCTTCTCTTAGAGTACTATTCTTTGGCCGATGGAACGATAGCATCTCAGGGAACTTCGATGGGACTAACTTGAATGATTATGAAAAACGTGTTCTGACGCCCCTGGGAAGCTCACTCTTCTCGAATAGGAGCAAACCAAATGTTGCTTTTATTAGGCCTTCTGACAGACTGTCCCGTCCTTTTCAATCCTTGATCTCTTTCAAGATGGCTCCTCTAGGCAATAGGGATGCCACGCCACCTTCTTATACTGTCAACCACAGCCCTGATTCAGTTTCTTTCTGCATACAGAGGAATGGCACTCAGTCAATGGGTGATTTTATGGGTTGCACCAATGTTGTAAATTTGACTAGCGAGGACAGACCTTTCTATGTAGGTGAACCTGTCTACTTTGTTTGCGGTAATGTAGCATTTCCATGGTTACCCATGGATTGGAAGGGAACTTGTTATTTAGGGATTCTGTTACCCGGGTTATTAATTACTAGCACTGTAGAAATCTCAAAGGCTTGTCCACGTCGGGACGAGAATGGCGATACTTCAGCACAAGTTCTGGGCGATGTAGCTAAATCCTTTGTGCCATTTTGGGGGAAAATACTGAACTCAGAAGATAGCAGGAGACTAGCGAGAGTACTGGAGAGGACCATCAACCAGACATTCTGACATGTATGTATGTATGTATGTATTTATCCTTGTATAGCGCCGGTAGCCGGCAGGCATCAGGGCGCTTGGACAATACAAACAGACATACTCTATAATATGACGTTAGAACAGAAAGCAATAAGGTTAGTGGCACTTCAGAACCAGATGCCATTAGATGTCATCCTGGCTGAACGTGATGGGGTATGTAAATTAGTGGGGTCCGGTTGCTGTGTTTTCATCCCAGATTCCTCCTCAACTATCTTTAGGGCGATTCAAAATCTGCATGTTCTCAGTTTAGAAGTGCATTTTCCCGAGGGAAAATGGGATCTTAAAGCTTGGTTCTGGGACCTCCTACGATCTTGATGGAAGCTACTTTCGGTCTTGTTGATATTTTATGTATTCTGTTGTTTCTTTGCTGCTGTATACAATGTCTTCCTGGTATGTGTTCGATGTTAGGAGGATGTTGTGCACAAGCGATGGGTGCATTAGGGCACAAGGTATACACCTCAGAGAAAATCTCCAATGAATTTGTGCTGAAAGAAATCTTAATATCTGACCTTATGGCAATTGATATCTCCGATAGTGATTCAGGATGTATGGACATTGAGACGTGGAGTTAATCGTAAAGTGACTAGAAGTAGTTTAGCGCTTGGCTTAGGCCAAAAGGAGGGTTTGTTAAATGGGATATCATATTGTGCCTCCTTTATTGTATATATTGGCCTAAACCCAGTCGCTCTGCGAAGAAATCCGCGTTACGAAGTTCTGACCTTAGATCGACTTAGTCGCCATTGTAGGTCCATCCGCCATTTTGATTTCCATCTCAAAGTCACTCTGTATTCTAAAATGGTGGACAGCGTTCTCCTGCTCATAAACTAGCCGTCCTGACCTTCACATAGGTTAATGTCTAAACTGCCCATAGGCTAAATGTTTGGGTCATGTAATGAGACCTTGTCCTACATTTGACCTATAGATTGAGGATTACCTGCGCCAACAAGTCCGATCTGCGGACATACACCAAATACAATGTTGTTTAAATTCTAAATGTGAGCACTTGTTGAACTACATTGAATAAGACATGTACTAAGGCTTAATGTTAAATCCGAAGATACACGGTTGCTATTGTGACTTGTTGTTCTACAAATTGGAAATAATCCACATGCATATAGTTGGACTAACTAGAGGTGAACTCGACACGAACCCTAGACCGAGAATAATTAACCTGCATAGGGGCTGGACATTACGATTGGAAACTGTATAAAAGATGTGAATATTTAGACGTCCAGTACCTCTCACTTCTCACAACGAAAGGGCCTTTATTTGCTGTGATGTACCGAGGGCCAGATAGCTATCTGATACTTTGTTTCTTTGTAAAACTGTACAATTATAGAATAAAGATCTGTGAATCTTTATAAGCCCGTGTTTGGTGTATTTCCTTTTGGGGTACTCAGCCTATATATTTCTTTTTGCTTTTACAGCCAGTAGGCACCAAGGATCTGTGCTGTACTGTCTAGCCATGGGTGTAAGGTGGACGAGTGAAGGGCGGCTGAGTGGTAGGGATATCATAGTGCTGGGAGTACACTGGGGGGTGTGGCTGGGCAGTGTATATGTGGGAGAGGATCAATAACTATACAGGGTAGATCAGCAGTTACGCTGCAAGGTGTTGGGGAGCGCAGTTAAAGTAAAGTAGTTGAGGTTGTGCTGCAAGGTGTCAGGGATGCCAGTGGAGTCGCCAGTTCCCCCTAGCTCTTGCATGGGAATGTGCCTACCTTTTACCCTTAGTGTGAAAGACACGTCTCCCTAACAGCAATACATACCTAGCAGTGTCTTGTACACATCTACAAAATAAACATCTTAATGATTTGAACATTTTGTTACTCCACAGTTAGGAAAGTGTTGAAGAATGTGCTGTTCCTCGACGGATTAGAGGCTCATTGGGTGGTTGCTTGTGTAACTGACACACCTTTCCTGAACGCCATATTTTGGGCGCCATTTTATGTAACCTAATGCTTTCATTTTTGACAGAATTCCCGATGTCCCATTGTGAATAATATTCCAATGTTCAATAGCGCTTGCACCCAATCTGGCAGATGCCAATCGTCCATTCACAAAGGCATCACGAGCTCAGATGAAACCCCAAAAAGAGCACGCGCTGATCGCCGCTGGACATTCTACAATGCTCTAAGCTATGTTGGTTGCACTCGTTCCCCTTTTAGAGCCACGTGCGCATACGTTAGTTTCCAGGAAAGACGTCCGCCCTTCTTTCTTTTTACGCACCACTAGACTTCTCAGTTTGATCAAATCCAGGAGGGAAATATAGAAAGATGATTTGACAACCAACATTTATAGTATGGAAGAAAGAGTCATTAAACTAATGTGCAGAGCCAGCTTGCGCCCTCCATCATCAGAACTCTTTAAAGCACTGCATTGTTTTGCACTATTTTTATGTTTAGAGAAAGTATATGCTGCCAATGTTTCCTGGAAGCTGGTAGGAAGGGAGGGGTTGCATTCTAGTGACTAAATAGCGGTACACTATTGAGCAGTTCCGTCAATGTTTGGATGCACGAGTAGAGCAATTACAGCATGGACAATGGAAACATCAGAGCATTTGATTGCCAATCTGAAACCCCGTGCTGTAAAACAACCTACAAGCAAAGACTGCCTCTCAAACATGCTCCTAATTCCCCATCAAGAAATCAAAGGAAAATATAAAAGGACAATACTGTATAAACATTTATATACCAAACACCACGAACTGAAAATCTCTAGGCAGTTAATAATGGCAATATGTAATTGCCCACTGAATGGCATTGATTGTATCAAGTCTAGAGAATACATTTTGACTAAGCCCCGTCTGTGATCCAAGGACTCACTTTTCCCTCTGTGCTTCTCGGAGGCGGGCCACCCATCTTCTGCTTCACAATTGAGTAACACCAGCCTACTACAGTGCTCAAATACTCATCAAATGGCCCTTAATTGACACCCTCCTGCGATATGAACCCTGTCCATGCATATGTGCCCAACCCCCTGTGCTCACTTCTCGACAACCATTTATCGCTATACCTGATTGAACCTATTCTATATGAAGTGTGCCGCCTCAGCATAGCAAGTATGGAAAATAAATATATTAAAAGAAGGGCCTATCAGATTGAAATGATGCTACATGAACTTCAGCTTCATTTATGGGATGTTCCCAGGATAGAAACTATGGAAAATAAAAATATCAGTAGAGTGGCCCGCAGATACAGTTTCCATGACCCAGGTGGCTACCTTCTCTTCAGAACTTGTGTTAAGTACTTTTCTCTATCAAACTATATTTGCATGTGTCCCCTTTGGAAAGAGCAGTGCTCTGCTGCTTCCCAGCTGTGCTTGGGTTAATTACGTTCAATAAATCTAGCATTGTCTTATCATGAAGAAACCCATTGGTTAAAACAAGTTCAGGCTGAAGACTGGTTTGTACATTGAGTTTTCACTGGAGCAGGAGCTGAAGGCAGCATCCGCTTTGCTGCGCATTGCCTCAAAGTACCCGGAAAACGTGAGACCCCTATACACGGATGCTGTTGCCGCTCCTTCCCTTATAATAATGAAATGGGTGGCGGCCTATTGTGATGTCACAGAAGCTTCATTCCCCTTCCCACCACGCCGTAGCCTTGTCCCCACATTTAGTTAGCAGAAACCTAATGGGCAACGCCAGGCTAGGGCTTGGGTCGGCTAAGGTACCCCCACCTGACCCCCCACCACTTTGAGGCGGATGGCTTCACTCTGCTCTGACGCCTAGCCCATAGCTCTGACAGAAAAGAGTCTGAGGGCAACAACCTGTCAAATGTCTCACCACGGAGAGCCAGCAGAGCTCGGACTGGCCTATAGGGGAATAGGCCCATGGCTGAACCAAAAGCACAAAATGCTGGTGTGGGCTAGTTTTTTGGATCAAAGTGGGCCACGTTTTTGGCCAATGTGGCCAGTTTGATGAGTTACTTCACTATGCGGCTAGCAGTTTTGACCAGCGTTGCTGAATACATATTCTTTAAAATGCCCAATTTGCATAACATTTCATTAAAAAAACTCCCCATTGGGTACTATTCAAACTGTGTCACAAAAAGAATGAATTGCCGTATGCAACTGTGGCCCAATTTTCATTGGTGCCTGAGACAATTTATATGACCCAGGCCGACCACCCTGCGGAGAGGTGTTCATTTGAAAGACACATTAGCGTGACTGTGGCAGCAGCAGTAGCAGCAGCAGCAAATGCACAGTGGCAAAGGACAAAAGGCAGCCCAGGTGGGATCAATAGGACCCTATGATGAAGCCCATGGCACTAAATATTAGCATCACTTTGTCCTTTGTGTGAGTGGCTGGGGCTGTGCAGAGTTTGCGATACTCCTGTGTACTGATAATCCAGTTCAGAGGGGTCCAGAGATAACAGTGCAGGAATCTCATTGAAGTGAAAGGTGAATATATTTGTGAAGTGAGGAGTATGTATGGATGATTGTGTTTCTTTTTATAGTCAGTTAGGATCAACCGGTCATTTTTATGAATAATGCCTTTTTAGCATTCAAAGGCGATACAAATTGGAAAGTGTAAAAGGAGAAAAAAAGAAAGTTGGCCTGGTGTTGTGCTTTTTTTTCTCTCTTAGACTGTGTCTCCTGCCAATTGTGTTGGAATAAAGTCTATGGTATGATAAGAACTGTGGATGTTTATTCCTGAATACAAATTGGTCATGCAATCGAATGAAGAGGTTCTATTTTGTATCAATGCTTATACCGCACAACATGTTCTCTCAACGCATTCAAGTGTAAGCATATATAAAAACAAATATTTTCAAAACTGAAACAGTGGGATTGCATTTTCTGTGTATAAATGTATTCAATGTCAAATAGGATGTGAGGTTACAGGAAAGAGACCCAGTGTGCCCAAGGAGGTAATATATTTTACCACAGGTGGTAAAACAGGAGGTAAAGGTTGGTGTTCATAGTAAGAAAGTTTAAAAGCATATGATGCATTTGTGACTGGTGAATCATTCACAATTGACATTTTTTCATGAACAAATCTGTCAAAGACAGTAGTGTTGGGTATTTTGTGTAGATTTGGGGCCTGGCGGTATTTTCTTACCGCCAAAAATAATAATTTAGTAACGATTACTCCCTACATTCAGATTGGGCCATGTACAACAATAACACAGTGGATATGCATTATTTCAGCACACAGACCTATTTAGATGGTATGCGCGGTTGGTATGCGTGGTTGGTTTGCGTGGTTGGTTGGTATGGTGGTGAGCATAATTCCTTTGGTTTATTTGTGGACCCAATATCCAGAACCCCTTGTTTTTGTTTAGTTTGTTCTTGTGATCACTAGAGAGACCTCAGGCCTACATTTCAGAAATACCACATTTTCATTTTTAGTGTGCCACCATGGGCAATTCTCACTGAATTATTTACAACAATGAGCTACATGTGGTATTTTTCACTAACTTATATACGATAGTGAACTATGTCCCGGCCCTCCCTTTCTGCCGACTCATAGACCTGCGGCAGACTACAACACACACAGTTATTTATAATTGCTCATACTGAATGACATGCACAAAGCTGCAGCCAAATCTTATTTTTAGCTAACTTAAAAATGACAATTGCACTGTCTAAACATCTCCCCACATCATCAGCACTGTATTGGTAAATATACAACACACCACCCGTCTGCTTTCAGATATTTTTGTGTATTGTAAAAGTTGCATTTAAACACGATCTCACTCTTTGCAGAAATAAATGAAATAGCACAGTAACAGTATTATTTGTGATACACTGAAAAGAGAGTGGCAGGGAACAAGAATTCAATTTGCAACATTAAACACGTGGATAAAGCACAGAACTCTCCTTTCCTACACTGACTGAATATTTCCGTACACTCTCAGCCCCCACACCCCAGCGAGATAATTACCAGGCTTATTCAGCATGTAACTTCTTTGGCTGTTCGCCTTCTGGAGGGGTTCACCCAGCAAAGACAAGCATTTACTGTCACTCAAACTGGGACTTGTTGACTGGAAATCCCAGTCTCTGCAACCAAGTTGAATCTGCTTTAGGAATCAGGCATCCCCAGCTATCAACCCAGTCCTTCTTCGAGCTGTGTTAAGATGTCTCTCCCTAGCTCCTTCCTCGAGATTAAACAAGAAAACTCTTGTTACCTCCTACCAAAGGATCCTAACCAATACAATTCTATCATGCCCTAACCACCCTCTGCACACAATGGCTTGGCTTATACAGTTGCAACTGTAACCAAACTGGTTTCCTGCTTATTTGAGGTCTTTGCTTCCTGCATTTACTGTGGATAGAACAGCAGAGCAAAAAGAAAAAAAAACTGAATGTGCATTTAAATAATGACTTTTAGAGCCTGTCATTTTCCATTCATGTTGCACTGAAGAACACATTATTATTAGTGGGTTATGATCAGGTTAGTTGTTAATGATGTTAGTTTATTAATTTTCAAATGTGTCTCTTGCAACAAAGGCATTTCAGGTGAAAAATAGTGCGCATTTTGAATGTACACATGTGTGCCTTTAACTGTGAAAAAAAATGATTTGCATTTTATATGTAAAAATCGTTTTTGACTGAATAACCAGCCCTCAATTATATGTCCATGTTACACTGGCAACACATATCTTGAAACAATTGGATCATAGCAATGCACCAAACCCATGCAGTGGTACTGCATAAAAAAAAAACATGCTACACATTGATCCTGTGCAGTAGTGCTGTACTCTGTGTTGTAACACACTAAATAACCTTACATACCCTCCTTTATTTTAGAACTTGGCTACGATCCAAGCCAATTTTTAAAAAAACAAGTTTGTTCCCCATCCTTCTTTTAAAATGCATGTGTATTGGGATATCTTTCTCTTCCTGACGTAGCTACCAAAATCAGCAACATTTTCATTTTTACTGATAGCACAATCAACCAACCACCCATGATTAGCACCAGGACAGCCAAACCCACTATTGAGCGTTCCCCCCAGGTTCCCCAATTAAATCTTTCCACTTCTATTATCCCCAGATTACTAACTGTAATATTGTTTTTTCTCAGATACATTTTTATAACATGTTTTTCTTTGTGATTCAATAAAAACTCCACATCCGGATCTATTGGAAAAGTATACCTTTGAAAAAAATCGATATTTTCGACTTGGCTTTCCCAAATATCGTTTGTTACATGAAACAATGTTAACCCTCCAATTGACACAATTGTATCCTTTGGAACCTGTAAATAAAAAACATTATATTTCACCTGTTTAACCACGTATGTTCCATGGTTCAAATGTATTACTGTCATGTTCTTTAAGCAGGTGCTGACCAACCATTTACCTCTGACCATCTTAGCCTGTGCCAGTTCTTCACTCCCCATATTGCTAATAATCGCCTCACATCCTTCTGATATACTTGGGTCAGATTTCAAACCACAAATAGCATCTGTGGCATCAGGAACAAACGGTTTACCTGGACACATATAATTTTGTTCTTTAAATTTGACACATGTTTCCAAATTTGGTATTAAATAAACTTCAGGCTCCCATGACTGAAATGCCACCACTTCTGGAGCCTTAGGGCCTCATTACACGGTAGGCGGTGAGCCATGGCGCTATTAGCGCCATGGCTCATGCCGGTAAAATACCGGCACCGCCTTGGCGGAAAGGGGATTTACCGCCCCATTCCAAGGTTGGAGGGGCGGTAAATCCCCTTTCCGCCATTGCCCTTCCCCATTCCCATTTCTGCCCCATAGGGCTCTATGGGACTGGGGAAGGCGCTAATTACGGCACCGCAATTTTGCGGTGCCGTAATTAGCTCTGAGGTCCCTTAGCGGGTTGGTATTTAATGCCTGCAAAAAGCAGGCGTTAAAACTCCAACCCGCTAAGGGACCTCGTAGTACAGCGGTAAGGGTTAACGGTCACCGTTGCCATTAACGGTGACCGTTAACCCTTACCGCCGTCCGTGTAATGAGGCCCTTAATCTTAATAAATTTGTCCTCTTGCCAAAATCCTACGTTTTGTACCCACTTCGTTTGATAAATAAGTTCAGGAGCTACATATGGTAGAAATCCAATTTCCAACCTTTCCAGGTCCACATATAATGGCATCGCAATACCCATTTCAAATGCAATTTTTACCTGTACTACATCAATTTCCCTCCTGGTCAGCATTTCTATCATTTGATGAACAATATTCTGCGAAACAAAATACAAGCGGATATGTCCTTGAATCAATTGTGAAACTGCAGTTTGAACTTCTCTAATATAATTTGTTAATAGTCTATCAACAGGACTCAGTATGTTCAATATTTCATTTAAAGTTCTGTCATGCTTAATAATTAGCTTCGTTGCCCGTTGCATCACATCCGCTTGTTCATTTCGAATGATTGCAGTTTCATTCATGAATCTTACTTGTTCATCCAGTCCCCCTCTAATCCCATCTAATGTTTTTTGTATTATTTCTAGGTCAATACTCAGTTGTTGCGCTTTAGTACTCAGTGTTCCTACCGAAATAGCATTGGCTGTTGATATTGTGGTACCTATTATGGCTCCAACTATAGACATTACCAATGATATTGCGAGCATCACCGCACCTCTCTTTCCTCTCCTCTTCTTAATGTCTTCTGAATTCACAAATGTTTTCTCCAATTGCATCAATAAATCTCTTATCGACTGCTTAGCGTCCTCTTTTCTTATTTCCAGCCACTCTTTAGTCTGTTCAATTTTAATGCCGGCATTGTTCAAATGTTTTTCAATCAAAATCTCAGGATTCAATGGTATGTAGATATTTTGGAAAATCATCCTTCTATCACTCATGATGAATCCTGGTGCCTCTTCCACCGCGATACCAGATGCTGGTCCAGGTTCAATGACAACCTGTGCTTCTGAATTCTTGAAGATCCCTCCAAATATCATCATCATTAAACATATTGTTGGTGTCATCTTCAATGCTGATTGCTTTGCAGCCTTTGTCTTCGCCCCCCCTCGGGGCTTTCCCGGAATCCGTCCACGTGGGCTCCAGGACTCCATCGTCTCCCGTGACCTCCGGTATAAATAGTTAATGTTCTAAACTAAAATAGAAAAGAATAGAATACTAATGAGACGCTCTGGAGGCAAAAGAATAATGAAACAGCAAACAATTACTGCCGCTTTTGCAAAACCACAGAAGTTGAATCTCTAAAGCACCTAGCTATACTGTGCCCAATGCTGACAGATCTCCGTGAGGTGCATCTAAATGAATTTAAAACACAATCCGAAGAACCCGATGATTGGTGGGATAACGCAACAGCAGGTCATAATATCAAGCTCTCTTGCAACCTCATCAACTTCTTTGATGAAGCCCTAAAGTCAGTACCCAACTGAAGGCCGCCAGTATCTGAAAGATCTGCCCTTTTGGTGGCTGCTCTTTCCGGTAACTGTGCTACCATAAAAATGTGTTACCCTAAACTACAACATTCATTGTTAAATCTAACTAAGAATACCCACGGCGGAGATGGACGAAGTAGAACTTTTTTTTCTTTTGGAAATGTAACAAAAACATGATACGAAATATCAAGTTGAAGTTTTACAATAAAAAAAAAAAAAAAAAAAATAGAAAAGAAACAGATTAAGTATATAGCACAAACTTCACCCTTTTGCCAAAAATAAAACATTTTTTTTTCTGAAATTAAACACAGGTTAAAAAGAAAATAAGCATAAATGAAACAACATTTTAAATTCAATGCATTTTCATTCTGCACACCGACCATGAGCTTCCATTATATATATATATTTTTTTTTATATTTTATATATATTTACATATATTATAGTGTTTATGTGCCATTATAATAATCAACTTTTTAACTTCTCTGTCACTGCCTCCTGACTATACCCATTTATTTTATCTTTTTGTGTTCAAGGGACTTTCTGTTGTGTTGTGTGCATCAGTGGGCAGTAGCCCCAGGGCTTTCTGTTTCTACATGCTCAAGCCGCCTGATCTCGTGTCTGGGATGGCAGGCTTGATCTGATTTACATGGACAAACTGCTCTATCGCTGTTTCACCTTCATTCGTCAAAATTTTATACACTACAGGAGAGATCTTATCTATAATTCAAAATGGCCCCTGCCAGGCTGCTAGAAATTTAGAATTTTTCTGTTTACTTTTCCCAAAATGAAACTTGTACACCTGATCCCCTACACTGTATTCTCTCACTGATGTTCTTTTATCATAGTATGTCTTAGCACTGTCAGCAGCCCTTTCCAGATTTCTCTGCACAAAAGCAAATGCATGTTGCAAATGCTTCCTCAGTTCATCAATGTACTCATGAACTGTGGATGCACTCACAAGTGTCTGCTCAGGTGTTCTGTATAACAGGTGTTGTGTTAACACCATTTTCCTACCTGTCAAGACCTCATGGGGGCTAACACCTGTTGCTTTGGCAGGAGTTGATCTGATTGCCATAAAAACCAATGGTAAATGTAAATCCCAGCTGGAACCTGCTTCTGCCACGAATTTCTTTAAAATATCCACAACAGACCTATTGCTCCGTTCAACTCCACCTGAAGAGGCTGCCCGATATGCAATATGTAGTTTCCTTTTCACACCCAGTATTTGCCATACCTTACTCATTAGAGTACTTGTGAAATGACTTCCTCTGTCTGACTCAATTCTTTGTGGCAACCCAAACCTTGAGAACACATGGTTCACCAGCAATGTGGCTGCTGTTTGCGCACTACAATCTGGTGCAGGAATACATTCAATCCACTTCGACACCAAACATATCACACTTAAAATGTAACGGTGTCCTCTGCTCGACCTTTTCAAAGGGCCTACATAGTCTATTTGCAAATCTGACCATGGGAGAGTTAGGCCTCTTTTCATCAATGGGCCTCTATGCATTGGTGAAGCAGGTTTAAATCGGGCGCATACTAGACACCCTCTAGTATATAATTCCACATCTTGGGACATATGTGGCCAGTAAGCATAATCTTTTAGTATTTCCAATGTTTTTTGTGAACCTCTGTGGCCTGCAGTTATTGCATCATGTGCATGTTGTAGCATTAGCCCTCTGAATGAAAGGGGTACCACCCACTGTATCTGTCCTGTTATGGACTCTCTATTCATGAGTCCATCTTGTAATCTAATTCGTTTTTTATTCTTTAATAGTACCTTCAACTCTTCTTTTCCCATACAATCATTTTCTGTTAAAGGGTTTTGTTCAGGATCTATCAAATGATTATAATAGACTCCCAAAATTCAATCATTCTTTTGTGCCTCAATCAAATCTTGGTCTGGCGTGTCATGGCGCCATTGCACCACTGGTTGATCTACCTCCTTTGGTGCTTTAGAACGTGTTACTGCATCAATTATATTTCACCCAGTAAATCATCAATAGGTAGCAATTCTCCCATCACAGCCCCAATTTTAGCCAGGTGGTCTTCCTTATCATTTCCCTCCTTATCCTCTCCTGGTGTTTTTAAATAACCACACATTTTTCTCCAGTATATTGTCAAATCATTTTCTGACACCAATTTGTCTATGGCTTGTATCAAGTGGCTTTTTGATGTATGTAACCATGCCTCTCGCTTTCCAGCCAGGTAAATACTCCACAAAGCTATTTCGTGCATAGTCAGAATCAGTCACCAGGACAATTTCACTGAATTTATTATCAACTGCAGTAGCAATTGCTTTATAAATGGCCGCCAATTCCGCCACTTGACTGTTTCTAGCTCCAATCTTCATCCCTACACTGGGGACGCCTTCACATTTCAACCAGACATTCCCTATTCCTGACACTAATGGTTTATTACTGTCATTTTCAATGTGAAAAGCACAACCATCCACATATACAGTTGGCAGATCCTTTCATGTTTTTTCATCAAAAGCTTTGTGTGGTAATTGTTAAAATTCCTGCAAACTAGGTTCCACCTCCATTTCGTTTGATACTTGTTCAGCTGCACAGTCATGTAAGTCAGCTAACCCTTGAGCAATTGGGCTCTTTTTATTTTGTCCATATCTCACTTCTAAAGGAAAACCTTGTAATGCCAGCGTCCATGAAGTGATTCTGGACTGCGCTAGATTACCTGACCTAATTCTTTTACTCTCAAAAAACTGCAAAGGTTGATGATTTGTTTCAATAATCACCTTTTCTCCCTGAACAATAGGGCGGAAATTTTGTAGCGCCCACACATTGGTTAATAGGGCCTTTTCACATTAATTGAATTTCATTTCAACTTGGGAAAATGCTTTACTTGCATATGCAATAGTTTTGTGATTCACACCATGTTTTTGTGATAACACTGCTGACATACAATGTTCAGAGAACCCTATTTCTACAAAGAAATCCCTACCCTTTATGGGATATGCTAAACATGGTGCCTTTACAAGACATTCCTTCAATTTAGCTACTGCCTCAGACTGCTCTTTTTTCCATATCCAGGGTGTATTCAGTTTAAGCAGTTTAGTCAATGGTTGAGTAATTTCTGCATATTTTTCAATGAACTTTCTGTTATAGCCTGTCATCCCTAATACACTTTTTACCTCTTTCACATTTTTAGGGTGCTTTAGTTTTTGTATGGCCTCTATTTTTTTTTTCTTTTGTGGATTTAGCCCATACTCAGTCACTTCATGGTCTAGAAAGTTTTTTCTTGTACCATTGTGCTTTTTGTAAAGACACTTTGGCGCCTGCTTTCTGCAATTGGCCAAGCACATGTCTTATTTCGTCAAAATGGCTTTTCAGGCTTTCATTTTTTATCAGGACATCATCCACATAAACTATGGTTCCTCTTTCCACTGCATCTGGCATGGCTTTTCTCAAAAATATGCAAAAATTCACTCCCACTATTGATGTACCCGAACGGAGCTCTAAGCCAGGCGTATTGAGTCCTGTCAAATGTAAAGGAAAATAAATTCTGTATCTCCTCTGCCAATGGCACACACCAATATCCAGAGATGAGATCTAATGTGGTAAACACTTTTGAACCATGTACCTGAGCTAAGCCCTGATCAATGAATGGTAGTGGCCATCTGGATACTGGCACTCTTTTATTTAACTCCCTCAAGTCTGCACATAGCCGCCATTGACCATTTGGCTTTAACACACCTAAAATAGGTGTATTGGATGTGCTATGAATGGGCCTGATGATTCCCTGAGCTTCCAAATTCTTTGTAATCTCTGCTAATGATTCTAAACCTGCCAGCGGTAGTCTATGCTGGCGTACAAACACTGGACTTCTGCTACACCCTTCTGGTAGTGTGGCCACATGTAAATCAGTCAAACCGCAATCATAAGCATCTTTTGCAAATACATCCTTAAACTCCATAAATATCTCCCTCAGATTGTTTCTATCCCCATCGCTGTCACACGCATCCGCTAAGGAGATCTGCTCTTCTACCATTTTGGAAAATTCTGGAACATCTTCTGGTAAGGGAATCTCGGCGCTTTCCTCTAACTGTGTGGCTGTGTCATTTTGTAAAGCTGCCACTTTTAAATATTTTGGCATATCAGCTTCCACTTCAATGGGCTTATTTTCTCTTTCATTTTCATTTAAATTAAATATTATGCAATCCTCTTGATGGAAGCACACTGTCTCATTTGAATCATAAGGATACGCAGAATGAATTTTAAATATTCCTTTGGTTTGAAAGTCCAGGTGTTCTGGCAACTCACCCTTGGCATCTACATACTTTCCAGGGATATTTCCAATCACCATGTTATTTAAATCTGCCGTATAATGTGATTTTTGTATGGCCATTCCTAATGGGGAGTTTTCCTCTAAATGAATATCCTGACACAACCTTTATTATTTACCATAATTATTACAGATCCTTCACCAATATCTACCAATGGAATGTATTCATAATCCAGGCCTTGATGTTTTATGGATTCATTCATGCATACAAATGCATCAGAGTCTTTCATCTGCTGTCCATTTTTGCATTTCAGTGTTAATGCAGGAATAATAGTATCTTTCCTCATTTGTAATTCGCTTGCATAAGGAACCAGTTGTGCACAATGATAAGCCCTTCTTTTGTCTTCAAATTCAGGTGCCGGACCACCTAGGCGTGACCATATTTTTTGATTAAGGAAATCTAACACCATACACATTCTGTGCATGATGTCATTGCCCATGTAAAAGTCATTTTGTGCTCCACTCACTATCCATACATTATGGTAAATTGTTTTCTGCCCAATGCTAATTTTAAGCATGCATCTGCCTGCAATTCGGTTTTCAAAGTCTGGACTGTCCAACTCAGAAACATATTGGTTTTTAATCCTAAATTTCGGGATTTCCTCCCTCTTCATTATTTTTTGCAACAATTTCTCATTAATGAAGCTCCTCTCCTGTTCAAGCGCTAAAGTGGCTTTTATTGTTTTAAAACAGTCATTTATACCAACATGAACCCATGGTTGCTCATCTTCCATGTGTATTTCAGCAAGAGTGGTAATGTGTTTTTCTGAATCTGTTTTAGGAGCAATATTCAGTTTGATTGTTTTCTCTTTTAAATAAAAACGTAATGTGTGCTCATCTATGGCAGTCTGCCAATTTTTCCTTGGGTCCAAGTATATTTGTACAGGTAGTCCTTCATTGTCGCTCTGCATTTTGTCTTGACACATTAATATAACAGTGACACTAGGTATGCAACTATTCTGGAGATATACCTCCACAGCATCATTTGTTTTGGCAACGGTGTGACATTCATTTATGTTGCTGTTTTGTGATTTTAGTTTCATAGGTCTCAATGGTTTTTTGGTTAAGGACCACAGCACTCCATTCACCCCATCTACGAGAGGAGACAATCTTTTCAGGCAATCTGTCCCCATCAGAAATGGAATTTCACAAATAGATGTGATCAATACCTCTTGTTTCATTCTGTGCTTTCCTATTTTTATGTCAACCTCAGTTACACCTATGATGGGCACCTCCTCCCCATTAAAGTTATGCACTGGACCTTGATTTTCCTTCACTGTGATCTGATTCTGTGGGGGTCTCCCTTCATTGATACTCTTTACCAGCTCCTTGGACATAATTGTGGCCTGTGCGCCAGTGTCAATCATAGCAAATGTTTGGCATTTTTCTTCTACAGTGATGGGTGCATAATATCTGTCCTCAACTTCCTCTAATACACATAAGAAGTGTGAATTCTTACTGATTTCAGGGCTCACCTTTCTCAGGCCTTTTTCACTTTTGGCTAAGCACATTAGTAAATGGAAAGACATTTTTCCCTCCTTTTTACCCATTTCTGCGCGAGAGACTTTATTCATTTCTCCATGATCAGAGGTTTTTTGGAGTGTGGCCACTGTTCACCCATCCATCTGGGTAACATCAGGGACCACATTACAAGCTTCTAACTGAACATGTGTAACAACATCATTCAGCAATTTGTCATTGTTTAATTCTGTGCATTTGTGATCATTGTGATACCAGCCCTTTCAGCCTCTTCAAAAATATGTGGCTCAAAGAATTCTTCAGGTGATTGACCTGTACCCTCCTTTTGAGTATTTCCTTTTTCTGCCTGTGTTTGGTCATTGTTTTGCTTGCCCAGGGAAGGAGCTATAGCATCCCCACTTACTCCCTGTTCACTGGTATTCCCCATGCATGAGTCATTTTTCATAAATCTGTCTCTTTGTTCTTTTGGAATTTCCGGTGTTTCTTTTTTATTTGCACAAATCTTCAATGTTTGATTTAGTTCTAGGTTAAACCGTACCTCTTTTTTAGAAGCATTTGCATTTTCTGTTACATGTTCATTTATTGGTGCTTTCACTTTTAAATCATTAGGCATCTCAGAGTCATTATGCAAAATTACATCAGGGCAATCTGTCTTTTTGGCACTGCAGGTGTCATAAGTACTTAGTCACTTCCCAGAAGCCCCCCAGTCATTGTTAGGGCCATCAGCCCCCTCTTTAGATGGTTGTTTTTGCGCTGTATATAGCTTTCCTATTTGCTGAGCTAACATTTTCACTTGGGCCTCAAGG
The DNA here is from genome assembly GCF_040938575.1 of Ambystoma mexicanum. Lineage (NCBI taxonomy): Eukaryota > Metazoa > Chordata > Amphibia > Caudata > Ambystomatidae > Ambystoma > Ambystoma mexicanum. The sequence continues at coordinate 242,336,611 of NC_090940.1, read as the reverse complement.
CACTGGAACCTTTCCATCTCTCTAGAATCCTCTTTCTGTGGCCTAGGTCGATATTGGTTGTTTTCCCCCTGATTGGATCTATTCTGATACCTCTCAGGTGATTGATGTCTGTTGGGATGGTTTCTGAACTCTTGATTCATGTGTGGAGGGGAGTGGGGTGCACCCATCCTTTGATTATAGTCCTTTGGTGTGGAATCATTGTACTGACGTGGATTGTAGTTCATGTTTTGCCTCATGTCCTGTCTCTCAGATTGTGGGTACTGGCCCAGATTTTGATTTCCATTATCAGTAAATCGATCCACATATCGGGGTCTATCCTGATTACCATATATCATGGTGTTGGGATCAAATCTGCTCTGTGTCCCCAATGTCTGGTAGAGACCATCATTTCTTTGATCTTGATTTTGTCTCTGGTTATTGTTCATACCTGATATATCAGGCCGATATCCTAACCGGGGTCTGTCCCCTAAATACCTAGGGCTGATGTAGCTCTCCCTATTACTAGGATCATGCGATTGGAACATTGGTACAGGAAAGGGCGGTCTTTGTTGATTACCCCTTTGTTCAGGTGTCACATTATTTTTACCTGGGCTTTGAGCAGACTCAAGGGACATTTTGGCTGACCTGATTTCCATTACTGTGGCTGAGGGTTCTTTAGATTTAGGTCTAGTATCTTTCATTTTATCACTTTCTCTACCCTGACAATAGAGTACCTCATATAGTTTTGTGCTTTGATGTACAATCAATTCAAGGGACTTGTCACGGTCAAATTCACGGACCAATTGGGATATGATGTCTTTCTGTAGCCCATAGAAGTATGCAGTTTTAAAATCATTAGAATTTGGGTCAAAAGATACATCAAAGTGAGAAAATGCTCTTTTTAAGTCTTGTAAAAATTGGCGAGGGGATGTATTAGGCCCAGCAGTGATTGTGTAAGCAACTTTCTTTGCCTCCTGCAATGACTGAAAAGGAGAAAAATGACGCCTAATTTCTTTTTCAAACTCCACCCATGTCATATTCTGCTGTTCATTTAATCCCATTATGATGCTGGCCGCCGCGGCATCTAAAGTTAAATGAAAATATTGTCTGTACTGTTCCTTGGGTATCTGGAGTGCTTTAAAAATGTCATGAACCGCTTCTAAGTGATCCTCAATGCAGCATTCACCTCCCTTTTTAAATGGTTTGATCAGGGCTTTAATGTATTTCATTATTTTTATGGGGCTACTTGTTGTAATGCATGGAATTGCACTACTTTGTGATTCAATCCTGGTTTCAGGTGTATGGGATTGGTGGCTGCCCCCAATGGGAGTATCAAATCCCACAAGGGCGCTGCAACCAAGTTCAGTCACCGGCCCAGTCACTGGAGCACTAGCTCTTTGGGCAGAACTAGAATTCACCTCCACTCCATTGAATGTGGTACCCTGCCGCCTCTCCTGGGACCTGGGAATGCACATTTGTTGTTCTAAGTCTTTGCACTTTTTAAGGAGCCTGCGTGCTTCATTTTGCAGATAGTTGTTTTCATCACTCATCTTATCTATTACCTCCTGCATGTCACACATTTGCATTTGGCATTCATTGAATTCTTTGTTTCTCTTGTCTTTTTCTTGAATCATTGTAACCATTTCTTGCTCTGCACCTTGGAGATCACTTTCCTTCTCAAAATTTTCTTTTTGTAAAATCTGCATTTCTGAAACAATCTCATCTTTATCCTGTCTAATGTGGTCCACTAAGGCTTTTAAGTGTACCAATTCTTGCTCACTATCCTCAAATTGTTTCTTGCTTTTGGATAACTGAGCATCAAAGTCTCTGCATTTTAATTGCATGTCTTTTTGGCATACATCCAATTCTGCTCTTAACATTTCCAGATTTTTACTTGCCCCATCTAATTCAGTCTTTAACCTGTTAATTAGCTGGGTATCATTTTCCTGCATTCGCAGGGACCTATTCAAAATAAACCATATTTTGCCGCATAGCCGTATTAAACAGTCTTTCTCTGCACTTTTATCGGCTGCATTCAATAATCTTGTAAGGCAGACTTGAATTATGCTGCCTTCTGCAAAAATATTGTCTAGTTTTTCTTTCTGCACCTCACCCTGAATGTCGTCATGCCATTCTAAGGTACTGTTCGACGACCATGTCCCATGTGCAAACAACTTTGCCTCTAAATATTGCACTAGGTCTGAGAATGTGGTTTCCCTTTGCGACATTCTGAAATTCGTTTTTAGTAACACACTGCTGTTATGAAATGGGTTCCCTTTAATGTACAGATGGCAGTGTGAGACACACTTGCCACGCCCAGTAGGTGCTCTGTGATCACTTCCCTGGCCTGCAACGCACCATAAATATGTTGGGTATTTTGTGTAGATTTGGGGCCTGGCGGTATTTTCTTACCGCCAAAAATAATAATTTAGTAACAATCACTCCCTACATTCAGATTGGGCCATGTACAACAATAACACAGTGGATATGCATTATTTCAGCACACAGACCTATTTAGATGGTATGTGCGGTTGGTATGCGTGGTTGGTTTGTGTGGTTGGTTGGTATGGTGGTGAGCATAATTCCTTTGGTTTATTTGTGGCCCCAATATCCAGAACCCCTTGTTTTTGTTTAGTTTGTTCTTGTGATCACTAGAGAGACCTCAGGCCTACATTTCAGAAATACCACATTTTCATTTTTAGTGTGCCACCATGGGTAATTCTCACTGAATTATCTACAACAATGAGCTACATGTGGTATTTTTCACTAACTTATATACGATAGTGAACTATGTCCCGGGCCTCCCTTTCTGCCGACTCATAGACCTCCGGCAGACTACAACACACACAGTTATTTATAATTGCTCATACTGAATGACATGCACACAGCTGCAGCTAAATCTTATTTTTAGCTACCTTAAAAATGACAATTGCATTGTCTAAACATCTCCCCACATCATCAGCACTGTATTGGTAAATATAAAACACACCACCCGTCTGCTTTCAGATATTTTTGTGTATTATAAAAGTTGCATTTAAACACGATCTCACTCTTTACAGAAATAAATGAAATAGCACATTAACAGCATTATTTGTGATACACTGAAAAGAGAGTGGCAGGGAACAAGAATTCAATTTGCAACTTTAAACACGTGGGTAACGCACAGAAATCTCCTTTCCTACACTGACTGAATTTTTCCGTACACACTCAGCCCCCACACCTCAGCGAGAAAATTACCAGGCTTATTCAGCATGTAACTTCTTTGGCTGTTCGCCTTCTGGAGAGGTTCACCCAGCAAGGACAAGCATTTACTGTCACTCAAACTGGGACTTGTTGACTGGAAATCCCAGTCTCTGCAACCAAGTTGAATCTGCTTTAGGAATCAGGCATCCCCAGCTATCAACCCAGTCCTTCTTCGAGCTGTGTCAAGATGTCTCTCCCTAGCTCCTTCCTCGAGATTAAACAAGAAAACTCTGGTTACCTCCTACCAAAGGATCCTAACAAATAAAATTCTATCATGCCCTAATCACCCTCTGCACACAATGGCTTGGCTTATACAGTTGCAACTGTAACCAAACTGATTTCCTGCTTATTCGAGGTCTTTGCTTCCTGCAGTTACTGTGGACAGAACAGCAGAGCAAAAAGAAAAAAAAACTGAATGTGCATTTAAATAATGACTTTCAGAGCCTGTCATTATCCATTCATGTTGCACTGAAGAACACATTATTATTAGTGGGTTATGATCAGGTTAGTTGTTAATGATGTTAGTTTATTAATTTTCAAATGTGTCTCTTGCAACATAGGCATTTCAGGTAAAAAATAGTGCACATTTTGAATGTACAGATGTGTGCTTTTAACTGTGAAAAAAAAAATGATTTGCATTTTATATGTAAAAATCGTTTTTTTGACTGAATAACCTGCCCTCACTTATATGTCCATGTTACACTGGCAACACATAGCTTGAAACAATTCCATCATAGCAATGCACCAAACCAATGCAGTGGTACTGCATAAAAACAAAAACATGCTACACATTGATCCTTTGCAGTAGTGCTGTACTCTGTGTTCTAACACGCTAAATAACCTTACAGTAGTCCAGCTTCGCAAATAAGTGGCTGGGGTGACAGATAACCCTGTCAACACATTTTAGTGTAATAGGCCCGGTAATCTGTATTTAGAGTTGACCCTAAGTAGAATATAGGTAATGGAGGGGAGTCTTGTCACACCATATAGGGCATTACCATAATAACGCTAAGCCACAATTTTACAAAGTAAGTATATTAATATAGCATGTATATCTCTCTAATAGAAATATCATACTTTCACTAGGTATTTTCCTAAAGTTTTCTTTTCTGCTCAACAATATTGTATTTCACTGTTACTCATTCCATTGCAGCATTCACACTATTTCTAATCCTATATCAACAATCCTCTTTATTCAATACACCATCAATTCCTTTTGCCTGACAACACGACTGCCTCTCATGAACATCCATACCACAATTTCATGTCTTTATTCTTCCATACACCTATCCACCTCAAGTCCTCAATTCCAACCCAAAAACGTTCATACTCATTCCATTCCAAATTACTAACACACATTACCACTCATATACACTCTTCCACACACCTTTACAATTACACCAACACAACCCTCATACATGTACACTAAATCACACCATTACAGCAACCACTGTTTTCCTCAACAGATCATAATATTCAGATGTATTGAATCACACCACCACTCACTAAAACCTGTACTGTTCAGCACATTCTTCTATCAATACTTTATCACCCATTCCCCATCACATGAACATACTCCACCCGATTTCAATGTCATACTTACCAAAAAAGATCACACCTATACATCTTCTTAATCTTACAACCTTACCAACCACACCTATCATCCCACTACACAATTGCTGAGCACTCTTTTTCATCCCTCTACAATCACACCCACACACCCACCATTTGTATTCAATAACACATGCATAAACATTCCACAACTTTCAAACACACACTTTCTTTTTTGAAACAGACACAACTGAATACCTACTAAAAAACAACTCCCTAGAAACCAAAGAAAATAGAGAGCAGATAAAAATAAGAACAAGCTATATATTCACCCACTACTAAAACAATGTATAGAAAACATTCAAATAGAACAGCTAGTGAACCCACTCAATGTAACTAAACTAGTCAATACTACAAAAACTAAGACACTTCTTTAAAAAAATAAAAGTAAAACAAGATGTTAAAATCAAACTAGTAAGCAAAATAAACCAGATATCCTTGCACTGTGGATAATTAAATAAAGAAAAAGGGACACAGGTTGATCCTCTATGCATCTAGTTTATGGCAAGACCCTTTTTTAAATGTAAATTGTGATTGATTTGCTTATGTGTGTGCCATAAACTAGATGCATAGAGGATCAACCTTTCTCCCTTTTTCTTTATTTAATTAATCCACAGCGCAAGGGTATCTGGTCTATTTTGCGTATTAGTTCATTTTTAGGTTAGTTGAGTGTCCCAATTACCAGATTCTTCAGGCTATAGTGGATGCAATCTCCACCCTCTCATTAGGATTGTGCATTGACCCTTACATTCAACACTTAACTTGCATAGTACAAATCAAAATAGACCTAAACATTAGCCAACACTATATCTACCAATGGTAACATAGCCACAGTAAAACATTTCAAAAAGTCAACTTTACAAAAATAAATCCACTGAAGAGTTGTTAGCAATTTCATAAAAAATTCTAAGAAAGTCACGTTTTACACTTAAAAAACGAAAGCAGAAAACAAATCCTCAAAGCTCTGATTGACAGCGCACTTAAACTATAGAAAACGTTCTTCATATTTTGTTTAATCAGAATGAAACCATTGTCTAAATTAATCAATAAACTACAAAAACTACTTTTAAACATGCGCAATGTCATTATAAATACCTTTTACAACTTCTGTAAATGTGAATGGTTTCACACAAGTAGCGCTGAACCATTTTTCAAGGAAGAGGTTTGCCATGTAAAATAATAGTTTTGTGTAACTTTATTCGGCCATTAGGCCTTCAAAGTACAAACAACACATCTTCATAAACATAATACATAAACCATACACAACAAAAGTAATAAACAGCAACTGGAGCCTCCTGTCAGGACAATTACTACCAATAAGTGCCGCCCCAGGGCAATTCTGATGTCAACTACCTCTAGGAGGTTAATGTACTACATAAATAACTTTTGTCAGGTACTCCCACTTCCATTGGTGGCCACCTCAGATCTTTTCCCCAAAGGGCCAGAGAGTGGTTGGTACAGAGTCCTCATTCCCATAGGATACATAATTCCTGTTTGATTGACATTCTTACAAAGGTGGGGGGCAATGAGTACAATAGAACTACTTGATACCTAAAGGCCCAGAGCTAGACTTTGGTCCCTTAGTTCGATGCAAATAGTATCATTAATGCTTGCCTCTTTATGGCACAATCTTTTGAAGCTTATAATGTCCTCTCTGATTACGGAACAGCATCCATAAACTGTTCTGAGCCAGTGGGTACATATATTTGCGAGGGAGTCTTTAACTTCCGTATGGCTGTTAGGGCATTTGGGGACAATCTGCAAGAATACTACTCCCCTCTACCGGGCCATCTCATTATTCCATGCCCCACACCTTGACCTAGGTCATTTCTCAGATTTGAAGTGCTGCAGGACAACAGGGCCACTCTTTGATCGACTTGCTTTGCTCCACACAACATCTTACCCCTCCCCCCGTCGAGTATGCTGAACCCCGTGGTTGCCCTCCCCCGAGCCACCCCACCCAGGCATTTGTGCTGATTTATAATGCTGCTTTTTGGCTATGGGAGGAATGCCAAGGTGGATTTGTTTCCAAGAACCCTTTTTTACTGACGCCCTGGGTGACAATTCATAGGGGGCATTTAAGGTAGACTGGGTCTTATTCTTATTTGGGGTGTGATGGAACGTCTCCACTGCTGGTTCTGGCTGCCTTGAATTGGACTCAGTGCATACGTGATGCTCACCTGGGGTTCCACCTATGCATCTGCAGTTGTCAAGTATCTGCATTAAAAGGTTTTTCATAGCCATTAGTTCAGAGAGAACACGTGAGCATTGGTAGCCCTGCACTGCTTCCCCATGGGTTAAAACTGTGAGATCAGTAGGAACAACAGTAGATAGAATTCCTAAAGGCACATAACATTGACAGAATTAGTAAATGGAAGGGACCTTACAGCTGCTTGGTAGGCAGCTTCTATAATAATAATAATAATTTAGCATTTATATAGCGCTACAAACCCTTAGGTATCTGAGTGCTGCTTTACCACAGTGTGTGGTGCTCATTTATCAACCACAGAAGGATGAATGGCTGAGTTTGGCCCTGCAGGGTTTCGAACCTGCATCAGCAGGCTCTGCACGTATGTCAAAGTGAGCACTCTACTTTCTGTGCCATCGGGCCGACTATAGGTAGTCTTAGCAGATTAGTTCTGTGCGATGAAGCCCTTCTGCCTTGGGGTGCTCTTTCCAAAGAGCTGAATATGTCATCTGAAAAATTAGCAGGCTTAATTCCCTCTGGTCTTGTATTTATAGATATCAAGGGTACCGCTCTGCAGGTTCATTTAAGCAGTTCGCCAGGGGTTTGGTCAGGTTAATTCTGGAGCCCTTTGGAGACAAAAACGTAAGGGTGAGGTGGGAATCTGTTGCAGCTGTGGATGTAATAGCATTTGCCTTTAGAGATCCCCAAGAGATTGTTGTTATACTCCAGCACCCCACAGCACAACCAGTCCTGCCAGGACGCATCACTTTTCTCAGCGCTAGCTGCAGAATGCATTAGGCAACCCTTCCCAGCACTGACTGCTGGCGCTGCAGTCTTGCCTTTCATTGCACTCAGAAAAGTTGCCCTCTTTTGTAATCTCACTTGTGTTACTACCCTTCGCACAGTGCGACTTCCAGGAAATTGTTAATTTCATTAATTAAACTATATGCATCCCCCGCAATCAGAGGCAGAAATTGACAAATCCTAGCGCCTTCGTTTAACAGTCAAGAATTTCCTTTGTAATGCAGGGCGCAGATGGACTCCGTTGTGATGAGGGGGGGAAAGCAACAACCTTACCGATGACATAATGATGCAGGTGAAGATTAGAAAAGAGGAAATATGACCAAGTGAGTGACCGGAGGCTGTAAATACAATGCGAGATGGGACCCCCATGGCACACTCCTCACCTCGTCCCGATGCTTCACCAACCTTCAACCTTTGGGGTTTCAGATGATTACCGTAAAGAAGCCGACAGCCCCTTCTGGCGTGCATAGAAAACACCTTCATGTGCAATACCAGGATTCACTCTGGTGAGGGGTCCTCTCTTCCCTCGGCTTCCTAACACACCCGTTCGATGCACAGCACCCTCCTCCACTCCCTTGTTCCCACAGGCTTCAGTCTGTGGGAAATGCTGGTTACTTTTAGGTGAAAGGGGGTGTGGCACAGATCAACAGCGAGCAGGAGTGGGAGCGGGATTCAGGGAAAGACTGCAGGCTACCCCCTGGGATGCACAACACACCCGCACCCTGTCCCTGCAGGCTATAATAATACGAGAGGAGGCTGTGAATTGGTAGCAGACACCATTATGGCAAAAGAACCACTTATAGAAAATACGTCCCTAACAATCTTGTTTACCACAATTACACAATCACTTTGTGAAACTAAAAGACATAAGTAGAATTAAAACTTTACAAACTATGGACTCCTGCCCAGTATGCAGCTACACTGTGTTAAATTGTAATTATATAGTGCCTCCTTATTATGAATATTGGCATAAACCCATTCGCACTACACAGAAAACCGTGTTGCAAAGTTCTGATTCTGCGCCATTTCGATTTTCACTCATGTTACATGTTCTAAAATGATACTGTGTTTTCAACTTGCACTCATGCCTTACGACCTTTGAGTTCTATTAATGTTTAGGTTGTCCAAGACCCGACTGTTTAAACTGGGCAAAGAAACCTTGTGCTTCATATGAACTGCTATTCGAATGTTGTCTGCACTCACAAGCCTCATCCTTGTATAAACATTGAAACAATGAAGAACAAACCTTGAGCGTATGCTTTAGCTGAACTATAGTGTAGTGACTCTTGAAATAAGGCTTACTTTACCGCAGATCCAAGAACCTACATCACTATTGTGTTTTCATGGAAGTGCAATCCTGTGCAATCCTTTGCATAATATTGTAACATCTGTTATGTGAACTAGGCACAAACACTAGCCCACAAATTATTAACGTGAAGAGAGGATGGACAATATTGCAGGAATTGTATAAAAATGCTAGTGTTTAGATGTCCAACACTCTCTCTCCTCACTGTGTCGGCTGGTACACACTGCGAAGTATTGGGAGCCAGATAGCTATCTGTCTTGCTTTGTAAACTGTACAGTAATAAAAGATACTTGTATTTTTTCAGCCCATGATTGGTGTATTTCTTTTGTGGTACTCAGCCTCGATTTTTCTTTGTTCTTTCAACTGGACTGCAAGGACATTCATCAGCCGGCATTTCTGCAACTGCTTGGAAAAGCACCTTGCATCACATCAAAATATTAGCAACACACCATTCCGCTATGCGAAACCCTTTCCATACATAGGTTTGTGTAAGAAGAGCCTGATTGGTTGACAGAACTTTTAACCGCGCCAGTCCTATCTTGGGCAGTTAATTCACTAGTAATAATGTCCTTTCAGGGACCTGGTGCCGTAGCTTGCAGGCATGGGTAACACTCAACCTTGTGTTACTATAGTAAAATTTAGGGATAAAGGCGAGTACATCCTGATGCAAGTACTCCAAGTGAAAGAATATATAAGGTACAATTTAAACATAGTGTAGGTGACTCCAGTTTGAGGCAATATTAGATGAGGTTCAATTGCAATTGAACCTCATCTAATATTGTAGCTTTTATCTGTCACTTACTAGCAAATTAATCACAGGATACAATATATGTGCTTGTGTGAAGTATAACTTAGTTATATGTGTGAAGTATAGCTCAGGTTATGCTGTCTTAATAAACTGGAAACCTAACTATATAAACAACCCTATATATTTTTTTTCAGTTGGAGCACTTGCATAGGGATGTACCCGCCTTTAACCCTAACGTTTCCATAGATAGTACTATGCAAAAAGTCGTGCTATAGAACTACAAACATTAAATAACATTCTCCTAAAATTAACAGCCCAAGAAGTCCTTGAGAAATGCAACACATCCAAAGTAGATCATTTGGAACTGAAGTTGACTTACAAAATTCAGTTACTTCAGAAAACATTACCGAAAACCTCACAAACAACAACCTCCTTACAAACACATTAAAAAAGAAATAGCAGGGGGGCGCTGTTGCGCTCGATGAAGATGGCCGCCTTCTAATCAGCTCCGTTCCGCGAGGCGCTCCTTCTTGCTGAATTCATCCGGTCTGCCTCGGCGTCTGACCACCTAAACCACGGAGGGGAAGACTGGTGTGTCAGGGACCCTCCTGTTCTTATCCGGTCCTCCGGACTTCCTTGGCCGCTGAGCTCTTGGCCCCGGCGTGTTGAGCGGGAGCGGGTGCCTCCTCCGATCCCCCGCGGGGCTCCAGGGAATCGCGGCCGAGTCCCGCGGCTTGTGGCCCTCCGTGGGGGGAGGGGCGTTCTTCCCGCCTGGCGCTCCCGCCCACTACGATCTTCGGTGGAGCAACCGACGGAAGCTGGACCTTTATCGGAGCCGTGAGCGCTCGCTCCGCCACCCCGTCCTGGGGGTGGGGGAGCCGCCCCTGAGGTACGCGTTGCTCCCGCTGGACTCCCTCACATGCACGGCTCCTGGCCCAGCCTAGTGCGGACACCGCATCCCGACCGCGGCCTTTAGCCCTCCCCGGCTGCCCTGTTCCTCGGGTCCATTAACCCACACCAAAAGTCGGGCCGGTGGGCGGCGGGAAGTGTCCGCCCCTACCTACTGCGGGCGACTTCACGGTGCCGAGGGGCACCCCGACCCCTGACTCTCCTCTACTGACCCACCTTGCATCTGGTCGACCGGGGGACTGCCGGCCTGGCGGTCTTGCCGCGACTCGACAGTTACCAGAGGCTACTCCTGGTTTTCCTACTGGCTCCCCTGGCCCCTGCCTCCTCGGGTTCCCGGAGACACACTCGTGGATCACGGGCCACCACGTACGACGGTCGGCCTGGACGGCGCTCCTGTCCTTGACCCGGCAACACTGCATCTCCTACCGCCAGCCGGCCACAGCTTCACACATCTCTGGTGCCTTCTCCTGGTGTCCTGCACCCCCCCCCCTTCACCTGCGGACTTGATTTCAATACTTGCCGACATCATGTCAACGAGGACTGGAAAGAAGCAATCTTCTATCAATATGTTTACTAAGCCTTCGGGCGGATCTGGTGCGGAGACGCCATCACAGGAACCATCAACCGCACATGAACCGGAACCTTCCGAATCTCAGAAAATGATGGAGTTCATTCGTGAAGGGTTCACCACAATACATAGTAAGCTTGACGACATGAATGGCACTATATCCTCCATCAAGGCACACATGGAGAGGACGGATGGGCGTGTGACTGAGATTGAGTCACGTATGAGTACCGCCGAAGATGGTCTGGGCTCGCTCCGGGCGGAGGTCTCCACGTTATCTACACAGTTCGCCAAAGTATGGGGACCACAGAGGTACTATACCTCCTATTCTACACAAAGCCGGGGAGTTATGACCCTAATTCATAAGAGTATCAGCTATAACCCTATAACCACGACAATAGACCCCCTGGGCCGATTCGTTTTGCTGCATGGCATGTTACAGCATAGGGAAGTGATCCTGCTAAATATCTACGGCCCCAATGTCGATGATCCCGAATTTTTCACTCATCTCGCGTCCCTTCTGGATGGATTCCCATTGGTGCCCATTCTCTGGGGGGGCGATTTTAATACAATATTTGATGTGGATCTCGATAGATCAGGTTCTCGACCTCGTCACCTTACCAAGGCCGCGTATGCTACACTTTCTTCACTTCCCCGTCTGGCCCTGTATGATGCATGGAGGCTTCTCTACCCCGATTCTCGCACCTTCTCCTTCTATTCCTCGGTGCACGATTCCTTTTCCCGCATTGACAGATGGCTAGTCTCTGATGTGTTCATAGGAAGCATCTCAAACATGTCGATTCTCCCCAGGACTCTCTCCGACCACTCGCCAATAACTATTACCCTATCCTGGGGTGTCGATCACGACCGTACTAGACACTGGAGGATGAAGCCACTCTCCCTCCTCGATCCGGTCTTCAGTTCGGAATTGGAGTCGGCAATTGAGGAGTTCTTTGAGATCAACTCCGGGTCCGTCTCGTCACAAGCTACCCTCTGGGAGGCTTTTAAGGCCTACGTCAGGGGCATCGCCCTCTCTAAAGAAAATGGCATCCTCAAAACCATCCGTAGGGAGATCGCCGAGAGCGAGGCCACACTGTCCAGGCTGGAGGCCCAATATTCATTAAAACATACCCCTGAGACCCTTGCCCTGATCGGCACGGAGCTAGACACCTTCCGGGCTCTTGCGGATCGCGAGCAGAGATTTCTTGATAACCCTGGGTTGGCAAGGAGATACGGCGAGGGGGAACGACCGTCTCGTCTCCTGGCTAGGCTTCTCCGCCGTGAGTTCGGTTCCCCACCCATTCCTGGCATTGAGAGACCTGATGGATCCCTAGCCACTTCCCCCGGCGATGTTAACTCCGAATTCCTCTCCTTTTATCAATCCTTATATGCTAACTCAGATAAAGCCACCATAGCTGAAATTGATGCCTACCTGGACAGGCTCCCCCTCTCGGTTCTTTCCCCCGATACTATTGAGGCCCTTGAGAGCCCATTTACTCCCTCGGATCTTTCGGAGGCCATAGATTCCCTCTCATCAGGCAAATCCCCGGGTTCTGATGGAATACCGATCGAGTTCTATAAACGATTTAAGTCCTTACTACTCCCTCAACTGGTCACGCTTTGGGAGGAGTCGTTGTTGGCTGGTCAGCTCCCACCCACGCTCCGCGAAGCCACTATCACCGTCCTCTTAAAACCGGGCAAACCCCCCACTCAATGCGGCTCTTATCGGCCACTTTCATTAATCAATTGCGATGTCAAGATTTATGCTAAATTACTGGCTCTACGCCTAGCCCCCTTCATGCCATATATCATTCATCCTGACCAGGCGGGGTTTATTCCGGGACGCTCTACCGCCCTAAATCTGAGGCGCCTTTTTAATGTTATAAGTAGGGTGAGCCCGGACGTCCATGCCGTGGCCGCCACCCTCGACATGCAAAAGGCCTTTGATTCTGTTTCATGGAGTTATCTCTGGCGAGTACTTGATAAATGCAAATTCGGTTCCACGTTTCTGTCCTGGGTCAAGCTTCTATATTCAAATCCAGTGGCCAGGGTCCGCACCGAGGGCCGCTGCTCTTCTCTTTTCCAGATAGCTAGGGGTACTAGACAGGGCTGCCCTTTTTCTCCATTAATTTTCGCTGTGGCGATGGAGCCGTTCGCGGATATGCTCCGCCATTTCCATTCCCATAGAGGTCTACGTACCGCCGGGGTCTCGGATATAGTTTCCTTATATGCTGACGACGCTTTACTCTTTATTCGCTCCCCTGAGGCCAACCTTGCCCCAATTATGGAGGATGTTGTCCTCTTTGGTAATATGTCAGGCCTGACGGTCAACTGCGCCAAATCAACTCTTTTCCCACTCACCCCTGGCACACTCCCCCCTCCCGACGCTCTTGGATTCACATGGGCCCAATCCGAGATTACATATTTGGGTGTGGTGGTGTCGCGACACTTCGATCGGGTTTTCGAGAGGAACTACCTAGTATACCTCTCAGATCTCACGCAAAGAATTCAGGGTTGGAACAATCTTCCTATTTCATTGGCTGGGAGGGTTGGAATACTGAAGATGGTGGTACTCCCTCAACTATTGTACAGATTCGCCAATATCCCACAATGGCCGGGAGGTGAGTTCTTTCAGTCATTAACACGAACCCTCAACACTTTCCTCTGGCACTCCGGGGCGGTCCGCCTTAAGTACAAGACGCTGGCCCTTCCTATGGAGTCTGGTGGCTTTGGTGCACCTGACTTTCTTGGGTACTGGCTAGCAGCCCAGCTTCAACACGTTGCACATTGGTTCAATGTGTCCGACCCCCCTCCCCATGTCAGGCTAGAGGGGTTGTCGGCTGGTGACCGTGATATTGGGTCCCTGGTGATCGCACCTATCCCAATAGAATCAGGCTCATTAGACCCGGTGAGGTGCACATCATTAGCTTTATCCAAAACTTGGCAATTACTGGGCACCGCCCATCCCTTTCATGGTAACTTCCCGATCTGGAACTTTCTCCCTGGAATCCCACGGGTTCCCCCCTCGGTAGTTCGCACATGGGCTGAGGCGGGATTTGAATTGCTCCGAGACATATTTGTAGAAGGTAACTTCATGGAATGGCCTGACCTCCCTCCACCCCTTAGACAGCGCCCTTCGGTATGGCTTAAATACTCATCCCTCCGTAGAGTCCTCAAACATAAGTACCCGTGCTTCCCATCACTGCCGCCTGATGAGCCGGCGATCACTGAATTGACCTCTCCCTGCCCAATGAGGGGAAAAACTTCCAGACTATACACCTTGCTACAATCTAGATCCCCCCCTTCTTTCTCTAAACTAAAGCTAGCTTGGGAGTCTGACCTCGGGGTGGAAATTACCGAAGACCGTTGGTCCCATATGTGCTCACGTATCCAGGGGGTCTCCTTCAACTCCCGATTCAAACTAATTCAATTTAAATTACTCCACAGGTACCATTATACCCCAGCCAGACTACACCGCATTTCGAATAGCTCTTCCCCTAGATGTCCTAGATGTGGCTTTGATGGAGCTGGCTACTTTCACATGTTATGGTCGTGCCCCCGCCTCACCCAATTCTGGGAAGCTGTTTGCTCCACTGTCTCGTCGGTGCTCGAACACCCAATCTCCCCCAGCCCATTGAAATGCCTGTTTCATGACTTTCCCGAGCTCCACCGGGATTCGAGGAGATTAGCTGGCCTCTGTATGCTTCTGGCGGTTCGGGCGATACTACTCAGTTGGCTTCGACCTACTACTCCGACTCATGCAAACTGGCTTAAGGCGGTCACTTGGGCTTCCGACACGGAAGAATCTTGGGCGGTGCAGCAGCCCATCTGTTCTAGGCCCAGAGACATCTGGTTGAAGTTCCGATTATTTATGTCCCCTCCCGACACTGACTCAGGTCCCACATCCCCCGCGCCCTCCTCTTGTTGATCACTGGCCCTCCCCTGAATGGCCCCTTGCCGGGTATGTTACTGTCCTCCTATTCCCTGTTGTGGGCGAGTCGAGCCCCCTGAACTGTTTTATGAGACTGAATTGTATTGAGTTGTCTGATTCTACATGCTCTTATTGCTCACCTGTATCTGTTCTACCAAGCTGAATAAAAATAAAAGTTTAAAAAAAAAAAAAAGAAATAGCAAAGTTTCAAATCACATCTGCTGAAATACCAGACAAAGTATGTGTCTGTTGTCGCAGAACTTTTTATAAAAAGAGTACAATAATAGTAGATATGGCATACAAAATGCAGGACAATGAGGAATCCCAATGGTTCCAATTAGCTTTATATCTAACAGCAGATAATACATACAAAATAACTGACCACTCAATAGTTTTCACATACTACAATACAAAGCTTGACAATAACCAAAACTTCACAATAGGCTATCACTAAAAACTTAGAAATCTTCCCACTTCCAAAAGCTCTCCAACAACTTGTATGAGCATCATAATTCAAACAGTACACACATTTCAAGCTATAATACGCCTTCAACCCAAAACTGCCAAGTTGCCTACATCCGAGTTACTCAAAGGCATTTGTTTTTTTAAATTATTTATTTATTGGTCATTTGTTAGACACTTATACAATTAGGAAAACTCTTTCAAAGGGCTCACAGGGCAACAGGGTGGGGACAGATGAAGGTAAACAGTGAATTGAACAAAGATAAATAATGGAATTAATAGTACAAACAAATAATGAGAATAACTTAGAAAAATACTTTCAAAGGGCCCACAGGGCAACAGGGTGGGGACAGGGGAAGGTAAACAATTAATTAAACAAAGATAAATAATGGAATTAATAGTACAAACAAATAATGAGAATAACAGTGAGGGGAGATGAACCAACTATCCCTTGTGAGTGTTCAGAACGTGCAAGTGCAGAGGGGAGGAGGGTAAGGGATAGGTGCTGTGATGCTCATTGAGAAGTGCTCGTGGTGAAGTGCTAAGAAGAGAAGAACGTAAGTGCAACCTCCCGTGGTGAGGGTGAGCCTAAGTAAGTGCAGTAAAAAGACAGTGGCTGAGGTGAGAGATGTGGGGAGTCAAGGGCCCGAGGATACATCAGGGAACTGGATATCAATCACACTACTGTGTGATTAGCAGGGAAAAATGGAGGAGAAGGAAGAGGTAAAGAGAAATGTATTGAGGCTTTTTCAGAACTTAAGGAGGTCCTGCTCAAGACGCAGAGGGAGAGGGAGTCTATTCCACAGAAGGGAGCCCGCTGAGGAAAGTGACCGACCACCAGCTCTCTGTTTAGCAAACCACTTCACACTCAGGGAGTTGGTGTAGGAGTCTAAAAGGGGAGTATTTAGAAAGGAAATGTTGAAGATAAAGTGGTCTCCAGCCCCAGATAGCCTTGTGGATGATACAGAGGTATTTGAATTGAATCTGTGCTGAGACCAGGAGCCAGTGAAAGCTTTGTAGGGCAGTAGAGATGCAGTCCGTAACCTTGAAGCCAAGGATAAGTCTTGTGGCCCTATTCTGGTTTAGCTGGAGGGGACGCAAGGTGGATGAAGGGAGATTAAGGAGGAGGCTATTGAAGTAGTCCAGCCTGGAGAGAACCATAGCACGGGTAACATTGAGTGCCCGTGGGAAGGCGGGGAACGATAGAGTTCCTTTGAGAAGGAAGAGCTGAAAGTGGGACTTATTGACAATGTCCTGAATATGAGGGATGAAGGAAAGGGAGGAGTCGAAGATGACTGAGATTCCTGACTTCAGAGGAGGGTACAGGGGGGAGCCCATGGAGGAAGGCCATAGTGAAGGGAAGAAGTAGGGTACAGTTGACCCAATAGGGATAATCTCTGTTTTGCTGGTATTAAGGCAGAGTTCATTAACAGTGCACCAGGCCTGGATGGCAGAGAGGCCGTCAGGGATGAAGAAGGGTGCAAAGGCATCAGTAGGAAATTTGTAGAAGAGTTGTGTGTCATCGGCTTGGCACTGGAAGTTGGGGGAGAAGGAGGAAATTAGGTGTGCCAGCAGAGATAGGTATATGTTAAAGAGCCAGGGTGAAAGAAGGAGCCATGGAGGACGCTACAGGTGGAAGAAGCAGGGTAGGAGAAAGGGCTGAGAATGATTTTGGAGAATAGGTTGGTAAGCCATTTCAGTGCCCGCTCTGAGATACCAAGGGTATCATGGAGCCTTTTTGTGAGGATGGAATGGTTCACTGTGTCAAATGCAGAAGAGAGATCAAGGAGGATGTGGGCAGCAGGGGAATTGGAATCAAGGGATGCAAGCAGTTCTTCACAGGTGTTCAGCAGAGCAGTTTCTGTGCCGCTGGATGCTCAGAATCCAAACTGGTGTTTGTGTAGACCGCCAACAAGTTCGGTATGAGAGTTGAATTGGGGGAGGGCCAACTTCTCAAGCAGTATCACCAGGAAGGGTACGATGAAATGGGGCGGTAGTTTGCTGGGCAAGAATAGTTTGCCAAGGGTTTTCTAAGGAATGGCACACAACGAGTGCTTAAAGGAGGATGGAAAAGAACCAGTAGCAAAGGAGTGGTTGCAGAGATCAGCAAGAGTAAGGGCAAGAGCGGAGATGTTTTTCTTACTGGTTCTGAAACAACATGGGGAAATCTGTTTGGAAGAAACCTTTATGGGGGTGACAACTCTGGCGGCTTCTTCATGGGAAACAGGATTGAAGGACGAGAAGGCGGAAGGAGGAGTGCGAGTGGTAGGGGGCAGAGGGCACAGGGTTGAGTTACAAGAGTGCGTGACAAGGCTGTTCAGTATGTCCTGGCTTTTGGAGATGAAGTGAGAGGCGAGTGCATTTCAAAGATCCTGGGAAGGGGTAGGGGCAGAAGATAATGAGGATGGGTTGTCAGGTTCCCTGCAGATTTTGAAGAGTTCAGCCATGTTGTTGGATACATTGGACACTTGTGCCTGAATGTGGGCTCTTTTTTTGCCAAGGATGTAGAGACTGTAGTGTCTGGATAAGACAGCAGGCAAGTTTGTCAGAGGGTGGCCCTGAAGTGTGCCATTTCCATTCAGCTGCCCTACACTTACGTTTTTGGTCTACAAGTTCGGAGTCATACCAGGTGTTACGCTTGGAGGCAGGTTTCAGGCGGATCCTCATGACTGGGGCAAGAATGTCAATGGTGCTGGTAATGGACAGATAGAGATTGCTGAGGACAGAATCAGTGGTAGAGTCTGTGTTGAGTGGGCAAGGGAAAATGAGGGGGGAAGAGAAGGCACCAGCTGAAACTCATTTCATCGTATGGATGTTTGTGAACAGAGGTTGGCAGGGCTTTATGGGGAGTTGCCACAGGGCCATAGGGACCCAGATGAGAGGAGAGAGTGGTCTGACCAGGGGAGTAGAGAGAGTAAGGTTGGAGTGGATGATGGCCTCTAGCGTGTATCCAGCAGAATGGGTAGGGCCAGAGGGAAGAATGCAGAGGGATAGGGAGGAGCAGAGGTCAGAAAAGAGGGTGGTTGCTGCACAAGTGGAGTCTAGGTGGATGTTCAAGTCACCTATGAATAGCAGGTTGGAGGTGGTAGAGAGTAGGGAGGAACAGAATTCCGCCCACTCAGAGAGGAACATTAAAGAAGTGTCTAGGTGCCGGTAGATGATAGCAATGGTCAAGTGGTGGAAGGAGAGATGACCAATTTGCATGCTAGGCTCTCAAAGACAAATAGGGCTGAGTGGGTAGGATGGAAGAAGGAATCGACTCTGGGAAGATTAAGGCAACCCAACCACCTGTGCAGTGGGGTTGAGGCTTTGAAGTGATCTTAAAGCCATCAGGTAGGAGTGAGTCAAAGGAAGTAACTGAGCTGGCATTGAACCACGTTTCAGTGAGTGCAAGTATGTCCTGTTCAGTGTCTTCAAGAAGAAGGCATATGTCAACAGAGGGTTTAATGACTGAGCATGAGTTGAGTCCCGTCACGTGGAGACTTTCGCAGCCTTTGAATGTTTTTTGAGGAGAAGTGTCGGGCGTGGGGCTTTCAGCAAAAGTGGTGGAGCAGACGGGCTTAAAGGGGAGGGGAAGGAAGGAAATTGATGAGATAGCAGGATCTGGTCAAAGAGAAGGAGGTTGGCCCGAGGGCCTTGAACCAGGACTGCGCCTGTGATATAGACATTGATGAAGCTGCGAGATAAGATGAAGCCCGTAAGGAGGACTTCACACTTAGTGCTATCATTAATGGATGTGGAAGAGTAAGATGGGAGGGTGGAATTGAGGTGAGAGGTCCATATGTCAGGAGATGGGACAGAGAAGAGGATGTACATAAAGGTTTCTCTTGAGGATGCACTGACAGATGTGTCTGCAAATGGGAGGCCAGGATTTGCAGCAAGGATGTCTTTTTATGATTTTTCCATCCTGATTTTGTGAGAGAGGAAGGATAGATGATGGCGTAGCAGTTGGAGTAGGTTGGGGAGACGGAGAGTGCCATCTCAGAGTAAGAGGTGGAAGTGAGAGGTAGAGAGAAAGGGAGAAGGGGTAGGGGTTTGTGTGCTGCAATGCACAGTTCTGAACCTGATACACAGCTGGCAAGTGGGTGTTAAGAGTACAAAACAAAACAATGTAGGACGAAGACACACCTTATTATAGTTTTTACACTAATAGAACAAATACAGTGATATGATATGATATGATATGATATGTTGTGGGATTTACAACGCGCCTATACACAAGTTTTTCAAGGTGCGAAGCAGGATGAAGGCACACCTAAATTTAATTTGTTTACGCTAACAATACAATGCAGGATGAAGGCATAACTAAATTTGATGTGTACACTCACAGACAGATACAATGCAGGATGAAGGCACACCCAAATTCGATGTTTACACTCACAGAATAATACAATGCAGGATGAAGGCACACCTACATTCGATTTTTATACTCACAGACAAATATAATGCAGATCAAGGCACACCTAAAATAGATTTTTACACTAAGAGGCACATACAATGCAGGATGACACAGGCATTGCAGCACAGCAGTACAGAGATGGGGTCAGTGGAAATGTGGCTAAAAGAGTGGAAGCAGAGTGAATGTGTGGCAAAGTAGTATATTTGCCATTAGATCTTAAAGAAAATGTAGAAACTCTAGGAGCAGGATGGCCAATGAAACAATCTTTGATTGTACTGGTTAATTGTGTACCGACAAAAGACAAACAACATTGGAAACAACTAGTTGACTTAAACAAAGTTAGACACACACTATAATATCTTAATGAAAACAATGAATACTACAGCGATATAAGCATAGAAGAAAACCTAAGAGAAACCACCCAGATAATTGATGAATCACCACAAACTGGCCAATTTGAGCATGTGTCTCCTGTTACTGCAGCAAACATTTTAAATAAGTATACAATACACCCACTACATTCTAAAGACACCATAGAAGATGCATTAGAAACATTTCACATTTCAAATGCATCAGGCCAAAAAATCTCAAATGAGATATAGGAGATAACTGTAGAAGCATGTTCTTTTCCTCTACTAATTCCTACAGACAAAGGAGGAATATATAATGAAAGAGCCATTCAAATTATTGCATCAGAATTGTGTTCTTTTACTAATGTATTCTAAATACCGAAGATTGAGACAACCTGTAGAATACATTTTCCACCTCCTGTTCGAAGGCAAATTAGCTATTGTATGTTATGGAGTTGCAGAAACATTCAAAGCAGGCTCTCATGTCTTAAACATGTCAGCTGATTCAAATGATAAAATACAAAGATGAGGTTTTGCAGTCAAGTATCATAAAGCTCTTGGCAAACAGGTATGGTACAAAAGAAAACTTGTTCTGACATCATGCTGATGTGCGTTGTATGCTAAGGAACCCACCCACCCACATTGTTTGTTCATTTAAATTGTGCAGGATATGCATGGGATCACCTGCATGACGTCTTATGTAGTGCACACCAAAATAAAGTGGGACTAGACATAGAAACACCAGGAGAATTGTGTTTCAAGATACTTTCACCATTCCGTCATTGCCATGCTCCACTTCATCTGCAATAAAACTACCCCTCCACTCGGCAAAGTAGAACACTTCTTTTGGAGAAAAGAATATCAATACAGAGGAGCACCACTCATCCAAATGCCTTTGTGGATAAAAGATGCTCCCAAATGTGGCCATGACAGTGATGTCAATGTTTCACAATTTATTCCAAAGTACATTACCTGTGACATCCCTTCAAAAACCACACATAGTGACCAACATACACAAATCTTACCATTACAAAAACATATGTTTGGCAGGCTGCCGGGAAAAAAGAAAGAACCTTACAGAGAATGCAGAGCTTAAAATGGCCGCATTTACATACTGCTGCCACTTGCTCATCCATAGAAAGGGATGCGGAGAATCTAACCACCAGGTTTCTTACTGATGGGACAGGGGTGGGGAGAGGGCCAAGTGACGAAGGCCAGAACTCAGTGGTCCAGAACAGGTGGGAGGATGCAGTACCCACAACCAAGACCTCCGTCTTACTGCAGTTCAGTTTTAAGCAATTACTTCTCATCCAGGCTCCCAGATCCTCAAGGCATCGTTTGAGATGACTGGCTGTTTCAGTCTGAGTGAGGTCAAGTCGGACAACAATTTGGGTATCATTGTAACGCTCACCTGATTCTCGCAGAGGCGCCGGTCTTGACTGGGCGACTACCGTATCTTCAAAGGTGATGTGTAGCACCCGGTTGGCTCTTTGGGCTGGACCTCTGTGCACTGTATGCCTGACGTGTAGAGTAAGATGTCTGCAGATAGAAAATATGGGGTTAATGAACTGGGGTTATTGGGGTGTCCCTATCTCTTTCCTCTTCTCCTCTCCTGTAGACCCCCAAAGGTTAACGCTCTCACCTTAGGTAAGTGAATGCCGAGCTCTCCATCTGCCTCGGGGCAGGGTGCTGTAACCAGTTTCTTCACTGGATAGGTAGCGCAGGCCTCTTGACTTCAGAGGACTGCTGTCCGTCGTTTACTGCACGAACGGTAAGTTTCGAGTCATTCAAATTTCTTTAAAGTCTTTAGTAATGATGTCTCTTGTTTTGCAGGGTTCCGGCGATGGCGGATGACGGGCTGAAGTGAGTTGAAGATGGAGCCTGTGTGATGAATAGAAGCGCCTGGAAGCACGTAAGTAAGCGCTTGTTGCCTGCTTCACTATGCGCTCTAACTGTCTTTTTATTTTGCAGGTACGAGTTCGGAGCGGCTGCAGGGTGCCGGAATACCCACTGGATTAGATGTGGAAAGAAGTAATGGCACGTGAGTATTAAAGTTCCCCAATGTCTTTAAACGCACCTTGTTTTGTCTTTCAGATGCGGGATGCAGCGCCGAAGGCCTCCGGAGCGTGCAAAGAGTTGGTAAACTTTTGTCTTTCAGATGCCGGAATGCAGTGTGAAGACCTCCGGAGCGCATGAAGAGTAGGTAAGCCTTTGCCTTTCAGATGCCGGAATGCTAACCTGTTCTTTCTTGTCTTTATAGGTGTGGCTGAAGACTGGATTCAGGATGGTAAGCCTTTGCCTTTCAGATGCCGGAATGCTAACCTGTTCTTTCTTGTCTTTATAGGTGTTGCTGAAGACTGGATTCAGGATGGTAAGCCTTTTTCCTTAGGCCCAGGACCGGATGCAGAAGACACGATGAGCGTTCTGCTGCAGAGGTTGCAGAATAACGCAAAGCAAGATTCATCCACCGGGTGTGGTTTAAATAGCCTCCTGTAGTGCTTAGGTGTCTCCTTCCACAGCCACGCCTAAGTAAGAAAAGAGTTCCTGGTAAGAAAAGAGTTCCTGCCTTCCAGAAGAGTTCCAGTGTTCTGAATCTAGGGAGTGGCTCCAGCCCCACCCAACAGGAAAAGTAGTTCCAAACAGAAGAGGATCAGAGGCTCAACTGGCAGGCAAGTAAGCAGCATGGTCTGCTGAAGGTAAGTCCACCCAAGCATTATGAGCCCGGCGCTTCCAGCGCTGGGACTGGGCATATTTATGAGCCTGGTGCCACTGGCGCCAGGACTGGGTCCAAAAGGTCCCAATTGGGACTGGTTGGCACTCGGAACCTGGGTTATGGATCTGCTTCCAAGGGAGTTGGGAAAACCCTGACCTTTTGGAAGCAGAGATCATGACAGTACCCCCCCTCAAGGCCCCTCCCAAACCGGGCTTCTCCGGGGGTTTTGGCTTGTCAGGAAATGTTCGGTGAAATCTTTTGATTAGGCGAGGAGCGTGGACATATTCAGCAGGTTCCCAGGATCTCTCTTGGGGGCCGTAGCCTTTCCAGTCAATTAGGTAGAATAGTTTAGATTTGGAGATCTTGGAGTCCAGAATGCTTTTGACTTCAAACTCGAGTTCTCCATCCACTAGGATAGGTTTTGGAGATTTGGTTAGTCGGGTTTGAGGTTGCACAGGTTTTAATAGAGAGACGTGGGAGACCGGATGTATCTTCATGTGCGGGGGCAAGTCCAACTTGACCGCTACTGGGTTTACTATGGTAGTGATGCAATAGGGACCAAGGTATCTTGGGTTGAATGTGCGTGGCCATTTTAGAGATAGATATTTGGTGGATAACCAGACTTGATCCCCTACTTGATAGTGAGGGGTTTCCTTCCGATGTTGATCTGCTCCTTTCTTGTATTGTTCTTTAGCCCTTTGAAGGTGAGAAACAGATTCCTTAAAGGCTTGGGCGATTGTAGAATGCAGGTAGTCTACTGCTGGTGTTTCAAGATCTTGGAGGGGATCCAACTCCGAGGTTCGAGGGTGACTGCCGTACAAAAGAAAAAAACGGGTTTTCCCAGTTCCCGAATGGACAGAGTTATTGTAGGCATACTCGGCTATCCAAAGGATATCTTTCCAAGTTTTTTCAGTTTGTTGCAGCATGCAGCGTAAATACTGTTCCAGAGTTTGATTGGTCCTCTCGGTTTGTCCGTCGGTCTGAGGGTGGTGACTGGTCGATAGTCTCACATCAATTTGAGCCGACCGACAGCAACTTCGCCAAAAATGAGAAATAAATTGACTACCTCGATCCGAAATTAGAACCGAAGGAGAACCGTGCAGTCGGACGATGTTTTCGAGAAATTCTCGGGCCAGAGTTGCTGCTGTTGGCAAGCCTTTGAGCGGAATGAAATGCGCCATCTTGGAGAATAAGTCCACGATTACTAGAATCGTATTGTATCCGGAGCATGGAGGTAGATCGGTGATGAAGTCCATAGAAAGCGTATGCCAAGGGCGAGGTGGGATGTCAATAGGGCGTAAGAGGCCTGCTGGTCTTTCCTTTTGACTCTTGTTTTGGGCGCATACTCCACAGGACATTATAAAGTCTCTGATATCTTTTTTCCAAGACGGCCACCAGAAGTAGCGCTTGATCTTTTCTGAGGTCTTGGATATACCGGGATGACCTTCCATTAAAGAGTCGTGATAACAAGAGATTACTTTTTTCTGTAAATCTGTGCTGGGTAGGTATAATCATTCTTGGAAATACAATAAGTTGTCCTTTACTGCAAAGTCCTTTCCCTGCAGATGCCAATTCTGTATGTCTGCTGGAGTTACAAGTTGCCTGGCTTTATCCTTAACTTCCTCTATGGATTCTGTGGCGATTACACCCAGAATTCTTTGTTCGGGAATGATTGGTACAGGTTTAGGGTTGACCAAGTGTTCTTCCACTCCCATCCGAGAAAGGGCATCGGCTTTACCGTTCTTTGTACCAGGTCGATAGGTAATTATGAAGTCAAACTCGGCAAAGAATAATGCCCAACGGAGTTGTCTAGAGGATTGGGCTTTTGCGGTCTTCAAATATTGCAGGTTTCGGTGATCTGTAATCACAGTAACGGTGTGTCGGGCCCCCAGCAGATAATGCCGCCAAGCCTTAAAGGCAGACTTGATAGCCAGAAGTTCCTTGTCAGTAATCGTGTAATTGATTTCAGGAGGCGAGAATTTGCGGGACCAAAATGCCACGGGATGCAACTGATTGGTTACCGGGTCCTTTTGTGATAGAACTGCCCCCATGGCAAGGCTTGAAGCATCAGTTTCCACGATGTAGGGGAGTTCGGGGCGAGGGTGTTTTAAGATTGGTGCAGAGATAAATTTAGTCTTCAAATCCTGGAAAGCTTGTTCCGCCTCGGTAGACCATTCAAAACGTTTGTTTTTCTTTAACAAGGCAGTGATGGGCTGGACTATTCGAGAGAATTCGGGGATAAACCTGCGGTAAAAGTTAGCGAAGCCTAACATGCTTTGCACACCTTTTACGGAGGATGGTGATGGCCATTTGAGAACTGCATCGACCTTCTTTGAATCCATACGCACTCCGCCAGGTGATAATATGAATCCCAAGAATTCAACTTCAGTCACGTTGAAAACACATTTTTCCAACTTAGCGAAAAGTTTGTGTTGACGCAATCTTTCGAGGACCATTTTCACGTGTTTCCGATGTTCAGATTCCGATGAAGAATAAACGAGGATGTCGTCAATGTAAACAACAACACATACATCTATGAGCTCTCTGAGGACATCGTTCATAAAATATTGAAAGGCGGCCGGGGCATTGCAAAGTCCGAAGGGCATGACCTGATATTCAAATAGCCCATACTTGGTGCGGAAGGCCGTCTTCCATTCATCGCCCTCTTTTACTCGTACCAAGTGGTAAGCTCCTCTAAGATCCAGCTTTGTATATATGCATGCTTTTCTGACTTGGTCCAGGAGTTCAGGGATCAAAGGTAACGGATATCTATTCTTAACGGTGATCTGGTTCAGGGAGCGATAATCGATACAAGTTCTAAGGTCTCCTTCCTTTTTTGGAACGAAGAACAAAGCTGAAGAAGCAGGGGACTTGGAAGGACGAATAAACCCATTTGCCAGGTATTGATCCAGGTATTGTCGAAGGTGAAGGTTCTCAGGCTCGGTGAGGGCATAAATTCTACTACAAGGAGGAGTAGATCCAGGTATCAGGTCTATCTGGCAGTCATAAGACCTATGAGGAGGTAGAGAGTTAGCCTGATCCTTCCGGAAAACATCTTGGTATTCTAGGTATTCGGGAGGTAACTGGGGAGTCTCTGAAGAAATTGCGGCCAGTGCAACACCAGGTGGAGGGTGACAAGTAGAGACACATTCTGGAAACTGGACCGTTCTTGCTCGCCAATCGATCAGAGGATTGTGTTTCTCTAACCAAGGTATTCCTAGAATAATCTGAAACTGAGGGGCCTTGATCACATCGAACACGATCTTCTCATGGTGTCCATCTTGACTTACTAGCGTCACCTCTTGAGTGGTATGCGTTACTGGCCTGGAGGCTATCTCCGTACCATCCACCGTAGTAATGACGTCCTTTACAGCCTTGGGACAAAGAGTTAGATTCATCCTCAAAACCATTTCATGATCCACATAATTGCCGATGGCACCGCTGTCGACGTAAGCTTCAATTGCATGTAATCGATCCGGATTATCAGGGCTAATGAGGACCATAGGTATCACGAAATGCGAGGTCACGGAACTGGTTTTCACGCTCGGCAAGAGGACCTCTATTCTTGTCGGGCGAGGTCGTTTCCCTGCTCAGAGTTTGTAACTTTGGTAACTGCAGCTCCTACTGCCTTCTTGGCAGGTTTCACCGGACAGTCTCGAAGAAAGTGCCCTGAGTTTCCGCAATATAGGCATAATTGCAACTGTTTCCTCCTTTCCCGCTCCCTTTGTGTTAGAGGACCTTTCAGACCCCCTATTTGCATGGGTTCCCCGGAGTCTACTCCTTTGGAAGGAGTTGGCGGTTTGGAAAATACTCGAGCATCAAATTTGGAACGATCGGCCTTCCTGTTCTGCAGCCTGTGATCTATTTGAACGACCAAGTCTATATAATCCGAACAGTCTTGTGGGGGATTCACTACTTGGGCTAAAACGTCTTTGAGCTCTCCACGTAGACCTCTATAAAACAGCGTAATCCTTTTGTCCTCAGGCCATTGAGTTTCCACTATTAGTCTATTGAAAGATGCAATATAAGCCAAAAGGTCTTGATTACCCTGTCGCAACGAAAGAAGCTCATTGTCCAAGGCCTGCCCCTGTGAATGTCTTGCGAACAGTTTTTCCATACTAAGCTGAAAGGCTTGAAAATCATGGAGAACCGGATCATCTTGATTAACTAGAGGGATCGACCAGTCTGCCGCATTGCCACTAAGGTACGAAAGTACAAAAGCTACTTTAGCTTGATCAGTTGGAAAGGCTGCTGGCCGGCATAAGAAGTGCAACCGGCACTGATTGATAAATACTGCAAACCTCTTTGGGTCACCAGAAAATCGTTCGGGCGGAGCCAGAGGTACATTCCCAGGTAGGTTGATCTGCACTGGATTCATAGAGGATGTTGAAGGAAGATTTGCCCCTGATGCGGGTAACGGGGTCTGTCCGGCTTGTGACTGTAGCACTTGTCTAGCAAGATTGTCTGTTCTCTCCTTGGAAATAATTAGTTCACTTCTTAGAGCATTCGTTTCCTGACGAGCTGCATGCACTTCTGCCCTTAGTTCCCCAAGTAACCGGGCTAGGGGGTCAGTATCCGAGGTTTCCATAGCGCCTGGGCGAGAGTTTTGCGGTAGGCTTTGCGTTCTGTAACGCTCACCTGATTCTCGCAGAGGCGCCGGTCTTGACTGGGCGACTACCGTATCTTCAAAGGTGATGTGTAGCACCCGGTTGGCTCTTTGGGCTGGACCTCTGTGCACTGTATGCCTGACGTGTAGAGTAAGATGTCTGCAGATAGAAAATATGGGGTTAATGAACTGGGGTTATTGGGGTGTCCCTATCTCTTTCCTCTTCTCCTCTCCTGTAGACCCCCAAAGGTTAACGCTCTCACCTTAGGTAAGTGAATGCCGAGCTCTCCATCTGCCTCGGGGCAGGGTGCTGTAACCAGTTTCTTCACTGGATAGGTAGCGCAGGCCTCTTGACTTCAGAGGACTGCTGTCCGTCGTTTACTGCACGAACGGTAAGTTTCGAGTCATTCAAATGTCTTTAAAGTCTTTAGTAATGATGTCTCTTGTTTTGCAGGGTTCCGGCGATGGCGGATGACGGGCTGAAGTGAGTTGAAGATGGAGCCCGTGTGATGAATAGAAGCGCCTGGAAGCACGTAAGTAAGCGCTTGTTGCCTGCTTCACTATGCGCTCTAACTGTCTTTTTATTTTGCAGGTACGAGTTCGGAGTGGCTGCAGGGTGCCGGAATACCCACTGGATTAGATGTGGAAAGGAGTAATGGCACGTGAGTATTAAAGTTCCCCAATGTCTTTAAACGCACCTTGTTTTGTCTTTCAGATGCGGGATGCAGCGCCGAAGGCCTCCGGAGCGTGCAAAGAGTTGGTAAACTTTTGTCTTTCAGATGCCGGAATGCAGTGTGAAGACCTCCGGAGCGCATGAAGAGTAGGTAAGCCTTTGCCTTTCAGATGCCGGAATGCTAACCTGTTCTTTCTTGTCTTTATAGGTGTTGCTGAAGACTGGATTCAGGATGGTAAGCCTTTGCCTTTCAGATGCCGGAATGCTAGCCTGTTCTTTCTTGTCTTTATAGGTGTTGCTGAAGACTGGATTCAGGATGGTAAGCCTTTTTCCTTAGGCCCAGGACCGGATGCAGAAGACACGATGAGCGTTCTGCTGCAGAGGTTGCAGAATAACGCAAAGCAAGATTCATCCACCGGGTGTGGTTTAAATAGCCTCCTGTAGTGCTTAGGTGTCTCCTTCCACAGCCACGCCTAAGTAAGAAAAGAGTTCCTGGTAAGAAAAGAGTTCCTGCCTTCCAGAAGAGTTCCAGTGTTCTGAATCTAGGGAGTGGCTCCAGCCCCACCCAACAGGAAAAGTAGTTCCAAACAGAAGAGGATCAGAGGCTCAACTGGCAGGCAAGTAAGCAGCATGGTCTGCTGAAGGTAAGTCCACCCAAGCATTATGAGCCCGGCGCTTCCAGCGCTGGGACTGGGCATATTTATGAGCCTGGTGCCACTGGCGCCAGGACTGGGTCCAAAAGGTCCCAATTGGGACTGGTTGGCACTCGGAACCTGGGTTATGGATCTGCTTCCAAGGGAGTTGGGAAAACCCTGACCTTTTGGAAGCAGAGATCATGACAATCATCCATGTAGGAATAATAACCCATATGATTGAATAAGACACAGGAGGGGTCTAATATAGACATTAAACAATATAGGGGAGAGTGCAGAGCCCTGTGGAAACCCACAGAATATAGGAACTGAATCAGAACGGAAAGGCGGCAAGGATACGGATTGCGATCTATCGGCCAGAAAGGCCTTAAACCAATTTATAATTTGACCTGAAAGACCGGCCGCAGAGCGGCGTGAGATCAGTGTGGCATGGTCAACCGTATCGAAAGCAGCTGAGAGATTGAACTGCTCCGATACCGCCCTGATCTACCAGGCGCTGCAGGTCATCAAGTACTGAATTCAGCACAGATTCTGTCCCTCGTCCGGGTCGAAACCCGGACTCGAAAGGATCACAATAACTGGAGGTTTCCAGAAATTTAGATAGAAGGGGAGAGACAAGGGCTTCCAAACCCTTCATCAAAAAAGGAAGGAGGGAAATCGGGCGATAGTTGGCTAGAACCTCAGGGTCTAAGGAGGGCTTTTTCAGCACAGGGATGACCAGCGCATGTTTCAAAG
This sequence comes from Ambystoma mexicanum, assembly GCF_040938575.1. Classification (NCBI taxonomy): domain Eukaryota; kingdom Metazoa; phylum Chordata; class Amphibia; order Caudata; family Ambystomatidae; genus Ambystoma; species Ambystoma mexicanum. Next base: position 242,306,736 of record NC_090940.1, on the reverse strand, counting down.
AAGCAGGAATTACACCAGTGACAAAAGATGCATTAACAGCGATGGTAATATGGCCTATTAATTCATTGGAAGTGTTTTGAAGAATGGCCAAGTGTACGGCATAAGCCGGAGAAGCTGATTAATGATAGAGAATAGCTTTCAGTATATCAGCGTTGGAAAAGAGGGGGAAAGTAGACCACCCATTCTTCGCCACACCCGGTTCGTCATAGTCCTTAGTGGCTGGAGAAGTGAGTGCCTCAATTTTGATATTATCCCGAATGGTCGATATTTTATTTACAAACAAGACTGAAAGAAAGTTACAGAGCTCCTGCGAGGGGAATACTGATGAGCGTCCTTTTTCAGGGTTAGATAGAATGTACAATACACAATACACAGTTAGAATAAGCCAACAGGTGTCTAACTACTTTAAACATACCCATCTTTACAAAACATTTCTGACATGCTAACACACTTATACATACATAATGTATCCATATTACTACAATAGTACTTCTAAAATCCAATACAGTTAAAATAAGCCAGTCTAAATGTAAACATTTGAAACACACATCTTTCTTTGACAAGGAAAATTTAAAACCATGTAAATACCACAAATTGTATCTGTATACGGTAGGGTTTTTTCAATCCACCATGGATTGTTTTCCCCCAATGACCCAATGATTACTACATTGTAATACAAGAACAGTGTACCATGCACACATGTTGTACCAAACATAGTACAGACAATGTACTATTTATGAGGGTCAGCAAAGCATATCTATTTGGTCCACTGTATATTTTTAAATGTTTCAAAGCATATTGTTTAACAAATTATACTTTTTTTTTCTTAACACAGAAACAACCACAGATTAGAGCCTTGTTAACATAATCAACTAATTATCCACACCCACTATCAATTACTTTGGCATATTACTGTAGCCATAATTACTAAGGACACATTATTATATGTTTCGTCAGTGTCTACAATTCGACAGCCTTCTTACAATATCCAACAAAGCATCCATCCCCATTATCAATTTGTATCAACATACTACTGTAGCCAAAATTACTGAGAACACAATATTGTAGCTATATGCAGTGTCAACAATTCTGGTAGGATTATAAATACTAAATACATTTCAATAATATCCTTCAACCTTATTTCAAATACTGTATACTCACCCTAAAGTAGCTATAATTACTATACACATATTACTGGTGCGGTGGCCAGTGTCCAGATTCATACTCCCACTAGAGTAGCTGTAATTAGAATACAAAAGTACGGTGGCTGTGGCCAGTGTCCAGATTCACACTCCCTGTAGAGTAGCAATAATTACTATACACATATTACTGTGGCTGTGGCCAGTATCCACAATATCGGCAGCCAGTGTGTGGCTAATGTTCACATTTTTAGAACATCTTTCAAATTGTACTATTTGCTTTTTTGTATGCAGGTTGCTTTGGAGAATAAAACACCACCATCAAGTAGTATAAAGGATCAGACTTACAAAAGAAAAGCAATAGCTCTTCAACAAGACCAGAAGAACATTATACTGTTCACAATTCTAAATAACCTCATATTGAGACATTCTATTTGTACAAAAACATTGATGGTAGTGTACGTGGTGGTGTATAAGCTCTTCAACAGGACCAGGACAAAATTATCCTGTTTACAACTTTAAATAACTTTGTATTGAGACATCTTATTTCTACACAAACAATGATGGTTTGTGTAAGTGGTGGTGTAACATATAAAGGCACTCAATGGATTTTTTCAATCCACCATCAATTTTTTTCTGAATGACCCAATGATTACTGCAAGTCAATACAACAGTGTACCACAAACAAATGTACTAAACTTAGTACACACAATGCACTACTTAAGAGGGTAAAAGAAATTAAACATTTACAACTCTAATTATATTTTGCAACATTGCATGTGTGATGTCATCTTTGATCTCCTGCGTGTTAGTCTTAGCAATGCACAGTGGTGACACAAGTTATGGTTGCTTAGCTTACCATAACTGTCGAATTTCTGGGGGTTTTCGGTTTTACTTATAACCAAAATGTCCTTTTAAGGACGTTTTTTCACTGAATTTCATAGGTTTTTATTAGTGCAACTTAACTAAAACGTCCATTTAAAAAAGTGTTTTCACTGAATTTCATAGGTTTTTGTTAATGAAACTTAACCATAATGTTCCTTTAGCAAGGTTTTTTCTGTGCATTCCATAGGTTTTTATGAGTGAAAATATTTCACTGTATATAAGTTATTAATAATTCCTCTTTTAACATATATGAAAAAACTGTAAACCTCCATAAACAAACATATTTTTTGCAGCGCTTATTGATGTGTGTCGTTATCAGCAATGCATGCTGAGGATGGAAGTCAGGCTCGACAATTTATTTATTTATTTATTTTTGTTTATATTTATAATGCGTCAATAGCCTGCAGACATCAGAGCGCACAAATGACCCCATCTCCACCAAACCACCCCCGTTATCCACTGCACATAACCTGCATCCTAGTTCAGTGTGCACTATAACCTCATAATATGACCAATGGTTAGTGCCCATTGCTTGCAGCCATGCCTAGTTTCCACAATCCATGGGGAATGGGTTTCGGCCATACCGCATTACCCAATAGGCCAATCAAAGGAGACATCCGTCCTTGCAGAGGGCCAGGCCTAGTGCCCAGGCAGCAAAGTTATAGCACTATTTTGTGTACTTACTTTTTGACACTTTCAAAAAAGTAAAACACAGGACAGATTTGCAAAAACATATTTTCAGGTTCTTGCTTATGCTCCTCACACAAATTTGCTGCAATCCAATCCAGCACTTCCTGCTCCAACCGTAAGCAGAATTTGTTTTCCATTTTAAACTTAGGACCTTGCCCATGCCCCAATAAGCAAATCAGAGTACACATTTTCTCCTTGCTCAGGGTCAGTCCCATTGCCTAGGCACCAAAGTTATATCACACTATTTTGTATGCAAATTTTGACACTTTAAAAAAAAAACACAGGACGTATTTGAAAAACCATGCTTTGAGGTCGTTGCTGATGCTCCTCGCGAATGTTGGCTGCAATCCAGTCCAGCACTTCGGGCTGTATCCATGAGCAGAATTTGTTTTCCCATTGAAACCTATCCCGATTTTGAAAAACTTTAACACATACCCGGTCCCTCGTGGTCATGACCAGTAGCCAGATTATTTTTGGAATCCGCCTCTAATCTTGCCCCTTCTTGGAGAAATTCCACAGAACTTTGCAGAATAATTCAGGGCCAAGTCTAAAATGATATTCCAATGTTTGATGCAGTTTCAAAGGGTGACGTCAAAGTTATAAGCCATCCAAAAACTGTTTTTTATCAACCCTGTAATGCAGAAATATGCATGGATGTCCCCGAACATCTGAGACTTTTGATGAATTCATAGAAGAAAAAACACCAGATTTTGGGCATTTTTATAGCCATATCCCATCCCATCCTCATCACCCCTCACCTCCCCAGAGATTGTTTCATTAGTTTGACACATGCAATGTTGTGTTTTTTTATATGTTTTACCATGATGTCTTTGTTAGGCAGAATCCTGTGTAGTTCCCTTGGGGAACACTGCAAAAAGACTGCAGGAGCAAGCAGTAAACCCAATTGGTAGCAGCTTGCACCACCCAGATTTACCTGGTAGCTGTGGCTGAGCAGTCAGACTTCTCTCAAGATTAGTAGGGCAGTATAAAGAGCATACACAATAGGGCCAAAAACACAGTGGAGCAAACAAACACTGGCTAGAGCTTGATATCAAAAGTATATAATTATTTATTTAAAACACACTTTAGGAAATACACTAAGCACTCTAAATCAAATCAAATTCAAACACAGTCAGATAAAGTATACACACCTCACTTAATAAGTATTAGACAAGTCTAGGTTAGAACACCACTATTTGTAAAAACAGATGTGAGCGCTTAACTCAGATGGCACTCCAATAATTAAGTTAGAGGGAGAGAAAAAGACAGGTCATGAAAATAAACAGTTCCCAACACTTTTCTAAGACCACAGCAAGTTAGTGAAGGCAGAGTCTACTGTAGAGCCAAAATTCATAGGCCAGGGCCACTTTAAATGGAGCAAGGCGAAATGTGTCCAAGATCACACAGTTTAAAAATTCACTAAAATCTTTGCAAAAATGTTCAAAAGAGGTTGGTTTGATGCAAAAAATAAACTTACAAGGTCTGAGGGCCAGCCCAGTTGGAAAGCCAAGGATTTAAGGGTCACCTTTAGCGATCTGAAGAAAGGGAGGCCAGGCGGAATACAATACGTTTAAAAGTGAGGAAGCTCCAGCGGTGGCAGTTGTTCCTGGCAGTGGGTGCAGTTCATGGTTTAGACCAGGGGAAGAGAAGATCTCATCGAGGAGGAAACTTGGAGTCACTGCACTGCCCAGGGTTGAAACCAGCCGCGGAGTTCGTTCGGTTAAAAGGTGCGCTCATTTTATTCGCGGTCCCAGTGGACTGAAGCTTGGCTATCCGGCCTCCGGGGTGCTTGGCACTGGCGATTCGACCAAGGGGCGTCCTGGAAGGCAAATGTCAAACTGGTTGTCCCCACCAGCTCAGAGGGAGAAGACTCTTGCAGCTGAAAATCTTCTCTTGTCGTCGGGAAAGTGGTGAGGTCGTTGCAGCAGAGCTCCACCAGTGGTGTCGTCGTTGCAGATGGCGCAGCTTCTCCCCTCTTCGGATTTCTTAGGTCCTGTGGCGACTTCTGAAGTTCCAGTCCCAAAAGCCCTGCTTTTATGCAGAAAAACCCCCATTCAAACAGCCTAGCTGTCACTCATACATTCTAAGTGGTGAGCCGGGCGGCTCACCACTGGGCCAATCAAGACAGAGTGCGACTTGGATTGCTAGGGCAACACAGTCCAGGGTGCCAATTCCCCCACCCACCCATCCTGTGAATCCCAGACAGAGAGGCACCAGTTGGAGGGCTTCTGTGAGCAAGCCCGCCAAAAAGTGGAACAAAGGGCCCGACCTTGGTTGGAGTTACAGAGACGGACACGTACACCATTTTGCAAAAGAGTTCTGGCAAAAAGACCCAACCGGTGATTTTATATTAATTAAATAAACCGACGTATCTTTACAATGCACTAAAAAAGTGGTGTGTTTATAATGAATGGGAAAATCCCATAGGAAATATTCCGGTGGAATATTTCGTGTGGTAACCACTGCCACCAGCCAGAAACTCGACAAGGGGGGACTGGACAGTGACCCCTTGGAAACAGACCCAGGGGTAATCTAATTAACCCCTTCCAGTACTTCCACAATATGATGGTTTGTACTGGTTTTGTTCACAATTTGGACTAATAAATCCAATGGTGACTTCACATGCCCTGGGAGACAGTAGTTAGTCCCAGGGTATGGAGTCTATGTTTGGGGGTCACTATGACACCCCTGTGTTACTGCACTGAGGGTGCTGTGTAACACATATGCCAAAACAGATGATACCCTATGGAGTAATAGACCCCATAGCCCATAAGCACATACCAAGTCAAAGACATACCTCAAATCATGCCTAAGAGTGGGAAGGAAAGAGTCTCACTCTTAGCAGGAGAAAATAAAAAACCAAAAATCCAGCAAAGCCTCTGGGGGACACACTAGGTTTGGGGAATTAGCCCTATAAGAGAATTCGCCCTAACATGTCTACAGACTACGGGCGCAGTTCCCGAATCTAACAAAACATCAGTTTCAAATTTATTGCTGCACCCCTGTATCAGCGGGCGCGTATGATGTCCACGGATGTCACAGTGGTCTCTGATTGGTCCAGAGGCATCCGTGGACTCAGAATCAGGAAATGAGTACATGGACCAGAACTAGATGTCACGATTTGTTTTAAACTACTTTTTGGCCATTTTAAGGAAAACTACTGGATGGATTTACACCAAATTTGCAAAAGCATGCTTTAAGGACCAAGCCGGCTCTCCTTGCACATTTTTGGTGCAAATCCGTCCAGCGGTTTGGACTGTAGGTGCGAGCAAAACATTTTTTCCATTGTGTCGATGAGGATTTAAAAAATTGTGGGTAGTAGTCAAGTTGTTTTTTTTTTTTAAATGGCCAAAAAGTAGGTCAATAAAAATGTGTGATATCTGGGTCCAGCCCACAGCCATAGTTCTTGATTCTGAGTCTGCAGACACCTCTGGAATGATCAGAGAGCAGCAGTGATGTTTGTTGACATCGTACGTGCCCGCTGATTGTATGTTTGAAAACGTGAGCTGTGTTCAATTTTTTGAAACCGTCGCCATATTGGATTCGCAGACAACTACCATAGTCTGCAGACAGCACAGTGAGGGAAAAGTCTGGAAAACCTATTTAGGGTTAGTTTGTGGCTGAAAGAGGGTCTGGAAAGGGTGGTGGAGTGGAACAAAGATCAGAGGGAGCTGTTTTTACAGGCGAATAAAACCACTGCAAGTGCCGGCGAGTCCACGGACACCGCAGTAGTCTGTGAACTTGTGTATGCCATGCAGGTCTTTTAAGGATGTGTGGCATGGAAAAAGGATATTGGGGACTAGTGAATGAGGCTTTGTGGGTATGGATGAGGAGTTGAAGTGTACAGCAGTACAGGACTACATGGTAGGAAGTGCTGTCTTTGTTGTGTGCAGTGAAGATGTCCATGGCAATGGCTTTGAAGAAGCAGAGTGTGTGGATGTTGCAAGATTCTTGGATCCATCCATTAAAGGTTTTGTACTGAATCTTGTGGCATCTCTGCTACTATTGGATTGTGTGAAGTGGACATTTTGCGGTATGCAGATTATGGCTTAACTGGGTAACTTTATTACCATTCTGTGAGAGTATGACTCACTTTCAACGTCCAGATATTATTGTTGTGCGTTGTGGAAGCAACATTTTGGGATATGTGACTGCAAGATGTTTGCAGGTTGCCATGAAGGATATATCCAGAAGCCTAATGGAACTGTTTCCAGCTGCGACAATATTTTTTTCTGAAATCAATCACAGACAAATATGGAGATGCCCACACTTTTTTTTTCCTCAAATGGAAGAATATAGACAGCATGTTAATAAAGGTGTAGGTGTTTTTTATATGCTTTAGGAATGGCATTTTTGACAACAAAAACATCAAGTTGGACAGTGAAAATATTTTTTGAGGAGATAGAGGGCATTTGACTGATATCATAAGTGCACTGAAACATTTTTTGTGAACTCGTGAAATATGTTGTGAAGTATTTATGTAGTAGTCGTATTAAATAAAAAACAAAAGCAGAAACAAATTAGAAGCAGTTTTTGTGAAAGTTAGAAAAAATGATTAAATTCAGCACAACATTTGTTAGTTTAGAATATAAAACCCAGCAAAAATAAAAGAAAATGGCTCTTTCTTCCAGGCACTCCATATGGCGATGGTGGTGATGGCCCCTGGGAAGGTGGGATTGCTATGACAGATGCCATTCTCAAACACCTGAAAGTCTCCAGGAAGTAGCTGTCAAAAGATTCTCTCTTCTGGTGTCCCACATTGAGAATGACTGAAAGAAAATGGGTAGGTCCCTTTAGAAGAACCGTTTGCAGAGCGCTTGTCTGTTCGCAGAATACCTTGCCAAAAATAGGCCTTGTAAATTTGTAAAAACTTGACATTTGAACAAGGAATGGTGGTAGGAGCTCTAGAAATGCATCCTTTTAATTAGAAACACTGTGGAGTGGCTGAAAATGCAGTTTAGACTGTACATGGTGATGGACACTGTCCACAGACATCCATCATGCTTCACATATGTGGTGAATTTCAATAAAGTTATCCTTTGGGGAGGGAGGGAGAGAAGTTTAATCAAAGCACATTATATTTGTGTTTGTGAATTTGATTGGGGTTATTGCAAGGGGGGTACAAGTAGAACAGTGATTATGAACATTTGTAATAACATGATTTTTAACATAATTTAAAAGTTATTTAAATTCATTGCTAAGTTCATCCAATTTTGAAGACAAAATCATTATTTCATTCTGTACAGTTGTGATTTGGGATTGTATTTCTGATTCTTGGGATTCTGAATTAATAATCTATGGTGTAGTTTGTTAATGTAAACTATGTACTTTAAGAAAATACGAAAATATTATTTCAATGAGCTGTTCATAAAATACATTATTTGTTTATAGTGAAAGATGTTTCGTCTACCATTAAAGAAGTTATATTCACTCATGTTTTTATTGGTAAAGTTTTGTTGTAGGCACTCAAGTGTGTTTGCTATTTCTGTCAAAATAAGAAATGGTGATATGTGTTTATGAGAAACGTTCATATAATGAATGGTAACAATATCATTGGTAAAGTTGCTTAACTTATAGAGCACTTTTTGGGCAGCCTATAACGTTGGCGCTGTTCGATGAATGGTCACCAGATTTTGCAGAGATGTTGATTGGAAGTTTGAAAGCATGTATTGTGGGATAATTTTAGAAAGGGTTGCTATATTGGATGGCGGATCACGTCCTTTGGCCGCTGACAGCGCGGTGAGGAAAATAAGTCTCGAAAATATATTTGGGGCTATTTTGTGGATGAAAAGAGGAATTGGAAAGGGTGACAGAGTAGACAAAAGTTAAATAGAGCTATTTCTTTAGGTGAAAAAAGCTGTGCAGGTGCTGCTGCATCTACCGTTAATGTTTCTGTCCATAGATGTTATTGGGATTGGGGGGGTCTGAGTCAGTCTTGTAATTTGAAGATGTACTGTATATGGTTTAATTGTATTTTGGTGGCTATGGCCAGTGGACAGATTCTTGGGGCATGACCAATGGCCACATACACCATAGAAATATGTGTACAGTTATAGGTATTATAGGGGGAGTATATTGAATTTGTAATATGCTGGAATGATATAATTGAAGTGTATACTGTATTTATGATCGTAATTCAATTGAGGATATTTCTCTTCGATCTTTCCTCCACATTTGACACGGTTATATCCTTATTAAACGGCTACATGATACCTTCAGCATTACTGACATGGCATTGGACTGGCTGATGTGTTTCCTCGCTAACTGCTCTTTCCAGCTGGAACAGTGCCATTTCTTCTCCACCAGCTTACTGCCGTGGCTCTTTAATATCTATCTCGTCCCTCTGGCTCATTCGATCTCCTATTTCTCTGATGATTCCCAGTGTTATTACAATGACGCACAGCTTTCCTGGAAAATTCCCTGTACTACTTTGTGCTTCTGTGGTTTATCCCTGATTGTCGGACACCATCCAGCTATTTGCTCTGTGCAGCTACCGATCTTTGTCTCAATGCCGGTAAGATGGAGATATTTCTTATTGGGACTCCTCTGCTATGTTTCCCTCCTAACCTTTGGACCCCCTCCTAGAGCCGTCTACCCTCACCATCCTGTAAGGCCAAAAACATTGGGGTTATCTTTGACTGATCTCTCTCCTTCACTGCTTAAATTTTGGACCTTGTCAAGAAAGCCCAATTTTAGCTTCACCTTCTTACAGGCATTTTACGTTTACTCACCTTCCCTCAGGAGCTTAACATCTGTAGATCCCTGGTTCTGTGTCGGCTGGACTACTGCAACAGTCTCTTTTTCAACCTCCTCCTTTGTTCCCTACATACCCTTTAGTTAATCCACAATAAGGGTGCAAGACCTATTTTTGGCCTCAAGGCCAAGGATGATTGTATCTCTGGAGCCCTACAATCTCTTCACTGTCTCCTGGTAGCTGCAAGGATGAAATTATAGGCCCTCTGTATAATCAACAAGGTTTTTGGAGTATGGGATTACACTATCTTCAACTTTCTCTTCCCACATGTTGCCCTGCTAGCTCCTATTCTCTGCTTGTGAAACACGTCATCAAACAGAGATAGGGAGGCATGTCTCTTTCTTCGACTGGTGCCTCTCTTTGGAACAGACTCCCTGCTCCTCTCAGACTTGAGCTGGACTTAGTTAAGTTCTGAACATTTCTCAAAACTCTGATCTTCTTTTTCTCTTTCCCTTTGTCTCTTCCCTGCTAACTTATATCCCTGCCAGTGAGACTGGTGGCCTGGTCCGTCACGAACTTCACAGGTTCCACGCTGTAGGACTCCCAGGACTGAAATCTCTACACTGGCTCCCAGTGGCTGCGAGGATTAAGTTCAAAACCCTCTGCATTGTCCACAAGGCCTTCTGGGGCCTGGGGCCTAAATACCTTCAACTCGTTCTTCCTAAATATCTTCCTTCCCGAGCCCTTCGCTCATCCATCTCCAACTCCCTCAGGGTCAGCCGCTTCTCGAAGCAACGAGTCGGGGGTCGATCTCTCGCCGTGGCAGGGGCCTCCCTCTGGAACAGCCTTCCTGCCTCCCTGAAACTTGAGGAGAACCATCTCCGGTTCCGGAAGCACCTCAAAACCTTCCTCTTTGCTTCTGTTTTCTCTCTCCCTCTCCCCTGCTAAAGTCTCGACTGAATCTGCACCGAATCTGCAACTGGGCCACTCTCACCGACCTCGGTCCTGGTCCCAGCCACTCTCCTCTTGCAATGCCTCCCTGGCAACCCCTGCACTGAGGGACTGTCTCTGTATCCCTACAGCCCCCCCCTTTTCCAGCACTTGTCTGCACTTACCTTGCACTTGCCACCAGCTGCCCCTATTTATTTACTTATTCTACTTACTTGTACTGCACTTCCCCCATCCCCTTCCCTTGCACTTTTCCCTTCCCCCTACCCCTGCACTTGCGCGGTCTGAATGACACCTGGCCTAGTAGGATCGTTGTCTGTCTTCCCCTTGTTCCCCCCTCCCTGCCTCGTCGCGCCTTGAAACACTTGTGTATAGGCGCGTTGCAAATGTCATATATCATATCATATCATCATATCATATCATATCATATCATATCATATCATATCATATCATACATAGTTGACACCAGTGCCCCCACTTCAGCACTGCCCTTGTGGGCTTACACCTGTCAGCTGTTCACTCCATCCTTGGGAGTCGCCCTCCCAGCACGTAGCCAGTGGCCTGACACTTTGACATTACTTGACACTTCCCTCCCGGGCTCCCATCAGCACTTGTCCATCCCTATCTCTGTTCCATTCATGCGCTTCTGTGTTTAAAGCAGCAATGTGTACCATTTTTTTGTATGAGTAAGGGAAATACAGATAGAAATATTTCTAGAACATTGTTAAGTGGCAGTTGGTGTAAGGACGTTTAATATGTTGATAGGGTTACATGTACAATTATTGGAAGTGATTGGTGGATAGATGTGTGACTGTTTGAAAGAAGGCAATGAGGGAGTTTAAGAAATGTAAAAGTTAAAAGGGTAGGAGGGCTGTCTTGAGTGATGCTGTGCACGTAACATCCAGGTCTTTTAATGCTGCCGGACCTGGAAAGGGGACTGCAGAGATGGCGGATAGTTATGAAGGTCAGTGGATTATGGTTCTTATTGTATGTAAGAGAAAATTATTTGTGACAGAAAATTGTTTCTGTCTTTTTTTCACAAAATTCTAATGGAAATGTTTGAGAATCTAATTGACTCTAATTACTTCATTGAACAATGTAAATCAGATGGAATCTATAAGATACATTTTTTATTTCCATTTTTTAACTGTGAAAAGTCACTCCAAAATGAACTTTTTGCAGGCGAGGCTAGGAAGTAAGATGGGAGAGGAAAATGAGGGAAGGGGCACCGACCACAGATACGGATGGGTAGGTAGACAAGGGAAGATGTTGGGCATGCTTTAAATCTAAGGAAGGGGGCAGTGTTTCTCATGCTCTTTTATTACAATCTCGAAAGCACTTTGAAACTGCTCCCCTCTGCCGAGTGGTGTGTCGCAATATATACAGAGTACTGTTGTCTTGGAAAGATATGGATCAACAGCCTATTTTATGGCTTGCAAGGTAGCTGGTGAGATCGTCTGCCCCACAGGAGTACTCAGTGTAGTGGCAGATGCAGTTGTGGACGATGAGGTAGAGGAAGATAGCCTACTACTTCCTGAGAAAGGACCAGCCTCTCGTAGAACACCTGGGTGGTATGAGCAGTTGTGGTGGCACATTGATGTGGTATCAAAATAGTACTGCCCGTGTTGTGCGCAACTGAGTATGATTCCACACTCAATGCATTCAGCATGGGTAGCCCAAGCTTTTGGTACCCCTTGTACCGCCACACCCATGATTCTCTCTGGGTGCTGGAGGTAGGTATTTCCTCTATCTCACCTTCCTGGTCCTCTTGATCCTCCTATAGATAATTGTGCATTTTCCCTTGTCCAGGCCTTCCAACTAGTGGTGTTGGTGGTGGTGGCTCCTGTAGAGGTGGGATGTCCATGGTGGATGCCATTTTTGAAGTTAAATAACAGGTGTTCTAATAGTCTTCCAAGCAGGTGCTCTCTCCTGGATTGCAGATGGAATATTGGTACGAATTGGCCTAGGAGCTGAGGAAAGGTAAACGTTCAGCTTGAATCTTCCTAGATCGAGTGAAAATGCAGTTATGAGAAGTTCACGAAGCATGGACCCGTTCATAAACACGCCAATATACTGCACGTGTGCGTACAGTCACGTGATGTTGTTTGGGCAGTTCACAATGACGTCAGATGTTCGCGAACATCAGCAAAGAAAAAACGGTGCAAAGAGTTGTAGAAAGTAGATGGGAGTGTTTAGAATAGTACTAGGAGGTGGGGAATGACACAGTTTTCACTTGAAACATCCTAAATTGGCAGATAAATGCTGCTATATTGGGGTGAGTATGATATTCAGAAGTTGTAGTAAATTAGGGTGCACTGGTAAAAACCTACGAAATTCAGTGAAAAAACTTTGTGAAAGTGATGTTATGGTTACAATTAAAATCAAAACCCTGTGCCACTTATGGTAAGTTAAGCAACCATAACTCACGCCACCATCGTGCACTGCTAGACTAAGACCCAGGACTTCAAAGATGACATCACAAATGTCATTGATGACATCACTGATAACATCACATATGTTGGCCACTTGTTGTTGTTCACTGACATGTGTAGGCCAGCTGTTTTTCTTTAATGATAGTAAAAATTGTATAATTGTAAAGGTGCTTTATATCTAGATGTTAACCTTCTCGTATGTTGTTATGGTACTTTCTTTATGATATATCCTCAGCTCATGGTACACAAACATGGGGAAATAAGCACACCTACAACACGCAAATTAATTTCTATGCATGACAATAAACTCTAATCTTATTGTTATTTTCTAGTGATGTCTTTCCTTCATCATTATAGGTTTTTCCCTGTATGTGCCTCAGATTCCTGTGGTTCTTCATATGTATTATTTGTACTAAGACAAGTGTGTAGTAAGTCTTGTATTCTTAGATATTAATTCCAAGTTTTACGTTAGTCAAGATCCAGATAGCCTTGTATTCATTATTTTACTGACCAATATTACCAGATTAAACATACTGTTCTTCTGTGGTGCATGCTGCACCCATTGCCTGTGTGCATGTATTATTAGGTCGTTTTATCAACAAGAACACTCCAATGTAACATTTTGTTCAAATGAATATATTTCTTAATACATTAAGTACTTCATGAGAGCACTCCCGATCGTACCTGATATGTTGCTACCAACATTGTAAACACAACCTCTTGTAGAGACTTTTGATCAGAATGAATTTGATATGTGATGTCATCAGTGATGTCATCAATTACATTTGTAATGTCATCTTTGATATCCTGGGTGTTAGTCTTAGCAGAGCACATTGGTGGTGCGAGTAATGGTTGCTTAGCTTATCATAACTGGTGAATTTCCAGGGTTTTTCGATTTTACTTGTAACCATAACATCACTTTAACCAAGTGTACTCACTAAATTTCATAGGTTTTTATTAGTTCAACTTAACCATAATCTTCCTTTAACAAAGTTTTTTCACTATATATATATATATATATATATATATATATATATATATATATATATATATATATATATATATTTATTTATTTATTATATCTTTTATTGTATACAGTTTAACACCAACGTTTACAATTGATCAGCATTAAACAGCCATTTTGAATTATATTAAAATCTTAAAAACAACATTAACAAATTCATCAGCAGCTTTTACAATCACATTCAATTCATGATGTTAAAAAATGTCCATGTTATAGTATAGTTAGCATCATTATGTACACATAAATAACATTAAAAGTCCTCACTTACACAAGTCTATAGCCTTTAAAAACCTCACAGCAGCAAGATACAGGGCTAACGATCTACCCCAACCTGTGCTATATATACAGAGAAGAGGTATATGTATATGAATAAGATCTCAAGACATAAATAGGATCATTTTATATCTATTCTTATGGGCATACTTGAAAATCGATATTTCATTCTCTATTTATGTATGACTCAGAAGAAACCTTTGAATAATGTAGGCAAAATAATTATTTGGTGGCCATATAGATCAGAATTGACCAGTTACAATAGCTCACGTTGCGCCCACAATTACCTTGGCAATTTCAATCTCGGTACTTCCCATCCAGACTACCACTCCATTTTGAAATTCTCTACACTCTCCCCCAACAACCTCACCCAGCTTATCTCCCATACCAGAAACAAATAGATGGCAACACTCTTGACCTTAAGATTCCGTATAAGAAGTTTGTTTATGAGGAATTCAAATTTGGGTACTGTGGTTAGACCACTTTGCCATTTTCTTCATACTCAAACTGCCACAGAGGATCCCTCAACCTGCCACACATCTCCACCCCTTAACCAGACAAATCAAACAGATCAAAAACACATTTAATGCATCGCACATTCCATCCCTGCCATCCCCCAACACGCACCCCACTGAAATTCTCAGCAATTACAAGACCGCAATCACCCAAGTATTTGAACAAATACATCCCTTAAAAACACAGACACCTCACACCCTTCACTACCATACATTATTCAATGACAACATTTGCATCAAAACAGATGCAGCAGATTTTTGTTTGATCATACGGATGTTGTCATTGAATAATGTATGGTAGCAAAAGAAACTATGCCTATTCCCCAGGACACCCCTCAAAGATTACAGATCCAAATACAAGATGGCTGCATTCAGCACCAAAGCTGCCCACTACCTCCAAGAGCTCCAATCTGCCCCCACCTACACACACACACACACATGTAAACATTAAGTGTCTCGCCAAACTACCAGCCACCCCTATGCCCCATCGACCTCAGAATTCAACTTCATCATGGATTAATTTAACTCCAAAATACACAACATCAGGCAAGCCGTTCCCTCCACAGTCCCTCTTCCAACTCCCACTCCCAACCCTCCAACACATGGGACACATTTCACTCCATAGACACCCTTGTCACCATGACAGTCAAAACTAAATCAGCACATTTCCTGGATGACACATGCCCAGAAAAGGTCTCCTCTAACGCCATTGCCACATTGGAACCACACTGGTTCAACATTATCAATTGTCATGCCTCTTGCACTGCACCATCCCATCCGCACACAAAACAGGTCAAATCCCTTTCTTGCTCAAGAATTCCTCACTCGAGTTCACAGTCCCTGGGAATTACCATTACATTCCAAACATGCTATAAATCATGGAACAGTGTGTCACAAGCCAACTCCAACAAAACATCAGCATAAGCAACCTTCTCAACCTCTCCAATCAGGTTTAGGTGTTGGAAGGGGTTGGACAAAGCACCAATAATGCCACATTTGGCATCAAGGATAAACTCCACAAAATTGGACTCCTCGATCTCTCTGTGACGTTCAACACTATCAAACACACCATACACCCAAACATCCCTTTCCACAAGATGAAGCTC
This sequence comes from Ambystoma mexicanum, assembly GCF_040938575.1. Taxonomy (NCBI): domain Eukaryota; kingdom Metazoa; phylum Chordata; class Amphibia; order Caudata; family Ambystomatidae; genus Ambystoma; species Ambystoma mexicanum. Next base: position 242,291,030 of record NC_090940.1, on the reverse strand, counting down.
TCAGGTACTTTTATCAAATTGTCTATATTCTTCCTCACTGAGAGGACATCCTCCTCTCTTTGTCTTTTTACTGGTCAAATCCCACTCCAGTAAAATGCGGGGCACTGCAAGGATCCACCCTATCTCTCCTCCAAAGCAACCTATTTATTTTATCCATGGGGCAGACTCTTAGCAACTACAGCATCCACATTCACCAATATGCAGATGACAAACAAGTATATTTCTATACCTCCAGCAGAATTCCACACCCTGAAAATTTTCACTCCATCATCACCATCTGGATGGCCATCAACTTCCTCAAACTCAATCCATTCAAAATGGAATACCCCCTCATCTACCACCCAGGCTCCAACTCAACCTGACCTTGTGCAAAGAACTCACCACAGACACTCCACACATACCCCACTCTACTGGGTGTGGGTCCGAGCACCACTGCAAGAATTTCCAGCGCCATAGTTTAACATCATGAGGAAGAGGAGTGAAGAAGGCAAGAAGGTAAGGGGGTGATACTGGTGAGATTTCAGGGCACCTTGTGCTTCAGATGCTACAAAAACCTAAACCATTTTGGGCCAGCATACCCCCTCCCCCCAGCCTGCATACGCTGCCTTGTTCACACATTATTGCAGCAGCCAGACTAGATGATAGTACCTATTGGCCTGTTGTGTTTTAATAGAAACGTGCACGAGGAATAAACTATGATCTACTTTATTACATTATAATTTAAGTACAGGACCTTGAATTGAAATGCTCAAATGCAGGAAGCAAGTGGCTCAAAATGGAGTGACTGGCATGAGAAATGTATGGCCCAATATGCAGAAGTGACAAGCACATTTCTGATGAGTGTCCAGCACAACATCAAGTACATTAGCAAACAGCAATTTTCTTTATTTTATTTACTTCTGTGAATTAGTTTAAACATTAAACCTAACACTTACTTTACAAAATGCATTAATTAATCATTTAAGTTAACCAATTATAATATCAACAATATCAGAGGAAAAAATTCGACCAATTTAAGGGATTAAAATGTTTTAAATCGCATGTAAATCGCATTACCACGCAGCAATGGCCAGCACATTTGTAGAGTAATCACCACATATTAGGCAGCGTGGCTCGAAAACCATAATGCAGGGCGGCCAATGAGTGATGGAAACAGAGCAAAGCATGCAGCGGAGTGACCAATGAATGAGGCAAGCTGAATAGTGAGGCAGGGCTACACAGCGAGCAGGTAGGGTGAATGATAAATGAGGCGAGGTCATCAGTAAGTGATGTGGGGCGCAAAGGCAGGGCTACACAGCGAGCAGGTAGGGTGAATGATAAATGAGGCGAGGTCATCAGTAAGTGATGTGGGGCGCAAAGGCAGGGCTACACAGCGAGCAGGTAGGGTGAATGATAAATGAGGCGAGGTCATCAGTAAGTGATGTGGGGCGCAAAGGCAGGGCTACACAGCGAGCAGGTAGGGTGAATGATAAATGAGGCGAGGTCATCAGTAAGTGATGTGGGACGCAAAGGCAGGGCTACACAGCGCGCAGGTAGGGTGAATGATAAATGAGGCGAGGTCATCAGTAAGTGATGTGGGGCGCAAAGTAAACGGGGCAGGAGGACCAATGAATAAGGAGAGGTGACGGCAGTGAATAAATCACAGTTATCTTTGAACAAGGAGTGTCCCGTGAGGGAGAACTCGTGAAAACAGAAAGCGAAATATGATTCCAAGAGACATGCGGGGTACCATGTAAATGCAAGCAGATGAAAATTCAGATGGACCAAAATGAGTGAATGAGGATTGGTCACGTGGGTGTGTAGCAAGGAGGCCACTTAGTGAAGCATAGTGGTCCATGTGAGAGCGTGATTAACTGAGGCAATATGCCCCGATGTGCTGTTCAAGTTAAGGTCCAGAGCGAAGCAAGGGTCTTTAACGAGGGTGGCAGTGCCATTACCAGAAGGGGCGCCCGTTGCCAAGGGGCTTATAGCCATTAGCATCCATGTACGTCCCCTACACGGGTTCTAATGGTGTCCTTAAAAATAAAACAAAGATACCTTTAGCCCATGGCTCGGCTCCACACAGTGTCATGTCAGTGTCATGTCAGGTGAGTGCGTTTTCAATGTTGATGACTCTGACATCATCAACATGAAAACTGACTTGCCTGACAAGCAGTGCTGCGAGGTGCCTGGCCGAGGAATAAAAGTAAGTTTCTTTTTTTAAAATTGTACACAAAAAAGACACCCTTAGCACCTGGGGAGGATACTAGATGGGTGCTAAGTGGTGAAGGGTAAGCATGGAAGTTAAGGAGGGAACTCGCTGTCCAGGCAGCTCGGAACGTGGGTTTGCTGGTTTGCCCCATCCAGTACAGCCCACCTTCCGAGCCTCCTGATTGGCCAGCACCCCCTCTCAGGTTGATAATTTTGCATAGGGCTGGCAATAAGAGAATCAGTCAGTAAGGCCAGTGACTAATGCAGGGTGAACAGTGAATAAGGCCAGGTTACAAGCAAATTATTTTTTAAAGAAAATATGACCGTTACATATATATTGTTTCGAAACTTTCAACTATAGATAATGGAAAACAAACAATATGAGATGATTTCCCATCTTCACACATAAGCAACAACGGGTTGTTGATTACTTTGGAAGATTGCAGTTGTTCAGCCTTTCTTCCCAAGAACTCACACGCAGACATGCGTGCCAATCTCAGCATTTGGTGTGCCATCAGAGGAAGGGCCCGATACACAGAAAATCAAACATCTAAAAATACTGCAGGCAATGCACTATTTTAAGATACCCAGTTTTCCACAAAGTGCAGGTCATCGGATAAAGAAAGATGACCATCATTTGTCCTGGGGGCTGGGTGCCCCTTGGATAAATTAGGGATGGGGGAAAAACACCTGGCACTTTTAAATTACACACGCCAAGCACCTTGGCGTGGTGCGAGGACATTTCACAGTGACGATTCTTAAATGGCCTGACATTGTGAAGTATTTTTTTGTTGTTGTTACATGTCATTTTTTTGCAAGTGGGGTAACATTGACTTATAACAATGCGATTCACTGAAGGAAACATGCATGTCAGAAACGAATCTCACCGGCAGCGTGAATCGGCCTGCACCTGTGTAACAGGCGTAGAGGAATGTGCCTCTCATTTGTAAATTCGGGATTTGTTTTGCAGCATCTCTTTGCTCCACACAGCTGCAGAACATGATGGGAAAGGGATATCTGAATGTCAACATCTGCAAAGTACATATTCAAATTTCCTTTCTGAATTATGCACAATTTGTTGGTGCAATGAACAGGAAGCACTGGCTCATGAAAATTCAGATTGGAATCAATGTAATGATATTAAACAATGCACATTTGCATTAGCTTTATCTTTAACTAGCAGGTGTACCCGTGCTTCGCATGGTAATTCCTACTTCAGTCCTAGTTTGAAGTTTATTAGTTAACTAAACCAATGCTTCTTTGTAGACAATATTGCTAGTTTTTCCTGTAGGAGATAGTGTGAACAAATGGGCCTCCTTGTGAGTTTGGAGGTAAGTAACGTCTCTTACCGGCATGGCGCAAATAGCGTGTCCGTGCTGGCACCAGTCTGCTAATAGAGGACTATTATGACTTTGCGGGCACAAGCTTTACGCCATGCCGGTAAGGTACCTAGTGCCATGCCGCAAAAGGCTCCCAAAAAGCCCTTACCAGCATCAAGCGTAGCGCAGATAACACTACCAACATTGTCCAATGCGTCATTAGCAGTGACCATAAATAGCGGTGACCGTAATTAGCGGTCACCGCTATTTACGGTCACCGCTAATAAGTGGAACCGGAAGTAGCGTCATCGCACAGGAAACGTAAGGAGCACGGCAGCCATCTTTAAAAACACAATCCATTGCCAACCTCACCACACAGGACCCCTGGGACACTGCTGATTGTCAGAAAACAACCACCTCTAAGACCACAATGCCCAAGGCCCTGAAGAAGGGAGCTGCCCGCCTGAGAAAGGAACGATTTAATGAGGATGAGCTCCAGATGCTTGTGGACACCCTGCACGAGCATGCTGCCACAGTCTTCTCCAGCAACATGAGGAGAGAGGCAGTGCTAAGAAAAAAAGGGATCTGGGCACTTGTTGCCCAGAAGGTTAGTGTTGTGGGCAACACACCACGCACAGTATAAGACAGCCATAAGCGATGGGACAACCTGCGCCTAAGGGTGCGCAACATCCTCTCCGTCAATCGCAGCCAGACCATGGGAACAGGAGGAGGTCCCAGTCCCCCTATAAGGATCACCCCCTGGGAGGACATATGCGCAAGCATGATTGGGACGGAATCCATCGAAGATGTGGGTGAGATGGAGTGTGGCGCCACAAAATCGGCTGATGGAGGTGAGTGTCCAAAGTAAACACTGCTATGCCAAATCTGATGAAAGTCAACCCCAATGTCAGTCCAAAGAGTCATGCCATGGTCGCCCACACACACACTCTCCATAAATTAGGCCAATGCATGACAGACACATGCAGATGCCTGGTGCAAGGCAATATCGTACATGACACATACCACACAAAGTAGAAAATTCCACGAGGCCCACAGCGTGCATGTCCAAAATAGTATGCAGGTCAGATAGCACTGTTCCTGGCCAATATGACTGACGCTGACATATGTCTGCATTCACCACCCATGTATCAAATGACGTGCCCTTCCAAACACAAATGCCTATTACTCCCAATTGTGTGAATGAGCAATTGTCCCAATGTATGTATGATGCTATCAAAACATCACTCATGCCATCCCTCTCTTCCACCCCCACAGGGACTGACCATGACAGCGATGGGCAGGACGCTACCACTGCACAGGCCACACCCTGGAAGAGGTCCCAGGAGGACAGCAACCAGCACCGGCCATCAACCTCGAGGGGACAAGCTAGGGGGCGCTGTGTAGCAGCATCCAAGCCACCGCAGGTACCCATTGCACCACCACCACCTCCACCCACTGGTCAGGCTGTCCCACCCTGTCCCACTGCAGCATGAAATGACTGCAGACATTCAAGCTACATCTCTCTGATATGTATGCTGTAGAAAATGACTGTTTTGCAGACGCACTTAGCAATATCATTTTGCCTCTATTTTCATTTTGTAGAGGCAGCACCCAGCGCTTCTTCCATGCAACCCTGAGGTGACAATACAGCAGTCCTTGCCCTCACCCAGCACTAAAGTGATTACTGAGCTGGGAATTCTTCCGGTCACCGCGCCTGAGGTCACCCCCCTTGATGGTATCCCATGGACCTCACAAACCTTTCCCGATTACCTCACCGAATGCCACTGTGTAGGATCAATTACATTGGATACCCTTCTGCAAGCATTCTCTTATAAAGGTAGCTTTTCTATGCGCTTTTACTAAATTAACCTTTTCTTGCTTCACATTCTAACTCAATCTATCTCCATTTTCAGTGAGTGTTTCTCCAGTGTGACCTCAATTTTGATAAGTTACTCCGTGGATCACCCCGGGTCCACTCTTCCAGGCGCCCACCACTGGGCTTCCCAGCCCCCAACGCGCCTGGCCTTTTCCGTTTCATCCACAGCCAACTAACCTATTAGGTAATTCCACCTTTTTTCTTAGAGCAATCAGGGCATTTTTTTCATGAAAGGGGATTGTCCCTATTATGTTTTATTTACTCTTCTCATGTCTGCTTCCCCACAGGGTCCAGTTGTTGTGAGGTATCTCGCCCTGAGGAAGGCAATCTTTTACTATGTTATGGAACTCATGGCCAGATTGTTTGATGATGGCAATTTGAACTTTCTTAGTTCAGTATTTTGTGACACGTACACATAGGCAGACCTGTCATTGGAATACAGGAAACAGAACAAATTTGGACTTTGCCATTTCATTCAAGGAAATTATAAAACTCATGTTTATTGGCTTATGACTAGGCCATTTTCTACTGTTGGCAGTCCATGTATCTAGTTTCCACTAGTATTTCCCTTCTTGTGCAAACAAATTGATAATTGAATTTTCTGTTTGCTTTCTCTTCAATTCAAACAAATTGATAATTGAACTTCTGTGTGTTTTCTTTATTATAGTTAGTTTTTTTACTAATATTCTCAAACCATGAAATCATTTGTGTTCGCATCTATTTGTTTTTTGTATTATGTTTTTTATTGTTGATAAACCATTCATGCTTAATTCATTTAATTTCTCTTTGTGAAATAAACACAAAAGAATTCTTTTACAAACTTGCCCTGATTGTTTTCAGAGAACCCTAAAAACGAGTGATACCATTTTGGTACGCCTTGAGAATAATCTGTGATTTGAATCTATTGCAAATTTTGTTTATAGCAGTAGGGACTCTCTTGTTATAATACGATTTCCAGTTCCTTCCCTTACTGCTTTTGGGACATTCCCCGCTCTTTTGTATTTTGATGACACCTGCGAGCCACCACATTCAGAGGAGTCGAGTGTGGCAGGGGAGGTGGCAGCCACGGCACCCCTCACTGTGGATGACACGCAGGAGGACATCTGGGGCACCATGGAGGAAGATATAATGGATGTGGTCCATACCCCAACTCAACTTGCATCCCCCCAAGTATCATCGTTCGATACCGGGAACACCAGCACCCCAGAGCAGTTCGGCCATGACCACACAGAGGGACACTTAAGTCCAGTTTTCAGTGTTGGGGAGGCCCAATACCTCCACGGGTGCACCTGCAGGGCCTCAGTGGGCTGACCTGATAACTGCAGTTGTGCGTGAGTTCGTACAGGACAACAGGCAGGCCAGAGAGGAGTGGCAAACGGTGTTAGCAGCACTAGGCCGTTCCATTATGGACAACACTGCCTCCCTGGTGAAATCTTTTTCGGACAACACCAGCCACCTCTGCGAGGAGGTCTCGGCCCTCCAGCAGGTGTTAGGGCGCATAGCGGATGCCATGGAGGCAGGGCATGCCATCACACAACCTCAGCAGGCAGCCACACCGTCTCCCTGCAGTCCCACTCAAACGAGCCCATTCCCAGGTCAGCCTGTATACAGCGTCGACAAGACATGGCGCCCCCTGGGTCAGGGAGTGCCAAGTAATAGTTATGGCAGCCTCATGTAGGTTTCAGGGACTCAATGGGACTTGTGTGGGGGAGTTGTGGGGGAGGGGGTGAGGGTGTGTGGGGGAGTTGTGGGGGATGGGGAGGGGGGTGAGGGTGTGTGGGGAGTTGTGGGGGGAGGGGCAGGGGCACGTGAGGGTGTGTGGGGGAGTTGTGCTGGGAGTGGGAGAGGGGTGAGGGTGGTGGAGGGTTTTGTCGCTTAAGTTTACTTTGTTACATTTAATACACCGGTTGTGTGAAATCCATCATTGCGTATGTGTCATTTATTAATTTACAGTGCATAGTGTAAATGTACCCCCACACCCAGTGCCCTCTGTCCATCCATCATGTCACCGACTGCTGTCATGTGTGTCAGAAATATTGTGCAATCACTGACTGACGCACAGCATGTCCCTCCTGTGCATTGGCACCGTGATGATGTCCAGCCAAATCTTCTTCTTCCCCTTCATCATCACCAGGTGGTAGCAGTTCAATGTCAGGGGACAGGGCAATGTTCCGGAGGATGCACATATTATGCAACATGACACATGCTATGATGATCTTGGCCACCTTCTCAAGCCTGTAGAGGAGTGTCCCACCCAACCGGCTGAGGCAGCGAAATCGTGCCTTCAACAGGCCAAGGGTCTGCTCGGTGATCACACGGGTACGGGTATGGGAGCGATTGTAGTCCTCCTCGTGCCTGTTCTGTGGGTTTCGGACAGGGGTGAGGAGCCACGGCTTCAAGGGATAGCCACTATCACCTGCATGAGAGGCAATTAAAGGTAAATGTTAGGCGATTCATGATGGACAGCTGTACTAGTCACACATGCCTGCAGGTTATTCTTGCCCACATGCACATGTCCCTGGATGTATTGACGCTATTTTCAGTCCCTCAATGTGTCCTGTGCCATGGACTAATGGTGTGGGTTGCATCTTCAAGATGATGCATGGTGTGCACTGACATCTTGTTGCACATGCATCGTGTATGCATACAGCTGTGTTAGTGTCAAATTAGTGAGGTGTTTTACTCTGTGAGATTTACTTAAAGGGAGCGTTGGCAGTAGTCTGTGCAATATTGAGCAATCCGCGCTGATCATTCCCATGGTGAAATGCAGCACTCCTGTCAGTGTGCTGGCCCTGTGCCAGACAGTGGATTCCCTAGTAGGTTCAGTTTGATGCACTCACAGGGATGCTTTTCCTTTGTGGTGATATGCTGGAGACAGCAACATAGTGCATATGCACTGCATGGTGCAGGATGGCGTTACGGAGGGTGAGGGCTACTGATGAGTGGTGCACGTGTTGTTGGATGTGGGGTGGTTTCCTGGTAGTCATGTAGTGATAGTGAAGGTGTTGACCTTACTTCATTCATATGGGATTTGGGTGTCATGCACTGTTTGTAATGGTTTGGGGCACAGTGTTTGGTGATGTGCACATCGTGCAGTCACATCAACATTGGCAACATGGTGGTGTGTGCATCTCTCCCCCCATTTCAATGCCATGTGCCAGTCCTGCAACTTACCAAGCAGCTAGGCACGTCATTCAGAATGTCGCTCCATGAAGCGTGGTAGTGTGGAGTCCCGCAGGACCATAGAGTCATGAGTTGATCTGGGATATCGGGCACAACAATGTGTGATGATCTTGCTGGCGTTGCATACCATCTGCAGATTGATGGAGTGGTATTGCTTGCAGTTGCGGTACACCACCTCCATGGCATGCGGGACCACCAACTCCAAGTGGGTGCAGTCGAGGGCACCGACACAATTTGGCATGCCTGCCAGTGCATGGAAGGCAACTTTTGTATCAAATATCTCCTTGCGTGCTTGAGGAGAGCATCCAGCACTTGGTTCAGAATCCGGGAAAAAAGGGTTGTGATATGCCATGCATGTGCCCCACTGTGTACTGGTAGGTGCTGTGTGGCAAGGAAGTGGAGCACAGACACTATCTTCAGTACAGGGGGGATGGTGATGCTTATTTCAATGAGGCTCACTATGTTGTCGTGTATCAGGTCCACTATGGTGGTGATGGTGTGCCGGTCCAGACGGTACAGGGTGTGGATCTGCTCAGGGGTTAGGTTAAAATGACTGGCTCTGATTGTCATGAACTGCAGAACACGCCCCTTTTGGACTTCCTGGTCCTTGTCTCAAAGGGGCATACACTCCCTTGTACTTCTAACATGGCCGTCCACTGTGAAACACCTACCTCGCTCTACACCTTGGACGTAGCGTGTTCTATTTATAGACCACGCCTCCCGCGGCTCCGCACGTCTCAATGCTATTGCGAAGTAGCGACCAGACATGTGCTCCGTCGCTCGCGGTATTGTTTCCCTTGCTTCTTCCAGCCTACCCCATTCCTAGTCCCTTTCCTTCCTTTCTTGATTCCTGGACTCGTGTGCTAGTAGCGCACTCTGTTAATTTCCCAGATTCCTGGATCCTTGCATCCCGGAACTTTGAACGCACGCTGGAGTTGGAAGAGACTCGTGCAGCCTTATTCAAGACTCGATCAGTCCGCAAGAAGGCATCGATCACGAAATCCAGCAAAGATCGAACTCAGGTGACAGTTTGAGACGCCAACCGACCGAACTCGATATGGACATGGAAGCGGCCATCCAGGACCTGATGCGTGACATGCAAGAGCTATCAACCGAGGTGCAGAATCTAAAGGCGGAAAACGCCGCTCTCAAACAATTAGTTCTATCCCGTGATTCTGCCACAAAAGAAAGTGTGTTTCTCGGCGGCATAGTGGACAAATACGATGGGTCGGCAAAAACCCTTCGCGGATTCCTGGATTCATGTTTGGTTCACTTTACTTTTAAGCCCTACTACTTTTCAACTCCCAAGGCTAAGGTGGAGTTCATAATTTCCCACCTTTCAGGAAATGCCTTAACCTGGGCTGCGCCCCTCGTTAATTCCAGCGATGCTCTCCTAGATGACTATGATGGTTTCATACAAGCCCTTAAAACCATGTTTGACCGTCCAGAGCAGGTCTATAGTGCCCAGGAACGCCTGTTGGACTTTCAGCAAGGATCCCAGGATATGCTCACCTATGTTACCCGATTCAAGCAATTAGTCAAGGAAGCTGATTGGTCCCCTGAGGCGAGTTTCACCCTTTTCAGGAGAGGACTGAATGAGGAGATTAAGGATGAGTTGGCCAGAGTGGCTCGCCCAAACTCATTCCAGGCACTAATGGACCTTGCCATGCAAATAGATTTCCGTATCCAGGAAAGGAAGGCAGAGAAGAAGAAATCCAGAGGTAATCCTCTGAAGCTGTCCCTTGAGAGTACTACCAAGACACACATAAACCCAGGCTCGGTCTCTGAACCAGAACCCATGCAGATAGGAGCCTTCCGTGGACCTATATCCCCGCAAGAAAGAATGAGAAGGATTCATACAGGGTTGTGCATGTATTGTGCCTCAGACAAACACTTGGTTAGGGAGTGTCCTCTAGCCCCTCCTCGGCGTTCGGAAAACGCCAGCTCCCGATCCTAGATGGAGCAGAGCTTCGGGAGAGAGATGTTTGCTCCACATCAATTCCATCCTTGAACTCTCCTGGACAAAACAATTTGGTGATACTACAGGCCTTTCTGTCGCCCTCCAAGAATAAGACCTATCCCATTCTGGCCTTGGTAGACTGCGGAGCTATGGGAATTTTCATTGATCAAGACTGGGTTGTTAGTCATCATATTCCGTACGAGACACGAAGCACCATGCAGCCGGTGGAAGCAATCGACGGAAGACCCCTCACTTCAGGACCCATAAGCCTGCAGACAAAAGAGATCCAGCTTTCCATAAACCATCACCAAGAGCGGATTACATTCGACATCATTAAGTCAGTTCATTACCCCATGGTATTGGGTATGCCCTGGTTACAGAAGCACAATCCGTATATCAATTGGACAGCATGATCACTATTCATAGGCTCAGAGTTTTGTATGTCCCACTGTCTATTCCTGGATCCCTCCTCGACACCCCCTAAAGAACCACTAAGAGACCAGCAAACACCACTCATGGTCTCCAATATCATACAAGTCCCAGAGGCCTATCAGGGATATGCTGATGTATTTTCAACTGCCATAGTCCAGGCCTTCCCCCTCACAGACATGAAGACTGTGCCATAGATACAGATCCCTCAGCAGTGATTCCCTTCGGCAGAATGTTCATCCTTTCTGAACCAGAGAAATAGGCCCTCCGAGAATACCTGGATACCAACCTTGAAAACGGCACCATAAGACCCTCAAAATCTCCAGCGGGTGCTTTAATGTTCTTTGTTCCCAAGAAGGACACCAAGGAACTCAGACCTTGCCTTGACTATCATGGCTTAAATCAATGCACCCTCAAAGATCGGTACCCACTGCCCCTGATCTCGGATATCCTGGAAGCTGTGAGAGGCGCCGTAATATTCACAAAGTTGGATCTCCGGGGTGCCTATCATTTGATCCGTGTCCGGGAAGGAGACAAATGGAAAACAGCCTTTAGAACAACCTTTGGTCACTATGAATATCTAGTCATGCCCTTTGGACTAGCTAATGCCCCTGCAGTTTTTCAACGTTTTATGGATAGGGTGTTTTCTGACATGTTATTCCTCTTCGTCATTTTCTATCTGGATGACATATCGATCTTTTCCAAGGATCCTCTAAAGCATGAAGAACATGTAAAGGCAGTATTACAACGACTCCGTGAACACAAACTTTTAGCCAAACCCGAAAAATGCTTGTTTCACGTTACTTCTGTTCACTACCTAGTATTCATCCTTAGCCCAGAAGGAATTGGTATGGACCCTTCGAAGGTAAAGGCCATACTGGCATGGCCCGCTCCCACGTCTGTGAAACAAGTTCAATCCTTCTTGGGGCTTGCCAACTTCTACCAGCAGTTCATTTCTACCTTTTCCAAGATCGTTCAGCCGATCATTGCCCTCTTGAAGAAAGACACCCCCTTTATCTGGTCTACACCGCAAGATAAGGCATTCCAACATTTAAAGACAGAGTTCACGCAGGCCCCCATCTTGGCCCAACCCGACATAAATCGGCCATTCCTAGTGGAAACGGATGCCTCTAACTACGCCATAGGAGCGGTCTTGAAGCAGGAACTTGAGGATAAACTGGAACACCCCATTGCTTACCTCTCACGTACCCTGACTCCCAGTGAGACACACTATTCCGTCCTGGAAAAGGAACTGTTAGCCATCCGCCAAGCCTTCACTGAATGGCGACATCTACTTCTCAGTGCTACATATCCAGTTCAGGTCTGCACGGACCATCAGAATCTTCAAATTCTACAATCTTTGGAGTGCAGGAACAGTCGTCAGGCGCATTGGGCCTATTTCTTTGCCCAGTAGCAATGCCAAATTACTCATGTTCCCGGATCACAAAACATGACTGCTGACGCCTTATCTCGACGTCCTGACTATGTAACAACAAGGCCTATCCTAAGATGTTTCCCCACACGATCTTTGTAGCTCCAGCAGTCAACCTCCTGGAAGAAATTCGAGTACAAACCCAATCCTCTGACCTCTGGAAGGATATTTCAAGGAAGAATCCATGGAACCTAAGAGTTAAGGTAGGATATTTATTCAAGGACAATGCACTGGTCATTCCTACACAGAAATTGCAACAAAGAATAATAAACCTACCTCTGTCATGATACCCTTCACTCCAGACATTGTGGCATAACCAACATCCTCCGTCTCATACAAAGACAGTTTTGGTGGCCTGGAATGAAGACCAACGTACAGCAGTACATCAAAGCTTGTACTGTCTGCAGTCAAAATAAACATGATAACAAGAGACCGGTGGGTCTTCTACTGCAACCTACGCTGCCAACAAGGCCATGGGAATTCATTGCTACAGACTTCATTGTGGAATTGCCACCTTCCCGAGGATACACGACCATAATGGTTACCATGGACTTGTTCACTCATATGGCTCATTTTACACCCCTGTGTAAGCTGCCATTCTTGTCCGAGCTTTCTGGAATCTTCCTGGAACACATATTCCGTTTACATATCTGATCGAGGACCTCAATACGTCTCTCGATTCTGGAAACATCTCTGTCGCATTTTGGGAATCAAACGCGCCCTCTCGTCTGGTTATCATCCCCAAACCAACGGGGCCACAGAACGTGCTAATCAGACCCTGGAACAGTATCTTTGATGTTTCGCCACCAAGGTTCAGGATGACTGGTCGCTTCTGATACCCGTGGTTGAATTCGCCTACAACAATTCCGATCATTCAGCACTTAAGACCAGTCCTTTTTATTGTAGCCAAGGTTTCCATCCATCGTTTCTACCCTCTGTTCTCCCTCATCCTACACCAGTACCTACTGTCGACTCCTGGATAGAAACCCTCATCAACGTACACCAGGAGGCCAAAGAAAACTTAGAGAGGGCCAGAACACAGACTAAGAGGTATGCAGATTTCAAAAGAATACCAGGTCCTTCTTATGCAATCGGTGATCAAGTCTGGTTGTCCTCGAAATTACTTCCCCGACATCTACGGCCAAACAAGTTGGCCCCTCGGTACTATGGTCCATTTCCCATCAAGGAAATGATCAATCCAGTTTCATACCGGATCAGACTACCAGACTCCTGGAAGAAAATTCACCCAGTATTTCACACATCCTTATTAAAACCCTACACCCAATCCTCCCGGAAATCCTGCCGACCTCCTCCTCTGCTGGTCGACAACCAATTGGAATATGAAGTATCCCGAATATGTGACTCCAGGTATAAACGAGGTTAGCTTCAATACCTGGTTGAATGGAAAGGATATCCTCCTAGTGAAAGAACCTGGGAACCACTTTCTAATCTGAAGGTCCCTCGACTACTCAGAAGATTTCACCTTATACACCCGGGCAAACCCGGAGGAACGGGTCTTCGGAGGAGGCATGCTGTCATGAACTACAGAACACGCCCCTTTTGGACTTCCTGGTCCTTGTCTCAACAGGGCTTACACTCCCTTGTACGTCCAACATGGCTGTCCACTGTGAAACACCTTCCTCGGTCTACACCTTGGACATACCATGTTCTATTTATAGACCACGCCTCCCGCGGCTCCGCGCGTCTCAATGCTATTGCAAAATAGTGACCAGACGTGTGCTCCGTAGCTCGCGGTATTGTTTCCCTTGCTTCTTCCAGCCTACCCCATTCCTAGTCCCTTTCCTTCCTTTCTTGATTCCTGGACTTATGTGCTAGTAGCGCACTCTGTTAATTTCCCGGATTCCTGGATCCTTGCATCCCGGAACTTTGAACGCACGCTGGAGTCGGAAGAGACTCCTGCAGCCTTATTCAAGACTCGATCAGTCCGCAAGAAGGCATTGATCAAGAAATCCAGCAAAGATCAAACTCAGGTGAGAAGGGGGGAACTCCTTGACACTGATGTGAGAGATTGGGGGCTGCCGGCGTGGTAACGGTGGCTGCACTGGTGGGGCATGCTGGGCCTGTCTCACCCTCCTTCTCCTCCTGCGTCTCCTCTGTGGTACCGGCTGTTGTTGTTGTTGTTGATGTTGTGGCAATGCAAGCATGTCCTCCAGCTCCAGTAATGCCACTACTATTGGAATCATCTTGGTGTGGGAGGGGGTGTGGTGTGTGGGTGTGCTCCTTTTGTACTGTGCCTGACTCCATTGCCTCCACCTGTGCTGATTGTGTGCACCTGTGGCAGTTGGGAACACTGCTCAGGGCATTTAATGGAGTCGGCGATGGTGATATTTACGGCATGCCGGTAACCACTTTTTCCACCTTCATGAGGCCGTTATTTGCATGTCCGCTTCTCTTGTGATCTACTCCAGTTTACTGCATGCCACTATTGCCGGCATGGAGGGTCGCGTGTCCGCACCCAGACCGCTATTAACGGCACAGTACTTTACGATGCCGCTATAGCGGTTGGGCTGGTCAGAATAGCCCATAGCGGTAATCAAAGCTGGTATTCCTTTACCAGCATCGTTGTTCCCTTAGCACCAACCTCGGTATGACCCCCATTGTTTTTGTTTCCAACTCTGGAGCAAGCCACATAAAGCTGACCATGAGAAAAGCATGAATCCCGTGAATTGGTTCCAGCAACTGTGAGTTGGAGCATTGAGATTGTGCAGCAACATTATTGGTGTCCCGATCTACAGCCAGCCAGCAGCGACTACAACATAAGTGCGGTACGTGTAGGTCTGAATCTTGTAAGCTTGAAGTGCCATACCCGTATGTGTATGACTGAAGTATGTAAACTTTGTGTTGTTGAGACGGCATATATTCATCGACTTCTGTGGGAAATGAACTTTCTGTAATTATCACGAGAGATTTACCATGATGTGACGGAAAACGTTGGTTTTGTATCACCCACATGACTTCAAAAGTGAGTGCCGCTAATGTCAGCTAGAATGCTGATGTTGTGGAAACTTTAGGAACAATGAAGTGCTGAAGTTTAAGTAGACTACAGCATAACTACGGCGCAAAGAGCTATATGGCAGGGGTAATTATTGTAGACCACTATAAAAAATGAATTAGGAAAATGTATATTTTATACTTTTTACATTGTCTACACCATGGAATCGAACCACATGACACATTTCCGGTTTGTAGCATGTTGGCAAATGTGCTGAACATTCGAACGGATACACACACCTATCCAAGCATTGCAGACCGCAAAAATTTGCAGCATGTACATTTTGTACTTTTCACATTGTGTACACAATGGACCCTACCCACAGGCCATATTTCAGGTTTGTAGCATGTTGGGAAGTATGCTGAACATTTCAAACAGGCACACACACATATCCACATATGGCAGAGGAAAGCATTGCAGGCCGCTTAAAAAAAAAAATAAATAGGAGAATGTACATGTTATACTTTTTACATTGTCTACACCATGGAACCTACCCACATGCCAGATTTCAGGTTTGTAGAAGATTAACACCCATGACATCAAAGATGACATCACAATTGTCATTGATAACAAATCCCCAATTCCTCTGTGTATGTATCCATTTCTGCTACCCCTTGCCTTTCCTAATAGTGTCTATGTATCTTGGAAAATAAAGGTGTAGATGTAAAGTGTTGCTGAGTGGGTAAGTGACTTCTCCTTTTATTTTAAAGTTCCACTATGAGTCTGCGGCACACAGTACTGTCCAAGATGACCACAGTTAAGCAACATGAAGGTTTCCTACGAACACTGTACCTGCCCGGCGTATGCGCAATCACAATGGAGGTGTCCTTAGGACCCCACTACTGGCCGCAAGTCCGCATCTAGTGATGCACCTTTAAATAGTTGTGCACGCGCACGCCTGTCTGTTCCACAGCTATGCGCATGCGTATGTCATCCTCTGTGTCCTGGTAACACTGCCCCTGTTCAGCATGGTGAGAAAAAGTTGTAAAGTACATTCAGTAGTTCGAGGAGTCCACCCACATCCAACGGACAGCTGTGAACAGGACAATGCACTTTCTGTAGCCTACAAACACCCAGCTTGTGCGAAAATGGTCACCAGGCATTTTTTGATCTTTTAATGAGTCTGGCAAGGCCAACCCTGTTCCTAGGACACCTATGCACATGCACACAAAGGATTCCGCCCAATGTGCATCCCGGGGAAAGCCATCCCATTTGAGAACATTTGCAACGTCACTATGTGACCGCATCCACGCTGCATGCGTGCCCTTATTTGCCCAACCCCATCCAGGCCCTCGGACATCGGAAAAGTACTGTGTTCTGCAATTTAAAGAATGTTATTGTGAAATTACGCGCTTACAAACATCCCACACTGTGACATTGTACATGTAACTAGTTGTTTGAATGATTTAGGGCCGTTTTCCGGTTCCAAGTGCTCCACAGCAGCCCTACAAAAGGCCACACCCCAGAGCTGCTGCACATTCTGTTTTTGGCTTTGCAGAGCAGAGTAGCGGGCCACATTGCTTTGTGCTGGAATTGCTTTCTGATGAATTCTACTATGCTATATTACCTTTCCAACTAATGGCAACCATGACTGCTGCCTCTAAATCAGCTGAACCCATACCCTCACCGTTACCACCACCACCTCCTTCCAAAGGGCCTGGACAAGAGAAAAGGCATGGTGATGTAGATAGGGATCAAGAGGAGAGCAAGGATGAAGTAGAGCAAATCCCCAATGTCTGCAGCCAGCGTAACTGCTGGGTGTGGAAACTGTTTACCATCGTAGGAGACATGCCGAAATGTTGTGCTAACCAGGTGAGATGCACTGACTCTGGTGCGGAAAACCTGGCTTGTGCAGATACGGCACCACCTCCATGCAACAACCACTCAAATAGAAACACAAGGCAGCAGTTTGGAGGGTAGTGACCTTTGAACAAGGCAGTAGGTTACTTTCATCTACAGTATTCTCCGCATCTGCTCCTGCCAACACCAGGGACACTCCTATGGGGCAGTGGATCCCCAAAGCATCCTTGCAGGCCATATGCACGCAGCAGCCCCTTACCTGTCAAAGGCCATTGTATTGTGCATGTAGTGCAACGCAGTACTCTGCAGCGGGGAGCAACTTCAAAGTGCTTTCGAGGGTCTGGTCCAGTAGCATGAAAATGACTGCCCCCTACCTAAGTGAGGGCCACCCAACATCTTCCTCTCTCTGCACTTGCCCTATCTTATCCCTGTGGTTGGTGCCCCTTCCTTTCCTTCTGTGTCGTGTGTTACAAGACCAAGAAACATACAAAACAACGGAAAAAAGAAAAAAAGGGAAAAAAAGCTCCTTTCAGAGGTAAAAAATTGAATGACCAATGAAAGGATGCACACCGCCACACAGTCTATAAGCTCTGCAGATTGTGGGGTAAATAATGTGAGGTGTGGCTCCCTCAAAAACATTGCAGTCATTGGCAGCAATGCATTTTGGATAGTTCGCAGAAAAAGCTGATTCCCAGGAGCAGAAACATGAACACCATTTGTGGGAAAAATCTTCATGCTATGAAACGTAATATTTCCATTGTGGAAGTAGGACATGGCAACATCTCTAAAAAAGGCACAAACAGCCTTCTTGTCAATGTGCCTTGCTTTCTCCTTTTGCTGACCAAATGAAGAAGAACGCAGCCACATCTGTGTCTGCGCAATACGACACAAAATTATGCAGGAGTTTGGAAACATATCCATGACCTGGCCAAGTGCCTCCTTCATCGCAAACTGCAGACAACTTCCGGTAACATGTCCTGTACTGTTGCCTCCACAACGAAGAATAATAATTTCTGGATGATCGAGCATCACCAAAGTGGCACAAAGAGGATCCTAAATCAGCCACTTCATTGCACATACTCCATACCAGTGCACATCCACATGATAGAATCCAAAATGTGCAGCCACTCCACAGTGTTTTGCATTCACTTTCAACCAATGTATCTAGGAGTCCCCCAAAATCTGTACACTTTGTCTTCTAAAAGACACAGCCATAACCATACGGTTCTAAATTGTGTCTCTACAAATAGACGTTCTTCCACAGTCTCTGCATACACACCACACCCAGAAATCTTAATGAGCATTCGCTTAGCCTCCACAGTCCCATTTTCATGCCTGCCATACTCAAAAGCCCTGGATGTGTCACTGTAATCCTGGAACTACAGCAGTGTTTCCAGACTTATTGATTGTAAAACAAAATACCATTTTGAATGATGGACAAAGAAATGCCATTTGCATGGAAAAAGTACACATTTCCAGAATTAAGGATGTCATTGTCACAGGAGAACATCCCAGCAGCAGACAAAACATCATACATGCTTCTGTTCTTAAAACACCTTCCGACATCTGGCTGGGGAAAAACTACATTGGGATGGTCCCATACCTTTCTTAGTGTTATGCATGAGAAACCACCTTGGCAGTGGGAAAATCCACATCACTGCTTTCAGCAACTTCTTTAGCTGACAGAACAAACGTGCACAAGGCATGTAACCCAAATGCAGGGCTCCATAAATCCCCACAACAAGATGAACAGTAGCAACAATGGCCACTTCTATGCAAAGTTCAAGCACAGCGCCGAAACTGCACACATAGACAATGCACCACAAAGCCTCCACTCCTTCCAAATCGAAATTGCCAGCCAATTCTCTTTCCTGGGCATACCTGTGCAGATCTTGCACAAAGACATCACCCATAATCAACATTGTGTGTCTCTCCATCTCTGCCACCCTCACTATACAAAGTAATGAAAAAATGTGCTACCGCCCCTTCCTGTGAAGCACATCCTCAACACCTGATTGGATAATCCCCACAGTCCCATTGCCATGCCCAGCATGCTAATAAGGGCAGGATGTGGCATGTGTGCTTCCCCAACTACTGCAAGGCCCGCACCCCAGTAAAGTAGGGGTCCTCTTCCCTTTCCACTACTTTTTTTGCAGCACTCCCTCATTGGGTACTGTTAAATAGTCACACACACATCCACCAATCACATCCAAGACCTCTGCATCTAACACTATAATTTCGGTACAATACTCCATATGTACCGTTAAACATTCAGAATGCAAGTCTCGTGTGATTCGAAAGCAACTCCAGTAGAAAGTTCTGTGAAACAATCCAAGATTTCTGCATCCAGATTTGTCCACATCGGCACCCATCGCAACAAAGAACAGGTATAAATATTATGTGTACAGTATTTTATAAATGCCTCTCCGCAGGGTATCTGCCACTGAACCTCCATAACAAACTAAAAATCATACTGTAATTTCTCCTATACCCTACCATCAAATGCCACTTGCAATGGTATGCGCTTTGAAATGTTTCATTTACCCATATCAGCCATTGTAATAATAGTGTAATGTAGGAGGCAGATATGTGCAGAAATGTTAATGGAATTTAACCCACAAAAACATTTTCCTTTCCAAGCTGTACATGTTTCCCATCCTTTTTCTCACCCTTTTACAACTAGTACTTATCCATTTGCAAAGTAAAAACGCCTACACCAATGCACAACTTGCTAAACGGCATGTCATACGGCACACTTACAAATGAACCACATACCCCCTTACCAACAATGCAGATGCTCCCAAACCCCCATTCATATACAAAGACATCCAATGATACACACACACTAAGTCTTCCTGCCAACACATCCCCCTACCCTTTCAAGTAATATGTTCTCCAAATGCAGTCAGTATGCCATTAACAAACATATTTTCTTACTTTCTTCTTTGAGAGTTGCAGTAACCACCTCTGTCCTGAAAGGCAGTGGCGTGTCAACCTGAAAATGCAACCCTGAGCCAACAAAGTAAGTGCAATGTTATCGTGGAGGTGCACCTCTTACTAATACAGTGTAGTGTTCTTGTATATTAAGGTACACAATTGCATTAACCCACTGGTATTTGCTTTATGCCTACTAAGTGCTCCTCAGCAGGTGCTCACTTTGTGGTATCATGTTGCCAGCATTATATTAACTCCCAAATAGCAATATAGCGTTCCCACCGTACACTAACACTCCATTACACAATCACACACCTCTATCTGTATTCCTACCCTCATATTCATCCATTTGTGCACAGATGCACACATATACATCACAAAATGTGCAGACCTACACTTTCCTTGTTTCTGCAACAGCTGCTACAGAATGCCTAGCAAAAAGGAACTCCACAGAAAACAATGCAGGCAAAGACCAGCTCTACCTAAAAGCATAGAAAGTAGACATCGACCTCTAGCAGATTTTGTACAGAAAGTTGAAAAAGAACAGCTAATACAGTCACTAATGAAAACAAATGAACCCACCAGTAAGGAGAATGTAATGCCTCTATCAAAATGTAGAAATGAAAACAAAGGTAGTGAAAGGTACTGAAAACACTGCAACTGTCACTACTGCTAATAGAGTATGTACAAATGCTAAGGTCACCACAAGGAAGCATTCCAAAAAAGTAATTCTACAAAAAATGTTCCACCACAGAGTCCTTCAGAACCTTATAAGTAGACGGGAGAAATCACGCTCAACCCTTAAACCTTACCACAGAAAGTAATCCTGGAAGCTGTTGTAGACAGTGCAATGAACTTGAAACGAAAATTATTTCTATTAAATTTAATGAGAATTAAACCACTAACAAAATGTACTCTTGTTCAGAGAGGAATTGCCATAGCATTTCGGTGCTGGACTGCCCATGTGGGCGGGACAAAGACTGATATGTAAATGGCTATTTCCCATCTGTGAAAGGTACAGTGAGCTAAAAGCGTGTGCTGCAAACTCTTATCTCAGAACAGGTTATCATGTCATGTTCTTTCTGTAGAGGAGCTCCTGCTACCTTTTTTGAAACACTAACAAAATATCTGTAAACTACCACCACTACTTTGAAACAAATGCAATATCAGCATAGATACCTTTGGCAACATCAGTACAGGTGAGTGGAGGCACACCACCAGCACAGAAGCATACTGCATGAGGATTCATACAAGCAAGAGCAAAGAAACCAAATTGCCATACATAGCACTGTACGAGGGTATAAAAAGGAAGACCATAGCATAGCGGAAAAATAAACATAGCTTTCAGAAATATCATCAGCAAACTTAGTATTGGTACCGAACCAATGTGCCGTATCTACAAATGGCCTTGCACATCAATTTGTAACGGTTGCCACAACTCTATCAAGTCATTGCAGCAGTTTCTCAAGCACCATGTGAAAGGCAACGACAAACAAAAAAGTAAAATACTACAAACTATGAACTCCTGTCCAGTGCGTTAATGCACAGGAGTACAAGGACACGTGTTAGCCTACTTTTCTGGACCTGCTTGCAAAACCACCTTCCACCATGTCAAAATGTTAGCAACACACCATTGTAGTGTAAGAAATCTTGTTTACAAAGTGTAGTAAGCAAAAAGTACTCAGACACAAAACTGCCTGGTCCACTCAAATTTCCCAATACAAGTGGTGTAAATTACTATGCACATGTAGCAAGCAATGGTGTATTTCAAATGGCAGCAATTGTTAAGAACATTTAATGAAACGGCTCAGACCAGTTGAGCTTAGAAATAATAGGCCTGCACAGAAATACTTCACACAATCCTAGAAACGGTTGCAGTGTCTCAGGAATAAGGCAGGAATTGGACTACTGTGCTTGAATGATAAATGCATGTTGAACAGACAAGGGGATCCACAGGAAGTTGTAATGTACTTACTACAAATATTGGAAAGCAAAAACATACCCATAAATGAATTTTTTTAGATTTCCTACATGTGGAAACATACATGCACTCCCTACATTCATGTCATTCAGGAAGAAGTCCCTGATTAACGCTTTCTCTATGTATCAATATCTAACTGTGATTCCATTCCATTTCAGCGAGTGGTACAAAATGCAAGCTGTACCATATTGTGTAGGCCTTGCATTTCCGATAATCATTCCACCTTGCATATACAATCCCATAGGCAATACATAATATGAATGTTTTCAACGTACAGTGAAGCTGGAAAACAAAGTAACTGCAAGCTTACTACCTTCACACACAGACAGGTATGACTTGGCAACAAATCCTTCACACCAATAGCCGTAATGTACCACACAGGTGACACAACCAGGTCAGGTCACTATACTGCATACATTAGAAAGCAC
Organism: Ambystoma mexicanum; assembly: GCF_040938575.1. Taxonomy (NCBI): domain Eukaryota; kingdom Metazoa; phylum Chordata; class Amphibia; order Caudata; family Ambystomatidae; genus Ambystoma; species Ambystoma mexicanum. The sequence goes on along the minus strand of NC_090940.1, from coordinate 242,268,485 downwards.
GTACAATCTTTGAAGAAGTTGTAAAGGAATTTGATTCCTTTCATAAAGGAGAGGCCCAAAAAATCTCCTTCCCCAAAGGCACTAAAGTGCGTAAGATGGCCCTGCCACGCATGCATGCACAGCCATTGCACACACATTCTGCCAACATACACCGTTGATTTGCTGGACACTGCACACATAAATAGCAGATAGGGGCCGTAAATGTATATATTGTGTCAGCTGTACTTTCAGTGCATCATATATTAGGCACCAGCATGTCTCCATGTATGTAAAGGTAAGATCTACATAACTGGAGTACTTAGCACCGGAAATGCATGATGAAAAGGGAACACATTGCCGCCTGATTTTGTTTTCATAGCCACATAGTGGGCAGAAATGGAAACCTACCATAACTCTCTATCAACAGGGGAAAAGCTCATTGTAAAATAGGCCAAATGTAGGGGTTCAATGCAATTTAAAAAGAAAATAAAAGGCGCAAATTTTCCGTAAAGGAAGTCCGCAAGTGTTTAGTACGCAGTACAGTGCGAATTCACAGTGTAACCATGGAATTTGCAGAAATTATGTAACTACAACTGTACATAACATGTGAGTAGGGATTAAAATGTAGTAGGATGCAGCTCTGTGTGCACAACTATTAGCGTACCGTACTGTACACTTTGTCCGTTTGCAATGTAGTGTTTTTTTTTCAGAGTAGGTGTGCATGCTGCATTACAGTACCATTTCTGCAGCATACAGCCTAAATGAGCACTATGATTGGTGTTCGTTTTGTTCCCATGGTTATCCAGACCATTCAAACCTATGTATGGAGTACTACAGTGAAAATGAATGCAACTCCTGCAGTGAAACAGTACACCGTATGTTCAAGCATTTGGTAAAAGGTTCACGGTATGGTCCTTACAATGACCTTTCAAACATTTAATAGTTTTACGTGCATTCATTGTATTAAAAATAATAATGGTCAAAGGCGCATATAGCATTCGGCTGGCACACAGATGTAGACAGCTAATATTTTACTGTTGAATGGTTTGGAAAAACACCTCCTGCATTGTCCTGCAGTCGGAGCGGTCCTGTAGGAGATTTTTTTGTTTTGTATGTTTGTTTTGGAACCCACAACGAGAATGTGCCTTACGTCTGATGACACTCGCTGCCAGTAACATCTGTTGTGAAAAGCAAGCACATTAAAGAAGGGTCTGTTGGCAACGCTTCAACAACGAAGGGCATGTGTGTAGCCATGGAAGGAGAGTGCCACCTACAAAACAGACATCAAGCCTGTGGGTGAACATCCGACGGTACTTAGTAACACACAGTACTTCACCCTACGGTGCATGAACCGGCCATCTAGGGCCCTGTGTGACATCCTTCCCTCAGAGCTCTTGTCCTTTATGCTGTCACTGAAAATGGCTACTGAAATCCATTCTTATTCTTCTGCATTCACAGATACCTCATACCTTATTGGTCGTGTAACCCCTTCCACCTGCCAACAAACAGATTGTAGAACAATCATTAAAAGAGTATCATAAACGGTGTGTAGACACTCATCGTTATCTGGAGGATCAATGCTGGATGGAGGGAAAAATAACAGCATATGCATGTAGCTGGAGAGATTTGTATAACCAATTATGTTTTGCAAGGGTAGGTCATTGTGAATTGCTCCTTTTGTTGCAATGGGATATGTTTGTTTCCGAAGCATTTCTATAAAAAACACATCTCATGAATGGGTATAGGAAGTACACCTTCAAGTTTATGTGGGTGGCTGTGTACATTGTCCATATTTTAAATGTGTGATGCAGGGGAATGCCTTTCATGGGACAATATCTTAGTGTACTTCCTAAAGAAAGAGTCTAATCAGGGGCAAACCGTAGCAAACGCAAATGGTGGCATATCGCACCCTAATGTGCAACAAGTGCAATAACCTACACTTATGGTAGTGTATGCTTGTCGGCTCACTTCTGGTGCTCTGCCAAATCTAAAATGTCCTCCACAACCATTCTTTTAAGGTGACAACCCTAAGGGAGATGAAGAGTTAAAACTGTGTACGATGCAGCAACATATGGTTGTAACAACTTATGCTAAGGAGCGAAGGGAAAAAAGAAATGACCCCCATAAACATATTTGTCACATCCATATAGCAGTATCACGGTGTTGGCATGTATGGCTGCATAACGTTGTGGTGGGTGTGGCCAAGGCCTAGGCTCTTGGGTGCATGGCTAAAGGCCGTGACCACACCCACCACAACATAATGCAGCCATGTATGCGAACATGTGGCCAGGTACCAGAATTCACAAACATAATACAGCCTCCGGGACTCCTACCCAACCCCCGGACCATGCAAACATGTAGGCAGCTAGTAGAATCCACAAACATAACACAGCCTCTGGCACCTCTACACACTTCCATTCACATAGTATTTGACTACTGCCAACCAAACCACAAAATCTTCAGAACATTGCCCTTGCTCCCAGCACTCTATTAAGTACACAGAACCAATACATCATAGTACAGTACAGTACTCAGTAATCTGCGCAATGGCCACAACCCAACCACATAAAACATCCACTGGAACCCTATGTACTTCTATGCACACAGTATTCCAACACTTCAACCAGTGGACACACTGCAGGACTATTCACTCCATCATGTCCAGCCATCCATCCAAAACTGTAGGATGTGCTAACAATCACCATGCCCAAGCAACCAACAATGTGATCAATGCTGACAAACCACACCCACAAGACAACAATGTGAAACCTACTTGCAACCAGTGCACATACGTTTTGGTGCAAGGCCTCCAGCCATGCATCCAACACACTAGTGGCTTACCACACACAACACAGCATAGTACACCCTATGTGAAAATGCTCATGTCATGTGCAATCCACTCCCCATCTGCAATTGAGCCTTCCAGCACTCACTACAGAAAGAGGTTGCCTCAGGACCCATTGTGCTGAAACGAAGGCTGCCTGCAGTCACCACACAAGGTAGTCGCCTCAGGAGGTACCCGCAAATTGGTGCAGTACTCATGTATACACTCCCAAACGCTTTCCATCCCCTCTTCCCACCACCAGATGCCGGAAAGCATGTTTTCCAGCCCCTTTCAGTGCCCCACTATCCTCGGATACAGCATGGTGGCGTTACCCAAAATTATGACGCACATCATGCTTCCCACCAGCCAACCACCGGGTGTGTCCAATCTCTGCCGACATCACAGCACAATCCAGGCCAATCAGACTTTTGACCATTGAGTGAATAGGGAAAGGGGACCGCGTAGCGGAGTCAGATAGCAGTCATTTTTTCAGATGTTCATTTTACCTGCTTTTAAAAAAGGTACAGGACAGATTATCACCAAACTTACGAAAGCACACTATCGGGACCAAGCCACTGCTCCTGTCGCAAATTTGATGAAAATCCGTACGCATGCGCAAAGTTTTTTTCGATTCTGTCTATGAAAAAAAAATGTGGGACCCCACTATAACTTTGGCTCCCCTGGATGAAACCGCACCAATCTTCCCAAAAACATTCAGAGTGGCCATATACTTTTTTTCAAAGTTTGATGCGTATTCATCCAGGGGGAGCGAAGTTATAAGCCTCCCAAAAGTGGTTTCCTATGGGTTGAGCAACTTAACCATAACTACACGGCCGCTGCCGCGGGCCGCGTAATATCAATAGAGAGATATCGATAGATAGATAGATGTAGATTTGTATGCAGCCCAGGCCCCACCCAGAGGGTGACAGAGGACTCTACACATTTCAAAAGGAGTTGGAGAAAATGAATTATAATGTTTTCAGGACAGTATAGGAAGCTTAGGGTAAGCAAATGATAATAGGGGAGGTCATCTGGGTGGTTAGATGCATGGGAAGAGGTAGGTTTGAGGTTTTTGTGAAAGTACATGATGAAAGATGGGAAATGGATGTGGGGTGGCTGGAAGTTCCAGGCTCTGGGTGCCCAAAGGGGAAGGCTTATTTTTGTGCACAGGTTATCATGATACTGATTTGTTATTTATATAGTGTTTATGCCTAACTGTTGTACATAAAACATATTTACATACATTCATACATCCCAACCATAGTTGGTACTCATTTATCAACCACTGGAGGGTGAAAGTATGAGTTTGTCTTGCTGGGATTTTAACCTATGACCTGCAGATCACACATAGAATGCATTAATAAGCACTCAACCCGCTGAGCCACCTTACTGTTTATAGAATGGATTGTGTGGGAGATTTTGGTTGGCTCGTCCGGTGTTAGGAAGAATTCTCAGAAATGTGCTAATTCCCTTCAGCTTAGAGACCCCCAGCAACTTTGCTGGATTTTGAGGACGTGATTGTTTTACCTGGAAAGTGTGTGAGCCTTTTTTCCCACTCTTTCATGTGTTTTGATGTGTATTTTACATTTGTGTTCTCTGATTATGAGTTTTAGAAGACTCCATAGGCATCATCTTTTCATGTGTGTTACACAGCACCCTCAGTGCAGTGACACAGTCGTTTAGACTTCCCAAAGGTTTAGAAACCTTCTCTGGGATCAACTACTGTTTCCCAGAGAATTTTAAGTGAAATTGTCTTTACTAGTCTTTTCCAAATTAATAGACCCAGGACACATCATCTTACGTTGGAGTGCTGGAGGGGTTCCATAGTATCCCCTTTGTCTAAACACTCATGTAGCAGTCAAATGCTACCCTTTCCTATTGAAAAGGTTGGTGGCAGTGGTTTTACAACGAACTACCATGATTTTCCCGACCACGAACACCAGTAGCTAAAAATCACAGGAGCCATGTTTTTCAAGATGGCGCCTTAAACCCCTTTGCTTAAACGGGTGCCAGCCTTCTTTTTTTACCATTTCTTTTTGGAAAGGTCCTTCTAGTGTTTCTCTCTGCGCCCCAAACCAGGTTTGGTCCCTTTGTTTGTGTCCCTTTGGCAGGCTTCAGGACTGAAGTTTGCCCTTGGCGTCTGAGTGTCTGGGGTGGGCAGGAAGTGAGGGAGGTGCACGAAACTCCCTGTGCTTAGTCTCCTAGGAGACCCAAATGCACTCTGGTGTGATTGGCTGGCTCACTGTCTGGCAAGGACAGCCACCCTGCTGGGTGAGTGACAGCTAGGCTGGAATGAAAGGGAGAAAACTGTTTAAAAGGCGAGTCTCCAGCACTGGAAGGCAGAGTTAACCACTGGAATGAAAGAACCAAAGACGGGCTGGAAGAGAACGGCTGCTGGAATCATTGGACCGTTGGTTTGCCCGGTGAAGCCCTACTGCAGGTCCGAATTGCCAAACTCCAATTGACAGAGAAGCTCCTTTGAGGGCGGCTTCTTCCTTTGAGTTGGTGGGACCAATCATCTCATAAGACACCTGGATACCATTCTCAAGGCTAGTTAGGATTAACAAGGGAGAGAGACACCAGTTTGTGTTCTTCAAGCTACAGCTAATGGAAAGTGAAGTGACTCCATTTTGTTTGCTTTCTTCAACGATCCTGTGTAGTGCAGGAGTCCCCCGACGTCCTCCCTCTTGTCCCCACGAATGGGGCTCAGGAACAGCGAGAACTGGAGGAACCACCAGGAACCACGACTTCAGCAACATTTGTTTTCTTCATACAAAGGTACTGTGCCAACCCGACTGGGAGAACGCCACTCTCATGGTGAAAGTTAGTGAAAGTTTCCCAACTTGCAGGACTAGTCAGTTTGTGACCCCGTAAATGAGCTGTCCCAGGAGGATAGCTCAGCGGCAATGTGCTCCCCTTGGAAGCAAGACAACACAAAGCAACATAGGTTCAATCCCTGAGTCCGCGCATAGAAACCTCTGGGTATTTAAGTGTGTTATAAATACGCAACTAAGACAAAACATTTTTTAAATACGCAGCTAAAAATTGAACAATTCATGTAAGAGTGCCTTAAAAATGCAAAAAAAAATTTAAAAAAATTTCCGCTTAAACTACTTCTGAGAACTTTTGCAAAGACTTTACCATTTGATACCAGGACTGCTCTTTCCTATCCAGAACACTAGCACATTGACTTTGGCCTCACCTATTGACTTGAATTGAACTATTCTGGTGAACTGAAACTATTTGCACTGCCTACAGTGTATATATAATCTATTCTATTTACTTTTGTCCTTTTTGCTCACTGCTAAGTAGCTGAACTGCCATTTGGCTTCTTTTTCAAAGGAGATCAAACTGTCTCACATACTTAGAGTTTTGTATTGAAGTGTATTGGTCTGTAATATTAAGTTGCCTTCTACTAGTGAAATGTTTTATAAATGATTGTGTACATAAATTAATAAGTGTTTTACCAAGAAACCTTGAGTATAAGTGTCTACTTGAACCACTGTGATTGAAAGTCCTTTGTGTAACTACTCGTACTGCTCACATTCACTCTTGAGATAAGCCTGGCTGCTCAGCTCGCTACAAACAAACTCTGTGGTACAGACGTATACCAACGGTTGGTCTTGCTCACACCTACAGTCTTAATTGTGTGAAGTGGTCCCATGGTGTACTGCATGCCATTCTATCTAACATCCAGTATTTGTATATGTGGTGGGTTTCAGTTGGTTTTGAAGATAAGATGGGTTTTTGAGATAAATGGCCTTGTATGTGAGTCCTTTGAAAGTGATTCCCCAGGATATTGGTAGCCAGTGAATCTCGGCTAGAGTTTGGATGATCTGTGTGCGTATGGGTAGGTTTAGAATTATTTGCATTGCTTTGTTTTGTTTGGCTTCAAAGTGGGTTATTTTCTTTGTGTGGAGTCCAGTGAGGAAAACGTTTGCGTAGTCCAGCTTGGAGTTGGATGATCTGTGTGCGTATGGGTAGGTTTAGAATTATTTGCATTGCTTTATTTTGTTTGGCTTCAAAGTGGGTTATTTTCTTTGTGTGGAGTCCAGTGAGGAAAACGTTTGCGTAGTCCAGCTTGGAGAGAACCTGTACCTGCACTGCAGCACGGTAGTCATGAGAGGAAAGGATGAGTCGTATCATGTAGGCAGTTGTAGGTTGCATATATTGGTTGCTGTGATGATGTTTATGTGAAGGATAGGTGGGGGTAGATATTGAAGGCCAAGAACTTGACTGCTCCCCCTTCACCACTCAGTACCCATGTAGCGTCCTCCCAGGTGCTAAGGGTGTCTTTTTTGTCTAAAATTTAAAAAAAAGAAACTTACTTTTATCCCTAGGCCATGCACCACTCAGCACTGCTTGTCAGAGAAGTCAGTTTTCATGTTGATGATATCAGAGTCATCATCATTAAAAACCGACTCACCTGACATGCAGCAGTACGTGACGCCGAGCCGTGGGCTAAAGGTATTTTTGTTTTATTTTTAAGGACACCATTAGTACCCGTGTAGGGAAACTATATGGGTGCTAATGGAGATAAGCCCCTTGGCAACGGGCGACCCTTCTGGTAACGGCACTGTCACCCTCATTAAAGACCCTCGCTTCGCTCTGGACCTTAACTTGAATGGCACATCAGGGCATATTGCCTCAGTTAATCACGCTCTCTCATGGGCCACTATGCTTCACTCAGTGGCCTCCTTGCTACACACCCACGTGACCAATCCTCATTCACTCATTTTGGACCCTCTGACTTTTCATCTGCCTGCATATACATGTTACCCCGCATGCCTCTTGGAATCATGTTCCGCTTTCTGTGTTCACGAGTTCTCCCTCACGGGACACTCCTCGTTCAAAGATTACGGTCACCTCTCCTTATGTGTTGGTCCTCCTGCCCCGTTTACTTTGCGCCCCACATCACTTACTGATGACCTCGCCTCATTTATCATTCACCCTACCTGCTCGCTGTGTAGCCCTGCCTTTGCGCCCCACATCACTTACTGATGACCTCGCCTCATTTATCATTCACCCTACCTGCTCGCTGTGTAGCCCTGCCTTTGCGCCCCACATCACTTACTGATGACCTCGCCTCATTTATCATTCACCCTACCTGCTCGCTGTGTAGCCCTGCCTTTGCGCCCCACATCACTTATTGATGACCTCGCCTCATTTATCATTCACCCTACCTGCTCGCTGTGTAGCCCTGCCTCACTATTCAGCTTGCCTCATTCATTGGCCACTGCGCTGCATGCTTTGCTCTGTTTCCATCACTCAATGGCCGCCCTGGCTTATGGTTTTCGAGCCACGCTGCCTAATATCTGGTGATTACTCTACACAAATGCTGGACATTGCTGCTTGGTAATGCGATTTACATGCGATTTAAAATGTGTTTAATCGCTTAAATGTGTCAAATTCTTTGCTCTGATATTTTGATATTATAATTGGTTAACTTTATTGATTAATTAATGCATTTTGTAAAGTAAGATAGGTTTTAATGTGCTTTTTGTGTCAGGTTTAATGTTTAAACAGATTCACAGAAATAAATAAAATAAATAAAAATGCTGTTTGCTAATGTACTTGATGTTGTGCTGGACACTCATCAGAAATGTGATTGTCACTTCTGCTTATTGGGCCATATATTTCTCATGCCAGTCACTCCATTTTGAGCCACTTGCTTCCTGCATTTGAGCATTTCAATTCAAGGTCCTGTACTTAAATTATAATGTAATAAAGTAGATCATAGTTTATTCCCCGTCCATCTTTCTTTTAAAACACAACAGGCCAAAAGGTACTATCATCTAGACTGGCTGCTGCAATAATGTCTGAACAAGGCAGCGTATGCAGGCTGGGGGGAGGGGGTATGCTTGCCCAAAATGGTTTAGGTTTGTGTAGCATCTGACGCAGAAGATGCCCTGAAATATCACCAGTATCGCCCCCTTACCTTCTTGCCTTCTTCTCTCCTCTTCCTCATGATGTTAAACTATGGCGCTGGAAATTCTTGCAGTGGTGCTGGGACCCACATTCAATTTAAACATATCTGACACAAAGACAATAGGTATAACAATCATGTTTATAGGATATACTTTCTCGAATTAAGGTTTGAACATTGTTTCAATAATGGCATGTGACAGGGGGTCCGACAAATAGCTCAAAACTTGTACATTAGGAATAGCACAGGTTTATTGTACACAACAACAAGGTAGAAGCAAGGACTTTTAAACCTGATAGAAACAAAGAGGAAACGGATACCAATAAAGGCCATCAGCATCATTTTCAAAGTGGCCCCATTTCAGCAAGCCCAACCCTTTTCCTATGAGAACATTTGGAAATAAACCGGGTTGACACACAAAAGAGGCTCAGGGTACAGAGGCCTACCAGGAAATCTCCAGATTTACCTATAGTCCAGTCCACCCCTGATAATGAACTTGTAGGCTATTATCCAAGGATAAGGACCGTAGTCCTGTGTCCAAATATCCTACTTCATAACAGTTGGAGATCATGATTAGAGTTTCCTAAAATAGTCAAACAAAGTCACTCACAGCTCCATACGGGTATGCAGATTTTGGGTTCCAAACACAGTGATTACTGTGGAGCACCAGCAGGCCTGTGCTTTGGTTGCTTGGCTTTTAGATGGCAGTTGTTTTCTTCCCGGTCTGTCCAAATAGATTGTCAGACAGCATGCATTATTTGAGCCTCTGAGCTAAAGGGGGCTGAGCTTCCTATGGTACAATAAGGCGTTTTGCTTTTCCTGTTTGTGAACCTCTTGGCTCGGAAGACTACTTTTTCCTTAGTGGGCTCTTCAGTCCCACCACAATGTGTACCATGACCATCAGCTAGCCTATCTCTTTCAGTTTCTTTAGATTTGGTCCATACCAATCGTTTGGTCTAGACAAAGGATGCTTTCAACTTCAGTTGCCACTGTGCACTAGCCACGACCCACTTCTGGCCCCACTGGTCTCAAAGTCTACCTTTCAGCACCCCTTTCAGGAGGGGACCTGTCCTACCTGGGCCCCTGCTGGGTCTCATTCTTTCCACATCCACCACCTACTTCTGTCTCTCACCTTCCTCAACTTCTGATGACTTCTTCCTGCATCTTCCTGTTCTCCTCTAACATTCAACTCCTTGAATTCCCCCATCCCACCACAAATTCTGTCACTTTCCTTCGTATTCCACGTTTCCGAACTCTCCTTGCATTCTCTACAAAGTCCCATGCTGACAAACCCATCTCAAAAAACACAATGGGCTAGTGCTGTCCATATTTTAGCTCGATGCTCTACCAGTATTTCAGTTCAAAAGGGCTTGGAGACACTTTGCCTTGCCTTTTGGCCTTCACTCAGAATTGGGTGTGGATCATAGGTCTTTCAACCACACCTCATGTGAGGCCTCTTTTGTCTGTTTTACTTGTTGCTGGCCGGCAGCTTAATGAGACGAGACTTCATAAGGAGGAGAAGCCATCTTGGAATCCATCAGCCTTGTTTTGCAGCCTGCCTGTTTCTCTCAGGCCGGTGTGTGGGTTTCTTGCTCTACTTCAACTGGTGTCTGAGCTTGTTTGCAGTTTTCCCTGTGTTCCCAGCTGCTGCCAGAAACAAGTGAGATATCATTTACATCTGAATTTTGGACCATGTCTTTGTACCTTCCTGCTCCCAAACGCACTTCATTGCGATTGGGGTCAGCTCGGAGATAGCAATTGTGAGAGACACCTTTAATCTCTAAGTCCCTCTTTTTTCAGAGGGTCTGTTAGAATATGAGAGGCCATAGTGACTAGGTTGGGAGCGGCAGAGAGACCATGGAGATCCTCCATGTACCCCTTTCAGCATTGGCATCACACAACAGGTGGTTTTCTCCAGACCCCATGCTCCCTCTTACCACATTTCACTGCCTCACTAAAGACCCCTACCACTGAAAATTGTTTTTTTATTTGTGGGATGGCCTAAGGTGAAAACATAACTTTAAAGAGGTGAGGTCTATATAATTAAAGGAATGGCCCTGAGAGATGTGGACACTTTTACACTCTGTTACAAAATGTACCTAGCTTGAATGGGAGAATATCTATTTTAAAATTGCAGCATATAAGAAGTCTAAAAACCTAATAATATCAAAATATTCAAATAAAAAAAGACTCAAATCAACATTGTTTAATGCTGGTAATAATCAATTTAACAAACCTCAGGATGTGCCTGCTGCAAAGCTATGTTTGGACCCAGCAGGCACAAACCCTAGATCCTTGTCTCAGAGCTCAAGTGTTTAAAGATCCTTCTCCACCAATAGGCATGCACAAGAACACTTCTTGCCCTCTCGCTTATAACACCTCATCCTTTCCCTCGCTTCTCTATAGCATTTATTATTGCACATTGGGTGGCAAAGTTCCAACGTATGCACCAAAAACAAAACATTGAAAATGTCTCTTCATTTAGGAAACAATCTTGGATGGCACATTTTAACAAAAACAAGGTGTTCCTTGCAGCTGCTCTCCTGTGTGATCAATGACTTCACAATAGGCGAATGTCTCTGCTTTTGGATGTCAGTGCCTCCAGGCAGCAGAAGCAGTACGTTGGGATTGGAGCAGAAGCAGTATGTTGGGATTGGAAGGAGGATTCGATCCCATCCAAAGGGCGAATTTAAAACCCTGATTGGCACCACCAGTTGGTCTCAGGCTTACGTAAAGGTGCAAATATCACCAACCAGGTAACCACCAATACTGGAGTCACATTCAATGTCAGATACAAGCGGGCACTTCTCTCGAGAGGATAGCTCAGGGGCAACGTGCTCACCTTTGAAGCAAGACGACACAGAGCAACACAGGTTTGATCCCCGGGTCCGCGCTTACAAACCCCTGGATATTAAGTGCGTTATAAATAACCTATCATATATATCATATCAAACATTAGAAGACAATATAATGAATTCAAAAGGAATCCAGAACAAATGAACTTGTCCTAATGCTGTGGCAGGTATTTTGTATTCGATTGGACATTGGAAGGTTAGGATTGATGGCAGTGTCCACTGTTTAGGAGGTGAGTCATGAGTGAAGAGTCTCAATATATGAGGTTTAATCCAAGATCTTTTGCATTAATGCATAAGGAATGTAATCACTGAGTGAGGATATCAATATGATATTTTACACAAAGTACATCAATAAATGTGTATCCTAGTAAGGGCATATTGCAGCATCTCTGGGTCCCTTCCAAAGCATCCCATTACTTTCTCTATCTTCCTGATGTGGCTCATGGTGTTGCTCTCTCTCAAAGTCATATCCCACACCATTGCTGATAATGAGCAACACGCACGTAGGGAAAGGTAGATATGATCATATCATTTATTTTGTTTCATGCGGAAAAAGAGATTCATTTTGGAACTTTTTATGCCATGTTGCATTTTTCAATGGAAAAATAAAGCACGCTGGTTCAATGATAGATGCACCTTCATTGTGAACATGTAAGCAATCGGGCCATGTGTGCTTTCTCTATTCAATCAAAATTGTTACACTAATATTTTTCAACGAGATAATGTATTTCTGCTATCGTGTTTAGCCGTTGCGTGACTGGAGTATAACCTGCCAGATCATAGAGTGGCCAAGTGAGTCGGGTGCTGCTTCACACCTTGTTATGCTATGCACGGGGCTACATCGGGAGGATCCACGGGGTAACTCATGATGGCATGTGTGAAAAGCAGGGGCTCATCACACACTCCTGGCCCATTAAGGAAATCAAGTAGTAGTGACCAGGTGGAGATTACAGCACCTGCATGCTTGGGCACAGAAATTACATACAAATCTGCAGGTATAAAGAACTGGAGTTGAACTAGGATAGGACATTTGCATTAGAGTTAGCCAGTTATCGCACGAGGCCTCCACACACATCCAGTTAAGATCTTACAAGCTAAGGGAGTCCACAAGGTCTGATAATCAGTGGGAGGCAAGAACAAGAGGAGGGGCAATGCAACACCATGCCACACATAAGAATTGAAGTACTTGCCAATGGCGGGGACCAGGGGACCATCAGCTGCTCCCTACCGCAGCTTCATAAAGAATATCCTGCCCAGTGCACACCTTGATATAAATACTTAGGGTAAATAGTCGTGTAAGTAAAAGTCAACGAGACGTTTCTTGAGTTACAGGTGTAGGGGAAGAAAAATAGTCCTGGCACATTGGCTGAACATTAACAACAGAAAAAATCCATTCCCCGAAGTAGGGAACTCCCTTCCCCTGCACACCGTCACAGGCTAAAACGGCCAAATCTTTTGATGATCTGAAAGTATGTGTGTGTCATATCTAATAGAACATTTATATTCAAAAGCCTCAGCATATTTTTGCATAATCTTGACAGCGCACGTTAGATAAAACATTTCAATACGTTTTCAACATAATATATTTCAATGTCTTTTTTATATTCCAAAACAAATGTAATCAAGTGACCCAATGCGTTTTGAGAGTTAATCTCTTCTCTTCATCAGGGATCTTGTACAGTTGATACTTCTGCAAACAATAAGAAATAATTCTACATATAAGTATATTCATCAAATATTGTTACATTTCACAATCTTGATAGTTGTAATTCCAACATATAGTCCACTACCGTGAGTTTGAAGATGCAGCTTACAACTTCCACGGTCGTCATGGCACCAATGTTATAAAATGCAGAATGGATGGAGCTGGAAAGTGCAAGTGTTCCCAATGACACAACATAGAAATGCTATTGTCTATGTAGCAGGTATTTGGTATAAAAGTGAAGGTAAAGAGGGAACAATTGTCTCACCTCTTCTTTTAAAATTCCCTAAAATGTAGATGTTGGAAGGCTGGGATCCTCACAGCTCAGTCGTTGTATGATGTTCCTCCTCCTAATAAGATTCATAAAGAGGGTAGCTGTAGGAGCAATCCCAGTAAATCCTAGGTGCTGCATCTTAACAAATATGACTCTAGATTGGTCCAAATTCAGCACTCACCTCCCATCTTGACTGTACTATGTTAAAGGGAGTGAGGATGACTAGACTGATCATAGTCTCAGCTTGATTTTCTGACAGTTCTGTGCTCCCAGGGATACAAGTCAATTTTTGAGTGTAACAGAGTCGTATAGTATAATTAATCAAAATAATGCTCATGGTGACATTATAAATTATATATTGAAATCCACTCACCCCCTCTGAGGTATTCAAAATACAAGGATGCATATAGAGCAATCCAGAACCAACTCAGAGTGGGGAACTTTTTCATTTCCTCTGTTACATCAAGACCAAAGTGTAAGATGTGCCATGTTAAAATCATTATTGTACCTTCTTTACAGTTGTGATTCTATCAGAGTTTTATTTGTAGTATCACAATACTCACCCCCATAAAGGGTCTGTGCTTGGAAATCTGTTAAACAGAGAGCTGTACTCGAGTCTCCAGAGACGCTAACAGAATCATTAACAAAGATGGCCGCTATAAATACGGGCATGAAGTGTGGGCATGATGACGGCATCCAGTTATGACAGCGATTACATTATTGATGTAACAGAGAAAGCGAAAAAAGTCCCCACTCTGAGTTGGGTGAGTGGATTTTATGTATACCTTTATAAATGTCACCATGAGCATTATTTACCTCGATTATACTATAATCCACTCAAATTGTGACTTTTATATCTAGAACCACAAAACTGTCAACAAATACAGACTGAGACGTGAACGAGAGTCTGGAGCTGCGAGAAACAGGACGGCACGCGCTGCAACAACCCAGAAGCTCTGCTTTACCTCCAGAAGTGACAGGAGACTGCCCCTCGACTTCCCAAAGGTATGGAAAGGGTCAGACCAGTGATTGGGGCACTGAGGATGCTGGTTGAATTAAAAAGCCTTATAAATACACCCCAAAGAGCAAAAGGGGATAACAGAGGTATTATACAACTTGATATACATTTTGTAAAGCCTGTAACCACATCCTGAAGAGCAAAAGGGGATGACAGAGGGATTATACAATTTGATGAAAACCTTGTAAATCCCATAAACGCATCCCAAACAGAAAAAGTGGATTGTAGAGGAATTATACAAGTTGATATGAACTTTGGGAACCCACCTATGTGGGACAGTAACTGGCAGCAGAGTACACCAGGTATGCCCAAGTGGTCAATAGGTAAGCAGAGGAACAGGATCTGCAATCCATATGAAGGTGGGGAAGCACCGCCAGTGCACAACAGGATCTGGGACCCACATGGAAATGGACAATGCTCTTTAGTAAAGTATATGAGGGTGAAAAACCTACATCATTGTAAAGATACCTATAACCACGGGTAGGAGTCCCGAAGAAGTTGGGGAGACACAGAGAAAGTATAAAAGGATAAAAGTGAACAGTACTTCATACGGCCATTGGCGATTACAACATTGAGTCCTTTGAGAAAGTCTACAGTCATGTCTGGCATGTTATTGAGCTAGGCATGAAAAGAGATGGGAAACTACCTTTTGGGGAATTGTGATTTGTGTTTTGTTGTAAACGTCCAGATTCCATGCTGCCAAGAGAGGAGCACATACCCGTTGCGCAAGTAACGTGGTGACATCAAGAGTTATGTGGTGGGTGACAACAGGGGTGGGGACATTATTGAACGTGGCACTGCTTGCATAAGGTGAAACAGACACAGGCAAAGCGTGAGCAATTTCATGGTAGAATTCAATGAGGGGTGGGTGCTTTGTACACAGTATGGGGTAGTTGGATATGGCGTGTAATGGGTGAGGGTGCAAGATGTTGTAGGGGGTATATGGTAAGGGGCCTTTGAGCAATATGTGAGCAGTAGAGAAGTAATTTTGTTTGTACGCCCATGTTAAGAAAGTATGCCTTGCAGACAGCTCATAATAATAAAGCTGCAGGCCTTGTGTGACAAGCAAGATGTATTTCCTGAGTATTCAGCAGAACCAGTCGGCTGAAATGTTGCATGGCTGAAATTTCCCAGGAGAACACAGCCACAGCGAATTTACTGTAAGAGTTACTTTCGAGGCCACTTAGCTAGGCACCTGGAGGCACGAAGAGAATTGGCAGAGAAATAGAAAATAAATACAGTTAATTAAACTCCAGCCACGGTTTGGTAGAGTTTTTCAGACTACACTTGGCACCAAGGTGTGAGAAGGGAGATGGGGGGGCAAAGCATTGGGGTAAGGTTTATGGGGTGCGGGACGAGAAGCCAATCAGCAGGAGAAGTTTTGGTGACCCTAGAGTGCAACATTGTACAGTGTCCTCACTGATGACGCGGGGCACTCCATTGGTCCGACTCAGTGTGAATGTCTCGCCCCTTGCAACCTCAAGCCATTTTGTACAATGGGCATTGCCAACCAATGGCAAACAAGTGTTTTTGACTGATCATCACAATCACATAATTGAGGGGCGATATGGGGAGGTTTGTGATATCACTAGGGTGGTAATAAATCATGGACAACAGGTGTATTGTCCAATTAGGGTCACCTAGCATATATTTGGATTTAGGCGACTGGTGTTACACCACCAATCATCTCATGTTACCTTCCTTAAATACAAAATATAATTAAAATGTTTTATGGTAATATGTATAAAATGTTCTGCCACAGTGGGCGGCATTGAAAGCCCATTTCATTCAGTTCAGTTCCACAGGGCTGTCTGACCCGTGCTTCCCATCTGATTTGGTCCAAGAAATGTGTGTTACTTCTTGCTTGGTGTACGCTCCTTTTCCGTTTTATGTTTTGTTGTTCCTGTGACTACTTTAACCAGAGTTACCCTGATACAGTTTCATAAACTGTGTATTGTTTTGAGTAAAAGATTCCCTCCAGGAGGTTGGGGAGCTGTGCTTGTTTATGAGTTGAAGACTCTGATGGAGGAGGTTCCCTCCAGAAGAGTAGGACATTGTAAACTTTGTTTTACAACCAGAGACAGAGGATTTCTCCAGTAGAATTGGGGAACTGTGTTTTGTTTATAAGTTGAAGCAAGAACCAAGGAAGAGGTTCCCACCTGGAGATTGGGGAACTGACTCGGTGTGAATGTCTCGCCCCTTGCCATCTCAAGCCATTTTGTACATTTGACATTACCAAACAATCGCAAACAACTGTTTCTTACTGATCAGCACAATCACGTAATTGAAGGGTGGTGTGGGGATGTTTGTGATATTGTGAGGTGTGGTAATGTAATCATGGCCAACAGGTGTATTGTGCAATTATGTTCACTCAGCAAATTTTTGGATGTAGGGGACTGACACAGTCTGACCAATCAGATCCTGTGACCTGCCTTAATAATGTAAGTAAAATGTTGTATGGTCATTTGGCAAAATATGTATAAAATGTTCAGCCACAGTTGGTGGTGTTGACAGCTCATTTCATTCAGTTCAGTTCCACAGGGCTGTCTGAACCATGCCTCCGAGCTGTTTTGGGTCTGATAAATGTGTACCACTTCTTGCTTGGTATACGCTCCTTTTCCAGATTGTTTTTCTTGGTTCCTGTGACTACTTTTACCGGAGGTCCCCTGATACAGTTTCATTAACTAAGTTTTGTTTTGAATAAAGGGTTCCATCCAGGGGATTGGGGAGCTGTGTTTGTTTACGAGTTGAAGATTCAGATAGATGAGTTCCCCCTAGAAGAGTAGGACATTGTAAACTTTGTTCTACAGCCGGAGGAAGAGGATTTCTCTGGAAGAATTGGAGAACTCTGTTTTGTTTATAAGTTGAAGCAAGAACCAAGGAAGAAGTTGCCTCCAGGATATTGGGGAACTGCATTTTCTTTAAGTTAGTTTGAACATTCAAATAGTTGAAATTGAAACCAATTATTTTTTCACAAGAACGTTGCCTTGGAGTCCACATCCAGAATGCAAGGGGCCTCCTTCTGGATTAATAAGACATCCAGTTTTCTTTGGTGAGTTTGGAAGCATAAGGGACGGAAATAGGTTTGACACAAGACTCTGGACATTTTATTATATGGACATCCTGACTGGGCCTTAGTATTTTTGTTAAGGGAGGGCAGCCCCTCATAGTAATCGGGCAAGATAGTTTTTTCTTATCCTTCATTATTATAAATAAAGGTATATGCTAACCAATTTGCCACCATTGTGCCAGGATTTGTACTTCTGTACCCCTACAGGACTAATATGTTTTAGCACTTCATGGGTACCACACATGCAATAGTCTATGTTGGTGAATCATTGTTAAACGTACCCATAGTGTACATTATTATGTTCAATGTAAGGTGGTGAGTACTACGTGCAGCAGTTTTACGACTACATAGGTTCAGTGAAATTACACAGACCACGTAGGTTCCATGAAATGACAGACATGATCTAACCATTACACCAGATCATCATAATATTATTAATTGTTGATCAATCTTGTAAACAGGATCCCCTAGACACCCTTGTATTTTGTGTTAACTTTCTTATTCAGAAATAGGCGTTAAACCATCTACTGCATTCTCTGTTTGTGTCTTAGTTTTTCTATCAAGAGGTGGGTCTTGAGTTGTTTTCTGAATTGGAGGAGCATGGAGCCGAGTCGGATGCTAACGGGAGGAGGTTCCATAGTCTGGGGGCGTAGCCAGAGATTGCTTGTTTCCTGGTCCTTTCCTTTTTGCAGTGACACATTTCAAGTCTGTATGTGTCCTAGCTTCTGGTGGTGTGCTGAGTTTCTCTGTGAGGTAGATGGGTGACTTGATGGCTACTGCCTCATAGATAATGCAGCAGGACTTGAGGGTGATTTGTGCATGTAGTTGGATCCAGTAGAGGTCAATGAGGGCCGGGGTGGTGTGGTTGTTTCTGCATAGACCCTTGGCCGCGGACAAGAGTTTTCTCGGGGGCACATGGGAAGATGACAGGCGACCTTCAAGGAGGCCATTGCCCCTATCCAGGTAGGATAGGACCAAATGATATCCCCCTGTTGTTTTACAGTTCTAATCTCGTGTTAACTCTCACTTTCATCAATATAGGTCACTCCAATTGACAGCCCTCCTCCATTAAAGCTCTCTCCTTTTTCCTCCAACCATCTCCTCCAACCTCCTTCCTCCTCAATAGACTTCTTGCTCACCAATATCCCCTAAACTAGTGTTGTCACACTTCTCTATCCCAAGTCACTTTTGAGGAAACATTTTTGAATTTAATTGATAATCCTTTATTCGACTATAGAGTCTTCAGGCAAACTACATCAACATTACATTGCATACAATTCATTACTCCATTTAAGTAAATATAAGATGATTAAAATGTATCTAGCCAGTTAGAGAAAATAACTATTGACTTTGGTATAAACATACACATTCATTATATTCCAAGTTCATTGAAAATCAGCTATTAAACACAATACTTCCATATTCACGCAGCTAGCATTTAAAAGTCCTCAATTAGTTTACTGAAGGGAAGTATAAAGGATAATTAAGATAAGACGTCTTAAAATAAACAAAATAACAATAAACAATATCAAGTGTGGGACTCATGTGTCTAAAGTGCTAACAATAAACGTTTCCTTAACTAGTTTCGGTGAATATACTTAGTCACAAAATAGACTACTGCCAGATCATCAGATTTTCTGGCAAATTGATTGGCTTCACTTTAAGTGCATATGTTGTGCAATACAAGCATTGGTTTAAGGTATTTGATCCTCTGATTTCTTATCCCTTCACATGTAAACAAAAGTGCATAATGTGTTCCATGATTGCACAACTTAATAGGCGATTACTACCTGTTGAGTTTTTCCATTTATTTGTATATTCTCATATTCTCACATATCCTGTTCTAAAATCTATGTACAAGGCATGGGCATAATTTGGAGCAAACATTTCTAGGAAGCATTTGTATCCAGGGCTCTGCTTGAAAGCCAAGTAATCCAAGCCCCGAGACAAAGACAAGCACCCTCTTTTCATGTTGGTAGCCCTCAAAATTGCACAGACATTTTTCATCACAAATTTCGTGGATTTGGTCATTATACCTGGGTTAACCCAATAACCTAAACGATCTGGGGCTGCCAAACCGTTTTTGACATGGACAAACCACGGAGGAGACCTCCCCCCTTCCAAATTCATCACCTGTACGAGATCCTCACCAAATGTTCCCAATGCTGGACTCCTCCAGATTCTGAACCCAATAGAAGGCGGGTCTCATAGCAAGCTTCTATTCCAAGGGGCACAGATTTCATTGCATGCAGACCATGGCTGTCGGGCACATTTGTGCAATAGCAAAACACATTTTACAAACTTAATTTCAATTGTGTTGGGAGTCATTGGCCGCCCTGCCTTAAAGTGTTCGAGCCACGCTGCCTAATATCTTCTGATTACTCTACACAAATGCTGGACATTGCTTCTTGGTAATGCGATTTACATGCGATTTAAAATGTGTTTAATCGCTTAAATTTGTCAAATTCTTTGCTCTGATATTTTGATATTATAATTGGTTAACTTTATTGATTAATTAATGCATTTATGCATTTTGTAAAGTAAGATAGGTTTTAATGTGCTTTTTGTGTCAGGTTTAATGTTTAAACTAATTCACAGAAATAAATAAAATAAATAAAAATGTTGTTTGCTAATATACTTGATGTTGTGCTGGACACTCATCAGAAATGTGATTGTCACTTCTGCTTATTGGGCCATATATTTCTCATGCCAGTCACTCCATTTTGAGCCACTTGCTTCCTGCATTTGAGCATTTCAATTCAAGGTCCTGTACTTAAATTATAATGTAATAAAGTAGATCATAGTTTATTCCCCGTCCATCTTTCTTTTAAAACACAACAGGCCAAAATGTATTATCATCTAGTCTGGCTGCTGCAATAATGTGTGAACAAGGCAGCGTATGCAGGCTGCGGGGGAGGGGGTATGCTTGCCCAAAATGGTTTAGGTTTTTGTAGCATCTGACGCAGAAGATGCCCTGAAATCTCACCAGTATCACCCCTTTACCTTCTTGCCTTCTTCTCTCCTCTTCCTCATGATGTTAAACTATGGCGCTGGAAATTCTTGCAGTGGTGCTGGGACTCCCATTCAATTTAAACATATCTGACACAAAGACAATAGGTATAACAATCATGTTTATAGGATATGCTTTCTCGAATAAAGGTTTGAACATTGTTCCAATAATGGCATGTGACAGAGGGTCCGACAAATAGCTAAAAACTGGTACATTAGGAATAGCACAGGTTTATTGTACACAACAGTAAGGTAGAGGCAATGACTTTAAAACATGATTGAAACATGGAGGACATGGATAATGAACAGGGGTGGACTGGGAACCAAAAAAGGCCATCAGCATAATTTTCGAAGTGGCCCCATTTCAGCAAGCCGAACCCTTTTCCTATGAGAACATTTGGAAATAAACCGGGTTGACACACAAAAGAGTAGCAGGGTACAGAGGCCTACCAGGAAATCTCCAGAGTTCCCTATAGTCCAGTCCACCTCTGATAATGAACTTGTAGGCTATTATCCAAGGATAAGGACCGTAGTCTTGTGTCTAAATATCCTACTTCATAACAGTTGGAGATCATGATTAGAGTTTCCTAAAATAGTCAAACAAAGTCACTCACAGCTCTATACGGGTATGTAGATTTTGGGTTCCAAACACAGTGATTACTGTTGAGCACCAGCAGGCCTGTGCTTTGGTTGCTTGGCTTTCAGATGGCAGTTGTTTTCTTCCCGGTCTGTCCAAATAGATTGTCAGAATGCATGCATTATTTGAGCCTCTGAGCTAAAGGGGGCTGAGCTTCCTAGGGTACAATAAGGCATTTTGCGTTTCCTGTTTGTGAACCTCTTGGCTCAGAAGACTACTCTTTCTTTTTCCTTAGTGGGCTCTTCAGTCCCACCACAATGTGTACCATGACCATCAGCTAGCCTATCTCTTTCAGTTTCTTTAGCTGTGGTCCCTACCAATCGTTTGGTCTAGACAAAGGATTCTTTCAACTTCAGTCGCCACTGTGCACTAGCCACAACCCACTTCTGGCCCCACTGGTCTCAAAGTCTACCTTTCAGCACCCCTTTCAGGAGGGGACCTGTCCTACCTGGGCCCCTGCTGGGTTTCATTCTTTCCACATCCAACACCTACTTCTGTCTCTCACCTTCCTCATCTTTTGATGACTTCTTCCTGCATCTTCCTGTTCTCCTCTAACATCCAACTCCTTGAATTCCCCATCCCACCACAAATTCTGTCACGTTCCTTCGTATTCCACGTTTCTGAACTCTCCTCGCTTTCCCTACAAAGTCCCATGCTGACAAACCCATCTCAAAAAACACACTGGGCTAGTGCCGTCCATATTTTAGCTCGATGTTCTACCAGTATTTTGGTTCAAAGGGGCTTGGAAACACTTTGCCTTGCCTTTTGGCCTTCACTCAGAATTGGGTGTGGATCATAGGTCTTTCAACCACACCTCATGTGAGGCCTCTTTTGTCTGTTTTACTTGTTGCTGGCCGGCAGCTTAAGGAGACGAGACTTCATAAGGAGGAGGCGCCATCTTGGAATCCAGCAGCCTTGTTTTGCAGCCTGCCTGTTTCTCTCAGGCCGTTGTGTGGGTTTCTTGCTCTACTTCAACTGGTGTCTGAGCTTGTTTGCAGTTTTCCCTGTGTTCCCAGCTGCTGCCAGAAACAAGTGAGATATCAATTACATCTGCATTTTGGACCATGTCTTTGTACCTTCCAGCTCCCAAACACACTTCATTGCGATTGGGGTCAGAGCTCAGAGATAGCAATTGTGAGAGACACCTTTAATCTCTAAATCCCTCTTTTTTCAGAGGGTCTGGTAGAATATGAGAGGCCATAATGACTAGGTTGGGAGCGGCAGAGAGACCATGGAGATCCTCCATGTACCCCTTTCAGCAGTGGCATCACACATCAGGTGGCTTTCTCCAGACACCAGGCTATCTCTTACCACATTTCACTGCCTCACTAAAGACCCCTACCACTGAAAATTGTTTTTTTATTTGTGGGATGGCCTAAGATGAAAACATAACTAAGAAACCTTTAAAGAGGTGAGGTCTATATATTTCAACAAATGGGCCTGAGGGATGTGGACACATTTACACACTGTTACAAAATCTACCTGGCTTGAATGGGAGAATATCTATTTTAAAATGGCAGCATATAAGTCTAAAAACCTAATAATATCAAAATATTCAAATAAAAAAAAAATCAAATCAACATTGCTTGATGCTGGTAATAATCAATTTAACAAACCTCAGGATGTGGCCTGCTGCAAAGCTATGTTTGGGCCCGGCAGGTACAAACCCTAGATCCTTGTCTCAGAGCTCAAGTGTTTAAAGATCCTTCTCCACCAATAGGCATGCACAAGAACACTTCTTGCCCTCTCGCTTATAACACCTCATCCTTTCCCTCGCTTCTCTATAGCATTGATTATTGCACATTGGGTGGCAAAGTTCCAACGTATGCACCAAAAACAAAACATTGAAAATGTCTCTTCATTTAGGACACAATCTTGGATGGCACATTTTAACAAAAACAAGGTGTTCCTTGCAGCTGCTCTCCTCGTGTGATCAATGACTTCACAATACGTCAATGTCTCTGCTTTTGGATTTCAGTGCCTCCAGGCAGCAGAAGCAGTACGTTGGGAGAGGAAGGAGGATTCTATCCCATCCAAAGGGCGAATTTAAAACCCTGATTGGCACCTCCAGTTGGTCTCAGGCTCACGTAAAGGTGCAAATGCCACCAACCAGGTAACCACCAATACTGGAGTCACATTCAATGTCAGATCAAGCGGGCACTTCTCTCGGAGGATAGCTCAGGGGCAACGTGCTCACCTTTGAAGCAAGATGACACAGAGAAACACAGGTTCGATCCCTGGGTCCACGCTTACAAACCTCTGGATATTAAGCGCGTTATAAATAACCTATCATATCATATATCATATCAAACATTAGAAGACAATATAATGAATTCAAAAGGAATCCAGAACAAATTAACTTGTCCTAATGCTGTGGCAGGTATTTCTTATTCGATTGGACATTGGAAGGTTAGGATTGAAGGCAGTGTCCAGTGTTTAGGAGGTGAGTCATGAGTGAAAAGTCTCAAAATATGAGGTTTAATCCAAGATCTTTTGCATTAATGCATAAGGAATGTAATCACTGAGTGAGGATATCAATATGATATTTTACACAAAGTACATCAGGAAATGTGTATCCTAGTGAGGGCATATTGCAGCATCTCTGGGTCCCTTCCAAAGCATCCCATTACTTTCTCTATCTTCCTGATGTGGCTCATGGTGTTGCTCTCTCTCAAAGTCATATCCCACACTATTGCTAATAATGAGCAACACGCACGTAGGGAAAGGTAGATATGATCATATCATTTATTTTGTTTCATGCGGAAAAAGAGATTCATTTTTGGAACTTTTTATGCCATGTTGCATTTTTCAATGGAAAAATAAAGCACGCTGGTTCAATGATAGATGCACCTTCATTGTGAACATGTAAGCAATCGGGCCATGTCTGCTTTCTCTATTCAATCAAAATTGTTACACTAATATTTTTCAACGAGATAAAGTATTTCTGCTATCGTGTTTAGCCGATGAGTGACTGGAGTATAACCTGCCAGATCATAGAGTGGCCAAGTGAGTCGGGTGCTGCTTCAAACCTTGTTATGCTATACACGGGGCTAAGTCCGGAGGATCCACGGGGTAACTCATGATGGCATGTGTGAAAAGCAGGGGCTCATCACACACTCGTGGCCCATTAAGGAAATCAAGTAGTAGTGACCAGGTGGAGATTACAGCACCTGAATGCTTGGGCACAGAAATTACATACAAATCTGCAGGTATAAAGAACTGGAGTTGAACTAGGATAGGACATTTGCATTAGAGTTAGCCAGTTATCGCACGAGGCCTCCACACACATCCAGTTAAGACCTTACAAGCTAAGGAGTCCACAAGGTCTGATAATCAGTGGGAGGCAAGAACAAGAGGAGGGGCAATGCAACACCATGCCACACATAAGAATTGAAGTACTTGCCAATGGCGGGGACGAGGGGACCATCAGCTGCTCCCTACCGCAGCTTCATAAAGAATATCCTGCCCAGTGCACACCTTGATATGAATACTTAGGGTAAATAGTCGTGTAAGTAAAAGTCAACGAGACGTTTCTTGAGTTACAGATGTAGGGGAAGAAAAATAGTCCTGGCACATCGGCTGAACGTTAACAGAAAAAGTCCATTCCCCGAAGTAGGGAACTCCCGTCCCCTGCACACCGTCACAGGCTAAAACGGCCACATTTTTTGATGATATTAAAGTATGTTTGTGTCATATCTAATAGAACATTTATATTCAAAATCCTCAGCATATTTTTGAATAATCTTGACAGCGCATGTTAGATAAAACATTTCAATAAGTTTTCAACATAATATATTTCAATGTCTTTTTTATATTCCAAATCAAATGTAATCAAGTGACCCAATGCGTTTTGAGAGTTAATCTCTTCATCAGGGATCTTGTACAGTTGATACTTTTGCAAACAATAAGAAATAATTCTATGTATAAGTATATTCATCAAATATTGTTACATTTCACAATCTTAATAGTTGTAATTCCAACACATAGCCCACTATCGTGAGTTTGAAGATGCAGCGTACAACTTCCACGGTCGTCATGGCACCAATGTTATAAAATGCAGAATGGATGGAGCTGGAAAGTGCAAGTGTTCCCAATGACACAACATAGAAATGCTATTGTCTATGTAGCAGGTATTTGTTATAAAAGTGAAGGTAAAGAGGGAACAATTGCCTCACCTCTTCTTTTAAAATTCCCTAAAATGTAGATTTTGGAAGGCTGGGATCCTCACAGCTCTGTCGTTGTATGATGTTCCTCCTCCTAATAAGATTCATAAAGAGGGTATCTGTAGGAGCAATCCCAGTAAATCCTAGGTGCTGCACCTTAACAAATATGACTCTAGATTGGTCCAAATTCAGCACTCACCTCCCATCTTGACTGTACTATGTTAAAGGGAGTGAGGATGACTAGAATGATCATAGTCTCAGCTTGATTTTCTGACAGTTCTGTGGTCCTAGGGATAAAAGTCAATGTTTGAGTGTAACAGAGTCGTATAGTATAATTGATCAAAATAATGCTCATGGTGACATTATAAATTATATATTGAAATCCACTAACCCCCTCTAAGGTATTCAAAATACAAGGATGCATATAGAGCTATCCAGAACCAACTCAGAGTGGTGAACTTTTTCATTTCCTCTGTTACATCAAGACCAAAGTGTAAGATATGCCATGTTAAAATCCTTATTGTACCTTCTTTACAGTTGTGATTCTATCAGTTTTATTTGTAGTATCACAATACTCACCCCCATAAAGGGTCTGTGCTTGGAAATCTGTTAAAAAGAGAGAGCTGTTCTCGAGTCTCCAGAGACGCTAACAGAATCATTAACAAAGATGGCCGCTATAAATACAGGCATGAAGTGTGGGCATGATGACGACATCCCGTTATGACAGCGATTACATTATTGATGTAACAGAGAAAGTGAAAAAAGTCTGCACCCTGAGTTGGGTGAGTGGATTTTATGTATACCTTTATAAACGTCACCATGAACATTATTTACCTCG
This sequence comes from Ambystoma mexicanum, assembly GCF_040938575.1. Lineage (NCBI taxonomy): Eukaryota > Metazoa > Chordata > Amphibia > Caudata > Ambystomatidae > Ambystoma > Ambystoma mexicanum. The sequence goes on along the minus strand of NC_090940.1, from coordinate 242,242,190 downwards.
ATTATACTATAGGACTCCATTCCACTCAAATATTGACTTTTATATCTAGCACCACAGAACTGTCAACAAATACAGACTGAGACGTGAACGAGAGACTGGAGCTGCGAGAAACAGGACGGCACGCACTGCAACAACCCAGAAGCTATGCTGTACCTCCAGAAGAGACAGGAGACTGCCCCTCGACTTCCCAAAGGTAGGGAAATGGTCAAACCAGTGATTGGGGCACTGAGGATGCTGGTTGAATTAAAAAGCCTTATAAATACACCCCAAAGAGCAAAAGGGGATAACAGAGGTATTATACAACTTGATATACATTTTGTAAAGCCTGTAACCACATCCTGAAGAGCAAAAGGGGATGACAGAGGGATTATACAATTTGATGAAAACCTTGCAAATCCCATAAACGCATCCCAAACAGAAAAAGTGGATTGCAGAGGAATTATACAAGTTGATATGAACTTTGGGAACCCACCTATGTGGGACAGTAACTGGCAGCAGTGTACACCAGGTATGCCCAAGTGGTCAATAGGTAAGCAGAGGAACAGGATCTGCAATCCATATGAAGGTGAGGAAGCAACGCCAGTGCACAACAGGATCTGGGACCCACATGGAAATGGACAATGCTCATCAGTAAAGTATATGAGGGTGAAAGACCTACATCATTGTAAAGATACCTATAACCACGGGTAGGAGTCCCGAAGAAGTTGGGGAGACACAGAGAAAGTATAAAAGGATAAAAGTGAACAGTACTTCATACGGCCATTGGCGATTACAACATTGAGTCCTTTGAGAAAGTCTACAGTCATGTCTGGCAGGTTAGTGAGCCAGGCATGAAAAGAGATGGGAATCTACCTTTTGGGGAATTGTGATTTGTGTTTTGTTGTAAACGTCCAGATTCCCTGCTGCCAAGAGAGGAGCACATACCAGTTGCGCAAGTAACGTGGTGACATCAAAAGTTATGTGGTGGGTGACAACAGGGGTGGGGACGTTATTGAAAGTGGCACTGCTTGCATAAGGTGAAACAGACACAGGCAAAGCGTGAGCAATTTCATGGTAGAATTCAATGAGGGGTGGGTGCTTTGTGCACAGTATGGGGTAGTTGGATATGGCGTGTAATGGGTGAGGGTGCAAGATGTTGTAGGGGGTATATGGTAAGGGGCCTTTGAGCAATATGTGAGCAGTAGAGAAGTAATTTTGTTTGTACGCCCATGTTAAGAAAGTATGCCTTGCAGACAGCTCATAATAATAAAGCTGAAGGCCTTGTGTGACAAGCAAGATGTATTTCTTGAGTATTCAGCAGAACCAGTCGGCTGAAATGTTGCATGGCTGAAATTTCCCAGGAGAACACAGCCACAGCGAATTTACTGTAAGAGATACTTTCGAGGCCACTTAGCTAGGCACCTGGATGCACAAAGAGAATTGGCAGAGAAATAGAAAATAAATACAGTTAATTAAACTCCAGCCACGGTTTGGTAGTTTTTCAGACTACACTTGGCACCAAGGTGTGAGAAGGGAGATGGGGAGGGCAAAGCATTGGGGTAAGGTTTATGGGGTGTGGGACGAGAAGCCAATCAGCGGGAGAGGTTTTGGTGACCCTAGAGTGCAACATTGTACAGTGTTCTCATTGATGACGCGGGGCACTCCATTGGTCCGACTCAGTGTGAATGTCTCGCCCCTTGCAACCTCAAGCCATTTTGTACAATGGGCATTGCCAACCAATGGCAAACAAGTGTTTTTGACTGATCATCACAATCACATAATTGAGGGGCGATATGGGGAGGTTTGTGATATTACTAGGGTGGTAATGTAATCATGGACAACAGGTGTATTGTCCAATTAGGATCACCTAGCATACATTTGGAAATAGGCGACTGGTGTTAAATCACCAATCATCTCATGTTACCCGCCTTAAATACAAAATATAATTAAAATGTTTTATGATAATATGTATAAAATGTTCTGCCACTGTGGGTGGCATTGAAAGCTCATTTCATTCAGTTCAGTTCCACAGGGCTGTCTGACCCGTGCTTCCCATCTGATTTGGTCCAAGAAATGTGTGTTACTTCTTGCTTGGTGTACGCTCCTTTTCCGTTTTATTGTTTGTTGTTCCTGTGACTACTTTAACCAGAGTTACCCTGATACAGTTTCATAAACTGTGTTTTGTTTTGAGTAAAAGATTCCCTCCAGGAGGTTGGGGAGCTGTGTTTGTTTATGAGTTGAAGACTCTGATGGAGGAGGTTCCCTCCAGAAGAGTAGGACATTGTAAACTTTGTTTTACAACCAGAGACAGAGGATTTCTCCAGTAGAATTGGGGAACTGTGTTTTGTTTATAAGTTGAAGCAAGAACCAAGGAACAGGTTCCCACCTGGAGATTGGGGGACTGACTCGGTGTGAATTTCTTGCCCTTGCCATCCCGCCATTGTGTACATTTGACATTGCCAAACAATCACAAATAACTGTTTCTTACTGATCAGCACAATCACGTAATTGAAGGGTGGTGTGGGGAAGTTTGTGATATTGTGAGGTGTGGTAATGTAATCATGGACAACAGTTTTATTGTGCAATTATGTTCACTCAGCACATGTTTGGATGTAGGGGACTGACGCAGTCTGACAAATCAGATCCTGTGACCTGCCTTAATAATGTAAGTAAAATGTTGTATGGTCATTTGACAAAATATGTATAAATTGTTCAGCCACAGTTGGTGGTGTTGGCAGCTCATTTCATTCAGTTCAGTTCCACAGGGCTGTCTGAACCGTGCCTCCCAGCTGTTTTGGGTCTGATAAATGTGTACCACTTCTTGCTTGGTGTACGCTCCTTTTCCAGATTGTTTTTCTTGGTTCCTGTGACTACTTTTACCAGAGGTCCCCTGATACCGTTTCATTAACTAAGTTTTGTTTTGAGTAAAGGGTTCCATCCAGGGGATTGGGGAGCTGTGTTTGTTTATGAGTTGAAGATTCAGATAGATGTGTTTCCCCCTAGAAGAGTAGGACATTGTAAACTTTGTTCTACAGCCGGAGGAAGAGGATTTCTCTGGAAGAATTGGAGAACTGTGTTTTGTTTATAAGTTGAAGCAAGAACCAAGGAAGAAGTTGCCTCCAGGATATTGGGGAACTGCATTTTCTTTAAGTTAGTTTGAACATTCAAATAGTGGACATTGAAACCAATTATTTTTTCACAAGAACATTGCCTTGGAGTCCACATCCGGAATGCAAGGGGTCTCCTACTGGATTAATAAGACATCCAGTTTTCTTTGGTGAGTTTGGAAGAGTAAGGGACGGAAATAGGTTTGACACAAGACTCTGGACATTTTATTATATGGACATCCTGACTGGGCCTTAGTATTTTTGTTGAGGGAGGGAAGCCCCTCATAGTATTCGGGCAAGATAGTTTTTTTCTTATCCTTCTCTATTATAAATAAAGGTATATGCTAACCAATTTGCCACCATTGTGCCAGGATTTGTACTTCTGTACCCCTACAGGACTAAAATGTTTTAGCACTTCATGGGTACCACACATGCAATAGTCTATGTTGGTGAATCATTCTTAAACGTACCCATAGTGTACATTATTATGTTCAATGTAAGGTGGTAAGTACTACGTGCAGCAGTTTTATGACTACATAGGTTCAGTGAAATTACACAGACCACGTAGGTTCCATGAAATGACAGACATGATCTAACCATTACACCACATCATCATAATATTATTAATTGTTGATCAATCTTGTAAACAGGATCCCCTAGACACCCTTGTATTTTGTGTTAACTTTCTTATTCAGAAATAGGCGTTAAACCACCTACTGCATTCTCTGTTTGTGTCTTAATTTTTCTATCAAGAGGTGGTTATTGAGTTGTTTTCTGAATTGGAGGAGCATGGGGGCGAGTCGGATGCTAACGGGAGGAGGTTCCATAGTCTTGGGGTGTAGCCAGAGATTGCTTGTTTCCTGGTCCTTTCCTTTTTGCAGTGACACATTTCAAGTCTGTATGTGTCCTAGCTTCTGGTGGTGTGCTGAGTTTCTCTGTGAGGTAGATGGGTGACTTGATGGCTACTGCCTCATAGATAATGCAGCAGGACTTGAGGGTGATTTGTGCATGTAGTTGGATCTAGTAGAGGTCAATGAAGGCCGGGGTGGCGTGGTTGTTTCTGCATAGACCCTTGGCCGCGGACAAGAGATTTCTCAGGGGCACATGGGAAGATAACGGGCGACCTTCAAGGAGGCCATTGCCCCTATCCAGGTAGGATAGGACCAAAGGATATCCCCCTGTTCTTGTACAGTTCTAATCTCGTGATAACTCCCACTTTCATCAATATAGGTCACTCCAATTGACAGCCATCCTCCATTAAAGCTCTCTCCTTTTTCCTCCAACTATCTCCTCCAACCTCCTTCCTCCTCAATAGACTTCTTGCTCACCAATATCCCCTAAACTAGTGTTGTCACACTTGTCTATCCCAAGTCACTCATGAGGAAACATTTTTTAATTGAATTGATAATCCTTTATTCGACTATAGAGTCTTCAGGCAAAATACATCAACATTACATTGCATACAATTCATTACTCCACTTAAGAGAAAATAACTATTGACTTTGGTATAAACATACACATTCATTATATTCCAAGTTGATTGAAAATCAGCTATTAAACACAATAATTCCATATTCACGCAGGTAGCATTTAAAGGTACTCAATTAGTTTACTGAAGGGAAGTATAAAGGATAATTAAGATAAGACTTCTTAAAATAAACAAAATAACAATAAACAATATCAAGTGTGGGACTCATAGGTCTAAAGTGCTAACAATAAACGTTTCCTTAACTAGTTTCGGTGAATATACTTAGCCACAAAATAGACTACTGCCAGATCATCAGATTTTCTGGCAAATTGATTGGCTTCACTTAAAGTGCATATGTTGTGCAATACAAGCATTGGTTTAAGGTATTTGATCCTCAGATTTCTCATCCCTTCACATGTAAACAAAAAGTGCATAATGTGTTCCATGATTGCACAACTTAATAGGCGATTACTACCTGTTGAGTTTTTCCATTTATTTGTATATTCTCATATTCTCACATATCCTGTTCTAAAATCTATGTACAAGGCATGGGCATAATTTGGAGCAAACATTTCTAGGTAGCATTTGTATCCAGGGCTCTGCTTGAAAGCCAAGTAATCCAAACCCCGAGACAAAGACAAGCACCCTCTTTTTATGTTGGTAGCCCTCAATATGGCGCAGACATTTTTCATCACAAATTTCGTGGATTTGGTCATTATACCTGGGTTAACCCAATAACCTAAAAGATCTGGGGCTGCCAAACCGTTTTTGACATGGACAAACCACGGAGGAGACCTCCCCCCTTTCCAAATGCATCACCTGTACGAGAGCCTCACCAAATGTTCCCAATGCTGGACTCCTCCAGATTCTGAACCCAATAGAAGGCAGGTCTCATAGCAAGCTTCTATTCCAAGGGGCACAGATTGCATTGCATGCAGAACATGGCTGTCAGGGCACATTTTTGCAATAGCAAAACACATTTTACAAACTTAATTTCAATTGTGTTGGGCGTCTTACCCCTAAACCGACCACATATATCCACAACATGAACTGTGGCTGCTTTTCCTTGCGCTTTATAAACTTCCAACACTGGTCCACGGCACCCCCTCCCTGAGTGAAGAAGAATGCTTTCAATGAACCACAATTTGTGCCCAAACTCCCAGCAACCCTGTCCATGTGGAGGACCCAACCACCATTGGAAGCGAAATGTATAGCAAGGTATTTATATCAAGAAACTTCCTCAAGCTTCGTCCCTCCCACTCTAACTGATAAAAGGTATCCTTGGGAAATTCTTGGGGGAGAAAACCATAGCCTTTATTTTTCTTTTGTTTAATTCAAGGCCCAACTCAATGCATTTCTTATGAAAACAGGACAAAGACAGTTTTAGACTAGACAGGGTGGTAGAAAGGAGAATGGCACCATCCCCAAAAAAGAATGCTAGTAATCTATCCTTCCCCAGCCGCGGAAAATCAAAATTATTAAGACACAGCTCTTCTATGATGATATTTATCGAGATGGAAAATAAGATGGGGGCCAGTGGACACACCTGGTGAACCCCTCTATCCACCAGAAATGGGAGCTCTGTGTCAGCAGCCAAACTCCAACGTACAGTTGCAGATTTGCTGCAATATAACTATCGAATTGGGGTCAACAAAGCCTCAGGAATGTTCATGGACAATAATAAATCCCAGAATGACTTCCTGGGAACACTGTCAAATGCAGTTCTTAGGTCCACAAATATTGTGTATAATTTAGATCTTTATAGGACAAATGTTTCTGAACTAGCAGGTAGAGACAAAACCACTGGTTCACAGTACTTACTCAAGCCTGGTCTAATACCTGCTTGTTGATGGCTCAGCAGTGATTCCCTTTCGACCCAATCCTGCATGTTTTTCAGAAGAGTTTTTGCAAATATATATCCCGTGATGTCCAAAAGGGAGATAGGGCGATAATTCAAGGGACTCTCTCTCCCACCCTTTTTGTAAATGGGAACAACCTCTGCCATCTTCCAAGACTCGGGGACCTTTTCCTGCACAAGAATATTATTCAAAATCAGCATTAAGACCGGTACCCATATAAGTGGTTTGTCTCTATACAAGTCCCCCGGGATCCTATCAAGCCCTACGGCCTTTCCCGCATTTTGAGTTTTTATGACATCCTCAACATCCTTTTGGGAGAACTGCCCTCTACCCCCACTTGCCTCCTAAACCCCTCCTTCCACCTCCACTTGCCTCCTGAGTTTAAAATCTTCGACTGAGTCTTTCGGCTCCACATTCTTATACAAGGCTTCAAAATGTTTCCTCCACACTGCAGGGGGAATACAGGCCTGCAATGAGGTATCTCCTCCTAAATCCCTATGTGAGATGAGACTCCAAAAATCTCTAAAATCACCCAACTGGGCCGCCTCAAGCAGGGCCACCCATTTGTTAGATATAAATTCCTTCTTTTTCTTTCCCGTTAGAGACCAAGTACCAAGACCAAAGGATTTCAAGTGCTACGTATCAAAACGCAGGTGGGAATCAAGGTACTGAACTATGACCTGCTTGGCCTCTCTACATTCACGTTCATACCATGCTTTTTGTTACTTTGGCCATAATTTCAGATTTTGGACAGGAAACAAAAGGAACAATTGTGGCAAGAATGCTTCCAATTGTAAAATTGTGTCCTGATCATCCTTGATCTGGGAACATAAACCTTCCAACTGCCCCAAATTTGTCCCAGATGCTTGGAAAAGTGTCATCCACCAACATTTCGGCCCATCTAATGGCACGTTGTGCATGGCTCGTCACTAATAAGTCTGAAGTAATGGTTTCCACTGGGGATGCAGAATTTTCCACATCCCCAGGGACAAAGTAACATTTTTTAAGTTGGGCCACCCCAGGTTATTGAGGTCAATGGATGATAGGTGGACAATGTTTTCAAGGGACCCTGGTCAAAGGGGTATTTCTGAGCGGGGAGCATACCAAGAGGACAAGTGCCCACAGCTACCGTGTAAGCTCTTGAGTATCCACAGGGAGTGACATTGAGGTGATCCCATGAGTTCAATATCAGACATTTGATTTGATTATTTGAATGGCACTACCCCAATGAGGGAGAGTTGAAAAGTTGGCCTATGTAGTGAGAGGGTTGAGGTAGCCTCACATCCCATGTTATTTCATTACAGAAGCATGGAGAGTAAACATTCATCCCATGTTGGTTACTATTGATGTGATTTACACAGTATACCTCTGCCACAGTCTGCTTCACATCCTTTTTTAACCTTTTTATTTGCATTTTCAACACAAAACAAGCTAATAACAACTTTAACAACAACACACATGACATTTCTACTAGTACTTTCGCTTGGAGTTACGATCTTCTTATTTGGTCGAGGCATGGCAAGGCCTCCTCCTCCTCAGTCTGTAATGCTTGTCTACTACTCTGTATGTTCTCTCTGGTGCAGCTGGGCTGAGCCATCCTCCCCCTGTAACCTTTCACCACCCATTGTTGGGCCCCCTGCGTCGTCTGTTTGATCCTCTTCTGAGCCTCTGGGTTCACCTGTACTGTCTCTTTCTTCTCCTCGGAACAGGTCTCGCACAAGGGTGTTTCACACCAGTACCTTGGCCCCACTGTCGCCTTCCCCCCTTTGAGCCACCCTTGTCCACACTGATGTTTCAGCTATCGCCCATTTTTGCAGGTCCTCCCACCACCTCTCTGTGTAAGGTCCTGTACTTGTGTTCCACGCCATTGCAATGCAACGTTTTGCCAATATCGTCATCAGGTCTTTCATTTTCGTAAGGTGTGTTCTCTGCATACCCCCTTTCGGGAAGAGTCCCAGCAAATAAGACTCTGGTGTCCATGCTTGCATTTGGATTCCTCCCTTCAATGCTTTTTCCTTGATAGTCCCTCAAGCCCTTCTGTATCACACTTCTTCCTTGCACAGTCCCTCTCATTCTTAACTCGCTGTGTTTCTTAGTTTTTCCTTACTGTACCTGTTCTGTCTCCCTTTTTCCTCTTTGGGATTGAATGCCATTTGCTTGTTTTCTCACCTTATCACTTGCCAAGTCTTTTTTTCTTCTCATCCCCTCATCTTCAGTCTCATATACCACCTCCATACACACTTCCACAACCCATTCTTCCCCATTCTCTCTTTCCTCTTCCTCCAGTTGTATCTCTTATTAATCTAGCCTTGCACCCATTTGGCCTAATGGCTCTCTAAACCTCTCAATCTGTCTCTTGGCTCCATATGATTTATTTATTTTATTTTATTTAGTTATTTCCATGTGTAGAGCCCGCCAAACCCATCCGTATATGGTACATAGATGAAATAGTCACAGTGCATGTTATGGATGATTAGGCATAGTCTGATATAACAATGACAGAGATAACACAGCTTGATGCAGTGAAGCTAGGGGTCTTGTGTGAAGAGCCAGGTTTTCCGTTTTTTGCAGAAAGAGTACAGCGAGGTGTCAGATCTGAGTGAGAGATGTTGGGCGTTCCAGTGTTTGGCCGCCACTGCTGGGAAGCTATGGCTGCCAGCTTTAGCTCATTTGAATATGGGTGTAGTGAGGAGGTAGGAGGTGATGGCACGGGTGGGTCTCTCGGAATGTGGTTTGGTGGTTTTGTTGGTGAGGTATTTGGGTACTGTTTTAGTGATACACTTGTGTGTGATGGAGAGGATCTTACATTTGATGTGGGTTATGACAGGTAGCCAGTGGGCAGTGTATCTAGTGGTGGAGATACGTTATTTTTTTGGGATATTCAATGCTACTCTTAAGGCCTTGCTCTGTATGATTGTGAGTATTTTGGTGTTGTTAGTAGAGGATCCTACAAATCGGACACTGCAGTAATCAAGTTTGAACAAGATTAGGGCTGTAGGTAATGTGATGCAGGCTTGGATGATGTGATAGATTTTATTGAAGTGTTGGCATCCTCAGTGTGATTGCTTTTGATAGGCACGACGATCTGCGTGTCATCAGCGTAGTTCGTGTAGGAGATGACTTGTTCATCCAGGAGGTCGAATAAGGGTTTAGTGAAGATGTTAAACAGTGTTGGTGAGACACACAAGCCTTGGGGCACTCTGCAGAGGACTGGGCCTGGTGTGGATGCTGCCATGTTGGAGAATACCCTCATAGTGTGGTTGGAGAGAAAGGAGCCGATCCAAGCTGTTGCTTGGGCAGAGAACTGTGCTGCTGAGGAGAGGTGTTGGCAAAGGATTTGGTGATCTACTAGGTCAAAAGCCACAGAAAGGTCAAGTAGCAGCAAGATAGCAAGGTTCCCATTGTCTATGATCTTGCCCAATTGGATTTTGAGATCTAGGAGTGCTGTCTCAGTACCGTAACCAGGGTGGAAGCCATATTGGCGTAGACCAAGGATATTGTTGGATTCCAGGTGTTTCGTTATTTGCAAGTAGGCCTCTCTGTGTAGAATGTTGAGGAAGGGGACAGTGGTGATGGTGTGGTAGTTGGTGAGGATGTTGGGGTCTAGGGATGTTTTTTTAGGAGAGGGAGAACCCATTAATTTTTCAGGTTGTCCTGGATGATCCCCTGTGTGAAGGAGTTGTTGATGAGTAAGATGATGAATGATGCTAGTTCTGCAGCACATTTTTTGATGAAGGGGGCAGGGCAGATTTCACCTTGTCATCTAGACGGTTTGAGGGCATTGATCATTTTTTTCTTCTTGTATCGTAATAGGTCTGAATTCAAATAGTTTGTTAGGGATGGGAGGGGGTGGATGTGGGTAGGTGTATTTGGTGGGGATAATTTGTCAAAAATGTCTACTTTCTAGTAAGGCGGTCTTATTGAGTAGTGCCTTCTGGATGTTGGTGCACCGAAAGGGGTCCTTATAGCAGCTTTCTGGTGGGGGCACATGGGATTCGAGTTCACATAGGATGAAGAAACGTTATTTTCAGCCTGTTTTAGCTTTGGCTATGCGCTGATTATAAGTGAGGCTTTTCGCCCGGATGATGGCCTGTTTAAAAGTTTTGGTTGCATCGAGGAATTTATTTTTATTATCATTTGATGGTGGTGTCTTCTATGTGGCCTCTGCATTTTGGTTAGGTGGCTTGTAGGATTTTCAAATCTGGTGTATGCCAAGAATTTAGGTGGGCTCTGGGTTTAGGTTTGCAGGTACTTAGTGGGGCAACTTTGTCTATCACTAGAAGGAGTGTTTGATTATATAACTCCAGCATTTGGTGAGAGTTGTGGTCTGCGTGTTGATAGTTAGTGATGGGGCAGAACATGGGGAGCATATTCTCTGGAGTGATGTTGCATGTGTTTCTGGATTGCGTGGCAGGAATCGGTTGCGGTGAAGCTTTGGCTGTAATGTATTTTGAAATGGTGAATGTGATGACGTTTTGGTCAGACCATGAGGAGGGGTGGTTAGAGATGATACTAGTGTTGCATTTCATGTCAGCCAGCCAGTCTAGGGTTCGGCCTTTGTTTTGTGTGAGTAGGGTGATGCACTGTGTGAATCCTAATGATTCAATTGTGTTTGTTATAGTTTTAGCATTAGCATCTGTGGGGTTGTTGAGGACTAGGTTAAAGTCTCCCATACAAATTATTCTGGAGAAAGGTTTGGCATTGTAGCCCAGCAGGAAGGTGATGTCCTCATCTAGAGAAAGTATTGGGCTGGGAGGCACATATAGGATGTGGATGGTGAGTGAGGTGGTATTAACAAAGGAGAGTTTTATGGATAGTGATTTTCCTGAATGGAAAGAACGTTTGGACAGTTATCTTAATGTCAAATCAGTTTTGGCTATGAGTGCTACACCACCTCCTTTGGCCAGAGGTCTGTCCTTTCTGAAGATGGTGTAACCCTCGGGGATAGCTAGTGAGAGGGCTGGGCCGGCGGCTGCATGAGTTTGTATGATGGCTAGTAGGTCAAGTTGGTTGGAGGTGATGAGATATGAGATGTCAAGTGTTAGGGAGAATTATCATAAATGTGCTAATTCCCTCTACCTTAGAGCCTGCCAGCTCTTTTGCTAAACTTTGGGACTTTGAATTTTTCAATTCAGTTTGTTTTCTGTGTTTATTTCTTTGGTTATGGATGTTTAGATTACTCCATAGGCATCAACTTTTCATGTGTGTTACACAACACCCTCAGTGCAGTGACACAGGGGTGTCTTTTAGACTTCCAAAAGGTTTAAATACCTTCTCTGGGATTTACTGTTTCCCAGAGAATGTAAGGTTAAATTTACTTTACTAGTCTTTTTAAATTCCTAGACCCAGCACACACTATCTTCCTATAAAGGGCTGGAGGGGTTACCATATATACCCTTTGTCTAGAAACTCATGTAGCAGTCAAATGCTACTCTTTCCTAATAAAATGGCTGGTGTCAGTGGTTTTACAACAATCTACCATGATTTTTTTTATTTTTTATTTATTGTGGTATAACCAAATATTGTTTTTTCACAAGAACACCGATTTACAAAACAAAACATTACATGTCTAGAAACAATATTTTTTTTAACATAATCACCATTCTTTAAAATTCAAAAGAGATAATGCTCACCAATTACAAATCTTCAGATTACAATAAATGGGAGAGGGAGTGAGAGTTGACGATATTTTGAAGAGATAAAACCTTTCTGTTGCAGCACTCTAACAACATTTATCGTCAACGCAGTTTCGTAACCCGCAATCAATCACCCAAAAATCCTGGGATGACAACCAATCACTTGAAACAATAAAGTGCCCCAAGTATTTCTTTTGAACATCCCATGTTCCATGACACAATCTTAATTAGTGCTCAATTGTCTGGCCTTTTGGATCCTGACATTCTGGGCATAAAAACCCACTTCTGTCCCCGACCCCCAGGGGGCGAGGCCAGATCCCGTGTGAACCAGACCAAGTTGAACTCTAAGAAAATTGTTCCTCCCATTTGCATCCGGGAATTCTTTTGAATAATTTGGAATATATCCAAGTGTCTTATCTGTTGGAGAAAAAGAAGGTGCCACTGTCGAGGACCACGTTTGGCCCTCTTTGTCTTCATGGGATTTGTGATTAGAGTGTCCACGTCACTATTACAACTAGTCAAAATCTCCAGAGAAGCTATTTTTAGATCACAGAATACCCCAGGAGAATCAGACTTCAAATGGACCCGGAGGTCTTCGTAAAAGTAAGAGAAGTTTCCAGTCGACCTGCGACCTAAGAGATGAGAGACCCAACTCAAATCTTAAACTGGCTATTGGCAAACTATTTGGCAGGCATAGCACTTTTTTTGCGATCCTGTCCTCAATTTTCTGCCAAACAAGAGACCAGACCAATGGTTTTGCCTCTAAGCCATACAGGAGGACCGGAATGAATTTAGCTACGTAAAACCGGATTGCTGGCAGGAGGGAAAACTTGCAATACTGTCTAATCATTTTCTGCAAGGGTCCCACAATATAACTGTAGGGTTCACTAGGCCAGGGTCATACATTGTAGAAGCAGTGGGCTTCAGTATGCAAGGGCCACTCATTATAACAGTAGGGTTCACTAGGCCAGGGTTGCACATTGTAGCAGCAGTGGGGTTCGTTATGCAATGGTCACTCATTATAACAGTAGGGTTCACTAGGCCAGGGTCACACATTGTAGCAGCAGTGGGGATCAGTATGCAATGGTCACTCATTACAATAGTGGGTTAACTAGACCAGGGTCACACATTGTAGCAGCAGTGGGGTTCACTAGGTCACACATTATATCAACAATGGGATTCACTGGGCCAGGGTCACACATTGTGTTAGCAGTGGGGTTCATTATGCAAGGGTCACACATTATAACAGTAAGGTTCACTAGGCCAGGGTCAAACATTGTGGCAGCAGTGGGGTTCAGTATGGATTGGTCACTCATTATAGCAGTAGGATTCACTACGCCAGGGTCATACATTGTAGCACGAGTGGGGTTCACTAGGTCACACATTATATCAACAGTGAGATTCACTGGGCTAGGGTCGCACATTGTATTAGTAGTGGAGTTCACTATGCAAGGGTCACACATTATATCAACAGTGGGATTCATAGTGCATAAGTCATATATGTTATGTACTTTGGCATTCTCAGCGGTGGATGGCACATTGTGACATTTTCAAACATGGTTTTAACATTTTTAGAGCAGAGTTTGAACAATGTAGTGTCCAAAGGCTCTTGCAGGTGGGTTGTGTGACTGTAGTTGGGGTTGGCAATAGGGAAATGCTCAGGCATGGAGCTTTGGATTTGGATATTCGGAGCGAGTATGTCATTTCTTGCTCAAGCTGCAAGATAGTTTCTAGTAGGAGGGGTGGTGAAGGTGAGCTGTATGCGGGGATGAGTCAGGTGAGGAGGCTCTTTGTAGCTTACTTTGCTCAGCGAGGCATGCGTGCATAGCGTGTGGCAGCCCAATGGCCGTACTGTGGACTTTCAGTGGAGGTGGGGGTAGGTCTTGGGGGCTTTTGTAGATATGGTTTGTGAGGTTAGGCATGTGTTGCATTCCTTTAGGGACTGTGGGTTAAGTGGTACCTCTGCTGCCACAACCACATTTCGTTGGACTTTACTGAGGGGCAGATAATTCAGTAGCACAGCGTGGTGGGGAATTTGGGCAGGCAGAACATTGAACGTGCCTAGGTTCAGGATTAGTAACCGCTTACCCGGCAGATCTTGGAGATGGTTGTGCATTGGCTCAGCTCTACACTCCTCCGTGGCCTGACAGGAAAGAGCCTTGGTCGTGGCCCTTTGGAGGGGGCTGGCTTCACCTGATGGCACTCCCTCATAGGCAGGGAAATACAATGTTGCACTCAATCCGCAATTATAAAGGAGGGCCTGGTGGGCCCAGGTAAATGTGCTGTTACGCTGTTGGCCATCTTGGCCTGTGGATTGTTCTCCAGGCTGGGCTGCAGTCAAATGCAGTGCGGGCCCATGGAAGTGGTTCTGCAAGCATCTGGGTATGTTGATGGGACAGCGCTCTATAGCTTACCCTTGTGGATGCAGCATGTGGAAAGGGCATCTGCTTCAGGGGACAGTGCCTGATAGTGTAGTGGACAACAGGATCAGACAGGAAGGAGCCTTGGTCGTGGGCTTTTGGAAGGGGCCAGCTTCGTCTGCAGACACTCCCTCATAGGCAGGGGAATATACTGTTGTGGCCAATCCGCAATGATAAAGGAGGGCTTGGTGGGCCCAGGTAAATGTGCTGTTATGGTGGGGACTATCTCTGCCTGTGGTTCGTTCTCCCAAGCTGGGCTCTTGTCAAATGCAGTGCGGGCCCATGGAGTGGTTCTGCAGGCATCTGGATATGTTGGTGCGGCAGCGCTCTATAGCTTACCTCCTGTTCCATTCCGGTGGTGTGGATGCAGCATGTCAAGGGGGCATCTACTTCAGGGGACAGTGCCTGCTAGTGAAGTGGCCAACAGGGCAAGGCAGGAAGGAGCCTTGGTTGTGGGCCTTTAGAGGAGGCCAGCTTTGCCTGCCGGCGCTCCCTCATAGGTAGGGAAATACAATGTTGCGGCCAATCCGCAATGATAAAGGAGGGCCTGGTGGGCCCAGACAAATGTGCTGTTACGGTGGAGGACATCCTGGCCTGTGATTCGTTCTCCCAGGCCAGGCTGCAGTCAAATGTAGTGTGGACCCACAGGTGTGGTTCAGAAGGCATCAGGAGTAATTGTGCAGACATCTGCGTATGTTGATGGGGCAGTGCTCTAAAAGCTTACCTCTAGTTCCATTCTGTTGGTGTGGATGCGGTATGGTGTGGATGCGGTATGTCAAGGGAGCATATGCTTCAGGGGACAGTGCCTGATAGTGTAGTGGCTGACAGGGCCAGACAGGAAAGAGCGTTGGTTGTGGGCCTTTGGAGGGGGCCAGCTTCACCTGCTGGCACTCCCTCATAGGCAGGGAAATACAATGTTGCGGCCAATCTGCAATGATAAAGGAGGGCCTGGTGGGCCCAGGCAAATGTGCTGTTATGGTGACGGCCATCTTGGCCTGTGGTTCGTTCTCCCGGGACATGATGCAGTCAAATGCAGTGTGGGCCCACAAGATAGGTTCTTCAGGCATCAGGAGTGGTTCTGCAGGCATCTGGGTATGTTGATGGGTCAGTATTCTAAAGCTTACCACCTGTTCCATTCCAGTGATGTGGATGCGGCATGTCGAGAAGGCATCTGCTTCAGGGGACAGTGCCTGATAGTGTAGTGGCCACCATGTCCAGAGACAAAGGAGCCTTGGTCGTGGGTCTTTGGAGCAGGCCTGGTTTGCCTGCTGGCGCTCCATCATAAGCAGGGAAATACAATGTTGTGGCCAATCCACAATGATAAAGGAGGGCCTGGTGGGAACAGGCAAATGTGGAGTTGCGATGGTGGCCATCTTGGCCTATGGTTTATTCTCCCAGGAATGGCTGCAGTAAAATGCAGTGTGGGTCCATAGGAGTAGTTCAGCAGGCATCAGGAGTGGTTCTGCAGGCATCTTGGTATGTTGATGGGGCAGCAATCTACAGCTCACCTCCGGTTCCATTCCGGTGGTGTGGATGCGGCATGTCGAGGGGGCATCTGCTTCAGGGGACAGTGCCTGATAGTGTAGTGGGAGACAGGGCCAGACAGGAAGGAGCGTTGGTCGTGGGCCTTTGCATGAGGCTGGCTTCACCTGCTGGCTGTGAGATGTTCTGACCCACTGGCTCTGCCCTGCAACATCACTGTGTGCTGCTTTCATCAAAAACAACAGAATGGCTGCCAAAAAGCCCTATGTGACAAAAATCTCTGAGAAGTGTGCAGGGAAACCTGAAAAATAGGCCACCAATCCATTTTGCTTATGTCAGTGGTAAAAACAGGAGACCACACTGTCAAAACCTATCATTGGGCTGCCCACAAGGTGGAATGAAACTACTTGAAACGGCAGTGCTACATTCCAAAGGAAAACCCAGAAGTGCTTTAAAAATCTGTTTTTCCTTGGCTGTTGAAAAGTGCAAAATCATGGTTCCCATACAGCAGAGAAGATCCAACATCCTTGTGGGGTGTTCACCATCACCTTATTTAAGGAATCCCCATTAGCACAATATCAGGAGAAGCACCTTTCATCATTAAAAAAATCCACGTTCAAAAGGTGCTTGCCTGGGTAAAATATGTCAGATATGGGCCAGTACCGCCGCTCGCCTGTATCCAAGCTGTCATCCACTTATACTGTCAGTTTAAAACTTGTGTCTTAAAATCAAATTGTAGAAAAGAACAGACTTGCCATCAAAAGCAATATGGTTTGCTACAATTCAATGTCTATGTTTTAAAAAGACTGGAATTAAGAGATCTATGTGTATATTTGTAGAAAATGTAAATTGTATTTTAGAAAAGAGCATTTTAAACAGTTTTTTAAAAGTGAACTAATGTCAGCCACACTGGACTTCAAACACATTCCACAGCTGCTCCCAAACAAAGGAATCTTCCTCCTGCTCTCTGCTCAGGAACTGGAATTGAGTTGTTAATGGAGGTGGGAGGAGATTTTGGCCTGTTGCTCTGAGTGGAGACAAAAGACTCCCTTGACTGAAAGGAAATGCAAATTTGGTTGTCAACAGAAACCAACTGCCAAAGGAAGTAAAGCCTGGGAGTGCTCTGGCCCAGCCAAACCTTGGAGGCGGGACGAGACAAATATGTGTATCTTAAATTCCAAGGAAATATCTTTTTGGAAAAAGAATCATAGAAAACTGTGTACAACTTGGAAAAATCTGTATTTTATAGGTTGTTAATATGAAAATGCTGCTCACAGTTTGAAACTACTCTGAACCCTATGCAATATTCAGAGACCGGACAGCTAAAATGTTGATGTCGTAGCAATTGTGATAGGAATATGAAAATGTACAGTATTATGCCCAGAGGTCATGCACATGTATGTGGAAAAAAGTGTACAGATCTGACACTGGGTAACCAACTCAAAGCGTGAAAAACTCAATTTTGAACCAAAACTCTCATGAAGATGGGACACAGATTAATACGTGCTCTATTATATCTGTGATGTGAATATGTATTATTAGCAAGTTGGTGATATTGTAAATATGCTTTATATGAAAAGGAGATTTTCTGTGTAGAAACAAAGAGGAGGTTTTTCCCTGAATTGTAAATTGCAGCATCACTATGACAGTAGATTTCCTTCTCAAATCAGGAGAGGGGAAATATTCTGACCAATCAGATTCCTAGAGGGTGGGCTTAGTATAATCAGCCTACCCACCCCTTTGGGAAATACATAAATAGGGACTGTTTAGGACCTATAAACACACACATTCACCCATCAAATGATTTACTGGTGAAGCGCTCTGCAGGAGGAACCCAGATCCAAGACTCCAGAACTCTGAAAGCAGAAGGCCCAATTCCAAAGCTGAACCCTTCTCAGCTTAGCCTTTAAAATCTTGCAACCTGATTTAAAGACTTCCAAGGGGAATCCCACAAAAAGAACAGCCGGGCGTGCTGTTTTTTACTTTCTTGCCAAGAACTCTTGCTAGAACCCAGAGATCCAAACCAGTAGAGCAGATCTGTAACCCAGAACCAACCCGTCAGATCCAGAACCAGAGGCCATGCAGTGTCCAGAGTGCCGTGCTGAGTGCGGAAACCGGGTGCCTGAATCCTGTCCGGTGAGCTAGCAGAATTCCAGTCCAGAACCCTTTGACCAGATCTTTGACAGGCCTATTCCAAAACCATAGTTGTGAGTATCTAGCATATCTACATTCCGGTGATATGGATGCGGCATGTCGAGAGGGCATCTGCTTCAGGGGACAGTGCCTGATAGTGTAGTGGCCAACAGAGCCAGACAACAAGGTGCCTTTGTCGTGGGTCTTCTGCCGCTGCTCCCTCTTATGCAGGGAAACACAATGTTGCTGACAATCCGCAATGATAAATGAGGGGCGGGTGGGTTTTTGAGGTTTCTTCTCTTTCTCTCTCAGCTTCCGTTTGTGCCTTCTTTTCTCCCCACCCAAGCTGTTACCTGTTCCCCTTCTGTTCTGCCTATCTATGTTCCTGTTCTGTCTCTTCTCTTACTGTTCTGACTCTTCTATCTTAATTTCCTATTCACATATTCTCTCGCCTTTCAGTCTTCTGTCCTCTGTCACCCAATTTAAGTTCTCTCCCCATTCTCTAACTCTCTTTGTTTCCCCCTCTCTCACATGTTCTTTCCTTTTCCATCAGTATTGTTTCCTTTCCCATCTGGTACTCTGCAACACACATCCCTTCATATTTGTTCTCACTCAATCTCCCCTGTATACTGTCTCTCTCTCCCCACCTAATCTGTCTTTTACCTTTCCCTTTTATTCTGACTTCCTCCCCCCTTCAATTCTGTCTCACTCCCATTCTATCTCTCTGCCTCCTAATACTCCTGCCTCCCATTCTGTCACTCATATTCTGTCTCTTTTTCCTTTACTATCTCAGTTCATCATCTTGTCCCCTTCCATGCTTATTCATTTACTCTCACCTATTCTTATTCACCTCTCTCCCTCTCTCTCTCTCTATCTCTCTCTCTCTCTCTGTCGTCCTTTCCTTTATGTCTGTCTCCTGTACAAATAAAGGACACACAGTGACATCAATGACATTTGTGATGTCATCTTTGATGTCCTGGGTGTTAGTGTTAGCAGTGCACGGTGGCACGAGTTATGGTTGCTTATGTTACATAAACTGCCGAATTTCAGGGTTTTTTTCGGTTTTACTTTGAACCATAACGTCCCTTTAACAAAGTTTGTTCACTGAATTTCATAGGTTTTTAGTAATGCAACTTAACCATAACGTCCCTTTAACAAAGTTTTTTTACTGAATTTCATAGGTTTTTAGTAGCACAACTTAACCATAATGTCCCTTTAACAAAGTTTTTTCACTGAATTTCATAGGTTATTAGTAGCACAACTTAACCATAATATCCCTGACTTCATATACATGTAACATAGAACATACTAACCCCCTCGTAGTGATTTTCATGTCCGCGGACTACCGCCATGTCCACGGACATATCGAAAATCTGAGCGTGGTGAATGTATATTTAAATAGTGTGCCCCATTTCCCCTTTGAAGTTGGCTCTGAAAAGAGCTGTTTTTTTTGGTTTTTTTACAGGTGCTTGACAGACACCTGTTATTTTGTATTTTCTTTCTTGTTTTTTTTCTTACTTTACTCCTAAAATCTTCACATAACCTTCTCCAAAGCAACTCTTACATTCCAAAATAGAAAGGCATTTCCCGTAAAAGATAAAGAAATGCCATCTTCTTTAAAATTAACAGCATTACTGGCATCAATATTCTCATTATTACAGAAGAACATACCAGCTCTAAGCATGAAGGCACACATGCCTCGGTTGATGACACACCTAGCAATGTTTTGCTGAGGACAAAAAACTGAACTATTGTCCCATATTGCCCTAGGTAGTAATCCAGAAAAAATTACTTTCACTTTTGGAAGGATCTTCATTACGGCTTGAACCAAGCGTTCCAAATCAGCCAACAAAGTAGGGGCACTGACGTTGCCCAAATGGAAAGCACCATAGTGCAAAACTACCACATGCGGACTGTTCATCGTGGCCATATCCTCACAAACTTGTACAATTCCCTGTACATTGCAATCAGGCACAGTGCTCCACACCACCTCCACTCCTTTCACATCAAAGTTCTTTGCAACATGCCTGCATTGAGCGTACTGTTGTAAACCATACACAAACATATCTCCAAGCACCAACACCCTGACTTTCTCTACTTCTGCCATCTTCACCACACACAGTCTCTTTCAACACAAATCCACAACCTCGACATCTGATTGGCTGATCCGTACAGTCTTCTTTCCATGTTGGATTTCATGGAAAAACCCGGATGTAGCACTCACTGTCTACGAACAGCCGTGGTGTCCGCGGACGGCATCCACTTTACTTTCTGTGCCATCCCCTCATTGCATACAGCTAAGCAATCACACAATACGAATAACGTCCTCAGAACACCCCCATTTTTAGAATTTCGAACATTTCAGGACAATTATCATTTCATTATTCAACATATTAACATTACAAATATTATACTTTCATCTTGTACTCTGCACACAATGCTATGTTTCTCCATTAGTAGCTCAGTATACTAGATAGAATCCCATAATACAATGCTATTTATATCAATGCATCGTTCAAAGCACTAATAACGGTATGATATTTATTGCAATATCCTTGACACTTTTTTCGCAACATTATAATAAAAATCCCTAGTACACAAATTCCATGAAAACTACATACACATGTGATGTCATCAGTGATTTCATCAATGACATTTGCAATGTCATCTATTATGTCCTGGGTGTTAGTCTTAGCAGTGCACGGTGGTGGCGCGAGTTATTTTTCATAGCTTACCATAACTTGCGATTTTCAGGGGTCTTTCGGCTGTACTAAGAACCATAACGTCCCTTAAACAAACTTTTTTTAATATCACGCAAACAATATACAAACATGGCGTGCAAAAACCAACTTCTCACAGGAGGCTTTACAAAGAATGTTGCAAAGTAAGAATTTATGCTCGTTCACAGTGAAGGTCAGCTGCTTCCATTTTTTTCTCAGGCCCCGGAGAGGCTCACAAAGCGGACTATAAGGTTGTATTCTGTTTTGACCTTGACAGACAAAGATTGTGATGAAAGACTTCTCTTGAAGGAGTGTTGCTAAAACGTAAGAGAAGAGAAGGATGAAATTTCTGAAACGAAACCACTTTTATATATTATATCACTATGCGAAAGATCGTTCGCACACACGGAGTCGTATTTTGGGACTGCAGTACTCGTAGACAATGGAAATTGCTATTGTACTGTAAGTAACCCTTTAGATTATTTTATACCAAATATAATTACAATAGCGTAGCATTAAAGACCGCTCAAGTTGAACTTGTTCGTTGAAAGTGGCATAATGTTTTCTACTGCGCACTATCACCGCCGGATTGATCCCCTGTCGTTTAGAGGGCTCTGAAAAAGGCAGACAACACAGGGTGGTTTAATAGAAATAATTTAACCAGTCTATAGGCGGTCAAGCGCTCTACTCGCTGTGCCACTTCACTGTAGCCTGTCAAGTGGCACAGCGAGTACAGCGCTCGCTTTGACATCTGTGCACAGCTTGCTAACGCAAGTTTGAATCCCGGCAAGGCTAAACTCAGCCTTTCATCCTTCCGTGGTCGCTAAATGAGCACCACACACTGTGGTTAATAATAAGCACCGGTTCTTAGCGCTATATGAATGGGAAAATGTTATTATTTTATTATTAACATACTCCGTTGCACTATCTTCGATAGCAAATAGTTTCACGCCCTAATAAATAAAATGATGATTTTTAATGAAGATCGGCTGGTGAGACTAATTTATGTTTTTTAAAACAGGTATGTGGCCCCATTTTGCCTATGTCACGATTAACAGACTCCAGCGGATGAGGTCTTCAACTGCCAGGTGCAGGTCCAAATATGCAAATTCATGACCATCACCATTTTATGGGACAATCGCCAAGGACCAATATGCCCTTACGCAGTACTAGCGGCTCCAAACAACATACCAACCAATAGGGTGGTCTAATGGCTCGTTGTTGGAGCAACCTTCCGATTATAAGAGCGACCATTTACTGCTTTTATCATAAACCAACAGCCTATCTACCGCAAAGGAACAACGCGTGGCTCAAAATAAACTTTTGCTGATCGACAGTAGAGACAATAGCAAATCGCTGAATATTCACTAAACATTTCATGTGAAATAAATGTACTTTACCAAATGTACAATCCTGCTGTTTACTTTTAAACCACAGTTTCATATTCCGAATTGTGGCGCACTGAGTTGTAAGCTGATCTAACACCCTCTGTACTGCAAAGGAACATCGCGTGCCTCAACATGAACCTTTGCGGATCGTCAACAAAGACAAATGCAAATTGCTGAATATTCTCACATTTGATGTCAAATAAATGTACTTTACAAAATTTACAATCTTGCTGTTTGCTTTTAAATCACTGTTTCATATTCCGAATTGTGGCGCCCTGTGTTGTGACATAATATGTGTTGTCTTCCGGGTTCTGTGTAAAGTCACTTAGGATTGCAGAGGACTGGGCGCGTTTGATGACGCACCCTGTAATGTCACGGAGAGAGTCGGGGAATATGAATGCTCTGATAATATCAGGCTTAGGGGCGGGAGATATGATTTAGTGTCGCAAAAGCAAGTCAACCAGGTCAATAGCGCCAGTCATAGGATTATCACATAATGTCGGCGGTCACCAGCCGGATTTATCATTTCTTTAGTGGACAAAAAGTCGGTTGACACCCATAGGAAATTGTACTATTAGCGGACAAAAGGAGTGGTCTTAAAACACTTTCACCCTGACAACGAACAATACAAACAACATTCTCAGAACACCCCCATTTTGTGTAATTGCAACCATTTCGGGACACCGCGAGGGTTCTTAGAACACATTCAACTAGACAGATTACAATACGGACAGCGTCCTGAGGACACCCCCTGTTTGTGTATTTACGAACAATTAAGTACACTGGGAGTGTTCATAGCTCATTTTTACCTTCCTTGCGAACAAAAATGACACATACTCTGTCCTCTAAACACCCCACAATTCAGTTTATTTACAAAATGTCAGAACAGCCGTGTTCTCCGCGGACAAATCGAACGCAACAAAAACGTCTAGCACATAAAAAAACAAAACAATGAACCTATCTCATACTCCCCCACCCTCTCCAAACACTCTTACACACCAACACAGGGCACTAAATACAATTTTTTATCCACATTTCACTGCGCTGTACACATATATATAGAACCTGGTGAGTATGTCACACCCAACAAGCAATGTGAGATTGTGAGGAAGGGGGGAGGAGTGAAATAAGGGCGGTGGGAGGTGTTACTAAGGTGTGCGGCGAAGATTTGATCAATTAGTGTTGACGGTGAAGTGAATGGTAGCATGACAGGCGCGAGAGCCATCCGCTACGTCACGGAGAAGGGTGGACGGAGCAAGAAAACATCATGTGCGGCTGCTCGTAGATACTGATTGGCCTAGGTCGTGACCACCTGTAAGGGGGTGTGTGTGTGTGGCTTCCTATGAATTGGCGAATTGGAGGATCCCTATTGATCGAGCAGCAAAACTCGATAGATAGATGACGTTTTCCTGTAGGCGGTAGCTAACTGGTTGCCTAGTACGGAAGATAATTGGCTGGCTAAGCCCTCCTGTTGAGGGGCGTATCACACGCGAGGCGACGCAGCGTGCGCAGTCTGATTATATTATTGGTTAACTTGTTCCAGACGTAACAAGAGGACAGCTGTGGGGTTAACGGGGACAAATAGCAAAACTTATTTCGAGCTTTCTGAAGTGTAAAAGATCTTACCGATAGTTTTGGAAGAGGTCGGTGGTGACGTCACCCGTAGGGCTTTCATAGGATACCTCGACCACACAGCATTGTTGAAGGGTGGTGGGGAAGTGAATAGTGGAGAGGGGGTGGGCACGGAGGTTGTCGGCCACGTTAAATACGGGAAAGGTGGAGAGGGGGACGTGACCGTGCACGGAGAACGCCGGCCATGTCGAGTGAGGAAGGAGGAGGAGGGGAGGAGAAAAGTGGGACGGCTGTATAAGCACGTCACACAGGGCACGCAGCCGCAGGGGGCTTCGTGCGCTGATGCCGCAGGGGGCCGTAACGGTGTTGAGGAAGGAAAACAAATACAGGAAAAAGACAGCATTTTTGCAAGTGTTCTATTTGACTGTTTCTCCTTTTAGCGGACGGTCGCAAGTCCCCAAACTACGGGGCCAGGTAACACATCTGCAATTGTCATACTTGACTGGGTTTTCTTTTGTGGACGGTCGCAAGTCCCCAAAACTACGGGGCCAGGTAACGACAACTATACTGAAGGGAGCTAACGACACAGTATAACCATGTCATACGGGTTAGGATCGGGAGGGTGGGGGAATACCCTCACTACCCCACTACAGCATATATGTAAAACACTATCACCCCATATGGAAAAGCTGATCAAATACAGCATAGAATGGACACAAGGGACGGACAACAAAATGACGACACCCTGGCCGCCTAACGGCAGTTTCGACCCGTACGTCCAACACTCGCTACTAACACATATACACAACACATACAAGGGGAAGAAGTTGACGCATCACTTGGAGGTGTTTAACTTATGGAGGATGTTCCAAGGGTCCCGACCAGGACAACCGGAATGTTCACTGTGGAGGAAACGAAGGAGGAGAAGAAGATTAAGGAGGAAGAAGGAAATGGGGAAAAGGAGGTTGAAAGCGCACAGTGCGTGGGAAGAGGCCGAGAGGGGGAGGAAAAGCTTAGCACCGCGAATGAAACAGAAATTAAAAAGGAAAGGACCGACGACATGCCTTTAGTGAAAGTAGTGAAAAAGGAGGAAGGGGGCTTATATCCTGTAACGGCGCTACGAGAAGTGGTAAGGCAACAACTAACGGTGGCTGAGGGGTATTCAAACCCAACATACAGCCCACCACCATATACAGCTACAGGTGGCTACACAGGGGGGAGGTGACAAGTACGGTAGGCCCCACATATACGAAGATGCACGCAAGGGAAGGGAAGACTAGTGAAGAACCAATCCCAAACATAGGACACGACGAGTGGGTAGCTGCGCAGGTGCTGCTAAACTTACAAGGGGCACTAACGGGAGAAGAAAAGGAGGTAGTACGGAAAATGAATGAGGACGATGAGGGTAGCAGTGAAATAAAAGGGGAGGAAGGTAAAAGGAAAGAAGGGGAGCTGTTACAAGCAGAGGAGGAGATGTTGGAGGATAGATTGGCAGAATTAAGGAATGAGCAAAACGCTCTGATCAAACAGCTTGAGAAGGAGGAACGAGAGAGAAGGAGGGAAAGGAAGGAAAGTAAGGATCAGTTAGAAAAAATGAGGGAACGAACAGAAGAACGGAAGCAGGAAGCTGACAGGATGAAGGCGATAGCAGAAAGGGTATCTCGACCAGCACTGCGTGACAGGAAAAGAGAGGAACAAGAGAAAGAAAAGGAAATGGAAATATGGAAGAGGAAAATACTATCAGGAACCACCAAGAAGTACGAGGAAGGCAAAGTGATAGAAAGCATATTAGAAAGGGAGAGAGAGAGATGGGAAAGGAGGAGAGAGGAAGAAAGGATATTAGAGAAGGTGAGTAGTGAGGTGATGGAGGAATTAAAAAAGAAAAGAGAGGAAATAGGTGGTGAAATAGTAGAAAAGAGGGAAGGGGAAAGAAGGGATAGAAAAGGGGAGAGTGGGGTAAAGAAGTATGTACGGAGGGATGTAGAAGTAGCGACAACATCAGCACAAAGGGGAGCAATTGGTAAAGAAGAAGTGGAAGGAACGGATTTAATAGACTTAAAAACAGTGACGATTAGGGGGAAAAAGACAGATTGGGGGTTGTCACTCCTGGTTGATTTTTGCAGTGAAGAAGAAGAAGGAATGGGGGAGAAGGAAGAAGCGGCGATAGGGAAAGCTTAGACAAATTGTACATCACCCGCACCAACAGGGAATCACCATGGGCATGCAGAAGGAAGGAATAGATGGGGGAAATTAAGGGAAAGAGCCAGGAATGGCAGGAAAGCAAACACGCGCAGCTACATCCGCATCGTCCCGTCCAACATGTCCGCCCACACCCGCTCCTGAACACACACCCTACGCCGGCAGGCTTAGAGAACTCCCCGGATGTAGGCAGGAGGAACGGACGCACACACTCAAATCAAATAAAGAAAATAATAAGAGAAGGGGAAGAGATGAAGGGGAAGCTGCAACGAGCAGCAGAAATATGGACATGACAAATGATCTAGACGACACAGAAGAAGAGGAGGGGTATGTGGACTCTACACCGCGACAACTGGGGGGACAGACGGGACACAATCTAATGCCGCTGTTGGAGAGAGGGGGGGGTTAGACCACAATAGGTCCCTTGGAAGCATGCCGATAAGGAAAATATCAAGTGTAGCCTCCCATCACTAAGTGGAGGAGCGGGTAAATGGATATACGAGATGGAAAAACACACTGCAGGACAGAAACTAGCAGTAGGGGACGTGAAGGGCCTACTAATATCAATATTACGGGATGCGGCAGATGATATCTGGAAGAGAGCGGGTTTCCCCGGGGTCACAATAACGAACACATCACACGACGGGGCGCCATTTGCGAATTGCAGGCATGCACTATGGCAACCGCTGAGAGTACAATACCCAGACACCTCAGACATAGGAGCAATTACGTCACGCAAGATGCGTGAGAATGAAGATCCTGTTGATTATATCCAGGAGATTCAGGAGAAGTGGCGCATGGAAACTAGAGAGCAATGGGACAAGACACCGGCAATCTTTTACCACATACTAATAAAAGGGCTCCCGGAGGCAGTACAAAAACAATTGAAGAAAGTGGTGGGGATGGAAGCAAAGGCTTGGCCGGAAATACAATTGACAACAATAGTACAATATTGTAGGACGTGGCAAGAAAAGATGAAACAAAAGGAAGAAGATAGAAAAGTGGAAGAGGCTAAATCAGTGCAGAAAAAACTGACTAAGTACACAATGCAAGGTGCACTAATAACCACGCCAACAACAATGACACTTAACCCCACGCAAGTAGTGGCCGCACTGGATCACACACAACTACAAACACCACCACCATCACAATCACCACGACTTATAACACAACAGCTGCCACCAACCTCACCATACACGGCTAAAATGGGAGGAGGGTACGTGGCATCAGGAACTGGATATTATAATAACATCAGGGGAAGGGGAGGAATGATGAGGGAGAGGGGATATGGCCAACCTGCACAACAGCAAAGGGGAGGATTCCGAAGCTTCTACCCCACTGGGCAACCAGTGTACCAGGATAATGCAGGAAGTTCCCACAGCAGACCAGGGAACCACCTGTATGTTGGGTTTGTGGGATGTTAGGACACATGTCGCGTACATGTAGAATGAGACCATCAACACCAGCATGGGGGGAACAAGGACAACAAGGGCCTATGAGGGAGCAGCAGGGTTACCAACAGCTGCAGGGGCTGCCACAGAACGGCACACAGCAACAGTTAGCAACACAACAACAGCCACAGACATATTCACTACCGCAACAACAGGTAGCAATATCACAACAACACCAATAGCAGCCAGTGCAGCAGCCCACTCAAATACAGGACCATAAGGTAACCTCCACCGATACACATCTCCAACAAACACAATTGGGAAGGGTGACTGTCTTGGGACACAACCCTTACACAGGAAGTGGTCAGTCGTTATACCCACAATAGGACAGCCCACAGACGTCCTTGGTGTGTCCCATCCTGTCGATAACACCTAATAATGCGGAGGAACCACGCATTGAGGTAACGATAGGTGACAGAAACATATCATTCCTTGTTGACACTGGGGCAACCCGGTCTTGCATAAGGGAAGGTAGATTTAAGATGTCAGGTGAGGCCATGAACACCCAAGGATTCTCTGGGGCTAGGGGGTTGGTTCCCTTTACTGATAACATCTCCTTATCTATTGGAGATTATGACATGTCTGTCCCGCTCTTGTATTCAAGGGAGTCACCAGTGAACATACTTGGGAGGGACATAATGAGCAGGCTTAATATGACAATCTCCTTCACGGAGGACGGCATAATTTGTTCCACTCCAGGAATAAACATGCTTACTGCACGACAAATACTACAAGCATACTGTGGACAGACAGTAGCTCGGGCTGAGCCAGTGGATGGCGAACTGTTCCAGTACGGAACGGACGTGGCATTCGTCTGGATGCCAGGAATAGAAGGAAAGATCTGGAGGAGGCCAGCAGCATATTTGTTCAGGCCTGAGACACCAGCCAATGAACCAGAAGGGAAGGTGATTTCAGTGAGCATCGAGAGTATTATAGCAACTGCTGATTATATCGCAGTACATGGCCAAGACAGGGAAGGAAGAGCATGGAGGGCAGTGATAGCCATGGCTGGGGGATGTAGGCTCACACAGGTGTCAGACGAGGAGCTCTTTTCAGAAGACAAGGAAGAAGGTGAGATGGTATTTATGATGAGTGTAGATATATGGCTAAGAGTGACATATAAGCAAGTGGCACACAAAATGGCCATGGCACTTGAAGCACCTGCATCTACCCCAGTTCCCTTCTACGACGAAGATATGGCAAAAGTTCCAACATCACTGTGGACCACCAGTCCCTATGACGTGGGATGCATAAAGAGTATCTGGGGAGTAAGAATAAAACTGAAAAAGGGTGCAATACTACCTAGAGTGAAACAATACCCACTATCAAAGGAGGCAGATGAGGGCATATATGAAACGATAACGGCCCTAATAAATAATGGCATATTGGAACCATCCGAATCACCATGTAACACGGCTGTGTACCCAGTGCACAAAGCTAAAGGAGGGTCTTGGGGTTTTATCCAGGACCTCAGACCCTTGAACAACATTGTAGAAGCAGAATACCCCATAGCAGCAAACCCGGCCACAATATTATGTGGAATTCCGGCAGAGGCCTCACGATTCACAGTGATTGACCTCAAAAATACCTTTTTCTCAATACCCCTGCACCCAGATTCACAAGATTTGACAAGCTTCACATACAGAAACACAAAATGGAAACACACCAGGTTACCACAAGGGTACTGCGAGTCACCGTCAATTTTCAACAGAGTAATAGAGATGGACTTGGGAAACATTGAACTGGAAAGTACGGTACTACAATATGTTGACGATATAATAATTTGCAGCACAAGCGAGAAAAAGTGCAGGGAGGACTTGTTGAAAATGCTGACAGTGTTGGCTGAAAAGGGTTACAAGGTAGACAAAGAAAAGTTACAGTACTGTCAGGAACAGGTACTATACATTGGTCAACTAATATCCCAACACGGAAGAAAGATTGCACCACAAAGAGCACAAGCTATATCAAACACGCCACTACCACAAACGGTGAGGGAGCTGCAGCAGTTCCTGGGATTATGCAACTACTGTAGAGCATGGGTTTTTGACTACAGCTGATACATAGGACCCCTACTGGAAGCATTGAGAGAAGCACACAAAGGGGACAAAACGTTGAGGTGGACAAGGGAAATGAAGGAGGCATTTGACGAGTTCAAGCACGCCATATCTACTGCTCCGGTACTAGCCACCCCAGATTATGAACGGCAGTTCTTTATCTTTTCACATTGCGACTCAGCAGTAATGAAAGCAGTATTGACTAAGAACACCAGCATGGGACACAAGCCACTAGCGTTCTACAGCGGTCATTTGGACCCTGTTATGTTAGGACATTTCCCTTGCGAACAGAGTCTCGCCGCGGCTGCATTTGCAGTAGAGAAATCATCATCGATTACAATGGGGTGCCCAACCACACTATTTGTGGAGCATGCGCTATTTGCAATATTGAATAAGCCTAAGTTCACACTGACCACACAGAGGGCGTCAGGTTATGAGATCATCTTGTCTAGACCCGAACTGTCAATTGTCAGATGCAGTACAGTTAACCCAGCCAGATTTATAGCGGATGTTATTGAGGAAGGTGATTATGCTCACGATTGTACACAGACTATCGAAACGTACTCATGCACTAGAAAAGTTGAAGAGGATGCACTTAAGGGTGGAGAGATTTTGTACATTGATGGGTCATAAACAATAGACCAAAGTGATGGGATAAGGAGAACTGGGGCAGCAGTTGTAAAAATGACAGAAGATTTGATGTATGTCCCGGTGAAATTTGTGCAGTTACCACAGCATTATTCGGCTCAAGCAGCAGAATTGGTTGTACTGATCTTGGCGTTGAAGGAAAGCGATGACAAAAGAGTTACTATATATTCTGATAGTGCATATGTCACGTCAACTGTCCACTCGGGGTTGATAAAATGGCAGAGAAGGGGGTTTAGGAGAACTGATGGCACCCCAGTGCAACATGCTCTCTTGTTAGCAGAATTAATTGAAGTAATTATTGATCCCCAAGAGATAGCTTTGGTTAAATGTCCGGCACACACTAATGGAGACGATCATATCTGAAAAGGGAATGAAACAGCAGACGCACATGCCAAACATGCGGCATACTTTGGTGAAACATGGAACCCTCCAGAGTCCGAGAGAGGGAAGGGGGATGGCAAAACAGATGTTGATAAAAGAAGGGTACACCCATCTCCCCGCCACACAGATAATGGAATTACAGGCAGCCGCACCAATGGAAGAAAAGGAACTATGGGTAAAAAGAGGATGTACGATGTCCCCAACTGACGCACTATGGCGTCAAGATAACACTGGAAAGGTGGTCATGCTGTTGGCCCTGCTGAACACGGCCCTGGCCCAGATCCATCACCCAGCTCATACAGGAAAGGAAGTAATTGCAGCACGAATTAGGGAAGACTGGTTCTGCCCCGAGTTAAATTCTCATGTAACAAATTTTATCAGCAATTGCCTCACATGTCAACAGTTTACGGCCGGCCACACGCTGCAAGCGATAAAAGGTACTATACCCCAGCCAGAGGGACCCTTCCTGCACATTCATATTGACTACGTTGATATGATCAATGTATGTCAAGGAAATAGGTATATGATTGTAGTGGTATGCCCGTTCTCCAGGTGGATCGAGGCTGGACCCTGCACACACGCAGATGCGTTCAGAGCAGCTAAATTTCTAGTGAGAGAGGTCTTCCCCAGGTGGGGTGTGTGCGAAGTGTTGCGGTCAGATAACGGCCCACACTTTGCTAATGAAATGTTTCAACACATCACGTCCTTGCTGGGTATTAAGCATACATTTGCATGTGCATATCACCCACAGGCCAATGGTTTATGTGAACGCCTGAATGGCCTATTGAAAGAAGAAATAGCAAAGATACAGCAAACAACCAAGAAGAGCTGGTTGTACTGTCTCCCGCTAGCTCTATTCGAGCTAAGGAATAGGCAAGGGTCTGATCACCACCTCACTCCTCACGAGGTGGTGACAGGACGTCAAATGCGCCTTTCTCTAACACCTACATCAAGAGCATTCACAGACCATGAAAACACTGCAACTGTTCTTGGTGACGAAATGTATCAATATGTGTCTTCTTTGATTACTAGTGTAGCGTTTGTATCTCAACAGCTCGAGCGCACATGGGGCGGGTCGAAGAGTTCTCAACAAGAAGACACCCACAAGGAACTGGAAAAGGAAGGACCAAGAAAAATTGCTAAAGGTGACCATGTGCTACTCCGCAACTTCAATAGAAAGTGGAACGGCCCACGCTTTACTGGTCCCCATTTGATAGAGGAGGTGGCTACCAGAGCGGTGAAATAAAATAAGCGTGCCTAGAATCACCTACACGACGTGAAGATCTTCAAACTCCAGACCCGCCCTAGCGTTAACGACAGGGCCATTGGAAGAGCAATGACAAAAACAGAATTGGCTACGGAAAAGGAAACATCGGCCACAGCTGATGACAGTAGTGTCACCACACGTGATCACCCCCCAGATTCCCCAGAGGCAACTACTGAAATAGACACTGGACACTTGCCCACAGCCCATCCCATGGTCACGAGATCGAAAAGTAAACAAACTTCTGCCAATTGAGCCCCAAACCCCCTCCCCTCTAAGGTCACCTCTAAGGTCACCCCCAATTGAAGGACATTGTTTCGCACACACACACATGTAAAACACTTGTATGTTTTCTCTTTTCTTCTCTCGCACATGCAGGTACCGTGTATAATTGTATTGTTAAGAAAATAAGTTAAGAAAATAAGTAACTAACAGTGTACTGTGCCCAGGAGTAGATGCTGCCCACGGATGATAGCACCCCTGAAGCGCTATCATACCAATTTGTATATCACATAAAAAGACTGAAGTACCTGAAAAGAAGGAGGGTATGTGTATATTACACCGCATTTATTTTGGGCATAGAACAATCATTTCCCCATCTTCACCAGCACTTACCTGCACTAAGGGATAGATCACTAAGGTTAGTGGGGGAACAGCTCTTCGCCTGGGCACTGAACGATTACTTGATTGGGAGAGCTTAATAACAATCACTAAAAATAATAACAAGCGTATTGAGAATTTTCAGGCGGGCAACTTTAACGTCGCAAGAATAAGCTGCCGGACTGCAGCAAGGTAAGAGCAAATGCCGGTGAGACTAGCTTTTGTAATAAAAATGATAGGAGTATTGGTCATCACTGGTCTATGGCTGCCTCTGTATGGCAGAAAAGTTATGCTATCAATATTATGGCTGCACCCAAACCTAACATACCCCCTCCCATGGGTGCAACAGGTGTGACGTCAGATGGTACTAGCAACCCTCCGCATATGGAAGTAGAGTAAAACGCAGCACATATACAGATAACAAGGGTATTGATAATTACATAACAGATTAAGCACACGTCTCAAACAACATGTGGTACCAGCACATGACCCAAATAGGTAAGCAGACAACAGAAGATAGCTGTTATGTTTGCTCATTGATCCCATACGCCATGAGCGATTCTCGAACATTCGTCGCTACAGAAATACAAGAAAAGACGGCACGATGTATAACATATCTGGCACTATTCCAAACGAGAGGGCGATTTCAAGGAACGGTGATGAGAATGGAATGGAAAACAAGAGACACATACCCATACGAAAACAATTTCCTCAAGTCATATTTGAGTTACCATAAGAGCAGTTTACATGCTGAAGGGTTCAGATACATGACAAGTTGCCCTGAAAAGGGAGAAACAAAGAAAGTAACCCTACAATACCTACCATGTGATTGGTACACCACTGAAGTTCCTGGTATACAAGGCTGTTGGGAAAGGCCAGTGGTAACAATAACAGGGAAGGTATACATGAACAATGAATGGGAAATAGGAGTGGTCGGTAGCAACATGGTAACAACAGAAAATATTACCACCATAAAGGAACACAATGACAGATGTTGGACGACATGGGGCAAATACGTACCCATGCTGACATGGATGGAGAAGGATGAAGACCCAATAAGCATACTACCGCTGACATCGCCCAAGTTATGCTACCAACACAGAGGAGATGTGGAGTTGGGATACAACACCAACTGTGGAAGCGTGTTAGAATTACCAGAGGGGGTGCTGGAACGGCAGTGATAATGGATCACTATTGGGCCTGCGGAAATAAGGCATATCACACCCTGCCCCCGTTGTGGAATGGTATATGCACAATGGTACACATCAATGTACCATCGCTAGTGGTTCCCCAAAAACATGTGAACATGGCCAACTTCCCCAAAATGGATGAAGGGAACAAGAGGAAGAAGAGATCTGTACAATCACAGGAGAGAGAGAACAACAACAACAACAATAATGTCCTAAACAGGAAAAAGAGACAAGGAGAACCCCTGACAGGAAACTACCTCTGGGGAAGGTCGGAAACAGCACTCACTTCTATCCCACCAGAACACAGGTTATTTAGCAGGGCTGCTATGTTCTTCTCGTCAATAATACACCCTGGACTACAAGCTTATGCAAACGTTAAATGGCTCCAGATAACCCGATGGGAACTAATGATGACGATTAATTCAACAGTAAACAGATTCAATGCAATAAAAGAGGAACTGCGAGCGGTGATAATGGTAGCACTACAGAACAGATGTGTATTGGATCTCCTCACAGCGATGGAGGGAGGAGTTTGCGCAAAGATAGGACAATCATGCTGCACATTTATTCCTGCTAACGATGCCGATAATGGTACACTTACCGAAGCAGTATCACAACTGGCCCAGATGCACTCCAAGATGATGGAAGAAAGTAAAGGAGTAAAGAAGGATGATAGCTGGTTTTCATTGTTATGGTCATGGATGCCATCATGGCTGTCGGACGGGCTGAAGATAATAGTTGGATGCATAATACTGGCTGCAGCTGTATTGATTGTAATAAGGGTTTGGAAGGCCAGGAAGGCACGCACTACAGACGAAATGATCGAAATTGTCGGCATGCACCCCTTGATGCCAACTGACGATGACCAGCACACAGACATGATAATAAAGGAAAGAGAGAAACTGCGCAGACAGATCATCGCCAATCACTTAGACTCACCATCCGTTAAGCTTGAGAACCCAAGAAACCCGAGGAGCTATATCGGAAGATGGGTATACTGCAAACCGGGAGGGAGCTGTGTATACATGTACTGGTCATTTGAAGACCATGTCAACCACTATGGACACCTGGGAGGAGTGACTAAAATATGGAGAGTAAGAGGAGATAAAGAAAAAGATATGTTTGTGGTCGACAAGTCGACCAGAGGGGGGACTGAAGTGGGAGAATGGGAGAAAAAGCTCCCCCCAATTTCCTCACGACCATGGCCCAGAGGATCGCGGCCTAGACACCCACCACGAGATGAATTTGCCTACCTACAAGACGACCAAATACCCTGGTTCAAGAACATACGGATATGCCCACCAGCCTGCCCACCAGCCTGCCCTACTCAAGCCGACACCTGCGGCATGGATGAACTCGACTAAGACCACAACAACAAGCACCCACATCGTTAGAGATGCCATGACGACCTAGTCAACTGCCAAGAACACACTTGCCACCATGCACACTGGACACTCACGCACCAACCCACACGAAGAATATAATCAGTGCTATGACGTAGGTGACGGATACACCCACTGACGCGCATCTTTATTATTTTTCACATAGGTTTTCCGAAATGCAGAAACGCAAGACGCACAAAGCACTCACGTACACGCTTGCTGACGCTTCTCCCAACCCTTGCATCATGATGAAAATATAACAAAGACATGATACTGCCTATGAAGCCATGTCGCACCGCAACACAGGTGCCGTGCATTACACATCCCCACCTATGAACCAGGCCCAAGAAGGCCGCAAGCAAGAGCCGCCATGAACACTGAATGAGCAAGAGTACAAGTGCTGATCATGCAGAACGAGCCCAGCGAGAACTGACAGCTAAGGGAACTATGTTGCAACTCGTATGCTACCAGCCGACGCCAAGGTCACACCTGTAAGCAAAGCCAAGCACGCAGAAGGAAAATACAACTTTAAATGTGCAGAATTCTGCCCCAGCCACGGTCTCTCCTCACGTGACCAAGCCAACCAGACAAGGTGCCAGACCCACGAGGGAGAAGTCGCCTGGGTCCCACGTCTGGGACACAGGCTGCAACAATGAAATGACCCAATGGACACCTACAGCGATGGGAATGGTCTGCTCTCAGGCCTATGAGCAAATCCGCACATTGTCTGCACGAACACATAGTTACATATTGCTGCTAGTGACAGGTACACCGCGAGCTGGGAACAACGATGGTCCCAGGCTGGGGGGCTCGCGGGTGGACCAATCAGAACATGGGGGCACTCATCACTGACGCACTAACATTAGGCAATCATTAGGGGTCTTCGTGTAACAATTTTCAAGTATCTAATAGAAGGGACAACCCAAGTATACCACCTGACTCACCCTCAACCACTAATAATGTTCTCTATATGTATGCTATACTAACCCTACCACTCGAGGAACCAATCCAGAGTGGCGATAGGTTTTTCGCTAACTTTCCCAGGTGACGCAAGTAGCGGTCATACTGAGGCAAAAAGGGCCTGCGAGCCCCACGAACTTTGAGAGTCTGGACGGATGCATACGATCCTAGACCCATCCCTGCCGTTGTTCAATAAACAGCAGAATCACCTTGCTTCTTGCGTGTGTCTCATACTCATTTTTGGGGAACACGGGAGGAGTTGGGGCCTCCCAGCCCAGAGGTCCGCGGACGGCTCAGCCGACCCCGGGAGAATCACCCCGACACTTCCTATGGGCATCAACCGACTTTTTGTCCACTAAAGAAACGATAAATCCAGCTGGTGTGCGCCGACATTATGTGATTATCCTATGACTGGCGCTATTGACCTGGCTGACTTGCTTTTGCGACACTAAATCATATCTCCCGCCCCTAAGCCTGATATTATCAAAGCATTCATATTCCCCGCCTCTCTCCGTGACGTTACAGGGTGCGTCATCAAAGGCGCCCAGCCCTCTCCAGTCCTAAGTGACTTTACACAGAACCCGGAAGACAACACATATTATGTCGCAACACAGCGCGCTACAATTCGGAATATGAAACAGTGATTTAAAAGCAAACAGCAAGATTGTAAATTTTGTAAAGTACATTTATTTGACATCAAATGTTTAGAGAATATTCAGCAATTTGCATTTGTCTTTGTTGTCGATCTGCAAAAGTTTATGTTGAGGCACGCGATGTTCCTTTGCGGTACAGAGGGTGTTAGATCAGCTTACAACTCAGTGCGCCACAATTCGGAATATGAAACTGTGGTTTAAACGTAAACAGCAGGATTGTACATTTGGTAAAGTACATTTATTTCACATGAAATGTTTAGTGAATATTCAGCGATTTGCTATTATCTCTGCTGTCAATCAGCAAAAGTTTATTTGGAGCCACGCGTTGTTCCTTTGCGGTAGATAGGCTGTTGATTTATGATAAAAGCAGTAAATGGTCGCTCTGATAATCGGAAGGTTGCTCCAGAAACGAGCCATTAGACCACCCTATTGGTTGGTATGTTGTTTGTAGCCGCTCGTACTGAGTAAGGGCATATTGGTCCTTGGCGATTGTCCCATAAAATGGTGAGATTCATGAAGTTGCATATTTGGACCTGTACCTGGCAGTTGAAGACCCCATCCGCTGGAGTCTGTAAATCGTGACATAGGCAAAATGGGGCCACATACCTGTTTTCAAAAACATAAATTAGTTTCACCAGCCGATCTTCATTAAAAATCATCATTTTATTTATTAGGGCGTGAAACAATTTTCTATCGAAGATAGTGCAACGGAGTATGTTAATAATAAAATAATAATATTTTCCCATTCATATAGCGCTAAGAACCGTGAGGTATCTAAGCGGTGCTTATTATTAACCACGGTGTGTGGTGCTCATTTATCGACCACGGAAGGATGAAAGGCTGAGTTTGGCCTTGCCGGGATTCGAACTTGCTTTAGCAAGCTGTGCACGGATGTCAAAGTGAGCGTTGTACTCGCTGTGCCATTTGACAGGCTACAGTGAAGTGGCACCACGAGTAGAGCGCTTGACCGCCTATAGACCGGTTAAATTATTTCTATTAACCCACCCTGTGTCGTCTGCCTTTTTCAGAGCCCTCTAAACAACAGGGGGTCAATTCGGCGGTGATAGTGCGCGGTAGAAAACATTATGCCACTTTCAACTAACAAGTTCAACTTGAGCGGTCTTTAATGCTACGCTATTGTAATTATATTTGGTATAAAATAATCTAAAGGGTTACTTACAGTACAATTGCAATTTCCATTGTCTACGAGTGGTGCAGTCCCAAAATACGACTCTGCGTGTGCCAACGATCTTTCGCATAGTGATATAATATATAAAAGTGGTTTCGTTTCATAAATTTCATCCTTATCGTCTCTTACGTTTTAGCAACACTCCTTCAAGAGAAGTATTTCATCACAATCTCTGTCTGTCAAGGTCAAAACAGAATACAACCTTATAGTCCGCTTCGTGAGCCTCTCCGGGGCCCGAGAAAAAAATGGAAGCAGCTGACCTTCACTGTGAACGAGCATAAATTCTTACTTTGCAACATTTTGTGTAAAGCCATGTGTAGAAGTTGGTTTTGCACGCCATGTTTGTATATTTTTTGCGTGATATTAAAAAAAGTTTGTTTAAAGGACGTTATGGTTTTAAGTACAGCCGAAAAACCCCTGAACATTGCAAGTTATGGTAAGCTATGAAAAATAACTCGCGCTACCACCGTGCACTGCTAAGACTAACACCCAGGACATCAAAGATGACTTCGCAAATGTCATTGATGAAATCACTGATGACATCACATGTGTATGTACTTTTCATGGAATTTGTGTACTAGGGATTTTTATTATAATGTTGTGAAAAAAGTGTCAAGGATATGGCAATAAATATCATACCGTTATTAGTGCTTTGAACGATGCATTGATATAAATAGCATTGTATTATGGGATTCTACCTAGTATACTGAGCTACTAATGGAGAATCATAGCATTGTGTGCAGAGTACAAGATGAAAGTATAATATTTGTAGTGTTAATATGTTGAATTATGAAATGATAATTGTCCTTAAATGTTAGAAAATTCACAAAATGGGGGTGTTCTGAGGACGTTATTCGTATTGTGTGATTGCTTAGCTGTATGCAATGAGGGAATGGCACAGAGAGTAAAGCGGACGCCGTCCGCGGACACCGCAGCTGTTCGTGGACAGGGCATGCTACATCCAGGTTTTTCCAGGAAATCCAACATGGAAAGAAGACTGTACGGATCAGCCAATCAGATGTCCAGGTTGTGGATTTGTGTTGAAAGAGACTGTGTGTGGTGAAGATGGCAGAAGTGGAGAAAGTCAGGGTGTTGGTGTTTGGAGATATGTTTGTGCATGGTTTACAGCAGTACGCTGAATGCAGGCATGTTGCAAAGAACTTTGATGTAAAAGGAGTGGAGGTGGTGTGGAGCACTGTGCCTGATTGCAATGTACAGGGAATTGTACAAGTTTGTGAGGATTTGACCACGATGAACAGTCCGCATGTGGTAGTTTTGCACTATGGTGCTTTCCATTTGGGCAACGTCAGTGCCCCTACTTTGTTGGCTGATTTGGAACGCTTGGTTCAAGCCATAATAAAGATCCTTCCAAATGCGAAAGTAATCTTTTCTGGCTTACTACCTAGGGCAATATGGGACAATAGTTCAGATTTTTGTCCTCAGCAAAACATTGCTAGGTGTGTCATCAACCGAGGCATGTGTGCCTTCATGCTT
Source organism: Ambystoma mexicanum (assembly GCF_040938575.1). NCBI lineage: Eukaryota > Metazoa > Chordata > Amphibia > Caudata > Ambystomatidae > Ambystoma > Ambystoma mexicanum. The sequence continues at coordinate 242,202,961 of NC_090940.1, read as the reverse complement.
AGAGCTGGTATGTTCTTCTGTAACAATGAGAATATTGATGCCAGTAATGCTGTTAATTTTAAAGAAGATGGCATTTCTTTATCTTTTACGGGAAATGCCTTTCTGTTTTGGAATGTAAGGGTTGCTTTGGAGTAGGTTATGTAAAGATTTTAGGAGTAAAGTAAGAAAAAAAAACAAGAAAAAAAATACAAAATAACAGGTGTCTGTCAAGCATCCGTAAAAAAAAACGGCTCTTTTCAGAGCCAACTTCAAAAGGGAAATGGGGCACACTATTTAAATTTACATATACAACGCTCAGATCTTCGATATGTCCGCAGACATGGCGGTAGTCCGCGGACATGAAAATCACTACGAGGGGGTTATTATGTTCCATGTTACATGTATATGAAGTCAGGGAGATTATGGTTAAGTTGTGCTACTAAAAACCTATGAAATTCAGTGAAAAAACTTTGTTAAAGGGACGTTATGTTTAAGTTGCGCTACTAAAAACCTATGAAATTCAGTAAAAAAACTTTGTTAAAGGGACATTATGCGCTACTAAAAACCTATGAAATTCAGTGAATAAACTTTGTTAAAGGGACGTTATGGTTCAAAGTAAAACCGAAAAACCCCTGAAATTCGGCAGTTATGGTAACATAAGCAACCATAACTCGCGCCACCGTGCACTGCTAACACTAACACCCAGGACATCAAAGATGACATCACAAATGTCATTGATGACATCACTGATGACATCACATGGCTGGCTCTCCCTTTTTATCCTTTACTGACATATCAAAGCCACATAGTTTTCTTCAGTTACAGTCAGGAAGTAAAAATTGAAAAGGTACTATATTTGTAGACTTAGGGTCAAGTCACATCCTATGAAACATATACATAGCGGAAGACACAGGCTTGAAAGAGAGCAATCCTTTCTGTGCATGAAGATAATCATTAGGGTTATCAGCTCTTTCTCATAGTTTTATTTTTATTACTCTACCTTCCCTGTATATGCTCATATTTGTATACATTATACTCACTCTCCTTTCCTTTGAGTGCAGTCACATCATGTGATACACATACATATGGTAAGTAGCAACTTTGAAACAGAGCAATAGTTTCTCTGCATAAAGACAATCAGTTAGGTTATGAACTCTTTCTGCTACTACTTCTGCTTTTTTGTTTACTTCACTGTCCCTGTATATACTTATATTTGTATGTGTTGTTGTCTCTTTGTGTTTTGTCTGTAATAATTATGTATTAAGTGGGTTTTATTATCTACTTATTACATGTTTCACAGTACGCAAAACTCTAATAAGAAAGCAGTTATCATTTCAGTATTCAACATGGCAAGATTATGAATATGGCACCTTCATCATGTATGCTGCACACACTGCCTATGTTTCTGCATGAGTAGCTTAGTATACTGGATCGAACTTCATAAAAGAATGCTATTTATATCAATGCATTGCTTAATGCACTAATTAGCTCATGATATTTATCCCAATGATCCTTGACAGTTTTTGGTCAGCATTATAAGAATCCCTTGTACAGAGTTTTTATGAAAAGTAAATGCACATGTGATGTCATCAGTGATGTCATCAATGGCCCTCATTACGACCTTGGCGGAGAACCATGGTGCTATTAGCACCATGGTCCATGCCGCTAAGGTTGCAATTCCGCCATGGTGGTTGGCGGACTTACCGCCCCATTCCGACCTTGGCGGGGCGGTAAGTCCCCAATCCCCATTTACCCATCCCCATTCCCATTTTTGCCCCATAGGGCATAATGGGAGTGGGGAAGGCGTTAATTACGCCACCGTAAATTACGGTGGCGTAATTAACTCCATGGTCCCTTAGCGCCATGGATTTTAACACCTGCTAAAAGCAGGTGTTAAATCCGCCATGGCGCTAAGGGAACTCGTACTCAGGCGGTAAGGGTCGGCGCTGTTAACGCTGGCGTAAACCCCTTACCGCCTGGGTCGTAATGAGGCCCAATGATTTTTGTGATGTCATCTTTGATGTCCTGGGTGTTAGTGTTAGCAGTGCATGGTGGCGCGAGTTATGGTTGCTTATGTTACCATAACTGCCGAATTTCAGGGGTTTTTCGGTTTTACTTTTAACCATAACGTCCCTTTAACAAAGTTTTTTTACTGAATATATATATATATATGGAAACTGATTACTCCTCCCTTTCACACTAGTACGAATTGCGATTGACATGGTCATTGCTACATGCTCAATCTGTCATCAGCATTAATTAACAGAGCAATTTATTATCAAGAATGTAAATGCATTCTTTTTATATTACATTTGTTTAGATTATATCATACACAATTACAAAAATCACAAAAATAAAGCACATATTCATCCCGACAATTATGCAATAAACAGCGACACTGCACAATTGCCCCATGAAAAACTACACTCTAAGATCTTTGAGAAAATTTACCATGTCTCTGCCATGTGTGCAATCTATTTACCAGAGTCTTGTTACATGATGCGTACTGCAGACCTTTAATTCGTTTTTGTTCTGTGTATCAAACAGGATGTGGCACTGTTCCACTCGGTGGGACAAAAAAGAACCACTTATTACATTGCTGACTCAATTAGCTTTCTGACAAATCTTAATGTTCAATCATATATTATTAACCTGGCAGTGGAAGATTACTGCTGTGTGCCACTCATTAGGTCATTGGTGGACTTAATATTAATTATTTGTTGTAGGCTTTCCGATTCTTGAAAGCTTAGGACTCTATCTGTGTTGCTCTCCGAAATGGAAAACAAAGCTATTTTCACTTTTAAACAAAACCTTTTTCTCTTCTTTATTTTACTTTACAAGCTTATATGATTTAGGCATTCAACAGTATGTAATTATGTATTCAGAACTTGTCTATTGAAGAGATGAGGACTGTTATTTTTAATGTCTCCAAAAGGTTTTTCCTCAATCACTATATCTCGAATATATTAGGTCAGGTGACACATTAATCTGTCTGGTTGCGTTATAGTTACTTATATTTCTTTAGGTCACCCAGAAAAGCCTACAAGCAAAATGCATAGAGTCCGACATCTTTAAAGCTAAATAGTGTGCCCATTATGATAGCAGTTGTTAAAGATTCCACTTCCCGTCAAAGCTTGTCCCATCAAATATCTTTCAGTATTTATTTCACATGTATACACAGGCTCAACAAAGTTGGACCAATACCACTTACCCAGGTTCTTCCAAAATGGACACGTAATCATGTTCTGTCTGTGCTGCAGCTCTCCCACAGCAGAGGCAGCACTGGTAAAAGTGCTCAGTGTGAAAGTCATGTTTCTATACATAACGTTGTGTGCGGTGACACCGGCCCTTTTTAGGAGCTCATGCCCACAACATGTTCGTGTTTTTGACAAAGTGGGTTCTTCTTACATCCTAAAAATGTTTCTTCTGAATATGTTACAACTTTGAAAATGTTCAGACATGAGGCCTCATTACGAGGTTGGAGGTAACCATGGCGCTATTAGCGCCATGGTTGCCTCCAAAACCTTACCGACTCCGCCCTGGTGAATGGAGCAATTACAGGTCCATTCCAAGGTTGGCGGGACGGGTAATTCCCCATTCACCAGGGCCCTTCCCCATTTCCATTTGAGCCCCCATAGGGCTCAATGGGAATGGGGAAGGCGCTAATGACTGTACCGCAAATTGCGGTACCGTTATTAGCTCTAAATTCCCTTTGCGGGTCCTGTCTTTAACGCCTGGAAAAACCAGGCATTAAGGGCGGACCCACAAAGGGAACTTGTAGTAGGGCTGTAAGGGATTACCGGCACTGGTAAGGGCACCAGTGCCGGTAATCCCTTACTGCCCTACTACGAGCTACTAACTCGTACTAGTACTCTGGAGCTAATAATGGTATTGCAATTTGCGGTACCATTATTAGTGCCTTCCCCATTCCCATTGAGCCCTATGGGGACACAAATGGGAATGGGGAATGGCCCCGGTGAATGGGGAATTACCGATCCCGCCAACCTTGGAATGGACTGGTAATTGCTCCATTCACCAGGGCGGAGTCGGAACAAGTTTGGAGGCAGCCATGGTGCTAATAGCGCCATGGCTACCTCCAACCTCGTAATGAGGCCCATAGTGTCACGCCCCAGCAGGAGTTGTGCCATATAAAGAAAACTGCTCTAAACATTCTCCTCCAGCTCCTTTTTGAACATCACACAATCGTAGTCTGAACTGGTTAGCTTGTATAGTGTGAACTCTCCTACCCTTATGTGGTGCATAAGGGCATACAATGGACCAGAGTAGTGCAGAATGGGTTGGCTAGTTATTGGGCCATGTGTCTGTGTCTATCTGAGCTGAACGGGTTTTGGCATGCGGTTATAACAATGTCTGTCACCATCTTGGATTTTGTGAAGGTCCTCGATATATAGGGGCTCCCTTTCCATCCCCTTTGGTATCATGATGGCAATGCCTCATTTGAAATGTGTCCCTCAGTTTCCCCGTGTATAAATAACGAGTCAGGGAAGCCATGGTTAAGCAACGGCAGTTGATTGCAGTTAATAGAAACTTTGTGTCCTGGGAAAATAACAGCATAATAATCCATGCAACTCCAGTGGGAGTGAGAGAACAATGGCACTCATTACGAGTGTGTCAGTATATGGTAAATGTGCCATTAATACCATTTACCAGCACTTTTGACGGACCGGCTAAGTACTGGTGTGCCAGCACACAGTTGCCGGATTTACCGGCACCATTATAAACTCATCCGGAATCAGGCACCAGTATCAACTCATCTGGAATTACTGGCAACGGTAATACCAGCCCTAAACCAGCACCGGTAATACTCGCACAACAGTATCAATGGCATATCACAAGCTTGGATTTGGCAGTACTAACGGCTGATATTTGCTGGTATTACCAGCAAAACCAAGGCAGACATACTGACACCTGAAAGCAGGTGGTGAATGGATCCACAGGTGCATCCAATGCACCCAGGTGCACCCAATCCACTCTAGAAGAGTAAAGAAGGGCCACACCTTCCACAAACACACTTCTCTGCAACATCAGGCTGTCACTTATCACAGTCAGCATTGATGTGCAGCTGCTGCAGGTCAACATGGAGCTGCAGGGGCTGGAGGACATCCAGAGGGAACAACTGGCAGTGGAGAGGAGGAGGATGATTGCAAGAAGGAGATGCCATGCAAAGTGTGCTTCCATACTCTACATAAGGACCACACCATGGACCCTCAATAACATGCCAATCCTCGCCCTGTACCGCCTCGACAGGGAGAGCATTGCAGATCTCCTCAACTTGATCCATGAAGACATAGAGAGCTGGATTGGCATCAGGACAGCCATACTACCACTGGTACAGCTGATATCAGTCCTGTGTTTCCTTGGCACGGGCACGTACCAACACTCTGGGACCCAGCTGCATAGCATTTCGCAGCTTGCATTCTGAAATGTTCTGGGTCAGGTGCTGGACGCACTCCTGGGCCATGTGGGACAGTACATTTTACTCTCCACCACCCTGGCACAGATGAACACCATGAAGACAAGACTTCATGCCATTTATTGCATGCCCAATGTGGTGGCAGCCCTGGATTGAACGCATGTAGAGCTGGAGGTATCTCAGGCCTCGGAGGAAGTCTATGGCAACTGGAAGCATTTCCATTCACTTAATATCCAGGTCACCTGTGATTCCAACCTCAGGATCATCCACTGTTGTGCCCAGTTCCTAGGATCAACTCATGATGCCATGATTCTGCGGAACAGCATGCTGCCAGCGTACATGGAGTGGCATAGAGGCAAATGGACCTGGATGTTGGGTGAGTGCTTGTACCATCACACAAAACTTGCTATAAAGGTGACATGCAATGGGGACAAACACATAGAGATTGCATGCCCTAACAATGCCCCATAGATACAGGACCCACACGCACACCCAACACATGACAGGCAGCAACCCAAAGTTGTTGGGAATGACCCACAGTTCATTAGTTAATGGCCAAGGCATCCTTCCCAACAAGCCAGCCCCACACAGTGGAATACAGGTACCAGAATGCAACATCACACATCATACTACATGCATGGGCTGTCAATTGAGATGCTGCTGTTAGAGGCAATGCTTCCTCAGATCACCATGATGTACACCTATGTATATCCTCCTTGCAGGTGGCTCTGGATACCCAGAGCATCCGTGGCTTATGACTCCTCTGAGAACTCCCCTGACAGCACAGGAGGTGACATACAACCCGGCCCATAGCTGCACTAGGATGTCAATTGAGTGCACTTTTGGCCATAGAAGGCCCTCTTCCAATGTCTACACCAGACTTTCTGTCCACTCTTATCAAGGTCGGAGAAGGTGGCCAGATAGTCCTGGCATTTGCTATGTTGCACAACATATGCATCCAGTGCAACATTCCCCTGCCCCAGGAAGTGAACATGCCACCCCCTGAGGAGAATGACACAGTGGCTGTGGGTGGCACACATGCGCACGCTGAGCATGTAGATGCCAGGCTCAGGCGACTGGCTCACCAAGAATTCATTGAAAACTTCTTTGGATGAGGCCACCAAATTGCTTTCCCCTTACACCATTGTAAAGTGAAACTTAACTGCGCGCATCAAACACTTGCACTCAATAAGGAATGCCCTGTCATTGCTTCAAGTGTTTATTTTTTTAATTCTTGCAACGTGCAATGTGTAACTAACATTCCCACAATAGCGTCTCCCCTCTTTGCCCCAGTGTTAGCATGGCTGTGGTGGCATAGCTGAGTGAGCGTGCAATGCTGTGGGTGCACCCTTGCAGGCAGTCCTGCATTACCTGCATTTTTTGCAGCTGCTGGCCCGCAAGTGAATGAATGTCCGCCTACTGCCTCTCAATGGCACCCGGCCTTGTACGTATTGCACGCATGTTAGTCTCAGGCAGTGGTGGCGGGCTGTGTAGGGTTTGTGGCTGGGCCATGCTGAAGCATGGTGTAGTATTACCCTCCTCTTCCTCTTCCTCTTCCTCTTCCACTTCAGTGGTAGAGACATGGGCCCTGCCGCAATGTGCCAGGGGCTGCACTCCCTGCAATGGAGATGATGGCGTGCTGGCTCCCTCAGTTCTGTGTACCACTACTGTGATGGTCACAGTGTGTGCCACTACAGGCAGTGGCTGTCGCATGGCATTGGGAGCTGTAGTGACAGCTGTGTCACTTGCCTGGCTGGTGGGGGGGCACTGACTACTGGCATGGGTACTGTGTCCCCCTCAGCAGTTGATGGAATTCCCCTGGAGGTGGTTGGTGGTATTGGAGGTGGAGCTTGTGCTGGTGGTGGTGTCCCAGCAGCCCTGTCCTCCAGCTTGCTACTGCTGGTGATTGGTTTGGCCTGTGCAGGGGTGGGGGCAGTTGATGTGGCTGTGGTCGAGGTTCAAGCCACAGCCAGGACTGTGTTCCTGTTCGAAATGTAATGACATGCTGTTAGTCATCTAGCAGACACATTTGTGGGCTTGCATTACACTCATGTGACATTGTGCGTGTCCCAGAGTTCCAAGACACGCTCTGGAAAACACTCAAACACATTTTTCCTTTAACCTGCTTACATAGGCTATTTGGATGATGCAACATACTTATGCAAATGACTACCTTCGTCAGAGTATGCTTCTGATAGGTCCTCTTAGTAAGAGAAAAAGCATCCTTTCATTATTATTGGATGGCTTATCTGGTGTACACCATATCCATATTAACATGGATGGCATTCACACTTTTCTCTGACGCACAAAACTGATAAGCTTATTTTAGTCCACCAGCCGAAATGTCTATGATCTAGGACTAACCACAACACCCTATTACCAAACTATGTTCTATACTATTAATAGTGACATCGATCAAAGATTTTTCAAGACATGCTCTTGACAAGATGAATAATTAATTGACAAAATGACTTATTGTATACATATTTGTTATGACACTCTGATTAATTGTACTGTTCCTTTCACAAATGTATTTCACTAATGTCTTCTTACAGTATGTTGATGTAAAATACTGTCTTATCAACTGCACTATGTACTGGAAAACAGCTCAAGCATCATCTATAGAGATGCCTAACAGATTAATTGGAAAAAAAAATCAGGCCAATTAAAAAAGGCCACAAGAAGGATCGCAAATTGTCATGTACTCCTTCACACATGAAAACACTAGGATTCGATCTAGGAAGATAACTGGAATTCAAGTACTGCATAAATACTGGACTCAAAACCATGCAAGACTGATGCATGTTGAAAACACTAGGGCAGGAAACCCCTTGTTATGCCATAGCTTGCTGATCTATCTTGCTGCAACATCTTTCCTTTATTTGCTTCCCTTGAAGTAATAATCCTCTGGATCACCAGACCGGTCAACCTATCGTTTAGTGAAGGCATGGTCACACTTTATCTCAAGGAAGCATGGATCATGCTGCTTCTGAAAAAGAGCAACTTGGATCCAGCTGTAGTGAAAAACTATAGGCCCATAATAAATGGGCCTTGCTTTCTTAAAATCGTGGATAGAGTAGCAAATCTACAGTTCCAGGTTTTTAGCATGGAAAACAACATCCTGGGCTTATGTCAATTTGGTTTCAGAGCCAGGCATGGAACTTAAACCACTATGCTGGATTTAAAATCCAACCTGACCAGAATAATGGATAGAGGACACCTTGTCCTGCTGATGCTGCTGGATCTTCCTGTGGCCTTTCATCTGGTTGACCATTCTCTACAGGTGTCCAGATCAAAGGATCAGGCCTGCTGCTCCAGTATAGCAGCTCAATAGATCATATCCTTCTTAGGTCCCCACACGGGCAGAGTGGCAATAGTTGGGCGCTAAATCCACCCCAACAGCCATGACTTGCAGGGTCCCACAGGGTTCCTGCATCGCCCCCTCTCTGTTCAAAATCTACGTCAGGCCCCTGCTCAGTCTCTTGGACCAACTGGGTGTACAATATACCAACTATGCCATCAACATTCAGCTTGTCCTTGAGCTATCAGGTGATTACATGCAGGACTCCCATGCCTTCAACATAGTCTAAGATGCAATCCAAATCTGGATGGCCTCAAATTCCCTAGTTCTCAATAGGCTAAAAACCTGAGCTCCTGATTGTGGCGTCAGGGCCACGGTTGAAGAAACTCAACTCAGATTATGGTAGCTTTGTTACCGCGGGTAGTAGAATCATGGTTGCTAAAAGTGTCAGGACACTTGCGTGTACCTAGAATCAGGACTCACTATAAGACCTCAGGTATCACACATGCGATTTACCTGTGGACTCATGACCAAGCTCCTTAATCATATACGCCCATAAATATTGAGCAGCAGTAGATCGCTACTGGGCTTCACCTTAGTGAACACCAGGCTGGACTACTGCAACAGCATGCTGGCCGACACTTTGCTAGCCAACATCCAATCTCTTCAAGTCACTCAGAATAGTGTTGTCTGTGCAATCCATGATCTCTCCAGATGAGGCCATATTTCAGATGCTATAAGGGCCTTACACTGGCTGCCAATAAGGCACAGGATCACTCACAAGATCCTGACTTCATCCTACAAATGTCGGAAGGCCACAACTCCTAAATACCTTCCTGACCACTTGAAAGTGAACCAGCCTCGCGCGCAACCTGCGGTCCCAAGACAATTTCAAAATGGTTAAACCAAGGTTTAATCTGGTTAGATTTGGCAGCACAAGTTTTGATGTTCAGGCACCAAAAGCCTGAAACGGCCTTCCCCTGGCAGTGAGAACAGCAGGTTCACTCCCACAGTTTATGCAACTGGTCAAAAATCACCTGTTTAACCCTAAACCAGGTTGAAGAGCGTGCAGTACTTCTTTCCCCCCTCCACTGACCCTTTAACTATTTGTCCTGTCCACATTCATTGTTTTCTGTGTGCCCTGAGGCCCATGGGCATGTGGCGCTCTACAAGAATATAATAATAATAATAATAATAATAATAATAATAATAATAATAATAATAATAATAATAATAATAATCATTTCGATTGCCTTTTTCAGACATGATGCCCATTCCCCAGACCACTGCACTCGCAGTGATCAGCCCTCTTTTTCTAAGCACGATTAACAATAGACTGCTACCGGAAAAGCTAGCTGCATGTAGGCCATAGGGGCGAGTGTGTTTGGAATGGCCATTAAGAGGTGCAAATGGTGAGTGATTAAAAAGGGGAGGGGCCAACCTGCTGCATACTTTAGAGAACAATGACTAAAAGTAATGCTGATCTAAGATGCATGTTCTTTCGCCTTGCTTCTGATACCACTGTTGGAGGGAGAGCGTGGAGTGCATGGCGGCAGGTCAGCAGGTGGTGAATTTGCATTGGGAAGAGTAGAGAGACTACGGTGAAGAGGTGAGGCGTGGTTAATGCATAATGCTGCTACTTATTTTTAATATCTTTTGACCAAAAGTCTTTAGACTCATCACTCTAATACTATCCTTTGGTCTCCCAAGACACAATCATTATTAGTTGGGACATTTTATGAAAAGGTTACAACAATAAACCTGAGGGCAGCACTAACAAATGCATAAGGACTTGAAATATGCAATACACTGGTTGTCAGTACAGAATCATAAGCTAGTTCACATGTGAACGATCAGTTTGTTGTCATCACACAATGCTCATGCCCCTCTCCCCCTCTTTCCCTCCCACCCCTTGTGAGAGTGCCATAAAGCATTTTTGTATTGCAGTCTGGCACTACATAAATCAACAATAAAAAAAAATAAGATTGAAAAAGACGCAAGGGAGAGCAAATTCCTCTATGCTGTGAAGGGCATGGGGTTGAAACCCTTAATAAAACAAAAAAAATAAAAAAAAAATCACGATGCTTCGATGTATTCAGTAAATTTCACAGAATTGTATTTGGGAGGTAAGCTCATTGGAAGCTGGGAGCATTTCCCTTGAATCAACCAGACAGATCATTACATCCTTAAAATGAACTAAGACATTAAGAACCCATCAATTTACTAGCAGTTAGAGTGCCAGTGAAAAAGAAACAGATTTAAAAAAAATGCACTGCATTTCTTCATAGATGCATAGAAGGTGCACGTTTTTTATGCAAATGTAATTGCATTTCCAATGATTTACTGTCAAGCACAAACAACAGGGGACATCGAATGACAGACTATCCCCGCCCCACTGAATGGCCGAGAGTTTGGAGATGCGCTTTGGAGAACAATTAAGATGACCTACAAGGCACTAATATCCATGCAGGCATCATTAGAAAAACTCTTCATCCCGTGTTTTTCAAAGTCGAACAAGAGAATCTCTTGCCGCAGACCCTATGCTCAGAGGTGTGGACGTGAGCCTCGAAGGACGATGAAGCTGAGAGCCGAGAAGTAAAGCTTTCCAAGCACGCAGCCTGCAAGGTATCTCAGCGTGCATCTTCCACAGAGACATGTCTACGACCTGGAGGTCACGAGGTCAAACCCCAGAGGGTTCTCTCAGCCCTTCATCCTTCCAAGATAGATGAACTCAGTACCATTGCGCTGGATACTAACAACACCTTCTGGAGGTGATTGATGCCATTATGAGCACTGTACCTTGGTCTGCAACCTCTGGCTTTCCAGATGTTTAGGACTACAACCTTTATCAGCCAGTTCTCGCATAGTCAATGGTCAGCATGAATGCACTGGGAAGTATGCACTGCCATGTCAAAGTGTGAATGCATTGTGATTTTGAGAAATCTGTGGGGGCTCAGTCTAGATGCATCACTAAGGCAAGAGAGGCAGTCATCATGGTATTGATGGGGTTCCCGCACCCTAACCTTTACATTGCGGTTAATATCGCTTCATAAAACCTTGTCCCATTCAAAGGAACAGAACACCTTGGGGATCTGCAGAGCTGGACAGTGGATATCCATCACTTTTGCCGAATGGCAATTTTGCCGAATACGTTTTTTGTACCACAAGCCGGTAGATGGTAAGTTGGTAAGTTGATAAATTGGGGTAAGTTATATATTGGCGTGGGGTGGGTATGGAAAGGGGAGTACAGAGGAACCTCCCCCTCTGCTTTTTGTGATAAAAAAAACTTCTTATTGTGGTTCTTAATTCCTGAAACCTCTTTGATTTGATTATTTTAACTACATGCAAAGTGCCTCTTCATCATCTGCACTTAGCGTCCCATGATTCCCCCCTCTGCCCTCAATCTCTTGTTTGTTCTTTGTTTGTCCCCTGTTTGTTCCCCCTAATTAAACATTTTACAAAATGTTGTTATGCAGAAATCTTTTATTGGTAATCTGTATGCATATAAGGTTATATATGTCCTTGTATTGATCAATCATATTTCTACATTGTTCATATAATTTTCAAGCATAATACGGTTATAATGTATGCTTTCAAAAGCTTTTCAAAATATTTCTCTCCTAACTTTCGTTCATTAATGGTTCATCATGTTGATTTCTGTTTTATGTTTATAACACAATGACATTAATACTGTATTATGTTTATCAGCAATAAAAAATATGTTATTAAAATAAAAAAAATCTAATTTGGCAAAGAAAAAACATTTGCTGAATGTGCCCTTCAGCAAAATAAATACAGCAAACCTTCATAGGCCCCTAGAGTGGACTTTGCTTCATTCAGGCCCACAGATTCTTCGGATAAGAGGAACAGTTCTGCTAGTCAGAATTTCATGTGGGACTGGTAATAGAACAGCAACTCCAAATATGCGGGTTGGAGCCCTGGACTTCCTTAGAATGGGACTTCCAATTGACAAACTAAGCGAGTGGAAAAAGGGCTCCTTACGAACAGGCCTCAAGTCGAGGGTACACGCGGGGGGAATGAGTCCACCCACTTTTTTCAAAGGGTGGACTCAGTCCCCCCAACTAAAATGAGAATAATTGAATGTCATCTTTGAATTTATGCATTAAAGCCAACCACAGGTCTCGTATCACAGTCATCAGATTTGTAGGCCGGACACTTCAGCACTGCAGTATTTAACCTGATGAAAAATAACAAACAACTAAAGGTAAAATGTCCCATTTCCTAGGGAAAGCATGTGTATTGATTCTTGGAGTTTAAAGCATACACACCCTTTAACGTTTTCAAAAACACTATTAGAAGAAGATATCCTCTCTTGGTTTTGTGTGTGTGTTGATTTTATGAAAGGCAAATGCCATTCCTCCTGTGCAATTTAGGTGGTTATGCAAAGCCAATTTAATGAAATGTGCATGTTTCACCTTGATATGCAAATTTCTGGCAACGTCACATCCCATTGCATTTGCTGATGAGTCCCCCACTTTAATGTTTAGGACTGTTATAATGAAATGCCATAGGCGATTAGAATGGGATCAGAGTGCCTGTCATAAGAAGTTGGTCTGGAGTAGAGGCTAGCTAGCACTGGTAACAAATTCCAAACCAAACGAGATACCAGTTGATATTAAGGGCACGTTTCATGGAACATTTAACGTCTTTGCAGTCCTGTAAACTGACTTTGCACTGCCAACAAACACTCTGATTCCCAGAGCGGTGCAAGGTGTATTTTTGCAGTGCAAAGTAACTTTGCACCACATTTGCACTAGTGCAAAGTCACTTTGCACCGCACTAACATTTCCAAGAATCGGACCCTTCATTTTCTACAATATAATGGCGATCATTAGAGCGGGCATCTGGCTTTGATTAAAGAAATGAGCCCCAATCTGCTGGATTCGAAAGAGATCACAGGGGACTAAAGAAAAGCTGTTTCAAATGATATGTTGAAGCTCTTCAGGGTGGTTAAGGAATATTAAAATATCACAGTAAAAAAGGCATTAGTCCCTATTTGTCACAACAGATTGAATGTGCAGCTTATGCTCTGCAAATGTTGTACTAAGTGGAAAACTAGGCTGGCAGGAACATATTCTGCACTTCATAGATCTGTCAATTTCAGTATGTTATTTCCCCCAAGATCCTGTGCGCAGCAGGAGTGGAAATGGTAATGAGGAGGTTCAGTGTGTTTATATATAGCAGTTCTGAAAAATATAGGAGGGACATTTATTTCATATGCACAAAAGTGTGATTGAAAAGCGAAAGGCAGAGAGAGAGAGAGAGAGAGAGATGGGCTGGGGATCTGGGGGAGGGGCAGTTCTGAGAAAATGCAGAGCAAGAAGGATGGACATCAGCATAAGAGGAACGGGGAGAAGACGTGGTCATACAATGAAATACAAGAATTTAGGACTAACTATTCAGCACATCTGCAAACATCCGTCAAGCCATAAAATGGCTGCAAGAAAGGGCCAGGTTTGCATAATACACTAAGGCATGAAACCCAGGGTGACCTTGTATTGTTCCATTGTTACACTTTGCAGTTAGGACGTATATTTGCACCATAACGCGTGGGGTGGTGTAGAGGTGAATGGATTTGCGAAGCTGCTCAAACTTTCAGAACCCAAAGGCAAACGAGTACTCTTGTGGTAGGTAGTGAGGAAAGAGCAACGTCAGTACTGCTCTCTGACGTTGAGGCTCTGGGCCTTGCCTGTGATCAAGATTTCACACGTTTGGACGCTAGGCTGCTAAAAAGCACGCGCCTGCAGGGTTGTAAACAAGTTGCCAAGGTCCGCAGGGAGGATGACTCTATCAGCCCCTGCAATACAGAACCACTTCATCCAGATGATTGCGTGATATCTTTTCTTACCCTCTTTCTATGTTGTTAGACGTTCTTGCGATTCACACGTCATCAGGGCATTACCTCTTCGTCTCTCTTCCTCGCCCCCTTCATATCTAATCGCAGGAATACCAGATGAGACGTTCTGTAACAGAAAAAAAAACAAACATGTGACTGAGCTGCTGTAAAAAAAAAAACACACACTTATTTCACAGCGCCACCGAACATAACACATCAGACGACGTTGTGGCTTTGTGTGATATCTGGCTTTGAATGTGGAGTGCTGTACCCTTCTAAAACGCCTGAGGGATAAAGCGTAAAATATAACTGTGTGCTTCTAAGCACTATATGGGTCCCTTAACGTGCCAACCAGAATGGCCTGTGAAAAATGATGGCCTCCTTTGTCCACCTGTAAATAAAACAACATTGAAAGCATCATTGTGTTATTATTATTATTATTATTATTATTATTATTATTATTATTATTATTATTATTATTATTATATTTATTGAGCGTGTGCCTAGCGTTGAGAAGCAACAGAGAGCTTTACAAAGGTATACACCAATACAGATACATAACATAGTGCTTTTTAAAGGTGTACAACATTACAGATGCATAAGAGAGTGCTTTTCAGTGGTAACAACACAACATATATAGAGAAGGGGGTAGGATACTGAGGGGCATAGAGGAGGGGTATTGTATTAGGTAGAGAAGAGACTCCTTGAAGAGATGGGTCTTGAAAGGGATCTCTCTTAAATCAATTTTTGGTCCAGTTATTCAGGTCCCTTAAAATTAGACGGCAGAAAATCTTCTCAGGCACATCTAACAGGGAAATAGGTCTATAGCTTGTAAGAGGATTCAATTCAACACTACAGCTAAGTCAACGCCTAGTCTAGAATACTGAATGAAAACCCTTATTGATATATCTTTAGGTCCAGTTCATGCGTTCTGGATGACTACCCCTATATAACACCCCTCTCTTGGAATCCCCCTGACCCCACTGAGCCAAGAAGTAGTTCTGTTTTGCAAGTTTAAAAGGTTTATTTGATAAATTAAAATATATATATCACACTTTATAATAAATTAATAATTGAATATCACACTTAATCTGATATGGTAAATATTAACAATGGAGAATCTGGCACTAGCACACTTCTTATAATGACTAATGAGTTGACCTGAAATGGATAAGGTAGCACACTGGTAAATAGGAACAAAAGTATAATGTGGTAGAGGATGCTTTATGTAGCTCAGGTGGATGCAATATTCAATGAATGCAGTACAGAAAATACGCAATATGATTTCAACCAAACAATGTAATCACTTTTCTCGGGCTATTCCCTCCCCCCCTCTTTATGCAATGCAAGGAAATGGGAGGAAGCACACAGTTCTCAGAAATGCAATCAATGTAATCAGTTCAATCCAGCAAGCTTAGACAACAGAAAACAGATAGGAGTTTTGAAAACACAGGCAATGCTTGGATATGTGCTGGCAATGAATGAGAAATATGCTAAATTTGCTTTTAATTCCCTTATAGAGGTTCAGGGTGAGTGGTATCTAGTTAATATTAGTCCAGGCTCACACTAGCAATGATGCAGGGATAGTTAGCAGGTTAAACGAATTTCTGGCCAATGGAAAGCAAACAGCAGCAGTTTTTACATGTGAAGAAATTGCAAATCGCGGTAAAATTCGCGGATGCGTGTTCCGCGATTGCGGTAAAACTATAAGGGGTAGGAATGCGGTTCTTGGTGCGATTCAAAGCTACGATTCTAAGCTTTTAAATAAAAGTTATTGCAAGTCTCTAGCACAAACGGTTGCGGAGATATGAACGATTGAATAAAGGTCGTTTTTCAGATTCGAAATTTTAAAGTTCAAAAAGACACGTGCAGCTTTTGCAGCTAAAATGACAAGTGACAGCTTTGCAAATGACAGGTGACAGTTAGGAGACAGTTCTACTTAGATTAAAATAGGTTGAATTAGATGAATTTAAACTAAGAGATGTGTTCTGAGTTTTGCTAAGTACTCACAAGAGATTTTGAACAGGAAAGCGACTTGGTCACGGACTTCAGTCTGGTCAGGTCTTTCCGGGTTCTGCTCACAGCGCCTGGCCTCTGGAACTGCTCACAGGGGTCTGGTCTCTGCTAGGCACCGGTTCTTTGGGTCTCTCTGCTCTGGATAGATTGAAGTCTCTAGTTTGGCTTTCTGGAGTTTGATGGAGGTAAGTATGGATTTTTCCGGCAGAGCTTTCAGCGGCAGATGAAAAATGAATCTTCCCTATCTGTCCTGTCTGTCTGCTTTTTATCTGTTTCTTGAGAATGGGTGTGTGTGTTGCATCACTAGACTTGCCCCTCTCAATCGTCATTGGTCAGCTTTCATTCGTCCCCTTGATTGGGGGAATGAAATGAAGTGTCATCAGGATGAGGTCTGTTTATGATACAGAGAACCCACCCCTGTCAACTTTACACACAATCTATATCTGACCTAAAAACATATTTGCACAGGTACACATTTGTTTAAAATTACATATACATGGTGTGGCTGAATTTAGCCATGTCTATGTCCAAATCTGCTCATTCTCGGAGCTTGCATTCAAAGAGTGTACATAATTGACTTTTTAACTGCTTTTCCAATTTCCGACATGGACCCAACTTTACATACATGTGTGCAGGGGGTAGGGACATTAACTGATGAAGTTTCAGATTTTTAACATGCACACATTTAGAGTAATATCCACTTTTCCGCTAAAACCCCCCTGAACATACCACCGGTTCCTACCACGTCTTAAACTGTGGGCAGAAAAATCACAAGAATTATGGTATCATTTATAAAATTTTCACATGTCCGCTCTATGAGTTATTCATCTTTTTAAAGTTATGTTCTGGCTCCAAAGGGGTGTGGTTTACCCTCAGCACAAGGTTGAATTTCTGGTTCTTTCCAGTTCTGCCAAGCCAGCTTGCTCTCACAGGCAGTGCTCCTCCCAGCTCCTGCCAAGAGGAAGCTACAATTTACGACTGCGGTAATAAAAACCTTTGCCTGAGTGAAGAGGGCTTTGTTCACTCTCTGGCAGAGCACAGATAATTCAATTATCAGATAGATGGCATATCCTTAGCCTGGGCAGCAAAAGGAAGGTTGGCCTGGGAACACAGTGGTGACTCAAGTTTCACTGCTGATGGGATCCGTTGCTAGGCAAAATCAAGTTCCTTAAGCCAGACCTTCAGCTAACTTTTTGTTGCTTTTAAAATAACTTGTAATTTTACACATGCAGCTAGAATGCTGATTCTAAGCGCAAAACTATGACATTTCAACAGTTACAAAGGCATGTGACACCAAACATAGGTCACTCATTTAATTTAACATTTTCGATTTTGGTGGTTTTAAATCCAGTTGCAGTTAGGCTTAAGCTGCTGACTCCATAGCATTTTTGTTATAAGCATTGTTTTTGGGCTCTTCATTTCCCAGATTTTGTAGGCACACAAAACTCCATTCTGCCAAATGTCTGCTGGTGTTCAGTGAATATTTTGCACATGTTGCAAGGTTTGAAATAGGCATTTTGCTTGCCTTCAGAAAAACACACAGAGTGGTTTTAAAACGCCGGCTTTTGGATAGTGGTGAGTACTGGTACTGCACCCATTTTTGGGATTTAAGAAATGAATTCCCCACAATTCTAGGTTGCATTTGGCAATCAGCATTGCCATTCCCAATGGTTTCAGACTACTGTGCGGGTAGTCCAATGGTGGTTTTAAAGCGCTTTGAAGCTAACCGGCGCTACTGTTTTTCCTTTGGCAACCCATTTCCCTCATGGCAACCCGGCCTTTCATTCTCGCACTGGTGGGTGGCAAGTGAGGCAACCATTTTGGTGGGCGCACAAACTGCGCAGCTTTCCTGGATTTCAGCGCACATGTGGGTTTTCCGCCATCTTGAATTTTCTAAGCCCACAGCACCAAATGTTGTAGCAGGGTAGCTTAAACGTGGGTCAGGACACCCAACAAGTCCCCCCCACGCGACTGCACTTTGAATTTGAGTCGATGGGGAGTCGCGTGCACAAGGGTTTTGACCCATGCACCGGTCTGTCCGCATAATCTTCTTCCTCTTCTGTAGATGACACAGTTCAGCGTTTTCTTCTCCATCCGGTACTGATCGATCGGTTCTCCTCGCCGGTCCTGATGGGAAGATTGGGCGGTACCCCGGGCCCGTTGCGTCTCTGCTCCCGGTCTCCGGATCGTTCTTCTTGGTCATCCTTCATGGTTTCATCTCTCCTAGGATGATAAAGCAAAAGCGGCAATATCTACTCATAGACGTTTTTCCACCACTGTTGAGGTAGTGGGGCAGCATATGCATTTTATCATAACGAAACATTACATTCTTATTTTGAGAAAAAAAAAACAGTATAACTAAGAGACAGTTTCATGCAAATCACAATATTTTAGAGACTAGATGTGGTATGTTTTATGGTTGGAACTGAATTAGTCTGATACAGTACCCGCTAGGATTCCAGAGGATTCCTCCAGTTGTTGCAGAGTGTGCCTGGGATGGCAACATTTCAACTGGTTTATGTGGACCCACTTGTCTTCCCCCTCTGCCGAACCGCCTTTGGGGATGCGGATCTTGTAGGCCACAGGGGAGATCTTATCGACGATCTCAAAGGGTCCCTTCCATGTAGGCAAAAATTTGCGCTGCTTGGCCTGGTTCCTTTGGAAGTTGTATAGATAGACCCGGTCTCCCACCTGATATTCCTTCCTGGAAGTTTTCAGGTCATAATGGGTCTTCATGCTATCAGCCGATCTTTCTAGATTCCGCTGAGCATAAGCAAAAGCATGTTGAAGGTGTTTCCTTAAATTCTCTACATACTCATGAGTAGTGGAGGCATTTATCAGTGTCTGCTCTTGGGTCCTATAGAGCAAATGCTGAGGAAGCACCATCTTGCGCCCAGTCATCAACTCAAATGGTGACATTTTGGTTGCAGATGAAGGGGTAGATCTGATAGCCATTAGGACCAGAGGTAATCGGATATCCCAACTTGGCCCAGAATCTGCCACAAACTTCTTTAATATGCTCACAATTGTCCGGTTATATCTCTCTACTGCCCCAGAAGAAGCTGGCCGGTAAGCAATATGCAGCTTTCTCTTGACCCCCAGTATCTCCCACATCTTTGTCATTACCTCACTGGTGAAGTGGCTACCTCTGTCTGACTCAATCCTTTGAGGTAGACCAAAACGGGAAAAGATGTGGTTAATCATCAAGGCAGCTGCAGTTTCTGCCTTGCAATTTGGGGCTGGGAGACATTCCACCCACTTGGTAAACAAGCATGTGATGGTCAACATGTACTTATTCCCCCTAGCCGAGCGAATCACAGGGCCTACAAAGTCGATTTGTAAATCTGACCATGGCAGTGTCATCCCCCGCTTTTGTAAAGGCGCCCGGTGTGTGAGGGATGTCGGCTGAAATTGTGCACACACAAGGCAACCCTTCAGGTACTGGTCGAGGTCCTGCCCCATGTGTGGCCAGTATGCAACCTCTCTTAAGATTTCCAATGTTGTGTGAAACCCCCTATGACCGGCAGTGGCCGCATCATGGGCGTGACTTAACATCAGGCTTCGGAATGAGGTAGGAACCACCCACTGATCGTGGCCAGCTTTGGATTTCCTTACCAACAAACCGTCTTGGATCCGGAACATTTTGGGACATTTCATCAACACTCTTAGGTCCTCTTTCCCAATGTAATCGGTATCCGTCAGGGGAAAGTTCTCAGGGTCCTCAAGGTGCTGGTGAAATTTACCAATTATTGGATCCCCCTTCTGAGCAGTAATCAAATCAGCATCAGGGGTCTCCTTACTCCATTGTGCAATTGAGAGGTCGTTGTGAGCATTTGTCTGGGACCTAGTGATGGCAGTGACCTGGATTTCCCCCAACAGGGACTCAATCTCAATTAGATCCCCTTGGATGGCCCCGGTTTTGGCCAGCTGATCAGCTAAGTCATTTCCAGTTTTGTCTGGTCCCTCTACTTTGGAATGACCCTTGATCTTCTTCCAATAGATGGTCATCCCATTCGAGGTGACCAGATCATCAATGTTTTGGATCAACTTCCCATGTTTCAAGGGTTTGTTGTTAGCACATAACATGCCTCTGGTTTTCCAATTAACCAGGTGCTCCACGAACCCGTTCCGTACATAATCCGAATCTGTGATTATGACCAGTTCGTGGAGTTGATGTTGGACAGCAGTGAGGATGGCCTGATGCACAGCCATCAATTCTGCCACCTGACTACTTCGGGGACCAATTTTGAATCCGGCGGAGGGTTCTGGGGACTCATTCACCCATGCATTCCCTACGCCGGCCACTAGTTCTTTCTCCCCGTTGTAGTCAACATGGTAAGAGCATCCATCCACATAGACAGTGGGCATTCCCTCACACTTGTCTTCTTCAAAGACTTTGTGTGGGGAATTAAGGTATGCCTCCATGTTGTCCTTTATTTTTAGACTTTCGTCCTCGAGACAGTTTTCTCTGGCACAATCATGCAAGTCAGCCAGACCTTGCGCGAGGGGACTCTTCTTGTTTTGGCCATATCGGACCTCCACAGGAAAGCCTTGCATTGACAGAATCCAGGAAGTAATTCGGGAATTACTCACATTTCCGGCCCGGATTCTGTCACTTTGGAGATATTGCAGAGGCTGGTGTGGAGTCTCCACTATGATGTGTTCCCCCTGGATAAACGGGCGGTAATTCTTCAATGCCCACACCGTTGCCAGGAGTGCCTTCTCACAATCGTTGAATTTTTCCTCCACAGAGGATAAAGTTTTGCTCGCATAGGAGATTACTTTATTGACCTTGTCATGCTTTTGGTATAATACTGCCGTCAAGCACGTATTAGAGAACCCCGTCTCCAGGAAGAACTCCTTGTTTCTGACAGGGTAAGCTAGGCAAGGTGCTTGTGAGAGGCTTCTTTTGAGTTGTTTTACTGCCTTGGCTTGTTCTGGACCCCATTCCCACTTGACCCCCCCCTTCAGGAGATGAATCAGGGGTCTGGTGATCTCTGCATAGCCCTCAATGAACTTTCTGCTGTAATTAGTCAGTCCAAGGAGGCTCCTTAGTTCCCGCAGAGTTGTGGGGTCCTTCAGTTTCTGAAGTGCTTCCACTTTCTTTTCCTGGGGACAGAGGCCCTGAGGAGTAATCTCATGCCCCAAGAAATTAACACGGGTTCTACACCACTGTGCTTTCTGAAAGGAAAGTTTTGCTCCGGCGGCCCTCAACTGTGTCAGAACATAACGGATCTCTGCTATGTGTTCCTCCACAGATGAACTTTTGGTGAGGACATCATCTACATAAGCCAAGTTACCCCTTGCACCCAAGTCAGGCATGGCCTTGTGTAGAAAAATGTTGAATTCATTGCCGGAGTTGAGGTATCCGAAGGGAGTCCGGGTCCATGTGTACTGCTGGCCCCCAAAGGTAAAAGCCAGCTTGTATTGGTCCTCCCTACTGACAGGCACGGTCCAGTATCCATTGGTCAGGTCTATTGCAGTGAATACCTGTGACCCCTGAATCTGGGCCAGCCCTTGGTCAATGTAGGGAAGAGGCCATCGGGAAGTGTGGACCCGTTTGTTGAGCTCCCTGAGGTCAGCACAGAGTCTCCACTGGCCGTTTGGCTTCAATATTCCCAGCACCGGATTATTGAAGGTGCTGTGGACTGGACGGATTATTCCCCGGGACTCAAGGTTCTTAATTATTTCAGTAAGGGACTCCATTGATGCGAGAGGCAAGCGATATTGCTTCACAAACACTGGAGTCATGCCAGGGTCCGTGGGGATTGTTGTGGTGTGGATGTCGGTGCGACCACAGTCATATGAGTCTACCGCAAAGAGATCTTGGAAATCCAAGAAAACTTGTTTCAACTTTTGCTTTTGTTCCAGAGTCACACAGGCATCAGCTAGGTTGACTCTCTCTTCCACCATCTGCCTGAAGCCTGGAAAGACTTCTGGTTTGGCTATTTCAGCGGCCTCCTCCAGCTGGGTGGAGAAGTCCCTGGTCAGAGTGCTGATTTGGACCGGAGGCTTCAGGTGGGAAAGGCAGCCCTCATGGACCTGGAAAATCACCTCATCCCTCCTGAAGTCACAAGTCACATCTTCCTTACCATAGGGGCAGGAAGTGTACACCAGGAAGTTCCCCCCATGCCGGGTAAAGATCCTGTCTGGTGTTGTATTGTCCTCACTGTCACTGTCAACACAGTCCTTGGGGATTGGTCCTAACAGTTCATTTACAAGATCAATGGAGAAATGTCGGTCATCAACCGCCATTCCAATAATGGTGCCTGCGGCTAGAGTAATACTCTTTAAGTCGCTGTTATCCACCTCTATTAGAATGGGGTCATGTTCTATGTTGACTAATGGAGTCGGGTTTACCCCCAACCCTTGCTGTTGGAGAGAAGCATTTAGATGTATGTAAGCATCAGGGTTTTTCAACTCTTGTCCCCTTTTAACTTTCACTTCCAGGGAGAATTGTCGGGTCCTTTCTGGGATGGTGACTTCCTCTTTAACCTGAATTTCAACTGCATAAGGTAGCAATTGAGCTGACCTAAATGCTTTTTCTGGATCATCAAAGCCCATGGGATTATCCGCTAATCGGGACCAAGCTTTGAAGTTTATTAGGTCCAAACTAATGGCAAAGCGATTGAGAATGTCACTGCCTAAGTAAAAGGCGGCAGTGACGTCTCGCACGACCCAACAATTATGGACTATGCTCTTGTTGCCAATGGAGATTTTGAGCATACACCTGCTTGGCAGGAGATGTTTGGAGTCAGGTGCTTCCAGGTCCATTTCCCATTTGTCTATCAGTTTGAAGGTGGGAATGGCTGGATCTTTTGGGAGTTGGCGGAACATGGCTTCGCTGATGAAGCTCTTACCGTTGTTCACACACACTCGAGCGAGAACAGAGTCCTTCCCATCATTTAACTGAACAGGGATGAACAACTGCTCTCCAATTTGCTGAATATCAGCCAGGCTTTGAGCTGATTTCACATCTTTCTGGACTATAGGAGTGGGGGTTTCTGATTGTGGATTAGTATAGAATTTCAGAGTGTTTCCTTCCAGCGTGGAATACCACCTTAAACTGGAAGGAAGGTTGATTTTCAGAAATAGAGAGGACCCCCCATCACCAGTCTGTTGTCCTACTGCTATTACTGTCACGTCTGGAATCTGGTTGTTCTGGAAGTGAAATTCTACTTGGTCAGATTTTTGTTCAACCAGGTGGCATGTGCCGTTTAAACTAACATGGTTGACACTCTGTTTTAATTTTATGGGTCGGCTAGTCTGAGTCCAGAGGACCTTGTTTACGCAATCTATTAGGGGTGACAACCTTCTCAGGAGGTCATTCCCTAGTAAACAAGGGGTGCCCTCTGGGGTCACAACTATGACCGGGTGTTTCAACTTGTGTCGCCCGATCTTAATGTCCAAGTCTGCAGTCCCCTCAACGGGAATTTCCTTCCCGTCAAAGTTCTGCAGTTGTCCAGGAAGAGAGGTGAGAGGAATTTGGTAATTCTCTCCCCTTCCTGCATTCAGTTCGTCAAAGGCCCTTCTGGACAGAAGGGTAGCTTGAGATCCAGTGTCCACCAGTGCCGAGATTGTACCCTGCCCCTGTACTTGTACCGGGGCATAATATCTTCCCTCCTTCTCCTCAAGGGGGCACAGATAATGTACATTTTTGGACAACTGGTGGGCTAATTTTCTGGTTTTGGACATCGCGAGAGAAGAATTTTGGGCAGAATTCTGTGGAGAGCCTTGGGAATCTGAAAGAAAAAGTTGGCAACTGGAGATCAGAGCCATTGTGGGTTCCCCTGGTTCCGGTTCTGGGCCGCCCCCCCCTTTTTGGAGGCAGTCACCAGGATGGGTTTGAACCAGGGGATTTTCTTGCTGTTGGTTCTGGGATGAGATGGTGGGCGGCGGTAGCTCAGTCTCCACATCTCCCCAGTCTAGATTTGCATCCCTAGGGACCCATTTTTCTTTGGGAGGAGTTCCCCCCTCTCTGAAGGAGAAGATCCTTTTCCCAGGATCCTCTGTGGATCCCTCTCCCTCAAATTGGAAGATCTGTACCTCCTCCCCAAACTGAGTCTGTTTGGGTCTTTTGTTTCTCCTACCCCCCCTCTGCTCCTTAGGAGGCAGACTTTCAGGGGCAAGAGATTTTGTTTCCGGTTCCTGGGTTTCTAGGGGCTGTTTACAAGTGAGGAAGGAAGCTTCCTCCAAGGCTTTACACCCCCCTTCCCCTGGTGCCTCCTCCCTGGGAACCGGTGAGTTATCGGGGTGCTGCCCCCGTCATTGTTCTGGAGCACCAGGTCCAGAGTTGGGTGCGTTCTGCGCCGGCATGCTGATCTGAGGGTTCTGCTGAGCCCTCAGTATGTCACCCATATCCCGCGCCATGTTTTGAACCTGGCGCTCTAACTGGGAAACCCGCTCAGGCTGATACGGGGCCCTGTTTTCTCCCCTGGGCTGATCCCGGGAAGGGTAGCTATCCCTCCTCTGGTAATACCCCGGGTTGGGAAGATTTGGGTACCCCTCCACCCTTGGCCTCCCCTCTCCCGGATTCAGTGGTCTGGGCTCAGGGAATTGGGGAAAGAAGGATGGATGGTTTTGGGGCTGAAAGTCGGGTGGATATCTGGGGAAAAAGTTCTGCCCAGGGTTTGGTAAATTTCTGCCCTCCTGTGGGAAGTTTGGAGGGAAGTTCCCTGGGTTAGGTGCTTGTCTGGATCCCCCCCCTTGGGCTGGAGGAGTCCACACATAACCCAGGATGGGTCTGTTACCTTTGTAGCGAGGACTTACATAGTCAGGAGAGCGAGGGACCCCATTTGTGGGGCTGCCTCCCTGGCTCCCTGTCTGTGACTGGCCCGAGGACCTTCTGGGCCTAGCATTATTAGGTGCAGGTAGGTTTTTAGGCCCCCCCATCTCCAGATCCAAAACGGGGGTGACCTTTACCTCTGCCACCTTGACAGCAGCAGGGGTGCTGTTGGCTTTGGGGTTTTTCTGGGCATTGCTTTTATTTTCTATGGGCTTCTGCACCTCATAGATCCGGGTAGCCTGTTCAATGACCCAG
Organism: Ambystoma mexicanum; assembly: GCF_040938575.1. Classification (NCBI taxonomy): domain Eukaryota; kingdom Metazoa; phylum Chordata; class Amphibia; order Caudata; family Ambystomatidae; genus Ambystoma; species Ambystoma mexicanum. Next base: position 242,177,334 of record NC_090940.1, on the reverse strand, counting down.
TCTAAAGATCTTTTCTCATGAAAATCTCTCACGAGCTGGGTCATTATATATTTGGGCAAGGCATGGAAAAATGTATTGACAAACTCTCTACTATCTGTGCGCACCCTTCTGGTGGTTTGCGCAAACGCACGCTTTAACTCCTGCACAAATTCTCGTGGGGCCTGATCCTCCCCACATTGCAAATTGTAGGCCGCCTTGCGAGCCTCTTGAGGATTTCTGTGAACAGAAAAATGTTTCAGGATGGCCGCCTTATATGTGGACCATCTTAAATGATTTTGGTCCTCCAGCCCCGCAAAGAAACTGGAGTATTCCGGGGAGAATGTCCACTTTACATATTGAATACAGCTTTGGCTGTCCTTCAAATGGAAAGTCTCCATCATTTGTTCAAACAACTCTAAGTGCTCCCAAACAGAATACTTAGCGTTCTTATGGTAAGGCGTGATGACGCTCCTGATCGCCTTAATCTGCTTGAAGGGGTCCTTAAGCAAGGCCCTTTTTGCCTTATTGGCCTTTTTGGTTCGGGTAACCCTTGTCCATTCTTCCTCGGACTCAGAGGCACTGCTCCCAGAGGTTCCCGTCTGTTCTTCCAGGTTTTCCCGGATTCTGCGAGCCTGGGAATGGCTGGCAGACTGTGGGGACCTGGTCTCCTGTGTCCTGCGCAGTTCAGAGGAGTCTTCAGATTCCTCCTTGCTGCCAGGATTTGATGGGTACCCCCTCCACTGACCTAACTGGGCAGAGGTTTTCAGGATGCCCTTAATGGGCCTACTCTCCTGGGGTTCCCCACTGAACTGTATTGTACTTGGGTGCCCATACCCGGATGCCCACCCCTCCATTCCTGGATGGTACTGGCCTATGAGCCCCATGCTTCTGGCTGGATAGTAATCTGCCATCCCTGTGGCCCTGTGCTCATGTGCGCCAGGGGACATGGGGATGGTAGAGTCCAGGGACTGGGGGAGATGAAGGCCCCTGGTGTTAGGGCTCCTGCGGTTATGGTCAGGAATCTCTCTTTCCCATCGGACCTCATCTCTATCCGCCCCTGCTCCCTGCTGCAATGCAAGAGCCTGCATTTGTGCTTTCAGTTCCTCTGTTAAGGCCTTACTCGACTCTATCAGTTTCTCCTGCATCGCTACCTGTTGCTGGAGCCTATCATTGTGTTGACAGAGGGCCTCATTCTCCCTCTGTGCTTCCTGGTTGGTCCTGGAGAACTGGGCCAGTCTTTGCTGCAGGAGGTTTACCTCCTGGGCAATGTCCCTATTGGCCTGCTCCTTTCTTGCTAGAGCATCTTCCACCCTTCTGGTGTGCTCTACCAAGTTCTGGTTTTCTTTTTGGAGATCACCCAGCCCCTGGTGGGCCAGGTGATTTTCTTCCATTTTTCTTTTTAAATGGCAGACTTCCTGGCCTAAGGCGTCTCTTTCCTGACTAAGAGCCTGCATTTGTGCCGCCAGGTCGTCCCTTTGCCTTTGGAAGGCACCAGCTTTCTGGCGCTCCTGATCAAACTCTGCCTGGGTATCCAGGTCTTTCAGAATCAGTTTATTGCTCTCCTCCTTCACTCTATCTAGGTGGCCTTGCAGGGTGACTACCTGCTCAGCACATGCCCTATTGAAGTCTAGCTGTTGCTCCAGCTTTTTCTGGCTTTGCAGTAGGGAGTCCAAACCTTCTTGGTGTTCCTTCTGCAAGGCCAGAAATCTGGTATCCTGTTCTGACTTTTCCTTTTGCAGCACATCCATATCCTCCTTTATTTTAGTGATGTACTGTCTGGTCTCATTTTCTGACTCCTGGCTTCTGTGCAGCCTTTGCTCAGAAGAGTCCAGATCAGATTGGGCCTTCTCTAACGCCATCTGTTGCCTTTTTGCCAGATCATGGCCTTCAGCACATTTATTCTGTATGGCTCCCATGTATAAATATAAATATGCCGCTATCCTAACAATCTTGTCGTGCTCATCTTTGGCCTTAGGAGCCATATATAGTTCACTCAGGGCCACGTGTAATGGACCCTGATCTCTATATATATCTGACCCTGTTTCCGTGACCTGTTGCATGATGGCCTGCAACCAGACTGTTTGGTCCTGGTGAGTCCACTCACCTCTCACAAATAACTTATGTAAGAAGTGCTCTCTGGCTATTTTCATATCTACCAAGGTCGTCATTCTAGAGATTGGTCTCTGTCCTGACTTACAGAAGTTAGTATTTTAGTTTTGCAGAACAGAACTTTTCTTGGAGTGTCCCTTTTGAGGAATGCTTCACAGCGTAATGCAGCGTGGTGATCCGACTGGATGTATGTATCCCGTCAGTTAGCACACTGTATTAAGCTGCACAAGTGGTATTCTAACCCAGAATCCCGGATACGAGCCCCCACTTTGTAAGAGGATTCAATTCAACACTACAGCTAAGTCAACGCCTAGTCTAGAATACTGAATGAAAACCCTTATTGATATATCTTTAGGTCCAGTTCATGCGTTCTGGATGACTACCCCTATATAACACCCCTCTCTTGGAATCCCCCTGACCCCACTGAGCCAAGAAGTAGTTCTGTTTTGCAAGTTTAAAAGGTTTATTTGATAAATTAAGATATATATATCACACTTTATAATAAATTAATAATTGAATATCACACTTAATCTGATATGGTAAATATTAACAATGGAGAATCTGGCACTAGCACACTTCTTATAATGACTAATGAGTTGACCTGAAATGGATAAGGTAGCACACTGGTAAATAGGAACAAAAGTATAATGTGGTAGAGGATGCTTTATGTAGCTCAGGTGGATGCAATATTCAATGAATGCAGTACAGAAAATACGCAATATGATTTCAACCAAACAATGTAATCACTTTTCTCGGGCTATTCCCTCCCCCCCTCTTTATGCAATGCAAGGAAATGGGAGGAAGCACACAGTTCTCAGAAATGCAATCAATGTAATCAGTTCAATCCAGCAAGCTTAGACAACAGAAAACAGATAGGAGTTTTGAAAACACAGGCAATGCTTGGATATGTGCTGGCAATGAATGAGAAATATGCTAAATTTGCTTTTAATTCCCTTATAGAGGTTCAGGGTGAGTGGTATCTAGTTAATATTAGTCCAGGCTCACACTAGCAATGATGCAGGGATAGTTAGCAGGTTAAACGAATTTCTGGCCAATGGAAAGCAAACAGCAGCAGTTTTTACATGTGAAGAAATTGCAAATCGCGGTAAAATTCGCGGATGCGTGTTCCGCGATTGCGGTAAAACTATAAGGGGTAGGAATGCGGTTCTTGGTGCGATTCAAAGCTACGATTCTAAGCTTTTAAATAAAAGTTATTGCAAGTCTCTAGCACAAACGGTTGCGGAGATATGAACGATTGAATAAAGGTCGTTTTTCAGATTCGAAATTTTAAAGTTCAAAAAGACACGTGCAGCTTTTGCAGCTAAAATGACAAGTGACAGCTTTGCAAATGACAGGTGACAGTTAGGAGACAGTTCTACTTAGATTAAAATAGGTTGAATTAGATGAATTTAAACTAAGAGATGTGTTCTGAGTTTTGCTAAGTACTCACAAGAGATTTTGAACAGGAAAGCGACTTGGTCACGGACTTCAGTCTGGTCAGGTCTTTCCGGGTTCTGCTCACAGCGCCTGGCCTCTGGAACTGCTCACAGGGGTCTGGTCTCTGCTAGGCACCGGTTCTTTGGGTCTCTCTGCTCTGGATAGATTGAAGTCTCTAGTTTGGCTTTCTGGAGTTTGATGGAGGTAAGTATGGATTTTTCCGGCAGAGCTTTCAGCGGCAGATGAAAAATGAATCTTCCCTATCTGTCCTGTCTGTCTGCTTTTTATCTGTTTCTTGAGAATGGGTGTGTGTGTTGCATCACTAGACTTGCCCCTCTCAATCGTCATTGGTCAGCTTTCATTCGTCCCCTTGATTGGGGGAATGAAATGAAGTGTCATCAGGATGAGGTCTGTTTATGATACAGAGAACCCACCCCTGTCAACTTTACACACAATCTATATCTGACCTAAAAACATATTTGCACAGGTACACATTTGTTTAAAATTACATATACATGGTGTGGCTGAATTTAGCCATGTCTAGGTCCAAATCTGCTCATTCTCGGAGCTTGCATTCAAAGAGTGTACATAATTGACTTTTTAACTGCTTTTCCAATTTCCGACATGGACCCAACTTTACATACATGTGTGCAGGGGGTAGGGACATTAACTGATGAAGTTTCAGATTTTTAACATGCACACATTTAGAGTAATATCCACTTTTCCGCTAAAACCCCCCTGAACATACCACCGGTTCCTACCACGTCTTAAACTGTGGGCAGAAAAATCACAAGAATTATGGTATCATTTATAAAATTTTCACATGTCCGCTCTATGAGTTATTCATCTTTTTAAAGTTATGTTCTGGCTCCAAAGGGGTGTGGTTTACCCTCAGCACAAGGTTGAATTTCTGGTTCTTTCCAGTTCTGCCAAGCCAGCTTGCTCTCACAGGCAGTGCTCCTCCCAGCTCCTGCCAAGAGGAAGCTACAATTTACGACTGCGGTAATAAAAACCTTTGCCTGAGTGAAGAGGGCTTTGTTCACTCTCTGGCAGAGCACAGATAATTCAATTATCAGATAGATGGCATATCCTTAGCCTGGGCAGCAAAAGGAAGGTTGGCCTGGGAACACAGTGGTGACTCAAGTTTCACTGCTGATGGGATCCGTTGCTAGGCAAAATCAAGTTCCTTAAGCCAGACCTTCAGCTAACTTTTTGTTGCTTTTAAAATAACTTGTAATTTTACACATGCAGCTAGAATGCTGATTCTAAGCGCAAAACTATGACATTTCAACAGTTACAAAGGCATGTGACACCAAACATAGGTCACTCATTTAATTTAACATTTTCGATTTTGGTGGTTTTAAATCCAGTTGCAGTTAGGCTTAAGCTGCTGACTCCATAGCATTTTTGTTATAAGCATTGTTTTTGGGCTCTTCATTTCCCAGATTTTGTAGGCACACAAAACTCCATTCTGCCAAATGTCTGCTGGTGTTCAGTGAATATTTTGCACATGTTGCAAGGTTTGAAATAGGCATTTTGCTTGCCTTCAGAAAAACACACAGAGTGGTTTTAAAACGCCGGCTTTTGGATAGTGGTGAGTACTGGTACTGCACCCATTTTTGGGATTTAAGAAATGAATTCCCCACAATTCTAGGTTGCATTTGGCAATCAGCATTGCCATTCCCAATGGTTTCAGACTACTGTGCGGGTAGTCCAATGGTGGTTTTAAAGCGCTTTGAAGCTAACCGGCGCTACTGTTTTTCCTTTGGCAACCCATTTCCCTCATGGCAACCCGGCCTTTCATTCTCGCACTGGTGGGTGGCAAGTGAGGCAACCATTTTGGTGGGCGCACAAACTGCGCAGCTTTCCTGGATTTCAGCGCACATGTGGGTTTTCCGCCATCTTGAATTTTCTAAGCCCACAGCACCAAATGTTGTAGCAGGGTAGCTTAAACGTGGGTCAGGACACCCAACAAGCTGGCCGGATTGTCCCGTTCCCCCTTCTTATAAATTGGGATAGTGATGGATTGTTTCCAAGACACCAGTATTTTTTGAGATGAAAGAATATTCATGAACATAAGATATAATATGTCAGCCCAAATGTCCGGAAATTGCTTCATTTGTAAATTTGACAAACCGTCTGGACCAGGTGCTCTAGAATGACTGGCTTTGTTGATGAAAAGTAAAATGTCATCTTTATCAAACCTTAGATGAAATTTAGGTTGGAGCTCTGGCTTATGTATTCTTGAATCCTCGGTGGGTGCAGCATATAGATTAGAATAGTACTAGACCCACGTCTGTTCACTCACGTCATTGGTTTGGACAGCAACCTGATGACCTGCAATCGCCTTGTTAATGGTTTTCCATGATTCTGCAGAGTTTTTGCTAGCCAATAGTTTTAGCATGTTACTACCATCACTTTGATATAATTTAGCCTGCATCCCTCTTAGCCAATTCCTGTATCTAGTTTTAATAAGAGTCAGGGCCGCTGCTCGCTTATCACAGGGGAGTTTATAGGCCTCCCTCTTTTCAGCCTGAACCAATGATTTCCTAGTTCTAATTTCATGGTCTAATATATGTAAATGAGGTGTTTGTTTTTGCTTATGAGTAGTAGAGGCTGGTTGAAACAGCTGCATTAATTCACAATAAATTACATCTGAACCTTGTTTCCAAGCAACTTGGCACTTTAGCTGAGCGTCGTAACATGACCTGAACGTTTCCAAGGAGGGCTCCGTCCAAATTAACCTATTTCTAAATGTGTTTACTGTGAGGGAACCCAAAAGGTAATGGGGTTTCTCTTGTGCCATACTAGGTTTAAGGAGCCATGTCGCGTTGAGCATGTTATGATCACTCACGTCCATGTCGATTACTTGAAAAGATTTTACTTTATTCAGCATACTTGCATTTACATAGATGTAATCAATAATTCCCTTACTAAAGGCTCAGTGCCATGTTGTCCTAGAAGGGATGTCCTTGAGAAAAGAGCCATTTAACATTAGCAGGCTTCTGGAGTCTACAAGTCTTGTCCATTTAGCAAGGCACGTTGTTTCAGATTTACGTTTTGGGCCCAAACAATGAAGATTCAGGTCACCAGCTATAATTATAGTGTCCGAATTACCGTCCAAAATTATGAGGTCCAAAGCCTTGTTCAATGAATCCAGAAACCTGTCATCAGTAATACCTAGTGGATTCTAACAGACATTGATGCGTGCACACGAAAAATTATGTCCAGTAAGTCTGCACATTTGTGCAAATGCATTTGAAGAAAACCATGGTTCTGCCTTTAAGGTTGAGCTCTGCTTAACAGCAGTTAACAGACCAGAGGCAGGACGCCCAGAGGAGCCTTTGGCCGCTGGAATCAAGAGGGTGTCGTAATTGTTCCACGATGGGGCGCTAGTGAGCCAGGATTCTTGTATTAATATTACATCGTGGTCTAACAGATGGATAGCCTGGTTGTTCAATAAATGCCTATACCCTCTAGAATTCCAACTAATCAAGGACAAGTTAATTTCAGGAGAGTCCAGATGCTAACATTGTGTATCTTTTAAATTACAGTTGCAACTATGAGAACAGTTGCCTTGTTTTTTTAGTTATATGTTGCTGTTGTATATATTGTTGTGTGATTTGCTTCGATGTTTCAGATGATATACACTCAGAGGAATCCTGACTTGCCGAAAGGATAAAACGGAGGTAAAAAAACTGGGACTTAACTGCCCAGAAAGTGTTAACTACGACCCTCAAGTTCATCCATAAATTCACTGAGGACCATTTCAACCAATCAGTAAATTCCACTTGCTCAACATCAATGGTGCCAATATCATCGAGTTCTGACTTTGTCGCAGGTTGTATTGGATGAGTACTGTGAGGTACTTGTGGACTAGCTGTTTGCACTTCCTGTACAAGAGAGGGGCCAGACTCATTTGTGCTTGCAGTCTCACATGTCGCGAAGCTCAGCTTCTTAGGTGCTGGTTTGGAGGCCATGTATTCATCCACTGCCTGTCTTATTTCTATACGGCGGTCTGCTAAACTCTGATCTTCTAGGGGTAGCGTGGATTTTGAACAATGTACTTCGGCAATTTGGTTTTGCTAGTATCTTTAGCCACGGCAGCAGCAGCACTTATCAAGGCATTTAAAGGGCTATACGATTTAACAGAAGGGCTCGGTTCGTGAAAAACCTTGACCTTCTTCGCCTGTGATTGCAGCAGATATTTTTTGCTATGGCTTTCGAAACAATTTTAGTAGTTGTTAATGGAGTCGAAAGATTTTTGACAAATGATTTTATTTGAGATGTTTGTTTGGCCACAGATCTGATATTTTTTGATTTCTTAGTTAAAAACACCATTTTTGTGCCCCACCTTCGTGGGCAAATGAAAAACATTTGTACTTGTACCACCGAAGAGTGCATAGTTCGGTTTTTTGGTTGATCAACCACAGATTCATTTGCAATGTTTGCCAGGTCAGTAATGGGGTTCAATATTAAAGGAATGCTCTGATAATTCTGCAGAGGGGCACCAGACTGCGTAACAGTCTGGGAGCTTACTGACTTTTTCAGAATGGGCAACATAGTTGGTCCACCCAGAGTCTCAAGTTTGTCTGTAATAGTAAATTGCCCAGATAGTATCTGATTGAGTTGGTGAGAATGTACATCAGCCTTATTGGCTAGAGCTTCAAACAATTTGGCCAGAGAAAGAATAGCAGTGTTCATTGAGGTCAAAGCAATACCAGTTAATGCATTTTGGGTTTCAACCGTATCAACAACAGGAGAGTAGTTGACCCCAGTTTTCCATGGGGTTGGAGCAATAAATGATCATTTCTCTACTGAATTATCATCACTAAGGTTTGTAAATAAAATCGGAGATTTAGATACATTTTCAGATATTGTGTGAGCAGAAAAACATGATGCATTTGAGTCTAAATCAATTACAGCCATGTCCTGTGAGATAGTTATTTTAGACAGTTTAGAAATTGAGATATCATTGTCAGACAGTACAACAGTCAACTCATTATTTAACAAAATGCTATCTGTTAAAGCTACATTTTCGTCTGCAAAGGTTACCGTTGGGACAGTCGCTGTCACATGTTTTTTTTGTCCACCAGATGTTTCCACGTACATGGCATCATGTTTGCCAGAATGTCCATGTGGAACATAATTTTTGAGACAAATGATTGGAGCAGTTGTTTTTTCCGAACAACGGGTTGACACATCCAAGGTGTTTTCACTGTCCAAATTGATAGGGTCCAAATGACTTGTATCACGACAGAAAGGTCAAATGTCCATACCTAATAAAAATGTCAGCTTTTGATCTTGATTTGGGTTTTATTGCACCCGTGCGAGCTGTGGAACTTAGTTGAGATAATTTTGTTGTGCAAAGTGGTGAATTATTTGGAAAGCTTTCACCATTAGTCAATGCAGGGCACTCACTACAGGAATGCCCGATTTTAAAGTAGTAATGCCTCGTTTCATTATGAAATTAAGGCAAATCAATTCACAAAGGACAAAATCCTAAAAGAAGGAAAGTAAAAACCAGAAACTGGTAACTAAGAACCACAGGATAACCAATAACCGCGGCGAGCGCGGCGAAGTGGCAAAGCGGGACTTACAGGGGCTTTCACGGGTGCATGCGCAGTGCGCGCGTGAGTGTGTTTAAATAGCCACGCCCAGTAAGTGTACAACTGAAAGCCTAAATAAGAAAAAGAAACACGTATCAGAGTCTGTTTACACTGTAAAATGGACTATATACACTTCTTTGTATAGTCCTTCACCTGCTGGGGCTTGAAGTCCATTGTTGGCACAAATAGCAGAAAAAAGCAATTTCCAGATCCAAAGCGCTCGAGAACAAGCCGCGGCAAAGCGGGACTTACAGGGGCTTTCACGGGAAGGGATCAAAAGAATCCCCTTGCCCTGCTAACTTTTGGAGCAAGTCAGTGAAATAAAGAATCACTGAGTTGGAGGCTCCAAATAGGAATACCAAATGCCATCAAAAGGTTCCATACGCCTGAGTAAAAAAAGGAGAATGAGTGGGGAAAAAATCCAGTGTCCAGCAAAACAGTGCTGTTGGACTCGGATTTCGGCTGCATCTAATAATTCAAAAAAATACTGTTCTTTTAAAGATTAAATTATATGTAGTATTGGTAGATTTAAAAACAGCATTGCCACAGGATCGAAAGTTTTGGGACAGTTTAGAAGCAAGATATTGGAAAGCAGTCCTCTCACTTTCGCCTGGAACACCGTTGGCGATCTTGCGATTTGAATTGGGATTGGTATCCTTATATTCTCAATTGTTATGGAAACAGTGTGCCCTTTTGCGAACATTGCTGGAAGGATTAAAGAAACCCACCTTCCTGAATGTTTTAGCTCAAAATTTGTTTACATCGAAAAATGGCATGTCAAGAAAGTGGTGAAATCACATCTTGGATGCCACTTCTGATGCCTCTGTTTCAATTGAACTTCTTTTGACCAACCCTGATCGTGCGAAAAGTAAAATATATCAATTCGATGGGATTGGAAATATGGCACTATGTTTAAAACTCAAGGACTTTAACCCTGAGGCATTTGGTACCAAAAGATACAGTTATATCTGACTATCTGTTGAAATTTCCATCACATGTATGTCGACACAAATTCCTAAGATTTAGATTGAATCAGTATGAGACAAAAGACATCTTGTTTAGAAGAAAACTAATTCCAAAGGAACAGAATTATTGCCGATTTTGTCTAATTAGGGATCAAAGAGAAACCTTACAACATCTTGTAATTGAATGTATTGCATTGAATGACATAAGAGTAAAATGTTTTGAGAAAAAACTGAGTGTTCAGAGCCATGTAGATCATGATGAAATATGGAATTTCCTGTTTTCTAATCCGAGAATAACTGTACAGATTGCAATTGTGCAATTTTTAAATATAATAGTCCCTGATACCTGAATGTGCTCATTAGGAATATGGATTAGTACATGAAATGTAAGCCGAGATGGTAGTATTAATACTTGTGCCTCATGTGACAATTGGTGAATGGATAAATATTGGTTTTACTGTATATATGGCATTGTAAAGTGTATGTACTGGATTGTGTTTTTATGGAAAATTAACATGGAATATTTGAAAAGTTGGTTTACCAACTGTAACAAATAAAAATAAAAAAAAATTAAAAAAAAAAAACAGCATTCAACAGTGTTCCCTGAGACCTCTTGTGGCAGGAATTTGAAAATAGGAATATGCCACGCCACTTTTTAACTTGTGTACAGTCACTCTATAATAATAAAAAAGCAGTAGTGAGGTGTGGCCTAGCAGGGGAAACCATGTGTGAGTTTGATATCCCTAAGGGTGTGAGGCAGGGGTGCCTTTTAGCCGCAATGCTATGTTGCATCTTTATTGACAAAGTATAAAGGCCCTGCTAATGAATTGCTTAGATCCTCCGAAATTGAATCATAATATGTATCCTGCCCTTTTTTACATGGACGATGCCGTGTCATTGTTCACATCTCCACAAGGTCTTCGGGTCACTATGGCTGCCTTCACTAGAAAATGTGAACAGCTTAAATTACATCTTAACATAGGTAGGACCAAATCTCTGTTCTTTAGACCAAAATTTGCCAAATACCAAGCTGTGGACAAAACGGTTAACAACCAAAAGCCTGATCCGATTAAGTGCTACGATTATTTAGGCATTCGGTTTTGTAAAAAAGGGCAGTGGTCTTCACAACTGGCGAAAGCCTGTGCAATACTTGAGAAATACAGTGGGCTACTTGTGGATTCTATAATAGACATGGAATTATATGAGAAACACACTGTTGAAGCTGCAACCTCTGAAGCAAAATTTTGGGGATGTTGGGGTGATTTTCCCGGGGGCCGGCAAGGCCGTCCACGGACCTCCGGGGCTGGGGAGGCCCCAACTCCTCCCGTGTCCCAAAAGGAGTATGAGACACACCGAAGTGCAAGGTAAAAAACTGCTGTTTATTAGAGTAACGGCAGGGATACGCTCAGACCGTATGCATCTGGAGAGGCTCTCGTCGTTAGTGGGGCTCGCAGGCCCGTTTTACAGCAGTATGACGCGCTACTTGCGTCATCTGGGAAAACCATCACAAAACCTATCGCCACTTCGGTTTGGTTCCCCGAGTGGTAGGGTTAGTATAGTTACCCTATGGGAGGAAATATTAGTGGATAAGGACGGGTCGGTGGTACACTTGGGCTGTCCCTAACAGTTGCTACATCGGAATTGTTACAAGGGGACCCTTGGTGGTTGGCTAAGAGTGATGGCGTCCGTGATGAGCCCCTTGTGCTCTGATTAGTCTCCCGCGAGCCCCCAAGCCTGGGACCATCGCCGTTCCCAGCTCGCGGTGTACCTGACATTAGCAACAATGTACAACTATGTGTTTGTGGTAGACAATGGACAGGTCTGCTTACGGGCTGGTGTGCATGTCTTTCCCATTGCTGTAGGTGTCCAATTTGTCACTTCGTTGTTGCAGATTGTGTCCCAGACATGGGACCTTGGCGGTTCTCTGTCTCATGAGCTTGGCGCCTTGTCAGTTCGGCTTGGTCACGTGTGGGGAGACCGTAGCTGGAAGAGAATTATGAGCATTAGATTTTGTATTCTGCCTCTGAGGGCTTGGCACCTGCAGGTATAACCTTGGGGCTTGGTGCGCGGCATGCGGGTTGCAACATCGTGGCCTTGGCTGTGGGCTCTTGTTGGGGGCTCGTTCTGCATGGTCAGCACTTGCATTTTCGTTCTGGGAGGATTTTTGTTTGCGAGGTTCCTGCCTGGGGATTATTTCTTGCGGCCTACTTGGGCCTAGTTCGTGGGTGGAGGTACATAATCCATACTATGGAGGTCGCAGGGTGACAGAGTGTTATACGCAGCATTAGGTATATATGGTGGTGTCTTCATAGGGTTAGGTAGCGAGAAAGCATCAGCAAGCATATATACAAGCTCTTCAGGCGTCTTGCGTTTCTGCGGTGCTGTAGAAGGCCTATGTGAAAAATAACAATGATGCATGTCCGTGGGTATGTCAGTCTGCTACGTCATAGCACTGAGTATATTCTTTGTGTGGGTTGGTGTGTGAGTGACCAGTGTGCATGGTGGCATGTGTGCTCTTGTCTGTTGGCTATGTCGTCATGGCATCTCTATCGATGGTGATTTTCGTGGTTGGTGTCTAATCGAGCTGGTCCATGGCGCATGCATCGGCTTGACCAGGGCGTGCTAGTGGGCATGCTCCTCGCATGTGTATGCCTTTGAAGCACTCAGTATGCCTTTGATACTCAGTCACCTGGTAAGGAAGGGAATTGTTCGAACTCCTCTCATGGGGGTGCTTGGGCCGTGATGCCCTAAGCAATGGTCTGGATGAAACTGGGGTAGGGTGTTATCCCATTTTCCCACTTCAGTCCCCCCTCTGGTCGAGTTGTCGACCACAAAATTATCAATTTTCTTGTCTCCGCATACCCTCCATATTTTTGTTATTCCAGCCAGGTGTCCATAGTGGTGAACATGATCTTCAAATGACCAATAAATATAGATGCAGCCACCACCGGGTTTGCAGTGTACCCACTTTCCAACATAGCTCTTTGGGTTCCTCTGGTTCTCTACATTCACAGATGGTGGGTCCAAGTGTTGTTCTAGTATTTGCTTGCACAACCTTTCTCTTTCTTTTATAATAATGTCTGTGTGTTTGTCATCATCAGCTGGTAGTAGGGTGTGTATGTCGATCATTTCCATCATTTCGTCCGTTGTTCGTGCTGTTCTTGCTTTCCAAAACCTCATGCCAAACAATAGACCCATTCCCACTTTTATACATCCTACTATTATTTTCAATCAATCTGATAGCCATGAAGACATCTATGACCATAAAAATGAAAACCAGCTGCCATCTTTCTTTACTCCTTTGGCTTCTTATACCATTTTTGAGTGCATCATGGCGAGTTGTGATACTGCCTCAGTAAGTGTCCATAGTCCCCGTCGTTAGCGGGAATGAATGTGCAGCATGGTTTTCCAATTTTTGCACAAACTCCTCCTTCCATTGCCGTGAGGAGGTCCAGCACATATCTATTCTGGAGTGCTACCATTCTTACTGCCCTCAATTCTTCTTTTATTGCATTAAATCCATTGACGGTTGAATTTATTGTCATCATTAGCTCCCATCGGGTTATTTGAAGCCATTTTGCATTTGTATATGCCTGCAGTCCTGGATCTATTATTGATGAGAAGAACATTGCTGCTCTGCTGAACAGTCTGTGTCCTGAAGGTATGTCACTGAGAGCTGTTTCCGATCTTCCCCACAGGTAGTTTCCTGTCAGTGGTTCTCCTTGTCTTTTCACCCTTGACAAAATGTCTGTGTCGTTATTTCCTTTACCTTCTTCAGTCGCCACATATCTTTTCCTCCTTTTGTTTCCTTCGTCCATCTTGGGGAAGTTGCCCAAGTTGACATGTTTCTGAGGCACAACCAGAGATGGTATGTTGACTTGTACCATAGTGCATATTCCAATCCAAGATGGTGGTAAGCTGTGGTATGCCTTATCTCCGCAAGCCCAACAGTGGTCCATTAGAACTGCTGTGCCGGCACCCCCCTCAGGTATCAGTACTGTACTTTTACAGTTGTTGTTACTTCCAACATCAACATCGCCAGTGTGTTGATAGCACAGCGTGGGTGCAGTTAGCGGTAGTATAGTTATTGGGTTTTCGTCTTTCTCCAGCCATGTTAATAGTGTTACACTCTTTACCCATTCTATACAGCATTTGTGGTTTGTTTAATTTATTTTGGCCACATTTTCATTTGTGGATATTACCATATTGCTCCCCACAACTCCCTCTGTCCATCCATCATTCACATATATCTTCCCATATATTACTATCAGTGGTCTTTCCAACCACCTGGTTTACCAGCAATTTCGCTTGCCTACCATTCGCATGGTAGGTATTTTAATGTTACTTTCTTCGTTTCTCCTTTTTCAGGACCATCCGCCACATACCGGAACCCTTGAGTATGTTGGCGGTAACTATTGTACATCATAAGTGTTTTGATGAAGTTATTTTCATATGGGTATGAGTCCCTTGTCTTCCAATGCAACATTACTACTTTTCCTTGAAATCATCCTTTTGTTTGGAACATTGCCATATATATCAGACATTCTACTGTTCTTGCTGGCACTTCAGTAGCTACAAATGTCCTTGATGCGGTCATGGCATATGGGATCAGCGAGCACACATAGCAGTTGTCCTTCGTTGTCTGCTTACCAATTTGGGACATGTGCTGATACCACATGTTATTTGAGACATGTGCGAATGCTGTGAGGTATGTGTCCACCCCATTGTTATCCATAGAGGTACTACGCTTAACCCTGTTCCCATTACCTCTTGTGTTACTTGTACCACCTGACACCGTACCTGTTGCAGCTGTGGGATGGGGTAAATTAGTTTTGGGTGCAGCCATAACATGATAAGCATAGTGTGTCTGCCAGACAGAGGCAGCCAATAGTCCAGTGATAAACAACACACCTATTAATTCTATTACAATAGCTAATATCACTGGCATTTTTCTCTTACCTTTGTTGCGGTCCTGCAGCTTATTATTCTTTGCTTTATAGATGCCCGCCTGAAAATTTCTAAAAATAAGCATTAATGTTGTTAGTATTTTTTATTCAAGCTCTACATATCAAGTAGTCGTTTAATGCCCAGGCGAAAAGCTGTTCCCACGCTAATCTCAGCGACCTATCTCTCAGAGCTGGTAAGTGCTCATGGAGATGTGGGAATGATTCTTCTATGGCCAAAATGAACGTGTTGTAATACACACGTATCCTCCTCTTTTTTAGATATTTTGGTCTTTTTATAGCGTATACAAATTGGTGTGACAGTGCTTCAGGGTGTTATCGTCTGTGGGTAGCATTTACCCCTGGGCAAAATGCAACGTTAGTTTCTTCACTTTTCTTTATACATAAACAGTAGTGCGCGGTGCCTGCATGTGCGAGACAAAAAGAGAAAGAGAACATGCATGTGTTTACAAGTGTTGTGCAATGTGACAATTTGTTAGGCAATGTCCTTTATTTGGCTAGTAGCATGGGTGGGGCTGGGCGGGGCAGTGTTTTGTTTGCTCTGGGATCTCGT
Source organism: Ambystoma mexicanum (assembly GCF_040938575.1). Lineage (NCBI taxonomy): Eukaryota > Metazoa > Chordata > Amphibia > Caudata > Ambystomatidae > Ambystoma > Ambystoma mexicanum. The sequence goes on along the minus strand of NC_090940.1, from coordinate 242,161,718 downwards.
TACCATGGGGTGGGCTATGGGTAATTGTTCATTTGAGTCTTTGGCAGTGTCTGTTATTTGGGAGGGGATAGGGGCTTTATTGCAGTTGTTGTTGGTTGCTGTTGCTGCTGTGCTGTCTTCTGTTGCTGTTGGGGTGGCCCTGTTGTCAACACATGGGCGGGTCTGATCTTTGTAGAGCTTGACGCTGATTCCAGACGTGTTTATCTGCAAACTTAATTGCTCTAGGAGCTACTGCTTCCACCTGGTGGGGCCCTGTAAATCTTGGGCTGTTCCACCTTCTTTTAAAGTTGCGGAGGAGAACGCTGTCTCCTTCCTTAACAGTCCAGTTCAGTGGTAGTTCCTGTTCCTCGTTTATATCTTCTTGTTGGGTGATTTTCGACCCGCCCTGTGTCCGCTCAAGCTGTTGAGAGATAAAGGCGACACTAGTAATCAAGGGAGACACATATTGATACATTTCGTCACCAAAACATTAGCACAGGTATGATAGTCTGACATGGCCCTTGATGGTGGAGTAAGTGGAAGGCGCATCTGACGTCCAGTCACCACCTCGTGGGGTTTGAGGTGGTGATCTGACCCTGGCTTATTCCTTAATTCAAACAGGTCCAAGGGGAGGCAGTACAACCAGCTTTTCTTAGTTGTCTGCTGAATTTTTGCAATCTCTTCCTTTAGAAGGCCATTCAGGCATTCACAAAAACCATTAGCCTGTGGGTGGTATGCGCATGCAAATTTGTGTTTAATGCCAAGCAGTGTAGTTATGTGTTCGAACATTTCATTTGCGAAGTGCGGGCCATTGTCTGACCGTAGTACCTTGCAAACCCCCCACCTAGGGAAGACCTCCCTTACCAGGAACTTGGCTGCTCTGAAGGCGTCTGCATGAGAGCAGGGTCCAGCCTCTATCCACCTTGAAAATGGGCACACCACCACAATCATATATCTGTATCCTTGACATACATTGATCATTTCAACGTAGTCAATGTGCAAGTGCAGAAAGGGTCCATCTGGCCGGGGTTTAGTACCTTTTATCACTTGCAGCGTGTGACCGGCCGTTTACTGTTGACAGGTTAGGCAATTGCTGATAAAGTTTGTGACGTGTGAATTGAGCTCGGGACAGAACCAGGCCTCTTTTATTTGTGCTGCAATCACTTCCTTTCCTGTGTGTGTGGATGGTGTAGTTGAGCCACGGCTGTTTTCAATAGAGCTAGGGACATCACTACTTTGCCTGTATTATTCTGACGCCATAATGCATCTGTGGGGGACATTGTGCATCCTCTTTTGACCCATAGCTCCTTCTCCGCCATAGGTGCTGCTGCCTGTAATTCCATAATTTGTGTTTCAGGGATGTGTGTGTACCCCTCCTTCATCAACATTTGTCTTGCTCCCGCCCTCCCCCTATCGTTTTGTTTTTCTGGGAGGGTCCATATTTCGCCAAAATACGCAGCATGTTTGGCATGTGTGTCTGCCGTTTCATTACCTTTTGAGATAGGGTCATCCCCGTTAGTGTGTGCCTGACATTTCACCAAAGATATTTCTTTAGGGTCATTTATTACTTCAATCAGTTCAGCAAGTAGGAGGGGATGTTGTACTGGGGTTCCATCTGCTCTTCTGAACCCCCTTTGTTGCCATTTTATTAACCCTGAGTGCACTGTCGATGTGATGTATGCACTGTCTGAATATATTGCTACCCTCTTGTCATTGCTCTCTTTAAGTGCCAAAATTAAGGCCTCTAGTTCTGCTGCCTGCGCTGAGAAATGCTGTGGTAGTTGGACACATTTTACTGGTACATACATCCAATCCTCTGTCAAACGAACCACTGCTGCTTCTGTCCTTCGTACCCCATCACTCTGGTCAATTGTTGAGGACCCATCAATGTACATTATCTCACCCCCTCTAGGACATTTTCCTCAACTCTTCTGGCGCTGGAGTATATTTCAATGGCTTGTGTGCAATCATGAGCGTAGTCACCATCTTCTACCACCTCTGCTATGAACCTAGCCGGGTTTACATTACTGCACCTTACAATCGTTAATTCTGGCTTGGAAATAATGATCTCATATCCTGATGCCCTCTGTGTGGTCAATGTTTATTTGGGTTTGTTCAGTATTGCAAAGAGGGTGTGTTCCACAAATAGTGTGGTAGGGCACCCCATTGTTATTGATGATGATTTGTCCACCGCAAATGCTGCGGCGGCCAGGCTCTGTTCGCAAGGGAAGTGACCTAACATTACCGGTCCAAGTGTCCGCTGTAAAATGCTACAGGTTTGTATCCCATGCTTTTTTTGTGTCAGTACTGCCTTCATTACTGCTGAGTCGCAATATGAGAAAATGAAAAATTGATGCTCACAGTTTGGGGAGGCCAGTACTGGTGCTGTTGAGATAGCGTGTTTTAATTCATCAGATGCCTCTTTCATTTCTCTTGTCCATCCCAACTTTTTATCCCCTTTCTGTGCTTCTTTGAGGGCCTCCAGTAGGGGTCCTATGTATGAGCTGTAGTCAAAAACCCACGCCCTGCAGTAGTTGCATAGGCCCAGAAACTGCTGTAGTTCTCTCACTGTCTGTGGTTGTGGTGTGTTTGTTATTGCCTGTGCCTTTCGTGGTGCAATGTTCCTTCCATGTTGTGAAATGAGCTGACCAATGTAGAGCATCTGTTCTTGGCAGTACTGTAACTTCTCCTGGTCTACCCTGTACCCCTTCTCAGCTAACACTGTGAGCATCTTCACTGAGTCCTTCCTACACCTCTCCTCTGTAGTGCTGCATATTATTATGTCATCCACGTATTGCAGCACCGTGCTCTCCATCTCAATGTTTCCCAAATCCATTTGTATCACTCTGTTGAAGATGGATGGTGACTCACAGTAGCCTTGGGCTAGTCTTGTGTGTTTCGATTTTGTGTTGCGGTATGTGAAGATTGTCAGGTCTTGTGAGTCGGGTGTAGAGGTATAGAAAAGAAGGCATATTTTAGGTCAATCACAGTGAACCGTGATGCCTCGGCTGGTATTCCACATAGTGTGGTGGCTGGGTTAGCTGCTATGGGGTACTCTGCCTCTACAATGTAGTTCAAAGGTCTTAGGTCCTGGATAAAACGCCAAGACCCCCTTTTTGCTTTGCACACAGGGTACACAGCGGTGTTGCATGGTGACTCTGATGGTACTAATATACCATTGTTTATTAGGGCTGTTATTGTTTCATATATGCCCTCATCTGCCTCTTTTGATATTGGATATTGCTTCACCCTCAGTAGCATTGCTCCTTTTTTCAGTTTTATTTTTACTCCTCCAATGCTTTTAATGCAGCCAACATCATATGGACTGGTGGTCCACAGGGATGTTGTTACAGCTGCCATGTCTTCCTCGTAAAATGGCACTGGCGTAGGGGCAGGTGCCTCTAGTGCCATAGCCATTTTTAGTGCCACTTGCTTGTATGTCACTTTCAACCAGATGTTAATGCTCGTTCCAAACACCATCTCTCCCTCTCCATTGTCGTCTGAGAAGAACTCCTCATCTGATACCTGTGTAAGCCTGCAGACCTCTGCTAGTCCTATTACAGCTCTCCAGGCCCCCACTCTCTATCTTGGGCGTGAACTGCGATGTAGTCTGCAGTAGCCAAAATGCTCTCCATGTTCACTGAAATCATGTTTCCTTCATTTTCACCTGCTGGTGTCTCTGGTCTGAATAGGTAAGCTGTTGGCCTCCTCCAAATTCTGCCCTCAATGCCGGGCAACCATGCTATTGCCATATCTGTCCCATATTAGAATAGGTCTCAATATACTGGCTCAGCCCAGGCCACTGTTTGGCCACAGTACGCCTGCAGTATTTGTCGTGCTGTGAGCATGTTAATACCTGGTGTAGAGCAAATTATGCCCTTCTCGGGGAAGGAGATAGTCATAATCAACCTGCTCATTATATCCCTTCCGAGTATGTTTACTGGTGACTGCTTTGAGTACAGAAGCGGAAGAGACATGTTGTGATCTCCTATAGATAAGGAGATGTTATCAGTGAAGGGAACCAGCCCTCGAGCCCCAGAAAATCCTTGAGTGTGCATAGCTTCACCTGACAATTTAAACTTACCCTCCCTTATGCAAGACCTAGTTGCCCCACTGTCAACTAAGAAGGAACATTGTTTGTCACCTATCGCCACCTGTATGCATGGTTCCTCCGCACTATTAGGTCTGACCGATAGGATGGGACACATCAAAGACATCTGTGGGCTCTCCTATTGTGGATATAGTGACTGACCGCTTCCTGTGTAAGGGTTGTGGCCCAATATTGTCACCTTCCCTAGCTATGTCTGCTGTAGGGGCGCATCAGTTGTTGATACTACATTTTCTTGTATTTGTGTGAGCTGCTGTACCGGTTGTACTTGAACTTGTTGTGTTGTTATCCCCTGCTGCTGTGGTGGTGTGTATTTTTGTACCCGTATCTGTTGCTGTAGTGGTGCCTGCTGTATTTGTGGTTGTTGTAGGTAGGCTAGTGTTTGTGGCTGGGGTTGTTGCAGTGGGGCTTGTTGTTGTGGTAGGCATTTCTGTGTTTCTTGTTGTTGTTGGTAAACTTGTTGTTCCCCCATAGGCCCTTGTTTCACCTTTTCACCCCATGCTACTTGTGTTGGTCTCATCCTGTAGGTACGTTACATGTGTCCCACCATCTCACATATCCAGCATATTGGTGGTTCCCTGGCCTGCCATGGGAAGCCCCCCGTTTTGTCTTGATATCCTTGCTGTCTGTTTCGGTAATAGCCCCAGAACCCACCCCCTTGTTGTTGTGTGGGTGGGCCGTATCCCCTCCCTCTCATCATGCCGCCCCTCCCCCTGTAGTTGTTTAAATACCCATTGCCCATATGCATATATCCTCCTCCTGTGTCTGCTGTGTATGGTGGGGGCATCTTTTGTGTTATTATTTGTGCTGTCTGCTGTAGTTGTGCCGCTTGTTGTTGTGTTGTGTCTAGTGTAGCCATAACCTGTGTCGGGGTGGGTGTAGTTATTAGTGCTTGTTCCATGGCATATTTTGATTATTTCTTCTGTACCAATTTTGCCTCCTATGCCTTCCTATGCCTTCCTATCTTCCTCCTTTTGTTTCATCCTTTCTTGCCACATCCTGCAGTGGTGAACTATAGTTAGTTGTATTTCTGGCCAGGGCTTAACTTCCATTCCCACTATTTTCTTCAGCTGCCTTTGCACTTGGTCTGGGAGCCCTTGTATTAATATATGGTAGGAAATTGCTAGTGCTTTATCCCACGGCTCCCTCGTTTCCAGGCGCCACTTCTCCTGAATCTCCTGGATGTAATCAATAGGATCTTCATTCTCACTCATCTTGCGTGACGTTATTGCTACTATGTCTGACGTGTCGGGGTACTGGACCCTCATTGCCTGCCACAGCGCATGTCTGCAGTTAGCAAATTGTGCTCCATCATGTGATGTGTCTGTTGTTGTGAGCCCTGGGAAGCCCGCCCTTTTCTAAATCTCATCTGCAGCATCCCCCAGTATTGAGATCAGGAGCCCCTTGATGTCCCCCAATGCTGGCTTTTGCCCCGCTGTGTGTTTTTCCATCTCATATATCCACTTCCCAGCTCCTCCACTTAGTGATGGAAGTCTGCATTTTATGTTCTCTTTATCAGCATGTTTCCAGGGGACATATTGTGGTCTGGCCCCTCCCCTTTCCAGAAGTGGCATCAAATTGTACCCCCTTATTTCTCCCAGTGCCCGTGGGGTCATGTCAGTGTATTCATCCACTTCCTCTGTGTCAGGTAATTCTGCAGTTATATCAATATTACCATAGTTTATTCTATCGTCCCCTTCATCCTTCCTCTCCCTCCTGTTACCCTCTTCTCTCATCGTGGGCGTGCTTGCCCGCTCTTCCTTCCTGCGTCCTGGGAGGTCCCTGAATCAACCAACATATGGGGTGTGCGCAGCGGTGGGTGTCAGTGGGCGTGGTTTTTGTACTGGTGTCGGTGTTAATGCTTGTGGCATTCTCCTTGTTGCCTCTCTTACCTGTGCTTCTCCTGTCTTTTCTTCTTCCCTTCTTCCGCATGCCCATGGTGACTCGCAGTTAGTGTGTGTGATGTACAGCTTCTCTAAACTCTCTCTACTGCCCTCTCTTCCACTTTTTCCCGAATATTCTTCTTCCTCGCTGCAAAAACCATCAGGAAAAGATAATCCCCACTCTGTGCGTTTTCCCCCCACTGATACCGTCCTTAAATCTATTAAATCTGCTTCCTTGTGCTCACCTCCTTTAACAGCTGCCCCCTGTGTTGACGTCGTAGCCACCTCCAAGTCCTGGCATGCATATGTGCTTACTCTGTGCTCCGCTCCCCTATCTCCTCTCTCCTCTTCCTTCTTTCCTATTATTTCACCACCTACGTCCGCTCTCTTTCTGTGTTGTTCTTCCATTACCTCTGTACTTACCTTTGTTAATATCCTCTCTTCTTCTTCCTTTCTCCCCCATTTTCCCCCTTCCCTTTTTAATATGCTTTGTATTACTTTAACTTCTTCATACTTCCTGGCACTTTCAGATAGTATCTTCCTTTTCCACAGTTCCATTTCCCTGTCCTTTTCTTCCTCCTTCTTTTTCATTTCCCCTAGTTCCGCTCGTGACACCCTTTCTGCTAATGCCCTTATCCACTCCTCCTCCTTCTTCCATTCTTCTCCTCGCTCCTTCATCCTCGCCTGTTCATCCCTACTCTCCTTTCTTTCCTTCTTCCTTCCTCGTGTTTCATGCTCGAACTATCTTATCAGAGCGCTTCGTACTTCTCTTAATTCAGCCAACCTTTCCTCCAACACTCACCTCTGTCCCTGTCTGTGTGTTTTCCATTTCTTCTTTGTTCACTCTCCTCACTATGTCCTCTTCTTCCCCTGTTAGTGTCCCTCGGAGCTTTAGTAGCCCCTGTGCTGCTATCCATTCATCTTGTCCTATGTTTGCCGTTTTTCCCACACTTCTCTCCTCGCCCACCGTCCCTGTCTGTGTTGTGCTTGAGTCTATTGTATCCTTTGCCGCCGCCTCCCTCTGGTAGCTATCTGTAGGGGCGTATGGTGGAGGGCTGTACGCGGGGTTTGAGTACCCCTCAGCGGCTGTTAATTGTTGTCTAGCGGTTTCACTTAATTCTGTTACTGAGTACAACCCTCCTTCTTCCTTCTTTACTACCTTTGCCAGAGGCATTTCGTTTGTACCTTCCTTTTCCACCTTTGCTTCTGATACTGTAACCGATCCCTCTTTCTCCCTCTTTCCCTCACCTGTACATAGTGCATTGCTGCTCGCCGTGTCCACGCCCCCTCCTTTCTCCTTCTCCTCTTTACCCTCCTGCGTTTCCTTGCTCCCTTTCTCCTTTGCTGCCCCTTCCATTGTAAACATTCCCATTGCCCCTGGCCTGGCACCCTGGAACATCTTCCATAATTTAAATATTTCTATATGGTGGGCTAATTTCTTATCTTTGTAGGTGTTGTGTATGTATGTCAATAGCGAGTGTTGGGTGTATGAGTCAAAGTTGATGTTAGGCGGCCATGGTCTTAGTATTTTGTTATCTGTCCCGTGCGTCCAGTCGATGCTGTATTTCATAATTTTCTCCTTATGTGGTGATAGAGACGTGCAAATGTGCTGAAGGGGCGTAGTTAAAGCGTTCCCTCTCATTCCAGACCCCGACCCGTAGTATGTGGCCATTTTACAATTTTCTTTTTCCACTATCGACCTTCTTTACCTGGCCCCGTAAGTAGGGGACTTCTGACTGTCTTCTGAAAAGTAATACAAATGCAAGTGTGCAGTTTCTTCTCTTTTATTATTTGTTCCCCTTGATGTCACTAGTATGGCCCACTGCGGCCATGGCGCACGAAGCCCCCTGCAGCTGCCTGCCCTGTGTTGCGTGCTTTTACAGCCGCCCCACCTTTTTTTTTTTTTTAAAAAAAACCTCTCCCACCCCGATCTCAACCCCCTTGCCGAGCGTGACCGGCATTCTCTGTGCCCGGCCACCTCTCCCCTTTTCGCCGCTCCCTTATTGAGGGTTGCCGGCTTTCTCCGTGCATGGCCTCCTCACCTTTTCTATCCCACCCTTTCCCCCTTCCTGTCCCCCGGCCACCCCTTGATCAACACGAGGTGGTCTCGGTATCCTATACAAGCCCTATGGGTGACGTCACCAACTTCTTTAAACTATTACCGGTAAGAAACCTTCATAAGATCAAAGAACGCGCAATGTGTTTTAACCCTTTTGCCCCCTGTAAACCCCACAGCTTTCTTCCCACCTCGCCAGGAGTGGGGGATGCACCAATCAATTACTTATTACAATCGGACTGCACACGCTGCGTCGCCTCGCGTGTGATACGGCCCCCTCTATCGGGCAGCTTAACCAGCCAATCGTCTCCCGCACTTGGGAACAAGCTAGCTACCTCCTGCGGGGAAACTTCATCTACCTAACGAGCTTCAACACTCAATTAGTAGGAATACACATCTATTCATTGATCTATAACGTCAATTCATAGGAAAGCCACACCCCTCCCCTACAGGTGCCTGCGATCTGGATTAATCAGTTCCTTCCAACAACCACACGTGGTGCCTTTCGGCTCCACCCAATTCACTTTGTGACGTGGTAGATGAGGGCCCTCGTGCCTATCCTACTACCGCTCACTCATCTATCACCACTTATTAATCAAATCTTCTGCAACACACTGTAAACACCTCCCTCCACCCTTATCACAATTCCTCCCCCCTCCCACACAACATTACGTTGCTGGTTGGGCGTGTCATACTCACCAAGTCCTTGTGAGCCGGGGCCGCTCAACCGCGTGCACCCCTCCAAAGCAGCTTGCCACCTCCCCTCGTCTGGGCCACGTCTGGACACTCGCCAACCGCAGGCAGGATACTTCTCAAGTCGGCTCCCGAGGGCCAATATCTGGATTGCGCTGTCCGGTCTTCTCGCAGTTCCGCGATGGTCCTGTAGTCCTCAAAGGGGGCAACGGCAGAGGGGGCCACGCTGCCAGGTTGCCTAGTTGCAAGAGGCCTTGGAACAATGCTCTCAGGGTACTAGACCTCAAACAGATCTCAGCAGTGTCTCCAACTTGTCGGGGTGATTTTCCCGGGGGCCGGCAAGGTCGTCCGCGGACCTCTGGGGCTGGGGAGGCCCCAACTCCTCCTGCGTCCCAAAAGGAGTATGAGACACACCCAAAGCAAGGTAAAAAACTGCTGTTTATTAGAGTAACGGCAGGGATACGCTCAGACCGTATGCATCCGGAGAGGCTCTCGTCGTTAGTGGGGCTTGCAGGCCATTTTTACAGCATTATGATGTGCTACTTGCGTCACCTGGGAAAATCATCACAAAACCTATCGCCACTTCGGGTTGGTTCCCCGAGTGGTAGGGTTAGTATAGTTACCCTATGGGAGGAAATATTAGTGGATAAGGACGGGTCAGGTGGTACACTTGGGCTGTCCCTAACAGTTGCTACATCGGAATTGTTACAAGGGGACCCTTGGTGATTGGCTAAGGTGATGGTGTCAGTGATGAACCCCTTGTGTTCTGATTGGTTCTCCCACGAGCCCCCAAGCCTGGGACCATCGCCGTTCCCAGCTCGCGGTGTACCTGAAATTAGCAACAATGTGCAACTATGTGTTTGTGGTAGACAATGGGCAGGTCTGCTTACGGGCTGATGTGCATGTCTTTCCCATTGCTGTAGGTGTCCAACTTGTCACTTCGTTGTTGCAGATTGTGTCCCAAACGTGGGACCCTGGATGTTCTCTGTCTCGGGAGCTTGGCACCTTGTCAGTTCGGCTTGGTCACGTGTGGGGAGACCGTAGCTGGAGTAGAATTATGAACATTAGATTTTGTATTCTGCCTCTCAGGGCTTGGCACCTGCAGGTATAACCTTGGCGCTGGACGCGTGGCATGCGGGTTGCAACATCGTGGCCTTGGCTGTGGGCTCTCGTTGGGAGCTCGTTCTGCATGGTCAGCACTTGCATTTTTGTTCTGGGAGGATATTTGTTTGCGAGGCTCCTGCCTGGGGACTCTTGCTTGCGGCTGACTTGGGCCTAGTTCGTGGCGGTACATAATCCATAATATGGAGGTCGCGGGGTGACAGAGTGTTATACGCAGCATTAGGTATATATGGTGGCGTCTTCATAGGGATAGGTAGCGAGAAAGCATCAGCAAGCATAAACACGTGCTCTTCAGGTGTCTTGCCTTTCTGCGGTGCTGTAGAAGGCCTATGTGAAAAATAACAATGATGCATGTCCGTGGGTATGTCAGTCTGCTACGTCATAGCACTGAGTATATTCTTTGTGTGGGTTGGTGTGTGAGTGGCCAGTGTGCATGGTGGCATGTGTGCTCTTGTCTGTTGGCTATGTCGTCATGGCATCTCTATCGATGGTGATTTTCGTGGTTGGTGTCTAATCGAGCTGGTCCATGGCGCATGCATCGGCTTGACCAGGGCGTGCTAGTGGGCATGCTCCTCGCATGTGTATGCCTTTGAAGCACTCAGTATGCCTTTGATACTCAGTCACCTGGTAAGGAAGGGAATTGTTTGAACTCCTCTCATGGGGGTGCTTGGGCCGTGATGCCCTAAGCTATGGTCTGGATGAAACTGGGGTAGGGTGTTATCCCATTCTCCCACTTCAGTCCCCGCTCTGGTCGAGTTGTCGACCACAAAATTATCAATTTTCTTGTCTCTGCATACCCTCCATATTTTTGTTATTCCAGCCAGGTGTCCATAGTGGTGAACATGATCTTCAAATGACCAATAAATATAGATGCAGCCACCACCGGGTTTGCAGTATACCCACTTTCCAACATAGCTCTTTGGGTTCCTCTGGTTCTCTACATTCACAGATGGTGGGTCCAAGTGTTGTTCTAGTATTTGCTTGCACAACCTTTCTCTTTCTTTTATAATAATGTCTGTGTGTTTGTCATCATCAGCTGGTAGTAGGGTGTGTATGTCGATCATTTCCATCATTTCGTCCGTTGTTCGTGCTGTTCTTGCTTTCCAAAACCTCATGCCAAACAATACACCCATTCCCACTATTATACATCCTACTATTATTTTCAATCAATCTGATAGCCATGAAGACATCCATGACCATAAAAATGAAAACCAGCTGCCATCTTTCTTTACTCCTTTGGCTTCTTCTACCATTTTTGAGTGCATCAGGGCGAGTTGTGATACTGCCTCAGTAAGTGTCCATAGTCCCCGTCGTTAGCGGGAATGAATGTGCAGCATGGTTTTCCAATTTTTGCACAAACTCCTCCTTCCATTGCCGTGAGGAGGTCCAGCACATATCTATTCTGGAGTGCTACCATTCGTACTGCCCTCAATTCTTCTTTTATTGCATTAAATCCATTGACGGTTGAATTTATTGTCATCATTAGCTCCCATTGGGTTATTTGAAGCCATTTTGCATTTGTATATGCCTGCAGTCCTGGATCTATTATTGATGCGAAGAACATTGCTGCTCTGCTGAACAGTCTGTGTCCTGAAGGAATGTCACTGAGAGCTGTTTCCGATCTTCCCCACAGGTAGTTTCCTGTCAGTGGTTCTCCTTGTCTTTTCACGCTTCACAAAATGTCTGTGTCGTTATTTCCTTTACCTTCTTCAGTCGCCACATATCTTTTCCTCCTTTTGTTCCCTTCGTCCATCTTGGGGAAGTTGCCCAAGTTGACATGTTTCTGAGGCACAACCAGAGATGGTATGTTGATTTGTACCATAGTGCATATTCCAATCCAAGATGGTGGTAAGCTGTGGTATGCCTTATCTCCGCAAGCCCAACAGTGGTCCATTAGAACTGCTGTGCCGGCACCCCCCTCAGGTATCAGTACTGTACTTTTACAGTTGTTGTTACTTCCAACATCAACATCGCCAGTGTGTTGATAGCACAGCGTGGGTGCAGTTAGCGGTAGTATAGTTATTGGGTTTTCGTCTTTCTCCAGCCATGTTAATAGTGTTACACTCTTTACCCATTCTATACAGCATTTGTGGCTTGTTTAATTTATTTTGGCCACATTTTCATTTGTGGATATTACCATATTGCTCCCCACAACTCCCTCTGTCCATCCATCATTCACATATATCTTCCCATATATTCCTATCAGTGGTCTTTCCCAGCCACCTGGTTCACCAGCAATTTCGCTTGCCTACCATTCGCATGGTAGGTATTTTAATGTTAGTTTCTTCGTTTCTCCTTTTTCAGGACCATCCGCCACATACCGGAACCCTTGAGTATGTTGGCGGTAACTATTGTACATCATAAGTGTTTTGATGAAGTTATTTTCATATGGGTATGAGTCCCTTGTCTTCCAATGCAACATTACTACTTTTCCTTGAAATCATCCTTTTGTTTGGAACATTGCCATATATATCAGACATTCTACTTTTCTTGCTGGCACTTCAGTAGCTACAAATGTCCTTAATGCGGTCATGGCATATGGGATCAGCGAGCACACATAGCAGTTGTCCTTCGTTGTCTCCTTACCAATTTGGGACATGTGCTGATACCACATGTTATTTGAGACATGTGCGAATGCTGTGAGGTATGTGTCCACCCCATTGTTATCCATAGAGGTACTACGCTTAACCCTGTTCCCATTACCTCTTGTGTTACTTGTACCACCTGACACCGTACCTGTTGCAGCTATGGGATGGGGTAAATTAGTTTTGGGTGCAGCCATAACATGATAAGCATAGTGTGTCTGCCAGACAGAGGCAGCCAATAGTCCAGTGATAAACAACACACCTATTAATTCTATTACAATAGCTAATATCACTGGCATTTTTCTCTTACCTTTGTTGCAGTCCTGCAGCTTATTATTCTTTGCTTTATAGATGCCCACCTGAAAATTTCTAAAAATAAGCATTAATGTTGTTAGTATTTTTTATTCAAGCTCTACATATCAAGTAGTCGTTTAATGCCCAGGCGAAAAGCTGTTCCCACGCTAATCTCAGCGACCTATCTCTCAGAGCTGGTAAGTGCTTGTGGAGATGTGGGAATGATTCTTCTATGGCCAAAATGAACGTGTTGTAATACACACGTATCCTCCTCTTTTTTAGATATTTTGGTCTTTTTATAGCGTATACAAATTGGTGTGACAGTGCTTCAGGGGTGTTATCGTCTGTGGGTAGCATTTACCCCTGGGCAAAATGCAACGTTAGTTTCTTCACTTTTCTTTATACATAAACAGTAGTGCGCGGTGCCTGCATGTGCGAGACAAAAAGAGAAAGAGAACATGCACATGTTTACAAGTGTTGTGCAATGTGACAATTTGTTAGGCAATGTCCTTTATTTGGCTAGTAGCATGGGTGGGGCAGTGTTTTGTTTGCTCTGGGATCTCGTTACCATGGGGTGGGCTATGGGTAATTGTTCATTTGAGTCTTTGGTAGTGTCTGTTATTTGGGAGGGGATAGGGGCTTTATTGCAGTTGTTGTTGGTTGCTGTTGCTGCTGTGCTGTCTTCTGTTGCTGTTGCGGTGGCCCTGTTGTCAACGCATGGGCGGGTCTGATCTTTGTAGAGCTTGACGCTGATTCCAGACGTGTTTATCTGCCAACTTATTTGCTCTAGGAGCTACTGCTTCCACCTGGTGGGGCCCCGTAAATCTGGGGCTTTTCCACCTTCTTTTAAAGTTGCGGAGGAGAACGCTGTCTCCTTCCTTAACAGTCCAGTTCAGTGGTAGTTCCTGTTCCTCGTTTATATCTTCTTGTTGGGTGATTTTCGACCCGCCCTGTGTCCGCTCAAGCTGTTGAGAGATAAAGGCGACACTAGTAATCAAGGGAGACACATATTGATACATTTCGTCACCAAAACATTAGCACAGGTATGATAGTCTGACATGGCCCTTGATGGTGGAGTAAGTGGAAGGTGCATCTGACATCCAGTCACCACCTCGTGGGGTTTGAGGTGGTGATCTGACCCTGGCTTATTCCTTAATTCAAACAGGTCCAAGGGGAGGCAGTACAACCAGCTTTTCTTAGTTGTCTGCTGAATTTTTGCAATCTCTTCCTTTAGAAGGCCATTCAGGCATTCACAAAAACCATTAGCCTGTGGGTGGTATGCGCATGCAAATTTGTGTTTAATGCCAAGCAGTGTAGTTATGTGTTCGAACATTTCATTTGCGAAGTGCGGGCCATTGTCTGACCGCAGCACCTCGCAAACCCCCCACCTAGGGAAGACCTCCCTTACCAGGAACTTGGCTGCTCTGAAGGCGTCTGCATGAGAGCAGGGTCCAGCCTCTATCCACCTTGAAAATTGGCACACCACCACAATCATATATCTGTATCCTTGACATACATTGATCATGTCAACGTAGTCAATGTGCAAGTGCAGAAAGGGTCCATCTGGCCGGGGTTTAGTACCTTTTCTCACTTGCAGCGTGTGACCGGCCGTTTACTGTTGACAGGTTAGGCAATTGCTGATAAAGTTTGTGACGTGTGAATTGAGCTTGGGACAGAACCAGGCCTCTTTTATTCGTGCTGCAATCACTTCCTTTCCTGTGTGTGTGGGATGGTGTAGTTGAGCCAGGGCTGTTTTCAATAGAGCTAGGGGCATCACTACTTTGCCTGTATTGTTCTGACGCCATAATGCATCTGTGGGGGACATTGTGCACCCTCTTTTGACCCATAGCTCCTTCTCCGCCATAGGTGCTGCTGCCTGTAATTCCATAATTTGTGTTTCAGGGATGTGTGTGTACCCCTCCTTCATCAACATTTGTCTTGCTCCCGCCCTCCCCCTATTGTTTTGTTTTTCTGGGAGGGTCCATATTTCGCCAAAATACGCAGCATGTTTGGCATGTGTGTCTGCCGTTTCATTACCTTTTGAGATAGGGTCATCCCCGTTAGTGTGTGCCTGACATTTCACCAAAGCTATTTCTTTAGGGTCATTTATTACTTCAATCAGTTCAGCAAGTAGGAGGGGATGTTGTACTGGGGTTACATCTGCTCTTCTGAACCCCCTTTGTTGCCATTTTATTAACCCTGAGTGCACTGTCGATGTGATGTATGCACTGTCTGAATATATTGTTACCCTCTTGTCATTGCTCTCTTTAAGTGCCAAAATTAAGGCCTCTAGTTCTGCTGCCTGCGCTGAGAAATGCTGTGGTAGTTGGACACATTTTACTGGTACATACATCCAATCCTCTGTCAAACGAACCACTGCTGCTCCTGTCCTTTGTACCCCATCACTCTGGTCAATTGTTGAGGACCCATCAATGTACATTATCTCACCCCCTCTAGGGCATTTTCCTCAACTCTTCTGGCGCTGGAGTATATTTCAATGGCTTGTGTGCAATCATGAGCGTAGTCACCATCTTCTACCACCTCTGCTATGAACCTAGCCGGGTTTACATTACTGCACCTTACAATCGTTAATTCTGGCTTGGAAATAATGATCTCATATCCTGATGCCCTCTGTGTGGTCAATGTTTATTTGGGTTTGTTCAGTATTGCAAAGAGGGTGTATTCCACAAATAGTGTGGTAGGGCACCCCATTGTTATTGATGATGATTTGTCCACCGCAAATGCTGCGGCAGCCAGGCTCTGTTCGCAAGGGAAGTGACCTAACATTACCGGGTCCAAGTGTCCGCTGTAAAATGCTACAGGTTTGTGTCCCATGCTTTTTTTGTGTCAGTACTGCCTTCATTACTGCTCAGTCGCAATATGAGAAAATGAAAAATTGATGCTCACAGTTTGGGGAGGCCAGTACTGGTGCTGTTGAGATAGCGTGTTTTAATTCATCAAATGCCTCTTTCATTTCTCTTGTCCATCCCAACTTTTTATCCCCTTTCTGTGCTTCTTTGAGGGCCTCCAGTAGGGGTCCTATGTATGAGCTGTAGTCAAAAACCCACGCCCTGCAGTAGTTGCATAGGCCCAGAAACTGCTGTAGTTCTCTCACTGTCTGTGGTTGTGGTGTGTTTGTTATTGCCTGTGCCCTTTGTGGTGCAATGTTCCTTCCATGTTGTGAAATGAGCTGACCAATGTAGAGCATCTGTTCTTGGCAGTACTGTAACTTCTCCTGGTCTACTTTGTACCCCTTCTCAGCTAACACTGTGAGCATCTTCACTGAGTCCTTCCTACACCTCTCCTCTGTAGTGCTGCATATTATTATGTCATCCACATATTGCAGCACCGTGCTCTCCATCTCAATGTCTCCCAAATCCATTTGTATCACTCTGTTGAAGATGGATGGTGACTCACAGTAGCCTTGGGGTAGTCTTGTGTGTTTCGATTTTGTGTTGCGTTATGTGAAGATTGTCAGGTCTTGTGAGTCGGGTGTAGAGGTATAGAAAAGAAGGCATATTTTAGGTCAATCACAGTGAACCGTGATGCCTCGGCTGGTATTCCACATAGTGTGGTGGCTGGGTTAGCTGCTATGGGTTACTCTGCCTCTACAATGTAGTTCAAAGGTCTTAGGTCCTGGATAAAACGCCAAGACCCCCCTTTTGCTTTGCACACAGGGTACACAGCGGTGTTGCATGGTGACTCTGATGGTACTAATATACCATTGTTTATTAGGGCTGTTATTGTTTCATATATGCCCTCATCTGCCTCTTTTGATAGTGGATATTGCTTCACCCTCGGTAGCATTGCTCCTTTTTTCAGTTTTATTTTTACTCCTCCAATGCTTTTTATGCAGCCAACATCATATGGACTGGTGGTCCACAGGGATGTTGTTACAGCTGCCATGTCTTCCTCGTAAAATGGCACTGGCGTAGGGGCAGGTGCCTCTAGTGCCATAGCCATTTTTAGTGCCACTTGCTTGTATGTCACTTTCAACCAGATGTTAATGCTCATTCCAAACACCATCTCTCCCTCTCCATTGTCGTCTGAGAAGAGCTCCTCATCTGATACCTGTGTAAGCCTGCAGCCCTCTGCTAGTCCTATTACAGCTCTCCAGCCCCCCCCTCCCTATCTTGGGCGTGAACTGCGATGTAGTCTGCAGTAGCCAAAATGCTCTCCATGTTCACTGAAATCATGTTTCCTTCATTTTCACCTGCTGGTGTCTCTGGTCTGAATAGGTAAGCTGTTGGCCTCCTCCAAATTTTGCCCTCAATGCCGGGCAACCATGCTATTGCCATATCTGTCCCATATTAGAATAGGTCTCAATATACTGGCTCAGCCCAGGCCACTGTTTGGCCACAGTACGCCTGCAGTATTTGTCGTGCTGTGAGCATGTTAATGCCTGGTGTAGAGCAAATTATGCCCTTCTCGGTGAAGGAGATGGTCATAATCAACCTGCTCATTATATCCCTTCCGAGTATGTTTACTGGTGACTGCTTTGAGTACAGAAGCGGAAGAGACATGTTGTGATCTCCTATAGATAAGGAGATGTTATCAGTGAAGGGAACCAGCCCTCGAGCCCCAGAAAATCCTTGAGTGTGCATAGCTTCACCTGACAATTGAAACTTACCCTCCCTTATGCAAGACCTAGTTGCCCCAGTGTCAACTAAGAAGGAACATTGTTTGTCACCTATCGCCACCTGTATGCATGGTTCCTCCGCACTATTAGGTCTGACCGATAGGATGGGACACATCAAAGACATCTGTGGGCTGTCCTATTGTGGATATAGTGACTGACCGCTTCCTGTGTAAGGGTTGTGGCCCAATATTGTCACCTTCCCTAGCTATGTCTGCTGTAGGGGCGCATCAGTTGTTGATACTACATTTTCTTGTATTTGTGTGAGCTGCTGTACCGGTTGTACTTGAACTTGTTGTGTTGTTATCCCCTGCTGCTGTGGTGGTGTGTATTTTTGTACCCGTATCTGTGGCTGTAGTGGTGCCTGCTGTATTTGTGGTTGTTGTAGGTAGGCTAGTGTTTGTGGCTGGGGTTGTTGCAGTGGGGCTTGTTGTTGTGGTAGGCATTTCTGTGTTTCTTGTTGTTGTTGGTAAACTTGTTGTTCCCCCATAGGCCCTTGTTTCACCTTTTCACCCCATGCTACTTGTGTTGGTCTCATCCTGTAGGTGCGTTACATGTGTCCCACCATCTCACATATCCAGCATATTGGTGGTTCCCTGGCCTGCCATGGGAAGCCCCCCGCTTTGTCTTGATATCCTTGCTGTCTGTTTCGGTAATAGCCCCAGAACCCACCCCCTTGTTGTTGTGTGGGTGGGCCGTATCCCCTCCCTCTCATCATGCCGCCCCTCCCCCTGTAGTTGTTTAAATACCCATTGCCCATATGCATATATCCTCCTCCTGTGTATGCTGTGTATGGTGGGGGCGGGGGCATCTTTTGTGTTATTATTTGTGCTGGCTGCTGTAGTTGTGCCGCTTGTTGTTGCATTGTGTCTAGTGTAGCCATAACCTGTGTCGGGGTGGGTGTAGTTATTAGTGCTTGTTCCATGGCATATTTTGATTATTTCTTCTGTACCAATTTTGCCTCCTATGCCTTCCTATCTTCCTCCTTTTGTTTCATCCTTTCTTGCAACATCCTGCAGTGGTGAACTATAGTTAGTTGTATTTCTGGCCAGGCCTTAACTTCCATTCCCACTATTTTCTTCAGCTGCCTTTGCACTTGGTCTGGGAGCCCTTGTATTAATATATGGTAGGAAATTGCTACTGTTTTATCCCTCGGCTCCCTCGTTTCCAGGCGCCACTTCTCCTGAATCTCCTGGATGTAATCAATAGGATCTTCATTCTCACTCATCTTGCGTGACGTTATTGCTACTATGTCTGACGTGTCGGGGTACTGGACCCTCAATGCCTGCCACAGCGCATGTCTGCAGTTAGCAAATGGTGCTCCATCATGTGATGTGTCTGTTGTTGTGAGCCCTGGGAAGCCCGCCCTTTTCTAAATCTCATCTGCAGCATCCCCCAGTATTGAGATCAGGAGCCCCTTGATGTCCCCCAATGCTGGCTTTTGCCCCGCAGTGTGTTTTTCCATCTCATATATCCACTTCCCAGCTCCTCCACTTAGTGATGGAAGTCTGCATTTTATGTTCTCTTTATCGGCATGTATCCAGGGGACATATTGTGGTCTGGCCCCTCCCCTTTCCAGAAGTGGCATCAAATTGTACCCCCTTATTTCCCCCAGTGCCCGTGGGATCATGTCAGTGTATTCATCCACTTCCTCTGTGTCAGGTAATTCTGCAGTTATATCAATATTACCATAGTTTATTCTATCGTCCCCTTCATCCTTCCTCCCCCTCCTGTTACGCTCTTCTCTCATCGTGGGCGTGCTTGCCCGCTCTTCCTTCCTGCGTCCTGGGAGGTCCCTAAATCAACCAACATATGGGGTGTGCGCAGCGGTGGGTGTCAGTGGGCGTGGTGTTTGTACTGGTGTCGGTGTTAATGCTTGTGGCATTCTCCTTGTTGCCTATCTTACCTGTGCTTCTCCTGTCTTTTCTTCTTCCCTTCTTCCGCATGCCCATGGTGACTCGCAGTTAGTGTGTGTGATGTACAGCTTCTCTAAACTCTCTCTACTGCCCTCTCTTCCACTTTTTCCCCAATATTCTTCTTCCTCGCTGCAAAAACAATCAGGAAAAGATAATCCCCACTCTGTGCGTTTTCCCCCCACTGATACCGCCCTTAAATCTATTAAGTCCGCTTCCTTGTGCTCACCTCCTTTAACAGCACCCCCTGTGTTGACGTTGTAGCCACCTCCAAGTCCTGGCATGCGTATGTGCTTACTCTGTGCTCCGCTCCCCTATCTCCTCTCTCCTCTTCCTTCTTTCCTATTATTTCACCACCTATGTCCGCTCTCTTTCTGTGTTGTTCTTCCATTACCTCTGTACTTACCTTTGTTAATATCCTCTCTTCTTTTTCCTTTCTCCCCCATTTTCCCCCTTCCCTTTTTAATATGCTTTGTATTACTTTAACTTCTTCATACTTCCTGGCACTTTCAGATAGTATCTTCCTTTTCCACAGTTCCATTTCCCTGTCCTTTTCTTCCTCCTTCTTTTTCATTTCCCCTAGTTCTGCTCGTGACACCCTTTCTGCTAATGCCCTTATCCACTCCTCCTCCTTCTTCCATTCTTCTCCTCGCTCCTTCATCCTCGCCTGTTCATCCCTACTCTCCTTTCTTTCCTTCTTCCTTCCTCGTGTTTCATGCTCGAACTATCTTATCAGAGCGCTTCGTACTTCTCTTAATTCAGCCAACCTTTCCTCCAACACTCACCTCTGTCCCTGTCTGTGTGTTTTCCATTTCTTCTTTGTTCACTCTCCTCACTATGTCCTCTTCTTCCCCTGTTAGTGTCCCTCGGAGCTTTAGTAGCCCTTGTGCTGCTATCCATTCATCTTGTCCTATGTTTGCCGTTTTTCCCACACTTCTCTCCTCGCCCACCGTCCCTGTCTGTGTTGTGCTTGAGTCTATTGTATCCTTTGCCGCCGCCTCCCTCTGGTAGCTATCTGTAGGGGCGTATGGTGGAGGGCTGCACGCGGGGTTTGAGTACCCCTCAGCGGCTGTTAATTGTTGTCTAGCGGTTTCACTTAATTCTGTTACTGAGTACAACCCTCCTTCTTCCTTCTTTACTACCTTTGCCAGAGGCATTTCGTTTGTACCTTCCTTTTCCACCTTTGCTTCTGATACTGTAACCGATCCCTCTTTCTCCCTCTTTCCCTCACCTGTACATAGTGCATTGCTGCTCGCCGTGTCCACGCCCCCTCCTTTCTCCTTCTCCACTTTACCCTCCTGCGTTTCCTTGCTCCCTTTCTCCTTTGCTGCCCCTTCCATTGTAAACATTCCCATTGCCCCTGGCCTGGCACCCTGGAACATCTTCCATAATTTAAATATTTCTATATGGTGGGCTAATTTCTTATCTTTGTAGGTGTTGTGTATGTATGTCAATAGCGAGTGTTGGGTGTATGAGTCAAAGTTGATGTTAGGCGGCCATGGTGTTAGCATTTTGTTATCTGTCCCTTGCGTCCAGTCGATGCTGTATTTCATAATTTTCTCCTTATGTGGTGATAGAGACGTGCAAATGTGCTGAAGGGGCGTAGTTAAAGCGTTCCCTCTCATTCCAGACCCCGACCCGTAGTATGTGGCCATTTTACAATTTTCTTTTTCCACTATCGACCTTCTTTACCTGGCCCCGTAAGTAGGGGACTTCTGACTGTCTGCTGAAAAGTAATACAAATGCAAGTGTGCAGTTTCTTCTCTTTTATTATTTGTTCCCCTTGATGTCACTAGTATGGCCCCCTGCGGCCATGGCGCACGAAGCCCCCTGCAGCTGCCTGCCCTGTGTTGCGTGCTTTTACAGCCGCCCCACCTTTTTTTTTTTTTTAACAAAAACCTCTCCCACCCCGATCTCAACCCCCTTGCCGAGCGTGACCGTCATTCTCTGTGCCCGGCCACCTCTCCCCTTTTCGCCGCTCCCTTATTGAGGGTTGCCGGCTTTCTCCGTGCATGGCCTCCTCACCTTTTCTATCCCACCCTTTCCCCCTTCCTGTCCCCCGGCCACCCCTTGATCAACACGAGATGGTCGCGGTATCCTATACAAGCCCTATGGGTGACGTCACCAACTTCTTTAAACTATTACCGGTAAGAAACCTTCATAAGATCAAAGAACGCGCAATGTGTTTTAACCCTTTTGCCCCCTGTAAACCCCACAGCTTTCTTCCCACCTCGCCAGGAGTGGGGGATGCACCAATCAATTACTTATTACAATCGGACTGCACACGCTGCGTCGCCTAGCGTGTGATACGGCCCCCTCTCTCAGGCAGCTTAACCAGCCAATCGTCTCCCGCACTTGGGAACAAGCTAGCTACCTCCTGCAGGGAAACTTCATCTACCTAACGAGCTTCAACACTCAATTAGTAGGAATACACATCTATTCATTGATCTATAACGTCAATTCATAGGAAAGCCACACCCCTCCCCTACAGGTGCCTGCGATCTGGATTAATCAGTTCCTTCCAACAACCACACATGGTGCCTTTCGGCTCCACCCTATTCACTTTGTGACGTGGTAGATGAGGGCCCTCGTGCCTATCCTACTACTGCTCACTCATCTATCACCACTTATTAATCAAATCTTCTGCAACACACTGTAAACACCTCCCTCCACCCTTATCACAATTCCTCCCCCCTCCCACACAACATTACGTTGCTGGTTGGGCGTGTCATACTCACCAAGTCCTCGTGAGCCGGGGCCGCTCAACCGCGTGCACCCCTCCAAAGCAGCTCGCCACCTCCCCTCGTCTGGGCCACGTCTGGACACTCGCCAACCGCAGGCGGGATACTTCTCAAGTCGGCTCCCGAGGGCCAATCTGGATTGCGCTGTCCGGTCTTCTCGCAGTTCCGCGATGGTCCTGTAGTCCTCAAAGGGGGCAACGGCAGAGGGGGCCACGCTGCCAGGTTGCCTAGTTGCAAGAGGCCTTGGAACAATGCTCTCAGGGTACTAGACCTCAAACAGATCTCAGCAGTGTCTCCAACTTTTCGGGGTGATTTTCCCGGGGGCCGGCAAGGTCGTCCGCGGACCTCTGGGGCTGGGGAGGCCCCAACTCCTCCTGCGTCCCAAAAGGAGTATGAGACACACCCAAAGCAAGGTAAAAAACTGCTGTTTATTAGAGTAACGGCAGGGATACGCTCAGACCGTATGCATCCGGAGAGGCTCTCGTCGTTAGTGGGGCTTGCAGGCCATTTTTACAGCATTATGATGTGCTACTTGCGTCACCTGGGAAAATCATCACAAAACCTATCGCCACTTCGGGTTGGTTCCCCGAGTGGTAGGGTTAGTATAGTTACCCTATGGGAGGAAATATTAGTGGATAAGGACGGTTCAGGTGGTACACTTGGGCTGTCCCTAACAGTTGCTACATCGGAATTGTTACAAGGGGACCCTTGGTGATTGGCTAAGGTGATGGTGTCAGTGATGAACCCCTTGTGTTCTGATTGGTTCTCCCACGAGCCCCCAAGCCTGGGACCATCGCCGTTCCCAGCTCGCGGTGTACCTGAAATTAGCAACAATGTGCAACTATGTGTTTGTGGTAGACAATGGGCAGGTCTGCTTACGGGCTGGTGTGCATGTCTTTCCCATTGCTGTAGGTGTCCAACTTGTCACTTCGTTGTTGCAGATTGTGTCCCAAACGTGGGACCCTGGATGTTCTCTGTCTCGGGAGCTTGGCACCTTGTCAGTTCGGCTTGGTCACGTGTGGGGAGACCGTAGCTGGAGTAGAATTATGAACATTAGATTTTGTATTCTGCCTCTCAGGGCTTGGCACCTGCAGGTATAACCTTGGCGCTGGGCGCGTGGCATGCGGGTTGCAACATCGTGGCCTTGGCTGTGGGCTCTCGTTGGGAGCTCGTTCTGCATGGTCAGCACTTGCATTTTTGTTCTGGGAGGATTTTTGTTTGCGAGGCTCCTGCCTGGGGACTCTTGCTTGCGGCTGACTTGGGCCTAGTTCGTGGCGGTACATAATCCATAATATGGAGGTCGCGGGGTGACAGAGTGTTATACGCAGCATTAGGTATATATGGTGGCGTCTTCATAGGGATAGGTAGCGAGAAAGCATCAGCAAGCATAAACACGTGCTCTTCAGATGTCTTGCCTTTCTGCGGTGCTGTAGAAGGCCTATGTGAAAAATAACAATGATGCATGTCCGTGGGTATGTCAGTCTGCTACGTCATAGCACTGAGTATATTCTTTGTGTGGGTTGGTGTGTGAGTGACCAGTGTGCATGGTGGCATGTGTGCTCTTGTCTGTTGGCTATGTCGTCATGGCATCTCTATCGATGGTGATTTTCGTGGTTGGTGTCTAATCGAGCTGGTCCATGGCGCATGCATCGGCTTGACCAGGGCGTGCTAGTGGGCATGCTCCTCGCATGTGTATGCCTTTGAATCACTCAGTATGCCTTTGATACTCAGTCACCTGGTAAGGAAGGGAATTGTTCGAACTCCTCTCATGGGGGTGCTTGGGCCGTGATGCCCTAAGCTATGGTCTGGATGAAACTGGGGTAGGGTGTTATCCCATTCTCCCACTTCAGTCCCCCCTCTGGTCGAGTTGTCGACCACAAAATTATCAATTTTCTTGTCTCCGCATACCCTCCATATTTTTGTTATTCCAGCCAGGTGTCCATAGTGGTGAACATGATCTTCAAATGACCAATAAATATAGATGCAGCCACCACCGGGTTTGCAGTATACCCACTTTCCAACATAGCTCTTTGGGTTCCTCTGGTTCTCTACATTCACAGATGGTGGGTCCAAGTGCTGTTCTAGTATTTGCTTGCACAACCTTTCTCTTTCTTTAAAATAATGTCTGTGTGTTTGTCATCATCAGCTGGTAGTAGGGTGTGTATGTCGATCATTTCCATCATTTCGTCCGTTGTTCGTGCTGTTCTTGCTTTCCAAAACCTCATGCCAAACAATACACCCATTCCAACTATTATACATCCTACTATTATTTTCAATCAATCTGATAGCCATGAAGACATCCATGACCATAAAAATGAAAACCAGCTGCCATCTTTCTTTACTCCTTTGGCTTCTTCTACCACTTTTGAGTGCATCATGGCGAGTTGTGATACTGCCTCAGTAAGTGTCCATAGTCCCCGTCGTTAGCGGGAATGAATGTGCAGCATGGTTTTCCAATTTTTGCACAAACTCCTCCTTCCATTGCCGTGAGGAGGTCCAGCACATATCTATTCTGGAGTGCTACCATTCGTACTGCCCTCAATTCTTCTTTTATTGCATTAAATCCATTGACGGTTGAATTTATTGTCATCATTAGCTCCCATCGGGTTATTTGAAGCCATTTTGCATTTGTATATGCCTGCAGTCCTGGATCTATTATTGATGAGAAGAACATTGCTGCTCTGCTGAACAGTCTGTGTCCTGAAGGAATGTCACTGAGAGCTGTTTCCGATCTTCCCCACAGGTAGTTTCCTGTCAGTGGTTCTCCTTGTCTTTTCACCCTTGACAAAATGTCTGTGTCGTTATTTCCTTTACCTTCTTCAGTCGCCACATATATTTTCCTCCTTTTGTTCCCTTCGTCCATCTTGGGGAAGTTGCCCAAGTTGACATGTTTCTGAGGCACAACCAGAGATGGTATGTTGACTTGTACCATAGTGCATATTCCAATCCAAGATGGTGGTAAGCTGTGGTATGCCTTATCTCCGCAAGCCCAACAGTGGTCCATTAGAACTGCTGTGCCGGCACCCCCCTCAGGTATCAGTACTGTACTTTTACAGTTGTTGTTACTTCCAACATCAACATCGCCAGTGTGTTGATAGCACAGCGTGGGTGCAGTTAGCGGTAGTATAGTTATTGGGTTTTCGTCTTTCTCCAGCCATGTTAATAGTGTTACACTCTTTACCCATTCTATACAGCATTTGTGGTTTGTTTAATTTATTTTGGCAACATTTTCATTTGTGGATATTACCATATTGCTCCCCACAACTCCCTCTGTCCATCCATCATTCACATATATCTTCCCATATATTACTATCAGTGGTCTTTCCCAGCCACCTGGTTCACCAGCAATTTCGCTTGCCTACCATTCGCATGGTAGGTATTTTAATGTTACTTTCTTCGTTTCTCCTTTTTCAGGACCATCCGCCACATACCGGAACCCTTGAGTATGTTGGCGGTAACTATTGTACATCATAAGTGTTTTGATGAAGTTATTTTCATATGGGTATGAGTCCCTTGTCTTCCAATGCAACATTACTACTTTTCCTTGAAATCATCCTTTTGTTTGGAACATTGCCATATATATCAGACATTCTACTTTTCTTGCTGGCACTTCAGTAGCTACAAATGTCCTTAATGCGGTCATGGCATATGGGATCAGCGAGCACACATAGCAGTTGTCCTTCGTTGTCTCCTTACCAATTTGGGACATGTGCTGATACCACATGTTATTTGAGACATGTGCGAATGCTGTGAGGTATGTGTCCACCCCATTGTTATCCATAGAGGTACTACGCTTAACCCTGTTCCCATTACCTCTTGTGTTACTTGTACCACCTGACACCGTACCTGTTGCAGCTATGGGATGGGGTAAATTAGTTTTGGGTGCAGCCATAACATGATAAGCATAGTGTGTCTGCCAGACAGAGGCAGCCAATAGTCCAGTGATAAACAACACACCTATTAATTCTATTACAATAGCTAATATCACTGGCATTTTTCTCTTACCTTTGTTGCAGTCCTGCAGCTCATTATTCTTTGCTTTATAGATGCCCACCTGAAAATTTCTAAAAATAAGCATTAATGTTGTTAGTATTTTTTATTCAAGCTCTACATATCAAGTAGTCATTTAATGCCCAGGCGAAAAGCTGTTCCCACGCTAATCTCAGCGACCTATCTCTCAGAGCTGGTAAGTGCTTGTGGAGATGTGGGAATGATTCTTCTATGGCCAAAATGAACGTGTTGTAATACACACGTATCCTCCTCTTTTTTAGATATTTTGGTCTTTTTATAGCGTATACAAATTGGTGTGACAGTGCTTCAGGGGTGTTATCGTCTGTGGGTAGCATTTACCCCTGGGCAAAATGCAACGTTAGTTTCTTCACTTTTCTTTATACATAAACAGTAGTGCGCGGTGCCTGCATGTGCGAGACAAAAAGAGAAAGAGAACATGCACGTGTTTACAAGTGTTGTGCAATGTGACAATTTGTTAGGCAATGTCCTTTATTTGGCTAGTAGCATGGGTGGGGCTGGGTGGGGCAGTGTTTTGTTTGCTCTGGGATCTCGTTACCATGGGGTGGGCTATGGGTAATTGTTCATTTGAGTCTTTGGTAGTGTCTGTTATTTGGGAGGGGATAGGGGCTTTATTGCAGTTGTTGTTGGTTGCTGTTGCTGCTGTGCTGTCTTCTGTTGCTGTTGCGGTGGCCCTGTTGTCAACGCATGGGCGGGTCTGATCTTTGTAGAGCTTGACGCTGATTCCAGACGTGTTTATCTGCCAACTTATTTGCTCTAGGAGCTACTGCTTCCACCTCGTGGGGCCCCGTAAATCTGGGGCTTTTCCACCTTCTTTTAAAGTTGCGGAGGAGAACGCTGTCTCCTTCCTTAACAGTCCAGTTCAGTGGTAGTTCCTGTTCCTCCTTTATATCTTCTTGTTGGGTGATTTTCGACCCGCCCTGTGTCCGCTCAAGCTGTTGAGAGATAAAGGCGACACTAGTAATCAAGGGAGACACATATTGATACATTTCGTCACCAAAACATTAGCACAGGTATGATAGTCTGACATGGCCCTTGATGGTGGAGTAAGTGGAAGGTGCATCTGACATCCAGTCACACCTCGTGGGGTTTGAGGTGGTGATCTGACCCTGGCTTATTCCTTAATTCAAACAGGTCCAATCGGAGGCAGTACAACCAGCTTTTCTTAGTTGTCTGCTGAATTTTTGCAATCTCTTCCTTTAGAAGGCCATTCAGGCATTCACAAAAACCATTAGCCTGTGGGTGGTATGCGCATGCAAATTTGTGCTTAATGCCAAGCAGTGTAGTTATGTGTTCGAACATTTCATTTGCGAAGTGCGGGCCATTGTCTGACCGCAGCACCTCGCAAACCCCCCACCTAGGGAAGACCTCCCTTACCAGGAACTTGGCTGCTCTGAAGGCGTCTGCATGAGAGCAGGGTCCAGCCTCTATCCACCTTGAAAATTGGCACACCACCACAATCATATATCTGTATCCTTGACATACATTGATCATGTCAACTTAGTCAATGTGCAAGTGCAGAAAGGGTCCATCTGGCCGGGGTTTAGTACCTTTTATCACTTGCAGCGTGTGACCGGCCGTTTACTTTTGACAGGTTAGGCAATTGCTGATAAAGTTTGTGACATGTGAATTGAGCTCGGGACAGAACCAGGCCTCTTTTATTTGTGCTGCAATCACTTCCTTTCCTGTGTGTGTGGGATGGTGTAGTTGAGCCAGGGCTGTTTTCAATAGAGCTAGGGGCATCACTACTTTGCCTGTATTATTCTGACTCCATAATGCATCTGTGGGGGACATTGTGCACCCTCTTTTGACCCATAGCTCCTTCTCCGCCATAGGTGCTGCTGCCTGTAATTCCATAATTTGTGTTTCAGGGATGTGTGTGTACCCCTCCTTCATCAACATTTGTCTTGCTCCCGCCCTCCCCCTATCGTTTTGTTTTTCTGGGAGGGTCCATATTTCGCCAAAATACGCAGCATGTTTGGCATGTGTGTCTGCCGTTTCATTACCTTTTGAGATAGGGTCATCCCCGTTAGTGTGTGCCTGACATTTCACCAAAGCTATTTCTTTAGGGTCATTTATTACTTCAATCAGTTCAGCAAGTAGGAGGGGATGTTGTACTGGGGTTACATCTGCTCTTCTGAACCCCCTTTGTTGCCATTTTATTAACCCTGAGTGCACTGTCGATGTGATGTATGCACTGTCTGAATATATTGTTACCCTCTTGTCATTGCTCTCTTTAAGTGCCAAAATTAAGGCCTCTAGTTCTGCTGCCTGCGCTGAGAAATGCTGTGGTAGTTGGACACATTTTACTGGTACATACATCCAATCCTCTGTCAAACGAACCACTGCTGCTCCTGTCCTTTGTACCCCATCACTCTGGTCAATTGTTGAGGACCCATCAATGTACATTATCTCACCCCCTCTAGGGCATTTTCCTCAACTCTTCTGGCGCTGGAGTATATTTCAATGGCTTGTGTGCAATCATGAGCATAGTCACCATCTTCTACCACCTCTGCTATGAACCTAGCCGGGTTTACATTACTGCACCTTACAATCGTTAATTCTGGCTTGGAAATAATGATCTCATATCCTGATGCCCTCTGTGTGGTCAATGTTTATTTGGGTTTGTTCAGTATTGCAAAGAGGGTGTGTTCCACAAATAGTGTGGTAGGGCACCCCATTGTTATTGATGATGATTTGTCCACCGCAAATGCTGCGGCAGCCAGGCTCTGTTCGCAAGGGAAGTGACCTAACATTACCGGGTCCAAGTGTCCGCTGTAAAATGCTACAGGTTTTTGTCCCATGCTTTTTTTGTGTCAGTACTGCCTTCATTACTGCTCAGTCGCAATATGAGAAAATGAAAAATTGATGCTCACAGTTTGGGGAGGCCAGTACTGGTGCTGTTGAGATAGCGTGTTTTAATTCATCAAATGCCTCTTTCATTTCTCTTGTCCATCCCAACTTTTTATCCCCTTTCTGTGCTTCTTTGAGGGCCTCCAGTAGGGGTCCTATGTATGAGCTGTAGTCAAAAACCCACGCCCTGCAGTAGTTGCATAGGCCCAGAAACTGCTGTAGTTCTCTCACTGTCTGTGGTTGTGGTGTGTTTGTTATTGCCTGTGCCCTTTGTGGTGCAATGTTCCTTCCATGTTGTGAAATGAGCTGACCAATGTAGAGCATCTGTTCTTGGCAGTACTGTAACTTCTCCTGGTCTACCTTGTACCCCTTCTCAGCTAACACTGTGAGCATCTTCACTGAGTCCTTCCTACACCTCTCCTCTGTAGTGCTGCATATTATTATGTCATCCACGTATTGCAGCACCGTGCTCTCCATCTCAATGTTTCCCAAATCCATTTGTATCACTCTGTTGAAGATGGATGGTGACTCACAGTAGCCTTGGGGTAGTCTTTTGTGTTTCGATTTTGTGTTGCGGTATGTGAAGATTGTCACGTCTTGTGAGTCGGGTGTAGAGGTATAGAAAAGAAGGCATATTTTAGGTCAATCACAGTGAACCGTGATGCCTCGGCTGGTATTCCACATAGTGTGGTGGATGGGTTAGCTGCTATGGGGTACTCTGCCTCTACAATGTAGTTCAAAGGTCTTAGGTCCTGAATAAAACGCCAAGACCCCCCTTTTGCTTTGCACACAGGGTACACAGCGGTGTTGCATGGTGACTCTGATGGTACTAATATACCATTGTTTATTAGGGCTGTTATTGTTTCATATATGCCCTCATCTGCCTCTTTTGATAGTGGATATTGCTTCACCCTCGGTAGCATTGCTCCTTTTTTCAGTTTTATTTTTACTCCTCCAATGCTTTTTATGCAGCCAACATCATATGGACTGGTGGTCCACAGGGATGTTGTTACAGCTGCCATGTCTTCCTCGTAAAATGGCACTGGCGTAGGGGCAGGTGCCTCTAGTGCCATAGCCATTTTTAGTGCCACTTGCTTGTATGTCACTTTCAACCAGATGTTAATGCTCATTCCAAACACCATCTCTCCCTCTCCATTGTCATCTGAGAAGAGCTCCTCATCTGATACCTGTGTAAGCCTGCAGCCCTCTGCTAGTCCTATTACAGCTCTCCAGCCCCCCCCTCCCTATCTTGGGCGTGAACTGCGATGTAGTCTGCAGTAGCCAAAATGCTCTCCATGTTCACTGAAATCATGTTTCCTTCATTTTCACCTGCTGGTGTCTCTGGTCTGAATAGGTAAGCTGTTGGCCTCCTCCAAATTTTGCCCTCAATGCCGGGCAACCATGCTATTGCCATATCTGTCCCATATTAGAATAGGTCTCAATATACTGGCTCAGCCCAGGCCACTGTTTGGCCACAGTACGCTTGCAGTATTTGTCGTGCTGTGAGCATGTTAATGCCTGGTGTAGAGCAAATTATGCCCTTCTCGGTGAAGGAGATGGTCATAATCAACCTGCTCATTATATCCCTTCCGAGTATGTTTACTGGTGACTGCTTTGAGTACAGAAGCGGAAGAGACATGTTGTGATCTCCTATAGATAAGGAGATGTTATCAGTGAAGGGAACCAGCCCTCGAGCCCCAGAAAATCCTTGAGTGTGCATAGCTTCACCTGACAATTGAAACTTACCCTCCCTTATGCAAGACCTAGTTGCCCCAGTGTCAACTAAGAAGGAACAATGTTTGTCACCTATCGCCACCTGTATGCATGGTTCCTCCGCACTATTAGGTCTGACCGATAGGATGGGACACATCAAAGACATCTGTGGGCTGTCCTATTGTGGATATAGTGACTGACTGCTTCCTGTGTAAGGGTTGTGGCCCAATATTGTCACCTTCCCTAGCTATGTCTGCTGTAGGGGCGCATCAGTTGTTGATACTACATTTTCTTGTATTTGTGTGAGCTGCTGTACCGGTTGTACTTGAACTTGTTGTGTTGTTATCCCCTGCTGCTGTGGTGGTGTGTATTTTTGTACCCGTATCTGTGGCTGTAGTGGTGCCTGCTGTATTTGTGGTTGTTGTAGGTAGGCTAGTGTTTGTGGCTGGGGTTGTTGCAGTGGGGCTTGTTGTTGTGGTAGGCATTTCTGTGTTTCTTGTTGTTGTTGGTAAACTTGTTGTTCCCCCATAGGCCCTTGTTTCACCTTTTCACCCCATGCTACTTGTGTTGGTCTCATCCTGTAGGTGCGTTACATGTGTCCCACCATCTCACATATCCAGTATATTGGTGGTTCCCTGGCCTGCCATGGGAAGCCCCCCGCTTTGTCTTGATATCCTTGCTGTCTGTTTCGGTAATAGCCCCAGAACCCACCCCCTTGTTGTTGTGTGGGTGGGCCGTATCCCCTCCCTCTCATCATGCCGCCCCTCCCCCTGTAGTTGTTTAAATATCCATTGCCCATATGCATATATCCTCCTCCTGTGTATGCTGTGTATGTTGGGGGCGGGGGCATCTTTTGTGTTATTATTTGTGCTGGCTGCTGTAGTTGTGCCGCTTGTTGTTGTGTTGTGTCTAGTGTAGCCATAACCTGTGTCGGGGTGGGTGTAGTTATTATTGCTTGTTCCATGGCATATTTTGATTATTTCTTCTGTACCAATTTTGCCTCCTATGCCTTCCTATCTTCCTCCTTTTGTTTCATCCTTTCTTGCCACATCCTGCAGTGGTGAACTATAGTTAGTTGTATTTCTGGCCAGGCCTTAACTTCCATTCCCACTATTTTCTTCAGCTGCCTTTGCACTTGGTCTGGGAGCCCTTGTATTAATATATGGTAGGAAATTGCTACTGTTTTATCCCACGGCTCCCTCATTTCCAGGCGACACTTCTCCTGAATCTCCTGGATGTAGTCAATAGGATCTTCATTCTCACTCATCTTGCGTGACGTTATTGCTACTATGTCTGACGTGTCGGGGTACTGGACCCTCAATGCCTGCCACAGCGCATGTCTGCAGTTAGCAAATGGTACTCCATCATGTGATGTGTCTGTTGTTGTGAGCCCTGGGAAGCCCGCCCTTTTCTAAATCTCATCTGCAGCATCCCCCAGTATTGAGATCAGGAGCCCCTTGATGTCCCCCAATGCTGGCTTTTGCCCCGCAGTGTGTTTTTCCATCTCATATATCCACTTCCCAGCTCCTCCACTTAGTGATGGAAGTCTGCATTTTATGTTCTCTTTATCGGCATGTTTCCAGGGGACATATTGTGGTCTGGCCCCTCCCCTTTCCAGAAGTGGCATCAAATTGTACCCCCTTATTTCCCCCAGTGCCCGTGGGGTCATGTCAGTGTATTCATCCACTTCCTCTGTGTCAGGTAATTCTGCAGTTATATCAATATTACCATAGTTTATTCTATCGTCCCCTTCATCCTTCCTCCCCCTCCTGTTACCCTCTTCTCTCATCGTGGGCGTGCTTGCCCGCTCTTCCTTCCTGCGTCCTGGGAGGTCCTTAAATCAACCAACATATGGGGTGTGCGCAGCGGTGGGTGTCAGTGGGCGTGGTGTTTGTACTGGTGTCGGTGTTAATGATTGTGGCATTCTCCTTGTTGCCTCTCTTACCTGTGCTTCTCCTGTCTTTTCTTCTTCCCTTCTTCCGCATGCCCATGGTGACTCGCAGTTAGTGTGTGTGATGTACAGCTTCTCTAAACTCTCTCTACTGCCCTCTCTTCCACTTTTTCCCGAATATTCTTCTTCCTCGCTGCAAAAACCATCAGGAAAAGATAATCCCCACTCTGTGCGTTTTCCCCCCACTGATACCGTCCTTAAATCTATTAAGTCTGCTTCCTTGTGCTCACCTCCTTTAACAGCACCCCCTGTGTTGACGTCGTAGCCACCTCCAAGTCCTGGCATGCGTATGTGCTTACTCTGTGCTCCGCTCCCCTATCTCCTCTCTCCTCTTCCTTCTTTCCTATTATTTCACCACCTATGTCCGCTCTCTTTCTGTGTTGTTCTTCCATTACCTCTGTACTTACCTTTGTTAATATCCTCTCTTCTTCTTCCTTTCTCCCCCATTTTCCCCCTTCCCTTTTTAATATGCTTTCTATTACTTTACCTTCTTCATACTTCCTGGCACTTTCAGATAGTATCTTCCTTTTCCACAGTTCCATTTCCCTGTCCTTTTCTTCCTCCTTCTTTTTCATTTCCCCTAGTTCCGCGCGTGACACCCTTTCTGCTAATGCCCTTATCCACTCCTCCTCCTTCTTCCATTCTTCTCCTCTCTCCTTCATCCTCGCCTGTTCATCCCTACTCTCCTTTCTTTCCTTCTTCCTTCCTCGTGTTTCTTGCTCGAACTATCTTATCAGAGCGCTTCGTACTTCTCTTAATTCAGCCAACCTTTCCTCCAACATTTCTTCCTCTACCTGTGACAGTCGCCCTTCCCTTGTATTACCTCTGTCCCTGTCTGTGTGTTTTCCATTTCTTCTTTGTTCACTCTCCTCACTATGTCCTCTTCTTCCCCTCTTAGTGTCCCTCGGAGCTTTAGTAGCCCTGTGCTGCTATCCATTCATCTTGTCCTATGTTTGCCGTTTTTCCCACACTTCTCTCCTCGCCCACCGTCCCTGTCTGTGTTGTGCTTGAGTCTATTGTATCCTATGCCGCCGCCTCCCTCTGGTAGCTATCTGTAGGGGCGTATGGTGGAGGGCTGTACGTGGGGTTTGAGTACCCCTCAGCGGCTGTTAATTGTTGTCTAGCGGTTTCACTTAATTCTGTTACTGAGTACAACCCTCCTTCTTCCTTCTTTACTACCTTTGCCAGAGGCATTTCGTTTGTACCTTCCTTTTCCACCTTTGCTTCTGATACTGTAACCGATCCCTCTTTCTCCCTCTTTCCCTCACCTGTACATAGTGCATTGCTGCTCGCCGTGTCCACGCCCCCTCCTTTCTCCTTCTCCTCTTTACCCTCCTGCGTTTCCTTGCTCCCTTTTTCCTTTGCTGCCCCTTCCATTGTAAACATTCCCATTGCCCCTGGCCTGGCACCCTGGAACATCTTCCATAAGTTAAATATTTCTATATGGTGGGCTAATTTCTTTCCTTTGTAGGTGTTGTGTACGTATGTCAATAGCGAGTGTTGGGTGTATGAGTCAAAGTTGATGTTAGGCGGCCATGGTGTTAGTATTTTGTTATCTGTCCCTTGCGTCCAGTCAATGCTGTATTTCATAATTTTCTCCTTATGTGGTGATAGAGACGTGCAAATGTGCTGAAGGGGCGTAGTTAAAGCATTCCCTCTCATTCCAGACCCCAACCCGTAGTATGTGGCCATTTTACAATTTTCTTTTTCCACTATCAACCTTCTTTACCTGGCCCCGTAAGTAGGGGACTTCTGACTGTCTGCTGAAAAGTAATACAATTGCAAGTGTGCAGTTTCTTCTCTTTTATTATTTGTTCCCCTTGATGTCACTAGTATGGCCCCCTGCGGCCATGGCGCACGAAGCCCCCTGCAGCTGCCTGCCCTGTGTTGCGTGCTTTTACAGCCGCCCCACCTTTTTTATTTTTTTTTTTAAAAAAACCTCTCCCACCCCGATCTCAACCCCCTTGCCGAGCGTGACCGGCATTCTCTGTGCCCGGCCACCTCTCCCCTTTTCGCCGCTCCCTTATTGAGGGTTGCCGGCTTTCTCCGTGCATGGCCTCCTCACCTTTTCTATCCCGCCCTTTCCCCCTTCCTGTACCCCGGCCACCCCTTGATCAACACGAGATGGCCGCGGTATCCTATACAAGCCCTATGGGTGACGTCACCAACTTCTGTAAACTATTACCGGTAAGAAACCTTCATAAGATCAAAGAACGCGCAATGTGTTTTAACCCTTTTGCCCCCTGTAAACCCCACAGCTTTCTTCCCACCTCGCCAGGAGTGGGGGATGCACCAATCAATTACTTATTACAATCGGACTGCACACGCTGCGTCGCCTCGCGTGTGATACGGCCCCCTCTCTCGGGGAGCTTAACCAGCCAATCGTCTCCCGCACTTGGGAACAAGCTAGCTACCTCCTGCGGGGAAACTTCATCTACCTAACGAGCTTCAACACTCAATTAGTAGGAATACACATCTATTCATTGATCTATAACGTCAATTCATAGGAAAGCCACACCCCTCCCCTACAGGTGCCTGCGATCTGGATTAATCAGTTCCTTCCAACAACCACACGTGGTGCCTTTCGGCTCCACCCAATTCACTTTGTGACAAGGTAGATGACGGCCCTCGTGCCTATCCTACTACCGCTCACTCATCTATCACCACTTATTAATCAAATCTTCTGCAACACACTGTAAACACCTCCCTCCACCCTTATCACAATTCCTCCCGCCTCCCACACAACATTACGTTGCTGGTTGGGCGTGTCATACTCACCAAGTCCTCGTGAGCCGGGGCCGCTCAACCGCGTGCACCCCTCCAAAGCAGCTCGCCACCTCCCCTCGTCTGGGCCACGTCTGGACACTCGCCAACCGCGGCCGGGATACTTCTCAAGTCGGCTCCCGAGGTCCAATATCTGGATTGCACTGTCCGGTCTTCTTGCAGTTCCGCGATGGTCCTGTAGTCCTCAAAGGGGGCAACGGCAGAGGGGGCCACGCTGCCAGGTTGCCTAGTTGCAAGAGGCCTTGGAACGAAGCTCTCAGGGTACTAGACCTCAAACAGATCTCAGCAGTGTCTCCAACTTGTCAGGGTGATTTTCCCGGGGGCCGGCAAGGTCGTCCGCGGACCTCTGGGGCTGGGGAGGCCCAAACTCCTCCTGCGTCCCAAAAGGAGTATGAGACACACCCAAGAGCAAGGTAAAAAACTGCTGTTTATTAGAGTAATGGCAGGGATACGCTCAGACCGTATGCATCCGGAGAGGCTCTCGTCGTTAGTGGAGCTTGCAGGCCATTTTTACAGCATTATGACGTGCTGCTTGCGTCACCTGGGAAAATCATCACAAAACCTATCGCCACTTCAGGTTGGTTCCCCGAGTGGTAGGGTTAGTATAGTTACCCTATGGGAGGAAATATTAGTGGATAAGGACGGGTCAGGTGGTACACTTGGGCTGTCCCTAACAGTTGCTACATCGGAATTGTTACAAGGGGACCCTTGGTGATTGGCTAAGGGTGATGGTGTCAGTGATGAACCCCTTGTGTTCTGATTGGTTCTCCCGCGAGCCCCCAAGCCTGGGACCATCGCCGTTCCCAGCTCGCGGTGTACCTGAAATTAGCAACAATGTGCAACTATGTGTTTGTGGTAGACAATGGACAGGTCTGCTTACGGGCTGGTGTGCATGTCTTTCCCATTGCTGTAGGTGTCCAACTTGTCGCTTCGTTGTTGCTGATTGTGTTCCAAACGTGGGACCCTGGATGTTCTCTGTCTAGGGAGCTTGGCACCTTGTCAGTTTGGCTTGGTCACGTGTGGGGAGACCGTAGCTGGAGTAGAATTATAAACATTAGATTTTGTATTCTGCCTCTGAGGGCTTGGCACCTGCAGGTATAACCTTGGCGCTGGGCGCGTGGCATGCGGGTTGCAACATCGTGGCCTTGGCTGTGGGCTCTCGTTGGGAGCTCGTTCTGCATGGTCAGCACTTGCATTTTTGTTCTGGGAGGATTTTTGTTTGCGAGGCTCCTGCCTGGGGACTCTTGCTTGCGGCTGACTTGGGCCTAGTTCGTGGCGGTACATAATCCATAATATGGAGGTCGCGGGGTGACAGAGTGTTATACGCAGCATTAGGTATATATGGTGGCGTCTTCATAGGGATAGGTAGCGAGAAAGCATCAGCAAGCATAAACACGTGCTCTTCAGGTGTCTTGCCTTTCTGCGGTGCTGTAGAAGGCCTATGTGAAAAATAACAACGATGCATGTCTGTGGGTATGTCAGTCCGCCACGTCATAGCACTGAGTATATTCTTCGTGTGGGTTGGTGTGTGAGTGACCAGTGTGCATGGTGGCACATGTGCTCTTGTCTGTTGGCTATGTCGTCATGGCATCTCTAAGGATGGTGATTTTCGTGGTTGGTGTCTAATCGAGCTGGTCCATGGCGCATGCGTCGGCTTGACCAGGGCGTGCTAGTGGGCATGCTCCTCGTATGTGTATGCCTTTGAAGCAGGATACTTTGTCATCTGGTAAGGAAGTGAATTGTTTGAACTCCTCTCGTGGGGGGTGCTTGTCCCGTGATCCCCTAGGCCATGGTCTGGATGAGACTGGGGGGAGGGTGTTATCCCATTCTCCCACTTAAGGGTTATGCCAACATGTTAAATTTGGCAAAAGTTGAGAACAAATTCCTAAAAAATATGCTGATGTTGTAGCAGGGTTCTCCGAATATGCTGGTTTATTTAGAACCTGATGTGCCTCCAGTCTTTATTGTGGCTTTGCTTAAACCTATTATGTACTGGATACGATTATTGCAATCTCCGGCTCTTGTACATGTTCAGAATTAATTGAATCACATTATGAATTTAAAAGGAGGAAAAGGCCTTCCTTGGGTGTCGCATGTTAAAAAACATCTTATATGAATTAGGTGAACAAGATCTTTGGGCTAATCCTGAGAACATAACTAAGGCCGAGATTCACAGAATTAAAAAAAAGACACATCGGATCCTTTTATAAGGAAAATGTGGTTGCCGCTTGTGACAGGTTGAAGCTGGGCTTGCACTATTTTAGAAATAAACTGTAATTTGGTTTCGAAGTTGATCTTGACACTCCCCCTTTTGTACATGCCCTATGTATTAATTTTAGAATGGACAATCTTATGTTGGCATCCTTTACAAGATTGTGGGGCCTAGAGAGCTCTGGTATGTGCCCGCTGTGTGGAAGTTGTGTGGGAACCAGAATTCACTTCCTTTTCCTCTGCCCACGGCTTAAAGTGTTGAGAAATATTTATCTTAAACTGATCTTGAGAGTATCAGGTATTAGATCATCTTATGTTGCGTTGGAGTTCTGCAAGCAGACAGATTATTTGATCAGGGTACAGAGAGTGGCCAAATTTATACATCGGGCATGTCTGCTGAGAATCAAACACAGTTAAAATATCTTCAGGCTAAGATGCTTCTATTACTGCATTACAGATTATCTGTTTTTTTTAAGATGTGCCTTCTTTATGTAAAATCATTATTCTATAGAGGGTGAAAGTGTTCTTTCCCCTATAGTAATATATATTTCTTGTATTATTTGTTCTTTCTTAATTTATAAGATTAATTGGTAATGTGTTTTGATAGGGCATACAATGGAACTGTTTCTTGGTTTTTGTTTACACAATATTTTTTCTGGATTTAAAGATGTGATTGCAAAAACCAATATGTCGATGAACTGTTTTCAGCTGTAAGCTTTTAATGGTTTTATGCTGAATAAAAGTATAAAAATGAAATGAAATATATATAATACCAATACAATTACAGTGGATTTAAAAATGTTTGAAAAAACCTTTCACCTGAAATGTGAAAGTAGGATAATCCATTTGAGCCTGACAGCCTACCAAATAATTATAAGGCTGAAAGGCCAACACATTAGGCCTCATTACAAGAGTGGCGGAATGGGTTAACGGGTGCTGCCTGCAAAAGGATGCGGACCCGTTAACACCATTCCGCCACATTACGAGGTCCCCTCGCGGGACCCGCTCTGCACGTCTGGTTTAACCAGACGTGCAGACCGGGTCCCGTGAGGGGAAGAGGGAGCTAACAACTGGCCGGTCGTAATCGGCCCGTTGTTAGCTCCTTCCCCCATTCCCATTCAACCCTACGTGGGCTGAAATGGGAATGGGCAAGGTCCCGGCCCGGGTTCCTGGAGGGAGGAATTACTGGGCCCTCAGAACTCGGAATGGCTCGGTAATTCCCCATTCTGGGAACCCGGACCCGATTTTGGCGGGAGCCATGATGCCAATAGCGGCATGGCTACAGCCAAAATCGTAATGAGGCCCATTGATTCCTTTTTACAAATCTGCATTTTAAAACATTTCTAAATAGAGTAAAATATAGAAAAGGTGAAGAAGATAAAAGAAAAAAAAATACCAAATTGTGAATCTAGAAAAAATCAGGCTTCAGTCATCAGTTTTTTTTTCAACTCAACATTTTATTAGAGTTTCAAGAGATGATAATGACTTAAGACATTACATATATGTATGCAAAAATATAACATTAGCACTTTCACAGCACAATTCATTGTTGGAAGGGTCAGGTTCGTAGGCATATAGGGCCTTCCGGGGCGAGATGGCCAGCTTGGGTCCGCCTTATAATTAGGTAGTTCATTCCAGCCAGCGAGTCAGTGAAGGTCGTTGTGTTAGGGCCGGGAAGTTTCCTGCATAGTCCATAAATGGGGCCCAGAAAGCCAAGTTACCATGCATCAGTTAATCAAATTACTTTGTTTGTAATACATTTGAAGACCCCATGAAATATGCACACCAGATTTCTCACAAGTAAATAAGAAGCCAGGGGTGAACTGAAAGCACAAAGACTTTGGATTGCAAATCCCCAACCCCCTTTGAAATCAACATTGTCCAAATTATCCAAGGGTTCAAAATGGTTATCCTGGGAAATCCCCAAGCTCTGTTCCACATGTTGGACAATAAATGTGCCATTGCCCCTGGCCCACGTGTGTTGTGGTTTGCAGTACTCAGTATTCTCTGTAAGTACTAGATGATACAAATAACTAAGAGGGTATATTCCTATACTGGCACCCTGACACCTCTATCCCCACTGCCAGCTTAATATTGTCTGTACAACATGTGGATGATTAAAAGGTAGTATAACAGAACCTCCAGGGATTCCTTTTATCCCATCGTCAATCCATCCTGAACATTTCTCCATTATGAAATGGTCAGTGGTAATCTGGAGCTTGTTAATGCAGTTTCCATTGATAAAGTATAAAGCCTTATTCACTGAATGCGGGTCATGCTGTTCTGTCCTTGGTGCCTGTGAGTGACCTCCCGCCCCCCCTCAGTCCTTTTCATCCTCGTTTTTGCAATTCTCTCTCTCTTTGCTCTCTCTCTTTGGTGACATTTTTCTCTACCTTTATGCTTCATGTCTCCCTCTTTTTTCTCTCTCTCTTTGCCGTTTCACTCTGTCTTTATGCTGCTTTTTTCTCTCTCTCTTTTCTCTCTCCTTTCTGACTTTTCTGTCTCCCTTCTTCTGCCTTTTTTCTTCTCTTGTCAACCCGCAGCCCCTACCCGTTTCCCAACTCCTCCCCTGTGATTGGCTGACCTCTGTGGAGGGCTGCTCTCCTCGCTGGTCTCTGGGTCAGGACAGTGGTAATTTTGCAGCAGGCCCATAAATGCTGGTCCTGCTTCTCTGTCCTTGGTTCAGGTGATTGACCCCCAGTCCTTTTCATCCTCGTTTTTGCAACTCTTTCGCTCTCTTTGCTCTCTCTCTCTTTGGTGACTTTTTTCTCTACTTTACTGCTGCTTTTTTCTCTCTCTTTTCTCTCTCTCTCTCTTTGCCAACATTTCTCTCTCTGCTGCATTTTTCCTTTTCCTCTGTCTCTTTCTGATGCTTTTTTCTCTTTTTCCTCTCTGCCGACTTTACTCTCTACATTCTGCCACCTTTTTTTCCCTCTTGTCGACACGCTGCCCCTACCTGTTTCCCACTCCTCCCCTGTGATTGGCTGACATCAGTGGAGGCCTGCTTTCCTTGCTTATCTCTGGGCCAGGATGGGGGTTATTCGGCAGCAGGCCCATGAAAGTGTTAAAGTGTTACATGCTACTCCATCCTTGGTGCAGGTGAGGGACACCACTGCAGTCCTTTCCATCTTCATTTTTGCCACTCTTTCTCTCTCTTTGGTGACTTTTCTCTCTTCCTTTTTTCTGCATTTCTCTCTCTTTATTCTCTCTATTTGCTAACTTGTCTCTCATCCTTTCTGCTGAATTTTCTTTGTTTCTCTCTCTCTTTGCTGACTTTTCTCACTCACTTTCTGCTTCTTATTTCTCTCTGCCTTTCCTGACATTTCTCTCTCCCTTCTGCTGGCTTTTTCTCCTCTTGCTGAACCACAGCCCCTACCTGTTTCCCACCCCTCCCCCATAATTGGCTGACCTTTGTGGTAGCTGCCCTCTTAACAGAGGGACCCAAGGCAGCCTTGCCCATGCAGCATCGGCTAAGGGTCAAAGGCTAGGGCAGCACCCTACTGAGCAGCTCCACTCTGATTCACCTCGTAATGACTGAAGCAGACAACCTACAGTGACAGAAAGGTAATTGTGGTGTGGGCAAGGAGCACAGCCATTAATGTGGTCCATTAAA
Source organism: Ambystoma mexicanum (assembly GCF_040938575.1). NCBI lineage: Eukaryota > Metazoa > Chordata > Amphibia > Caudata > Ambystomatidae > Ambystoma > Ambystoma mexicanum. The sequence goes on along the minus strand of NC_090940.1, from coordinate 242,120,554 downwards.
ACCCCACCACTCGTATTACCTAATGTCATATACCCAATTGCATTCGGGTCAACTGTGTAAACTGGCGGCATTATGCATCTAGCCTATGTGCATAGACCGGCCTTTTGTTTGCACTTAACCTATAAGTTCAGGTTAGTAATGGTTTGCATTTTGGTCTAATTGTATAGGTCAGCCATATGCTCCCTGCGGCGCTTTGAGATGGCTTTGTGTAAAATCCATATTGGAGGTTTTCACTCCCTGAGATGGGGGCTGGAAATGTACTGCACTCAACTGGATTGTTGGGGGTTGGGAATTGTATCACAACTGCATGGATTGTTGTGGGCAGGAAATATATCACACTTGGATGGTTTGTTGGGGGTGGGGAATGCATCGCACTTGGATGGATTGTTGGGGGTAGGACATGTATTACACTCGGATGAATTGTTTGGGGTGGGAAATGTATCACACTTAAATGATTGTTGGGGGAGGAAATGTATCATACTGAGAAGGATTGTTAGGGGTAGGGAATGTGCTACACTTATCATGATTGTTTGTGGTCTGGATTTGTATAGCACTTACATGGATTGGTGGGAGTATGAAATGTATCACACTTAGATGGATTGTTGAGGGTAGGAAACGTATCACACTTAGATTGATTGGTAGGGGGAAGGACATGTAACGCACATAGATGGATTTTTGGGGGCAGGAAATGCATTGCTCCTTACTAACCATACTAAAATTTCACCATTCTGCATACTCACACACAAACTCTGACCTAAACACAACCATACCTCTACCAAACCACAATATGCACAGACTTCACAGCACCCAACATGAAACCATACCATCTACAATCCATGCCTCAACACCACATGACGGCTACAAAGCATCTATGCTCAGTGACAAGTTTCTCTCAAACTGAAGCTGCCAGCAGCACGTCAAAGCTCTCTTTGTCTTCCCCTCTCGATGACAATTATATACCCCCAACCCTCCTTCAATTGCAGATATGCCAGAGTGCTAAGAGACCACACAAGTGGCAATAGTGCACGGTACAAGACCCCATAATGTTAACATTAACATTAAATAAACAGTATATTTAGTCTTTGCCCTGCTAAGAGGCAAAGGCCCTCATTAGGACTCCGGCGGAAAACCATGGTGCTATTAGCACCATGGTCGATGCCGGAGTCCGCCATGGCAGAATGGGGAATTACCACCCCTTTCCAAGGTTGGCGAGACGGTAATTCCCCATGCCACCATGGCCCTTTCCCATTCCCGTTTTTGCCCCATAGGGCATAATGGGAATGGGGAAGGCGGTAAGTACGGTACCGCAAATTGCGGTACCGTACTTACCTCGAGAGTCCCTTTGCGGGCCCCTACTTTAACGGCTGGTCTAGATCAGCAGTTAAGGTCGAGTCCCGCAAAGGGACCTCGTAGTAAGGCGTTAAGGGTTTAACGGCGCCGACACCTTTTACGGCGCCGTTAACCCCTTAACGCCAGGGTCCTAATGAGGGCCAAAGTGTTTACCAATTTTAAAGCAAGTCGAGTCACCAAAGGGTGAAGTTTCAATCCAACTGTATGTGTCACTCTTATATCGAATGATTCAGCATCCTTGTCTACCATTTCATTAAACATGGCTGTGAAAGTACAATATTTTCTGTTTTTCAAAAGTCTATAGCATCAATCTGATCAGATTTTGCAAATGGTTCCCTTTGCATCGAGTTGTTTGGCATCACCTATCCAAAGTGGATATCTTTGAATTCGAGGCCAGCTGCGCAACTTCATAAATGGCGCAGTCGACTTTAGTTTTGACATAACTGCTTTGAACTATCACATAAAAGAAGCGGGTGTATCATCATCCTCTCTGTTAATTGATCAAATTTCTCTTCCATTTTAAAGAACTTGTACTGAATAGTAAACACTACCTGCTTTATAACAGTCCTGTGTACTGAGGATCAATTTCAAAATGTCATGTTAAGAAACTCAATATGAGTAAAGCATTTTTACAAACATTTGTCTAATTCAGCAGAGTTTTTCGTCCATTCGGGACACCCTGATCACTTGTATGCTTTATTATTTTTATTTATTGGTTTCTTATAGCGCACTTAATACTGATACGAGTTTGGTATCAGACCTGTGTTTCTCTGCGTGGTCTTGCTTCCAAGACCACCACGTTGCCCCTGTGCTATCCTCCACTCATTTATAACACTGTAAAATGCACTCCCATTTGGGTGCTGTTAGCTTGTCCTAAAATAATTATGCATCATTTGTTGCGCTGTCCATCCACTCCCCCCGCCCGCCCCTGTGAAATGTGCAGGACTCACCTTTGTGGATACATTGATCTGCATATTTCTATAATGAGCACCAATATAAAAAGCACATCCTCTGTATTTTACGTCATTGTTATCATATCAGTTGACACCAGTATCACTTAATTGTAGAATATTAGTCCATTATCCAAAACTTCATTATTAGCAAAGAGCTTTATTGAGCCAAAGCACCACCTCAAATACCCTTAATATATACAAGTAGCTCGAATCCCGGTTTGAAAGTTCAAGCCTATACACAATTTTGCCCCAATTGGTTTGACTCTTTCAACCCCAGTCAAACCCCCCATTATTTAGATAGACTTGAATCTTTTTCAAGCCGCTTTGCCTATCTATAGTTGTGAGGTACCCTCTATTCATTTTTCTATTCTGGATATTTTATCTTCTCGTTCCCCAAACACTCTTTCAAGGGATGTCTCTATTGTGCCTAGTTGTGTTTACGGTTTCTTTACCGAGTTAGCAGGTTGCTCCATAGCTTTCCGTTTAGCCATATTTATGCAAATGTCACAAAATAACAAAATTAAGAAAAGTTAGAACGAGGATATACACATTTACAATTTTTTGTACATCATAGGTAATGTAGCTATATATATTCATGTAATAAGTAACAGTAAGAAGGTTCAATGTAATATTATTGTCCCTGTTGTAGCATGATACAATTTAAACTGTGATTGATTCCCCTCATCCACTTCATAGTTCAGAAACAACAAGATTGCACCTCGACCCGAGCAGTGGATGGTTAGCTTTTGGCTGATATTCAAAACATGGGGATTCCAAATCAATTACGAGCCCTATTTACCAACATGCATATTAACACCAAATGAAACCAAACCTCAAAATAATCACATAGGTACTAACTAATAACACGACCCCTGGTCGCCAAATTTGTTGAACATTATCAAGTCTTATTAATATGACTTTATATGAATAAATGATTGTTAATTCATGTACAGTTAGCCAGGTGTTATCTCTCTAAATAGGAGTAGCATCCAGATTTTTCATTTATAATGTAACTCCTTTTATAAGCCCTGATTATCTGACTTTCAAAGATACCTTCTAAATAAGACCTCATTATTTATCGGTATAAATTAGGTGAGCTGGGTAAGGCACCTGATTGAAGTTGGACAGTTTGACAGGATAATCTGTAGCCAGCATAAATAAAAAGCAGAATCTCAGACATTCTCTGACCATAAATCTGTTGAAAAGGGAGTCACTGGGGATTGAAGTGTGCACATTGTCAAATAGATCCAAGTGCCATGTAAAGTGCATTAGCACCCTGGAAGGGGGTGCTGGCCAATCAGGCAGCTCAGAATGCATGCTGTATTGTCTGGTACAAGCCCACGTTCCAAGCAGCCTGGGTGCTGCTAGCCTTCACCATTTTCCCTTCCCCGCTCTGATTTGTAGGTGATGCAGGCGGTCTTGAACATGAGACTTCCCTGAACTGGTTGCCAATGCAGCTCCTTGAGGATAAGTGTGATGTGGTTGAATTGTATTAACTGCTTATACAGAAGAGACCTTAAAAGTTGCAAAAACAGATTTCATTTGAACCCTCCAATTTAATAATTCTTAGAGGATCACAAGCTAACAATAGGCAACAACACTACACTCTACTCTTTATGCAGATTGATATACTTATTTTAGAAAAATGAGAGTGCAATAGATAAAATAATCAAATACTACAGACCATGTTGCCTGAACCTCAAACACTACAGGATTAAAGGGGAAGATCAATTAGTACTGACTTGACAGAGAGGACACTGTGGGATCTTTAGAATTAATTATCAATGATACAGAACACATATTAATCTGGTCAAATTACTTATTTATGAACTAATTTCCTTGAAGAAGATCACTCTAGATTTCTAATTGCATGGGATCTTGAGAGTGAAACATGTGTTGACACAAAAATAGTATCATATTTAATGCACAAATTAAATTTTGATGATATGGACATAAAACATTGTTTTCATAGTCCTTTTACTTTGGCTTTGTATGTAAAAATACTACGGCAAGGTGTAACCAAGCAGATATTTCTTTGGAAGAATGGTACCTACGGAAGAATTGGCTTCCTTGGGTGAGAACAAATACATGTATAATGAATTAGGGGTGATTTTATTTAAAGCGATCATGTTGTACAGTGACATCATTGAATGATTGTATTTTGTCACAAAACACATGTATGTTTTTGTTCCTACTATTAGTAAATAGGACGGTTACGATCAAATCTTTCAGCGATACCTTTTAGGTCTCTTCCGTATGACAAGCAGTTATTTTGGTCAGTTGAACTAATAGAAGTACACTTGAGTGACCTAGTTGCAACAAAAAAGAAGGCATTACGTAACACTTAGAATTATTGATACATTGATTTAGTTCAGACATGAATCTAGCCCTACCTATTGTAATTGTAATGGTTTATTTTAAAGTGCTTATACAAAAGTGAAGTGCTTCAAAGCAGTTCAAGGTGGGAAGGGAAAAAGGGGATAAACTAGTCATTCCTAGGCCTTGAAGATTCCAAATGATGATCTAACAACAATAATTAGCATACTAGGCCAGATGCATTTCTACTGGTATAAGTGTGTAACAAGGGGTGACAGGGGAGAAGAAGCAGATACAGAAACAAAAAAGTTTAGTCTATGTACCTATGCATGAGTATAGAGGCAGGCCAGGACAGACAAAACTGCTAGGTTTAGTACATTCAACGTTGTGCTAGTCCTCAGACAGGAAGTGCGAAGGGGCGAGGGGGACAAGTGTGCCCAGTCCAGCAGCAAAGTTAAGTGTAGAGTGCAGGGGCCCGGAGGCAAGTGCAGGACTGGAGGGGGAACCTGGGACCTGTGAGGCTCTGGAGGTGCACCAGTTGACCAGTCAGCGAACTGAGAAGGTTGTGGAAAAGGAGAGGGTGGGAAGTAGGAGAGAAGAGAAAGGAGGTTAGCAGGGGAGAGCAAGAGAGAAAGAAGAAGAGAAGAGGAAGGTCTTGAGGAGTTTCCCAGAACTAAAGGAGGTCCTGCTCAAGACAGAGACAGGCAGGGAGGCTGTTACAGAGGGAGGCACCTGCAGATGATAAGGATCTACCTACAAATCTCTGTTTAGAAAAACAGCTCACCCGCAGAGAGTTGGAGGAGGCTGAACAGAGGGCTCTGGAAGAAGAGTATTTATGAAGAGAGCATTGGAAATAGCACAGGCCCCGGCACCAGAAAGCCTTGTGGATGATGCAGGGGGACCTGAACTTGATCATTGCAGCCACCCAGAGCCAGTGGAGGGATTTCAGCATCAGAGATATGTGGTCCTTGGGCTTGAGGCCAAGGATATGTTTGTGGTTCTGTTCTGGATAAGTTGAAGGGGTTTGAGAGTATCAGTAGGAAGATTGAGTAAGAGACTGTTGCAGTAATCCAGTCTGGAGAGAACCAAGGCTCTGGAGACAATGAGCCTCTGGGGGAAGGTGAAAAAAGGTAGGATACCTCTAAGGAGGTGACGCTGGTAGTGGGACATTTCTGACATTTCCCAGATGTGAGAAGAGAAGGAGAGAGCAGAGTCGAAGATAACCCCCAGATTATTTGCCTCACTAGTGGGTGAGGGAACAGGACCAAGGGTGACTGGCCAGAGTGAAAGTGGGAAATCAGTAGCAGGGGTCCCAATGAAGATGATCTCTGTATTACTGGCATTAAGGCAGAGATCATTAGCAGCACACCAAGACTGAATTGTGGGCAGACAGTCAGGGATGAGCAAGGAGGAGGAAGAGGCTGAGAGCAGCCTGAACGAGAGCTGTGTGCCATCCGCATTACACTGAAAGTTGGAGCTGAAGGCGGAGATCATGTGGGCCAAGAGGCCCATGTAGACATTCAAAAACCAGGGGAATAGATTAGAACCCTGTGGAACACCACAAGTAGAGAGAGTGATAGCTTATAGAAAGGACCCAAGTTCCACCTGTGAAGGATGGTAAGAGAGAAAGGATGCTAACCATGCCAGGGCCTGATCAGTAATGACCAGGGTATCATGGCGACATGAGATCAGGATGTTGTGGTTTACTGCATCAAAGGCAGAGAAGAAGACAAGGAGAATGAGGACAGAGGGAGAGTTAGAGTCAAGGTTTGAGAGGAGGTCTTTACAAGCGTTCAGAAGAGATGTTTTCATGCCTCTGGATGCCCTAAAGGCAGACTGATGGTCATGGAGACAACCAACAGATTCAGTGTGGGGGGTAAACTGAGGGATAGCCAACTTCTCCAGGAGTTTGCTCAGGAAAGTAGTGATGGAGATCGGGCAATAGTTTGCCGGAATAATAGGGTCGGCAGAGGGTTTTTTGAGCTGAGGGTGCACAAGAGAGTGCTTGACGGAAGTGTGGGACACTCCAGTGGTGAAGGAGGTGAAGGAGGTCTGCCAAGGCTTGAGTTAGAGAGTCAATGCTGTCCTTGATGGTCTTGGAGAGGCAAGGGTCCACCTGTTTGGAAGAGGCCTTAATATACCAGACTTGTCTAGAGCCCTCCTCAGGTGTGACAGGAGAGAGAGAGGAGAGAAGAGGGGTTGTGTCGGGGGCAGCCAAGGGGGGCCTAAAAGATGATGGTGCAAGAGTGGGTGCAGAGGAGAGAGAGAACAGGATGTCCTGTGTTTTGGTGGTGAAATGTGCAGCCAGGCCCCCACAAAGGGCCTGGGTGGGTGCAATAGAGGATGACGCTTCAGTAGGGTTGGACAGTTCCTTACTGGCTTTGGAAAATGTGGTTGTGTTGTTGGATGCCGGCGGGATGCAGGCTTTAATATGGATTCTTTTCTTGGACTGGATGCAGATCCTATATTGCCTTTGCAGAAGGCGGCAGGCCAGCTTGTCTGAGGGTGCACCTGAAGATCCCCTTTTCCGTTCCACTGCCCGTTCTACTCCAAACGTTTTTGAATTGTATTAATCCTGTGATGAGGGATGCTGCAGGATGTGGGACGGATTTCACATTGACAAGGTGGCACCTGGGTATTAGTGCAAACAAGAGTCTGCTGCTATCAGTAGTTCTATACAGTGCTTTGCAGATTTCCAGGGACTCCACTTGTCCCAGCAGCTAGAGAAGGGCGCTTTGCTTTTTATTTGATACAGTTGACATTGCAGCAGGTAGTGACTTGGGGATTGATGCCTACATTCAGGACTTGAACTTGCACTTGAAACAGGCCAGCAATGTATCACTTACTTGTGTTAGGGCAGGTGAGGAGTGGTCGCCCTGCGGTGATTGTTATTCTAACAAATTGTGAACAGTTCTATCAATGACTTGTAGATTAACTCTTGTTCTTTCTTGAAGCTGGCTTTTATTGTGGTACATACAGCCCCTTTGTAGCATGTGTTGATAATTTAGTGAAGAAGTTGGTATTGTTGGCAAGCAGTTTGCCTGAATTTCTTCAGGAGGATAGCTGAGGGGCAACATGCTTGTCTTGCGAGCAAGACGACACGGAGCAAAACAGGTTCGATCCATGGGTCTGCACTTAGAAACCTCTGGGTATTAAGCGTGTTATAAATACCCAATCATAATCAATGATAATCATACTATTCAGAGCCCTCCTATCCCTTGAAAGGAAGTAACTCAAGCATTCCAATGTGAAAGAATGGCTTCTGCAAAAAAGCAAAAGCTTTTGCCAGAAAAGTGCCTTTATTGCATGCTCATGACTGGGACGGGCTAGGCAGATCCTTGGATCTGAAAACGTACCCTATTCTCCCCGAATGACAACAAAGTTACAGCTTATATACCCAGTTAAAGAATTTACATAATCACAAATATTTTGTTACAAAGTCATCCCCAAACTTCTAACTCTAATACAAAGTAATTTAATCCCCCAGGACTAAAACCATGTTAAATACATTCACAAAGCACAACCCTTTTGATATGTAATCTTCTACCCTCATGAGTTATGACATACTCCACATAATACATTAATAATTTATGACAAACTCAGTTTATTATTCAGGCCATGTGACAGAAACCCATTTAACCCAAATGATGATTGTGCAAGGCTTTCCATAAACACCTTATGGCATGGGGTGGGAGAGAAAAAATAAGCATGGTTTCGAAGCAGCAGTAAAAGTCCTTATAATCCAAAATGCTCCAGGGCCTCATACCATTGTTCCTGCATTCTTAATCCTATTTGCTACTACCATTTCAAGTCATAGGCCTGCATTTCTTTTTTCTTTTTTGTTATAGGCGACTTGGTTACAAAACAAAATCTTACAACCTAACTTTTCATTTAAAAAAATCAAATTATTACAAAATACATTAAATCCATAAAAGAGAATGAAAGAGAAAAAAGAATAATACTTTTCTTCCTCAAAAAAACAAGCTCTCATCTTAAAAGAAAACAGAAGGCGGACAGTCATATTTTACAAAGCATACATTTCGGACTCATAAAAGGAAATTCACAGAGAATGACCTACACAATGAAGCAAAACAGAAAACATAACGAAGATTGCTCCATCACAGAAGTACCTTTAACGCAACTTATTTCACATTATTACCAGCTCCCTTCTCAAATTTGGAGTCATTTAATTTAGAAAACAATGAATTCAGAAAAGTTAAAAGTGCCAGGGTTGTAGAAATCCATTCATCCAGCATCGGACTAGCCCAATAGTCTTCTACTGCTAGTGTTGAATAGTGGGAGAAAGCATTGTTCAACCATAAGTTTCCTTGGAGCACATACATAATCGGCATTGATAGTTTCTCACCTCTTTGACTTTTCGTGCTTCCACGAGTACTTTTGTTGGGAACAGATTTAGCCTGAAGTGCATGAATTGACTGCAACGAATTGGCATGGAAATTGAGACACATACTTGGCTAGAGACCCCCTCGCTCTAATATCCAGAATTGATTCCCATATAATTTCTCATGCTGTCTGGCTTCAACAGTGTGGATCCAGTCTAAATCATAGATGTTTCGTTTTACTTTAAGCGGGTTGCTTTCAAGTGACAATTCCGTCTCATTAACTTCCTCCAGAATAAGAGTACAGACCGACCTCCCGGCCGTGAGCACGGTATCAGATTTTTCCATCAATGCTTCCTTATGCAGGCCCACCCCCCTTCAGAATTTTCCTTGCAACATTTTCGTAGAAGCGATAGGGATTTCCACACTGTGTAAGCATAAAGGGAAGTCAGACCCAGCTCCGCCCTTATTACTTCAATGGGAACACAAGATGGCAAGCCTAACACTTTCCTCCAGAAAATCCCCTCCAACTTCTTCCAGATGTCATGCGAACGAATAAATGAAGCCTCAGCCCTATAAGTGAAAATCGGTGAGACTTTCAAATGGAAGAACTCAATAACTGGCTTCAGAGAAAATGTACAGTATCTGGCCAGTATCGCTCTAGCTTGTGCTGCTAGAATATTCACTTTGCTCCGAAGGCCCAATTCACATTGTATGTCAATAGCGCTGCCATTGAGGCACTTACCAAGGTCCATAAGTGATGTGAACTCTGGGATTTTCTCCTCTTGTAGGAGCCATCCCCTAACTTTGTTTGCTGCAGATGACTTCTTCCGACCCAATATTAGTATCTTGATTTCTGGACATTGATTTTAAGAGAGTTAGCATTCACATACTCATCCGGTGCATTTAATTGTCTTTGCAGACCTATTTTAGTTTGATTAAGGAGTATCAGATTGTCTGCGTACATTAGATGGCCAATTGCCACCCCCGTCAACCGGGAAACAATGTACAAATTTCAACGCTAAACCCACATCAACAATAAAGCAGTTGAAAACCGCTGGGGCCAACGGGCAGCCCTGTTTTAAACCATTTGATTTTTCAATGTGGTTACTTAGATTGCCCTTTTTGTCCAACCTGACTTGCAAGGTGGTGCCTTCATGAAACACCCGGAAGGCCTCTTTTATGTCTTCAGGGCAACTTCAACCTTTCAACTTGGCCCACAACAGCCTTCTATCAATGGTATCGAAGGCTTGGGCCAAGTCGATTGAGGCTAGGAATAGCTCTGAGCTGTTGTGACCATTGGCCCTTGACTTCAAGATGTTAATAATGAATACATTCAAGGCCATTTCAGTGCCCTTTATGAAGCCAGCTTGCCACGGGTCATAATGTTGAGATGTTTTCACCCAAGATTTTAGGGCCCTTAACAACAGTGTTCCAAAAAGTTTCCCCATCACGTCCAAGCGGGCGATATGCCTATAATTACTCGGAACAGACCCATCGCCTCTCTTGAACATCGGAACCACTATGGAATTTTTCCAAGAGTTAGGTAACCTTTTTTCCCTTTTAATATCCTCGAACCATTTGTGCATAAAGCTGGCCCATTTACCTGGATCACTGGGCCAACAGCCTTGGAATTGTTTGATCTTTTATGCAGTCTAGGATCTCGTCTTTAGATTCCCATAAGGCATCAATCTTTTCCACCTCATCATTTTCCATCATCTGATCTAAGGAGTACAGTTGACTGAAGTGGGCTTCACAGACCCCTGCTGATATAGGGTTCACTTCCATTGCTATCTGAGGTGCATAGGCATCATTCATAAGTCTCCAAACTACTGCCGTATTCTTTAAAGCAATGCTATGAAACATTTTGTCTGCGTCTTGTTGGAGCATTCAGGCTTTATGGCTTTTACCTAGTTCTTAAATTCCTGCTTTGCTTTTCTTGAGGATTCTCTAGAGTGATCTGTATTTATTGATCTATTAGCTCTTAAATCTTATTTAGAAGTTTCTTCCTTAGAGCTACTTCCCTATCAAATATATGGTGCTGTTTAAAGCCAGGTGTACTGCTTTTCATTTGAGTTGCATTGAATATTTTCAGCCCTGTGTGTAAATCTGAAGAACTTACACCTTTCAAGCCTTTGTTTCCAAACAAACCTCATCCTATTACGGTTCAGCTCCACTTGATTATTTGAGTCAAATAATTGGGTCGTATCTATCACCCAATCTCTAATTGTTAAGACCAGTATATTATAATCACTTAAGTCCGTAGGATTGACCATTAACTGCGATATATGCCTAAGCATCTTAGCTGTTGCAAAAACGAAGTCCAAGATCTTCGCCCCTTGCTTCTTTTCCAAGTGGGGTTTGGAGACACATCCCCCTTAGTGGAACCATTCACAATAAAAATGTTTCTCTGGGCTAGATCTTCTCTCCATTGGAGACCCCTCAAGATGTTCATAGATTTTACAGTAAGGCAATCTTCAATCAATTGGAAATTCCTATCGAAACAGTGTATATTAAGATCGCCACACAGTATAATTTCAATAACAGGCCAAATTCCTCGAACCTCATCTATCAGCGCCAAGATAGAATTAGCAAAAGAATTTCCTGTGGCAGCGTCAGTGTTCCAATACAGATATATTAACAACAATGTCCTGCCGATGCCTGTGAGATGTATACAGGATTATAGTGCCAAGGCTTTTATTAGAGGCGATTGTTGAATTTCATAGATGTTTTCGAATTTTCTATCATTGTTCAAGGCTATTAATAGGACCGACATAGGTCTCCCTTTGGCTCCCCTCACCACTGCATTCAAATAGATGATAAATCCTTCCAACAGAGGAGGTTTTTGGAGCCATGTCTCCTGGACACAGATAATATCATAATCTTGATATTTTAAAGCCCCAACCCCGAATAAAAGACCAAAGCCCTACGTATTCCAGCACACAAGCACGTTTCTCCCTTCGATTATCTTGGCCTGGTTGTCCGAATTGCTGAGCGGCTATGAATGCTCTTCTTCTCCCACCAAGGCGCTGGCCAGCCATCTCCAGTCATTCATCTCTGACACTTGGGACTTAATTGGACCATTATTTTTGCAAACTTTGTTAGATTTATTTCCACTACTATGGTGAGCTTGCGGTTGTTCAGCGGAGAGACATTCTTTAATTCTGCAGGGCAATCACACTTTTGACTATTGTACTTAGTACAAGGTTGGATTTTTCCTATTGGGCTCTTGCCCAATCCTAAATGCTCACTTTCCCATTTGGCCTCATGCCACCTTTCCGCAATATAGATAGGGCCATTGTAGTCTGCCAATACAAAGCCCATGGATAGGAAAGTGGTCCTTTCTTGCAATAGCTGTTGTTTCTTGTTCCAATTCAACAGAGAATGACTTTATCCATATGATCTTCCTCTAGGAAATCCACCAGGTGAACGTCACTGGTATATAGTTATGGCATAACTGCTGCACTATGCAGAAGACAAAGTACATAGGCCCTATTCAATATCAAATTTTCATTGATTGAAAGAACTCTTTCCAATATTATTCTAAATGTCTCATCAAAATTTTTGTTCAGTTGTTTTATAGAGTCTTTGTGTGCAGGGGCTCATTGGATCCTCCCTCCACTGTTACCTCTTGTTGGTTGCACGTTCCAGCCCACCGTTTTCTAACTCAACTTGCTTGTGCACACAAGCCTGTCTCTTGTGGTCCATTGACTTGAAGGGTATCTCACCTGAACCCTTCTCAGGACTTTCTGATGAAATTTCTATCAAACGGTGGCCCTGGATTTCTTGCAAGTCTGGTACATTGTTCACTACTTCTGTTCGGGAGTTTTAATACTTTTCTTTGAAACTCTCTCTTCCTTGTTTTAAGGTGTGAGGGAGGCCTGTAAAACAGCCACCCTTTCTTCTTTGTCAATCACTGTATTAATACTCTCTCTAGCGATCTTATCAACCCAGATGTATGAAAGATCTCCATTATCTCCTTGCACTCGGTAAATTTCTTGTTCTTCTTCACCCAGAGAGGAAAATGTGGAAAGGTTAAGCAAGTCAACCACCTCCTTGTTGTCCCCAATTGGCACAACCAGAGATTGATCACATTCTCGTATTACCTCTTTCCCTGAAGCCCTTGACTTGTGGGAGTCCTCTAAACTTGGTAGATTGTCTATTTTGTTGTTGGAGTTGTTGAAAGCCTCATTTGTGCTGCATGGTGTCCTTCTTGTAGGATTTTCCTGGCCCCATGGGAAGTACCTGGCATCTGTTACTTCTCTAGTTTTGAGAGGGATTAGGTTACTTACTACATTTCTCTCTTTCCTTCTTGGATTGTGATTAGGAGGAACCATCTTCTCCTAGGCTTGCTGCCCAGTTAAAATGACCCCCTTTTCCTTCACCAGATTCTTTTTTAGAGCAGTTTGTAAACTTTACAGCAAGTTGTCACCTAGCCATCCATTAGTTCATTTGTATTTTGTATTTTATTATATTTTATATAGTGCTTTTGACCAAAGCACTTTACAGAGAACAATTTGCAATGCATAAAATAATCAATGTAAATTGATGTTCAGAATGAACCAGTAACAGAGAATAATTTGCAAAGAACAATTTCATGAAATAAGCAATGTAAATTGAAGTTCAGTAACAGGGAACAATTTGCAAAGAACAATTTGCAGAGAACAATTATCAATACATAAAATAGGCAGTTCTAAATGGATGATTAAAATCAGCTAGTAACGATCAAACAGATGACTGAAGTAGGTGCATTTTTAAGGAAGAGCGGAATAAGGAGTAGGAAGTAATGGAATGGAGAGAGAGAGGGAGAAGGTTCCAGTGAAGAGGAGCAAGAAGTTGGAAGGATTGAAAATGGGATTGAGCAAAAGGGGCGTGTGGGACAGTAAGTAGAAATTGATCCACAGAGAAAAGTGAATGAGAGGGAGTTTATGGAAGATTTCGGATTCCTTCTCCAACTGCTTTCCTACCATGGACTCCTTGCCCATCGCCTGAACAGTTATTTTCCCCGGCTTCAACTCCAAATGGGTTTCCCTCATGCCTATAGAGGCCGTATTGGGAGTGTCTGGGGTCCAGAGGATTCTGCTGAGGTGATACACCTCCAACTTGACTCAATTGCCCAATACCAGGAGTCAGGTGGATGGTCATTGTCCCTTCACTCGTACTCTTGATCAGGGGCTCCAAATCTGCTTCTGCCATTGGCTTTGCCCCCAAAATAGAGAGAAACTGTTGTCTTCCATTTATTTCAACCTTGTTTTCACAGAGGCCATGATCAGCGCATCTCTTGTTTTTATCCCTCAAGGCTGTTTCGATTAAGCTTTTCAAAATGCTGGTAGTATCCTCCCTATTTTTTGCCATACTTTCCTGGATTGCTGTTACAAAGCCTTCTAAAAAGAGTAGTTTAATATGAACCATGACTAGCACCGTCATCTGATCTTGAATGTGCTCACTCCTGGTTTTGTGTAATTTCATATAAGGTGCTAGGGTAAAAAGAGATTCCTTGGTGAGGTCTTGCCCCCACCTCCAATTGTATCATATGGTATCTGGTCTTTCCATCTAATGCCATTGCATCTAATGCCATTCCATCGAATTTTATCCATCTAAAAACTTTGCATCTAATGCATTTATTTGGGGGGGTAAAGGGTTAATTTGTGTTTAGGCGCATTATAAAGGGTAAAAAACAGGGGTTGAGGGGGACCCCCCCCCCAAAAAAACCTAAAAAAAGAATATGCATTAGATGCAACACACACACACTGCAAGCCACAGTGGCAGACCAACAATCAATGTATGCTCCCACCACCCACATGTACGCAAACCCAATGACCAAACAGCATAACAGGAGCCGGACACACACAATGTAACATCTGTGTAATGCAAGCCCGCAGGTGTTACTCACTGAAGAATAACTGCATGCCCATCTCACCCTAACATACACATCCTCTGGCAGTGACACAGCTGGCCCTTTTGCAAGCCGGGCAAGTGAAGGTGGAACAGCTGCACTACCACCCACAGCCCAGCCACCATGAGTGGCACAGCCCACACAACCTGCAGCCCAACCACCACTAGCAGGACAGCCCGCACAACCTGCAGCCCAGCCACAAACAGCAGCACAGCCCACAAAACCTGAAATCCAGTCACCACCAGCAGTACAGCCCACACAACGCGCAGCCCAGCCCCCACCCCACCTGTGGAGATTCCAACACCACACCAGGCACCAGCATATCCCGGCAGGTAGGCTGATGATGAGGAGGTGGCATAGGGAAGTGACTATGATGATGATGATGAGTCAGAGTAGCACGCCCTCTACCCAAAAGCAACATTAAACCCTTCCACCCTGCACAGCCCCCCTCCACAACCTATGCCCAACATCCGGGACATGGATGCAAGAATACATGGGATGGAGGAACAGAACACTGAGATGGCTGACATGTGGAGTGTGTGCAGACAAGCAGCCATAGGTGCACATGGGTGCCGCAAATGTGCCACCCCTGCCCTCATCCTCCTAGCACAAAGGGTTTGGGAGGGAAATAATGCAGTGACTGCACTGGAAGAGTCCCCTCACCAACACCCTGCAGTCCACCCTTGATCACTTGGGTGGGGCCCAGGAATCTGACCACCCTCAAGTGTTACCACTCTAGCAAGCTCTCTGCCGGGCAGACTGGGGCACCCCTCCCAGTGGCTAACAGGAACATCTGGGCCTGGTAAGGGCCCCATGTGCAAGAAGCCGAAGAAGTGAATATGATGAAGTGACAATGCAAGATTTGGTTGAGTAGAATGTGTCGGGACAGAGTGTGTGGGGAGGGTGTGGGAACAGGGTGTGTGGGGACAGGGTATACTGGGAGGGGGAGGGGCACAAGGTATTGGTAGTAGCTAGATACTATTGTTAATAAAGCAATGAGTTTACATTCCTTCTTTTGGTGCAATTATATTTATTCCGTGTGTGCATCATATGCAGTAAGGTGAATGGGTAGTCCATTGTGTAAGGGGTACTCAGAAGAAGATGTCTATAATTTCTTGACAGGCCATGTGCCCATCCCTGGCCTCCATGCACACGTGCCTGCACCTGGCTGGAGCTGCATCATCATCTTCATCCTCTGGCGGTGGTATGTTCAGATCTGGGGGCAGTTATGCAACATTGCACAGGCCAGGACAATCTGCCCCACCTCTTCTGGCCTGTACATGAGTGCACCCCAAGACAACCGTTTTGGTGACACTGTAGCTGCCAACGTCACAACATGGCCATCTTGATTCTCTTCCTCTCAATCCCACTGATTATCAACCCCTACACGTCTCACATTGCAGACCCACTGGAATGCCATGAGACTACACAGGTGATGACAGTGCATTGTATAAGACCCATTGACATTCACATTTACATTGACATGTGTGAGAGATGATGCTCGGCAGTAGTGTTGCCTGTGACAGCGGATTCTCAACAGTCAGGGTGTGCATGCATGTACCATGTCTGACCAGGATATACGTCTCATGGCCCTAGGTGGCACAGTCTACTGATACACTTGCTTTCGGGGAGTGGCAGTGTTTCATTCTGGTACCTGTAGTGCATTACATGTGGTTGACTTTTGGGGTTGGAAATGACTTGGTCAGTGTCTGATACTTCTCCACTCATGTGCTACTTCTGTGTATTGTGGCCTGTCGATTGGGAGTGCACAGGTTGCATTGGCAGGATGAATGAGAGACATGCATTTCTGGTATTGCGACCCCCTGCCCTTTGCATGTGACCCATGCTGATTTGTCAGCATACATATACATGTACTCAGCCAACATCTAGGTCCTTTGTCCTTTGTAATGTGCCATGTATGCTGGCAGGGTTCTGTTCCGTAGGACCATGGAGTCACGGTTTGATCCTGGGAAGCGGGCACAGCAGTGCGTGATGGCCCGGTTGGCGTCACAGGTCACCTGGTCATTGAGACAATGCTACTGATTCCGGTTCCTTGTCATGATGCCTACCTCCAAGGAGCCAGGTCCGACCCAGCGACCCCAGAGGCAGGCATCATTTCCCCCAGGGGAGTGCCAGCGGGCCCAAGCTGGGGCCCTTTGGACGCAGTCCTGGCGCCTTAGGCGCCAGGCTCATGTTGGACCTCTGTCCTGGCGCCTTAGGCGCCAGGCTCATAAAGCTAGACATGTGTGCAAGTGTTTTCATGTGTAGTAGGATTTATGCTCTTACGGAACCTCAGAACCTGCATTTGCGTCAGTATTTAGATCAGTACCTAGCCAATGGTTTTATTCGCCCGTCCAAGTCTCCTGTCTCTTCAGCTCTGTTCTTCGTGCCGAAAAAAGAAGGCGACCTTAGAACGTGTCTAGACTATTGCGCCCTAAATCAAATAACGATTAAGAATCGTTATCCTCTGCCCTTGATCCCTGAGCTTATCGACCAGGTGAAAGACGCTTGTGTGTACACCAAGTTAGATCTCTGAGGAGCTTATCACCTGGTGCGCATAAAAGAAGGCGACGAATGGAAGACTGCATTCCGCACCAAGTTTGGGCTCTTCGAATATCAGGTGATGCCCTTCGGTTTGTGCAATGCACCTGCCGCCTTTCAGTACTTTATGAATGATGTTCTTCGGGAACTTATCGATGTCTGTGTCATTGTTTACATTGACGACATCCTGGTGTACTCTTCTTCAGAATCTGAGCACAGAAAACATGTTAGGGCAGTTCTTGAGAAACTGCGCCAGCACAGATTATTTGCAAAACTCGAAAAATGTGTTTTTCATACCACAGAAGTTGAGTTTCTCGGATTCATCCTGACACCTCAAGGAGTCCGAATGGACTCGCGAAAGGTGGACGCCATCCTCAAATGGCCATCTCCAAGCTCGGTGAAGGGAGTTCAGAGCATGCTCGGCTTTGCCAATTTCTATCGAAGATTCATCCCGGAATTTTCCCGAACAGTCCAACCCATCACCGCTCTCCTAAAGAAAAACAAACGCTTCGAATGGACTCTTGAGGCCGAACAAGCCTTCCAGGACCTGAAAACCAAATTCACCTCTGCACCTGTAGCACCTGTATTGAAGCACCCGCACCCAGATCTCCCGTACATAGTGGAAACCGATGCATCCAGTTCGGCCATGGGAGCTGTCCTGTCGCAAAGAGACCCAAAAACTAACCAACTACACCCAGTGGCCTTTTGGTCCAGAAAATGTTCTCCTCCTGAAATCAACTACGCAATCACCGATAAAGAGTTACTGGCCATCAAATCTGCTTTGAAGGCTTGGCGTCACTACCTTCTCGGGGCAAGACACACCATCACCGTAATTACGGACCACAGAAACTTACAGTATTTAAAAACGGCCAAAGCTCAATCTTCACGACAACTCCGATGGGCTCTATTCTTTGTGGAATTTGATTTTGTAATTACCTATCGCCCTGGCTGCAAGAATGGAAAAGCGGACACCTTATCCCGGATTGGCATGGAAGAACCTAATTCGAGCTTAGAACCTGTGCCCATCATACCTGAGCAAAGAATCTTAGGCTTAACTTCATTGCAAACTATTGAGGACATCCAAACGCAAGTAAAACAACTTCTAGACTCTTCAACCTTACTGGAATGGAGTCAAAAGGGTCCTCATTACACCGTTAAGGATGACTTACCCTACTTCCAGGAGCGGTTGTTTCTGCCAAGTAAAGAATTGCAACAACTTGTTATTGCCCATCATCATGAATCTTTAATGGAAGGACACCCTGGTATCGCTAAAACGGAGGAAAAAATCAAACGCCACTTCTGGTGGCCTTCTTGGAGAAAAGACATAAAGTCTTTTGTACTGTCTTGTGGAATTTGCACCCAAAACAAGGCTCAAAAGAAAAGGCCAGCCGGCCTACTTCAACCCTTGGATATTCCACCGGCGCCATGGCACACCCTGTCAATGGACTTTATAACAGATCTGCCTCCTTGTGCTGGTTACAACACAATCCTTGTAATTGTGGACCTATTCTCCAAAATGGCCCACTTTATCCCTTTAAAGGGTTTGCCTTCAGCTTCCACCTTGGCCAAGGAATTCCTGGAGAATATAGTTCGCATACATGGTTTCCCTTCCATATTAGTCTCGGATCGTGGAAGTCAATTTATCTCACATTTTTGGAAG
Source organism: Ambystoma mexicanum (assembly GCF_040938575.1). Classification (NCBI taxonomy): domain Eukaryota; kingdom Metazoa; phylum Chordata; class Amphibia; order Caudata; family Ambystomatidae; genus Ambystoma; species Ambystoma mexicanum. The sequence continues at coordinate 242,101,498 of NC_090940.1, read as the reverse complement.
AAGTGTTGCCAACTAGCACAAATAGATGTGCGGTTATCCACCAGCCACCACCCCCAGACCGACGGACAAACCGAGAGAACCAATCAGACTCTCGAGCAATATCTTCGGTGCATGTTACACCAATCCGAGTTAAATTGGAAAGACATCCTTTGGATCGCAGAATATGCATACAACAATTCTGTGCATTCTGGAACCGGACAAACCCCCTTTTATACTTTGTATGGTCACCATCCTCGGACCTCTGACTTAGATCCACCTCTGACCCTGGAAATGCCCGCAGAAAATCATCTGCATTCCACAATAACCCGAGCCTTCAAAGAAGCTGCAACTCATTTACAGCAAGCCAAGAAAAAGTATAAAGAAAACGCTGATTTGCACTGAAGTAAAACTCCTCCTTACCAAGTAGGAGACCAGGTATGGCTAGCAACAAAACATTTACCCCTCAAGGGCCCGCGAACCTTCAATCCCAGATTCATAGGACCTTATCCCATCAAAGCTATAATCAACCCAGTGGCCTTTAAACTGGATCTACCGTCCAACATGCGTATTCATCCAGTTTTTCATGCATCACTTTTGAAGCCAGTACAACCAGGAACGCGATTGTCCAAGCCTCCAGATCCAGTTCAAATTGAAGGGGAATTAGAATTCGAAGTTAATGACATTTTAGACTCCAAGGTGGTAAAGTCGAAACTCTTCTATCTTGTTGACTGGAAGGGATATGGACCTCAAGAGAGATCGTGGGAGCCTAGTAACCATGTCCACGCACCTCGATTAGTACAAAGGTTTCACCGGAGATTTCCGAACAAGCCCAAACCCCCGGAGGGAAGAACCGTGGGAGGAGCCTTGAGGGGGGGTATTGTCATGATGCCTACCTCCAAGGAGCCAGGTCCGACCCAGCGACCCCAGAGGCAGGCATCATTTCCCCCAGGGGAGTGCCAGCGGGCCCAAGCTGGGGCCCTTTGGACGCAGTCCTGGCGCCTTAGGTGCCAGGCTCATGTTGGACCTCTGTCCTGGCGCCTTAGGCGCCAGGCTCATAAAGCTAGACATGTGTTCAAGTGTTTTAATGTGCACTTACCTGATGCAGACCATGCTGCCACATCCAGGCCCTCTTGAGGCCTGAATGGAACTACTTTACCTGTGGGACTACTTTCCACCCGGGTGTGGTCGGGGAAGGATACATACCTGATCGGAGGAAGGATACACACTTGGGACTTCTTCCAAAGCTATTTAAACCACACCCGATCAGCAACTCACGCTTCGCGTTGTTCTGCTCCTCGCAGCTGGACGCTCACCGTGTCAGCTCCTGCATCTGGACTTCAGCCACGCCTGTCAGCATCCTGGGTCACCTGCAAAGGGAAACAAGAGACCTTACCAGCTAAATCTGCATCACGGAGACATCACCGACGATCCTGAAAGGGAAGACATTATTTTTCAAAGCATTTTGTTACGATCGCTGCAGCGATCATCCGGATACACAGCCACTTCCCAGAGCCTAGAGACAAAGACAAGAATAAGAGGTGAGAGAAGGAAGGGAATAAGACTTACCTGTTGGGTCATTCTCATTTCATTTCGGGTCTTGCCGCTTCCAGGCATTTTCCGGACCCCGGGCCCTATGGGGAAAAAAGACAAAGACATTGAATGAGTGTATGCAAAGACAGTTCCCGAGCGCTCATCCAGAACTAACCTGCCATTTACTGGAACTGCACGTTTCACTTCGGGTCGGCGCCATATCTCCGGCATTCCGAACCCCGGCCCCTAAGGGGAAAAAAGACATAAGCATTAGCGCTTGCTGCAAAAAGACAATGAACATATTATTAAGCTTGGACTTTTGAACTTGCAACAGAACTTTAACAGAGTCTTACCTGAATAGTCGAGCTTACCTGAACTCCCATCAATCCTCAATCCAGTGAAGTAACTGGGTTTCAACGCGCCCCTGCATCAGAAGCAGGATGGAGAGCTCATCCTTCCTGACCCTAGGGTGAGACTTCACGGGGAATCGTGCAAGGGTATCGTGGAGGTTTGGAAGAGAGTGGGAGGCTTGAGCATAACTCAGTCAGAAGGTAATACTCCCTTTTCACGCACAGGGGAATATTCCTGCGAGCCGGAGAAGCCAGAGTAGAGGGCCCTTTCTGTCCATCTTCAGAGTCCTGCGCTTCACCATTGAAGAAGCATCAGCACTCGAAGCCAGACCTGCGCCTCCGTGGGAATCAGGTGAGCGTTACATTCCTGTAGACCTCCTTGAAGACATGGGGCCCCACCGTCTCAACATGTGTGCAGTTCTACGCATAGGGTATGCCCGTAATCACAAAGTACCAGGCCTTGGTGGCCTTCACCTGTGCCTGTGTGGTTGGGAGGGAGATGAGCTGGCCCAAATAGCGCAAGATAGCCTCCAGTACCTGCACCAGCACTCTGGAGAAAGCAAGCTGCGTTATGCTATGCAGCTGGCTCACAGAGTGCTGAAAAATGCCAGTAGCGAGGAAGTGCAGGACCAACTCCAACTTCAGCAGCGGTTGGTATGGCTGTCCTGATGCCGATCCTGCTCTCAATGTCATCTCTGATGAGGGACAGGAGTTTCAGTATTGTCTACTTATCGGTACAAGGTGTGAATCTGTCTGTCTGTCAGGGCCCAGGGTGCGGCCCTTGCGCCGGGAAACACAGCTTGCTTGCGTATCGCCTCTTGCATCCCAATTATCAAGATCATCATCCTCCTCCTAATCTCCCTCCTCCTCCTGGCACTGGCCTCTTGTCACCACTACTGCTGCTCCAGCTCAATCGGCAGCACTCCAGCATGCAGCACCTCCATGCCTATGGCAGCAATAATGAGTGGCAGCATGCTTGTGTTGGGAAGTGTTCTTGGGGTGGGTGCGGCCCTTTAGTGCTGTTCATTTGTTCATTGGGTGCACATAGGTGGATTGGGATTTGCCGGTAACACCAGAATATTTATGCCTGTATTACCGGCAAATCCATGCTCATAATGTGACTGTATTTCCATGTTGCCGTTAATACCGGTGGATGGTATCGGCATTGCCAGTATCACCATTACCTGTTTGTCCGGCGCCGGTAATAGTATGGGTGGTGTTACTGGTGCCAGTGATTCCGGCAAAAAAGGCTCTGTGTAACACATGATTTGCTAGTCCAGTTATAGAGCCAATATACATTATAACCAGCACTTTATTACTGAAGCGGCAAACTTGTAATGAGGGCATTCGGCATACATTCTACTAATTTCCCTGCAAACCCATAAACCATCAGCTCTGAATGTAACCCTCCACGTAAGAAGACCTTTCTTCGTGATCCCAGGGAAATTCCAATTTGCATCTAAAAACCAAATCTGGTCACATAAACCTAACAAATGACTTTCCAGTTCTTGCCTTCAGCCCTTTGCGATGTTATCACAAATGCCCATGTGCGGTTCACTGTCTACACCCTTCCATGACCTTGCTCATCCAGCCCTCCAAACAAGTGAAAAACACTTCCTGCGAATCCATGAATTTTATGGCCTTTTAAAACTCCAAATAGGTGAAACCTGCACTCTGTGATGTCTCCATGTATCTAAAATAAACCCCATATTTCCCAACACCGTAAATGTGTCATTAATTTAAACCATTGTTGAATTCCCACTTGTTAGTTTTCCCTTCAATGAACATCCCTCTCGCATTCAAAAAGCTCCCCACTACATACTGCTCATCAATACAAATTGCACATTATACAATACATTGGGCCGCATCATGAGTTGGGCGGTATCCCAACAAAATGAGCGTTACCACAACTAGCACCGCATCCCATGTTGCAGTGGCGCTGTAAGTCCCCATTTATTCTGGGTCCATTGGCCCCAATAGGGCCTTTTTGGTGCAAGTACCACAGCGTGAATACCACTGCGGTAATTGCACTGAAAATGGCATAAAGTCAGCGGATTTACCCCCAAATTAGAGCGTGAGGTGAATCCCCACTGTTCCACCCAACTCATAGTTGGGCGGAGTGGTAATGCAGTGGTAATAGCGTTCCCACTGCGCTTTCACCGCTCTGCTCAACTTGTGATGAGGCCAGTTGCAGCATTGCATCTAACCCAGCCAGACCATGGCTTAGTCCAATTTTTGTAGTGTGAACCTCTTTTCCATGTTGGCACCTAAAATATCTACCCAACACCCTCAAGGGTAGTGGATGTACGTGTAAGACGATTTTCTGGAACACAGTCTTGTCAGTCATGGGTTGATGTTGTTGTAGGTTACCAATTGGGCCCTGGTCTTCGATCAGTGCTTGTGTCAACAAGACAAAGACCTTTGAAAGTAAGCATGCTTGCGTACTCACATTCCAAGGCAAAACAATGATAACATGTTCTTCTTTAATTGAACTATATAGTTGTATGCAGGGGTTGCTAGCTGGTACTTTTTCTTTTTTTCAATTTATGGTTATTCGATTCTGATTTTTAAAAGATTGTATTATACATCAATTTCACTTTATGTACCCAAGGAGACCCCTTGTTGATGTTTGGCCTTCTTCGTGTTATTATTTGGAGGATTGCAGCCTCTACTTCTACTTTACACTTCATTATCACTATGCACTTTGGAGGATGTTGAATTCTTTTAGCAATTTTAAACTTTGATGTTTTTAATACTGACAACATTATTTCAAAAGTTGGGGGCGTTTTTAACAGGCAGTGTTTTGCAGTAATGTTTGGTTCAGGATACGCATGTTTAGAAAGATATGAATGAAGTACTCAGAAATGTTATATAATTGAATATATTTAATGGACAATGTTAAAGTGTCATAGATTTTGTCTGATTGAACTTGAGTACTTGAAGTAAACTACGTTTTTTGGTAGGTATTGTGAACAGGATAACAAACAAAGCAATTTATACTGATAATGGATTGATTTAGTCTGAATACAAAGACCTTAGTTTGATCTTGGATGCGGGTATTTTCATTCGCCGCTTGTGTGAGTCAGAGACCAATAAATTAAAAAATAATTGTGTGTGTGTTGGAGTTAAGTTAAGGTTTTGCCTTGATTTTGAAACCCATCAGGCTGACTCAGCTAGGAAAGGCTACAGCATGCTAGGTGTTGGTGATTATATAGGACAGATAATTTGCCCTTTTCCTAAGGGGGGGAGGTGTGTGTGTCAACAATTGCAAAGGACAATATGTGCTGGTGTGGCACCTGATTATGATATTCAAATAATGTTTCTCTGTGCTCACTGAGCTCCTCGCATAAGGTAGCAGGTGTGAGTTGAGTGCAAAGTTACCCCCTCTCCATATCACTTTTGAGGTTGTACATGTTGTGTCATGGTGTATGTTTATGTTATCATTACAACGTGAAGGGAGTTGTCTTCCAAGGTATGTTGAATGATTATTGTGTTGACTGCTGAATCATAATGGAGGATTGTGTCCCGTAAGGGGTGAGAAGTCGGACAGTAAATGTGAACAGATGGACAAGTTTTATACATTGGGCCAACCTGTGGGAGGGTTGTCTAGAGGTAATTGGGGGATCCACCAGTGGGTATACCATACAGACTGAGGTGGTATTGGAATTGGGTGCTATGGACATTAATGGCACAACACAGCTTTAAAGTGAAAGAAGATCTGTTCAAATGCTGTCAGGTGGAGGTTGTTTTCCTGGATCATCAACTTAATAGTGTTGAACAGGTTTATTGTGAGTCTTGGATAATCAATGGCATACTGCTCTGCTATGACTTGGCCCCTTGAGACTTTTGAGAGCTGGTATGCTGAGCATGCCAACGATCAAATGATGGTCTATTTTCATGTTTGTGGTAAATGGCATGGAAGTGGTCAGCAGCAGCAAGCAAGTTATCAGCTGGTGCACGTGGATGTATGTCCTGTGACCTCTGCCCCACCCAGCTGCTAATCACTGTTAATCTTTTGGTGCCTTTGTTCAGTGATGTTTTTCATAGCATGTTCTTTTTCTTTCTTTTCTTATCCCTTAGACCACACAGGGCCACTCTGCCCTCTGAAGTGAAGGGCAGATGAAGAAAAGGGCAAATCCTGTTTGGTCATGTTAGCATATGGAAATGACAAGGTGCTGTAATCCATGCATTTTAGGTAATCCAGCAGCATGTGCGTTACACCACACTCACCCCTTTCAATCCCAACCTCACCTGCAAACACCAAGTCCACACATTGCCCCCACACACTTTCAACTCACTGAACCTCATCCACAGACTTCTCATCATGATCTACACTCTACCTGTAAAACAATACGCAACATCAAGCTTATCAATTCCCATTTCACAGTACTATGTGCAGCAGACATTTCTGACCTCTTGACTTCGCACAATTTAGTTAAACTCTTTGTCATAGAGATATGGTCCACCCTGATGTGCATACATATCCTGGATGTCCTCAACCCTGTGTCTAGAGCATTCAGCATAAGCACTACCATGGGAAGACTGTGGAGGGATCAATCCAGGAGCAGATCCCACATGCATCCATGAAGCTCCTCACTTCGTGCCTCCCACTCACACACCTCAGCCAGCTACCTTTCAACTTATCTACCAACCACCCCAAAGAACAAGGCATTTTTGATGGAATTATAGGCCAAACCACAAATTGTAAAAACAAAGGAGCGTTTGTCATGTGTTTGCAGTTGTGTGAGTAAACCGGTTGTTTTGTCAGATTTGGAGTATTGGAGGTAGGAACTAATGATGTTTTGGTAGAATGTGCTGAAAATAGGTAAGGGTTGACAGAGTTTTATGGTAAAATGGTTACACCATTGAACCAAATGTGTAAGGTGCTCCTGCAGTATAAAGAGAAGAGTTTGAAGTACCACAAAGAGCGGGTGTGAGGAATGATAGAGAACATGTTTACACCATGACTTGAAGAAGGAATGCATAATAAAAGTTTATTGAAACATGCGCATATATATTTGTTATCAACACATAAGGGAAATCAGTTGAGGATTCAGCAAGGTATTCTAAATGAATGGAACATGTTTGTAGAAGAAGACCATACCTCTGACAGTGGCAGGAGGCGATCCACTATAGCAGTTAAACAGGCAAGTGCCAAGCCACTCACATAAATCTCTTACCCAGTACAACCACTTTTAGGATATACCAACACCATATTTTCTTCCTCTGCAACGAGGGGTAAAGCAACATCAGGGAAATTAGGGGGCGCCACCAGAGATTCATGGATTACCAAGATTGAAGACCGAGCTCGCCAGCAGCTATACGAGACAATAAAAAAGTCAGAGAGGAAGCTATCAAGAGCAGTGGGGAATTAAAGCAGACAGCAGGGACAATGGGGAGCGGTGTGTGCCAACATATGCTGATGAATGGAGGACAGGACAAGTTCCCCTTGAGATGGATAGTAAATAGGTTGCTAGCCTCCAGGTTTAGGTTACCCAGACACCCCTAGATGATGTGGGTAATGTGTGTGGCACACAGGGGCAGGGGTTTTAGGGAATGGGAGGAGTACAACAGCACTGAGTGAGAATCTGAGGCAGAGGAGGTAATACCATACATGAGAAGACTCTCGACTCCTGCCTGGACCACACAATGAAAGTAGATGAAGATCCCACAGCTTATATACAGCAAATACAAGAAATGTGTCAGATAGAGACAGGGGAGGCATATGACAATAATATTTCACCATGTGCAGTGCTTTTAACTCCCTGCACACATACCAGCACATTTAAATAAGGCTGTTGGGTTAGGATCAAAAGAATGGCTGAAAATACAGGCACACATAGGACATTACTGCTCACAGATACAGGGAAAGGATAAAGACCGGACAGAGCAAGCACAGAGGGCAGAAGAAAAGTTGGTGGAAAAGAAATGAGCATAGGTGAGTGTGGCAGAGCCGGTGATAATTCACAAGAATCAACAGACGGTCACAGAGATGTGAAGAGGGAAATGGGAAGTTTACAGAGAGGTAGAGGAAGTTTCCAAAGGGGCAAAAGGGGAGGATTTGGGGCATGTGGCCTCAAATGGGGCAGCAGTGTTGGTCATGTGGGAAAATGGCATTTTGCATGGCATAGTAGATTTAGAGCTCAGATGCCCTTTTCTTAAAATGTCCCAACATATCAAACTGCATTTCTTGCGCAGCCCCAGAACAGCCACAACCACAGTTCACCCTGCTGTCACTGAGAGTCAGTGGTCATGTTCCGGGCCCTGTACAACAGCAAGGGCAATACCCGGCACAGTGACTCAATACACGGTGGGAAGTGTGTTAGAGGACAACCCTTTCGCAGTACAAGGATGAAATTAATGTTCTCAATAGGACAGCCTGCCGGGAGCTCTTGTGTGCCCAGTGCTATCAGAAACTACTGACCCGGATAATAAACTCCAGTTGGGAGTGAAGATAGGGGATCAAACATTCTCTTTTTTGGTGTACACAGGAGCAACTTAATCCTGTATTAAGGAGGGGTTGTTCCCTATGTTGGATAAAATAATGGCCACGCAGAGATTTTCGGGAGCTGTTGTATGGTTTGCTTTCACTGAAGAATTAGCTAATACCATGAGTATGCATGAACTATCAGCCTCTTTGTTATTTTTATGAGAATCCCTGGCTAATCTCTTGGTCAGAGACCTAATGAGCAAACTGAATATGACTAACTCATTTACAGAAGAAGGTATAGTGTGTTCCACGCCAGGTATGTAGCACAAGAGGGCTGATGCAGTAAAACAAGCACTCTGTGCCCATAGCGTGCTTTGAGGCACAATACTCCATCCAGATTTGCCCCTCTGTGGGGTAACAATTCCGTTAGGAAAAGTGCCAGGGGTTCAACACAAACTTTTGTGCATACAGACAGAGTGTTTGTCCAGGCAAGCAGAAGAGCAGCATGCAGGATACTCATCCCCATAGCCAAGGCAAATTACTACCCAAAAATGATCATGGAAGCATCTCACAAGAGCAGATGACTCTTCCAATCCTCAAAACACTGCATCAACTTGATTCTCAACCCAACATACAAAATAGACACAGTAAATCAACACAGTTAGAGCCAAACACCACACAGGCATCCCACCAATATCAACCAACAACATATTACGATCGGCCAAATTCAGGACAATAACTCCAAAAAATGTGACCAACACTCTTGCCATCCCCAAATCCACCATCTGCAAAGTAAACATTCTCTCCTTCTTCATTGTGAAATTCAACAAAGGTGAAGCACTCACACTATGTCTCAATGTCAATTATGCATGCCTTACACAAAGGACAATTCCAGATCCATTGAAAATGGAACATATAATCTCCCTGCTGATATTGCCCACACTTGACCCAGACGCTCATGCCACCCATTGTCCCATCACATTTCTACCAATCTTCTGAAAAGCAGTTGAGAATATCATTGTCATCCAATTGCACAAAAAGATAACACAGTACAATCTCCTACAGGATTTCCAATCCAGTTTCCAACCATTATGCAGCACAGAGACAGACACCATCCTAATGACTGATAGCACGCAACACATCTTGGACAAAGGGGACTCCTGCTTATACATTGTGATCGGCATCTCTGCTGCCCTTAGTACCATTAAGCACTAAGCCCTCTGCGAAATCCTCATCATACTCATGGGCTTAGATGGAATAGTCCTCAAGTAGTTCTCCTCATACCTCCGCATCATGTACCAACTCATGTAGATGCACCTAATTCCGACACTTCCCTCTAGCCTGCAAAATTCCACATGGCTTCATCCTTTCTCCTGTCATCTTACGGCTCTAAAGACATGAAACCTCTGGGGGAACAACATACACCAATATGCAGATTACACACAAATTTAAAATAAGATCAATTATATCAATTACATTTTTTGACACAAGCACTGTCAGTCCCTCATTCAAGCCTGGATGTCAAGGGCCTACCTGAGGCTCAACCAAACAAAGACTGGATTAATTATCCTAGAAAACTCCACCAAGCATGCCTAAATTGAGAATTGACTGACTGGTGTAAAGCTCAATGAATTCACACCTCAACCTCCATCAATTGTGCATGCTCTCTGTTTTATTACTGACTGTGACCTTTCATTCAAAGCACACATCTTCAAGAAGACACAAATAGCATGTACCAATGAATGCTCCTCCACAAAGTCAAGCCTTTCTTCCCTGCCCTGAGTTTAAGAACAGTTATCTAAGACCTACTTATCTCCCACCTGGCTGTTGGCAAATAACTGCTTGCAGGAGTCCCATTTGGACCCTTTGAAAGCCATACATCATACATCAGCACTCCTCATCGGAGGACAAATATATCACTAACCCTCAATCTCAACGATCTGCATTGGCTACACTTCAAGCATGCATCATGTCCAAGATTGCCTGCATCACATATATCCATCAGAATCAAAAGCCCACTCCAATTGGCTATGAAACTACATCTTCAGAGGCCAGCGCAACACCAGAAGCCTCAACATTGCCGGACTGGAATCAAAGGCCTGTGAGAGGGAAGACAAATGGCAAACATACCTTGTTTTGCACATTTCCTGGAACAAGTTACCTAAGTAGCTAAGACTGGTCCCTTCCACCCTACAATTCAGGAAGGACTTGAAGAATGTACTCTTCAAAGGTTATCCTGACAATCGCGTATTGCTCCACTTAACCCTATTATTCCCTAATGGAGCACTTCATTCTGTGTTCCCACTACCCATTCCAGCTCCTCTGCACCCTACTTGCATCCCCTTCATACACTGCTCAGTTGCTTTCCAGCAAGGTTGCATGTTATAAATCCAACACATACATAAATGAATACATACATACATGCATACGAGTGAGAATGGTGCATCTTGTAGATGATTGGGAAAAGCCAAATTCCAGTATGTCTTTTTATTCATTACTGTAAAATTATTGTTGACTATTTGTTTTTTGTTCTTCTTTTTTATATGCACATCAGAATCCAGGTGTCAGCATGATAAGCCCATATATTGAAGGCATAGATGTCACTGCCCTTCCCTATAATAACTAAATTACAGCAAACCAAATTATATTTTTCAAATTCCTATTTTCTAAATGTAGAGAGAAGTGTGATGAAAATTACACTGGAAGTAGAAGTGACATTATATCACCCCATTTACATTGATGTCTCAGGAAGCGGTCCCGATGATGGACCATTTTATGGCTTTTGAACATGTTACATTGAAAACCTGAGTCTGTTCGGATGAATACAAATATACCAAATGTCTAAAACTAGTAGATTGAAAACATGCATACATTGAATATATCCAATAAAAGGTTTTTTAAATATGAGCGGCTTTTCTTAGACAGGAGCACATCAGAAGACTTGAGACTTTTATGAGAGTTTAACAATACATTTTATTGCATCCAGAAGAGATTGGAGCAAGGGTAAAAAAGGTGGATAAGTCTCCTTAAAATATCACGAGGGTTCAATGATAACCAAGACAATTGCAAGGATCCAAAGATTCTGACAGCACCATGGCACTAAATCTCAAAGTTTTATTATATAATATTTCAAGGTCAGGGTGAACCATCCTGACTTGTGTAACAGACCCACTAATATCTAACCCTGTAGTGCAAGTTTGCATGGTGAACTATGAACAAATCTGTATAGGAAATTCTTCAACTCAAGTTTGAAGTGTTTCATGTACACCTCCTGGCAGCTGCTAGCATTCATAGGCACTGTGGGGCAGTGGTTGCTGAGCTTGCCCATCACAGCCTATTTCTTTCCCGTTTGCCCTGCCTCATTTAACAAACTGTTGTCCTTATATGTCCCTGCTTTGAATCATATTCAGGGATGAGACAATCACTGCAGACTCAAGCTACCCCTATCTTGGCTTGGTTGTTTTGTGAGCACAATAAAGGCTCCAGCTTCTTGGTAAACCCATGTGGCTCAGTTTATAAGAAGGCCATCCTGGCTAATAATTGTAAAGATCTCCCTGGCTTAGATTCTTACTGGGAATGTTTGAATTAGTTTGCTTGGTTGGGTTGCAAATCCGCACAATGGCTCCCCTTAGCCTCTTGCTTAGACTCCTGCATATTTATCTCTTCTTGTGTCTCTTTAGCTCTCTCTCTCTCTCTCTCTCTCTCTCTCTCTCTCTCTCTCTCTCTCTCTCTCTCTCTCTCTCTCTCTCTCTCTCTCTCTCTCTCTCTCTCTCTCTCTCCCTCTTTCTCACTCTCTCTCTCTCTTTGTTTTAAACAGTGACACTACCAATCGCTGCATCCGGTTTGACAAGGTCCTCTCTGTCTCTGGCACTTGGCCCTTCAGTGCAGCCCAACACACTCCCTTCTGGTTTTGTCACCTGCTTCTCACCACCTTTCTGACCTTTGGCGCTCTGCTTAACAAATGCTGTTTGCTACTTTTGGGTCTCACCATTGTCGGCTTCCTTCTCTCTGACCCTTCTCTTTTTGGCAACTCTCAATGCTTCCAATGTTCTCCTTTCCCCTATCTCTCCACCTCACTCCCCAAACAACCTGCAGTGTCACATGTTCGTCTCTGTCCCACTCCTCTGTTCTTCATAAAACACCAACCTCGTCCTGGCAAATCCTACTTCCTCCTCCTCTCACATGTTCTTTTCTCTTTCCCCAAGACAGCAGCAATCTCACCCATGCTATCTTAACTCCCTCCTCCTCCTTGATTATGTAATCTACCAGCACCAACCTGCCCTTCTAATCTTCAATTCATCCTCCTTTCTCATTTCTATAGCACAGTTTTGGAAACCATGTCTGCACTACAGCTTTCCCTTAGACAGACTGAGGAAACAAATCACATTTTATAGTCTGAGTAATAGTGGTATTGGGCCAATGTAGGAAGAAATAGCCTGACTCTTGTTTTTCTGCCACTTTTATTATACGTTGGAACCTTAGCATTGCATCTTCAGGCTTCATACTGCACCCTTCCTCCATGATGCCCATGTACCTATAGATGAAAGACAAAGACAGGCTCTATACACTATCCACTACACACTTTCACCGTTAGGTACATTATATAGATACATTGAAAGTCATCAGAAGGAACAGGCAGACTATTAAACTATGTCACTTGTTAGACATGAGTACATTTGTAATAACCTACTTGCATTAGGCACATGTGCAAAAACACACTCTACTTCAGCATGGAATTTCAAACATTTGTATTTTTCTTTCTAACCTCTGAGCCCCTAATGAGCATGTATTTATAATACAAGCAAGAAAATAGGAATACGTTTTCAGCTTTTGATTGTTCTCCTTCCCTTGCTTATTATAGGATGGGTTGTAAGATCATGACCCCTTCTGCACTAAAGCAACAAACTCCCCTTCAAACATTATGATCTGGCTACTCCATTAATCTTTCAGAACCTAAAGATAAAGGATGTTATTCCCTTCATGTTGAGTTTGACACCTTGCCAATTATGTTGTGGGTGGGTCCTAATTAATGATTTCAGGTCTCTCTTTCTTTTAGAAGGCCTCCTCAACCCCTACTTTCTGCAGCTAGGTAGGTCTTGGCCTGCCTCTGCCAGGACACTTCCCTGAGTTCAACCATGGCCTTCAAAGGACACCCATGCCTGCTTCAACTAGCTACACTGATCAGCAGGACAGCACATGATCCTCATCAAATCTCCAGTCAAGCAGCATAGCCCTTCGCTCCAGAAAGTATGGCCACCGCCCTTTTCTTGGAGTTTATTCAAAATTCTTCTTCGAAACCTCCTCCCCTTTTGTACATTTTTCTTTAAGATTTCCCAGCTTTTTCCGTGACATCATCTCTGCCCACATCACATGGCAGAACCTTCCAGCTCCCATCTTGTCCCCTTTACCACCTGTGAAAAGTGTTCTGCTTAGAAGAATTTCCTACCAATGTTGCATTTATCACTTTACCCTTCTTTCCATCCCTCCAACTTAGCACGCACACAGAGTTTTCCCTTTTCAAGGCCCATCATGCTGTTACATTTTCTTGCACACCACAAATCCTTCCTTCACATTCAATGTTCGTGCACCAGCCATTATGCCAGCACTTCTGCGGCCTGTGGCATAACAACTCTAACCCACTCTAATTCCCCTAATATTAAATGTTAATGTCAAATGTTAAACTAAACAATGCAAATACTGCACACATTCTTCAACTCCTAAAGAGTCTAACATTTCCCCCTTTTCTGCGGAATACAGTGATCAAACATGGGGACTGTGTAGTACCACCAACTACCAAAGCTAGAAATGATGCACCCCTTTCTCCTGCATCCTATTCTTTTCCATTGCTGTCAAACCATTTGAATTGTTATGTAACTTTATCATAAGCACCACTAACCATAGTATGATGCCGAATATAAACAAATGTACAAATATTAATCCCTTCCCTGTCCACTGCAATGTCCCCCATGTGTTTAAATCGCTATCTGTCAAACTCAGGTCACTCACTGTAATATTATCTTTTTTGTATATTCAACTTGATTCTGTGGTCTTCCTCATCATTTCAGGAGATTTTAAATATTTGGATCCATAAGAAATGTGTTTCTTTGGAATAACGCAATGGCCATCATTACAACTTTCCCATAAAAATGGCAGTTACCGGCAGGCCGACCACTGGAATTATGGGCACATTCTAGGTTTGCGGTGCGCGCACACCCTCCAGCTGGAAATGGTAATACTGTTGCACCGGAATTACTGGCGTCAATGCCAAAGTGCCAGTGTTTCTGACAAAAATGCATCAGAAATAACAATACTGGCACCCAGACATCCGGCTGCCATTTTAAAAACTAAATCCACTTTAAATCCCCCACTTCATGCTGCCATCCACCCTCTCCTGGATTGCAGACATGCCAGGAAGTATGAAATCAAGAGCCCTGGAGAGTGTGGTTTGGCAAGCCGAGGTTTGCAGAGCTTGCTGCACTTGTGGACAATGTGGTCATGCACTATGAGGCCTTCTTTGAGGCTGGAAATCTCAGAACCAGCCAGAGAAGAAGCATTGGGACGACTTGCAGCTGAGGGTCCGGAAACATCCTGGCTGCCCATAGGAAAGAATCTGCTGCCACAGGAGAAAGGACGATGGCACCCATGACCCTCATGCCTTGGGAGGAGATGTGCAGCTCCAACTTGCACATGGAGAGCATGAAGGTAGTTGGGTAAGAAGAGGCCTGAGCTGGGACCCAAGGTGATGGTGGTAATTACAACAAACATTATGTAAATGCAAATGTTGAGTCCAAATGCATGCATCTGAAGGCAGAGACACACCAAATGGGCAAGGGAACAGGTCCAACAAGTGCCAGTTACAGCAAATAGGCTATTCTCTCACACACACGTGCCAGGGTTTGTGGGCAGATGTAGCCATGCACAAGCACTGTAGCGAAAATGCACTGCCTCACAGATGGACACATGTCGATCGTCCATGTGTGTCAAGGGAGAACAGGAAAGGAATCATAGGCCCATTGTACATACCACCAAGCCACCTTTGCAGACCAACAATCAATGTGCACTCCCACCCCCAACATGTACAAGCAAACAGACCAAAGAAATAGCATGACAAGAGCAGGACCCACACATTGTAGCATGAGTGTAATGCAAACCTGCAGATGTGACTCCCAGAAGACTAACAACGGGGTCATCTCATCCCAACAGCCACATCCTCTGACAGCAACGCACCCGGAGTGCCATCAGACCCAGCAAGTGCAGGCAGACCTGGGAAAGCTAGATCCCTGCCACCTCCTGCACCAGCACCACCACCACCTACTGTGCCAGCACCACTGCCACCTCATGCGCCAGCAACACTGCAAGCTGTGCCACCACCACCAGATCTGCCACCATCACCACCACTATCTGTGCCAACACCACCACCAGCTGCCGCCAGAATCAGTGGCCGCACCGTACCTAGTACAACACATCGGAGGAGGAGGAGGAGGAGAATGACCACACCCCTACTTGACCCCGTCTTCCAGCCTGGCAGCCCTGCACACCGCCCCTTCTCTACACATGACCAGCATCCAGGACATGGATGTGCGGTGCCATGCAATGGAGAATTATCACGGGGTGATGACAACACTTGCCCAGCAGCAGCTCAATAAGCTAAGGCTGCTGTGGGAGTGCATCTGGGCTAGCAGTCACAGGAGTTTACAGGCACATGGCTTTACCACTGCTTCCCTGCTCATGCATAGCACCGCTCCCAACGGATTTCCTCAACACCTGGACCAGCCAAAACCCTGTGACAAAGATGCAGTGCAAATGACTCCTGACATGACATTTTCGTTCCCCTTGTGACTATGGGGTGTTTGGGTTGTGTGTGGGGGGGGCAGGGGTTCGGGTGGGGAGGGTAGCATGCAGGGGAGTCTGAGGAAGGGGGCTTGGGGAGGAGGGTGGGCATGGGTTTATGGGGAGGAGGCTTTGTGTGTGACAGCGGGAGTGTGAGGGGGGATGTGGGGAGGGGGCACAGGGTGTTGTATTTTGAATTCATTTATTAATACATAGTTTTCATTGAAGCAATGAGTGGATGTTCCTTATGTTGTTGCAAGTATTTATTGTGTGTACACATCATATGCAGTAAGGTGCAGGGGAAGCCCAGAGTGAAGGGGGTAATGAGAAAAAGGGGTACTCAGAAAAAAGTTATCTATGAGTTCTTGATGAGCCATGCATCACCAGCATCCTCTTCTGGCAAAGGATGTCCTTATCTGGGGCAGAGGTATGTTGAATCTGGTGCAGATACTATGCAACATTGCCCAGGCCAGGACTATCTGCCTCACCTTCTCTGGCCTGTACAGAAGTGCACCCCCCCAGACCAGTGTAGGCATCTGAAACATGATTTCAGGAGCCCAAATGCCTGCTCAATGGTCACCCTGGTCCTCACATGTGCCCTGTTGTATGTCATTTCCTCCTACATCTGGGGATTCCTCAGAGGGGTCATGAGTCACGGAAGCAGCAGGTCTCCTAGGTCACTTGCGAGGGGTAAGGACACATGTGTGAGTGATGATGCCCGACAGTGGTCTTGCTTCCAACAGCCGAATCCTAACAGTCAGTCTGGCATGCATGTACCATCTCACACCAGTACATACATCTCATGACCTTAGGTGGCCTAGTCTTCAGATTCCCTGGGAATGGAGGGTCGGAGGGTTGTTGCATTCTGGTACCTGTAGTGCATTACATGTGGATGTCCTTTTGGTTTGAAATGGCCTGGTCAGTGACTGCCACATCTCCAGTCATGTGCTACTCCTGTATATTGTGGCCTGCCAAATGAGGATGTGCTGGTTGATCCTGCATTTATAAGGTGCTTTCTGTTCATGCATTTGTGACATTGTCCCCTCCCTTTTGCCTGTGATCTATGCTGCAATGTAGGCAAACATGTTCATGTACCCACCCAACATCCTCGTGCTTGTCCCATGTGATGAGACATGTAAGCCAGCAGGGTGCTCTTCTCTAGTACCATGGAGTTGTAGGTTGATCCTGGGAACCGGGCAGAGCAGTGCATGATGGTCAGGTGGGCATCACAGGTCACTTGGACATTGAGGGAATTGAAGTGTTCCAGTTCCGGTAGAACTTCTCTGGGGAGTGGGGGTTCCAGATCTATGTGCTTGCAGTCCGATGCTGCCACCATATTGGGCATGCCCACAATGGCATAGAACCGGGTCTTGGTGGAATTGAGCTGTGCCAGGGTGGTGGGGAGGGCAATGTGCTGCCACTGGCCAAGAAGTGCAGGACTGACAGCAGAATCAGCAGCAGTGGTAAGGTTGTTGAACCCATAGGCCCTTCAAGCCAGGTAGCACTCTATGGGACAGATGGGGATGCAGATTTTACTCTTACACCAATTATAAGACCAACTCAGGAAGTCTGCAAAACATAACTGTTTTTAATTGCAATTGTCTAAAACAGGAAGTACAACGGGCGTCAACGGACGGGCCACAGCATAAGTCTCAATGCATTTCTTAAAAACCTTACTTTTATAGCAAAAATTCATCATACGTGATGTCATACTACGTGGCAAAACAAGAAAACCTATGTGAGATTATGATAGGATTAAGGGGAACATCTAGGTATACTTTCTATGGAGGGTATCATTGTGATTGGATCTCTAAAGTCAGGTGGACAGCTATGCCCACCGCTAGTGCAATTAATCTGCGCTATCATGAAATACATGACATTTCCTTGGCTTTCAAACTATAGGGCTCTTTGCTACATGGCCCTCTATAATTGGCTCCCATGCTTGTACCCTTCTGGAATATTACACTCGCTAGCAGCACGCAAGCTGCAGGGTAGGACTTGACAATGCCTATCCACCCAATAAGCCCAACATACATATTCACTCCTCCTGTCTGCCATTCAATTAGTCTTTGAACTCGGCCTTGCAAGTATCACTGTGCCTGAGAATATAAGGGAGTGTGTGCATGGTCTTATCTTCAAGTATCGGTGTAGCTTGCCCATAGTCTATTTTAATTTTGACCATGTGACAGGAGACTGTGTTTTGAGCTCTTTCTTCACCTTTAACTCTATTAGATTAATAAAATCTGGCACTTCTAATGTCTTTCCATTAAACCTCAACAGGAGCTTGCCTCACTTGTCATGTTCATTGTATCTTCTCAAATAGATAACACGTTTCTTGGCTGCTCCAACCCATGACACCGGGCCAGACAACCTTTCTCGAATCTTCCCTCATCGTCAGCTGCTTTCTTCTACTGCGCCACACTTTCAGCCCTTCTGTTCACAGTTTCTAGTTTGCTAAAATACGTTGTGGAACATCCAGATTCTATACACATATATATATAATGGTGGCACTGCCTGCAGTCTATTCACTACATACAGCCAGCATTATGATTACTTAGTCTACTTGCGTTTCAGAATCTGTACATTTATAAAAATGACTTTGCATTTTCTTCTTTGCTTTTCACACATGCAGTCTTCATTCCACACATTAAATGTTGCTCAATTCTTTACTTCGCCATCAGATTCTATAAGGTCTATATACTCTCTTCATTGGCATCTCTTCTTGGTGCGTCATTTCTGCTTCATGTGACATCACCAGTCTCCTCTTTCATTCATCTTCATACTTCTTCTGGAATCTCCTTTAAAATACTGTAATTTCTCTGTGGGTACATCATATAGGGCTTTCTCAATGGATACCTTGCTGCAAGGACTTTTCATGGTATAGGGAACATTATTTCAAACATATAGGCAGTATGGGTGGGACTTCCGTTAGAGGCACTTGACTCCTCCACTACACGGTCCTGATGCCTATCCTGATCCCAATGTCCCCCGGGATGTTGGTCAGGAGGTCATGAATCATCTCAATGTTTGGGCAGTACAGGGTAATCATCTGGCTGACTGTGTGGGCCCAGGGTGTTACCTTTGTGTGAGGGATCACATCACATTGCTGCCTCGCCACTTGCATCACCTGTATCCACATTCTCCTCCTTCTATCCCTGGCCTCCTGTTGCCACTACTGATGCTCCAGCACCAGCAGCTGGACATCAGCATGGATCAGCTCCAGGTTCATTGTAGCGGCAATGAGTGGCAACATGGTTGTGTTGTGAAGTGTTCTTGGGGAAGGTGTGGGGAAGGTGTGGCCCCTCCGTACTGTTCTGGTGTGCATTGGGTGCATCTGTGGTCTTATTTCCCTCAGATATGTCCACTTAGTGGCTGCTCTGAGGAGATGTTATCTCTGCCTTGGTTTTGCCACTATTACCGGCAAAAATGTGTCATATTACTGGCTTATCTATGCTTGCAATGTGCCAGTGATACAATTGTGCCAGTATTACCGGCACAGGTTTCCGGCATACTTGTATTTCCATTGTGGGTATTACTGGCACTGGTGATTCAGGATGGGGTGGTATCAGTGCAAGTAATTCTGGCAGGCATGTTCCCGCAGAACTCATACTTTTCTGATCCAGTAAAAGTGCTGGTTAATGGTATTATTGACAATGTAACTGTTTACGTGCAAAGTTGTAATGACCCCCCAATGTTTTCTACTCTCCCTTCACCTAAATCAGCATCTACATGAAACAATGTCAGCCCTAAAACTGTTACCACAGTTTCCTTATGTACCGTTATAATGAACACATTATATTGCAGTGGCCTGACAACAAATTGCCCATGACTGAGGTGTGTGACTGTATAATTCATTGCACATGTACTGACCAACCACCTGTGCTTAATTAATTTGGCATGCGCCAACGTCTCAGGTTTCATATTACTTATTGACACCAAACATCCTTCTGTAATACTCTGATCTGCCTGTAACCCACATAGCACATTTGTTGCATCAGGTATGAATTGTTTCCCTGTGCTTATGTAATTTTGTTCCTTGAACTTTACAGAAGTATATAACTTTGGAATGAGGTACACAACTGTCTCCCATGTTTGAAACTCCAATATTTAAGGAGTCCCATTTTTTACTTATTTTTCATTCTTCAAGAACCCTACATTTTGAATGATTTTGATTTGATGTATCAAATCGTGGGTGATATATGGAATACTCAAAAGAAACACAATCACTATTCAGTCTACATTTATGTACAGTGGAATCACATTTCCCATCTCAAAGTTGATTTTTTTCTTGCATTGTTTCTATTTTTCTTCGGGTTATCCATGCCATCATTTGGCGGATGTTACCACATGACACAAAATACAATGAATGTGCCCCTGTGCCAATTGAGATCCCTGTTTTGAACCTCCCCTACAAAATGTGTCTATAACATTTCCATTGGATTCACAAAATCCATCAAATCTTGCAATATCTCATCCTGCTTGACCATTACATTTATACCATGCTCTAACAGCATTGATTGACATTCAGGGCAACAATTGTTTGATTCACATAACAA
The DNA here is from genome assembly GCF_040938575.1 of Ambystoma mexicanum. Taxonomy (NCBI): domain Eukaryota; kingdom Metazoa; phylum Chordata; class Amphibia; order Caudata; family Ambystomatidae; genus Ambystoma; species Ambystoma mexicanum. The sequence goes on along the minus strand of NC_090940.1, from coordinate 242,080,823 downwards.
ACCAGCTTCTTCTGCTCCACCCTAACCTTGTCAAGTCTTTGTTGTATTATTTTAAAATTTTGGCCTAGCTCCCGGGCCTTGTCACCCAATGTTTTCATTCACACCGCTTTTGCTGTTGACAGCTATCCCCACAATAGCCCCAATTATCATGACCACAATCACAGCTACCAGCTATTCTACATTACCATATTCTCTTAACATTGGATGTGCTCAGAAAGGTCTTTTCAAGCTGCATTAATGTTTCTTTCAAAGCTCTTCAAGCTCCGTGCTATTTATTTTAATCCACTGTTTCACTTGGGTGGACCTCACCACTGTAACATTGAAAGTTCTTTCCAAAATTAAATCTGGATTTACACTTGTATAAATATTTTATTAAAAAAGACATCTATTCATTAACAATGAATCCAGGGGCATCCTCCATCAGAATGCATGATGCTGGTCATGGCTTGATCAGAACTTGTCCATTTGCTGGTGTGACCGTTGTCCACAATACTAGGCCCGATATAACTAAAATCCTTTGACTGGTACAAGAAATGTATTGACCCTATTCTTCCTTCTCCGAAACATGAACTACTGTCTTGACAATGGGTCTTCTCCTCTGTAACCACCAGTCTCATTTCGCCTTAAGGAATCGCCCTTTCCTCATCTGAGGACCTCCTCCTTTCCTAGTCTGAGGCCTCCTCTGTGGGCAGTGGACTTGAGGGAACCATTTTGTAAGAAAAAGAGTTAACCATGTTCTATAACAGAAGAAAGAGACGGACAGGTTAATAACCTAGCACCAAATATTTTATCGAAGGATTCTAACATTCTATTCACTGCTTAAAGTGCAATAAACAAGCCTACTTATCTACTATGATGAATCATTTTCCTATTAACCTCGTGTCTTTTTTCCTGTGGACTATTGGGACCCAATTTACTCACTTAGATCATGGTTTTTCCTTATTCCTGATAAAAATATTCACGCCTTTCAATCCTTGTTGGTTTCTTCTGAATGTTCCAATCGTCACACTTCGTGTTTTGGGAGGAACTGCTTGATTTGGTTTACGTGGACACACACTTCCACAGCCAGATCGCTTTTCTTCACCGGCATTCTATACACCATAGGGGAAATTGTATCCACATTTTGAATGGGCAACACCAGGACCCATGCATTTTGAATTCCAACGTTTACCTTTTGCAAAATTAAAATTGTAGACCAGGCACCTATCTCATATTCCCTGACAGATGACTTTCTGTCATAATATATATTGGCACCCTCAGCTACTTTTTCTAGATTTTGTTGTGCAAATGCAAATGCATGTTGCAAATGTTTTCTCAACTACACCAAATATGATTTGGATGGTTTTTCCCTAATGTCTATGAGCACTAAAAGAAATTGTAAATCCAAAATTGACCCTGCTTCAGCCACCAACATTTTTGTATATTGATTATTGATCAGTTGCATATTTCCACTCCACGGCTGGAGGATGGATCGTACAAAACATGTAACTTCCTCTTTACCCATAAAGGTTGCCACATCTTGGTTATCACTGCACTAGTAAAATGACTCCCATTGTTTAACTCTATTCTCTATTCTCTAGAGCAACTAAAAATGTGAAAATACATGATCCACCAATAGGGTTGCCGCTGTGGGTGCTGCATTCAGTAGCAGGTATACATTCCAACAATTTTGACATTAAACAGGTAACTGTCAGCAAGTACTTGTTTCCTCACAATGATCTTTGGACTGGGCCAATGAAATTTATTCGCAAATCTGACCATGGAAAGGTCAATCCTCTCTTCATTATTGGTGCTCTATGTGTTGGGGAGGTTGGCTGAACATGTGGTCATACCAAACACTCCAGCATGTATAGTTTCACATTTTGGAACATGTGTGGCCAATACGCATATTCCTTTAATATTTCAAACCTTTTCTGAGTACATCTGTGACCCGCTGTCATCACATCATGGGCATGATGTAACATCAGCCCTCAAAACGAAATGGTGACCACCAACCGAATTTGATATGACATGAATTTTCAGATTAACAGTCTATTGTGCAGCTGAAACTGTTTTTCCCTCTTCATCATCACCCTCAACTCCTCTCTTCCTTTGCAGTCTTCTTCTGTAATGTGATTTTTTTCAGTATCTGCATGATTGTGAAACATACCTACAGTTGGATCATACTTTTGTGCCTTAATCAAATCCTGTTCAGGTGTATCAAAACTCCATTGAACTAATGGTTGATCGTCTGTCCCCTAAGACTGGATTATGTCACTATATCTACCTGTATCTCAAGAAGCAAGTGTTGAATGGGAAATAGTTCTCCCATTACTGCCTTATCATTCCCTTATTTATCTTCTCCTGGTTTTTTGGAATGTCTCCTTATCTTTCTGCAATTAAGCTGTATCTCATTTTCTGAAACAAGATTGTCGATTGCCTGAATCAGCTTACCATGCTTGAGAGATATTTTGTTGCAAGTGACCATTCCCCTCAGCTGCCACCCTGGTAGATATTCCACCAAGCTATCCAGGGCATAATCAGAGGCAGTGATCATCACTATGTCTTTAAATGTATTTTCTACTGCTGTGGGTTCACTACTAAATGTCACAATTCATCCATCAATTGTGTACATTGACTTTGCAACTGTGTCCACCCCTGTCGCCACCTGGCACAGCTTCTAGCTGAGCCACCCTTCTGTAAAGTTTTGACAATTCGCTCTGACACCTCTCCATGATTTGTTTACCATGACTCCCAATATCTAATACTCTGTGTAAAATACACCAAAGCTTTGCAACAAATCAGGATAATGCTGTCTTTCTGTTACCTCTAATCATCACAATCAAAAAGCCTGATGAAACAAGAGCGTAACACTGTTTCCTTTTCAAACAATTTTTCATGCACTTTCTTTTTTATCTCTGAAATTAGGTGCTCTCTCGAGACATTCACGGTATTTGACATCCATGTGGCTAGTGCAAAGAATTTAGATTTGCCTAAATCTGCCACAGTAACCTCAGGAATGTTGCACACTATCTGTGCTGACCACAAAGTCTCAATTTAGAATTCGCTAAACCCCAACTTAGAATTTGTTTAAAGCACTGCACACTACTCATAAATACAATATTGCAACGTCTGACTGATACACTGACTTATCAGTTCCCGGCCAACGCACCACATATGTAGGAAGAAATAGCCTGACTCTTCCTTTTTTGCCAATTTTATTATACCTTGTAACCTTAGCATTGCATCTACAGGTTTCGTACTGTGCCTTTTATTCATAATGCCCATTTACCTCCAGATGCAAAAAAAAAGGACAGGCTCTAGACACAATAACAGCCACTACACATTTTCACAGGTAATTTGTAGTTATATATTCACACTCATCAGAAAGAACAGACAGACTATTGAACTAGGTCACTTTTTAGACATGAGTACATTTGTAATAACCATTTTGCATTAGGCACATGTGGAAAAACACACTCTACTTCAGCATGGCATTTCAAAAGATGCATTTTCTTTCGAAAGTCTGAGACAATAATCCGAATGTATTTTTTATAAAAGCAATACAATAGGAATATGGCTTCAGCTATTGATTGTTCTCCTTCCCTTGCTTATCATTGGATGTGTTGTTAGATTATGACCTCTTAAGCACTAAAGGGACCAAATCCCTTCAAAACGTTTTATCCGGCTACTCCATTAATCTTTCATTGCCTAAAGATTAAGAACGTTATACTCTTTCTGTTCAGTCTGACACCCTGATAATTAGATTGTGGAAGAGGTCCTAATTAATTGTTGACCTCGTTATACTCACCATCCAATTGATTTCAGCCATCTCTATCTTTCAGAAGGCCTCCTTGCCCCTGGCTCACAACTTCCCTTCAAGCAATTAGGTATGCTCGGCCTGTCTCTGCCAGAACACTGAGCCGGAGTCGAAGTATGGCCTTCAAAGGATTCATTCACCTGCTTCAACTTCCAGCTACACTGATCGGCAGCCCAACACACAGTCCTTTCCAAATCTCCAGTCATGCAGCACAGTCTTTCTCCAGGATGTCTGACCACCCTCCTTTCTTCTCTCCCTATTTGAAACCCTCCTTCGACACCTCCTCCTCCATATGCTTTTTGTAAATTTTCTTTAACATTTCCCAGCCGTTTCCCTGATATCGCTGCTGGTAACATTATATGCCAGCACCTTCCAGGACCCATCTTGTCCCCTTTGTGAAGGTTGAACAGTGTTCCACTCAGCAGAATGTCCTACCAATATTGCATTTCTCACTTAAACCTTCCTTCCCTCCAGCTTAGCAAAAACAATTAGTGTTTCATTTTAAAGGCTCATCGCGCTGTTACATTGCTCTACACACCACAAATCCTTCCTTCATGTTCAGCTGTTATTCTGCTTTATTTCCTGAATCTGCCAATGTTTGTGCACCTGCCGTTATGCCAGCACTTCTGGGTCATGTGGCATAACAAATCTAACGCACTCTACTTCCCCCAATGTTAGTTAAACTAAACACTGAACATACTGCACTAATTCATCAGCGCCTAAATACATACGGTTATCAATCAGCTCTGATTTCTCCTGTCCCTGATTAGCCCTGAACACCTGTGTCCACCTCTTTTCTTTCTTCCTTTGTCAGCATGCCTTCCCCCTCCTTAACTGAGCATGCCTTCCCCCCAACTATTTCTATAGGTTTAGACATTTGCCCACCATTTCATGGTCAGGTGAAAATATCATGGCAGTTTTGTGACCTGATGGTCCACAAGAAATTATTTGTGTAACAAGCTGTTTGCCTGCCTGGATAAAATTATATATGTGACCAAGCGCTCAGGGAAGCGTGAAACGCGTTGTGTTTGGATTCCCCATGGCGTCCGTGTTTTTGTCTGTTATGTGTGTGCCAATATTTTTTAAACTAAATTAAAGAAACTCACTTATAATTTATGGATACAAGTTTTGATTTTCTGCTCAGTTGAGCATGGGAGATTCTCAATGTCTCATGGAGAGTGTGGTTTTGTGAAAGTCAGAGGATTAAGCTTGAAACATTTCAAATCCATGCAGGTATTTTTGTGACAAGTTGGTGTATTTCTGGTGAGTTTGTAAAGGAAATTAAAGGTATATACTTTGCTGTTTGATCTCATTGAGGGGACCATGTGCATTTTCCTTCCCCCTTATGTTAGAAGCAGATTTGAAGTGGCATGTATGTTTTCCATATAAAAGGCCAGTATGTGTATTATGAATGAACTTCAGTAGCCATGTTAGAATGTGACATGATAATAAGCAGGGCCACACAGCCCAACAATTGGTTGGCACTCAGAAGTGGCAGCCAATAAGGCTCGGATATCAAAAAGCAGCAGGCCTCCAGTACTAGGATTGTAATTTGTATTTGATTTTCATAGCACATTTGCAAAAGTGCATAATATACATTTCAAAAAGCAATAAGTGAGCATCTTTACAATTTATAATGAAGAAAATTAAGGTAGATAAAAGAAAATGAAGCTGGAATCGAAATGTGGAAGATAAGATCGGACAAAAAGTGGGAGGTTTTTCCAGTATTTTGGTGCAAGTAGGTGAGAGGAAAAGTGGGATTGGGCACAGGAGGGACAGATAGAATACATTGAAATTCCAATCGCAAAGAATAGGAGGGATACTACAAAGAGACCAGATATGAGAGATAAGCAGGTGCAAAACCATGTAGACATTTAAAGACAACACATAAGAAATTAAAGGGTAAGTGGGATAGGAAGGAAAGCCAGTGAAGGGAAGATAGATCTGGAAGAATAGAGTCCTGAGTAGGAAAATCCAACAGAAGGTGGCTGAAATTCATATAGGTGGAGTGTTAGGGGACTAGATAATTTGCGGGTAGACCAAAGAGAAGCACTGAGCAACGATCAAGGCAAGAGATTACTAGAGCCGAAATCAGCAGTGTAGTAGTATGAAAGGATAAAAATGGGCATGCTTTGAGACAGGTACAAGCCTTAGTAAAAATATGGGTGGAGAAGGAAAGTGATGAACCAAAAAATTACCCTGAGAATATGTGCCCACTTTAATTCTGAGAAGAAGGAGGGAATGCAATAGAAGACATAGGGAGGGAAGGGGGCATGGATAATATTTAGAAGACATCCATGATTGACTATTACAAAGTGTTAACAGAAGAGAATCAGTAAAAGAGGAAAATGGAGAGAACATTTTTAGAGCAAACTGGATAGAAGTGGTGAGAGAAATTGATTGAAGCAATGATAGGAATGTGGGATGGTATAGAGTGAGAAAATAAGAGGGCCAAGGTCAAAGCACTGGGGCACACTGAACTTCAGAATAGGCTACGAAATCATGCCAGCCCAGCATAATATATAAGAGCTATTTGAGAGCTAAGAAGAAAATCATTTAAAGACATTATCCTGAGAACACAAGTGACAAGGGTTGAAGAATGGTCAGCAGTGTCAAGTGCTGCTGACAGATCAGGAAGAACAAGTACATTGCTTAGTGTAGCAAGAAGAAGGACGAGAGTAGTGTCATATAAAAGTGTGGCCTCAGCTGAGTGATGATGATGAACACCAGATTCATTGGAGGGCAATAGAGAAAAGCGATTGAGGTGAACAGTGACTTGGACATAAACAATATGTTCTAAGAGTTTGGAAATACATGGGAGAAGAGAGATCAGACAGAAATCAGATGGAAGAGAAGGATCAAGTGTGTTATTTTTTTTTTTTACTATTGGGAGAATAGTTGTGTGTGTCAATTTAGTTGGAGAGGTGTCAGAAGATAAAGAGATATTACAGTGAGTAGTTAGATTAGGAAGAAGGTTAGGACAGATATTATGAATTGAGGCTCAAGAGATGGTTCAGAAGGTGCAGCAGTGTGGTGAGCCCACAACGGTAAGTAGTGATATCGCCTCAGAAAGGAGGGAGAAGGAATAAATGTGAGGGGAAATGCAGTACAAACTGAAAAGGAGTTTGGAGGAAATATAGCTTGAAGAAAGGGAACTTTAGAGTGAAAAGTTGGCAAGTTCGGATGTGGTAAGATAGGATAAGAATGAGGGTTTAAGGAAAGGGGGAGAAAGAATATAGTTAAGAACCTAATAACAGGCAGAGGATCAGGGGAAAAAAAGATCAAAAAGAAGAGACAAATCATTAGAAGCAGGAAGAGAAGACGGGGTGTCAAGGTCCTGGAGAAATTGTGTTTTCTTATAGTGTCATTCCGCTTGTCACAAAGATTGATGAGAGCAGCGCAGGGCCAGTGTGATCCATGCGTGAGCTGACTAGGGTGATATGCCTGGCTTAAGCTAGAATGGAGTTTCCAACCATGGGCAAAGACAACCTGGGCCGATCCAAACCTGCTTGGCTGTGGATGTATGCTTCAAATAAAACCTTGTCTATATCAGGTCAGGCAATGCTGTCTGGCACTCGGTCACAGCCCCATCAGGCCTGCAATGCCCTCAGCCCTCGCTTATCGCTCAACTGAAGAGAATAATGCCACAGGGGAGGAATAGTTGGGGCGCAAATACCCTTCAACGACTCTCATTGTTAGCTGAAGAACTGATAAAGGGCAATCTCTTTGGCACGAGAAGAAGCATAACATGATAATTTTCCTTCAAGTGCAACCCTAGGATGTGCTTATATTTGAATGCCCCACCATCCTAATCTGCCATCAACCTTCCCTGTCTCCAACCACGAGGCAATGTGTGTCTTCTTCCAAGAAACACCCATAAAATCTATAAAAGGATGACTTTTTGGGCAAGTTCACATATTCTTCACATCACGCATGCTCACTGCATGCATGTGGCACAATGACTACAAGCAGGTGTCCTTGTCTATGTCATACTTTTTGTGCTTCTGTGCCCCTTTAGGCAACCCTTTCCAAAAACAAGTGTGAATCTCAACATTCGGATAAATGCAATGTAGTCGCACTTAAGAACAACACAAGCAAGGACGGTATTAGCTCAATTTAGTGACATGGAAATGGATGAATCAACTTATCAGAGCATGACATAGCTGTCAACTGGCACATCCCCTGTGGTTGCCAGCCTTTCAGTCCAGGCTTTTTTTTAAATCCTTCAGCACTCTGTATACTGGGTCTTGTAGTTAAGTTTTTGCATACATATTATGGGCCTAGAAGACCAAGCCTACAAAGTGCTATTTTTAGTTTTAGCTATTAGTTGGTGCTAAAACACTGTAACTATTGCTTTAGAGTACATCTAGGACAGAGATAAGACATGAAGAGGGACAGCTTGTATGTATTGTTTGCTTTATTGACCACCCATTGTCTTCCCATGGCCATGCTAATTCCTATGGCCATTCCCTCCTGATTCCTGCCTCTCCCCACCCAAAACGCAACCTCCTGAGATCTTATTGAGCTAGCTTTATCAAGAAATTACATTAAATGAATCTTTTGGCTCAAAGTGCCTCCCAGTGATATGTCAAAGCAGGTTCTGAGTGTTAATGGCTTAATTGGAGTTGCAAATGTGCTACTATTGTAGTAAATATGATTGTTCATAAGGTTTTCCGGGGCCTGGGTCTGCAATACCTTCAACTCTCCCTTCGGAAATACCTTCCTACTCAAGCTCTTCACTCCTCCACTTTCAACTCCCTCAGGGTCAGTCGCTTATCCAAGCAACAAGTTGGTGGTAGATCTCTTTCCTCGGCTGGGGCCTCCATCTGGAATGGCCTCCCTACCGCTCTGAAACTTGGGGAGAATCACCTTAGGTTCCGGAAGCACCCTAAACCCATCCTCTTTTCTTCTGTCTTCTCTCTTCCCCTCCCCTGCTGATCTATCTGTTTCTGCAAGGGCACCTGGCTACCCTCTGAATTCAGGCCCAGATCCATGCCCACAAGATACTCAACCGCGCTGCCTCCTGGCATCCCTTGCACTTGGGTCTGTCCCTGCAAACCTTTCAGTCCTCTTACCTGCACTTATTAAAACCCGTTGTCTGCACTTAATTCTCACACTTGTCACCTGCTGTTCGCACTACCTTTTGTTGTTGTTTTTGACCATTTGTTCTGCACTTTCCACTCCTCCTCTAGCCCTTGCACTTTCCCCCTTCCCTCGCCCCTGCACTTGTGCATTCTCAATGTCACTGGTACTAGTAAGATCATTGTTCTGTCCTCCCTTGTACCCCTCCCTTGCATCGTCCTACTCTGAAACTCTTGTGTATTGGCGCAATATAAAAAACGATCATATCACAAGCAAGTGTACGTTCAACCACTTGATTTGCACACAAAATAAGTGTCCTTCACTGAAGTCCTGTTAAAAAGAGCACAGGCAACGCCAACAGTTTTGGCCTGTGTATGTGTATTAGGAAGGAATTTGCCAGGCACTACTATGATATACCCCGGTACTCACACCATTTAACAGAAGATACTATTAACAGCAAGTTAGTACCATTATGACAATGCCTAGCAATGGCTAGAAAAATCCCAAAAGGTTTTCATTACCAATGCTTGTTTTAAAATCTGCAAGTAGGTGTTTTTGACCCTCATGACATGGAGCGAGTTGAAAGCGTTGCCATACATATTGATTCATTTGGCTGAAAAAGTAAGGATTTGCCAAGGGGAAAACATGGCAGAAGGATCTGATAAAACTGTTTGGATTATGTTACTACAACATTTGATCAACCGAGTTCTTAGAGGCTTTACTTGTTTATTGGCACCTTTGACATCATTATGGACCATGCTGGCAGTACAACAATGCTTTACTAATCTTCAAGAACATTTCTCTTAAGAAAAAAATAAACATAGTGGTCCTTTTGCACTGGGTGGTGTGGGTAATGAAGGCATAAAAGCAAAGTGTGTTACTTTCATGTGTCCATTATCCCTTCTGCCAAATGTTTCTGCTGACTAGAGTTGGGGGAGGGGCAGAGAACAGAGTTTACATCCTCGGTCTGCTTTCGTCCAACATCTTGTGTGAGCACTTACACCTGCATGAGATATATACGCAGGAGTAAAATTCATAGATTCTTGTTAATGAACAGGCAGATACGGTAGGAATCCATTATTAAATGCCACATGCAAAGTATGATTTCCAGCGGGTTTTTACAATTGTGCTATAACAGCACAAAATTAAACAATAAAGGTTACACAAGTTGAAAATTGTATGCAGGAGCTGCAACAGTATGTAAGTGCAAATGTTGATGGTTCCCTTTATGCACTTTGCTTTTTTTTTTTTTAAATTACCTTCATGATGCACTCCATTTGGGATGGTTTTCCTGGTCAGACTGGGGAAGCAAGACAGAAGGCTGACAAATATACTGGTCATTCCAAAGATAATACCAATATTGAAAAGCTGATTTTGAAACTGAGCAATAATTCTGAAGTATGGAGCTCAAAAAAGTTCTGAAAGACTGGGGAAAAAGAAGACAAAAAACATTGTTGGAAAATCGAAGGGAATATTGTTGAAACTGTACGGGAATACAGGTATCTGGCTATTGTGCTTGATGCTGATTTAAATTGGAAAAAGCATTGGGATTTGTTAAACATACACATCTCCCAAATGTTTGGTGCGATCAGTTCATTTGTGGGAAACAATGGGGGCCATTCGCTACAGATCATCAAAACTCTTTGGGGGTCGTTACAAGTTTAGAGGTAGCCATGCCGCTATAGGCGGCATGGCTACCCCCTTACCGGCTACTGGGTCCGGGTTCCTCGAATGAGGAATTACCGGCCCATTCCAACCTTGGAGGGCCCGGTAATTCCTCATTCAAGGAACCCGGACCCGGTACATCCCCATTCCCATTCGAGCCCCCATAGGACTCAATGGGAATGGGGAGGGTGCTAATAATGGACACGCTAATAACCGGCCCGTTGTTAGCACCCTGGTCTGCTCGCGGGACCCGCTAAGGACACCGCTGCTTTCTTCTACTGCGCCACACTTTCAGCCCTTCTGTTCACAGTTTCTAGTTTGCTAAAATACGTTGTGGAACATCCAGATTGTATACACATATATATATATAATGGTGGCACTGCCTGCAGTCTATTCACTACATACAGCCAGCCTTATAATTACTTAGTCTACTTGCGTTTCAGAATCTGTACATTTATAAAAATGACTTTGCATTTTCTTCTTTGCTTTTCACACATGCAGTCTCCATTCCACACATTAAATGTTGCTCAATTCTTTACTTCGCCATCAGATTCTATAAGCTCTATATACTCTCTTTATTGGCATCTCTTCTTGGTGCGTCATTTCTGCTTCATGTGACATCACCAGTCTCCTCTTTCATTCATCTTAATACTTCTTCTGGAATCTCCTTTAAAATACTGTAATTTCTCTGTGGGTACATCATATAGGGCTTTCTCAATCGATACCTTGCTTCAAGGACTTTTCATGGTATAGGGAACATTATTTCCAACATATAGGCAGTATGGGTGGGACTTCCGTTAGAGGCACTTGACTCCTCCACTACACGGTCCTGATGCCTATCCTGATCCCAATGTCCCCCGGGATGTTGGTCAGGAGGTCATGAATCGTCTCCCTGTTTGGGCAGTATAGGGTAATCATCTGGCTGACTGTGAGGGCCCAGGGTGTTACCTTTGTGTGAGGGATCACATCACATTGCTGCCTCGCCACTTGCATCACCTGTAGCCACATTCTCCTCCTTCTATCCCTGGCCTCCTGTTGCCACTCCTGCTGCTCCAGCACCAGCAGCTGGACATCAGCATGGATCAGCTCCAGGTTCATTGTAGCGGCAATGAGTGGCAACATGGTTGTGTTGTGAAGTGTTCTTGGGGAAGGTGTGGGGAAGGTGTGGCCCCTCGGTACTGTTCTGGTGTGCATTGGGTGCACCTGTGGTCTTATTTCCCTCACATATGTCCACTTAGTGGCTGCTCTGAGGAGATGTTATCTCTGCCTTGGTTTTGCCACTATTACCGGCAAAAATGTGTCATATTACTGGCTTATCTATGCTTGTAATGTGCCGGTGATACAATTGTGCCGGTATTACCGGCACAGGTTTCCGGCGTACTTGTATTTCCATTGTGGGTATTACTGGCACTGATAATTCAGGATGGGGTGGTATCAGTGCAAGTAATTCTGGCAGGCATGTTCCCACAGAACTCATACTTTTCTGGTCCGGTAAAAGTGCTGGTTAATTGTATTATTGACAATGTTACTGTTTACGTGCAAAGTTATAATGACCCCCAATGTTTTCTACTCTCCCTTCAAATAAATCACCATCTACATGAAACAATGTCAGCCCTAAAACTGTTACCACAGTTTCCTTATGTACCGTTATAATGAACACATTATATTGCAGTGGCCTGACGACAAATTGCCCATGACTGAGGTGTGTGACTGTATAATTCATTGCACATGTACTGACCAACCACCTGTGCTTAATTAATTTGGCATGCGCCAACGTCTCAGGTTTCATATTACTTATTGACACCAAACATCCTTATGTAATACTCTGATCTGCCTGTAACCCACATAGCACATTTGTTGCATCAGGTATGAATTGTTTCCCTGTGCTTATGTAATTTTGCTCCTTGAACTTTACAGAAGTATCTAACTTTGGAATGAGGTACACAACTGTCTCCCATGTTTGAAAATCCAATATTTAAGGAGTCCCATTTTTTACTTATTTTTCATTCTTCAAGAACCCTACATTTTGACTGATTTTGATTTGATATATCAAATCTTGGGTGTTATATGGAATACTCAAAAGAAACACAATCACTATTCAGTCTACATCTATGTACAGTGGAATCACATTTCCCTTCTCAAAGTTGATTTTTTTTTCTTACATTGTTTCTGTTTCTCTTCGGGTTATCCATGCCATCATTTGGCGGATGTTACCAGATGACACAAAATACAATGAATGTGCCCCTGTGCCAATTGAGATCCCTGTTTTGAACCTCTCCTACAAAATGTGTCTATAACATTTCCATTGCATTCACAAAATCCATCAAAACTTGCAATATCTCATCCTGCTTGACCATTACATTTATACCATGCTCTAACAGCATTGATTGACATTCAGGGCAACAATTGTTTGATTCACATAACAAACCAGTTTCTTCTGCTCCACCCTAACCTTGTCAAGTCTTTGTTGTATTATTTTAAAATTTTGGCCTAGCTCCCGGGCCTTGTCACCCAATGTTTTCATTCACACCGCTTTTGCTGTTGACAGCTATCCCCACAATAGCCCAATTATCATGACCACAATCACTGCTACCAGCTATTCTACATTACCATATTCTCTTAACATTGGATGTGCTCATAGAGGTCTTTTCAAGCTGCATTAATCTTTCTTTCACAGCTCTTCAAGCTCTGTTGCTACTTATTTCAATCCACTGTTTCACTTGGGTGGACTTCACCACTGTAACATTGAAAGTTCTTTCCAAAATTAAATTTGGATTTACACTAGTATAAATATTTTATTAAAAAAGACATCTATTCCTTAACAATGAATCCAGGGGCATCCTCCATCAGAATGCATGATGCTGGTCATGGCTCGATCAGAACTTGTCCATTTCCTGGTGTGACCGTTGTCCACAATACTAGGCCCGATATAACTAAAATCCTTTGACTGGTACAAGAAATGTATTGACCCTATTCTTCCTTCTCCGAAACATGAACAACCGTCTTGACAATGGGTCTTCTCCTGTGTAACCACCAGTCTCATTTCGCCTTAAGGAATCCCCCTTTCCTCATCTGAGGGCCTCCTCCTTTCCTAGTCTGAGGCCTCCTCTGTGGGCAGTGGACTCGAGGGAACCATTTTGTAAGCAAAAGAGTTACCCATGTTCTATAACAGAAGAAAGAGACGGACAGGTTAATAACCTAGCACCAAATATTTTATCGAAGGATTCTAACATTCTATACACTGCTTAAAGTGCAATAAACAAGCCTTCTTATCTACTATGATGAATCCTTATCCTATTATCCTCATGTCTTTTTTCCTGTGGACTATTGGGACCCAATTTACTCACTTAGATCATGGTTTTTCCTTATTCCTGATAAAACCATCACGCCTTTCAATCCTTGTTGGTTTCTCCTGAATGTTCTAATCGTCACACTTCATGTTTTGGGAGGAACTGCTTGATTTGGTTTACGTGGACACACACTTCCACAGCCAGATCACTTTTCTTCACCGGCATTCTATACACCATAGGGGAACTTGTATCCACATTTTGAATGGGCAACACCAGGACCCATGCATTTTGAATTCTAACGTTTACCTTTTGCAAAATTAAACTTGTAGACCAGGTACCTACCTCATATTCCCTGACAGATGACTTTCTGTCATAATATATTTTGGCACCCTCAGCTACTTTTTCTAGATTTTGTTGTGCAAATGCAAATGCATGTTGCAAATGTTTTCTCAACTCCTCCAAATATGATTTGGATGGTTTTTCTCTAATGTCTATGAGCACTAAAATAAATTGTAAATCCAAAATTGACCCTGCTTCAGCCACCAACTTTTTTGTATATTGATTATTGATCTGTTGCATATTTCCACTCCACGGCTGGAGGATGGATGGTACAAAACAAGTAACTTGCTCTTTACCCATAGAAGTTGCCACATCTTGGTTATCACTGCACTAGTAAAATGACTCCCATTGTTTAACTCTATTCTCTATTCTCTAGAGCAACTAAAAATGGGAAAATATATGATCCACCAATAGGGTTGCCGCTGTGGGTGCTGCATTCAGTAGCAGGTATACATTCCAACAATTTTGACATTAAACAGGTAACTGTCAGCATGTACTTGTTTCCTCACAATGATCTTTGGACTGGGCCAATGAAATTTATTTGCAAATCTGACCATGGAAAGGTCAATCCTCTCTTCATTATTGGTGCTCTATGTGTTGGGGAGGTAGGCTGAACATGTGGACACACCACACACTCCAGCATGTATAGTTCCACATTTTGGAACATGTGTGGCCAGACGCATATTCCTTTAATATTTCAAACATTTTCTGCATACATCTGTGACCCGCTGTCATCACATCATGGGCATGATGTAACATTATCCTTCAAAACGAATTTGGTGACCACCAACCGAATATGATATGACATGAATTTTCAGATTAACAGTCCATTGTGCAGCTGAAACTGTTTTTCCCTCTTCATCATCACCCTCAACTCCTCTCTTCCTTTGCAGTCTTCTTCTGTAATGTGATTCTTTTCAGTATCTGCATGATTGTGAAACATACCTACAGTTGGGTCATACTTTTGTGCCTTAATCAAATCCTGATTAGGTGTATCAAAACTCCATTGAACTACGGGTTGATCGTCTGTCCCCTAAGACTGGATTATGTCAATATATCTACCTGTATCTCACGAAGCAAGTGCTGAATGGGAAATAGTTCTCCCATTACTGCCTTGTCATTCCCTTATTTATCTTCTCCTGGTGTTTTGGAATGTCTCCTTATCTTTCTGCAATAAATCTGTATCTCATTTTCTGAAACAAGATTGTCGATTGCCTGAATCAGCTTACCATACTTGAGAGATATTTTGTTGCAAGTGACCATTCCCCTCAGCTGCCACCCTGGCAGATATTCCACCAAGCTATCCAGGTCATAATCAGAGGCAGTGATCATCACTATCTCTTTAAATGTATTTTCTACTGCTGTGGGTTCACTACTAAATGTCACAATTCATCCATCAATTGTGTACATTGACTTTGCAACTGTGTCCACCCCTGTCGCCACCTGGCACACCTTCTAGCTGAGCCACCCTTCTGCAAAGTTTTCTCAATTCTCTCTGACACCTCTCCATGATTTGTTTACCATGACTCCCAATATCCAACACTCTGTGTAAAATGAACCAAAGCTTTGCACCAAATCAGGATAATGCTGTCTTTCTGTTTCCTCTAATCATCACAATCAAAAAGCCTGATGAAACAAGAGTGTAACACTGTTCCCTTTTCAAACAATTTTTCATGCACTTTCCTTTTTATCTCTGAAATTAGGTGCTCTCTACAGACATTCACGGTATTTGACATCCACGTGGCTAGTGCAAAGAATTTAGATTTGCCTAAATCTGCCACAGTAACCTCAGGAATGTTGCACACTATCTGTGCAGACCACAAAGTCTCAATTTAGAATTCGCTAAACCCCAACTTAGAATTTGCTTAAAGCACTGCACACTACTCATAAATACAATATTGCAACGTCTGACTGATACACTGACTTATCAGTTCCCGGCCAACGCACCACATATGTAGGAAGAAATAGCCTGACTCTTCCCTTTTTACCAATTTTATTATACCTTGTAACCTTAGCATTGCAACTACAGGTTTCGTACTGTGCCTTTTATTCATAATGCCCATTTACCTCCAGATGCAAGAAAAAGGACAGGCTCTAGACACAATAACAGCCACTACACACTTTCACAGGTAATTTGTAGTTATATATTCAAACTCATCAGAAAGAACAGACAGACTATTCAACTAGGTCACTTTTTAGACATGAGTACATTTGTAATAACCATTTTGCATTAGGCATATGTGGGAAAACACACTCTACTTCAGCATGGCATTTCAAACAGATGCATTTTCTTTCGAAAGTCTGAGACAATAATCCGAATGTATTTTTTATAAAAGCAATACAATAGGAATATGGCTTCAGCTATTGATTGTTCTCCTTCCCTTGCTTATCATTGGATGGGTTGTTAGATTATGACCTCTTAAGCACTAAAGGGACCAAATCCCTTCAAAATGTTTTATCCGGCTACTCCATTAATCTTTCGTTACCTAAAGATTAAGAACGTTATACTCTTTCTGTTCAGTCTGACACCCTGATAATTAGATTGTGGAAGAGGTCCTAATTAATTGTTGACCTCGTTATACTCACCATCCAATTGATTTCAGCCATCTCTATCTTTCAGAAGGCCTCCTTGCCCCTGGCTCACAACTTCCCTTCAAGCAATTAGGTATGCTCGGCCTGTCTCTGCCAGAACACTGAGCCGGAGTCGAAGTATGGCCTTCAAAGGATTCATTCACCTGCTTCAACTTCCAGCTACACTGATCGGCAGCCCAACAAACAGTCCTTGCCAAATCTCCAGTCATGCAGCACAGTCTTTCTCCAGGATGTCTGACCACCCTCCTTTCTTCTCTCCCTATTTGAAACCCTCCTTCGACACCTCCTCCTCCATATGCTTTTTGTAAATTTTCTTTAACATTTCCCAGCCGTTTCCCTGATATCACCGCTGGTCACATTATATGCCAGAACCTTCCAGGACCCATCTTGTCCCCTTTGCGAAGGTTGAACAGTGTTCCACTCAGCAGAATGTCCTACCAATATAGCATTTCGCACTTAAACCTTCCTTCCCTCCAGCTTAGCACAAACAATTAGTGTTTCATTTTAAAGGCTCATTGCGCTGTTACATTGCTCTACACACCACAAATCCTTCCTTCATGTTCAGCTGATATTCTGCTTTATTTCCTGAATCTGCCAATGTTTGTGCACCTGCCGTTATGCCAGCACTTCTTCGTCATGTGGCATAATAAATCTAACCCACTCTACTTCCCCCAATGTTAGCTAAACTAAACACTGAATATACTGCACTAATTCATCAGCTCCTAAATATATACGAATATCAATCAGCTCTGATTTCTCTTGTCCCTGATTAGCCCTGAACCTGTGTCCACCTCCTTTCTTTCTTCCTTTGTCAGTATGCCTCCCCCTCCTTAACTGAGGAACTATTTCTATAGGTTTAGACATTTGCCCACCATTTCATGGTCAGGTGAAAATATCATGGCTGTTTTGTGACCTGATGGTCCACAAGAAATTAGTTGTGTAACGAGCTGTCTGCCTACCTGGATAAATATATATATCTGACCAAGTGCTCAGGGAAGCGTGAAACGCATTGTGTTTGGATTCCCCATGGCGTCCTGTTTTTGTCTGTTATGTGTGTGCCAATATTTTTTAAACTAAATTAAAGAAACTCACTTCTAACTTTTGGATACAAGTTTTGATTTTCTGCTCAGTTGAGCATGGAAGATTCTCAATGCCTCACGGAGAGTGTGGTTTTGTGAAAGTCAGAGGATTAAGCTTGAAACATTTCAAATCCATGCAGGTATTTTTGTGGCAAGTTGGTATGTTTCTGCTGAGTTTGTAAAGGAAATTAAAGGTATATACTTTGCTGTTTGATCTCATTGAGGGGAGCATGTGCATTTTCCTTCCCCCTTATGTTAGAAGCAGATTTGAAGTGGCATGTATGTTTTCCATATAAAAGGCCAGTATGTGTATTATGATTGAACTTCAGTAGCCATGTTAGAATGTGACATGATAATAATCAGGGCCACACAGCCCAACAATTGGTTGGCACTCAAAAGTGGCAGCCAATAAGTCTCGGATATCAAAAAGCAACAGGTCTCCAGTACTAGGATTGTAATTTATATTTGATTTTCATAGCACATTTGCAAAAGCGCATAATAGAAATTTCAACAAGCAATAAGTGAGCATCTTTACAATTTATAATGAAGAAAAAGAAAATGAAGCTGGAATCTAAATGTGGAAGATAAGATCGGACAAAAAGTGGGAGGTTTTTCCAGTATTTTGGTGTAAGTAGGTAAGAGGAAAAGAAGTGGGATTGGGCACAGGAGGGAGAGATAGAATACATTGAAATTCCAATCGCAAAGAATAGGAGGGATACAACAAAGAGACCAGATATGAGAGATAGGCAGGTCCAAAACCATGTAGACATTTAAAGACAACACATAAGAAATTAAACGGTAAGTGGGATAGGAAGGAAAGCCAGTGAAGGGAAGATAGATCCGGAAGAATAGAGTCCTGAGCGGGAAAATCCAACAGAAGGTGGCTGAAATTCATATAGGTGGAGTGTTAGGGGACTAGATGATTTGCAGGAAGACCAAAGAGAAGCACTGAGCAACGATCAAGGCAAGAGATTACTAGAGCCAAAATCAGCAGTAGAGTAGTATGAAAGTATAGCAATGGGCATGCTTTGAGACAGGTACAGGCCTTAGTAAAAATATGGGTGGAGAAGGAAAGTGAAGAACCAAAAATTACCCTGAGAATATGTGCCCACTGTGAATCTGAGAAGAAGGAGGGAATGCAATAGAAGACATAGGGAGGGAAGGGGCATAGATAATGATGGCAAAAAGTAACTTCAGTGTTGGTTGGGTATGGATGGAGATATTTAGAAGACATCCATGATTGACTAGTAGAAAGTGTTAACAGAAGAGAATCAGTAAGAGTGGAAAATGGAGAGAACATTTTTAGAGTCAACTGGATAGAAGTGGTGAGAGAAATTGAATAAAGCAATGATAGGAATGTGTGATGGTATAGAGTGAGAAAATAAGAGGGCCAAGGTCAAAGCACTGGGGCACACTGAACTTCAGAATAGGCTACGAAGTCATGCCAGCCCAGCATTATATATAAGAGCAATTTGAGAGCTAAAAAGAAAACCATTTAAAGACATTATCCTGAGAACAAAAGTGACAAGGGTTGAAGAATGGTCAGCAGTGTCAAGTGCTGCTGACAGATCAGGAAGAACAAGTGCATTGCTTAGTGTAGCAAGAAGAAGGATGAGAGTAGTGTCATATAAAAGTGTGGCCTCAGCTGAGTGATGATGATGAACACCAGATTCATTGGAGGGCAATAGAGAAAAGCTATTGAGGTGAACAGTGACTTGGACATAAACAATATGTTCCAAAAGTTTGGAAATACATGGGAGAAGAGAGATCAGACAGAAATCAGATGGAAGAGAAGGATCAAGTGTTTTTTTTTTATTTGCTATTGGGAGAATAGTTGTGTGTGTCAATTTAGCAGGAGAGGTGTCAGAAGATAAAGAGAATTTACAGTGAGTAGTTAGATTAGGAATAAGGGTAGGACAGATATTATGACTTGAGGCTCAAGAGATGGTTCAGAAGGTGCAGCAGTGTGGTGAGCCCACAACGGTAAGTGGTGATATCTGCCTCAGAAAGGAGGGAGAAGGAATTAATGGGAGGGGAAATGCAGTACAAACTGAAAAGGAGTTTGGAGGAAATATAGCTTGAAGAAAGGGAACTTTAGAGTGAAAAGTTGGCAAGTTCGGAAGTGGGAAGATAGGATAAGAATGAGGGTTTAGGGAAAGGGGGAGAAAGAATATTGTTAAGAACCTCATAACAGGCAGAGGATCAGGGGAAAAAAGATCAAAAAGAAGAGACAAATCATTAGAAGGAGGAAGAGAAGACAGGGTGTCAAGGTCCTGGAGAAATTACGTTTTCTTATAGTGTCATTCCGCTTGTCACAAAGATAGACGAGAGGAGCGCAGGGCCAGTGTGATCCATGGGTGAGCTGACTAGGGTGATATGCCTGGCTTAAGCTAGAATGGAATTTCCAAACATGGGTAAAGACAACCTGGGACGATCCAAACCTGCTTGCCTGTGGATGTATGCTTCAAATAAAACCTTGTCTATATCAGGTCAGGCAATGCTGTCTGGCACTCGGTCACAGCCCCATCAGGCCTGCAATCCCCTCAGCCCTCGCTTATCGCTCAAATGAAGAGAATAATGCCACAGGGGAGGAATAGTTGGGGCACAAATACCCTTCAACGACTCTCATTGTTAGCTGAAGGACTGATAATGGGCAAGCTCTTTGGCACGAGAAGAAGCATAACGTGATCATTTTCCTTCAAGTGCAACCCTAGGATGTGCTTATATCTGAATGCCCCACTGTTCTATTCTGCCATCAACCTTCCCTGTCTCCAACCACGAGGCAATGTGTGTCTTCTTCCAAGAAACACCCATAAAATCTATAAAATGATGACTTTTTGGCCAAGTTCACATATTCTTCACATCACGCATGCTCACTGCATGCATGTGGCACAATGACTACAAGCAGGTGACCTTGTCTATGTCATACTTTGTGTGCTTCTGTGCCCCTTTAGGCAACCCTTTCCAAAAACAAGTGTGAATCTCAACATTAGGATAAATACAATGTAGTCGCACTTAAGAACAACACAAGCAAGGATGGTATTAGCTGAATTCAGTGACATGGAAATGGATGAATCAACTTGTCAGAGCATGACATAGTTGTCAACTGGCACATCCCCTGTGGTTGCCAGCCTTTCAGTCCAGGCTTTTTTTAAAAATCCTTCAGCACTCTGTATACTGGGTCTTGTAGTTAAGTTTTTGCATACATATTATGGGCCTTGAAGACCAAGCCTGCAAAGTGCTATTTTTAGTTTTGCCTATTAGGTGGTGCTAAAACACCGTAACTATTGCTTTAGAGTACATCTAGGACAGAGATAAGACATGATGAGGGACAGCTTGTATGTATTGTTTGCTTAATTGACCACCCATTGTCTTCCCATGGCCATGCTAATTCCTATGGCCATTCCCTCCTGATTCCTGCCTCTCCCCACCCAAAACACAACCTCCTGAGATCTTATTGAGCTAGCTTTATCAAGAAGTTACATTAAATGAATCTTTTGGCTCAAAGTGCCTCCCAGTGATATTTCAAAGCAGGTTCTGAGTGTCAATGGCTTAATTGGAGTTGCAAATGTGCTACTATTGTAGTAAATATGATTGTTCACAAGGCCTTCCGGGGCCTGGGTCTGCAATACCTGCAACTCTCCCTTTGGAAATACCTTCCTACTCAAGCTCTTCACTCCTCCACTTTCAACTCCACTGTGAAAACATAAAAATTGCTATGAGGCTGGGAAGCCCAAAGGAAACACACCAACACAGGTTACAAAGAACATACAAGTGCTTTATTTAAAAGCTACAACAGTTACCAAAGTCAATTGACAAACGGATAGCTATTCGGCTCTCAGAGTAACGTAACGAACTTCAACGAAGGTTCGATGCATTAGTAGAGAGACCATACATTGGAATATTTGGGTCTTTTATATGTTTTGTCCAGCCTTTGGCCAACCCTCTCGAGGGTTAACCATTCTTGGGATCAGACCTAGAGTTCCTTGCCAGGTCAATCCTATAATTTATGCGTTTTGATCAGTTTCGCTGATACAGTTGTTCATTTACACATAGGTCAGCAATAGGACAAGGTCTCAGTTCGCGACCCCGACAAGTGGCCTGCAGGCATATTAATTATTTGTGTGTGCGGAGGTCACAACGGCCAGAATCTCACTCAGAATGTCATTTAGCCTCCATTTTGATGTTCAGGGTGACTTCCACATTTACAAGAGGACCTAAAATGGCTGCTAAATCCAAGATGGCGACTTACATTACTTTTCGTTAAGGTCAAGACCTTGCAGCAGAGTCTATTCACATGATATTTTAGACAACTTGGCGTAGGCCAATACACATTCAATGTACTGCGATAGGAGGCATAATATTATTTCAATTCAAACAGACCCTCCTTTTGGCCTATGCCAAGTGCTAATATCATTTCTAATACTTTTGCAAAGAACTCCATGCATTGTCGTCCATACATCCCGAATCATTGTCTGTAATATCTATAGCCATTAGGTCGTTCATCAGAACCTCTTGTAACACAAACTCTTTAGATGCTGTATCTGGGGCATATATTCTATGCACTATTGTGCTCACTGCTTGGGCACAACATCCCCCTAGCATTCCACCTATACTCGGAAGACATTGAAAACAGGAACAAAGGAATAGCAGGATCCCCAAAATAACCAGAATGACAGAAAGCACCTTCCAGCCCCAAGATCGTAAAGAATCCCAAAACCACGTGCTAAGATTCCAATCTCCCACAGGGATATGTACTTCAGAACTAAGGATATGCCAGTTATGTATTGCTTTCAAAATTGTCGGCGAAGAATCTGGTACGAAAACACAGCAAGCGGACCCCACCAATTTGCATACTCCACCTCGTTCTGCCAGAATGACATCTAATGCCATCCGATTTTGGAGTGCTACCAATCTTATTGCTTTTTGTTCTAGTGTCATATTGTAGAGTATGTCCGTGGTCCGGTTGATCGTTCTCTCCAGTACCCTTGCTAATCCCCTAATGTTCTCAGAGTTTGTTATCTGTCCCCAAAAGGGCACAACTGATTTTGCTATATCTCCCAATACTTGCCCAGGGGTATCTCAGTTCTTGTCCCGCCGTGGGCGAGCCTTAGAAACCTCCAATGTACTAGCTACAAATACCCCAGGTAACAGGATTCCTAAATAACAGGTTCCCTGCCAATCCTTGGGCAACCAGGGAAATGCTAAACTACCACAAACAAAATAAACAGGCCCCCCCTACATACAGAGGCCTGTTTTCTCCAGTCAAATTTACAATGTTCACACAACCTTCAAAATCTCCCATTGGCCGAGTGCCATTTCTTTGTACACAAAAGGGGACTGAATCAGGGCTATGATTTATAGAGTAGGAAGGAGGCACGGCGTCCTTATTGCCTATCGGAGCCATTTTAAAGGAAATTAGAGTTTGAAAGGGAAGAGATAGTTTATCAGACGGCCTAATAGAAGCGACGTTAGGTTTACTTCTATTCGCAAAAAGCGAGCATCCCAGGGGAGTCAATTCACGTTTCTCGAAATCATTCAAATTAGTTCCATCAAAGTTCCCTGAGATGCTATCATTCCAACGGCCAAAGAATAGTGCTCTAAGAGAGGCATAGCAAGCAGTCGTTAAAGGTAAAGGGTGAATATACCATCCTAGCCCCTTGTTCCCATGTTGCGGTAAATGAGTGCAAATCCAACAATTACTCTTATTAAAAATGGCATGCGTTGCATTCATTACTATCATTAAAGTGTTATTATGATACTTTTGTCTATGTTGGGAGTCTCTAGGGGACAGAGTGTGAAGGTGTACAGAGGGAGTCAAAGCAGTTGGTACAATTTCAATTGGTAGTAGAGGTTTTAGAGGATACATTTCTTTAAAGTACCAAAGTCCTACAGCGGTAATTGCAAAAATACCAATTATCATTATCAAAACACAGCAATACATTTTCGGGGCCCAGGCACATTGTTCATTGTCCAAGTTGGTCACCCCCCTATTCACAAGTCCAGTGCGGGGAGCAGCAGTGGAGGTGGCAGGCATTGCAGTTCCTCAATCGACGACCCCAATGTTCATTGCTGGTGATGCTACGGTCGCGCAATTTCTTAGTCCTTCCCAAACCTAGCCAGCAGAATCCCTTTTGTTCAACAGAAACTTTCTTATACAAAAGAAAAACTTTCAACCACTTCTCTTTTCCAAATGCACGGAAAATCCCGTGCCGTAGTTCTATTTCCTTCGTCGAAGGTTGTACCTGGTGGTACCCAAGACTGTTTGATCCGAAAATAAGGTGTCGTCACTTTCTAAGGGAAGCGACGTACCAGAGGCGACAGAAGTCGCAGAACTTGAAACAGTGTTTTCCGGAAGTGATTTTTCAAGAGAGTGCGGAGACGAAATGGACTGTTCCCCAAGCTCCACAGGCTCAGAGAAATTCTCCGACGCACTCATAGCGCTGTTTGCTACTCCAAGATCAGAGACTGTAGCATCAGCGAGGGGTTCTGCTTCTTCTGTAACGTGCGGCGTTGGGTGAGGAAGTTTCTTCACATGCGTCACGTGGATCCAGTGTTTCTTCCAGCCACCTGCACTGCTGTCCGGGTGACCAACAGCACCTGGTAGGGTCCCTTCCAACGAGGAGCGAGACAGGAAGACCTTTCGTAGGCCTTCACTAGGACCCAACTTCCAGGCTATATATCGTGTCCTGGGCCCGTGAAACATACAGGTAAAGCTGAATAAACCTGGTGATAAATGAAATACAGGTTTTTAGTTAACTGGTTACAGTAGTCTACAAGCAATACATTTTCCACCTCTCTCAGGGTTTTAGGCTTTGGGAGACCGAAAATGTTAGTAGGCCTCCCCATTACTACCTCAAATGGAGAAAGCCCATTCTTAGTTTGAGGTGTGGTACGCATAGCTAATAATACTATAGGTAAGGCATCTGGCCATTTCAGCTTGGTATCGGCACATATTTTTGCAAGCTTATTCATTTAGATACCATTATGTCTTTCCACCAACCCAGCACTTTGAGGATGTCTGGCTGAGTGAAATCGTTTCTCAATATGTAACGCTGTGCATATCTGCAAAATTACTGCTGCAACAAAATGAGGACCATTGTCCGACCAAATTACCCTTGGGAGCCCAAATCGAGGAAATAATTCTTTTACCATAGTCTTTGCAGTGGTCATGGCAGTAGCATCTTTAACGGGGAAAGCCTCGACCCATTTACTAAAAGCACAAATAATTACAAGAACATATTTTAGATTGTTACACCGCTCCATCTCAATAAAATCAAAGTGAATGACCTTGAAGGGAACAGAAGGGGGCCCAAAGCTTCCTCTTGGAGTTACTGTCCCCTTGCCCACATTGTGCTGTAAGCAGATCATACAGTTCCGGACATGACGTTGTGCAGTCTCCGGAAAAGGTAAGAGTTCAGCCGGATTAAGAACACAACACCTCTTAATTTGAATGTGAGGGGCAAACAGAATGAATTCATACCTTGTTAGCCATGCAGAGGCGAGGTGTTGCGTTTGGGTTTTGTTCAATAGGATATCTACAGAGTGAGGTACCATCAAAATCAAATCATGGCCTAGGACCATTCCCTCACTCTGTTTTACAGACGCGGGAGCAGCAGCGACAGTTCGCAAACATCTTGGCAAAGCGCATGCGACAGGATCAAGGGCGGAGGAGTAGTAGCCGCACGGCCTATTCTTCCCTCCGTGTTCTTGTGTTAACACAGCCAAAGCACATCCATCACATTCATGCACAAACAACACAAAGGCCTTGTCATAATTTGGAGTACCCAGAACCGGTGCAGAGCATAACGCGGTTTTGAGAAGCTCAAATGATCGTTGATGTTCCGATTTCCATGGCAGCAGCAAAGAAATGCCCTTCTTCGTCAAAGCCAACATCGGTTTTATCACTAGTGAAAAGTTTGGGATCCACAATCTACAGTAAGAAGCCATACCTATTAAGGCTCTGACTTCCTTCTGTGTATTTGGAACAGACATGCCAGAAATGTGTTTTATTCTTTCAGGTGTCAATCTTCTCCCCTCCTTTGACAGGAGATAGCCTAAATAGGCGACCTCCTGACAACAATATTGAACTTTTTTGAGCAAAGCTTTATGACCATTTTTAGCTAGATGAACAAGCAACAGTACAGTGCCTTCTTTACAAGCACTTTCAGAGTCTGCAGCCAAAAGCAAATCATCGACATATTGAAGCAGTGTACAAGTAGGTGGCAATTCAAGGGTGTCGAGCTGCTCTTTCAAAGCTCTACTATAAATGCTTGGACTTTCAGTATACCCTTGAGGTGCCCTAGTAAATGCAAATGAACGTCCCCCCAAGGTGAACGCAAACAAATATCTACTTTCCTTATGTATCGGAATGCTAAAGAAAGCATTTCTTAAATCCACGACGCTGAAGTGCGTAGCCGTAGCAGGGATCATTGTCAATATCGTCGTTACATCAGGCACGATTGGAAATTGTGGGGCGACAACTCTGTTAATAGCACGAAGATCAATTATGAACCGGTATGGGATTGCATTGTCGCCTTTCTTATATACAGGCAAGATTGGACTGTTACACAAACTACCTGTAATCTCCTCGATCACCCCACGATGCACAAAATCGGAGACAATGCATTTCAAAGCATGCTCGCCCTCAACTGATATTTTATACTGCGGAATGCGTGGTAGTTTAACTCCATGTTTCAAAACTATTTTAACGGGCTCAATCTGTAGTACCCCGACATCATTGTCGTCAACCGCCCATAAACTCTCCGGGACAATGCTAAACTCAGGAGTCAAAGGTCGAATCAGGAACTGAGAATTAGGAAGTTGCTGTGGTGAAACCATCAGCCGTACTCCATCAGAGGAACAATGAATTACTGCATTCAATTTCTTTAACAAATTTAACCCCAGCAAATCCTCTCCACAGTTCGAAGTCAAAAGAAAAGGGCAATGGTCCGTAAAGGGACCCAAAGAAACAGACACCGGTGAAGAAACCGGACAGACAATTGGTATACCAGAAAACCCTCTGGAAACATTTGTTTGCCCTGACAGTGGAATGTTTGGAACCCGAGAATGATCAATGGAGCACTTCTGTGCTCCAGTGTCTATCAAAAACTGGTGTTTCCTATTCCCTACTAATAATTCAACGTAGGGGCCTCTCTGATTAACGGGAATAGGTGAAGGTTCCAAACCCTGCTTCGGGCAGTCCTAATGAAATAGAGTATCGTCGGAAGGAAGCTCTTCAGAAAGGTAGGCAGCAGAAGAGTGATCAAATATGTTCCTCGAGTCCACACTCGAGGTCTGATTTTCCCGTGAAAAAGGTTGCTGAAGATCTTGCAAAAACTGACCTCTATCAGGGCCCCCTGCTCCAGGGCGGCCCCTGGGTCGTCTACCCATACTCCCAAACGCACTGTTTGACCTTTGTTGAAGGACGGGGCACTGTGCTCGCCAATGACCTTCCTGGCGGCAATAAGCACATTGATTAATATTCACAGAACCCAAAGGAGCATTTCCTTTTGGGAGATACTGACCTCTGGTCTGTGTCGTGCCTCCTCTGGGGTTTCTAACAATTTGTTGTAATAATACTTTGGTTTTCAAATCTCCTTTCCTCTTTTCTATTTTCTCCTTCTCATTATTAACACGGTTCTCATAATACTGAGCCATGTGCAAAACTTCAGATTGAGATTTTGCCTGCCAAGCGCTCGCAGAGGACATAATCTGTGACTGGATATCGGGCAACAATCCACGTACAAATTTGTCCGCAAACAACCTTTTCCCAGACTCTGTACCCAAGTCCTGCCCACTGAAGTCAGAAAATACCTGCTTGAATCTGTTAAAGAATTCGGTGGCGCCTTCAGTTTTCCATTGAACACAGGCCGTAAGCTTGTCCCAAATAATTCTTTTCTCTGGAATTATAGTCTTTAATTTTGCGACAATTCTCTCAGGCAAAGTAAGTATTACCTGAGGTGGTTTCTCACCTGCTGGTCTTTCCCCATCAACCCTAATCATATTAGCCCACGTATCTCCCAACCCTGGCACATCGTCTATTGTCCGAACCTGCTTCCATACATCTACGGGTAGGAGTACAGGGAGTAGCAAGTCGATATCACTTAAGGTGAACACAGAGGACTGCAAGACAGACTCTATCTCTTTGTAAAACCCTGTCGGGTTTTTCCTGATATCGGGAACCGATTGTCTAATAGTGTTCACTTCCTGTCGTGAAAACGGGACGTGAAAAAATTGCGATACATAATGTGCAGGGATATCCACAGCGGGTGCACCAGTCCCAGCGTTAGCAGGAATCTCAACCTTTGGGACGAAGGTCGGAGGAACCTCTCTCATAGGCAACTGAGATGTAGGTACCTCCGGCCGCTTACTAAGCAACAGAGCCAGGTCGAGCGCTAAGGCAGCCAAAGAAGTGTCGGGCGAAAAAGCCCTTTTACAAATCCCCAACAACTCTATGGGGCAACTAACCTTCTTTCTTACACATTCTTCTTGCAGGTACTGTACCATTACCTGAATTACCTTTCTTTGCATTTCTACTGTATACTGACTATACGTATCATATACTTCATCTGGCGGAATCGATGAATCCGAGATCCATCGAAACGCATCTTTGGTACAAATTCGTACTTCCTCAGGTGCCGATCTACGACACGGAAGGAACCATTTCTGTACCTACATACTATCGTCTTCATCATCCTCATCTCGTGACTTTTCAAAGTCCTTCCTATTCTCAAACAATCTTTCAACATGACCATATACTTTCTGCTCTGTGTCCCTCGAAAGTGCCAAAGCATTTAGATCTCTTACCCCTTGTGGAAGATCCGAATTTTGTAATCTACCCCACATCACACATAAATGAGTCTACAAACCTTCGATAAAAACATTTTTCTCGGGAAAACTGTTCAAATTAGATAATGTTGAAAAAACATCAACTCGATCACCTTTCTCCATGCAGTGCTTAGCCCATGCAAACAATTCCTGTTTCTTATCTACAGAAACAGTATTACGAGTGACAATCTTTGACCCTGCACCTTGATCAATTTCAGTAAATACGGGACCACTCGGGAGCGGAGGTGCAGGTAAATTTAATAAGGGTGCGACTATCGGCGCAGGAGGAAGGGGCGGTGCGATAGGTGGAGGAACAACAACTAGAGGAATAGGAACAATAGGTTGTGCAGGGGGAACAGGAACAACAGCAGGAACAACAGCAGGAATGGGCAGAGTGCCCAAAAAGGGATCATACGGAGGTGGCGCAGAGGCACCAGGCCTGCGTTCGTTTAACAATTTTTCAATAAATTCTTCAGAAACATGAAAATCTTTAGAGGGGTAAATTTTCTGGATTCCAAGTGAAAAAGCCCTATCCATATTTTTAACTGATTCTGAATGTTTTTCTTTATCATATAACAACGCTTTTTCGGCATTTGTTTTATGACGGCGTGCATGTTTATCCCTACTTTTAAGCTGCTGTAATGCTTCTTTTTTCCAATTCTGTAAAACATCAAAGGCTGCAGGTCTAGCCTTCTTTTTTAGCAAGACCGATTCTAGGTATTCAATACGGGGGATTTCAAAACTGCCATTGATTGGCCACTGAAATTCGGAGGCATGTCTGGTCTGTCTGTGCCAAATATCATTAAATTCTATACTACCAATGCCATACTTACAGTACATAGTACATGCCGGCGACCCCTCCTGTGGTGCCGGACAGCTAAATTCCAAAGATTGTCAATCGCTGCGGAACAGAGCCCTAAAGCAGCTAGACAATTTCACAGGCATTTCACAAAAAATTGGTGTTACCTGGTCAATAATTGTGTCTGCAGATACAATATGCCAAATTCAAATTGTCAGGGTTAAATTAAGAGCCGGGTCACGACTGCACCTGACCAAACCTAAGGAGGACCGTACGGTTTACCAAAGAACTTACCTAACGAATTTTACCTTGTGTTTGGTGGTTTCGACAAATCTGCCCGCCTCAAAAAATGGACCCTCGTCAAGATGCCGTGTCAGACCACACGACTATCGTCCAAGGATCGGATCGTGCAGCGCTGCCGAGGTATCGCGTCTCATTCGGTCAGGCCCACAGTATCACACCGTCCGATCCCGGTTCGATAGTCTGCGTCAACCTTCAATGATCCGGCATCAATCTTGAGGGTCCCTATTCGGGCGCCAACTGTGAAAACATACAAATTGCTATGAGGCTGGGAAGCCCAAAGGAAACACACCAACACACCAACACAGGTTACAAAGAACATACAAGTGCTTTATTTAAAAGCTACAACAGTTTCCAAAGTCAATTGACAAACGGATAGCTATTCAGCTCTCAGAGTAACGTAACGAACTTCAACGAAGGTTCGATGCATTAGTAGAGAGACCGTACATTGAAATATTTGGGTCTTTTATATGTACCCCTCTCGCGGGTTAACCATTCTTGGGATCAGGCCTAGAGTTCCTTGCCAGGTCAATCCTATAATTTATGCGTTTTGATCAGTTTCGCTGATACAGTTGTTCATTTACACATAGGTCAGCAATAGGACAAGGTCTCAGTTCGCGACCCCGACAAGTGGCCTGCAGGCATATTAATTATTTGTGTGTGCGGAGGTCACAACGGCCAGAATCTCACTCAGAATGTTATTTAGCCTCCATTTTGTTGTTCAGGGTGACTTCCACATTTACAAGAGGACCTAAAATGGCGGCTAAATCCAAGACGGAAACTTACATTACTTTTCGTTAAGGTCAAGACCTTGCCGCGGAGTCTATTCACATGATATTTTAGACAACTTGGCGTAGGCCAATACACATTCAATTTACTGCGATAGGAGGCATAATATTATTTCAATTCCAACACCCTCAGGGTCAGTCACTTATCCAAGCAACAAGTTGGTGGTAGATCTCTTTCCTCGGCTGGGGCCTCCATCTGGAATGGCCTCCCTACCTCTCTGAAACTTGAGGAGAATCACCTTTGGTTCCGGAAGCACCCTAAGACCATCCTCTTTGCTTCTGTCTTCTCTCTTCCCCTCCCCTGCTGATCTATCTGTTTCTGCAAGGGCACCTGGCTACCCTTTGAGTTCAGGCCCATATCTATGCCCACAAGATAATCAACCGCGCTGCCTCCTGGCATCCCTTGCGCTTGGGTCTGTCCCTGCAAACCTTTCAGTCCTCTTACCTGCACTTATTAAAACCCGTTGTCTGCACTTAATTCTCACACTTGTCACCTGCTGTCCGCACTACCTTTTGTTGTTGTTTTTGACCATTTGTTCTGCACTTTCCATTCCTCCTCTAGCCCTTGCACTTTCCCCCTTCCCTCTCCCCTGCACTTGTGCGTTCTCAATGTCACTGGTACTAGTAAGATCATTGTTCTGTCCTCCCTTGTGCCCCTCCCTTGCATTGTCCTACTCTGAAACGCTTGTGTATGGGCGCAATATAAAAAACTATCACATCACAAGCAAGTGTACGTTCAACCACTTGATTTGCACACAATATAAGTGTCCTTCACTGAAGTCCTGTTAAAAAGAGCACAGGCAACGCCAACAGTTTTGGCCTGTGTATGTGTATTAGAAAGGAATTTGCCAGGCACTACTATGATATACCCCGGTACTCACACCATTTAACAGAAGATACTATTAACAGCTAGTTAGTACCATTATGACAATGCCTAGCAATGGCTACAAAAATCCCAAAAAGTTTTCATTACCAATGCTTGTTTTAAAATCTGCAAGTAGGTTTTTTTGACCCTCATGACATGGAGCGAGTTGAAAGCGTTGCCATACATATTGATTCATTTGGCTGAAAAAGTAAGGATTTGCCAAGGCAGAAGGATCTGATAAAACTGTTTGGATTATGTTAATACAACATTTGATCAACCGAGTTCTTAGAGGCTTTACTTGTTTATTGGCACCTTTGACATCATTATGGACCATGCTGGCAGTACAACAATGCTTTACTAATCTTCAAGAACATTTCTCTTAAGAAAAAAATAAACATAGTGGTCCTTTTGCACTGGGTGGTGTGGGTAATGAAGGCATAAAAGCAAAGTGTGTTACTTTCATGTGTCCATTATCCCTTCTGCCAAATGTTTCTGCTGACTAGAGTTGGGGGAGGGGCAGAGAACAGAGTTTACATCCTCGCCCTGCTTTCCTCCAACATCTTGTGTGAGCACTTACACCTGCATGAGATATTTACGCAGGAGTAAAATTAATAGATTCCTGTCAATGAACAGGCAGATACGGTAGGAATCCATTATTAAATGCCACATGCAAAGTATGATTTCAGCGGGTTTTGACAATTGTGCTATATACAGCACAAAATTAAACAATAAAGGTTGCACAAGTTGAAAAGTGTATGCAGGAGCTGCAACAGCATGTAAGTGCAAATGTTGATGGTTCCCTTTATCCACTTTGTTTTTTTTTTTAAATTACCTTCATGATGCACTCCATTTGGGATGGTTTTCCTGGTCAGACTGGGGAAGCAAGACAGAAGGCTGACAAATATACTGATCATTCCAAAGATAATACCAATATTGAAAAGCTGATTTTGAAACTGAGCAATAATTCTGAAGTATGGAGCTCAAAAAAGTTCTGAAAGACTGGGGAAAAAGAAGACAAAAAACATTGTTGGAAAATCGAAGGGAATATTGTTGAAACTGTACGGGAATACAGGTATCTGGCTATTGTGCTTGATGCTGATTTAAATTGGAAAAACCATTGGGATTTGTTAAACATACACATCTCCCAAATGTTTGGTGCGATCAGTTTATTTGTGGGAAACAATGGGGGCCATTCGCTACAGATCATCAAAACTCTTTGGGGGTCGTTACAAGTTTGGAGGTAGCCATGCCGCTATAAGCGGCATGGCTACCCCCCTTACCGGCTACTGGGTCCGGGTTCCTCGAATGAGGAATTACCGGGCCATTCAAACCTTGGAGGGCCCGGTAATTCCTCATTCCAGGAACCCAGACCCGGTACATCCCCATTCCCATTCGAGCCCCCATAGGACTCAATGGGAATGGGGAGGGTGCTAATAATGGGCACACTAATAACGGGCCCGTTGTTAGCACCCTGGACTGCTTGCGGGACCCGCTAAGGACACCTGGTTTTACCAGGCGGCCTTACCGGGTTCTGCAAGCAGAACTCTTAATTAGGCGTAAGGGGTTGACGGCTCTGGCACCTTTACCGGCGCCATTAACCCCTTACCGCCTAACTCGTAATGACCCCCTTTATCTTATGAACTTCAGGCCACTAATGTTGTATGAACTAGAAATAGGAGGAAGCAAGTATATAAAAACATTAGTTAAATTAGAGGCAACAATCATTAGGAAACTGATGAGAACTTCATCCACTGTGCCAATTGAATATCTAAAGTTAGAGTGTAATATATATATCGCTGCAGTACCATAGTTCTGCAAAAAAAACCTTGTGTTAATTAAGAGATTGTATGATGCCAAAACTGGGATTCTTACAGGATGCAAAAAATATTGTTGGCTAACAGTATTGAATCTTCCTTAGAAGGCTTGGAGTTAGGGATTTTGGTAACATCTATGAGTTGCTATAAGGCGATTGATATAGAACTGAGTATTGTAGTATTGTAAAGTAAAGCAAATAGTACTTTTTAAATGGAATGCTACATAAATAGTGACAAAATGCCAGATTATTTAAAGGTGTCTCCCTATAGTCATATAATAAGGATGTATATGTCTATTAAATTCAACACTATGCTTCAATGGAACTCATGGGAGCATGATCTAATATTCTAAGGCAAGATAGACATTGGCAATCATGTGGGGAATTGACCATAGAAACTACAGAACATCTTCTAATTGACTGTGCCAGTCTGGATAGAATCCGGCCTAGACATTCATTAAAATATTATAATTGCGCAGGAGGTCAATGTCTACAATTCCTATGGGGATTATTTCTTAATGGCAACGGTATCAATCTTATATATTGTATGGTGCACTTACGTGATATGTTTTTTTAATATGTTGAATTAGATGTGTTATTTTTTTTATTTTTTTTTTTTATTGAAACATCAGCCTAAAGTACCACATATCAAGCAATGTGGCATCAGACTTTTATTACAAAATAACATCATTCATCGAAAATCGTCCAGCCAGAAACCAATTCATGGTACCATATCCGATATTCTGAGTGGAAAGAAAGATTCAATTTTGGAGAATCATTTACAGATCTTCAAGATTTAAGGCGTCTATGTAGTCTATTACCGCACAGCTTAATTTTGTGTTGTGACCGGCTGCTACGTAGGACCACCAGTCTCGTGTGATATAATCTACTGGGATATATTCTCCTAGATGTTGCATTCTCTTTGAAGTGGTCTTCGTGCATTTGGTAATCATATGTTCTAAGGATTCTATTTCGTTATAACAGAAGCGACATAAATTATCCTTTGCTTCTTTAAAGTGACGACCCCACATCATTTCTTTTGTTTTGATAGCGTTTAATCGAAGTCTTAGAAACTGCTCGCGATGGTGACGGGATGGACAATTCGTTAAATATCTACTTGTAGCATTTAGTTTATGTTCTTCGATTCCAGAGTCTAGGGTGGTCTTCAACTGCAAGCGTCGCTCCTTATTCTTAATCCAGCACCATTGTTCGAATTTTGTTTTTATGGATTGTGGTCGCGTCAGCAGGTCTTGCAAGGTCAGATCGGCATTGGATAAGGTTGATATCATTATTTGTTTCCACTCATCTAGCAATTTCGAATTTCCTGTAGTTTTTTCCCCAACAAAGATTTCAAATGCTGGCGTGATGGGGATCAAATTCATTTTGCGTAATACCATTAGTGATTTCCACATTACGTGAGTGTGTAGGGAATTTAGGGATAATTCATGTCTTTTGTGGATCATCGAGATGTATGAAGGAAGCTTCAGGACACGCCGCCAGTAGTTCCCTTCTAGCTTTTGCCAGAACAAAGCATCGATGTTCCAACCAGACTCTGAACCGAAGGTAATTGCAGGAATCACCTTTTGGATGTAGAAGGTCAGGACTGGTGCTAGAGTGAACTTCCCAAAGTTTCTGTTCAGCAGCTGGCCTTGAATGCTGTATTGAGTAATTCTGTTTACCATATCGACCTTCCAATGATGTTCATGCACTGAGTTGTTAAATGTTATTCCCAGGTATCTGATCGAGTTAACTACATCCATTCACTTGTCGTCAATTTTCCACACAAAAGCTTTCTGTTTGTCAGTGCGGTGATGACCAATGATGACAATTTTGGATTTTTCGATGTTCAGCTCCAGATCATTTTTTTTGAGATAGTCATGGAGATTTATTAGCTGGCGTTGCAGACCAATCTGTGTTTGGTCCAGCAAAACTATCTCGTCAGCGTAAATTATGCATCCTATTTCATTATTGTTCAATTTCGGTGGAAAACAACGCACGTCTTTACGATATGCTGGGAGGTCAGAAATGAATAGTTTGAAAAGTTCAGATGCTAGTGGGCATCCCTGTTTCACACCTGAGTTTGTTAAGATCGGCTTAGATAGTGAGCCTTGGTTGTTTAATCTTATTTTGATGGTAGTCTGTGTGTGTAGAGCTCTTATCGGTGCGACCAGGTCGCTTGGACATTTCCAATTTGTTCATTTTTGCCATAATTTATTGCGGTTTACGCTATCAAAAGCTCCCCTCAGATCGATGAATGCTAGATATAATCTCGACTTTGCTTTTAGGCTTTCAAGTTTTAGTATATTTATTAGCAGCAGGTTTACCTCTACACCTATGCCTTTTGTGAAGCCTGTTTGCCGGATGTCTAAGATTTTCTTTTCTATGGACCATGCCGTTAGCCTTTGTCGTAAAAAGGAGGCGAAAAGTTTTCCAATGGTGTCCAACAGGGCAATCGGACGATAGTTGGTTGTATCGGCCCTGTTGCCCTTTTTATAGATTGGCACTATGATCGCTGCACGCCAAGAATCTGGTATCGTCATTGATGTGGACAGGCGTGCAAATAATTGTACCATAAAGATAGCCCATTGTTGTTCATTCTTCTTCAGCATCGTGTTGGATATTAGGTCTGGGCCTGCTGCATGCGAGCTTTTGAGGGCTCGTATTGCAGCTCTGATGTCTTCCACAGTTATTTGAAGATTCCAAGATGACAGCTCATTTATGGGTATTCTTTTGTCTTCATTAGATGGTTTATTGAAGATTTTAGTAAAATGATGTTCCCATGTAGCGGCGTCAATTGTATTGGATGGTATTTGATGATGTCTCGAATTTCCTGTATTAAGAATCATCCAGGTTTCCCGAGAATTCTTCTGAATTAGATGTTTCATTAGAAGCTCGGCTTTGTCTTGCTCAATTATTAGTTTCTGAGATTTCAACCAGTTACGGTATGCTTGACGACGCACACGTATTGCGGCTTTGATTGTAGTTTTCGGGCTGGCTGAATTGCAAGACTTCTTTAGGGCTCTAATGTCGCGTCGCATAACCTGTTTAGCTTGAGTCAGGATTGTAGACGAAAGATGTTTATGAGTTGCACCCATTATGTGGTTTGCAGCTTTGGTTGTAATAAAGTCCAAAAGCAAGGGAGCATAATTCACAGACAAATCGCTGTCTTGACAAAATTGCTGGCGTAGTTTTTCAATCCTGAGACTGTCAATTCTAAGACGATTACCGCCGGTATTTACGGAAATAGTAGGTTCGTAGGATCTTTGTTCGAGTGACCATTCTATCATGCAGGTCAGTCTGAGCAGCTTGTGATCACTACTAGGCATAGTTCTTATTGACAAAGTCAGATCGCTTTCAAGTAGATGTTGAGATACCCAGAAGTAGTCAGTTATGGACTGCGCATTCTGAGACGACCATGTTGACTGAGGGGGTTGTTCCCCTATAGCTTGGCCATTTACCATAAAGCAGTTTCGATTCCGTAGTGCCTGGCTCCATTTAAACTCTCGACTTTTTTCTTCGTCTCGAGTTAATCGTTTAAACGTCTTCGTCACATGATCGTGTTTAAACCATGAACAATTTAGATCACCTGCACAAATTATGGATAAGTTCTTATTGACGGTTAGTGATTTATCAATACAAGATGTTATTGCGTTTATAAAATTTTTGGTGCTGATTTTGTTCGGATTCCAATATCCGTTTAAGACAAGCAAATGTTTCCTTGTGTCTAAATTTTCATCTGTTGTCTGAAGCAGTGCACTTTGCACAAAAGGATTGGGATTAGAGGAATCAACGAGGCGCCACCTCGTGTTTATTTTAATCATCATTAGTAAACCAGAGGAAGGTCGCCCCTTTAAATTTTTGATTGCTGGATTTAATAGTGTTAAGAAGCCATCTCGTGACGGAGGGTCGCATAACCAAGTCTCCTGCAGACAGATGACGAAGACTTTATCTAAATCAGCATCAAATTTATTGAATAAGTGAACAAATCCTCGAGTATTCCAGGAAATAAATTCACGAGTACACTTGTTTCCGGTCCTTGGTGGCTAACATCGTTCAACCTCCATAATATGGTTGATGATTTTCGCAGATTGGTTGTTATTTGATCTTGGGTTCTCCTTAGTGGTCGTAGCTCTGCGCAGCTCAGCACATCTTTGCTTTTGCGTTTCTTGAGAAATTTTTTGTCCGCTTATTTTCGACCTAACGAAACTTGTGCTCGTAGGTTCCACAGAGATATCGAACCCAAGCGCTAGCAATTCCTCTAAGGCTTTCACAATTGTGTTTCGAACTGAGACCGAGGTTATATGTAATAGAACCTGGTCACAGCGTTTTTCTGTTACATACTCAACAATTCGTATGTCTTCAGACAAGATCGTTCGTAAAGATGGAATGCAGGCAAATAATTTCAAAACATTATTGCGATTCAGGTTTAGATCATGATCTTCTCGATTTAGATTTTGTAGTCTCAGTTTGTAGTTCGTAGGACTTGAGCCGTTTCTTAGGGATGAAGAGGCATGAGAGATGTAACGAGCTTGCTTCTTTTCTTGGAAGCGTGTGTATTTGGGATTTAGCCGCGGCAACCGATTAGGGGATGGCCTCAAATTCGTCGAAACCATTTTTGTGGTTCATGTCTTCGTCCATATTAAGGTTTATTCTATGTGGCAATTCGTAATGAGCATCATCAGGTACCACGATAGGGTCAATGATAGGGTTTCCAGATGCAGCGTCGTCGGAGTAGGTTGAAAGATTGCGGAGATCGATTTCTATATCCGATGACTTTTGTACGGCTTTCACAGTCTGATTCCGTTCTTTGTCGTTTGCTCGCTGGTGCAGTGAGGCGCCCATGGCCTCCAGGATCGTTGTCCGCATAAGCAATGTTGTCTTTGCTGGACTTTGACGATACTGTTCTGCAAGATGGAGCAGACCTATTATCAGGCATTGCATTTCTGATGAATTTCTGTGACTTTGCGTTGCTGGCGCGTTTTTTAGTAGCATATATTACCTTCCCAAAAGCTGCTTGTCGACCATATGTTAACAAGGCTTTTTGGTCAGAAGTCGCGGAGGCCTTTGTGGCTTTTGCCGTGCCTTCGAAGATTCCAAAAGAAGTCAAAGGCAATTAAGATTGGGTACTTATGGCTGAACTCGGTACTTGTTCGCTCAACGTCGGCACGAAAGCAAGCGCAGGCAGGGGCGCTGTCAAATTTCTTTCTCCGTTGTTGACAGCCGCAACAATGGAGGTTGTTTCTACGGCTGATGACTTCAAAGATTGAACAGAATCATTTGTGTCTTGTGGTCGTTTTTGCGGTGGTATTGAAGCCTTGATTGATCGTATAGGTGCTTGAGGGATTGTTGAAACGATGTTTGAACCCATCATGGTTGATGAATGTCTCATCCATTTCACAGGTTCAAGTAACCCATCAGATAAGGTGTCATTTTGGCAATGATGCCGTGCTGCAAGGTCACTCAAACGTTCTTGCCATCGCATCGTATGTTCTGCTTCCTGAGACAATTGTGATTGTAAAAAGTTTGTCACGTTGTCAAATTTGTCCATCTTTTCTTTAAGGGATAAGATAAGTGATGTCTGGTCTTTGTGGGCCTCCTGCAGTGACTCGTACATCTTCAGAAACGGAAGCAGGGCTGCAGAAGAAGCTGCTAAAACATTGTTATAGATCTGCATCGCTGCAGCTGAGGAGAGACTCGGTTTTGAGTCGGTAGTGGTTTTATCCGCCGAAGATGAATGTGAGCAATTTGTGTTTTCTGTTTGAGGCTCACTAGAAGACGACGTATTCACTGTTGTAGTCACCGAGATATTCCGTGGAAGTTGTGAAGGATTTGGTCGTGGATGAACATTTCTTGGAGTACTAGAAGAGGCCGTATTGGAGGTGTGAGATCTCGTCTTGATATAAGTTCTATTAGTAGTGCTATCATCTGCACTACTAATAATTCTTTTGTCGTATGATGTTGGACACATTTGGTTTCTTTTCTGCATCAGACCACGATCAGAAATGTCACGTGATCTGTGCAAGTAATCACTTGCAGTGTCAAGGTTGTGACTGGGATGATTAGTTACTTGACCTTGGAGAACATGACAAATCGTAGGCCCATGAGGGGGTTGAGTATTTCCTGACATCACTAGTTCTTTTACTTGTTCTGTCGAAGAGCGATCCTGAAGACTGTGTGACGGCGTTATATTCGTCGTCCTAAAATTGCAGATTAAAAGTTTGACTTCCAATGGGGCACTCGATTGAGTTTTATGTATATAACGAGATTCAGCTTCAGTGAGCAAGGGATCATTATCCGCAACCTCAAGATCTTCAATCAAAGGTATCGCAGTTTGCATCTCCTCATCGAGTACAGTCGAGTTGTCAATTCCTTCCTCATCTTGCGAGGCTTCCATAATTTCTGCATCTGTAATTTCGAAAGGCGTGAAAAATTCCTCAGTGTTTCCTATTGAATTTAACGTTGGCTGGGATGTATAGTTAGGCTGACATGATCGTGATCGTGAAGAATCTAAAGAAATAGGAGGTAGGTTAGTTAAAGTTAGTAATGGTCGTTGTAGAGAAGCGTTTGATTTCCCGGCATCATCAATCGCTTTGGATTTGTCGGACTCCGACTCAAGCGTAAGCTCCTCAGAAATGGGTTTGGGCATGCTTTGAACCACCATGGGAACTGTTTGGTTGGTTACACAATCGAGCAAAGGTACGGATTGCTCACCGATGTAGGAATTTTTGTGAGCAAAGATTGATTGTTTGTCAAAGCTCGCAGACTCTACAGAAGTCGCGGCGCAGGCTTTCTTTGACCATTCCGCACTCTTCGCTCTAGCATTTGTGCTCGACGTGTTTACGATCAAAGCTTCAGGGTCAGCAAGGGGAAAGGTGGACGCTACGGTCGCAGCGATCTCAAGCGGGGTCACATTAGTAGACATAGGAGACACAAGCGGCACCAGTGCTGCTAGTTGGTACTTATCAGTCATTAAGTCAACAGTTTCGGGTGATCCTTTGGCCACGTGTCTCTTTAAAACAGATCTTACCTTTGAAGACACGGGAGCAGAGTCCGCCTTCAAGGGTGTCCACGGATTCTGCATCCGACGCTGTTGTATTGTTTTGTGCCTTGTTTGGGGGCCTCCATGGCTAGTTTGAGCAGTCATTTCACAACTTTGTGCACAGTGCTGCCAGACGCGGA
Organism: Ambystoma mexicanum; assembly: GCF_040938575.1. NCBI lineage: Eukaryota > Metazoa > Chordata > Amphibia > Caudata > Ambystomatidae > Ambystoma > Ambystoma mexicanum. Next base: position 242,040,403 of record NC_090940.1, on the reverse strand, counting down.
CTGACACAGACTGACTCTGCGCACGACTCCGCGCGCGCTCCGCGCTTGATGTGGGGTTATATAGTCGCCGCCCACAGCCGGCAGGTTTAAAGCAGCAGTACGTGAATTGGAAAAACACTCGGCAAACACTTGGCCGGACACGTAGCTGCAGCTCCTCACAACCCAAAAAAGTCAAATGGACTGCGCAGACTGACTCTGCGCACGACTCCGTGCGCGCTCCGCGCTTGATGTGGGGTTATATAGTCGCCGCCCACAGCCCACAGCCGGCAGGTTTAAAGCAGCAGTACTTGAATTGGAAAAACACTCGGCAAACACTTGGCCGGACACGTAGCTGCAGCTCCTCACAACCCAAAAAAGTCAAATGGACTGACGCAGACTGACTCTGCGCACGACTCGGCGCGCGCTCCGCGCTTGATGTGGGGTTATATAGTCGCCGCCCACAGCCAACAGCCGGCAGGTTTAAAGCAGCAGTACTTGAATTGGAAAAACACTCGGCAAACACTTGGCCGGACACGTAGCTGCAGCTCCTCACAACCCAAAAAAGTCAAATGGACTGACGCAGACTGACTCTGTGTTATTGAATTATGTTTACGATTCAGTTTTTATGTTATTTGGTTTTCATAATTGATTGGATGATTGCTGTTTATTTTGTGTATACGGCCTTTTTATAAAGGCTAAAGATACAAGAGAAAGTTCTGAAAGTAATGGTGCTGGTCTTGTTGAATGCATTCATTAAAAGAGTCTGGCATCCAATAACAACTGGCAGAATTGGGCTAGTGCTTGAGGAAGGAGAATGCCATCCGGCAAGTTATACTATTCTTCAATCGCCTCAGTGGAGGGGGTCCAATTCCTACTTTTACATTAAATTGCATTGGGTAGTTATTGTACTGTGCAGACAGAGGACGCATTACACTAACATATACCCAGGAAGGTACATTTAACAGCAATAGTTACAAAATGCAACCCCAAATAGATGCTGTGCCAATTAAGCATAACGGAAAGTAACTGGGGCTAATCCTGGCAGTGATTTGAGTAATTGGGCATTGCATTGCAATGGTGAGAGTACCTGGTGCTTTGATGGCAAGACATGACAACAGTGTTGGCAAAACCTGCATGTATTGTGAGTATTGGCCTTTTGATGGCAATACCACCTATATTAAAACAACACCTGTCACAGGGTGACAGGGTAAAGCATGGCAATACATGGAGCATGATGATACTCCCCAGGCATGTGATGGCAATGGCAGGAACAAGGCTTCTGGTACCTGGCCATGTGATGCCAATGTCCTATAAAAGCCTAAAAAATGCTAAATTACAGCCAACAATTATTGGCTTTGTCAATGCTTGTTTTATTACTATTGTGTGCACTCTATGACTAACACCCATAAAGCAGATGGTCTATATCACATTCCTGTACACCCTTTCAAAAATCACTTTCTCATTTAAAGCAAAATTCAGCAATTGATTAACCATTCCATTGGCCTGATTAACGTGCCTTTGCAGACACATACATATACTTTGAGTGTGTACAAACATTTGCACATGTCATTTATCTAAGCGTACAATGGATTTGCGCTTACCCAAGTATAGGTTAATCTGGACCCAAACAAACCCACTGTGATATCCATGCACTTTAGGTATCCAGACTCTGCAGGATTCTTTCTAGGTTATCAGTCTTCGAAGCATTGCATTCTAAGTAATTCAGTAACCACATGCATCAGTTTTACTTAGATCTTTCCTAAGTCCCATGTGTATGGCAATATCCCACAGTGGACGAAACATAATGGAAATTGAAGACCCTTTCGGTCTTCGGCCGGCATCAATCCCAGTCCTTGAAAGACCCATTGAGCCTGACTGCACACTGAACGCTATGGGACACACAGGCAACCTCAGTCACTTTTTTGCAAACATATTCACTTGTCTGTACAAAGACATGCAGCCAAAGCACTCAAGTAATGCTTTGAATCCAAGGTTGTGTTGTGCCCCTCTCTTACCTTCAAGAACTCTCATCTCACATTCTGAATTCTCTCAGCTTTGTCTCTGTGCATCTTCACTTCAGTTTTCTTGATTAGATATATCAGTCCTTTCATTAACTCTTACTGCACACAACATGTTCCCAACTTCCACAACCTCTCATATTTGGTCTGTCACATTGTACAGGTCAGCTCGCACCACACTCTCTCACTGGCTATCGCAATGACACACGTCAAACTCCAGGTCACAGTAACTCAGCACCAAAGGAAAACACATTCAATTCACTGCAGGTCCATGCTCTCATTTCTGAACATAGATCATGGATGCGAAATAGGAGCAAATCTCACATATTCTTTAACTAAGCAATTAAATGCTGATCATTTCAAGAACTCCTTATTAAGATTAGTAGGAAATAAAGGTAATAACGAGGTCAATTTTAAATTTGGAAAAAGGCGAAAGGACCCCCCACTCCCTGCTCTGCCTCTCTCACTTGAAAGACAAACAGCGAGGGCTGCACTAGACTCCCGATAAGGTATTATCTTTTTAACTTGTCTCAGCAGTAGAATGGCAAAGTGATTAGTGATGGCTACAGGTAACTGGCAGCAGCCATTTCTGTGGCACTTTCTTTGTTAGGAATACATAATGGTTTAATAAGCTGTTTTTGTGTGATTGATTAGAAATGGTGGTAGTTCTCAAGAAGGTGCATGAAACAAAAGACCGTGGGCCTCATTACAAGTTTGCCGGTCCGGTAACCACGGTACCGGTAAGCTTGCCGGTACTGTACTTACCGGACAGGCACCCGCAAGCAGAGCATGTCAGATGCACCAGCTTCCCCATTCCCATTGAGCTATGGGGCTCAAATGGGAATGGGGAAGAATATTTTCTGGCGCCCAGGAATGCCCGATTACCGGGTACGGCAAGGCCGTAATGACCCGGTAATTGCCCATTCCTGGCCGCCAGAAAAATGTGCACATTTGGCAGCAGCCTGCCGGTTTTACCGCCAAACTTGTAATGAGCCCCCTTGTCATGCATTGCATTTCATTTAACTTTGAGTCTCTAGGAGTTTTTTTCGTAGGTTCTAATTATTTTGCATGCTGGAACTTGCAGGCTTCCATACAGAATGGTGAAAATAAAGCAACACAGGGGGGCATTTTCCATGTCTTGCAGAGTGGTAAAAGTAGTGCTAACAACGTTTACCAACATTTTGAATGCCTTTCAGAATTGTGTATGGTTTGAGTGGTGAAGGTGGAGACCAATCAGTGCTGGCTTGACATTCTCACCTGCCATATCAGCTTTTATTTATTTTTGCTATTTATTGTGCATTTGTAAGGCACTTATATATCAAGTAAATTGTGTTTCAAAGCACTCACAAGGCAACAGGGAGGGAACATGGGAATGAAAGGCAAATATAATAACAATGAAGAAAGGGAGAGGCGGTTCTACTGGGCCTGATAAGCATTGTATCTATATGCTGGTCGAAAAAACAATGGACTCCTATGGAATCAGCCAGACATTTACACCTGATACATGGAAGCAGATTTCAGAGGAATCCGTTACGGAAAGCTCATGCAATCATTAACTATGTCCGAAATGTACACTATTCAGACACTTAATGGAAACGTGAAGAATAAAGGACAATTAGACTGTTTTAATATTTACTTGTCTGCTATTTTGTGGAAACAATTAGAATTGCATAAAGAAGCCCTTTTGTACTAGAGCGCAAACAGTAGTGCAATTTAGGATTCTAAACAAATTACACCAGCACTTTTTTTGATTGCCAGGTTTGTTTATTGTGCGACTTGTGCACCTTTTGAAATCATATGCATAAAATGGCGAAATTATTTTATGTTTTCAAACCCAAACATGAACACATAATTGAGCTGGGAAAATATGGGGCAAGGTTCATATATGTCAGACTAGGCTAGAGTTCCAGCTCCATCTCTTAACGAAAGTGTATGTGCTCCTGTGCAAATCTTTTTTTTAGGCCATGATTCATGGAATTATTCGCTTGTAAAACAGGGATTTGCGTGCCATTATGCCCACAAAACCCTGCCTTACGAATGGGGATGTGCACGCAGAATCGCACGCAAATCTCGATATTACACGCAAACATTTCCACGAATCAGGGCCTTAATCTCACTGGGCCTTACCTTTCTGTCCCTGCAAGTGATTCAGATTACAGTGCACGCTATTCCAAAAAACCCTCACTAATTGTTTACTGGATAAGTGTTGCTCCATACATAATAATAATGATGGCCACTCATGTACTCCAGGTATTGGGCCTAATTCACAGAGCATTTTCCAATGGGTTTTGCCATTATAAAACGCTTCTGTGAATTAGGCCCATTTTTTCCAAATGTGTATGTCACCCTGAGGATATTGGTTACATTTCCATTTGCTGTTGCCGACAAGCCACCGGGTGGATCATTTAATACATTGGGCCTCATTATGAGGTTGGAGGTAGCCATGCCCTTCAGAAGGGCATGGCTATGCCCAAACTCGGCCCGGCTCTGGGTCCCGCAAAAGGGGATTTACCGGGCCGTTCCGACCTTGGAGGGCACAGTAATTCCATTTTGCAGGACCCGGAGCCGGTACATCCCCATTTCCATTTGAGCCCCCATAAGGCTCAAAGGGAATGGGGAGAATGGTAGCAGCGGTGCCGTTCATAACGCTACCATTGCTACCAACCTGGTCTGCTCGCGGGTGCTGCTCTGCACGCCTGGTTTGAACAGGCGTCCAGAGCGGCACCCGCGAGCAAACTCGCAATGTTGCGGCACGGTGACAACGGCGCCAGTAGCACTACCGGCGCCGTTGTTGCCTTACCACAACAGTCATAATGAGGCCCATTGTCCATGATGTGCGGTACACACTTTCAACATTCGAATGTTCATTTTATATACTTGGATCAAAGTGATTTTGTAAGAGGATCACATCCAAGTGCATAAGGGAATGTCACATTTGTAAGAGAAATCGCCTTAGGCACGAGAGGGAATGCCTCCTAGTGAACATGCTGGCACTTACTTCTCACGGGCATGTTGAATGTACACCAAGAGCCAGATAGCAGAAACTGAGCACTGGTGGAGTTGTAACTTTGCTCGGTCTGTTCACCTGGGAAAAAACAGCCCTAGTGCAAAAGATATATGGTGCCATGTCACAAAATCTCTACATCATCAATTACCAGTGCGGAAAAAGGGACCCTAGTACAAAAAACATAGGGCCTGATTCATAGAAGTTTTAGCGTGGTGCAAAGTGTTTTGCACTGGTGCAAAGTGACTTTGTACTCACTTTGCACCAGTGGAAAACACAGTGCACCACGCTAAAAAACGTCCATGAATCAGGCCATACTAGGCTACGTTGTTCCGTGCAAAGCCAGTACAAAGTCAATTTGCGCTGAAAAAAATACTCTTTTCAGCGCTTTGTGAATCAGGGTGTTTGTTGGCAGTTCAAAATCACTTTGCACCATGCTAAAAATTCCATCTATCAGGCCCAGATTCTTGTAATTCATTATTGCACCAGGCGAGGTCTAGTAATCGGGAAGACATGTCCTTCCTAGAAAAATGCATTGAAAGAGTATTTGTATTGCTATCCACATTTATTTTCCTAGTGCTGATTGCCCTTGCAGTGCTGCACATATTAACCAAGCGTTCAATAACTTTTCCCACCATTGCAACACCTGCCCTAGTGCTAATACAATTCTGAGTTAGCACTAGGCCTGGACTGGCTCAAAAATGTATTGCAAGAATAAATGGTTGTCGGGCAAACTTTACCCTCGTGCTAATACCGTACAAAATTGCACTTGCACCAGATCAACATTTCTGTAATCTCGACTCAAGTCTCTGGCACTGGATGCGGCCCATTCTATAACACCAGCTGCTCAATTAGAAACTGTCATTGCCATTACACTCCGATTATATGGGCCAAAATATAATACGGAATACTGTCACTGCGTTTACCTGACTGACGAAGGCAGCTGCCGTGTGTGATGTATTTTGACTTCGTTCAGCCATACTAAGGGGTGAACAGTGCCGTTTCAAGGGAAAGCCTCTGCGCCAAATCCTGACACCGTGTCTTCTGCAATAAAGGGTCTCTGATTTTGCAGTGTCGTCTTCTAATGCCTGCTTATTTTCAAGATAGAGAATCTATTTTATTAGTGTTCGTCTCATTACTCTAAATTACGCGACGACCTAAACAGAGAGTTCAATCAAATTCACATTTCTAGTCTTGTAGTGCACTGCCATCTAGTGGCATCCGATGAAAATGCGGCCAAATGTCAAAGTATTGACAGTGCCAGACCTCGAGTGTATGTTATAGCCGTTCAAACTAGGATTCCTGAATGTGAGGGTGTTAAACATGTTTATAACTTCTGGGAAAGTGGGTAGGAAAAGCTCAACGCATTTTGAAAAACTCTGATTTGCCTTTGTTGAACAAATAACGAAAGAACATTTGGAAATCCTTCCTAAATTCTGTTTTCTTCTCTGTTCGGTTTGCACTTGCCTGACTCCTGAGTGACATGTAAGTGTTGCCACTGACTTTGAAAAAAACAGGTGGTTAACCCTTATTATGTAAACATTACTCTACATTATAAATGACTGCACAGTACCAATTAGATTACTTTTCTTCCTGGTTGTGATCACATTGGTATTGCAAATATTCACTGATGCCCTTGATATTCAATTACTGGTGCTGATAATACGTTTGGCAGCCATTACAACCAGTGATATAACATTGTATAGCCTAACCCACCCTAGACCACGTAAATGGCACTGTTATGTGGCATCAATCCTAATAACATACTTACCACGTTCGTAATTCAAATGTCAGCCACATTGACAGATGCATATACCATTGTAGAATGATTTGGCTAAATGAGTATTTTACGGGTTTTTCTAGTGCAACGCACCTGGTATCATGCCCCCTGATATACAATCCTACCCCACAATGCCAAGTAATTAAACAGTGTTTTTCTCAAAATCCTAAATGTATTTATAAGACATAAAGTAGCTTCAACTAAGTTGGTCTCCAGCTTTACAACATGAAGACGAACACAATGGTAGAGGCTCAATTTTAAGTTGTAATTCAAACTAATTTTACCTGTCTCTAAGAATCTCACTAATGTTTTTCACACACGCAATCAAAGCAAATTTAAATAAATATATAATCTAAAGGATACTAGGCACTCTAAACATTGAAATTGTTTTAACATCTGTTTTAAAAAAAACACCAAAATACTTTAATGATAACTTTTTAACATATGCAAGTGTGTTTAAAAGATTCTGTTTTCTCCAGTATCAAGACAAATGTGGGATTGGAGGAAGAAACTTGACCAATTAACATTTAAAGTAGACTTACCATCAACGTGACTCCCCTATAGAGTTGTGAGGAAGTGAATAGGTATGCTATGTGCAAATCATTTAAATGTAGACAATTGTCAGCTTGCATTTGACTCTTGTAGGTTTGACTTCGATTAAATTCTCTCATGGATCTTAATACTCTATGCTAAACCCACATAAATCCTGTGTTCTTACAATATGTGGGAGCATTGTTCTCTAAACATGAGAGTGCTACTTTCAGTCTATACATGTATGACTACAGTTATGTATGAAACTTTAAATGTATGTGTGTGTGTACATGGTTTTCAGTCTATTGGATGTGCAACTGCCAATCTATGTATGCATGCACAGCTTTTAGGTTTCAGCATGCATGTGTTTTTGGGGTGGAGATGTCAAATTGTCCAGTAAAATGTACAATGTCTGAACCCACCCCCTGACTTTCCACATTCCACATGAGTCTATTTGCACATTTAAATATAAGGGACTACAGGGATCTAACGTGTCACACAATCCTTATTTAATAACATTATTTCCCTATACTAAGTTTTATTGCCAAAGCAAATAATGTATGACTTTGGCCTCTCCCGGATGCATTGATGCATGATATATGTCAGACAATATTTTGTTGAGACTGACACTATGTTCCAAATGGCACTATGCCAGCTTAAGCCCATACTTCTATTATAAATGGTACTGAATTTTACAAAGGCAATTCTGCATTAAAGTGGCATTTAAATACATTGTTTTATGTTTTCTTTATCAATACAAAATACATTGGTCTTTAAAGGAGGACCTCACTTTGAGTTTGATGCAAATGGGAGAACACAGGGGATTAACAAATCAGCACCTATGTTCCTGTTCACAAATTGCATTCCCTCGAGTTCCGAGTAATTGTTTTACCTTACTTACCCTAGTCAATCTATATGGACAAGTTGGGGTTTATCAGGGTTTAATTTACCTTTTGAAATGTGGCTTCTTATTCTGAAAATCAGCTGTCGACACTTTTTATGTGGCTATCTGGTATCTGGAAACCAATTTCAAAACAAAGACTGATCATCCTTCTCTCAATGGGTTGGTCTTCAATCTGCCTGGGGTCAGTCCTTAAAATAATGTCAGCTCTGTTCTCCCATCTCCAGTTTATTTCCAAAGAACCAACCACCGGTTAATCTCCCTATATTACATAATCATATTACTCCCTATCCTCTCTGTGCATGTAATAATATATCTTTCTAACTCCACCCCACTGTGTGACAGAGGTTTGGTTTTCCCAGTCCCAGAAATGGTAGATCAAACCCATTCCTGTTGAGAAAATGCAAATTTTGTTTTTGTGGTCTCCTTTTTGGTCTGAATATATGACATTAATAAAATGAACATGATTAGATGCTGGGGATCGGTGTGCACAATGAGACACTTGAATGATCGCACTGTGATCAAATGTGGAGGAGTTACGTGTTTTTGCAATGTGTTGCCTATTCTTAATGTTGCACGGTATATACATTTTACAAATAACTTCTAGCTACGAAACCCACTTTGTTTTCTGTCAATCTGAGATTGCATCCCGACGCAATGATTATTTTAATGATTAAACATTTGATTTAAGATTTACCACACGTTATTGTCCATTTATGTTGCTAGTGGATAGTTGCTCAATTTGGTCACTAGACGTCACTGTTTACAAATCCCCAACACATTGCACTTTCCAATATGAATAACTTCTGTCCCAACCAGGTTTCTTCTGTGTTAGCATGGGAATCAATAACCCCACTCTTGAACGTTACTAATGGAGTTCTTATGGGAAACCTGGAGTTTGATCGATTATGACAAGCCCTTTGAAGCCAAGAGTCCAAATCCATTGAGAGAAGAATTCATAGAATTCAGCGCAGAAGCAGCGCATGCGGGCAGCGCAGAGAGGGACCATGCACCAGCGTGCGCCAGCCACGTGCGCCAAAACCCATTTTCACGCACAGTGTATTCATGGATACTAACATACATAACCAGCCATGGTGCAGCGACCCTACAGCAGCGCCACTTATGCCCCCAACCCTGCCCCGTGCGCCAAAAACATTACACAAATCCCCTATATGGCGCAAAGGTCAGTGGACCAGCATACAGCCCCCTAACCACTCAGCCCTTATGCGACAACCCAATCGTGTGTAAAACTACCTGCGCACGCCTCCGATTATGCATACCTGGCTCGCGCCAGCAAAAACACGTGTAAAACTCCCCGCACACCCCTCGGAATAAGCGAACTCCGCTTGCGCCAGCAAAATCATGTGTAAAACTCCCCGTGTACCCCTCAGAATATGCGTACCCCGCTCGCGCCAGCAAAATCACGTGTAAAACTCCCCGTGCACCTCTCGGATTACACGTACCCCACTCGCGCCAGCAAAATCGCTTGTAAAACTCCCTGCGCACCCCTCGGATTATGCGTACCCTGCTCGCGCCAGCGAAATCACGTGTAAAACTCCCTGCGCACCCATCGGATTATGCGTACCCCACTCACACCAGCGAAATCGCACATAAAACTCCCCGCACACCCATCAGATTATGCGTACCCCGCTTGCGCCAGCGAAATCGCATGTAAAACTCCCTGTGCACCCCTGGAATATGCGTACCCTGCTCGCGCCAGTGAAATCGCGTGTAAAACTCCCCACGCACCCCTCAGATTACGCGTACCCAACTCGCGCCAGCAAAAGCACATGTAAAACTCCCCGCGCACCCCACGGAATATGCGTACCCCGCTCGCGCCAACGAAATTGCGTGTAAAACTCCCTGCACACCCCTGGAGTATGCGTACCCCGCTCGCACCAGCAAAATTGCGTATACAACTCGCTGCGCACCCCTCGGATTAGGCGTTCCCCGCTCGTACCAGCCCAATTGCGTGTAATTTTCACTCCCGTACCCCCAGATTAATGCAGCAGTGTGGCAAGAAGCCACATGCACCCCCTGCAGCCAGACCACGCCACAGGGGTCCACCATACACCCCCCATGCATCACAGGCAGCCCATCCACTCTCCCCATGCCCCACAACCAGCCCATCCACCCTCCCCATGCCCCACAGGCAGCCCATCACCCCATGCCCCGCAGACAGCCCATCCACCCTGACCATACCCCACAGGCAGCCCATCCACCCGCCCCATGCCCTGCAGGCAGCCCATCCACCCTCCCCATGCCCCACAGGCAGCCCATCCACCCTCCCCATGCCCCACAGGCAGCCCATCCACCATGACCATGCCCCGCAGGCAGCCCATCCACCCTGACCACACCTGCAGGCAGCCCATCTACCCTCCCCATGCCCCACAGGCAGCCCATCCACCCTCCCCATGCCCCGCAGGCAGCCCATCCACCCTGAGCATGCCCCACAGGCAGCCCATCCAGGCAGGCCACATCGCACTATGCACTTGGGAGCCCCAATTTATGTCCCCCCACCCCACCAATTGACAGGCACCTGCCAGCAGGCCCCAAATCATGTCCCCCCCATTGACAGGCACCTGCCAGCAGGTCCCGACTCATGTCCCCCCACCCACTCCCCATTGATAGGCACCTGCCAGCAGGCCCCGACTCATGCCCCCCCACCAACCCCCCATAGACAGGCACCTGCCAGCAGGCCCTGACTCATGTCCCCCCACCCCCCTTTGACAGGCATCTTCCAGCAGGCCCTACTCATGTCCCCCTCACCCACCCCCCATTGACAGGCACCTGCCAGCAGGCCCCGACTCATATCCCCCCAATGACAGGCACCTGCCAGAAGGCCCCAACTCATGTCCCCCCATGCCCCCAATTGACAGGCACCTGCCAGCAGGCCCCGACCCATGTCCCCCCACCCCAGCAATTGAAAGGCACCTGCCAGCAGGCCCCGACTCATGTCCCCCCACCAACCCCCCCCATTGACAGGCACCTGCCAGCAGGTCCCGACTCATGTCCCCCCAAACACCACATCATGACTATACAGACCCATGGCCCTAATGGCAACCCAAATCCCACAGACCCACCACCCAGTACAAACACCCAATGATCCACTGCACCCACTCCCTAGTAAATTACACATTCCATGATAGTCTGAAAAGAACCAGAATGCACATCAACAAATTTCCTACAGAGCCACACAGTGGCAACACATGACTGAGCCAATGCTCATGGAGACATGCACAAAATAAATCATAGTAGACCACACCAATAATATTGAATTATGTAATATATATATATATATATATATATATATATATATATATATATATATATATATATATATGTTTAATTGAATTAGTTGAATTTAATCAATCTTACAATATCAAAAAACAAAACAGAATTAATGTACAAGTACATAATAATAATTTAAAACATACCTATTTCATATACACACAAATTCATTATCTCGAAAATACAAAATGCAAAATGACATAACAACGCAAAAGTAAAAGTAAAACCCCTCTCATCAGATGAACAAATAGAGCAAGTGAAATGCAAAACCAACCAACTGTAAAGCTCACAAGCTAGGATATTATTTAAGAGTAACACAATGAATGAGTACCCAATAATGAGTCATATCTGATTGACACTGATCTTCAAACTCATTGGGTCAATATATTGCTAAAATGTGTTCACCAAGGTCAACTCCAGGCCTTTCATAGATGGCTGATGTCAAGAATATGGTCTGTTTAAATGTGACAGAACAACTTGCAGTTCCTTTGTTTCAGGCAAAGATGTTAATATTAGTCAAAGTGACTACGGACAGTATATGCTAATGCATATTAGTACACTAGGAACCAGAGTCTTGAATTAAATGAAGACTTATTAAGAAGTTCACTGTTGCTAATTGAATCCTTGGTTGCGAGCAACTCAAAATGGTAGCCCTACATGCTTCCTCATCGAGTTTTCCCAATTGACGACAGTGTTTTGGAAAGTGCGTTTGTCTACTGGGCATTAAACAAGTGCATTGTATTATCAAATGTTGTAATGTTTCAGGCACCCCCATTGTGTTACAAAAGCGACAAATATTGCCACTGGGTGGCATGAGGCGCCGTTTGGTTAGTACCTCCCGTGTGTGCCGAAGATTGAAACGTAATCGTATAATGGCAGATCTATATGCTGGTGTGGGAGATCTTAATAAGTACGGTGGCAGAATACGCAATTTTTTTGGTGGAAATCTAATATGGTCTCCTCCTTGATACTGCATGCATTTATCGCACATATTGATCCAGTCAGCCCGATATAGGTTTCTTTTAGCTTTTTCAGGATGTGATATTAATAGATTAATAAATAGGTCAACGTTACCCATAATCAGACAGATCTTGTTTATCCAGATTGAGACAAATCTATCTTTGGAAGAAAACATATATGTAGATAATGGTCGTAAAGTAATCGCATCACTACTAGATAGTAAACATTTCCTAAATAAGGAACAGAGTCTCCAATGATGTAGTGCTTGGAGGGAAACAAGGCCCAGGTCATACCTAATCTAGGCATGCGGCACACAACCAGGTAGGAGAAGAATTATTTTCCAAAATGTGGCTTCCCAATGATCGAACGGGAGCAATGTAGTGCTCGGGAGTGTTTCCAAACTATATAACATAGACGGTATCGCTTTCTGGTTCCAATAGACCCAGGCCAGTAAAATGGAAAATTTCCCAAATTTGGACATGATCAGCTTGGTTTGTGCAATGGCTGTATCGAGTTTCCTCTCCACCCACTCCAATTGGGTGTTGATATTATTTGTGCCCTCAAAGCACATTCCCAGATAGGTGTAGAAGGGTACTCTTTGCAAAATCACATGATTTATGGACCATGAGAAGCTTTTTGGACCTTTTCTTTTAGGAGAGTAGATGACAATTTGGGTTTTCTTGGTGTCAACCCTCAGATGGTTCAGCTGGATATATGTCTGAAAAGCTGACACAAGATTCTGAAGGCCTAAATGGGTCTTTGAGATCAACACCAAGTCGTCTGCATACATTAATGCCTTGATAGTGTGCATGTCCAGTTTTGGAGAATCAGATATAATCTCATCAAATACATTTTTCAGATCATAAATAAAGTAATTGAAGATAGAAGAGGCTAGCAAGCAGCCCTGCTTAAGGCCCCGCGCTGTATTAATTGGGGCAGACAACATTCCATCTAAGGATAGGCGGATCCGGATTGAGGTGTCTGAGTGTAGTGCATAGATGATTTCATGCAACGAGGTCGGACATTGGTCTCTGGCTGATTTTTCAAACAAGAGCACCCTTGAGATTGAATCGAAGGCCGAATGCAAATTGACAAATGCAAAGTATGCTGGACATTTCATGGCTTGGCACTTGGCTTTGATTGCATTTAAACAAAGCAAATTAATGTGTGTTCCCATGCCTGGGACAAAGACAGTTTGACAAGGATCACACAGATGGGTTTTTTTGTCCAGAAATTAAAGTCCTGCAGTACAAGTTTAGTAAAAATCTTCCCCGGGGCATCTAATAGCGCAATTGGCCTGTAATTTTGTGGCAGGGTGCGGTCCCCTTTTTTAAAAATGGGGATGATAGTTGAGGTTTTCCATGATGCAGGGACTTGGGCAGTCATTACTATTAGTCAAAATATATGATCTAATATGATGGCACATTCATGTACATTTGATTTTAATGTCATGTTAGTAATGCCATCAGGCCCGGCAGCTCTCGAGGTGCTTGCCTGCTTGATGGGCAATTCAATCCTAGACGGTGAAAAGTCCAGAGACCAGCTAGCTACACTAGGTATATCAGTTTGAATTTTTACAAAGTCAGGATCGGCATAAAGTTTATCAAAATACTCAACCCATTGATCTTCTCGGACAGCCATCAATTGAATATCGGCTTGTGAGGGACCAGCATGATTATTCAAAAGCATCCACATTTATTAGCCATGGTAGTAGCCATGTGTTCGCTATCATGTTGGTACATTAGATACTTTCTTGATTTGACCCAGTTTTTGTAGACACATTTGGCATGTTTTAGATCTTGCTGACAGCTTGCCAAACCTAAGGTTATGATTTCTTTCCTTTGTTTCCGATAGGCAGCACATGTAGATTGAATATCCTGATCATATATATGCCGGTGCTTCGAGTGAGCTTTAGGGGAACCACAATAGGTGTTAATAAATGGTTGTAATAGGTCTGTGTAGTGTAGCGGCACTGGTGCTTTGGCATTTTCCATCACAGTGGTTCTGTATGCCACTACCTTTGTGTCAGACCATTTCACTCGAGATTTAGCTGCATTAATCAATACTGGTTGTTGTAATGAGTTCCTTTTGTCCCTGTGACGACCTCCTGTTATAGTTAGTAATAACAGTTTGTGGTCACTATTCAAGGAATCGGGCACCAACAAGCTCGAGACTCGTTGGAACAGAAGGGAATCTACATAGATATAATCAATTGTACTAGAGCTATCATTTCTGAACCAAGTAGTATGGGCAGGCACATCACCATGGACTGCACCATTCACCATACAGAATTGTCTCTCTTCCATATATGATAGCCATCTTTGTGTGTTTTTGTTTGACGATTTAAAGCCCAGCAATCTAAATTTAAATCCCCTAAGATGATCGTGTGAGATACATTATTTGTGCAGCTAAGTGTACTATTCTGTCTAACGAGCTATAAAAAGCTTCATCTGACATAGCCATCGGACTTCTATAGAGGTTAACAAGTGCTATATTCCATGCTCCAGTTTTGATCTTTACTAACTGCAAGTAGACACTTTCTGCTGCCCATTCATTAATCAGCAGACTCTTTCCTAGCTTCACTGCTACTACTAATCCTGATGAAGGGCGCCCTCCTGTTAACAGTGCGGGTAGCAAAATGACATCAACGCCATCCCAAATTGGGGTCGTGGTGAGCCAGGTTTCTTGAAGTGCAATAATATCGAACTCTAACAAATTGTTTCAACGAAAAATGCAGATGAGAGTGACCTCTCGAATTCCAGCTCGCAAGTTTTAAATTTGGGAAGATATCCTGTGCGAGTGGTTAGCATTCACCCTCTCTGGGACACCATTCCTCATAACGTGTGGTGTTAGTGTGCTTTGATAGATATTAGGTTTTGGAACCACAGGTTGTTCTTTAACAGGCAACAACTCAGGCTCCTCAGCCAAAAGAAAACCCATGTCAAAAAGGTTAATTTTTTCGTTCCAAATTAAATTAGCAACAACATCTGAGTGGATCCACAATCTGATAACAGAATTAGTAAAGTCTGATATAAATTTGATTAGTTCAATGTCATTAGAGGATACATCTTGCACATTTTTCACATCATTGAGAATATTGAGTACACTTTTCCGATTCAACACATATGATGGAAAGTCTCCTTCTCTACATTTCAATATAAAGGAATATAAGGAACCCCTTTTCTGATTGGATGATTTAATAGTGTGTGGTTGTCTAATACCAGAAGAAGCATTATGCCTCTGAGGGGGTTGTATGGATTCACCCCTACCATTGTGTAGATGTTCAGAAGTGGACACATCGCCATGCATTGGAATATCAGATCAACTAATGTTTTCTGTCTCTTTCTGTGACATAACATTAACACATTCTCATTGAGGCAACGATGTAGTAATCACAGCTGCATGCTCAGACAGATACTTATCTATCAAATCTTTGATGGAGGCAGCCATGTTCTGGGTTTGGTCACATTTAGAACTTACAATGGCATTAGACTCTACTAACCTTGATGGTATTTTGTTCATAAGTGATGCGTCTGTTATGTCTTGTGTAACAAGTTTTGCCAACCTCAATGAATCTACAAGTTGATCCAGTGGTGAATGAGCAGGCAGACACACTAAAGGAGCACTTGTCTTGTCAGGGGTAACAGCCATCCCAATCGATTTACTGGTTACTTTGTCCAACGCCACACTTGAAACAGGTCCATTTATATCAGAATGAATGGTGACCATGGGGAGATGTAACGGGGGAAGGGAACCACCGATGGCCTGGAAAAAAGCATTCAAGGTTTTCTTTGGCCCTTTTGAAAAGGGCATATTTTTCGTTTTTTTTGGCAATGGCTTTCGGACCTTTTAATCTTAGAGACTTTACTGTTTTTCTTTTTGGAAGAGGTTTTTTAATTTGTTGATTGGATTCAACTTGAGTGACATTGGTCACGGCCTCAACTCCTTCAGTGGGCGATTTGACCACATCTACTGAGAGATCAATATAGTATGAGTCTTTAACCGTCTGTGTACAAGCGTTCAAGGGAGATCCATCAATGGGTCGTGTAATTTCCACTATCAAAGGCAACGTTGAGGTTGTAGCGCTGATTTGAGCGGTCAGATTCAATCCAGCCCTATAACCTTCATACACAAGACTGGCTTCCATTCCCTTTGTAAGTGAATCAGTCTCTCTCACTCTCAGACATTTTAGGCTTAATTCCTCCAGAAGCATGCAGTTCGAAGCCAAGCCACGAGTGAGTTCTGCTAAAAGGGAGGTTTGTTTGTCAAGCCTATTGTCCATTGTCTCAAAGAGTCTGAAGAGACTTTGCACGGAGTTGTTCACTGCAGAAAGAGCCAATTCAAGCATGGCAGAATTAGTTGGTATAGTTGGGCACTATTGATCTGGTAATGATAAGTTTCGGCACACCCTAGGAGTGGGTTGTGCGAAAGAAGGAGAGTGGGAACGAGAGTGCGAGATAGATGATGAGATGGTCCCTATCAAACTCATGCAGGCCTCGATTCCCTCTCTAATAGAAATTGGAGATTCACATTGAGAGGCATAAATAGATATGGCCGAATTGTCACATAGATCAATAGGGAAAGGAATGGGTGATAACGCCATTAAAGGCAAATTGGTAGAATAAACATGATCTGCATTTACAGAGTCAAGAATTGTTTGGTCAGACAGTAGACCACTCTTAAGCATCCTAACAGGTATAGATCCCTTGTCCTGTGGAAGAGCATGAGAAGGAACAGAGAGGAGACAGCCACTGTCAAAGATGGCAGCAACTCGAGAACCAGGACGAATGGGAGAATCACTAGGCGCAAAAGCCGCTGCAGCACTCCTCAAAGGTCTATTATGGGTACTGAGGAGTGGGTACTCCTCAAAGGTCTATTATGGGGAGTTAATACAATCGCAGCACGGCGAGAACAGCTAGGCTGAAACAGCACTGCTTTCGTACTTTCAGTAAACATACTGATGCCCGGCGGCATGTTTGTTGTCAGGGTATACATAAGTAGACCAATGGGGCACAAAACGACACCAGCCAATGCTTTTTCACACAGAAGAGAAATACAGTTCGGATTGTGAGGATACAGATGTAACAATCACAATATCAAATAAGGCAAACCTCTACGAACTCTCACAAACCCAAAAATTCAATGAGCACCGGAAAATCGGAGTTTTACCGACCCCAACCTGCGACGCCGCGGGGAAGCGGGAAAGCGGTACTTGAGCCGGTACTTGGCACGTGTGCGCGCGCGCTGTGCGCGTACGTTGGAAATAAATAGGAAGTCAATGGCTAGAGCCGGGGCCAATCCCAGCAAGTCCAAGGCGGGACAAATCCAGACAGCAACAGCAGCTGTCAATCACTGGGGAATCACTTGGGAGGAAGAGGAAAGTACAGCGTCAATATTATTCAATGTGATGTAAGCCAGTAGATAGAGTCTTGCATCCAACAGTCACCTTTGGTTTCTCGTTCCAGGTTCGCAGCAATAGCAGAAGTAGCAGCGTCTCACAGCGGGAAAGCGGTACTTGAGCCGGTACTTGGCCCGTGTAATATATTCAGAAGTAAAACAAATGACAAAATGAAAACCACACATGCAAATGAAGAAATAAATAGTGCAATAAGAAAAAGAAAGTCTAATCCAAGGAAAAAAACAAATCCAAAACCTGAAAAAATATAAGTGATCCATACCCAAAGTCCATAGAAAAAAATCATAAGTTGAAAAGCATAAAAAGAACATTAATCCATGTGAACATCTAAAAAAGAAAGTATGTACATGTCCGGAAAAATTGTAAATGAAAGTCTGAAGGGTCCATTATCGCAAAACAAAAGGAAACCTACCTAAAACCCTATCTAAAATACAAATGTATACAAAAAGTGGCGCAAAATCTGTGAATTCCAAATCATAATAAAAACCAAATGAAACCTAAACCTAAATAACTATATACAAAGGCGGCGGGATAGTCCGACGGCTCACTTATTGATGTACCGGGCCAGGGCATCATTGAACTCCATGTCGATGTTCTGGAGATAGACCTGTTCCCTGGCCTCGAGGTCTTGCAGGGATGCAGCCATGGCCTCCTCCAACTCCCTACGAATTGCCTCGAGGCACTCAGCTCGCCTCAAAGCCTTATGCATGGAGTTCTCTGCCCTGACCATTGTGAGCCGTGCCCTCTCCGCCCGCCGCCGCTCTGCACCTATTCACTGGCCCAACCGCTGCCACACGGAAGACACTCCCAATCCTGGGTCCTCCTGCCCACCGGCTGATGCCTGCCCTGACTTTCTGCTGACTGCCACCACCACCACGACTGCCTACGGGTAGATGTCAACACCCGGGGCCATCGTGCAGGTGCCCTGCTTGTCTGTGCCTGCACATCGTCCGTTGCCAGGGATCAAGTGGCTGGGGTGACCACCTTTGCAGGAGCTCCGACTCCCGACTGTGGCAGGGATGGGATCTCCACCAGCCTGGATGCGTTGGTTGGGGCAGGTCCACAGGGGGCCCTGGTGTCATCTGGACAGGAAGACGGCACGGAGAAAGACTGGCGTATAGTATGCACAGAGGAGGAGAGGGCCGCAAGACAGAGCAACACATGGAGGAAACCCCCAACCATGAGCCCTCCCAACTGGGCCACGTTGGCACACATCTCTTCATGATGACGTGCGTGGTCCCCCCAGGAGGCATGTACGTCATCACGAATGACATGTGTGCGCAACGCAACACCAATCAGGACGGACTCAATCCTGTCACGGGTTCCCATGCCCGCAGGTAGAGGAGTGCCAGATGATGTGGACCTCCCCCCTACCTGCGGACGGGCCTGGGTTGGGGCATCCTTGCTGGTGCATGGTGATGCAGTCACAGTGTCAGGGACAGTGACATGTATAGGCCCCTCCACTGTGACCTGTGCTGCCTCCTGCCCCTGGACTGCACCACTTGCACCAGTGGTACCACCCCCACCAGGCCCACTGTGCATCTCTGAAGCAGCCTCCTCCTCCTCCGTACACACCACCAACCTGGTTAGCTCTGCACAGTCTTCCGCAGTCACCAGCCCCAGTGGGGGCTCACCCGCCCCTTCCTCTGCAGCCGTAGTGGTGGACGCGGCACCAGTTCCCTCACTCCCGTATTATAGAATTTCCTGGAAGGGTGACTGGGCCTTGCGTCGCCGGCCGGTGGAGGCATCCCTGCCTCTTTCCTCCACAGCGCTGTCTCTGCCGTCTTCTTCACTCACCGCTGTGTAAAGGGAGACATTGAACACAAGCATCAGGGTACTGTACAATAGTCCCCTAGACACAAAGCAATAGCACATGAGTGTCACTGTCAAACATCACTTCCATCATTTCCCTCCACAACACATGGGTCCGTGCAGGCAACAGACATGCAGGAACAGGCATGGCACATGCAACACATATTTGCATGCATGTCCAAGGCACCACAGAAACATCCAATGGTGGGCTGAAACTCACATGCATCATGGGACATGCTGATCACATGCACACACATCACCAGAGGGTCATGCATCTGGCCCTGTATACCCACAGACACAGTGGATACAAGGATGACTAGGCTGTATCAGTGAATCAACACATCATCACAGACATGTGTCATGCATCCATGGCGTTTACCAGTCACTCACACGCTACCTAGACACACAGACACGTACACCATGCATGTCCATGACAGCAGCACCCATCTCTCACACCCCAAACATGTCTAAGTACAGATACAGGCATGCACACATGTGTGCATTCCGCATGCTGCTCCGCATGATGCATTGTAAAACATACACCCTCCATGTGGGTCACGCCTGACTGGACTCACATGCAGCACTATCATGTCCCTGCACACACACATCCATACATGACCCATGTCACAAATACAGCCAAGTAGCTAACTACCACCACACTGCAACATGCACTGTTTTAAACAGGAATGCATGGGTACTTACTGCTCGACTCAAGACGGGCCTGCATCCTGAGGATATGGTGATGAAGCACTGGGTGAATGCGAGCCAGGATCCTCATCTGTTGGATGGTAAGGTGGCCCTCTGGCGCCCCACTGCATTTGCTGCGTTGAAGAGGTGCTGGGCCTTCTTGAGGGTACTGGACTTGTAGTCCTCCCGTTGCTGCTGGACATGTTTGATGTTGCGGGGTGCCACCCCCTCCACGTTGATGGCACCCACTATGTCCGTCCAGATCCTCTTCCGTCCTTCCTTGTCGGCGCGCGATGGTGTGAAGAGGGCATCATAATGCCCCAGGACTTGCTCCACCAGGATGCCAACTTCATTTGCAATGAAGCTGGCAGCCCTCTGCCTCTCTGCTGGGGGGTTGACACTGGTGCTGGATGGTGTTGTGTCAGACATGGCAACCCCCGAGGCAGGTGTGGGTGGGAAACTGGGTCCTGGGGCTGGGCTGTGGAGTGATGGAACACCAGTCGGGAGTCTTCTGATCCAGCAGGGACGGTCACAGCAAGTGGACTCCTGCAGATGGCTGATGTGCAGGCACCAAATGGCAGGGCGCTGTTGAGGATGTGAGGATGAACTCACTCAGCACGAGGAGATTGCTGCAGAGTTCATCCTGGAAGAACAAATCAGTGGAGTGGGAGAGAGGATGGATTATGATGCATCGTCCGGTGAGTATTGATGCGTGTTACTCAATGACATGTGTGTTGGCAGCAAGCAGGTAGGCAGGCAGACAGGCAGCAGCAGATGGCTTGTAGGAGGCTACCCAAGGCACTGGGGGGGCAGTAAAATGGCCTTCTGGGCAGGTGCGTGGTCTTCCGTGTTTTGTCACATGCCCAGCTTGATGCAGAGTGAATTGGCAAGTGAAAAAACAGCACGTCAGCGTGTAATTCGAGGAAAGGGACTTAGCGCATATGCGTGTAAGTGATGTGATGCGCACATGCATTTCCTTCTTGCGGGTGCATAGTGAATCCGCACATGCAAAAATAGCACGTCCACGTGTGAATGCATGTAATTCTAGGAAAGGGCCTTAGCGCGTAAGAGCGCTAGTGACGTTACATGCACGGGGGTTGCCTTCTGCATGGGTTAAAGGTCCAGTGGGGAAGCAGTCCACTTTACATGCTGTTTGTGGAGACCGACACGTGTGTTTACTCTTCTGGATTCATACGCGATTATTTCACAGCGTTTGAAGTTCGTACCTCTTCTTTTCGTGGGGTGTTGCCTACGTGCACAAGCGCATGTGTTTTTCTTTTTCTTTTCCACGCAAGGCAGACGGTGAGTCGCGCATGCTATTTTTCCCACTGTGGTTCCCCCTGTGCATCGCGTACTGTTTTCCAGGTCATAGTAGCCCGTGTGTTCCACGCATACGTCTTTTTGTCTCCCTGGGTGCCACACCGTACTGCTGGAGGTAAAATCCACGCACGTTGGCTACCGGGTTGCATGCACGTTTTTCTTTTGAAATTGTACTATTTTTGCACCTCCCATCGGCGATTTACAGTCTGTGCAATGGTTGGGAGGCCACCAAAGGGTTAGTGGGGCAAAGCTGGGCATTCTCCCAGAGGTGTGCATGGTCGGGCACATGGCTGCAGAGACCAGGGGGGACAGGAAGTCCAGGGTGGCTAGGGTGGCTACAGAGGGGAGAGAGGCAGACGTGCCCCACTGGGGCAGGATGCCCAGCCACGTGCTGGTACAGACATGCCACCACCCCCTGTGGCTCCTGGTGATGCAGCTGTTGCATCACAACCTGTGGCCCATATGACCCAACAGCAACTTTCATCTGCTGTCACAGGCCCACTGTTGGTGGTAGCTGCAGATGCAGCTGTGGGGACCACCACCCAGGCTCGGGGTTGGGCAGCGCATGTTGCATTGAGTGATGAGGACTCACAGGACAATTTCCATCTTGTCAGGAGGTGCTTGTCACATGTGTCCAGAGTAGCTGTGACCGGGGCACACGTATCTGGGCCAGTAATGACATCTGCTGCCCCAAGGAGCCAGGTGGTGGTAACTGCATGGGTAGATGCAGCCAACACCACCCCGGCAATGAGTCAGACCCAAGCCAGACCTTCCGTCCTCATTCAAACACCCAATCCCTTGGTCCAGTCCACCAGCACCACTCCGGCACGTCGAGGAAGAAGCCTTTCGGCAAGCAGGAACTGGACTTCCTTGTGGACTATGTGTCGGCACACCAACGTGATATGCTTGTGGGCCCACAGTGCCATACAACGCCTGCCCAGCGTTGGGTCCACTGGCAGCATGTTGCGGATGGTGTGACATCCATGAGATTCCAGGTGCGCACGGCTCAGGACTGCTACAAGCATTGGAATGAACTCTGACGCAGTGCAAAACAAAAGCGTGCATCCAATTATTCCATGTCTCTGGGGACTGCTGGTGGGCCAGCAACAGGGGAGGATGAACTCACTCAGCACGAGGAGATTGCTGCAGAGTTCATCCTGGAAGAACAAATCCATGGAGTGGGAGAGAGAATGGATTATGATGCATCGTCCGGTGAGTATTGATGCGTGTTACTCAATGACATGTGTGTTTGGCGTGTGTGACCCTCCCACCTACAATTTGGGTCCTTCCTTTCATCAATCTTCCTCTCTACCTGTGGTGTTCACCAGGGGTCTGACCTCTCGGCCTGGCTTTCCAAACAGCACCTGGCAGCTCTTGCCTACCGCATTTTCATTTTGTGCTACAACTTTCAGTGTTATGCTGATGACACTCAACTCATTTCCAGGCTGCCCTTGGCCACCTCTTCTCCTTCCCTCAACTCTGATTGCCTCATTGACATTTGAAATTGGTGTACTGCCAACGATCTCTGTCTAAATGCCAGCAAGACTGACATCCTCCTCATCGGTACACCTTCACCATCCTTTCTCCTCACTCTCTGGCCGGCCCCCCTTGGCCCTCCTCCTACCCCCACCTGCAAGGCCAACAACCTCAGGGTCACCTTTGACTCCACACATTCCTTTTCCGCACACATATCTGATGTTTCTTGAGATATATTAACTTCTTGCTTAACATCCTCAGGGGTAATGTGCCATTCCTCTCATTTACCTAAAAGCTCACCGTCACTCAAGCTCTGGTTGTCTCAAGGTTGGACTACTGTGACAGGCTCTTTCAAAATTCTACCTGCCTCCACATTCTGCCCTCTACCAATAATCCAGTACAGGACTGCGAGACTTGTCCTTGTCCTCAAGACCTGGGATCCTATCTTTCCAGCCCTGAAATCCCTTCATTGGCTACCAGTAGATACAAGGATGAAACTTTAGACCCTCTGCATTGTGTACAAGGATTTCTGGGGCATGGGTCCAAAATACCTTCCACTATCACTCTGCCAATACCTCACCTCTCGAGTCCTTTGCTCCTCTACCTCACACTCCCTCCGGGTCAGTCGTTTATCGAAGAAACAAGCTGGGGGCAGATCTGTGTCTATGGCTGGGACCTCCCTTTGGAACACAACTTTACCTCTTGTCCCACCAGTACACTCAACCCCTGCTCTCCTTTCAGTTTCACAATACATGGTCCCCTCTGCCGCCGCAGTTGGCCAACCCTATTCTTGCATGCAGCATGCCAACTTTCCTGTCACTGCTTGGCTGCCCCCTCTGTGCCCTGCTCCTGTGTTCTCACCTCAGTCACCTCCGCTCTTCTTTCACTGTCCCACTCCTCTCCTGTTCTCTGCCGCCTGTGCATTTTCTTCTTTATTTGCACCCTCACTTGCCGTTAGTACTCACTGCATTCCCCTATTTCATCTTTCTGTCCATGTGCCATTACGGCTTTGCCCTGTCTCTGCCTAACATCCTCAGTCCTTTTGCCATGCTCCCTGGCCCCATCTTCGTGTCCACAACAATGTGGTTGGGTTGTCATCTCCCTTTCTCTAGTCTATATGCCCTTCTGTCTCCACTCTTCATCCCTGTGTCCTTTAGTCCATCGGTCTGTCCAGCACCTTCCTTCTGCCTTCACTCACCTGCCCCTAATTCCTATGCACATTCTACCATCGCTCTATCCTGGATGTGTGTGTCCCTGTCTAAACCCCTCAAGTTTCCAATGCCCCCTTTCTCTTGTTTCCTGCTGTTGTCCTCCTGTCCTGTTCCCACTGTTTTCTTTCCACATCTCACAGCAATGACCCCCTCCTTCCCCCGTTGCCCTCTCACCTATTAATCCGATAATTCACTGCCCAGTAAATCTAGTTTCCTCCGCAATGGACATGTTGGGCGGGCTGAGTTGCCCCATCTGCCTGCGTGGGACACGTGTGCCGATTTGGGCTTCGAGTGTCTCCTCTGACTACTGTCCGGCCACAAGCAATGAGAGAGGTGGCTTAGCAATAAGCAAATTCTAGGGTTACCACGGTCCATGGCAACCCACAATATCCTGTGCAGGGGGATGCTGAGAAGATACCCACATCTACAACTCCGCCGTGCCCCACCATGCAAAGAGCATGTTTGTGCCCGTTTGCCCTTCTTTGCGAGCCCCAGGCTGGCAGTCAACTGATGCATTCTGGTAACTGTAGATCTGGTTACAATTTTTTAATGAAGATCATGCAGTCGGGCCCAGCCCTACCACAATGGTGATGGAGGTGGCGGGCAGAAGGGGCAGGTGTCCTGCAGTCCTGGAATTCATGATGACCATGTGATTAGAGTGTTTATTTTTTGTTTTGGAAAGCACTACCTATAATCCAAACTACCGCATCTGAGTGGGGAGCAGTGGCGTATAAGGGACACAAAGGTTGCCATTGTTGTTTGCACATTGACCCACCCATTGACTACCAAAGACCTTGCTAATCCCTATGGCCATTCCAACCCACTTCCTGCCCAAAACACATCCACTCCTGGGATGTCTTTGAGCTCACTTTACTCAACCTTTACCATACAACTTTGCACTTGTAGTGCCTGCCAATGTTTTTTCAAAGCAGTCTTCTGAGAGTTATTCACTTAAGTTGAGATGTACATGTGCTACTGATATAATAAAAATGTCTTACCAGGCCTGCCTACAGCCACTCAATTTATAAGCACTATGCTGTCCTTTACAGAAGACCTGTTAAAAACAAGCATTGGCAAAGCCAACAATTTTGACTTGTGTATAGGTATTAGGCATTTGACAGACACTGTTATTATGTGTCCAGGTACTCGCACCATTTGCGCCTGATACCATCAATGGCCAGTTATGACCACTACGACAGTGCCTGGCAAATGCATTGGCCATGTCTGCAAAAAGGCCCAACCTGTTGGCATTGTCAATGCTTGTTTCTTTTGTTTTGGTGGTGTGGCGCCAAATCTGGAAGGGCACTTGGAGCTGCTGTTTTGAGCTGCTCGACATTCGCTTGGTGATTTCTTTTTATGCATGCTGGCCTAAAAGTCAGCCCCTCCTGCGGGGCAATTCACACCTCATGAACACCAGAAGGATGTGGGGTGTGTGGTTGGTGGGAGGGCAATTGGTTGAGGACGGTTAGGATCTGGAGTGGGTTGGGCGCCAATCTGACAGTTTGCCTAGGGTGGCAAAATTCCTTGCACCGGCCCTGCATGCCCCTTGAACTCTCTGTGACCTTTGACCTTGTTGACCATCACACTCTATGCCACCACCTCATCACACTTCTCCACCGAAGCTTCCAACTAGATCTCCTCCTTTCTTGCTGACAGGACCTTGAGAGTCATTGCTGGAGATGCCGCTGCACTATCCACCCTCTTCTCCTGTGGTGTCCCACAAGGATCCTGCAACTCCCCCACCCTTTACAATGTCTACACCAAACCCCCTATTTGACAATCTATATTCACTTGGTATCTCCTATATGAACTACGTGGATGATACCCAGATCCTTGTCACACTCTCTGGTGATTACACCCAGGACAACCTCACAGTCAACATCTATGAAAAAATCCAATTCAAGATGGCTGCCCATTTCCTGTTTGAACGATGACAAAACTGAGCTTCTTCTTGTCAGAACTCCTGCCCGTCTCGCCAAACTGGGCAAAACCTACCAATCCTTCACTATAGATGACCAAATCATCTCTGTTGCGCCTGCTGTCAAAACAGTGGTGGGTCTATCTTGAAGCAACCCTCAATATGTTGCAACATGTCAGCCACATTGCTTCCACCTATGCCTATGCCACAAAACGTATCTGGGTTATAAATTACTTCCTCTCCTCTGAAAATCGCAACCTATTTGCCCGAGCTATGATCGGCTCAAAACTAGACTATTGTAATGTACTTCTCTGCGGCACTACTGAAAACAAACTTCAAATCGTACATAACAATGCCATTTGAGTTGCACTGGACTTAGAGAAGTAGGATCATATCGCTGATGCCAGAAGAGCTACCCGTTGGCTCCCCGTCAGGGAAAGGATTAAAAGTAAGGCCCTCTCCATCTCGCACTGATGCCACTGATGTGGAGAAAAAAACAAAAAACAAGCCTGACCTAAAAGGTTTGGAAACCAACGCAGCAAAATCCTTCTTTAGAAACCTAAAATCTCCCCGGCTGGTTGACAAGTCGCCCAAAGTAAAAACGAGTGGAGATAAGAAAAGAAATGTATTGAATGGAATTGAAATAGTTGAAACAAGAGTGTGTTCAGATATCGATCTCGCTGAGAATACCTTAACTATGGATACGGAGGAGTCCCTGGAGAAGTCCTCTATGGAATTCTCAGTTTATTCGGTTGGAACAATTAATGAAGACCTAGTGAATCGGTCAGAGGGCGGTGACCTTGAAAACATGACCTTTGACCACTGAATACCAGAGGAAGATACTACGGCATTGCTACAAGTCAGCCAAGAGGGACCAAATTCTCCACTATGTCTGATAAAAGAAAGGTGGCTGATGAAAACCATAAGGAAAGAGAATTAAGGAGGCCAAAAACGGGTCTGAGCAAAAACAATGCCCAAGGGAAGCCAAGGCCTAATAGTTTATTGCTCAATAACGATCTGATCCTATCCCTGGAATATGTGTTCCAAAGCAAAGAGAACCCAATCCTAAATAGAAGAAAGGTAGTGTCCCTTGTCCACCACATTCGGAGTCTGCATGCTATCGCTTCAGATTACATTGTGTAGTGCTGGAATTTGCAATGCACTGGGTGCTCTTGCACCTCGAACGAAATTGGTGAAACAATCCTTCTGGAAGCTGCAGAATGTTAAGACCTCTGGAGTTTGATCTAAAAGAAAATGAGCAGATGATGCAGGGAAGAAGTGCAATAATGAAAAAGGGAAACTCCAGTACACAGAGGGATGAATTAATAATAAGAGATGTGGAAGAACACCCAGCCGACCCTCTGATACACGTTCCGTATCTCCCCTAAAATGCATAAAGGAACCACCATTAATACGATGCCAGGGACTTGGGAAACCTAACCCATGACTTTTGTGGCCACATGAAGGGAACCCCAAAGGTTATCTCACCACCAGGAAAGTATTCTAGAAAAAGAAAAAACGTCAGATTGGGCATGGCTACGTGAGGTACTATCTCAAGGACGGGATGCATAACGGACCGAGTGCCTGCTTTTTAGTGTAACATTAAGGATCATTATATTTGAGAAATGTGTACTTGACACATCATATGTAGATGCCGTATTCTTCTGGATGCATTTGATGGAGGCTCTCAAGTCTCAAGTCTTTCTGATAAAAGCACTAATGTGATTTTCCAAAACAACTGCTGTATTAACCAACAAATGGACAATGTATTTGATTTATATAACCACAAAGCATTTTAACATAATGCAACGATTAGCATTCTGATAAAGTGTGTAAATAATGTACGCATTTTATGTTATAATTAAGTAACAGAATGATTGTATACTTTGAAAAAGTTTTAATATATTATAACACAACAGGTATTCCCTTTACTTGTTAATTTCTCTATGCAGTTTTTTTGAAAAATATGTCATCAATATGCAGTTTACTTATATTCTATTTATAAAGACTTTATGTACCTTGATTTGATTTGTTTTGTGCATGTGGCAGCTAATAATTAAAATGGAACACATTTACAGAATGTTGCGTCTGTGTGGTAATGCACTCATGGAAATTAACTTGGAGAATTGTTAGATAGCATTAAACAATCGAACACAAAGTTTGAGTACTTGGGGTATGTAAGGATATTTGGCGTGTTACAGCACAGAGTACAGCACTACTACACAGGTAGCAAACAGCACAGAGTACAGCACTAATGCACAGGTAGCATTTTTTTTTTTTTGCAGCACCACCACAAGGGTGCGGTGCATTGCTATATGTGTTACCAGATTAACAAGAAAAGACAGGCTATTCAGTCAAAAACGATTTTAACATATAAGATGCAAATCTATTTTTACAGTTAAAAGCACACGTGCTCATTTAAAATTGCACACTATTTTTCACCTGAAATGCCTATGGTGCGAGAGACACATTTGAAAATAATAACTAACATAACTTATAACTAACCTGACTAATGAAACATAATCCACTAATAAAAATGTGTCTCCACTGCAGAATTAGGCCTATTCTGAAAGTGAACTTTTAAACGCACATCCATTTTTTTTTCTGTTCTCTCTGCTGCCCTGTCCACATAACTACAGGAAGCAAATGGGCTCGAAAGGACAGGAAATCAGTTGGTTACAAAGTATTACTATAAAAATGAGCCATTGTGTAGAGAAGGAGGAGATGGCGTGATTAATTCTGATTGGAGCAGCGTCATGCTAGAGGGAGTGATCAGGTTTTTGCTGGGGGGAGTTTGAGGAAGAGGAAAGTCAGTCAAGATTTGGCAGAGCTGGAAGAAGGACCTTTCCCCTGGCTGAGGCATTCCTATCTGCAGAAGCTGAGGATTCCAGATAATAACCCCGGTTTGAGAACGAAAAGCGTTCGTTTTCACTGGGGTTAATCTTCAAGGGAGCCACATTCAGAAAGAGAACAACTAAAGAGATAAGGTAATTACAGAAGTGTGGGAGCTGTGTGTGTACGAGAATATGCAGTCAGTGTAGGATTCCTGTGCATGCCTTAATCAAATGCTAATGTTGCAATTTGAGTTCTGTTCTCCGCCACTCTCTTTGCAGTGTGTCATAGACAAAGCTGTTACTGTGCTATTGTATTTATTTCTGTAAAGAATGAGATCGTGTTTAAATGCAACTTTTATAATACAGAAAGATATTTGAAAGCAGACGGATGGTGTGTTTACTATTTACCATTATAATGCTGATGATGTGGGGAGATTTTTAAACAATGCAATGGTCATTTTAAGACAGATGTGTGCATGTCAGATTCAGTATGAACAGTTGTGAGTGACTGTAGCATAGCTCGTTGGAGGTACATGAGCCAACGGGAAAAGAGACTCTCTGGACATAGTTCCCTACCGTATATAAGGTAGTGGAAATTACCACAAAATTACCGCATATAGCTCTCTGTCGTAAATAAGTCAGTGAGATTGCCCATGGTGGCACACTAACACTAACACTAACATTGAAAATGTGGTATTCCTGAAATGTAGGCCTGAGGTCTCTCTAGTGATTACACGAAAAATCTAAGCAAAGATAAGGGATTCTGGACATTGGGGCCACCAATAAAACAAGGGAATGATGCTCACCAAAATACCACCAACCACGCCTACCAACCACGCATACCAAATATGCATGCCTGGGTGCTGAAATAGTGCATGTCCACTGTACTATTGTTGCACATGGCCAAATCTGAATACAAGGAGTGATTATTGCTAAGTTATTTTTCGGCGGTGATAAAATACCGTCAGGCCCCAAATCTCCACAAAATACCCTACATATTTATGGTGCGTTGGCCGGGAAAGTGATCATAGAGTACCTACTGGGCGTGGCAAGCGTGTCTCACACTGCCATTTGCACATTAAAGGGAACCCATTTTATAATAGCAGTGTGCCACTAAAAACGAATTTCAGAATGTCACAAAGGGAAACCACATTCTCAGATCTAGTGCAATATTTAGAGGCAAAGTTATTTGTTTGTTTGTTTGTTTGTTTGTTTATTTATTTATATAGCGCTCTTGACCCGGGGGTATATATGCGCTTTGAACATCAGGTTACAGGTAAAAGACAATAGTACAGTATTGATAGGGCATAGATAATAGTATTCAAACAATATACATAAAATTGGACATTCGGAGTGCATACATATGTGGTAGGACAGTTATTTGTTGGTTAACCAGGAAATGACCTTAGTTCTGAAGGGTTGGAAAGTAGGTGTAGATTTAATATCCAGTGGGATGGAATTCCAGAGTTGTGATGCCAAAGTTGGGAAGCTGGATCCTCCAGCTCTTTTGAGGGAGTATTTGGGAACTGTTAGTTGTAATGAGTTGGACGATCTGGTGGTTCTAGTGTTCTGTCTTAGTGTAAATTTGTTCGAGAGGTAGGGTGGGGCAAGATGATTGAGGGCTTTGTAAGTAAGGCATATGGTTTTCAAGTCAATTTTCTGTTGGATGGACAACCATTTGCAGGCAGTTCTGGTGGCGGAGATGTGTTCCCTTCTAGGAATATTGAGGGCGGCACGGAGTGCGTTATTTTGTAAAACTTGCAATTTATTGATTACTGTTTTGTTGGCACCTACATAGAGGCTATTACAGTAATCCAGTTTAGATTGAATGAGTGCTCTGGCTAGGATGAGACAGTTGCTAGGGGAGATCAGTGGTCTGCAGGCCCTGATTAGTTTACCGGTGTAGGCAGTGGCTGAGGCGGTCATGTTGATTTGTTTAGCTAGGTTGATGTTCGTGTCTAGGTAGAAACCGAGGGTTTTTACGCTCTTGGCAATGGGTATGGTGTTACCGTCAATAGTGAAGCTAGTGTAGCCGGGACAGAGTTTACTGATAGTGTTCGGTGAGCCGACAAGAAGCAATTCAGTCTTGTCATCATTCAGGCATAGGCCATGTGTGGCCATCCATGCCTGAATGATGGAAAAGACTTCATTGATCCATTTGGCGTCCTTGTTGTAGTTGCCTGATAGGGTGAGGAGTATCTGGGTGTCATCTGCGTAGTTAGTATAGGTGACACCCAGATTGTCCAGCTTGTCGAATAAGGGCTTGGTGAAAATATTGTAAAGGGTAGGTGAGACACAGGATTCTTGTGGGACACCGCAGGTGATGGGGATGGGGTCAGCCGCTGCTAGGGGGGAGAAGACCCGCATGGTTCTGTTGTCCAGGAAAGATTGGATCCATGTGACTGCAGAGTGGGAGAAGTGTGCTGCCAGAGACAAATGGTTGCACAGGATTTTATGGTCGACCAGGTCAAAGGCAGCGGAGAGGTCAAGGAGTAGAAGGATGGCAGCCTTGTTTTTGTCTTTGAGTTCGTCTATCTGGCATTTGAGATCAACAAGGGCCGTTTCTGTCCCGTGTTGTGGTCGAAAGCCAGATTGGCGAGTTCCTAGTAGGTGATTGGCCTCAAGGTAGTCCTGGATTTGTAAATAAGCCACTCTATCCAAGATTTTTAGTAGGAATGGGACGGTGGTAATGGGTCTGTAATTCGTGGGGATGTCAGGGTTGAGAGTAGTTTTTTTTAGTAGCGGTAGGACCCAGGACTGTTTCAGATTGCTGGGGACCATGTTGTTGGCGAAGGACAGGTTTATTAATTTGGTGATAAATGGGGAGAGATCCCTAGCTGCATCTTTTATGATCTGTGCGGGGCAGCTGTCCCCCTTGCAATTCGATGGTTTAAGGGATGCTATAATTTTCTGAACCTCCAATATGGATACCTTTTTGAAGGTGAAGCCTGAACTAGTGGCAGTAGGTGGAGGGGGCGTGGGGAAGGAGGTGGGATCGAGAGTGAGTTGTTGTCGTTTGTTGTTGATTTTAGTTTGGAGCCCTGAGATTTTGTTAGCTAGGGCATTCTGGATCCCTGTGCACCAGGGTTTATCCTTAGTGCAAGAGTCAGTGGGGGTAATGGGGTTTTCTAATTCCTTTAGTATGTTAAAGAGCTCCTTAGTACTGGAGCTTGCCTGGGAGATCCTAGTATTGAGAGATTCTTTCTTGGCCCGTATAATCTCATTTTTGTAGAGGGTGGAGATGTTGGTGAGATTGGTTCTGTTATTTATAGAAGGCACTGATTTCCAGAGTGCTTCAAGTTTGTTTTTTTGTTGACGCAGGGTTTTCAGCTCCGGGGTGAACCATGTGTTCAGGTGCGCTTTGGGTATTCCTTTGCGCAGTTTCAGTGGGGCAATGATGTCAATGGCTTTGGCCATGGACTCATTGTAGGCGTTGACCAGTTGGTTCAAGTCCGTTGTGGCGGGTAGTGCGTTTAAAGTAGGGATCACCAGAGGTATTAGGGCTTCCGCTGTGATATTACTCTTTTTCCTAGTAGGGCAGGCAGGTGCCATGATAGGCCTTTTATGTGCTGAGTTGCTGGTAAGAATGTCGAACGGGAGGAGGTGGTGGTCAGTCCAGATAAGTTGTGTGGGATCTTTCGTAGTAATGTTGCAGTTAAGGGTAGTTATCCAGTCAAGGATTCTGCCTTTCGAGTGGGTGGGTTTGGAGCAAAGTTGTAGGAGGCCATGCTCCTCTAATGCCATGGCCAGGGCAGTGGCTGGGGTGTCTAGGGGGTCGTTAAACCCAAGGTTAAAGTCTCCGAGTATAATCAATTGTGCTGATGGTTTGGAGCTTTCAGCAACTAGTGAAGTGATGTCTTCCTCAAATGAGCCAGGAGGGCCCGGGGGTCGGTAAATTAAGTGCAGCGTAATAGTACTTTTAGGGGAGGTTTGAAATTTGACTGTAATGTGTTCACAGGATTTGAGTGGGGGAGCAGAGGATAGTCTGATGTCAAGCGTGGACTTAAAGATGATAGCTACGCCGCCACCTCGAGCGTTCCGTCTATCTGCTCTAAGGATGGTGTAGTTATCAGGTATGGCTAGGGTAAGAGATGGACCTGCAGCATCGTGCAGCCATGTTTCGGTTACCGCAAGGAAGTCCAGGTTGTTTGTTAGAATAATGTCAGCGACTTCTGAGGCATGGGCGACTAATGATCTGACATTTAGGAGAGCTCCTTTAAGACTGGGATGGATAGTGTTGATGGGTGTTACAGTGTGAGGGTTGATCTTATTGAGTGATTTGGTAGGGCCTTTGCTAGGTCTGTGGTGGGTTCTGGCGCCAAGTCTAGAATTCCGATCGGAGGGGATAAGGGTAGTGTTACGGGAGTTGGTTGGGTTAGCTAATGTAGAGGTGTTGTAGTCAATGGTAGGGCAAGATGCTCTCGTGTTGATGGGGTTCTGCTTATAGACAGCTAGGTGTGTGTTAGCTGCGACATGCGGAACGTGTGCATGTCTATGGGTGGGAAGGGCGGACTTGGTATCCGGGGGGAAGGCTGGTGTGGTGGGCAGGAATGGTGTAGGGCAGGTGATCGGGTGGTGTCTTGGGCAGGCGGGTCTGACTAAACCATTATTATAGGCTAGGTAACTGTTGCCAGTGCAGGGTATGTTACTTTGCATGACACAGAAAGGGAACATGATCGCAGTCAGGCAGAGTAGCATGCTGGGGCTAAGGTAATGTACAGGGGAGTGGCGTGAAGGGGGCATAGGCGTTATAGGTAGGGCACAACACAATGCGAATGAGGTCTAGGCGACCATAGGGCACAACACAATGCAAGTGGGGTCTAGGCGACCATAGGGCACAACACAATGCGAATGAGGTCTAAGCGACCATAGGGCACAACACAATGCGAGTGGGGTCTGGGCGACCATAGGGCACAACACAATGCAAGTGGGGTCTAGGCGACCATAGGGCACAACACAATGCGAATGAGGTCTAAGCGACCATAGGGCACAACACAATGCAAGTGGGGTCTGGGCGACCATAGGGCACAACACAATGCAAGTGGGGTCTAGGCGACCATAGGGCACAACACAATGCGAATGAGGTCTAAGCGACCATAGGGCACAACACAATGCAAGTGGGGTCTGGGCGACCATAGGGCACAGCACAATGCAAGTGGGGTCTAGGCGACCATAGGGCACAACACAATGCAGGTGGGGTCTAGGCGACCATAGGGCACAACACAATGCAAGTGGGGTCTAGGCGACCATAGGGCACAACACAATGCAAGTGGGGTCTAGGCGACCATAGGGCACAACACAATGCAAGTATGGTCTAAGCGACCATAGGGCACAACACAATGCAAGTGGGGTCTGGGCGACCATAGGGCACAACACAATGCAAGAGGGGTCTGGGCGACCATAGGGCACAACACAATGCAAGTGGGGTCTAGGCGACCATAGGGCACAACACAATGCGAATGAGGTCTGGGCGACCATAGGGCACAACACAATGCGAATGAGGTCTGGGCGACCATACGGCACAACACAATGCGAATGAGGTCTGGGCGACCATAGGGCACAACACAATGCAAGTGGGGTCTAGGCGACCATAGGGCACAACACAGTTGCACTGGTACGTTAGCGACCATAGGGCACGGCCAAATAGCAGTCATGAGGCATGGAGCACTAAGGGCTAAGGATGCCTGTACTATTAAAGAGGTGGCAGCAGTAATGCATAGAGGCGGCGGCGTTGGAAGCATGAGCGTATGTAGCAAACAGTTAAAGAAACCGAGTTCAAATGTTTATGGGTGCGGAGTAGCAGAGGGCATACCAGAAAGCACAATAGTATAGACTGAGGGTATTCCCACTACTCACAAAAGATTAAAGGTCCGTGGCCCCTGGCTCCTGATGCTCCAAACAGGCTCTCAACAGGCCTTTGTATGGCCGCCGGCGCATCCGCCTGCCGGCGGATGTAATGGGCGGGATAAGCGAGGCTTAGCCTCGATGTGGTGCCGCGATGCGCCCGGCATGCGGGGGTCAGGCAGGAAGTTGGACAAGGCCAGGCAGGCCTTCGTTGCAGCTTACCAGCTGTTATGGCGTTGCAGCGATGGGGAAAGGGCTCCTGCCCTCTTCCCTTGGATGGGGCGATGTAGTGAGGCCCAACAGGCTCTCAACAGGCCTTTGTATGGCCTTCGTAGGGCCGCCGGCGCATCCGCCTGCCGGCGGATGTAATGGGCGGGATAAGCGAGGCTTAGCCTCGATGTGGCGCCGCGATGCGCCCGGCATGCGGGGGTCAGGCAGGAAGTTGGACAAGGCCAGGCAGGCCTTCGTTGCAGCTTACCAGCTGTTATGGCGTTGCACATGGGAATTGGTCTTCGAATAGCACGTTAGAATGGAGTAACTGCATTCAGGGTGAGGTGCAGAAAGAAAAACTAGACAATATTTTTGCAGAAGGCAGCATAATTCAGGTCTGCCTTACAAGATTATTGAATGCAGCCGATAAAAGTGCAGAGAAAGACTGTTTAATATGGCTATGCGGCAAAATATGGTTTATTTTAAACAAGTCCCTGCGAATGCAAGAGAATGACACTCAGCTAATTAACAGGTTAAAGACTGAATTAGAGGGGACAAGTAAAAATCAGGAAATGTTGAGAGCAGAATTGGATGTATGCCAAAAAGACATGCAATTAAAATGCAGAGACTTTGATACTCAGTTATCCAAAAGCAAGAAACAATTTGAAGATAGTGAGCAAGAATTGGCACACTTAAAAGCCTTAGTGGATCACATTAGGCAGGATAAAGATGAGGTTGTTTCAGAAATGCAGATTTTACAAAAAGAACATTGTGAAAAAGAAGGTGATCTCCAGAGTGCAGAACAAGAAATTATTAAAATGATCCAAGAAAGAGACAAGAGAAATAAAGAGTTCAATGAATGCCAAATGCAAATGTGCGAAATGCAGGAGGTGATTAATAAAATGAATGGTGAAAACAACTATTTGCAAGATGAAGCCAATAGACTCCTTAAAAAGTGTAAGGACTTAGAACAGCAAATGTGCATTCCCAGGTCCCAGGAGAGGCGGCAGGGTACCACATTCAATGGAGTGGAGGTGAATTCTAGCTCTGCCCAAAGAGCTAGTGCTCCAGTGACTGGGCCGGTGACTGAACTTGGTTGCAGCGCCCTTGGGGGATTTGATACTCCCATTGGGGGCAGCCACCAATATCATACACCTGAAAACAGGATTAAATCACAAAATAGTGCAATTCCATGTATTGCAACAAGTAGCCCCATAAAAATAATGAAATCCATTAAAGCCCTGATCAAACCATTTAAAAAGGGAGGTGAATGCTGCATTGAGGATCACTTAGAAGCGGTGCATGATATTTTTAAAGCACTCCAGATACCTAAGGAACAGTACAGACAATATTTTCATTTAACTTTAGATGCCCCGACGGCCAGCATCATAAGGGGATTAAATGAACAGCAGAATATGACATGGCTGGAGTTTGAAAAAGAAATTAGGCGTCATTTTTCTCCTTTTCAGTCATTGCAGGAGGCAAAGAAAGTCGCGTACACAATTACTGCTGGACCTAATATATCCCCTCGCCAATTTTTACAAGACTTAAAAAGAGCATTTTCTCGCGTTGATGTATCTTTTGACTCAAATTCCAATGAGTTTAAAACTGCATACTTCTATGGGCTACAGAAAGACATCATATCCCAATTGGTCCGTGAATTTGACCGTGACAAGTCCCTTGAATGGATTGTACATCAAAGCACAAAACTATATGAGGTACTCTATTGTCAGGGTAGAGAAAGTGATAAAATGAAAGATACTAGACCTAAATCTAAAGAACCCTCAGCCACAGTAATGGAAATCAGGTCAGCCAAAATGTCCCTTGAGTCTGCTCAAAGCCAAGGTAAAAATAATGTGACACCTGAACAAAGGGGTAATCAACAAAGATCGCCATTTCCTGTACCAATGTTCCAATCACATGATCCTAGTAATAGAGAGAGCTACATCAGCCCTAGGTATTTAGGGGACAGACCCCGGGTAGGATACCGGTCTGATATGGCAGGTATGAACAATAACCAGAGACAAAATCAAGATCAAAGAAATGATGGTCCCTACCAGTCATTGGGGACACAGAGCAGATTTGATCCCAGCACCATGATATATGGTAATCAGGGTAGGCCCCGATATGTGGATCGATTTACTGATAATGGAAATCAACATAGGGGCCAGTACCCACAATCTGAGAGACAGGACATGAGGCAAAACGTGACCTACAGTCCACGCCAGTACAATGATTCCCCACCAGGGGACTATAATCAAAGGATGGGTGCAACCCGCTCCCCTCCACAAATGAATCAAGAGTTCAGAAACCATCCCAACCGACATCAATCACCTGAGAGGTATCAGAATAGATCCAATCAGGGGGAAAACAACCAATATCGACCTAGGCCACAGAAAGAGGATCCTAGAGAGATGGAAAGGTTCCAGTGCCTTGAGGCCCAAGTGAAAATGTTAGCTGAGCAAATAGGAAAGCTCTATACAGCGCAAAAACAACCTTCCAAAGAGGGGGCTGATGGCCATAGCAATGACCGGGAGGCTTCCGAAAAGTGACTAAGTACTCATGATAACTGCAGTGCCATAATGACAGATTGCTCTGATGAGATGCCTAATGGATTAAAAATGAAAGTACCAGTAAATGAAATTGTGACAGAAAGTGCAAATACTTCTAAAAAAGAGGTACGGTTTAACTTAGAGCTAAATAAAACAGTAAAGATTTGCACAAATGAAAAAGAAACATTAGGAATTCCAAAAGAACAAAGGAACAGATTTAAGAAAAATGACTCATGCATGGGGAATACCAGTGAACAGGGAGTAAGTGGGGATGCCATAGCTCCTTCCCTGGGCAAGCAAAACAATGACCAAACACAGACAGAAAAAGGAAATACTCACAAGGAGGGTACAAGTCAATCACCTGAAGAATTCTTTGAGCCACATATTTTTGAAGAGGCTGAAAGGGCTGGTATCACACTAAATGATCACAAATGTACAGAATTAAAAAATGACAAATTGCTGAATGATGTTGTTACACATGTTCAGTTGGAGGATTG
The DNA here is from genome assembly GCF_040938575.1 of Ambystoma mexicanum. NCBI lineage: Eukaryota > Metazoa > Chordata > Amphibia > Caudata > Ambystomatidae > Ambystoma > Ambystoma mexicanum. The sequence continues at coordinate 242,002,162 of NC_090940.1, read as the reverse complement.
TAATGTGGTCTCTGATGTTACCCAGATGGATGGGCGAACAGTGGCCACACTCCAAAAAACCTCTAAACATGGAGAAATGAATAAAATCTCTCGCACAGAAATGGGTAAAAAGGAGGGAAAAATGTCTTTTCATTTACCAATGTGCTTAGCCAAAAGTGAAAAAGACCTGAGAAAGGTGAGCCCTGAAATCAGTAAGAATTCACATTTCTTATGTGTATTAGAGGAAGTTGAGGACAGATATTATGCACCCATCACTGTAGAAGAAAAATGCCACACCTTTGCTATGATTGACACTGGCGCACAGGCCACAATTATGTCCAAGGAGCTGGTAAAGAGTATCAATGAAGTGAGGCCTCCACAGAGTCAGATCACAGTGAAGGAAAATCAAGGCCCAGTGCATAACTTTAATGGGGAGGAGGTTCCCATCATAGGTGTAACTGAGGTTGACATAAAAATAGGAAAGCACAGAATGAAACAAGAGGTATTGATCACATCTATTTGCGAAATTCCATTTCTGATGGGGACAGATTGCCTGAAAAGATTGTCTCCTCTCATAGATGGGGTGAATGGAGTGCTGTGGTCCTTAACCAAAAAACCATTGAGGCCTAAGAAACTAAAATCACAAAACAGCAATATAAATGAATGTCACACCGTTGCCAAAACAAATGATGCTGTGGAGGTATATCTCCAGAATAGCTGCATACCTAGTTTCAAGACAAAATGCAGAGCGACAATGAAAAACTACCTGTACAAATATACTTGGACCCAAGGAAAGATTGGCAGACTGCCATAGATGAGCACACATTACGTTTCTATTTAAAAGAGAAAACATGCAAACAGAATATTGCTCCTAAAACAGATTCAGAAAAACACATTACCACTCTGGCAGAAATACACATGGAAGATGAGCAACCATGGGTTCATGTTGGTATAAATGACTATTTTAAAACAATAAAAGCCACTTTAGCGCTTGGACATGAAAGGAGCTTCATTAATGAGAAATGGTTGCAAAAAATTATGGAGAGGGAAGAAATCCGAAATTTAGGAATAAAAACCAATATGTTTCTGGTTTGGACAGTCCAGACTTTGAAAACCGAATTGCAGGCAGATGCATGCTTAAAATTAGCATTGGGCAGAAAACAATTTACCATAATGTATGGATAGTGAGTGGAGCACAAAATGAATTTTACATGGGCAATGACATCATGCACAGAATGTGTATGGTGTTAGATTTCCTTAATCAAAAAATATGGTCACGCCTAGGTGGTCCGGCACCTGAATTTGAAGACAAAAGAAGGGCTTATCATTGTGCACAACTGGTTCCTTATGCAATCGAATTACAAATGAGGAAAGATACTATTATTCCTGCATTTACAAAACAATTTGCAATAACACTGAAATGCAAAAATGGGCAGCAGATGAAAGGCTCTGATGCATTTGTATGCCTGAATGAGTCCATAAAACAGCAAGGCCTGTATTATGAATACATTCCATTGGTAGACATTGGTGAAGGATCTGTAAAAATCATGGTAAATAATAAAGGTTGTCAGGATATTCATTTAGAGGAAAACTCCCCATTAGGAATGGCCATACAAAAATCACATTATACGGCAGATTTAAATAACATGGTGATTGGGAATATTCCTGAAAAATATGTAGATGCCAAGGGCGAGTTGCCAGAACACCTGGACTCTCAGCCCAAAGGAATATTTAAAATTCATTCTGTGTATCCTTATGATTCAAATGAGACAGTGTGCTGCCATCAAGAGGATTGCATAATATTTAATTTAAATGAAAATGAAACAGGAAATCAGCCCATTGAAGTGGAAGCTGATATGCCAAAATTGTTAAAAGTGGCAGCTTTTCAAAAAGACACAGCCACACAGTTAGAGGAAAGCGCCGAGATTCCCTCACCAGAAGATTTTCCAGAATTTTCCAAAATGGTAGAAGAGCAGGTCTCCTTAGCGGATGCATGTGAAAGCGATAAGGATAGGGACAACCTGAGGGAAATATTTATGGAGTTTAAGGATGTATTTGCAAAAGATGCTTATGATTGTGGTTTAACTGATTTACATGTGGCCACACTACCAGAAGGTTGTAGCAGAAATCCAGTGTTTGTACGCCAGTATAGACTACCGCTGGCATGTTTAGAATCATTGGCAGAGATTATTAAAAATTTGGAATCACAGGGAATAATCAGGCCCATTCATAGCACATCCAATACGCCTATTTTAGGTGTGTTAAAGCCAAATGGTCAATGGCGGCTGTGTGCAGACTTAAGAGAGTTAAATAAAAGAGTACCAGTATCTAGATGGCCACTGCCATTCATTGATCAGGGCCTAGCTCAGATACATGGTTCAAATGTATTTACCACATTAGATCTCACCTCTGGATATTGGTGCGTGCCATTGGCAGAAGAGATACAACATTTATTTTCCTTTACATTCGACAGGACTCAATATGCCTGGCTTAGAGCTCCGTTCGGGTACATCAATAGTGGGAGTGAAGTTGGCATATTTTTGAGAAAGGCCATGCCGGATGCAGCGGAAAGAGGAACAATAGTTTATGTGGATGATGTCCTGATAAAAAATGAAAGCCTGAAAAGCCATTTTGATGAAATAAGACATGTACTTGGCCAATTGCAGAAAGCAGGCGCCAAAGTATCTTTGCAAAAAGCACAATGGTGCAAGAAAAAAGTAAACTTTCTAGGGCATGAAGTGACTGAACATGGGCTAAATCCACAAAGGAAGAAAATAGAGGCCATACAAAGATTAAAAGATCCTAAAAATGTGAAAGGAGTAAAAAGTTTATTAGGGATGACAGGCTATAACAGAAAGTTCATTGAAAATTATGCAGAAATCACTCAACCATTGACTAAACTGCTTAAACTGAATACTCCCTGGAAATGGGAAAAAGGGCAGTCTGATGCAGTGGCTAAATTAAAGGAATGTCTTGTAAAGGCACCATGTTTAGCATACCCCATAAAGGACAGGGATTTCTTTATAGAAATAGGTTTTTCTGAACATTGTATGTCAGCAGTGTTATCACAAAAACACGATTTGAATCACAAAACCATTGCATATGCAAGTAAGGCATTTTCCCAAGTTGAAATGAAATTTAATGAATGTGAAAAGGCCCTATTAACCACTGTGTGGGCGCTACAACATTTCCGCCCCATTGTTCAGGGAGAAAAGGTGATTATTGAAACAAATCATCAACCTTTGCAATTTTTAGAGAGTAAATAATTAGATCAGGCAATCTAGCGCAATCCAGAATCACTTCATGGACACCGGCATTACAAGGTTTTCCCGTAGAAGTGAGATATGGACAAAATAAAAAGAGCCCAATTGCTCAAGGGTTAGCTGACTTACATGACTGTGCAGCTGAACAAATACCAAATGAAATGGAAGTGGAAACTAGTTTGCAGGAATTTGAACAATCACCACACAAAGCTTTTGATGAAAAAACATGCAAGGATTTGCCAACTGTATATGTGGATGGTTGTGCTTTTCACATTGAAAATGACAGTAATAAACAATTAGTGGCAGGAATAGGAAATGTCTGGTTGAAATGTGAAGGCGTTCCCAGTATAGGGATGAGGATTGGAGATAGGAGCAGTCAGGTGGCGGAATTGGCAGCCATTTATACAGCAATTGCTACTGCAGTTGATAAAAAGTTCAGTGAAATTGTCCTGGTGACTGATTCTGACTATGCACGGAATAGCTTTGTGGAGTATTTGCCTGGTTGGAAAGCAAGAGGCATGGTTACATACAACAAAAAGCCACTTAAACATGGAAAAATGATACAAGCCATAGACAAATTGGTGTCAGAAAATAATTTAACAATATACTGGAGAAAAATTCGTGGGCATTTAAAAACACCAGGAGAGGATAAGGAGGGAAATGATAAGGCAGACCACCTGGCTAAGATTGGGGCTGTGATGGGAGAATTGCTACCTATTGATTATTTAATGGGTGAAATACAAATTGATGCAGTCACACGTTCTAAAGCACCAAAGGAGGTAGATCAACCGGTGGTGCAGTGGAGTCATGACACGCCAGACCAAGATTTGATTGAGGCACAAAAGAATGATCAAATTTTGGGAATCTATTATAATCATTTGATAGATCCTGAACAAAATCCTTTAACAGAAAATGATTGTATGGGAAAAGAAGAGTTGAGGGTGCTATTAAAGAACAAAACACAAATTAGATTACAGGATGGACTCATGATTAGAGAGTCCATAACAGGGCAAATACAGTGGGTAGTACCCCTTTCATTCAGAGGACTAATGCTACACCATGCACATGATGCCATAAATGCAGGCCATAGAGGTTCACAAAAAACATTAGAAATACTAAAAGATTATGCTTACTGGCCACATATGTCCCAAGATGTGGAATTATATACTAGAGGATGTCTAGTATGCGCCCAATTTAAACCTGCTTCACCAATGCATAGAGCACCATTGATGAAAAGAGGCCTAACTCTCCCATGGTCAGATTTGCAAATAGACTATGTAGGTCCTTTAAAAAGGTCGAGCAGGGGACACCGTTATATTTTGAGTGTGGTATGTTTGATGTCGAAGTGGATTGAATGCATTCCTGCACCAGATTGTAGTGCGCAAACAGCAGCCACATTGCTGGTGAACCATGTGTTCTCAAGGTTTGGGTTGCCACAAAGAATTGAGTCAGACAGAGGAAGTCATTTCACAAGTACTCTAATGAGTAAGGTATGGCAAATACTAGGTGTGAAAAGGAAACTACATATCGCATATTGGCGGCGTCTTCAGGTACAGTTGAAAGAAGCAATAGGTCTGTTGTGGATATTTTAAAGAAATTTGTGGCAGAAGCAGGTTCGAGCTGGGATTTACGTTTACCGTTGGTTTTGATGGCAATCAGGTTGACTCCTGCCAAAGCAACAGGTGTTAGCCCCCATGAGGTCTTAACAGGTAGGAAAATGGTGTTACCACAACACCTACTATACAGAACACATGAGCAAACCCTTGTGAGTGCATCCACAGTTCATGAATATATTGATGAACTGAGGAGGCATTTGCAACATGGCTTTGCTTTTGTGCAGAGAAATCTGGAAAGAGCTGCTGACAGTGCAAAATCGTATTATGATAAAAAGACATCAATAAAGGAATACAGTGTAGGGGATCAGGTATACAAGTTTCATTTTGGAAAAAGTAAACAGAAAAATTCTAAATTTCTAGCAGCCTGGCAGGGGCCATTTCGAATTATAGATAAGGTCTCTCCTGTAGTGTATAAAATTTTGAAAAATGAAGGTGAAACAGCAATAGAGCAGTTTGTCCGTGTAAATCAAATCAAACCATGCCATCCCAGACATGAGATCAGGCAGCTTGTGCATGTAGAAACAGATAAAGTCCCTTGAACACAAAAAGAGGAAATAAATGGGTGTAATCAGGAGGCAGTGACAAAGAAGTTAAAAAAGTTGATTGTTATGATGGTACATAAACACTGTAATATATGTAAAAATATATAATATAAGTAAATAAATAAATAAATAAATGCACATATAATGGAAGCTCATGGTTGGTGTGCAGAGAGAAAATGTGTTAAATATTGAATGCTGTTTTATATCTGCTTGTTTTCTTTTAACTTGTGTTTAATTTCAGAAAAAAAAAAAAAAAAAATGAAATATTTTTACCAAGCATGTTTTATTTTTGGCAAAAGGATGAAGTTAGTATTACGCTATGTACTTAATTTGTTTATTTTCTATTTTGATTTAGACAATTAACATTATTTGGTCGGAGGTTCCGGGATCAGAGCCCACGGGAGAGACGATGGAGTCCTGGAGCCCACGAGGACGGATTCCGGGAAAGCCCCAAAGAGGGGTGAAGACCAAGGCTACAAAGCGATCAGCATTGAAGATGATACTGATGATATGGTTAATGATGATGATATTTGGAGGGATCTTCAAGAATTCAGAAGCACAGGTTGTCATTGAACCTGGACCAGCATCTGGTATCGCGGTGGAAGAGGCACCAGGATTCATCATGAGTGATAGAAGGATGATTTTCCAAAATATATACATTCCGTTAAATCCTGAGATTTTGATTGAAAAACACTTGAACAATACCGGAATTAAGATTGAACAGACTAAAGAGTGGCTGGAAATAAGAAAAGAGGACACTAAGCAGTCAATAAGAGATATATTAATGCAATTGGAAAAAACATTCGTGAATTCAGCAGACATTAAGAAGAAGAGAGGAAAGAGAGGTGCGGTGATGCTCGCGATATCAATGGTAATGTCTATAGTTGGAGCAATAATAGGTACCACAATATCAACAGCCAATTCTATTTCGGTAGGAACACTGAGTACTAAAGCACAACAACTGAGTATTGACCTAGAAATAATACAAAAAACGTTAGATGGAATTAGAGGGGGACTGGATGAACAAGTAAGATTCATAAATGAAACTGCAATCATTCTAAATGAACAAGCGGATGTAATGCAACGGGCGACTAAAATAATACTTAAGCATGACAGAATTTTAAATGAAATATTGAACATAATGAGTCCTGTTGATAGACTATTAACGAATTATATGAGAGAAGTTCAAACTGCCGTTTCACAATTGATTCAAGGACATATTCCATTGTATTTTGTTTCGCAGGATATCATTCGTCAAATGATAGAAAGATTGACCAGGAGGGAAATTGACATAATACAGGTAAAAATTGCATTCGAAATGGGGAATGCAATGCCGTTATATGTGGACTTGGAAAGACTAGAGATCGGATTTTTGCTATGCATCCCATATGTAGCCCCTGAACTTATTTATCAAACGAAGTGGGTACACAATGTGGGATTTTGGCAAGAGGACAAATTCATTAAGATTAAGACTCCAGAAGTGGTGGCATTTCAGTCATGGGAACCTGAAGTTTATTTAATACCAAACCTGGAAACATGTGTAACATTTAAAGAACAAAATTATATGTGTCCAGGTAAACCGTTTGTTCCTGATGCCACAGATGCTATTTGTGGTTTGAAATCTGACCCAAGTATATCAGAGGGATGTGAAGTGATTATTAGTAATATGGGGAGTGAAGAAATGACACAGGCTAAGATGGTCAGAGGTAAATGGTTGGTCAGCACCTGCTTAAAGAACATGACAGTAGTACATTTAAACCATGGAACATACGTGGTTAAACAGGTGAAATATAATGTTTTTTATTTACAGGTTCCAAAGGATGCAATTGTGTCAATTGGGGGATTAACATTGTTTCATGTAACAAATGATGTTTGGGAAAGCCAAGTGGAAAATATCGATTTTTTTCAAAGGGATACTTTTCCAATAGATCCGGATGTGGAATATTTATTGAATCACAAAGAAAGACATGTTATAAAAATGAATTTGAGAAAAAACAATATTACAATTAGTAATCTGGGCATAATAGAAGTGGAAAGATTTAATTGGGGAACCTGGGGGGAACGCTCAATAGTGGGTTTGGCTGTCCTGGTGCTAATCATGGGTGGATGGTTGATTGTGCTATCAGTAAAAATGAAAATGTTACTGATTTTACTAGCTACGTCAGGAAGAGAAAGATATCCCAATACACATGCATTTTAAAAGAAAAAGAAAGAACAAGTTGTTTTTAGGAATTGGCTTGGATCGTGGCCAGATTCTAAAAACAAAAGGAGGGTATGTAAGGATATTTGGCGTGTTACAGCACAGAGTACAGCACTACTACACAGGTAGCAAACAGCACAGAGTACAGCACTAATGCACAGGTAGCAATTTTTTTTTTTTGCAGCAACACCACAAGGGTGCGGTGCATTGCTATATGTGTTACCAGATTAACAAGAAAAGACAGGCTATTCAGTCAAAAACGATTTTAACATATAAGATGCAAATCTATTTTTACAGTTAAAAGCACACGTGCTCATTTAAAAATGCACCCTATTTTTCACCTGAAATGCCTATGGTGCGAGAGACACATTTGAAAATAATAACTAACATAACTTATAACTAACCTGACTAATGAAACATAATCCACTAATAAAAATGTGTCTCCACTGCAGAATTAGGCCTATTCTGAAAGTGAACTTTTAAACGCACATCCATTTTTTTTTCTGTTCTCTCTGCTGCCCTGTCCACATAACTACAGGAAGCAAATGGGGTCGAAAGGACAGGAAATCAGTTGGTTACAAAGTATTACTATAAAAATGAGCCATTGTGTAGAGAAGGAGGAGATGGCGTGATTAATTCTGATTGGAGCAGCGTCATAGCAAGTATCATGCTAGAGGGAGTGATCAGGTTTTTGCTGGGGGGAGTTTGAGGAAGAGGAAAGTCAGTCAAGATTTGGCAGAGCTGGAAGAAGGACCTTTCCCCTGGCTGAGGCATTCCTATCTGCAGAAGCTGAGGATTCCAGATAATAACCCCGGTTTGAGAACGAAAAGCGTTCGTTTTCACTGGGGTTAATCTTCAAGGGAGCCACATTCAGAAAGAGAACAACTAAAGAGATAAGGTAATTACAGAAGTGTGGGAGCTGTGTGTGTACGAGAATATGCAGTCAGTGTAGGATTCCTGTGCATGCCTTAATCAAATGCTAATGTTGCAATTTGAGTTCTGTTCTCCGCCACTCTCTTTGCAGTGCGTCATAGACAAAGCTGTTACTGTGCTATTGTATTTATTTCTGTAAAGAATGAGATCGTGTTTAAATGCAACTTTTATAATACAGAAAGATATTTGAAAGCAGACGGATGGTGTGTTTACTATTTACCATTACAATGCTGATGATGTGGGGAGATTTTTAAACAATGCAATGGTCATTTTAAGACAGATGTGTGCATGTCAGATTCAGTATGAACAGTTGTGAGTGACTGTTTCATAGCTCGTTGGAGGTACATGAGCCAACGGGAAGACAGACTCTCTGGACATAGTTCCCTACCGTATATAAGGTAGTGGAAATTACCACAAAATTACCGCATATAGCTCTCTGTCGTAAATAAGTCAGTGAGATTGCCCATGGTGGCACACTAACACTAACACTAACATTGAAAATGTGGTATTCCTGAAATGTAGGCCTGAGGTCTCTCTAGTGATTACATGAAAAATCTAAGCAAAGATAAGGGATTCTGGACATTGGGGCCACCAATAAAACAAGGGAATAATGCTCACCAAAATACCACCAACCACGCCTACCAACCACGCATACCAAATATGCATGCCTGGGTGCTGAAATAGTGCATGTCCACTGTACTATTGTTGCACATGGCCAAATCTGAATACAAGGAGTGATTATTGCTAAGTTATTTTTCGGCGGTAATAAAATACCATCAGGCCCCAAATCTCCACAAAATACCCTACAGGTATCCCTTCAAATGGGGCAAAAGAGTACATCAAGCCTTAATGCAAAGCATAATGCAGTCATTTCTTGATTTACCGCTCCAGCCCATTTTCAATTGCTTTGAAGGCGTAAAAGGGGTAACTCTTTCCTACATGTTCATCAAAATAAAATTAATGTTATACCTGCAGGAGATTTTCAAGCACATGCAAAATGAATAGTAACATCAGTGGGATGGTAATGGAATCTGGTGGTAAATGTCATCAATTGCAAAGTATAATTTGTAGGTAGCAGTAAAATTTATTAAAACATGGATTATAAAATAAAAGAGTAAAGGTGATTTTGCCTGGTTTCACTCCTTAAAGTAACACTTCATTGTGTAAACATGTACAATTCCATGGAGGGGACTCAACAACATAAATACGATAATGTTGGCTAATAAAGCTTGCAATTTACACTTGTTATAAAATGACCCACTTAGTGTCTTCTATGCTTAAACATGCGCATGGCAAAGCCTAGGTTTTGAATGAGTGAAGGCTTTGATTCGAAAATAAAAGGAAAATGGAGATAAAGCTGCTGCTGAGTGCATTTCTATTAGCACAGACCGCGCTACCCTGCTGGGGAGTTTGTCATTGGCTCGCTACATGGGACATGTCCTGGATTGGTTTGCCTCTTTTCTCTCAGAACGGGCCCAGTCCCTCTCCCTGCCTCCCTTTACCTCGACTGCAAAGTTTCTTTCATGCAGTGTTCCCCAGGGTTCAGCTCTGTCTCCTCTTCTTTTTAATTTGTACATGCAACCTTTTGTTCTTTTGATTCATTCCTTTGGGTTCCGATGCTTCTCCTATGCTGACGACACACAGATCTTGGTGCACCTGGATGTATCTCTCTCAGCCTCCCTTGAATGCTGTGGGTGCCGCCTTCTGGCAATTCATCTCTGGATGGGCAGGAACTGTCTGTGCCTGAAAGGTGAGAAAACCAAGGTGCCGGTGGTTGGTTCCGCCTCGGCCACTTGAGGGTGGTCTTCAGCCTTTTAGCCTTCTGAGATGGGGCTGGTGCCTGTGCCTTCGACCATTGGTAAAAACATAAGGGTAACATTTACTAACTCTCTCTCTATGCAATCTCAGATTAGTGCAGTGTGCCAGTCAGTTCATTTTAAGATGCGGATACTGCGGAAAGTACTTCCTTGCCTTCCTGCTCACCTTCGTGCTCTTGTGGTGTCCGCTTTAATATCAGCTTTCCTTGACTACTGCAATGCTCTATATCTCGCTCAGCCACGCTACCTGTTCCAGAAGCTTCAGGTGCAGCACAACTTTGCAGCCTGTTTGGCAGCTGGGGCCCCCAGATTCTGTTCCATCACTCCGATCCAGGTTAAACTTCACTGGCTCCCAGTGGCCAAGTGCATTAAGTTCAAGGTCTTCTGCCCGGTTCAGCAGGCTTTCTATGGGAGAGTGCCAGAATAACGGCAGGCTGAATCATGTCCTTATATTCCTGCATGGTGTCTTCACTCTGCTTCTTCTCTCAAGGTTTTGGTTCCTTGGTTTAAGCGGGCTCGGATGCAGGGCGCTCTTTTTCTATCACTGCAGCTCTGCTATGGAAAGCCTTCCCCTTGTCTCTGAGGGATACTGTAGACCACCTCTCCTTTTGGCGGGCACTGAAGGACCACCTCTTCATTTCTAAATGGAATTCTCCTCTTTCGCCTTTCTTTGCTACACACTCTTCACCCTGAAATCGCCATTATGCCCTTGCTGGTGAAAGTTTGCTTTATAAATTCCTATTACGTTACATTACATTACATACAGCTCACACTGTAATTTGCAACAGCAGAACAACATGTAAAGGACATATTCAAATCAGTGTTGGATTCGGCTTTTGAAAAGTGACACAAATGTGTGTGCGTCTGTGTGTGTGTATGAATGTGTTAGTTGCACTATGTTAAACCAAATCATTTTCATTAAATAAGGTAATCAAATAGTGTGTCTCTGTTTGTTATGTGTTGAAAGCGGCTTACATAAAACATGCGATATGCAACAGCAGAAGTTCTACAGACCATCAAGTTCACTGCTGGCCTGGGGGCCATTTCTTTGGGAGGTTTTGGATGCTCATTGAGAAAATCATAGATTGTTCATCTGGCTGGATATATCATATCAATCTGGAATTATAGCCACCGGTATAGTTCAAGTTAGTTTCATGATACTCACGATGAGGATTTTGAAACTTCAGGAGGAGAAGGAAAGAGTACATCCCTCCATCCAACAATTGATTCGAACAGGAAAAATCTTTTACATTTTTGGACCACCAAATGTTAAAATTGAATCTGGTGTATGATATATCCACAATACATATGAATAAGAACATGTACACATACAAAAATGTAGTAAACATCATTTACATACGTTTTAGTAATCCAGTAAAAAGACTGTCGTTTATTATGTAGCAAGTTAATGTTCCTGGCTCTTCTTCAATAAGAGGGGTCTTAGACGGTATGATTAAAACCAGTTATTTTGCTGGTATGATTCTTTTGAAGAGCAGCCCCCTCCAAATAGCATTTAAGTAAACTTAAGGTTGGTGGGCTTTACTATGAAACTAGCTGGCCTGACCCTCTAGCCAGGCAAATGCAGATATGTTGCCAACTTAAATTGGACCATTATTTAAGAGGTTGCATTCTCCGGGAGAGGGAGACTTTATTCCTGAGATATACAAAAAAGATACATTTCCAGGATAGAAATTGAGGACATTATCAGCACTGGTCTCTAAGGGCCTGATTCACATTGTGTTTTCCAATGGGATTGTGCCATTATAAAATTCTTCTGTGACTCAGGCCCTATGAATGCAATGAAATGTGACTGAAGCTAACATCCACAGATCAGCAACATATTGATGAATGTGATCCCTGTCCCAAGATCTTGTATTTACCTGATAGTAGTGGTATAGTTGTTACTTCAGGATTGCGACCTGCATACTTATGTCACGCCAATATCATAATAACATACACAGACACCAATATGACAGAATAGTCCTGCAGGCACTGTGCATGCACATGAACTGCCAGCACTGGCATCCAACCATGAAAGCACACATCTCTTGGGAAGAAAAGGATACTGAATTTCAGCATGATAAGTGGAGGGAGAATGGCTTTGCCTATCAAGCCCAGGGGTATTTGTTAATCAGCGAATGAGCATTATTCAGTCTTGATTAATAATCTGCAGAGGATCAGCAAGGCTGCACTCTGCAGTTGACTGCAAATTGACCTGAAACCTTTTACCGGGCAAGATATTCCATTCTCTTGCTAGCTACATTGCTGGACTCTGCAAACAGAGTACTTGGGTGAGTACCTATGCCCTTTAATGGTTCACTATCCAAAGGATACTACATAATGTAGTCTAATACTTGTACATGTTTCAATCTGCTAAATTACAGAGAGGGTTATTTTCTAACGCTAATCAAACACTGCAGTTGTTTATTAGGTGTTGACCACCCGGCAAAATCATACATTCAATAATCTATGCATTTTCGGGCCAAACATTAAGGTAAGAATAATATTTCCTTAATATAAAGTTACATGTTTTTCTGTGCTTAGTGCAGTACAGGCGTATGTTCTGTTCTTCTTCATAAAGTAACAAACATGTTGATTCGTTGAATTTGGTAGTAGCAAATGAGCCTTTGGTGCTGTCTGCCCAACCACTGCTTCAGATATTCAGTTGTGATGTGATCTTATTATTCCAAATTTCTTATGAAATAATGGTAACTGTGTTTTTTGTTGGTTTGTTTACAGATGCGTTATTATGCTGTGAAAATCAGAATCCTGTGTAAGACTTTTCAAGAAGTACATGTCTTCATGTGTCAGGCTTGGTCGAGGTTACTGGGGTCTCAACAATATCAGAAATATCAATGTCCACCTCCCCCTCCTCCTCCCCTGTCTCTTCTGAGGAGACTTTTCGCCTGGAGGACTTCTTCGTGAGACTTTTCTTCTTTGAGAAGAGAAACGGTCGTCCGTGATAGGAAGCCACCCTGATTCCCTGCTAAACAGGGAAGCAGCCGGCCCCCTTCCCGCAGGAACCAATTTGAGAGGAAAAAAAGCAACCGCTTAAAGAAAACCTCTCTGAGGATGTAGATGCAGCTGGATTCGTCCTGAACGTGATGAAAATGATGTCCAGATAAGACAGATAGGGGCCGAAGACCAAGACTGTAGCGGAGGTACCGGTTCCACAATGCAGCAGGAGGAAGGGCGGAGTCCGGACGAGACACAGATCCGGAGAAGGAGCGGAGTGTAGCGTTTGGGTCCGGAGAGCAGGTATCACAATGAAGGAAAATCTCCAGTTCCGGGTGACAGGCAGCACGAAGATCCAGAGCAGGGAAGAGGGGAATAGGCCGGATGGCAACAGGTAGGAACGGAAAGTGAGAGAAAGTAAAAGGATGAGCGAAGGGCAGGAAAGACAAGGCAGGGAGGAGAAAACCACGGTATGGAAACCGCGATGCGTGAGCAGGGAAAAAACAGAGAGGGAACGGAGAGGAAGAGAGACCCAGCATGGGGAGACCTTGAGCGGGGAGAGCGAGACAGAAACCAAGTATCTGGAAGCGAAGGATACGTAAGGGGGAGCACAGCAACCAAGCGAAAGGAACAAAGTTGCAACGCACAGAGCCCAAAGAGGGACGCAGCTAAATACAGAAAGGGGAAGACAAAGGCAAAAGACTAGACTGCTAAACCAGGAAGTGGGAATGGAAACCCGGGACACTCTAATGGCGCCGCCAACGGCAAGCATTCCATAGCCGTCAGCGGCCACCCAAAGACGGCGGCATGACATCATGAACATGACATTGATGTAGATATGATTAACATACATCTCTTTTTTATCATCATAATGTTTGATCCCTATCTGCTGGGAAATTATTATTTGTTGTATTACTATTGCAGTTTAATTAGATTTTTGGCATGTTCCTGTTGTGCTAATATTCATTAGAATGTATTACGATATATATTGTAATAGAACATTTTGGTTAAATACAGATTTGGATTTTGATATTTAGATATATCCATTAAGTTCTGAATATTCACAATTGCATAGTGCTGAGGTGTTGAAGGAGAGATAGCGAAAAAGAGGGAAAGAGTGAGAGAGAGGAGGTGAGAGAGAGATAGAAAGAGAGAGACTATAACTGAAGACAGGAGAGGCCAATGACAAGTCTTGCTGCCCTATTCTCGGTTAGCTGGAGGGGTTGCAGGGTGGACGAAGGAGGATTAAGGAGGAGGCTGTTGCAATATTCTTGCCTGGAGAGATCCAGAGCATGGTAACATTGAGTCTCTGGGAGAAGGTGAGGGGGGTAGAATACCTTTGAGAAGGAAGAGCTGAAAGTGGGACTTCTTGACAATGTCGTGAACATGAGGGAGGAAAGAGAGGGAAGAGTTGAAGATGATGCCGAGATTCCTGGCTTCAGAGGAGGGGGCAGGTGGAAATCCTGTGGAGGAATGGCAGAGAGAAGGGAAGAATTAGGGTGCATGTGACCCAATAGGTAGAATCTGTGTTTTGCTGGCATTGAAGCAGAGGTCATTAGCACTGCACCAGGCCTGGATGGCACAGAGGCAGTCAGGAATGAAGGAAGGTGCAAGGGCATTGATAGGAAGAAGATTTGTGTGTCATTAGCGTAGCACTGAATGTTGAGGCAGAAGGAGGAAATGAGGCGTGCCAGTAGAGAAAGGTATATGTTGAAGAGCCAGGGCAAAAGAATAGAGCTCTGGGGGATGCCACAAGTAGAGGCGGAAGTAGGGGGGAGAAATGGCCCAGAATAATTTTGGATGGATGGTCAGTTAGAAAGGAGGTAAGCCAGTCCAGTGCCCGCTCCGAGATACCAATGTATCATGGAGCCTTTTTATGAGGATGTAATGGTTCACTGTGTCAAATGCAGAAGAGAGGTCAAGGAGGATTAGGACCGCAGGGGAGTTGAATCAAGGTATGCAAGCAATTCTTCACAGGTGATCAGAGGAGCACTTTCCATGCCTCTGGATGCTCTGAATCCAGACTGGTGGTTGTGTAGACCGCCAACAAGTTTGGTATCTGAGATGAGTAGGGCAGGGCTAATTTCTTGAGAAGTTTCCCCAGGAAGGGGGTGATAGAAAAGGGGTGGTAGTTGGCTGGGCATGAGGGGTCTGCAGACTTTTTTTAAGGAGGGTGAGCATATAAACACCATTCATTCTAGCCTGGTGACTATTTTGACATGGAACACGTCGTATAACTGCCTATTACTAAGATGAGTGTAAATGTCAAATGGGCAACAAGTTGCCAAAATGAAATGTCTCCTTTCTGTCAGGCTTCTTTCATTAACAATAACTCACTCTCAATAGCCATGTAGTTTCTCTCAATGAGGTAAAGTACTGGAAAGAAATAAACATTGGCTGCGTCATTTGATAATTTGCACACACTTGATGGTAATAGTGGGTTGAAGCCTGTATCCGAAGCATAAGCTCTACAATAAATGGTGTGGAGGCATCAGAATGCCTTAAACCATTCATGATCCAAAGGCACTTTTTAGAGTCAGAAGGGCTCTTTTCACTTAAACATCACTATGAAACCCCCCAAACATGTTTTTCTTTTCAGAACATGGATATTTGTAACCAAAAGGGACAGCAAAGCATGGCACCAACTCTGTAATGGAACCATACTCCCTTTGTTGAGGTAAAGCTTTACTTCTTGACTTTTGAAAAATGCCAATCAACTCCTTTTACTCTGCCAGCACGTTTGACATACTTGTCACTGCATTCACTTCAGGAATCCCCTTAATCACTGATCTTTGCTGCACTAGTCTCGAATACACTCTGTCACCCAGACACATAAAAACACCAAACCCATGATCACATACATCTAATCCAGTTCATATTAGTTTTTTTGTTTGTGTAGTCACTGGGTACCAAAAGCCATTGGGAAACCAGAGGAATCTGTGCGATTGAAAGAAAGCAATTCATCCTGGTTTTGCATTCACGTTACCAGTAATTTAGTATGGGTATGACTGGGCCACAGAGCAGGATTGTAAACATTAAACACATCTGTTACCATCTACTGAGCAACAAGTATATAACATGAGTTGGCCCAGTTCTGAGCAATATAAAAGAATTCACCAATGCTGATGCCTCAATCATTTTTACGCAAATGAAAACATGACCATCAACATCAATCGAGATGTAAGCCAGGCAAATTTTGAGAGCTTAGGCAAACTTGTCACCCGAGGAAGTGAAATGGATCCATCCAGCCTCTGACTAATAAAGGAGGATAGTGTTGTTTCGGATTAGAACATTAAACACAATTCCTAAAGCGGTACCCCGTTTTGCAACAAAAAAAGTGTCACAACATCACCTTGAAAGCAGCTGTTGAAGACTGCCAGGACTTTCTGTTCGCCAGAAGAAGAGACCTGTTAAATGAAGCATCCCTTGAAGTTTGTATATTGGTGAATCTTCAGAATCTCTCCTTCCTCCAAAACCCTGAGCATATGATACTTTCAGATTCCACCAAGACCATTGTCCTATGACAGGTTCGCACCGCCCCCAGAAAATGTGAATGCCTTCATCAAGTTGCCCTCAATATGTTGACAGACCTCCAGGCAAAACATCCTCCCTCTGACTACAACTACATGCTGAGTAATGCATTGGCTGACACCAACACATACATGTCTTCTAAGCATGTGACAAATACATGTCTTCTAAGCATGTGATGCGTAATACCCTGCTTGTAGAACGCTGCACTACAAAATGTACAGTTGTGCCAAACCCACATGAACATACAAAACACAGTGATCAACAAACACACTATATGTTCGTGTGTTGTGTGCACTGATCTGTCTTTTGTGCATCTGTTTCTCCTTTCCTTGTATGGGAGGCCTTGTAGAGGTATACAACAGATAAAGGAAGCACTTAATCCTATATTCAGCAGCCTCAGTGGGTCCCCATTTGGGCCCCCACCCAGCCTCACTGCTGGACTGTGCACAGGTGCAGCCCTATGTATGCGCTGGTAGTGAATGTGGAACAGTGGTGAGACCACATGTGCACACATCATAATTGTATGGGACCGCACACATGCTTATAATTTGTAGAGGGTTTCCTTTGGGGCTATGGCTAATGCACATGTATGGAATGAACCAGGGCTGATGCACATGTATGGAATGAAACAAGTTAAAGGTCCATATGTCTGATAGTTGTTTAAACTATCTGCATTGTATTAACACATGGAGTTCAATAAAGTGGGGTTGTTGAGCTTTATCAATGATTTTGGGTTAATCATTGATTGTATTCAAAATACACTCTATGTGTTATAATCAAGCCAAATGAAAACCCCTACAAAACCGTTCCAGAGAGCTGCGTGCTCACAATATTGTTTCAAAAGAAGCTAGTTTTCATAAATAATTCCTGAAATTTTGCTGTAAATGTATACATCAATATGTAGAGGAGCAGACGTGTATGTCACTGACATACTCCACCGTCTCACCTTCGTCAGACTGGATGAATAACAGTAGGACACTGTGCATGACACCAGGTATCATCCCAATACTGCATTGAATGTGTGACAGAAATCTACTCAGACAACCGTATCGATTTTACCCTTGTACTGAGGTGGTAGCAGGAGATTTGCAGGCACCACTGAATATCAAAGAGTTGGAATGAAGATCTGACAGGTGTGTAGTGATGTCATAAGGAGACGATACAAAGACGCACTGAAACAATATAAGAATGCTTAAGAATGACAATGTAACTGAAGAAACACGAGTAAACATATGTACAAGTAAGAAGAAACCATTTTGAAAAAGAAGATAAGTAATCATATGAGTAATTAATGTATATACGCAGAAACACAAGGTAGATGAGAAAAATAGAAGCTTGCTGCAGTAGAAAACATAACATGGGTGAAGCAGCCATATTGGACAGAGGGACGCCACTCTCATTGATAGTAATTGAAGAGCTAGAAGGAGAGAGACCAGAGCTGGAGAGATAACAGAGGCTGGAAAAACAAATCCATGCATAAACAAAGAATACCTGCTGGCCAGAGATTAAGGATACCACATTTAGGAATAATTGAAAGGCACACAGGATAAACTATGTATGTAAGACATATTTGTCTTAGATTAAGTGAAGAAGAAAACATCTACAAGTGGCAAGTATTGAACAAAGATGCAGAATGCTTATGTGAAGTAGAGCAACTAAGTCTCCAGAGGACAAAGAGGCTAATGACACCCAAGATAATTGAATTCAATAGCACTAAATAAAAGTTCAAAATTGACAGAATCGTGGTCTCCTCACACGTGATTCAGAACTCAAAAACAAGGCATACTTATTAAGCTCCAGATGAAGAAACTGGTGTACCTACACTCCCTTGAAAGTCCCAGAGATAGAACAGTCTGCAAGGTCAACTACAAAGAAGAAGCCTTGGCTGAAGGCTTGCCTGATGAGAAATGGTGGACTAATTTGGCAAGTGGGTAGTAGTGTGATGTTGTTCTCGGCACCAGAGTTTTGTTTTGATTACATGCTGCTAGTGAGCCGAGTGTCCAAGGTTGAGAGAGGATGCCAACCTATCATGAGGGCCTATGCAGCAATAAGTATACAATGTTGCATGAGTTTGTGTAACCAAACTTTCATTGTGAGTGTGTGGACTGCATTTCTTGGTTCGCCAGATTACCCTACTTTATCGAACTGATAATAAAGTAATACTTGCCATATTCTTTGAGTCTGTCCAGTCATTTGTGTCCAATAATGTTTATTATGGTAATCCCTTTCTGCGCATAGACATGCCCAAAAAGGGCAACTGCACAATTGGTATATGTGCGGATGGTTCTGATCCAGACCGTTGCATTCTCAACGTCTTACACCATTAGTCGGAAGACTGCGGAGTTTCATGCAGAGTACAGCGTATAACACGTGTGACCTGAGGTGGTTGGCAGGTGCCCCTTTGAGAAATTCCTGTCCGGTCCCTGCAGGTTTCCCCTGGACTGATGTGAACTGGTAGATTGGGGAAGAGTAGATACCGAAGGCCTCAAGCTGAATACCAGATGTAAGTTGAAGCATCAAAAGTGGCAAATAAAAGGGGAGAGGTTGTATAGCATGTTTATAGTGGGAAAAAGTAACAGGATTTGGTAGGGAAAAAATGAGATACCTCGGATACCTTTCCTCAAGGTGGAAGAAGGGATCGCATCACACTCTGGAGCAGAGTAATATAAGTATTATTTAAGGGATTCCTGTAGCTACAGCCAAGGAAGGGTGCTTGACCCATTCTTAAATTGAGTAAAATAGAGATGAGATACGTCTATCAGGAAGATAGGACAAGACAATTGTAGAAAATGTGTGCACACGCGTTTTGAGGGACTTTGGAAAATATCAGTGTAACAAATATATTGGTGTCTTTTGTATTAAGCGTGATGAAAATTATAAGAACGATAATAATAAAATTTGACAAATTATTTGGCCCTAGAAAAGCAAGCGATTGATGCCAATCAAATCTAGGAGGCATAATATTTTGGGGGAAAAAAGATAAAAGAGATTCTGAAAATAATCAGAATAGTAACTGGATAATACCAATTGACAAAAATGATAAATGAAGAGATAAACATGGATATTGTTGAATAGGTTTGGAAATTGTTTTGGAGAATTCGTTTTTTGGGAGATCGGCGGCAAATTATGGTACTAGCCAAAGTAATTGTTGAAGTGTGATTATTTAAAAAAATAAATTTATGGAAAAACCTGGTAAGTATTGACAGTTAAACTTGACTTGTCATTATGGGGAACACGCCCCTTTCACATCTATGCACAACATGACCAAGATATACACCTAAAATCAGGAATTACCAAGCTGAGTGTCTGAAGAGTATGACTAATAAAACACATATGTCATGGCCTCAAGAAGGTTCATTATGAAAGGCAGTGCTATGATACATGATGACATATTTGCATGCTACAGACATGGAGAAGAAGCTACAGAAAAAGCTAGCTGTTTTATAACTCAGGAATATGTACCAGCGTGAGATAGAAGATCCACCAGAGAAGGAGTGGATGCTTAAACAGCATAAAGAGGAGGATGTAATGCCCTCAGCTCCTCTTTCACCTCCTGAGAATAACAGCACGATAGAAGACAAACAGGGGATGAATCTGCTAAAGGAATTAAAAGCAGCGGTGGGGTATGTTAATCCAACATATGCACCTCCATTTTATAATAGCGAAGACAGTATGGTAGAAAGTAACAATAAAGAATGTAGATATTTGTCTACACGCGATGAACATAAAGAGCATGAGGGGAGAAAAGACAGACAGATAGAAATAGAAGAGGAAGCCAGAAGACAAAAAAAGAGAGAAAGACAAAGCAAGTTGAATGACAATAGTACAAAACAAGTGGATGGGAGGACAGATACTATTGAAGTTAAACAGGAAGGGCATTGACGATGCTAAAGAAAGAGAAGACAGTGAAGAAAGAGAAAAGAAGGAAAAGGAACAAGAAAGGGCATATAAGGAAGAGAAAGAAAAGGAAACAAAAGGAAGATCAGAGGAGGCATGAAGAACAAAGAGAAAGAGAGAATAGAATAGAAGAAGCATGAAAAAATAGAAGATCAAAGATTGAAGGAACATAGGTTGCAAAAAGGCGAGGGGAAGAAGAGAATAGGGAGATGAATAGAAAGGAAGAAGAAACCAGAAGGAGTAGGGGACAAAGAGATGACATAATAGATTGTATTATCAACAACAACATGATACCCATTGAAGCACGAGAGCGATGGGAGGAACAATGAGGATCACAACAGCCATGCAGGGAGCTGCAAGGGATACCGAGAATACAGATTTGGGCTGATGGCCATGAGGCAGAAGGCATGAGGAAAAGGATTGAGGATTTATATTGACATATGAAAGAAAAAGATGGTTACAGGGCTATGGGGAGCATCACAGGATCGCCGGTAGAAGAAAACAGCAAATAGAGCAGATAATACATTGATGGATGAGCACAGAATGCTGTGCCTAAGTAGACTAGATCTTGATGATGAGGAAAGGGATAATAGTCATAAAGGTTGGTGTATAATGATGTCAGACGAAGAAAGGGAGGAGAACGAGAAAGCGCGAAGAGAAGGCACATGCAGCTTTTCAATAGACCTGAACATAGAGAGAGTTGTGAAATGGTCAGATTTAGAAGACCCTAAAGAGAAAATAATAGCGCCAACACCATATTCTAAACGGCCACCAGCACAATTGCGTAGTGCAGGGGATATCTCCCCGCCTTATGTAAGCAGGTTAAGGTGGCTGCCGGGAAGAAGAAGAACGGGCAAAAGTAGCCTCAACTGGAAGACGCAAAGTGTAAGGGGGTATGATTTTGGACCAGGATTTCCACAATAACCCATTAGGGGGAGGATGACCACACTATATTCCATGGCCACAAATGGACAAGGAAAATCTCAAATGTAAATTACCTGGTTTGACTGCATGTGCAGGAAAATATATTTATAAGTTAGAGAGAATGACAGCAGGAATGAAGTTAGCAGTGGGTTACATAAAAGACAAACTGGCAGCTATCCTAGGAGAGAGAGCTGACAACATTTGGAAATGATCAGGGAATGCAACTGTAACTGTGCAGAACACGACACATGATGGAGCACCATTTAAACATTTCTGGGCAGATATATGGAGCGTGCTGAGAGTACAGTTATGTTATGTTATGTTATGTTATGTTATGTTATGTTATGTTAGGAAAACTTTTAAAGTGCGCGGCCACCCGAGGGTATCATGACGCTAGAGAGACAAAGCAGGATAGGCAGGGCCACTTCAAACAGGGCTAAAACAGATATGTTTGGACAGCCTTTCTAAATGACAGATGGTTAGATAATTTTTTTATGGATACCGGGAGCTCGTTCCATAATTGGGCCACGGAGATGGAGAAAGCATGGCCCCCAATCCGCGCACGGCGTAATGACGGAACGCATAACAGTTTAGAAGAGGCAGAACACAGACAGTATCGTGAGATATCAGATATGGGTGCAATTATGGCTAGGAAAACGGGAGCGGACAAAGATCCTGTTGCCTTTATTCAAGAGATTCAAGAATGATGGCCTCTCGACATGAGAGAACCATGGGATAAAACAGTGGCATTATTTTATCATATTTTATGCCATGTACTGCCCGAACCAGTGCAACGGCCAATGAAGAAACAGGTAGGGATGGAAGCGAAGCCATGTCCAGAAATACAGTTGATTATTGTACACCATTGTTGATTGCTACAGGAGAAAAATAAGAAGAAAGCTGAGAACAGAAAGCAGGAGGAAGTGAAGGTAGTTCAGAAGAAATTGTTAAAATTCACTGTAGAAGCATCAGCATTGACAAGTGGTGAAGGCGTGACCACACATAAAGCACAGTCAGTGCAGCAAAGTAATCTAGTGGACCCTATGTATTTGTATTTGTATTTTGTTTTTTTTATATAGGGCGCTGGGCCCAAAGGCATACCACTGACCGCTGAGGTGATGATGGATGGTCATGTTAATTGGTGGGAAGCTATGGTTACGACCAGCTTATCTGCACCTGGACGCTCAGCCTGCGTGCTGCTGACGTAGATTGGGAGGGTACTTGAAACACGTGTGTATAGGCACGTTACAAATGCCATATCACAACATATCATATACATATTTGGGCTATATGTCCCATTCTCCCAAAATTCCAGCATTGTAGTCGCTGTCCCCATTAAATCCTCCTCCTCTTTGATGGTTTTGAAATCCTCTTCGCCCCCAGATGCATTCCTTTTACCTCTTGTCCAAAAGTATTACCCAGGCCTTGACTTTTTGGCTCATCCAACCTCGCCTTTCTGAATTTTTGCCTGTAATTCACTTATTTTCTGATCGCACAAGATTTGGAAACTGAGAAAAGTGGCCCTCCTTCTTTTGCTCAACACTGCTATTGTACGTAGTGGGAACATCCATCTTCTACTGACTCCAATATATATATATATATATATATGTACATGTTGGCGCATGCTGCACTCTATTTACTATAAAGCTAGCCTCAAGAATACTTCATGTGCGTGCATTTCTTTGCACATTTACATGTGTGAAATTGATTAGTATCTTCATTATTTTTGTAGCATACGTGTCTTCATCTTGGTCCCAAGATGTCATTCATCTCGATACTTTCTTGATGCCTTATAGAATCGTCTACATCCTCTGGTTTCTGCATCTCTTCTCTATATACGTCAGCTTTGTATTTGTATGACGTCATTATTTCTCTTTGCTTCTTCAATTTGTCCTGCTTTCTTTCAGACTATCACTCGGACAGACATCATACTGTCTCATGTGTGGGTATGGTTGTCTCAATGGGAACCTTGCTTCCAGGATTCTCCTTGGTATCTGTAGTTCAAAGGGCTTTGTACGTGTGTCGCATTCTGGTGTCCAGCAGATAGGCAATATAGGCGAAGTGATTGAGGTGGGGGCCTTCTCTACACTCCCCCGTCTGGTTGATTGATTGACCACTATCCCATCATCCTTCACGTCTAGACATCCTTGGCTGAAGAAATATTTCTTTGGAATCCATACCTTTATGACTCTTTTCAGGGAACCAGCTGATTTCAGATGCTCATCCTTGTTCCAAGTCATGAGAATGCACTGCCCACTTGGACTACAATAGATCCATCTTCCCACATACTTCTTATGGTTCTTGATGTTGGTTCTTAATGTTGATTGTCTGCAGAAATTCCCATCTGGTTATCTGTAACCATTTAGTATTTGCTCCAACCTGGATTCTCGGCATGAAAATGAATATGAATATGGACAACGTCTGGCTATATAATCTATGTTCATACGGGATAGAGTCAAAGGCTTCTATTGATTTGGCAGAAAAGTAATTCTCTCTCTTCATTCGATGAACCAGTTCCAAAGATCTCTTCTTTCTTAGATGAGCATCTGCTTTCGTGAAACTGTCAATATTCAGTTCACTTTTAGGAATCACCAACGCTGGAACATGAACATTCACCAGTGTGCCTATTCCTCCCAAGTCTTTTGGCAATCTCATATATGCTTTTGATCCGCTAGCCGAATAATGGTACATAAACACTGCTGTTCCAAGATTCATCCTTTGTGCATCAAAGATTCTACTGCAGTTCCTATTCTCTCCAACTATTCTTGTGCCATTATTTCTGAAGCACAACTTCGTTTTTTTTCCAACGGTATTACCTGCAAGGGTCCTCCTCTGTCTTCAACCCAGGTCAATAGTTTAGCAAGCTTTGGCCATAATGGTTTATACCCCACCTGGCCATTCCAAACAGTTGTTTCAGAGTGATCATATATCATCCAGGCTCTGCAGATTACCACTCCTTCTTCCCATCCCTCTGGTGATAACACTGACCCCCACATCTGCATTTGTCCTCTGTTTTTCCAGTGCCCGATGTCTTCTGCAGTTTTTCCTGGACTTTCAAGTATTTTGTTACTTCCCATCTGATTCCAGCTCCTTTCACTCCAGGCTTTTCATATCTGATCACGTGATTCTTGGTGTGAGATCTGTTTCTTGTCTTTGTATCCTGTACATAATCATCTTCATATGGATCTGTCCATTCAGTTGCCCACTTGAGATATGCATCTCGACCCATGAACTGGCATCTTGCATGACAAAGTGCTATGTGTGATAGACAATATGCTGTCTGGACGTCTATTTAAACAGCTATGAAGATCTTAGACTTCCACATGCTATAAGGCAGGAGTGCACATACAAAGCATTCCTCCCTTGAAGTTGTTCTTCCCACTTCTTTCATATGCTGGTACCAAATGTTATTCCCCAAGTGTGCTGTACTATCCAGGTAATCATTTAGCTCATGATCATCCTCCCTAGTATTTCTCGTACGTCTCTTCTTCGCATTAGCTTCTATAGTCATCTCATGAAATATGTCAGCATATGTTCTTCTTACTGGACCAATCATAGAACTATTCATCAGTGAACTACGTGCATCTATATGTGCTACCTGAGTAGGAGAAAGTTCTAGAAGTTTCATCCTCTCAGCATGATCCTTAGGCATAAAAATGTCTCACAAAATCTCCATGTCTGACTTCTTTCTAGAAACTAACCTTGATTCACTTATCACAGGACCAGGTGCCTTTGTGTGTATCTCTAAGGTAGGAACAATCCCATAGGGTTGCCATGCCTGTATGCTTCTTTTCTTGCACAGGAGGATACACAGGAATTTTCACTATACTTATGTCTACATATGTCATTCATACTGTGAGTGAGAGCAGTATTACTATGAACAGAATACAGGTCTAAATTGTGCATAAACATGATCACTTAAAACAACAACCTTTAATACATTGTTGACGTCTGTCATGCTCTTCCATGATGAAGTTGCTACTGATGCTGGCCATTTTACGTTTAATGAAAGAAAAATAGTTTTTAATGGTGCAACATCATGCACCTTTCTAAAATCTGCAGAATCAGCTCAAAAAGTTCCTCGATCAGTTTCAGCAGACTGACTATACAATAATGTACTAAAAATCCCAATAAATGCCATGACTTGGCCTCCGACCGGATACCATGAAGATTTTCTTTCAGCATGAAACAAAAGTTCTTCATTTGGAAAATCTTTCTTGATTATTTTCCTTGAAAGGTTCTCTCGGGAATATCCATTCACTTCGTTCATAATATCTTTCAATATTTCATTGAGTGCTGCATCATTTCTCGGATCTCTTAAGAAGGTTCAGACATTGGTTTGTCTTCCAACAAGATACAGGCATTCCTCTATTAGATAAAGAAACACTGTACTGGCCATTTTATGAGAATTATCTGGTGACAGGATCATTTGTAGTCTTCACTCGGAAGTTGAAGGATCTGCTTGATTATAGCTATGAGCAACCTTCTCACAATGGGGACATTTTTTGAATCTTGCAAGAACAAGTGAACATTGGTAGTTCTCCCCACCAGTGCAGGGTAAGAGTGTAAGACAAACACAAAGATTGCAAAAATGATCTGGAAAGCGTTGTCATAAGGCATCACCATAGGCACCCTATAAAGGACCTTCAGCAAGGCAGGAATATGGGACCCCTTCCCTCTTCCCGATGGCGAAAAAGAAACTCAGATTTTGGCATATCCTTTTTCTCATTCGAAGCTTAAGTGTGCCTCAGTACAATGTCAACAAGCTTCTGGGGCTCAAAACCAATTATTTTTCCGTTTACTCTCTTAGTCACTGAAAAGAGTGTCCAGAAATAAGCCACAGTCTAATGAACTCCATATATTTACTTAGCAGTAGCTTCTGCATCCTTCTTCCTCGTCATAAACCTAGTCTGCACATGCTGTGGTTCTTCCCCGATGCTCTATTCGGGTGGGGGTGAGGGTGATGCGGGCCCTCCAGTGTAGACCTTTAAATCTCGGAGGAAAAAAAATCCCGTCTGCCCTGCACTTTGACTGCAGACAGCATGACATCTTCCACAATGAAAGGGCTGTTGAAATGTGGTTCGTTCCACTTCCGAGTAAAATTGTGAATTAGAACCGCATCTCCAGGAAACAGTTTAGGAAGACACAATTGATTTGCTCCTGTTGCTGCAGAATCTCCTTCTGTGTTCTGCGTTGCCCTACACACCTTTCGTTTGAGTTGAGCTGAAATGACAGAGACACTTGAAGTCATACATGTGAGATAATCATGTAACTCCTTCCCTAACATTTCTCCTGATGGAGGTGTGAGAGGTGTCCTCATCCGTCTCCCTGTCACTATCTCATGAGGGGTAAGATGGTGGTCTGACCCTGGCTGGTTTCTTAATGCATATAAAGCCAGTGGGAGACAATGCAACCATCATTTTTTCAGGGTCCACTTCAATTTAGCTATTCTCTCCTTAAGCAGGCCGTTAAGTCTCTCACAGACACCATTCGCTTGTGGGTGAAACACTGATGAAAACTTGTGCTTTATGCTAAGCAACAAGCATATTTGTTGAAAGACTCTATTGACAAAATGAGGGCCATCATCTGATTTCAAAACTTCACATATTCCCCATCTTGGAAAAACATCTACTACTAGAAATTTGGCTGCACAGGTGGCGTCTGAGTGTGTACACGGTCCAGCTTCGATCCACCTTGAAAAGGGACATTCTACCACTATCATATATCTGTATCCATTACAGACTTGAAGCATGTCGACACAGTCGATGTGTAAATGCTGAAAGGGACCATTAGGTCTCAGAAACACTCCTCTAATTGTGCGCAATGTGAGCCCAGCAAAACATTTTTGACATAAGATACAATTTACTACATAAAATGCAACATGTTCTACTATAATTGGAACAAACCAATCCTCTGCTATTGTTGCGGTGATGCTCTCTCTAGTTGTATGCGCAGGGTAGTGTAGCTGTCCCAATGCCACCCTTAATAAGGCTACAGGCATCACCGGTTTACCAGTGTTGTTTTGTCGCCACAATGTCTCAGAGGGTATTAAAGAACACCCTATCTGCGTCCACACGTTTTTTCGTCTTGGGGCTCTTCCCCTTGGAGTTCCCCCACTTGACTTCTGGACAGATTGTTATAACAATTTGGCACACTGATCATCACAACCATACTTTCATTCACATCAGGTGTATCTAAAGACATAATTACTTCTGTATATGAAATTCATTTGGCTTCCTCATCTGCTTTTTGATTCCCACATGAAATACAATCTGCCCTTTTAGTGTGAGCTGTGCATTTTACGATGCAATGGTTACTAGAAGTTGTAATGCTCTAATGAGTCTGTGGGAGGAGCTACTTAATGGTTTGGTGCCTTGAGGGCCTTTCAAGGGATAAAAAGGCGGGCACTTCTTCCACAGTGCCCACACCAGGAACAGCCTCAGATGACAACAGTGATGCAGACCCACTGGCTGAACATTGCAGTTTTGAATTTTAGATGTCTTGGAACCTCAGAGAAATACAGCTTCAAGGTTGTAAGTGCTTCCCTTTTGAGGTTGAAGTTCTTTGAAATAGACAACAACTCTGGAAGTGTATGCTATACTATTCAGGGAAGGATTGCATTTGAGCATCAGGTGCTCATTTAACAGGAGTTCTTTCTATTTTTCTTTAGTTGGTAAGTGCTTCCATGTTAGGTGAGCAACTGTTGCAATATCTCCACAACAGAAAACCATCTTTCAAAATCTTCACCAAGCAAGCTCAGAAAAGAGCGTGAAAAATGTGGGAGGAGCTACTTAATGGTTTGGTTTCTTGAGGAGCATTCAAGGGATAAAAAGGCGGGCACTTCTTCCACAGTGCCCATACCAGGAACAGCCTCAGATGAGAACAGTGATGCCGACCCACTGGCTGAACATTGCAGTTTTCTTGGAACCCCCTCCCTTCTCACACACAGGTGTTACCTGTTTCGCTTGATTCTTCTACCCTGATCCCCCTCTACCTCCTCCAGCCTACTTCTGCAGGAGTCTGCCTGATACATTCTGGTTTCACCATCACCGTCTTGTGGACAATGCTGGATTTTACTTTAATAGACTTGATTCATTCACGGCGCGTCACCCATTTTCAACTCTCATGCTGGACTTCCTATGCATCTTTTATTCCCATCTTCATCTTGTATCCTGGCTTGCAACATTGTGTTACTACTGACTTCTGCAATTGTATTCGCTCTCCCCTCTTGCTTCTCCACTCTTTTGGACTGCTTACTCTCTGTTCTCTCCTCCTCTCCCTTTCTCCCTTTTCCTATCTCCTCCCCTTACTTTCTGCTATGCACTTACACTATCAGAATTGTCCCTGGACCTAATATGATAGCAACCTCGTCTGTTTCCTCCACCCTCCCATTACTGTTTTTTTCCTCCCCACCCCCCCCTCCAGCACTATCTGAAATGTCGTCAGGCCTAGTATGATAGTTGCTTGTTTTGTTCCTCCCCTCCCTTTCTGCCCCCCTCTCCCTCCCCTTTTGTTTTCTCCGGCTCTACCAGAAATGTTGTCAGGCCTAGTACGGTAGTCGCCTGTCTGTTTCCATTTCCTTCCCACTATCCCCCTCCCTTCCTTATCTATGTCATAGCTCTTGCACTATCTGAAATGTCGTCAGGCCGAGTACGATAGTTATTTCACATCCTTACTGTTCATGGCCTGTAAGAATGTCATTGTATTTTCCCTTGTTCCCTCCCTTGCCTTGAAGCGCTTTGAAGCACATTGTGTATAGGCGCTATATAAACAAACTATCATATCATATCATATTATATCCAATAAGGCTGCATGCTGCACTGGTGTGCCATCCACCCGGAGGACACCCCTCCTTTTCCAACGTGCCAATCCTTTTTGCACTGTTGACCACTCATAGGCAGAGTCGCTGTACACTTACTTTGGGCCTGTATGATTCTCAAGTGCAACAAACTGCACTACTAATTCTGCAGCTTGTGCCGAAAAATGAGACTGTAGTCGTGCACTTGACACTACTTCAAACTCTCAATTGGCCGTGTGTCAGTGTCCCGTTTGATTCCTCTTTTTCTTGTCATAGGCCTGGTACACACAGGAAGAAACATTCCTGACTTCCCAGTAGGTTTAAAAGTAGACATTTGAATTCGGGATTCTCATTAAACCCTTGGAACCCTTGTTCGTCCCTGTTTACGCGTTCCTTTAGAAAACGCTATGGGTTGCCGTGGAAATGCTGGCGCCCTTTGCATTCATGTAGGCGTTCAAGCCTACGGCGGCGCATTGTGCGTGCGGTCAGCTGATCTGTATATTAACCCTGCCCCCGCTGCACGGCACTGCTTCTGAATTTGTAATTCCAAGCTATGTATTTTGTTGCCTTGTTATCCAGTTCTTCGATCCCCTGGTCTGCTCTTTGACTTCCCTTGCCTTGTTCTTTGTCATTGCTTACTTGGTACCTGTTGTTGACTCGGAACATCCATGGACTGCATCTGCCACATCCTTTCACGTCTTACCTGCCTGCTGCCAAAACGGAACGTCTATTGGACTGCATTTGTCTCATCCCTCACGTCTTACCTGTCTGCTGCCAAACTGGAACGTCTATTGCACTGCATTTGTCTCTTCCCTCACGTTTTACCTGCCTGCTGCCAAACCGGAACGTCCATTGGGCTGCATTCATCTCATCCCTCATGTCTTACCTGCCTGCTGCCATAACGGAACGTGTATTGGACTGCTTCATCTCCAAACCATCATCACGTCTTCCTTATTTTTCAGCCCAAAGACTCTAAGGAACTTAAAGGACATTAGCACAACGGCGCAAGGATCCAAGGACAGTAGCGCAACAGCGCAAGGATCAAAGACTTCTTTAGGCGTCCTTGTGCCGGCGGGAATTGGAAACAAGACTTTGTGTTCCCAGGACTACCAGTTCAGTACAGCAATTTCCACTTCAGAATTCCTCCAGGACAATCATTGGTAAGCACACAACTGCCTGGTTCTTCCTTTTCTTACTATCCTGTACTAATGGTAATAGCTACCTCTCTTGTTTCAGGATACTCACCAATCGAGCTTGGAACTTATCAGTCCCAGTCTCCATTTCTTGCTTGTGAGTATCTGCTCATCACCTTGCTTAGTTATTTCATTGCCTTGAGTCATATTTTAATACTTGGTTACCTTCTCTTGCAGCCAGCTGTCTAGGTACAGGGTGTACCAATATTTTCGGGCAATACTCACCTCAATCTGTCCTTTCGTACTCTTGAGGGGTATATTGTCAGAAAGATTCAATTACATCACGATGTGTCAAACCACCACTGCTGGATTTAGTCCTTGGGCCCTAACATATTCAGAAGCCTATAAAATGGAAGAAGCCGCTGATCATTTGGCGGCTTTGTCCAAGGTGGTGTGTGACCTCAGGGCCGACATGACAGCAGCACATGATGCTACTCAACGTCGTATCAATGAGTTACATGCTGGCTTGCAGTCAGGGGCTGGAGCATCTAGTCCTAGTGCGGATTCTGCTGCAGGAAGGGCTCAATCGAGAACTGAGTCAGACCCTGTCTACATGCAGCACAGTTTCCGTTGGCTCCTCCAGAAAGATTCCTAGGGGATCCTAAGACCTTTCGAACGTTCATTAATCAGTGCCGCTTACATTTCTTGTGTAGGCCTGCCTCCTTTCCGGATGCTACTACAAAGGCAGCTTTTGTTTTCTCTAACCTTGGGGGTACTGCTGCAGTATGGGCCAATCCCCTGCTGGAACAAAGTAGCCTGCTACTTTATGATTGTGAGGCACTGATTACGGCGATGACCCGTGTCTTTGATACCAGATATAAATCACAGGCTACGGACCTGGAATTGCCTTCGTTGCAACAGAAAAACAGTTCCCTTTTGGATTATGTGGCTAACTTCAACCAGCTAGTTCCAGAAACAGATTTGCCAGATGAAAAGAAAGCTGCATTGTTCTATAAAGGTCTTTTGGAAGGCTTGAAGGACGTTTTAGCAATGGTGCAAGTTGTGCATAGTGGTTCCCCAGAACTGGTTGACCTTGTGTTGCAAATTGACGCTCGCAAGGCAGAACGAAAGGGCGAACAAAGAACCACCCTAGCCGTCCCGCCTCTGTTGAAACCTGTTTCAACATCCGAGCCAATGCAGATTGGTGCAATTCAAGGCCCACTTACTCCCACAGAAAGAGAGCTTCAAAGGGCCAATCATTTATGCTTCTACTGTGGCTCGTCAGAACACTTCTTGAGGCTTTTTCCCAAGAAAGCTAAGAAGGCGGGAAACACCAAAGCTCGACAATAGACAGGGTCCCTTTGTCGAGTCAAGTTGTCATGGACCCCAGATCCTTGGTTCTTTTCTCTGTATTCGCTACCTTGTCTTGTCCATCTGTGAAACCCTGGTCTGTTGAACCCATTCATGATTCAGGTGCAACCGGAAATTATGTGGACGCTCAATATGTTCGTGATCATTCCATTCCATTGCTTTAAAAAAACACCAGAGTTAGTTAATGCAGTGGACGGTACATCCCTGATCTCTGATCTGGTGACGGAACAAACCAATGACCTTGTGTTATCAATTGGTAACACAAATTCAGAGGTCATCCATTTTGATGTCATTTCAGCCCCACAACTCAAGCTGATTCTGGGACTGCCCTGGTTAACTAAACACAATTCCATCATCGACTGGGTGTCACGTTCTGTTAAATTTACCTCAGACCAATGTAAGGAGTCTTGTCATGTATCTACGGTGAATCAGGAAATCCTAGTTCCATGCTCCTGGATGCAGCATTCACTATTGGGGCTATCACTACAGTGCTCCTTCCTAAAGAATATGATTCTTTCAGGGATGTTTTTGATAAAAAGGCGGCAGAAAAGCTACCTCTGCATTGTCCCTATGATTGCCCGATTGAACTACTGGCAGAGGCCCGTATTCCTTCTGGTAGAATTTATTCACTCACACAAAAGGAGGATGTAATGCTAAAAGAGTACTTAGACCAAGCACTCACTATGGGATTCATTCGTCCCTCTAGGTCTCCAGCAGCATCACCTCTTTTTTTTCCCAAAAAAGAGGGAGACCTACGCCCCTGTATCGATTACAGAGAACTGAATGCAATCACAGTTCGGAATCAGTATCCAATACCTCTGATTGCAGTCCTGTTGGATCAACTGGGTTCTTCCAAGTTTTTTACCAAACTGGAATTAAGGGGAGTTTATAATCTGTTGAGAATCAGAGAAGGTGAGGAATGGAAGACAGCCTTTAAGACAAAGTATGGTCTTTTTGAATATTTGGTCATGCCATTCGGCTTATGTAATGCCCCAGCTACGTTCCAGTATTTCATCAATAATGTTTTCGAAGATTTTCTGGACCGGTTCATGGTTGTCTATCTTGTTGATATTCTCATTTATTCCTCTACCTACAAAGAACATGTTCAACACGTCTCCACTGTTTTACAGAGACTGTGTGAAAACAGTCTCTATGCTAAATTGGAGAAGTGTGTCTTTCATGCTGATCAGGTGGAATTCTTAGGATACGACATCACCGGTGAGGGTGTTAAGATGAGCAATAATAAGGTTAAAGCGATCTTGGACTGGCCTGTCCCAAATAATGTAAAATCCCTTCAGTCCTTTTTAGGGTTTGCAAACTTTAACAAGCGGTTCATCCATTCCTTTTCTGCTATCGCAGCTTCCTTGATTGCACTAACCAGCTCCAAGAAACGCTTTGTATGGACTGATCAAGCCCAAGAAGCATTTGACACGCTTAAGTCCACATTTACTTCATCCCCGGTGCTCCAGCATCTGGACCAAAAGAGTCCATTTGTTAGCGAGGCCGATGCCTCTGATCAAGCTATTGGGGCTATTCTTTCCCAGAGTGTGAGGACACAGGTCTTCTACATCCAGTGGCCTATCATTCTATAAAACCTACCAAGTATGAGATGAATTATACGATCACTGAACGTGAACTACTCGCAATACGTGATGCATTCCTGGTGTGGAGACACCATCTATTGGGTATTATAGCTCTGGTGCTGGTCTTCAACGACCACCGTAATCTTCTTGCTCTTAAATCAGTACGCTGTACCACCGCCCACCACGCACGTTGGCATGAATTCTTTACAATATACAACTTCCAAATCACTTACCATCCCGACAGTTTGCATTCTAAGGCAGATGCATTATCCAGGTTGAATGAAGGTGGACAGACGCCTTTCTGGGAAGGGAAGGTATTACAGCCGTCGTTGTCATTTGTTCTTGTACTGTCGATTCCTCTTTGAAGGGTTTGATTCAATCCTGGATGGCGACTAATCCTCCAGAACTCCATGACTATGAGATGGAAATCACCCACTCAATGCCATATGTACAAGGGCGGCTTTATCTTCCTACACCTGAAACCCGTATGTTGGCTCTCCAGTGGTGTCATGATGCCTTTATGGCAGCACATCTGGGTAGACGCAAGACTCTTGAGTTACTAAAACGATGGGCATTCTGGCCTACTATGACTAAGGATGTGTCGGATTACATCAAGAATTGCGCTATTTGTGCTCAGTGCAAAGGTACGGCGTCCAAACAAATGGGATTGATTCATCCCACGCCTGTCGCAAAGAAACCTTGGCTAATGATTTCGATGGACTTTGTGGTAGAATTACCTCTTGTCAGAAGCTGTGATACCATATGGGTGGTCATAGACTATTTTTCTAAGATGGCCTCGTTCGTACCTTGCCAAGGCATACCTTCTGCTCCGGGCCTAGGGGAATTGTTCTTGCAGCACGTATTTCATCGTTTTGGCCTGCCAGAAATCAACATCACTGATCGAGGTTCACAGTTTACCTCCCGTTTCTGGCGTCATCTCGTCACTGCCTTGGGTATTGATGGACGTTACTCCACGGCCTATCACCCTAAAACTGATGGGCAGACAGAAAGGGTGAATGCCACTATGGAACAATTCTTACGCTGTCTAATCGCTCAACATCAAGAGTCATGGTTAAATGTTTTGTGAGTAGCAGAATATGCGTACAATAATTTAGTCCATTCGTCTACTGGTCCACTCTATTCTTTGCCCTTTATGGTGTACATCCCAGGTCAATTCCTGGGGAAGTTATTCCTACCACTGACAATCTGGCAGTTCAAGACTGCATCCATGATTTCATTTCCCTGAGGGAGATGGTCTCTGATCATTTGGAGGCCGTGCACCGGCAAGCTAAACTCTATGCTGGCAAGCACCGGACTCCTGCTCCCGATTATCAACCCGGAATGCTGGTCTGGTTGGCTTCTAAGAACCTCCATTTGCCTGGTTGTAGATGTTTGGTACCTCGTTTTGTGGGTCATTTTCCTATTAAGGAAGTGCCCAATCCTTTGGTAGTCCTTTTAGAGTTGCCTTCCCAGTGGAAGATACATCCAGTCTTTCGTGTTTCCCTTTTGAAACCATGTCCTGCAGGCACCCGCCTCCCTTCTCGTCTGGCACCAGTAATGGTCAAGGGAGTGGAGGAGTATGAGGTTAAAGCTATTCTGGATACGAAAAGATACGTGAGGTTCGTCATTTTCTCATTGACTGGAAAGGATACAGTCCGGAAGAGCGTACATGAGAACCTGAGTCAAATGTGCATGCTCCTCTCCTCATGTCCAGGTTCTTGGCCTCTCACTCCGGGGATATTTCTTTAGGGGAGGAAACTGTTAGGGTTCTGTTTGAGTCCTCTTTTTCTTGTCATAGGTCTGGTACACACAGGAAGAAACATTCCCGTCTCCCCAGTAGGTTTAAAAGTAGACATTTGAATTTGGGATTCTCATTAAACCCTTGGGACCCTTGTTAGTCCCTGTTTACGTGTTCCTTCAGAGAACGCTATGGGTTGCCCTGGAAATGCTGGTGCCCTGTGCATTCACATAGGCGTTCAAGCCTACGGCGGCGCGTTGTGCATATGGTCAGATGATCTGTATATACACCCTGCCACCGCTGCACAGCGCTGCTTCTGAATTTGTAATTCCAAGCTTCGTATTTTGTTGCCTTGTTATCCAGTCTTTGATCCCCTGGTCTGCTCTTTGACATCCCTTGCCTCGTTCTTTGTCATTGCTCACTTGGTACCTGTTGTTGACTCGGCCCAAAAACTCTAAGGAACTTAAAGGACATTAGAGCAACGGCGCAAGGATCCAAGGACATTAGTGCAACGGCGCTAGGATCAAAGACTTCTTTAGGCGTCCTCGTGCCGGCGGGAATAGGAAACAAGACTTTGTGTTCCCAGGACTACCACTTCATTACAGCAATTTCCTATTCAGAATTCCTCCAGGACAATCATTGGTAAAAACACAACTGCCTGGTTCTTCCTTTTCTTACTATCCTGTACTAATGGTAATAGCTACCTCTCTTGTTTCAGGATACTCACCAATCTGGCTTGGAACTTATCAGTCCCAGTCTCCATTTCTTGTTTGTGAGTATCTGCTCATCACCTTGCTTAGTTATTTTGTTGTCTTGAGTCATATTTTAATGCATGGTTACTTTCTCTTGCACCCAGCTGTCTAGGTACCAGGATGTACCAATATTTTCAGGCAATACTCACCTCAGTCTGTCCTTTCGTACTCCTGAGGGGTATATTGTCAGAAAGACTCAATTGCATCACGACGTGTCAAACCAACACTGCTGGATTTTGTCCTTGGGCCCTAACACTGTGTGCTTCATAACACTGGAACCTGTATATCTCTGTCCATCATTTTGATTGATTCTAGATGAACCGTCAATAAAGAGAATCTCCCCAGCTGCCAATGCATTCTCCTTTACCCTTATGAGCTTGTCATAGAACTCTTTATAGTTTGAACAATCGTGCGCATGCTCAACCTCTGCCAGTGGTTCAGCTACAAACATGGCAGGATTCACTATTCTGCATCAAATTATTTTGATCGCTGGATCTGATATGACCACCTCATAGGCAGAAGCTCTTTGAGATGTCAATGTACCTTTAGGTTTTTCCAGAATGGCAAAAAATGCATGCTCAACAAATAACGTCATAGAACATCCCATCACTATGCTGGCAGCCTTCTCAATGGTGAAGGCGGTGGCTGCCAAAGATTGTTCGCATAGGAAATGACACCTCATTACTGGCTCTAGAATCCCACTGTAATACTCAATTACATAGAGCATATAGCAGATTGTGTGCTATGTTCAGTTAAAGTCTGATGGAAATACAATTCTTCAAGTTTTAACTTAATTTCTTCCTTTATCTAATATAAATCATTTTCGTCAAAATACAATTTTAAAATGCTCCAAACACATAGACATTCTTTATTGGAATTACTAATGGCCGGCTTGTTATTCAAGACAGTTTTTGATGTCATAGCATATTTAATATAACAATTAAGTGACTTAAAGGTGGACTGCAGAATGTTCAGATCTAAATTCAGCACATGCTGCTGAGCCATAGACTTAATTAAGTTAAATGGACCCCACCATGTATGTATTATACTGGTTTGACAATGTACAGATGAAACAACTGTCAAGTTTGTTTAGCAGAACATTGACATTTTAGTCCCCTGATCTCAGACCGGCATAGCATTGTTGCAGAAATCTTTTGTAAAAAGATTCAGTAAGAGACCTTAGACTGTAACCGCTGCTCTTGCAGGCACATTTTTTGTAAAGCAGCTGTCAGTTTGTGTATACTGTCTTGTGTATATTGCCTTATAAGTGTTCCATTTTAATGTATTATCCATGACTACAATCCTATAACAGTAACTAGCCACTATTACCACTCTTTTGCCATCCAACAATCATTTGCATGTCAGAGATTTTGATTAATTCAATATCATAACCTTTTTTTTGCTAAATGAGTCTTTAGGCCATGAATCTTTGAATATTGAGAGAGTTTATTAATCATTTTTGGCAGCTTCTAGCAAAGTACTACCTAATGGGTCAAAATCATCCACCTAATAATTGGAGTCGTATTGATCTAGGGCGCAGAGAGTAAGCACCTTGGATCTCAAGAACTTTTAGGTTATTAGCCAAATACAAATAAAAAAATATCTAATAAGCAACCTTGATTTAATCTGGTATTTGTCTCAATAACAATTACTAAATGTTTCCATGTTATCTGTTGGGATGCATGTACAGCCTCCCACCAAGCAAAAAGGTTCATGTTGACAAAAACCTATTAGAATGCAACATTGTGGGGGCAGACGGTGCATACATTGTTTTAGTTAGGTCTGATACATATTAGCTAGTCACATATAGCAACGCAGAAAGACAATACATGTACTAATGTTGTGGTTGCAGAGGTCATAGATAGGGCAGTATTATAGTAGCAGTGTCTAGTTTATGTACTGTAGTGACGCAGGATTGATTGATTGATTGATATCTTATTTCTATTGCGCTCGTACACAAGTGTTTCCGAGCGCGACAAGGCAAGGGAGGGGAACAGGGGAGAACAAAACAGCGATCTTACTTGGCCCAGTGACATTGAGAACGCGCAAGTGCATGGAAGAGGGGGAGGGGAAAAGTGCATGGAAGGAGGGAGAAGTGGAAAGTGCGAAGCAGATAAGAAACAGATAAATAACAATAAATAAATAAATAATAAAGGCAACAAACAGTGGTAATGCAGCCAGCAAGTTGCAAGTGCTAGGTTTAAGGCAGCAGACAGGGTAGGTCTGATAAGTGCAGGAAGAAAAAGGGGGATAGTGTGACATGTGGGAAGGATTGAAATAAGCAGAAGTTGGAGGCAGCAAGATAGTGTGGTAGAAGTGAGGTCGGTCTGTTGGCAGAAGAGGTGCCATTTTGGATGTCAAAGCCTAGTACACGATGAACAGAAGAGAACACAGGTGTTAGTGTGGAGCTGTTGCTCTGGTAGTTAAGCTCCAAAAACAAATCCCCTGTTCCGTTCCCCAGGAGAGGAACCGAGGTCAAAGGCACCCATGGCACACAGATAAGCAGTAATTGGATCCAGCTGCAGTGCCTGCATTTGATGGGAACAGAATATTAGTTGGTAGAAGTGCAGGAAGGGATTCACTGAGAATAGGGCATGAGGCTCTGTAATGCCAAAGAGCAAGGCAAAGATTTAGAACACTACTGCCCTCACCTGGGGGCAGTCTTCCCACATGAATTACACTTAGACACACAATTTGAGCAAACAAATTCTCTAAATTCAGACTCCAGAGTGGTGCCCTTGTCATGTCATTCCTGGGCACCTGGAGTTGGAAGGAGATAAGGGGGAGAGCCGTGTCTGGATCATCTTGTGATTCAGGATAGGAGGAGCAGAGGAGAGGCAAATAAAAGTATTACCAGGTCGGGGGGTGCAACTTGTGTGCACCATGGCATCTGAGTTAATGAGAACGCCTATTGTCCTATCAAATGCAGGGTTGGCTTTGCCAAGTTACTTTGATCACGTATGAAACAGGAGGGTTCACATCACATGCTGGTCTCAAATTTACAAACGTATTGATATGAACCACCGATCATATACCTGGAATCCGCAGTGACGATGTAGGGGACCTCAAGGAGAATGGGGATAGTGTAGATGTAGCCAATCGGTCAAGGGACTATAGGGGGAATTAGCATTTTCTATAGGTGGTAGCCAATGAGCTTGGGACAATTGTGCTGAACTCATTATTATGCATATTATTGTTAATTTGCAGTTGTTCGGCAATAAAAGAGGTAAGGTCGTGAGATAAGACGAGATCCGTGTCAGTTCGCTCCTACAGGACCGTCTGAGACATTATTGCATGTAATAAACCTTTGTTTTACCATCCAAAGAGTTGCAGTGATTATTTTGCCTTGTGGATTGTTTTGCATTCTGGTTTTGGGCCACCATCCTCCCATATCCAAGCAGCCTTCTAATGTTATACAATTATGCAGCTCAATGATTCATTTCAGTAAGCTCCCTCGGAGGCCTCATGTTTGCAGCTCTCTTCACAGGAGGTTGTGATTGACTCAGTTGAATGCTGCAGAGTAATCTACGAAGGTGGCGTAAAAGGGAAATTTATAAGTGCTCTTGGCCTTCACGATGGTCAAATGTGCACCATGATATTTGCTGCAGTTGATGAACCCTTCTTGATGGCAGTGTGTGGTAAGAAACTATGTCATTGAACATTTTCAAAAATTGCATGGAATCTTTTTGATGAAAAAGAAGTACTATTTCGTGCAAGCTCTGTTTGTTCATAGGACAAGGAATTCTGACAGATTTAGGCATATATTTGAAAATAAGATATGCAAATGTAGTCTTCTCGTTTGTCCAGCTTGTCATACACGTGTGTATGAGCGCGCACACGTGCGCGCAGCACTAAAACATCCAGAATATGTGCATTTTGCTTCATGTCTGCATTTCACATGAGAAAACTGAAAGGTAGAGTTTGCAAGCTTACATTAATCTCACATTTCTGCCATGTGCAAAGCCATACCTGTACACTAATAAACTCACTGTATGCAATGCACAAGAGATTAGATTAAAGCGGCTATATAAAAAACAATATTATTATTAGTTATTGCTAACCAGATGGGAATAAATCCTCCAACTGTTCGCTGACAGAAGAGACGCCTTCCACTGTCATGTTGAGTTCTAAAGCCCTTCTGCAGAGAAGATAAAATGCAAAACATGTACATACATCTTTCACCCGAGTGCTAAATTTCTCAGTAGGCACGTACTTCATTTTAAGTAATTATTTCTACATGCATTTGCATCTCCCTTGTCTTTGTATGTGTATTGCTTCTATTGTTGCACGCAGAGCTGTGAATCAAAGCGAATGTCTGCACTGCACAACACAATCGAGTGTAATCATTAACGATAATGGGACTGTGATTCCGCTTGATGCACTTCTGTTGCATTATCATGTCTAATGCGTGTATAGGGAGACAGGCAACCAGTCTAACGTTTTCAATGCTCTCCTTCAGTATTCTCCTTCCAATCATCTTTATATCAATTCTTTAAAGTAATAATAATAATAACATGTATTGTGATTCAGCTCAAAGAGCTTTAGCCAAAACAGATAAAACAATAATATAAAAATAAAAACATTGAATGATAAACATCACTTCGAACAGACAATCAACATTGAACATTAATTAATCCATTTCCAGTTATGTCAAACGAAACCAAACAGTGTAATACAACAACATAACAGTTGCACAGACTATGGATCTAAAAACATTTTAAAGGGCCTGATTCATGGAAGTCTTTTATAATGGCGCAATCCCATAGGAAAACATTCCATGAATCAGGCCCTTTGTCGGGGGCATACCCGTTTTGCAGATCAAAATATCAAAGTGCTTAGTGCGTCATGCATTTCTTAATAACTGCATGTCTAGCCTGCTGTCCTCAACAAGAGTAGACTTAATTTATGGCTCATGTAATCCTCACACTAGCCCTTAAGCCCTCATTTCCAACTGATCTCTCTCAAACCTCCAAACCCGATAAAGGGCTAAATGGACAGAGGTGGAGTTGGTGTTTAAATAGTGGACCCAGAAACGTTCACTTTTAATGTACTCGTGTATATGGACCAGGCCCCCCAGATTACACATGTATATAGGACCCAACTCCACACACTCTGGGAGAACGTGTCTTGCTCTCCCCAGTTTGTATGAGAGTTTACAGATCCGACATAAATGCTCATCAACATTCAGGCCCCGAGAGGTCGCTAGAGTGCCAACCAAGATGGCCACGACCATGCAAGCTCCGACAGAGCACCCGCGATGAATCCTGAAAAATGGATCTCTAGGAGTTGCTCGTAGACTGCCAGCAACAAATATACATCTGGAG
The DNA here is from genome assembly GCF_040938575.1 of Ambystoma mexicanum. Classification (NCBI taxonomy): domain Eukaryota; kingdom Metazoa; phylum Chordata; class Amphibia; order Caudata; family Ambystomatidae; genus Ambystoma; species Ambystoma mexicanum. The sequence goes on along the minus strand of NC_090940.1, from coordinate 241,960,806 downwards.
GCCCCTGTCACAGTGTCCCACCCAACTCCGACGGTAGAGACTGACCCAGACAGCCCTGACCTAAAAAGGCCCACCTGTAAGTGACTCCAATCAAGCAATCCCACTAAGTCAGTGCCTTGTCTGGGATGCCCAAGGGAAGCCCTTATTTATATATTTTTATGGCAAGTTATAATCTGGATGATGAACCCTTGTATAACACCCCTCTCTCAGAATCCCCCCGACCCCGCTGAGCCACGAAGTAGATTTGTTTTGCAAATTTAAAAGGTTTATTTGAAAAGTAAACAATACATATATATATATATATATATCACACTTTTATAATAAATTAATGTTTGATAGCACACTTGGGAAGATGATAGTGATCAACAATGGATAATGTTACAGTGGTACACTCTTTTTGATTGCCTAGAAGTGATATAGAGAGGATAAAATAGCTGAGAATGCTTTTATGGCTTCAAGGACAAGGCAATGATGAATGGAAATGCAGTACAGAAAATAAACTTGATATGACTTCAACAAAAGACAATGTGATCACTTTTCTTTGACAATTCACCCTCCCACCCCTTTATGCAAGGTAAGGAGATGAAAAAGGAGAGCATACAGTCCTCAGGAATGCAATCAAATATAATTCAGTTCAGTTCCCCCCCCCGCAAGCTTAGAGGAAAACAGGTGGAAGTTTGAAACACAGGCCCAAAATGCTTTGAATGTGATGACAATGAAGTGAGAAATGTGCTAAAAATGCTTTTAATTCCCTCTAGAGGTTCAGGGTGGGTGATATCTGGTTTATATTAGTTCAGGCTCACTTTAGCAATGCTCTATGAGTAACTAGCAGGTTAAAACGAATTTTAGCAAAGGAAAGCAAGGAGCTGCTGATTTTTACACGTGGCTGAAATTGTGCAAAATGTCAAATCGCGGTAAATTTAATCACGTGCGTCGAGCGTAATTACAGAGGCACTATAAGGAGTAGCAGTAGCTCCTAGCACAAACGGTTCTGGAGATACGGACGATTTCGTGAAGGTAGTTTTTCGTATTTGAAATTTAAAAGTTCAAAATGATAGGTGACAGTTTTCAGCTTTAAAAAGGACAGAATGACACACACAATTCCTATGAGGTAGTTCTAAATAGGTTAAAATAGTTTTAATTAGATTATTTTAAACTAGGAGATTAGTCTGGCACAGTCCTAGTGTGCTCACACTATCTTTTGGACAGGAATGGCTTTGTCACCGATCGGGCAGGATTGGCTTGACTTCTGCTAGTGGTTTTTCACAGCGGTCTGGTCTCTGGTTCTGCTCTCAGCACTGCACAGTTCTGGTCTCTCTGGATCTCTGGTCTCTCTGGATCTCTGGTCTCTCTGTATCTCTGGTCTCTGGAGGTTGATGGATTTGAAGTCTGGAGTCTCCCAGCAAAGCGTCCCGCAAGAAAGTGGAAAGTGAATGTCCTGCCTGTCTTTCAGTGGTCCTTTTTATGTCTTTAGAAAGTGGGTGTGTGCGTTGGTCATAACTAAACCTGCCCCTCTCACTTATCATTGGCCAATTCCTCCTCTCTCCCTTGATTGGGGAAGGAAATGTGAGTCAGAGTGATGCTGTAGGTTTTATGGTCCGAGGATCCTTCCCCTGTCAAATTGCACTCAAATCTATATTTGATCCAAACACACATTTATCTATGTACCATTTTTCTAATATTATAGGTCCAGTTAACATATTTTCTGTAGTACCAAACCATCCGATCCCTGTCTTTGTACGATGTTGTGTCCACTTTTGACAGAATTCTGCCCCTTTTCATCCAGATAACGACCTTTAAACCTTTCCAGATTTGACACAACTGTACACCCCCCTTCTACACACATTCCAGTAAATTTTCATTTGTCTAGCTTAAACACAGTGCTGCAATATCAATAAATAGCGGGGTTCTGCCTCAGAACATGGTACAGAGTCCTAACGCCTTTTAAAATGTGCACGGAAAAATCCCAAGAGTAATGATATTATTTATATAATTTTGACCAGTCTGCACTATGAGTTATCTATCTTTTTAAAATTATGCCCTGGTCAAAAGGGGGTGTGGCTTCCCACATCACATGGTGGAATAACTGGTTTATCCACTTCCCCCAAGCTCAGCTGGCTCTCACAGGCACTGCCCCTCCCAGTTTCTCCCAAGAGGAAGCCATTTTACGACCCCCCAATATAACATTTGCCTGAGCCCAGAACAGGGCTTTGTTCAACTTCCTGCAGTTTGGAGGTACCCCTCCCTTAATTCAATCAGAGAGGTGTGATCTCCTTTTGGTGGGGGCAGCAGGATGCAGCCAGGCCTGGGAAGAGTTGTTGAGCCAGTTCAACTCCCGTCAGGGGTAGTTGTCAGGCAGAATTCAATTTCTTTAAGTCAAGCTTCAGCTAAATGTCCTGTTTGTTCCCAGTTTAAATCCAACTTACAATTTTTACACATGCAGCTAGAATGCTGATTCTAAGTTCCAAACAATTGACATTTAACTATTGCAAACTATGTGACACTCAAAAGTAGGTCACTCATTTAATTTAAACATTTCGATTTTAGTGGTTTTAAATCCAATTTCAATTAAGCTGCTGACATCCACAGCTCAGCCAGTTTTGTTATACACATTGTTTTGGGCTCTTCATCTTCCCAGATTTTGTATGCACACAACACTTCATTCTGCCAGATGTCTGCTGGTGTTCAGTAAGATTTGTGAATATCCTGCAATGTTCGAAATAGGCACTTTGAGCTTGCATTCAGGAAAACAAAGGTTATTTTAAGGCGCTTTTGGTCTAACAACACTGTTATTTTTCCTTTGACACCACCTTTCACCCCTGGCGCTTCCGGTCCATCATGCTGGCACTGGTGGGTGGCAGGTTAGACAACCATTTTGGTGTGTGCACAACCGCGCGGTTTTCTTGGTTCTGGGATGTAATGATGGGCGGTGACAGCTCATCCCCACATCCACCCAGTCTATTGATTTAGTTTTGTTCTGGGATAGAATGATGGGCGGCGACAGCTCATCCCCACATCTACCCCGTCTAATAATTCAACATGGGTCAAAACCCTTGACACACCACAAAGGCAAAGACCTCCGGAGGCGGAGAGAACCAGGGCCCCACGGGTCGAGCCGAGGCCTGGGGCGTGGTGAAGCAGACCACAAGAATTTGCAGGCGACCAGTGCTGCCTGCACTTGCTACTCGGAGGGCAGTCCGACAGCCCAAAAGCGAACAGGCGGGAAGGACTGGAGGGCCGTGCGAAGGCCAGGCCGCACAAAGACAGAGGAAATGGCAGACACCGCCGAATACCCCGGTGAGGACCGTGATCCGGCGCCTGGGCCGCCCCCAACAACACCCAGCATCCAATATCAGCCAAGGCAGCCACAAGAGTGGGAGCCACCCCAAGGCGGACCAGCGGCTTGGTGAGCGGGCGGAAGCGGCCGCTGCACTTTCAGGTGCACAGCGAGCTCTGCTGCGGCACCTCGCGTCTCGCCAGCCCCTCGGACTACACGGGTGACCCGCCACAGTACTGGCCTGACTGGGACCTGGCATGCATCCACCCCTGGAAGCCAGCTTGGCGGGCCGCATAAACACAAAGGAGAGGGCGGCCGCTGCGGCCACAAAGATCCCGGGCCGGCGGGGCCCCAGGCCGCACCCCAAGTTGGTAACAAGCGCCCCCCATGGAACGTTATCGCGCACCACCAACCAATAACTCCGGCTCCACACAACCAGGGGGGGACCGGCCGACCACAGACCCTGTGGCATGGGCACCCCCTCCCTCCCGACACGACAACTCTGGCGACGCCCGGTGAGGGCCTGGGGTGAAAATGAGCTGAAAACCCATACCGGATCGCCCCCATCCAAAAGATCCTGACAAGCATGAGCCCGCACAGTCCAGCAGATTTCACCAACAAAACCAGCCTAGATACATAACCCCTGCAAGTATACAAACCCCCTCAGCCAAACCTCACAAGGGGACAGAATAGACGCCGCTATTGGACTGATGTCCGCTCCGGATTCAAGCTGTGGCGTGCCGCCGCCGCCCACCCATCATGGCACCCAACGGCCCCTGGCCTGCGGTCACCCACCAGGGACTCTCCACACCAGTGCAGGTACACGTGGGCCGCATCCTAGCCGGCGGCCAATATAGCCTGGCCTGTGTGTCCTTCTGCCTGTAACGTCCCCGAAGCGAGGCAGGGATCGCCAGGGTCCAAGGCCCACCTAAGACACTCGCAGCGAGCGGCACGCTCTGGGTTGTTTCCGCCTGATTACCACCAACACTCAGGGAAGGGCAAACAAAGGCGAATAAGCAGACATCAGGTGGCAAAACCCCCCAGGATGGGAAAATCCAACAAATCTCAGAGGAAATTAACGTTTGAAGCAGGAGGCGTGGTCAAGGCCCCCAAACCAAACGTCCCACGGACGCCCCTGAGGCGGTATTGGACCAAGACACTGGAGCTGACCAAGCCATGGATATTAGAGGAATCCTCCTGGAACTGAAAACCAGCATTGGCAGCATAGACAGCAAACTCGACACCCTAGCCGATACAACATTGCTTAGGTAAGCATGGAGACAGGCTGGATACTGCCAAACAGAGGATATCCAACCTGGATGACAACACTCACTCTCTGGGAAAAAAGTGTTGACACTAGAATCCCAAATTAAGGCCGTAATAGCCAAAAATGAGGATCTCGAAGGGCGCTCCCACCGCAATAACATTAGGATCATCGGACTAAGAGAACACAACTCTAAGCTCAAAATGGAAGACTTTGTTGAGACCGCCTGTAAAAAGATGTTTGGAGACTCCGCGCTGTCAAATATGTTCGTGGTGGAGAGGGCCCACAGGGTACCCACCACCTGCCCCATTCCTGGTGTGGCCCCCCACCCACCCATAGCCAAACTCCTCAATTTCAAAGACTGCGACATGATCCTCTGTCTGGCAAGGGAGAAAGGAGCCCTGAATTATGAAGGAGATAACATACAGTTCTTCCCAGACTTCTCCCCAACGGTCCAGGCGCAAGGCAAAACTTTCTCCGGAGTGAAACGACAGCTACAGGAAAATCAAATGCTATCCTCCATGTTATACCCAGCCAAACTCCGGATCGAACACAACGGAGAGCCCCAATTTTTTAGCACGCCTGAAGATGCAAACTCCTTCCTTGACAGCCTGGGCTGCCGACAAGCGCCAATAACCTGAGACCTCCCAGACGACATGGGGCAGGCAGGGACCCACCATGACCCCTCTATCAGTACCTCAACGACCGTCTCAGACCACGACAATGTCCTCCTGGAAGTTCACAAAAAAAGAAATAGGGCATAGGGTGTGCTAGATCTTGGAAGGACACTAGCCCCCCAAGCGCAGCTTCATTTGTTGTTTCAAGGAATGGGGGGGGACAAACAGGCATGTTGGGGGTTGCCTGTGCCGGGGAGGGAAATTGTTTGAAGTTCAGGAAACGCACCAGCAACAGGTCCGCACCACGCCGCTCACCACCGCTATCTCCCAACGAGCGCACCACAGCAGCTCATGACCGGAGGGAGCCAACTACCATACCCCAATTTACTAAACAGCGGTACAACACGATTAATACCAACATTGCACAAAAGCAGGACAAACAAACTGTCCGTCCAACACATTCAAGCTAGCCACTTGGAACATTAGGGGAGGCAACAACGCAGCCAAAACAAGAAAAGTAATCCAATATCTCCGAACACACATGGTGGATATTGCACTTATCCAAGAAATCCACATCCTCCCTGAGACGGAGAATCACTGGGCATGGGAGTGGGTATGCCATAGATACTTTTTGTCATACTCCCCATACGCCAGAGGGGTGGCCATCATGATAAACAAAGCACTGAAATTCAAAGTAGTTGCATCCAGTAAGGACACGGAAGGCAGAGCAGTTCTCGTACAAGGGGTCCTGGAGGGCACAGAAGTCATCATTGTAAACTCCTACTGCCCAAATACAGACGGGGCAAACAATTACGACTGGGTGTTGTCACATCTATCGGGATCAGATTCAGCAACAATCATCTGGGGAGGTGACCTAAATACCGTACTAGATCCCACCAAAGATTAATCCCAAGCAACGGATACACCGATCCCCAAGGCAGCACTACAAATTCAGGAAATCTGCAGGGCATACGGCTTGGAAGACACCTGAAGACGACAACATGGAGACACCCGTGACTTCACGTTCCACTCCTGGGTTGCATAAAACAAGCTCACCCCTAGATTACTTCCTCGTGTCCACCAGCAGCCATCTACAATGGAACTAGTGTAATATCCTCCCAAGAACTATATCGGACCACTCGGCAGTCACTCTTGAATGCACCCCACCAGACCCAGCGGAAGGAAGACGCCACTGGCGATTCAAGCCGGGAGAGTTACAGGACCAAGGGCCTCATTACGACCCAGGCGGTAAGTTACCGCCTGGGCCGTGACTTTACCACCATGGCATAAACTACGTTTACGCCATGGTGGTAGGCGGACTTACCGCCCCATTTCAACCTTGGCGGGGCGGTAAATCCCCATTTTCCCATTTTCCCTTCCCCATTCCCATTTTGCCCCATAGGGCATAATGGGAGTGGGGAAGGCGTTAATTACGCCACCGTAAATTACGGTGGCGTAATTAACTCCATGGTCCCTTAGCGCCATGGATTTTAACACCTGCTAAAAGCAGGTGTTAAGTCCGCCATGGCGCTAAGGGACCTCGTACTCAGGCGGTAAGGGTCGGCGCTGTTTACGCTGCCGTAAAACCCTTACCGCCTGAGTTGTAATGACTCTGCAAGTGTTTGCAGACGAGCTCCGCACAGAGATCCCCTCTTTCCTCGAACTCAACCAGGTATCCGTGTCATCTGCTGGAATGCTCTGGGAAGCCCTGAAATGTTACCTCAGAGGGGTGTGCATAACCAAACATCACGCAATGCTGAAACTTATCAGACAAGAACCTGCTCATAGCGAAACCCTTCTAAAAGTACTTGAGCAGCAGCACTCCATATCAAATGACCCTCATACAACAGCAGAGTTGAAAAAAGAACTGGACAAATTCAGGGCGGCAGCAGAACGTGAAATATACTCCTATCACACGGCCACTGTATCCAGCAGTATGGGGAGGGACAGAAACTGGGCGCCCTTCTTGCAAGATTGATAGCAGCCGACAGAAAGCCCCCGGCAGTAGAACACATTTGTGACCCCCTAGGTACTCTGGTCCACACGGACAAAGAAATTGCAGAAACTTTCCGTATCTTTTACCAAAAACTGTACCGGTCTAAATACTCTGCCAGTCCAGAAGAACCCACCAGATATTTGAATGACAGTGAACTCTATTGGGTGAACGAGAATCACTGAACCAACCCATTTCGTTAGAGGAAATCCTTCAAGCAATAAAAGAGCTCCCGAACACCAAGGCCCCGGCCCAGACGGTCTGATCAGTGAGTTTTATAAAGCGTTCGCACCTCTCTTTGCCCCAATACTACTGCAAGTCTTCGAAGAAGCGCTCTAGACAGGATCCCTTCCCCCTACACTCCCCGAGGCAAATATGATACCACTGCACAAAACTGGGAAACCCCCGGAAGAATGCAGCTCATATAGACCAATCTCATTGATCAATCTCGACAACAAGATCCTAGCAAAAAAATATGCCCACCAGATTGCTACCCCTGATGCCCGCACTGGTACCAGCCGACCAGGCAGGATTTATCCCTGGCCGGAACACATCATTTGTTATAAGGCGAATGTTTGGGGTCATCGAAGCACTAGACCCAACCCTCCAGGCAGTGGCAGCCCTCCTCGATGCCGAAAAGGCCTTCGACTCCATCGAGTGGCCCTTCCTCTTCGAGGTCCTGAAGCGTATGGGCCTCGGTAACCACTACATTAAGCTGGTAGCCCTTCTATATAACCAACCCCATTCACACATAATCCTGGGCAAAACCAAGTCAGCGCCCAAAGATCTACAACGTGGGACCAGACAAGGATGTCCCCTGTCAGCCGTCTTATTTGCGCTCATAATGGAACTCTTCGTCTTGGACCTACGGGCCCGACACATACATAGTGGCCTCTCCTTTGGCCCACCTAAACTACTAATCTCCCTATATGCAGATGACATCGCCCTCTATATAGGTGATCCCATTGAATCTAAACCCAATACTGCGTGACATTATAAAATTCGTCACTTTCTCGGGCCTAAGAATAAACCACAGCAAGTCGATAATATTCCCCCTAACCTCAGCAGCCTGAGAATTCCCAGATGACTACGGTTTCAAATGGGACCACAATAACGTTAGATACCTGGGCATCCAACTGTCTAGATCTCACCAAAACCTTTTTCAAGACAACTATGGCAGAGTAATAGAAGCCCTTCAAGTAAAAATCAACAGGTGGAAAACGCTAACACTGGTATCGTTGGTTAAAATGGTAATCCTCCCCAAACTTCTGTATTTATTCAGAAACATCCCAATACTAGTACCTCAAAAGTATCTCCAACACATTCGTAGTATGGTCCTGGAATTACTCTGGGCGGGCAAACCAGACAGAATAGTGTACAAGGCTCTAATCCAACCCGTGACAAAAGGAGGGATGTCACTCCCTGACATAGAGCGATACTACTGGGCAGCATAAACCCAGTTTTTGAGCCAGTGGTACGCCACTTGTTTTATTCGGCCTCACGTACAACTAGAAAGAGCTCTCGCATCACCCAATTTACTGAGAGCGGTTATCATCGGCCTAACACACACCCTGCATACTACCCTAAATCCGGTATTATCCACCATCTCAATCTGGAAGGAAATGGAGCAGAGATGCGACAGTAGGGTTAGATTATCCCCCCTTCTTCCAACAAAATTCATACCCGGTATCCTGCTGACCTCGGAGAAGGCCTATCTTAACTGGGTGAATAAACTACAGCTACTCACCATGGGTGACTGGTTCTCCGACGGGAATTTCATTACACTAACACAAGCCAAAACCTGCGGGGCTACCACAGCCCTAGACACATTCATCTACTTCCGCCTCAGGTTGTCACTTCAGGCCCTCTTCCCCACCTTCCCACAGCAACCACCAACTTGGCAGCTCCTACATGGGGTAATCCAATCACAAGGGGAGGGCAGACTTGTGTCATTGATCTAAAAAACTCTACTAGGCAACACAACCCCACAGCTTACAGCACCTAGAGCAAGATGGGAGAAATCTCTACGCACGACAATACCAGATGAGGACTGGGACTACATTTTAAGCCAAACACAGAAAGTGTCACTAAACACTCCATATAAACAAATACACCTTAAATATGTACACCAGGCATAACACACCCCTGCCAGACTACACTCCCACCACCCCACTATCCCGCCTTCGTGAAGTCGCTGCAACGCCCCAAAAGGTGACTTCATACATCTCGCATGGTCGTGCCCGGCCATACATCAATTCTGGGAGACGGTACTGGAAAAGACGGCAGCAATCATCGGCACATCCCTTGAACCTGACCCCAAAATAGCGCTTCTTGGATTGACCAAATACCTACACCCTCAGTGCGCAAGTTGGGTGGGCTGCTGCTGATACTAGCCCAAGGAGGATCGCTATGTCATGGAGAAGAGGAACCCCCCAACAATACGACAGTGGTTGAACGACATAACATACTGTCAGGAAACGGAATCGAACTTCATCAGGCTCTTGCCATTACATGCCCGACCCCCCGATATATGGGGCCCATACATACTCTACTTACTGTCCACTTCGAACTATAACTCCTCCCGAGATTCTTCCCCGGGTCCCACCACCCACAAAACTGCCCAGCCCATGGACTGAGATGACGAAGACATCGAACACTGATCAAGAACCCAGCAGACCAGCTTCATCGGCGGGGAGGGGGCGGCGAGGGTGCGGACGCAAAGGGCGCTGGTAGTGTAATTTCCTGTTGAGTTGTTGTTGTATGACCTGTTGGAAATACCAAAAATAAAGGTTTTTTTAAAAAAAACATTCAGGCCCAATTCAGAGCCAAGAACAGACGGGACTGGCAGTTTGCTTATTCGCAGCAGCAAGAGGAAACGTCTAACCTCTGGAGCAGGGCACAACAACAAATAGGGCTGCGTTTTTTCTGAACAAGTAGATTAAACTGGCGACTGCAGTCTTGCTTAACAGACTCGCTAAAGGGGAATAGTTATTGTACCAGTCCCAATGGTTCAGTTTCCTAATTAAGGCCTTCGTCATCTCTGTGCTTGAACTTGCCGCCTTAAGGTTTGGCTGCCAGCCAATCTGGACAAAGAGGTCCTCTGCCAGAAAATGATAATTATTCCCCGAAAGGAGAGTTAGTCCTTTACAACTCTCATCCATACACTTAATTAACCTGCATCTGGGGTTTGTTCTTGCTTTTATGTAGAACAGCCCCCTGCCTCTTAGTAGCATGGCGCTCATAGACGTAAGTCCCAGTTCTAATCGGACCAGCTCAATTGGACACGAGGGGCGCAACACAAAAGGTTTAGGCCAAAACGCTCCTAATATCTGATCAAGCCATGTTAAATCAGGTATTGTCAGGACCTCGAGTCAATGTGAAATTGCTGGGCAGAAACACTGTGTGTACAGCTGTATGATACCTGCAAATGAGAAGCCAGACTGACTCCAAGCTACACATAACCAGGTGGACCCATTTCAACTCCAAGGTACTTATAGTCCGACATATAGTTAGTTGTTCCCAAGTCTGTCTCCAACTCTTATTAGGGACCAACATTATCTGGGTTTTGTCCAAATTCACTGCCAAATCATGTTGCACTATGAATTTAGCCAGTTTGTTTAACATTAGTCGCATGTTGGTAATAGTACAACCAAACATGATCAAATCGTCTGCATATAACGTAGACGTAATAGGGACGGAAACAATTTTTGGGGTGCAGGAAGTTTTAGACTCCAGCACATTAGGTAGGTCTGATTTGTATAGGTTAAACAACTGGAGAGCCAAGACACAACCTTGCTTGACCCCACTGTTGATCTTTACCATTTGCATATCGTCCAGACGTACACGTGCTCGATAGTTGGAGTGGAATTAAACTACTGTGTGCAGTAACCATGACGGACAACCCGACAGATGCATCCTAGCCCACAACTTGGACCTATTGACCTGGTCAAAAGTCGAATTAAAATCATCAAATGTCATGTACAGTGCAGGAGCACCCTTGACGCAGGTCTCTTGGATTAGATGGTCAAGTGCTCTGATGTTATGCACTGTCCCAGAGTCTGCCCTGAAGCTCGTCTGAAAGGGGTGCAAGATTGAGTTTTCATGTATTCAGTTGTTCAACTCTTTCGAAATCAGGGGTACAAATAGTTTGCCAGTGACTTCCAGCATGGAAAGCAGTCTGTAGTTGTGTTCATCTAGCCAGTTCCCATTTTTATACACTGGTACATAGACAGACTGCTGCCATGAGGTCGGCAACAAACACTTTCTACAAACACGGGCACACATTGTCAATAGAACCCATGCCTAGTTTTCCGGATCAGCCTTTAATACAATGTTTGCAAGGACGTTTGGGCCGGGAGATCTGGAGGACTTTAATTTTCTAATGGCAATAGCCAAGGTCCTGTTCTGTCCATCTGGTTCGTCGAATGGCAAGGACTTTTGTATTTACTTCACAAATAAGCCAACCAGGTATCACCCGGTATAGGATTGGTCAGCTTTTTGGCCCTGGCACCCTTAGACAGACTCAATATTTCCCAATTTGAACATGTGTCACAGCTTTTGCCACTTTTCTCTAACCTTAGTGGTTTTGTGGGTTTTTAGCCAACTCCTGTATTTTTTTGTGATAGTGGCAATTTCTTTAACCAAGGCAGTGGGTTGGACATTGTCTTTTGAACTGTTTTTAACCAGTCTAATTGCCCTACGTCTGGCACATTTTGCATCTCTGATGGCTAAATCAAATTTCGAGATATTTCTTGTTCCGTTGTGAAAGGCTGGTGCCCGAGCCTCCATCCCAACTTACATACAGACTCTTTTGCCCATTTCTCAAAATCATATGCACTTTTGCCTTTCAAGAGACACTGATCCTACCGCCCAGTGGGGAAAACAAGGGTGCCCATTTTATCTCTATTATGCCTTGTCCAGCTAAGGCGATTACCGGCTGAATTTGACTATAGATCGCCACACATTAGGGCTTGGTCTACATCGCAGCCCATGTTCAATTCCACAACCAAAATAGCATGACACTATACTTGTTTGTTATGACTCTCATAGATGTTTCCATTTGCAACAGGGAGTTGTTGTCACCGAAGTAGTCAAGCTTAGATTATTCATCCCCGCTTGACCATGTGTGGGCCCCAGGTTTGTCTCCAACTTTTCACCCGTTCAGTAGTGTCATATCCCATTCTTCTATGAATGACAGCCACTGAATGCCAAGAGGGTTGGTTCCCAAAAATGCATAGTACTAATCTCGTTCACATATGTATTTCTAGAGTCACCTTTAGTCTCAGTGCACCTGGCATTCTGGTCCCCACATATCATTACTGAGTTGTTTTGGATTAAGCATCGGGGGAGTGACTTGTGCTCAAGGTCAATCAACTTAACGCGAAGAATATTTCAAACAGACGTTGCAATGGTCCAAACCATATAAGATATAATGTTGTTTATTGTCCAAAAAGAGCAACAGCCAACACGTGTTTCGACCCCTGGTCGTTGTGAAGGCCTAAGATCTGATCCGAAATCATTAACGAATAATGGTTATACATTTCTCATAAATCCACTTGGACATCAAACGTGCTTCCAAAAGGAAATGTTATTGATACATCTTATTAAGAAAGAGTGGACTAGAAGAAACAGTATTTTTGTAGACCATTTCTGGTATAAGTGATGTTATGTGGCCTTCATCATAGGGATAAATCCCTAGCACCAGTCTTCGTCCCTTTGCCTTTCAGCTCCTTCAGCAACAATTTTGCCGATCCCACAACAGCAATCTTTTGTCAATCATTACTGAGTTGTCAACTTTGAAATGACCCCACTGATAAATTAAGTCCAGGTATTCAAACACAGACTCAGAAGCTGGGGACCTTGGGTGTCATAAACACTAGCGATCAGAAGTATTCTTACTCTCGCCTTTGTAGATGGTTTCCACTTCGACCGCCAGTACATACCCCCTAGGATCCCAAGGCAAATACAATGAGGACATTATACAGATCTTTACACCAATCAGGAGTCCACCTTTTGGTCTGCCACATAGGCTCTTAGATGCAAATGACTGGTAGATGGTAAAGCCATCAATCTTGATTTCAAATACTGCCAAAGTTTCTTGAAGAACAACAATATCAAAGGCTGTTATTTCCTTCAGTGATCCACTGCTTGAGCATAAATGTGAGAAACCGCTCGTGTTCCAGCTCAGGACGGTCATTCCTCATTGCTTACCGCCCGTTTTGGGGAGAAAGCGCTGAAGCCATTTCCATCCCTGAATATCATCGTAGGACCCATTGGTCTTCGGGAGGATTTGGTAATTGGAACATGCGACAAATTAAGTGTCCTTGGAGGTTGCTGGTATGTGCACTTCGTGAAACAAACTGATGATTTCAGATCAATGGTGACGATTTCAGATCAATGGGTTTTGTGTCAAGAGTAAAGTCCAAATATTGTAATTATGCATGATGGTCATGATGGTCATGCACCAGGACCACAGTCTCTGGTAGACAGCAGTGTATTCTCGATAACATCCCCCCAGATGAAGTCAGTGGTTCAACAAAGTCGAAGCCACAAGATGACAGCAGCCTAAGTGATGGAACCCTGTATAAGAGCTCCAGACATTTGGAGCGATTCAAGTGACGCATGGCTTTGTTCACAATTACAGGGCCAATGGTGAATTCTTTAGGATCCTGCTCAGTAGTAAAAAGGGCATTGCTGTTGGCCACTTGCATTGAACAGAGTCTGTTGCCCCATGTTTTGGGGTACCGTTCGTGCAGCCTATCTCAGCCATCAATGCGTTTAGGTCATCGTAGTCGCTTTCAATTGCGAGTGTAATGATGGATGAGTGTTCTCCTTCCTTGCCTTTTGCCAGCCAGCTGGTAAGCGTGCCAACTTGTAGATTGGATCTCCTTTTTTGTGTGCTATCTTCTTCCCTAGTTTCCCTGCTGTGGCTTTTAGGGTCGAGTCAAGTGGTAGCGGCGGCATCTCGATGCAAGAATCACTGGTAACTTGCAGTGGCTGTTTTCCCTTAATCGTCCTCTTCTGTAATCGCTTGGTGAGATGTTGCTGCATGCATGTAGGATATGACTTGGGAGGGTAGACGACATCGACGAAGCAGGGGCCGTTGTCTGGATTTTCCAGTGAGACTACTTCTTCAATGTTAGGTACAGAGATAGTGGCTGTTTCTGGACAGCCGCTTACCCACTTAACAGGGGCCGTTACAAACAGCTCTTGCAAGAGGGCAATAGCCTCGCACTGATGTTTTGCATCTTCGTGAATAGACCTGCATAGTTTTAGAAGGATGATTACAGCAACATTCAGAAGTTTTGGTGATATGCATGTGACTGAATTGGCATGGCTGAAGTTGTTGCTTGTCTCAGGTGGTTGAAAGTTGTTATTATTAGATGAGGCAGCATCCAAACTTGTGTCATAGAGAAACTTAGGACTCTCTGATAACCTTTGTGTTTCCTCCCCGGTGACTGGGTTTCACTGGTGACAGTCCGGCGGCAGCCCTTGTCCCAGACACTCGGTCCTCCTCAACCCCACAAACGCCATCGACATCTGTTGAAATGCTGCAGTGCCCATACCGAAGTCTACTTCACGTTCAGTCTGTGGCGAACAAAGGGTTTCGCTATTTAGAGCCTGTTTGCCGGGACATAGATAATACAGTTTGATTTTCCAGCTATTGCAAGCCTTATTTTGGGTTGCTGACTTCCCCAGCATTTTAATGAAACACAGAAGACACAGATGCGAAACGTTTATACTCTTACCTTAGTCCACACAGAGAGTACCTGCTGTCAAATGTCTGCTCCCCTCAGTGAATGCGTCCAGTCCTTCCAGAGGGTTCCAGCAGTAATATGACAAGAAACAAAGGGGTTAGGGGAGGAGGAGAGAGAGTTTCCCCTGCCTTCACTACCAGAACACTGCCAAAACACACTCTGCACACCGTGCACGTTCCACGCTGTGTCCCAGTTTTAGCAGTGTGCTCAGTGAACTTGACTCCCACGCTGTGGAAACAGTAGACAGACTCCAGAATCAGCAGCAGGACCTGCCAACACTGCCAAAACACACTCTGCACACTATGCTCGCTCCGCTCTGTGTCGCAGTTTTAGTAGTGTGCTCAGTGAACTCGCCTCCCACATTGTGGAAACAGTAGACAGACTCCAGAATCAGCAGCAGGACCTGCCAACACTGCCAAAACACACTCCGCATACTGTGCGCACTACGCGCTGTATCCCAGTTTTAGTAGTGTGCTCAGTGAACTCACCTCCCACGTTGTGGAACAGTAGATAGACTCCAGAATCAGCAGCAGGACCTGTCAAAACACACTTTGCACACTACGCACGCTCTGCGTTGTGTCCCAGTTTTAGTAGTGTGCTCCGTGAACTCGCTTCCCACATTGTGGAAATAGTAGACAGACTTCAGAATCAGCAGCAGGACCAGCCAACACTGCCAAAACACACTCTGCAATTCTTTATAGAAAACGTGTTCATTTACGTTAAGCATGGCTAGCATTTTCAAAGCAAGGGATGTCCTTGTGTTCCACCATTGCACGGTGCACACATGGAAGCCAATGTGCCTCTAATATGAAACTTTGCAAATGCACTTAATGCAACAAACATTCAAAAGGGAGACAGTGGTGTAACACAAAAAGACAGGGCACCCCAGAAAAAATGTGTTGGCCAGCCACCCAGAAGTGTGCAGAGGCCTGGGTGTAGCAGTTTGGCCAACGAATGGTTGGTGCCCTACAGTGCTTTAGGGCTTAAAGGGGTGTGTGGTGCACCCTTGTCCTGCACACATCGGCAGTCAGTTTTTTCATCTAAATTTGAAGGAAGGGTTTTGGCAAAGAATGCCTTCAATTGCAGCCTCTGAAAGCATGATGTCAAAAGACAGTGATGAAATTAAAAGAAGGGATATTTACCCCTCGCCCCCATTTTGTAACAAGCACATTAATTGCCTCCATCAATGAGAGTGAAGAGGCGCTCAATGAAGGGGACTCAAGAAACAGAACCAACATGTATGTTTGCAGTGCAACGTGACTTTGCATCAGTGCAAAGTCAATGCAAAGTCACATTGCATTGAAAAAATACACTTTGTACTACTCTGGGAATCAGGGTGTTTGCTGGCAGTGCAAAGTCACTTTGCACCAGTGCAAAGTTGCTTTGCGCCGTGCTGACAATTCCATGAATCAGGCCCATAGAGAGACCATTTTCATGAGGCTAAAGACAAAGAGAGAGATCATGATAAAAGCTACTTGTGTAGTCCTTGTCTGTTAAATATTTGTTGAGAATATTTTAAACAGCTGTAATAATCAAAAGAACCCAGTCACAAAATAAATAGGGGGTGGGGGGTGATGATACACCTTTTCTTTCACTGATATTCCCCCAGAATCCACCGGGAATCTTACATCACACTTTGTTCTTCTCTTGTTTTCTGATCCGTTGGCTGTGGTAATGTTGTTAGGATATTTTAATCCAATATGTTGCTCTGCTTTTGTCAGCTGCGTCTCTTCTGCCCTTGACATTTGCTTCTATTGCTTACAATCTACCAGGGTGGCAATTCCACGTTTCTGTACCCTACCACCCTACTCATGGCTAGGAGGGTAACCAGATACTTCAAATTTGTCTGGTCAAATTCGCCAAATGTAACTGTCTGCCCAGACCAATTCTTCTAGAGGGATGTCCTCCCTTCACAAACCAATAAAGTCAATT
Organism: Ambystoma mexicanum; assembly: GCF_040938575.1. NCBI lineage: Eukaryota > Metazoa > Chordata > Amphibia > Caudata > Ambystomatidae > Ambystoma > Ambystoma mexicanum. The sequence goes on along the minus strand of NC_090940.1, from coordinate 241,943,966 downwards.
GCAGCATCTCTTCAAAAATGCTTAAACCTAGAACCTTGAAGAACGTTCTAGGGTGCTCCAACTAGACCAGATTTTCAGGATAACCACTTAATATGTAAATGTCTTCCATTGAAATGTCCTGTGTTCAAGCGTATTATGTTTGCATCTCCTGGAAACATGGTAAGGCTGCGGCTCTTAATCAACCATCACACTGGTCTTGTACTGGCCTTGCTCGATCCATTATTGACTCATTAGACCAATAAGTGTTCTCAAATGTGCCTCTCCGAGGCTAAATGATGGCAACACCAAACATCACACAGTGGAAGCACAATGCTGTAACATCGAGTAAACATTATGACAACTAAATGCTTTAAAACTGTCAACAGCATACGGTACATTTCAGCTACCACTGTCAAAATAGCAGTAAAAGGGTTTTAGCTCAACATATGGTATGTACATTGGCCACTAAAAACGGAATACACGTGTTTGCAGCATACACCAAAGAAGACAGATATATTGTAAATGTGGCAGCAAAAGATGGCCACAAACATATTATAATACTGACTCCAACAACTATGAATCTGTTGGCCACAATGGTTAATACCCAAAAAAGCAGACTCTAAAAGCAATGACATCGGAGCCAGTTATCGGTTTTGATAAAAGACTTGTGTTAATCATGGCTAACATGAATACCCACCGGACTCCTAAGCATGTATGACTCTGCATACTAAGGGCCTGATTGACAAGAACACTTTTGAATGGGAAAAACCATTGAAAAGGGCCTTGTAAATCAGGCCCTACGAGTAGAGAACATTTAGTCATTTCAGAATGTGAATCGCGACCGATAATGCAGTACAGCTGGCCGAAAAAGTTTAGCCTCATAAAATGACTATTTTTGAACAAATAATGTCATGCCTTTATCACTGCTTCCTGCTTTTTGCTATGACGTGTATCTAAGCCACGGATCCATAGCCCCTCTACCACTACACAGTGGAAATGACATTGTTAACTTGCTCACTGTGGAGCAGAGTCACACAGTGTGCGTTTTAAAGGAATGGTCATCCGTCTCGACCAATCGTCAGCATACCCGGTACGCACCTGATAGCAATGTATTTTATCAGTGTTTTTCGTATGGTTCATCACTTGGATCTGTGCCTTTGAAACTGCAACACACCTTTGTTAACCACGCTAATCCTGTGGTAACAGGCAGTCATACCTGGGCTTGTTAACTCGGACTCTTCTAGGGGCAGAACCCATAGCATTCGCCCCAGGGATTGACATTTACAGCCCCTGTAGGCAAATGCTCTCCTGCTGCTTATTATAATAATTTAGCATTTATATAGCGCTACGAACCCTCAGGCATCTGGGTGCTGCTTATTATTACCCACTGTGTGTGGTGCTCGTTTATCGACCTCAGAAGGATGAAAGGCTGAATTTGGCAGACTAAGCGAGCGCTGTACTTGCTGTGCTATCGGACCGGCATTATGCAATCATATGCTGTCTAGAGAAGCAGAAGGTACTCTGACCGCCAATGCATATCAACACAGGCTTTCACAGGCCCTACCTTACTATAGCTGCCTGTGTCTCCTGGCTTATTCTCACCATTGTTTCTATTTTAAAGGATACATTTGTGTTTACTAAATCCCTTGGACATCCCGGTGAAATGATAAAATAATCCATCCTTTGCCACTGCAGGCGCAGTAAGTGCTTTGCTTTTAAAATGATTTATTTTGTATACGCAGCATGTATTGGTGGGGAAATGCACCGAGGGACGAAATGATTTTAATTGAACTGTTTTGAACAATTTCAGTAGCTGCAGCTGTTTGGATACAGCTATAACACTTTCAAATAATGTGTATTGCAGCAACAGATTGTGTGATAAGCTTGTTGTTGACATATTTCTCATGATTGGTTAATGTGTCATTCAAACAATGTGATTTACATTGTTGAATCATGTATCATCCTTGTTGCTATTACATGGTTTCTCTGTAGGTCATTCACACCAGCACATTATTTGTATCCACCGTATAATCATTATTATGAATGGTTTGCATGCTTTTATGTTTGAACCTGAGTGTCCTAATGAAGAAATGCCATGAAGGCCAATGGAAGAAGTCCAGGTGCAAGGCAGATAGACAATGAAGACAGCATTCCATCACCCAGTGGTATTGATTTATCTACATAACGGGAAAATTTCTTCTGCCAGGAAACTTCATCGTGTTGTGCTAATATTGCCATGGAAGATCTCCACAAGAGTTTATCAATTACCAAAAGGGCCACAGGCCAGCTTGGCGTACCTGCTCTGCTCCGTTCTGCATACCCTCATAACATTGAGGCAAGAGCTACGCGTCACTGGCCATCCCTCGGTATCCATTAAAGAGTGAGTATTGCAATACATTCATACAAACATTATTCAAGCATTGCTGTACTCTCACCAGCCAAATGGCAGCCTTCTGTTCGATTGGACAGTGTGTTAAATCACTGACCCATGTGCTCATTTAGGTGTCACTCCATCCATCCATCCATGCATTCATCCATCCATCCATCCATCCTCAGTAATAATAGGCATGCATCTTATCTTAGGACGTATGGTTGCCAGTGAGACTACATTTAGAAAAGGTATTTGGAGTATTTGGCCTCTGGGATTCTAGTCTGGTTAGTCAGTCAACAATGAAAAAGTCGCTCATACTCGCCAATGGCAAATCATTCGTTCTGACAGACTAGTTGAGTTGTGTCAAAGGTAGATGTTTGAGTAAAATGCATTCCCCCATTGCGCATTTGAAATAACATTTGTTCAGTGACACTGTTCAAAATGTATAGCTGTGCAGTGATTTAAGCCATCAAAATGCCCCATTTTGAGCAAATAAAGAGCCAAACTACATGATGTCCGTGTGTGTTGTTCATCCCCCTTTTGGTGTCATGGTGTGGTTGCCAGTCACGCTATATCACACGCCTAGGTATGCATGGCTAAACAAATCGAGAATTAGAGTGGGCGCCATGTGTTGTACATTATAGTTCCAAACGCGTTCACTCTGTTATGTTCCTGTAACTAAGGTCGCTTCTCCTGCACTAGGGGCTGACTGATAGGGATCGTTAGTCCAAGCAAACCTGGCCAGGAACTTGGAAGGAGCCCTTATGGAAGAATCATATATTTCTAAGCCTCTTGTGCAGTTCAACTCTATGAAAAATAAGTGAATATAATAAACTCTGTAATGATGTATCTATCACTTCATGTGTTTAGTATTTATATATGCACAACACAGAGTGCCCATATCGTCTGAAGATTCACCTGAGGACGAACAGAAGAATTAGGGAGTTTTCATTACTTCACTCACGCTAAACGAACAGGTGAGCACTTACTACTTTCAGCTAATGTAAGTTAACAGAACAGACAAGATACCCACCATGTGGAGTCTCATACACATTGGGCCTCATTACGAATGTGGCAGCAAGGCAACAATGGTACCGGCGCCGTTGTTAACATACCGCCACATTACGAGTTCTGCTTGCGGGTGCCGCTCTGCACGCCTGGTCAGACCTGGCGTGCAGACCGGCCCCGCAAGCAGAACACGTGATTGCACCGGCACAGTTATAAACGGTGCCGGTGCAACCATGCTCCCCACCCCCATTCTGCCTTAGTGGGCAGAATGGGGATCGGGAGCCCAGCCATACCGGCACCCGCGAATGGGCAATTACCGGCCCATTCAACTCGTAATGGGCCGGTAATGGCCCATTCGCGGGTGCCGGTAGCGAGTTTGGCGATAGCCATGCACGACTACCGCCAAACTCGTAATGAAGCCCATTGTATATATTTTTTTCACCAGGACAACCATACTATGGAAGTTACATGCAACTAATTAATTTACATCTGAATTTAGGGATAGACCATCAGAAGAACTAAAGCTGTAAGACCTTGTGAGTAGCACTATTAGATACCTTCATGGAAATATTTATCACATCTTAAATGTTATGTAGATAAACTTATTTTAGAAAACTTGTATTCCAGGTCACTTGAATCAGCTGACGGCAAAACATAAGGGATTCCCACTGTGCTGTCACAACGTGGAAGTACACCACTTCAAATTGAAACACACCATTTTAATGCTATGAGAAGGTAAATACATGAGGAGATTTCGTTCAATATTAATATTAATTATATAACTCGATCACCATAGAGAACTAATTTAGCCTTACTTTACATTACAGGCAATCTCATACCAGGTACCTTGCATTGAATTTCAAAGACCAAAGGACAAGTACCCATGACTTCAGATTGGTAGCTGATACAGAGACACTAGATATGGTGTCATTTAAATTTAGAATATTTTGACAAAGTTAAATGAATGTACTAAGGATGTACCAATTTGCATTATAATGTCTTTGTACAAAATTGTATTATAATTTCACTGCTCCTGAAGAAGAGAGTTTCCTCTCGAAACACGTTGAGCTTTTAATTCAAAGAGGTGATGATTTACAACCTATGTTGGATTTAATTTTTGTTTTTTGGAATTGAAATATGAATGATTACTAATTGAAATAGACAGATTTGTTATCTTACTATAATTGAACATTGTGGTCTGTGTATGGTAGCAATACACAAGAAATGAATACGTTTTGGTTCCTTCTGGAATAAAATATTTTGAATTTTTGAAAAACTAAAAATGTATTATACTGATTTAAAGAATAGGGAATAGAATCTCTATACTGAACAGTGCATATTGGAATCTACATGAAGTATTTGATGATATGATAAAATACTCATGTTAAGTATTGACTGATAGGTTTCCTACAGTACCAAAAGGTGTGCAGGGGACGGCAATACCCATTAGATATGGGCACTCTGTTTTGTGCATTTAGTTAGTTCTGACTTCCGATACCAGAGTCACTGTATTCTTCCCCTCAAGCTTGACATTCATCAAATACAATTGGACCAGTGGAGCCATACGTGTCTAAATAATAGAATGCAGTTTATCGAAACACTGTGTGCTTTATCTCACTTCTTTCAATTAATTTTACTATTTATATAGAGATTTTCATGTGTACAAATCCCAAGCAGAGAATATTGCAAATAATCCACTGAATTTCGGAAATGCGTTCATCCACAGGCTACTTTCTGCCTGCTTCTAGTCTATCCTACTCGGTGTGATTGACCTATTTTCTACCAATAACAACTCGGGATATCATGATGAAAGTAGATGCTCATGAAAATATAGAAGTCCTGGAATGTGGCGGATGGTAAGACTCCTGTCTCTTCTTCAACTTCAGCTACCTTACTCTAAAACAGAAATGTCCCATGTTTGGTCACAGCAATAGTCAAAAATGTATTTTTTTAGTACTAGTCACTACTCTAACTATATTATCAACTGACCTCTTTAGCACATTTCAGATATCAGGCATTCACAGTCTGCTGTTCCCTGTGTCACTCTTTGCTTTCACCCTCAGACTTTCCATCAGGCTACTTATCCTCCTTCAGGACACTCTTAGTTCTTTAGGTTCCATCGGGACTCTTACATGCATCTGAGGCCGTTTTTGGCTCATACCTGTTCAGCGAGCACTGAGACTCCGTCAAGGGATATTACTGAAGCATGCTCCGAGACCCTTCAGGCTATTACTGGGCACTTCCTCAACTAAAGACTCTGCCATATCACGATCAGTGCACCCCAGCATTTAAAATGGCCATCATCATCTGCACCAGTCAAACTGACACATCTGTCATGGTTCCTCAATCAACAGAGGACATTACAGAGATTTCCTCTCCAGAGTCAGGGTCTTCAGATCCTTCTATACCAGAGCAAATCCTTTTGCCTTCTACAGTTGAAGAATAATTTGTGAGGGTTGACTGGTCTCAGATCACTACCTGATCGACTTCTTACCCCATACCATCCTCTTTGCTGAAGTTTGGAGCCCCCAATCAGGTCAGGCAACCAACTTGGTGCTCTAGACTTCCTCTGTGTTATTCCCCTTCAGACAACTGCTCTAATACGCCCACAGCAACATTCTCGTCAGAGGATAGATTATTTGAAAAGTTTCAAAGAAGGATGCATTCAACCCTATCAATGGGAATTTTAAGACCTTAATACAAATGAGTGATTACACAATGTGCCCCTATCCCTCAGGTGCCATTTGTTCCACATCTACATCAACCACCTCCAGACATGATGCACCCTACTATGGCTCTGGTGCCTGTTCCGCCACTTATTGTGGAGCTAACTCTTTCAGATACTTCACAACCAGATCAGCCTGGACCTGTTCTGCAGGGTGCTCCTGGAGATCTGTCTCCTACAACAGATACAGATACAGGAGAGGAGGAGGAGTGTGAGGAGGCCTGACTATCACCGAGAACTGTCTACAACAGGATGGTGGGTGTGCAAGACTTTTTAGGGTTTCCAGTACCAGAAAAATCTGATGCGGAGCCTGGAGTACTCGCAGGTGTTCTGCCACTAAACAAAGCAGACAGATTGTGCATCCCTTTTCAAAAGGATTTGATGACTGAACCCAAAACGGTTTGGAGGTCTTCACATACGGCAAGAGCAACAAGTAAAATCTAGATTCACGTTACCCCTGTGTTGTCCACAAATCCTCAGGTCTTCCACTTCTCTAGATCCTAGACTCGTACGGCAAGAAAATTTACTCCAATGCTTCATTGCACCTGAGACAAACCAATTCAGATGCCTTGTTGTCTTCGGCCAATCACTAATTCTTGCATTAGATTGTGTATTTTCAGCAGCTTCTTCCTGCTGATACAGTGGCTGCAGAAGCAAGGTTGATTGTGCAAGAACTCATGTGTTGGCTGCCCACCATGTTGATGCTGCCACTCAAGCTCCGGATCTTAAGAGATCTGTTTGGGCCAGAGAAACTCATGTCATAAAAGATGTGCAAGACAAAATCCTTGATTTGCCATTCATGGGTAATGAGTTGCTTCGCACTTCTACAGATAAAGAGTTAATAAGAAAAAGATGTCCACCGTCACTGCTAAGTCTCTTACAGTCATTATGAAAGGCCCTCAAAAATCTTTTACGGGCACCAGGAAGGCACATATCATGTTCAGAAATAAAGCCTTTGATGGTTTTCGTGGCTACCAGGAAAGGAGAAACCAAGAGACTGAAAAGTCGCCCAGCTTTCTCAAGAAGGAAGCAACCAAATACTCTAACAGGGGTTTCCTCTGCACGTGCACAGCCTGGTTGGGGGCTGGATTACAGTGTTCCAACACAACTGGCAAAGAATTGCAAAGGATCCTTGGACTGCCATCTCTCCTCCAGGAGATTACAGACCTTTTGGAAATCAAGCCGATCAAAAAAGTTCCTCCTCAAGAGCAAGGATGGGACTTTTACTCCCGCCTTTTTACTGTGCCAAAGAAGAACCAGGCGGGCCTGAAGACAGTACTGGTTCTTTCCAATTTTAACCTATCCCTTCCCCTAGAAATGTTCTAGATGTTCACGGCAGCTCATATTTAGAAATCCCTCAACCAGTGAGACTGCTTGTGTGCAGTGGATCAAAAGGATGCAAATCTTCATGATCCAATATTCAAAGCACAGAAACATTTCCTCAGATTTTCGCTGGGTCAGCATAGTGTTCTCGATGTAGTGTGAACATTTGTTTTGTTTCCTTCCACAAGATTGTTTATTTATAGTCCATTTATCTATCCATGTTGTTTTGCCTGTTTCAAGTGACCTGCTGATATTAATCTCATTGGTGTATGTTAATATATGAATATCAGTGCATTTCCTTTTATTAAATGGAGATATTTTTATATGGGATACTGGGGTGAATTGGAAAAAGTCAGTTTGTGGCTTGGTGGGAGTGGTATGAGTCAAGAGGCAAGCATCAGCCACTGAGCACCAGAGAGGTCCTGGTGCATTGCATATGGGATAAGATTGTGCAAAAGTGGAATCCTGGAAGCACATGTGTGCAACCTAGTAAAGCAAAAGGACCAGAGGAGGGGGGGCCTTACTGATCAGGTAATGCCCCAGGGCGATAGTTACAATCCAGAGTGAAGCAAGGGCTTAGTAGTGCTGGGGGCATTACCCGACTGGTACTGCCCCGCCCCTGAGTGTTCTGTTGCTATTACTACCCCGGCACATCGTACCAGGGTACTAATTGCATTTTATTCTCGAGTTGAGGAACAGCGTGGAAACCGTTTCTCAACTCGAGAAAAAAGCTAAACAAATGGCCGCCAGGGATTGGGGAGAAGGGACTACACGTAGTCCCTTCTCCCATTCCATGGTGGACATTAAAAATAAATGGCTGCCATGGTTGCCTGACAAGCAAAGCCAAGGAAATCTGCGGGATGCAGAGTTCTAGAACTGTAGCTGGTGAGTCTTTGTCTGCCGGGTAGGAACTCAGCAAGGGCCAAGCAGATTGTTTGGAACCATCTGATTGTCGCTCGTCGGATGCTAAAATGCTTTAAAATGTAAATGTATCAATTCAAACAAATTGAGCTTGGACTATTGTAGTCCTGGTTATTTCAGTGTGAATAGTAACCCGCCACTGTAGCCCACGGTGGATATGTTATCTCTCTCTAATACAATTATTGGTTGTACTAAAACTCATTTTTAATCAAATTTGGGTCACCTCTTTACTGTTCTTAAATTTCATAAACAATAAGAAACATCTTGCATTAAAGTTTGTGAAACCTATTATAATTTTACAACTAAGCGCACAAAATATTATGACTCATTACTGATTATTTAAATCTCAAAACATGGTCCAATCTCATATTATTATTGTATCAAGTCTTAGGTAAGTTTCCAAACTCAAATTTCAATAAGCATTAAACACTCTCCATTATGTGTTAATCCCTGTTTTCTACCATCAGTCACCTTTAATGCTAGATGGTCCTCTCAAATCCACCCATCCGTAAGCCGTTTTGGAATATGCAATGCGGGGACTGTCAGCATTTGTTTGCACTCAACTACCAAGACTCCTACCCTTTCTTCAATGCTTTGCTCCAGTCTTATTCTTTGGTACACCAATGAAGGTGAGTCTGCGGGCCCTTTCCAACTGATTTCCATACATCTGATACCTCTCAGGAGCATTGCGGTTAAATGTCTACAGATAATCTGATGTGCCTCTTAAACATTGGGTAGCAAGGGGAAAGCATGGTGGAATGATTCCTGGTGCAATAGTACCCATGAACAAGGGGGGACAGTCGTCACTCCTGTTTGTCTTCCAGTGTGGCTTAACATAGCGAGTGCAGCAAGGAGATTGCCATTGAATCCATGTGGCAACCCGAGTGATGATTATGGGTGTTTGTTTTTTCTTGATCAATCATCACACTAATCATCTGTTTTATTTCTTTACGTCCAATGCCTCTATGATGCTGCAAAAACTGTTTTGCTGTCTATACATAACAGCAAAATGTCTTCTGGTTTCTGTAGGCTGTACACACCTGTCTAAATGATCTGTAGTAATCAGTATACTCTAAATACTTACACTATCTGAGGTCTGTGCAGGCCACGCTTTTTATTGAAGGTACCCCTCAACTGATGGCCTACAATGAGTTTCCATGTCTATGCATCAAGCAGAGCTCCTGCAGTGACTCTCGACATCTGATGCAACTTGTAGTCAGTATAATCATTTTCAGGTAAAATTGAATATTGTGTCTTCTCCCAGAAGTTACTAGTCCTCATGCTATTACTTTACAATATTGTTTCTATATTCTTGTCAAGGATCAGCATTTGGTTGGTGTGATATTAATTGTTTGTGCCATATCTATGTGAGCATTGCTGACTGATGTTACATGTTTCCCTATATGAACTCTTCATCTGTGCTGTGTTAATGTTGTCTCAATGGATTTGCAGGTGTAAAGTCATGTTCAAACTGGCGACTTAGTAGGGGAACTGGATAGCACCAGGACTGGAACCCAGGCCCTGAGCACTGCTTATATGGATCACTATTGCATGGCCTGGCTGACTCGCAATGGCTTTGCAGAGAGATTTGTCCTCCAAGGTAGGTATTTCAGCTGATAATAGGGAAGGGTGATTGAAAATTGAAAGAGCATCAATGTCTACCTCCTTTTATTGGGTCAACATCAGAACACATGCACATATGTTAGGTTGCAAGTCCTTTCTTCAGTATGCAGCAGAGCTAAGTTGATGGATAACCTACAGAATGGGTAAACAATTCCAAGGAGGTCAATCTGCCAGGCTTTGGATTCCAAGAGAGTGGAGCTGGTCGAGGAGGAAAGAGTGGTTTATCGTGTCAAAGGCAGCTGAGTGATCAAGGAGAACCAGAGCGGCTCATCGTTCAGAGTCTGCTGTGACTTGAGGTCGTCCCAGATTGAGATCAGTGGGGTTTCAGTTCCATGGCAAGGCCGGAAGCCAGACTGAGTGGGGTCTAGTAAGTTGTTGGATTCAGCGAAAAGGTTGTGTTGAGAGTAGGCAGAGCGGTCAATGAAAGACTACATGTCTGTGTTAAACAAAGTCTACAAGCTGTGACTGTATCATGCTTGTTCTTTTATATTGTGCCTCACAGACTAAACGTAAATTTCAAAATAAATGTTAAGATACACATCACTTTGCTTTCTGGTACTTGCTTTCTTCCATTCTGGATTGAGTAAAAGATTGGGTAAATCTACACCCATACTCGTTTTGATTACCATGTTTATAAAAGGGTTATGTGCTGGTATATTTCTTTATTTTTATCCTTCTGGTTAGTGATCTGTGCACATTTCACATCATTTTTTTTCAACTAGTTTCGGTCTTCAACGCCAAACATGAACCCACATTTATGCTAGCTAAAGCTGAGAAGATTTTTGTTTTGATGTATTTATAACTCACTAAAGCAGAATAAACTGCATCCAAGTGCACATGGTGCTGGGTTGTCTACCACACAAGAATCGCAGTCCTTTACTGACATATAGACCGTAACACATAGAGTCAGTATGCGTTTAACAAAGCAAGTGAGTGTTTAGAGCTTTCTGAAATGTCCAAGTGATGTCAGGCTTCGATTGGACAGAGGAGGTAAATTCCACAGCCTCGGTCTGTTAATGGAAAAGCGCCTATCGCCCCTATGGAAATATCCTTTGATAACAGGGTGCAGGGAGTTTGGTAATAAATATTTTGTTAAGATAGGTAGATTTGTGCCAGATTGTTTCAACATTCAAACACCAAACAGAGGATCTTGAAGTCAATACTCTACTTGACTGGCAATCAATGAAGAGATCTATGCAGTGCTGTAATTGGCGCTCTCTTAGACACCTTGAAAACAAGTCAAACTGCTGCGCTTTTGGCCCTCTAGAGTTGATTTATTCGTCCAGTTAGAATACTAGATACAGAGTGCTGTTCCTACACTCTATTCTCGAATTGACCAATGCCCCTATTATAGTTGCGTGATCTGTCAATGATATGAATTGGTGGCCATTTCGTAGGAGGTGTGGGGAGTAAAAGATAGATTGGGCTTTTAACTTCACTTGTTGATCAAATCTAGATTTGATTACCAAAGGCATCTAACATTTGAAACCTCGGGTGCACATGTCATTAGTACCCCAAGGATGCATGGTGGGGGTAGATTATTAGTAGGATTGCCCAGAAGATGTTTCGGCCCAAACAAAATTAGCTCAGTTTTGTTAGGGTTTAGTTGGAGCTTTTCATAGTCATCCAGAAACCCACCTCTTCAACACAAAGCAGCACATTATGTAGAGATTCTGATAACTTACTCACTCTCATATATGGCTGGGAATCATGTGCATATTAGTGGTGATCCAAATTATATTTTCCGACAATGGTCATCAATGGCTGCATGTAAATGTTAAATAATAACGGGGACAGGGAGTAGCCCTGGGGAACACCACAATCCATTGGGAGACAGTCTGAAAAAGTAGTTGGCAGTTTTGACACGTTGGAACAGTTGGACAACATGATTAAAACTGTTTCAAGGCATGATCTGAGACGCTGGTGACCATGTCTAGTCTGGACAATAAAATGTTAAGGTCCACCATGTCAAATGCTGCCGATAAATCAAGCTTGAGCAACAAAGTAAGATCTCCTTCATCAGCAATTTGTAGGCTGTCATTCCTCACAGCTTTCAGACCAGTCTCTGTACCATGAAGCGGCCGAAAACCAGTTTGATAAATGCTGAGCACTGCTGATCTCTCCACATGCACTTCAAGTTGTAAAGTAACAACTTTCTCCAGAGTTTTGCGGTTTGTGGTCACGTGTTTCCATTGTAGGCTGGGCTAATTTCTGTCTCACCACTTAATTAAAGATATGTGTGCCAAAATCAGGAGCCCCTAGAAGTGCCCCATCTTACAGTGTATGCTTCACAAAAAATCTTTACTCATGCTTTAATAAGCCATAATGGTACCACTTTATAATGCAAACCAAAAGGTTTAAATTATTTAATGCATGATTGATATGTAACTAAAATGTAACACTATTTTAGTAAATGGTAACGAATGACTGCTTACTTGCAAGAAGCACATCATAACTGCCATAGGTGTCATTATATACAAGAGAATATGGGCCTCATTACGAGTTTGGAGGTAGACAAGCCCTTAGTAAGGGAAGGGCATGGCTACCTTCAAACTCGGGTCCGGTTCCCGCAAAAGGGGATTTACAAGGCCATTCCAAACTTGGAAGGCCTGGTTATTCCCTTTCGCAGGACCTGGACCTGGTACATCCCCATTCCCATTTGAGCCCCCGTAGGGCTCAATGGGAATGGGGAGGATGTTAACACCGCGCCCGTTAATGACGGGCCCGTTGTTAGCATCCTGGTCTGCTAGCGGGTCCCGCCAAGGACACCTGGTCTGACCAAGATGTCCTCATCGGGACCCGCTGCAGACTTCGTAATGAGGCAGCTCAAAACGAATGGTGCCGGTCCCTTACCAGCACCGTTCATTCCGCGGCCGCCTGCCTTGTAATGAGGCCCTATGTGTTTCAAACATGCAAAAACAGAAATACCATCCAACACATGACCTTCAATTTGCCTCCAGTTCACATCAACTTAGTATGCAAAGAACCTTGTTATCCAAATCAACTCCATACTAACATGTATCCCTAAAATCAACTGCACAAAACACCAAACATTCAGCCACCCCTAGTGAAATAAAGCATCCCTTATTTGGACATAAATCATAAGGTAGATCTTATGCAAGCAGTCATACTGAGCAACATTGATTTCTGCAACTGTTTCTACCCAGGTCTTCTGAAATACCTGACCAACCAAGTCTACCAGGCCATAGACAGAGCAGCTAAACTCATATTTGGTCTCAAGAAATATGACCACATCTTGGATGTTAAGCAGAACTTCCCTTTATTTAACATGGATCAAAGAATCCACCTCAAATATCTAAGCATTGTCCATAAAATCTACTTGAAAAAGGCCCAGATAACGTGATCAACAACATCTTGCACTACCAAACTCTGCCACAAGTGAGGATCTCCTTCTGACAAAAAAAGGCCAAAACCGGTAACAAACTCCTAACAATGCTAGGATGAGCAGACTGGAGCCACATCACAATAGCTGTCAAGGAGCAACAGAACTTGCAGACATCCACGAAACAACTGAAGGTGAAATTCCTGCGTGACCAAGGCAACACCTAATTCTACTATACCCATGAACTTGCTCATTGGCAATGTCTTGAAGAAAGTGACTCCTCAACTTGTAATACAGTTCCCTGGGAAGGCGATTATGACACTGCAAATCGGAATAATTCAATGCTATGCTTACCTCATCCCTCAAGCACGTACGCCTATATCACCTATGTTGCAGGTGTATCTTCTCTTCTCTAACTTCACATCTTTGTGCTTTCCTCGTTTAAGCAGTCTTCTCTGTCCTCCGTTGCGCACTTGTACACATTCAAATAAATAAATAAATAAATAATCAGTGACACACCAGTGTTGGAAAGGTAACAGCACTTGGTCACATAATGGTGCCACAGTTGATTACATATAATTTGTTTCTATATATGTATAATAGTGACCATTCATAATTGGTGTAACACGTGTATTTGTCTTTTGTTTTACTGGTATTAGCATAATTGACCTAAAAACTTTTGACCAAATTTTTGTTGACCTTTTCTTTCGGTCAAATGTAATTAAATATATATATGGGGGTGGGTAAGGCTATAGATTAGGTTGAGGGGAAGTGGGGGGGGGGGGTTGGGGAGGGTCTCCCAGCGCATTTTAGACCGAAAAAAAGGTCAAATTGTACTCACGGCAATGACTTTTAATGTAACTGCCATTGAGGCAGTCGACTGTCAAAGACTGAGGTCTCCCACTGTAATATAATTCGTCTGATGTCACTTCTGGTCATGTCAACACATCTAAAATAATCATCTAAATTCGGGACTGCTTCACGTCTTTCACCACAATGTATCTGAATCGGCCGTGGTGTGACCTTTTCAGGGTTGGCATGTCCTGATGTAATTGTGCCAATTCAGGGTATTCCCAATGGCTTCTGGCTTCAAGGTGTATTGAGCATGCTTCATGCACCTTGATGCCACCGTGCATGAGAACGTGGAGCATTATCCATTTTTTGCAACCTGATTTATGAACATATGTTTTAAAATGTTGCACATTTTGTTGCATCCGTTTTTTTGGCGAATGGCTGTGTTTGCACTACAAAAATAAACGTTTATCGTTTGAGATGAGTGTTGCCTTACTTACTTCAATGTACAACGTGTAGTGCCACTGCGTTGTGAAAAGTATCATGTGGCAGAATTGTACAACAGAATGTATGATTGTGAGTTCGAATTTGACTTTGCAAGCGACAGCACATTTGTAGTCAATTTGCACATCAGCCCCGCCCCTCCCCCTCCCATTATTTTAACAGACTGCTTGTTCTTTCCCTTTGCCCCAGAAGGTCTTTACATTTTTAAACAGTGTGTAATGAAGTGCTTGTTGCTATTACGCCAGTCAAACCACAAACCACACTTCAGCAGTAAATGTAACACAGTTTAAAGCTCTGGAAATTAAGGCTCACCTTTAAGTACAGGCACCATCAACAAGACAGATGCAAAAAAAGCGGGCTAATCTATTCCCTCCTTTGCTGCTGTTGCCTTCGATCACTCTAATAGGAGCAGTTCGGTTGTACAAATAATTGGCTGATTAGCTGCTTTGGAACAACAAGTCCCCATTAAGGCACATTTATTTCCCGTACGTCATTAAACCCCTGAATGCAGACTATTGCCAGAAGCGGGCACGTCGACCGCTGGCCACATCATATTACTTAATACCAAACCAATAAGACTCCAAATGAAGCCTCCCAAAGCAGCACTCTGGAGATGTAAACTTAAAAAGAAACACCCAAAGTGCCAATGATTCTGCTCCTCTATCATTCAAGGTCTGTTTTCTCGACATACACAAGTTATTGGTATAATAGATACATAGCATAAATAGAATGCAAATAACAAGTCAGAGCAATAGAATAATAATCAGATTCATAACAATATGGTTGTTAGCCATATGTTATGTTATGTTACTTTGCATTTATATAGCGCCTTATGTATCATTGGTATGATCTCAAAGCGCTGGTAGGTTGAACGCCCTCGGGAACCGAAGTTCGAATCAGCAGATAGAGAGAGAGAGTCATAAGGTGCGTGGGTGCACCGGATGTGTGTGCAGTTGGAGTGGTATTTGCGTGATAGCTGCTTATTAGCGGTATGTGTGATGGTTTGGGAGGTCAGGAATATGTGTTAATTCTGGTGGGTTGATACCCAGAGTGATTTCTGGCTGTGTTAGGCCTGAGGAGACGCTTAGGCTGGCGGTGTGTGCTCAGCAGGGTGAGTTTAATTAGGATGATGGGAAGTATGTAGCGGGTGTTAGTATGAGAACAGCTATACCGAATGCATCATAGTATCGCTGTATTCTAGTTGAGTGGTGGTGTATAGGAGAGAGTAAGTGTGGTGGTGTGATATGGTGGGTTTCGGTAGTGGATGGAGTGAAAAGAAAAGTATCAGAACGATATGCATTGAACGACCTAGTCAGATAATACATAACAAGGTGACCTGCAATAATGAGAATCTGAGTAATAATAGTTTCAGTTTAACACATAGAGGGTCTAAGATTAATGGGTGATATTTGGGTGACTGATTTTTTATCAGCTGGACATAAACAGGTTGGCCATATGTCTCCAGGAACGGACTGATGATTGCCTTCGAAGGTCTGTTTTCCCAAGGTTGTTCGGAAGCTCGCCAACAACTATACACACAATAATAGATAATACACAATACTTTGAAAAGAGAGGGCACACAACAAACTGATACAAAGGAGTGACAAATATTGCTAGAAAATAGTCACTGTGCTAGGAAAGTTGCAATGGCAGTGAGGGCCATTATCAGTTTTCTGCATAAGTAAGCACATGGACAGCTTTTGGACCTCAGTTTGGGTTGGTCTACCAAGGGAAATATGGTGGTACAGTTGCCATTGGAGCAGAGTTATGGTGTCTAGACAAAACTCTGCTAGAGTTGGAAAATGTGATCGATAATTTTGAAAACGATACGTATTCCAAGGTTCTCTGAATGCTGCTCTACCTGCTGATGTGGGTTCTGAAAACAACAGAGGGGGGTGAGGGATTCACCGGCCGAGTATGTTATCATAAGAGTGACAGCCCAGTCCAGCGAGTTAGTAGAAATGGCCTGGCATGAACAATTCTCCTAAGCCTTCATCTCCTCATATAGGAAGCAGCTGTCACAAGACAGTATCTCTTCGGGTCTAGGATTTATAATATACACACTGTTCTGGCCTTTGGATTCTTTTAGGTCCCTTATGATCAAGCTCAAAACAAACAACTGGCAAGGACATGGGCAGCCTTATGCCTGCCACCGGCCACAGGGGTTAAGCGACTTCAGGAATTGCGGCCCCATCTCTGAACTAAAGATTGTCTTCCCAATCCCTAACACTCACCAAAATTCTAGCAGACTCTGTGCCTCTACGTTCCTTCGGACTACCTGGACTTATTTTGCCAGATCTGCTATACCACTGCTCGATGTGTTTGTTAACAGTGACGCTATGCTAGATTCTTGTTTGGACATCTACCTATTGGTTGTTGTGGACAGTTTTCTTAGTATACACCATGCCTATCACATCTGTTGTATCTGCTTTTGTCTTACCTTATGGGTGATTCTTTTGGATTTGCTCTCCTGGTACATCATCCTCCATGCTACTAGTTCATCCGCATTTCAGCATGCAGAATGAACGTTTCAAATCGAATGCAGTCCACAGCCTCACATAGATTCTTCTGCCCTCCGGTATCCTGCTCTCTCCACTTTCTTAAGTCACTTGTTCAGCCGGGAGTATGAAGCAGTGGCTTGTGGGGAATGCAGCAGCAACCACTTCCACTTCCACACTCCTCTCAGTCCACAACTCTACATTTACTTTAAAATGATCATTATATTATATATTGATAACCCAGACGTCATGTCACGGATAACCCACACATCGCAGCTGAAAAAACGCTTTTCACCTTCAAAGATGTGATGTGTCTGAACCAGAGGTACTAGCCATCATGAAAAGCATAAAACCATCCATCTGTAAGGGTGATGTCTGCCCGACCAATGTCATCACAGACTGCGCAGACACACTCACACCATTTCTGACAGCATTTATTCATGTTTTTTAAAATGCGAGGCCTCGCCAAACAACTACAGACCCATCACCACTGTGCCCTTTCTCGTAAAAATCTTGGAAAAAGCTTCATCCAACCAAATCCAACTCTTCCTAGAAACTAACAACATCCTAGGTAAGAGGCAATTAGGTTTCCGCCTGGTTCACAGGACCGAAACCACACTACTAGACCTAAAGAACCTATTGGGTGAAATGATGGATGAAGGCAAGCCTGCCTTTCTCCTCCTCCTCGACCTGTCTTCAGCGTTTGAACTGGTGGACCACTCCAAGCTCTGCAGACAACTCATCAACTCAGCCCAATTCTCCGAAGATGCTACGGCCTGGATTACCTCACTCCTTGAAGGGAGAGCCATGAAGGTATTCTCAGAGCAGGCTTGTGCCGCTCCTATCACCATACACTGCGGAGTCCCACAGGGCTCCTGTACTTCCCCTGCACTGTATAATCTCTTTACCCTACCTCTCCTCAACAATTTGGACAATCTCAGCATAGCTTGCACAAACTATGCCGATGATACACAAGTTTTCCTTCCCCTAACAGGCTCATAAGAAACAGACACAGAATCTCTTTGCAAAATCTACGCCACCATCCAAACTTGGATGGCAGCCAACGGACTATGCCTCAATGGGGATGAAACTGGGCTTTCTTCTGGTAGGCCCCAAAGAAATTCTCAATAAGCTTGACAAACAATACAACTCCTTCCTCATTGACAACTCCCAAATCCCTGTCTCAGCAGCAGTCAAGACCCTTGGGGTACACATAGATTCCATGCTCTCAATGACACGCCAAGTCAGCACCATTGCATCTTCAGCCTCCTTCACAACTAAACTAATAAATGTGGTCAACCAAACTTATCAGAGACTAACTGCCTCTCCATAGCCAGAGCCACAGTCGTGTCCAAATTAGACTACTGTAATGTCTTATCTGCCGGCAACTCTTCCAAAAACTTGAACCGCCTTCAAATCATACAAAATAATGCGCTAAAGGCCGCCCTCAGCATTTCCAAAAGAAAGCATATTGCCAGTGCCAGACAAAAAGCTCATTGGATTCCTGTCAAAGAAAGGATAATATTCAAAACCATGTCCATAACCCACAAATTGCTCTCGCTCACAGCCCCCCCCCATATCTTGCATAATAAAATAGTAGAAT
Organism: Ambystoma mexicanum; assembly: GCF_040938575.1. Lineage (NCBI taxonomy): Eukaryota > Metazoa > Chordata > Amphibia > Caudata > Ambystomatidae > Ambystoma > Ambystoma mexicanum. The sequence goes on along the minus strand of NC_090940.1, from coordinate 241,925,276 downwards.
AATATCTTCCAGACCTATCAGGACTCACCACTCCAACCGGCTTAAAGTCTCCATCATCAAAAGAGCCAAAGCAGGAGGGCCTTGCTTCACGTTCCTTGCCCCTAAGCACTGGAACGCCCTCCCCACTACCCTGTGAAACATTATATCGAACCATCTGCAAAATGCTCAAAACCGAGCTCTTCAACTAGCTCACCTAGTACTCTTTGCACACTCACCTTGCATCCCAGGAGGTCACTGACTGCCCTATCCTGTTGTTTTACCACCCAAGTTGCCTGCTTGTAAGGTGGAACTCCCTCTTTTACCACCATTTCTATCTTTGTACTGCTCACCTGTCTGGCAATTGGTTCAATGTAACCAAGAACCACACACAGGTGCCACTGTCTTCTGCTTTGTAACTAGGTAAACACTGCTGTAACAGCACCACGATGTCCCAGGGCTGCTTGTGCACTTTATAAATTCAAATAAATAAATAAATAAATAAATACATATATTAATCAGGTCTGAAAAGGTCAATGGCTGTCTAAAAGCTTATTTTCCGTAAACGTCTTGCTAGCTATGAATGCATGGCATATTCATAAAGTTATAGCAAAGACTGAGATGTAATATAAGTAGCGTGAATGACAGTGGTACAGGCTAGGACCTGGGCAGAGTAGGTAGCACATGATAGTTGTTTGCAGTCATCTGACACTAGTTGGTGTGCATAATTTAAATGAACAGGTTGCAGAATGAGAAAGGGAGCCAATAAGTTTGATATTACTTGCTGGATGGAGCCCTTACAGCAAGAGAGAGAGAGAGAGAGAGAGAAAGAGAGAGAGAGAGAGAGAGAGAGAGAGAGAGAGAGAGAGAGAGAGAGAGAGAGAGAGGCTCAAAGCACAGCATATATTCAATAGGTTCTTGGACCAATGAGCTGAGAGCAATGTCATATTAGCAACCAGACGGGGGGTTTGGTAGCTTCCCAGCCAAGCAGGAAGCTCCTCATGGCAAAGCTTGCATTCCTAGCCTCCTTAGAGCTGGGAGGCGGCTGACATCTTCAAAAACTACAAAATTGTTTTAAGGATCCTTTGCTCAGTCCTATATGTTGCTGTCCATTAAACTCCAACATACTCTTACACATTTTATAGCAAAAATATCAGTTTACTTTCATTTTGTAAAAAACATTTCAATAAAATACATTTACCATCTTTTCTAAGGCCAATTCTAAAAATTGCTATAGATTTGGACAATGTTGTCCCAAATACAATTGCACAACACTCTGCTACCTAGTACATCGGCTTTCTGTTATTCAGTTCATCAGTAGAACAAGTTTTCATTGAGAATCTATTGTAAACAGTTGTCTACCCTAACAGGGGAATCCAAAAATGTATGTCCATCCGTACTTCTGTCGCCCATTCACTCAGTCATTCAACAATCATCACTACCCAACATGTTTCTTTCCTTTGTTGTTTGTCACAATTATCTAGGAAATTCTTCAGGGGTATTCGTACTGCAACAGTTTATCAAGCATTAGCCATTCTGGTCTCCTTGGTGAGTGATCCTATGTTCCACTCCCATCCATCTTGTGTCTGGGCCAGACCACCAACAAGATATCTTCGAGCTCTGATATGCGAGTTTATTTGTCGTCTCCAACCTTCATCCCATGTGTTTGTCTCTACATTTGCGTTTGTCAGTGACCTTTTAATGCTCTTCCTGTACTGTCTTTCTTGTGTGGTTCTAATCACATGGATCCCAAAGAAGTGGTTCTTGTCCGGGTTTTGGATTTCAAATCGACTACTAATCTTTAACAGCACCCAGATCTTCCTAGGCTCCCCAAGGGCTCCTTTCCTTGAGTAAGTTCCTTCCAAATGATCTATAATTGGGATAATGACCCAAAAAAGATGTTCCCAATCTTCCTCAAGTCTCCAAATGGCATTCATAAACTTCTAAGTTCAGGCTTTAAAGAGATCCCAAGAGGGCACACCTTGAGCCCACGGGGCACGGCTACTTTGTATCGCAAGTCGCTTCTGACCTTCTCTCGCCTCTGGGAACGTAATCTCTCGCACTGCCCGGAAGGCTGACACCTTCCCCATTGAGACACCAGGTAAGTGTTCCCCCTAACCTCCTCCCCATCCCCAGTCTCCACCTCACTCAACCCCTGCCCTGCACATCACTTCCCGCCCCACTTATCTGTACTGGGTTCTCGCCGGCGCCTCTCCCAATGTGGCAATGGCTGCCATGGTAACTGGAATATGTGTAGTTCCCTTCTCCCTTGACCGTGATGGCCATCTTTGTTTGTAGTTTTTTTTATGTTGAGAAAAGGCAGTAGTTGCTTATATAATGCTTTAAGAACTGGTGTTATTATTACTTAATGTGAATCATGTTTTCAAAATTGGATGGATAAAAGGAGGAGTTGTCCCACATAGATTAATAGCGATGATCGGCAGGGGATTCCCTACTCTGCTGAGTTTTTTTTAACAGATTATCATGTGTGTCACTTTAAAGTGTTGATATCTATTCATCAGAACATATTTGATCTAGTCATAAATCAATATCAAACAATGATCTGGAGGATGGGCATCAAAGCCATATTGGCTTGGCAGGACGGTGGGAGATTTGTGTGTGGGCATCTGCATAAGGATACCCACTATGCAAGGATTTGCATTATTTGTAGCATTCATTGATCCATTCATTTATGTGGAAAAAACGAACAGAGTTTTTTTGTTTTTCCACATGAATAACTGCATGCTGAAGGATATTCAACATATTGTGTACTGGGAAGGGCCAGTGAGGCTGGGCCTTTAAGCACACTCGTATCGATCTCTCACTAGAAAGGGAGGCCATGCACTACCACCACCTGCACCTTGTGAGGTGGGACAGCGCATGCTGTCTCGAGGCGTAGGTGCAGGCACTTGCAAGAGGGATCTGTCTCCCGCCTGCAAGTGGCCACATTGCCTCAGAGATTGAACTAACAGCACAGACGAGTCGATGACACAACCGGACGCAGGAGGCAATGTAACTGGATGAGTTCTGTCAAGACACATTGTTGGCAAAGTCAGGTTGCGTGTATTCTATGTTGTTGTGATTGGAGTGTTGACTGCAGATAATCACCCGTGTAGGCGTTACTCCGAGTAGGCACAGCTACGGACACTGCCAGTCAGACTTGGTTATTTTTCACAGGTACTCTCCCTTGAGTCATGCATCTCTTCCTGGGAGTCTGCATGATGCCACTTAAATGGGCATGCCAAATGCATGCTCAGGCATGCTTCGTACACTCATCTAAAAGCCATGCTCTCAATGGTGCAGCATATTGCAATAATTAACAGTGCCCCTTCGAGATAATGGCGCTTTCCAATTTGCACATATAATGAGAAGGCTTTGTTTCTAGAGATGTGTGTGTATAAATGGGTGTGTGGGGAGAAGCGGGCAGTTGGGTTGCTGAGATTAAAACCTACAGCCAAATTGTAAAATAAATTAGAGCTCAAACGAAAACGTTTAATTAGTCTTTTAAAAACCGGAAAAAGGAAAAACAGATCTGTCAAATAATAGCACAACAAACATGAGTAGAGCACTCAACACTAGGGAAAAACAAAAAAGATTGATTTTGGAAGGAATGTTCTTTTGGTGATGTTCTATCAGGCAAAGGGCCTCATTACAAATGTGGTGCAACAGTGACAACGGCGCCGGTAGTGCTACCGGCACTGTTGTTACCGTACCGCCACATTACGAGTTCTGCTCGCGGGTGGCGCTCTGTATGTCTGGACAGACCAGGCGTGCAGAGCGGCACCCTCGAGCAGAACTCGTGATTGCATCCCTATAGGGCAGAATGGGGATCGGGAGCCCGCCCACACCGGCACCCGCAAATGGGCATTTACCGGCACATTCAACTCGTAATGGGCCGCTAATGGCCCATTTGCGGGTGCCGGTGTCAGTAGCGAGTTTGACGGTAGCTACCGCCGAACTCGTAATGAGGCCCAATGTGTTGCTTTGAATGAGATTGTTCTAAGCATGTCAGGAGGTTTTGTTTTGTGTGCTGCTACCCACTAAACGAATAAAATAAAAAGACAATGGATCACATTCTAATATTTTTACAAGCTCTTTAAGAATTTTTTTTTTACTTTATCTTCAATATATCACTAAAAAGCCTTACTAGTGCAATCACTCAAGAGCTATCAGCTGGCGTCCTTCATTTAGTTACTGTCAAGTTGAGGCAGTGGTGATATTGCTGGTGAGAGATGCTAAAAAATGCAAGTAGGCAGCTCGAAGTTCAGGGAGTAGCAAAAGCATCACTGTGGGTCTTGGGTTGTCTCAATGGGCATCAAGCAAAGTCAAAGCGGCATGAAGATGGCTCTAAGGCTATGCACCAGTATTCCATCTGCTCGTGGACTTCTAGGTTGCTAGGAGTCCCAAATTCAGTGGCTCCAGGACAAGGTGAGTCCTTCTATTGCACTCCCTCCTCAAGGATTTTGGGTTGCACCAGGGGTTCTTTCACCTCCAGTGACAGGGCCCTGGTTACAATACAGCCGCAGTGAAGCCTTGCAATAAGAGCAGTCACCCTGGGCATGGTTAGGGGACAAAGCTTGCATCTGTTTGGGATCTCTTCTGTCTATGTCAGAGGACTCTGGTATGGCTGTGCTCCTAACTGGAGTTCAGAAATGTCTTCCTCTACTTCTGATGATCCATCCAAAGATGAATCAAAGAATGAGGGTATACCCTCTCCTCTTAAAGGTAAAAGGCCACAGCGGAATTGTCTAAAGTAATCGTGTTGCAAGAGGTTGAATCCCCTTTGCTGTAACAAGTGCCCTTTGCCTTATGACCTCACACCCAGAGTACCTTGCCTGCAGGAAATGGAGGGGACAAATACTTAGTGTTCATTTTCCCACAGAACGCTTACCTAACCTGAACTCCTGTAACAGAATCACCTGGGAATTCTACTGGCGATTTCTTCGATCCTCAGAGTAATCAGAATACATGCAAAAGTAAAGAAGGTTCACTTTTTTAAAGGAGAACATACATGTATCTTTAGTCAATTGTTTTCTTGCTGCATTGATAGCTATATTGAAGAAGATGACTTACATCCTAGAAGGAATCTGTAGGGTCTAACGCCCACATCTACTGTCTGGCCTAGAATATTGCATTGAAAGCACATATATAATCTTTGAAACGCTTCGTTTTTGGCCCTGGAAATTTGAAATGTGTTTCCTCATCTACAATTAAGGTGAGTCTCTGTTGTCTTGCAGTCTTGTTACCTCCAGAGGAAATCACTCTCAAAAACACCCCCTCCCCAAGATCATCAGCAAAAGACAACAGGGACAAAAGGTACATTGGTTGTCAGGAGGTTTTATGAAAGGATTGGGTCACAGGGGACAATATTAACCACTTCCATCTCTTACAAGGGCACCACGACTATGCCTGAAGAGGTTAAGTAGAGGCCTGCTGCTTTGCCATGCCAGCTAGCTTCAAAGGAGTTCCAGTAATCGCAATACTGCTAGAATAAGGATGATGTATGTTTATGTTGCGGTTATCTTTTTAAATCTTTATCTTTAACTCCCCTATAATATGCTAGAACCACGAGGACTAGCACAGGCTATGAGGCCCTGTGGGAGCGGCGATACAAAATACATAGGGAGACAAGGACTGGCAGGTTCACATCATCTTGTTAGATATCCTTAGGTGTTCATTGTCTGTTTCTTTACTCTTAACATGAGTATGTGCTGTTTCTCTGAATGCTTTTGCCAGCGGTTTTTTCATGTTGCTGGCTGGTTCATCAGAATGAGTGCCCAAGCCTTGACATGATTTCTGGCAAGCAGTAGTTATCTGCTAAGTGGTTTTGATCTTACAGTCTCGCCTGAAGACAGACTGGACATCATTTATTAACTTTTTGGTTTCCAGGTGTAAGTATATTTGGGTGGTTACCATGACATTAAGTCCCTTGGTGATGGACTGTATCCTGGAGATATGTCTGTGGTTAAAAAGCATATAATAATGCACATTCAGTTTTTTCAATGGAGGAATGAGTGTGTATTTTGGTATGTGGGACACCTATAAAGTAGTCGATGATAGGCACTAGTTCTTTAAGTCCTAGGATGATTACGCCCAAGTTGCAGATATCCATTGAAGTGAATGAGTTCTTGAATGACAAGCTCTCCATGATGTGATGCTCTTCTGCATGGATGAACTTACAGTAGAGCTGCTGCCCTAAACTATGCTGGATAAAAAATGGTGTGGGAGTGCAAATAATGTGAGATGTGACCTGAGGTCAGAAATTTTTCTATAGAAAATTGACTTAAGATTCTTACAGACTTCACTCCAGTGGTGAGCTCTGCTTGTATTGGGACCACTAGTGTGTACCATCTCCAGTATCAATATTTTGGAAAATGTGCTACTTTGATTATTTGGTCTGTGAAGTGTGTCATTTTAGCTTTAGTGCGATCTCATCTGTAGCCGTAGCATGTACCCAGCATTTGATATGCCTCGACTGTGACATAGATATCAGCCACTATCATTCCTTAGACTGTATCTTTCTTTGGTATCCAATGAAGAGGTAATTGTTGATCCAGCTGTTTTAGTTGTTGTTCGTGAATATGGTAGTGTAGACCTTCAAAGGAAATTATAGGTCATGAACTGCAATTGGAATGGCTAATTTTCCTACATATAGATTTTACAAGTTGTCATTAAGCCCATAGCCAGTTTCCATCATGTGGTGAAGAAATCCCATAAGAAAAAACAATATGGAGCAAAGGAAAACATAGTAATTCATTTATCAGATTTGTGCTGATCTAAAAGTCAGTTCTCACTACTAAAGAAGGGATTATTTTACATACCAAAATACAATAGAAGCTTGTTTAATGAGGAAATTGACTTTTTTTTATTTTTGGAAAAATTACACTTACAACCATTTTTGCAACATAATCAGAATTCTGCCCTAGAATGTTTTCAGAAGGCAACATTGAAAGACTTAAGAGTTCCAAAATGTACAGGCAGCGTTCTGAGTAAGTATGAAGAGTCAGGGTTAAAGACATTGGCCCTCGTTACAAGTGTGCTGGTCTGGTAACAACAGTGCTGATATAGTAACAACAGTGCCGGTAAGCCTACCGGCACCGATGTTACCGGACCGGCACACTACAAGGTTGTGGGCGGGTGCCGTCTCACCCACCTGGTTAGACCCGGCGGGTGGGGCGGCACTCGCCCGCAGACTTTTTTGTAAACACCAGCACCGTTATTAATGGTGCTGGTGCTTCCATCATCCCCATTCCCATGGAGTCCTATGGGACTCAAATGGGAATGGGGATTTACAATTGCCGCTGCCTGACTTATCGGACCGCCGGGGCTGTAATTCTTCAGTTATTCCAGCAAGTCAGGCTGCAGTAATTCATTATGGGTCCGGTGGCTACCAGCCGGTTTTACCGGCACGGTTACCACTGGACACGTAATGAGGGCCGTTGATTAGGAATAGTAATGCAATAATCAAACCTTGTGGTAAGAGGGAGCACTTGTGAAAATGAACACAAGGGACTATTTAGATGAAAAATGGCAACAACTGAATGATGAAGACACCTACATGAAAATTAACATTGACCCTACTCAAAAGGTGACAGAATTAATAAAATAAACTTTGGACCAGACCTTTGAGCAAGAATGGATCACAGCCAAAACCAAAAAAATCCTTATTAATGAACATCTGGTGATGCCGATATTCTTCATATTATCCAAAACACATAAGAGTCTTGATAAACCAGCAGGACAAAGAATAATAACAGCCACTCATAGCCTTCTTGAACCCTTATGGAATTAAGTTCATATTATTGTACAATGTTTGATACAGACAGAAAAGGACAACATATACCAAAGACTCAGGCCATTTTCTCTGGCTTTTGAGTACGATCAAATTTGACGCTAACAAATTAGGGGCTTGTTGTGGCACTATTAAAATTGATGTTTCACAATACTTTTTTCATATTTAGGCATCTTTGTTTCATATACATTTCAATAACCCCCAAGGTAGCGATCATGTCTACCACTTTCGCAAGTTCATTTATGTATTCCTGGAAAAAGGAAGATATCTTGCAGGTTAAACCTTGGAGCAGTATATTAAAATGTTACAAACACTCTATAGATGAAATTTGTGGCACCTAGTCTGGTACTATTGAAGAGTTTAATATTTTTTCAGTACCTGAATAATATACACCCAAGAATCTAATTTAGCCAAGAGATCAGCCACAATCAAATTCATTTTTTAGATACAGAAATGTATGTAAACAATTCTAAAATGCATACGAATATATATATATTCTTACTTCTACCAATTAGGTAGATGATTCGAGCTGCACTCTCCACAGTATCTTAGAGACCCATCACCATTGCAAGAAGTTGGAATCCAAACCGCTGTTTGCGTTTAAAAGCTGTTCCTTTATTCGTTTTTCAGGGAAAAAAATCACGTTAAAATTCCAATGTACTCCGTTCCAAAATTGGAAAACAGAAGCAAAAAAAGACCAAAGTATACAGGTCCTCCCAAGTGCACCACTCCTCTGAAAGGAGGCCTTCACGCGTTTCGCGGCCAACTCGCCGCTTGCTCACAACAATTAACCTCATTGTTACAAAGCCATTTTAAAACGTGAGGGAAACAGGAAAGGGTGGAGAGGGATATATATATATATGAGTGAAAAAACTTTGTTAAAGGGACGTTATGGTTAAGTAGCGCTACTAAAAACCTATGAAATTCAGAGAAAAAACTTTGTTAAAGGGACGTTATGGTTCCAAGTAAAACCGAAAAAGCCATGAAATTCGCCAGTTATGGTAATCTATGCAACCATAACTTGCGCCACCACTGTGCACTGCTAAGACTAACACCCACGACATCAAAGATGACATCACAAATGTCATTGATGACATCACCATATACCCAGAAACACAATGAGAATGAGCTCTAGGGCGTGGTCTTTTATAGGGGTGCTTGTGCGCGGTTCGCGGACATGCGTGCTGTCCGCGGACAGATCGAACAGAAAAAAGGGTTCAAAAAGTCACAAAAAGTATGTAGAAACTCAGGATTACTATGTGGGACTTGTTCTATGATGAGTTTTTGTTGGAAAATATTGTAGATTACTTGAAAATGTAGTTTTAAATTGTTGGGGGACACGAACAGTGTTCGCAATCAGAACATACGCTGATCATGGGCGCGGTCACATGATAGCTTCGCGAACATGTCCGCGAAGGGAGCGGGTGTCCGCAGGACACCAAATGCACTGAAACTATTTTGCGCATGCGCATTGGTGTTCTACGGACACTGTTCGGGTCCTGAAGTGATTAAAAGTGTGTCACAAGTGAAACAAACAGTTACGGACAGGCGTTTGTTCTTAGAACAGCTTCAACTTGTCTGTGAACAATACGGACAGGCATAGCGTCCTCAGGACACCCCCATTTTGTTTATTTACGAACATTCCGGGACACCTGATGTTTCTAAGAACAGTTTCAACCTGCCTACGAACAGTACGGACAGGCATAGCGTCCTCAGGACACCCCCATTTTGTTTATTTACGAACATCCCAGGACACATAATATGTTCTAAGAACACTTTCAACTTGCCAGTGAACAATACGGACAGCGTCCTCAGGACACTCACATTTAGTCCATTGACAAACATTTCAGGACACCGCGTGTGTTCTTAGAACAGTTTCAACTTGCCTGCGAACAATACGGACAGGCAGAGCGTCCTCAGGACACTTCCATTTTGTTTCTTTATGAACATTTTAGGACACAGCCTGTGTTCTTAGAACAATTTCAACTTGCCTGCCAACAATACGGACAGGCATAGCGTCCTCAGGACACCCCCATTTTGTTTATTTACGAACATCCCAGGACACATAATGTGTTCTAAGAACACTTTCATCTTGCCAGCGAATACAGACAGCGTTGTCAGGGCTCCCACATTTCGTCCATTGACAAACATTGCAGGACACCGCGTGTGTTCTTAGAACAGTTTCAACTTGCCTGCGAACATTACGGACAGGCATAGCATTCTAAGGACACTCTCATTTTGTTTCTTTACAAACATTTTAGGACACAGTCTGTGTTCTTAGAACAGTTTCAACTTGCCTGCGACCAATACGGAAAGGCATTGCCTCCTCAGGACACTCCCATTTTGTTTCTTTACGAACATTTTAGGACACAGCCTGTGTTCTTAGAACAGTTTCAACTTGCCTGCGAACAATACGGACAGGCATAGCGTCCTCAGGATACACCCATTTTGTTTATTTACGAAAATCCCAGGACACATAATATGTTCTAAGAACACTTTCATCTTGACAGCGAACAATACAGACAGCGTCCTCAGGACACCCACATTTCGTCCATTGACGAACATTTCAGGACACTGTGTGTGTTCTTAGAACAGTTTCAACTTGCCTGCGAACAATACTGACAGGCAGAGCGTCCTAAGGACACTCCCATTTTGTTTCTTTCTACGAACGTTTTAGGACACAGCCTGTGTTCTTAGAACAATTTCAACTTGCCTGCGAACAATACGGACAGGCATAGCATCCTCAGGACACCCCCATTTTGTTTATTTACGAACATCCCAGGACACATAATATGTTCTAAGAACACTTTCATTTTGTCAGCGAACAATACTGACAGCGTCGTCAGGACACCCACATTTCGTCCATTGACGAACATTTCAGGACACCGCGTGTGTTTTTAGAACAGTTTCAACTTTCTAGTGAACAGTACGGACAATTATAGTGTTCTTAGGACACCTCCATTTTCGTTTCTTTACGGACATCCGGACACCCGCGCTGTCCGCGGACACCTGAACTGCTTTTAAAAAAAAACAAAACAAGAAATGAAATATGATACAATATAATAATTTTACTTTATTTTACATGTATGTTAAATGTATGACAGAGAAGGTGAGGCAGAAATTGAAACAAAAACAGGAGAATTAGGGGTTTCAATAGGATTTATATGAGGTGAAGAAGGGATGGAAGTCTCATCAAAACGTTTTGGTTCATGGAGAGGGTTTGGGGATAATTTACTGGGATATGGTGACGGGGGGCAGGTACCTGTGGGACAATGGTATGTAGTTGTTTGTTTGAAGTGATCCTCCACAAAGTTTTTTTAAATTATTCAAATTTGCCAAGAGTAGGTCCATTTTTTCTTCTATGTGCTGAAGAGTCTTATCCAATACAGCTTTTTCTTTAGTATTTTCAATTTGGGTATGGTCTGTACAAAAAATATATATATATGTTAAATGTATATAAAATAATATTAATTAATTGGTTTATATAGTAAAGTGTCTACCATTAGGTTCACTATCTTCTGACATTTCCTCACGTGGGAAATGCTCCTCTAGCGACTCCAGAGTACTAGACATTTCTGTGAGAAGAAAAACATAATATCATTTTTTTGTATCTAATACAGAAGGTTTACAAATATATGAGTAAAATGCAGTACACTTACTATTTCAGTTAAGATATGTTCAAAGTACTCTGTAGGTCTGGTCTTGTTCTTAGTTGTGGAGTGTCTGTGAGGTAATTATGTTGGAAGCCAATTTATCTTCTTTTGGTATATTCCTTTTTAGAACATATTGTATTTAAAAGAATGGTTAGTGTGTTACATATATGGCTTATATTTCTTATGTATTATTACATATAGGGGCCGATTCATGGAACAAACGTGCGCCGAAAATCTACGCGCAAGCAGGCGCAAGGAGGCGCAAGCAGGCGCAAGCGGAAAAAAAGAGGCGCACGCGCACGCGTGCGATACATGGAAGTCCCTGCGCGTGTCTTCCTCGGGATGTGCGCCAAACCCGTGCATGGTGCACACGTCACTGCAACATCCCGAAAGACGTGCGCGACGCGCACAGTGAAAGCGCACAACCTCTGCGCATACACTAGAAAGTGGGCGGAACACGGGGCGTAACGCGCGGAATGGGGAACAACTTGCGAAAACAAGGGCGTAACTGGGGATGTACTGCAGGGAAGCAGAGGGAACGCCCACACGCACCCGAACCACACGTATTCATGGAACCGAATAGGGCAAAGCCACGCACAGCGAAAGACACGCACAAGCCGATACACGTCCGCCACACGAAGGCAGGCGGTAGCGTCCCTGCGCATTACAAAAGTGGCAACATACAGCAATTGTGCGAGCGGGGCACGTGTATTTCAGGGTTGCGCGGGAAGTTACACACGCGATTGAGCGGGATACGTGTATTTCAGGGGTTCGCGTGAACTTTCTCACGCGATCGGGCCTGGGGGAGCGGGCTACGTGTATTTCAGGGGTTCGCGTGAACTTTCTCACGCGATCGGGCCTGGGGGAGCGGGCTACGTGTATTTCAGGGGTTCGCGTGAACTTTCTCACGCGATCGGGCCTGGGGGAGCGGGCTACGTGTATTTCAGGGGTGCGCGTGAACTTCTTCACGCAATCGGGCCTGGGGGAGCGGGCTACGTGTATTTCAGGGGTTCGCGTGAACTTTCTCACGCGATCGGGCCTGGGGGAGCGGGCTACGTGTATTTCAGGGGTGCGCGTGAACTTCTTCACGCGATCGGGCCTGTGGGAGCGGGCTACGTGTATTTCAGGGGTTCGCGTGAACTTTCTCACGCGATCGGGCCTGGGGGAGCGGGCTACGTGTATTTCAGGGGTGCGCGTGAACTTCTTCACGCGATCGGGCCTGGGGGAGCGGGCTACGTGTATTTCAGGGGTTCGCGTGAACTTACCCACGCGATCGGGCCTGGGGGAGCGGGCTACGTGTATTTCAGGGGTGCGCGTGAAGTTTCTCACGCGATCGGGCCTGGGGGAGCGGGCTACGCTTATTTCTGGGGAGCGCGGGAAGTGACACACGCGATTGAGCGGGGTACGTGTATTTCGGGGGTGCGCGGGAAGTTACACAGGCAATTCCATCAGGGTACGTGTATTACAGGTGTGCGCATATCAACAGGGTACGTGTATTACAGGGGTGTGCGGGGAGCAGCACACTTGAATTGCACGTGTGGGTCCTCCCAGGTGTACCCTCTACACCCTCCACGGCCCCTGCAGGTGGCTCACACCACAGGGGCCTACCCAGCACATGTCATGCAGGCACCCCACCCACCATGCCCATGCCCACCAGCCAACCCACATGTCAACTTGCACTACTCCCCCCCACTGCATGTGACCCTGCACCCCCAGCCACCAGGGGCAGCCTCCACCAGGTCCTCACAATCCCCAACACACATGCACGTCAGCGTGTAATACGAGGAAAGGGCCATGCGCGTAAGCGCGCATACGAGGAAAGCCCATGCGCGTAAGCGCGCATGGAAACTGCACGTCCGCGTGTAATACGAGGAAAGAGCCTATGCGCGTAAGTGACGTGACGTGCGCGTGCGTTTCCCTCAGCACGGGTTAAAGGTGAGCGGGCCCAGCAGTTCGCTGTACGTGCCTTTCGTGGAGACCGACGTGTGTTGCTGCTTCCTGTTGTTTCGCGCGCCATCACAACTTCACAGCTCTCAAGGACGTATCTCTTCTTTTGGCGGGGGTATTGGCTACGCGTGTTTTTCTGCATCGCGCTAGTCAGACGGTGAGTCACACACGCTCTTTTTCCCACTGCGGGTGCCCCTGTGTATCGCACCCATTTTTGATGTCATAGTAGCCTGCGTGTCCCACGCGTACGCGTTATTCGTGTTACTGGGTGCCACCGCGTACTGCGGGAGGTCCAATCCACGCACGTAGGCTGCAGGGTTGCGTGCACGGTTTTACTGCAGTTTTGGGGTGCCTGAGCGTTGCGTGACCCGTCACCACATCACCGGGGTCACATACAGCCTTGCAGGTGCAGGGGGGCTGTTAACATCTTGCTTCCCACCCCCTTCACCCCAATTGCCCAGGTCAATTGTGGTGTACACCTCCCATTGGCACCACTCCATCTGTGCCAGCACTACTACATCTGTGCCATGGTTGGGAGGCCACCAAAGGTGAGGGGCGCCTCAGCTGGGCGTACTCCTCGTGGCGGGCGTGGTCGGGGACGTGGCCGTGGTGACCAGGGAGTAGGGGGACTCCAGGGTGTCCAGGGCAGCCACAGAGGGGGAAGAGGCAGGGGTGCGCCACTTGAGCACAATGTTGTGCCATGTGTCGGTGCAGCCATGCCACCACCTCCTGTGGTTCCGGGGGATGCAGCTCCTGCATCTGGCACTGGCACCCATATGACCCGGCAGTCCGTTCCATCGACTGCCACGGGCCCAAGGGTGGTGGTAGCTGCAGGTGCAGCTGTGGACACCGCCACCCAGGCTCAGGGTCTGCCAGCGCAGGCTGCGTTGGCACTTGAAGAGCCCTTGGTAGATCTCCAACAGGCCAGGGGGGAAACCATAGGGGCACGCTGGGCTGCTCAGACCAAGACACGTGTCCCTGGGGCAGTCATGTCATCTGCTGCCCCGAACAGCCGGGTGTTGGCAAGTGCAGGGGCAGATGCACCCAACAGCACCCCGGTTGTGAGCCTGCCAACCAGGACCGTTGCGGCCAAGCACCCTGCCACAGCTGATGTTGCTGCGCAGGGTCCATTAGTGGGCACCCAGCTGCCACTGACACAAGTCAGGCCTCTGGTCATCCCTCCACCTGCCACTCCCTTGGCTCAATCCACCGAACCCACTGGCCATGCTGGTCAGGGCGGCATTAGCCAGCCAGGGTCTGCGCCACAGTCCAAGAGGAGGAAGGTTGCACCTGCAGCACAGGCTGCGACCCCACACACAGCCACGACCTCCTGCACGTCGAGGAAGAAGCCTTTCTGTAAGCAGGAACTGGACTTCCTCGTGGACTACGTGCGGGGCCACAGCCGTGACATGCTAGTGGGTGCCAATAGTCAGACCACGGCTGCCCAACGTGACACCCACTGGAAGCATGTTGCGGAACATGTCAGTTCATTCGGCCATGAGGTGCGCACGGCGCAGGAGTGCAAAAAGCGTTGGAATGACATCAAGCGCAGCACTAAGGCCAAGCGTGCCTCAAATTACAACTTGACTCTGGTGACTGGCGGTGGGCCTGCACCAGAGGAGGAAGAACTCACTCCGCATGAGGCTCTCGTTGCGGAGTTCATACCACCTGAATTGGTCGAAGGAGTGGGAGAGAAGCTGGACTTCGATGCCCAGTCCAGTGAGTGTTGATGCGTGTTTGTTGAGGACGTGTGTGGTTCACTTGTGGGATGTGTTGTGCATGATTGCTGCTACATGTGAAGTGTACATGGTTCTGATGTGTAAGTAATGCAATGCTAACGTCATGCATGTCTCCTCTGCCTGCATGCGGGACTCCATGTAGGCATGCTCCCTTGCCCCTCCTCCGCCACTCTGCACCCCAGTTCCACCTTTGCACTGGTCTGATCCAATCTTGCCAATGTGTAGTTTCTTGTCCATGTGTCCTGTGTAGATGCTAACTTCCAGCGTAGAATCTGCCAGACATATGCCATGTCGTACAGCCTTAGTACTCGATGCAGGGTATCTCACTTGTACTGTGCATGGGTCAGATGTCCCGCAGGGACATGAGTGCCCATTCATGCTCCATGTGCATTGCACGCATGCCCCTATGTGTCCTTGACTGGATGATCACTGTAATATCAGTCCTTGGTTACATACATTGCCTGCCATCTCATCAGCCTTCCCATGTCAACTGTGCCTCAGTCCTGCGTTGCACACATGTTTAGGCTCTGACAATCTGTGTGGCTCACAGGCCTCAGCCTGTTCAATGGCCAATGACTCTGTCCAACTCTTGTTGTGTCTTCTTCACACGTGGGCGGCCTCCGGAGTTTCCATCATGTGTCCTGCCCACTGTCCCAGCATCATTTGCAGTGTTGTCATTTGAATCACATGAAGCTGTTGATGCCAGTCAACACTGCCTGTCAATACACAGGTGTATGGTCAGCCTTTTGATACCATGATAGGCATCCCTGCTTTGGTACTGGGGTGGAGGGGTGCTTGGCTTCTGGATATGGTACACATTGAATGCACAATGCACGTGATGTCTGATTTTGACATTGCACTGCCTTCACATTTCCTGGCACACACCATGTAGTGCTTGTACATGTAGGTAGTGAGTGGCGTACACATTTTCTGCACTGCATAGACCCACTTCCATGGAAACTGCCACCTTTCAACAGGTCTGATCACAGAAGCTATTCAAAGTAGACCCAGCATGCATGCCAGGTCATATGTTGTGTGTCACATGTCTGCCTGATGCCTTTGCTGTCGGTGTGTGTGTGTGTCGTGTGCTACTGACATGTGTATTGACCTTTTCCCCTCTATTTTTCAGGTGATGACGCAATGGAGGCAGAGGATGGTGTTGTCATGCCAGACACAGGGTTGGTAACGCCACATCAACCCGGCACTAGTGTGGGTCGTGGGGTGGTAGGCAACGAAAACCCCCAAGTGCTGCAGTCCATCTTGTCTCTGGCTGCCTATGAGTCCAGCCTTGATGACGACTCTCACGTCCATGTTGAGTTGGATGACCATCAAGTCCATGTGTCAGGGGTGAGTGATTCTGATGTGGACACTCCTCTGTCTGTGACACCTGCACTGAGGGATCAGACAGTCTTGGTTCCTCCGCCCGTGATGGATCGGGACGCAGGGTCACCCTCCACACCAGTCACTGATGTGCCTGGGACATCACGTCGACGGGGGCATGTAGTCGTGCAGCCGCAGGCGGTGCCAACACAGCGAGGACCCCCGGTCCTTGGGTCCCGCAGGGGTCAAGCCCGGCAACGCGGTCGCCGCGCGCAACCGCTGTATACTGAGTGGGAGCAAGACATGACTGCCAATTCCGAACGGCAGGGGGCAGCAATGGAGAACATCGCTGAGAGCATGGAGCGTGTGGCCCGATCTGTGCTCCCCCCTGCTAGGCAGGTGCTTCTCCAGCAGCAGGCGGCACGGTCCACGGCCCGCTCGCTCAGGCTGGGCATGGCGGCCTCAGACAGGGCACGCCAGGCTGAAATGTCGTCTCTGCGTCAAGCAATTGCTGCTCACGCAGAGGCGCACATGGATGCCTTGAGGGAGGAGTATGCTTCCCTCAGATCCACTCTGGGTGTCCTTATGATGTCCCAGAGGCAGCGGGCAGAGGAGCGGTTTGCACAGCTTGAGTGTACCATCTCGGCTGAGCTACAGGCTTGCCGGGAGGTGCAGCGGTTGTCAAGCCAGGCCTTGCAGGAGGAACTCCGTGTTACACGTGCTACCTTGCAAGAGGAAGCACGTGTATCACGGGAGGTTCTGCATGCAGACCTACGTCACATCGCCACACAGAACCAGGCTCACCCGTCCGGCAGACTTGCTGCCGACGAGGGGCAAGCTGCGGCTAGGCGTGGCCAGGCTACTGTGCCACGTCCTCCTTTCCAGGATGAGCCAGACTCGGACGACCATCTATCTCCCACATAGGTCGTGCTGTGCAGGCGTTGAGCCCATGGAGGTATTTTTTTTGGCTCAGCATCATCGCATGTGGATGTTGAGCAGCACCCTGTACCTCCCCCCTCCTGGGTGCCTCCCCTCCCCCCCGGGTCGTATGTGGCCATTTTTGATTTTTCTTCTAGTTTAGTTAGTTAAGTTTCTGTTTGATAGTTAGTTTAAATAGGTAATGTAGGTTTTCCATAGTTAGTGTAATTAGTTAATAGTTGAGTTAGTTTAAAATTGCTAGTCTATTGTGCTTTCATGTGACGGTGCGGTGCTTTGTGGCTTTTGAAGGCATCCACTGTCTGTTCCAGCTGGGCCCTTCATGGTTGTCTTGTGTATGTGTTTGCTGCTTGGGTTCCTTGACTCACATATGCCACTCCTGCCTCCCTTATCCATGGGCTCGCAAGGATGGTTCGGTGTTACAGCATTTTACACAAGGGCATTGGACTGTCATATCTGTGGCATGTCTGGTGCTGTGTGACTTGTGTTGACACCCCTAGTGGGGATGATTTAGGTGTCATTGTCCACTGTTCAGCTTTTGCTAGATGGGGTGTATCATGATTAATGTGGACATTGATTGCTATGCATTGTGTAGTATGTTTCATTTCTTTCCTGTACATGTGCGTGTTGCTATTCATGCTGTAGATAGTGTTCCACACTTTGTAGGTGAAAGACGGACTGATGGTGTGATTTGTGATGTGACTCTCTGACATGGTCAAGTAATGAGATGCCTGATGAGACACACACAGATTACTTTGAAGCATTAATCATGTGTTACATGCCCTTTCTGCAGGAGGATGAGCCTCCAGAGCACCTTTGCCAGCAGACATGTCCCATTGGACGACGGAATTCTGGACCCGTTTGTTGGTGCCCACATGCACATGTGTGCAGGAGCAGAGGCACAGTGATTGCAGACCCACATCCTAGTACTGCTGACATGTTCCAAGGAACTCCAGGCAAGGTGAGCATCACAGGGGGGCCACGACACAGCAAAGCTTGCACCAGGCGAGTTGCACATGCAGGCTTAGTCACAGCACTGAGGGTGAGCTTAGACGAATATTGGTGTTGAAGCACACAATGCAGCTCAGATGTGTTTGTGGACTGATGGCTGCTGATAGTAGGGTTGTCTGGGACACATGCAGGGGCAGTGGCACATACCCTCCGGTACACCAAGGTCCATTGAGCCACTTGTATCAACCATGTAGCCTTCCGAGACATGGAAAGGGGCAGCTCACAGGGACATGCAGCAAGGGACATACTCGGGTGCAGTGCATGTCTTTTCCACGTACTTCATGATAAATGCACTGCCAACTTTGTTTCGGTCATGGTGGTACACAACTTGCTCTGTAGTCATGGCTTGCAATATGGGTCTGTCTGCTTACCCAGGGAACATTGCATGTTGTGTGAATTGTGACACATTGGTGTTCCATTTTCCACGCACCCAGCAGCGGCTGCCTTACTGCATTGACTGTGTATGACCCGTCACAGGGGTGATGTTATATATGGGTACGAAGCATCAACCACAGATTGTCTGTTTGTAGAGTAGTCTGTTGCTATGGGGCATGTTTGGTGTTGTGTTTTTGTGCAATTGGCACGTACAGGTTGTTGACTGTGTCTCTCTTTGCAGCATTGCAGTGCTCCTGTAACCGGACCTGAGAGTGCGCAGGCAGGAGGCCAGCACTCAAAACCAGAGCCAAGTGTCTTGTTGTTTTTCTTACAAACTGCTCTGCATAGGCTTGCTGGGGAGTGTACTGATCCATGGATGTATGTGTGGTTCTATTTGGTATGTTATTTTCTCCCTAATCACCCGTGATCCTATGCAATTTTGAAACCTGTACCCTCTACCCTGAGTGCACATGCATATGTGGAGTGCATGTCCTTGCAGAACCACACACTTGCACTCTGATGCACTACATGTACTCCCACCCTTGCATATACACATGTACACTGTTTGCCTTCTGGTGCCCACTGTGTCCCGGCAGCACATGTTCTGTGACCGATCATGGATCCAGTACATGCCTGATTTGATGTTTGACGTGGTCTGTCACTTAGATTTGATGCTCAGGGTGTGCATCACACACAATGGCTGTTCACTGTGCTGTGCGCTGAGCAGTGTGATGCAGGAGTAGGACACTGCACACATGAGCTGCAGTGTTGATTTTGCAATGCATGATGTGCATGTAGACAGGCATTCATTGTGATATTACGTCTACGACTGTTGTAATGCATTTTGAAATGACTTATTTTGGGTGGGAGGTTGTTGGTCTGTCATTTCATCTGATTCCGGGTCAGCCAGCAGTGTCCGATGCCCCTGTGCATTTAGGACATGGCAATGTGTACCTTATCGTTACTGCATTGGTGTATGGGTATTGCGTGCCATGACATGTTGATGTTTGGGAGGGTTTGTGTGACATGACAGTGATGGCCATGGCCTGGTTTGCAGGTGTGTGTGATGCACACCTTGCATGTCCGTGTCATCCGCTTCTCAGAGCAACTAGCTGGGGGTAGATTTCTCTCCGCAGCAGGGCCCTCCCCCTGGAACAGACTTCCGGCCTGACTTGAACTTGAGGGGAATCATCTCCAGTTCTGGAAGCACCTCATGTCCTTCCTCTTTGCTTTTGCTTACTCTCTGCCTCTCCCTTGCAGAATTCTCCACTGGAACTGCACAGGAGCTGCAACTGGGCCACTCTCACCGACCTTGGTCCCTGGCCCAGCCACTCTCCACTTGCACTGCCTCCCTGGCAACCCCTGCACTGCAGTACTGTCTCTCTATCCCTACAGCCCTCCCTTCCCAGCACTTGACTGCACTCACCTTTGTAGTTGCCACCAGGTGACCTATGTATTATTTTTTCGGGCTACTTCCCCTGTACTGGACTCCCCCCCACCCTTCCCCTTGCACTTTTCCCATTCCCCCTACCCCTGCACTTGCACGATCCCAATGACACCTGGCCTAGTAGTACCGTTCTCTGTGTTCCCTTGTTCCCCCCTCCCTGCCTCATTGCGCCTTGGAATACTTGTGTATGGCCCATATCATGTCATATGTCATATGTGTGCCTTTTGGTCACACAGGATAGCTTGTGTTTAAGTAGCTAGGGATGCAGACGATGTGGCACTTCCATGGCAACTATCTCAGGGTGGTAAGGTTGTGACAGTTGACTGTCTCTTTGTCATCATCGATTGTCACCTGGTATGTGCCAGGCCTGTGTGCACTCCGCAGGGGTGGGAGTTTAGGTGAAAAATGTGGCCACAAGCTGGGTCCGGGCTTCCTCGCCACGTGCCCTGTCCCCTCCCATGGGCAGCGCCTGTGGTTGGGGATGTGGGGGCACCACCATGTCCACCGGGACGCCCTGCCGTGTTGCAACATTGTGCAGGACACATGCTGCCACAATGATCCTGCACACTACTGGTGGTGCATAGAGTAGTTGCCCGCCAGAGCGGTCAAGGGAGCGGAAACGTGACTTGAGCACTCCGAATGTGCGCTCCACTATGCCCCTGGTTGCAATATGGGCGGCGTTGTATCTTACCTGGGGTGGTGTGGTGGGGTTCCGGATTGGCGTCATCATGTGGTTGCTCAGAGGGTAGGCACTGTCCCCTGGGGAGATGATAATAGTTGAGATAATTAGGGTTTGGATATTTGTCTGTGTGTGACTTGCATGCATGTGCAAGGGCATTTGTACTGACCTAGGAGCCATGTGTCGCCATGCTGCCCAGCTTCCAGGGCCCGGCTCAGGGCGGACATTCTGTATATGAAACTGTCATGGGTGGAGCCAGGGTAGTTTGCATAGACAGAGGTGATGATTCCCTTTGCATCACATACCACCTGTACATTGATGGAATGCCAGTGCTTGCGGTTTCGGTAGATGTGCTCAATGGCCCTAGGTGGACGTAGGGCCACATGGGTGCAATCTATGGCACCGAGCACTTTGGGGAAGTGTGCCACCCTGAAAAAATCCAGGACAACGGCCTGCCTTTCTGCGGGTGTTCTGGGCATGTATATGTGCCTGCGGACTGAGGGGCGCGCTATCATGATTGCCAGTACCTGGTGTAGGCAGCGTGACTGCGTGGCCTGTGAGACCCCCCCCACTATGGCAGTGGTCCGCTGAAATGACCCAGTGGCCAGAAAATGCAGGACATTGAGCACCTTCTCCAAGGGGCTCAATGCTTGGGAGCAAAGGGTGGGGGATGTGAGGTCATCTTCCCACTCCCTGACCAGGTCTAGGATGATATGGGGTGGAAACCTATACCTGCCATAGACCTGGTCGTCAGGCATCCCAAAAAGGCTTGTCCGTGTTGCGAAAATGCGTGCCCTGGCTATTCTCCTCCTCCTGCGGTGTCCCACGATCAGTGCAGCGACAAATGGGGCATTCATCGTAGCTGTATATACGCTTTTGTTGTTTGCGCGCACTTTTATGCTGTGCGCGGGGACGCTTCCGCCTGCCTTCGTGTGGCAGACGCGTTGACGCCTGTGCACGTCTTTTGCCGTGCGCGTGTTTCCCGTGTTCGGATACGGTCCGAGTGTCATCGCGTGTGATTGGAGGGGAGTGTGCGTACACGCAAGTGGCCTGGGTACGTGTGTTCCGGGGTGCCGGGAACTTTCACAAGCGATTGGTGGAAATCCTCGTGTGTTCTGTCATCACGTGCAATGAGGGTAACACCTGCGTGCGTCACGTCACTTACGCGCATAGGCCCTTTCCTCGTATTACACGCGGACGTGCAGTTTCCACTACGCGCATGGCCCTTTCCTCGTATTACACGCTGACGTGCATGTGTGCTGGGGATTGTGAGGACCTGGTGGAGGCTGGCCATGGTGACTGGGGGGGTGGGGGTGGTGGGAGACATGGGTGGGGGCCTGGTGGAGGCTGCCCCTGGTGACTGGGGGGGTGGGGGTGGTGGGAGACATGGGTGGGGGCCTGGTGGCGGGTGCCCCTGCACTGCTGGGGGGTGGGGGTGGTGGGGGACATGAGTTGGACATGGGTGGGGGCCTGGTGGCAGGTGCCCCACAGTGCTGGGGGGTGGGGGTGGTGGGGGACATGAGTTGGACATGGGTGGGGGCCTGCTGGCAGGTGCCCCACAGTGCTGGGGGGTGGGGGTGGTGGGGGACATGAGTTGGACATGGGTGGGGGCCTGCTGGCAGGTGCCCCACAGTGCTGGGGGGTGGGGGTGGTGGGGGACATGAGTTGGACATGGGTGGGGGCCTGCTGGCAGGTGGCCCACAGTGCTGGGGGGTGGGGGTGGTGGGGGACATGAGTTGGTGTTCATTAGTTCAAGGAGACATGTGCCTTTGCTGGGGGGCATGCCCATGTTGGGTGGGCTGCCTGCGGGACATGACCAGGGATGCAGGGTAGTCCCCTGTGGTGTGGGCTGCCTGCAGGGGCCGTGGAGGGTGTACAGGGAACACCTGGGAGGACCCACACTGTCAAATCACATGTAGGACTCCCCGGCACCCCTGAAATACACGTACCCTGCTGAAATCGCGTGTAAAACTTACCGCGCACCCCTGAAATACACGCGCCCAGGCTATTCGCGTGTGGAACTTCCCGCGCACCCCTGAAATACACGCGCCCAGGCTATTCGCGTGTGGAACTTCCCGCGCACCCCTGAAATACACGCGCCCAGGCTATTCGCGTGTGGAACTTCCCGCGCACCCCTGAAATACACGCGCCCAGGCTATTCGCGTGTGGAACTTCCCGCGCACCCCTGAAATACACGCGCCCAGGCTATTCGCGTGTGGAAATTCCCGCGCACCCCTGAAATACACGCGCCCAGGCTATTCGCGTGTGGAACTTCCCGCGCACCCCTGAAATACACGCGCCCAGGCTATTCGCGTGTGGAACTTCCCGCGCACCCCTGAAATACACGTACCCTGCTGAAATCGCGTGTGAAACTTCCCGCGAACCCCTGAAATACACGCGCCCAGGCTATTCGCGTGTGGAACTTACCGCGCACCCCTGAATTACACGCGCCCAGGCTATTCGCGTGTGGAACTTCCCGCGCACCCCTGAAATACACGCGCCCAGGCTATTCGCGTGTGGAACTTCCCGCGCACCCCTGAAATACACGTACCCTGCTGAAATCGCGTGTGAAACTTCCCGCGAACCCCTGAAATACACGCGCCCAGGCTATTCGCGTGTGGAACTTCCCGCGCAACCCTGAAATACACGCACCCAGGCTATTCGCGTGTGGAACTTCTCACGCACCCCTGGAATACACGTAGCCCGCTCCCCCAGGCCCGATCGCGTGTGAAACTTCACGTGAACCCCTGTAATACACGTAGCCCGCTTGCCGTGCTGGTACAGGGTTAGCGCAGCCCTTTGCGCTGGATTGGGGATTTTGATGGCTTTTCCCTGCACGGAAGGCGTTCTTGGGGGCGTAACTGGCGCTGCTGCAAGGTCGCTGCGCCACTGTGCGCCACGGCTGGTTTTGGTGGCTGGAATCCATGAATACGCTGTGCGCGGAAATGTGTTTCGGCGCACGCGGCTGGCGCAGACTACCGCACGCGCACACTGTGCGCCAGCCGCGTGCGCCACTTGTGCGCCGAATTCTATGAATTGGCCCCATAATGTGTATGTGTCCTGCTTTTTGAATTTGAGAAATGTTCCTATGTTATGATATAACAATCAAACAAATCCTCCCAGAGTTTTTAGGTAGTGGTACTGTTCTCCGAATATGTCTGCGGACATTAAAAGAGTTTGCGGACATCAAGTTCAGTTGAAGAGGTTCAGTATGTTCTATATTACATGTACATAAAGTCAAAGTTATTAATTTTAAGTTGCGCTCCTAAAAACCTATGAAATTCAGTGAAAAAACGTTGTTAAACGGACGTTATGGTTAAGTTGCGCTTCTGAAAACCTATGAAATTCAGTGAAAAAACTTTGTTAAAGGGACGTTATGGTTAAGTTGCGCTACTAAAAACCTATGAAATTCAGTGAAAAAAACGTTGTTAAAGGGACGTTATGGTTCCAAGTAAAACCGAAAAACCCTTGAAATTCGCCAGTTATGGTAAGCTCAGCAACCATAACTCGCGCCACCACCTTGCACTGCTAAGACTAACACCCAGGACATCAAAGATGACATCACAAATGTCATTGATGACATCACTGATGACATCAAATGTGCATTTACCTTTCATGAAAAGTACAAGGGTTTCTTATTGTAATGTTAATAAAAAAAGTGTCAAGAATAATTGTAATAAATATCAAGTGCTAATTAGTCCATCCAGTATACCAAGGTGCTCATGTAGAAACATAGGCATTGTGTGCAATATTCATAAGCTTGCCATGTTGAATAGTGAAATGATAACTGTTTTCTTATTAGACTTTTGCATACTGTGAAACATGTGATAAGTAGAAAATAAAACCCACTTACTACATAATTGCATTATTATAGACAAAACAGAAAGAGAGAACACCACATACAAATATGAGTATATACAAGGAAATTGAAGTAAGAAAAAAACAGCAGTAGTAGCAAAAAGTGTTCATAACCTAACTGATTACCCTTATGCAGAGAAATGATTGCTCTGTTTCAAAGCTGCTACTTACCCTATGTATATATATATATCTTATGATGTGCCTGGACTCTAAGGAAAGTAGTGTGAATACAAGATATAAAAATAGAAGCATATACAGGGAAAGTACAGTAATAAAAAACAACAGAGCTATCAGAAAGTGCAGACAACTCTACTGATTATTTTAATGCACAGAAAGGATTGCTGTCTTTCAAGCTTGTGTCTTCCACTATGTATATGTTTCATATGATATGACTGGACCATAAGGGAATTATTGTAAGAACATACTTGAAGGATAAGTCTACAAATATACTACCTTTTCCACTTTTAATTCCTGACTGTTACTGAAGAAAACCATGTGGCCTAGATATGTCAGTAAAGGAAAAAGGGGGAGCCAGACATGTGATGTCATCAGTGATGTCATCAACGACATTTGTGATGTCATCTTTGATGTCCTGGCTGTTAGTCTTAGCAGTGCACGGTGGTGGCACGAGTTATGGTTGCTTAGCTTACCATAACTGGTGAATTTAAAGGGTTTTCCTGTTTTACTTGGAACCATAACGTCCCTTTAAAAATGTTTTTTTCACTGAATTTCATAGGTTTTTAGTAGCGCAACTTAATCATAACGTCCCTTTAACATAGTATTTTCACTGAATTTCATTGGTTTTTAGTAGCACAACTTAACCATAAAGTCCCTTTAACAAAGTTTTTTCACTGAATATATATATATATATATAAAACACGGCCTGCGGTAGCGGCTGTGTAGTTATGGTTCATTTGCTCAACTCATAGGAAGAGCACTTTTTGGGCAGCTTATAACTTCGGTGCCCCTGCATGAATCCTTAACAAACTGCAAAAAAAGTATATGGCCCGCTCTGAATTTTTCGGTAAGTTTGGTGAGGTTTCATGAAGGGGGGCAAAGTTATAGGGGGGTACCAATTTTTTTTTTCTTTCAGAGACGCAATGGAAAATTATTTTTGCTCACACCTACAGCCTAAACCGCTGGACGGATTTTCACCAAATTTGCGGCAGGCGCTGTGACTTCGTCGCGAAAGCATGCTTTTGTAAATTTGATGTAAATCTGTCCAGTAGTTTTCTTTAAAACAGGTTAAAAGCAGGTAAAAGAAATAGTGATATCTGGGTTCGGTCTGCAGACTCACTTCCCTGTTCAGTCTGTGGACAGGCATCCGATTGGCCTAGAGTGTGACTTGATATCCATGAGCAACAGATGGGCTCACTGATTGTATGGTGAAAAGTGTGAAGTGCGTCAGAATTTGGCAACTTCCACCATGTTGGATTCGCGGACATCCGCCAGTGTCCACGGACATTGCAGTAAAAACATAATAAAAAACAATACATTGCACTTGTCAAACTTATCAAACAATCTCGTGGGAGGTGAGGGGTGATGAGGATGGGATGGGATATGGCCTTAAAAAGCCAAATAAAATAGTGTTTTTCATTCCCAAAGTCTGCAAACAGAACAGATGTTCAGGGACAGTCCTGTCCTTTGATGTTCACAGCCACTTCAGATGTTCAGGGACATCTATGCCTGTTTCTGCATTACAGGGTTGGTGAAAAACAGTTTTTGGATGGCTTAGAACTTTGGCGCCACTCAATGAAACTGTAATTTTGGAATTCTATTCTAGAACTGATTCTGAATGGTATTGTAATGTTTGGTGGGATTCTGTCAAGAGGGGGCAAAATTAGAGGGGGTCCCAAAATATTGGTAAGGCTTATAAATTTGTTGCCATTTGACAAATCTACACAAAAGTTTGCAAAACATTTTAGATTTAGATTTAAATGTTTTTGTAAAGTTTGGTGGGATTTTCTCAAGAGGGGGCTAAATTAGAGGAGGGCCTCAACAGAGCATTAGCAAGGACATTAAAGCATGGTTTTGCAAATGTGCCTGTGTTTTATTTTTTGACAAGTGTCATAATGTAGGTACAAAAAATAGTGATATACTTTTTGGTGACTGAGGTATTGCCTGTGGCCATGGGCAACGGCCAGATTGTCTGGGTCATGGCATAAGATCATGATCCTGACAATCTGGCTACTGGCCATGATCACGAGGGACGACAGATGGGGTTAAAGTGGCCAGGTCCACCTGGGATTGGCTATTTGGTCAAGCTATTCAAACATGGGATAGGTTTGAAGAGGGAAAGAAAATTGTGCTTGTGGTAATATGGTCATAGGGTTCTCTCTTTGCCTTCTGCAGGCTGCCATGGAAAGGGAAGAGGGGGCTCTGTACAGATGCCCGCCTTCCCGTTCCATGGTGGCCATATTGGACAAGGATTTTCCTTCCTACAGCGGGACGCCTCAGGCGTCCCGTTGTAGGAAGAAAAATCCTTTATTGTTTTACCACCCTGGGTTACCGCTTTGGTTACCCGGGTTACTAATGGTCTTCATCCCTCATTGCAGGAGCTGAAACAAGAGCTTTCGTTAGCCGCCCTTGCTTCCCTTCGGCTGATAACTTGGGTTGCTGGGCCATTATGCCCTGTTTCAGTCCCTGGAACAGGGGATGAACGCCACATTATTCCCATTAGCATAACACAACATCCTAATGGAAATGTTGGAAAATCGTATTGAGTCTATGTACTTGAAATGTTAAGTAGATGGAGTCTATAAACATTGTTTTTAGTTCTCCTTTTTAACTGTGAAACTTGGTTCCAAAAGAAACCTTCCTTTAGTTTTTGTTTGATGTACTTTTTTTTGCAGGAGAAGTTAGTACGTAAGGTGGGGAGGGAAATGAGGGAAGACACAAAAAGCACTAATATGGAGGTGCAGGTGGACAGGGGAAG
Source organism: Ambystoma mexicanum (assembly GCF_040938575.1). Lineage (NCBI taxonomy): Eukaryota > Metazoa > Chordata > Amphibia > Caudata > Ambystomatidae > Ambystoma > Ambystoma mexicanum. The sequence goes on along the minus strand of NC_090940.1, from coordinate 241,897,608 downwards.
ATGTTGCGTGTGTGTTTTGTGTGGCGTGAAATAGCCCCTCGATGGCATAAATAAAAGGTCAGAGTCAGCGGGGGAACATGCCACTAAGTAAAAGGCCTGTGCTGGAATAATGTGGAAAATGAGGCTATGAAATCAAAGCAAGAAGGAGTGAAATGGAGCCTCAAAACATCAAGACATTTAAGAATGCCAACTGCCAGACATAAGGGAAAGGCATGTGGCAAGGTTTTCCAAATGATTGGCGAGCTGAAGTAACATTCTCAGACAGCACAGCACATTCCACAGAACCCTCAAGGGGATGTCAGCAATGTGTGCCGAAATTGCAGTGAAGCAGAACACTGTCTGTGATGAACATTAAATAAAAGGAATAATTCTGGCTTTTTTCCCTTTAAATTAAAGTAATGTTCATCAAAATGTGTGCAGGACTTCAAATATGAACTTGGGTTCTGTCCATCATGAGCCCATCGCAGAGGAGACAACAGTGTACAGAATCTATAAGGGGATCTCGAACTGCAGTAAAATGAAGGCCTTTCACGGCTGAAATCAACCCAAATGACATTTCGATTTTGCTTCTAAAGTGACTCTCTGCACTGCCAGATGTGAACCAAAGGTCCCTAAAAGTGTAATTTTGATGCCCTAATTTAACCACTGTATGCAGGGAAAAACTTTGCATGGACATTTATCCATGTTAAAATTGTGTGCCTTTCAAGAGTCGTTTCAAAGAGAAACTGTGAGTTAAAAGGTAGTGTTGGCTAAGTTGGTTGCTTGCCATTGGTTTTGTTTCTAACTGTTTGTGACTTCTTCCAATGTGAAACAAAATTCCAAAGCCCATGTTGTCATGGGGATTTAGACCTGGCTCACTGCAGACATGAGGGCCTTCCTTTACAAATAGCCAGAACTTTACTGTAAGTAAACTAAACCCAGAAACCATAGAGTGTGTAGGCCCAGTATTCTTGTAGCATTGCATTAGATAATTCTCTGTTACAAAATCCCCATGTGTCTGTATTTCAGTCATTGCCCTGTGAAGAATCCACATTTGCCTATGTAAATCCTTAGTATATTTCTTTAAGCAAATCAATTAATTTCCCCATTTATTTCACAGGATTTGTATGGTTGGAATTCGAAACCAACCATCTTTTCCCAGTGTTTTGTTAACTGGTATAGTCATAAAGTGTTTCCCAAAGAATTAATCCCATTGTGATCTGAGAAACAAATGTGTCCCTGTGTTTAAATTGTGCCACGCTAAATGAATGTCCACAAAAGCACAAAAAACCATTGCTCCATGGAATGATGAAATAACTAAAGTATGTACAAGTCTGGTACTATTTACACAGAAAGTCAGAAGGGTCCATGATCCCAAAACAAAAGGAAACCTACCAAAAACCTATAAAATATAGAACTATATACAAAAAGTGGAGCGAAGTCTGTGAACTCCAAATGAAACCTAAGCCTAAATAATCATATACAAAGGCAGCGGGCTGGTCCGACGGCTCGCTTTTTGATGTTCCGGGCCAGGGCATCATCGAACTGCACGTCAATGTTCCGGTGTCGGGCCTCTTCCATGGCCTCGAGTTCTCGCAGGGATGCAGCATGGAATCCCTCAACTTCCTGTGAGTTTCCTCGACGCCCTCCGCCCGTCTCAAAGCCAGGTGCATGGAGTTCTCCGCCTTGACCATCCTGAGCCGTGCCCTCTCTGCCGGCTGCCTCTCTGCATCTATTTTGCCGGCTCAACATGGCGCAAACCAGTATACAGCCCTCCAACCACGAAAACGCGCTAAAAATGCCAGACAGCCCTCACATGGCAGCGAAATCGCGTGTAAAACTCCCAGCGCACCCCTCCGAATACGTGTACCCCACTCGCATCAGGTAAAATGTGTGGAAAAAAGTCCCCCCTGTGGTGTGGGCTGCCTGTGGGTCATGGACTGGGGTTATGGGCTGTCTGCGGGGCATGCCCATGGTGGATGGGCTGCCTGCAAGTTGTGCCCAGGGTGGATGGGCTGCCTGCGGGTCATGGTCATGGTGGAAGGGCTGCCGTGACCCGCGTGCAGCCCTGCACTTGGGGGCCCCGACTCATGCCCCCCACCCAACCCCCATTAATGGCAAACTGCCAGCAGGCCCCGACACATGGCCCACCAAACACCATGTCATAACAAAACAGACCCATGGCCCTAATGCCAACCCAAATCCCCCCACAACTCCCCAGTACAAGCACACAACCATACACTGCACCCACTCCCAAATTACCCATGCCATGAGAGTCTGAAAAGAACCAGCATGGCCATGAATAAATGTACAACAGAGCCACACAGTGGCAACAAATGACTGAGGCAATGCTCATAGAGACATGCACAACCCCAATAATGAAGATATATGAAATGTATTAAAAAACATAAAAAATGACATAATGAAAAACACACATTCAAATGAACTAATGAAAGCAATACCAAAAATAAAGTAAAATCCAATGAAAAACAAAAATCGACGACATGAAACCTGAAAAGTGGTCCATCGCCAAAGTCCATATAAAGTGAATCAAAAACAAAAGCACAAAAAACCATTGCTCCATGGAATGATGAAATAACAAAAGTATGTACAAGTCTGGCACTATTTACACAGAAAGTCAGAAGGGTCCATGATCCCAAAACACAAGGAAACCTACCAAAAAACCTATAAAATATTGAACTATATACAAAAAGTGGAGCAAAGTCCGTGAACTCCAAATAAAAATATAAACCAAATGAAACCTAAGCCTAAATAACTATATACAAAGTCAGCGAGCTAGTCCAACGGCTCACTTTTTGATGTTCCGGGCCAGGGCATCATCGAACTGCACGTCGATGTTCCGGAGGCGGGCCTCTTCCATGGCCTCGAGGTCTCGCAGGGATGCAGCATGGAATCCCTCAACTTCCTGTGAGTTTCCTCGAGGCCCTCCGCCCGACCCAAAGCCCGGTACATGGAGTTCTCCGCCTTGACCATCCTGAGCCGTGCCCTCTCTGCCGGCCGCCTCTATGCATCTATTTGCCGGCTCAACGGCTGCCACATGGAAGACACTCCCAGTCCGGGGTCCTCCTGCCCCTCGGCCGATGCCTGCCCCTGGGGTGTTGATGGCTGCAAGCCATGATGCCTCCCAGGCTGAGCCTGCTGCTGCCTCTGACGCAACTGCCTCTTCAACCAGGACGGCCTCCGGGCTGATGGAATCCCCCAGTGCCATCACGCACGTGCCCTGCCCGATGATGCTGGCGCATCCTCCATCTGATGGGGTCCAGTTGGTGGGGTGGCCACCCCGCTGGACCTCCGACTCCCGACTGTGGCAGGGATAGGATCTCCACCAGGCTGGCTGTGTTGGTTGGGGCAGGTCCACAGGGGGCCCTGGTAGCATCTGGGCCAGAAGATGGCATGGAGAACGACTGGCATATAGTGTGCACAGAGGAGGAGAGGGCCGCAAGACTGGCTGACACATGGAGGAAACCCCTGACCATGATCCCTCCCAACTGGGCCATGTTGCCAAACAGCTCTTCGTGATGACGTGCGTGGTCCCCCCAGGAACCACACACTTCATCATGAATGTCACATGTGCGCAACATGACACAAATCAGGACAAACTTAATCCTGTCACAGGTCCCCACATCCGCAGGTAGAGGAGTGCCAGATGACGTGGACCTCCCTGCTACCTGCAGACGGGCCTGGGATTGGGCCTGGTATTAGGCATCCTTGAAGGTGCATGGTGATGCAGTCACAGTGTCAGGGACAGTGACATGCATAGGCCCCTCTGCGGCAACCGGTGCTTCCTCCTGCCCCTGCCCCTGGACTGCACCACTTGCACCAGTGGTACCACCACCACTAGGCCCCATGTGCAGCTCAGTAGCGGCCTCCTCCTCCTCCGTACACACCACCAACCTGGATGGCTTTGCACCATCTTCTGCCATCGCAAGCCCTTGTGGGGGCTCACCCGCCCCTTCTGCTGCAGCCGTAGTGGTGGACGCGGCACCAGTCCCCTCGCAGCCGGATGATGGAATTTCCTGGGAGTGTGACTGGGCTTGCATTGCCGGCTGGTGGAGGCATCCCCGCCGCTTTCCTCCACAGCGCCATCCCCGCACTCTTCTTCACTCGCCACTGTGTAAAGGGAGACATTGAACACAAGCATCAGGGTACTGTACAATAGGCCCCTAGAGAGAAAGCAATTGCACATGAGTGGCCCTGTCAAACGTCACTTCCATCATGTCCCTCCACAACACATGGGTCAGTGCAGGCAACACACATGTAGGAACAGGCATGGCACATGCAACAAACATTTGCATTAATGTCCAAGGCACCGTAGACACATCCAACGGTGGGCTGAAACTCACATGCATCATGGGACATGCTGATCACATGCACACACATCACCAGAGGGTCATGCATCTGGCCCTGTATACCCACAGACACAGTGGATACAAGGATGACTAGGCTGTATCAGTGAATCAACACATCGTCACAGACATGTGTCATGCATATCCATGACAGCAGCACACATCTCTCACACCCCAAACATGTCCAAGTATCATCACAGGCATGCATACATGTGTACATTCTGCATGCTGCTCCGCATGATGCATTGTAACACATACACCAACCATGTGGGTCACGCCTGACTGGACTCATATGCAGCACCATCATGTCCCTGCACACACACATCCATAATACGGGGGTGTTGCCTACGCGTTCTTCTTCTACACGCAAGGCAGACGGTGAGTTGCACATGCTATTTTTTCCACTGTGGGTGTCCCTGTTTGTCACATCCCCCTATTGTTTGGTCATACTAGCCTGCGTGTTGATCATGTATGCATTTTTTGGGTTCCTGGGAGCCACAGCATACTGCATGTGTTTCTTTACACGCACGTGGGCTACAGGGGTTGCATATCTCTTTTTCTTGTTTTTTGGGATGCCTGAGCGTTGCGTGACCTGTCATTTTTCCAAAGGGGCCACAGGCAGCCTTTCAGGAGCAAAGGGATGCTGTTTGCATCACGTACCTTGCCCCCCTCACCCAAGTTGCCCACGACAATCGTTGTGTGCACCTCCCATTGGTACTAGTATATCTGTGCCATGGTTGGGAGGCCCCAAAAGGTGAGGGGTGCCTCAGTTGAGTGGCCTGCACGTGCCCTTTCCCCTCCCATGCGCAGTGCCTGTGCGTGTGGTTGGGAATATGGGGGCACCACCAAGTCCACCGGCATGCCCCGCCGGGTTGCAACGTTGTGCAGGACACATGTTGCCACTATGATCCTGCACATTACTGGGGGCACATAAAGCAGCTGCCAACCAGAGCGGTCAAGGAAGCGAAAAACATGACTTGAGCACTCCGAATGTGCGCTCCACTATGCCCTGGGTTGCAATATGGGCTGTGTTGTATCTTACCTGGGGTGGTGTGGTGGGGTTCTGTCCTGGCATCATCATTTCGGTGCTCAGAGGGTAGGCACTGTCCCATGGGGAGGTGATAATGGTTGTCATTAGTTTGGTTTGTGTATTTGTCTGTGTGTGACATGCATGCATGTGCACAGGCATTTATACAAACCTATGATCCATGTGTCGCCATCCTTCACAGCTCCCAGGTCCCGGCTCAGGGCAGACATTCTGTATATGAAACTGTCATGGGTGGACCGAGGATAGTTAGCATAGACAGAGGTGATGACCCCCTGTGTATTGCATACAACCTGCACGTTAATGGTATAGCAGTGCTTGCGGTGGATATTCTCCATTGCCCTAGGTGGACGTAGGGCCACATGGGTGCAATCTAGGGCACCAAGCACTTTGGGGAAGTGTGCCACCCTGGAAAGGTCCTGGACCACGGCCTGCCTTTCTGCAGGTGTTCTGGGCATGTATATGTGCCGGCGGACAGAAGGGCACGCAGTCATGATTGCCAACAGCTGGTGTAGGCAGCATGACTGCGTGGCCTGTGAGACACCCCCAACTATGGTAGCTGTCCACTGAAATGACCCAGTGGCCAAAAAATGCAGGACATTCAGCACCTTTTCCAAGGGTCTCAGTGCTTGGGAGCACAGGGTGGGTGATGTGAGGTCATCCCACTCAGTGACCAGGTCTAGGATGATACGAGGTGGAAACCTATACCTGCCATAGACCTCATCATCAGGCATCCCAAAAAGGATGGTTCTTTGCAAATAAATGCAGGGCCTGGCTATTCTCATCCTCCACGGTGTCCCACGATCAGTGCTGCAAGAAATGGGACATTCATCGTAGCTGTATATACGTGTTCGTTGTTTGAGCGCCCTTTTATACTGCGCAGGGAAGCTTCCGCCTGCCTTTGTGTGGCGGACGCTTTAGGTCTGTGCGTGTCTTTTCGCGTGCGCAGGTTTCCCGTATTCGCTTCCATGAATATGTGTTGTTCGCACACGTGTGGCCATTCCGTGTATTTCCCAGCAGTACTTCCCCAGTTACGCCTTCTTTAGCACGCGTTGTTCCCCATTCTGCGTGTTCCCCCCACTTTTTAGTTTGTGCGCTACATGCTGTGCGCTTTCGTTGTGCGTGTCGCCCACAGCGTTGGGATGTTGCAGTGACATGTGCGCCCATGTGCGCCACCCGCTGATTTGGCGCACATCCAGGAGAAAACACACGCAGGGCCTTCCATGAATCGCACGCGTGCATGTGCGCTTGCATTTTCACGCTTGCACCAGCTTGCGCCACAAATTTCGGCGCACATTTGTTCCATGAATCGGCCCCTGTATATCTTAACCTGGTTGCTTTAAAGAAGTCATTAGCATTTTTGTTTTGCCACAACTTTTGGTGGCTGTTGTAATTGGTTGATTTTAATTTGACATTAAATAATAAATTAATACATATCTTATTGATACACACCCGGCCTGGTTCCTTATGCATTGTGACATGGGGTGTTTGAGCAGGGTGTGTTTGAGATGGGTTGAAAGCCTGATCAAAAGAATCCGAGAGATAAAAATTAAATGCGTTTTTATTGTGTGGCACATTGACTGAAAGGGAAAGGAGATCCCTGGTTTGCGTGCGCCGTGTAATAGACTGTGACGAATTGTGGGCTTGTACCGTGATTGAGAAAAGTGTGTTCACCCGTGACAGTGCAACAGAGCAAACCAGTCATTGAAGGTATTGTTACATTTAGTGGATAGAAAGCTGGGTTGCAGTGTGAAGGTGCCATCCATTCTTGTACCCTGAGTTCAGGGCTGTGTGTGTAAATAAAATATTGTGAATAAAAATTAAGCAGAAGCAGGGTTGAGATTTTGCCTTTGCATAGAGAACCCATTAGGTGCAGAACACATTTCATAATGAGCACTATAGAAATTAACATGGCTAGGAAGCACCCTCTATCCAAATTGTTCATTAAAGGTGAATGGGCAGAACAAGGGCATGAATCTAGAATGATGCAATAGGTTACCTCTATAAATATGGATATTTGGCAAGATAACAGCCTGTTACATCAAGCCCTGACAGACTTTTATATGACACAGACCACCAGAGAGGAGCACATTAAAATGGCTCAGCTCACAGCATATATGTACTTCCATATGATGATCATGGAAGAAAGATACCAGTAGAGTGTAGCCTCTGTAAAAAAAAAAACAATCTGAGCTTTTGGATCTAGCACAGAGAGTGTTAAGGCAAGTAGAGGAGAAAGTGCAACAGGCTCAAAATGCTGAATTAAAATAAGAAACATGATTCTGCAGCACAGCAGAAAACATATTTAGAGCAAGAGTCCCATTTTTATGCACTGAAAGAGGAATCTCAAGAAGGTGTTGAAACCCTGAGAGAGAGTGAACAAAAATTGAGTCAACAATTGGTGCACAATAGGGTCTGCTTAGAGGACATCTGTGCATTTCAACATCAGATTAAGCAATTGAAAGAGGAGAATAGCCGGTTGGCCATAAGGGAGGTCCAATCACAGGTGGAATTCGATCAGGACCGCCAGAATTTGAGCGCTATGAAATGGCAGAGAGATCACCTCAGTGAACAGAATAGCACATTGGCCCTCATTACGACCTTGGCGGAGGACCATGGTGCAATTTGCACCATGGTCCATGGCGCTAAGCTGCCAACTCCGTCATGGGGGTTGGCGGACTTACCGCCCCATTCCGAGGTTGGCGGGGCGGTAAGTCCCCAATCCCCATTTACCCTTCCCCATTCCCATTCCCCGCCCCATAGGGCATAATGGGAGTGGGGAAGGCGTTAATTACGCCACCGTAAATTACGGTGGCGTAATTAACAACAAGGTCCCTTAGCGCCATGGATTTTAACGCCTGCTAAAAGCAGGCGTTAAAATCACCATGGCGCTAAGGGAACTCGTACTCAGGCGGTAAGGTACGCCATGGTTTACGCCGGCGTAAACCCCTTACCGCCTGGGTCCTAATGAGGGCCATTGTGTCAGGAAAAATGTGCCCTGTGTCAGGAACTGACTAACAGACCGGGAGAAAAGTGTGTCATGTTTTCAGGAACTGACTAATATGAGGGTAGAAAATTAAAAATTGATGGGACATGTGAGACAAGTAGAATTGGATCTAGAGCAGACAACACAGACCAAAAGTGCATAGAGTGAGGAGATTAGTCTACTCCAAAAGAAGAGGTCTGAGTATACCCAAATAGTACAGGCCGCACAGAAGGAAAATGAGGCCCTTTGTGAGGAGAACAATGATACACCAACTAGTGGCACAAAGCAAGGTCATAGAAGCTACTCAAGCCTGGTAGCAGAGCTCAAAGCTCGGGCCTCTATATACCACCAAGAGATAGGGGCTGAGAAAGATAAATCAGAGAGATTAGAGAAGGAAATGGCTAGATACAATCAGGTCTTGAGGAACCCTGAACAGTTAGGATATGGTAGGGCAACCATGACCACAGTGTGATGTCATCTTTACCAGTGTAAGTGATTTCAATCCGGCACACAACCACGTCAACACCTAGCATGTAGTGCACAACTGAAATGCTTATTTATTTTTGACTAAAAGAACGATATACCACTCATATCACGCCCTTCTCCTGCAACCCCCCCCCCCCCCGGTCACACTGAACCAAGAATCAGGCTGGTTTGCAAAGGTAAATATTTATTTGTGTATTTAAAATGTTATCACAACATGTTTTAATAGGTACATAACAATCACCAATGTGGTGATGTAACACTGAATAATCTCTTTAATACACAAGGAGTAAGTAGTGAGCAAAACAATACAGCACAGAAAATAATACTTTAGTGTTGGTTCAGAACAGATAGCACTGTGGTTAGAGGTTCCCCCTGCACACCCCTCAACCCACAATAGACAATGTGAAGAGGTAGGAGGAGAGAGGCAGGTATTCAGGAGTGGCAAAACTCAAACAAAATATCAATCCCACTTTTCCCCAGCAAACATAAGAGAAAAACGGAATTGACTGTCAAGCTGCCAGAATGGCTTTTAAAGTTATCCTTTAGAATGGACAGGCAAAAACACCAAATATGTAAAAAATTGCTGAAATTGTTATAATTTCTTATGGGAGCCACTTTGGACAGTTGCACACAAACACAAGCAATGATTTAATCCAAAGAAAACATTTGAAATCTTACAATTCAAGTCGGAAGCAATTAAAAGCTGTTTTACATGTGTAAGAATTTCCCAGAACAAAAATGTGCGGCAAACTATTCACTGTGTGATATTCGCGATAATGGGAGAATCGCATTGATTTGGAATGCGGTTTTAGGTGCGATTGATAGATATGGATGGTAGCTACAAGCAGGAGCTAACAATTATGTTTCTATCACAAAACCTGAGGGAGTTATAGACGTTTTAATAGAGGTTGTTTTTTTGAGATAGGCGCAACAATGGAAAACAGCAATGCGCTTTTAAAAATGACAAATGGGTTTTCTTAAACTAGAGGATGATTATGAACAAAACGAATACCACACAGGAGCACAGTCACTTGATCAGGGTGACTGCCTGCAAAGGAAACTTGCCTTCTTCAGATGAGAAAAGGATCAGCGCAAAGATATTTTTAACAAAACTGGTTATGGAGGAAAGATAGGATGGTTTGGAAAAGAGGGTTCAGACAATGCAAAGATACTCCTAACAATACAGGTTCTGAAAACAAGATAGGATGGGTCTAAGATAGGGATAAGACTATGCAAAGTACATATGCTAGTGACACAATGCTCTCTGGTCACAGCACAGCATCGGACTGGACTGGATCTGCCTTCTTGGTTCTAGGGATATTGATTGTCAGCCTGCAAACAGTAACAGCACAGCCCGGCTGTATTATGATGCTTCCCCTTTAGGCTTGTGGGGTATCTGTTCTGTAATTTGAGGCCTAGCTGAGAATGGTTCGGCTATGCAATAGGCCTTTTTGTTTGCCAAGTTTCTAGAGTCTGGAGCAAGGAAGATGTAAAGTTCAGCAGCAGGATGCTCCGCCAGCATCAGGATAGTGAGTGAATCGGTCTGTCTTTATGTGTGGTGAGCTGTCTCAATTTATGTTGTGAAATTACCTCATAAAGGGGGTGTGCGGGCCGGTTTAGCCTAAGCTTGCCCCATTGAAATGTGATTGGGTCAGAGTCTACTCTCTACCTTGATAGGAGGAGAGAAACAGAGTGTCATCTTTATGGTGCTTTTTTATGAGGCTGAGAATCCACCCCCAGCCCCTGGAACACAAAATCTACTTTTGGCAAAATACATATTTCCACATGTGCAACCTCTATCAGAATCACATATACAGAAGGCATATTTTACATAGCAGCTATTCCTCAAAACCCCATAGCTATGGGATCTTGTCACCGCTTTTCACAGAATGTTGCCCTTTTCACTATGAACACAATCTCCAATTTTTAAGCAAATTTCTACACGTGTGCGTGTTTAACATGGGAATAATTGTATAAAGTTTCACGATTCTAGCAGAAATACATTTTGCGTAAAATCACATTTCTTGCCATTTCAGTCCAGAACATGTCACACAGTTCTGGTGCCTCCTCACCCGTGCATCCAGAAATCACATTAACAACTCTGTTATTTTTATATTTTTCACAATTTTAAACACTAATTTATCAGTCTTTTTAAAATATGTTCTTAGTCCATGTTAATCAACAAATGTTTTTTTTGGCTACACCCCTTTGTCTCTCCCTGGAAGCCCAGGAGCCATCCCCCAAGTTTGTTCCTTGCAGAGGCCATTTACGACTATCTTCACACTTCGAATTTCCTGATCTGCAGCTTGTCATTGTTCCTTTTGCCTCTGTAGATCAGGTTCTTTCCTACTCTATAATGAACACTTCTCTGTGATTTCCTGCTGGGGGGAAAGACCTTTCTTCTGTGAGAAAAACCTGTTATTCAAGTTCTGCAGCTTTCAGCTAGGTTTAAATTCATTGTTAAATTCTGTGGCCTTTTCCTTAGCACTAAACAAACTTGTTGTATCCAATACAGCTAGAATTCTCATTCAAGATTTTTAATCCATGGAATAAAAACAATTACAATATGTATTACTATCAGTACAGGACTCTTGGTTTGCAAACATTTGAATTTCAGTTTATACATGTTAAAGTTTAATCAGGCAGGCCCCTGACAGCTGTCATCACAGCAGCCCTCTGCTGCACAGAGATTTTTGACAGATCCACAGACAGGCCACTTTCGCTGTGGAAATCTCTTTATGCGGTCAGCTTTTCATGACCTTGTCAGTTCACAATGATTTCTTAATCTAACTGAATTGTAGCACCCAGCAAGAATTTTGAATATTCGAAGGTGTTCTGTATCGGCATTCTGAAGTTTCAGCAAAAAAGAAAAAGTAAAGATTTGGAGTTTCATGTAGCAAAGCACTGCTTTTTCCTTCTGCACTCCATTTTCGATGGTTGTGGGACCCAGTGACACATTTCAGAAGTGAGAGCTCTGTTCCACCACTGACAACATGCGTGGCAGATTGGCAGCCATCTTTTTGTGCGTTGAAAAGCGCGATTTTCAGGGGTTTTGGCGCACAAAGGTTTTGCGGCCATCTTGCTGTTTCTGGCCCCATCATAACAGAGTGATGCAGCATAGCAGAGCAAAAGTGGGTCAATACATCCCACACCAGGGGCCTCAAGCCAACTCATCATATTATATACGCAGGGTGCTGCTAACTTCATGCCTACCTGTTCACAAGAACAGGGAAACATGAGGCAGCTGGACTCAATCAGGCCTAGTCCAACTAAGCCGGAAGGCCAGTCCCTATCAGATATTGACAGACATTCATATTTATTAGGTTTAAACATCTTAACAAATTCATCTGACCAGGAGGGCTCCTATGATGAGAAGATCAGGGAGCTAGACTGGCAGAAACACAGGTTACAAAGGGACCATCTGGTCCATTTGCAGATAGAGAAGAATCAGAGCTCAGGCCTCAAAAGAGCATCTTGAAAACCTCCACCCATTCAGGGAGGTGGGGGGAGTTCTCCACCTCACTCGGAAGAAGGGAGGAGCAAGATGAGTACTCCCTTATGTGAAAGAGGGAGTCCAATTGAGGTGACCCAGAGAACGTACAGTACCACAGGGGAGAAGAGGCCAGACCCTGTCATTCTGGGATTGATTCCCAGTATCAAAGAATCAGGGAGTGCCTAGAGGACAGGGAGTGATACACAAATAGTAGCAGCTCTGAGTCTGAGGGATAATGGACTCAGGTGCAGTGGAAAAAGAAGACTGCCAAACAAAAGAGAACTCTCGTAAAAAAGACCCAATTCGGCAGATCAAAGCCATCAGAATTTTCAAAAATCTGTGGCTTTAAAGAACTTTGCTCTAAAAAGGCGACTCCTTACAATCCCATAGGTTATTCGTACAGAATAAGAGTTTGAATGAAATTTCTTATATAGCTATCAGAAATCCGATCCAGGATGTCGCAGGTCGACTGTATAAAGACGGTAAAAAGGCCTAACCGTCCCAGACACAGTAAAAAATCAATGAAAATACAGGACTCTGCGCCATCAAATATAAGGGTAATTTTATGTCATTATTCCTTTGTTGTTCATCAAAAATGTTGAGCCCATAAATGATAACATGTTTCGGCTCCGCTGAGCCTTTTTCAAATCCGGGCTACCCAAAATTTGCATAAAACATACAATATATCATAATCAAAAAGCAATTTGTATAAATGACATTGTCAAATAAAACATAATTCCAGCATTCAAATATCATGCCCAAGGAATATGCATAATAGCATAAGCGAAATTAGACAGAGATACAAGGATGGGCAAAAAGGAAGGATTCATGGGTGTACCAAAATAACAAGCATATCATAATATATTATTGTGTATGAAAGTACATAAAAGACAAAACAAAGAAAGAAAGAAAAACCAATTATTAATCTTTGTTCTTCAATTCATGAATAATATAACCAAATTGTTCCATAGATCCTTAAACTAATCTAACACTTGATGGATGTCCTTACCCGAAATTAGATGTAACCAGTTCATAAGACTGATGTCCATGTAGTATTAACGGGGTGAAATCCCCAGTAACAATCTAAAGAAAAAATGGAGGTAGGACAAATAAAGTATAATATTTCTGCATTTCAAGTTGCATTACTGAAATGTTGGTCATTCTCGACATTCTTGTTTCTTGTTATAGCCATCATAAGTGGCTAAATTATACATGAATTGTGTGTTTATAAATCGCCCATAGCAACTGCGTATTTTCACTCGTGCAAGTAAAGTATAAGTAATCCACTACGTACCATGACAAAATAATTTGATACGGAACACACAACACTTAACTCATTTTGTTGCTGTTCCTTGCATCCGTTAATAATTGTTGAGTGCCTTTAACACTAAATCCCATCAAAGAGTAAGCCCTAACATAGGCGGTCCTCTCTTACCTGTTCCTGGAACACAAATAGTCGCACGCGTCGGCAGGTAAGCCGAGTGCTTGCTGAATACGCCTTCTTATACTGCGTGTCATCACTACGTGCGGTTGCCACGGCGACGCAAAGCTTGCGTCGTCATTGAACACCGCATTCTAACCCACGGCATTCTACATTTACATGCGCCGTGTGGATAAGTATTATGAAAATTACTAGAAAAGCTAACAATGTATGTATAGGCTTGTCTCCTGACCTGAATTAATTTCTTGAATTCTTAAATAATTGCTACCTAAATATTGGTTGTTCATATTTAGGGGCACTATTGCACCTGAAAAGAAATTGTTAGTAAACATTATACAAAAAATATATATGTGACTGTTACTAATAACCACGCAATCTTCAAGGTCTTAAACTGTCTGCTTGACTAATGGTTATGGTTTACTAATAAACTATCCATTGTAATGCGGTATCCCTTTTGAGCACCCTAAATTACATGTAACCCCAAATTGTAAGTTGTACCCTGTTCTTTTCTAGAATAACAATAAAAAATAAAAAATGTTCAAAGATTTAGAATCCAGATTGCAATGTACTAGAGCTCACAGGAATGAAACCATCTCATTATCTGTATTGAGGCCTGTGATTGTCGAGTTAAAATAGCAAATTGCTCTTGCTTCCGCTTGTCGTAATGCTTTCAATCTATCACCACCTCTTTTGTTCAAAGTTACTTGTTTTAGACCAATGAATCTAATTTCCGATTTATGATGTAACTGGTGTGTTTTTTGCCAATGTTCAGCTAACGGAAGTGATGGGTCTTGACTGCCAATCTTGGCTAAATGTTCACGGATTCGAACTCTCAACTGTCTCTTGGTACTACCTATGTACAGTTTATGACAGACACAGATAATACCATACACTACAAAAGTTGTTTTGCAGTTTATTCCTTGCTTGATGATCCAATGCTTCCCATTAGCATCTTTAAATTCCGTTGTTCGTTGATATGCATATTTGCACTGTGGACAGACACCACATTTCCTGAAACCAGAATCTTTCTTATGTAGCCATGTATCTTGGGTAGTGCTATCAATGTCCGGTAATAACGATGGGCTGAGGATAGATTTGAGTGTATTGGCTCTTCTGAAATTAATACGTGGGTGATCACTCACAAAATCACCAATATGACTGTCCAGTTTTAATAAGTACCAACCCAGGGTGAATACATTAGAGCGAGGCACAATTGCAATAGCAATTCAAAATTTGAAGAGGAATGCAATTTGCTACAACAACGTTTTAGAAAAAGGGGATATGCCCAGAAAGCGATAAGCAAAGCATATAAGAGAACCAAATGCATGCAGCAGCAGGATACTTTGAAACAGAGACAAGGGAGCAACCTAGAATCTAATATGCCAATCAGCTTCATCAATCAATATTGTTCAGACCACCAGAGAATAAGTAAACTCTTGAATAAACATTGGTACTTATTAAAACTATACATACATTGTTAGCTTTTCTGGTAATTTTCATAATACTTATCCACACGGCGCATGTAAATGTAGAATGCCGTGGGATAGAATGCGGTGTTCAATGATGACGCGAGCTTTGCGTCGCCGTGGCAACCGCACGTAGTGATGACACGCAGTATAAGAAGGCGTATTCAGCAAGCACTCGGCTTACCTGCCGACGCGTGCGACTATTTGTGTTCCAGGAACAGGTAAGAGAGGACCGCCTATGTTAGGGCTTACTCTTTGATGGGATTTAGTGTTAAAGGCACTCAACAATTATTAATGGATGCAAGGAACAGCAACAAAATGAGTTAAGTGTTGTGTGTTCCGTATCAAATTATTTTGTCATGGTACGTAGTGGATTACTTATACTTTACTTGCACGAGTGAAAATACGCAGTTGCTATGGGCGATTTATAAACACACAATTCATGTATAATTTAGCCACTTATGATGGCTATAACAAGAAACAAGAAGGTCAAGAATGACCAACATTTCAGTAATGCAACTTGAAGTGCAGAAATATTATACTTTATTTGTCCTACCTCCATTTTTTCTTTAGATTGTTACTGGGGATTTCACCCCGTTAATACTACATGGACATCAGTCTTATGAACTGGTTACATCTAATTTCGGGTAAGGACATCCATCAAGTGTTAGATTAGTTTAAGGATCTATGGAACAATTTGGTTATATTATTCATGAATTGAAGAACAAAGATTAATAATTGGTTTTTCTTTCTTTCTTTGTTTTGTCTTTTATGTACTTTCATACACAATAATATATTATGATATGCTTGTTATTTTGGTACACCCATGACTCCTTCCTTTTTGCCCATCCTTGTATCTCTGTCTAATTTCGCTTATGCTATTATGCATATTCCTTGGGCATGATATTTGAATGCTGGAATTATGTTTTATTTGACAATGTCATTTATACGAATTGCTTTTTGATTATGATATATTGTATGTTTTATGCAAATTTTGGGTAGCCCGGATTTGAAAAAGGCTCAGCCGAGCCGAAACATGTTATCATTTATGGGCTCAACGTTTTTGATGAACAACAAAGGAATAATGACATAAAATTACCCTTATATTTGATGGCATAGAGTCCTTTTTCATTGATTTTTTACAAAGCCATCAGAAGCTTCATGATTCCCTGCCACAAAAATGCAAAACACTCAGTATGGGAGCATATGGATCTGTACGACCAGAAGCTGATGTCATTTGGCATCAGAAATTATCATAATTCCATGGAGTTTGTCAAGTGGACATTCTCCCCGGAATACTCCAGCTTCTTTGCTGGGCTGGAGGATCAAGATCATCAAAGGTGGTCTACCAACACGGCGGCCATCTTGAAACACTTCTCTTTGCACAGGAACTCTCTGGAGGCTCGCAAGGCGGCCTACAACCTGCAGTGCAGAGAGGACCAGGAACCTAGAGAGTTTGTACAAGAACTGAAGCAGGCATTTGCCCAGACCTCTAGACGGATGCGCACCAATAGCAGGGAGTTTATAAATACGTATTTTCTGGGGGATATAGGAGGGAGTAAGGGGGTATGTAGGAGGGAGTAAGGGAACCCAAGATGACAGAACACTTGCCCCTGATTCATTGAAAAAGGCAAGGAAGAATGTGAGGTGGGGTCGTTTGGACCTGGAAAGAGTTCTGCTGCAGGTGTATGCTTCAATTTGCCTTGTTCTTGAGGACTTTGCAAGTTCAGACCCAAGAGATGCTGCAGCCTTGACTAAGTTCCATGAGGAAATGATGGGGACAGTAGGAGCCTATTGTTCTAAACCTGCGACGAACACATATAAAACTAGGGAGTACGCGACACCCTGGTACGAAAGGGAGTGTAGGGAAGCCAAGTGGCGCCTTATAGCTGCTTCTAAGTGTAAAGGGCCCCTGAGATGCATTGTGGTTAGACAGGCAAGATCTGCTCACTGCACGTTGTTGAGCAAGAAGAAAAGGGGCTGGCACAAGGAGCTATGGCGGGATCTCTTGGAAGCAATTACCTGTGGGGATTCTGGGGGATTTTGGTCCAAGATGGGGGGCGTACACAGAGGGAGCCAAAGTTAGCTGTATGGTTTAATTCCGGAATCAGTATGGGCAGATTATTATGGTACCCTTTACCGCAAGGACCACAGGGCTTCGATGGAGTTCTGCACTGCTGGCGATTGCCCTGTGCGGGCCCCAGTTCTACCCCTATTTATCATAATGCTCACAGAGGCGCAGGTGGAGAGTGTGTTGGCGCACCAGAAGCTGGGCAAGGCCCCAGGCCCAGATAGATTCCCAATAGAGGTTTCAAGAAGGGGAGGCAGTCCCTGTTGACTTGAAAAACCACCTCATCCTTCCTGATGTCACAGGATACCTATCCCCCCCCCGCAAGGGCAGGAAGAGTACACCAAGAAATTCCCCCCTTGCCGGGTGAAAATCTTTTCTGGCGGTATGTAATCATCACAGAGTTAACAGTCATTTGGAATTTGTCCCATGATGTTTTTCCCTAAGTCAATGGAAAAATGTTGGACATCAACAGCCATTCCAATAAAGGTGCTTGCACCCAGAGTGATACTTCTGGGGTTGCTGTTTTCCACCAATATTTGAATGGTGTCGTTTCTAGGTCAACTAGTGGTGTTGGGTTCAAATACAACACCTGCTGTTGGAGGTGATAATTCAAATTGATATAAGTGTCCTGGTTTTTGAGGTCCTATCCTCCCTTAGTTTTTAGGGGAATTGTGAATTTTCATACCAGTCCTGGCATGGTGACCACTTCTCCAGTTTGAACTTCAACTGCAAACGGCAGCAATTGAGCTGACCAAAATGCTTTCTCACGGTTTTCAAAGCCCATGGGGTTACCGCTCAATCGCGACCAGTCTTTGTCATTGAATAGGTCCAAATTAATTGCAAATCGATTGAGAATGTCCCTGCCTAAGTAAAATGCAGAATGGACATCTCTCACAACCCAACAATTATGATCTATGCTTTTGTCACCAATGGACACTTTTAGCATGTACCTGCTAGTCAGGAGATGTTTGGAATTTGGAGTTTCCAGGCCCATTTCCCACTTATCAATCTGCTTAAAAGGCGGAATTGTCTGATATGTTGGGAGTTCCCTGAATAAAGCTTCACTGATGAAGCTTTTTCCATTATTCAGGCATACCGTGGCAAGAACAGACTCCCCCGTCTCATTTACCTGAATGGGGAGAAACAACTGTTCACCCTTTTTCTGGATATCAGCCAAACTTTGAGCTGGATTTTAATCATCTTTTGCCATGGGATTTGGGACCTCTTCAGGTTATGGATCGATATAAAATGTCAAGGTATTTCCTTCCAGTGTGGAATGCCACTTGAAACTGGGAGGAAGGTTGATTTTCAAAAATAGAGAAGGGTTTCTATCACCTGTTTGGTCTCCCACCGAGATGACATTGATGTTGGTGACTTCATTGTTCCTAAAGTGGAATTCTATTTGGTCAGTCCGCTGCTCAACCATGTGTCATGTGCCATTTAGACTTACATAATTTATGCTTTGTTTCAATTTTCTTGGCCGGTTAGTCTGTTTCCAGAGGACCTTGTTCACACAGTCAATCAGGGGTGATAACCTCCGGAAGAGGTCATTCCCCAGGAGACAATGTGTGCCCTGTGGAGTGACGACTATCACTGGGTGTTTCACCCTATGTCGCCCAATTTTGATCTCTAGATCAGCAGTCCCCTCAACGGAAATGTAATTTATGTCGAAGTTTTGGAGTTGTCCAGGAAGAGGTGTGACTGGAATTTGGTGACTCTCCCCCCTTCCTGAATTAATTTGGTCAAATTCCTTTTTGGACAGAAGGGTGGCTTAAGAAACTGTATCGAGCAGCGCTGAAAATGCATCTTTGCCTTGTACCATGACGGAAGCATAATATCTGCCTTCTATCTCCTCAAAGGGGCAAAGCAAATGTGCATTTTGGGCCAATCTGGCAGTTAATTTCTTTATTTTAAACTTAAACACTGTGTGATCTTGGGCGTTTTTCTGTGTCGGAGTCTGGGAATCTGTAAAAAAGAAATTGGCACCCATATATTTGTGGGACTGTGGAATCCCCTTTTTCCCCTGATTCATTGCTGACCCTCTTCCTGGAGGCAGTCACTTGAACGGGATTGGGGGGAGGATCCCTCCTTGATTTCAGAGTGCTCTGGGTGAGATTTGTGGGGCTCTGGAATTGGTGGTTCTGGGTCAGTCCCCACACTTACCCAGTGTGAGTTAGGGTCTTTTGGGACCCATTTTTCCTTGGGAGGAATCCCCCACCCCTGAAAGAAAAGATTTTCTTCCCATAATCCTCCTGGGATTCTTCCACTTCAAACTGGATGACAAAGACTTCCTCCACAAATTGGGTTTTCTTTTGAACTTGGTTTCTCCTACTTACCCTCTGTTCCCTAGGTTTCAGCTTTTCAGGGGTAGATTTGGGTTAAGTTTCAGAGGTTTCTATGGGGGTTTCATGGGTGAGAAAGCAAGTTTCCTCTAGGGCTTTGCATCTCCCCCCCACCCGGGCCTCCTCCTCCGGAACCTGTTGGCTGTCGGGGGTTTTCTCCTTGTCACTGCTCCGGGGCACCAAACCCTGGGTTTCAGCTGTTCAGGGTAGTATGTCTATTTGAGTGTTCTTCCTTGCCCTCAACATGCAACTCAGGTCTTGGGTCAGACTTTGGATCTGGCACTCCAGTTGCGACATCCTCTCTGGTTGGTATGAGGGTCTAGAGTCATACCTTTGCTGCTCTCAGGAAGGGTAGCTGTCTTTTCTCCCAGAGTAGCTTGGGTATTGAGGGTTTTGCTGGTAGCCCTCCATGCTTGGTCTCCCTTCTCCCTGATTTGGGGGTCCAGAGTCCTGAAAGCGGGGAAAGAGAGGAGGAATGTTCTGAAAGTTGGGGTTGGGAGGGAGCCTGGAGAAGAATCTTAAATTGGAGGGTGGAATATTATTCCCTTTTGAGGGAAGTTTTTGGGGAAGTTTTGAGGGAAGTTCCCTAGGGCAGTACTTACCTGATTGGACCCCCCCTTGTGCCGAGGGAGTCCATACATACCCCAAGATGGATTTATTTCCCTTGTATCTCAGGCTAATAAAGGTGGCAGAGTCAGGGGACACATGTGTTGGATACCCTGACTGGCTTCCACCCGCTTGGCATTAATCAGAGGGTCTCCTATGCCTCTCATTTGGCTTATTAGAGGGAGTAGGTTTAGACCCCCCATTTATAATTCCAAAATGGGGGCATTATCCACCTCCGCCACCTTGGTTGCAGCGGGTTTGTTGTATGGTTTGGAATTTTTGGGATTATTTTTGTTTTCAACTGGCTTTTGGACCTCATAGATCTGGTTAGCCTGTTCTATTACCCAATCCAGGGTCCTTTGCTCATGGAAGTGCCTTACCAATTGGGTCATGATACATTAAGGGAGGGCATGAAAATACGTATTACTTTTATTGCTTTATTTCGACAAAATAGTCATAAAAGAAGTTCACAAAAAAGTGAAAAAACACATTAGTTACATCGTCACAATCACTTATGTCATAACTACTCCACTAAAATTGGCAATCGGTGCTTTACCTTAAAACCAAATAAAAACAGATCAATATTATACAGACAATAGCTGCTCGTACAGAAAGATGTCTTTACCCAATAGCACTGTTCAGCAACTTATCCTTCCTCATATAATTTTATTTTGCCCAGCTCAGATAACTTGTCGTGGCAAGCACAGCCTCCGTATCCGAGGCGTCCAGTCAAATTGCCATAGCACCAGCTAGGGAACTACATCCACGGATTAAGAACAGAGGCTTCAGGGAGCACTTCCTCAGAGGCATGGTGGCCAAACAGAGTAACAAATGGTTTTGAACCGCCTCTTCAGACTCACCACAAAGAATACATGACACAGAAACAGCAATATTCCATCTATGCCGAAATCCAGAAGTTGACAAGATTCCAATACAGAACTGTAAATGCTGAAAATAAATATAATGTTCTTTCCCTCCTGGGTGAGACATAATTCAGGTATTCTTCGCAACCCGCCCGTGTCTTTATTGAAAGATATCCGGCCAGCTGCTCAGATGCCGTGGATCTTCCCTGGATGGCCTCCCGCGCCTTTGACCATGCTGTGCTCTTGATTGCTTCCTTTGCAACCAGTGTGATGACTGAGGGATTTCACCAGTAATCTTCCAAACCTAGCAAAACCAGATATCCTTTCACATGGGCAGCCAACCTTAAGGAGCTGCCCTTCTGTTGGGACACAACATCTGTAACTGCCTCTTTGTATTCACAAAGGTGAGGATTAGACTAAAGGCAAGCCCAGTAAAGGACCGGGGGTAACTTACAGATCATCTCAAACCCCTCCAATCCAGTTTCCAAAAACAATGGGATGTTTGAGGCCGCAGTGGGCAACCAAAGGATATTCTTCAGAAATGTTGTCTCAGTCACTGCAAGGGACTTGGTCTCCCTGTGCCCCCAGAGTTCCACCCCAAACAATGCTGCCTGATGTGCTTGTGCTCTGTAGGTCGAGACCTACACTGCTCCATTCCCATGTTCGTTGGTGAATCTTGTGAGGACCCCGCTATATCTAGCCAAGCTGAGGTTGGCCTTCTTAACCTGCATTGTCCAACTGCATGATGCCATAACTCTTAGACCTAGATAATCATATTGAACCTGCTCAATGGCACCCCCCTCTACAAAGAGATATAACGGCTTGTGCTTTTTCTTGGAATTGGCATTGAATATCATAGCCTTGGTTTTTGTGATATTGAAGGCAAGCCCATTCTTCTTTGCGAAAGACACAAAAATCTCCAGTTGTTTATACACACCAGCCGGCGTGAGAGAGAGGAACACAGCATCATTCGCAAACAACAATCCAGGAAACTTGTTGCCTGCTGGCAAAGGGGCGTCAGTCTGGGCGGCCAACAACTTCTTCAGAACTTCATTAATGAAAATGCAGAACAGCCTTGGCACCAACAAACATCCCTGGCGGACTCCCTTCTGTATAGCAATACTAAAGGAAGTGCTTCCCTCTTGGCTCCAGCGGACCACCACCGAGTTCTCTGTATAAAGACTCTGAATTGCTGAAAGCAGAGCCACAGGGATACCAAGCTCCTCCAGGACCTTCCACAAATGTGCCCGTGGGACCATTTCAAAAGCTGTGCGGAAGTCCACAAACACAGCATAGATGCTGACCTTGCTCAGAACAGAATACTTTTCACAGATCAAGCACAGCCATCGTACTCAGGCCCTCACAAAATCCCACCTGGTAATGATCAATTACACCAGAGCTCAATACCCACTCATCCAAATGGAATAAAAGTGTCCTGGAAAACGTCCTCCCCCCAGCATCCAGCAAGGAAATCGTTCTAAAGTATTGGGACTATTTCAGCCCCAGTCCAAGACCCCAGAACCATGGTGCTGGCCAACACATCGTTATATAACTTGGTCAAATAGGGGACCCATATTGAAGACTAAAATCTATCGGGACTCTATCTGGGCCTGGGGCCTTGCCCAGCTTCTGGTGCACCAACACACTCTCAACCCGGGCCTCTGTGAGCGTTATGATAAATAGGGGTAGAACTGGGGCCAGCACAGGGCAATCGCCAGCAGTGCAGAACTCCATCGAAGCCCTATGGTCCTTGCGGTAAAGGGTACCATAATAATCTGCCCATACTGATTCCGGAATTAAACCATACAGCTAAGTTTGGCTCCCTCTGTGTACACCCCCCATCTTGGACCAAAACATGTCCAGGTCAACACCATAACAAGAGAACTCTCCAGTCAACTGGAGGATACTGCAGAAATTGCAAAACCCGAGGTATTTCCAGGCTTTAGACAGATGGTTGAGGAACTAATCAACCTCGCTGATGCCTGTGAGACCGAGGAGCAAAAGCAGAAGCCAAACATGTGTTTTAGGATTTTCAAGAGATCTTTGGCATGGACTTGTATGACTGTGGTTGCACCGATATACACTCCACCTCCATACCAACAGAGCCTTGGATGGCCCCCGTGTTTGTAAAACAATACTGGTCGCCCCTTGCATCTATGGAGTAACACACAGTGATTTTAAAGAACTTAGAATCCTGTGACATAATTCGTCCTGTCCACAGTACCTTTAATAACCTGTTACTGGGGATGCTAAAACCCAATGGTCAATGGAGACTTTGCGCAGACCTTAGGGAGTTGAACAAATGGGTCCATATGTAATGAAGGATTCTTCCATACATCGATCAGGGACTGGCCCAGATCCAAGGGCCTAAGGTGTATACCGCCATTGACCTGGCCAATGGTTACTGGACAGTACCCATGAGTAGGGAAGACCAGTACAAGCTTGCCTTTACCTTTGGGGGGGAAGCAGTACACATGGACCTGATCCCCCTTTGGATACATAAACTTCGGAAATTATTTTAACATCTTTCTGCATAAGGCCATGTCCGACTTGGGCGAAAGCGGAAACCTGGCCTATGTAGATGATGTTTTAATCAAAAGCTCAACTGTGAAGAAACACATAGCTGAAATACGCTATTTTCTGACACAGTTTACGGAAGCCGGAACAAAACTGTCATTCCAGAAGGCGCAGTGGTGTAAGACCCTCTGTGAACTTACCAGGGCATGAAATCACCACAGATGGTCTCAGTCCTCAGGCGAAAAAGGTGGAAGCCTTACTGCAATTGAAAGACCATACGACTCAGCGTGAACTACAAAGCCTTCTTGAACTTATTAATTATAGTAGGAATTTCATAGACGACTATGCAGAGGTCATGAGACCCTTGATCCATTTACTTAAGGCCGGGGTCAAGTGGGAGTGGGGTGCAGAGCAAGCCAAGGCAGTAAAACAACTCAAGAGAAGCCTTTCACAAGTGCCTTGTTTGGCTTACCCCAACAAAAACAAGTTGTTCTTGGAGACAGGGTTCTCAAATACTTGCTTAACAGCAGTATTATACCAGAAGCACGACAAGGTCAACAAAGTCATGTCATATGCGAGTAAGACTTTGTCCTCTATGGAGGAAAAATTCAACAATTGTGAAAAGGCACTCCTGGCAACGGTGTGGGCATTGACGAATTACCACCCGCTCATCCAGGGGAGGTACATCATTGTTGAGACTCCTCACCGGCCTTTGCAATATCTCCAAAGTGACCGAATCCGAACAGGGAATGTAAATAACTCTAGGATTACTTCCTGGATTCTGCCCATGCAGAACATGGCCAAAACAGGAAGAGTCCCCTCGTGCAACTTTTGGTTGACTTGCATGATTGTGCTCAAGAAAACAGTCTTAAGGACAAAAGTCTAAAAACCCAGGACAACATGGAGGCGTACCTGATTTCCCCGCACAAAGTCTATGAGGAAGACACGTGCCAGGGGATACCCACAGTTTGTGTGGGTGGGAGCCCCTACCATTTTGACAACAGGGATAACGAACTTGTGGCTGCCATTGGGAATGCCTGGGTGAGTGATACCCCAGAGCCCTCCGCTGGGTACAAGATCTGTCCCCGAGGTAGTCAAGTGGCAGAGGTGATGGCGGTACATCAAACCATCCTCACTGCCATGTAACACCAACTCCACAAACTGGTCACAACCACTGATTCAGATTATGTCAGGAATGGGGTTGTGGTGCACCTGATTAATTGGAAAAGTTGAGGCATGCTGTATGCAAAAAACAAACCTCTCAAGCATGGGAAGTTAATACAATCCATTGATGATCTGGTCACCTCTAATGCAATGAAATGATATTTTGTTTATATCATGATTGTACACAAGTGTTTCAGAGCGCGACCAGGCAAAAAGGGAGGGGAACAAGGGAGAATAAAAAAGAAAACAGCTATCTTACTAGGCCCAGTGACATTTAAGAAAGTGCAAATGCATAGAAAAGGGAAAAGTGGGAAAGTACATGAAGGGGGGAGAGTGGAAAGTATGGAGCAGAGTAGAGAAAACAGAATAAATATTAAATATAATAAATAAATAAATAAGGGTGCTAAACCATGATAGTGCAGCCAACAAGTTGCAGGTGACAGTCTGATAAGGTATATCTGATAGGTGCAGAAGAAAGTGGGAGGGGGATTGTATGCGTACAGATACAGAACCCTAGAGCAGAGGGTGGCCTGGAGGCAGTGCAGGAGGGTGCAGGGTGAGCAGTTACCTCGGCCCGAATGACAGAGGGTGGCCAGGTGCACAATGCAAAGATAAGAAACAGATGAACAAGGGAGAAGGGGGGCAAAGGCAGAGCCAAAGAGGAAGGTTGTGAGATGCTTCCGGAACCGGAGATGGTTTTCCTTAAGTTTCAAGGTGGCTGGGAGGCTGTTCCAAAGGAAATCACCAGCCGAAGACAGAGATCTACCCCCAGCTCATTTCTTGATGAGATGAGATGACCATCTACTGGAAAAAGAACAAAGGTCACTCCAGAATAGAGGCACCAGACCAAACAGGAAATGCCAAAACCAGAGTCACACACGGGGATCTCATAGAGAACAAGTCCCTGTTGGGGGAAATCCAGGTTGCTTCTCTCACCAGATCTCAAACACTTGTCCAAAATGAACACTCAAATACCAGTGGAGTAAGGAAACCACAGATGCTGATTTGATTATGGCACAAAAAAGGGGATCCAATTATTGGGAAATGTTATTAACACAATGAAGACCCTTTGAATGTTCCTCTGACCGAATGTGATTACATCGGGAAAGAGGATCTCTGGGTGTTGATTAGGTTTTCCAAAATGTTCCGAATCCAAGCCAGTTTGTTGGTACGGAGATCCATCTCTGAATGTGACCAGTGGGTAGTACCTACCTCATTCCGAAGCCTGATCTTAAGTCAAGCCCATGACATGGCCACAGCTGGTCATAGGTGGTTTCATACAACTTTGAGGTCACATTCTGGCCACTACACGGTTCAGTACCTCGACCAATACTTGAAGGGTGTCTTGTGTGTGCGCAATTTCAGCCAAGTTCCCTCAGGCACAGATCTCCCCTACATAAATAGGGGATGACACTGCCTTGGTCAGATTTGCATGTAGATTTCATCGGGCCTGTGATTCGCTCTTCTAGAGGAAACAAGTACATGTTAATCGTGATATTCTTGTTTACTAAGTGGGTGGAATGTCTCCTGGCCCCAAATTGCAAGGCAGAAACAGCAGCTGCCCTGATGATCATTAAGATCTGCTCATATTTCGGCCTACCCCAAAGGATTGAGTAGGACCGAGGAAGTCACTTTACCAGTGAAGGTGATGACAAAGATGTGGGAGATACTCAGGGTAAAGAGAAAACTCCACATTGCCTACCAACCATCCTCGAGTGGGGGAGTTGAGAGGTACAACAAAACGATTGTGGGCATACTAAAGAAGTTTTTGGCATACTCAGGGCCTAGTTGGGAAATACAACTACTGCTTGTCCTGATGGCCATCAGGTCTACACCATCTCTGCGACAAAAATGTCTCCATTCGAGCTCATGACTGGATGAAAAATGGTGCTACCTCAGCATCTGCTCAATAAAACTCAAGAGCAGACCCTGATCAACACGTCCATGACTCATGAATACATTGAGAATTTGCTAAAATAACTTCAGCATGCTTTTGTGTATGCTCAGCGAAATCTTGAAATGTCGGCAGATGGCATGAAAACCCACTACGATTTTAAGACCACTAAGAAAGAGTACCAAGTAAGAGACAGGGTCTACTTTTACAATTTTCAAAGGAACCCGACCAAAAAGCAGAATCTCTTCCCCTCCTGGCATGGCGCCTTTGAAATTGTAGACAAAATCTCACCTGTTGCATGTAAGATCTTCATCTCTGTAGGAGAACAAAAGGAAGAGACATGGGTTCACATCAGTTGAAGAGCTGTCAATCCAGACAGAACTTGCAACTGATTGAAGAACCCAGTGAGCGTAGACCCCAGGAACCATACGAAGAGTAAAAGTAAAGAATTGGAACCCGAAAGAACGACATCATACATTTACAGGCAATAGAACCATTATCCTTATTTTTAAGTGCTGGTAAATGATCGGCATGTAAAACAATGTTTGCAATGTTATATATTATGATATGTCTCTTGTTCTTTTGTTGTCAATGTTCATGTCCTTATCGAGGAAAATAGTATTGTATGAAATACTTGATCTCTCCATTCTTCTTGGCAGACTAAATAACTGAGCTGCCAGAATGGTAGAGGCCCAGGATAAAAACCTAATGGAAAAATAAAAATACGAAAAAAGTGGAGAACCGACCAGTGCCAATCCATCCGGACCAGGAAAAGAGCAGATGCACGAGGGGGTCTTGTGGGGTGAAATAGCCCCTGGATGACATAAATGAAAAGCCAGAGTCAGTGGGGGACATGCCCCTAAGTAATAGGCCTGCGCTAGGATAAAGTGGAAAATGAGGCTATGAAATCAAAGCGAGAAGGAGTGAAATTGAGCCTCAAAACTTCAAGACATTTAAGAATGCCAACTGCCAGACATAAGGGAAAGGCATGTGGCAAGGTTTTCCAAATGATTGGAGAGCTCAAGTGACATTCTCAGAAACCACCGTCCACACAACCCTCAATGGGATGTCAGCATTGTATGCCGAAATTGCAGTGAAGCAGAACACTGTCTATCATGAACATTAAATAAAATGAATAATTCAATTTTTTTCCCTTTAGACTAAAGTAATGTTGATCAAAATGTGTGCAAGACTTAAAATATGAACTTGGTTTCTGTCCATCAAGAGCCCATCACAGAGGAGACAACAGTGTACAAAATCTATAAGGGGATGTTGAACTGCAGTAAAATGAAGACCTTTCACGGCTGAAATCAACCCAAATGACATTTCGATGTTGCCTCTAAAGTGGCACTCTGCACTGCCAGATGTGCACCAAAAGTCCCTAAAAGTGTAATTATAATGCCCTCATTTAACCACTGTATGCAGGGAACAACTTTGCATGGACATTTATCCATGTTAAAATTGTGTGCCTTTCACAAGTCATTTTAAAGTGAAAATGTGAGTTAAAAGGTAAATTTGGCTAAGTGTGTTGCTTGTCATTGGTTTTGTTTCTCTGTTTGTGCCGTCTTCCAATGTGAAACTAAATTCCAAATCCCATGTTGTCATGGGGATTTAGGCCTGGCTCACCACAGACATGAGGACCTTCCTTTAAAAATACAAACTTAAATAGTTGTAGAGATCGAATTTGCGGTTTGAATGAGATACAGACAGCTCTATTCCCCAGCTTTTATGACTCGGGTCACTTAGGCTGCAATAACACTTAGCCTTAGCTGGCCATTAGCTCTTGCAATGTGCAAGCTAATCTCAACACAGGACCCCGCTTGACGTCACAGCCAGGAACAGGCACATGGCAAGGGTCTGGGCCAGGTTTAAGGAGTGGTTTGACTGTCCATTGTGTAAATAGGGGAGAAATGGTTTTCATCTTTTATAATTGGTAATATTTGTCACACAATAATCATGGTAGGATTTCTGAAAAGATGTCAGCTAGCCGCTTCTGGTCATCCTAAAATGATTTTGGTGAGACCAACATACCAAAAAGTTATTAATAAAAATGTAATGTGGCCCTCCGTATGAATGTGAGAACCATACACATTTGATAAAACATGTCAAATATGGTTATTTTATTTATTTATTTTATTGTGTAACTTAGTTTACTACAAACTTTTAACACACCTAATACATTTGTCATCATTTCATAGTTGATAAAAGGAAAAAAAGTTTTCATTTAACATAATTCCTTATTTAATTTCAGTACCACTTTGCCATCATTAGTTGCATTTCTCTACAAACAGCGAGCGGTCAGTCAGAGACCGAAATCTACTGCAATCTGTATTTTCCAAATCCCTCCTTAAAATCTCTAGTAAGTCAATCCCTGCACATATCATTACTTGTTTCTGTCCTTCTAGAATCACAGCCACTATTCGTCTGGTGTGAGCGTTCTATAGCTCTGCAATTGTTTTTCAAGGAACTGTGAACTTTTGTCAGTTACTCTTTGGCAATACATTAATACGTGTTTCATGGTTTCCAGACAATTTTGAATGTTACACAACCTGCAAAGCCCATTGTTTTCTCCACTTCTTCCGGTACTGTGACGATATTTGTTAGTTGGATACACATGTAGTCTTATTCTCAACAGTAGGTCTCAATGGCTTTTGCTAGGGAACTTTTGCAGATAACAAGGTACTGTATTCCTTCGTCTGTGTATGCTGGTGGAGTCTTTTTGAGAGGGTAATTTCATTGTTGCTTCATTATTATTAATCCAGTCCATTCTCTTCAGCTTCTCTTTCACTTTGTTGGGGTTTTCAGTCAGCTGTATTAATGATGAGGCTAAGTGCTTCAGATGTTTCTCACACTTTAATTTCCACTCACATAGTGTCCTTGAGCCTTTTCATTTTCCTTCTTGTTTAAGGAAAAGCTACCCCATTGCCGGCTTTTCTTTGGGCAATGTTCGTAGGAGGCTCAAAGATTTCCAAAGAACTATTGAATGGATGGACTGAAGCCCAAGCTATGTACGGATCGCACCTATGGATAGGCTTTTGCATAATCTCAATGTTGTCTTCCAAAATGTACGTTCTAGAGCTTCCCACACCTTCTGTTAAACCATATTCACATAAATACCACCTGATTATGAACACTGGCCTAAGACATTCACATTTGTATTAAACCCTCTGATTGACTCGATTTAGGTAGAATTGACTTTGACACCATCTTGAAAACATCTGCCATTTTGATCCCAACTCCTGCTGCCTGTTCAGAAATGATTAGTCATGTTTTCAGCTGCCACTGAGCAGAATGACCATTGAGCCTATGTCAACACTAGGACTGCCAAAAGCAAAAATGTTTGTCCTGTGCCAAGAGACCTTGTAGTCAAAATGAACTCCCATTCAAAGTGTTATCTGTGCCTACAGACTCATCCTCTTTCAAACAACGACACACAAAGCAAAGCAACTACAGCTGTGTGCTTTGGAAGAAATCCTTTATGCATCTCTTGGAACAGGACTTATCCTAAAGCTCAAGAAACAAGGAAAGATCTACACAGCTGAATACAACAAAGTTTGCCAGTATTGTATCTTTAAGGAACCTTGGAGCCACAGTGAACCTCAATGCAATTGTTGTCTGCATCAATAGCTTCAGCCATATACAAACATCAGAACTGAATGGCAGACAAACTAAAACCATGTGTCTTTGCAATAAATTATTGAATTTGTTTCTTGAAACTGGGCTTAACTTGAGCTGGAGAACCAACATCACCATTGAATCTCCAAGGATAGGTCGACATGTCAAAAGTATAAACTAATATTGTAATATTTGTCATGAGAACTGGGCACAAACCCACATTTGTAACTTATTAGTTTGGAGAAGGGCTGGGGAATGACCAGGACTATGTATAAATACTGCATGCTTTGTGATGACCAGTACTCTCATCCCTCACTGTGTCTGCTGATACACACTGTGAGGCACTTGGGAGCCATATTGCTATCTGCTTTGATATTTGTATCTGCACAGAATAAAGTTATATTCATAACTTTGACTTTGTGACTGGCAGATTCAATTTTTGATGGTACTAAGCCTCAATATTCCCTGCTGATTTATCACTCCCACAATAGATTTAATACGGCTTCACCTCCCTATGTCAGTGTGGGTATCACCTTACTCACATAGAATTTCCTCACAGGCACCATTGAGAATTTGCCATAGCGAACATGCAGGATTGCACGTTGGGAGGTTAGCTGGGACGCTTTTTGATGTAATTTGTCTTGCCAGGCTTTTTCGACTACGGATGTGTTGAAATGAATGCCCAGGTAGCGTATCACATTTACTTTTTCAAGCTTATCCTCACCATGCTCCATTTGAATGAGTTGGAACTTTTCCCTTGGTTCATCCCAGTCGTCATTATTTTGTTTTTTTGCACTATTTATGGCCAAATCGTTTTTATCCATGTACTCTGGAAGTTTGTCTAGTAAGCGCTGCAGTCCGATCTCAGTCTGGTCCATTCTTACCAAATCATCGGCATATGCAATAACTGGGATTTCTGTGTTGTTCAATTTTGGAGGAAAGTGAGGTATGTGTTGGAGTGCTTCAGGTAGGTCGGCGATGCAAAGTTTAAACAGCGTTGCTGCTTGCGGACACCCCTGTTTTACTCCTTTGTTAACTTGGAATGCCATAGTGCAGTTTCCTTTATTATCTAGCCTAACACACAAAGTTGTTTTTTGGTTTAGGGCTTCGATTGGGCCCCAGCAGGTCTTCAGGACAGTTCCACACTTGTAAGTTTGCCCACAATCTCTGATGATTTACACCGAAAATGGCCTGTTTTATGTCAATGAAGGTGATAAAGAGTGTTCCTTTTACTTGGATGGTATCAGGTTTTAGTAGCGAAAGAATTAATAAGGTGAGGTCTGTCCCAGTCTGTTTTGTGAAAACTGATTGAAGAGGATTAGTAATTTGTTAGACCTCTGCCCATTACGTTAACCGTGATTGTAAAGTTAAAGCAAAAATGTTCCATCTCACATCTAGTAACGCAATGGGCCTATAGTTTGATGCATCATCTCTCGCTCCCTTTTTAAATATCAGAAAGATTATACTCAAAGTCCACGAGCTAGGGAGTTTTCTGTGTATCTTAATGTTGAGAAAAACCGTTGCAATAAAGCTTGCCCATGCCTCTGGGTTGGTTTTTAGTACTTTATTTGACAACCTCTCTGGGCCTTCTGCTGATGAGTTTTTTAGTTTTTTAATCATGCCTTTGATACTATCGGTATCAGTTTGCATATCCCAGTTGCCAAGAGCATGGTTAGCTTGTTTGTTTAAATCTTTTTTGTTACTTGCAAAGAAATTGGCATAATGATCCTACCAGTTTTTCTCAGAAATTCCACAGCTTAGCCGTCTTGTCTGATTCAGCGTGATCTCATTTATTATTGACCACATTTCAAGCGAGATAGAATTTGCCATTGCTTTTATCATTTTTCTGCATTGTTCTTGTTTGCGGATCAATCTGTAACTGATTGCCCAGTTTCGATATCGCTGTTTTCTGCCTTTAAGCAAATGTTTTACTTCACATTTGCTAATATTTAAGTTTTGCTTCTTGATTGCTGTAAGGTCTTTCTTTAGTTGTTTCCGGTGTTCTGCAACTGAACTACTATATAAGTCTTGGAGTTAATAATGTCAGTTTCAGTACTGTCTTCACCATCCTGTAGGATCCAAAAGAAAGTCATATGAGATGTCTATTTGATCTGAATTGGTTACATCTTTGTAGTTATCAGGTTTGTTATGTCTTTTTCCTGTGGCCTCACTCTATTGCCTCCTTGATTTATTTCAACAGCCTGATTGTCAGATTTTAAATCAGCGTCCCACGTTACATTCCATGTTAGTTTTAAAGTTTTATGGTCACTGTGAGATTGTGGGAGTATTTCCAAGCTATCTATTTTATCGAGATGATTCTGTGAGATCCAGATAGAATTTATGGTGGACAGTTGTGTTCTATTGGACCAGGTTGTTTTACCCGTAATGTCTCCTTCTATTTGCCCATTTAGCATGTACATATTTCTGGATTTCATCAGTGTTTTCAAGTTGGCATGCGTTCCATTGCCGGACCCAGCCGCCTTAGAAAGTGGACATCCCTTTATGTCTAAGCATTTCATATTTAAGTCTCTGCAGATTAGAACAATTTGGTTGTGGTATTGAACTTGTACCTTGTCAATAATTGATGAAATCATGTCTAACATCTCCTTTGCCCTTGATTTCACCGGATTCCAATAAACGTTAATGATATTTAGTAATGATGTGGTTAAAGCCAGTTGCTTAGTGACCACAGTATATAAGGGTTTGAAGTGCCGTATTCAAGCATTGTTTGATTACAGTCCGTTTTAATCAAGGTCAAGGTTCAAGGTTTTAATTAGGCCAGAAAATGGTCTTCCATTTCTACCTGTTTCAGCTGGGTTGATCAATACATCAAAACCATTGCGGACCGGCAGCAATCTTATCCACATTTTTCTTAGGCAGATAATTTGGACTTCTTTTAAATGGAGATGGGTGGTATTGAATAAATGATGAAAGCCTCTTCTATTCCATGATACCAATGTGCCTCCTTGAGTGGCTAGCTTATGTCTTTGCTAGTCCTTTCTTGATTTGTTTAATGCAGTAGACAGCCATCTGCAGTCAATTCTTCCACTTGGGAGCTGTTTAATCGTGTCTAAGATTGTATCCACCATATTCGACTTGCCACTATTATCGATTGTGACTCTTACGGGTAGTGCGCTTTCATCATGTGAATCTTCATTTGAGAACGAGGCAGTCTTCTCATGATTGTACTTTCTGTTTATACGTTGCTCTTTACACGGAACCTTTTGCCATTCATGAGAGTCTTGATCAATATCTGCCAAATAGAAGCCATAGCACAACAGTTCGTGACTTCCCTGTAGCAATGTTTCTTCAACCAGTTTCGGTTTTGTTTGCAGAATTACTTGATCAGCTCTCTTCTCATCAATATATTCAACAATAGCAACGTCATCAGATTATAAGGTACGGAGGATGGAACGCTGTGAAGCAACTACATTACGTTCCTCCTGTTTAAATTTACTGTGTTCCTTTCGCTTAATACGCTTTCCAAGGATACTTTTTTCATTGATGTTTCCTGTGCGGTTTTAATTTGTGCAGACCCTGTTTCACCACATCCTCCACCTCTGATGTTACCGGGTGCTCTAGGGTTCCAGTCAATGGCGTTTACTTTATTTTTTGCTGATTTTCCATTGGAAATATTTTCACTACTTAATGTAGACTTTCTCCGCATTTCAGATAAGATTAGAAATGTTTTGTTTCCATTGTCAGTTTGCCCCACATGCAACGACATTTCATTGTTTTTATTGGCTGGAACTTCAAATTGTACATCTAGGGCATTCGACATCAGGGGCCTTTTCCTTTATTTTATCACATGCCTGCCATTTGTGATCTCTCTCTTCGTTCTCTTTGATATAAAAGGAGATGTCATCGATCAGATCTATGTCGCCGGCGTTGTCCTCCCGACGTAAGGTTTGAATGGAAACATCTGAGTGGATTTCACTGTAGCTATCACTTTCTCTTGCTGAGTCTAAAGTTTGAATTGCAGCCTTTGACCTTTCATTTTTGCTTTTCTTTGCTGGTATACTTATGTGGCGAGGAGGTGTTGAGAGATTCCTCAGAAAAGCATGCGATCCATTTAATTTGTGTGTTGTGCCCTTCGCACATTCTTTTTTTTCTCATTGACTCTGTTGTGAGGGCTTTATCCCCGCTTTTCAGAGCCTGGTCAGTTTGATGTTTATTACCATCCATCATCTTTACTTGCTGAAATAACGTATATAGATCTTCATCAGGAAGCTCACTGTTCGAATTCAATCGATTCTTTCTTGGGAGGTCCCTATTTTGGCTCATTTCTCTGATTTGATCTTTTGGCTTTTCATTTGTCATTTGCAATCTTGCATTTGCATCTGCTCGTTCTATATTTAGTTGACTTTCTCTGTCTTGTTAAATTCTGCTAACACTATTTTGTGTAATTGAGTCACTCGTTCTACTGCTCTGTGTCTTTTCCAGGAATCTAATGCTTTTCTCTTTTCTGCAGGAGTCACAAGATGGTGTGATTGACCTACGATGGTGAACTGTGTTCTCACCTAGTGCCTCAGTTCTCGTCCTAGGAATCGTTAGAGCTTCTCTTTGGCACTGTTCGCCTGTCACATCCCCCTCTTCATTATTTTGTGGGGGGTTTCTGTCTTGTCCATGGTTTCTTTGCCTGCGTTCATCAGTTTTGGTCCTTTTACCAGATTCATGGGTGTAAATTGGACCTGTTTGCTTGTCGATGACTTGAGAATGCATCCACTTTATCGAATCAAGGAGGGCTTCCATCAGCACAGCATTTTTGATTTGCCCCCACTGGCTATATCGCAAAGGCGGTGCTGCCAATTCTGTGATGCTTCGGCCTCGGCCAATGAATGTGGAGAGGCCATACTTGCGTTCTTGGATCCAGGAGAGTTTACCGCTACTTCAGCATCAATGCAACGCAGATCCTGAAGCAAGTCTATAGGTTAAGCGGTCAGTGTGTTTACCTTTACAGCTCAGGTCTGGGAACTTGCTCACTTACTTCCTGCTCTTTTCTCCCATTACCTCCCTGCTTGGCTTCTAATAACTCGGCATCTGTTATGTCGAGGCAGTGCGGGTGAACCGCTAGGTCATTTTCAAACAGTTCACTGGTATTATGAGAGGAGTTTACCCTTGATGGAGTATGTATCACAAGCACACCACTCACCAGTGGATGCCTGCTAGAATCCTTGTGCAGAGTGTCTCTGACCCCTTCTCTGCATGCACTGCTGCCTTCATATTTCCACTGGTGAAGATGGGTGCTAGGGCAGGATAGGTCATCTCTGCCGGACTCCATGATGTCTATCGGACACATCGGTATTTGTGAGGGACTGGGGGTGACTGGGACTTCTACAGGACTCACACGCGGCGCTACGCACCATGAGTCAGTTTTTGAAGGTGGGCCCAATAATTAAAGCACCAGTAACATCCACATGGAGCAAACAGCTTTCTCCTTCTCCACTGTCAACGAAAAGCGCACAATAACTGGGAGTGATTTGGACTCCTACAGGACTCACGCATGGTGCTACGCACCGTGAGTTTGTTTTTAAAGGTGGGCCCAAAAATGTAAGCGGCAGTATCAGCCACACCGAGCAAACAGCTTTCTCCTTCTCCACATGCCAAACGGAAAGTGCACAATAACTGGGAGTGACTGGGACCTCTACAGGAAAATATGATTCATATGCCACCCACCAAGGGACACATTTTTCATTGATATAATCCTGGAGCAAATGAGGAAAAAATGTAGCTCCACACATAATTGACAAACAAACTCCTGAGTAGTGTCATTTGATTTGCAGTAAAAAATAGGTTTTTGAAAAATGCCTTCATATGTGTCAAAATATGGAGATTAAGAGCACTTGTCATGCAGGGAGATGTCTATGCCCCTGAACCAGACCAAGCCCCCCTGTCAAAGGAAGATGATGGATTAGTCTCCTCCCCTGGTGTCCCAAAACACTCCTACATTTTCTGGGCCTATCTGCACACAGATGGGAGTGGACTAATGACACAGAACCAATCCCTTCTGTCACCTCACCTCAGATCAGGACTTTTCTGACTTTACTGCTGTCTAACATCTGAGATGAGCTGCTGCTGACATCTGATCAATCCCAGCACTAGCAGTGAGGCCTAATCTTGCAGAGGAGCCAGGAGACATAGTAGCTGACTTGGGACCTCTTGGAGGAGAGAGGAAATCCTTGGCTGACCCTATTCACTGTCCCAGCAGTTGTGCTCTGACGCTCCCCGATGTCCAGTCCAGAACTTTACTGTAAGTAAACTAAACCCCAGAAACCATAGAGTGTGTAGGGCCAGTATTCTCGTAGCATTGCATTAGATAATTCTCTGTTACAAAATCCCCATGTGTCTGTATTTCAGTCATTGCCCTGTGATGGATCCCCATTTGCCTATGTAAATCCTTAGTATATTTCTTTAAGCAAATCAATTAATTTCCCCATTTATTTCACAGGATTTGTTTGGTTGGAATTCGAAACCAACCATCTTTTTCCAGTGTTTTGTTAACTGGTATAGTCATAAAGTGTTGCTCAAAGAATTGATCCCATTCTGATCTGAGAAACAAATGTGTCCCTGTGTTTAAATTGTGCGCTGCTAAACGAATTTCCATTTGCAGCGTATTTTCCCATTGCATCTGTCATCCTAACCAAAAACCAATTTTCCTTTTGTGAACTACCCCCTTTCTCAGAGCTTGCCTGTCATTTTAAGCATCAGTAGAAACGAATTACCATTTGCATCTTCTTTCCCATTGAAATTGCGCTTAACATCCAAAAAAATGATTTTCCCCTTCTGTTCCTCTTTCCGTATTGTGAGTTAAAAAACAAATTTCCATTTGCATTTCTTTCCTATTGCCCATGTATTGCATATCCTAAAACCAATTTTCCTTGTGCACTGACTAGGATTCTCTAAAAACCCTGACTGTCTTTTTAAGGATCAGCAAGCAAGTTCCCTGTCTTTCACTTTCTTTCCCATAGCAGTTGTGAGAAATAATTTAAAAAAATGTTTTCCATTGTGGTCTAAAAACGATTTTCCCCCCCTCTTGGCTGGCTCCCCATATTGTTTCTGTGGGCACCACCCAAAACCGTTTCCCCCCCTGTATTCCTACTCCCTGCCATTGCCTTCCATTCAAAAGAATCAAGCACAATTGATGTTTGGGGACTGAGTGTTGCAAGGGGAGTGCTTAGCTCTTGTGCTATCATTGTGTGTTGAATGGTTCTTCTTCTGTTTTGTCATTAAAAAAGAGTACGTTTTGTGATTGTGTATCTTAACCCGGTCACTTTATAAAGTCATTGCATGTTTGTGTTGCCACAACATTGGTGGCTGTTGTAATTGGTTGATTCTAATTTGACATTAAATAATACATTAATAAATATTTTATTGATACACACCAGCCTGGTTCCTAGTCCATTGTGACACAAGGTGTTTATGGCGGGTGTGTGTGAAACGGGTCGGATGCCTTCTCAAAAGAATCTGAGGGATACAAATTAATGTGTTTTTATTGTGCACCACATTCATTGTAGGAGAAGGAGATCCCTGGTTTGCGTGTACTTCAAAATTGCTTCCCCCTGCAGAGTGTTATGTTGCAGTATATACAGAGGACTATTCTCTTCGAAAGATATGGCTCAACAGCCGCTTTTATTGCTTGCAGGGTAACTGCTGGGATTTTGTGTCCTACAGAAGTAGTCTGTGTGGTTACAGTATTGGTTGAGGAAGATGAGGTGGAGGAAGACAGCCTACTACTTGCTAAGAAAGGAACAACATTTCTGATAGCATTGCGGTGGTTGGATTTGGTCTGACGGTGCATGGAGGTGGTCCCGTAAGAGTACTGTTCAGGTAGTCCGCAACTGAGTACAAAGTTGCACTCAGTGCATTTCACTTTGGTAGCTTTAGCGTTTGGTACATTGCCAATAGTGGTAAAGAACTGCCACACCCATGATTCTCTCTGGGTGCTAGAGGTAGGCACTTTCTCTACCTCATGTTCTTGGTCATCTTCATTGTCTTTGGAAGTCCTGCACTTTTTTTGTTGTGTAGGTCCTCCAGCTGGTGGTGGTGGTGGCTTTTGGGGTGGAGGGATGGAAATAGCTGATGCCATTTTTAAGATAAATAGCAGTTTTGCTAATATTCATCCAAGTATGTGCTTTGTACTAGATTGTTAATGGATAATGAGTAAGTTTAGGTGTAGGAGCTGTGCAAGGGTACATTTTGAGCTTGAAAGTTCATAGACCAGTAGAAAATGCAGTTCCAAACTGTCCTGGAAGCATGGACCCAATCACGAAGTGCAGATGCGTTTGTGGACACCTCATCATGTCCCATGCGAATGCATGGACACGTGGCACTGTCCGGAAAGTCTGTGATGACGTCAGACGTTCACAGACATCAACTGAGGCAAAAATAGTGGAAAAAGTTGCAAACAGTATATCAAAGTGTTCAAAATGATGCTAGAAGGTGGGAAATGGCACTGTTTTAAGGTGAAACTGTGTAAATTGGACAAAAATGTTGCTATATTGGGATAAGTATGATATTAGTAAGTTGTAGAAAAATAGCATGCACTGGAAAAAACTTGTTAAAGAGACGTTATGGTTAAGTTGCACTAATAAATACCTATGAAATTCAATGAAAAAACATTGTTAAAGGGACATTATGGTCACAAGTAATGGTAAGCTAGGCAACCATAACTCGCTCCACCACCGTGCACTGCTAAGACTAACACCCAAGACGTCAAAGATGACATCACAAATGACACTGCTGCATTTCCTCTTATTCTTCGCCTACCGCAATCCCCAATGGAAAGGACATCAGTACGGAGACCCGCCTTCCCTTTCCATGGTGGTTATCCTGGAAAATGGATTTTCCTTTTTACCGACTGTAGGAAGTAAAATCCTTTTTTTTTAGCACCGCAGGTTACTGCTTTGGCAACCCGGGGTACTAATGGAGAGGTTTTATGTACAATTATGAATGCCAAGTAGTGGGGGACTTAGAATATTTTTCATGAAGTGGAATTTATACACCATGTCCCCTATTTTCTGCTGTCTCACTGTTGTTCTTCCCCCATTTCTCTGTGCAAATGTAAATGGCCGCTGTAAGTGCTTGCACACATTTTCCACATACTTGTGGATGGTGGATGCATTAATTAGATCTGCTCATTTGACCTGCATAGTATGTGTGGTGGTAGCAACATTTTCTTGACAGTAATCAATTCATGGGGACTGAGGGTTGTGGCCTTTGAAGTCTTGATCCTTATGGCCATTAATACTAAAGGCAGTCACAAATTCAAGCTCGGTCTGGCCTCCAAATGACCGAGCAATTTGGGTGAACACGCACATGTGAGTAGACTCTTGCAAGATATAACAAATAGGGGACAGATTCATGGGGAAATATGAACGGTGCTGAGCACGTGGAGGGCGAGGTCATTCATGTGACATGGATGAGGATAGTGTTATAGCTGTTGAAAATTATTATTAGTTGATCGGTTCAGTAAGGCAGTATAAGGTAAGGCCTTATAAGGTAAGGCAAAGGTAAGGCAAGGGATCCCCTCCTCGGAAGGGTAGGGAAGGTGGTACCACCAGGCAGAATAATATTTAAAGGAGGTTCTTGGAAATACAAAGTAGTGGTCTGGAACAAGTAGTGGTTGTTAGTGTAGCGTGTGGGTTCATTTGGGGTAGTAGTGTTTTGTGGGTGAAGAAGTAGGCCCTAGAAGTGGCAGTAATCGTGTGAGTTGCGGTGTGGTGTGGTGTTTTCCCGATCTCTTGGACCGGCATGTGTGCATATGGAAGGGTGAGAGAGAAGGGTGAGGGATAATTCTTTTGTTTTGATTGTTATAAGCAAGTGGAAGTGTGCACAGCACATTAGAGGGGCTTTGCAGGGCTGGTAAGGAATAGACTTCACTAGCATGGGGGAGGATCACCAATAAAGCAAATGTATAAGGCCCTGCCACTGTATCATGAAAGGGTGGAAAAATATCATAAGCAGTGGATCGCAGCAACAGGAGGAGGGGGGATGCCCTACCCATGGCCAGGGCTCGCATAATACGAGCATTTTGGTACACATACCACATTTTTAGTAGCGAAATACAAGGGGAAGCAGCTAGAAAAGAGAAAAGAGATCCTCGATCTTTGGCATATGTTCAAAGATACAGAGGATCAAGGTAGTGGAGCGAAGGCACAGAGACAGAGAAGTGAGAAGTGTGGGAAGGGAGAAAGAGAAGGTGGAGCGCAGGAAGGGACAAAGGGATTATACCCCTTGACACCATATCCTGCAGAAGTGTACACTAATCCAAGCTATGTACTAGCTACAATAGGGATCCCTCCCGTGGCAGTAGATTCCCCTGCAGTGTCAGCAACATTACAGGCTACCGCTCCCCCACCTCTGTGTACCCACATGCCTGAAGCACCGCCAGTGACGGAGTATTGATCCAAGGAGTTTCAGGATAGTTTGACAAGTCTGCTAACAGATCTACAGAGGTTACAGACAGCACCATAAACAGGAAGGGAAGTAAGTGCACTAAGAACAGGGGCAGGAAAATGGAAGTCAGGAATATATTGCTTAGAATGGATGTTGGGGTTGAGAAGATAAACAGCCTGGGTGGGTGGATTGTCTTGGGAGAGGAGACTACGGTGCTGGGGGAAAATGTGGAGGGAGGGGATGCTGGCACGTTCACCTGAGTGAAGTTGAAGTGAGGGGTAAAGTTGTGGCTTGAAACACCCCCAGGTAGAAGGTATATGGCCGGTAGGCAGGTTAAGCAACAGAGCTGGGCGGATTACATTGGTGAAAAGAAGAGGTATTGTGAAGAAGGGCATGGGAAGTAGAGCAAATATGCAGATGACCCTTATACATAAGGGGGATGGGAGGTTTACTGTTCATCCTTGACCCCAAATGGATAAGAATAATTTGATTAAGGGCCTCCCACAGCTTACAGCAGCCGGTAGCAAGTAAATATACAAATTCAAAAGACAATCGGCAGGGGTGCCCCTGGCAATTGGGGATCTGAATAGCTTACTGGTTGCCGTAGTTGGGGATCAAGTTAGAGATCTATGGG
Source organism: Ambystoma mexicanum (assembly GCF_040938575.1). Taxonomy (NCBI): domain Eukaryota; kingdom Metazoa; phylum Chordata; class Amphibia; order Caudata; family Ambystomatidae; genus Ambystoma; species Ambystoma mexicanum. Next base: position 241,856,244 of record NC_090940.1, on the reverse strand, counting down.
TTAAGGCTGGATACCCAGGATTAACCTTGGGGGATGATGCATATGATGGGACATCATTCAATGGAGTTTTAACATTGGTATGGGACACATTACATAGAGCCTTTCCGGATACTCCCGATCTACAGTCTCTGATGCAATATACCATGGATGATGATGGGGACCCAGCTGGATTTATTCTTAAAATGGAGGAGAAATGGAGAGCGGAGATGGGAGGGTTGTGGGATCAATCAATACCATTCTTCTATTTTATCGTAAAAGAGGGCTTTGCCGAAAGAAGTGCAAAAGGCATTGAATAAGACTGTGGGTATTGAGGCGAAGGGGTGGGCGGAGATACAGAGCATAATAGTGCATCATTGCAATAGGGTTAATTAGTGGAAGTGGGAAATGGTGCAAAGGCGTCAGGGGGATGAAGCAAAGTTGGTAGATAAAACGTTGGCAAAAGTGACAGTTCAGGTGCCCGTACAAATGCCAGTACATGTGGAGGGAACAGCGAATACCCAGCAAGTTGTGAGTGACACTATTGTGGCGCTCTGGGACTGAAGGAGCACACGGACAGTGGGGCGTGGGGCAACAGTACCCCAGCCTACAGTGGCAGCAAGCAGGGTCACAGAGAGGAAGAGGGGGATATTGAAGAGGGTTTGTGTCAAGGGGAGGTGGGTTCAGACAGTCTCAGTGTTGGATTTGTTTAAGGTGGGGGCATTTTGCAAGGGAATGCAGGGGCAGGTCTGCAGTGGGGTATACCTCTGGACCACAGCAACAGTGGCCAGTGGCCAGGGGCCCAAGGACCTCAGGGATTAGCAGCTCGAACGCCAGACACACAAGCAAGACATCCACCACAGCAACAGTAGCGTGGTGTTGCCCTGGTAATCAGGGCACCAGGTGGAGCAACCGCTCCCCATTGGGGAGCAGCAGTAGTAGGAGGTAGCCCCTTCTCGTTGCCTGGAACGAGTACATATCTCGATTAGGACAGCCCAAAGAGAGCACTTGCATGTCTGGTCCGGTCGATGACTATCCACCTTGAAGAGGAACCATTGGTGGGGGCGGAGATAGGAAAGTAACAATTCATATTCATAGTGGATTCTGGTGCAACTAAATTGTGTATTATGGAAGGCAACTTTCCACTATCCGGAAAGAATCTTGACACTCAGGGGTTCTCTGGGGCTGTTTCCAAGGTTCCATACACTGAGGAGTTGGATGTAAAGGTGTGAGCGAAGATAGTACGGGCGCCATTACTATATTCTGAGAGTTTCCCTGTCAATCTACTGGGTCTACTGGGTCTACTGCTCAGTAAGTTAAACATGACTATATCCTTTACAGATTCATGGAGTAGTATGTTAGATGTCTGGGATGTGTGCTGTAAGGGCAATGTTGATTATCCACACGAGGTCAAGGGCGGTGGTGGTCCACAGGATTCCCATAGATCCAAACATATTCATTGATGGTATCACAGTGCCTGTGAAGGTGGTGCCCCAGATTGAAAAGCAGTGTGGTGAGTGCCCACTGATTTAATTTTTCATCCAGCTGCGTCACCTGAGGTAGTGGCAAGAACGATACTATTGCTGGACCTGCAGGATTGGTAGTGTCAGACAGAAGGATTGTCCTATTAGTGGTGGATAGGGACGGGTGTGAGTGGTGCACAGTGCTCTGCGTAGACCCAATGGTGCAGCTAAAGGAGAAGACGGATGATGAATTGTTTGAGAATAGTGACAAAGCGGGGGAAATACTTCTAGAAATGTGCGTCCCTTGTGACATAATGGTACAGTACAATAGAGTGCAGTGTCCCTTAATGGCAGTAACTTCAACTCCATTTTTTTAAGAAGATTTACGGCACATGCGTCTGTAGTTGTGGATTACTAATTCACATGATGTAGGGTTGTTGAAAGATGTAACACTTGTGTGTATATACCTAAAACCAGGTGTGGTGCTGCCCCGGGTAAGACAATATCCACTGTCAAGAGAGGCGGAGGAAGGCATCAGAAAGACCATACAGGCTCTTCTGGTCCAGGGTTTTATCGTGCCAGTTACGTGGCTGGGTAATACGGTAATATATCCAGTCAAAAAATCAATGTGGGGCAATTGGAGAATGATCCAAGACTTGTGCCCCCTAAATGATGTGGTACAGAAGGAGTTTCCAGTGGTTCCAAATCCTGCAACGATTCTATGCAGCATCCCTAAGGAGGCTACATATTTAACAGTGGTAAATTTGAAAAATTCATTTTTCTCGATTCCACTTCATCCAGAGCCGACATACTTCATGGCATTTACGCCGGTCAGATGTGGTTCCAGCATACTAGATTACCTCAAGGGTACTTTGAGAGCCTGAGTACATTTAACAGAATACTGCATGCTGATTTAGTGAATATCCAGGTAACCAGCACGATTATTCAGTACGTAGACGATCTACTAGTGTGTAGTGATAATGAACAGAATTGCAGAAGAGGCTCAGTAGCATTGCTAAAATGACTAGCTTGTAAAGGGCACAATGTTGACAAGGCCAAATTCCAATATTGCCAGCAGGAAGTATTTCATTTGGGTCATTTTACATTAGTGAATGGGAAGAGGATATTACCTGACGGGGCAGCATCGGTACCCGCCACCCGCAGAACCGCCTCAATTAAGGAGATGCAGAAGTTCCTGGGCCTGTGCAATTACTGCAGAGCCTGGATCCTCGACTATGCAGCATACACCATACCATTTTTGCCGGCCCTAAGAGAGGCACAGAAGACAAAGGACCACAATTTATTGTGGACCACAGAAATTATTAGACAGTTTGATGATTTAAAAGAAGTCATCAGCTCGGCACCCGTACTGGCCACCCCGGATTATACACAGGAATTCTATTTTTTCCACATTCTGATGGCCAGGTTATGACAGCAGTATTGACACAGAAATGCACTATGGGCCATAAGCCTTTGGCCTATTACAGTGTTTCTCTGGTGCAGTGATGCAAGGACAATTCAAATGCGAAAAACATTAGCAGCTGCTGCCTTTGCTATAGAGAATATTTCCACAATTGTGATGGGGGTGTTCAGTAATGTTGCATATGGAACATTCTTTGTTTGCTATTTTGTAGAGGTCAAAGTCCAAGCTGACCATGCAAAGGTCACCAGCATGTGAGATTATCATCTCGAAATCTCACATTGACCTGGTTAGTTGTACGACAGTGAACACCTTTTTAAAAGACATGCCGACGGCAGAGGACTTGACAGTACATGACTGTGCCACATACGAGGAGGAGGGGGATGACGCTCTCAAAGCAAGGGATCATGCATTAACAGAGGGTATGGTATTTTCTGTTGATGGGCTGTAAACAATTGATCAGGAGAATGGGCAGAGGCAGACAGGGGCAGCAGTGGTACAACTTGAGGGAGGGGAGTACGAGACAGTGGTTATGAAGAGGTGGCCTACACACTACTCCACACAAGTGGCAGAACACGTTATGCTAATCGAAGCACTGAGAGCATTGCAAGGGTGTCATTTTACAATATATTCTGGCGTATGTTACAAAAATGGTGCGCACAGGTCTCTCCTGTTGGAAGAGGAGGGGGTTCAGGCAGGCGGATGGGTCTCCGTTAAAGCATACTGTGCTGTTGGAGATATTGATTGAAGCGTTATTAGAGCCATCTATTGTGGCGTTCATCAATTGCTCTGCCCATGTTCGCGGGACTGTCAAAATCTGAAGGGAGAACACAGCCACCAATGCAGCAGCCAAAATGGCGGTGTATCAGTCAAGTGAACCATCCACTGAGTATGTTATGACTGCCCCACTGACAGATGAGCGTCCAGTGATTTACACCTCATTTCCCAGATTATTGAGCTTCAAGGGAGGTGTAACGCCTTCTCAGCCAGAGGATCTGTTATTTGGGCACTATTTGGACTCTTTTTCTGTGAAAGCAACAATAACAACAATAGCACTACTGTAACTTCTAATTTGCTGGGAAAAAAAACTGTATAGCAGTGTGCCTCTGATAATCCCTCCCTTCTCACCTGTGTTTATGTTTTGTGGACCTCTCTATCCTGTATTCTACAGGGGCACGTTGGTTTGAAAACTTTTCACTTGAAAGGCTGCAGTGTTCAAATGATGCTTGTCAGAATAATGTCCTTGCTTTTTCTTGAGTTATCTTGGGTAAGTATTTTGTGAAAAAAGATTATAGTTTGTCGATTCTGAGCAATCCCTACGTTGGAGAGTTCTCTCATTCTAATATTTTCCCTTTTATATTGCAGGTTCTTGGTTCTCTGAAAAGGTTAAAATGCTGCGGGATGGCTGTGGAATGGCTGCGACTATACTCGTTTTGAGGAAACTTTTAACAAATGTAAGTTCATCTTCACTGAGTAATTGCAGCCTTCAAAGACGAGCGCAGTAATAACTAAGCAAAAAAAAAATGCTGGAACTTCTGGTAAGCAACATATGTAAAACTTCTTCTTCTTTCTAGAAGTTCATTCAGTAATAAAAATACCATTTATTTTTCAGGTTTGAGGAATGCTGCAGGTGAAATACATACGAACGATGCAGAGTCTACTGAGGAAACCTCTGAATGGTGGCACTGCGACCGCGAACAAAGACTGCTGTGAAGAAGATGCTGCGGCTGTGAAGGAACTTCTGACAGAAGAATCAGAGATTACGAAATAAACAGCTGACAGAAGAAACGCTTTGGAAATACTTCAGTTTGTTAAGTCTTTTCAAAAACAATGGAATTCTGTTGATTTTCTGTGGAAACTAATGTCTCTTAACTTTCTTTTCTTTGAAAGAGTCTGACAGGAGATCACCGGTAGAGTTACCAGCTGTCAGCAGAGAAGAGGAGAAGTGAGCACTCAAGCGGAGGCGGGGTTTAAGGAGCTCCCTCTGCAAGAGGCATAGAATATGCTATAAGTTACCCGTGGACCTGGCGGTGGCCATATTGAGTTTATGAAAACCAATGTAAGCGCTACGTGAGCCTGCAATGTTATGAATGAGACCAATGCCATCTGAGCCAGGCTTGTAGCCACTGTTGACCCCCTGACTGATGTGAAGTTCCTTGCTCCTCTGGTATTCCTGAATGGGAACTGTGGTCCTTTACTGGGATCATTACAGTTTTCCCCCCCAAGACCCTTCCCAAGGATGAACCCTCTGGTCCTGGCTTAGTAGGGTGGTTTTGATGAAACTTCTGAAGTAATTTGGGGGCATGAATGTTTGAGCTAGGTTCCCAAGTCCTATCATGTGGACCAAACCCTTTCCAATCTACCAGGTACAATGATTTTCTTTTGACAATCTTGGAATCTAAAATTTCCTTTACTATGAATTCTGGTTCACCTTCTATGATTAGGGGTTTTGGTGGTGGCTGTAATCTGGTCCCTGGACTCAGTGGTTTTATCAAAGAAACATGGAATACTGGATGGACTTGCGTGAGGGATGGCCATTTTTCTTACTGCTGCGGGATTGTCATCGGTCTCCACCGGAAATGGGCACAGAAACCTAGGTTGGAATTTACGTGGGCCTTTGAGTGCAATGAATTTTGAGGACAACCATACCTTTTCTCCCACCTTATATTCTGGAGATTTTCTTTGAAGTCTATCTGCACATTTCTTTTGGTTCTCTTTTGCTGCAGCCAAATGTCATAAAACCTCTTCTTGAACTCTGGTAATGTTATCATGAAGACTCTGTACTGCTGGCCTCTCTAAAGATTCTGTGGGATCGAAGGTGGAGATCCGAGGATGTAAACTGTTCTGTATGTAGAAGGGGGTATAGCCCGTGAAAGTGTGTTCAGAGTTATTTTAAGCATACTCTGCGATACAAAGGACATCCACCCAGGAACAATCTATCTGGTGGAGAAGACATTGAATGTATTTTTCAAGAGTCTGATTGGTTCTTTCTGTTTGACCGTTAGTCTGTGGGTGGTGACTGGTAAGATAGACACACTTCAATTTTAGCCAACTCACAACATTTTCTTCAGAATTGCGATACAAATTGGCTCCCTCTATCAGGGATCACAGTAGTTGGAAATCCATGAGACGTACAATTTGTTCCAGGAATACTTTTGCTATGACTGAGGAAGTAGGAAGCCCTTTAAGGTCAATGACATGTGCCATCTTTGAAAATAAGTCCACCACAACAAGATGTGTTTAATACCCAAAACAAGGAGGTAGCTCCATAATAAAGTCTAAAGAAATGGTATGCCATGGCGCTGGTGAGACAGGTAACAGTTGAAGCAGTCCTGCTGGTTTCTGCTTTCATCTTTAATTCTGAGCACAAATACCACAAGTTTGAATGTATTCTATGATGTCCTTGTGCCATGTTGGCCATCAGAAATGCCTCTTGATTTTGTTCGTGGTCTTAGTGATTCCCAGGTGGCCTTCCAATGTGCCTCCATGGTAATTTGCCATAACTTTCTTTTGTAACTCCTGATGGGGTATGTAAAGCCGATTCTGGAAATAAGGTAGACCTCTTGAAGATAAAACTTAGGTCCTCGTGACTCCCAAGCCTCTAATTCTGAAATGATCATGTTAACACCTTCCCTTTGGGAATTATGTTTACAGGTTCTGCTGTGCTTTGAAGCTCTTCTATTTCTCCAATCCTTGACAAGGCATCCGCTTTTCCCATTATGTACCCCTGGCCGATAAGTGATGACAAAGTGATATTCCACGAAAAATAACTCCCAACAGAGTTATCGGGAAGACTGAGCTTTGGCTTTGCATAGATATTGCAGGTTTTGGTGATCTGGGAAAACTTCAACAGTGTGCCGGGCCCCTAACAAGTGGTGCCTCCATTCTTTAAACGTGTGTTTGATTGCTAGTAATTCCTTGTCTGTGATGCTGTAGTTTAATTCGGCGGTTGAGAACTTCTTGGACCAGAAGGCCACTGGATGCAGTTGTCTGGTTTCGGTTTCTTTCTGGGATAGTACTTCTCCCATTGCTGCACTGGATGCATCGGTTTCCACTACAAATGGTAGCTCGGGTTGTGAATGTCTCAAAATGGGAGCAGTGGTACATTTTTTCTTTAACGCCTGAAAAGCCTCTTCTGCTTCCTTGTTCCAGGAAAATGTCCTGTGCTTTCGCAGCAACAAAGTTATTGGGTGGACCAGTTGTGAAAAGCCTGCTACATAGTGTCTGTAGAAATGTGCAAATCCTAAAAAACATTGGACCCCTTTCACTGATGTAGGGGAAGGTCAATTTAGAACTGCGTCAACTTTTTGGGTATCCATTTGGATTCCCATAGGCAACAAAAACGAATCCCAGAAACACCACTGAGGTTGCATGAAAGGAGCATTTTTCTAGTTTAACAAAGAGCTGGTTTTGTCACAGTTTCTGGATTACTGCTCTTACATGGGTTATGTGTTCTAGGACCGAGTTTGAATAAATGAGAATGTCGTCAAGGGACACTATGGTGCAGACATCTAGCAATTCACATAAAACATCATTCATAAAATTCTGGAAGGCTGCTGGGGTGTTGCATAAACCAAAGGGCATGACTTGGTATTCGTACAATCCATATTTTGTGTGGAAAGCAGTCTTCCATTCATCTCCTTCTTTGATACGCACTAGGTGGTAAGCTCCTCTAAGGTCTAGTTTAGTAAAAATCTTGCCATACTCAACTTGATCCATTAACACTGGAATGAGCAGAAGGGGGTAAGGTTCTTGACTGTGATCTGGTTGAGGGCATGGTAGTCTATGCATTTACAAAGGTCCCCTTCTTTCTTGGGCACAAAAAACAGCAGAGATGCCATGGGGGACTTCGAGGGCTGAATGAACCAATTGGCCAGGTAATTATCTAAATAGGTCTTCAAATGAATATTTTCTTGTTCAGTTAGGGAATACATTCTGCTGCATGAGGTTTTTGAGCAAGGGATCAAATCAATTTGGCAATCATATGGCCGATGAGGTGGCAGCACGTTAACCTGTACTTCTTCGAATACTTCTTGAAAGTCTTGATACTCCGGTGTAAGGGTTCCTATCAACCCTAAGGTGGGTTTTTTTACATGAAATCTCTGGTGGTTCCGCCTTGAACATAGCAGGAAGACCTGCATTCCTCAGTAAAATCTATGGATTTGGCACGCCAATCAATCTGTGGATTATGTTTCTCTAGTCATGGAATTCCTAGAATCACTTTAAACTGTGGAGCACTAATTAGGTCAAGCAATATCTTTCCCGATGTCCTTCCTGGCAAAGCAAGGTGCAAACTTCAGTACACTTTGTCACTGGTCCAGATATTAGTTGAGTTCCATCTACTGCGGTGACATTTTCTACCAAAGCCTTTGACTGTATACCAATACCCATCCTGCCTGTTACTTCGTAATCCATGAAGTTTCCAATTGCACCACTGGCCACATATGCTTCCAGAGCATACATCTTGGAAGGTTGAAGGTAACTACTTAGTATGAGTGGAACAACGAAATGAGAGATCTGAATTTCCTTCTTTTGGCTCGACAAGTTGACCTCTACAATTGTCGAGCATTGGAGTTTTCTGGCTGTTCATTTTCTGTGATTTTTCTGTCCATCTTGTCTACTACTCGACCTGGTTTCCATGGAGGTTTCACTGGACATTTTCGTAACTGATGACCCGCTGAACCACAATAGAGACATACGTTCTGCTGTCTTCTCTTGTCTCGTTCTTCCTTAGATATGGGACCATGAACACCTCCTAACTGCATGGGCTCAGGATCACTTTCAGTCTTTTGATGAGTTCCGGAGTCTTTTGAACGAACATAAAATAATTTAGCCTCTGATCTGGCCCGATCAGAGTGCTGGTTCTGCAATCACTGATCCAGCTGTATGGTCAGCTCTATGAATTTGGCACAACCTGTAGGAGGATTCAAAACTTGCACTAAAATATCCTTGAGTTCTCCTCTTCATCCTCGATGAAAGAGTGTGGTTCTCTTCTCCTCAGGCCAATTGGTTTCTGCTACTAATCGATTGAAAGAGGCTAAATAAGCCAACAATTCTTGGTTACCTTGGCGTAAAGAGAGCAGCTCGTTATCTAAGGCCTGACCCAGAGCAGGATGAGCAAAAGGTTTCTCTTACTCTTGCTGAAAACCAGGAAAATTCCTCAGTAATGGATCATCTCAATTTACTAAGGGTATGGACCAGTCCGCAGCATGTCCCCCCAAAAATGACAGCACATATGCCACCTTGGCCTGATCTGAAGGAAAGACCCCAGGTCTACATAGAAAGTGTAAATGACATTGGTTCATAAAAAATGCAAATCACTGTTGGTCCCCTGTAAATCTCTCTGGAGCTGCTATGGGAATAATCCCGGGTAAAACTACTTGTAGAGGAGGACTAGGAGCAGAAAATTGACCCTGTGAAACTCCACTAGTAAGTGGTGCTTGTCCTGCTTGGGACTGTAGCAATTGGTGACCCAATTCCTCAGTGTGCTCTTTGTTAACCACCAACACCTTTCTAAGAGAGGTGGTTTCAGACCTAGCTGCATGAACTTCTGCCCTTAACTCTCCCAGAAGCTGGGATAAATGATCAATTCCTGTGTCCTCCATTACGCTCAGGTGGAGTATTTTAAGTACTGGCTTCGCGTTCTGTAACGCCTACCTGGGACTCTGCGGGAGTGTAATGACTTCTCAGCCAGAGGATCTGTTATTTGGGCACTTTTTGGACTATTTCTGTGAAAATGACAATAGCAACAATAGCACTATTGTAACTTCTAATTTTCTGGGGAGAAAACTGTATAGCAGTGTGCCTCTGATAATCCCTCCCTTCTCACCTGTTTATGTTTTGTGAAGCTCTCCATCCTGTATTCTGCAGGGGCGCGTTAGTTTGAAAACTTTGAAAAGGTGCAGTGTTCAAATGATTCTTGTCAAAATAATGTCCTTGCTTTTTCTTTAGTTATCTTGGGTATGTATTTGGCGAAAAAAGATTATAGTTTGTCAGATTCTGAGCAATCCCTACGTTGGAGAGAGCTCTCTTTCTAATATTTTCCCTTTTATTTTGCAGGTTCTTGGTTTCTGAAAAGGTTAAAATGCTGCGGGATGGCTGCAGAATGGCTGAGACTATACTCGGTTTGAGGAAACCTTTAGCAAACGTAAGTTCATCTTCACTGAGTAATTGCAGCCTTTAATTACGAGCGGGGTAATAACTAAGCGAAGAAAACTTGCTGGAACTTCAGGTAAGCAACGTATGTAAAACTTCTTCTCATTTCATTCATTAATGAAAATACTGTTTGTTTTGTAGGTTTTCCCAATGCTGCAGATGAAATACCTTCGAATGATGCAGAGTCTGCTGAGGAAATTTCTGAATGGAGGCACTGCTACCGTGAACAAAGACTGCTGTGAAGAAGATGCTGCGGTTGTGAAGGAACTTATGACAGAAGATGCAAAGACTACGAAATAAACATCTGATGAAGAAACACTTCTGAAATGCTCGGTTCGGTAAGTTTTTTCGAAAACAATGGAATTCTGTTGATTTTCTGTGGAAACTAATGTCTCTTAACTTTCTTTACTTTGACAGGTTCTGATAGGAGATCACCGGTAGCGTTACCCGCTGTCAGCGGAGAAGACACGAAGCGAGTGCTCCATCGGAGGAGGGGTTTAAGTAGCTCTCTCTGCAGGAGGCATAGAATGTGCTGTAAGTTATCCGTGGACCTGGCGGAGGCCACATTGAGTTTATGAAAACCAATGTAAGCGCTATGTGAGCCTATGGGTGCAATGCTATGAATGAGACAAATGCCATTTATGCCAGGTTTGTAGCCACTGTTGACCCACTGACTGATGTGAAGTTCCTTGCTTCCCTGCTATGCCTGAATGCAAACTCTGCTCCTTTACTGGGATCAAGACAGGAGAACACCTGCGCGGGAGAATGAGTTGTGGTTATGGAGAGGATGGAACCAGTCTCAGCAGATCTGTTGTGGAGGCAGGAGAGCTCTGAGAAGACAGTGATGCCCCGGTAATTGCTAGTTTTAGCATTTGAACAATTGCACTACCCATCTCATAGCTGGAAACAACACATAGCTGCAGACATACAGGAGGATTGGTTCACACTAAATATCCAGGAGAGCATCACTGATATGGTTGTTCATTGTGCCTCAAGTCAAAGTGCTAGCACAGGGATGACACTACAGACATTACAGGATTGCCCCACAATATTGGGTCATTCCATGAGTTACACATATTACACCGCCACAGGAGAGCATTGTAATGGATCAAATTACCTCATTGTGGTGGTTTGTCCCTCCTCAATGGTGGGTGGAACAAGGTCCATGTGCACACCCAGATGCCAAGTGTGCTGAGAGGTTTCTTGTGCGGGAAGTGTTACTGCGCTGGGGTGTGTGTGAGGTTTTGAGATCAGACAATGGCACATATTTCTTCAATGTGTTATTCCAGCATGTTACAGCAATACTGGGTATCAAGCATCGGATGTGTTTGATTTATCACCCACAAGCCAATGGCATTGTGGAGAGGATAAATGTACCCCTTAAAAGTAAGTTATCTAAACTGTGCACCACACTGAAGAAAAACTGACTGTTGTGTCTACCCTTGGCCCTTTTTAGATTACGCACACAGCCAAGCAAAGACCATCACCTGTTGCCTCACAAGGTGGTTTCTGGTCAGCGCAGGCATACCTCCATGTCCCTTGTGACAAGAGTTTCTGATGTGCATAGGACTGCAACAGTGTTAGGTGAGGAATTCAGGGATTATTTGAGCACACTAAATCAGGGCATTAACTATGTCTCCCGGCAGATTTCACCACCCAGAACCGTGACTACAGATATGCCCGATGCTGCACAGACAATGGGAACAAATCCTGAGCAGATAATGGCTAGACCACTGCTGCCTTGGGATTATAGCTACGTCTGCAACGTTGTGCGCCGCTGGAACAATCCCCGGTTCTAGGGACCATAAGAGGTGGTGTTTTGCATTCCCCTCGTGGTTAAAGTGAAGGTACTGTGTTACTGAATCCACCTCTCTTTTTGGAGGATATTACAGAGGGAGGTCCTATAAAGGGGGGAAGTGGTGGGAATAGGATTGTATACTATCCAAATGGAACGATACACATAAATGTTAATAAGGCAAGTGAAGTTACATATGTAAGTACTAATGTGAATACAAATAATAACAATGGTAACAGGTTTATTAACACCAATATGCATGTTATGTCTGTGAAGGAAGCAAAGAACAAGCTGTTTACAACTCGTAGGGGACAGTATTGCTAAAGTGACTATCTTTGAAAATCTGTATTGAAGAATGAAAACGGTCATATGACGGATGTATGACACATAGCAAAGTTTGTGTTTTGATGTGATTGAGGATGTTCATCTCCCTGAATTTTCTAATTCCTGGTATTCTGATAAGTGGTATGGGGAGAAATACTGTAAATGGGAGCTGTTATGTGTCTTCACTCATTCCGCATATGTCAGGGGCTCCCAAGATGTTAGTCCTGCAAGCAGTTCAATCATAGATGCACAATGCCTGGTTCATCTTGCGCTATGCAGAATAAAAGGAACGTTCCAGGCGCACAGTGTGGACTTGCAAATGGTGGGTGCAGATGTCACAAAATGCCCTGATGACCAAAGAAACATCATGGTGAAGGGGCAGAAATATGTAAATAATAACTGGCAGGACAGCACACTACCTTGCTTGGCGAAAGGACTGGTAACATACAACAAGGACAGAATAGCACGAGTGGTCAACTTTTGTGCACACATCTGGACAGAGCATATCACAAAGCTGATGTGGATTGCAACAATGGAGATTCTGGTGCAAGTTCACAAGGAAGAAAAATACAAGCTCTGTTTCTGCAGCAAGGGTACAGTCTCTGTTGGCACAAACAAACATTGTAATAAGACTCTCTTGATCACGGACATGAAGAGAGGAATGGCCGCATTGATGGATTACTACTGGATCTGAGATCCTCAAGCTTACTTGCACCTCCTAGCATCATGGAGGGGCTGTTGTTCGCTAGCCACATTGCATTCTGGTAATCCCAGATGAGCACCTGAAGGGGGGAGTGCTGCTTGCAGAGGGGCAAACGAGTCCCCCACAATACCATCTGAAGATGAGAGCCTGGTACTCACACACATGGCTTAGATTTGGCTATGAAAAGGACAATTCCACCAACCACAGAGAATGAAAAGGTTGACCTACATTTCTAAAGACTCTTCCACCTTGCTTGCTGAAATACCAGAAGAATATCAGCTGTTCAGCTCAGCAGAGTCCTTCTCCGTTTCTCTACTATTGCCAGGGGTACAGGCAGCGGGAAATGCCAAATGGCTGTAGCTAGTGCAGTGGGAACTGGTCTAGCTTGCATATGACACAGAGAATGGTTTCAACATGATCAAGGTTGAGTTATGAGCAAAGCAAAATAGGTATGTGCTTGATATGTTGACAGCAATGGAGGGTGGGATTTGGTGATTACTGTTTGCACGTTCATACCTCCAGAAGATGCAGAAAATGCATCACTATCCCACATCTTTGCTGCTATCCATGGCCGAGGTGTTCACGTGGAGAAGGAGGGAGGAATCCATGACAATGATTGGTTAAGCATTACTTTCAACTGGGCCCCATCATGGCTAGGAGCAATCATGAAGATGTTGATGCCCATCATTGTATTCAAACTGGTTATTTTCTGCATGTGTCAGCTGGTTCTTCGATGCTGTGCCACTGTGGCACCTGATAGCGCAAGAATGATGGTATCAATTGGTGGTTTAAAAACACCATGCACAACAAAAAACATTGAAGTGCAGACCGATGTCCCACAGGGTGGCCCGAAGATTGAAATATGTCCCATCCCATATGGAGATAAAGTCATTTCCAGAGCCTGTGATCCAGAGAACTACACAGAGGTTTGCTTGGGCCTGGCAGGGCAGGGGGCATGCATTTACATGACTTGTTCACCTGAAGAATATACATATAGGGGTGAGAGTTTGCGATCAGTGTGAAGGTGCCAATAAAAAAGAATAAGCCATGAGTGGATCTATAAACTGGGGAGTGGGAGCACAGATCAATTCCAGAATTTGTTACTGTAGAAGTAATAAAGGGGGGGGCGTTGAGCCACTTTAAAGTAAGGTGAGATGAATTTGAGGCACTGTAATGAACTGAGGGGGGCTGTGAAAGGGGTGCTTTCCCGTCCAGTAGGACCCCGTGCTAACATCATCAATTATAGCATATTCATATGGTACGGCCCAAGGCACGGGCGGCATCACTATTTTGCATAGATATTAATATTCCTAGGTAGAAGCAAAGGCTTGCGGTGGTAAGCACGGTAAAGGTGGCATTGATTGCACTAGGTCCAAATCCATGAGGCAACTGAAATCTATGGTCAGGCCTGAGCTCCCATGAGGACAGTTCACACCCCAACCCACCACACTGTTTGTCCATTGTTCGTGAAAGTGTTGCAAAGATGTGTCTTTCACCCAACAGGAATGAACCCTAGAAGGCTGTGATTGGAGGCCGGCGCCTGGTGGGCATGTTATCTCACTTTGGCCAAAGCACGACCCGGCCCAATCCCATGGGACCATGTGTTATGGGCCATATAACTGACTAAATGCTAAGATCCCCGAATTTCATGACACCAGGTGCCCTTTGACCATCAACCCCAAAGTAATAAGTCCTGAAATGTTCAAAGAGGATACACAGTATGTCTCAATGCAGCGACAACTGTGCGATTTGTATTGCGAGGTGCTGGGAGGGATACATTATGACCTGGGAGTCAGATGGTGCGGAGGGAGTGAGTGAAATGTGCGGGTGAAGGTTAGAGTGCCCTGGAACCTCCTGTATGTCTGTTTTGAAGCCAGCCAAGGCCATGGTATGAGTGATAAACATGCTGTGCAGTAGGAGTATAGTTAATTTGTTTTCTGACCTTCAACGTGAGAAGCAAATGAGCCCCGCAGTGCCCACGTGATGAAAGACAGACGGACTGGGCTGGGACCAATACATTTTCATCCCACATGGATTAAGGCAGCACCTGTATAGGGTCCATCCAATCAGCTGCACAAGTGTGCATGTATTGCGTCTATGATTTTTGCCTTAAATGTTTCTGCTTGTACCTCTTTTCGGCAGGATGTTCTTGGCAGCAGAGTTCTTTGCTGTTTCTCTCATCTGCGCATGAGATTAAAACTTGTTATCCTTACAAGATGGGCTTGGGCCTTTCTTCCCGAGTGAGTTGTATTTTCTCTGGTGTGAGCGTTTGGTGGCTTGCTTTCAACGGGCTGCCTGGAGTGGGGCTATTGTCCAGGCTTTTGTACTACCTGGGATAGGAGGTACTGCTTGGCCAAATGTGCCTAAAACAGGATGCACCTGAGCTCTCTCAGTGAGAGTCACAATGGTAGTTCTCCTTCCATGGTGCTTGAAAGAGCGATCATTCTGCAATGTGCTGTTTTTGTGCAGTCCATGTCACTCAATCAATGGTTCTTTGCATGTGTTCCTTGTTCTGGTACAATTTGAATTGTACATTTTATTCGTAAAAACATGTCATAAAATCTATTCCATTAAATCTGAACAGTTTGTTCAAATGTATGCATACAGCGCTTCCACCTGTATTTTGGTAGCGTAAAATCCGGGGACAGTATGCGGCAGTGCATTAAATCAAGGCATACACTATTTATACCTTGAATTTACACAGCCATTTTACATTCCGGGTATGAGGAAAATTAGCACATATTATTGAGTATAGCGTGTGCTTTCAGCGGACATTAAACCAATGTATTCCTATGGAGTGCGCCTGAATTTTACACTTGATAAAAGCAGGCACATAACATAGAAATCCATTGTAAATACCTCCAGCAGTCGTTAATTGTGCGAGGCATTAACACTTTGCTGGCACGGAACGGAGGAATTGTGAAACCTGCAACCACCAGGTTTTAATATTGCTCTCCAATAATTGGTATGATGCATACAGCATTTAGAATTCTTCCTTAGATTGACGAGGCGACAAACAAAAGAGCTTTTGAATCACTTTTCAGCACGTATTTCGTCCCTGATAGATGGTATGTTTGATTAGTAAAGGCAACAACTTCTGCAGTGTAACAACTCGGACAGTAAAAACAGTCTGCATGTAAACTTAATGAACTTCGTAACTTGGGACCTCCACCAGATGGCATTGGTGCTTCATCCATTTATGTGTGCACTGAAAGAAAAGGCATGCGTGAAACATTCATATCCCTTCAATAGTTAACAGTTTATTCAACGAAATCTCTTATCTTAGCCTCGAGTCGTATAGTCCCAAGTCCACTATTTGGACAGAATTAACTACATGTTACTCTTGCAGCTCGGGTAACAAAGCTGCAAAAAATGATCGGCAAAATGTGGTTCGTTTTCCAACCGAGAAGCATCATATGAAACGGCAGATGAGGGCCAAGAACCACCGGCAAATTGCCCATTTCATTGGCTGCATTTGATAATCACACTATAGGTCATTTTTAAAAGGAAACATATAGAGCATGGAGGGATCGTCTACATTTGTCCTTAAGTGCGAAATTATCTTTTTGTAATGTCCTCCTTTTTACCACATAATGGCAAAATGAGAAGGAAAACATAGGCACAATTGCTTGGACTCTTCACTTTGGTTGGTTGGTGTAGAACTGTAAATGCCTCCTGCACTTAATGACTACGGATGGCATATACAATGGATTCCTATGAAATCTGCATGCTTTTTCCTGGTGGTGATTTCAGCAGGATTACATAAGAATCCGCAGCATTCACACCAGCATGATAATCTATGCGGGTAGTAAGGCACCTGCATTTGCCAGGCAATGCTCGAAACGGAGGCGCTGATGCTATGTCCACCCCACTCTCTAACTCCACCTGACAATGAAGTGGAACAGCAAAAATAGGGTCATTTTCCAGTTGAAACAAAGAATGAAAGTAAGGCGTAAGGGTTTTAAGCCTCACTTGTACGCTCCTCCACTTGTTGCTCAAAATGTGTATAACACTTCCGTCAAAAGTCAGAGATCACACGCGTGAATGACATGGCATGAAGGTGGTGAATCTGCATACAAATAACGTTCAAATTCGATGCCTCAGAATAACGCCAACAGATCTGCTGCAAAAAGAATCCATAGAAATACCACCAGACCCTGCTTCAGGTTCCACTTAGCACGTGAACATACCACCTGCACACACCAGGTGCAAATCACTAGGGTAAAAGTGGAATCACAACACAAAAGGGAGGACATCGCCAATGCATGTATAGCTGCTCCCACATGAAGCTACAAATGGATGAAAACTCAACAATTTAAGAGTGGAACAAGCATAAACAAACACTCTCTAATGCCAGGAAACTTTCCCAGCAAAATGAATGTAGATGACTCTGCATACCCTTCCTCTCTCCAGACAGCTGTATTTACCTTGGCTAGAGCCCTTATCTTATCCAGACTAGACTACTGTAACGCCTTGGATGTGAGCACGAACAACAGAAACCTAAAAAAAACTACAGGTGATCCAAAATAATGCTCTAAGAGCGTCCCTCAATATCCCTAGAAATAACCGCATCACCCCAATTAGACAGAACACCCACTGGCTACCAGTGCAAGAGTGAGTCGCCTGCAAAACCCTTTCCTTGACACATAAATGACTATCCAACTCAGCTCCCAAATATCTCGTTAATAAACTCACCAAACATCAAACTAACAGACCAACGCGCTCTACCCAGGCACATCTACTAACTATCCCAAGATTCAAACGGCAGAAAGCAGGAGGCGACAGCTTCCCAGTTGTAGCTGCCAAACTTTGGAACATGCTACCACTGACATTAATAGCCGAACCTTCCTTCTGGACCTTCAGAAAAAGTTTGAAAACATGGCTCTTTGCACACTAACGATTACCTACAAACGCCACTGACTGTAAAAATCTGATACTCCTATTGTATAGTTAGACTGCACTGCAATTTTAACCTCACCTGTACTCGCATCCTTTACCAACTTAAGTACTGCATGCTTCTCTATGTAATAGTATTGTCTAATCGTCTGCTATTGTACCTTTATTTTTTACCTGTCAAGAAATGCACCAAGATGCTTCAGGGTTAGGTGCGCTATATAAATGTCCAAATAAATAAATAAAATACCAGCGGCAGACAAGCTAAGGAGAATATATTGCCAAGCCCAGCAAAAACAGTCCTGAAGCCATCAGCTTTCATACAGCTCCCCCACAGCCCCCCCAACAAGGCAAGCCATGAGCCTGTACCAAGGAGTCATTCTACTTTGACACACCAGCCTGCACTTTAGCCACCTCCCAATGCAGTCGATCAACCCAAGCCCCAGCCACTCCTAACACGGCCCATCAGCCTGCACCACAATCCACTCCCCTTATGTATTATCAGTTATGGGCATCTCTTGAGATGGGAATGAGGATTTACAGAATTCCGCCTTCGGAATTACTGTGTCACCGGGGTTGTAATGCCCCAGTGATTCCGGCAATTATGGAGGCGGAATGGTATTAACGGTGCAGCAGGAGCCTGCCAGTCTTTCCAGCACGGTACCACTAGACTCATAATGAGGGCCATGGACTGCACCATTCCTAAGTGCAGCATTTGGGATACTCTTCAGAAGACAAAAGAGCTGATTCCAAAAGGATCTTTTGGTGGCCCAGATGATTTCTGTATGTTTATCCAACCCACACAATTTTGCGTCATAGACCACTGAGCTTCCGACTATCTACTTGAGGTGTTATGATATTGCCTTGACTTCTCACCAGTTTCATGTTAGCTTTCTCAATTGATTCAACTCCTTTTTTACTGCAAGAGATATAAGAGATCTCCATTGTATAATAGCTGAGACGCTCAAATCCAGATTGGTATATCTTTCTGACTGCTCATGGGATACCCTTTCGAAAAGGGCTGGCCTCATTTTTCTATTTTTCTTAAATAAGTAAAATAACACAATTTTAGATTTTTTTCTCTCATTTATTTTAAGATTGCTCTTTTTAAAACATTGACCTATGCATTCTACCTGTGCTTGCAAATCAGTGTGTGTCCTAGCTAGGAGCACAGAGTCATCTGCACATAAAAGCAAAGTATCATTTCTCCACCAATATGTGGAACAACCACAGATGCATATAATATGTTGCCAACCATTCATGCTGAGTATAGTAACTGAGTTGAGCCGCTAGCTGCTATTGCATCGGCAGTCTGTTTTCTGTGGCTACCTGAGGAGGGAAGGAGGCTACACGGGTTGTGGATATAAACACCAAACCCACGCAGAGTTCCGCGCAGAGTGCACCAACGAGTGCAGTTACTGGAGTTGCAGCAGGGATGCAGCGCTGCTGCTCGTTGTGGTGCACAAGTGAGACAGGAGTAAGCACTAATTGAGGATAATGGCTGTGACCTGCAACATATGGTGAGACAGTTTATCAAACAATGAATTACTGCCACGCTGGGTGACTAAGTGGCAGAGCACACTTGTGAGTTTCGTGGGAAGTCTGGAGCTTCGTGCTAATATGCCAGCAAAAAGGAGAGCATTATATAAGATATGCGGCAAGGCATCCTCGTGTAATTACATAGCAGATGTGGTGGTCATAGACAAGGCCCCAGTGAGAGGATTAGAGGAAGGTGCTGGGGGGACGTACAACAAATGATAAGAATATAGTGGGTAATAAAATCACAGCATATTTCCCTGCATGCCCGGACAATACCTCCAAGCCCCAGGAGAGACAGGGAGAGGCCTGGTTAGATCTAATTATCCAGGACTCTTCATGGTCCACACTGATTGATAACAACTCAATCTTTGAACTGTGTCATTCGCTTCAGAAGGAATGCACTAGTGTAGCGGCAGCAGCTAATAAACACAACCACGGGAGACCAAGTGGTGGTGACCGTGGCTACTAAGGATATAGCTCTATCTGGCTCAGGGCTACCTGCTATGTCAGATTTGTTTGCAGAGCAAGAGGTGACGTATGGACTAATAGACACATCCGAACCCAGTGTCCTGCATTTACAAAACTCTGAGTTGCATTTGGCTGATTTTGTAGTTGACTGTGATCGCATTCAAGGGGATGCATTTGGGGCTTGATGTCTTGAATGTACTAGCCACTCACTGATGTTGCCACTATCAATGCTTTGGTTATGTCCATCTAAAGTGTTAAATACTGAAGAAACGGTGGTGGAATAGACATGGTTGTATTGAAATTCTAAGAATTTTCCTGGCAATGTGATTGGATACGCAATTGTTAGTAGTGATATGAATAATTGTAGGTATTTATTGTATGTTTTATGTGATTTATACATTTTATGATGATGGTATGTTTAGTGTGGAAAGTTATGATTAAGTGAAGAATACGTAATAAATAAACATTTTAAAAAAAGGAAAATGTATAGAGTGAAAATAAAACTGAAGCAAGCAATCATCTCTGCCAAACTCATATCAATGTCCTAATGGTATTAGTTAACTTCCCAGAACAACAAAAGCAGACTTGTGAATTAATATTCCAGCCAAGCATTTTATAATTAAGCAATATGACCCGAGCGGCGGGGCATTACTGACTCAGCGAAGCTGTGCCCCACGTATGTTGTTTCTTCTTTGCACACACGTTAATAGTTTCAGTTAATGCCCGGAGAGGGGTCGCACTAGTGCGGCCCTTCTAAGTTTAGGGTGTCTCATTTCTCTCAGAAGAGAATGCGCCGAGTAGCATCTCAGGGGAATGCGAGGGGGTGGGTGGGGGGGAACACTCATCCGAATAAAACGATGGGTCTGATCCACAGCACTAAACCACACACGTACGCAGCACTGTTACGGCAGGTTTTCAGTCTCCCTGTGAAGGGAAGGCGTCGCCCTCCACGCAATACACAGGGTGATGGGGTTCCACTCACAATTCTCATCTGTTGTCATGGCTGGGTCTGATGGAATAGTCTTTGGATCCTGCAAAAAAGATCTATGTTGGCACAACAATTTAAACAGTCTAAATTGGATGTGCTGTTTGGGGGAAGAAGGTAAGATTGTTGGAAAGGAGATTGGAGACACAGTGTGGGCCTCCGGTCCCCAGAAGAGGGGCGGGTTGGAATCCTGTACAGAAGATCCTTAGGGCTACAGATAACAAACATACACATGGATGCCCAAAGTAGATATGTTGCGCTCAAAGGACGGTTAAGAGCATGCATTATCACACTCTGCTCTGCTTACACCCCTAACCAGGGACAGTCAAGTTTCTTTGAACCACTGTTCAATTTCTTAGAGGGCTGGAGAGAGCGAACGCTGGTTTGCAGGGGGATTTTAATGTAGTAGCAGAACGGGACTGGTATCCAGTAAGGCAAAACACCCATCCACCGAGTACCCTTCAAGGGAATGGATTCCTGAGTCAGTTAAGGGAACATCATCTAATTGAAATGTGGCGTTCAGCTCACACTGAAGAAAAGGCCTTTACTTTTTTCTCCCCCTCCCCCCACCAAACTTTCTCGAGAATAGACTACCCCCTACAAGGACCAGAGAATGAATGCGACATACAGGGATCAACTATAGAAGTGGTGCCCTGGACTGACCACGACCTATGCATGCTAGACGTCGACCTGGGCCCCCTGCCCAGGCCAGAGCAAAGACGAGTCTGGAATGATTTCTTGTGTAGGGACCCAGTGTTCAGGGAAACACACTCTGATGCCATCACAAGTTATTTTGAGACGAATGAAGTTGAAGGGATGTCACTAAACACAGTTTGAGAGGCAGGAAAAGCCACAATAAGGGGAATCCTGATAGCTGAAGGTGCAGCTAAGAAAAGACTCAGGCAACTCAGGGAAGGGCAATTAAGAGCAGACATCTCCCACCTGGAACGTAGCATTAGGAGCCACCCCACCCATAAAGAGGATATGGTGAGTCAAATTAAGGGACTGAGGGAAGAGTTAAGGGACATATGGAATGGTAAAGCACTAACGCAACTTAAGTACCTTAAGCAGACATTTTTCGAGAAAGGGGACAAAGCCCGCATGATGCTTGCCAACCGGCTGCGAAAGCAAAGAGTAGACAGGGCAGTGTATAAAATCAAGGATGAGTCCGGCGCCCCTCTCACAAATCCGTGGGAGATTGTCAATCGCTTTTCAAGGTTCTACTCAAAGCTGTACACGGCGGAAGGTGATAGCGCCCCCTCTGCCACTCTCCCTCACCCGCCGATTGTCAGTGAACACCTAGACATGTTAAACGCCCCGATTACCACCCTAGAAGTGCAGGGCACCTTTTCTAATCTTAAGGCAGGCTCAGCACCAGGGCAGGATGGCTATACGCCAGCCTTCTACAAATCAAACTGCAACACCCTCACCCCTTTCCTCACTAAACTCTTCAACTCAATCCTAGCGTCATGGCAAGCCCCCAAATCATTCACCGAATCTACAATCATTGTTATCCCTAAAGAAGGCAAAGATCCCCTAGAATGTGCATCGTATCGCCCAATCTCACTCATCAATGTTGATGCAAAAATCTATTCCAAAATCCTGGCCGCCCACCTGGCACTAGTCCTCCCCCAACAGGTCCATTCTGATCAGGCAGGGTATGTAAGAGGTAGGCAGGGAGCGGACAACATTAGGAAGACCTTAGACCTCATGGCTACTCTTCGTGAAGCCGGTGACAGCACCCTCCTGCTATCAGTGGACGCCGGAAAGGCATTTGACTGGGTAGAGTGGCCTTTCTACGGGCAGTACTGAAGTCGGGGGGGCTGGGAGCTGCGTGGATTCAGGGAGCTAGAGCGCTGTACCACACACCCCAAGCCAAGGTCTCCATCAATGGCACCTCATCAGACCCCTTCACTCTTACACGAGGCACAAGGCAGGACTGTCCGCTCTCTCCCCTAATGTATGCTCTAGTTATTGAACCCTTCGCTCAAGCCATTCAAACTAATCCCTTGATTCACGGCATACCTCGGGGAGGCAGGGAGTATAAACTAGGCATGTTTGCCGATGATATTTTACCCTACCTCACCCAACCATTAGAATCCATCCCTGCCCTCTTCTGGGAAATATTGCAGTATGGTGGCCTATCAGCCTTCCAGGCAAACTTTCAAAAAACTATAGCAGTCCCCTAAAAACAAATGTAGAACTACTGGAGCTGTTAAAAGCAAATTGGGGCTTCCAGATACAATCCTGTTCTGTCAGATACCTAGGTGTAAACATTACTGCCTCTCTCTCAGACCTCTTTGAAGCAAATTATGTCCCCCTATGGAATAACATCCAAGATGATGTCAACAGTTGGTCCAAATTACCTTTGTCTTGGGCGGTACGCTTCACCTCTATAAAAATGAATGTCCTGCCAAGGATTTTGTTCTTGTTCCAATCTCTTCCGATAGCTATTCCTAAATCATTCTTGGTAGAAGTAAAACGCTTTTTGCTGAAGTACGTATGGGCTGGTAAAAAGCCCAAGACTCCGTACTCCACTTGAATTCAGCCCAAAGAGTTTGGGGGTATGGGATACCCAGACCTGGAGGAATATAACAGAGCATCCCAGCTCCGGGTACTGCCTGACCACCTGTGGGAAAAACAGTGGGTAGTGATAGAAAATTATATTTTTGCACCAGTCACACTAGGGGAATGGCTGTCGGTCCCATTACAGCAATGACGTGAAGACTTCGGGAGCACCCCGTTTTAAAAGTGTTGTGGTCTCTTCGGCGTCCATCTCAAGTCATGCTGGGAGTCACAACTTGGCCTTCCCCCCCTGAGCTGCATTTGGTCCCCCCCATTTGAGACCTGATAAGTGAGGTTCATAGTTTTCAATCCTGGTATGAAGCTGGGCTTGTGAGAGCGGGACAGATGTGGAAAAAGGAAGTATTAATCCCTTTAGAGGATTTAAAGGAAGCTCTGCAGGGTGTCGAAGTCTCCCCCATGCAATTCCTCCAGCTACGAAGTGTCCTGAGCGATGCCCGTTGGGGCAATTAATTGAAGCGCCCTCTTACTCCATTTGAGCAAATACTTAGCGTCCCCCAAACAACAAAGGGTCTTATTGCACGAATGTACAAGACTCTGATCACTAGAGGTCTCCTCGGACGCCCAAGTCTGAGATCAGGTGTGAAGCAGAGCTGCGACTGGTAGACAAACCGGAGGTTTGGAAGGCAATACATAGAGCGGTGTGGGCATAATCAATTTCTGTACAATACAAAATGCATAATGCGCGCCTCCTGGTGAGGTGGCACTACACTCCCCTACGGTTGTCCAAAATGTTTCCAGGCACATCCCCTTACTGTTGGAGAGGCTGCGGCAAAAGGTGTAACTATTGGCACCAGTGGTGGGAATGCCGTGAAGTGAAAATGTACTGGAAAGAAGTTCTAGGGTGGATTCAGGCCATAGACGGGATACCCAAAGTACTCACACCAGTGCTAGTCTTGTTTGGGGTAGAGTCGGATGATGAAGACTCTTACGTGTCACTCTCACATATGCCACGTAACCTACTGTCAGCTTCCCTCCGCACAAAAAGGGAATGGCTGACCAAAGCACACACCATTTACGAAATGGAGAGCCTTACAGCCGCCGTCCTGGAATCTCGTAAGAACATAGATATGATATGGTTACCTTTTTTAGAATTCTATACAGCAAACTGGGATTCTGTACGACCGATTGACTAGACCCTACACCAAGATTAATAAGAAAAGCTAATGGATGTCTCCCAAGTCACCGACTAACTTTCATTTCTGTGTTGAAAACCTGTAATGTAATCTATGCAATGTAAAATATGTGCAACGAGTGGTGCTGTGCGAAGTTCCGTCCATTCCTTTTAATTAGTCTATTGAGTCATGATGAGTGGGGGGTGGGAAGGGAGGGTGGATTTCATACGACAAGTTTTGGTCGTTCTTCTTAAAATCGCACTGTAGTTGTTGTATCTGCATGCTATTGACCTGTACTGTGAAGCCAACATGTATTAACTCAAACTTGTTGAAAAATCAGTAAAATTCATTAAAAAAAAAAGAATAACCAAATAACTCTGCTACAGGCACATGTCGTACCAGCTAGATATGGACAATGTGATCCTTCATACGTGGCTATGTGCATTATTTCCTCAAAGAAGACTATGAGACATGCACCTTTTTTGGAGATGTCGCCCCAGTTGCAGTGCCTGTGGTTTGCTAGGCAGGTGCCCGCACTTCTGAAATGCCACCCTATCGAAACACTCATGCTCAACTGTTGTCATGCCAGGCTACAGCATGTGATGGAAGACTTACCTTGTCTCGATCCACTGTTCTGTCTGATGCACCCATTTCTCCTTGTTAACATTACAGACCTTACTTGGCAGCCCAGAGAATAACAGAACCACACCAATACTCTACTATACATTTACATAAACAATCCAGTGGAGAATTGAGTGGTTGGCAGTGGCAGCAGTGGACACTTTGAGTGATTCTACAGTGTTTATTCTTTGGAGGTGGACCCTGCAGCAGAGAGTCAAAAGTAACCCTTAAAACATTCAGAAACGCGTGGAGCGCCATGCGGAGTGAACCATTGAGTGGTTGGCAGTGGCAGCCGTGGACCCTCTGAGTTTTTCTACAGTGCTTATTCTTTGGAGGTGGTTCTGCAGCAGAGTGGCAAAGCTAACCCTTAAAACATTCAGAAATGTGCAGAGAAGCCGTGTGGAGTGGAGCATTGAGTGGTTGTGTAAGAGGATTCAATTCAACACTACAGCTAAATCAATGCCTAGTCTGGGATACTGAATGGAAACCCTTATTGATATATCTTTATGTCCAGTTCATGCGTTCTGGATGACTACCCCTATATAACACCCCTCTCTTGGAATCCTCCTGACCCCACTGAGCCAAGAAGTAGTTCTGTTTTGCAAGTTAAAAGGTTTAATTGATAATTTAAACAATATATATATATATATATATATATATATATATATATATATCACGCTTTATAATAAATTAATAATTGAATATCACACTTAATCTGATATGATAAAGATTAACAACGGAGAATCTGGCACTAGCACACCTCTTTATAATCACTAAGGAGTTGACATGAAATGGATAAGATAGCAACAATACTTTTATGGTTTCAAATGGATGCAATGTGGAATGAAATGCAGTACAGAAAATACTCAATATGATTTCAACAAAACAATGTAATCACTTTTCTCTGGCAATCCCCTCCCCCCTTTATGCAATGCAAGGAAATGGAAGGGAAGCACACAGTTCTCAGAAATGCAATCAAATGTGATTCAGTTCACCCCAGCAACTTAGACTACAGAAGATGAAACACAGGCAAAAGTGCTTTGATATGTGCTGGCAATGGAGTGAAAATATGTTAAAATGCTTTTAATTCCCTCTAGGAGGTTCAGGGTGAGTGAAATCAAGTTAATATTAGTCCAGGCTCACTCTTGCAATGATTCAGGGATGATTAGCAGGTTAAACGAATTTCTGGCAAATGGAAGGCAAGCAGCAGCAGATTTTTACACGTGGAGAAATTTGCAAATCGCGGCAAAATTCGCGGGTGCGCCGGGCGCGATTACAGAGGAACTACAAGGACTATCACTATCATTTTGGGGTCCTACGAAAGCCTAGGATCTCAGCTTCCAGATGAAAGTTACTGCAAGTCTCTAGCACAAACGGTCACGGAGATATGAGCGATTAAATAAAGGTTGTTTTTCAGATTTGAAATTTTAAAGTTCAAAAAGACAAGTGCAGCTTGCAACTAGAAAATGACAAGTGACAGCTTTACAAATGACAGGTGACAGTTAGGAGACAGTTCTACTTAGATTAAAATAGGATTGAATTATATGATTTTAACTAAGAGATTGGTTCTGCACAGTTCAGCTATGTACTCACACTATATTCTTGAATTAGAATGGGCCTCGCCACGGATCTGGTCAGGTTTTAGACTGGACTCTGGTCTCTGCACTTCACAGTGATCTGGGTCAGCTCTCTCTGGTTCTGCTAACATTGGCCTGGGTCAGCTCTGCTCTGCTGGTCTGGTCTGGGTCTCTAGTTCTGGATAGATTGAAGTCTCCAGTTTGGCTCTCTGAAGGTTGAGGAAGGTAAAGTATGGATTTTCCCGGCAGAGCTTCCAGCTGCAAATGGATTTGAAGGTCCCTATCTGTCCTGTCTCTCTGCTTTTATGTGTTTTCTAAATGGGTGTGTGTGTAGCATCACTAGACCCTACCCCTCTCCACTTATCATTGGCCAAGCTTTCATTTCTCCCCTGATTGGGGAACTAAGTTGTGTCAGAGTGATGTCATTTTACAGCCTGCAGAAAGTCCACTCCTCCTGTCAACTTACACACAAATCTAGATTTGAACCAAATACATATTTGCAGAGGTACATGTTGTTTTAAAATTACATGCACCCATCATGCATTACAGGAGGTATACCCTGTTCAAACTCTGCTCTTCCTGGGAGCTTGCATTCAGAAATTGCAATATTTTGCACTTTTTAACTGGTTTGCAATACCGGACATTACCCCAAATTTACACACATGTGCGCAAGGAGTATGGACATTAGTTGATGAAGTGTCAGATTTTTCACATGCACACACTTTGAGTAATATCCTCTTTTCCGCTAAAACCCCCCTGAACATACCACCGGTTCTAAAAACCTCTTAAAATGTGGGCAGAAAAATCACAAGAATTATGGTATCATTTATAAAATTTTCACAAGTCCGCTCTATGAGTTATTCATCTTTTTAGAGTTAGGTTCTGGCCCCAAAGGGGTGTGGTTTTCCTCCAGCACAAGGTTGAATTTCTGGTTTTTCCAGTTCTGCCAAGCCAGCTTGCTCTCACAGGCAGTGCTCCTCCCCTTTGCTTCAGGAGGAAGCTACTTTTACGACATCTGCAATAAACCATCTGCCTGGGTCAGGACAGGGCTTTGTTCAGAGCTCCTGTATTCTGTGGGGGCTCCCCTTAATTCAATTATCAGAGAGATGGCATATCCTTAGTGTGGCCAGCAAAAGGCAGATAGGCCTGGGAACACAGCTGTGACTCAAGTTTCATCTCCTGTCGGGGGTAGCTGGTGGGCAGAATTCAGTTCCTTAAGCCAGGTTTCAGATAAAATGTCACTTTTTGTTACCCAGTTTAAGTCAAGACATTTTTTTTACATATGCAGCTAGAATGCTGATTCTAAGTTTAAAACTATGACATTTAAACAATTGCAACCTATGTGACACTCAAAAGTAGGTCACTCAGTCAATTTAAACATTTAGATTTTTTAGTGTCTTTCAGTCCAAATTTACTTAAACTGCTGAAATCCACAGCTCAGCCAGTCTTGTTATAAACCTTCAAGTCACTTCAGAATATAACTTTACATTGGATCCACCTCTCAGTAAGTCTTTCTTTGGCTTGCCTTGGGTTCATTTATTCAGTTTACAAAAAGTAAAATCTGGTGTTGTTTTAAAATGCCGGCTTTTGGATAGTGGTGAATACTGGTAATGCACCCATTTTTGGGATTTAAGAAATTAATTCTCCACAGTTATGGGTTTGCTTTTGGCAATCAGCATTGCCATTCCCAATGGTTTCAGACTACTGTGTGGGTAGTCCAATGGTGGTTTTAGGCAGTGTCCTTCTGTGCCCATAACATCGGCAAAAATGAGTGGCAGCCTATTCTTCATGCATTTCCCTGTGCATTTTCTGGGAAGCTCTGGCCATCATGATGTTTTCCATGTCAGTACTGCACAGGTTTGAGGTAGGGCTCGGATGCATGGGTAAATATATCCCACAAGCCCCCCTCTTGCGATGGCCATTCGGTTTCACTGATGGGACTCGCAAGACCTGGGATGTTTCCTCATCTTCCAAGAGATGGCACAGTTCAGCATCTTTTCCTCCATCCGGTACTGGTCGATCGGTTCTCCTCCCCGGTCCTGATGGGAATATTGGGCGGTACACTGGGCCCGTTGCGTCTCTGCTCCCGGTCTCCGAATCGTCCTCCTTGGCCCGTCTCCCGGTTTTCTTTCTCCTAGGACGACAAAGGAAGAGCGGCAATACCTATTCATAGACATTTTTCCACCACTGTTGAGATAGTGGGGCAGCATATGCATTTCATCATAACAAAACATTACATTCTTATTTTGAAAAAAAAACAGTATAACTAAGAGACAGTTTCATGCAAATCACAATATTTTAGAGACTAGATGTGGTATGTTTTATGGTTGGAACTGAATTAGTCTGAGACAGTACCCGCTAGGATTCCAGAGGATTCCTCCAGTTGTTGCAGAGTGTGCCTGGGATGGCAACATTTCAACTGGTTTATGTGGACCCACTTGTCTTCCCCCGCTGCCAAAGGACCTTTGGGAATGTGGATTTTGTAGGCCACAGGGGAGATCTTGTCGATGATCTCAAAGGGTCCCTTCCATGTAGGCAAAAATTTGCGCTGCTTGGCCTGGTTCCTTTGGAAGTTGTATAGATAGACCCGGTCCCCCACCTGATATTCCTTCCTGGAAGTCTTCAGGTCATAGTGGGTCTTCATGCTATCAGCTGATCTTTCTAGATTCCGCTGAGCATAAGCAAAAGCATGTTGAAGGTGTTTCCTTAAATTCTCCACATACTCATGAGTTGTGGAGGCATTTATCAGTGTCTGCTCTTGGGTCCTGTAGAGCAAATGCTGAGGAAGCACCATCTTGCGCCCAGTCATCAACTCAAATGGTGACATTTTGGTTGCAGATGAAGGGGTAGATCTGATGGCCATTAGGACCAGAGGTAATCGGATATCCCAACTTGGCCCAGAATCTGCCACAAACTTTTTTAAGATGCTCACAATTGTCCGGTTATATCTCTCTACTGCCCCAGAAGAAGCTGGCCGGTAAGCAATATGCAACTTCCTTTTGACCCCCAGTATCTCCCACATCTTTGTCATTACTTCACTGGTGAAGTGGCTACCCCTGTCTGACTCAATCCTTTGAGGTAGACCGAAACGGGAAAAGATGTGGTTAATCATCAAGGCAGCTGCGGTTTCTGCCTTGCAATTTGGGGCTGGGAGACATTCCACCCACTTGGTAAACAAGCATGTCACAGTCAACATGTACTTATTCCCCCTAGCAGAGCGAATCACGGGGCCTACGAAGTCGATTTGTAAATCTGACCATGGCAGTGTCATCCCCCGCTTTTGGAGAGGCGCACGGTGTGTGAGGGATGATGGCTGGAATTGTGCACACACAAGACACCCCTTCAAGTATTGGTCGAGGTCCTGCCCCATGTGTGGCCAGTATGCAACCTCTCTTAAAATTTCCAGTGTTGTGTGAAACCCCCTATGACCGGCGGTGGCCGCATCATGGGCGTGACTTAACATCAGGCTTCGGAATGAGGTAGGAACCACCCACTGATCGTGGCCAGCTTTGGATTTCCTTACCAACAAACCGTCTTGGATCCGGAACATTTTTGGACATTTCATCAACACTCTTAGGTCCTCTTTCCCAATGTAATCGGTATCCGTCAGGGGAAAGTTCTCAGGGTCCTCAATGTGCTGGTAAAATTTACCAATTATTGGATCCCCTTTCTGAGTTGTAATCAAATCAGCATCAGGGGTCTCCTTACTCCATTGTGCAATTGAAAGGTCGTTGTGAGCATTTGTCTGGGACCTAGTGATAGCAGTGACCTGGATTTCCCCCAACAGGGACTCAATCTCAATTAGATCCCCTTGGATGGCCCCGGTTTTGGCCAGCTGATCAGCTAAGTCATTTCCAGTTTTGTCTGGTCCCTCTACTTTGGAATGACCCTTGATCTTTTTGTAATAGATGGTCATCTCATTCGAGGTGACCAGATCATCAATGTTTTGGATCAACTTCCCACGCTTCAAGGGTTTGTTGTTAGCACATAACATGCCTCTGGCTTTCCAATTAACCAGGTGCTCCACGAACCCGTTCCGTACATAATCCGAATCTGTGATTATGACCAGTTCGTGGAGTTGATGCTGGACAGCAGTGAGGATGGCCTGATGCACAGCCATCAATTCTGCCACCTGACTACTTCGGGGACCAATTTTGTATCCAGCGGAGGGTTCTGGGGACTCATTCACCCATGCATTCCCTACGCCAGCCACCAGTTCTTTTCCCCCGTTGTTGTCAACATGGTAAGAGCATCCATCCACATAGACAGTGGGCATTCCCTCACACTTGTCTTCTTCAAAGACTTTGTGTGGGGAATTAAGGTATGCCTCCGTGTTGTCCTTGATTTTTAGACTTTCGTCCTCGAGACAGTTTTCTCTGGCACAATCAAGAAAGTTAGCCAGACCTTGCGCGAGGGGACTCTTCTTGTTTTGGCCATATCTGACCTCCACAGGAAAGCCTTGCATTGACAGAATCCAGGAAGTAATTCGGGAATTACTCACATTTCCGGCCCGGATTCTGTCACTTTGGAGATATTGCAGAGGCTGGTGTGGAGTCTCCACTATGATGTGTTCCCCCTGGATGAACGAGCGGTAATTCTTCAATGCCCACACCGTTGCCAGGAGTGCCTTCTCACAATCGTTGAATTTTTCCTCCACAGAGGATAAAGTTTTGCTCACATAGGAGATTACTTTATTGACCTTGTCATGCTTTTGGTATAATGCTGCCGTCAAGCACGTATTAGAGAACCCCGTCTCCAGGAAGAACTCCTTGTTTCTGACAGGGTAAGCTAGGCAAGGCGCTTGTGAGAGGCTTCTTTTGAGTTGTTTTACTGCCTCGGCTTGTTCTGGACCCCATTCCCACTTGACCCCCCCTTCAGGAGATGAATCAGGGGTCTGGTGATCTCTGCGTAGCCCTCAATGAACTTTCTGCTGTAATTAGTCAGTCCAAGGAGGCTCCTTAGTTCTCGCAGAGTTGTGGGGTCTTTTAGTTTCTGAAGGGCTTCCACTTTCTTTTCCTGGGGACAGAGACCCTGAGGAGTAATCTCATGCCCCAAGAAATTAACACGGGTTCTACACCACTGTGCTTTCTGAAAGGAAAGTTTTGCTCCAGCGGCCCTCAACTGTGTCAGAACATAACGGATCTCCGCTATGTGTTCCTCCACAGTTGAGCTTTTGATGAGGACATCATCTACATAAGCCAGGTTACCCGTCGCACCCAAGTCGGGCATGGCCTTGTGTAGAAAAATGTTGAATTTGTTGCCGGAGTTGAGGTATCCGAAGGGAGTCTGGGTCCAGGTGTACTGCTGGCCCCCAAAGGTAAAAGCCAGTTTGTATTGGTCCTCCCTACTGACAGGCACAGTCCAGTATCCATTGGTCAGGTCTATTGCAGTGAATACCTGTGACCCCTGGATCTGGGCCAGCCCTTGGTCAATGTAGGGCAGAGGCCATCGGGAAGTATGGACCCGTTTGTTGAGCTCCCTGAGGTCGGCACAGAGTCTCCACTGGCCGTTTGGCTTCAATATTCCCAGCACCGGATTATTGAAGGTGCTGTGGACTGGACGGATTATTCCCCGGGACTCAAGGTTCTTAATTATTTCAGTCAGGGACTCCATTGATGCGAGAGGCAAGCGATATTGCTTCACAAACACTGGAGTCATGCCAGGGTCCGTGGGGATTGTTGTTGTGTGGATGTCGGTGCGACCACAGTCATATGAGTCTACCGCAAAGAGATCTTGGAAATCCAAGAAAACTTGTTTCAACTTTTGCTTTTGTTCCAGAGTCACACAGGCATCAGCTAGGTTGACTCTCTCTTCCACCATCTGCCTGAAGCCTGGAAAGACTTCTGGTTTGGCTATTTCAGCGGCCTCCTCCAGCTGGGTGGAGTAGTCCCTGGTCAGAGTGCTGATTTGGACTGGAGGCTTCAGGTGGGAAAGGCAGCCCTCATGGACCTGGAAAATCACCTCATCCCTCCTGAAGTCACAAGTCACATCTTCCTTACCATAGGGGCAGGAAGTGTACACCAGGAAGTTCCCCCCATGCCGGGTAAAAATCCTGTCTGGTGTTGTATTGTCGTCACTGTCACTGTCAAAGCAGTCCTTGGGGATTGGCCCTAACAGTTCATTACCTAAATCTATGGAAAAATGTCGGTCATCAACCGCCATTCCAATAATGGTGCCTGCGGCTAGAGTAATACTCTTTAAGTCGCTGTTATCCACCTCCAATGGAATGGTGTCATGTTCTATGTTGACTAATGGTGTTGGGTTTACCCCTAACCCTTGCTGTTGGAGAGAAGCATTTAGATGTATGTAAGCATCAGGGTTTTGCAAATATTGTCCTCTTTTAACTTTCACTTCCAGGGAGAATTGTCGAGTCCTTTCTGGGATGGTGACTTCCTCTTTGATCTGAATTTCAACTGCATAAGTTAGCAATTGAGCTGACCTAAATGCTTTTTCTGGATCATCAAAGCCCATGGGATTATCCGCTAATCGGGACCAAGCTTTGAAGTTTATTAGGTCCAAACTAATGGCAAAGCGATTGAGAATGTCACTGCCTAAGTAAAAGGCGGCAGGGACGTCTCGCACGACCCAACAATTATGGACTATGCTCTTGTTGCCAATAGAGATTTTGAGCATACACCTGCTTGGCAGGAGATGTTTGGAATTAGGTGCTTCCAGGTCCATTTCCCATTTGTCTATCAGTTTGAATGTGGGAATGGCTGGATCTTTTGGGAGTTGGCGAAACATGGCTTCGCTGATGAAGCTCTTACCATTGTTCACGCACACTCGAGCGAGAACAGAGTCCTTCCCATTATTTAACTGAACAGGGATGAACAACTGCTCTTCAATTTGCTGAATATCAGCCAGGCTCTGAGCTGATTTCACATCTTTCTGGACTATAAGAGTGGGAGTTTCTGATTGTGGATTAGTAAAGAATTTCAGGGTGTTTCCTTCCAGTGTGGAATACCACCTTAAACTGGAAGGAAGGTTGATTTTCAGAAATAGAGAAGACCCCCCATCACCAGTCTGTTGTCCTACTCTATTATTGTAACGTCTGGAATTTGGCTATTCTGGAAGTGAAATTCTACTTGGTCAGATTTTTGTTCAACCATGTGGCAGGTGCCGTTTAAACTAACATGGTTGACACTCTGTTTTAATTTTATGGGTCGGCTAGTCTGGGTCCAGAGGACCTTGTTTACACAATCTATTAGGGGTGACAACCTTCTCAGGAGGTCATTCCCTAGTAAACAAGGGGTGCCCTCTGGAGTCACAATTATGACTGGGTGTTTCAACTTGTGTCGCCCAATTTTAATGTCCAAGTCTGCCGTCCCCTCGACGGGAATTTCCTTCCCGTCAAAGTTCTGGAGTTGTCCAGGAAGTGAGGTGAGAGGAATTTGGTAATTCTCTCCCCTTCCTGCATTCAGTTCATCAAAGGCCCTTCTGGACAGAAGGGTAGCTTGAGATCCAGTGTCCACCAGTGCCAAAATTGTACCCTGCCCCTGTACTTGTACCGGGGCATAGTATCTTCCCTCCTTCTCCTCAAGGGGGCACAGATAATGCACATTTTTGGACAACTGGTGGGCTAACTTTCTGGTTTTGGACATCGCTAGCGAAGAGATTTGGGCGGAATTCTGTGGAGAGCCTTGGGAATCTGAAAGAAAAAATTGGCAACTGGAGATCAGAGCCATTGTGGGTTCCCCTGGCTCCGGTTCCGGGCCGCCCCCCCCTTTTTGGAGGCAGTCACCAGGATGGGTTTGAACCAGGGGATTTTCTTGCTGTTGGTTATGGGATGAGATGGTGGGCGGCGGTAGCTCAGTCTCCACATCTCCCCAGTCTGGATTTGCATCCCTAGGGACCCATTTTTCTTTGGGAGGAGTTCCCCCCTCTCTGAAGGAGAAGATCCTTTTCCCAGGATCCTCTGAGGATCCCTCTCCCTCAAATTGGAAGATATGCACCTCCTCCCCAAACTGAGTCTGTTTGGGTCTTTTGTTTCTCCTACCACCCCTCTGCTCCTTAGGAGGCAGACTTTCAGGGGCAGGAGATTTTGTTTCCGGTTCCTGGGTTTCCAGAGGCTGTTTACAAGCGAGGAAGGAAGCTTCCTCCAAGGCTTTACACCCCCCTTCCCCTTGTGCCTCCTCCCTGGGAACCGGTGAGTTATCGGGGTGCTGCCCCCGTCATTGTTCTGGAGCACCAGGTCCAGAGTTGGGTGCGTTCTGCACCGGCATGCCGATCTGAGGGTTATGCTGAGCCCTCAGTATGTGACCCAGATCCCGCGCCATGTTTTGAACCTGGCGCTCTAACTGGGAAACCCGCTCAGGCTGATACGGGGCCCTGTTTTCTCCCCTGGGCTGATCCCGGGAAGGGTAGCTATCCCTTCTTTGGTAGTACCCCTGGTTGGGAAGATTTGGGTACCCCTCCACCCTTGGCCTCCCCTCTCCCGGATTAGGTTGTCTGGGCTCAGGGAATTGGGGAAAGAAGGATGGATGATTTTGGGGTTGGAAATTGGGTGGATACCTGGGGAAAAAGTTCTGCCCAGGATTTGGAGAATTTCTGCCCTCCGGTGGGAAGTTAGGAGGGAAGATCCCTGGGTTAGGTGCTTGGCTGGATCCCCCCCCCTTGGGCTGGAGGAGTCCACACATAACCCAGGATGGGTCGATTTCCCTTGTAACGGGGACTTACACAATCAGGAGAGCGAGGGACCCCATTTGTGGGGCTGCCTCCCTGGCTCCCTGTCTGTGACTGGCCCGAGGACCTTCTGGGCCTAGCATTATTAGGTGCAGGTAGGTTTTTAGGCCCCCCCATCTCCAAATCCAAAACGGGGGTGACCTTTACCTCTGCCACCTTAGCAGCAGCAGGGATGCTGTTGGCTTTGGGGTTTTTCTGGGCATTACTTTTGCTATCTACCGGTTTCTGCACCTCATAGATCCGGGTAGCCTGTTCAATGACCCAGTCTAAAGATCTTTTCTCGTGAAAATCCCTCACGAGCTGGGTCATTATGTATTTGGGCAAGGCATGAAAAAATGTATTAATGAATTCTCTACTGTCTGTGCGCACCCTTCTGGTGGTCTGCGCAAAAGCACGCTTTAACTCCTGCACAAATTCTTGTGGGGCCTGATCCTCCACACATTGTAAATTATAGGCTGCCTTGCGAGCCTCTTGAGGATTTCTGTGAACAGAAAAATGTTTCAAGATGGCCGCCTTATAGGTGGACCATCTTAAATGATTTTGGTCCTCCAGCCCCGCAAAGAAACTGGAGTATTCCGGGGAGAAGGTCCACTTTACATATTGAATACAGCTTTGGCTGTCCTTCAAATGGAAAGTCTCCATCATTTGCTCAAACAACTCTAAGTGCTCCCAAACAGAATACTTAGCGTTCTTATGGTAAGGCGTGATGACGCTCCTGATCGCCTTAATCTGCTTTAAAGGGTCCTTAAGCAAGGCCCTTTTTGCCTTATTGGCCTTTTTGGTTCGGGTAACCCTTGTCCATTCATCCTCTGACTCAGAGGCACTGCTCCCAGAGGTACCTGTCTGTTCTTCCAGGTTTTCCCGGATTCTGCGAGCCTGGGAATGGCTGGCAGAATGTGGGGACCTGGTCTCCTGTTTCCTGTGGTGCTCAGAGGAGTCCTCAGATCCCTCCTTGCTGCCAGGATTTGCTGGATACCCCCCCACTGACCTAACTGGGCAGAGGTTTTCAGGATGCCCTTAAGGGGCCTACTCTCCTGGGGTTCCCCACTGAACTGTACTGTACTTGGGTGCCCATACCCGGATGCCCACCCCTCCATTCCTGAGTGGTACTGGCCTATGAGCCCCATACTTTTAGCTGGATAGTAATCTGCCATCCCTGTGGCCCTGTGCTCATGTGCGCCAGGGGACATGGGGGTGGTAGAGTCCAGGGGCTGGGAGAGATGAAGGCGCCTGGTGTTAGGGCTCCTGAGGTTATGGTCAGGAGTCTCTCTTTCCCAGCGGACCTCATCTCTATCCGCCCCTGCTCCCTGTTGCAATGCAAGAGCCTGCATTTGTGCTTTCAGTTCCTCAGTCAAGGCCTTACTAGACTCTATCAGTCTCTCCTGCATCGCTACCTGTTTTTGGAGCCTATCATTGTGTTGACAGAGGGCCTCATTTTCCCTCTGTGCTTCCTGGTTGGTCCTGGAGAACTGGGCCAGTCTTTGCTGCAGGAGGTTTACCTCCTGAGTCCCATCCCTACTGGCCTGCTCCTTTCTTGCCAGAGCATCTTCCACCCTTCTGGTGTGCTCTACCAAGTTCTGGTTTTCTTTTTGGAGGTCACCCAGCCCCTGGAGGGCCAGGTGATTTTCTTCAATTTCCTTTTTTAAGTGGCAGACTTCCTGGCCTAAAGTGTCTCTTTCCTGACTGAGAGCCTGCATCTGTGCTGCCAGGTCGTCCCTCTGTCGTTGAAAGGCACCAGCTTTTTGGCGCTCCTCATCAAACTCTGCCTGGGTATCCAGGTCTTTCAGAATCAGTTTATTGCTCTCCTCTTTCTCTCTATCTAGCTGGCTTTGCAGGGTGACTACCTGCTCCGCGCATGACCTGTTGAAATTGATCTGTTGCTCCAACTTTTTCTGGTTCTGCAGTAAGGAGTCCAAACTGTCTTGGTGCTCCTTCTGCAGGGCCAGAAATCTGGTATCCTGGTCTGTCTTTTCCTGTTGTAGGATGCCCATATCCTCTTTTATTTTAATTACATATTGCCTACTATCATTTTCTGACTCCTGGCTCCTCTGCAGCCTCTGCTCAGAAGAGGCCAGATCAGATCGGGCCTTCTCTACTGCCATCTGTTGCCTATTTGCCAGATCTTGGCTTTCAGTGCATTTATCCTGCATGTCTCCCATATATAGGTACAGGTATGCTGCTATCCTGGCAATCTTATTGTGTTCATCTTTGGCTTTAGGAGCCATATATAGTTCACTCAGGGCCACATGTAATGGACCCTGATCTCTCCATAGGTCTGACCCTGTTTCAGTGACCTGTCGCGTGATGGCCTGCAACCAGGCATCCTGGCCCTGTTCAGTCCATTCACCTCTCACAAATAGTTTATGTAAGAGGTGCTCTCTGGCTATTTTCATGTCTACTAAGGTCGTCATTCTAGAGATTGGTCTCTGTCCTGACTTACAGAAATTAGTATTTTATTTTTGCAAAACAGACCTTTTTCTTAGAGCGTTCCTATGAGGAGTGCTTTACAGCGTAACACAGCGTGGTGATCCGACCGGATATGTGTATCTAGTCAGCTGGCACGCTGTATTAATCTGCACAAATGGTAGATCTAACCCAAACGTCCGGCACGAGCCCCCAATTTGTAAGAGGATTCAATTCAACACTACAGCTAAGTCAATGCCTAGTCTGGGATACTGAATGGAAACCCTTATTGATATATCTTTATGTCCAGTTCATGCGTTCTGGATGACTACCCCTATATAACACCCCTCTCTTGGAATCCTCCTGACCCCACTGAGCCAAGAAGTAGTTCTGTTTTGCAAGTTAAAAGGTTTAATTGATAATTTAAACAATATATATATATATATATATATATATCACGCTTTATAATAAATTAATAATTGAATATCACACTTAATCTGATATGATAAAGATTAACAACGGAGAATCTGGCACTAGCACACCTCTTTATAATCACTAAGGAGTTGACATGAAATGGATAAGATAGCAACAATACTTTTATGGTTTCAAATGGATGCAATGTGGAATGAAATGCAGTACAGAAAATACTCAATATGATTTCAACAAAACAATGTAATCACTTTTCTCTGGCAATCCCCTCCCCCCTTTATGCAATGCAAGGAAATGGAAGAAAAGCACACGGTTCTCAGAAATGCAATCAAATGTGATTCAGTTCACCCCAGCAACTTAGACTACAGAAGTTGAAACACAGGCAAAAGTGCTTTGATATGTGCTGGCAATGGAGTGGAAATATGTTAAAATGCTTTTAATTCCCTCTAGGAGGTTCAGGGTGAGTGAAATCAAGTTAATATTAGTCCAGGCTCACTCTTGCAATGATTCAGGGATGATTAGCAGGTTAAACGAATTTCTGGCAAATGGAAGGCAAGCAGCAGCAGATTTTTACACGTGGAGAAATTTGCAAATCGCGGCA
This sequence comes from Ambystoma mexicanum, assembly GCF_040938575.1. Taxonomy (NCBI): domain Eukaryota; kingdom Metazoa; phylum Chordata; class Amphibia; order Caudata; family Ambystomatidae; genus Ambystoma; species Ambystoma mexicanum. The sequence goes on along the minus strand of NC_090940.1, from coordinate 241,817,512 downwards.
AAATTCGCGGGTGCGCCGGGCGCGATTACAGAGGAACTACAAGGACTATCACTATCATTTTGGGGTCCTACAAAAGCCTATGATCTCAGCTTCCAGATGAAAGTTACTGCAAGTCTCTAGCACAAACGGTCACGGAGATATGAGCGATTAAATAAAGGTCGTTTTTCAGATTTGAAATTTTAAAGTTCAAAAAGACAAGTGCAGCTTGCAACTAGAAAATGACAAGTGACAGCTTTACAAATGACAGGTGACAGTTAGGAGACAGTTCTACTTAGATTAAAATAGGATTGAATTATATGATTTTAACTAAGAGATTGGTTCTGCACAGTTCTGCTATGTACTCACACTATATTCTTGAATTAGAATGGGCCTCGCCACGGATCTGGTCAGGTTTTAGACTGGACTCTGGTCTCTGCACTTCACAGTGATCTGGGTCAGCTCTCTCTGGTTCTGCTAACATTGGCCTGGGTCAGCTCTGCTCTGCTGGTCTGGTCTGGGTCTCTAGTTCTGGATAGATTGAAGTCTCCAGTTTGGCTCTCTGAAGGTTGAGAAAGGTAAAGTATGGATTTTCCCGGCAGAGCTTCCAGCTGCAAATGGATTTGAAGGTCCATATCTGTCCTGTCTCTCTGCTTTTATGTGTTTTCTAAATGGGTGTGTGTGTAGCATCACTAGACCCTACCCCTCTCCACTTATCATTGGCCAAGCTTTCATTTCTCCCCTGATTGGGGAACTAAGTTGTGTCAGAGTGATGTCATTTTACAGCCTGCAGAAAGTCCACTCCTCCTGTCAACTTACACACAAATCTAGATTTGAACCAAATACATATTTGCAGAGGTACATGTTGTTTTAAAATTACATGCACCCATCATGCATTACAGGAGGTATACCCTGTTCAAACTCTGCTCTTCCTGGGAGCTTGCATTCAGAAATGGCAATATTTTGCACTTTTTAACTGGTTTGCAATACCGGACATTACCCCAAATTTACACACATGTGCGCAAGGAGTATGGACATTAGTTGATGAAGTGTCAGATTTTTCACATGCACACACTTTGAGTAATATCCTCTTTTCCGCTAAAACCCCCCTGAACATACCACCGGTTCTAAAAACCTCTTAAAATGTGGGCAGAAAAATCACAAGAATTATGGTATCATTTATAAAATTTTCACAAGTCCGCTCTATGAGTTATTCATCTTTTTAGAGTTAGGTTCTGGCCCCAAAGGGGTGTGGTTTTCCTCCAGCACAAGGTTGAATTTCTGGTTTTTCCAGTTCTGCCAAGCCAGCTTGCTCTCACAGGCAGTGCTCCTCCCCTTTGCTTCAGGAGGAAGCTACTTTTACGACATCTGCAATAAACCATCTGCCTGGGTCAGGACAGGGCTTTGTTCAGAGCTCCTGTATTCTGTTCAATTATCAGAGAGATGGCATATCCTTAGTGTGGCCAGCAAAAGGCAGATAGGCCTGGGAACACAGCTGTGACTCAAGTTTCATCTCCTGTCGGGGGTAGCTGGTGGGCAGAATTCAGTTCCTTAAGCCAGGTTTCAGATAAAATGTCACTTTTTGTTACCCAGTTTAAGTCAAGACATTTTTTTTACATATGCAGCTAGAATGCTGATTCTAAGTTTAAAACTATGACATTTAAACAATTGCAACCTATGTGACACTCAAAAGTAGGTCACTCAGTCAATTTAAACATTTAGATTTTTTAGTGTCTTTCAATCCAAATTTACTTAAACTGCTGAAATCCACAGCTCAGCCAGTCTTGTTATAAACCTTCAAGTCACTTCAGAATATAACTTTACATTGGATCCACCTCTCAGTAAGTCTTTCTTTGGCTTGCCTTGGGTTCATTTATTCAGTTTACAAAAAGTAAAATCTGGTGTTGTTTTAAAATGCCGGCTTTTGGATAGTGGTGAGTACTGGTAATGCACCCATTTTTGGGATTTAAGAAATTAATTCTCCACAGTTATGGGTTTGCTTTTGGCAATCAGCATTGCCATTCCCAATTGCTTCAGACTACTGTGTGGGTAGTCCAATGGTGGTTTTAGGCAGTGTCCTTCTGTGCCCATAACATCGGCAAAAATGAGTGGCAGCCTATTCTTCATGCATTTCCCTGTGCATTTTCTGGGAAGCTCTGGCCATCATGATGTTTTCCATGTCAGTACTGCACAGGTTTGAGGTAGGGCTCGGATGCATGGGTAAATATATCCCACAGTTGGCAGCGGCATCAGTGGACCCTCTTAGTGTTTCTACAGTGCTTATTCTTTGTAGGCAGACTCTGCAGCAGAGAGGCAAAGCTAATCCTTAAAACATACAGAAACACGCACAGTGGAGCATTGAGTGGTTGGCAGTGGTCAACGAGGGATCGGCAGGGAGGCGCTGTGTTCCATTTCTTGCAGGAGTCCCCTTAGGTAACCTCTGTGTTCATCTCACCAGCCCGCCTGCTTGCCTGTTTGCTGTTTATCCTGTGTAAGCACGTGTGTGTGTGTAAACTGATACTGGCTAATTTCCTTCCACACGTTGCGTTGAAAATCTGCAGTCTTGGCTGGGAATTTAAAACATACTAGTGTGACTGATTGAACACAGAACTGCATAATCACAGTCGAGATATTGAGGGATATATAAAGGGACCAACCTTGACTTTGGCTGCTTGAAGTAGATCGTGACATCAAGGAGGGGCACATCAGGACCATAAGGCCGAGACTGTTGGAGGGTTCCTTTCCTTTTATCCGTGGTGCGTGCCCCACACACCTTGGAGACTGCAGGAAGTCCCTCCTTTGATCGGCTGCCCCACCCCTAATCAGATGCATTCTTAAAAGAATAATTTTAAAATACTGGCTGGTCCTCTTTGTTCCCTAATCTGTGTTCCCCAGCTGCTTGTTTTCAACCCGTGCTAAGCTTGGATTTGTTTTGAATTGACTGGAACCATTGCATTATAACCTTTTCAAGGACTACTGTTTTTAGTTGTGCTCAGATCAGGCTTTTTACAGAATGCTGCGAAAGGGCCTTAGAAGCCAACTGACTACGGAAGACGCAATTAATGAAAATCAATGCATGGAAGAAAACATTAATGCTGTCCCGCAGTTTAATGAGGAAATATGTATTGGCCGACAAGAAGTCTCATAGTGGTGGCCTTAATTCACAACTTAGGGGAAGATACCACCAACCCTGCCGGACTAGATTTGTCCGGCCTAGATGATACCACCTCAGGTACAGCCAGTGTTGGTATGTCGACACACTGGGAGGAGCAAAAGACACCAAACGCTAAATTACCAGCAAAAACATTAAAGCAATTAACAGTCTTTTCTCCAATTGCCGGCCAAAAAATTATGAATTGTTTTGGCAAACAATCCTGCGCAAGTACTGAAAAAAAAAAATCCCGGTAAGGGGGATTGCCAGGCTGGAACACTCTGTGATGACCGAGGATATACAGATGCCAAAAAGAATGGAAGGCCTGGAAAAGAGTTGTGTATCCATAGTGACCCAAAGAGCTAAGTTGGGAGGGGAGGCTCTTCCGACGGGGGGGGGTTTGTCGAATGATAACCAACCGATTGATCTAGTTGAAGGAAATGTGGAAATTGAGGTTCTCAGTTCTATTGAGGGTTCCTTTGTTAATTGTGGAATACTTCAAGATCAAGTCGTTGTCACTGTTGACCCCATTGAACCTGATATTACAGATCTGACCACAAAGGAGAAGATAGGTATAACACAAATGAAAATGGGTATAAGGCCAAGAAATCAAAAAAATGTAAAAACATCAAAAAATACAACACCTCCTCTCGTAATTATTTCTGCAATCTTACCATGCCAGAGTCAATGGCTAAGGGTGGCAACAGAAGAAATGGTTCACGTAGGGTGATGACACCTGTCTTGGAAGAAAGTATGAGGGCGAATCTCTCTGATGTAAGTGATGATGCTACTCGGGTAGGGGAGAGGCAGCCAACGTTCACAACCCCCGAGAGAATAATGACCTACAGGGGACACAAGGTATGAGGGTTGCGATTGGGATCCAAACTGACCCTTCAGCGGGTCCCTTCAGGGATAAACCAGATGGTATTGTTGGTGGCCATGGAACTACCTCTGGTGATTTGAAAATAGGGGGGATCCCAGCACCTGATCCAAAAGAAATAACAATAAAGTTGGATCCTTTGGGTATGGCTCAAGATCTGGCTGCATGGGTTGCCCCTCCGACAGACCCTGAGAGCGATCTGTTATTGTTCAAGAAATTATATTATCCCAATATGTCATAACCTGTCGGGCCGGCAGTTGGAGGGGATATTATTCCCTCATGCAGTAACTCAGGAGCAGGTGGTAGCACCTATACGCAATGCCCAGAGGAGGACACAATTTTAAGTAAACTGTATGTACCAAATCCTGTACTGATTCCTGCCCTACCCATGGACAATGTCCATAGAAGTCATGTCATTGGCTATCACGATAGGAAACCACAAGGCCCGGGCTTGTAATATCTCAGAAGATATTGAGGGGTGCCAAAGGAAGCGAAGGGCCTGGACAATAGACACATGCAAATAATTGGGGAGGAAAGGGGTTATCTGATGGTAATAATGCTAACTACTGCAATGGTTTGTTGAGCAGGAAAGTTACACGGATGACAAGTCTCTGAGGCCCTAATACATCAGTGTGTTTGATCCATGGAAATGCACTAAAATACTTTCTGAGATTTCACACCTAAGTCTTGTATCCACCTGTGACCTTAACAGGGTTCAATTTCCAGATCGGGACCAGTGGGGGCAATGTAACATCTATTTTATTTGCCAATTAGTCTCGAATTCAGTCATTGTTGAAAGTGATAGATTGGAAAAACTGGGTTTCAAGGTGAAATTACTGGAGGTCTATCAGATTCCCATAAGGTGTAATTACAATTATGGTGGGCACATGAAGGTAGTTTTCCAACCAGATAGACCAGTTCCGAGGCAAACAGGGAATTATAACAAAGTCTTTACTAGACAAAACAAAGACTGGGCAGAGGTTTAAGTCGCCTTATGGAACTGATCCTCCTTTAGTCAGCGTGAACTCTGAAGGGTTGATTTAGGAGGATACATACCTGAATTACCTCCCATGGAATACGAGAAGGAATATCCATCTGCTAACTAATCCGGAAACTATAGCCCTGTTGATGGAGAGTAATATTTTTGCAAGAAACATGGATGGTGGAAAATGTGTCTGTAGATGGTTATGAGCTCTTTGTTCAAACTGCCAAGCAGAATAAGGTGGGGAGACCATCAGGGGGTCTGCTGATTGCTATAAAGAGTACCCTGGGTTTCACATCAAGATTAATGCTTAATCTCCCCTTTTGGATTATGGCAGTGAACGTGCACTCCTCAGTGGCGGACCTAGAAATACTTCTTGTGAATATCTATTGGCATAAGGGGTGGCAGATCTAAACAACTTCCTGGAAACAATTACCAATATAATTTGGGACTGGCATGGGGGCAGTCTTGAATGGAAGGTTAATACTTGCAGGGGACCTTCATTTAGACTGCTGCTTTTTTAATACAGATAATGAACCATGGGAGAATTAGCCAGATATGGTTTTGGAAAGTCAGAAGCAACAACAGTGGAGAAAATGGATGTTGTCACTTGAGTCTATGGCCCTCATTACGAGTCGGGTGGTACAGGGTTAACAGCACCGGTAAAGGTGCCAGTGCCGTCAACCCCGTACCACCCGATTCCGAGTTCCCCTCGCGGGACCCGCTCTGCACGTCTGGTCTCACCAGACGTGCAGAGCTGGTCCCGCGAGGGGAAGAGGGAGCAAACAACGGGCCAACTCGTATTGGCCGTTGTTTGCTCCCTCTCCCATTCCCATTCAGCCCTATGGGGGCTGCAATGGGAATGATGAAGAACCAGGTCCGGGTCCTCGGAGGGAGGAATTACTGGGCCAATAGCGGCATGGTTACCGCCGAACTCGTAATGAGGGCCCAGGGGTCTTGTCTGTCTGAATTGGGGAATGGATGTCTCTGATACACTGATAGTAACCTGGAAAGAGTAGTATGTCAACTATAGATTATACATTAGTTGATGCCGTTTTCTTTAACTCCAGTGTAGGTCTGATGATCTTACCTAATGCATTGAGTGATCATAGTGTTCTGAAAGTGGACTTTGATATCTTGGTAATAAAACTTAGAACAGTGGGAGAGGGTAAAGTGATTAAATGGTCTCCCCATAACATTGGGATATTGAACACGGAACTGGAGTTTTTTTTATTTTTTTTTCCTTCTCGCTCCGCACTCTCCTTTTGTCCCCCCTTCCATGCACTTCTCCCCCTTCTCCCTCTTCCCTGCACTTGCACGTTCTCAATGTCACTGGGCCTAGTAAGATCATTGTTTTTGTTCTCCCCTGTTCCCTTTCCCTGCCTGGTCGCGCTCTGAAACACTTGTGTATGAGCACGATAGAAATAAAATATCAATCAATCAATCAATCAATGAACTCCAGCACCTTAGAATAGAAACTTCAAATATTTAACTTTTGTAGGTTTGATACATTCTTGGGTAGCATATTTTTGATCAGCTTCTTGCCAATGAAAAAGCGTTTATGCAGCGATCCATGAGGTCGATCCGCTGCTCTAATTGTGACTAGGCACAAAAATCCATTACTATTAGACACATTAAATAAAGGTACACAACCTTCTGTAGATCGAGAAAAGCAGCATTGCGGCAAAAGGACACAGAAGCCATGCTGTCTACCCTGGTAAAAAGGGATTTAAGGGCATTTTGGGGTTTGATTAATGGGCAAGAGTTATCAACGATTGTAAGTCATTTGAATGCAGTTTCAGAGACTCAATGGGTAGAATGACTTTATGATCCCTACAGGGTGGATCCGGGGGGTGACTATGGAGCTGGTAATTGTCTGCCTGCCCATGATAGGGAGGATTGGCAGCCCACCATTGATGCTCCCGGGGTTGATTAAACAATCTAAAATCTCCCGGGTGGCTGGGCTGAATGGATTGACTAACAATACATTTAAGGACCACTCGAATGCCTGGACTCATGTCCTCACCATGGAATTCAAAAGTATATAAAAAATGTAGTTATTCCCACTTTCTGGCAAAGAGCATATGTGGTTCCTATGTTTAAGAGAGGTGAAAGAGATCAGGCAAGGATCTTCCGTCCATTTGCCCTAATAGACGCGGACTGTAAAATCTTTGCGTCTATATTGTTGACTCATTTGAAGGAGTGGATGACCACAACACAGCTCCTTAATACATTTCAGACTGGGTTTAGGACGGGTCATTCAACCAATGTAAATGGTCTAGTTAAGAGGATGCTTCATGAATCAGCTTGGGGAAGGTGTGCTGGAGATATCTATGTGGCCTCAACTGACCCCTCGGCAGCCTTCGATGGTGTTAACATGAGCTGACTTTGGTCAAAGTTGGTGATGTGGGGGCTGCCGGGGAGTATGCAGTGGCTAATCATGGCACTCTATGACAAGGCAGGGATCTGCCTCAGATTAAACCTTGATGGGAATATGTTACGCAGCATTGAAACCGGGGTTGGTCTGAGACAGCGTCCCCTGTCTCTTTAACATATATGTCTCAGACATTGGGGATTGCCTAGCTGAGGCAGGCAAGATCACTCTCAAATTGGGTGAGTTACACATTCCCTGGCTAGCCTATGCAGATGATTTTCTGCTCCTCAATAGCAGCAAGGTGGGTCTTCAGCACTTATTGAATACGTTTGCAAAATATGCAGAGGACAATGGATTGATTGTCAATGTGGCGCCTAGAAACACTTGGGTACAGGCACATTATAGATGCCATATCATATCACATCCTAGAAAAACATGTGTTTTGGTGCTGTCAAGGCGGCAGAAAAGAAAACAGCTGTGTCGGTGTATGTCTCGAATGCTAATACCGCAAGCTGCTTTATTTGAGTTTCTCGCTCCTGGCACAGCCTTCCTGGATTGGAATTTGCACCTTCCTAAAACAGAAAGCTACAGTGCTGTCTAACCAGGTGAGCAAATTGGAGCAAAAATACGGCTGCTTCTCCATAAAATCATTAGTATGTTTTCATGAAGGAAAGGTGGTCTCCAAACTAATATACGGGATGGAACTGTATTATGACGAGATGGATAATTTCTGAGAAACTCTTGAGGCAGAGTTGTGTAGATGGATTCTTAAGCTCCCAAACACTATTCCGGCCTCGGTTATTTGATTCAAACTGGGAATAGCTTTAGTGGAGGCATGGATGTTGTGGAGATTGCTTTCCCTTTTCCGAAGTATGATAGGCCTCTTGCTGAATAAACTCTATGAAGTGTTGGGTACATTAATGGATAAGTCTGATGTAGTAGATCATTCCAATAGGCTTCTGGTTAAAGTTTGATAGATGTGATCAGAAATTGAGCGACCTTTCTCTGGATAGGGTTACTCTGGTTAGTAACCACGATAAGGTAAAAAGAGCTCTCTACAAGAAAGATTGTATCAAAACTACTGATAGATTCCATGCGTATTCATCTTTGAGCCACCTACGGTGGGAACGTAACAGACGCTGGGTTATTTCGCCCGATATTATAGGAAGCTTTTGTTAAAATAACACTAGAATATCTTGCCAACCCATGAGGTTTTATTATGAAGGAAAATGGTCAGCCCAGAACACACGGTCTGTAGATTTTGTAATACGGAGGGAGAAATTGAAACATTGAGCCACCTCTTATTGGCCTATCCTGCACTCTGTACAGAAAGGTCGATCTTATGGCTAAGTTTCCAATGTGGGGAGTTAATGGGAATGATGAGTACATTTGGTCCCACTGCATTAATATTCAGAATACATCAGAGGATATTGGGATTGCTTCGTTTGTCAAGTCGATGGATTTATATAATGAACATGAAATACTATAAATTAGGGGTTTCTTTTATAAATGCTGCACGTGTTCTGGATCATGAAATGTACAATGGATGAAATATTATTTTTAAAATATTTAAATGGTGCACTGGTTTTTTAATTGTATGAATTGGTTGTAATACATTTTATGTGTCACTTAGATGAATTGATATAAATATAATATATTTGTAATTTTTTTTTAAGTGATTCATTATGTGATATTATGTTTTAACTTGTAATCGTCGTAAAGGTTTTTTGTAAACCATATACAATAAAAATCAAATCATAAACAATCCATAATTGGGACAGTGTTTGCTTCATCTCAAAATACATTTAAAGGCCCTGGCTAAGGAGGTTCCACCTGGCCAAACCCTAAGTAACTAACTGTTTAAGTGGGTAATTTCGGCTACTGCTGACACACATATTAAATTGACACTTGTCTTGGAAACTGGTATTTTATCTGACAATTTATGATATGGAATTTGCACAATGGTTCATTATGCACACTTGCTAACTTAGGCGCAACTTGGATGAATTTTAATCTGTTCTAATGTATAATTATTGGACCTGGCCTAGAAGATGCAACTCGGATGAATTTTAATCTGTTCTAATGTATAATCATTGGACATGGCCTAGAAGGTAACCTTGGGGATACATTGTATGTGTTTTAACCTAAGATATGTTTATTTAATTTGTGCCGGAAATCTTTATATTGTGATTTTTATATTGTAGTGTATTCTGTGTATATTGTATGTTACCTAAAGACTCCAAGTCGAATAAAGGTTTATACAACAAAAACAGCAATCCTTGCAAACACAAAAAGACATTTAAGACTGTTCATTTTCACAGTCCGTTTACAAGCCCACCACACTGGTTATACTCGTTTGCTAGCGGATCCCCTAGAAGACAGGAGCAGTTTGTTTTTCCGCATTACAAAGCCATGATTCCAAGTGTCAAATTGCAAAGCAAACAACAGGACTGGATTAGTGCCTACAGACAGAAATGGAATGGATTATTTTGGCAAGTACAAATACAGTATGTGCATTGTAGAAACACTTCCGAAACACCCACACCACACCCTTCAGCCCCCAGTAACTTCCACATCTAACTCACATCACAGTCCACAATTTCCAGCTGAGAGCTCACTGAACATGGGATATGATTCCATCCATAACTATGATCCCATGATGAGAGGACCGCTGAGACTTGAGATGGTTCAATGTTCGCTCATCGTGTTCCTTAATCAGAGTGTCGATGATCTCATGCAGGAGGCGAAAAGTGAAACATAAACGTAATGTATGGGAATGCAGGACAATCTCCAAAACTCTAAGGTATATCCAGCTGCTGCCAATTGGGATGGCTGGTATTCAAGTCAGCCCCCTAAACAGTATACAGTACAACACCCCACAGTATCCTACCTGGTAGAGTATGCAGTACAACACTTACTGAACAAGGCACATACGAATCTTTAGTTCAATTGTTTCATAGTGTAGTATCTTAAGGTCAACCATTAATCAGAGCCTATTAACATACTCCATCCTGGCTAGGGAGAAATCACCCATGTGAAGAGGTGTGAATACCTCCAAAGTACGCAACATTGCTGGAGGTTGACATCTGCTTTTCTGTGGGACTCCCTCACCACAGAACAAGCCAAGCAAAAATTCAAATGAAAGGAATAAAATAGATTGCCAAACCAAAACACACATTTCAATAAAGAGATACCAAAAGAGTATTTAAAGGTTTAATGTGCTAAGCAAGTGGTGAGGAAGACGCAATGACCCAAAACTCAAAGAAAATGTCAAAGTAATTTAATTAAAAAAGACGGCTCAAACTACTTGCAGGGAGGATTTGTACCACCCGCAATGTTTAAACTCAGTTACTTATTAGTAGTTTGTAAAATTAAAAAACAAATTCAGATGGCAAGGGGATCCGGGCCTGTGCTATTTGACCCCTATAAGGAACATTTGATGTAAATACTACCACCAGTTAACAATTGATTGCAATGAAACCCTCAATCAATGAAACCCAGGGGGTTAAGCTGTGTCTCTAAACATAAATGAGCTTCATTTCAATACTTTATAGTTGGTGACACCGTTAGAATTATAAGAAGAGTGATATGCCCAGCAAGTGGTAATGAGTTGTCATTTCCTAAACCCATCCAAAATGTCAGTGCATATTTCAAGAAGGAAGCACTTTTTAAATATTTTAAAATTGATAATTAATTAGTCCTGCGCACCATCTTTAGCTCTGCTGCCTTCTGCCTTCCCCACCACCCTTGAGTCTCCTGCTGCTCCCTTTCCCTTGCTCTGACCACCCCGACCCTGATTGGGCACTGGGCCCTATTTAACTCGAACACTCAGGGCAGCCCCACTGCCCGTTGCAGCCCCCCTGCAGCGAAAGGCCCAGAGGCAAAGGGCAGCTCCGAAAGAAGCAGCTCCAGACCGTGTTGGCCTATGTTAGTTTGTGGAGCCTGCAGCCATCAACCAGCAGCTACTAAAAATGTAAGTGAGGTTATGGGAAGGGGGTGCAGTTATCACTGCTCCCCACTGAACTGCCCAACTCAACCATTTACTTTCTTATACTATCCTATTCTCTAATTGTCTGTCTTGGGGTTGTCTGATGCGCCCACCTCAAGGTTTGTACACAAATCTTGCCTTGATTTTATCAAGATTGTGTCTACTGAGCCATGTCTCGTAGTTAGACTGATTGCTTCGTAAACCATAGGTTTTAAATGTTACTGCATTTACTGTTGTGCCCCCATTTTAGGCCATTCTCTCTCTATCCAGATGCACCAAATCTAGGTGTTACTGCATTTAGGTGAATTTTGGAAATTCACCGTACCTCACACATAGGTGAATTGTTTTCTATCTCTCTTTGATTTCAGACCAACTGTGTTAATTAGCCGTACACCACACTTAGGCCAACTGTGTGGGTCTGCCCTGTTTTGAATTTGGGCTGGCTGTGTTAGTTAATTATATCTCACTCTTACTTCTTAGTACCTAATACCTTAAAGTCTGATGCATGTAACCTTCAGCTGTATGGTAACCATACATCACATCTAGGTCAATTGTACTAGTTAGCCATAGCCCACACTTAGGCCAACTCTGTCACTACCCATGACATACGTACAATGTGGACTTCAGGGGTAGGAAATGTCACACACTTAGATGGATGTATTAAGGGTAGGAAATGTGATGCACTAAGATGGAATTTCCAGGGGTAGGAAATGTGATGCACTTAGAAGGATTTTCATAGGCGTAGGAAATGTCATACACTTATATGGATATTTCAGGGATGCGAGATGGGATGCACTGGGATTGATCTTTCAGGGGGGAGATGTGCTGCACTTAGATGAACTCTCAGGACTTCCACCAACAACCACGCTAAAAAACTCACTCTTCTGCATACACCTCTCAAACTCTGAACTCAGCATAACCATACCTCTACAGCACCACAATGTGCATGTACTTCACAACACTACACCATCAAAACAATCCACACATAATCTTGCACAACAGCACATGGCGGGCAACTCCCGAAAATCACATTTATTCTCAGTGAACGGTCTTCCTGTACTGAAGCTGCCAACAGCACATCCGAGCTCTCCTGCTCTTTTCCCGCTCAATACTAATAACCACCCACCCTCCCTCCTCTCATTAAAGATGGCCTGAATGCTTACAGACCACTTAGGTGGCAAGTGTGTGTGGTATACATGCATTTAAAATTGACATTAACATTAACTACGTATCCTGACGTACCTGGGCAGATTTGCTAATGGCTAGAACCTGAATGGTCTTTCTGCCAAAGTCTCCATTAAATATGTCTTCACAAGCTGACATCCTGAGGACAGGTGCTGAGGTCTTTCTTGCTTACACTTTTCTGTCTTTCTCCAGAAGACATCCTGAATAGTGTTTTAAATCTTCAAGAAAATTCCATCACAATCATTAGAGTACCCCAAGTTTGCAAATGTGTCTAAAGGGTCCTGAAAAAGATGTCTACCGGACTACACTTCATGTTTACCTCTCTATTTGTAACCATCACTCTCTAAAACCACAATGAGCTGCTTCTGCTTTACCCAGCTCGCCCTTACAGTCATTAACTATATCTTTCTCTAAATAATCTAATACTAACAATACCTTCCGCATGAATCCTCTCAAGGTTATGAACTCTAAACTGGTTCTCAAATCCAACTTTGATTGTATTCTAAAATATATAGAATACATCTCTTAACGTCCTATAGTCCTTGATCATTTGCAATTCTGAGTCCAAGTACCCTTAGGGACTCTCAATCCCACTGAAATAGAAGGTTATGTAGAGTTGTTTCCTGTTGCCTGAAACACCACTATTCCGTGGGACGCTCATTCCTACTGGACTGGAGGTGATCATTGATGTAACACACACTTACTATGCCCCTAGGAGTAGATGAGTCCCCTTTGTAGATGCTGGGGTAAGGCGATTTGCAAAACAGCTAAAGCTTTCCTCTAGCAAACATGTGTGGCAGAAACGCTGGCTTTGGTGATTTGCCTTTCACTCTGCCCAGGGCAGAGAGCCATGTTGCATTCACGAAGAGGGGAAATAAACCCTAGGTGGCTCACCTGTTCCCCACCAACAACTCTGAAGCCTATCCCTCGACGAAGTAGAACAAATCTCTTCTTCTTTAGTAAAAAAAAGAAAAGCCCTTCCAAAGGCCCAAATGGCACAAGATTGAGGAAACAGGAACTAGGTCAGTCAAAGTGCAAGATTAAACACAGTGTGAAACATTGCTGAAGATTCCACAGCAACAGAATTGTGAGGACACTGCTCTCCTTCAGTCCTATCAAGCGTCCCCTGTTCCCCATCGTGGAATAGAACAATATAGATGATTCAACAGTCCTAATTTAAGGAAACATTTCAGTTAACATGTTGTCACACCTTCATATAACCCTTTGAACAAAGACTCAGCCATACTACCAATTCACACTCACTTTGTGATCCGCACACCAAGTTATTTCAGTTTATTAGTAACTCACCTTGGCTGCCCTTGACCAACAAGACCTCTTGACCCTTCCTGCCACCCCTAATCCAGCAAATAACAAGCAGGGTCCTGGGAGGCCCTCTGCCAAACATTAGTCCTGGTTACGAGAGCCATACCCGAGTCTTTAGCTCACTATCTTTCACAGAGGAGAAATATCCAAAACATATCAGTCTGTGTCCTGCCCTGGGACAGTCCAGCACCAAAATGCTAGGCAATTCTCCTGTGAACAAGAGTACCAACAGCAACCCCAGACACGGGTGAGGTATGGTTGGCCCTCATCAGTAGGGTGGAGCTGTGCCTCGCTAAGAATAGTGAGCAAGGGGTCCACGTCTGGATTCCCCTAGTAACTTAGGGTGAGACCCAAAGTTACTTAAAATGCAAATAACAAGGGGGGGTCCTGGGAGGCCCTCTGCCAGACATTAGTCCTGGTTACGAGAGCCTTACCCAGAGTCTTTAGCGCACACCAAGTTATTTACGTTTATTAGTAACTCAAGATCTCTTGGCCCTTCCTGCCAACCTTAGTCCAGCAGCTATGGGAAATTTCCCCGAAACCCTAGCCCCAGAGATTTTGCTCTATGTCATCATTCATATCCCCCTCACTCTCAAGTAGGATCAAAATCTGCTAATTGGCCACGGGTATCAGTACATCCAGGGGTGTAAATACCTCAAACAAGGATTTTGTCCACTTAGCATAACCAAAGACTGATGCCATCTAGTGGAGTTCCCCCTGCCACCTGTGTGAGGAGATTCACACAGTGAGACAGGGTGCATGGGGGAACCATATGCCAAGGAACCGTGGTATCTCTTTCACAGAGACTGTATTCAGGTGCCTCATAAGGACTCAGCTGAGGGATCTTCAGTGAATCATCGAGTCTCATACCAGAAGTGACAGATGTAACTTTTGGTCTCAAAGGGGATCGGTTAGCAAGTGATTTGTTGAACTGTGTTCTTCCCAGTAGCTGCTTTATATTGAGGCATGCACAATGGCAGTAAGGAATATGGTGTGCAAGCTTTTCACTGCCATTGGTTATATCTGCATTCGGCAGAGAAGGATTGATGGGTCACCACAAGCAGGCTTGAACCCTAGGGTTAGCAAGCTTTTCGCAAAGTTAATTTGACTACAACTCTGCTGTCCACAATGCACAGAGTATGTACATAGTGGAGATTTGCAACAGTGGCCTCCATTGTAACCCATCTGACATTCACATTGGACACAGTGTCTGGGTTTTCTAACATAGCAAAACTATCTACTATATGCTAAAATCACCCATAGACATGGTCATCAGAATTGCCATACTTTTCCACATAGGACTCACTGCATTAGTGCTGAGTGTCTATACCCATGTGTTGGGCATCCGTGCCAGGAAGTATCGAGTCCACGTGAGCATGGATATTCTGGGCCGAACCGTTTTGCCTTGTGCACTTCCACCATCGAATGGCTGCGAATAATCCATTAGCTGAGCAAGTTGGATAAGGGTATCCACAGCGGAGATACTAAATGTGTTTGACGTGTTAGTCCTGGGTACAACTGATCGATGGATTTGTTGAGCCCAAAATCCTTTGTAGGTCAATACAATGGGTACAGTTGGATAATAGAAACTGTTGTTTCAAAACTTGGTTACTCCAGAGATGGACTAGTCCATAAACAGTCTGCTTATATATTTTGTATAGCACTGACCGAACTCTGGAAAACCAAAAGAATATTTTATTGGAAGAGGGTGATCGCAAGGTGAGATGTTGTGCGTTAAACAGTATAGTGTGTGGAGTACAGGTTAAAAACAGGTTGTGACGGAGAAAGTGTCAAGTCGTTTTCTTATTTTTTGCATCACATATGTTTGCGATGAAGGCCAGTAGACTAAGCCACCTCCCTCTGATCAGGAGCGATGACTACAAATTCTGCAACCTACTCCCCACTCACACTCCCCATCAGCGTCATGGAAACTCCTCATCAAACTCTTCATCATCCACGTGGTAGGTTACTATGACTCTTTCCCTATAATGTAGTGCACCTGACTCAGTGACTCAGGATGGCCCTGCTGACTGTTAATTGCATTTGTACGTGTTTCTGGGTGAAACCTCTGTATCACCTGTAGCCTAAAATGCAAAATAGAGTAATCTCTTAGTTTTCTTCTTTAGATAAATGCTGAGTCCTCGGAGGATCAAAAACACAAAGGTAGGTGTGCCCATAGACCCTCATTCCAGGGGATGATATATCTAAGATCACAAAACAATATTGGAAGGAAGACTTTGGCATAATTCTTTGTTTAAATGCTATATGATTGCAATACAACTGAACATATCTGTCTGCTTGTTTTTCAAATGTTGATGTTTTAGATTGTGAATCAATTTGGAGATGTTCCTTCGCTTAATGATTAGGGGGTGACTGCATCCTTTGCACATTAGGGTCCTAGAATTTCGTATACACCAATTGCACTTTTTTTGCACTTTGCACTTGATATATTCATTGCGTTCGTTTGATGTGTGTACTATGTTTACAGCTATTTACTGATAACACAGAAGCCAGCAGAGGCGGCTATAAAAACGAAAATATGTTTAAATAAATTGAATAACTCTTTTCTGAGTAATACCTTCATTCGACCCTTGTTTTGTGATCTCAGTCCTCGGGGGATAACATTTCAATAAACATCGATAAAATTGAATAGAATCCACGATGAACGATGAAGGCTCAGCTGCTGAACTTGGCCCACACTGCTCCAGGAAAGGTATCAAATGGCAGAGTTCAACCAGCCCGCCGCTGAGCCACAGCGCCTTCGTTCCACCCAACACTAATCCCATTATGAAACCCTGATCATGCCTTGAATGGCACGGGCAGTGCCCCAATGTCCAAACTTGAGGGGTCAAAGTGCAGCTTGCCATTCACAATGTGGATCCGTTGGGTTTTGTGCGGGTCCGCCGGGCATCTGTCTTGCCCGTGTCTCCCCGGATGTCCGGCGACACAGTGGCGAGCTTCACGGGAGAACAAGTGGGCCCATTCTGGGAGAGGGAAGGGGGGAAGGGGAGCCAGGAGGAGATCTGACTTCATTCTGAAAATCTAAAAGTTGGCACAGTGGCGAATGCTAATCGGAGGCATGTCAAGCCATCAAAATGAGATGCCCAGTAGGCTGCCCTGCACAATAGGGCGCTTCTTGTCTCGAAGTAATGAGTCACTTATTCGATGAATGGGCATTTTTGAGGATGTACTGTAATGTCGGTGCTAAAGAAGTCGACTGCAATCCCTGTTAGTGTATTCAGGGGCCTCTGCTTCTCAAGGCGTCTTCGATTTTTCTGTGAGATATATCAAAAAACGATAACTTCAAGCCAGTTATATTTTTAATGCGTCCTGATGGTTTACAACCAGCTACGCACTTTAATAGCACGCACATTTTCTTTGTTTTCAGTAATTCGTTACTCTGCCGATCCTCTGAATTGGATGGATTTAAAATGTTGTTTTTGTACAGAACGATTCCAGGTCGCTTCAGGCAACCAGCATGAGATTCACAGCAGGTTTTGATTTGGATGTTTTTATACTTATTTTACCCTAAACACAGACTCTGCATGATTTGTTCCCAAAAGTATTGGACAGGGCCTTTCACTTTACACTCACTACAAGTGAGAAGTGGGGGGCTGAGGAAGGTAGGGCAGAACCAGTGTAAAACTGCAAGGAAGACAATGCCATGAAGTCTATTAGTATAGCCTTACAGACTGGGGTCAGCACCCAGGGGCGCGGTGGGGTGGGTGGGGTGGGTTGTGGGAGGGGGGGTTGGTTGTGGGGGGGGTTGGGGAGGGGGTGACGGGCGCGAGAGCACAGCATTAAATGTAAAAAAAAAAATCTTTTTTTATTTTTTTAATTTGAAGGAAATGGCCAGGGGAGGCTCACATGGTCGGACTGGACCGTAAAACTGTCTCAGACACCAATGAAAAAGTGGCCCGCAGTTGCAAATGGATATTCATTCCTTTAGTCACAGACTGTTTGAATAGTACCCAAGGTTTTTTTTGTTGTTAAAATGTAAGCAAATTGTGATATTTAAAGAATATTTATTCAGCAATAATGGTCAAAACTACTAGCTGCAGAGTGAAGTAACTCATCCAACTGGCCCATATTGGCCAAAAATGTGACCCATTTAGACTGGCCTACACTAGAATTTTGCATTTTTGGTACGGGCATTGCCCTGTAGGCCAGTCCGAGCCTGGCGGCTCATCCATAATGGGCGAGGGGGCGTCCACCCAGTGGCCCCCTCACCCATCATGGTGTAAGAGGATTCAATTCAACACTACAGCTAAGTCAACGCCTAGTCTATAATACTGAATGAAAACCCTTATTGATATATCTTTAGGTCCAGTTCATGCGTTCTGGATGACTACCCTTGTATGACACCCCTCTCTTGGAATCCCCCTGACCCCACTGAGCCAAGAAGTAGTTCTGTTTTGCAAGTTTAAAAGGTTTATTTGATAAATTAAAATATAGATATCACACTTTATAATAAATTAATAATTGAATATCACACTTAATCTGATATGGGAAATATTAACAACGGAGAATCTGGCACTAGCACACTTCTTTATAATGACTAGCCCCCACTTTGTAAGAGGATTCAATTCAACACTACAGCTAAGTCAACGCCTAGTCTATAATACTGAATGAAAACCCTTATTGATATATCTTTAGGTCCAGTTCATGCGTTCTGGATGACTACCCTTATATAACACCCCTCTCTTGGAATCCCCCTGACCCCACTGAGCCAAGAAGTAGTTCTGTTTTGCAAGTTAAAAGGGTTTATTTGATAATTTACAATATATATTATATCACGCTTTATAATAAATTAATAATTGAATAGCACACTTAATCTGATATGATAAAGATTGACAACAGAGAATCTGGCACTAGCACACTTCTTTATAATTACTAAGGAGTTGAGATGAAATGGATAAGGTAGCACACTGGTAAATAGGAACAAAAGTATAATGTGGTAGAGGATGCTTTATGTAGCTCAGGTGGATGCAATATTCAATGAATGCAGTACAGAAAATACGCAATATGATTCAACCAGACAATGTAATCACTTTTCTCGGGCTATTCCCTCCCCCCCTCTTTCTGCAATGCAAGGAAATGGAAGGAAAACACACAGTCCTCAGAAATGCAATCAACTGTAATTCAGTTCAATCCCAGCAAGCTTACAGAAAACAGATGGGAGTTTTGAAAACACAGGCAATGCTTGGATATGTGCTGGCAATGAATGAGAAATATGCTAAATTTGCTTTTAATTCCCTTATAGAGGTTCAGGGTGAGTGGTATCTAGTTAATATTAGTCCAGGCTCACACTAGCAATGATGCAGGGATAGTTAGCAGGTTAAACGAATTTCTGGCCAATGGAAAGCAAACAGCAGCAGTTTTTACATGTGAAGAAATTGCAAATCGCGGTAAAATTCGCGGATGCGCCGAGCGCTATTACAAAGGAACCGCAAGGACTATCTCTACCGTTTTGGGGTCCTAGAAAAGCCTGGGATCTCAGCTTCCAAATGAAAGTTATTGCAAGTCTCTAGCCCAAACGGTTGCGGAGATATGAGTAATTTAGTAAAGGTCGTTTTTGGTTTTGTAAATTTTAAACGCACACTTTTTCAAAATGACAAGTGACAAATTTTTGCAGCTAGAATGACAGGTGACAGCTTTACAAATGACAGGTGACAGTTAGGAGACAGTTCTACTTAGATTAAGCTAGATTGAATTATATTATTTTAACTAGGAGATTGGTTCTGCACAGTTTTCTAGGTACTCACACTATACTCTTGAGTGAAATGGGCCTCGCCATGGATCTGGTCAGGGTTTTGGACTGGGCTCGGGTCTCTCTCTGGGCACCGCACTGCTTTCTCTCTGGGTACAGCACTGCTTTCTCCCTCTGGTCTGGTCTCTAGTTCTGGATAGATTGAAGTCTCTAGTTTGGCTCTCTGGAGGTTTGATGGAGGTAAAGTATGGATTTTTCCGGCAGAGCTTCCAGCGGCAGATGGATTTTGAAGCCCCTATCTGTCCTGTCTGTCTGCTTTTATGTGTTTAGAATGTGGGTGTGTTCTAGCATCACTGACCCTACCTCTCTCTCAGCTTCTAATTGGTCAAACTTCCATTTCTTACTTGATTGGCAAACTGAACTGTGAGTCAGATTGATGTCATTTTACAGCCTGCAGAAAGTCCACTCCTCTGGTAATACCCCGGGTTGGGAAGATTTGGGTACCCCTCCACCCTTGGCCTCCCCTCTCCCGGATTCAGTGGTCTGGGCTCAGGGAATTGGGGAAAGAAGGATGGATGGTTTTGGGGCTGAAAGTCGGGAGGATATCTGGGGAAAAAGTTCTGCCCAGGGTTTGGTAAATTTCTGCCCTCCTGTGGGAAGTTTTGAGTGAAGTTCCCTGGGTTAGGTGCTTGTCTGGATCCCCCCCCTTGGGCTGGAGGAGTCCACACATAACCCAGGATGGGTCGATTTCCCTTGTAACGGGGACTTACATAATCAGGAGAGCGAGGGACCCCATTTGTGGGGCTGCCTCCTTGGCTCCCCGTCTGTGACTGACCCGAGGACCTCCTGGGCCTAGCATTATTAGGTGCAGGCAGGTTTTTAGGCCCCTCCATCTCCAAATCCAAAACGGGGGTGACCTTTACCTCTGCCACCTTAGCAGCAGCAGGGGTGCTGTTGGCTTTGGGGTTTTTCTGGGCATTGCTTTTATTTTCTAGGGGCTTCTGCACCTCATAGATCCGGGTAGCCTGTTCAATGACCCAGTCTAAAGATCTTTTCTCATGAAAATCTCTCACGAGCTGGGTCATTATATATTTGGGCAAGGCATGGAAAAATGTATTAATAAATTCCCTGCTATCCGTGCGCACCCTTCTTGTGGTCTGTGCAAAAGCACGCTTTAACTCCTGCACAAATTCTTGTGGGGCCTGATCCTCCCCACATTGCAAATTGTAGGCTGCCTTGCGAGCCTCTTGAGGATTTCTGTGAACAGAAAAATGTTTCAGGATGGCCGCCTTATAGGTGGACCATCTTAAATGATTTTGGTCCTCCAGCCCCGCAAAGAAACTGGAGTATTCCGGGGAGAAGGTCCACTTTACATATTGAATGCAGCTTTGGCTGTCCTTCAAATGGAAAGTCTCCATCATTTGTTCAAACAACTCTAAGTGCTCCCAAACAGAATACTTAGCGTTCTTATGGTAAGGCGTGATGACGCTCCTGATCGCCTTAATCTGCTTTAAGGGGTCCTTGAGCAAGGCCCTTTTTGCCTTATTGGCCTTTTTGGTTCGGGTAACCCTTGTCCATTCTTCGTCGGACTCAGAGGCACTGCTCCCAGAGGTTCCCGTCTGTTCTTCCAGGTTTTCCCGGATTCTGCGAGCCTGGGAATGGCTGGCAGAATGTGGGGACCTGGTCTCCTGTGTCCTGCGCAGTTCAGAGGAGTCTTCAGATTCCTCCTTGCTGTCAGGATTTGATGGGTACCCCCTCCACTGACCTAACTGGGCAGAGGTTTTCAGGATGCCCTTAATGGGCCTACTCTCCTGGGGTTCCCCACTGAACTGTATTGTACTTGGGTGCCCATACCCGGATGCCCACCCCTCCATTCCTGGATGGTACTGGCCTATGAGCCCCATACTCTTAGCTGGATAGTAATCTGCCATCCCTGTGGCCCTGTGCTCATGTGCGCCAGGGGACACGGGGGTGGTAGAGTCCAGGGACTGGGGAAGATGAAGGCCCCTGGTGTTAGGGCTCCTGCGGTTATGGTCAGGAGTCTCTCTTTCCCAGCGGACCTCATCTCTATCCGCCCCTGCTCCCTGTTGCAATGCAAGAGCCTGCATTTGTGCTTTCAGTTCCTCTGTTAAGGCCTTACTCGACTCTATCAGTCTCTCCTGCATCGCTACCTGCTGTTGGAGCCTATCATTGTGTTGACAGAGGGCCTCATTTTCCCTCTGTGCTTCCTGGTTGGTCCTGGAGAACTGGGCCAGTCTTTGCTGCAGGAGGGTTACCTCCTGAGCTGTGTCCCTATGGGCCTGCTCCTTTCTTGCTAGAGCATCCTCCACCCTTCTGGTGTGCTCTACCAAGTTCTGGTTTTCTTTTTGGAGGTCACCCAGCCCCTGGTGGGCCAGGTGATTTTCTTCCATTTTCCTTTTTAAATGGCAGACTTCCTGGCCTAAGGCGTCTCTTTCCTGACTAAGAGCCTGCATTTGTGCCGCCAGGTCGTCCCTCTGCCTTTGAAAGGCACCAGCTTTCTGGCGTTCTTCATCAAACTCTGCCTGGGTATCCAGGTCTTTCAAGATCAGCTTGTTGCTCTCTACCTTCACTCTATCTAGATGACTTTGCAGGGTGGCTACCTGCTCCGTGCATGCCCTGTTAAAGTCTAATTGTTGCTCCAGCTTTTTCTGGCTCTGCAGTAAGGAGTCCAAACTGTCTTGGTGCTCCTTCTGTAGGGCCAGAAATCTGGTATCCTGTTCTGACTTTTCCTTTTGCAGCACATCCATATCCTCCTTTATTTTAGTGATGTACCGTCTGCTGTCATTTTCTGACTCCTGGCTCCTCTGCAGCCTCTGCTCAGAAGAGTCCAGATCAGATTGGGCCTTCTGTAATGCCATCTGTTGCCTATTTGCCAGATTTTGGCTTTCCGCACATCTATCCTGCATGTCTCCAACGTATAGGTACAGGTATGCTGCTATCCTGGCAATCTTATTGTGTTCCTCTTTGGCTTTAGGAGCCATATATAGTTCACTCAGGGCCACATGTAAGGGACCCTGATCTCTATATATATCTGACCCTGTTTCAGTGACCTGTTGTGTGATGGCCTGCAACCACACATCCTGGCCCTGTTCGGTCCATTCACCTCTCACAAATAGCTTATGCAAGAGGTGCTCTCTGGCTATTTTCATGTCTACTAAGGTCGTCATTCTAGAGATTGGTCTCTGTCCTGACTTACAGAAGTTTGTATTTTATTTTTGCAGAACAGAACTTTTCTTGGAGTGTCCCTTTTGAGGAATGCTTCACAGCGTAATGCAGCGTGGTGATCCGACTGGATGTATGTATCCCGTCAGTTAGCACACTGTATTAATCTGCACAAATGGTAAATCTAACCCAACATCCCGGACGAGCCCCCACTTTGTAAGAGGATTCAATTCAACACTACAGCTAAGTCAACGCCTAGTCTATAATACTGAATGAAAACCCTTATTGATATATCTTTAGGTCCAGTTCATGCGTTCTGGATGACTACCCTTGTATGACACCCCTCTCTTGGAATCCCCCTGACCCCACTGAGCCAAGAAGTAGTTCTGTTTTGCAAGTTTAAAAGGTTTATTTGATAAATTAAAATATAGATATCACACTTTATAATAAATTAATAATTGAATATCACACTTAATCTGATATGGGAAATATTAACAACGGAGAATCTGGCACTAGCACACTTCTTTATAATGACTAATGAGTTAACATGAAATGGATAAGGTAGCACACTGGTAAATAGGAACAAAAGTATACTGTGGTAGAGGATGCTTTATGTAGCTCAGGTGGATGCAATATTCACTGAATGCAATACAGAAAATACTCAATGTGATTTCAACCCAACAATGTAATCACTTTCCTCTGGCAATCCCTCCCCCCCTTGGTGCAATGCAAGGAAATGGAAGGAAAACACACAGTTCTCAGAAATGCAATCAACTGTAATTCAGTTCAATCCAGCAAGCTTTAGACGACAGAAAACAGATAGGAGTTTTTGAAATCACAGGCCCAAATTCTTTGATCTGTGCTAGCAAGGGATGAGAAATATGCTGGAAACGCTTTTAATTCCCTATTAGAGGTTCAGGGTGAGTGGTATCTAGTTAATATTAGTCCAGGCTCACACTAGCAATGATGCAGGGATAGTTAGCAGGTTAAACGAATTTCTGGCAATGAAATCAGGCAGCAGCAGTTTTTTTTTACATGTGAAGAAATTGCAAATCGCGGCAAAATTCGCGGATGCGCCGAGCGCTATTACAAAGGAACCGCAAGGACTATCTCTACCGTTTTGGGGTCCTAGAAAAGCCTGGGATCTCAGCTTCCAAATGAAAGTTATTGCAAGTCTCTAGCCCAAACGGTTGCGGAGATATGAGTAATTTAGTAAAGGTCGTTTTTGGTTTTGTAAATTTTAAACGCACACTTTTTCAAAATGACAAGTGACAAATTTTTGCAGCTAGAATGACAGGTGACAGCTAGGAGGCAGTTCTGCTTAGGTTAAATAGATTGAATTAGATGAATTTAAACTAAGAGATGTGTTCTGAGTTTTGCTAAGTACTCACAAGAGATTTTGAACAGGAAAGCGACTTGGTCACGGACTTCAGTCTGGTCAGGTCTTTCCGGGTTCTGCTCACAGCGCCTGGCCTCTGGAACTGCTCACAGGGGTCTGGTCTCTGCTAGGCACCGGTTCTTTGGGTCTCTCTGCTCTGGATAGATTGAAGTCTCTAGTTTGGCTTTCTGGAGTTTGATGGAGGTAAGTATGGATTTTTCCGGCAGAGCTTTCAGCGGCAGATGAAAAATGAATCTCCCTATGTGTCCTGACTCTCTGCTTTTTATCTGTTTCTTGAGAATGGGTGTGTGTGTTGCATCACTAGACTTGCCCCTCTCAATCGTCATTGGTCAGCTTTCATTCGTCCCCTTGATTGGGGGAATGAAATGAAGTGTCATCATGATGAGGTCTGTTTATGATACAGAGAACCCACCCCTGTCAACTTTACACACAATCTATATCTGACCTAAAAACATATTTGCACAGGTACACATTTGTTTAAAATTACATATACATGGTGTGGCTGAATTTAGCCATGTTTATGTCCAAATCTGCTCATTCTCGGAGCTTGCATTCAAAGAGTGTACATAATTGACTTTTTAACTGCTTTTCCAATTTCCGACATGGACCCAACTTTACATACATGTGTGCAGGGGGTAGGGACATTAACTGATGAAGTTTCAGATTTTTAACATGCACACATTTAGAGTAATATCCACTTTTCCGCTAAAACCCCCCTGAACATACCACCGGTTCCTACCACGTCTTAAACTGTGGGCAGAAAAATCACAAGAATTATGGTATCATTTATAAAATTTTCACATGTCCGCTCTATGAATTATCCCCCTTTTTATAAAACCATATCCTTGCTGCAGGGGTGTGTCTTTTCAGGTCACATGGTACAGAAACCAGTCTTTCCAGTTTCTGCCAAGCCAGCTTGCTTCTCACAGGCAGTGCTCCTCCCAGCTTCTCCAGGAGGAAGCCACTTTTTACGACGTCTGTAATAAAAAACCTTTGCCTGAGTGGAGAGGGCTTTGTTCACTCTCTGGCAGAGCACAGGAAATTCAATTATCAGATAGATGGCATATCCTTAGCCTGGGCAGCAAAAGGAAGGTTGGCCTGGGAACACAGTGGTGACTCAAGTTTCACTGCTGATGGGTAGTTGCTAGGCAAAATCAAGTTCCTTAAGCCAGACCTTCAGCTAACTTTTTGTTGCTTTTAAAATAACTTGTAATTTTACACATGCAGCTAGAATGCTGATTCTAAGCGCAAAACTATGACATTTCAACAGTTACAAAGGCATGTGACACCAAACATAGGTCACTCATTTAATTTAACATTTTCGATTTTGGTGGTTTTAAATCCAGTTGTAGTTAGGCTTAAGCTGCTGACTCCATAGCATTTTTGTTATAAGCATTGTTTTTGGGCTCTTCATTTCCCAGATTTTGTAGGCACACAAAACTCCATTCTGCCAAATGTCTGCTGGTGTTCAGTGAATATTTTGCACATGTTGCAAGGTTTGAAATAGGCATTTGGCTTGCCTTCAGAAAAACACACAGAGTGGTTTTAAAACGCCGGCTTTTGGATAGTGGTGAGTACTGGTACTGCACCCATTTTTGGGATTTAAGAAATGAATTCCCCACAATTCTAGGTTGCATTTGGCAATCAGCATTGCCATTCCCAATGGTTTCAGACTACTGTGCGGGTAGTCCAATGGTGGTTTTAAAGCGCTTTGAAGCTAACCGGCGCTACTGTTTTTCCTTTGGCAACCCATTTCCCTCATGGCAACCCGGCCTTTCATTCTCGCACTGGTGGGTGGCAAGTGAGGCAACCATTTTGGTGGGCGCACAAACTGCGCAGCTTTCCTGGATTTCAGCGCACATGTGGGTTTTCCGCCATCTTGAATTTCCTAAGCCCACAGCACCAAATGTTGTAGCAGGATAGCTTAAACGTGGGTCAGGACACCCAACAAGTCAGGAGCCAGCCCAGTGAAACAATGAGCACTCCCTCAGCTGCTTTTTCCAGCTGAGGGAGTGCTCCTGGGCTGGCTGAACTATCAAAGGGAAACAATGTTTCTAGTAGAATACACGTGTTTGAGTTTGGTGGTGAACATTTTTACTTTTAAAGTGGATAAAGTAAATAGAGAAACTTTGATAGTAAAATAAATGTAGTTCTATCGTGTACTTTTTGAATAGCATGGTTGTCTTTATAAGTAAAGCATTTTAATAGCAACTGGTTTGAACTGGAACAGGTTTAAAATGAGAATACATAAGTTTTATGTAAAAGTAAATTGTTTCTCTATGGAAAATGAAAGCATTTTTCATTGTTTTATCTTTCCCTTTTGTGTGTTAAATAACATGTTGCAGCATAACAAAAGGTCCTCGGAGCGAGGAGGTTTCATGTTGAAGAAAATCTCGCTGTCTGCTTCTGAAAACTGTATGTTCAGAATGCAGTCAATATCAGTAGTTATTGACAGCACTCCCAACATTCTGATTGGCTGAGAGGAGGTAAATAAAGATCTCCTTGTGCTCATAAATCAAAATGAATGCATTGTTTAATATCACATGGAACAACATGGCTCAACGGCTATGGTATCTGTGCAGGGTCGCCAGGCTGCACTCAATGCAGTTGTTGCTTACCCTTGCGCTGATTACTTCCCTTCCTAAGTTTC
The DNA here is from genome assembly GCF_040938575.1 of Ambystoma mexicanum. Taxonomy (NCBI): domain Eukaryota; kingdom Metazoa; phylum Chordata; class Amphibia; order Caudata; family Ambystomatidae; genus Ambystoma; species Ambystoma mexicanum. Next base: position 241,790,711 of record NC_090940.1, on the reverse strand, counting down.
ACTTTGGGGTGCTGGAGAGCAACAGCTGGAACATCCACTATGTCTGACTTTGTGAAAGTGCGTATATGTTTGAGGAAGAGTTGGAAAGGAGAACATTTAAAGGGGAAATGGTACACAGGACAAAGAAGGCGACCACGGAATAAGACTATGGCGGTATGTATCTCCTAGCAAGGTGAAGAAGGGGGAAGCAGCGGGAGATGATGTGGGGTAAGGAGCATCAGGGTATGGGGGTAAAAGTGCAACAGCAGTGTAAAGGAGCACACGGAATGATGAATAGAGCAATGGCAGGGATGAATAGAGAGCACTAGGTTGTAAAAGGGGCAATGCTAGAAAGAAGCTTGGGGAGCCAAAGGGGTGATGGAGGGAAATGAGCAATGAGGAGAAGTGAAAGGAGAACTGCGGGGACAAAGGAGCACTATGAACATGAGCAAAGCACTGAAGGGCAAAAGAAGTATTAGGTGAAAGGAGTAAAGGAGCAAAATAAACACTGCCAGGGTCAATAGAGCATTGGGGAGCAAACCGAGTGCTAGGAGTAATTGTAATTGGTCACTTATAACATGCTTAATACCCAGAGGTTTCTAAGCGTGGACCGGGGAATCCAAGCTGTGTTTCTCCATCGTCTTGCTTCCAAGGCGAGCGGGTTGCCTGTGAGCTATCCTCCCAAGACCATTGGAGACCATTGGAGCTATCCTCCCAAGACCAATAGGAGCATTGGAAGGGGAAGAGAGTACTGTCCGCTGAAGGTCACATTGAAGGGGCCAAATAGAGCCCAATATGTGTTAAAGGAGTAATGGTAGCCAAGGGACCACTGAAGGGTAAGGAAGCACCAGAAGGTGCCCAGGGAGGTAAAGGAATCTTTGCATGTGCTACAGGGAGTGACCATCAGTAGCAGAAGGATGTACAAAGGAAGCGCTGGGGCGGGTGGACCTCAAGGAGCACCAGATGGGCCACACAGAGCACTGCACGAAAGAGGTCCTGAGAGGAAAAGAGACACTACAAGGCCAACTATCACTGGCTGGGAGACAGAACAGCACAGGGCAAATGAACACTGTTGGAGGGAAAGTAAGCACTATTTTCAGGGGCATAGGGACATTCGTCAGCACGGCGTGAAGATTATTGCAGTGGGCCACTGTGACAAAATGGCAGCTACTCAGTAGAGGTACAGGGAGGCGTATTTGCTAAACCACCTACTCAGCCCTCACACTTCTGCAAACCAACAGTGATCCCAATCATAAAGGTAAAACGGGCAAGGCATGAGATATTCCTCTTTCACCTGGAGTGGTAACGTCGGTCAAGGTAAGGCTATTCTTTCAAGGGGTGTGAATGCAAGACGGTAGTGTCAGATTGCCAATCCTTTCAACTAGAGGAATAACATGAACTCGTCGTGCAGTAATCGAGTTCTTCCCACTAATGTAACACTCAGGAGTACAAATGGACAGACTGAGCATTCTATTAGTTGAAAGATGGATTGAGGATGGTTGGACACACTGGAATCCGGTGGCTGTAAAGGAAACACTTGATTAATACAAATGTATACCAACAGTACGTATCTTATTAGCAATAATCTTGGTGACTGACCTGAACAAAGACAAGGTTTTCGTATGGATTGTAGAACACAGTTTAGGCAGCAATGCACGCTCGTAACTTTAAAGACACAAAATAAACAGATCACTCTCAGAATGTTAGGCAATGGCAAGAACCAACAATGAGCATAGAAAAAAGATTTGTTTCCTCTTACCAGCACTTCAAGTTCAAATGAAATAATGACAGATGATAATTCCATTAAGAAGGAAGGAAGTCCCAAAAGTGTCCATGGAAAGATCCAACTGTACCACCGAAATGAGGCCGCCTAGTGTCCCAGGTGTGCTAAAGGCAGTCTCTAGTCCAGCACACTACAACCCTACCCCGCCGGCACGCGGACGCCGAAAAAGATCCTCAATATGAAGCAGAGGTGCTGGATGTAGATGTGATCTTGGAGCAAGTGAAGAAGATAGTCCGTGATGACTGGCAACCAGTTAAGGCAGACGTGCTCTTGGTGCGAGTGAAAATAGGATGTCGTTCGTGATGACTGGCAAGCAGTTAATACAGACGTGCTCTTGGTGCGAGTGAAGATAGGATGTTGTTCGTGATGATTGGCAAGCGATTACCAAATCCAGGACAAACAATAAATAAATCCCAATGTAATTGTAACAGTAACGTAATGCAGAGAGTGGTCAAGAGCGTTCCGAGGTCAGCACAGTTAAGTAGGTACAAGATAGGGCAAGGCAAGAAAATATCTGTGAAACAGGCAGAGGTCCAAAACAACATAGAATTCGAAATATCAAAATGTCACTGTTGCGTCCAGGAACAACAATCAGAAGTGCCGAACTAGGGGTGAGGCCGGGCTATGTTGGCTTCCTGGTAACGTCACAAACACGTGACCGGCATACTGACGTACCACGTGACCCAAGCCGCATGACATGCCAAGGGCGCCATGGCAACCCCCATTACATCCAAAACGACACCTTGTTATTGTAAGAGCCGGTATGAAGAAGTCGTATGAGCCGATGCCGTCTGCTTTTAAATCCGGGTACAAATGTGGTACCTTGTACCCTGGTCGACTTGCACACGCGTGGAGCAGACTGCCATTTTCTAACACGTAGTGACCCAAACAGCAATAGTACAACAGTTCCTTAATAAAAGCATGTACATTGAAGGTGCTATGAACATATATACTCAAATTAAACAAATCAATCATAAAACTATTAAAAAAACGATCAAAACCCCAACCGTGTAAAAGAAGACAGAACATTCAGAACAGAAATGTTTAAGCACTGTGGCTACATTGTCAGGGAGGAAATAGGCAAGAAATGTTACAATGCTGATAAAACTGATATGTCTGGGGGAAAAAGATGCAAAATGAACTTAACCAGTCTCTAGGGACCAAAAGGTGGAACAGCGGAACATGGTCTCTTGAAAGTACCTTGTTCCAATGTTAGGAGTATGAATGGTGTCTAACCAGGTTTTGTACTGCATTGGTTACTGGCCAAACAAGGTTCGAAGGTGTCAGGTTGGGTTGCTCCCAGGTGGCAGGACGGCGTCGAGTGGAATTTAAGCGGGTGCATTGTGCAATGCAGGTTGAATGGGTCACCAAGAGTGGTTCAATGATTGAGCATGGCTTGAAACAATGAGGACCGCTGGTTCGGGTAAATGAGTGATGCGATGGTTCAGATATTCGAGTTAAGCTTTGATGCAAACTACTGGCAGTTTGATGCTTGGCTCGATGCAGCAGTTTAACGTTGTCTGCATGGTGCTCAAGCCTGGAAGTTGACAAGGCTTTGCTCGGATGTTGAAGCATCAAGACAGTTCAATGATAACCGCAGTGGTGTTACAAAGTTAAAGTTAGTTCCAAGAGCAGCACCGGTGGGTCCTGCTGGTGCAAATGCGGTGAACATGTTTGATTACGGTTTGATCGATTCTGGATGATGGGAAATAGAATCCTGGCTGTTCTGGCACTCAGGTGGCTCTGAGACCCACTGCAGGGTGCTGTAGTATATGGGGAGTCCTTTTAGATCTTTTGTGGCTATCCATGGGTAGTTGGATATAAATGAAATAGTGAGTTCCTGCTGGATCCCTACATGGAGGGCACAGTTCATTGTAAACATGGCACTTTTCATCTGCATTTGTCGAGGAAGATTTAATTATAGCAAACATCATAAAGAGGGTATACTCTGCAAATATGCAGAATGTTCAATATCAACTGGAGAAAACATGCAGGAAGCCAGAATATCATCAATCAGCCTAAAGTTTGCCAACTACACCAGAAAGTTCCAAATTGACGGCATCATCGGGTAGTGCATCACTGAGACAGGCTGAAATGTTTCTGAGCAGTAACTTAGTTATGGACATGTTGTGCATCATCATTTTCTGTGACTCAGGTATCTTGTAGACACATGGTTTATCAATATGAATAGATAGAGGACCATCAGTAGTACACGTGCTTGTTGCCTATCTCCTGAACATCTAAACCAGCAGGAAGGGATGAGGACCAAATACAGTATCAGTAGAGCAAGTAATCTATCTTACCATTGACACTTCTGAAAGTTACTGTTGAATAGCTAAACTGCCCCCCTCAAGTGTGAAGTTCAAGAGAGTTTTTAGTGTGCCTGAGGCCATTGTATCTAACCACAGGAAATGTCAGGCAGCAAAGCATGTTGAACAATTAACATTTATGAAAATGAACAGTCACTTCTAGATTCTAGAAGGACATCTTCCCATAGTCAACACACCAACTCGGATATTAATGATGATGAGTATGGGGTACAGTCAGACAACTATAAGTGGAGCAGGGTTGTTCTGTTTTGTGTATGGCTTGACAATTAATAGCTGGCGCAGTGACTGAGAATCCCGGGCAAGTTGGGGATTCACATTTCCCTTTGCCTATTGTACCAGTAATATTGTTGAATCATAATATTGTCTAGAAAGTCCCACTTGTCAGACGTTCTATGACTCACTCATGGGCACATCCACCGAATGAAATTGGCAAGCTTTCTCACAATGCTCAGCCACCCACTAAATGTTCTAGGGCTCTGTCATATGATGCAGTCACACACCAAATCTCTTGGCCACTGCCACAGAGTTTAGCTACAATCTAAGGTTGTCATGTGGCACCACCACCAATTAAAGTTCATGGGCTCTTTTACAGAGTGCACCCATTACTTAAAGTTCTCAGGCTTTTCCTCAGGGTACATCCATGCACAGCTGTCCCTGTGCTCTCGCTCAGGGGGCAGCCCCTTAACGTGTTCTCTCTTGGGGCTAAGCCATGCACTAAATTTCTTGGGGTGTACCGCAGAGACAGGGATGGGTTTTCCAGCTTTTTAAAATTTTGATTGAGGTAACATACGTGGAACGTGACAAGAAGAAAGGACACTATTTTAAAATGTCATGTATATGGGGAAACTAACAAACACTTTGGGCCTCATTACGACTTTGGAGGTAGTAATGCCCTTAATAAGGGCATGGCTGCCTCCAAAATCGGGTCCGGATTCCCTGAATGGGGAAATACCGGGCCATTCCGAGTATGGAGGGCCCGGTATTTCCTCCTTCAGAGAACCCAGGCCCGGTTCTTTCCCATTCCCATTGAGCCCCTATAGGGCCCAATGGGAATGGGGAGGGAGCTAACAACGGGCCCATTACAAGAGGGCCCGTAGTTAGCTCCCTGGTCCCCTCGCGGGACCCGCTATGGACATCTGGATAAACCAGACGTCCAGAGCGGGTCCCGCGAGGGGACCTCGTAATAGTACGGAATGCGTTTAACGGCACCAGCACCATTACCAGCGCCGTTAAATGCATTCTGCACATCTTATAATGAGGCCCAATGACTAAAGGGCTCAAAAATGGACAACAAAAAATCCTAAAACCAACAAACTATACAAAAGCATAAAACATCTTACACCTTTGCTCAAAGCACTCCAAAACACTCCAGACAACACCAATGGAGAGCCCGCTCATTGCAAAATGACTTTCACAGCCTAGCAAAACCCTCAGAAGACCAGGAAGTAAACTTGGGCTTTTATAGAACTACCTTTTGGAAAATCCAGGGACCTTATTGGCTGGTCTAGCTGGTGTTATCAGCAGGAGACGTCTCAGATTGGCTGAACAAACCGGATGATTACACCAGAGATTGAACCCCAAACTGCAATTCGGCCATGCCAGAAACCTGGGGTGTACTCACAGTATAGGACAAACGGTGGCAAACAGAGTTGATGTACCCTCAGGTAAATTCTTTAAGTTTCTCCAAGTGTTCTTCAGTGCAGAGTGTGTTTGTGTGTTGTTGAATCAGGATGTGACCGCACCAGCAGCTTGCATTAACACAATTGGATGAAGTAAAATCACCCAGCTTCTCTGACAGTCATATTTTGTTGCAAGGTGGTGGCAAAGTCTCTTCCGGGTTCCCAGCTAATTACATTCACTACTGTTCAGGGGGAAAAGGGGTGCTAGATCTTTGTAATTTGTAGCAATAAGGCATGGACACATTTTAAAATGTCAAAATATCTGCCAAACAAAACAAAATAAAGGCCCAACGTGTGGTAAAAACAGATTGAAATTAGCCCAGCAGACAGAATGAAATTTTTGGCGAATTTCACCAATTCTTTTTCGCCAGGAATTTCTGCCCAACCCTATCGCTGAACACACAACCTTAAAGGGGCCTCCAACCTCCCCAACACATGTGGCTTACTCCAAAATTCTTACTAGCCGATTGTTTCACTAATGTCAACTCCCATCATACCTAGCCCACATGGTCAATAGTGAGGCATCAATGGGCTTTTAGTGCATAACATCTACAAAGGCACCCCTGCTCTAGACTGTCCCTGATCTTGTGAAGCCTAAAGGCCACAGCCTCATCAATCCATCTCCCACAGGGACTTCTTTGGTCCACATAACAGGGTTAGTTTGATGGTCTTGTCATACCGCTCCTTTGGTGACAGTCTCTCATTCTCTATCTTCACTCAGTTCTGATACTATTCTTCTCTGCCTCTCACTTGGCCTCTCACTTAACCTCTCTATCCTCCTTCACACTCCTGGTGTTATTGCTTCTCTTACACCACCCATCTCCACTCTGTGGCTCTATCCTGCGTCCACTCACTCTAACTCCACCTCTCACCCCTCTTGCTTCTACTACCTCCTAACTCTCGTGATTGTACTGCTTTTTCACCTGCCCTAACACCCTCTCTCTTCCTAACTCTCACATTCCTATCCAGCCAAACATACAGAATAATGGGTACCACTCCCTTTATCCATGTTAGGCGGAAACCTGTGCAGCTCCCTCTGGGACCACTGTAAAAGATTTAGGGCTACAGGTGTTTGGCAGTAAACCCACTTGGTAGCAGTCTGTACCACACAGATTCACTGTTGGTAGCTGTGGCTGAGCAGTCAGACTTCTCTCAAGCAGAGTTAAGAGGAGTATACAAAATAGGGCAATTCTTCACAGTAAGACAAGCAAACACGCAACGGGACTCAGTGTAAAGATATTAAGGTATTTATTTATAACGAAACATCTATCAAAAACACTATGGCACTATCACGGCAAACACTTCAATCACAATTACTCTACGAGAAGAAACGATCGATCCCTCTAACAATATTTCGACAAGTCTAGGTTCTACCGGCACCACTTATTTACAGACAGAGGTGTATGCCTCAACCTAGATGGCACTCTAATATTAGTTAGGACGGGAGAGAAAAATAGGCAGGTTACGAAATCAACACAGTTCAATACTTCGCGGGAAAAATGCAAGGCAAGAAGGCAAGAACCACAATAGATCATAAAGTTCAGAGGCCAGGCCCACTCAGATAGAGGCAAGGCGCAAATTGTTATCGGCAGATTGAACTAGTTCAGAACAATACTTGAGAAAGCTTGGAGGCGACCCAACAGAACGGGGAGTATTAAGACACCTCACTCGAACCGATCGAAAGGGAAGCCAGGCGGACACGGTACCTTGTTGTGGAGGGCAGCTCCGGCGGGGGCAGTTGTTCCTGGTGGTGGATGCACGTTGGGTCTTTGCCAAGAGTAGAGATGATCTCGTCGTCGAAGAAAAGTGAAGTCCGGTGCACCACCAGGGAAGAGACCAGCCGCGGTGTGCTCCGTCACAAGGCACCACCTTTTGGTCGCGGTACAGGGGTAGTGGCTATCTGGTTGCCGAGGTGCTCTGCACGGGCAATTCGACCACTGCGTCCTGAGGCGAATAAAAAGCAAAGGAGACTGGTTTTTCCTACCAGCCAGGGGAAGAGACTCTCCGGCAGGGAGATCTCCTCTGTCGTTGGGAAGTGGTGTGTCGCTTCCGCAGGGCTCCACCGGAGGTGTCGTCGTGCAGGTCGGCTCAGCGTTACCCTCGTCGGAATCTTAGGTCCTGTGGCGACTTCTGAAGATCCAGTCCCAAAAGCCCTGCTTTTATGCAGAAAACCCCCATTCATTCAGCCTAGCTGTCAATCAACACATGCTAAGTGGTGAGCGGGGAGGCTAACCACTTGGGCCAATCACTCCAGAGTGCGACCGGAGTTGGCAAGGCAACTCGGTCCAGGGTGTCTAAACCCCCTCCCACACCCCTTTGGTAACCCAGACATAATGGCACCACTTTGGAGGGTCTCTGTACAGAGCCCGCCAAAAGTGGAACAAAGGGATCGACCTTTGGTTTAGGAGTCACAGAGACGAACACAGACGCCATTTTACAAAACGAGTTCTGGGAGAAAATACCATCCGATGAACTTATTTAAGATAAGCAGATCGGTGGTACGTTAGAGATTAACGAGGAAAAGTATCAATCTCCAACAATGGGACGAATCCCATAGGGTTATGGGGTAGAACGTAAAAAGTAGTTTCCACTGCCACCAGCCAAAACTCGACGAGGGGGGACGGGACAGTGCCCCCTCGAATAACAGATCCAGGAGTAATCGAATTACCCCTACTAGTACGTCCACAATACGATGGTTTGTACTAGTTCTGTTAGTAAATTTAGGTCTAGTAAAGCCAATGGTGACTTTACATGCCCGGGGAGACAGTAGTCAGTCCCCGGGATGGAGTCTATGGTGGAGGTCCGCTAGGATGCCCCAGTGTTATGGCACGTAGGGTGCGGTGTAACATACATAGAAAAACATATGAGACCCTATGGAGTGAAAGACCCCATAGCCCATAGAACACCTTGACATTCAAAGGAATTACACACATACATGTCCAAGAGTGGGAGAAAAAGAGTCTCACTCTTGGCAGGATGGAAAAAAACAATCTCCAGAAATCCAGCAAAGCTGCTGGGGGACTCACTAGGTTAGGAAATTCAGCCTAAACAGAGAATTCTCCCTAACACTCGCCCCCCCCAGACTAAGGGACAGGAGGATTTAATTCACTCCTGGATGAATCTCATACCTCTAGTCGGTGACATACATCCTATAGAGACCATCAGCATTTTGGTGGTGACACCCTGACCTGTGCTCAATGGTGAAATCAAACCCTTGCAGGCAGATCGACCATCTCAATAGTTTTGGGTTTTCCCCTTTCATTTGCATTAACCATCTCAAAGGTTGGTGGTCGGTCTGAATGACAAAAGTAGAACCATACAAGTACGGCCTAAACTTCTTCAGAGCCCACACGATAGCAAAGCACTCTCTTTCGATTGTTGCCCACCTTGTTTCAGGGTCCTTCAGCTTGCGGCTGATGAAGCAAACGGGGTGCTCCCTACCTTTCCCATCCAGTTGACTGAGTACAGCACCTATTCCTACATTTGAAGCATCTGTCTGCACAATGAAGTGTTGGTGGTAATCCGGAGCTCTGAGTACTGGGGCTTGGCAAAGAGCCTTTTTCAGGTTTTCAAAAGCCTGATGGCACTCCTCGTTCCATCTAACCTTTTTAGGAAATTTGGGCGAGGAGATGACATTCATTGGAGAAGCTATGGTCCCATAGTTCTCTATGAAATTCCTGTAATACCCAATGAGGCTTAGGAAGGCTCTCACTTGGGTTTGAGTAGTAGCTGTTGTCCAATTTTGCACAGCTTCAATCTTACTGAGCAAAGGCCTTATTTCTCCACCTCCTACCTCATGTCCAAGATAGACTACCTTACTCTGTCCAATTTGGCATTTAGTCACCTTTATGGTCAGATTGGCTCGTCCAAGAGCCTGCAAAACATCTCTCAGGTGGGTTACATGTTCTTCCCAGGAATTGCTGAACACTGCGATGTCATCCAAGTATGCCATGCACAAGTCCTCCATCCCATTCAGAACCTGGTTTACCATCCGTTGAAACGTAGCAGGTGCATTCTTCAATCCGAAACGCATTACCTTAATCTGGTATAAGCCAACGGGGGTAGAAAATGCAGTTTTCTCCTTGGCATGGTCTGTCAGGGCTATTTGCCAATAGCCTGACGTCAAGTCAAATGTGCTGAGGAACTTGGCGGCGCCAAGTTTATCCACTAACTCATCTGTTCTTGGCAAAGGGTGGGCATCAGTCTTGGTGACTGCATTAAGAGCTCTATAATCCACGCAGAATCTAAGTTCTTTAGATCCAGCCTTTGGTACTAACACAACTGGGCTAGACCATGGACTAGTAGAGGGCTCTATTACCCCGAGATCAAGCATCTTGCTGACCTCACCTTTGATGTGGGTTTGTACGTTCTCTGACATTCTGTATCCTCTGCTTTTGACTGGCAGACAGTCACCAGTGAGTATGTCGTGCTGGCCACAAGGGGTCAAGCCTGGCGAAAGCGAGAACAGAGAGGCAAACTGATTCAACATAGATTTGCACTCTTCTTGTTGCTCGTGTGTCAGATTGGAGGAGAGATTTACTCCTTCAATTTTTTCATCTAAAGGTAAGCCACTGAGGAGATCCGGAAGAGCTTCACTCTCTTCTTCTTCCTCGGATGATGCTAGAAGCAACGCTCCTACATCAGGACATACGCTTTAAGTCGGTTGGTGTGGAAGACTGTCGGAGCCTCCTTGGGATTGCCCAAGTCCACCAGATAGTTGACCTCTCCGAGTTTACCCACAACTCTGAAGGGTCCCATCCACTTATCTTGCAAGGCCCTCTGCCTTGTTGGGATCATAACGAGAATGAGCTGGTCTTGAGCGAACTCAACCATGTTAGCCTTTTGATCGTGCCAGTGCTTGACCAATGCTTGTCCAGCTTTCAAGTTATCGCTTGCTTCCGTCATCATGTGCGACATTCTCCTCCGGAGACCTATCACGTAGTCAGTCACTCTGACTGGCTTGGGGGAAGGAGCACTCTCCAACCCCTCCTTAATCAGGGCCAATGGACCTCTGACGGGATGACCATAGAAAAGTTCGAAGGGAGAGTAACCTACTCCCTCCTGAGGGACTTCTCTATAAGCAAAGAAAAGGCATGGCAGTAGAAGGTCCCACTTACGTTTAAGGGGTTCTTCTAAAGCACCTATCATGCTCTTCATGGTTCGGTTGAACTGTTCTACCAACCCATTGGTTTGTGGGTGGTACGCTGTTGAGAAGTTGTAAGTAACTCTGCAGGTTTTCCACATGGCTTTCATGTAGTGGGACATAAAGTTTGACCCCCTGTCAGAGATTACTTCCTTAGGAAACCCGACCCTAGTAAAAATACCAAGGAGGGCCTTAGCCACAGCCGGAGCTGTAACAGTCCTCATAGGAATTGCCTCAGGATACCCAGTAGCATGGTCTACTACAACAAGTATAAACCTGTTGCCTGAGGAAGTTGGAGGATCGAGGGTACCAACAATGTCAATCCCTACTCTCTCAAATGGGACTCCGACAACTGGGAGAGGCACTAAAGGTACCACATTCTTGGGGCCAACCTTACCAGAGGTCTGGCAGGTGTGGCAGCTCCTGCAGTGTTTTTCCACTTCGGCCCCCATCTTTGGCCAATAGAAGTAGAGAGAGAGCCTTTCCTTAGTCTTCTTGAAACTCAAGTGACCAGCCAAAGGAATCTCGTGGGCTAACTGCAAGAACTGTGGTCTGTTCTTTTGGGGTACTACAAGGCGTTTGTAGTCTCCAGGACTCGGTCGGTTCACTGTAGAAGCGGCCATCTTCCCAGTGCAACCTGTATTTCCCAGGCTCTTGCCCGTCAGCCTGAGCTTCTGCCTGGTGGCGAAGACCTTCCAGAGTTGGACATTCCCTCTGTCCCTTACTGAAGTCTGCCCTGCTGGGTCCACCTTCTGCCAGTAAAGACTGCAGCTCAGGATGGTCAACAGGATCCAGATCTCCAATGAGTTCCTGGCCTTCCATTAGCTCTTCCTCAGAGTCTAATTCTACCACACAGGGTTGTACCTCCCTCTCAGCCTCGGCTGGAGGTGGAGTTACGGGTGTAACTTTGGACAACCGCGGGAAGTCCGTGTTAGCTGCACTAGAATGCTGACTGCTGGTTTCGGGATAGAAGTCTTAGGTTGCCCTTTTGCTTCTGATTTCTTGGAGACTGCGGCCCAGTGGAGCAGGAGTGATTTCCTTCTTCATCATCACCTGGAGAGTACCGCGCATGGTCCTCTCTCTTGCGGGTCTGGTTGGCTTCTGTAACCGTTTACTAGGAGGTCTGGGAGTATGCGATACAACTCCGAGAGTTTTCAAATCGTTACCCAACAGTACGCGTCCTGGTACCTCACTCTGTATGCTGACAGGTATCTTCACAGTCATGTCGTTACACTGGATGAGAACTGGTAATTGGGGAAGCATCTGCACAGGCCCTCCAGCTAACTTGGTGAGGCGTTTGGGTGCCTTAGCAACATCCTCAGCCTGAAAAAACGATTTATCCACCACAGTTATGCTGGCCCCAGTGTCCCTAATGGCAGGAGTCTCCTGACCATTCACCTGGACACTGTCCCTATAATACTCTTTAGTATTATCGGGGATAGAATTATAGACATCTAAATTCTGGTGTTCCCACAACCCCAGAGATACTAAAGAAACGCTGGCTGAGACTCCAGTGGGTTCGTCAGCTAGCAGTAGAAAGTTTCCACTTGCCATTTGGACTTCCTCCTCTGGAGCGAAGGCTAAGGAGACAAGCTGGACCCCTGAAGGTTTACCCTTACATCTGGGATCTCCTTTCATGTGGTCAGTCGAGCCACAAACAAAGCATTTACCGAATGCTTTCTGGAATGGTGGCTTGTTCTGACCTCCTTCCAGTTTGGCACAAGAAGACACACTATTCTGCTGTGGTTTTCCTTGTGGCTTACCCTTCTGGTTTTGTTTGGGGCCCTCTTTGGAATTTGAGTTATTATAATTCTCTTTTGAGTCTTTTTTAGGCTGTTTTCCCTCATCCTTTTTCTGAGTTGCCCTAGAATCCTTATGAGTAGCCCTGTTGGCAACCCATAAATCAGCAGCCTTAGCTAGCTTCCGGGAATCCAATTCCTTCAAATCAGCCAAGTGCTGTCTGAGCTCAGGAGAACAGGCATCATAAATAGACTCCAACATAAAAAGATTCATCATACCCTCATAAGTGTTCACTTTGTAACCCTTAATCCATCCCTCTAAGTTTTTCAACCCTTCACTCACCCATGTAGCCCAAGGGGTACCATCATGCTTTTTGAGGGTTCTAAACCTCTTAAGATACTGGGAAGGGGTCTTCCCGAATCTAGCTATCAAAGCTAGCTTCACACTTTCGTAATCCGTCTTATCCGCCTCCCCCAATTCCATTACCACATCAGTCGCAACAGGAGGGAGCCTAGAGAACAACCAGGGAAGCAAAGCATTCCCGGTGATGTCCTGGAGCCCATGATTGTACTCAAACAGTTTCAACCAATCCAACACATCCAATCTCGGTTCATACATACCCACTAATTCCATCGGCATCCGGGGTCTTTTGGGACTGGAGCTCCTAGAGGAACCAGAGGAGAGAGAAGCATTTTCCATAGACAACTTTTTCATCTCTAACTCGTGATTAAGTTCTATTTCCCTGAGTCTTAACTCAGCTTGCTTCCGCTCAGCCTGGGCATTCATCCGTCTGAACTCGAGCTCTTGGTTTCGTTCAGATTGAGCCAAGAACCGTTTGTATTCAAATTCGAGCTTCATTTTTTCAAGTTCAAAATAAGCAGGGTTACTTGTGGGACCTAGTATGGGCCCCGTAGACACAGCCGGTAAGGCAGGTAGAGGAGCAGGGGAGACAGTTTCGTTAGCCTCTCCGTCCTCGTCAGCCTCTTCATCGCTATCATCAGAATTAAGATTTAGATCAACACCATCACTGTTATCTACATTTGCTGGAGAGATTGGTTCCTCTGAACCAGTACCCAGACTTTGGTTCGCCAGCAATCTCTCTATTAGTTCTAACTTCTTGCCTCTTACAGGAAGATTCTCTTGCCTACAGAGAGCTTGCAAACTCTCAGTATTTTCACGTGACAAGAACTCTTGACTGTAAGTTTCCATCGTAGATATGTTTCTGAAAGTTGCTTTTTAGCGCTAAGTTTTGTGGTTAGTTATCCTAAAGTGTCGAAAAGCACTCTAAACTGTATACTCGATACAAATCCCACCGCTGACACCAGTGTTAGGCGGAAACCTGTGCAGCTCCCTCTGGGACCACTGCAAAAGATTTAGGACTACAGGTGTTTGGCAGTAAACCCACTTGGTAGCAGTCTGTACCACACAGATTCACTGTTGGTAGCTGTGGCTGAGCAGTCAGACTTCTCTCAAGAAGAGTTAAGCAGTATGTGGAGTATACAAAATAGGGCAATTCTTCACAGTAAGACAAGCAAACATGCAACGAGACTCAGTGTAAAGATATTAAGGTATTTATTTATAACGAAACATCTATCAAAAACACTATGGCACTATCACGGCAAACACTTCAATCACAATTACTCTACGAGAAGAAACGATCGATCCCTCTAACAATATTTCGACAAGTCTAGGTTCTACCAGCACCACTTATTTACAGACAGAGGTGTATGCCTCAACCTAGATGGCACTCTAATATTAGTTAGGACGGGAGAGAAAAATAGCCAGGTTACGAAATCAACACAGTTAAATACTTCGCGGGAAAAATGCAAGGCAAGAAGGCAAGAACCACAACAGATCATAAAGTTCAGAGGCCAGGCCCACTCGGAGAGAGGCAAGGCGGTATGTCCCAAAAGTCTCTAGTAGAAATGCGTTCGAGTCTTTGTAGCAAATTGTTATCGGCAGATTGAACTAGTTCAGAACAATACGTGAGAAAGCTTGGAGGCGACCCAACGGAACGGGGAGGATTAAGACACCTCACTAGAACTGATCGAAAGGGAAGCCAGGCGGACACGGTACCTTGTTGTGGAGGGCAGCTCCGGCGGGGGCAGTTGTTCCTGGTGGTGGATGCACGTCGGGTCTTTGCCAAGAGTAGAGATGATCTTGTCGTCGAAGAAAAGTGAAGTCCGGTGCACCACCAGGGAAGAGACCAGCCGCGGAGTGCTCCGTCACAAGGCACCACCTTTTGGTCGCTGTACAGGGGTAGTGGCTATCCAGTTGCTGAGGTGCTCTGCACGGGCAATTCGACCACTGCGTCCAGAGGCGAATAAAAAGCAAAGGAGACCGGTTGTTCCCACCAGCCAGGGGAAGAGACTCTCCGGCAGGGAGATCTCCTCTGTCGTCGGGAAGTGGTGAGTCGGTTCCGCAGGGCTCCACCAGAGGTGTCGTCGTGCAGGTCAGCTCAGCGTTACCCTCGTCGGATTCTTAGGTCCTGTGGCGACTTCTGAAGATCCAGTCCCAAAAGCCCTGCTTTTATGCAGAAAACCCCCATTCATTCAGCCTAGCTGTCAATCAACACATGCTAAGTGGTGAGCGGGGAGGCTCACCACTTGGGCCAGTCACTCCAGAGTGCGACCAGAGTTGGCAAGGCAACTCGGTCCAGGGTGTCTAAACCCCCTCCCACACCCCTGTGGTAACCCAGACAGAATGGCACCACTTTGGAGCGTCTCTGTACAGAGCCCGCCAAAAGTGGAACAAAGGGCTCGACCTTTGGTTTAGGAGTCACAGAGATGAACACAGACGCCATTTTACAAACCAAGTTCTGGCAGAAAATACCATTCGATAGTCTTATTTAAGATAAGTAGATCAGTGGTACGTTAGAGATTAACAAGGAAAAGTATCAATCTCCAACAATGGGACGAATCCCATAGGGTTATGTTCGGGGTCGAACGTAACAAGTAGTTTCCACTGCCACCAGCCAAAACTCGACGAGGGGGGACAGGACAGTGCCCCCTCGAATAACATATCCAGGAGTAATCGAATTACCCCTACTAGTACGTCCACAATACGTCCACAATACGATGGTTTGTACTAGTTCTGTTAGTAAATTTAGGTCATCAATGGTGACTTTACATGCCCGGGGAGACAGTAGTCAGTCCCCGGGTATGGAGTCTATGGTGGAGGTCCGCTAGGACGCCCCAGTGTTACGGCATGTAGGGTGCGGTGTAACACACATAGAAAAACATATGAGACCCTATGGAGTAAAAGACCCCATAGCCCATAGAACACATTGACATTCAAAGGAATTACACACATAGATGTCCAAGAGTGGGGGAAAAAGAGTCTCACTCTTGGCAGGATGGAAAAAAACAAACTCCAGAAATCCAGCAAAGCTGCTGGCGGACTCACTAGGTTAGGAAATTCAGCCTAAACAGAGAATTCTCCCTAACAATCCCAACACCTTTCGTTCACTAACTCCAAACATGCCAGAATTCTCCACCAAGTCCTCCTGTTTTTTTTGTATTTTTTTGTATTTTATTGTTTAAACCCCTGACCTAACTTGAGAACAGTGGAGTGTTGTACAGAGTGTGGGAAGCCAGCATTTGGGCTGGGACCATTTAATAGAAGCACAGTACTGTGAGGTCTGTGTGTCGATATGTGCATCCAGTGAAATTAGTCCATGGTCAAGTTTTTTAGAAAGAGACATGTTTTGAGAGATTTCTGAAATTGGAGAATTGTGGGGGCATTCCATGCCGACACCGGGATCAAGTTCAAGAGGGTGGGTGCATGACAAGAGAAGGATTGTTAGTGGGTCCTCTCTTTGCAGATGAGTTGTGATTCTAGCTGGTTGGTCGATTTGCTGCACAAGGTGCGTGTGCCACCAGATATGTGGGGCTTAGCGGCCAGTTATGCTGGTGTGCTACTCATGACTGCTATCTAAATTGTACATGCAGTCTTGAAAAGTATCCTGGCTTGCAGTGGAAGCCAATGTAGTTCGCATAGGATGGGGGTAATTCAGTCAAATTTCTGTGCTCCTGTAAAAAGAATTGCTGCAGCATGGTGGACTTCTTTTAGGGGAGCCACATGTACAGCTCGGAGCCCTATCAGAAGAGCATTTCCTTATCGATGTGTGAGACCACAAGGCCCTGCACTACTCTCTGGAAGTCCAGCAGTGGGATGAATGGTTTGATTTTTCAAAGGGGAGAGATTCTGAGCCAGGCTATTTGGGCCTTCTTGGATTTGTGTTTCTGGAAGGACAGGCTGCTGTCAATGGTGAAGCCTGAGGACTTTGATGTTCCTGCGAGTTGTGAATCTAATCTTTCTAGGCAAATATCATTGATCCATTGTTGGACAAGTTGTCTTGTAGTGGGCGGACCAATCAGGACGAATTCAGTCTTGGATGGGTTTAGTTTGAGATAGGAAGTCGACATCCAGGATCGAAGAATGGGGCAATAGTGGGAGACAAATTATGTTCTGCCCGCTATTTACTCTCATGTACAACAGAATATCATACTTGTGTTTGTGGATGGCTATATTGGGATCATTGAGATAAGTGCCCAGAGGCTCCATGTAACGGATAGAAAGTATTGGTGAGAGAATGGAGCCTTGGGGGACTCCACAGGAAACCTGGAGTCAGTTAGAATGCAACATGTTAATCTGGACAGCCTGGTGTCTGGCTGAGAGGTAGGAGATAAACCAATTCAGGACAGTGCCAGAGAATCCTGTCAGCAAGGAGGGAGAGAAGGATGTGTTTGTCGATGGTGCAATGGTTTCAAACGCAGCCAAGAGGACAAGGAGGCATGAGTATCACTTATCCATGATTTGGAGGGCATCATCCACCACCTGGATGGTGACTGTCTCGATACTATACTTTGGGCGGAACCCTGACTGATAGCAATTTAGGAGGTGTAGATGTTCGATTCTAGGGAGTAGTTGTGTAGCAACTACTTTATCCAAGATTTTGACAACAAATGAGGTTCAAAAATCGGCCTGTAGTTGGCCAGGTCCTCAGGATCTACCGCTTGTTTTTTCAAAAGAGGCCATATGAGCCCAGTCTTGAGGGTGTCCGGGAATTATCCTTCTGCGAGTGATGCAATGATGATGCTGAGGAGCGCATTGAGGTGCTGGGCCAGCCAATTGTTTAATGATGGAGGCCAGAATTATATTGTCAGAGAAAGAAATCAGTTTGAGGGACAGTGTGCAGGCCGGGGTTCAGGGGATGCTAGTGCTGTGAGAAGTTGATTTTATGGTCTCTCAGATTTTGTCTATTTATTTCAATAAAAAATGTGTTGATTCTGTAACATTTTTCCTGAGTTGTTGGTAGCTCAGGAACGGGTGAGGGTTTGGTTTACTACTTCAAAGAAGGCTTTGCACTTCGGTAGAGAATGTCGCAATGGTGGTGGAGTAGTAAGCAGCTTTGGCCTGTGTAATGAGAATCCTACAGTTTGAGTGCAGAGGTTTGAGATTAGTGAGGTCTCCCGAGTTAAGGTATTTGTGTCACTGTTACTCTAGTGCTGTGATTGAGCCTTTGTTGGAGGCTAGTTCGGGGGTGTACCATGGTGTGGGTGGTTTGTTCTTAGCCAGGCTGGATTTTAAGGGGGCATGAGTGTCCACCAGTTTCATAGCAGAGTTGCTGAATGATTCCATCAGGCCCGAGGCATTCCCTGTGGTCGGGAAGTCTTCAAAGTTTGCTTCTATCTCATGGACCGGGAAGGTTTTGAATGAGTTGTATTGAGTTAGGGGGTGGTTAGCCTGACCTTTCTGAGCCATAGTCGGGTGGGCGACTGATAATGGGATGATAGCTTTTTCATACCAGTCAAGTGGGATAGGGCCTGCACAGTTCACACAGTGGATGATGTGAAGACTAAGGGCCTCATCACGAGTCTGGCGGTAACCCTTAAATGTGGCAGTAGCACTATTACCGCTGCATTTAAGGGTCTGCCAGATTATGGCCTTGGCGGATTTCCCCCAGCTCTGAGCTGGGGGGAAATCTGCAGCAAATTTGCTGATTTTCGGTGCTATTACCACCGGCGGGAAATCCGCCAGCGTAATAGCGTGAAATTTTCCGATTGGGCCCAAAGGGGAATGAGGAATTCACAAATGGGCCCAATGGTGAATGGGCACTAACCGTTCTGCCAAACCCGTGATCCGGTGCTAATAGTGGTGGGGGGGTTGGCGGTAGGGCTAATAGCGCTGGCGGTAATAGCGCCAGCATTACCGCCCAACTCGTGTTGAGGCCCTAAGTCTAGGGTGTTGCCTTTGTTGTGTGTGTGGGGGAGAGCAGAATTTGCTTAAGGTCCATGAAGCAGTCAGTGTGAAAAGCATGCTTCGAGTATGGTTGACTCAGGGTCATTAAAATCATACAGAAAGACATAATTTGAATGTGGAAATTTGGCAGAGGAGAGTAAGTGGAGATGTCTGCAATGAAAGAGTCACTCCTGTGAGGTAGTCTGTAGATGAGGTGGAACGTGATTGATTCCTTCTGCGGAAACCATCAGGCAAGTTTTTTAAATGAGCTTGTTCTGGGGGAGCGGATGATGGGGCATGGCCTATTACTACTGTGAATGATGTCCACTCTGTCTCCGGCCCTTCTTGGCCAGTCGGCATGTTGGATGCCTAAGCATTTTGGCAATAGGGCACCAAAGACATGTGGGAAGGAGTGAGTTAACCATGTTTCAGTGATAAACAGGGCATCAAGGTTGCTGTATGAGATGAGGTCAGTGATCTGTTAGTTTCTAAAGGAATATTGCCTAACAAAAAGATATTTAAAGTGAAAGCTTAGGTTAAGCTGAAAAATTTGCATAATAACATTCCATACATTAACCCAAAATAGTTTAACACATTTTAATTCAACAAATATATGCTTATGTGAAACTTCACATGCTGTGCAATTCCTGCATTTATTGGCATCTAAGAGATTGCATTTGAATTATCTAGACAGAGTAAGGAAAACTCTATGTTGAAAGAAGTACTGTGTTTGCGTTAAATAAGCCAATGTGCTAGCATGTGAGAGCTTGCTCAAGATATGAGGCTATACATTTGTCCACAACAGCCAAATCACATTCCTTTTCCCAAATAGTTTATGTCAATAATTAAGCAATATGCCCCGAGTGGCGGGGGCATTACCGACTCAGATAATGCCCCAGGGCCCATAGTTATAGGCCCGACCAAATCTTTGCTCGGGCCTATAACTATGGGCCCCGGGGCATTACCAGAGTCGATAATGCCCCCGCCACGAGGGACATATAGCTATTAATGCCCCGGACCGCAATATCTGTGTGACCGGGGCACTAAAAGCATTTGTTTCTGTCCCGAAACGCTGCATTGTTTCGGGACCGAAAAAAAAAGAAAGGACCAAGAAAATGCCTGCCCGGAAAGGGAAAATGGAGTCCATTTTCCCTTTCCATGGCGGCCATCGGGAGCGGACGCGCTGGGAACAGAACTGTTCCCAGCGCGTCCGCTCCTGAAAAAAAAGGAGCAGAAGGTAAGTGGGGTTGGGAGGGCGGGAAGGGAAGCAAAAAAGTAAAAAAAAAAAAAAACGTATCTGCGTCCCCGGCGCGGGACGATGGAAGCCTCCAGCCGTGTGGAGGCACGGAGCGGGGATTGCCCCACTCCTAGTCTCCCCATGGCTGGAGGCTGCCATCGTCCCTCACCAGGGATGAAGGAGCAAGAAGTTAAGTGGGGTGGGGAGGGCAGGGAGAAGGGAGGCGGGAGGAAAGGGAAAAAAACGACTAAAAAAAGCCTTACCTGAGTCCCCCGTGGGGGGCGAAGGCAGCCTCTCAGCCGTGTGGAGGCTCAGAGCAGGGATGGCTGCCACGCCCCACGCCGAGGACAAGGCGGCTGGAAACCGGACGAGAATCAAAGGATTCTCGGACGGGTAACGACCCAGCGAGAGCCAATCAGAATGCGTGTTGCATTCTGCTTGACTCTCTCCGGGTACTAATACAGTATAAAACATTGAGGCTTTAAATGTGCAATCATTCATAGGTTTTTCCTATCTTGGTTCGGTAAAGCCATATCTTCTGATCAGCTTGCTCAATTTTCCATTAAAGCATCCATCACTTTAGCAAATTTTTGCCAATATGTGATGGACAATTTAGATCTAAATTCATTATAAGAAACAAGAATCTCTTCCATCAGGAATTGGCCTACACATGGTATCTCTTTACATAACCTATGTTTCGAAAAAACAGATTTTACATTTATGTTAATATGCTTGTTCAAACAAACAAAATGTGACAAGAATAGACTTGGCTTTCCAATATGTGCAATAAAATTAAATCTAGGATAATTAAGTGACACATTGATACATGGACACATTGATAATCAAATTGTTGAATAATCGGTGTCTTCCTGTTATCAAGTAGCAATCTCCAAGCGAAAGGAGAGGTGCCAGCAATTTCTTCAGTAAACACCAGGAGGGCAAGTTCAGACTATAGTTGGAAATGAACCATGTTTGAATCTGGTTAAGTATAAAAGCTGAATGATAAAGCTTACAGTTAGGACATCTCATCCCCATTATGTGTCAGTGTCTTGTGCTTACTCAGGGATATTCTATACCTCTTACTTCCCCATAAAATATAACCAAGAATGAATTGCCTTAAAGAAATACATAGAGAAGGATGATGGAAGCTTATACAATAAATAAAGTACAATTGGTGAAATGATAATTTTAATTTATTTTAGGCAACCCCACCAAGTTAAATATAGTAGTGGCTATGAATTGATAAGGTCATAAAGTCTAGACATTGATAATGTACTCTTGTGTTTCATAATATCCTTTTATGAAGATGAAACAGAAATACCCATACATGAATTGCCTTTAGGGCACCATTTCATGCCATGCTATTGGAGATCATGTTTTGTACAGCAAATTATTAAGGATACCATTTTGGATGTATCCATATTTACAGGGTAATTCATAGAAATTCGCACAAAAGTGTCGCACGCGGCTGGCGCACAGCGTGCCCGTGCGAATGTCTGCGCCAGCCGCGTGCGCTAAAATCGATTTCCGCGCACAGCGTATTCATGGATTTTCGCGTCCAAAACCAGCAAGGAAAAGCCTTCAAAATTCCCAAATAATCGCAAAGGGCTGTGCTAACCCTGGACCAGTTCACAGGGCTGGCAAACAGCAAACCCCAAGCGGGGAACGTGTATTTCAGTGGTTCGCGGGAAGTTCCACACGCAATTGTCCTGTGTACGTGTGCATCAGGGGTGCGTGGGAAGTAACACATGCAAAAGCAGCAGGGTACGTGTATTTCAGGGGTGCGCTGGAAGTATCACACGCAAAAGCAGCAGGGTACGTGTATTTCAGGGGTGCGCGGGAAGTATCACACGCAAAAGCAGCAGGGTACGTGTATCTCGGAGGTGCGCGGGAAGTATCACACGCGATTCCATCAGGGTACGTGTATTCCAGGGGTGCGCGGGAAGTATCACACGAAAAAACAGCAGGGTACGTGTATTTCAGGGGTGCGCGGGAAGTATCACACGCAAAAGCAGCAGGGTACGTGTATCTCAGGGGTGCGCGGGAAGTATCACACGCAATTCCATCAGGGTACGTGTATTCCAGGGGTGCGCGGGAAGTATCACATGCAAAAACAGCAGGGTACGTGTATTCCAGGGGTACACAGGAAGTATCACACGCAAAAGCAGCAGGGTACGTGTATTTCAGGGGTGCGTGGGAAGTATCACACGCAAAATCAGCAGGGTACGTGTATTTCAGAGGTGCGCGGGAAGTATCACACGCAATTCCATCAGGGTACGTGTATTACAGGGGTGCGCGGGGAGCACCACACGTGAATTGCACGTGTGGGTCCTCCCAGGTGTTCCCTCTACACCCTCCACTGCCCCTGCAGGTGGCCCACACCACAGGGGCCTACCCTGCACATGACCTGCAGGCACCCCATCCACCAATCCACCATGGCCATGCCCCCCAGCCAACCCACATGTCACCTCGCACTACTGCCCACCAACGCATGTCCCCCTGCACCCCCCAGCAGTGCAGGGGCAGCCTCCACCAGGCCCCCACTCATGTCCCCCTGCACCCCCACCCCCAAGCAGTGCAAGGGCAGCCTCCACCAGGCCCCCAAACATGTCTCCCTGCACCCCCACCCCCCAGCAGTGCAGGGGCAGCCTCCACCAGGCCCCCACTCATGTCTCCCACCACCCCCACCCCCCAGTAGTGCAGGGGCAGCCTCCACCAGGCCCCCACTCATGTCTCCCTGCACCCCACCCCCCAGCCACCAGGGGCAGCCTCCACCAGGCCCCCACTCATGTCTCCCATCACCCCCACCCCCCAGCAACCAGGGGCAGGTTCCACCAGGCCCCCACCCATGTCTCCCACCACCCCCACCCCCCAGCAGTGCAGGGGCAGCCTCCACCAGGCCCCCACTCATGTCTTCCACCACCCCCACCCCCCAGCAGTGAGGGGCAGCCTCCACCAGGCCCCCACTCAAGTCTCCCTAAACCCCCACCCCCCAGCCACCAGGGGCAGCCTCCACCAGGCCCCCACTCATGTCTCCCATCACCCCCACCCCCCAGCCACCAGGGGCAGCCTCCACCAGGCCCTCACTCATGTCTCCCATCACCCCCACCCCCCAGCCACCAGGGGCAGGCTCCACCAGGCCCCCACCCATGTCTCCCACCACCCCCACCCCCCAGCAGTGCAGGGGCAGCCTCCACCAGGCCCCCACTCATGTCCCCCACCACCCCCACCTCCCAGCAGTGCAGGGGCAGCCTCCACCAGGCCCCCACTCATGTCTACCACCACCCCCACCCCCCAGCAGTGCAGGGGCAGCCTCCACCAGACCCCCACTCATGTCCAACTCATGTCTCCCTGCACCCCCACCCCCCAGCAGTGCAGGGGCAGCCTCCACCAGGCCCCCATTCATGTCTCCCACCACCCCCACCCCCCAGCCACCAGGGGCAGCCTCCACCAGAACCCCACCCATGTCTACCACCACCCCCACCCCCCAGCAGTGCAGGGGCAGCCTCCACCATGCCCCCACTCATGTCCCCCTGCACCCCACCCCCCAGCAGTGCAGGGGCAGTCTCCACCAGGCCCCCACTCATGTCCCCCTGCACCCCCACCCCCCAGCAGTGCAGGGGCAGCCTCCACCAGGCCCCCAATCATGTCTCCATGCACCCTCACCACCCAGCAGTGCAGGGGCAGCCTCCACAAGGCCCCCACAC
Organism: Ambystoma mexicanum; assembly: GCF_040938575.1. Taxonomy (NCBI): domain Eukaryota; kingdom Metazoa; phylum Chordata; class Amphibia; order Caudata; family Ambystomatidae; genus Ambystoma; species Ambystoma mexicanum. Next base: position 241,766,870 of record NC_090940.1, on the reverse strand, counting down.
ATGTATCCCACCACCCCCACCCCCCAGCAGTGCAGGGGCAGCCTCCACCAGGCCCCCACTCATGTCTCCCTGCACCCCCACCCCACAGCCACAAGGGCAGCCTCCACCAGGCCCCCACTCATGTCTCCCATCACCCCCACCCCCCAGCCACCAGGGGCAGGCTCCACCAGGCCCCCACCCATGTCTCCCACCACCCCCACCCCCCAGCAGTGCAGGGGCAGCCTCCACCAGGCCCCCACTCATGTCTCCCACCGCCACCACCCCCCAGCAGTGCAGGGGCAGCCTCCACCAGGCCCCCACTCATGTCTTCCACCACCCCCACCCCCCAGCAGTGAGGGGCAGCCTCCACCAGGCCCCCACTCAAGTCTCCCTAAACCCCCACCCCCCAGCCACCAGGGGCAGCCTCCAACAGGCCCCCACTCATGTCTCCCATCACCCCCACCCCCCAGCCACCAGGGGCAGCCTCCACCAGGCCCTCACTCATGTCTCCCATCACCCCCACCCCCCAGCCACCAGGGGCAGGCTCCACCAGGCCCCCACCCATGTCTCCCACCACCCCCACCCCCCAGCAGTGCAGGGGCAGCCTCCACCAGGCCCCCACTCATGTCCCCCACCACCCCCACCCCCCAGCAGTGCAGGGGCAGCCTCCACCAGGCCCCTACTCATGTCTACCACCACCCCCACCCCCAGCAGTGCAGGGGCAGCCTCCACCAGACCCCCACTCATGTCCAACTCATGTCTCCCTGCACCCCAACCCCCCAGCAGTGCAGGGGCAGCCTCCACCAGGCCCCCATTCATGTCTCCCACCACCCCCACCCCCCAGCCACCAGGGGCAGCCTCCACCAGAACCCCACCCATGTCTACCACCACCCCCACCCCCCAGCAGTGCAGGGGCAGCCTCCACCATGCCCCCACTCATGTCCCCCTGCACCCCACCCCCCAGCAGTGCAGGGGCAGGTTCCACCAGGCCCCCACCCATGTCTCCCACCACCCCCACCCCCCAGCAGTGCAGGGGCAGCCTCCACCAGGCCCACACTCATGTCTTCCACCACCCCCACCCCCCAGCAGTGAGGGGCAGCCTCCACCAGGCCCCCACTCAAGTCTCCCTAAACCCCCACCCCCCAGCCACCAGGGGCAGCCTCCACCAGGCCCCCACTCATGTCTCCCATCACCCCCACCCCCCAGCCACCAGGGGCAGCCTCCACCAGGCCCTCACTCATGTCTCCCATCACCCCCACCCCCCAGCCACCAGGGGCAGGCTCCACCAGGCCCCCACCCATGTCTCCCACCACCCCCACCCCCCAGCAGTGCAGGGGCAGCCTCCACCAGGCCCCCACTCATGTCCCCCACCACCCCCACCCCCCAGCAGTGCAGGGGCAGCCTCCACCAGGCCCCCATTCATGTCTACCACCACCCCCACCCCCCAGCAGTGCAGGGGCAGCCTCCACCAGACCCCCACTCATGTCCAACTCATGTCTCCCTGCACCCCCACCCCCCAGCAGTGCAGGGGCAGCCTCCACCAGGCCCCCATTTATGTCTCCCACCACCCCCACCCCCCAGCCACCAGGGGCAGCCTCCACCAGAACCCCACCCATGTCTACCACCACACCCACCCCCCAGCAGTGCAGGGGCAGCCTCCACCATGCCCCCACTCATGTCCCCCTGCACCCCACCCCCCAGCAGTGCAGGGGCAGTCTCCACCAGGCCCCCATTCATGTCCCCCTGCACCCCCACCCCCCAGCAGTGCAGGGGCAGCCTCCACCAGGCACCCAATCATGTCTCCATGCACCCTCACCACCCAGCAGTGCAGGGGCAGCCTCCACCAGGCCCCCACACATGTATCCCACCACCCCCACCCCCCAGCAGTGCAGGGGCAGCCTCCACCAGGCCCCCACTCATGTCTCCCTGCACCCCCACCCCACAGCCACAAGGGCAGCCTCCACCAGGCCCCCACTCATGTCTCCCATCACCCCCACCCCCCAGCCACCAGGGGCAGGCTCCACCAGGCCCCCACCCATGTCTCCCACCACCCCCACCCCCCAGCAGTGCAGGGGCAGCCTCCACCAGGCCCCCACTCATGTCTCCCACCGCCACCACCCCCCAGCAGTGCAGGGGCAGCCTCCACCAGGCCCCCACTCATGTCTCCCTGCACCCCCACCCCCCAGCCACCAGGGGCAGCCTCCACCAGGCTCCCACTCATGTCTCCCATCACCCCCACACCCCAGCCACCAGGGGCAGGCTCCACCAGGCCCCCACCCATGTCTCCCACCACCCCCACCCCCCAGCAGTGCAGGGGCAGCCTCCACCAGGCCCCCACTCATGTCTCCCACCACCCCCACCCCCCAGCAGTTCAGGGGCAGCCTCCGCCAGGCCCCCACTCATGTCTCCCACCACCCCCACCCCCCAGCCACCAGGGGCAGCCTCCACCAGGCCCCCACCCATGTCTACCACCACCCCCACCCCACAGCAATGCAGGGGCAGCCTCCACCATGCCCCCAATCATGTCCCCCTGCACCCCCACCCACCAGCAGTGCAGGGGCAGCCTCCACCAGGCCTCCAATCATGTCTCCCTGCACCCCCACCCCTAAGCAGTGCAGGGGCAGCCTCCACCAGGCCCCCACTCATGTCCCTCTGCACCCCCACCCCCCAGCAGTGCAGGGGCAGCCTCCAGCAGGCCTCCAATCATGTCTTCCTGCACCCCCACACCCCAGCAGTGCAGGGGCAGCCTCCACCAGGCCCCCACTCATGTCTCCCACCACCCCCACCCCCCAGCAGTGCAGGGGCAGCCTCCACCAGGCCCCCACTCATGTCTCCCTGCACCCCCACCCCCCAGCCACCAGGGGAAGCCTCCACCAGGCCCCCCCTCATGTCTCCCACCACCCCCACCCCCCAGCCACCAGGGGCAGCCTCCACCAGGCCCCCAGCCATGTCTACCACCACCCCCACCCCCCAGCAGTGCAGGGGCAGCCTCCACCATGCCCCCAATCATGTCCCCCTGTACCCCCAACGGCCAGCAGCGCAGGGGCAGCCTCCACCAGGCCCCCACTCATGTCTCCCACCACCTCCACCGCCCCGGAAGTGCAGGAGCAGCCTCCACCAGGCCCCCACTCATGTCTACCACCACCCCCACCCCCCAGCCAAAAGGGGCAGCCTCCACCAGGCTCCCACCCATGTCTACCACCACCCCCACCCCCCAGCAGTGCAGCGGCAACCTCCATCATGCCCCCACTCATGTCCCCATGCGCCCCCACCCCCCAGCAGTGCTGGGGCAGCCTCCACCAGGCCCCCAATCATGTCTCCCTGCACCCCCACCCCCAGCAGTGCAGGGGCAGCCTCCACCAGGCCCCCACTCATGTCCCCCTGCACCCCCACCCCCCAGCAGTGCAGGGGCAGCCTCCACCAGGCCCCCAATCATGTCTCCCTGCACCCCCACCCCCAGAAGTGCAGGGGCAGCCTCCACCAGGCCCCCTCTCATGTCTCCAACCTCCCCCACCCCCCAGCATTGCAGAGGCAGCCTCCACCAGGCCCCCACTCATGTCTCCCTGCACCCCCACCCCCCAGCCACCAGGGGCAGCCTCCACCAGGCCCCCACTCATGTCTGCCATCATCCCCACCCCACAGCAGTGCAGGGGCAGCCTCCACCAGGCCCCCACTCATGTCTCCCTGCACCCCCACCCCCCAGCCACCAGGGGCAGCCTCCACCAGGCTCCCACTCATGTCTCCCATCACCCCCACACCCCAGCCACCAGGGGCAGGCTCCACCAGGCCCCCACCCATGTCTCCCACCACCCCCACCCCCCAGCAGTGCAGGGGCAGCCTCCACCAGGCCCCCACTCATGTCTCCCACCACCCCCACCCCCCAGCAGTTCAGGGGCAGCCTCCGCCAGGCCCCCACTCATGTCTCCCACCACCCCCACCCCCCAGCCACCAGGGGCAGCCTCCACCAGGCCCCCACCCATGTCTACCACCACCCCCACCCCACAGCAATGCAGGGGCAGCCTCCACCATGCCCCCAATCATGTCCCCCTGCACCCCCACCCACCAGCAGTGCAGGGGCAGCCTCCACCAGGCCTCCAATCATGTCTCCCTGCACCCCCACCCCTAAGCAGTGCAGGGGCAGCCTCCACCAGGCCCCCACTCATGTCCCTCTGCACCCCCACCCCCCAGCAGTGCAGGGGCAGCCTCCAGAAGGCCTCCAATCATGTCTTCCTGCACCCCCACACCCCAGCAGTGCAGGGGCAGCCTTCACCAGGCCCCCACTCATGTCTCCCACCACCCCCACCCCCCAGCAGTGCAGGGGCAGCCTCCACCAGGCCCCCACTCATGTCTCCCTGCACCCCCACCCCCCAGCCACCAGGGGAAGCCTCCACCAGGCCCCCCCTCATGTCTCCCACCACCCCCACCCCCCAGCCACCAGGGGCAGCCTCCACCAGGCCCCCATCCATGTCTACCACCACCCCCACCCCCCAGCAGTGCAGGGGCAGCCTCCACCATGCCCCCAATCATGTCCCCCTGTACCCCCAACGGCCAGCAGCGCAGGGGCAGCCTCCACCAGGCCCCCACTCATGTCTCCCACCACCTCCACCGCCCCGGAAGTGCAGGAGCAGCCTCCACCAGGCCCCCACTCATGTCTACCACCACCCCCACCCCCCAGCCAAAAGGGGCAGCCTCCACCAGGCTCCCACCCATGTCTACCACCACCCCCACCCCCCAGCAGTGCAGCGGCAACCTCCATCATGCCCCCACTCATGTCCCCATGCGCCCCCACCCCCCAGCAGTGCTGGGGCAGCCTCCACCAGGCCCCCAATCATGTCTCCCTGCACCCCCACCCCCAGCAGTGCAGGGGCAGCCTCCACCAGGCCCCCACTCATGTCCCCCTGCACCCCCACCCCCCAGCAATGCAGGGGCAGCCTCCACCAGGCCCCCAATCATGTCTCCCTGCACCCCCACCCCCAGAAGTGCAGGGGCAGCCTCCACCAGGCCCCCTCTCATGTCTCCAACCTCCCCCACCCCCCAGCATTGCAGAGGCAGCCTCCACCAGGCCCCCACTCATGTCTCCCTGCACCCCCACCCCCCAGCCACCAGGGGCAGCCTCCACCAGGCCCCCACTCATGTCTGCCATCATCCCCACCCCACAGCAGTGCAGGGGCAGCCTCCACCAGGCAACCAATCATGTCTCCCACCACTCCCACCCCCCAGCAGTGCAGGGGCAGCCTCCACCAGGCCCCCACTCATGTCTCCCACCACCCCCACCCCCCAGCAGTGCAGGGGCAGCCTCCACCAGGCCCCCACTCATGTCCAACTCAAGTCTCCCTACACCCCCACCCCCCAGCCACCAGGGGCAGCCTCCACCAGGCCCCACCCATGTCTACCACCACCCCCACCCCCACCCCCCAGCAGTGCAGGGGCAGCCTCCACCATGCCCCCACTCATGTCCCCCTGCACCCCCACCCCCCAGCAGTGCAGGGGCAGCCTCCACCAGGCCCCCACTCATGTCTCCCATCACCCCCACTCCCCAGCCACCAGGGGCAGCCTCCACCAGGCCCCCACCCATGTCTACCACCACCCCCACCCCCACCCCCCAGCAGTGCAGGGGCAGCCTCCACCATGCCCCCACTCATGTCCCCCTGCACCCCCACCCCCCAGCAGTGCAGGGGCAGTCTCCACCAGGCCCCCACTCATGTCTCCCACCACCCCCACCCCCCAGCAGTGCAGGGGCAGCCTCCACCAGGCCCCCACTCATGTCTCCCTGCACCCCCACCCCCCAGCCACCAGGGGAAGCCTCCACCAGGCCCCCCCTCATGTCTCCCACCACCCCCACCCCCCAGCCACCAGGGGCAGCCTCCACCAGGCCCCCATCCATGTCTACCACCACCCCCACCCCCCAGCAGTGCAGGGGCAGCCTCCACCATGCCCCCAATCATGTCCCCCTGTACCCCCAACGGCCAGCAGCGCAGGGGCAGCCTCCACCAGGCCCCCACTCATGTCTCCCACCACCTCCACCGCCCCGGAAGTGCAGGAGCAGCCTCCACCAGGCCCCCACTCATGTCTACCACCACCCCCACCCCCCAGCCAAAAGGGGCAGCCTCCACCAGGCTCCCACCCATGTCTACCACCACCCCCACCCCCCAGCAGTGCAGCGGCAACCTCCATCATGCCCCCACTCATGTCCCCATGCGCCCCCACCCCCCAGCAGTGCTGGGGCAGCCTCCACCAGGCCCCCAATCATGTCTCCCTGCACCCCCACCCCCAGCAGTGCAGGGGCAGCCTCCACCAGGCCCCCACTCATGTCCCCCTGCACCCCCACCCCCCAGCAGTGCAGGGGCAGCCTCCACCAGGCCCCCAATCATGTCTCCCTGCACCCCCACCCCCAGAAGTGCAGGGGCAGCCTCCACCAGGCCCCCTCTCATGTCTCCAACCTCCCCCACCCCCCAGCATTGCAGAGGCAGCCTCCACCAGGCCCCCACTCATGTCTCCCTGCACCCCCACCCCCCAGCCACCAGGGGCAGCCTCCACCAGGCCCCCACTCATGTCTGCCATCATCCCCACCCCACAGCAGTGCAGGGGCAGCCTCCACCAGGCAACCAATCATGTCTCCCACCACTCCCACCCCCCAGCAGTGCAGGGGCAGCCTCCACCAGGCCCCCACTCATGTCTCCCACCACCCCCACCCCCCAGCAGTGCAGGGGCAGCCTCCACCAGGCCCCCACTCATGTCTACCAGCACCCCCTCCCCCCAGCCACCAGGGGCAGCCTCCACCAGGCCCCCACTCATGTCCAACTCAAGTCTCCCTACACCCCCACCCCCCAGCCACCAGGGGCAGCCTCCACCAGGCCCCCACCCATGTCTACCACCACCCCCACCCCCACCCCCCAGCAGTGCAGGGGCAGCCTCCACCATGCCCCCACTCATGTCCCCCTGCACCCCCACCCCCCAGCAGTGCAGGGGCAGCCTCCACCAGGCCCCCACTCATGTCTCCCATCACCCCCACTCCCCAGCCACCAGGGGCAGCCTCCACCAGGCCCCCACCCATGTCTACCACCACCCCCACCCCCACCCCCCAGCAGTGCAGGGGCAGCCTCCACCATGCCCCCACTCATGTCCCCCTGCACCCCCACCCCCCAGCAGTGCAGGGGCAGTCTCCACCAGGCCCCCACCCATGTCTCCCACCACCCCCACCCCCCAGCAGTGCAGGGGCAGCCTCAACCAGGCCCCCACTCATGTCTCCCACCACCCCCACCCCCCAGCAGTGCAGGGGCAGCCTCCACCAGGCCCCCACTCATGTCTCCCTGCACCCCCACCCCCCAGCCACCAGGGGCAGCCTCCACCAGGCTCCCACTCATGTCTCCCATCACCCCCAAACCCCAGCCACCAGGGGCAGGCTCCACCAGGCCCCCACCCATGTCTCCCACCACCCCCACCCCCCAGCAGTGCAGGGGCAGCCTCCACCAGGCCCCCACTCATGTCTCCCACCACCCCCACCCCCAGCAGTTCAGGGGCAGCCTCCGCCAGGCCCCCACTCATGTCTCCCACCACCCCCACCCCCCAGCCACCAGGGGCAGCCTCCACCAGGCCCCCACCCATGTCTACCACCACCCCCACCCCACAGCAATGCAGGGGCAGCCTCCACCATGCCCCCAATCATGTCCCTGTGCACCCCCACCCACCAGCAGTGCAGGGGCAGCCTCCACCAGGCCCCCAATCATGTCTCCCTGCACCCCCACCCCTAAGCAGTGCAGGGGCAGCCTCCACCAGGCCCCCACTCATGTCCCTCTGCACCCCCACCCCCCAGCAGTGCAGGGGCAGCCTCCAGCAGGCCTCCAATCATGTCTTCCTGCACCCCCACACCCCAGCAGTGCAGGGGCAGCCTCCACCAGGCCCCCACTCATGTCTCCCTGCACCCCCACCCCCAGCCACCAGGGGCAGCCTCCACCAGGCCCCCACTCATGTCTGCCATCATCCCCACCCCACAGCAGTGCAGAGGCAGCCTCCACCAGGCAACCAATCATGTCTCCCACCACCCCCACCCCCCAGCAGTGCAGGGGCAGCCTCCACCAGGCCCCCACTCATGTCTCCCCCCACCCCCACCCCCCAGCAGTGCAGGGGCAGCCTCCACCAGGCCCCCACTCATGTCTACCACCACCCCCACCCCCCAGCCACCAGGGGCAGCCTCCACCAGGCCCCCACTCATGTCCAACTCAAGTCTCCCTACACCCCCACCCCCCAGCCACCAGGGGCAGCCTCCACAAGGCCCCACTCATGTCTCCCATCACCCCCACCCCCCAGCCACCAGGGGCAGCCTCCACCAGCCCCCCACTCATGTCTCCCATCACCCCCACTCCCCAGCCTCCAGGGGCAGCCTCCACCAGGCCCCCACCCATGTCTACCACCACCCCCAACCCCACCCCCCAGCAGTGCAGGGGCAGCCTCCACCATGCCCCCACTCATGTCCCCCTGCACCCCCACCCCCCAGCAGTGCAGCGGCAGTCTCCACCAGGCCCCCACCCATGTCTCCCACCACCCCCACCCCCCAGCAGTGCAGGGGCAGCCTCCACCAGGCCCCCACTCATGTCTCCTACCGCCCCACCCCCCAGCAGTGCAGGGGCAGCCTCCACCAAGGCCCCCACTCATGTCTCCCTGCACCCCCACCCCCCAGCCACCTGGGGCAGCCTCCACCAGGCTCCCACACATGTCTCCCATCACCCCCACCCCCCAGACACCAGGGGCAGGCTCCACCAGGCCCCCACCCATGTCTCCCACCACCCCCACCCCCCAGCAGTGCAGGGGCAGCCTCCACCAGGCCCCCACTCATGTCTCCCACCACCCCCACCCCCCAGCAGTGCAGGGGCAGCCTCCACCAGGCCCCCACTCATGTCTCCCACCACCCCCACCCCCAGCCACCAGGGGCAGCCTCCGCCAGGCCCCCACCCATGTCTACCACCACCCCCACCCCCCAGCAGTGCAGGGGCAGCCTCCACCATGCCCCCAATCATGTCCCCCTGCACCCCCACCCCTAAGCAGTGCAGGGGCAGCCTCCACCAGGCCCCCACTGATGTCCCTCTGCACCCCCACCCCCTAGCAGTGCAGGGGCAGCCTACAGCAGGCCTCCAATCATGTCTTCCTGCACCCCCACACCCCAGCAGTGCAGGGGCAGCCTCCACCAGGCCCCCACTCATGTCTCCCACCACCCCCACCCCCCAGCAGTGCAGGGGCAGCCTCCACCAGGCCCCCACTCATGTCTCCCTGCACCCCCACCCCCCAGCCACCAGGGGAAGCCTCCACCAGGCCCCCCCTCATGTCTCCCACCACCCCCACCCCCCAGCCACCAGGGGCAGCCTCCACCAGGCCCTCACTCATGTCTCCCATCACCCCCATCCCCCAGCCACCAGGGGCAGGCTCCACCATGCCCCCACTCATGTCCCCCTGCACCCCCACCCCCCAGCAGTGCAGGGGCAGTCTCCACCAGGTCCCCACCCATGTCTCCCACCACCCCCACCCCCCAGCAGTGCAGGGGCAGCCTCCACCAGGCCCCCACTCATGTCTCCCACCACCCCCACCCCCCAGCAGTGCAGGGGCAGCCTCCACCAGGCCCCCACTCATGTCTCCCTGCACCCCCACCCCCCAGCCACCAGGGGCAGCCTCCACCAGGCTCCCACTCATGTCTCCCATCACCCCCACACCCCAGCCACCAGGGGCAGGCTCCACCAGGCCCCCACCCATGTCTCCCACCACCCCCACCCCCCAGCAGTGCAGGGGCAGCCTCCACCAGGCCCCCACTCATGTCTCCCACCACCCCCACCCCCAGCAGTTCAGGGGCAGCCTCCGCCAGGCCCCCACTCATGTCTCCCACCACCCCCACCCCCCAGCCACCAGGGGCAGCCTCCACCAGGCCCCCACCCATGTCTACCACCACCCCCACCCCACAGCAATGCAGGGGCAGCCTCCACCATGCCCCCAATCATGTCCCCGTGCACCCCCACCCACCAGCAGTGCAGGGGCAGCCTCCACCAGGCCCCCAATCATGTCTCCCTGCACCCCCACCCCTAAGCAGTGCAGGGGCAGCCTCCACCAGGCCCCCACTCATGTCCCTCTGCACCCCCACCCCCCAGCAGTGCAGGGGCAGCCTCCACCAGGCCCCCACTCATGTCTCCCACCACCCCCACCCCCCAGCAGTGCAGGGGCAGCCTCCACCAGGCCCCCACTCATGTCTCCCACCACCTCCACCGCCCCGGAAGTGCAGGAGCAGCCTCCACCAGGCCCCCACTCATGTCTACCACCACCCCCACCCCCCAGCCAAAAGGGGCAGCCTCCACCAGGCTCCCACCCATGTCTACCACCACCCCCACCCCCCAGCAGTGCAGCGGCAACCTCCATCATGCCCCCACTCATGTCCCCCTGCGCCCCCACCCCCCAGCAGTGCAGGGGCAGCCTCCACCAGGCCCCCAATCATGTCTCCCTGCACCCCCACCCCCAGCAGTGCAGGGGCAGCCTCCACCAGGCCCCCACTCATGTCCCCCTGCACCCCCACCCCCCAGCAGTGCAGGGGCAGCCTCCACCAGGCCCCCAATCATGTCTCCCTGCACCCCCACCCCCAGAAGTGCAGGGGCAGCCTCCACCAGGCCCCCTCTCATGTCTCCAACCTCCCCCACCCCCCAGCATTGCAGAGGCAGCCTCCACCAGGCCCCCACTCATGTCTCCCTGCACCCCCACCCCCCAGCCACCAGGGGCAGCCTCCACCAGGCCCCCACTCATGTCTGCCATCATCCCCACCCCACAGCAGTGCAGAGGCAGCCTCCACCAGGCAACCAATCATGTCTCCCACCACCCCCACCCCCCAGCAGTGCAGGGGCAGCCTCCACCAGGCCCCCACTCATGTCTACCACCACCCCCACCCCCCAGCCACCAGGGGCAGCCTCCACCAGGCCCCCACTCATGTCCAACTCAAGTCTCCCTACACCCCCACCCCCCAGCCACCAGGGGCAGCCTCCACCAGGCCCCACTCATGTCTCCCATCACCACCACCCCCCAGCCACCAGGGGCAGCCTCCACCAGGCCCCCACTCATGTCTCCCATCACCCCCACTCCCCAGCCACCAGGGGCAGCCTCCACCAGGCCCCCACCCATGTCTACCACCACCCCCACCCCCACCCCCCAGCAGAGCAGGGGCAGCCTCCACCATACCCCCACTCATGTCCCCCTGCACCTCCACCCCCCAGCAGTGCAGGGGCAGTCTCCACCAGGCCCCCACCCATGTCTCCCACCACCCCCACCCCCCAGCAGTGCAGGGGCAGCCTCCACCAGGCCCCCACTCATGTCTCCCACCGCCCCCACCCCCCAGCAGTGCAGGGGCAGCCTCCACCAAGGCCCCCACTCATGTCTCCCTGCACCCCCACCCCCCAGCCACCTGGGGCAGCCTCCACCAGGCTCCCACACATGTCTCCCATCACCCCCCCATGTCTCCCACCACCCCCACCCCCCAGCAGTGCAGGGGCAGCCTCCACCAGGCCCCCACTCATGTCTCCCACCACCCCCACCCCCCAGCAGTGCAGGGGCAGCCTCCACCAGGCCCCCACTCATGTCTCCCACCACCCCCACCCCCAGCCACCAGGGGCAGCCTCCACCAGGCCCCCACCCATGTCTACCACCACCCCCAACCCCCAGCAGTGCAGGGGCAGCCTCCACCATGCCCCCAATCATGTCCCCCTGCACCCCCACCCCTAAGCAGTGCAGGGGCAGCCTCCACCAGGCCCCCACTCATGTCCCTCTGCACCCCCACCCCCCAGCAGTGCAGGGGCAGCCTCCAGCAGGCCTCCAATCATGTCTTCCTGCACCCCCACACCCCAGCAGTGCAGGGGCAGCCTCCACCAGGCCCCCACTCATGTCTCCCACCACCCCCACCCCCCAGCAGTGCAGGGGCAGCCTCCACCAGGCCCCCACTCATGTCTCCCTGCACCCCCACCCCCCAGCCACCAGGGGAAGCCTCCACCAGGCCCCCCTCATGTCTCCCACTACCCCCACCCCCCAGCCACCAGGGGCAGCCTCCACCAGGCCCTCACTCATCTCTCCCATCACCCCCACCCCCCAGCCACCAGGGGCAGGCTCCACCAGGCCCCCACCCATGTCTCCCACCACCCCCACCCCCCAGCAGTGCAGGGGCAGCCTCCACCAGGCCCCCACTCATGTCTCCCACCACCCCCACCCCCCAGCAGTGCAGGGGCAGCCTCCACCAGGCCCCCACTCATGTCTACCACCACCCCCACCCCCCAGCAGTGCAGGGGCAGCCTCCACCAGACCCCCACTCATGTCCAACTCATGTCTCCCCGCACCCCCACCCCCCAGGAGTGCAGGGGCAGCCTCCACCAGGCCCCCACTCATGTCTCCCACCACCCCCACCCCCCAGCCACCAGGGGCAGCCTCCACCAGACCCCCACCTATGTCTACCACCACCCCCACCCCCCAGCAGTGCAGGGGCAGCCTCCACCATGCCCCCACTCATGTCCCCCTGCACCCCACCCCCCAGCAGTGCAGGGGCAGTCTCCACCAGGCCCCCACTCATGTCCCCCTGCACCCCCACCCCCCAGCAGTGCAGGGGCAGCCTCCACCAGGCCCCCAATCATGTCTCCATGCACCCCCACCCCCCAGCAGTGCAGGGGCAGCCTCCACCAGGCCCCCACACATGTATCCCACCACCCCCACCCCCCAGCAGTGCAGGGGCAGCCTCCACCAGGCCCCCACTCATGTCTCCCTGCACCCCCACCCCACAGCCACCAGGGGCAGCCTCCACCAGGCCCCCACTCATGTCTCCCATCACCCCCACCCCCCAGCCACCAGGGGCAGGCTCCACCAGGCCCCCACCCATGTCTCCCACCACCCCCACCCCCCAGCAGTGCAGGGGCAGCCTCCACCAGGCCCCCACTCATGTCTCCCACCGCCACCACCCCCCAGCAGTGCAGGGGCAGCCTCCACCAGGCCCCCACTCATGTCTCCCTGCACCCCCACCCCCCAACCACCAGGGGCAGCCTCCACCAGGCTCCCACTCATGTCTCCCATCACCCCCACACCCCAGCCACCAGGGGCAGGCTCCACCAGGCCCCCACCCATGTCTCCCACCACCCCCACCCCCCAGCAGTGCAGGGGCAGCCTCCACCAGGCCCCCACTCATGTCTCCCTGCACCCCCACCCCCCAGCAGTTCAGGGGCAGCCTCCGCCAGGCCCCCACTCATGTCTCCCACCACCCCCACCCCCAGCCACCAGGGGCAGCCTCCACCAGGCCCCCACCCATGTCTACCACCACCCCCACCCCACAGCAATGCAGGGGCAGCCTCCACCATGCCCCCAATCATGTCCCCCTGCACCCCCACCCACCAGCAGTGCAGGGGCAGCCTCCACCCGGCCTCCAATCATGTCTCCCTGCACCCCCACCCCTAAGCAGTGCAGGGGCAGCCTCCACCAGGCCCCCACTCATGTCCCTCTGCACCCCCACCCCCCAGCAGTGCAGGGGCAGCCTCCTGCAGGCCTCCAATCATGTCTTCCTGCACCCCCACACCCCAGCAGTGCAGGGGCAGCCTCCACCAGGCCCCCACTCATGTCTCCCTGCACCCCCACCCCCCAGCCACCTGGGGCAGCCTCCACCAGGCTCCCACACATGTCTCCCATCACCCCCCCCCCCAGACACCAGGGGCAGGCTCCACCAGGCCCCCACCCATGTCTCCCACCACCCCCACCCCCTAGCAGTGCAGGGGCAGCCTCCACCAGGCCCCCACTCATGTCTCCCACCACCCCCACTCCCCAGCAGTGCAGGGGCAGCCTCCACCAGGCCCCCACTCATGTCTCCCACCACCCTCACCCCCAGCCACCAGGGGCAGCCTCCACCAGGCCCCCACCCATGTCTACCACCACCCCCAACCCCCAGCAGTGCAGGGGCAGCCTCCACCATGCCCCCAATCATGTCCCCCTGCACCCCCACCCCTAAGCAGTGCAGGGGCAGCCTCCACCAGGCCCCCACTCATGCCCCTCTGCACCCCCACCCCCCAGCAGTGCAGGGGCAGCCTCCAGCAGGCCTCCAATCATGTCTTCCTGCACCCCCACACCCCAGCAGTGCAGGGGCAGCCTCCACCAGGCCCCCACTCATGTCTCCCACCACCCCCACCCCCCAGCAGTGCAGGGGCAGCCTCCACCAGGCCCCCACTCATGGATCCCTGCACCCCCACCCCCCAGCCACCAGGGGAAGCCTCCACCAGGCCACCCTCATGTCTCCCACCACCCCCACCCCCCAGCCACCAGGGGCAGCCTCCACCAGGCCCTCACTCATGTCTCCCATCACCCCCACCCCCCAGCCACCAGGGGCAGGCTCCACCAGGCCCCCAGCCATGTCTCCCACCACCCCCACCCCCCAGCAGTGCAGGGGCAGCCTCCAACAGGCCCCCACTCATGTCTCCCACCACCCCCACCCCCCAGCAGTGCAGGGGCAGCCTCCACCAGGCCTCCAATCATGTCTTCCTGCACCCCCACACCCCAGCAGTGCAGGGGCAGCCTCCACCAGGCCCCCACTCATGTCTCCCACCACCCCCACCCCCCAGCAGTGCAGGGGCAGCCTCCACCAGGCCCCCACTCATGTCTCCCTGCACCCCCACCCCCCAGCCACCAGGGGAAGCCTCCACCAGGCCCCCCTCATGTCTCCCACTACCCCCACCCCCCAGCCACCAGGGGCAGCCTCCACCAGGCCCTCACTCATGTCTCCCATCACCCCCACCCCCCAGCCACCAGGGGCAGGCTCCACCAGGCCCCCACCCATGTCTCCCACCACCCCCACCCCCCAGCAGTGCAGGGGCAGCCTCCACCAGGCCCCCACTCATGTCTCCCACCACCCCCACCCCCCAGCAGTGCAGGGGCAGCCTCCACCAGGCCCCCACTCATGTCTACCACCACCCCCACCCCCCAGCAGTGCAGGGGCAGCCTCCACCAGACCCCCACTCATGTCCAACTCATGTCTCCCCGCACCCCACCCCCCAGGAGTGCAGGGGCAGCCTCCACCAGGCCCCCACTCATGTCTCCCACCACCCCCACCCCCCAGCCACCAGGGGCAGCCTCCACCAGACCCCCACCTATGTCTACCACCACCCCCACCCCCCAGCAGTGCAGGGGCAGCCTCCACCATGCCCCCACTCATGTCCCCCTGCACCCCACCCCCCAGCAGTGCAGGGGCAGTCTCCACCAGGCCCCCACTCATGTCCCCCTGCACCCCCACCCCCCAGCAGTGCAGGGGCAGCCTCCACCAGGCCCCCAATCATGTCTCCATGCACCCCCACCCCCCAGCAGTGCAGGGGCAGCCTCCACCAGGCCCCCACACATGTATCCCACCACCCCCACCCCCCAGCAGTGCAGGGGCAGCCTCCACCAGGCCCCCACTCATGTCTCCCTGCACCCCCACCCCACAGCCACCAGGGGCAGCCTCCACCAGGCCCCCACTCATGTCTCCCATCACCCCCACCCCCCAGCCACCAGGGGCAGGCTCCACCAGGCCCCCACCCATGTCTCCCACCACCCCCACCCCCCAGCAGTGCAGGGGCAGCCTCCACCAGGCCCCCACTCATGTCTCCCACCGCCACCACCCCCCAGCAGTGCAGGGGCAGCCTCCACCAGGCCCCCACTCATGTCTCCCTGCACCCCCACCCCCCAGCCACCAGGGGCAGCCTCCACCAGGCTCCCACTCATGTCTCCCATCACCCCCACACCCCAGCCACCAGGGGCAGGCTCCACCAGGCCCCCACCCATGTCTCCCACCACCCCCACCCCCCAGCAGTGCAGGGGCAGCCTCCACCAGGCCCCCACTCATGTCTCCCTGCACCCCCACCCCCCAGCAGTTCAGGGGCAGCCTCCGCCAGGCCCCCACTCATGTCTCCCACCACCCCCACCCCCAGCCACCAGGGGCAGCCTCCACCAGGCCCCCACCCATGTCTACCACCACCCCCACCCCACAGCAATGCAGGGGCAGCCTCCACCATGCCCCCAATCATGTCCCCCTGCACCCCCACCCACCAGCAGTGCAGGGGCAGCCTCCACCCGGCCTCCAATCATGTCTCCCTGCACCCCCACCCCTAAGCAGTGCAGGGGCAGCCTCCACCAGGCCCCCACTCATGTCCCTCTTTACCCCCACCCCTCCAGCAGTGCAGGGGCAGCCTCCTGCAGGCCTCCAATCATGTCTTCCTGCACCCCCACACCCCAGCAGTGCAGGGGCAGCCTCCACCAGGCCCCCACTCATGTCTCCCTGCACCCCCACCCCCCAGCCACCTGGGGCAGCCTCCACCAGGCTCCCACACATGTCTCCCATCACCCCCCCCCCCCAGACACCAGGGGCAGGCTCCACCAGGCCCCCACCCATGTCTCCCACCACCCCCACCCCCTAGCAGTGCAGGGGCAGCCTCCACCAGGCCCCCACTCATGTCTCCCACCACCCCCACTCCCCAGCAGTGCAGGGGCAGCCTCCACCAGGCCCCCACTCATGTCTCCCACCACCCTCACCCCCAGCCACCAGGGGCAGCCTCCACCAGGCCCCCACCCATGTCTACCACCACCCCCAACCCCCAGCAGTGCAGGGGCAGCCTCCACCATGCCCCCAATCATGTCCCCCTGCACCCCCACCCCTAAGCAGTGCAGGGGCAGCCTCCACCAGGCCCCCACTCATGCCCCTCTGCACCCCCACCCCCCAGCAGTGCAGGGGCAGCCTCCAGCAGGCCTCCAATCATGTCTTCCTGCACCCCCACACCCCAGCAGTGCAGGGGCAGCCTCCACCAGGCCCCCACTCATGTCTCCCACCACCCCCACCCCCCAGCAGTGCAGGGGCAGCCTCCACCAGGCCCCCACTCATGTCTCCCTGCACCCCCACCCCCCAGCCACCAGGGGAAGCCTCCACCAGGCCACCCTCATGTCTCCCACCACCCCCACCCCCCAGCCACCAGGGGCAGCCTCCACCAGGCCCTCACTCATTTCTCCCATCACCCCCACCCCCCAGCCACCAGGGGCAGGCTCCACCAGGCCCCCAGCCATGTCTCCCACCACCCCCACCCCCCAGCAGTGCAGGGGCAGCCTCCAACAGGCCCCCACTCATGTCTCCCACCACCCCCACCCCCCAGCAGTGCAGGGGCAGCCTCCACCAGGCCCCCACTCATGTCTACCACCACCCCCACCCCCCAGCAGTGCAGGGGCAGCCTCCACCAGACCCCCACTCATGTCCAACTCATGTCTCCCCGCACCCCCACCCCCCAGGAGTGCAGGGGCAGCCTCCACCAGGCCCCCACTCATGTCTCCCACCACCCCCACCCCCCAGCCACCAGGGGCAGCCTCCACCAGACCCCCACCTATGTCTACCACCACCCCCACCCCCCAGCAGTGCAGGGGCAGCCTCCACCATGCCCCCACTCATGTCCCCCTGCACCCCAC
Organism: Ambystoma mexicanum; assembly: GCF_040938575.1. NCBI lineage: Eukaryota > Metazoa > Chordata > Amphibia > Caudata > Ambystomatidae > Ambystoma > Ambystoma mexicanum. Next base: position 241,749,431 of record NC_090940.1, on the reverse strand, counting down.
CCCCCAGCAGTGCAGGGGCAGTCTCCACCAGGCCCCCACTCATGTCCCCCTGCACCCCCACCCCCCAGCAGTGCAGGGGCAGCCTCCACCAGGCCCCCAATCATGTCTCCATGCACCCCCACCCCCCAGCAGTGCAGGGGCAGCCTCCACCAGGCCCCCACACATGTATCCCACCACCCCCACCCCCCAGCAGTGCAGGGGCAGCCTCCACCAGGCCCCCACTCATGTCTCCCTGCACCCCCACCCCACAGCCACCAGGGGCAGCCTCCACCAGGCCCCCACTCATGTCTCCCATCACCCCCACCCCCCAGCCACCAGGGGCAGGCTCCACCAGGCCCCCACCCATGTCTCCCACCACCCCCACCCCCCAGCAGTGCAGGGGCAACCTCCACCAGCCCCCCACTCATGTCTCCCACCGCCACCACCCCCCAGCAGTGCAGGGGCAGCCTCCACCAGGCCCCCACTCATGTCTCCCTGCACCCCCACCCCCAGCCACCAGGGGCAGCCTCCACCAGGCTCCCACTCATGTCTCCCATCACCCCCACACCCCAGCCACCAGGGGCAGGCTCCACCAGGCCCCCACCCATGTCTCCCACCACCCCCACCCCCCAGCAGTGCAGGGGCAGCCTCCACCAGGCCCCCACTCATGTCTCCCTGCACCCCCACCCCCCAGCAGTTCAGGGGCAGCCTCCGCCAGGCCCCCACTCATGTCTCCCACCACCCCCACCCCCAGCCACCAGGGGCAGCCTCCACCAGGCCCCCACCCATGTCTACCACCACCCCCACCCCACAGCAATGCAGGGGCAGCCTCCACCATGCCCCCAATCATGTCCCCCTGCACCCCCACCCACCAGCAGTGCAGGGGCAGCCTCCACCAGGCCTCCAATCATGTCTCCCTGCACCCCCACCCCTAAGCAGTGCAGGGGCAGCCTCCACCAGGCCCCCACTCATGTCCCTCTGCACCCCCACCCCCCAGCAGTGCAGGGGCAGCCTCCTGCAGGCCTCCAATCATGTCTTCCTGCACCCCCACACCCCAGCAGTGCAGGGGCAGCCTCCACCAGGCCCCCACTCATGTCTCCCACTACTCCCACCCCCCAGCAGTGCAGGGGCAGCCTCCACCAGGCCCCCACTCATGTCTCCCACCACCCCCACCCCCCAGCCACCAGGGGAAGCCTCCACCAGGCCCCCCCTCATGTCTCCCACCACCCCCACCCCCCAGCCACCAGGGGCAGCCTCCACCAGGCCCCCAGCCATGTCTACCACCACCCCCACCCCCCAGCAGTGCAGGGGCAGCCTCCACCATGCCCCCAATCATGTCCCCCAGTACCCCCAACGGCCAGCCGTGCAGGGGCAGCCTCCACCAGGCCTCCAATCATGTCACCTCCACCGCCCCGGAAGGGCAGGAGCAGCCTCCACCAGGCCCCCACTCATGTCTACCACCACCCCCACCCCCCAGCCAAAAGGGGCAGCCTCCACCAGGCTCCCACCCATGTCTACCACCACCCCCACCCCCCAGCAGTGCAGCGGCAACCTCCATCATGCCCCCACTCATGTCCCCCTGCGCCTCCACCCCCCAGCAGTGCTGGGGCAGCCTCCACCAGGCCCCCACTCATGTCCCCCTGCACACCCACCCCCCAGCAGTGCAGGGGCAGCCTCCACCAGGCCCCCAATCATGTCTCCCTGCACCCACACCCCCAGAAGTGCAGGGGCAGCCTCCACCAGGCCCCCTCTCATGTCTCCAACCTCCCCCACCCCCCAGCATTGCAGAGGCAGCCTCCACCAGGCCCCCACTCATGTCTCCCTGCACCCCCACCCCCCAGCCACCAGGGGCAGCCTCCACCAGGCCCCCACTCATGTCTGCCATCATCCCCACCCCACAGCAGTGCAGGGGCAGCCTCCACCAGGCAACCAATCATGTCTCCCACCACTCCCACCCCCCAGCAGCGCAGGGGCAGCCTCCACCAGGCCCCCACTCATGTCTCCCACCACCCCCACCCCCCAGCAGTGCAGGGGCAGCCTCCACCAGGCCCCCACTCATGTCTACCACCACCCCCACCCCCCAGCCACCAGGGGCAGCCTCCACCAGGCCCCCACTCATGTCCAACTCAAGTCTCCCTACACCCCCACCCCCCAGCCACCAGGGGCAGCCTCCACCAGGCCCCACTCATGTCTCGCATCACCCCCACCCCCCAGCCACCAGGGGCAGCCTCCACCAGGCCCCCACTCATGTCTCCCATCACCCCCACTCCCCAGCCACCAGGGGCAGCCTCCACCAGGCCCCCACCCATGTCTACCACCACCCCCACCCCCCAGCAGTGCAGGGGCAGCCTCCACCATGCCCCCACTCATGTCCCCCTGCACCCACACCCCCCAGCAGTGCAGGGGCAGTCTCCACCAGGCCCCCACCCATGTCTCCCACCACCCCCACCCCCCAGCAGTGCAGGGGCAGCCTCCACCAGGCACCCACTCATGTCTCCCACCACCCCCACCCCCCAGCAGTGCAGGGGCAGCCTCCACCAGGCCCCCACTCATGTCTCCCTGCACCCCCACCCCCCAGCCACCAGGGGCAGCCTCCACCAGGCTCCCACTCATGTCTCCCATCACCCCCACACCCCAGCCACCAGGGGCAGGCTCCACCAGGCCCCCACCCATGTCTCCCACCACCCCCACCCCCCAGCAGTGCAGGGGCAGCCTCCACCAGGCCCCCACTCATGTCTCCCACCACCCCCACCCCCAGCAGTTCAGGGGCAGCCTCCGCCAGGCCCCCACTCATGTCTCCCACCACCCCCACCCCCCAGCCACCAGGGGCAGCCTCCACCAGGCCCCCACCCATGTCTACCACCACCCCCACCCCACAGCAATGCAGGGGCAGCCTCCACCATGCCCCCAATCATGTCCCCGTGCACCCCCACCCACCAGCAGTGCAGGGGCAGCCTCCACCAGGCCCCCAATCATGTCTCCCTGCTCCCCCACCCCTAAGCAGTGCAGGGGCAGCCTCCACCAGGCCCCCACTCATGTCCCTCTGCACCCCCACCCCCCAGCAGTGCAGGGGCAGCCTCCACCAGGCCTCCAATCATGTCTTCCTGCACCCCCACACCCCAGCAGTGCAGGGGCAGCCTCCACCAGGCCCCCACTCATGTCTCCCACCACCCCCACCCCCCAGCAGTGCAGGGGCAGCCTCCACCAGGCCCCCACTCATGTCTCCCACCACCTCCACCGCCCCGGAAGTGCAGGAGCAGCCTCCACCAGGCCCCCACTCATGTCTACCACCACCCCCACCCCCCAGCCAAAAGGGGCAGTCTCCACCAGGCTCCCACCCATGTCTACCACCACCCCCACCCCCCAGCAGTGCAGCGGCAACCTCCATCATGCCCCCACTCATGTCCCCCTGCGCCCCCACCCCCCAGCAGTGCAAGGGCAGCCTCCACCAGGCCCCCAATCATGTCTCCCTGCACCCCCACTCCCAGCAGTGCAGGGGCAGCCTCCACCAGGCCCCCACCCATGTCCCCCTGCACCCCCACCCCCCAGCAGTGCAGGGGCAGCCTCCACCAGGCCCCCAATCATGTCTCCCTGCACCCCCACCCCCAGAAGTGCAGGGGCAGCCTCCACCAGGCCCCCTCTCATGTCTCCAACCTCCCCCACCCCCCAGCATTGCAGAGGCAGCCTCCACCAGGCCCCCACTCATGTCTCCCTGCACCCCCACCCCCCAGCCACCAGGGGCAGCCTCCACCAGGCCCCCACTCATGTCTGCCATCATCCCCACCCCACAGCAGTGCAGAGGCAGCCTCCACCAGGCAACCAATCATGTCTCCCACCACCCCCACCCCCCAGCAGTGCAGGGGCAGCCTCCACCAGGCTCCCACTCATGTCTCCCAACACCCCCACCCCCCAGCAGTGCAGGGGCAGCCTCCACCAGGCCCCCACTCATGTCTACCACCACCCCCACCCCCCAGCCACCAGGGGCAGCCTCCACCAGGCCCCCACTCATGTCCAACTCAAGTCTCCCTACACCCCCACCCCCCAGCCACCAGGGGCAGCCTCCACCAGGCCCCACTCATGTCTCCCATCACCCCCACCCCCCAGCCACCAGGGGCAGCCTCCACCAGGCCCCCACTCATGTCTCCCATCACCCCCACTCCCCAGCCACCAGGGGCAGCCTCCACCAGGCCCCCACCCATGTCTACCACCACCCCCACCCCCACCCCCCAGCAGTGCAGGGGCAGCCTCCACCATGCCCCCACTCATGTCCCCCTGCACCCCCACCCCCCAGCAGTGCAGGGGCAGTCTCCACCAGGCCCCCACCCATGTCTCCCACCACCCCCACCCCCCAGCAGTGCAGGGGCAGCCTCCACCAGGCCCCCACTCATGTCTCCCACCGCCCCCACCCCCCAGCAGTGCAGGGGCAGCCTCCACCAAGGCCCCCACTCATGTCTCCCTGCACCCCCACCCCCAGCCACCTGGGGCAGCCTCCACCAGGCTCCCACACATGTCTCCCATCACCCCCACCCCCAGACACCAGGGGCAGGTTCCACCAGGCCCCCACCCATGTCTCCCACCACCCCCACCCCCCAGCAGTGCAGGGGCAGCCTCCACCAGGCCCCCACTCATGTCTCCCACCACCCCCACCCCCCTGCAGTGCAGGGGCAGCCTCCACCAGGCCCCTACTCATGTCTCCCACCACCCCCACCCCCAGCCACCAGGGGCAGCCTCCACCAGGCCCCCACCCATGTCTACCACCACCCCCACCCCCCAGCAGTGCAGGGGCAGCCTCCACCAGGCCCCCACTCATGTCTACCACCACCCCCACCCCCCAGCCACCAGGGGCAGCCTCCACCAGGCCCCCACTCATGTCCAACTCAAGTCTCCCTACACCCCCACCCCCCAGCCACCAGGGGCAGCCTCCACCAGGCCCCACTCATGTCTCCCATCACCCCCACCCCCCAGCCACCAGGGGCAGCCTCCACCAGGCCCCCACTCATGTCTCCCATCACCCCCACTCCCCAGCCACCAGGGGCAGCCTCCACCAGGCCCCCACCCATGTCTACCACCACCCCCACCCCCACCCCCCAGCAGTGCAGGGGCAGCCTCCACCATGCCCCCACTCATGTCCCCCTGCACCCACATCCCCCAGCAGTGCAGGGGCAGTCTCCACCAGGCCCCCACCCATGTCTCCCACCACCCCCACCCCCCAGCAGTGCAGGGGCAGCCTCCACCAGGCCCCCACTCATGTCTCCCACCACCCCCACCCCCCAGCAGTGCAGGGACAGCCTCCACCAGGCCCCCACTCATGTCTCCCTGCACCCCCACCCCCCAGCCACCAGGGGCAGCCTCCACCAGGCTCCCACTCATGTCTCCCATCACCCCCACACCCCAGCCACCAGGGGCAGGCTCCACCAGGCCCCCACCCATGTCTCCCACCACCCCCACCCCCCAGCAGTGCAGGGGCAGCCTCCACCAGGCCCCCACTCATGTCTCCCACCACCCCCACCCCCAGCAGTTCAGGGGCAGCCTCCGCCAGGCCCCCACTCATGTCTCCCACCACCCCCACCCCCCAGCCACCAGGGGCAGCCTCCACCAGGCCCCCACCCATGTCTACCACCACCCCCACCCCACAGCAATGCAGGGGCAGCCTCCACCATGCCCCCAATCATGTCCCTGTGCACCCCCACCCACCAGCAGTGCAGGGGCAGCCTCCACCAGGCCCCCAATCATGTCTCCCTGCTCCCCCACCCCTAAGCAGTGCAGGGGCAGCCTCCACCAGGCCCCCACTCATGTCCCTCTGCACCCCCACCCCCCAGCAGTGCAGGGGCAGCCTCCACCAGGCCTCCAATCATGTCTTCCTGCACCCCCACACCCCAGCAGTGCAGGGGCAGCCTCCACCAGGCCCCCACTCATGTCTCCCACCACCCCCACCCCCCAGCAGTGCAGGGGCAGCCTCCACCAGGCCCCCACTCATGTCTCCCACCACCTCCACCGCCCCGGAAGTGCAGGAGCAGCCTCCACCAGGCCCCCACTCATGTCTACCACCACCCCCACCCCCCAGCAGTGCAGCGGCAACCTCCATCATGCCCCCACTCATGTCCCCCTGCGCCCCCACCCCCCAGCAGTGCAAGGGCAGCCTCCACCAGGCCCCCAATCATGTCTCCCTGCACCCCCACTCCCAGCAGTGCAGGGGCAGCCTCCACCAGGCCCCCACTCATGTCCCCCTGCACCCCCACCCCCCAGCAGTGCAGGGGCAGCCTCCACCAGGCCCCCAATCATGTCTCCCTGCACCCCCACCCCCAGAAGTGCAGGGGCAGCCTCCACCAGGCCCCCTCTCATGTCTCCAACCTCCCCCACCCCCCAGCATTGCAGAGGCAGCCTCCACCAGGCCCCCACTCATGTCTCCCTGCACCCCCACCCCCCAGCCACCAGGGGCAGCCTCCACCAGGCCCCCACTCATGTCTGCCATCATCCCCACCCCACAGCAGTGCAGAGGCAGCCTCCACCAGGCAACCAATCATGTCTCCCACCACCCCCACCCCCCAGCAGTGCAGGGGCAGCCTCCACCAGGCTCCCACTCATGTCTCCCAACACCCCCACCCCCCAGCAGTGCAGGGGCAGCCTCCACCAGGCCCCCACTCATGTCTACCACCACCCCCACCCCCCAGCCACCAGGGGCAGCCTCCACCAGGCCCCCACTCATGTCCAACTCAAGTCTCCCTACACCCCCACCCCCCAGCCACCAGGGGCAGCCTCCACCAGGCCCCACTCATGTCTCCCATCACCCCCACCCCCCAGCCACCAGGGGCAGCCTCCACCAGGCCCCCACTCATGTCTCCCATCACCCCCACTCCCCAGCCACCAGGGGCAGCCTCCACCAGGCCCCCACCCATGTCTACCACCACCCCCACCCCCACCCTCCAGCAGTGCAGGGGCAGCCTCCACCATGCCCCCACTCATGTCCCCCTGCACCCCCACCCCCCAGCAGTGCAGGGGCAGTCTCCACCAGGCCCCCACCCATGTCTCCCACCACCCCCACCCCCAGCAGTTCAGGGGCAGCCTCCACCAGGCCCCCACTCATGTCTCCCACCGCCCCCACCCCCCAGCAGTGCAGGGGCAGCCTCCACCAAGGCCCCCACTCATGTCTCCCTGCACCCCCACCCCCAGCCACCTGGGGCAGCCTCCACCAGGCTCCCACACATGTCTCCCATCACCCCCACCCCCAGACACCAGGGGCAGGCTCCACCAGGCCCCCACCCATGTCTCCCACCACCCCCACCCCCCAGCAGTGCAGGGGCAGCCTCCACCAGGCCCCCACTCATGTCTCCCACCACCCCCACCCCCAGCCACCAGGGGCAGCCTCCACCAGGCCCCCACCCATGTCTACCACCACCCCCAACCCCTAGCAGTGCAGCGGCAACCTCCATCATGCCCCCACTCATGTCCCCCTGCGCCCCCACCCCCCAGGAGTGCAGGGGCAGCCTCCACCAGGCCCCCAATCATGTCTCCCTGCACCCCCACCCCCCAGCAGTTCAGGGGCAGCCTCCACCAGGCCCCCACTCATATCCCCTTGCACCCCCACCCCCCAGCAGTGCAGGGGCAGCCTCCACCAGGCCCCCAATCATGTCTCCCTGCACCCCCACCCCCCGGCAGTGCAGGGGCACCTCCACCAGGCCCCCTCTCATGTCTCCCACCACCCCCACCCCCCAGCAGTGCAGAGGCAGCCTCCACCAGGCCCCCACTCATGTCTCCCTGCACCCCCACCCCCCAGCCACCAGGGGCAGCCTCCACCAGGCCCCCACTCATGTCTCCCATCACCCCCACCCCACAGCAGTGCAGGGGCAGCCTCCACCAGGCCCCCAATCATGTCTCCCTGCACCCCCACCCCCCGGCAGTGCAGGGGCACCTCCACCAGGCCCCCTCTCATGGATCCCACCACCCCCACCCCCCGGCAGTGCAGGGGCAGCCTCCACCAGGCCCCCAATCATGTCTCCCTGCACCCCCACCCCCAGCAGTTCAGGGGCAGCCTCCACCAGGCCCCCACTCATATCCCCCTGCACCCCCACCCCCCAGCAGTGCAGGGGCAGCCTCCACCAGGCCCCCAATCATGTCTCCCTGCACCCCCACCCCCCGGCAGTGCAGGGGCACCTCCACCAGGCCCCCTCTCATGTCTCCCACCACCCCCACCCCCCAGCAGTGCAGAGGCAGCCTCCACCAGGCCCCCACTCATGTCTCCCTGCACCCCCAACCCCCAGCCACCAGGGGCAGCCTCCACCAGGCCCCCACTCATGTCTCCCATCACCCCCACCCCACAGCAGTGCAGGGGCAGCCTCCACCAGGCCCCCAATCAAGTCTCCCACCACCCCCACCCCCCAGCAGTGCAGGGGCAGCCTCCACCAGGCCCCCACTCATGTCTCCCACCACCCCCACCCCCCAGCAGTGCAGGGGCAGCCTCCACCAGGCCCCCACTCATGTCTACCACCACCCCCACCCCCCAGCCACCAGGGGCAGCCTCCACCAGGCCCCCACTCATGTCCAACTCATGTCTCCCTGCACCCCCACCCCCCAGCAGTGCAGGGGCAGCCTCCACCAGGCCCCCACTCATGTCTCCCACCACCCCCACCCCCCAGCCACCAGGGGCAGCCTCCACCAGGCCCCCACCCATGTCTACCACCACCCCCACCGCCCAGCAATGCAGGGGCAGCCTCCACCATGCCCCCACTCATGTCCCCCTGCACCCCCACCCCCCAGCAGTGCAGGGGCAGCCTCCACCATGCCCCCAATCATGTCTCCCTGCACCCCCACCCCCCAGCAGTGCAGGGGCAGCCTCCACCAGGCCCCCACTCATGTCTCCCACCACCCCCACCCCCAGCAGTGCAGGGGCAGCCTCCACCAGGCCTCCACTCATGTCTCCCTGCACCCCCACCCCCCAGCCACCATGGGCAGCCTCCACCAGGCCCCCACTCATGTCTCCCATCACCCCCACCCCCCAGCCACCAGGGGCAGCCTCCACCAGGCCCCCACTCATGTCTACCACCACCCCACCCCCCAGCCACCAGGGGCAGCCTCCACCAGGCCCCCACTCATGTCCAACTCATGTCTCCCTGCACCCCCACCCCCCAGCAGTGCAGGGGCAGCCTCCACCAGGCCCCCACTCATGTCTCCCACCACCCCCACCCCCCAGCCACCAGGGGCAGCCTCCACCAGGCCCCACTCATGTCTCCCACCACCCCCACCCCCCAGCAGTGCAGGGTCAGCCTCCACCAGGCCCCCACTCATGTCTACCACCACCACCACCCCCCAGCAGTGCAGGGTCAGCCCCCACCAGGCCCCCACTCATGTCTCCCAGCCAACATTTCACCACAATGTAGATCTCTGGACCTTATGGTCAGCCTCCAAATGGCAAACACCCACCCGAGTATTGCATCCACCCACTTAGAAATGGCAAAAACATGACAGAAGCCCAATTGCAAGTTTGGAAATGAATACATGTCCCTCACATACACCCAATGGTTGTCAGTGAATGTCAAAACCCATATCATGATATGCATGAAACCAATGAGATGATACTACACATTGAACTTTGACGAAAAGATATGTATTAAAAGCAACATAAATTGAATCAAAAATAAACAAACAATAATAGAAATTAAAAAAAAAAATACAGCAGGTCCGTGAAATAATGCTAAACCACAAATCATAATTCAAAGGAAAGGTGTCCAAAGTCACAGTCCACAAAAGTAAATCCAATGCAAAATTAAAATCGAAAACCATTGCTCCATGGCGAAATCATAATAAAAATTGAAAATCCAAAATTCAACTATGTACAGATAAACTATCCAGGGTCCATGATCCCAACCAAAGAAATGAAACCTATCTAATAACACTACCCAATAAAAATAACTATATACAGAAATGTGGCCCATTGTCCAAAAGGTCCAAAAAAAAGCTAAACCAAAGGAAACCTAACAATAACTATATAACTATTTATAAGGGCAGCGGGCTAGTCCGACGGCTCACTTCAGGATGTTCCGGGCCAGGGCATCATTAAACTCCTACTCAATGTCCCGGAGGCGCTCCTCCTCCATGGCCCCGAGAGCCCGCAGGGCCATCCACATGTTCCCCCCAAACTCCCTGCGGATTGCCTCGAGGCACTCGGCACGCCTCAGGGCCCTCTGCATGGAGTTCTCCGCCCTGACCATCGTGAGCCGTGCCTCTTCCGCCCGCTGCCGCTCCGCATCTATGGCTTGGCCCAACCGCTGCCACACGGAAGACACTTCCCATCCTGGGTCCTCCTGCCCTCCGGCCGATGCCTGCCCCTCCGATGTCGAAGGCCCTGAGCCATCATGGCTCCCACCACGCTGCTGCTGCTGCTGCGCCACTGCCCGTGCACTGCCTCCTGCACATCCTACGCTGGCTGGGGTGCAGTCGTTGATGTGGCCACCCCTGCTGGACGTCCGACTCCCGACTGTGGCAGGGATGCCTCCTCCACCACCCTAGCCGCACCGTCAGAGGCAGCTCCACAGGGCACCCAGGTGACTGATGGGTGGGAAGATGGCACGGAGGACGACGGGCGCATAGGGGGTTCAGTTGAGGAGGGGGTCTGAGCAAGCCCCATCAAACGGAGGAATCCATCATGGGTGACCTGTCCCAGTAGGCCGACGCGGTCAACGAGCCATTCGAGATGACGTGCAGTCTCCTCATGAAAAGACTGCAGGTCACCTTGCATGGCCCGTTGACGCAACGCCACACCAGTCAGGACAGGCTTAACCCGGACCCGGATAGCCACGTCCGCAGGCAGAGGAAGGCCAGTTGTCATTAGCTCATCCCCTGCCTGAAAACGGGTCTGGACGTAGGCATCCCTGCTGGTGCAAGACGATGCAGTGACAGAATCAGGGACAGGATTGCACACAGGAACCTCCGCGGCGACCTGTGCTGCCTCCTGTCCCTGGTCCTGCACTGCACCACTAGCACCAGTGGAATCCCCACCTCCAGACCCCGTCTCTGTTGCTTGCATGGCCTCCTCCTCCACCAAACCCCCCACCAACCTGGATGACTCCGTGCCTTCTTCCCCCGTTGGGCCCTGGGGGGTCCCAGCTGCCCCTCATGCTGCCGAGGAGTCCAACTCCGACCTCTGCCTCTTGGACCTCCCCCCGGCTGCTGCGGCCTAGGACGCGGCACCGGACTCCTCACTCCCCGACGAGATGACAACCTGGGAGGGGAGCTGGGCCTTGCGTCTCCGGCTGGCGGTGCGATCCCCGCCGCTGTGCTCCACAGCACCTTCTCCGCCCTCTTCATCAGTTGACGCTGCAGACAGGGAGAAATAAAACACAGGCATCAGGGCACTGTACAATGGACACATACACACATGACAGTTGCACATGAGTGGCAATGGCAAACCCCAGGCATGGCATCACAATCGGCAACACACATGTCATTTCAACTTGCACACATGAGCCATACCAGAGCCACATCGCAACTGCCAGCACCATCCATTCACATAAAACAGCATGAGCAGGCAAAGGTGAGCCAGACATCACATGCAACACAGGGAGTGCACTACACATGCACGCACTCCACCACACTTGCATGCATGTGTACACCTCAGCCAACTGTCGCAGTGTTCCGATGGGCATCCATGTCAAATCTGCCAATCAGGCTCCCACATCCCGCTGTCACATGCAGCCGTGTTGCCTCACTGTTGCAACCTTGTCAAATACACACACATGCATATGTACACAGTGCTGATACATGCAGCTGAAAACAACATACATGCGTGACATCACGAACATGCCCACTTACATACACATTCATCCAAACATGTGTGCCCACACAACTGCATTTGGCATGCAAGCCTACACACACAAGCACCATCTATGTCTCACACATGACAGCCCTCGCATGTGTTAGCCTCACGGTCCTGTACACCCCCACCCATACTCGGCCCCATACAAACACATGTGCAACCGGCACACTACTGGCACATCAACACACGCACAGCTTACAATCATGATGCATGTACACTTACCGCTCGACTCCAGAAGGGTCTGCCTCTCAAGGACCTGGACGTGGAGCGCTGGGGATATGCGTTCCAGGACCCTCATCTGATCTTCCGACAAGTGGCCCCGGCTCCCCTTAGCATCCGCTGCCTTCAAGAGGCGCCGGGCCTTGTTCAGGGTCCTGGACCTGAAGTCCTCCCAGTGCTTCTTGACATGTTGGTAGTCGCGGACTGCCACCCCCTCCGCGTTGATGGCAGTCACAATGTCCGTCCAGATCCGAGTCCGTCCTTCCTTGTCGGCGCACACACTTCCGTAGAGGGCATCATACTGCCCCAGGACTTGCTCCACCAGGACACCAACTTCCCTGGCACTGAAGCTGGTGCCCCTCTGCCTCTCTGGCCGGGGGTTGTCAGTGGTGCCAGATGTTGCAGTGCCCGACATGACAACCCCAGACGCAGGAGTTGGTGGGCAACTGGGTCCTGGCGCTGGGCTGTGGAGCGATGGAATCCCAGTCGGGAGTCTTCGGTTCCAGCAGGGGTGGTCACAGCAACAGCACCCCTGGCTGATGTGCAGGCAGCAAATGGCAGGGCACGTGGGCAGCAGGCAGTCAGGCAGCAGCAGATGGCAGGTGGGAGCGTGCTCGGGGCTCTGGGGGGCAGTAATTCGGCCTTCTGGGCAGGAGCGTGGTCTTCCGTGTGCTTACGCGTGGCCAGCTTGATACGGAGTGATTTGGCACGTGAAAATCCTGCACGTCTGCGTGTGAATCGAGGAAAGGCCCTTAGCGCGTATGCACGTCAGCACGTATATGCGATTTCATTGGACCAAAGGCCCTTAGCGCGTAAGCGCGTCTGTGACTTGACGTGCGCAGGTGTTTCCCTCATTGCACGTGATGACAGAGCACACGTGGATTTCCACCAATCGCATGTGAAACTTCCTGCGCACCCCAGAAATACACGTACCCAGGCCAATCGCGTGTACGCTCAATTCCCTCCGATTACACGCGATGACAATCGGACGTGCAGTTTTACCACGTGTGCTCGCATATGCGATTTCATTGGCCCAAAGGCCACCATGGGCAGCTGTGAAGTCACGTGCATGGCCGTAGAGAATGGCGCGTGTAAAAATGAAGTGATACACGTCCGAGTGTCAAAGCGCGTAATTGGTGGAAATGGCCTCATCGCGTATGCGCGTCTGTCACGTGTGTATAAAAGGTACGTGTAGAACGCCATTTCCTTGTACGTGCTTTTCGTGGAGAGCGAGTGGGTGAAATCTGTACTTCTTGTCGGTTCACACGCGATTTACTTCACGGCGTTTCCAGTTCGTACTCCCTGTTACCTCTGACAGCTTTTTCTCTTTTCCTCTTTTTCCTTGACCTGTTTCCTCAAACAGCGTTCCCTTCTATTGTTGTCCTGTCTCCTCAGACAGCGTACAATTCTTCTTTTGGCGCGGGTGTTGCCAACGCGCACACGCGCATATTTTTCACGCTTTTGTTCCTGGCAGACGGTGAGTCGCGCACGTATTTTACATCTGTGCTTGCCCCGTGTGTCGCGTACCCCTTCAGAGGTCATTCTAGGCTGCGTGTGACACGCATACGTTCATTCTTGTGTTTCTGGGTGCCACAGCGTAGTGCAGGTTTATTTTTCCACGCACCTGGTCTAGGAGGGGTTGCGTGCACCTTACTTCCCTTTTTTGGGGTGCCTGTCCGTTGCGTGAACCGTCATCTTTCCCCAGTGGTGACATACAGCCTTGCTAGAGCACTAGGGTTCGATTACCATCTGGTACCCAACCCCTTTGGCCCCCAATTGCCCAGGACAATAGTTCACATCGACTCCCATACGCACAATAACATCAGTGCCATGGCTGAGAGGCGACCAAGCCGTAAGGGTGGCAAAGGTAGCCGAACCCCAAGTGGTGGCCGTGGTGGATCCAGCAGGGGACCTGGCCGTGACTTGCAGGGTGCCCCTAGCCCCCCATGTGTGGAGGAGCAGTCAGGGACACCCATGCCCCCCCCCGGTTGAGGTTAACGTGGCTGACACCATCCATGCTCAGCCCTTGTTGGACCAGCCCACTGTGGAACCAGACCTGGCACAGGGTGACTCCATGGCTGTCTTCCAGATCAGCAGGTCTAGGCCACGTGCACCAGTGAACATTGGTGTCATCAGGCCACGTGGATCAGGGGCAGCTAGGTCATATGCTGCCCCGCGTAGGCAGGCTGGGGAGGCTGCAGGGGCAGCTGCGGCTCCATCCACCCCACCTCTCACACACCCAGCCAGGACAGTGTCGGTCCAAGTCCATCATGCTGACATTCCCCCTGACACCATCACACTTGAGCTAATGCCTGCACCAACTCCCATGCTGAGTGTGCAATCCCACGCTCCTGCCCCTAGTGTCCAGAGCGGCGTAGGACAATCAGGATCCCCACCACCTTCCAAGCGGAAGAGGAAGAGTGCTCGTCCAGTAGAGGCTGATGCCCCAGACACGGCTACACAGTCCGGCCCATCAAGGAAGCCCAGCTTCAATGAGGCCGAACTGAATGCACTTGTAGAGTATGTGTCCGCACATGACCGCAAAATGGTGATTGTTGCAGGATCCAAGACCACACCTGCACAACGTCAGGCACACTGGCAGACCATTGCGGACATCATAAGTGCCCTTGGAATCGTGAGGCGCACAGCTAATGAATGCTACAAGCGCTGGAATGACCTGAAGCGCAGGGCAAAGAATAAGCTGGCCTCAAGTCATGCCGCAACTCTAGTGACTGGAGGTGGGTCTCCAGCAGACAACATAGAACTCACTCCACATGAGCAGGTTGCTGGGACCTACGTCACGGAGGAACAGATCCAAGGCATGGGAGAACTGGCAGATTACGAGGCATTGTCCGGTGAGTGCACATGCATGTGTGTGTCATCCATGTGCATGGAGTGTGTGAGAGGGCTTCTGTTTGGGTGCCAGGTGAGGGTGTGTGTGCCTGAGTGGTTCGGGTCACACATTTGCCTCTTCCTATACATTCTTGGCACCAGCATTTGGGTATAGCAGCATCCCTTCTGCCAACATTAGACATCCAGCCCAACACCACGCCAGTTGCCCTTGCAGTGTCATCTTGCCACAACACAGTTGCTTATTTACCTCTGTTTATTCAGGCAGATTGTCTGCATACCACCACTTTTACTCTGGATTTCTCAGTCCTATTGTCACATGTATGACATGGCTATGGTACAGTGGACTGGCTTAGTTTCCTGGACATGATTAATTTAGACATGTCCCTGTGCTATAGGACCATTTTGGAATGGCAGCTGCAGGTTAAACATTTGAACCATTTCAATGAAAAGATCAATTATATGAGCAAACTGGACTGAATGAACAATTGGTGACCTCCTCTCCCTCTTCACTTCATGGCTAGGGTACATACCGTCTGTGTGATGGCATGTGTATTTGACCTGCCAATCACTGGCCAATGTGTGATGCCACTGCTAGGCAGCATGCAGCAAATGTGTTCACCTTCCACCTTGGTGTCATCAATGTGTGCCATCTGCCTCCCCATCACACGCAGTGACGGTGCATGCATGGGAGGGTTTTAGTCATGTGGGACATGTGTCAATCAAGTACTGTTTCTGTAGCCTCTCAGCCCTAATTGTGTGCCATAGTGCTAATGCCTGTTTCCATTTGTTTTCTTTTATGTCTTTGCAGGGGATGCTACACTTGATACTGCTGGGGTTGTGGAGATGGTGCAGACCCAGGAGGGGTCTGAGGGCCGACCGACCACCAGTGAGGGATGTGGTGTGGTGGTGGGTGAGAACCCACAACTGCTGCAGGTCGTGCTCTCAAGGGGTGTCTCTGGCTGCACCTCCCCCGAGCTGTATTCAGGTGTCGATTCGGATGATGAGACCTATGTGCCGTCGCAGGTGAGTGTTCCTGGGAGGGATTCTGTTCTGTCCGACCAACCTGCACCAGGGTTAGAACCCTCAATGGGGATGTCAGTGTTGGCAGGTACGCCTTTGGTGGTTACGGATGCAGGGTCAAACTCCGCGACATCTGATCCTGTTCCTGGGCCAGCAGATCAGAGGGGGAATGCAGTCCTGCAGCCTCAGGCAGTGCCTGCACAGCAAGGCGCAGTTTGCCTTGCCCCAGACAGGTGTGGTGCCCGCCGACGTGGTGGCCGTCAGCCACCTGGCAATACCACATGGGAGCAATCCATATACGGTATGGCAACCCAGCAGGCAGCATCATCAGAGATGATGGCTCAGGCCATGGATATGGTGGCCACTTCCATTGTCCCCCCCGAAAGGCTGATGGAATGACTACAGCAGGCAACCGACTCCATCTGCCAGTCACACAGGGAGGACATGTTGGCGTCCGACAGGGACAGGCGGGCGGCACTAGCGACTCTGCAGGAAGCCATCTCCATAGAGTCCCAGGGTCACAGGGAAGCCCTGAGGGTGGAACTCCTTCACCTCAGGACGACTCTTGTTGAGCTTGAGGCTTCAACAAACAGAAGGACAGAACAGCAGCTGGAGCGTCTCACCTGTACGCTCTCAGCTGAGATGCAGGCAACTAGGGCGGAGGTCCGGGCATCCCGTGAGTTGTTGCATGGGGACCTCCGCACACTTATCCTCCAGAACGAGACCTACCACACCCGCATGCTTGCAGCCGTGGAGGAACAGACTAGGGCTTTGCGTGGGCTGCCTCCCATAGTGCCACCACCTCCTGATGCAGCTGCAGAGGGTGAGGAGAGCGACAGCAGTGATACTCCCACAATAGGGTAGCCATGTAGGCCATGAGCCCATGGAGGTGTTTTTATTTCGCAAGATCCACACAGGTGGGTTTTGGTGCGCACCCTGTCCTCGGACCTCCTGGGTGACCTCCCCCAAACCCCCAGGCCCATTAATGGCCATTTTTGATATTTTTTTTTTTTCAGACAGTGTGTTGCCTTGTCTGGCTCCCGTGGGCATACGCTGCATTGTGGCTAGGCACATGCAGGCTGGTCATGGATTTGGTTCAGATGCTTGGGTTTTTGTCACACACACCCCTCCTGCTTCCCGTTTCCATGGGCTTGCAAAGGGTGTGCCCAAGTGACATTGACGTACATGGTGACATTGGACTCCCATGAGCTGTGTGGGCAGTCTGTAGTCAATACTGTGTATACATTCATAGTGCATATTGTTGTTGTATTGTACACTGCATGGTGTATTGATATGTGCCTCTGCATCCATCTCATCCTCCTAATTTGCAGGTCCATTCCTCATGTCTTCACAATGCGGTCCACCTTGGAACTGGAGTCCATGTTGTGAGCAGTGCACCTACACTCTGGCGTGGCGCTAACACTGTATACTTGGAAGTGTTCAGAGGGCTGTCATCATCAGGTAGTGAGGCTAGCAAATTTTTAAGTCTGTAATGTCATGTTTAAGGTAGGATGGAGGTTGGGTAGGTGATTGGTATTCTTGGTAAGTATTTGGTAATGTGGGTTGTAGGTCCTGCATTACTGTGAGCATTTCATGTGTGGACATGTTTCCATTAGGGACACTGTAGCTGGTGACACTTGGGGCATGTCGTGGGGATTAATTTCTTTCCTCTCACATTGCATGACATGCCATGGTGTGTTGTGTGGCCGTGCCGGGGAGGGGTTGGGTGACATGGCACTGTTTTCATGTAGTATTTTGCGAGTGAGTATTCATTTCTGCAGCATGGAAGTGTCTTTTGATGACACTGCATTGGTGGTGTTTGTGTAGGTAGGGATGCACCCATTGTGACACTTCCACATGAACAATATCAGGCTGCTATGGTTCTGACAGTTGACTGTCCCTTTGTTCGTCTTAATTGTCAGGTCGAGTCATCATTGCTTATCAGATGGTATGTACCAGGCCTGTGTGCACTCCACTGGGGTGTGATTTCTATGTGAAGTAATTAGCCACCAGCTGCGTACGGGCTGCCTCACCCCGTGCCCTCTCCCCTCCCATGTGCAGCGGGCGTGCATGTGGTTGGGGATGTGGGGGCACCACCAATTCCACAGCCACGCCCCGGCGTGTTGCAACATTGTGCAGGACACATGCTGCCACTATGATCCTGCACACTACTGGGGGCGCATATAACAGCTGCCCATCGGAACGGTCAAGGGAGCGAAAGCGTGACTTGAGCACTCCGAATGTGCGCTCCACTATGCCCCGGGTTGCAATATGGGCTGTTTTGTATCTTACCTCTGGAGGCGTGATGGGGTTCCGAATTGGCGTCATCATGTGGGTGCTCATAGGGTAGGCACTGTCCCCTGGTGAGGAGGTGATGGGTGATAGTGACATAACTCTGCATCTGACATGCATGCATGTGCAGTGGCATTCATACTCACCAAGCAGCAATGTATCGCCATGCCGCCCAGCTTCTAGGTCCCGGCTTAGGGCAGACATTCGGTAAATGAAGCTGTCGTGGGTGGACCCTGGATAGTTGGCATATACTGAGGTGATGATTCCCTTAGCATTACATACTACCTGCACGTTGTTGGAATGCCAGTGCTTGCGGTTCCTATAGATGCGCTCAGATGCCCTGGGGGGACGTAGTGCCACATGGGTGCAGTCAATGGCACCTAGCACTTTTGGGAATTGTGCCACACCGTAGAAATCGAGGGTGGCAGCCTGCCTTTCTGCAGGTGTGCTGGGCAGGTATATGTGCCTACGGACTGATGGGCGTGCAGTGATGATGTTCAAGACCTGGTGTAGGCAGCGTGACTGCGTGGCCTGTGACACCCCACCCACTATGGCACTTGTCCGCTGAAATGATCTTGTGGCCAAGAAGTGCAGTACATTGAGGACCTTCTCCAGGGGGCTGAGTGCTTGGGAGCACAGGGTGGGTGATGTGAGGTCATCCTCCCACTCACTGACCAGGTCCAGTATTATGTGTGGTGGAAACCTGTACCTCCCATACACCTGGTCATCAGGCATCCCAAAAAGGCTGGTTATGGGAGTGGAAATTCGGGCCCTCACTATCCTCCTCCTCCTCCTTTGGTAATCCACAGCCACTGCTGCTAGGAACGGTATATTCATCCTGGCGCATGAGCTTGTTTGTTGTTTGCGTGCACTTTTATGCTGCGCGGGTCGACGTACGCCTGCTTCATGCTGGCGTACGTGTTTCAGGATTGGACCATTTTTTTTTGGCACGTCGTAGGCGAACGTGTGTATTTTCCCGTCCACCCCAGGAATACACGTAGCACGCTCTCCCAGGCCCAGTCGCGGGTAAATATTCCCGCCCACCCCTGGAATACATGTACCCCACTCTCACAGGCCCAGTCACGTGTGGAACCTCCCGCGCACCCCGTAGTACACGTACCTAGGCCAATCGCGTGTGGAACTTCCCGCGCACCCCATAGTACACGTACCCAGGCCAATCGCGTATGGAACTTTCCGCGCACCCCGTAGTACACGTACCCAGGCCAATCGCGTGTGGAAGTTCACGCGCACCCCGAAGTTCACGTACCCAGGCCAATCGCGTGTGGAAGTTCACGCGCACCCCGAAGTACACGTACCCAGGCCAATCGCGTGTGGAAGTTCACGCGCACCCCGAAGTACACGTACCCAGGTCAATCGCGTGTGGAACCTCCCGCGCACCCCATAGTACACGTACCCAGGCCAATCGCGTGTGGAAGTTCACACGCACCCTGAAGTACACGCACCCAGGCAAATCGCACGGCTGGGGGGTGGGGGTGATGGGAGACATGAGTGGGGGCCTGGTGGAGGCTGCCCCTGGTGGCTGGGGGGTGGGGGTGGTGGTAGACATGGGTGGGGGCCTGGTGGAGGCTGCCCCTGGTGGCTGTGGGGTGGGGGTGGTGGTAGACATGAGTGGGGGCCTGGTGGATGCTGCCCCTGCACTGCTGGGGGGTGGGGGTGATGGGAGACATGAGTGGGGGCCTGGTGGAGGCTGCCCCTGGTGGCTGGGGGGTGGGGGTGCAGGGAGACATGAGTTGGACATGAGTGGGGCCCTGGTGGAGGCTGCCCCTGCACTGCTGGGGGGTGGGGGTGATGGGAGACATGAGTGGGGGCCTGGTGGAGGCTGCCCCTGGTGGCTGGGGGGTGGGGGTGCAGGGGGACATGTGTGGGAGCCTGGTGGAGGCTGCCCCTGCACTGCTGGGGGGTGGGAGTGATAGGGGACATGAGTGGGGGCCTGGTGGAGGCTGCCCCTGGTGGCTGGGGGGTGGGGGTGCAGGGAGACATGAGTTGGACATGAGTGGGGGCCTGGTGGAGGCTGCCCCTGGTGGCTGGGGGGTGGGGGTGATGGGAGACATGAGTGGGGGCCTGGTGGAGGCTGCCCCTGCACTGCTGGGGGGTGGGGGTGATAGGGGACATGAGTGGGGGCCTGGTGGAGGCTGCCCCTGCACTGCTGGGGGGTGGGGGTGGGGGTGGTGGTAGACATGGGTGGCGGCCTGGTGGAGGCTGCCCCTGCTGGCTGGGGGGTGGGGGTGGTGGTAGACATGAGTGGGGGCCTGGTGGAGGCTGCCCCTGCACTGCTGGGGGGTGGGGTTAATAGGGGACATGTGTGGGAGCCTGGTGGAGGCTGCCCCTGCACTACTGGGGGGTGGGGGTGATGGGAGACATGAGCGGGGGCCTGGTGGAGGCTGCCCCTGCACTGCTGGGGGTTAGGGGTGGTGGGAGACATGAGTGGGGGCCTGGTGGAGGCTGCCCCTGGTGGCTGGGGGGTGCGGGTGATGGGAGACATGTTTTGGTGATCAGTAGTGCAAGGTGACATGTGGGTTGGCTGGTGGGCATGGCCATGGTGGATGGGTTGCCTGTGGGACATGAGCAGGGGTGCAGGGTAGTACCCTGTGGTGTGGGCTGCCTGCAGGGGCCGTGGAGGGTGCAGAGGGAACACCTGGGAGGACCCACATGGCCAAATCACGTGTAGCATTCCCTGGCACCACCGAAATACACGTACCCTGTGGAAATCGCGTGTGAATCTTCCCGCGCACCTCGGAATACACGTACCCAGGCCAATCGCGTGTGGAACTTCACGCACACCCCGAAGTACACGTACCCAGGCCAATCGCGTGTGGAACTTCCCGCGCACCCCGTAGTTCACCTACCCAGGCCAATCGCGTTTGGTACTTCCCGCGCACCCCGAAACACACGTACCCGGGCCAATCGCGTGTGGAAATTCCCGCGCACCCCGAAACACACGTACCCAGGCTAAATCGCGTGTGGAACTTCCCGTGCACCCCATAGTACACGTACCCAGGCTAATCGCGTGTGAGACTTCCCGCGCACCCCGAAGTACACGTACCCAGGCCAATCGCGTGTGGAACTTCCCGCGCATCCCGAAGTACACGTACCCAGGCCAATCGCGTGTGGAACTTCCCGCGCACCCCGAAGTACACGTACCCAGGCCAATCGCGTGTGGGACTTCCCACGCACCCCGAAACACACGTACCCAGGCTAATCACGTGTGGAACTTCCCGCGCACCCCGAAACACACGTACCCAGGCTAATCGCGTGTGGAACTTCCCGCGCACCCCATAGTACACGTACCCAGGCCAATCGCGTGTGTAACTTCCCGCGTACCCCGAAGTACACGTACCCAGGCCAATCGCGTGTGGGACTTCCCGCGCACCCAGGTACACACGCACATGCTATTTTTCACACAGCGGGTGTCCGTGTTTGTCGGTACCCCTTTGCACCTCATTTGTCCCAGAGGACCACTGTATGGACCATTCATCATGGCTGTATATGGGTGCTTTTTGTTATCGCACATTTTGGCGCACATTTTTTTCAGGCGCAGGGACGCTACCGCCTGCTTTCTTGTGGCGTACTTGTTTGGCCCTGTGCGCGTCTTTGACCGTTCGCTGGTTTGCCCTATTCGATTCCATGAATACGGGTTGTAGGCAAGCGTGTGGGCGTTCCGCGCACTTGCCTCCTGTACTTCCCCCGTGACGCCAATATTTTCACACGTTGTTCCCTATTCCGAGTGTTACGCCCCGTGTTCCGCCTACTTTTGTGATGTGCGCCGCGCTATGTGCGATTTCGCAGTGGCCGTGGCGCACGCTGGTGGATGACCTGTGCGCCGGCGTGCGCGGCGCACATTTTTAGCGCACATCCAATGTTTTTCTGGCGCACGGACTTCCACGAACCGCTGTGCGCTGGTTTTCCTGCGATTTTCGCACTTGCACTGCAATTTTCGCACTTGGACTGCGATTTGCACGTTTTGGCACCTCTAAGCGGGAATTTTCGCCGCACATTATTTCCATGAATAGAGTTTATAGCCAGACCCAGAAAAATAATTGGGACATTGTGTGCATTAGGTGATCCATGGAGATATTTGTGTTTTTCAGAAATAACAAAATATCATCAACATAGGCAGCCAATGTAATGCTAAAGTCAGATATATTTATGCCTTGTATTTTATCGCCTAGCCGAAATGATTCTAAGAAAGGTTCTAAAGCGAGAATCAACAATATGGGAAAAAGGGGACAACCTTAGTAAGTACCTCTAAATAACAGAAAAAAGAGAACATATGTCCATTAAGGAAAATAGAAGTTTTAGGGTTAGAATTTGGACATAAATTTAGGGTATAAACCATGCCAATTCAATGCTTCCAACAAGTAATCCCATTCTACTCGACCAAATGTGTTTTCTGCATCAAGTGCTAAAGCCACGTAGTTATCATTTGATTTTTTCACAATGCCTAGAATATCTAGAAACAATTCCAAATTAGAAGATGAAACTCTATCTTTGATAAATCCAACCTACTCTATTTAACCTAGAAAACTAGAAAGAAAAGGGCTAAACAGTTGGCTAACATTGTTACGTATATCCTACAGTCAGAATGTATTAGTGAGATAGGGTATTTTTTGGGGGGTTAGGATCTTTATTAGGTTAAGGGAAGTAACGAGCATGGCCTCTGAGTAAGATCCAAAATATTGATATTTAGACATAAAATAGGGGAATAGCTCATAAAGCTTGGGTGTTAATAGGTTACTACAATATGCATTAAATCCATGGAAGAGCCATCTGGGTTACAAATTGCTTGCAATATTTTATCAATTGAGGTACAATCCCATTCTTGGCATGAGGTGTCAAAATATCTGTAAATAATTCTTGAAATGTGGGGTTATTGTGAGGAGGATCTGAGGAGTATAAGTGTTGATAAAACTCAGAAAAGATAATGATAATGTCTTTATCAGAAAACCTCAATAGTAGGAATTGTAGTTCTTTCTTTGTTAAATTTCAAGTATGAGGCCAGATATTTTCTTGTTTTATTTGAAAATTGATATATTGTTGCTTTGTATTTTAGTAATGTAGCACATAAGCATTAAGAAGCAATGTTATCATATGTAATCCTTAATGCAATAACATGTTTCATGGTTGCTGAATTCAGTTTAGTGTTGTAAAGTTTCTCAAGTTTTTGCAATTGTTTTAAAATAAGTTGTGACTCTTCCTTTCATTTCTTTCTTTTTCTTAGTGACCTACAAGATATGTCCTCTAAGAACAGATTCCTAACAGTCCCAATTATTAGGAATTGATGTATCTTCACTCTCATTTTCCGTAAAGAATTGATGATGTATCTTTGCAAGACATGTATTGAAATGTTCATCTTTTAATAATGAGGTATTACATTTCCATCTAATAGTTCTATGATCTTCAGGGTCACTACAAGATTAATACACGTGGTGCATGATCTGATAAAGTGATACTATTAATCTTAGCTTCTAATATAGAGCCAGAAAGATGCTTGGAAAAACATTAATTGAAACGCATTATGTGGAATAGAATGAAATGAAAAGTCAAATTCAGCTGGGTGTTGAATGTGCACAGAGTCTATAATACCTAACTCGGAATATACATTTCAAAAAATCCTTATGAGATTTAACAATTTTAAATGTTGGTACTCTTGTTCAGAGGAGACTTGCCTAGCATTTTGGTGCCGGACTGCACCAGGGCAGGACAAAGACTGATATGTTTTGGATAGTTCTCCTCTGTGAAAGATAATGAGCTAAAGAATCTGGGTAAGGCTCTCGTAACCGGGACTAATGTTCGTCATAGGGACTCCCAGGACCCCCCGCCCCCATGTTTTTGCATAAATGAAATTACTAGGGAAATCCAGATGAGGACCCCTTGCTCACTATTCTAAGAGAGGCATGGCTCAACCTTACTGATGAGGTCCAATCAGACTGAAACACCTCAGTCTGGGGTTACTGTTGGTACTCTTGTTCACAGGAGAATTGCCTAGCATTTTGGTGCTGGACTGTCCCAGGGCAGGACACAGACTGATATGTTTTGGATATTTCTCCTCTGCGAAAGATAGTGGGCTAAAGAATCTGGGTATGGCTCTCGTAACCGGGTCTCCCAGGACCCCCCTTGTTATTTGCATAATTTAAGTAACTTTGGGACTCATCCTAAGTTACTTGGGGAATCCAGACGTGGACCCCTTGCTCACTATACTTAGAGAGGCACAGCTCCACCATACTGATGAGGTCCAACCAGACCAAAACACGTGTCTGGGATTTCTGTTGGTAGTCTTGTTCAGAGGTGAATTGCCTAGCATTTTGCTGCTGGAATGTAAGCTAACGAATCTGGGTAAGGCTCTCATAACTGGGACTAATGACCGGCAGAGGGGCTGCCAGGATCCCCCTTGTTTTTTGCAGAAACTGAAGAGGTGACATTCATTTCTTTGGAAGTCTGTGAGCGATATGTGCAAAGTCTGCATCATGTGACCGGGAATATTTCATAGTATTAATGTCAGGTATGTATCTTGGACATCATGTTTTTTTTATTTTGTATCTACGATGACTGCAACCAAAAGAAGACAGACTTCATTGCCACCACATAGCACTGTCTTCAACCATCTTTCCATCATGTGTCTCAATTTATGAAATATCAGTGACATCAATGCAAGTCAATTGGCACATTCAGTTCTCACAGTTCCCCTCTCAAAATCAAAAAAATAAAGATGGCATGTTAATGAATACCAACAGTGCTATATATTACTTTGACATGTATGCTTAGGTGCCTCTGTGAGGTCAATGATTTGTATTTGTATCTGTATTTATTTATTTGTATTGCGCAGCCTGCCCACGGGCATCAGGGCGCATGTTTAGAAAGGTGGTTACAAGAAAGTGTTACAGCAGGTAGTTAGAGGTTACACTTATATATACATAAACATATATAAATTATGTACAACATTTACAGGGGTAATATACAGATGCATTATATACAAGGTAGCCGGAAGGTGCAGCATGCAGCCAGTGTTACATAGGACTGGCCGCCATAGCGTCTTGCTCATGGAGCCAGTGTTTTGTTTTACTTTTGAAGGATTGGAGGGAAGGGACATTCCTGAGTTCATTGGGTAAGGAATTCCAGAGCTTCGCCGCAAGGACTGGGAAGCTCGAGCCTCTGGCAGTTTGAAGCTTGAAACTGGGGATGATAAGTGTGTGCGCTTGTGCAGATCTTAAAGGTCTGGAGGCTGTGTGTTGGCTAAAGCGCGCTGATAGGTATGCCGGTGCAGCGTTATTCTGTGCTTTGTGACTAAGAACAAGTGTTTTGAGGGCGATGCGCCGTGCAATGGGGAGCCAATGTATGTTGCGTCTGGTGGAAGAGATGTTGGCGCGCCTGGGTATGTTTAGAGCAGCCCTGATGGCGTTATTCTGGGTTACCTGTAGTTTATCAATGTTTCTTTGGCTCGTACCGAGGTAAAGGGCGTTGCAGTAGTCAATTTTTGATAAGATGAGGGTTCTGGTGAGAATAAGGCAGTTGTCCGTTGTTAAGAAGGGACGGCAAGCTGTGATCAGTTTACACTTATACGCGGATGCTGAGACTACTGAGTTGGTTTGTCTGTTGAGTGAAAGGGTGGAATCTAGGTAAATACCGAGGGTTTTAGTGACATTAGTAACCTTGATAATGTTGCCATCAATGTTAAAGGCCTCATATTTACTGTCGAGTTTTGCGAGTTTGGGCTGAGAACCTAGGATGAGTAGCTCAGTTTTCTCGTCGTTTAGGCAAAGCCCATGGTGGGCCATCCACGCTTGGATGGCAGTGTAGACTGCATTAAGCGCTTTGGTGTCCGTTACATAATCCCCAGTGATAGGGATGAGTATCTGGGTGTCGTCCGCATAATTTGTGTAGATGACACCCAGATAGTCAAGAATATCAAAGAGTGGTTTCGTAAATACGTTATAGAGCGTGGGTGATACGCATGAGTCTTGAGGGACTCCACAGGGGACGTGACCTGGGTCTGCGGCGGCGAGTGGTGAGAAGACCCTCATGGACCTGTTTGCAAGGAATGAGCTGATCCATGAGGTGGCTGCATCAGAGAAGTGGGCGGCAATTTTGAGGTGCTGGCAAAGGATTTGGTGATCAACCAAGTCAAAGGCCGCAGAGAGATCTAGTAGGAGTAGGAGCGCTTGTTTAACCTTGTCTTTCATGTCCTCAATTTCGGTTTTTAGATCTATCAGAGCTGTCTCAGTGCCGTGTCTCGGGCGGAAGCCCGATTGTCTGAGGCCTAATAGGTTGGTGGTATCGAGGTAATCTTGAATTTGTAGATACGCAGCGCGGTCCAAGATTTTGAGGAGGTAGGGCACCGTGGTGATGGGCCTATAGTTGGAGGGATTGCTAGGGTCTAGGTTAGGTTTTTTGATCAAGGGGATTACCCGAGCTTCCTTAAGGTTGTTAGGTACTATGCCAGATTTAAAGGAAGAGTTGATGAAGGAGGTGATGAAAGGGGCAAGGTCGTGTGCTGCTTCCTTTACGATTGGAGCCGGACAGGCGTCACCTTGGCAATTGGATGGTTTTAACTTCATAATGATGTTTTCCACTTCCTTAATGGTGAGGGGTGAGAAGCTGAAAGGTTGGAAGGAGTGTTTAGGTGATGGGATATTGTAGGATTGGGGATTACCTACTGAGTCTAGGAGATGGGTTTTTGTTGACATTGATTTTAGCTTGGAGTGTAGTGGTTTTGTTTAGTAATGCTTTTTGTATGTTAGCACACCATTCAATGTTGGGGGTACACTTGTCAAGAGGAGCAACTGGGGACTCTAATTCCTTGAGAATTGTAAAGAGTTCCTTAGTGTTGGATTGTGCTTGTATGATCCTGTTGTTGTACACTTCTTTTTTAGCCGCTAGTATTGCTTCCTTGTACGTTTGGGTGATGGATAGGAGGTTAATTTTGTTTACTGGTGAAGGGGAACATCTCCAGAGAGACTCCGCTTTACGTTTATCTTTGCACAGTTCTCGTAGGTGTGAGGTGAACCATGAGTTAAGGTGGTTGCGTGGTTTTTCTTTGCGCTGTTTGATAGGGGCAATGGAATCAAGGGCTTTTAACATCGCTCGGTTGTAAGTGTCCACAAGGACAGTGGGGTTGGTGCAGGTGGAGGAAACCAAGTTCAATAAAGGGAGGATGAGTGGGAGTAGTTTCTCAATAGTGATGTCCTTCTTGTTGCGAGTGAAGGTAGGTGGCGCGGTGCAGGATTTGTCTATGGGTTGGCAGGAGTTGATAGAGAATGTTATTTTATGATGGTCGGACCATGCACATGGTGACACTGAGATTATATTTAATGCACAATTCAAGTCTGAAACCCAGTCTAGTGTGCGTCCCTTGATATGAGTCGGTTCATTGACATGTTGGGTGAGGCCAAAGTCAGAGAGGACACTTGCTAGGTCACAGGCTTTTGTATTGTTCGTATCCAGGTATCCCAAATTGAGGTCTCCAAGTATAATGATTTGGGACTTAGGCTTGATGCTAGCTGCTAAAATGGCAGAGATGTCCTCTACGAATGTGGAAATGGGACCAGGTGGCCGGTAGATGAGGTGCACTGAAGCGGTATGGTTGGGTGAGATTGGGAGTTTAATTGAGAGTAGTTCGGTGGAGGGCAACTGGTAGGTGTTCACAGCTCTCAAATTAAGAGAGTTCTTGAATATGAATGCTAATCCTCCCCCCTTGGTTTGATTAGTGTCCCTGTCGCACCTAATGATAGAGTAGTTGTCTGGGATGGCAAGGGTTAAGGCAGGAACTGAAGCTGCATGTAACCAGGTTTCTGTGATTGCCAGGAAATCAAGGTTTTTGGTCACAATGAAGTCTGCGATGTCTAGTGCGTGAGCGGGGACAGAGCGGGCGTTGATGAGCGCACCTTTGAGTTTAGCTTGGGTATTGGGGGTGTTGGCTGGGGGGGCCTCTGCCGTTGAAGGGGCTGCTAGGGTAGAGGTATTATTCTTGATGGAGTTAGCCGGATTGTCCCTATTGTCTGTGTTCACGTGATAGGACCAGTGGTGACATCTGGTTGCTAGTCTTAGGTTACGAACTGAGGTGACGCATGGTTTGCTACGTAGCCTTGGGGTTAAACAGCTAGATAGGCCTGGCGATGAGGGTTCGTCTGCTGTAGGTTTAGGCCTATTGGTGTCAGGCAGGAATGATGTGATGCAGTGCCGTAGTGTAGAATGTGTTCTTGAGGTGTGATGTAGGCGAGAGCCAAGCCTCGCATTCCTGATGCGTGTATGGCACGGTTGGATAGGGATGGGTTTGGAGGTGAAGTGTTGTAGCCACAGGGCTGGCTCATTGAGATATGGGTTTGGAGCTGTCGTATTGTCGGATAGGGGTGAGCGCAGTAGGGTGGTAGAAGTGGTGGTCGCCAGATTATGTTGTATAGCCATAGTGGGACCAGGTTGCGAGGTGGTTAAGGCCAAGATGGTGTACAGGGTGGTGTACAGTAAGTGAAGGGCAAAATGTGGCCGTGGCAGATAGACCGGTTTATATGTGATGGGGTCTGGTAATGGGCATTGTAGGTAAGTGGTCGGGGTACAATGCATTGTTGAAAATAGTGAAGCACAATGTACCATAAGGCACAATTACAATAAGGTCAGAGAGCGAACATAAGGCACAACACAATTACAATAAAGGTCAGAAAGCGACCATAAGGCACAACACAATTACCGTAAGGTCTGAAAGCGACCATAAGGCACAACACAATTACAATAAAGGTCTGAAAGTGACCATAAGGCACAACACAATTACCGTAAGGTCTGAAAGCGAACGTAAGGCACAACACAATTACGATAAGGTCTGAAAGCGACTAGTTATGAGGGTCAAGGAGGTCAGGTTTCAACACATGGTAGTTAGTATGGTTAACTGGTACCATTAACTTCCCTTGCTTCGCTAGGATATCTAGCTAGAGTAGGCTAGTGTAGAAAGCAGGTGGCTAGTTGGTCAGGGTTTACCAAGTAAGATAGGGCATGATATTCAAGAATCACAGTGTGACATAGAATGCGTAGTCTGTAAGCGACCATAAGGCACAACACAATCAAAGTGGTCCGTTAGCGACCATGAGGCACAACATAATCAGAGTGGTTGGCACAACACAATCAAAGTGGTCCGTTAGCGACCATGAGGCACAGCATAATCAGAGTGTTTGTTGGGCTCCTACGAGCGATTGCAGGCAAGGTATACCTAGTTTCGAAATTCAAAAATTTGGCTAAAATACATGTACAATCTGGGTATATCTAATCTCAGTGCACTAGGAATGCAGAGGGCTAGTATGCAGCTGGGTGAAACATTGTATCAGCAGTAACATGGCGGTGTGCATAGGTAATACAGTGTTGGTACAGGTATTTACTAAGCAGGCTAAGTGCGCAGATAAGCGGTAGAGTCAATAGAGTGGCAGAGATCAATAGTGTAGGTTTTAGTAGTCTATGCACTGTTCATTTTTATGGTCTGCAGCTTTGTGCGTTAGTTTTGTGTAGAGCACTCTGGAGGGTGTGCTTACCTGGGGCTGAGTGGAGGGCAGAGTACTGGGCCCCAGGCTCCTTTGGCTCCGGACAGGCTCAAGACAGGGCTGCCTTGTTGGGCAGCCTTTGTGGGTGTGCCGGCGTTCGCCTGCCGGCGGGCGTGATTGGCTGATATTCAATCAGCGAGCCAATCACGTTGATTGCAGCCTGCAGAGGGCTGCAGTATCACAGGTGGGCTTCCGAGGCGGCCATGATGAAGCGGCTGCTGCCTCGTGGAAGGCAATGGCGTCTGGACGAATGTGGCGGCGTTTGGCAAGCAGTGCCACGCTGTACCCAGAAAGGAGGATTTACTGCAGCTCACGTGCAATTGTGGAGCGCAGTGCTGGGCTCGAATCCAATTTTGGTGGCGAGGGTCCAAGATGGTGCGGCGATCCCTGCAACACGGCGTTGCATCGCAAAGCCTCCCTTGGAGAGGGGGGAAACTGCTCCTGCCGTGATGAGAGGCCCTGTGCCTCGGAGCTCAGCTTGGGGAGACTAAATGATGAAGGATGCCCTGAATAAGGAAGATGATGAGCAAGTCATGACAAAGCACAAATATCTGCTCCCATCCCATCATGCAATCAAAGATGGAAACGGTGTCCTGTGGTATGAATACCATATTACAGTTTCCCTAGACTGAGTGAGGTGGTGGGAATGAGTTTGTGCTGTGTTTATGTGAATTGTTTCTACTATACACAAACTCTACCAAAATTGCTAACATAATGCATTCCAACGTGCAAACATAAGTCCTTCCAAATTGTTGGTGCAGTCACTATTGGTTTTTGCTTTGTATCCTGGTACTTTGAGTTCTGTTTGACAATGAGGCAAATCGTAACCTGTGTGAGGAGGCTATAACCTGAGGAGGTAAAACAGCAGACTGGTATTACCTGCAGTGTTTACATTCCGTGTTTGTGTGTGTACAGTGCAGTAATTGTGTGTTTCTGTTGCATCCTAAACTCTCATGTATGGCATTAACAGTTTGAAGGGTTCTATGTCCCTACATCAACAACATCTTTTTTTAAGTATTTCTTTGTCAAATTTTGGTGGATCTCCCCAGGATCCACCCTTCCCTATACCATTATCCCCATCCCAACCCCCTCCCCAACCCTTTTAATGCCTTACCCACCCCCTACATATTTCGATGGATTTTTTCCAAGTGAAAAAAAGGTCAACTTTATTCAGTTTCTATGAAGGACAGATATCCTTTAAAATCCCACTGGTCCCTGGTTGG
The DNA here is from genome assembly GCF_040938575.1 of Ambystoma mexicanum. Lineage (NCBI taxonomy): Eukaryota > Metazoa > Chordata > Amphibia > Caudata > Ambystomatidae > Ambystoma > Ambystoma mexicanum. Next base: position 241,718,499 of record NC_090940.1, on the reverse strand, counting down.
TACTATGACGTTTAACCCATGATACCATAGTGTGTGTAGCTGTATATAGTTAAAAATTGTACAACATTACGCTAGAATGATACTACGTTGGTATCGTGCTAGCGTAATGTTGTACAATAACAAAAAATGTTTCACCAGGAAGACAGTATTGATATATGATAAAAGGGCAACAAAAAATTGCAACCAAATAATGGTCTGTTTGAAAATGATCTAGAAACAAGATTACGTGAATCATATTGTGCGACTGCTACGATTAAGGGAAGATTTGGGGAGTTAGACTACCCTTGAGGTCCAGCACGTGGAGACCGTGTGTATATTATCAACATTCTCTATTTATCCCTTTGTTCCAAGTAACGTTGACGAAATACAACAAATATGTTATCCGGTGTCAGTCTCACTTAACACATTTTATCATGAATGTTGAATCCTGTTGGTGCCGGGATCTTTGCAGCGCAAAATCTCTTTGTTGGAGAGACTGTATACGACTACATGTGGAAACTGGGTGGAGGCACTCATGGTTTCTTCGCTTCCCAGGAAGTGGCGAAAGGGGAGCAGCGATTGGGCAGCATCATAATAATAGTAATTTTCCATTAATGCAGCACTTTTACCATACTTCTGTAAATAGGTCATATAATATTTATATACAAAATTACAATTAGTCAAGTGAAGTTGGTTTCCATTTAATGACATCAGAAGGATGAAAGGCACTCAACTTGCTTTTTGATATGTATTGTTTGTCTTCTCAAATGCCTTAGGCAGTTTATGATGCATGTTATGAGTGTACAGTAGTGCATGCCAATATGCCCTATGCTTTCTGGGACATGTAGTGTCGTAATGGTAAAAAAAGAAATACAGCTGTGACAGTCTATATATCATAAACACATGAAAAATAGATTGATAACAATATAAACATTTTTGTAAATCTGCATGGAATTAATACAAACAATAGATAATAAATGAGTAACAAAAAATAATTAACAAGCTCACTGGCAGCCTACAATTATTTATCACACCCCTCAAAAAAAAATACAATACATAAAACCACACCCAATAAATGTGAGGCGATAAATGAAAACATTAAATACATGATGCAGGTGTTAAAAATAGTATACTGAACACATTCACAATCACATGAGTGAGTGAATCAAAACCTGGGACTCAGTTGCTGCAAGGAAGGAGTGTTTCATCTATAACTGGAGATTGTTTCGGTATGCAGCATGCAGTGGCTTCCCAAATTACTGTACATGCTCAGGTTGCTTCCATTGTGTGCAGGTGCCCAGCCAGGCTTGCGCTGTCTCATTGCATAATTCTTAGCTTGAGCTCAGCTGCGTGTATGATTGTTGTAGGGCTGGGCTGCGGGCTGACCCTAGTTAGGTGTCACATTTGTACAATCACATTTGGGGTCAGGGGAGTATCCAGCATTGCAACATTGGGGGGTGAGGTGAGCCACAAAATGCAATGTGTGTAATAGTCTCATTCACACCCCCAAACTGGCCACCCCTGCCCCAATTTACTTTTTTGGTAACATTAGTGGAAGATGGCATTTTTACACATAAAACGAAACCTGCAAGATTGTTGCAGATGCAGGAAACGCATTTATTAGAGCTCTGTCCAGGCCATCTGGGGCAAAATACATAGAAACCTCCTAATTTGCATATGGATTGCACCAACAGAAGTGACTTTACAGAAAAGGACAATGCAATGAGCATCATCAATATTTGATACGTGGAGGCACCATCAAAGTGACTTTAGAATAAGTTGCCATAAGTAAGCCAAGTGGCAAATGACTTTGTGGTGCAAAATACTTAAATTGCACTGTTGTTATATATGGAGCAACTCTATAGTAATTTGGTTTTTTTTTTATGATAATAGCGTAATATATTAACATAAGCTTTGAAGTTAATAAGAATCGCATACCGAGCTTCAGATAAGACAATGTGATTAAATGAATTGCACCCCAGGATCACACACGTTGTTTAAATGTTGAAACTGGGATGTGGACAATTTAAGCAACTGTGTACATCTACCCAGGTCTAGTTGGTATGGATATTAATTAAGGTTTTACTTTACATTTAATGTGCTTAACTATTTATTTCTGGCAATGCCTTGGAAGCAAACCACATTACATAATAAGATAGCCTTTCATAGTAAAATAACTGTACACTATATACATTGTCATAGAAATATGTTGAGGAATGAGAGCATGGGTTTAGTTTTACCCTCCCCATCCTGCATGCAAAGTCACAACAGCATCTTGCAGATTAATGTGAGCCTAACATATCCCTCTTGGATTTTAAAACCATCCTCATTATTTCATAAAGCATGCCACATTATACACCCTCCTCACTTCTGATCACTCCCTCCCATACACATTTCTAAAGGGACAAAAGTCCCTGCTAGTAGTCACCCCCTCATCAGTGCCTTATGGCTCAGAGTGTAGTGCTCTGTTAACACAGAGCAACGTGAGGACCCTCTGCTTCCCGGAGCCCCTTGGGACAGTGTCCTGGCAGCGGGACACCTCTACCATTCAGAAAGGGTAAGGTGTCTTGCTGCCAGGACAATAAGCGTGCTGATTAGGAATTGCTTGGCACACGTTGTCCTGCCAGTGGAACACCTTTCCCGTCGTGCACCCTATTTGAGGTGCGGAACGGGATTGGTGTCGCACTGACAAAGGTCCCAGTCTGGCCTCCCACTCAGCACGCTACTGCTTGGGATAATTTGAACACAGGAAAACATACATTCATTTTAGAGTCCGAATGTTGCAAGTAATTCATGAAATCAGAATAACCAACCTAATGTGCTGTTTTCAAATCTTGCAGGCATCCATTTTGTATTATGTCTATATGCTTGTTTGAGTAATTGCCCCAGTGGCAATAATCAAACATCAGCTCCCCTCAGCCTGGTTGCAAGCCCTCTTTGGGTAGAGGGGGTGCAGGCTTTTTTGCTGTTGTCACTGCAGTGAATTCTAAAGACCAACTCCGGTGTTATAAGTTTCAGAAGACTGGCATGTCTTTAGAATTTAATTTTAAAGATACGCCACCAGTCTTATGAAAGTTATAACAGGGTGTCAGCAATGGACTCTTGTGGTGTAGTAGTTTAGTGTTATCCCTCAGAGCCATTGTCCGCCCTTCCTCCACCATGCCCCTTTCTTTCAGTTGTCATATCCCCCCCAACATTTTCACCAAAGTTACTCCACTGGTACATTCTATTTTAAGTGAGAATCAGGAGATGGACGACTCGCTTTAATATAGTCCCAAAACCCTGTCCTTGCCCTATGACTCGGGTCCCTATGCTAAGAAAAAGGAAAGAGTTAAAAGGGTGCACATCAGGATGTCATACAAAACAAAGCTGCCCTGGCGTACAGAAACCTAAACTGCCTGATCCTAGCCCCACCACTACAAAGAAAAATAATCTAATTATATATCTAAATCACTTAAGGGCCTTCTGCCCAATGGTATATCATTGGCTGGTTCTGGCCCACCCAAGATTTTCTCAGATCAGAAAATGGGCCTCATTATAGGTTTGCCAGTCGGGTAACAATGGTACCGGTAAGCTTGCCGGTACCGTTGTTACCAGACCAGCAAACTATGAGTTCTGCTCAGAGGTGCCTTTTTCGCCCACCAGGTCTGACCTAGCGGGCGTACCGGCAACCGCGAGCAGAGCATGTCTGAATCATCGGTACCATTCTGAATGGTGCCGGTGCATCTGACCTCCCCATTCCCATTGAGCCCTATTGAATGGGGAACATTTTTTTCCGGTGCCCGCAAATGGCCAATTACCAGGTCCGGCGGGGCCGTAATGACCCGGTAATTTCCCATTTGCGGGTGCTGGAAAAAATCGCAGGTTTGGCTGCAGCCTGCCGGTTTTACCAGCAAGGCTACCGCCAAACTTGTAATGAGGCCCAATGGCTTCTTGCCATAAGCAGGATTCCAATAGTGTCATTGGCAAAGGTTTCTGGGCCTTTTGCACGATCCACAGTTCCAACACAAAGTCTGGCTTTTATGGACTCCGACCCTTCCCTTGGGTCTTGGTTTGCACACACCCTCTTGGGGTTAATCTGATGTTGGCCCACTCTTGGCCTGATGGATTATCTCCCTGCCCTGAGGTCTAGTGTTTCACACACCCCTGTGGGGTAACTGGTCTTTAAGCCCTGCTTGGGCTATTCGGTTTTACAGCTCCTTGGACTCTTCTCTTTCTTAACCAGGCTCTGGGCATTTGGGAGATCACCTCTTTTCAGGCTAACTGGCACTTCACCCCCTCTTGGGCTATTCACCCTCTCACCCCAGTTTGGGGTATGTGGATCCTAGCTACATTTTGGACTATCTGATGCCTCTGCCCCTCTTGGACTATCCGCCATGGGGTAAGTTGATTCTCGCCCTCTTTCAGGTTGCTGCCACATTCGCTTTTGGGCTCCTGAGCTTCTCACCCCAGTCGGTATATGTCAGGGCTCGTCCACCCTCCTCCCAGTTCCCTGAAAGCACTGGGTACCTGGATTACTATTGTGCTGTTCCTTGGAAAGGCGTCAGCACATTTCTGGCTTTTCTTCTCTCTTTGGCATCAGTGTGCAGGCTTCTTTGCTTACTGGCAATTTGTGACCGGATATCAGTGTCAGCTCCAGCATGCACTGGTCCACCACGTTTCCTGCAGTCGCATCTCTTCTCCTGGCAGTGGGGCCATGTTTCTTTGGCTCTATGCCTGACTCCAGGTAGCAGCATTCTGTGGGTTTAGTAATTCCTGTGTGCTCCACACTGTCTGCGTGAGATTGCTTCTGGACTCCTCCTCGAAGGGGGATGGGCCATTCTCTCCATCTTTGCTCCTCAGACTTGCGAGCCCTTCTCAGGCTTTCCCTCTCTTGGTCGATCTCGCAGGCCCTTTATGTTCCCCCCTGGGAAGAGACAAAACATCCATTGGTCCTGCATGTCAGACAATGAGGACAACAGTAAAGGGTCCGAAACCATGCCAGTTCCCTCTTTTTGAACTTTCCCATAGTTGTCTGGTGCAATCCACATATAGTCAATGACAACATTAGCTTCCTGGACAAGGGAGGATACCACATTTCATAACAACATTTACCGATATTACCATTTAAAACATTATTTTTATAAGATACAAACAGCAGTGATGTAATCCTCTTCTTTATGGAATAAGTAACACAGAGGTTCTTGTCATTTTACACAAGCCCCATGCCAGAAGCTTTGACAACATTCAGAAAGACTGTTTGAATGTAAATTAAGCCATGGGATTTTAAGAAAAAAAACTTCCTTATACAACATGAGCCCCTTAGAATGAAAATCATTACTTGATGTAATTGATTAAGTGCATTGCAATGAGGCATGCATATAAGGATGGAACCATAATAGTAATGGATCCCTGTAAAATGCACCAAAGTGTGTACGAGACAATTGAAGGCCTGAACTACATATACACCTACTATTATCACTACAAATATCACTTAACTAATGATCCCACATCAAAAATGATAGAACTATCAAAAGGATCTTTAATTTGGACACTGACAAGGAATGGATTTCACAAACAACTATATTACATTTGCTGAATAAACATCCCACAGTTCCAGTATATTATTCAGCCCCATAAGTCCCACCCGGCAGACCAACAGAGACAGAGAACAAATAATTCCTGGAAGACCTCTGTGAGTATTGTGTTACCACCTTACACCCATTAGCTTTTAAGAATACATTGTACATAAAAGTCAGAGAAGATTGCCCCCCCAGACTACTAGACAGTCATATTGTATCAGCAACATTTGTGCTGTTTTGTTTGCAGTCTGCAAGGCGCTTATTGGCACACCTTTCCACCATGAAATTTGCACTATTCATTTAAGTAAAGGCTGTCTCCTATTCCTTCCACTTTTGGGGTTGCATCCTCTGTTTTTGGGACCCTAAGCAATATGGCTTCCTCATTTTGCTCTGAACTAATTTGTGGCATCACATCCCCTGAAATGTCTGTCATTGGTCTCTGCTTCGTGCAGAACATGTATAAAGAAGATAGGCAATGGCATCCTTTTCTCGTTACCAGGTGGTAGGTGAGGTGTAGTTATCTACGTGTTTGCTTGTATCATATTCCTTGTCTAGGAAATATGGCCCACACGTCTGGGGGTCAAGTGCTTCTAATGTTTCTTGAATTGAACCCGGGTGTGAAGTTTCACTTTTTATTGACTGCTTCACCTCTTACCACTGTGGTTGATAGAGACCATGGGGCTCATTTTGCAAGTCCCCTTAACTTGTGCTGTGGGCCCTTCCGCACAGCACAACCATCTTCAAAAGTGCCATTCATCTGAAGATGCTCTCGTCTCACTCCCTCTCCCTCCACCCATTCTTGTAACCTCGGTAGGGTAGATACGGTCCTATGTGATATTCCCACATTTTGAGAGTCAAACCCAAAAAGACTGATTTATTTTGGTTGTTTTGGTGTCGCCTTCAAAATGCTGAATTATCACGTATTTTGCCCCAACCCTCATTCTGTCCTATGCTGGGTGCTTTTTTAGTTAACCGAACCCACGTTTCATGCCCAATCCCCCCAATGCCCCGCACTACACTTTCACGTCATACAGTTACACCATCCAATACATTTTAACAAGCAACCACGCAGCCTCCCATTCCCACTAGAAAAATGCAAACACCTCTCCCTCACATGCATGTACACACACATGCACACACCAAAACATACACTTACCTTATTTCCACGACGTCCCTCGCTTGTCCGCGCCTGTCAACCCCTGGCGCACTTGTGTGCGTCTCAGGGAGCAGCTGGCATTCCCAAAATGGCCGGGCACCGACAGGAAGACAGCGTTGGATTGAACAAGGTAAGTGCAGGTGGGGAGTGGGGTGGGGAATGAGGAGGGGGTTTGATTATGGGCTAGGGCGGTGGGTGATGGGGTTTTAATGATAGATTTATAAAGACCGAATTATCAATTTTAATCAGTCTTTCTAAATCATTATTTTTTTGTTTCAGCTTTTACAAAGCTATATTTTCACCTAATACCACTGATTCATTCTCTTGCTTTTTATCCATTTACTCTCCTGGTGAACACTGGAAGCAGATGATACATGTGGGATCATTGGTACGCAGGTTATATCGCCACTTTAATTGAATTTAATTTTGTGAAGTAATGTTGCAGTGTTAATTGAAGTTTCACTATAATCACAAAAGTACGTTTATGTTTTCGAAAATGTACTTTCCAGTTTTTCTAGTAACCTTTATAGGTTTTGTGGACTTCCCTTCTTTTTTGTTTTGGCGTCCACCTAAAAATGTATATGTTGATTTTAAGAACATTTGAAGATTTCTGCCCATGAAAGACCTACATACAAATGTAATTTCATTGGTCAGTTCATTGCTTGTATTCCTGCATCACAGCCTGAGTTTAGATATTCAATTAAGTTACTATATCTGCAGTTAGGAGAGCCATATATGGAGTCTTGTAGGATCTGGACTTCTTCATATACTGATGAGATGCTGATACTTCAGCAGTTTCTCACCTGATTGGTCCTGCATGGACAAAGAATGTGTGCCTTGGTCGGCCATTACTAACTCATTGGTGTGTAGCCTCCAATAGCCTTGCTTTCCCAAGTTGTGACTGCTGGAAAATGGCATACTGATCAAGTGTGTCTGTTTCAAGTAGTGCGTTGTCTTGTTGATGAACTTTCTCACCTCTGACATGGTGTACATCACACCTTTGACGTCATGTCCCGTGATTGTAGCAAAATATCTCCCACACTCAGGTTGTGCCAGGAAAGGAATGTTTCCACCAACACAGGGACAGTTGGCAAACTCAATCCAAATATCAGGTGTCAAGGTAACCCGATGGCACATTATCTGGGTCGTACTTGGATAACAAAATGTCAAAAAAACAAACGTTTGAAATGTATTGTGTAGAAATGAAAAGTCTGGATCATGAGAGTTGGAAAATATATGTGAAAGCTAAAAATATCAACAGTCTAAAGAGATAGAGTGTTGGCAGGAGGTCAATTTGAGGGTCAATGGATAGTGTGCCTTGTAAACGTGTTAGAAATGTATGTAAAGAATATATAGCAGAGAATGCTGATTGGTGTAGTTGGTGCAGTTGGAACTCAAAATTAGCGTGTTCCTGTTACAAAGTATAAAAACAAGGACCTGAAGAGTGTGAAAAATGCATTAGATGGCAATTGGATGGAAAGGGACAGGTTGGCAGCTTACCTACAGAGGCAAAAAAAGTTACAACCACAATCATATGAAGCAGCAGTAGCAAAAGGTACAGCTGCACCTTAGAACTTTGGGAGCCTGGACATTTTTTTGTAACTTCATTAGAATTAATATTTTCTCCCTAACCACCTGTTACTGCTGCCACTCAAAAAGCAGCTTAATCAGCCAAATATTTAAGTGTTGCGTGCTATCACTCAAGGAAGTGTATGCCACTGTTTTGCAATGCCCAGTCCCATCGCACAGGGACAATGCTGGACTTGACATGGCTCATGACTAACCGACCGCTCAGTAACCAGGCAACACAAAGCAGCGCGGAGGCCAAGACACAGATCATCCCCATTAGCATCAGCTTTTCAATACAAGGTAACCATGGCCAATGCAACAGCGTAGAGACACCGTTTATTCCCTCATTATGTCAACATAAGCACATGCACACACACTGTGAAAGCAAAAATGATGAGCAATGATATTATATGGGGTTGAGTCAAGATTAAAAAGAATGGATCACTGATTAATGAAGTAGAGGGAACACCACTGGCAAAATTTACGTTATGAATTAGAAGGGGTATCTTTTAGATACTTGCATAGGTTCACTATACAATTAAAGGATGTTAAGTGAGTGGAACCAGAATGTACAATATTTATCCACTAAGTCCTTGGCTCAGGAATACATACCGGTTGCACCTCCATTTTTGCAGCTGCAACCCTAAGTAACTCGCTTCGTGGAAAAAATAAAACAAGGAAATCAGAAAACTAAGACTGAACCAACTGCAGGTGTGATTGGCCCAATAGGAAATTCTAAGAAAGTGCACAGCATTTGCCAACTGTGTAAAAAACGAGAAAGAGCTGGAAACACTGAAACATGTAATAGTTCATTGTAATCCGATCATGCTTAAAACTAAGGGTTGTAGTTACGGTGTGTAAATGGGTATCAGCTTATGTTATCATTAAAATAAAGAATTTAAGCTTCTTTAAATATTGTCTGTTTTGGGCTGATCAAGTGCACACAGTGAACTTTTTATTTTCAAATAAAGTATTCTGATTTGATTGCAGGTTTTATTCTAAGTTGAATAGTGTGTAAGGTGTAATGAAACTCAACTGACACCTTAATAATAAAACAAAATAAAACATGATGTGTTGTCTCTTTCTCTTCCTCTCTCTCTCCTCTTTCTCTCTCTCTCACACACACACACACACACACACATACACACACAAATATCCAGATACGCACACATACACACACATATATGGGAGCACACAAACAAATATTCACACTCACTGATGCACACAGATGAACACACATGCGCGCAGACACACACAGAGACATATAGATACACTCAAGTGCACACACATAAACATACACATTCATATACGCAGATACATACACACAGAAACGCACACAGATATGCACACATGCATACACATAGAAACATGTGCATGCACACACACACACACACACATACACACAAACAAACACATACTGCTATTTTGGTAGAAACTTTGAGGATGTATTTCAGAGTTGATAAATGTTCTGAGAGAATCTTTGACAGGAAAATAAAGAGCATCCCTTTACCTCCCTACACATTGTGATGATGGTGATATGGTATCAACGGTTTTCATATAGCCAAGAAGTGCATCACATGCCTGTGAATAATCAGAATCAAATGTGTTCAATCCTCAAGAAACTGCTGTAAGACAATGTGCTCAATATGTCCCTAATTTAGCATCGACTGCTTCCTGAATATCTGCATACAGCGCATTCCACGCCATCAGAAAATGACCCAATTGTAACATAATTATAATCAGGTGATATTCCACAGACATTCTTTTTCATTTTATTTTTTATTAATGTTATACGGTTGATCCTAGTCAACCTTTCACAATAAGAACAAAAGTAACATTGCATAAAGACAATCATTATTCTTAAAATTGATAGACACATGATTATTTTAAATATTAAAAAGTAATAAAATATGATCTATTTTTTTTTAATGAATTTAGTTGAATTAAATCAACTTTTTTCAATTTAAGACAACAATTTATCAAAAGGTTTACATATAAAACACAGTAAATTATAAAACATACAATCATAAAACCCCAAATGTCACACCATCACTTCTAATGCTAATGGTTACATTTGGGTTATGCATTATTAAACGATTGATAAGGCAATGAACAAGTATGACAATCACTGTTCCAAATAGCAGATATCGTTAGGAATCGAACTATTTTAGTAGATTTAAGGCTCGCAGAAAGTTAATTGTGGCCAGACTTATGCTCATACAGTGGGTAGTGGAAATATCAAGCCATCTATGCTCATGTCTCATCTGGCTAAAGTAAGGCAAATGTTTATTAAAGTGACTTTGTCTTAAGTTCATAAGTTCAGGACAGTCCACAATAACATGCTCCAAAGTTTCAATAGTTGTTGCATTATTGCAAAAACAACATCCTGAAGATTCCCGCGGGATTTCTTTCCTACGGGCTTGAATTTCACGGGTAGGACATAAATTAAAACGCATGCACAACAAAGCATTCCTAACAGCAGGAGAAGGAGATTTGCATAAGTAGAAGGCCATGTCTCTATAACGCTTTGCTGAAAAAACAGATGGATCAAAATCTTTATACTTCAAACACAGATCTCTAGTGTCAATCCAATCCATCATGTAGAGTTTTTTCTTAGCTCTATCAGGATCGGTGACAAGGGTTTCTATAGGAATGTCTGCATTTAGTAATATGGTAAGGATGTTTTTAGACCATGTTTTCGGAAACAGATGAGAGGAAGACATCAGGTAACTGGCAACTGTAGCTAAAGTTGATTTGTCAAGAACAGATAATAGACATTTTCTAAACAAGCTGCATAAGCGCCAGTTATACATTGCCAAAAGTGAGGTCAAACCTACTTCATATCGAATGATCGGGCCTGGAATGCATTGGGGCAGATTTAGAATAGCATGCCAAAATTTTGCTTCCAAAGCATGTAGGAATACTGGATCAATTGCGCTGTATGTCTCTAGACCATATAAGATGGTAGGGATGACATTCTGAATCCAGAAGATCAGAGCAGGTTTAATGGAGAATTTCCCAAATTTATGCATAATGAGACGAGTCTGGCAGATTGCTGCGAGAATTTTAACTTCAATTATCATTAACTGAGAATGAGCGTTCGACGATCCGTCAAATAGAATACCCAAATATGTATAATTGGGAACCACCTCTAGACTTATGTGCTCTATTTTCCAAGTCATTCGGTGACTGCGCTTGCCTTTCGGAGTGTAGACTACGATTTGGGTTTTCTTGTCATTCACTACCAGCTCATTAACTCGAAAATATTGACATAATGCTGTTAAAAGATTTTGCAGGCCAATGGGAGTTTTTGATATTAGTACTAAATCATCTGCGTACCAAAACGCTTTCACCTCGATGTTATTCAATTTTGGTGCATCTGCACGAACTTCCTCAAGTGCACTTCTAACATCATTAATGAAAAAATTTGAACAACGCCGAGGTGAGAATGCACCCCTGCTTCAGCCCCCAATAGGTAAGGACATCCGTTGATAGAAGCCCCTCAAAATTCAATTGTACCCGGATGGAGGTATTCGAGTGTAATGCGAAAATGATGTCACTTAAAGTTGACGGACACCCAGCCTCTAACAACCATGTTATAAAATATGATCTATTATAAACAGCACTCATTTCAAACAATTATCAATGGTCGGCCTAATCTACTTATTCCATTTTGCTCTGAAACATTTAATATCCAAATATTATCAATTAAGAAAGTTCTTAGACAATGGCCCTCATTACAACTCAGGCGTTAAGGGTTAATGCCACCGTTAACCCTTAACGCCTGATTCTGATTTTAACGCCTGCTTTTAGCAGGCGTTAAAATCCATGGCGCTAACCCGCCATGGTGCTAATTACGCCACCTTAATTTACGGCGGCGTAATTAGCGCCTTCCCCACTCCCATTATGCCCTATGGGGCAAAAATGGGAATGGGGAAGGGAAAATGGGAAATGGGGATTTACCGCCCCACTCACCTTGGAATGGGGCGGTAAATCCGCCATCCACCATGGTGTAAACATAGTTTACACCATGGTGGTAAAGTTGGTGCACTTAGCACCAAGGTTGTAATGACCTCCAATATCATTTTAAGGTAATTATATCATACTCAAGTTAGTAGTATCAGTCACATTTTAAAATACTTCAAAACTATTTCATTTCAAACGTTCAAAATTATAATTTCATTTTTCAAATTGTACAAAATCACCATTTAAATATCATTAACCCAATATGACAAATAAACTTCACTACTGCAACTGTCAAAGGAGTTTCATGTCTGCATGATATCCTTTCCCAAAATTCATGTGAGGATAGCAGCAGACCATTGTGTGCCAATTTCTCAAATAACAAAACAATAAAGTTAATCGGGGCATGGCAATGTATCAGCAAATGTTCCATAGATGGTAAATTCTCCTTACTATTACAAAGATTGCAGAACTCAATATTATTATAATTGTTTTGACGAATAGATTTCCCTGGTCTGGAGGAGATTCAGACTAAAACGTAAAAAATGACTTCTCCCAAAAGAGTTTGGATTTTTAAAAAAAATATTTAAATACAATGGAAGAGTACGTAATATTTTATCGCATTTGAAAATACTTTTATATAATTTATATGAACGATTTCTCCCAATAGTTGAAATCCAGTCTTCTCGAAAAAAAGTTTTTTAAATCTCGGTTCATAAATAGCGTCTCTGACAATTGATTTCTATCCTTTAGAATTAACTCAGCAAAATCCTTAAATGTAACTACTGGTCCAGAATTACTGGAGGCTATAGCTTGATTTAGATCTACAAAAAGTGATCCAGCTGGAAGAGCAAGCACAGTTCGGTAGAATAACAGGACCTTCCACCTACCGCCCCCCCACACCACCCAAAGAGACGAGTCGTAGTTCATAACTTGGGGCTGCTATTGGTATGCAATTGGGTAGCTTGAATGCATTTTTTCAATATCCTTGCTTCTATCCTATCCTAATCTATCTGCTTGGATATGATCTCTTGCCAATATAATAGAGATGGTACACTTTCATCTTATAGAAACCAATAAGCGGCACCAGGGAGAACCTACAGTATTTGGAGCTTATTTTCTTCATTTGAACAGTGAATTGCTCTGCCGTGTTCAGTAATCTTGTTAAAATCTTACTTTTACTAGTAACTGCATCCAAGTTAAAGCCCAAATACATTATTTATTTATTTTGACATTTATTAAGCACACAAAACCTTCAGGCATCGAGGTGATGTTACAACCAGGTACCTTTACATGAGAGGACCAAAGTAAGTGGTGAGTTAGGCAGTCATCAGGTGAAAAGCCACGTATTCAAAGCCTTTCTGAAGATCCAGCAAGATTGTTGAGCACTCAGGTGTGAGGGGAGGGTGTTCCAGTGTATGGCGGCAACTGAGGGAAAACCTAAGCCTGCGCTTTTTGCTCTCTTGGATTTCGGCATGACTAGCCTGTGAACATGTTCTTTCCTGACGGGTCTGGATGACTGGGCTTTTACAAAGCTTCGAGACAAGTAGGGAAGCATTGTATTTGAGAGACATTTATGGGCGATGACAGGTGTTTTAAAGATGATCCTTTCTTTGATTGGAAGCCAATGTGTATTTCCTCTGCTTCCGATATATGCTCTCTTTTTGGGATGTTGAGGGCCACTCTAATGGCATTATTTTGCATCACTTGCAATTTGTGGAAATTGCGAGTGGAGGTGCCTGCAAAAAGGGCATTACAATAGTCAAGTCTTGCCTCGATGATGGCTCTGGCAATAGAGAAGCAGTTAGCTGGCGTTAGGAATGGTCTGGCGGCATTGATAAGCTTTGTGGTTTAGGCTGCTGAGGTTGCGATGGCATTCACCTGGCATGTCATGAATAGTTAGGAGTCCAGGTAGACACCTAAGGTCTTTACTGTGATGGAGACACTGATGCTAAGATTGACAATATTGAATTTTGAGTAGAATGGACTGAGATATTTTAGGACTGGAGGGGGACCAACCAACAGGATCTCCGTTTTTTTGTCATTTAGACACAGTCCATTAGATGCCATCCAGGCTTGGATGGTTGAGTAGATTGCGTACAAAGTAACTGAATCTTCTGTGTAGTTGTCTGAGACGGATAGCAGGAGCTGCCTGTCATCAGCATAGTTTGTATAAGAGACGTTCCTTGAGTCCAGAAGGTCGAAAATAGGTTTGATGAATATGTTATATAGCGTCAGGGAGATGCAGGAGCCTTGGGGAACTCCACACATGATTAGTGAGGGGGGCAGCGGCAACTTCAGAGAAGAATCTTATGGACCTCTCATGCAGAAAGGAGGCAATCCAGGCTGTGGCTTGCTCAGAGACGTTAGCTGTGGAGGTGAGATGACTTCAGAGAAATGTATGGTCCACCAGGTTGAACGCAGCTGAGAGGTCTAGGAGGAGAAGAAGAGTGGGTTTGCCTTCATTAGGTCTAACAGGACTGACTCTATTCCACGACCTGGTCTGAAGCCAGATTGGTGCAGACCTAGGATTTGATTTGGTCCTAAATAGTGCTCAATTTGTATACAGTCTGCTCTATCTAGAATTTTCAGCAAGAATGGCACTGTTGTACTGGGTCGGTAATTGCTCGGAGAGACCGTGTCAAGTGTTCTTTTTTTAGAAGAGGTAGGATACATGCTTCTTTCAGAGAGGTAGGAGCCCTACTGGAGGCAAACGAGGCATTGATGAAGCTGGTGATAAATGGAATGAGGCATTCAGCGCAGTCTTTATGAATGACGCGGGGCAGATGTACCCTTTGCATCTGGAGAGTTTGAGATTTTTTTAGTATTAGTCTTGTTTCCATTTCAGTGACAGGGCGGAAATGGAAGGGTACTTGGGTTTGGGAGTTGAGTGGTGGCAGGCATGGCGAGGAAGTTTTGAGGGAGGTTTGTTTAGCACAGATTTCTACTTGGAGGGTGGTGATTTTGGTTAACAGTGCTTCCTGGATGTTTGTTTTGATAAAGGACAGTAGCCCTGGTGCTGGTGCCTCAAGCTCCTTAAGGATCGTTAATGGCTCCTTTGTGTTAGATTTTGCATTTATAATTCTGTCCTTGTAACATGAGGCCTTGCTTTTGGTGATGGCAAGTTTGTAGGTTCTAGCTGCATATTTGAACATCTCTTTATGGGCTTCAGTTGGATGTTTTATCCAGATTGCTTCAGATTGGCGCTTATTTACTCTTAGGTTCTGGAGGTGCTCAGTGAACCAAGAATTGGAATGGGAGATGGATTTAGCTTTGCAAGATACCAGTGGGCGACCATATTTATAGCTGTTTCCATAGTTTTAGTGTAGAGATTTGACAGTGCATCTGGGTTATTAGCCCAGTGTACCAGGTGTTTAGGGTGAAAATCAGAGAGAAGTGGTGTGATGCTATTTTTGGTGATTTTGCAGTAGCTTCGAGTCCAAGTTGATGGTAATGGGATGGGACACCAGTATTGCGGTCATCCTGAGCTAGAGGGATGTTGAAGTTACTGATGAAATGGTCAGACCAAGGGCATGGGGAGATGTCAAAAATGAATATCTCACAGTTTAATTCCCCCAGCCAGTCCAGGGTGCATACTTTGTTGTGGGTTGGCCGGTTTATCCTGAGTGTGAGACCTAGTGCCTTGAGGGCATTCACTAGCGAGGAGGCATTACTGTCTGTTGGGTCATTCAGACCCACATTCATATCTCCTAGCAGGATCAATCTAGTCGAGGGTTTGAGGTTTCTATTGAGGAGATGTAGTTGGTCTTCCTCAAATGTGCCAATGAGGCCTGGAGGTCGGTATAGTAGGTTCGGTAGAATGGAATTAGTATGAGATGCAGTGATTTTGAGTGAAAGCAGGTCACAATTCCCTCTAGATTATGAGGAAATTATGTGATATTCAGGTTATCTCTGTAGATCAAAGCAATCCCACCTCCTCTGACATTCTGCGTATCCCCTCTTAGGATATTTTACACTGGTGGAATAGCTAATGCGAGTGCAGGGCCTGAGGCAGGATGGAACCATGATTCAGTAAGGGCTAGGCGATCTAGATTGTGGGATATGATAAGATTGTGGATGTCCAGTGCACGGGCATGCACCAATCTAGCATTGATAAGGGCAGCTTTAAGCAGTGCCTGCTGGGTGTCTGGACATTTGGTGGGGTTTGGGAAGAAGCAACTTTGGCAGGTGATGCCTTCTGAGATGGCTCAAGGGGTGTTGGCACCAGAGGCGGCAAGCTTGTTTTCCATACATTGACAGCTAAGACCCTTATAAGACTGTTAGTACAGGTGGCTGAGGTATGGCTTGCCAGTCTTCCATTTCTGAAGTGGATAGTGTGTGAGAAGGTGGGCGGAGTAAAATTGAGTCTACTAAGGAGCCTTCTGTTTCTAAGACTTGTGGGGAGTGGATGCAAGAAGTAAGGGGGGTCAGATGTGGGAATAGCAGGCTGGAATGTTGCAGAGCAACAGGAAGTATGCCGTTTGACTTGGGTAATCTTATGCGAGTAACTGTGTGGACTGCCACATGGACTCAAATGCGGCAAGTTAGCTGATGGTATAATCAGTTGTGAGGTACATGCCGAGTATGTCTTGTGCATATGTAACTCTAGTTGCGGGATACGTGGGAAATGTAGCACGAGGTCAGGGTCACAGTTGAAGGTTTGGACCAAAACGGTGTGTGCTTCGTAGAGCGGCGAGTGGATGCCTTTAGAAGAGTTGGCCGTGGTCAGTGGTATATCAGGTGCTATCAGTTTAGAGAGTATGTCAATTGTTGATTCAGTTCTCGGGCTGGTGGGTGCATGGGTATGGGTACCGGCATTGTTGGAATAAGCATGCTTACCTTGTAATCTGTGTGGAGACCTGCGTTTGTCTGTGGTGATGTCGTTGTAGTTTGCGGCAGCCTTCTTCATGAAGCAGGTCTGATTGCAGGGTGATTAAGGACTTCCGGTCAGCTCATCCGGATGGATTATATATGTTATGCATAACCTCTGTTGCATTATAGCGCTACTTAAAGCAGGAACCTCCAGTTGCACAAGTGGCTGTTGCTGTGCATTCAACACAGTGGGCCTCATTACGAGTTGGGCGGTAACCGCGGCGGTAAAACCGCCTGGTTACCGTCGGACTCGTATTACCATTCCGCCTCCATGACTCCCGGAATTACCAGGGTATTACAGCCCTGGTGTCCCGGGAATTCCGGAGGCGGAATTCGGTAAATCCCCATTCCCATTGAATCCCATAGCACTCAATGGGGAAGTGAAAACACTGGCACCATCTCGTGATGGTGCTGATGTTTCCACGTCCGCCTGCAGGCGGGAGGTGTTCAACCCACCAGGTCAGACCTGGCGGGAAGATCACCTCCCGCCTGCAGGACTCGGGATTGGGCGTTCCGGAATTACCGCCCGACCTGTAACCAGGCCCAGTCTCTGTTCTACTGCTTTCTAGCATCCGTAACTGAGTTCTCTGATAGTCTCCTGTAAGTTTATCCTTTGCTGTTCAAGTTCTTCAAGCAAAGCAAGCTGCTGCTGCGTTTTCTGTTGCAAAGATTCCAGCTGTCTTTGCCTCTCTGCTGCCATTGTGAGTCCGGCAGCTTGCTCCTGTGGATAAAGTAGGAGTGAATTTCCAGCAATAACTGTAGTGTCTAAGATCTCCATGTTCTACTGATATTAATACACAGTTGTTCATTATCCATGTGTACCCATAATGTTTCTTCGCGTACTTTGTATAGCAAATGATAATAGTTTTGCTATCGTTGAAAACTAGCTCATTTGCACCAGCATAAGCTTTAATTCTATTCAAAAGACGTTGAAGGCCAACTTGCGTGTGGTCTGTTAGGGCCACACCATTAGCGTAGGTTAGCCAAGAGAAGACATTCTGGGAGGAGCAAAAGATGAGTAAGCAAGCCCCACCCCCAAATCTTATAGGTACAGAATGAACGAGCAGCGAGCGAGCAGACAGCCTTGTCTGAGCCCTCTATGAGTAGAGAATTGTTATGTTAAGTACCCCTGTTTGTTCATTCTGACCTGCAGGAAGGTGTCTTCATGCAGATGAATTATTATTGTGAATAATGAATCAGCTCTTTCCATTCTTTTAACTTTGACCATAGTAACGAAATCCATCTGGAAGACAAACCATACCTTAAGAAAATACTTGGGGGCTCCTCCTTCTCCCACATAGCCGCAAACACCTGGAACAACATCCTAAAAGAAATAAGAAACACCAAAGACCACTTGAAATTCAGAAAACTAACAAAAACGGGGCTCTTCAACATCACAGATGCAAACTGAAAAACCAAATCCACCGAAATGGAAACACATTGAAAAGGATGACAAACCTAGGAGGGCAATAACAACATCTAAAACCAAATAAAGACACTCTTACCACAACAAGAGGGACAACACTATGTCCAATAGGACACAAACAACAAACATAAGGACCGAATCCAGCGTCATTAGACAACTCCCAGCTAACAAACCTAGGACGCAATAACAACATCTAAAACCAAATAAAGACACTCTTACCACAACAAGAGGGACAACACTATGTCGAATAGGACACAAACGACAAACATAAGGACAGAATCCAGCTTCATTAGACAACTCCCAGCTAACAAATCTAGGACGACAATGACAACATCTAGAACTGAATAAAGAAACTCTTACTACAACAAGAGAGACGACACCCATAAGGAAAGAAACAGCGTCCTTAGCCAACACCCAGCGAACAACCTTCACCCGCTCGACAAATGCTACTATAGATCATACCTGTGTAAAGTTGGGTTAACGTTAGCACTTGCCACACTAATTAAGCTGTGGATATTAACAGGGGCATGGACCAAAGAAAGTTGTGATTGTAGGCAGACATCGCCCCTGAACATAAGTGTAAGCGCTAGCACAGCGACATATCAAATGAGGTAGGAGCGGTAACATGAATGAGCAACTGAATAAGATGATAAAGGCCGAGCATGCCTCAACACATGGAGGGAGGAAACCCGGACTTACTGATGCCGTCCTCCTACTAGATTAGGAATGCTTCCTGAGCTAGACTGCAAGGAATGCACATACTCCTGCCTGCCCCGCATACAAACAGGGGCTGTGCAGGCAGCTGGGTGCCCAACTTGTGCAAGGTTATGCATATGAACGGATGCCATATTGGAAATGGACCGTGAGTGTCGTACAGACCCTGAGCTGGACATAGACACGGAGACGCCCACACGCCCCACCTGATTGCAATATGGAAATTTAGTGCCTCACTTCAAGACAAGAATGCCAACTAACCAACCCGCTAGCAACTTCTCTTTCTCCATACACCTCTCATATTCTAACCAAACACAACCACAAACTTACAATGCAGCAATCCGCACAAACTTCACCACACTGCAACAACAAACAAAGCACACATAGACCCGCACAACAGCACACAACGTCTTCCAACAGTATAGCACCCAAAGTCCAGCCGACGGAATTCCGGGCTGAGGCCGCCAACAGCACATCACTGCTCTCTTGCACTTCTCCAGCTCATCCCCGCTAACCACCCCAACCCTCCTTTCTTTCAGAACCGCCAGAGCGCAGGTGGACCACTCCGGTGGTGATAGTGCACGGTACAAATATCCTTTAACATTAACATTAACATAGTAAAACTCGGCTTACCATGTCAAAGTCTTGGGAAAAATCTACCGCTGCCACACATACAGGCAATGAATCAGTGACCCAAGCTTTTTCTTGTAGGCTGCCCATGACGAAGCCATTAAGGGTAGTACTCATTTTTTTCCTGAACCTTGTTTGAAATTCCTAAAAATGCCCAACAGAAAAAGCCCATGCTTCGAGCTCCCTTAAAACGATGGAAGCAAAAATGTGGCTTTCAGCTTCTAAGACCGCAATTGGACGATAATTCAACAGGTTGCTCTGATGTCCTTTCTTGTGGATCGGTATAATAACAGACAATTTCCAAGATGGTGGACAGGATTTAGATTCTATGATGTGTAGAAAAAGCAGGTACAATATGTTTGCCCATAGTGAGGGGTCGGCTTTCAGTATATAATTACTTAGGCTATTAGGGCCAAATGACCCAGAATTGAAGGCCTTTTTATGAGAAATTCTATATCAAATAGATCGAAATACATAGTCCACTCACAGTTGGGTCTCTGTAAAGGAGTATTATCCATTGATTTCCTATACAACTGGTGAAAATGGGACTCCCAAAGGCTTTCGGGAAAATAATTACATTATAATGTGTCTTGACTGTAAAATAACTGATTAATATGGGTCCAACGTTACAGGAATGTTTTTGTCACTACTGCCCACAGCATTTGTTCACCATCATTTTGCAATTGGATATGTCGGTGGGCCTTTTTCCAATTTTCATATGTTTGCTTTAGTTTCTTCGCCTTTTGCTTATAATCCTCAGGCAGTCCAAGTCTGAGGTCACGTCTAAGGGATGTTTTTCCTATTCTGTATTAAAGGATCAAACGTGTGCCTAATTGGATTCAAGTCTTTATATGCTACACTACGGGACTTATTATTAACTTAAGCAAAGAAAATTAGTTGAATTAATATAATAAATATTTTCCTTAGAGTTGAGTCTGTAAAAAATAGTTCAACTTGTTTGTTAAACCCTTTCACACTCCTGGTTGTCCTTGCTAATCTGTGCACTTTATGGTGAGTTACTTTTTCAGCACAGCCAAGTGCAAACTCAGATCTTATTTGATAATTAAATACTGCCATCAGAATGTTATGATCATTGAAACTCGTATTTTCAATATTGAACTGGAGACACGTATCAAACACCAAATAATCAATACATGATGTTTTCACCCATTTAACCAAGTGTTCTTAGCTGATATAGCTCCACTGATACTACCTACTTTAAGAACCATTTTTGTAGGTTTCTTTTTCTGCATATTTCCTCTTGGTCCAAATTCTCAAACTTGTTTTCTATACAAACTGAGTTGAGATCACCAAATAGTATAACATTATCACCTTCCACCTCACTCAAGAAAGTTCCACATATCTCAGTCATAATCTTCAAAAAAGAGTCCAGGAGGTCAACAGGGGGTGCAGGTAATATGGCTGCCTAGACACCGAGCTCTGGCGCCTGCCCAGGGATATTGAGGAGCTGAGGTGCTTGAGAACCATCACTGCAGGGTCTCCAGGCTTCAGGAGAAGTGCGGCACCAGTGCGGTCAAGGCAGAGCAGCAACTTCCTTGCGAGGACTGTAACATCACAGCCTGTGGCCAGCTCACGGAGAGCAGCCTGGAAGGCGAAAGGTGCCTGCCACCGCAGAATGGTGCAGGCGGAGCCCCACCAACAAAGGAACAAAGGGGAGGCTGAAGGGCCTGCGAAGAAGCCAGCAGAGAACCCCGGGCTGGTGCTTCAATTGATGGCTCCCTACCTGGAGCGCAGCTGAGCTGTGAGACGTGTGCTGCACCAGCCACAATGCACCTTGCAGCTGGCGAGGTGGGAGGTGTGAGCAGCTGGCCGGTGGTGTGTGGGGAAAATCAGCACTTGCTGGGAGCAGTGGCTCTCAGGGACAGACGTGTGCAGTGAATGCCTGGTTTCTAGGCACACATAGAGACAGTGTCCATGGCTTAAGTGAGAGCCCCAGAAGAGTGGCTCGACAAGGTCTCATTCATAGGAGGTGATCCCCCAGAAGCTGCTTTTGTCAGAAGTGCTGAGGAGGCCTACTGGCACAACCCAACACAACCCCAGGTGGGCTAACGTTCCAGCAACCACTGATGCCAACATAGGGAGAGATTATTGGTGTCTGTGGTCCGGAAAGGCAACAGCGGAAGTGCAGAGAAACTGACTGGGAAGAGGTAGTGTGCAGGGTTCCCAGACAGGAGGACGTCGGGCAGCTGAAGAGCAAGGTGGGGGCTGGTTGAGTGAGACAGTATGGCGGCCAGCACCAGTGGGGCCCAGACAGCGCAGTCGGCTGCATGCAACCCTGTGGCAGCGACGCAGTAACACCCCCTTCCAGAGGCAGTGACTGCAGAGACAGGCGCAGGCGGATGGCCAGACTGTTGGGGCCATACAGAGTCCCATGAGTGGACCGGCCACCGCGGGCAGCATGAGGAGGGGTGCTGACTAGGAGGCCCACTGAGTAGATCTTCAAGTATTGGAAGGCCGGGGTAATGGAGGCCTGGTGGAACTCGTAAGCACCACCAGCGCAGGGGAACTGCAGGATTAAGCAGACCAAGGGAAGTAACCCCAGACCCAAGCTCTCCCCAACAGCCCAACCAGGACACGGGGGACCGATGTGAATGAGCTGCAGAGGCACCATTGAGCAGTTCACGTACCGGGACAGCAAAACCATGGTGAAGTCCAAGGGAGATGGGGGGCCTTCACCCTTGCACCCTTGCATCCCTGCGATTGAGATTGGTGCAATTAAAAGTGACGATCAGGCCATCCTGGAGGCGTACATATCAGTGTTGTTAGGATTTCAATAAGATTAGTTGCTGTAATAGGACTTTGCACTGTTCTTATCACAGCATTTAACTTACTCTGAACATGGAGGACAGGCCTCTGGATTGCCAGCCATACCTTTGAGAATTATATGTGGGCAGAAACCCTGGCCCTTCTGTTGGTATTTGTGGATCTAGCCTGGGAACAATAGAACACTGCACAGCGAGGTGGTGAAGGATTCTAGAGCAGCTAGAGTGGCAGTAGGGGAAATAAAGCGGCATGGGCAAGAGAGAGGAAGAATAGTCAGCGGTGTGAAGCCATGGAATTGGTGAGCACTGCACTTTACAAATGTTGTTCAACATAACATACCATTGGATAGATTGTTGGGTGGGGGCAACAACATACAAGCCTAATGTGACCTAAGTGCAGATTTAAATATCTGTGTTGATTTACCCTCCTACGGTGTTTCGCTCTGTGGCACTTCAAGAACTCTGCAAGCTGATGCATGTACAGAGCCACTGTTTCAAAGGAAAGTGCATGGACCATGCACAAGGAGTCACGTGAGCAACTTCCAAAAAATGTGCGAATGCCCCGTGAGCAAAGGGCGACCCATGGGTGATAGTGATCAGCTACACAGAGGAGCTTGAGCTGAGTGCGCTGGGCGTGATGATGCTTTGGGTTCGACTGCACAAACTACCCAGACTCGCTTATAGTGGAAAATGTCACTTTGATGTGATAGGCCACAGCTTTATAAAAACACACTAACCTTGCTCATTGGCCTTACAGATTGCAAACCATTAACAAATATATCAACAATTCATTCATTCATCAACTCCCCATTAGCCCACCCACTCATTCCTCCCTTACCCGTACAACTCCCCTCACCATCCTTCCCTCCTTTCTCCCCCATCCTCTCCCTGAGCCAATGCCCATCCTTTTTCCCCATTCTTGTACCCCTGGGATAGCCTGTCCATCCAGACAGTACAAATCCTCTCATTTACTGCACTAATAACCCTGTCACCGTCCACCAACCATCCCTCAAAGGACTATGTCCCTGGCTCCCTCCTATCGCTTGCCCGTCCCTTATTACTTATAAATCCTCCTCAAAACTACTTTTGGCCAAACCACCCGGCTGACCTGCCACATCAGCAACAAATGGACGCATCATACATTACGAAGCCCCGCTACTGCCCCAGCCTGTCACAGAAATGCCACCATCTATCCCTTTAACACTCCCTCTCTTGTCTCTTCTCACAACCCCCAAATTAACCCCCGACATAAACTGGCTTCAAAACCTGGGTAGGAGGTGCACAAAATGCTGCGATATCCCCAACCGTTGCTTGTTTCTGAACCTTCCCCGGCCCTTCTTACAGGGAACAGCACACTATCCCCATTACCAGCTCGCTGCATAAGTGGTGTAGCGCCCAAATACGCCCGGGAGGGAATACGTCCTGCTTGCCTCCAGGACCACCTTCATCTTGGAGCTGTTTTTCTCATGACAAGTTTTGCTATCTTGCTCTGAGGATAAGTGTAATCTAAAAATAATCAGTACATGGACTGGACATATGAGCAATGGGGTGGTATGTTCTCTATAAGGAAAAAAGGCGCTTACCCATGCATGGTGCAAGCACGGTGGACAGAAGTAAATTGGCTGGCAACACAGATGTAACAATAGACTGCAAAAAAACGTTGACGTTGGGCCACCCCTACTTATTTTAGCGCTGCCCGTGAATGTGTCATCACTCTAGGGCATTTGCAGAATACTAGGTTTCTGCTGAACGCAGGTGAAGGATGCAAGTACCTCTGAAACTGGTAGAAATCGGTTGCCACCAAGAAGGGAGTGTCACTCCCAGGACACAAATATTCTATTTGATGTAATAGTACTATATGTTGTCATAGTTGGTGTATGCAATTTTATATTGATTTGCAATAAATGGATTTAATGAGGTAATGAGGTAAGAAAAAATGGAGATGAGGCGTGCACACTCTGGTTCCCAGTCAGATTTACCTGCTAAAGCAACAGTTAGTCTTCTCCTCCAAACGTTTTCTTGACTCTATCAATCTTCAGGGAGGCTGTTTTCCTTGTCAGGTGCGTCTGGTGAATTCTCATTAAAGTCTCTAAGGATTCTGGTACATGCAGTCGCACACTTTTTTCAATGCAGTTGACTAGGAACCAAGTCTCCTTAATGAGGTATCCTGGTTAGAAATCACATACAGGATTCAGTGTAACAGGGTATCCTTTCTGCCCGAACACTGTGTGGAAACTCGGTTCGTTGTGACTGACACAGGGTTGACCAGTGTTATATAGTTATAAAGTACTAGACATCATTACAACATACCATAGTAGCACTATGTGGGAAGGGGGGAACTGGAGGAGTTATGGGCTGAAGAGAATGTGAGCGCAAGAGAGAAAGAATAGTGGAACCAAATGCTGGAAGGAACAGGTGGGTCTTCAGGTCTGCTGTGAACTGCCACGTGCCCGGCTCAAGCTGCAGCTATAATGAGAGTGGGTTCGATGAAGCAGAGACTTGGTCATGACAGGATCGACCGCCATCAGGCCTCGCCATCAGGTCTCGAAGCTCGAGTCTAGCTGAGTGCGGCAACCTGAACTCAGACATCCTATTAACTGAGGGATCTGTGGGTCTGATGTACTGAGTGCTGTGTTTCAAACTTAGAGTTGTATTTAGAACTGGGTTATGTACTGAGCTCTGTGTTTAAAACTGAACCCCGATAAAAATCGAGGCCCTGGTGGTAAGAGGCAATGTAGACGTGTCGAACCATGTTTTTGGAATAAAAAAAGATGCCCTTGTTTCCTGAAACAAAGTTGTGACATTTTTCCGCTGGAAGAAATCCATTCAGTTGCTGCTGAGGCCAGCTCACACTCCTCTCCCGTTTGCTGTATTCAAGTGGTTTTGTAAATAAACGTGCACATGTTGGCAGTGACATTTATAGCTCACTCTGGCAATAGTTACAAAAATATCTTTATTTTAGTTCATTTTTCTCGGTGCAAATTTACCACATCATGTTTAGACCGATGGCGGAGGGTCTTAAAGCGAATGCTAAACAGGATAAAACAAAAAGCAAAACAAAAACAGAAAGATGTGCTGCTGGCAGGGTAGAAAAGGGAAGTGGGTGAGAGCTGGGTGTCTCCCCATTTGTTTTAAAAGTAAAAA
This sequence comes from Ambystoma mexicanum, assembly GCF_040938575.1. Lineage (NCBI taxonomy): Eukaryota > Metazoa > Chordata > Amphibia > Caudata > Ambystomatidae > Ambystoma > Ambystoma mexicanum. The sequence goes on along the minus strand of NC_090940.1, from coordinate 241,692,702 downwards.
CGAAATACTGAACTAAAATGGTGGTTAGAGAAGAGGAGCTCGGGGGAAAGACATAAAGCCCCCATTATTGGTGGCGTGGGGCCTATTCATGTCTAAAATTAATAGCATTCATGAGGTTTTTCAGTCAGAGCCTTATGTCCTGCACAGAAAGCTCAGAAACAGCACACGTCCTACCAACAGCTTGCTATCTGAAATGAGACACAAATCTTAACACATACACAAATTACAGCTTTTGAAGAAGGCTTCGAACACATTCTTTTTTTAAAATGAACACAGGTTGTAGGCTAAAAATGCATGCACCGACCTCAAACTGCCACGTGGGGACACTGTTATATCACGGTAAGGAGAAATGTCAAAGCTCAACAACAACCACAATATGACGAGTCACCAGCCAATGCTAACTCAGAAAATACCTACCAGTCAAGATCATATTTTCAAAGTAAATCTTTGTTTTAGTCTTTTTTATAGATCTGTTTAGCAATGAAATCATAACAAATATGAATTTGTCATGAGCTTTGTTAAGGCACTGCCGTCAGTCCCAGGCAGAGCTCCATTTGGTTCTTCGCCCTTTTTCTTATGGAATCCATTTAATACCGCTCAGATTGCGGTAACTCATCAATCAGGTGAACGAATTGGACTCACATAAACAAAAAGCTTTTTGAGAGTTAGAAAGGGAATCACAAGGCCGCAATTGTAAATGGTTCAACCATTACAGTCTTGTTTATCTGATATTGGTTTTAGATATTTGCACTATGAAAGCACACTAATAGCAAATAAAGGGGTTCATTATGAGTTTGGCAGTAACTCCTACATACGGATTTATCCTTACAGAGCCCATGGCCATTTACCAGTTCAACTGGCGGTAACGGTAATCCCGCCTAGAGGAATTACCCCTAAAATTCACTACCAAATGCTAATACCGCCAACATTTGGCAAAATTAGTATTACCACAACTACTAATTGGAGAAATTACTGAATGTAAATTCCACAAAGAAATGTGTGGAATTATCCCCAGGCTCCGTGGTGGCCATTTTTAAAAATCCAACTCACCTTCCAAAGCCGAAGAAAATTGCAACCATGTTGGGAGACAAATCCAAAGGGAAAGAGCCACAAAATTGGGGCTGTGCATGACTAATTTCATGGAGGTGGAGTTCACCCTAATTCCCAAGGAGGTTGTGGCTAATGCTTGATTTTTGCAGCCATTGGTCACAAGAGAAAACATCCGCGCAAGGAAGCCATCTGGACAGAGGGGTGTGGCAAGCTGCTGGCAGTTGGTACAGTGGCGAGTGGTCAAAAAGTACTTGAATGCCCAGGGCCATTTTAAGCACTTTGGGGGCCCTGGGCACGGACATCTTGGGGGCCCCTTCCACCAAGCCGAAGGAATTAAGGGATCAAGAATACCGGCCGCGCCCCGCCAGCCTTCGCGCTCACATCCTATAGGTTGATATGCTGTCTCGCAGAATAATAAGCACGTTTACTCCCTTTAAGTCTACTTGCCCTCTTCATTCGTGCTCTAATCAGAATGATAAACAAGTAGCATTTGAAGACCAACATTAGTAGTCTACAAAGGGGTTACTGTTCTAGTACATACAGGATACTTTTTATCAATAACATCCAGGAAGGTAGATATAGTATTAATGCAGGACTGTATGTAAAAGGTACATGTAACCCATAATAGACAGATAACTCACAATAGCTGCCTCACAGAATGCAAAAGTGCTCATGCATGGATAGAGGAGACCAATTGGAAGGAAAGAGAAAGCTACACATTCCGTAGCACGGATGGTGGAGGCAGATTAGAAGCTACCAGGAAGGTGTCTTTATCCAGACAGACTGAGATTGGAAGTGGAATATGGTTTTCAAATAATGTTGCCATTAGATATCATCAAAGGAACAAATGCTTGTGGTGTCCGATATAACTATGCTCACTATAAACACAGTGAAACCATGAATAAGGCTTTTATGAAGATCATACCATGAGAAGCAAATCACTTGGAAGGGCTGACAATTTTAAAAGGTTTAGGGACTGGCAATATTGAGAGGTTAGGCAATACAAAATTAAATGGCATGCCCAGGAACACACATTGGTTAAGTGGTGAAGGGGTGAAGCTGAGATTTGTGCCAACTCTTTCCAGTTCTTACCATGAACTAAAACAATCTATTTTTTTTTTTTTAAAACGGACTTGGAAAGTACACAAATCACATTACCAAACATGACAATTTTTAAACTAAATATTATAGAAGGGTGTTATGCAAAATGGGAATCATTCTAACTTCATTCTCTCCATCATCAAGGTAAGTACCAGCATACCAATAGATGTGATTTAACACATTTAATCTGGGTTTGTCTTTTGTATTTGAAAGCTTTAAATACTTCCAAAACAATGGGTTGTGACATTTTCATTTATAAACGTGCATAAAAACCTTTAACTTTTACCAAAAACAAACCGTTCTTTGTGTCAAAGAAGCAGTCCTTAAAATATGTTTGCCTGAGGCCTGCCACATATGGTCCACTCTCTTCTGTCTACCAACCCTTCCACCCAAATGGCCTACATAAGAAGAAAGATCAAGTAATGGGCTAAACGATACCGGCAGCATGCAAGAAGGCAAACCTCACAGCATAGTAATGCAAGATATATTATATTATTTGACCAGGATCACTGTATCATATGCTGGCAAATCCAGGATACAAACATGAAAGCTATTGTTCCATAGTCTTGAATTTAGATACTTATTCACTTCTTGGACTAACTGTTTATGCCATTGTTGGAGGAGATTGCCTAGGTTTTACAGAACTGCATCTGAAGAAACCAATTTCTAGACCTTTAGCATACAGATAATATGTTAGTTTTTATAGCAACCCCTATCTGGTATGATTATAGCAGATGTTGTTCTGCAAAACCAATTACATATGCAGGCAGGTTTATAAACTTCAGACATATGAAAGGCTCAGTCAGCCTAGCTTTCTAGTAGATATTCTAATTTTACATATGAACACATATCTCTGCAATGGCTGCTTCACACACTGAGCTAACCTCTGAACCATTGTGGCACTCAATTTATCAATATGCATTTCACCATAGCCTATTGCACATCATCAAAATAATTCCCACAGGAAGGAAAGAATGCTACAGAGCTGTGCCATAAGGAACACACAAACTATGTATAGCACAGTGAACACAGAACGCAATACATGATTAATTGATCAAGGCAGAATGCACTTGCCAAAACAGAAAGGCAATGGGTTTAGAGCCTCAGCACATGCCATAAAATATCCTGATGTGTGCTATTTAAGTCTGGTGAACAATGGAATCTTACTTCTTCAGATCAGGCAGGCCTGTGGGGCCCCCTCCAAGTTGGGGACCCTGGGCAAGTGCCCCTTTTGCCCTCCCTAAAGGACAAGGTGTGTAGTCTCTAGGCACACCATCGCAAGGAGTCAGCATCTAGAGGAGGAGGCACAGTGGAGCCACCTAACCTAACCCCCTGGGAGCAGATGGTAAGCAGCATCCTCCGTGGCAGGGCCGGAATGGTGAGCCAGAGGAGGAGGCACAGCAGAGCTACCTAACCTAACCCGTGGCAGGGCTGGAATGGTGAGCCAGAGGAGGAGGCACAGCAGAGCCACCAAACCTCACCCGTGGCAGGGCTGGAATGGTGAGCCAGAGGAGGAGGCACAGCAGAGCCACCTAACCTCACCCGTGGCAGGGCTGGAATGGTCAGCCAGAGGAGGAGGCACAGCAGAGACACCTAACCTCACCCGTGGCAGGGCTGGAATGGTGAGCCAGAGGAGGAGGCACAGCAGAGCCACCTCACCCAACCTGTGGCAGGGCTGGAATGGTGAGCCAGAGGAGGAGGCTCAGCAGAGCCACCTCAACTAACCCGTGGCAGGGCTGGAATGGTGAGCCAGAGGAGGAGTCACAGCAGAGCCACCTCACCTAACCCGTGGCAGGGCTGGAATGGTGAGCCAGAGGAGGAGGCACAGCAGAGCCACCTGCTGGAATGGTGACCCTGAGGAGGAGGCACAGTGGAGTCCCCCAATCTAATCCCCTGGGAGGAGATGGTAATTAGCATCCTCCGTGGCAGAGCTGGAATGGTGTTGGGTCCACCTAGTGCGGAGCCGGTAGCCAAACTGAGCCTGGTAAGTACATTATAGTCCATGTTCTTATATAAAAGTCAGTACAAAAATGCAAGCTCTATGCAGCTTGTCAACCTACTGACTCTGGGCCTGCCAATTCACATGCACAGTGAAGAAAAGCAATATGCGGGCAATCAGAGAGGTCACAGTCCTGAACACTTGATATGCAGTGAGAGAACGCACTCCAAAGTACCATGGCTGTCACATAAAATGTGTGCCATGTATCTTGAATGGGACATTAACCCCAATCCATAGACATGCAGCATCATTCATCACTCTCACACACCGCTAACGCTCAGCATCCACTAACATGAAATGTGATAGGCCACACATACATACATGGGGCACATGCCACCAATACATGCCCCAGCAAGTAGCTGGACATCCTTTGGAGGATACATTAGCAATAAGAGGAGGTGCATTTCATGAAACCTTGCACCACACCTCACCACTCTGATCACCTCCTGTGACAAATACACTATCCCTGTTGCCTCACATCATCCACTTCTTGCAGGTGGTCAACAGGCATTGGCTGTTCTGTCATCACTACAGAGATCCTATGTCCACAAGACCACTTGGCTGGCAAGCACATACATTGTAATGCATGCTATCCTTTCACCATTTACATGAAACCAAGCTTTCAAGTCCTGGGAGGGGGAGGTCTGCACCCGCCCCCATCCCCTTCAGGCTCAATACCTTCTTATTCTCTGGTCCACACGTGAATTACGTTGTCAGTCTTGCTACCTTCTCAATATGATATGATATGATATGATATGGCATTTATAACGCGCCTATACACAAGTGTTTCAGTGCATATACGATGTTCAATGTGGGAGTCCAGGTATCCTGGCAGGATGTGGCTTCATAGGTGTGACCTGGGAAATGGCACAGCATTTGCTCACTGTCAGATCAGCATCACATGTCATTTGAACATTCATCGAATGATACTCCTTCCTGTTGCCTGGAGTAGGACCAAAGCCACATGTGTACCGTCCAGTGCAGCAATGACATTAGGGAAGTGGGCTCTTGCATAGAAACGTTCCTTGGTGGCATACACCTTGCTCAGTGTGGTGGGCATTGTAATGCGATTTGGTGCATGTCGCATTAGTGCATCAAGCACCTATACCGGCAACATTGAGAGGGTTGCTATAGCATTCCAACAGTGTGCTGAAATATGCCGTATGATAGGACGTGCAGGGGTGCCTCCAGTTTAAGCAGTGGTGGGATGGCAGTGCTGATGCTGACACTACTCTGCATACCTTCCTGTATGAGGTTGAGAAGCTCTAATATAGTGTCCCTGTTCAGCCGATACAGAGTGATTATCTCATTAGTCATTTCCCAAGGGGAGGGTCTGACATGAGGTATGGGTGGCCCCTCATCACACATCTCCTCTGCCTTTGCTGAGTCAGTCTCCTTGGCAGCGTTTGCACTGCATGTCTCTGCATGTCAGAAAACAGCAGCAAATTGTGGAGGCCACAATCAATGTCTGCTAGGTGCTGCTTGTTGGTTGAAAGCAGATTTTATGAAAGATGTTGGCCTTCCATACTCTTTTGAATGAAATTAGATGCATCAGTGGCTGCATGCATTTACAGTCGCCTCTGAGGTGAAGGTAACTGTACTGCTTAATGTTGGCAGTAGTTCCTTACAGTGGAAATAAAAATGTGTTTTGGAGAAATCACCACTGATTTTGTATTGCTCGTAATTTGGCGATGCATTCAAAGTAGCAGTAATTCCGTTAACACCACTTGCCCCCAAACTCAAAATGAGCCACACAATCTCTAGATAAATACATGAAGACTTTGAGAAGCAGGCACTGGTAAATCTGATATCGAGGAGCATGGGAGGACGAAAGACACTTAGTAATCTGACCCATGCCGGTTTGTTGGGCTAAGAAAGCTATCTGAATTGGATTACAAGCCAATATACGAGAATCATAGTGTTAAGATGTACCTGAGAGTTTTGCCTTGCCAGAGATCACTCCTAAAAGGTACCCCCTTGATCTCTAATATTTGTCCTTTTTGCTTAGGGAGGGTTGTTCATTTCTTGCTGTTCAGTCCCCTGTACAAACTTAGTATTGATATTGATATTTTATGTGTATCATACTCGTACACAAGTGTTTCAGAGCATAACGAGACAAGGGAGGCGAACAAGTGAGAACAAAACAACAATCGTACTAGGCCCAGTGACATTAAGAACGCACAAGTGCATGGGAGCGGGAAAGGGAAAAGTGCATGGGATGGGGGAGAAGTTGAAAGTGCTGAGCAAAAGGAAAAAAAAAACATGAATACATAAATAATTAAAAGCAACAAACAGTGGTAGTGCAGCCAGCAAATGGCAAGTAGTAGGTTTAAGGCAACAGACAGGGTGTATCTGATAAGTGCAGGAAAAAGGGGGGAACTGTAGGGTTACAGACCCCAGTGCAAGGGATAGTCAGAAGGCAGTGCGGGTGGGTGGCAGGGTGAGGAGGTATCTGGGCCCGAAAGTCAGAGGGTGACCGGGTGCACAATGCCGAGACAAAGCAGATCATCAGGGCAGAAGAGGAGAGAAGGCAGAAGTAAAGAGGAAGGTATTGAGGTGCTTACGGAGCCGGAGATGGTTCTCCTCAAGTTTCAGAGTGGCAGGAAGGCTGTTCCAGAAGGAGACCCCAGCCGAAGACAGAGATCTACCCCCAGCTCATTTCTATGAAAAACAACTGATCCTGAGGGACAACAGTTCTCTGTATATACTGCAACACACCACTCTGCAGGGGAAAGCAATTTCGACGTGAGTTTGAAGCTGTAATCAAGGAGCATGAGAAACACTGCCCACTACCTTAGAAGTAACACACGCGCAACATCTTCTCCTGTCCACCTGCCCCTCCATATTAGTGCTTGGTGCCTCTTCCCTCATTTTACTCCTCACCTTACTTTCTAACTTCTCCTGAAAGCATTTTATTTTTAAAACAACAAAAGAAAGGTTCATTTAGGAACCACCTTTCACAGTAAAGAAATAGAAAAAAAAATATCTTATAGACTACATCTACTTTACATTTCTCAGTAAAGTACATAGCCTCAATACATTTTTCCAGCATTTCCATTAGCATTTTGTGTTATGCTAATGGGAATAATGTGACGTTCATCCCCCATTCCAGGGACCGTAACGGGGGATAACGGCCCGGCAGCCCAAGTTATCAGCCCAAGCGAAGTGTGTCTGTGTGCACCCTGATGCCTGCGGGCTTCGGCGTGTTTTACATAAATAAATAAATAAATAAATGAATAATGAGGGCTCTGGACCATTATCATCCATTGCAGCCCCTGCAATGGGGGATAAAGGCCATCAACACCCCTGGTTCCCAAAGCGGGAACCCAGAGCGCTAAGAAATAGATTTGTCTTCCTACAAAAGGAAAATCCTTTTCCAAGATGGCCACCATGGAAAGAGAAGGTGGGGCTCCATACAGAACCCCTCTTCCCTTCCCATGGCAGCCTGCAGAAGGGGAATTCAGAACCCTATGACCATATTACCACAAGCACATTTTATTTCCCTTTCAAACCTATCCTACTTTCGAATAACTTTACCACATAGCCGGTGCCAGGTGGACATGGCCACTTTAACACAATTTTTCGTCCCTCACGGTCATGGCCAGTAGCCAGATTGTCCAGGTCATGACCTTATACCATGACCCGGACAAGTAGGCCACTACCCATGGCCACAGGCTAGACCTGTCACCAAAGGTATATCACTATTTTTTGTACTTACATTATGACACTTGTCAAAAAATAAAACATGGGCACATTTGCAAAACCATGCTTTAAGGTCCTTGCCAATGCTCATTAAACAAGTTTGCTTCAAATGCACCCATGTTCTATTTTTTCCAAAATGTATGTACATACAATAGTCATTTAACTTAGCACCCACTTGACAAAATACATTCAGTCTTTACACAAACATTGAAGGTTGGGTCTATAATCTTTCTGAAAACCTTAGTCCACATTTGTCAAACGGCAACAAAGTTATAAGCCATCTAAAAATGTTGAGACCCCCCTCTAATTTAGCACCCTCTGAGAAAATCCCACCAAACTTTACAAAAACATTTATATCTGCATTTTAAATTGTTTTGCACATTTTTGTGCAAAAATGGCGCCACATTTATAAGTCTTTATAATATTTTGGGACCCTTCTCTAAATGTGTTCCTTCTTGACAAAACAGCTCCACAATTTTCAAAACCATTCAGAATCAAGTCTAGAATACTATTCCAATATGTCATGCAGTTTTATTGAGTGGCGCCAAAGTTATAAGCAATCCAAGAACTTCTTATCACCAACCCTGTAATGCAGAAATAGGTTGACCCCGAGCATCTGAATTGTTTGTGAACATCAGAGGACTGCCGCCGAACATCCGTACTGTTTGTGGACTTTGGTGGTGGAAAACACTGTTTTTTGGCTTCTTATGGCCATATCCCATCCCATCCACATCACCCCTCACCTCCCCAGAGATTGTTTGATAAGTTTGAGAAGTGCAATGTCATTTTTTTTATATGTTTCTACTGTGGTGTCCTCGGATGCCGGCAGCTGTCCACGAATCCAATATCCAAAATCTGACGCACTTCACGCTTTTCACCATCCAATCAGTGGGCACATATGATTTCCGCGGACATCACAGCACCCTCTAGGCCAATTAAATGCCTGTCCAGGGAGCAAACAGGGAAATGGGTCTGCGAATCGGAGTCAGATATCACTAATTTGTTTTGTCTCATTTTTGGTCATTTAAAATAAAATGGCTGGACAGATTTACACCAAATTTACAAAAGCACGCTTTCGGGACTAAGCCGCCGCTCCTGGTGCAAATTTAGTGAAAATCCGTCCAGCGGTTTGAGCACATTTTTTTTTTTCATTATGTCTATGGAAAAAAAATGTTGGGACCCCCTATAACTTTACCCCCTCCCCCCTTGTTTAAACCTCACAAACTTACCCCAAAAAAATTCAGAGCAGGCCATATACTTTTTTTTGCAAAGTTTCCTAAGGATTCGTCCAGGGGAGCGAAGTTATAAGCCACCCAAAAACTGCTGTTAAAGGGATGTTATGGTTTTAAGTAAAATCGAAAAACCCCAGAAATTCACCAGTTATGGTAAGCTAAGCAAGCATAACTCGTGCCACCACCATGCACTGCTAAGACTAATACCCATGACATCAAAGATGACATCACAAATGTCATTCATGACATCACTGTTGACATCACATGTCTGACTACTCCTTCTTTTTTGTTCACTAACATATCTAGGCCAGATGGTTTTCTTCATTAACTGTCAGGAAGTAAAAATGCAAAAGGTACTATGTTTCTATACCTTACTCTTCTTCCCACGCGGATGCACTCGGCCAACATCAACACTATCCAAAAACTCAGGGGGTATCTTACATTGTGGTATCATGATCAAACACCAGCATATAAATAAATTACATTAAAAAAGAAATAAAAAGTGCAAACTGCATATATGTAACACACCAACAGTCCATTACATAGTTTATAAACATAGTGGGACATTTCAAAAAGAAAATTGATATACCTCCAACTCAATTACCTCACTAATGCTTTATTCAGAAACTGCACAACAAATATCAACAGCACACGTACATAGCAGTAAGAGGAAAACTAAAAACAAACTGGTAAGTACACTACATTAATTCGTATATTTATAAACTTTCTGTAGTACAATACAGTAAAACATAATGTATCTTTTTCTTACACAGAAATGTCTAGTACTTTGGAATGCCTAGAAGAACATGTTCCTCAGGACGAAATGAGTGAAAACAGAGATACTAATGGTAGATACTGCACTTTTCTAAGTAAGACAATTAATAAACATTATTTTGTGTGTACCTAACACATTTATTTTTCTTTAACAGAACATACAGAAAATAAGAATAATACTAAAACAGACAGTTTGCAAAATCATCTACAGCATTTAGAGCAAAAAATGGATCAATTAATGACCAATTTTATTATCTTGAAGAACTTTGTAGAAAACCATATCATAGAAAAAAAATTAATATCACTGTCCCACATGCACCTGTACCCCTTCTCCATGTCCCAGCCAACCATCCCCAAAAAATCCCAATCACCAAAAATGTTATGATGAGACTTCAATCCCTTCCTCCCCTACCATCCAAAATGTAGAAAACCCTAATTCCCCATATTTGTCTTAATTTCTGCTTCTCCCTCTCTTTCATAATGTCTATATTTTTGTACAATAATAAAATATTATGTATGCTGTTACTATATTCCTCTGTTTTTTTTTAAAGGCTGTTAGGGTGTCTGCGGACAGTAAGGGTGTCTGGGATGTCCGCAATTACCCAAAAAGGGGGATCCTAAGGACACTATTCCTGTCCGCACTGTTCGCAAGCAAAATGGAGGTGTCCGCAGGACACAAAATCTGTCTGCATGTCCGCTATTATTCAAAACAAGGTATCCTAAGAAACCCCCCCTGTTCGCATTGTCCGCAATCAGAGTGAATATGTCCGTAGAACACATAGCCCGTCCGCATGTCCGCAAAGTTGTGACACACATTACATTAGTTCGGGCACCTGAACACTGTCCACAGAACACCCGTACGCATACGTATCCCACCCTCGGGTCCTACGAACATCGTGCCTGTCCGTTACTGTCCACCGCACGTGTGTCTCACTTTTAATTAGTTTGGGGACCCAAACACTGTCCGTAGAACATCTGCACGCATGCGTACAATCCACCCCGACGCATTTGGTGTCCTACAGATACCTGTCCCATTCGCGAACGTGTCCATGACGTCTTCATGTGACCGCACCCACGCTAAGCGTGAGTCCTTGTACGCAAACACAGTTCGGGTCCCCGCACACCCAAAAAGTATTTTTTGAGCAATCCAAGGTATTTTCCTGTGAAACTTCACCCTTGCACATGTCCCAGACCAAGTCCCTGGTGAACTGCATATTTTTGGACATTTTTTAACCCTTTTTGGTGTTCGAAGTGTTCGCGAACAGCGCGGGTGTCCGCCAAGCGCACCCCAGCACCCCTATAAAAGGCCACACCCCAGAGGTCCTCCTTATTCTGCTTTTGGATTTCCAAGACAGAGCACTGCCTCTTTGGCTTATATTGACATTCGCTGGCATTGCTGTCTATCGGTGCAGGTTTTTGCTGTTCCTGATTCGTGGTTGCTGATTTCCATAATCTTCCTGATGGCATCCCAAGCTGCTCCTGCTATTATTGCCGCCGCTTCAGCAACAACCCCACCCCCTCCACCACCACCATCTCCCCAAGGGCCTGGAGAGGGGAACAGGCATGAGGATACAGAGGCGGATGAAGAGGATGAGGAGGATGAGGTAGTGGAATTCCTTACTAATAGCCCCCTCCGTGAATCTTGGGTGTGGAGGTTGTTTGCCACTCTTTAAGGAGTACCGAAAGCTTGTGCAAACAAGGTGCGCTGCACTGAGTGCCAGTTGGTGCTCAGTCGTGGCAAACCAGGTTTGTGCAGATACGGCATTACCTCCATGAAGCGACACCTTAGGTTGTTCCACACTGGCGCTATTCGTAGGGTTGTCCTGTGCGATAAATGTAGGAGGTTAGGTTCCTCTGCAGTATCCTCCATTTCTGCTCCTGCCACCACAAGAGGCACTCCTGTGGGGCAGCACATCCCTTCAGCTGCCTCCCAGGCCATATGCGATGCAGTATACCCTTATCTTTCGAGGGTCACAGTATTGTGCAGTACTCTGCAGGGGGGAGACACTTCGAAGTGCTTTCGAGGCTGCGGTCCAGGAACATGAGAAGGACTGCTCACTACCTGATTAAAGCCCACCCTACATCTTCCTATGTTGACCTGCCCTTTCATTTCCCAGTGGTTGGTGCCCCTTCCTTACCCTCCCTTCCCTTCCTTTCCTTGTGTGTCTTGTTAAAAAAACAAAATAAATACAAAACAAAAAACCCACAAAAAATGGCTCTTTTCACAGTTTAAAAATAGAAGTGCCAATGAAATGCTGCAGGGCCCTGTGCATTTTTAGAAGTCTGCGGACAGTTGGCAGTTGCTGCTTTGTTGTGTTTCAAAAACTTCAAATGGTCAACAAGTACTGGAAAAAGGATTGTTATAATTCCAAAAAGGGTTGCTATGCATATTGTATATTTCATAGAAAAATCTGATTGCCAGCATAAGTAAGATGTACTCCATCTCTGTGAAAAATGTGTGTACTACGAAACATAATATTTTCATTGTCGAAAGAGGACATGCCAACATCTTTCAAAAAGGCACAAACAGCTTTGTTGACATTGTGCCCCGCTTTCTCCATTTGTGGACCAAATGAAGAAGAACTCAGCCACATTTGTCTCTCTGTAATACGAGAAAAAATTACTCTGGAGTTTGGAAACATGTCCATAACTTTCCCAAGTCCTTCTTTCATTGCAAATTGCAAGGAGATTCCAGAGACATGTCCTAAACTGTTCCCTCCAAAATGAATTATAACAATGTCTGGATGACGCTGCGTCACCAAAGTAGCACAAAGAGGAATCAAATCCAGCCACTTCATTCCACGCTCTCTATGCCAGTGCACATCCACAAGATGTGCAGCCACTCCACAGTGATCTGCATGCAACTCCAACCAATTTATCCACGAGTCACCCATAATCCAGACAATCTGCCTTCTGAAAGACACAGCCATAGCTATCTGCTCTCCTCTCAGAAACAGACTTTCTGTCAAAGTCTCTCCTTAAACATCACACCCAGTAAACCTTATTGACCAATCCCTTGCCCTGCACAATCTCATTTGCATGCCTCTCAGCCTCAAAATCCCTGTATGTAATATGCGCTGTCCGTGGACAACCGCAGTGTCTGTGGACAAATCGAAAAATCTGAGAGTGGGGAGTGAACATTTAAATAGTGTGCCCCACTTCCCCTTTGAGGGAGGCTCTAAAAAGAGCCTTTTTTTGTTTAAAGTGCTTATAAAAAACAGCTTTCATTTATTTTTTTTCACTTATTTTCTTCCTGATATCTTCACATTATCCTCTGTAAAGCACTCCTTATATTTTGAAATAACATAGCATTTCCCAATATGGATAAAGAAATACCATCTGTTTTAAGATAGTCACCATTAACACAATCAATATTGTCATTGCTACATGACAACATTCCACTTCTCAACAGGAAAGCAAAAACCTTGCACCATTTTTCTGAGGACAGAAAACATTAGAATTGTCCCATAGTACTCTAGGCAATATTTCAGAAAAAATCACCTTTTCATTTGGAACAACCTCCATCTCTGACTGAACCAAGTTTTCAAGGGTACTCAACAAACTAGGAGCACTGTTGTATCCCAAATGGACACCACCCCAATGCGGTACCACTAAATCTGGCCTCTTCCACATGCAGAAAGTTTTAGAAGCTCCAACCACTTCCTGCATATTGCAACTAGGCACAGTGGACCAGAAAACCTCGACTCCTTCAAAACCAAAACTGGCAGCATTATGTTTAAACATAGCAAACCTCTACAAACCATCTACAAATAAATCTCCAACAACCAACACCCTCACTTTCTTCACCTCTGCCATCTTCACTACACACACACCCTCTCTTCCTGCAAAATACAACTTCAACACTGGATTGGCTAATCCCTACAGTCTCCTTTCCATGCTGGATTTGCTGAGAAACCCCAGATGTCGCAAGCCCTGCCCGAGAACAGCCACAGTGTCTGCGTAGCACGTAACACTAAGGCAGCCCTTCTACCCTTTCCAATTCACTCTCTGCACCATTCCCTCATTAGCTACTGTTAAGAAGTCACACAACCATCCACCAATCACATCCAATAACTCTACATCTAACTCTATCATCACAGTTCAGCACTTTAGATGTACTGTTCATCACTCTGAGTACAAGTCTCCTGTCATTGGAAAGCACCTACTGCAAAAACTACTCTAACACTCTCTGAAATGTCTGCTTACAGATTCATGCATGAACACAAACTACAGGTATGAATATTTTGTGCACAGTACATGTAAAGCTCTTGTATAAATACATATGAACAGGATAACTGCCACTTACCATGTATAACCTGCAAAAAGGATTACTGTCATTTCTCCCATCTGCTATGATCAAGTGTCACTTGCAAAGCTTTGTGCTTTCCCAATGTTCATTTACCCATGCTACTAATTGTAATGTGCAAACTGTTATTCTCTTCATTCATTCTCTCATTTGTGTAACCACTGCCACTTATGTATTCACATTCCAAGCATAATAGCATTTCATGCATTATAATGCATAGGATGTACATACCATTTCCTTTCTGTACATTCTGGGCATTTTACATAGAATCTATAATTTGAACTTGCTTTAGAAATTATTACAATAGTAGTCAAACACAGCACAGGGAGCTTTCTATCAAACTGTCATTTCATGTCAAAAGATGGGAGAAATAACAGTATGATTGTAAATGCCAACAAACTTAGTATCAACTCTCCATTCCAGTGAACCAATGCGTGCAGTCTACAAATGACCATGCACATTTTCATAGGCAAATATCTTTCACATTGTTACGCCACTTCCTCAATCAGTATGTGAAAGGCAAATTAAAAAAAATATTATTACAAACTATGGACTCCTGTCCATTGCGAAAATACACAGGACTACAAGGACATTCATTAGCCTGCAATTCTGGACCTATTTGCAAAAGCACCTTCCACCATAACAAAAGAATAGCAACACACCATTCAATTGTAAGAAATCTTGTTCATAAACTGTACTATGCGAGAAAAAAAAGTCCTGCTTTAGCACTGGCCAAATTAAAATAACAATCTTCTACATGGTGCAGCCAAAGAACTACTTGAAGAAATAGAGCACATCCAGAGAAAATATTTCAGAAGTCAAAGCCGCTTACAAAATCCAATAGCTTTAGAACAGACTAGCAACAACTTTACAGATGGCAACCTTCTAGTACACACATACAAAATAGAAATACTAATGTTTAAAAGTACATCTGCTGAAGTATGAAACCAGGTGTGTGTGTGTGTTTGCGCAGGACTTTTTATAAGAATAGCACAAAAACTGTTGACACAATGTACAAAATAGAAAACAATGAAGATTCCAAGTGGTTCCAGTTAGCTCTTTACCTTATAGCAGAAAACAAATACGAAATTACTAACTCCTTAATACTTTGCAGTTACTGCACTGCAAAACTTGACAACAACCAAATACCTTCATGTGCTATCACGAATAACTTGGAATTGTTCCCACTGCCAAAACCACTGCAACAACTTAACTTGTATTTGGCCTTCAACCAAAAAGAGCAAATCTACCTCCCTCTGAATTACTCAAAGGCATTTGTGGCAAAGTAGTTTATTTGCCATTAGATCTCAAAGAAAATGTACACACTCTGGGAGTGCAACGTCCAAGAGATCAATCTTTGATTATCTTAGTAAATGGCGTACCCACAAAAGACAAACAAATTTGGCAACAACTCGTGGATTTACATAAAGTTAGAGAAGCCCTGCAATATCTAAAAGACAACAATGAATAATACAAAGAAATAAATACCGAAGAAAACCTTAGGGAAACCACTGAAATAATCCAAGACTCGTCAGGAACTGGACAATTTCAACTTCTAGATCCTACTACAGAATCCAATATTTTAGACCATTATACAATTCACCCATTACACTCTAAAGACACCATAGATGATACACTGGAAACTTACCAAATGCGACAAGCCAAAGGATCCCCAATCAGCATATGGTGTAGAAGCACAAGCTTTTCCTCTACTCTTTCCTACTGGAATGTATTCTGAAGACCACAGATTCAGACAAAACGTGGAATGCATATTCCACCTTCTCTTTGAAAGTGAACTAGCAACTTTATGCTACGGAGTTGCACACACATTAAAATCAGGTACCAATTTTCAAAATATGTCAGCTATGCAATTACTACAAAAAGTGCAAGAAAAAGATGATGTTTTACAGTCAAGCATTACAAATCTTTTAGCAAACATGTGTGGTACAAAAGAAAACTGGTTCCGACCTCATGCAGGTATACGCTGTATGCTAAGACACCATGGCCCACCCACTTGGTTTGTGACATTAATTTGTGCAGAATATGCATGGGAAGATTTACATGATTTCCTCCGCATAACAAACAGAAACAAAACAAATATAGATATAAAAACACCAGGAGAACTCTGCTCTCTAGATCCTGTAAATGTATCAAGATATTTCCATCATCGCTTCATTGCTATGCTACACTTCATTTGTAATAAAACATTGCCTCCCCTTGGAGAAGTGCAGAACTTCTTTTGGAGAAAATAATACCAAGCCAGAGGAGCACCACACATCCACATGCTTTTGTGGATTACAGATGCTCCTAAATTTGGTCAGGACAGTGATGCAATGGTTTTGCAGTTCATCCAAAAATATGTCACGTGGGAAACCCCTTCACAAACGTCACATAGTGACCTTCATGCACAAATTTTACAATTTCAAAAATACAAATGTGGGAAGTATTGTCGTCGCAAATATAAAAACAAAGGGAAATACTACACCAAATGCCGCTTCGGTTTCCCTAGACCAGTTTCAACAACAGGTCAAGTAAATAACTTCATGTCTTCAGTTAGACATAGGGCCTCATTCTGAGGTGGACGCAAAGGGATACTGGGCATCGTTAAGGACATCAGTGCCAGTAATCCCTTTGCACCCTATTCTGACGTCCCTTAGAGGGTCCCGCTATGGGCGCCTGGTGTTACCAGGCGCCCTTAGCGGGTGCCACAAAGGGACCAGGGAGCAACTAATGGTACCTCAAATTGCGGTACCGTTATTAGCTCCCTCCGCATTCCCATTGAGCCCTATGGGGCTCAAATGGAAATGGGGATTTCCTTTTTCAATGGGGACTTACTGGTCTTGCAAAGGTTGGACTACACCGGTAAGTCCCCATTGAACCAGGTCGGAGTCGGTACCGGTATTGGAGGCAGCCATGGTGCTAATAGCACCATGGCTGCCTCCAATCTTGGAATGAGGCCCATAGTGTCAAAGGTAAATCAACTAAGAACACATATTACATAAAAAGAACAGAAGGATCAAAATACATCCCTGATTATAATGCAATCATTGCTCTCCTATGGAATGCAAATATAGATGTCCAGTACATTGCAGACAATTCCACTGCAGTTGCACGATAGGTCACAGCCTACTTAGCAAAAGCAGAAAAAATAGAGTTCAAAGACCTCTGGGATGACATATCATTGGACAAAGCACTATCACAGAAATTGTACAGTTTAGGCATAAAAGTGTTCTCCCATATAGAATGGGCTGCTATGAAGCCGAAGACTGTTTAACTGGTACTGCTTGTATGGAAAATCTGAAAATATAGTATGGCTAAGCCTTGGTCCTGATAAATCTAGAAAACGAGTTCTCAAATCATATGAAGACATGGAAAGAATAGCCTAAAAGGATCCCAACAGCCAAGACATTTTGAGAAACAACTTACTAGACACATACTACCCAAACAGCAGTGTCACTTTGGAAACCATGTGGCTATACCACATAGCCCAAAACTTCACATACAAAAATAATATTAAACCAGATGAGAAGAAAGATAGATACAGAGAGGAACATTGTGAAGGCAGCCACCTACAAATTAACAAACAAAGCTTATTTAATCATATGAAATTGTCATTAAAAACTTCTCAACATAGCGAACTGTTTTACATGTCCCTACTACAACTTTTTTAAACCATGGAGAAAAGAAGATTTACTAGATACCTATGACTTCTCTGAAGATGCTTTCAAAGCAAATGAAAGAACTATAACAGATGTAAACTTTACGCAGTACAGAACAATGTTGCACAATGAACAGCAACAAGAAGAAGAACTCCAGGCGCAACTAGATGTGGACACACCTGACAGCAGTCAACCTTCTGTAACAGGAAGACAAGAACCAATTTGACAGCCTTTAATAGCAAATGAGGCAGAATTAGCCATGACTTAAGTAGAAAACACCATGTGTCACTATGAGCAATCTACAGAAGACTTTGCTCTACTGAAATCACAACTAAACAATGAGCAGCGTAGCATTTTCCTAGAAATAACAAAACAAATTGAACATGGTGTATAGCATGAAACTAAAAATTGTACCTGCCAAGACTACAAATTTATATTGCTATACGTGAGTGGTCAAGCTGGTTCAGGCAAAACATTTTTAATCAAAATGATCAGCAAGTTCCTCCAACAATTGACAAACAACAAACTGTCAGCTGTTGTAACTGCTCCCACAAGTTTAGCTGCCTACAACATAGGCGGTGTCACTTTACACCGATTACTACTCCTTCCAGTAGAACACCAAAACAAATTAGACTATTACAAACTTTCTTCAAAAGCTGCAATGGAACTTTGCAGAGTTTTCAAACAAATGAAAATGCTGCTAATATGAGGTAAGCATTGTTTCCAATCTAATGTTAGCCTTGATTCACCTCAGATTACAAGAGGTCCTGAAAACAGACTATGAAGAACACTTTGGAGGAAAACACATTATAATTTTTGAGAGATCTTCTTCAATTAACACCAGTTAAAGGTGAACCTATTTTTAAAACCTTAGGGCACAAACTATGCCGTAAAACTCTTGGCAGCATAGGAAATGTCAAACTTTGGCAACATTTTCAATACAAAGAATTAACTGAAAACATGCCTCAGTCTGCTGACCTCACAAACGCCATCATTTTAAAAAGTATTAGAGTTGGTGTACTATCTCAAGAAGCACAATCTATATTAAAAAACAGACACATCCATGCACTCTATGGCCATAAGTCATGTGCTACTGATGTCATGGAAATATTAGCACACAAAAATGTAAACTGTATGTCCTTGATGCCAACTATTGCAAGCTGTGCACAATTCAATCAAACAATGTTGAAAAAATAAATGCAACCAATAGTTTTAATTTGTTCCACAGACAAACTGGACGTGCATGGTAAGATACTACCCATGTGTGAACAAGCCACAACAAGGCTAAATACCTTAGAAAACTCTATCTCCAACACAGCTTGTTTGTAGAATATATTAAAATTATCTTTAAATTGTAGAGTAAATGCTTAAACATAACCTTGACATGGACCAAGGACTAGTTAATGGAGCACTTGGTACAGTTGTTGGCTTTCAAACATACCCACATGAAAAACAACATTCAGTTTGTCAATATTCTCTTTGACAAACTATCAGAAGTTAAAAGGATAGGATGCTCAACAGCCTGCGTCCTTCTTTTCAAAGACATGTATATACGCAGAGAACATTTTTCTCTAACTCTAGCATACGCAGTCACCATTCACAAATCACAAGGTCTTACCCTAGGTAAAGCATTGGTAGATATTAGTAGCACAGTGTTTAAAGAAGGCATGAGCTATGTAGCACTGTCACGCTTACGAACACTTGATGGACGATTTCTAATCAATTTTGATGCAAGTAAAGTAAACACTGATATTCCTTGCATTCTAGAATACAATAGACTGCATTCACTCTACACCCCCATCTGAAAACCTATCCTGTTACTCAAAAGCAAAAGTTTGTAAAAGAAAACTACTTCAGGCTCAAATTATGCAGGATCTCAGGGCAATTCCTCCAAAGAAATTAAAAGAAACTAATACTTCATCAATGACCACAACCAAAGAAGGATTTAGTGCACAAACAAAATCAACAACCTCTTCAAAAAAACAATGCACACTCCAAAGAAATGACTTGGAGACAGAACTGTCTGGCCCATTCTAATCTTCAGCTACAACTGGTGTAAATTGCTATGCAAATGTAGCAATCAGTATTCTATTCCAATTGCCACCAATTGTTGAAAACATTTACTTAAACGGGACAGACCAATTGTGTTTGCAAATGTTAATACTTCAGAGAAATGCAACCAACATTCCTGACAACACTTGCAGTGTTTCTGGAATAAGGCAGGAATTGGACTACTTTGCTGGAATGGTCAAATTCACTATAAACACACAAGAAGATCCACAAGAATTTCTAATATACTTACTACAAGTACTTGGAAAACAAAAACATACCTATAACGGAAATCTTCCAGATTTCATACATGTGGAAACATCCATGCACTCTCTGCAACCATGTGGCACAAAAACAAGTCCCTAATGAACGCTTTGTGTATGTATGCATACCTAACTGTGAATCCATTCCATTTTTGCAACTTCTACAAAATGCAAACCATGGCAGATTATGTACTACCTGCAATTCAGATAATCGCTCCACCTTACAAATACAGTCACATAGTAAATACATAATAGTAACGCTTTTGTGCAGATGGTACCAAAAACAACTGCAAGCTGACTGGATTCACACATGGACAAGTATCACTTTGTAAGAAAACCTTCACAACAGTAGGTATAATCTACCACGCAGGAGCCACAACCAATGCAGGTCACTACACTGCATATATAAAAAAGAATTGTGGCTGGTTCAAATGTAATGATACTACCATTACTCTAAAACAGAGATTACCAGAAAATCTTGTAAACCTTCACTTAATATTCTTAAAACCAAAATTGAATAACTAATCTGAGTATGAACATCAACAAAATCTCCTCAATAAACTTTAAATATATAAACTAATAAAATAAGACAAGTATCTAACAGTCAGAAATTAAACACAGTTACAATATGCCAACTAGGATCCAACTACAACCAAAAACCGTAAATATAGATTTTTCTAATGAAACCCTGCAACACGTATTACGTATAAAAATAGCCTCAACAACTTCAAAACTATCAACAGTTAGAATACGTCAACAGGTATCTAACTGCCCCAAAATTTTTCAACAACCAAACAGATAAATGAAGATTACTGAAATGAAACAAGAAATAAACAGTTAGAATACACCAACAGGTTTCTAACTGCCCCACAATTCAGCAACAAGCAAACAGATAAATACCAACTGGTATCAGAGTATAGTAAAATAGCCTGTAGTGCACCCAGTGTTTAGTATGTCCGCGAACAACTGCGGCCTTCTCCCACCTAAACAAATACAGCATTTTACCCATCCCTCACTCCTACACACCAACACACTCCCCAAAATTGGATTCATGGTCAGTTCCACACTGCGTTGTCCAACATGGTGGGCGCATCGACAAGATGTGACGCACCTCACGCTTCACCCCAACCAATCAACAAGCATGTTACATGTCCATGGACTCAACGCAAGGTGATTAACCAACCAGTGACCTGTCTGCGGAGCGAACAGAGAAATGAGTCAGCGGAGCGGACATTAAAATCACACATTTTTTTGGACCTACTTTTTTACTATACTCTGGCTCAGTAGGCAACGTGCTGTCCATGGACATCGGACGGACCCACTGATTGGATGGTGAAAAGCATGAAGTGCGTCAGATTTTTGGAAACGCCGGCCATCTTGGATTCGCGGACTTCGGCCGCTGTCCGCGGACATCGCAGTAAAAACATAATAAAAAACCCAACATTGCACTTGTCAAACTTATCAAATAATCTCTGGGGAGGTGAGGGGTGATGAGGATGGGATGGAATATGGCTGCAAGAGGCAAAAAAACAGGTGTTTTTCACAGTAAAAGTCTGCGAACAGTTATGTGAAGTTTGCTGGCACCTCTGCGTTACAGGGTTGGTGAAAAGCAGTTATTGGATAGCTTATAACTTTGGCACCACTTAATGAAACTGCATGAAATGTTGTGGTAATATTCCTGAGCTGATTCTGAATGGGTTTACTAAGTTTGGTGGGATTCTGTCAAGAGGGGGCAAAATTAGAGGGGGGTCCCAAAATAATGTAAATGCTTATAAATGAGGTGCCATTTTACGAATGTACACTTAATTTGGCAAACTGATAATAGATCTAGATATACATTTTTTTGCAAAGCTTGGTGGGATTTTGTCAAGAGGAGGCACAATTAGAGGGGGGGGTCCCAAAATATTGTAAAGGCTTATAAATGTGGTGACATTTGATTTGCAAAAAGATTATAGATCTAGATATAAATGTTTTCGTAAAGTCTGATTGGATTTTGTCAAGTGGAGGTTACGTTATATGACTATTGTATGTGCATACATTTAACACTTTTGAAAAAATAAAACATGGGTGGATTTCCAGCAAACTTGTATAAGCAGCATTGGCAAGGACCTGAAAGCATGGTTTTGCAAATGTGCCGTGTTTTATTTTTTCACAAGTGTCATAATGGAGGTACAGAATATAGTGATATATCTTTGGCGACTGAGGTGTAGCCTGTAGCCATGGGCAGTGGCCAGATTGTCCGGGTCATGGAATATGGTCATGATTCGGACAATCTGGCTACTGGCCATGACCATAAGGGACAACACATGGGGTTAAAGTGGCCATGTCTACCTGGGACTAGCTTTGTGGTAAAGTTATTTGAAAATTTGGATAGGTTTGAGAGGGAAGAAAATGTGCTCGTGGTAATATGGTCATAGGGTTCTCTTTTCGCCTTCTGTAGGCTGCCAGGGAAAGTGAAGAGGGGCCCTGTATGGAACTCTGCCTCCCCTCTCCATGGTGACCATCTTGGAAAAGGATTTTCCTTCCTACATCGGGACGCCACAGGCATGCCAGTGTAGGAAGAAACATCCTTTTCTTTAGCACCCTGGGTTCACGCTTTGGGAACCTAGGGTGCGAATGGCCTTTATCCCCCATTACAGGGGCTGTAATGGGGGGATACTGGTCCGGAGACCTCGTTATCCACTGTCGCTTCAAGGAATGAACGCAACAATATTCTCATTAGCATAACACAAAATGCAAATGGAAATGTTGGAACATTTTATTGAGTCTATGTACTTTACTGAGAAATATAAAGTAGATGGAGTCTATATGTTTTTTTTTGTTCACATTTTTAACTGTGAAAGGTGATTCCTAAAGGAACATTTCTTTTGTTGTTTTCGGATGTATTTTGTTTTTAGCAGGAGAGCTTAGAACGAAAGGTGGAGAGGGAAATGAGGGAAGAGGCACCAAACACTATTATGGGGGGGGCAGGTGGACAGGGGAAATTGTTGCCTGTGTGTTATTTCTAAGGTAGGGGCAGTGTTTCTCATGCTCCTTGATTACAGCAGTGGTAGTAGCTCTTGGGGGGAAGGGTTGGCATTAGATGATGCACTTTTAAGATAAATAGCAGTTTTGCTAAAAGTATGTACTGTGTTCTAGATTGTTAATGGATAATGAATAGGAATAGGTGTAGGAGCTGTGCAAGGGAAATTTTGAAGTTGAAAGTTAAAAAATTCAGTTCAGAACTGTCCGCGAAGCGCAGATCTTATCGTGAAGTGTGGACGGGTTCTCGGACACGTCATCATGTTGTGCGCCAGTGTATAGTCATGTGGCACTGTCCGGAAGGTCTGCAATGAAGTCAGATGTTCGTAGATGTCTACGTATTCAAAACGAGTTGAAATAGTTGCAAAAAGTGTATAGAAGTGTTAAAAATAATTCTAGAAGGTGGGAAATCACAGAGTTTTAAAGTGACACCTTGTAAATTGGACACAAATATTGCTATATTGGGTAAGTATGATATCAGTAAATTGTAGGAAAATTGCATGCACTGGTAAAAACCCATGAAATTCACTGAAAAAACTTTGTTAAAGGGACATTATGGTTAAGTTGCAGGAATAAAAACCTATGAAATCCAATGAAAAAACGTTGTTACAACATTGTTACAAGTAAAACCGAAAAACCCCAGAAATTCGCCAGTTATGGTAAGCTAAGTAACCATAACTCATACCACCACCGTGCACTGCCTAGACTAACACCCAGGACATCAAAGATGACATCACAAATCTCATTGATGACATCACTGATGACATCCCATGTGAAATACATTTTGATGAAAAGTCCCTACAGGGGTTGTGTTTATATTGTTGGTAACAAGATGTCAGGGGTGATCGGGAGACCTATCATGAACTACTTACTTAATCTATTAAAGAATGTACTCATCTAAAATCATTGTATTGGATTGTGTTGTTAATACAGAAACCTAATCATATATAAAAATAGGCAATGAGTGCAGCATGTACCATAGAAGTACAATATATATAATCTTGTAATTTTGGATAGTACAATAATGAATGCTACCTTATCAGAGTTTTGAGTAATGTTAAACATGCAATAACTAGCTAAGAATTCAAGACTTACAACACTTGTGCTAGTACAAAGAATACATATGAAGAAACACAATGCATACAAATCCGAGGCACATACAGGAAAACATGGGTGGATTTTCAGCAAACTTGTGTAAGGAGCATTGGCAAAGATCTGAAAGCATGGTTTTGCAAATGTGTCCGTGTTTTATTTTTTGAAAAGTGTCAAAATTTAGGTAGAAAATATATATTTCTTTGGTGACTGAGGTATAGCCTGTGGCCATGTGCAGTGGCCAGATTGCGGCCATGACCTGGACAATCTGGCTACTGCCCATGACTACACAACACAACACAACGCAGTGATATAACATTGGTGTCTGGGCAATGGGCCTGGCCATCAGCAAGGAGAAATGTGTACTGTAATGTGCTTATTGGGGCATGAGGCATGGCCAAAGTGGTAGGTTTGAATGGGAAAAAATATTCTGCTTGCGGTTACAGCCTGAAATGCTGTACTAGATTACAAAAAACCTGCGCAACAAGCATTAGCAAAGACCTGAGAGCATATTATGAGAAATATGCCTCATGTTTTTTTTTCAAAAGTGTAAGAATGTAAGTACAAAAACTAGTGATATACATTTGGTGTCTGGGTAGTGGGCCTGGTCCTCGACAAACACTTCTGTGTTCTCTGATTTGCTCGTTCAGGAATACAGCATGGCCAAAGCCTATGCACCATGGATTTGGAGACTGGCCATCGTTGCAAGCCATGAGCACTGGCCATTGGTTACATATTAGGGTATAGTGGACACTGAGCTAAGATGCAGGGTAGGTGCAGTGAATAATAGGGGTGGTTTGATTTGGCTGGGGTGCCTGATGCCATAGGCAAATGAACAATGATTTCCATCCCCAGCATGTACTGCACAAAACGATAGAAATAAGCATGTGATGCAAAAAATATGTATCTTAAAGGTTTATCGTTTTTTCATACATATGAAAAGAGGAATTATTAATAACCTATATATAGTAATGTAACACCATGAAATATTTTCACTTATAGAAACCTCTTACATTGACTGAAAATACTTTGTTAAAGGGATGTTATGGTTAAGATGAATCACACCTTTGGGACTCCTCTGCTCCAGTATTTACCCAGTGGTGTTCCACCTTGACATGCATTGGCATTTCCCTCCTGTATTCTCATGAGCATTTGCCCATCTGTACTGCCCATTTCTATTTATGCACCTCTCTCACTGCACAATGCATATGTGCATTTATAGGAGCATTGTGTACAATTTCTTTGTATAAGTAAGGGAAATGTAGATGCAAATGATTTGTAAAAAATTGCTATATGGCAGTTGGTGTGTGGAACCTTAATTGGTCATAGGGTTATATGTACAGTTTTTGGAAGTGATTGGTGGATGGATGTTTGACTGTTTGAAAGCAGGTATTGAGGGAGTGTTACAAATATAAAATTAAAAGGGGTAGAAGAGCTTCCCTGTACGATGGGGTGCACATGCCATCCAGGTCTTTTAATGATCCATGGCGTGGAAAGGGGACCGTGAAAACCGTGGATAGTTATAAAGATCTATCAAATGTGGGAACCTGTTCCACATTGCTACTTTCAACTCTCGCTCAGCTGTCAAACATTCCTCTGACATCTGCCGTCTCCTGGAAGAGCTTAATTTGGATGTACTCGGTCTCACCAAGACTTGGATTATGACCAGCTGTGCCGTGAGTTTCGACACTCTCCTTCCCGATGTCTACAAGATCCTCTCCGAACCCAGAACAAACCATCCCGGTGGGGGTGTAGCCTTGATTTTCCCATAGTGGGTCACTGCTTCTATCATTCCAATGGAGGATTATTCCTCCTCCTTTGAATGCCTGGTCTGCAGACTCTATATCTCGACTGGCCTCTCTCTCACTGTGGTCACTATCTAATGGCTGCCTGGCCAGGGCAACCTCTTCCTCTCTGAGTGGGCTACCCCCTCTCTATTCTTCCATCTGACCCGACTCACTCTGCAGGGCACACCTTGGATGTTCTGATCTCCCCAGACCTCCCCCTCTCTAACCCTCTCACCACTCCTCTGTCTTGGAGTGAGCACTTTCTCCTTTCCTCCCACCTCTCTCGCTCTACCCCTCAGGCCAAGCCGACTCCAACACTGCCACCTACCTTCTCGGTCATCCGACCCATAAAGCGTGTGTCAGTTGAGGCTTTCGACACCACTTTCTCTTCACCTTCTGCTTACTTGGCTGACTCATACCCTGACACAGCCCTCTCTAACGTTCATCTCTTCATCTCTAACACTCAGGACGTCCTTGCCCCTGTCATGAGGATCCACCCGAAGCCCAAATCCAAGTGCATTTCTTGGTACGATTCTGACCTCGCCACCTTTGAACACAAGTGTAAGGTGGCAGTGAGGACGTGAAGGGCAACAGACGCACCCCCTGACAAACTGGCTTGCCGCCTGCTCCAAAAGCAGTACAGGCTCTCCTTTCTCTCTAAGAAGAGAGCCTGCATCCAAGCCTGCATCTCTGTGGCATCTAACAATTCGGCCGCAAATTTAAAAATCTGCAAGGAGCTGGCCAATCCTGCTTCAGTCCCTACCTCTACTGCTCCTTCCCAGGCCCTCTGCATGGCTTCACATTTTACTACTAAAACTCAGGACATCCTGTCCACCCTCTCTTCCCCTCTGTGTGGTTGGCTTAGTGTACTCCTATTTTGATTAAGAAATTAAATAATTAATAAAAACCTCTTCTCCCTCTTCCTCTACCACTTCTGACCTATCTGAGGCTGTCTCTCCTCCTCCTTACTCCTCCTTTCCCCTATTCACCCCTGACAATGTTTTTAGACAAGTCTGATCTATGAAGGTTTCATCAAAGCAGGTTCTCCCCTGATCCTCCAGAACCATCAAGGACAACATTGACCTCTTGTTCCAGCTTTGGTCGATTTCTGCAAACACTCCTTTGCCACTGGAACTTTCCCCTGCCCCCTTAAGCACTCCCTTTTGCACCCCCTTCAAAGAAGCCCTCAGCTGGTCCTTCCTTTCTAGCTAACTATTGCCCTATTTCCATCACCCTTTTCCTGGGCAAACTTTTGGAAAAGCTGGCCATCTGCCTGCATAATCTGCATACTGAATCTGCTGGTTTCCTCCACGACCACCAGTCTGGCTTCAGAGCTGCCAGAAGCACATAAACTGCTTTCCTGAACACTTGGGAAGCCATGCTCTCCATTCATCACTCTAATCTCCCTTTGGTCCTCATTCTCCTCAATCTGCTTTTGTCATGGTCAACCATGCCATCCTGTTCAAATGTCTCAGTAACAACCTGGGCATCACTGATCAGGCCCTGGTCTGGATGACCTCCTTTCTCTCTGACTGAACCTCTCAGGTCCAACTGGGGTATTTTCACTCTTCTATCTCTCTCTCTACTTGTGGTGTTCCCCAGAGGTCTAACCTCTCTCCCTGGCTGCTCAACCAGTACCTGGCACCTCTTGCCCACTGCATTGCTACTTTTTGCTCCAATTGTCATTGCTATGCAGAAGACACCAGGCTCTCTTTCAGGCTCGCCTCAGACACCTCTGATCCTTTTCTCATACCAGACTGTCTAGCCGCAATTCGGAATTGTGTGCCGCCAACAATCGCTGCCTTAATGCCAGTAATACTGAGAACCTCCTCCTTTCCTCTCTCTCTCTCTCTCTATGGCTGCCCACTCTAGGACCTCTCCCTGCTCCTTCCTGTGAGGCTAATAACCTTGGTGTCATCTTCGACTCCAACTTCTCCTTCTCGCCTCACATTTCTGACAGCTCTAAGAAGTGAAACTATTAGCTGCACCTCCTCAGAGATATTCTTCATTTTCTCACTTTCCCCCAGAAGCTTACTGTCTCCAGAACTCTGGTCCTCTCTAGGCTGAACTACTGCAACAACCTCTTTCTAAAGCTGCCTTTCTCTACTATTTGACCTTTACATCTTATCCAGAACAGG
Source organism: Ambystoma mexicanum (assembly GCF_040938575.1). Lineage (NCBI taxonomy): Eukaryota > Metazoa > Chordata > Amphibia > Caudata > Ambystomatidae > Ambystoma > Ambystoma mexicanum. The sequence continues at coordinate 241,664,529 of NC_090940.1, read as the reverse complement.
ACTGCAAGACTTGTCCTTGGCCTCAAGCCCAGGGTTAAACATCTTTCCAGCACTGAAATCTCTTCACTGGGTCCCTGTGGCTGCAAGGACCAAGTTCAAGACCCTATGAATTGCCCACAAGGCTTTCTGGGTCCTAGGACTGCTCTACATCCAACTTTCCCTAACAAAACATCTTCCTTCTCAAGCTCTCCTCTCATCCACCTCCAACTCTCTGAGGGTCAAACGCTTCTCCAAGCAGAGAGTTGGGGGCAGATTTCTTTCTTTGGCTTTGGCCTCCCTCTGGAACAGCCTCCCGCCTCTCATACTTGAGCAGGACCACCTCCGGTTTTAGAAACAACTCAAGACCTTCCTTTCCGCTTCCGCTTTCTCTATTCCTCTACCCTGCTGATGACTGACTGTCCAGTGCACTGGTCCCCATTATGCCCTCTCAACTCAGAACACAAGGCTCATGCATGTCTCATTGCCCTTGCATTGCCTCTGGGATCCCCCAGCACTTAAGGGTAGGTTCCTGCAACCCTTTAATCCCTTCTCTCTGCACTTATGAGCCACCTGCTGGCTGTACTCATTGATTTACCTGCACTTCTCCCTTCCTCTCCCCCTTTGCATTTCTCCCCTTCCTGCTTCTCTGCACTTGCACGATCTGAATGACACACGGCCTAGTAAGATCGTTGTTTTGTCCTCCCTTTGTTCCCCCCTCCTTGTCTTGTCGTGCCTAGAAACACTTGTCTGCAGGCATGTTATAAATGCCTTATCATATTATATCAATATAGATTTGTACATTAGCACTCTGGGAGGGGGAGCTAGCCAATTAGTTGGGAGGAAACGCAGGCTTGAACTGCTGGTACAAGCCGGCGTTCCAAGCCGTGTGATAGCCAGCTGTCCCTGTTGCCATCCGCCTCCCCATCCTCAGTCCCATATTTTTTTCCACCCTCCACCCCCCGACTCACCTTATTTCGTTGCTGCATTTGCTCCTTCTCTTTGCCTCCTGCAGGCTGCGATGGAAATGGAAGAGGGGCTGTGCCTTCCCTTTCCATGGTGGCCATCTTGGAAAAGGATTTTCCTTCCTATAGCAGAACGCTGCACACGTCCCTCTGGAGAAAGGAAAATCCTTTTTTTTAGCACCTCAGCTTACCACTTTGGCATCCCGGGATGGTAATGACCTTCATCCCCCATTGCAGGGGCTGGAACAGAGGATAACGGTCTGGGCCCTCGTTATCCACCCTCGCTCCGCTTGGGACAATAATTTGAGCTGCCTGGCAGTTGTGCCCTGTTCCAGCCCCTGGAATGGTGGATAAGCACTTCATTATTCCCATTAGCATAACACAAAATGCTAATGGAAATGTTCAAAAATCGTTTTAAGTCTGAGAATGTAAAGTACATGGAGTACATAAGATTATTTTTTTAGTTCTATTTTCTAACTGTGAAAGGTGGTTCGCAAAGGAGCCTTTCTTAAAAAAAATCTTTTTTTTTTGCAGGAGAGGTCAGAAAGTAAAGTGGGGAGGGTTATGAGGCAATAGGCACCAAGCACTCATATGGAGGGGCAGGTGAACAGGGGAAGATGTTGCACGTGTGTTACATCTAAGATAGGGGGCAGTGTTTCTTACTTCCTGTACCTCATCTTCTTGGTCCTCTTCATTGTCTTTGGAAGTACTGTGCATTTATTGTTGGTGGTGGTGGCTGTTGGGGAGGAGGGATGGCCATAGCTGATGCAATTTTTAAGATAAATAGCAGTTTTGCTAATATCCTTTCAATTATGTGCTTTGTGCTAGATTGTTAATGGATCATGAGTAAGAATAGGTGAAGAAGGTGTGCAAGGGTACATTTTGAGCTTGAAAGTTGCTATATCAGCATAAAATACAGTTCTGAATTATACGTGAAGCACAGACCCGATCACAAAGTGCATACGCTTTTGCAGACATTTCATCATGCCGCGTTCGAGCTCGTGGTCACATGACACGGTCCGGAAAGTCTGTGATGACGTCAGACGTTTTTGCGGACGTCGACAAAGGCAAAAACTGTGGAAAAAGTTGCAAAACGTGTATAGAAGTGTTCAAAATGATTCTAGAAGGTTGAAAATGGCAGAGTTTTAAGGTGAAACTTTGTAAATTGGACAAAAATGTTGCTATATTGGCGTAAGTATGATATTAGTAAATTGTAGAAAATTAGCGTGCATTAAAAAAAAACATTAAATTCATTGAAAAAACCTTGTTAAAGGGACGTTATGGTTAAGCTGCACTAATAGAAACCTATAAAATTCACTGAAAAAACATTTTTAAAGGGACGTTATGGTTAAGTTGCACTAATAAAAACCTATCAAATTTAAAGAAAAAAAGCTTTTAAAGGGACGTTATGGTTACAAGTTAAACCGAAAAAACCTCAGAAATTTGCCAGACTAATGCCCTCTTCCTCTCTGAATGGGCTGACCTGGCATCTTCTCACCTTTCCTCTGCCTCCCAACTCCTCCTGCAGGGGATCTCAGCATCCATCTTGACTTTCCTGACTCTTCAGGAGCTTCCCCCAACCTATGCAACTCGCTCTCTCTCTCCATTCTACCATCTGGTACGACGCACACGGCTAGCCACACCACTCTCATCGCCACAGACATCCCTCTCTCTAGCCCTCACACTACTTCACTCTCATGGACTGATCACTCCGTTCTCTCCTCTTACTTGAAGCTTTCTTCTCCTTTATCATTGGCACCCCAGTACTGATTCTCACCTACAAGGTCTTCAGACCCACGAAAAAAGTGTCAGTGGCTGAATTTGCCTCGACCTATTCGCCTCCACCTATTCTTGTGGCTGACTCCTGACACAGCCCTCTCTAACTTTCACTTTTCCATCTCCAATACTATTGACATCCTTACCCCTGTCATGAGGGTCCGAATGAAGCCTCCCAAAAAGTGCAGCACTTGATACGACTCTGATCTGGCTGACGTTAAACAAAAGTGCAGGGCAGGGGAACGGAAATGTGGATCTTCAGGTGCACTCTCTGATAAGCTGGCCTGCCGCCTTCTGCAAAGGCAATATAGACACTGTATGCGGACCAAGAAAAGTCCATATTCAAGCCCACATCTCTGCTGCATCCAACAACACTGCTGAACTTTTCAAAGCCTGTAAGGACCAGCCTACCCTACTGCAGCCTCATCCTCTATTGCACCCATCCAGGCCCTTTGTGGGCCCTGGCTGCACACTTCACCACCAAAACACATGACATCCTGTCCTCCCACTCCTCTGCACCCACTCATGCACCATAATCTCCTTGGCTCCCATTGGCTGCCCCACTGCACCCAGCCTCTCTCCTCCCTCTCCCCTGTCACACCAGAGGAGGTCTCTAGACAATTCCGGTCTATGAAAGCCTCTTACAAACAGGTGGACCCTTGCCCCTCCAAAACCATCAAGGACAACATTGACTCCACAAGGCTTTCTGAGGCCATTGCCCCTACTATCTACAACGCTCTCTTCCCAAATAATCAAAAAATAGTCCATAGGAGCCCCTCTGCAAGAACAACATGGCCCATTGGCTTGCTCTTTGGGAATGTACCCACTCAAGAGTCTGCTGCCACACTTTAGCTCACGGTACCTTTCACAGATGGGAAATAGCCATTTGCATATCAGTCTTTGTCCCGCCCACATGGGCAGTCCAGCATGGAAATGCTATGGCAATTCCTTCTGAACAAGAGTACCAACTGCAACTGCATACACATGTTTCAGCCTTGTTGAGCCTCATCACTGAGGTGGAGCTGTGCCTCTCTGAGCACAGTGAGCAAGGACTCCATGTCTGGATGACTCTCAGAAATTTAGGGTGACTAAACCTAAGTCCATTAAATAATAAAAAAATAGTCCATAGGCGTCCCTCTGCGAGAACAAACACAGCCCATTGACCTGTTCTTTGGGAAGGTACCCACTCGAGAGTCCGCTACCACACTTTAGCTCACTGTACCTTTCACAGATGTAAAATATTCATTTGCATATCAGTCTTTGTCCCGCCCAAATGGGCAGTCCAGCACCGAAATGCTATGGCAATTCCCTTCTGAACAAGAGTACCAACAGCAAACCCATATACGTGTTTCAGCCTTTTGGGCCTCATCAGTGAGGTGGAGCTGTGCCTGTCTAAGCACAGTGAGCTAGGGGTCCACATCTGGATGACCCTAGGAAACTTAGGGTGATTAAACCTAAGTCCCTTAATTAATCAAAAAATAGTCCATAGGGGCACCTCTGCGAGAACGAACATGGCCTATTGACCTGGTCTTTGGGAATGTACCCACTCAAGAGTCCGCTGCCACACTTTAGCTCACTGTACCTTTCACAGACGGGAAATATCCATTTGCATATCAGTCTTTGTCCCACCCACATGGGCAGTCCAGCACAGAAATGCTATGGCAATTCCCTTCTGAACAAGAGTACCAACAACAACCCCATACACGTGTTTCCGTCTTGTTGGGCCTCATCAGTGAGATGGAGCTGTGCCTCTCTCCATACAGTGAGCTAGGGGTCTATGTCTGGATGACACTAAGAAACTTAGGATGACTAAACCTAAGCCCCTTAAATAATAAGAACGTAGTCCATAAGTGCCCTTCTGCGAGAACGAACACGGCCCATTGACCGGTTCCTTGGGAAGGTACCTACTCGAGAATCTGCTACCACACTTTAGCTCACTGTTCCTTTCATAGATGGAAAATACCCATTTGCATATCAGTCTTTGTCCCGCCCACATGGACAGTCCAGCACCCAAAATGCTATGGCAATTCCCTTCTGAACAAGAGTACCAACGGCAACCCTATAGATGTGTTTCAGACTTGTTGGGCCTAATCAGTGAGGTGGAGCTGTGCCTCTCTGAGCACAGTGAGCAAGGGGTCCACTTTTGGAACACCCTAGGAAACTAAGGGTGGCTAAACCTAAATCCTTAAATAATCAAAAAAGAGTCCATAGGTGCCCCTCTGCGAGAAGGAACACAGCCCATTGACCTCTTTTTTGGGAAGGCACCCACTCGAGAGTCCGCTGCCACACTTTAGCTCACTGTACCTTTCATAGATGGAAAATATCCATTTGCATATCAGTCTTTGTCCCGCCCACATGGGCAGTCCAGCACCCAAAATACTATGGCAATTCCCTTCTGAACAAGAGTACCAACAGCAACCCCATACACGTGTTTCAGACTTGTTGGGCCTCATCAGTGAGGTGGAGCTGTGCCTCTCTGAGCACAGTGAGCAAGGGGTCCACTTTTGGAACACCCTAGGAAACTTAGGGTGACTAAACTTAAATCCTTAAATAATCAAAAAAGAGTCCATAGGTGCCCCTCTGCGAGAAGGAACACAGCCCATTGACCTCTTTTTTGGGAAGGCACCCACTCGAGAGTCCGCTGCCACACTTTAGCGCACTGTACCTTTCACTGATGGAAAATATTCATTTGCATATCAGTCTTTGTCCCGCCCACATGGGCAGTCCAACGCCAAAATGCTATGGCAATTCCCTTCTGAACAAGAGTACCAATTGCAACCTCATACACGTGTTTCAGCCTTGTTGGGCCTCATCAGTGTGGTGGAGCTGTGCCTCTCTGAGCACTGTGAGCAAGGCGTCCACTTTTGGAACACCCAAGGAAACTTGTGGTGACTAAACCTAAATCATTAAATAATCAAAAAATAGTCCATAGATGCCCCTCTGCGAGAACGAACATGGCCCATTGACCTGTTCTTGGGAAGGTACCCACTCGAGAGTCTGCTGCCACGCTTTAGCTCACTGTACCTTTCACAGATGGGAAATATCTATTTGCATATCAGACTTTGTCCTGCCTACATGGGCAGTCCAGCACCAAAATGCTATGGCAAATCCCTTTTTACCAAGAGTACCAACAGAAACCCCATAGACGCGTTTCAGCCTTGTTGGGCCTCATCAGTGAGGTTGAGCTGTGCCTAGTACTTTAGTACTGTAGTTTAATGTTCTGTATGCCCCCCCTTCTCCCATCAAACTTTGTCACGCACTTACACTAGTAGATATGCCTCTGGCCTAGTATGCTACTTATTATTGTTTTGAACATTCAGAATCTTCAAGCCCTAAGAATGACAGCTGTATTCCCTTGTTCCCTTCCCACCTTGAAGTGCTTTGAAGCACTTCACTTGTGTATAAGCACTTTACAAATAAACAATTACAATTACCCAGGACATCAAAGATAACATCACAAATGTAATTTGAAGACATCACTGTGACATCACATATCTAGTCCACTTGTTTTTGTTCTCTGACATAATTAGGTGAGGTGGTTTTGTTCACTAGCAGTCCGAATATAGAAATTGAGTATATGTTTGATATCTAGACATTAACCTAAAGTACTTTCCTTAGGGTTTGGTCTCAGCTCATGGTGCACATATATGGGGCAATAAGCAGGCCTCAAATACACAATTCATTTAAATACATGATGAAGAACTTTAATGAACTGACATATTCTGGTGATGTTGTTCCTTTCTTCCTTATTTTAGTTTCCATATATGTGTTTCTGATTTATATGAATTATGGGTTTTCATATGTATTTTTTGTACTAACACAAATATGCAGTACGTCTTTAATTATTAGCTATTTTTCCATGTTTAACATTACTCAAAACTCTGATAAGGTACCATTAATTATTTTACTATCCAAAATTACCAGATTAGAAAGATGGTACTTCTATGGTGCATGCTGCAGCCATTGCCTATGTGTGGGTATGATTAGGTTCCTGTATTAACAACAACACTCCAATATAATGTTTTGTTTAAATGAGTACATTGTTTAATACATCAAGTAGTTCAGGATAGGTCTCCCGATCACCCCTGACATCGTGTTACCAACATTACAAACACAACCCCTTGCAGGGATGCTTCATCAAAATAAATTGCACATGTGATGTCATCAGTGATGTCATTAATGACATGTGTGATGTCATCTTTGATGTCCTGGGTGTTAGTCTTAGCAGTTCGCAGTGGTGGCACGAGTTATGGTTGCTTAGCTTACCAAAGCTGGCGAATTTCTGAGGTTTTTCAGTTTTACTTTAACCATGTATAATTTGCCTGCTCAAATTCTGGTGACCTTCTTTAGCCTAATGCTTGCTCTTTTCTTTTATAAATGCTGGAAAGAAACAATGACTGCATTGTATCATATGCCTGGTAAGTATATATCCATGTCTGCTTATTTTATGCAAACCAATTTTGCTGTTTCCTACAATTTAAAATGTTCTTCACATCATGAATAAAAAGTTGATTCTATTTGTCATTCAACGACTGCACACAGGTGTCATTAGTGTACATCCTCTTTTGCTGTGTATAAATACATCTTTCAAATAAGCACTGAATCGTAGATCACATTTTGAAGCTCACACCAACTAATATGATTGTACCATTAATTTGTCTTCCATTTAGGTTGGAAACAATAAAGCTACAGTAATGCTAAAAGTATACTCCTTTTTCAGAACATTTCTATAAGGTTTTAAGAAAAAGATATTTCTTCTTGATTTATCATGGGTTTGTGTACTTTTGAAAAAATTATATTATTTTTTTTCTTCAAAGCCAAACATTCAAAAAATAAATGCACCTTTCTTTATGACAAGAACTGGGAGAAAATGTGGTCATGCAACAACATTACAGACTGTGCTCAAATCCTACATTACCGCTTAACCATAGAGTGTGAACTTGGGCAATTCAGTTAATCTCACAGTGACGACCCAGTCAACGTTGCCCGTTCCAAAATTGTTAATCCCTAAATGTGATTTAGCTATCAGGGTTTGCTCTTCAGAAATCCTCATTTGTGGTGTATGTGTGACTTCATATACAATGATATTGACCATCCACATTTTCCACCATAAATGTGTATTTTGGCTCACTCAAGTCAACACCACTTGAAGACCACGACATACAAGTGCATGGGTCTTGATCCAATAGACTTGTGTCTTTCTTGGGTCTCCTCTCAGATTTCTGTCCTTTTTTCCGGAGCCGAGAGTGTATCTAGATGTAGTAGCTATGTGTCCACTTGTGGTCTAGCCCTCACATTCTACATTCTTAGAATTACTCTTTGTGCACACGTTATAGCTCTCATGACCCAATATCCCTGCCCTTTGTCTAGGTGGCCCAGCAAGTGTGCTGATCCCACGACTACAAGTTGAGCTTCAAGGTCGATGGGGCTTCCCAGAACCAGATGTTGAGGATTAGACTTACCGCCCGTTATTCACAGAACTAGAAATTGTTATTAGCTTTCGTCCCCACTTTGAACATTCTGGCTGGTGTCCAAAGCACCCTGAAAATAGCCTTTTGATCTACCAGATGTATTTTTGGGTCCTGTGAATATTGCATTAAGTTCTGCAGAATGCCCTGCCATTCCTTGTCAGGAGATCTTATGGCCCAGCTTCAGTTTCATCTTTAACCTTATCGGACAGAGGTGTTCCTCGCCCAGGCTGACCAGTCTTATTCACATATTGGGAGACTCTAAGGCCTTTCTCACCTTTTATTCATCAATTCCCTTGCACTGTTTCCATAAGCCAGCATGGCATGGTCTTTTCTATCGCTACGCTGTAAGAATTCTATGAATCACTGTCCACTGTATTTTGGAGCACTGTACAAGTGAAATATTTGTTTCCAGTCCATCAGTCCTTCATCTGCAAACAGATCCTTTATACGGCACACCCTCATTGTAACGAATGTAGTGCTCCAGTACTTTTCTTGCTTAATCTTTTCGTAGGAGTTTCTAAAATCGGAACGTCAGCATGTATGTAGGGCTCCTTTCCTAGACCCAATACCATTGCTCAGCATTTCTCAGCCTCTTTTGCTTAGGACATAATTGGGAATCTTAATTGTTTTTTCTTTTGGGATGACCTGTTAATAACACTTTTTTCTGTTCAATGCCACTTACCAGGTTTGTCTCCACCCAACACCAGCCTGAAGTGTGGAGTTGTCATCCATCTCCCAATGATACACATGATGTAGGTCCGAAGCCTAATGATAAAGCTGCAGTTCTGGGAGTGTTGACAGAAATTATTTCAAAATTAGTGGGGAAAGTGGGCAACCCTGCCTTTTCCCCTGGACATTGGGGGGAATATTGTCCTTGACTCATTTGTTTGCAAATGTCAACCTGTACAGGGCACTCACCATCTTAAAAAACCCACAACCAAAGCCGGAGCTTGACAAGACTCTGAAGAGGAAGGAATAATCAATCCTATCAAAATGTGCAGTAGCACCTGGACCATATCAAGTGCTGGATGGGATTACCATAACCAATAATTACGGGCCCAAATAACCAGACAGACTTAAAGAATATGGCAAAGTACTACTTTATTATCAATTCAATAAAGCAGGGTAATCTGGCAAGCATAGCAAGTGGCAGCTTACTCACTCTCAAAATACATTTCCATTATACAAAGGCTTTATACCCCAAATATGCTTCACCTATGATGTCATTCTACGTGGAAAATAGTAAAAATCTATCGGATGGATGGATTGATTAAGGGAACATATATACCTATACTTCATTTACGTGTTAGTAACATAATTGGCTGGCCTTTCTCTGGTACCTTCTCTGGTAGGCATGCCTGAGACTACCTCTAACTACATATAATACAGATAATGGTAGATAACAGCAGCGGATTGGCTTCTGTAACACTGTATAGTGCATCACTGCATAGGCCATCCAAATTGGTTGGCACGCTCTTCCAAATTTTGAGATTCGGATTGTTAGCAGCACCTAAGCAAAATGAAACCCCCGGTGCGGGGAACAGCATCAGACCACTGCTCTCTTTGGTCAAATAGCCTACCATCTCTCATCAGTTAGGTCCTAAACCAAGCCTTCTTCTCTGTAGTTGACCTTGCAGACTGTTATCTTCTCCATAACTTTTTTAAGGGAGTGAGTGTGCACTGCTATCATCAGATGGAGCTTAATGGATAGGCCTTTATTTCGATGCTTGCAGCATGTCTGAGGAGGCCATGATTTCCCCATCCTGTCGATACTTACTGGTTCTTCTAATCTTCTATTACATTGATCACTTCCACCACAACAATAAATTCGGACGAGCACCATCAATCGCATTGCATTTCCCAAAACAATTCTTCAAACAATTCTCAAGTCGACAAAATAATAATCTTTTTGCTCCTTCGTTTATGGCTCTTTCAATTCTTACTACCCTGTTTTTATCTTTCACAACCTAACAATCTTATTTTATTTTATTTTTTCTTGATGTTTACCCTCCTATTATTTTGTTGGCGCCAACTGCTTACATTTAGGATTTGGTAACTTAGTCAAATGTATTATTTATTTTTGTTCTATAGTTTCAACCTACAACCTATATTATCAAAACTAATACAAAACACATCAACATTTCACACTGAGATTTTCAAAACCCCAGACAAATTGGCCCACTTTTTCTATGATCGTCTTGTTCTATTCTCTAGACGTATCTCAGCTCCATTTTACTCCATTTTGGAGTGGGTTGTGCACACTTGTTTGGATCTAGCCGCATGAATCCCTTAAAAAACACTCCATTCTGGAGTTTGGTGTGGTTCCTTCTCCCTCCTTGAGGACAGGCATCGAGTGAACTTCTTCTCCCTAAATCAATCCTGTTACAGTCCCCACCTATATACACATGCATTATAATCCCTCCCTCTTCTGTTTGCCACTTTCAATGTTTCTACTTACATTTGTTCGTTCAGCTTGAGCCCTTCGGTATTGACTCTTCCTCTGTCGACCACTTCGCTTTCAGTCCACAGGCACTTGCGGGGACCGGATAGGAATTTCTTTAAAAAAGATACCTGCCCACCATCTCTGGTCACACGTGTTGTACTACCGCTCTACATAGGAAACTCTGCAGTCTTTCGGCTGATGGTGGAAGACGTCAAGAATCCAAGAGTCTGTATCTTGAACCACCTGCACCGCTACCAACATGTGCAGAAGCACCTGGAGCATATCATTTGCTGGACAGGATTACCATAACCAATAATTACGGGCCCAAATAACCAGATAGACTCAAAGAATATGGCAAAATAGTACTTTATTATAAGTTAAATAAAGCATTGAAATCTGGAAAGCATAACAAGTCACAGATTACTCACTCTCAAAATACTGTTGCATTATTCAAAGGCTTTATACCCCAAAATGCATCATCTATGCTGTCATCCTACATGGCACATAATAAAAACCTATTGGGTGGAGGTATTGGTTAACAGAACATATATACCAATACTTCGTTTAGGTGTTAGTACCATAATTGACTACCCCTACTCTAGTAGGCAAGCCTGAGACTACCTCCAACTAAGTATAATACAGATAATAGTAGAATAGCAGCAGCGGATTGGCTTCTGCAACAATGTATAGTACATCACTGCATAGGCCATCCTGATTGGTTGGCACCCTCATCCAACCTTGGAGATTCAGCTCATTAGCAGCATCTAAGCAAAACGAAACCCAGGTGCGGGAACAGCCTCAGATAACTGCCTACTTTGGTCAATTTGTCTACCATCCCTCATCATTTAGGCCCTAAGCCAAGGCTTCTTTTCTGTAGTTGACCTTGCTGACTGTTCTCTTCTCTGGAATATTTTAAGGGAGAGATGGTACACTGCTATCTTCAGTTGGAGCTTAATTAATAGGCCTTGTTTTCAAGTCTTGCACCAGGTTTGAGGAGACCATGATTTCTCCATTCTGTCAGTTTATTTAGTGCTATTTGATTGAATTATACTGAATGTTTTACTCTCTTTGACCTCTGGAGACTTGGTTGCTCCATTTTGCATTTGATTTCATCACTTGTACATGTCCAATACTTGGTCCTCCCAGATGTTTACTCCTTTGCTTAATCTGAGGGAAATATGTCTTACCTACATGGCTTATCCTCTTTGACTTCTTTTGTACCTTGCGGTTGCTTCTCACCAAATCTCTTCTCTTGATCCTTAACCAAAAAAATATTAGTTGTTTTTGCATGAATCTGTATTCCAGTAACTTTCAGCTCTTCTGCCTGGGTCTCTCTCCTTGGAGTTTTCAGTTTACTATCACAGAAAACCGACATCCATCTTCTCAAAATGGCGGCTTTACCCGCGTCATATTTTCTACTGTAGCAAGGTTCCATGGGCCTCATTACGAGGTTGCCAGTCCGGTAACAACGGTACCGGTATGCTTGCCAGGTCTGCCCTGGCGGAATGTAAGGCACCCGCGAGCACAGCATGCCTGTAGCACCGGCACCGTTGTGAGCGGTGCCGGTGCTACAGGCATCGCCATTCCCATTGAGCCCTATGGGGCTGAAATGGGAATGGGGATCTACCGGCACCCACAAAAGAGCAATTACCGGGTCCGGCAGGGTCGAATTACCCCGGTAATTGCCCATTTACGGGTGCCGGACTTTCATGCCGGTAGGGAGGTAGCCTTGCCACTCTTACCGGCAAGGCTACCTCCAACCTTGTAATGAGGCCCTATGTTTCTCATCTACCTTGTGTTTCTGCGTATATACATCTACTGCATCTCTTCTTACTTATAGTATTTGTATATATGATTTCTTTGCTTTTGCATGCATATTCCCTTTGTTACTTCATTACATCGTCTTTCTTTAAGTATTCATATAATGTGTCAGTGTGTCCTTGTGTCTTTTCTTCATGACGTCACTTAACACCTGTCAGACCTCACTTTAGGTTCTTCCATGTCCGATGGTGTCTGCAAACTTCCTCCCACCAGTTCAGTTCTAGGGGCACATTCGGTACGGTTGTCTGGGTGCATAACATCTTTCATATTTTCGATGCAGTATTGGGGCGATACTAGGTGTCATGCACAGTGCTTTTTTGCTGCTCTTCCAGTATGACGGAGGTGAGGGGGTGGGCTTCATGACTGAGAGGTACATCCCCTTCTCTACAAAAGGTTTTTTCTGCATCTATTGACAGCGCTAGGCTCAGCCAAGCAGCGTCTCTCAAAACAGTGTGAGGTCCAAGTGAAGCCTAATGCTGTCAGTTCCTTCTCTGCCCCTCATACGTCCCACGTGATTGCCGGTAATGAACTGTTACATCACAGTAGTGAGACTAGTCTCTTTCACGTTTTCATAAATCTTGCGATCTGCATTTATCAGGGAAATTGGCCATTAATTCAGGCAGCTGGATGCCAGCCTTCCTACTTTATGGATTACTTGTCATAAGTGTTTGCGTCTGCGTCAGCCTCATCACACCAATTTCTATACCTTCACTAAAGACCTCTATAAGGAAACCGAGGGTGGAGTTTTCAATTGCCTGTAATTTCAGATTCATGGTGTCCTCATAAAGTTGTCCAAGCATCTGAGGTGTGAGCAGATTAATGTAATTTGTTTATGATTCCCTCTTCATATACAGTCGAGTTTCCAAAGACCCATAAAGCCACTGCAGCATTCAGAAGAAACAATTTACAAGCGGTCAACTGGAATTTCCCCCAATCAGGATTGTTTTTGTGGGTACCATTTTGCTCGACATTTCTTTTACTACACGCCCACAGTCTCTGCCAACCAGCTACAAAACGAACAATTGCCAACAAGTACAGTAGTCACAATGGCAATTGAATAGTGAAGATATAAACATAATGGCACATTTTCAGATAACATTTCTGAGGTCTAGACGGGCACTCATCACTCGGAGGGTTAGCTGGGATTACGAGTCCAGTACAGGGCACAGGGCAAAGAAATGACCCGGTAGTAATCGGTCGCAGCGCACATGCTTTGTTCCGCTCATTGGATTTTAATTACTTGTCCCTTTCAGGTGGCACCAAGCATTGAGAGAGAAAAAAAAAACAGTGCGTGTTAGCGCGGCACCGTCTTAATTGAGCGGCCCGTGAGGAGATGTTGGCAAGTCTCGTCAAAGCCCTTCCACTTATCATCTCTGACATCAAAGGCAGCCGTTCGCATGTGTATTTTCCAACCGGGTTCAGAAGTACGCTTCTGTTTCACGTTTAATTACTGTGCTGGCATGTAATTGCCGCCTTATATTATTCCCAACACAATCACCTCTAGAGGGGGAACATTCCAGAAGGCCTTTCTGTCCCAGGGCTGTACAATGGGAAGCTTACAGTTTTTCATTAGGCTTTCGTCTGTTACCCTAAAAAGTTGTCCTGGAATCTGACACAAACGATTTGAAAGAGAAATGTGTTGGAAGTGGAAAGCACATCTCTCTCTATTTCTCTAGCCCTCTTTTCCTCCCGCCCCCCGCCCCTGCCCCCGCCGTCCGTTTGTTCTTTCTTTCTTTCTTTCTTTCTTTCTTTCTTTCTTTCTTTCTTTCTTTCTTTCTTTCTTTCTTTCTTTCTTTCTTTCTTTCTTTCTCTTTCTTTCTTTCTTTCTTTCTTTTCTTTCTTTCTTTCTTTTCTTTCTTTCTTCCTTCCTTCCCATATGTTTCCTTCTATAATGTACTATTCTCAATAACACCTAAAAAATGTAAAAATAAAACATCTAAAAGTCTTAAATTGCTTAAAATGCAACTGAAATGAACTGGCAATTGCTGTAAACCATTTCGGTACAAATACCAGCAACTTAATCGAGTAGAAACCATTAATTTCCATATCTGACATCAACAAGCACAAGTATCTTTCTAATCCCAGAATGCCTAGCGGCAGGGATGTCACACTAGGGGTAGGATCATTTGTGCTTAGCTAGGCAGGCCCTGGAAGTGCTTTATGCTGTATCAGTAAATATTCATTTAATTCCATATCATTTCCATTGTCATCTGATCAACGAAGAGGCCTCACTTAGAGTACTGTGCCCAGCCCTAGAGGTGTTACGTCCAAGTTGATAAAGCAGTCATCTCATACCATACAATAACTAATGAGAACCATTAGATGGGAAAATAATTACACCTGTTATTACAGCACTTAAAAGCGGGGAGATATCCGGCATGAAGCGCTACTTAAAAACAGGTATTTTAGTTTGTCATAGACGGGGCAAAATTGTTCAGACAGAAACCACAGCTCCTGAATATGAAGCGTTTGGGTTGCTATGGACATGATCAGTTCCTCAAGAAACGTTTTTCAAGTGGTTTAGGCACAAATACTACAAATGGGGCATCTGTTTGATTTCATGATCAGTCTTGTTAGGGCGAGGCAGGATGTTGGCAGAGCAACTGAGGAAGTATGATGTAGATAAGGGGGAGGTAGACAATTAAGTTAAGCTTTAATTGAGAGACAGGCACATCATTTAAATAGGTTTTAGTCGAGATACAGATAGATGTGACATGATTTGACTGTGGGTAAGGTAGAAATTGAACTTGGAAATACCTTCTTGTTGACACCTCTACTGTCTCCACTGCGTCCCCATGACCAGCTTGCATGATATAAACATGTGTGGCATAAGGCTGGGGAAGTGCGGGGTATATGGGGATTGGTGACAGGGCAGAGTGAGGCTTGGAGGGGATTGAATGTGAAGTTGGCCAAAGTGAGCCCAGAAGAGGGTTGCTGACGAGAAGGGACCAAGGCTAAAGTCCCATGAAACAGTGTGTTGCCAAGAGTGAACCCAGCCGAGGGATGCCCACTGGAACTGTTTAAAAAAACATTACGATTTGTGAAGGATGGAAAAGCCATAGTGAACCCGGTGGAGGGAGGCTGAAGGCAGAGCGTCGGCGCCCAGAAGAGGGGGACCCAAGGGTGAATGATCCTCACCCTAAGGAAAAACAGGAAACAAACTTTCATTTTGTTGAAGGAACTTTTGTTTTATTGTGTAAACATGTCAGGCACTCAAGGCAAAAGACTTTCAAGGGAAAGGAAACTTGGCCATCGAGGCTGCTGATAAACTGGAACAGAACCGTCGACTCGTGCTGGGAAAGCTCGAGTGTGTGCTCTTCTCCAAGATCCCACCTTACCGGTGCTCAGAACTTGGGGAAGAGAGACCCAAGCTACCGCATCCTGACATATTATTTATGAACACCTCTTTATTTTCTTGGAGGCTATCCCATGCCCTTTTTTGTTTTAGTTGTAAAGTGTGGCAATAGGGTTCTTAGTATAGGCCCGTTTTGTTTGACATAACGCCACTAGGATTGCATTATTGTCATTTGATGGTTGATGCATTCTCCGATCTTAGATTGAGGTGTAGATTAGGCTTTTTTCCAACCTATATAGTTTAATAAACACCCTTGAATTGTGATCACTTGTGTCTGTCTTTACTGTTGTCACAATGAGTTCCTTACATTGTAACCATAAAGTCCCTTTAACAAAAGGTTTTCACCGAATTTCCTAGGTTTTTATAAGTGCAAATTAACCGTAACATCCCTTTAACAAAGTTTTTTCACTGAATTTCATAGGTTTATTTTGGTGCAACTTAACTATAGCGTCCCTTTAATCGCATTTTTTCACTGAATTTCATAGGTTTATATGAGTGAAAATGTTTCATGGTGTTACATCACTGTATATAAGCTATCAAAAAATGCTATTTTAACATATATGAAAGAACTGTAAACCTCCTTTAACAAACATTTTTTTGCAACGCATACTGATATGTGTCGTTATCAGCAGCGCATGATGGGGATGCGAGTCATGGTGGAATTGCCAAGGGCATGAGGCTCGGCCATGGCACCAGCCCCACCAAACTACCTCCATTATCCACTGCACCTACCCTGCATCCTACTTCAGTGTCCAATATACCCTCATAATGTGACCAATGACCAGTCCTCATGGCTTGCGTGGTCAGTCTCCACAATCCGTGGGGCATAGGCTTCGGCCATGCAGCATTCCACAATAGGCAAATCAGAGTAGACATTTGTCTTGCCGGGGGCTAGGCCCACTGCACAGGCAGCAAAGTTATATCACTATTTCTTGGACTTACTTTTTTACACTTTCAAGAAAGTAAAACACAGGACACATTTGCAAAAGCATGCGTTCAGGTCCTTGCTGTTGGTCCTTGCGCAAGTTTGCTGCAATTCTGTCCAGCACTTCGTACTGTAGCCACAAGCAGAATTTGTTTTGCCATTCAAAACTATCCCTATTTAGAAAAACATTACCACATAGCTCGTCCTGTGTGGCCAGGCCCACTTTAACCACATTGCTGGTCCCTCATGGTCATGATCAGATTGTGTCATTTGGGTAACTGCCCAAGGCCAGAGGCTATACCTCAATCACCAAAGGTATATTACTATTTTTTGTAGCTACATCATGACACTTTTAAAAAAAAAAACACTGACACATTTGCAAAATCACGCTTTCAGGTCCTTGCCAATGCTCTTTGCACAAGTTTGCTGCAAATCCATCCAACACTTTGTGCTTCAGCCGCAAGCAGAATACTTTTTACCATTCAAACCTAGCGCTTCGGCCATGCTGCATGCCCCAATAAGCAAATTAGAGTACACGATTATGAAGTAATTGCAGGGCAGTAGAATGGGTAAATCACTGCGCTTGAACTAGTATTTTAATCGGAGTACAATGGTGCTGGTGATGTGTTATTTTGTGAAGGGCACTTTCTTTCTTCAAGTGGAAGGTTTTGAATAGGAGAGTGAGCCCTGTTCATGTGAGTGCTGGGTTATACAATAAATAACTGTTGTCATAATAAAGCAGTCTTTAAAATCATTGTTGGTGCTATATCTATTGTTAGAAGTCAGCTGACACGTGATTAAACCCTCTAGAGTCTTTCTCAGGCGTGTGGATTGTGGGCCAGTCGTTGCAGCGAGGTGGTGGAAATGAGTTCGGGATGCAATCCCAATATCTTGTCCCGGTATGGTCACAAATAAGGTTGGTTGATGTTTTTGGAGGGGTGGCCCGGTGATCATGTGGGCACCTGGTTTGGCGTGCTCAGTAATTATCTACTGATTAGCATTGTCTCTTAGCCAGATGGGGTATGCAAGGTGTATGCAGCAATTATCACAGTGATCTGTTGATGCAATCCTGTCCAGCACTTGGGGCTGTAGCCACGGGCAGAATTTGTTTTCCCATTCAAACCTATGCCCATTTTGGAAACCTTTACCATATAGCCGTCCGTAGTGGCCATGCCCACCTTACCCCCATTGCTGTTCCCTTGTGGTCATAGCCAGTAGCCAGATTGTCTGAATCATGCTTGTTGGCCATGACTGAGATAATCTGCCCACTGCCCAAGGCCACAGACTGTAGCTCAGTCACAGAAAGGTATATCACTATTTCTTGTACCTAGATTATGCCACTTTTCAAAAAATAAACTACAGACACATGTGCAAACCCATGCTTTCAGGTACTTGCCAATGCTCCTTGCACAGGTTACTGCAAATCCATCCATGTCTTATTTTTTGAAAAGTGTCAAAATGTACGTTCACAAAATAGTCATATAACTTAGCGCTCACTTGACAAAATCCATTCAGACTTTACAGAAACATTCAAGGGTGGATCTTTAATCTTTCTGAAATCTTTTGTGCACCCACACTTTCCTCAGTGCCAATACATGATGACAAGATAGCTCGGCCAGCTAAGCATTTGCTGCTGAGATCTGCAGTTTGCAGGTATGGTGGATAAAATGAGTACCACGTTTGGCTGGGTAATAATGTAATAATGTTGTTATGTAAAGTGCTCTGATGGAAGTTCTATCTAAATAAATAAAATATATAATAGCTTACTATTAATTCATGTTTTCAACAAATTGGAACCTACCCATTTCTCACCAAACTCTTACTTACGCTGAACCTCACGGCTCTGCTTGTAGGCCTAAAAGCGAGCCACCCAGACCTCCATTCCCTCTAATGACACAATTCACCCAGTCCCTAACTCTTGCCCTAAATTGGCATTTTAGCATTTCTTTTTACTTTATATTTTCCTTATTTTAAATACATTCCATTATGCTTATAAAATATGCGTAAGGCATTTTTCTTAAGTAAATTCACACACCTTGATTTAAAGCAAATGAAAAGCGCAATCAAGTAAATTACTGCAAAGAAATAAATATAGCAGTTACTATACTTCCCCAATCCAGTCT
The DNA here is from genome assembly GCF_040938575.1 of Ambystoma mexicanum. Lineage (NCBI taxonomy): Eukaryota > Metazoa > Chordata > Amphibia > Caudata > Ambystomatidae > Ambystoma > Ambystoma mexicanum. The sequence continues at coordinate 241,645,674 of NC_090940.1, read as the reverse complement.
TGCAGAATTCATCGACATGAGGTTTTTTGGGTTTTTTCCCCATTATAAATGCAGGTATACCCTTACCAAAAACAAAGACATAAACAGGGCCGGATGAGCAACTCAAAATAGAAATTGAAAAATGTGAGGTTTGTTATGAAATTAGATTGAATATAGTTTAGGGGAGACTTGTACAGGTGCCAGAGGATGGACCCTCTCTCTATCAGGGATGGTGATATAAAATCTCTAATATAATTTAAGAAAGCCATTGTAAAGTCACCGGGCGAGGGGGCATTCATAGGCCCTCATAGTCTAAGAACAAAGACGGAACTCAAAGTTACATTAAGGAGAGAGTGTTATACAGAAACCCGCCCCTTGCTCTGTAATGCAATGTAAGTTTCAGTGTGGCAGGACCCTGGACATCTTGTTAAATGCGTGTCTTTGTGTGCCCCCATGGTGAGCTGGCCCTGCTGAGTTGGAACTTAATGCAGAGACCACGATGTTGCCACAGGCAAGTTGAACTAGTAGTCTGAATTACTGCCCTTAACGATTAACAAATATGTTGATAACAGGCCTAGCCTTTTTTTTTTAATTGGCTGGTGGTGTTACACCCCTCGCCTTATTGGGTCATTGATTTTATTTTAAATTGCATTTTGGGCTATTTTTAAAAGTATGATAGAAATGCTCATGCCTTACATAAGTGTTTCCATCTTGGAATGACGCATTATGTAAGAGTCTTGTCGGCGCAGCACATTCTATTGACCATGGGACGGGAATGCAAGGAAAGTGCCACCAATTTGCAGCAGATTTGCAGCAGATGAATTCGCACCGGATTGCGAAAAAGGATGGCCTTTACTCTGTGGCTGAAAATCCTGTGACATCCACTGACCACATGCTGCACAAGGAAACATTGAACGCAATGTTTATGGCAATCAGGCCCATAATGTAGACATCTAAATATGCAGTACGTGTTTGAATGGTGTCCATAACGACCGTTAATAAATGAGTTTCCCTGCATTTAGACTGCTTTACAGAGCTCTTTCACATACACACAGAAAGGATGTCTGACGCAGAGTCTCTGCTTTGTTCTGAACAACGCAGCCCTCCTTCCCAAGTTTCCCCAGCATAGCCTTCCATCAGTAGTGGCACGTGAGAGGTTAATTACAGAGAAAAGTTTTGTTTTGTTTTCTCGCCTGCGAGGTTTCAATTTTCACACCCCTGCGTTTTGGGCAATTCCCTCAAATTGCCAAAGGGCAGCAGTGAAGTGCAGTGAACTGTTCTGGCAGTTGACAGTTGCGACTGCCTGTGCATGTTTTCCACAAGACCCTCACTTCTATAATTGTTCTTGCGTTTTTTTTCATTCCTACAGTAAATCAAAAGTGAAACGCAAATAGTTTCATTTATTTTGCCAATGGAAATTCAGAAAGCAGAACAATAAACCAATGTATTTTCCTTGCATTTCTTTGCGGATTTGTCCTCGGTGCAGGTGCCAGCTCCAATATTTAGGCTGCTCTAAGAAAAGTGTCCTGTGTCCAGCACAATCATCTCAGATTTGATGATTTAAGGCCAATATGACAACTCAAGGTATCTCTCAGCTGGTGAAAATCGAGGCAGCTGCTTATAACTTTCAGAATGCCACTCAGCAGAGCACATTACTTAGAATTAGTACCCGGCCGGGGATGGGATGGGTGTGTCAGCCTCCCAGCCAATGAGGAGGTTTTGAACAGGGGAATTACCACATGGTAATCCACCCATCTGAGTCTTCTCACGGCTGGAAGCTGCCATCTTCCTGCGCCAGGGAATGAGGTAAGTGCTCCCCTCTTCCACCCTCTCCCCTCCCCTGCGCAGATTCCCTCCCCCCACACTTACCTTCTTTTTGTTTCTATTTCGGGAGCAGACACGCTGGGAACACTTCTGTTACCAGCCTGTCTGCTCCCGATCTGCGACACACCACCATGGAAAGGAAGAAGGGGCTATATTTAATCCCTTCTCATCGTTCCATGGCGGCCTTTTTTTTGTTTACTTTTTGAAATATTTTTTTAATGGCTGTCACAGAAAGGCAGAAGGGACTCTAGCTAGTCCCTTCTCCCTTTTCCATGGTGGCCATTTTTTGTGTTTACTTTTTTTTACCATTTACAATGGCCGCCATGGAAAGGGAGAACGGACTACGTCTGCCCTTCCTTGGTGGGCATTTTTTTTTCTTTGTGATTTTCTCAACAGAAAAAAATGCTTTTAGTACCTCAGTTTTACAGGCTGGGGTATTAATGGCAATAATCCCCTCGAAGGGTGGCATTACCACTTCAGGTAATGCCCAGGGGCCCATAGTTACAGGCCAGAGTGAAGCATAACATTTGCCAGAAGCTAAGAGTGTCAGGCCTACTCAGTCTTTGTTTCCTAGAAAGCCAATGGATCTTCTACTAGCCAGGGAGATAGGGGACAGCTGGGGCAAAGCATATTAAACTCTTGAATGCCCGAGTATGTGTAGTATGTGCTCTTGAAAGCTGTCAGATAAAAAACGAGTTGGCGTATTAAAGGTATCAACTCAGCGATATCCGGTTGGTGTTCTTTTTTTTCTTTTTACTATTTTCATTTTTTACAGCAAACTGTACAGTGATTGGTCAGTATGGACATATTTTTTTACCGTGCAATACCATTTTTTACTCAGTGTTAAGGGTGAAGGCAGGATAATGAGTGTTGTTGCTACTTGTTTTTGTCCCACATTGGTGGGTCCAGTCTGGACAACTCTTTACTATGATATGGCATAATAGAGGAACACTCATTATGACACCTTCACCCTTGATGCCAAGTAACAAATGTCATATCAAAGTAAAGAAATGTCCAGTCTGGATCCACCAACATGGGGCAGTATCAAGTAGGAACACTAATTTTGCTGCCTTCACTCCTGCATTGCATTTTTTACCAGGCATCAACATGATGCCCAGTAAAAAATGCTATATCAAAGCATGAGGAGCCGTTCCTCCTCCCGCACTTCTTCCACTGCCCCTACATTTGCTCCACAATCAGAGGGCTGCTTGCAGGGCCTGGCACACACACACCAGCAATCACACAACATCATTAATTCTTCTTTCATTCTCACATGATGGGCATGCAATACCAACCACATGGCATTCATTATTAAGAAGGCATTGATTCTTCATCCACTCTTACATTATCAAACACGCATCAGCATTCATACAGCATTCATCATTCATTCTTCAGTAACTCTCACATTCAGCCATGCTGCACACCCATACAATAGTCATATGGTCTCTCATTCACACACATACCCAAACAACATACACTCTCTCATGCATGCACCCAATTACAAACACAAACACTTGCATACATTGCATATACGCACATACAAATACATTCTTTTTTTAATTTGTAGCTGCTTTTGGGCAGCTCCAGCACAGATATCTCCATCATTCAATGCCCTTTAATGACCCATGAAAAGGGATGGGGAGTTTAATCACCCAAAGTGGACTGAAAGGCTAACTAGAATTTAACATGGAAGCAGTGGAACATGTCTTAGATAGGAGGGGATTAACATTGCCTTTTGATGAATGTGCATGTATGTACGTGTGCAGCTTTTAGATGGTACAAAATACCAGCAGAAAGTTAATTAAGGCATAGCTTTTGCCCCCTAACTGATAAGTCTATGCCACCATGCTAAAAATGAACTTGAGGGTTTACAACGTTTGTCTGATTCAGATCACTGCCATTAACTATTCAAGTACTCAGATTATCAGCTTTATGCACGTTGAGTTAGCTCTTCCAGAACTTCAAACAGTGACTTGCAATGTGACCCCAAGACCCAGGATAAAGTATTAGTGAGCAGTCAGACCTGCAGGGTGACATGGGATGTGTAAATGTGGCAACTTAGTTGTAAGCCATTTGTTTACAAGGAGCTCTAGAAAGTGGTTGTGACAGGTCATCTCATGTTAGGCTAGTACAGGGTTTGTGTACTGCTTTATCACAGGTGAGGCAGCCCCTTGCTTGATGGGGAAGGAATGTGAGTAGTGAACCCATGCTGAGGGTTTTAAATCCAGCCCAAGACTCAAATGAACTGCCCCTGGCACTGCTGAGCCCAAAAGTGCAGAAATGTTGAAAACACACTGTTGGCAGAGACAAGGCCAGCATGTCATTCAGAACCATCAAGTAACTGAATGTTGGTTTCAGAAAAAGGAAAAGGAAAAATTGTGTTCAAATAACAATGCCGAAAAGAAATGAGGCCTACCTTCTATTACAGGTTATTGACACTGAAATGCACTTTTCCCAAAAGAAAGCTGCATTTTTGCAGCTTGATTTGAAAGGAACTGTTTACGGAGGAAACTCCATTGCCAGAGAAAGTAAAATGCATATTTTATCATGTGAAGTGGGACACTGCTGGCATGGTGTGGGAGAAAAATGCACATTGTATGATGCAAGGTTTTAAAACAGGCTTCACGTGTACAGAAAATGTAACTAATTTAAAAACAATTATTTCTGTTCATCAGTGCACCAAAAACGTGTGCTTAGCCCAAAAGACCTTTCCCGATGACGTTCAAAGCCCAGGCACTGCTCACCTTCCCTATCCTATCAGACCCTTGGATTGTCTATGAAGTAACAGTGAAGATTATTCTTGTGAGGGGTTTTATGCAGTTGATTTGACTGACACTGAGCAAACAAAGACCCAGCTAATAGTTGTGAACTTTGAATAATCCTCAAGAATTAAATTCAATGTGTGGTCTCTATCCGTAAGCTGATGACAGCTGACGTGCACCAGAGGAGGTCACATGAGTCTGAAGGTGGAGCTATCCTCTCTGCTCTCAAAGGGAAGAGAACAGATGGTTCATTGACCCTATGAAAAACAATGTACATGACTTTATAGAAGGCAGGGTCAACAAAGAATCAGATGGCCCAGACCAATGTCTATGTTTGAAGAAAAGAAATGTGATGTGTAATTGAAGTAAAAATTATGCAAAGGATTTGTGATTACCATGGGTGCTATGGGGAAATCATACTTGTTGATTATCCCAGGAACCATAATTCTAACGAAAATGAATCAAATATCATGGAAAAGATTATGAGAAGACCTATCTGATGAGACAACTTTGATAAGGATAAGAAGATACAATGTGTTCATAACTTCCATGCAAAAGTTACAGAGTGGAGAGTCAGGAAGATCGACCTAGATATCTGTCTGCATCTGTCTGTAAAATCTCATGATGATAATTGTTAAGCTTTTGAAAAAAATCACAAACCTCTGCCATTTGCATCATGCAACTGCGTGCCGAAAGGAGACACAGTGTATTACGTCCAGCATGATCAAACCAATTCAAAAATATCTACTTTGTGACTCTTTTTGTAAATAGAAAAAAGTTGTCACGTTGTAGATTCTTAAGTTCATAACTGGAGTGTTTAAAATTGCAAGCCCAAAAGGGTGGAGTTATACTTCCCATAATTGGAGCCTCTTAACTAAACCAATCAAAAGAAATAGACTAGGCTTTGTTTAATGTGGAGGACAAATAGATGTCTAATCCGAATAATGAACCAATAATCTGGCACCTGATAATTTAGAGATTTTGGGGTGTGATTAGAGGTTTAAAGGTGACTCAGAGTGGGAAAATGGGGTGTAACGCTCACCTGGTATCCACGGGGACGTCACTCAGATGTTCTGACCTCTTACAACCTCAAACCCTTCCCTGGAGTCTACTCGACTGGAGACTGGGCCTGAAACACAGGATTGGTAGAGTTTAACTCCCTATTGTCTCTGGGTGCTTGAACCCCTTCTTCCCCATGGTCCAACCCTTCCCTTTGATCCACAGCTCACCTTGCTTTCTTAGAAAGTGTGCTATCCATTCTGCTTTCAGCGCAGGGGCGCGTTGATTGATGCAGGCTCGTTGCTGCCTAGTTACTTCACTGGCAAGAGTCCGACAGGTAAGTATAATGAGCCTTTTGAACAGTTCTCTAACTTTGTTCCTTTCCTTCCTTAGATGATGGCCGGCGTCCGGGAATGGCGACGTGCTGCTGAGATGAGTAGCGCTGAAGGTGAGTGAGAGAGCAATGTGCAAGTAAGCGCGGTATGCGGCGCCTCTAGATGTTTCCACGCTAACATGGAGTGTCTTTTCCCTCTTGCAGATGGATGAGAAGTTCCGGAGACAGAGTTACCCCAGAGCGGCTGGGATTCAGGTAAGCGTTTGAAGCTCATACAGTCTTTAAAAATAAGCGAAGATTTGCTGTATTCTTACTAATGCCTTTTTTCTGTTCTTTTCCCTTTTTCTTAGGAAACGGCGTGCCGGGATGGGAATGACAACGCTGAAGATGCCCGCAGAACAGAAGAAGCGATGAATGATGGGCAGAAGCGCCGCAAGCTAAGGCTGTTCCTAACGGTGTTCTTGTTCTTGCAGGAGCTAAGCGCAGAAGAAAGATGCAGGCCTACTGGAGACCGATCCGAACACGGTGAGTGTCACGCTGCAGATGCAGAAAACACAAAGCATGTTTCTCAGCCTGGGCATGGCTTAAATAGTCTCTGGGTATCCCAGGTGTCTCTGGGCTGAACCACACCCAAAGGATTAGACTGCACGTGCAGTTCTGGGAACCGAAATATGTGGAGGCATCCATCTTCTCCCCATCAAAGCACTACAAGTCCAATCCCCAATGTTATCCTATGGGAGTGAGTGAGTCTGGTGCCACAAGCGCCAAGTCTGACTCCAAGTGGGTCTTTGGAGGGAGGGAGAGGCCCTTGAGGGCCATGTAGGTGATCGTGGCCTGGCTCCAGCCTGACATCTTGGAGGGCTGGGGACATGAGGGCATGAATCATGACAAGGGGAGAGCTGTCTGAAATTATCAGAGTGGGAACTGCTGAAAAATTGCTGCAGAACCATCATTGGCTGGGAGACAGAAAGAGCAAGGAGAGAACCATGAAAAGAGACAGAGACTGGGTATCCATAACTGGGAGAGGCAAATAGAGGGATTGATGCTGGAGGCTCTCCATGATTGATGTTGGAGTCTAACTGGTCCATGTCCTTTACCATGAGATGATCCAGGAGGCTTGATGTTTTTTCCTGAGCACAAAACCCGGAGATGTTCTATGCAAGTAAACCTGTCCAAAAGAACCAAGTATTTTGGGGATATGTTTGAATGAATACCTTCCCCTTATTTATTGATTGGCATATGTAAGTAGAGCGCTAGCATTTTCTTACCAAGTAAGAATTTAATTGATCCCCATATAGCCAAATGACGCAGGGTGATTTTGTGGAAGTTTGAAATCCACAACATCTCTCCCAGTGTGAATAACGGTATAGCCATGTAAAGTAATTTTGGGCCCACTTACATCCTTTTAACTAACTTCAGAATCCCCTAACGGGGGCATGGGATTGTGTTTCAAAATGAAATTCCCTTCTGTTCACCATTCAACAGACCCTGCCTTAAAGCAGAGGGGTTGCTAATGGTAAACTGAATATCTGAGTCTGTGCTGGGGCAGAAAGGTGTCTCGCCCATTTACTCAGCGTGAAGTCGCTGATTTAAAAATGCACTCTCTACATAGAGTGAGAAAGAGACTCGCCCATTTACTCAGCGTGAAGTCGCTGATTTAAAAATGCACTCTCTACATAGAGTGAGAAAGAAACTCATGATAGAAGAGAGATTTTCCATTACATAGTGGTGAATTAAAAAGGGTTCCATATATTAAAAAGTGTTCTGTTCTTAAAAGTATGTTGTAATGGAACACTGCTGGCCTTGCAAATTGTGCAAGGGGATCCAAATAAAGAGTGCTGCATATGTTTAATTTCTTTTTGCCAACAGAAAAGTGTTGCATATATTGCCAAGTGTATGGTCCTGTGATATTTCAAGGTGCTGCATAATTCTTTACAGTAGGGGATTTTGTGAGCGACCAAAAGTATTTGAAGTAGTTATTTGACCTGTGTTTTTTTTTACATGTCACCCGAAAGGAAAACTGTGTATGTTGTTGTGCAAGAGGTTCTGTGATTTTTAGTTAACACACAGCAGCAAATTGTGTTCAACTTGTTTGTGTTGAAGCTTTGTTTTTGTACCACAGAGTAAGATGGCCTGTCTTGTGATTTTGTCCAATAGTGCCTTGCTCTATTTATTAATAAATATATATTCCTTCTACAAATCGGCCTGATTCTTGGTTTACCTATTGCTGAAGAGTGAGGGATAGAAGTGGTACAATATGGCTTAAAGACAGGGCTAAATTGAATTGTATAAACCAAAGTGTGGACCTTTTGATTGGGGGGGCAAACTCCCTGCATTAATTTTTGCCCCATAAATATCTCCTACAATGCAGTAATGCATGCCTAAACTAGGGTTCCCAAAGGTTCCCAAAGGGCTCCATGTGAGTAGAGACACCAAGTTATATCACTGGGCCTTCACTTTTCCATGAATTGTCTACTGGGAGCTGTAATGTTAGGTAATTTCAATAGAATGTAAGCATTGGCAAAGCCAACAGTTGTGTGTGTGTGTAAGATTGAGATAGGCATTGGCAAAGCCAACAGTTGTGTGTGTGTAAGATTGAGATAGGCATTTGCAAAGCACTGTTACAATGGTTCTACCTTGACATAACATGTCAACAGCTGGAAAAATGTGTCATTATCTGGGGATAAGTCCTGGCAAATCCCTGTGTAATACTGATACACAAAACACAAGCCAAAACTAGTGTCTTTGTCAATGATTGTTGCTAACAGGATGTCAGTGTAAGAAACATATTTAAATCCATTGGCTGAAGCCACACTCAGTTAAGACATTTTATTAAACCAATAGAAGATACTCTGTTCGCCAATTTGCTAGTATTGTACTGAATTTCTAGAGGTAAAATATCTTTGAAAACATTGTTTTATTCCTATTCATGTATTAAACACTACTGAACTTATTGTCCAATGTTAGATCTGAGATAATTCCAACATGTTTGCTTCTTCAGGGCCTAATGTTAACTAGTGATACATAGATCGGATGACAAATTGGAACATTATAATGACATAAACAATATTAGATAAACCAAAAAATAAGCACATGTACCCAAAAGTCATGAAAACAAACCTAACAATCTACATTGGTCATAAATTAGAACATTGTTTTTTTACATGGAAATTACCTGGAGGGGAGAGAAAGAGAAAATAAATGATAAAGAAGTAAAACAAAATCAACAAAAAATAAAATAATATGTTAGTAATTTAGTAAAAAATATTATAAAGTGAAAAAATAAAATAACTGATACTGAAGAAAAGCACTCTCTTCCCAAACATGTTTTTGATTACCAAACCCGAAATACTCTATGTATATTATATTCATTTTTGTAAAAGGATATTGTCTGTAATGCGAGTTTATTCTGCCTTTCATACATTACATTTTATGGTTAAGAAAGTGAAAGTGATTACTACTGTGACCACAGAACTTAAACCACAATACGTGAGACGTTTTTATGTTAAACTGCAATGTGACCTATGCTGTGACCAGCTGTGATGCTAGATTTACACACGTTACATATTCAACTATTTACTCTTTGATTTGGTTTTTATAGATTATTCTGTGGCCATGTGTACGTTTGAATTTTTTTAATGCTATGCATTTATCATTTTTGTTGCTAACACAATGGTTCCTGACTTTGCCTTGGTGTATATTCCATTGGCATATACCTGTATATGATTATAAATGAACACACTGAAAATTAGTTGAGGCCTGGTTTGGGCTAGTTAAACAATTGTTCATTTGTTGCGGAAAAATACTTTCCCTGTGTAGTATGTCAATTCAGTGTCCTTTTGGTACGACCATAGCTTCTTTGTAGGCAAGGTGATAGGCAGGCGCAGTAGTGCCATAATATCTATAGTTATAATGTGACTAGAAATTGAATGTAATCACAGAAGTTGCAGAATTGTCTGCTGTTCAAAAAGGGAAAGTCTAAAATATACCTATATTTGTACTGTGCATGTGTATGAAGATCATTAAAAGCAGACTTACATGTAACTTGCTTCAATGTATATACATGGTTTTTATCTTGGCTGAACCATTGTTGTGGTTGCTGCCATGCCAGGACCTAGTGTGAGAAAGATATTATGTGGGATCAACCGTTAGTTCTGCATTGGTTGACCAGAAAGCACATAGCATTAGTTAAGGCTACCTATTTTGAACAGTACGCTGTCATTTCCTACGCTCACCTTAAGGGCATCTATAAGTGCCTGTCAACCATGTAACATCCAGTCCTGTTTTCAACTGCATCCGATGGAGTACTCTGCTTGATGCAGTTTTTAATGTGTCTGAGTGACGCTTGGTGTTCCATGTGACATGGTCATGTGATATTGTCGAGAATTAATATACTTCTGCCGTACATGCTATATTTGTTCCACCGAGCGCCATCTTGGTATTGTGTGGCTAGTTAGCTGATTGTTATGATTAAATCTAAAAGGCAAATGGGTCAAAGTTCGTCACAATTGCAAAAAGTTGTTTATAATGCGATTCAAGTCAACATATATTCAGTATAGGCTTGGAGCTTGTATCTATTTAAAGTTGATAGATATTTGTGGTCACAGGGCTGGTTGTCATGGTGATTTTTCTAACCAATAGAAATATGTCTCTTTACTGTAAAACGGATAGTGTGATATGTAATACTGCCAGTAATTCATGCACAGTAGTGCAATAAGTAACCCGTCTTGGACAATGATCCCTTATTCAATTGTGTATTGTAAATTTGAGTCTGTTGCTCGCACTAAATGTGTTCATTCCCTGTTTCCTTTCTTGTCTTTAAATACGCTTGGAAATGTTCTAATAACAAATATTCTATCTAGAGCCATGGTTCAACAATGTGTATTATTCATTCTATATGATTGAGGTCTTAATTGGGGTCTTGGAAAATTATTTTCTGACACAAGTATATATTAAATAAATGTGTCTGCTGGACGTGACTCTTGTCATATCAGATGCGTACATCGCACATTTGTATTTGAAATCTTTTAAGTGCTTGCCAATGTTGAAACAAGCCTATATCTAGAGCCGTGCTTCTACAGACTGGATCTATTCCATATCTTTGAAGTGAAAATGTATATGCATGCAGAGTAATAGTCACAGATGATTCTTAAAAGGGTTATGTTAAACAGAGGTAAACATTCATTGAGTATTGCATAACAATACGTCTGTTATGACAAATCTGGGGTAGATAAATTGAAACATTTCATGGAAAACGTACATATTGTGAGTTTCATAGAAAGGTGCTCAGCTCGTGATCAGTGTTGAAACCATTGGCGACATTGTCTGTAAGAAAGATAATTTGTGCTTCCTTTCTCCTTAGTAGTAGTTCTCTGTTGCTTCCTCTTTCATACATTTCTATTTTGTCAATGCTCACAAATCGTATATCATCCACATTGCCTCTTACGTGGTCTCTTGCCTAGTGGTTGGCCAGTGGGCATCTCTCATCTTTGTTGCAATTCGCTCTTATGTGCTCTACAATTCAAATTTTCAGTTTTCTCTTGATACTACCCATATAGTTCTTATTTCATGTACAAATTATGACATATATTACATAGTAGCCTTGGCAGTTGATGAATGAGTTGATTTTGATCTTGTGTTTATTGATCTCCCAGTCAAAATATTTATCTCTCGTAAAATCAAACATTTGACAAAAAGCACATTTATGGAAACCATCTGCTGTCGAGCATAACACGGCAGACTGTGGTTCCTGTCAATCTATGGCAGGAAAAGCACTCATAGAAAGAAAGGGGCAACTCGCTGCTGGTAGACTCCTTCATAATTTCCCTTCGACGATGCCCTAAAAAAAGAGTCGTCAGATGAACGAAGTTCGAGGGGTGAGTCGCCAACGACAAATAGTTCTAAAATGTGTTCTTGCTCTTTGAGCGCTTCTCGTCGCTCCTCCTCATCATTGCAAAAAAGAGGCATCATAGATCACCATCTTCCTGCTCCGATTCCTCTCCCGCCCTTCTATCGACAACTCATTTGAGTGGTGGGTCAAGCCCATAGAGGGTCGACGCTGTTAAAGGAGATGGAGAAAAGCTCTAAGCTTTCTTCTATTTTTGAGTCAGGAGGCCACACACTCAGACCAAGACAAACCACCATTTAGCCTGGAATATGGAACACCTAATGTTCCAGAGTCACTAGTGTTTGAGGAGTCCAGAATAGAAAACATGTATTAGAATGTGAAGAGCGCAAGTGGCCTGGACACCTCCACCGAGATTGACTTTGCTTCAGCGGACCCTACTGAACACGCTGAAGCATCATACAGACAATTAATGAACAGGGTCACAGAATACCTTGGGTGGGGGAGACCTACTACTGAATATGAGCAGGACAACCAAATGGATATACAAGACAAAGGTCCACAAAATACAGTATCTTACAATTTCACTAAGCATTGCAAAAATGAGTGATGGTGAACTGGGAGTCCCCTGACACTAACCCAGCTGTCAATAAAACTCTGACAAGGAAATACAAGCCATCCAATATTAACCCTGACTTCCTCTCAGGGCATCCTACCCCTGAGATCCTGGTTCTGCAACCTGCCACACCCATGTCTAAGGCAGCAGCTTACCCTTCCATTTCCCCCCGAAAGGGACAACAAACACTTTCACACCCTAGCAAAATGGGATTTTCAGCCAGTGGCATGGCCCTTAAATCAATTAACACCACTTCCGCTCTGGCTAAGTTAACCCACACTATGTGGGACATGATTTTGATGGCAGATGATCATATACCTCAGGGAGAAGTAAGGGAGGGCTTCCTTAATATCATAAAGAATGGAAAGGACACAATGAGCGAGTCCCTCCATTCAGGGTTGGAATCTGCTGATAGCGTTAGCAGAGCCATGGGGGCTAGCATAGTAACACATAGATTTGTGTGGTTACGGAAGTATGGGTTTGCAATGGATGTGCAGTTAACATGCCCTTTGATGCCACACACCTTTTTAGCAAAAAGGCTGATGAAAGTCTTAAAGAATTACAGACTTCCAAGTTGGCAGCCTAGTCTGTGAGAGCCACTATAAGACAACCTCAACCTTCCCATCCAACTGCTCAGGGATGGAGGGGTCTGCAATTTTGCTGCTTTTCCGCATTTGGAAGGGCGAGGGATCAGGCCATTAAAAAAGGCCAAAAAAATTCCCTTGTGGTGGACGAGGAAGAGGTGTGAAGTCCACCCACGCAGAGGCTGCCTTACCTTCAGCCGTTGCTTTAGCTATCCCAAAACCACTCTGAGGCCTTAGTCCACAGGAATGCACTGGGGGCAGGCTCAGTCAGCATTTGGAAGAATGGCGGGGCATTACTTCCAATTCTTGGGACTTGCAAACAGTGGCCAAGGGTTACTGCCTCCCATTCTTAAAAAGGCTCCCAGACCATCCAACAGGGAGCCACTCCTGCAAAACTCTGAATCTGTTCCTCTTAAAGTTTTCCATCCTGCTAGCAAAAGGTTCCATAGAGCCTGTACCGGTGACAGAGAGGAACAGGGGGTGGAACTCCCCATCCTCTTTGTTCCCCAAAATGGACAGAGGATTGAGACCCATTTTGGACTTCAGGTACTTGAACAAGTTCCTCAGGAAGGACACGTTCAAAATGGTTACCTTTTCACAGATCCTTCAGGTCCTCCAGCACCAGGATTGGAGGGTATTGCTGGACCTCCAGGATGCTTACTTCCATTTGCCTATTCATCACAAACAGGAAGTACATGAGGTTCGCTGTTGGCAGTTCTCATTATCAGTTTCGAGTTCTGCCATTCTGGCTCACCTCTGCTCCAAGGGTTTTCACTAAGTTGATGGCAGTGGTGGCAGCGAGTCTCAGGAGGGATGGATTAATATCTACCCCTACCTGGACGATTGGCTGATCAGGGCCCATTCTCCTGAACAGGTCCTGGAACTTCACAGCATCACCTGCCACTCTCTACAAAGACTGCGCTTCTCCCTCAGTTTCAAGAAGTCCCACATGCTACCTTCTCAAAAGCTCCAATTCATCGGAGCAGTCCTGGATGCTTCCTCTGAGAAAGTATTGCCACCTGAGGTGAGGGCTCAACACATTGAGCAGATGGTTGTCAAGTTCCAGAATGCCCAGCGTCTTCTGACCTTCGATTTCCTGAGGTTGGACAGTCTCATGGCATCCTGCCTTTTTCTGGTGCCAGAGGCTTGTCTGAGAATGCAGGTTCCATTGGTGTCTGTTTCAGGCAAGAGGTCAGACCTAATTCAGGTGCCGAACAGGGTTGCACAGGATCTTCTGTGGTGGGCCTGCAAGGACAGCATTCTGAAAGGGAAACCTTTTTGCAACCATGGCCGAGATAACAGTGCTTACGGATGCCTCCCTCAGGGGCTGAGGAGCCCACACAAATGATATGACCATCAGCTGTCATTGGTCTCCATCGGAGTCCAAACATCACATCGACCTTTAGGAGCTGAGGGCAATCAGACTAGCGCTGAAGGCCTTCCTGCCCCCTGTACAGGTAAAACATGTCATGATAATGATGAACAACACAGTGACCATGTATCATCTCAACAAGAGAGGAGGTATAGGGCCGCTACCACTGTGCAGAGAGGCAATGCAGCTCTGGTTCTGGACACTTCAAAAAAGAATCTCCCTATCAGCAGTTCACCGAGCCGCAGAGGAGAACATGGCAGCGGACTCTCTGAGCAGGCAGAGCACAGTCTCCCACGAGTGGGAACTAGCTCAAGAAGTCCTTCAGGAGATCTTCACCATTTGGGGAACTCCTCAAGTATATCTGTTCATGTCCAGTGTCAACAGGAAGTGCAAATTGTTCTGCTCCAGGGAATTTCCTCTGAGAGGAGCTCCAAGGGATGTGTTTATGGTGGACTGGTGTTTCCACAACTGTTTGCGTTTCCTCCAGTCCCCATCATTCCTAATGTTATCAGGAGGTTGAGGAAGTATGGGAATTCCTTAAGGTTCCATTTGCCCCAGATTTGGCCAGGAGGACGTGTTACCCAGATTTTCTGGGCATGTCCATCTGCCCTCCAATACATCTTCCGCAAAAAAAGGACCTTCTCTCGCAAGAGGGGGTTCGGGTTCTCCTTCCAGAGGTCAAGACTCTCAACCTTCATGCCTGGTTTCTGAGAGGTTGAGCTATAAGGATTGGGACCTCTTGGAAGAAATGAAGGAAGTTTCACTTTCGGCCAGGAGGCCAGGAAGGAAATCTCTGTATCGCTGCTGTTGGAATACTTTTTGCAGCTGGTGCAGAGATAGGAATGTGGAACCTTTTTCTGTGTGACACACCTATGGTATTATCCTTCTTGCTATATCTAGCCTATCTGGGGCTCCAGGTTGACCTGTGTAGGGATAGTTGGCTGTGCTATCCATCTTTAAGTGCACACCTGAGCAGGCATCTTATTTCAGAATACCTATTGTGATTAATTTCTTGATGGGCTCACAAATGTGTTCCCTCCAGTCTCGTTTGTGGTTTGCGTTTGGGATTTAAATCTGTTTTGGAAATTTCTTATGTGGGCTCCTTTTGAGCCTCTTCATTCTTGCCCGTTAAGGTTACTAACATTGAAAACAGTATTTTTAACAGTGATAACATCAGCGCACGGAGTCAGCGAGTACAAGCTTTGTCATGCAAACCGCTTTTCGCAACCTCTTTCCAGCACACCTTTCTCCCACTTTCCTCCCAAAAGTGGTTTGGGAATTTCATTGACTTGACCCCAAAAGGACTTTAAGATTTTACATCTCTTGTATGCCAAAGGTGAGGCAAGAAGACCAGTTGTTTTTTGGATACACTGGACACAAACTGGGTCTTGCAGTGTCAAAACAAACTTTATCCTGTTGGATAATTCTATGCATCTCTGAGTGCTTTAACGTGGCCCAAAAGTATTCCCGTGTGGGCTTGCGAGCACATTTAATGAGGGGTGTGGCTGTAAAGACTGAAGGGGGTATCTGGAATTATGCCTTCTATATGGTAGAGTAGAAGCACAGAGCACCCCAGCCAATGTTCTCAATTTGGTAGCTTGGACGAGCAACCAAGGCTTAAGCTCTCAGTAGGTGATGCAGGCTGGTTCCTAAGAACAGTGTAGTCCCCAACCCACCCACAAAGGAATGTACACATTATGTAATGTGCTAACACAGTTCTTTATATAAATAAGGTTCAAGATATATACATCAATTAATAACACACTTTGTACTCTGGCAAATCTAATATGGCAAATATATACAATGTCTATGTGGTACCACTCTTAACTATTGGCTACTTTAAAATGCACCAACTGCTGACAGTTTCTGATGGCATACAAATCAAACAGTAATGTGTATGAGCAAAGGACAGAGGATGGAATGCAAGTTAGGTTAAACAATGTCAAAATGTTTCTCTTGCTACTAAGACACAGTTCTGTGTGGGGATCCCCCACCTGGGCATCCTGTAATAAAGAGTATTAACAAACCCAGTCAATTAATGTTTAAGATAGGCTTGTTTCCTGGTCAAAAATGTTCAGCTACCCCAATGTACCTGAGTTAGCAGAGTTTCTTAAAAGGTTCATTGACGGATCCCTTGAGGGTGGCCTCCCTTTAAAGCAGAAGACACAGGGCGTCGAGAGACCTCGAAGAAGGTCAACCCTGGTGTCGAGAGTCTTCGAATAAAAGAGTTTGGTGCTGCAACGAAGGCTCGATGAAGAACGTAGGCCCGGCAGTGGGGCATCGAGGGTCGGCGTCGGATGTTGGCATCAGTGATCAGGACTCGACCACGGCTGGACTTTGGGTACAAAACTGTTAGCGTCTTTGTGGACTTTGGATTGCGAGAAACCCACTGTCAGATTCTCCTCGGTCATTGACAACCTCGACTTTCTCCGGCGGGACAAAGCAGTCAACGGTGACGGCAAGGGAGCCCTTCGTTCGAATGTTCCTAGACAAAGGTGGA
Source organism: Ambystoma mexicanum (assembly GCF_040938575.1). Taxonomy (NCBI): domain Eukaryota; kingdom Metazoa; phylum Chordata; class Amphibia; order Caudata; family Ambystomatidae; genus Ambystoma; species Ambystoma mexicanum. The sequence goes on along the minus strand of NC_090940.1, from coordinate 241,628,859 downwards.
GCCTTTCGGGACTGGCTTCCAGGGTGCCTCAATGAAGATCACCTTCTGCACGAAGGTCCCTCGTAGCTCGGGGAGAGGTTTTATAGCCAGGTGCTCTCTCGGATCAGTCCTCAAAAGACTCGACAGCTTTCAGATCGGGTTGAAGGAAAGCAGCAGCAATTCTTTTTCTTCCAGCTGGGCTTCAAGGATAAGTGGCTTCAAGTTTCAACTTCAGCTTCTGAACAATTTGGTATGTTTGAGGTCCACAGATATACAGATATATCCCTCATTCACACTGCTGAGCCAAGTCAGAAGGGCATTCATGCAGGAAGGCATCCAGTCAGGCTCACAGTGCATTCAGGCCATTCACTTCCACCCAGACACCCATAACAAGGAATGTGGATTGGGGCAAGCACCCAGCCTTTCAGCACACCACACTGCATTCATGTCAGTTTCGGGCAGGCTGTCTCATTCTTTGTGTCATACACACAGATACCAGACACCCAAAACATAGAATGCTTATTGGTCACATACTGCATTCACCCAGGTCCCACCCAAAGGGCGTACCCACAACATACAATCACTGGGTAGACTCCAGCCAGTCTGACCTGGACTTTCCTACAATACCATATATGGTTATTCCACCGAACAGTCAGTCTTGGGAAGGGACAGAGTCAGGGTTTCCCAGGACATTGGGAAAACAAGGTAACAGTCATAGAAACCAAGAGGCCACAAGGGAAAATGGCAAAATGGAGGATACTCAGAGCACCGTAAAATTCAGCATTGAGTTGCCACCAGCCCATACCCTGCTCTGTGGGCCACACACACGTGCCCAAAAACATACACTAGCGGTACAGGGTTGTTCCCCCACCCATGGGTTTCATAAGGGTATCCCAAGTGTCTCTATTCACCACAACCAAAAACAGGAAGAGCTGCACTGACAGGAGTCCCACATGGACTCCTGTGCAGAAAACTCACAGAACACACATGATAAGGGAGTACCAGACAGGGACTTGGATGCCCTGTCCCTTCAATGTATTTCCAGCATCACAGTGTCCACTTCATCAGCCTTGCAGGGAGGGGTGCCAGTACAGGATATCTGTGCAGCTTGGTCCTCTTTACATATTTTTACAAAACATTACTGTCTAGACTCTGTGTCGGGAAAGGAGGCACGATTCGGGAACGCTGTGCTTCACAGCATTAATGACAAATTATTAATTCCTACTCTCACCTCTAATACAATACTGATTTAGGAGTGAATCATAAGATCAGGAATATGTGGGAGGAAACAATCCATTCTAAGAGCAAATTACTTACCCCTGGTAATGTTCTTTCATCTGGGTTTTCCTCCCACGTATATCTTATCGCCCCTATCATCCTACCCCTCAGTAGACTTTCTGTGCATTACACCGTTCTTTTTCTAAAGGCAAGGTTTTTTGACATAGCGGATGCCAGTGTTCTGATATCAGAGGGCAGATAAACTAGGAACTGAAGTAACGGTTGTGGTGCGTGCCAGATATACCATGGGTGGCGTCGACCTTGAGAGCGGATGGAGGACGTCAAGGGAAATTGAGCCGACAACGCGCACACTCTTTACTGAAAATGTTTTAACAAAGCAGCGGACACTGGAAGCAGTTGTCGTAAGATGAGGAATATTTGGGGGGAACATCCATTCGAAAGAACATTACCAGGGCTAAGTAATGTGTCCATCTCATCCAAGCTACTACTACACCTGTGTCAATTATGTCTTTGTTTAATGCATGCTTGATCTAATTGTAGCCCATAAAGTCATTGCTAATATTGTGCATACTTTGCACCCAGTGTCATTCTTTTGGTTGTGTAATTGTTCATTGAACAAAAAAATAGTTATTCCTCATTGTAAAGTCAAGCATCTCTAATATCATCCTGTTTTGTTGCTAATGTATTTGTTATCTAGAAAATATTTAGATGCTTCTATCGCTAATGCATGACATTTTGATGTGTAAAGTGTACATATACCTAATTGACTAAGTGTCCGGAACCCGGGAATTCATGGTCTCTTTAGCAGCAGTGGCAGAGACGGCATCCTCATGGAGTTTACATCCCTTCAAGATGGCAGCGGCTCAGCCATACGTTCCACAGCTCGAGAGGAATTTCAGCTGTTTTCCAAGATGGCCCCGGAGTCCCTGTCGTCATGGAGCCTTCATGCTGTACTCAGTCAAATTACACCTTAAAGCACCGGCAGATGGGGAGCACCATGCATCACTTCGATCCCTATCCTGGCATTGCCGCTGTGTTTCCTGTTTCTTCTCTTAGCGTCTGCTCTTCTTTTTTCCTTGCCTTCTTTGATTCGCTTCTGCAAGCACTTGCTTTCTGCTCTGCCTCTGGCTTCCTTGCTCCCTGCTTTCCTTACTTACCTGTGTGGCTGCCTTCTTGCATTTCGTGCTCAATCTTCTATCTATCCTTGCTCCGTAGTCTCTGCTTGGCTCTGACGCTTCTCCATCTCTGTTGCCTGAATACCGTGCTACGCCATCTGGATTCCTACTCATGAAAGCTGCCTTTCTGCACTTCAAATCACTGACTTCTTCATAAGCTTCGGTGGGGTTTTTCCCCTTCAGGGTTTTTCCCCTTGGGCTCAGCCAACCGGGTGCACACACTTGCTATGTTTATAAGGGCAAGGTTGACACCCATTGGGCTTGGTCTCTAGCATCGCTCTCGACAGCATATCAAGGTTCGGTCAGCTACAAGTCAGTTGCATGCTACCAGGTTCCCTCACCAAGATCCTATTGTCATTCCAAATTACTCTGTGTAGTGTTTCCAATGCATGGGTTGAGTCTCTGATGTAAAGATCCATCTTGGTGTCAATGGGTTTTATTATAATGTAATTGTAATTGTTTATTTGTAAAGCGCTTATACACAAGTGAAGTGATTCAAAGTGCTTCAAGTAGGAAGGGGTCAAAGAAATTCAGTCATCATTCTTAGGCCTTGATGATTTGAATGATCTAACAGCAATAGCTAGAATGCTAGGGCAGAGGCAAATCTACCATGAAGTGCTTGACAAAGAGTGAGGGAAGAAGGGTGGGGGGAGGAACATACAGAATAATAAACTTTCAACTGCATCCGATGGAGTACTCTGCTTGATGCAGTTTTTAATGTGTCTGAGTGTGACATGGTCATGTGATATTGTCGAGAATTAATATACTTCTGCCGTACATGCTATATTTGTTCCACCAAGCGCCATCTTGGTATTGTGTGGCTAGTTAGCTGATTGTTATGATTAAATCTAAAGGGCAAATGGTTCAAAGTTCGTCACAATTGCAAAAAGTTGTTTATAATGCGATTCAAGTCAACATATATTCAGTATAGGCTTGGAGCTTGTATCTATTTAAAGTTGATAGATATTTGTGGTCACAGGGCTGGTTGTCATGGTGATTTTTCTAACCAATAGAAATATGTCTCTTTACTGTAAAACGGATAGTGTGATATGTAATACTGCCAGCAATTCATGCTCAGTAGTGCAATAGGTAACCCATCTTGGACAATGATCCCTTATTCAATTGTGTATTGTAAATTTGAGTCTGTTGCTCGCACTAAACGTGTTCATTCCCTGTTTCCTTTCTTGTCTTTAAATAAGCTTGGAAATGTTCTAATAACAAATATTCTATCTAGAGCCATGGTTCAATAATGTGTATTATTAATTCTATATGATTGAGGTCCTAATTGGGGTCTTGGATAATTATTTTCTGACACAAGTATATATTAAATAAATGTGTCTGCTGGACGTTACTCTTGTCATATCAGATGCGTACATCGCACATTTGTATTTGAAACCTTTTAAGTGCTTGCCAATGTTGAAACAAGCCCATATCTAGAGCCGTGGTTCTACAGACTGGATCTATTCCATATCTTTGAAGTGAAAATGTATATGCATGCAGAGTAATAGTCACAGATGATTCTTATAAGGGTTATGTTAAACAGAGGTAAACATTCATTGAGTATTGCATAACAATACGTCTGTTATGACAAATCTGGGGTAGATAAATTGAAACATTTCATGGAAAACGTACATATTGTGAGTTTCATAGAAAGGTGCTCAGCTCATGATCAGTGTTGAAACCATTGGCGACATTGTCTGTAAGAAAGATCATTTGTGCTTCCTTTCTCCTTAGTAGTAGTTCTCTGTTGCTTCCTCTTTCATACATTTCTATTTTGTCAATGCTCACAAACCGTATATCATCCACCTTGACTCTTACGTGGTCTCTTGCCCAGTGGTTGGCCAGTGGGTATCTCTCATCTTTGTTGCAATTCGCTCTTATGTGCTCTACAATTCAAATTTTCAGCTTTCTCTTGATACTACCCATATAGTTCTTATTTCATGTACAAATTATGACATATATTACATAGTAGCCTTGGCAGTTGATGAATGAGTTGATTTTGATCTTGTGTTTATTGATCTCCCAGTCAAAATATTTATCTCTTGTAAAATCAAACATTTGACAAAAAGCACATTTATGGAAACCATCTGCTGTCGAGCATAACACGGCAGACTGTGGTTCCTGTCAATCTATAGCAGGAAAAGCACTCATAGAAAGAAAGGGGCAACTTGCTGCTGGTAGACTCCTTCATAATTTCCCTTTGACGATGCCCTAAAAAAAGAATCGTCAGATGAACGAAGTTCGAGGGGTGAGTCGCCAACGACAAATAGTTCTAAAATGTGTTCTTGCTCTTTGAGCGCTTCTCGTCGCTCCTCCTCATCATTGCAAAAAAGAGGCATCATAGATCACCATCTTCCTGCTCCGATTCCTCTCCCGCCCTTCTATCGACAACTCATTTGAGTGGTGGGTCAAGCCCATAGAGGGTCGACGCTGTTAAAGGAGATGGAGAAAAGCTCTAAGCTTTCTTCTATTTTTGAGTGAGGAGGCCACACACTCAGACCAAGACAAACCACCATTTAGCCTGGAATATGGAACACCTAATGTTCCAGAGTCACTAGTGTTTGAGGAGTCCAGAATAGAAAACATGTATGAGAATGTGAAGAGCGCAAGTGGCCTGGACACCTCCACCGAGATTGACTTTGCTTCAGCGGACCCTACTGAACACGCTGAAGCATCATAAAGACAATTAATGAACAGGGTCACAGAATACCTTGGGTGGGGGAGACCTACTACTGAATATGAGCAGGACAACCTAATGGATATACGAGACAAAGGTCCACAAAATACAGTATCTTACAATTTCACTAAGCATTGAAAAAATGAGTGATGGTGAACTGGGAGTCCCCTGACACTAACCCAGCTGTCAATGAAACTCTGACAAGGAAATACAAGCCATCCAATATTAACCCTGACTTCCTCTCAGGGCATCCTACCGCTGAGATCCTGGTTCTGCAACCTGCCACACCCATGTCTAAGGCAGCAGCTTACCCTTCCATTTCCCCCGAAAGGGACAACAAACACTTTCACACCCTAGCAAAATGGGATTTTCAGCCAGTGGCATGGCCCTTAAATCAATTAACACCACTTCCGCTCTGGCTAAGTTAACCCACACTATGTGGGACATGATTTTGATGGCAGATGATCATATACCTCAGGGAGAAGTAAGGGAGGGCTTCCTTAATATCATAAAGAATGGAAAGGACACAATGAGCGAGTCCCTCCATTCAGGGTTGGAATCTGCTGATAGCGTTAGCAGAGCCATGGGGGCTAGCATAGTAACACATAGATTTGTGTGGTTACGGAAGTATGGGTTTGCAATGGATGTGCAGTTAACATGCCCTTTGATGCCACACACCTTTTTAGCAAAAAGGCTGATGAAAGTCTTAAAGAATTACAGACTTCCAAGTTGGCAGCCTAGTCTGTGAGAGCCACTATAAGACAACCTCAACCTTCCCATCCAACTGCTCAGGGATGGAGGGGTCTGCAATTTTGCTGCTTTTCCGCATTTGGAAGGGCGAGGGATCAGGCCATTAAAAAAGGCCAAAGAAAATTCCCTTGTGGTGGACGAGGAAGAGGTGTGAAGTCCACCCACGCAGAGGCTGCCTTACCTTCAGCCGTTGCTTTAGCTATCCCAAAACCACTCTGAGGCCTTAGTCCACAGGAATGCACTGGGGGCAGGCTCAGTCAGCATTTGGAAGAATGGCGGGGCATTACTTCCAATTCTTGGGACTTGCAAACAGTGGCCAAGGGTTACTGCCTCCCATTCTTAAAAAGGCTCCCAGACCATCCAACAGGGAGCCACTCCTGCAAAACTCTGAATCTGTTCCTCTTAAAGTTTTCCATCCTGCTAGCAAAAGGTTCCATAGAGCCTGTACCGGTGACAGAGAGGAACAGGGGGTGGAACTCCCCATCCTCTTTGTTCCCCAAAATGGACAGAGGATTGAGACCCATTTTGGACTTCAGGTACTTGAACAAGTTCCTCAGGAAGGACACGTTCAAAATGGTTACCTTTTCACAGATCCTTCAGGTCCTCCAGCACCAGGATTGGAGGGTATTGCTGGACCTCCAGGATGCTTACTTCCATTTGCCTATTCATCACAAACAGGAAGTACATGAGGTTCGCTGTTGGCAGTTCTCATTATCAGTTTCGAGTTCTGCCATTCTGGCTCACCTCTGCTCCAAGGGTTTTCACTAAGTTGATGGCAGTGGTGGCAGCGAGTCTCAGGAGGGATGGATTAATATCTACCCCTACCTGGACGATTGGCTGATCAGGGCCCATTCTCCTGAACAGGTCCTGGAACTTCACAGCATCACCTGCCACTCTCTACAAAGACTGCGCTTCTCCCTCAGTTTCAAGAAGTCCCACATGCTACCTTCTCAAAAGCTCCAATTCATCGGAGCAGTCCTGGATGCTTCCTCTGAGAAAGTATTGCCACCTGAGGTGAGGGCTCAACACATTGAGCAGATGGTTGTCAAGTTCCAGAATGCCCAGCGTCTTCTGACCTTCGATTTCCTGAGGTTGGACAGTCTCATGGCATCCTGCCTTTTTCTGGTGCCAGAGGCTTGTCTGAGAATGCAGGTTCCATTGGTGTCTGTTTCAGGCAAGAGGTCAGACCTAATTCAGGTGCCGAACAGGGTTGCACAGGATCTTCTGTGGTGGGCCTGCAAGGACAGCATTCTGAAAGGGGAACCTTTTTGCAACCATGGCCGAGATAACAGTGCTTACGGATGCCTCCCTCAGGGGCTGAGGAGCCCACACAAATGATATGACCATCAGCTGTCATTGGTCTCCATCGGAGTCCAAACATCACATTGACCTTTAGGAGCTGAGGGCAATCAGACTAGCGCTGAAGGCCTTCCTGCCCCCTGTACAGGTAAAACATGTCATGATAATGATGAACAACACAGTGACCATGTATCATCTCAACAAGAGAGGCGGTGTAGGGTCGCTACCACTGTGCAGAGAGGCAATGCAGCTCTGGTTCTGGACACTTCAAAAAAGAATCTCCCTATCAGCAGTTCACCGAGCCGCAGAGGAGAACATGGCAGCGGACTCTCTGAGCAGGCAGAGCACAGTCTTCCACGAGTGGGAACTAGCTCAAGAAGTCCTTCAGGAGATCTTCACCATTTGGGGAACTCCTCAAGTATATCTGTTCATGTCCAGTGTCAACAGGAAGTGCAAATTGTTCTGCTCCAGGGAATTTCCTCTGAGAGGAGCTCCAAGGGATGTGTTTATGGTGGACTGGTGTTTCCACACCTGTTTGCGTTTCCTCCAGTCCCCATCATTCCTAATGTTATCAGGAGGTTGAGGAAGTATGGGAATTCCTTAAGGTTCCATTTGCCCCAGATTTGGCCAGGAGGACGTGTTACCCAGATTTTCTGGGCATGTCCATCTGCCCTCCAATACATCTTCTGCAAAAAAAGGACCTTCTCTCGCAAGAGGGGGTTCGGGTTCTCCTTCCAGAGGTCAAGACTCTCAACCTTCATGCCTGGTTTCTGAGAGGTTGAGCTATAAGGATTGGGACCTCTTGGAAGAAATGAAGGAAGTTTCACTTTCGGCCAGGAGGCCAGGAAGGAAATCTCTGTATCGCTGCTGTTGGAATACTTTTTGCAGCTGGTGCAGAGATAGGAATGTGGAACCTTTTTCTGTGTGACACACCTATGGTATTATCCTTCTTGCTATATCTAGCCTATCTGGGGCTCCAGGTTGACCTGTGTAGGGATAGTTGGCTGTGCTATCCATCTTTAAGTGCACACCTGAGCAGGCATCTTATTTCAGAATACCTATTGTGATTCATTTCTTGATGGGCTCACAAATGTGTTCCCTCCAGTCTCGTTTGTGGTTTGCGTTTGGGATTTAAATCTGTTTTGGAAATTTCTTATGTGGGCTCCTTTTGAGCCTCTTCATTCTTGCCCGTTAAGGTTACTAACATTGAAAACAGTATTTTTAACAGTGATAACATCAGCGCACGGAGTCGCGAGTACAAGCTTTGTCATGCAAACCGCTTTTCGCAACCTCTTTCCAGCACACCTTTCTCCCACTTTCCTCCCAAAAGTGGTTTGGGAATTTCATTGACTTGACCCCAAAAGGACTTTAAGATTTTACATCTCTTGTATGCCAAAGGTGAGGCAAGAAGACCAGTTGTTTTTTGGATACACTGGACACAAACTGGGTCTTGCAGTGTCAAAACAAACTTTATCCTGTTGGATAATTCTATGCATCTCTGAGTGCTTTAACGTGGCCCAAAAGTATTCCCGTGTGGGCTTGCGAGCACATTTAATGAGGGGTGTGGCTGTAAAGACTGAAGGGGGTATCTGGAATTATGCCTTCTATATGGTAGAGTAGAAGCACAGAGCACCCCAGCCAATGTTCTCAATTTGGTAGCTTGGACGAGCAACCAAGGCTTAAGCTCTCAGTAGGTGATGCAGGCTGGTTCCTAAGAACAGTGTAGTCCCCAACCCACCCACAAAGGAATGTACACATTATGTAATGTGCTAACACAGTTCTTTATATAAATAAGGTTCAAGATATATACATCAATTAATAACACACTTTGTACTCTGGCAAATCTAATATGGCAAATATATACAATGTCTATGTGGTACCACTCTTAACTATTGGCTACTTTAAAATGCACCAACTGCTGACAGTTTCTGATGGCATACAAATCAAACAGTAATGTGTATGAGCAAAGGACAGAGGATGGAATGCAAGTTAGGTTAAACAATGGCAAAATGTTTCTCTTGCTACTAAGACACAGTTCTGTGTGGGGATCCCCCACCTGGGCATCCTGTAATAAAGAGTATTAACAAACCCAGTCAATTAATGTTTAAGATAGGCTTGTTTCCTGGTCAAAAATGTTCAGCTACCCCAATGTACCTGAGTTAGCAGAGTTTCTTAAAAGGTTCATTGACGGATCCCTTGAGGGTGGCCTCCCTTTAAAGCAGAAGACACAGGGCGTCGAGAGACCTCGAAGAAGGTCAACCCTGGTGTCGAGAGTCTTCGAATAAAAGAGTTTGGTGCTGCAACGAAGGCTCGATGAAGAACGTAGGCCCGGCAGTGGGGCATCGAGGGTCGGCGTCGGATGTTGGCATCAGTGATCAGGACTCGACCACGGCTGGACTTTGGGTACAAAACTGTTAGCGTCTTTGTGGACTTTGGATTGCGAGAAACCCACTGTCAGATTCTCCTCGGTCATTGACAACCTCGACTTTCTCCGGCGGGACAAAGCAGTCAACGGTGACGGCAAGGGAGCCCTTCGTTCAAATGTTCCTAGACAAAGGTGGAGCCTTTCGGGACTGGCTTCCAGGGTGCCTCAATGAAGATCACCTTCTGCACGAAGGTCCCTCGTAGCTCGGGGAGAGGTTTTATAGCCAGGTGCTCTCTCGGAGCAGTCCTCAAAAGACTCGACAGCTTTCAGATCGGGTTGAAGGAAAGCAGCAGCAATTCTTTTTCTTCCAGCTGGGCTTCAAGGATAAGCGGCTTCAAGTTTCAACTTCAGCTTCTGAACAATTTGGTATGTTTGAGGTCCACAGATATACAGATATATCCCTCATTCACACTGCTGAGCCAAGTCAGAAGGGCATTCATGCAGGAAGGCATCCAGTCAGGCTCACAGTGCATTCAGGCCTTTCACTTCCACCCAGACACCCATAACAAGGAATGTGGATTGGGGCAAGCACCCAGCCTTTCAGCACACCACACTGCATTCATGTCAGTTTTGGGCAGGCTGTCTCATTCTTTGTGTCATACACACAGATACCAGACACCCAAAACATAGAATGCTTATTGGTCACATACTGCATTCACCCAGGTCCCACCCAAAGGGCGTACCCACAACATACAATCACTGGGTAGACTCCAGCCAGTCTGACCTGGACTTTCCTACAATACCATATATGGTTATTCCACTGAACAGTCAGTCTTGGGAAGGGACAGAGTCAGGGTTTCCCAGGACATTGGGAAAACAAGGTAACAGTCATAGAAACCAAGAGGCCACAAGGGAAAATGGCAAAATGGAGGATACTCAGAGCACCGTAAAATTCAGCATGGAGTTGCCACCAGCCCATACCCTGCTCTGTGGGCCACACACACGTGCCCAAAAACATACACTAGCGGTACAGGGTTGTACCCCCACCCATGGGTTTCATAAGGGTATCCCAAGTGTCTCTATTCACCACAACCAAAAACAGGAAGAGCTGCACTGACAGGAGTCCCACATGGACTCCTGTGCAGAAAACTCACAGAACACACATGATAAGGGAGTACCAAACAGGGACTTGGATGCCCTGTCCCTTCAATGTATTTCCAGCATCACAGTGTCCACTTCATCAGCCTTGCAGGGAGGGGTGCCAGTACAGGATATCTGTGCAGCTTGGTCTTCTTTACATATTTTTACAAAACATTACTGTCTAGACTCTGTGTCGGGAAAGGAGGCACGATTCGGGAACGCTGTGCTTCACAGCATTAATGACAAATTATTAATTCCTACTCTCACCTCTAATACAATACTGATTTAGCAGTGTATCATAAGATGAGGAATATGTGGGAGAAAACAATCCATTCTAAGAGCAAATTACTTACCCCTGGTAATGTTCTTTCATCTGGGTTTTCCTCCCACGTATATCTTATCGCCCCTATCATCCTACCCCTCAGTAGACTTTCTGTGCATTACACCGTTCTTTTTCTAAAGGCAAGGTTTTTTGACATAGCGGATGCCAGTGTTCTGATATCAGAGGGCAGATAAACTAGGAACTGAAGTAACGGTTGTGGTGCGTGCCAGATATACCATGGGTGACGTCGACCTTGAGAGCGGATGGAGGACGTCAAGGGAAATTGAGCCGACAAAGCGCACACTCTTTACTGAAAATGTTTTAACAAAGCAGCGGACGCTGGAAGCAGTTGTCGTAAGATGAGGAATATTTGGGGGGAACATCCATTCGAAAGAACATTACCAGGGCTAAGTAATGTGTCCATCTCATCCAAGCTACTACTACACCTGTGTCAATTATGTCTTTGTTTAATGCATGCTTGATCTAATTGTAGCCCATAAAGTCATTGCTAATATTGTGCATACTTTGCACCCAGTGTCATTCTTTTGGTTGTGTAATTGTTCATTGAACAAAAAAATAGTTATTCCTCATTGTAAAGTCAAGCATCTCTAATATCATCCTGTTTTGTTGCTAATGTATTTGTTATCTAGAAAATATTTAGATGCTTCTATCGCTAATGCATGACATTTTGATGTGTAAAGTGTACATATACCTAATTGACTAAGTGTCCGGAACCCGGGAATTCATGGTCTCTCTAGCAGCAGTGGCAGAGACGGCATCCTCATGGAGTTTACATCCCTTCAAGATGGCAGCGGCTCAGCCGTACGTTCCACAGCTCGAGAGGAATTTCAGCTGTTTTCCAAGATGGCCCCGGAGTCCCTGTCGTCATGGAGCCTTCATGCTGTACTCAGTCAAATTACACCTTAAAGCACCGGCAGATGGGGAGCACCTTGCATCACTTCGATCCCTATCCTGGCATTGCCGCTGTGTTTCCTGTTTCTTCTCTTAGCGTCTGCTCTTCTTTTTTCCTTGCCTTCTTTGATTCGCTTCTGCAAGCACTTGCTTTCTGCTCTGCCTCTGGCTTCCTTGCTCCCTGCTTTCCTTACTTACCTGTTTGGCTGCCTTCTTGCATTTCGTGCTCAATCTTCTATCTATCCTTGCTCCGTAGTCTCTGCTTGGCTCTGACGCTTCTCCATCTCTGTTGCCTGAATACCGTGCTACGCCATCTGGATTCCTACTCATGAAAGCTGCCTTTCTGCACTTCAAATCACTGACTTCTTCATAAGCTTCGGTGGGGTTTTTCCCCTTCAGGGTTTTTCCCCTTGGGCTCAGCCAACCGGGTGCACACACTTGCTATGTTTATAAGGGCAAGGTTGACACCCATTGGGCTTGGTCTCTAGCATCGCTCTCGACAGCATATCAAGGTTCGGTCAGCTACAGGTCAGTTGCATGCTACCAGGTTCCCTCACCAAGATCCTAATGTCATTCCAAATTACTCTGTGTAGTGTTTCCAATGCATGGGTTGAGTCTCTGATGTAAAGATCCATCTTGGTGTCAATGGGTTTTATTATAATGTAATTGTAATTGTTTATTTGTAAAGCGCTTATACACAAGTGAAGTGATTCAAAGTGCTTCAAGTAGGAAGGGGTCAAAGAAATTCAGTCATCATTCTTAGGCCTTGATGATTTGAATGATCTAACAGCAATAGCTAGAATGCTAGGGCAGAGGCAAATCTACCATGAAGTGCTTGACAAAGAGTGAGGGAAGAAGGGTGGGGGGAGGAACATACAGAATAATAAACTACAGTACTGGCCTTGTGACATTTCATATTGCTTGGTGGTTGGTCATCCAGTAGGCCTATGCATGAGTATTTCAAGCATGACCAAGCTAGGGAGGGGAGACAGAGGGAGGAATGGACAGACAGACAGACTTGCAAGGCCTAGAACATTCAAGGTCAAGGTTGTGCAAGTGTGCAGAACAGGAAGTGCGAGTGAGGGGCAGGGGGACAAGTGCGCCCATTCCAGCAGGGGTTAGGGTTAAGTGCAGAGTGGTTGCCCTTCACTTGGAGCATATTGTGAGGCTCTGGAGGGGCACAAGGCGACCAGTCAGCTAACTGCGCAGGTTGGGGAAGAGAATGAGGAGGGAAAGAAACGAAGAGAAAGGAGGCTAGTAGGGTAGAGGGAGAGAAAAAGAGGAAAAGAAGAGGTAGGTCTTAAAGAGTTTCGGAACTTAAGGAGATGCTGCTCAAGATGGAGAGAGGTAGGTAGGCTGTTCCAGAGGGAGGCACCTGCAAAGGATAAGGATCTACCCCAAATCTCTGTTTGGCGAAATGGCTCACCAGCAGAGAGTTGGAGGAGGCCACGTGGAGGGCTCTAGCATGAGAGTATTTGGGAAGAGTGCGTTGTAGATAATAGTGGCCCTGTCCCCAGATTGCCTTGTGGACCATGCAGAGGGGCTTGAACTTGATCCTTGCTGCCAAAGGGAGCTAGTGAAGTGAAGGGCTGAAGGGAGTGCAGGCAAGGGAGCCGGGACAGTAGTAGATGGAAAGGGAGCCAGTGAAGGAGGAGCCCCAGATGCGTCGGCAGTGGGTGGCAAGGGCACCAGCATGGGAGAGGCGGACCAGGATGTCAGTGCTGAGTGTGAGGGCAAGGGAGCCAGGATAGTAGAGAACATCAAAGGAGCCATATTAATGAAGGCAGTATAGTGCATTGGAAGCAAGGAAGCCAAGGTGTGCCTAGCAGGCAAGGGAGCCAGGGAGGCAGTGGGTACAGTTGGCAATGCAGCCAGTGATTAGGAAGGTGGAAAGTTGATAAGGTGAGGGAGGAGCCTATCAAAAAGAAGGAGGTTGGGTTGTGGCCCTTGTACCAAGATGGTACAATTTCGATAGACATTAATGATGACCCTGGGGGTCGAGGTGGAGGCAAGAAGGACCTACCATCTGATGCCACCATTGATGTGTGAGGAAGAGTAGGGAGAGAGTAGAGCAACCATATAACGAGTCCATAGGTCATGGAAGGAACTACAAAGAGGATGTTGGTGAAAGTCTCTCTGGCAGAAGCACTGACGTAGGTGTCAGCGATAGGAAGGTCTGGGCTGGACCCAAGTGTACACAATAGATCAAGTTCCCTAATGTGGGAACTCCCGTCCTCTGCACTCTATGGGTGGCTCTGTGAGGAGTTCTTATATTTTTGATTAATTGATTAATTGTTAGGTAATGATTAAATAAATACATTTGCACAATAATGCAGGTAATTTGCTTAGTGACATATGTCAATACATATATCAATACACATTGACACAGTTAAGTATTTTTAGAAAAAATCCATTGATTTATTAGAAGCCCAACGTGTTTCGTGAAACAATTCACTTCTTCAGGGGCAATTTGCATAATGTTTCTTAAACTAATCTGGAAAACATAATATTAAAGTAGATGCATATTAGTCCCAATAGTTCAAAGAAAATTGTGTAATTTCCAATAGCAAACAAACCTCATGGAGGATCCATATATATCCTTTCTCAGACATAAGTCAAACCAAATCATACAGTAGTAACCATTTTGAAATATCCACATGTTCATCAATGATTAACATATTGACATTTTTATATTGTAAATAAATGACCTATGGAAAAAATTCCATTGCTCATAAATGTTGACTCGCCCTTCAAGGGTGCCCAAAACCTACACGCCAAACTTCCCCTTCTACCTCCAGTAAATAGGAGCGGTTTTGGTGTATTCCAGAACATTCCAGTGGCCTGTACATGGCTTGCCTAGGCTCACAAGGAAGTCTAATGATGAACCAGATGAGAGTGATCCCTAATTGTAAGCCCTGGCTGTATAACTGTAGTTGCTGTAAGCATTCACCCTTTTCAGCCACAGTGACGCGTGGTCACATGAGAAGCAGTGTCTGGCTGCCCCTATCAATATAGGCACCGCCATTGTTATGCCATTGTTATGCCATCGCTTTGAAAGAGACCTGTGCCGTGTGATCATTCACCACATGCCTGCAGCCTGTTCTGAAGACGTGAGTCACCTGGAGGAATTTGAGAAATAAAATGCAGCCAGCCAGCGACATTGCCGCATCCGAGACAGTTTTCTATCTGTTGTGGGTTTTTCAAACTGTAATTTAAGACGGGGCGTGTTTGTTTGCTAGGGGGCATCGAGGATGGGAAGCAGCAGCAAAGGCTAAATATGTCAAGCCCGCAGCGTATCTGTCGTGCATTACATAATGTTTACCGTAATGGACATCAACCGATTTAATGAGAAGAGGAGTCAGGTTTGTTGTTTTTCTCACTTTAGTGGCATAGTAAGGCTTGAGTGAGGCTCATTCCAAGTAATAAAACAAGTATTGGCAAAGCCAACAGTTTGGGCTTTTGTATAGGCATGGTAAAAGGCACTTGCCAGGCACTGCCGTTGTTGTATTAACTGCCCATTAATGGTAACAGCTTCACAACTTTGTGACTATACCTGGGCATATAATAGCAGTGCCTAGCAAATGTCGCTCTAATACCTATACACAAGCCAAACGAAGAGCTTTGCCGAGGTTATGTTTTTACAGGACTTCGATGAAGCACACACACACTGCTTATAATTGAAGTGGCTGAAGGCAGACCTGCTTAAAACAGTTGTATTACACCAGAAGTGAGTTTAGAGATCCAATTAAGCCATTACATCTTAGAAGACTGCTGTGATACAAACAAGGTCCGCACTTTCAATGCAAACGTTGAAGTTAAGGCTTGATAAGCTAGCTCAAAGAGATCCCACTAGGATGAGTTTTGGGCGGAGAGGGGCTCGAAGTGGGTTGAAGAGTATAGGGATTAGCATGACCATAGGCAGTCAGTAGGTAGGTAAATAACCAAACAGCACCTACAAGCTTTGTGTGCCTCCTCATTTGCCATCTCCCCCTAGCTGTACTCCAATGGAATAATTTTGGCTTACAGTTGGCTGGGGGCAGTCTGGCTTTGTGAGGGGAGACGCACAATTTCTCCAGGGCCATGGGCTTGCGAGGTGAGACACGCCTTCTCACAGGCGTAGTGGGTTTATGGGCCAGGGGTAACGCAATGGCTTGGGCTGGGTTTGTCCTTTTGCTTGCTTTTTGGTGTGCTTGGGGGCATGTCGTGGGCGTTCCTCGCGCAGATTGTGTGTACATGCACGATGGCTAGTAATACGTCTTTAATTCCATGAATACGCATACCGCGCAAACATGTATATGCGCCATGGCTCTTGCAAGGTCCTTCTAGGCGTGCAGCCCTTGTGCCATTTATGTGCCCGATTCTATGATTCGGGCCCTTTGTGTCTCGATAAAAAGAGCTTCTTTATCTCGGGAGAGCTTCTGCATCTCACTTGAAGTGCTGTGTTCATTTAATCAAAAAGAGCTTGGTGTTTCGCTGAAAGGAGCTTTTACATCTCAGCGGAAATGACCTTGTGCATCTCTTGAAATGTTGAAAGTTGTGCCAGTGGTGCAGTGGCCATTGGGCAGATTGGGCTTTAGACCCCAGTTCCCCTACGAAATGTTGGTCTATGGTGACTTGACATGCCTGACCTAGAGAGCCTTGGCAGGATGCCACCGGAGAAAGACAATACACAGTGCCCTTGGGTGAACAGCTAACAAAGGCTGGCCCATTACTTATGTGAACTGTGTCATTCTTATCACCTGCATTCCTATGCCTACAGTTTTAGGCAATTTAAATGGTGATAGCATGTTAGTACTTGCATGTCAGGGGAGTGATTGAACGGATAAGGGAGGACAGGGGACAGCTCACTCTCACAGCAGTTCTTATGTGGGTGGTTTCAGACGTGAAGGAGAGAGTTCACTGCTTGTAACTTTGAAGCTGCTCCGTGTGTACAACCTAGAGTTCACAGATTCTGATCTTGACAAAGCTACTAAACCCTTTCTTCCATGGTCAGTACCATGAGCCCTCCTGAATGGGTCCATAGGCAATCATAACATCTCTTTAGTCTTCATAG
This sequence comes from Ambystoma mexicanum, assembly GCF_040938575.1. NCBI lineage: Eukaryota > Metazoa > Chordata > Amphibia > Caudata > Ambystomatidae > Ambystoma > Ambystoma mexicanum. Next base: position 241,611,948 of record NC_090940.1, on the reverse strand, counting down.
CTGTGTTTTTGCGGGCAAAGAGGTCCATTCATGAGCCGCCACCCCGAGCCAAAGTATGCCTGAACAAAGCAAAGACCACACAAGAACTGTAAGCCGTTAATGGATACAACGACCTCTGAACTAAGGTATGAACGCTGTTACCATCACAGCTTTATGCCAGGGGTGCTGTCAATGTGTATTTATTTTTTTTAATCGGGAAAATATTCCCATTCATAAAGAGTTGCATGCGCTTGTGCACCTTATCATGAAGTGGAAGCTTTCACCAATCCAAGATGGCTACCATACACGTGAAGGTACTCAGAGGTGAGTCCCTTGCCCTGTCTGTGGTGGATGTGAGAGTGGAGGGGGATGCAGGCAGATGACGGAGCACGTAAGTGCAGTCCGGGAGAAAAAGTCAAACATACCTGGAGTGGGGCGCAGGGGGTAGTGCGATGGGAGGGTTGCGGTGTCAGCTAGAGGGCAGAGTGAGAGACAATGGCACCTGTTGGCAGGGGAGGCAGCAGCTCCTTCCAAACACAAGCTTCGATTGTGCGATTGTGCGTTCAGGCCGGGCATTGAAGGGAACTGATTTGCTGACTTCCTGTGCCGGGTGCTTATTCCTGTTGACTAATTTTGACACTCCAGGGCATCAAACTCAACAGGATCTGCCACTATCCCCACTTGGCTGTAATTATTGCAAGCAAACAACCCGGCCTGAGTGATGTCCAATGTAGGCGTACAAAAAGCCTAAGTAAGGCATTGAAAATTAAGGATTTTGTCAACCGTTATGGTGGCTACAGTTGTGGAGGTCTAGTACTAATCCTTAAGCAGAGCCTCATTCCTACGACATTATATGGCATACAATGTATTCACAAATTACATTGTAGTGGCTAAATCGACTGAAAGGTGGAACTCTGGCATAATACTGTAGGATTGCCCAATTGTATCAGTGTTTAATTTATTAGACTCAAACTGCTTATCACCCCACTTACCACAATGACAAAGTTAAACAATATTGCTCTATTTGTTGAAACGGATTGATACGATGATGTGCTGCGCAAGCAATGTCTGCTGGCAATGTCTGAAACTGCTACATGTTCCATGTCCATAACCATGAAAATGTACCTAAATAATCGAATTTGATTCTTGAGCTCAGACTATGGTATGGTAGTTTGTGGAAGCACCTTATTAATAAAGTGAGACAGTGATGGTCGTAAAAAAATGACATTCACAAGAACTAAAAACCACCACATATGAATTCTGTAGACCGCAGAAGAATTTATTGAAATTTCTTTCATAAGTGTATAAACGGAAACTCATGCCAGTGCGTTTTAATCTGTCGCTTTGTTTAAGGAACCTTGCTATTATATTGTAAGGGAAAACCATACATGCTGCTTATGCTTGCAGTCTGGAGTCCTAGAAACTAGCAGGCATTTATTCTCATACTACAAGTTTGCCGGTCCAGAATTAACGGTGCCAGTAAAACCGTTCTGGTCATAGTGCAGCCAGCAAATTAGGTTTTTGTCCAGCAGCAGTTCACCCAAATGTGCTCTAGGGATGGTTAAGGAGCAGACCTTGCCTCTGGCTTGGATGCCTTCTGTCTTCAGCACTCTGGCAGCGGACTCTGTAACGGATTACACTCCCAACAGATGTCCATGAGTTTACTCTTCTTTCCAGTGCCCAAAACTAAATCAATGAGGCAGTGGGATACTCCTTCCTTATAAAGGCAAGCTCTTACAAGGGGAATGGTCCACATAAAGCCTGTTGTAAGGAGTCCAATCCCTGTTGTGGTAACAAGTTGCACTTGCCTTCTTGCATCGTACATTAAGGGCATTGTATTGTAGAAAATTAAGGGGGAAAGGAAGGAAGGAAGAGAGCTCTGACAGAAAACCAAGATGGTGGGACACATTCTCTGACCTATATTCCCTCTCTGGATACCAACTCTCTGCCCCAGGGGTGTTGCTAGGTCTGGAAAAGATCAGGGGCTGAACTAATGTCTGGACTGGCGAGACCCGGGGCTAGCTATAGACTTTTGGTTGTAGCCCCTGAGTTTCTATCCGGGGCTACAACCAAAAGACCCGGGGCTATAGCCCCCTCAGCCCCCCCTAGCAACGCCTCCGCTCTGCCCTTGTCCCATGCCTGCTGACTTTAAAGGTCCTCTGGTGTGCAGCACTCTGGTGTGAGGCTGGTTTGTTATGTTGGTGCTACCCTACCTTTGAAACAGCAACTCCCAGTTGATTGTCTACTGGGAGTTCATGAGCCTTGAGGGAAAGTTTTACCCTTCCCCCTGGGAAGCAATGGAGGCAGCTTCCTGACTACTGTCTCACTGACAGCAGTGGAGGCAGCCAGCCTAGCTATTCATCCACATTGCCCTGAAATAGCTTGTCCGGGGCTCATTGGTTTGACACTTGCATGATATCTAATTACTGTTGGTCTCATAATTGTATGCTTTGATCAGTCACCATACCACAGCCAGACCTGGCTTATTTTAGGGGTAAAACTATAGCAGGCTTTTTTATGCAGAACATTATAATCATTTATCTCAGAGGTGGAGAAGTTAAACAGCTACCTCGTTGTGTCCTCCAGCTGTCAGGAATGCACATGTGACCATTGTAACTGTCCTGTTCCACTGAAGAGCAGCAGCTGCAGATACCAGAAAATTACATGTTGAGATCAGGGGCCAGCCACAAATCAGTGGTGTGACAAGAATTTGACCTTTTTGGATCATGTACTCAGGGATGGTGCCTGGGTCTTTCAGCAGTTTCAGTTGAATTTAACTTGGCCTCTGGTTGCACCAAGCAGCCGTCCTGTGTTGAAAGTCTTATGACACAGAAACATACTTCTTTAATTCAGGACATTTCACACGTGTGGTGTGCACAAAGCGCCTGGAGACCATGAAAAAGGCAGCGGTGTGCAGTATAAATCATAATAACATAACATAACACATTACAGTGTGCCCTTGCTGGATGTCTCAGAGCATCACATCTCTCTTGCAGTATCCAGCAAAGTTTGTATCACCTAACTGCCTTTTTTTCTTCCGGTTCACCCTTCTGTCAAAGATTGATTAGTAACTTTTCAGCTAACATTTAGGACCTGATTTATAGATTTTTTTTGCGTGCTGAAAAGAGACCCTTTTCAGCACGCAAAACTCCTTTCGTCGATTCATGGATCCAACTTCGCATGCTCTTGCGGGGACTTTGCGCAGGTCTATCACGTTTTTGTCTGCTGTTGAGCGCTTTGTGCAAGATTCCACGCAAAGTGTACGACAGGCCTCTGCAAGAAAATAAATAGGTGGCGGAACATGCATATTCCCCATTCCCCACGCAGTATGAGGAAGAACACGGAAATATGTGGGTGCGTCAAGGAACGGGCTGCGCAAAGGAATCGAACGCCCAGCAATGCGCCGACCCAAGTGTATTCATGGATCTGACTATGAACGTCATGTCGGAAAAAGATGCATGCAAAGATTGCAAACTCACTACCACTTGATAGGAGGCGCAAAGTCCCAATTGCATAGGAACCAACGCACAGAGGTAAGGTACAGTTAGATATTTAGGAGTGCCGGCACGCATTTGAGGTGCCGATTGAAGTTAGCGGTGCTTGTATGCAGATTAGCTGGGTGCAACCATAATTTACGAGGGAGGGGTACGCATGCAGATTTACCAGGGACTTGAGTTACGAGACATGCAATGCATTTTCTCAGGTGGAGGGTGCCGTTAGGAGTTGCTGGGGACCGTATGCAGTGTCACCTGGATGCTGCTTTGATTGTTGGGGGACGGCCCGCAGTATTGACGGGGTGCATGATGTCAGGGACGCAGACTGCACAAAGTTTGGTATATGTGGCTGGACCTGCCTTGCGTGGGGGCGTGTCATGGGTGATCGTGGCGCAGCTCGGTTTTATTGTTCATTGCGTGTCGGGTTAGTTTCCACTTTGGAATCCATGAATACGCTGAATGCTCAAAGTGACTTTTGCACGCAAAGTTATTTTACACGCAAAGTACTTTGCAGGGTCTTTGCTTTTTTTCTATAAATCGGGTCCTTGGTGTTTCAGCTCCCCGCTTCATTTATTTTATTTATTTATTGGTTATTTGTAACGTGCCTATACATCACATGGTGTTTCAAGGCACATGTTTCATTCTTTGAAATCATTATGACTCGAGCACCCCAGGGGTGCCTCAGACTTTTTTTTTACCAGCTGTAGGCAAGGGGGCCCCCCAAACATCATGTTGAAATGGACTCCCCCAGTCCTGACACATCTTCAGCCAGTCCTACCCATAATTGCACATCATAATCTGAATACGGCGCTGGCGTACTTTTCATGTTGCAGCGAGGCATTGCGTTTAGCTCTGGGTAGCCCGGCCTGTTGCCATGACGGCTTCAGAGTCTCACTTTTACTCCCATTTCAAACTAAAATGGCGGCGTGAAAGTGACCGACTACATCACGCTCGCTGGAAGAAAATCTCGTCCTGGGTTGCCTTCTCAGGTAATGTTGGAAGCATGGCTAGCTGTAGCAACACGTTTTGTTTTTGGAATGGTGTGCAGGCTTTTGTGCAAAGGCGTATTGTCTCCCGAGTGAACCATTCATGGTATAACTCAGAACATGAAACCTGCAAACACCGGCAAATGTTCACAGACCCATACAGTGTGACCGGCATTCCATTGCTTCTAATGGACTGTGTGGTAATACAGTACGTGTACTGGTTAAAAAAAAAAAAAACACCCAAGAAGCACGCCTTTATCTTACTTCCTTTTCAATACTCAACGATGCGGTCTGTGATTAATTTAGGGTGAGGTAATGTGATTTCTGTAATGTGGTTTGGGGGCGGAATGTTTTGATTCTGGTTAGGATTAAATTCCAGCTAATTTGACACCAACGTGGCTGAAAAAATAAAAACAACCAGGCTCCACCTGGAAGCAGTGAAACTCTAGGCAGGTTCCTTTTAGATACCAGACAAAGGCGAAAGGTTAGTTCTAGCCGGAATGCTCGGCGCTGCCACATACACTGAGAAGGTCATGACTTTGCTCAGGGAAGCATACACAATGCTTAATTATGGACCTAATCTGCAGCCATGGCAGGTGACAACAGGCAGTGATGGTTGAGGTTTGCATGAGGGGTGTGACCATGCCAACAGAACTTCTATTAGCCACTATATGGTGGCGGTAGAGGCACCTAAAGATGTGGTGGATAATATGCAGGCGGTGTACTGGCAGGTCAATCAGCAGTGTCACTGTGAGGTGGGTAGCGTGGATCCGTGGGTGGTGGACACGTTGGCCGAGTGAGCAATGACTTACGGATTCAGTGGCTCCAAGAAATTTCCTATTGCAATGTGTGTGAGGCTCTGTCTGTGGTGGAACGGGCTACAGGGAACTCTGGAGATTTCCCGGTGGGCCTCCGCATCATGGGCCTGTTTCGTGTGGTTACCTTTGTCATTTCCAAATTTTCTTATGGTAAAGGGTTTGGGTTTGCTCACAATGTGTAATATGGGGCCACTCTGGGAAACATTTCCAGGGCAACTTTTGGTTCCCAGTCTGTTGTGGTACCCGCTCATGCACACACACACGCTTGCAGGCTGTCGCAGGCAATGATATGCGGGAGCCGTTTAAACAGTGACCTGCTTTATTAACAAGCCGGTGGGAACTGCCAGACCCCTCACCCCGTCACTCCCCTTCCCCTGACGTCCCATCCAGAGCATCATGTGCTTTGGGCCTCGACGAAGGCCCGCCCACACAACGGTGTGGACAATCTGACGTCTCCCCCTTTTTTAACAAATGAGCCGCGCGGCTTTCACTCTCACCCCATTTCTTCGATGAGTCGCATTGGCTTCATGCGGCTCCTCTGGGGTCGTGTCGCCTTGCTTGGGGTTGGTCGTTCCCTGGCGGGGTGTGTCTCGCCTCCTGACTCTTCCCCGTCTCCTTGGTACGTTTCTTCTTGTGGTCTGTCTTCATCGCTGTCTCTGTCCATTGTCCATTGCCTTCCCTGTGTCGGTCTGACACGCTTGAAGTGCGAGCTGTTCCTGGTCACCACGGAACAGTCGTCCCTCTGTGCTGTGACCATGGTGCCCCGCTTGTGTGTTATGACGAGGGGGTGGGTGCGAAGGTGGCTTCTTCCTTCCGATTCTTGGGTTGCCTGAGCCATACTTCGTCCCCTGGCTGCATTATACTTTCACGAGCTCTTCTCTTCCTGTCCGTGATTTCTTTTGTCTTTGCTTTCCTCGCGGTGTCATTTGCTTTCGCTTCTTGCTCAAGCGGCGTCGGTTCTTGTGGTCTGGGGTCCTCCGGCAGTCTCGTGGTGATCGGCCTCCGGAACAGCAGATCAGCTGGGCACACTCCCGTCGTGCTGTGAGGTGTGTGCCTGTACTCCCGGATTAGCTGGTTGAGGGCCTGCTCGAACGGCTTATTTTGAACGTGGGCGATTTGTAGGGTTCTTTTTATGTTGGCCATGAATCTTTCGACCATGCCATTGGCCTGGGGCCATCGGGGTGTTATTCGTCGATGTTGAAATCCCATGTACTTTGCAAATCTCTGGAAGTCCTGGCTTATGAATGTGGGGCCATTGTCTGACTTTATGATTTTGGGGATACCATATGCAGAGAGCATTCTGTCAAGTGCCGGGATGACGCTCGATGTGGCGCTGCTTTCAACTATCTGAGCGTCCGGGTATCTTGAGTGTTCATCTATGAGTACGACCACATGGGTCCCGTTGCTCAGTGGACTAAACAGGTCTACCGCTAGCTCCTCCCATACTTTGTTCGGTAGCAGTGATGACTGTAACGGGTTGGGATGTGGCGGTGGCGCCACTTGTGCACAGACGTGGCAGTTCCCTACGATGGTTTCAACCAGGTGGTCTAGTTGCGGGAACCAGGCTTTCTGGCGAAGGAGGCGCTTCGTAGCGATTACTCCTCTATGTCTTTCATGGGCTAGGTGCACTATCCTTTCTCGGAGAGTTCTCGGGATGACTACCTTGCAGCCCTTTAGTATCACATTGTCTTCTACTACCGTTAGTTCCTCCCTTACTTGGTCAAGTGACTTGACATCCTCGCGTGTCGTCTCTGATTCTCCTCTGGCCTGTTGTCTCATGAGGGTTGTCTTGTCTGTCAACAGGCAGTGTCTTGCAATTCGAAGTGCTGGGTCTATCTCCGACTGTGCCAACAGTTCAGCTCATCCCACAGGCAGCGGTTGCAGATGATGAATTTCGTAATTTATGTACGCGTCCGCTATGGATGGTTGGGACTCGTTGGAGGACAGAGGGTGCCGAGAGAGATAATCTGCAGGGTTTTCCTCTTTCCCCGGGTGGTGAATTATTTGGAATCTATAATCCTGCAGTCGCAGACCCCACCTGGCGATTCTTGGTGGCATCCTAGCCTTTGCGCTCCCATAGATGGTGAGTAGCACCTGATGATCCGTGATGACAGTGAATTCCTTGCCAAACAGAAAGAGATGAAAGTATTCACACGCCCAGACTACCGCCAGGCTTTCTTTTTCTGCTCGTGAGTATGTCTGCTCTGTACTAGTCAGGCTCGGGCTGGCGTATGCCACCACGTGGGTGACGTGCGGTTCTCCGGGGTCTCTTTGTGTCAGAATGGCGCCGAGTCCCACAGGGCTGGCGTCTACGATCAGTTCGGTGGTACGGTTGGCATCAAAGTATGCCATGTCCTCCGCTTGTGATATGGCTTTCCTTATGGCTTCAAATGCATCTTGGCAATCCTTTGACCAAATAAACGGCGTGTCCTTGCGAGTGAGCAGGCGTAATGGGTTACTGACAGTGGCATAGTCTTTCAGATATCTGGAGCAGTAGCTGGCTAGGCCAAGAAACAATCTCAGGTCTGTAGTGTTGATTGGGGGCGTGGCCGAGTTGAGAGCTTCCACTTTTTCTGGATCAGGTCTCATGCCTTTGTCCGAGAAGACGTGTCCGAAAAAATCGCAGCGATCCTTTCGAGAATTCGCACTTCGTTTTATTCAATGTTAATCCGGCATCAGTCAGTGCTTGGCAAACTCTGTGAAGTGCTAGATCATGTTCTTCCTGCGATTTGCCGTAGACTAAAACGTCATCCGAATAATTTAGACAGTTGGGAACATGCCTGATTACTTTGTGAATTTCCTCCTGGAATATTTCAGCGGCGGAGGATATGCCAAAACTGAGTCTTTTGTACTGGAACAGGCCGAGATGGGTAACAAATGTACTAATGTATCGGGATTCACGCGCGATTTCGATTTGGTGGTAGCCTTTTGTGAGGTCGAGTTTTGAGAAAACTCTTGCACCATGAAACAAGTGAATCATGTCAGTGATTCAGGGCGCCTGATGCCTCTCTCTTTCAATGGCGATGTTGGCCCTGCGCATGTCTACACACAGGCGTATGGATCCCTCAGGTGATTTCTTGGGGACGGGGACGATCGGGGATACCCATGGTGTGGGCCCTGTTACCGGTTCTATGACATTCAGTTTGATGAGTTTGTCCAGTTCTTCTTCCACCTGTCTTTGGATGTTGAACGGTATCCCTCGGTAATGTTGGGCTACCGGCTTTACCTGAGGGTTTATGTGTAGGTGCACCTTCCTGTTTCGCAGTTTTCCGAGGCTGGTGAATATTTTAGGGAATGATTGTTCAATTGTGTCCGGTTTGGCAAAATACTTGTGCGCCATCAGCTGATATAGGATGTGCACGAGTCCCATGTCTACTGCGGTCCGGAAACTTAGTATGCATCCGCTGTTTGCTTCAGTTTTCAGTATGTATAGTGGAATCTTTGCAGTGTGTTCTTTGTGGGTGCACCAGGCCGTGATCATTCCTTTGCACGGCAGGGGGGTCGTGGAACCATAGGGATAAATGTCAACTGTGGCTTTCCTGATTTTTGGTTGAGGAACCAGGGATTGGTATGCTCTTTCGCTGATGATGTTAACCGTTGCTCCGGTGTCTATCAGGAATTTTTGTGGGGTATTGTTTACCTGGAGTGTCAGTATAGGGCTATGTTGAGTGGCGGCTGTGTTGTCTTTCAGAGCCCATACGTATCCTTTTCTTCTTTGATCATCCTCGGATGATGGAGTGTCACTGCTGGTGGGGGAACGGGTTTCGACGTATCTTATGAATCTCCTTCTGTGTGAGCGTCTTGTGTCTTCCGATGAGCGCTTGTCTTCACGAGTGTATCGGCTTTTGCGGTCACTGTCCTCTTTTCTGTAGTGTCTCCTTTGGCTGTCACCCATGGGTCTGGGTGGGCTCTGGCGAGCGTAGCGACGTCTGTCTTGGTTCCGATGTTTGGTTGGCGTGTGTGTTGATGCGTTCTTGCACATGGCCCTGTAATGATCCATTCCTCCACATGCGGCGCATTTTTGTCCTATGGCCGGGCATTCCCCTGTGTGCGGGTACTCGTATCCGCATTTGTAACACGTGGCTTCTAGGGATTTGTTTCCTTGAGGTGGGTGCGAGTACAATTTGTTGACCGACTCAGTGTTTTCATGGGGTTGTTGTATGGACACCTTCCCCATACTGTCCAATTGAGAGTCAACTGCTGCCTCCATGCTAGCTAGAGCTAAGATTTCTTCGAGGGATCTTTGTTTCTGTAAAAGTTGCTTGCGGAATGGTTGTGAGAGGCACCCTGCAATTACTTGTGACCTGAGTGCCTCTTCATTAGAGTACTTGTGAAATTCACAGTGTTTCAGCTTGATGCGGAGGCGCATCACGAAGTTGTCTATTGACTCACCCTTTTCTTGTCTGGTTGTGTGGAACATATGCCGTTCATAGTCGACATTAGTATGAGGTGCGAAGTATTCTGAAAGTTTGGCGTGTAGTTCTCCGAATGTGACTGTGTCCACATTCAATAGTTCCCCTGCAATGTCTCTTACTGCTGGACCCACTGCCATGAACGGTGTATTTTTCAGTCTCGTGTCATCTGTTAATCCTATGGCACCCGTGTAGAACTTAAAGTCCCGGAGCCATATTGCCCATCTGGGTCCTAGATTTGAGGTATCACGTATTTCAAATGGATTTGGCATGACTTGGGATGCACCTCCCGCTGTTTGATTGTTGTCATGAGTTGCATCAATGTCTCCTGCTGCCGCTGGTGCCGCCCCTCCCGATGATGAGGCCGTGGTGCTTGCCGTCTCCGACATGTTTTTGGCGATGCCGTGGGCCTGTGTGGTGGCGTGCCCCTGTAATGCTCGCGCAGCGTGTGCGGTAGTTCCTGTTGCTCTGGGTGAATATCCCCCTCTTGATCACCCGTGGTGCAGGATGGCCATGCTTTTAATTTCCTGGCTGGGGTGCTGCTTACCCTCCACTCCAGTCCGCCTCTGGCACAGCCCTTGTCACTGGGGCCCACACTGTGCCGCTACGTGTGGGGGACAAGCGCCGTGTCCTTCAATGCGGCGCCGCCAACGCTGTGTGGGGGATGGGCGCTGTGTCTTTCGTTTTGAAGCGCCGTTGTGTCGCTAGAGCTCTTATCTCGAGCTCCGTGTGTCCACTGGCACCCCTCCTGGACTAGGGGATGTGGGCCCGATTCACCCGGTCCCGTTGCCAGGTCCGTTTTCGCGCGGGAGGCGGGGCCGCACTTGTGCAGCTTTCCGTGACCGAGGTGCGCCGACACGCTTGACTGCCCGGCAGCGGGGGCTCGTGCCCGCTCGTCGTCAGTGTTGTGGTACCCGCTCATGCACACAAACACGCTTGCAGGCTGTCGCAGGCAATGATACGCAGGACCCGTTTAAACGGTGACCTGCTTTATTAACAAGCCGGCGGGAACTGCCAGACCCCTCACCCCGTCCCTCCCCTTCCCCTGACGTCCCATCCGGAGCGTCATGTCCTTTGGGCCTCGACGAAGGCCCGCCCACACAACGGTGTGGACAATCTGACACAGTCCACCCCTGGGCTGTGGTCCCTTATCATGATTCACAAAGCCTCTATGGCGGAAGATGCCATAGCCGCAGACACTTGCACAACTCAGATGCAACTTTCAAATTACTAGCCATTGGGCAAACCAGATGATTACTATGCCTAGGTGAAATGTACCCTGAGTTAAGGGGAGGGTTACTCATAGTAGGTCATGTACACAGTGGAGATGGACTGCTGCGGGTGGGGGGTGTATATGAGGTTAGGCCCCAACCTCAAACCAATTATGCGGTTTATTGCTAAATACAACAATCACACAGCACATGTCCCATATTGTTTTTCAGTATTTATTTTGTATTCCTCATGGATATTTTCTAAGTTTTTTGCCTTCAGAAACAAACTATCGCCTTAGCCGACACGTGTTTCAACCCTTTTTGGGTCCTCTGCAAGGCTATACAATGGCAAGCCTGTCTAGCTCAGGGGCAGCATGTTTTTCTTGTAAGCAAGACAATGCAGCGCCACATTTGTCTTGTAAGCAAGACAATTCAGCGCTGCACAGGTTTGAATCCCGATCCTGCACTTAGAAACCACTTGTTGGTATTAAGCGTGTTATAAATAATCTGCACATAGCTCTCAATAGATCAAATGACCAACAACAAATATATATCCCGCGGGACATTACCAATGAACTTTGTAAACAAATAAGTTAAGTAACACGTTTTGAACGTGTTACGTCATAGGTGGTATTTTTAAATAAGAAAACAATATGGCGCCCAATGTGGAAATACACAGAACGCTGAGTATGGCTGGATGCTTCTAACAAAAGCATCCGTCATAATAGATTAAGGTTTTGTCTAAAGCAATAATTTATTTGTGAAGTCAAGACTGTATGTTTAAAAAGCATAGAAACTATCCATGAGGAATACGAAATAAACACTGATGTGGGCATTACGTGAGAAGTACCGCTGCTAAATCCTAGCAATGCACACACACGCGCTAACAACGCGTATTCATGGAATCGAAAAGCGGAAACCCGTGCGCTACAAAAGACGCGCTAATCCGGAAACACGTACACCAGGCAGAAGCAGGCGGAAGCAGGCGCAAGCGGCCTCGCGCAGAATAAAAGTGAACGCAAACAACAAACTAGCTCATATGCTATGATGACTATACCGTTCCTCGCAGCAGTGGTCGTGGGACAACGCAGGAGGAGGAGGATAGCCAGGCCCTGCATTTTTCTACCCAGTACCAGCCTTTTTTAGATGCCTGATGACCAGGTCTATGGCAGGTACAGGTTTCCACCCCATATCATCCTAGACCTGGTTGCTGAGTGGGAGGATGACCTCACATTACCCACCTTGTGCTCCCAAGCACTGAGCCCCTTGGAAAAGGTGCTCAATGCACTGCATTTCTTGGCCACTGGGTCATTTTAGCAGACAAGTGCCATAGTTGAGGGCGTCTCACAGGCCACGCAGTCACGCTGCCTACACCAGGTGTTGGCGATCATCACTCCGCGCCCTGCAGTCCTCAGGCACATATACATGGCCAGAACACCCACAGAAATGCAGGCCGTGGTCCAGGACTTTTACGGGGTGGCACACTTCCCCAAAGTGCTAGGTGCCATTGATTGCACCCATGTGGCTCTACGTCCTCCTAGGGCCACTGAGCACATATAATGCAACCGCAAGCACTGTCATTCCATCAACGTGCAGGTTGTATGTGATGCCAAGGGAATCATTACCTCTGTATATGCCAACTATCCGGGGTCCAGCCATGATAGTTTCATATCCAGAATGTCACCCCTAAATCAGGACCTGGAAGCTGGGAGGCATGGCTACAAATGGCTCATTGGGGAGTACAAATGCCTCTGGACATGCATGCATGTCACACACAGAGAAATGGCAAAACCCAACTAATGACAACCATTATTACCTTTCCAGGGGATAGTGCCTACCCTCTGAGCACCTACACGACGCCAATACAGAACCCCACCACACCACTCGAGGTATTGCAACCTGGGGCATAGTGGAGCACACATTCGGAGTACTGAAGTCACGTTTCTGCTCCCTTGACTGCTCTGGCGGCCAGCTGCTGTATGTGCCCCCAGTAGTGTGCAGGATTATAATGGCAGCATGTGTCCTGCACAACGTTGCAACCCCTCTGGGGCATGCCGGTGGACATGGTGCCCCCACATCCCCAACCACATGCACGGTCGCTGTGCATGGGAGGGGAAAATACATGTGGTGAGGCAGCCCGTACCCAGCTTGTGGCAACATTTTTCACCTAAAATCCCACCCCTGCATAGTGCACACAGGCATGGCACATACCAGCTGACAATTGATGATGACAAAGGGACAGTCAACTGTCACAACCATACCACCCTGAGATTGTTTCCCTGGAAGTGCTACATTGTGTGCATCCCTGGCTATTTTTACAGACCCAATGCTGTGTCAGTAAAAGACACACATTCATGCTTCATGAAGGACTACCCCTTGCAAAACAGCACACCCAAATACTGGTATGTCACCCAACCTCTCCCAAACCCCATCTCACCCACCCAAGACACCATAGCATAGCATGCAATGTGAAAGCAACCAAATGAATGCACAACACATGACACAACTGTCACAAAGTGCACCGTCACAAATGGAAACAGGCCACAGACAATTCCCTCTCACCTATGAAAAAGAAACAGCACACATGAACATATACTTACCAGCATGACAAAACATTAATACAGGACTCAACAGTGGCAACGTCTGACAGTAACCAATCACAATAGTGCAAGTGTCACAACCTGACAAAGGCAGCACATTGACCCGTTCCATCTCCAGTGTGTTGCTGGTAGGTAAATGTGGCAGGGTACTGCATACAACACGAACTGCATCTGCAATGGAGACAGGCAAGGTAAGACATGAAGACGCTACATGCAAATATGCATAATTAGCAATATGGAATACAATATAAAAATCAACCATGCAGTGGAGAAATCATCAGTAATCCCCATTAGGGGTGTATATATAGTTTGGACTTCAGACTGGCCACACAACTGATGGAAGCCCAATGCCTCTGTGTAAGTTACTGTCACACAGTGTCACCCTTGCAAGCCCATGGAAAGGGGAAGCAGGAGTGGCATATGTGTCAGGACCCCAAGCTTCAAAAACAAACACAAGATAAACCTGCATGGGCCCAGCTGGAACACACAGTTGATGCCTACGGGTGCCACACAAAACAACACATTGTAACATGAATGCACAGTAGAAAAAAGAATCATTAAAATAATAAAATGGCCATGGGTCAACCGGGGGCGAGGGGCGACCGTCCAGGAGGGAGGAGGTGCAGGGTGCACTCCAACACCCACATACGTGGATGTTGAAAAGAAAATACCCTCCATGGGCTCATGGCCTGCACAGCTAGCCGATAGTGGGAGAACTGCCATCGCTGTCGTCACCCTCTGGTGCTACATTAGAAGGTGTGCGTGGTATGGGAGGCAGACCACGCAAAGCCCTTGCATGCTCCTCCATGGCAGCAAGCATGCAGGTTTGAAAAGATTTGGTTCTGCAGGATGATGGTCTGGAGATCCCCATGCAGCACCTCACAGGTAGCATGGAATTCTGCCTGCAAGGCCTCACGTGATGCCCGGATCTCCTCGCGGGTTGCATGGAGCTCAGCTGAGATTGTGCGTGTTAGCAGCTCCAGCTGCTGTTCTGACCTTGTACTCTGGGACACTTCAAGTGCACCCAGAGTAGCTCTGAAGGAGCTGTTTCCAACCCTCAGGGCATCCCTGTGGTCCTGTGCATCTGCAGATATGGTTGTGCACAGAGCCTCCAGTTCAGCCGTCTATCCCTGTTGGTGGCCAACATGTCCTCCCTGTGTGAGCGGCACGTGGACTCTGTTACCTGCTGCTGGAGCTCCACCTGCCTTTCGAGGGGGAGAATGGAAGTGGCCACCCTATCCACTTCATCTCACATGATGCCCCTGTTGTGTTGCAATTGCATAAATGGAGGTTCTCCCACACAGTATTGCCTGGTGGCACACGGCCACCGCGTTGTCGGACACGACACCTGTTGGCCCCAAGTTGATGTGCATCTTGCTGTGCTGGCACTGCCTGAGGCTGCAGGACTGCATTCCTCCTTTGATCTGCTGCCCCAGGAACAGGAACAAATATTGGGGAGTGTGACCCTGCATCCGTAACCGCCAAAGGCGGACATTCCAACACTGAATGGGCCATTGAGGGGTCTACCCCCAGTGTAGGTGCGTTGGACAGAACAGCATCCCTGCCAGAAACACTTACCTGCAACGGGACATTTGTCTCAATGTCTGATTCAGCACCTGAGCCATAGAGATCATCAGAGGTGTACACAGAGACACCTGTGGAAAGAATGGTCTGTAGGACCAATTAATTTTCGTGCACCACCACCCCACATCCTCCATTGGTGCTTGGTTGGGGCTCTGAGTACTCCTGCCCCAGCGTCATCTCCTCCTCCTCCACAGCATCTAGTGCCTCATCACCTGCACAAAATAAAAAGAAAAGTAATGAAGACACACATGAACAGCACAGCCGACACACATAGGCATCACAATGTACACATCCAATACATTTATCAGACATGTCACACATGGCACAAACTCAGCCATGGCAATGAAGTGGAAGGGGACCCTGAAAGCAGACACTGATGACTACAAAATGCAAAAGCAACACATGTGCTGCATGGTGCATAGCACCTGCATCACACATTAGCCTGTGAGTGGCATGGACCATCCACAAACATGACACATGCCAGCACACAGATGGCACGTAGCATAGCCATGCCAGAACTGACAAGGACACCCAGATGGAAGTTAATCACTACTGTCCCCCACCCATGTCAAACGCATATCATTAAACAGAACATGCCAAAGAGTGGGACAAAACACATGTGTCACATGCTGCAACAACGCCAGTGTGTTCAAATACAGTGATGGGAGGCACATGGATACATCAATGGTAGGTCACTTGGACATGACACAAGTCAATTGTCATGCTGAACATTCAAACAGGGCTCAGAAGTGATCGGGTGCAGTGCATGTGTAGGTGCACAGCAGCCAATCAGCCTTATTGATGAAATCATTTGCATAAAAAGTGAACATATGTGGGACTTTGTGGGCAAAAATCCCTGTCTGAAGTATGCTGATTTTGGGTCATAATGGCACAGAAATCTGCGTTTATCATGCAAATGATTCCATCAATCAGGCAGAATAAAGAGAAAAACTGTATTAACAATGTCGTGGCATGATGGCAGTTTAAGGGCAAGTGCATTCATCATGTGCAAAGTGTTTGCAGCGGTCAGTAGGGATACAGTGAACCCCAAACCCAAGGGTGGGGGATGGGTTGGAGGCACTACATGGGTCACATATAGCAGTTATGACTACACAGCCTGAGCTGGCACTCAATCAGAACACATCACCCAAGCAACATACACATGGTCTGGACACACACGCATGGGCACTCACCGGACATTGTCTCAAGATCTAGTAGGTCTCCGACGCCTTGGATCTGATCCTCTGCGATGAACCCTCCAGCGATTGCCTCATGTTCTGTGAGTTCATCCTCCTCTGGTGGTGACCCACTGCCAGTCACCAGAGTAGAGGCGTAATTCGAAGCCAGCTTGTTTTTTGCTCAGCATTTGAGGTCATTCCAGTGCTTTGAGCAATCATCAGCTGTGCACTTCACAAATCCAAGGTAACTAATCTGGTCCGCGATGCACTGCCAGTGGGCCCTAGGCTGAGCAGTCGTAGTCTTGCACCCTTCCGTCACCAGCATGTCGCGGCCATGTGCCGACACACAGCACACAAGTGCGGCTAGATAAAAAACAGCAATGGGTGAGATACAAGTAACTGTGCACTATAAACGTACCAGCAGCTACATCTGTTGAATGGAAATCTGACTATTTACTGGCTACTTTAGATGTATCCGCCTTGTATACCAGCATTGGGCATGACCTTGCAGTTGGGGCTTTAAAATTCACATTTTGAAACTGTTCAGCATCTTATTGGAAACATGTTAAGATGTTAAAGGAATTTTTGTTATTTACTTTACACAATAATGTTTATCTTTTCAACTGTCAATGGGCCTCATTACGACCCAGGCGTTAAGGGTTAACGCCGTTGTTAACCCTTAACGCCTATTCTGATTTTAACGGCTGCTCTTAGCAGCCGTTAAAATCCATGGCGCTAACCTGCCATGATGCTAATTACGCCACCGTAATTTACGGTGGCGTAATTAGTGCCTTCCCCACTCCCATTATGCCCTATGGGGCAAAAATGGGAATGGGGAAGGGAAAATGGGAAATGGGGATTTACCGCCCCACTCACCTTGGAATGGGGCGGTAAATCCGCCATCCACCATGGTGTAAACGCCTGGGTCATAATGACCCCCAATATTTCCTACAGGAAAGGGGAGTGGCATGGGAGCCAAGTCTGCACCTTCCCTAGCAAATGTATTCATGTCTCAATTTGAAGAAACATACATTTACCTGCACAACACTTTTTCAGAAAACATCATCAAATGGAAAAGATTCATAGATGATATTATCATCATTTGGAAGGGATCATTAGGAACCTTCAAAGAATTTGTTGATCATATTAATTCCAACAATTTTGGTATTACACTATCTGGAAATATGAGTGCTTCGCAAATTGATTTTTTGGATTCACATATTTTCATCCAGAATGACTCTATACACACCAGAACATACAGTGAGCCTACTGAGGTTAACTCAGTGTTACATGCTGACAGCAATCACCAACAAAGTACCATTAATAATATTCCAGGAGGGGAATTCTACAGAGCAAGGAGGAACTGCAGTTTGGATACTGATTTTAAATGGGAATGCAAACTATTAACACATCGGTTTACTGATAGGGGCTACCACCCGAATATTATTCAGAAAGCAGTAAACAAATATGCTCAAATTAAACAATCAGACTTGCTTGTCAACAGTCAAAAGGACAAAACATAGCCGCAACACATTGCTATTATCACTCAGTTCTCAAATGATAGTGGTCTACTGTATACATTGGCAGCCAAGCAATGGCATATTTTAAAACTGGATACAGCTTTGGCACCTTTCGTAACTGATTATCCCAAACTCACATTCACCAAAGCACCTACCATCAAACAAAAACTTTGCCCATCGTTTCTTGATCCAACACCACCTCAACGAGGTAACTGGCTACAAACAGGCCGTGGCTTTCATAAATGTGGCAACTGCAATCAGTGCAAATATGCACTAGATAAGTGTCAAAGATACAATGATGATTTGGGAAATGAAATGTTGATTTCTGACTTTATCAACTGTAAAACCAGCTATGTGGTATATGCTATTATATGTGTATGTGGCAGACACTATATAGGTAGCACTATCAGACAGCTGCAGGTACGTATCCAAGAACATTTATTAAGTCTAAAGAATCCAGATCCTCAATTGCCTCTGGCCATTCATTGGCAAAAAGAGCATCAAATGGCCAATTTAGGTGATCTACGCTTCGTTGGTCTGATGAAAGCCAACAAGGCAAAAACAGGAGGCAATCTACAGCTAAAACTGTGCAAAATGGAATCCAAACTCATATGCCTTTTAAGATCTACAGACTGCAGATTAAATTCAGACCATGAAATGTATGTGTTTCTGTAGTTAGTGAATTGATTGCAAGTAGTGAGAAGCCATTCAGTGTCCATATCACATCGATCATGGTATGACACTATATCCAATCCTGAGCAGTGTACAGCAATGATACTCTATTTCATATGATAACATTACTAATAGAAATACATTTTCACTGGGCTGCTTGTTAATTATAGGCGAATCATATTAAATTCCAAAACTAGTTACTTCCCAATTAGTTATACTATATTTGGCATGGTTGAGAGGATATGATCCATTATCAATAAACTCTATAATCACTCATGTTAATACGGGCACCACTTTTAATGACCTTTTAGTTCATCGTGATACTCCTACATGTTACCATATTATATGGTTAATATGTTGTGATAAAACTTCAAAAATATCCAATTTGACTCTTTGGGCCTCATTACGGGTTTGGCCGCAAAGGTTGTAATGAGGCCCTTTTACTCTAATCTAGACTCCACCAAGATTTAGTAGATGAATGACGCCTTGTTTGTCTATGACGTCACGCGCACCATGCGCATGTCGTCATCACGCCGTAGATGCGGTGTCCATTTATGATCACATTTTTGTTAACATCATGGAGATGGGTACTCAGTAAATCTTATGATGACTTATGTCAATACGGCTACCACTTCTAATGATTTCTTCAGTCTTCAATTGGATCCTCCTGCACAGACATCAGAGATTATGCCCAATTTTATATCAACAGATAACAATCATCAATATTATTCTCCTATTCCTAATTCTTAATCCACAACATATTTGCGGCTATATGACGCTTTGTTTAATCATAACGTCATGCGCACGCTCCGTGTGATGTCATCACACCGCTGCCGCGCCGTTCATTCGATACTAAACAGTATGCGAGCAGCATCGCGAGGGACACCGCTCTCACGGACGTAAAGCGACATAGACTGATTTTTGGGGATTTAACCCCTTATATACTAAGGATGCTGGATTAACCTTTAGTAAATAGGTAAGCTTTGACATTTAAATTGTGTGGTCTCACCAAGTTGTCCAATAGCACTAATTTCGGGCAATCTACAATTAAACATAGGACTCTATTTCCAGTGGATTAATCGCTATAATGGGGTGGATTCTCCTTTTTATCTGAGCGCATACTAATAAACCTAGACCTGGCATGAGTTATGGTTGTAGGACAACATGAATAATTTGATTATGATTAGAGCATTACCATTCTTACTGCTTTCTTTTCATTCAAGATCCTGAAAATTCTTTTGAGGGGAACTACTAATTGGAATACTGATATTAGACCATCCACTAAGACTCTTTCACGAGTTATTACTCTGAGATGAAGAGGTATCCCGCATTGACATAACGACTCTTCTAGGGACATCTTAATACTATTGAAGTGGGACGGACTAGTCCCTGAGGTAGGGGCCTCTTAATCTACTATACCAATTTCATTGCAATATTCACACGGAACATATCAACCACTCTCACTGTTAAAATTAGGCATTTAAAACAACCCATGCATGTATATTTTTTCTGACTTTCAGATTGATCAGAACATAATCCAGTCAGGGTAAACTAAGCATATTTTGGTGATTTTGGACTTTAATGCAGCAGTAAGCACTTGGGATAAGAATTAACACATGGGATCTATAGTACCACAACTATTTTATGAGGATTTATTGGATTTGCTTTACAAGCACTTAAATTGGTGAACCATCAATGTATTTGGACACTGGATTGCTCACTGGCTTCTAGTACAGTATTGGTGTTTGACAGACACATCTAATGCGTATAATAGAAAATTTGTTGATGGATTATACTATAAAACTGGTGTGACATATATGATATCAAGAATGATATGGATTTGAAACTGCATATATCTTTTTATTTTTTCTTTCTCTTTTGATTGTGACTACGCGGATATGCCTTTTCCAAGGACAACATCCTGTGTAGTATGTCCTGTTTAAATGTTCTATTTACATGAATTATCTTTTCTGTCATTTGTTTTCTTTGTTGGCCAATTTGCCTTTATTATTTTGTGTAAACTGTAACATTACTAACATACAGCCTTGATAACGACGAAGCTGGTCGAAACACGTGTCGGATGTTCTCAGGATGAATAAAGAATAAACAAGATTACGATCTTCACAGCTTACGTTATTGTTTATATCAAAACCGATTCAGACATCTTAACTACCTATGGACTTACTTTGATCATTGTAATCTTTTTGAAGCAAGCACAAATATAGTCTTGTGACATTCAATGTGACATTCACAAGTGCGTCTAGTTCCACATCATTGAAACTCTGCTTCCTTGACGTGCCGGAGGGGCGAGCCATGTCTGGGGTCCCAGCCTGTTCGGCAAGAGCACGCTTCTTCCTCTTGAGAGGTGGTGTGGACCCTGAATGGCTTACACCGCTCTGGTCTGTAGGGGCTGAAGCGCAGGTGGACTGGCCACTGGAAGCAGCCAATGGCACGATGACCAAAGGTCTCACTGCAGGCATTGGCTGTTAGGTACTGTTGTCAGGACCAAGCGGCACAACTGCCTTGGTGTGAGGGTCTGGGACCAACATTGTCCCGACTGGGTGACTCAGAGCAGCCTCCTAACCCTGGCTACTCGGGGCAGAAGATGACATTGCTGCCCCAGATCCACGTGGCCTGGTGACAGCAACTTTCACCCCCACACGTGGCTTGGACTTTGTGATATGAAGTCGGCCTGTGAGTCATCCCGTGCCAGTTTGGTGACCAATCTGGGCTGGGTTAGCAGGGCCTGAGCTGGGATGGTGTCAGCTGCATCTCCCTGACCCACTGGGGGGGCATAGGTGTCCCTGAATGGTCCTGGACACACTGCCCTCGTGGGCCACCTGCCCACGTTGGCCACCACTGCCACCTTGGCCACCCTGTTCATCCTGACCATGTCACCTACCGCGGCCACCCCTTGGAGATTGGCCACCTTTGCCTCCCTTACTACTTGGTCACCTCCCAACCATGGCACTGATGTTCTTGTGCGAATGGGAGGTGCAGAAAACAATTGTCCTGGGCTATTTGGGTTACGGGGGCAGGGTACTAGATGGAATACGTACCCCTGTGATTTTGCAAGGCTGTCTGTGTCCCCTGGGGGAAAATGACAGATCATGTAATGCTCAGGCACCCCAAAAACAAAAAAACGTGCACGCGACCCCTCGGCAGCCCACGTGCGTGGAATGAAGGACCCGCAGTACGCTGTGGCACCCAGAAACACAAATAATGCATACGCGTGGTATACCCAGGCTACAATGACCTCTGAATGGGTTTGCGACACACAGGGGCAACCACAGCGGAAAAAGACGTGCGCGACTCACCGTCTGCCTGGAAAATGAACGTGAAAAAGACATGCTTGTGCGCATTGCCAACACCCCCGCCAAAAGAAGAATAGAGCTCTGCCTCAGTAAACAAGGAGTACACACTGCAACCTTTGTGAAGTAATTGCATGTGAACCGACAAGTACAAGAATCACCTGCTCGCTCTCCACAAAAATCACGTACAAGAAAATGGCATCCTACGCAGACCTTTGACCCCTGCGCACAGCAACGACTACGTGAGCCACGTCACTTACGCGCTTTACGCGCTAAGGGCCTTTCCTCAAATTGCATGCTGACGTGCTGTTTTTTCACATGCGGATTCACTCTGCATCAAGCTGACCATGCGACAACACACGGAAGGCCACGCTCCTGCCCAGAAGGCCATTTTACTGCCCCCCACAGCCCCGAGCAGCCTCCCACGAGCCATCTGCTGCTGCTTGCCTGCCTGCTGGTCACGTGCCCTGCTATTTGGTGCCTGAACATCACCCATCTTCAGGGGTCCAGTTGCTGCGACCACCCCTGCTGGAACAGAAGACTTCCGACTGCTGTTCCATCGCTCCACAGCCCAGTACCAGGACCCAGTTGCCCACCCACACCTGCCTCGGGGGTTGCCATGTCGGGCCGAACTCCATCTGGGACCAGTGGCGACCCCCCGGCAGAGAGGCAGAGGGCTGCCAGCTTTACTTCAGGAGAAGTTGGCATCCCGTTGGAGCAAGTCCTGGTGCATTATGATGCCCTCTTCAGACGACCACACGCGGACAAGGATGGACGGAAGAGGATCTAGTTGGACATTGTGGGTGCCATCAACGCGGAGGGGGTGGCAACCCACGGCCTGAAACATGTCCATAAGCGCTGGGAGGACTTCAGGTCCAGGACCCTCAGCAAGGCCTGGTGCCTCTTGGACTCAGCAGATGCAGTGGAGTGCCAGGTCTGCCTTATCACACCCCAGATGAGGGTCCTGAAATGCATTCGCCCAGCGCTTCACCTCCAGGTCCTCGAGAGGCAGACTCGTCTGGAGTCGAGCGGTAAGGGTCCATGCGTACTCATTATCATTACAGTGCATATTGAGGGGTGCTAGGAGTGTGCAGCTTGGACATATGTCTGACATGGCCCATGTATGGATGTGTATGTGCAGGTACATGACCATGATCCATGTGATGCCAGTCATGTGTGATGCACATCAATGGTGTATGTGTTCCAAAGCATGATCGACACCTGCATGTGAAGATGCACACATGTTTGCATGCCTGTGTATGTGCTCAGCCATGTTTGGGGTGTGACACATGGATGCTCGTCACGCCTTCATGAACGTGCAGGGTGTACATATGTGTGGGTCTGTTTGGGTTTGTGTGACTGTGAGACGTCATGGATGCATGTGACACAGACTTGTAGGTACCCGATTGACAGATGTGACATAGTTGCCGATGATTGCATTGTGACAGGTGGTGGAGATGTACAGATGCATGTCTGTATGGTGGCGTGTGTGCATATGTTCGGCACTCCCCATGTTGCTTGTGACGTTGTGCCAACCTTTGGATGTTCATGCATTTGTGTGTGTATGGATGCTGCTGCCTGCTGCACGATTCCTGTTAATTTGTGCATGTGTGTGGGTTCAAATGATATGAGTGTTGTGGAGTGTGTTGCTATCTGTGAAGTTTGACACTGCCACTCATGTGCAACTGTCATGTGTGTATCAGACCATTGTACAGTGCCCTGATGCCTCTCCCTGTCTGCAGCGTTGACTAATGAAGAAGGTGCAGACGGTGCTGTGGAGAACAGCGACAGGGATGCCACCGCCAGCAGGAGACGCAAGGCCCAGCTCCCCTCCGAGGTAATCATATCTTCCGGGAGTGAGGAGTCTGGTGCCGCATCCATGGCCGCAGCTGCAGAGGGAAGGTCCAAGAGGCGGAGGTTGGAGGTGGACTCCTCGGCAGCAGAAGGGGCAGCTGAGCCCCAACAGGGGCCTACGGAGGAAGACTGCACAGAGTCATCCAGGTTGGTGGGGGGTTTGGCTGAGGAGGAGGCCATGACAGCCCCATGCACAGGACCCAGAAGGGGAGATTCCACTGGGGGTAGTAGGTCAGTCCAGGGGCAGGGACAGGAGGCAGCACGGGCCGCCATGGAGCTGCCTGTGTGTAATCCTGTCCCGATCCTGTGACTGCATCATCCGGCACCAGCAGGGATGGCTTTGTCCAGACCCGTTTTCAGGAATGGGATGCGCAAACAACAACTGGCCTTCCTCTTCCTGCAGACGTGCAATCCGTGACCAGAGTGAGCCTGTCCTAACTGGTGTGACGTTGCGCCAACATGGTATTCGGGATGACATGCAGGGTTCTTGTCAGGACAATGCACGTCATTTTGAATACCTGTTTGGGCGCGTCACACTACTAGGACAGGTCGTTGGCACTGGGTTCCTCCGTGTGCTGGATCTTCTTGCGACCCCCTCCTCAACTGAACCCCCTATTCGCCAGTTGTCCTCCGTGCCATCTTCCCGCCCAAGTATCACCTGGGCTCCGTGTGAAGCTGCCCCTGAGTCAGTGGCCAGGCTGGTAGAGGACACATCCCTGCCACAGTCGGGAGTCAGAGGTCCAGCAGGGGTGGCCACCCCACCAACTGGACCCCAGCAAATGGAGGATGTGCAGGCATCAACAAGCAGGGCACGTACACAGCGGCACCAGAGGATTCCATGAGCCTGGATGCCATTGTGGTGCCAGAGGCAGTTGCATTGGAGACAGCAGCAGGCTCAGCGTGGGAGCCATCATGGCTCGGGCCATCAACATCCCAGGGGCAGGCATCGGCCGGCGGGCAGGAGGACCCAGGATTGGGCGTGCCTTCCATGTGGCAGCGGTTGGGCCAGCAAATAGATACAGAGCGCCAGCGGGCAGAGAGGGCACGGCTCACAATGTTCAGGGCGGAGAATTCCATGCACTGGGCTGTGAGGCAGGCTCAGTGCCTCGAGGCAACTCGCAGGGAGTTGGAGGATGGCATGGCTGCATCCCTGCGACACCTCTAGGCCAGGGAACAGGCCCGCCTCCAGAACATCGATATGGAGTTCGATGATGCCCTGGCTCGGGACATCAAAAGGTGAGTCGCCGGACTAGCCGGCCGGCTTTGTATGTAGTTATTTAGGTTTTATTTTGTTTTTTTAGGATTTGGAGTACACAGACTTTGCTCCACTTTTTGTATATAGTTGTGTTTTACATAGGGTTTTTGTAGGTTTCATTTTGTTTTGGGATCATGTAACCTTCAGACTTTCATTGTAAATAGTTCCGGACATGTACATACTTTCTTTTTTACGTCATCCCATGGACTAATGGTTTTTTATGCTTTTCAATTTTTTATTTATTTCTATGGACTTTGGCGATGGACCATTTTTCATTTATCATTTCTTGGATTTTCATGATTCCTTGGATTTTACTTTCTTTTTCATATTGCATTCATTATTTCTTCATTTGCTCACTCACGTACCCCGGAATACACGTTCCCCGCACCTACCAGCAAAATTGCGTGTAAAGCTCACTCGTGTACCCTGGAATACACATACCCCGCTCCCGCCAGCAAAATCGCATGTAAAGCTCACTCGCGTAGCCCGAAATACACATAGCCCACTCCCGCCAGCGAAATCCCATGTAAAGCTCATTCGCGTACCCCGCTCCTGCCAGCGAAATCGCGTGTAGAGCTCACTCATGTTCCCCCGGAATACACATACCCCGCTCCCACCAGCGAAACCGCATTTAAAAAAGCACACTTGCGTAGCCCAAAATACACGTACCCCGCTCCCGCTAGCGAAATCGCATGTAATGCTCACTCACATACCCCAGAATACACGTACCCCAATCCCACCAGCGAAATTGCATGGACAGCTCACTCGCGTACCCCGGAATACACATACCCCGCTCCCGCCAGTGAAATCGCGTGTAAAGCTCACTCGCGTACCCCAAAATACACGTACCCCGCTCCCGCCAGCGAAATCGCATGGACAGCTCACTCGCGTACCCCGGAATACATGTACCCCGTTCCCGCCAGTGAAATTGCGTGTAAAGCTCACTCGCATACCCCAGAATACACGTACCCCGCTCCCGCCAGCGGAATTTCGTGTAAAGCACACTTTCGTTGCCCGAAATACACATACCCCACGCCCGCCAGCAAATTCGGGTGGACAGCTCACTTGCGTACCCCGGAATACACGTACCCCACTCGTATCAGCGAAATCGCATCAACAGCTCACTCGCATACCCCCAGATTTGTGCACCAGTGTGGTGTGGAGCCACATTCACCCCCTGCAGGCAGCCCACACTACAAGCCCCCCACTACACCCCTGACCATGCCCTGCAGGACCATGCCCTGCAGGCAGCCCACACCAGGGGGGACCACCATACAGCCCTGGCCATGCCCTGCAGGCTATAACAAGGGGGTTGTCCTACCCTCTATGAATCAAAGGAGTGAACAAAATACATCAAGTACACACTGGTTTTTAGACCCTTTTGGGTGCCCATACAACTGGGGCAACCGTTGTTGGAAACAACATGCTTGCTGCTGACAAACACATATCTCAAACTCATGTGAAAGTTTCAGCTTTTAATTATTAGTTAGCTGATGCTTTTTCTTTTTGCAAAGTATTTACATTTTTATATATACATAACAGTACATGATGACCATTGTGGAAAACAAACACATAGTCATGTTAGAAATTCCGTCTAACATATTTACAGATGACATAAGGTGTAAATCATCCACTTAAACATTTGACAGACAACTTCCTTGTAAGGGCAGGCAGCACATCCACCCTGATCATGACCCGCAGGCAGCCCATCACCCCTGACCATGCCCTGCAGGCAGCCCACACCACTATGGACCACCATACACCCATGGGCATGCCCCACAGGCAGCCCATACACCCTGACCATGCCACGCAGGCAGCCCATCACTCCTCACCAGGCCCTGCAGGCAGCCCACACCACAGGGGACCCCATACACCCTTGGGCATGCCCCGCAGGCAGCCCATCACCCCTGACCATGACCCGCAGGCAGCCCACACCACAGGGGGGACTTTTTCTACGCAATTTGCCTGGCGCAGGCAGAGTACGCATATTCAAGGAGGTGCAGGGGTTGATTTTCACGTGTTTTGGCTGCCGCGACCGGGGTACGCGTATTCAAGGGGATGCGTGAGTACATTTTCACACGTTTTGTCTGCCGCGAGCAGGGTACATGTAGTTTTTCACGTGATCACAGTGTAGGGGACCTGTAAACTGGTCTAGGGTTAGCGCGGCCCTTTGCGCCATATTGGGGATTTCGATGGCTTTACCTTGCGCAAGGGGCGTTATTGGGGCCGTAACTGCCGCTGCGGGATGTTCGCTGCGCCACCGCTCCAAATGGCTTGGGAAATCCATGAACATGCGGTGCACCAGAATTCTGTTTAAGCACACGGCTGGCGCACGCATGCACAGTGTGATTGCTGGATTTAGCACAAAACATTAACATTTCTGTTAGCCAGTTTTAAGGTTGTTTAAACAGGCTTACAAAAAAGATTGGGACAGATCAGTGAGATCAGTGATTAAGCAGTGCCCACCGACTTGGTGATCTGCCCCGTTTATCTGCAGTGGTGGACGGGCCTACAGGGAACTCTGCAGATTTCCCAGTGGACCAGTACACCCTGGTCATCTTTTGTGTGTGTGTACCGTGGCTTTATGATGCACTTGCCCTCTCTCCCAGAAAAATAAATATGTTTAACTCCTTTTTAATCCCTATAGTAGGGCAGTGTGTTTTAAAATGTACTACTTGGACCCATGTTTTCCCAATCCTCTTGTGCCGAGAACCCCCCTCCCTCCAATCCCTGGTTAAGGGAGTTGGGCCTCCTTGCTACAAACACGCACATGGTGTAGTATGGGGCCCCTGTGACAGCGATTTCCAGGGCCACGTTTGGTTCCCAGTCCACCCCTGTATTATGTGACACATTACAGCCTACAGATGTGCAATGTCGGGGGCTGTGTCACACTGCCACTTCCCAGCTCATCACTGAGGCAAAAAGACCTGCTGTGGTGGGCTGACCCAGTGATAACGGCATGCCTGCCTAAGGTAAGGGTGCAGTGAGGACCCTTATACAGGGTCAGGCAGCTCCATCACCACCCACCCTGGCAGAGGTTAACCCCATTTTTGCAGATGCTTGTGCTAGAGGATTTTTTCAAAATAAAAAACATCCACTATGCATTCATTCATTTGTGATGTTGGTTCCCACTACTCAAGTTTATTTTCTGTGTTGATTATGGTGATGTAAACAACACAGGGAATGGGCTTATAGGGAAGGAAGGAAGGAAGGAAGGAAGGAGAGAGAGAGAGAAGGAAGGAAGAGAAGGAAGGAAGGAAGGAAGGAAGGAAGGAAGGAAGGAAGGAAGGAAGGAAGGAAGGAAGGAAGGAAGGAAGGAAGGAAGGAAGGAAGGAAGGAAGGAAGGAAGGAAGGAAGGAAGGAAGGAAGGGAGGGAGGGAGGGAGGGAGGGAGGGAGGGAGGGAGGGAGGGAGGGAGGGAGGGAGGGAGGGAGGGAGGAAGGAAGGAAGGAAGGACGGTAGAGAATGAAGGAAGGGAAGGAAGGCAGTCTTCCTTGTTACGCAAATAAAAAAAGACCACAGATAATGTGGCGCTTAACTTCAGTGTATCCATAGCTTGTTTTGCTGCCGCCTGGGGAGCAGCTAGAGGGAATTAGAAAACAAGGGGAAACTAGGGCGAGATGGGAACACTTCAATAGAGTCGCTGTGGGCTCACATCAAGCGCAACAGCGTCGAGGAATGCCCCGGCGGTTAGTACCAGTGCGGGGCCTCAGGGCAGCTGTTGCCAGGTTTATGACTCATATATTTTGACGCCATGCCCGTAGCCTTTGTTTTGCAGAATGGGGCAGGTGATACAGGGGGAGTGAAATGCTGGCAATGTGTTTTCAATTCAGCCCAAGTCCTACGTAGGACAACTGATCAAAGGGAGATGGCGCTCATGTTGAGGCCCTTCCTTCCGAGGTTCGTGAATTGGTTTGCCCAACACCGTAGTTTTTTGGCGCACAATAGTTACTGCAGAACAAGCCCAGCTTGTGCACCCCGCTGTACAGCTGCAGTGCCTGATTCCCAAAACCTCTTTTGTGTGTCTATAGCAAAAGTGTGCCCAGGGGAAACCTTGCTTGTTGTGGAAACAGTCTGCAGGCGGTGGAGGTCCGCCTGATGAAAGGGAATTGAAATAGGAAAGATGACGCAGTACACGAGGATTGAGTTAACCAACGGTGCATCATCAGATGACTTAAGTCAAATGATGA
This sequence comes from Ambystoma mexicanum, assembly GCF_040938575.1. NCBI lineage: Eukaryota > Metazoa > Chordata > Amphibia > Caudata > Ambystomatidae > Ambystoma > Ambystoma mexicanum. The sequence goes on along the minus strand of NC_090940.1, from coordinate 241,582,885 downwards.
CTTCACTATATAGTGCTTGCTGCCGCAAGCTTGGTGCAGGTGCGGATCGTCCATGATGGCTGACTGCGCACCGATCCCCCACCCATTATGGAGGAGCCAGCAAAAGAAGAAACGTGCTTGTCAAAGTGGGCGCGAGCGGTCGGGAACGGTGTTCCTCTACTTCTTTTGATTAGGTTTTCCGTTCCTATACTTTTATTATGAAAAGAAACCTTTCCGGAACGGTTTCCTTTTACAATAAAAGTGTAGGAAGAAGTTGAAACTTGCACTTTCAGTGCACTGCACATGACGTTTCCTTAAAGAGCAGGCACGTGTTGTGGTGTTTTTATTGTGTTGGGGTGGGGGGGTGGTGGTGATGAGGTCTGTGGGGAGCGGTGCAGGCCAGTAGGGAACATAGTTCCACTATTTCTTTTTCGTACACTTCGATCATGGTGCTTTTCCTTTACGTTTTCTGTTCCACAGCACAAATGCCCAATGGGTCATGCAAGGCTGGAGCGTTTTGTATCCCCAGCCTTGTATGGCCCACTATGCAAGTCGGCTGGGGAACTGCATGCCCAAATATGCCCAGCACACCAAAGTCTCCTAGTGCGGCGAGATGGAAGATAAGCCCTCTGGCTCCACGGCATATGCCACAATCCCACCATAGATGTGAGCCCGGGAATATTGACTGCTGTGAATGAATGGCGCAATGCCTCCGCAGGCTTGACACCCAAAAAAATGTTCACCCAAAACACAATATTTCAACGCAACCATAAAAGAACTCCCCTCCTCCAAAACTTCAACAGCCGCTTATCCCAGCTGGTCTGTCCATTTATTATGGTGACTATGCTCTCGTGGTCTGTCCCAAACATATCTCTCATGTTCGCCCATGAACTCCCCCACAAGATTAAGACCACCATCACTGGGAAACATTCCAAGAAGGCGATGTTGTACTTCTTCACACACCATTCATCAGGCTACAGTTCTGTGCACCACTTCCCTCACAATAAATCCCTAATCCAGCTGACCCAGCTGCATCAGAAAAACCTCCACCACTCAAAGAATGGGCCGCGCTTAGATCCGCATGGAGATACATGTGTAAACTACTGAGAATTTGCTCCAAATCTAGAGGTCCCCCCCCCCCGAATGGGCAGTTACTCTGATCCTATGATGCAGTTTCTTAACACCCGATATTACCAACACCAGCTGCCTGCAAAACATTCTCCCCGGTCCACCACGCTGCACTCAGAGTTTAAGCGTCCCAAGAGCTGCGGTGTCTTACATACTTCACGTTTATTTGCACCCTACACCTCGGCAAGTAAACCTCTCATTTGCTCAAACTTGTCCCAAAGCAGACGCCATTCCATTCACTCAATCATTAGAAAGGTCCTCAAACACCCTTGCCAGACTTTTTGTTTTGTAGGGGGGCAAATGTACAGCCAAGTCCTCTGACAACCTCTGAAAATGCTCCAGAAATCTAGAACACCCCCTCTACTGCCTTCCTACCCTCCAGCAGGACATCATACAAGTACTGTAACTGTCCTGGACTTGCTGTTATATCTCCGTCTGTGACTGGAATGAGTCGGGTGCAATGTGGAGTGTTAGGGCTGTTGCAGGCAGGGGTTCCAGAGTTGTAGTTTGGGCGAAGGGAGAGAGGCTGGAGGGTGGGGGTCGCACCGAATGTTTGTACAATAAAAGCATTGCTAAACATGGATGGCGTAAACGCCTCTATAACACTTACCCACTTCATAAATGCCCACTAACGAAACGTGCTACAACGTTCAAAAAGAGCACAATGAAATGTAACATCCCATTGTCAAAGCGTTACCCAATAAGAACTGTTCTTCAAAATATGTTCACAAAAGCTGAAAAGAAACTGTGTGTCACGACAACAGCCAGAAGGCCAACATAATGTCACGCTTGGTTATACCCTCCTCTTGGCCGCAAGTCTCCCTGTGGCCACAAGTCCTAACAAGTGTGATTGCATTGTCCACACTAGAGTATGGCCGGGAGGATAGCTCAGGGGTGACGATTGTTTCTTGAAAGCAAAACAACACATAGCTCAGTTCAGTTGAAAAAACTTTTATTCGACACAGAGGGCCTCATTACGAGGTTGGCGTTCCGGTAATAACGAAGACGGTAAGGCAATACCGGCATCCATTACCGGTCTGTAGTATTACGACCCTAGACTTCGGTCCTACCGGCATCGACAAGGACCCGCTGTGGCCATGGACCACCGTACTGGCATGCGGGCTCGAGTGCGGGCGCCGTGCCCGTAATACCGCCATGCTGCAAGGAAGAGGACATCACGAGTCACACGGACATGCACATACCGGTATCCAGATGGTGGTAAGAAGGGCCACCATGATGCCGCCAATACCGGCATCGCAGATCACCCGTTAATAGGAAACTGCTGTGCACCCAACTGCCACAGGTGCACACAATCAGCACAGGTGGAGGCAATGGAGCCAAGCCCTGCACAAAAGGAGCACATCCACACACCACACCCCTTCCAAGACCAACGTGATACCACTGGCACTTGCCATGCTGGAGGACATGCCTGCACTGCTACTCCTTGAGCAGGCAGTATAATAGGCAACACAGAGGAGACGCAGGAGGAGAAGGAGGCTGGGACCGCGCCAGAAAATTCCACCAGTGCAGGCAGTTGTACCCAGCAGACAGCCATCAATACCACATATAAGGGCCAATCCATTTGACTTAACCCCAGCACAGATCCACACCCTGTACCGCCTGGACAGGGACACCATAACCACCATAGTGGACTTAATACAGAAAGACCTGGTCAGCCTGATCAATATCTGCACAGCCATCCCCACTCTGCTGAAGGTGGCATCTGTGCTCCACTTCCTGGCCACAGGCACCTACCAGCACACAGTGGGCCAAATGCATGGCATGTCGCAACCATTCTTCTCTGTCGTGCTAAACCAAGTGCTGGATGCACTACTAAAGCACGTAAGGGCCTACATATCCCTACCACGGACACCAGAGGAGGCGAATGCCAACAAAATAGCATTTCATGCACTGGCAGGCATGCCCAATGTAATTGGTGTCCTCGACTGCACCCACATAGAGTTGGTAGTCCCACATGCCGTGGAGATGGTCTATCACAATCGGAAGCTATTCCACTCCATAAATGTGCAGATGATGTGTGATGCCAACGAGATCATAACACATTGCTGTGCCAGATACCCAGGATACACGCATTATGCCATGGTGCTGCGGAACTCCTCACTACCCCGCTACATGGAAGGAGACGTCGTACAACATGGCTGGCTGTTGGTTGAGTCTACCCTCTGCGCCATGGGAGGAGAGAGTTGGGGGGGGCTACATGCATACGCAAGGGGAATGCCCTCTGGGCCATGGGAGGAGAGGGTTGGGGGGCCAACATGCATATGCAAGGGGAATGCCCTCTGGGCCATGGGAGGAGAGGTTTGGGTTGGCCCTACATGCATCTGGAGCAATCCCCTGCCACACAGCTCTCACATGTGCATGCATCATGGACCTCGACAATGCAACAGGGTTTCTGGTGGTTCAAATGTCTAGGCCCCTAAGTCATGTACGTCACCCAAGGCTAGCACCATGGATTGGCAAGTACTGTACAGGGCAGATATTTATGTAGATGTGGCTGCCGTCAACGGGATAGTGCATGTGAACATGAAAGATGTACAGGCTAAGCACATATGGTAACTGAGCAGTATCCTTACACATACCACCTTCTGCTGCCATGCAGGTGATGCTGGCTATCCTCTGAAGGCGTGGCTCCTCACCCCTATCAGGAAGCCGCAGACAGGCATGAAAAGGACTTCAATCATGCACATACACGCACATGTGTGGTCAATGAGCAGACCTTTGGATTGTTGAAGGCACAGTTTCGCTGCCTCAGCAGGTCGGATGGTGCCCTCATTTACGGGCCTGAGAAGGTGGGCAAGATCATCATGGCATGTGCAATGCTGCATAACATGTGCATCCGGCGGAACGTACCCCTGCCATCTGACATGGAGCTGCCACCACCTGGTGAAGTAGAAGGTAGGAAGGAGTAGATGTTGGACAATGGCCAGGACGCAATACACTTGAGGGTCGCGCAGTGCGCCAATCAGTCATAGACCAATCATTCTGATGTACTGTGAAGCAGAGGGTGCCATGTATGTGGCACTCTGGGCACTGGGTGTCGGGGTATATGGGCACAGTGCAATATGAAGCAATTAATTGACACACACCAAAGAAGCAATGTCCACTCATGTGAGGTTTTTTACACAACGGGTGTTTTTAAGTGATGGTTTATACAACATGATTTAACACTCAATGCCCCGAAACACCCCTCCCCCTGACACACCCCCACACCCCACCATCCCCCACACACACCCCGTACTACACCCTCCTCCACCCTGCCCCCGACACACCCCCACAAACACCCCCCACACACCCCTGTACTACACCCCTCTCCACCCAAAGTCATCAATGGCACAACATGTGTCTGGATGCGGTGCTAACTAGAATGTGCAGGGTGGCTCTGCTACTGTGAAGCCCCCTTAGGAGATGGGGGTTGCATCTTTGTGCACCACGCACTTCGCAGAGACATGCGCACGGGGCTGGTCTGTGTGCAACTTGCTGGCTTGGTAGATGCAGATGAGGTAGATGGTTGTGTCCCCAAAGCCGCAGTATGCCGCTGCTCCATGCTGTCTGCAATCCTGGTGAGGATCAGGCCCAAAGCATTGAATCCATCCCGGACTTGCTGAGCGTTAGAGTTGATGGCCTGGATTACGGCCGCAGTGCTGTCACAGATGACACGTCGTGTTGCCTCGCCTTCTGCAAGGTACTGTTTAACATAGCCATGCATCTCCTCCTGCCGTACTCCATCCTGGACAGACTTCCTTCAAGGTCCCGGATAGCAGTGTTGGTGGTGGATGATGGGTTAGGTGGTGTGACTGCAGCCAATACGGGGCTGTGCAATGTTGGAGACCACTCTCCATGGCTGCCCTGTCCTGATGAATCTTGGCAAGGGGTGTCCTGTGGGGTGACCTGCGGGCTTGGGGTTTGACCTACAAGCTCTGGGTGGAGGACTCCTGCATTGGTGTATTCTTCAGGGCCACTTTCCTGGTCGCCACTATGCTGTGCCGATGCAGCCGTCTCCGCTATTGAGCTTACCGCAGCGGACTGTGTGCCACCATTCTCCATACCAGCATATGTGTCCTCGCCCTGTGTAGGTTGTGTTTCCAGGGGTGCAGGGGCAGGTGTCTGCTGCTCCTGTGTAGGTGGCAGGGTGGCTGGTTGGGCACTGGTTGTTGTCTTGTGTGCCGTTTGGCCCATCCTTGGTCCTCTCGACATAGATGGCCTGGTGCCATCATCTTGGCCCCTGGGCCTTTTGACTGGTGTTGTGGCTTGTGCACTTCCATGAGGTTCTTCGGTGTATGCAGCTGTACCTGTGGGGGACAGAGTGGCAGGGCATCACTGATGGTGGTGCTTGCATCATGCATGCGTTTGTCTTGGTACAGTTGGAGCCATGTGATCAGTTGCATGCCTGGTTTTGCAGCGGGCTGGGTATGTGCAAGGTTGGGGAATGAGTTTTGCAATCACACAGGTGTTCACATGTTCACCATGGTATCTGCTGTGGGGCCTTGAGGTGTGTTGTGACTTGCGTGCTGTGTGACACGTGCAGGTCATCTGTGTGTCGGGTGTGTATTTGTTAATGGGAGCGGCATGCAGCATGCATTGGGATGTGATAGTGGTGGGCCTAGTATGTGTATATGGATATGTATAGGTGTGTATGATGGGCCATGTCTTGGCTGTCATCGCTGTCACATTTGGCCGTCAACTGTGATGATTGGTTGTCATGTGTTTGTAGGGACACTCACCTTCATCTACCGATGTTGGCACGCCAAACTCCTCTCCACCGACTCCTTCAATGGCTCCACATCTATCACTGAGCTGCAAGTTTCCTCCCATCTAGCCAATTTGATAGGTGAGTGAGGTCCGCTACCTGTTGCCAGCCCCTGGCTCCGATTGGCCGACAAGGTGTTCCTCACTCTCAGCCTCAGGTCATCCCAGCGCTTTTTGCAATTGCGTACTGTGCGTGCGGTGGTGCCGACTGCACTTACTTTCCTTTCCACTTCCTCCCAGATGGCCTTCTTTCTCAGCTGTGCTGGACGCCTGAGGTCACTGCAGAAAACCACATCTGCATTCTCTACTAGGGTATCAGCTAGCATGTTCAGCTCCTCGACCTTAAATCATGGTTTCCGCAGGCAGGCAGTGCCTTTCTGGGTAGCCTTTGACATTTTGTCCATGGTGTGCTTGGAGTTTTGCCTGTGAAGGTCCAGTATGTGGAGGATGGCAATGGATTGTGTTTGTGAAGATGGCCGCCAATGCATTTCCCCTTCCAGCGCAATGATGTTTCTTCCGGGTCCGGTAATGACGGGTCCGTTCTTACTACTATGTTAATACCGGCACGCTATTTAGGGGATGCTGATGGTGGAGGCGTTATGTGCGCATTCGATGATGCCGCTATCTGGTGCTTTGAGGGTCGTTACCAGCATGCCGGTACGGCCGTTACTGGCATGTAGGAGTGCGTGTGCTCACCTACTCGTGATCACCGCTGTTTGCGGGATCAAGCCTACACGGACATGTTATTACCGGTTTGCTGGTTAATGGAGATTCTTAGCGCCAACCTCGTAATGAGGCCCAGAGTCATCTAGCCACAGTTACATATAAAAAATTGCTATTTTACCTTTATAAATAACACAAGTATACAACCTTTTTAAAATTCATTTGTCAGTACTGCAGAATCCAAATGAGTAAAATCAATTTGAACCATATTAATAATAAGTACTACCAGCATTGTGTAAAACCGTGTACAAGACCATCTTTAGAAAAGGAGCACAGAATCTGTGTTGCAGAACATCATTATCATTCAGTAGGGGAACTAAGAGTTTGCTTCTGGGGGCTTGATAACCAGTACAAAAACATAGAAAATGGTCCAGGGTCTCCTACGCTGACAAACACGTGGGACGTGGGACATAGGCCACTCCCATTTGGGGCCCATTTCTTTGTGATGCTGGCCAGGTTTAGATTGGAAATTCTAAACCTTTTGTAGAGATTGCATGAGTATTGAAGCTTTATCATGTCTAAATAGCTCTCAAAACCCGGGCTTGAATTCCCAGCTAAGTACGTAGGACCCCCTGAGAGTAGCCGGCATTCGTTTGCCAATTCGACTTCTAGCACAGATCTAGCGATATTCTCAACTTCTGTGCGGTGTGCTCTCGTTATGGCCTGGGGATTTGCCCATAAATCGAATAAGCCAAATTGCCTCAAGGTTTTTATAACATGTTGGAACCATGGTAAGGATTTACCTCCTTTGGTCTCCAAGATGTGCAAAACATCACATAGCAACACAGGTTTGAATCAAACAATTGCACTCAGAAAAATCTCTGGTATTAAGTGCCTTATAAAGGAACAATAAGAATGAACTCAACTTATCCAGCCCCTGCCCCACCATTGGGCTCTGTTAGGGAATATGAAATTCACTGGTGAAGTCCTCCACCCACAATCTTGCTACTTACTTGCCTGGGTAGAGGTCAGCCACTTCCACACTCTTTTCACCTTCAATGGATCACGTGCCCTTTTCCAGGAGACCCCTTCTGGTCACATCTCTGAGCATATGCCACTTAGGAACGTGCATATGGAATGGATGGGATTACACCAGAATAATTCTGAGTCCAAATAACTGAATCAACTCAAGAAGATGGCAAATTCCTGTTTTATTAGCATTGATCTAAAACATGGAGGTTACAATGAACATCCACAGACGTAGGCTCAGTCTCTCAATGATCTCCACAAAAAAATACAATTCTTATAGTAATAATGCATCAGAGTGATGTCATACCATGTGGCAATAGTGACAAACCTATCAAGGGTCGGGATTGGTTAAAGGAAACATCTAGCTATACACTTTTATATGAGCTAGGATTATTACTGGCTGTCCGATATCAGGTGGACCAAGTATGCCTACCTCTAAAAACATGTAATTTCAGAAACATTAGATACACGTGTTCTCATTGGTCTTATAAGCTATAAGGTCCCTCATTATATGGACTGATACAATTGGTTGGCATGCTTTTGCCATGTCTGGAACATTCAGTGAATTTAGCAGCATGTAAGCCCAGACCCGAGGTGCAGGGAGATAGGACATGATACTGCCTCACCATCCAATTAGCCCAGCATCTCTCATCACCATTCCTCCTGCCATGAAATTGTCTTTGTACCTGGCCTTGCAGAGTATTCTTGTATTTGGGAATGCGGGGGAGTGAGGGTATTCCCTATCCTTTCTGGAACTCCAATTTCAAGCTCTATTTCCATCCTTGGCTCATGTGACAGGAGACCATGATCTGGTCCATTTTGCAGGTTTTAAATGTTGTAAATGAATTAAAATGTGGCATTGCTTGTGCTCTTTCTTGCACCTAACATGCAAGGATTCATCCTCCGCACACTCACTCCTTTCAGAATAGGTAGCGGCCCTTGATTTCTATGGTCATGACTTCATGCCCACCACGCAGCTCCACAAGCATGCTATAAGGGCTGTAACATCTCCCTTCATGATTTCTGGCTTACTTATTTAATAATTTCTGTTTAACAGCGGCTTTGCCTGCATTCTATTTACTACTCATAGCTGGCTTCTATGATGGCTTGATCTAACTTGCGTTTCAGCGTCTGTCCATTTATTGAACCAAGGGCAGGACAAAGACTGATATGTTTGGGAAATTTCTTCTCTGTGAAAGATAGTGAGCTAAAGACTCTGGGTAAGTCTCTCGCACCCAGGACTGATGTCTGGCAGAGAGACTCCCAGGACCCCACTTGTCAATTTACATATTTAAGTAACTTTGGGTCTCACCCAAAGTTACTAGGGGAATCCAGACGTGGACCCCTTGCTCACTATTCTTAGAGAGGCACAGCTCCTCCCTACTGATGAGGTCCAACCAGACCGAAACATGTGTCTGGGGATGTTGTTGGTACTCTTGCTCAGAGGAGAATTGCCTAGCATTTCGGTGCTGGACTGCCCCAGGGCAGGACAAAGACTGATATGTTTGGGATATTTCTTCTCTGTGAAAGATAGTGAGCTAAAGACTCTGGGTAAGTCTCTCGCAACCAGGACTAATGTCTGGCAGAGAGACTCCCAGGACCCCCCTTGTCAATTTGCATATTTAAGTAACTTTGGGTATCACCCAAAGTTACTAGGGGAATCCAGACGTGGACACCTTGCTCACTATTCTTAGAGAGGCACAGCTCCTCCCTACTGATGAGGTCCAACCAGACCGAAACACGTGTCTGTGGATGCTGTTGGTACTCTTGTTCAGAGGAGAATTGCCTAGCATTTCCGTGCTGGACTGCCCAAGGGCAGGACAAAGACTGATATGTTTGGGATATTTCTTCTCTGTGAAAGATAGTGAACTAAAGACCCTGGGTAAGTCACTCACAACCAGGACTAATGTCTGGCAGAGAGACTCCCAGGAACCCCCTTGTCAATTTGCATATTTAAGTAACTTTGGGTCTCACCCAAAGTTACCAGGGGAATCCTCCAGACGTGGACCCCTTGCTCACTATTCTTAGAGAGGCACAGCTCCTCCCTACTGATGAGGTCCAACCAGATCAAAACACGTGTCTGGGGATGCTGTTGGTACTCTTGTTCAGAGGAGAATTGCCTAGCATTTCGGTGCTGGACTGCCCCAGGGCAGGACAAAGACGGATATGTTTGGGATATTTCTTCTCTGTGAAAGATAGTGAGCTAAAGACTCTGGGTAAGTCTCTCGCAACCAGGACTAATGTCTGGCAGAGAGACTCCCAGGACCCCCCTTGTCAATGTGCATATTTAAGTAACTTTGGGTATCACCCAAAGTTACTAGGGGAATCCAGACGTGGACACCTTGCTCACTATTCTTAGAGAGGCACAGCTCCTCCCTACTGATGAGGTCCAACCAGACCGAAACACGTGTCTGGGGATGCTGTTGGTACTCTTGTTCAGAGGAGAATTGCCTAGCATTTCGGTGCTGGACTGCCCAAGGGCAGGACAAAGACAGATATGTTTGGGATATTTCTTCTCTGTGAAAGATAGTGAGCTAAAGACCCTGGGTAAGTCTCTCACAACCAGGACTAATGTCTGGCAGAGAGACTCCCAGGACCCCCCTTGTCAATTTGCATATTTAAGTAACTTTGGGTCTCACCCAAAGTTACCAGGGGAATCCAGACGTGGACCCCTTGCTCACTATTCTTAGAGAGGCACAGCTCCTCCCTACTGATGAGGTCCAACCAGACCAAAACACGTGTCTGGGGATGCTGTTGGTACTCTTGTTCAGAGGAGAATTGCCTAGCATTTTGGTGCTGGACTGCCCCAGGGCAGGACAAAGACGGATATGTTTGGGATATTTCTTCTCTGTGAAAGATAGTGAGCTAAAGACTCTGGGTAAGTCTCTCGCAACCAGGTCTAATGTCTGGCAGAGAGACTCCCAGAACCCCCCCTTGTCAATTTGCATATTTAAGTAACTTTGGGTCTCACCCAAAGTTACTAGGGGAATCCAGACGTGGACTCCTTGCTCACTATTCTTAGAGAGGCACAGCTCCTCCCTACTGATGAGGTCCAACCAGACTGAAACACGTGTCTGGGGATGCTGTTGGTACTCTTGTTCAGAGAAGAATTGCCTAGCATTTCGGTGCTGGACTGCCCCAGGGCAGGGCAAAGACTGATATGTTTGGGATATTTCTTCTCTGTGAAAGATAGTGAGCTAAAGACTCTAGGTAAGTCTCTCGCAACCAGGACTAATGTCTGGCAGAGAGACTCCCAGGACCCCCCTTGTCAATTTGCATATTTAAGTAACTTTGGGTCTCACCCAAAGTTACTAGGGGAATCCAGACGTGGACCCCTTGCTCACTATTCTTAGAGAGGCACAGCTCCTCCCTACTGATGAGGTCCAACCAGACCGAAACACGTGCCTGGGGATGCTGTTGGTACTCTTGTTCAGAGGAGAATTGCCTAGCATTTCGGTGCTGGACTGCCCCAGCGCAGGACAAAGACTGATATTTTTGGGATATTTCTTCTCTGTGAAAGATAGTGAGCTAAAGACTCTGGGTAAGTCTCTTGCAACCAGGACTAATGTCTGGCAGAGAGACTCCCAGGACTCCCCTTGTCAATGTATTCATTTATTGAACTTCTGCTTTCTGCAACATCTTATTAACAAAAAGTCTTCTCTTCTGCTACATTGCTAATTCATCCGACCCCTTGCGTCGTCATTTTTCCACTAGGATCCATACATTGTCTTACTTAATTATCTTGAGACGTCGTGCACACTTTCTTATGACATCATCAGTCCATTTGCTTAGCTCTTTTTCATATTCCGTCAGGGATTTACTCCTGCAGGTTATCATTACTCTGAAGGTACATTCGATAAGGTTGTCTCAACGGGTATCTCCTTTCAAAGATTTGCTGCGGTATTGGCATGATAGCCAGTGTCAAGCAAGGCACGATGGCCACTCACATAGTCCCATGAATTTGCATCATACCTACAAACAGCACCATAAGTAGCAAAGAAATTAAAACCAAGACTTGGGAACACAGGCAAATACTTAGAGCATGCCTTCATCTTGCTCAACAATCTTCATGACTTTGGCCCCCTTCACGGGAGAAGCATGGAATCCCTGTACCGCAACATACATGAGCAGAGTTCCCAGGCAGCCAGCCTTCACTTCACCTGCTAATACTTAATGCATGCTGCCTAATATGTATATGTCTACCTGACAGAGAGAGAGAAAGGAAGTGTAGAGTATCTATGGCATGGAATCTATGTTAACAAAACAAAGTCAAAAAGAACGAGTCTCAATAAAGAGAAGCTGATAGCTTTGCATTTCGAAAAAATGTCGAATGCATTCATTTGACAAATGTCGCCCACTTTCTGTGTAATGGAAGTGGGGGGCACTACCGCAACCACCAAACCCTTAATGCCCAACAAGGGGAGCGGGGTGGACACCCTTGTTCGGCATTGTGGGACACAGGCTTTTCGTCTATGCCGAATGCGCCCTGAAGGCGCATTCAGCATTTTATTCCCTCAGTATTTTCAGCAATACCGCGGCATGCACTGCTCTATTGTCTTATGCCACTGAAGTTTGCAAACGCATGCAATGTATGCCACATGTAATAATGCTTATGTCACTGTGCTACTTCCGTGAAGGGACTGAAGTAAGCAAGGCTGCCTCTATTTCTGATTGCAGTCTGTTGCATGTGCTGGGTAAAATTGCCTCAAGATAATTAAGTAAGACAATGTATGGATCCTAGTGGACAAATGACGACGCAAGGGGTCGAATGAATTAGCAATGTAGCAGAAGAGAAGACTTTTTGTTAATAAGATGTTGCAGAAAGCAGAAGTTCAATAAATGAATACATTGACAAGGAGAGTCCTGGGAGTCTCTCTGCCAGACATTAGTCCTGGTTGCAAGAGACTTACCCAGAGTCTTTAGCTCACTATCTTTCACAGAGAAGAAATATCCCAAACATATCAGTCTTTGTCCTGCGCTGGGGCAGTCCAGTACCGAAATGCTAGGCAATTCTCCTCTGAACAAGAGTACCAACAGCATCCCCAGACACGTGTTTCGGTCTGGTTGGACCTCATCAGTAGGGAGGAGCTGTGCCTCTCTAAGAATAGTGAGCAAGGGGTCCACGTCTGGATTCCCCTAGTAACTTTGGGTGAGACCCAAAGTTACTTAAATATGCAAATTGACAAGGGGGGTCCTGGGAGTCTCTCTGCCAGACATTAGTCCTGGTTGCGAGAGACTTACCTAGAGTCTTTAGCTCACTATCTTTCACAGAGAAGAAATATCCCAAACATATCAGTCTTTGTCCTGCCCTGGGGCAGTCCAGCACCGAAATGCTAGGCAATTCTCCTCTGAACAAAAGTACCAACAGCATCCCCAGACACGTGTTTCAGTCTGGTTGGACCTCATCAGTAGGGAGGAGCTGTGCCTCTCTAAGAATAGTGAGCAAGGAGTCCACATCTGGATTCCCCTAGTAACTTTGGGTGAGACCAGTCTCAATCTACGGGACGAGGGGGCGGGGTTTGTCCTTCTGTTGTGAAGCCTTTCTGGACTGACAATCACAGCTATGTTTTCAACTGATTTCAGCTGCATTTGTTGCAACAAAATCACAACTGTTGAGGCCTGTGCGGAATGGCTCAGGAACTATCTTGCGATTTTAGGGCCTGTTCTCTTTGCTGTCCCGTTGTGGCACTCCAAGAGTTCCTCAGCAAGTTAAATGTATTCTCGCCTCCTCTTGCTCAGTTTGAAGCCCACCCATCCACCTGTGTCAGTATGCCGGCTTCCTTTTCAGCAAACTAACTGAGCACCCTTTTTAGTTTATGCAGTGGACCCCTATTGCAGGAGCAACTTCAGTGTTGGGAGGATATTGTCTCCCTAGGTATGCAGTGATAAAATTGCGGCAACATATCACCAGTACAAAAATGGCAGCAAAAATGCTGTGGTTTGACCCGTTAAAGGTGTACCCCATTACACCATTTAAGTGGAGGGGGGGTTGCTGGGGTGTCCCCAACTCCCCTAAAATGGTAAAATGGGTCCAGGGGTTGCGGGGGAGTCCCCTGCATCCTTTACATGGATTGCGGTGGCAAAACCATGGCCTTTTGTCGCAATATTTTGTGTACACAGCCATTTTTGCAGCGATTTTAACACATGGAACCTCTCCCGATTGTATACTTTGTTGCATTGGAAATCAAAATGATTGGCTACAGTTAGAAATGTTGAAACCTGGAGGTAAACTGGGAAAAAAACACATTCAGAGAGTTGCCTTATGAAGCTGGCAAACATTGCATAACACATGTCAGGAGCACGTGGATGGAAAGTGATCCTTAGTGAAGTGCCACGTTGGAGATCTTCTAGGGGGAATACATTGAAAGGGTGTGGAGAATGTTGCTTCTTCACTTGCCTCCATGGAGTCTTCCTTGCGAGGTAGAAAAAAGGAAAACAAAACACGTGTGGCTGTCTCTCTCATTTCTCTCTCATAGCAGAAGAAGGCAAATGACAGACTCCCTGAGGAAACACAGGGACTCAACAGTGCAGTTAGGAAGGTCTGATTGCATTAAGCTCCCAGGAATAGAGCTGCAGATCCAAGATCCACCTATTATTCAAGTTATTCAAGGATAGGCCTGCCGTTCCCTCCCTAACTTGCATCCCCTCCTTGGAACCCTGTCTATCCTCTCTCTCCATGACCTTCCATGGGTAAGCCCTCACAGCCCATTCTCCTATATGCATCCATTTCATTGGACCCTATCATTATATCCTCCCAGGCAGAATACCTTTTTTGATGTATACCTGACGAAACCGGGTTCCTCCAATAAGCTAATAACCAGCTCATACAGTACATAACAATTCACAATAATTCACAATAATTTCACATTGGGAAATCCCATTTACATCCAGAGAACAGACATTGCAATGGGAAGAGTGACTGCCTCCACGGTGCCAGCCTAAGTATGGCTAAACTAGAATCAACTGCATTGATTCCTGTATCATGAGAATTCTAATGTAATTCTGCTACATCAATGTTATGATACTTACTTGGACTGCCCATCAAAAGAACGTTTGATTGTGTTCCCCGCTCTCCATCCAGATGTCACCTTTAAACTTACCCACATTACCAAAACAAAATATATCTTTGGGATGCCACAATCAAATGCACCCTTCAGGGTTCTGCAAACGAATGCTGCCCCAAATACCTGGAGAGTGAAAACATTTGCTCTGTGCGCATAGAACATGCTTCCAACTTTATCAAGCAGTGCACAACAGCAGAATATTGATGTACCACATTTAGGGACTGCCAGACAAGCCTTCTCAAAAGTGAGTCGATCAATGTAGATACAGTCCCATAATTGTGGCTATCCAGATGCACAGAGTCATTGACATACCTAATTACAGTAGTGCACAAAAGAGACGAGCATGCCCTGGTCATCACCCACCAGGATGGTGAAAATGCCCTGATTGCAGAAGTGTCTCAGATGTTGCTTTGGCTGCATGCATAATTGTTAAGAGCGTCTTCAGCAGCTGCAAAGCAGTCAGAGCAAGAACAGCACTTTTTAAGAGCCCAACCTGGGAACTAAATAACTTTTATGGGCTCATAATCCTGAAATATTAGGGACTGACAATGTTTACAGGTTAGATGTTACGAGATTCAATTAGATGCCCAGGTTGACACACTTCGTGCCTAGTCTGCAATTTTTGCAAGTGACTATATTGTTTTCCAGTCTTTGTCATATAGGAACGTGTAATTATTTATGAATTATTCAAGAACTTGAAATACTACACTGTTTTGTACATTTTATCTGGAAAGTACACAAATCATATGTTAAACCATCATGACAATATTTTTCAACTGGGTAGAAACATGCTAGATAAACAGGGGAATTAATGTAGCTTTATGTTTTCCATCATAAATGCAGGGCTACAAGTATACTAACTGATGTCAGCCTAAAAGACCTCCTCATCTGGGGTGCCTACTGTATTTTAAAGATTTGAATCAACCCATCAAAAGAAAGGCTGTGATAAGTTCATCTGTGTATAGTTGTTGTTCAACACAGATGTGCAACTTGCTATTCGTGATGTTAAGGCAAACAGTTGAAACAATAGACACTAGCAAACCATGTTTATAACAAATAGCAGACATTAAAATAAACGTGCTATATGTCTGTGACATGTTGTCATCTCTTCCCTATGGTCTACATAACCAGGCAATGGGCTAAGCAATGCCCCCAGCAGGATAACCCTTTTCAGCATCAGTACTCTACAGTGAGATACGCTGATCAGTCCACAATCACAGCATCATCCATTGGCAAAGACGAGATGTGGTCCTTGGCACTAGGGCTCCACTGTCTCTAATGTTATCACCTAACCACCTCTCCAGACTAATGCATTATGCTCTTCATTGGGGGTGGCTTCTCAGTTTGTGCAAACGTTGTTTAGATCGACCATGTTCTAGAGTCCTACCATACGTTTGCCATATTCGATTTCATAACTAGTGTTCTCTGGTGCAGGCATGTTGTTTTGAAGCACAGTAGGCAGTACTGCAATCAACGTTTATATTTTCACGTTCATCAACTTCAAGAAAGGCCAAGCCTCCTTTGCCGGGATTTGGACTGTGGTCTTTCATATGAAGATAGATCTCTGTAACAACTGCTTGACACACTGAGCTAGCTTCTGAACCATCTTGGTACTCAACTCATCAACATGTTTTTCAAATTTCTTATTGCATTTGATAAATATATTCCCCAAGGAAAGGTGAACACACAACAATAGATGTGTAATGTTGAATGCACACACTTTATGTACTATTCTGAATACAGAAAGCTTTACCCCGATGCTTGGATTAATTTAAAAGTTCGTTTTCCACAACAGCCAGACAGCATGCTCAGTGCCACAGCAGAGCACTTTACAATATCATAACATGCAGCGATGACGGTGAGGTTTTTCATTTGAAGGGTACAAACATTGTCCACGAATATACAAGAGCTATCCAGCATCGAAAAGCAGCACAAAGCAAGGAAGGGAGGTTCGGCCCCCCCTCGTGACATTTTATTGACATAGTGTGTTAAGATTGTGACTTTGGCAACACACGTTCTGTGAAAAAATAGGTAAAAAGTCAGTTTACATTTGATTTCATAGGGAAACAAGCAGAAATCCAATAAATGCCAAGTTACCAGCATTGCAAGGGATCATTTTGCAACACATTTTCATGATGCCTTTACGGACAGTATATGCCGGTTTAAAACACATTTTGTGCTGGCTGCACCCATACATATCTATACTGGATGCTTCACTACATGGCATTATTCTGACATAAGACTATACTCAGGTTTGCTTTGCCAATAATGTCTATAGAAATATCCAAAGCTAGTTTAAGAAATAATGCCCACACTTATTGCATCAATGTAGGCCAGCATGGCCTTGTGAGAACACTCATCTTGTTGGATTTGCTCATAAAGCCAGTAAACAATGCAATGCCACTTAAGAAAACATACCCTCACTGGCTGCACCAATGTGGGCCTGTATGGCAATGTAAGAAAACGTATTGTGTTGGTTTGGCCTATAAAACCAGCAAAAAATGCCATGCCACTGTGATAAAGCATGTCCTTATCGGAATGCAACAATATATACCAGTACCCCATGGAAGCCCTCCTTACCTGGGGTTCTGGCATTTATTGGAGATGGACACATAAAGCTTTCTATTTGGCATCACCTAAATTAACGTATTTCTACTGTAAATAGACGTGCTTAAGTGCTGGCCCTTGCCCACCTCCACTTCTGCGCCACCAAAATCATTGTCACTACAATCACCATTCCCCCACTTGCCAGTGCCACATTAGACATCTGCACAGTACAACCTTCACCATACATACATTAACATGTAGACACCTTCATATAAGTGCACTCAGACAACCCTTGTCATGGACGCATGCATGCAGACACACAAAGATTCTGTACATACACCTACTGATTGCGCCCTCAGCCCACCGCTACCACATGACACGCAGCGCCAAATGGCCCACCCCTCGTCTCGTGTCAGTCATTGTGCTGCCAGAATACGATGTTTGCGCAATATGGGTGCGCAATATGCTGCGCACGTGGGTGCCGCTCTGCCTGCCAGGCCAGACCTGGCAGGCTAACAAGCACCAGCAAGCACAACTCGTAGTATGGTGGTCCGGGAACTATGGTACCGGCATGCTTACCGGTACCGTAGGTCCCGGACCGCCATTCTTATAATGAGGCCCTTAGTCTCTGGAATGGTGTGAGTGTGGTCTCGGGCTACAATGAGCCCACACAGATCAGCACCAGTAGTTCAAACTAGACAGGTAGTATATGAAATACCATTATTTATTGGACTTTTAGTTACACAATAAACATAGAAAAGTAAAACAAAACCTTATAAAACCTATGTAGCCATTCACCCTTAGGAAAACTAGAATTGCATATGAATTAATTAGTGTTGCAATAAGGGTGAGTAGTTAGTTGCAGAGAAAATAGGCAGAACTCTTTAGAATCTAGAGTTTATCTTTAGAATCTTTAGAATTTAGAGTACCTAGATGGTACTCCATGCATTTTTGCCTCATGTTATACTTCCAATTCAGATGGTGCTCTATGCATTTTTAGCCTCATTGCCATATTTCATTGCCATATTCGCATGTAGATGGCGTTCCATGCATTGTTAGCCTCATTGCCATTTTTCATTGCCATATATCGAATTTAGATGGTGTTCTATGTACTTCAGCCCGCCTGCCTCATTTGAACTTAGATGGTGCTTTTATGCATTCTAGCCTCATTGTTATACTTCGAATTCAGATGGTGTTCTATGCATTTCAGTCAGGTGTTACACACTGCTGCCTAGCCACACGGCTTTACTTTAACTAGGTGACACCATAAGCATCTCTAGCAACTTAGCCTTTGTATCTCTAATTTAGGTGGTACTCTAGGCATTCTAACTATATCACCCACCTCAAACTCAGAGGTTACGTAGTGCTTCTTAACCACTTGTGTCACCTAAACCCATGTGCTTTTAGTGTCCCTCAGCCACATTGCAATATCCCAATTTGCAGGTGTCACTTAGGGCTTTTAGCCAAACTATTCAATTCGAAACCAGGT
This sequence comes from Ambystoma mexicanum, assembly GCF_040938575.1. Taxonomy (NCBI): domain Eukaryota; kingdom Metazoa; phylum Chordata; class Amphibia; order Caudata; family Ambystomatidae; genus Ambystoma; species Ambystoma mexicanum. The sequence continues at coordinate 241,564,219 of NC_090940.1, read as the reverse complement.
GTAACCTTAGAGCATTTCAGTCGAATTGTGGAACTTCTATCCCAGGTCCATAATATAAATGCACACTGGTCTAACTGGCGTTAACTAAGCCTATTCCCCAGCCCACCAATATTCTTAGCACTACTTAGTGTGTATCCATCTACTACTAGTTTGTTTGCCTGCGCCTCATCTTCCTAAACATTGTAATTCAGCTCAAGATGCCTTCTCCAACCATGCTTAACAACCAGGCACCATACTTAGACATAAACAACCCTCAGTTGCTACCCACCAGTCTCTCTCGTACTACAATAGATAGGAACCTAGGACTTAGAGCTAGACTAGCCAAAATCTATGAGCCTCTCGCCCGCTCACTGCCCACTTTACAGAAGTCCAAAGAGCAGCCGCTTCAATCTAGTTCTTCCACAAAAACTTTGAATCCACCCTACAACCTCATCCCCAGACCCCCTCACAACCTCCCCAGTCAGGGCACTCTCGAATCAACACAGGACAAACGTCATATGACTACTACTAAAAATACAGCCAGTCCTAAAATCAAGGGAGCCCTGATCAACGCCAGATCATTAGTAGCTCACGCCACAGAAATCACAGACTTGATCCTTAAAGAAGATCTTGATTTCCTCGCTATTACCGAGACTTGGCTACACCCTGCAGCAGGCCCCATGCTTATGCTAGCAGTCCCAGATAACTATTCCATCCTGAGGCAAGATCACCCCAACTCCAGAGGAGGGGGTGCCGCCATTATACACAAATGTAGTCTGACCATGAGACTAGCAACTTCCACCAATGTCAGTCAAAGTCCCACTCACTAATACCCAAACCCTCAATATCCATTTGATTTACCGCCCGCCAGGCCCCATCGGCACCTTTGATGAAGACCTCAACTCCATTCTATCCAGTAATCTCAAAAGCTCTTCTCAAGTTCTCACCCTGGGGGACTTTAACATGGGCTACAATGACCCGGCAGACCAAATAGCCAGCACTATAGTTAACACTCTTACTGAACTAGGCTATGCGCAAAGAAGTATGGCACCCACTCATTCGAAAGGTGGAATACTTGATTGGGTGGCCCACCACAACTTCCTAGCGAACATCACAAATATCTCACCACTAGTCTGGACCGACCACCACCTGGTATCGTTCTTGTTGTCCACTGACAGACACCCACCTCCGCCCATCACCACGACCCCTCCTACTCTCACCAGAAACAAGAAGAACATTACATCAGAAAGACTCATCCCAAATCTACTCCCCACACTAAACACACTCCCTGACAACCTGGATCCAGAGATCCTGGTTGAAGAATACAACAAGGTCATGGCTACCTCATTGGACCTCATCGCCCCACTTAAACTCAGACCTAGTAAACCAAAAACGCCCCTTAACAAATGGTACACACCATTCCTCAAAAACCTAAGGCAGCAAAAAAGAAACTGCGAGGCCACCTGGAAAAAATCCCCCTCAGCCGCAAACAAACTCAAACTTTCCAAACTAGCCGCACTTTATAAAAAATAAATCTACCTGGCTAAACAAACCTCCTTTGACTCTCGCATATCCCAAGCTAAATCTAATATGAAAGAACTCTTCTCTATACTTAAAGAAGTAGAAACCCCCATACTACCCCCTGATACTTGCACCAAAGATAAAAACTGATGCTCAGAAATTCAAAATGCCTTGGCAAATAAGATTGTGACCCTTCAAAGCAAAATTTCTAGAAAAAAAGCTGCCCTAAAAGACACTCTCTCATCCAAAACTCCGGATAAGCTCACGACCACAGATCTCATCCGCTTCAAGTTCTCTAAAGTCAATACTCTTGATGTAGAAAAAATTATCCAGTCTTTGAAACCATCCAATTGGCAGGGAGATCTGTGCCCAGCACAGCTCATCAAACACGCCGCCCGCGACCTCTCCCCCTTCATCACTAAACTGATCAATGCCTCCTTCACCACTGGCTCCCTCCCCACCAATCTAAAACAATCCTGGGTACTTCCATTACTAAAAAAACCTACTCACAACCCAGCCATACCCACAAATTACCGACCCATAATGACTGTTCTCTTCCTACTAAAAATCTTAGACAAGGTCGCCTATGTACAAATACAGAAGCACCTGGAAGAACACCACCTCTTAGGATCCAGACAATCAGGGTTCCGTCCTCAACACGGGACTGAAGCTGCCCTCATTGACCTGAAAGCTCAGATTGATGCACTCAGGGACAAGGGGCATGTTGCCTTACTCCTCCTCCTTGACCTATCTGCAGCTTTCGATTTGGTCGGCCATTCTGTCCTATGCTCACACCTCCACACAGCAGGACACTTCTCTACCAAGGCCATTACCTGGATCACCTCATTCGTTAACGGAAGAACTATGAGGGTCTTCTCTCCCACTGCTGCATCAGGCCCTATACCCATCACGTGTGGTGTCCCACAGGGCTCCTGCGTCTCCCCCACACTGTACAACATATGTACCAAGCCCCTTTTCGATGATTTGGATCATCTCGATATCACCTACACTAATTACGCAGATGATACCCAGATCCTCCTTCCGCTTTCTGGAGATTATGGAAGGGATTTGGCCTTGCTAAATAGGGTGTATATCATCATTCAGGCATGGATGGCCACTCACGGACTATGCCTGAATGATGAGAAAACGGAGCTTATCATCCTGGGTACTACATCCAGTTTAAAGAAACTTAGCCCGGCCTACAACTCCTTCATGATAGATGGGAACAATATCAAAGTTGGACAGGAGGTCAAAACACTGGGATTCTACTTGGATTCTAACTTTTCCTTCAAAAGACAACTGAGTTCCCTGGCATCCTCTTCTGCATACACGTGCAAATTAATCTGCGCAGCCAAACCATTTCTGTCAGACACTAGCTGCCTCACACTCGCTAGAGCCATTATACTATCCCGCCTTGACTATTGTAATGCCCTTTACTTGGGACCCTCCAAGGCTACCACCAGCAAGCTACAAACCCTCCAGAATAACGCCCTGAGAGCAGCCCTAGGTACCCCCAGAAGAGAGCATATTTCAGGATTCAGCCAACAGAACAACTGGCTCTCCACTAGAGACAAAATTCTCCTAAAAACGGCATCACTTACCTACAAATGTCTTAACAATGCCACCCCGATCTACTTGATTAACAGATTCCATAGAAAAGCCTCCTCGAGACCCCTCAGAACTGCATACAAAGACTGCCTCTTTGTCCCAAACTTCAACTTGCCACCATAGGGGGTAACAGTTTCCCAGTAAAAGCAGCCAAACTGCGAAACTCCTTGCCTACCAACCTTAGAGTAGACATGCCCTACCTGAATTTCCGATCCAAGGTAGTTTCATGGCTGAAATCGAAGGACCACCAAGATAGCTAAGTGCCAAGGCTATCCCCTCATGCTATCCGCACACAGTGTAACCACGTGTACCTACTTTGTACTCTTGTATATACTGCATATATTGCCTGTTTGCCTCATTATGCTTTGTATATACTCCCATTGTCAATATGTACATTTTATATTTTGTAACTAAGCTTTGCATATTCTTGTAAATGCTGTGCCCTGATACCCCTGGGTACATCCGCGCATTATAAATAATAAAACAAACAAACAAACAAGTATCTTCCCACAACCTTATAAAGTCCAATCGTGAGATGGTTTGGGCCCTTGCTCCCAAAGTCTGCAGTTCCAAAATATATACCTCTTCAGGTAGGTAATTATAGGGATAGTATTGTCAGTGGTTGTGATTAATGCAAAGAGTTCCAAAGTTTGTTAAAAGTTCAGGTACATTTCAGGTGAGTACTTACCCAATCTAACACACTAGAATAAACCTAGGGAAGTATCATTAACCCAGGTTCCACCACCAAAGGTCAGGTCAGAGGGAGTTAGGGTTGGTACTGTATGCCCAACGTAACCCTATGGAGGACAGGGTTGGACAGAACCAGGTATGTTAAATTACCCCCTAACTTTCATTTTTCCTGAGACCCCTGCAGGTGTTCCAGAATACATTGGGGACACAATCTTCTGTGATTGATCCGGATAAGGAAGGCCCAGGGGTCGGGGGTGCAGAGGTCCCTTTCAGGATCCAGATTTAGTTTTATTCAGTCGAGGTGCATAGTTGTCGGTTCCAATCAACTTCCAGTATAGGAGGAAGGATGAAGACTTCTCTGGGACAGACCACCTCAAGACACCTCTCAGGATTTAAGGAGTGTTCCATTGGGAGCCACCATGGTCAGGTGACAACAGGATCACACACAGCGAACACAGGAGCGGGTCCAGCACAGCTTCAGTTGATGTGCGATGGCTAAAAATACAGGTGCAGGCAACTTGTCACAGAAGCTGGAGATCTGTAAAAGAACGGCAATGGCTGCAGTTAGGTAGCCAAGGAAAGAGCTGGTAAACTCACTGGTTGTTCAAGAGCCCCTTCTGAATGCTGAGAAGGCATGGATTCTCAAGCAGGGGTCGAGGCTGGTTGTCCCCACTGGTTCAAGAGTCGAAGCACCAACAATGGTCTGATTGAGTTCATTCAGGCAGAGGAGCAGGTCTTCACCTGGACAACCCTGTGGCGGTGCTGGTCAGCTGCAGAGGTCATCTTCAAGTCGTCAGTGGATCGCTCTTCTCTGTAGACGTATTGGTTTCAATAATGGTCTAAAAAACAGTTGCAGGAGTCTTCCTTTTATACAGGATTCAAGCTGGGAGCATGCCCAAGCCCACCAATGGTAAGGCTTTCCAACTTTCGAACATCCAGGGGTTGTCCAACAATGGACAATCACTGGTCATCACGTCTGCCCAGCAACAGACTTTCTGGCACCAGAGGATGGGGAATGGCCTAAAAAGTCCCAGCCTCTTCCTCTGGCTCACACATACACCCCCCTTAGTCCGTGAACTCCACATCTTTCCCCAGGAATGGGATTCCCATAATAGGCAGGAAGAAGGCCAAAGAACAATATGGCCAAAGAATAAGAGAAAAACCTTGTGGGATGGCCATCTTACAGAGCCAGCGACCTTCAGTTGATTTTTACGGTAAATGCAAACGTGTACAAGTAAAATCACACTAAAATGGTAAAGATATGACAGCTGCCACCAGCTTGTTTTAGGCACATTGTAAAAGTAACCAAAACACCATTATATAAAGAGTTTTAAGGATACAGAGTATCCTAATTGCACTTCATTGTAAGGTGATATATGCAATTGTAAAAAATACAAGAATTCATAAAGAGAGACATAGGGCCTCATTCTGAGTTGGGCAGTAAGGGTTAACGGTCACCGGTAATGATGCCGGTGCCGGTAAACCCTTACCGCCCTATTCCGAGGTCCCTTAGCGGCAGCTGGTCTGACCTGCCGTTCTCTGCGGGTCCCGTTAAGGGACCTTGGAGCTAATAACGGGCCCTCAATTTGCGGGCCCATTATAAGCGCCTTCCCCATTCCCACTGAGCCCAGACCCGGGTTTGGAGGCAGCCATGGCACTAATGGCGCCATGTCTACCTCCAAACTCGTAATGACCCCCATAGTCTCTCAGTACTGAGAGTATTAGGCACTGGTAAGTATCCCAAAATAATAAGCAAAACAGCAGAGGTGTAGACAGGGTAAGGCCTGAGCGGGCAGTGCCCACTCAAAATCTGTAAATGCCCACTCAGCAAAGCTGTGTGGGCATTTCCAGATGTTAATGCAACTGTGGTGGGACAACTACATTAGATGTCAGCCCAACTTGTTAAACAAACCTGGCCACGCCTCTGCCAAACAGGCAAGGGAAGTACAGCATAAGGCTTTACTGACCTCCAAAAGTCAGCAAAGGGTTCAAAACAAGCAAAAAGATAGGGTATGACATAGACATACTTAAGGGAAAGGTGCAAAAAGAATACCTTTCCTAACACTGTGCATGAAAAAAAGAGTAATGCTGAGAGACAGGTAGGCGTGTGACTGTAAAAAGAACCAGGAATGTGAAGCACTGAACACAGGGCTAAACAGTGACAAGTGAGTTATGGCTCACTACTGAACCTGTCACGCTTCACTCCCCTAACCACCAGATGGGCTGCCAGCACTTTGACACGTTCATAAAAAAACTCAACAGAAAACTTCCAATCCCCTTTTCTCAGGGTATATTATAACCTGTTGAACAGAAGATAAGCATCGTGCTTTGCAGGAACAAGCTGCTGAAATGCTGCTCTATCGAACCTCAACTGCTGCCATCCCTTATGCATCCACCTGCCAAAAAATACCTCAATAAGCCCGCAGGTGAAAACATGCGCATGTTAAATCCAGGCTCAATGGGTGGGTGCAAACTCTATTCTGGCACAGGTGAACAGCGAGGGCCTAATTCATGGAATGCTTAGAGCAAAGAAAAGTGACTTTGCACTGCAAAGGTACTCTTTGCACCATGCTAAATGGGCCTAATTCACACAGAAAACACTGTCTGTGCTACTTTGTGGTTATTTGTAAATTAGGCCCATTTAGCGCAGTGCAAAGAGTAGTTTTGCAGGGCAAAGTGACGTTGCTACCCAAGAACACACTTGGCACCGCTCTGCGAATTAGGCCCGGTGGAACGTGTTTATTGGCAGTGCAAAGTCACTTTGCTCCCCTCTGTGAATTAGGCCCGGTGGAACGTGTTTATTGGCAGTGCAAAGTCACTTTGCTCCCCTCTGTGAATTAGGCCCGGTGGAACGTGTTTATTGGCAGTGCAAAGTCACTTTGCTCTGCTCTGTGAATTAGGCCAGATGGAACGTGTTTATTGGCAGTGCAAAGTCACTTTGCTCAGCTCTGTGAATTAGGCCAGATGGAACATGTTTATTGGCAGTGCAAAGTCACTTTGCTCAGCTCTGTGAATAAGCCTGGTGGAACGTGTTTATTGGCAGTGCAAAGTCACTTTGCTTCTCTCTAAACGTTCCATGAATTAGGCCTGAATGAACAACTATGACAAGAATGACATACCAAACGATGCGTAGCAAAGAGCATACCTTATCCAATCTAAGTGACCTCGTGGGAGCGATTCACTAAGAAGTTACCACTAAAGAAATCCGAGTAAATCCTGAACAAAGAATATTCGACTCACAAATAAGTTACAGATAGTAACTCTGACTTAACCATGTTTTTTTAAGGAGTAGACCCCGACGTCTGACATCAGAGGGCGTCACATCCAATGAGTCTAAAGCCAGCCCTTACCTCATGGAATCAGCCTTTCTTTCCCACTCCCCCAATAGATGACGCTGCAGACTCATTCATTTTTCCTACTGTGATCCTTCCCCTTCAGCTTCCCCACCTTGCCGGCAATGCTTTATTCCCTGCTACCCCCTGCTTTTGCCGACCATCAACTCACACCATCCCAACTATCCCATTCTCACCCATTGGGCCTCACTGTGCCACCTCGCCACCTCCCAGGACCTCCTCCGATAACTTTTGTGGTATGGAAATGTAGAATCTTCACCTTTTTTCCATTGTGGCAACTTTCTTTTGCAGTGTTTTTAAGATTGAGAAGCAGCTGTCATGCAATTCCACGAATTAAAAATCAAATAAAGCTGTTGGCACCCCGAGAAGAAGCAGGAGTGCTAACATCTATAGCCACCTTGTTGGGGAGAGCAAGTATATCCATGAAAGCCGTTGCTTCCCTCAGTTCTGTCACTTAGGCCCTGGGCCATTACCAAGCAATAATGACCGCCACCCCACCTCAGAGGCATTTCTTAATTAAGTCAGGTAACTACTCCAAGAGTAAGTAAAGAGTTAGTCCCAAGCAACTTCTGTGTTTATCTACACCACTGTTCAGAGAAAGATAGAACTCAGCCACAAACATGTTGACCCCTGATATCCTCCCTCGCTGTGCACAGATAATGTCTGGGGGAATGCAGTTCACATTCTAAAAGCAGTCTTTGCTACCCTCGTTTTTCATCCGATTTTGAGACAATTGCCCCTTCACTATTTGATGAGAACTGTCGACATTTCTGAATGTAAGTGTGCATTTTATAATTGTTTTTTTATCAAACAATGTTATCCAAAATATATAAAGAATCTTCTTCCAGACCTGTGTTTGTTGTTGTTGTTGTTGTTCTTCTTCTTCTTCTTCTTCTTCTTCTTCTTCTTCTTCTTCTTCTTCTTCTTCTTCTTCTTCTTCTTCTTCTTCTTCTTCTTCTTCTTCTTCTTCTTCTTCCCCCCTTTAGCCTCCTCCTCATGCTTATCCTCATCCTTATCATCATCCTCATCCTTATCCTTATCCTCATCCTTCTACTCATCCTAATCCTTCTCCTCATCCTTCCGTTCATCCTTCTCCTCAAATTTCTTCTTCTTCTTTCTCCACTTCCTTCTCCTCCGCCTTCTAATTCGGTGGGATGACCATCATATTTTGGATTATATTATTTGTGTGAATTATGCAGTTATTTCTTTTGATAATTCGTACAGGAAATGAAGGCCTGACTCTTGGACTTTAGGCAGGAAGTTCACGGGTTGCTCTGCCAAGGACTAGAAGCTCATTAGCATGCATACGTGGAACGTTACTAGAAGCAACATTTATGATGTGCTACTGCTAAGGCAGGGCTTTTTTCCTAATCTACCACTCATTTTAATTAGTCCGAAGGAGGAATCAGTCTCTGTGGCTCCTTGTAAGAACTTATTTCCAATCATCAGGCACACTAAGGACACCAGCAATGACCTTCTGAAAGTTCAGTAGCGATGTAATACTAATTTATTTTAACATAAAAGCCAGGAACTAAACACATTTGTGCCACATTACTTCCTTCCTCTGGCTACAAAACCTTTAAATCAGTGCCACCCATGTCGTGGGGGTCGAATGTTTCACAACAAGGAAAGAAAGCCAGTCTCCCCAGCTCACACACACCCAGAGATTGCACACAGAAGAGCCATTAAAGCACTGAACTAATGACCCGAGCAGCAACTATGAAAGAGGGCACCTAATCCGACCAGGAAGTAGGTTCAGTGATTTTCCTGAACACCACGTGTAGAATTACACCGAGTTAAGTTGATATATATTCCTTGTAAACAGCTTTCTAACTACTCTGATTGCATCCAAAACAATCATTAGGCAAGCCTGCCTTGTCAAATGCCAGCCTTTTAGGAACCAGGCGTACAAAAAAAGGATTACGGCAAAGCATGCCTAATTATTAGAGACGGGAGTGTGGCTCAAATGTATTAGTCTCTCTACAGCCATCCTGCCTTTCCAGAATGCTGTGAGAGCAGTTCCCAGGTGAAAAAGTTAGATAGAACCTGTGCATTTCATTAAGACTTTATCAATGAAAAACATGGTTTAAAAGTATTCTTCTTCCTTCCTCACTTCCTGTTATGTTATGTTACTTGGCATTTATATAGCGCTCTATTTATCATTGGTATGACCTCAAAGCGCTGGTAGGTTGAACACCCTCGGGAACCGTAGTTCTGGTCAGTAGACAGAGATAGTGTTGTAGGGTGCGTGGATGCACCGATATGTGTGCAGCTGATGTAATTGCCGGGTGGTAGCTGCATGCTAGCATTAGGTGTGGTGCTGGAGATATCAGTTGTGTGTGGAGTCTGGTGGGTGGACACGTAGACCGGGCTCTGGCTGTGTTAGGCCTGAAGGACGCATATGTGAGCAGCAAGGCGCGAATGTGCTCGGCTAGCTGCGTTTTCTTAGGGTGATGAGGTGTTCATACGGTCATATTCGTATGTGAACAGCTAGGCCGAATTAATCACGGGTATAGCTGGACAAGTGATGCCCGAAGAATTTGGGGACTGTGCATTGTAGAGGAGTACACTAACGTGTCACTACCAGTGAGTGTGATAGAATCTGGCATGTGTGGGATAGCATGAACCTTTTACATTTTTAGACATCAAATTATGCAGATAGTTATGTATCTGAAAGTAGGTCTGCTGATGAGACCACCCCCCCTCGTTTATAATGCTCCATGACAGAAACATACTGCACTCGTCCACCTGTGCAATGGCCACTTCCTGACATCTCATACAACTGCCCTGCAGTTGAAGCAGGACAGGATCAAAGGTCACGTGTGCGTTTCTGAACAGCTGTTGGAACACACATTTCCAACAGACAGAGGTAGCTTTTTAATCACCGGTTCAAAACATTATACGTGTGTGCCCCAGCCTCCTGTTGGCACAGGGAACTGTAAACATAAGCTATGCCTAGTTATGACGTGGTTATACCTTACACCAGGGTTCCCAGTACTTCCCACGGAGACCGGGGACTAAACCATATAGCAAAGCACAAATACTAAGTCGGCTTATCAGTGTTACCATTTTCAATTGTTCGTCTATACATACCGTTGGTTGATACATTTACGAGGTACTACGGCAATAATCAAGCATACCATTTTCACCACATCATTAAGTGTTCTATCCACACGACGTGATATGCATGATATACCTTATTTGAAAACCTTCTTTCTTATTGGTTCAAACATCACCTGACACACATAGGCTTCTTAATTGTAACATCAAGTTGCTTAATTCATTATGGCACAATTCAATTATAGAACCTAAAGTGCTCTTCTAAAGTGCTGGAGTGACAAAAGTGTCCTACTACGATACTAAAGTGCCACAGTGCCAACTAGAATATATGTAACTGGGTGTGCAGTTATAATTTCGAATGCATTAATGTTGAAAATAAAAATGTCGATTTTTTTTTTCTAATTTATGTTTTTTATTTTATAGGTTTTTTTCTGGGTCTAGTTAGTTAAAAAAGAGTTAATAAACAAAAAACAAGGGACTGGGGGGGAACCCCCCCATTAAAAAAAAGAAAAATTCAACTTTTTTTCAACGTTTTGCATCCGACATTAAGGCATTCGAAATGATTGCATTCGACTTATTGACTATAAACCATGTAACAGTATTTCATCATTATATAAACATTGAAAAAAAAACACCCATCCTATTTCTCATATAGCATGGGTGTCGGCTAGTTTCGACGAATGGCCATCTGCCTCCTCTTCCTTAGGGCTGAGCAGCCTTATATGACGTTTCTATAAAGGATATATTAGGATAAATAAATGGGTATCATTCCCACTCTCTCATTTCTTTTTAAAATCATGTGGATCGGAATAGAAATCAATTTCACACATCTTTACCTGAATTGTGTGTGAGCCATCACCTATGGGGGACTGTCCAAACATCAGTAATTTGTTAACTTGACTCTGTTACGTTAGCTCCGGTACTGTAATAACAAACAGATGTGATAGATAGATATCTCTGCTCATTCCATCAAGTAACGACTCTTATTCCTATAAGTCAGGCAAACATGATTTAACTGAACTTTTCCTTGGTATTATTTTTTTCTTGCGTCGGATGCCGTCAACTAAAGCAAAATGAAATAAAATGGAACAGGCTTTAGAGTCAACTGCAACCATAAGAGACTGTTGGGACCTATATCTAAAAGGATGCCAGTCCCTTTGCTGCAATTGAGAGCCTCCTTGCTCATGTTTTTGAGGGCCTGCTAGCTTGCCGCATTCACATAATGGCGTTACCCATGTATAACAAGTGGTGTACAGGCTTCACTGAGCCTAACATCAGTGACACGCCCCTCCTGTAATGTGATCAGAGTAATGAGGTCCTCAGTAGTGCTAATATGTGCATGGTAGTCTAGACCACTACACTGAGATAATTAATATATAACTTAGATATATAGTGTGCAGCATCTACAAGCTAAGAGAAATCCTTCATCCATAACTGATACATGTTTAGATGTATCCATTTATTCAGAACCGATACAAAGGCTTATCTCTAGTATAGGCATATGCTAACCGATATACAAACCCACAGCCATTTATCATATTAGTAACTGGCAAGGGTGGGGGGTGGGGGTTGGCGGCATCCCAACCAATGAGGAGGCTCAGAACAGGGACATTACCAGATGGTAATCCTGCCGCCCTGAGCCTCCTCAGTGCTGGAGGCCACCATCTTTCCCGACGTGTAAAAGGTAAGTGACTAAGGACCCCTTTCCCTCAGATTTTACCCCCTCCCCCACCTGCCCCACTTACCTCCTTCATTTCCAGTCCTGATCAGGAATGGATGCACAGGGAACTCTTCTGTCCCCTGTGCGTCTGCTATCGATCTGCAACACGCTGACATGGAAAAGGAGAAGGGACTACGTGTAGTACCGTCTCCTCTTCCTTGGCAGCCATTTTCTTTTTTGGGGGGGGGGGGTTGTTACTATTTTTAATGGCCACTGTGGAAAGGGAGAACAGACTTTGTTTCTCCTACCTTTGCTGCCATTTATTTTAATTTTTTCAGTTGCGAAACGCCAGATCATCACACAACTGAAAAGGATTGCTTTAAGTAGCCCGATTTTAAGGGCTGGAGTACTAATAGCCATTAGCCCCTCACAAGAAGTACATTACCTCTTCAGGTAATGACCCGGGGTCTGGGTTAAGACCCGTAACCATGGGCCCCAGGGAATTATCAGAAGTTGTAATAAACACCCTGCTCAGAGCTTCTTGCTTAATTCTAACATAAAGGCATATGGTTACTTATTATTTTATATTAAGAATGTGTCCTACTTTAACCCCACAGGCTTTAATGTGTAACATTCTGTGATCCTTTGGTTGTGAGGGGTTTAATGACAGCCTCCGAATGTCATAACTGAAAGGACAGGTAAGGCCTCTGATTTGAAATACATTGTTCTTATGGAAAAGCCACATTGTCAGCTGATAGACAAAATCAGCATTTGTCATGGAAACTGACACACATCAAAATGATGTGCACTCTGAAAATCAAGAGTACAATGTAGGCCTTGCAGGCAAAATTCAAAGCAATGTTAAAATCTTTCCTTTCAGGTGACCAAGGCCCACTTTTCAACACAGAAACTGACATCATGTAAATAAAAATGCATGTTGTGAATGACAAAAATGAAAAGCAGCCCTTCGCTTAAAGTTTGACACATTAATAGATATTGCTGTGTGCAAAGCAAAAGAAAGACTCTGGGTTAGCCAAAATGACATTTCTAATAGAGAGTGGGGCTGGCTTATACACAGAGATTCAAAAAAAGAACTTCCCTCACTCCTGGCTTTTCTCGGGTTTCATCAGCTGATAAATAATTGCTTTGAAACTTTCAAGCTCAAGCAGAAGGATGTAGCCAGAGTGTAACAGGTATCTATTGATATGATATGATATGGCATTTATAACGAGCCTATACACAAGTGTTTCAAGGTGCGATGAGGCAAGGGAGGGAGAACAAAAGGAAGACAGAGACAACGATCCTACTAGGCCAGGTGACATTGAGATTGCGCAAGTGCAGGGTGGGGGGGGAGTACAAGGGGAAAGAGGAGGGGGCAGTGTAGTACATAGGATAACAGTAAAATAAATAAAAATAAATAAATACAATTAATAAGAAGTGCAGCCAAGTGGTGGCAAGTGCTGGCGTAAGTGCAGAAATCAGGGTGCTTTTTGGGGGCTGTATGGATAAAGAAACAGCCCTGAGTGCAGGGGATTGCCAGGGGGTCAGTGCAGACATGCAACTGGTAGGGAGGCGACCTGGGCCAGAGAACAGAGGGTAGCCAGGTGACCAGTGCAATTTCAGTTTCAGCCAGGAGTTCAGCAAGGGAGAGGAGGAGAGAAAGCAGAAGCAAAGAGGAAGGTCTTGAGGTTCTTGCAGAACCGAAGATGGTTCTCCTCATGTTTTTGGTGAGACAGGGAGGATGTTCCAGACGGAGGCCACAGCCGAAGAAATAGATCTACCACAAACTTGTTGCTTGGAGAAGCGACTGACCCTGAGGGAGTTGGAGGCGGTTGAGTGAAGGGCTCAAGAAGGAAGAGATTTAGGAAGAGAGAGTTTAAGGTATGGATGCCACAGGCCCCAGAAGGCCTTGTGGACAATGCAGAGGGTCTTTAACTTATTCCTCGCAGCCACTGGGAGCCAGTGCAGAGATTTCATTCCTGGAGAAATGTGATCCCTGGGCTTGAGGCCAAGTACAAGTCTCGCAGTCCTTTCATAGAAGAGTTGCAGTGGGCAGAGTGTAGATGCAGGCAGATTTAGAAAGAGGCTGTTCCAGTAGTCCAGCCGAGAGAGAACCAGAGTTCTGGACACAGTGAGTTTCTGGGGGAAGGAGAGAAAAGGAAGAATAACTCTGAGGAGGTGCAGCTGGTAGTGTGACTTCTTAGAGATGTCAGCGATGTGAGGAGAGAAGGAGAGTGTGGAGTGGAAGATGACCCAGAGGTTTTTAGCCTCACAGGTGGGAGCAGGAAGAGGGCCAAGAGAGGCCGGCCAGAGAGTGACAGGAAAGGAGGGAGCAGGTGTGCCGATGAGGAGTATCTTAGTCTTATTGGCATTAAGGCAGAGATCACTGGTGGCACACCACTCCTAGATAGCGGACAGTCAGAGATGAGAGAAGGAGAAAATGAGTTGAGTGTCATCCACATAGCAGTGAAAGTTGGGGTAGAGAGCGGAAATGCATTGGGCAAGAAGTGCCAGGTTTTAGTTGAACAGCCAGGTAGAGAGATTAGACCCCTGGGGAACACCACAAGTAGACATATAGATAGAGGAGAGGAAGGACCCAAGTTGGACCTGGGAGGGTCGATCGGAGAGGAAAGAAGTCAGCCATGCCAGGACCTGACCAGTGATACACAGGTTATCACAGAGATGGTTGAGCAGGATGGAATGGTGAAGCCAGACTGATGATCATGGAGACAAGCAACAGATTAAGTGTGGAGATTATGCTGGGGGATGGCCAGCGTTTCCAGGTGTTTGCCCAGGAAAGGAGTGATGGAGATTGGGCCATAATTTGCTGGGCAGGATGAGTCAGCAGAGGGTTTCTTAAGAAGAGGGTGCATGAGGGAGTGCTCAGGGGGAAAGGAAAACTCCAGTGGCAAAGGAGTGGTTGCAAAAGGCGGCCAAAGCAGGAGCCAGGGTGTCAATGTGGTCCTTGAGGGTTTTAGAGGAACAGGGGAGAACCTGTTTAGACGAAACTTTCATAGATCAGACATTTCTAGAAACCTTGTCTGGTGAGAGCAGGGGAAAGGCCCAGTAGGGGGGAGGAGGGTGGCCACAGAAGGGCCAGAGGAAGAGAGGGGAGTAGAGGGGGGAAGAGGAGAGGAAGAGAGAGAGGACAGGATGTCCTGAGTTTTAGAGATAAAATGAGAAGCCAGGACCGTGCAGAGGACCTGGGTGGGGACAGGAGAGGTGGAGACTGAAGCAGGATTGGCCAGCTCCTTGCAGATTTGAAAAGGTTCAGCCAAGTTGTTGGATGCCACAAAGACACGGGCTTGGATGTGGGCTCTCTTCTTGTTGCAGACGGAGAGCTGGTATTGCCTTTGGAGCAGGCAACAGGCCAGTTTGTCAAAGGATGTACAGGAAGCACGCCATTTCCTCTCAGCCACCCTGCACTTGCATTTAAGGGTGACGAGGTCTGAGTCATACCAGGAGTTGTACTAGGCTTTGGGCTTCAAGCGGATCTTCATGACAAGGGCAAGAACATCAAGGGTATCAGATATAGCAAAGTGGAGCATAGAGAGGGCTGTGTCAGGGTGTGAGTCAGCCGAAAGGGGAGTGGGGTGAGAAAATGGTGGAGAAAGCCTCAACTGACACACGCTTCATGGGTAGGATAACTGAGAAGGTAGGTGGCAGTGCTGGAGTTGGCTTGGCCTGAGGGGTGGAGAGAGTGAGCTGGGAGGAAAGAAGAAAGTAGTCACTCCAGGAGAGAGGAGTGGTGAGAGGGATAGAACGGTGAAGGTCTGAAGTGTGCCCTGCAGAGTGAGTCAGGTCAGAGGGGAGAATAGAAAGAGAGAGAGCATCACAGAGGTCGTGAAAGAGTCCAGAGGAAGGACAGGAAGCATCCAGCTCCAAGAACGAGGAGTTGAGTGGTCGAGACCAGGAAGGAAGAGGAGAGGTCCGCCCACTAAGAGAGGAAGGAGGTGATCTGCCCAGGTAACCAATAGATGGTAGCCACAGTAAGGGACTGGCTAGGAGAGAGTGAGAGCCTGCAGACGAGGCATTCAAAAGAGGAGTAGGCCTGTGTGGCAATAACAGAGGCAGGAATCCACTCAAGGAAGATCCAGGCAACACCCCCTCTGGAACAATTGGACCTGGGCGGGGAGAGGATGTTGTAGCCACCAGGAAAGAGAGTGTCAAAGCTAGTGACAGAGCTGGCCATGAACCATGTATCGATGAGACTGAAGACATCGAGGTCAAGTTCTTCAAGGAGGCGGCAGATGTCAGAAGAGTGTTTGACAGCTGAGCGAGAGTTAAAAGTGGCAATATGGAGAATGTTGCTGTCCATCAAAGAATTCCAGGGAGGGGTACAAATCAGAGATACGCCCTGCCGAGGTGTAGATGAAGCCCAAGGGGGGCAGAAGAGGAAGGAAGAGAGGGAAAGGTAGCGAAGGAGGAGAGAGCAGGGGGGGCAAGGGAGCTGTGGAGGGAAGAGAGGGGACAACAGGAGAAGAAAGGAAATTGATGAGGCACGGGAAGCGTCTATCAAAGAGAAGAAGGTTGGCCTGAGGGCCTTGAACCAAGACAGTACCATTCAGGTAAACATTAATGATGACCCATCAATGAGGGAATAATCAGAGGCTGCAATCAAGTTAAGCTGAACTTAATACCACAAATTGATGGCATTTTGTAGACTAATCCCTTTCTTTACTGGGGGATGGTATGCCATAAAGAGAACATACAATCTTTGCTGTACCCCTTAGCTCAACTTTTGCGCTCCACAAGAGTGATTGATTATTAAATTGCAACCAAGATCTGAATGCACAGGCATTAAGTGGTTTCAAGAAATTGGAAACTGAAATTTAGGAAAAGTTAAGATTTGCATACATGTTGAAGATTTCCCATTAGGTTAAATGGACTATCATAACTGGTGATTTTCCCAGCACTGATGAGTCGCACCAAATTTATTCCAGTGTCATTTTAAAGCTAATTTCAAGGTGATTGTGTTGCCACATGCATTTTTGGGAAAAAGTCATAATTGAAAAAGTGTTTATAGCTTCCCTGATAATGTTCTGAATCTGAAAGTTGGGGAGCTAATGCCTTATTAAATTAGATATCTTATTAGAAAGTTTCATATTTCCAACTATGTTAGTTTTCGACTAAAGGGGGAAATATCACAGCGCGCCCATGCAATAACGTGCCAAAATGACAGTAAGCTTCACTGATTAGTCATGAGTAGGGGAGCAATAACATCTTTATATTATGGCATTAATCAGTGGAGTACTAAAATGTTCCAGTTAGGGAGTTTTTGAGGCAAAAAGCTGTCATGAAAAAAATTGTAAATTATAGAAGGTGTGTACCCCCTCCACTTCACTTTAAGCAAGGGCCTCTGGGCACAGATGGGTTGACCCTTGGGAGGAGGAAGAGAGCATAATTCTCCAATGAGAAAGTTAGCACCAATAAACTGGCACCTTATAATTGTAGTAATTTTGTTTTGTTTGTTAACATACTTATAGCCAATCGGCTGTGTAAATACAACATAAATACATTACAATAACAATATCCAATTGAAAACAGATTCTAAAACATTAAAACATATTATTATCACACCATTATCCAATACAAGAGTTGCCAAACTACAAACCATTTAAAATGTCAACAATTCATAAATAAAATGACACCATAAAATAGATGAGGTTGCAATCATCACCTTTCATAAAATTATGCCACAGTTTGGAGAGATTACTTGTGTCAATCGAGTTGTCATAAGATTTTAAAAACTTCAAGCGCAATTCTGATAGGCTATCACAACATATCATAAAGTGTTCTAAGGACTTGATGACCTCAGAGCCACACAGACGGCACATTTGCATAGTTCTACTCAGTCCAATCCACGTCCCCTTTATTTGCAAGGCTTCACAATTGTTAAATTGCATCATCAGATAACATCTAAATGTTTTGGGGCTAGGGTAGGCCATAATATATTTGGGCCTGGATTCACATGCCATTCTGCATTGACAATAAGGGCCACTGTGTGTTTTCTTGGCTAACTCAACAATGTGATGCTCACAGCTAATTATTACCAGCCTTTTATTAAGCCAAACCTTAAACTGGCGATTTACGCTGTACTCTGAGGATTGGACAGACCCAAAGCCCATTTATCATGCATAGTTTTGATCTTGCCCAACGTACCCATCGATGAGCAATTATCTATTCTCTCAAAGGCCTGCACATATGAGACTACAATTGTTGCAATATCCAATCTCATTGTAATAATTGCAGGTGTGGGTTATACATTAAAAAAAGCACTTGCTCTATGCGAAAGGGAAGACAGACAAAGAAAGACAGGGGAGAAGAAAAAAGACGGCTGCTAAACATCTTGGAGGACTTGGCCTTAATCCACATGGTGGTGAATCCTAAAACAGTTGCCTAAAACCATCTTGGGTTGCCTGGGAGAGAGAAACTGGGGAAGCCAAAATCTGACTAGGCCTTGTTTCTAAAAGAGAGCCATATGAGGGTTGAAAGCTGTTGGCAATCTCTTACTGAAGTGACCAGACCATGTGCTGTCCAAAGAGGAGCCTGGCTGTCTTCCCTGAGCCCTCCAAAACAGAGGTCTAATGTAAGGAGAATTGATCCATTTGAAACCAAGTGTGTGGGGGATCTGCCTGCCTTAATATCCTCCCTTTATAGTGGGTGGGGGGCAAATTGTGTAGACCTTTAGGTTATTGACTGTATATGAATTCAATTAACTCCTACATCGATTGATGCATGGGTAGTTCGGGGAAGTTTGAAGCCTCCAACCTCTCTTCTAGCAGAAGTGAAATTCTTGTCACATAAAGTAATTGGGGGTGTCCTGGCCACAAATACGAAACTGATAGCTGACACAATTCCCAAACCTTGCCTTTAAAACAGAAAGGTGCGGGTCACAAAACAAAATCCCTAATTGTCACCACTCCTTAAATATTGTATTTAAACAAAATTGCCCTTGCCCCTAAAACAAAATGCCCAAATAATACCTGTTCCCAAAACTTGTTTTTAATCAAAAGGTAAATCGAAAATCACAATTTTCACCACTCCTTACACCTTATATTTAAACAAAGGCGTACTCTTGTCCCAAAACAAAATTCCTAAACTGTCCCCACTTCCTATACATGGCCTTTAAACAGAGGGGGCGGCACATCACTGATGCGTGGGTTTTTGGTGCGGGGGGCAGAGGTGCTTTGCAAAGTGAAACTAGTATAATTTCCATTAAACGATATACACTCTTTCGTTAGAGCAAGTGACCCTGATAGCAAAATGATTTTGCATTCCTTTTGGGTGAAAAGGAAACAGGGTGTTATTTGCCACATGTATTGTTGAAGTCTGCAAGCATTTTACAGTGTGCAGAGAAGCCCCAGGTATCAAACACTGGACATGTCATTGTGTCACTTGTTTTAAAATCAAACGGTGCTTTGTGTTAAATCTAAATGTTATCAAGTAATACGTGCCTGTTTATTACAAAAAGGAAACCGTATGTTATATTGAAGCTTTGCTTGGTGCCACAGAGAAGTTGGTGTGTATCATCATTAAAGATTCAGTGAACATACATTATAACTAAATATATATTCTGCCTACACCCCTGCCTGGTTCTTGGCTCATTGTTGGCACTGGGGGAGGGATCTACATGGTTCTATATGAGTCATAGATAGGGCTTTTCTTGGGGGCTCTCTTAATTGGAGGGGAGCCACTCCCTATGTTAAGCGTGATCTCCCAATATATTGCTATAGTTTATTGTATGTATTCCGATTAACCACTGATCTACCATCATATCAAATGTCCCAGAAAAGTAATCCTATTGGATATGACCAGTCCAAAATATCTTTCAGCCCCTGTGTATGTGCTATAAGACTAAATATCCAACATTGCTCACATGTACCTAATTTTATTTTAATGGATCATACTCTATTATCTTATTTTACCTGTTCTAGCACGAAGCACCGTAATTCATCACCTGTATGTTAAACATCCATAAAGTGCGCTACAAGTGGTGCAGGGAGAGTTTTATTTTAGATTCTCGGCCTGTGCTCGATAATTCTTAATTGGACAGGTCTTTCAGTTTTTTGTCAAGATGTCCTTGTTGTTATGTCATTTCAATGGAGGAAGAAGTGTTGTAGTGAGCTCAATGGGGAGTGTGGTGATGTCATAGCTCGTGTGGAATATGGTGGCCCTGGGGTTCTGTGAGTGACCGTTGGGGTTAGCAATTAGTGTATCAGGTTGATGGGTGTGGGGAAGCCCAGTGTCCCTCATTGGGTGTTGTGTCTTTGTTTCCCCTACCATCCCATTGTGTTATTTGCCCTGAAGGAGTAGCAGACAATGGACATTAAAGGTAAATTGAAACTTACCTTGGAGGAGATGTTCTTTTCTACACCTGTCAAGTAACATAACATAGCATAACATAACACCTCCTCCCTCAATACGAAGGTGTAGAGTTTATTTCCAGGTTCTCTTATTATGGGGCTTGGGTCATAGATGTTTTGAATATCCCGTGGCCGGAGGGCCAGTTACATGCTTTCCCTCATCTCCCATTGATTCTGAAAGTTGCGATAAAGATCAGAGACTCTGTGATGGAGGTGATTCTCCTGGTTCCGTTTTGGCCGAGGAGATTGTAGTCCCTTTCGTGATGAAGCTGGCAGCTCCACCCGGAGTTTATCCTGCCTACTTCCCTGTGTCCACTGATTCTAGGGTCGAGAGAGGCAGTGTACCACATGTGAGACATGGAAACTGATAGGCAAGGCTTACAGAGGCTGGGTCTCACCCCATTTTTGGCACAGAGGATGCAATGAGTGAGGAAACCAGCCACCTTAAAGCTGTATGCTAGGGCCTGAGGGGTTTGACATGGCCCTGACCATTTCAACCTTACAGGCCCAATGGGTGGCCATCAAGGCAGCTCAAGATCCTTGGGAGAAGGAAACAGAACGAGAATTTGGTGAATAGATAGTTGAAGGGGTTCACTAATTCCAGCCCTTGCTCTGTCTCTGGGCTACTGAAATGGGATGTGCTGTTGGATTTGGAGGCAGTGCAGGATGCTCGTTTTGAGCTCCTGCAGGAGATTAATTTAAGATGTGTAGTGATTAAGTTGGTGTTTCTAGTGGCTATCACCTCTGCTAGTAGATTGGGAGATTCTGGGGCCCTTTTTTGTAAGCCCCCCTAACCACTTGGGGTTTCAAAGAGATGCGTTGTATTTGAGGTGTGACTCAACTTTTCGACCAAAGGTTATCTTGAAGTTTCATTTAACACAAGAGAATGTCATTTCTTCCTTCTTACAGGACCCACGATTGTCACAGGAAATGAGGTGGCATACTATCCTTATTAGAGAGACAGTTCTTATATATCTGGACAAGACTCTTTCCATGTGCAGATCAGATAGCCAGTTAATCACCTTTGGGGGTGCGAACCCGGGTATAGAGGTTACTGACCCTACTCCGAGTCACTGGATAAGGGATTTGATTAAGTCGGTTCCCGAGGGTTCGGGACAGCCCCTTCCTATAGGGTTCTGTGACGCTCTATAGGAGGAATGTCAGCTTTCTGGCCGGTGGCCCAGGTTGTGTGAACTTGCATGACATTTGTAGTGCTGCGAACTGGGAAGATCTCAACACTTTCACGAGACATAATCGTTTGAATTTGGACACAGAAGGGGTGTCCTCATTTGGTATGGGCGTCCTGAGTGGTGGCACGCAGAGGTGTATACAGAGTAGGGCTTGAGTGGCAAGGCCCACCCAAAATCTGTAAATGCCCACTCACCAGCGCTGTGTGGGCATTTACAGGTTCTTATGTCACTGCGGTGGGCCCAACTACATTAGCTACAGGCACGTTGTAATTAGATTTGTTTGGCTATGCCTATGAATTGAGGTTGGGATATATGCGCACAGCCAATTTATCATCAGCCAGATTCCTTAACCCATTCCTTAGGAGCTTTGGTCTGCCTCATAAGTAAGTACTGTACAAGGAAAAGGGACGGGGAGGTAATGATTTGATTAGTTACCAGAAATCTTCATTAGTCCTAGTCCTGCTCTTCCTCATCTCAGTCCTTACGACGCACCTCTCCCTCCCATTGGGGATGGCATGGGTCTTGCATTTTGGTTGTTAATTAGAATAAACTGACTTCGCTGCGTTCTCATTAAGGAGGTTAACTGGAATACAGAACCTAAAGCGGGCGACCACCATTGCAACCTTGGCTGGCAGCATATGCGAGCAATTCCCAGAATTTGTATAACTGAACAAGATGACGAACCTCCATTTTTTTCAGCTCCGCGTTCTCGTCCTGCAGCAGTCAATACATCAGTGAGCTGGCACCAAAGTAACGCTAAGCCGCAAAACACGTGTCAGGCTTCATAGCAGGAAAAACAGCGAATGAAAGCATGGCACCTGAAAGAATGAGGTGTGGGGTGCTGTGAACTCACCCGTCGCCTGCTTTCAGATTCGAACACATTCTGCTGCAGTTGCAGGCGCATTCTAAAGGGCAGTGCATTTGTCAGTTTTGTCAGCCGGCTTGTTTACTTTTTGGATTTATTGTACCTCGGCGACATTCTCATTAATTTTCGCATCTCCTTGATTAAGTGTTTCCCATGATGGCTGGAGCAGCTTCGGCCGAAGACTGTATGACTCACGTATGACCTGTGAGTACTGATGGTACATATATCACACACACACACACGTGTTTGGGTACACGTCACGTATGACCTGTGAGTACTGATGGTACATATATCACACACACACACACGTGATTGGGTACACGTGCAGTATATGGGGGCAGTTCTGCGCACAATTGGGAACAACTCCTTAATGTATTCATGTATGTATGTTTGTGTGTGGGGGAGGAGGGGACGAGGGGGTCAGTGGATCAGCATAAGAAATGGGGTGTCATAGGGTTGAAAACTAGGCGATAATGAAAATTCAAATGGGGAAGTCCACCTACACGATTGGCTGATCGATTACTTTACGTGACATAAGTGTCCATTAAGTGCCATAGGGTGGGCAGCCATCAAGGGTAATCCAGAGCTGAGCGCCCATGATGATTATCTGTGATGTCACATGAAGTGACAACGCTGCCGAGTTACATTTTTCTCCAACCGCAAAATATTAGGATTTACGTTTTTTGGGCCTGATTCATGGAAATGCGTGCAGAAATGCCACAAGGGCCGTGCGCCGAGAAGGACACTGCGTGAGCCTGCTCGATTAAGAATATCTGCACGCTCGGCGTATTCATGAATCCAAACGCGGAATTCCAGCAGAGACGCAAAGGTAATAAAGCTGCGCGAGGAACGCCCACAACACACCCACGCAGACCAAAATCCAAGCCATACCCCATCCTAAGCGCAAACCTCCACATCCACCCCTGAGCCACCATCGATCACCACTGCAAAAACGCATGGGCCCCCTCATAAGCAGGCGGCACCCCTGCGAAAAAGCAAGGGCTTCCTCATAAATCGAGGCTGCATCCCAACGAAAACACGCTGGCTCCCTCGTAAGCTAAGGCCGCACCCCCAATGAAAATGCACGAGCTCCCTCGTAAGTTAAGGTGGCACCCCTGCAAAAACACAAGAGCTTCCCTGTAAATCGAGGCCACACCCCCCACAAAAACATGCAGGCTCCCTCGTACTCTAAGGCGGCACCCCTGCAAAAAAGTGAAAGCTTCCTCATAAATCGAGGCTGCACCCCCCAGCCCCCTTCACCTCTGACACTACACCAGGCAGCCCTGTCAAGTTCAAACACCGCCCACCAGCCCCCTTCACATCCAGCACTACCCCAGGCAGCCCCCCAACAGTCTCCCATGCATGCAGTTCAATGTATGGTTGCAACTCACCTGAACCTCTGTGGTCTGCCTCCACCATGAAGCACACGCCCAACATGTCCCTCGTCAACACGATCAAAAGGAAGCACTGAAGACCACTCCTGGACCAGAGCCTCCACTGTCACTTTCTGGCTTACCGGAATCTGTAGCACCCCAGCCAGACAGCACTACAATGTAGCAAGCACACCGTGGCCACCCCATCAACATATGACATGTGAATGCAATGCAAAGTGGCATGTACATGTTGGCCATGGGTCATTGCAAAGGCATCAAAGCACACCAACTGAATGTGTGCCGAGGACACAAGTAAACCTAGTCATACATCGGCCAGATCCACAAATAATGACCAGGCGCATCCCAGCCCAAGCATAAGTGACCTGGGTGGAAGTGGTGGCAAAGTCCCTGTCAGGGACCACAACATGACAGGCCCATGGGTGATGGTGCATGGATGATAGGAGGGCAGTTAGAGAGTGCATGAATCACTGAGACAGGACATGTGTGCTGCCACATAGGAAGAGCAAACATGGCTCACAAATGCATTCCAGTTGCAGAGGTGGAGCAAGACATGAGAGCAGGCAGTGTGTGACTGCACATGCTGGTGGGTGTGTGTGCATGACATGGGTTTGACACAGCAATGACAAACATATGTGCAAGTAACGTGACCAGGGCACCCCTCCACAGTGAGCCCACCTCCCTCCACCCCAACCACACTAATACCAAACACAAAGTGATGCTGCACTTGTAAATGCAAATGATAACATACAGTGCAGCCCCAGTTGTCTGATGGACCCAACCCCACATGTCAGACACATGTGCACCCTTCCACCCACAACAATGACAGCAACAACAACACACACACAGGCGCACGACAAGCCACATGACTTGCAATGGAGAGATGCACTGACTGAAATGTGAACCATCAAAGTTGCAGACACACAAATGAACTGCATGAAGCATGGAATGGAACCAAATGAAAGATGTATTAAACAAAACTATGTACAACACAAACTGGGAAAGAAGGTCCAAGCAGTCCGAGGTAAAAGATGAAATTACAAACAACCCTAATCCTAAATAACTATATACAGAAAAAAACAGGGAAGGAAAGGCTTCAAAGTCAGTGGCAAAAAATAAATTAAAAAATGAAACCTACACCTAAATAACTATATACAAGGCAGCGGGCTAGTCCTCCTCACTAATCTCGCTGATGCTGTCTACCAGAGCTGAGTCACATGCCACGCCCTCCTCCATTAGGTGGGCCATTGTTGATTACTGGAGGGCTTGCAGGGTGAACAACATCTGTACTTCAGCGTCCCGCAATGCCCTGCAAGTTGGTTCCAGGATGGCAGCCCACATCCTCGCCCAACGCAGAGCAACCTCAGCCCTGGCCAGCATCACCCTTGCTTTCCGTTCCCAATGCTTCACTGCCACCAGCTACTGTTTATAGTTCCTGAACATGGAAGACATTGTGTGTATCAATCCCACTTGATCCTCCTGCCTCAAACATTATCCTCCAGCCTCAAACATTCCCCCTGCCTCTTTGGGGTGGTCTGCCCTGCAACATTCTGCCTCCCCTAGTTGCCACCTTCTGCAGCTGTGCCCAGTACACGCTTTCTTGGTACGCCCTCTGACCTGATGATGATCATCAGGGGTGTACAGCACCTGTACTGCTCCGCATTGCCAGCTGTCCCTCCATTGACTCTGCCCCTGTCGGTGCCTGGGTAGGTACAGTGAACACCTCAGCTGCCACATCTGTGACTCCCACCTTGGGCAGGGATGTAAGCTCCACCAGATGGGGCGATGGGGGTGGGACCAGTACACAGGGGGCTCTGCTGGTATGTGGGTCGGAAGGCACACCGGAGGACAACTGGTGCACGGAGAAGGAAGCCGAGGAGGCAGTTGCAGCGGTGTACAGCCCATGGAGTCCAGCAGGGAACAGGCCTGCTGCCAGCAAGGCCAGAACGCGGTACAGCTCATTGCGATGATTGGCAAGCAGACTATGAGTAGCATGCCCATCATCATGAATTACTGCAGTCTGCATTGTATGCCCGGCCAGCAGGGACAGCACCTGATCCCGGATGGAAACAACAGCCGGCAACGGGATGCTGGTCTCGGTGGAGGAATCCTAGCAGGCGCACAATCCTGCATCAATGGCCCAGGGACATGATTTTGCACAGGCACCTCCACAGTTGCCTGCACAGCCTCATGCCCCTGGGACAGGATGTCAGCACCCACTCCCACCTCAACACCCCCACCTGACCCTATGGCTAGGTTGCAACGGCCACCTCCTCTGCCCCCCCTCCATCAACCTGGATAACTCCCAGCGCCATTGCTACTGAGGTGTCCCCGGCCTCCTCCACCTCCTTGGACTTACCCCCAGCAGCCACGACTGATGGTACAGGCACTCCTTCAGCCACATCGCTCCCCAAAAATGAGCTGTCACGGGGGAGTGGCTGGGACCTGCACCTATGTCTGGTGGAGAGATCCCTGCATACATGCTCCACAGCACTGCTTCCTCCCACTTCATCAGCTGCAACAACTGTGGTGAAGGAGACACAAAACAGCAACATAAGTGCACTGCAACTAAGCCGGTGAGGCATCAACAACATTTGCAGGAAGATGACATGTCCATGGAACAATCATCAACAACCACACCCACACTCATGGACATGCAATCCACATCCAAACAGACACAACACCCAGGCATGATGTGAAACACGTTCATGACACATTCACATGTAAATGCAGAATAATGTGGCCAGTGCACAGACACATACCAAGATGTATCACATGACCATAGAGGAAGGTCAATGTGATCCAACTGCAAACTGATGCGCATCCATGAGAGACAAGCCACATGGGCACAGGGGTGGGCAGGGAGCAAACTAGCATGACAAACACACACGTAAAGCATGTGAACACTGATGTGGCAGCCCAACGCCGTGGACACATTGTGGGCAGACACACAGTGAATAATGGCCACCAGTGGCCAAGCATACTTGCACCACTCACAGCATGGCCATGCCGACACCTACTTGGGCACCTCCCACACCATCACATCAAACAACATGCCTCCGTCACAACCCATCCTGCACGCATGCAACACATACATGCGTCAACTGCACAGGCACACGTGTTGAGCCATAGCCCCAAGCACATTCACATGGCATGCGCACACATCACTCCGAGTGCATAAGCAGCGTCATGACCGATCACATCACAGTCCTGCAAACTGCAATGCCCAAAGGTGACTACGCCAATCATCCAAATGCATGTGTGACCTCCAGATCTGAGTGATGCATTGTCACACATTGCTATTGTCACCACAACCACATGAACAGCATGCATGCACATGACATGGTCAACACTCCCTCAACAGTCACAATTGACATCCAGGCACATATCAGACACAAGAAACATTGCATGTGCACAGTTTGCAAAAATATACTACAACACACAATGCAAATTAAAGTGCATTTGCAATCTGCACAGGACTGATGTCCCACATGGGGAGCGTTGTCTGGGGCCTGCTTGCAGATGTTGGTCGCTGAAACATACATTCTTCAAATCTGAGAGGGTCACAGCAACATGCTAGCACATGCACAACACACATGCACATAGAGCAGTACAGCACATGCCTACTCACCATCCGACCCCAGGCGTTATTGCAACTCGCAGACCTGGGCATGCAGCTCCAGGTAGAACCTTGCCCATTGTTGGAAAACTGGCACCTGCACGCACGGTGCACCTATGCGGTTTCACCGGCCTTCAGGTATTGCTGTGCCATGACATGAGGTCCTCCCAGCGCTTATGGACGGTCTTGTAGCAGCGGACTGCACTCCCTTCACGTTGATGGCAGCCGTATGACCTCCCAGATTTGGAGACATCCAGCCTTGCTGCATTGCATCGCTTGGTTGAAGAGGGCATCATAATTTTCCAGGACCTTATCCACCAGGATGTCAACTTCTTTTGCAGTGAAGTTAACAGCCCTCTGCCTTGCTGTCATGGGGTTGCCGCTCTGGTCAGAGGTAGATGGTGTGGACATGGCAAACCCCAAGGCAGGTGTGGGTGCGTTGGCTGGTCCTGGAGATGGGCTTTGGAGCAGTGGTGGTGGTATGTCAAGGTGGGAGTCCAACACAGCAGTTGAAGTGGTCACAGGGCCGGTGAAGGAGCATAGGCAATGGCTGGAAAGCAGGCACCCCCAATGCTGTGCAGGTGAGCAGCAGGCACTCACACTAGACAGGCAGCAGTAGATGGCCATGCTGGAGCTAGCACAGGCCAGGAGGAGGCAGATAACGTGGCAGAGAGGCAGGAGGATAGGTCTTCTATGTGCAGCTGGAAAAGCCCTTAGTGTGTAAGTTACGTGACACACATGACAAGCGCTGCATGCAGCGCACCGACACGGCTCATGGCATTGACAGGGATACATAACGACGAGTAAACGCATCACTAGCTTTGTGTATGGAGGAACGAAGATGGAGTATTGTTGTTTCGCATTTTTTGGGGGAGTCATTCAATCTGTTCCCTTCAGGTAGAGTACTGTTCTTTTTTGGGGGAATCAGGGGGTTGTGCCTCAGCGCATAGCCGCATTTTTCTTTCACCCATTTTGAGGCACGCGGTCTGTCGTGTACAGACTTTTTCTGTTTGTTGTCACCTTTGCGAATTGCGTACATCTTTTTTTCATTGTCAGAAGCTTTCCAGGTGTCACATACTCACCTTTTGTGTTATTGGGTGCCACTGTGTATAGCGTGCCTCTTTTTTCATCATTTTCAGAAGCACTCCAGGTGTTGCATATGCACTTTTTGTGTTATTGGGTGCCACTGCTTATCACATACCCCATATGTTTCCCCTTTGGTGTAAATTTGAGCCTGGCTGGACCACACATCTACATCGTACATCATGTAGACTGTTCCCTTACTCACATTGCCCAGGACAATAACTTGTTGTGCCTCCCATTCATCCCTTACACCAGTGACATGGTTGGAAATGCCCCAAAAGTGAAAGGTGGCAGACAGGGTGAAACAGCTGCACCAGCCCCATGGGTCAGGGAAGAGGTGGTGAAACACCTGCCCCAGTCCCAGGTAGTCGGGGAAGTGGTGGTAAAACACCTGCTCCAGCCCCAGGAGGACATGGAAGGCCCCAGCGCAAAGGTGGCCCAGCACCTGCATGCCAAAGTGGTCACAGCCAGACAGGGGTAGCTCCAACCCCCCCATCACTCATGGCAGGAAGGGGCGCCCTGCACAGCAGGTAGAGACTCAACCCCAAGACACGGCACAGGATACTGTTCCACACAGGAAGAGTAACTTCTCTAATGAGAAGCTCCAGATCCTCATTGACTACGTGACCGATCACCATCGTGACATGTGCCTGTATGCGGGAGCACATGTACAGTCACTTAACATATGGTACATTGGCAGCGTGACACGGAACAGATAAACGACTGAGGGGTGGAAAGGCACACTGCGGAATAGGTCATGAAGCGCTGGATTTATCTCACCCATTGCACCAAGCTGAGTGTCAACTGACCTCTGCACTGGCAACTGGAGGGGGACCACCAGAGGAGGAACAGCTGACATCGCATGAAGAAGCCATGAGCCAATTTATCCTCATTGAGCAGGTGCAAGGCGTGAGAGGCCTGGAGAATTATGAGGACACATCAGGTGAGTGTCCGTCATTGAATCTCCTGTGTTTTGCCAGTCATGCATCACCCACATCCATTGTGTATTGGGACATATGGCTACATTTGTATAACAGCCCTGAGTAAAGCATTTCCTCTGACGTACAGACTCATGTCAATTGGCCATCATATTGGGCGTAGTCCATGTGGCAGCCATTTGTGGCACATGTCTGTGTGACAGGGAACATCCCCCACAGGGCCCCGGCACTTGTGAAACATGTGACACCTGCAAGTAGTGTTCATTGTTACATTCTTAATGAGTTTCACTCTGCACTGTTAGACTCGTGCATGCACACAAAGTATCACTTACACGCCATGTCATGCAGAGTTGCATGTTCCTTTTGTCACCAGCTCCTATAGGTTTCCTTGTCACAATGCATATCTGTGTCTGTGCTGTCTGTCAATGTGCATTGGCATGTTCCCAGAGTGTAGTCGCATGAGTGTCCACAGACCACATACACATTGACTCAATTCCAGTGCCACAGAGAGCCTACTCATTGTGGCGCATGTTCCCTCTTACCCTCCCACACTCTCTGTCCGCTCCATGTGGCCACTGCCCTCACCCTCTTGTGGCTTGGTGGACCTTGTTCATATTGCCCAATCCACTCTCCATCTCACTGCACTTCAGGGACCTTTACCAGAAGTCACAATTTTGGGTGTACCGACTCATGGGCTTCTTCCCTTTCCACGCCTTCCTGCAGGTCCTCATTGATTCCTGTTCCCTGTCCCAGACCAGAGTAGTGTGTCATGTGTTGACCATGGTGTTGTCTGTGGATATGGAAGTCTGGCCATTCCCATGTGATGTAATTGTACATTAAAATGTCACATGTGCATTACTTATCCTCGGGCGTGCTTTGCGACTTGACAGTTGAATGTCCACTCATTGTGCATTTACAACACTGTTAAATGTCAATGCACCCAGTGCTGGCATGGACATGATGGGGGAAATCGGGGGCGGAGGCTTACTTGTCAGCAAATGCCATGCATCAGTTGCTTACTGGACCAAGTGTGTGAATGTGCAATGTCTGATGGGTGCATGGCATGCCATTTCTTGTCAAAGTACTCCGTGTAGCATATGTACATTGTTGTCTCTTTTGACATGTATCAATATGTCTTTCTCTGTCCATGTGCAGGTGAGAATGCACCAGATGCAGGGGACGAGGAGAAGGAGGAAGAGTCAATTGTGTGTCAGACCACCAGAGGGGGACGTGGTGTGGTAGGCCGAGAGAACTCACTGGTGCTGCAGACCATCCTGAGTCATGCTCCAGACTCTTTGGACTCTTTTGACTCAGATGTCTTTGATGCTGAACCGGATGTGCATGTCTCAAAGAGGCACAGGTGAGCACCCCAATGCGTGGATCAGTCAGGGCCAGTGGGTCTGTGGCAGGGCAGCTGGCTTCATAGGGCCAGTATGTGGAGGAAAGGGCATCTGTGGTGGTTACGGCTGCAAGGCCACCCTCCCGTGAATTGGTATTGAGTCTGGGCCTGATGTCGAAGAGAGGGATGCAGACCTGCAGCCAATGACAGGGGCACCATAGCAATGGACTAGGTCCCTTGCATCAGGCTACCGCAGGGGACGTGTGCAGGCTGGGTAGACAAAGTGGGAGCAGCAGATGTTGCTTGCCGCCCTCTGGCATGTATATGTGTTGGATAAGTTATCTGAGGGCATGGATAAGATGACCAAATCCAGGACCCCGCCAGTGGGTCGGGAAGAGCAACAGCTGCAGATCATGCGCTCCTCATGCCGCTCCCACAGACTGCGCATGGAGGCCAACATCAAGGGCTGACAGGCTGATCTGGGGTGTCTGCCGGTTTCCCGGCATTCAGACACTCAGGCACACAGAGAGGCCTTGAGCATTGAGATGGAGACCCAGAGGACTACACTCCATGCAGAACTAACAGCCACAAGCAGACTGATCCACAATTAGGTGGGTGCCTTCAGGCAGCTACTCTCAGAGGAACTCTGCATCACGGGCGTCTGCAATTGCAGACTATGTTGCCTTCTGTGGTGCAATGCATACATACATCACCGGCCTAACTGTGCTGGTGCATTCATCAGTGTCACACATGGCTGGAGCCTCTGAAGACCAGACCTTGGCACTACATGATCTGCCTCCAGCACCACGCCCACCAGCAGATCAACCGCAGGATGGGGGTCCCAACACAGACATGCCTCCTGGTCCACTGTTGCCATGAGGTCCATGAGCCCTTAGAGGTATTTAATTTTTTTAGTCAAATTGGCATGCACCCTACAGCTCCCCTGTCCATGATTGACAATTATTCTTATATTTTTTGACTTTGTATGGCCATGGCATTTTATTTTTCTCTGTGTGTCCCTTGCTTTGCCATGAACACTTTTCTCTTTGATTTCAAGCCCCCTGGCCCAGATGTTGGCATGTGTTTTTGTTCATCCCTTTCCAATGTGGAGTATTTTTTTTGTTTTCTTTTTGATTTTTATCATTTGCTTTCAGTTGTGCAGTTGCCCTCTCAAGGCCATGACAGATGCAGTGGTGGACATGCAGCCGTGCACAGTGACATCAACTACCATGGTTGCATCGTGGTGGGCGGGATGACATGTGCAGGTAACATTGGGTTGAGTGAATATTGGCACATGTGGGGGCCGTGTATGTAACTCTACTTTGGTTTTTATAATGTGTTGTCCCATGTTGTTACCGTGCTCCAGAATGAGGCGGTGACTGTACTCCCGAGGGAGAGACCATGCACCATTTGACGTCCCAACTCCCCATGCCCTCTGCCAGGCACTGAACCTCCTGTCACGCAGTTGGAGGCACAGTTCCCCGTGGAGGTGATGCGGGAATCACATCATGATGGCTCAGTAAGCAGGTAAGCACGTGCACTGGGTTGCATGTTCTGCCGGTGTAATTGTTCCCCATGGTTTCTGCATGCAGTACACATCTTGATCAGCTGGTGGTGTTCAGCTTGTGGCATAGTGAATGTCTGTGCTGATGTGTGTCTGAACACATGCATGAGTGAGTATGTGAATTTGCACTTCTATGCCAGTGCCTTGTTTCTGTGGATGCACTCCTGATGTTGGCAGCATATTTGGAAGTCATTGTGCAGCACTATTGTCACATTCCTCATGGTCAGTGTTTCATTCAGTATGGATGCACACACTGCTTAGCCACATGCATTGCTGGTACTTCTGCACTCTGGGGGTTTCTGTTCTCCAACACTTGGTACACTGACCGTGGTGATTTCTCCTTACTGCCACCCTTCTACTACCCCATTCCCTATGTTGCATACCGTGCCCTGCAGGTGTTCTCCCTCTGCACACTACTCTTTGAAAATTAGCAATTCTAAATCCACTTCCTTTTCCACTGAAATGTCTCGCCCAGCCAGGCCACTGGTCACCAGGTCCCATTCACATTGATAGGTATGTATGCACAACCTATACTGCAGTGCTTCATCACATGGGCTCTGCTTACTCCGTTGTGGACATTTGCATGCATTGTCTCCACAGGACATATTTGTTGCACTTGATGCATGTTGGTTCTGACAGATATGCACATTTGTACCCCTGACTGACTGCTTCTGTGTTACCCAGTATGGTGAATTTTTGTACATGTTTTTGTACTGTTGGTTATCATCAATTGTGCGTATTAAATGTTTTCTGGTTTTAATTTCTACTTCATGTTTACTGCCACAGTCTATGGGTGTACATTACATCAACACAATGTAGTGGCATACATGTCTGACATCCTCCACTTCCCACTGGTTGGCTTTATCTGGTGTCCCTGTGTCAGGTTGAAGTGAGCCCTAGAAGTTATGCACACTTACTGGGGCAGTCTCACACAAGGGGTGTGGTGTGTTGGGGGGTGAATGTACAGCTGCATGTCCATTACTGTGTTGTCCAAAATGGGTATATGTTGGCTGATGTAGCGTAAGGGTATATGCTTTTAGTGCCTTAGTTGCGTGGAAGTGGGGTACATGTGTCGTGTTCTGTAATGCATGCCATGGTGGATTTTTGCCTTGGTTTGTGAGAGATAGGGCTACTGATTGACCCTTCATATGTGCCTATTATCTGCCAGTCTGTCCTTCACCGCCCACCACTTTTGTCCTTCATGGCCTCTACATGTGGATATGTTCCTTCTATGTACCTTCTGTGATCTCATGCCATGATGGATGGTAGGTCCGGAGGTATTGATATCATTATCGTCCTCCCTAGCTCGACTTCTATGTGCCCTCACCCGTTGTGAGGTTCGGCATGTACATCTCCGTCTCCACTCCAGACAGTGTACTCCTTGCTATGATATTCATTTGTCCATCCCTCTCTCTCTCTCTCTGTTATGCTACTCTTCCCTAGGCAATACTCAATCTGAGTCCTGTCTCCCTCTTGTACCCTGTGGTCCTTCGGCACTGCGTAGTCTATACCTGTTTTCTGATTCCATAAATGCTTGTCATGAATCTCCACTGTTGTTGCAATGCATGTCTTTACAATTTGTGTATGTGTTTCCTGGTGGCATGCAGTGTATCCAGGCCAGGTGGGTACCCTGTCCAGGTAAGTGAAGGGCACTCAGGGTGTCACTTGTGGTGTGGTGTTTAGCAGGCAGTCTGGCACTGTGTGCTCTCACTTTTGTTTAACTTGTTTTGTGGGGCAGGGATTCAAGTTCGTGGGTGCATGTGTCACATGGTGTTCTTATGGCCATGTGTCTGTGCATGCTGTTTTTGCACTGATATCATTGTGCCACAAGTTGTGGGATCATAGTTGTGGGTGGGCAATCTCTGTAGGGCCTTTCTTGTTCAGTTGTCAGGAGGTTAGCAGGGTCAGCGGTTTGTGGGCAGTGACATGTGTTGATAGTGGTGGTGTGTGTTTCTTTGTATTTTTCACATGTGTATTGCCTGATGCATAGCATCCCATAACATGATTCACTAATATTGATTCTTGTACACAGAAGACCCTATTTAGCCGTTCTTGGTCAGGGTTCACCATTCTTGTTGTGCGGCCCTAAGAATAATCCACACACATGACAAAATTGATGCACATGTTCGTGATGCTATGTTGTCAACAGACACCAGGAACACTACATTGAGCAGGGTTTGTTGTTTTCCATGCATGTGCCATGCATGATGCACCATGGGGATTGCAGCGGCATGTTGACAGCTGTCAATGCTACCTTTGATTCAATGCACATTTGACCCAATGCAATTGAGTCGCAATGAAGTCTGCATTACATTGCACTTTTCAGTTGCATGCTCCATTTTGTGTGCATTTGTCTTTTGTCTCTGTTTCTCATTGCTTTGTCATGTCTGCTTGTGTGTTTCATGCCATTTACCTTGGTGCACTGCCTTCCGGTCTGATATCTGCCTCTGTGAAGTGCTGCCTTCTGCAAGATCCTGTCTTCAGAGCAATTGGTGAGTATTTGGGTTCAGACGTTCTTGGGCTTTGCATCATCGGCTCCCCTGCCAGTGTTCACTGCACTGTCCCAGTGCTACGCTGATTATGGCATGCTATGTTATGGCATGGGAAATACTGCCAGAGTGATCCAGACTTTTATTAGTCTCAGTGATTTACTTTTTGTGGGTCCGATCATTGTCATGCTGACTGTTGCCAGATGCGTGTGTTAAGTACGTGCCATCAGCTTGATAATGGGGTAGGTCTGACATGGCCATTCGCTGCATGGCACTCAGGGGTTCAGGCAGTGTGTGAGTTGTGGGTGGGTGCTTGTCAGTGTGTGTGTGTTTTGTGAGTTGGATTTGCATGCAGTGTGCAGATCTGGCTGCATGTGTGCCAGGACACATGTTGATGTTCCACATGTCAGTTGTTTCCATTTTTTGCATGTCACTCAGAGGGGCACATATTGCTGTATTTCTGGGTGCCTGGATGTGTTCCCTGCGCTCACATTGATCTGTCTTTCTCTGCGGATCTAGTCGTTATGATATGATGGGAGATGGAATTGAGGGGATACTTGCAGTCAAATGCATGTTCAGGAAACAGGTAATATGTGCATTTCTCTTGCAGTGCACTTTTGTTGCTGTTTTGTTGTTCATATTCAAAATAACTACTTTTAGGTCACTGAGTATTGTGTGCATTGTTGCGGTCAGGGAATGGGTTGGCCAGAGTACGTGTTTTTTGTTGTGTAACACTCATTCTGGTTCCAGGGCTTTCCTTGCATGGGTTAGTTGGCTTCAAGAAAGTACTGGGGCTTACTACTTGTGGTCTCATGTGTGTGGTTTGGTGTCTACATGCAGTACAGTTGTCCTTGTGACAGTCGTCAGGTAGTTTGTCTATTGTGATGTGTTGTTTTTGGTGTACTACATGTACACTGTTATTTGCAGTTGTTGTGACTGTTGGTGAATGGTGCAGTGCCATGCTGCTTGTGGTCATGATTCACTGTTGGTTTTTCTATGGAATGTCTACGTCACTGGCTGCATCTGTGACTGTGGCCATTTGGGTGTGTCAATCACTTTGTCTGAATTGTCATGTGTGTCCTGTTCAGTGCGCCTTTTTATATGGGTGCATTGTCTCCATATTGGCTGTATGTTTGTCACATATGGATCCTGACACCAATGCTTTTGCGCTAACAGAAACAATAAAAAATTTGAATCAGTCATGCACATTCTCACACAGGTGTGCAACCCTATTTCATTGGGCTCATGGGAATTTGTGGAAATGATACCTTTGGAGTCCATGAATTCCTAGATGCTCATAATTGATAGTTGGCAAGTTGCTGAATTTCTCTGTTGCAACACATATTTTAGGTGATATTGCTTTGGACATTAGAGATGTTTCTGTGCCTCAGGAGTGGTTTCCCTCCATGCTTTCCTTGGTGGTGGGATACTCCCACTTACCTGTCTTTCATTTGGCCACACTTTGTACATGTTGCTTTATGTCTAATGGATGCACACAATTCTGCCCTCCCAGGGGCATATACTCAGAGTGTTTTTGTAGGGCACGGAGGATTGGCCTGTGGACATCATTGAATGGCACCTGGGATGGGGCTTGATCGTGTGCACTCCACAGGGGAAGGAGTTTACGTAAAATAGGATTGCACAAGCTGGATACATGCAGCCTCTCCACATGCCCTTTGGCCAGTTATATGCAAGGGTCGTGCCTATCAGTGTGGGTGGTTTCCCACCGACATGCCCACTGTGACGCCACGCCATGTGGCGCCATTGTGCAGGACACATGCTGCTACAATTATTCTGCACACAACTGGTGGTGTACATAGCAATACACCACCAGAGTGGTCAAGGCAGCGGAAATGTAATTTAAGCACTTCGAATGTGCACTGAACTATGCCCCTAATCGCTATATGGACAGTATTGTACCTTACTTCAGCTGGTGTGGTGGGATTTCGTATGGGCGTCATCATGAGTATCATACTTTCTTCAATCAATGCACTCTGCTTGCACATGTCTGTGTGTGCGTCCGATTGCTGGGCTGTGCAAGCTGAGATTAAGTTATCTACTATGCGCCTCAGAGTATGGAAGTGTGCACACAGCCATTCAGTCAACCTTTTATAAGAGGAGGTCACCCAATTCCAGGCATAAAAAATCAATGCAAGATTTTTCTTAGTTATTCTAAAGTTTAAATAATCCAATGCTACATGTTGTTCAAATAAGTGACAAATGATGATGAGTGGCTGTTTCAAGAGCCTTACAGAAAAAAATATGATGGTCCTGATTCAAAAAGTCCCATTCTCGCTTGCCAACATTAAACCCTATTCCAGATGCCCTGCTTCACTTGCCTTTGTTATAGGGGCCTCCTCCAGTGGATCATCCTCATCTCCCACTCCTTCTCTTGAGGACCCCCTAATTCTTGCAAGACTAACAAAGCTGTGTGTCCCAGGCCAGTGAACCAGCAACAACACCTGAGGTTCTCCCCCCTTCATCAATTATGGGCAATTCCTTCACCTCCTGTGAGTAGAAACACAGCTCATCCTACTCTTTCTCTCCTTCAACCTCCTTCAGTTCACAGCTTCACAAGCACACCATTCCTCTCCAGAACCAAAACACCCCCAAAAGGGAACATCATGCACAAGGACAAGGAAGGAACCCAAGGAAAAAAAGCATGATTCAAGATGCAGCACTGCACTAACACGATTGACAATGCTAAGGTTTTAAATATGATGCATTCTGGGTGATGTCATGTTTGGATTTTAGGCTTCTGGCACAAACATTAAATAAAAGTGTTATGTGTCCACATCATATGCATTTATTCAAACTTAATGTGTGAGGATATATTACAGGGCCTGTAGTAGCAGCCCTGTAGTTATTGCTAAGTTGCTCAACCCAGAGGAAGAAACCCTTTTTGGGTGGCTTATAATTCCCCACCCCCAAACGATTCCTCTCAAAACTTTGCAAAAGAAGTGTATGGCCCTGGTGTGAAGTTTGGTGAGGTTTCATCAAGGGGGAGGGGCAAAGTTATAGAGGACTCCCAAAATGGGTGGTTGTTCTCATAGACGCAATGGAAAAAAATGTGCTCAATGTGCTCATGCCTACAGCCCAAACCCTTGGACAGATTTTCATAAAATTTGCGGCAGGAACAGTGGCTTGGTTCCAAAAGCATGCTTCTGTAAATTTGGTGTCAATCTGTACAGTAGTTTTTTCTTAAAATGGCCAAAAAGTAGGTAAAAAAGAATGATTGAAATCTAGGTTTGGTCCGTGGACCCACTACCCTGTTCGGTCCATGGACGGGCCCCCGATTAGTCCAGAGGACGGGGTGATGTCCGCAGACAGCAAACGTGCCTGACAATTGGATGGTGAAAACCGTGATCTACGCCCATTGTCCGTGAACATTGCAGTGAAAACATGTTAAAAAACATAACATTGCACTTGTCAGACTTATAATACAATCTCTGGGGAGGTGAAGGATGATGAGGATGGGATGGGATATGGCCTTAAAAAGCCAAACAAAGGGCGTTTTTGTTCCCCGATGTCCGTACACAGCCCGGGCAAGTCCTGTGATGTCCGTGAACATCTTAAAAGTTTGGGCCATCTATGCTTATTTGTGCATTAGAGGTTTGGTGAAAAGCTGTTTTTGGATGGCTTATAACTTTGGCGCCAATCAATGAAACTGCATGAAAATGTGAAATGCCATTCTAGACCTGATTCTGAATGGTTTTGGAAAGTGTGGTGCTTTTCTGTGAAGAGGGAACAACATGAGAGGGGGGTCCCAAAATATTATCAAGACTTATAACTGCAATGCCATTTGATGAATCTGCACACAAGTTTGCAGAAGGACTTTGGATCTAGATGTATATGCATTTGCAAAGTTTGGTGGGATTTTGTCAAGAGGGGGCAAAATTAGAGGGGGGTCCTAAATTATTGTAAAGGTTTTTAAATGTGGTGCCATTTGACAAATCTGCAAAAAAATTTGCAAACAGATTTTCGATCTAGATATACATGTTTTTGCAATGTTTGGTGGGATTTTGTCAACAGGGGGCAAAATGAGGGGGGAGGTCTCATCATTTTTAGATGACTTCTTCCTTTGTTCCCGTTTGATGAATATGGACAAATGTTTTCAGAAAGATTATAAACCCAACCTTGAATATTTGTGCATAGTCTGAATGTATTTTGTCAGGTGGGGGCTAAGTCATTTGACTAATGTATATACGTATATTTTCACACTTTTGAAAAAATAAAACCTTGGTAGATTTCGAGCAAACTCCTGTAAGGAGCATTGGCAAGGACCTGAAAGCATGGTTTTGTAAATGTGTCAGTGTTTTATTTGTTGACAAGTGTCATAATGCCGGTACAAAAAATAGTGATAAACCTCTGGGTACTGAGGTATAGCCTGTGGCCATGGGCAGTGGGCAGATTGTCCGGATCATGGCATAAGGTCATGACTCAGACAATCTGGCTACTGGCCATGACCACGAGGGATGACGGATGACCAATGGGGATAAAGTGACCATCACCAGGACACTGTTCTGCCCCAGCACAACCCGGATATGCAGTTTAGATTTAAACCGCTCTGCTTTAAGGCAAGGGGCCTCATTACAACCCTGGCGTTAAGGGTTTAATGGCGCCGCAAAAGGCTGCAGCGCCGTTAAACCCTTAATGCCAGATTCACACTTTAACGCCTGCTTTTTGCAGGCGTTAAAGTCCAACCCGCTAAGGGACCTTGGTGCTAATTACGGCACCGTAATTTACGGTGCCGTAATTAGCGCCTTCCCCATTCCCATTGAGCCCTATGGGCCAAAAATGGGAATGGGGAAGGGGCCATGGTGAATTGGGATTTACCACCCCGCCAACCTTGGAATGGGGTGGTAAATCCGCCATCCACCATGGCGGAATCCGGCATGGACCATGGTGCTAATAGCACCATGGTCCAACGCCAGGGTTGTAATGAGGCCCAAGGTCTGAGGAATGGTGAACGGTTGGACATTTCGTTTTTATGTACCCCTCCCTTTAGGGAGTTTGGGGGTTGGCAAAAAGAAATAGGAGTATCAAATTACTTTAACAAACTATATTTATATCCACACTGGAAGCAATGTTGTTGATTTTGAATTTCAACAAAATCACCTTGTGTCAGTCGGCTATAGGAAATTAATTCCATTATTACTTGGTAAGAAAGTGCTAGGGATCTTCTTTGTCTGCACACCCAATTAATAGTGCGATTATATTAAATCAAACAGATCCCACAAGATTTCGGGCCTCATAAGGAGTCTGGCTACCACCAGCGCAAATAGCGTTACTGCTACTCGATCTGGCTATTAGCATTGATCACAAGTAGCGGTACATCAGTAAAGTTCCATTTCCCATTGGGTCCATTGGACACATTGCAGTTGGGGGCGCAATTGCAATCAGTGGTAATTGCGCCAGCAGTAACAGTGCCAAAAATGGCTGAAAACAGGCGTTAAGGGAATATTTTTACCACCAGCAACAAGCTGGAGGTAAAACTCCCACTTACCACCCGACTCATGATTGGGTGAACCATTAAATGCAGAGGTAATAGCGTTACCGTCGCATTTAACGGCTAAGGCCAAACTCATGATGCAGCCTGGTTGGACAGGTTACTTGCATAACATATCTCTTGGTTGTGTGCTCAGGAAGACACCACCACAGGGCTCCAGAATTAGTTCATAGGGAAGGACACAGATCTGGTCAGATGGTCTCTCCAGGGTCAGTCATGGATACATCCAGCATCAATCCCCCCTTGATTTGCCTCTCCTTGTATGGATCCTATTGTCTGTCTTTCTGTGGTGTCCTCCAATTCCTGTCTCCCAAGCAACAAGCAATGTTAGTTTTCCAGCAGTTTTTCAGTAGTCCCACTCAGATGATATCAGGCAGCTCCCCCGTTTTCCCATTGTGCGTCTCCTTATACATCTTTAACCACTCCATAATTGATCTAGATTATCAGGTGCCAGAATATTGGTTCTTGATCTGCATCGGACATCTACTGTCCTCCCCTTTTACCTGATTAGTCCCTTTTACCTACCACGCATCATCCCTTGAGAGTTAGCACTCCACCCCTTTGAAATTGTATTCTGACCACTTCAGTTAGGACCTTAAAAACTACAAGATGGCAACTTTAATTTACAAATAAACATCATACAATTTAGATATCTGATTTTTTCTGACCATGGCACACTTTATGAAATGTGTCTCAATTTGGCACGATGTTGCAGGTTTGAATAGTTGATTTGTGTATTTTATTCAACAGTGATGGCAGTTATCAACACAAGACTTTCTACACCGATATCTAATTCAAAAAGCTATCATCCCCCGGAATCTCTACTTCATGACATTTTCTGGAAAGCTATCATTAGATGTCAGCTTCGAACTCTGGTCAACTCTTTAAGGGAATGGTCTATTTAGATGGTCCTATTCATGCTTTTTAATGATATTTGTCCCATGTTTTTAAGTGTTACAGTTCCAAGGATAATCAACAGTTATGATTTTCCCATAGTACCTAAGGTAATTTCAAGGCATATGCATACTTTTAACTTCAATTAAACATTTCTTATTCTTCCAGAAACTTCACATCTAATGGAAAGTAGTTTCAGGCCAAAGGCACTCAAATACTGGTGCCATTTAGTGTTTGTATTTCTCTTTCTCTGAAAACAGCATTTTGATGTTTGGCAGAGCGAAATGTTGCCTTTTTGTCTGTCAGACAACATTGTGTCCTTAACAGTCACTTCTTCAGTGAAGTTTCATATTTCAAATGTTCCTTGTTCCAAGCTGCAGAATGCACACTTTGTCATGGTCTCTCTATTTTAGCAAATGAACCTGCATTTTCATGGTTTTGCAATTGAAACAAACTGCTGGACCTTTCTCCGCGAGTCCACAGTCTGCTTTCTAATTACAAGACAGTATTTCTGTACTTTTAGGCCCAACGTGGCTAGGGCAGTTCATCTGTCTCGGGGCTAAATTTACCCCACAAAGTATATGTTCAGCAGTCCTGTAGAAAAAGCACAGACTCTATTAGGATTTGCCAACAAAGATTGGTGCAGATAAAGGATATGGATCTTCTAAGTTAATTATAAAGTTATAGATTTGAAGTTGCACTCAAACATGGGCCTTTAAGTTAAATTAAAGAGTTAAGAGTACATTGGACAGCTTAAATTGTTATCAGAAGTAGCTTTTAATCAGAAATAATATCTTTTTTTCAGACAGATGGACTCAATCTTCACAATAATACATGTTTAAGAAAGCTATTAGCCAACATGAATTGCATGATGAGTAGGGGTTTTCTCACAAGTCAAATTCTACAATGTTGCACGACCCACTCTCTTTTCTCCCTCTGGGAGTGGGTGATATGGTCTTCACTTCCTGATTTTGCAGTCCAGGCGTACAGAAAGGACAACTCCCTTTTTTTCCCTTGGTTCCTCTGCAGGGTCCAAGGGGTCTTCCCAGAACTCTGCTTCTGCAGTCCCCAGGTAGGAAGGAATATGTTAATTTTATAAAGAGCGGTAAAAAGACTTGTTAAGCATTTTTGTTTGAACCTTATTTCCCTGGATGACATTTCAGGATAAGACACATTGATTGTATTTCAAATTTTCAATTAAAAACTATTATCTTTTCTATCAAGCATTTACATGAATATTTAATTAAATTACTCACCTGCTATATATGTTAGTTTCCATCCGGAGTTATGATCTTACTTTTCATTCCTCAGATGGTTCCTCGGCTCTATAACTTCATTGGGATCCTCAATCACTCTTAAAGCTAGTCTGGATGACAGCTTTTTAACTGATTGATATGTTTCCTTTACCCTTCCAACTGTTCTCCTCTTATAATGCAGATCTTATAGACAATATGTGATATTTTGTCCACAATTTCAAAACTACCATATCAAGATGGAAGACATTTCCATTCCTTGGTCTGGTTTCTCTGGAAATTGTACAGATAAACCTTGTCACCTACTTCGTAATCTTGTTTTGTGGTCTTCAATTCGGAGTATGATTTCATCCCTTCATCCGACTTCTCTAAGTTGTGGTGCATATAATCAAAAGCATGGAGGTGCTTCCCTAGGTTCTCAATGTACTCATGAGTAGTGAACACATTAATCAGTGTCTGCTCCTGAGTTTTATAGAGCAGATTCTAAGGTAACACAATGTTTTGCCGGTCATATGTTCAAATGTAGACATTTTGTTGCAGAAGATGATGTAGGCCTAATAGCTGCAAGGACAAGCAGCACAGAGATGTCCCAACTGGGTCCA
Organism: Ambystoma mexicanum; assembly: GCF_040938575.1. Lineage (NCBI taxonomy): Eukaryota > Metazoa > Chordata > Amphibia > Caudata > Ambystomatidae > Ambystoma > Ambystoma mexicanum. The sequence goes on along the minus strand of NC_090940.1, from coordinate 241,521,246 downwards.
GAGTCAGCCATGAACTTCTTCAATATGCTTACAATTGTCTTATTATATCTCTCAACCCATCCGCTTGATGCCACGCAGTAGGCGATGTGGAGGTTTTTTTTACCCCTCCAATCTCCAACATCTTGATCATCTTGGTCATCACCTCACTGTTAAAATGACTTTCTCGGTCTGACATAATCCTTTGTGGGAGGCCGATATGAGAGAAGATGTGGTTGATCATTAGCATGTAACCTTCCCCACCTTGGAATTCGGGGCAGGAAGACATTTTACCCACTTTGTAAACAAACATGTTACAGTCAACATGTACGTGTTTCCCCTAGAGGAGTGAATCACTGGCCTGAAATCGACTTGCAAATCTGACCAATGCAGTGTCCTTCCCCTTATTGGTAGGGGAGCTCAGTACATGGGGAAATTTGGCTGAAATGGTGCACACACGAGACACCCCCTTAGATATATTGTAATTTTAATTGTAATGATTGTTTATTTGTAAAGCACTTATACACAATTGAAGTGCTCCAAACTGCTTCAAGGCGGGAAGGTAACAAGGGAATACAGTAGTCATTCTTAGGCCTTGAAGTTTCTAAATGATCTAACAAAAGTAACTTGCAGAATAGGCCTAAAGCATTTCTACTAGTGCTAGCATACTAGGCCTGAAGTATTTCTACTAGTGCATGTGCATGACAGGAAGGAAGTAGGGAAGGGGAGAGGGAGAAGAAAGGAACATACATTCAATAGGCTGCTGTAATAGGTCTAACGAGTTGTCAGATAGTATGAGTGCATGAGAAAGAGTGTGGAGAGAAGGAGGGTGGAGGGGGAAAAGGATATACAGAACAATAAACTACCGTACTAGGTCTGGTGACATTCAGATTGATTGATGATAGGTAATCATCAAATTGCGCCTATGTACAAGTATTTCATGTGCAACCAAGCTAGGGAGGGAACCACAAAGAGAGGACGGGACAAACAATCTTCTTCAGCCTAGTGCATTCAAGGTCATGCAAGTGCACAGACAGTAAGAGCGAGGGAGGGGGAACAAGTGTGCCCAGTCCATTAGGGGCCTGGGTTAAGTGCAAAGAGGTTGCCCCTCACATGGAACGTATTCCGAGTGCAGTAGTGCAAGGCAGAGTACAGAGGCCCAGAGGAAAGTGTGGGACAGGCAGGGGAGCCTGGGACCTGTGAGGCTCGGGGGATGAACCAGGCAACGAGTCAGCGAAACTGAGCATAGTTGGGGAGGATACAGGATGAGGGAAGCAGGAGGAGGAGAATGGAGGTTAGCAGGGGAGAGGGAGGGAGAAAGTAGAAGAGAAGAGGAAGGTCTTGAGTAGTTTCATGAACTTGAGGAGGTCCAGCTCAAGAGAGAGAGGCAGGGAGGCAGTTCCAGAGGGAGGCACCTGCAGAGGACAAAGTTCTACTCCAGAATCTCTGTTTTGAGAAATAGCTCACCCACAGACAGCTTGAGGAGGCCGAGTGGAGAGCTATAGGTGGGGAGTATTTAGGAAGAGAGTGTTGTAGGTATTGTGGGCCCCGGTCCCAGAAAGCCTAGTGGACTATGCAGAGGGACTTCAACTTGATCCTTGCAGACACTGGAATCCAGAGGGGGATTTCATTGCCAGAGAGATGCAGTCCCTGGGCTCGAAGCAAAGGATGAGTCTTGTGGTTCTGTTCTGGATAAGTTGAAGAGGTCAGAGAGTAGAAGTAAGAAGATTGAGAAAGAGACTGTTGCAGTAGTCCAGTCTAGAGAGAAACAGGGCTCTGGAGATGGTGAGCCTCTGGTGGAAAGTGAGAAAAGATAGAATACCTCTGAGGAGGTGCAGCTGGCAGTGGGACTTTTTAGAGATGTCCGAGATGTGAGAAGAGAAGGAGAGAGTGGAGTCGAAGATGACCCAGAGATTTTTTACCTCACTGGGGGGTGAGAGCACAGGACCAAGGGAGGCCGGCCAGAGAGCAACCGGGGAAGCAGGAGAAGGGGTTCTAATGAGGACTATCTCTGTCTTGCTGACATTAAGGCACAGATCATTGGCAGCGCACCAAGACTGAATTGCGGACAGACAGTCAGGGATGAGCGAGGAGGAGGAAGAGGCTGAGGGTAGCCTGAAAGAGAGCTGTGTGTCATCTGCATAACACTGAAAGTTGGAGGTGAAGGCAGAGATACTGTGGGCCAAAGGGGCCATGTAGACATTGAAGAACCAGGGGGATAGATTAGATCCCTAGGGAATACCACAAGTAGAGAGAGTGATAGCAGAGAGAAAGGACCCAAGTTCCACCCCGGAAGGATGATCTGAGAGAAAGGAGGCTAGCCACGCAAGGACCTGCTCTGTGATGCCCAGGGTATCACGCAGAAGGGAGATCAGGATGTTGTGGTTTACTGTATCGAAAGCAGAAGACAGATCTAGAAGGATGAGGACAGAGGTTAGAGTCCAAATTTGAGAACAGGTCTTCATGTGTGTTCAGAAGAGCAGTTTCCATGCCTATGGATGCTCTAAAGCCAGACTGAAGGTCATGGAGACAGTCAACAGTTTTGGTATGGAGGGTAAGCTGAGAGATATCCAGCTTCTCCAACAGTTTGTCCAGGAAAGGAGTGATAGAGATCAGGCGATAGTTTGCTGGAAGGGACAGCAGAGGGTTTTTTGAGCAGAGGCTGCACAAAAAGTGCTTGAAAGAAGTGGGGAAAACGGCAGTGGCGAAGGAGAGGTTGCAGAGGTCTGTCAAGGCCAGAGCGAGAGCGTCAATGCTGTCCTTGATGTTTTTGGAGAGGCAGGGGTCCACCTGTTCGTAAGAGGCTTTCATTGACCGGACTAGTCTGGAAACCTCATCAGGTCTGACAGGGGAGAGGGAGTCGAGAAGATGGGAAGGGGGCGGCCAAAGTGAGCCCAAGAGATGATGGTGTATAAGTGGGTGTGGAGGAGAGAGAGGACATGACACCCTCTGTTTTGCTGGTGAAGTGTGCAGCCAGGGCCGAGCAAAGGGCCTTGATAGGTGCAAAAAAGGATGAGGCTGCAGTGTTAAATGGGATATCATATCATGCCTCCTTTATTGTATATATTGGCCTAAGCCCAGTCGCTCTGCAAAGAAATCTGCGTTGCAAGGTTCTGACCTTAGATCGATCCAGGCGCCATTTTAGGTTCATCCGCCATTTTGATTCTCACTCCAAAGTCACCCTGTGTTCTAAAATGATGGACAGTGTTCTTCTGTTTGTAACTTGGCCTTCTTGACCTCTACATGCAAGTTAATGCCTAAACTGGCCGCAGGCCAAATGTTAGGATCATGTAATGAGACCTTGTCCTTCGTTGACCTATAGATCAAGGATTACCTATGCCAACGATACTGATCTGTGAGCATATATCAAGCACAATGCTGTTTAAATACTGAATGTGAACACTTGTTTGACTACATTGTATAAAACATGTACGAAGGCTTAATGTTAAATCCAAAGAATACACTGTTGCCATTGTGACCTATTTGCGAATAAGGAATAATCCATATGCCTATAGATGAATAAATTAGAAGCAAACTCGGCATGAACCCCTAGCCCGAGAAATGGTTAACCTGTAAATGGGCTGGACATCATGTTGCAAAATTGTATAAAAGAGCGAATGTCCTGATGTACAGTCCCACTCATTTCTCACACCAAATGGGCTGGTATTCGCTCTGATGTACTGAGGGCCTGATAGCTATCCAATACTTTGTTTCTTTGAAAACTGTTCAGTTGTAGAATAAAGATCTGTGTATCTTTGTAAACCTGCGTTTGGAGTATTTCCTTTTGAGGCCTCGATATTCTCTTTTTGCTTTTACAGATGGCGCCCGAATAGGGACCCTCAAGATTGATGTCAGCTCGTTGAAGGTTGACGCATCTATCGGACCGGGATTTGACGGTGTAAAAGGGGGCCCCTTTCTTGGATGAGAAGCGACACCTCAGCAGCGCTGCATGACCCAATCCCTGGACGGTGAGCATGTGGTCCGAGTCGGCATCTTGACGAGGGTCCATATATCGAGGCGGGCAGATTTGCCGAAATCACCAAACACGAGGAAATCTTTGTTAGAAAACTTTGTAATCCGATCGGACCTCCTTAGGATTTGATCAGGTGAGTCGTGACACGATTCTTAAGTATCCTGATAATTTGTTTTGGCGAATTGCACTCGCGAGTTCAATTATTGACCAGGTAACACCAGTATTCTGATATGCCTGGGAAATTGTCTGCCTGCTTCAGGGCATTATTCCGCAAGGACAGACAATCTTTGGAATTTGGCCGTCCGGCACCAATGGAGGGGTCACCGGTGTGTACTATGTACTGTAAGCACGGCATTGGTAGTATAGTATAAAATGATATTTGGCACAGACAAACTAGACATTCTTCCGTACTTCAGTGGCCAATCAATGGTAGTTTTGAAATCCCTCATATTGAATACTTAGAATCTATATTATTGAAGAAAAAGGCTAGACCTGCAGCATTTGATGTATTACAGAATTGGAAGAAAGAAACTTTACAGCAGCTTTAGAGTAGAGAAAAGCATGCGCGCCGTCATATGACGAACGCTGAAAAAGCGTTGTTGTATGACCAAAATAAACAGTCAAAGTCAGTTAGGAATATGGATAGGGCTTTCTCACTTGGTATCCAGAAAATCTATCCTTCTAAAGACTTTCATGTTTCTGATGAACTTATCGATGAACTGTTAAATGAGAGAAGGCCTGGTGCCTCTGTGCCACCTCCGTATGTTCCTCTTCCTGCTGCTTTGCCTCTCCCTGCTGTTATTCCTCCTCCCCCACCTATCATTCCTCCTATTGTTCCTCTTGCTGTTCCTCTTCCTACAGTCGTTGTTCCTCCTCTTTCTGTTGCTCCCCCACCCGTTCCTTCACCTTTGCCTGCTGTACCAGTAATAGCATCTCTGTTCCTTGATGTTCAAAACTTGCCTACTCTCCCTCTTCCAAGTGGTTCTACACCACTTGTAGTAGATCGAGGAGCAGGATCGAGGGTTGTCACTCGTAGTACTGTGTCTTCAGAGAAGAAACTTGAGTTAACTGCATGGGCTAAGCATTGCATGGAGAAGGGTGAACAAGCTGATGTTTTTGCCACACTTTCTAATATAGACAATCTTCCTGAGAAAAACGTTTTTATTGAAGGATTAGGAATTCATTTATGTGTAATGTGGAACAGGTTAAATAATATAGATCTCCCACAAGGGTTGAGGGATCTGAATCCTTTAGCGTTTTCTAGAGATAGTGCAGAGAAAGTATAAGAGCATGTTGAAAGGGTTCTTGAGTATCGGAGGGAGCTGGAAAGGTTGCGGTATGATGATGAAGATGGTGATAGTTTGGACGTTATGTTCGTACAGAAACTGTTCCTTCCTTGTCGAAAATCGATAACTGAGGAAACGCAAATTTGTACAAAAGATGTGATTAGATGGATCTCAGACACGTCGATAACTCCCGTAGAAGTATATGACACGTGTAGTCAGTATACGCCAGAAATGCAGAGGAAAGTGATACAGGTAATGGTAGAGTACCTACAGGATGAGTGTGTAAAAAAGAAGATTTGTTGTCCTCAGAGTTAGTTATTGAGTATTTATAAGAGGGCTTTTTCATTTGACACTTCTTCAACTGCTTTAGTATTCGATTTGGCTCTGTTGCTAGGTAAGCGTTTGGAGTTGCCTACTTCTCAGTTGCCTATGAGAGAGGTTCCTCTGACATTTGTCCCAAAAGTCGAGGTTCCAGTGGATGCCGGAACGGGTGCGCAAGTCTATACAATTCCTGCACATTATGTATCGCAGTTTGTTCACGTTCCGTTCTCAAGACAGGAAGTGAACACCATCGAACAATCTATTCCCGACATTGGGAAGAATCCGACAGGGTTCTACAAAGAAATAGAGTCTGTCTTGCAATCATCGGTATTCACCTTAAGTGATATCGATTTGTTATTTCCCGTACTCCTGCCTGTCGACTTGTGGAAACAGATTAGAATGGTAGATGATGTACCAGGGCTAGGAGATTCATGGACTAACATGGTTAGACCCGATGGAGAAAGGCCAGCTGGCGAAAGACCGCCTCAGGTGATACTAACTTTACCTGACAGAATAGTTACGAAATTGAAAACTGTAATTCCTGAAAATTATTTGGGACAAGCTTACTGCGTGTGTCAAAGGGAAGTCTGAGGGTGCTCCCGAATTCTTCAATCGGTTCGAACAGGTATTTTCAGATTTCAGTAGACAAGATTGAGGCACAGAACCTGGGAAAAGATTATTCGTGGACAAATTTGTGCGTGGATTGCTGCCTGACATCCAGTCGCAAATGATGTCCTCCAAGAGCGCTTGGCAAGCAAAGTCTCAGTCAGAAGTATTGCACATGGCTCAGTACTACGAGAATTGTGTCAATAACGAAAAAGAAAGAGTTGAAAAGAGAAAAGGAGACTTAAAGACGAAAGTACTATTGCAGCAAATTGTTAGAGGCCCTAGAGGGAGTAGTATGCAATTTAGAGGTCAGTATGTTCCACGGGGTAATGCGCCCTTGGGTCCTGTAAACATTAACCAGTGTGCTTATTGCAGACAAGAGGGTCATTGGCATGCACAAGCCCGATCCTCCAGCAGAGGTCAAATAACACATTTGGAAATATGGGTAGATGATCCAGAGGTCACCCAGGTGTAGGGGGTCCTAGTAGAGGTCAGTTTTCACAGGATTCACAGCAAGCTTTTTCGCAGGACAATCAGGCATCGAGTGCGGATAATAGAAACATTTTTGATCATCCTTCTGCTGCTTACCTCTCTGAAGAACTTTCTTTTGATGACATTCTGTTTCGCTAGGATTGCCCGAAACAGGGTTTGGAACCAACGCCTATTCCCGTTAATCAGAAAGGTCCCTACGTTGAGATGTTAGTGGGAAATAGGAAACATCTATTCTTGATAGATACAGGGGCACAAAAGTGTTCCATTGATCACTCACGAGTTCCAAACATTCCACTGTCAGGGCAAACCAATATTTCTGTAGGGTTTTCGGGCACACCAGTTGTCACCGGTACCTATTTCCTTGGGTCCATTTACAGACCACTGTCCATTTCTTTTGACTACGAATTGTGGAGAGAATTTGTTGGGGTTGAATCTGTTGAAGGAATTAAATGCGGTAATTCATTGTTTTTCTGATGGAGTGTGTTTGACGATTTCACAACAGCAACTTTCTGTCTCTCAATTCTTGACCAGACCTTTGCCGCCGGAATTCAGTGATGTTCCGGAGTTTTTGTGGGCTATTGATGATAATGATGTTGGTGTTTTGCAAATTAAACCTGTTAAGATTATCTTGAAACATGGAGTAAAGCTGCCACGTATTCCCCAGTATAAGATCTCAGTCGATGGTGAGCAACCTTTGAAATGCATCGTCTCCGATTTTGTGCATCGAGGGGTGATTGAGGAAATTGCAGGTAGTTTGTGCAATAGTTCGGTTTTACCCGTGTACAAAAAAAGGCGATAATGCAATTACTTTTCGTTTTATAATTGATCTACGTGCCATCAATAGGATCGTTGCTCCGCAATTTCCAATTGTGCCTGATGTGACGACAATATTAACTATGATCCTGGCTTCAGCTACTCATTTATCGTGTCGTTGATTTAAAGAACTTTTTCTTTAGAACCCCTATACACAAAGACAGTAGATACCTGTTCGCGTTCACCTTAGGGGGACGCTCGTTTACCTTTACCCGTGCGCCGCAAGGTTACACGGAAAGTCTGAGTATCTATAGTATGGCTTTGAAAGAGCAGCTCGATACCCTTGAGTTGCCCTCTACTTGTACATTGCTTCAATATGTTGACGATTTGCTTTTAGCTGCTGACTCAGAGAGCGCTTGAAAGGAGGGCACTGTGTTGTTGCTTATTCACTTGGCTAAACATGGACATAAAGCTTTGCTTAAAAAATGTCAATACTGTTGCCAGGAGGTTGCCTATTTAGGCTATCTCCTGTCAAAGGAGGGAAGAAGGTTGACGCTTGAACGGATAAAACTCATTTCTAGCATGTATGTCCCAAATACGCAGAAAGAAGTTAGAGCCTTGATAGGAATGTCTTCTTACTGTAGGCAGTGGATCCCCAATTTCTCACTAGTGATTAAACCAATGTTGGCCTTGAGGAAGAAGGGCATTTCTTCACCATTGCCGTGGAACTTGGAACACCAGCATGCATTTGATCTGCTTAAGACTGCATTGTGTTTCGGCACCAGTTTTGGGCACACCAAATTACGAAAAGGCCTTTGTGTTGTATGTGCATGAATGTGATGGATGTGCTTTGTCTGTGATAATGCAGGAACATGGAGGGAAGAATAGGCTGTGCGGCTACTATTCTCCCTCCCTTGATCCTGTAGCATGTGCTTTGCCAAGATGTTTGCAAGCTGTCGCTGCTGCTGCTGCGTCTGTAAAACAGAGCAAAGGAATGGTCCTAGGCCATGCTTTAACCCTGATGGTACCTCACTCTGTAGATGTTCTACTGAACAGAACACAAACGCAACACCTCACCTCCGCACGATTAACGAGATATGAATTGATCTTGTTTGCACCGCACATACAAATTAAGAGGTGTTCTGTTCTTAATCCGGCTGAACTTTTACCTTTCCCGCAAGATACTGCTTGCAGTGTGGAAGAGTCATGTGACTGCCTTTATACTACCGAACAAGAGACAAAGGGTAGAATTGATCTGAGAGATACTCCTTTGAACAATCCACAAGGGGAGCAGTTTTGCGATGGCTCCTGTTTCAAACTCCTGGATGGTACATCCACAGCTGCTTATGCAATCACTACATTGAGCACGGTTGTGGAAACCAAAGGAATTACACATAACTCTGTGCAGGCCGCAGAGATTATAGCATTGACCCGAGCTTGTGAACTTTCCGAAGGGCTTACGGTAAACATATATGCTGACAGTCAGTATGCCTTTGGGGTGGTTCACAACTTCAGTAGACTTTTGGCAGAAAGAGGTTTCTTGACTTCACATGGTACGAAAATCCAACATGGCTCCTTGATAGTACGGTTACTCTCAGCACTTGCACTCCATACTCAGCTACTATCATAAAATGCACAGCGCATCTGAAAATTGAAGATCATGTAGGAAAAGGGAACACTTTTGCTGACCAGATAGCTAAACAGACTGCCACTGATCTCTCTTCAGAAATGTATACTTCAAGGGAAGCCACAAATATCTGTACTGGATAAGGGTATTGATTCTGTAAGGGATATCCAAGCCAATGCCACGTTAGAAGAGTCTAATAAATGGGCTGAGGGCTTGGAGAAACTGGATGATGATGGGTCTTGGGTGGACAAAGTTGAAGGGAAATGGTTACTGCCTGACGCATAAATTATGATGATGGTTGTTATGGCTCATGGTCCCACCCACATATGTGCTCGTAAAATTACTAAAATGTTGCAAATTGTGTGGGTAAATGACAAAATCCCTAAAGTAGCTGAATACTTCGTTCAGGGATGCATGATTTGTTTGCAGCATAATGTGGGAAGGGCACATAAACTCCTAAGGGGAGTTTCGGTCCACCTTCTGTCCCCTTTGAGGTTATTCATTTTGATTTTATTGAGATGGAGCGTTGCAACAATTTCAAGTATGTATTAGTCGTCATCTGTGCTTTTAGCAAATGGGTTGAGGCTTTTCCTGTCCAACATGCCACTGCTATGACCACAGCAAAGACTATGTTAAAGGAATATTTTCTAAGATTTGGGTTGCCGAGAGTCATCTGGTCGGACAATGGTCCACACTTTATCGCTGCTGTAATTCTGCAGATATGCGCGGGATTACAGATCGATAAACGGTTCCATTCGGCTAGACACGCTCAGAGTGCTGGACTAGTAGAAAGATACAACGGCATCATCAAGAACAAGCCAGCTAAGACATGTGCCGGCACCAAACTAAAATGGCCAGACGCCTTACCAATCATGTTATTATCTATGAGAACAACCCCTCAAACTAAGACTGGGCTCTCTCCCTTTGAGGTGGTTATGGGTAGGCCAGCTAATATTTGGAATGTTCCGAAGTCTCGTTCTTTATGAGATGTCGAAAATGCACTTCTCTCTGATTACTGTGGCCAGTTAACTAAAAACTTGTATTTGATTTATCACCAGGTGCGAGAGGCTTTACCTGTACGGAACGAGGGCCCCGGTCACAGCATACGACCGGGGGAGTGGATGCTCACAAAATCATTTGAGCGATCTTCTTGCCTCGTACCTCATTGGCGGGGCCCCTTCCAAGTTTTGCTGGTCACACAGACTGCGGTCCGGGTAGCAGGCCGGAAGAATTGGATACATGCGTCGCATACCAGGAGGATTCCACACCGAGTGCCATACGATACAGAAGATACAGAACCCCTCACCAATGGTGTAACCAACGATCACGAAGCAGCAACCAGCATTGAGAGTGCATCAGAGACTCTGCCTGAGCCTGTGAGGTCTGGGGAAACAGCCATTTCATCTCCACATTCTCCAACAGTTTCGTCTTTTGAATTTGTTCCAGATCTTGCATCAGATCCTGCTTTGGATTCGTCGCTTCCAACGGGAAGTGACGACACATTGTTCACAGATCACTCAGTACCAGGGATCACAAGGTATGATCTGCGTCCGAGGAAATAGACTTACTGCACGGTTTAGCTGTGCCATCGAGGCAAATCATCAAAGGGCTTGTCTTTTTGGCGCGATCATTTGTACATAAGGGGATTCTGTTAGCTAGGGTTTGTGGAAGGACTAAGAAAACGCTCGGCCTGGAGGTAGCCAGCAAATAACATTGGTGCTTTTGTTTGAAGACTATAATGCCTGCAACCGCTTCCACACGCACTGAGCAGATAAGAGAACGTGTGACCAGCTGCGAAAATGGACAATCAAATATGTGGGCCCCAAAAACATATTGCTGTCTCGTGATATTGTTAATTGGTTTCACAGTAATCATTGTCTTAGGTTTCTGGTATCTAGAAGAAGTACATCCGCTTGATAATTTGTTGCCTGCTGAAAATGTACCTACTGTTTCTACTCCTTTTGTGCATCTGCATACTCTATCTCCTAGAGACTCTCAGCACAGACAGAGTTATCACAGCAACACACTATTACTCATCATGAATGCTACACATGCCATTTTTAACAAATCTAATAGTTGGGTCGGTTCACATTTACCACAACACGGGGATAAGGGGCTAGGTTGGTATATTCATCCTTTACCTTTGACAACTGCATGTGATGCTTCTCTTAGAGCACTATTCTTTGGCCGATGGAACAATAGTATCTCGGGGAACTTCAATGGGACTAACTTGAACGAATTTGAAATACGTGTTCTGACGCCCCTGGGATGCTCGCTTTTTGCAAATAGGAGTAAGCTTAATGTTGCTTCTATTAGGCCTTCTGATAGACTGTCCCGTCCTTTTCAATCTTTGATCTCTTTCAAGATGGCTACCATAGGCAATAAGGATGCCACGATGCCACGCCTCCTTCCAACACTGTGAACCATAGCCCTGATTCAGTTTCTTTCTGCATACAAAGGAATGGTACTCATTTAATGGGTGATTTTAAGGGTTGCGCCAACGTTGCGAATTTGACTAGTGAGGACAGACCTTTGTATGTAGGCGAACCTGTCTACTTTGTTTGCAGTTATGTAGCATTTCCATGGTTACCCAGGGATTGGCAGGGAACTTGTTATTTAGGGCTTCTGTTACCCAGGGTATTCATTACTAGCACTATCCAGATTTCAAAGACTCGTCCGTGGCGAGAAGAGAATGGTGACACTTCAGCACAAGTTCTAGGAGATGTAGCTAAATCCTTTGTGCCATTTTGGGGACAAATAATGAACTCTGAAGATATCAGGAGACTTGCGAGAGTACTGGAGAGGACCATCAAACGGACCACCAACATACTCTATAATATGACTCTAGAACAGAAAGCAATAAGGTCAGTAGCACATCAAAACCGGATGGCATAAGATGTCATCCTTGCTGAACGTGGTGGGGTATGTAAATTAGTGGGGTCCGCTTGCTGTGTTTTCGTGCCAGATTCCTCCCCAACTATCTTCAAGACAATACACAATCTGCATGTCCTAAGTTCAGAAGTGCATGTTCCTGAGGGAAATTGGGATCTTAGCGCCTGGTTCTGGGATTTCTTGCGATCTTGGGGATGGAAATTACTTTCAGTCTTGCTGATCATTTTAGGTATCCTGTTGTTTCTTTGCTGTTGTATACAATGTCTTCCTGGTATGTGTTCGATGCTAGGGGGATGTTGCACACAAGCGACGGTTACATAAAGCAAAAAAGTATACGCCCCAGACAAGAACTCCAATGAATATGTGCTGAAAGAAATCTTAGTAAATGATCTTATAGCGATAGAACATCTCTGATAGTGATTCAGGATGTTTGGACATTGAGACATGGAGTTAAAGTAAAGTGGCTAGAGGTAGTTTGGCGCTTGGCTTAGGCCAAAAGGAGGGTTTGTTAAACGGGTTATCATATTGTGACTCCTCTATTGTATATATTGGCCTAAGCCCAGTCGCTCTGCGAAGAAATCGCGTTGCAAGGTTCTGACCTTAGATCGATCCAGCCGCCATTTTAGGTTCATCCGCCATTTTGATTCTCACTCTAAAGTCCCTCCTGCTCCACCTATCATTCCTCCTATTGTTCCTCTTGCTGTTCCTCTTCCTAGAGTTGTTGTTCCTCCTCTTTTCATTGCTCCCCCACCCGTTCCTTCACTTTGTTTCTTTGAAAACTGTTCAGTTGTAGAATAAAGATCTGTGTATCTTTGTAAACCCACGTTTGGTGTGTTTCCTTTGGTGTACTCAGCCTTGATATTCTCTTTTTGCTTTTACAGCAGTAGGGTTGGCTAGTTCCTTGCAGATTTTGAAAAGTTTGGCCATGTTGTTGGATGCCGCGGAGATGCAGGTTTGAATATGCACTCTTTTCTTGGACCACATACAGAGTCTGTATTGCCTTTGCAGAAGGCGGCAGGCCAGCTTGTCAGAGGGTACAACTGAAGATCACAATTTCCGTTCTGCTGCCCTGCACTTGTGATTATGGTCAGCCAAATCATATGTTGAGGTCCTGGCCCATGTACGGCCAGTATGTAACCTCTTGCAAGGTTTCCAATGTGCAAAAACCCCTATGATTGGCAGTGGCCACGTCATGGGAGTGATTCAACATCAGGCTCCGGAATAACATAGGTACCAACCACTGGTCACATCCAGATAGGGATCTGCGTAATAACAAGCCGTATTGGATGCAAAACATTTTGGAAAATGGAATCAAACTCTGGAGTACCAGTATATATGTTTACCAATATAATCTGATTCTTTTAGAGGAAAACTCATTGGCTCTTCAATGTGCTGACAGAGTTTTCCAATCAAAGTATCCTCTTTTTGCGCAGCATTCAAATCTGCATCAGGGGCATCTTTGCTCCACTGAGCAGTTGAGAGTTAACTGTTGGCATGAGTTTGAAACATGGTCACTACTGTGACTTGGATTTCCCCCAGCAGGGATTCCATATCTATGAATTCCCCCTGCAGAGCTACGGTTTTAGACAGCTGGTCAACCGGGTCATTTCCCGCCTTATCCATCCCCTCTATTTTGGAATGACCGCTTATCTTTTTCCTGTATATTGTCATCCCATTAGCGGTCATGCAATTATCAATAGACTGCATCCGTTTTCCATGTTATAATGGTTTGCTGTTGGTACAAAGCATTCCTCCATGCTTCCAGTTCATCAGGTGTTGCACAAACCCATTCCTGACATAGTCAGAGTCAGTGATTATCCCCAGTTTTTCGAGTTACTTACATTCCTAGCCCAGATTCTGTGTCATGCTTTCAGACTCACCCAATCACGACCGGGTGATATGCAGGCGGCGGAGAGAAACATGGACCCCTCCCGCGATCACCTCTGCTCGATCGTTAGTGGGACGCTACACTCTGAGGCATCCCTGGCGTCGATTTCCACGCCTGCAGTGGGGATTGCCTTGGAGATTGCAAGCGCGGAGGAGATCACCACTCCTACTGCGGTCCCCCGCTCGACGCGATTCATCACGAAGAAGGGGTCATGTGACATGGCTTCCAGGAAACAGGCATCAAATGAACCACTGGATCATGTGACCAAGTGAAAGATCACGTGACCAGGAAAATGGATCATGTTACCAAGTGAAAGATCACGTGACCAGGAAAATGGATCATGTGACCAAGTGAAAGATCATGTGACCAGGAAACCGTCCCCGTTGGCCAACGAATCAGGAAGACTGCAATAAAAGGGGCTTGGCCTTTGCACACATTGCTTCTCAGTTGATCTCTCGGTGTTTAGCGGTTTCCTGTGTTTTAAACTTCATGCTTATCGAATTTCTTGGATTTTGGACTTCGTTTTTCTTCTGGATTACCCTCAAATTTTGGCGCTTGGATTTCTTCTGACCTGTATTACTGGATTATCTGAACTTTGAACTGTTTCCTGGATTGTTTGTGGATTGACCTTTGGATTTGGCGCTTGATAAACCTTCAGTTACCTCTTGGAACTTTGGATTATCTGAACTTTGAACTGTTTTCCTGGATTGTTTGTGGATTGACCTTTGGATTTGGCGCTTGATAAACCTTCAGTTACCTCTTGGAACTTTGTCAAGAACTGTGCACCTACAATCAAGCCCTCTCCTCTCCCTTTAGATCCCGTGGTCCCGTTATCCCCTCTGCACTACTCATCTGACCCTTGGGGAAAACTCACTTAGATTCAAGTCACTCATCATTTACCTCCAGGGTAGGTCTTTCTTATTATTTGTTTATGCTTGTTGTGAATACCGTGTAGCCATTAGCTAACCTGGTATTTTCTTTGCAGCCACCCGGGACCTGGAGTTTCCTGTTTTCCCCACCTGTGGCTCCAATAACCGTTCAGCGAGTACTTTGCCCCTCTCTGACTGGTGCTTGGGGACGGAGGTATACTAATCCACGTGGCCCTCAGGATTTGACAGACTGAGAAGCCGTATACCACTGGATTATGGATACCTCCGCCGGGGATCCGGTGGCTGCGCTTGTACAAGCAATCACTGTCTTAAGGGCTGACATGTCAGCCCCTAACACGGCTATTCATCAGCGGTTAGATGCCATACAAAGTGAAAGACACGCCTTACCACCAGATGAGGAGTTTGGAGATGCACCCGAACAGGCTGCACCACCTGTAGGGGCAGTGACACCAGCCCCAGTCTACGTCCCCACCCCATTTCCTTTGGCGGCCCCCGAGAAATTCCAGGGTGACCCACGTAAATTTCGCACTTTCCTAAATCAGTGTAAGCTACATTTTTTATGTCGACCACAGGCCTTCCCTGATTCGACTTCTAAGGCAGCCTTCACTTTGTCTCATTTAAGCGGCATTGCCGCTATGTGGGCGAATCCCCTGTTGGAGAATAATAGTCCCGTTTTGTATGATTTTGATAGACTAGTGGCAGAAATGACTAAGGTTTTTGACACACGACATAAAGCGCAAACACGGGACCTCGAATTCCTAGATTTGACCCAAGGAAAAACCACATTAATAGAATACATAACACGCTTCAACCAACTGTCTGTCGAAATTGCCTGGCCAGAAGAAAAAAAGGCAGTTGTGTTCTATAAAGGTCTCAGCGAACGTTTGAAGGACGCCCTGTCCGTCATACCTACCTTACCTACTCAATACCCTGAATTGGTTGACTTGGTCTTACAAGTTGCTGCCCGGTTCAATGAAAGAAAGACTGAAACAAAGAGAACGAATCCGGTATTTTCCCTAAGCTCGAACTCTACAGAACAAACAAGCAAACCCATGCAAATAGGGGGAATACGCAGTCCCATATCACCCTTAGAGAGAGAACGATGCAGACAGGCTAATGCTTGTTTTTACTGCGGAGTGTCAGGTCATTTTGTCAAGGAATGTCCCCGAAGACCCAAACAAAAGACAACGGGTTTTCTGAAGGCTCGTCCTTAGATAAGGGGGCGCGGACGAGCCTACCAGTACAATCGTACATACCCCCTTCATTGTCGGATTCAACCCGGCCTTTGTTTCTTCCGGCACTTTTGTTTTCCTCTGACAACGTTAAACACCAGGTACACTTGGTCATCGATTCAGGGGCAACAGGTAACTACGTTGACAGTGCTTTGGCCGCGTCCCTAAATCTCCCTTTACAAAATAAAAAACATCCAGAACCTGTACAAGCGGTTGATGGTTCTCCGTTGATTTCGGGCCCTATCAGGCAACAGACGGCACCCATAACTCTCATATTGCAGGACACACACCAGGAAACCCTTAGTTTTGACTTGATAACTACCCCTCAATACGGTATTATCCTTGGTATCCCCTAATTACGCACACATAATCCGCTCATTAACTGGTCCTTGAGCTCCATTTCTTTCGAATCCTTGCATTGTCAGGAACATTGTTTGTTATCCCCAGAGCAGGCAACGACGCCAGCACAAGCGTTCGGGGCATTAGCTCATTTATCTTTACAAGAATCACAGATGGAGGTTGACCCTCCTAGGCATGTGGTAGGTTCGGTTTCGGCCCAGATACCCTCACAATATCATGACTTCTTGGAAGTGTTTGATAAAAAATCATCTGAACACTTACCCCCGCATCGTCCCTTTGATTGTCCGATAGATCTGGAACCAGGGGTCCCTGTGCCCCACGGACGCATATACTCCTTTTCAGCATCTGAAGACCTGATTCTTAAAGAGTACATACAACATTCTTTACGTTTAGGCCACATCAGACCCTCACAGTCTCCTGCAGCTAGTCCTATTTTCTTTGTACCCAAGAGGGAAGGCGATCTTCGCCCCTGCATTGATTATCGCCATTTGAACAACATCACGATCAAGAATAGATACCCCATACCCCTTATCACTCCACTACTAGATCTTCTCACACATGCCACTATTTTTACCAAGCTCGATCTGCGAGGAGCGTATAATCTCATACGCATCCGAAAAGGGGATGAATGGAAAACAGCTTTTTGTACCAAATACGGCCTCTTCGAATATACCGTCATGCCCTTTGGGCTATGTAACGCACCCGCAACCTTCCAGAGGTTTATGAATGAAATATTCCACGACATCATAGATAACTACGTGGTGGTATATCTGGATGATATTTTGGTATTTTCTCAATCACACCAAGATCACGTCACTCATGTACGAGAAGTCCTGAATCGGCTGCGCACACACTCCCTTTACGCTAAACCAGAAAAATGCCTATTCCACGCCAAGGAAGTAGACTTCCTAGGTTTTCACATCACGTCTGGCGGTTTGGCTATGAATTCAACCAAGATCCGTGCAGTCGCAGATTGGCCCATTCCACAAAATGTCAAAGAAGTGCAGTCATTCCTTGGCTTCGCCAACTTCTACAGGCGATTCATTGCAGGGTTTTCAGCCTTGGCTTCCCCATTAACTCAACTCACTAGCCCCCGTACCCCGTTTGTTTGGTCCTCTTCTCAACAAGATGCTTTTTCAGCTCTCAAAACGGCTTTTACCACAGCCCCTATTTTACAGCATCCCAATCCAGATCTCCCCTTTATTCTTGAAGCCGATGCCTCTTCCTATGCTCTGGGAGCTGTCTTGTCTCAATCATGCCCCTCCACAGGTCTCCTACATCCGGTTGCCTTTCATTCTCGAAAATTCACACAGGCTGAAATCCATTACACAGTCACAGAGAAAGAACTTCTCTCCATTAAAGATGCCTTCCAAGTCTGGCGTCACCATTTACTTGGGGCAAAACATCAGGTCACAGTTTATACTGACCATCGCAATCTTCAGGATTTGGCCACATTCAAGTGCACCAATAGCCGCCAAGTCCGCTGGCATTTATTCTTTGCAGCATATGACTTTGTCATTAAGCACCGACCTGGCATAGCCCACGGCAAAGCGGACGCTCTCTCCCGCATACCTGGGGGCGTCTCTTTGCCTGTCTTTCCGGAGACACTTCTGAACAGCAAACACATCATCTGTCTCTGTACGCCAACTAAAGGCTTACTAACCTTAGTTCGACAATGGGTCAAGTTACATCCAGAACAACTACGGGAGTGGGAGATAGAATTGTATGAAGGCCTACCATATATACAGGGCAGATTATACTTACCAACACCAGATACTCGCTCTATCGCATTAGAATGGTCTCATGATGCTCCCATAAATGGTCATCCCGGCCAGAAGCGCACACTGGCCTTGCTCCAACGTTGGTGTTGGTGGCCTTCCATGAACAGAGATACAATGGCTTATGTGTCTTCCTGTTCGATTTGTGCCCAATGCAAAAACAGAAAAGGTCGTCCTCTAGGCCTATTACAACCATTGCCTCTCCCAGTTAAACCCTGGCATCCAATTACGATGGATTTCGTCACTGACTTACCTAAAGTTAGTGGGTTTGATACTATTTGGGTAGTGATTGATTCCTTCACGAAGATGGCCCGATTCATTCCCTGCACCGGTATACCTACAGCACCTGCCCTGGCTGACCTCTTCTTCCGCCATGTCTTTTGTTTTTTTGGGTTACCTGCTATTGTCATTTCTGATAGGGCCTCCCAGTTTACTTCCCGATTTTGGCAGTCCCTTACGAGACAACTAGGTATTGACACACGCTTCTCGTCCTCCTACCATCCCGAAACTGACGGGCAGACCGAACGTGTCAACCAAACCATGGAGCAATATCTCTGTGTCTCTCCTTACAACATCAACAATCCTGGCACAAACAACTGCATGTAGCTGAATTTGCTTACAATAATGCACCCCACTCATCCACAGGCTATTCACCTTTTTATTCCTTGTATGGGCAGCATCCTCACACACTTCCTATTCCAGATGTACCTCCCCTACTCTCTCCTTCTGTTTCCTCATGTGTACAGCATCTTAAAGACATCCATGGCCAGGTCATATTACATCTTCAGGAAGCACAGGCTTCTATGTGTCGGGCTGCTGATAAGAAACGGACTACAGCCCCCACTTATGCAGTTGGGGATCGGGTATGGCTTTCCACCAGACACCTACCTGTACCCGGATGTCGTAAACTGCTTCCTCGCTTCGTGGGGCCGTATCGTATTACCAAAGTCATCAATCCAGTAGCCTACAAGGTTTCCCTGCCAACCACTTGGCGAATACATCCTGTGTTCCACACTTCCCTTCTCAAACCATGTCCTCTCTCCACTCGTATCATTCTACCTCCTTCCCCTGTAATGAAAGGTACTTCTGAAGAGTACGAGGTCAATGATATTCTTGGATCCCGTCTCACGAAGGGCCGTCTTTATTATCTAGTGGACTGGTTGGGTTAAAGCCCGGAAGAAAGATCATGGGAACCTGCTGATCAAGTACATGCCCCACTTCTAGTTGCCCGGTTTCATAAGAACAATCCCCATAGCCCACGAGGACGTGTGCCTTTGAGGGGGGGTTCTGTCATGCTTTCAGACTCACCCAATCACGACCGGGTGATATGCAGGCGGCGGAGAGAAACATGGACCCCTCCCGCGATCACCTCTGCTCGATCGTTAGTGGGACGCTACACTCTGAGGCATCCCTGGCGTCGATTTCCACGCCTGCAGTGGGGATTGCCTTGGAGATTGCAAGCGCGGAGGAGATCACCACTCCATACTGCGGTCCCCCGCTCGACGCGATTCGTCACGAAGAAGGGGTCATTTGACATGGCTTCCAGGAAACAGGCATCAAATGAACCACTGAATCATGTGACCAAGTGAAAAATCACGTGACCAGGAAAATGGATCATGTGACCAAGTGAAAGATCACGTGACCAGGAAAATGGATCATGTGACCAAGTGAAAGATCATGTGACCAGGAAACCGTCCCCGATTGGCCAACGAATCAGGAAGACTGCAATAAAAGGGCCTTGGCCTTTGCACACATTGCTTCTCAGCTGATCTCTCGGCGTTTAGCGGTTTCCTGTATTTTGAACTTCATGCTTATCGAATTTCTTGGATTTTGGACTTCGTTTTTCTTCTGGATTACCCTCAAATTTTGGTGCTTGGATTTCTTCTGACCTGTATTACTGGATTATCTGAACTTTGAACTGTTTCCTGGATTGTTTGTGGATTGACCTTTGGATTTGGCGCTTGATAAACCTTCATTTACCTCTTGGAACTTTGGATTATCTGAACTTTGAACTGTTTTCCTGGATTGTTTGTGATTTGACCTTTGGATTTGGCGCTTGATAAACCTTCAGTTACCTCTTGGAACTTTGTCAAGAACTGTGCACCTACAATCAAGCCCTCTCCTCTCCCTTTAGATCCCGTGGTCCCGTTATCCCCTCTGCACTACTCATCTGACCCTTGGGGAAAACTCACTTAGATTCATGTCACTCATCATTTACCTCCAGGGTAGGTCTTTCTTATTATTTGTTTATGCTTGTTGTGAATACCGTGTAGCCATTAGCTAACCTGGTATTTTCTTTGCAGCCACCCGGGACCTGGAGTTTCCTGTTTTCCCCACCTGTGGCTCCAATAACCGGTCAGCGAGTACTTTGCCCCTCTCTGACTGGTGCTTGGGGACGGAGGTTTACTAATCCACGTGGCCCTCAGGATTTGACATTCTGTCACTTTGCAAGTACTCTAAGGGTTGGTGAGGAGGCTCTTCGATGATGTGTTCCCCCTGGAAATAACAGTTAGTAATTGTTCAATGGCCATCCCATTGCCAGGAGTGCCTTTTCACAGTCATTGAATTTTTCCTCCACAAAATTCAATGTTTTGCTCGCTTAAGAGATAACCTTGTCAGCCGTGTCCTGCTTTTGGTACAATACCACTGTTAGGCAGGTATCTGAAAAAACCCTCCTCTAAGATGATCTCCTTATTCTTAATCCAGTAAGCCAAACAGGGAGCTGGAGAAAAGCTTCTTTTCGGTTGTTTAACTGCCTCGGATTGTTCCGGACCCCACTCCCACTTTACTCTGGCCTTTAATAAATGGACCAAGGATAGAATGACCTCTGCGTAGTCTTTGATGAACTTTCAATTATAATTTAGTGAGTCCAAGAAGGCTTTTCATTTCTCACAGGGTAGAAGGGTTTTATAATTTCAATAAGGCTTCCACTATCTTCACCTGGGGTTTGAGACCCTCAGGGTTGATGTGATTTCATGCCTCAGAAAGTAAACTCTGGTTTATACACTCTGCCTTTTGAAAGGGCAGTTTTGCTCTGGCCTTCTTCAACTGCGTCAGAACATGGTGAATTTCTGCAATATGTGCTTCCACAAGTGCGCTCTTGATCAATACATCATCCACATAGGCTAGGTTACATCTTTCGCCCAAGTTGGGCATTGCAGGAATATATTGAACTCATTTACAGAGTTTATATATCCAAAGGCTGTTTAGGGCCACATATATTGCTACCCCCGAAAGGTAAAGGCAAACATGTATTGGTCTTCCCTACTCATGGCTACCGTCCAGTAACCGTTGATCAAATCAATGGCTGTATACACTTTTGACCCTTGAATCTGTGCCAGCCCATGATCACAGTAGGGAAGTGGCCATCTAGACATGTGGACCCATTTATTTCACTCCTCCAGATTTGCACATAGTCTCCATTGACAATTGGGCTTTAGTATGCCCAGTAGTGGGCTGTTAAAGGTACAGTGGATCAGACAAATGATCCGATGGGATTCCAAATTCTTAATCTTAGTGAGTGACTTCATGGATGTGAGAGGTAACCGGTATTGTTTAACGAATACTGGAGCCATCTCTGGCTCCATTTGTATGGTGGTTGAATAAATAGTAGGACATCCAGAGTCATAAGAATCTACTGAAAAGTTACCCTAGAAATCCAGTCTCGCAGGCATTGACAAGATTGATCCATTCCTCGACCATCCTGCCTGAAACCTGGGAAGACTTCAGGCTTTGAAATCTCAGTTGTATCCTCCACTTGTGTTGAAAGATAGATCTTGATGGTGTTTACCTGCACAGGAGGTTCCTCAGATTTGAAGAAGTTGTTGATTGTAAATACCACCTCATCTTTCCTGATGTTACAAGTTACTTCTTCCTCCCCATAAGGACATGAAGAGTACACCAAGAAATTCCCCCATGATGTGTACAAATCTATTCTGGAGGAATACCGTCAGAATAACAGAATAACCGTGGTGTCATAACAGTTGTGAGGAATTGGTCCAATTATTTAATTACCTAAATCAACAGAAGAGTGTCTGGCATCGACTTCCATTCTAATAGAGGTATGCGTTCCCAAAGTGATACTTTGAGGGTTGCTGTTATCCAGGAATATTCTAGTGGTGTTGTGCTCTAGATCCACTAAAGGGGATGGATGTAAATATAAACATTATTTGTTGGAGGTAATAGTTCTAATTTAAGTAGTCATCCTTATGTTTGAGGTTCTGTCCTTGCTTAATTTTGAGGGGAATGGTGGATTGTCGCACCTGTTCTGGGATGGTGACCTCTTCTCACACTAAAACTTCAACTGCATGAGGCAACAATTGAGCTGACCAAAATGCTCTTTCGGCGTTGTCAAAGCTGATAGGGTTACCTCCCCAGTGGTGACCATACGTTGTTGTTGATCAAATCTAGACAAATTGGGAATCAATTTAGAATGTCACTACCCAAATACAATTCAGAAAGGACATCTCTAACGACCCAACAATCATGTTCAATCATTTTGCTGCCATTTTTTGCATACACGTGCTTGAGATTTGGTTTTCCTAACCCACTTCCCATTTATCAATCAATTTAAATGTGGAAAGGATCTGATCCTTTTGGAGTTGCCTGAATAATCCTTTGCTGATGAAGCTTTTTCCATTATTCAGACATACTCTGTAGAGTACTGGCTCCTCCCCTCATTTATCTAAATGGAGAAAAGTAAGTGTCACCCTTTTCCTGAATGTCAGTCAGATTTTAAGCTGGTTTTTCACCTTCCTCTTCCAAAGGATTCTGTGTTTCTTCTGACTTTTGACTGGTATAACATTTCAAAGTGTTCCCTTCCAGTGTGGAATACCACTTGCAACTGGAAAGAAAGTTGATTTTCAATAGTTGAGAAGAGATCCCATCACCAGATTGTTCTCCCACAGAGACAGTGGTGATTTCTGGGACTTGGTTGTTTTGGAAATGAAATTCCAATTGATTGGTTGCCGGTCAATAAGATGGCAGGTGCCATTCAGATTCACATAATGTATACTTTTCTTTAGTTTGATGGGTCTTTTAGTCTGGATCCCGAGGACCCAGTTCATGCAGTCAATCAGAGGAGATAACCTCAGAAGGAAATTGTTCCCCAGTAGATAAGAAGTGCCCACTCGAGGCACAACTATCACTGAGTGTTTTAAACAATGTTGCCCAATTTTTATTTCTAGATCTGCAGTACCTTTGATGGGAATATCGCTCCCATAAATGTTTTAGACTTGTCCAGGGAGAGGTACGGGAGGAATCTGGTGACTCTCCCCCTTCCTGAATTCACTTGGTCAAAAGCCTTTTGTACAGTGGAGTAGCTTGAGATTCAGTATCCACACAAGTCGATAATTCACACTGACCCTGTACCTTGAGCGGGGCATATAATATGCCCTGTTTATCCTCAAGTGTACTTACCCTTTGTTGTTTGGGTTCTAGATTCCTGAGAGTAAAAGAGTCACTATCAGGCTGAGAGGTTTCCAGGGGTTCTGTTCTGGTAAGAAAGGAAGCTTCCTCAAAGGCTTGGCATCTCCCTTCGACCAGGAACCTGTCAATTGTCGAGACTTTACTTCAATCATTTCTCTTCTGGGGAATCTCACCAGGTTGTTGGGGGTTCTGGGAAGCATTGTTAGGTTGACGGTTTGACTGAGCCCTCAGCATGGACCCCTAGGTCGTCAGTCAATTGCAGGATCTGTTGCTCCAGTTGGGTAACTTCCGCTTGGTTGTAGGGAGGCATCTGCTTACTTCTGCTGACCCCCAAAAGTGTAGCTGTACCTTCTAGCAAAGTAGCTTGGGTATTGGACATTTCCACCATAATTCTCAGTCCTGATTCTCCCTTCTTGTTGGTTTAGGGATCAATTGTCGTGAATACCGGAGATAAGTAGGAGCATTGTTTTGGAAGTTAGGATTTTGAGGGTACTTGTTTGAAAAATGTAGGTTGGGAGGTAGCATAATATTCTTCTCATGTGAGAAGGTTGGAGGGACACTTCCCAGGGTAGTACCTACCTGATTTGGCAGCTCCTTTCTGCCAGGGGAGGGTACACATACCCCAGGATTGGTTTTGTACCCTTATATTGAGGTCTTACATAGGTGGAAGTGTCAGAGGGGTAATTTTGCTGATACCATGATTGACCACCATTTGATTGGGCCTGGGTGCAGGGTCTCCTCTGCCTCCCATTCTGCTTATCAGCTAGAGGAGTATTTTTAGGCACCCTGTCTCCAGGTCCAGAGCAGGGGTTATTTTCACCTCTGTCACCTGTGCAGCGGCAGGTGTGGTAGATTGTTTGGTGGTTTTACGGTTATTTTTATTGTTAGTGGGTTTCGCGACCTCATATATCCTGTGTCCTGCGCTTGTGTCATTTGCAAACTAGTGGAGTAATTATATATTTCGGAAGAACATGGAAGTATGTGTTCACAAATTCCCTGTTATTTGTATTCAAATTTCAGAAAGCCTTTGCAAATGTACGTTTTAACTCTTGTGCAAATACCCTAGATGCCTGATCTTCCCTACATTGTAAATTATATGCAGCCTTGCATGCATATTGTGGGTTCCTATGAGTGGAGAAGTATTTGAAAGAGGCTGCCTTATAGGTGGACCATTTATAATGATCACAATCTTCCAGTCCTGCAAAGAAACTAGAGTACTTCAGGGAAAGTGTCAATTTGCAAACTCCATGCAATTTACATAATTTTTAATTTCAAATAATGACAACATTTGTTAATAAAGTTCCAAATGTCCCCACACCAAATACTTAGCAATCGTCTGGTATGGGGTCATCAAGCTCTTTATGGCCTTAATATCCATGATTGGGTCTTTAGCAAAACCCTTTCATATTTCTTTTTCACCCCTGAATTGGATCACATTCACCCTCAGAATCAGTGCTGCTATTGGCACTTCTGTTCCTGTATCCCAAGTGCTCCCTATGATATGATTTGATAGGTTATTTATAACGTGCTTCATACCCAGAGGTTTCTAAGCGCAGACCCAGGGATCAAACATGTGTTGCTCTGTGTCGTCTTGCTTCCAAGGCGAGCACGTTGCCTCTGAGCTATCCTCCTGAGACCATCACTATGAGATTGGGGATACCTTGCAGATTCATGGCATCTGGACTCCTGCTTTTGCCTGTGCTGCCGTGAACTCTCAGGGTCACCTTCCCTGTTGTCACCTGTTGGCGCAGGATAGAACACAGTCTCTTCTTCAGATTGTTGCCAATCGGTACAATCCTCCTTCCATTTAGTGTGGGGGAATTCACCCATTCACTCTTCCTAGGCTGAAGATAAAGCGTTTCTCTTTCAGCAAAGTGGGCTAGGTGGTCTCTTTGCAATATCATTTTCTATAAAACATCTGTTTGATTTTCTCATCATATGGACTTTCAGGGTCAGAAGTACTCAAATGAAAATTTTTGGTGTTCTATGACACACTGGTCTGACAACCTTCTCTTCTCTTCTGTTTTTTGGAGGTGAATATTGATCAATGTTAGATAAGACTGGCCTTCCCGATCAGGATGGCTAGGAATAGGCAAGCCCACCTTCCTCATGTGTCCATGTTCTCTGTAAATCATATGCATGAGGTCACTTCCAGTCTGTATCTGGGAGTTTGTAGATATCTGGCATGAGGTCCTTGTTGTGAAGCTCATCTCTCCTTGGTCATAGGGCCATATTCCATACACTGATTGGCCAGGGTGTTGCAATACCTGTTTATATTTTCAGATTTCACTATCACATTTCTCACAGGTGTTTCTCTCTGCCAGGATTTCCAGCTTATATTCAGATAGTTGAGCTTTTAACTCTGACGCAGATGTTTGGCTGGCTTCAAGCACACTGCTCTGAGCCACCAATTGATCCCTCATTTTCTGTATTTCATCTTGAAGTATTTCATAATCTCTCTGAGAGTCTTGTTGTATGCGTGCATGTTTGTGGTGCTTTTCTTTTAAAATAATAGTGCTCTCTCTCTCTCCTGAGCGTCTCTGCTATTCACTGCCTCCCCAGGTCAGCTTCTGTTTATCTCAAACTTTATCTAAATTCTATATTTTCTTCCCTGATTCTGGTCAGCTCCTGAGAATCTGGTTGACAATTGTCTGCCTCCATTTTCATCTGATTCAATTTTTGTAACATAACACTTATCCTGGTGTAAAATGTATTTTTCCTTAATCCGTTGCATTTTCTGTTATTTCTGAATATTTAAATCATGGTGCATCTAATCAAAATAATTCTGGGAGTCAGTCCCTCTTATAATTTACTAGCTGTTTTCATGTTTAAACTCATTCACGAACTGTTTGGATGCCATAATTGTATCCAAAAATACTCTAATGTGAATAATTTGGTCATTCAATTGTTGTTGCAGGTGACATATGGTTTCTTCATACTCTTTATGTGTATCGTAGAGTGTACAGAAAGCCATTTCTCCCCTGAACTCTCTTGTTGATGTGTTTTTACCTCATTTTGAAGTTGCTCAATGAGATTTTCATATTTTAATTCAAGAATGTGGCTCTGTTGTGATTCATCTTCTACCTGTGTGAATGATTGTTGGGAATGTGGGAGACTAGCACCTCTATTTTTCTATCACTCTTCTATTATTTGCAAATGGAAATATAACTGAGCCGTGAGTTGGGCCATTTTAATCTGTTCCCCACACGCAATTCGAGGCATGTAAAACTCACTCAGAGCTTGATGTAAAATCCCATCATCCTGCCAAATATCAGTACCTACTGATTTAACATTGTGTACCATTCTAGCCAGCCAGCACCCAGCGTACTGCTCATGCTAGACTCTCTGAATTAACAGCTTGGCTTGGAGATGTTTTCTGGCCTCTTCCTTTTCAATGACACTCATTTTAAAAGTGGCTACTTGCAACCTTATAAACTCTGTCCGCACAAGAATAAAAACCTTGCATTTTATTACAACTAGGCTTCAGCAATCTCTGCCAAATAAAATTATGATTATGTTTGTATTAACTCTACACAATCTTATTCCTCTGTACACCGCCCTGACTCTCAGGGTTCAAGCCAACAGTGGTACTTTAAAAATGCATTACTGTTATGTAGAGCTAGTCAGTGCAGTAGAGTAATGTATAGAATGTATGAGGGTTATGATGCCAAATAGTTCTACCATATGAATGTTTACTCTTGAGGGGAGGCAGTTGGCTTGGGAGACCAGAAGAGAGAGTTGGGGCTCTTTAGTATGCTACGTGAAACCCACAATAAACATTGCTGTGTCTCCCAAAATGGTGTAGCATCCATCTTTATATTGGCATTGAGGATCTCAGGACCCCCGGGTCTCCTAATAAGCATGTTGGACTGGTTTGGATGATTCCCCCTACCTGCAGCATCGGCTGGAGAAAGGCTCCTGCGGGCAGCCCCATCGCTGCCCCGCCTTGTGGCAGCAACCGATTAGCCCCTCTGGTTGCAGGGGGAAGTGCGAAGGACTGTTTGGTTTGGACCCAGTTGTCCGGTCTGTGAAGGATGGCCCCGCGGTGGCCTCACAGGGCTGACAGTCCCACCCGCTGCCCGCAAGCGAACGTTGGAGGTGTGCAGGCCGAACCACTTCCAGTCCGTGGATCAGTACCCTACATGTTGGGGTCTGAAGACTGTTCTGGCTTCAGTCTGTGTGCCCCAGCATCATTAGATGTATATGGAGGATATGCGTTAGAGTAAAGGACACGATATCAAGTGCCGATCACGTGACATTGTTCCGTGACGTTGTGCGGAAGGCAGGCGAAGCTTACTGTTTCACTATAAGGAAAAGGCTGTTTCACTGGAAGGAAAGTGCTGCCGAGCAGGGTGAGTGTTGCGCATTGCCTGGAGCCAATTTGAGTAGGCAACCTGTCATGTGAAGGAACATTTCACCTTGGGCCCACTTGGGAAGGCGACATCTCGCATAAAGCAACACATCGCCCAGGGCCCACTTGGGAAGGCGATTACACAGGCAAGCTTTTTACAAATACATTACATTTGTTGTGCCACATACTCAGCTATATGAACAATTATATTGTGATATCCCATCTGGGGTATTAACTAATATATCAGTATCATACAGTGGTGTTGGGTATCATTTCAGCAGTTGTGGGTAATTTAGCAATCAGTACTTTATATCTGGAGCATAATCTCCCATAATGGCAATGGCGGTGGTTCCAGGCCCTCAAATGTTTATGCCTGCACCGGGACATCCTAAAATAAAGTGAGGTCCCTGGAAGAAGGGTTTTCTACACTACATGAAAGCGGCATGTGGAAATGGGATGTCTATGGAACGGAAAATATCTATGCTAATGCACTTCATAGGTTATGAAGGTCAAAGGATATATGAGACGCTACCAGATATTGCAGAACTGGATGTGGAGGGTGGTGGAAATGACTTCGACATGGCCTTGTTGAAGATGGATAAACATTTTGAGACCAAAATCAGTACGGTTCTAGAGCGATACCATTTTGGTATGAGGGCACAACAAGAGGGGGAAACTGTGGAAGAATGTATTACTGCTTTAAGACACCTGTCTTTGAATTGTAAATTTGGAGTGAAATTGGATGAGCACATTCGAGACCAGTTTATGCTTCATTGCTCAAATGATAGGATCCGTGAGGAGATATGGTTGAAAGATGACCCGGATCTCGAAGAGGTCATAGGGATAGCAAAGAGGGTAGGACACACCCTACAGTGTGTTGATAAATTAGCGGTCAAGGAGGTGAAACCTCCTGTAGGTGAGATTTTGAAAGTGGTAGATCAAAAAAGAGATTTTCCCAATAGTAAAAACAAATCTAAGGAAAAAAGTGTAAAAGGTAATGAAATTGCACATGAGAAGGGAGGTAATAAAGTAAAGAAAAGAGAAGCCATGGTAAGGGTGCAAAAAGGGAGGAGCGGTTATGTTTCCGATGTGGCAGCGCAAGGCACTTATCCACCTCTCGATATGCCCACAGAGGAGAACAATTGTGGGAAATGTAAAAAGTGGAGACACTTTGAAAATTGCTGTAAAAACTATGCAATGGGTGATGGCAGGAAAGTGATGTATGTTGAGGAAAGTAGCAAAGCTTCGCCTTATGATGATGATGATGATGGGGAAGTCGAGGTAGTTACGGTCCACATGGTGAAGTGCAAGAAGGAAGATGATTGTGGACATCCCATAGCATGGATCGGTGTGAATGGTCGATCAGTAAAAATAATGGCGGATTCTTGTTCTAAAATAACATTGATATCCCAAACTGTGTATGAGAAAGTGGTGGGCGGCAAGGTTAGAGACCTGGCCCCATCAGATAAAAACCCAAGTGGGTACAATGGCAGCAAAATAGAGGTGATTGGGTGTTGTATGGCTAATTTCGAGTTCAAAGGTAGAGTAACGGAGGGAAAGATATATGTTACAAGGAGAGGGGAAACGCTATTGGGATGGAGGGAGCAAAAAGGTTTGGGCATAAAGTTGGATCCGAACACAGAGGAACAAGTTCTTCATGTGGGAAATAAAACAGGTTTAATTGAGAAATACCCTGAAGTATTTACAAACAGGGTGGGTTGCCTAAAAGGAATGGTGCACAAGATTGTGCTTAAAAAAGAGAGTGTTCCAATATGTGCTAAATTAAGGTCAGTTCCTGTGTCTATGTGGAATGCCGTGCATGAGGAACTGGAAAAGCTAAAGGATGCTGAAATTATTGAACCGGCCAAGATGGTGGAATGGGTTTCGCCCTTGGTGGTGGTAAAGAAGCCAAGTGGTGAATTGAGGGTTTGTGTAGACCTAAGAGAACTAAACAAGTGTGTGATAGCTGATCGCCATCCTTTGCCAAATATGGGGGAATTTTTGAGTCGCAATGTTAACGCAAAGTTTTTTACTAAATTGGATATGGCAAGTGCATACCATCAAGTCGATTTGGATCGAGAATCAAGAAAACTCACTGCATTTATTACATATGATTGTATATTCCAATTCAGGCGCATGCCTTTTGGATTAATATCACCTCATCAGTATTCCAGAAGGTAATGAATAAGATACTGAAGGAAATGGATAAGGTTTGGTGTTTCCAGGATGATGTATTAATATGTGGTGAGAGTGAGGATGAGCTTGAAAAGAATGTAGAAAGAGTGTTGTGTGTTTTCCAGGAACGTGGAATAACTCTGCGGGGTGAGAAGTGTGTATTTGCTACCAAGGCGGTGGACTATTTGGGCCATGAAATCTCTGAAGATGGATTAAAGCCTAAGAGAGAATTGGTTGAAGGTATCAAGAGAATTCAGTCTCTGAGGGATAAAGCTGAATTAAGATCATTTCTGGGAACAATAGAACTTTATCATATGTTTGTAGAGAATTATGTTGATGGAGTGAAGAAATTGAGGTCTCTATTAAAGAAAGGAGTGGATTTTGAATGGGATGAGGAGTGTGAGAAAGAATTCCCTGAGATAATGAGGAAAATTGACATGTCCAAGGCATTAGCTATGTTTGATACAAGCAAGGAAACTATTCTGGCTGTGGATGCCAGCGATTCAGGTATAGGTGTCGTGTTGTCTCAGGTTGACATTGATGCAAATGAAGTTGTGGTGACTCATGCCTCGAGGATGTTGAGGGGAGCTGAACAAAATTATTTGGTGCTTGAAAAAGAGGCTCTGGCTTGTCATTGGGGCATCGAGAAATTGAGAAATTTTGTGTGGGGTAAGGAGTTTGTACTATGGACAGATCACAAACCACTCAAATCTATTTTTGAAAGTAAAGGGTTGGACAAGGTATCGAGGAGGGTCACCTGCTGGGTGACTATACTGCAATGTCATAAGTTTAAGATTGAAGTTATACCTGGCAAGAACAATGTTCAAGCAGATCACGATTCGAGATTAATAGCGGATGAAAAAGCCAAAGGTATAGATAATTTGAGTGAAAATATTTCTGATATGGTGTTTGTCACTAATGAAGGAGTAATACCCAAGGACGAATGGGTAAGAGCACTGGGAAGAGACGAAATGTGTAGAAGGATCGTCAAATTTTTGCGAGATGGGTGGCCAGAAAAAAGATTGTTAAGTGGTGATGAGAGGGCATTGTGGGAAGTGAGATTGGAATTGAGTTTGAAGGAAGGATTGGTGTATCGCTGGGATCGGTTGGTGGTGCCAAATGGATTGAGAAGTAGGTTGATCGAAATAGGACATCATGTCATATCAGTATTTTTAAAACGAAAGAAGCCATAAAGGTGGATTATTAGTGGCCAGGATTCGATCGGGATGTGGAAAGAGTTGTTGGAAGGTGTGAAGAGTGCGCTAGATCAGGGAAAAATGTCCAAGCTAGATTGCTAGCCGGTGAATAAAGTAGAGGTACCAGGAGGTGTCTGACAGGATCTGGCTACGGATATCCTTGGACCAATGGATTTGGGGTGTGGACGTGGAAGATTTGTGATTGTGTTGATAGATATTTTTTCGCGATGGAGTGAATTCAAGGTGGTAAGGGATGTAACTGGTCAAAGTATGGTAGAATTTCTCCAGAACATATTTGAGAGGGAGGGTTTACCTAGAACCATACTTACTGATAATGGTCCGCAGTTTATAGGAGGTATGTTCAAGGAATATCTGAGGAAATGTGGTATAAAGCATAAGCGCACTGTGTTGTATCAGCCCCAGAGCAATGAAATGGTTGAGAGGCTGAATAGAAGCATTATGGATGCTATGAGGCTTGCTGGTATATGGTGGTGATAGAAAGGTGGCTATAAAGGAGCGTTTGTATGCTCTGCGTATGGCTCCGTATGTAGAAACGGGGATTAGTGGGCTTGAACTCATGAGAGGTAGGAGACCAAATACAATTTTGCCTCCGGCATGGCTGGGGAGGGCAAGGGATGGAGTTGTGGAAGAGATCAGAAAAAGAATGGATGAACGGAAAGAACGGTGGGTAAGCAAAACCAATGAGAAATTTCCAAGGAGAGTAAATGTTTTGGAGGTTGGTGACATGGTGTGGGTGAAGAAGGGCGTAGTATCGAAAAAAGGATATCCATTGTATTCTGATCCTGTGAGGATGGTGCAAGTGCTCAAAGGAGCCGTCAGGTTGGAAAGTGGACAAGTGTGGAACATGTCAAGGATTGCTAAACTTAAAAAGGTTTGTGATATAGGTGCATGAAAACATCATGTGCAATGTGAGTGAAATGATAAAGACGGTGCAATAAAGTTCTTATCATTTTGTTAGTTCTATGAAATACCATGACATTTGTCATATACAATTTTGAAACGGTGACAAATATGTTTTGATGTTTCTTGCATAAGTGATTTGCTATCAGAGTTTTGTATATTATATATTGTCGTTGTTAATGATTTATTTTTTCTATAAGGGAAGGGGATGTGTTATGTAAAGCTAGTGAGTGCAGTAGAGTAATATATTGAATGTATGAGGGTTATGATGTCAAATAGTTCTACCATAGGAATGTTTATGCTTGAGGGGAGACAGTTGGCTTGGGGGATCACAAGAGAGAGTTGGGGGTCTTTAGTGTGCTACGTGAAACCCACAATAAACATTGCTGTGTCTCCCAAAATGGTGTAGCATCCATCATTATAATTACCAACCTGCCATGCACCCTACTGACCTTGCACTAAAATGACTGGCCTTTTAACAATGCACTTGTCAGGAATCAGAAACAGAAAGCTAGATCCCGGCCCCCGTCCCTATTTATGTTGTATATATTTATGGTGTAGCAATTTGTGCAGGGAGGTCTTTCCACCCCAATCAAAATCACCACACCAATATTCTTTTTTCTATATTTCAATCTAGCCCTGTCTGTAAACTATATGACACCACTATCAGCCCTTATCCCTGTGCAATAGATAAGCCAAGAACTAGGCTGGTGGGTAGAAAGAGTACATATTTATTATTTAATATCTTAAATTAATATTTGCACAAATCATAAGACACGCCACCTCACTACATGGCCCCAAATGCTTTTCTTTCCTAACAATTCGCTTTCCCACAAATTGAAAACATCAATTGTTTTAGAATCACACAGATCACGCTCTCTTTAACCCACAACATGTACAGTTTTCATTCTTTGATTATTTCTGCTCTGGTTGCAAAGAAACACAGCTCTATAGAATACTGTAGATACCTGGGTCACTCACAAAATACTCCTGCAGCAGCCTGGATATGACAAACAATGTAACTTCTCCATATACTTGGAATGGGGTTTACTTTAAATAACATGCAACACTTTTCCATTGCTAAAAAGAAATTTGACATATGCAGCGCTCTTTATTTTAAACTCACTGCATACTTGGCAATGCTAGCAGTGTTTTGGCATAACCGACTTCAACAAAAACATGTTTATATGTATATGGAGCACTTCCTCAGGGAATGTACTGTTATTTGTAAACAGTTTTATGTGACACTAGCTTGAGTCAGAACAGACCGTACAAACAACGCTGGCTCAGCTGTGATAAATTCACGGTTCATATTAATAATGGACTAGAAATTGTAACGTTGTATTTTAGTATGATTGTTTTTATATTAATGAAATATCTGTCATAATTGAGTGATTTGATGAATGGTTTGAGTATGAATGCAGTATGGTTGATGTGTAGTCTTTTGTGGTTTTAGATGGGAATGATGTATCTGATCAGTCCAATTATGAATTTGATGGATTGATTAACGAATTTATTGATACTGATTTTGGTGATTGTTTTTATAATTATGAGATTCGTTTTCTATAATTATTGTTTTCTATACATGTTAATAAAAATATTGAATTGTGATTCAGTGTCTACTGGGTTGAATTCAATTTGTTTCATCTTAGTATATGGTTTTTGAAAGACACGTTTACTCACAGATGCTTCTTGAGTTGTGAAGCCATTGTGGCCATTGTGATTATGTAGATCGGTAGACTGTACCAGGACTCACCACATAAAACACAACAGTACTCTGACCTTCAATGTAACGTATATTGTGTTCTATCCAGGTCAGGTCACAATATTTAGATATCCCTGGTATCCCTTGTTACTCCTGTGTTTTGACACTTCCTCCTCCACCACTACTATGCAATGAAGAATCTCTCTTCTACCAGGAGTCACTTTCTCACTTTCTGCAGGGATGTGCTTTTAAATCAGTGGCTTCACTCTGTTTAACTTTGGCAAGACCCTATTCTGTCTCAGCACAACCCAAATATTCAGTTTAGATTTAAACCGCTCTGCTTTAAAGCAGGGGTTTGAGGAATGGTGAACTGTTGGAAATGTTGCTTTCATGCACCCATCCCTTTAGATCATTTTGGGGTTGGCAAAAAGAAATAGGAGTACCCAATTACTTTAACAGACTATATTTATTCCACACTGGAAGCAATATTGATCAAAAACTTTAACAAAGTCCCCCTGTGTCAGTCGGCTATTGGGGAATCTATATATTATTACTTGGTAAGACAGTGCTAGGGATCTACTTTGTCTGCCCACCCAATCAATAATGGGAAAATATTAAATCAAACAGATCCCAACCAGACTTGGTCTGGTTGGACAGGTTACTTACATAGAATATCTCTGGGCTTTGTGCTTAGGCAAAGACACCACCTCTGGGCTCCGGAATCATCTCACAGGGAAAGGACAGGAATCTGGTCAGTAGCCCTCTCCAGGTTCAGTCATGGATACCTCCAGCATCAATACCCCTTGATTTATCTCTCCTTGAATGGATCCCAACTTCTGTCTTTCCCTGGTTTCCCCTAATTCCTGCCTCCCAGGCAATGTTGGATTTCCAGAAATTGTTTGGTAATCCCACTCAGATGATAAGAGACAGCTCTCCGCTTTTACCATTGTGCATCTCCTTATGAATCTTAAACCACTCCCCACATGACCTAAATATTCAGGTGCCAGCTTATTGGTTCTTGATATGGATTGGACATCTTCTGTCCTACCCCTTTCTCTGATTAGTCCCTTTTAGTTACTAGGCATCATCCCTTGAGAGTTAGGACTCCACCCCTTTGAAATTGCATTTTGACCACTTCAGTTAAGACCTTAACATCTATAACATGCCAACTTTCTTTAATTTACAAATAAGCATAATAAAATGTAGATATCTAAATTGGTCTCACGATGCCAGACTTAATGTAATGTGTCTCATTTTGGCACAATGTTGTGGGTTCGAATGACAGATTTTTGTAAGTTATTCAACAAAAATAACAATTATCAACACACGATTTTCTATACAGATATCTAAATCAACAAGCTATAATCTCCCAAAAATCTCTGCTTCGTGCCACTTTCTGGAAAGCTATAATCACATTTCAGCTTCTGACTCTGGTTCCCAAAGTAGAATGTTTAAGGGAATGTGCTTATTAGATGGCCCTATTCATACGTTTGTCAGTGATAATTGCCCCATGTTTGTAAGTGTCATGGTTCCAAAGATAATAAACAGTTATTATTTCCCCATAGGATAATTTGTAATTTCAAGGTATATGCATACTTTTAACTTCAATTACAAAATTATTATATTTCCAGAAACTTCACCTGTCATGGAAAGATGTTTCAGGCCTTTGGCCTAGTCACTCAAATACCGGGCCCATTTAGTGTTTGTTTTTCTCTTTCTCTGAAAACAGCATTTAGATGTTGGGAGTTGCAAGTGAAATGCTGCCTTTTTGTCTTTCAGCCAACAGTGTGCCTTTGAATTCCCTTCTTCAGTGTAGTTTCAGATTTCAAATGTTGCTTGTTCCAAGCTGCAGAATGCACACATTTCCATGTTCTCTCTTTTTTAGCAAATTAACCTGTGTTTTATGGTTTTGCAGTTGAAATACACTGCTGGCCCTTTCTCTGCCTGTCCAACCTTGTGTTTTCCAAATAAAAGAAAGTATTTCTGCCCTTTTAGGCCTGTAGGAAGAATGTAGGCTCTGCATTTCAAAATCCAGGCTCCGCATTTCATCATTCACATTTTAGCGAAGGGTTGAATTCTAATTTGGGCCAAGGGTGTGAGACTCGTGAATGGACTCAAGGGTATGAGTTTCAAGCTGAATCTGAATAGATATCAATGCACAGAACACATGCTAGAAAATGATCACTTTGCTCCATGATGCTATTTTAATGGGCTGAGTTGCACTAAAAATAATAATAATACTAACATGAAACTAATATTCTAACTTACCTCTATCCATTTAACATACAATTCCCATAATGTCTAATGCAAATCAACCCATTATATAAATTAGATACAGATTGACAGATGATGCATGGTTGTCTGGAAAAAAAATAAACGTGCAGGCTGAATCTGTGCTGTGCTGTAAGATGAGGAATGTGAAGATCCATTCTACTAAAGACATCACATTGTTCTGGGGCAGGAAGCGCAGGAGAAATGTAGCAAGTTCTATTCAGCAATGCAGTTTGTGTTTCGGGTTGCACTCAAACATGGGCCTTTAAGTAAAATTAAAGAGTACATGTGACAAATTAAATTGGCATCAGAAATAGTTTTTAATCAGAAATAATATATTTTTTTCAAACAGATGGATCTTCACAACAATACCTGTTTAAGAAAACTATTAGCTAACACAAATTGCATTTAAATTCCATAGAATCTGGCAAATGACCTATGATTTTCACAAGTCCAAAAACCAAGTCAAGTTTTCAGAAAATGCTGTGAGATTTCATTTTTAATTTCACTGAAAATTAGAATTTACATTTGATCACTAACATGCTAATACCTTTGTTATAATGTGTCCTAGAAAATGTATAATCATATGTTTAAATTCTCCATAAAATGCCCCATCAGATCATTATATGTTTGTATCTAGTAAAGGAATTTTCAACATATAAGAAACAATTATTCATACAACTCGTTCTCTGTAACTAACACAATTCAGAGACACTGTATTGTAACTAGCACATTTGCAAATAAAATGTAGTTATTTAGAAAGACATTGTTTATGCACGCAAGCAATTCTATGTAAGAACATACTATGTATGCACACATAGCAGCTCTTGATATCATTTTCGGGGGTTCCCCAAGGGATGAGGGGGAAGGGTCTGGGAACTCCCACTCTATGACACCCGAAGACCCTAGACCATTCAGGGATCTGGAGATGGATTTTGGTGATATTCAATTTAGAGACAGGAAGATACTATGTGGTAGGGGTGAGTTGATTATAAAAGATCAGATCTATATATGAGTAGAATCAGATTGTTCTTTCATGCAAGCAGATAGCCCAGGGCATCTGAAAGAGAAAATCCATACAGACTTGAAAACAGGGAGCAAAGACATATGTATGGCAGAAGGGAATTCTTTCGAAATGCCAGAAGGAGCAGAGCATAAGATATTCGCTTATATAGGACCAGGTTTGTTAAGCATCAAGCAGAAAAAAACATGTACATAGAAAAAAGTGAAAATAATACGAGGTACTCAAGGGCAGGTAACTATACTGTGATCAAGATGTACTGCTCTTGTCTGCGAAAAGTGTCCGTTTCCTTCTCTACCGGATCTCTGTGGTCGGAATTACAGCATGCAAGTGACATTCCAATATCTCTAGGTGATTACGGCATAAAATCTAAAAGGATAAAATGTGGCAACATCTATATTAAAACTGGACATGCCACACACTGGGTTGGTAGAGTAGCTTTGGGATTCAGTTTGGGACAGGTGAGGTGGAAGGTGGCATCTGTATCAAATAGAATGTCCTTGGGAATAGTGTGCACATTGGTACCCATGCTGCTGTATCATCGTGAGTTGCCCTTCAGTTCTGCTTTCAATTATCTGAAACCCAAGAAGTGTCTCAGTACAGGTTCTTAGTAAGTGCCCAACGATGGAAAAAGGGAATGTTTCCTAACTGTTCTCCTTCCAAGGAAAACACAGTAATGTTGATATTTCTAGTTCTGTTAAGATGTGAAATTGCCCTTTCAAACGAGAAATCCCTCCTAGTTGAAGGAATCATCTGATGGGAGACTCACAATTTGGATCATGAACTGTGTGCTTGAGGTGAGCTGTGTGCCTCACAAAAGGTGCCATCATCTATGTTAGCCCTGGGACAAGAATGATGAATGCAGGTTTCTTGCCATAGTACTGCTCTGCCACATCACCTATGCTGCATGACGACCACTATCTCTAACTAGAGTTACCCGGCACAACATCTAGAGTCGATGCTGAAGACCTGCTAAGCCTTGGCATTGTTGGTTCATCCATCCCAAGGAAACCGATCATGTTTCAAGGCGCTCGCTCGCTGGAAGTGGTCTGTAGAAAGGATTTCTATAGGTCCACCTATGCATCTTTACACAGCAAGAGCTTAAAATGAACTTCCATGAATCCGTTCGAACAATCAAACATACCACTCAGGGACCACCCAACTTCCACCTTGTCTATGGGGCACAAACCTAATGTGTGCCTGGGAGTGGATACCGAGTATCCACTAAGCAGTTGATAGGAAGGAACTGCCTTACTTGCCTAGCTCTCACTTACTCCTGTCATTTCCTGCATTGTAATCTTGCAAAGGCAGCTTGCGGCCCAATTTACCCTGGTCATTTTGCAGTTATGTAGCATGATAGTAAAACATTTCCATCTGGGTGCAAATTGGACAACAGGTGATTACAAGCCAATGTAAATAAGGCACAAATTACCCACACACTCCTACCCTATCATTAAACACACTGACATAAATAGCACCAATTGAAACTCAGCAATATCTGCAAAACAACCCAGTGACAGATGGCTCTAACACAATGGCCACATTGCAAGTATGGAAGGGCAGGGGTGTTGCTAGGTCTGGAAAAGACCCGGGGCTAAGCTGATGTCGGTACTGTTGGGACTGGGGGATAGCTAGTCTTTTGGCTGTAGCTCCTGAGATTCTATCCGGGGCTACGACCAAAAGATCAGGGGCTACAGCCCCCTTAGCCCCCCTCTAGCAACGCTCCTGCGGAAGGGGATAGGTTAGGAGCCATGTTATCAAAGGTAACAAGTACATT
The DNA here is from genome assembly GCF_040938575.1 of Ambystoma mexicanum. NCBI lineage: Eukaryota > Metazoa > Chordata > Amphibia > Caudata > Ambystomatidae > Ambystoma > Ambystoma mexicanum. Next base: position 241,482,328 of record NC_090940.1, on the reverse strand, counting down.
CGTCCTTGAGTTGCATTTTGAGAGGGAGATGATGCAGCAAAAGTAAACAAGGTCAACAGAGCAAGGAACAAAGGAGTAGCATTCATGGAAACATTCGCTTAATCACACCCATTAGTGTTTTTCATGCATAACAAGACTACGGTCGGTCGATCTGCCAGACAACTGCAGCACTTCAAGACATGACAAAGGCACTTAAGCGCTATACAAATATTGACTGTATCCCATGCTCATTTTGTTTTCCTTATGAATAGACCTTTGTGGTGTTCATCTCTCATTCAGCAAGTGCATTCTGATGCTCTCTTTATTTTAGGATTACGAAATGAGATAATGTGGAAACGCTTGCTAAATGGTGCTTGCCTGTTGCTGGTGGGTTGTGCAAGGCTCCTGCTGGCCAATATGACTGCCCATCTGTTCTGCCTTTTAAGTAGAAAGGAGTGCTCCACCCTGGTGCTTTATTAGTGGTGTGGTATTGCCATGTATAGTGCTTTATCAAGGTTAGACGCCATGTAGTATGAATTAAATGCCAGCATAATAACTGGGGGCCATTGCATAGAATCACACCCTGCTTCGAATGCAGTATTTTCCGACTCCATTATCACACTAATATTTTATTCAATATTTTATCATGATATCTACATTGCAATTTTGCACAACATGCTACACAAGGTGTAAAACACATTTTTGGCAATTAGGAAACAGAATACCACAAATAATGCGGTACTGAGAACAAAGTACAAAGGTGTGGAACCTTTATTTCTGACTGATGAGAGTGGTTAGCATCAGCAGGGTGCTGATATGCCACACAGTTGCATTAGTTGGCGTTCACAATAACAGCACGACAACCGATTTGCACATGAGGTGTTGCATGAAGGTGGTATCAGTTAAACATGAGGGGCAGCAGACATTATTGGGCCTCATTATGAGGTTGCCGGTATCCTCGCGGTGAATCTGCCAGGACTGCGGCAAATGCAATTACCTTCTCCGGCACTCAGTCTGGCGGTATTACTGCCAGATTACGAGTCCCGGAGTGACTTTGTAAATCTGCATTCATGGAGTCCCGTAGGACTCCATGCAGGGTTTTGCCTTTATTACCGGCACCAGCAATACTGATGCTGGTATTAACAGCAATTGTTGCCAGTAGGGCGCCTGCCTTACCTGAAGCTAAAAGCTGTAGGGAACTCAGGTGCCCCACCGGCAAACCTGTCTTCGGACGGTCCGGTCAAGTGTCGGAATACGACCGGTCGACTTAGAATGGGACTCAATATTGTCTGCTTGCTTTGGAATCTCTCCTGTCCCTTCTACATTGATAGATCTGAGGACACACGACATTCCACTTTATTCTCATTCTGCTCCATCTCTAGTGATGGGCACACTGTGCAATGGCAACTCTGGTCTGAAGCATACTCATTGAGGTCTATTCTCACCTTGTTCTTCCGCTGCTAACTGTGGTGGATCAAGGATTAATACGCAACTCTGGATTCCAACCACCTCCATGACTTCTCATCCTTCCACTGTGACTCCTGCAAATCCAGAGTCAGCAGAGCAAGTCAACACAAAGTCAGATGGTTCCGTTAAAGAGGCATATACATCTGTATTGCAAATCTGAATTGCACAAGGTGGCAAGTTGTGTCTGGCGTGCCCATGATCCCAATGCTTCAGAATATGTTTCTTGACATCATGCTCTGCTTTCTCGTACATTAGAATACCATATGCTTTGGAAATCGTCCTCTAACTTTAGTAGGACACTGTGAATGTCATAGTGTATCTCTCGTAGGTTTGCTTTCTTCTCCTTTAGCTCTGTTCACACAGGCCATCCCTATTCATACTGTGTACGCCCTCTAACCAGCACTTCTCCGAGCAACGTGAACTTTTTCTTGTCTCATGAATATTCTTTTTTTCAATAATACCTCTCTCAAATTAACAAAATATTCTTTTCAATAGAACATTGACTATAAATCAGGAAAAGGGAATCTTTTTGGAAAGGGAATGCCTCTACATAACCCGGAAATAAACACTACACACCCTCAGAAACAACTAAACCACGAGATTGCATCCATATTTAACCAGTTTGGTCTATTGTGGAACATTTTTATCCCCCCGCTCCTCTCTGCACCAAGCATCCTTGGCACATCCACCTTTATCAGGGAACCTGTGTGATGGTTCCTCACATGGCAAATTTAATATATTGAAGAAACGAACAGAGGTCCAAACAGTGGAGTGAGTGAAAGCCAGGTGCCAAATTAGTCAATAGCTGCTATAGAGAATTATAATGTTGATTATTCCCCATGATTTCCTGTACTCAGGTCTTTTGATGAACCTCTGCCAGTTTATCTCATTGCCTACATTCCCTTCAATTTCTCTTGTGAAATGTAGGATATGCATGCTTTGGGGTTAGAACCCACAACACTTTCTGCATGTTTCCCACCATGAATCAAACCTGCGCTATTTGTGATTATTCCATCCTATACCTTTCCAAGCCTCTTGAGCTCTTTACATTGTCCTCGTTACTGGATCTTGCTTTCGTGAGCTTCTCTGAGATGCCTCTCCACCTGCGACAGAACTTCATTTGTCCTTCAAGTTCGGATACTCCTCCATGCCTCTGCCTCATCCTCTGGTTCCTCTAAGATTCACAGCACTGATTATTGATGTGGAAGCTTCCAGCCAGTCTGCATGACACTTAGGCAATCAATGGCATTTCTGTCCATCAGTCTGATATGTCACATGGTTGGAGGCAATTCAGGGTGCTGGCGGACACCAAAGTAGGAAGAAGGAACAGACTTGACTCGTGACCTCATTTAGTCTAGGTCAGTGATTTCATGACAGAAATGTTAGGCAGCCAATCAGAGCAGGAAGTGTGATTTACATAAGGTAGACAATTACAGTCAACCCCCACTTCTCCACACACCTAAAGAGCTCCCATATTAAGTGTGAGTAGATCCCCCAGTTTGAGCTTTTCTTCACAATTACGTACTTTTAGGTTCGATTTTCCCTGTATAAATGCAGATCAGCAAGATCTGGCATGCAGAGGAATATATAAGCAGGGAGAGTTAATCCTACATACAGTGCAGAAAGTTAAGACCTATTGAGCCTGATGTTCTGATGCTGGTCTGCCCCACTTCTGAAAGGATTTTCTACTGGCACCGAACTTGCCTTTCAATGCAGATGGCCTTCTGGTAGTATAGTTGGCTAACTGGCTACGGTCTTGTTGAGCTCAATTAGTTTGTCTTTGCCAAAGTGCCTTGTGGTTACTCTACACTGGAGTGCCAAGCACTACTGCAATGAAGGGTAGTGAAAAGGACCCTCGACACATCTGCTTCTCATATCAGGACTGTGTAAATTCTTACTAGAGATGAAGTCCTCAATGAACAATGGGAAAATGACGATGAACTAGTTCATGCACAAATGGATATGAGGATATGTGCTCAACAGGTTAATACATATAAGGACTTCTTTGTTAGGCACGAGCTAGCTATTTTTAGCTTGAAGTCTGCACTTAATGAAATTGTGCTGCTGAAATGATTACTCCATCATGAAAGCGGAGACTGGCAACCTAGGTAAACATGAGATCTTATTTGGCGTTTCCGAAAATTGAGTTAGTATTCGAAACGATGCCCTATCTGATCTGGCTGCTTCAGGTACAGAGAGGTATGCTTTGGCTCAAATGCGGCTACAGGTCAAATAAAGTCTTGCTTTGAAAAGCAGAAATCAGTCATTTGCATGCTATAGATGGAGGAGCGCATTTAAATGGATTGAGGGTTAAAATAGCAGAGTTATCCCATACCGTAAATCTGCCAGTCTTGTTCACTTCGCCATCCATGATTTGTCCCATTACACTATGGCATAGCGGTTGTGCAAGTGTTAGTCTCTTCCCCCAACTAATATGTTTATTTCAACACTTGATGATGTGATCAAGGAGGGGAAAATGGTGCCCTTCGAGGAGCTACAATGCACACATGGTATACTGATACAGAGCACTATAATTATTTGCAGATAGTTCATGCCCTACGCACACAAATAAGACATCTCCAGAAGATCCAACAATGTTCCCCACTAGAGAGACATCTCCTACCAAAGTGTATTATCATCAAGGTCACTTCTACAATCTACAGGCCATGTCTTCTTTTGCAAAGCGAGAGGTCGCTAATCTTAAAACGAGGTGGGAGCCGGATGTGGGACAAATTGAACCTGAGGATTGCGTGCAGGTGCTTATGTTCTTTAGGGAGATTGTGATCTTATCTAGATACCGGTTGGTGCAACTCAAAATACTGCATAGGGTGGATTACCCTTGTACCCTGCTCTTCAAGTGGTGACAAACAGAAAACCCAGATTGTCTATGACGTGCAAAATGGGTAGCACCAGAACGCCCCAAATACAGTACCTGGGTGCCTGATGTAGATGTTTGTATGTCTCATGAAAAAATATTGTACACTGTTGAGGTTGCCCTGCGAAGGCAGAGAACATCTGTGAGACATGGGAGGTTGAAGGCTAATCAAGTACGTACTCTATGTCTAAAAGGAATGTTCTTGGAGGGTTATAGGGTAGTCTACTGCATATCTGTTTATTCTGATAACTTGATGCAATGTAACCAATCATGTTCTTTTTTTTAAAATCAATACAATTTTTTCTTAAAATAAAAATGGATTGAGGGTGGTCTAATAACTAATGCAGTAGTTTGCACTATGTTTTGCATTGCCATTTTTTAGCTTGATTACCACTCTAAAAATATTAGAGGCAGAATTACCAATGTTTTTTCTAGGAATAAGAGGTGAGAGTTAGAGCAACTTGGATGGCAGGTAGAGAGACACATGCATGTGCCTTTTCATTTTGTGCTACAACTTTAAAACTTTAGAGCAAATACCAGTGATCTTTGGGTAAGAATGGCAAAAATGGTCACACCGTTGCAAGATATGACTAGTCACGTAAGTGTGTACTTGAGGGTTACAATGCCTGTCAACAAGGTACACATTTGGCATAAGGTCACACAAATGTGCATTATCATATGCCACGGCAAGAACATAGGAGATTACAAAAAAGTAGGCATTCTATGGGTATGTCTGGAATGTCTGGTGTTATCATAGGTGACTGTGACTATGAAATGATTGATAGCCACAACAGCCTAGATTAATATGTTTCACAAATGTTTAAAGTTGGATTAAACATTTTTGGGAAAACGCTTAACTTCATCTGGAATTTCTAGCTGGAATTGTTGCATGTGAGCCATGAAGATGAATGATAATGTATCAAACATGTGGCAAAATAAATAACAAACATTATTGAGGCAGAGGAACAACATTAAAACATATTCCTCTGTTAAATGTTCAATATCTCTTTGCTCACCTGGTATAAATGTCAATCCCAAGTAAGGTTATCCTAGATCAGGCAGACAATATTGGGTTTTAGTGGGGCATTAGTGGGGAATTTTGGTGAAACAGGAGTAGCTAACACATTTGTTATGGCTTTGTTATTGCTGTAGAAAGTTGCGTCTGATTTCTTTGGAAATCACATTTGTAATCAGATGTTTCAACCATTCGCTTGGCCTAATTTGCAGCAGCTTCAACATTTGCCAAAATATCTATTATTTGTGAAGAGGTTTTTAAGTAAAACATATTAACAACAAATGTAATTTCAGGATTAAATTATATTGAGATGCATATTATTAATATGTAATTAAGCCTCAACATCCCATTATGCAGTTTTAGCTCAACTAGCAGTTTTGTCTATTCAACTTTATTCCAAGGTGATTTGGGTCTTCATGTCCATGTTGGCCTCTATATTCAGTACATTTTCAGCTGCTCCTCTTCCTCCCAACATGCTTGCAGAATTTCTTTCACAATTTTCAGTTGCACTCCTTTGATCAAGCCCTGTCGCGTTTTCTCACACAGTCTCTCTTTATCCTCTTTCCAAAGTGCTTTGGTAACCTATATCCTGGTTGGTCGCTTGGTTCCTTGGATCTTTCCATTTCTGTCTTATCCTCACTCCCTCCTCTCTCTAGCAATCCATGTCCATGCGCTTCCCCTTTACTTGCTTGTTTATGGACTGCACCCATTGTCTCTTGCTTACTCTTATCATAATTCTCGGGCGTTACGTCAGAGTGTCTCACCGATTCTGGTGGCTTCAGTTCCCTTCTCCGTTTCTAGTCCGCAATCTGCTCCAGCTTGCTGGCAGTCCTTGTCGTTTAGCCAAATTCACTTTTTCATCTTCTCCCATCTCCAGTGGACGACATTTGAGCCACATAATCTTGTCCACGTTCCTCCGATCTTCCCTACATCTGGAGTAGTATGAACAGGTTCACTCAGTTTTAAACCCTCCTCACCATCCCTTCTCATTGCAATTTCCTATGACCAATTCACTGCAGCAGCAGGTTAGCTGTTCCAATTGTGTCAAGTTGTGCAGCCCAAGTTATGGAACACTCCAACAAAAACAAATACTTTTGGGACATAGGGCTATGATTTACAATAAAATGTTCAATGGGACTTTCCCATGTTAAAGGTTTTTGGGAAATCAGGCCCTTGGTGTCTTCTCAGCATTTATTTTCATGTTTTTTGTGTTATAGTTTTAACAAAAAACATTTTCACAAACCAATTCCTGCTAATTCCACTTATTTAAAATAGTGTTTCAATCCTTCTAAAATCCACTAAACATAATATTGCAGAAGTACACAAAAAACATGATCCAAAAAGATTTAAAATACCGTGTTTCAATCCTTCGAAAATCCATGAAACATGATGATACAGAAGTGCACAGAAAAAGCGTGATCCAATAAGAACAGCATTATATATTAGCCTTGCACCATTGATGATGCAAACAGGGGCTGAAACAATACTGAGGATCTAAGGGCTCCTATGGGACTCTATTGTAATGGCAAATTCAATCCATTGCACTAGAACAGTGGGCCCAGGCATTAACAGACAATTAGCTATTTCAGCTATATTGGCAGGCAATGGAATATTTAGAGAAGATAACTATGACATGGCAAGCGGCCAATTAAAGTAATAATAATGCACCAAAAAAGTTTTGTAAAGCTAACACATATTACAATGCATACATACATTCCTTGCAAAAACTGTCCTATTTCCCCTGCTCTCTGCATATAATCTACATGAACAATATTGTATTCAAAGGAAATTTAGCAGCTGGCACAAAATACCTTAGTACAATGTCTAATTTTCAAAGTTTATAGACTTTTTTTTATCCCCCTGAAAATTCATGACATCTCTATAAATGTAAAGTACATAAATGTCACTACACTGGTGGAAGACCTGCTGGAAGTGTAAACACGTGTGAAGCTCTTACTACTGATGCTGGAGAAATGGAAACACATCCCATTTCCAGATCTGTCTTGAGTGTCTCACTCAAGACTCTATAATCCATCTGCATCCTCCTTCACCCTGTCAGGCTTCTCACACCTGGTTGAAATCCTCTGGAATGTTGAAGGCAATGTAGGTGTTGATGGGTGGCGGTCCTTTATTCAAGGTGTCGAAATAAGTTCCTGAGTGGATGAAGCAACAAAGTCACAGGCTGCCAATAGCACTGCACACACAGGGTGCCCAGCACATCTCTGGGCGTTGTGCCCCATTACACAATGAAAATGTCACTCCCAAGTGCACCAGAAGGGTCTGGGAGTGGCATAACCTGTTTTCAATGCTGCAAGGAGCTTGAATCTCAGACGTACTGTTGATCTAGTGTTAGGGTCAAGACTAGGGCACCTTATAGGCGAGCCAGGGCACCACCATAGGGGGTCTATAGTCTCTAACTGTTCTTGGTCCCATGGGGTGAGGGGTTCAGAGTGTTGCACAGACCCATGTCTCTCATTTCCTGCTTGCAATGTACACTCTTGTTTAGCACAGTGCATTTCCCCGACACTCTGGATGGTGCCCGCGACAGGACCTGATTCCCATTGTGCATGCTTTGATACAACAAAGCAAAGCATGAGACCTTCACTGGCTCCCACTGCACACACAAATCACCTTCAAATGTTGCTGCATCATCTATAATGCAGTCACACTCAAGTCACCAACTACCTCGCCGAGTGTCACGTCCCCCAGTACAGCTGCTCCTCCTTCCTCACACTTACCTGCAAAGGCAGTCACGGCACACACATCAAGGCGGCAGCATCCTACCCAACGAGTGAAAACACTAGCATGCAATCCGGGTGTTTTCCGTCCTTCATTTCGTTGGCAGTTGCCATGGAGACTTTCCCACAACTGGCAACGTCCCCGGTCTTCACGATCATCCTGGCGACACATAGAGAGACTCCCACAGCAACCTCGACCATCCTGCATCACGTGATCAAGATCACGTGACAATCCTCACGCTGCACGCTTCCGTGATTCACATCACGTGACTGCCTCAAACGAGTTCAAAAGCATCTGAAAACATGGAAGCAGTGCTTCACTGCTGATTTCGTGAGGATATTTGGCGTTTCTTGTTTTTCCCTTCAAATCACGTCTACCTCGACCTCGGACTGTTCAACGGACCTGATTTTTTGCCTTCTCCTTGGATTTTTCAACTGTATCCTGTACGACCTCAGATTGCCTTACGGACTCGATCTTTGTCTACTCCTCGGAATTCAGAACTTCTGTCCCTTACGACCTCGGACTGCTCAACAGACCTGATTTTTGCCCATCCCCTGGATTGCTTCTGATCAATATCTCTGGAACTTTAGATCTTTGAATTCTGTATCTTGGAACTTGTGCTTTCGGGTCTTTGCCATCTGACCCAGGTGTTATCCTCCTACAAGCCGTGCGAAACGCCTGGTCTTCCAGCCCTCGACCGGCTGCTACTCACTACATTCAAGGCACTGCTGTCATACACTGGGGTAAGCCCTATTCCAATTGGTGTTTACATTGTATTTCCTTAGTACTGCACCTGTTAAATAATCACCCATTGCCTTACAGTGGTCTGGGGTTCGTCCGGTGTACCTGGTTCCTGATTGACGGCTCACAACACCTGTGGCCTCAAAGATTGCACAGGCAGTTTATTTGTCCTTCCTGTGCGGTACTTGGCGACGGAGGTACGATAATCTGCACGACCATCAAGATCAGAACAGACTGTGAAGCCTTTCTGGTGATCCAGATCATGAGTGCCTCCCCGGGGACCCCGTGACCGCTTTAATGCAGGCGGTTGCGGCCCTTAGGACCGACATGGCAGCAGCTACAACAGCCATTCACCACAGACTTGATGCTTTACAAAGTGCCTGTTATCCTTTACCTGCGGATGCCGAATTCGGCGACCCTAGCCCTCAAGCCCAACCTCCGTCCATGCCACCCACAGTCCCCACCCCAGTGGTCCTTCCTACTTAATTTCCTCTTGCTGCCCCCGAACGCTATCAGGGTGACCCCAGAAAATACCGCACATTTTTTAACCAGTGCAAGCTACATTTTCTATGCAGACACCAGGCTTTTCCCGATTCTGTGACTAAGGCGGCTTTTCTTCTTTCTCACCTATCTGGTGTAGCGGCCATTTGGGCAAACCCACTATTAGAAAATGATCATCCTGCCCTGTACGACTTTGACTTGTTAGTTACTGAGATGTCTAAAGTGTTTGACACCAGGTATAAGGTGCAATCTCGAGACCTGGAGTTATTGGATCTTACACAGGGCAAGCAATCACTTATTGAGTATATCACTCGCTTCAATCAACTAGCTGCAGGGACCTCATGGCCTGAAGAAAAGAAGGCCATTGTGTTCTATCGCGGTCTTTGTAACAATCTGAAAGATGCTCTCTCTGTGATTCCTGCTCTTCGCTCTGTTTTCTCCGATCTAGTGGACCTGACCCTATAAATAGACGCACGTAAATCCGAGCGTAGGGCAGAGTCGGGGTTTTCCAATCAGGTACCTTTAGCCACGTCCACCCCCAATCGAGAACCCATGCAGGTCGGTGGAATCAGGAGACCCATCACTCAGGCAGAGCGGGAACGTCGGAGAACCGACAACGCCTGTTTTTACTGTGGTATACACGGGCACTACGTGAAAGAATGTCCCCGTCGCCCTAAAAAAACCACCGGGTTTTCAGAAGGCTCGCCCATACGGTCGGGGGCACCGGCGGGCCCTTCTTTGACCCCCACCAAACCAATGTTTGGTCCTATCAGACTGATTGTGGTCCAGGCCTTGCTAAAACCAACCACAGATCTGGCACACCCTGTACAAATCGTGATTGATTCTGGGGCCACTGGCTGTTTTATTGACATCGCACTGGCGTAACATCTCAATTTACCCCTAATCAAGAAAGATTATCCAGAACCGGTACAAGTGGTCGATGGTTCAAGCCTCGCTTCTGGCCCCATAACATTTCAAACTGCCCCTATGATAGTGGTGGTACAGGATACTCACAAGGAGACATTATCATTCGATCTTATCACCACTCCACAGTTTGGCATTATTCTGGGCATCCCTTAGCTGAGACAGCACAATCCGTTGATTAATTGGGGAACCGGACAGGTTACATTCGAATCCGATATTTGTCAACATTTCTGTTTGACGGAACCCAAGACACGGTCCTCTCCAGCCTCTATTCTGGGGGCCATGGCCTCCTCCAGTATAGAAGTTACAGACTCATCAGCTACGATCCCACACACCGTGGGGGCCGTTAAAGCAGGGGTTGCCATCGTTTATCATGAATTCCTTGAAGTCTTCGACAAAGTCACAGAAGAAGGTTTACCGCCACATAGATCTTATGACTGCCCCATTGATCTAGTTCCTGATGCACCTATACCAAAGGGTAGAATATATTCACTATCCCCATCTGAGGAGCAGGTACTCAAAGAGTACATCCGGCAGGCTTTACGTTTAGGCCACATACGACCCTCCTGCTCTCCGGCTGCAAACCCGATCTTCTTCGTGCCCGAGAAGGAGGGGGACTTACATCCTTGTATCGATTATAGATGATTGAATGCCATTACCATAAAGAACCAGTACCCCATACCCCTCATCTCCACACTATTGGACAGATTGACACGTGCATCCATATTTACCAAACTGGACCTTCGGGGAGCCTACAACTCGGTCCGTATGCATAGTGGAGACGAATGGAAAATGGCGTTCTGTACTCGCCAAGGTCTGTTCGAGTATGCCGTAATGCCTTTCAGTCTCTGCGATGCCCCTGCCACATTTCAGCGCTTTGTCAATGAGGTTTTCTACAACATTCTTGATGTCTTTGTCATAGTTTACCTAGACGACATATTGATCTTCTCGCCCTCTCTTGAGGAACATATAGTCCATGTTAAGGAGGTCTTGAAGCGACTCAGGGAAAATTCCTTGTCCGCTAAACCCGAAAAATGTGTGTTCCATACTAAAGAAGTGGAATTTCTGGGTTTTCATATCACACCCGGAGGCCTATCCATGAACCAGTCAAAAGTCTGTGCTATCACAGAATGGCCCGCCCCGACCAACCTCAAACAGTTACAGTCGTTTCTTGGTTTTGCAAATTTCTATCGGCGATTCATCGCCGGCTTTTCTTCCATTGTCTCTCCTCTCCCTGCTCTGACTAGTCCCTAAGTCCCATTCTACTGGACCACAGAACATCAACAATCCTTCAATACACTTAAGTCCAGGTTTAACACTGCCCCGGTGCTACAACATCCTGACCCCGAACTCCTGTTTGTTTTGGAAGCGGATGCCTCATCATGCGCATTAGGCGCAGTGCTCTCGCAACCTTGCCCGACCACGGGTCAATTACATCCCGTGGCATTTCATTCAAGGAAGTTCACACCATCCGAATGTCATTATATTGTAACCGAAAAAGAGCTGTTGGCCATTAAGGACGCATTACAGACATGGAGACATCACCTTATCAGAGCCAAACACCAGACCGTGGTGTACACTGACCATAAGAACCTGCAAGACCTGGCCTCCCTTAAATGTTCAAACAGCAGACAAGTAAGCTGGCACCTGTTTTTTGCCGCATACGATTTTGTGGTGAAACACAGGCCAGGAACTTCTCACAGTAAAGTCAACGCTCTTTCTTATTCTCCTGGGGGAGATCCCTTGTCTTTATACCCGGATACACTCTTAGGCAAAGGTCATGTCATATGTTTGTGTACCCCCTCACCCTCCATGTTAAATGACATCCGACAATGGGTTTCACTTCATCCACACGCACTAACAGAATGGGATTTGGTTCTCCAGGAAGGGTTGCATTCATACAGGGAAAACTGTTTCTTCCCACTAGTGACACTCGCAATCAGGCACTCGCTTGGTCCCACGATGCAGCCATCAATGGACACCCCGGACAACACTGCACCTTGGAATTACTGAAGCATTGGTGTTGGTGGCCATCGATGAGGCGCGATGTGGAGAACTATATAAACACTTGTTCCGTATGTGCGCAGTGAAAAATGTGCAGGGGTCGCCCGTTGGGTCTCTTACAGCCTTTACCCATTCCTGCCCAGCCTTGGCATACGGTTTCCATGGCCCTAATTACAGACCTACCCCGCAGGCAGGGTTATGACACCGTTTGGGTGGTCGCTGATTCCTACACCAAGATGGCCCGTTTTATTCCCTGTTCAGGTTTTCCTTCAGCTCCCACACTGGTCCGGTTATTTTTCAAGTCTGTCTTCTGTCTTTTTGGTTTACCACAGGTCATTGTATCGGACCGAGGCCCACAGTTCACATCTCGTCTTTGGCAAGACCTTGCTAAGATCCTTGATATTGATGCCCATTTTTCCTCAGCATACCACCCGGAAAGCGATGGTCAAACGGAGAGGGTTAACCAGGCCCATGAGCAATACCTGCGGTGCCTGACTCTCCAATATCAGGACACCTGGTTAAACCTACTCCACTTGGCTGAGTTTGCATATAACAACTCCTGGCATTCATCCACGGGTTTCTCTCCTTTTTATTCTCTCTACGGACAACATCCTCGTTCTCTTCCTCTCCCTGATTTTGCCTCTTCTTCGACTCCTGCTGCCAATGTCTGTGCTTGCGACCTGGTCTCGGTTCACACCCAGACTATGGTCCATTTACATGAAGCCCAAACCTCTATGAAAGCAAAAGCCGATAGAAAACGGGTCGCAGCCCCCGATTATCAGGTGGGTGACCGAGTGTGGTTATCGACCCGCCACTTGTGGCAAATTGCTTCCCCGTTTTGTCGGCCCCTACAGGGTGACCAGGATCCTCAATCTGGTGGCTTTACGTCTCTCTATTCCATCCACATGGCGCATACACCCAGTTTTTCACACCTTCCTGCTCAAGCCTTGTCTTGCCCCCACCCGGTTGGTTCCATCTCCTGCCCCTGTCTCTGTGTCCTCTCTGGAGGTTTTTGAGGTCAGTGCCATTTTGGGTTCTCGCCTCTGTAGGGGTTGTCTCCAATATCTGGTAGATTGGCTAGGTTACGGTTCTGAGGAGCGTTCTTGGGTTCCTTCGCGGGACGTCCATGCCCCACGGTTGGTTGCCAGGTTCCATCGGGATAATCCTTCCAGCCCACGGTGTTTTGGGCCTTTAGGGGGGGCTCTGTCACGTCCCCCAGTACAGCTGCTCCTCCCTCCTCACACTTACCTACAAAGGCAGTCACAGCACACACATCAAGGCGGCAGCATCCTAAGCAACGAGTGAAAACACTAGCATGCAATCCGGGTGTTTTCCGTCCTTTATTTCGTTGGCAGTTGCCATGGAGATTTTCCCACACTGGCAACGTCCCCGGTCTTCACGATCATCCTGGCGACACATAGAGAGACTCCCACAGCAACCTCGACCATCCTGCATCAAGATCAAGATCACGTGACAATCCCCACGCTGCACGCTTCCGTGATTCACATCACGTGACTGCCTCAAATGAGTTCAAAAGCATCCGAAAACATGGAAGCAGTGCTTCTCAGCTTATCTCGTGAGGATATTTGGCGTTTCTTGTTTTTCCCTTCAAATCACCTTTACTTCGACCTCGGACTGTTCAATGGACCTGATATTTTGCCTTCTCCTTGGATTTTGGAACTGTATCCTGTACGACCTTGGATTGCCTTACGGACTCGATCTTTGTCTACTCCTCGGAATTCGGAACTTCTGTCCCTTACGACCTCGGACTGCTCAACGGACCTGATTTTTGCCCATCCCCTGGATTGCTTCCGATCAATCTCTCTGGAACTTTGGATCTTTGAATTCAGTATCTTGGAACTTGTGCTTTCGGGTCTTTGCCATCTGACCCAGGTGTTATCCTCCTACAAGCCGTGCGGAATGCCTGGTCTTCCAGTCCTCAAGCTCCTGCTACCCACTAGATTCAAGGCACTGCTGTCATACACGGGGGTAAGCCCTATTCCAATTGGTGTTTACATTGTATTTCCTTAGTACTGCACCTGTTTAAATAATCACCCATTGCCTTACAGTGGTCTGGGGTTCTTCCGGTGTTCCTGGTTCCTGATTGACGGCTCACAACACCTGTGGCCTCAAAGATTGCACAGGCAGTTTATTTGTCCTGCCTGTGCGGTACTTGTGGACGGAGGTACGATAATCTGCACGACCATCAAGATCAGAACACCGAGAAACTCAGCATCAACAGCGGGTAGTGCACCACCAGAAGCCGGCACACATGTAGACTTGAAATCCGCCGCTGCGACAAGGAGAGGACCAGAAAACAAGCCTTCTCTGCCTATGCCCCAAGACCGTGCAACCACCTCCCCATCAGACTCGCCTACAATTCAGAAAAGAACTCAAGACCCACAACTTCAAGGAGTCTCTCTGCTGCAAACACTTAGGCCATCACGTCACCCCGGCACCTCCTGACTTGCTAGATGCTGTCTGCCCCTCTCCTCCCTGCCACTGGGTGCATCTGTACCCCTGCTCTGTGCCCTTCAGTATCCTACCCCTAATAATTATCTGTTCTGTTGTTACAGCTGAAAGGTGCTCTGTTATGCATCTGTACTGCTGCATACCTCTGTAAAGTGCTCCGGAGTGTATCTGTAGTGTTGTATACCTCTGAAAAGCGATCGATCCATTGCTTCTGGAAACTAGGTCTGCGCTCAATAAATACAACAATAATAGCCCCAAGAGTGAATCTCACCCTTCTGGTTACTTTCTCTTTCACTGGGACAAGTATGATTGGCCCAGAAGTAAACCTCACTTTCCTGGTTACTTCGTGTTTAACTGAGATGAGTTTGACTATCATACTTGTTATACTCGCTAGCCTCCCCGGTTATCCCACTCCTCCCGTTACCTCTGTGGTCTAGGGCCTACCTCACTGGGTTGGCAGTCCATCTCAGAGACGAGACTCTTCTCCTAGGATCAGGATGACAATCTCTGTATTCTCTTCCTCTCTCCTTGACAGCCTCTGCAGCATCACTTTGTGTTTGGCATCTCTTCCTGGGCAGCATTCCCCAATGCTTTCTCTCTGCTTGTGCGGTCTGGACGTCTCTCCTCCATAGCAAAGACTTGCTTGCTTGGCCTCCCAGGACCTTTCTCCTCTTTGCTGCAGCTCAGCACCATTAGGCGTAAGTTTTCCTTGCTCATAGGAAGCAGTGCCACCTTCACAACTTTGCTCATTCTGCTTATTGCACCTTCGGACTCCAAAGGCTTCTCTCACCCCGGAGTCTCCTCCTTCAATGCTTATGACATTGTGCTGGGGCTTCCGCTATGTAATGTCACAGTTCTTCTTCTGTGTCGGACTGGTGCTCATTATTAGTCCATTGCTTTTCTTCTTCACAGTACAAGACAGGTATTTTTCCTCGTATGGCACGTCACATTTGGAGAAGTACAGTATTTTTTCCTGTCTTCTCCCAACATAATTTATTAATTTCGGTTGTTGCATGAGTTGGCCAGGTAGTTCCTTATCAGAACAGGAGTCCTGATCCCCTTGGGGGAGTCTCTCCTGGTGAGGTCCCGCTTGCCTCTACCCCTAGGGAGGGTATCGCGTAGTGGGCTCACCTGCCTATGCGCACAAGGATATAGTCCCACTGGGGAGAAGTGGCGAAATCCTGCAATTCATCACAGGAGTCAGACCACACTTCAGTCTTGCACATATCTTTGCTGAAAAGTGGTCCCTCAGTTCTCCATTTACACGGAATCTGGCTCTTGCCACATTACTTTATTTGAACCGAAATGCCGTACTACCATAGTGGCCAACTCAGATTTCTTTTCCATTGGACCGAAGGTTTGGAACGCACTACCATTGGACATGAGATGCATTGAGTCACTTGAAATTTTTAAGAAAAGATTGAAGACTTACCTTTTTAACTAATCAATGTATAGTTTTTTTCTGAGTACTCCCCCTTCAGCTTTTTATGCCTGTTCCTTCATAATTTTTGTTACTCGTCGTATATGTCTTGTAGCACCCTCATGCCTTAGGGTCTATGGCCGCGCTATATAAATGTAATAAAGTAAAGTAAAGTAAAGTACTAGTGAGTGGTGCCTTTAGTATCTCCAAGTACCCTTCAGTCAGGTCTTTCCTTCTCTGTGACTGTAACAAAAGATTTCTATTTACAAATTCAGAAGCTGCTTCCAGATCTACATATCCCTTTCTCTTTCATTTAATTTCACTACTTTGTGTGTGGCACCTGTCAGGATGGAAATAGTGCAAAAGAAGGCTCTTAAAGAATTTAAGCCTGAATGGAGAGTTTGCGAAGGGCTGCATGCTGAAAGCATACAATGTGGTGAAAGGTATGGGATTGTTACTCTTTTATGCCTCAACAATTCCCCAAGCTTACATAATTATCTGTCTATGGTATTGTTGATGGCCTGCTTGGTTGGCGTATTTGAGGCATGCATGGAACCTAAGCTTTGTTTTAAGAAGGACCCTTGCTGGCAAGGCTTGATTAGAGCAGCTTCTGCAATTGTCCGAGAGATAATTCGTAACGTATGGATGCTGCTTAAATGTTTCTTACCAGGAAAGGGGTATATGTGCATATGCTATTAGATATTCATTAAGTAAGTTATATCTAACATGTTTACATGAATGTTGATGTGCTCTTTGCATGGCATGATTGGAAAGCTGGCACTGGGTCTTAGTAGAGCACAATGGTCTCATCTTGCTGCTAGCAATCATTTCAAGGAGTACATGCCTTAAGCTCTGTCGTCAGGTGTGAAACGTGTTGGCACAGACGGAGAATAACAGCTACTTCAATTGTACCGGGGTAAAGGGCAAGG
This sequence comes from Ambystoma mexicanum, assembly GCF_040938575.1. Classification (NCBI taxonomy): domain Eukaryota; kingdom Metazoa; phylum Chordata; class Amphibia; order Caudata; family Ambystomatidae; genus Ambystoma; species Ambystoma mexicanum. Next base: position 241,465,262 of record NC_090940.1, on the reverse strand, counting down.
CTTGAATGTTGCAGGCATGTTTTCCACCAGGGAAAGTGTATATGCCCTCTTGCTATCAGGCCTTCTTTGCATTAGTTATAATTCACATGTTGCCACAAATGTTGATGCTCTCATTGCCTGGGCATGAGTGTTAAGCTGGTGCTGAGTCTTGGTACAGCACAAGGCGCTCATCCTGTTGCCAAGTATAGCTATTAAGCACTACATGCCTTCCTACACATGATCTCATATATCATGTGTATCTGTATTCTATTTTGGAGGGCTACAGTTCTACCTGTTGGACTTGTAATACACAGACTGTCAGGGGTTGTTTTTTTACTTCTGCAAAAAAGTGGGTCTATAAACCCCTTATTTAAATACTCTAGAAAGAAGGAGTAACACAAAAGAAACAATATAGGGTTTTCTAAAGTAAGATTTAATCACAAATATATATATAGATGATGAACATACAATTAATGGGAACTAGAATTCAAGGAAAGACAAAATGCATGTGCTAACAAAAATTCTTAGCAGCATAAAGAGAATGTGTGCACAATTAATTTGTGTGACAAGCAGAACACCATCTGACATTGTCATTTCAGAATAAAACCTCAACCAAACAATAGGAAATATAATTTCTTAGTACAAAAACATTCAGACATGTAGCCTATTGCATTTGTATGGGAACCAATATGCAAAGGTAGGTGCTACAGATTATGTTTACATTTCAGTTAAAAATGGTCCTTGTTTTAATACGCAATGGAAATTAGATCCACTCGAGTTTCAGCATTCTGGGGTTCAGTGGAATCCCTCAGCCTTCTTCAGGATGAGATCATCGATTTGGCTGTCTCAAGGATTTGCATCTGTAAAACGTTGTGTACAAAACCACAGAAGATGTGCCCTACTCAAGAACTACAACCGACCTATTCCGATAGCCAGTGATTTCAGTGTTACAAAGCAGAACACCACAGGACAAACTGGCATGTTAATTGGACCGGAACATTATAATCTACCTGTTTATTTATAAATTAATGTCACAGGCTGGGTCCCAGGTGAACTAATGTACTTTACTTCAATGAGAAGCTCAATCCACCCTACTGGAAGAATAATCAAACAAAAGGATCACAGGAACAGGAATAGAAGCAGGATATCTCTGTTACTGTAAGAGGAAAAGGCAGGGATTAGACTCTAAGTGGTCTTCAAACTTTTTTGGCCTGGGCCTCCCCCTGAGCAAAGTTTGGGCAGGCCGGGCCCCCCAAAAGTGCCAGATGGACAGTATGTAGAAATCACTATGAACGTTTGCGTGCCATCACTGCACCCTACTCCCAGTACAGACCCTGGGCTCTCCCCACCCTACCCCCACCACTATCCCAGTGCTGCCGCCCATCCTGCTCCCACCACAATCCCATAACACAAGCATACACACATCCATACACATTTAAATAAAAAATAAATCACCATAAACGTACCTTCTGCAGGGGCCTGGGCGTGGTTGCTAAAATGCCCCGCTCCAGGTTGCTCTGCCTGTATGTGCAAGGAGGCGCAGGAGCACCCCCTCGCACATACATACATGCAGTGCCCCACCCAGCATTTTCAATGAGCTATGCAAGGCTGGCAAAGCAAAACACCCCCAGCGTTGCATGGCTCAGTGATCATGTGCGGCTGGGGAAATGAACTGTCAAAGGCAAACAGTGTTTCCCTTTGACAGTTCAGCCAGCCAAGGAGCACTCCCTCAGCTGGAAAAAGCAGCTGAGGGAGTGCTCAGTGTTTCACTTGGCTGGCTCCTCCATAATGGGTGAGGTGGCCAGTGGGTGGACGCCCCCTCGCCCATTATGGATGAGCCGGCAGGCTTAGACTGGCCTATAGGGCAATAGGGCAATGACCGTACCAAAAATGCAAAATGCTAGTGTAGGCCAGTCAAAATGGGCCACTTTTTTGGCCAATGTGGGCCAGTTTGAGGAGTTACTTCACTATGCAGCTAGTAGTTTTGACCATTGTTGCTGAATAAATATTCGTTAAATATCACAATTTGTTTACATTTGAACAGAAAACAACCCCTTGGGTACTATTCAAACAGTCTGTGACTAAAGACCCTAATCATTAGAGTGTGACCCATTTTGTCATCCTCATACTGGTTCCCCTCTATACGCCACGTACACATAAATTGCTTGAGTAGGTCCATGGTTCATGGAGGGAGAAGTTGAAAGAGCAACAAGGCAGTTGCTGATGATTCATGTTCTGTTTGAGTAGGCAAATCTAGGGAAGACACCAAGCACAATCCCACAGTCCAGAATGAACAGTCCAAGCTATCTTCCAGATAAAATAAAACAAGAGTCGTACTCCAAATATAGTTCCAAGAGCAGAATCCAAAGTGCAATCCAAAAAAGAGTTGCCGACATCAAAATCAGGTAATCAATCCTAACGAGTGGCCAAGCACATGGAAAAACCAGAATGCAATTCCACAAAACGTAAGCCACGGTTGAAGAAACTAAAGGCCAAACACAAATTAGCTATTGCAGCAAGTAGCACAACTCACTGACACTGAGGAGCAGTTGAGAAGTACTGGGGAACGGGAACGTCTGTGTTGTAGTCTTTCTGGCATTAGGAATCTGATCACATGATCATGTAATGTCACATGAGTGGATGGACAGGCGCGTGCAGCGAAGTGTAGTCTTCGCTTTTGCGGCCTTTCCTGAATACGCATGGGCAACCTCGATGAATTCAATGCTTGTACGAGTGACCGGGGTTTGGACGGCACGGGAGCCAAGCAGTTAGTTGGGGAGATCATGACTGGTAATTTGTAATTTTCAACAGTTTCTGCCTATGCCTTGTGAAAGAACAATCCCCCCACTATACATTTCCCAGAAGTTGTTTCCATACAACTAAACATTCCAGATCTGGAATATATTTTCTGGAAGGTGTCACCTATTTCTACATGGGCTGGACCTTATTTACTGGGCTGATGTAAGACCAGCCCACCCTGAAATAGAGACACTGGCTTTTTGAATTAAGTTTTTTTTTTAACACAGCCTTTTTAAAGACAGTGAATAGGATTACCTAATGTACTTGGCGTGACAGGAGAGTGCAGTTGAGCAGTTTGAGGTTGAATATGCCAGTGGTGGACGGCAGATGGGATCTCTCGAAATGAGAACATTATCATTAAGTGCCATCTCCTTCCTATGCAAATAGATCATTGAACACAGATGCTAAAATTAGCACTTGACTGTGCATACATGCATGATATTTTATCAGCCAATAAGTGGGATACTATTTAAAAAGAATTAAATGTGGGATAATAGACACTGAGCCTCATTGCGAGATTGGCGGTGTGGTAAAAAATGGGGGTAATTCAGTGGTAATGGAGTTATCATGCATTACTGCCGCATTCCCTCACCACCGAACTACAGGTTTGGATGTAAGGGAGAGGAAACACCTCCAGCAGAATGTTGGAGGTAATTCATCTGACTTATCACCCAAAACCGGCCCAGTTGGCAGTATTACTGCCGGTGGTGTCACGCCAGCAGTAATACCGCGGAAATCCCCATGGAGTGCTATGGATTCCAATGAATGGGGACTAACACTGCCCTGCCACCACTTGTGATACAGTAGAACTGCTGCTGGTGAGAAGACCGCTGCACAAGGTGGTAGTAACACTAATACTGTTTGGTGCTATTTCAGTGGTATTACTGCTGAGATGCCACCAAACTTCTAGTGCAGCTGACTGTGTGATGACAATGCAGGAAACTGTAAACCGGTTTGTAGAGAATTTAAGAACCTGGAGATTTATCAACACTGTGTATTTTGATAATAGTGTAAGGTTAGTGAATTATGCAATAAGGCACAGAAAGAATCTGGAAGGAAGCTGGGATTCAAAGATTCTCACAAGCGTTTGATAAAGGGGTCTTCAAGACAAACGTTTTTAAAACCAGTGTAAACAGAAATGTTGTTACCTACAGTAGAAATTGGAGAGGCGAGTATTTCAGGAAAATTTAAATGGAACCCTCTTGGACAGTGAAGGGAACCGGAAGGGCCTAACATACATTGTTAGACAAGGGGGTGAAGGATAAGTGGGGGAAAGACTTTGGATATTCGATAACCCAGGGGGATTTGGAGAACCTAGGCCTGACCTGTAGGTTGGTGGTGTTAGGCGCCAATCACCACAGAATATTTTGTTTTGCTAAATGGCATATATCCATGCCCAAGATCTGAGGCAGAGAGGGCAGACCGGAGCCTATCTATCGGCAGAGTGAAGGCATAGAGAGAATATGGCTAGGTCTTGAGGGGGAGCTGCAATTAATATCAGGGAAAATAATGGAATTCACTCAGGGAAGGGCAATTCTGGGATTCTCAATAGCTAGGGGTGCAAGAGGAAGTCAACATGTATGACAGCTGTTATTATTGCATTTTGGTAATAAGGACAATAAACTTGCAAAACCGGCAAAGCAAGGTAGTTTTGCGCTGTGGAGTAAAAAAAAAAAAAAGAAGCGTGTGCATCGTTTCTAAATAATTCACCATTTGTAAGTGGAATAATAGGTTGACATTATATTATTTGAAATGAGGAATATGCCAGGCTTGAATTGAGGAGAAAGAGTGGCATTTTCATGAATTGGGAAATGCCTGCTCTGTTTAAACAATGTCTGCTCTTTTCTTGATTCTTTTTCCTTTTGGTCTATATAATTTGAGTCCGTTTTCAATTTGATATTGTGAATGTGATATGATATGATGATATTTTATTCGTATCCCGCTCGTACACAAGTGTTTCAGAGCGCGACAAGGCAGGGAACAAGGAAGAACAAAAAACAACGATCTTACTAGGCCCAGTGACATTGAGAACGTGCAAGTGCATGGGAGTAGGAAAGGGGAACGTGCATGGATGGGGGGAGAAGTGGAAAGCGCGGAGCAAAGGAAAACAGATACGTAATTAAATAAATAAATAATAAAGGCAACAAAACAGTGGATGTGCAGCCAGCAAGTGGCTGCGATTGTGCCGATACTCCAAAAACATTCTTTGCATCACACAGTTGCAAAACATTAAACTAGTTCTCAGGCCATGGATGGTTAACATGCCAATTTAAAATGTCAGAATGTACTTCAAAGAAGGATTGCTGAAGCACTTTGTTGGGCTGTGTCTCTTAAGGACCTTCCTGAGCTTCTAAAGCACTTCCGGTCTGGTTCGCATCTAAGGGTTAAAATAAGGATTGGCAAAGATTCCAGTTTGGGCTTTTGTGAAGGCACACGATAGGCATTTGCCAGGCAATGCCATAATGGTTTTCAATGGCCATAAAATAGAAACTGCTGGAATATTGTGTGAGTACCTGGGCATATGAGGTTAGTGGCCGGAAAACACCTAGCACATATGTGCAATCCAAAACAGTTTGCTCTACCAGTGCCTATTTCTTTAACATGACTTCAGTGAAAGGAACCTGCATACTACTGACAGAAATCACAATTCGTTAAGAACTCGGGAGCTCATCTACAGTGTCAATTAAGCCAATCGCTCAGAGAAGAAAGCTTAGAAATAACATTGGTAGTCCCATTACGGAGCAAAGTTTGAAGTTAGTGCCTTGTGGAGGTAGCTCAGAGAGATTTTAGGAAGGAGTGTTTTGAATAAGTTGGTGTAGGTCATGGGTGGGAATCGCCGTAGGAATTATCATGACCAATAGCAGTCAGTGGAAGACTAAATAACCAAACAACTCCAGGAGGGCAGAGATGTTCAGGCACTAGGCTATGACTCAATTTGCGCTGCACTGAAGGTTTTCTGGTTTGGTTTGTTTTAAGCTGCGAGGTTACCGGAAGGTGAGGTGTTGCCCACACCTCGTGTTAAGATTTCATTTGGTTTGTACGCGGATACCATGCGTTATTGTGGTCATCCGACACTTGTTTCGACCACTCAGGATCAGCTCTGTTCAGTGTCCTGGTTACTCTAGGCAACCAGGACCCCGAATGGAACTGATCAGTCAAACTGACCAGACCTTTGCCCAACTGTGGGACAACGGGAACCGCCAGTGAAAACTAACGCCCGACATACACACGCCAGCAGGCAGCCAATATCCATGACCTAGCCTTGGTTAAAACCCTGAGAAGTGTAAACACCTGTAGGCTGACCATAATAGACTTGATAATAAAATGCACAAAATGCCACTGCAAACAACTATGAATTCCTAATCAGGGTGCAAACCGCATCAACTCCCATAAAATGCATGCTATTGCTGTTTGCATGCTCAATTTTTAGGAAGGCTTTTGTCGATCTGATTGTAGGAAACAAACGCAACATACTTATGTGGCCATTTTTCAGAAATGTTTGAAAGATTTATTGCAGAATTAAATTCAACAATTGTGTTGTGCTCTTGGTAAATAAGAACCCATTCAGATGACACAAGTAACGCATGGCAATCAAATGGTTGAACAATTTTAACCAGACGCTAATACACGGAAATGCTGAAATGGTACAATGAAACGTGCACTTGCAGGGCCATTAATCCAAGGTTTCCGACGACCTCAGAATCCGGACCCGGCCGGTTTGCGTCCCGCATGCGATATTTGCAAAGCAGCCGCACAATGGCACTGTTTCTCCACAGCAGACGAACCCTGAACAGGAAGCGGTAAATCTTTGACGGCTCCAGCCCACTTGTGAAGAAAAAGCCTTCATACATTTCTCATTCGACATCCGTGACTAAGTTGCCCTACAGTGCTGCATTTCACAATTCTAAACTGTTCAGCAGCGAGGCGATACATTTCCTGGCGGCTGCTGGCACCACTCCCTCTCCGTGTCTGCCTGGGGCCTTGCCACACAGGTGTAGCGCGTCAATACGTCGAGGTCTTATAGACCAGATTTGTTTTGCCTTTGCAGCGAGCGAGCAAACTAGGGGCCTTTCATAAGATGGCGGACAGAGCCATGTGAATGTTGTTTTCTATGAGTGTGGAGCTGCTTCCAGACATTGCTAAACATTGCCTGCAAGGCCCTATGTGTGCATTAAAACCAGCTGGCACTCGTTGCCAATCCTACACAGTGAACACATCCGCCAGAGCGCCAGGGGACCTCTACCGTGGTGATAGTGCGCGGTATAAATATCCTATAACATAACATAGTAAAAGTTATAGGAGAAACAATATAAAACAAGAATATATACATATAAAGCGCCTGATTCATGGAACTGTTGGTGCAAAGTGACTTTGCACTGCAACAAACACCCTGATTCACAGAGCGCTGCAAAGTGACTTTGCACTGTGCCAAAAGTTCCATGAATTAGGCCCGTAGTATAAAAAAAGTGAAACATTTCTGAGTCGGCGTAGTGCAGACTAAAAGAGATGAAGTGGATGCATGTAATTGGAATGTATTTTTTCCCCTTCAATGATAATGATGTGTTATTTTGATAGCTCTTTACACAGAACACATTTAAATACGCTATATATAACCCAACCAAAGTTGGTACTCATTTATCGACTTGGAAGGATGTAAGGTTGAGTTGGCCTGGCCAGGATTTGAACCTGTGACCTACTGTTCACCCACAAATTGCAGTAGCAAACGCTCAACCTGCTGAGCTATCCTACCAGCAATAATGAAGGTATAGTCCTTTCCCTTCCTGGACTCCACCAGGAACGGCAGCAGGATCTGAGGCTGCTGCAGTGCCCCCTGAATTTCCATGAGGCTAGCTGTGCCCCCTTTAAATACACATTGGTTTTCCATTCCAAGATGGCCAGCCCATCTTGGAATGGAGGGTGTTGCCTTTTTTCCTGGATGGCCTATAATTGACCAAGCCCATTCTTAACTGGGCCAATCACAGAGCCAGCAGGCTTGCAGGTGGACTTCCAGGGGCCCACTCCAGAAGCTCCTGTCTGGTCCTGGCTGGGCTTTGTGGGTCCCACTACTTTTGCCAAGCATCTGAACTCTTGGGCTATGTGATCGCACCCTCAGCTATCACGTAAGTGTGGGCTATTTCTATGCTGCCTGAATCATCCTCTGGACTTTGTGCCTGTCCTGACAATCTCTATAAACTATCTTCATAAGGCACTTTTCTTTTCTCTTTTTGTTTCAAAGCACCAAACCCTAACACCCACTTCCTTCCTGGAATTTCACCTCCACAGCCTACACCCCTGTACTGTTGTGGTGCTATACCTGCTGACCTAAAAAGAAAATCAAGCCGCTGTTTAACCCCGAATTTAGATGTGTGCACATCCTGATGATCTTGCTGCTGTTTAAAAACGTATTTAGCTGCGTGCACATCCCCATTGCCTTGCTGCTGTTTAAAATCGTTATTAGCTGTGCTACCATCCTGCTTTTCATGAGAAGGTGTTGGCAAGTCTACCCCCACTGTTCTCTGTCTGGTCTGCTATCTGTTCCCTTACCCTCGTCAGCTCCCATTGTCGTTTCACTATACTGTCTGTGTCTCCCTGAGGGCTCGCTCCCTTCTTGCCTACCTACTCTCGCGTTCCTCAATTGCTCTGCCTGCTTAAGTGTACCACACTCTGTGCCCCTCACTATGGCGCTTTCTATCTTCCCCATCTACTCTAACTTTTTCTCCATCTCCTATCCTTCACTTCTCACTAAGTCTGGCAGGAAGAAACTCAAGAAGAACATACTTGCCTCCGACACTGGCCTTTCCATCACTGACACCTACGTCAGTGCTTCTGCCACAGATACTCTCACTGACATCCTCTTTGTTGTTCCTTCTCCCGGCCTATGGAATCCCCATATGGCCGGTTTTCTCTTTCCTTACTCTTCCTCACACATAAATGGTGGCACCCACTTGGGGGCCCTTCTTGCCTCCTTTTCCACCTCCAGAGCCATCACAAATACCTATTGCTACCCTGGCCTCCCACTGCCAATGCACCTGAAGCTCCCTTGCCTCCTCTGCCTCCTCCTACCTCTATCTCTCAGGGACTCTTGCCGCTTGCGGGGGGGCTCTGTCCTCTGCATCCCCCCACATAATTCTTTCAAAAGTGGCAAGCTGCTCAATGTCACCACACTAAACTCTCGCTCTGACATCTGCCACCTCCTGGAACTCCTGGTACTTGATGTTCTTGTTCTTACTGAGACATGGATTAAGGACAGCTCTGTCACGAGTTTTGACACACTCCTCCCTGAAGGTTACAAAAACCTCTCTGTGCCCAGGACCATCAGGCCAGCAGGTGAAGTAGCCTTGATCTTTCCTGAGTGAATCCCTGTTTCCATTATTCTCCTCCTTTGAATGCATTGTCTGCTGGCTCTCTCTCTCACCTGTCGCCTCTCTGACTTTGGCCACCTTCTATTGGCAGCCAGGTCAGTCTACCCTCTTCCTCTCTGAATGTGTTGACCTGACTTCTTCTCACCTCTCCTCCTCTTCCCAACTCCTCCTTCTGGGGGATTTAACATCCATCTTAACTCTCCTCTCTCTTCAGGACCTTTCTGAAACCTTTGTGACTCCCTTTCTGTTTCCATTCTGCCCTATGGTCCAATGCACATTGCTGGCCACACCTTGGATATCCTCATCACCACAGACATCCCACTCCCTATTCCTCTCACTACTTCACTCTCATGGACTGATCATTCTCTTCTCTCTTCTCACTTGAAGCTCTCTTCTCCTCTGGCAATAGCACACCCTACACCACCTCCTGCCTTCCAGGTCATCCGACTCATGAAAAGAGTGTCAGCGGATGCCTTTGCCTCTGCCTACTCTCCTTCTTCTACTCCCGAGGCTGATTCCTACCCTGATACAGCCCTCTCCAACTTCCATCGTTCCATCCCTAACACTCTTGACATTCTTGCCCCTATCATGAGGGTCCGCCTCACGCCCGCCAAAAAGTGCAACACATAGTATGACTTCAATCTGGATACCTTTAAATGCAAGTGCAGAGCAGCGGAACTGAAATGGGGATCTTCAGGTACACCCTTTGACAAACTGGACTGCTGCCTTCTTCAAAGGCAATATTGACTGTGGATCCACTCCAAGAAAAGAGCCTACATTCAAGCCTGCATCTCTGTGGCGTCTTATAACATGGCCAAACTCTTCTAAGTCTGCAAGGAACTGGCCAACCCTACTGCAGCTGCATCCTCTAATACACCTAACAAGGCCCTTTGCTCTTCCCTGGCCACATATTTCACCACCAAAACACATGACATCCTGTCCTCTCTCTCTCTTCTGCCCCCCCCGCACCAACATCTCTTGGGCCCCCCTCAGCCATCCCTGCCCCTGCCCCTCTTCTCTCCTCCCTCTCCCGTGTCACAGCTGATGAGGTCTCTAGACAAGTCCGATCTATGAAAACCTCACCCAAACAGGTGGACCCCTGCCCCTCTAAAGCCATCAAGGACAATATTGACACTCTCGCACCAGCCTTGGCCAACCTCTGCAACCTCTGTTTTGCCACTGGAGTTTTCTGCTCTCCTCTCAAGCACTCTCTTGTGCACCCGCTGCTCAAAAAAACCCTCGGCCGACCCATCCATTCCGCCCAACCTCCATCACCCCTTTCCTGGGAAAACTCCTGTTGAAGCTGGCTATTACTCAACTTACCCTCCACACTGAATCTGTTGGTTGTCTCCATGACCATCAGTCTGGCTTTAGAGCATCCAGAGGCACGGAAACTGCTCTTCTGAACACATGTGAAGTCCTGCTCTCAAATCTTGACTCCAACTCTCCCTCTGTCCTCATTCTTCTCGACCACTCTTCTGCTTTTGATACAGTAAACCACAAAATCCTGATCACCCATCTCCTTGATACCCTGGGCATCACAGATCAGGCCCTGGTGTGGCTCACCTCTTTCTCTCTAACCATCTCTCCAAGGTGGAACTCAGGCCCTTTCTCTCCTCTACGACTCTACTTGTGGTGTCCCCCAGTGATCTAACCTTTCCCCCTGGTTCTTAAATATCTACATGTCCCCCTTGGCCCACAGGATCTCTACCCTTACCTCTAACTTTCGGTATGATGTGGAGGACACTCAGCTCTCTTTCAGGCTACCCTTGGCCTCTTCCTCTCCCTCGCTCATCCCTGACTGTCTATCCACAGTTCAGGCTTGGTGTGCCACTAACGATCTATGCCTGAATGCCAGTAAGACAGAGATCATCCTCATTGGGACCCCTGCTCCCGCTTCCCGCTTTCTCACTTGCCTGCCTCCCTTAGCCCTGCGCCCTCACCTACCAATGAGGAAAAATATCTTGGCGTCCTCTTTGACTCCACTCTCTCCTTCTTCTCACAGCTCAGACAAGTCTAACTACCAACTGCACCTCAGAGGTATTTTAACTTTTCTCATTTTCACCCAGAGGCTCATCTCCTTGAGAGCCATGATTCTCTCTAGGCTGGACTATTGCCACAGCCTCTCTCTCAGTCTTCCTACTTCTACTCTTCGTCCTCTACAACTCATCCGGAACAGAACTGCAATACTTATCCTTGGCCTCAAGCCCTGGGACTGCATCTGACCAGTACTGAAATCCCTCCACTGGCTCCCCGTGGCTGCAAGGATCAAGTTCAAGACCCACAAGGCTTTCTGGGCCTGGGGCCCACACTGTCTACAACTCTCTCTTCCTAAATACTCTCCCACTAGAGTCCTCTGTTCGTCCTCCTCCTCCAACTTTCTGCGGGTGAGCCGCTTTCACAAACAGAGATTTGTGGGTAGATATTTATCCCCTGCAGGTGCTTCTCTCTGGAACAGCCTACCTGCCTCGCTCTGTCTTGAGCAGGAGCACATTAAGTTCCGGAAACTCTTCAAGACCTTCCTTTTCTCTTCCTCCTTCTCTCTCCCTTGCCCCTGCTAACCTCCTTTCTTTTCTCCCCACCCTCCATCTCACCTGTAACTCTGTTCAGTTATTGCCAACTGGTTGCCTGGTTCACCACCAGAGCCTACAGGTCCCAGGCTCCTCCGCCAGTCTTATGCACTTGCCTCCGGGCCACTGCACTTTATTCAACATTACTGCACTTTCTGCTTACGCTCCTTGAGCAGGCCAACCTTTCTGCACTTAACCCAAGGCCTGGTTGGACCAGTCTCTTTGTTTCCGCCCCAGTCTCTGCACTTCCATCTGTACGAACGCACAACCTAAATGTATTAGTACCAGTTAGTTCATCTTCCTGTCCCCCCTCACTACCCACAGTTTTCTGTCCCCTCTCCCGAGCTTTGTCTCAACTGTTTCACTTCTTGCACTTGCACAAGGAGAAATGTCGTCAGGCCTAGTATGGTAGTTTTAATGTTGAGATCATTCGGAATCTTCAAGGCCTAAGAATGATTGCTGTATTCCTTTGTTACCTTCCTGCCTTGAAGAACTTTGAAGCACTTTACCTGTGTATAAGCGCTATATATATCAACAATCAATCAATCAATCAATCAATCATACCTTCACAGATTAAAAAGGGTAAATGCAAAAGCGGCTGTGGAGCTGAGCAGGATCAGACTGGCCACGCATCCCAGACAAAATGGCCCACATTCATAAACCGAGCCAATGTTGGGGAACAACCAGAAATACTGTCCAGTCTTTCTCTCTACCTTCCCCTCTGCACTGGAATTCTCTACCCCCTAGCCATCAAAGTCAATCCATCAGTCAAATGTTCAAGACCAGGCTCGTGCTTTGCTTGATAACTTGTCAAGGGTGTCTTGAAACCCCACCAACTCTGCCCACAAATAACCGCCAGTGGGACTTTCCTGGTAATCTCCCAATTAATCTATATAAGTATTTCATGCCCAATTAATTTTTGTGCATTTAAAAGTGCATCCGTAATTCACAAACTGGATGCAATTTTAAACGCACATAAATGAGGATCATCCCCCTGCACCTGCTGCAAACAGCACAGGGGGAGCCACAAATGAGGATGTGGTAGGTTCTGACCCTGTCATGATTTTTGTCTTTAAGTTTGGCACCATGGTTCAAACTTTGGCTTTCACACTTACATTTCCATCCCCTAAACAAGGACGGAAATCCTTTTTAAGAGCATTTCACAGAGGCATGCCCTTTATGGCACACTCCTGCTTCTACATAACCCATAATGTTATCTCAAATGTCCTTGGCCAGTGTACCACCTGTAGACTATATACCACAGGAAGTGACCAAAGTGCACGAGTCGCCAGTAAGATGGGAGTATCTTATGGTGATTTGACTGTAGAACAGAGAGAACATGTCTGGTTCGCTGACGGCTCAACCCTTTATGTAGGAACTGAGCATTATTGGAAAGCTTTGTCGTATAATTTCAAGACAAAAAAATGATCCTTCCCATCTGAGGTAAAGAAAGAGCAGCCAGATTGCAGAACTTTATGCAGTATATCAAGCTTTGATACAAGAAATACCTGGTCACTGTCACTTGTAAACAGATTCATGGTCAGTGGCTAATGGGCTGGCTATATGGCTGCCGACATTGCAGAAGAATGGGTGAAATATTAATTTAGAAAAAATGTGGGGAAAAGAACTGTGGCAAGATATCTGGGAAATGCTATCACAAAGTGAAGTAACAGTGTATCATGTGAATGTGCACTGTACTAGTGACTCATTAGAACGCTGGTTCAATTCTGTTGCAGGGAAACAAACCATGATTTCCTCTGTAGACACAGACGCTCTGGAGGGAGATTTGGAGGGGTTGGCTAAGTGGGCACACCAGAAATGTGCACACATGGGAGAGAAGGCTACTTGCAGGTGGTCACAAACTCTGGGGATTAATATCCCACATCCTGTGTGTCAACATCAGCATCACAGACCCATTGCTCATATTGTCCAGGGCACTAAACGAAGAGGTAAGCTATCGGGTCAAATCTGGCAGATCGATTATATTGGACCTCTGCCAATCAGTAAAGGTTGTCACTATGCATGTACAATTGTGGACACATATTCTGGATATCTGACTACCATTTAAGAGAGCCACACAACTGAACCCCATTACATTATTGGATCAGATTATGCTGTATTATGGTGTGCCCTTGCAAATTCAGAGTGACAATGGCTCACACTTTAAAGACAAGTAGATTCCGGAACATTGTCAGGAAAAGAAGATTGAGTGACTCTATCATGTACCATATCACCCTGAAGCAGCGGGTTTGAGTGAGTGAATGAATGGTCTGTTGAAAGAACAATTGCGCAAATCAGGCAATGGCAGCCTGGCGTGATTGTGTTTTGGATGCTGTGCTGATTTTGAATAATAGACCATTGACTGAGAATGAGACACCCTTGATGCGAATGGTAGTACCTGCATTACAGATGCAACCTAATTCAGTTGAAGAGACTCTGTTATACTGGGAGATAATACCAGGTGCTTTAGCTCTGTACTGCGCAACCCCAGAATCTGTAGGGCTGGACTCGGATTCTCATCAAGAAATCAGGTTAGAACCAAGAGGTATAATAGTAATTGAAATTGGGATTGGAGTACAGATTCTACCAGAACACATGGGATTGATTGCCCCTAGATCTGGATTAGCATTAAAGGGTATCGCAGTACTGGGAGGAGTAATAGATGCTGATTACCAAGGAGAAATTAAAGTAATTTTAATGAACAACGGAGACTAAGTGCTACCTATTCATAAGGGAGACAGGGTAGCCCAAGTGATTGTCATACCGGTTAAATGTTCCATGATCAGAAGGGGTAGCCACCTACGGTGTTAACTACTTGTAGGAACCATGGTTTTGGCTCCTCAGACAACATAGTGCCAGGTGCGAAGGTGTGGGTAGAAAAACCAAGTGGCCCATCCGTACCCGTGGATGTCATAGCTTCCGGCAAGGATCAAGTAGTTTGGGAAATGGAGACGGTGGAAGAGAAATGGGACTATATGCCAGCAGACAAGTGCTATTTAAGAAAATGATCATCAACACTGATTTGTCTTTTCTGGGTTTTCCTTGTAGGTGTTGTATCTGTGCAGTCAACCAAAGTGAGTCTGACAATGATGAGAAACAATGTCCAAAGGCTGCCCGATGCTGACACCAATGCACCAGCCACAACAGGCACGAAGAACCAGATTCCTAATGCACTAAGAATATGCAAGGTACAATCTCAAGCAACCATGACACCGGCTGGACAGGAGATAGCACGGCAGAGGTATTCAATGATGATTGCCCAAACAGAAAACATGTGGGCATATCTTGCACTGAAGTTTGTGAACATTTCACATTTCTGTTTGACTGCACAATGTAGGAGACTTGCTGACCACGTGTCTACTAGCGGTGCCAACGCCTGCATCAATTTTGAGACAGATTTTGCACAATGATTCTTTAGTGGAGGATTCTGATGTTTGGCAATCATTCTCCATTTACAAATATGTGACGTCTACTATACAAAAGAAGTGACGTCTACTATAAAATGACCTGCAAACCAAAAAAAGGTTGGGAAATGTCAATAGCTGAATGTAACCAAAGAGAAAAAACTAACTGTGTTTGAGAAGCAGTTGTGTTCACGCGCTCCAAGCACATGTACCATGTCAATAACACCATGTTTTGTAATCATATAGTTGTAGCTGCTAGCCATTTGAACCATGTGAAACTTCCAAAAGGATGACTTTTTTCAATTGGCAACACTGCATACACTTTAATTCCCGGCAAACATTTCCAGAGGACCATGTACTTTAACACAGCTTGGTTTAAAGAGGATTCCTTTGCAATCAGAATTACATAGAAAGAGAAGATCAACCTTTGAATCTATAGAGCTATCCCCAGACTGTGATTCAAATGTGCACCTGTTGTCAGAATCAGAAGTTTTAACTCGTGCATATTCATTGGTGGAAAATTCAGGATTGGCTGCTGGGGGCTATAAATCATTAATGAAGCCAGCATTTTAGTGATAAAAGGACTCAGCCACACCTCTGAGGCTTTAGAGGAACTTCTCCTAGATAACCAAACTATCAGAAAGGCAACCTTGCAAAATCAAGTTGCTATTGTTTATTTGTTGCTGAAACATAACCTGGGTTGTAACACGTTTGAAGGCGCGTGCGGTTTTCATTTAAGTGACCATTCCCAGTCTATTGAAAATCACATAAAAAGTTTGAAAGCCTTAATGGAACAGGTAACCCAATAACATGCTGGGAATTGGTGGCATTGGTTGTTTTCTTGGATTCCAGATGTTGGAGGAACTCTGTGTTACCCCTTTGCTTGTATGTGTCTGATTATTGGCATCATATTTTTTTTGTTTTTATTGTATTCAATATATTCCTAACTTAGTTATGATGTTTCGTCATTTTCAGAAGCCGACTTTATTGCCCCTGAGTTATGGAAGTCAAGTGTGGACTGTAATGCTTTTGACTACAACGTGGTGCCTCTGTGCAGTGCATTTTGGGTGCGTTCAGAGCCATAATGGGCATTTGCTTCAGGCCCGTCTGGAAGTGGCACTTGATGCAATCTATTCTCATATTATTCCACTGGTAAACATGTTTTCAGCACTGCCTATTGCTTATGTTATTTTGCATTGCTCCAAGAACACATTGGAGAGAAGATGCACGCATAGGCCAGAATTAGTCGGTACTGTCTGGTACCAGATAATGTTGTTATGGAATTTGCTAAAGCCGAAGAGAGGTTATATAGTTGTTTTTGCTGCTTCCTTGAGAAAAGGAAGAGGTTTGCCTCTTGGGGTTGCCACAGGCCACTCCGGCCGGGGGCCCACGAGAACTATCAGCAGGTAGTGACTTGGAAAGCCAGAAAGTTCTGGAAAATGGCATCATGCATTTGCAGATGGCTTAAAATGGACACTGGAGCAGTCTGACCGAAAGCTTCACTGGAGGATGCCTGATTGGGAGCTTTTCAGGTACTCCAGTGAGATGAGGCTGTGTGAGGTATTTTATCTAGGTTTCTTTTATTCATGTATTATTCTTGTTGCATTTATTCATCTATGTATGCTTTTGGTGAATAAAGAGGCCGTATAAGAGCCATTTTACGGCCAAGCTGATTGTGCGTGTGTGAATACTGCCCTCTAGCGTCAAATATTTTTCATTCAGTGTACTGGGGGAGATACATAGAAATATATCTGTGCACTCTGTGAATAGCAAAACAACATCCTAACTAAAAATGTCTATTCCTTTATTTATGAAAGTGAAGTGTTAATTAGAAAAACACTTTGGGGAGAAAAGTGGGGTATCTATCGATTGTCTTTGTTATTCTGCCGTCTCAGGAGGATATCTCCTTGTTAATCAACCCTTGAGTGCCTCAAAAACTGTATTTTATTTATTTCATTTGTTTATTTATAATGCTCTGTTAACCCTCTGGCATCTAAGTGCACAAGAACACAAAGATACATGACATATAAAACGGGACAAATCCAACATGTACCTTCAAAGCGTAGAGGCTGAAGGGTTCCCCACTGAGATGAAATCCTAAGTGACAGACTACATAGTTGAACTAGTAGAATCGTCTAGTTTTCAAGGCACGCTGGGAGGACCTGATATTTTGCTCCTGGCATAGCCTGCTTGGCAGTGAGTTCCAGACCTGTGCTGCCAGTACCGGCAAAGCGCTACCTAGGCCCTTGATCCTTTTGAACTTCAAGGTGTTAATCAGTCCAATGTTCACGGAGTGGAGGGCGCCGTTAGGTTCATACAGTTAAATGGATGCTTTCAGATAGGCCGGAGCCTTACCACAAAGGCATTTATGTACAAGAGAAGCTGTCTTGAAATGGATTTGTGTGGGGATGGGAAGCCAGTTTTGTGATTGTCTTCCTAAAGAAATGTGCTTGCGTCTTGGTATGCCTTTTTACAATGCGCAGAGTGTCTTTCTGGAGTGTCTGTAGTTGTTTCATGCATTTTGTACTGTACCCCCCCAGTAAGGTATTGCAGTAATACAGGCCTGAGAAGATGATCGCACAAGCAATTGAGGAGCAATTGACTTCAGAAATGAAGGGTTTAATATTCCTCAGGCATTTCAAATAGTAGTCGCAGTTATTAGAAACTTAGTTGGTCTGACTTTCTACACTAAGGGATGAATCCAAGAAGACCCCCAAGGTCTTAACTTTGCCCACTACAGGGATGGAGCAGTCCTTAATCTTGAAACAAGAGTACTCCTGTCCTAGTTTAGAGCTTGCCAAGGAGCTGCCGAAATAACAGGGGTTATGTTTTTGCTCCATTCAGACGGAGCCGATTTTTAGTCATCCATTGTTCAATGACCCAATAGATGGAATCCAAATTCCTTGTGTCGGTGCCATGATCCCTACAGATTTCCAGAATCAAATGAGTGTTATCTTCATAGTTTGTAAAAGAGAACCCAAAGGTCTCTAGCAGGTCACAAAGGGGTCTGACATATAGGTTGAACAGTGTGGGTGAGATGCACTCCCCCTGTGGAACACTGCAAGTGATGGGAGCCGATTTGTATGAAGCATTTTCCCAACATACAGAGGATTGTCTGTCAGAGAAAGGATTTGATCCAGCCAGTAGATTGGAGGCCACAATTCCCCAAATCAGAAAGAATGTAAATCAAGCACTTATGATCCAACAAATCAAATGCTGCAGATAGTTTGAGGGGGACCACACAACCTGATTTCCCTTAGTCCAGCATCTCAAGCATGTTAGTTTGTAAATCGATCAAGGCGGACTCTCTGCTATAATCAGCTATGAAACCAGATTGCTTATGGTGGAACATGGAGCAAGATTCCAGGTGGTCCTGTACTTGGAAGTTGGAAAATGTATCCAGGATTTTTAGCAGGAAATTTGAGTTGGTGATTGACTTGAGAATTTTAGCAGCTTCCGGGTCTAATTGTGCTGCCCAGTTTTCATGATAGCATGATAGGGTAAATTGTATGAAATTACTGAGTATAAAAGTCTGACCCCACCAAAAGACCTAAAACACACACCACGAAAAGTTCTAACTACCAAAAGTTAGAACTTTTGGTGGTGTGTGTTTAGATGTTTTGGTGGGGTCGGATTTGGTGTTTGGGGACATCCCTCCAGCCCCCCGCCAAATGAAAAGAAAAAAAACATGGACTGCTGGGTTGTTCCCCGCAATACTCCACTCACTATGTCATACAGTATAGTGAGCGGGGTGTTGCATGGGACACCCCCGCAGCACACCCGAGAAAAAAAAATGGGAGCTATGGGGCCCGCAACACCCCCCCTCACTATACTATACATAGTGAGTATACACCCCCGCACCACACCCAAGAAAAAAAAAAATAGGGGCTGCGGGGGTGCCCCCGCAACAGCCCACTCACTATACCTTACAGTATATTGAGCTGGGGTTGTGGGGGAAACCCCTGCTGCTGCCCAGAAAAAAGAAAAAAGACAAGAAAAGTACCTTGCAGCTCCGGTTCCTGATCACGAAAGTGAAAGGGAACTGGAAAGGGAACTGGCGCCGCAGGGACTCAGCGTGTCTTCAAAGGTAAGTAGGGTTGGGGTATGTTGGTGGTGTGGGTGGGGGTGTGTTGGGGGTGTGGGTGGGTGTGTGTTGTGGGTGTGTTGTGGGTGTGGGTGTGGGTTTGTAGTGGTTTTCCATGTATGTTCGCATGGGAAAAGTACAAACCTTTTGTGGTTCATACATTTCTCATGCAAAATGTTCCATTGCGTTAAAAGCAGCCGCGGTCGGATCACGCAGATCCCATGATAGCATGTCTTAGTGACTGAAAATCCATTTTGATTTCTTGATAACCTTTAGAGACAGCTTCTTTTAAGGCAGCCCATCACGTCTTCTTTGGATAAGGCCATGGGAATACTGCCTTTCAAAGTTCTGACCTCTATGCTGCTTGAGCGGTCCCAATTGCAGCCTCTTTCTTTGAAGGCTCAGCCTGCATTTTAGGTGGCATGAACAGGTGCATACCACATTTGCAGGGGTTTCCCATGTTTTTAGTCATGTTGTTTTTTGAGGTGGCCACAGACCACCAACTGCCGTGAGTCAGACAGGCTCCCAGTCTGACCATCAAGCAGAGAGAGACAGCTGCACCGGCTCCAGAAAGATCAGGGGTCAGCAAGTGCCTCCACAACTTTCTCTTCCTGAAGTCTTTTCACATCTCCACCCAGTCCACTAGATGTAAACAGAGCAACACCCAGCTGTTAGGCCTGACTCCAATGGGGAAGAGAGAAAAGAGTTTGAATAAGGTCTGTGTCAGCCCCAGCTATGAAGGAATTACCTGTCTTCTTTGCTCCAATGGGTGTTTCCCTCCCTCACACACAGGACTCAACATAACGCATCTCCTCAGGCTCAGTAACTTACACCAGGGGAAGGGACCGTAACCGTCTCATCCAGGTGGCCAACCCATAGAAAAGCCAAATGCACCATAAGAAGCCCTGAATGAAGATATGACTTGTGAGCACTTGTGAAATCGGCGATACTCTCACTCTCTAAAATTTGAGAGTCCATTTTCAAGAACCAGGGGACTACCCACACACTACCACTATCATTCTATATGCTCCTGTCGGTTGACCAGTGCCTGATGCTCACCTTATGAGACAACTGTGTAAAACAATATGCGTAGCTATTTCTAGACATCATCGTCTCACGCGTCACGTGACCACCCACCCACATTGTAGAAGACCCTCTATTGATAATTCCCCATACAAAGGATGTCACCCATCTAATCTTGGTCTCTAAAAGGTGTTGGTGGGCCAGGCGACGACTTAGCGAGTAGTGTGATCTATGCTGATAGAGAATGGCACCTACGCCCTCTTAGGTGAGCCACAATCTGTCCTGGGCACCACATTTGCACCAATGGGCCTAACCCGCCAACAGCTCCAATGCTTCACTGCGACATCCCCTTGAACTACCAAGCCTGAGGCATGGTGGTGGGCTTTGTGAAGGGTCCCCAAGAGCATAACAACAATGCTATTTGTCTAGGTGGGCAGGAGCACCCCAGAGGAATGTCCATTCAAGTCACCTTTTTGGCCATGCCTCATCTTCATTTTCGTTTTTAATGGCAAAGGAAAACAGGCCTCCTTTATTAAAGATGTCCTTTGAATTTAAGTTTGTGTTCTGAAATTTTACATGGGTACTAACACAATTTTGGTTTCTTGAGTACAGTTTTTAAGGTTATTCTCCTATGCAGTGAGGTAATTTTTCTCCAATGATGTGTCATCCTTACTTGATATGATTGTCCACCTACAGGAGGATTGACAAAAGATATATATTTAAACTTGTCAGATTCGTGTCCTATTAGCACAGTCATGCCCTGCTCCTGGATGACCCACAGACTAGTCATGTTACTTGGAATTGGCAAATCTCCAGATTTCACTGAAGTCTAATTTATTTATTTATTTAGCCATTTTTATACCGTGCCTAACCCGGAGGCATTTGGGTGCTTATCTTACATGACAATTATAAAAAATTATGATGAGTTTTCACCTTTAAATGCACCACAAATATATCCATGTCATTCATAAGAACTTGAGAGATGCTTCATAGAAAAAAGGTCTTCAATAGTATTTGTAAGGTGTTCAAAAAAGTCTTTATTTGGTGCTTTTGTGTAGCCCTTAGTGGATGACACGTGTTTCGGCAAACTGTTTTGCCTTTCTCAAATCCGGGCTAATTATTGACATAACATTGAAAAAGAAAAGAAAAACATATACAAAAAATAATAAGTCATTTCAATGATTAGTACATAATAACCCTTCACAAAGCCACCTGCGTGATAATTCAGTCTTCAAATTCAAAGGTGGTTTGTACCTGGTGCTGCCAAGTGTTTGACATGGATATATTTGTGGCGCATTTAAAGGTGAAAGCTCATCATCATTTTTGGCAATTTGACAACAGAGTAGAGGGTCTCTAAGTCTCCGTAGATGCTTTACACCTATGCGACAAAAGCCAGCATACAGTATATGTGATCAAGGATTTTCAGCAACACATACCTAATTAGGTCGAGGGGGGCAAACACAAAAGGTATCAACCAAAAAGCCCCTCAACATTAGTCAATGACTTAATTATAATGTATTCTTATTTATTTATAAATGTGTTTAAAATTTGTGTGATCCAGATGTTTCTACAAATGGAGCTATGGCTGTTGAAGTAATTGGTAAACAGCGATATATGACACATTAACCTCAGGTATTAGTTATCAATACTCCACACAAAGGCTTTTTGTATTGTTGGTGAACTCGTCCCCAATTTTAAGGGCATTCTGACACTAACAAACACAGAGCATCCTACTGTGCTGGTATCCAATGTTTAGCCACACATGACTTCTCATGCTGAGAAGGATAACTACCCTTGGCCTGGCTGCAACTGAAAAAAAGCCTGTTTTAGCAGAAGGTCTTCTTGGAGACGAGCGAGACGGGATGGAAGGAAATGATGAAGTCATTGCTTCTTAACCAATGGAAATTCCTCTGGCTAATATTCTGCTCCTTTTTTAGCCGCAGTACTTATAGACCGTGGCTGGGGGCGATGGACATGGCAATAATGACATGAATACTGGCACAGTGCATGGCCAGAGGTTATGGCCTGTGAGCAGTACACAGATCAAACTGTTAACAAGGATAATTCTCTGAGCATATGGTGTTAGGCCATAACGCTATTCACAGGGTATGCTCAGAGTCCATGCTTTTTGGGCACTCTGCAAGTGGGTAATGCACCTGGAGAAGGGTTTAGCATAAGCCCTTAGTCTAGTTTGATGTAGTGACCAGTCAACTGGAACTATTGAAACACTAATTTTTTAAATTTTTTTAAAACTTTGTTTATTGATGGTCCTGTCGATAATCACACATTGCAAAGATTCCGCTACAGTGCGGGACATCACAAACCCAAAGATACTTAAGTGTCTTTTTTACCTCAAGGCATGGATGTAGGTGAAAAGTCATCGTCTGATATCATATTACACAGATAAGCCCTGAAGGGTGCCCATATATTTTTCAGTCGATTTGTTACAGTCATGGACATTACAAATTGTTCTTCGCATTTGTTTACAAATGTCAGTTCGCGTAGGAATTCATCCATCTGGGGTGCTTGTGGGGCCTTCCAGCATTTCAATATGCACCTTTTAGCAACAGCGCACATTACATTAAAGAGTCTCCTTGTAGTTTCAGCCACCTTACCAATGTCCCCAAACAGATATTTCAGGGGAGTGAGGGATTTACGGATTGTGTTATTATCTCGATTACTCCGGCCACATTTCCCCAAAACATTGTAACCACCGGACATTCCCAGTACATGTGAAAAGCATTTGCATGTGGAACCACACATTTCTGAGATTTCCCTGGAACAACTCTCTGTAAACTTGTCCATTTTGGCAGGGGTGCAATGCAATTGAAATAAGGATTTTGAACTGGATGAGGCGCAGGCCATCATTCAGGGACACTTTTTTGGTCAATTGACAGCATTTGTACCATTGCTCGTTGCTGATTGGTGTACCCAGGTTTGTTTCCCATGTATCTTTCATGGTGTTTTGGGACCGGGAATGCGTTTGTATCAAGGTGTACAGTTTGGAGATAACCGCCCCATGCCATCGCCTGATGTTACAGCTCTTATGAATTCATGTGTGGTGGGTTCCTCCAGAAACATTGCCATCTCCCCCCAAATGCAGGCTTCATACGATAATACTGCAACAGCCTCAGCTGTCCACCCCCAATAGTTTCCATGAACACATCCAAACTTACATATCTACCTTTCGGGTACATATCTCGCACCTTCAATTGCTTGCCCGTGTCCCAGGTTCTTTGTAAGGCTTCATCATATGTGGGGGAAATGCCAGGGAAGCACCAAAGTGGCGCCTCTGGGTCGTATGGTACCTTTATGTTTTTTCTTTTATATATCGTGGACCAGGCGTGGATAGTGACCCTAACAGGGTCGAGTTGACAGGAGTCTGTATGATGCGCACTGAACATTACGGACCTGAGATCGGTGGGGGGTGCTGCATATCTTTCTATCAGGATGTGTGTGGCGGTATCTCCCTGGTTGTACCAGTGTTTGGCGAAATGGGCTTGTGCCGATAAATAATACAGTGAAAAATCTGGAGCAGCGATGTCACCGGTCGAGCATGGTTCCACAAGCTTTTCCCACTTCATTCTCGTGATTCCGCCTCCCCAGACAAACGAGGTGGCCAAAGACTGGAGCTTGGCAAAGAACGCTCTGCCTGGCCATAGGGGGATGTTGCCAAAACAGTACAACAGTTTGGGAAGGACAACCATTTTCAGGAGTGCTATCCACCGTAAATGGAGATAGGGAGGTTAGTCCACAATTGAAGCTTCACAGCCAGCAATTGCAGGAGACCACCATGGTTGTCAGCATACAACATCTGCCTATCCCTTGATACAATAATGCGTAGGTAACGAACCTGTACCGGCTCCCATTTGAATCCATTAATCTTTCGTGGACATTCAATGGCTGGTGTAAGCGGGCACAGTTCTGATTTAGAATTATTTATTTTGAATCCCGAATAGAGTGCAAACTCATGTATGTCTGTCATTATGGGTTCCAAATTTACCTTAGGGTCCCGGACATAGAGAAGGGTGTCATCGGCATAAAGCAAAATTATTTGAGGTGGGTCTGTCATTCTAATACCCCTGTGACTGTGGATCTTACGTACATACACAGCCATTGGTTCGATTGTTAAGGCAAAGAGTATGGGAGAAAATGGACAGCCCTGTCTGGTGCCTCTACCAAGAGGAAATAATGTGGACATGGTGTGGTTGGTGAGAACTCTGGCTCCCGGCTTGGTGTATAAAAACCAAACACATTTTTGAAAATATGAGCCCAACCCAAAGCATTCAAGTACTGCAAATAGATAGCTACAGGATACCAAATCGAAGGCCTTTTCGGCATCTAGTGCTGCTACCGCCGCCCTTGCCTTCGGGTTTATTTTTACCATCTCCGAACAGTCGCTGGAGATTGAGGGCAGTGGACCTCATTGGAATAAAGCCAGATTGGTCATCGTGCACCAATTTGGGCATATTGGGGAGCAGTCTAGTTGTAAGGATTTTAGCGAATATCTTTGCATCAGAATTGATTAGGGAGAGAGGCCTATATGAGGGCATCGTGAGGTGGACACAGAGGCTTCAACAACACAGTTATTATGGCTTCTCGCATAGGGTCTGGTAGTATGCCTCGGTCCATAGCTTTTTCCCAGACGTTCAAAAAGATAGGGGCTAACTCTTTGTGATAATTTTTATATAGTTCAATGCCCAGGCCGTCCGAACCCAGGGCCTTCCTGGCCGTCAAGGCTTTAATGGCATGTACTATTTCTTCCTTGGTGATCAGCAAGTCTAGTTGGATTTTTGCTTCGGACGAGAGTACAGATAGCCCTAGCCCATTCAGGTAGTCAGCAGTCTGACTTGCTGTCATTGCATTATGATTCAAGTACAAATCTGCTTAGAACCTTGTACATTTGTTACTTATTTCTTCCCCTTGGGTCACCACCCTTCTGTCTGTCGCTCGAATACCAGCTATGGGGTTGCTATAACTTTCGGCATTCAACATGTTTGCCAGGGTTCTCCTCACTTTGTCTCCCTCCCCATATATGCATGCCCTAACTGGGGCGGCTATGTATTGCACCTCCCTGTCAGCCAATTTATGAAAATCCCCTAACAGTCTATTAATGACTGCCAGGGTTTCCCTGTCATGAGTAGCGCTATAACTCTTTTCTTGATCTAGTATTTGGGATTCTACCTGGCTCAATTCCTTCCTGACATTTCTAAGTAGGCCTGTAGATTTTGAAATGAGGGTGCTGCGGATCCAGACCTTGAAGGTCTCCCAAAGTATAGAATAAGTGCTCACTGATCCTTTGTTGATGTCAAGGAAATATGGGATTTCTGTGGGCAGAGATTCTGATACATTGGGATCTTGGAGGATATGAGAGGTCATCCTCCATTGCGGGGCGTGTGGCAGGGCATCCCCAAGTTCGAGCAGGAGGAAGACCGGGGAATGGTCAGAAAGCGTACATGGATGAATCTTGCATCCTAACACTGTCAGTCTAGGGTCGTGTCAAGGATTGTGTTAAAATCTCCCCCACACCAGCACGTGTCTGTTTTACTTCTCGTATATTGAAAACCTAACGATGGATGGATAAGCGTAAGGACCCCGCTGGCCTGTGTGGAATTTTCAGTGTGGTATCGGAGAGGGCCCCAGGTGGTAAGAAGGGTGGTATTGACTTTGTGTAATGCATGTGTCTCATGAAGCATTAGTATATGTGGGTTGTGCCGTGTGACATATGCACCCACTTAGCTTTCCCAGGTTTATTAAAGCCCTGTACATTCCAAGTTAACAGTTTAATTCTCAACCCTTTGCCACCCGTGTGTATAGTATATACCATTTGTAATTTTCATATGTATCGCTGCATTTAACCGCACTCATAATATTCACAGTGTTCATAGCTTCATGAACATACATTTTAAAAATGTTAACTCCCCCAGCTCGGTCTGATTCTCTGTCCCACAGCTCCTTTTCAACTGGCTCCTCAGAAGCAGACCATTTCACACCCTTCCCCCCCACCCGCACCATCAACCCTAACACATTGATGTTTCCCTCTTAACTTGTGGAACCTTCCCGAGGTGCATATGCTGCAGCTACATGGCTGCCACACCCAGGCACCCTCGATCCTGTCTTACATTTTTTTTTTTATTGCAGCCACCCATTCACACCACAATTCAACAAATCTAAAAGAATATCACAGTCTCCAACATTCAGTCTGCTGGGTCTCCTCTTTCATCATTGGGTCGTGGATTCATGTTCTGGTCTGCTACGTGTTTGCGCGGTGGTAAGGGGATGGAAGCTTCAATATAATCCATTACTGCCACAGGTTTCTCGAAGAAGTGCGCTCTGCCGCCATGTTGTATTCGTATTTTGGCTGGTAAATCAGGGCATATGGGTTCCGGCGTAGTCAATGTTGCTGCTTCACTGATTCATAGGATCTCCTCTGGGCCTGTATTCCTGCAGCAAAGTCACGGTAGACTGCACGGTTCTCTTTGTAGTGCAGCGTTCCCATCTCTCTGGATAATCTAAGGATTGTGTCTCTCTCTCTGTAGTTAAGCAATCATTGATGATGGTACGGGGTGGAGCTCCAGGTTTAGGCATGGGGCAAGAGTGCGGTGTGCTCTTTCCACCAGAAAATGGTCTGAGAACGACTGTTCCAAAGAGTGATTTTAGGAGGCCCTCAATGTGCCCCTCCATCAGGCCTTTAGACAAGGATTCTGCAACTCCGACTATTCGAATGTTGTTTCTCCTAGATCTGGACTCCAAATCGTCACATTTGCCCTGCATTTTAGAGAGTTCCCCTTTCAGCTGTGCAATTTCGTGGCTGTGTCGACCAATCGTGTCTTGATTTGTGATTATCCTAGACTCGGTATCCATTATACGGGAGCTTTCTTTGTCCAGTCTTGCCTTGAGCGATCCAATGGTGGCTAGGATATCATCCAACTTTAAGTTTACAGATAGGAATCAATTTTGCATAGTGGCCAGTAGATGGTCATCCCTGGAGTTGGCTGTGGCCGTTGTTGAGGATTCGGTGGCTGATGAGGTTGTTGCCGTCACTGCCATAGTTTGGGAGTTTTTAAAAGAATCCATCGGACCTTTTTTCTTATCCCCACAGCCCTTTGTCATTATTGATAGGTCGCTGTGTATTGGCGGATTTCTGGTTTCCATGAGATGGATCGACTAACCTTTGTGCCACTGGGATATTTGCCACAGGCTGACCGTCCAGTTTATCTGGATTTATATTGTGTGGTTGCACACTTACAGTGTTGACTGTATTTCACCGTAGTCTGTGCAGTGAAGGCGTGTACTCCATTCAATGGTCAGCCTTTCGCGTGTATCTCAGGAGAGGGAATGTGTTTCCTGCTGTGTGTTTAGCCAGCAACGTGATAGATGGGTGGCAATCATCCGGCCCGTGGCCTACCATATCCGCACAGTTCTAAAGATGATTGGTATCATGGTCAGTCCCAAACTCTAAGGAGCTCACTGTTGTAGCCTCGACCGGGCTGTATTGCACGGTATTCAGGCTATATGACTCTGTCTAGCTCTACACAGTGCCAGTGGCTTCGTATCGTGTAGCGGGGGAGGCTGGGGAAGCAGTTCCCAGCTCTTTGTGCACAGTGTTCGTGATGGTCCAAGTATTTCCTATCATGCCCCAATGTGCCCCGATTGAGCAGTGGATGCTTTCCCTTAACCAATATGCATTGCCTGAGTGGTTGAGTTCCAACTGGCACTAATGATATTGAGTGTCCCCGCTGTAGCATAAGGAAGCGCTGCGCCTCTGCCTCGTGTCTGGCCCAGATTGAATGATGCTTCTCCCAATGTGTCAAATCTTAGTGGCTAGGTCCCCAGCTCGCACTAATTATGGTAATTGCCCTGGCCGCAGCGACAGAGGGTGTTGTATTACCTTTTTGGTGAGTACTGTTTCTTGACTTTATATTGAGTATAAAAATGTATTGTGCTGTCCCACATAGTGCTGCATATTGGGACACTGAACGGACATATGGATCAGTGGCTCGAGGTGCATATGGCACGTATTGCAGGGTCTGGTGGATCTACATAGTCACAGCTGCTACGATAGGCAGTCATCACCTTCCCCATATTTTTGCTTTCAGCATTGTGCAGTTTTCCCCAAGGATATTTGTTCTGGCCCCGATACGTTTCAGCCCCCCTTGGGCACGGTGTAAGGCACTCATTTGGCGGGAAGGTATGCACCTTCCCAATGAGGCTCAGGCAAAGTCTAGGCTGCAGCTCTGTGCTTATTTCAAGTTACGGATTAGGGGGGGTTTGTAGTTCCTTACCTGTAGTGGTCTCACGTGAGGCATCCAACGGTGCTCCCTGATGTCCTCTCCTCACGGCATGCCGGGCTGCTGGGCGCCGCTCGAGGTCCCCATGCAAGATGGCACAGTATGTACGGATCAGACGCTGTTCAGCATGGGGTTCGAATTGAACCGCTCTTGATTACTTTGCGGGTTTCGTCACAACTGTGTTGGCCGTATTACCACACTAGAGTCCCCTGCACCTGGGGTAATTCGCCGCTTATCCGGCTGTTTTATTTTCTCTGGGCCGCAGCGGGGCACAGCTCTCTAGCTCATCCAAAGGATCTGAGCTATGCAGCCGCAGGGCACCAACTCAGGACGGTCACCGGTGGCTCCGGTATGATGTACCGGTGGGGCTGGTGCTTAGGGGAGGCAATGTAATTTGTCTTCCGGTCCAGGGCGGTAGCGAAGCGTGCATCGGCCACTGTGTCAGAACATTTCAGGAGAACTCTGGTGCAGCACTTCCCAGCCAGCCAGTGTTCAGGGCTTACTTCTCCCCCTCGCGTCCTTCAATGATTGGCTCCCTCTGTGGCCTCGGGTAGATTCCGCGTGGCTCTCTTCGGCACCCCACCTTCAGTGATGTCCCCTCTCCAACTCACCGAAGGGATATCTCAGCCACTCTAAGTCAGATTTTCCTGATATTTACGGCATGTGTTCTCTAGCATTTACTGGACAGGCAGCGTTGCAGATCTCGTCGGTGGGTGGCTTCGAGACGAATATTTTCTTTATCAGGATGTGGTCCAGATCGGAGCTCTATAGTTAGGTGTCCATTGCGTGCGTGCACAACAGTGCCCCCCTATTAAAACACTTTTAATGACACCACCGCAAACGACCCTCGGACAACACCGCAATACCTGGCTCCTTATTGAGGGGATACTGACCCCTCCAATCTATGTTCCCCTTGAGATCGACTACCAGTCACTATTTCAACTACCAAATTTGTTTATTTGACTGTACTGCAACTAGTTGTTTGATGCCCTTGGGGTTAGTGCGCTTTACAAATGAAAAATAAATACATAAATAAGGTATTATCATTGTGATTTATTTTTGGTTGTCAGTGATGCAGTCATGTGTGATGTCATCAAGTGATGTTTGTTTTTTCCGGAATGTTTACAACTTTCCATAATTAAGATTTCCCACAAAGAATTGTTCAAAGAAAATATGACAACAGGGTGTCCTTTACAAGAAAGACGCCCATTACATTAACAGAAATGTCACAAAAGTCAGAGAATATTTTTTCACCATGATCTCCAGGTAGAGTCAGAAAAACAAACGGTGTACGACATGAATTACATTTTAAAATCCGGAAGACCTCCCCATCTGCCCACGCCTGAACATGATAATGTGGGTTTCCAGTTCTTACTTTTGGGATAAATGATAAAAGACATGAGTCGGATGACCATATATTTGCTCAAGTGCAAATGCATTTTGGGCTTGCACAAGCAGTGCACAATTGCATTAGTGCGAGTTCAAATGACTTTGCACTGCATTTGTAGTAGCACTCATGCAATTGTGTTTGGGCACATGTATGTTAATCCTTTTCTCATTCTTCAAAACGGAAGTGTGTTTAGTTGTATCTGTGGTTGGTTCTTCTCAATCCCCATGGCAACAGGAACATGCAAGCTCTCCTCCAGACCTTGGTGGCAAATGCGAACAATCCAAATATCCGTTTCAAAAGTCCACCCTTTTGCATTAACAATTAATGGTTAACGAAATGTTATTGACAAGAGGAAGATGGAGAAGAGATCTAACAGGAACAGTTACATTGTTTTATTTTTTTTATTTTATTGGGCTCTAGGAATCCTACATAGGACACACACCAGCAAATATTGGCCAACATAGACAACTTCTTACAAAGACCAATTGTGAGTACTACATCATGGGCGGTTCTGGGTATGCACAGGCGCTGTCTTTACATGCACAATCACATCCGCACCAGTGCTACTCGGTATTCAATTTGCCCTATCTTGACTTATCCCAATGTTGGGTGTAACCACAGTGTGCAGACAGGTGTACTCATCTTGGATTATAGCTCAACAGAACACTCTGAGCTTGCAGCCGTTGCCCGCGGTGCAGCAAAAGATCATCAGAACAATTAAGATTTGGCTAGAGGAAATAAAAAGAACACAACGATCCGAATGCGCTAATGACATGTACTTATGCCAATCCTCCATGCATGCTTTGAAAGTCCGAACAAAGGATATGTGATCAAGTTGTGTTATGTTAGGTTAATTTATGCCGCGCACCACTAACACCTAAGGGCAGTCTCCAGCGATCACGTGGCTCTGCAAGAGGAGAGGCGTGGGTGTGTCAGTGGGGGTAGGATGATAGGATAGGTTCAGAACCAGGAGGTACTGGCGCCTGTGAGCGTTGTCTTGCATGTGGGAGTTGGTTCTGGAGGGCGTGTGTGTTGTAACCGTAAAGGTAGGACTCAGTGCCTCGTATGTGTGCTAGTGTTTGTGTGTCGTGTGACATTAGGGTGGGGCATGTGGTCGTGCACACTGGTTGGTTGTACACATAAGAGGTCCAGAGTCTCAGATGACAGATTAGGTGTTTGAATGTATTGTGTTGCTCTGCATTTGTGTAGTATAGATGGATTTATGGACAATGGGTGCGAGCATTAGATTAGTTTGTGGTGTGTTTATGTGTAGTGTGGCTGTCCCCTAGTCCTGTATAGTGGCGTTGGTTATGTTGGAGGAGCAGGAAATGGGGGCAAGCAGGTTAGTAAGTTGATTTCTTTGATGTCTCTGGCATGAGTCTACAGCTGCTGTTCAATGGTGATCAAGTGATCAATTTAACAAGCCACAAGGGTTCAGAATCAAGAGGAGAAAATTATCCCTTTAGCTGTTGCTACTAAAATGTGAGTTGGCAGCAACAGACCGTGACACATTGCAGAGGCGCATAGTTTCTACACCACGCTCAGTCTCCTCCACTATTTTATAAGTAAGCATCCATGATCCCAGAGAAGGATACTTCCACAGGTTCAGGGAACTTTAATCATACTTGGCTCTTCCAGCATGTCTTTCTGGCTGCCTTCATAATACTTCTAGCATAGACATGTATGTGAATGAATCCTCTAAGAATGTTACAGAAGTGCATCATGCTAACACCGATAGTGACTGGGAATGATGGACCGGTACAATTTGTAAGTAAAGATCAGTGATTTTATTATGGATCCTTCCACTGAAAAGAACGTGTATGCCATGTTCTTACCACGTGGCACTTTAAGATAGCACTGTGAATATTAGCCTGCATCCCATGCTCTGAGAATTGTTAATATTGCATTGAGTCACACTGGCGTGTTTTCTCTTGTACCCAAACTGCATTGTGAAACCTAAGCCTCTCTCCCACTATACAGGACTTTCAAATTTAGGTGTGTTTCTCTCCTGTACCCAAACTGCATTGTGAAACCTAGGCCTCTCCTCCACTATACAGGACTCTCAAATCTAGGTGTGCCTCTCTCCTGCACTCAAACTGCACTGGTAAACCGAGGCCTCTCTCTCCCACTATACAGGATTTTCGGATCTAGGTGTGTTCTCTTTTTCTTTTACTCAAACTGCATTGTGAGGACTAGGCCTCTCTCCCACTATACGGGACTCTCGAATTTAGGTGTGTCTCTCCCTTGTACTCAAACTGCACTGTGAAACCTAGGCCTCTCTCCCACTATACAGGACTCTCGAATCTAGCGGGGTCATTACGACCTGGGCGCAAAGGGATACCGGGCACCGGTAATGACACCGGTCCCTGTAATCCCTTTGAGCCCTATTATGAGGTCCCTTTGCGGGTCCCTCCCTTAACGCCTGGTTTTTACCAGGCGTTCTGGATGGGACCTGCAAAGGGATACTGGGGTCAATAAAGGTACCGCCATTTGCGGTACCGTTATTGACGCCTTCCCATTGAGCCCTATGGGGGCTCAAATGGGAATGGGGAATGGCTTTTCAAATGGGGACTTACCGGTCCCTCAATGGTCGGAATAGACCGGTAAGTCCCCATACCACCAAGTTGGTGGCGGTACCGGTATTGGTGCTAGTCATGGCGCTAATAGCACCATGACTAGCACCAACCTCGGAATGAGGGCATAGTTGTGTTTCTCTCTTGTACTCTAACTACATTGTGAAACCTAGGTCTCTCTCCCACTTTATAGGACTCTCCAATCTAGGTGTGTCTCTCTCCGGTACTCAAATTACACTGTGAAACCTAGGCCTCTCTCCCACTGTTCAGGATTCTCAAATCTAGGTGTGTTTTCTTTTCTTGTACTCAAGCTGCATTGTGAAACCCTGGCCTCTCTCCCACTATAGAGGATTCCTGAATCTAGGTGTGTTTTCTCTTTTCTTGTACTTAAACTACATTGTGAAACCTAGGCCTCTCTCCCACTATACAGGATTCTCGGAACTAGATGTGTTTTTGTTTTTTCTTGTACTCAAACTACATTGTGAGGCCTAGGCCTATCTCCCACTATACAGGACTCTCAAATCTAGGTGTGTTTCTCTCCAGTACTCAAACTGCACTGTGAAACCTAGGCATCTCCCCCACTGCAATAGCTCAAACCTTTGCATACCTATCTCACCCAAAAACCAATAACATCTTGGCCTGCAAAGGAAACACAGGCAACTGAAAGATAGAAAGCTAGAATCATACCACAGAACAAGCTGGGAGAGATCAGGATGGAAGGGGAAGGATAATATGCCAAAAATGTTTTCAACGTAAACACAGGCAGCAATGGATCACTGACAAGGAATAGATAGGAAATGAACCAGGGCTAGTAAATAACCCACTAACCCAAAATCTCAAACTTCTGCATAAATATCTCACCCAAAAAGCCACACAACCACCCTCTCACACAACAAACCGCACACACTTCACCACATTGCAACAACACAGAAAAAACACATAAGCCACACCAACAGCACACAAGGTCTCACATCGATCTGATATTCCCACCCAAGCTCGGCGCTTGGTGAAAACCGAACTGCAGCTGTCAACAGGACATCACCCTCTCTCTTTCCTACTCCCTCTCCACCTGACTAACCATCCCCCCACCTTCTTGTTTGCAGATCCGCCTGAGCGCCTGGGGACCAATTCCTTTGGTGGCGATGCGTGGTACACATACCTCTAACATTAACATGTCGAGAACATGTATTTCACGTTCTTAGCACTTGGCTCCTTGTGCTAAGGATGTGACGTGCATGCCCTTTCTGCATTTTATGCTAATTGTGGTTAGCACTGAACAAAACATGTCTGCAGCCTGTAAACATTCTTTTAGCTGGCCAAGGCTGGACATGTTTGATATGAACAATACGAATGAGCCTGTGAAGGTGAGCCATTGAAAGTATCTTCTGCCACTTTCTGTTCCATACCCTCAGATCCCCAAAATATTATTCTCTATCAAACTCATGCAGGTCGAAGCAACATCCAATGAGGTAATTGCTCAACAAATCCTGTGACAGCAGCAGCTGCGCACAGGTCCTCTTATCCTTTAAGGTGCACTGGATGCAGCAGGATAGACAGGCTGCAAGCTCCTTGCGTACATCACATGAGCTAAAGTAAGCTTAAAAACCCTTGTTGGCATTGATAATATTCTGTGCTCTTACATTGAACTTAATACCAGACTTCTACTGATTCCAAGCACAGTAAAATAGTTTTTATTATTACCCAATGTAATGTTTTTTCAGTGCATCAACCTTGAAAGGACGAAAGGCTGAACTGGCCATGCCAAAGGATTTGAACCTGGGACTTTCAGGCGGGAACAATGCCAGAAGCCAGTCCATAACTCAGTTATCCTCCCACCACATATTTAGGCGGATGGCTAGTGGG
Organism: Ambystoma mexicanum; assembly: GCF_040938575.1. Taxonomy (NCBI): domain Eukaryota; kingdom Metazoa; phylum Chordata; class Amphibia; order Caudata; family Ambystomatidae; genus Ambystoma; species Ambystoma mexicanum. The sequence continues at coordinate 241,430,924 of NC_090940.1, read as the reverse complement.
AACGGGGGGGGGGGGGGGCATTTTAGGTGATGGCCCAAAAAGGCCAATAACCATAAATTCCACTGCAAATGTTCACCTCTGTTTTAGAGTTGACAATGCAAAATGTGAATAGAAACACTTGCGCTCTTCATGAGCATTGATACTGTCGACGCTGTAGGGCGGACATCACCTAAAAAGAGCTATACACATTTTACACATTTCCTTATATCTAACTTGCAACTTGACACAGTGAAAGGGAGCACTGTGCAGGGCCCATCTCAGAATGCAGTCTTTTAGGAATCAGGGACACATTTTAGGAAGCAGTGAGCATATTCGCCAGCACATCTCCAAAATGTGCATTCAGCCCAAAATGGAAGCACATGTCATATGTACATGCAGCAATTCACTTTCCCTTAGCATGAGCACTTGTACCACACAAGTAATGTTATGTTTCAGCCCGCCACTCTGCCATTCCCCAGGTTTTCCGCCCCAAGCCTGCCTCCCCAACCACCTGCGCGCCCGATTGGCCAAGGAAACCCCTCACTGAAAATCACTAGGTGCGCAGCGTCCTCGTCGGCACCATTTGGGACCACCATGCCGCGAAGGTTGAGTTTTGCAGCACACTGAGGCCAGGGTTTTAGGAAGCTGCTTTGGGCCCAACAGTTGTTAATTAAATTGTACTTCTAGCGCACTCGGCGCTTTCAGCCTGCTATTCCACCATTCCCCATGTTTTCCGGCAGAAACCCGCCTCCCGACCCTCCCCCGCACCCGATTGGTCAAGGAAACCCCTCACTGCGAACCACTAGGTGTGCGGCGTCCTCGCCAGCACCATTTGGGACCACCATGCTACCAGGGTGAGTTGCGCAGCGCATTGAGGCCAGAGCTTTAGAAAGCTGCTTTGGGCCCAACAGTTGTTAAGTTGTACTTTCAGCGCACTCAGCACTTTCAGCCGGCTACTACGCCATTCCCCATGTTTTTCCACTCCAAGCCCGCCTCCTGACCCTCCCACGCACCTGATTAGCTGAAGAAACCCCTCACTGAGAACCACTGGGTGCGCATCGTCCTCGTCGGCACCATTTGGGACCACCATGCTGCCAGTGTGAGTTGGCCAGCACACTGAGGCCAGGGCTTTAGAAAGCCACTTTGGGCCCAACAGTTGTTAATTAAATCGTACTTCTAGTGCACTCAGTGCTTTCAGGCCGCCACTCCAACATAGCCACCACACCCCAAACTCAGCCATCCCGGGTCCTGTACTGTGATATCTGTGACATGAAGCGACCTTGCTACCTCGGCGGCCCCCCCAATCCATTCCCTCTCCTCTGCCCTTCACCAACCCCCCCACCTGAAATAACACACAGATACATTTATTTGTGGATGTATAGGCCGCAGTTGCTTTATTAAGCAGGAGGTAGCTTACAGGTGCTCCGTTACTCGCATTTGGCAGTACTGCTCAGGATATTCTACTCTGAGCAGCACCCCTTTACATTCCCCACTTGTTGGCGAGCAGCATCCGTGGAGTGGAACTGACGCCGTTACTTTTACTTTACTTTAGCCAGGACTCCCGACTTGGCGAGCAGCTTCAGTTAAGCGGAGCTGACGCCGTTACTTTTTATTTTACTTTAGCATGATCTTCCGATTTGACTGGCGAGCAGCTTCCGTTAAGTGGAGCCGACGCCGTTACTTTTCCCACTTTACTTTTCGTGAGCCAACTTGTTGGCGAGCAGCTTCAGTTAAGCGGAGCTGACGCCGTTACTTTCCCACTTTTCTTTTCGGGTATCCTCTTGTTGGTGAGCAGCATCCGTGGAGCGGAACTGACGCCGTTACTTTTCACTTTACTTTTCCGTGAACTCCCGACTTGAATCACGAGCAGCTTCCGTTAAGCAGAGCTGACGCCGTTACTTTTTACTTTACTTTAGCATGAACTTCCGACTTGACTGGCGAGCAGCTACCGTTAAGCGGTATTGACATAACATTGAAAAAGAAAAGAAAAACATATACAAAAAATAATAAGTCATTTCAATGATTAGTACATAATAACCCTTCACAAAGCCACCTGCGTGATAATGCAGTCTTCAAATTCAAAGGTGGTTTGTACCTGGTGCTGCCAAGTGTTTGACATGGATATATTTGTGGCGCATTTAAAGGTGAAAGCTCATCATCATTTTTGGCAATTTGACAACAGAGTAGAGGGTCTCTAAGTCTCCGTAGATGCTTTACACCTATGCGACAAAAGACAGCATACAGTATATGTGATCAAGGATTTTCAGCAACACATACCTAATTAGGTCGAGGGGAGCAAACACAAAAGGTATCAACCAAAAAGCCCCTCAACATTAGTCAATGACTTAATTATAATGTGTTCTTATTTATTTATAAATGTGTTTAAAATTTGTGTGATCCAGATGTTTCTACAAATGGAGCTATGGCTGTTGAAGTAATTGGATAAACAGCGATATTTGACACATTAACCTCAGGTACATCAATACTCCACACAAAGGCTTTTTGTATTGTTGGTGAACTCGTCCCCAATTTTAAGGGCATTCTGACACTAACAAACACAGAGCATCCTACTGTGCTGGTATCCAATGTTTAGCCACACATGACTTCTCATGCTGAGAAGGATAACTACCCTTGGCCTGGCTGCAACTGAAAAAAAGCCCGTTTTAGCAGAAGGTCTTCTTGGAGACGAGCGAGACGGGATGGAAGGAAATGATGAAGTCATTGCTTCTTAACCAATGGAAATTCCTCTGGCTAATATTCTGCTCCTTTTCTAGCCGCAGTACCTATAGACCGTGGCTGAGGGCGATGGACATGGCAATAATGACAGGAATACTGGCACAGTGCATGGCCAGAGGTTATGGCCTGTGAGCAGTACACAGATCAAACTGTTAACAAGGATAATTCTCTGAGCATATGGTGTTAAGCCATAACGCTATTCACAGGGTATGCTCAGAGTCCATGCTTTTTGGGCACTCTGCAAGTGGGTAATGCACCTGGAGAAGGGTTTTGCATAAGCCCTTAGTCTAGTTTGATGTAGTGACCAGTCAACTGGAACTATTGAAACACTAATTTTTTTAATTTTTTTAAAACTTTGTTTATTGATGGTCCTGTCGATAATCACACATTGCAAAGATTCCGCTACAGTGCGGGACATCACAAACCCAAAGATACTTAAGTGTCTTTTTTACCTCAAGGCATGGATGTAGGTGAAAAGTCATCGTCTGATATCATATTACACAGATAGGCCCTGAAGGGTGCCCATATATTTTTCGGTCGATTTGTTACAGTCATGGACAATACAAATTGTTCTTCGCATTTGTTTACAAATGTCAGTTCGCGTAGGAATTCATCCATCTGGGGTGCATGTGGGGCCTTCCAGCATTTCAATATGCACCCTTTAGCAACAGCGCACATTACATTAAAGAGTCTCCTTGTAGTTTCAGCCACCTTACCAATGTCCCCAAACAGATATTTCAGGGGAGTGAGGGATTTACGGATTGTGTTATTATCTCGATTACTCCGGCCACATTTCCCCAAAACATTGTAACCACCGGACATTCCCAGTACATGTGAAAAGCATTTGCATGTGGAACCACACATTTCTGAGATTTCCCTGGAACAACTCTCTGTAAACTTGTCCATTTTGGCAGGGGTGCAATGCAATTGAAATAAGGATTTTGAACTGGATGAGGCGCAGGCCATCATTCAGGGACACTTTTTTGGTCAAATGACAGCATTTGTATCATTGCTCGTTGCTGATTGGTGTACCCAGGTTTGTTTCCCATGTATCTTTCATGGTGTTTTGGGACCGGGAATGCGTTTGTATCAAGATGTACAGTTTGGAGATAACCGCCCCATGCCATCGCCTGATGTTACAGCTCTTATGAATTCATGTGTGGTGGGTTCCTCCAGAAACATTGCCATCTCCCCCCAAATGCAGGTTTCATACGATAATACTGCAACAGCCTCAGCTGTCCACCCCCAAATAGTTTCCATGAACACATCCAAACTTACATATCTACCTTTCGGGTACATATCTCGCACCTTCAATTGCTTGCCCGTGTCCCAGGTTCTTTGTAAGGCTTCATCATATGTGGGGGAAATGCCAGGGAAGCACCAAAGTGGCGCCTCTGGGTCGTATGGTACATTTATGTTTTTTCTTTTATATATCGTGGACCAGGCGTGGATAGTGACCCTAACAGGGTCGAGTTGACAGGAGTCTTTATGATGCGCACTGAACATTACGGATCTGAGATCCGTGGGGGGTGCTGCATATCTTTCTATCAGGATGTGTGTGGCGGTATCTCCCTGGTTGTACCAGTGTTTGGCGAAATGGGCTTGTGCCGATAAATAATACAGTGAAAAATCTGGAGCAGCGATGTCACCGGTCGAGCATGGTTCCACAAGCTTTTCCCACTTCATTCTCGTGATTTCGCCTCCCCAGACAAACGAGGTGGCCAAAGACTGGAGCTTGGCAAAGAACGCTCTGTCTGGCCATAGGGGGATGTTGCCAAAACAGTACAACAGTTTGGGAAGGACAACCATTTTGAGGAGTGCTATCCACCGTATATGGAGATAGGGAGGTTAGTCCACAATTGAAGCTTCACAGCCAGCAATTGCAGGAGACCACCATGGTTGTCAGCATACAACATCTGCCTATCCCTTGATACAATAATGCGTAGGTAACGAACCTGTATCGGCTCCCATTTGAATCCATTAATGTTTCGTGGACATTCAATGGCTGGTGTAAGCGGGCACAGTTCTGATTTAGAATTATTTATTTTGAATCCCGAATAGAGTGCAAACTCATGTATGTCTGTCATTATGGGTTCCAAATTTACCTTAGGGTCCCGGACATAGAGAATGGTGTCATCGGCATAAAGCAAAATTATTTGAGGTGGGTCTGCCATTCTAATACCCCTGTGACTGTGGATCTTACGTACATACACAGCCATTGGTTCGATTGTTAAGGCAAAGAGTATGGGAGAAAATGGACAGCCCTGTCTGGTGCCTCTACCAAGAGGAAATAATGTGGACATGGTGTGGTTGGTGAGAACTCTGGCTCCCGGCTTGGTGTACAAAAACCAAACACATTTTTGAAAATATGAGCCCAACCCAAAGCATTCAAGTACTGCAAATAGATAGCTACAGGATACCAAATCGAAGGCCTTTTCGGCATCTAGTGCTGCTACCGCCGCCCTTGCCTTCGGGATTATTTTTACCATCTCTCCGAACAGTCGCTGGAGATTGAGGGCAGTGGACCTCATTGGAATAAAGCCAGATTTTAAAGGATTTTAGCGAATATCTTTGCATCAGAATTGATTAGGGGGAGAGGCCTATATGAGGGCATCGTGAGGTGGACACAGAGGCTTCAACAACACAGTTATTATGGCTTCTCGCATAGGGTCTGGTAGTATGCCTCGGTCCATAGCTTTTTCCCAGACGTTCAAAAAGATAGGGGCTAACTCTTTGTGATAATTTCTATATAGTTCAATGCCTAGGCCGTCCGAACCCAGGGCCTTCCTGGCCGTCAAGGCTTTAATGGCATGTACTATTTCTTCCTTGGTGATCGGCAAGTCTAGTTGGATTTTTGCTTCGGACGAGAGTACAGATAGCCCTATCCCATTCAGGTAGTCAGCAGTCTCACTTGCTGTCATTGCATTATGATTCAAGTACAAATCTGCTTAGAACCTTGTACATGTGTTACTTATTTCTTCCCCTTGGGTCACCACCCTTCGGTCTGTCGCTCCAATACCAGCTATGGGGTTGCTATAACTTTCGGCTTTCAACATGTTTGCCAGGGTTCTCCTCACTTTGTCTCCCTCCCCATATATGCATGCCCTAACTGGGGCGGCTATGTATTGCACCTCCCTGTCAGCCAATTTATGAAAATCCCCTAACAGTCTATTAATGACTGCCAGGTTTTCCCTGTCATGAGTAGCACTGTAAATCTTTTCTTAATCTAGTATTTGGGATTCTACCTGGCTCAATTCCTTCCTGACATTTCTAAGTAGGCCTGTAGATTTTGAAATGAGGGTGCTGCGGATCCAGACCTTGAAGGTCTCCCAAAGTATAGAATAAGTGCTCACTGATCCTTTGTTGATGTCAAGGAAATATGGGATTTCTGTGGGCAGAGATTCTGATACATTGGGATCTTGGAGGATATGAGAGGTCATCCTCCATTGCGGGGCGTGTGGCAGGGCATCCCCAAGTTCGAGCAGGAGGAAGACCGGGGAATGGTCAGAAAGCGTAGGTGGATGAATCTTGCATCCTAACACTGTCAGTCTAGGGTCGTGTCAAGGATTGTGTTAAAATCTCCCCCACACCAGCACGTGTCTGTTTTACTTCTCGTATATTGAAAACCTAACGATGGATGGATAAGCGTAAGGACCCCGCTGGCCTGTGCGGAATTTTCAGTGTAGTATCGGAGAGGGCCCCAGGTGGTAAGAAGGGTGGTATTGACTTTGTGTAATGCATGTGTCTCATGAAGCATTAGTATATGTGGGTTGTGCCGTGTGACATATGCACCCACTTAGCTTTCCCAGGTTTATTAAGGCCCTGTACATTCCAAGTTAAAAGTTTAATTCTCAACCCTTTGCCACCTGTGTGTATAGTATATACCATTTGTAATTTTCATATGCATCGCTGCATTTAACCGCACTCATGATATTCACAGTGTTCATAGCTTCATGAACATACATTTTAAAAATGTTAACTCCCCCAGCTCGGTCTGATTCTCTGTCCCACAGCTCCTTTTCAACTGGCTCCTCAGAAGCAGACCATTTCACACCCTTCGCCCCCACCCGCACCATCAACCCCAACACATTGATGTTTCCCTCTTAACTTGTGGAACCTTCCCGAGGTGCATATGCTGCAGCTACATGGCTGCCACACCCAGGTACCCTTGATCCTGTCTTAATTTTTTTTTTTTATTGCAGCCACCCATTCACACCGCAATTCAACAAATCTAAAAGAATATCACAGTCTCCAACATTCAGTCTGCTGGGTCTCCTCTTTCATCATTGGGTCGTGGATTCATGTTCTGGTCTGCTACGTGTTTGCGCGGTGGTAAGGGGATGGAAGCTTCAATATAATCCATTACTGCGACAGGTTTCTCGAAGAAGTGCGCTCTGCCGCCATGTTGTATTCGTATTTTGGCTGGTAGATCAGGGCATATGGGTTCCGGCGTAGTCAATGTTGCTGCTTCGCTGGTTCATAGGATCTCCTTTGGCCCTGTATTCCTGCAGCAAAGTCACGGTAGACTGCACGGTTCTCTTTGTAGTGCAGCGTTCCCATCTCTCTGGATAATCTAAGGATTGTGTCTCTATCTCTGTAGTTAAGCAATCATGTGATGATGGTACGGGGTGGAGCTCCAGGTTTAGGCATGGGGCAAGAGTGTGGTGCGCTCTTTCCACCAGAAAATGGTCTGAGAACGACTGTTCCAAAGAGGGATTTTAGGAGGCCCTCAATGTGCCCCTCCATCAGGCCTTTAGACAAGGATTCTGCAACTCCGACTATTCGAATGTTGTTTCTCCTGGATCTGGACTCCAAATCGTCACATTTGCCCTGCATTTTACAGAGTTCCCCTTTCAGCTGTGCAATTTCGTGGCTGTGTTGACCAATCGTGTCTTGATTTGTGCTTATCCTAGACTCTGTATCCATTATACGGGAGCTTTCTTTGTCCAGTCTTGCCTTGAGCGATCCAATGGTGGCTAGGATATCATCCAACTTTAAGTTTACAGATAGGAATCAATTTTGCATAGTGGCCAGTAGATGGCCATCCCTGGAGTTGGCTGTGGCCGTTGTTGAGGATTCGGTGGCTGATGAGGTTGCTGCCGTCACTGCCATAGTTTGGGAGTTTTTAAAAGAATCCATCGGACCTTTTTTCTTATCCCCACAGCCCTTTGTCATTATTGATAGGTATTGGCGGATTTCTGGTTTCCATGAGATGGATCGACTAACCTTTGTGCCTTGTGTTTATCTGGATTTATATTGTGTGGTTGCACACTTACAGTGTTGACTGTATTTCACCGTAGTCTGTGCAGTGAAGGCGTGTACTCCATTCAATGGTCAGCCATTCGCGTGTATCTCAGGAGAGGGAATGTGTTTCCTGCTGTGTGTTTAGCCAGCAGTGTGATAGATGGGTGGCAATCATCCGGCCCGTGGCCTACCGTATCCGCACAGTTCTAAAGATGATTGGTATCATGGTCAGTCCCAAACTCTAAGGAGCTCACTGCTGTAGCCTCGACCGGGCTGTATTGCGCGGTATTCAGGCTATATGACTCTGTCTAGCTCTACACAGTGCCAGTGGCTTCGTATCGTGTAGCGGGGGAGGCTGGGGAAGCAGTTCCCAGCTCTTTGTGCACAGTGTTCGTGATGGTCCAAGTATTTCCTATCATGCCCCAATGTGCCCCGATTGAGCAGTGGATGCTTTCCCTTAACCAATATGCATTGCCTGAGTGGTTGAGTTCCAACTGGCACTAATGATATTGAGTGTCCCCGCTGTAGCATAAGGAAGCGCTGCGCCTCTGCCTCGTGTCTGGCCCAGATTGAATGATGCTTCTCCCAATGTGTCAAATCTTAGTGGCTAGGTCCCCAGCTCGCACTAATTATGGTAATTGCCCTGGCCGCAGCGACAGAGGGTGTTGTATTACGTTTTTGGTGAGTACTGTTTCTTGACTTTATATTGAGTATAAAAATGTATTGTGCTGTCCCACATAGTGCTGCATATTGGGACACTGAACGGACATATGGATCAGTGGCTCGAGGTGCATATGGCACGTATTGCAGGGTCTGGTGGATCTGCATAGTCACAGCTGCTACGATAGGCAGTCATCACCTTCCCCCTATTTTTGCTTTCAGCATTGTGCAGTTTTCCCCAAGGATATTTGTTCTGGCCCCGATACGTTTCAGCCCCCCTTGGGCACGGTGTAAGGCACTAATTTGGGGGGAAGGTATGCACCTTCCCGATGAAGCTCAGGCAATGTCTAGGCTGGTGTGGCTGTCCCCTAGTCCTATATAGTGGCGTTGGTTATGTTGGAGGAGCAGGAAAGGGGGGCAAGCAGGTTAGTAAGTTGATTTGTTTGATGTCTCTGGCATGAGTCTTCGGCTGCTGTTCAATGGTGATCAAGTGATCAATTTAGCAAGCCACAAGGGTTCAGAATCAAGAGGAGAAAATTATCCCTTTAGCTGTTGCTACTAAAATGTGAGTTGGCAGTAACAGACCGTGACACATTGCAGAGGCGCATAGTTTCTACACCACGCTCAGTCTCCTCCACTATTTTATAAGTAAGCATCCATGATCCCAGAGAAGGATACTTCCACAGGTTCAGGGAACTTTAATCCTACTTGGCTCTTCCAGCATGTCTTTCTGGCTGCCTTCATAATACTTGTAGCATAGACATGTATGTGAATGAATCCTCTAAGAATGTTACAGAAGTGCATCATGCTAACACCGATAGTGACTGGGAATGATGGACCGGTACAATTTGTAAGTAAAGATCAGTGATTTTATTATGGATCCTTCCACTGAAAAGAACGTGTATGCCATGTTCTTACCACGTGGCACTTTAAGATAGCACTGTGAATATTAGCCTGCATCCCATGCTCTGAGAATTGTTAATATTGCATTGAGTCACACTGGCGTGTTTTCTCTTGTACCCAAACTGCATTGTGAAACCTAAACCTCTCTCCTGCTATACAGGACTTTCAAATCTAGGTGTGTTTCTCTCCTGTACCCAAACTGCATTGTGAAACCTAGGCCTCTCCTCCACTATACAGGACTCTCAAATCTAGGTGTGCCTTTCTCCTGCACTCAAACTGCACTGGTAAACCGAGGCCTCTCTCTCCCACTATACAGGATTTTCGGATCTAGGTGTGTTCTCTTTTTCTTTTACTCAAACTGCATTGTGAGGACTAGGCCTCTCTCCCACTATACGGGACTCTCGAATTTAGGTGTGTCTCTCCCTTGTACTCAAACTGCACTGTGAAACCTAGCCCTCTCTCCCACTATACAGGACTCTCGAATCTAGGGGGGTCATTACGACCTGGGCGCAAAGGGATACCGGGCACCGGTAATGACACCGGTGCCTGTAATCACTTTGCGCCCTATTATGAGGTCCCTTTGCGGGTCCCTCCCTTAACGCCTGGTTTTACCAGGCGTTATGGATGGGACCTGCAAAGGGATACTGGGGTCAATAAAGGTACCGCCATTTGCGGTACCGTTATTGACGCCTTCCCATTGAGCCCTATGGGGGCTCAAATGGGAATGGGGAATGGCTTTTCAAATGGGGACTTACCGGTACCTCAATGGTCGGAATAGACCGGTAAGTCCCCATTCCACCAAGTTGGTGGCGGTACTGGTATTGGTGCTAGTCATGGCGCTAATAGCACCATGACTAGCACCAACCTCGGAATGAGGGCCTAGGTGTGTTTCTCTCCTGTACTCTAACTACATTGTGAAACCTAGGTCTCTCTCCCACTTTATAGGACTCTCCAATCTGGTGTGTCTCTCTCCGGTACTCAAATTACACTGTGAAACCTAGGCCTCTCTCCCACTGTTCAGGATTCTCAAATCTAGGTGTGTTTTCTTTTCTTGTACTCAAGCTGCATTGTGAAACCCTGGCCTCTCTCCCACTATAGAGGATTCTCGAATCTAGGTGTGTTTTCTCTTTTCTTGTACTTAAACTACATTGTGAAACCTAGGCCTCTCTCCCACTATACAGGATTCTCGGAACTAGGTGTGTTTTTGTTTTTTCTTGTACTCAAACTACATTGTGAGGCCTAGGCCTATCTCCCACTATACAGGACTCTCAAATCTAGGTGTGTTTCTCTCCAGTACTCAAACTGCACTGTGAAACCTAGGCCTCTCCCCCACTGCAATAGCTCAAACCTCTGCATACCTATCTCACCCAAAAACCAATAACATCTTGGCCTGCAAAGTAAACACAGGCAACTGAAAGATAGAAAGCTAGAATCATACCACAGAACAAGCTGGGAGAGATCAGGATGGAAGGGGAAGGATAATATGCCAAAAATGTTTTCAACGTAAACACAGGCAGCAATGGATCACTGACAAGGAATAGATAGGAAAGGAACCAGGGCTAGTAAATAACCCACTAACCCAAAATCTCAAACTTCTGCATAAATATCTCACCCAAAAAGCCACACAACCACCCTCTCACACAACAAACCGCACACACTTCACCACATTGCAACAACACAGAAAAAACACATAAGCCACACCAACAGCACACAAGGTCTCACATCGATCTGATATTCGCACCCAAGCTCGGCGCTTGGTGAAAACCGAACTGCAGCTGTCAACAGGACATCACCCTCTCTCTTTCCTACTCCCTCTCCACCTGACTAACCATCCCCCCACCTTCTTGTTTGCAGATCCGCCTGAGCGCCTGGGGACCAATTCCTTTGGTGGCGGTGCGTGGTACACATACCTCTAACATTAACATGTCGAGAACATGTATTTCACCTTCTTAGCACTTGGCTCCTTGTGCTAAGGATGTGACGTGCATGCCCTTTCTGCATTTTATGCTAATTGTGGTTAGCACTGAACAAAACATGTCTGCAGCCTGTAAACATTCTTTTAGCTGGCCAAGGCTGGACATGTTTGATATGAACATTACGAATGAGCCTGTAAAGGTGAGCATTGAAAATATCTTCTGCCACTTTCTGTTCCATACCCTCAGATCCCCAAAATATTATTCTCTATCAAACTCATGCAGATCGAAGCAACATCCAATGAGGTAATTGCTCAACAAATCCTGTGACAGCAGCAGTTGCGCACAGGTCCCTTATCCCTTAAGGTGCACTGGATGCAGCAGGATAGACAGGCTGCAAGCTCCTTGCGTACATCACATGAGCTAAAGTAAGCTTAAAAACCCTGGTTGGCATTGATAATATTCTGTGCTCTTACATTGAACTTAATACCAGACTTCTACTGATTCCAAGCACAGTAAAATAGTTTGTATTATTAGCCAATGTAATGTTTTTTCAGTGCATCAACCTTGAAAGGACGAAAGGCTGAACTGGCCATGCCAAAGGATTTGAACTTGGGACTTTCAGGCGGGAACAATGCCAGAAGCCAGTCCATAACTCAGTTATCCTCCCACCACATATTTAGGCGGATGGCTAGTGGGAACGCGGGGGGGGGGGCATTTTAGGTGATGGCCCAAAAAGGCCAATAACCATAAATTGCACTGCAAATGTTCACCTCTGTTTTAGAGTTGACAATACAAAATGTGAATAGAAACACTTGTGCTCTTCATGAGCATTGATACTGTCGACGCTGTAGGGCGGACATCACCTAAAAAGAGCTATACCCATTTTACACATTTCCTTATATCTAACTTGCAACTTGACACAGTGAAAGGGAGCACTGTGCAGGGCCCATCTCAGAATGCAGTCTTTTGGGAATCAGGGACACATTTTAGGAAGCAGTGAGCATATTCGCCAGCACAATTCCAAAATGTGCATTCAGCCCAAAATGGAAGCACATGTCATGTGTACATGCAGCAATTCACTTTCCCTTAGCATGAGCACTTGTACCACACAAGTTATGTTATGTTTCAGCCCGCCACTCTGCCATTCCCCAGGTTTTCCGCTCAAAGCCTGCCTCCCCACCCACCTGCGCGCCCGATTGGCCAAGGAAACCCCTCACTGAAAATCACTAGGTGCACAGCGTCCTCGCCGGCACCATTTGGGACCACAATGCCGCGAAGGTTGAGTTGTGCAGCACACTGAGGCCAGGGTTTTAGAAAGCTGCTTTGTGTCCAACAGTTGTTAATTAAATTGTACTTCTAGCGCACTCGGCGCTTTCAGCCTGCTATTCCACCATTCCCCATGTTTTCCGGCAGAAGCCCGCCTCCTGACCCTCCCCCGCACCCGATTGGTCAAGGAAACCCCTCACTGCGAACCACTAGGTGCGCGGCGTCCTCGCCGGCACCATTTGGGACCACCATGCTACCAGGGTGAGTTGCGCAGCGCATTGAGGCCAGAGCTTTAGAAAGCTGCTTTGGGCCCAACAGTTGTTAAGTTGTACTTTCAGCGCACTCAGCACTTTCAGCCCGCTACTACGCCATTCCCCATGTTTTTCCACTCCAAGCCCGCCTCCTGCCCCTCCCACGCACCTGATTGGCTGAAGAAACTCCTCACTGAGAACCACTGGGTGCGCATCGTCCTCGTCGGCACCATTTGGGACCACCATGCTGCCAGTGTGAGTTGCGCAGCACACTGAGGCCAGGGCTTTAGAAAAATAATGACCAGCATACTAAAATCAAAGGTCTTCGAGGGGCAACCACCAATATTCATTGCTTCAATTGATCTGGTGCAAGCTTTTGATCGTGTGAACAGAAAAAAACTATGGAAAAAACTGGAGAAACAAAAATGTCCATCAGCCATTCTCGCTCAAGTGAAAGCGCTATATAGTGGAACATCGATCAAAATTCGACTCAATGAAGCAGGCTTGTTGTCGGGAAATATAAAAACAAACAGAGGGGTGAAACAAGGCTGCCCCCTGGCACCGGCACTATATAAGGCCTACATAGCGGACATTGCAGATCCCGAAAATGACACCAGATCATTTCCTCCTCAAATAGGCGACTCAAAAGTGACAAGATTGCTGTATGCAGACGACATCTTATTGCTAGATCAAACAGCAATTGGTCTACAGAGACAAATAGACAGCCTCACAGCCTACCTGACTAAAAATGACTTGGAACTTAATACATCTAAAACAAAAATCCTGATCTTAGAAAAACCAGCGAGAACAAAAAAAAAAAAAGAAATGGTTCGCAAACTCGGAGCCACTAGAAATAGTGAAAAGCTGTACCTACTTAGGGGTAAAACTATCGTCGAGCAAAATTGAAATATCTATGCAAGAGCATCTTATCTCCAAAACAAAAATGCTAGCAGCTCAGGCAATATCCTTGGACAGAAAATTTGGGAAATTTTCAATCCTCCCATTAATAAACTTCTATAGAGCAAAGGTAGGTCCAACTTTGACCTATGGAGCCGAGGCCATGCTATACCTGCCAAAGTCATTGTGGGCTAAATTAGAAGGTATATTTTGGCGGAGAGTACTACATCTTCCAAATTCCACTTCTGCGACAATCATTCGATGCGAATTGAGTCTCCAATCATTGGAATCTTTGGTAACAAGAAACAGTCTCCTATTCCTGGGTAAAATCATAAGGCAGCCGCGTCCTAAAATACTGGAGATAATATATCAAGAGATGAAGAGTGAAACAAACCCAATGCTATCAAGTTGGTACAGCAGACTATTGGAACAAGCGGAAAAAATTGGATGTTCTGAATGGGAAATAGAACGGATCCCGGGAAAAGTAAAGAAAAAACTGAAAATACAAGACTGGATTGAGACTTTAGATAAGACAGAAGAACTCACAATCACAACACATTACACTATGAACACCCAAAAAGTAGATGAAGTCAGAAATTACCTAAAAAAGTTCCCAGACAAACGACTGAGAACAACTTTTTTGAGAGCAAGGCTAAACATATTGAAAACCAATGAGATTCTCTTTCGAAGAAAACAGTCGACAACCAAAAACTGTAGATATTGTGAGCAGAGGGAAACCAAAACACTACGCCATCTTCTTCTTCACTGCGCAGGAACGGCAACCATGCGAACTATCCATCTCAAACCACTCAAAGATCGGTATCAAACGGCAAACGAAGAAACCTGGTGGAATATGCTAATGTGCGGCAATTCCGCATCTTTGACGGTGGCCACAGCGACCTTCTTGGAAAAATTGAAGCTGGACGAAAAAGAAATAACAACAGAGAGCTTTCAAACATCCTATTGAACAGAAAATTACAGGACAGTCCCAAAGGAAAACAGGAAACAAGGATATAAACATTTGGACAGAATTTGTAAAAATTGTAATACAATTATATACAAACAAAATAAAAAAAAAAAAAAAAAAAAGAAAGCCACTTTGGGCCCAACAGTTGTTAATTAAATTGTACTTCTAGTGCACTCAGTGCTTTCAGGCCGCCACTCCAACATAGCCACCACACCCCAAACTCAGCCATCCCGGGTCCTGTACTGTGATATCTGTGACATGAGGCGACCTTGCTACCTCGGCATCCCCCCCAATCCATTCCCTCTCCTCTGCCCTTCACCAACCCCCCCACCTGAAATAACACACAGATACATTTATTTGTGGATGTATAGGCCGCAGTTGCTTTATTAAGCAGGAGGTAGCTTACAGGTGCTCCGTTACTCGCATTTGGGAGTACTGCTCAGAATATTCTACTCTGAGCAGCACCCCTTTACATTCCCCACTTGTTGGCGAGCAGCAACCGTGGAGCGGAACTGACGCCGTTACTTTTACTTTACTTTAGCCAGGACTCCCGACTTGGCGAGCAGCTTCAGTTAAGCGGAGCTGACGCCGTTACTTTTTACTTTACTTTAGCATGAACTTCTGATTTGACTGGCGAGCAGCTTCCGTTAAGTGGAGCCGACGCCGTTACTTTTCCCACTTTACTTTTCGTGAGCCAACTTGTTGGCGAGCAGCTTCAGTTAAGCGGAGCTGACGTCGTTACTTTCCCACTTTTCTTTTCGGGTATCCTCTTGTTGGCGAGCAGCATCCGTGGAGCGGAACTGACGCCGTTACTTTTCACTTTACTTTTCCGTGAACTCCCGACTTGAATGGCGAGCAGCTTCCGTTAAGCAGAGCTGACGCCGTTACTTTTTACTTTACTTTAGCATGAACTTCCGACTTGACTGGCGAGCAGCTTCCGTTAAGCGGAGCTGACGCCGTTACTTTTCCCACTTTACTTTTGGTGAGCCAACTTGTTGGCGAGCAGCATCCGTTAAACGGAACTGACTCCGTTACTTTACTCCACATTTTCGACAGCTTTACTTTGAGCCGGTGCCCTTTTTCCCACTTTCCCAGGTGCAGGATCGTTAAGTTTCTTCTCACCCCTGTTGTCTGCCCCCCCCCCCTTTTCTCCCTGTTGGTCAGGTGTAAGTGTTCTAAGCTTTCCCTTTACCATCCCCTCTGTACCCCGACCCCAAATTCTTCCAGGATCCTATGTTATTCCTCGCCCCCCGTCACATCCCCCTGGTACCTACCTCTGCCTTTTCCACCCAGTCTCCAACGGCCACTCCTCACTCCCCGTTAATTGTGTGACTTACCCTCATGCATGCCCCCCTTAGAATTCCTGTTTTCCCTCGTTCCACCTTCTCTTACCGCCGTTGTCAGACCCATGCTCCCCTGGGGTTCTTCCCCCCCACCCGAGATTCCCCCCCTTAGCTCCCCCCTGGCCCCTGACCACTATTCCTCTGCAAACTGAAGTGGCTGCGCCTGTTTTTGCATACATGTGTACCCTTCCCCCCTTTTGACTACTTGGATTCCCTTGCGGCCCTGTTTCCTTGTGCCTGGCCGGCCCTACCTTCAGTTGCCTATCCCTCCGCCACCCACCTGCATCCGTGCACCTCTCTGCCTCCCACTCCTCCCCACCACCCCACATCTCCCTCCCCCATCCCCGTGGCTTGCTGAGTTAAGCACTCCGCTGACATCAAACTCGGATACTGCCTGTCCCTTGTGGATTCCAGCAGGCCTACCAGCCTGGAGCACCATGTACCTCCACTGCGACAATCCTGCAGAAAATTCAAACACATATTAATATAATACATTTAGTCAAATAACATTTCCTGGGCCTATCTGTCGGGTGGGTGGGTGGGTCCTTTCTTGCTCGTGGTGTTGGTCATAGAGGCTGCCTCCCCCTTCTCCATGTCCCTTTAAGCTGTGCAAAAAAGGGGATGTCCTGGCTCAAACCCCCCCCCCTTACCCACCTCTTCCTAACACCTTGTCTCCCCCCGCCTCCCAACTGACGCTTGGTGCTCTCGGGTCGGGGAGGGGGGCCCCTCCCCACTCTCCCTGCCTCACCTGCCACTGTAGGGGGGATGGAATCCCTTTATACTCCCCGGAATGGCTGGTGGTGGGTTGATCGGCTATGGCCTTGTTCTGGCTTCAGCCCTCACTTTGTTCGGCGCATCCACAGGCTTTCCCCATGTTTTCTGCCTCAAACCTGCCTCCCGACCCTCCTGCGCACCTGATTGGCCAAGGAAACCACTCACTGAGAACCACTAGGTGCGCACCATCCTTGCCGGCACCATTTTGGACCACCATGTCGTCAGGGTGAGTTGTGCAGCACACTGAGGCCAGGGCTTTATAAAGCCGCTTTGGGCTCAACCGTTGATAATTAAATTGTACTTCTAGCACATGCTGAGCTTTCAGCCAGCCACTCTGCCATGCCCCATGTTTTTCCACCCAAGCCCGCCTCCCGACCCTCCTGCAAGCCTGATTGGCCAAGGAAACCCCCCACTGAGAACCACTAGGTGCTCAGCGTCCTCGACAGCACCATTTGGGACCACCATGCCGCCAGGGTGAGTTGCGCAGCACACTGAGGCCAGGGCTTTAGAAAGCCGCTTTGGGCCCAACAGTTGGTAATTAAATTGTACTTCTAGCCCATTCGGCCCTTTCAGCCCACCACTCCGCCATTCCCCATGTTTTTCCACCCGGAGCCCACCTCCCGACCCTTCCGTGCGCCCGATTGGCCCCTCCTCCCGATATCTAGAATCTTCCTAGGGCAGCCCCCTGCCCGGCAGCCGCTGCAGCAAAGGGCCCCGAAGCAAAGGGTGGCTCCTGCAATGGCGGCTCCAGAAAGTGTCTGCAGGTGTCCGCAGGGGAAGCCAGTGAAGCCAGCAGCTAACAGACACCAACAGCATGGGTGGTGTGTAGAGCAATTACTCTACTCCTGAAAGCCCCTGCCACTCTATCTTACCTTTCCATACATAGACTGCCATAGACTTGCACCATGCATATTTAGAGAGATTTGTGACCACCAGCCTAAATCTATTCATGGCTGGACTGTAAATGTTGCCTTGCATTACATACTAACATACTTGCCAATGTTAACAAGTGTCACACCTAGAGAGAGCTGTGAAGATTTGTCGGCGTCACATCTAGATAGGATTATGAATGCTAGCATGTGCCACACTTATATGGAATTCTTAACTTTAGCCTGTGTCACATTTAGATAGGATTATGAATGTTAGCATGTGCCACACTTAGATTGGATTCTTAACCTTAGCCTTTGTCACATCTAGATAGGATTATGAATGTTAGCGTGTGCCACACATCAATGGAATTATGAAGGCTAGCAAGCGCCACACTTAGATAGAACAGTGAACTTCAGGCTGCGTCGCATCTAGATAGGACTGTAAATGTTTGCACATCCCACACTAGATGGAATTGTGAACATTAGCCTAATTAGCATATAGACAGGATTGTGAATATCAGCATGTATCACAATTAGATGGAACTTGAATGTTAGGATGTCTCACACTTAGAATTGTGAACATTAGCCTGTGTCGCCTCTACATAGAACTGTGAACGTTAGCATGTGCCACACTTAGATAGACTTCGAATGCTGCATGTCCTACACTTAGATGGAATTGTGAACACAGACCTGCACCGCATCTAGACAGGATTGTGAATGTTAGCATGTGCCACACATAAATGGAATTCGATTGTTAGTATGTCCTACACTTAGATGGAATTGTGAACATTAACCTGTGCTGCATCTAGACAGGATTGTGAATGTTAGCATGTGCCACACATAGATAGAATTAGGAAGGTTAGCACCTGCCACACTTAAAATTGTGATCATTAGCCTGTGTTGCATCTAAATAGGATTGTGAATGTTAGCATGCTGCCATACTTATATGGAATTATGAAGATACCAAGTGCAACACTCAAATGGATTTGGGAATGTCAGCATGTCCCAAGTTGGTCAGAATTCTGAACGCTAGCCTGAGTCGCTTATTGATGGGATTTTGAAGGTTAGCAAGTGCCACACCTAGACACAATTGTGAATGTTAGCATGTTAAATATCATATAACCCACTAACCAAAAAAGCTTGACATTTCTGCATACTTATCCCACTCAAAAAACTCAAACAACCATCTCTCGCACAACAACCCGCACACACTTCACAACACTGCAACAAAACATAAACCGTACCAACAACACACAGGGACTGACATCGATCTGATACTCGCACCAAAGCTCAGCACCGGTGTATACCGAGTTGAAGCTGCCAGCAGAACACCACTCCTCTCTCACTAGCCTACTCCCTCTTCACCTTACTAACCCATCCCACCGTCTCATTTGCAGATCCGCCAGAGCGCCTGGGGGCTAACTCTGTTGGTAACGGTGCGGGTACAAATACCTTTAACATTTAACATTTAACAAGTATATTGCACAAATCACCACTGTAGTGGTCTTACAGCGGTGAGGCTTGTCTGGAGAGTGGCGTACTGTAGATAAAAGCACATTTGAAGCGAACGTGCCCTTTCTTAGAAGTGTGGAAGGACATTTTACAACTGAAAAGTCAGGTACAAATAGTGGAACAGTACAGTGCGTTTCCTTTTCCATTGGTGCGTTAAAACTAACAGACATAAGTGCAATGCAAAGCTTTCTTTTCGGAATTTTAATCCTCACGTTGGATTGGGATATTGTGTTTAGCAGCTTTTTCCCGTAATGCCGGAAGGCTCAGGTACAATTTGTTCTCTTGTGGTAACGAGATGGCTTAGAATATTTCACAGATGAGTAGCATTCAATACTTTGTTCTTGATGTTAAAGGTCAGCTTGCCTGAAGACAAACTGTACTGGCTAGTCACAAGATAAGGCTCCTTGAGTTAAGTGCCTTCATTGGTAAATTTACAGCATATGTAGTTCGGAGATCAAGTGACCAATAAAAACACAATGGGCCTCATTATAAGTATGGCGGTAAGGCAACAACGGTGCCGGTAGCGCTACTGGCACTGTTGCTACTGTACCACCATACTACGAGTTCTGCTCGCGGGTGCCCTTGCAGCCACCAAGTCTGACCTGATGGCCGTACCGCCACCCGCGAGCAGAACATGATGGTAGCACCGGTAACGTTAGGAACGGTACCGGTGGTACCACCCTCCCCATTCCCATTGAGCCCTATGGGGCTCAAATGGGAATGCGGAATAATTTTTTCCGGCACCCAGAAAAGGGCAATTACTGGGTCCGGTAAGGTCGTAATGACCGGGTAATTGCCCTTTTCTGGGTGCCGCAAAAAAATGAATATCAGCAGAGCCTTGCCTGTATTAC
This sequence comes from Ambystoma mexicanum, assembly GCF_040938575.1. Taxonomy (NCBI): domain Eukaryota; kingdom Metazoa; phylum Chordata; class Amphibia; order Caudata; family Ambystomatidae; genus Ambystoma; species Ambystoma mexicanum. The sequence continues at coordinate 241,410,756 of NC_090940.1, read as the reverse complement.
AGGCACGGCTACTGCCAGCCTAATTATGAGTTTGGTGGTATTCCAGTGGTAAACCCAGCAGAGTACAGCCAAACGGAATTACAACTACCTTAATACCACAGATTTACACCAGAATTACAGGTGGTGCTGTGGGATGTTTTTACCCATGCATCCGAGCCCTACCAAAAAAAAAAAAAAGCTTGTGCATTACTGGCATTGAAAACATCATGATGGCCAGAGCTTCCCAGAAAATGCCCAGGGAAATGCATGAGAATAGGCTGCCACCCATTTTTGCCGATGTTATGGGCACAGAAGGGCACTGCCTAAAACCACCATTGGACTACCCACACAGTAGCCTGAAACCATTGGGAATGGCAATGCTGATTGCCAAAAGCAACCTAGAACTGTGGGGAATTCATTTTCTTGAATCCCAAAAATGATTGCATTACCAGTACTCACCACTATCAGAAAGCCGGCGTTTTAAAACAACACCAGACATTTGTGTAAAACTGAATAAATGAACCCAAAGCAGGCCAAAGAAAGACTTACTGAGAGGTGGATACAATGTAAAGTTATATTCTGAAGTGACTTGAAGGTTTATAACAAGACTGGCTGAGCTCTGCAGGTCTGCAGCGGCTTAAACTGAAACTGGATTTAAAATTACCAAAAATCGAAATGTGTAAATAAACTGAGGGACAGACTTGTGACTGCCACATAGTTTGCCACTGTTAAAATGTCATAGTTTTGAACTTAGAATCAGCATTCTAGCTGCATATGTAAAAATCGTTAGTTTTATTTGAATGCAGAAAACTGGGTAACTAAAAGTGACATTAGCTGGGGCCTGGCTTAAGGAACTGGATTCTGGCTGACAACTTCCCCCCAATTGGAGTGAAACTGGATCCACAGTAGTTCTCAGGCCTGGCTGCATTCTGAGGGGAGGTTACCCCTCTCTGATTGAATTACCAAGGGACTGCTAGAGACTAAATAAAGGACCCAGGCAGAGGGTTTATTGGGGGGAGGCCATAGATGGCTTCCTCTTGAACAATGGGCCTTCCAGGGCCCAGGCAGATGGTTTATTGGGGGAATCGTAAAATAGCTTCCTCTTGGCAGAAGCTGGGAGGGGCAGGGTCTCTGAGCTTGGCAGAAACTGGATAAACTGGTTTCTCCACCATGTGACCTGGGAAGACACACCCTTGTTGGCCAGAATATGATTTTAAGAAAGATGTATAACTCATGGTGCGGACTTGTCAAAATTATTTAAATGATACCATAATTCTTGTGATTTTTCTGTGCACGTTTTAAGACGCGTTGGGAATTTGTGTGATGTTCTGGGGCAAAACCCTGCTATTTATGTATACTACAGACTCTGTGTTTAAGCTAGAGACATGGGAATTTACTGGAGTATGTATGGACAGGCCATGTATATGTGTATAATTTTTAATGAAAAACCAATATTGCAAAACCAGTTAAAAAACACAAAATGTTGCCGTTTCTGAATGCAAGCTCTTAGAAACATCAGAGTTTGAACAGAGTATACCTCATGTGACACGTGATGGGTGCATGTAATTTCAAACCAATGTGTATCTATGAAATATGTCTTTAGGTCAAATATAGATTTGTGGGCAAACTGACCAGGGGAGGATCCTCTGACCCATAAAACCTACAGCATCACCATGACACACATTTCCTTCCCCGAATCAAAGCAGTGCGGAAAGCTTGACCAATGGGCAGTTGAAAGAGGGGCTGGCTAGTGATGCTGCACACACACCCACTTTCAAAAGACATAAAAAGAGCCACTGGAAGCTAGAGAGGAGATTCAAATCCAGTTGCTGCAACGCGCTCTGCCGGACCATACAACATCCAGAAGATACCAGATTCAACACTTAGACTTTAAAACTGCAAAGAACTTGATTCAGAACTCAAAGCAAGGGCCTAAACCCACAAACTGAGAACTCTTCTCAGTAGGCCTCAGCATCCAGCAAACCTAACAGCGGTAGCAGCATCCAGGAGCCGTGCAGATCAGCGCTGGGTCCAGAGAAAGCTGTGCAGAAAGATCCAGAAGCAGTGCTGTACACAGAGAAAGCAGAGCAGTATCCAGAACCAGAGGCCAGAGATCCAGAGTGACCCAGACCGCTGTTAGCAGAACCAGAGAGCTGACCCAGATCACTGTGAAGTGCCGAGACCAGAACCGGAGTCCAGTCCAAAACCTGACCAGATCCGTGGCAAGGCCTAATTCAAAAATATATTGTGAGTACCTAGCAGAACTGTGCAGAACCAATCTCTTAGTTAAAATAATATAATTCAATCTATTTTAATCTAACCAGAACTGCCTCCTAACTGTTACCTGTCATTTGCAAAGCTGTCACCTGTCATTTTCTAGCTGCAAGCTGTAACCTGTCGCTTTGAACTTTTAAAATGTCAAGTCCAAAAAACAACCTTCACAAAATCGTTCGTAACTCCGTAACCGTTTGGGCTAGGAACTTGGTTTAACTTTCCTCTGAAAGCTTAGAATCTTACCTTTCCAACAACCGACTTCCTACTCCTTATAGTTTCTCCGCAATCACGATTCACGCATTCGCGAATTTTGCCGCGATTTGCGATTTGGCCCGATTTCTTTACTTGTAAAAAGATAGCTGCTTTTGCCTAAACTGCTAAATTTCGTTTGCCTCTTAAGAACCATCCTTGAATCATTGCTAGAGTGAGCCTGAACTCATATTAACTAGATACCACTCACCCTGAACCTCCTGAAGGGAATTAAAAGCATTTTCAGCATATTTCTCTCTGCATTGTCACCATATTCAAAGCATTTTGCCTGTGTTTCAAAACTCCTATCGGTTGTATAAGCTGCTGGGGGGTGAATTGTCCAAGAAAGTGATTACATTGTCTTTTGCTGAAACCCTATCAAGTTATTTTCTGTACTGCATTTTCATTCCACCTTGCATCCATTTGAAACCATAAAAGTATTGTTGCTATCTTATCCATCCTATAACCACTCATCATTGATTATAAAGAAGTGTGCTAGTGCCAGACTATCCATTATTGATTACTGCTCAGATTAAGTGTGATATTCAATTATTAATTTATTATAAAGTGTGATATATATATATATATATATATATATATTGTTTAAATTCTCAAAAAAACCTTTTAACTTGCAAAACAGAACTACTTCTTGGCTCAGTGGGGTCAGGGGGATTCCAAGAGAGGGGTGTTATATAGGGGTAGTCATCCAGAACTCATGAACTGGACATAAAGATATATCAATAAGGGTTTCCATTCAGTATCCCAGACTAGGCATTGACTTAGCTGTAGTGTTGAATTGAATCCTCTTACAAAGTGGGGGCTCGAGCCGGACGTCTGGGTTAGATTTATCACTTGTGCAGATGAATATAGTGTGCTAACTGACAGGAGACATACATCCGGTCGGATCACCACGCTGTGTTACGCTGTAAAGCACTCCTCAAAGGAAAGCTCTAAGGAAACGGTCTGTTTTGCAAAAATAAAATACAAACTTCTGTAAGTCAGGAAGGAACTCAAATTCCAGAATGACGACACTGGTAGACATCAAAATAGCCAGAGAGCACTTCTTACATAAGCTATTTGTGAGAGGTGAGTGGACTCATCAGGACCAAACGGTCTGGTTGCAGGCAATCGCGCAACAGGTCACGGAAACAGGGTCAGATATATGGGGAAATCAAGGTCCCCTACATGTGGCCCTGAGTGAACTATACATGGCCCCTAAGGCCAAGGATGAGCACAACAAGATTGCCAGGGTAACGACATATTTATATTTACATATGGGAGCCATGCAGGACAAATGTGCTGAAGGCCAAGATCTGGCGATTAGGCAACTGCTGGCATTACAGAAGGCCCAATCTGATCTGGACTCTTCTGCGCAGAGGCTGCTCAGGAGCCAGGAGTCAGAAAATGACAGCAGACGGTACATCACTAAAATAAAGGAGGATATGGATGTGCTGCAACAGGAAAAGGCGGACCAGGATACCAGATTTCTGGCCTTGCAGAAGGAGTACCAAGAAGGTTTGGACTCCCTACTGCAGAGCCAGAAAAAGCTGGAACAACAGTTAGACTTCAATAGGGCATGTGCTGAGCAGGTAGTCACCCTGCAAAGGCACTTAGATAGGGAGAAGGCAGAGAGCAATAAACTGATTTTGAAAGACCTGGATACCCAGGCAGAGTTTGACCAGGAGCTCCAGAAAGCTGGTGCCTTCCGACGACCTGGCGGCACAGATGCAGGCTCTTAGTCAGGAAAGGGATACCTTAGGCCAGGAAGTCTGCCACTTAAAAACGGAAAATGGAAGAAAATCACCTGGCCCTCCAGGGACTGGGTGACCTCCAAAAAGAACACCAGAACTTTTTTTAGCGCACACCAGGAGGGTGGAGGATGCTCTGGCAAGAAAGGAGCAGGCCAATAGGGACACAGCTCAGGAGGTAACCCTCCTGCAGCAGTGACTGGCCCAGTACTCCAGGACCAATCAGGAGGCACAGAGAGAAAATGAGGCTCTCTGTCAGCACAATGATAGGCTCCAACAACAGGTAGCGATGCAGGAGCGACTGATAGAGTCTAGTAAGGCCTTAACTGAGGAACTGAAAGCGCAGGCTCTTGCATTGCAACAGGGAGCAGGGGCGGATAGAGACCAGGTTCGCTGGGAAAGGGAAACTCCTGAGCATAACCTCAGGAGCCCTAGTACCAGAGGCCTTTATCTCTCTTAGTCCCTGGACTCTGCCACCCCCATGTCCCCTGGCGCACATGAGCACCGGGCCACAGGGATGGCAGATTACTATCCAGCCAGAAGCATGGGGCTCATAGGCCAGTACCACCCAGGTATGGAGGGGCGGGCATCTGGGTATGGGCACCCAAGCACAGTGCAATTTAGTGGGGAACCCCAGGAGAGTAGGCCCATTAAGGGCATCCTGAAAACCTCTGCCCTGTTAGGTCAGTGGGGGGGGGGTACCCATCAAATCCTGGCAGCAAGGAGGAATCTGAAGACTCCTCTAAACTGCGCAGGACACAGGAGACCAGGTCCCCACATTCTGCCAGCCAATCCCAGGCTCGCAGAATCCGGGAAAACCTCGAAGATCAGACAGGAACCTCTGGGAGCAGTGCCTCTGAGTCAGAGGATGAATGGACCAGGGTTACCCGAACCAAAAAGGCCAATAAGGCAAAAAGGGCCTTGCTTAAGGACCCATTGAAGCAAATAAAGGCAATAAGGAGTGTCATCACGCCTTATCACAAGAACGCCAAGTATTCTGTTTGGGAACACTTGGAGCTTTACGAGCAAATGATGGAGACTTTCCATTTGAAGGACAGCCAAAGCTGTATTCAATATGTAAAGTGGACCTTCTCACCAGAATACTCCAGTTTCTTTGTGGGGCTGGAGGACCAAAATCATTTAAGATGGTCCACCTATAAGGCGGCCATCTTGAAACATTTTTCTGTTCACAGAAATCCTCAAGATGCTCGCAAGGCAGCCTACAATTTGCAATGTGGGGAGGATCAGGCCCCACAAGAATTTGTGCAAGAACTGAAACGTGCCTTTGCGCAGACCACCAGAAGGGTGCGCACAGACAGCAGAGAATTTGTCAATACATTTTTCCATGCCTTGCCCAAATATATAATGACCCAGCTCGTGAGAGATTTTCATGAGAAAAGATCTTTAGACTGGGTCATTGAACAGGCTACCCGGATCTATGAGGTGCAGAAGCCCATAGAAAATAAAAGCAATACCCAGAAAAATCCCAAAACCAACAGCACCCCTGCTGCTGCCAAGGTGGCAGAGGTAAAGGTTGCCCCGTTTTAGATTTGGAGATGGGGGGGCCTAAAAACCTGCCTGCACCAAATAATTCACAGCCCAGAAGGCCCCCGGGCCAGTCACAGACAAGGAGTCGAGGAGGTAGTCCCACAAATGGGGTCCCCCGCTCCCCTGACTATGTAAGTCCACGCTATAAGGGAAACCGACCAATCCTGGGTTATCTGTGGACTCCTCCAGCCCAAGGGGGGGATCCAGCCAAGCACCTGACCCGGGGAACTTCCCTCCTAACTTCCCCCAGGAGGGCAGAAATTCTCCAAATCCTGGGCAGAACTTTTTCCCCAGGTATCCACCCAATTTCCACCCCCAAAATCATCCATCCTTCTTTCCCCAATTCCCTGAGCCCAGACAACCTAATCCGGGAGAGGGGAGGCCAAGGGTGGAGGGGTACCAAAATCTTCCCAACCAGGGGTACTACCAGAGAAGGGATAGCTACCCTTCCCGGGATCAGCCCAGGGGAGAAAATAGAGCCCCGTATCAGCCTGAGCGGGTTTCACAACTTGAGCGCCAGGTCCAAAATATGGCACGAGATCTGGGTCACATACTGAGGGCTCAACAGAACCCTCAGATGAGCATGCCACCGCAGAATGCCCCAAACTCTGGACCTGGTGCTGCAGAACAATGACGGGGGCAGCACCCCGATAACACACCGGTTCCCAGGGAGGAGGCACAAGGGGAAGGGGGGTGTAAAGCCTTGGAGGAAGCTTCCTTCCCAACTTGTAAACAGCTCCTAGAAAACCAGGAACCGGAAACCAAATCTCCTACCCCTGAAAGCCTGCCTCCCAAGGAGCAGAGGGGGGTAGGAGAAACAAAGGGCCCAAACAGACCCACTTTGTGGAGGAGGTACAGGTCTTCCAATTTGAGGGAGAGGGATCCTCAGAGGATCCTGGGGAAAGGACCTTCTCCTTCAGAGATGGGGGAACTCCTCCCAAGGAAAAATGGGTCCAAAGGGATTCCAATTCAGACTGGGGAGATTTGGAGATTGAGCTACCGCCGCCCATCATCTCATCCCTGAACCCACAATACCGAAATTCCCTGGTTCAAACCCATCCTGGTGACTGCCTCCAAGAAGGGGGGGGAGGCCCAGAACCAGAACCAGGGGAACCCACGATGGCTCTGATCTCCAGTTGCCAACTTTTTCTTTCAGATTCCCAAGCCGGGATCAGCCCAGGGGAGAAAATAGAGCCCCGTATCAGCCTGAGCGGGTTTCACAACTTGAGCGCCAGGTCCAAAATATGGCACGAGATCTGGGTCACATACTGAGGGCTCAACAGAACCCTCAGATGAGCATGCCACCGCAGAATGCCCCAAACTCTGGACCTGGTGCTGCAGAACAATGACGGGGGCAGCACCCCGATAACACACCGGTTCCCAGGGAGGAGGCACAAGGGGAAGGGGGGTGTAAAGCCTTGGAGGAAGCTTCCTTCCCAACTTGTAAACAGCTCCTAGAAAACCAGGAACCGGAAACCAAATCTCCTACCCCTGAAAGCCTGCCTCCCAAGGAGCAGAGGGGGATAGGAGAAACAAAGGACCCAAACAGACCCACTTTGTGGAGGAGGTACAGGTCTTCCAATTTGAGGGAGAGGGATCCTCAGAGGATCCTGGGGAAAGGACCTTCTCCTTCAGAGATGGGGGAACTCCTCCCAAGGAAAAATGGGTCCAAAGGGATTCCAATTCAGACTGGGGAGATTTGGAGATTGAGCTACCGCCGCCCATCATCTCATCCCTGAACCCACAATACCGAAATTCCCTGGTTCAAACCCATCCTGGTGACTGCCTCCAAGAAGGGGGGGAGGCCCAGAACCAGGGGAACCCACGATGGCTCTGATCTCCAGTTGCCAACTTTTTCTTTCAGATTCCCAAGCCTCTCCACAGAGTTCTGCCCTAATCTCTTCGCTAGCAATGTCCAAAACCAGAAAGTTAGCCCACCAGTTGTCCAAAAATGTGCATTATCTGTGCCCCCTTGAGGAGAAGGAGGGAAGATACTATGCCCCGGTACAAGTACAGGGGCAGGGTACAATTTTGGCACTGGTGGACACTGGATCCCAAGCTACCCTTCTGTCCAAAAGGGCCTTTGAGGAACTAAATGCCGGAAGGGGGGAGAATTACTGTATTCCTCTCACCTCTCTTCCTGGACAACTGCAGAACTTTGACAGGAAGGAAATTCCCGTTGAGGGGACTGCAGACTTGGACATTAAAATTGGGCGACACAAGTTGAAACACCCGGTCATAGTAGTGACTCCAGAGGGCACCCCTTGTTTACTAGGGAATGACCCCCTGAGAAGGTTGTCACCTCTAATAGATTGTGTAAACAAGGTCCTCTGGACTCAGACTAGCCGACCAATAAAATTAAACAGAGTGTCAACCATGTTAGTTCAAACGGCACCTGCCACATGGTTGAACAAAAATCTGACCAAGTAGAATTTCAAATCCAGAACAACCAGATTCCAGACGTGACAGTAATAGCAGTAGGACAACAGACTGGTGATGGGTGGTCCTCTCTATTTCTGAAAATCAACCTTCCTTCCAGTTTAAGGTGGTATTCCACACTGGAAGGAAACACCCTGAAATTCTTTACTAATCCACAATCAGAAACTCCCACTCCTATAGTCCAGAAAGATGTGAAATCAACTCAGAGCCTGGCTGATATTCAGCAAATTGGAGAGCAGTTGTTCATCCCTGTTCAGTTAAATGATGGGAAGGACTCTGTTCTCGCTCGAGTGTGTGTGAACAACGGTAAGAGCTTCATCAGCGAAGCCATGTTCCGCCAACTCCCAAAAGATCCAGCCATTCCCACATTCAAACTGATAGACAAATGGGAAATGGACCTGGAAGCACCTAATTCCAAACATCTCCTGCCAAGCAGGTGTATGCTCAAAATCTCCATTGGCAACAAGAGCATACTCCACAATTGTTGGGTCGTGCTAGACGTCACTGCCGCTTTTTACTTAGGCAGTGACATTCTCAATCGCTTTGCCATTAGTTTGGACCTAATAAACTTCAAAGCTTGGTCCCGATTAGCGGATAATCCCATGGGCTTTGATGATCTAGAAAAAGCATTTAGGTCAGCTCAATTGCTACCTTATGCAGTTGAAATTCAGATCAAAGAGGAAGTCACCATCTCAGAAAGGACCCGACAATTCTCCCTGGAAGTGAAAGTTAAAAGAGGACAACATTTGAAAAACCCTGATGCTTATATACATCTAAATGCTTCTCTCCAACAGCAAGGGTTGGGGGTAAACCCAACTCCATTAGTCAATATAGAACATGACACCATTCCAATAGAGGTGGACAACAGCGACTTAAAGAGTATTACTCTAGCCGCAGGCACCATTATTGGAATGGCGGTTGATGACCGACATTTTTCCATCGATTTAGGAAATGAACTGTTAGGACCAATCCCCAAGGACTGTTTTGACAGTGACAGTGATGACAATACAACACCAGACAGGATTTTTACCCGGCATGGGGGGAACTTCCTGGTGTACACTTCTTGCCCCTATGGTAAGGAAGATGTGACTTGTGACTTCAGGAGGGATGAGGTGATTTTCCAGGTCCATGAGGGTTGCCTTTCCCACCTGAGGCCTCCAGTCCAAATCAGCACTCTGACCAGGGACTTCTCCACCCAGCTGGAGGAGGCCGCTGAGATAGCCAGACCAGAAGTCTTTCCAGGCTTCAGGCAGATGGTGGAAGAGAGAGTCAACCTAGCTGATGCCTGTGTGACTCTGGAACAAAAGCAAAAGTTGAAACAAGTTTTCTTGGATTTCCAAGATCTCTTTGCGGTAGACTCATATGACTGTGGTCGCACCGACATCCACACCACAACAATTCCCACGGACCCTGGAATGACTCCAGTGTTTGTGAAGCAATATCGCTTGCCTCTCGCATCAATGGAGTCCCTTACTCAAATAATTAAGAACCTGGAGTCCCGGGGAATAATCCGTCCAGTTCACAGCATCTTCAATAATCCGGTGCTGGGAATACTGAAGTCAAACGGCCAGTGGAGACTCTGCGCCGACCTTAGGGAGCTCAACAAACGGGTCCATACTTCCCGATGGCCTCTGCCCTACATTGACCAAGGGCTGGCCCAGATCCAGGGGTCACAGGTATTCACTGCAATAGACCTGACCAATGGATACTGGACCGTGCCTGTCAGTAGGGAGGACCAGTACAAACTGGCTTTTACCTTTGGGGGCCAGCAGTACACATGGACCCGGACTCCCTTCGGATACCTCAACTCCGGCAATGAATTCAACATTTTCCTACACAAGGCCATGCCCGACCTGGGTGCAAGGGGTAACCTGGCTTATGTAGATGATGTCCTCATAAAAAGTTCATCTGTGGAGGAACACATTGTGGAAATCGAAATAATATTGTACCTCCTATCGCATTGTTTGAATGTATGTTGGCCTACGCCAAGTTGTCTAAAAACATTGTGTACATAGATTCTGCGGCAAGGTCTTGACCTTAATGTATTGTGCAAATCGCCATCTTGGATTAAGCCGCCATTTTAAATACTCTTGCAGTGTGGAAGTCACCCTGAACAACAAAATGGAGGCCGAATGACATTACGAGTGGGATTCTGGCCGTTGTGACCTCCGCACACATGAATAAGTAATATGCCCGCAGGCCACTTGTTGGGGTCACGAATTGAGACCTTGTCCTATCCCTGACCTATGTGTAAATGAACAACTGTATCAGCGGAACTGATCAAATTGCATACATTATGGGATTGACCTGGCAACGAACCCTAGGCCTGGTCCAAAGAATGGTTAACCCGCGAGGGGGTTGGCCAAGGCTGGATAAAAAGTATAAAAACCCGAGTATCCCAATATTCGGTCTCTCACACTAACACGGCGAACTACCGTTGATGGTTCGTTCTGTTACTCTGAGGGCCGAATAGCTATCCGTATGTCAATTGACTTTTGGTAATTGTTATAACTTTGAATAAAGCGCTTTGTATGTCCTTTGTAACCTGTGTTGGTGTGTTTCCTTTGGGCTTTCCGGCCTCATATCAATTTTTCTGTTTCCACAACATAGCGGAGATCCATTATGTTCTGACCCAGTTGAGGGCCGCCGGAGCAAAACTTTCCTTTCAGAAAGCACAGTGGTGTAGAACCCGTGTTAATTTCTTGGGGCATGAGATTACTCCTCAGGGTCTCTGTCCCCAGGAAAAGAAAGTGGAAGCACTTCAGAAACTGAAAGACCCCAAAACTCTGCGGGAACTAAGGAGCCTCCTTGGACTGACTAATTACAGCAGAAAGTTCATTGAGGGCTACACAGAGATCACCAGACCCCTGATTCATCTCCTGAAGGGGGGGGTCAAGTGGGAATGGGGTCCAGAACAAGCCGAGGCAGTAAGACAACTCAAAAGAAGCCTCTCACAAGCGCCCTGCCTAGCTTACCCTGTCAGAAACAAGGAGTTCTTCCTTGAGACAGGGTTCTCTAATACGTGCTTGACGGCAGTATTATACCAAAAGCATGACAAAGTCAATAGAGTAATCTCCTATGCGAGCAAAACTTTATCCTCTGTGGAGGAAAAATTCAACGATTGTGAGAAGGCACTCCTGGCAACGGTGTGGGCATTGAAGAATTACCGCCCGTTTATCCAGGGGGAACACATCATAGTGGAGACTCCACACCAGCCTCTGCAATATCTCCAAAGTGACAGAATGCGGGCCGGAAATGTGAGTAATTCCCGAATTACTTCCTGGATTCTGTCAATGCAAGGCTTTCCTGTGGAGGTCAGATATGGCCAAAACAAGAAGAGTCCCCTCGCGCAAGGTCTGGCTGACTTGCATGATTGTGCCAGAAAAAACTGTCTCGAGGACGAAAGTCTAAAAATCAAGGACAACACGGAGGCATACCTTAATTCCCCACACAAAGTCTTTGAAGAGGACAAGTGTGAGGGAATGCCCACTGTCTATGTGGATGGATGCTCTTACCATGTTGACAACTACGGGGAAAAAGAACTGGTGGCTGGCGTAGGGAATGCATGGGTGAAGGAGTTCCCAGAACCCTCCGCTGGATGCAAAATTGGTCCCGAAGTAGTCAGGTGGCAGAATTGATGGCTGTGCATCAGGCCATCCTCACTGCTGTCCAGCATCAACTCCACGAACTGGTCATAATCACAGATTCTGATTATGTACGGAACGGGTTTGTGGAGCACTTGGTTAATTGGAAAACCAGAGGCATGTTATGTGCTAACAACAAACCCTTGAAACATGGGAAGTTGATCGAAAACATTGATGATCTGGTCACATCGAATGGGATGACCATCTACTGGAAAAAGATCAAGGGTCATTCCAAAGTAGAGGGACCAGACAAAACTGGAAATGACTTAGCTGATCAGCTGGCCAAAATCGGGGCCATCCAAGGGGATCTAATCGAAATAGAGTCCCTGTTGGGGGAAATCCAGGTCACTGCTATCACTAGGTCCCAGACAAATGCTCACAATGATCTTTCAACTGCCCAATGGAGCAAGGAGACCCCTGATGCTGATTTGATTACAGCTCAGAAGGGGGATCCAATTATTGGTAAGTTTTACCAACACCTTGAGGACCCTGAGAACTGTCCCCTGACGGATACCGAGTACATTGGGAAAGAGGACCTAAGAGTGTTGATGAAATGTCCAAAAATGTTCCGGATCCAAGACGGTTTGTTGGTAAGGAAATCCAAAGCTGGCCATGATCAGTGGGTGGTTCCTACCTCCTTCCAAAGCCTGATGTTAAGTCACGCCCATGATGCGGCTACCGCCGGTCATAGGGGGTTTCATACAAGACTTGAGATCTTAAGAGAGGTTGCCTACTGGCCACACATGGGCCAGGACCTCAACCAATATTTTAAGGATTGTCTTGTGTGTGCACAATTTCAGCCATCATCCTTCACGCACCGTGCGCCTCTACAAAAGAGGGGAATGACACTGCCATGGTCAGATTTGCAAATCGACTTTGTAGGCCCCGTGATTTGCTCAGCTAGGGGGAATAAGTACACGTTGACCGTGACATGCTTGTTTACCAAGTGGGTGGAATGTCTCCCAGCCCCAAACTGCAAGGCAGAAACGGCAGCTGCCTTGATGATTAACCACATCTTTTCCCGTTTTGGTCTACCTCAAAGGATTGAGTCAGACAGAGGTAGCCACTTCACCAGTGAAGTAATGACAAAGATGTGGGAGATACTGGGGGTCAAAAGAAAGCTACATATTGCTTACAGGCCAGCTTCTTCTGGGGCAGTAGAGCGATATAACCGAACCATTGTGAGCATATTGAAGAAGTTTGTGGCAGATTCTGGGCCAAGTTGGGATATCCGATTAGCTCTGGTCCTAATGGCCATCAGATCTACCCCTTCATCTGCAACCAAAATGTCACCATTTGAGTTGATGACTGGGCGCAAGATGGTGCTTCCTCAGCATTTGCTCTACAGGACCCAAGAGCAGACACTAATAAATGCCTCCACAACTCACAAGTATGTGGAGAATTTAAGGAAACACTTTCAACATGTTTTTGCTTATGCTCAGCGGAATCTAGAAAGATCAGCTGATAGCATGAAGACCCACTATGACCTGAAAACTTCCAGGAAGGAATATCAGGTAGGGGACCGGGTCTATTTATACAACTTCCAAAGAAACCAGGCCAAACAGCGAAAATGTTTGCCTACATGGAAGGGACCTTTTGAGATTATAGACAAGATCTCCCCTGTGGCCTACAAGATCCGCATCCCCAAAGGCGGTTTGGCAGAGGTGGAAGACAAGTGGGTACATATAAATCAGCTAAAGTGTTGCCATCCCAGGCACACTCTGCAACAACTGGAGGAATCCTCTGGAATCCTAGAGGGGACTGTCTCAGATTAATTCAGTTCTAACTTAAAATATCCTACATATCGCCTATCAAATTCTGAGTTTCTCAATGTGGGTGTTTTGGTTTTTGAATGCAAAAAGAAATGTGCATGTTCATATGTTTTGACTATAAATTTATATGCCACCCCACTATATCAATGGTGGGGGAAAAATGTCTATGAATAGGTATTGCCGCTCTTCCTTTGTCGTCCTAGGAGAAAGAAAACCTTGAGACTGGCCAGGGAGGATGATCCGGAGACCGGGAGCAGAGACGCAAGGGTCCCGGGGTACCGCCCAACCCTCCCATCAGGACCGGCGAGGAGATCCGATCGATCCGACCGGATGGAGAAAAAGATGCTGAACTGTGCCATCTATTGGAAGAAGATGATGAGAACATCCCAGATCCTGTGAGTTCCATCAGTGAAACAGAATGGACATCGCAAGAGGGGGGCTTGTAGGATGTTTTTACCCATGCATCCGAGCCCTACCAAAAAAAAAAAAAAAAACTTGTGCATTACTGGCATTGAAAACATCATGATGGCCAGAGCTTCCCAGAAAATGCCCAGGGAAATGCATGAAGAATAGGCTGCCACCCATTTTTGCCGATGTCATGGGCACAGAAGGGCACTGCCTAAAACCACCATTGGACTACCCACACAGTAGCCTGAAACCATTGGGAATGGCAATGCTGATTGCCAAAAGCAACCTAGAACTGTGGGGAATTCATTTTCTTAAATCCCAAAAATGGTTGCATTACCAGTACTCACCACTATCAGAAATCCGGCGTTTTAAAACAACACCAGACATTTGTGTAAAACTGAATAAATGAACCCAAAGCAGGCCAAAGAAAGACTTACTGAGAGGTGGATACAATGTAAAGTTATATTCTGAAGTGACTTGAAGGTTTATAACAAGACTGGCTGAGCTCCGCAGGTCTGCAGAGGCTTAAACTGAAACTGGATTTAAAATTACCAAAAATCGAAATGTGTAAATAAACTGAGGGACAGACTTGTGACTGCCACATAGTTTGTCACTGTTAAAATGTCATAGTTTTGAACTTAGAATCATCATTCTAGCTGCATATGTAAAAATCGTTAGTTTTATTTGAATGCAGAAAACTGGGTAACTAAAAGTGACATTAGCTGGGGCCTGGCTTAAGGAACTGGATTCTGCCTGACAACTTCCCCCCAATTGGAGTGAAACTGGATCCACAGCAGTTCTCAGGCCTGGCTGCATTCTGAGGGGAGGTTACCCCTCTCTGATTGAATTACCAAGGGACTGCTAGAGACTAAACAAAGGACCCAGGCAGAGGGTTTATTGGAGGGAGGCCATAAATGGCTTCCTCTTGAACAATGGGCCTTCCAGGGTCCAGGCAGATGGTTTATTGGGGGAATCGTAAAATAGCTTCCTCTTGGCAGAAGCTGGGAGGGGCAGGGTCTCTGAGCTTGGCAGAAACTGGATAAACTGGTTTCTCCACCATGTGACCTGGGAAGACACACCCTTGTTGGCCAGAATATGATTTTAAGAAAGATGTATAACTCATGGTGCGGACTTGTCAAAATTATTTAAATGATACCATAATTCTTGTGATTTTTCTGTGCACGTTTTAAGATGCGTTGGGAATTTGTGTGATGTTCTGGGGCAAAACCCTGCTATTTATGTATACTACAGACTCTGTGTTTAAGCTAGAGACATGGGAATTTACTGGAGTATGTATGGACAGGCCGTGTATATGTGTATAATTTTTAATGAAAAACCAATATTGCAAAACCAGTTAAAAAACGCAAAATGTTGCCGTTTCTGAATGCAAGCTCTTAGAAACATCAGAGTTTGAACAGAGTATACCTCATGTGATACGTGATGGGTGCATGTAATTTCAAACCACTGTGTATCTATGAAATATGTCTTTAGGTCAAATATAGATTTGTGAGCAAACTGACCAGGGGAGGATCCTCTGACCCATAAAACCTACAGCATCACCATGACACACATTTCCTTCCCCGAATCAAAGCAGTGCGGAAAGCTTGACCAATGGGCAGTTGAATGAGGAGCTGGCTAGTGATGCTGCACACACACCCACTTTCAAAAGACATAAAAAGAGCCACTGGAAGCTAGAGAGGAGATTCAATCACAGAACAATGGATAGTTTACATTATGTAAATTCTGACCGTCCTGCTGAGATCAATTAAAATGAGTCGCGTGATCCGGCATGTAGGATTGGAATTATGACAACATGTCTGACAACATTTTATACACGACACCCACATAACTGCAAAATGATACAATTAGTCCTCTGGACATTGTTGAAGTCATTGTTCATGACGCTGTGGGCGATAACTATGGTGGGGGTGAGTATGTGAGTAGACGAGAGAGTACTTCTTCTATTTTCAATTATTCTGTGTTAGAACAAATGCTGACTGTGTTTAATAAGTATATGTGAAACAATGTGAGCTACGCTTAGAACTCATGGTGAATCATGCTGTCATGATTCCTGCCCCTCATGTCCCCAGCCCTCCAAGATGTCAGGCTGGAGCCAGGGCACAATCACCTACATGGCCCTCAAGGGCCTCTCCATCCCTCCAAAGACCCACTTGGAGTCAGACTTGGCGCTTGTGGCACCAGACTCACTCACTCCCATAGGATAACATTGGGGATTGGGCTTGTAGTGCATTTATGGGGACAAGATGGATGCCCCCACATATTTCGGTTCCCAGAACTGCATGTGCGGTCTAGTTTTATGGGTGTGATTCAGCCCAGAGACACCTGGGATACCCAGAGACTATTTAAGCCACACCCAGGCTGAGAAACATGCTTTGCGTTTTCTACACCTGCAGCGTGACACTAACCGTGTTCGGATCGGTCTCCAGTTGGCCTGCATCTTTCTTCTGCGCTCAGCTCCTGCAAGAACAAGAACACCGTTAGAAACAGCCTTACCTTGCGGCGCATCTGCCCATCATTCATCGCTCCTTCTGTTCTGCGGGCATCTTCGGCAGTGTCATTCCCATCCCGGCACGCCGCTTCCTAAGGAAAAGGGGAAAGAACAGAAAAAAGGCATTAGTAAGCATTCAGCAAATCTTCGCTTATTTTTAAATACTGTTCGAGCTTCAAACGCTTACCTGAATCCCAGCCGCTCTGGGGGAACTCTGTCTCCAGAACTTCTCATCCATCTGCAAGAAGGAAAAGACACTCCAGGTAAGCGTGGAAACATCTAGAGGCACCGCATACCGCGCTTACCCACCGCATTTGTTCTTCATAACCGGTATCCATGCTGAAAACGTTGCGGCACCTAAAAGAAAGAAAAAAAGAATTCAGTTCAATGCAAATACGAAAGGAGTGCATCGCGCATTGCGCTCTCAGTCACCTTCAGCGCTAATCATCTCAGCAGCACGCCGCCATCCCCGGACGCCGGCCATCATCTAAGGAAGGAAAGGAACGAAGTAAGAGAACTGTTCAAAAGACTCATTATACTTACTTGTCGGACTCTTGCCAGTGAAGTAACTAGGCAGCAACAAGCCTGCATCAATCAACGCGCCCCTGCGCTGAAAGCAGGAAGGAGAGCACACTATCCAAGAAAACAAGGCCCAGTCTACAGTCGAATAGCCTACAGGGAAGGGTTTGAGGTCATAAGAGGTCAGAACAGGCTGAGTGACGTCCCTATGGATACCAGGTGAGCGTTACACATTGGACAACCTTTTACACAAAGGCACCAGTAAGGGGCTCAGATCCTATGTCGCTGTGGTAGCTGATATGAACATAATTTCCGAAAGTATGTCTGAGGCTTGTATTACATCTAAGGGTTCTATGTCATATAATCAACACCCGTTTTTTCGAAGGGTGTTTTTCCAAACAATATTTGTTGAAAAAACAAATACATTTGTTTGTAATTTTATTTTTGGGGGGTTCCCCCACCAAGCCCCACCCTCATACTACTATTTTTTTATTGTTCCTGACCCTCTAACCCTTTATATGACTTTCTGAACCACCCAAAAAATGTTGATGTTTCCTTTCGGCAAAAACTGTTCAGAAAAACACCCGCTGAAAGAGCGGGTATCGATGATAGGAGAATGGTGCATTAAATGTATGTATGGTAGAAAATGCTAGTCCTGGGTCTAGCATAACCACACATCTAGGCAATAGTAGTGATCTTGTCCTGGTTGAATTGTAGAGCTGTGAATAGGTAAAATGTCAGGGTAAAAATCGAACCAGTTAAATAAATTTACTAGGAAAAAATTGGCGCAGGCTATTAAGTACAGTAGACTGAATATGGTTAAAACTCACCCATTAGTATCTGATTCTGTGAACGTTGACTTGACAATGATGGCTGCTTTGATTTTGCTATAACTACACGTCCGCTACCGCAGGATAAAGCTACTGCATGGTATTGCTCAACTCATGGGAAGAGCACTTTTTGAGCGGCTTATAACTTCGCTCCGACTGGACGAATCCTTAACAAACTTTGCAAAAAGTATATGACCCGATCTGTTGGTTTTTTTTTTGGTAAGTTTGGTGAGGTTTCGTCAAGGGGGGGGCAAAGTTATAGGGGGGCTTCCATTTTTTTTTTTTCATAAACATAATGGAAAACATTTTGCTCATGCCTACAGCTCAAACCGCTGAAAGGATTTTCACAAAATGTGCACCAGGAGCGGCAGCTCGGTCCCAAAAGTGTGCTTTTGTAAATTTGGTGTAAATCCGTCCAGTAGTTTATTTGAAAATGACCAAAAAGTAGGTAAAAAAAAAAGTGTGCTATCTGGCTCCACAGACTCATTTCCCTGTTCGGTCCGCGGACAGGCATCCAATTGGCCTAGAGGGTGCCGTGATGTCCACTGACATCGGATGCACCCTCTGATTGGATGGGGAAAAGCGTGTAGTGTGTCAGATTTTTGGAAACATCTGCCATGCTGGATTTTCAGACCTCTGCCAGTGTCTGCGAACATCGCAGTAAAAACATATTAAAAAACACAACATTGCACTTGTCAAACTTATCAAATAATCTCTGGGGAGGCGAGGGGTGATGAGGATGGGATGGGATATGGCCGTAAGAAGCCAATAATTGGTCCGGATGGTATCTGGTTATTTAATCTAAAACATTACCATCGAATGCCATTCCATCGAGAAAATTGCATCAAAAAAATATGCATTGAATGCATGTTTTTTCAAGGTAAAGAGTTAAGTGTTATTTATAATGGATTTTAAAGAGTAGAAAACAGGACTTTGGGGTGACTGCTAATTTAAAAAAAAAAAAGGAAAAAACATGCATTAATGGTATTGTTTAGATGGAAATTCGATTGAATTACCATAAACCGGTCCGCATGCTTGGGGACAGTCTTGTGATGTTCGCCAACACTTCAGATATTCGGGGGCATCTATGCTTATTTCTGCATTACAGGGTTGGTGAAAATGTTAGAATTTTATTCTAAACTTATTTCTGAATGGTTTTGGAATGTGTGGAGCTGTTTTGTCAAGAGAGAACACATTTAGAGGGGGACGGTCCCAAAATATTGTAAAGGCTTATAAATCAGGTGCCATTTGATGAATCTGCACAAACGTTTACAAAATAATTTCAAATCTAGATATAAATGTGTTTGTAAAGTTTGGTGGGATTTTCTCAAGAGGTGGCTAAAGTAGAGGGGGGTCTCAAAGTTTTTACATGGCTTATTACTTTGTTGCCATTTGATAAATGTGGACAAAAGTTTTCAGAATGATTATAGACCCAACCTTCAATGTTTGTGTAGACTGAATAGCTTTTGTCAAGTGTGGGCTAAGTTATATGACTATTGTATGTACATAAATGTTGACACTTTTGAAAAAAGAAAACATGGGCAGATTTCCAACAAACTTGTGTATGGAGCATTGGCAAGGACGTTAAATCATGGTTTTGCAAATGTGCCTGTGTTTTATTTTTTGACAAGTGTCATAATGTAGGTACAAAAAATAGTGATATACATTTGGTGACTGAGGCATAGCCAGTGGCCATGGGCAGTGGCCAGATTGTCTGGGTCATGGCATAAGGTCATAACTTGGACAATCTGGCTACTGGCCATGAACGTGAGGGATGACAAATGGGATTAAAGTGGCCATGTCCACCTGGTACCGGCTCTGTGGTAAAGGTATTCGAAAGTGGGATAGGTTTGAAAGGGAAAAAAATGTGCTTGTGGTAATATGGTTATAAGGTTCTCTCTTCGTCTTCTGCAGCTGCCATGGAAAGGGAAGAGGGGCTCTGTATGGAGCGCTGCCTTCCCTTTCCATGGTGGCAATCTTTGAAAGGGATTTTCCTTCCTACAGCAGGACGCCACTAGGAAGAAAAATCCTTTTTTATAATTTGTGATGTCATCTTTGATGTCCTGGGTGTTACTGTTAGCAGTGCACAGTGCTGCGGGAATTGTGGTTGCTTACCGTACCATAACTGGTGAATTTCAAGGGTTTTTCAGTTTTACTTTGAACCATAATGAGACTTTTGTATTATGTCACGTTTGTAAAAAACTTTTAGTGAATTTTACGGGTTTTTAGTAGTGCAACTTAACCATAACGTCCCCTTACCAAAGTTTTTTTTTAGTGAATTGTACGGGTTTTTAGTAGGACAATTTAAGTGTAAGGTCTTGCTAAGAAAGAAATTGTGTACTGCATGTCACAGATGTTCAGTAGGGCAACGTAACCATAACGTTCCTTTACCAAGAGTCGTTTGGCAAACAGTAGACACCTTGTGAAGAATGCCACATGAATGTATGCTGGCGTACAGCACTGTGACATGTCCCGGAATTAGTACACACTTAACTGTACCATCTATCCCTCGTGGGCAGTGTGGAAATAGATTTTATATTCATGTCGGAACGTCCACCCTCAACATTTGCTTTACACAACGCCAACATGCATTGGTATGCAGGGATTACCAATGCACTACACATTATATATCGTTAGCAAAAGTTGTACTTATCTGAAAATGACATCAGCTAAAAATATCCTTCCTCCCTAAGAAACAGCAGCACTGGTGTTATGAGAAAGCATAAGAAACAGTGGCGCTACCTTGCACATAACAAACGGATAAAATGTATCGCCGTACATCTACCAACCCATATTACCGTTTATTGCCTTTTTGCTCATTGCTGTTCGCAAATACCCTTATTGCCGGCCGTGCCAAAAAATAAACCCACACGTAAACAAGGACAATAATGCGTTAATAACAACCTTTCACAGTGTAAGGAAAAAAAAAAAAATTTGAATACACTCCAAATACTGCATATTTCTCAGTAAAGTACATAGACGCCATAACTTTGCCAGTAATACTCTAAATTAGCAAAGCAGTAACGTGCTACTGAAAAGGACGATTAGTTGTTGTAATCCAGGGCGGCGGTCGCAGTACGGATTACAAAACGAAATCCTCTTTCAAGATGGGCACCATAGAAAGGGAAGGCGGTTATTACATACATAGCCCCTCTTGCCTTTCCATGGTAGGCTGCAAAAAGCACAAGTATGTGACGTGATGCCGCACTTGTAAACAAACATATAGCGGCGCACAACCTAATAACTAACATTTGGAAATGATGCAGTTGAATGTAAAAGAAAACGTGAACATTTTACAGTTTGCAAAGTAGGTTTATTTAACAGCAAAGTGGCAGAGACCATCGGAGTAAGGGCATTTTTAGTACAATCATAACAATACTTCTAAGGGCGGCATTGCAAATGTCGAAGATCACGAACACGTTTTTTTTTTGGCAGACAAAAATTTTGGGATTTCATTGATGAAGTCGCTTTGTTTCCACAGTGATTTCCCAAAAGTCGTCATGACCTTCTGCCTACACCACCATAAATGAAGTGACGTTGATGCGCATAGTGAGTTCAGCATACGGACAAAGCGGAATTAAAGTCTCAATCCACATAATTGTTATGGACAGGCAACTGCTCACCAGCAGATGCATTTGCCGTCCGAAGAAGCCGTCACTCAGCAAGTGAAACCTATGACACGCACAATACGGCAAGATATACCTAGGCGGGAAAGGTTACAGAAAATACATGTCAATAACCAACCTGTACCAAAACATTTTAAAAAAGACACATAAATTATGCAAAGTACTACACAAAGGTACGTGTTCAAACATGACATTTTAATAAAATGTTACTAATGTTCATTTGTATCTATAGTGCCAAGCTACAAACGGCGTGATTTTGCATTCGCCGTAAGAGAAAAAAAATGGCAACTACACAGGAAGAGGATAATTCAGTTATGAAATGAAAAAGGAAGGGAGAATGAAAAAAAAATTATGTCGCGTGATTTCAAAGTAGATTAAAAGAACGTGCAAAGGTGTACACAAAGCTATGTGGAGATAGTTAACGTTTCAAATAAGAAATAGTAATGCTAAAAAAGAATGAGTGCAGTCATACACTACAAATGTACAACCTGGGAACTCTCAAATATTACTGCAATAATGTAATAGCGCAGAAAGATAATACGACAATTATATTGGCACAATTAGATGTGCGGTAAGAGAACAATAAAGCGCGGTTCGCTGCAGAGTGGGCAAAATTAAACTTACACAATATTTACTGCCTCCATTCTGTTTGTGCAAGGTACACCAATGTGTTTTCATGGACGATTATTCGTATACTGATATTCCATGTCTCTTATAAACCTTTTAAAACATTACGTTATCAATTGCTATTTTTTTCGACCATTTCATTCCGTGAACTGCCAGTAAGTTTCCCTTTTCACTCAAGGTCAAAAAACAATTGACTCTTATACATTCACTCAGATGCGCGGGAGTATTGAGCGGTCAACCAAAAAAGCAACTCATGTTCCCTTCACTCAGAAGCCAAATACATTCTTTCTTTGAAGCAACATATTGCAATCCAATTATGAGAACCGCTACTCCCATACACATCCCGAAGAGATGTTTCCAGCAAACACTGCAGATGGTTGCCGTAGTATACAAAACTGAGGATGCCAGTCTGACGGCAATTATATTCCCAAAACATTTTAACCCAAACGCAGTAATTGGTCGTGGAATAGTAAGCAGGAACTTCCATTTAAATGTATCACTTTGGTGAGAAAAAAGCTTCACTTTTTCATTTTGCGCTTCCACATCCCATTCCGCCCCCTTCAAAGGTCACCTTCTGAAATACTGTTACATGAGTGTGTGAAGTCCAATACAGTCTTGTTTTCAATGTATTACTGGCGATAGCCGCGTACACTAAAACATGAATAAAACGTAAACATTAGAACCCACACGCAGTAATTGGTCGTGGAATAGTAAGCAGGAACTTCCATTTAAATATATAACGTTGGTGACAAAAAAGCTCCACTTTTTCTTTTTGTACTTCCACATCCCTTTCCGGCCCCCTGAAAGGTCAACTTCCGAAATACAGTTACATGAGTGTGTCAAGTCCAATGCAGTGTTGGTTTCGATGTGTTACTAGTGATATCCGTGTACACTAAAACATGAATAAAACATAGGGGGGGCACCGATAAAAGCTCACTTACTTTACGCTGTTGTACAACCTATCACAGAATGAGTCACATGTTCACACGCACAAACTTTTTCCCCCATTCAATCTAAGGGTAAAAGAGATGTTTTGAGAACCTCTGCCCCTTGTAACTGC
Organism: Ambystoma mexicanum; assembly: GCF_040938575.1. Lineage (NCBI taxonomy): Eukaryota > Metazoa > Chordata > Amphibia > Caudata > Ambystomatidae > Ambystoma > Ambystoma mexicanum. The sequence continues at coordinate 241,387,524 of NC_090940.1, read as the reverse complement.
ACCAAACATCATCAAACTTTCCAAAGAAAGTCACAGTGAGCAATACAATTTTTTTTTGCAAACTTTGGTGACGGTTCATCCAAGTATAGCACAGGTATAAGGCAGTCAAAAAGTGTTCTGCCTATGGAAACAGCAACTCCAGCATAACAACATATCCACTAACGTGCCTGTCTAATATGCTGTAGTGGTTGTTGGGTGGACCTACAGATTTGGATATATGTCTGCATACATTTGAATGTATACGTGTACATTGGCTTATAACTCCACTGCTTAAAAGGTCGTTTCTGGGTGCATGGCCTTTGGCCATGCACCCACGACAGTACACCCTCCCCAGAACCATCTGACATGCTAACATATACTACCGGCGTATGCATTGCTCTAATATGATGCAGTGGATGTGGGCAGGGCCTAGGGTTTTAGGAGTATGTTGTATGGGCTACAGCCTGCAACCATGCAACCAAAACTGTACATCCTGCCCACAACCACCTCAATGATGTGCAGTAGTACGGGTGTATTGATAGGTGTAGTTTGCTTCACTTCTTCTGGCCAGAGACTGCACTCCTAGCTGTATGTCCATAGATATTGCAATGTGTGGGTGTGCACTGGCTTACACCTCCAGCGCTTATAACTTTGTTCTTGGGTGCTGTACACACTCCCCACAACCATGTAATCGTTAGTCAATACTACAGGCCATGCACCCAAGACAGTACACCCTCCCCAGAACCATCTGACATGCTAACATATACTACAGGTGTATGCATTTCTCTAATATGATGCGGTGGATGTGGGCAGGGCCTATGGTTTTAGGAGTATGTTGTATGGGCTACAGCCTGCAGCCATGCAACCAAAACTGTACATCCTGCCCACAACCACCTCAGTGATGTGCAGTAGTACGGGTGTATTGATAGGTGTAGTTTGCTTCACTTGTTCTGGCCAGAGACTGCACTCCTAGCTGTATGTCCATAGATATTGCAATGTGTGGGTGTGCACTGGTTTACACCTCCAGCACTTATAACTTTGTTCTTGGGTGCTGTACACACTCCCCACAACCATGTAATCCTTCATCAATACTACAGGTATATCCAAGACTGTAGGCCCTGGCCACAAGCACCGCAGCATGTCATAACCATGGTGGCATACTAATCAATATCAGACCCATAGGAAAATGTAATCTAATAACGTCATGTACTCAATTTGAATGGTCAGTAACACAACGTGTGTCCTTCGAACATTTTCAAGGTGCCTCTACACAGCACGGACTAATACTACCCTTATCGCACCCCTCATTTTCTGCATGTACAAATATCCTGAGAAAGGTGGCAAAAGAGAATACATCATGAACAGTTGACGCCCAAACAAGTACAGCATTTCAGTCATCTCTTACGCTCTGAACCTCTCCAAGCACTGTAGATGTTCAGAAGACTTTCCCAAACACCATTTCGCATGGCGAATACATCATTACTACCTGCCGCCCAAACAAATACTGTATTTAAGCCATCTCTTACTCTGTGATCCTCCCCACGCACTGTAGAAGAGCAAACCAGTTTCCAAAACAGCATTTCGCCTCTGGTGGCGATCGCGCTGTCTTCGGATCCAAGATGTTGGGCGCATCCACATATTCTAACGCATATCATGGCTCGCTGTAGCCAATCGGCGAAGACGTTGCGTGTCCGCGGTCATGATGCCATGAGACATATTTTTTGTTCATTTTAAAGGAAACTACTGGATGGATTGGCACCAAATTTACAAAAGCACACTTTTGGGAACAAGCCTCTGCCCCAGCCGCAAATTTGATGACAATCCGTCCAGCGGTTTAGGCTGTAGGCATGCGCAAAGTTTTTCCCCCTATCAGTCTATGGGAAAGAAACTTTTGCCCCCCTGGACCAAACATCACCAAACTTTGCAAAAAAATTCAGAGCGGCCCATATACTTTGCAAAGTTTGGTGAGGATTCGTCCAGGGGGAGCGGAGTTATAGGCAGCCCAAAAAGTGCTCTTCCTATGGAAACAGCAACTTAACCATAACTACACAGCCACTACCGTGCCTGTGTAATCTATATATGCTAGGAACAGCCATGGGTACAACGTTTGCTCCATCATACGCAAACCTAATGATGGGATGGTGGGAGAAATCTGCAGTGTGGGTCCCCTCTAACAGTCACCAAACGGACAAGGTGGTCTTATGGCTGCGTTATATAGATGACCTATTTGTAATATGGGACGGACCCGAAAACGAATGGCTAGAGTTCGTGAAGTCACTCAACATAAATGAATACAATCTCAAGTTCACTGAGTGCCACAGTAAGACCACTATAGTCTATTTAGACATACTTGTAAATGTGGCCCATAACAGTTTGGTGACTGAATTGTACAGAAAACCAACGAGCTCCAACACACCACTGCATGCCAAGAGTAACCAACCTACGTCATTAAAATGGAGCATTCCATATGGTGAATTCATCCGCATTAGACGGAATTGCTCGCAACTGGAAACTTATGACAAGGAATGCAGATCTATGGCACTAAGGTTCCAACAAAGAGGTTACCCAAAAAAGTGTTGGAGAGAGCTTTTCATAAAGCACGACAAAAGGATCGTTCTATTTTGTTAATGCCCAAGGTCCATACTGAAAATGAAACAGGAGACCAAGACACACGTCTCATCTTGACATTTAGTAAAGCCTCTAAGAGCATTCGCCAAATAATACATAAACATTGGCATGTACTGAAGCCGGATGAACATTTGGGACGCACCTTGGGGTCCAACATTAATGTTACCTATAGACGTTCCACCTCTTTGAAAGATAACCTGGTGTCAAGCTATATGAGCCCTAGAACAGCATCTGTGGCTCCAGGCTGGCTAAGTATCAACCCTGAGGGTTTTCAAAAATGTACAAAGTGTAAGGCTTGCAAATTTGCAAAAAGCATTAAACAATACCAACATCCAGTTCTAAAAAATAATGTGATCATAAAATTCAGAATCACATGTGAAACAGAGTATGTTGTGTATGTCCTTACTTGCCCGTGCAACAAGTGGTATATAGGGAGTACGATCGGCAAGCTAAAACTCAGAATTTTGCAACATATCAGAGCGATTAAAAATGTCGATCCAACATACCCTATGGCCCTACATTTCCAAGAGAAGCACGGAGGAAAACTCGATGGTTTTGGATATTTTGGAATACATACTATCCAAAAAACAGCGAGGGGAGGAAATAGAGAACTCCTTTTGCGACAAATGGAAACCAGACATATCTTGGACTATGAGACCAAGAAACCACAGGGCCACAACCTAGATGAAGAATTATATACATTCCTAGGTACTTGATAAGGCTCAACAGCACTTTAAATAACTCCATGGCCTGCTGAAGATGATCCCAAACCAAGGCATGTCCTGTTAAGTTCCTGTCTCCTCAAGCATTATGTGTATTTAAGACTCTTTTTTTATAACAAATTGTATTTATATGATCGTGACAATTCATATGTAAAATGCATTCTGTTGTTATTGGTTGCTTGCTTGCAGCTCTTTTGGGTGATATGTTTTCTCACAACTATAAAGATTAGAGGGTCCATTTAATCCACACTTTTTTCTCCATTTGGAAGATTATATGAATTTTAGACCTCTCTTCTTTTTCAGTTTGTATTGTTTATCACTTCTTTTTTTTGTAAGGGCGACCAATGGAGATTTTTTGTTGAAGTATCAATGTAACACAATGGAAAAACAGTTGGATGCACATTTCTTCCTTTTCTATTTGTCTCTTATCCTCACTGGTTAAAATAATCCTTGGGTTAACAACATTATTTGTGGTGTTCTGCAAGTGAGGTTTTATCATGTGTAGGCAATTGTTTTAATAATGATTTGGGTAAATTCTTTTAATCCATGCAGTAACAAATGATTTGAGTATAAAACATTCTTTAAGTATGGTACATCTTTAATGCTTAAGCACTTTATCCTGTTCCGATATAGAATCATATTGTGAGGCTGCTAAATGCACAAGGCACTTTCTAAACTGTGAATTGTATTTTTATGGTTACCAAATGCACATAGCACTTTAACAACATTTGTTGTATATTGTAAATTTTGCACAGTTTGTGAATACAGTTATTAGTATCCGAACAGGTAAACCCTAATACGCTTGAACCTTAGAACTCAAAAGAATATGTGTACTATGCACTTTATTTGAAATACTGCATTAATTTATTTATATCACAATTAACCTCACAAAAAGCGGTTTTTATTGCAATAACTGCCTGCTCCACGTTAGCAATGCCCGATTTAAAATGCATGTTTTGTTTTGCTTTGCTATTCAGCCCAATGTTGTTTGGCCCATTCCAAGATGGCCGATTAGAACACGAGACAAAAAGGAAACGTGCATGACTCTCTACACTATAACCATAGAGTCAATTGGTTGAATAAATAGTCCTTCTACTGTGTTTGTCGCCCTAAACGTGAACAAGCGGTTTGTTACCGCGAAACGCGTCATTTTTCGTGTTTGTTTCTCCTGTCCTGGACAATGGATTCATTAAAGTATTAATTTTTGGCTGACATACTATGGTTTCCTGACTCAGTGTTTTGCTCTGACTACTGCATGCAAGACTGCTTCCCGGAGTGCCTTCCACCTTCCCTGGACTTCTGGACAGGGTTCACTACATATATATATATATATATATATATATATATATATATATATATATATATATATATATATATATATATATATATATTCAGTAAAAAAAACTTTGTTAAAGGGACGTTATGGTGAAGTTTCGCTACTAAAAACCTATGAAATTCAGTAAAAAAACTTTGTTAAAGGGACGTTATGGTTCAAAGTAAAACCGAAAAAACCCCTGAAATTCGGCAGTTATGGTAAGATAAGCAACCATAACTTGCGACACCGTGCACTGCTAGCACTAACACCCAGGACATTAAAGATGACATCACAAATGTCATTGATGACATCACTGATGACATCACATGTGCATTTACTTTTCAGGAAAACTCTGTACAAGGGATTCTTATAATGCTGACCAAAAACTGTCAAGGATCATTGGGATAAATATCATGAGCTAATTAGTGCATTAAGCAACGCATTGATATAAATAGCATTCTATTATGAAGTTCTATCCAGTACAGTAAGCTACTTATGCAGAAACATAGGCAGTGTGTGCAGCATACATGATGAAGGTGCAATATTCATAATCTTGCCATGTTGAATAGTGAAATGATAACTGCTTTCTTATTAGAGTTTTGCGTACTGTGAAGGTACCGTAATTAGCACCAAGGTCCCTTTGCGGGTCCAATCCTTAACAGCTGGTAAAACCAGCCGTTAAGGTGGGAACCCACAAAGGGACCTTGTAATCAGGCGCTAAGGGATTACCGGTACCGGTACCCTTACCGGTACCGGTAATCCCTTAGCGCCAGGGTCGTAATGAGGCCCCTTGATTGTTACTGAGCAAAACCATGTGGCCTAGATATGTTAGTAAAGGAAAACAAGGTGGAGCCAGACATGTGATGTCATCAGTGATGTCATCAATGACATTTGTGATGTCATCTTTGATGTCCTGGGTGTTAGTGTTAGCAGTGCACAGTGGCGCGAGTTATGGTTGCTTATCTTACCATAACTGCCGAATTTCAGGGGGTTTTCGGTTTTACTTTGAACCATAACGTCCCTTTAACAAAGTTTTTTTTACTGAATTTCATAGGTTTTTAGTAGCGAAACTTAACCATAACGTCCCTTTAACAAAGTTTTTTTTACTGCATTTCATAGGTTTTTATTAGTGCAACTTAACCATAAAGTCCCTTTAACACAGTTTTTTTACTGAATTTCATAGGTTTTTACTAGCGCAACTTAACCATAACGTCCCTTTAACACAGTTTTTTTACTGAATTTCATAGGTTTTTACTAGCGCAACTTAACAATAACGTCACTTTAACACAGTTTGTTTACTGAATTTCATAGGTTTTTATTAGTGCAACTTAACCATAAAGTCACTTTAACACATTTATTTTTACGGAATTTCATAGTTTTTTATTAGTGCAACGTAACCATAACGTCCTTTTCAATGGAGGAAGACCACTAGCATCCTAGGTTTTCAAAGTGGGAACCCGGGGTGGTAAAAAAAAGATTTTTCTTCCCAAACCAAGACATCGCAGGCAGGCGTCCCGGTGTAGGAAGGAAAATCTTTTACCAAGATGGACACCAGGGAAAGGGAAGGCAGGGTGTTTAAAGAAAACACAACAAGGCATCGGCAGGGGTTCGGGAAGACCAGGAGAGAGACATGGGGCATGAGTGGGGAGTAACACGAGGGAGACACGGGGCATGAGCAGGGGGTGGAAAGAAGGGAGACACGGGGCATGAGTGGGAAAGAAGGGAGACACGGGGCATGAGCGGGGGTGGGGGTGAACAGGGGAGACACGGGCCATGAGTGGGGGGAAAGGAGGGAGACAGACACGGAGCATGAGCGGGGGTGGGGGTGAACAGGAGAGACACGGGCATGAGCGGGGGTAGGGCAAGGTGGGGCCCCCACCCCCGCTCATGCCCCGTGTCTGCCTTGTTCCAACAGTGCAGACACGGGGCATGAGCGGGGGGTGGGGGGAAAGAAGGGAGACACGGGGCATGAGCGGGGGGTGGGCGGCGGGAGGGAGAGACACACGGGGCATGAGCGGGGGGTGGGCGGCTGGAGGGGTAGACACACGGGGCTTGAGCGTGGGGTGGGTGGCGGGAGGGAGAGACACACGGGGCATCAGCGGGGGGTGGGCGGCGGGAGGGAGAGACACACGGGGCATGAGCGGGGGTGGGCGGCGGGAGGGACAGACACGGGGCATGAGCGGGGGGCGAGGGGGAAAGAAGGGAGACACGGGGCATGAGCGGGGGGTGGGCGGCGGGAGGGAGAGACACACAGGGCATGAGTGGGGGGTGGGCGGCGGGTGGGAGAGACACACAGGGCATGAGCGGGGGGTGGGCGGTGGGAGGGGTAGACACACGGGGCATGAGCGGGGGGTAGGCGGGTGGGAGAGACACACGGGGCATGAGCGGGTGGTGGGCGGGTGGGAGAGACACACCCACATACACACACGGGGCATGAGCGGGTGGTGGGCGGGTGGGAGAGACAGACACACACACACACACACACAGGGCATGAACGGAGGGTGGGTGGGAGGGGAGAGACCTGCGGGGCATGAGTGGGGGGTGGGCAGCGGGTGGGGAGAGACACAGTGGGCATGAGCGGGGGTAGGGCAAGGTCGGGCCCCCACCCCTGCTCATGCCTCATGTCTGCCCTGTTCCAACAGTGCAGACACGAGGCACGAGCAGGGGGTGCGGGGAAAGAAGGGAGACACGGGGCATGAGCGGGGGGTGGGCGACGGGAGGGAGAGACACACGGGGCAGGAGTCGGGGGTGGGTGGCGGGAGGGGTAGACACAAGGGGCTTGAGCGGGGGGTGGGCGGGGGAGGTAAAGACACACGGGGCATGAGCGGGGGGTGGGCGTCGGGAGGGAGAGACACACGGGGCGTGAACGGATGTGGGCGGCGGGAGGGAGAGACACACGGGGCATGAGCAGGGGGTGGGCGGCGGGAGGGAGAGACACACGGGGCATGAGCGGGGGGTGGGCAGCGGGAGGGAGAGACACACGGGGCATGAGCGGGGGTGGGCAGCGGGAGGGAGAGACACACGGGGCATGAGCAGGGGGTGGGCGGCGGGAGGGAGAGACACATGGGGCATGAGCGGGGGTGGGTGGCGGGAGGGAGAGACACACGGGGCATGAGCGGGGGGTGGGCGGCGGGAGGGGTAGGCACACAGGGCATGAGCGGGGGTGGGCGGCGGGAGCGGTAGACACATGGGGCATGAGCGGGGGGTGGGCGGCGGGAGGGGTAAACACACGGGGCATGAGCGGGGGGTGGGCGGTGGGAGGGAGAGACACACAGGGCATGAGCGGGGGGTGGGCGGCAGGATGGGTAGACACACGGGGCATGAGCGGGGGGTGGGCGGCGGGAGGGAGAGACACACGGGGCATGAGCGGGGGGGGGCGGCGGCAGGGGTAGACACACGGGGCATGAGCGAGGGTGGGGGGAAGGGGAGAGACACACAGGTAATGAGTGGGGGGTGGGGGGAGGGGAGAGACACATGGGGCATGAGCGGGGGGTGGGCGTGTGGGAGAGACACACGGGGCATGAGCGGGGGGTGGTCGGGTGAGACACACACACGTTGCATGAGCGGGGGTGGGCGGTTTGAGACACACACATACACACACGGGGCATGGCGGGCGGTGGGCGGGTGGGAGAGACAGACACACACACACACACAGGGCATGAGCGAGGGGAGGGGAGAGACACGTGGGGCATGAGCGAGGGGTGGGTGGCAGGTGGGGAGAGACACACGGGACATGAGCGGAGGGTGGCGGCGGGTGGGGAGAGACACACGGGACATGAGCGGGGGGTGGGGAGAGACACACGGGGCATGAGCGGGGGTGGGCAGCGGGAGGGAGAGACACACGGGGCATGAGCAGGGGGTGGGCGGCGGGAGGGAGAGACACATGGGGCATGAGCGGGGGTGGGTGGCGGGAGGGAGAGACACACGGGGCATGAGCGGGGGGTGGGCGGCGGGAGGGGTAGGCACACAGGGCATGAGCGGGGGTGGGCGGCGGGAGCGGTAGACACACGGGGCATGAGCGGGGGGTGGGCGGCGGGAGGGGTAAACACACGGGGCATGAGCAGGGGGTGGGCGGTGGGAGGGAGAGACACACAGGGCATGAGCGGGGGGTGGGCGGCAGGATGGGTAGACACACGGGGCATGAGCGGGGGGTGGGCGGCGGGAGGGAGGGAGAGACACACGGGGCCTGAGCGAGGGGTGGGCGGCGGCAGGGGTAGACACACGGGGCATGAGCGAGGGTGGGGGGAAGGGGAGAGACACACAGGTAATGAGTGGGGGGTGGGGGGAGGGGAGAGACACATGGGGCATGAGCGGGGGGTGGGCGTGTGGGAGAGACACACGGGGCATGAGCGGGGGGTGGTCGGGTGAGACACACACACGTTGCATGAGCGGGGGTGGGCGGTTTGAGACACACACACATACACACACGGGGCATGAGCGGGCGGTGGGCGGGTGGGAGAGACAGACACACACACACAGGGCATGAGCGAGGGGAGGGGAGAGACACGTGGGGCATGAGCGAGGGGTGGGTGGCAGGTGGGGAGAGACACACGGGACATGAGCGGAGGGTGGCGGCGGGTGGGGAGAGACACACGGGACATGAGCGGGGGGTGGGGAGAGACACACGGGACATGAGGGGGGTGGGCGGTGGGTGGGGAGAGACACACGGGACATGAGCGGGGGGTGGGCGGCGGGTGGGGAGAGACACACGGGACATGAGCGGGGGGTGGGCGGCGGGTGGGAGAGACACACGGGGCACGAGCGGGGGTGGGCGGTGGCTGGGTGGGTGAGTGGGGAGAGACACACGGACATGAGCGGGGGTGGGCGGGTAGGGAGAGACACATGGACATGAGCGGGGGTGAGCGGGTGGGGAGAGACACACAGACATGAGCGGGGGATGGGAGGGTGGGGAGAGACACACGGACATTGAGCGGGGGGTGGGCGGATGGGGAGAGACACACGGACATGAGCGGGGGTGGGCGGGTGTGGAGAGACACACGGACATGAGTGGGGGGTGGGCTGGAGGGGAGAGACACATGGGCATGAGCGGGGGGTGGGCGGGAGGGGAGAGACACACGGGCATGAGCGGGGGGTGGGAGAGACACGGGGGGCATGAGCGGGGGGTGGGCGGGTGGGAGAGACGAGCGGTGCACGAGCGGGGCATGAGCGGGGGGTGGGCGGGAGGGAGAAAGACACACGACATTCGTGTGCAGGCGGCAGATACCGCTCCTTGGCCCTCCGCTGGCCACTGTGTGCCGATGGCGTGAGCGGGGGGCTGGAGGAAAAGGGAAGACACGGAGCATGAGTGGGGGGTGGGCTGGAGGGGAGAGACACATGGACATGAGTGGGGGGTGGGGGGAGGGGAGAGACACATGGGGCATGAGCGGGGGGTGGGCGTGTGGGAGAGACACACGGGGCATGAGCGGGGGGTGGTCGGGTGAGACACACACACGTTGCATGAGCGGGGGTGGGCGGGTGGTAGAGACACACACACATACTCACACGGGGCATGAGCGGGCGGTGGGCGGGTGGGAGAGACAGACACACACACACACACAGGGCATGAGCGAGGGGAGGGGAGAGACACGTGGGGCATGAGCGAGGGGTGGGTGGCAGGTGGGGAGAGACACACGGGACATGAGCGGAGGGTGGCGGCGGGTGGGGAGAGACACACGGGACATGAGCGGGGGGTGGGGAGAGACACACGGGACATGAGGGGGGTGGGCGGTGGGTGGGGAGAGACACACGGGACATGAGCGGGGGGTGGGCGGCGGGTGGGGAGAGACACACGGGACATGAGCGGGGGGTGGGCGGCGGGTGGGAGAGACACACGGGGCATGAGCGGGGGTGTGCGGTGGCTGGGTGGGTGAGTGGGGAGAGACACACGGACATGAGCGGGGGTGGGTGGGTGGGGAGAGACACATGGACATGAGCGGGGGTGAGCGGGTGGGGAGAGACACACAGACATGAGCGGGGGATGGGAGGGTGGGGAGAGACACACGGACATTGAGCGGGGGGTGGGCGGGTGGGGAGAGACACACGGACATGAGTGGGGGGTGGGCTGGAGGGGAGAGACACATGGACATGAGCGGGGGTTGGGCGGGAGGGGAGAGACACACGGGCATGAGCGGGGGGTGGGAGAGACACGGGGGGCATGAGCGGGGGGTGGGCGGGTGGGAGAGACGAGCGGTGCACGAGCGGGGCATGAGCGGGGGGTGGGCGGGAGGGAGAAAGACACATGGACATGAGCGGGGCATGGGCGGGAGGGAGAAAGACACACGACATTCGTGTGCAGGCGGCAGATACCGCTCCTTGGCCCTCCGCTGGCCACTGTGTGCCGATGGCATGAGCGGGGGGCTGGAGGAAAAGGGAAGACATGGAGCATGAGTGGGGGTGACAAGAAGGACACATGGGGCATGAGCGGGTGGGTGGGAGGAACAGGAGACAGACACGGGCATGAGCAGGGGTGGGGGATTTACTGTGCAGGCGGGATACAAAGCCTCTCATGCGAGGAACAAAGATGGCGGCCGTCTCTGAAGCCAGATGCACTGCACGCTTTCCCCGCTTCCAATGAGAGAGCACGTCAGATGTCCGCGGACATCACGCAAGCTGCTTGCCCAATCACCGTCCTGTCCGCGGAGCCATCAGGGAAGTGTGTCCGTGAAGCGAACACAGATATCACTAATTTTTTTCACTTTCATTTTTGTCATTTTTTTAAAAACTACTGGACGGATTTACACCAAATAAAGCAAAGCACGCTTTCGGGACCAAGCCGCCGCGCCTGCCGCAAATTTGGTGTAAATCCGTCCAGCGGTTTGGGCTGTAGGCGTGAGCAAAGTCTTTTCCCATTATGTCTATGGGAAAAAAACGTTTTGGAACCCCCCCTATAACTTTGCCCCCCCTGGACGAATCCTCACCAAACTTTGCAAAAAAATTCAGAGTGACCCAAATACTTTTTTTGCTATAAGCTGCCCAAAAAGTGCTCTTCCTATGGAAACAGCCACTTAACCATAACTACATGGCCACTACCGTGGCCATGTACTATATATATATATATATATATATATATATATATATATATATATATATATATATATATATATATATATATATATATATACACATTTAATGAACACAAATGTTCTTACCTTTAATCCATTGGTCCAGGGAACAAGACCTTCAGCTCCCGGCAGCAGCCAGGACCGCTAGTTCCCATCATCTGCAGTTGAACCAGAGGCCACCATGTCATGGGGTGAAGGGGAGCCCTATTACTTCAGTATAGTTTCTTTTTGAGATCACTCTTACTTCATAAAGAAAGTATTTCCGTTAAAGGAACCGTAACAGAAATATTGTCTTTATGAAGGCAGAGTGATTTTAAAATGGAACCATTTTTTTTTAAGTCATATGGCTCCCCGCACCCATTGACATGGAGGCCACCAGCCTGAAGGCTTCCATGTCATTGGGCGGGGGAGCCCCAGACGTCAAAGGAAATAGTTCTGCTGTCACAGAATTAATTTCTTTATGAAGGCAGAGAAACTATTTCTTTTTTTTTTTTTAAACATTTCATATTTTTTTTTGTCTGAGGGGGCCTTCTCCCAGGAATGTGGTGGCGGGGCCCCATGCAACCCGGGTGCTGAGGGGGCCCCTGCTATGCCAGTGGCCGGCAAGGATTTCCTCTAATGTTTTATTTAATACAGAAGAACTACTGGGATTTGTTTCAGGATATGAAACTGTGTTGTTTAAAAAAGGTCATATCTATGAAATTATGAAAATCCCAAATGCTAAAGATAAATTGCAATACACCAATTTTGTTGGAGAGCGTTATAATAATAACAGGGAAGTTAACACTGATCACACTGAGATGAGGGTCGATAATAGCATGGTGAAGAAAGTTAAACCCAATGAATATTGACAGTGTCTTCCGAAGGCCTTTTAAATGCAATTTAAAAAAAACGAAAAAATAAATACCATGATAATAGACTCCTTTTATGTTCATGGAACTCCAGGGGATATTCACACTTAATGAATGATGGTGGTCTTTTGTATCATTTGGAGGTCTTTGGACCAATTATGTTACAGGAATATTTGTCTACTGACCTGCTTACATTTGATGGATTTGTGACTATATCTGAATTGCTTCGCAAAGGTCCAAAAGGCAGGCCTAAAGGTGGATTACTTACCGCTGTAAATAATAAGTCGGTATCCAAACAATTATTATTAACTGTGAATACATTCTGGAGGGTAAAATCACCAATATTCCTCTGATGTTCAATGATCTATGGGTTTTTAATTTATATGATCCCCCTACTAGAGGTATGCACGCTGTTATCTCCCGAACGGTAGAGGTGTTACTAGTCACAGTTGGAACTGATATCTCAGTGATCATTGGAGTGGGATTTATTTTAACACCCGCATTCCCCCAGATACCAACATTTGTAATGGCAACAAGTCCTCTGGCCCTGATTCTACTGAGCAATATGAGAAAAATCTATCATATTATCATGGTTTTGTATGACTGAACAGGTATTGTAATGGTGATGCAACATGTGGACATATCAGGGTTGATGGTCTTAGTGCCTCGACTATTGACTACACTTTTGCTGATCAAATTGCTTTGCCCTTCATGAGAGACATGGGTATTGTCTATCGTGAGCAAAGTGATCATTTTCCTTTGTGCATTATTTTTTACATAAATACCCCATTAAGCTGCTACGATAAAAATGGCATAGTACTAATTAACAATGCTCGCAATCGTATTAGGTGGACTCTGCCTACATTATCGAAGGCTAATAACATTGCTAGCATTGAACTTGCTAAATCTGGTGATGAGAATAGAGAACTTGCTATCAACAACTGGGAATGCAGTCCTGGAAACACGAAACATAGTGAACAGAAATGGGAGGAAAGTGAACCTGGAATGATCAATTGCTTAAAAACAAAGCAAGGACACTATCAAGTACCAAATAGGAAATGGTAGAATTGTGTTAAGAAAACCTTGTCTTCCTGGGAAACCGTGTGGAATGTATGAAAAGACTTAAAACTTGGCATAGAGACGGTGTAGAGAGGCTGAGGACTGTACAGTGAGAAATTGATGAACTTTCAAAAACAATACTTACAAGTTGTTTGGCCTGCCAAAGCTCAAGGACAGAGGTTGTTGCTCTGGCCATCTTTTTGTTATTTTTAACCAAGTGGTAGGGCCACTTAGCTAATAGGATTTGGACTTAGGGCTATTTCTTTTGGACTTTGACAAGCTCCCTTACTTTTAGTTTTGAAAGGCAGGGAACTTCCCTTATAGCGGTAGGGCTAGATGGGTGTTTTTCTGATTATTTAAATAAACACCTGCGTTACAAGTGCTCTGTGCTACTTCACCTTGGCTTCATCAATCAGCTGGCACTTACAGGTAGCCCACTCATGTAGTACCCCACAGTGCAACCGCTACTAACCACACCCCCTGTTACCCACACTGTGTGGAATCCGTATCTCTAACCATCAGCGTGAGCGTGGCTGCCTTAAGATGGCAGCCGCTACATTCTATGATTTTCGTTAGGCATGCTTGCCTAGCGACCTCCCGCGAGGAAGTCCTCATAGGCTGGCCTGGTCGCCGGAGGCGGAAGCTGGCCCTCACACCTAAGGCCCTTAGCCAAATGCCAGATCCTGTGTGTGCCTGTCTGTGCCTCGAGGGACTTGGGGCATGATGCCCGGCCCCCAGCCATACCCATCTGACACACGGCACCCCTCATCATAATATCATTATAACTCTGTACAGCTCCGTATTGGCGGATCTCCTTCAAGTGAACCAACTTCTGCATTTGTCTGTCAATCATATCCATTAACCTAGTAAGGGTAAGCGCATATTGACTCTGTGAACACTCTAGAACCAGATATAGTATGCACCTACCTGTTTGCGGTAGTACCACAGTCTGTCAAGACCGTTTTAACTGTCTCTCGATATAATGCCTGCCCACGATATGCCTGTTCAGCCAATTTGCTCCCAGCACTGCCATCGCTAGATTCAAATTTGAACTTTGCTGTGCCTCCTGCGGCTTGCAGCTTGCTCCGCTGTATAGCCACCTACCACATTATTTCTTAATATCCATATATGTAACTAACTGCTTCCCAGCATGACACAATCCTGCCTGCTCCTGCTCACCGACTCCTCATAGATTGTGCCACCGCACAGCCACTCACCTCTCTTTAACCAAGTGATTGTTTGTGTAGACCTTTTTCACCTGCATTACCTGTATACGTAGACTTCTGTCATCTGTGTCATTTGCATTTCCTGTTCAACACAGACTACTGCCATCTGTATTATCTGTATACGTAGGCCATCATAGAGTATTGCCATCTGTATTATCTGTATACGCAGTCCATCGTAGACTATTGCCATCTGTATTATCTGTACATGCAGTGAATCGTAGACTATTGCCATCTGTATTATCAGTATACGCAGTCCATCGTCATCCACACTACCTGTATCGTCTGTACTTGCCCTCTACTACAGTACACCGCCTCGCAGCAAATCTACTATCTTTGTCTGTTAGCCTCCTGCTCCCCAGTATTACCCAAGCACCTTCTTTCTCGGTTGCTGCCAACAGCTTGGCCCTAACACTGCCTTGTCAACTAACCTGCCAGCACCCATCCTGAGCTGTTCCCCTATATCCTTCTGACAGTCACAACCCTCTCTGGCACATGTGGGTTACCGCTAGACTATCATCGCCACAGCGTCTCTACCTACAAGGATCAGCCCATACCACCACCCACCCCCGCATCACAAGCATACGGACCGCCTTAAAGGACTACAATGTGCGTCACCACCTTTCTCAACACCAATGACTATCCTACAGAGAGTAACTCTATCCATGACTACTCTCTTACCTATCTTTCACACTATAGCACCCACTAGATTCCTACCACCCCTCCAGCCTCTCACACCGCTGCCCTACCTCAATGCAGCACCAGCTGGCAACACCTATTGCAACATCACTCCTGCCGAATGGATCTATCTTTTGCCTCCCCCCCACATCTATGCTACCATGCCCACTCAGCCACAAGACTGTTAGACTGGGCTTGCGTCTCCACCCCACCAAGGTGATAACTACGCCCTCTATACCACCCACAACTAACTCTCACCTTAGCTCTTTGACCACCAATGTGTCTACCTACTCCAACAAATACACCTACACACCTACTTCGAAATCCTCAGCACTAGTAGCACTAGCTGTATACACACCAACCATCAAAGGTGCTCTTGTCAATGCTAGATCGCTGCTAGCCCACACCCTTGACATTTCCGACCTCATCTCAAAAAATTAATTAGCCTTTTGGTGATAACTGAAACCTAGCTATACCTTGCTGCAGGACCTGCTCTATCCTTAGCTCTCCCAGATAACTATTCCATCATCAGAGCAGACAGAGATAGTGGCAAAGGTGGGGGAGTTGCTTTCATAACCAAAACTCATTTGAGCCTCAGAGAATTCTCAAAAGAATGCTCCCCTTAGGTGAACTCCTGTCAGTTAAACTCCCTCTATCAGCTGCCTGCACCCCCCTAATACATCTCATTTACAGACCACCGGGCCCAATCTCCTCCTTCGAGGAGGACATCACCCTGCACCTCACTCGAAACACCAAACCAAGCTCTCAAATCCTACTCGTGGGAGATCTCATCCTTGGCCTGCATGACCCGAACAACGTTAATGCCACTACGATTGAGAATTCTATCTCACAACTCGGCAACAAACATCGTATCCATGACCAGCAGAACTCTGGACTGGCTGGTAGACTTAAATCACACCACCACAATCCTCAACAATGTGCCTTGTGTCAGGTCAGACCACCACTGCATTATCTTTACCTCACAGGATAGCACCTGCCTCAACGGCAGCCCTCCCATCGCCCCTCAGAACTTATCTAGAAATAATCACAACATTACCCTACACAACCTAATACCACTGTTACTGCCTATCACTAACCTATCACTAACCCATCAACACACTTTGATAAGGACCCATCTGTTCTTGTAGACCTCTACAGTCACACTCTAGATCAAGCTCTCAACAAAATGGCCCCACTAAAAATAAGAAAGGCTAAACCAACAGCGTACCTAAATAAATGGTTTACCACTAACTTAAAAACTCTTCGCAATATCAAAAGAACTACCAAAGCCACCTGGAGAAAAACACCCTGTGCTCCTAACAAGGATACATTCACCACTGCTGCAACCAATTACAAAACAGCTATTCTCAATACCAAAAGAGAGACCTATAATGCTAGAATCCAAAAAGCTAAATCAGGAACTAAAGAGCCTGCTGCGTGTCACCCGTTTAACTTCTTTCCAGTCACCACTGAAGAAGTAGAAAACATTCGCTGGCCTAAAACTGTCAAAATGCCATGGAGACATTTACCCAGCCACAGCTATCAAGCAAGGAGCCAAAGAATTAGCGCTGTTCATTACCTCCCTGATCAATGACTTCTTTGAAAGTTGTTCAGTCCCCAACAACCTTAAAGAGGCATGGCTATGCCTCTTCTCAAAAACCCTGATCTAGAAACAAACACATCAACTAATTACAGACCCATTACACCAGTCCCATTCCTCCTAAAAATACTAGATAGAGTGGCTTATCTCCAAATACAGAAATATTTGGAGGATAACAACCCCTTGGGCTTGTGCCAGTCCGGTTTCAGACCTAGGCTGGCAAAGAAACAGCCAGCCTCGATCTAAAAATCAAAATGGATGAGGCCAAAGACAAAGGAAACCTATCCCTCCTCCTACTGCTGGACCTTTCAGCAGCATTTGATCTTGTTGACCACCAGATCCTCACTAAACATCTGACCTCAGCCACCTTGTTCTCCCCGAACTCCACGAGCTGGATTCAATCCTTCCTTTCGAACAGAACAACCCAGGTTTTTGCACCCACAGCCGATCCAGTGCCTATCACTTGCGGAGTCCCCAAGGGCTTGTGTGTCTCACCTACTCTCTACAATATATTCACAAAGCTCCTCTTCGACCACCTTGACAGCTTGGGTGTCACCTATAGTAATTATGCAGATGACACCCAAGTTCTCAACACTCTCACTGGCACCTATGACCACGATTCTATAATGCTAAACACAATATACCTTCACATTCAGGAATCGATGGCCCCCCACAGCCTTTGTCTAAAGGACGATAAAACAGAACTTCTTACTGTAGCTCCCAAGTGCGTCTATACAAACTAGACATACAGTACAAAGCTTTCAACATTGATGGGACCATCATCAAAGTTGCCAGTGAGGTCAAAACACTTGGCGTTTATTTGGACTCCACTCTCTCCCTCAAAAGGCAAGTCAATGCGACAGCCTTGGCCACAGTTTACACCAATAAATTGAACAATTCCTTTAAACCTTACCTATTTACTAATAGTAGTCTCAAACTCACCAGAGCCTTGATCCTATCTAAGTGGTCTATTGTAACACTCTACTCAAAGGCTCTTCCAAACAAAATCTGAATAAACTACAAATCCTACAGAATAATGCTCTCAGATCAGCCTTAAACATCCCCTGCTCCAACCACATCTCTGCCATAAGACTGGATACACATTGGCTCCCAGTGCAAGATAGAATCTCCTGATGCACGTTGGTACTGCCACACAAATGCCTCTCTAAATCAGCGCCTGAATATCTGGCCCACAAGTTCTCCAGGAACCAATCTTCGAGACCAGCAGATCCTTTTATTGACATTGCCTCAACATTCTGAAGTTAAATCTGAAAACTGCAGGTTTTTCTAGCTTCCCAGTTTTAGAAGCTAAGCTCTGGCACTCCCTACCCACAACCATCAGTGCCGAACCTTCTTTCTGGGCGTTTAGTTCCAAACTAAAATCATGGCTCTACGAACAGCATAACTAAATTCAGTTCAAACTGTCTCCAATTTTGGAGTACATGCTCCCACTTAATTTTTGCCTGCTCTCTGTCTATCTATCTAATTCAATTGTAACTGTATTTATGTCCTATTCTTCTTTGTGCACATTTCCTATGCATGCCTGTCTGCTGACCGATATGTAACACGTGTCAGCAGCTAATTGTCAAACTACCTCTGTATTTTATTCCTGTAAGGAATAAAGCGCCCAGATACCTCTGGGTTAGGTGCACTCTACAAATAAATAAATTAAACTAAACTAAACCCTTGAAAATGTCACAACTCAGTCCGACTCCTTCTTCTACTTATCCACAGCCTCCAAATGAGTCATTGGGCCTCATTATAAGCTTGCCGGTCCGGTAATAACAGTACCAGTAAGCTTGCCAGTACCGTTGCTACCAGACCGGAAAACTACGAGGTCTGCTCGCGGGTGCCTTTCTGCCTGCCAGGTCTGACCTGGCGGGCGTACCGGCACCCACGAGCAGACCATGTCGGATGCACCGGCACCATTCACAAATGGTGCCGGTGCATCCGGCCTCCCCATTCCCATTGAGTCTAATGGGAATGGGGAGCAATATTTTCCGGCACTAGGGAATGGGCAATTACCAGGTTCGCCAGGGCCATAATGCCCCGATAATTAATTTTGGCGGCAGCCGTGATGGTTTTACCGGCATGGCTACCGCCAGCCTCATAATGAGGCCCACTGTGCCTTAATCTGCCAAAAGTCATCAGGGCTTTGGCTCTACAAAGGATCAACAAAGAACTGGCTCCCAATCGTATCCTCATTAATCGGTTCAAATCCGAACCACTCGTCTGATGTCCATTCCTTTTATGCTTATTCAATGATGTCCTTCTCACAAGTAAAATTCCTAATTGTGGAGGAAGGCTGAGATAATACCAATTTATAAAATGGTGGGTGAAATGATCCAGGGAACTTTCTTCCAATATCCCTGTTGGATGTAGCAGGAAAGATGTTTGTAAAGGCTTTTCTTGAACATCTTAGTCACTGTGTTCATACAAATAGTAAGATTAGCCACCTTCAAGCAGGTTTAAACCCAATTATAGTACAATTGATCAAATAATTGGAGTCCAACGCTTCATTTAGAAATATGCTGCCTCATGCAATATGTAGCATTCGTTGATCTACGCTGCAGAAAGAATTTGATGATGTGCCAAGAAAAACACTGTGGGATAATCTGATTGGGACGTGGGGTCCCAATCCCCATATTTAATGCTATTAGATATTTATATTTTAACAATGAGTCCAAGGTGAGATATGGTGTTGGGGGGAAATAACCCAATCCTTTGCAGTACAGAAGGGTGTGCGCCAGGGCTGTGTCCTGGCATCCAATCTATTTAATTTTTACAAAGACGATATTGTTGAAATTGTTCTGACCTATATGACAGATGCTCCATCTCTGGCTAAAACTAAATATATAGCCCTATATTTTGCTGATGGCGCTGCTTTGGTGTCTCTGACCCTGACTGGTCTAAAGAAACGGTTCACTCTATCTTCTGCTTTTTGGAAAACACAAAGACTTCAAATTAATTGGACCACAACTAAATGCATTGTTTTTAAATAGATCCAAACAACTTAAGTTATCTTCACACATAGATGGCAACCTCATAGAGCAGGTGTCTACTTTCCATCATCTGGGTGTAAGGTTTACAGAGACAGGCGCTTGAGCACAGCACTCATATACATCTAATCCTATGCTGTCTAAATATAGTCTGGCAACAGCCAGATCTATGAAATCATATGGTAATTGTACAATAAGACCGGCCCTGAACATACATAAATTACAAGCCTGACAGTCTGCAAATTGACATATTAATATCAAACTATTAGCGGTCTACGAGAACACATTATTGAAAAGTGCACTCAATGTACCTTGTGGCACCACCACCATTCTGTTTCCTGAGGAAATGTGCATTCCTTATATTGGTCACAAAGTCGCCAATAAGCCACTACATTGTTGGGTTCAACTTTGGTCTACACCATCGCTCATAATATTTAGGGAAGCAATGGAAGGCGTTTTAGGACAGAATGGAGAGAGCACTCTAGCCTGGTTTAAACATGTAAAAAGTCTTCTACACTATTTGGGCTTCTCTAAAATGTGGGCTCATACATTGGAATTAGATTCTCATACTTAGAAGCCTCTACGGATAGAATTACGGCAAGAGAATCTTAACAACGTACCGTCACAGAGCCTGAACTCGATATCTCTCAGACAATATTGAGTTTCTAAGCCATATTTGGGTTATGAGCCCTGTATAGATCAAATTTAAGTTAAGGATTAGCACTTTACAGTTTGCTGCATGTACTTAAAAATGTGGCACGGCCACTACCAATTAGTGTCCATGCTGCCTAGACAAGAAAGAGACAGGGGGGCTTAATTGGATGTTGATCTGCCCTATGTATGATAACCTGAGGAGGTTGTTGCTAAAACTCAGATTTCCTGAAGTTGTGAGACGTAATCTAGCTCTCTTGGGTCCTTGCTGTGTCATCATTAATTCATTGTGCGTGGAACATCTGAACCAAACAACATGGCAAATGACATTTAAGCATACGTTAATGTTTGGAACTGCTCTATGGCACTTTATTTGAACACTGGCTGATTATAATGCACTATGCATTACAAAAATGTAAGACGCTTGATCTGGGCTTTCCTACTGGAGGATAGCCACTTTGGCACATAATTGCATTTATTTAAATGTTATCTCAAAACCCATCCAACAGTCTATAGTAATTTCATATTTTAGCAAGCCTCATAACAGGCACGTTATACATGCACTTTAAATTTCCCTTTATTGAATAATTGTTTGCGCTGAATGGATTATTGTAATTTGATTATTCTGTTAGAATTTATTCCACATGCATTTTACTTGTCCTAATTTGTTTTACTCAGTATATGCTACTGTTTCTTGACAATTGTTCTTTGCATTTCAACCTTGATGGCTAACGCCAGGTATATTAGGATCATTGGCAGAAGGGCCGTATATAGGACCACTTTGCATACCGCTCTCCTGTTGGTGTGTGATTGAATGTAATGTAAGGCTAGGATCCTGCTGTTCTTGGAGGATCAGGTGCAATGGGGGTTTTGGTGTGTCAAGGCTTGTTTATCTAGGTTTGCTATCGGGCACAATTGCCTCTAGGGTCAGACATCTTTTGTAAACTGCTCAGCCCAAAGAACGTGACTCTCCTACATGTTGTACACCCAGCTCACCAAATAGGGGTAGGCAAATTAGGCAGAGGATTTGGAATTATTCTTCATAGGTAGCCATATGAGGTGATGACTAATATAACAATAAAACATGACATATTTGTTATAAAGCTTTTAAGCAGCCATAGTGACTTCTCTCCTGTTGTTGGATCTCAACAGCCTTCTTTCTCTTCCATAGAATATATACTTACACATCTCCAAGGAGTGCTTGGACTGTCTGCATGCACACAGCACTGTGCCACTTCTTTGTGGACTGTAACCAGCTCAACCCAGTTGAACATTTAACAAGCTCAATCTAGTTGAACATTAACACAAGAAAAACAAGGAGCAGGTTTGACATGCCATTGTTCTTCTATAGCCACTTATAATTGCTGGGTTGGAAGTAAGTAGCTTTGCCTTTTTAGATGAAAGACAAGGTTTATGGTTGGCAGCATTTGGCTGCAGGCCTGGCAGGAGCATAAAGATATGTCCAAGTCAGAAACAAATTGTAATAATGAAAATACTTGCCTTGCTAGAAAGCTGGACATATCAGTGGCTGTCATAAGACAATATTAGGTGTATATAGCCCTTATTTGCAGAGGCCTCACGCTTCTTAGCATTGTAATAAACTTGTTACTCTTATCCAATGTAATGCTTCCCAATTTATCGGTCCTTTTGAAAACATCCTAAGACCATGCTTTTCTCCAAGGACTTGACCATGTTTGATCTAATTACTGACATCTGTTACCTAAAAATGTGCAATGTTCCACCTGCTGTCTAAATTTTGTAAGCAGCACCTTGATACCTCTGGGTTTAAAGTACTCTATAAGTGCAAACAGAAATAAATAGATAAACAAATGCATTGAAGAAAGCCTGGATTCGAACCTGTGAAGTGCAGACTGGCTCCATGTCTGAGGCCAACACTTAGCTCATGACTTATTCTCCTGGCGCTATGTTTAACAAAGGATAGTGCATGGTCAAATGTAGCTACTGTGGTTATTTCACCTCACCCTGATTTTTCCAAAGTTGCAAATTATAAATCATGTGTGGTGAGTTTTATAATTCTGCCATGCCCCCCAAAAACATGTTGGAGGGACAACTTCTAGTATTTTCAGGGGGGGAGAGAGAGAGAGAGAGAGAGAGAGAGTGAGAGAGAGAGAGAGAGAGAGAGAGAGAGAGAGATGTAGATAGAGAGGAGAGAGAAAGTGGGAGTGAGAGGGAGAGAGAGAGAGGGGGAGAGAGAGAGAGAGAGAGAGAGAGAGGGAGAGAGAGAGGGAAAGAGAGAGAGGGAGAAATAGGGAGTGAGAAGGAGTGAGAGGGAGAGAGAGGGGGGCGGAGAGGGAGAGGGGGAGAGAGGAAGGGAAATAAGGGGAGGGTTGAAAGGGGGGGGACAGGGGGGTTTGGAGGAGAGAGGGAGAGAGAGAGAGAAACTCTGGCTGTGCTTTGCATGACTGGGGAAAGTTAGTATCACCTATTCTCAGAATGCACGTTGCTTTACCATGCAGGCCTATCTGTTTATCAGGGGGCAAATCATTCAAGTTGCAGCCGACTAGCAAGCCATAACACATATCTTGCCACCCCAATTCTGCATAAACACAGAGCACGCCATGCCTTACTCACCAAGAGTCAAATATCAACAGTCACTGGATGTACATATTTTAAGCCCTGTGTTCATCATAGTAATTGATAGGCAGAGTGCGATATGAACACGGGTTTCTGATGCAGGCATAAAAAGGGTCACACAAAGGTGGGGTCTTGTGCTCAAAATTGTATAAAGTCAAAGCAGGATACATGGTTTCTAAGACTGCCTTCCAAACGGGATCAAAGGACATGAATACGGTCAGACCACTTCATATCCTTCTCTGTCAGATTGCTCTACAAATATGATGATGCATAGAAATGGGAATCAATATGTAAGAAGGCATTAGCCAGCCCTACTCGTATTAATATAACATGTGTCATTATCATATTGGAAATGTTGTCTTCCCATGGAGTACAGTTCAGCAGCAATGGGCAATAATCACAAAAGAAACTCTCTACTGCTGCCACCGCTTTCTATATCCTCCTTCCTATCATAAAATCACACCAACTTCAGCATCCCAATCCCAGCCCTGCTTGGAAAAGAATGGAAGAAGCTGAGCCAGAGAAATCCCTGATGCTCATGTAAACCAAGGAGGCACAGGTTCAGAAAACTCACACTCCAGTAGGCTTTACTCTGCAGAGACTAGAAACTGAAGCTGGAGATTAAGTGCCCGCAGGTTACAAAGTAATGATAGAGGTGTCTGTGCTGATCATTCCTGCACTGTGAACTCTTCCATTGCCAGTATACAGTCGTGACGCGGGTGACATTGATTAAACCGAGCCGTTTATCTTGCATGTGCTGGGATGCTCCTGTTTATTTGTACAGACTGCCTGTGACAAAACGCTCATTGTGGAGCAGTCACAAAAGCCTGGTCGGCTGTGATCTGTGTCTTCTATAATTAATCATGGATTGCTACGGACAGTGTCTGAACAGATAATGGGTGGGGAGTGGCTAGAGCCCTAGGTGTCTCTTAAGAGGAGGGAATGGTGGGTGATTGGAAGGTGGAGGCTGCTTAAATTTGCATGCTGTGGGTCGGGGGGTCAATGACCAAATAACGGTGGTTGTTTAAATGCATTTTGTTGTTGTGTTGTAGTCGGTTTTGATAGTACTGTTGGAAACAGCAGTGTGGGATGGAGATCAGGAAGGCCAGGTGTTTGAACTGTGGGGGGTTAAGAATGGGGTCCGTGGGGAGCACGGAGCGGGTTAGGGAGTAGAAGGGGATGTAACAGGGGAAGATAGTTCCACTACTTTGTTCCCACTGTGACCACTGCTCAGAGGAGTCTTGCATCACTGATACAAGGGTAGGTTTTCCACTCCATTTCTCCCTTCGTTTTCATGTCAATACATCAAGAGGGACGTGGTGCTTCACTGGAAATGCTTGGTGTCAAGTAAACAACTGTGTTACAGCCTGTGGCCATTCAAGGCAACATGATGACAATGTCTTGTCTTCCGTGTTAAGTGTCCTCACCTTCAAATCAGACCGACTATGAAGTTTGCCATTAGTCCTCATTACACCACACCTTAGTCCTCATTACACCACACCGTCAGACCTCTGTATGTGCAGATACTTACCCAACTGAATGCTTCTTATTAACCAATGTCAGATAAATGTAAGATTCAGTGGGCTACACCAGGATTTAAGCCTGTGACCTACAAGAAGATCCCATGATCCCATTTACCAAATGGTTGTGCCTCTACGAATTTCAGATTTGATGTGAACCCTCTCCCAAACTTCTTGTACAGAGCGGGAGAGAGAGGTAGGTGTATTTATGCACCGGCCCTAACCCGAAGCAACCAGCAAGTAGCTAATCGATAACCATTGTCTACCCCTTATCAGAGCAGAGACATCATTTAGAGCTCCCTGGGCATTTCACCAGGGACACTGATGGTCCCTCTTGCAACTCCTATGCTTGCATGTTTTCATTCATAGGCTGACAGCATGGTGTTGATGCTTTTCCATTGATTTGACAAAAGTCAAAGGCTTGGTCATGTCTCCCTTGTGATGTTCTGGGGAACAAAGGCCAAGCCAAGAGAAGACCCAAACAACAAGCATGTACACCACCTCCGATAAACCATGGCCTGCTAGATGTAACCCTGTGGATGTGATCGATGCAACAGCTAATGTCAGAGGAAGAAGCATGATGCGAGTTATCTTAAATACAATACAAAAAATCACTGATTCAACTATTTGATGAGGATTTCTCCCAAAGATGCTTTTACACTGTGCATTTATTTATTTGTATTCCTTTTTTTTTGTTGGCGTGTTTGATATATATATAATATGTATTAATGATACTCGCTCCTGTTCAATTGGATCAAAGAATGGATCCCACTATAGTCTTAGTGATGAATGGGCTAAACTAGTATGGCATTGCACACAGAGAGCTACCAGCCATGTGCATAAGAAATCCATACTTGCCAACATGACACATTCCAATCTGTGGGTGCTTATCCAGTCCTGGTGCTTTCTATGCATTCTCAGTCTTGTAGTCTGAGTTTTATAGAACTACAAATCCCAGAATGCAAAGAAAAAATCCACGACTGGATAAGCGCTGATAGATTGGAATGGGTCATATTGGCAAGTATGGAAATCTTCAAAGAATCCAGAACAAAATAGCCATAATATGTGTGTTTCTGACAAAATATGCCCATATTACTTTTGCCTTAATAACACTTAAATTAGTAATTTAACATAGAGCTCCCTTGCTTGTCATCCAAAAAGACTACTGGGACTAATGACTAAAATGCATAGAACAGCTGTCATCTGTCTCTTTCGACACTTGATCCAGAAACCTGTGACCCAGTCTCTACTATGCCATCTTTCAAATCAAACGGCAAGGATCAACTATTGCGGAAAATCTATCAGGGCCAAAGGCAAACCCACCGTCAAGAATTGAAGCTTATCCTAAAGCTAAGATGAACTACCCAACTATCAGCAAGGTCATGAAACATCCTCAGGTACTAAGAACACCCACCTAGGACAACCGCTCCCTTCTGCCCGGCTGGCAAACCCCGCACTCGGAGACTGTTTCTGTATCCCTAAAGTCCCCTACCAGCCCCCGACACCTGTTGTCCACACTTACCCATGCACTTGCCACATGCTGGCCCTTACTTACTTATTGTTATCATCTTATACAGCACTTGCCACATGCTGGCCCTTACTTACTTATTGTTATCATCTTATACAGCACTTGCCACATGCTGGCCCTTACTTACTTATTGTTATCATCTTATACAGCACTTGCCACATGCTGGCCGTTACTTACTGTTTTCATCTGGCACTGCACTGTCCCTGCCCCCTTCCCACGCACTTGCACGATCTGAATGACACCTGGCCAAGTAGGATCGCTGTCTGTCCTCCCTCTGTTCCCCTCCCTTGCCTCGTCGCGCCTTGAAACACTTGTGCATAGGCGCGTTATAAATGCCATATCATATCATATCTTGCCATGCCCAACTCTGGACCATTGTCAGCACACTGAGGACAACAAAATGTCACTGTCTGCCTAAGTGATATACTTCTAAAACTGAGAACCACCACTTAGCAGACTACAGAGATTCCAGCAAGGCAACTCTGACTCAGGCACACTGAGCCCTTGCACATTCAATTCCTAAGGAGGAATCAGGTCTCAGTGAATTCTGAAGAACTTTGAACAGTCTTCAAGGGGCATGCTATCATCATACCAAACACTTTCAATAACTGTGTACATAGAAAAAATGCATCTATCACACAAGCAACCTAGTGCTTCAGTTTAACCGAAAGAATAAATGTCTGTTCCACAGATACAAGAAAAAAGGAATCTGTCATGGAATTTGCACATTCAAAACGTGGACCTTATGGAAATACTGCATCTTGCCAGTCTAGGACTGTAGCTCAGCAAGTTGTGCTCTTGCCCCAGATACATATGTTCGGCATGCAAAACACGTCTTCAAATACCAACAGGATGGTCTCAGTTCTTCATTCTTCCATCGTCAAAAATTGATTATCAACAACGTTTGTAATAAAAACGCCCATTATTTTGGCACCTAAAAAGGGAAGAAATTGTCATGGAGTGGTACATGAATGCATGGAATTATTATGTTTCACACTTTCTAGCAAGAATCTCTCAAACGTGTCCTTAACAAAACAACTCAAATGATTAAAGAACTTGTTAATGTATTGTTGTGGCAAGGTGGATGTGGTTTATCAAATCTTGAGCAACAATATTAAATTCATTTTTTTCTGCAAGAATTGGGCGCATTTTGTTACAGATAAATGGTGTTTTGGAGTACATGTTAGTCTAATATAATTGATGAAGCATGATTTCTTACTGTTTTGAGTGAAGTTCTTTACATTTGTAGAAATACAACGATGAAATAAGTATGAAATGTAAATAATGTAACCAAGTATGATATTTAATGATTTGTATTCTATTTTTGAAAGTTTCATTATGTGAACCAAAACAATAAAAATAAAAAAATAATTAAAAAAGTCGAATATAATGAGGGAGGTGCCTATTATTCTCCTTCTATTCACTTTCTGCAGCGTGGCATGTTTGCTTGCAAGCTGAGGCCTGTGTACAGCCACATTGCAGCAGTGTGAGCGCCGCTTTGCACGATACAAGCACTTGGACATGTTTTGCACCATGTAATGTTTGCACTAGGGCTTATACCATGCTTATGCCATGCCCTGTTTATAGCAGGGCAAACATTGCCTATTGCAATAATGCATTCAAAGATTTCAGTTTCTTGCACTAGGACACGTATTGCTCTAGTGCTAGTACCAGGCACATTTGCACTTACACCTGTGCAAAGTTTCTGTGTAAGGGATCCTGGTAGTGAGACCTTTCCCGCATGAGGTCCATTTAGGAGGCGCTTTGCCTCACCAAGCATGCACATGATATGGTCATACCAGAGCAGTAACTCATGAATGCTCCCAGGCACCATGCTGGTTCATAATAAGAGATGTCTTTCTTTTTTAAATGCCTTTGCTTTGCACGATACGAGCACTTGGGCATGTTTTGCGCCATGTAATGTTTGCACTAGGGCTTATACCATGCTTATGCCATGCCCTGTTTATAGCAGGGCAAACATTGCCTATTGCAATAATGCATTCAAAGATTTCAGTTCCTTGCACTAGGACACGTACTGCTCTAGTGCTAGTACCAGGCACATTTGCACTTACACCTGTGCAAAGTTTCTGTATAAGGGATCCTGGTAGTGAGACTTTTGCCGCATGAGGTCCATTTAGGAGGCGCTTTGCCTCACCAAGCATGCACATGATATGGTCATACCAGAGCAGTAACTCATCAATGCTCCCAGGCACCATGCTGGCTCATAATAAGAGATGTCTTTCTTTTTAAATGCCTTTGCGAGTCCCACTGAAAAGCACCAACCATGGACTCTCTGTTCAGGCGAGAGAACAAAAGGGCAGAAGCTATCAAAATTACAATATCGCAGAGGAGCGCGTCAAAACGGCTGCACGGTCCCAGTGAAAAGGCTCTTCTGTTTGGGATTCATTCGGTTTTTATTATTATTTAATAAAGCAGGCAGTTCATAAATAATTTGACTCACAGAAGCAGCCAGGGAGCAGATGGCAGCAATGCATTGAGCAGAGGACAATTAGCCTCTGGAATTGGAGTCGGGGTGCGGTTGCCAATTCTTCTCTCTCTCTGAGAGTTTCAGGGTGGGAAAGATTATGGCGGTGCTATGGTATGCACATTACAGTTATGAAATTGGCAAAAGTCCACTTTCGTAGAAAAACAAATACAACCTACCTTTGTGGGAGGGATAAATATTAATGATTTTGGCAAAGCGCCCCAAATCCCTTCCTTCAAAGGAAGGGCAATGTCATCCCGGAGGGCGAAGATGACAAGAAACCTTTGATTCTGTCTTTGGCCCGAGGTGTTTCTTGAGATAATCTTTCCAGGAAATTTTGCTGGCAAGCGCTTCAGCAGTTGAGCTGGCAAACTGGGATTCGACTCCAGTTCGAGAAGTCGTGTACAGTAATGAAAATGAATCACGCAATTTTGGCAGGATCCGCCTGGCGCTTCCAGGTATTACGGCAAAGAAAACAATAATTAAAAAAGGCTCACAAACACTGTCAGCATCTGATCTGTTTCAAATACAATCCAAAAATAATAATCTGGAAAGAAAAAAAAAATCTGTTGAGGTTTTCTTCTTTTAGTCCAGTGGCCAGGGAGAAGCGGGTGCCAAAGTTTCAAAAAGTTGGAAGATGCATGTCAGCAGATAAGAGTGACCAAAGGTTCCGGGTGGTAATTTGTTGGCAACATCATTTTTGCGCAACTCTTGGACTGCGGTTTTGTCATTACTAGGTCGGGATGCATTTAAGTGTAAGAGTGCCTCTATTTGGCTGAATCCTGGGATTAGAGATAATTCAAGGACAATTTTCTGGCCTGATTGGTTATTGATGGATATTAAACAGGTCTCCGATTTGGGGAATGATGACCGGTGATTGACTGCTTCGGAGCTGAGAGAGAGATGGAATTTTGATGGTTTATCAGACTCTGCTTATAGACGTCTAAAAAGGGCTGTTGGTGAGGTGGACTGGTCCGACTCCCTGAATGTGAGTGCTTTACTGACTGATTCTAGTGGAAAGAGTGGTGGTCTTTACAAGCTAATTGTGTCACATTATCGGAATAATGATAATTTACAGAGCGTTTGGAGTGAGAGGATTGGTTCAGAGATTGATATGGATGATTGGCAGAGTATGTGTGGTAATGTCTCTTTGTGTTCGCTGAATCTTAGTGAACGGTCCCGGGAAATCAAGATTCTGAATCGTGTGTATTGGTGTCCTGAAACACTTCATAAAAGAGGCATGTCTGACAGTACAGACTGTTGGGGTTGCGTTCAGGAAGTTGGGTCGTTTGAACTCATGTTGTGGAGTTGTGTGAGGGTCCGCGATTTTTGGGTTGAGGTTTGTGATGTGTGTGTCAGGATTGTTGGAAGAAGGGCTGCCCTAGATTTTAGGACGGTGATCTTGGGTGATGATTCTGGATTGGATGATGTCAGTTCCGCCCACAGGAAGTGGATTTTCTGCGAATTCAATGTGGCCAAAAGGCTGATTCTCCATGGATGGAAAGGGAGGGTCCCTCCTTCCTTCGAGGAGTGGATCCAGGAAATGCATTGCCTGTCCAGGACAGAGAAGTTAATATATAAATTGAAAGGTAAATTGTCTACATATGAGAAGATCTGGAACGTGTTTAATGACTTCTTTTAATTTTTGTTCTTGTACAATGTGTTACTGTAATGTTGTTTGTTGCTGATGTATTCTATGTATTGTATATATTGTAAATAAATAATAATAAAAAAAAGATAAGAGTGACCAAGATCAACGCAGAAAAAGACTCCCAAACTGCAAAACAAGTGCAAAACTAGTTGCCAAATGAGAATGAGACAGTTTAGGAAGCAAGCATCAGAGACTAACCTGCGATGCATAGGCCTGGGCAGAACAGTTTGGAGTATCCTTACCCACACAAACTTCAGGCAATGGTTTAGAGATTGTGAAGCATTGTTTGAAAGGTTTGACTAAGTTAGGCACAACAAACGATGAGGACACATAGACATAACGATTTAGCAATTGAAAGGAAAGACTCCCAGAGACTTGAGCCAAGTTACTGTAACTTGAGAATTTTAATTGTCACAAATATCGAAAACTGCCCTTGCTGATGACACGTGTTTCGGCTGGTTAGCCTTTCTCAAGTTACAGTAACTTCGCACAAATCTCTGGGAGTAGTTCCTTTCAATTGTATACTACGGTGGCTCATGAATTTCCTGCCACCCACTCCGGTGAGACTCAACATCCCTGTTGATAATTCTACCCATATCAATCATTTGCAACAAAAGTCAACTATTCGTGTCGCCAACCCAAGACCAGACCTAGGGCAAGCTTCCTTTTTACGATAACGATTTTGCAGTTGGGGGTGTTTGGAGGAAGGAAAATTGGATCCAATGTCATCTTTCACTTTAATTTCTATTCAGCGGCCTCATGGATCTCAGAATGATGTTGAGTTGAGAGCCCCAGGTATATGACCAAATATGAGCGCAAACGTAACAACAGCACAATAATAAAGACTTGATCGATTGTGTGGATCACATGCGCTCGGAGCAACTAAAAGTGTTTCCTTCCCCGGCATTTCAGTTTTGTTCAAGACCTGAAGAAGTCAACTTCATTGCCTGACAACTACAGGTACCCATCAACACCAAAAAACAGAATGAGAATATAACGAGTTGGAAAAGACTGAGTTTTTTTAGTCGAATTTTTGCTAGATTTTTTAAAATGTGTATTACAAAATAGATGGAGGGTGGGGTAAGGGTGCAGGGGGTCTCTACACCTGCATTTTTAAAATTAAAAAGTGCACAAAACCCCCACACTTTTTTGTACTTCGACCAAAAAAAAACTCATTCTTTTCCACCTCGTAATTTCTTTTTTCGTTTTTTCCATGTAGATCCACTGGAACAACATTAAGCTTTTGTCAATTTAAGTTCATTGCATTTCAAAATAAATCACTCAGAGTAAAAACAATATGCTGGGAAATTTCCATTGAAGGTATGGAAACATTTTGTGCAGATTGATTTTCCCTAGTGGATTTCATGGCCCCGCAGCCACCACATACCCAGCGCCACTGCCTGTCGGTCCATGCTTCTGCGTTTTCCCCCTTGCCTGCTTTACAGGGGTGATTAGTTGTAGCATCTAAACAGATGTTATCTCTGCCTTTTTCCTGTGAGAACTTCCCTGTCACAAAATTATTCGCTTTTTTGCCTTCCAAACGGGTGCTTTATAAACGTTTTGGTGTGATTTTTACATTCCTGAGTCCCCCTTTACCCACCGCAAGCAAATAGGGTAGTCACCTTGCTTTAAGTTCCATTGCCAGAGAAATATTTTCAATTAAGGAATTAAAATCCTAATTTTCTACATTTTGGGAATTTTCAGCTCAAAGATTTCCTCAGATGTTCATCCATGAAGCACTGGTCAGCTAATTGGCTTTGTTTGCTGAAAACAAAATAAACAGGGCCTGTGATACCTAACAAAACTGTGGCAGTAGTTACTGCATACTACAGCATCATTAATGTCAAGTCATATGTTGGGAACAGTGCAGAATTTGTACTCCTTAAATACGCCTTGAGAGAGCACCTCACACAGCTGTGCTAAGAGTACAACCGTGGGCAAGAATATCTTTATGCTGTCCACCATGAGAGGTAAAAAGTGCACGTTAAACTACAAGTGAGGAAAGCATGCAAGAGGCCTTCGTAAAGTGTCATGTTGACTCATGCTATTAGAAAACAAGGGATGAGGATGCCGATTTGTTGCGCCAAATCAATGGATTTATTGGTAAATTATGATTGCTTTTTCATTAATATTTCAATACAACTTGTTCAATCCCTCACATCTCATTTATGCAAAATAATTCAATAGTGGTCACTTGGTTCCTTCATAATATTTCAATAGTGCTCATTTAATCCCCTCAACACGTGTTTCTCCATCTTTCATGCAGATGGCTCACCAGGAAGGTTAAAAATTGAATCGTGGTCTAAGTAACTATAAGTCAAAGTTCTTGCACTCTTACAGAGATGTGTCTAATCTGCTCCCTTTCCTATTCTGTTTAATTGAGTTGGAGTTTCCTTGTGTCATTCAAAAAAGATTCCCCCAAGAACGCTGGTGTCCTTGTGGTGACTCATGCTACCCAAAGCCCACAGAGATATGGAAAGGCACTCAGCGCAAACTTTGAAAACAGACCTATATACGTCAGCCACATGCAGAAAAATGGGAGGACGGATGAGGTTTGGAAGTCAAAAGATAGTGTTGTTGCGAAAAAAGGTGTGGAGAAGGGTAATAGGAAGAGATAAGAGCAGCAAGGTAAGAAAGAGCGAGGCCATGAAAACATTTAAAGACAATACGAAGGAAAAGGAAATAAATATGAGAGTCGTAAGGAAGAAGGGAGATGCAGCGAAGGGAAAGAGACATAAGACAATGGGGGTACGGACCCAAACAACAAGAAGCAAGTTCAAAATCTGGAGATCCCATCGAGTGATCTACAAGAATATTCCATGGTGCCAGTCTGCTCGATACATCGATTCATCGAAGGAAAGCACCCTGCCTTCTATTCCTTACTTAAGTTTTCTCTACCAATTACTACCTAGAAAACATCTGACTGCAATCAAGGCATTGAGCTACTCTTGGGGAATTTAGTACAAATGGAGGAAATTAGTCCTAAACCTGAGAGCCTGTTTCTCAATAGATCCTCCTTGCTATTTCTATGGACATGGATACCGGGTCTCTCAGCTATTACTATCACTGATATATTGCGTTTTGAACTCCCAAACTGGTTTAGCCCCATGAATTGGGCTTTGATTGAGTTTGTATCACCTGTCGTGACTTCCTTCTGATACATGTGCTCCAGCATGTTGTATAAATGGGGCTTTCAGCTAATAGTATGTGATAAGCAAACAAGCAAGGCTCATGAGGATGTTAATGATAGGGGATCCATGTTTATCCCACCGGCCTGTAATTTGACCACTGACCACATGTCGAGATGTCCAATCTGTCGATTCTGGGCATAAGTGCCTCAAATGAAGCTCACAGGCTCTGAGAGACCACATGTTGCGTTTCCGAGCCTGTTGAAATGAACAATCATTCACAATATAACCAGTTTGATTGTGTACCATCGTCCCATCGGCTGTTTGTGTTCCTAATTCCATGTCATTAACTTGAATTCCTTGGACGGCACCACGTGAACCAAAGCGTGTGATGTCGTGGAATATAGCTGGCATCCAGAAGTATATGGAAGATGCAGAGTAGCTGGACCTGGTGCGCACTCAAGATTTAATAGCCCTGGAAGAGACGTGGGCTCTGGAAGCCCATGACATTCAGGGTTTTGCATCATTTCACATACCAGCCTCAAAGGGCAAGAAAGGGCACCCCGGCGGTGGACTGACTTACTTGGTAAATGTGAAAGTATTCCAATCAATATGTATGCTCTCCATTGTTTCTGATGACTTTATAGAAATTCAAATGCATTGCTCTGTTGGATCTAGCCTACTGTGTATTAATGTGTATAATCATCATACCTTTGCCAATAATTATTTGTTTTTAATGTTGGAGGAAAGAGTAACCAAATGGAGGGATAGCAAAACCATTATCTGCGGTGACTTAAATCTCCAATGTCAGCTGCTTGATGGTACGGCAGGGATAATGGATGATGACGATGTGAGATGGTCTGTGGGGGAACTAGTGGCGGAGTGTCAAAAATGGGATTATGGATCCACCAGGGAAGCAGCAAGAGTGTTCATGTTGCTTTGTTTTAGGTAATGCAATGGAAGAGTCCAGAGCGACCAACCAGTGAGCAAGACCTATGGCATGCATTTTAAATATAGTATGATAGATTACATTTTGGTGAACATGGACTCTTGGGGATATTTGCAGGACTTCATGGTGCTGAAGAAGCCAGAATGTGATAACAATCCCACTGTAGCTTTAGTTTCTGGGTCATTCTTTGGTCTAAAGGGGGAGATCTGTGGACATTAAATAATTCCAGTTGAGTCAAGAGGTGGAGCGAGACGTGCCATTAAGTGGCACGCATTGGACATAGTGTCTAAATTACCAGGCATGTACGCAACCATCCTGCCCCTTTTCGAGTCCTTTTGTCATAGTTAGTTAGGTGACCAATGTTGACCACCTGCTACATGTATTTGAAAGGATTGTGAGTTCCCTGAAAAAGGCCTAAGAAAGGCCAGGTTTAAAGCTAGCAGGGTTACTCGCAGTGCCCCATGGTATGATTGGGATTGTCAAGCTGCCGAAAAGGCATTGATTTAGTATGCTAAGGGCCCCAGGGAGCTAGACCCCAGGGTCGTGGTTCAATCCAGGGCCATATAATGCAAGTCACTCAAAGTAAAAAAGGCAGAGTATTAAGAGCAACTCTGGGTCAATCTTTTCTGTGCTTCTAAGTCTGGGGACTCTGGCGGTATGTTGATGTAGGGAAGAGTAGTGAGCGCAATTTGATCCAGGATAGCATCCCTGAGGCAGCTTTGGTCACCCATTTTCAAAACCTTTATAAGGTAGACAGTGTGTCCTCCTAAACTGGACTCAGAGTTCCTTCCGGAAGGCCTGGGGGGGAGGACTCCATCCTCCTTGTGTTGACCATGTGACTAGTGCGACTACACGACACAGTCATAGATGAGTGCGACTACATGACGCAGTCGTCAAAGGGGTGCAGCAGTGAGTGCGACTACACAACGCAGTTGTCGACCATCAGGTACCAAAAAGTAAGGAAGGTGCGGGAAGGGGGAGCCGCCACTACTGCTCCCCTTTAAACTTCCGGGCCTTTGCGTGTGATTCCTTTAATCTTTCTTCTGTCTTACTGTTGCTCTGTGAATCTGTGCCCACCTAGGCCTCTTGCCCTCTTGCAGGTCCCCTCCCAATGTGTTACTGTTGATTTGTGAATCTGTGCCCCTTGCGCTTCTCTCCCACTTCTAGGTCCCCTTCTACTGTGTTACTGTTGCTCCATGAATCTGTGCTCCACTAGGCCTATCTCGCTCTTCCAAGTCCCCTCCCGCTGTGTTACTGAAGATTCATGAATCTGTGCCCCTTGGGCATCCCTCCCAAATCTAGGTCCCCTACTACTGTGTACCGCTGATCTGTGAACTGCTCCCTTTGGCTCTCTAGCTCTCTGATCATCTCTGGTTTGGTTGTACTGTTGTGGTTACTATTGTACTGTTGTGTGTGACCTATCTCCCCCTGTTGGGTTGACCCCCCCCTTGTGCTTCCTGTGTAGCAGCTTGAGGACATGCATCTCTCCTTTCCTTTCTCACTCCGTCCTCCTCCTCCTTGTCTCCTCACGCCCTCTATGGTGCTTTCCGTTTCTCCCATCTCATCTGACTGCTACTCTATCTCCTATC
Organism: Ambystoma mexicanum; assembly: GCF_040938575.1. NCBI lineage: Eukaryota > Metazoa > Chordata > Amphibia > Caudata > Ambystomatidae > Ambystoma > Ambystoma mexicanum. The sequence continues at coordinate 241,351,313 of NC_090940.1, read as the reverse complement.
CCATTCCTCTAAAAAAGTCTGGAAGGAAGAAGATCAAGAGGAACATCCTGTTCTCCAACCCAGGCCTCCCTATCGCTGATACCTACATAGACCAATTTTAAATTATGGAAATTGTGTGTTAATGTGGATGATTGGAATTTGGTAAAGGTTGTATTTTAACCTAATACTAATAAAATAAGGTTTCAAAAAGATACCTACATCAGTGTTTCCACCAACATCTCTCACTAAAATCCTCTGTGTTGCTCCTTCACCAGACCTATGGACCCTTCATATGGTCTTGAACCTCTCTCCTATCTCTTCCTCTGCCATTAATGGTGGAACTCAGTGGGAGGGCTTCTTGGCCTCCTTCCACTCTTCCTATGTAATCATTAATGTCTACCTCTATGGCACGGACTTGGTCCAGGACCCTCAGCCCAATCTTCTCCTGTTTGATAGGCAGCTCCTGGGTCTTATCAACTACCTTCCTTCTCGCGCTACTCATACTAGCACATCTATGGCTCCTATGCCACACATTGCTTCCACCTCTGCCCTCTCTCGGGCCCCTGTTCCATCCTTTACCACCAGCTTGTACCACACCCCAGAAGAATTTCAAATGTGGCAACCTGCTCCATGTTGCTACTCTTTACTCTCACTGTGCTGTCAAACACTCCTCTGACATCTTCCACCTCCTTGAAAAACTTGGCCTTGATGTCCTTGGTGTGACTGAGAATTGGTTCATGGCCAGCTCTGTCCTGAGTTTTGACACTCTTCTCTCTGATGGCTACAAGATCCTCTCTGAGCCCAGAACCAACTGACCCGAAGGTGGAGTAGCTGTGATCTTTCCTGAGTGGCTCCCTGCTTCTTTCATTCCTATGCAGGCCTATTCCTCCTTTGAATGACTGGTCTGCTGGCTCTCTTCTGGCTTCTCTCTCACTGTGGGCACTAACTACAGGCCACCTGGCCAGGTTGCCCTCTTCCTCTCAGTGTGGGCTGACCGCTCCTCTTCTATCCTTGCCTCTACTTCTCAGCTTCTCATCCTCAGTGACCTCAACATCCACCTGGATGCTTCTAATCCCGCCTCTTGGGTTTTCTGCACACTTTGCGACATGCTCTCGCTCTCCATTCTGCCCTCTAGTCAGACACACTCTGACGGACATACTTTGGATGTTCTCATCTCTTCTGACATCCCCCTCTCTAACCCACTCACCACTCCTCACTCTTGGACTGACCACTTTCTACTCTCCTCTCTCCTGAAACTCTTCATACCCTTGATTCTGTCTTTGGCCCGAGGTGTTTCTTGAGATAATCTTTCCAGGAAATTTTGCTGGCAAGCGCTTGAGCAGTTGAGCTGGCAAACTGGGGTTCGACTCCAGTTCGAGAAGTCGCGTACAGTAATGAGCATGAATCACGCAATTTTGGCAGGAACCACCTGGGGCTTCCAGGTATTACGGCAAAGAAAACAATAATTAAAAAAGGCTCACAAACACTGTCAGCATGTCATCTGTTTCAAACACAATCCAAAAATAATAATAGACAAAGAAAAAAAAACTCAGTTGAGGTTTTCTTCCTTTAGTCCAGTGGCCAGGGAGAAGCGGGTGCAAAAGTTTCGAAGAGTTGGAAGATGCATGTCAGCAAATAAAAGGAGAGTGACCAAGATCAACGCAGAAAAAGACTCTCAAACTGCAAAACTGGTGCAAAACTAGTTGCCAAATGAGAATGTGTCTACAATCATCAATGGGGTAAGTGAGCACAGAGAGACAGCTTAGGAAGAAAGCATCAGAGACTAACCTGCGATGCATAGGCCTGGGCAGAACAGTTTGGAGTATCCTTACCCACACATCCTTCAGGTAATGGTTTAGAGAATGTGAAGCATTGTTTGAAAGATTTGACTAAGTTAGGCACAACAAACGATTAGGACACATAGACATAATGATTTTGCAATTGGAAGGAAAGACTCATGGAGACTTGCGCCAAGTTACTGTAACTTGAGAATTTTAATTGACACAAATATCGAAAACTGCCCTTGCTGATGACACGTGTTTCGGCTGGTTAGCCTTTCTCAAGTTACAGTAACTTCGCACAAATCTCCGGGAGTCGTTCCTTTCAATTGTAGACTACGGTGGCTCATGAATTTCCTGCCACCCACTGCGGTGAGAGGCGTCATCACCTTTGATAATTCTACCCATATCAATCATTTGCAACAAAAGTCAACTATTTGTGTCGCCAACCTAAGACCAGACCTAGGGGAAGCTTCTGTTTTACGATAACAATTTTGCAGTTGGGGGTGTTTGGAGGAAGGAAAATTGGATCCAATGTCATATTTCACTTTAATTTCTATTCAGCGGCCTCATAGATCCCAGAGTGATGTTGAGAGCCCCAGATATATGACCAAATATGAGCGCAAACGTAACAACAGCATAATAATAAAGACTTGAACGATTGTGTGGATCACATTCGCTCGGAGCAACTAAAAGTGTTTCCTTCCCCGGCATTTCAGTTTCGTTCAAGACCCGAAGAAGTCAACTTCATTGCCTACACAACTACTGGTACCCATCAACACCAAAAAACAGAATGAGAATATAACGAGGTGGAAAAGACTGAGTTTTTTGGGACGAATTTTTGCTAGATTTTTGAAAATGTGTATTACAAAATAGATGGAGGGTGGGGTAAGGGTGCAGGGGGTCTCCATCTGCATGTTTAAAATTAAAAAGTGCACAAAACCCCCACACTTTTTTGTACTTAGACCAAAAAAAACTCATTCTTTTCCACCTCGTAATTTGTTTTTCGTTTTTTCCACGCAGATCCTCTGGAACAACATTAAGCTTTTGTCAATTTAAGTTCATTGCATTTCAAAATAAATCACTCAGAGTAAAAACAATATGAAGCAGCATAGAAGATTAACAGTTGATATATGACCCCTGTTGACAGGAGATCCAACTTTTGAATTTTCCAGGGGGTGCTGATGGCCATATGCTGGGCAATTTCCATTGACGGTATGGAAACATTTTGTGCAGATTGATTTTCCCTAGTGGATTTCATGGCCCTGCAGCCGCCACATACCCAGCGCCACTGCCTGTCGGTCCATGTTTCTGCGTTTTCCCCCTTGCCTGCTTTACAGGGGTGATTAGTTGTAGCATCTAAACAGATGTTATCTCTGCTTTTTTCCGGTGAGAACGTCCCAGTCACAAAATTATTTGCCTTCCAAACGGGTGCTTTATAAACGTTTTGGTGTGATTTTTACATTCCTGAGCCCCCCTTTACCCACCGCAAGCAAACGGGGTAGTCACCTTGCTTTAAGTTCCATTGCCAGAGAAATATTTTCAATTAAGGAATGAAAATCCTAATTTTCTACATTTTGGGAATTTTAAGCTAAAAGATTTCCTCAGATGTTCATCCATGAAGGACTGGTCAGCTAATTGGCTTTGTTTGCTGAAAACAAAATAAACAGGGCCTGTGATACCTAACAAAACTGTGGCAGTAGTTACTGCATACTACAGCATCATTAATGTCAAGTCATATGTTGGGAACAGTGCAGAATTTGTACTCCTTAAATACGCCTTCAGAGAGCACCTCACACAGATGTGCTAAGAGTACAACCATGGGCAAAAATATCTTTATGCTGTCCACCATGAGAGGTAAAAAGTGCACGTTAAACTACAAGTGAGGAAAGCATGCAAGAGGCCTTCGTAAAGTGTCATGTTGACTCATGCTATTAGAAAACAAGGGATGAGGATGCCGATTTGTTGCGCCAAATCAATGGATTTATTGGTAAATTATGATTGCTTTTTCATTAATATTTCAATACAACTTGTTCAATCCCTCACATCTCATTCATGCAAAATAATTCAATAGTGGTCACTTGGTTCCTTCATAATATTTCAATAGTGCTCATTTAATCCCCTCAACACGTGTTTCTCCATCTTTCATGCAGATGGCTCACCAGGAAGGTTAAAAATTGAATCGTGGTGTAAGTAACTATTAGTCAAAGTTCTTGCACTCTTACAGAGATGTGTCTAATCTGCTCCCTTTCCTATTCTGTTTAATTGAGTTGGAGTTTCCTTGTGTCATTCAAAAAAGATTTCCCCAAGAACGCTGGTGTCCTTGTGGTGACTCATGCTACCCAAAGCCCACAGAGATATGGAAAGGCACTCAGCGCAAACTTTGAAAACAGACCTATATACGTCAGCCACATGCAGAAAAATGGGAGGACGGATGAGGTTTGGAAGTCAACAGATAGTGTTGTTGTGAAAAACGGTGTGGGGAAGGGTAATAGCAAGAGATAAGAGCAGCAAGGTAAGAAAGAGCGAGGCCATAAAAACATTTAAAGACAATACGAAGGAAAAGGAAATAAATATGAGAGTCGTAAAGAAGAAGGGAGATGCAGCGAAGGGAAAGAGACATAAGACAATGGGGGTACGGACCCAAACAACAAGAAGCAAGTTCAAAATCTGGAGATCCCATCGAGTGATCTACAAGAATATTCCATGGTGCCAGTCTGCTCGATACATCGATTCATCGAAGGAAAGCACCCTGCCTTCTAATCCTTACTTAAGTTTTCTCTACCAATTACTACCTAGAAAACATTTGACTGCAATCAAGGCATTGAGCTACTCTTGGGGAATTTAGTACAAATGGAGGAAATTAGTCCTAAACCTGAGAGCCTATTTCTCAATAGATCCTCCTTGCTATTTCTATGGACATGGATACCGGGTCTCTCAGCTATTACTATCACTGATATATTGCGTTTTGAACTCCCAAACTGGTTTAGCCCCATGAATTGGGCTTTGATTGAGTTTGTATCACCTGTTGTGACTTCCTTATGATACATGTGCTCCAGCATGTTGTATAAATGGGGCTTTCAGCTAATAGTATGTGATAAGAAACCAAGCAAGGCTCATGAGGATGTTAATGATAGGGGATCCATGTTTATCCCACCGGCCTGTAATTTGACCACTGACCACATGTCGAGATGTCCAATCTGTCGATTCTGGGCATAAGTGCCTCAAATGAAGCTCACAGGCTCTGAGAGACCACATGTTGCGTTTCCGAGCCTGTTGAAATGAACAATCATTCACAATATAACCAGTTTGATTGTGTACCATCGTCCCATCGGCTGTTTGTGTTCCTAATTCCATGTCATTAACTTGAATTCCTTGGACGGCACCAAGTGAACCAAAGCGTGTGATGTCGTGGAATATAGCTGGCATCCAGAAGTATATGGGAGATGCAGAGTAGCTGGACCTGGTGCGCACTCAAGATTTAATAGCCCTGGAAGAGACGTGGGCTCTGGAGGCCCATGACATTCAGGGTTTTGCAACATTTCACATACCAGCCTCAAAGGGCAAGAAAGGGCACCCCGACGGTGGACTGACTTACTTGGTAAATGTGAAAGTATTCCAATCAATATGTATGCTCCCCATTGTTTCTGATGACTTTATAGAAATTCAAATGCATTGCTCCGTTGGATCTAGCCTACTGTGTATTAATGTGTATAATCATCATACCTTTGCCAATAATTATTTGTTTTTAATGTTGGAGGAAAGAGTAACCAAATGGAGGGATAGCAAAACCATTATCTGCGGTGACTTAAATCTCCAATGTCAGCTGCTTGATGTTACGACAGGGATAATGGATGATGGCGATGTGAGATGGTCTGTGGGGGAACTAGTGGCGGAGTGTCAAAAATGGGATTATGGATCCACCAGGGAAGCAGCAAGAGTGTTCATGTTGCTTTGTCTTAGGGAATGCAATGGAAGAGTCCAGAGCGACCAACCAGTGAGCAAGACCTATGGCATGCATTTTAAATATAGTATGATAGATTACATTTTGGTGAACATGGACTCTTGGGGATATTTGCAGGACTTCATGGTGCTGAAGAAGCCAGAATGTGATAACAATCCCACTGTAGCTTTAGTTTCTGGGTCATTCTTTGGTCTAAAGGGGGAGATCTGTGGACATTAAATAATTCCAGTTGAGTCAAGAGGTGGAGCGAGACGTGCCATTAAGTGGCACGCATTGGACATAGTGTCTAAATTACCAGGCATGTACGCAACCATCCTGCCCCTTTTCGAGTCCTTTTGTCATAGTTAGTTAGGTGACCAATGTTGACCATCTGCTACATGTATTTGAAAGGATTGTGAGTTCCCTGAAAAAGGCCTAAGAAAGCCCAGGTTTAAAGCTAGCAGGGTTACTCGCAGTGCACCATGGTATGATTGGGATTGTCAAGCTGCCGAAAAGGCATTGATTTAGTATGCTAAGGGCCCCAGGGAGCTAGACCCCAGGGTCGTGGTTCAATCCAGGGCCATATAATGCAAGTTACTCAAAGTAAAAAAGGCAGAGTATTAAGAGCAACTCTGGGTCAATCTTTTCTGTGCTTCTAAGTCTGGGGACTCTGGCGGTATGTTGATGTAGGGAAGAGTAGTGAGCGCAATTTGATCCAGGATAGCATCCCTGAGGCAGCTTTGGTCACCCATTTTCAAAACCTTTATAAGGTAGACAGTGTGTCCTCCTAAACTGGACTCAGAGTTCCTTCCGGAAGGCATGGGGGGGAGGACTCGATCCTCCTTGTGTTGACCATGTGACTAGTGCGACTACACGACACAGTCGTAGATGAGTGCGACTACATGACGCAGTCGTCAAAGGGGTGCAGCAGTGAGTGCGACTACACAACGCAGTTGTCGACCATCAGGTACCAAAAAGTAAGGAAGGTGCGGGAAGGGGGAGCCGCCACTACTGCTCCCCTTTAAACTTCCGGGCCTTTGCGTGTGATTCCTTTAATCTTTCTTCTGTCTTACTGTTGCTCTGTGAATCTGTGTCCACCTAGGCCTCTTGCCCTCTTGCAGGTCCCCTCCCAATGTGTTACTGTTGATTTGTGAATCTGTGCCCCTTGCGCTTCTCTCCCACTTCTAGGTCCCCTTCTACTGTGTTACTGTTGCTCCATGAATCTGTGCCCCACTAGGCCTATCTCGCTCTTCCAAGTCCCCTCCCGCTGTGTTACTGAAGATTCATGAATCTGTGCCCCTTGGTCATCCCTCCCAAATCTAGGTCCCCTACTACTGTGTACCGCTGATCTGTGAACTGCTCCCTTTGGCTCTCTAGCTCTCTGATCATCTCTGGTTTGGTTGTACTGTTGTGGTTACTATTGTACTGTTGTGTGTGACCTATCTCCCCCTGTTGGGTTGACCCCCCCTTGTGCTTCCTGTGTAGCAGCTTGAGGACATGCATCTCTCCTTTCCTTTCTCACTCCGTCCTCCTCCTCCTTGTCTCCTCACGCCCTCTATGGTGCTTTCCGTTTCTCCCATCTCATCTGACTGCTACTCTATCTCCTATCCCATTCCTCTAAAAAAGTCTGGAAGGAAGAAGATCAAGAGGAACATCCTGTTCTCCAACCCAGGCCTCCCTATCGCTGATACCTACATAGACCAATTTTAAATTATGGAAATTGTGTGTTAATGTGGATGATTGGAATTTGGTAAAGGTTGTATTTTAACCTAATACTAATAAAATAAGGTTTCAAAAAGATACCTACATCAGTGTTTCCACCAACATCTCTCACTAAAATCCTCTGTGTTGCTCCTTCACCAGACCTATGGACCCTTCATATGGTCTTGAACCTCTCTCCTATCTCTTCCTCTGCCATTAATGGTGGAACTCAGTGGGAGGGCTTCTTGGCCTCCTTCCACTCTTCCTATGTAATCATTAATGTCTATCTCTATGGCACAGACTTGGTCCAGGACCCTCAGCCCAATCTTCTCCTGTTTGATAGGCAGCTCCTGGGTCTTATCAACTACCTTCCTTCTCGCGCTACTCATACTAGCACATCTATGGCTCCTATGCCACACCTTGCTTCCACCTCTGCCCTCTCTCGGGCCCCTGTTCCATCCTTTACCACCAGCTTGTACCACACCCCAGAAGAATTTCAAATGTGGCAACCTGCTCCATGTTGCTACTCTTTACTCTCACTGTGCTGTCAAACACTCCTCTGACATCTTCCACCTCCTTGAAGAACTTGGCCTTGATGTCCTTGGTGTGACTGAGAATTGGTTCACGGCCAGCTCTGTCCTGAGTTTTGACACTCTTCTCTCTGATGGCTACAAGATCCTCTCTGAGCCCAGAACCAACTGACCCGAAGGTGAAGTAGCTGTGATCTTTCCTGAGTGGCTCCCTGCTTCTGTCATTCCTATGCAGGCCTATTCCTCCTTTGAATGACTGGTCTGCAGGCTCTCTTCTGGCTTCTCTCTCACTGTGGGCACTAACTACAGGCCACCTGGCCAGGTTGCCCTCTTCCTCTCAGTATGGGCTGACCGCTCCTCTTCTATCCTTGCCTCTACTTCTCAGCTTCTCATCCTCAGTGACCTCAACATCCACCTGGATGCTTCTAATCCCGCCTCTTGGGTTTTCCGCACACTTTGCGACATGCTCTCTCTCTCCATTCTGCCCTCTAGTCAGACACACTCTGACGGACATACTTTGGATGTTCTCATCTCTTATGACATCCCCCTCTCTAACCCACTCACCACTCCTCACTCTTGGACTGACCACTTTCTACTCTCCTCTCTTCTGAAACTCTTCATACCCTTGATTCTGTCTTTGGCCCGAGGTATTTCTTGAGATAATCTTTCCAGGAAATTTTGCTGGCAAGCACTTGAGCAGTTGAGCTGGCAAACTGGGGTTCGACTCCAGTTCGAGAAGTCGCGTACAGTAATGAGCATGAATCACGCAATTTTGGCAGGAACCACCTGGGGCTTCCAGGTATTATGGCAAAGAAAACAATAATTAAAAAAGGCTCACAAACACTGTCAGCATGTCATCTGTTTCAAACACAATCCAAAAATAATAATAGACAAAGAAAAAAAAACTCAGTTGAGGTTTTCTTCCTTTAGTCCAGTGGCCAGGGAGAAGCGGGTGCAAACGTTTCGAAGAGTTGGAAGATGCATGTCAACAAATAAAAGGAGAGTGACCAAGATCAACGCAGAAAAAGACTCTCAAACTGCAAAACTGGTGCAAAACTAGTTGCCAAATGAGAATGTGTCTACAATGATCAATGGGGTAAGTGAGCACAGAGAGACAGCTTAGGAAGAAAGCATCAGAGACTAACCTGCGATGCATAGGCCTGGGCAGAACAGTTTGGAGTATCCTTACCCACACATCCTTCAGGTAATGGTTTAGAGAATGTGAAGCATTGTTTGAAAGATTTGACTAAGTTAGGCACAACAAACGATTAGGACACATAGACATAACGATTTTGCAATTGGAAGGAAAGACTCATGGAGACTTGCGCCAAGTTACTGTAACTTGAGAATTTTAATTGACACAAATATCGAAAACTGCCCTTGCTGATGACACGTGTTTCGGCTGGTTAGCCTTTCTCAAGTTACAGTAACTTCGCACAAATCTCGGGAGTCGTTCCTTTCAATTGTAGACTACGGTGGCTCATGAATTTCTTGCCACCCACTGCGGTGAGAGGCGTCATCACCTTTGATAATTCTACCCATATCAATCATTTGCAACAAAGGTCAACTATTTGTGTCGCCAACCTAAGACCAGACCTAGGGGAAGCTTCTGTTTTACGATAACGACTTTGCAGTTGGGGGTGTTTGGAGGAAGGAAAATTGGATCCAATGTCATATTTCACTTTAATTTCTATTCAGCTGCCTCATAGATCCCAGAGTGATGTTGAGAGCCCCAGATATATGACCAAATATGAGCGCAAACGTAACAACAGCATAATAATAAAGACTTGAACGATTGTGTGGATCACATGCGCTCGGAGCAACTAAAAGTGTTTCCTTCCCCGGCATTTCAGTTTCGTTCAAGACCCGAAGAAGTCAACTTCATTGCCTACACAAATACTGGTACCCATCAACACCAAAAAACAGAATGAGAATATAACGAGGTGGAAAAGACTGAGTTTTTTGGGACGAATTTTTGCTAGATTTTTGAAAATGTGTATTACAAAATAGATGGAGGGTGGGGTAAGGGTGCCGGCGGTCTCCACCTGCATTTTTAAAATTAAAAAGTGCACAAAACCCCCACACTTTTTTGTACTTAGACCAAAAAAAACTCATTCTTTTCCACCTCGTAATTTGTTTTTCGTTTTTTCCACGCAGATCCACTGGAACAACATTAAGCTTTTGTCAATTTAAGTTCATTGCATTTCAAAATAAATCACTCAGAGTAAAAACAATATGAAGAAGCATAGAAGATTAACAGTTGATATATGACCCCTGTTGACAGGAGATCCAACTTTTGAATTTTCCAGGGGGTGCTGATGGCCATATGCTGGGCAATTTCCATTGACGGTATGGAAACATTTTGTGCAGATTGATTTTCCCTAGTGGATTTCATGGCCCCGCAGCCGCCACATACCCAGCGCCACTGCCTGTCGGTCCATGCTTCTGCGTTTTCCCCCTTGCCTGCTTTACAGGGGTGATTAGTTGTAGCATCTAAACAGATGTTATCTCTGCTTTTTTACGGTGAGAACGTCCCAGTCACAAAATTATTTGCCTTCCAAACGGATGCTTTATAAACGTTTTGGTGTGATTTTTACATTCCTGAGCCCCCTTTTACCCACCGCAAGCAAACGGGGTAGTCACCTTGCTTTAAGTTCCATTGCCAGAGAAATATTTTCAATTAAGGAATGAAAATCCTAATTTTCTACATTTTGGGATTTTTCAGCTCAAAGATTTCCTCAGATGTTCATCCATGAAGCACTGGTCAGCTAAATGGCTTTGTTTGCTAAAAACAAAATAAACAGGGCCTGTGATACCTAACAAAACTGTGGCAGTAGTTACTGCATACTACAGCATCATTAATGTCAAGTCATATGTTGGGAACAGTGCAGAATTTGTACTCCTTAAATACGCCTTCAGAGAGCACCTCACATAGATGTGCTAAGAGTACAACCATGGGCAAGAATATCTTTATGCTGTCCACCATGAGAGGTAAAAAGTGCACGTTAAACTACAAGTGAGGAAAGCCTGCAAGAGGCCTTCGTAAAGTGTGATGTTGACTCATGCTATTAGAAAACAAGGGATGAGGATCCCGATTTGTTGCGCCAAATCAATGGATTTGTTGGTAAATTATGATTGCTTTTTCATTAGTATTTCAATACAACTTGTTCAATCCCTCACTTCTCATTTATGCACAATAATTCAATAGTGCTTATTTGGTCCCTTCATAATATTTCAATAGTGCTCATTTAATCCCCTCAACACGTGTTTCTCCATCTTTCATGCAGATGGCTCACCAGGAAGGTTAAAAATTGAATTGTGGTGAAGTGACTATTAGTGAAAGTTCTTGCACTCTTACGGAGATGTGTCTAATCTGCTCCCTTTCCTATTCTGTTTAATTGAGTTGGAGTTTCCTCCTGTCATTCAAAAAAGATTCCCCCAAGAACGCTGGTGTCCTTGTGGTGACTCATGCTACCCAAAGCCCACAGAGATATGGAAAGGCACTCAGCGCAAACTTTGAAAACAGATCTATATACGTCAGCCACATGCAGAAAAATGGGAGGACAGAGAAGGTTTGGAAGTCAAAAGATAGTGTTGTTGCGAAAAAAGGTGTGGGGAAGGGTAATAGGAAGAGATAAGAGCAGCAAGGTAAGAAAGAGCGAGGCCATAAAAACATTTAAAGACAATACGAAGGAAAAGGAAATAAATATGAGAGTGGTAAGGAAGAAGGGAGATGCAGCGAAGAGAAAGAGACATTAGACAACGGGGGTACGGACCCAAACAACAAGAAGCAAGTTCAAAATCTGGAGATCCCGTTGAGTGATCTACAAGAATATTCCATGGTGCCAGTCTGCTCGATACATCGATACATCGAAGGAAAGCACCCCTGCCTTCTATTCCCTACTTAAGTTTGTCTCTTCCAATTACTACCTGGCAAACATCTGACTGCGATCAAGGCATTGTTGAGGAATTTAGTACAAGTGGAGGAAATTAGTCCTAAACCTGAGAGCCTGTTTCTCAATAAATCCTCCTTGCTATTTCTATGGACATGTATACCGGGTCTCTCAGCTATTACTATCACTGATATATTGCGTTTTGAACTCCCAAACTGGTAAAGCCCCATGAATTGGGCTTTGATTGAGTTTGTATCACCCGTCGTGACTTCCTTATGATACATGTGCTCCAGCATGTTGTATAAAAGGGGCTTTCGGCTAATAGTATGTGAAAAGCAAACAAGCAAGGCTCACGAGGATGTTAATCATATGGTATCCATGTTCATCCCACCGGCCTGTAATTTAATCACTGACCGCATGTCGAGATGTCCAATCTGTCGACTCTGGGCATAAGTGCCTCAAATGAAGCTCACAGGCTCTGAGAGACCACATGTTGCGTTTCCGAGCCTGTTGAAATGAACAATCATTCACAATATAACCAGTTTGATTGTGTACCATCGTCCCATTGGCTATTTGTGTTCCTAATTCTATGTCATTAACTTGAATTCCTTTGACGTCACCACGTGAACCAAAGCGCGTGATGTCGTGGAATATAGCTGGCATCCAGAAGTATATGGAAGATGCAGAGTAGCTGGACCTGGTGCGCACTCAAGATTTAATAGCCCTGGAAGAGACGTGGGCTCTGGAGGCCCATGACATTCAGGGTTTTGCATCATTTCACATACCAGCATCAAAGGGCAAGAAAGGGCACCCCAGCGGTGGACTGACTTACTTTGTAAATGTGAAAGTATTCCAATCAATATGTATGCTCTCCATTGTTTCTGATGACTTATGGACATTCAAATCCATTGCTCTGGTGGGTCAAGCCTACTGTGTATTAATGTGTATAATCATCATGATACCTTTGCCAATCATTCTTTGTTTTTAATGTTGGAGGAAAGAGTAACCAAATGGAGGTATAGCAAAATCATTATCTGTGGTGACTTAAATCTCCAATTTTAGCTGCTTGATGATACAGCAGGGCTAATGGAATAGGAGATCATGAGATGGTCTGTGGGGGAACTAGTGGCGGAATGTCCAAAGAGGTATTATAGATCCACCAGGGAAGCAGCAAGAGTGTTTATGTCGCTTGGTTTTAGGGCATGCAATGGAAGATTCCAAAGCGACCAACCAGTGAGCAAGACCTATGGCATCCATTTTAAATGTAGTATGATAGATTACATTTTGATAAACATGGAATTTTGGGGATATTTGCCGGACTTCAGGGTACTGAAGAAGCCAGAATGTGATCACAATCCCATCGTAGCTTTAGTTGCTGGGTCATACTTTGGTCTAAAGGGGGAGATCTGTGGACATAAAATAATTCCGGTTGAGTTAAGGGGTGGAGCGAGACGTGCCATTAAGTGGCATGCATTGGACATAGAGTCTAAATTAGCAGGCATGTACGCTACCATCCTGCCCCTTTTCGAGTCCTTTTGTCATAGTTAGGTGACTAATGTTGACCATCTGCTACATGTATATGAAAGGATTGTGAGTTCCCTGAGGAAAGGCCTAAGCAAGCCCAGGTCTAAGTCTAGCAGGGTTACTCGCAGTGCACCATGGTATGATTTATATCGTCAAGCTTCAAAAAAGTCATTTATTGAGTATGCTATGGGCCCCAGGGAGCTAGGCCCCAGGCCCTTGGTTGAATCCAGGGCCATATTACGCAAGTTACTCAAAGTAAAAAAGGCAGAGTATTCAGAGCAACTCTGGGTTAATCTTCTTTGTGCTTCTAAGTCTGGGGACTCTGGCGGTATGTGGATGTAGGGAAGAGTAGTGAGTGCAATTCTATCCAGGATAGCATCCCTGAGGAAGCTTTGGTCACCCATTTTGGAAGGTAGTCGGTGTGTCCTACTACACAGGACTCAGAGTTCTTTCCGGAAGGCCCAGGGAGGAGGACTCCGTCCCACTTGTGTTGACCATGCGACTAGTGCGACTACACAACACAGTCGTAGATGAGTGCAACTACATGACACAGTCGTCCAAGGGGTGCGGCAGTGAGTTCGACTACGCAACACAGTCGTCAAAGGGGTGCAGCAGTGAGTGTGACTACACAACGCAGTCGTCGACCATCAGCTACCAAAAAGTAAGGAAGGTGCAGGAGGGGGAGCCACCACTACTGCTCCCCTTTAAACTTCCCGGCCTTTGCGCATGTTTCCCTTTCGTCTGTCTTACAGTTGCTCTGTGAATCTGTGCCCCACTAGGCCTCTTGCCCTCTTGCAGGTCCCCTCCCACTGTGTGTTACTGTTGATTGAATCTGTGCCCCTTGGGATTCTCTCCCACTTCTAGGTGCCCTTCTAGTGTGTTACTTTTGCTCCATGAATATGTGCCCCACTAGGCCTCTCTCCCTCTTCCAGGTCCCCTCCCGTTGTGTTACTAAAGATCTAAAGATTCATGAATCTGTGCCACTTGGGCTTCTCTCTCAAATCTAGGTCCCCTACTAATGTGTACCGCTGATCTGTGAACTGCTCCCTTTGGCTCTCTAGCTCTCTGATCATCTCAGGTTTGGTTGTACTGTTGTGGTTACTATTGTACTGTTGTGTGTCACTTATCCCCCCCTGTTGGGTTGACCCGCCCCCCCTTGTGCTTCCTGTGTAGCGGCTTGGGGACGTGCCTCTCTCCTTTCTTTTCTCACTCCCTCCTCCTCCTCCTTGTCCCCTCGCGCCCTCTATGGTGCTTTCCGTTTCTCCCATCTTCTCTAACTGCTACTCTATATCCTATCCTATCCCTCTAACTAAGTCTGGAAGGAAGAAGATCAAGAGGAACATCCTGTTCTCCAACCCAGGCCTCCCTATAGCTGATACCTAAATAGAGGAGAAAGCAGGGAGGAAGGAAGAGATGAATTCTTCTGTGTTTATTTTTCTTTTTACTTTTTAAATTATGGAAATTGTGTATTAATGTGGATGAATGGAATTTGGTAAAAGGTTATATTTTAACCTAATACTAATAAAATAATTTAAAAAAAAAGATACCTACATCAGTGCTTCCACCTACAGACTCTCACCGACATCCTCTGTGTTGTTCCTTCACCAGACCTATGGACCATTCATATGGTCTCGGATCTCTCTCCTATCTCTTCGTCTGCCATTAATGGTAGCACTCGGTGGGAGGGCCTCTTGGCCTCCTTCCACTCTTCCTATGTCATCATTAATGTCTACCTCTATGGCACGGTCTTGGTCCAGGGCCCTCAGCCCAATCTCCTCCTGTTTGATAGGCGGCTCCTGGGTCTTATCAACTACCTTCCTTCTCGCCCTACTCCTACTAGCACATCCCTGGCTCCTTTGCCACACCTTGCTTCCATCTGTGCCCTCTCTCGGGCCCCTCTTCCAGCCATTACCACCAGCTTGAACTGCACCCTGGACGACTTTCAAATGTGGCAACCTGCTCCATGTCGCTACTCTTTACTCTCACTGTGCTGTCAAACACTGCTCTGACATCTTCAACCTCCTCGAAGAACTTGGCCTTGATGTCCTTGGTATGACTGAGAATTAGTTCACGGCCAGCTCTGTCCTCAGTTTTGACACTCTTCTCCCTGATGGCTACAGGATCCTCTCCAAGCCCAGAACCAACTGACCCGGAGGTGGAGTAGCTGTGATCTTTCCTGAGTGGCTCCCTGCTTCTGTCATTCCTATGCAGGCCTATTCCTCCTTTGAATGCCTGGTGTGCAGGCTCTCTTCTGGCCTCTCTCTCACTGTGGCCACTATCTACAGGCCACCTGGCCAGGTTGCCCTCTTCCTCTCAGTGTGGGCTGACCGCTCCTCTTCTATCCTTGCCTCTACTTCTCAGCTTCTCATCCTCAGTGACCTCAACATCCACCTGGATGCTTCTAAGCCCGCCTCTTGGGTTTTCCGCACACTTTGCGACATGCTCTCTCTCTCCATTCTACCCTCTAGTCTGACACACTCTGCCAGACATACTTTGGATGTTCTCATCTCTTCTGACACCCCCCACCCTAACAGACTCACCACTTCTCTCTCTTGGACTGACCACTTTCTACTGTACTCTCTCCTAAAACTCTCTATCCCTCAGGCAAAGCCCACTCCAGCGGTGCCACCTACCTTTGCGGTCATTCGGCCCATGAAGCGTGTGTCAGTGGATGCCTTTTCACGCCACTTTCTCTGCTCATTCTACCCCTGTGGCTGTCTCACACCCTGACACAGCCCTCTCTAATCTGCTTTGTTCTATCTCCAACACTCTGGACATCCTTGCCTATGTCATGAGAATCCGTCTGACACCTACCTCCAAGTGCAACTCTTGGAAGGACTCCGACCTCACCACCCTGAAACACAAGTTCAGGGTGACTGACAGGAAGTGGAGGGCTTTGGGCACATCCTCTGACAAACTGGCCTGCCGCCTGCTCCAAAGGCAATACAGGCTTTCTGTCTTGTCCAAGAAAAGAGCCCATATTCCAGCCTGCGTCTCTGCAGCCTCTAACAGTATGGTCAAACACTTTTTTAAAAATCTGCAAGGAACTAGCCAATGCTGCTGCAGTCTCTATTTCTCCTGTTCCCTTCAAGGTAATCTCTACGGCACTAGCCTCTCACTTCACCAGTAAAACTCAGGACATCCCGTCCTTCATCTTCTCTACCTCTTACACTCTCTCTTCCTCTCTTTGCCCCCCTCTGGCCAACCCTCCCTCTCTTCCCCCTTTCTCCTCTTTCTCTCTGACAACACCTGGTGAGGTTTCTAGACAAGTCCAATCTATGAAAGTGTTGTCCAAACAGGTGCTTCCCTGCTCCTCTAGAACCATCAAGGATCACATTGACACTCTTGCTCCAGCCTTGGCCAATTTTTGCAATCACTCCACCATATAAACTTTCCCCCTCTCTCCTCAAACACTCCCTTGTGTACCCCCTCCTCAAAAAGCCTTGTGCCGATCTTACCTGTCCGGGAAAACTATCACCCAATCTCTATCACCCCTGTTCTGGGCAAACTCCTAGAAAATATGGCCATCTCCCAGCTTACGCTCCACACTGAATCTGTTGGTTGTCTCCATGACCATCAGTCTGGCTTCAGAGTGGCCAGAGGCATGGTAACTGCACTCCTGAACATCTCTGAAGATCTGGTCTCTAACCTAAATTCCAGCATTCTTTCTGTCCTCATCCTCCTTGATCTCTACTCTGCTTCGACATAGTCAACCACACCAACCTAATCAATCGACTCTGTGAGAACCTGGGCATCAGGGGTCAGGTTCTGGAGTGGTTGACCTCTTTCCTCTAGGACTGCCCCTCCCAAGTCCAACTTGGTTCCTTTCTCACCATCACCTCTCTCTCCACCTTTGGCATTCCCCAGGGCTCTATCCTTTCACCCTGGTTTTTCAACCTCTACTTGGCCCCTTTGGCCCACCTGATCTCTTCCCTCTGCTCTAACTTCCAGTGTTATGCAGATGACACTCAGTTCTCCTTCAATCTCCCCTCAGCCTCTGTCATGGTTCCTGCCCCTCCTGTCCCCAGCCCTCCAAGATGTCAGGCTGGAGCCAGGCCACGATCACCTACATGGCCCTCAAGGGCCTCTCCATCCCTCCAAAGACCCACTTGGAGTCAGACTTGGCGCTTGTGGCACCAGACTCACTCACTCCTATAGGATAACATTGGCGACTAGACTTGTAGTGCATTGATGGGGACAGGATGGATGCCCCCACATGTTTCGGTTCCCAGAACTGCATGTGCAGTCTAGTCTTTTGGGTGTGGTTCAGCCCAGAGACACCTGGCATACCCAGATACTATTTAAGCCTCGCCCAGGCTGAGAAACATGCTTTGCGTTTTTTGCACCTGCAGCGTGACACTCACCGTGTTCGGATCGGTCTCCAGTAGGCCTGCATCTTTCTTCTGCGCTCAGCTCCTGCAAGGACAAGAACACCGTTAGGAACAGCCTTACCTTGCGGCGCTTCTGCCCATCATTCATCGCTCCTTCTGTTCTGCAGGCATCTTCGGCGGTGTCATTCCCATCCCGGCACACCGCTTCCTAAGGAAAAGGGAAAAGAACACAAAAAAGGCATTAGTAAGCATTTAGCAAATCTTTGCTTATTTTTAAAGACTGTACGAGCTTTAAACGCTTACCTCAATCCCAGCCGCTCTGGGGGAAATCTGTCTCCGGAACTTCTCATCCATCTGCAAGAGGGAAAAGACACTCCAGGTTAGCGTGGAAACATCTAGAGGCGCCGCATACCGCACTTACTCACTGCATTTCTTCTTCATAACCAGCATCCATGCTGAAAACGTTGCGGCACCTAAAAGACACAGAAAAATAACTAATTTCAATGCAAATACGAAAGGGTCGCATCGCGCATCGCGCTCTCACTCACCTTCAGCGCTACTCATCTCAGCCTCACGTCACCATCCCCGGATGCCGGCCATCATCGAAGGAAGGAAAGGAACGAAGTTAGAGAATTATTCAAAAGACTCATTACACTTACCTGTCGGACGCTTGCCAGTGAAGTAACTAGGCAGCAACGAGCCCGCATCAATCAACGCGCCCCTGCGCTGAAAGCAGGATGGAGAGCACACTTTCCAAGAAAACAAGGTGAGCTGTAGATCAAAGGGAAGGGTTGGACCCCCGGGAAGAAAGGGTTCAAGCACACAGAGACAATAGGGAGTTAAACTCTACCAATCCTGTTTATCAGGCCAGTCTCCAGTCGAGTACACTCCAGGGAAGGGTTCAAAGTCGTAAGAGGTCAGAACAGGCTGAGTGACGTCCCCGTGGATACCAGGTGAGCGTCACAGCCTCCTCTCCTTTCTCATTCATTTTGCACTGTCTTTCCGCGATTCAGGATTGGTGTGCCTCCAACGATCTCTGCCGTAATGCCAGAAAGATGGAGATACTTCTCATTGGAACCCCTACTCCTGCTTTCCCTCTCGTTCTCTCTCTCTGGCTGCCCTCCTTGGACCCTTTTCCTTCGTCTTCCTGTGAGGCAAAACATCTTGGTGTCATCTTCACCTCCACTCTCTCCTTCTCCCCTCACATCTCAGACGTCACCAAGAAGTCATACTACCGGCTTCACCTCCTCAAAGGTATTCTTCACTTTCTCACCTTCTCCCAGAAACTCATTGTCTCCAGAGCCCTGGTTCTGTCTAGGCTGGACTACTGCAACAGCCTCTTTCTCAATCTGTAACCAATCCAGAACAGGGCTGCAAGACTTATCCTTGGCCTCAAGCCCAGGGACCGTATCTCTCCAGCCCTGAAATCTCTCCACTGGCTCCCAGCAGCTGCAAGCATCAAGTTCAATACCCTTTGCATTGTCCACAATGCTTTCTGGGTTGGTGCCCAAACTACATCCAAAGCTCTCTTCTTAAATACCTTCCTTCTCAAGCCCTTCACTCAGCTACCTTGAACTCTCTAAGGGTCTGATGCTTCTCCAGAGAGAGAGTGGGTGGTAGATCTCTTTCCTCTGCAGGTGCCTCCCTTAGGAATTACTTCCGTGCCCCTCTCAAACTTCAGCCGGATCACCTCAAGGTCCAGAAGCAAATCAAATCTTTCCTCTTCTCTGCTTTCTCTCTCTCCCTCCCCTGCTGACCTGTCCGACCAACCTGTCTGCTGAATGGACAGGCTGCTTGGCTACCCTCTGAGCCTCACTGGGTACCAGCGTCTCTCGTAATCAGTCACTCCTGCACTGCCTCCGGGCCTACTTCCCACTTAGGGGCTGTAACTGTAACTTTACAATCCCTTACCTCCTCGCCCTTACCCAGAGCTGCGCTGCACTGGCTGCACTACTCAGAGCATTGCAGCCCTGTTCCCCTTCCCTCTCCCAGGCACATCCCCCCTCCCCCTTCCCCTTGCACTTTTCGTTCTTACACTTAAACGATCTGAATGACACAAGGCCTAGTAAGATTGTCTGTCTTGTCCTCCATCGGTTTTCCCTCTCTTGTCTTGTCACGCCTAGAAACACTTGTGTACAGGTGCGTCATAAATGACGTATTGTATCATATCATATCACGCATGACATCAAGGTGGCCCTAATGTCGCAGAAACTGCGGAAAGCGCCTGGTCCTTACATGGTCCCTATCGACTGATATAGACAGGAGATGATTATATGGCTTTCCACCATGTTGAAACTTTTCAATGCCTTGCTGGCAGCAAATAAAGTCCCTTATTTATCGACCTAAGCAATTCTTGTCCCCATATACAAGAAGGGTTATGGGGGCTCTCTGGCCAGTTATCTGCCCATGTCACCCCTTGATGTGGTTGACAAGGTGTTTTCTAAAGTGGTGATGGGTCATTTGAATGCATGGAATCTGGAGGTTTGGGCATTGCACCATCTCCAGGCCGGTTTCCAGCGTAATGTCAGCACCGCTGATCAAGCTTATAGGCTCCTCTTGATTCTGCGAGAGTACAGTGTATTAAAGACCATGAATGTCTATGCTGGCTTTATTGACTTAAAGACTGCATTCAATAGTGTACCTAGAGTGTGTCTGTGGAGTCCACTAATCAATTGAGGTTTGCACATAGGTATTTTGAGAGCAATCCAGTTGCTTTACAGCAACAATGTGGCAGTAATCAGGTGCTCACTCGACGGCCAAACTACCTGCAGATCCAAAATTGATGTTGGAGTGAGATAGGGCTGTGTTCTTGCACCAACCTTGTTCTGCCTCTTCATTAATAGGGGCATTGACTTGTTGGTGGCAGAGCAGACTGATGCCCCATGGCATCTGAGAGAATTCCCATCCTCCGATTTGCCGATGATGTGGTTCTTCGTTTACTGGCCCCAAGGGCTTAAGGAGGGAACTGGCATTTTTTGAGTGTTTTTGCAAGGATAATGGTCCTACTATAAATGTGCAGAAAACAGTCAATGTTTTTTTTGTAGAACACGTAATGATAATTCTCCTCGGTTCAAAGTTAGCTAGAGAGGCGACTATGTTGAGCAGACCATGAATTATGATTATTTAGGGGCTCAAATGATGGCCAACTGTGCTTGGAGTGACCAGGTGAGGCAGGCAGGATTAAAATTGACTAGAAGCTGCACGGCTGTATCCAAATTTATACTGGCCCATGGGGCGGGTTCAGTTAGTGCCAGATAACAGATTTATAAGACCCAGTCAAGGCAGGCCACTCTCTATGCGGGCGAAATGTTGGGTATCTGAAATCCAGGCGTGCTCCAGGTTGTAGAGCAGACCATTTTTAAATCAGCCCTGTGACTGCCCGCAAATGCACCAAAAATCCTGGTCCTATGGGAGTTGGTTCTGCAGAGCATTGACTTCAAATTCCAGATGAGGCCAGTTTTTTTTTTGTTGGGGCAGATTGTGGACTAATGGAAAACTGGGCCACTTCAGAAGTGCTGTTGGGGATGTTTTAACCCACCCAGAAGAGCCATCCTTGCCCTGTTTCTTGGCTACAAGAAAGGAGCTGTTACCATGCGGGTGGAGGTCTATTGGCTACAGACTGAAACAATTCCAGGGAACTTGAAAGCGCTTTTAAAAAGGGCCCAGGTGGAGAGGTGAGAGAGAGACTCCCGAACAAAACTTGTGTGTTCTGTTAGTGTAGCCTCTTACCTTTCTAGGAAAGTAGTCCCTGGGTTTAAATACTATTAAATAGAATACAGGTTAAACTAATCAGGGCTCTTTACATGAAGATGCACTTTGGTATTTTGCCCATAGACAGTCTAAAGCATAATTGGAACTCCAGTTATCCTGCTACCTGTCCCTTTTGTCCAAAAGAAGTATAAAGCACTGTGAACGTTGTCATGTATTGCCCAGCGTACCTCTATGCTAGGAGGAAATAATTGATACCGCTCTTTAAGCAATTTGATGTCAATAAGGTCAAAGCAGCGCTGTGCCTCTGTTTGTCAAGAGAGTGTGAAGTGGTGTCCCATTGTATGGGGAATTTTCTGTTCCAGGCATGGAGGAAAATATCTAAGCATGTAACCGCAACCGCGAGAAAATTATTGCCACTGGAGGTTTAATGGCAGTTCTCCACATTTTATCTATTTCTAGTTTGGTTTTATCTCCACTGTAATTTCCTGTATTTTTAGCAACGTTATTTATTATCCTTTGTGAGTTATAATGTTGTATTTTTGGATGTGACTTTTATGATCCACCTGGGTCGAAAAGAAGTTTGTATAAAGTAAATAAGAGAATGAGGTGGAAGCAAGAAAAGACGACGAATGGTATAACTGATGAACCCATATGCATGCATCGTTGTATGCGGAACCCCGACCCTCACCCGAAATAATTTGTCTCACAACATTTTGTCAAGTGTTGGCAATAAAAGGCAGTAGGATTTTATTGTACAGATATGGTTATGCAGATACACAAATAATCACATATCATAATAACATCATAATTTTGGGCACCGGGTCCTGATGTTACCCCCTCTGGCCCATGCCGCCACACACGGGCAGGTTACCGGCTGGCCGTGTTCCCCCGAAAGTATTTCCTAATAACAGCCTCTTGATGCGAGAGTTGCTGAGATTTCCCGAAAGAAATGTTCCATGCCTCGGATTGATAAGTGGTTGCCGTCTTTGTCAAAAAGATCCGGATCACCCAGGGTTATGGCCGGGTGTTTTATGAAACCCAGCCCTCTCGCTTTACAAAATTTCTCTATTCCCCTGTTGAGTTTTCTTCTAGCAATGTCTACGATTTGTAAGAGTGGGCCCCCAGCCATTTCTTTCTGGGAAGGATGGCCGAAAAATATATTTCTGTTTCCCTCCAGTTGTGGGAAATGCCCGCCAAGGTGGAGCAGATGTCCTCAAATAAGGTTCTCCTTCCTGAGTTCACCAGGTCATTGCCCCCCAAGTGTATTATGAGAAATTCGGACGGGTCTCTGTATGCAACCAGCTCTGCTAGTGTTTTGTGGATGTCGGCCCACAGTAGGCCCCTGTAACCCCATCATGAAGCGATGGTATTTTTAAACGGCAGACCTTCTTTTTTTTCTTCCACCCATCGGCCTGTCCTGAAGACAAATGAGTGGCCGACAATCCATGCTGAGTTGAGCGAGGTCTTCCCGTCGCCTGTTGGTTCTGCGGGGGGGAAGAGGAAGAAAAAGAACGGGGATGGCTATATTAGCTGTTGTCTGATGTATCTTTTGTAGCAATCTGACTTCCATCCCCCTATGTTTTTTAGCTGTGCTGGTGCCAGGCCTCCCTGCCATGCCGAGGTGGCAGCACCTATTCTGAAGGGGTGGGTACCAAAGTCCTTTGAGTCCCATCCCGCGTTGCCGATTGCTTTCATCAACACCCCTTTAAATTGGTAGCCGCTTAGTGCCAAAGCATCTCGGTGGATTAAAAACCTCCCCCCGACCTTGGGCCTTTGTGCGTAATAAAGGTTGGTGATACATACTGGACAGTTTGTTGCATCGTCGATGCAACAAATGTTAATGGTTCTTATGGCCTTATGAGAAAAAGTTGGATGAACACATCCAGCTAAATCCGGCGCTCTCCGTTGGAGGTCTTCTGGAGCTCACTGTTCAGTTTGTGTTTGTTTTAATGTTTAATAAGCTTAGAGTTCATCGCTCATGGATATCTAAAATCGTATTTAGAGCCACTTTAGAAAAATTTCAAGAGTATAATCCTGAATCTGAGGAGCATCAAAAGCTGGGTGTTTTGCTAAATAAGAAGCAGACTTGTTTCATTTTGTGTACGGTTGTTTTAATGCCAATGCATTTCGGAGCGTATTTCCTTCTTCAGGGCGTTAACCATACCACTTATTGTAAATTCTTAATCATTTTCCTGTGGTGTCTAGCACCCTTCTTTAAAGAACAACTTCTTACGTACAGCACTCCAGCCGTCTGTATTCCGTAGTGTTGTTTAAAAGTCTGGATGAGCTTCTGTCTAACGCTTCACTCGCGCTCTGGCTGTGTTGCATATACACTGGTTCTTTTGACCCCAGTTTTTGTTTTCTGGATTTCTATGTTGACGCTGTCTTGTCTGGCCCTGACTTCCATGACGCCTAAACCGTTTGTGGCCTTGGTGCTGGAGGCGATGAGCTCTCCCACCCGAATGGCCCCGAAGTAGGCCAGAAAAAATCCTGTTTTGAATAGTACGATCTCATATGGGTGCCAGCATATGGCTTCCAACTGGTCTGCTATTTTTACCAGTTTGTGGAAGTCGAGGGGGCGGCGCGTGTCTGTCTGGGGCCCTTCCACTCTGGCCCGTCCCTTGATAGCATAGGAAATGAGGGTGTTCTGGGTGGGATCTGAGTCACCACGTAATTTTGAGAAATATGAGATTGCTACAAGGTGTCTTTTTGCCCAGTCCCTTTTAAAGCCCTGCTCAAACCCCCATTTTAAGAAGATTTCTATGTCTTTAATCGTTATTAACTCGACATGGTTTAACCCTGTGGCTCTAAATACCGTTTGTAAGCACTTACTGTACAGAGTTGCAGTAGTGCTTGCCAGTGCTCTCTCTGCCATGTCTATTAAGAACCCTGGGCCAGGATTTGTATTTTCTATGGGCAGCGAGTTGTTGGCACCCGTTTTAAAGGTGCCTGTATCATGTTGGACAACCCGGCCTGGGCTCACTGGCGCTGGCATTGATGTTGGTATTTTGTTGGCACCCCTTTTTGAGGTGCCTGTTTCTTTTTGAGCACCCCGGCCATTGCTCTATGGCGTTGGCGTTGGTGCTGTTAATTTGTAGGCCCCCATTTTTGAGGTGCCTGCTTTTTGTTGAACACCCCGGCCATTGCTCTTTGGCGCCGGCGTTGATGCCGTTATTTTGTTGGTACCCGTTTTTGAGGTGCCTGGTTCTTGTTGGGCTACCCGGCCATGGCTCTTTGGCGCTGGCGTTGATGCCGTTATTTTGTTGGCACCGGTTTTTGAGGTGCCTGGTTCTTGTTGGGCGATCCGGCCATTGTTCTTTGGCGCTGGCGCTGATGCCATTATTTTTTGGTTCCCATTATTGCCCAGCATTCTGCTGGTATTGGCGTCATCTGTTCGTGGGCGTGCAGTGCTAGCTCCCAGAATCTTGGCCACTGAAAACGAGATAAAGCATCTGCAATATTATTGTCTGCTCCTGCAATGTGCTTTGATTGGACCACAATGTTTTCTTGTAGTGTGACCGCTGTAATGGCTCATAGGACTTTCAGCACTAAAGGGCATTTAGTCGATCTTGTGTTTATGTCGCACCAGACCAAGAGTTACGTGTTTGCTAGCTGCCTGCCCCAGATGTGTAAAGTAAGCCAGATAGGAAATATTTCTAGGAGGGTGATGTTTCTTGTCCACCCTGCCGCTTGCCATGTTATGGACCAGTGTCCTGCCACCCATTCTATGTCTAGTATGGCTCCAAACCCCTTGCTCCCGGCTGCATCAGTGAAAAGGACCATTTTTGCCGATGTGTCCAATGGCGTACGCCCAAGTGTTGTCCGGTTAAAATCTTTAAGGAAATTTCCCCAAATTTCCAGATCTTGTTTCACCTCTGCGCCTAGTCGGATGAGTAGGTGGGGTTTGGTGTAAGATTTGATATTTAGTTCCAGACTTCTGGAAAATACCCTCCCCTGAGGGATAATTCGGGTCGCGAAGTTGAGGCTTCCAGCTAGGGACTGGATTTCTTTCACTGAGCCTTTGTATTTTGTTGTCAAGCTTTGTATTTTTTCCAGGAGTTCTGCTATTTTTGTTTCTGGAATTTTGCTTAGGCCCTTTGCAAAGTCTATTTCGATGCCTAGAAAGATTATGTTGGTGGCTGGTTTGGTCTAGTTTCAGCTGCCAGGGGGATGCCCCATTGGGTGGCCATTTCTTCTAACTTCGCCAGGGCTCTGCTGCATTCTTCAGAGTTTGCTGGCCCCATTACCATGAAATCATCGAGGTAGTGTACTATCCTGGACCCTGGTCTCTGTCTTTGAAAGGCCCATTGAAAAAAGGAACTGAATTGTTCAAATAGGTCGCAAGATACTGCGTATCCCATGGGGAGGCACCTGTCTACATAAAATTTGTTTTTAAAAGTGAAACCTAGCCATCGTTGTGTGTCTCGATGAAATGGCAGTAATCTGAAAGCGAATTCGATGTCCAGTTTGGCCATCAGGGCGTTTGTGCCGCATTCCTGTATGCGTCTTACCGCTTCTTGAAAGTGTGTGTATGATAATGAGGATTCCGCATGCAGAATGCCATCGTTTAGTGATTGGCCTTTGGGATAAGATAGGTAATGAATTAGCTTAATTATCTCAGGTTCTTTTTTGGGGACCAGTCCTAGAGGCGAAATTATGTACTCTTTGAGAGGCATGCGGTCCCAAGGTCCCGCGATCCTGCCTAATAGTAATTCCTTCTCAATTTTGTTTTCGACCATATGTGGGTTATCCCTGATTGACTTCAGGTTGTTTGGAACATTCAGCGACCCGATGCCCTTGAACGGGATGACAAAACCCTTGGTGAAACCCTGCCGGATTGTTTTGCCGGTTTCTTTGTCTGGATAATTCATGAGGGCCTCGTGAAAATTGTCTGGGTTGATGGGTGAGCAGCTCGGGGTTAGATATACGGTTGGCGGAATGCATCTGATGCTATTCTTTTGTATTTTTGGCTGGTAATCTGGTGCAGTAACTTGCTGCGTGGTCACCGTTGCAGTTTGTGCACGTGTGTTTGTACCAGCATTCTTTACCCCATGTGCACTGGTTTTTCCCAAAGTTTTTACAAGGGGTGTTGGATTTCTGAGAATGGTTTTTGTTCTGCCTGTGGGTATTAGATTTAGCTCCCCAACACTGGTTCTTCCGAAAGGGATGCTCCCCTTTTTTGTGGTTTTCATTGTCGGGGGGTCTGGGGCCCTGTGAGTTTTTGCTATTTTTGGGGGGTTATCTGCGCAATCTCTTCTTCTAAAGGAGGCTCTACGTTTAACATGTATAAGTCGTTCTGGACCTCGTCCCATTCTATGGCTGGCCTCTCTGACATGCTTCTCCTTAATCTAATGTCGTATGCTAGCCAGGTTTTCCCTTTTTGAGCGATTTTTACTTCTCTGATTTTGTCCACGTATGCCCATAATTTTCTGCCATCGTGGGGGAATTTTTGGCCATAAATAGTTGCCAAGATGGCGAAAGCCTGTAGCCAGTTGTCCCAATTCTGTTCTACTTGGACGTTTCTGGCTATGGCTTTCTCCTCTATCTTTTTGGGGTCCCTAAAAGCATCCTTCCCTTTGCGTTGGGCTGCTATCAGCAAAAAGATCTCAATGAACTCTTTTGCCCATATGGCTTCTTTGTTGTCAATATTCCGTGCTAGACACCTTTTGTATCTCTTCAATATTTCTGCTTGAAAAGATTTAAGTTTTTGATCTAATTGGGAACTTCTAATCATAACCGTCTCTGGTGGGTTGTTGTTGCTTGCTCCGGACTGTCCTGGGGTATTTGTAATGGGGTTGACCATGCTTTTAAAGCACCCATTGTGTCAGGAGCTGACATAGTTGGCGTAGTTAAAACTGTGATGGCTGATGTTGGTGTTGTTGGCACCTGTGTTATTGGTGTTGCTGGCATTGGTGCTGCTGCAGCTGCTGCTGGTGGGGGGGTGGTAACTCTGATGTCCGGTACTAGTGGTGAGGTGGGGTCTGCGTGCCTGGACTCGGCTGTGTGAAGTGTTTGTTTGCCCCTAATTTCTAGCAATATTTGCTGCATCTCTCATGTTGTCATACAATTTAGACAGTTTTTTGTTACCTTTTCCCATGCCTTCCGCAGACTTCCTTTTTTTTGCCGGTGTCGTCTCGTCCCCATGACTGGTTGGTATGGGGACCCCTTCTTTTGGTAAGCCGTACATTTTTTTCTCGGACCCAGACCCAGCCGTAGTGCTCCGCTGCCTCCATGGCTGCCAGCAAGTGGGGTGATTTCGGTTTCTGGGACGATGCTGGAGGTTCCCGTGATTTTCGCTTGGGACCCATGTCTTTTTAGGTCTGCAAAGCTGAAATAGACACGGATGCCTGCGTCTGGGCGCTTTGTTTGTTTTTCCTCCGGGCTCGTTCATGCCGGCCTTGGATCCTGCTTCTACACGTGTTCTTCCCGGGGTGTCTTCTGTTTCAGCGCGGTTTCTCGCTGTTCGCCTGGAGTTGAACGTTTTCTGAACAGTACAATTTTCAAAGGAGGGGAGAAAAGACGCTGCGTAAGCAGTGAACTTTTAAAGGCTGCTAAAGAAGCAAAGTGTGGAAGACGCTGAGTGAACAGCGAACCTCATGTCAGTTTGGGTGCCCGTTCAGGGTCCACAAACAGATTGTGTTCTCTTAGAGCATTCTGCTCTTATTATTTGATGTGTATAGTAGTGGAGGCTGTACGCCAGCCCCGGGCCGGATAGCCGATATGTCTGCCCCCCCTGAGGAGGGGGCAGGTCTTTGAACCTGGGCCTTGCGTGCCTGTTGGTTTTCCATAGGTGCTTAGCACCTTGTTGTTTGAAGGAAGGGTGAGGCGCTTGTTCACACCGCACCCTTCCTCGGCTTTGTGTGGCAGAGACTGTGTGTCTCTGTGCTTGTGGGGGAGAGGAGCAGGCGTGGGGGCGGGAGCTGCCCCTCTCCTAGCCTGCCGGATGGTAACATCATTTACTCTGCCTCGCCTTGGGCGCCCTGCGGCATTGCCCAGAATTGAAAACTAAAGTAAGTGCAGTAGAATGCATGGAAGGCAGACACATGATGAGAGCAGAACAGTAATCTAGACGTAGAAAAACACAACAAGACGTTTAGCATGAAATGACAGGATGGTATGAATACAATGAAGATTTTGAAGAAGGGTGCCACAGATGTGGGTGTTTACCAACATATGGGAGAAATGGAGACGGAAGGGTCGAAGATGACTCCACAATTATGTGCAGAGTGAAAAAAGTTAAGCAAAGAAGACGAAAGAAAAGATCCAGTGGGAGAGGGGGAGAATAGAGGAAAGAAACAGATCTATGTTTGGTGGGTTCAAATGAACTAAGCAAGATGGCATCCAGGATTGGACGGCGGAGAGACAGGTATATACAGAAGAATGAAGAGAGTATGAGAGAGAAGAAAAGGAAAATCAAATCCAGAAGTTGTCATCATAGAAGTGAGAAGACAATTTGAAAGATTCAATAAGGGAAAAGAGAGGAATTGTAGAAATAGATAAACCCAAGGGACCTAGTACCATGCCTTGTAGGACACTGTAGGGGAGAGGATGGGAAAGACCCACCCAGGAGACTAGTTAAGTTCAATCGGAAATATACGAGTGAAACCAACGAGTAACAGGGTCAGTAAATCCCAATGCTGGAAGGGCAGAAAACTGGGTGGCGTGATGAACAGTGTCAAAGCCTGTTGAAAGAAACAGGAGGATAAGAATAGAGGATGGTTGCCCTGACAGGAATGAACTCTGCAACAGCTCCGTGCCTGATGCTCCGCTTCATGACCTAGCCTACGCAAAAACATCAAGGCGAGTCTCTCTGTCCCACTCCTCAGTGGTTTCCCGCTCTGGACAGGTCTAAAACCACCCTTTGTAAAAGGAACATGGGTGCTCATCCACAAAGTTCTGTCCATCACGTCTCCCATCACACCAATCCTTCCGGCGCTTAGTAGGGGTGGCACGGCTTCCATAGGAAAGAGATGGCCCTCATCGTGCCTTCTATTGACCCATATTAAACATGCAGTCTGAGCCAGAAACCAAGAAAGACAACCTAATAGGAGGAAGCCACCTTTCCCTGTCAGCCAGTTCACTAACAGCCCACCCAAGTCACTCAGAGGTTGCTACAGCTCTTGAATAGGATTTATAACCAACATCGAATATAACAAATGTGACTATAACTCTGTCAGATTTTAATTAAGAACCCATTTGTGGAATAGAGCCCAATAGTTGGTAATCCCCCATGAATAATGCTATAAAAAATACTTGTGTGAAACAATAATCTCGTACAATAATCAGAGTAAATGCATATATGCTGAAAAGGTCACCTTGAGCGCCATGAGACCATGCAAATGGCGGCATTGAATGGTATAAATCCCATTAACATAACAAAGAGGAACACATTTCTGCTGAGTCATATTTTATTCGACGTGATGAAACCACGCAACTCTTTATGCTGCAACTATGGGGCCAGCAATAGCAGAGCTGTATGTTGCAACAGGGCAATGCTCAAGTACACGCCACCACAGGAGCTCAAACATTTAAAGCACGAAGGGAGCCAAAACTCTAAGGAGCCCCCCCCATTATTACTGTAATCTTAGGGAAGGCATGCATTTTCAAAAAGATGGCATTTCCTATGAATGAGTCCTAATAGAAATCCTCCCAGTACCCACTGCACCACCATGGAGGAGAACCAATAATTGACTTGCCACCCCTCACATGAACTGCCCTTGTTTGTGCACTTAAGCAGTGGAAGAAGGTGGCATCTACCGAGCCAGCTGGCAAAGGGCACATCAACAGGATCTCCACGTCATCCTGTTCACCACACTCCCCCTCCTTGCACTCAAGGGGAATTGCTGCTGGATCACCCCTCTAGCCGTGTTCATGGTTCCCCTGACCCCCTAAAACCTTTCTTATGGGCTGATTGTGGGTCTCCGTCTTCCCTCCATCTGAGTCAGTCTGAGTAGCCACCTTTCCCCCTCCTTCCTTCTCTCTGGACTGGTCATGGGCACCTCCTCTCCAGGCACGTTTATATACATATGTAAACTATATATTTCCGACTGGCTTATGTTCCCTTTACTCCTACCATGTTCTCTTAGTTGTAAACATCCAGAGAAGGGATCTACACCACCGTACGTGGCCCTATACATTAAATCAAAACTATGAATACAAATCCAGGACTAGACATATGCCCTGGTGTGCTGCTGAATGGGCCCCAAACAGCGTTGTATTTGTTTAGACTACTGTTTCCTTTGTAGGCTGTGACGCCCATGGCAGGACCCACAAAACTGAGGAGGCACAACATAGGCAACTGCAACTGTGTTTACGTGCCCTGCTTTTCATAAGCCCTGACCACTTCAGCTAGCTCACGCTGTCGAAGAGATGCTGAACTACCGCCGAGGGTAGATCGGCTATGGGCTTTTTTCGAAGTTAAGTTAATTATTTGTATGAGATCAATTAATGTCATTATTAGTACTACCCAGTGTATGACTAACCAGTCCAGTCTTCTCTAGCTCTCTCTCGCTGCGTTCTCTCTTTCTCCCTACTCTCTCTCACTTTCACTCTCCAACCCCTTCTCTCTCCCCTCTGTCTCTACCTTCTCACTCGTCTCTATTTCCTCACTCTCTTCCGTCTCTCTCTCTCTCTCTCTCTCTCTCTCTCTCTCTCTCTCTCTCTCTCTCAATCTTTGTCTCTCTCTCTCCCTGCTTTCTCTCACTTTTTTCCCTCTTTCTGTGTCTATCCCTCCACTTTCTTTCTCTTACAGTCTCTTTCTATGTGGTTAAAGGTCACAGCTGCACATTGCTAGGGTCGTCCCAGCTGTGTTTCAAGGGCATAATTTAGGGGTCGCCAGGGGTCTCATAATGCACCCCCTGACGTCTCCCTTGCTACCCCTGTCTGTGGTCTCCCTTGCTACCCCTATTTTTTTCTTTTTAACAACGTTTAAAATAAATGTTTATGGAAGGCCCTGGGCTGGGGCCAGCGCCATGTGGCTCTTTGCTTCTGGAGTGGCTGGCTTTCTTTTTCAGGCCTCTCAAAAAAGAACAGGGGTTCCATGAGCCTAACACTTTCAGCAGTGATCCTAAATAAGAAAGAATGGGAATACCAAATCATTTGTCTTTCTTGAATTCTATGCAATAATTGCTAGACTCATTAAAGGATTATTTCAGGCACACTTCACGGGGTGAGTCACTAATTTAGTCTGTTCTTAAACACATCAACTCAGCCTTTCATCCTTCTGAGGTCTCAATAAATGAGTACCAACACAGGTTGGCTGACAGTATGTATATTTGCTCTACATAAAGCGCTTAAGCGTAAGTACTATATAACACCACATCATTATCATTTGGTCATGGATATCTGCTTGCATTCACAGTAATTAGATAATATAGGCTTATAAACACTGATCTTAATGATATATATGGTGATCCATTCTTTTTTGAAATATATATCAAATTATAGTGATATTGTAACCATATCTTTCGTAGTGTCCTTAGGAACAATGCTATGTGATGCCACTTCCTGTTTTGTCAAGGGGTCATTTTCCATCGCGTCCTGTAATATCACTTGGGGTGGGGTCAAATGACATCACTTCCTGTGATGTCATTAGATGTCAAGGGTGATGTGATGTCACTTCCACTACCCCAGGCATTTTGGTGAAATGACGTACCTGCTGTGTTTGAGAGCTGCACTACCAGAGAAACAACAATAAGATATCATGAGGTGAGGGGTGTTTTTTTTCTTTTAATGCAAAAGCAACTATTAAAATGATTTTGGACATTATTATTATTATTATTATTATTATTATTATTATTATTATTATTATTATTATTGCCACTTAGTGGATGTCCATCATGAATCTGTTACACAATAAGCTTTATGGTACGACAGTCAATAAATAGGCATACTTTACCCCATTCCAGGACTTGCACAAAACATTAGGAACATGTAGCTTCTTGTTTCATTCTTACACTTTGCCTGTCTGTATGTAGTTTGTCATTAGTGAACAAAGATGAAGAATCATACAAAAGTCTCTCAGTACATTTTGTCCCGACCTCAAATGTATTCACTCTGAAGGGCCAGAAACATGAGGACTCCTAGCAACATTTTCCATGGAGGAATTTAAAAGCTTAATGGACCTGTGGTAGGGTGACCAGATTAAAAAAAAAAGAAAAAAAAGTAATGGGAAAGGCCATAGATATATAAGTAGGAAAACAGTAAACACAAAAAGTACTCAGATAAAACTCTAGTCCTACTTCTACGTCGCTGGCCTGTTGCAGGGTGTGTTCACAGACACACTCCTCTCATGGGAGGAGAGAGGGCAGGGAGGTAATGGGGAGGAAATGGGTGCATGAAAAACCTTCATGTGCAGAAAGAGTCATGCCTGGCCTCCGATTTCGGGATTTCTGATTCGGTTCGGCGAAAACCAGAACCATAACCACCCACCCATCCAATTACAGGATGGGGTTTATTAAATTAAAAACTCTTGGGACCCCGGGATGGATGGCGATCTTCTGGGACTGTCCCAGGAACACTGGGATATCTGCTCACCCTACCTGTGGTTCCTGACGGAGGTGTTGAGCAAGATAGAGGGGCAGCCAAGACTCCATAAAGCATGGAACTGCAGAGCAGAATCAGCAGCTATCTGAAAAAAAGATGCCATGAACAGCAACAATGATGAATTAATGTGCATGCCTGAATGGCAAAGAAAAGGCACCAACATATACTAGTTCGAGAGTAAACCCTAGTGAACTTATTCAGCCACATTTGAATCACTGGAATTTCAAACAGTTTAAGTAAAATTGAACCTCCCTAAACGTCAGGTGAGTTCAACCCCCAAAGTTATAAGAGGCTTGCGTGGTTGGACATTGTGATCAGTCTTGTATGCAAAAGCAGGAGATTTTTAAAGATTGCTCGAGTACATTGAAATAGGATGTTGTTTAGTGTGCAGGGAACCAGCCAACCCTTCTGCAGTCCCCTACTCCCCTCTTGCTCCCCAGGCCCTCCGCAACACACTGGCCACTCACTTCACCACAAAACACTGGACATCCTGAACAACCTTGCTATCCTCTCCCCTAACCCCTCATCAAACCCCTTGCCTCCTGTGGCCTCCTAGCATCCTTCCTCCTCTGTCACACCTGACAGAGGTGTCCGCTCTATGAAGATGTCCTCCAAACTGGTTTCTGCTTGCTCCTCTAGAACATCAAAACAACATTGGCTCTCTTGCCCCCACCCTTGCTGATTTCTGCAACCAATCTTTTGCTACTGGATCTTTCCCCTCCTCCCTCATGTACTCCCTTGTACGCCCCCTCCTGAAAAATCCTTCAGCAGAACCTCCTTGTCCTGCCAACTACAGCCCTATTTCTATCACCCCCTTCCTGTGGAAATTCCTGGAAAAGTTGTCCTTCCCCAACTTACCCCACACACTGAACTTGTCGGTGGTATTCACGACCATCAATCTAGATTCCGAGCATCCAGGGGCATGGAAACTGTTCTTCTGAACACCTGTGAAGAAATGCTTGCATCTTTGGATACTAACTCTCCAGCTGTACTCATTCTACTTGATCTCTCATCTGCCTTTGACACAGTCAACCACTCCATCCTCATAAAACGGCTCCATGATATACTGGGTATATCGGAGCAGGGACTGTACTGGCTGACCTCCTTGCTAACTGACCATCCATCCCAGGTTATTCTGGGCACATTCTCCTCATCCACCTCCTTCTCCAACTGTGGTGTCCCCCAGGGCTCCAACCTCTTCCCTTGACTCTTTAACACTTACCTTGCTCCGCTGCTACGCACCGTTTCTTCCTTCTCCCTCAACTTCCAGTGCTACACAGACAACAGTCACCTCTTCTTTAAACTTCCTGGTGACCCTCTTGCTTTTTCCACCATCCCAGACTGCCTATCTGCTATCCGATCCTGTTGCACTTCCAACGATCTCGGCCTCAACTCCAGCAAGACTGAGATCCTGCCTATTGGAACCCCTGTTCCCGCCTTCTTCCCCTCACTCTGGCCATCCTCTATGTGCTCTACCCTTTCTTCTTCGGAAGCCAAAAACCTTGCAGTCATCTTTGACTCCTCTCTCTCCTTCCCCCCTCACATCCAGGACATTGCCAAGAAGTCCAACTTTCAACTCTTCCTTCTCAAAGGAATTCTCCCTTTTCTCACTTTCCCTCTGTAGCTCAATGTTTCCAGAGTTCTGGTTCTGTAAGAGGATTCAATTCAACACTACAGCTAAGTCAATGCCTAGTCTGGGATACTGAATGGAAACCCTTATTGATATATCTTTATGTCCAGTTCATGCGTATGGATGACTACCCCTATATAACACCCCTCTCTTTGAATCCCCCTGACCCCATTGAGCCAAGAAGTAGTTCTGTTTTGCAAGTTAAAAAGGTTTATTTGATAATTTAAACAATAGATATATATATCACACTTTATAATAATTTAATAATTGAATATCACACTTAATCTGATCAGTAATCAATAATGGATAGTCTGGCACTAGCACACTTGTGAGTAGGAACAGAAAAATAAGGTGGTAGAGAATACTTTATATAAATTCAGATGGATGTAATGTTGAATGAAAAATGCAATACCGAAAATACTCAATATGATTTCAACAAAACAATGTAATCACTTTTCTCTGGCAATCCCCTCCCCCCTTTATGCAATGCAAGGAAATGGAAGGAAAGCACACAGTTCTCAGAAATGCAATCAAATGAAATTCAGTTCACCCCAGCAAGCTTAGACCACAGAAGTTGGAAACACAGGCCCAAAATGCTTTTATATGTGCTGGCAATGAAGTGAAAAATATACTAAAATGCTTTTAATTCCCTCTAGAGATTCAGGGTGAGTCGTATCTAGTTAATATTAGCTCAGGCTCACTCTAGCAGTGATGCAGGGATAGTTTTTATGAGGCAAACTATTTTTTTTTAGAGGAAAGCAAAAGCAGCTATCTTTTTGCAAGTGGAGAAATTTTCAAATCGCGGCAAGATTCGCGAATGCGTCTTTCGCGATTGCCGCAAAACTATAAAGAATATGAATGCGGTTCTGGGTTCGTTTGAAAGCTGAGATTCTAAGCTTTCAGGAGAAAGTTACTGCATGTCCCTCGGACAAACGGTCGCAGAGATATGAGCGATTTTGTGAAGGTTGTTTTTCGGATTTGCAACTTTAAAGTTCAAAGTGACAAGTGACAGTTTTGCAAAATGACAAGGTACAACTTCTAGGAGACAGTTCTGGTTAGAGTAAAATAGATTGAATTATATTATTTTAACTAAGCGATTGGTTCTGCACAGTTCTACTATGTACTCACAATATATTTAGAAATAGAATGGGCCTCGCCACGGATCTGGTCAGGTTTTGGACTGGACTTCGGTTCAGCTCTCTGGTTCTGCTAACAGCGGTCTGGATCAGCTCTGCTCTGCTGGTCTGGTCTGGGTCTCTAGTTCTGGATAGATTGAAGTCTCTAGTTTGGCTCTCTGGAGGTTTGATGGAGGTAAAGTCTGGATCTCTGGATGTGGTATGGTCCGGCAGAGCGCGTTGCAGCAAATGGAATTGAAGGTGCCTATCTGTCCTGACTGTCTGCTTTTATGTGTTTTGAAAATGGGTGTGTGTGCAGCATCACTAGACCCTACCCATCTCCACTGGCCATTGGCCACTTCCTCCCCTTCCCCTTGATTGGGGGAAAGAAATGAAGTGTCATCATGATGAGGTCTGTTTATGATACAGAGAACCCACCCCTGTCAACTTTCCACACAATCTATATCTGACCTAAAAACATATTTGCACAGGTAGACATTTGTTTAAAATTACATGCACTCATCACATATCACAGGAGGTATACCCTGTCCAAATCTGCTCTTCCTGGGGGCTTACATTCAGAAATGGCAATATTTTGCACTTTTTAACTGGTTTGCAATACCGGACATTACCCCAAATTTACACACATGTGCGCAAGGAGTATGGACATTAGTTGATGAAGTGTCAGATTTTTCACATGCACACATTTTGAGTAATATCCTCTTTTCTGCTAAAACCCCCTGAACATACCACCGGGTCCTAACACGTCTTAAAATGTGGGCAGAAAAATCACAAGAATTATGGTGTATTTAAATAATTTTCACAAGCCGTACTATGAGTTATTCATCTTTTTAGAGTTATGTTCTGGCCCCAAAGGGGTGTGGTTTCCCGCCAGCACAAGGTTGAATTTCTGGTTTTTCCAGTTCTGCCAAGCCAGCTTGCTCTCACAGGCAGTGCCCCTCCCCTGTCCTTCCAGGAGGAAGCTCCATTTACGACTCCCGCCAATAAAACATTTGCCTGAGTCAGGACAGGGCTTTGTTCAGAGCTCCTGTATTCTGTGGGGGCTCCCCTTAATTCAATTATCAGAGAGATGGCATATCCTTAGTGTGGCCAGCAAAAGGCAGATAGGCCTGGGAACACAGCTGTGACTCAAGTTTCACTCCTGATGGGGGGTAGTTGGCAGGCAAAATTGGAATCTCTTTAAGCCAGTTTTTAGCTACATGTCATTTCTGTTCCCCAGTTTTCTGCATTCAAATAAAACTAAACATGTTTACATATGCAGCTAGAATGCTGATTCTAAGTTTAAAACTATGACATTTAAACAATTGAAACCTATGTGACACTCAAAAGTAGGTCACTCAGTCAATTTAAACATTTAGATTTTTAGTGTCTTTCAGTCCAAATTTACTTAAACTGCTGAAATCCACAGCTCAGCCAGTCTTGTTATAAACCTTCAAGTCACTTCAGAATATAACTTTACATTGGATCCACCTCTCAGTAAGTCTTTCTTTGGCTTGCTTTGGGTTCATTTATTCAGTTTTACACAAAAAAAGTAAAATCTGGTGTTGTTTTAAAACGCCGGCTTTTTGATAGTGGTGAGTACTGGTACTGCACCCCTTTTTGGGATTTAAGAAAATGAATTCCCAACAGTTATGGGTTTGCTTTTGGCAATCAGCATTGCCATTCCCAATGGTTTCAGGCTACTGTGTGGGTAGTCCAATGGTGGTTTTAGGCAGTGTCCTTCTGTGCCCACAACATCGGCAAAAATGAGTGGCAGCCTATTCTTCATGCATTTCCCTGTGCATTTTCTGGGAAGCTCTGGCCATCATGATGTTTTCCATGTCAGTACTGCACAGTTTTGAGGTAGGGCTTGGATGCGTGGATAAAAACATCCCACAGTTCTCTCTAGGCTTAACTGCTGTAAAAGCCTACTCTTGAGTCTACCCTCTCCCTCTATACGACCCCTCCAGCTAATCCAGAATGGGGCAGCAAGACGTATCCTTGTCCTCAAGCCCAGGGACTGCATTTCTCCTGCCCTAAAAACTCTTCACTGGCTCCGGGTTGCTGCACAGATTAAATTCAAATCCCTCTGCATCATCCACGTGGCTGTCTGGGGACCACGCTATTTGCTACCTCCTATCACCAAATATGTCTTCCGCTGCTCACCCACGAGCATGGGCATTCCAGCACTCACCCCCCACTCCCTCCACCCCTCCTCTCTCTCTGCACTTGAACGTTCTGAATACTCACAAGTCACAGCAGGTTTGTCTTTATCCTCCATTGTGTATACTGTTTCAATCCCATGTTCCCTCCCTGTTGCCATACTGGCGCTTTGAAACACAATCTACTTGTTGTGCGGGCGCCTGACAAATGCACAATAAATAAATAAATATAGATCACTGAATTAGGATTTATTTTAGGATGAATGAGAAAACTGGAATAGGTTATGGCACCTTTCTGTGACTTGGGAGGAGAGAATTCAAATGACCACATTACATGAAATACACACATGTGGGATTTAATGTCAGTGATTGCTAAGAAGATCCCAGAATTGTTTGGAGACAGGCAGGAAATTACATGCAGTGGCTGCATCTGAGGATGCCACACTTTAAAAAGAGACAAAAACTATCAAAGAGAAAATTATAGAATTGTTTTGACAGTTAATTGCTTGCAGCGGGTGTACTGACTGTGACATCTTTAGTAATGACTGAGTGAGAATGCCAGCTAAGTGGAAATCATATAATTATTTCCAGTCAGAGAATTGGTTTATGTGGCTGTAAATGACCAGGCCATCTTTTTGTAATGAGTCAGAGAGCATTCCAGCAGAGATAACATTGTGGGATTCTTTTGAGGAAGAGGATTACATTTGATGGCTCACATAGTACACTCGTTTTTGTGATGAGGCAGGATAAGAGCAAAACTGAAATCATGCAAATTGAATGGAGGTAGGAGATTGCATTCAGTAGGTTTTAGTGTGCCATACTTTTGTGACAAGACGGAGGACTGATGAAGAGGAAATCATAGACTGTTTTGGCGGCAAGAGATTACATTCAGTGACCATGGGCGTGGGGCTCTCATGCCATATTTTTGTAGCTGCTAATACTAGGAGGCGAGTAATGAACTTGCATGACATACACAAATGTGACATTTCATGTCAGTCGCTAGTAGCAGAAAATGCCAGAACTGTTTGTGGGCAGGGACAGGCAAGAGATTACATAAAGTGTCCATAATGGAGGACCTTTGTTTGTCATAAGGGAATATTCAAGCAGAGAAAACTCGTTTTGTTTGTCAGTAGAAGATTGATTATGTTCAGTGTTTGCTATTGAGTGCATCCTCATTTTAAAACATTGATAGAGATTGCAAGAGTAAACAACATCATAGACTTGTTTGATGGCAGAAGATCCCATTCAGTGTGAACAAATGAGTGCGTAACACACATTCTAAACCCTCTTGTGGCTACTTTTATTATGGAGTAGAGAATTCCAATGACCACCATGCGCGAATACTCAGAAGCCAACCCCCAACCTCCAAAATATCCCCCTGAGTAAATTTAGATGTCCTAGTCCAAACCAGGTGAAGAAGCTAGGCCTTCCACTAGGCCCAAACAAATCCAGTGTTACACTTATGGGAGCTGGGACATCTAGTGAGGATCTGTCTGGAAAACCTAAAGGAAGAGCCAATGGAGAATAGTCTTCTCCAAACCAGGAAACAGTTTGAACCACCCAACAAGATCACACTCAGTGGGGAGATGCATATCCAGATCCAGAATATCTGAGAAGAGGAGCGGGAACCAGAAGTTGGGCAGTTTGTACTATGGGTTTAGTCAATAAGAAATTCCATATTCCAGTGGAACTAAAAAGATTCCCAGCTAATGCCCTCCAGAATTCCAGGAGCAAGAAAACAGCAACACAAGCCAATATAGACACTTTGAATGAGTACCGGAAACCCCACCCAGGTCACCTGTGTTCACTGCAACAATGGATCCATAGCCACAAGTGATGCTAACACTGCGGGTACTTGAGAAAGAGATTTGAATACCAATTATTATAATGCCTATTCTCCTCAAAGAAGTTCTACTTGGCACTGACTTCCCCCTCTTCCTTCAGTGTCTTAGGACTGTTCAGGGGGCAAAAGAATATTCTTTGTGTGGGCAATCATTCAGACAATGGGAAGGGTGAGGAGGACTTAGAAGAAAGTGTGGAGGTGTGTGACAATGCTAGTAACCATACCTTGTGAAGAGAGGACACAAACTCCTCCCAGCCGGGGTTAGGTGGCCTACCAGGGAGCCAGGCATCCAAAGCCAGTACTACCCGTAATGTGGACAGTTGCAGCAGAAAGTGCCCTTATTCCTGACCTCTACCCCCTTGTGTATGAATCCTTGCAGGTAGGCCTTTATCTCCTCCATGCCCTTTGAACACACTGCTCCATAGATTACTTACTGATCTGTAGTAGTCCTAGAGGCTCAACCTGACCAGAACAAGAGTAAGAAAGCGAGAAAGCACCTGCAGAAACCCTCCATGCTATGAAGCCATCCATACATCACGTACAGACAGCAGAGAACCACACTGAGAACGGGACAGAGAGAGAGCCACAGGTCTAAGCCAGGAAACACTGGTTGGGGACTACACACACATAATCATCTACTAAACCAGACCTGACAATTAAAAATACTTACCAGCACCAGAAAAGAGACAGGTTACCCAGAACATGATATGTAACCATTACACAGTGAAGATCTTAGGAACCAGTGGACAGGGCTTCATCCCTTTCTAAAGTGTCCCTGTGCACATACACATCCTGGGGCAGGGAGAACAGCCCAGACTGGCTATGGAAAGAGACTGAATCCCTAGTAAAGAAGGAGTATTCAAAGAAGAAATAGGAAGTAGGAAGTGTGGGTGTACCGGGTGAGGTCAGAGGTGGATGTGGAGGATGACCAAGAGACCAACAGTAGGAAGGAAGAAACAGCAGCTTGTGGAGGAGATTGTTGGAGCAGACAAGGTGTTGGTTTAGGAGTGAAAATGGTTCTGCAGTTTGAAGGTGCATGTTTGTGTGGCATGTGAGGAGTGAATGTGAGGTGCCAACTACTATGTGAAAGAAGGGTGTCTGTGTAGCTTGAAGGGAGGAGTGTAGTATTGGAATGAGTGGTGCAGTGGGGGGAGTGGTGTAGTAGTGGGACGAGTGGTACATCAGTGGGTGGAGGAGTGTAGTAGTGGGAGAGGAATGTTGTAGTGGGAGGAGGAGTGTAATGGAAGGAGGAGGAGTTTGATAGTCGCATGAGTGGTACAGTAGTGGGAGGAGTGGTAGTTGTGTGGTAAACAGAGTAGTAGTGTGGGAGGAAGTGTAGCAGGATAGGAGGGAAAGGAGATGACATCAAAGTGTGAAGATGCAAGAGAGGAGGAATGAATCAAAGAAGCAAGAGAGGATTGGAGGGAGGAGTCTGGGGAGAGGCAAGAGGCAGAGTAAAAGGGTAAGGTGCGAGTGGAAGTGATTGTTCTTAGGCAAACTCAACAGAGTTAGTGCAATGCACTGTTCCCATCTTCCATTAGAACACTAACACATGGCTAGTGTAGGGAGAGTTTGGAAGTTCCTGATGGAGTCAGAAAGCCTGCACTTAGAGAATCCCCCTTACTCTAAGACAGATCTTAGACTGTAAGTGGCACAGTTCGGTAAAACTATCTGGGGGTTACAGATGCATTGGTTGAGGAGGAAATCCCAAGAAAGATGAGAGCGAGAAAGACAGCCGTAGGGCCCACAAAACCTATAATTAAAACCCTTGAACTGCCTTGAGGCTCTGAGTGTTTTCTGTGACATCTGTTTCAGTACACTAATGAGGTTGACAGAGTTTTGTTTTCTGTTACCCCCCTCATTTATTCATTTATATTGCATGTAATGCCACACTCTTCCAGCTTTTAAGCACTGCACCCAGAACCTCACTCATTTTACACCCCAGCATTGTCTTGCTGTCAAGGTGAGCGTGTTGCTCATGAGCTGTCCTCCTCATGATCAAGAACAATTAGCTGAGCGATTTGCCTCTTCCCCTACTTTTAAAAACTAGTCCTTTTTTTATTATTTGTTTTTGGTCTGCAAGAACTTTACAAATATATGAAAATATTGAAAATATATAAGATCAAAACTAGTAGTATCCCGAAAATACAGAAGAATATCTCACAATCACTCCAGTTAGTGGACTCAGGAATTTGATGCACTGATTAACATTAATACCTCAATTGTGGTGATGTCCCTCTCTGTATACCATCGATTTCCTCCATACTATACAGTGAGCTCTAACTGTGAGCGTGCAAGGATTTCAGGGAATGTGGATGCCACACTGTAGTGCCCTGTACCCCCTTCTAGTGCACTTCTTTCCTACTCTCTGATGCACCCTCCTCAGAATCTGCACCACGTCTTCTGGGCTCTACCTGAGCAACATTACAGTAAAGACCCTTAGGATCACTCTCCTTGTACCTTCTAACAGAACTAGTTATAACCAATGCCGTAGTTCGTCAAATGAACACCCACACAGCAAAGGCAATGCCGTGACGCAGCACAAATAGATACTTTTAAGAAAGTTCTGGAGCCCTAAAGTCAACACAAACCCCAGTCAGCTCTGAAAGTCTGTGTTGGCTCTCTGTACTTGTACTCTCTTTATATTTATAGAGCAGACGGATTATCTTCTAAATGCACCTCCATTGCTGCCAATCGACCGTATAAACATTGACATCTCAAACATAGAATCCACATTTATGCAAAACGTTCAAATGGATTGACCTTTGAAGCAAACAAATGATGCCATCATTGTGTGCACAAGAAAAAGCGAATAATGCAGGGACCATTAGAGGGCCATTGCCTCTCAAGCACAGGAAAAATTGAAGGAGCCTTGGAAAGGCAACATATTTGAGAAGTAGATTTTGATAGTAGGGACAGTGTTGGGCCAGACTAAAGTTAATGTTTCTCTGCTTTACATGTTCAATGTACTCACAACTTTGTCTAAAAACAGTTTACAAATTATGAACAGTTGTGGTTCTACATGTTTCGAAAGACTTTCATTTGAAAGTCTGCAGTTTGATTGTGCACTTGTTTGGGGGCACTCCACCCGCATAATCCACCTCCCAACCCCACCACCCCATCCTGTATATATACATATATAGATATATATACATATATATATATATTATATATATATATATATATAGGAAGGGAGAGTACTCTCCTGGCTATCTTGCTTTATTGTTTCCAAGAAAGGTTCTAACACAGTGGTCATTGCGATACAGTTTGTTTTCGCTTTATTTGTGCTAGTGATGGGTTTGTTCTACATTCAGTTGGTATGCATCTAGTACATCAAGGCTGATAAGAATTCAAAATCATGTGAGGTGCATAGTTTGTGACATGTTTGTGACATACATTGTTAATTTGGTGCACAGTGAGTGGTGTTGGGTGAGGTGGCGTGTTGGCAAGTAAAGCAGAGTAATTGGGCACATACATTGAATGCAATGAAAAATCATTTAACGCATAATGAGAGAGGAAAGAATGCAGATAAAAGGTTAGCAAACAGTCTTGGTTGGTTCGGAGTAAGTGGAGTTGGAAGGTAGATGCCTCTTACCTATTGGATGCGGCCTGTAGCCCCCTGTGGGGTCTTGGTACGTAATGGGTGGCTGTCCTGTAGGAACAATGGCTCCTGTTGGGCCCTGTAAGACAAGTGGAACATTTTTTGGGTAAGGCGTGGCGTCAGGTGCCGTGGGCAGGGTATTGGGAGTCCCCCGTAAGGGCTCCTGTGAAGGTCTGTGCCTCTTGTTGATGTCCTTGGATGTTATGGCATGCTGGGGTGGGAGGGATACATCCCAGTGCTTGGAGCGGTGTGCCCTGGTAGAAATGTTGCTATGGTCCATGGTGCTGGTGCCCTGGGCAGGGATAAGGAAGAAGCAAGACTGATCTGCCGCTTCAAATGTGTCAAAAATGGCCTAAATAGTGATCACGATTTCAATGTGTTTTTGTAAACATCTTCTGTCTCGACACACCGACCACCTGCTCCCTGAGGCCCAGCGATTGGCCCACGCCATTCCTATGGACATTCCTATGGACTACCCCGGACATCCAACGGTTGTCAACAAATCCTCTAACACCAACTGACAACCAGAACAAGCAGTAGGGGCTCATCCAGCCATCCCCAACTGCCATCGCACTACACCCATGGGGAGTCTTCAGCCCCAACCAGGACCCCCAGCCCACAAGACTAATGGACTGCAGCCTCCCTCCACCTCACACACCAGGGGCCACTTCCCCAACCAGCAGGACCCATGGGCCCACATTCCATGGGACCCAAATCACAGGACCCTCTTTCCACAGGAGAGACCCCAATACACACACAACAATCAATGGTGGAGCTACCTCATGCAGTTCACTATAGACTATCCACCACATTGGACACACTCAGCTAGCAGGTCTCCCTGGCCTGCTGGACCAATTGGTTCACCACCCACTGCCCAATCCCACCATCCTGTCAGGAGATCTTGACCCATTTATCCACTTCCCTAATCCCCCCTGCCATGCATGCCCGCCATCCTTTTCAACGCACATGTTGACCAGGACAGCCCCAAACCACGGGCATACCTAGGTTGCCTAACTGGTACACCCTTCTCCCAATCCCCACTCCGGGCCGGACCTCAGTCCACCAGAACCACCCCCGTACCAGCCTGTTTTCCCTTTGCACAGGTGCAAGGGAGAACCGCTGCATACTTTCCACAAGCATGCGCACTAACGTACGCACGGACAAAGATCCCCTGCGCATGCGCCATGAGCACCACAAGTGACTCGGCATCGCAAGCGCAGGGCCATAAGAGGAGTTCCACCTCCCAGGCACGTCGGCCAGGAGCCACACGGACGAGCTCAAGCAGCACACAAATAAGATGCAGGCTCCCAGCCCACAGAACCCCAGTGCAAAATCGCGGTGGCGCATGGACCCGGCCGACACATGTGTTCCACACACGGCGGGGCCGACACGCAGCTCTCTGCCCACCGTGCACCACCATTCCCACGCAGCCCAGCCCACAGCTCCCTAGAGTTAGGGCCACCATGCCAGGAGTTTGGCATATGCAGCCAACCCCTCCTGTAACCCAGCACCCCCAACGAGGGGAATTGGATCACCCAGGCGCAACGCAGCGCCTGCCAATATTGGTTTTACTCTCCCGGGCAGCCTCATTATCATGGGCGCACCTCCCAATAATGCGCACGATCTCCCCAGCACAGGCCACAAATGCTCCCGAGCACTCCCCACATCAC
Organism: Ambystoma mexicanum; assembly: GCF_040938575.1. Classification (NCBI taxonomy): domain Eukaryota; kingdom Metazoa; phylum Chordata; class Amphibia; order Caudata; family Ambystomatidae; genus Ambystoma; species Ambystoma mexicanum. Next base: position 241,306,358 of record NC_090940.1, on the reverse strand, counting down.
GGGCGCCCTTCCCTACAGAGATCACTATCTCGCCAGCCCAGCCAACAGATGCTCTGGGCCCACGCACACAGCACAGAGTGTGTGGCCCGGTCCCATGCCCACTGGGTTGTGGGTAACCTCCCACCTAATGACACCCACGGTGCTCCCATTAATTCGCCAGGCAATCTAACCACACCCCCACCCAAATAATCAATTATCCCTTCCCACGGCACCAGCACCATGGACCATAGCAACATTTTTACCAGGGCACACCGCCCCAAGCACTGGTACGTATCCCTCCCACCCCAGCATGTCATAACATGCAAGGACATCAACAAGAGGCACAGACCTCCACAGAAGTCCTCACGGGGGACTCCCAATACCCTGCCCACGGCACCTGACACCACGCCTTACCCAAAGATTTTTCCACTTTTCTTACAGGGCCCAACAGGAGCCACTCTCCCTACAGGACAGCCACCCATTACGTACCAGGACCGCACAGGGGGCTACTGACCGCATCCAATAGGTAAGAGGCATCTACCCTGCAACTTCACTTACTCCGAACCAACCAAGACAAACACCTGCATTTGTTCCTCTCTCCTTATGCTTCATATTATTTTTCATTGCATTCAATGTATGTGCCCAATTACTCTGCTTTACTTGGCAACACGCCACCTCACCCAAAACCACTCACTGTGCACCAAATTAACAATGTATGTCACTGACATGTCACAAACTATGCACCTCACATGATTTTGAATTCTTATCAGCCTTGATAAAGACCCACGGGTCGAAACACGTGTCGGCTCACAATCAGGGGACACAACTGCCCCAAATGTACTAGATGCATACCAACTGAATGTAGAACAAACCCATCACTAGCACAAATAAAGCGAAAACTGTATCGCAATAACCACTGTGTTAGAACCTTTCTTGGAACCAATAAAGCAAGATAGCCAAGAGAACACTCTCCCTTCCTACTCAACAATTGGGGTGCTGGCTAAACCCCAAAAGCTCCTGTGATCTTGTGACTCATGAATCTTACTAGCATGCTCAAGAAACAATAGAGTTTAGCACGGTTGCTTCCAAACCTAGAGCCAACCACGATTCTATCATCAACACTAGGGAAACGACCACTGCTCAAGCTCTTGGGAATGTACCAGTAAATTAAATCAACTCAAAAGAAAATGGCAGAATATATGATGTCAAGAAATGAGGACATCGGAGCACTCTTTGCACCAAGGGGATCCACAGACAATGCCTTCAGGGACTCCAAGCCACAAGAAGACCTGAAGCAAAGGTTTATGAGACTGGAAAAACCATCCCGAAAAGAAATCAAAACATTTTGGGAGAAAACGACAATGCAAGAATATGCAGGACAAAACTAAATACCAAGAGGCCTGAGAATACTCATCTTCCCAGACTTTGATGATCCACAAGACTCTGATCTAGCTGATGAATGGGAGCAAAACCTCGTACACGTTTCAGCAACAATGATACTATTACTGATCGAACATGCAAAAAGGAAACATGCAAGAACTGTTATTCTACTAGAAGAACTAAAGAAAGAAATAGAAGACTATGATGCCCCAAAATCCGCCAAAGAGAAAAACTACAAAACAATGTACAGAATTCTTAAAACACACCAGGATGAAGTCAAAATGAGGAAACTGCATACATTTTTCAGAGACGACAAAGATTACAGAGAAGACAGAGTATTCACCTACCAAGCTAAATATGACCAAGACAAACCCAAGTCTAAAGAAAGCACACCCAACAGTTCACCGGCCAGCTCTGAAGTAGACAGTGAACCAGAAGAAGCAACGGAACCACAGGAACACGCAACAGACAAACAGCCAACTAAATTTTCTTTTTTAGAACACATAAAGCGACACAAGAAAGCAAGCCGTCTCAAACCACAAACCACCAAGAAAACTGTCATTCGCAGTACCATTAACAAATACAAGAACCCAACAAGAAGAGAGAGAGGAGGAAAACCAGACAAAAGACGCAAGAGAATTGGAAGAGGAAATAGAGCAAAGACAAACAAGGTCACAATCCCAATGGGGGAGAGGGGCAACAAAATCTAATTATGAACTTATCACACAAGGAACTCACATCCGTAGAGATGTAAGTACGCAACAAAGGACTCTCATTCTCACCATCAAGTAACAACAACTTTGTGGATATTCCAATTGACCTTTTCAAATTCACACGACGTTTCAAACTGACCAAATTCTTTGCTACAAAAACAACAGTTTACAAACCCCAAGAAGTGGCACCGGAACCCAGTGCATTCACTATACGAGATTTAGAGGACATCCAGCTCCTCAGTACACTAGAAGAAGACCTCAAAAGCAAACAAGAATGCATGCAAGAACTCGGGATCCAGAATGAAGGCATGAGTATGCCGGAGCTCAGAAACAAATCGAAATGTACTCCACAATTGTTCGCAGAGAACCATATAGATACATTCCAACAAGCAGTCACCAACAATTTACACAGATTGGAGGACCAACAGAACCAGAAGACAAGCAACAAAGACAATCTCTCGAAAGAAGAACAAACCATGCTCAAGAATCTGCAGGAAGAGAAGAATATCATAATCAAGGAGGCCGACAAAGGTGGCAACATTGTAATAATGGACAAAACAGACTATTTACAAATGGCAGACAACCATCTTCAAACACCAGGCAGCTATGAAAAACTTGACACAAATCCACAAGCGAGAATTCTGAAAGAACATCAAGAACTCCTAAAGTACTACCAAACAGAAGGGCTCATAACAGATGATGAATTTGAATACCTCAGAACAGATCACCCAATCATGCCAACCCTCTATTTCCTGCCAAAAATTCATAAAACCTTTGACAAAATTCCAGAAGGCAGACCGATCATGAGCGGAATAGGAGGAATAACTGAAACACTTGCCAGATATATCAACAATGTGATACAACCACTAGTCACCAAGATACCGACGCATCTCAGAGACACCATGCACACCTTGGCAATACTATCACAGATAGAGTGGCAACCTAACTTTATAATGGCCACACTTGATGTAAAGGCCCTGTACACATCCATCAATCACGAACTGGCTATAGCCAGCCTATGATATCTTCTGAAACATGAATCAGCATCACATCTTGAACAAGTGGAAATGACCAAAGCCTTTCTTAAATTCTCATTGACCAACAATACATTTCTTTTCAACGGAGAATACTACATACAAACCAAGGGGATCGCGATGGGAGCCAGCTTTGCTCCAGCTCTAGCCAACTGCTTCATGCACTCGTATGAACAAGAACACGCCATGCGAGAAACCAAGTTTACCACCCTCATTGTAAACTGGGCACGCTACATTGACAATGTCATCCTCATTTGGAGAGGAACCCAAGAAGAACTCAACCAATATGTGGATTACCTGAACCAAAATAACAACGGTATTGAGCTAACTAGCCACATCAGTACAGAACCACTTGACTTTCTGGACCTAAGGATTTCAATTGAGGACAACAAGATAACAACCAAAACCTTTTGTAAACCAACTGAGGTTAACTCAACACTACATGCCAAAAACTGCCACAGGAGAAGTGTCATTCAGAGTATCCCACAAAGAGCCTATATTCAAGCAAAAAGAAATTGTAACACTCAGAAACTCTTTACAGATGAATGTTATCTGCTAGACCAACGATTCAAATGCCGAGGCTATTCCGACAAAAACATCACAGAAGCCAGGATAAAAGCCACAACCATCAAAAGGGAAATGCTACTCTCGCCCAAACCAAAGATGAAAGACACAGAATCAGATATGTAACCAGATATAATACGGACAGCTATAATAAGGACAGCAATGCAATCCAGAAAATCCTAGCCAAACACTGGGACCTGTTGCTAATAGATAAGCACATCAAACCCAGCCTAAAAGCATACCCTAGTATGTCATTCAGCAGAGCACCAACACTAAGAAGCTTACTCAGCCCATCCTATCTATCCGAGAAAAACATCTCGGCCCAGGACTGGCTAAGCAGACAAGCACCAATCGGCTTCACCAAATGTGGAACCTGTTCCATGTGTAAATATGCCAGCCAAACAAAATGCGCTAAATTTACAGGCTGCCCACCATCCAAAATCATAGAGCACCTCAATTGTAAAAGCATGTATGTAATCTATGCACTCATTTGTGTATTTGACAAGAATTACATAGGGAGCACCATCCGGGAAGTACGAACTCGGACAAGGGAACACATGAACAGTATTCACTCATAGGACCTGAAGCTGCCTTTGGCCAACCAGTGGCAGAAGAACCATCAGATGGAAGACAAAAGCTTGATAAGTGTTAGGGAGAATTCTCTGTTTATGCTGAATTTCCTAACCTAGTGAGTCCCCCAGCAGCTTTGCTGGATTTCTGGAGTTTGTTTTTTTCCATCCTGCCAAGAGTGAGACTCTTTTTCTCCCACTCTTGGACATGAATGTGGTTAATTCCTTTGAATGTAAATGTGTTCTATGGGCTATGGGGTCTTTTACTCCATAGGGTTTCATATGTTTTGCTATGTGTTTTACACCGCACCCTCCGTGCCGTAACACTGGGGTGTCCTAGAGGATCCCCACCATAGACTCCATAGCCTGGGACTGACTACTGTCTCCCAGGGCATGTAAAGTCACAATTGGCTTTACTAGACCTAAATTTACTAACAGAACTAGTACAAACCATCCTATTGTGGACGCACTGGTAGGGGTAATTCGATTACCCCTGGGTCTGTTATTCGAGGGGGCACTGTCCCGTCCCCCCTCGTCAAGTTTTGGCTGGTGGCAGTGGAAACTACTTGTTATATTCGGCCCCGAATATAATTCTATGGGATTCTTCCCATTGTTGGGGACTAATACTTTTTCCCGTTAGTCTCTAACCTACCGCCGGTTTATTTGTTTTAAATAAATCTATCGGTTAGTATTTTCTGCCAGAACTCGGTTTTTAAAATGTCGTCTGTGTTCGTCTCTGTAACTCCGAACCAAAGGTTGAGCCCTTTGTTCCACTTTTGGCGGGCTTCTGCACAGAAGCCCTCCAAAGTGGTGCCATTCTGTCTGGGTACCACAGGGGGTGCGGGAGGGGGTTTAGGCACCCTGGACTGAGTTGCCTGGCCAACTCAAGTCGCACTCTGGTGTGATTGGCCCAAGTGGTGAGCCACCCCGCTCACCACTTAGCGTGTTTTGATTGACAGCTAGACTGAATGAATGGGGGTTTGCTGGATAAAAGCAGGGTTTTTGGGACTGGATCTTGAGAAGTCGCCACAGGACCTAAGAATCCGACGAGGGTAAAGCTGAGCCGACCTGCAACGACGACACCTCCGGTGGAGCCCTGCTGAACCGACTCACCACTTCCCAACGACAGAGGAGATCTCCCCGCCGGAGAGTCTTCTTCCCCTGACTGGTGGGCACAACCAGTCCCCTTTGCTTTTTCTTCGTTCCAGGACGTAGTGGTCGAATTGCCGATGCTGAGCACCCCGGCAACCGGATAGCCACTAACCACTGTACCGCAAACAAAAGGTGGTGCCTTGTGACGAGCACTCCGTGGCTGGTCTCTTCCCTGGTGGTGCAACGATCTTCAACTTTCCTTCGACGACGAGAGTATCTCATCTCTTGGCAAAGCCCCGATCTGCATCTACCACCAGGAACAACTGCCCCCGCCGGAGCTGTCTCTCCACATACAAGGTACCGTGTCCGCCTGGCTTCCCTTGTGACGGTTAGCGTGAGGTGTCTTAATCCTTGCCTCTCCATTGGGTCGCCTTCAAGCCTTCTTAACTTTTTGTTCTGAACTGGTCCAATCTTTCTGTGACAATTTGCGACCAAGACTCGATGGCCATTTCCACTGGGATACTTTTGGGACATAGCGCCTTGCCTCTCTCCGAGTGGGCCTGGCCTCTGAACTTTGTGATCTACGGTAGATCCTGCCTTACTTGCCTTGCATTGTTTCGTAAATGTGTTGGTACCGAGTTGGTTTCATACCCTGCCTTTTCTCTCCCCCCCTAACAAATATTAGAGTGCCATCTAGGTTAAAGCATTCACCTCTGTTTGCAAATAAGTGGTGCCGATGAACCTAGACTTGTCGACATATTGTTAGAGGATTGAGATACTCCTAGTAATTGTAATTGAAGTTGTTTGCCGTATTAGTGCCAGAGTGTTTTTCATAGAAGTGTTGTTATAAATAAATACCTATATATCTTTACACCCAAGCTCTGTTCCGTGTCTGCTTGTTCTACTGTGTAAATTGCCCTATTTTGTATAGTACACATACTGCCTAACCTTTCTTGAGAGAAGTCTGACTGCTCAGCCACAGCTACCAGGTGAATCTGTGTGGTACAGACAGTTACCAAGTGGGTTTACTGCCAAACACCTGTAGGCCTAAATCTTTTGCAGTGGTCCCAGAGGGAACTGCACAGGTTTCTGCTTAACACTGGTGTACAGCGGTGGGATTTGTATCGAGTATACAGTTTAGAGTGCTTTTCAACACTTTAGGATAACTAACCACAAAGCTTAGCACTAAAAAGCAACTTTCAAAAAACATGTCTACTATGGAAGTTTACAGTCAAGAGTCCTTGTCAGGTGAAAATACTGAGAGTTTGAGAGCTCTCTGTAGACAAGAGAATCTTTCTGTAAGAGGCAAGAAAGTAGAACTGATAGCGAGATTGCTGGAAAACCAAAGTCTGGGTACAGGTTCAGAGGAACCAACTTCTCCAGCAAATGTAGATAACAGTAATGGTGTTGATCTAAATCAAAGTTCTGATGATAGTGATGAAGAGGCTGAAGAGGAAGGAGAGGCTTACAAAACTGTCTCCCCTGCTCTCCTGTCTGCCTTACCAGCTGTACCTACTGGGCCTATAACAGGTCACACACTAAGTCCTCAAGTCCTTGAACTAGAAAACATGAAAATAGACTTGGAATTCATAAGGATTACTGCTCAAACTGAACAGAAACACCAAGACAGGCAACAAATTCTTAGGCTCAGAGAAATGGAGCTCAAGCATGAGTTAGAAATGAAAATGTTGTCTGTCGAAACTGCTTCTGTCTCTGGCTCCTCTAGAAGTTCCAGTCCCAAAAGACTCCGATGCCTAGGAAATTAATTGGTATGTATGAACCAAAGTTGGATGCGTTGGATTGGCTGAGTTTGTTTGAGTACAATCATGGGCTCCAGAACATCACAGGTAATGAGCTACTTACTTGGTTGTTCTCTAGGCTCCCCCCTGTGCAACTCATGTGGTAATGGAGTTGGGGGAGGAGGATAGGAAAGAGTACGAAAGTGTGAAACTAGCTTTGATAGATAGATTTGGGAAGACCCCTTCCCAGTATTTTAAGAGGTTTAGAACCCTCAAAAAGCATGATGGTACCCCTTGGGCTACCTGGGTGAGTGAAGGGTTGAAAAACTTGGATGGATTAAGGGTTACAAGGTGAACACTTATGAGGGTATGAAGAATCTTTTTATGTTGGAGTCTATTTATGATGCCTGTTCTCCTGAGCTCAGACAGCACTTGGCTGATTCGAAGGAATTGGATTCAGGAAGCTAGCTAAGGCCACTGACTTGTGGTTTGCCAACAGGGCTACTCATAAGGATTCTGGGGCAACTCAGAAAAAGGATGAGGGAAAACAACCTAAAAAGACTCAAAAGAGAATTCTAATAACTCAAATTCCAAAGAGGGCCCCAAACAAAACCAGAAGGGTAAGCCAAAAGGAAACCCGCAGCAGAATAGTGTACCTTCTGGTGCCAAACCGGAAGGAGGCCAGAACACGCCACCATTCCAGAAAGAATTCGGGAAATGCTTTGTTTGTGGCTCGACTGACCATGTGAAAGGAGATCCCAGATGCAAGGGTAAACCTTCAGGGGTCCAGCTTGTCTCCTTAGCCTTCGCTCCAGAGGAGGAAGTCCAAATGGCAAGTGGAAACTTTCTACTACTGGCTGATGAACCCATTGGAGTCTCAGCCAGTGTTTCTTTAGTGTCTCTGGGTTTGTGGGAACAACAAAATTTAGATGTCTATAACTCCATCCCCGATAATACTAAAGAGTATTATAAGGACAGTGTCCAGGTGAATGGTCAGGAGACTCCTGCCATTTGGGACACTGGGGCCAGCATAACTGTGGTGGATAAATCTTTTTTTCAGGCTGAGGATGTTGCTAAGGCACCCAAATGCCTCACCAAGTTAGCTGGAGGGCCTGTGCAGATGCTTCCCCAATTAACAGTTCTCATCCAGTGTAACGACATGACTGTGAAGATACCTGTCAGCAGACAGTGTGAGGTACCAGGACGCGTTCTGTTGGGTAACGACTTAAAAACTCTCGGAGTTGTGTCGCACACCCCCAGATCTCCTAGTAAACGGTTACAGGAGCTAACCAGACCTGCAAGGGAGAGAACCATGCAAGGTGCTCTCCAGGAGATGATGAAGAAAGAGATCACTCCTGCTCCACTGGAATTGTCAGCTGCTGTCTCCAAGAAATCAGAAGCGAAAGGGAAACCTAAGACTTCTATACCGAAACCAGCAGCCAGCATTTCAGTGCAGCCAAGAAGGACTTCCCCGCAGTTGTCCAAAGTTACACCCATAACTCCCCCTCCAGCTGAGGCTGAGAGGGAGGTACAGCCCTGTGTGGTAGAATTAGACTCTGAAGAAGAGCTAATGGAAGGCCAGGAACTCATTGGAGATCTGGATCCTGTTGACCATCCTGAGCTGCAGTCGTTACTGGCAGAAGGTGGACCCAACAGGGCAGACTTCAGTAAGGGACAGAGAGAATGTCCAACTCTGGAAGGTCTTCGCCACCAGGCAGAAGCTCAGTCTGAAGGGCAAGAGCCTTGGAAATACAGGTTGCACTGGGAAGATGGCCTCTTCTACAGTGAACCGAGTCTGCACCTGGAGACTACAAACGACTTGTAGTACCCCAAGAGAACAGACCACAGTTCTTGCAGTTAGCCCACGAGATTCCTTTGGCTGGTCACTAGAGTTTCAAGAAGACTAAGGAAAGGCTCTCTCTCTACTTTTATTGGCCGAAGATGGGGGCCGAAGTAGAAAAACACTGCAGGAGCTGCCACACCTGCCAGACCTCTGGTAAGGTTGTCGCCAAGAATGTGGTACCTTTAGTGCCTCTCCCAGTTGTCGGAGTCCCATTTGAGAGAGTAGGGATTGACATTGTTGGTACCCTCGATCCTCCAACTTCCTCAGGCAACAGGTTTATACTTGTTGTAGTAGACCATGCTACTGGGTATCCTGAGGCAATTCCTATGAGGACTGTTACAGCTTCGGCTGTGGCTAAGGCCCTCCTTGGTATTTTTACCAGGGTCGGGTTTCCTAAGGAAGTAATCTCTGACAGGGGGTCAAACTTTATGTCCCACTACATGAAAGCCATGTGGAAAACCTGTGGAGTTACTTACAAGTTCTCAACAGCTTACCACCCACAAACCAATGGGTTGGTAGAACGGTTCAACCGAACCATGAAGAGCATGATAGGTGCTTTAGAAGAACCCCTTAAACGAAAGTGGGACCTTCTACTGCCATGCCTTCTCTTTGCTTATAGAGAAGTCCCTCAGGAGGGAGTAGGTTATTCTCCCTTCACGCTTCTCAATGGTCATCCCATCAGAGGTCCATTGGCCCTGATTAAGGAGGGGTTGGAGAGTGCTCCTTGCCCCAAGCCAGTCAGAGTGACTGACTATGTGATAGGTCTCCGGAGGAGAATGTTGCACATGATGACAGAAGCAAGCGTTAACTTGAAAGCTGGACAAGCATTGGTCAAGCACTGGCATGATCAAAAGGCTAACATGGTTGAGTTCACTCAAGACCAGCTAGTTCTCGTTATGATCCCAACAAGGCAGAGGGCCTTGCAAGACAAATGGATGGGACCCTTCAGAGTTGTGGGTAAACTCGGAGAGGTCAACTATCTGGTGGACTTGGGCAATCCCAAGGAGGCTCCGACAGTCCTCCACACCAACCGACTCAAAGCGTATGTCTCGAGACCTGATGTAGGAGCGTTGCTTCTAGCATCATCAGAGGAAGAAGAAGAGAGCGAAGCTCGTCCTGATCTCATCAGAGGTTTGCCTTTAGACAAAAAAGTTGAAGGAGTAAATCTCTCTTCAAATCTGACACCTGAGCAACAAGAGGAGTGCAAATCTATGTTAAATCAGTTTGCCTCTCTGTTCTCACTTTCGACAGGCTTGACCCCTTGGGGCCAGCATGACATACTCACTGGTGACTTCCTGGAAGGCCAGGAACTCATTGGAGATCTGGATCCTGTTGACCATCCTGAGCTGCAGTCGTTACTGGCAGAAGGTGGACCCAACAGGGCAGACTTCAGTAAGGGACAGAGAGAATGTCCAACTCTGGAAGGTCTTCGCCACCAGGCAGAAGCTCAGTCTGAAGGGCAAGAGCCTGGGAAATACAGGTTGCACTGGGAAGATGGCCTCTTCTACAGTGAACCGACCGAGTCTGCACCTGGAGACTACAAACGACTTGTAGTACCCCAAGAGAACAGACCACAGTTCTTGCAGTTAGCCCACGAGATTCCTTTGGCTGGTCACTTGAGTTTCAAGAAGACTAAGGAAAGGCTCTCTCTCTACTTTTATTGGCCGAAGATGGGGGCCGAAGTAGAAAAACACTGCAGGAGCTGCCACACCTGCCAGACCTCTGGTAAGGTTGGCGCCAAGAATGTGGTACCTTTAGTGCCTCTCCCAGTTGTCGGAGTCCCATTTGAGAGAGTAGGGATTGACATTGTTGGTACCCTCGATCCTCCAACTTCCTCAGGCAACAGGTTTATACTTGTTGTAGTAGACCATGCTACTGGGTATCCTGAGGCAATTCCTATGAGGACTGTTACAGCTCCGGCTGTGGCTAAGGCCCTCCTTGGTATTTTTACCAGGGTCGGGTTTCCTAAGGAAGTAATCTCTGACAGGGGGTCAAACTTTATGTCCCACTACATGAAAGCCATGTGGAAAACCTGTGGAGTTACTTACAAGTTCTCAACAGCTTACCACCCACAAACCAATGGGTTGGTAGAACGGTTCAACCGAACCATGAATAGCATGATAGGTGCTTTAGAAGAACCCCTTAAACGAAAGTGGGACCTTCTACTGCCATGCCTTCTCTTTGCTTATAGAGAAGTCCCTCAGGAGGGAGTAGGTTATTCTCCCTTCGCGCTTCTCTATGGTCATCCCATCAGAGGTCCATTGGCCCTGATTAAGGAGGGGTTGGAGAGTGCTCCTTCCCCCAAGCCAGTCAGAGTGACTGACTATGTGATAGGTCTCCGGAGGAGAATGTCGCACATGATGACAGAAGCAAGCGTTAACTTGAAAGCTGGACAAGCATTGGTCAAGCACTGGCATGATCAAAAGGCTAACATGGTTGAGTTCACTCAAGACCAGCTAGTTCTCGTTATGATCCCAACAAGGCAGAGGGCCTTGCAAGACAAATCGATGGGACCCTTCAGAGTTGTGGGTAAACTTGGAGAGGTCAATTATCTGGTGGACTTGGGCAATCCCAAGGAGGCTCCGACAGTCCTCCACACCAACCGACTCAAAGCGTATGTCTCGAGACCTGATGTAGGAGCGTTGCTTCTAGCATCATCAGAGGAAGAAGAAGAGAGCGAAGCTCGTCCTGATCTCATCAGAGGTTTGCCTTTAGACAAAAAAGTTGAAGGAGTAAATCTCTCTTCAAATCTGACACCTGAGCAACAAGAGGAGTGCAAATCTATGTTAAATCAGTTTGCCTCTCTGTTCTCACTTTCGACAGGCTTGACCCCTTGGGGCCAGCATGACATACTCACTGGTGACTTCCTGGAAGGCCAGGAAGTCATTGGAGATCTGGATCCTGTTGACCATCCTGAGCTGCAGTCGTTACTCAGGATGGGTTGGAGAGTGCTCCTTCCCCCAAGCCAGTCAGAGTGACTGACTATGTGATAGGTCTCCGGAGGAGAATGTCGCACATGATGACAGAAGCAAGCGTTAACTTGAAAGCTGGACAAGCATTGGTCAAGCACTGGCATGATCAAAAGGCTAACATGGTTGAGTTCACTCAAGACCAGCTAGTTCTCGTTATGATCCCAACAAGGCAGAGGGCCTTGCAAGACAAATGGATGGGACCCTTCAGAGTTGTGGGTAAACTCGGAGAGGTCAACTATCTGGTGGACTTGGGCAATCCCAAGGAGGCTCCGACAGTCCTCCTCACCAACCGACTCAAAGCGTATGTCTCGAGACCTGATGTAGGAGCGTTGCTTCTAGCATCATCAGAGGAAGAAGAAGAGAGCGAAGCTCGTCCTGATCTCATCAGAGGTTTGCCTTTAGACAAAAAAGTTGAAGGAGTAAATCTCTCTTCAAATCTGACACCTGAGCAACAAGAGGAGTGCAAATCTATGTTAAATCAGTTTGACTCTCTGTTCTCACTTTCGACAGGCTTGACCCCTTGGGGCCAGCATGACATACTCACTGGTGACTTCCTGGAAGGCCAGGAACTCATTGGAGATCTGGATCCTGTTGACCATCCTGAGCTGCAGTCGTTACTGGCAGAAGGTGGACCCAACAGGGCAGACTTCAGTAAGGGACAGAGAGAATGTCCAACTCTGGAAGGTCTTCGCCACCAGGCAGAAGCTCAGTCTGAAGGGCAAGAGCCTGGGAAATACAGGTTGCACTGAGAAGATGGCCTCTTCTACAGTGAACCGACCGAGTCTGCACCTGGAGACTACAAACGACTTGTAGTACCCCAAGAGAACAGACCACAGTTCTTGCAGTTAGCCCACGAGATTCCTTTGGCTGGTCACTTGAGTTTCAAGAAGACTAAGGAAAGGCTCTCTCTCTACTTTTATTGGCCGAAGATGGGGGCCGAAGTAGAAAAACACTGCAGGAGCTGCCACACCTGCCAGACCTCTGGTAAGGTTGGCGCCAAGAATGTGGTACCTTTAGTGCCTCTCCCAGTTGTCGGAGTCCCATTTGAGAGAGTAGGGATTGACATTGTTGGTACCCTCGATCCTCCAACTTCCTCAGGCAACAGGTTTATACTTGTTGTAGTAGACCATGCTACTGGGTATCCTGAGGCAATTCCTATGAGGACTGTTACAGCTCCGGCTGAGGCTAAGGCCCTCCTTGGTATTTTTACCAGGGTCGGGTTTCCTAAGGAAGTAATCTCTGACAGGGGGTCAAACTTTATGTCCCACTACATGAAAGCCATGTGGAAAACCTGTGGAGTTACTTACAAGTTCTCAACAGCTTACCACCCACAAACCAATGGGTTGGTAGAACGGTTCAACCGAACCATGAAGAGCATGATAGGTGCTTTAGAAGAACCCCTTAAACGAAAGTGGGACCTTCTACTGCCATGCCTTCTCTTTGCTTATAGAGAAGTCCCTCAGGAGGGAGTAGGTTATTCTCCCTTCGCGCTTCTCTATGGTCATCCCATCAGAGGTCCATTGGCCCTGATTAAGGAGGGGTTGGAGAGTGCTCCTTCCCCCAAGCCAGTCAGAGTGACTGACTATGTGATAGGTCTCCGGAGGAGAATGTCGCACATGATGACAGAAGCAAGCGTTAACTTGAAAGCTGGACAAGCATTGGTCAAGCACTGGCATGATCAAAAGGCTAACATGGTTGAGTTCACTCAAGACCAGCTAGTTCTCGTTATGATCCCAACAAGGCAGAGGGCCTTGCAAGACAAATGGATGGGACCCTTCAGAGTTGTGGGTAAACTCGGAGAGGTCAACTATCTGGTGGACTTGGGCAATCCCAAGGAGGCTCCGACAGTCCTCCACACCAACCGACTCAAAGCGTATGTCTCGAGACCTGATGTAGGAGCGTTGCTTCTAGCATCATCAGAGGAAGAAGAAGAGAGCGAAGCTCATCCTGATCTCATCAGAGGTTTGCCTTTAGACAAAAAAGTTGAAGGAGTAAATCTCTCTTCAAATCTGACACCTGAGCAACAAGAGGAGTGCAAATCTATGTTAAATCAGTTTGCCTCTCTGTTCTCACTTTCGACAGGCTTGACCCCTTGGGGCCAGCATGACATACTCACTGGTGACTGTCTGCCAGTCAAAAGCAGAGGATACCGAATGTCAGAAAACGTACGAACCCACATCAAAGGTGAGGTCAGCAAGATGCTCGATCTCGGGGTAATAGAGCCCTCTACTAGTCCATGGTCTAGCCCAGTTGTGTTAGTACCAAATGCCGGATCTAAAGAACTTAGATTCTGTGTGGATTATAGAGCTCTTAATGCAGTCACCAAGACTGATGCCCACCCTTTGCCAAGAACAGATGAGTTGGTGGATAAACTTGGTGCAGCCAAGTTCCTCAGCACATTTGACTTGATGTCAGGCTATTGGCAAATAGCCCTGACGGACCATGCCAAGGAGAAAACTGCATTTTCTACCCCCGTTGGCTTATACCAGTTTAAGGTAATGCCTTTCGGATTGAAAAATGCACCTGCTACATTTCAACGGATGGTAAACCAGGTTCTGACTGGGATGGAGGACTTCTGCATGGCATACTTGGATTACATAGCAGTGTTCAGCAATTCCTGGAAGAACATGTAACCCACCTAAGAGATGTTTTGCAGGCTCTTGGACGAGCCAATCTGACCATAAAGGCGAGTAAATGCTAAATTGGACAGCGTAAGGTAGTCTATCTTGGACATGAGGTAGGAGGTGGAGAAGTAAGGCCTTTGCTCAGTAAGATTGAAGCTGTGCAAAATTGAACAACACCTACTACTCAAACCCAGGTGAGAACCTTCTTAGGCCTCACTGGGTATTACAGGAATTTCATTGAGAACTATGGGACCATAGCTTCTCCTCTGAATGTCATCTCCTCTCCCAAATTTCCTAAAAAGGTTAGATAGAACGAGGAGTGTAATCAGGCTTTCGAAAACCTGAAAAGGCTCTTTGCAAAGCCCCAGTACTCAGATCTCCTGATTACCGCCAAACTTTCATTGTGCAGACAGATGCTTCAAATGTAGGAATAGGTGCAGTACTCAGTCAACTGGATGGGAAAGGTAGGGAGCACCCTGTTTGCTTCATCAGCCGCAAGCTGAAGGATCCTGAAACAAGGTGGACAACAATCGAAAGAGAATGCTTTGCTATTGTGTGGGTTCTGAAGAAGTTTAGGCCATACTTGTATGGTTCTACTTTTGTCATTCAGACTGACCACCAACCCTTGAGATGGTTAATGCAAATGAAAGGGGAAAACCCAAAACTACTGAGATGGTCGATCTGCCTGCAAGGGTTTGATTTTACCATTGAGCACAGGTCAGGGTGTCACCACCAAAATGGTGATGGTCTCTCTAAGATGTATGTCATCGACTAGAGGTATGAGATTCATCCAGGAATGGATTAAATCCTCCTGTCCCTTAGTCTGGGGGGGTGAGTATTAGGGAGAATTCTCTGTTTAGGCTGAATTTCCTAACCTAGTGAGTCCCCCAGCAGCTTTGCTGGATTTCTGGAGTTTGTTTTTTTCCATCCTGCCAAGAGTGAGACTCTTTTTCTCCCACTCTTGGACATAAATGTGGTTAATTCCTTTGAATGTCAATGTGTTCTATGGGCTAAGGGGTCTTTTACTCCATAGGGTATCATATGTTTTTCTATGTGTGTTACACCGCACCCTCCGTGCCGTAATACTGGGGTTTATTAGAGGATCCCCACCATAGACTCCATACCCTGGGACTGACTACTGTCTCCCAGGGCATGTAAAGTCACCATTGGCTTTACTAGACCTAAATTTACTAACAGAACTAGTACAAACCATCCTATTGTGGACGTACTGGTAGGGGTAATTCGATTACCCCTGGGTCTGTTATTCGAGGGGGCACTGTCCCGTCCCCCCTCGTCGAGTTTTGGCTGGTGGCAGTGGAAACTACTTGTTATATTCGACCCCGAATATAATTCTATGGGATTCTTCCCATTGTTGGGGACTAATACTTTTTCCCGTTAGTCTCTAACCTACCGCCGGTTTATTTGTCTTAAATAAATCTATCGTTAGTATTTTCTGCCAGAACTCGGTTTTTAAAATGGCGTCTGTGTTCGTCTCTGTAACTCCGAACCAAAGGTTGAGCCCTTTGTTCCACTTTTGGCGGGCTTCTGCACAGAAGCCCTCCAAAGTGGTGCCATTCTGTCTGGGTACCACAGGGGGTGCGGGAGGGGGTTTAGGCACCCTGGACTGAGTTGCCTGGCCAACTCAAGTCGCACTTTGGTGTGATTGGCCCAAGTGGTGAGCCACCCCGCTCACCACTTAGCGTGTTTTGATTGACAGCTAGGCTGAATGAATGGGGGTTTGCTGCATAAAAGCAGAGTTTTTGGGACTGGATCTTGAGAAGTCGCCACAGGACCTAAGAATCCGACGAGGGTAAAGCTGAGCCGACCTGCAACGACGACACCTCCGGTGGAGCCCTGCTGAACCGACTCACCACTTCCCAGCGACAGAGGAGATCTCCCCGCCGGAGAGTCTTCTTCCCCTGACTGGTGGGCACAACCAGTCCCCTTTGCTTTTTCTTCTTTCCAGGACGTAGTGGTCGAATTGCCCGTGCTGAGCACCCCAGCAACCGGATAGCCACTAACCACTGTATCGCGAACAAAAGGTGGTGCCTTGTGACGGAGCACTCCCCGGCTGGTCTCTTCCCTGGTGGTGCAACGATCTTCAGCTTTCCTTTGACGACGAGAGCATCTCATCTCTTGGCAAAGCCCCGACCTGCATCGACCACCAGGAACAACTGCGCCCACCGGAGCTGTCTCTCCACATACAAGGTACCGTGTCCGCCTGGCTTCCCTTGTGACGGTTAGCATGAGATGTCTTAATCCTTGCCTCTCCATTGGGTCGCCTCCAAGCCTTCCTAACTTTTTGTTCTGAACTGGTCCAATCTTTCTGTGACAATTTGCGACCAAGACTCGAAGGCCATTTCCACTGGGATACTTTTGGGACATAGCGCCTTGCCTCTCTCCGAGTGGGCCTGGCCTCTGAACTTTTTGATCTACAGTAGATCCTGCCTTACTTGCCTTGCATTGTTTCGTAAAAGTGTTGGTACCGAGTTGGTTTCATACCCTGCCTTTTCTCTCCCCTCCTAACAAATTTTAGAGTGCCATTGAGATACTCCTAGTAATTGTAATTTAAGTTGTTTGCGTATTAGTGCCAGAGTGTTTTTCATAGATATGTTGTTATAAATAAATACCTATATATCTTTACACCCAAGCTCTGTTCCGTGTCTGCTTGTTCTAATGTGTAAATTGCCCTATTTGTATACTCCACATACTGCCTAACTTTTCTTGAGAGAAGTCTGACTGCTCAGCCACAGCTACCAGGTGAATATGTGTGGTACAGACAGCTACCAAGTGGGTTTACTGCCAAACACCTGTAGGCCTAAATCTTTTGCAGTGGTCCCAGAGGGAACTGCACAGGTTTCCTCTTAACAATAAGATACATTGGACTGAAAACAGTGAGATTGGGACCCAGAGGAGGAGACAGAATACGAAGACTGAGACAGGTAGAAGCTAGACTGATCTGCCACTTCAGATGTGTCAAAAATGGGCTAAATAGTGATCATGATTTCAATGTGTTTTGTAAACGTCTTCGGTCTCGAAACACCGACCACCTGCTCCCTGAGACCTAGCGATTGGCCCACGCCATTCCTATGAACTACCCTGGACATCCAACGGTTGTCAACGAATCCTCAAAAACCAACTGACAACCAGAACAAGCAGTAGGGGCTCATCCAGCCACCCCAACTGCCATCTCACTACCCCAATGGGGACTCTTAAGCCCCAACCAGAACCCCCCCAGCCCACAAGAGTAATGGACTGCAGCCTCCCTCCACCTCACACACCAGGGGCCACTTCCCCAACCAGCAGGACCCATGGGCCCACATTCCACGGGACCCAATTCACAGGACCCTCTTTCCACAGGAGAGACCCCAATACACACACACCAATCAATGGTGGAGCTACCTCATGCAGCTCACTATATACTATCCACCACATTGGACACACTCAACTAGCAGGTCTCCCTGGCCTGCTGGACCAATTGGTTCACCAGCCACTGCCCAATCCCACCATCCTGTCAGGAGATCTTGACCCATTTATCCACTTCCCCTAGTCCCCCCTGCCATGCATGCCCGCCATCCTTTTGAACCCACATGTCGACCTGGACAGCCCCAAAGCACGGGCATACCTAGATTGCCTAACTGGTGCACACTTTGCCCAATCCCAACCCAGGGCCACCCCCGGGCCGGACCTCAGTCAACCAGAACCACTCCCGTACCAGCCTGTTTTCCCTTTGCACAGGCGCAAGGGAGAACTGCTGCATTCTTTCCACAAACATATGCACTAACGTACGCACGGACACTGATCCCTGCGCATGCGCTATGAGCACCACAAGTGACTCGGCATTGCATGCGCAGGGCCATAAGAAGAGTTCCACCTCCCAGGCACGTCGACCAGGAGCCACACGAACCAGCTCAAGCAGCACACAGGTAAGATGCAGGCTCCCAGCCCACCGCACCCCAGTGCAAAATCACGGCGGTGCATCGAGCCGGCCGATACGTGTGTTCCACTCACAGCAGGGCCGATGCACAGCTCTCCGCCCACCGGGCACCACCATTCCCACACAGCCCAGCCCACAGCTCCCTAGAGTTAGGGCCCCCATGCCAGGAGTTCAGCATACGCAGCCAAGCCCTCCTGTAAACCAGAATTCCGACGAGGGGAATCGGAACACCCAGGCGCGACGCAGCGCCTGCCAATTTTGGTTCTACACTCCCGGTCAGACTCATCATCATGGGCGCACCTCACAATAATGCGCATGATCTCCACAGCACAGCCAACAAATGCTCCCGGGCACTCCCCACATCATGGGTGCCCCTCCCTACAGAGATCACTATCTCGCCAGCCCAGCCAACAGATGCACTGGGCCCACGCTCACAGCACAGAGTGTGTGTCCCGGTCCCATGCCCACTTGGTTGTGGGTAACCCCCCCACCTAATGACACCCACGGCGCTCCCATTAATTTGCCATGCAATCTAACCACCCCCCCCCAAATAATCAATTATCCCTGCCCACGGCACCAGCACCATGGACCATAGCAACATTTCTACCAGGGCACACCGCCCCAAGCACTGGGATGTATCCCTCCCACCCCAGCCATAACATGCAAGGACATCAACAAGAGGCACATACTTCCACAGGAGACCTCACTGGCGACTCCCAATACCCTTCCCACGGCATCTGATGCCACGCCTTACCCAAAAAATGTTCCACTTGTCTTACAGGGCCCAACATGAGCCACTGTCCCTACAGGACAGCCACCCATCACGTACCAGCACCCCACTGGGGGCTACAGACCACATCCAATAGGTAAGAGGCATCTAACCTCCACTTACTCCGAACCAACCAAGACTGTTTGCTAACCTTTTATCTGCATTCTTTCCTCTCTCCTTATGCTTCAAATGATTTTTCATTGCATTCAATATATGTGCCCAATTACTCTGCTTTACTTGCCAACACGCCACCTCACCCAACACCACTCACTGTGCACCAAATTAACAATGTATGTCACAAACATGTCACAAACTATGCACCTCACATGATTTTGAATTCTTATCAGCCTTGATAAAGTCCCACGGGTCGAAACACGTATCGGCTGACAATCAGGGGACACAATTGCCCCAAATGTACTAGATGCATAGCAACTGAATGTAGAACAAATCAATCACTAGCACAAATAAAGCGAAAACTGAGAGCTTAGCACGGTTGCTTCCAAAACCTAGAGCCAACCACGATTCTATTTTATGTAGTTATGGTTAAGTTGCTGTTTACATAGGAAGAGCACTTTTTGAACGGCTTATAACTTTGCTCCCCCTGGACGAATCCACACCAAAAAAAGTATATGGCTCACTCTGAATTTTTTTGCAAAGTTTGGTGAGGTTTGGTCCAGGGGGGGCAAAGTTATAGGGGGGTCCCAATTTTTTTTTTCCCATAGACTGAATGGGAAAAACAATTTGCTCACGCCTACAGCCCAAACTGCTGGACGGATTTTCACCAAATTTGGACCAGGAGCAACGGCTTAGTCCCAAAAGCGTGCTTTTGCAAATCTGGTGAAAATCCGTCCAGTAGTTTCTAAAAAAATGACCAAAAAGTAGATCAGAAGAAATTAGTGATATCTGTGTCCGCTTCTCGGACACACTTCCCTGTTTGCTCCGTGGACAGGACGGGGTTTGGGTAATCGGCTTGCGTGATGTCCGCGGACATCTGAAGTTCCCTCTCATTGGCTGCAGTGAAGCGTGCAGTGCGTCGTATTTTGAGAGACGCCTGCCATCTTTGTTTATCGTTTGAGGAGCGGGATCTGCGCCTGCATAGTAAGCTCAGGCCCCGTGTCTTCCTCCGTCCCCCCACCCCCGCTCATGCCCGTGTCTTCCTCTCCTTCCCTCCACCCCTGCTCATGCCCCGTGTCTTCCTCCTGTCCCCCCCACACCCCATCATGCCCCGTGTCTCTCTTTTGTTCCTCCACCCCCGCTCATGCCATCAGCACACGGTGGCCTGCGGAGGGCCGAGGAGCGGGATCTGCTGCCTGCACAGTTAGCTCAGGCCCCGTGTCTTCCTCCCGTTCCCCCCACCACCACCCATGCCCCGTGTCTTCCTCACGTTCCCCCCGCTCATGGCCCGTGTCTCCCCTGTTCACCCCCATCCCCCGCTCATGCTCCGTGTCTGTCCCCCTCCTTTTCCCCCCACCCGCGCTCATGGCCCATGTCTTCCCTGTTCACCCCCAACCCCGCTCATGCCCCGTGTCTCCCCTGTTCACCCCCACCCCCTGCTCATGCTCCGTGTCTTTCTCCCGTCTTCCCCCCCACACCCGCTCATGCCTCATGTTTCCCTTCACCCCCTCCACCCCCCGCTCATGCCCCGTGTCTCCCTTCTTCCCCCCCACCTCCCGCTCATGGCACGTGTCTCCCTTCTCCCCCCCAACCCCCGCTCATGCCCCTTGTCTCCCTTCTTTCCCCCCCACACCCCGCTCATGCCCCGTCTCTCCCTTCTTTCCCCCCACCCCCTGCTCATGCCCCGTGTCTCCCTTCTTCCCCCCTCCATCCCCCACTCATGCCCCGTGTCTCCCTCCTGTACCCCCCACCCACCGCTCATGCCCCATGTCTCCCTCCTGTACCCCCCACCCCCATTCATGCCCTGTGTCTCCCTCCTGTACCCCCCACCACCCGATCATGCCCCGTGTCTCCCTCCTGTCCCCCCCGCTCATGCCCCGTGTCTCCCGTGTTCACCCCCACCCCCCGCTCATGCCCCTTGTCTTCCCTGTTCCCCCCACCCCTCGCTCATGCCCCGTGTCTCCCTTCTTTCCCTCCCACCCCCTTGCTCATGCCCCGTGTCTGCCCTGTTCCCCCCACCCCCCGCTCATGCCCGTGTCTCCCTCCATACCCCCCACCCCCCGCTCATGCCCCATGTCTCCCAGCAGTTCCCCCCAGCCCCAGCTCATGCCCCGTGTCTCCCTCGTGTTACCCCCCACCCCCCGCTCATGCCCCGTGTCTGCCCTGTTCCACCCACCCCCCGTTCATGCCCTGTGTCTCCCTCCTGTTCCTCCCACCCCCCGCTCATGCCCTGTGTCTCTGTCATGTTACCCCCCACCCCCCGCCCATGCCCCGTGTCTCCCTCCTGTATCCCCCACCCCCCGCTCATGACCTGTGTCTGCCCTGTTCCTCCCACCCCCCGTTCATGCCCTGTGTCTCCCTCCTGTTCCTCCCACCCCCCGCTCATGCCCTGTGTCTCTGTCATGTTATCCCCCACCCCCCGCCCATGCCCCGTGTCTCCCTCGTGTTCCCCCCACCCCCCGCTCATGTCCTGTGTCTCCCCTGTTCACCCCCACCCCCCGCCCATGCCCCGTGTCTCCCTCCTGTATCCCCCACCCCCCGCTCATGACCTGTGTCTGCCCTGTTCCCCCCACCCCCCGTTCATGCCCTGTGTCTCCCTCCTGTGTTCCTCCCACCCCCCGCTCATGCCCTGTGTCTCTGTCATGTTATCCCCCACCCCCCGCCCATGCCCCGTGTCTCCCTCGTGTTCCCCCCACCCCCCGCTCATGGCCCGTGTCTCCCCTGTTAACCCCCACCCCCCGCTCATGCCCCGTGTCTCCTTTCTTTCCCCCCACCCCCTGCTCATGCCCTGTGTCTCCCCTCTTCTCCCCCACCCCCCGCTCATGCCCTGTGTCTTCTTTCTTTCCACCCCCACACACCCCGCTCAAGCCCCGTGTCTCCCTTCTTTCTCACCTCACCCCCCGCTCATGCCCCGTGTCTCCCTTCTTTCCCCCCTCCACCCCCCCTCATGCCCCGTGTCTCCCTTCTTCCCCCCTCCACCCCCCCGCTCATGCGCCGTGTATCCCATCTTTCCCCCCACCCCCCGCTCATGCCCCTTGTCTCCCTTCTTCCCCTCCCACCGCCCGCTCATGCCCCGTGTCTCCCTTCCTTCCCCCCACCCCCCGCTCATGCCCCGTGTCTCCCTTCATTCCCCTGCACCCCCCGCTCATGCCGCGTGTCTCCCTTCTTTTCCCCAACCCCCCGCTCATGCCCCGTGTCTCCCTTCTTTCCTCCCCACCCTCCCCTCATGCCCCGTGTCTCCTTCTTTCCCCCGCTCATGCCCCATGTCTCCCTTCTTTCCCCCCACCCCCACTCATGCACCATGTCTCCCTTCTTTCCCCCCACCCCCCGCTCACGCCCCGTGTCTCCCTTCTTTCCCCCCACCCCCGCTCATGCCCTGTGTCTCCCTTCTTTCCCCCCCACCCCCCACTCATGCCCAGTGTCTCCCTTCTTTCCCCCCACCCCCCGCTCATGCCCCGTGTCTCCCTTCTTTCCCCCGCACCCCCCGCTCATGCACTGTGTCTCCCTTCTTTCCCCGCTTATGCCCCGTGTCTCCGTTCTTCCTCCCCACCCCCCACTCATGCCCTGTGTCTCCCTTCTTTTCCTTTCCCCCACCCACCGCTCATGCCCCGTGTCTCCCTTCTTTCCCCCCTCCACCCCCCGCTCATGCCCCGTGTCTCCCGTCCCCCCCACCCCCGCTCATGCCTTGTGTCTCCTTTCTTTCCCCCACCCCCGCTCATGCCCCGTGTCTCCCTTCTTTCCCCCCACCCCCCGCTCATGCTCCGTGTATCCCTTCTTCCCCCCTCCACCCACCGCTCATGCCCCGTGTCTCCCTCCTGTACCTCCCACCCACCGCTCATGCCCCGTGTATCCCTCCTGTACCCCCCAACCCCCGCTCATGCCCCGTGTCTCCCTCCGGTCCCCCCACCCCCCCGTTTCTGCCCTGTTCCCCCACCCCTCATTCATGCCCTGTGTCTCCCTCCTGTTCCCCCCACCCCCCGCTCAAGCCCCGTGTCTCTGTTATGTTACACCCCACTCCCCGCTCATGCCCCGTGTCTCCCACGTGTTCCCCCCGCTCATGCCCCGTGTCTCCCCTGTTCACCCCCACCCCTGCTCATGCTCCGTGTCTGTCTCCCTCCTTTTCCCCCCACCCCCCGCTCATGCTCCTTGTCTCCATTCTCACCCACCCACCCCCTGCTCATGCCCCGTGTCTCCCTTCTTTCCCCCCCACCCTCCGCTCATGCCCCGTGTCTCCCTTCTTTCCACCCCTGCAACCCTGCTCATGCCCCGTGTCTCCCTTCTTTCCCACCTCACCACCCGCTCATGCCCCGTGTCTCCCTTCTTTCTCTCCCCACCCCACGCTCATGCGCCGTGTATCCCTTCTTTCCCCCCCACCCCTCGCTCATGCCCCTTGTCTCCCTTCTTCCCCTCCCACCCCCCGCTCATGCCCCGTATCTCCCTGCTTTCCCCCCCACCCCCCGCTCATGCCCGTGTCTCCCTTCTTTCCCCCGCACTCCCCGCTCATGCCCCATGTCTCCCTTCTTTCCCCCCAAACCCCCGCTCATGCCCCGTGTCTACCTTCTTTCCTCCCCACCCTCCGCTCATGCCCCATGTCTCCCTTCTTTCCCCCCCACCCCCACTCATGCCCCATGTCTCCCTTCTTTCCCCCACCCCGCGTCTCCCTTCTTTCCCCCCACCCCCGCTCATGCCCCGTGTCTCCCTTCTTTCCCCCCCACCCCTGCTCATGCCCAGTGTCTCCCTTCTTTTCCCACCACCCCCGCTCATGCACTGTGTTTCCCTTCTTTCCCCCGCTCATTCCCTGTGTCTCCCTTCTTCCCCCCCACCCCCCACTCATGCCCTGTGTCCCCCTTCTTTTCCCCCCACCCCCCGCTCATGCCCCGTGTCTCCCTTCTTTCGCCACTCCACCCCCCGCTCATGCCCCGTGTCTCCCTTCTTCCACCATCCCCGGCTCATGCCCCGTGTCTCCCTGCTGTACCCCCTGTAAAGAAGAGCGGTGGGGGGCCGGTGGGGGGTGTCTGTACTTCTGCTCTCTATATGGTAGAAGAGAGGCACAGAAGACCCCAGCCAAGATTCTCTAGTACGGTAGCAATGGACGAGCAATCAAGGCCTAGCTTCTCAGGAGGTGATGCAGGCTGGTTCTTAAGTACAGTGTAGTCCCCAAGCCCCCACAAAGGAATGTCCACACACTGTATTGGTTAGAACACAGTCTTTATATAATCAATATTCAAGGTTATGTACACTTATCATAATAACTCACTTTGTACTTAGGAAAATCAACAATGGCAAATATATACAATTCTAAAGTTGTACCACCCTTTGTATTAGATCTTATTAAAGTGCATCAACAATACTGTAACAATGTCACACAGATCAATAGAGTGAAACCAGCAATAGAGAGAGGAGAGAAAATAAGATGGTTGAGCAATAGGCAGAATGCTGGCCCCTATAACTAGACACAGTTCTGTGTGGAGATCCCCCCACCTGGGCAACCTGTAAAATAAAGATATAGCACAAGCCCAGTCCATATATTGTTCTGCAAGTCTTATTCCCTCCTATAATGTTTTTACCCCCCCAATGTGCCTGGTGGAGTCGAGTTCTTCAAAGAGGCGTTGACAGATCCTTCTTGAGCGACCCCCTTTCAAGCGGGAGTCACGGATCGTCGAGAGGCGTCGAGAAGCGTCGAGGAACTCGGTGTTCGGCGATGGGGAATCGACGGCCCTTCTTGAATGCCTTCCCTTTCAAGCGGGAGACACGGGGCGTCGAACGTCCGTCGACAAACAGGGTAGAACGGCGTCGATGAGGCGGCAGCTTCGTCCGAGCGGTGCTCATCGGCGTCGGAGCGTCGGCGTCCTGCAAGGCAGAGGCGTGCGGGGCACCTCGGTGACAATAGTTCTGGACCGCAAAGATTGTGGAGACGGAGGCCCAGCAAGGGCGTCGAGTCATTCGAGTCTTTATGGTCTTCGGGTGGCGGGAAACCCACCGGCAGGTTTCTCCTCAGTGCGTTGGTCGTTCTCGACTTTCTCCGGCAGGATAAAGCGGTCGACGGTGCGGACGAGGGAGTCCTTCGATTCGAATGTTCTTAGGCAAAGGAGCGGACGGCTCTGGTCGGCGGCGGCACGGCGTCAAGTGGTTCCCACGGCTGGGCAACACAACTTCGACGGGCCTCCAGCGGTTACACAAACCTGCGAACCCTGGTCGACGGCAATGGACTTCGAGGCGGCGATGTCCGGGTGCTTCACTTCGATCTCCTCGACGGTCACATCTCGGGTCGGCAGCCTTTCGAGGGTCTGTCTTCCAGGGCGCTTCGGCGAAGATGGAGCGGTGCTCGATGGTCCCTCGGAGCACGGGAAGAGGGCGCCTTACCAGGTCCTCTCTCGGGTCAGTCTTCGACGATTTCGGCAGCCTTCGGATCGGTCGAAGCAAATGCAACAGCAAGTCTTCTTCTTCCAGCTAGACGTCGAGGATCAGCAGTTCCAGTTACTCTTAGAGTGGAGACTCAGCTCCAGAACGCTTCTGAACGCTTCTGAACGTTCCCTGAACCAATTACCAGTGGTGAGAGGTCCCCAGATATACTATTCTGTCTCTCATCCACACTGCTGGCACACACTCAGCAGCCAATCATACAGAAGGGCATTCATGCAGTCAGTTAGCCAATCAGGCACACAGTGCATTCAGGCCACACTCCTCCCTTTCAGACACTCACAACAAGGAATGTGCATTGGGACAAGTACCCAGCCATTCAACACTACACACTGCATTCAGGCCAGTTTCGGGCAGGGCTGTCTCAGTCTTTGTCTCTCATGCCAGAAACCAGACAACCACAACAAGGAGTGTATATTGGTCACACACTCCATTCACCCAGGTCCCACCCACACGAGGTACCCACAACATACAGTCACTGGGAAGGCTCCAGTCAGTCTAGCTGGGCCTTCACAACAACACCATATATGGAACTTCCACCCAACAGCCAGTCAGGGGGAAGGGACAGAGTCAGGGCTTCCCAGGACTTTGGGAAAACAAGGTAACAGGCAATAGAGAGCAAGAGGCCACAGGGGCCATCTTGTTTCCTATCAGGAATCAACTGATCCCAATGGCAGGGCCTGGGTATCCCAAAATGGAGGACACCCAGAGCACCTGTCAAATTCAGCATGGAGCTGCCACCAGCCCATACCCTGCTCTGTGGGCCACCCACAGGTGCCCAAAAACATACACTAGGGGTACAGGGTTGTACCCCTACCCATGGGTGCCATAAGGGTATCCCATGGGTCTGTTCACCAAACCAAAAGAGAGAGCTGCACTGCCAGGAGTCCCACATGGACTCCTGGGCAGAAAACATGACAGAACACACGATAAAAAGCAGTAAAGGACAAGGATTCAGAGGCCCTGTCCCTCTGATGCATTTCCAGCATCACAGTCGCCCCCCCCAGACTGAGGTGGAGGGTGTCTAATCTCCCACGGGATAGACACCCTCATCCAGACGGTCAACATACCTTCTGGAAAGGCCATCTGCATTATCGTGACTCTTCCCTGGTCTGTGCTCTATGGTGAAGTCTAGCCCTTGCAGGCTAATGGACCACCTGAGCAATTTCGGATTCTCACCCTTCATTTGCATAAGCCACTTCAGGGGCTTATGATCTGTTTGGACCTTGAAGGTAGACCCCGTAAGGTAGGGCCTAAAACGCCTAAGGCTCCAAACTATGCTAAAACGCTCCTTTTCAACAGTAGCCCACCTAAGTTCTCTACCCTTGAGTTGTCTACTGATGAATATGATAGTATGTTCTCTCCCTTTGTCATCTAACTGGGACAAGACAGCTCCAATTTCGGTGTCGCAGGCATCCGTCTGGACGATAAAGGGTCGGCTGTAGTCAGGCGCACACAACACAGGTGCCCTACACAGACTTTCTTTCAAGCCATCAAAGGCCCTCTGAAAGTCTTCGGTCCAATTAACCTTCCTAGGCTGTTTGGGTGAAGTTAGAGCTGTCAGGCGTGCAGCTATGGTTCCATAGTCTGCCATGAAATTGCGATAGTACCCAGTGAGGCCCAAAAAGGCTCTCACCTGGGTTTGAGTAGTGGGAGTCTCCCAGTTCTGTACATCCTGTACTTTACTGGAGAGAGGTTGGATTTGACCCCCTCCTACCTCATGACCAAGATAGGTAACTTTCCCCTGAGCTATCTGGCACTTGGTGGCCTTGATAGTGAGGTTAGCCCTTTTCAAGGCCTGCAACACCTTATCCAGATGTGTCAAATGCTCTTCCCAGGTGGAACTGTAGACGGCAATGTCGTCTAAGTAAGCCACACAAAAGGCTTCCAGCCCACTGAGCGCATGGTTGACCAATCTCTGGAAGGTGGCAGGGGCATTCTTCAACCCAAAAGGCATGACCCTAAACTGGTAGAGTCCCTCAGGTGTTGAGAAGGCCGTCTTTTCCTTGGCATGGTCCGTCAGAGCTATTTGCCAATAGCCTGAGGTAAGGTCAAAGGTGCTCACAAATTTGGCAGCACCTGTGGTGTCCACGAGCTCATCAGCCCTGGGCAATGGGTGCGCGTCAGTTTTGGTGACGGCATTGACTCCTCGGTAGTCCACACAGAACCTCCAATCCTTGGTACCCGCCTGCAAACTTGCCTTAGGGACAAGGACCACTGGACTGGACCAGGGACTGGTTGAGGGTTCAATAACACCCAGATCCAACATCTTGGCGACCTCAGCCTGGATGTGGTTCTTGACGGTATCTGACATAAGGTAGCACCTGCTTTTGACAGGCACACTGTCATCAGTGTCAATTACATGCCTACACCACGGTGTAAGGCCTGGCGTCAGTGAAAACACAGAGGCATACTGTTGGAGTAAAGCCCTGCAGGCCCTCTGTTGCTCTGTTGTCAAATCCGGAGAGAGATGTACTCCCTCCACTGAGCCATCCTGAGGGTTGCTATGCAGCAAATCAGGAAGGGGCTCACTCTCATCCTCTTCTTGCCCTGAAGCTAGCAAGAGACATGAGACTTCTGCTCGCCGGTGGAAAGGCTTGAGCCTGTTGACATGGAATATCTGAGGGGCTACCCCAGAGGCTCCCATGTCAACCAGATAATTGACTTCGCCCATCTTGGAGATGATCCTGAAGGGTCCAGTCCACTTGTCTGCCAGAGCTCTAGGCTTGGTAGGCTCCATCACAAGGATTTCCTGTCCCGGAGTCCAATCCACTTGCGAGGCTTTAAGGTCATGCCAGCACTTATTCAATTCCTGGCTGGCCTTGAGATTTGCTGTTGCCTGACCCATCATCTGTGTCATCCTCCGTCTGAGGCCTAACACATAGTCCCCCACTTGCTTGGCGGGACCTGGAGGGGTGGCTTCCAAGCCTTCTCTGATCAAGGCGAGGGGCCCCCTCACGGGATGTCCAAAGAGTAACTCAAAGGGGCTGAAACCAACACCCTCTTGAGGTACCTCCCTGTAAGCAAACAGCAGGCACGGCAGGAGGAGATCCCATTTCCTCCTTAGGGGTTCTTCCAAAGCCCCTAGCATGCCCTTGAGAGTTTTATTAAATCTCTCAACCAGACCATTGGTCTGGGGGTGGTAAGAGGTGGAGAACTTGTAGGTTACCCCGCACTCTTTCCACATGGTTTTCATGTAACTAGACATGAAGTTGGATCCTCTGTCAGAGACAACCTCCTTGGGGAATCCAACACGGGTGAAAATGCCCAGGAGAGCCCTGGCAACCACCTTGGCAGTAGCAGTCCGAAGGGGTATTGCCTCAGGGTACCTGGTGGCATGATCTACCAAGACCAGGATGAACCGATGTCCACCTGAAGTGGGAGGGTCAAGGGGACCGACAATGTCGATGCCCACCCTCTCAAATGGTGTGCCAACCACTGGCAATGGCTGCAGTGGGGCAATGACACTTACTCCAGTCTTGCCAGACAACTGACAAGTTGGGCAGGTCCTGCAGTGGGACTCCACCTCTACTCCCATCCGTGGCCAGTAGAAATGGGCAGAGAGCCTCTGCTTAGTCTTCTTGGTCCCAAGATGACCAGCTAAGGGCACCTCATGCGCCAACTGCAGTAGGAAGGGCCTGTAAACCTGGGGTACCACCAACCTCTTGAGGGCACCAGGTTCAGGCTTAGTGGGCTCACTAACAAGGAGCTCACCCTCCCAATAAATCCAGAATGTCCTAGGCACTTCTCCTTGTGCCTGGGACAGGGCCTGTTTCCTCAGTCCCTCGAGAGAGTGGCACTCTCTCTGTTCCTTACAGAAGTCTGCCCGGGAGGGTCCCCCTTCAGCTAACAAGCATTGAAGGTCGGGATGATCCTCCGGGTTGAGAACCTCTCCCACAGGAGAGTCTTCTGTTTCTTCTCCCACAGGAGTTGAGTTTGGGTTTTCCACTGGACCCAGCCCGTCCGTAGCATGGATCCCAATGGGTGCTGTCGGAACAGCAGGAAGAGAAGGTGTTCCCTCCACAGAGGTGGCCTTCTTGGTGTTCCTTCTTCTTGCCTTCGGCCTCGCCTTTGGCTCGGGTACTTGACCCACAGCCAGACCCGGTGTCACCTGTAACCTAGTGACTGCAGCAGCAGTCATGGGAAGACCATCCGAGATCAACCCCAACTCTACCAGATCATTTCCTAACAGAATGTTAGCAGGGACATTGTCCTGAACCAGGACAGGAAGCTTTGCTGTCTTGTCTCCAATCATGAGTGTGACTAAGGCTACAGGTGATAATTTGGGAGGCCCACCAGCTAACCTGGTGGTTTGCAGAGGAGCACCTACATAGTCCTCTGGCTTGAGCAGGGTCCTGTCCACCACTGTCATGCTTGCCCCAGTGTCTCTCAAACCAGTAGAAGGCTGGCCATTCAAGAGGACACTTCTCAAAAACCTACGGGTTTTCTGTGGGATAGTCGCCAGTACTTCTGCATACTGGTCCCAGGCCCCAAGGGACACTAAGGAAATCTCTACCGGAGCACCAAATGTGATCCCGGTAGAGGAGGGGAGGACAGTGCCCTCCACCTCAGACACAGGGTAAGGGTAGGTCAGGCTGACAGCCTGTACTCCAAGTGCCTTACCTTTACACTTGGATTCACCCCTTTTGTGATCCAGAGCCCCACAGTCCCAACAAGCGCCAGGAGTGCGGGGTACAGTACTGGAACCACTGGGAGCCTGCTTTGCAGCAGGTGGACCACTACTCTTATTCCCACCCACAGATGACTTATCCCCACTAGATTTTTGGGTCTTGGGAGAGGAAGGTTTAGGTTTACCCGACTGTGACTGCTTGTGGGACTCCTCAGCTTTCTGAGAGGCCCCCTTTTCTTTGTCCTTGTCCTTCCCACTGGAGTCCTTAGGGGACACCCGGTGGGAGACCCACTTGTCAGCCAACCTAGCCAGCTTAAAGGGGTCCAAAATGTTCTGGTCAGCCACATACTGACGCAGCTCTGGTGAACAGGCTTCAGAATAATGCTTAAAAAACAAGAGGTGGGACAATTCAACAAAAATCTTAACCTTGTATCCATCGATCCACCCCATCATGTTCATGTGCGCAGCACTCACCCAGTCAACCCAAGACACATTCTCTCTTTTCTTAAAATCCCTGAACCTTCTAAGGTATTGGGTAGGTGTCTTGCCAAACTTGGCAATCAAAGCAGACTTCATACACTCATACTGACCCCTTTCTTCCACACTCAGCTTCAGAATACAGTCATATCCAGTTTGAGGCACTCTGCTTAACAAACACTTAGCCCAATCTCTTTTATCAACATCATGAATCGCACAAGCCATTTCAAACGCTTCAATCCATTGGAGGATATCTGAACCCTCCACAAATACACCAACCAAATCTTTCATAAACTTGGTGGCTGGGGACCTGACACTCTCACTGGTTTTAACTGAAGTCTCCACTCTAGCTTTCTCTAGCTGGATTCTCTGACATTCAGTGTCCTGGCTCTTGAGTTCAAGGTCCTTATTTCTGAGTTCAAGATCCCTATTCTTGAGCTCCACTTGTTGAGCCAACTCCTCTTTCTTAAGTTCAGCATCTATTTCCAACTTGCGGTATTCAAAGGCCAATTTCATCCTTAATAACTCAAGCTCCAAGGAATTGCTGGGGTTTGGAACAGAGGCAGCAGGAATGGCGGCATTCCCAGAAACAGATTCAGCAGAAACTCCAGGGGCAGAGTCCTCATTGGTTGCATTCCCCCCCTCATCAAGAGTTTCACCATCAGTCTGGTAGTCCACCAGGGCAGCTATCAGCTCATCCCTAGACTTATCCACAAAGTCTAACTCCCTGGCTTCACAAGCACTCTGGAGAGCCTCCAAGCTCATCCGAGTCAATTTGCCATTTGCAATAGACTCCATTGTTTGTAATGCAGTTATCTTGTACACAACTAAACCTTAATTTAATAAAGTGCGGATATCTTTTGTAAGTGGCACGGTTATACACTGATTCTTAAAACCATAAGCATCCCACCGCTGCCACCAGCTGTAAAGAAGACCGGTGGGGGGTGTCTGTACTTCTGCTCTCTATATGGTACAAGAGAGGCACAGAAGACCCCAGCCAAGATTCTCTAGTACGGTAGCAATGGACAAGCAATCAAGGCCTAGCTTCTCAGGAGGTGATGCAGGCTGGTTCTTAAGTACAGTGTAGTCCCCAAGCCCCCACAAAGGAATGTCCACACACTGTATTGGTTAGAACACAGTCTTTATATAATCAATATTCAAGGTTATGTACACTTATCATAATAACTCACTTTGTACTTAGAAAAATCAACAATGGCAAATATATACAATTCTAAAGTGGTACCACCCTTTGTATTAGATCTTATTAAAGTGCATCAACAATACTGTAACAATGTCACACAGATCAATAGAGTGAAACCAGCAATAGAGAGAGGAGAGAAAATAAGATGGTTGAGCAATAGGCAGAATGCTGGCCCCTATCACTAGACACAGTTCTGTGTGGAGATCCCCCCACCTGGGCAACCTGTAAAATAAAGATATAGCACAAGCCCAGTCCATATATTATTCTGCAGGTCTTATTCCCTCCTATAATGTTTTTACCCCCCTAATGTACCTGGTGGAGTCGAGTTCTTCGAAGAGGCGTCGACAGATCCTTCTTGAGCGACCCCCTTTCAAGCGGGAGTCACGGATCGTCGAGAGGCGTCGAGAAGCGTCGAGGAACTCGGTGTTCGGCGACAGGGAATCGACGGCCCTTCTTGAATGCCTTCCCTTTCAAGCGGGAGACACGGGGCGTCGAACGTCCGTCGACAAACAGGGTAGAACGGCGTCGATGAGGCGGCAGCTTCGTCCGAGCGGTGCTCGTCGGCGTCGGAGCGACGGCGTCCTGCAAGGCAGAGGCGTGCGGGGCACCTCGGTGACAATAGTTCTGGACCGCAAAGATTGTGGAGACGGAGGCCCAGCAAGGGCGTCGAGTCGTTCGAGTCTTTGTGGTCTTCGGGTGGCGGGAAACCCACCGGCAGGTTTCTCCTCAGCACGTTGGTCGTTCTCGACTTTCTCCGGCAGGATAAAGCGGTCGACGGTGCGGACGAGGGAGTCCTTCGATTCGAATGTTCTTAGGCAAAGGAGCGGACGGCTCCGGTCGTCGGCGGCACGGCGTCAAGTGGTTCCCACGGCTGGGCAACACAACTTCGACGGGCCTCCAGCGGTTACACAAACCTGCGAACCCTGGTCGACGGCAAAGGACTTCGACGGCGGCGATGTCCGGGTGCTTCACTTCGATCTCCTCGGCGGTCCCGTCTCGGGTCGGCAGCCTTTCGAGGGTCTGTCTTCCAGGGCGCTTCGGCGAAGATGGAGCGATGCTCGATGGTCCCTCGGAGCACGGGAAGAGGGCGCCTTACCAGGTCCTCTCTCGGGTCAGTCTTCGACGATTTCGGAAGCCTTCGGATCGGTCGAAGCAAATTCAACAGCAAGTCTTCTTCTTCCAGCTGGACGTCGAGGATCAGCAGTTCCAGTTACTCTTAGAGTGGAGACTCAGCTCCAGAACGCTTCTGAACGCTTCTGAACGTTCCCTGAACCAATTACCAGTGGTGAGAGGTCCCCAGATATACTATTCTGTCTCTCATCCACACTGCTGGCACACACTCAGCAGCCAATCATATAGAAGGGCATTCATGCAGTCAGTTAGCCAATCAGGCACACAGTGCATTCAGGCCACACTCCTCCCTTTCAGACACTCACAACAAGGAATGTGGATTGGGACAAGTACCCAGCCATTCAACACTACACACTGCATTCAGGCCAGTTTCGGGCAGGGCTGTCTCAGTCTTTGTCTCTCATGCCAGAAACCAGACAACCACAACAAAGAGTGTATATTGGTCACACACTCCATTCACCCAGGTCCCACCCACAGGAGGTACCCACAACATACAGTCACTGGGAAGGCTCCAGTCAGTCTAGCTGGGCCTTCACAACAACACCATATATGGAACTTCCACCCAACAGCCAGTCAGGAGGAAGGGACAGAGTCAGGGCTTCCCAGGACTTTGGGAAAACAAGGTAACAGGCAATAGAGAGCAAGAGGCCACAGGGGCCATCTTGTTTCCTATCAGGAATCAACTGATCCCAATGGCAGGGCCTGGGTATCCCAAAATGGAGGACACCCAGAGCACCTGTCAAATTCAGCATGGAGCTGCCACCAGCCCATACCCTGCTCTGTGGGCCACCCACAGGTGCCCAAAAACATACACTAGGGGTACAGGGTTGTACCCCTACCCATGGGTGCCATAAGGGTATCCCATAGGTCTGTTCACCAAACCAAAAGAGAGAGCTGCACTGCCAGGAGTCCCATATGGACTCCTGGGCATAAAACATGACAGAACACACGATAAAAAGCAGTAAAGGACAAGGATTCAGAGGCCCTGTCCCTCTGATGCATTTCCAGCATCACACCCCCCACCCCCGCTCATGCCCCGTGTCTCTCTCCTGTACCCCCCACCCCCTGCTCATGCCCCGTGTCTCCCTCCTGTCCCCCCGACCTCCCCGCTCATGCCCCGTGTCTCCCCTGTTCACCCCCACCCCCCGCTCATGCCCCGTGTCTCCCCTGTCCCCCCCACCCCCGCTCATGCCCCGTGTCCCCCTTCTTTCCCCTCCCACCCCCCCACTCATGCCCCGTGTCTGCCCTGTCCCCCCCACCCCCGCTCATGCCCCGTGTCCCCCCTTCTTTCCCCTCCCACCCCCCCACTCATGCCCCGTGTCTCCCTTCTCCCCCCCACCCCCGCTCATGCCCTGTGTCTCCTTTCTTTCCCCCACCCCCTGCTCATGCCCCGTGTCTCTCTTCTTTCCCCCACCCCCCGCTCATGCCCCGTGTCTCCCTCCTGTACCTCCCACCCATCGCTCATGCCCCGTGTCTCCCTCCTGTACCCCCCAACCCCCGCTCATGCCCCGTGTCTCCCTCCTGTACCCCCACCACCCGCTCATGCCCCGTGTCTCCCTCCTGTCCCCCCACTCCCCTGTTTCTGCCCTGTTCCCCCACCCCTCGTTCATGCCCTGTGTCTCCCTCCTGTTCCCCCCACCCCCCGCTCAAGCCCCGTTTCTCTGTCATGTTACACCCCACTCCCCACTCATGCCCCGTGTCTCCCTCGTGTTCCCCCCGCTCATCCCCCGTGTCTCCCCTGTTCGCCCCCACCCCTGCTCATGCTCCGTGTCTGTCTCCCTCCTTTTCCCCCCACCCCCCGCTCATGCCCCTTGTCTCCATTCTTACCCACCCACCCCCTGCTCATGCCCCGTGTCTCCCTTCTTTCCCCCCCACCCTCCGCTCATGCCCCGTGTCTCCCTTCTTTCCACCCCTGCACCCCCACTCATGCCCCGTGTCTCCCTTCTTTCCCACCTCACCACCCGCTCATGCCCCGTGTCTCCCTTCTTTCTCTCCCCACCCCCCGCTCATGCGCCGTGTATCCCTTCTTTCCCCCCCACCCCTCGCTCATGCCCGTGTCTCCCTTCTTTCCCCGCACCCCCTACTCATGCCCCATGTCTACCTTCTTTCCCCCCAATCCCCCTCTCATGCCCCGTGTCTCCCTTCTTTCCTCCCCACCCTCCGCTCATGTCCCGTGTCTCCCTTCTTTCCCCCGCTCATGCCCCATGTCTCCCTTCTTCCCCCCCCACCCCCACTCATGCCCCATGTCTCCCTTCTTTCCCCCCACCCCTGCGTCTCCCTTCTTTCCCCCCACCCCCGCTCATCCCCCGTGTCTCCCTTCTTTGCCCCCACCCCCGCTCATGCCCAGTGTCTCCCTTCTTTTCCCCCCACCCCCGCTCATGCACTGTGTCTCCCTTCTTTCCCCCGCTCATGCCCCGTGTCTCCCTTCTTCCCCCCCACCCCCCACTCATGCCCTGTGTCTCCCTTCTTTTCCCCCCACCCCCCGCTCATGCCCCGTGTCTCCCTTCTTTCCCCACTCCACCCCACGCTCATGCCCGTGTCTCCCTTCTTCCCCATCCCCCGCTCATGCCCCGTGTCTCCCTGCTGTACCCCCCACCCCGCTAATGCCCCGTGTCTCTCTCCTGTACCCCCCACCCCCTGCTCATGCCCCG
This sequence comes from Ambystoma mexicanum, assembly GCF_040938575.1. Taxonomy (NCBI): domain Eukaryota; kingdom Metazoa; phylum Chordata; class Amphibia; order Caudata; family Ambystomatidae; genus Ambystoma; species Ambystoma mexicanum. The sequence continues at coordinate 241,270,519 of NC_090940.1, read as the reverse complement.
TGTCTCCCTCCTGTCCACCCCACCCCCCGCTCATGCCCCGTGTCTCCCCTGTTCACCCCCACCCCCCACTCATGCCCTGTGTCTCCCCTGTCCCCCCACCCCGCTCATGCCCCGTGTCCCCCTTCTTTCCCCTCCCACCCCCCCACTCATGCCCCGTGTCTGCCCTGTTCCCCCACCCCCCGCTCATGCCCCGTGTCTCCCTCCTGTACCCCCACCCCCCGCTCATGCCCTGTGTCTCCCTTGTGTTCCCACACCCCCCGCTCATGCCCCGTGTCTCCCTCGTGTTCCCCCCCACCCCCCGCTCATGCCCCGTGTCTCCCCTGTTCAACCTCACCCCCGCTCATGCTCCGTGTCTGTCTCCCTACTTTTACCCCCACCCCCGCTCATGGCCTGTGTCTCCTCTGTTCACCCCCACCCCCCGCTCATGCCCCGTGTCTCCGTTCTTCCCCCCCACACCCCGCTCATTCCCTGTGTCTCCCATCTTTCCCCCCCACACCCGCTCATGCCCCGTGTCTCCCTTCTTTCGCTCCCCACCCCCCGCTCATGCCCTGTGTCTCCCTTCTTCCCCCCAACCCGTGCTCATGCCCTGTGTCTCCCTTCTTTCCCTTCCCGCCCCCCGCTCATGCCCCGTGTCTCCCTTCTTTCCCCCCACCCCCTGTTCATGCCTCCAGTCTCCCTTCTTTCCCCCCCCACCCCCGGCTCATGCCCCGTGTCTCCCTTCTTCCCCCCCACGCCCTGCTCATGCCCCTTGTCTCCCTTCTTTCCCCCGCTCATGCCCCGTGTCTCCCTTCTTCCCCCCCTCCCGGCTCATGCCCCGTGTCTCCTTCTTTCCCCCCCACCCCCCGCTCATGCCCGTGTCTCCCTTCCTTCCCCCCCACCCCCTGCTCATGCCCCGTGTCTCCCTTCTTCCCCCCCACCCCCGCTCATGCCCCCTGTCTCCCTTCTTCCCCCCCTACCCCCGGCTCATGCCCCGTGTCTCCCTTCTTTCCCTCCCACCCCCCCACGCTCATGCCCCGCGTCTCCCTTCTTTACACTCCCCACCGCCCGCTCATTCCCCGTGTCTCCCTTCTTTCCCCCTCCACCCACCGCTCATGCCCTGTGTCTCCCTTCTTCCGCCACCCCCCACTCATGCCCCATGTCTCCCTCCTGTACCCCCACCCCCCGCTCATGCCCCGTGTCTCCCTCCGGTACCCCCCACCCCAGCTCATGCCCATGTCTCCCTCCAGTCCCGCCCCACCCCCTGCTCATGCCCCATGTCTCCCCTGTTCACCCCCACCCCCCGCTCATGCCCCCTGTCTCCCCCCCCCCACCCCTGTCATGAACTTCAGCCCTTGCTCGCTCCATGCGCTGAATGCGGCGTGATCTATTTATACACCACGCCTTCCACAGCTCAGCGCGTCTCAATGCTATTGTAGAGTAGCCCAGACGTGTGTTCGTAGCTCGCGGTATTGTTTCCTTTGTCCCAGTGCTATTACCCACTCCTGTCCCTTTCTCCCTTCCTGGTTCCGAGCATTTCTAGCCTTTCCCAGTGTCCCGGATTCCGGGACTCCGCGATCCCGGAACTAAACGCAACCTGGAACCAGATGAGACTCGAGCAGCGCTGTTCAAGACCAGGAACGTTCGCAAGAAGGCAGCGATCGAAGTCACCGGCAACCACCGGACCAAGGTGAGAAGGGGGGAACTCCTTTACAGTTTGAGACGTCACCCGATCGAACCTAAAAACGAGATGGAAGCCGCCGTGCAGGACTTAATGCGACGCATGCAAGAACTACCAAACGAGGTTCAAAATCTTAAGGCGGAAAACGCTGCGCTCAAACAATTGGTCTTATCCCGGGATTCTGCTACAAAGGAGGGTGCCCTGTTGGGCGGTATTGGTGACAAGTATGATGGTTCGGCAAAAACACTCCGCGGATTTCTGAATTCATGCCTGGTCCACTTTACCTTTAAGCCCTATTATTTCTCGACTCCTAGGGCTAAGGTGGGTTTCATCATATCCCACCTTTCCGGCAACGCCTTAACTTGGGCAACACCCCTTGTTAACTACAGCGATGCCCTCCTAGACGACTACGATGGTTTCATACAGGCCCTTAAAGGCATGTTTCACCGTCCAGAGCAGGTCTATACTGCCCAAGAACGCTTGCTGGACTTTCAACAGGGCTCCCAAGATATGCTCACTTATGTGACCAGATTTAAACAATTGGCCAAGGGAAGCAGACTGGTCCTCTGAGGCTAGTTTTACCCTGTTCAGGAGAGGCCTAAACGATGAGATCATGGATGAACTGGCCAGGGTGGCCAGACCAAATTCATTCCAAGCACTAATGGACCTGGCCTTGCAAATAGACTTTCACATCCAGGAAAGGAAGGCTGAAAGGAAGAAATCCAAGGGAAACCCACCCAAGACGTTCTTTGAGAGCACAGGGAGAACGGACGCAAACCAAAGTCCAGCCCCAGAACCTGAACCCATGCAAATTGGAGCTTTTTGTGGACCCATATCACCTCAAGAAAGATTGAGAAGGATCCATATGGGTTTGTGTATGTATTGTGCTTCAGACAAACATTTGGTCAGGGAATGTCCTCTGGCACCTCCTCAGCTTTCGAGAAACGCCAGCTCCCGATCTTAAATGGAGCAGAGATTCGGGAGAGAGATGTTTGCTCCACACCAATTCCATCCTTAAACTCTCCTGGACAAAACAGTTTGGTGATACTACAGGCCTTCCTGACGCCCTCCAAAGACAAGACCTATCCCATTCTGGCCTTGGTAGACTGCGGAGCTATGGGAATTTTCACTGATCAAGACTGGGTTGTTAGTCATCATATTCCGTACGAGACACAAAACACCATGCAGCTGGTGGAAGCAATTGTCGGAAGACCCCTCTCTTCAGGACCCATAAGCCTGCAGACTAAAGAGATCCAACTTTCCATAAACCATCATCAAGAGCGGATTACAATCGACATCATTAAGTCAGCCCATTACCCCATGGTTTTGGGCATGCCCTGGTTACAAAAGCACAATCCGTATATCAATTGGACAGCAGGATCATTATTCCTGGGCTCAGAGTTCTGTATGTCCCACTGTCTATCCCTGGATCCCTCCTCAGTAACTCCTAAAGAACCACCAAGAGACCAAGAAACACCACTCATGGTTTCCAATATCATACAAGTTCCAGAGGCCTATCAGGGATATGCTGATGTATTTTCTTCTGCCATAGTCCAGGTCTTACCCCCTCATAGGCCCGAAGACTGTGCCATAGATACGGATTCCTCAGTAGTAATTCCTTTCGGCAGAATGTTCATTCTTTCCGAACCCGAGAAAAAGGCCCTTCGGGAATACCTAGACACTAATCTTGAAAAGGGCACAATAAGACCCTTGAAATCTCCAGCAGGTGCTTCATTGTTCTTCGTTCCCAAGAAGGATACCAAGGAACTCAGACCTTGCCTCGACTATAAAGGCTTAAATCAATGCACCCTCAAGGATCAGTACCCACTGCCCCTGATCTCGGATATCCTGGAAGCTGTGAGAGGAGCCGTAATATTCACCAAATTGGATCTCAGGGGTGCCTACCATTTGATCCGTATCCGGGAAGGAGACGAGTGGAAGACCGCCTTTAGAACACCCTTTGGCCACTACGAGTACCTGGTCATGCCCTTTGGACTAGCCAATGCCCCAGCAGTATTCCAACGTTTTATGGATAGGGTTTTCTCTGATATGTTGTTTCTCTTCGTCATTGTCTATCTGGACGACATATTGATTTTTTCCAAGGACCCTCTGAAGCATGAAGGACATGTTAAGGCAGTTCTACAAAGACTCCGGGAACATCACCTTTTAGCCAAGCCTGAAAAATGTTTGTTTCACGTTACCTCTGTGCACTATCTGGGATTTATCCTTAGTCAAGAGGGGATTGGCATGGACCCTTCAAAAGTAAAGGCCATTCTCGCCTGGCCTACTCCCACATCCGTGAAACAAATCCAATCCTTCCTAGGACTAGCCAATTTCTACCGAAGTTCATAGCCACCTTTTCCGAGATTGTACAGCCCATAGTGGCTCTGCTAAAGAAGGACACCCCATTTGTCTGGTCAACATTACAAGAAACTGCATTCCAGCGTTTAAAGACTGAGTTCACACAAGCTCCCATTTTGGCTCAACTCGATACAAGTCGACCCTTTTTTGTGGAAACGGATGCCTCTAATTACGCTATAGGAGCAGTGTTGAAGCAGAAGATGGGGGATGATTTGGAACACCCCGTTGCTTATCTGTCAAGAACCTTAACTCCTAGTGAAACGCACTACTCCATCCTGGAAAAGGAACTCTTAGCCATTCGCCAAGCCTTCACTGAATGGTGACACCTACTTCTGGGTGCCAGACATCCTGTCCAAGTCCGTACTGATCATCGAAACCTTCAGATTCTACAGTCACTGGAGTGCAGGAACAGTCGTCAGGCACGTTGGGCCTACTTTTTTGCCCAGTATCAGTTCCACATTACCCATGTCCCTGGATCACAGAACCTGATCACTGACGCCTTGTCTCGCCGTCCTAACTACGTGACCACTGAAGATAAGGCATTTCCTAAAATGTTCACTCCCACGATCTTCGTAGCCCAAGCAGTTGATCTCCTGGAAGAAGTCTGATCGCAAACTCAATCCTCTGAATTATGGAAGGACATTTCAACACGAAATCTCTGGAAATTATGAGCCAAGGAAGGCTACTTATTCAAGGACAATGCACTACTCATTCCTACACGGAAGTTACAGCAAAAAATAATAAACCTGTGTCATGACACACTCCATTCCGGGCACCGAGGTATCACCAACACCCTCCGTCTTATACAGAGACAGTTCTGGTGGCCTAAAATGAAGTCTGGCGTGCAGCAATACATCCAGGCTTGTATATCCTGTGCCCAAAATAAACATGATAACAAGAGACCGGCGGGTCTTCTTCTGCAGCCCACTCTACCCTATAAACCATGGGAAATCATTGCTATAGACTCCATAGTCGAGTTACCACCTTCCCGAGGATATACTACCATCATGGTCACCATAGATTTGTTTACCCATATGGCCCATTTTTTACGCCACTGATGAAACTACCCTCCTCTTCAGAGCTATCTGGAATATTTCTGGAACACATATTCCGACTACATGGGCTTCCATCCAAGATCATATCTGACCGGGGTCCCCAATACATTTCACAATTCTGGAAACACCTCTGTCGGGTACTAGGAATCCAACGTGCCCTCTCTTCAGGATATCACCCCTAAACCAACGGAGCCACAGAACGTGCAAATCAGACCCTGGAACAATATCTCCAATGTTTCGCCACCAAGGTCCAGGATGACTGGTCTCTCATGATACCCGTTGCGGAATTCGCTTACAACAACTCCGAACACTCAGCACTACAGACCAGCCCCTTTTATTGTAGGCAGGGGCTCCATCCATCGGTCTTACCCTCGGTTCTTCCTTACCCTACACAGTACCTACTGTTGACACCTGGATCAAAACTCTTATCAACATTCACCAGAGGCTAAAGAACACTTAGAGAAAGCCAGATTACAGACCAAGAGGTATGCGAATTCCAAGAGAAGACCAGGTCCTTCCTATACGGTCGGTGACCGAGTGTGGTTGTCATGAAAACTACTTCCCCGACACTTACGACCAAAGAAGCCGGCTCCCCGCTACTATGGTCCATTTACCATTAAGGAGATTATCAATCCTGTCTCATATCGAATCAAGCTACCTGACTCCTGGAAAATAATTCATCCAGTTTTTCACACATCCCTATTGAAACCCTACATCCAATCCTCTCGAAAATCCAGTAGACCAACTCCTCTACTGGTTGACAACCAACTGGAATATGAGGTGTCCCGGATTAGCGACTCCAGGTATAAGCGGGGCCATCTTCAATACCTAGTGGAGTGGAAAGGATATCCTCCTAGCAAAAGGACCTGGGAACCTATTTCAAATATCAAGGCGCCTCGGTTGCTCAGAAGATTTCACCTAATACACCCGGGCAAACCTGGATGGGAAGGCCTTCGGAGGAGGCATGCTGTCATGAACTTCAGCTCACGCCCCTTTTGGACCTCCTGGTCCTTGTCTCAATGGGGCTACCATTCCGTACTACTTCCAACATGGCCGTCCAGAGCTGAAGCCCTTGCTCGCTCCATGCGCTGAACGTGGCGTGATCTATTTATAGACCACGCCTTCCGTGGCTCCGCGCGTCTCAATGCTATTGCAGAGTAGCCCAGACGTGTGTTCGTAGCTCGCAGTATTGTTTCCTTTGTCCCAGTGCTATTACCCACTCCTGTCCCTTTCTCCCTTCCTGGTTCCGAGCATTTCTAGACTTTCCGAGTCTCCCGGATTCCTGGACTCCATGATCCCGGAACTAAACACAACCTGGAACCAGACGAGACTCGAGCAGCGCTGTTCAAGACCAGAAGCGTTCGCAAGAAGGCAGCAATCAAAGTCACCGGCAAACACCGGACCCAAGTGAGAAGGGGGGAACTCCTTGACAACCTTCCGCTCATGCCCCGTGTCTCCCTTCTTTCCCATGACCCCCCGTTCATGCCCCATGTCTGCCCTGTTCCCCCACCCCCCGCTCATGCCCCGTGTCTCCCTCCTGTACCCCTGTAACGCTCACCTGATTCTCGCAGAGGCGCCGGTCTTGACTGGGCGACTACCGTATCTTCAAAGGTGATGTGTAGCACCCGGTTGGCTCTTTGGGCTGGACCTCTGTGCACTGTATGCCTGACGTGTAGAGTAAGATGTCTGCAGATAGAAAATATGGGGTTAATGAACTGGGGTTATTGGGGTGTCAATATCTCTTTCCTCTTCTCCTCTCCTGTAGACGCCAAAGGTTAACGCTCTCACCTTAGGTAAGTGAATGCCGAGCTCTCCATCTGCCTCGGGGCAGGGTGCTGTAGCCAGTTTCTTCACTGGATAGGTAGCGCAGGCCTCTTGACTTCAGAGGACTGCTGTCCGTCGTTTACTGCACGAACGGTAAGTTTCGAGTCATTCAAATGTCTTTTTAAAGTCTTTAGTAATGATGTCTCTTGTTTTGCAGGGTTCCGGCGATGGCGGATGACGGGCTGAAGTGAGTTGAAGATGGAGCCCGTGTGATGAATAGAAGCGCCTGGAAGCACGTGAGTAAGCGCTTGTTGCCTGCTTCACGATGCGCTCTAACTGTCTTTTTATTTTGCAGGTACGAGTTCGGAGCGGCTGCAGGGTGCCGGAATACCCACTGGATTAGATGTGGAAAGGAGTAATGGCACGTGAGTATTAAAGTTCCCCAATGTCTTAAAACGCACCTTGTTTTGTCTTTCAGATGCCGGAATGCAGTATGAAGACCTCCGGAGCGCACGAAGAGTAGGTAAGCCTTTGCCTTTCCGAAGCCGGAATGCTAACCTGTTCTTTCTTGTCTTTATAGGTGTTGCTGAAGACTGGATTCAGGATGGTAAGCCTTTGCCTTTCAGATGCCGGAATGCTAACCTGTTCTTTCTTGTCTTTATAGGTGTTGCTGAAGACTGGATTCACGATGGTAAGCCTTTTTCCTTAGGCCCAGGACTGGATGCAGAAGACACGATGAGCGTCCTGCTGCAGAGGGTGCAGAATAACGCAGAGCAAGATTCATCCACCGGGTGTGGTTTAAATAGCCTCCTGTAGTGCTTAGGTGTCTCCTTCCACAGCCACGCCTAAGTAAGAAAAGAGTTCCTGGTAAGAAAAGAGTTCCTGCCTTCCAGAAGAGTTCCAGTGTTCTAAATCTAGGGAGTGGCTCCAGCCCCACCCAACAGGAAAAGTAGTTCCAAACAGAAGAGGATCAGAGGCTCAACTGGCAGGCAAGTAAGTAGCATGGTCTGCTGCAGGTAAGTCCACCCAAGCATTATGAGCCCGGCGCTTCCAGCGCTGGGACTGGGCATATTTATGAGCCTGGTGCCACTGGCGCCAGGACTGGGTCCAAAAGGTCCCAATTGGGACTGGTTGGCACTCGGAACCTGGGTTATGGATCTGCTTCCAAGGGAGTTGGGAAAACCCTGACCTTTTGGAAGCAGAGATCATGACAACCCCACCCTCCGCTCATGCCCTGTGTCTCCCTCATGTTCCCCCCACCCCCCGCTCATGCCCTGTGTTACCCCCTACCCCAGTTCATGCCCCGTGTCTCCCTTCTTTCATCCCCACGTCCCTGCTCATGCCCTGTGTCTCCCTTCTTTCCCCCCCACCATGCTCATGCCCCGTGTCTCCCGTCTTTCCCCCACACCCCCCGCTCATGCCCCGTGTCTCCCATCTTCCCCCCCACCCCCGCTCATGCTCCGTGTCTCCCTTCTTCCCTCCCACCCCACGCTCATGCCCCGTGTCTCCCTTCTTTCACCCCACGCCCCTGCTCATGCCCTGTGTCTCCCTTCTTTCTCCCCCACCCCTGCTCATGCCCCGTGTCTCCCTTCTTTCCCCCCCACCCCCCGCTCATGCCCCGTGTCTCCCATATTCCCCTCCACCCCCGCTCATGCTCCGTGTCTCCCTTCTTTCCCCCCACCCTACGCTCATGCCCGTGTCTCCCTTCTTCCACCCCACCCCCCACTCATGCCCCGTGTCTCCCTTCTTTACCGTACCCACCCCCACTCATGCCCCGTGTCTCCCTTCTTTCCCCCTCTACCACCCACTAATGCCCCGTGTCTCCCTTCTTCCCCCCCACTCCCGCTCATGTCCCTTGTCTCCCTCCTGTACCCCCCACCCCCCACTCATGCCCCGTGTCTCCCTCCTGTACCCCCTGCCCCCCGCTCATGCCCCGTGTCTCCCTCCTGTACCCTCCACCCCCCGCTCATGCCCCATGTCTCCCTCCTGTCCCCCCACCCCCCTCTCATGCCCTGTGTCTCCCCTGTTCACCCCCACAACCCGCTCATGCCCCGTGTCTACCCTGTCGCCCCCACCCCCTGCTCATGTCCCGTGTCTCCCTTTCCGCCCCACCCCCACTCATGCCCTGTGTCTGCCCTGATCCCCCACCCCCCGCTCATGCCCTGTGTCTCCCTCCTGCATCCCCACCCCCTGCTCATGCCCCGTGTCTCCGTCATGTTATCCCCCACGCCCCGCTCATGCCCCGTGTGCCCCCACCCCCTGCTCATGCCCCGCTCATGCCCCGTGTGCCCCCACCCCCTGCTCATGCCCCGTGTCTGCCCTGTTCCCCCCACCCCTCGCTCATGTCCCGTGTCTCTGTCGTGTTACCCCCCACCCCCCGCTCATGCCCCGTGTCTCCCCTGTTCACCCCCACCCCCGCTCATGCTCCGTGTCTGTCTCCCTCCTTTCCCACCCACCCCCTGCTCATGGCCCATGTCTCCCATGTTCACCATCACCACCCATTCCTGCCTGTGTCTCCCTTCTTTCCCCCCACCCCCGCTCATGCCCCGTGTCTCCCTTCTTTCCACCCCCCCAACCCCTGCTCATGCCCCCAGTCTCCCTTCTTTCCCCCCCCACCCCCGGCTCATGCCCCGTGTCTCCCTTCTTCCCCCCATGCCCTGCTCATGCCCCGTGTCTCCCTTCTTTCCCCCGCTCATGCCCCGTGTCTCCCTTCTTCCCCCCCACCCCTGGCTCATGCCCCATGTCTCCTTCTTTCCTCCCCACCCCCGCTCATGCCCCGTGTCTCCCTTCTTTCCCCCGCTCATGCCCCGTGTCTCCCTTCTTTCCCCCCCCTGCTCATGCCCCGTGTCTCCCTCGTGTTCCCCCCACCCCCGCTCATGCCCCGTGTCTCCCCTGTTCACCCCCACCCCCGCTCATGCTCCGTGTCTGACTCCCTCCTTTTCCCACCCATCCCCGCTCATGGCCCATGTCTCCCCTGTTCTCCCCCACCACCCGCTCCTGCCCGTGTCTCCTTTCTTCCTCCCCACCCCCCGCTCATGCCCCGTGTCTCCCTTCTTTCCCCCCACCCCCGCTCATGCCCCGTGTCTCCCTTCTTTCCACCCCCCCAACCCCCGCTCATGCCCCGTGTCTCCCCTGTTCACCCCACCCCCTGCTCATGCTCCGTGTCTTTCTCCCTTCTTCCCCCCACACCCGCTCATGCCTCATGTCTCCCTTCACCCCCTCCACCCCCACGCTCATGCCCCGTGTCTCCCTTCTTTCCCCCTCCACCCCCCGCTCATGGCCCGTGTCTCCCTTCTCCCCCCAACCCCCGCTCATGCCCCTTGTCTCCCTTCTTTCCCCCCCACACCCCACTCATGCCCTGTCTCTCCCTTCTTTCCCCCCACCCCCTGCTCATGCCCTGTGTCTCCCTTCTTCCCCCCTCCATCCCCCACTCATGCCCCGTGCCTCCCTCCTGTACCCCGCACCCACCGCTCATGCCCCGTGTCTCCCTCCTGTACCCCCCACCCCCCGTTCGTGCCCTGTGTCTCCCTCCTGTACCCCCCACCACCCGGTCATGCCCCGTGTCTCCCTCCTGTCGCCCCCGCTCATGCCCCGTGTCTTCCGTGTTCACCCCCACCCCCCGCTCATGCCCTGTGTCTTCCCTGTCCCCCCACCCCTCGCTCATGCCCCGTGTCTCCCTTCTTTCCCCCCCACCCCCTTGCTCATGCCACGTGTCTGCCCTGTTCCCCCCACCCCCCGCTCATGCCCTTGTCTCCCTCCGTACCCCCAACTCCCCGCTCATGCCCCATGTCTCCCAGCAGTTCCCCCCAGCCCCAGCTCATGCCCCGTGTCTCCCTCGTGTTACCCCCACCCCCTGCTCATGCCCCGTGTCTGCCCTGTACCCCCCACCCCCTGCTCATGCCCCGTGTCTCCCTCCTGTCCTCCCCACCCCCCCGCTCATGCACCGTGTCTCCCCTGTTCACCCCCACCCCCCGCTTATGCCCCATGTCTCCCCTGTCCCCCCCACCCCCGCTCATGCCCCATGTCCCCCCTTCTTTCCCCTCCCACCCCCCCAATCATGCCCCGTGTCTGCCCTGTTCCCCCACCCCCGCACATGCCCCGTGTCCCCCTTCTTTCCCCTCCCACCCCTCCACTCATGCCCCGTGTCTACCCTGTTACCCCACCTCCCGCTCATGCCCCGTGTCTCCCTCCTGTACCCCCCACCCCCCGCTCATGCCCCGTGTCTCCCTTGTGTTCTCCACCCCCCGCTCATGCCCCGTGTCTCCCTCGTGTTTCCTCCCACCCCTGCTCATGCCCCGTGTCTCCCCTGTTCAACCTCACCCCCGCTCATGCTCCGTGTCTGTCTCCCTACTTTTACCCCCACCCCCGCTCATGGCCTGTATCTCCCCTGTTCACCCCCACCCCCCGCTCATGCCCCGTGTCTCCCATCTTCCCCCCCACACCCCGCTCATTCCCTGGGTCTCCCTTCTTTCCCCCCCACACCCGCTCATGCCCCGTTTCTCCTTTATTTCGCTCCCCACCCCCCGCTCATGCCATGTGTCTCCCTTCTTCCCCCCACCCCGTGCTCATGTACCCCCCACCACCCAGTCATGCCCCGTGTCTCCCTCCTGTCCCCCCCGCTCATGCCCCGTGTCTCCCGTGTTCACCCCCACCCCCGCTCATGCCCTGTGTCTTCCCTGTTCCCCCCCACCCCTTGCTCATGCCCCGTGTCTCCCTTCTTTCCCCCCCACCCCCTTGCTCATGCCCCGTGTCTGCCCTGTTCCCCCCACCCCCCGCTCATGCCCTTGTCTCCCTCCGTACCCCCAACCCCCGCTCATGCCCCATGTCTCCCAGCAGTTCCCCCCAGCCCCAGCTCATGCCCCGTGTCTCCCTCGTGTTACCCCCCTCCCCCCCGCTCATGCCCCGTGTCTCCCGTGTTCACCCCCACCCCCCGCTCATGCCCTGTGTCTTCCCTGTTCCCCCCCACCCCTCGCTCAAGCCCCGTGTCTCCCTTCTTTCCACCCCACCCCCTTGCTCATGCCCCGTGTCTGCCCTGTTCCCCCCATCCCCCGCTCATGCCCTTATCTCCCTCCTTACCCCCAACCCCCCGCTCATGCCCCATGTCTCCCAGCAGTTCCCCCCAGCCCCAGCTCATGCCCCGTGTCTCCCTCGTGTTACCCCCCACCCCCCGCTCATGCCCCGTGTCTGCCCTGTACCCCCCACTCCCTGCTCATGCCCCGTGTCTCCCTCCTGTCCCCCCCACCCCCCGCTCATGCCCCGTGTCTCCCCTGTTCACCCCCACCCCCCGCTCATGCCCCATGTCTCCCCTGTCCCCCCCCACCCCCGCTCATGCCCCGTGTCCCCCCTTCTTTCCCCTCCCACCCCCCACTCATGCCCCGTGTCTGCCCTGTTCCCCCACACCCACTCATGCCCCGTGTCCCCCTTCTTTCCCCTCTCACCCCCCCACTCATGCCCCGTGTCTACCCTGTTCCCTCACCCCCCGCTCATGCCCCATGTCTCCCTCCTGTACCCCCCACTCCCCGCTCATGCCCCGTGTCTCCCCTGTTCAACCTCACCCCCGCTCATGCTCCGTGTTTGTCTCCCTACTTTTACCCCCACCCCTGCTCATGGCCTGTGTCTCCCCTGTTCACCCCCACCCCCCGCTCATTCCCTGTGTCTCCCTTCTTTCCCCCCACACCCGCTCATGCCCCGTGTCTCCCTTCTTTCGCTCCCCACCCTTGCTCATGCCCTGTGTATCCCTTCTTCCCCCCCACCCCGTGCTCATGGCCTGTGTCTCCCTTCTTTCCCTTACCACCCCCGCTCATGCCCCATGTCTCCCTTCTTTCCCCCAAACCCCTTCTCATGCCCCCAGTCTCCCTTCTTCCCCCACCCACCCCCGGCTCATGCCCCCTGTCTCCCTTCTTCCCCCCCACGCCCTGCTCATGCCCCGTGTCTCCCTTCTTTCCCCCGCTCATGCCCCGTGTCTCCCTTCTTCCCCCCCACCCCCGGCTCATGCCCCGTGTCTCCTTCTTTCCCCCCCCACCCCCGCTCATGCCCCATGTCTCCCTTCTTTCCCCCGCTCATGCCCCGTGTCTCCCTTCTTTCCCCCACCCCCTGCTCATGACCCGTGTCTCCCTCGTGTTCCCCCCACCCCCCGCTCATGCCCCGTGTCTCCCCTGTTCACCCCCACCCCCGCTCATGCTCCGTGTCTGTCTCCCTCCTTTTCCCACCCACCCCCGCTCATGGCCCATGTCTCCCCTGTTCTCCCCCACCACCCGCTCCTGCCCCTGTCTCCCTTCTTCCTCCCCACCCCCCGCTCATGCCCCATGTCTCCCTTCTTTCCCCCCACCCCCGCTCATGCCCCGTGTCTCCCTTCTTTCCACCCCCCCAACCCCCGCTCATGCCCCGTGTCTCCCCTGTTCACCCCCACCCCCTGCTCAGGCTCCGTGTCTTTCTCCCTTCTTCCCCCCCACACCCGCTCATGCCTCATGTCTCCCTTCACCCCCTCCACCCCCCGCTCATGCCCCGTGTCTCCCTTCTTTCCCTCTCCACCCCCCGCTCATGGCCGTGTCTCCCTTCTCCCCCCCCAACCCCCGCTCATGCCCCTTGTCTCCCTTCTTTCCCCCCCACACCCCGCTCATGCCCCGTCTCTCCCTTCTTTCCCCCCACCCCCTGCTCATGCCCCGTGTCTCCCTTCTTCCCCCCTCCAACCCCCACTCATGCCCCGTCTCCCTCCTGTACCCCCCACCCACCGCTCATGCCCCGTGTCTCCCTCCTGTACCCCCACCCCCTGTTCATGCCCTGTGCCTCCCTCCTGTACCCCCCACCACCCGGTCATGCCCCGTGTCTCCCTCCTGTCCCCCCGCTCATGCCCCGTGTCTCCCGTGTTCACCCCCACCCCCCACTCATGCCCTGTGTCTTCCCTGTTCCCCCCACCCCTCGCTCATGCCCCGTGTCTCCCTTCTTTCCCCCCCCACCCCCTTGCTCATGCCCCGTGTCTGCCCTGTTCCCCCCACCCCCCCTCTCATGCGCTGTGTCTCCCTCCCTACCCCCCACCCCCCGCTCATGCACCATGTCTCCCAGCAGTTCCCCCCAGCCCCAGCTCATGCCCCGTGTCTCCCTCGTGTTACCCCCCACCCCCCACTCATGCCCCGTGTCTGCTCTGTTCCCCCCAGCCCCCGCTCATGCCCCGTGTCTCCCTCCTGTATCCCCCACCCCCCGCTCATGCCCTGTGTCTGCCCTGTTCCCCCCACCCCCCATTCATGCCCTGTGTCTCCCTCCTGTTCCTCCCACCCCCTGCTCATGCCCCGTGTCTCTGTCATGTTACCCCCACCCCCCGCCCATGCCCCGTGTCTCCCTCGTGTTCCCCCCACCCCCCGCTCATGTCCTGTGTCTCCCCTGTTCACCCCCACCCCTGCTCCGTGTCTGTCTAACCCCTTTTCCCCCCATCCCCCGCTCATGGCCTGTGTCTCCCCTGTTAAACCCCACCCCCCGCTCATGCCCCGTGTCTCCTTTCTTTGCCCCCCACCCCCTGCTCATGCCCTGTGTCTCCCTTCTTTCCCCCCCACCCCCCGCTCATGCCCTGTGTCTCCCTTCTTTCCACCCCCACACACCCCGCTCATGCCCCGTGTCTCCCTTCTTTCTCACCTCACCCCCCGCTCATGCCCCGTGTCACCTTCTTCCACCCTCCACCTCCCCGCACATGCGCCGTGTATCCCTTCTTTCCCCCACCCCCGCTCATGCCCCTTGTCTCCCTTCCTTCCCCCCCACCCCCGCTCATGCCCTGTGTCTCCCTTCTTTCCCCTGCACCCCCGCTCATGCCCCGTGTCTCCCTTCTTTCCCCCCAACCCCCCGCTCATGCCCCGTGTCTCCCTTCTTTCCTCCCCACCCTCCGCTCATGCCCCGTGTCTCCCTTCCTTCCCCCGCTCATGCCCCATGTCTCCCTTCTTTTCCCCCACCCCCACTCATGCTCCATGTCTCCCTTCTTTCCCCCCACCCCCCGCTCACGCCCCGTGTCTCCCTTCTTTCCCCCCACCCCCGCTCATGCCCCGTGTCTCCCTTCTTTCCCCCCCACCCCCCGCTCACGCCCAGTGTCTCCCTTCTTTCCCCCCCACCCCCCGCTCATGCCCCGTGTCTCCCTTCTTTCCCCCGCACCCCCCGCTCATGCAATGTGTCTCCCTTCTTTCCCCGCTTATGCCCCGTGTCTCCATTCTTCCCCCCCACCCCCCACTCATGCCCTGCGTCTCCCTTCTTTTCCCCCACCCAACGCTCATGCCCCATGTCTCCCTTTCCCCCCTCCACCCCCCGCTCATGCCCCGTGTCTCCCTTCTCCCCCCCACCCCGTTCATGCCCCTTGTCTCCCTTCTTTCCCCCACCCCCCGCTTATGCTCCGTGTATCCCTTCTTCCCCCCTCCACCCACCGCTCATGCCCCGTGTCTCCCTCCTGTACCTCCCACCCACCGCTCATGCCCTGTGTCTCCCTCCTGTACCCCCCAACCCCCGCTCATGCCCCGTGTCTCCCTCCTGTACCCCCCACCGGCCGCTCATGCCCCGTGTCTATCTCCTGTCCCCCCACTCCCCCGTTTCTGCCCTGTTCCCCCACCCCTCGTTCATGCCCTGTGTCTCCCTCCTGTTCCCCCCACCCCCCGCTCATGCCCCGTGTCTCTGTCGTGTTACACCCCACTCCCCGCTCATGCCCCGTTTCTCCCTCATGTTCCCCCCGCTCATGCCCCGTGTCTCCCCTGTTCACCCCCACCCCTGCTCATGCTCCGTGTCTGTCTCCCTCCTTTTCCCCCCACCCCCCGCTCATGCCCCTTGTCTCCATTCTTACCCACCCACCCCCGGCTCATGCCCCGTGTCTCCCTTCTTTCCCCCCCACCCTCCGCTCATGCCCCGTGTCTCCCTTCTTTCCACCCCTGCACCCCCGCTCATGCCCCGTGTCTCCCTTCTTTCCCACCTCACCACCCGCTCATGCCCCGTGTCTCCCTTCTTTCTCTCCCCACCCCCCGCTCATGCGCCGTGTATCCCTTCTTTCCCCCCACCCCTCGCTCATGCCCCTTGTCTCCGTTCTTCCCCTCCCACCCCCCGCTCATGCCCTGTGTCTGCCTTCTTTCCCCCCCACACCCCGCTCATGCCCGTGTCTCCTTTCTTTCCCCCGCACCTCCCGCTCATGCCCCATGTCTCCCTTCTTTCCCCCCAACCCCCCGATCATGCCCCGTGTCTCCCTTCTTTCCTCCCCACCCTCCGCTCATGTCCCGTGTCTCCCTTCTTTCCCCGCTCATGCCCCATGTCTCCCTTCTTTCCCCCCCACCCCCACTTATGCCCCATGTCTCCCTTCTTTCCCCCCACCCCCACGTCTCCCTTCTTTCCACCCACCCCCGCTCATGCCCCGTGTCTCCCTTCTTTCCCCCCCACCCCCGCTCATGCCCGGTGTCTCCCTTCTTTTCCCCCCACCCCCGCTCATCCACTGTGTCTCCCTTCTTTCCCCCGCTCATGCCCCGTGTCTCCCTTCAAACCCCCCCCACCCCCCACTCATGCCCTGTGTCTCCCTTCTTTTCCCCCCACCCCCCGCTCATGCCCCGTGTCTCCCTTCTTTCCCCACTCCACCCCCCGCTCATGCCCCGTGTCTCCCTTCTTCCCCCATCCCCCGCTCATGCCCTGTGTCTCCCTGCTGTACCCCCCACCCCCTCTCATGCCCCGTGTCTCTCTCCTGTACCCCCCACCCTCTGCTCATGCCCCGTGTCTCCCTCCTGTCCCCCCCACCCCCCTGCTCATGCCCCGTGTCTCCCCTGTTCACCCCCCCGCTCATGCCCCATGTCTCCCCTGTCCCCCTCCACCCCCGCGTCCCCCCTTCTTTCCCCTCCCACCCCCCGCTCATGCCCCGTGTCCCCCTTCTTTCCCCTCCAACCCCCCCACTCATGCCCCGTGTCTGCCCTGTTCCCCCACCCGCCGCTCATGCCCTGTGTCTCCCTCCTGTACCCCCCACCCCCCGCTCATGCCCCGTGTCTCCCTTGTGTTCCCCCACCCCCCGCTCATGCCCCGTGTCTCCCTCGTGTTTCCCCCCACCCCCCGCTCATGCCCCGTGTCTCGCCTGTTCAACCTCACCCCCGCTCATGCTCCGTGTCTGTCTCCTTACTTTTACCCCCACCCCCGCTCATGGCCTGTGTCTCCCCTGTTCACCCCCACCCCCCGCTCATGCCCCGTGTCTCCCTTCTTCCACCCCACACCCCGCTCATTCCCTGTGTCTCCCTTCTTTCCCCCCCACACCCGCTCATGCCCCGTGTCTCCCTTCTTTCGCTCCCCACCCCCCGCTCATGCCCTGTGTCTCCCTTCTTCCCCCCCACCCCTTGCTCATGCCCTGTGTCTCCCTTTTTTCCCTTCCCACCCCCGCTCATGCCCCGTGCTTCCTTCTTTCCCCCACCCCCTGCTCATGCTCCCAGTCTCCCCTGTTCACCCCCACCCCTGCTCATGCTCCGTGTCTGTCTAACCCCTTTTCCCCCCATCCCCCGCTCATGGCCCGTGTCTCCCCTGTTAACCCCCACCCCCCGCTCATGCCCCGTGTCTCCTTTCTTTCCCCCCACCCCCTGCTCATGCCCTGTGTCTCCCTTCTTTCCCCCGCACCTCCCGCTCATGCCCTGTTTCCCTTCTTTCCACCCCCACACACCCCGCTCATGCCCCGTGTCTCCCTTCTTTCTCACCTCACCCCCCGCTCATGCCCCGTGTCTCCCTTCTTTCTCACCTCACCCCCCGCTCATGCCCCGTGTCTCCCTTCTTCCCCCCTCCAACTCCCGGCTCATGCGCCGTGTATCCCTTCTTTCCCCCCACCCCCCGCTCATGCCCCTTGTCTCCCTTCCTTCCCCCCTACCCCCCGCTCATGCCCTGTGTCTCCCTTCTTTCCCCTGCACCCCCTGCTCATGCCCCGTGTCTCCCTTCTTTCCCCCCAACCCCCCGCTCATAACCCCGTGTCTCCCTTCTTTCCTCCCCACCCTCCGCTCATGCCCCGTGTCTCCCTTCTTTCCCCAGCTCATGCCTCATGTCTCACTTCTTTCCCCCTACCCCCACTCATGCTCCATGTCTCCCTTCTTTCCTCCCACCCCCCGCTCACGCCCCGTGTCTCCCTTCTTTCCCCCACCCCCGCTCATGCCCCGTGTCTCCCTTCTTTCCCCCCCACTCCCCGCTCATGCCCAGTGTCTCCCTTCTTTCCCCCCCACCCCCCGCTCATGACCGGTGTCTCCCTTCTTTCCCCCCCACCCTCCGCTCATGCCCTGTGTCTCCCTTCTTTCCACCCCTGCACCCCCGCTCATGCCCCGTGTCTCCCTTCTTTCCCACCTCACCACCCGCTCATGCCCCGTGTCTCCCTTCTTTCTCTCCCCACCCCCCGCTCATGCGCTGTGTATCTCTTCTTTCCCCCCACCCCTCGCTCATGCCCCATGTCTCCCTTCTTTCCCACCAACCCCCCGCTCATGCCCCATGTCTCCCTTCTTTCCCCCCCACCCCCACTCATGCCCCATTTCTCCCTTCTTTACCCCCAACCCCGCGTCTCCCTTCTTTCCCCCAACCCCCCTCATGCCCCGTGTCTCCCTTCTTTCCCCCCCACCCCCCGCTCATGCCCGGTGTCTCCCTTCTTTTCCCCCCACCCCCGCTCATGCACTGTGTCTCCCTTCTATCACCCGCTCATGCCCCGTGTCTCCCTTCTTCCCCCCCACCCCCCACTCATGCCCTCTGTCTCCCTTCTTTTCCCCCCACCCCCCGCTCATGCCCCGTGTCTCCCTTCTTTCCCCACTCCACCCCCTGCTCATGCCCCGTGTCTCCCTTCTTCCCCCATCCCCCGCTCATGCCCCGTGTCTCCCTGCTGTACCCCCCACCCCCGCTCATGCCCCGTGTCTCTCTCCTGTACCCTCCACCCCCTGCTCATGCCCCGTGTCTCCCTCCTGTCCCCCCCACCCCCCTGCTCATGCCCCGTGTCTCCCCTGTTCACCCCCACCCCCGCTCATGCCCCGTGTCTCCCCTGTCCCCCTCCACCCCCGCTCATGCGCCGTGTCCCCCCTTCTTTCCCCTCCCACCCCCCCACTCATGCCCCGTGTCTGCCCTGTTCCCCCACCCACGCTCATGCCCCGTGTCCCCCTTCTTTCCCCTCCCACCCCCCCACTCATGCCCCGTGTCTGCCCTCTTCCCCCACCCCCGCTCATGCCCCGTGTCTCCCTCCTGTACCCCCCACCCGCCGCTCATGCCGTGTCTCCCTTGTATTCCTCCACCCCCGCTCATGCCCGTGTTTCCCCCACCCCCGCTCATGCCCCGTGTCTCCCCTGTTCAACCTCACCCCCGCTCATGCTCCGTTTCTGTCTCCTTACTTTTACCCCCACCCCCGCTCATGGCTTGTGTCTCCCCTGTTCACCCCCACCCCCCGCTCATGCCCCGTGTCTCCCTTCTTCCACCCCACACCCCGCTCATTCCCTGTGTCTCCCTTCTTTCCCCCCCACACCCGCTCATGCCCCGTGTCTCCCTTCTTTCGCTCCCAACCCCCCGCTCATGCCCTGTGTCTCCCTTCTTCCCCACCACCCCGTGCTCATGCCCTGTGTCTCCCTTCTTTCCCTTCCCACCCCCCGCTCATGCCCCGTGTCTCCCTTCTTTCCCCCACCCCCTGCTCATGCTCCCAGTCTCCCCTGTTCACCCCCACCCCTGCTCATGCTCTGTGTCTGTCTAACCCCTTTTCCCCCATCCCCCGCTCATGGCCCGTGTCTCCCCTGTTAACCCCACCCCCCGCTCATGCCCCGTGTCTCCTTTCTTTCCCCCCACCCCCTGCTCATGCCCTGTGTCTCCCTTCTTTCCCCCGCACCCCCCGCTCATGCCCTGTGTTTCCCTTCTTTCCACCCCCACACACCCCGCTCATGCCCCGTGTCTCCCTTCTTTCTCACCTCAGCCCCCGCTCATGCCCCGTGTCTCCCTTCTTTCTCACCTCACCCCCCGCTCATGCCCCGTGTCTCCCTTCTTCCCCCCTCCAACTCTCCGCTCATGCGCCGTGTATCCCTTCTTTCCCCCCACCCCCCGCTCATGCCCCTTGTCTCCCTTCCTTCCCCCCTACCCCCGCTCATGCCCTGTGTCTCCCTTCTTTCCCCTGCACCCCCTGCTCATGCCCCGTGTCTCCCTTCTTTCCCCCCAACCCCCCGCTCATAACCCCGTGTCTCCCTTCTTTCCTCCCCACCCTCCGCTCATGCCCCGTGTCTCCCTTCTTTCCCCCGCTCATGCCTCATGTCTCACTTCTTTCCCCCTACCCCCACTCATGCTCCATGTCTCCCTTCTTTCCCCCCACCCCCCGCTCACGCCCCGTGTCTCCCTTCTTTCCCCCAACCCCGCTCATGCCCCGTGTCTCCCTTCTTTCCCCCCCACTCCCCGCTCATGCCCAGTGTCTCCCTTCTTTCCCCCCCACCCCCCGCTCATGACCCGTGTCTCCCTTCTTTCCCCCCCACCCTCCGCTCATGCCCTGTGTCTCCCTTCTTTCCACCCCTGCACCCCCGCTCATGCCCCGTGTCTCCCTTCTTTCCCACCTCACCACCCGCTCATGCCCCGTGTCTCCCTTCTTTCTCTCCCCACCCCCGCTCATGCGCCGTGTATCTCTTCTTTCCCCCCCACCCCTCGCTCATGCCCCATGTCTCCCTTATTTCCCACCAACCCCCCGCTCATGCCTGTGTCTCCCTTCTTTCCTCCCCACCCTCCGCTCATGTCCCGTGTCTCCCTTCTTTCCCCGCTCATTCCCCATGTCTCCCTTCTTTCCCCCCCACCCCCACTCATGCCCCATTTCTCCCTTCTTTCCCCCCAACCCCGCGTCTCCCTTCTTTCCCCCCAACCCCCCTCATGCACCGTGTCTCCCTTCTTTCCCCCCCACCCCCCGCTCATGCCCGGTGTCTCCCTTCTTTTCCCCCCACCCTCGCTCATGCACTGTGTCTCCCTTCTATCACCCGCTCATGCCCCGTGTCTCCCTTCTTCCCCCCACCCCCACTCATGCCCTCTGTCTCCCTTCTTTTCCCCCCACCCCCCGCTCATGCCCCGTGTCTCCCTTCTTTCCCCACTCCACCCCCGGCTCATGCCCCGTGTCTCCCTTCTTCCCCCATCCCCCGCTCATGCCCCGTGTCTCCCTGCTGTACCCACCACCCCCGCTCATGCCCCGTGTCTCTCTCCTGTACCCTCCACCCCCTGCTCATGTCCCGTGTCTCCCTCCTGTCCCCCCCACCCCCCTGCTCATGCCCGTGTCTCCCCTGTTCACCCCCACCCCTGCTCATGCCCTGTGTCTCCCCTGTCCCCCTCCACCCCCGCTCATGCCCCGTGTCCCCCCTTCTTTCCCCTCCCACCCCCCCACTCATGCCCCGTGTCTGCCCTGTTCCCCCACCCACGCTCATGCCCCGTGTCCCCCTTCTTTCCCCTCCCACCCCCCCACTCATGCCCCGTGTCTGCCCTGTTCCCCCACCCCCCGCTCATGCCCCGTGTCTCCCTCCTGTACCCCCCACCCGCCGCTCATGCCGTGTCTCCCTTGTATTCCTCCACCCCCCGCTCACGCCCCGTGTCTCCCTCGTGTTTCCCCCACCCCCCGCTCATGCCCCCTGTCTCCCCTGTTCAACCTCACCCCTGCTCATGCTCCGTGTCTGTCTCCTTACTTTTACCCCCACCCCCGCTCATGGCCTGTGTCTCCCCTGTTCACCCCCACCCCCCGCTCATGCCCCGTGTCTCCCTTCTTCCACCCCACACCCCGCTCATTCCCTGTGTCTCCCTTCTTTCCCCCCACACCCGCTCATGCCCCGTGTCTCCCTTCTTTCGCTCCCAACCCCCCGCTCATGCCCAGTGTCTCCCTTCTTCCCCACCACCCCGTGCTCATGCCCTGTGTCTCCCTTCTTTCCCTTCCCACCCCCCGCTCATGCCCCGTGTCTCCCTTCTTCCCCCCACCCCCTGCTCATGCCCCCAGTCTCCCTTCTTTCCCCCCCACCCCCGGCTCATGCCCGTTTCTCCCTTCTTTCCCCCCCACCCCTGCTCATGCCCCGTGTCTCCCTTCTTCCCCCCCACCCCCGCTCATGCCCCCTGTCTCCCTTCTTTCACCCCAAACCCTGGTTCATGCCCCGTGTCTCCCTTCTTTCCCTCCCACCCCCCCGCTCATGCCCCGTGTCTCCCTTCTTTACACTCCTCACCACCTGCTCATTCCCCGTGTCTCCCTTCTTTCCCCCTCCACCCACTGCTCATGCCCTGTGTCTCCCTTCTTCCCCCCACCCCCCACTCATGCCCAGTGTCTCCCTCCTGTACCCCCACCCCCGCTCATGCCCGTGTCTCCCTCCTGTACCCCCCAACCCCCGCTCATGCCCCATGTCTCCCTCCAGTCCCGGCCCAATCCCCCGCTCATGCTCCATGTCTCCCCTGTTCACCCCCAGCCCCCGCTCATGCCCCCTGTCTCCCCTGCCCCCCCCCCACCCCTGTCATGAACTTCAGATCACGCCCCTTCTGGACCACTTGGTCCTTGTCTCAACGGGGCTTACATTCCGTACTACTTCCAACATGCCGTCGAGAGCTGAAGCCCTTGCTCGCTCCATGCGCTGAACACGCCTTCCACAGCTCAGCGCGTCTCAATGCTATTGCAGAGTAGCCCAGACGTGTGTTCGTAGTTCGCAGTATTGTTTCCTTTGTCCCAGTGCTATTACCCACTCCTGTCCCTTTCTCCCTTCCTGGTTCTGAGCATTTCTAGCCTTTCCCAGTCTCCCGGATTCCTGGACTCCGCGATCCCGGAACTAAACGCAACCTGGAACCAGATGAGACACGAGCAGCGCTGTTCAAGACCAGGAGCGTTCGCAAGAAGGCAGCGATCGAAGTCACCGGCAACCACCGGACCAAGGTGAGAAGGGGGGAACTCCTTTACAGTTTGAGACGTCACCCAATCGAACCTAAAAACGAGATGGAAGCCGCCGTGCAGGACTTAATGCAACGCATGCAAGAACTACCAACCGAGGTTCAAAATCTTAAGGCGGAAAACGCTGCGCTCAAACAATTGGTCTTATCCCGGGATTCTGCTACAAAGGAGGGTGCCCTGTTGGGCGGTATTGTTGACAAGTATGATGGTTTGGCAAAAACACTCCGCGGATTCCTGGATACATGCCTGGTCCACTTTACCTTTAAGCCCTATTATTTCTAAACTCCTAGGGTTAAGGTGGCTTTCATCATATCCCACCTTTCCGGCAACGCCTTATCTTGGGCAACACCCCTTGTTAACGCCGGCGATGCCCTCCTACACGACTACGATGGGTTCATACAGGTCCTTAAAGGCATGTTTGACCGTCCAGAGCACGTCTATACTGCCCAAGAACGCTTGCTGGATTTTCAACAGGGCTCCCAAGATATGCTCACTTATGTGACAAGATTTAAACAATTGGCCAAGGAAGCAGACTGGTCCTCTGAGGCTAGTTTTACTCTGTTCAGGAGAGGCCTAAACGATGAGATCAAGGATGAACTGGCCAGGGTGGTGTTAGGATAGTTAGACTTTGAAGGAAGGGAGGTGTTAAGAGTGACTCCCTGTCCTCTTGGAGTATGTATGATGAGTGCCTGAGCAGTGATGTCATGAATGGAGTGTTTCGGTATGATTAGGTGGAATGCTGTGTGGTGAGTGTTCTACCCAGGGACAGTTGAGATTATGTAGCCTGGGTGGTGGGAGCCAGTGGGCTCCAATTTGATCCTGTAACTACTAAAGAATCTCCTGATGACACCTGAATAAAGTAACAATAAGTACTTCTGGCCTCCAGCGTATCCTTTACCCAGCTGACCCCGCCTAGGGTCATAACATATATTGGCGACGAGGCATGGTCTTGATCAAGGCGGACCCTGAGAAGAAGCTGGATAAGACAGGTACCTGCATGAATGGGGCCAGACATTGGGAGAAAAGGATGAGAGAGAGGAGAAAGGACTGCTGCGGGGGGTGCAGCACAGGATCACAGAGACTGAGAAAAAGGAGGGGGCCCACTGCCCCCCATGATGAGTCCCACCACCCAGGGGAAAAGAGGGCGTCTCTAGTGGCTTTCAAAAGATGATAACAGATAATGGCACCCGGTAACATGAGAGGTGGTGTTTTAGTTTCCACACAAGGTAACCCAAGAGACTGTTCCTGTTGGCACTACAGGGTTAAAATGTTTGTACCAGAAGTCGCTCTTGTTGTACCAGGGAGAGGCGCCAGAGACGCATCTGTCACTGCTGGTGTAGAGCTGACGTGGAGCTAGGAAATGCAAGCTCTAAGGAGTGAAGTGAGTGCCATTCCTGGAGAGCCGCTAAGTCGATAGTATGCTGAGACTGTCTAAACGAACCTGCGTCCGTGGAAAAACACCCATTGCTGTAGGATGGCAGTAAGAGTGTGCTGCAGTGAAGGGTTGTCAGCTTGCCAGCCGCCTAATATATCACGATGTTATGTGAGTGAGGAGCCGTGGTACTGGGCACGTCCCACTCATGGGGATAACATGTCTTAGTCTCAGACGTCCCGTAACGCGCAGGGTGACAGTTGGAGCCCTGGAGCTCCATGCGGCCTCATCTCCCATCCTGTAGTGATGATGTCATCAACCCAGCAGGGGGACTCAGCGATTGTGTGGAATGATGGATCATGAAGATTCTGTACTGTCAGAGAATGCCCGGTGCTTAGAAGTTCGTGTCTATCCGGTGAGCTGTATCAGGGTTTCGAGTAAAGGACCCTGCAACGTCATTCAGTGTGACCAGGAAATGAGTTTCCTTTCCGTGTACCGGGTTCCTAAATTAGCTGCGTCGTAGTGGAGACTGACACATGAATTGACTACCATTGCCTTTCAAGGGGAAGGAAGGAGTGCTGCGTGAAATGATGGGGCAGTGTTGCGAGCCTGCCTCTACTAGAGTGGCATTAAATTGAACTTTGACTCGAAGCAAGTAAGGTTCTCATCGTAATGCAGCTGAGCCTTGTTATTACCGTTACTGTTTTTCATGTCCCAAGCAGAGTCAGTCATTGCAAAGTATTTTATGGACGAGATACTGATTTAACGGAATGTTCCACAGCCAAGAAAATGCAATGTTGGATTTTGTGAGGTTGTACATTATTGTTGGAAATACCAAAGAGGGATTGTTTCGCTTGTTCAGTAGATTGAACTATAGTTTTGTGTGAATGGAGTGTGTGGACGGTTTCGTATGTTGCAGATTTTAAAAGCTTCGACCAGAGTGATTCTGTGCGGAGAGTGCAGCTATATAGCGAGCTATTAATAGTGGTTCACTGCATATCAGAATAACAGTTTGAGGATTTGCAGGAGGTTACGTTTCATCATAGAACCATGCAAAGTGGACTTTATAATGCGGCAGAGTTTGCCTTTGCACTTCTTGGAATTTACATTTGCATGGAAGTGTGAATGGGTAGGTTAGCTTGTGTCAGTTTAACAACTATTTGAGGAATTGCAGGTTGTTTACGTTGCAGTTTCAGGCAACATGGACTTTTAGTGTTTCTTTTACTAAAAGAAGATGTTTAAAAGTGCAGACTTAGGAAATGTCAAAGTGAGTAAAGTTTAGGAAATGTTAAGATATTTGTCTACTTCCGAGAAATTTTCTGTAGTAATGATGTGCATCTTGTACATGTCATCAGCATGGGTCTGTGTGGCCCATTCATGAGTATGTTGAGCATGGGTGAGTGTTGTCCATTCATGTGTGTTATGAGTATGGGTGTGTGTGTGGCCCATTGAAGTGTATTACAAGTATGGGTGTGTATGGCCCTCTGATGTGTGTTACACACTGGATGTGCACAATGGGTGTGCGTTGCACACTGGAGCTTGTAGTGAGCAGGTGTGTGTGTGTTCATTAAAGTGTATTATGAGCATGGGTGAGTGTAGCCCATTGAAGTGTATTGCAAGTATGGGTGAGTATGGCCCATTGATGTGAGTTACACTTGGTGTTCTCAGAGGTAACTGGTTTTAGGAATGGTTGTTTGGGTGTGCGTAGCCCATTGAAGTGTAATTTCAAGTATGGGTGTGTATGGCCCATTGATGTGAGTTACACTTGGTGTTCTCAGTGGTAATTGGTTTTAGGAATAGTTGTTTGGCAGGACGCTGCCTGCATGCTGTTCGTGGCGCGAGAGTGAGGGGACGCTTTCATGTCTCGTGTCTGATGGTGAGTTAAAGGGTGTGTGTGTGTTTCATCCCAAGGTCACCTAGTGGCATTTTGTCCAAGCTGTGAGTTGGCTTGGGTAGGTTTTCTTGTTTCTTAAATTGAGTTGCAGAGAGTGTCATCTTCCGGTGGCACTTCCCTGTAATTTTTGGGCTAATTTGACTTTTCCATCTAGTTGCCGGAGGTTTTCGTTGTTGTTAGATGTGTTGGGTTGAGACCTGACTGCTGATGGCTCAGATTGGAACGGCCGCCAATCTGGGATCGGTGTTTGGGTACTTGTTGTGGAATTCCTCTGGTGGGAGTGGCCCTAGTGTGTATGAGTTGTGAGTGAGTTGCTGACTGTCCGGTATCGTGTGAGTGGTATATGGGATCTGGTGCCCTTCTAAGATCGCCCTGTGGTGACTGTGCATAGTTAGTTATTGTTTGCTTTGTCAGAGCATGACCTGGTTTATCCCGAGCTAGGGAGTTTGCGCGTGGGTGTGGCAGCCCCATGATTTTGCCCGTGGCAGGGGTCAAATAAAAGGAGTCAAGAGTTCTTTGAGGGTCTGTGGATTTGCTTTGGCGTGTATGCCCACGGTGGGCCGGTTTGCGCTCGTAGGTGGCAGCTGCGAGGTTCCCTGGTGGCGGTGGGGAATGGAAGGTGATCAGTGTTTTCTGATGGATTGTGAGAGTAGTTGAGGCGGCTGGGTCTTGTGCTTGTTTGGTTTGTCATGTTGGAGACATTCCCCCAGGAGCCTGGTACTGGCTATGGTGTGCCTGTGTGTGTGTTGCGCCCTTCCATGCGAGTGTTGTGCATTTTAAGGAGGAAAGGTGTTGGTGTCGATTGAAGGAAGGGAGGTGTTAGGATAGTTAGACTTTGAAGGAAGGGAGGTGTTAAGAGTGACTCCCTGTCCTCTTGGAGTATGTATGATGAGTGCCTGAGCAGTGATGTCATGAATGGAGTGTTTGGGTATAATTAGGTGGAATGCTGTGTGGTGAGTGTTCTACCCAGGGACAGTTGAGATTATGTAGCCTGGGTGGTGGGAGCCAGTGGGCTCCAATTTGATCCTGTAACTACTAAAGAATCTCCTGATGACACCTGAATAAAGTAACAATAAGTACTTCTGGCCTCCAGCATATCCTTTACCCAGCTGACCCCGCCTAGGGTCATAACAGGTGGCCAGACCAAATTCATTCCAAGCACTAATGGACCTGGCCTTGCAAATAGACTTTCACATCCAGGAAAGGAAGGCTGAAAGGAAGAAATCCAAGGGAAACCCACCCAAGACGTTCTTTGAGAGCACAGGGAGAATGGACGCAAACCCAAGTCCAGCCCCAGAACCTGAACCCATGCAAATTGGAGCCTTTTGTGGACCCATATCACCTCAAGAAAGATTGAGAAGGATCCATATGGGTTTGTGTATGTTTTGTGCTTCAGACAAACATTTGGTCAGGGAATGTCCTCTGGCACCTCCTCAGCTTTCGGGAAACGCCAGCTCCCGATCTTAAATGGAGCAGAGATTCGGGAGAGAGATGTTTGCTCCACACCAATTCCATCCTTAAACTCTCCTGGACAAAACAGTTTGGTGATACTACAGGCCTTCCTGACGCCCTCCAAAGACAAGACCTATCCCATTCTGGCCTTGGTAGACTGCGGAGCTATGGGAATTTTCATTGATCAAGACTGGGTTGTTAGTCATCATATTCCGTACGGGACACGAAATACCATGCAGCTGGTGGAAGCAATTGACGGAAGACCCCTCTCTTCAGGACCCATAAGCCTGCAGACTAAAGAGATCCAACTTTCCATAAACCATCATCAAGAGCGGATTACAATCGACATCATTAAGTCAGCCCATTACCCCATGGTTTTGGGCATGCCCTGGTTACAAAAGCACAATCCGTATATCAATTGGACAGCAGGATCATTATTCCTGGGCTCAGAGTTCTGTATGTCCCACTGTCTATCCCTGGATCCCTCCTCAGTAACTCCTAAAGAACCACCAAGAGACCAAGAAACACCACTCATGGTTTCCAATATCATACAAGTTCCAGAGGCCTATCAGGGATATGCTGATGTATTTTCTACTGCCATAGTCCAGGTCTTACCCCCTCACAGGCCCGAAGACTGTGCCATAGATACGGATTCCTCAGCAGTAATTCCTTTCGGCAGAATGTTCATTCTTTCCGAACCCGAGAAAAAGGCCCTTCGGGAATACCTAGACACTAATCTTGAAAAGGGCACAATAAGACCCTCGAAATCTCCAGCGGGTGCTTCATTGTTCTTCGTTCCCAAGAAGGATACCAAGGAACTCAGACCTTGCCTCGACTATAAAGGCTTAAATCAATGCACCCTCAAGGATCAGTACCCACTGCCCCTGATCTCTGATATCCTGGAAGCTGTGAGAGGAGCCGTAATATTCACCAAATTGGTTCTCAGGGGTGCCTACCATTTGATCCATATCCGGGAAGGAGACGAGTGGAAGACCGCCTTTAGAACACCCTTTGGCCACTACGAGTACCTGGTCATGCCCTTTGGACTAGCCAATGCCCCAACAGTATTCCAACGTTTTATGGATAGGGTGTTCTCTGATATGTTGTTTCTCTTCGTCATTGTCTATCTGGACGACATATTGATTTTTTCCAAGGACCCTCTGAAGCATGAAGGACATGTTAAGGCAGTTCTACAAAGACTCCGGGAACATCACCTTTTAGCCAAGCCTGAAAAATGTTTGTTTCACGTTACCTCTGTGCACTATCTGGGATTTATCCTTAGTCCAGAGGGGATTGGCATGGACCCTTCAAAAGTAAAGGCCATTCTCGCCTGGCCTACTCCCACATCCGTGAAACAAATCCAATCCTTCCTAGGACTATCCAATTTCTACCGGAAGTTCATAGCCACCTTTTCCGAGATTGTACAACCCATAGTGGCTCTGCTAAAGAAGGACACCCCATTTGTCTGGTCAACATTACAAGAAACTGCATTCCAGCGTTTAAAGACTGAGTTCACACAAGCTCCCATTTTGGCTCAACTCGATACAAGTTGACCCTTTTTTGTGGAAACAGATGCCTCTAATTACGCTATAGGAGCAGTGTTGAAGCAGAAGATGGGGGATGATTTGGAACACCCCGTTGCTTATCTGTCAAGAACCTTAACTCCTAGTGAAACACACTACTCCATCCTGGAAAAGGAACTCTTAGACATTCACCAAGCCTTCACTGAATGGTGACATCTACTTCTGGGTGCCAGACATCCTGTCCAAGTCTGTACTGATCATCGAATCCTTCAGATTCTACAGTCACTGGAGTGCAGGAACAGTCTTCAGGCACGTTGGGCCAACTTTTTTGCCCAGTATCAGTTCCACATTACCCATGTCCCTGGATCACAGAACCTGATCACTGACGCCTTGTCTCGCCGTCCTAACTACGTGACCACTGAAGATAAGGCATTTCCTAAAATGTTCACTCCCACGATCTTCGTAGCCCAAGCAGTTGATCTCCTGGAAGAAGTCCGATCGCAAACTCAATCCTCGGAATTATGGAAGGACATTTCAACACAAAATCTCTGGAAATTATGAGCCAAGGAAGGCTACTTATTCAAGGACAATGCACTACTCATTCCTACGCGGAAGTTGCAGCAAAAAATAATAAACCTTTGTCATAACACACTCCATTCCGGGCACCGAGGTATCACCAACACCCTCCGTCTTATACAGAGACAGTTCTGGTGGCCTAAAATGAAGTCTGACGTGCAGCAATACATCCAGGCTTGAATAACCTCTGCCCAAAATAAACATGATAACAAGAGACCGGCTGGTCTTCTTCTGCAGCCCACTCTACCCTATAAACCATGGGAAATCATTGCTACAGACTCCATAGTCGAGTTACCACCTACCCGAGGATATACTACCATCATGGTCACCATAGATTTGTTTACCCATATGGCCCATTTTTATGCCACTGATGAAACTACCCTCCTCTTCAGAGCTAGCTAGAATATTTCTGGAACACATATTCCGACTACATGGGCTTCCGTCCAAGATCATATCTGACCGGGGTCCCCAATGCATTTCACAATTCTGGAAACACCTCTGTCGGGTACTAGGAATCCAACGTGCCCTCTCTTCAGGATATCACCCCCAAACCAACGGAGCCACAGAATGTGCAAATCAGACCCTGGAACAATATCTCCGATGTTTCGCCACCAAGGTCCAGGATGACTGGTCTCTCATGATACCCGTTGCGGAATTCGCTTACAACAACTCCGAACAATCAGCACTACAGACCAGCCCCTTTTATTGTAGGCAGGGGCTCCATCCATCGGTCTTACCCTCGGTTCTTCCTTACCCTACACCAGTACCTACTGTTGACTCCTGGATCGAAACTCTTATCAACATTCACCAGAGGCTAAAGAACACTTAGAGAAAGCCAGATTACAGACCAAGAGGTATGCGGATTCCAAGAGAAGACCAGGTCCTTCCTATTCGGTCGGTGACCGAGTGTGGTTGTCATCAAAACTACTTCCCCGACACTTACGACCAAAGAAGCTGGCTCCCCGCTACTATGGTCCATTTACCATCAAGGAG
Source organism: Ambystoma mexicanum (assembly GCF_040938575.1). Lineage (NCBI taxonomy): Eukaryota > Metazoa > Chordata > Amphibia > Caudata > Ambystomatidae > Ambystoma > Ambystoma mexicanum. The sequence goes on along the minus strand of NC_090940.1, from coordinate 241,240,010 downwards.
ATTATCAATCCTGTCTCATATCGAATCAAGCTACCTGACTCCTGGAAAATAATTCATCCAGTTTTTCACACATCCCTATTGAAACCCTACATCCAATCCTCTCGAAAATCCAGTAGACCACCTTCTCTACTGGTTGACAACCAACTGGAATATGAGGTGTCCCGGATGAGCGACTCCAGGTATAAGCAGGGCCATCTTCAATACCTAGTGGAGTGGAAAGGATATCCTCCTAGCAAAAGGACCTGGGAACCTATTTCAAATATCAAGGCGCCTCGGTTGCTCAGAAGATTTCACCTAATAGACCCGGGCAAACCTGGACGGGAAGGCCTTCAGAGGAGGCATGCTGTCATGAACTTCAGCTCACGCCCCTTTTGGACCTCCGGTCCTTGTCTCAACGGGGCTTACATTCCGTACTACTTCCAACATGGCCGTCCAGAGCTGAAGCCCTTGCTCGCTCCATGCGATGAACGTGGCGTGATCTATTTATAGACCATGCCTTCCGTGGCTCCGCGCGTCTCAATGCTATTGCAGAGTAGCCCAGACGTGTGTTCTTAGCTCGCAGTATTGTTTCCTTTGTCCCAGTGCTATTACCCACTCCTGTCCCTTTCTCCCTTCCTGGTTCCGAGCATTTCTAGACTTTCCGAGTCTCCCGGATTCCTGGACTCCATGATCCCGGAACAAAACACAACCTGGAACCAGACAAGACTCGAGCAGCGCTGTTCAAGACCAGAAGCGTTCGCAAGAAGGCAGCGATCAAAGTCACCGGCAAACACCGGACCCAGGTGAGAAGGGGGAAACTCCTTGACAACCTTCCGCTCATGCCCTGTGTCTCCCTTCTTTCCCCTGACCCCCGTTCATGCCCCGTTTCTGCCCTGTTCCCCCACCCCCCGCTCATGCCCCGTGTCTCCCTCCTGTACCCCACCCTCCGCTTATGCCCTGTGTCTCCCTCATGTTCCCCCCACCCCCCACTCATGCCCTGTGTCTCCCCTGTGTTACCCCCCCGCCCCCGTTCATGCCCCGTGTCTCCCTTCTTTCACCCCCACACCCCTGCTCATGCCCTGTGTCCCCCTTCTTTCCCCCCACCCCTGCTCATGCCCCGTGTCTCCCTTCTTTCCCCCCCACCCCCGCTCATGCTCCGTGTCTCCCTTCTTTCCCGCCACCCCACGCTCATGCCCCGTGTCTCCCTTCTTCCCCCCCACCCCCTGCTCATGCCCCGTGTCTCCCTTCTTTACCCTACCCACCCCCCACTCATGCCCCGTGTCTCCCTTCTTTCCCCCTCTACCCCCCACTCATGCCCCGTGTCTCCCTTCTTCCCCCCCACTCCCGCTCATGTCCTGTGTCTCCCTCCTGTACCCCCCACCCCCCACTCATGCCCCGTGTCTCTCTCCTAAACCCCCTGCCCCCCGCTCATGCCCTGTGTCTCCCTCCTGTACCTCCCACCCCCTGCTCATGCCCCATGTCTCCCTCCTGTCCCCCCACCCCCCTCTCATGCCCTGTGTCTCCCCTGTTCACCCCCACCCCCCGCTCATGCCCCGTGTCTACCCTGTTACCCCCACCCCCCGCTCATGCCCCGTGTCTCCCTTTCCCCCCCCACCCCCACTCATGCCCTGTGTCTGCCCTGTTCCCTCACCCCCCGCTCATGCCCCGTGTCTCCCTCCTGTATCCCCACCCCCTGCTCATGCCCTGTGTCTCCGTCATGTTATCCCCCATGCCCCACTCATGCCCCGTGTGCCCCCCACCCCCTGCTCATGCCCCGCTCATGCCCCGTGTGCCCCCACTCCCTGCTCATGCCCTGTGTCTGCCCTGTTCCTCCCACCCCTCGCTCATGTCCCGTGTCTCTGTCGTGTTACCCCCCAACCCCCGCTCATGCCCTGTGTCTCCCTCATGTTCCCCCCACCCCCCGCTCATGCCCCGTGTCTCCCCTGTTCACCCCCACCCCCGCTCATGCTCCGTGTCTGTCTCCCTCCTTAAAATCATGGCCCATGTCTCCCCTGTTCACCCCCACCACCCGCTCCTGCCCGTGTCTCCCTTCTTCCTCCCCACCCCCTGCTCATGCCCCGTGTCTCCCTTCTTTCCCCCCACCCCCGCTCATGCCCCGTGTCTCCCTTCTTTCCACCCCCCAACCCCTGCTCATTCCCCGTGTCTCCCTTCTTTCCCACCTCACCCCCGGCTAATGCCTGAGTCTGCCTTCTTTCGCACCCGACCCCCGGCTCATGCCCGTGTCTCCCTTCTTTCCCCCCCAACCCCTGCTCATGCCCTGTGTCTCCCTTCTTTCTCCCCCACCCCCCGCTCATGCACCGTGTCTCCCTTCTTTCCCCCCCACCCCTGCTCATGCCCCGTGTCTCCCTATTTTCCCCCGCTCATGCCCCGTGTCTCCCTTCTTTCCCACACCCCCTGCTCATGCCCCGTGTCTCCCTTCTTTCCCCCCCACCCCCCACTCATGCCCCGTGTCTCCCCTGTTCACCCCCACCCCCGCTCATGCTCCGTGTCTGTCTCCCTCCTTTTCCCACCCACCCCCGCTCATGGCCCATGTCTCCCCTGTTCACCCCCACCACCCGCTCCTGCCCGTGTCTCCCTTCTTCCTCCCCACCCCCCGCTCATGCCCCGTGTCTCCCTTCTTCCCCCCCCACCCCCGCTCATGCCCCGTGTCTCCCTTCTTTCCACCCCCCCAACCCCCGCTCATGCCCCGTGTCTCCCCTGTTCACCCCTGCTCATGCTCCGTGTCTTTCTCCCTTCTTCCCCCCACACCCACTCATGCCTCATGTCTCCCTTCACCCCCTTCACCACCCCCTGCTCATGGCCCGTGTCTCCCTTCTCCCCCCCAACCCCCGCTCATGCCCCTTGTCTCCCTTCTTTCCCCCCCACACCCCGCTCATGCCCCGTCTCTCCCTTCTTTCCCCCCACCCCCTGCTCATGCCCCGTGTCTCCCTTCTTCCCCCCTCCATCCCCCACTCATGCCCCGTGTCTCCCTCCTGTACCCCCCACCCACCGTTCATGCCCCGTGTCTCCCTCCTGTCCCCCCCGCTCATGCCCCTTGTCTCCCGTGTTCACCCCCACCCCCTGCTCATGCCCTGTGTCTTCCCTGTTCCCCCCACCCCTCGCTCATGCCCCGTGTCTCCCTTCTTTCCCCCCACCCCCTTGCTCATGCCCCGTGTCTGCCCTGTTCCCCCCACCCCCTGCTCATGCCCCGTGTCTCCCTCCGTACCCCCCACCCCGCGCTCATGCCCCATGTCTCCCAGCAGTTCCCCCCAGCCCCAGCTCATGCCCCGTGTCTCCCTCGTGTTACCCCCCACCCCCTGCTCATGCCCCGTGTCTGCCCTGTTCCCCCTGGCCCCCGCTCATGCCCCGTGTCTCCCTCCTGTATCCCACCCCCCCCGCTCATGCCCTGTGTCTGCCCTGTTCCCTCCACCCCCGTTCATGCCCTGTGTCTCCCTCCTGTTCCTCCCACCCCCCGCTCATGCCCCGTGTCTCTGTCATGTTACACCCCACTCCCCGCTCATGCCCCGTGTCTCCCTTGTGTTCCCCCCGCTCATGCCCCGTGTCTCCCCTGTTCACCCCCACCCCTGCTCATGCTCCTTGTCTGTCTCCCTTCTTTTCCCCCCACACCCCGCTCATGCACCTTGTCTCCATTCTCACCCACCCACCTCCTGCTCATGCCCCGTGTCTCCCTTCTTTCCCCCCACCCTCCGCTCATGCCCCGTGTCTCCCTTCTTTCCACCCTTGCACCCCCGCTCATGCCCCGTGTCTCCCTTCTTTCCCACCTCACCACCCGCTCATGCCCCGTGTCTCCCTTCTTTCTCTCCCCACCCCCCGCTCATGCGCCGTGTATCCCTTCTTTCCCCCCCACCCCTCGCTCATGCCCCTTGTCTCCCTTCTTCCCCTCCTACCCCCCGCTCATGTCCATTGTCTCCCTTCTTTCCCCCCACCCCCCGCTCATGCCCGTATCTCCCTTCTTTCCCCCGCACCTCTCGCTCATGCCCCATGTCTCCCTTCTTTCTCCCCAACCCCCCGCTCATGCCCCGTGTCTCCCTTCTTTCCTCCCCACCCTCCGCTCATGTCCCGTGTCTCCCTTCTTTCCCCCGCTCATGCCCCATGTTTCCCTTCTTTCCCCCCACCCCCACTCATGCCCCATGTCTCCCTTCTTTCCCCCCACCCCCGCGTCTCCCTTCTTTCCCCCTCCCCCGCTCATGCCCTGTGTCTCCCTTCTTTCCCCCCCACCCCCCGTTCATGCCCTGTGTCTCCCTCCTGTACCCCCCACCACCCGGTCATGCCCCGCGTCTCCCTCCTGTCCCCCCGCTCATGCCCTGTGTCTCCCATGTTCACCCCCACCCCCGCTCATGCCCTGTGTCTTCCCTGTTCCCCCCCACCCCTCGCTCATGCCCCGTGTCTCCCTTCTTTCCCCCGCACCCCCTTGCTCATGCCCCATGTCTGCCCTGATCCCCACACCCCCCGCTCATGCCCCGTGTCTCCCTCCATACCCCCACGCCCCGCTCATGCCCCATGTCTCCCAGCAGTTCCCCCCAGCCCCAGCTCATGCCCCGTGTCTCCCTCATGTTACCCCCCACCCCCGGCTCATGCCCCGTGGCTGCCCTGTTCCCCCCAGCCCCTGCTCATGCCCCGTGTCTCCCTCCTGTATCCCCCACCCCCGCTCATGCCCTGTGTCTGCCCTGTTCCCCCCACCCCCCGTTCATGCCCTGTGTCTCCCTCCTGTTCCTCCCACCCCCGCTCATGCCCCGTGTCTCTGTCATGTTACCCCCCACCCCCCGCCCATGCCCCCTGTCTCCCTCGTGTTTCCCCCACCCCCCGCTCATGTCCTGTGTCTCCGCTGTTCACCCCCACCCCTGCTCATGCTCCGTGTCTGTCTAACCCCTTTTCCCCCCATCCCCCGCTCATGGCCCGTGTCTCCCCTGTTAACACCCACCCCCCGTTCATGCCCCGTGTCTCCTTTCTTTCCCCCCACCCCCTGCTCATGCCCTGTGTCTCCCTTCTTTCCCCCCCACCCCCCGCTCATGCCCTGTGTCTCCCTTCTTTCCACCCCCACACACCCCGCTCATGCCCCGTGTCTCCCTCCTGTACCTCCCACCCACCGCTCATGCCCCGTGTCTCCCTCCTGTACCCCCAACCCCCGCTCATGCCCCGTGTCTCCCTCCTGTACCCCCACCACCCGCTCATGCCCCGTGTCTCCCTCCTGTCCCCCCACCCCCCTGTTTCTGCCCTGTTCCCCCACCCCTCGTTCATGCCCTGTGTCTCCCTCCTGTTCCCCCCACCCCCCCGCTCAAGCCCCGTGTCTCTGTCATGTTACACCCCACTCCCTGCTCATGCCCCGTGTCTCCCTCGTGTTCCCCCCGCTCATGCCCCGTGTCTCCCCTGTTCACCCCCACCCCTGCTCATGCTCCTTGTCTGTCTCCCTCCTTTTCCCCCCACCCCCCGCTCATGCCCCTTGTCTCCATTCTTACCCACCCACACCCTGCTCATGCCCCGTGTCTCCCTTCTTTGCCCCCCACCCTCCGCTCATGCCCCGTGTCTCCCTTCTTTCCACCCCTGCACCCCCGCTCATGCCCCGTGTCTCCCTTCTTTCCCACCTCACCCCCCGCTCATGCGCCATGTATCCCTTCTTTCCACCCCACCCCTTGCTCATGCCCCTTGTCTCCCTTCTTCCCCTCCCAACCCCCCGCTCATGCGCCATGTATCCCATCTTTCCACCAAACCCCTTGCCCATGCCCCTTGTCTCCCTTCTTCCCCTCCCACCCCCCGCTCATGCCCCGTGTCTCTCTTCTTCCCCCCCACCCCCTGCTCATACCCGTGTCTCCCTTCTTTCCCCCGCACCCCCTGCTCATGCCCCATGTCTCCCTTCTTTCCCCCCAACCCCCCGCTCATGCCCCGTGTCTCCCTTCTTTCCTCCACACCCTCCACTCATGTCCCGTGTCTCCCTTCTTTCCCCCGCTCATGCCCCATGTCTCCCTTCTTTCCCCCCACCCCCACTCATGCCCCATGTCTCCCTTCTTTCCCCCCACCCCCGCTCATGCCCCGTGTCTCCCTTCTTTCCCCCCCATCCCCGCTCATGCCCAGTGTCTCCCTTCTTTTCCCCCCACCCCCGCTCATGCACTGTGTCTCCCTTCTTTCCCCCGCTCATGCCCTGTTCCCCCCCACCCCCCACTCATGCCCTGTGTCTCCCTTCTTTTCCCCCCACCCCCCGCTCATGCCCGGTGTCTCCCTTCTTCCCCCATCCCCCGCTCATGCCCCGTGTCTCTCTCCTGTACCCCCCACCCCCTGCTCATGCCCCGTGTCTCCCCTGTTCACCCCCACCCCCCACTCATGCCCCGTGTCTCCCCTGTCCCCCCCACCCCCGCTCATGTCCCGTGTCCCCCCTTCTTTCCCCTCCCACCGCCCCACTCATGCCCCATGTCTGCCCTGTTCCCCCACCCCCGCTCATGCCCTGTGTCCCCCTTCTTTCCCCTCCCACCCCCCACTCATGCCTCGTGTCTGCCCTATTCCCCCACCCCCCGCTCATGCCCCCTGTCTCCCTCCTGTACCCCCCACCCCCCGCTCATGCCCCGTGTCTCCCTTGTGTTCCCCCACCCCCCGCTCATGCCCCGTGTCTCCCTCGTGTTCCCCCCCACCCCCCGCTCATGCCCCGTGTCTCCCCTGTTCAACCTCACCCCGCTCATGCTCCGTGTCTGTCTCCCTACTTTTACCCCCACCCCGCTCATGGCCTGTGTCTCCCCTGTTCACCCCCACCCCCGCTGAAGCCCCATGTCTCCCTTCTTCCCCCCCACACCCCGCTCATTCCCTGTGTCTCCCTTCTTTCCCCCCCACACCCGCTCATGCCCCGTGTCTCCCTTCTTTCGCTCCCCACCACCCGCTCATGCCCTGTGTTTCCCTTCTTCCTCCCCACCCTGTGCTCATGCCCTGTGTCTCCCTTCTTACCCTTCCCACCCCCCGTTCATGCCCCGTGTCTCCCTTCTTTCCCCCCACCCCCTGCTCATGCCCCCAGTCTCCCTTCTTCCCCCCCACCCCCGGCTCATGCCCCTTGTCTCCCTTCTTCCCCCCATGCCCTGCTCATGCCCCGTGTCTCCCTTCTTTCCCCCGCTCATGCCCCGTGTCTCCCTTCTTCCCCCCCACCCCCGGCTCATGCCCCGTGTCTCCTTCTTCCCCCCCACCCCCCGCTCATGCCCGTGTCTCCCTTCTTTCCCCCGCACCCCCTGCTCATGCCCCATGTCTCCCTTCTTCCCCCCCACCCCTGCTCATGCCCCCTGTCTCCCTTCTTCCCCCCCCACCCCCGGCTCATGCCCCGTGTCTCCCTTCTTTCCCTCCCACCCCCCCGCTCATGCCCCGTGTCTCCCTTCTTTACACTCCCCACCGCCCGCTCATTCCCCGTGTCTCCCTTCTTTCCCCCTCCACCCACCGCTCATGCCCTGTGTCTCCCTTCTTCCCCCCACCCCCCACTCATGCCCCGTGTCTCCCTCCTGTACCCCCACCCCCCACTCATGCCCCGTGTCTCCCTCCTGTACCCCCCACCCCCCGCTCATGCCCCATGTCTCCCTCCAGTTCCGCCCCACCCCCCGCTCATGCCCCATGTCTCCCCTGTTCACCCACACCCCCGCTCATTCCCCCTGTCTCCCCTGCCCCCCCCCCCACCCCTGTCATGAACTTCAGATCACGCCCCTTCTGGACCTCTTGATCCTTGTCTCAACGGGGCTTACATTCCGTACTACTTCCAACATGGCCGTCCAGAGCTGAAGCCCTTGCTCGCTCCATGCGCTGAACGCGGCGTGATCTATTTATACACCACGCCTTCCACAGCTCAGCGCGTCTCAATGCTATTGCAGAGTAGCCCAGACGTGTGTTCGTAGTTCTCGGTATTGTTTCCTTTGTCCCAGTGCTATTACCCACTCCTGTCCCTTTCTCCCTTCCTGGTTCCGATCATTTCTAGCCTTTCCCAGTCTCCCGGATTCCTGGACTCCGCGATCCCGGAACTAAACGCAACCTGGAACCAGATGAAACTCGAGCAGCGCTGTTCAAGACCAGGAGCGTTCGCAAGAAGGCAGCGATCAAAGTCACCGGCAACCACCGGACCAAGGTGAGAAGGGGGGAACTCCTTTACAGTTTGAGACGTCACCCGATCGAACCTAAAAACGAGATGGAAGCCTCCGTGCAGGACTTAATGCGACGCATGCAAGAACTACCAACCGAGGTTCAAAATCTTAAGGCGGAAAATGCTGCGCTCAAACAATTGGTCTTATCCCGGGATTCTGCTACAAAGGAGGGTGCCCTGTTGGGCAGTATTGTTGACAAGTATGATGGTTCGGCAAAAACACTCAGCGGATTCCTGGATTCATGCCTGGTCCACTTTACCTTTAAGCCCTATTATTTCTCGACTCCTAGGGCTAAGGTGGGTTTCATCATATCCCACCTTTCCGGCAACGCCTTAACTTGGGCAACACCCCTTGTTAACTACAGCGATGCCCTCCTAGACGACTACGATGGGTTCATACAGGCCCTTAAAGGCATGTTTGACCGTCCAGAGCAGGTCTATACTGCCCAAGAACGCTTGCTGGACTTTCAACAGGGCTCCCAAGATATGCTCACTTATGTGACCAGATTTAAACAATTGGCCAAGGAAGCAGACTGGTCCTCTGGGGCTATTTTTACCCTGTTCAGGAGAGGCCTAAACGATGAGATCAGGGATGAACTGGCCAGGGTGGCCAGACCAAATTCATTCCAAGCACTAATGGACCTGGCCTTGCAAATAGACTTTCACATCCAGGAAAGGAAGGCTGAAAGGAAGAAATCCAAGGGAAACCCACCCAAGACGTTCTTTGAGAGCACAGGGAGAACAGACGCAAACCCAAGTCCAGCCCCAGAACCTGAACCCATGCAAATTGGAGCCTTTTGTGGACCCATATCACCTCAAGAAAGATTGAGAAGGATCCATATGGGTTTGTGTATGTTTTGTGCTTCAGACAAACATTTGGTCAGGGAATGTCCTCTGGCACCTCCTCAGCTTTCGGGAAACGCCAGCTCCCGATCTTAAATGGAGCAGAGATTCGGGAGAGAGATGTTTGCTCCACACCAATTCCATCCTTAAACTCTCCTGGACAAAACAGTTTGGTGATACTACAGGCCTTCCTGACGCCCTCCAAAGACAAGACCTATCCCATTCTGGCCTTGGTAGACTGTGGAGCTATGGGAATTTTCATTGATCAAGACTGGGTTGTTAGTCATCATATTCCGTACGAGACATGAAACACCATGCAGCTGGTGGAAGCAATTGACGGAAGACCCCTCTCTTCAGGACCCATAAGCCTGCAGACTAAAGAGATCCAACTTTCCATAAACCATCATCAAGAGCGGATTACAATCGACATCATTAAGTCAGCCCATTACCCCATGGTTTTGGGCATGCCCTGGTTACAAAAGCACAATCCGTATATCAATTGGACAGCAGGATCATTATTCCTGGGCTCAGAGTTCTGTATGTCCCACTGTCTATCCCTGGATCCCTCCTCAGTAACTCCTAAAGAACCACCAAGAGACCAAGAAACATCACTCATGGTTTCCAATATCATACAAGTTCCAGAGGCCTATCAGGGATATGCTGATGTATTTTCTACTGCCATAGTCCAGGTCTTACCCCCTCACAGGCCCGAAGACTGTGCCATAGATATGGATTCCTCAGCAGTAATTCCTTTCGGCAGAATGTTCATTCTTTCCGAACCCGAGAAAAAGGCCCTTCGGGAATACCTAGACACTAATCTTGAAAAGGGCACAATAAGACCCTCGAAATCTCCAGCGGGTGCTTCATTGTTCTTCGTTCCCAAGAAGGATACCAAGGAACTCAGACCTTGCCTCGACTATAAAGGCTTAAATCAATGCACCCTCAAGGATCAGTACCCACTGCCCCTGATCTCAGATATCCTGGAAGCTGTGAGAGGAGCCATAATATTCACCAAATTGTATCTCAGGGGTGCCTACCATTTGATCCGTATCCGGGAAGGAGACGAGTGGAAGACCGCCTTTAGAACACCCTTTGGCCACTACGAGTACCTGGTCATGCCCTTTGGACTAGCCAATTCCCCAGCAGTATTCCAACGTTTTATGGATAGGGTGTTCTCTGATATGTTGTTTCTCTTCGTCATTGTCTATCTGGACGACATATTGATTTTTTCCAAGGACCCTCTGAAGCATGAAGGACATATTAAGGCAGTTCTACAAAGACTCCGGGAACATCACCTTTTAGCCAAGCCTGAAAAATGTTTGTTTCACGTTACCTCTGTGCACTATCTGGGATTTATCCTTAGTCCAGAGGGGATTGGCATGGACCCTTCAAAAGTAAAGGCCATTCTCGCCTGGCCTACTCCCACATCCGTGAAACAAATCCAATCCTTCCTAGGACTAGCCAATTTCTACCGGAAGTTCATAGCCACCTTTTCCGAGATTGTACAACCCATAGTGGCTCTGCTAAAGAAGGACACCCCATTTGTCTGGTCAACATTACAAGAAACTGCATTCCAGCGTTTAAAGACTGAGTTCACACAAGCTCCCATTTTGGCTCAACTCGATACAAGTCGACCCTTTTTTTGTGGAAACAGATGCCTCTAATTACGCTATAGGAGCAGTGTTGAAGCAGAAGATGGGGGATGATTTGGAACACCCCGTTGCTTATCTGTCAAGAACCTTAACTCCTAGTGAAACGCACTACTCCATCCTGGAAAAGGAACTCTTAGCCATTCGCCAAGCCTTCATTGAATGGTGACACCTACTTCTGGGTGCCAGACATCCTGTCCAAGTCCGTACTGAACATCGAAACCTTCAGATTCTACAGTCACTGGAGTGCAGGAACAGTCGTCAGGCACGTTGGGCCTACTTTTTTGCCCAGTATCAGTTCCACATTACCCATGTCCATGGATCACAGAACCTGATCACTGATGCCTTGTCTCGCCGTCCTAACTACGTGACCACTGAAGATAAGGCATTTCCTAAAATGTTCACTCCCACGATCTTCGTAGCCCAAGCAGTTGATCTCCTGGAAGAAGTCTGATCGCAAACTCAATCCTCGGAATTGTGGAAGGACATTTCAACACGAAATCTCTGGAAATTATGAGCCAAGGAAGGCTACTTATTCAAGGGCAATGCACTACTCATTCTTACACGGAAGTTACAGCAAAAAATAATAAACCTTTGTCATGACACACTCCATTCCGGGCACTGAGGTATCACCAACACCCTCCGTCTTATACAGAGACAGTTCTGGTGGCCTAAAATGAAGTCTGACGTGCAGCAATACATCCAGGCTTGTATAACCTGTGCCCAAAATAAACATGATAACAAGAGACCGGCGGGTCTTCTTCTGCAGCCCACTCTACCCTATAAACCATGGGAAATCATTGCTACAGACTCCATAGTCGAGTTACCACCTTCCCGAGGATATACTACCATCATGGTCACCATAGATTTGTTTACCCATATGGCCCATTTTTTACGCCACTGATGAAACTGCCCTCCTCTTCAGAGCTAGCTGGAATATTTCTGGAACACATATTCCGACTACATGGGCTTCCATCCAAGATCATATCTGACCGGGGTCCCCAATACATTTCACAATTCTGGAAACACCTCTGTCGGGTACTAGGAATCCAACGTGCCCTCTCTTCAGGATATCACCCCCAAACCAACAGAGCCACAGAACGTGCAAATCAGACCCTGGAACAATATCTTCGATGTTTCGCCACCAAGGTCCAGGATGACTGGTCTCTCATGATACCCGTTGCGGAATTCGCTTACAACAACTCCGAACACTCAGCACTACAGACCAGCCCCTTTTATTGTAGGCAGGGCCTCCATCCATCGGTCTTACCCTCGGTTCTTCCTTACCCTACACCAGTACCTACTGTTGACTCCTGGATCGAAACTCTTATCAACATTCACCAGAGGCTAAAGAACACTTAGAGAAAGCCAGATTACAGACCAAGAGGTATGCGGATTCCAAGAGAAGACCAGGTCCTTCCTATACGGTCGGTGACCGAGTGTGGTTGTCATCAAAACTACTTCCCCGACACTTATGACCAAAGAAGCTGGCTCCCCGCTACTATGGTCCATTTACCATCAAGGAGATTATCAATCCTGTCTCATATCGAATCAAGCTACCTGACTCCTGGAAAATAATTCATCCAGTTTTTCACACATCCCTATTGAAACCCTACATCCAATCCTCTCGAAAATCCAGTAGACCACCTCCTCTACTGGTTGACAACCAACTGGAATATGAGGTGTCCCGGATTAGCGACTCCAGGTATAAGCTGGGCCATCTTCAATACCTAGTGGAGTGGAAAGGATATCCTCCTAGCAAAAGGACCTTTGAACCTATTCCAAATATCAAGGCGCCTCGGTTGCTCAGAAGATTTCACCTAATACACCCGGGCAAACCTGAACGGGAAGGCCTTCGGAGGAGGCATGCTGTCATGAACTTCAGCTCACGCCCCTTTTGGACCTCCTGGTCCTTGTCTCAACGGGGCTTACATTCCGTACTACTTCCAACATGGCGGTCCAGAGCTGAAGCCCTTGCTCGCTCCATGCGCTGAACGTGGCGTGATCTATTTATAGACCATGCCTTCCGTGGCTCCGCACGTCTCAATGCTATTGCAGAGTAGCCCAGACGTGTGTTCGTAGCTCGCAGTATTGTTTCCTTTGTCCAAGTGCTATTACCCACTCCTGTCCCTTTCTCCCTTCCTGGTTCCGAGCATTTCTAGACTTTCCGAGTCTCCCGGATTCCTGGACTCCATGATCCCGGAACTAAACACAACCTGGAACCAGACGAGACTCGAGCAGCGCTGTTCAAGACCAGAAGCGTTCGCAAAAGGCAGTGATCAAAGTCACCTGCAAACACCGGACCCAGGTGAGAAGGGGGGAACTCCTTGACAACCTTCCGCTCATGCCCCATGTCTCTCTTCTTTCCCCGTTCATGCCCCGTGTCTGCCCTGTTCCCCCACCCCTCGCTCATGCCCCGTGTCTCCCTCCTGTACCCCACCCTCCGCTCATGCCCTGTGTCTCCCTCATGTTCCCCCACCCCGCTCATGCCCTGTGTTACCCCACTACCCCCGTTCATGCCCCGTGTCTCCCTTCTTTCATCCCCACGCCCCTGCTCATGCCCTGTGTCTCCCTTCTTCCCCCCCACCCCTGCTCATGCCCTGTGTCTCCCTTCTTCACCCCCCACCCCCCGCTCATGCCCCGTGTCTCCCATCTTCCCCCCCACCCCCGCTCATGCTCCGTGTCTCCCTTCTTTCCCCCCCACCCCACGCTCATGCCCCGTGTCTCCCTTCTTCCCCCCAAACCCCGATCATGCCCTGTGTCTCCCTTCTTTACCCTACCAACCCCCCACTAATGCCCCGTGTCTCCCTTCTTTCCCCCTCTACCCCCCACTCATGCCCCGTGTCTCCCTTCTTCCCTCCACTCCCGCTCATGTCCCGTGTCTCCCTCCTGTACCCCCCACCCCCCACTCATGCCTCGTGTCTCCCTCCTGTACCCCCTGCCCCCCGCTCATGCCCCGTGTGTCCCTCCTGTACCCCCCACCCCCTGCTCATGCCCCATGTCTCCCTCCTGTCCCCCCACCTCCTCTCACGCCCTGTGTCTCCCCTGTTCACCCCCACCCCCCGCTCATGCCCTGTGTCTACCCTTTTGCCCCCACCCCCCGCTCATGCCCCGTGTCTCCCTTTCCCCCCCCACCCCCACTCATGCCCTGTGTCTGCCCTGTTCCCCCACCCCCCTCTCATGCCCTGTGTCTCCCTCCTGCATCCCCACCCCCTGCACATGGCCCGTGTCTCCGTCATGTTATCCCCCACGCCCCGCTCATGCCCGTGTGCCCCCCACCCCCTGCTCATGCCCCGCTCATGCCCCGTGTGCCCCCACCCCCTGCACATGCCCCGTGTCTGCCCTGTACCCCCAACCCTCGCTCATGTCCCGTGTCTCAGTCGCGTTACCCCCCACCCCCGCTCATGCCCTGTGTCTCCCTCGTGTTCCCCCCACCCCCGCTCATGCCCCGTGTCTCCCCTGTTCACCCCCACCCCCGCTCATGCTCTGTGTCTGTCTCCCTCCTTTCCCACCCACCCCCCGCTCATGGCCCATGTCTCCCCTGTTCACCCCCACCACCCGCTCCTGCCCGTGTCTCCCTTCTTCCTCCCCACCCCCCGCTCATGCCCCGTGTCTCCCTTCTTTAGCCCCACCCCCGCTCATGCCCCGTGTCTCCCTTCTTTCCCACCTCACCCCCAGCTAATGCCTGTGTCTCCCTTCTATCGCTCCCCACCCCCCGGCTCATGCCCGTGTCTCCCTTCTTTCCCCCCCAACCCCCGCTCATGCCCCGTGTCTCCCTTCTTTCCCCCCACCCCCTGCTCATGCCCCGTGTCTCCCTTCTTTCCCCCCCACCCCCATTAATGCCCCGTGTCTCCCTTCTTTCTCCCGCTCATGCCCCGTGTCTCCCTTCTTTCCCCCACCCCCTGCTCATGCCCCGTGTCTCCCTTCTTTCCCCCCACCCCCCGCTCATGCCCCGTGTCTCCCTCGTGTTCCCCCCACCCCCCGCTCATTCCCCGTGTCTCCCCTGTTCACCCCCGCTCATGCTCCGTGTCTGTCTCCCTCCTTTTCCCACCCACCCCCGCTCATGGCCCATGTCTCCCCTGTTCACCCCCACCACCCTCTCCTGCCCGTGTTTCCCTTCTTCCTCCCCACCCACCGCTCATGCCTCCCTTCTTTCCCCCCACCCCCGCTCATGGCCCGTGTCTCCCTTCTTTCCACCCCCCCAACCCCGCTCATGCCCCGTGTCTCCCCTGTTCACCCCCACCCCCTGCTCATGCTCCGTGTCTTTCTCCCTTCTTCCCCCCCACACCCGCTCATGCCTCATGTCTCCCTTCACCCCCTCCACCCCCCGCTCATGCCCCGTGTCTCCCTTTTTTCCCCCTCCACCCCCCACTCATGGCCCGTGTCTCCCTTCTCCCCCCGAACCCCCGCTCATGCCCCGTGTCTCCCTCCTGTACCCCCCACCCCCTGTTCATGCCCTGTGCCTCCCTCCTGTACCCCCCACCACCCGGTCATGCCTCCTGTCTCCCTCCTGTCCCCCCTGCTCATGCCCCGTGTCTCCCGTGTTCACCCCCACCCCCCGTTCATTCCCTGTGTCTTCCCTGTTCCCCCCAACCGCTCGCTCATGCCCCGTGTCTCCCTTCTTTCCCCCCACCCCCTTGCTCATGCCCCGTGTCTGCCCTGTTCCCCCCACCCCCGCTCATGCCCCGTGTCTCCCTCGTACCCCCCAACCCCCGCTCATGCCCCATGTCTCCCAGCAGTTCCCCCAGCCCCAGCTCATGCCCCGTGTCTCCCTCGTGTTACCCCCCACCCCCCGCTCATGCCCTGTGTCTGCCCTGTTCCCCCCACCCCCCGTTCATGCCCTGTGTCTCCCTCCTGTTCCTCCCACCCCCCGCTCATGCCCCGTGTCTCTGTCATGTTACCCCGCACCCCCCGCCCATGCCCCGTGTCTCCCTCGTGTTCCCCCACCCCCTGCTCATGTCCTGTGTCTCCCCTGTTCACCCCCACCCCTGCTCATGCTCCGTGTCTGTCTAACCCCTTTTCCCCCAACCCCCACTCATGCCCTGAGTCTCCCTTCTTTCCCCCCCACCCCCCGCTCATGCCCTGTGTCTCCCTTCTTTCCACCCCCACACACCCCGCTCATGCCCCGTGTCTCCCTTCTTTCTCACCTCACCCCCCGCTCATGCCCTGTGTCTCCCTTTTTTCTCTCCCCACCCCCACTCATGCCCCGTGTCTCCCTTCTTTCCCCCCTCCACCCCCGCTCATGCCCCGTGTCTCCCTTCTTCCCCCCTTCACCCCCCGCTCATGCGCCGTGTATCCCTTCTTTCACCCCCACCCCCTGCTCATGCCCCTTGTCTCCCTTCTTCCCCTCCCACCCCCCGCTCATGCCCCGTGTCTCCCTTCTTTCCCTCCTCCACCCCCGCTCATGCCCCGTGTCTCCCTTCTTCCCCCCTCCACCCCCCCGCTCATGCGCCGTGTATCCCTTCTTTCCCCCCACCCCCCGCTCATGCCCCTTGTCTCCCTTCTTCCCCTCCCACCCCCCGCTCATACCCCGTGTCTCCCTTCCTTCCACCCCACCCACCCTTCATGCCCCATGTCTCCGTTGTTTCCCCTGCACCCCCCGCTCATGCCCCGTGTCTCCCTTCTTTCCCCCCAACCTCCCCCTCATGCCCCATGTCTCCCTTCTTTCCTCCCCACCCTCCGCTCATGTCCTGTGTCTCCCTTCTTTCCCCTGCTCATGCCCCATGTCTCCCTTGTTCCTCCCAACCCCCACTCATGCCCCATGTCTCCCTTCTTTCCCCCCACCCCCCGCTCACGCCCCGTGTCTCCCTTCTTTCCCCCCACCCCCGCTCATGCCCCATGTCTCCCTTCTTTCCCCCCACCCCCCGCTCATGCCCAGTGTCTCCCTTCTTTCCCCCCACCCCCTGCTCATGCCCCGTGTCTCCCTTCTTTCCCCCGCACCCCCCGCTCATGCACTGTGTCTCCCTTCTTTCCCCCCTTATGCCCCGTGTCTCTGTTCTCCCCCCCCCACCCCCCACTCATGCCGTGTCTCCCTTCTTTTCCCCCACCCACCGCTCATGCCCCGTGTCTCCCTTCTTTCCCCCCTCCACCCCCCGCTCATGCCCCGTGTCTCCCTTCTCCCCCCACCCCCGCTCATGCCCTGTGTCTCCTTTCTTTCTCCCCACCCCCCGCTCATGCCCCGTGTCTCCCTTCTTTCCCCCCACCCCCCGCTCATGCTCCGTGTATCCCTTCTTCCCCCCTCCACCCCACGCTCATGCCCGTGTCTCCCTCCTGTACCTCCCACCCACCGCTCATGCCCCGTGTCTCCCTCCTGTACCCCCCAACCCCCGCTCATGCCCCGTGTCTCCCTCCTGTACCCCCCAACACCCGCTCATGCCCCGTGTCTCCCTCCTGTCCCCCCACCCCCCTGTTTCTGCCCTGTTCCCCCACCCCTCGTGCATGCCCTGATTCTCCCTCCTGTTCCCCCCACCCCCCGCTCAAGCCCCGTGTCTCTGTCATGTTACACCCCACTCCCCGCTCATGCCCCGTGTCTCCCTTGTGTTCCCCCCGCTCATGCCCCGTGTCTCCCCTGTTCACCCCCACCCCTGCTCATGCTCCGTGTCTGTCTCCCTCCTTTTCCCCCCACCCCCCGCTCATGCCCCTTGTCTCCATTCTTACCCACCCACCCCCTGCTCATGCCCCGTGTCTCCCTTCTTTCCCCCCACCCTCTGCTCATGCCCCGTGTCTCCCTTCTTTCCACCCCTGCAGCCCCACTCATGCCCCGTGTCTCCCTTCTTTCCCACCTCACCACCCGCTCATGCCCCTTGTCTCCCTTCTTCCCCTCCCACCCCCGCTCATGCCCCGTGTCTCCCTTCTTTCCCCCACACCCCCCGCTCATGCCCGTGTCTCCCTTCTTTCCCCTGCACCCCCCGCTCATGCCCCATGTCTCCCTTCTTTCCCCCCAACCCCCCGCTCATGCCCCGTGTCTCCCTTCTTTCCTCCCCACCCTCCGCTCATGTCCCGTGTCTCCCTTCTTTCCCCCGCTCATGCCCCATGTCTCCCTTCTTTCCCCCCACCCCCACTCATGCCCCATGTCTCCCTTCTTTTTCCCCACCCCCACGTCTCCCTACTTTCCCCCCCACCCCCCGCTCATGCCCAGTGTCTCCCTTCTTTTCCCCCCACCCCCGCTCATGCACTGTGTCTCCCTTCTTTCCCCGCTCATGCCCCGTGTCTCCCTTCTTTCCCCCACCCCCTGCTCATGCCCCGTGTCTCCCTTCTTTCCCCCCCACCCCCATTAATGCCCCGTGTCTCCCTTCTTTCTCCCGCTCATGCCCCGTGTCTCCCTTCTTTCCCCCACCCCCTGCTCATGCCCCGTGTCTCCCTTCTTTCCCCCCACCCCCCGCTCATGCCCCGTGTCTCCCTCGTGTTCCCCCCACCCCCCGCTCATTCCCCGTGTCTCCCCTGTTCACCCCCGCTCATGCTCCGTGTCTGTCTCCCTCCTTTTCCCACCCACCCCCGCTCATGGCCCATGTCTCCCCTGTTCACCCCCACCACCCTCTCCTGCCCGTGTTTCCCTTCTTCCTCCCCACCCACCGCTCATGCCTCCCTTCTTTCCCCCCACCCCCGCTCATGACCCGTGTCTCCCTTCTTTCCACCCCCCCAACCCCGCTCATGCCCCGTGTCTCCCCTGTTCACCCCCACCCCCTGCTCATGCTCCGTGTCTTTCTCCCTTCTTCCCCCCCACACCCGCTCATGCCTCATGTCTCCCTTCACCCCCTCCACCCCCCGCTCATGCCCCGTGTCTCCCTTTTTTCCCCCTCCACCCCCCACTCATGGCCCGTGTCTCCCTTCTCCCCCCGAACCCCCGCTCATGCCCCTTGTCTCCCTTCTTTCCCCCCCACACCCCGCTCATGCCCCGTCTTTCCCTTCTTTCCCCCCCACCCCCTGCTCATGCCCCGTGTCTCCCTTCTTCCCCCCTCCATCCCCCGCTCATGCCCCATGTCTCCCTCCTGTACCCCCCACCCACTGCTCATGCCCCGTGTCTCCCTCCTGTACCCCCCACCCCCTGTTCATGCCCTGTGCCTCCCTCCTGTACCCCCCACCACCCGGTCATGCCTCCTGTCTCCCTCCTGTCCCCCCTGCTCATGCCCCGTGTCTCCCGTGTTCACCCCCACCCCCCGTTCATTCCCTGTGTCTTCCCTGTTCCCCCCAACCGCTCGCTCATGCCCCGTGTCTCCCTTCTTTCCCCCCACCCCCTTGCTCATGCCCCGTGTCTGCCCTGTTCCCCCCACCCCCGCTCATGCCCCGTGTCTCCCTCGTACCCCCCAACCCCCGCTCATGCCCCATGTCTCCCAGCAGTTCCCCCAGCCCCAGCTCATGCCCCGTGTCTCCCTCGTGTTACCCCCCACCCCCCGCTCATGCCCTGTGTCTGCCCTGTTCCCCCCACCCCCCGTTCATGCCCTGTGTCTCCCTCCTGTTCCTCCCACCCCCCGCTCATGCCCCGTGTCTCTGTCATGTTACCCCGCACCCCCCGCCCATGCCCCGTGTCTCCCTCGTGTTCCCCCACCCCCTGCTCATGTCCTGTGTCTCCCCTGTTCACCCCCACCCCTGCTCATGCTCCGTGTCTGTCTAACCCCTTTTCCCCCAACCCCCACTCATGCCCTGTGTCTCCCTTCTTTCCCCCCCACACACCCCGCTCATGCCCCGTGTCTCCCTTCTTTCTCACCTCACCCCCCGCTCATGCCCTGTGTCTCCCTTTTTTCTCTCCCCACCCCCACTCATGCCCCGTGTCTCCCTTCTTTCCCCCCTCCACCCCCGCTCATGCCCCGTGTCTCCCTTCTTCCCCCCTTCACCCCCCGCTCATGCGCCGTGTATCCCTTCTTTCACCCCCACCCCCTGCTCATGCCCCTTGTCTCCCTTCTTCCCCTCCCACCCCCCGCTCATGCCCCGTGTCTCCCTTCTTTCCCTCCTCCACCCCCGCTCATGCCCCGTGTCTCCCTTCTTCCCCCCTCCACCCCCCCGCTCATGCGCCGTGTATCCCTTCTTTCCCCCCCACCCCCCGCTCATGCCCCTTGTCTCCCTTCTTCCCCTCCCACCCCCCGCTCATACCCCGTGTCTCCCTTCCTTCCACCCCACCCCCCCTTCATGCCCCATGTCTCCGTTGTTTCCCCTGCACCCCCCGCTCATGCCCCGTGTCTCCCTTCTTTCCCCCCAACCTCCCCCTCATGCCCCATGTCTCCCTTCTTTCCTCCCCACCCTCCGCTCATGTCCTGTGTCTCCCTTCTTTCCCCTGCTCATGCCCCATGTCTCCCTTGTTCCTCCCAACCCCCACTCATGCCCCATGTCTCCCTTCTTTCCCCCCACCCCCCGCTCACGCCCCGTGTCTCCCTTCTTTCCCCCCACCCCCGCTCATGCACTGTGTCTCCCTTCTTTCCCCCCTTATGCCCCGTGTCTCTGTTCTTCCCCCCCCACCCCCCACTCATGCCGTGTCTCCCTTCTTTTCCCCCACCCACCACTCATGCCCCGTGTCTCCCTTCTTTCCCCCCTCCACCCCCCGCTCATGCCCCGTGTCTCCCTTCTCCCCCCCACCCCCGCTCATGCCCTGTGTCTCCTTTCTTTCTCCCCACCCCCCGCTCATGCCCCGTGTCTCCCTTCTTTCCCCCCACCCCCCGCTCATGCTCCGTGTATCCCTTCTTCCCCCCTCCACCCCACGCTCATGCCCGTGTCTCCCTCCTGTACCTCCCACCCACCGCTCATGCCCCGTGTCTCCCTCCTGTACCCCCCAACCCCCGCTCATGCCCCGTGTCTCCCTCCTGTACCCCCCAACACCCGCTCATGCCCCGTGTCTCCCTCCTGTCCCCCCACCCCCCTGTTTCTGCCCTGTTCCCCCACCCCTCGTGCATGCCCTGATTCTCCCTCCTGTTCCCCCCACCCCCCGCTCAAGCCCCGTGTCTCTGTCATGTTACACCCCACTCCCCGCTCATGCCCCGTGTCTCCCTTGTGTTCCCCCCGCTCATGCCCCGTGTCTCCCCTGTTCACCCCCACCCCTGCTCATGCTCCGTGTCTGTCTCCCTCCTTTTCCCCCCACCCCCCGCTCATGCCCCTTGTCTCCATTCTTACCCACCCACCCCCTGCTCATGCCCCGTGTCTCCCTTCTTTCCCCCCCACCCTCTGCTCATGCCCCGTGTCTCCCTTCTTTCCACCCCTGCAGCCCCACTCATGCCCCGTGTCTCCCTTCTTTCCCACCTCACCACCCGCTCATGCCCCTTGTCTCCCTTCTTCCCCTCCCACCCCCCGCTCATGCCCCGTGTCTCCCTTCTTTCCCCCACACCCCCCGCTCATGCCCGTGTCTCCCTTCTTTCCCCTGCACCCCCCGCTCATGCCCCATGTCTCCCTTCTTTCCCCCCAACCCCCCGCTCATGCCCCGTTTCTCCCTTCTTTCCTCCCCACCCTCCGCTCATGTCCCGTGTCTCCCTTCTTTCCCCCGCTCATGCCCCATGTCTCCCTTCTTTCCCCCCACCCCCACTCATGCCCCATGTCTCCCTTCTTTTTCCCCACCCCCACGTCTCCCTACTTTCCCCCCCACCCCCGCTCATGCCCAGTGTCTCCCTTCTTTTCCCCCCACCCCCGCTCATGCACTGTGTCTCCCTTCTTTCCCCGCTCATGCCCCGTGTCTCCCTTCTTTCCCCCACCCCCTGCTCATGCCCCGTGTCTCCCTTCTTTCCCCCCCAACCCCTGCTCATGCCCCGTTTCTCCCTCGTGTTCCCCCCACCCCCCGCTCATGCACTGTGTCTCCCTTCTTTCCCCGCTCATGCTCCGTGTCTGTCTCCCTCCTTTTCCCCCCACCCCCCGCTCATGCCCCTTGTCTCCATTCTTACCCACCCACCCCCTGCTCATGCCCCGTGTCTCCCTTCTTTCCCCCCCACCCTCTGCTCATGCCCCGTGTCTCCCTTCTTTCCACCCCTGCAGCCCCACTCATGCCCCGTGTCTCCCTTCTTTCCCACCTCACCACCCGCTCATGCCCCTTGTCTCCCTTCTTCCCCTCCCACCCCCCGCTCATGCCCCGTGTCTCCCTTCTTTCCCCCACACCCCCCGCTCATGCCCGTGTCTCCCTTCTTTCCCCTGCACCCCCCGCTCATGCCCCATGTCTCCCTTCTTTCCCCCCAACCCCCCGCTCATGCCCCGTGTCTCCCTTCTTTCCTCCCCACCCTCCGCTCATGTCCCGTGTCTCCCTTCTTTCCCCCGCTCATGCCCCATGTCTCCCTTCTTTCCCCCCACCCCCACTCATGCCCCATGTCTCCCTTCTTTTTCCCCACCCCCACGTCTCCCTACTTTCCCCCCCACCCCCCGCTCATGCCCAGTGTCTCCCTTCTTTTCCCCCCACCCCCGCTCATGCACTGTGTCTCCCTTCTTTCCCCGCTCATGCCCCGTGTCTCCCTTCTTTCCCCCACCCCCTGCTCATGCCCCGTGTCTCCCTTCTTTCCCCCCCAACCCCCGCTCATGCCCCGTTTCTCCCTCGTGTTCCCCCCACCCCCCGCTCATGCCCTGTGTCTCCCCTGTTCACCCCCACCCCCACTCATGCTCCGTGTCTGTCACCCTCCTTTTCCCACCCACCCCCCCTCATGGCCCATGTCTCCCCTGTTCACCCCCACCACCCGCTCCTGCCCGTGTCTCCTTTCTTCCTCCCCACACCCCGCTCATGCCTCTTGTCTCCCTTCTTTCCCCCCCACCCCCGCTCATGCCCGTGTCTCCCTTCTTTCCCACCTCACCCCCGGCTCATGCCCGTGTCTCCCTGTCTCCCTTCTTTCGCTCCCCAACCCCGGCTCATGTCCGTGTCTCCCTTCTTTCCCCCCCACCCCCCGCTCATGCCCCGTGTCTCCCTTCTTTCCCCCCCACCCCCCGCTCATGCCCCGTGTCTCCCTTCTTTCCCCCGCTCATGCCCCATGTCTCCCTTCTTCCCCCCACCCCCACTCATGCCCCATATCTCCCTTCATTCCCCCCCACTCCCTGCTCATGGCCCGTGTGTTCCTTCTTTCCCCCCACCCCCGCTCATGCCACGTGTCTCCCTTCTTCCCCCCACTCCCCGCTCATGACCCGTTTCTCCCTTCTCCCCCCCACCCCCTGCTCATGCCCCGTGTCTCCCTTCTTCCCCCCCACCCCCCGCTCATGCCCCGTGTCTCCCTTCTTTCCCCCGCTCATGCCCCGTGTCTCCCTTCTTTCCCCCAACCCCTGCTCATGCCCCGTGTCTCCCTTCTTTCCCCCACACCCCCTGCTCATGCCCCGTGTCTCCCTCGTGTTCCCCCCACCCCCCGCTCATGCCCCGTGTCTCCCCTGTTCACCCCCACCCCCGCTCATGCTCCGTGTCTGTCTCCCTCCTTTTCCCACCCACCCCCCGCTCATGGCCCATGTCTCCCCTGTTCACCCCCACCACCTGCTCCTGCCCGTGTCTCCCTTCTTTACCCTCCCCACCCCCCGCTCATAAACTGTGTCTAACCCTTATTTCCCCCCTCCACCCCCCGCTCATGCCCCATGACTCCCTTCTCCCCCCGACCCCCTGCTCATGCCCTGTGTCTCCCTGCTGTACACCCCACACCCTGCTTATGCCCCGTGTCACCCTCCTGTAACCCCCACTCATGTCCCGTGTCTCCCTCCTGTCCCCCCCACCCCCCACTCATGCCCCATGTCTCCCTCGTGTTCCTCCCCACCCCCCGCTCATGCCCCGTGTCTCCCTCGTGTTCCCCCCACCCCCTGCTCATGTCCTGTGTCTCCCCTGTTCACCCCCACCCCTGCTCAGCTCCGTGAATGTCTAACCCCTTTTCCCCCCACCCCCCGCTCATGGCCCGTGTATCCCCTGTTAACCCCCACCCCCGCTCATGCCCCGTGTCTCCTTTCTTTTCCCCCACCCCCTGCTCATGCCCTGCGTCTCCCTTCTTTCCCCCCACCCCCCGCTCATGCCCTGTGTCTCCCTTCTTTCCACCCCCACACACCCCGCTCATGCCCCGTGTCTCCCTTCTTTCTCACCTCACCTCCCGCTCATGCCCTGTGTCTCCCTTCTTTCTCTCCCAACCACCCGCTCATGCCCCGTGTCTCCCTTCTTTCCCCCTCCACCCCCGCTCATGCACTGTGTCTCCCTACTTCCCCCCTCCACCCCCCGCTCATGCGCCGTGTATCCCTTCTTTCCCCCTCACCCCCCGCTCATGCCCCTTGTCTCCCTTCTTCCCCTCCCACCCCCCGCTCATGCCCCGTGTCTCCCTTCCTTCCCCCCCTCCCCCGCTCATGCCCCGTGTCTCCCTTCTTTTCCCTGCAACCCCCGCTCATGCCCCGTGTCTCCCTTCTTTCCCCCAACTCCCCGCTCATGCCCCGTGTCTCCCTTCTTTCCTCCCCACCCTCCGCTCATGCCCCGTGTCTCCCTTCTTTCCCCCGCTCATGCTCCATGTCTCCCTTCTTTCCCCCCACCCCCACTCATGCCCCATGTCTCCCTTCTTTCCCCCACCCCCCGCTCACGCCCCGTGTCTCCCTTCTTTCCCCCCACCCCCGCTCATGCCCCGTGTCTCCCTTCTTTCCCCCCACCCCCCGCTCATGCCCAGTGTCTCCCTTCTTTCCCCCCCACCCCCCGCTCATGCCCCGTGTCTCCCTTCTTTCCCCCGCACCCCCCGCTCATGCACTGTGTCTCCCTTCTTTCCCCGCTTATGCCCCGTGTCTACGTTCTTCCCCCCACCCCCCACTCATGCCCTGTGTCTCCCTTCTTTTCCCCCACCCACCGCTCATGCCCCGTGTCTCCCTTCTTTCCCCCCTCCACCCCCAGCTCATGCCCCGTGTCTCCCTTCTCTCCCCACCCCCGCTCATGCCCTGTGTCTCCTTTCTTTCCCCCCACCCCCCGCTCATGCCCCGTGTCTTCCTTCTTTCCCCCCACCTCCCGCTCATGCTACGTGTATCCCTTCTTCCCCCCTCCACCCCCCGCTCATGCCCCGTGTCTCCCTCCTGTACCTCCCACCCACCGCTCATGCCGCGTGTCTTCCTCCTGTACCCCCCAACCCCCGCTCATGCCCCGTGTCTCTCTCCTGTACCCCCCACCACCCGCTCATGCCCCTTGTCTCCCACCTGTCCCCCCACCCCCCCATTTCTGCCCTGTTCCCCCACCCCTCGTTCATGCCCTGTGTCTCCCTCCTGTTCCCCCCACCCCCCGCTCAAGCCCCGTGTCTCTGTCATGTTACACCCCACTCCCCGCTCATGCCCTGTGTCTCCCCTGTTCACCCCCACCCCTGCTCATGCTCCGTGTCTGTCTCCCTCCTTTTCCCCCCACCCCCCGCTCATGCCCCTTGTCTCCATTCTTACCCACCCACCCCCTGCTCATGCCCCGTGTCTCCCTTCTTTCCCCCCCACCCTCTGCTCATGCCCCGTGTCTCCCTTCTTTCCACCCCTGCACCCCCGCTCATGCCCTGTGTCTCCCTTCTTTTCCACCTCACCACCCGATCATGCCCCTTGTCTCCCTTCTTCCCCTCCCACCCCCCGCTCATTCATGCCCCGTGTCTCCCTTCTTTCCCCCCCACCCCCCGCTCATGCCCGTGTCTCCCTTCTTTCCCCCGCACACCCGCTCATGCCCCATGTCTCCCTTCTTTCCCCCCAACCCCCCGCTTATGCCCTGTGTCTCCCTTCTTTCCTCCCCACCCTCCGCTCATGTCCTGTGTCTCCCTTCTTTCCCCCGCTCATGCCCCATGTCTCCCTTCTTGCCCCCCCCACCCCCACTCAT
Source organism: Ambystoma mexicanum (assembly GCF_040938575.1). Classification (NCBI taxonomy): domain Eukaryota; kingdom Metazoa; phylum Chordata; class Amphibia; order Caudata; family Ambystomatidae; genus Ambystoma; species Ambystoma mexicanum. Next base: position 241,214,695 of record NC_090940.1, on the reverse strand, counting down.
GCCCCATGTCTCCCTTCTTTCCCCCCACCCCCGCGTCTCCCTTCTTTCCCCCCACCCCCGCTCATGCCCTGTGTCTCCCTTCTTTCCCCCCCATCCCCCGCTCATGCCCAGTGTCTCCCTTCTTTCCCACTCCACCCCCCACTCATGCCCCGTGTCTCCCTTCTTCCCCCATCCCCCGCTCATGCCCCGTGTCTCCCTACTGTACCCCCCACCCCCGCTCATGCCCGGTGTCTCTCTCCTGTACCCCCCACCCCCTGCTCATGGACCGTGTCTCCCTCCTGTCCCCCCACCCCCCCGCTCATGCCCCGTGTCTCCCCTGTTCACCCCCACCCCCAGCTCATGCCCGTGTCTCCCCTCTCCCCCCACCCCCGCTCATGCCCCGTGTCCTCCCTTCTTTCCCCTCCCACCCCCCCACTCATGCCCCGTGTCTGCCCTGTTCCCCCACCCCCGCTCATGCCCTGTGTCCCCCTTCTTTCCCCTCCCACCCCCCCACTCATGCCCCGTGTCTGCCCTGTTCCCCCACCCCCCGCTTTTGCCCCGTGTCTCCCTCCTGTACCCCCCAACACCTGCTCATGCCCCGTGTCTCCCTTGTGTTCCCCCACCCCCCGCTCATGCCCGTGTCTCCCTCGTGTTCCCCCCCACCCCCCGCTCATGCCCCGTGTCTCCCCTGTTCAACCTCACCCCCGCTCATGCTCCGTGTCGGTCTCCCTACTTTTACCCCCACCCCCGCTCATGCCCCATGTCTCCCTTCTTTCCCACCTCACCCCCGGCTCATGCCCATTTCTCCCTTCTTTCGCTCCCCACCCCCGGCTCATGCCTGTGTCTCCCTTCTTTCCCCCCACCCCCCGCTCATGCCCTGTGTCTCCCTTCTTCCCTCCAACCCCCCGCTCATGCCCCGTGTCTCCCTTCTTCCCCCCCACCCCCTGCTCATGCCCCGTGTCTCCCTTCTTTCCCCCGCTCATGCCCCGTGTCTCCCTTCTTTCCCCACCCCCTGCTCATGCCCCGTGTCTCCCTTCTTTCCCCCCCCACCCTCCGCTCATGCCCCGTGTCTCCCTCGTATTCCCCCACCCCCCGCTCATGCCCCGTGTCTCCCCTGTTAACCCCCACCCCCGCTCATGCTCCGTGTCTGTCTCCCTCCTTTTCCCACCCACCCCACGCTCATGCCCCATGTCTCCCTTCTTTCCCCCGCTCATGCCCCGTGTCTCCCTTCTTTCCTCCACCCCCTGCTCATGCCCCATGTCTCCCTTCTTCCTTCCCACCCCCCGCTCATGCCCCGTGTCTCCCTTCTTTCCCACCTCACCCCCGGCTCATGCCCGTGTCTCCCTTCTTTCCCCCCAACCCCCGCTCATGCCCCGTGTCTCCTTTCTTTCCCACCTCACCCCCGGCTCATGCCCGTGTCTCCCTTCTTTCGCTCCCCACCCCCAGCTCATGCCCTGTGTCTCCCTTCTTTCCTCCGCTCATGCCCCGTGTCTCCCTTCTTTCCCCCACCCCCTGCTCATGCCCCGTGTCTCCCTTCTTTACACCCCACCCCCGCTCATGCCTTGTGTCTCCCTTCTTTCCCCTCCACCCCCGCTCATGCCCCGTGTCTCCCTTCTTTCCCCACCCACCCCTTGCTCATGCCCCGTGTCTCCCTTCTTTCCCCCCATCCCCTGCTCATGTCCCGTGTCTCCCTTCTTTCCCCCAACCCCCGCTCATGGCCTGTGTCTTCCTTCTTTCCCCCCGACCTCCACTCATGCCACATGTCTCCCTTCTTTCCCCCCCACCCCCCACTCATGACCCGTTTCTCCCTTCTTCCCCCCACCCCGCGCTCATGCCCCATGTCTCCCTTCTTTACCCTCCCCAACCCCCGCTCATAAACTGTGTCTAACCCTTCTTTCCCCCCTCCAGCCCCCGCTCATGCCCCGTGTCTCCCTTCTACCCCCCGACCCCCTGCTCATGCCCCGTGTCTCCCTGCTGTACCCCCCACACCCCGCTCATGCCCCGTGTCTCCTTCCTGTAACCCCCACTCATGTCCCGTGTCTCCCTCCTGTCCCCCCCACCCCCCACTCATGCCCCATTTCTCCCCTGTTCACCCCGACCCCCCGGTCATGCCCTGTGTCTCCCTCCTGTACCCCCCACCCCCCGCTCATGCCCCGTGTCTCCCTCGTGTTCCCCCACCCCCCGCACATGCCCTGTGTCTCCCTGGTGTCCTCCCCACCCCCCGCTCATGCCCCGTGTCTCCCCTGTTCACCCCTACCCCCGCTCATACTCCGTGTCTGTCTCCCTCCTTTTCCCCCCACCCCCCGCTCATGGCCTGTGTCTCCCCTGTTCACCCCCACCCCCCACACATGCCCCTTGTCTCCCTTCTTTCCCCCCCACCCCCGCTCATGCCCCGTGTCTCCCTACTTTCCCACCTCACCCCCCGCTCATGCCCCGTGTCTCCCTTCTTTCACTCCCCATCCCCGCTCATGCCCCGTGTCTCCCTTCTTTCCCATCCACCCCTTGCTCATGCCCCGTGTCCCCCTTCTTTCCCCCCACCCCCCAATCATGTTCGTGTCTCCCTTCTCCCCCCCACACCCGCTCCTGCCCCGTGTCTCCCTTCTTTCCCCCCGCACTCCCCGCTCATGCCCCATGTCTCCCTTCTTTCCCCCCATCCCCTGCTCATGCCCCATGTCTCCCTTCTTTCCCCCCCACCCCTTGCTCATACCCCGTGTCTCCCTTCTTTCCTCCCCACCCCCCTCTCATGACCCATGTCTCCCTTCTTTTCGCCCCCCCACCCCCCCACGCTCATGCCCCGTGTCTCCCTTCTTTCCCACCTCACCCCCCGCTCATGCCCCGTGTCTCCCTTCTTTCACTCCCCACCCCCGCTCACGCCCCATGTCTCCCTTCTTTCCCCCACCCCCCAATCATGCCCCGTGTCTCCCTTCTTCCCCCCCACCCCCGCTCCTGCCCCATGTCTCCCTTCTTTCCCCCAACTCCCCCGCTCATGCCCCGTGTCTCCCTTCTTTCCCCCCACCCCCTGCCCCATGTCTCCCTTCCTTCCCCCCACCCCTCGCTCATGCCCCGTGTCTCCCTTCTTTCCTCCCCACCCCCCGCTCATGCCCCGTGTCTCCCTCCTGCACCCCCCACCCCCCGCTCATGCCCCGTGTCTCCCTCGTGTTCCCCCACCCCCTGCTCATGCCCCGTGTCTCCCTTGTGTTCCCCCCACCCCGGTTCATGCCCCGTGTCTCCCTTCTTTCCCCCCACCCCCCGCCCATGCCCCGTGTCTCCCTTCTTTCCCCCCACCCCCCGCTCATGCCCCGTGTCTCCCTTCTTTCCCCCCACCCCCGCTCATGCCCCATGTCTCCCTTCTTTCCGCCACCCACCCCTCACCCCCTGCCCCGCTCATGCCCCGTGTGCCCCCCACCCCCTGCTCATGCCCCGTGTTTGCCCTGTTCCCCCCACCCCCCGCTCATGTCCCGTGTCTCTGTCGTGTAACCCCCCACACCCCGCTCATGGCCCGTGTCTCCCTCATGTTCCCCCCACACCCGGCTCATGCCCCATGTCTCCCCTGTTCACCCCCACACCCGCTCATGCTCTGTGTTTGTCTCCCTCCTTTTCCCCCCCACCCCTCGCTCATGGACTGTGTCTCCCCTGTTCACCCGCACCCCCCGCTCCCGCTCATGCCCATGTCTCCCTTCTTCCCCCCACCCCCTGCTCATGCCCCGTGTCTCCCTTCTTTCCCCTCCACCCCCGCTCATGCCCCGTGTCTCCCTTCTTTCCACCCCCCCAACCCCCACTCATGCCCCGTGTCTCCCTTCTTTCCCACCTCAACCCCGGATCATGCCCATGTCTCCCTTCTTTCACTCCCCACCCCCTGCTCATGCCCCATGTCTCCCTTCTTTCCCCCCACTCCCCACTCATGCCCCGTGTCTCCCTTTTCCCCCCACCCCCCGCTCATGCCCCATGTCTCCCTTCTTTCCCCCAAACCCCCCGCTTATGCCCCGTGTCTCCCTTCTTTCCTCCCCACCCTCCGCTCATGTCCCGTGTCTCCCTTCTTTCCCCCGCTCATGCCCCATGTCTCCCTTCTTTCCCCCCCACCCCCACTCATGCCTCATGTCTCCCTTCTTTCCCCCCACCCCCGCGTCTCCCTTCTTTCCCCCCACCCCCGCTCATGCCCTGTGTCTCCCTTCTTTCCCCCCATCCCCCGCTCATGCCCAGTGTCTCCCTTCTTTCCCACTCCACCCCCCACTCATGCCCCGTGTCTCCCTTCTTCCCCCATCCCCCGCTCATGCCCCATGTCTCCCTGCTGTACCCCCCACCCCTGCTCATGCCCGGTGTCTCTCTCCTGTACCCCCCACCCCCTGCTCATGGACCGTGTCTCCCTCCTGTCCCCCCACCCCCCTGCTCATGCCCCGTGTCCCCCCTGTTCACCCCCACCCCCCGCTCATGCCCCGTGTCTCCCCTGTCCCCCCCCACCCCCGCTCATGCCCCGTGTCCTCCCTTCTTTCCCCTCCCACCCCCCCACTCATGCCCCGTGTCTCCCCTGTCCCCCCCCACCCCCGCTCATGCCCCGTGTCCCCCTTCTTTCCCCTCCCACCCCCCCACTCATGCCCCGTGTCTGCCCTGTTCCTCCACCCCCCGCTCATGCCCCGTGTCTCCCTCCTGTACCCCCCCAACACCTGCTCATGCCCCGTGTCTCCCTAGTGTTCCCCCACCCCCCGCTCATGCCCGTGTCTCCCTCGTGTTCCCCCCACCCCCCGCTCATGCCCCGTGTCTCCCCTGTTCAACCTCACCCCCGCTCATGCTCCGTGTCTGTCTCCCTACTTTTACCCCCACCCCCGGCTCATGCCCGTGTCTCCCTTCTTTCCCCCCAACCCCCGCTCATGACCCGTGTCTCCCTTCTTTCCCCCCACCCCCCGCTCATGCCCCGTGTCTCCCTTCTTTCCCCCCCACCCCCGCTCATCCCCCATGTCTCCCTTCTTTCCCCCGCTCATGCCCCATGTCTCCCTTGTTCCCCCCACCCCCACTCATGCCCCATGCCTCCCTTCATTCCCCCCCACCCCCTGCTCATGTCCCGTGTCTTCCTTCTTCCCCCCCACCCCTGCTCATGCCACATGTCTCCCAACTTTCCCCCCACCCCCCGCTCATGACCCGTTTCTCCCTTCTCCCCCCACCCCCGCTCATGCCCCATGTCTCCCTTCTTTACCCTCCCCACCCCCGCTCATAAACTGTGTCTAACCCTTCTTTCCCCCCTCCACCCCCCGCTCATGCCCCGTGTCTCCCTTCTCCCCCCGACCCCCTGCTCATGCCCCGTGTCTCGCTGCTGTACCCCCCACACCCCGCTCATGCCCCGTGTCTCCCTCCTGTAACCCCCACTCATGTCCCGTGTCTCCCTCCTGTCCACCCACCCCCCACTCATGCCCCATGTCTCCCCTGTTCACCCCCACCCCCCGCTCATGCCCCGTGTCTCCCTCCTGTACCCCCCACCCCCGCTCATGCCCCGTGTCTCCCTCGTGTTCCCCTACCCCCCGCTCATGCCCCGTGTCTCCCTCGTGTTCCTCCCCACCCCCGCTCATGCCTCATGTCTCCCTTCTTTCCCCCCACCCCCGCGTCTCCCTTCTTTCCCCCCACCCCCGCTCATGCCCTGTGTCTCCCTTCTTTCCCCCCATCCCCCGCTCATGCCCAGTGTCTCCCTTCTTTCCCACTCCACCCCCCACTCATGCCCCGTGTCTCCCTTCTTCCCCCATCCCCCGCTCATGCCCCATGTCTCCCTGCTGTACCCCCCACCCCTGCTCATGCCCGGTGTCTCTCTCCTGTACCCCCCACCCCCTGCTCATGGACCGTGTCTCCCTCCTGTCCCCCCACCCCCCTGCTCATGCCCCGTGTCCCCCCTGTTCACCCCACCCCCCGCTCATGCCCCGTGTCTCCCCTGTCCCCCCCCACCCCCGCTCATGCCCCGTGTCCTCCCTTCTTTCCCCTCCCACCCCCCCACTCATGCCCCGTGTCTCCCCTGTCCCCCCACCCCCGCTCATACCCCGTGTCCCCCTTCTTTCCCCTCCCACCCCGCCACTCATGCCCCGTGTCTGCCTTGTTCCTCCACCCCCCGCTCATGCCCCGTGTCTCCCTCCTGTACCCCCCCAACACCTGCTCATGCCCCGTGTCTCCCTAGTGTTCCCCCACCCCCCGCTCATGCCCGTGTCTCCCTCGTGTTCCCCCCACCCCCCGCTCATGCCCCGTGTCTCCCCTGTTCAACCTCACCCCCGCTCATGCTCCGTGTCTGTCTCCCTACTTTTACCCCCACCCCCGGCTCATGCCCGTGTCTCCCTTCTTTCCCCCCAACCCCCGCTCATGACCCGTGTCTCCCTTCTTTCCCCCACCCCCCGCTCATGCCCCGTGTCTCCCTTCTTTCCCCCCCACCCCCGCTCATCCCCCATGTCTCCCTTCTTTCCCCCGCTCATGCCCCATGTCTCCCTTGTTCCCCCCACCCCCACTCATGCCCCATGTCTCCCTTCATTCCCCCCCACCCCCTGCTCATGGCCCGTGTCTTCCTTCTTCCCCCCACCCCTGCTCATGCCACATGTCTCTCAACTTTCCCCCCATCCCCCGCTCATGACCCGTTTCTCCCTTCTCCCCCCACCCCCCGCTCATGCCCCATGTCTCCCTTCTTTACCCTCCCCACCCCCGCTCATAAACTGTGTCTAACCCTTCTTTCCCCCCTCCGCCCCCCGCTCATGCCCCGTGTCTCCCTTCTCCCCCGACCCCCTGCTCATGCCCCGTGTCTCGCTGCTGTACCCCCCACACCCCGCTCATGCCCCGTGTCTCCCTCCTGTAACCCCCACTCATGTCCCGTGTCTCCCTCCTGTCCACCCACCCCCCACTCATGCCCCATGTCTCCCCTGTTCACCCCCACCCCCCGCTCATGCCCCGTGTCTCCCTCCTGTACCCCCCACCCCCGCTCATGCCCCGTGTCTCCCTCGTGTTCCCCTACCCCCCGCTCATGCCCCGTGTCTCCCTCGTGTTCCTCCCCACCTCCGCTCATGCCCCGTGTCTCCCTTCTTTCCCCCCACCCCTGCTTATGCCCGTGTCTCCCTTCTTTTCCACCTCACCCCCTGCTCACACCCGTGTCTCCCTTCTTTCGCTCCCCACCCCCGGCTCATGCCCGTGTCTCCCTTCATTTCCCCCCACCCCCCGCTCATGCCCTGTGTCTCCCTTCTTTCGCCCCCACCCCCCGCTCATGCCCCGTGTCTCCCCTGTTCACCCCCACCCCCGTTCATGCTCCGTGTCTGTCTCCCTCCTTTTCCACCCACCCCCCGCTCATGGCCCATGTCTCCCTGTTCACCCCCACCACCCGCTCCTGCCCGTGTCTCCCTTCTTTACCCTCCCCACCCCTGCTCATAAACTGTGTCTAACCCTTCTTTCCCCCTCCACCCCCCGCTCATGCCCCGTGTTTCCCTTCTCCCCCCGACCCCCTGCTCATGCTCCGTGTCTCCTGCTGTACCCCCCACACCCCGCTCATGCCCCGTGTCTCCCTCCTGTAACCCCCACTCATGACCCGTGTCTCCCATCTTTCCCCCCACCCCCCGCTCATGCCCCGTGTCTCCCTTCTTTCCCCCCCACCCCGCTCATCCCCCATGTCTCCCTTCTTTCCCCCGCTCATGCCCCATGTCTCCCTTCTTCCCCCCACCCCCACTCATGCCCCATGTCTCCCTTCATTCCCCCACACCCCATGCTCATGGCCCATGTCTTCCTTCTTCCCCCCACCCCTGCTCATGCCACATGTCTCCCAACTTTCCCCCCACCCCCCGCTCATGACCCGTTTCTCCCTTCTCCCCCCCACCCCCCGCTCATGCCCCATGTCTCCCTTCTTTACCCTCCCCACCCCCGCTCATAAACTGTGTCTAACACTTCTTTCCCCCCTCCACCCCCCGCTCATGCCCCGTGTCTCCGTTCTCCCCCCCGACCCCCTGCTCATGCCCCGTGTCTCGCTGCTGTACCCCCCACACCCCGCTCATGCCCCGTGTCTCCCTCCTGTAACCCCCACTCATGTCCCGTGTCTCCCTCCTGTCCACCCACCCCCCACTCATGCCCCATGTCTCCCCTGTTCACCCCCACCCCCCGCTCATGCCCCGTGTCTCCCTCCTGTACCCCCCACCCCCGCTCATGCCCCGTGTCTCCCTCGTGTTCCCCTACCCCCCGCTCAAGCCCCGTGTCTCCCTCGTGTTCCTCCCCACCCCCGCTCATGCCCCGTGTCTCCCTTCTTTCCCCCCACCCCTGCTTATGCCCGTGTCTCCCTTCTTTTCCACCTCACCCCCGGCTCACACCCGTGTCTCCCTTCTTTCGCTCCCCACCCCCGGCTCATGCCCGTGTCTCCCTTCATTTCCCCCCACCCCCCTCTCATGCCCTGTGTCTCCCTTCTTTCGCCCCCACCCCCCGCTCATGCCCCGTGTCTCCCCTGTTCACCCCCACCCCCGTTCATGCTCCGTGTCTGTCTCCCTCCTTTTCCACCCACCCCCCGCTCATGGCCCATGTCTCCCCTGTTCACCCCCACCACCCGCTCCTGCCCGTGTCTCCCTTCTTTACCCTCCCCACCCCCGCTCATAAACTGTGTCTAACCCTTCTTTCCCCCTCCACCCCCCGCTCATGCCCCTTGTTTCCCTTCTCCCCCCCGACCCCCTGCTCATGCTCCGTGTCTCCTGCTGTACCCCCCACACCCCGCTCATGCCCCGTGTCTCCCTCCTGTAACCCCCACTCATGTCCTGTGTCTCCCTCCTGTCCCCCCCACCCCCCACTCATGTTCCAGGTCTCCCCTGTTCACCCCCATCCCCCGCTTATGCCCCGTGTCTCCCTCCTGTACCCCCCACCCCCCGCTCATGCCCCGTGTCTCCCTCGTGTTCCCCCACCCCCCGCTCATGCCCCGTGTCTCCCTCGTGTTCCTCCCCACCCCACGCTCATGCCCCGTGTCTTCCTTCTTTCCCCCCCAACCCCCGCTCATGCCCCGTGTCTCCCTTCTTTCCCACCTCACCCCCGGCTCATGCCCGTGTCTCCCTTCTTTCGCTCCCCACCCCCGGCTCATGCCTGTGTCTCCCTTCTTTCCCCCCCACCCCTGCTCATGCCCTGTGTCTCCCTTCTTCCCCTCCACCCCCCGCTCATGCCCCGTGTCTCCCTTCTTCCCCCCCACCGTCGATCATGCCCTGTGTCTCCCTTCTTTCCCCCGCTCATGCCCCGTGTCTCCCTTCTTTCCCCCACCCCCCGCTCATGCCCTGTGTCTCCCTTCTTTACCCTCCCCACCCCCGCTCATAAACTGTGTCTAACACTTCTTTCCCCCTCCACCCCCCGCTCATGCCCCGTGTCTCCGTTCTCCCCCCGACCCCCTGCTCATGCCCCGTGTCTCGCTGCTGTACCCCCCACGCCCCGCTCATGCCCCGTGTCTCCCTCCTGTAACCCCCACTCATGTCCCGTGTCTCCCTCCTGTCCACCCACCCCCCACTCATGCCCCATATCTCCCCTGTTCACCCCCACCCCCCGCTCATGCCCCGTGTCTCCCTCCTGTACCCCCCACCCCCGCTCATGCCGCGTGTCTCCCTCGTGTTCCCCTACCCCCTGCTCAAGCCCCGTGTCTCCCTCGTGTTCCTCCCCACCCCCGCTCATGCCCCGTGTCTCCCTTCTTTCCCCCCACCCCTGCTTATGCCCGTGTCTCCCTTCTTTTCCACCTCACCCCCGGCTCACACCCGTGTCTCCCTTCTTTCGCTCCCCACCCCCGGCTCATGCCCGTGTCTCCCTTCATTTCCCCCCACCCCCCTCTCATGCCCTGTGTCTCCCTTCTTTCGCCCCCACCCCCCGCTCATGCCCCGTGTCTCCCCTGTTCACCCCCACCCCCGTTCATGCTCCGTGTCTGTCTCCCTCCTTTTCCACCCACCCCCCGCTCATGGCCCATGTCTCCCCTGTTCACCCCCACCACCCGCTCCTGCCCGTGTCTCCCTTCTTTACCCTCCCCCCCCCCTGCTCATAAACTGTGTCTAACCCTTCTTTCCCCCTCCACCCCCCGCTCATGCCCCGTGTTTCCCTTCTCCCCCCCGACCCCCTGCTCATGCTCCGTGTCTCCTGCTGTACCCCCCACACCCCGCTCATGCCCCGTGTCTCCCTCCTGTAACCCCCACTCATGTCCCGTGTCTCCCTCCTGTCCCCCCCACCCCCCACTCATGCCCCAGGTCTCCCCTGTTCACCCCCATCCCCCGCTTATGCCCCGTGTCTCCCTCCTGTACCCCCCACCCCCCGCTCATGCCCCGTGTCTCCCTCGTGTTCCCCCACCCCCGCTCATGCCCTGTGTCTCCCTCGTGTTCCTCCCCACCCCACGCTCATGCCCCGTGTCTTCCTTCTTTCCCCCCCCAACCCCCGCTCATGCCCCGTGTCTCCCTTCTTTCCCACCTCACCCCCGGCTCATGCCCATTTCTCCCTTCTTTCGCTCCCCACCCCCGGCTCATGCCTGTGTCTCCCTTCTTTCCCCCCCACCGCCTGCTCATGCCCTGTGTCTCACTTCTTCCCCTCCACCCCCCGCTCATGCCCCGTGTCTCCCTTCTTCCCCCCCACCGTCGATCATGCCCTGTGTCTCCCTTCTTTCCCCCGCTCATGCCCCGTGTCTCCCTTCTTTCCCCCACCCCCCGCTCATGCCCTGTGTCTCCCTTCTTTCCACCCCCCCAACCCCCGCTCATGCCCCGTGTCTCCCGTCTTTCCCCGCCACCCCAGCTCATGCCCTGTGTCTCCCTTCTTTCCCCCCCACCCTCGCTCATGCCCGTGTCTCCCTTCTTTCCCCCAACCCCCACTCATGGCCCGTGTCTTCCTTCTTTCCCCCCCACCCCCCCTCATGCCACATGTCTCCCTTCTTTCCTCCCCACCCCCCACTCATGACCCGTTTCTCCCTTCTTTCCCCCACCCCCCGCTCATGCCCCGTGTCTCCCTTCTTCCCCCCCGCTCATGCCCCGTGTCTCCCTTCTTTCCCCCACCCCCCGCTCATGCCCTGTGTCTCCCTTCTTTCCACCCCCCAACCCCCGCTCATGCCCCGTGTCTCCTTTCTTTCCCACCTCACCCCCGGCTCATGCCCGTGTCTCCCTTCTTTCGCTCCCCACCCCCGGCTCATGCCTGTGTCTCCCTTCTTTCCCCCCACACCCCTCTCATGCCCTGTGTCTCCCTTCTTTCGCCCCCACCCCCCGCTCATGCCCCGTGTCTCCCCTGTTCACCCCCACCCCCGTTCATGCTCCGTGTCTGTCTCCCTCCTTTTCCACCCACCCCCCGCTCATGGCCCATGTCTCCCCTGTTCACCCCCACCACCCGCTCCTGCCCGTGTCTCCCTTCTTTACCCCCCCCCTGCTCATAAACTGTGTCTAACCCTTCTTTCCCCCTCCACCCCCCGCTCATGCCCCGTGTTTCCCTTCTCCCCCCCGACCCCCTGCTCATGCTCCGTGTCTCCTGCTGTACCCCCCACACCCCGCTCATGCCCCGTGTCTCCCTCCTGTAACCCCCACTCATGTCCCGTGTCTCCCTCCTGTCCCCCCCACCCCCCACTCATGCCCCAGGTCTCCCCTGTTCACCCCCATCCCCCGCCTATGCCCCGTGTCTCCCTCCTGTACCCCCCACCCCCCGCTCATGCCCCGTGTCTCCCTCGTGTTCCCCCACCCCCGCTCATGCCCCGTGTCTCCCTCGTGTTCCTCCCCACCCCACGCTCATGCCCCGTGTCTTCCTTCTTTCCCCCCCCAACCCCCGCTCATGCCCCGTGTCTCCCTTCTTTCCCACCTCACCCCCGGCTCATGCCCATGTCTCCCTTCTTTCGCTCCCCACCCCCGGCTCATGCCTGTGTCTCCCTTCTTTCCCCCCCACCCCCTGCTCATGCCCTGTGTCTCCCTTCTTCCCCTCCACCCCCCGCTCATGCCCCGTGTCTCCCTTCTTCCCCCCCACCGTCGATCATGCCCTGTGTCTCCCTTCTTTCCCCCGCTCATGCCCCGTGTCTCCCTTCTTTCCCCCACCCCCCGCTCATGCCCTGTGTCTCCCTTCTTTCCACCCCCCCAACCCCCGCTCATGCCCCGTGTCTCCCGTCTTTCCCCCCACCCCAGCTCATGCCCTGTGTCTCCCTTCTTTCCCCCCCACCCTCGCTCATGCCCGTGTCTCCCTTCTTTCCCCCAACCCCCACTCATGGCCCGTGTCTTCCTTCTTTCCCCCCCACCCCCCCTCATGCCACATGTCTCCCTTCTTTCCTCCCCACCCCCCACTCATGACCCGTTTCTCCCTTCTTTCCCCCACCCCCCGCTCATGCCCCGTGTCTCCCTTCTTCCCCCCCGCTCATGCCCCGTGGCTCCCTTCTTTCCCCCACCCCCCGCTCATGCCCTGTGTCTCCCTTCTTTCCACCCCCCCAACCCCCGCTCATGCCCCGTGTCTCCTTTCTTTCCCACCTCACCCCCGGCTCATGCCCGTGTCTCCCTTCTTTCGCTCCCCACCCCCGGCTCATGCCTGTGTCTCCCTTCTTTCCCCCCCACCCCCGCTCATGCCCTGTGTCTCCCTTCTTTCCCCCCCACCCCCCGCTCATGCCCTGTGTCTCCCTTCTTCCCCCCCACACCCGCTCATGCCCCGTGTCTCCCTTCTTTCCCCCGCTCATGCCCCTTGTCTCCCTTCTTTCCCCCACCCCTGCTCATGCCCTGTGTCTCCCTTCTTTCCCCCTCACCCCCGCACATGCCCCGTGTCTCCCTCGTATTCCCCCACCCCCCGCTCATGCCCCGTGTCTCCCCTGTTAACCCCCACCCCTGCTCATGCTCCGTGTCTGTCTCCCTCCTTTTCCCACCCACCCCACGCTCATGCCCCGTGTCTCCCTTCTTTCCCCCGCTCATGCCCCGTGTCTCCCTTCTTTCCCCCACCCCCTGCTCATGCCCCGTATCTCCCTTCTTCCTCCCCACCCCCCGCTCATGCCCCGTGTCTCCCTTCTTTCCCACCTCACCCCCGGCTCATGCCCGTGTCTCCCTTCTTTCGCTCCCCACCCCCGGCTCATGCCCGTGTCTCCCTTCTTTCCCCCCCAACCCCTGCTCATGCCTCGTGTCTCCCTTCTTTCCCCCCCACCCCCCGCTCATGCCCCGTGTCTCCCTTCTTTCCCCCCCACCCCCCGCTCATGCCCCGTGTCTCCCTTCTTTCCCCCGCTCATGCCCGTGTCTCCCTTCTTTACCCCCCACCCCCGCTCATGCCCTGTGTCTCCCTTCTTTCCCCCCCACCCTCGCTCATGCCCATGTCTCCCTTCTTTCCCCCAACCCCCGCTCATGGCCCGTGTCTTCCTTCTTTCCCCCCCACTCCCCCTCATGCCACATGTCTCCCTTCTTTCCCCCCCACACCCCACTCATGATCCGTTTCTCCCTTCTTCCCCCCACCCCCCGCTCATTCCCAATGTCTCCCTTCTTTACCCTCCCCAACCCCCGCTCACAAACTGTGTCTAACCCTTCTTTCCCCCCTCCACCATCCGCTCATGCCCCGTGTCTCCCTTCTCCCCCCGACCCCCTGCTCATGCCCCGTGTCTCGCTGCTGTACCCCCCACACCCCGCTCATGCCCCGTGTCTCCCTCCTGTAACCCCCACTCATGTCCCGTGTCTCCCTCCTGCCCCCCCCACCCCTCACCCATGCCCCATGTCTATCCTGTTCACCCCCACCCCCCGCTTATGCCCCGTGTCTCCCTCCTGTACCCCCCACCCCCGCTCATGCCCCGTGTCTCCCTCATGTTCCCCCACCCCCCGCTCATGCCCCGTGTCTCCTTCGTGTTCCTCCCCACCCCCCGCTCATGCCCCGTGTCTTCCTTCTTAAACCCCCACCCCCCGCTCATGCCCCGTGTCTCCCTTCTTTCCCCCGCTCATGCCCCGTGTCTCCCTTCTTTCCCCCACCCCCCGCTCATGCCCTGTGTCTCCCTTCTTTCCACCCCCACACACCCCGCTCATGCCCCGTGTCTCCCTTCTTTCTCACCTCACCTCCCGCTCATGCCCTGTGTCTCCCTTCTTTCTCTCCCAACCACCCGCTCATGCCCCGTGTCTCCCTTCTTTCCCCCTCCACCCCCGCTCATGCACTGTGTCTCCCTACTTCCCCCCTCCACCCCCCGCTCATGCGCCGTGTATCCCTTCTTTCCCCCTCACCCCCCGCTCATGCCCCTTGTCTCCCTTCTTCCCCTCCCACCCCCCGCTCATGCCCCGTGTCTCCCTTCCTTCCCCCCCTCCCCCGCTCATGCCCCGTGTCTCCCTTCTTTTCCCTGCAACCCCCGCTCATGCCCCGTGTCTCCCTTCTTTCCCCCAACTCCCCGCTCATGCCCCGTGTCTCCCTTCTTTCCTCCCCACCCTCCGCTCATGCCCCGTGTCTCCCTTCTTTCCCCCGCTCATGCTCCATGTCTCCCTTCTTTCCCCCCACCCCCACTCATGCCCCATGTCTCCCTTCTTTCCCCCACCCCCCGCTCACGCCCCGTGTCTCCCTTCTTTCCCCCCACCCCCGCTCATGCCCCGTGTCTCCCTTCTTTCCCCCCACCCCCCGCTCATGCCCAGTGTCTCCCTTCTTTCCCCCCCACCCCCCGCTCATGCCCCGTGTCTCCCTTCTTTCCCCCGCACCCCCCGCTCATGCACTGTGTCTCCCTTCTTTCCCCGCTTATGCCCCGTGTCTACGTTCTTCCCCCCACCCCCCACTCATGCCCTGTGTCTCCCTTCTTTTCCCCCACCCACCGCTCATGCCCCGTGTCTCCCTTCTTTCCCCCCTCCACCCCCAGCTCATGCCCCGTGTCTCCCTTCTCTCCCCACCCCCGCTCATGCCCTGTGTCTCCTTTCTTTCCCCCCACCCCCCGCTCATGCCCCGTGTCTTCCTTCTTTCCCCCCACCTCCCGCTCATGCTACGTGTATCCCTTCTTCCCCCCTCCACCCCCCGCTCATGCCCCGTGTCTCCCTCCTGTACCTCCCACCCACCGCTCATGCCGCGTGTCTTCCTCCTGTACCCCCCAACCCCCGCTCATGCCCCGTGTCTCTCTCCTGTACCCCCCACCACCCGCTCATGCCCCTTGTCTCCCACCTGTCCCCCCACCCCCCCATTTCTGCCCTGTTCCCCCACCCCTCGTTCATGCCCTGTGTCTCCCTCCTGTTCCCCCCACCCCCCGCTCAAGCCCCGTGTCTCTGTCATGTTACACCCCACTCCCCGCTCATGCCCTGTGTCTCCCCTGTTCACCCCCACCCCTGCTCATGCTCCGTGTCTGTCTCCCTCCTTTTCCCCCCACCCCCCGCTCATGCCCCTTGTCTCCATTCTTACCCACCCACCCCCTGCTCATGCCCCGTGTCTCCCTTCTTTCCCCCCCACCCTCTGCTCATGCCCCGTGTCTCCCTTCTTTCCACCCCTGCACCCCCGCTCATGCCCTGTGTCTCCCTTCTTTTCCACCTCACCACCCGATCATGCCCCTTGTCTCCCTTCTTCCCCTCCCACCCCCCGCTCATTCATGCCCCGTGTCTCCCTTCTTTCCCCCCCACCCCCCGCTCATGCCCGTGTCTCCCTTCTTTCCCCCGCACACCCGCTCATGCCCCATGTCTCCCTTCTTTCCCCCCAACCCCCCGCTTATGCCCTGTGTCTCCCTTCTTTCCTCCCCACCCTCCGCTCATGTCCTGTGTCTCCCTTCTTTCCCCCGCTCATGCCCCATGTCTCCCTTCTTGCCCCCCCCACCCCCACTCATGCCCCATGTCTCCCTTCTTTCCCCCCACCCCCGCGTCTCCCTTCTTTCCCCCCACCCCCGCTCATGCCCTGTGTCTCCCTTCTTTCCCCCCCATCCCCCGCTCATGCCCAGTGTCTCCCTTCTTTCCCACTCCACCCCCCACTCATGCCCCGTGTCTCCCTTCTTCCCCCATCCCCCGCTCATGCCCCGTGTCTCCCTACTGTACCCCCCACCCCCGCTCATGCCCGGTGTCTCTCTCCTGTACCCCCCACCCCCTGCTCATGGACCGTGTCTCCCTCCTGTCCCCCCACCCCCCCGCTCATGCCCCGTGTCTCCCCTGTTCACCCCCACCCCCAGCTCATGCCCGTGTCTCCCCTCTCCCCCCACCCCCGCTCATGCCCCGTGTCCTCCCTTCTTTCCCCTCCCACCCCCCCACTCATGCCCCGTGTCTGCCCTGTTCCCCCACCCCCGCTCATGCCCTGTGTCCCCCTTCTTTCCCCTCCCACCCCCCCACTCATGCCCCGTGTCTGCCCTGTTCCCCCACCCCCCGCTTTTGCCCCGTGTCTCCCTCCTGTACCCCCCAACACCTGCTCATGCCCCGTGTCTCCCTTGTGTTCCCCCACCCCCCGCTCATGCCCGTGTCTCCCTCGTGTTCCCCCCCACCCCCCGCTCATGCCCCGTGTCTCCCCTGTTCAACCTCACCCCCGCTCATGCTCCGTGTCGGTCTCCCTACTTTTACCCCCACCCCCGCTCATGCCCCATGTCTCCCTTCTTTCCCACCTCACCCCCGGCTCATGCCCATTTCTCCCTTCTTTCGCTCCCCACCCCCGGCTCATGCCTGTGTCTCCCTTCTTTCCCCCCACCCCCCGCTCATGCCCTGTGTCTCCCTTCTTCCCTCCAACCCCCCGCTCATGCCCCGTGTCTCCCTTCTTCCCCCCCACCCCCTGCTCATGCCCCGTGTCTCCCTTCTTTCCCCCGCTCATGCCCCGTGTCTCCCTTCTTTCCCCACCCCCTGCTCATGCCCCGTGTCTCCCTTCTTTCCCCCCCCACCCTCCGCTCATGCCCCGTGTCTCCCTCGTATTCCCCCACCCCCCGCTCATGCCCCGTGTCTCCCCTGTTAACCCCCACCCCCGCTCATGCTCCGTGTCTGTCTCCCTCCTTTTCCCACCCACCCCACGCTCATGCCCCATGTCTCCCTTCTTTCCCCCGCTCATGCCCCGTGTCTCCCTTCTTTCCTCCACCCCCTGCTCATGCCCCATGTCTCCCTTCTTCCTTCCCACCCCCCGCTCATGCCCCGTGTCTCCCTTCTTTCCCACCTCACCCCCGGCTCATGCCCGTGTCTCCCTTCTTTCCCCCCAACCCCCGCTCATGCCCCGTGTCTCCTTTCTTTCCCACCTCACCCCCGGCTCATGCCCGTGTCTCCCTTCTTTCGCTCCCCACCCCCAGCTCATGCCCTGTGTCTCCCTTCTTTCCTCCGCTCATGCCCCGTGTCTCCCTTCTTTCCCCCACCCCCTGCTCATGCCCCGTGTCTCCCTTCTTTACACCCCACCCCCGCTCATGCCTTGTGTCTCCCTTCTTTCCCCTCCACCCCCGCTCATGCCCCGTGTCTCCCTTCTTTCCCCACCCACCCCTTGCTCATGCCCCGTGTCTCCCTTCTTTCCCCCCATCCCCTGCTCATGTCCCGTGTCTCCCTTCTTTCCCCCAACCCCCGCTCATGGCCTGTGTCTTCCTTCTTTCCCCCCGACCTCCACTCATGCCACATGTCTCCCTTCTTTCCCCCCCACCCCCCACTCATGACCCGTTTCTCCCTTCTTCCCCCCACCCCGCGCTCATGCCCCATGTCTCCCTTCTTTACCCTCCCCAACCCCCGCTCATAAACTGTGTCTAACCCTTCTTTCCCCCCTCCAGCCCCCGCTCATGCCCCGTGTCTCCCTTCTACCCCCCGACCCCCTGCTCATGCCCCGTGTCTCCCTGCTGTACCCCCCACACCCCGCTCATGCCCCGTGTCTCCTTCCTGTAACCCCCACTCATGTCCCGTGTCTCCCTCCTGTCCCCCCCACCCCCCACTCATGCCCCATTTCTCCCCTGTTCACCCCGACCCCCCGGTCATGCCCTGTGTCTCCCTCCTGTACCCCCCACCCCCCGCTCATGCCCCGTGTCTCCCTCGTGTTCCCCCACCCCCCGCACATGCCCTGTGTCTCCCTGGTGTCCTCCCCACCCCCCGCTCATGCCCCGTGTCTCCCCTGTTCACCCCTACCCCCGCTCATACTCCGTGTCTGTCTCCCTCCTTTTCCCCCCACCCCCCGCTCATGGCCTGTGTCTCCCCTGTTCACCCCCACCCCCCACACATGCCCCTTGTCTCCCTTCTTTCCCCCCCACCCCCGCTCATGCCCCGTGTCTCCCTACTTTCCCACCTCACCCCCCGCTCATGCCCCGTGTCTCCCTTCTTTCACTCCCCATCCCCGCTCATGCCCCGTGTCTCCCTTCTTTCCCATCCACCCCTTGCTCATGCCCCGTGTCCCCCTTCTTTCCCCCCACCCCCCAATCATGTTCGTGTCTCCCTTCTCCCCCCCACACCCGCTCCTGCCCCGTGTCTCCCTTCTTTCCCCCCGCACTCCCCGCTCATGCCCCATGTCTCCCTTCTTTCCCCCCATCCCCTGCTCATGCCCCATGTCTCCCTTCTTTCCCCCCCACCCCTTGCTCATACCCCGTGTCTCCCTTCTTTCCTCCCCACCCCCCTCTCATGACCCATGTCTCCCTTCTTTTCGCCCCCCCACCCCCCCACGCTCATGCCCCGTGTCTCCCTTCTTTCCCACCTCACCCCCCGCTCATGCCCCGTGTCTCCCTTCTTTCACTCCCCACCCCCGCTCACGCCCCATGTCTCCCTTCTTTCCCCCACCCCCCAATCATGCCCCGTGTCTCCCTTCTTCCCCCCCACCCCCGCTCCTGCCCCATGTCTCCCTTCTTTCCCCCAACTCCCCCGCTCATGCCCCGTGTCTCCCTTCTTTCCCCCCACCCCCTGCCCCATGTCTCCCTTCCTTCCCCCCACCCCTCGCTCATGCCCCGTGTCTCCCTTCTTTCCTCCCCACCCCCCGCTCATGCCCCGTGTCTCCCTCCTGCACCCCCCACCCCCCGCTCATGCCCCGTGTCTCCCTCGTGTTCCCCCACCCCCTGCTCATGCCCCGTGTCTCCCTTGTGTTCCCCCCACCCCGGTTCATGCCCCGTGTCTCCCTTCTTTCCCCCCACCCCCCGCCCATGCCCCGTGTCTCCCTTCTTTCCCCCCACCCCCCGCTCATGCCCCGTGTCTCCCTTCTTTCCCCCCACCCCCGCTCATGCCCCATGTCTCCCTTCTTTCCGCCACCCACCCCTCACCCCCTGCCCCGCTCATGCCCCGTGTGCCCCCCACCCCCTGCTCATGCCCCGTGTTTGCCCTGTTCCCCCCACCCCCCGCTCATGTCCCGTGTCTCTGTCGTGTAACCCCCCACACCCCGCTCATGGCCCGTGTCTCCCTCATGTTCCCCCCACACCCGGCTCATGCCCCATGTCTCCCCTGTTCACCCCCACACCCGCTCATGCTCTGTGTTTGTCTCCCTCCTTTTCCCCCCCACCCCTCGCTCATGGACTGTGTCTCCCCTGTTCACCCGCACCCCCCGCTCCCGCTCATGCCCATGTCTCCCTTCTTCCCCCCCACCCCCTGCTCATGCCCCGTGTCTCCCTTCTTTCCCCTCCACCCCCGCTCATGCCCCGTGTCTCCCTTCTTTCCACCCCCCCAACCCCCACTCATGCCCCGTGTCTCCCTTCTTTCCCACCTCAACCCCGGATCATGCCCATGTCTCCCTTCTTTCACTCCCCACCCCCTGCTCATGCCCCATGTCTCCCTTCTTTCCCCCCACTCCCCACTCATGCCCCGTGTCTCCCTTTTCCCCCCACCCCCCGCTCATGCCCCATGTCTCCCTTCTTTCCCCCAAACCCCCCGCTTATGCCCCGTGTCTCCCTTCTTTCCTCCCCACCCTCCGCTCATGTCCCGTGTCTCCCTTCTTTCCCCCGCTCATGCCCCATGTCTCCCTTCTTTCCCCCCCACCCCCACTCATGCCTCATGTCTCCCTTCTTTCCCCCCACCCCCGCGTCTCCCTTCTTTCCCCCCACCCCCGCTCATGCCCTGTGTCTCCCTTCTTTCCCCCCATCCCCCGCTCATGCCCAGTGTCTCCCTTCTTTCCCACTCCACCCCCCACTCATGCCCCGTGTCTCCCTTCTTCCCCCATCCCCCGCTCATGCCCCATGTCTCCCTGCTGTACCCCCCACCCCTGCTCATGCCCGGTGTCTCTCTCCTGTACCCCCCACCCCCTGCTCATGGACCGTGTCTCCCTCCTGTCCCCCCACCCCCCTGCTCATGCCCCGTGTCCCCCCTGTTCACCCCCACCCCCCGCTCATGCCCCGTGTCTCCCCTGTCCCCCCCCACCCCCGCTCATGCCCCGTGTCCTCCCTTCTTTCCCCTCCCACCCCCCCACTCATGCCCCGTGTCTCCCCTGTCCCCCCCCACCCCCGCTCATGCCCCGTGTCCCCCTTCTTTCCCCTCCCACCCCCCCACTCATGCCCCGTGTCTGCCCTGTTCCTCCACCCCCCGCTCATGCCCCGTGTCTCCCTCCTGTACCCCCCCAACACCTGCTCATGCCCCGTGTCTCCCTAGTGTTCCCCCACCCCCCGCTCATGCCCGTGTCTCCCTCGTGTTCCCCCCACCCCCCGCTCATGCCCCGTGTCTCCCCTGTTCAACCTCACCCCCGCTCATGCTCCGTGTCTGTCTCCCTACTTTTACCCCCACCCCCGGCTCATGCCCGTGTCTCCCTTCTTTCCCCCCAACCCCCGCTCATGACCCGTGTCTCCCTTCTTTCCCCCCACCCCCCGCTCATGCCCCGTGTCTCCCTTCTTTCCCCCCCACCCCCGCTCATCCCCCATGTCTCCCTTCTTTCCCCCGCTCATGCCCCATGTCTCCCTTGTTCCCCCCACCCCCACTCATGCCCCATGCCTCCCTTCATTCCCCCCCACCCCCTGCTCATGTCCCGTGTCTTCCTTCTTCCCCCCCACCCCTGCTCATGCCACATGTCTCCCAACTTTCCCCCCACCCCCCGCTCATGACCCGTTTCTCCCTTCTCCCCCCACCCCCGCTCATGCCCCATGTCTCCCTTCTTTACCCTCCCCACCCCCGCTCATAAACTGTGTCTAACCCTTCTTTCCCCCCTCCACCCCCCGCTCATGCCCCGTGTCTCCCTTCTCCCCCCGACCCCCTGCTCATGCCCCGTGTCTCGCTGCTGTACCCCCCACACCCCGCTCATGCCCCGTGTCTCCCTCCTGTAACCCCCACTCATGTCCCGTGTCTCCCTCCTGTCCACCCACCCCCCACTCATGCCCCATGTCTCCCCTGTTCACCCCCACCCCCCGCTCATGCCCCGTGTCTCCCTCCTGTACCCCCCACCCCCGCTCATGCCCCGTGTCTCCCTCGTGTTCCCCTACCCCCCGCTCATGCCCTGTGTCTCCCTCGTGTTCCTCCCCACCCCCGCTCATGCCTCATGTCTCCCTTCTTTCCCCCCACCCCCGCGTCTCCCTTCTTTCCCCCCACCCCCGCTCATGCCCTGTGTCTCCCTTCTTTCCCCCCATCCCCCGCTCATGCCCAGTGTCTCCCTTCTTTCCCACTCCACCCCCCACTCATGCCCCGTGTCTCCCTTCTTCCCCCATCCCCCGCTCATGCCCCATGTCTCCCTGCTGTACCCCCCACCCCTGCTCATGCCCGGTGTCTCTCTCCTGTACCCCCCACCCCCTGCTCATGGACCGTGTCTCCCTCCTGTCCCCCCACCCCCCTGCTCATGCCCCGTGTCCCCCCTGTTCACCCCACCCCCCGCTCATGCCCCGTGTCTCCCCTGTCCCCCCCCACCCCCGCTCATGCCCCGTGTCCTCCCTTCTTTCCCCTCCCACCCCCCCACTCATGCCCCGTGTCTCCCCTGTCCCCCCACCCCCGCTCATACCCCGTGTCCCCCTTCTTTCCCCTCCCACCCCGCCACTCATGCCCCGTGTCTGCCTTGTTCCTCCACCCCCCGCTCATGCCCCGTGTCTCCCTCCTGTACCCCCCCAACACCTGCTCATGCCCCGTGTCTCCCTAGTGTTCCCCCACCCCCCGCTCATGCCCGTGTCTCCCTCGTGTTCCCCCCACCCCCCGCTCATGCCCCGTGTCTCCCCTGTTCAACCTCACCCCCGCTCATGCTCCGTGTCTGTCTCCCTACTTTTACCCCCACCCCCGGCTCATGCCCGTGTCTCCCTTCTTTCCCCCCAACCCCCGCTCATGACCCGTGTCTCCCTTCTTTCCCCCACCCCCCGCTCATGCCCCGTGTCTCCCTTCTTTCCCCCCCACCCCCGCTCATCCCCCATGTCTCCCTTCTTTCCCCCGCTCATGCCCCATGTCTCCCTTGTTCCCCCCACCCCCACTCATGCCCCATGTCTCCCTTCATTCCCCCCCACCCCCTGCTCATGGCCCGTGTCTTCCTTCTTCCCCCCACCCCTGCTCATGCCACATGTCTCTCAACTTTCCCCCCATCCCCCGCTCATGACCCGTTTCTCCCTTCTCCCCCCACCCCCCGCTCATGCCCCATGTCTCCCTTCTTTACCCTCCCCACCCCCGCTCATAAACTGTGTCTAACCCTTCTTTCCCCCCTCCGCCCCCCGCTCATGCCCCGTGTCTCCCTTCTCCCCCGACCCCCTGCTCATGCCCCGTGTCTCGCTGCTGTACCCCCCACACCCCGCTCATGCCCCGTGTCTCCCTCCTGTAACCCCCACTCATGTCCCGTGTCTCCCTCCTGTCCACCCACCCCCCACTCATGCCCCATGTCTCCCCTGTTCACCCCCACCCCCCGCTCATGCCCCGTGTCTCCCTCCTGTACCCCCCACCCCCGCTCATGCCCCGTGTCTCCCTCGTGTTCCCCTACCCCCCGCTCATGCCCCGTGTCTCCCTCGTGTTCCTCCCCACCTCCGCTCATGCCCCGTGTCTCCCTTCTTTCCCCCCACCCCTGCTTATGCCCGTGTCTCCCTTCTTTTCCACCTCACCCCCTGCTCACACCCGTGTCTCCCTTCTTTCGCTCCCCACCCCCGGCTCATGCCCGTGTCTCCCTTCATTTCCCCCCACCCCCCGCTCATGCCCTGTGTCTCCCTTCTTTCGCCCCCACCCCCCGCTCATGCCCCGTGTCTCCCCTGTTCACCCCCACCCCCGTTCATGCTCCGTGTCTGTCTCCCTCCTTTTCCACCCACCCCCCGCTCATGGCCCATGTCTCCCTGTTCACCCCCACCACCCGCTCCTGCCCGTGTCTCCCTTCTTTACCCTCCCCACCCCTGCTCATAAACTGTGTCTAACCCTTCTTTCCCCCTCCACCCCCCGCTCATGCCCCGTGTTTCCCTTCTCCCCCCGACCCCCTGCTCATGCTCCGTGTCTCCTGCTGTACCCCCCACACCCCGCTCATGCCCCGTGTCTCCCTCCTGTAACCCCCACTCATGACCCGTGTCTCCCATCTTTCCCCCCACCCCCCGCTCATGCCCCGTGTCTCCCTTCTTTCCCCCCCACCCCGCTCATCCCCCATGTCTCCCTTCTTTCCCCCGCTCATGCCCCATGTCTCCCTTCTTCCCCCCACCCCCACTCATGCCCCATGTCTCCCTTCATTCCCCCACACCCCATGCTCATGGCCCATGTCTTCCTTCTTCCCCCCACCCCTGCTCATGCCACATGTCTCCCAACTTTCCCCCCACCCCCCGCTCATGACCCGTTTCTCCCTTCTCCCCCCCACCCCCCGCTCATGCCCCATGTCTCCCTTCTTTACCCTCCCCACCCCCGCTCATAAACTGTGTCTAACACTTCTTTCCCCCCTCCACCCCCCGCTCATGCCCCGTGTCTCCGTTCTCCCCCCCGACCCCCTGCTCATGCCCCGTGTCTCGCTGCTGTACCCCCCACACCCCGCTCATGCCCCGTGTCTCCCTCCTGTAACCCCCACTCATGTCCCGTGTCTCCCTCCTGTCCACCCACCCCCCACTCATGCCCCATGTCTCCCCTGTTCACCCCCACCCCCCGCTCATGCCCCGTGTCTCCCTCCTGTACCCCCCACCCCCGCTCATGCCCCGTGTCTCCCTCGTGTTCCCCTACCCCCCGCTCAAGCCCCGTGTCTCCCTCGTGTTCCTCCCCACCCCCGCTCATGCCCCGTGTCTCCCTTCTTTCCCCCCACCCCTGCTTATGCCCGTGTCTCCCTTCTTTTCCACCTCACCCCCGGCTCACACCCGTGTCTCCCTTCTTTCGCTCCCCACCCCCGGCTCATGCCCGTGTCTCCCTTCATTTCCCCCCACCCCCCTCTCATGCCCTGTGTCTCCCTTCTTTCGCCCCCACCCCCCGCTCATGCCCCGTGTCTCCCCTGTTCACCCCCACCCCCGTTCATGCTCCGTGTCTGTCTCCCTCCTTTTCCACCCACCCCCCGCTCATGGCCCATGTCTCCCCTGTTCACCCCCACCACCCGCTCCTGCCCGTGTCTCCCTTCTTTACCCTCCCCACCCCCGCTCATAAACTGTGTCTAACCCTTCTTTCCCCCTCCACCCCCCGCTCATGCCCCTTGTTTCCCTTCTCCCCCCCGACCCCCTGCTCATGCTCCGTGTCTCCTGCTGTACCCCCCACACCCCGCTCATGCCCCGTGTCTCCCTCCTGTAACCCCCACTCATGTCCTGTGTCTCCCTCCTGTCCCCCCCACCCCCCACTCATGTTCCAGGTCTCCCCTGTTCACCCCCATCCCCCGCTTATGCCCCGTGTCTCCCTCCTGTACCCCCCACCCCCCGCTCATGCCCCGTGTCTCCCTCGTGTTCCCCCACCCCCCGCTCATGCCCCGTGTCTCCCTCGTGTTCCTCCCCACCCCACGCTCATGCCCCGTGTCTTCCTTCTTTCCCCCCCAACCCCCGCTCATGCCCCGTGTCTCCCTTCTTTCCCACCTCACCCCCGGCTCATGCCCGTGTCTCCCTTCTTTCGCTCCCCACCCCCGGCTCATGCCTGTGTCTCCCTTCTTTCCCCCCCACCCCTGCTCATGCCCTGTGTCTCCCTTCTTCCCCTCCACCCCCCGCTCATGCCCCGTGTCTCCCTTCTTCCCCCCCACCGTCGATCATGCCCTGTGTCTCCCTTCTTTCCCCCGCTCATGCCCCGTGTCTCCCTTCTTTCCCCCACCCCCCGCTCATGCCCTGTGTCTCCCTTCTTTACCCTCCCCACCCCCGCTCATAAACTGTGTCTAACACTTCTTTCCCCCTCCACCCCCCGCTCATGCCCCGTGTCTCCGTTCTCCCCCCGACCCCCTGCTCATGCCCCGTGTCTCGCTGCTGTACCCCCCACGCCCCGCTCATGCCCCGTGTCTCCCTCCTGTAACCCCCACTCATGTCCCGTGTCTCCCTCCTGTCCACCCACCCCCCACTCATGCCCCATATCTCCCCTGTTCACCCCCACCCCCCGCTCATGCCCCGTGTCTCCCTCCTGTACCCCCCACCCCCGCTCATGCCGCGTGTCTCCCTCGTGTTCCCCTACCCCCTGCTCAAGCCCCGTGTCTCCCTCGTGTTCCTCCCCACCCCCGCTCATGCCCCGTGTCTCCCTTCTTTCCCCCCACCCCTGCTTATGCCCGTGTCTCCCTTCTTTTCCACCTCACCCCCGGCTCACACCCGTGTCTCCCTTCTTTCGCTCCCCACCCCCGGCTCATGCCCGTGTCTCCCTTCATTTCCCCCCACCCCCCTCTCATGCCCTGTGTCTCCCTTCTTTCGCCCCCACCCCCCGCTCATGCCCCGTGTCTCCCCTGTTCACCCCCACCCCCGTTCATGCTCCGTGTCTGTCTCCCTCCTTTTCCACCCACCCCCCGCTCATGGCCCATGTCTCCCCTGTTCACCCCCACCACCCGCTCCTGCCCGTGTCTCCCTTCTTTACCCTCCCCCCCCCCTGCTCATAAACTGTGTCTAACCCTTCTTTCCCCCTCCACCCCCCGCTCATGCCCCGTGTTTCCCTTCTCCCCCCCGACCCCCTGCTCATGCTCCGTGTCTCCTGCTGTACCCCCCACACCCCGCTCATGCCCCGTGTCTCCCTCCTGTAACCCCCACTCATGTCCCGTGTCTCCCTCCTGTCCCCCCCACCCCCCACTCATGCCCCAGGTCTCCCCTGTTCACCCCCATCCCCCGCTTATGCCCCGTGTCTCCCTCCTGTACCCCCCACCCCCCGCTCATGCCCCGTGTCTCCCTCGTGTTCCCCCACCCCCGCTCATGCCCTGTGTCTCCCTCGTGTTCCTCCCCACCCCACGCTCATGCCCCGTGTCTTCCTTCTTTCCCCCCCCAACCCCCGCTCATGCCCCGTGTCTCCCTTCTTTCCCACCTCACCCCCGGCTCATGCCCATTTCTCCCTTCTTTCGCTCCCCACCCCCGGCTCATGCCTGTGTCTCCCTTCTTTCCCCCCCACCGCCTGCTCATGCCCTGTGTCTCACTTCTTCCCCTCCACCCCCCGCTCATGCCCCGTGTCTCCCTTCTTCCCCCCCACCGTCGATCATGCCCTGTGTCTCCCTTCTTTCCCCCGCTCATGCCCCGTGTCTCCCTTCTTTCCCCCACCCCCCGCTCATGCCCTGTGTCTCCCTTCTTTCCACCCCCCCAACCCCCGCTCATGCCCCGTGTCTCCCGTCTTTCCCCGCCACCCCAGCTCATGCCCTGTGTCTCCCTTCTTTCCCCCCCACCCTCGCTCATGCCCGTGTCTCCCTTCTTTCCCCCAACCCCCACTCATGGCCCGTGTCTTCCTTCTTTCCCCCCCACCCCCCCTCATGCCACATGTCTCCCTTCTTTCCTCCCCACCCCCCACTCATGACCCGTTTCTCCCTTCTTTCCCCCACCCCCCGCTCATGCCCCGTGTCTCCCTTCTTCCCCCCCGCTCATGCCCCGTGTCTCCCTTCTTTCCCCCACCCCCCGCTCATGCCCTGTGTCTCCCTTCTTTCCACCCCCCAACCCCCGCTCATGCCCCGTGTCTCCTTTCTTTCCCACCTCACCCCCGGCTCATGCCCGTGTCTCCCTTCTTTCGCTCCCCACCCCCGGCTCATGCCTGTGTCTCCCTTCTTTCCCCCCACACCCCTCTCATGCCCTGTGTCTCCCTTCTTTCGCCCCCACCCCCCGCTCATGCCCCGTGTCTCCCCTGTTCACCCCCACCCCCGTTCATGCTCCGTGTCTGTCTCCCTCCTTTTCCACCCACCCCCCGCTCATGGCCCATGTCTCCCCTGTTCACCCCCACCACCCGCTCCTGCCCGTGTCTCCCTTCTTTACCCCCCCCCTGCTCATAAACTGTGTCTAACCCTTCTTTCCCCCTCCACCCCCCGCTCATGCCCCGTGTTTCCCTTCTCCCCCCCGACCCCCTGCTCATGCTCCGTGTCTCCTGCTGTACCCCCCACACCCCGCTCATGCCCCGTGTCTCCCTCCTGTAACCCCCACTCATGTCCCGTGTCTCCCTCCTGTCCCCCCCACCCCCCACTCATGCCCCAGGTCTCCCCTGTTCACCCCCATCCCCCGCCTATGCCCCGTGTCTCCCTCCTGTACCCCCCACCCCCCGCTCATGCCCCGTGTCTCCCTCGTGTTCCCCCACCCCCGCTCATGCCCCGTGTCTCCCTCGTGTTCCTCCCCACCCCACGCTCATGCCCCGTGTCTTCCTTCTTTCCCCCCCCAACCCCCGCTCATGCCCCGTGTCTCCCTTCTTTCCCACCTCACCCCCGGCTCATGCCCATGTCTCCCTTCTTTCGCTCCCCACCCCCGGCTCATGCCTGTGTCTCCCTTCTTTCCCCCCCACCCCCTGCTCATGCCCTGTGTCTCCCTTCTTCCCCTCCACCCCCCGCTCATGCCCCGTGTCTCCCTTCTTCCCCCCCACCGTCGATCATGCCCTGTGTCTCCCTTCTTTCCCCCGCTCATGCCCCGTGTCTCCCTTCTTTCCCCCACCCCCCGCTCATGCCCTGTGTCTCCCTTCTTTCCACCCCCCCAACCCCCGCTCATGCCCCGTGTCTCCCGTCTTTCCCCCCACCCCAGCTCATGCCCTGTGTCTCCCTTCTTTCCCCCCCACCCTCGCTCATGCCCGTGTCTCCCTTCTTTCCCCCAACCCCCACTCATGGCCCGTGTCTTCCTTCTTTCCCCCCCACCCCCCCTCATGCCACATGTCTCCCTTCTTTCCTCCCCACCCCCCACTCATGACCCGTTTCTCCCTTCTTTCCCCCACCCCCCGCTCATGCCCCGTGTCTCCCTTCTTCCCCCCCGCTCATGCCCCGTGGCTCCCTTCTTTCCCCCACCCCCCGCTCATGCCCTGTGTCTCCCTTCTTTCCACCCCCCCAACCCCCGCTCATGCCCCGTGTCTCCTTTCTTTCCCACCTCACCCCCGGCTCATGCCCGTGTCTCCCTTCTTTCGCTCCCCACCCCCGGCTCATGCCTGTGTCTCCCTTCTTTCCCCCCCACCCCCGCTCATGCCCTGTGTCTCCCTTCTTTCCCCCCCACCCCCCGCTCATGCCCTGTGTCTCCCTTCTTCCCCCCCACACCCGCTCATGCCCCGTGTCTCCCTTCTTTCCCCCGCTCATGCCCCTTGTCTCCCTTCTTTCCCCCACCCCTGCTCATGCCCTGTGTCTCCCTTCTTTCCCCCTCACCCCCGCACATGCCCCGTGTCTCCCTCGTATTCCCCCACCCCCCGCTCATGCCCCGTGTCTCCCCTGTTAACCCCCACCCCTGCTCATGCTCCGTGTCTGTCTCCCTCCTTTTCCCACCCACCCCACGCTCATGCCCCGTGTCTCCCTTCTTTCCCCCGCTCATGCCCCGTGTCTCCCTTCTTTCCCCCACCCCCTGCTCATGCCCCGTATCTCCCTTCTTCCTCCCCACCCCCCGCTCATGCCCCGTGTCTCCCTTCTTTCCCACCTCACCCCCGGCTCATGCCCGTGTCTCCCTTCTTTCGCTCCCCACCCCCGGCTCATGCCCGTGTCTCCCTTCTTTCCCCCCCAACCCCTGCTCATGCCTCGTGTCTCCCTTCTTTCCCCCCCACCCCCCGCTCATGCCCCGTGTCTCCCTTCTTTCCCCCCCACCCCCCGCTCATGCCCCGTGTCTCCCTTCTTTCCCCCGCTCATGCCCGTGTCTCCCTTCTTTACCCCCCACCCCCGCTCATGCCCTGTGTCTCCCTTCTTTCCCCCCCACCCTCGCTCATGCCCATGTCTCCCTTCTTTCCCCCAACCCCCGCTCATGGCCCGTGTCTTCCTTCTTTCCCCCCCACTCCCCCTCATGCCACATGTCTCCCTTCTTTCCCCCCCACACCCCACTCATGATCCGTTTCTCCCTTCTTCCCCCCACCCCCCGCTCATTCCCAATGTCTCCCTTCTTTACCCTCCCCAACCCCCGCTCACAAACTGTGTCTAACCCTTCTTTCCCCCCTCCACCATCCGCTCATGCCCCGTGTCTCCCTTCTCCCCCCGACCCCCTGCTCATGCCCCGTGTCTCGCTGCTGTACCCCCCACACCCCGCTCATGCCCCGTGTCTCCCTCCTGTAACCCCCACTCATGTCCCGTGTCTCCCTCCTGCCCCCCCCACCCCTCACCCATGCCCCATGTCTATCCTGTTCACCCCCACCCCCCGCTTATGCCCCGTGTCTCCCTCCTGTACCCCCCACCCCCGCTCATGCCCCGTGTCTCCCTCATGTTCCCCCACCCCCCGCTCATGCCCCGTGTCTCCTTCGTGTTCCTCCCCACCCCCCGCTCATGCCCCGTGTCTTCCTTCTTAAACCCCCACCCCCCGCTCATGCCCCGTGTCTCCCTTCTTTCCCCCGCTCATGCCCCGTGTCTCCCTTCTTTCCCCCACCCCCCGCTCATGCCCTGTGTCTCCCTTCTTTCCACCCCCCCCAACCCCCGCTTATGCCCCATGTCTCCCTTCTTTCCCACCTCACCCCCGGCTCATGCCCGTGTCTCCCTTCTTTCGCTCCCCACCCCCGGCTCATGCCTGTGTCTCCCTTCTTTCCCCCCACCCCCCGCTCATGCCCTGTGTCTCTCTTCTTCCCCCCACCCCCCGCTCATGCCCCGTGTCTCCCTTCTTCCCCCCCACCCCCCGCTCATGCCCCGTGTCTCCCTTCTTTCCCCCGCTCATGCCCCGTGTCTCCCTTCTTCCCCCCCACCCCCCGCTCATGCCCCGTGTCTCCCTTCTTTCCCCCGCTCATGCCCCGTGTCTCCCTTCTTTCCCCCACCCCCTGCTCATGCCCCGTGTCTCCCTTCTTTCCCCCCCACCCCCCGCTCATGCCCCGTGTCTCCCTCGTATTCCCCCACCCCCGCTCATGCCCCGTGTCTCCCCTGTTAACCCCCACCCCCGCTCATGCTCCGTGCCTGTCTCCCTCCTTTTCCCACCCACCCCACGCTCATGCCCCGTGTCTCCCTTCTTTCCCCCGCTCATGCCCCGTGTCTCCCTTCTTTCCTCCACCCCCTGCTCATGCCCCATGTCTCCCTTCTTCCTTCCCACCCCCCGCTCATGCCCCGTGTCTCCCTTCTTTCCCACCTCACCCCCGGCTCATGCCCGTGTCTCCCTTCTTTCCCCCCAACCCCCGCTCATGCCCCGTGTCTCCCTTCTTTCCCCCCCACCCCCGCTCATGCCCCGTGTCTCCCTTCTTTCCCCCCACCCCCGCTCATGCCCCGTGTCTCCCTTCTTTCCTCCGCTCATGCCCCATGTCTCCCTTCTTTCCCCCACCCCCTGCTCATGCCCCGTGTCTCCCTTCTTTCCACCCCACCCCCGCTCATGCCTTGTGTCTCCCTTCTTTCCCCCCCACCCCCGCTCATGCCCCGTGTCTCCCTTCTTTCCCCACCCACCCCTTGCTCATGCCCCGTGTCTCCCTTCTTTCCCCCATCCCCTGCTCATGCCCCGTGTCTCCCTTCTTTCCCCCAACCCCCGCTCATGGCCAGTGTCTTCCTTCTTTCCCCCCCACCCCCACTCATGCCACATGTCTCCCTTCTTTCCCCCCACCCCCCACTCATGACCCGTTTCTCCCTTCTTCCCCCCACCCCGCGCTCATGCCCCATGTCTCCCTTCTTTACCCTCCCCAACCCCCGCTCATAAACTGTGTCTAACCCTTCTTTCCCCCCTCCAGCCCCCGCTCATGCCCCGTGTCTCCCTTCTCCCCCCCGACCCCCTGCTCATGCCCCGTGTCTCCCTGCTGTACCCCCCACACCCCGCTCATGCCCCGTGTCTCCCTCCTGTAACCCCCACTCATGTCTCGTGTCTCCCTCCTGTCCCCCCCACCACCCACTCATGCCCCATGTCTCCCCTGTTCACCCCGACCCCCCGGTCATGCCCCGTGTCTCCCTCCTGTACCCCCCACCCCCCGTTCATGCCTCGTGTCTCCCTCGTGTTCCCCCACCCCCCGCACATGCCCTGTGTCTCCCTCGTGTTCCTCCCCACCCCCCGCTCATGCCCCGTGTCTCCCCTGTTCACCCCTACCCCCGCTCATGCTCCGTGTCTGTCTCCCTCCTTTTCCCCCCACCCCCCTGCTCATGGCCTGTGTCTCCCCTGTTCACCCCCACACATGCCCCTTGTCTCCCTTCTTTCCCCCCCACCCCCGCTCATGCCCCGTGTCTCCCTTCTTTCCCACCTCACCCCCCGCTCATGCCCCGTGTCTCCCTTCTTTCACTCCCCATCCCCGCTCATGCCCCGTGTCTCCCTTCTTTCCCATCCACCCCTTGCTCATGCCCCGTGTCTCCCTTCTTTCCCCCCACCCCCAATCATGTTCGTGTCTCCCTTCTCCCCCCACCCCCGCTCCTGCCCCGTGTCTCCCTTCTTTCCCCCCGCACTCCCCGCTCATGCCCCGTGTCTCCCTTCTTTCCCCCCGCCCCCTGCTCATGCCCCATGTCTCCCTTCTTTCCCCCCCACCCCTTGCTCATGCCCCGTGTCTCCCTTCTTTCCTCCCCACCCCCCTCTCATGACCCATGTCTCCCTTCTTTTCGCCCCCCCACACCCCCACGCTCATGCCCTGTGTCTCCCTTCTTTCCCACCTCACCCCCCGCTCATGCCCCGTGTCTCCCTTCTTTCACGCCCCACCCCCGCTCATGCCCCATGTCTCCCTTCTTTCCCCCACCCCTAATCATGCCCCGTGTCTCCCTTCTTCCCCCCCACCCCCGCTCCTGCCCCATGTCTCCCTTCTTTCCCCCAACTCCCCCGCTCATGCCCCGTGTGTCCCTTCTTTCCCCCCACCCCCTGCTCATGCCCCATGTCTCCCTTCCTTCCCCCCACCCCTCGCTCATGCCCCGTGTCTCCCTTCTTTCCTCCCCACCCCCCGCTCATGCCCCGTGTCTCCCTCCTGTACCCCCCACCCCCCGCTCATGCCCGTGTCTCCCTCGTGTTCCCCCACCCCCCGCTTATGCCCCGTGTCTCCGTTGTGTTCCCCCCACCCCCGTTCATGCCCCGTGTCTCCCTTCTTTCCCCCCGACCCCCCGCCCATGCCCCGTGTCTCCCTTCTTTCCCCCCGCCCCCGCTCATGCCCCGTGTCTCCCTTCTTTCCCCCCACCCCCGCTCATGCCCCATGTCTCCCTTCTTTCCGCCACCCACCCCTCACCCCCTGCCCCGCTCATGCCCCGTGTGCCCCCCACCCCCTGCTCATGCCCCGTGTTTGCCCTGTTCCCCCCACCCCCGCTCATGTCCCGTGTCTCTGTCGTGTTACCCCCACACCCCGCTCATGCCCCGTGTCTCCCTCATGTTCCCCCCACCCCCCGCTCATGCCCCGTGTCCCCCCTGTTCACCCCCACACCCGCTCATGCTCTGTGTTTGTCTCCCTCCTTTTCCCCCCCACCCCTCACTCATGGCCTGTGTCTCCCCTGTTCACCCGCACCCCCCGCTCATGCCCATGTCTCCCTTCTTCCCCCCACCCCCCGCTCATGCCCCGTGTCTCCCTTCTTTGCCCTCCACCCCCGCTCATGCCCCGTGTCTCCCTTCTTTCCACCCCCCCAACCCCCACTCATGCCCCGTGTCTCCCTTCTTTCCCACCTCACCCCCGGCTCATGCCCGTGTCTCGCTTCTTTCACTCCCCACCCCCTGCTCATGCCCCATGTCTCCCTTCTTTCCCCCCACTCCCCGCTCATGCCCAGTGTCTCCCTTTTTCCCCCACCCCCCGCTCATGCCCCGTGTCTCCCTTCTTTCCCTTGCTCATGCCCCGTGTCTCCCTCCTGTCCCCCAACCCCACACTGAAGCCCCATGTCTCCCCTGTTCACCCCACCCCCGCTCATGCCCCGTGTCTCCCTCCTGTACCCCCCACCCCCCGCTCATGCCCCGTGTCTTCCTTCTTTCCCCCCACCCCCGCTCATGCCCCGTGTCTCCCGTCTTTCCCCCCACCCCCCTCTCATGCCCCGTTTCTCCCTTCTTTCCTCCCAACCCCCGCTC
Source organism: Ambystoma mexicanum (assembly GCF_040938575.1). Classification (NCBI taxonomy): domain Eukaryota; kingdom Metazoa; phylum Chordata; class Amphibia; order Caudata; family Ambystomatidae; genus Ambystoma; species Ambystoma mexicanum. The sequence goes on along the minus strand of NC_090940.1, from coordinate 241,181,604 downwards.
ATGCCCCCTGTCTCCCTTCTTTCCCCCCCATCCCCGGCTCATGCCCCGTGTTTCCCTTCTTCCCCCCACCTCCCGCTCATGCCCCGTGTCTCCCTTCTTTCCCCCACCCACACTCATGCCCCGTGTCTCCCTTCTTTTCCCCCCACCCCCCGCTCATGCCCCATGTCTCTCTTCTTTACCCTCCCCACCCCCCACTCATAACCTATGGCTAACCCTTCTTTCCCCCCTCCACCCCTGCTCATGCCCCGTGTCTCCCTTCTCCCGCCACCCCCTGCTCATGCCCCGTGTCTCCCTGCTGTACCCTGCACCCCCCGCTCATGCCCCGTATCTCCCTCCTGTCCCCCCACCACCCACTCATGCCCCATGCATCCCCTGTTCACCCCCACCCCCGCTTATGCCCCGTGTCTCCCTACTGTACCCCCTCCCCCGCTCATGCCCCGTTTCTCCCTCGTATTCCCCCACCCCCCGCTCATGCCCTGTGTCTCCCTCATGTTCCCCCCACCCCCGCTCATGCCCCGTGTCTCCCCTGTTCACCCCTACCCCCGCTCATGCTCCGTGTCTGTCTCCCTCCTTTTCCGCCACCCCCCTGCTCATGGCCCGTGTCTCCCCTGTTCACCCCCACCCCCTGCTCATGCCCCGTGTCTCCCTTCTTCCCCCCGCCCCCCGCTCATGCCCCGTGTCTCCCTTCTTTCTCCCCCACCCCCCACTCATGCCCCGTGTCTCCCTTCTTTCCCTCCACCCCCGCTCATGCCCCATGTCTCCCTTCTTTCCGCCACCCACCCCCTGCTCATGCCCTGTGTCTCCTCACCCCCCGCTCATGCCCCGTGTCTCCCTTCTTTCACTCCCCACCCCCGCTCATGCCCCGTGTCTCCCTTCTTTCCCCCCCACCCCCCGCTCATGCCCCGTGTCTCCCTTCTTTCCCTCGCACTCCCCAATCATGCCCCTTTTCTCCCTTCCTCCCCCCACCCCCAGCTCCTGCCCCATGTCTCCCTTCTTTCAACCCCCACCCCCCGCTCATGCCCCGTGTCTCCCTTCTTTCCCACACCCCCTGCTCATGGCCCATGTCTCCGTTCTTTCCCCCACCCCCCTCTCATGCCCCATGTCTCCCTTCTTTCCTCCCCACCCCCGCTCATGCCCCATGTCTTCCTTCTTTCCTCCCACCCCCCGCTCATGCCCTGTGTCTCCCTTCTTTCCCCCGCTCATGCCCCATGTCTCCCTTCTTTCCCCCCACACCCCTGCTCATGCCCCGTGTCTCCATTCTTTCCCCCCTACCCCCCGCTCATGCCCCGTGTCTCCCTTCTTCCCTCCCCACCCCCCGCTCATCCCGTGTCTCCCTTCTTCCCCCCCGCTCATGCCCCGTGTCTCCCTTCTTCCCCCCACCCCCGCTCATGCCCCGTGTCTCCCTTCTTTCCCCCCACACCCCGCTCATGCCCGTGTCTCCCTTCTTCCCCCACCCCCTGCTCATGCCCCATGTCTCCCTTCTCCCCCCCCACCCCCCACTCATGCCTGTGTCTCCCTTCTTCCGCCCCACCCCCCACTCATGCCCCGTGTCTACCTTCTTTCCCCCCACCCCCTGCTCATGCCCCATGTCTCCCTTCTTTCCCCGCCCACCCCCCGCTCATGCCCCGTGTCTCCCTTCTTTCCCCCCACCTCCCGCTCATACCCTGTGTCTCCCTTCTTTCCCCCCCAGCCCCCGCGTCTCCCTTCTTTCCCCCCCACCCCCCGCTCATGCCCCGTGTCTTCCTTCTTTCCCCCCCACCCCCCGCTCATGCCCCATGTCTCCCTTCTTTCCTCCCCACCCCCGCTCATGCCCCATGTCTCCCTTCTCCCCCCCACCCCCCACTCATGCCTGTGTCTCCCTTCTTTCCCCCCCACCCCCCACTCATGCCCCGTGTCTACCTTCTTTCCCCCCCACACCCCCGCTCATGCCCCGTGTCTCCCTTCTTTCCCCCCCACCCCCCGCTCATGCCCCGTGTCTCCCTTCTTCCCTCCCCACCCCCCGCTCATCCCGTGTCTCCCTTCTTTCCCCCCGCTCATGCCCCGTGTCTCCCTTCTTCCCCCCCACCCCCGCTCATGCCCCGTGTCTCCCTTCTTTCCCCTCCACACCCCGCTCATGCCCCGTGTCTCCCTTCTTCCCCCCACCCCCTGCTCATGCCCCATGTCTCCCTTCTTCCCCCCACCCCCCACTCATGCCTGTGTCTCCCTTCTTTCCCCCCCACCCCCCACTCATGCCCCGTGTCTACCTTCTTTCCCCCCACCCCCTGCTCATGCCCCATGTCTCCCTTCTTTCCCCGCCCACCCCCCGCTCATCCCCTGTGTCTCCCTTCTTCCCCCCCACCTCCCGCTCACGCCCCGTGTCTCCCTTCTTTCCCCCCACCCCCCTCTCATGCCCCGTGTCTCCCTTCTTCCCCCCCACCCCCTGCTCATGCCCCGTGTCTTCCTTCTTTCCCCCCACCCCCGCTCATGCCCTGTGTCTCCCGTCTTTCCCCCCGCCCCCCTCTCATGCCCCGTTTCTCCCTTCTTTCCTCCCAACCCCCGCTCATGCCCCCTGTCTCCCTTCTTCCCCCCCCATCCCCGGCTTATGCCCCGTGTTTCCCTTCTTCCCCCCACCTCCCGCTCATGCCCCGTGTCTCCCTTCTTTCCCCCACCTACGCTCATGCCCCGTGTCTCCCTTCTTCCCCCCCACACCCTCGCTCATGCCCTGTGTCTCCCTTATTTACACTCCCCACCCCCCGCTCATGCCCCGTGTCTCCCTTCTTTCCCCCTCCACCCCCGCTCAAGCCCTGTGTCTCCCTTCTTCGCCCCCACCCCCCGCTCATGCCCCGTGACTCCCTCCTGTACCCCCACTCCCTGCTCATGCCCCGTGTTTCCTTCCTGTCCCCCCCACCCCCCGCTCATGCCCCGTGCCTCCCCTGTTCACTCCCACCCCCAGCTCATGCCCCATGTCTCCCCTGTCCCCCCACCGCCCGCTCATGCCCCATGTCTCCCTTCTTTCCCCTCCACCCCCCCGCTCATGCCCCATGTCTGCCCTGTTCCCCCACCCCCCGCTCATGTCCCGTGTCTCCCTCCTGTACCCCCCAACCCCAGCTCATGCCCGTGTCTCCATCGTGTTACCCCCCACCCCCATTCATGCCCCTTGTCTCCCTCCTGTTCCCCCCACCCCCCGCTCATGCCCCGTGTCTCCCTCCTGTATCCCCCCACCACCCGCTCATGCCCCGTGTCTCTCTCCCTTGTGTACCCCCCACCCCCCACTCATGCCCCCTGTCCCCCCCACCCCCGCTCAGGCCCCGTGTCTCCATCATGTTACCCCTCACCCCGTTCATGCCCCGTGTCTTCCTCATGTTCCCCCCGCCCCCCGCTCTTGCCTCGTGTCTCCCCTTGTTCATCCCCACCCGCTGCTCATGCTCCGTGTCTCCCTTCCTCCTTTTCCCCCCACCCCACGCTCATGGCCCATGTCTCCCCTGTTCACCCCCACCCCCGCTCATGCCCCGATTCCCCCTTTTATCCCCCCCACCCCCCACTCATGCCCCGTGTCTCCCTTCTTTCCCCCCACCCCCGCTCATGCCCCGTGTCTCCCTTCTCACCCCCCAACCTCCCGCTCAGGCCCTGTGTCTCCCTTATTTACACGCCGCCCCCTGCTCATGCCCCGTGTCTCCCTTCTTTCCCCCTCCACTCCCCGCTCAAGCCCTGTGTCTCCCTTCTTCGCCCCCGCCCCCCGCTCATGCCCCGTGACTCCCTCCTGTACCCCCACCCCCCGCTCATGCCCCGTGTTTCCTTCCTGTCCCCCCTACTCCCCGCTCATGCCCCGTGCCTCCCCTGTTCACCCCCACCCCCAGCTCATGCCCCGTGTCTCCCCTGTCCCCCCACCGCCCGCTCATGCCCCATGTCTCCCTTCTTTCCCCCCACCCCCCCGCTCATGCCCCATGTCTGCCCTGTTCCCCCACCCCCCGCTCATGCCCCGTGTCTCCCTCCTGTACCCCCCAACCCCAGCTCATGCCCCATGTCTCCCTCGTGTTACCCCCCACCCCCGTTCATGCCCCTTGTCTCCCTCCTGTTCCCCCCACCCCCCGCTCATGCCCCGTGTCTCCCTCGTGTACCCCCCACCCCCCGCTCATGCCCCGTGTCTCTCTCCCTTGTGTACCCCCCCACCCCCCACTCATGCCCTGTCCCCCCCACCCCCCGCTCATGCCCCGTGTCTCCATTGTGTTACCCCCCACCCCCCGCTCTTGCCTCGTGTCTCCCCTGTTCATCCCCACCCCCTGCTCATGCTCCGTGTCTCCCTTCCTCCTTTTCCCCCACCCCCCGCTCATGGCCTGTGTCTCCCCTGTTCACCCCCACCCATGCTCATGCCCCGATTCTCCCTTTTATCCCCCCCACCCTCCACTCATGCCCCGTGTCTCCCTTCTTCCCCCCACCTTGCTCATGCCCCGTGTCTCCCTTCTTTCCCCCCACCCCCTGCTCATGCCCTGTGTCTCCCTACATCCCCCCACACCCTGCTCATGCCCCGTGTCTCCCTTCTTTCCCCCCACCCCCCGCTCATGCCCCGTGTCTCCCTTCTTCCCCCGCTCATTCCCTGTGTCTCCCTTCTTTCCCCCCCACCCCCGCTCATGCCCGTGTCTCCCTTCTTTCCCCCCCACCCCCGCTCATGCCCCGTGTCTCCTTTCTTCCCCCACTCATTCCCTGTGTCTCCCTTCTTCCCCCACCCCCGCTCATGCCCGTGTCTCCTTTCTTTCCCCCCCACCCCACGCTCATGCCCTGTGTCTCCTTCTTTCCCCCCACTCCCCGCTCATGCCCTGTGTCTCCCTTCTTTCCCCCCACCCCCGCTAATGCCCCGTGTCTCCATTCTTTCCCCCCACCCCCGCTCATGCCCTGTGTCTCGCTTCTTCCCCCCACCCCCCCTCATGCCATGTGTCTCCCTTCTTTCTCCCCCACACCCCCCGCTCATGCCCGTGTCTCCCTTCTTTCCCCCCACCCCCGCTCATGTCCCGTGCCTGCCTTGTTCCCCCCACTCTTGCCCTGTGTCTCTTTCCTTTACCCCCCACCCCCCGCTCATGCCCCGTGTCTCTCCCCTGTTCCCCCACCCCCCGCTCATACCCTGTGTCTCCCCCTGTTCCCCCCAACACCCGCTCATGCCCCGTGTCACCCCTGTTCCCCCCCACCCCCCGCTCATGCCCTGTGTCTCCCTACATCCCCCCACACCCTGCAGGCATCCCGGTTTGGGAAGAAAAATCCTTTTTTTACCGCCCGGGGTTCCCACTTTGAGGACCTAGGATGCTAGTGGTTTTCATCTATTGAAAAGGACATTACGCTTACGTTGCACTAACAAAAACCTATGAAATTCAGTAAAAAAGAAATGTGTTAAGGGACGTTATGGTTAAGTTGCACTAATAAATACCTATGAAATTCAATGAAAATACTTTGTTAAAGGGACGTTAATGTTAAGTTGCACTAATAAAAACCTATGAAATTCAGTGAAAAAACTTTGTTAAAGGGACGTTATGGTTAAGTTGCGCTACTAAAAACCTATGAAATTCAGTGAAAAAACTTTGTTAAAGGGACGTTATAGTTCCAAGTAAAACCGAAAAACCCTAGAAATTCGCCAGTTATGGTAAGCTAAGCAACCATAACTCGCGCCACCACCATGCACTGCTAAGACTAACACCCAGGACATCAAAGATGACGTCACAAATATCATTGATGTGTGATATCTATGTCCGTTCCGCGGTCACACTTCCCTGTTCGCTCCACGGACAAGATACTGATTGGCTAAGGGGTGGCGTCATGACCGCGGAAACGCGACGTCTCTGCCGATTGGCTGCAGTGAGCCATGTTCTGCATCAGATTGTTTGGATGCGCCCGACATCTTGGATCCGCCGACAGCGCAGCGGCGACGAGCGGCAAAATGCTATTTTGGAAACTGTTTTGCTGTGTCAGAGTGCTTGGGGAGGTTCAGACAGTAAGAGATGGGTGAAAAACTGTATTTGTTCAGGCGGTAAGTGTTAATGATGTATTCCCTATGCCAGCCTTGTTCGGGATGTTTGTAAGTACAGAAAATGAGGGTCTCATAAGGGTAGTACTTCAGTCCGTGCTGTGCGCAGGCAACTTGAAACTGTTCTAAGGACACGCGTGGTGTTAGCGAACATTGAAATTGAGTACATGCCGTAGTTAAATTATTATTTTCTATGGCTGTGCTATTGATTTATACGCCGCCATGGGTGTGACATGCTGCGGTGGTTGTTGCCAGGGCCTAGAGTAGTTATGGTTAAGTTACTGTTTCCATAAGAAGAGTACTTTTTGGGCGGCCTATAACTCTGCTGCCCCTGGACGAATCCTCACCAAACTTTGCAAAAAAAGTTAATGTCCCGAAACGTCTTTCTTTTCCATAGACTGAATTGTGGAACAACTTTGCACACGCCTACAGGCCAAACCGCTGGATGGATTTTTACCAAATTTGCAGCAGGGGCAGGAACTTGGTCCTGAAAGAGTGCTTTTGTAAATTTGGTGACAATCTGTGCAGTAGTTTCCTTTAAAACGACCAAAAAGTAGGTCTAAAAAATTAGTCATATCTATGTTCGCTCCGCGGTCACACTTCCCTGTTCGCTCCACGGACAAGATACTGATTGGCTAAGGGGCTGACATCATGACCGCGGACATGCAACGTCTCCGCCGATTGGCTGCAGTAAGCCGTGTTCTGCATCAGATTGTTTGGATGCGCCCGACATCTTGGATCCGCCAACAGCGCAGCAGCGATCCGCGGCAAATTCTATTTCGGAAACTGTTTTGCTGTGTAAGAGTGCTTGCGGGGGTTCAGACAGTAAGAGATGGGTGAAAAACTGTATTTGTTCAGGCGGTAGGTGTTAATCATGTATTTCCTATGCCCGCCTTGTTCGGGATGTTTGTAAGTACAGAAAATGAGGGGTCTCATATGGGTAGTACTTCAGTCCATGCTGTGCACAGGCAACTTGAAACTGTTCTAAGGACACACGTGGTGTTAGCGAACATTGAAATTGAGTATGTGCCGTAGTTAAATTATTTTTTTCTATGGCTGTGCTATTGACTTATACACCGCTATGGGTGTGACATGCTGCGGTGGTTGTTGCCAGGGCCTAGAGTAGTTATGGTTAAGTTGCTGTTTCCATAGGAAGAGCACTTTTTGGGCGGCCTATAACTCCGCTCCCCCTGGACGAATCCTCACCAAACTTTGCAAGAAAAGTATATGGGCCACTCTGAATTGTTTTGCAAAGTTTGGTGATGTTTGGTGCATGGGGGAAAACCTATAGGGGGGGTCCCAAGACGTCTTTTTTTCCCCATGGACTGAATGGGGGAACAGCTTTGTGCACGCCTACAGTCCAAACCGCTAGACGGATTTTTCCCAAATTTGCGGCAGGGCTTGGTCCCAAAAGAGTGCTTTTGTAAATTTGGTGACAATCCGTGCAGTAGTTTCCTTTAAAATGACCAAAAAGTAGGTCTAAAAAAATGTGTGATATCTATGTCCGCTCCGCGGTCATACTTCCCTGTTCGCTCCACGGACAAGATATTGATTGGCTAAGGGGTGGCGTCATGACCGTGGACACGTGACGTCTCCGCCGATTGGCTGCAGTGAGCCGTGTTCTGCGTCAGATTGTTTGGATGCGCCTGACATCTTGGATCCACCGACAGCGCAGCGATGACGAGCGGCAAAATGCTATTTTGGAAACTGTTTTGCGGTGTTAGAGTGCTTGGGGAGGTTGACACAGTGAGAGATGGGTGAAAAACTGTATTTGTTCAGGCCAGGCGGTAGGTGTTAATGATGTATTCCCTATGCCCTCCTTGTTCGGGATGTTTGTACGTACAGAAAATGAGGGGTCTCATAAGGGTAGTACTTCAGTCTGTGCTGTGCGCAGGCAACTTGAAACTGTTCTAAGGACACGCGTGGTGTTAGCGAACATTGAAATTGAGTATATGACGTAGTTAAATTATTTTTTTCTATGGCTGTGCTATTGATTTATACGCCGCCATGGGTGTGACATGCTGCGGTGGTTGTTGCCAGGGCCTAGAGTAGTTATGGTTAAGTTGCTGTTTCCATAGGAAGAGCACTTTTTGGGCGGCCTATAACTCCGCTCCCCCTGGACGAATCCTCACCAAACTTTGCTAACAAAGTGTATGGGCCACTCTGAATTGTTTTGCAAAGTTTGGTGATGTTTGGTGCAGGGGGAAAACCTATAGGGGGGGTCCCAAAACATCTTTTTTTTCCCATAGACTGAATGGGGGGAACAAATTTGCGCACGCCTACAGGCTAAACCGCTGGACGGATTTTTACCAAATTTGCAGCAGGGGCAGGGGCTTGGTCCCAAAAGAGTGCTTTTGTAAATTTGGTGACAATCTGTGCAGTAGTTTCCTTTAAAACGACCAGAAAGTAAGTCTAAAAAAATTAGTGATATCTATGTCCGCTCCGCAGTCACACTTCCCTGTTCGCTCCGCGGACAAGATACTGATTGACTAAGGGGCTGGGGTCATGACCGCGGACACACGACGTCTCCACCGATTGGCTGCAGTGAGCCATGTTCTGCGTCAGATTGTTTGGATGCGCCCAACATCTTGGATCCGCCGACAGCGCAGCAGCGACCCACGGCAAAATGCTATTTCGGAAAATGTTTTGCTGTGTCAGAGTGCTTGCGGGGGTTCAGACAGTAAGAGATGGGTGAAAAACTGTATTTGATCAGGCGGTAGGTGTTAATGATTTATTCCCTATGCCCGCCTTGTTCGGGATGTGTGTAAGTACAGAAAATGAGGGGTCTCATAAGGGTAGTACTTCAGTCCGTGCTGTGCGCAGGCAACTTGAAACTGTTCTAAGGACAAGCGTGGTGTTAGCGAACATTGAAATTGAGTACATGCCGCAGTTACATTATTTTTTTCTATGGCTGTGCTATTCATTTATACGCCACCATGGGTGTGACATGCTGCAGTGGTTGTGGCCAGGACCTAGAGTAGTTATGGTTAAGTTGCTGTTTCCATGGGAAGAGGGCTTTTTGGGCAGCCTATAACTCCGCTCCCCCTGGACGAATCCTCACCAAACTTGACTGAATGGGGGAACAACTTTGCGCACGCCTACAAACCAAACCCCTGGACGGATTTTTACCAAATTTGCAGCAGGGGCAGGGGCTTGTTCCTGAAAGAGTGCTTTTGTAAATTTGGTGACAATCCGTGCAGTATTTTCCTTTAAAATGACCAAAAAGTAGGTCTAAAAAAATTAGTGATATCTATGTTCGCTCCGCGGTCACACTTCCCTGTTCGCTCCGCAGACAAGATATTGATTGGCTAAGGGGCTGGCGTCATGACCGCGGACATGCGACGTCTCCGCTGATTGGCTGCAGTGAGCCGTGTTCTGCGTCAGATTGTTTGGATGCGCCCGACATCTTGGATCCGCCGACAGCGCAGCGGCGACCCTCGGCAAAATGCTAATTTGGAAACTGTTTTGCTGTGTCAGAGTGCTTGCGGGGGTTCAGACAATAAGAGAGGGGTGAAAAACTATATTTGTTCAGGCGGTAGGTGTTAATGATGTATTCCCTATGCCCGCCTTGTTCGGGATGTTTGTAAGTACAGAAAATGAGGGGTCTCATAAGGGTAGTACTTCAGTTGGTGCTGTGCGCAGGCAACTTGAAACTGTTCTAAGGACACGCGTGGTGTTAGAAAACATTGAAATTGAGTACATGCCGTAGTTAAATATTTTTTTTCTATGGCTGTGCTATTGATTTATACGCTGCCATGGGTGTGACATGCTGCAGTGGTTGTAGCTATGGTCTAGAGTCTTGGATGCATGGCCGTAGGCCATACTTCCAAGACTCTAGGCCCTGGCCACAACCACCGCAGCATGTCACAGCAATTGATACACCTGTAGTATTGCTTATCGATCAGATGGTTCTGGGGAATGTGTAGAGTCCAAGAACAAAGTTATAAGCACTGGAGCTATTCGCCACACCACACACAAACATTGCAATATCTATGGACATACAGCTAAAAGTCTAGCCTCTGGCCGCAACCACTGCAGCATATCACAGCTATAGATACACCTGTAGTATCGCACATCACTCAGGTGGTTGTGGGGAGGGCCTTCGGCCATGCACCCAAGGACAAAGTTATAAGCTCTGATGTTCTAAGCCAACATGGGTTTTATATAGTGCAGTGGTTGTGGGCAGGACTTAGACTTTTGGGTGTATGGCTGCAGGCTGTAGGCCGTACACCCAAGAGTGTAGACCCTGCCTACAAACACTGCAGCATATCATATTCATACATCGCCCCCATACATTCGATTATGTATGTGGTAGGTGTGGGCAGGGCCTAGAGTCCTGGGTACAAATTGAGTACATGCTACAGTTATAGGGGGTAATTCATAGAATTCAGCGCACAAGTTGCGCACGTGGCTGGCGCACAGTGTGCTCGTGTGGCAGTCTGCGCCAGCCGTGTGCGCCAAAATCCATTTCCGCGCACAGCGTATTCATGGATTTCAACATCCATAACCAGCAGTGCCACAGAGTAGTGCAGCGACCCTGCAGCAGCGCCAGTTATGCCGCCAACCCCCCCCTGTGCGCCATGAACAGAGCACAAATCCCGTACATGGCGCACAGGCCATTGGACCAGCATACAGCCCCCCAACCACAAAAACGTCTGTAAAAATCCCTGCGCACCCCTCCGAATACACGTACCCCGCTGCGTGGAAACTTTCACACACGATTGGCCTTGTGCAAGTGGGGTACGTGTATTTTCGAGGTGCATGGGAATTCTCACACGCGATTGGCCCTGTGCGAGCAGGGTATGTGTATTTCTGTGGTGCGCGGGAACTTTCACATGCGAGTGGCCATGTACGAGCGGGGTACGTGTATTTCTGGGGTATGCAGGAATTCTCACATGCAAATGGCTCTGTGCAAGCGGGGTACGTGTATTTCTGGGGTGCACTCGAACTTTCACATGCGATTGGCTCTGTGTGAGCAGGGTACGTGTATTTCTGGGGTCCGCTGGAATTCTCAAACGTGAATGGCCCTGTGCGAGCGGGGTATGTGTATTTCTGGGGTGCGCTGGAACTTTCACACGCGATTGGCCCTGTGTGAGCAGGATATGTGTATTTTTGGGGTGCGCAGGAATTCTCACACGCGATTGGCCCTGTGCGAACAGGGTACATGTATTTCTGGGGTGCGCGGGAAATTTCACACACGATTGGCCCTGTGCGAGCGGGGTACGTGTATTTATGGGGTGCGCTGGAACTTTCACACGCGATTGGGTTTGTGCGAGTGAGGTACGTGTAATTCGGGGGTGCGCAGGAACTTTCACGCGCGATTGGCCTTGTGCGAGCGGGGTATGTGTATTTCGGGGTTGCGCAGGAATTCTCACACGCGATTGGCCCTGTGCGAGCGGGGTACGTGTATTACGGGTGTACCCCAATGAATTGACAGTGTGTGTCCTCCCAGGTGTGCCCTCTCCCCCCTCCCCAGGGCCTGCAGACAGACCCCAACATAGGGGTACACACTGCACCCCTGGCCATGCCCCACAGGCAGCCCATCCACCCTGGCGAAGCCCCCCAGCCAGACCACATGTCACCACACACAAGTGAGCACTGACTCATGTCCCCCAGCACCCCCAACCACCCAGCAGTGAGGGGCACCTGCCAGCAGACCCGACTCATGTCCCCCTGCAACACGACAGGAAGCTGCACAATCATGGCCCTCATTTGCACCAAAATACCACAGCACGCCCCCCCAGTCTTGACATGCGATGATTTCACCAATCCACCCCACACCGACATGCCTATGTCAGGACACAAATCAAAAGTCAACCATGTACATCAACACATGTCCGTCACACACACACACTGTTTGCCATAGATTGTGTAAACCCACATTTTGACATGCATGAACCCAATGAGCGAATCCCACACATGGAATTAAAATATAAAAATGTATTATGAACAAAAACATTGTAATGGAATGAAAGCCAACAAAATAATACAAACATGAAATGAAATGCATGTCCAAAAAAATCAAAAAGGAAATGTAGATCCAATCCAAAGAATTCCTGAAGAAAAATTGTCCAAACTCACTGTCCACCAAAACAAATCCAAAGGAAACGTAATAATCAAATTCCATTGCTCCATGGTGAAATCCAAAGAAAATGTACACATGAATCCAATGTACAACTATGTGCAAGCAATTTTGAAAGAATCCATGAGCCCAACAAAAGAACTGAAACCTATCCAAGAATCTACTTAAGAAATAACTATATACAAAAGTGTGGGGCATAGTCCAATCACCCCAAAATAAATGAAAATGAAAATGAAACCTAACACTACAAACTATATACAATGGGGGCAGGCTAGTCCGATGGCTCACTTCCCAATTTCCCGGGCCAGGGCATCATCGAATTCCTGTGCTATGTCTTGGAGGCGGGCCTCTTGCATGGCCCCGAGGTTTCGCAGGGATGATGCCATGTTGAACTCCAACTTTCTGCGAATTGCCTCGAGGCACTTGGCCCGCCTTAGTGCCCTCCGCATGGAGTTCTCCGCCCTGACCATTGTGAGACGTGCCTCTTCTGGCCGCCCCTGCTCCGCATCTATGGCCGGCCCAACCGCTGCCACACGGAAGACACTTGCAATCCAGGGTCCTCCTGCCCTCCGGCTTACGCCTGGCCCTCTGATGTTGTTGGCCCCGAGACATCATCGCTCCCACCTTGAGCCTGCTGCTACTGTCCATGTGCCCTACCCGTTGTTGCCTGCATGTCAGCCACCTGCTGGGGTCCAGTTGTTGGGGTGGCCACCCCTGCTGGACCTCCGACTCCCGACTGTGGCAGGGATGTGTTCTCCACCAGCCTGGCCGCTGGGTCAGGGACAGCTCCACAGGGTGCCCGGGTGACACGTGGGCAGGAAGATGGCATGGAAGACCACTGGTGCATGGGGAGTTCAGTTTAGGAGGGGGTCACCAGAAGCTCCAGCACACGGAGGAACCCAGCAGCGGTGACCCCGCCCAGTAGGTTGACGCGGTCTTTGAGACATTCGAAATGATGTGCGCTGTCCTCGCGAGAACACCGCACGTCATCCCGAATGTCACGAAAACGCAACGCCACCCCACCCAGGACAGGCTCAATCCAGTCCTGGATTGCCACGTCCGCAGGGAGAGGAAGGCCAGTTGTTGTGCGGCTATCCCCTCCCTGAAAACGGGTCTGGACAAAGGCATCCCTGCTGGTGCCGGATGATGCAGTCACAGGATCGGGAACAGGATTACACACAGGCACCTCCGCGGCGGCCTGTGCTGCCTCCTGTCCCTGCCTCTAGACTGCACCACTGGCACCAGTGGAATCCCCCCTCCAGGCCCCGTGTGTGTGACTTCCACGCCTCCCTCTCAACCAAACCCCCCCTGGATGACTCTGTGCCATCTTCCTCCGTAGGGCCCTGTGGGGTCTCAGCTGCCCCTTCTGCTGCGAGGAGTCCACCTCTGACCTCTGCCTCTTGGACCTACCCATGGCAGCTACGGCCGCGGAGACGGCACCAAACTCCTCACTCCCTGATGAGATGGAAACCTGGGAGGGAAGCTGGGCCTTGCCTCTACGGCTGGCGGTGGGATCCCTGCCTGTGTGCTCCACAGCACCGTCTCTGCCCTCTTCATCAGTTGACGCTGCAGACAGGGAGAGACAGAACACAGGCATCAGGGCACTGTACAATGGTCTGATACACATATGACAGTTGCAGATGAGTGGCAGTCTCAACCTTCACACATGGCCTCACACTCCCCAACACACATATCATCTCTATCAACACTCACGCGCAAGTAAAATCAATCTAAAATAATTTTTTCTATTACAAAGGAAAAACAAAAACACATTGTATAGATTAATTGTATCATAAATGGTTTTAAAGTGGGGTTATAACATAATTAGATTGATTTTAACTTACTAAAATAAAAATCAATGTTGTTATGATTCAGTGGTTTACTTTTAATATTTCTCTACAAATGTTTTTGTAAGTGAAATCTGATGTTTCTCGCTCCTTTTTAGTTCATCTTCTAACAAGTGTCCTGGAGCTGATCTCCCCCAACGATAGGCACACCATTCACCTGACGGAGGTTTCATGGGCACAGGGTCACCTCCTCCTCCTGTTGCTCTCTTTTTTCTGATATATGATCCCTGAGAGTGGTGTTCCCAGAAATTGGATCTCTTCCTAATGTTACTTTAACCTGTACATGCACATACATACATGGTCCTTCAAAGACATATGTGCAAACTGCACACACCTGCCACACCTCAACATGCACAGCATCCAATCAGTACGCATGCACATTTACAGCTCGACTCCGGATGGGTCTGCCTCCCAAGGCCCTGGAGGTGGAGTGCGGGGCCTATACGTTCCAGGACCCTCATCTGCATGTTGGTAAGGCGGACCCAGTGCCCCTTCCCATGCTTTGCCTTCAGGAGACGCCGGGCCTTGCTGAGCGTCCTGGACCTGAATTCCTCCCAGCGCTTCCAGACGTGTTGCAAGTCGCGGGCTGGCACCTCCTCCACATTGATGGCAGCCATGATGTCCGTCCAGATCCTCTTCTGTCCTTCATTGTCGTCGCGTGAAATTCCAAAGAGGGCATCATAAGGCCCCAGGACTTGCTCCACCAGGATACCAACGTCTGCAGCAGTGAAGCTGGTAGCCCTCTGCCTCTCTGACTGGGTGTTGCCAGTGGTGCCAGATGGTGTTGTGTCCGACATGGCAACCCCTGAGGCAGGTGTGGGTGGGCAACTGGGTCCTGGGGCTGGGCTGTGGAGCAAGATGGTACACCAGTCGGGAGTCTACTGTTCCAGCAGGGGTAGTCACAGCAACTGGACCCCTGCAGATGGCTGACGTCCAGGCACCAAATAGCAGGGCATGTGGCCAGCAGGCAGGCAGGCAGCAGCAGATGGCAGGTGGGAGCGTGCTCGGGGCTCTGGGGGGCAGTATTTCACCCTTCTGGGCAGGAGCATAGTCTTCCATGTGTTGTTGCGTGGCCAGCTTGATACGGAGTGATTTAGCACGTGAAAATATTGCACGTGAGCGTGAAATCTGAGGAAAGGCCCTTAGCATGTAAGCGCATCTGTGACATTACGTGCCCGGGCGTTTCCCACAACACGGGGACATTGTAAATAAGCACGTGAGAATAATGCACGTCAGCGTGCTATTGGAGGAAAGGGCCTTAGCGCATATGCGCGTCTGTGACGTTGCACGTGTGGAGAGGCTTAAAAGATACGTGTAGGACGCCATTTCCTTGTATGTGCTTTTTGTGGCGAGCGAGCGGGTGATTCTTGTACTTCTTGTTGCTTCACACGCGATTACTTCACAACGTTTCCAGTTCGTACTCCCTGTTTCCTCAGACTGCGTTCTTTTTTCTCCTTTTGGCAGGGGTGTTGGCAACACGCACGCGCATCTTTTTCACGTTCTTTTTCAAGGTAGACAGTGAGTCGCGCACGTATTTTCTAACTGTGGTTGCCCCCGTGTGTCGTGTACCCCATCAGAGGTCATTGTAGACTGTGTCAAGGAGTTCCTCCCTTCTCACCTAGATCCGGTTTTTGCCGTTGACTTCGATCGCTGCCTTCTTGCGAACACTCCTGGTCTTGAACAGCGCTGCTCGAGTCTCGTCTGGTTCCAGGTAGCGTTTAGTTCCGGGATCGCGGAGTCCAGGAATCCGGGAGACTGGGAAAGGCTAGAAATGCTCAGAACCAGGAAGGGGGAAAGGGACAGGAGTGGGTAATAGCACTGGGACAAAGGAAACAATACCGCGAGCTACAAACACACGTCTGGGCTACTCTGCAATAGCATTGAGACGCGCAGAGCCGCGGAAGGCGTGGTCTATAAACAGATCACGCCGCAATCAGCGCATGGAGCGAGCAAGGGCTTCAGCTCTGGACGGCCATGTTGGAAGTAGTACGGAATGTAAGCCCCGTTGAGACAAGGACCAGGAGGTCCAAAAGGGGCGTGATCTGAAGTTCATGACAGCATGCCTCCTCCGAAGGCCTTTCCCTCCAGGTTTGCCCGGGTGTATTAGGTGAAATCTTCTGAGCAACCGAGGAGCCTTGATATTTGAAATAGGTTCCCAGGTCCTTTCGCTAGGAGGATATCCTTTCCACTCCACTAGGTATTGAAGATGGCCCCGCTTATACCGGGAGTCACAAATCCGGGACACCTCATATTCCAGTTGGTTGTCAATCAGTAGAGGAGGTGGTCTACTGGATTTACGAGAGGATTGGATGTAGGATTTCAATAGGGATGTGTGAAAAACTGGATGAATTCTTTTCCAGGAGTCAGGTAGTTTGATTTGATATGAGACAGGATTGATAATTTCCTTGATGGGAAATGGACCATAGTAGCGAGGAGCCAGCTTGTTTGGTCGTAAGTGTCGGGGAAGTAGTTTTGATGACAACCACACTCGGTCACCGACCTGGTCTTCTCTTGGAATCCGCATACCTCTTGGTCTGTAATCTGGCTTTCTCTAAGTGTTCTTTAGCCTCCCGGTGAATCTTGATAAGAGTTTCGATCCAGGAGTCAACAGTAGGTACTGGTGTAGGGTAAGGAAGAACCGAGGGTAAGACCGATGGATGGAACCCCTGGCTACAATAAAAGGGGCTGGTCTGTAGCGCTGAGTGTTCGGAGTTGTTATAAGCGAATTCCGCAACGGGTAACAGGAGAGACCAGTCATCCTGGACCTTGGTGGCGAAACATCGGAGATATTGTTCCAGGGTCTCATTTGCACGTTCTGTGGCTCTGTTGGTTTGTGGGTGATATCCTGAAGAGAGGGCACGTTGGATTCCTTGTACCCGACAGAGGTGTTTCCAGAATTGTGAATGTATTGGGGACCCCGGTCAGATATGATCTTGGAAGGAAGCCCATGTAGTCGGAATATGTGTTCCAAAAATATTCCAGCTAGCTCTGAAGAGGAGGGTAGTTTCATCAGTGGCGTAAAATGGGCCATACGGGTAAACAAATCTATGGTGACCATGATGGTAGTATATCCTCGGGAAGGTAGTAACTCCACTATGAAGTCTGTAGCAATGATTTCCCATGGTTTAGAGGGTAGAGTGGGCAGCAGAAGTAGACCCGCGGGTCACTTGTTATCATGTTTATTTTGGGCACAGGTTACGTAAGCCTGGATGTATTGCTGCACGTCAGACTTCATCTTAGGCCACCAGAACTGTGTCTGTATAAGATGGAGGGTGTTGGTGATACCTCGGTGCACGGAATGGAGTGTGTCATGACAAAGGTTTATTATTTTTTGCTGTAACTTCCGTGTAGGAATGAGTAGTGCATTGTCCTTGAATAAGTAGCCTTCCTTGGTTCTTAATTTCCACAGATTTCGTGTTGAAATGTCCTTCCATAATTCCGAGGATTGAGTTTGCGATCGGACTTCTTCCAGGAGATCAACTGCTTGGGCTACGAAGATTGTGGGAGAGAACATTTTAGGAAATGCCTTATCTTCAGTGGTCACGTAGTCAGGACAGCGAGACAAGGCGTCAGCGATCAGGTTCTGTGATCCATGGACATGGGTAATATGGAACTGATACTGACGACTGTTCCTGCACTCCAGTGACTGTAGAATCTGAAGGTTTTGATGATCAGTACGGACTTGGACAGGATGTCTGGCTCCCAGAAGTAGGTGTCACCATTCAGTGAAGGCTTGGCGAATGGCTAAGAGTTCCATTTCCAGGATGGAGTAGTGCGTTTCACTAGGAGTTAAGGTTCTTGACAGATAAGCAACGGGGTGTTCCAAATTGTCCTCCATCTTCTGCTTCAACACTGCTCCTATAGCGTAATTAGAGGAATCCGTTTCCACTAAAAAGGGTCGACTTGTATCGGGTTGAGCCAAAATGGGAGCTTGTGTGAACTCAGTCTTTAAACGCTGGAATACAGTTTCCTGTAATGTTGACCAGACAAATGGGGTGTCCTTCTTCAGCAGAGCCACTATGGGTTGTACAATCTCGTAAAAGGTGGCTATGAACATCTGGTAGAAATTGGCTAGTCCTAGGAAGGATTGGATTTGTTTCACGGACATGGGAGTAGGCCAGGCGAGAATGGCCTTTACTTTTGAAGGGTCCATGCCAATCCCCTCTGGACTAAGGATAAATCCCAGATAGTGCACAGAGGTAACGTGAAACAAACATTTTTCAGGCTTGGCTAAAAGGTGATGTTCCTAGAGTCTTTGTAGAACTGCCCTAACATGTCCTTCATGCTTCAGAGGGTCCTTGGAAAAAATCAATATGTCGTCCAGATAGACAATGACGAAGAGAAACAACATATCGGAGAACACCCTATCCATAAAACGTTGGAATACTGCTGGGGCATTAGCTAGTCCAAAGGACATGACCAGGTACTCGTAGTGGCCAAAGGGTGTTCTAAAGGCGGTCTTCCACTCGTCTCCTTCCCAGATATGGATCAAATGGTAGGCACCCCTGAGATCCAATTTGGTGAATATTACGGCTACTCTCACAGCTTCCAGGATATCCGAGATCAGGGGCAGTGGGTACCGATCCTTGAGGGTGCATTGATTTAAGCCTCTGTAGTCGAGGCAAGGTCTGAGTTCCTTGGTATCCTTCTTGGGAACGAAGAACAATGAAGCACCCGTTGGAGATTTCAAGGGTCTTATGGTGCCGTTTTCAAAATTAGTGTCTAGGTATTCCCGAAGGGCCTTTTTCTCGGGTTCGGAAAGAATGAACATTTTGCCGAAAGGAATTACAGCTGAGGGATCCGTATCTATGGCACAGTCTTCGGGCCTGTGAGGGGGTAAGGCCTGGACTATGGCAGTAGAAAATACATCAGCATATCCCTGAAAGGCCCCTGGAACTTGTATGATATTGGAAACCATGAGTGGTGTTTCTTGGTCTCTTGGTGTTTCTTTAGGAGTTACTGAGAAGGGATCCAGGGATAGACAGTGGGACATACAGAACTCTGAGCCCAGGAATAATGATCCTGCTGTCCAATTGATATACCGATTGTGCTTTTGTAACCAGGGCATGCCCAAAACCATCGGGTAATGGGCTGACTTAATGATGTTGAATGTAATCCGCTCTTGATGATGGTTTATGGAAAGTTGGATCTCTTTAGTCTGCAGTCTTATGGGTCCTGAAGAGAGGGGTCTTCCGGTAATTGTTTCCACCGGCTGCATGGTGATTTGTGTCTCGTACGGAATATGATGACTAACAACCCAGTCTTGATCAATGAAAATTCCCATAGCTCCGCAGTCTACCAAGGCCAGAATGGGATAGGTCTTGTCTTTGGAGGGTGACAGGAAGGCCTGTAGTATCACCAAACTGTTTTGTCCAGGAGAGTTCAAGGATGGAATTGATGTGGAGCAAACATCTCTCTCCCGAATCTCTGCTCCATTTAAGATCGGGAGCTGGCGTTTCCCGAACGCCGAGGAGGTGCCAGAGGACATTCCCTGACCAAATGTTTGTCTGAAGCACAATACATACACAAACCCATATGGATCCTTCTCAATCTTTCTTGAGGTGATATGGGTCCACAAAAGGCTCCAATTTGCATGGGTTCAGGTTCTGGGGCTGGACTTGGGTTTGCGTCCGTTCTGGCTGTGCTCTCAAATAACGTCTTGGGTGGGTTTCCCTTGGATTTCTTCCTTTCAGCCTTCCTTTCCTGGATGCGAAAGTCTATTTGCAAGGCCAGGTCCATTAGTGCTTGGAATGAATTTGGTCTGGCAACCCTGGCCAGTTCATCCTTGATCTCATCGTTTAGCCCTCTTCTGAACAGGGTAAAACTAGCCTCAGAGGACCAGTCTGCTTCCTTGGCCAATTGTTTAAATCTTGTCACATAAGTGAGCATATCTTGGGAGCCCTGTTGAAAATCCAGCAAGCGTTCTTGGGCAGTATAGACCTGCTCTGGACGGTCAAACATGCCTTTAAGGACCTGTATGAACCCATCGTAGTCGTGTAGGAGGGCATCGCCGGAGTTAACAAGGGGTGTTGCCCAAGATAAGGCGTTGCCGGAAAGGTGGGATATGATGAAACCCACCTTAGCCCTAGGAGTGGAGAAATAATAGGGCTTAAAGGTAAAGTGGACCAGGCATGTATCCAGGAATCCGCAGAGTGTTTTTGCCAAACCATCATACTTGTCAACAATACCGCCCAACAGGGCACCCTCCTTTGTAGCAGAATCCCGGGATAAGACCAATTGTTTGAGTGCAGCGTTTTTCACCTTAAGATGTTGAACCTCGGTTGATAGTTCTTGCATGCGTCGCATTAAGTCTTGGGTCCGGTGTTTGCCAGTGACTTCGATCGCTGCCTTCTTGCGAACGCTCCTGGTCTTGAACAGCACTGCTTGAGTCTTGTCTTGTTCCAGGTTTCATTTAGTTCCGGGATCGCGGAGTCCAGGAATCTGGGAAACTGGGAAAGGCTAGAAATGCTCGGAACCAGGAAGGGGGAAAGGGACAGGAGTGGGTAATAGCACTGGGACAAAGGAAACAATACCGCGAGCTACGAACACACGTCTGGGCTACTCTGCAATAGCATTGAGACGCGCGGAGCCGCGGAAGGCGTGGTCTATAAATAGATCACGCTGCATTCAGCGCATGGAGCGAGCAAGGGCTTCAGCTCTGGACGGCCATGTTGGAAGTAGTACGGAATGTAAGCCCCGTTGAGACAAGGACCAGGAGGTCCAAAAGGTGCGTGATCTGAAGTTCATGACAGACTGCATGTAACACGTGTACGCTAATTTTTGTGTTTCTGGGTGCCACAGCGTAGTGCAGGTTCTTTTTTCCACGCACGTGGTCTACCAGGGGTTGCGTGCACGTGTAATTTTGTTTTTGGGATGCCTGTGCGTGACCCGTCATCTTCCCCCAGGGGTCACAGACAGCCTTGCTAGAGCACTAGGGTACGAATTCCATCTAGTACCCTACCCCTTTGATCCCAATTTCCCAGGACAATTGTTTACTGCAACTCCCATATGCACAACAAAATCAGTGCCATGGTTGGGAGGCGACCAAGCAGTAAGGGAGGCAAAGGTGGCCGACCTCATAGAGGTGGGCGTGGTGGGCGCGGTAGGGGACGTGGCCAGGATTTGCAGCAGGGTGCCCCTAAAGCCCAGTGTTTGGAGGACCAATCAGGGCCCCCTATACCGCGGCCATGGTTGTGGGAAATGGAGCTGACACCATCCCAGCTCAGCCCTTGTTGGACCAGCCCATTTTGTCAACTGAACCGGCACAGGATGACTCCCAGGCTGACTTCCAGGTCACCAAGTCTAAGCCACGTGTGGCGGTGAAAGTTGCTGTCACCAGGCTACGTAGATCTGGGGCAGCAATGTCATCCGCTGCCACAAGTAGCCAGGGTGAGGAGGCTGCAGGGGCAGCTGCAGCTCAATCCACCCCAGCCCCGAGTCTCCCAGCCGCGACAGTGTCAGTCCAGGTCCATCACACCGACGTTGGCCCTGCCCACATCACCCTGCAGCCAATGCCTGCACCAAGACCTTTGGTCATTGTGCATTCGCAAACTTCAAGTACCCAGTCCACCTGCACTTCTACCTCTACTAACCAGAGCGGCGTAAGCCACTCGGGATCCGCACCACCTTCCAAGAACAAGAAGAAGGGTTCTCTTGCACTACAGGCTGAGACCCCAGACATGGCTACACACTCCGGCACGTCAAGGAAGTCTAGCTTCAATGATGCCGAACTTGATGCACTTGTGGCCTATGTGTTGACACATAGCCGCGAAATGGTGGTGACTGCACGCTGCAAGACTACGCCTGCTCAACGTAGGGCCCACTGGCAGACCATCGCGGCCCACATTATTGCCCTTGGATTTGTTAGGCGCACAGCTGATGATTGCTACAAGCGGTCGAATGACCTGAAACGCAGAGCAAAAAACAAGCTGCTTCCAATCATGCCTCTACTCTGGTGACTGGCGGTGGGTCTCCACCAAAGGATGACCAACTCAATGAACATGAGTCTGTTGCTGGAACCTTTGTCACAGAGGAACAGATCCAAGGCGTGGGAGACCTACCAGATTATGAAGCACTGTCCGGTGAGTGCCCATGCATGTGTGTGTTATCCATGTGTATGTTGCTTGGGTGATGTGTTCTGATTGAGTGCCAGGTGAGGGTGTGTACTCATGAGTGGCATGGGTCACCCATGTGCTTCCTCCAAACCATTCACCGGCCTTGGATTTGGGTATGACAGTATCCCTTCTGACCACAGTAGCCAATTAGCACCACATTACTGCAGTTGTCCTTGAACTGTCATCTTGCAACAACATTGTTCAAAGTTTTCAGTGCTTGTTCTGCCTGATTGTTTCAATCCTCCCATTTTTGCAACACATTTTTCTGCCCTAATGACACATATGTGACATGGTTCTGTCATAGATTACACCCCACAATGGCCCACATTTATTGGCTTGTTATGGGAATTATTTGACCATTCAGGCTGATTGAGTAAGGGCCTGCTCACATACATTTTTTGGGCCTGTTTGAATGTGGAACATGACTGTTGTTTCCTGTCATTTTGAAGTGACCAACCATGTATGTATCCATCTGCCTGCCATCACTGTATAATTGTTAACTGGATGTGTTGCAGGGTGTGGCACATGCATATTTTGTCACACTATTTTGAATTTTTCATCTAATCATGTCCATCTCACATGGATGGGTGACAGTACTCATTCACTAACATATGGCTGTACTTGTCAAAAGTACAATGGATATGCTACATGCCATCTGTATGCTGGCATGTGGCATGTATTTGTATTGTACATGCCACTCACAGGCTAATGTGTGATGCCAGTGCTATCCAGCATGCAGCAAATGTGTTGTTTTTCCATCTTGGAGTCCTCAGTGTCTGTTTTTTGCCTCCCCTTCCAACTCATTGACAGTGCATGCATGGCAGGGTTATAGTCATGTGAGACATGTGTTATTCATGTACTGGATCTCTGGCTTGTCAGGCCTATGTGTGTGTTATGGTGCTCATGCCTGTTTCCATTTGTTGTCTTTCATGTTTATGCAGGTGATGACGCACTTGATGCTGTTGAGGTAGAGGAGATGGTGCAGACCCAGGAGGAATCTCAGCCACAACCGGGCACCAGTGGAGGACGTGGGGTGGTGGTGGGTGAAAACCCAATCCTCCTGCAGACCATACTGTCCACGTGTGTCTCTGGGTACACCTCCGCAGACCTCTATGATTCAGGTGCTGAATCGGACAGTGAGAAATATGTGCCGTCGCAGGTGAGTGTTTCTGGGAGGGATGCTGTTCTGTCTAACCCACCTGCACCGGGGGTAGGCCCCTCTATGGTGATGTCAGTGTTGGTAACTCCACCTTTGGCGGTTACGGATGCACTACATCTGATCCTGTTCCTGGGCCAGCAGATCAGAGGGGGAATGCAGTCCTGCAGCCTCAGGCAGTGCCAGCACAGCAAGGTGCAGATCGCCTTGCCCCAAACAGGTGTGGTGCCCGCCGACGCAGTGGCCGTGCAGCACCAGGCAATACTGTATGGGAAAACTCCATGTACAGTATAGCAGCACAACAGGGAGCATCGGGTGAAATGATGGCTCAGGCAATGGATACGGTGGCCACTTCCATTCTCCCCCCTGAAAGGCAGATGGAGCTCCAACAGCAGGCAACAGACTCCATTTGCCAATCACACAGGGAGGACATGTTGGCGTCCAACAGGGACCGACGGGCGGCACTGGAGACTCTGCGCAAAGCCATATCTGTAGAGTCACAGGGCCACAGGGAAGCCCTGAGGTTAGAACACCATTTCCTCAGGGAGACTCTGGGTGAACTTGAGACTTCCCGAAATTTTAGGTCAGAACAGCAGCTGGAGCAGCTCACACGTTCACTCTCAGCAGAGCTCCAGGAAACCCGTGCGGAGATCCAGGCATCACGCCAGGACATGCAGGTAGAAATGCGGGCTACCCGTGAGGTGCTGCATGGGGATCTCCGCACCATCATCCTCCAGAACGAAACCTTCCACGCCTGCATGCTTGCTGCCATGGAGGGCCATACCAGGGCTTTGCGTGGGCTGCCTCCCACAGCACGGCCATCTCCTGATGTAGCAGCAGAGGGTGAAGCTGGTGTATTCCAGCTGGGCACATGCAGGCTTGTCCGGTCTTTGGGTTAGATGCTTGGGTTCCTGACACACACACCCCTCCTGCTTCCCCTTTCCACTGGCTTGCAAAGGGTGTGACCAAGTTACAGTAACTTACACAGTGATATTGGGCTCCCATGAGCTGTGTGGGCAGTCTGTAGTCAAACTGTGTGTACATCCCTAGTGGGGATTGTTGTTAGATTGAACACTGCATGGTCTAATGATATGTGCATGTGCATTCATGTCTTTCTCCTTATGCACATGTACCTTTTTCATGTCTTCACAAGGCTGTCTCCTTTGCAGATGCAGTTCATGTTGTATGCAGTACACTGACACATTTGCCTGACAGCAACACTCTGCAGTTGGAAGGGGTCGATGTGCTGGCTTAGTCAGGTTGTAAGACTTGCACTACTTTAATTTTGTACTGTCGTATTTTGACACTGTTTCATCCTGTGTTGCTGTTCTGTGTAGCTGGTAAGTATTTGGTCATGTGTGCTGTTTCTTATTGATTACTGGGAGCATACTGTCTGTGGCCTGTTTACATTTGGGACAGTGCACTTTGTGACACTTGTGTCATGTGTTGTGCATTCATTTAGTTGCTTTATCATTGCATGACATGCCATGGTGTGTTGGGTAGCTGAGATGGGGAGGGGTTCAGTGACATGGCACTATTGTCATGTTGTATTTTTGAAGGGGGTAGTCATTCATGCATCATGAATGTGTGTCTTTTTGTCACACAGCATTGGTTGTCTTTGATGTCTTTAAGTAGGTAGGGATGCACAAAATGTAACACTTCCAGGTGACAAATCTCAGGCTGGTATGGTTGTGACAGTTGACTGTCCCTTATGTCATCATCATTGATTGTCAGCTGGTATGTGCCAGGGCTGTGTGCACTCCGCAGGGGTAGGATTTTAGGTGAAGTAATTAGCCACCAGCTGTGTACGGGCTGCCTCACCACGTGCCTTTTCACCTCCCATGCGCAGCGGCCGTGCATGTGGTTGGGGATGTGGGGGCACCACCATGTCCACCCGCAGGCCCCGGCGGGTTGCAACATTGTGCAGGACACATGCGGCCACTATGATCCTGCACACTACTGGGGGCGCGTATAGCAGCTGCCCACCAGAGCGGTCAAGGGAGCAAATGCGTGACTTGAGCACTCCGAATGTGCGCTCCACTATGCCCTGGGTTGCAATATGGGCTGTGTTGTATCTTACCTCAGGTGGTGTGGTGGGGTTTCCAAATTGGCGTCATCATGTGGGTGCTCAGAGGGTAGGCACTGTCCCCTGGGGAGGTGATGATGGGTATCATTAGTGGGGTTGTGACATTACTCAGTATCTGACATGCATGCACGTGCAGAGGCATTTAGACTCACCAAGCAGCCATGTATCGCCATGCCACCCAGCTTCTATGTCCCGGATAAGGGGTGACATTCTGAAAATGAAACTATCATGGGTGGACCCTGGATAGTTGGCATATACTGAGGTGATGATTCCCTTGGCATCACATACTACCTGCACATTGATGGAATGCCAGTGCTTGTGGTTTCTATAGATGTGCTCAGTTGCCCTGGGTGGACGTAAAGCCACATGGGTGCAATCAATGGCACCTAGCACTTTGGGGAAGTGTGCCACCCCGTAAAAGTCCTGGACGGCAGCCTGCCTTTCTGCAGGTGTTCTGGGCATGAATATGTGCCTGCGGACTGAGGAGCGTGCAGTCATGATGGCCAACACCTGGTGTAGGCAGCGTGACTGCGTGGCCCGTGACACCCCCCCCCATTATGGCACTTGTCCGCTAAAATGAACCAGTGGCCAAGAAGTGCAGTACATTGAGCACCTTTTCCAAGGGGCTCAATGCTTGGGAGCACAGGGTGGGTGATGTGAGGTCATCCTCCCACTCACTCACCAGGTCGAGTATTATGTGTGGTGGAAACCTGTACCTCCCATACACCTGGTCATCAGGCATCACAAAAAGGCTGGTCCTGGGTGTAAAATTTTGGGGCCAGGCTATCCTCCTCCTCCTGCGGTGACCCACGACCACTGCTGCGAGGAACGGTATATTCATCGTAGCGTCTGAGCTTGTTTGTTGTTTGCGCACACTTTTATGCTGTGCGGGGCCGCGTAAGCCTGCTTCCTGCTGGCGTATGTGTTTCCTGCTGGCGCACGTGTTTCCCCTGCTCAATTCCATGAAAATGTGGTGTAGGCGTGCGTGTGGGTGTTGCGAGCATTTACCTCCTGTACTTCCCCCGTAACGCCCACATTTTCACACGTTGTTCCCCATTCTGCGTGTTACGCCCCGTGTTCCGCCCAGTTTTGTTGTGTGCGCTGCGCTATGTGTGCTTTCGCTGTGTGCGTAGCGCATGCCGTTTGATGATGGGTGCGCCCGCCACCCACAATTTTAGCGCACATCCCAGGATTTACACGCGCACTGACATCCATGAATCGATGTGCACGGCTTTGGCACGCTTGCACTGCGATTTTCACGCTTGCGCTGTGATTTTCACACTTGCGCTGCCATTTTCCGCGCATATTAATTCCATGAATCGTCCTGATAATGTTTCCTTCTATGGGTTTGCTAATGATTTATAAACGACATGTGCTTAATATGCTGCGGTGGTTGTTGCCAGGGACTAGAGTGTTGAGTGCATGGCCGTAGGCCATAGGCCATACTTCCAAGACTCTAGGCCCTGGCCACAACTACCGCAGCATGTCACAGCAATGGATACACCTGTAGCATTGATTATCGATCAGATGGTTGTCGGGAGTGTGCAGAGTCTTGGGTGCATGGCCAAAGGCCATGCTCCCAAGCACAAAGTTATAAGCATTGGAGTTATAAGCCACTGCACACCCATACATTGAAATATGTATGGATATACACCTAAGACTCTAGGCCCTGGCCACAACCACTGCAGCATATCACAGCTATAGATACACCCGTAGTATCGAACATCACTCAGGTGGTTGTGGGGAGGGCCTGCAGTGCGCCCAAGAGCACATTTATATGTAGTGTAGTTACAAGCCACAATGGGTGTGATATGGTGTGGTAGTTGTGGCCAGGACGTAGAGTCTTTGGTGCATGGCCGAAGGCCATGCACCCAAGAACAAAGTTATAAGCACTGTAGTTGTAAGCCACTATGGGTTTCATATACTGCATACCCATACATTGAAAAATCTATGGCCTTACACCCAAGACTGTAGCCTGTGGCCACAACTACTGCAGCATATTACAGGTTTAGGTACACCCGTAGTATCAAACATCATTCAGGTGGTTGTAGGGAGGGCCTAGCGTTTTGGGTGCATGGCTGAAGGCCATTCTCCCAAACCCAACTTTATACATAGTGAAGTTAGAAGCCACAATGGGTGCGATATGCTGTGGTGGTTCTGGCCAGGACTGAGAGTCTTGGGTGCATGGCCAAAGGCCATGCACCCAAGACTAAAGTCATAAGCAGTGAGGTTATAAGTGAACATGGGTGTGCTGTGGTGCAGTGGTTGTGTGCACAACCTACCGTCTTAGGTGCATGGCTGCAGACCATGCACCCAAGAGTACATTTATAAGTAGTGAAATTACAAACACCATGGTTTTGATATGCTGCGATGGTTGTGGGTAGGACCTATAGTCTTGGGTGCTTGGCCGCAGGGTGTAGGTGGTAGGTTATACATCCAAGACGCTAGGCCCAGCCTACAGCCACTGCACCATATTACTGCCATAGATTAGACGTGTAGATTTGAATATGTATGACATGAGTGTAATTATACTTACTGTTTACTTTGTTGAGAATCCACATATTTCTTACATGACTCTAGTATTTGGCGGAAATATCCTTTTTTAATTTCTGTGATAAAAGGAAAGAGTATGTTAGTGTTTGTATTTTATGAAGACTTATTACATTGTACAATAGACATTTTAGCTTTTTTTTACCCTCATATTCACAAACCAGTGTACTGTGCTTTTTGCTCAGTTTCTGTGTTTGTTTTTCAAATCCTTGGGTCTGGGGGAAAAAATCCTTGTCGGATTAAAAAAACCCTTTCTTTGGTATGCTACAAACTATTTCTTTGTTTTCTTTGAGTGTTTCCTTGTTCTTTATGATTAATGTTATGTCTGTTGCCAGATTTTTAAAAACAGTTAGATACCTGTTGGCGTATTGTAACTGTGCATTTTTTGTTACGGATCTGTGGTCTTCATTTATCTTTGTGGTTGTTATACACTCTTGGGCAGTTAGATACCTGTGGTGTATTCTAACTGTTATAGTCTTTTACTTGAATTTTTGGTAATGTTAAAGTACACATTAGTTATTAAATTTTGGCTTTAAGAAGATTCAATACGCATTTGTAAGATTAGCTGGCAATCTCTGCTTTAGAGTAATGGTGCTATCATTACATTCGAACCATCCACATTTCTTTTTAATGTATGCAGTGTAGTGACCTGCATTGGTTGTAGCTCCTGTGTGTTATATTATACCAATTGTTGTAAAGGTTTTCTTTCCAAGCGGCACTTGACCGTGTATGAATCCAGTCAGCTTACAGTTGTTTTTGGTACCATCTGCATTATAATGTAAAGCATAAGTATTATGTAGTTACTATATGTTTGTATCAGTAAGGTGGAGTGATTATCTGAATTGCACATAGTACATAATCTGCCATGGTTTGCATTCTGTACAAGTTGCTGAAGTGGAATGGATTCACAATTAGGTAAGGATACATACACAAATCGCTCATTTGGGATGTCTTCCTGTATCACATTGTTGCAGAGATTGCATTTATGTTTCCACATGTATTAAATGTGGAAGATATCATTTATAGGTATGTTTTTGTTTTCCAGTACTTGTAGTAAGTACATTAGAGATTCTTGTGGATCTTCTTGTGAGTTTATAGTGAATCTCACCATTCCAGCACAGTAGTCCAATTCTTGTCTTATTCCGTGAACACTGTACATGTTGTCAGGATTGCTTGTTGCGTTTCTATGAAGGACTAACATTTGCAAACACAATTGGTCTGTACTGTGTAAGTAAATATTGTTAACAAATGGTTGAAATAGAATATTCTATATTTGCATAGCAATTTACACCAGTTTCATTTGAAAATTTGAATGGACCACCTAGTTCTGTATCTGATTCCTTTTTTCTGAGTTTCTGTTCCTTCTTTGAAGAAGTACCTGATTTACTTTCCCTAATAGGTTCTTCTTTGCTTGGGGTAATTGATGACGTTTTAGCTTCTTTTGTTTTCTTTGAAGGATTTGCCGTCAGATTCTGTTGCATTTCTGTTTGAATTAGTTTCCTTTTACACAGGATATGGTTTCAGATAGGGGGTGTACAGTGAACGCAGTGTATTGTATTCTAAAATGCAAGGAATATCAGTGTTCAGTTTACTTGCATCAAAGTTGATTAGAGATAGACCGTCAAGTGTACGTAAGCGTGATAGTGCTACGTAGCTCATGCCTTCTTTAAAGACTGTGTTTCCTATATCTATCAATGCTTTGTCTAAGGTAAGACCTTGGATTCATGAATGGTGACCGCATATGCAAGAGTTAGAGAAATGTGTTCTTTACGTACATACATGTCTTTGAAGAGAAGGAATCAAGCAGTTGAGCGCCCTATCCTTTTCACTTCTGAAAGTTTGTCAAAGAGAATATTGACAAACTGAATGTTGTTGTCAAGTGGGTATGTTTGAAAGCCAACAACTGTACCCAGTACCCCATTAACTAGCCCTTGCTCCATGTCAAGGTTACGTTTAAGCATTACTCTACAATTTAAGGATAATTTTAATATTTTTTCCAACCCAGCTGTGTTGGAGATTGAATTTTCTAAGGTATTTAGTCTTGTGGCTTGCTCAAACATGAGTAGTGTCATACCATGTACATCTAGTTTGCCTGTGGCGCAAATTTCCATTATTGGTTGCATTTCTTTTTTTAACATTGTTTCATTGAATTTGAAACATCTTGCTAGAGTTGGCATTAGGCAATACAATTGACATTTTTGTGGGCTGATTGTTCCATAACATCAGTAGCACATGCTTTATCGCCATAAAGTGCATGAATGTGCCGGTTTTTCAATATTGCTTGTGCTTCTTGAGATAGTACACCAACTCTAATACTTTTTAAAATGTTGCTATAAGTGAGATATGCAGATTGTCGCATGTTTTCTGTTAATTCTCTGTATTGGAAATGTTGCCAAAGGTTGACATTTCCTATGCTGCCAACAGTTTTACGGCAGAGTTTGTGTCCTAAGGTTTTAAAAATAGGTTAACCTTTCACTGGTGTCAATTGTAGAAGATCTCCGAAAACGATAATGTGTTTCCTTGCAAAGAGTTCTTCGTAGTTTGTTTTAAGTACTTCTTGCAATCTGAGGTGAATCAAAGCCAACATTAGGTTGGAGACCATGATCACTTCATCTATTAGTATCATTTTCATTTGTTTTAATACTCTGAGTAGTTCCATTGCAGCTTCTGCAGAAAGTTTGTAATAGTCTAATTTGTTTTGGTGTTCTACTGGAAGAAGTAGAATCGGTGTAAAGTGACACCGCCTATGTTGTAGGCAGCAAAACCTGTGGGGGAAGTTCCAACAGCTGACAGTTTGTTGTTTGTCAATTTTTGAAGGAACTTGCTGATGATTTTGATTAAGAATGTTTTTCCTGAACCAGCTTCACCACTGACGTACAGCAGTATAGGTTTGTAATTTTGGCAGGTACATTCTTTATTTTCGTGTTGTA
This sequence comes from Ambystoma mexicanum, assembly GCF_040938575.1. Taxonomy (NCBI): domain Eukaryota; kingdom Metazoa; phylum Chordata; class Amphibia; order Caudata; family Ambystomatidae; genus Ambystoma; species Ambystoma mexicanum. The sequence goes on along the minus strand of NC_090940.1, from coordinate 241,150,850 downwards.
CACCATGTGCAATTTGTTTTGTTACTTCTTCAAAAATGGTGCGCTGATCTTTGTTAAGTTTTGCTTGCTGTAAGTCTTCTATGTCTTTGTGAAAGTGACACATGGTGTTTTCCACTTCTGTCATAGATAATTCTGCCTCATTTGCTGTTAGTGGCTGTCCTAGTGGTTCTTGGCTTCCTGTTACAGAAGGTTGACTACTGTCAGAAGTGTCCTATCTAGATGGGCCTGAAGTTCTTCTTCACGTTGCTGTTCATTACGCAACATTGTTTTGTACTGCGTAAAGTTCACATCGGTTATAGCGCTTTCATTTGCTTTGAAAGCATCTTCATAGAAGTCATAGTTATCTAGTATCTCTTCCTCTTTTCTCCATGGTTTAAAAAGTTGTAGCAGAGACATGTAATATAGTTCTTTCTGTTGAGGAGTTTTTAATGACAATTTGACATGATTAATTAAGCTTTGTTTGGTAAGTTTCACTAAACTGCCTTCACAATCTGTCACTCTATATCTACCTTTGCTTTCATCGGGTTGTATATTATTTTTGTATTTAAAGTTTTGAGCTATGTGGTATAGATACATGCTTTCCAAAGTGCTACTCCTGTTCGGATAGTATGTGTCCAGTAAATTGTATTTTTAAAATGTCTTGGCTGTTGGGATCATTTCTGGCAATTGTTTCTATGTCCTCATATGATTTTAGGACTCTTTTTCTATATTTAGCAGGACCAAGACTTAGCTATACTATGTTTGCTGATTTTCCATACAAAGCAGTACCGGTTAAACGATCTGCCGCTTCATAGGCGCCACATTCTCTATGAGAGAGCATTTGTATGCCTAGGCTGTACAATTTCTGAGATAGTGTTTTGTCAGATGATAAGTCATTCCAGAGGTCTTGAAGCTCTGTTTTTTCTACTTTTGTTAAGTAGGCTGTAACATATTGTGCAACTGCAGTGGAATTGTCTGCAATGTACTGCACATCTAGGCTTGCATTCCATAAAAGGGCAATAATTGCATTGTAATCATTGATATATTTTGATTCTTCTGTTCTTTTTATGTAATACGTGTTCTTAGGTGATTTACCTTTAACACTATGTCGAACCGAAAAGTGCAGCATAGCAATGAAACGATGATGGAAATATCTTGACACATTAACTGGATCTAGAGAGCAAAGTTCTCCAGGTGTTAATTTATCTATGTTGGTTTTGTTGTTGTTTGATATGCGTAGGAACTGATGTAAATCTTCCCATGCATATTCTGTACAACTTAGTGTAACAAACAAAGTTGGTGGTCCAAGGTTTCTGATCATACAACATACGTCTCTGTGCCATCGGAACCAGTATTCTTTTGTACCACGCGTGTTTGCAAACAGATTTGTTATACTTGATTGTAAAACCTCATCTTTTTCTTGTACTTTTTGTATTAATTGCGTAGCTGACATATTTTGAAAGTGGGTTCCAGATTTCAAAATGTGTGAAACTCCGTGACATAGGGTTGCTAGTTCACTTTCAAAGAGTAGGTGGAATATGTATTCCACATTTTGTCTAAATCTGGGATATTGCGAATACACTCGTAATGACCGGTATTCTGATGCCATAATCTGAGTGGATCTATAATCGTATCTTCTGCCTTTGAAAGTAGGAAATAGCAGTGGAAAAAAAAATTACTTTTTTCCCATATGCTCATTGGTGACCCTTTGGTTTGTCGCATTTGGTAAGTTTCTAGTGCATCATCTATGCTTTCATTGGAATGCAATGGATGACTTATGTAATGGTCCAAAAGAGTGGATACTGCAGCAGGATCGAGAAGTTCAAATTGTCCAGTTTCTGATGGTTCTTGCATTATTTCAGTTGTTTCCCTTAAGCTTTCTTCAATATGTATTTACTTGTAGTATTCGTTATTGTCTTTTATATATTGCAAGGCTTGTCTAACTTTATGTAAGTCCACCAGTTGTTGCCAAATGTTTTTGTCTTTTGTTGGTACACCATTTACCAAGACAATTAAAGAATGCTCTATTGAACGTTGCACTCCTAGAGTGCGTACAGTTTCTATTAGATCCAATGACAAATAAACTACTTTGCCATGAATGCCTTTCACCAATTCAGAGGGAGGTAATTGTGCTGTTTTAGGTTGAAGGCGTATAATTGCTTGAAATGAGTGAACTGTTTGAAATATGATGCTCTCATACAAATTGAGTTGTTGCAGGGGTTTTAGTAGTGGCAACAATTCCAAATTATTTGTGATAGCACGTGAAGGAGTTTGGTTGTTGTCCAGTTTTGTAGTGCAGTAACTGCAACATATTAGGGGTTCACTTATTTGGTATTTGTTTTCTGCTAAAAGGTAGAGAGCTAATTCAAACAATTTGGAATCTTCATTGTCTTCTATTTTGTATGCTATGTCTATATTGTTTGTGTTCCTTTTGTAAAATGTTCTGCGGCAACACACACACACACATTGTTTGGTAATTCAGCCGATGCACTTTTAAATTTTAGTATTTCTTTTTTATATGTGTGTAATAGAAGGTTGTTATGTGTAGAACTGTTGCTATTATGTTCTAAAACTATTGAATTTTGTAAGTGGCTTTCACTTCCAAAATATTTTCTCTCGATACGGTCGATTTCTTCTTGTAGGTATTTGGGTATACCATGCAGAAGAGTGTTATTTAAATTGGCTAATTCTAAAGCTGGACTTTTTAGCATAGTATATTTTATAACCTAGATTTCTTACATTTGAATGATGTAATGATATCCTTTTGATATCATGGAAGGTTCTTTTGCAAATATGTCCTGCAATGCAGGCTAATGGATGTCCTTGTAGTTCTGTGTATTTGCACACTGGACAGATATCCATATTTTGCAGTACTTTCATTTTAATTCTGTCTTTACCTTTCACATACTGATTGAGGAACTGACGTAAAGATTTGAAAGATTTGTTAGGAATGTCACACATTGACGTGCACGGCCATTTGTATACTGGATGGTCTGGTTCAGTTGAATTGAGAGGTAATTCTGAGTTTTCAGGGGATACTTTTCTAAGCAGTGTTCCTTGTTCCATGATGGTATTATTGATTTTTTCATACCCTCGTCCACTGCTATGGATGGCAATTGAGTTTGTTTGATTTGTTTGTATGCGTCTTCATTAAAATATGGTTCTGTGGTTGTTGTGTGACTCCATTCACCGCCACAAATATTTAAGAAGTTATTTTTGTTGACATTCTGTTTATTGATAAGTTTCCTCTGTAGTTTAGTACTTAGTTTTGTTAGTGGTTTCATCCTATTTAACACTAATATGAACAACTTCCTTTTGAGAAGGATTGCACTGTCTACGAGAGTTTGTAGGATTACCTGTCTACGGTAGGTTTTAAGGGTTGTGGATGGTTTAGGTCCTCTTTTTTATTAGATTCTGAAAGACTCTGTGGCGAAATATATTTGCTAAAATACTTTTTGTAGTATGGGTTCTTGTTACTATATCAGGATTAATAGGAGCATTGTTAGGAGTACTGGTAGCCGATTTTTTGTGACGCGTTTTGTGCTTCGTACCACATTTTGATAGAGGAGGTAAAGTTTCAGTAGTTGAAGCTTCCTTTGTTTCGCTAAACGAGTGTATTAGCTGTTTTGTTCCAACGTTCTCTACAAACTCTGCTACAGAAGGATGCTTACTTTGGACACTTTTATTTGTAATTTACTCTATGTCTGCGTTCCTTTCTACGGACTTGCTTTTTGGTAGGCATTCTTTGGGGTCTGTTGAAAAAAAAGGCATGGTTTGGTCTGTTAAACAATGTATGTGTGCTGTGTGCATGCGTGCATGAGTTTGAAGGGGAAGCTCTTTGTGGTGGTATGTGAAAGTACATTGGGCTGTTACAATGAGTTGGGAAGGCTATTTTTCTGTGTGTATACTACTACACTGTGCTTCAGATGAGAGTACAAAGTGAGCTGGTGGTGAGGAAAAGCATTACTAGTAAACGTAATGGTATAAAATTGAAACAGCTATTTGTTTTATAGCACTAACATTCTATGGCTTCTGTATGTTATTTGAGTTCCAAAAGGGAATTACGAGCCATTCTGCCTGTTATTCTTTGTTTAATAAATGGGGATTTGTGGGTAGAATGGTTCAGAAATCAATGTTTGCTTTGGCCGCAAATTAAATAAATAACCCACACAGTCTCATTGAGGACCAGTAAGAATATAAAGGTAGTACTGTACTTACTTTTTTTTGCGGAATGACCAGGTTTCTTCAGATATGTCGTTTTCAGTGTAGATGCTGTTGATTTTCAGAAGAGTAGTCTTCACTGCGATTGTAAAAAGAAGAAGTTAGTAATTTTGTGTGTTTAAAGCAGTGATGTTACTGTACACGTTAATTTTGCATCTTTCGTCAGAGTATTCTCCTTTGATATCTCAACACAGTGCATGTGTGCATTTCACTTCACTATGTGCTGCCTTTGTATGTTATTTGCAGTATGTTAGTTGAACGTGATTCGGAAATGAGTAAAATTTATAGTTTATGAAAATGTCTTGTTTTTTTAAGCTGTGTTATCCATAGCAGAGAGGTTTGTTAGTGATAGGTCATTATAGTAGATGGGAAAAATGCCACTACTTTCATATTATAAGTACGAATCTGAAAAATCGGGGGACCCTCAGAGGGAGATGTCACCACAGCAATCTGGAGTGTTTATTTTTCTCATACGATCGCATTGGAAGTAGTATTAATGTAGGCGGTACACAGTAAAAAATTGTGACATTTTCTAAGGGAAAATCGAGTTTCACGCTAAATGGGGAGGGTTGTTACGTATGTATTATAAGTTATGCCGGAGACAGTAAGAAAGTAGTGAGGTTTTTCAATGAAAAATCGGACGTCTTGCACTTAAAGGGGGAGCGTTGGTATGTATTGGCTAAGCAGATTTTGTGGCATTCATTTGTTTAAATGAAATCATAAAGGTTGCCCATGTTCTCGCAATAAAATATGCATACCTGTACTTTATACTCATGCATCTGCGTATGCATGGAGCTGTACGTAGAAATCTGCGACACTTGCACAGTAGTTTTTGAAGTAGGTGCTTTGCAATGAGATGCAACTTGCATTCAGCGTGATCAATAGTACATTTGAAGTGCAAAATTTTGATGATGGAGTTAGATGTAGGGATGTTGAATGGAATTGGTGGATGGATGTGTGACTGCTTAGCTGTGTCCAATGAGGGAATGGATTTGCGAGTGATGTTGAAAGGATAGAAGGACTGGCTAAGAGTTACATGCCGCACGTAGACATTGCTTCTCCGCGGGTCGGGCGTGTCACATACGGGGTTCTACAGCAAATCCAGCATGGAAAGGGGACTGTAGGCACCAGCCAATTAGATGTTCACATTGCTCTTTTGTGTCAAAAGACTGTGTGTATACTGAAGATGGCAGAGGTGGAGAGAGTCAGGGTTTTGGTGCTTGGAGATATTTTTTGTCCATGGTTTAGAGCACTATTCCGAAAGTAGGCATGTGGCACACAATTTCGATGTGAGAGGAGTAGAGGTGGTGTGGAGCGCTGAGACTGATCGCAGTGTTGCAGCAATTCTCCAGGTTTGCAGAGACATGCGTAGGATGACCAGTCCGCAGGTGGTACTTTTGCTCTACGGTGCTTGCCATTTGGGCTACCTGAGTTCACGTACTTTGCTGGAAGATTTAGAACAGTTGGTGCAAGCAGTCATTAACAACTTTCCAACCGCAAAAGTAAATTTTTCTGGGTTACTCCCTAGAGGAAAATGGGACAACAGTTCTGTTTTCTGTCCTGATCAAAGTATAGGGAGGTGTAACATCAATTGCGGCATGCATGCTTTCATGTTATGAGCTGGTATGTTTTTCTGCAGCCACGAGAACATTGTTCCCTGTACTGGGCTTATTTTGCAGCAGATGGTGTTGCGTTATCTTCTTTGGGAAATGCCATGTTCTTTTGGAATGTAAGGCTTGCTTTGAAGAAGGTTCGGTAATGGTTGAAGGAGTAAAGTAAGAAGAAAAAATATTAAAATAAACCAAAATAACAGGTGTCTGTAAGGTATCTGACCAAAAAACAAAAACAAAAACAGCTCTTTTCAGAGCTCACCTTAAAGGGGAAAAGAGGAATAATATTTAAATGTACAGTCGTCACGCTCTGATCCTCTACGTGTCCGTGGACATGGCGGTAGTTTGCAGGCAGCACGTATTACCAACGGGGATTCTGGGGTGGAGACACATGCAAATGAGAATGTGCGAAGGTAGGGATTGGTCAGTAAAGTTCAGTGGGTGTGTTCTGAATGGAGAAATTTAGTGAGAATGTCTTTTCCCTGACAGGAGACCAGACAGCCATGGCTCTGTGTGCTCGAAAACAGATTATCTGGATTTTGGGAGACTCATGGATACATTGGTTGAAGGTGCATGCAGAAAGTTGTGGTCTATCTGCAGATATTGGATTTCCTCATGTGGAAGTGCACTGGCATGGCGTGCGTGGAATGAGGTGGCTGGTCTTGGTACCTCTGTGTGCTACTTTACAGACAGCGTCATCCTGATATACTTATCATTCATTGCGGAGGAAACAGTTCAGGCCATGTCTCTGGAATTTCTTTGCAATTTGCAATGAAGGAAGGTCTAACAAAGGTCATGGACACGTTTCCAAATTGCCAAATAGTGTTTTCCCGTATTGCACAAAGACAAATATGGCTGCGTTCTTCTGCATTTAGTCCACAAATGGAGAAAACGAGGCGCAATGTCAATAAGGCTGTTTGTGCCTTTCTAAGAGATGTTGGCATGTCCTCATTCCACAATGAAAACATTTTGTTTTGCAGCACTTTCATTTTTCGCAGAGATGGATTCCATCTCGCATATGCTGGCAATCAGATTTTTCTTCGCAATGTACAAAATGCATTGCAGCCTTTTTTGGATTCATAGTCACCTATTTTGCAATCCGTTTTTTCGAATCCATACTTTTTGAAACACACACAACACCACCCAAAGGCTCTTTTCAGAGCCACCACTTACTCACAGCAAAAAGTGCATTGGTTTTGCCCCGCTTGCACCCTCCATTTTTGTGCATCCTACGACTGTCCGTGGACTTTTTGAAAAATGCGAGGGGCCTACAATAGTCACTTGATAGTTCTATTGGCAAACTGAGAAAGGCGGCTCTGAAAAGAGCCTTTTTGTAATTTTTGTTGTTTTCATGTTTATTGCTTTTCAGCACACGAGACACTAGGTGAGGAGGGCAAAGGAGGGTAAGGAAGGGAGACCAGCTACGCGGATACGAAAAGGGCAGTTGGAGAGAGAAAGATGTAGGTTGGCCTTTACTTAGGTAGGGGGCAGTTCTTCTGGTGCCCCGTGAATGTAGCTTCAAAGCACTTTGAAGACTCTCCCCCTGCAGAGTACTGCGTCGCAGTACATACACAATATTGTGACCCTCGAAAGGTAAAGGTCAACAGCATCGCAAATGGCTTGTGAGGCAGCTGGAGGGATGCGCTCCCCCACAGGAGTGTCTCTTGTGGTGAGAGGATCAGACACAGAGGATGCTGTGGAGGAACTTAATCTACTACGTTCTTCACATGGCACCACATTGCGAATGGCCGCACTCTGGAACGAAGTTAGGTGTCGCTTCATGGTTGTTGTACCAAAGCTGTATGCACCAGGTCTCCTGCGACTCAGCAGCAACAGTCACTGGTTACACCTGAGCAGGTTCGCACGTACTTTTGGTATGTTCCCAAAAACGGTAAACAACCGCCACACCCATGACTCCCGGCGAGTGCTTGTAGTGCGGAGTTCTTCCACCTCATTCTGTTCTTCCTCTTCTTCCTCGATCTCTACATCCTCACCCGTATTTCCCTCTGCAGGCCCTTGGGGAGTTGGTGGTGGTGGAAGGTTTGGGGGTGGTGCTGAGGCTAATGAAGCAACAGTAGCCATGGATGCCATAAGGAGTAGTGGGCTAATGTTCGCTACAGTAGTAAAGGCAGCACAACTCACTCTGCTATAACCAGAAGGACAATGAAGATGAGCTTGAGGGTGTGGCCATTTATAGGGTGGAAGGGTGCGGCTCATGACCACATTGATCACTGAAAAGCATTGCAAAAATTCTAAACAATACGTTCAAAGGTAGGCCAATTGTATGGGACATGTGAAATGGTGATTTTATACTGTAAAATAATTTCCCATGTTTGTATAAGTTCTTTTGAAATGTTGCGGAAGCAGAAAAAATGCGCAAATTAGTCCACACGCTCAGCGTGGGTGCGGTCAAATGATGACGTCGTGAACACATACACGAGGGAAATGGGTGCCCGCTGGACAACATATGCAGAGTAACGGACGTGCGCATGCGCGCGGGTGTTCTAAGACAGTGTTCGGCTCCTGAAACTAATTAAAAGTGCGATACAAGTGACACAGACAGTTACGGACAGGCGGGATGGTCTCACTACTTATGGGTGTTGTGCGCATGTGCGTACATGATCTGCTGACTGTATGGACAGGTACAGTGTCCTTAGGACACCTCCATTTTCTTTGATTACGGACATGCTGGCCACCGCGCCTGTTCTACGGACAGTTCCATCTTTGCTGCAGACGCTACGGACAGGTATAGTGTCCTTAGGACACTCCCATTTTGTTCATTTACAGACATCCTGGACACATGGTGTGTTCTACGAACATGTTTTATCTTGTTTGTGAGCGGTACGGAGAGGTATAATGTCCTTAGGACGCCCATTGTGTTCATTTACGCACAACTTGAACATCTGGTCCGTTCTAAGATCATTTCCATCTTGGTTGCGATTGGTACGGGTAGGTGTATTGCCGTTAGTACATCTATATTGTATTGCTTACGTCCAGCTCGAACAGGCGCGCTGTCCACAGACATTTTAATTCTTTTTTAAAATAAATTTGCCTCACATCCTTCCACTACAACTAACATACAAAAATTGTCAAAACACACACACACACATCAATCAAGAGAAATACAGGGGGAAGCAGATACTGAAACGAACATAGGGGAATTAGGGTTTAACACAGGCTGGTTGTGAGGGGATGATTTGTGAGGGGATGAAGGGATGGATGTTTCATCAAAACGTTTATTTTCTTCTTGAATGTTTGGGGATGGTTCACTAGGAAATGGAGAAGGGGTAGGTACAGGTGGGACAGTGATATCGTATTTTTCCTCTCACATAGTTCTCCACAAATTGCCTTAAACTGTTGAAATTGTCATTCAGTATGTCCATTTTCTATTCTATCCTTTTCAGCATGTCTTCCTCTGTGTACTTTGTTGGAGTTTCTTCTTTTTGTACCTGGTCTGTTAAAAATAAATATATATATGTTAAATGCCCATAAAATACTGACCATTAATTTCCTTATGCAGAGTATTGTGTACCATTATTATCGCTATCTTCCGACATTTTCCCCATGCGGAAAATTCTCCTCCAGCCACTCCAAAGTACTGCACGTTTCTGTGTCAAAACAACAGAAATACATTATTTCTTCCCTCATACAAAAAAAGTACACACACACATATCAAAAAAATGAAGGTCACTTACTATTTTGTTGTAATTTTTCTTCCTTGCACTTTGAAAGTTGTACATTTTTTATGTAACACAATAATACAATTTCAGATACCCCCTGACTGTTTGGGTAGTGTTGACTTCGTTCGCGCCAATCCGCAGACAGGCTCTCAGTCCGTGCCTTTCAAATATCATTAGCGAGGGGGTTCAGTATGTTCTATGTTACATGTATATAAAGTAAGGAAATTATCGTACACAACTCCCAAAATCACATGATGAAAGTGTATATTCAGTAGAAAAACTTTATTAATGCAATGTTATGATTAAGTTCCCCTTCTAAAAACCTGTGAAATTCAGTAAAAAAAAAAAAACTTTGTTAAAGGGACGTTATGGTTAAGTTGCCCTACTAAAACCCCCTAAAATTCACTAAAAAAACTTTACAAACGTGACATTATGGTTCAAAGTAAAACCGAAAAACCCCTGAAAGTCGCCAGTTATGGTAGGCTAAGCAACCATGCCTGCCCGCACCACTGTGCACTGGTAACACTTACACCCAGGACATGAAAGATGGCATCACAAATGTCATTGATGACACCACTGATGATATCACATGTGTAGCCCCTTTGTTTTTGGTCACTGCCATACATATATATATTTTTTTTTCAGTAAAAAAACTTTGTTAAAGGGACGTTATGGTTCAAAGTAAAACCAAAGAACCCTTGACATTCGGTACTTATGGTAAGCTAAGCAACCATAACTTGTGCCACCTACGTGCATTGCTAAGACTAACACCCAGGACATCAAAAATGACATCACAAATGTCATTGATGATATCACTGATGACATCACATGTGCATGTACTTTTCATGAAAAGTCTGCACCAGGGAGTCTTATTATAATGTTGATAACAAAACTGTCAAGGGTCATTGGAATAGATGACATGAGCTATGTGATGCATTAAGCAATGCATTGACATAAATAGCATTCTATTATGAAGTTCTTTACAGTGTAATAATGTACAAGCATTGTGTGCAGCATACATGATGGTGGTGCAATATTCATAATCTTCACTTGTGAAATAGTGAAATGGTAAAAGCTTTCTTATTAGAGTTTTGTGTACTGTGCAACATGTTATAAGTAGGTAATGAAACCCACTTCCTATATAATGTCATTATTACATACAAAACACAAAGACATAACAACAAATACAAATGTGAGTATATACAGTGAAAGTGAAGTATGCAAAAAAGCAGCAGTAAAACCAGAAATTGTTCATAACCTACCTGATTATTTATATGCACAGCAATGATTGTTCTGCTTTAAACCTACTACTTCCCTATGAATAATTATCACATGATGTGACTGCACCCTAAAGAGAGTAATGCGAATACAAATATGAGCATATCCACAGAAAGTACAGTAATAAAAAAAAACAGCAGACCAATAAGAAATTGTTGATAACCTTATGGATTATCTTCACACACAGAAAGCATTGGTATCTTTCAAGTGCGTATTCTCCCTATGTATATGTGTCATATGCTAAGAGTGAACCCCAAATGAATTACTGTAAGAACATATTTGAAGTGCAAGTCTACAAATGTAGTACTTTTCTATTTTTATGTTCCTAAGTATTACTGGCTAAAATATATCACTAAAGGAAAAAAGAGGGAGCCAGACGTGATGTCATCAGTGATGTCATCAATGATATTTGAGATGTCATCTTTGATGTCCTGGGTGTTAGTCTTAGCAGTGCACGTAGGTGGCTCGAGTTATGGTTGCTTAGCTTACCATAAGTAGCAAATGTCAAGGGTTTTTTGGTTTTACCTTGAACCATAACGTCCCTTTAACAAAGTTTTTTTATTGAAAAAATATATATATATGTATGGCAGTGACCAAAAACAAAGGGGCTACACATGTGATATCATCAGTGATGTCTTCAATGAAATTTGTGATGCCATCTTTCATGTCCTGGGTGTAAGTGTTACCAGTGCACAGTGGTGCGGGCAGGTATGGTTGCTTAGCCTACCATAACTGGCGAATTTCAGGGGTTTTTCGGTTTTACTTTGAACCATAATGTCACGTCTGTAAAGTTTTTTTTGTGAATTTCACAGGTTTTTAGTAGCGCAACTTAAGCATAACGTCCCCTTAACAAAGTTTTTTTTAGTGTATAGTTATGGTTAAGTTGCTAAACTCATAGGAAGAGCACTTTTTCGGTGGCTTATAACTGTGCTCCCCTGGACGCATCCTCATCAAACTTTGCAAAAAAAAGTATATGGGCCGCTTTGAATTTTTTTGACAACTTTGTTGAAGTTTCGTCAAGGGGTAAAGTTATAGGGGGGTCCCCCAAAACATTTTTTTTCCATAGACTGATGGGGAAAAACTTTGGGCATGACTACAGCCCGAACGGCTGGACGTATTTGCACCAAATTTGCGGCAGGAGCGGGGACATGGGTCAGAAAGCGTGCTTTTGTGTGCTTGGTGGGAATCGGATCAGTACTTTTGTTGCAACTCTGCGGACAGATGTGTCATTGGCTTGCGGTGCGGCATGCTGTCGGTGAACTTTGGACACGGCCGGTGGTTGGCTGGAGGGAAGCGTGCTCTGCATCAAAAAATGTTGGCAAACGCCGCCATGGTGTGTCGAAGGACAGTGTGCTGGCGGAAGGGTCTGCAAAATATACCGTACGCCATGTGTTGGTGGCAAAAAGGGAGGGAAAGGGTGGAGGAGTGAGAAGTGGTTCATGTGACATATGTAAATAGGTGGAAGAAGACGTAGAAGTGGCTGCAGTATTCATACATATTGCCCCAATTTGCGGGTACCTAGACAGGTGACTACTTTGTCTGGTGATTGCAGGCAGCTGTCGCAACGGCCCGATAGTTTCTGTCGCAACCTGTTTGCAGCAACCTCTTTCTGTGGTGAGTGGTGTCAGGTGAATTTCAGAAGGGGAGTGAATTGCACATGGCATAGTTTGGGTGGGTGCGTGGGTGCCTGTGCTATGCACATGGATAGCGGTAGTTGGGCGCATGGTGGCATGCATGGGCACATGAAGTTGCAGTGGGTCTGTTGAAGGATTATACTATTGGGTGCATGGCCGAAGGCCGTAGGCTGTAGGCCATGCACTCAAGAGCCTAGGGCTTCAGCTCACCCACTGCAGCAAGGCATGTTTGACTCTGCATCCGGGAGAGGGGGGTGCTTGCATAGTGTGGTGTGTGCAGATTGGTTGGAGTAGGGCCAATTTTGCAAACAGTATGTGGGAAGGTTGGCAGTGACAAAATACTTTGTGAATGGAAGTGGATACATCCGTAGTATGTGAATGAAAGTGTACAGGGGTGCCGGAGACAGTGTTTTATTTGTACTTTATGGTAACTGTTGCAGTTTTTTCATGCATAGCTCCATGGAGGTTCACAGGTTGAGTAGGAGTGCTGGTGGCAGTGCTGTGTATGTGGATTGTCGTAGTTGGTGACATGGCAACATGCATGGTGGCATTACGTTGCAGTGGGTATGTGCAATGCCTAGACTATTGGGTGCATGGCCGAAGGCCGTAGGCCATAAGACATGCACTCAAGTGCCTAGGGGTTGAGCACACCCACGGCAATAATGCATTTTTGACTCTGCATCAGTTAGAGGATGGTGACTTGTACAGAATGGGTGTGGATAATATTTCAGATGCAATAGAGCAGTAGAAGTGAGCTGCCATGCGTGTATGTTTGGTTTCGCAGGTCAGGTGACTGTTAGAACATGGTAACGTTTTTCATGTGTGTTTGGAGATGGTGCAGTGAAAAGCCATGCAGTGTGGGCACTGTGTGCAGTGTTCGCAAACTGTCAGTATGGTAGAGGTAATGGCTGAAGGGCAGCTTATATGTGCTTGGATAGTGTGCTGTGTGCAGATTGCTTGGTGTATGGGCAATGTTGTGAACATTTTGTGGTTAGGTTGGCAGTGACACAATACTTTCTGAGTGGAAGTGGGTAAGACAATAGTATGTGAATGAAAGGGCTTAGGGGTGCCAGAGACAGTGTAATGTTTGTACATTATGGTAACTGTTGCATTTAATGTTGTGCATATCCATTGAGGTGTGGAGGTTGGGTAGGAGTGCTGGTGCAAGTGGTGCCTATCTGCATAGTGGTAGTTGTGACATACTGACATGCATGGTTGCATTGTGGTGCAGAGAATGTGTGCAAGGAGCACAACCACTGCAGCAATGCAGGTTTGACAGTGCATCAGGTAAAGGGTGGTAATCTTTGGAGAATGGGTGTGGAGCACATTATAGAAGTGCTACAGCTGCACAAGTGAGTTGCAAAGCGCATATTGTGCGCTCCATGGTTGTGATGATAGTTGCAACATGCTACAGTATTTGGTGTACAGCAGGGGATGGTGCAGTGAGAAGTTGTGTAATGTGGCCACAGGGTGCAGTGTTTATGTAATATGAGTTTGGAAGAGGATATGGTTGAAGTGCAGCTTATATGTGCTTGGTTACTCTGCTGTGTGCAGATTTATTGAAGTAGGCCCAATGTTGTGAAGCGGTTGTGCATAGGTTGCTAGTGACACAATACTTTGTGAATGGCAGTGGGTAGGGGTGGTGCAGGCTGTGGTATGTTTGTGGATTCTGCTAATTTTGATAGGTTTTCATGAATTTGTGTTTTATGGTGTGGGGGAGTTGGGTAGAAGTGCTGCTATGTATGTTACATTTTTGCATAATGATAGGTGCCCCCATGGTCGCATGCATGGATCCATAGTGTTGTGGTGGGTGTGCAAAGGGCAGCAATGCTGGTGCATTGACAGAGGTGTTCTGGTTTTGCCTCAGGATCTTTGTGGATGCAGCAATTATGCATTCTTTAGCAGAAGTTTCTGGAGGAGGGGCTTTGGAATCAAACATAACGTGTGCTGAGAGTGTTCGAAGGTAAATATGGAGTGGTGTACAGAAATGATAGTGTGCAATGCAGAGGTTTTGCATGTGATTGCTGCATGCATGTTTGAAAATTTGACAGTACCCAATGGGGGAGTGCTGCAAAAATGTCCATTCAAAGGGAAGAAGTATTGTGTATGCTTTACTGGGCCGTGACCCTCACTGTAAATGGGAAAGCGCATGTGCCACATTCAGCCATTATGAGCATGGTGGACATGGAAATGGAATTGTAGGAAATAGGCAATTAGGTGTTTAGAGTGTGATTGACAGGAAGGGGCAGTACCATTTCTTCCCAATACTGTGTCATGAGGGGGATCGAGATGGAGAGACGCATAGTGCTTATCGTCGGTGATACCTTTGCGTGCCATATGCACAGGTGTTGTGTGCAAAGAGGCATTTCTGGTAATTTTGGGTTGGAAGGAGTGGACGCTTTCTTGGGATGTCAGGGTGACTGCAGTTTCGGCAGAATGGTTCGCCTTTGCAGATATGTGGCGTCCGTCACGAACTTTGACTTTGTCGTGGTGCGCTATGGAAGTCCGCATTTGGGTTACATGTCGTGTGGACATTTAATCCATCACCTGAAGAGGTTGCTGAACGCAGAGATGCATATTTTTCCTACTTTTTTCTCATGCATAACACCAAGAGGAACATTGGCCCATGACAGTGTAATTTGTTCCCAGCCAGAGGTCGGAAGGTGTGTTATAAACTGAATTATGCGTGAATTTATGCAGACTGCTGGCATGTTCTCCACCCACTATGAGATCATGAGGTCGCAAAATATGCAGTGGTTCCGTAGAAATGGCATTTATTTGAGTGCCATTGGCAATGACGTTTTCTTTTACACTGTGCAAGAAGCATTGACCAGAATGTGGTAAAAATGTGAGGAGAGGCAAACAGAAACGCATATAAAGAGAAAAAACAAAAAAAGTTGCTTGCACGCATGTAAAAAATAAAATGTTTTAAACAAAAGAACCTTTATACATCTACGATGGAAGACCCAATCCCCTACCCAGCTTGATATTGCTTACCCCGCCAACCCCCACCCCCCCCCCACCCTCCCTCATTATCACAAAAAGGTAGCGGATTCCTTTGGTACTTTCAGGATTACACGTGCCACATCCTGGGTGGCCATGTGGATGTATGCGGATGGAGAAATTGTGCATACTTTTACTGAACTTTGTAGTGGACGTGCTTTGGAATGGCACGACACTTGTACTGTAAATGTGTAATAGTACATTTGAAGTGTTGTACAGGAGTGACAGTGTTGGAATGATGGTGGCTTCGATGCGATTGGTGGATGCGTGTGTGCCTATTTACGTGTAACCCAATAAGGTAGTGCTGCAGAGAAGATGGTGCAAAGGGAAGAAGGACTGCTCCAGCTTTACAGGCGTGCGGCCCTCGTGGTACTTTGGGAGGCGCATGTGCCACAATCTGCCCTTCGCACCATGTTGCCCAATTGATATGGCCTGTGGGGATTAGCCAATCAGGTACTGTTGTGTGGTTAACTGGAAGGGGCGGTGAAACTGTTGTATATTATACTCTGCATACTGTATTTGTATTTGTATTCATTTTATTTGTCAAGTCCTCCTGGCCCTGGGGCATCTGGGCGCATGTAAAGCAAAAACATAGTGTTACTCAAACATATACAGTAATTACATAGGTTACAAGGTATAGTCAGGCAATACACAGTATTGAATAAGTCAGTACAATCAAAAGCAGATAGCAGCAGGAGCATTGCCACATAATAAAGTTACAATGCAGGAAGGGAGCTAGAGGGGGGCATTGCCACATAATAAAGTTACAATACAGGAAGGGAGCTAGGGGGGGGAGTTGTGGATAGGAAAAGAGTAAATCCTCGTCAAGAAAGCTAAGCTTGTGGGTGTCCAGCAAGATCAAGTTCCTGGAGCCAACATTTAGTGTTACTCTTAAATGATTGGAAGGAAGGGTGGCTGACATGGCAAAACACATTGGCCCTCATTACGACCCTGGCGGAAAGCAACTGACCTGACCGCCATAGCGTAAATAGCGTTTCCGCCATTGCACGACGGAGTAAAGTGCGGCTAATTCTGACCCATCGGGCACGAGCACTACGCCATGGCGGAAGTGCAAAGTCCGCGATGGCGGAAATGTCCCCAAAACGCCCCTCACCGCCGTCGTACAGCGACCTAGGTGCAATTCCGCCACCCATCATAGCCGTCACGGTAATGAGCGGCAATCGGAAAATACGGTGACCGTAAATATACGGAAACGGAAGCAAAAACATGGTCCCGGAACGGGAAACAGCACGCCGTACACCTATAAAACCAGAATTTCCACACAACCATTAAAAATACTACCCTGAGACACATCCCAACCCGTCATCCACCCTAGTGAAAACAATAACAATGGGAAAAGTAGCGAAAAAAGTGTGCGACCGCAAGCGGCAGGTCCACTTCTCCCGTGAGGAACTCACGGTGCTCACAGAGACCCTCCAGGAGAATGCTGCCGTCGTCTTCTCGACGCAAATGACCAGGACGGCACTTGCGAACAAGAAGGCCATATGGGCCCTGGTGGCACAGCGGGTAAGTGCGGTGGGGACCGCACCCCGCAACCCACAGCAATGCAGAAAGCGATGGGACGACTTGCGGATACGCGTACGGAGCATACTATCCGCCAACCGTAACATTGCCACAGCTACCGGGGGAGGATCGGAATCACCCATCAAGTTGACCCCCTGGGAAGAAATCTGTGCCTCCACCATTGGAATGGAGACTATAGAGGGAGTCGGAGGGATGGAGAAAGGAGTGCAGACATCCGAAGAATCAGGTAGGTGTCCCAAATAAAACAATGCTAAAACCACAATGTCCAATCATGTGAAGTACCATGTGTCCACATAGTGCAACAGAAACACATGTCCAGGAGAACGTCCACATACATTGGCCTGATAGCGCACATTAAAAGTCAAATTAAATAAATAAATAATTAAAATTCCCAAAAACACCCTCTACACGTGCAGCAGGCACCCCCTAACTGCAGGCTGCAAAACAACTGCATCCTCAATCCACACAAAAATGAAACCACCTCCAAGGCCCTGACCCAAATCACCCTCAGGTACCACCCCAATGCATGTGATACATTGCCATTCCAATTTCCACAGACCCATTAATAACGCTCGCCCTCCTTTACTCCACCACAGGGTCCGATTCAAACGACGAGCTCCAGGACACCCCTACCAGCACACCTGCAAAGAGGGCCAAGACCAACGGCCAAAGACCCTCCACCTCAGCTGCACGGATCAAGACACGGCAGCAGCACAAATCAAGTGGCAGCACACAGGAGGGGACTTCAACAGGCACCCCAGCAGCCAGCATGGCCACAACAGCACCACCACAGGCCCCCCCAATGGATGCCACAGAAGGCACTGCTTCTGGTGGCAGCAGCACCATAGGTGACACTGCATTAATGGCAGCATGCTCCGACACAGAAAACGGTGATGTTGATGTAGGATCCATCCATGACCTGTCTCAATCCCCCTGTTTGTGATTTCAAGCGGTCACAGATGCCTTTTCGACGTGATGTTGCAAATGAGGAATTCGAAGGACAGCGCTTTCGGTTTCCAGCTAGCGGCGAGGAGACGCCCACAGGTCTGACTGCAGATATAAAGTTCTATTGTTTAATGTCCTTGGGACAGGGGCCATGGCGAGAATGCAATGATTGATATGAATAGTATGGGATGCGCAATAGCGTAGTGGAGGATAAGGCAGGACGTTCCCAAATACATGTTACTTCACAACACTAGAATTCCGGCCTGGAGCACAGTGGATTTTGCAGACTGCATTACGCACAGACTCAATGGAAATTTCAAATGTTATGTGAGTAAATAATCAGGCGTTTTTATACCGGGATGAGGGAATGATGTATGGATGCATGGACAGATGATTTAATAGAGAGTCTGCCATGTACATGGCTTTTTGGAATCTATCCACTTCCCCTGCGCTATGTGATGCAGGGCTGCCATAGTGGGACCATCGTCTATCTGCCCTTGTTGAACCCTCCCTGTCTCGACGCGCCTTCAAACACTTGTGTCTATGCACGTTACTAATCCCATCTAATGGATTCTGTTTTAACAGCTGCATGCACACAAACACTCGTTTGTAATAGTGTTTTCACCTCGATTTATATAGTTATGATTCGCAAGTGATTTTTGGGTGCGAATAATCCTTTTGAGTGGGCTAGCATGCATATGGCTGTGGATTTAGTGTGATCTTTGAAGTGAGTAATTCAAATGGAGTTCTGATGCCCATACTATTCTTTTTCATTTCATTTGGGTGACAGGTATCTCCTCCCCTTTTGCCGCTGCCATCTGTATGCCACTCCTGCAGATGGCTTTTACTCCCGACACCTGCTGCTTCGTGTTAATCAGTGGAGCACCATTACGATCTTATGGGACGATCGCCAATGGCCCACATGCCCTTACGCAGTACTAGTGGCTAGGAGCAACATTTCGACCTTTCAGCTGGACTAGTGCCTACCTAATGGGACGGCCCTGCGGTTCTAGGCGCTTCCATGTTGCCTTTCTGAACGTGAATGTAGCCCCTGTGTACCATGAAGGAACAGGGCGTCACACAAGAAGAAGCTGGTCATTTATTGCGGATGCAGCCCACAATAATGAAATATATTTTGGAGTTCATGACCTAATAGCTGTATGGGCCGGGTGATTTTGTTGTGCATTAAATTTTGATTATGATATTGACCGTGTAGCGTTATTCTTTGCAAGTAATGTAGCATATTCCTATTTGTGGAGCGATGTATTGTGAGAAGATCTGCTTTGGGTTCCGGCTTCTGAGTATAGTTGCGTGGTACTGTACTGGGCGCGTTTGCCTACGAAGGCCAGTAAGGTCAGGGATAGGGGCTGCCATTATGTCTGTTTTGATGATGTCATGCTCATGGGAGGGGGATTAGCTTTTGTGTAACAGATGCCGGTCAGCCAGGTGGATTAGTGGAATGATGTGATTATCAGAATATGGCTGGTCACAGGTGCCTGTGTTTGCGTGCGTTTCTTGGAGGGAGACTGAGGTCATGTCCATTGGAATAGCTTCTGTATTCGTGCCATCTGTGCCCTGCAGCTCCCATTGGCCCCTCTAGAGATGAGCCTGGCTGCTCAGTCACTCTGCCAACTTGTGTGGTACATGCTTATGCTGATGGTTGGTTTGTTTACTGGCAGGAGTACAGGGCTGGTGCAGTCTCACTCAGGATACTGCTTTGAATGTTGCCTTACACTGGTGTCAAGCGATGGGGGGCCTGTCTTTGTTTGTCTCAGTTTTCAGTTCATGTTGCTGTACTTGAAGCTTCACATGCCTGTGCTGCATCAGTACGGCAATGGTGCCATGGCTAATATGGATGGCCACTCACAAGGCACTTGGAGCCCCTACATTCATTTGTTCGTTGGCATGCATGGGTGACTTGTACATTTCACTGGTTGCATTTTGTGACTTCATTGCACCTACGAGGAGTTGTGCAATGTGGCCAGGGAGTGGTGTACAGGCACTCAGTAGGGCCTTTTACGGTTGGTTCGCGATGCCGTACTTCTCACCATGGCGGAATGGTACTTTCCGCCATGCTTGATGGCGTTAGGTACATGTCCGCTAGGGTCAGAATTCCCGTACCGTTGCGCCATGGTTGTAATTACGGTTTCGCATTGGCGCGCGTGCGCGTACTTGGTGCAGTTAGCGTTGGCGTTCACTACGGTGTCGCTAATGGCATCGTACTTTATGGTGACGGGTCATAATCGCACCGAGCGCTATTCGATGGCGGTATTGCATTTCCGCCATCGTTTTTCGATTTCCGCCAGGGTCGTAATGAGGGCCATTGTGTTGACTGTAGGTGATCCATTTGTCATAGATCTGCACAACTATGCCCTGGAAAGACACTTTGACAGCAATTTTGGTTTGGAAGGAGTGGACACATTGTGGAACGCTGTGGTTGAGTTCAATTTCACCGATATACATGCACTTTGTGAAGACCTGGCCACTTTTGCAGCAGTACATGTTATCCTCATCCACTACAGTGGCATGCATATGGGTTACCTAGCTTTCTTAGATTTGTTCCGTAGACTGAGGAGATTGCTGGATGTCGTGAAGATGCTTTTTCCCACTGCCAAGGTGCTTTTCTCATCCATAATACCACAAAGAGTATGGGCCACAGCTCATGGATGTTGTTCAAAGCCAGACGCAGGAAGGTGTCTCATCAACAGAAGCATGTATACTTGTTTGTCTGCTCGTGGAATGTTCTTCTGCAACAATTACCTCATTAGTTGTGGAAATGAGTTTTTCTAAGAAAATTGCATTTTGTTGTCACCCATCCGCAATGCAGTTTTGTTTGCCTGTCTACAGGATGTGGTGAAGAGTTTACTGTACTAATGTGAGCACAAGAAAACACAAAAGCAAATTAAAAAAAGGCTATTTTAAGAGCCACCCCTTACCACGAACTCGCCCTACCTTGGTTGCAAGTTATTCCCCCACGCCCGCATGCAGCACGAAAGCCACATCCAGGGATTTTGCGGGTGGCGGCCATGGAAATTGGACTATGGGGAATGTCCAATCAGGTGCTAAGGGTGTGCGTCACAGGAAAGGGCGGCAATAATTTTTTCCATTAGTTTGTGTAGTGCGGTTGGCAAACATGGCAAGATGCACAGTTTCTCGTCATGGGTGATGCCTTTGTGGAAAATCTGTTTGTGTATGCCCTCCAAGAAGGCTTTTGTGGCAATTTCGGTTTGGAGGGAGTAGACGCTTTGTGGTGCAGTATCGAAGCGTGCTGTTTTGGCAGAGTGCTTGTAGAATGTCAACGCATGGCCTCTTCGGCAACTGTACATGCTGTGGTTGTGCACTTTGGAGCCTTCTTTTTGGGTTCCATGCCTTGTTCCTGTGTGTGCCATCAACTGAAGAAGATGATGAAAGCAGTGCAGTACATTTTTCCCATTGCCAAGGTGCTTTTCTCATGTATACACCCGAGAATAGTGATGCCTGTCACCAGCCAGAGGTCGGAAGGGGTCTCATCAACAGAAGCATGTGTGACTTCTTGAGTGCTGCTGGGATGTTCTCCTGTGAGAATGAGAACATTGGGTCTGATATATACACCTTTTCAAGGCAAATGGCATGTCTTTGTCGACCAGTGGCAATTACATTTTGTTTCACAATCTACAGGCTGCACTGAAGACCCTTGTGTAAGAATGTGAGCTAACGTTGAAAACACAAATTTACTTATAAAAAACACAAAAAAGCTGTTTCTATGGAAGCACCTTTAAAAAAAGGTTCTTTTAAGAGCCGCCACAACTAACAACGTCCCCTACCCTAGTTGAAAGTTATTCCCCCACTTCCGCACGCACGCAGCATGAAAAGTCAGCGAAAATCACGATAGTTGCAGGGTGGCACGTGTTAGAGACGCCCCTTTTGCAGATGACGGCCATAGAAATGGGCCGGTAGAGGCTACAGGATTGGTCAATAAGGTTTCTGGGCGTGGTGTGTACACACAGACTGTGGTACATAGTGTATTTGTTGACAGAAATGCAGAGGGTGAGGTTATGACTGTGTGTTTCACGAGTCACTTCATGCAGGTTTTCGGGGAGTTTGAAATACATTGACTGAAAGTGAATGAAAAACACTGTGCAGTGGCTGCTCATTCTGGAATCTATCATGTGGATGTGTAGTACTATGGAGTACCTACAATAAAGGGACTGATTTTGGTTTGTCTCTGTGACACTTTGGTGAGACGCAATCATGCTGATATTATTGTTGTTCATTGTGGAGGGAAAATTGCACAGAATGTTACACAGGTTTCAGTGCCATTTGCAATGAAGGAGACATTTGACCAGGTCATGCATTTGTTTACAATCTCTTGCATAACTTTCTATCCATTATGCAGGCACTGATCTGGCTGCATCATTTTCTATTTGGTCCGCAAATGGAGAAAGCATGGTACATTGCGAAGAAGTATATTTGTGCCTTTGTACGACATGTGCCAATGGCGTACTTCACACATGGGAATATGACGTTTCACAGCACAAACAGTTTTCCCCAGCTATAACGTTATCTTACTATGCCTGCCATCCCAATTTCTGCACACCCCATCCAAATTGCCTTGGTGCTCTTCATGAAAGTAGTGAAGCATTTTTGTAGTAAGTGTTGCGCACTGACACTCTTCAAAATGCTCTGCAACACTTAAAGAAACCTCTTTCTACAGTGACCCCCTTTCTAACAGATAGAACTACAGTGTTTTTCACAGTGCCACGCCTCCCGCCTGCATCCGTTCATTGGCAATTCCATTGTTCATCTCTAAAAGGAGCTTTCTTTATTTCCCTTTTTTCCTTTCCCAATTCATTTCCATTTATTATGATCTTCTGACACGCGCAACAGAAGGAATGGCAGGAAAGGCCTGGTACAGAAGGGGTAGCACCTGCATGGATACCATAGGGGACGTGCCGGGAGATGGAATTATTGGGTGGCCTTCACCTATATAGGCGCCAATCATTGTCATGCTCCCGGAAGAACCCTTCACACGCACTTCTAAGTACCTTACCTCTGTAGAGTAGCGCGTTGCAGTACATGCACAATACAATGCCCTTTGCCGGGTAAGGGTCTGTAGTGCGGCATATAGTCTGCAAGGATGTTTTAGAGCTCCGCTGCCCTACCGGAATGCCCCTCTTGTCGCCCGCAGCAGATGTGGCAAATGCTGTACATAAAATGACCCTATGTAATTGTTGGAAGGGCGGCAGACTGCCCACTGGTCCCTTGTGCTTTCATTTAAGTTGTCGTCACATGCAGTACAGACACTTCATGCTACATCATTAGTCTTAGGGGTAGCATTCCCGTAGATGTATACATTGTGGAAAGAAGAATGTTTACAACAATGCGAAACACAGCTTTGTTACGTGGAGCAGGAAGCCATTTATTCTGTGCGACCCATGCAACTATAGTACTTTTCTAACCACCACTAAGATTGTTTGCGACCTGCATTTTCTGCTGTTTGCTTACTTGCTTTTGCATACACTAGTCTGTGCATGTCCAAGCCGCACCAGCATTGCCATTTTGCAGACTCACTACAAACTGTCCGACCTGCAGTTACATGTTTTCTTCAACTGTACGACCCGCAGGCGACCCTGCAACACTTTCCGTCACACTGCTCAGTGCAGACACGATGTGTCTGTTTCACGGGTCATGGAAAGGCAAGCAGTGCATCAATAAAATTAATGCAAAATTTATCACGCCCACGTTACACTACAGGTTGCTGTTCCTTGTTTACCAGTGGGCGTCATTTAGTCAGGCATGCTTTAGCCACACGTTGCTAGGTTTGTAGAGCCACCCACGTAGTCGGCAGGAGTACTTGAAATGTGGTAGCCTACTGTATGAATCCGTAGGACTGGCGACAGGGGAGGTGTAACAGCACAAAGCGGATGACCTATGCATGGGTGTAGGTGTGGAATGGATATATGTGCGCTTTCACAACTACTTTCACAACTACTTTAACGTGCATTGGAAGATGCAGACACACAGCCACTAATGGAGTCCATACTTGCAGTGTGATTGCACATACGCCGACCAGGTGCAGTCTCCCTAGGAAAAGTCCATATTGCTCATCTGTAGTCATCTCGGCCAGTACTGTGTGGCACAGATTCACCATGCAATGTTAACACAAAAAGAGAAACTACTCAAACACTCACCAACATTTACCATGTACATCTGTAATTGCTAAGATACACCAACAGTATTTGGAAAAGGAAGGGATAGCGCAAATGGATAATACACCAGACAATGTGGCCTTTCTACATGTTTATCATGGGATCAGCCAAGGAATCAGTAACAAACCGTTGTTAATGGGACGTTATGGTTCTGTTGCAGTACCAAACAGGTATCATCTTTACAGAAAACACTATGCTAAAGCAACGTTCTGGTTACAGTGCCCTACTAAAAACCTATGAAATTCACTAAAAAACATTGTTAAAGGGACATTAGGGTTAAGTTGCACTAGCAAAAACCTATGAAATTCAATGGAAAAACATTGTTACTGGGACGTTATGGTTACAGGTAAAACCGAAAACCCCCTAAAATTCACCAGTTATGGTAAGCTAAGCAACCATAAGTCACGTCACCATGTGCACTGCAAGGACTAACACCCATGACATCAAAGATGCCATCACAAATCTCGTTGATGACATAACTGATGACATCACATTTGCATTTAGTGTTCATGGAAAGCCTCCAAAGGGATTGTTATAGTAATGGTGGCAGAAAACTATCAAAGATCATTGGCAGAACTATCATGAGATAAGTAGTTCATTGACCAATGCATTGCTATACACACCATTGTATTACAAACTTCCTTGCAGTACATGAACCAACTGATGTTCAGAAAACATAAAGACACCACAATGCATACAAATTTGAGCATATAGAGGGAAATTACAGTACGAAATCAAGGAGCAGTATTACCAGAAAGTGCTCATAGCATAACTGATCTCCTTCATGCACAGACATGATTGCTGTATTTCAAGCTTTCTTCTTCCCCTATATGTTTCATATGATGTGAGTGAACCCTGAGGAAAGTAGTGCAAGAACATATGAGAGGGGTGCCGTACACAAAGATAGAACCTTTTGAATTGTTACTTCCTGACTGGTAGTGAAGAAAAGCACCTGGCCTACTTATGTCAGTGAACAAAAAAGGGGCAGCCACACATGTTATGTCATTAGTGATGTCATCAATGAGATTTGTGATGGCATCTGTGATGTCATGGGTGTTATTCCTTGCAGTGCACACAGGTGGTGTGAGTTATGGTTGCTTAGCTTACCATAACTGGCAAATTTTGTTTTTTTTGGTTTTAATTGTAACCATAACGTCCCTGTAACAATATTATTTCCATTGAATTTCATAGGTTTTTGTTAGTGCAACTTAACCATAACGTCCCTTTAACAAAGTTGTTATTAGCGATATATATTACATGGTCTGCGGTAGCGGCCATGTAGTTATGGTTAAGTTGCTCATCTCATAGGAAGAGCACTTTTTGGGCTGCTTATAACTTCGCTCCCCCTGGCCGAATCCTGACCAAACTTTGCAAAAAAGTATATGGCCCCCTCTGAATATTTTTGCAAAGTTTGGTGAGGTTTGGTCTTGGGGGGGCAAAGTTATAGGGGGGTGCCAAAATGTATTTTTTTCCCATAGACATAATGGGAAAAAAACCTTGTTCACGCCTAGAGCCCAAACCGCTGCACGGATTTACACTAAATTTGTGGCAGGAGCGGTTGTTTGGTCAGGAAAGCATACTTTTGTTAATTTGGTGTAAATCCGTCCAGTATTTTTTTTTAATGACCAAAACATATGGCTAAAAAATTAGTGATATCTATACACATTTCCCTGTTGGTTCCGCAGACAGGACACCGATTGTTTAATCGGCTTGCGTCATGTCTGTGGACACGCAATGTGTTCGCTGATTGGCTGGAGTGAGGCGTGAGGTGTGTCACATTGTTTTGATGTGCCTGCCATCTTGGATCCGCAGACATCCGTGGACAGCACTGTGGCGAACAGAGGCAAAATGCAATTTTGGGGAGTGTGTTGGTGTGCAGGGGTGCTTGGGGAGGTTTGGGGAGTAAGAGATGGGTCAAATACTGTATTTGTTTAGGTGGCAGGTGCTCCTGATGTGTCCGCCATGTCCGCGGTCATCATGGCTGTCCGCAGACATAATAAATGCACTACTAGGTATTTCATTTTCATTTTATTAGATATACATCTAGCCGAGTAGGCTTTGTATAGCACAAAACAAACAAAAATTACAAAAAAGCAATGAGATCACATACATTATCTTACATAAAATACATATCACATATCTAAAATACATTATTGTAAACATCTAAAAATAGTCACAATATGTATATAAAACACTACTAAAAAATATATTAAATTAATGTCATTGCCTATCATAAAATTCATCCATAAATCAGAAATTTCATTCATATCAATTGCATTGTTAAAAGATTTAAAATACTTGGTTCTGAGCTTGGTTAAGCTTTCACATAACATAATCAAGTGGTATAAATACTCAGATACATTATTGCCACATAAGTGACAGTTCCTGTTTTCCTGGACAATTCCTAGTCTATCACCATAATTCTCCAATGCTACCAACATATTAAATTTCATTAATAGGTATGTGCGGAAGGTATTGACACTTGGATATGCTAACATATACATTGGACGCTTCATTCTAGTAGATATTTCTTCAATGTAAGTACCACAATGTGCTTTCGATGCAATGGTAATAATATATTCTTCATGTCCTAAGTCATACAGTTTCTTTTTTAGCCACCTTTTCAAAACTATTGCGGTTGTGTTGCCTGGATCACTCCCCATTGCCCATTTCCTATGTAGTTTTTGAAAAGTGCCCATAGTGCCAATTAATACATTGCCTTCTAAGCTTACAAATGCTTTCACATACGGGACTATGATCGTATCAGTTTGCAGGGTGCACACTTTTTCGTAAAACATTACACATTGACATATATATGCGTACCATATTACTTTAATATCAAACTCAAGGTAAAGGTATTCGACACTTAAGCATTGTGGTAAACACAATAAATTCCTTAATAATTTGACTTCAAATGTCACTAATTGTTTTTCATATTTATGTCCCCATACCTCCACAGCATACAACAACATGGACCTAACCTTTGCCATAAAAATGGTTATTACTGCCGATACAGAGAAGCCATTATTTCTCCCAATGTATGTACTTAAAGCATTAGCTGTTACAAGATAATTTACTTTACTATGGGTTGTTAGTGGATCATTGATTTTAATTAATATCCCCTATAAGCAGCCCACATACCACAGTCAAAATGTTTGGCAGCATGGGTGTGTTATGCTGCGGTGGCTGTGGCCAGGGCCTAGAGTCTTGAGTGCATGGCTGAAGGCCGTAGGCGCCTTCAGCCATGCACCCAGGACTAGACTCTAGGCCCTGGCCACAACCACTGCAGCATAACACACACATAGAATCAAACACCCATCAAGTATCCACAACCCAAACGTTTGTGTACTGTTTCATTTGTAAAGTTTGTATGTGAAGTTTTTGCTAGGCTATTATATGCAGTTAAGATTGTAGAGTTTGTAACAAGGACTGCGGCATAAGATACTCATGGAAGTAAACATTTTGGATTGTGGTGTATGTTTAGACTTTTGCTTGAATGGGTGTGTTATGCAGCAGTGTCTGTGAGTCAGTTTATTGTATACTTACTGATAGACTTTTGTGTGGTTGTATACAGTTTTTTTATGACATGGGTAATTGGACCAGACATTCTTTTTTGATCTCTGTGATAAAAGAAAAGATCATATTAGTTAGTGTAGGTAGTTCATAATGAGTTTTTGCATTGCATAATAGACATTTCTGTACTTGATCGACCCTCATATTTAGTACTTTACAAGTACCATAGTTCAGACCAGTGTACTGCACAATTTGCTCAGTTTCTGTGTTTGAATTCTAAATCATTGGGTCTGTGGGAACAAATAATCCATGCTGGATTTTAAAAAAACTTATATGTTGTGGTACAATATATTTCTGTCATTGTTTTACTGTTTATTTCTTGTTTCTTGCTAATCTATCTTTTGGCTTGTTGCAGATTTTTGGGGCAGTTAGATACCTGTTGGCGTATTCTAATTTTTATTTCTACTTTTATGCTATTGATATGATATGCTAGTTTATTTATATATGCACAATGGGTTTCAAAGCGCTTCAAGGCACGGGAGGGAACAAGGGAAAATACAACCACATTCTTACAGGCCATGAACAGTAAGGATGTGAAATTAACTATTGTACTCGGCCTGACGACATTTCAGATAGTGCAAGAGCTAAGACATAGATAAGGAAGGGAGGGGGAAAGTGGGAAGGAAATGGAAACAGACAGGCGACTACCGTACTAGGCCTGACGACATTTCTGGTAGAGCCGGAGAAAAACAAAAGGTGAGGGAGAGGGGTGCAGAAAGGGAGGGGAGAAACAAAACAAGCGCCTATCATACTAGGCCTGACAACATCTCAGATCGTGCTGGAGGGGTGGTGGGAAGGAAAAGACAGTAATGGGAGGGTGGAGGAAACAGGCGAGGTTGCTATCATATAAGGTCCAGGGACAATTCTGATAGAGTAAGTGCATAGAAGAAAGTAAGGGGAGGAGATAGGAAAAGGGAGAAGGGAAAGGAGGAGAGAACAGAGAGTAAGCAGTCAAAAAGAGTGGAGAAGCAAGAGTGGATAGCGAATACAATTGCAGAAGTCAGTAGTAACACATATTGATGCAAGCCAGGATACAAGATGAAGATGGGAATAGCATGATTCAGGGCCACCATGAGTACAAGATGCAAAGGAAGTCCAGCATGAGAGTTGAGAAAGAATGACACACTGTGAATGAATGAAGTCCATAAAAGTCAAATCCAGCATTGGCCACAAGACGGTGATGGTGAAGGAACGCACCAGGTGGGCAGGGCTTGCTAAGTGGTGAAAAAGAGCAGCAGGCAGGAAGGCACCAGGTGGGCGTGGCTTATGCCAGGTGACCTAGATCCACTTGCACCTGCTCCCCATCTGCAAAGGAAAAGAAGCTGGAGGGCTCCTTAAGTAGGGAAACAGAGCGGCAAGCAGCAAGGTACCAGGTGGGCGTGGCTTGCTAAGTGGTAAAAAAGAGCGGGAAACAGGAAGGCACCAGGTGGGTGGGGCTTACTAAGCAGTGAAAAAGAGCGGCAGGCAGGATTGAAGGCACCTGGTGGGTGGGGCTTGCTAAGTGGTGAAAAAGAGCAGGAAGCAGGAAGGCACCACGTGGGTGGGGCTTGCTAAGTGGTGAAAAAGAGCAGCAAGCAGGAAGGCACCAGGTGGGTGGGGCCTGCTAAGTGGTGAAAAAAAGCAGCAAGCAGGAAGGCACCAGGTGCGCGTGACTTGCTAAGTGGTGAAAAAGAGCGGGAAGGAGGAAGGCACCAGGTGGGATGGGCTTGGTAAGTGGTGAAAAAGAGCGGCAAGCAGGAAGGCTTGCTAAGTGGTGAAAAGGAGCAGCAGGCAGGAAGGCACCAGGTGGGCGGGGCTTAGGCCTGGTGACCTAGATCCACTTGCACCTACTCCGCATCTGCAAAGGAAAAGAAGCTGGAGGGCTCCTTAGTAGGGAAACAGAGCGGCAAGCAGGAAGACACCAGGTGGGCGTGGCTTGCTAAGTGGTGAAAAAGAGCACCACTTTCATCTATCTGGTGGGTTGTTGCAGATTTTTTGGGGCAGTTAGATACCAGTTAGATACCTGTTGGGGTATTCTCACTGTACATTTCTTGTTTGATGTTAGTGGTATTTATTTATCTGTTTGCTTATTGCAGAAGCTTGGGGCAGTTAGATACATGTTGGCGTATTCTAACTGTGCATAGTTTTGAAGTTGAAGTTTTGCTTATGTTCATACAGAGATTATGTATAAAATTTTGGTTTTAAGAATATTAAGTAAGCATTTACAAGATTTGCTGGTAATCTCTGCTTTAAAGTAATGGTAGTATCAATACATTCAAACCATCCACAATTCTTTTTTATATATGTAGTGTAGTGACCTACATTGGCTGTGGCTCCTGCGTGGTAGATAATACCTATTGTTGTGAAGGTTTTCTTACCAAGAGATACTTGACCATGTGTAAATCCAGTCAGTTTACAGTTTGTTTTTGGTACCATCTGCATTGTAACATAAAAGCTTTACTATTATGTATTTACTATGTGTCTGTATTTGTAAGGTGGAGCAATTATTTGAATTGCTGGCAGTACATAATCTGCCATGGTTTGAATTTTGTACAAGTTGCTGAAATGGAATGGATTCACAGTTAGGTATAGTTAGCGTTCATTAGGGACTTGTTCCTGTGCCACATGGCTGCAGAGAGTGCATGTACGTTTCCACATGTATGAAATCTCGAAGATTTCATTTATAGGTATGTTTTTGTTTTCCAGTACCTGTATTAAGTACATTAGACATTCTTTGGATCTTCTTGTGAGTTTATAGTGAATTTAACCATTCCAGCACAGTAGTCCAATTCTTGTCTTATTCCATGAACACTGTAAGTTTTGTCAGGATTGTTGGTTGCATTTCTATGAAAGACTAACATTTGCAAACACAATTGGTCTGTACTGTGTAAGTAAATGTTGTCAATAATTGGTGGCAATTGGAATAGAATATTTATTACTACATTTGTGTAGCAATTTACACCAGTTGTATTTGAAAATGTGAATGGACCTGACAGTTCTGTGTTGAAGTCATTTGTTCGGAGTGTGTGTTGCTTCTTTGAAGAAGTAGTTGATTTACTTTGAGCAGTAGATTCTTCTTAGGTGATGGTACTTAATGAAGCATTAGCTTCTTTTACTTCCTTTGGGGGAATTGCAGTAAGATCCTGTATCGTTTCAGTATGAAGTAGTTTTCTTTTATAACCTTTTGCTTTTTGTGGAACAAGATAGGTTTTTAGATGGGGGTGTAGAGTGAATGCAGTCTATTGTATTCTAGAATGCAAGGAATATCAACATTTACTTTACTTGCATCAAAGTTGATTAGAAATAGCCCGTCAAGTGTACATAAGCCTGATAGTGCTACATAGCTCATACCTTCTTTAAAGACTGTGCTACCAATATCTATCAATGCTTTATCTAAGGTAAGGCCCTGTGATTTGTGAATGGTAACCGCGTATGCTAGAGTTAGTGAAAATTGTTCTCTGCGTACATACATGTCTTTGAAAAGAAGGAAGCTGGCTTTTGAGCGTCCTATCCTTTTAACATCTGATAGTTTGTCAAAGAGAATATTGACAAACTGAATGTTGTTGCCACGCGGATATGTTTGAAAACCAACAACTGTACCAAGTGCTCCATTAACTAGTCCTTGCTCCATTCAGTGTTACATTTAAGCATTACTCTACAGCTTAAAGTTAATTTTAATATTTTCTCCAAACCAGCTTTTTTGGAGGTAGAGTTTTCTAAGGTATTTAGTCTTGTTGTGGATTGTTGACACGTGGGTAGTGTCATACCATGTACGTCCAGTTTATCTTTGGAGCAAATTTCAATTATTGGTTGTATTTCCTTTTTCAACATTGTTTCATTGAATTGTGAACAGGTTGCAAGAGTTGGCATGAAGGATATACAATTGACATTTCTGTGTGCGTGCTAATTGTTCCATTAATTCAGTAGCACATGAGTTATGGCCATAGATTGTATGAATGTGCCTGGTTTTTAATATTGATTGTGCTTCTTGAGATAGTATACCCACTCTAATAGTTTTTTAAATGTTGGCATATGTGAGGTCTGCAGACTGGCACATGTTTCTGTTAATTCTCTGTATTGGAAATGTTGCCAAAGGTTAACATTTCCTATGCTGCCAAGAGTTTTCCGGCACAGTTTGTGCCCTAAGGTTTTATTAAAGGTGCACCTTTCACTGGTGTCAATTGAAGAAGATCTCCAAAAACAATAATGTGTTTTCCTCCAAAGAGCTCTTCGTAGTCTGTTTTGAGTACCTCTTGTAATCTGAGGTGAATCAAAGCCAACATTAGGTTGGAGACCATGCCCCATCTATTACCATGCCTCTTCTATTAGCAGCATTTTCATTTGTTTCAAAACTCTGCGTAGTTCCATTGCAGCTTCTGTAGAAAGTTTGTAATAGTCTCATTTGCTTTGGTGTTCTACTGGAAGGAGTAGTAATCAGTGTAAAGTGACACCACCTATGTTGTAGGCAGCTAAACCTCTGGGGGCAGTTACAACAGCTGACAGTTTGTTGTTTGTCAATTGTTGGAGGAACGTGCTGATGATTTTGATTAAGAATGTTTTTCCTGAACCAGCTTGACCACTGACGTACAGTAGTATAGGTTGGTCATTTTTGCAGGTACATTCTTTATTTTCATGTTGTACAGCATGTGCAATTTCTTTTATTACTTCTTGAAAAATGCTACGCTGCTCATTGTTCAATTTTGATTGCAGTACAGTTAAATCTTCTGTATCTTCTTCATAGTGACACATGGTGTTTTCTACGTCTGTCATAGCTAATTCTACCTCATTTGCTATTAGTGGCTGTCCCAGTGATTCTTGGCTTCCTGTTACAGAAGGTTGACTACTGTTGGGAGTGTCCTTATCTAGTTGGGCCTGGAGTTCTTCTTCGTGTTGCTGTTCATTGTGCAACATTGTTTTGTACTGTGTAAAGTTTACATCAGTTATAGTGCTTTCATTTGCTTTGAAAGCATCTTCATAGGAGTCATAGATATCTAGTAACTCTTCTTCTTTTCTCCATTGTTTAAAAGTTGTAGCAGGGACATGTAATACAGTTCTTTATGTTGAGAAGTTTTTAATGACAATTTGATATGATTAATTAAACTGCGTTTGGTAAGTTTCAATAAGCTGCCTTCACTATTTGCTACTCTTTCTTTTCATCTAGTTTAATATTATTTTTGTATGTGAAGTTTTGGGCTACGTGGTAGAGGCATATGGTTTCCAAAGTGGTACTCATATGATTTGAGAACTCTTTTTCTAGATTTAGCAGGACCAAGACTTAGCCATACTATATATTCAGATTTTCCATACAAGTCAGTACCGGTTAAACAGTCTGCAGCTTCATAGCAGCCACATTATTTATGGGAGAGCATTTTCTATGCCTAAACTGTACAATTTCTGTGATAGTGTTTTGTCAGATGATATGTCATCCCACAGGTCCTGAAGCTCTGTTTTCTCTGCTTTGGTTAAGTAGGCTGTGACATTTTGTGCAACTGCAGTGGAATTGTCTGCAATGTACTGCACATCTTTGTTTGAATTCCATAGGAGGGCAATGATTGCATTATAATCATTGATGTATTTTGATTCTTCTGTTCGTTTTATGTAATATGTGTTCTTAGGTGATTTACCTTTGGCACTATGGGGGTCATTCCGAGTAGGGCGGTAAGGGTTAACGGTCACCGTTAACGAGACCGGTGCCGTTAAACCCTTACCGCCCTATTCCGAGTTCCCTTTGCGGGTTGGTACTTAATGCCTGCTTTTTGCAGGCGTTAAAAAACCAACCCGCAAATGGACCTAGGAGCTAATTACGGCACCGTAATTTACGGTGCCGTAATTAGCGCCTTCCCCATTCCCATTGAGCCCTATGGGGCAAAAATGGGAATGGGGAAGGGCCCTTGGTGAATGCGGAATTACCAACCCTGCCAACCTTTGAATGGGGAGGTAATTCCGCCATTCACCATGGCGGAGTTGGAAAGATAACGGCGTCAACCAAGGCGCTAATAGCGCCTTGGTAAACGCCAGGGTCGGAATGAGGCCCAATGTCTGACTGAAGACATTAAGTTGTTTACTTAACTGGTTGCTGAAACTGGTCTAGGGAAAACAAAGCGACATTTGGTGTAGTATTTCCCTATGTTTTTATATTTGCGAAGACAATATTTCCCACATTTGTGTCTTTGAAATTGTAAAATGTGTACATGAAGGTCACTATGGGTTGTTTGTGAAGGGATTTCACAGGTGACATATTTTTGGATGAACTGCAAAACAGTAGCATTACTGTCCTGACCAAATTTAGGAGCATTTTTAATCCATAATAGCATGTGGATGTGTGGTGCTCCTCTGGCTTGGTATTCTTTTCTCAAAAAGAAGTATTGAACTTCTCAGAGGGAAGGAACAGTCGTATTATAAATGAAGTGTAGCATAACAATGAAGCGATGATGAAAATATCTTGATACATTTACAGGATCTAGAGAGCAGAGTTCTCCTGGTGCTTTTATATCAATGTTTGTTTTGTTGTTATTTACTATGCGTAGGAAATCGTGTACATATTCCCTTGCATATTCTGCACAACTTAATGTAACAAACCAAGTGGGTGGACCAAGGTTTCTTATCATACAGCGTACATCTCCATGACATTGCAACCAGTATTATTTTGTACCACACATGTTTGCTAAAGATTTGTAATACTTGACTGTAAAACCTCATCTTTTTCTTGCACTTTTTGTAATAATTGCATAGCTGACATATTTTGAAAATGGCTACCTGATTTTAATGGGTGTGCAACTCTGTAGCATAGAGTTGCTAGTTCACTTTCAAAGAGAAGGTGGACTATGTATTCCACATTTTGTCTGAATGTGGGGTTGTCAGAATACATTCATAAAGAGCGATATTCTGATGCTGTTATCTGTGGGGATCTATCATCGTACCTTCCTCCTTTTCCAGTAGGAAAGAGTAAAGTAAAGGCTGGTGCTTCTATACTTTTTTCCCATATGCTGATTGGAGATCCTTTGGCTTGTCGCATTTGGAATGTTTCCAGTGAATCATCTATAGTGTCTTTAGAGTGTAAAGGTTGAATTGTACAATGGTCTAAAATATTGGATTCTATAGCAGGATTTAGAAGTTGAAATTGACCAGTTTCTGGTGAGTCTTGAATTATTTCAATGGTTTCTCTCAGGTTTTCTTCAATATTAATTTCTTTGTAGTATTCATTGTTGTTTTTTAGATATTGCAGGGCTTGTCTAACTTTATGTAAGTACGCGAGTAGTTGCCAAATGTTTTTGTCTTTTGTAGGTACGCCATTTACTAAGACAATTCGAGATTGATCTATTTGCCGTTGCACTCCTAGAGTGTGTACATTTTCTTTAAGATCTAATGGTAAATAAACTACTTTGCCATGAATGCCTTTCACTAATTCAGAGGGAGGTAATTTTGCTGTTTTTGGTTGAAGGGGTATTATTGCTTGAAATGGGTGCACTGTTTGAATTATGATGCTCTCATATAAATTTAGTTGTTGCAGGGGTTTTGGTAGTAGGAATAATTCCAAGTTATTTGTGATATCACGTGAAGGTGTTTGGCTGTTGTGAAGTTTTGCAGTGCAGTAATTGCAAAGTATTAAGGGGTCAGTAATTTTGTATATTTTTTTTTTTCTGCTATAAGGTAGAGAGCTAATTGGAACCATTTGGAATCCTCATTGTCTTCTATTTTGTATGTTATGTCTACAGTTTTTGTGCTACTTTTATAAAAAAAAGTCCTGCGGCAACACACACACATTGGGCCTCATGAGGACCCAGGCGGTTTGGGGTTTACGGCGGCGTAAACAGCGCCGACCCTTACCGCCTGATTCCGAGGTCCCTTAGCGCCATGGAGGTTTTAACACCTGCTTTTAGCAGGTGTTAAAATCCATGGCGCTAAGGGACCTTGTTGTTAATTACGCCACCGTAATTTACGGTGGCGTAATTAACGCCTTCCCCACTCCCATTATGCCCTATGGGGCAAAAATGGGAATGGGGAAGGGTAAATGGGTTAATGGGGACTTACCGCCCCACTCACCTCTGAATGGGGCGGTAAGTCCGCCAACCACCATGGCGTAAACGTAGTTTACGCCATGCTGGTAAAGGTACGACCCAGGCAGTAACTTACCGCCCGGGTCGTAATGAGGCCCATGGTTTGGTACTTCAGCGGAGGTACTTTTAAACTTTATTATTTCTTTTTTGTATGTGTTTAATAGAAGGTTGCTGTTTGTACCGTAGTTGCTAGTTTGTTGTAAAGCTATTGCATTTTGTAAATGGCTTTCACTTCCAAAATATTTTCTCTGGATATGCTCTATTTCTTTGAGTAGGTCTTTGGCTGTACCATGTAGAAGATTGTTATTTAAATTGGCTAGTGCTAAAGCAGGAATTTTAGCAAAGTAGAGTTTATGGACCAGATTTCTTATAGTTGATTGATGTGTTGATATAATTTTGTTATGATGGAAGGTGCTTTTGCAAATAGGTCCTGAAATGCAGGCTAATGAATTTCCTTGTAGTCCTGTGTATTTGCGCACTGGACAGGCATCCATATTTTGTCGTAGTGTCATTTTGAATTTGTGTTTGCTTTTTACATACTGATTGAGGAACTGGCGTAAGGATTTGAAAGATTTTTTTGCAATTTTACACGTTGATGTGTATGGTCATTTGTAGACTGGACGTTTTGGTTCAGCAGAATGGAGAGTGATACAGAGTTTTCTGAGGATATTTTTGTGAGCAACGTTTCTTGTTCCATAAAGGTGTTATTAAGTTTTTCATACCCTTGTCCACTGCTATGTATGGCAATTGGGTTTGTTTGCTTTTGTTTATATGCTTCTTCATTAAAATATGGTTCTGTGCTCGTGGTGTGACTCCATTCACCTCCACAGATGTTTAAGAAGCTATTTTTCTTGATATTTCATTTATTGATAAGTCTTTTTTGTTGTTTAGTAGTTAGTTTTGTTAGTGGTTTCATTCTGTTTAAAACTAAAATAAGTAACATTCTTTTGAGAAGGATTGCACTGTTTATGAGAGTTTCTAGGATCAATTTTCTATGGCAGGTTTTAAGGGTTGTGCATGATTTATCTCCTGTTTTTATAAGGTTCTGAAGGACTCTGTGGCAGAACATTTTTTGTAAAATGTTTTTTTGGTATGGTTACTTGCCACTACATCAAGATTTATAGGTGCAGTGTTAGCAGTAGTGGTAGCTGAAGTCTTGTTAATCACTTTCTGTTTGGTATTACATTTTGTTAGAGGATGTAAAGTTTCTGTACTGGAAGCTTGTTTTGTTTCGCTTAATTACTGTATTAGCTGTTTTGTTTCAACTTTTTGTACAAAATCTGCTAGAGATGGATGCTTATTTTTGACACTTTTATTTTGATTTGCTCTACTTCTGCGTTGCTTTCTATGGAGTTGCTTTTTGGGAGGCATTTTTTGGGGTCTGTTGCAGTGTATGTGTTTGTGCATGAGTGTCTGAGTATGATGGTAAGGATGTTTGTGGAGGTGTGTGATTGTGCAATGGGCAGCTACATCAAGTTGGGAAGGCTATTCTTGTATTTGTGTGTTACTGTACTGGGCTTCAGATGACAATATAAAGTATCCAGCTGGTAAGGGGAAGCACTAATACTAAATCTAATGGTAGATGGTTAATACACTCGTTTGTTCTACAATACTAAAATTTTAGTGTTAGTGTTACGTAATGTTTGAGTAACAGTTAGAATATTATATTAGTATTGTACTTACTTTTTTTGAATGGAAAGAGTAGGTTTCTTCTAAGTTCTTGGTCGTACTTCAGACACTGCTGCTTTTCAGGACAGTGGTCTTCACTGCAATTGTAAAAGAAAGATGTTAGTAAATATGTGTGTTTAGAGCACTTTTGTTAATGTAGACATTGATTTTCTTATAACTGAGGATAGTATGCACATGCACTTTCCTTTGCCTATGTGCATCCTGTATATTTTACTTAGAATCTGTTAGTTGAATATGTTTTACAAATGAGTATAATAGTAAACATACAGAGCACACTTGTTTTTTTAAGGCTATGTTATTGGATGTTAAGAGATAGAAGAAATAAT
This sequence comes from Ambystoma mexicanum, assembly GCF_040938575.1. Classification (NCBI taxonomy): domain Eukaryota; kingdom Metazoa; phylum Chordata; class Amphibia; order Caudata; family Ambystomatidae; genus Ambystoma; species Ambystoma mexicanum. Next base: position 241,113,143 of record NC_090940.1, on the reverse strand, counting down.
CATATGCATTTTTTGCTATTTTTACAGGGTAAATGGCAGAGATTGTACAGAAAAGCATACAATGTATGCATTTGTGAAGGTGTGGGAAATAAAGCAGAAGGATTTGATATAGAGGCAGTGGTGTTGTTTCAGCTGGGAGCCTTTCTAATTATATTGTCTGTGTGTGTGCATGAATGAAGATGCATGTACGCATCCTGGCTGCGTGTAATTTTATAACACACTAGACAGCCTTTTTCATAATTATACTGTTATTTCTCCCATCGTTTAATATGAAATAACATTTTTTATATAGCTGTGTGTGTAAACAAAAATTTGGAGAGCAGACAGGTTTGCAAGTGACACTTCATCATAGCAGATGGGAGAAATTACAGTAAGTTAATTTTACAGTTTATACAGGGTAAGTGGCAGTTATTCTGTTTATATGTATTCCTAGAAGAGCTGTACATGTACTGTGTAGAAAATATTCATACCTGTAGTCTGTGTTCATGCATGTGGATGTTCATGAATCTGCAAGTCGATCTTTTGCAGCCACAGCCCAATTGTACTGAGAGTGATCAATAGTACATCTAAAGTGTTGATCTGTGATGATGGAGTTAGATGTAGAGTTCTTGGATGTGATTGGTGGATAATTGTGTGACTGCTTAACAGTAGCCAATGAGGAAATTGTGCAGAGAGTGAAGTGGAAAGGGTAGAAGGGCTGCCCAGTGTTACGTGCTCCACAGACACTGCGGCTCTCCACGGACAGGGCGTGCCACATCCGGGGTGTCTCAGCAATTCCAGCATGGAAAGGGGACTGTAGGGATCAGCCAATCAGATGTTGAGGATGTGGTTTGTGTTGAAAGAGGCTGTGTGTAGTGAAGATGGCAGAGGTGGAGAAAGTCAGGGTGTTGGTGGTTTGTGCATGTCTTGGAGCATTATGCTAAATGCAGGAATGTGGCAAACAATTTTGGTGTTAAAGGAGTGGAGGTGGTGTGGAGCACTGTGCCTGGTTTCAATGGGCAGGGAATTGTACAAGTTTGTGGAGATATGGGCAGGGTGAAGTAGTTGTTTTGCACTGTGGTGCTTTCCATTTGGGCTATGTCAGTGCCCCTACCTTGTTAGAAGATTTGAAACACTTGGTTCAGGCAGTAATGAAAATACTTCCAAATGCCAAGGTTATTTTTCTGGTTTAGTGCCTAGGGCAATATGGGACAATAGTTCTGTTTTTTGTCCTCAGCAAAATATTGCTAGGTATGCAATCAACCGAGGCATGTTTGCTTTCATGCTTAGAGCTGGTATGTTCTTTTATAATAATGAGAACATTGATTCTGGTAATGTTGTTTATTTTAAAGAAGATGGCATGTCTTTATCTTTTATGGGAAATGCCGTACTGTTTTGGAACATAAGAGTTGCTTTGGAGAAGCTAATGTGAAGATTTCTGGAGGAAAATAAGAACAAAAAAAAAACAAAAAAATACAAAATAAAAGGTGTTTCTGAAGCATCTGCAAAAAACACAAAAAAAGGCTCTTTTCAGAGCCAAACTCAAAGGGGAAATGGGGCACACTATTTAAATTTTCTTTCCCCATGATCAGATTTTTTGATTTTCCACGGACACTGCGGTAGTCCACGGACACCGCGTATTGCATACAGGGATTTTGGGGTTGAGAGGCATGCAAATGAGACTGAGCAGAGCAAGGGATTGGTCAATAAGGTTTACTGGGTGTGTTCTGTAAGGAGAGAGTTTGTCAGAAAGTCTTTTTACTGAGAGAAGAGCAGATAGCTATGGCGGTGTGTTTCAGAAAACAGATTGTTTGGATTTTGGGAGATTTGTGAATAAATTGGTTGGAGGTGCATGCAGATCGCTGTGGAGTGGCTGCACATCTTGGATTCTCGCATGTGGAAGTGCACTGGTATAGAGTGTGTGGAATGAAGTGGCTGGATTTGGTACCTCTCTGTGCTACTTTGGTGACACATCATCATCCAGACATTATTATTATTAATTGTGGAGGGAACAGTTTCAGACATGTGTCTGGAATCTCTTTGCAATTTGCAGTGAAAGAAGGACTTGGGAAAGTCATGGACATGTATCCAAACTTCAGAGTAATTTTTTCCCGTATTGCACAGAGACAAATGTGACTGCATTCTTTTTCATTTGGTCCACAAATGGAGAAACAAAGGTGCAATGTTAACAAGGCTGTTTCTGACTTTTTGAGAGATGTTGGTATGTCCACTTCTCAGAATGAAAACCTTATGTTTTGTATTACACACATTTTTCAAAGAGATGGAGTACATCTTACTTATGCCAGCAATCAGATTTTTCTGTGAAATATACAAAATCCATTGCAACCTTTTTGGAATTACAGCAATCCATTTTGCAGTAGGTGTTGACCATTTGAAGTTTTTGAAACACAAAAGAAATCCTTTTCAGAGCCACCACTTACCTCCCATAGAGAGATTCAATGGTTCTGATAGGGCAGCACAGCAGCACCCAAGAAATTAAATGTCCGCAGACTGTCCGCGGACTTCTAAAAAATACACAGGGCCCTGCACTATTTATTTGTCACTTCTATTTTTAAACTGTGAAAGGTGGCTCTGAAAAGAGCCATTTTTTTGTTTTTGTTGTTTTACATTGTTTTTGGGTTTTTTAAACACGACACACAAGGAAAGGAGGGGAAAGGAGGGTGAGGGAAGGGGACCACCAACCACAGGGATAAGAAAGGGTAGGTGGAGAGAGGAAGATGTGGGGTGGGCCTTATTGAGGTAGGTAGCAGACCTTCTCATGCTCCTTGATCGCAGTCTCGAAAGCACTCCGAATGTTGTCCCCCCTGCAGAGTACTGCTTTGAAGTACATTCACAATATTGTGACCCTCGAAAGGTAAGGGTCAACAGCATCATGAATGGCATGCGAGGCAGCTGGCGGGATACGCTGTCCCAGAGGAGTGTCTCTTGTGGTGACAGGAGTGGAAACGGAGGATGCTGCAGAGGAATTCAACCTACAACGTTTATCACAAGGTACAATCTTACAAATATCCCCACTGTGGAACGACTTTAGGTGTCGCTTCATTGATGTAGTACCATAGCTATACGAACCAGGCTTGCCATGACTCAGCACCATGAAGCACTGAGTGCACATCACCTTGTTCGCACAAGCTTTTGGCTTTCCATCAAGAGTGGTAACTAACCACCATACCCAAGACTTACGATGAGTGCTAGTAGTAGGGACTTCCACTACCTCGTCCTCTTCATCCTCTTCATCCTCCTCTGCATCCTCACACCTGCCCCCCTCTGCAGGCCCTTGGGGAGGTGGTGCTGGTGGAGGGGTTGGGGGTGGTGCTGAGGCAGAAGCAACTGCAGCAGTAACAGCCATGGATGCCGTCTTCAAAGTTCTTAAGAACCAGCAAGAACTCAGGACTTGAGGAACACAAAAGAGCAATCCAGCAGTGTGGAGTAGTGTCTCTGCTGGAAGTCCAAAAACAGGATGAGGAGCAGCTCTTGGGTGTGGCCTTTTATAGGGGTGCAGGTGTGTGCTACGCGGACACCCGCACTGTCCGCAGACATGTCGAACACCAATAAAGGGCTCAAAAATGTCAAAAAGTATGTAGATCGGCAGGGACATTGTATGGGACATGTGCAATGGGGAACGTTTACTGTAAAATACCTTGGATTTCTCAAAAAAGCACTTTTTAAATGTTCGGGGGCCCAGACAGTGTCTGCAAATAAGGACACATGCTCTGTGTGGGTGCGGTCACATGATGATGTTGCAGACACGTCTGCGAATGGGACGGCTGTCTGCAGGACACCAGATGTGCGGGGACGGGTGTACACATGCACGCAAGTGTTCTACGGACAGTGTTTGGGTCCTCAAACTAATTAAAAGTGCGACACACATGCAGTGGACAGTTACGGACAGGCGCGATGTTCGTAGGACCCAAGGGTGTGGTGCACATGTGCGCAGGTGTTCTACGAACAGTTTTGAAGTCCCTGAATAAAATAAATGTGCGTCAAAACTTTGCAGACAGGCGGGCGGGATATGTGTTCTACAGAAACATTCACTCTGGTTGCGGACCATAAGAACAGGGGGGGTGTTCTTAGGACACCCTAATTTGAATAGTTACAGACATGCAGATGGATTTGGTGTCCTGAGGACACCCTCATTTAACTACGGACAGTGTGAACAGGTATAGTGTTCTTAGTACACCCCCATTTTGGGTAATTGCGAACAGGTGGACATCTTGTGTGTTCTAAGGACACTGCCATTTTAATTACGAACAGTACGAACAGGTATAGTGTCCTTAGACACCCCCATTTTGGTTAATTGTGGACATAACGGACACCCGCACTGTCTGCGGACACCTTAACTGCCTTTTTTTTTAAAAAAATAAGACACAGGCATATACTAAGAACGCACTTGCAATTTTTTTATTGTATAAAAGTATAAAAATTACAAAAGAGAGGGGGAAGCAGAAACTGAAACAAATACAGGGGAATTAGGGGTTTGGACATGATGTATGGGAGGGGAGGAAGGGATGGAAGTCTCATCATAATGTTGTTGTTGCTGGGGAGGGTTTGGGGATAGTTGGCTGGGACATGGAGAGGGGCAACAGGTACATGTGGGACATTGATATTTAATGTTTTCTTTAATGTGGTCCTCAACAAACTGTTTTATAAGAATTACATTTTTCATTAACATGTCCATTTTTAGTTCCATTCGTTTCAGAGGATCTTCTAATGTCTTCCTTGGTATATTATATTTATTGTCTGTATGGTCTGTTAAAAAAAATGTGTTAAGTATACATAAAGTAATGGTTATTTATAGACTTATATAGAAAAATGTTGTGTTTACCATTAGTATCGCTGTCTTTACTAATTTCGTCTTGTGGGAAATGTTCTTCCAGCCATTTCAAAGTACTGGACATTTCTGTGTAAAAAAAAAAAAATATATTAGTTTTAGTGTACCTAATACAGAAAATGTATAAATATATGAAATAAATGTAGTGTACTTACTAGTTTCTTACAAAATTGTGGTGTTACTGCTGTGTAGGTATGCTCTCGCTTTTTGCTGTGCACTTTCTGTGAGGTAATTCTGTTGGAGGCATATTTATTTTTGTGGGTATATTCCATTATAATGCAAACGCTATTTCAGTGGATGGTTGGTGTCTTACATAAAGTTTCAACTTCTTATTTACTATTACATGTAATGTATTTATGTGGTGCTTTTTGAACATGTACAGTATTTTATTGTATGATACAATAATGTAAAATACCCCCTGAGTTTTTGCATAGTGTTGATGGTGAAAGTGTCCGTCCGCGGCCATGCACACGGTCCGCGGACATCAAAATCACTAGCAGGGGCAGGGGGTTCAGTATTTTATATGTTATATGTATGTAAGCTAAGAGAATCCTAGTAAGCATTTATCAAATTTGTATTATCTATATCTATATTCAGTGAGAAAACATTGTTAAAGCGGTATTATGGTTAGGTTGAGCTACCAAAAACCTATGAAATTCAGTAAAAAAGCTTTGATAAAGGGACGTTATGGTTAAGTTCCCTAGTAAAAACCTATGAAATTCTGTGAAAAAAACTTTGTTAAAGGAACCGTATGGTAAAATTGCGCTACTAAAAACCTATAAAATTCAGTAAAAAAAACTTTGTAAAAGGGACATCAAGGGTTTTTCGGTTTTACTTGGAACCATAACGTCCCTTTAACAGTTTTTTTACTGAATTTCATAGGTTTTAGTAGCACAACTTAACCATAACGTCTGTTTAACAACATTTTTTTCACTGAATATATAATATATCTATATATATATCTATATGTATCTATATATATCTATATATATCTATATATCTATCTATATATATATATATATATATACTCATACATATTTCACAGGGCCTGTGGTAGCGGCCCTGTATTTATTGTTAAGTTGCTCAACTGCTCAACTCATAGTTAGAACACTTTTTGGGTGGCTCAAACTTTGCTCCCCCTGGACAAATCCTTACCAAACTTTGCAATAAAAGTATATGGGCCCCCTCTGAATTTGTTTTACAAGTTTGGTGTGGTTTCATTAAGGGGGGCAAAGTTGTAGGGGGGTTTCAAATACTTTTTTTCCATAGAAGCAATGGAAAAAAACTTTGCTCACGTCTACAGCCCAAACCGCTGGATGGATTTTCACCAAATTTATGGCAGGAGTGGTGGCTTGGTCCCGAAAGCGTGCTTTTGTAATGTTGGTGTAAATCCGTCCAGACGTTTTTTGGAAAACGGCCCAAAAGTAGGTACAAGAAAATTTGTGATTTCTGAGTTCGGTCCACAGACTCACTTTCCTGTTCGGTCCGCGGACGGATCTCTGATTGGTTCAGAGGGCGACGTGAGGTCCACGGACATCAGGCGTGCCCGCTGATTGGATGGTGAAAAGCGTGAAATGTATCCGATTTTTGGAAACGCCCGCCAATGTGATATTTCATGTGAAATACATTTTGATATAAAGTCCCTACAAGGGGTTGCGTTTATAATGTTGGTAACAAGATGTAGGGGTTGAATGGGAGATAACCATAAGGGCCCTGCATATCAGTCACGCTACTGTAAGATTAGCAGGGAAGAGAGGAGGAGAAGGAAGAGGTAAAGAGAATGGTCTTGACACTTTCTCGGAACTTAAGGAGGTCTTGCTCAAGAGGCAGTGGTAGAGGGGAGCTTTTTCACAGGAGAGAGTCCGCTGAGGAAAATGATCGACCACCAGCTTTCTGTTTAGCAAATCGATTCACATACAGGGAGTTGGTGGCAGAGGAACGCAGGTGTCTAGAGGGGGAATATTTGGACAGGAAGCATTGAAGGTAGAGTGGTACCCGGCCCCAGATGGCCTTGTGGATGATACATAGGGATTTTGATGTAATCCTTGCTAAAACCGGGAGCCAGTGAAGGTTTTGTAGGGTAGGAGAGATGTGGCCCCTGGGCTTAAGGCCAATGATAACCTTTGCTGCCCTATTCTGGGTGGTTGAAGGAAGATTAAGGAAGAGGCTGTTGCAATAGTCTAGCCTGTAGAGAATCAGAGCACGGATAACATTGAGTCTCTGGGTGGAAGGTGAGGAAGGGTAGAATCCTTTGAGTAGGAAGAGCTGAAAGTGTACCTTACCTTTAATGCACACTAAACATCTTCCCTTGTTCACCTGCCCCTCCATCGCTGTGATTACTGCCCCTTCCCCTACTTCCCTCCCCACCTTACTTTATGCCCTCTCCTGCAACAACAACAAAAATAAAATAAAAATACACCAGAAAAAAGGTTCCTTTAGGAACCACCTTGCACAGTTACAAAATAGAAATGAAATGAAACAAGCTTATAGACTTCATCTACTTTACATTTTTCAGTAAAGTAATTAGACTTAATAAGATTCTCCAACATTCCCATTAACATGTTCTACTATGCTAATGGAAATAATGCACAATTGTATACTAGAGAAAAAAAAAAGCACAGAAACAATTTTATGTCCCAAATACTCTATTCTAGCATACAATAAGGACCATAATCCATGGCCCTTCGTGACTCTTCGCGGTCTCTGCAGTCCCTCCCTAGGCCATGCTTTATTAAAAAACCTGGATTGCAAGTACACAACATCGCACATGACAGCCCTTCTACACTTTTTTACTGTTATGTTTGTAGCACTCCCTTATTGCCTGCTTCGAAACAGTCACACATATATGCAACAATCAGTTTAAAAAACTCAACATATAACTATATCAACATAATAAACTTCCACACACCAACTACCACTTAAACATTTTCTGCATATCTTTTGCATATGCATTTCACTTGCTTATCCCAAAAAGATTGCACACGCTGCTGCTATAAATCCACATATGTATTGTGCAGTAAAAGAAGTGCATGAATGCAAAGAGGAGTAGGGATTAACAAGTGTTCATACAAGCCCAGAACAAAAGTGCAAAGACATGCCAAATTGGGAGGCCACTAGCACCTGATGGGGCAGAGGAGTCCCGAGGGTGTGTAACACATCTGCCAGATAGTAGACACGCAAGGGCATTGCTGAAAGGGAGAGGGGATGCACTCGTGTCAACTACATATAGGGCCTGGAACCTGTTTGGTTCAAAAGGGACCAGGCCACCAGTCTCTGTGGCAGTGGTATGAGTTAGCAGGCAAGAGATAAAGTACAACAGGGCAACACAAGTAGAGATTTCAGAAGTTTCTGGAAGTTAAGGAAGTCCAGCTCAGGTATCAGAGGAGCAGGAAGGCTGTTCCAAAGACAGGCACTGGATGATGACAGGAACATGCTTCCCGCTCTCTGTTTCAAAAAGAATTTTACAAGCAGAGTTTTGGAGTTACAGCAGCAGAGGGCTCTAGAAGGGATGTAATTAGTGCAACAAAGTTGGTCATATTTTAGCACTTTCAATTAGCAGGAGCTAATGTACACATTTTAGGGCTGCAGCAATACGATCCCTGGGTTTGAGGCCAAGGATATTTCTTGTAGCCCTATTCTAGATTAGCCCAAGTGGGCATAGATAACAAAGGGGAGGTTAAGGAAGAATCTGTTGCAGTAGTCCAACCTACGCAGGACCAGGGCTCTACAGACATTGAGCTTCTGGGTGAAGGTGAAGAATGGTTCACTGCCTAAGAAGGTCAAGCAGAAAGCATGGCTTTCTTTACAAGCTCCAAAATGTAAGGAGTAAAGGAGAGAGAGGACTTAAAGATAATCCCAATGTTTTGGTCTCACAGTATTGTGAGAGTAGAGGGTGTCACACTAAAAAAATATCTCTGTCTTACTGGTATAGAGACACAGATTGTTAGCCATACACAATGCCTTGATGACAGTCAGACAATTAGAGATAAACACGAGAACAACAAATTCATTCAGAGAAGTTTAAGGAAACATGTGCGTCATTAACAAACACTGGAAATGAGAAAAGAAGAAGGACATCACGTGAGCCAGAGGAACCAAATAGAAATGAAAAAGCAACAATTATATGGAAAAAAACCCTGGGGTAGTCTGCAGGTACACAGTGACGTGGTGGAGTACAAACAGCCGAGATGCAGCTGGTAAGGGCAGTTAGTGATAAAAAAAAATCAGCCAGTCCAGTGCCCACTCCATGATGATGAGATCATGTAACCGCTTAATGAGGATACAATTGCTGACCGTGTGAAAGTCACGGGAGACATCAAGAAGCACTTTCCTCAATTGTATTGCAATCATAAACACTGTATACACTTTATATCATTCCAACATATTACAAATACTGTATACTCCCACTACATTATCTATAATTACTATACACATATTACTATAGTGTGTGTGGCCAGATTCTTTGTGGCAACTGGCCACAACCACCACAATAGAATTAAACCATACAACAAGTATGTAAAATACACCTTCAAATTACAAAACTCACCCTGAACCCCCTGCAATTGAAATTATGTCCACGGACACCAAAATTGACTGTGAACTCTGTTCATCTGCAAACTCTTTTTTCACTAATAAAAACAGCTCCATATCATCTTTATTTCACCCCCCACCTTTTCCAACCCCTCTTCTGGCCGCCAAATAACCCCAAATGTGTTTTCCAGACTTTCCCCCCTACTGAGGTGTCCGCGGTCAGCAGTAGATATCCACAGACCCCACATAGCGAACGTTTAAAAAAATATGACACAACTCACGCTTTTCACCATCAAATAAGCAAGCGTGCCTGATGTATGTGGACATCATGCTGGTCTTCAATTGGTCCAGGGGGATGTCCGCAGACCAAATAGGGAAGTGAGTCAGCAGACTGCACCCAGATATCACGCATTTTTTGTGCCTACTTTTTGGCTGATTTTTAAAAAAACTATTTGATGGATTTACACCGAATTTACAAAAGCATAAATTCGGGACCCCGCTGCCGTGCCTGCCACACATTTGGTGAAAATCCGTCCAGCTGTCTGGGCTGTAGGCATGAGCACATTTTATTTCCATTGCATCTATGAGTATTTCCACACATTTTCGGACATCCCCTATAACTTTGCCCCCCTTGATGGAAACACACCAGCCTTTGCAGAATTGTTCCGAGGAGGCCATATACTTTTTTTGCCAAGTTTGCTGAGGATTCGTCCAGGGCGGGGGGAGTTATAAGATGCCCAAAATGTGCTGTTTCTATGGGCCTCTTCACGAGTTGGGCACCAGTCCTTAAATATGGCGGTAATGGTATTATCGCCGCAATTAGGGGCTGGCCGATCATGAGTTGGGTGCTAAATGGGCCATTTTACCTCCAGCTTTTTGCTGAACGTGAAAATCCAATTTAGATCCCTGTTTTCGGCGCAATTACCACCGGCTGTATTAGCACACGGTATTTGCACCAAAAATGCCACATTGTGTCAAATTGACCAATGGGAATAGGGATTAACCATTAACCTCTAGCCGATGATCCGGCGCTAATAATGCAAGACCGCCTTGTGCTAACACTATTACAGTTAGGCAGTATTACAGCCAGGATACCATCCAACTCATGATGAGGCCCAAAATTCTTAGAAAGAAAGGGGGATACTCAGTCCTCATAGAGTCTTGATCCTCATAAGGCTAGCGTTTGTCTGGTCCTTTCATACAAAACATCTCTGTGGAACAATGCAGCTCCCATAGTGATGGATAAATTGTCCTCTTCCACACAAACACATACACTCACGCGCACACACACAAAGGCATACAGAAACCCTGCAGTGACACAGATGGAAACTGACCATCAGAAAATGTGTTTTCTATCAGAGCGGCCAAGGCCTCTAAAAAAAACTGCAGGTTTGAGGAGGAGTCTGCTAAATGTCAACTTCAATACAGCAGGGCTGTCAAACCAGCATGGGGCAGTAGCCCCATGCTGATTTGACAGCCCTGCTGTATTGACGTGCTTAACTCCCAGCTTCTGCATGGGAGTGGGTGGTTAATCACTTACTTAAGTAGAGCAACAAAACATTGGGCTCCAACACCCACTTTACCCTGCAGTGACCCGGTGTGGGGTCACCGACGGAGGTGATGGGGGTACCAAATTTTGTTGACTCACCCGGGTGACTCCAGAGCTAAGGCCAGCCCTGTTGACATGTGATACACTGTGTTCCAGCTGTAGCCCCATTTCACTACGTTTTCCGATCTTATAATAGGACAGACTGACATTCACATAGTAGAATGTTCCCGTGACAAAAACACAGCTCTTACACAGTGGATAGACACACACACACCAGTAGCGGAGGCAGCATTCGGTGCCAGGTGGGAGCGGCTAAAAGGGCACTAGCTGGAGGCTGGGGGGCTCACTGTCCACCAGGGGGATCCAGGGTGGAGTGGCTTACTCCCCCCCACCTCTTCCCTGGCTCTGCCACTGAAACACACACACAAACACACACGCACGCATGCGCACATACTTGATCTGAGCGAAAACATCCTTTTCTCAGTTAATGGATCCTGTTGGCTAACGTTCAAACCACGAGTCTGTCCTTGTTGTGAATGGGTCACGAGCAAACGAGTAAAAACCACCTACATTTTGTGCAAGCAATGCCGTCACCAGCCATCATCCATGGTGCCATTGTTTCCTTTTAGAACAAATCAGCTCTGCTGTGCTAAAGACCAAAGACAGAATCGCCAGCCTTTGTGGATAAAGAATGCTGTTAAGATTTCTGAGGAGCCAGAAAATAAAACTCCACAAAAGTGAAAAAGGGACATTCTGAGTTAATGAATGCCTGCAACATGATTGGGTTAACAAATAGCTCTCGGAGAGCTTTTTGCTGAGGTACTGCGGCTCGAGTGAAAAAAGCACACAGAACTTTCCCGTTAGTATAGTGCAATAACAACCACCATCCGGTGGTCACCTAACTTCAAAGCATTCCTCCATCAGATGTAATACATTTCCCACCAGGAAGCATCCCCATGAAAATAAGCTAATGACCCCACTGAGAATCAAGCAGCACGTCCACCTATGGCAGTGGTCTTCAAACCTCTTTGGCCGAAGCCTCCTTCAACCAACATTTCAGGGAGTTGAGCCCCCCCATATCTCCCTGGCCATGGTGGTGGCTGGTAGGGGAGGCAGTAAGGGGCACACAGTGTACCCAGAGACCCACTAGTAACTGAATGTGCCTGAGAGTAGTCTAGCTGCCAAGGGGCCATCTGCCTCACTTTCACAATCATACACATTTCTGAGCCAGAGAAGAGGAACTCAGACGTTTTGAGTTTAATTCCGATTGAACTTTATAATTGCCATTTTTTGGTGTTGGCGCTTTGGTGGCCTAAGCCACCTAATCGCTAAAACATTGTATTGAAAATGTTAAAAAAAAAAAAAGGGAAAGGAGTTCAGGAGTAGTACATCGCATTACCATGGCAACTTGCAGTGCGTGGCAATGAAAAGGTCAAAGCACCATCTGGGCTGACACCCTCTCGCTCATGTCTGGTGACCTGCTGCTGTTGTTGTGGAAGCTGTGCAAGCTCCGAAGTAGGAGCAAAAAGCCTGCACTCAATGATATGCCGGTTATTTTTCTCATTTGTAGTCAACATTGTTTTTTTTCCCTTAAACTCCGGTCAGACTATGTTTATTGTCCACCGCAGAGTGATCTAGTTCATCTCTTGCACAGGACTGGCTTCAATTTCGAAGCTAGTATAAAATAAAGGAGCACAGGAGTAAAAAAAACATTCTCCACAGCAGCAGACTGCCAGACACGAGTGACAGGGTGTCGGCCCAAACGGTGCTTTAACCATTTCATCGCCACACACTGCAAGTTGCCAGTGCAATGCCATATACTACTCTTGAACTCCCCTTTCTCCTTTTTTTATGTTTTCAATACAATGGGCCTCATTACACGGTAGGTGGTAGGGGTTTACCGGTACCGGTAAGGGCCCCGGTACCGGTAAACCCCTACCGCCTTACTACGAGTTCCCTTTGCGGGACCCGACTTTAACGGCTGGTTTTACCAGCCGTTAAAGTAGGGGGCCACAAAGGGACCTCGGAGCTAATTAAGGTAATGCAATTTGCGGTACCGTAATTAGCACCTTCCCCATTCCCATTATGCTCTATGGGGCAAAAATGGGAATGGGGAAGAGCCTTGGTGAATGGGGAATAACCGCCCCCGCTCACCTTGGAGTAGGGCGGTAATTCCGCCATCCACCAAGGCGGACACGGTAAAATACCAGCGGCAACCATGGCGCTATTAGCGCCATGGTTACCGCCTACCGTGTAATGAGGCCCAATGTTTTAGCGATTAGGTGGCTTACACCACCAAAGCGCTAAAACCAAAAAGTGCATTGACTCAGGGACATTATTTAGGGGTCACCAGAGGTCGCAACTGCGACCTTTGAGGTCTTCCTTGCGACCTCTGTGGTCCCCCTTGCGACCTCTACATAAAAAACCCAAAAATAAGTTTTATTTTTTAAAATTGTATGTGTGTGTAATGCAAGCTCCTGGGCTGTGGCCAGCACCGTTTGGCTCTTTACTTCTGGAGTGGCTGCCTTTCTTGTTCAGGCCCAGGAGTGCCACAAGTCTAACACTTTCAGCAGTGACCCTAAATAACAAAGAATAGGAATACCAAATAATTTGTCTTTCTGGACTTCTATACAATAATTGCTAGACTCATTAAAGGTTTTTTTCAGGCACACTTCAGGGGGTGAGTCACTGATTTAGTCTGTTCTTAAACGCCTCAACTCAGCCTTTCATCCTTCTGAGATCGATAAATGAGTACCAACACAGATTGGGTGATATTGGGTGCATATTTTTTCTATATAAAACGCTTAAGCGTAAGTGCTATATAATAAAACATTATTATCATTTGGTCATGGACGTCTGCTTACATTTAGAGTAATTTGGTAATATGGGCCTATACACACACTGATCTTAACGATACATATGGCGATCCATTCTTGTATGACATCTACATAACATTATAGTGATATCGTAACCATATTTTTCATAGTGTACAATGCTATGTGATGCCACTTCCTGTTTTGTCAACGGGTGAAAGGTCATGTTCCATCGGTTCTCACAATATCACTTTGGGGTGGGGTCAAATTACATAATTTCCTGTGATGTCACCAGGGGTCAAGTGTCGTGTGATCTCACTTCCGCTACCCCAGGCATTTTGGTGAAATGACGTGCCTGCATTGACTTCAGAGGGACCGGCAGGTGGTCAGTGAAGCAAGTTGATTCCCCCTTCAGCAAGGGGTTTGAAGAGGCCAGCACTGGGGGTGGGACGCACCACAAGGGAGAGAGGGAGGTTGGCCAACTTGGAGTGCTCACCCCTCTCACTGTCAGAGCTGTTATTGCTGCTGCTCCTGGAAGGTTGTGGGTCCCTTATTCAATGTGTTACCGTGGACTCACGTCGATTGTAAGTTGCCCATTCTGACATGTTTCTTTTCTGCATTCTGGCACTTAGGGGATTGAAGAGGGGATTGAAGAGCCCAGCTCTGGGGGCGGGACACAACACGAGGGAGAGAGGGGAGTGCTCACCCGTCTCCCTGTCAGAAATGTTATTGCTGCTGCTGCTGGAAGGTTGCGGATCACACACAGTACTGGTATCGTGGGCTCACATTGATTATGAGTTGCCCATTCAGACATGTTTATTTTCTGCATTCTGGGATTTGTAGTCCCGGATGTTTACATATGAACGTGAAATACAAGACCCATAATGTATAACACATGGATGTATGAACTACTGTCTGGCAATGGCCGACTAGGTGCCTAACATGTGAGTGACGTGAGGCTGGGGGATGGGCACACACAGGCACGCTATCTCTCCCTCCATCCCGTGATATCTCTCCCTGGGACGCTGTGCTGCGTTAGAGCAGGTTCCTCTTGTATGCATGCACATTCACTTCTCAGAATGGGGGGGACAGGAGAGAGACACCCCGTGCAGTGTACACGAACGCCCGTGTCTTGTCTTGGTTGGCTATGGGAAAATAACTTCGAATGGGGTAGTGTTTAAGGCACACTCAAGAGCAGTTCCTGCTCTATGCCTGCCCTGCACAATCACTCCTTTGCAAAGTGGGCTAGGTTAATGGTGACAGTGTGCATGCACATTGATCCACTGCATGATGGGCAGCAACACCTCTGTGTTGGGGAGGTTAATACTGGCCATAGTGGGGTGCATGTACGCCTACTTCTCTTCATGATGGCAAGGATATTTCTATCCCCAGCAGTGAGCCTGCTGGCATGCTTCTCTGTATGGTGGGCTGAAGTAATGCTGGCTCAAATGGTATGCATGCATGTGCTGTCACTCTCTGTCTCTCTTGCCCTGCACGTGCTGTCGCGCTACCCCACACGCTGTGTTGCTCTCTCTCTTTGTGTGTGCTGTCACTCACTCTCCCTGTGCACACTGTCACTCTCTATCTGTGCATGCTATCACTCTCGTTCTCTCCCTGCATGCACTGTTGCTCTCTCTCTGGCACTCTTGAATGGATCCCCTTATTGCATATTCTCCAACTCTCAGCCCTTACTTTTTCTCTAATCCTTCTTCTCACACTCCCTTTTTTTAATACTCTCTCACACTTTCTCGCTCATAGTTCCTCTTGCTGATAATCAGCACCCTCTACCAATGGCTTCCTCCATTTCTCTAGTCCACTTCTCACTACATTGCACAACTGCACCCCTTATCACATCCTCCTTTAAAACTTTGCACTCTCCTCCTTGCACTGTGGTACCCATAAATGCAAAATAAAAAGAACAACAGTAAGCACCAAAACGACTTGCATTGCCAATGCTTGTCTATTTAGGAGGGTGGCTAGCTCATGAGTTATGCTGTGCCCTTCTCAAGTTCAAATTCTACTGCAGGGCTGACTCAGCCATTCATATTTCTGAGGTTGATACTTTGAGCACCTGTGACTAATCAAATTCCAGGGTACGAGTGATCCAGGGGTGAATATCGGTTTCTAAACCATCAATCAGCCCCACACACCTAATACACCAGAATGGATTTGAACAGATTGGATTGAACAAGCATACAATTAAAATGATAAACCTCCTTGTCCAATTTTGATAACGTGGACAGAACATCAGGCTTTTCTCCTCTAAAGGTTGTGGAACATTGGTTATTTACAACACAGCGGAAATACAATTATTACTGAAAGATAAAAGGAGTGTCCATTTAAGGATGTATAAAAAAAATATCTACTTCATTATTATCTCAACAGACAGTCTAATAACACCACTAAATACAACTCACCATGTAAAGGAATGAAGATAACAGACAGTTTCTAAGAAGGAATAAGGATGCACTCTGGACACTAACAGGAGGGTAGCTGATATGGTTAGTAACCACAATAGTTTATAAAAGGCTTTGTGGCTTCAGCAAAAAGGGACACAGGGTCTTAAAATGTCTCTAGGTGCCTTTTGGGAAGGACCAGGGGCAAAGAGCCACAATGCACCTCTTACTGTAGTTGTGCTTGGTGCTCAACAGTGTCGAGCCAGTTTCAGGGTGCTTTTCAGCATTCGACGACAGAATTTGATATGGGAGTCAGTGATGGGTATCAGGCGGCAAGACGGTTCGGTGAGCGAAGCTTGGCAAGCAACTGCAGGCTATCCTTCATGGCGACTCAGGGTCAGGAATCGTCTAAATGCTGATCAGCGGTTCTAAAGTGCTGGTCGAGATGTCTTGGGTTCATTCACTGACTATGGCTTGACAGTGGTAGCTGGAGGCTTGACAGCGGTCAGCATTGCAGGCATTTGCAGATCAAGGAGCCCGACTGGCTTGAGAAGGTGCTTGTATTTACACGTCTCCCTGCCTCTTCAATGGGCTTTAGTTGTCCTTTAAGGTGAATGGCCCAGAGCTGGGGAGTGTGTTGCAGGCAGCTGCATTACACTTGGTTTCAAGTTTAGAGATCTTCTGGCACTTATTGTCCAGCTAACCTGCTGCAGAGCCTAGCAGGGCTTGCTGTGTGCTGGCTGGGTACTGGTTCTGAAGGGGCTGGAGGATCTTCTGAGTTATGTTCTCCCTCTGTTCCATGGGAGAAGATAAGAGGAGGGATCTTTCTTCCCTCTTTGGGTGTTCCTGTTCTTCCTTCACTGGCGGAAGCTTTAAGGCAGACTGTTACTTCAGCCAGGGTCCAAGGATTTGTTCTTCTTCATGCTTCAAATGAAGTCTTCAGATGATATGCCCACAGAGGGGCTCCAGTCCTCTTGTAAAGCGAAGGGGGACACTGTGATTGGTGTAGGCTGTGCCCACGGTAGTGAACCAATACTGAAGTCCCAACCAACAATATTTTGTATGTGTGAGGTCATAAACAGAGTGCCCTGCAACATGAAATGGTTAAGGGGTGAAAAAGGTACAACCTGGCAGTACCCTTCTCTCAACAGAAAGAGCCCTAGTCTCACTCTCCTAGATACTAGGTCCCACCCACATTCTTGTCTGCTGTGATCAAAGAGTCTCTCTGGTTTATGGTTCTCCCTGTGCGGTTCCTTTTTAAAGCAGCAGATCTCACTTGATGATGCTGAGTGACCAGACACTCTGTCTTCTGCAAACCACATTCTTTTATCTTGTGAATGGAGTCCCCCAAGTGGGGGTTGTTTACTGCATATAGACTCAGACATGTCACTTCACTCTCATTAATACTGAGAGGCTGGAGCTGGCTTCAGGTTGACACAGTTACATATGAAAGGTGTGTTGGGTTTCCTATCTCCTTTGTTATCCTCTGCAGCCAAGAACCATGGGGGCCTGTTTGAAGTAACCTCTATTTATATGTTAATCACTGCCAGCAGCTGCAGGGCCAAACAAAAGAGCAAGGCAGTTACATGGAGCCTTTTTCAGTTAATCGGGAAGTCCCCCCGATGCTGCTCACCTGTCATAATCCAACTAAATATGACTGGGGGCGGACTGTGCCTATAGGCTGTGTCCATGCCAGAGTACACAGGTCTATGTGTTTGTTTTAGTGTGAGCACAGGAAAATGTGTGTGGATTAGCCCCACACGTTTTTCTGAGGCTGTTCTACCATCATCCATTTACTCACAAATGTCAAATAAGCCCAGGCGAGCCCAAGCCTACCATGCGGATGGGTGAATTCATCCCATCACCATTACATGTGGCAATAATAAAGTGCTTATATGTAGTAAGAATTTGGGCATGAAGCTCTATAAAGGAAAACACATTATTATTAAAATGAGTTTGAAGGATGATAACACCATCCAAAAGGTTTACAGGTATGCTATTGTTGCATATGGTTAGGAAAAGGGTCCTGCTCCACAAGTCCCATGCTCCAGCTCATTTGATTGAAGGATGGTACGAGGCATCATAGGTTCCATTCTAAATGCATCAGGAGGTATGTGTACCCTGATGCCATTTCCACAGCATACTAGAGTCACAGACTCCCAAACCACAATATCTTGACATTTAATGGTCACTCACTGGTCGTGGTCGCCTCCAAACATCACTCTCCTACCCAGGTCCTCTTCCTACTAATCCTATTATTCTCCCATTTTACACAATCACTCGTTTCACCTGTTTTTTCCCCTTTTCATCCTCCCACCTTGGTTCTCGCTCTATTCTCCATTCACTCCTATGCTGTCTATCCATTGACTAACTCTTCGTTCCCCATCTCATATGCTCTCTCCTACTCTCTTGCAGTCTATTCTTGATCTTGCTGCTCTCCCCCAATTTGTCTCCTCCCTTGATTCCCATCCTGTTCTGTATGTCCCTCTCTCCCTATTTCCCATTCTGTCTCTTGACCCTCCTATTTCCGTTCCATCTGCTTGCTCTCTCTCTCCATTTCTCTGATTTACATTCCCCAACTGACATGTCTTCCTCCCTCAAGTACAGATTATCCTGTGTCTTTCCTGCTTTGTTTCTCTTCCCCACTCCAATTGTGTCTGTTCTCGTCTCATCAGATCTGGTCCCGACCTTCATCTTACTCTGGTTCCTAATAGATCTCTTTTGCCTTCGCTTTCTCCCTCATGCTACATCTCCCCTCCCTAATTCGGTTTCTCTCCCACTTTCTTGATCCCTCTTCTCACATTTCCTTTACATTTGTCTCGTTCCTTGCCTTTCCTCCTTGTCTGTCTCCCATCTTCCCTTTAGTTTCTTCATTCGCCCCCTTCCCCCGTGGTTCCTCTCTTTAGTCATGCCACGGTCAATATATAATTTTGATGACAGTTTGCATCCTATCAACTATCAACATCCACCCTATCACTCCTCCATCTGGCCATGGCCCCAACACAAAATGTGTATTTTTAAATGGATTTCAGTACTGGTGTTTTATTGCTACCCAACCAAACCCACCTTTTTGGCAACTGTTTAATTTGGGTGGGGGGGTTATGTTGACAGTTATGTTCCGGGCCACGCTGCAGGGCAGGGGGTGGGGAGGGAAATTACGTTGGGAGGGAATGCCCGGGGGCAGTAAGTGTTGGAGGGTTGGGAAATAAAAACGTGTTTGATGAGTGCTCTGGCTCCGTCTTGCATTTGTTGCGATTTGCGGCGTGCAGCTCTGCTTCTAATTTCTGAAGCTGTCCCAGTCTTAGGCCCAGAGGTCTGCAACCCAGACCGTGTTACTGAGTGCTGTCACTCCGCTCAATAGGTCCACTTTGAGACTGCCGAGCTAGAAGGAGCAGACCAGTTCCCGGCTTTCGCAAGACTGCCAGTGTAATTTCAGAATGATAAGACTGCGTGCGAGCATCCCAGGCTGCAGCCTTCCTAATTCCCCTGCACAGAGCCTTGCACAAAACTGGACATGAGAGACCAGTGTCAGAGTTGTGAGAAAGCTTCCCTTCCCTCTGAACAAAGGGTTGGAAAGCAGTTGAACCCTGCACAACACAAAGTCCCTATACCCAAAAGTAATTTCTAGCACTCAACACACGTCCTAGATAGCCTGACTGCGTGACTGCAGCAGATGGTTTCTGTAATTGAGAACTGTGTTGCTGTTCTGCAAGTGAGGGACAAGTGTGCTTCATGTGTGGCGGAAGATGAAAGAAGAATATGGGCTGAGGGTCCATTGCATGGCGAAGTGGATGGCGAGGAGCAGGGTAGATGGATGAAATGCCAGGGCAGTGGGTGAGGGGCAGGCAAGAGTAATGCAGGAAAGGAATATAAATGAGTGGATATGGGAAATAAATGAGGGAAAGGGGTTGGTTCAGAAATTGGACATTGAACACAGCATTTTGTTTAGTCAGTGCCCGTAGTGGTTCACTGACCATGGCAAAATGGTTGATGTACTGCGTGCAGTAGCTGGCGAGGCCCACGAATGACCTCGGCTCTGGGACATTGGTGGGTGGGGGTGTGTCACGACGCGTCCGTCCTGGAAACTGTGGAATCAATGGAGGAAACACTAACGGAACCATACACTGCGGTCTAGTGTCCGGACTGCCGTGCCACGCCCCCTGAGGTTCAATGTTATCTACGCACCGAACAGCTACGCCGGTGCGTTGCAACCCTCAGTCTCCGCTTCGGGTTAACACGCTGAAGTTCCTTCCTTCGTGCTCCGTGTGAGTATTTCTCTGCCCTCCAGCTGTTTCCCCCGCTGGGGCTCTGTCTCCCGCATTCCTCCGCCTTACCTTGCTTGGCTTGCTTACCTTGTTTGTCTTCCGTCCCCGCTCTGTGCTTCCCTTCTCTGGTCCATGTACTCCAACTCTCGTTTCTCGCTTCCCTTCGTGTACGAATCCTGCTTCCACTCAGCTGCATTCACTCACCTTCCGCCTTGTTGTGCCTGGATTTCGCTTCGCTTCGCTTTGTTTGGTTCTTGAACGAGTCTATTGGGAATCACGTTCTACGCTCTCCTGCATTCCATCCCGCAGCAGTTTACCATCACGCCAGGGTTTTTTCCGGCATACGCCTTTTTCCCTGGGATTAGGGGCGGACTCCCTGAGGGTCCCACTGCCGAGCAAACTGCGAACTGGCAAGGTGGCCTCCAGACGAGTTCGTCCCAAAACCTACAAAGAGAGAGAAGAGGGAGCTTGGAGAAACAGAAGGACGATACCTACTGAGAGCTCATCTGAGGAACAAGAAACAGGTGAGAAGGAAGAGAGGGAGGATCCTGGTATTAACCTTAACAAAGAACCCCCTAAATCTGAGAGATTGCAACGCCCAAGGATGGCCAGTTTGGAGCAATATCAGGAACTTGTCAATGCTATTCAGGGGATTACAGCCGAACTGCAGGCAGTAAGGGTCAATAATAATGCATTAAAGGCGGATAATGCTGCTCTACGCCTACAAGTTACACAAAGGGAGGAGGTATGAGATGACCTTCCTCCTATGCCCTTGCCATGTGGCAAGTACGAAGGAAATCCGAAAGGAATGAAAGAATTTCTTGATGCCTGTCGGGTTTACTTTACCTTTCTCCCTCGGATGTTTGTATCTGACAGAGCCAAGGTCGGTTTTCTTATCTCCAATCTAGGAGGCAATGCCCTTGCTTGGGCAACTCCGTTGGTGACTAACGCCGACCCAATTCTAGCTGATTATGGAGCCTTTGTTCAACAGTTCCACACAAGATTCGAAAGACCTGAAGTACTATTCTCCTCATATGAGAACCTAGTGGATATAAAACAGGGGTCTCAAGACGTACAGACGTACTTGTCAACCTTTCAAAGAATTGCAGAGGAAACAGGATGGCCAGATTCGGCCAAACAGACCCTCTTCAGACGGGGTTTACTAGATGAACTTAAAGATGAACTCTCGAGGGTCGCTAGACCAGAGACCTTCCAGGAACTGGTTACTCTGGCTCTTCAGATAGAGTACCGCATGGCCGAGAGACGCACGGAAAGACGAAGATACAAGTCTGGAATAACACCCTCCTCTTCCTTCTCCTTTGTTCCTACAATACCTGAAAGAACCGTGCGACAAACAGAAGAACCCATGCAGGTCGGAACTGCACGAGGGCCTCTAACTGTAATAGAAAAAAAAGAGACGTAAAGACTTGAACTTATGTATGTATTGTGGTTCTGAGAAACACCTACTGCGAGATTGTCCGCATGTACCTCCCAGGAGATCGGGAAACGAAAGACCCCGACCCTGAACAGGGACAAGGAAGGGGTTCAAACAGCAGATCCCTGTATTACTAATACACCCCAAGTACCAAATGCCTCACATCAGTTGATGGTTTTACCTGTGGTTCTAGATTGGAAAGGAGGACACTCTGTAGAATGTCTGGCCATGTTGGATTGTGGAGCGGCCGGGAACTTCATGGACGATCAATGGGCTCTAGATCATGCTATCCCCAGAAGAGCGAAACCTATCCCAATCCCTGTAGAAGGGGTGGATGGTACCCCTTTGTCCTCGGGCCTTATCAGGCAGGAGACTCAAGAACTGGGAGTAAAGATGAAATTTCATCAGGAAATAATGGTGTTCGATCTCATAAGAGCAGCGCACTTTCCTATAATCCTAGGCATCCCATGGTTAAGAAGGCATAATCCTGGCATTGACTGGACAGCCAATGTAGTGGAATTCCGCTCTGAACAATGTCTTCGATCCTGCCTATCCAATAAGGAACAATTATGTCCTCAAGTGTCTACTCTCTCTGTAAGAAGTATCAACACCATTCCAAGACACTATCTAGAGTATGCTGATGTGTTTGCAGACGTTCAACCCAGACCTTTACCACCAAGTCGCAATGAGGATTGTAAGATCGATCTGGTACCGGATGCTGTAGTTCCTTTTGGACGTATGTTTCCATTGTCTCTGCCTGAAAGGGAAGCTCTAAGAGATTATTTGGACACCAATATTCAAAATGGTCTTATACAAGAATCCACCTCGTCAGCCGGAGCATCTTTATTTTTTATCCCCAAGAAAGGCACCAAGGAGCTCCGACCTTATATTGACTATAGGGGTCTTAATAGCTTGACCATTCGGGATCGGTACCCCATGCCCTTGATCAAAGATATAATGGAAGCAGTGCAAGGAGCCAAGTGGTTCACCAAGTTAGACCTAAGAGGAGCATATCATCTCTTGAGGGTACGAAAAGGAGACGAATGGAAGACCGCTTTCCGGACTCCCTTGGGTCATTACGAGTACAAAGTGATGCCTTTTGGGTTGGTGAATGCTCCAGCTCAATTCCAGAGATTAATGGATAAGGTTTTCTGTGATCTTTTGTTCAATTCAGTAGTGGTCTATCTGGATGACATATTGGTATTTTCATCAACCCTTACACAACATCGTCAGCAGGTATCAGAGGTACTTCGAAGGCTCAGTATTCATCATCTGCTAGTCAAACCAGAAAAATGTTTGTTTGAGGCTGTTACAGTCCCTTATCTGGGATTTATCCTGTCAGAAGGAAGGGTAGAAATGGATCCCAACAAGACCTCAGCCATCCAATACTGGCCCACTCCAAACTCTGTAAAAGATATACAGAGGTTCCTAGGACTGACAAATTTTTACCGTAAATTTATCCCGGGTTTTTCCAACATTGTCCTACCCATCACAGCCTTACTAAAGAAAGGCACACGATTTTCCTGGAACACAGAGGCTGATATGGCTTTCAAACATCTCAAGGAGGCGTTCATTTCCGCACCCATCCTCAGGCAACCTGATCAAACCTTACCTTTTATTGTAAAGACAGATGCCTCACAAGGAGTGATTGGAGCTGCTCTTCTCCAAAAGAAGGAAGATAAACTGGAGCATCCTGTTGCTTATTATTCTAGGACACTCTCCCCGAGTGAAAAGAATTACTCTGTAGTAGAAAAGGAACTGTTGGCCATCAGACAGGCATGTGAAGAATGGAGACACCTTTTACAAGGAGCGAACTTCCCGTTCCAAGTACGAACTGATCACAGGAATCTTAGTGTACTCAAGAGTATGGAATGTCGAAATTCCCGCCATGCCAGGTGGGCATACTTCTTCGCTCAATATGATTTCGAACTAACTTACTTACCAGGAAAGGAGAATCACCTAGCGGATGCCCTCTCCCGAAGTTTTGGGGAAGAATCGGGTTCATACTCCGATCACGAACAGTTACTTCAAGGGAAGAAATTCATAGGAACAGTCAACACCTTTTTACAACAAGTGTTAGAAGCCCAAACAAGATCCATAGTCACACGTTTCCCATCCTTAACCAAGAAGGGTGAATACTTGTTTAAAGACGACCAGCTGTTCTTACCAAATACCGGTCTACAGTCTCAAGCACTAGCCTGGTGTCACGATCTACCCACGGCAGGATATAAGGGCCGAGCAGCCACACTACACCTACTAAAGAGAAACTTCTGGTGGCCGACAATGGTCAAGGATGTCTATGCCTATGTATCTTCTTGTCCCACGTGTGCTCAAGGTAAATACAGCACAGCCAAACCACTGGGCCTTCTCCAACAGGATACATTACCTGCGGGTCCCTGGCAGCATATATCCATGGATTTTATCGTGGACTTACCTCCTTCAGAAGAATTCACAGCCATCATGGTTGTAGTGGACTCATTTAGTAAACTTGCTCATTTTTCCCCCCTCCAGGGTACTCCATCTGCTACTAAGACTGCAGAAGTATTTCTGAAAGACGTAGTCAAACTACATGGTCTACCACATACAATAGTCTCGGATCGAGGGACTCAGTTTACTCAAAATTTTGGTCCTCGTTGTGTAAACAATTACAGATCCAAAGGGCATTGTCTTCCGGATTCCATCCCGAGAGCAATGGACAAACCGAACGACTAAACGCTACCCTGGAACAATACCTCAGATGTTACTGCAACCAGACACAGGATAACTGGAGCCAACTTCTATCCATAGCCGAGTTCTCCTATAATAATACAGTACATTCGGCGATTGGTATGAGCCCTTTCAAATGTATTTATGGATACGAACTTCGACATATCCCACAGTCAGTGATTCCAACCACTAACATACCTACTGTAGACCAATTGTTAAATGCTCTCAAACAAACCCACTCGAGAGCTCAGGAAACATTAACAGCTAGCCGTCAATCCTATAAGAAATGGGCTGACAGAAAGCGACGAGCAAATCCGATCTGGAAGCCTGGAGATAAGGTTTGGTTATCCACAAAATACTTACCAAGGCGTATACGTCCAGGAAAATTCACTCCAAGGTATATTGGCCCATACATCATTGAACAGCAGATCAATCCAGTAGCTTTTCAACTTAAGCTACCCCCTTTCTTACGAAGGATCCATCCAGTGTTTCACGTGTCCCTTCTCAAGGCTTACAAAAAAGATCCATATGTAAGACCGATCAAGAAATGCATCCCAAACTTAGAAGAAGACCCCGAATATGAAGTTTCCCAAATCTTGGACTCTCGTTACAGACACGGGGTTCTCAAGTACCTCATACTTTGGAAGGGATACCCTTGGACCGAAAGGTCCTGGGAACCTGCAAGAAACCTCAGTGCACCCCGACTACTACGCCTCTTCCATAGAAACCATCCAGGGAAACCCGGAGGAGTCCAGAGGAGAAGAGGTTATACTGTCACGACGCGTCCGTCCTGGAAACTGTGGAATCGATGGAGGAAACACTAACGGAACCATACACTGCGGTCTAGTGTCCGGACTGCCGTGCCACGCCCCCTGAGGTTCAACGTTATCTACGCACCGAACAGCTACGCCGGTGCGTTGCAACCCTCAGTCTCCGCTTCGGGTTAACACGCTGAAGTTCCTTCCTTCGCGCTCCGTGTGAGTATTTCTCTGCCCTCCAGCAGTTTCCCCCGCTGGGGCTCTGTCTCCCGCATTCCTCCGCCTTACCTTGCTTGCTTACCTTGTTTGTTTTCCGTCCCCGCTCTGTGCTTCCCTTCTCTGGTCCATGTACTCCAACTCTCGTTTCTCGCTTCCCTTCGTGTACGAATCCTGCTTCCACTCAGCTGCATTCACTCACCTTCCGCCTTGTTGTGCCTGGATTTCGCTTCGCTTCGCTTTGTTTGGTTCTTGAACGAGTCTATTGGGAATCAAATTCTACGCTCTCCTGCATTCCATCCCGCAGCAGTTTACCATCACGCCAGGGTTTTTTCCGGCATACGCCTTTTTCCCTGGGATTAGGGGCGGACTCCCTGAGGGTCCCACTGCCGAGCAAACTGCGAACTGGCAAGGTGGCCTCCAGACGAGTTCGTCCCAAAACCTACAAAGAGAGAGAAGAGGGAGCTTGGAGAAACAGAAGGACGATACCTACTGAGAGCTCATCTGAGGAACAAGAAACAGGTGAGAAGGAAGAGAGGGAGCATCCTGGTATTAACCTTAACAAAGAACCCCCTAAATCTGAGTGGGTGTCTCATTGAGCGCAGTGACTTTGTCCGATCTGGCATCATGCGGTTTTCTGAGAACATGTGGCTGTTCTTGATTGAGTGTAAGATTTGCTGCCTGGAGTGCCATATACTCCCTGGAGAGAGTCTCGTCATGTTTCCCTACATCATTCCCAAACACCAGGATGTCATCACTGTGGTCTATACTTTTGGGTATGTGTTTGATGACATTGTGGATCTCCACCTGAAAGATTTCCGCAGCGGAGGACACACCGAAGCTCAGCCTTTTGTAGCTCTAGAGCCCCAGGTGCGTGACAAATGTTGGGATGTTCCAGCTCTCTGGACTTAGTACTAGCTGGTGGTAACCTTTTTGCAAATCCGGTTTGGAGAAGACCTTGGCCCCGTTTAACAAATGTAGCATATTTGTGATACATGGCACTATGTGTGTCTCCCTCTTAATGGCCTGGTTGGGTCTCCTCGTGTTTACACACAGACAGATGGTGTATGAACTCTTCTTAGGAACTGGAACGATGGGTGAGATCCATGTGGTGGGGCCAGTTGCCGGTTCTATTATGTCCTATTCTATCAACTTTTGCAGGTCCCCTCTACTTTCCATTGGAGGTCCACCAGTATGCCCCTATAGTGTTGCACTACAGGCATGATTTCTTCTACAATGCGCAGTTTGACCTGTTTGTTGCACAGTTTGCTCATCCCTTTTAACAGGTTTGGGTACAATTCTTTGATCATGTGAACAGGGTTAATGTATTTGTGCACCATCAGTTTGTACAGCACATGTATTAGTCCCATGTCAACGGTTGTTCTGAAGCTGATTATGCAGCCACTTTCAATCTCTGTCGCAAGCATGTGTATGAGTAGTTTCTTTGATTGTGCCTTGTAGTGACACGTGCCTTCGAATTGTCCTAGACACTTTAGGCTTTATATTGCTCCATATGGGTATATGTCGACGTTTGGTGGTCTCAGTCTTGGGGCATGCAGTAATTGCTTGTATACCTGTTTACTAATTACGTTTACCGTAACATCCGTGTCTATTAAGAATTATATTGGCCTTTCATTTAGCCCCATCAGCAGTGTCGGCCTATGCTCTGTTGCAGTCAAGGTGCCCAAGGAGTAGACATAGCCTTTCTTTCGCTGTTCACCCTCTGAAGAGATAATGTCAGTGTCAAAGGGGGACTGTTTGACTTCATAGCGCATGAGACATCTTCATCTGAGCTCTGGTCGTATCCACATGACATATCTCCTTCTCTCCCTCCTGTCTCTCCTATGCTTGTCATCCCCCTTTACTCTCTCCTTTGGTTCAGGGTCTTTGGGTCTCTGCTGGGATTGAGAAGTCGCTCCAGCCGCTTGTGGTGCTATGAGGAGGGGTCTTGGTCTGTATCAGGTTTTTCACTCCCACCCTCTGTCTCGCCCTCTCCCTCTCGCTATATGACATACAGATTTGAAGTGTCCTTCCTCGCTGCATGCGGAGCATATCTGTCCCAATGCCGGACAGGTTCCCTCATGTGGGTATTCATACCCACGCCAATAACAAAAAAGTTCTTCCTGTTTTCTGTCATATTGTACGGATTCTGCAGGTGTTGAGGTGTTGAAACTCTCAACCTGTGTGTCCACAGCCAACTTTGGCATGACTAGCACCAGAATTTCATCGTGGGTGAGGGCCTTCTGGAGCAATTTCCATTTGAATGTTTGGGATCCACAACCTGTGTTGATTTGGGAACGCAGGGCCTCCGTGTTGGCATAATTTGCGAAGTCACAGTGCTTCATTTTGATCCTCAAACGCATGACGTAGGTGTCCATGGTCTCACCCTTTTCTTGCTTTGTGCTATTGAATAGGTGGCGTTCATAGTCCACGTTGGTGTGGGGTGAAGTATGCTGATAGTGCACCCTTTAGGTCCTGAATTGAATCAATAGGTGTGGCAGGCATTTCATCAATTATGTCATGTGTCACAGGACCTACTGCCAGTTTGAGCAGGCACTTTTGCCTTTCCCCGTCAACAGGCCCTGTGCCCCCCATCTATAGGTCAAAATCCCTAATCCATTTGGCCCACCTCAGCCCCATGTTACTGGTATCTGCCACTTAAAAGGCCCCTGGCAATTGCACTGCTAGCGATTCTGGAAGCCTATATGGGGCTGTGGCAGATGAGGCATCCTGACCCCTTGCTTGAATGTCTTGATTTGCGGCCTGAGGGCCCTCCTGGTCAGACATTGTCCCTTGGTGTATGCAGGCCCTTTGAACATTCTGTAGAGTATCCCAACCTTCCAAACAGCCGCCCGATTAGGCACAAGCACTGTGATTGCTTCCAGTGCCTGTGAGAGAGCTTCACGGAAAAGCGTGGCTGCATATGGCCTCTTTGAGGCAGAAGTACTATCTGATATCCCTGCTCCTGCTGTCTCCACTCACCATCCTGTGAAGAGCACACATCGCCACAGCCCGGCCCTCCCCGACCTATGTTGTGCTTTCTTCTTCTTCTCCATACTATGCCCACTCTCCTCAATTGTTCTTTTCAATTGTCCCCCTGTCTCTTTATTATTGAGTTTGATCGCTTGACGTTCGGGAGTGACAGACACATTGCATACCTGTGTCTGTAACCGAGGAGTCTGGTGGCAACTCCCACTCAAACACACACACAGCCATTAACAGGATTAATTCCATTTGTTCATACAGTGTGCCCCGCATCTGGCTCAGAGTAAAAAAAAAAAAAGGCTGTGGTTCTCGTCGTGCGCCTGTGAATAGTGTTTGAAGCTGTAAGATTTGCACCCCCCGAGGTGACGCTGGGCCCCACTGGGGAGTGCGCCACACAGTTTGAAGACCACTGCCCTATGGGGTCAGCACTAGTATCCATCTGAGGCAAAAGCTTTCACAAAAGGCAGAACTCGAGAAGTTATGGGCAGAGCATGCCACCCTTACCCCTGTCTGCACTGGGTTCACTTTTCACCAGGTTCTCCTTTTAGCAGAAAGCAGCCACAAGCAGCCTCAAATGCCACACTTATATGCACAGGTACTATATTCAATGTTCTAAGGAATTTAGCTTGCTTTTGGTACATCCGAGACAATCTTCAATGCTTAAATAGCCTATGCAAATCCACATAAAACACTTGAATGTCCACTAGTTGGAATGGTAAACTTACATATCGTGCTCACTCTGCATACACCCATGAACGTGAAGGTCTGACATCAAAACTCAAGCACTATGGGGGTCATTAAGAGTGCAGCAGTAAGGGGTTAATGGCGCCGGTGAGGATGCCAGTGCCGTTAACCCCTTACTGCATCATTACGAGGTCCCGCCCTTAGCGGGAGCCGCTAAGGGACCAGGGAGCTAATAACAGGCCCGTTATTAGCTCCCTCCCCATTCCCATTGAGTCCTCTGGGTGCTCCAATGGGGATGGGTATTTTGAATGGGGAATTACCGAGTCCTCCAAGGTTGGAATGGCATGGTAAGTCCCCATTCAAGGAACCCGGACACGAGTTTGGAGGCAACCATGGCGCTAATAGCACCATGGCTACCTCCAAACTCGTAATGACCCCCTATGACTTCTTTGCTTGTGGGTACCTTATGGTATTGGATGTATGTATCCCACAGCCACTGGTTTCGTGGTCTCTTGGCCCTTTGGAGTCTACTGTAAAATGGCTTGGTTTTCCTTATTAAGACCAGAAGGATCAGAGGAAGGTGACTTTACTACTATGTCGATGCTTGTATGTGGCACATATCTAGGCTCTGTGTGCTGCTACGTTTCTAGGTGAGCAGTGGCAAGAGTGCTTGGAGTATGGCGGAGGGTGGACTGTGGAGTTGAGTGCTAAGGAGACCGTGGCAACGTTCTGAGAGAGTTCATGTAAGGTAGAGACCCCTTAGTTTCAACTGTCCCCGTCTTCTCAGACCAGTTGTTTACATTTTTAATAACGCACCTTAACAATATTCCCTTTATCTGTGGATTTCTGGGGCACCTGCGAGATAAAATGACTACGGCCAGAGGTAAAATACTACCTCTTAAAGAAGGGGCCATACTCCCCAGTGGTAAAATGTACTCTCCTGTCTTACCACTAGTGATACATGTGTTACTTTTTTTCCTCAAAACAATCCACATTACATGAAGAAATAAAGCAGACAAATCATGGTTACATAGGATCAGCACTGATCCGGTGTTAAATAGTAACACATCCAGAACAAGTGAAATTGATGCAGTTTTTTGGGAGGACCCTGATACTGCCAGAGAATATTATAGATGTTTTCTACAGCATACCTTCAGTTTAAATATTGACTTCCTACAAAATGTACTTAGCTGATGAAAATAATAACAGTAGACTTCAATTATGTGCTCCATAAGTGGTTTTTTTTCTCCCAGCTTTCATTAACAATAGTGGAATTTCCAATGGTGGTTATGCCTTATTGTAATGGGCATTTGTATAGCACCTTTCTCCATTGGAATGGTCTCAACGCGCTATGAGTTAAACGCCCTTGGGGACCGAAGTCCAAGGATGGGAAATTTGAGTCATAGAATGTGTGTATACATTTTAACCAATACAAAGGTAGGTAGGGGTGTCAGAATCCCTCTTAGTCACCCATGTTGAGCATGTATGTGGATGAGTGCAGAGAGGTAGTCTGGAGAGTTTCTGCAAGAGATATTATGTGTGCAGCTTTACCACATTTTTATTGTGCGGGATAACTACATTGTTCTGGCAGAGGGGTTTTGCAATGTATGTATAGCGGAGGAGACATTATTTTTTGCAGCTAGATCGAATTTTATTGTGGGGGGGGTAGCCACATTCTAAAGGCAGAGGTGCTGTGCAAAGTATGAGACATGTTTGTGTGGCTAGAACCAATTGTATCAAGGAGGATAGCCGCATTCTAAAGACAGAGGTGTTGTGCCAATTATGAGAAGCAGGAGATACATTATGTGTGCAGCTAGACAACATTATATCTTGGGGGATAGCTGCATTCTCATGGCGGAGGATTTTTGCCAATTATGAGAAGCAGGAGACACATTGTGTGTGCAGCTAGACAACATTATTTCTTGGGGGATAGCTGCATTCTCATGGCCGAGGATTTTGGCCAATTATGAGATGCAGGCGACACATTATGTGTCCAGCTAGACAACATTATATCTTGGGGGATAGCTGCATTCTCATGGCCGAGGATTTTGGCCAATTATGAGATGCAGGCGACACATTATGTGTCCAGCTAGACAACATTATATCTTGGGGGATAGCTGCATTCTCATGGCCGAGGATTTTTGCCAATTATGAGAAGCAGGAGACACATTATGTGTGCAGCTAGACAACTTTATATCTTGGGGGATAGTTGCATTCTCATGGCTGAGGTGTGATGCAGAGTTTCATTGAGAAGTGCATGTAGTGGGAGAGCGCAGAGAGGTGGTCTCAGGTAGGCTAGCCTTAAATCTCACCCTAGTGCAAAACATTGCAAGCCCTCAAATTCTTCTAAATGTAACACATTGCTTACCCCAAAGTTCCTCATTGGCTATCCTCAGACAATCCATCTCAGAGCAGCAGCTGAATGATTGTTGGGTCTCGATGGGTGAACAAGTGCACACTCTTTTATTTACAACACTACATTTTCAGTGACATTCTATGAAAGGACAAACACACACCTGTTTTATTTGCTCTCCCACTTCACAAAATCTTCTAAAGAGTTTGGACACAGACCAATGTAGCAGCTTGCAAATATTGGGGACTGTAACCTTCATAAGTAGGGAAATGAAACAATCATTTAACCTGCTTCCGTGAAAGCAGATACATTGCAAACAAATATTGTTTTACTAAATATGCTTTATAGTACACTTCATTTTGCCCATGGGGTTATTTCAAAAATGAAGATTGAGATGATCTAAATTTCCACGAACAGCAGTTAGAAATTCTTCAAGTATTCCAAATGCTTCAGAAATGCCTTCTAGGAGGCTGAAGGCTTGGCTCTGGGTTCATGCCTAATAACTTTAATTGCAATTTCTTAGCTCAGAAAATTGTGAGAACATATTTCAGTTCCATATTTCTGGCTTAATTCAGGGAAGGGCACAGTATCACACATAGTCATTAATTAAATGATTGCCTCCAGCAAAGACGCTTGCTGCTGCATGATAAAAACAAAAAAAACAATGGCAAAGTCAGCAGTTTTTGCTTTTGTGCAGGCATCGTTAGCTAATGAGGATGAGTGGGACATGTTTTGCACAGCTCAGACCACTCCCATTTTAGGTGATTATGGTCCTGTGACAGATTCAACCAATGAGGATTGGACATGTAATTTTATGAGTGTGGGTGCGTGTGTGTCTTTGCATATACATTGGAAAAACGTCTCTTTTGTATTTTCTTTTTTTAAAAAAAGGTTAAGGTTACCATCTAACTAAAATGTAAAGTCTACAAATATTGGAAATATGAACAATAAGGTTTACCTATTATTAAACATACAAGTAACATTTACGTTAAAGATAACATTAAATAAAGACTACATTAAAACTAAAATTGTTGGAACCGTATTTCAGTCACTATATTTGGGTTGGTGTTTATGTGTGAATGGGGTTACGTCATAATATTGAAATGTGTTCTCATTGTATATTGCAAAATGTTGCATGACCTTAAATAATTGTGTTTTGCACATTTGTGCACCACATACACACATCCCAAGAGGTAAAATGTAAACTGGTCTCCTAATATATATAAATGACCAATTCTTACAAACAAAACAAAAAAGGACCTTGGAAGGACCATTCATGCTGTCTCATATATTGTTATCACGGATATGTGTGTACTTGTTTGACCTTAGACTGTGAATGTCAGTTGTAGTTTGGTGTGACAAGTGGTATGAAGATGGTAGACAGAAAATAGGTTATTGTGAGCTAATGATTTGAGTAACTGTGGGTGTAAAAGTTGAAGTAATCTAATGACTGTTGGCAATGCAGGTCTATGCTTTGAGGACCTATAATTCAAGATGTGATTGTAGGTATATGTTGTCAGGTTGTATAGTCTTCTGTATATTATTTACATTTAGTCACATGGTAATGTGGTCGGGTTTTCAAAGGAATTGCATGTTTTCCATGTATGTTCTTTTCTGTTGCAAAGGTATAGTTCGGTTATGATGTAACCTTTCTAGATGTTATTTGTGATGTTGAATTAGGGTTCT
The DNA here is from genome assembly GCF_040938575.1 of Ambystoma mexicanum. NCBI lineage: Eukaryota > Metazoa > Chordata > Amphibia > Caudata > Ambystomatidae > Ambystoma > Ambystoma mexicanum. The sequence goes on along the minus strand of NC_090940.1, from coordinate 241,079,939 downwards.
AAAATTGTTGATTTAATGTAATTATTTAATGTATTTATTCGTATTAATGTTACTTTCATATTTAAAAATATGTTCAAAGTTAACATTGACATTTCCAAAGTATTTAGGATTTAAGTTTTAATTTGTATTTGTATGTATTATTGTTTTATATAGCGCCTTAATCCAATTTAATGAGGCATTAACCTTGACGTTAAAAACAATGTTTTACTTAATTAAATGTCTATACTTTTTCTAAAATCTTGATTTAGTCTACTTAAGACTTTACTTTTTAGAGATAATAACCTTATTATTTCTTAAAAAATATTTGTCCTCACTGATTTATGTTATTTGTTAGGTAACACCATAGATGCCTGTAAGCATATTGTCGGTGAGGGGGTTGTGTGGCATATGAAGCAAGATACAAAGCTAGGTCATTTGTTCATCAATGAACAAATAGAGAAGCCAAAATGGTTGGCTTTGATAATGCTTGTTATTTCTTATATTGGTGTTGCCAAAGTTGCTATTCTGTCAATTTTGGCATGACAGTAGGACAATTTCTTTGTCATCATAAGAACTACAAACAGCAAAATCTGTGGCTTTGCTAATACTTCGTTTTTGTAAATTTTGACAGATTTGCCATGGTAACTGATGGTATCAGCAGTTCTTTGTCAATGGATAATGCAAATGTTGAAAGTGTTGGCTTTAGCAATTATTGTTAATTTGGTTAACAAGTTATTGTTCATAGTAATTGAAGGTACAGGCATTTGTCAATGAACAAGTACAAGCTGTAAAACCTTTGGCTTTGCCAATGCTTGGCTTTTTCATACATTTCTGTTTGGCCTTGCAAATATCTCGAGCAAACAGTCAGAGATGGACTAATTTCTAGTTTGCAGCCCTTACGACGGAGAGCCCCTGAGATTTACAGATAATGGGTTCCACTAATTGATTAGTTAAAAACCCTAGGTCCGAGATATATATATTGGCAACACGAGAGTTGCAAGAAATTATAGATTCAATACGGATTGCAGCCAGTGGATCTGTTACGCATTCATCGATCAAGGAGATTACTTTATTAATGTTTACAGGATGCCAACTCAATATATTAACTGATTTATTTGAATATTGCTTATGGCATCATTAAAAATGGCAGGATTTAGGTATTTTAGGCACAAAAGGCGAGGAAAGTGATTTATTTTATTTATTTATTGGGATTTTATAATGCACCTATACACACTGTGCTTCAAGGCGCAGCAGGACAAGAGGGGGCCGGGGGAACAAGGATGACAAAAGAAAACGGTCCTAGTAAGGCTTGTGACATTCAGATCATGCAAGTGCAGAAGAGAAGTGCAGGGGGTAAGAGAGGGGGAAGTGCTAGAAGTTTAAGGGAGTATCGGAGGGCAGGGTGTTCAGGTAGACAGAGCCTGGGGGAGGGAAAGTGAGTGTAGGTCAGAAGGTTCACATGCTACATGCACAGAAAAGGTCAGGAGGGGCTCAGAGGGTGCAGGCCCAGCCAGGCTAGTGTAGGGAGAGGGAGCCCAGAGGGGCAAGTGCAGTAGGAGGGTGGGGGGTCCGAAGAGATCAAGTGCAGGGTAGACTAGTCGGGAGGCCAGGTGTCCTGTAAGATCTGAAGGAACCAGGCATCCAGTCAAGAGGCAGAGGAGGAGCATTAACAGGGGAGTGGGAGAGGGAAGGAGGAAGACAAAAAAAGTGTCTTAAGAAGCTTATGGAACTTAAGGAGATCCAGCTCAAGTCTGAGAGAGGCAACGCCATTCCAGAGTGAGGCACCTGTGGAGGAAAGAGATCTACCCCCCACTCTCTGCTTGGAGAAGCATCTGATTTGCAGAGAGTTGGAGCTAGAAGACCGAGGGGCACGAGCAGGGAGGTATTTAGGGAGAGAGAGAGTTGGATGTAGCGGGGTCCCAGGCCCCAGAAAGCCGTGCAGATGATGCAGAGGGTTTTGATTCTCGTAGCACCCGGCAGCCAGTGGAGAGATTATAGGGCTGGAGAGATGCGGTCCCTGCGCTTGAGGCCTAGGATAAGTCTTGTAGTCCTATTCTGGATTACTTGAAGGGGCCAAAAGGAGGAGATAGACAGGTTGCAGAGGAAGCGGTTGCAGTAGTCCAGCCTGGAGAGGACCAGAGATCTGGAGGCATTGAGTTTCTGGGGGAAGGCGAGGCAAGGGAGAATGCCTCTGAGGAGGTGCAGCTGAAAGTGATCCATCTTGGCAAGTTCCACGATGTGAGGAGAGAAGGAGAGAGAGGTGTTGAAGATGACACTAAGGTTTATTACCCCACAGGATGGTGAGGTGAGGGGGCCCATGGAGGACAGCCAGAACACAGGAAGGAAGGAAGGAAGGAAGGAGCTGGGGTCCTGATGAGGAGGATCTCAGACCTACTGGCATTAAGGCAGAGATTGATAGCAGCACACCATGCTTGAATAGCAGACAGGCAGTCAGGAATGAGAGAGGAGGAGGCAGAGGAGGGAACCTTGAAGGAAAGTTCTGTGTCATCTGTATAACACTGGAAATAAGGAAAGAAGGCAAAGATGAAATGGGCTAGCGGAAGAGGTAGATGTTGCAAAGCCAAAGAGAGAGGATAGAGCCCCGGAGGACACCAATGGTGGAAAGTGAGATGGAGGAGAGAAAAGGACCAAGTTGAATCTGAGAAGGTCATAAGAGTGAAAGGACTTCAGCCAGTCCAGCGTTAGGTCTGTGATGCCAAGGGTATCACAGAGCTGATTTATAAAGGCTGCATGAATGACTGTATCAAAGCCAGAGGAAATGTTAAGAAGGATGAGAACAGAGGGAGAGTTGGAATCGAGATTAGGTGTTCGGGAGAGCAGTTTCTATGCCTCTGACTGCTCTGATGCCAGAGTGGAGGTAATGGAGACAACCAACAGATTTGGTGTGGTTGATAAGCTGGACAGCTTCTCCAAGAGTTTGCCCAGGAAGGGGCTAATGGAGATAGGGCGCTAGTTAGCCGGACAGGAAGGGTCGGCAGAAGGCTTTTTGAGGAGAGGGTGCACAAGAGAGTGCTTGAAGAGTGACAGGAAGGATTCAGTGGCAAAGGAGTAATTGCAGAAATCAGCCAGGGCTGGAGCAAGGGAGACATTGTTGTCCTTGATAGTTCTGGAGGAGCAGGGGAGCACCTGTCTGGATGAGCCTTTCATAGAGTGGACGTGTCTAGAAACCTCATCAGGTGTTATGGGAGAGAAAGAGGAAAGGGAGGCCAGAGAGCAGATGAGGGGGAAGGGTGAGATGTAGAGGAGAGTGAGGACAGGCTAGCCTGAGCTTTATTAATGAAGTGAGAGGCCAGAGAAGTGCAGAGCTCCAGGGAAGGCAGAATAGAAGTGGAGACTGCAATAGGTTTGGTGAGTTCCTTGCAGATTTTGAGATGTTTAGCCGTGTTGTTAGGGGGCAAAGAGATGAAGGCTTGGATATAGGCCCTCTTCTTTGAGCAGATGGAAAGCCTCTATTGTCTTTTGAGTAGGCGGCAGGCAAGTCTGTCAGAGGATGTGTTTGAAGCCTGCTGCTTCCGCTCAGCTTCTCTGCATTTGGGTTTCAGAGAGGCCGGGTCAAAGTCACACCAAGAGTCGAATGACAGAGAAGGAGGCTGGCAGTGCTGGCAGGGTCTTAGTTGGGGGACCAGCAGAGAGGAGTGGCATGATCAGAACAGGAGAGAGGAGTAATGAGAAGGTTGGAGATGTGGGTGTCTGCAGGGATGAGAGCATCCAAGGTGTGGTGTGTTCAGACTAGAGGGAAGAATGGAGATGGAAAGAAAGTCACAGAGCTTGCGGAAGAGTCCAGAGGTGCATCAGGGGAGTCGAGGTGAATGTTGAATGGGAGCTGCCATTAATGGGAGAGGAGGAGAACGGGGAGAGCAATGAGACCATATGGGGAATCCAAAGGTCCTGAGAAGGAATGACAAAGAGGATGTCAGTGTCTGTCTGGCGGAAGCGTTGACAGAGGTGTCAGTGATGGGCATGCCTGGTTTTGTTAATGACTCCAAACAAGCATTCCCACTAAGTCAGTGCCTTGTCTGGGATTGCTCAAGGGAAGCACTTATTTATATATTTTTATGACAAGTTATAATCTGGATGATGAACCCTTGTATAACGCCCCTCTCTTAGAATCTCCCTGACCCCACTGAGCCAAGAAGTAGGTTTCTTTTGCAAATTAAAAAGGTTTATTCGAAAAATTAAACAATAGATATATATCACACTTTTATAATAAATTAATATTTGACATCACACTTAGACATATGACAGCAATCAACAATGGATGATGTTATTCTAGTGCTCTGGTTTAATTACTTATGAGTAGTATAGAGGATAAGGTAGCTGAGAATGCTTTATGGTTTCAAGGAGATGCAAAGATGAATAAAAGGCAGTACAGAAATAAACTTGATATGATTTCAGCAAAAAATAATATGATCACTTTTTCTCTGACAATTCACTCCCCCCCTATGCAATGTAAGGAGATGGAAGTAACACACACAGTCTTCAGGAATACAATCACAGTACAATACGAATTCAGTTCCCCCCTAGCAAGCTTATAGCACCAGGGATGATTTTAAAACACAGGCAAAATACTTTAAATGTGGTTTGCAAAGAAGGGAAAAATATGCTAAAAATGAGTTTTAATTCCCTATAAGAGATTCAGGGTGGGTGATAGCTACTTTAAATTAGTTCAGGATCACTTTAGCAATGTTCTATGAATGATTGTCAGGTTGCAAACGAATTTCAGCAAAGGAAAGCACGAAGCTGCTATTTTGACAAGTGAAGAAATTTGAGCCAAATCGCAAATCGCAGCACTTTTTCTGAGTGCGTCAAGCGCGATTACGGAAACAGCATAATGGAGAGAATGTCGTTTCTGAATCTTGTGGAAAGCATAGAAACTTAGCTTTAAAATGAAAGTTAAATCTCGCTTCTAGCACAAACGGTTCAAGAGATACGGACAATTTTATGAAGGTAGTTTTTCAGAAATGAAATAATGATTCAAAATGGCAAATTACACTTTGTAAGAGGATTCAATTCAACACTACAGCTAAGTCAATGCCTAGTCTGGGATACTGAATGGAAACCCTTATTGATATATCTTTATGTCCAGTTCATGCGTTCTGGATGACTACCCCTATATAACACTCCTCTCTTGGAATCCCCCTGACCCCACTGAGCCAAGAAGTAGTTCTGTTTTGCAAGTTAAAAGGTTTATTTGATAATTTAAACAATAGATGTATATATCACACCTTATAATAAATTAATAATTGAATAGCACACTTAATTTGATATGATAAATATTAACAACGGAGAATCTGGCACTAACACGCTTCTCTATAATCAATAAGGAGTTGACATGAAATGGATAAGGTAGCACAGTGGTAAATAGGTACAGAAGTATAATGTGGTAGAGAATGCTTTAGAGGGTTCAAGGAAATGCAAGGTTGAATGAATGAAATGCAGTATAGAAAATACTCAATATGATTTCAACAAAACAATGTAATCACTTTTCTCTGGCAATCCCGTCCCCCCCTTGATGCAAGGCAAGGAAATGGAAGGAAAACACCCAGTTCTCAGAAATGCAACCAAATGTAATTCAGTTCAATCCAGCAAACTTAGACTACATAAGTTTGAAAACACAGGCCCAAATTGCTTTGATATGTGCTGGCAATGAATTGAAAAGTATGCTAAAATACTTTTAATTCCCTTTCAGAGGTTCAGGGTGATTGGTATCTAGTTAATATTAGTCCAGGCTCACACTAGCAATGATTCAGGAATGATTAGCAGGTTAAACGAATTTCTGGCAAATGGAAGGCAAGCAGCAGCAGTTTTTACATGTGAAGAAATTTGCAAATCGCGGTAAAATTCGCGAATGCGTGTTCCGCGATTGCGGTAAAACTATAGGGGGTAGGAATGCGGTTCTAGGTTCGTAGGAAAGCCACGATTCTAAGCTTTCTAAGGAAAGTTACTGCAAGTCTCTAACCCAAACGGTTACAGAGTTATGACCGATTTAATAGAGGTCGTTTTTGGTTTTGCAAATTTTAAAAGCTCAAAATGACAAGTGGCAGATTTTGCAGCTAAAATGACAGGTGACAGCTAGGAGGCAGTTCTACTTAGGTTAAATAGATTGAATTATATGATTTTAACTAAGAGAGGTGTTCTGAGTTTTGCTGAGTACTCACAAGAGATTTTGAACCGGAAAGCGACTTGGTCACGGACTTCAGTCTGGTCAGGTCTTCCCGGGTTCTGCTCACAGCGCCTGGCCTCTGGAACTGCTCACAGCATCGGGGTCAGCACTCTGGATACAATGGCCTGGTCTCTGCTAGGCACCGGTTCTCTGGGTCGGGTCCTGCCTTCTCTTTGGATATTTCTGTCACCGGGTTCTTGCAAAAGTTCTTGGCAAAATTCAGACGGCTCGCCCGGCTGTCTGAAGAGTTCAGTTGCAAAAATATTTTGAGGCCTGCTGACAAATACTCTTGCTGGCAGTAGCCTTTTTGGTTAAGGTTCTGAAGTCTCTGTTTATCTTGGAGTCTAAGTGTTGGCTCTTTGAAGATTGATGGAGGTAAGTATGGATTTTTCCGGCAGAGCGTCCCGCTGCAGATGGAATTGAAGGTCCCTATCTGTCCTGTCTGTCTGCTTTTATGTGTTTAGAACGTGGGTGTGTTCTAGCATCACTGACCCTACCTCTCTCTCAGCTTCTAATTGGTCAAACTTCCATTTATCATTTGATTGGGGAATGAACTGTGAGTCAGAGGGATGTCATTTTATGGCTTGCAGATAGGACACTCCTCTGTCAGATTGCACACATTCTATATTTGATAATAAAAGACATATTTCACAGTTACACAGTTGCTTGAAATTACATATACATGGTGTGGCTGAATTTAGCCATGTCTCTGTCCAAATCTGCTGTTTCTAAGAGCTTGCATTCAGAAATGGCACATAATTGACTTTTTAACTGATTTTTCACTTTCTGACATTGACCCAACTTTACATACATGTGTGCAGGGAGTATGGACATTAACTGATGAAGTTTCAGATTTTTAACATGCATACATTTAGAGTAATATCCACTTTTCCGCTAAAACCCCCCTGAACATACCACCGGTTCTAAAAACCTCTTAAACTGTGGGCAGAAAAATCACAAGAATTATGGTATCATTTATAAAATTTTCACATGTCTGCTCTATGAGTTATTCATCTTTTTAGAGTTATGTTCTGGCTCCAAAGGGGTGTGGTTTCCTCTCAGCACAAGGTAGAAATACTGGTTTATCCAGTTCTGCCAAGCCAGCTTGCTCTCACAGGCAGTGCTCCTCCCCTTTCCTCAGGAGGAAGCCACTTTTTACGACCATTTACGACTCCTGCCAATAAAACCTTTGCCTGAGCCAGGACAGGGCTTTGTTCACTTTCCTGCAGAGCACAGGTAATTCAATTATCAGATAGATGGCATATCCTTAGTGTGAGCAGCAAAAGGGCAGCTAGGCCTGGGAACACAGCTGTGACTCAAGTTTCACTCCTGATGGGGGTAGTTGCCAGGCAGAATTCAGTTCCTTAAGCCAGACTTTCAGCTAACTGTCATGTTTTTTTGTTGCTTTTTAAATTAACTTGCAATTTTACACATGCAGCTAGAATGCTGATTCTAAGTTTAAACTATGACATTTCAACAGTTACAAAGGCATGTGACACCAAACATAGGTCACTCATTTAATCTAAACATTTTCGATTTTAGTATCTTTAAATCCAGTGCAACTTAAACTGCTGAGTCCATAGCTCAGCCAGTTTTGTTATAAGCATTGTTCTGGGCTCTTCATTTCCCAGATTTTGTAGGCACACAACACTCCATTCTACCAAATGTCTGCTGGTGTCCAGTGAGTTTTTAGATGTGTTGCAATGTTTAAAATAGACAGTTTGAGCCTGCCTTCAGAGAAACACAGGGTGGTTTTAAACTGCCGGCTTTTGGATAGTGGTGAGTACTGGTACTGCACCCATTTTTGGGATTTAAGAAAATGAATTCCCAACAATTCTAGGTTGCATTTGGCAATCAGCATTGCCATTCCCAATGGTTTCAGACTACTGTGCGGGTAGTCCAATGGTGATTTTAAAGCGCTTTGAAGCTAACCGGCGCTACTGTTTTTCCTTTGGCAACCCATTTCCCTCATGGCAACCCGGCCTTTCATTCTCGCACTGGTGGGTGACAAGTGAGGCAACCATTTTGGTGTGCGCACAAACTGCGCAGCTTTCCTGGATTTCGGCGCACATGTGGGTTTTCCGCCATCTTGAATTTTCTAAGCCCACAGCACCAAATGTTGTGGCATGATAGCTTAAACGTGGGTCAGGACACCCAACAAGCCCCCCCACGTGACTGCACTTTGAATTTGAGTCGATGGGGAGTCGCGTGCCCCAGGGTTTTGACCCACGCACCGGTCTGTCCGCATAATCTTCTTCCTACTCTGTAGATGGCACAGTTCAGCATCTTCTTCTCCATCCGGTACTGATCGATCGGTCCTCCTCGCCGGTCCTGATGGGAATATTGGGCGGTCCACTGGGCCCATTGCGTCTTCGTTCCCGGTCTCCGGATCGTCCTCCTTGGCCAGTCTCAAGGTCTTCTTTCTCCTAGGACGACAAAGGAAGAGCGGCAATACCTACTCATAGACGTTTTTCCACCACTGTTGAGATGGTGGGACAGCATATGCATTTCATCATGACGAAACATTACATTCTTATTTTGATAAAAAACAGTATAACTAAGAGACAGTTTCATGCAAATCACAATATTTTAGAGACTAGATGTGGTATGTTTTATGATTGGAACGGAATTAGTCTGAGACAGTACCCGCTAGGATTCCAGAGGATTCCTCCAGTTGTTGCAGAGCGTGCCTGGGATGGCTACATTTCAACTGGTTTATGTGGACCCACTTGTCTTCCCCCGCTGCCAAAGGACCTTTGGGGGTGTGGATTTTATAGGCCACAGGGGAGATCTTGTCGATGATCTCAAATGGTCCCTTCCATGTAGGCAAAAATTTGCGCTGCTTGGCCTGGTTCCTTTGGAAGTTGTATAGATAGACCCGGTCTCCCACCTGATATTCCTTCCTGGAAGTTTTCAGGTCATAATGGGTCTTCATGCTATCAGCTGATCTTTCTAGATTCCGCTGAGCATACGCAAAAGCATGTTGGAGGTGTTTCCTTAAATTCTCCACATACTCATGAGTTGTGGAGGCATTTATCAGTGTCTGCTCTTGGGTCCTGTAGAGCAAATGCTGAGGAAGCACCATCTTGCGCCCAGTCATCAACTCAAATGGTGACATTTTGGTTGCAGATGAAGGGGTAGATCTGATGGCCATTAGGACCAGAGGTAATCGGATATCCCAACTTGGCCCAGAATCTGCCACAAACTTTTTTAAGATGCTCACAATTGTCCGGTTATATCTCTCTACTGCCCCAGAAGAAGCTGGTCTATAAGCAATATGCAGCTTTCTCTTGACCCCCAGTATCTCCCACATCTTTGTCATTACTTCACTGGTGAAGTGGCTACCTCTGTCTGACTCAATCCTTTGAGGTAGACCAAAACGGGAAAAGATGTGGTTAATCATCAAGGCAGCTGCCGTTTCTGCCTTGCAGTTTGGGGCTGGGAGACATTCCACCCACTTGGTAAACAAGCATGTCACAGTCAACATGTACTTATTCCCCCTAGCCGAGCGAATCACAGGGCCTACAAAGTCGATTTGTAAATCTGACCATGGGAGTGTCATTCCCCTCTTTTGTAAAGGCGCCCGGTGCGTGAGGGATGATGGCTGAAATTGTGCACACACAAGACAACCCTTCAAATATTGGTCGAGGTCCTGCCCCATGTGTGGCCAGTATGCAACCTCTCTTAAGATTTCCAATGTTGTGTGAAACCCCCTATGACCGGCGGTGGCCGCATCATGGGCGTGACTTAACATCAGGCTTCGGAATGAGGTAGGAACCACCCACTGATCGTGGCCAGCTTTGGATTTCCTTACCAACAAACCGTCTTGGATCTGGAACATTTTTGGACATTTCATCAACACTCTTAGGTCCTCTTTCCCAATGTAATCGGTATCCGTCAGGGGAAAGTTCTCAGGGTCCTCAAGGTGCTGGTAGAATTTACCAATAATTGGATCCCCCTTCTGAGCAGTAATCAAATCAGCATCAGGGGTCTCCTTACTCCATTGTGCAATTGAAAGGTCGTTGTGAGCATTTGTCTGGGACCTAGTGATAGCAGTGACCTGGATTTCCCCCAATAGGGACTCAATCTCAATTAGATCCCCTTGGATGGCCCCAGTTTTGGCCAGCTGATCAGCTAAGTCATTTCCAGTTTTGTCTGGTCCCTCTACTTTGGAATGACCCTTGATCTTTTTCCAATAGATGGTCATCTCATTCAATATGACCAGATCATCAATGTTTTGGATCAACTTCCCATGTTTCAAGGGTTTGTTGTTAGCACATAACATGCCTCTGGTTTTCCAATTAACCAGGTGCTCCACGAACCCGTTCCGTACATAATCCGAATCTGTGATTATGACCAGTTCGTGGAGTTGATGCTGGACAGCAGTGAGGATGGCCTGATGCACAGCCATCAATTCTGCCACCTGACTACTTCCGGGACCAATTTTGTATCCAGCGGAGGGTTCTGGGGACTCATTCACCCATGCATTCCCTACGCCAGCCACCAGTTCTTTCTCCCCGTTGTTGTCAACATGGTAAGAGCATCCATCCACATAGACAGTGGGCATTCCCTCACACTTGTCCTCTTCAAAGACTTTGTGTGGGGAATTAAGGTATGCCTCCGTGTTGTCCTTTATTTTTAGACTTTCGTCCCCGAGACAGTTTTCTCTGGCACAATCATGCAAGTCAGCCAGACCTCGCGCGAGTGGACTCTTCTTGTTTTGGCCATATCTGACCTCCACAGGAAAGCCTTGCATTGACAGAATCCAGGAAGTAATTCGGGAATTACTCACATTTCCGGCCCGGATTCTGTCACTTTGGAGATATTGCAGAGGCTGGTGTGGAGTCTCCACTATGATGTGTTCCCCCTGGATAAACGGGCGGTAATTCTTCAATGCCCACACCGTTGCCAGGAGTGCCTTCTCACAATCGTTGAATTTTTCCTCCACAGAGGATAAAGTTTTGCTCGCATAGGAGATTACTTTATTGACCTTGTCATGCTTTTGGTATAATACTGCCGTCAAGCACGTATTAGAGAACCCTGTCTCCAGGAAGAACTCCTTGTTTCTGACAGGGTAAGCTAGGCAAGGCGCTTGTGAGAGGCTTCTTTTGAGTTGTTTTACTGCCTCGGCTTGTTCTGGACCCCATTCCCACTTGACCCCCCCCCTTCAGGAGATGAATCAGGGGTCTGGTGATCTCTGCGTAGCCCTCAATGAACTTTCTGCTGTAATTAGTCAGTCCAAGGAGGCTCCTTAGTTCCCGCAGAGTTGTGGGGTCTTTCAGTTTCTGAAGTGCTTCCACTTTCTTTTCTTGGGGACAAAGACCCTGAGGAGTAATCTCATGCCCCAAGAAGTTAACACGGGTTTTACACCACTGTGCTTTCTGAAAGGAAAGTTTTGCTCCGGCGGCCCTCAACTGTGTCAGAACATAACGGATCTCCGCTATGTGTTCCTCCACAGATGAACTTTTGATGAGGACATCATCTACATAAGCCAGGTTACCCCTTGCACCCAAGTCGGGCATGGCCTTGTGTAGAAAAATGTTGAACTCATTACCGGAGTTAAGGTATCCGAAGGGAGTCCGGGTCCATGTGTACTGCTGGCCCCCAAAGGTAAAAGCCAGCTTGTATTGGTCCTCCCTACTGACAGGCACAGTCCAGTATCCATTGGTCAGGTCTATTGCAGTGAATACCTGTGACCCCTGGATCTGGGCCAGCCCTTGGTCAATGTAGGGCAGAGGCCATCGGGAAGTATGGACCCGTTTGTTGAGCTCCCTGAGGTCGGCACAGAGTCTCCACTGGCCGTTTGGCTTCAATATTCCCAGCACCGGATTATTGAAGGTGCTGTGGACTGGACGGATTATTCCCCGGGACTCAAGGTTCTTAATTATTTCAGTAAGGGACTCCATTGATGCGAGAGGCAAGCGATATTGCTTCACAAACACAGGAGTCATGCCAGGGTCCGTGGGGATTGTTGTTGTGTGGATGTCAGTGCGACCACAGTCATATGAGTCTACCGCAAAGAGATCTTGGAAATCCAAGAAAACTTGTTTCAACTTTTGCTTTTGTTCCAGAGTCACACAGGCATCAGCTAGGTTGACTCTCTCTTCCACCATCTGCCTGAAGCCTGGAAAGACTTCTGGTTTGGCTATTTCCGCGGCCTCCTCCAGCTGGGTGGAGAAGTCCCTGGTCAGAGTGCTGATTTGGACCGGAGGCTTCAGGTGGGAAAGGCAGCCCTCTTGTACCTGGAAAATCACCTCATCCCTCCTGAAGTCACACGTCACATCTTCCTTACCATAGGGGCAGGAAGTGTACACCAGGAAGTTCCCCCCATGCCGGGTGAAAATCCTGTCTGGTGTTGTATTGTCCTCACTGTCACTGTCAACACAGTCCTTGGGGATTGGTCCTAACAGTTCATTTACAAGATCAATGGAGAAATGTCGGTCATCAACCGCCATTCCAATAATGGTGCCTGCGGCTAGAGTAATACTCTTTAAGTCGCTGTTATCCACCTCTATTAGAATGGTGTCATGTTCTATGTTGACTAATGGAGTTGGGTTTACCCCCAACCCTTGCTGTTGGAAAGAAGCATTTAGATGTATGTAAGCATCAGGGTTTTTCAACTCTTGTCCCCTTTTAACTTTCACTTCCAGGGAGAATTGTCGGGTCCTTTCTGGGATGGTGACTTCCCCTTTAATCTGAATTTCAACTGCATAAGGTAGCAATTGAGCTGACCTAAATGCTTTTTCTGGATCATCAAAGCCCATGGGATTATCCGCTAATCGGGACCAAGCTTTGAAGTTTATTAGGTCCAAACTAATGGCAAAGCGATTGAGAATGTCACTGCCTAAGTAAAAGGCGGCAGGGACGTCTCGCACGACCCAACAATTGTGGACTATGCTCTTGTTGCCAATGGAGATTTTGAGCATACACCTGCTTGGCAGGAGATGTTTGAAATTAGGCGCTTCCAGGTCCATTTCCCATTTGTCTATCAGTTTGAATGTGGGAATGGCTGGATCTTTTGGGAGTTGGCGGAACATGGCTTCGCTGATGAAGCTCTTACCGTTGTTCACACACACTCGAGCGGGAACAGAGTCCTTCCCATCATTTAACTGAACAGGGATGAACAACTGCTCTCCAATTTGCTGAATATCAGCCAGGCTCTGAGCTGATTTCACATCTTTCTGGACTATTGGAGTGGGAGTTTCTGATTGTGGATTAGTATAGAATCTCAGAGTGTTTCCTTCCAGCGTGGAGTACCACTTTAGACTGGAAGGCAGGTTGATTTTCAGAAATAGAGAGGACCCCCCATCACCAGTCTGTTGTCCTACTGCTATTACTGTCACGTCTGGAATTTGGCTATTCTGGAAGTGAAATTCTACTTGGTCAGATTTTTGTTCAACCATGTGGCATGTGCCGTTTAAACTAACATGCTTGACACTCTGTTTTAATTTTATTGGTCGGCTAGTCTGGGTCCAGAGGACCTTGTTTACACAATCTATTAGGGGTGACAACCTTCTCAGGAGGTCATTCCCTAGTAAACAAGGGGTGCCCTCCGGGGTCACAACTATGACCGGGTGTTTCAACTTATGTCGCCCAATTTTAATGTCCAAGTCTGCAGTCCCCTCAACGGGAATTTCCTTCCCGTCAAAGTTCTGTAGTTGTCCCGGAAGAGAGGTGAGAGGAATTTGGTAATTCTCTCCCCTTCCTGCATTCAGTTCGTCAAAGGCCCTTCTGGACAGAAGGGTAGCTTGAGATCCAGTGTCCACCAGTGCCGAGATTGTACCCTGCCCCTGTACTTGTACCGGGGCATAATATCTTCCCTCCTTCTCCTCAAGGGGGCACAGGTAATGTACATTTTTGGACAACTGGTGGGCTAACATTCTGGTTTTGGACATTGCTAGCGAAGAGATTTGGGCAGAATTCTGTGGAGAGTCTTGGGAATCTGAAAGAAAAATTTGGCAACTGGAGATCAGAGCCATTGTGGGTTCCCCTGGTTCCGGTTCTGGGCCGCCCCCCCCTTTTTGGAGGCAGTCACGAGGATGGGTTTGAACCAGGGGATTTTCTTGCTGTTGGTTCTGGGATGAGATGGTGGGCGGCGGTAGCTCAGTCTCCACATCTCCCCAGTCTGGATTTGCATCCCTAGGGACCCATTTTTCTTTGGGAGGAGTTCCCCCCTCTCTGAAGGAGAAGATCCTTTTCCCAGGATCCTCTGAGGATCCCTCTCCCTCAAATTGGAAGATCTGTACCTCCTCCTCAAACTGAGTCTGTTTGGGTCTTTTGTTTCTCCTACCCCCCCTCTGCTCCTTAGGAGGCAGACTTTCAGGGGCAAGAGATTTTGTTTCCGGTTCCTGGGTTTCCAGGGGCTGTTTACAAGTGAGGAAGGAAGCTTCCTCCAAGGCTTTACACCCCCCTTCCCTTTGTGCCTCCTCCCTGGGAACCGGTGTGTTATCGGGGTGCTGCCCCCGTCATTGTTCTGGAGCACCAGGTCCAGAGTTGGGTACGTTCTGCGCCGGCACGCCCATCTGAGGGTTCTGCTGAGCCCTCAGTATGTGACCCAGGTCCCGCGCCATGTTTTGAACCTGGCGCTCTAACTGGGAAACCCGCTCAGGCTGATACGGGGCCCTGTTTTCTCCCCTGGGCTGATCCCGGGAAGGGTAGCTGTCCCTCCTCTGGTAATACCCCGGGTTGGGAAGATTTGGGTACCCCTCCACCCTTGGCCTCCCCTCTCCCGGATTCAGTGGTCTGGGCTCAGGGAATTGGGGAAAGAAGGATGGATGGTTTTGGGGCTGAAAGTCGGGTGGATATCTGGGGAAAAAGTTCTGCCCAGGGTTTGGTAAATTTCTGCCCTCCTGTGGGAAGTTTGGAGGGAAGTTCCCTGGGTTAGGTGCTTGTCTGGATCCCCCCCCTTGGGCTGGAGGAGTCCACACATAACCCAGGATGGGTCGATTTCCCTTGTAACGGGGACTTACATAATCAGGAGAGCGAGGGACCCCATTTGTGGGGCTGCCTCCTTGGCTCCCTGTCTGTGACTGACCCGAGGACCTCCTGGGCCTAGCATTATTAGGTGCAGGCAGGTTTTTAGGCCCCCCCATCTCCAAATCCAAAACGGGGGTGACCTTTACCTCTGCCACCTTGGCAGCAGCAGGGGTGCTGTTGGCTTTGGGGTTTTTCTGGGCATTACTTTTGCTATCTATCGGTTTCTGCACCTCATAGATCCGGGTAGCCTGTTCAATGACCCAGTCTAAAGATCTTTTCTCGTGAAAATCCCTCACGAGCTGGGTCATGATATATTTGGGCAAGGCATGGAAAAACGTATTTATAAATTCCCTGCTATCCGTGCGCACCCTTCTTGTGGTCTGTGCAAAAGCCCGCTTTAACTCCTGCACAAATTCTTGTGGGGCCTGATCCTCCCCACATTGCAAATTGTAGGCTGCCTTGCGAGCCTCTTGAGGATTTCTGTGAACAGAAAAATGTTTCAAGATGGCCGCCTTATAGGTGGACCATCCTAAATGATTTTGGTCCTCCAGCCCCGCAAAGAAACTGGAGTATTCCGGGGAGAAGGTCCACTTTACATATTGAATACAGCTTTGGCTGTCCTTCAAATGGAAAGTCTCCATCATTTGTTCAAACAACTCTAAGTGCTCCCAAACAGAATACTTAGCGTTCTTATGGTAAGGCGTGATGACGCTCCTGATCGCCTTAATCTGCTTTAAGGGGTCCTTAAGCAAGGCCCTTTTTGCCTTATTGGCCTTTTTGGTTCGGGTAACCCTTGTCCATTCTTCCTCGGACTCAGAGGCACTGCTCCCAGAGGTTCCCGTCTGTTCTTCCAGGTTTTCCCGGATTCTGCGAGCCTGGGAATGGCTGGCAGAATGTGGGGACCTGGTCTCCTGTGTCCTGCGCAGTTCAGAGGAGTCTTCAGATTCCTCCTTGCTGCCAGGATTTGATGGGTACCCCCCCCACTGACCTAACTGGGCAGAGGTTTTCAGGATGCCCTTAATGGGCCTACTCTCCTGGGGTTCCCCATTGAACTGTACTGTACTTGGGTGCCCATACCCGGATGCCCACCCCTCCATTCCTGAGTGGTACTGGCCTATGAGCCCCATACTCTTAGCTGGATAGTAATCTGCCATCCCTGTGGCCCTGTGCTCATGTGCGCCAGGGGACATGGGGGTGGTAGAGTCCAGGGACTGGGGGAGATGAAGGCCCCTGGTGTTAGGGCTCCTGCGGTTATGGTCAGGAGTCTCTCTTTCCCAGCGGACCTCATCTCTATCCGCCCCTGCTCCCTGTTGCAATGCAAGAGCCTGCATTTGTGCTTTCAGTTCCTCTGTTAAGGCCTTACTCGACTCTATCAGTTTCTCCTGCATCGCTACCTGTTGCTGGAGCCTCTCATTGTGCTGGCAGAGAGCCTCATTTTCCCTCTGTGCTTCCTGGTTGGTCCTGGAGAACTGGGCCAGTCTTTGCTGCAGGAGGGTTACCTCCTGAGCTGTGTCCCTATTGGCCTGCTCCTTTCTTGCTAGAGCATCCTCCACCCTCCTGGTGTGCTCTAACAAGTTCTGGTGTTCTTTTTGGAGGTCACTCAGTCCCTGGTGGGCCAGGTGATTTTCTTCCATTTTCCTTTTTAAATGGCAGACTTCCTGGCCTAAGGCGTCTCTTTCCTGACTAAGAGCCTGCATTTGTGCCGCCAGGTCGTCCCTCTGCCTTTGAAAGGCACCAGCTTTCTGGCGTTCTTCATCAAACTCTGCCTGGGTATCCAGGTCTTTCAAGATCAGCTTGTTGCTCTCTACCTTCACTCTATCTAGATGACTTTGCAGGGTGGCTACCTGCTCCGTGCATGCCCTGTTAAAGTCTAATTGTTGCTCCAGCTTTTTCTGGCTCTGCAGTAAGGAGTCCAAACTGTCTTGGTGCTCCTTCTGCAGGGCCAGAAATCTGGTATCCTGGTCAGCCTTTTCCTGTTGCAGTATATCCATATCCTCCTTTATTTTAGTGATGTACCGTCTGCTGTCATTTTCTGACTCCTGGCTCCTCTGCAGCCTCTGCTCAGAAGAGACCAGGTCAGATTGGACCTTCTCTAACACCATCTGTTGCCTATTTGCCAGATTTTGGCTTTCAGCACATCTATCCCGCATGTCTCCCATATATAGGTACAGGTATGCTGCTATCCTGGCAATCTTATTGTGTTCCTCTTTGGCTTTAGGAGCCATATATAGTTCACTCAGGGCCACATGTAAGGGACCCTGATCTCTATATATATCTGACCCTGTTTCAGTGACCTGTCGCGTGATGGCCTGCAACCAGGCATCCTGGCCCTGTTCAGTCCATTCACCTCTCACAAATAGTTTATGTAAGAGGTGCTCTCTGGCTATTTTCATGTCTACTAAGGTCGTCATTCTAGAGATTGGTCTCTGTCCTGACTTACAGAAGTTTGTATTTTATTTTTGCAGAACAGAACTTTTCTTGGAGTGTCCCTTTTGAGGAGTGCTTTACAGCATAATGCAGCGTGGTGATCCGACTGGATGTATGTATCCCGTCAGTTAGCACACTGTATTAAGCTGCACAAGTGGTATTCTAACCCAAACGTCCGGCTCGAGCCCCCAATTTGTAAGAGGATTCAATTCAACACTACAGCTAAGTCAATGCCTAGTCTGGGATACTGAATGGAAACCCTTATTGATATATCTTTATGTCCAGTTCATGCGTTCTGGATGACTACCCCTATATAACACCCCTCTCTTGGAATCCCCCTGACCCCACTGAGCCAAGAAGTAGTTCTGTTTTGCAAGTTAAAAGGTTTATTTGATAATTTAAACAATAGATGTATATATCACACCTTATAATAAATTAATAATTGAATAGCACACTTAATCTGATATGATAAATATTAACAACGGAGAATCTGGCACTAACACGCTTCTCTATAATCAATAAGGAGTTGACATGAAATGGATAAGGTAGCACAGTGGTAAATAGGTACAGAAGTATAATGTGGTAGAGAATGCTTTAGAGGGTTCAAGGAAATGCAAGGTTGAATGAATGAAATGCAGTATAGAAAATACTCAATATGATTTCAACAAAACAATGTAATCACTTTTCTCTGGCAATCCCGTCCCCCCCTTGATGCAAGGCAAGGAAATGGAAGGAAAACACCCAGTTCTCAGAAATGCAATCAAATGTAATTCAGTTCAATCCAGCAAACTTAGACTACATAAGTTTGAAAACACAGGCCCAAATTGCTTTGATATGTGCTGGCAATGAATTGAAAAGTATGCTAAAATACTTTTAATTCCCTTTCAGAGGTTCAGGGTGATTGGTATCTAGTTAATATTAGTCCAGGCTCACACTAGCAATGATTCAGGAATGATTAGCAGGTTAAACGAATTTCTGGCAAATGGAAGGCAAGCAGCAGCAGTTTTTACATGTGAAGAAATTTGCAAATCGCGGTAAAATTCGCGAATGCGTGTTCCGCGATTGCGGTAAAACTATAGGGGGTAGGAATGCGGTTCTAGGTTCGTAGGAAAGCCACGATTCTAAGCTTTCTAAGGAAAGTTACTGCAAGTCTCTATTTTGCAGCTAAAATGAGAGGTGACAGCTAGGAGGCAGTTCTACTTAGGTTAAATAGATTGAATTATATGATTTTAACTAAGAGAGGTGTTCTGAGTTTTGCTGAGTACTCACAAGAGATTTTGAACCGGAAAGGGACTTGGTCACGGACTTCAGTCTGGTTAGGTCTTCCCGGGTTCTGCTCACAGCGCCTGGCCTCTGGAACTGCTCACAGCATCGGGGTCAGCACTCTGGATACAATGGCCTGGTCTCTGCTAGGCACCGGTTCTCTGGGTCGGGTCCTGCCTTCTCTTTGGATATTTCTGTCACCGGGTTCTTGCAAAAGTTCTTGGCAAAATTCAGACGGCTCGCCCGGCTGTCTGAAGAGTTCAGTTGCAAAAATATTTTGAGGCCTGCTGACAAATACTCTTGCTGGCAGTGGCCTTTTTGGTTAAGGTTCTGAAGTCTCTGTTTATCTTGGAGTCTAAGTGTTGGCTCTTTGAAGATTGATGGAGGTAAGTATGGATTTTTCCGGCAGAGCGTCCCGCTGCAGATGGAATTGAAGGTCCCTATCTGTCCTGTCTGTCTGCTTTTATGTGTTTAGAACGTGGGTGTGTTCTAGCATCACTGACCCTACCTCTCTCTCAGCTTCTAATTGGTCAAACTTCCATTTATCATTTGATTGGGGAATGAACTGTGAGTCAGAGGGATGTCATTTTATGGCTTGCAGATAGGACACTCCTCTGTCAGATTGCACACATTCTATATTTGATAATAAAAGACATATTTCACAGTTACACAGTTGCTTGAAATTACATATACATGGTGTGGCTGAATTTAGCCATGTCTCTGTCCAAATCTGCTGTTTCTAAGAGCTTGCATTCAGAAATGGCACATAATTGACTTTTTAACTGATTTTTCACTTTCTGACATTGACCCAACTTTACATACATGTGTGCAGGGAGTATGGACATTAACTGATGAAGTTTCAGATTTTTAACATGCATACATTTAGAGTAATATCCACTTTTCCGCTAAAACCCCCCTGGACATACCACCGGTTCTAAAAACCTCTTAAACTGTGGGCAGAAAAATCACAAGAATTATGGTATCATTTATAAAATTTTCACATGTCTGCTCTATGAGTTATTCATCTTTTTAGAGTTATGTTCTGGCTCCAAAGGGGTGTGGTTTCCTCTCAGCACAAGGTAGAAATACTGGTTTATCCAGTTCTGCCAAGCCAGCTTGCTCTCACAGGCAGTGCTCCTCCCCTTTCTTCAGGAGGAAGCCACTTTTTACGACCATTTACGACTCCTGCCAATAAAACCTTTGCCTGAGCCAGGACAGGGCTTTGTTCACTTTCCTGCAGAGCACAGGTAATTCAATTATCAGATAGATGGCATATCCTTAGTGTGAGCAGCAAAAGGGCAGCTAGGCCTGGGAACACAGCTGTGACTCAAGTTTCACTCCTGATGGGGGTAGTTGCCAGGCAGAATTCAGTTCCTTAAGCCAGACTTTCAGCTAACTGTCATGTTTTTTTGTTGCTTTTTAAATTAACTTGCAATTTTACACATGCAGCTAGAATGCTGATTCTAAGTTTAAACTATGACATTTCAACAGTTACAAAGGCATGTGACACCAAACATAGGTCACTCATTTAATCTAAACATTTTTGATTTTAGTGTCTTTAAATCCAGTGCAACTTAAACTGCTGACTCCATAGCTCAGCCAGTTTTGTTATAAGCATTGTTCTGGGCTCTTCATTTCCCAGATTTTGTAGGCACACAACACTCCATTCTACCAAATGTCTGCTGGTGTCCAGTGAGTTTTTAGATGTGTTGCAATGTTTAAAATAGACAGTTTGAGCCTGCCTTCAGAGAAACACAGGGTGGTTTTAAACTGCCGGCTTTTGGATAGTGGTGAGTACTGGTACTGCACCCATTTTTGGGATTTAAGAAAATGAATTCCCAACAATTCTAGGTTGCATTTGGCAATCAGCATTGCCATTCCCAATGGTTTCAGACTACTGTGCGGGTAGTCCAATGGTGATTTTAAAGCGCTTTGAAGCTAACCGGCGCTACTGTTTTTCCTTTGGCAACCCATTTCCCTCATGGCAACCCGGCCTTTCATTCTCGCACTGGTGGGTGACAAGTGAGGCAACCATTTTGGTGTGCGCACAAACTGCGCAGCTTTCCTGGATTTCGGCGCACATGTGGGTTTTCCGCCATCTTGAATTTTCTAAGCCCACAGCACCAAATGTTGTGGCATGATAGCTTAAACGTGGGTCAGGACACCCAACAACTTTTACAGGTTTAAAAGCGGAGAAGGGACAAACAATTCTATGATGCAGTTTTGGACAGGTTAAATGTTTTGAATCAGATTATTTTAAGCTAAGAGATGGGTTCTGCACAGTTCTAGCTGGGTACTCACACTACAAATTTGAAAGGAATGTCCTCGTCACAGATCTGTTCAACAAGTTTAGCTGCGGTTCTCTCTGCTCGGCGGGTCAATCAGGCACCGGTTCTGTTCACAGCAGTCTGGGTCTCTGGTTCTGCTGGTCTGGATCAAGTCGATTCTGGATACCGCACTGCTTTCTGGGCAGTGGTTCTGTTCTGTATACACGGGACTCTTAGCAAGCAGCAAACCGCACAGCCTGGTGGTTGAATAGTTTGCAAAAGATGTTGAGGCCTGCTGAAGAGTTCAGCTCTTTGGAGTTTTTGTTCTGGAATTAGTCTGGATCTCTGGAGTTCTGGTTTCTGGAGTTCTCCGTCAGCGTGCTGCGCAGGAATTCAGTTGAAGGTAGGAAAATGAATGTCCGTGTCCGACTTCCAGTGGCTCTTTTTATGTCTTTTGAAAATGGGTGTGGATGCTAACTTTCTATGCCCAACCCACTCACGATTTGATAGGTCAAGGATTTCTCTTTGACCTGATTTGAGAAGGGAGCAGTGAGTCAGAGTGAGTCAGAGTCTTACAGTCTATTGAAGAAACGCCCCTTTACTTTTACTTAGAAAATTAATTTTTCATAACTGACAGGTTTCCCAGATACACACGTCGAATATGTACATATCATATATCACATAAGGTAGTCTCTGTTCCAACTCTGATGTTTCTAAGAGCTTGCATTAAAAAATGACAACTTATTTTCGTTTTTGGTAGCTTTTGCAACATTGGTTTTTCATCAAATCTTTACACAGACCTGTACCCTCTTCCTGAGCATATTAATCTAAGTTATCGTGTCTCTAGCATAAATACAGTGTTTGCAGAATTCATAATTCCCGGTGTTTGGCCTCAGAACATCACAGAGCGACCAGCCTAGTCTTGAACTGGGAGTGAATGTGTCATTATAAAGATCCCAAAGTTGTACATTTCTGCCATCTGGTTACAATTAGGTATCAGTATTCTTATAAAACATATATTTGCCTTCAATTCACTTCACTTCAGTGTTTGGGTCCGCCCCCAGAAGCTTGGGGAGTCAGATGGTCACATGGCCTTCTTTGCTGGCAGGGCACTGTTTACAGTCAACACCCAAATCAGCATATCCTATTCAATGGAAAGAGTCTATCGTGTTGGGTCCTGCAGGCTGGAGGAGAAACCCCTCCCTCTCAATCAACAGGGCCATGTGATATCCTGCCTTCTTGTGTGGAGTTCTGAGGTGAGAAGGTTTCCCAGCCTCTTCGACTGTTAATTGAATCAGCATGTCTTCTGGCAACAGCAGGTGTTTAAGAATTTTAATTAACCAAAAGGCTTTGACGTTTCCAGCTGGCACAGGATCCTTTTGCAACTCCTGAAGTACAGTTCTCCTGTCAGAGTTTAGACCGCTAGCGCCGGTTTGTGTCCAATGCCGGTACTGCACCCATTTTTTCCGGAGTTGTCTTGAATTATCTCCATTTCAAAAAGGGGATTTTCTTGATAGTATATGATCATTGTTCAACATGGCCTTGGTGTGGATTCTGCAGTAGAATAATTTTTTGCCCCTAATTTAAGCCATTTTTGACATTAATTAAAACTGATTTTGAACAGATGGTCTCCTGTATTAGCTATTTTGCAATGTTTGAAATGGATATTTTAAGCTTGCAATCAGAGAAACAGAGGTGGTTTAAAAGCGCTTTTGAGCTAACAGGCCCTGCTGTTTTTCCTTGGGCACCACCTTTTACCCATGGTGCTTCCGGTCCATCACGCTCGCACTGGTGGGTGACAGGTTAGGCGACCATTTTGGTGTGCGCAAAACTGCGCGGTTCTCCTGGATTCTGGCGCAACGTGGGCTTTTCGGCCATCTTGGATTTCCTAAGCCCACAGCACCAACTGTTGCAGCTTAATGACTCAAACGTGGGTCAATACCCCTGACAGTTTGGAGACCAAACAATATTTCGTGGACTTTTTCCTTCCAGACCCTGACAGAGGTATAGGATAGGTGTTAGAATAGCAGTTAGAGAAGATAGGAGAGATGAAGAGCACCATTGAGGAAGAGCGTGAAGAGATGGATGGGGGAGAGAGGGTGAAAAACTGCAGTGCACGAGACCGCACTAGACCATACAGTAATGCAGCAATCTGGAAGCAAGTGCCTGGCCTAGGTTACATCATACAGCAGAAAGGCACGACACCTAGAGGTGAGTTATATGGACAGAGGGAGAACCTAGATAGAGGGATAGAGGGAAAATACTGATTTGAAGAACAACAGGAATGCAAAAACACACAGATTAAACTTTCCTAGAAAATGGGAAAAGCCTAATTATAAACACAACAGCAAATGCAAAAACACACATATTTGACTTTCCTAGAAAGATGGGAAACAAGCCTAATAATAAACACAAAAGCAAATGTGAAATCTCACAGATTCGACTTTCGTAGAAAGTGGGGGAAAGCCCCTCAGGCTAATTATGACAATTCACCTAATCCCAAATACGGATAACAAACAAATGTCAAGTGCAGTAGATTGCAGAATTACATAATAGAAGTAATATGAGAGGGGGACAGTTAAATAGGGAGCATTAATGGCATTCCCCTTGCCTGCACCTTTCTTAACTTTACAGTTGCTGCTGGTAGACGGCTGTTTTGCATGCTCCCACAGTGAACACCAGCAAACACACTCTGGAGCTGCTACCACAGGAGCTGCCCTTTGCCTCAGGGCCCTTAGCCAAGGGGCTGCATGGACAATGGGGCTGCCCTGGAGGGTTCAGTACATATGTCAGTTAGTCAATCACACCATGGGGGCGGGAAGAGAGGAGAGAGGGAGGGAGGGAATCAAGAGGAGACTAACCAGCTAATAAAAGCCACGAGGTGGCAGATAGGTACACTTAAAATGGAATTTCACTGCCCGGAATGAGACGATAAGGTACACAAGAAGTTATCCCAATGCTAATAACAGAAGGCCCAAGATGTTAAGAAGCACAGCTTCACTCACTGCATGCCGCTCAGCGACAGAAGGAGAGAGAGGTTTGACAAAGGGAACACTATCTGCCTAGGATTTGCTAGGGCAGCTAGCCAATCACGCCACGGGACGGGAATAGAGGAGGGAGGGAAGGAATCAAGAGGAAACTAATGAGCTAACACAAGCCTTGCAAGGATCTGCATATCAATCAAATAAGGATATATGACGTAATTTACAAAGATATAGGGCTTCATTACCAGTCTGCTGGTATGAAGCCAGTGAATCTATCATGCCATATCATGCCAGTAGTACCTTTTCTGGCTACCAGAGTGACAGAATCACTGGCTATTTCCAACTCTGCAGGTGTGCACATCTCCCATAGCTGGTCATTGGTGATTGGTCATTGAATGATACTACTCCAGTCTTGTGATACTCCAGAGAGTTGTGGGCAGTCAAATGGGCATGCACTTGTTGACACTGAATATGCAGGGTGAGTGTGGGATGTGCATTTGTGCCATCGCCCTCATCCCCCTTAGCCTGTGACCCATGCAGCAATGCATGTGTAGTTGTACATGTACTCACACAACATCCAAGTCCTCCTTTGTCCTCTTTAACGTGCCATTTACGCCAGCAGGGTGCTGTTCTGCAGGACCATGGAGTTGCGGGTTGATCATGGGAAGTGGACACAGCAGTGCGTGATTGTCAAGTCAGGGTCACATGTCGCCTGAACATTGAGTGCACGGTATGCTCTGAGGCATGGGGGGGCACTAGCTCTACATGTGTGCAGTCCAATGCTGCAACACATCGGGCATGGCCATAATTGCATGGAAGCAGGCCTTGATAGCATTTGCATGTGCCTGGGTGGCTGGGAGACAAATGTGCTGGCCCACATGGCACAGGATGGCCTCCAATACCTGCACTCTGGAGAATACAGACTGCAATATGCCATGCCGCTGGCTCATGCAGTGCTGGATCGTGCCTGTCGTGAGGTTATGCGGGACCAACACCAGTTTCAACAGCAGTGATATGGCGGTTGTGATGCCAATTCTGCTCTCAATATCATCCTGGATTAGGTTCACAAGTTCTAGCATTGTCTCCCTGTTCAGGCAATACAAGGTGTGTATCTGTCAGCGCCCAGGGTGTTGCCCTTGTGCGAGGAAACACAACATGCCTCTGTCTCACCATTTGCATTCCAATCATCCTTATCCTCCTCCTGCACTCTCTTTCCTTGTGTAGCCACTGATGAAGCTCCAGCTCCATGAGCTAAACTCCAGCATGCAGCACATCCATGTACATAGCTACAACAATGAGTGAGAGCATGGTTGTGTTTGGGAGTATTTTGGGGTGGGTGTGGTCCTCTAGGTGTGGTTCCTGTGTGGATCTGGGTGGACTGGGTGCACCTGTGGACTTCTTTCCCCCACCTGGGCCCATTTACCGGCTTCTCTGCTGAGCCGGTGTTTCCGGCATGGATTTGCTGCTAGTACATTTGTCTGCCTGCATTAACGGCAAGTCCATGCTGATATGTGCCTGTGTTTCCGTGATGCGGATATTAGCGTTGGGTGCCAGGGATGTTGCCGCTGGTACCTTTGCCTGTGTTACCATCACCGTTGGTACAGTGTCCGCTGTTACCGGCACCAGTGTTTCTGGCATCATGAGCCTGGATGTGCCAGTCCATTTATAGTGCCAGTATATGGTGATAACAGCACTTTATTACCAGACAGGCACTCTTGTAAGGGCCCCCATTGTCAAGAGTTATAGAGCTACATGTGGTCACTCTAGTGTGTTTCCTGGGAATGTCACCGGCTTAGTAGCTGTTTAGCATCATGAAACCGTGGAGATATAATAGAGAAGCCCAGCACCTATTCCTTTTATCTTTGATCTTGCGATAGTGCCGCAAATTGGTGTTGGAGTTTTAGAGACATCGTCAGCTGGTATGCTGGCATTAAAATCCCCAGCATTGAGGATCTGGATTTTGTCATTGTAATGTTCAATTAAGGTCTCAATAGATCTTAGTGTAGCTTGGTGCGCTTAGCCAGTAGGTGTATCATACAAGTTGATAATGAGAACAAAAATGGATTTGACAGCTATAGGGGTCAGCTGAATCATAACTGCTAAGGTGTTGTCCATGGGAGTATACATCTTCATAATCGAGAGTGAATTATCAGAACTGATAATGAAACCACCCCTATGTCTGACTTTTAGTCCTCTGTTGGCAGGAATATTAATTGATTGGCAACCATCAATTTCCAGATTGTCAATAATCTAGGTTTCTTGAAGTATCACCACTGAGATCCTGTAGATGAAGTTAAAGAGGCCCTCAGGCTCAGAGCATTGGGAGAAATCACAGGTGTTCCAGGACAAGATCGACATATGACTGCTATGGTCTACAAAAACGACAGGGTTGTAAAGTGGACAGTAACCACTGCCAACAATTAGCTAAACCGTCAGTTTCTTGTTCCAGGTTTTGGTGAGGACTCACATGCCTTTTTCCAGAGGAGTCGATGGCAATAGTAAGAGGTTCAAAAAGAGGACACAAGGTAGCTTTAGCTTGCGTTAAGGCTGTTTCCCCATTTACGATTTATCAAGACCTGAGAGATGGACAAGGGCATGGATATTGTAATTGTTGGGGTCTCCTCCACCCTTATAAAGTCAGGGGCCTTCAAGTGAATACTAACCATGCAACTGTTGTAGCCAAGTTTTCCCAAATGATTGTCATGCAGCATAATACGATCTAATACAGTGTTGTTATAAAAATAGACAATAACACATGCATAATAAGAGTCTTCTAGTATGTCGACAATATCAATATCATCACTATGTAGTGTGATGAATCCTGCAGACTCCTCACAGGCTCCCAGCATAAAGTCTCCTCCCATGTGGCCAGGGGAAGGCAGTCGCTACCTGATCCTAAGCCTGGCAGTGGCATTTGCAGAGTGTATCACATGGGAGGAGAAGGCAGTCAAAGCAATATGAGGACTCGGTCAGGGCGAACACAATATTCATCATCTCTGGAGTGGGAGAATTTCCTAGTACCTGATTACTTGATGGCTTGTTGTTATTGTCAAAATATAGAGAACAACAAAGTAAAATCACCCCCACCAGAAAAAACCACAATTCTCAATGGAACTACAAAAAATGTATCAAATTTTATTCAATCTCATAAAAACCGTCTAAAAAGTCAAAACAATTTATAAAAACAAGGACAAAGTGCACTTATCCTTTTCCCTCACTCTCTGGCCAGCCTCCCTTGGCCCTCCTCCTACCCCTACCTGCGAGGCTAAGAACCTTGGTGTCATTGACTCCACACTTTCCTTCTCGCCCCATATCTCTGATGTCTCTAAAAAGTCAAACCTCCGACTGCAGCTCCTCAGAGTTATTCTGCCTTTCCTCTTCTTCCCCCAGAAGCTCATGGTATCCCAAGCTCTGGTTCGCTCTAGCTTGGACTATTGTAACAGCCTCTTTCTAAATCTACCTGCCTCTACTCGCCGCCCTCTACAACGTATCCAGAACAGGACTGTAAGTCTTGTCCTTGGCCTCAAGCCCTGGGATCGTATCTCTCCAGCTTTGAAATCTCTCCATTGGCTCCCAGTGGATGCAAGGATTAAATTCAAAACCCTCTGCATTGTCCACAAGGCTTTCTGGGGCCTGGGTCGAAAATACTTTCAGCTGTCCCTCCGCAAATACCTCTCCTCTCGAGCTCTTCACTCCCCTAACTCTAACTCCCACAGGGTCAGTTGTTTTTTAAAGAAACGAGCTGGGGGTAGATCTCTTTCTTCGGCTGGGGCCTCCCTCTGGAACAGCCTCCCTGCCACTCTAAAACTTGAGGAGAACCATCTCCGGTTCCGGAAGCACCTCAAAACCTTCCTCTTTGTTTCTGCCTTCGCTCCCCTTCTCCCCTGCTGATCTGCTCTCTTGGCACTGTGCACCTGGCCACCCTCTGTCCCCTGGGCACAGGTACCTGCTCACCCTGCCACCTTCCTGCACTGTCTCCTGGCCACCCCTTGCACTGGGGACTGTATATGTACCCATACAAACCCCCCCCCTTTTTTCTTCTTTTCTGCACTTATTCAGACTTACCCAGTCTGCTGCCTTAAACACAGCACTTGCCACTTGCTGGCTGCACTACCACAGTTTGCCTCAATTTTCTATTTATTTTATTTATCTGCGCTCCTCGGCTTCTGCACTTTCCACTCTCCCCCTTCCATGCACTTTTTCCCTTTTCCCTTTCCCATGCACTTGCACGTTCACAATGTCACTGGGCCTAGTAAGATTGTTTTTTTATTGTGCTGTGTTCTCCCTTTTTCCCCTCCCTTGCCTAGTCGCGCTCTGAAACACTTGTGTACGAGCACGATACAAATAAAATATCATATCATATCACGTGACAATAACTGATTTTACAATCTTCATTTGCAATGATTCAACACTGATGTCAAATTGACTTCGGTAGAGTCCACCTTATAGTTCACAATAGCATATACAGGTGAGACAATAATCCCTCGCCGGGTTTCAAATAGGTAGAAAAAACACACACATATAACTAGTACAAAACATTACTAGTCTTTTGCCTCGACATGTTTCAGTTCTCAGATTTAATACAGAACTTTCTTCAGGAGGAACAAAACTTTATTTGTCACTTCGACCTTGACAACATTTCTAAGAACACTGAAAAAATGTGATCTTGATACTGTTTTTCACAAGTGGGTATGCTGGTGATAAGGTGATAAAAACAAACCAGGAGCAAAATTAGCCCATGGTGTACATTTACATTCACTTTACAAAGACAGTCTTATTCCATCTACCTGGAGGCAGAAAATTAATTATTTACCTCAAGGCTCTGTGGTTAAGTCCACAACATCTACTGGGATTTATAAATTAACTAGTTCCACCATATCCCAAACTTTATTGGGCAGGGTAATCTGTAATAATACAGGAAATATATGTCAGACTTGAACGAGAACCCATAACAACACACATTGCCGCCATGCGCCCCTTTAATCATTTCCACATCTAGAAAAACTACCAAAAAGCTACAAAAAAAACTGACCAACAATACAGAAGTATTGCTATGAAACCTCTTGACACAATTAACTAACCACTTAGTGGTTCCTCCTTCGTTACTTGCCCAAACTATATTAAGGGCTCAGGACCACTCCTCTAGAACCAGGACCTGCCAGGCAAACCTCTTGGGCTTTGAGGTTCTCGACTCTTAAGAAGGAAGCCCCCACGAAAAATAAACAGTTTGGCATACTGCAAGGGGACTTGTGGGAAAATCCCACACTCTTTCCCCACGTTACATCTACAAAACGGCACACTCGCTTACCATGAGCACGTTACTGTAGCCTCCTGGTTTCTTCCTAAACTCGGATGAAATCGAAAGGGGGCACCAGGTCTCCCCAGGACGCTACAATGCTGCTTCCCTGAGCAACTAGACAAGTAAAGGAATACCTTTAGTTAGAAGCATAGGCTTTACGGGGTTCTATTTTTTCCCCTTGGCTGATCCCGGGAAGGGTAGCTATCCCTTCTCTGGTAGAACCCTGGGTTGGGAAGATTTGGGCACCCCTCCACCCTTGGCCTCCCCTCTCCCGGATTATGTGGTCTGGGCTCAGGGAAGTGGGGAAAGAAGGATGGATGATTTGGGGGTTGGAAATTGGGTGGATACCTGGGAAAAAAGTTCTGCCCAGTGTTTGGGGAATTTCTGCCCTCCTGTGGGAAGTTAGGAGGGAAGTTCCCTGGGTCAGGTGCTTGGCTGGATCCCTCCCTTGGGCTGGAGGAGTCCACACATAACCCAGGATGGGTCGGTTTCCCTTGTAATGGGTACTTACATAATCAGGGGAGCGAGGGACCCCATTTGTGGGACTACCTCCTCGACTCCCTGTCTGTGATTGGCCCGAGGGCCTTGTGGGCTTGGAATTAGTTTGTGCAGGCGGGTTCTTGGGCCACCCATCTCCAAATCTAAAATGGGGGCAACCTTTACCTCGGCCACCTTGGCAGTAGCAGGGGTGCTGTTGGTTTTGGGGTTTTTGGGCTGATTCTTATTTTCTGCTGGTTTCTGCACCTCATAGATGCGGGTGTCTTGCTCAATGACCCAGTCTAAAGAGCTTTTCTCGTGAAAATCTCTCACTAGCTGGGTCATTATGTATTTGGGTAAGGCATGGAAAAACGTATTAACAAATTCTTTACTGTCCGTGCGCACCCTTTTTGTAGTCTGCACAAAAGCACGCTTTAACTCTTGCACAAATTCTAGTGGGGCCTGATCATCCCCACATTGCAAATTGTAGGCTGCCTTGCGAGCCCCTTGAGGATTTCTATGAACAGAAAAATGTTTCAAGATGGCCACCCTATAGGTGGACCATCTTGAATGATTTTGGTCCTCCAGCCCCGCAAAGAAACTGGAGTATTCTTGGGAGAATGTCCATTTGACGTACTGGATGCAGCTACTGCTGTCCTTCAAATGTAAAGTCTCCATCATTTGCTCAATGAGCTCCAAGTGTTCCCAAACAGAATACTTGGAGTTCTTGTGATAAGGCGTGATGACACTCCTGATTGAATTAATCTGTTTTAAGGGGTCCTTAAGCAAGGTCCTTTTTGCCTTATTGGCCTTTTTGGTTCGGGTAACCCTGGACCATTCATCCTCTGAATCAGAAGCACTGCTCCCAGAGGTGCCCATCTGATTTTCCAGGTTTTCCCGGATTCTGCAAGCCTGGGAATGGCTGGCAGAATGTGGGGACCTGGTCTCCAGTGTCCTGTGATGCTCAGAGGAGTCTTCAGATCCCTCCTTGCTGTCAGGATTTGATGGGTACCCCCCCACTGACCTAACTGGGCAGAGGGTTTTATGATGCCCTTAGTGAGCCTACTTTCCTGGGGTTCCCCACTAAATTGCACTGTGCTTGGGTGCGCATACTCGGATGTCCACCCATCCATTCCTGGGAGGTACTGGCTTATGAACCCTATACTTTTGGCTGGATAGTAATCTGCCATCCCTGTGGCCCTGTGTTAATGTGCGCCAAGGGACATGGGGGTGGCAGAGTCCAGGGACTGTGAGAGATGAAGGCCTCTGGTACTAGGGCTCCTGAGGTTATGCTCAGGTGTTTCCCTTTCCCAGCGAACTTCATCTCTATCAGCCCCTGCTCCCTGTTGCAATGCAAGAGCCTGCACTTTCAGTTCCTCAGTTAAGGCCTTTCTAGACTCTATCAGTCTCTCCTGCATGGCTACCTGTTGCTGGAGCCTATCATTGTGCTGACAGAGAGCCTCATTCTCTCTCTGTGCCTCCTGATTGGTCCTGGAATACTGGGCCAGTCTTTGCTGCAGGAGGGTTAACTCCTGAGTCCCATCCCTGCTGGCCTGCTCCTTTCTTGCCAGAGCATCTTCCACCCTCCTGGTGTGCTCTAACAAGTTCTGATGCTCTTTTTGGAGGTCACCCAGCCCCTGGAGGGCCAGGTGATTTCC
Organism: Ambystoma mexicanum; assembly: GCF_040938575.1. Taxonomy (NCBI): domain Eukaryota; kingdom Metazoa; phylum Chordata; class Amphibia; order Caudata; family Ambystomatidae; genus Ambystoma; species Ambystoma mexicanum. Next base: position 241,048,425 of record NC_090940.1, on the reverse strand, counting down.
TTATTTTTTTTCTTTTAATTGGAAGACTTCCTGGCCTAAGGTGTCCCTTTCCTGACTAAGAGCCTGCATCTGTGCTGCCAGGTCGTCCCTCTGCCTTTGAAAGGCACCTCTTTCTCTCTGTCTAGTCGGATTTGCAGGGTGGCTACCTGCTCTGTGCATGCCCTGTTAAAGTCTAGTTGTTGCTCCAGATTTTTCTGGCTCTGCAGTAGGGAGTCCAAACCTTTTTGGTACTCCTTCTGCAAGGCCAGAAATCTGGTATCCTGGTCAGCCTTTTCCTGTTGCAGGATATCCATATCCTCCTTTATTTTAATAACATACTGCGTACTATCATTTTCTGACTCCTGGCTCCTCTGCAGCCTCTGCTCAGAAGAGAACAGGTCAGATTGGGCCTTCTCTAATGCCATCAATTGCCTATTTGCCAGATCTTGGCCTTCAGCACATTTGTCCTGTATGGCTCCCATATATAAACATAAATATGCCGCTACCCTGGCAATCTTGTTGTGCTCATCCTTGGCCTTAGGGGCCATATATAGTTCAATCAGGGCCACATGTAAGGGACCCTGATCTATCCATATATCTGACCCTATTTCAGTGATCTGTGGTGCGATTGCCTGAAACCAGACCGCCTGGTCCTGATGAGCCCACTCACCTCTCACAAATAGCTTATGTAAGAGGTGTTCTCTGGCTATTTTGATATCTACCAAGGTCGTCATTCTGGAATTTGATTTCCTTCCTGATTTACAGAAGTTTGTATTTTATTTTGCAAAACAGACCGGTTCTTGAGAGTGTTCCTTTTTGAGGGGTGTTTTCACAGCGTAGCACATCGTGGTGATCCAACAAGATTTATATATCCTGTCAGTTAGCACACCGTATTAAACTGCACAAGTGGTAGATCTAATCCAGAATCCCCGGCTACGAGGCCCCAATCTGTTAATGACTCCAATCAAGCATTCCCACTAAGTCAGTGCCTTGTCTGGGATTGCTCAAGGGAAGCCCTTATTTATATATTTTTATGACAAGTTATAATCTGGATGATGAACCCTTGTATAACGCCCCTCTCTTAGAATCTCCCTGACCCCACTGAGCCAAGAAGTAGGTTTGTTTTGCTAATTAAAAAGGTTTATTCGAAAAAAAATTAAACAATATATATATATATCACACTTTTATAATAAATTCATATTTGACATCACACTTAGACATATGACAGCGATCAACAATGGATGATGTTATACTAGTGCACTGGTTTAATTACTTAGGAGTAGTATAGAGGATAAGGTAGCTGAGAATGCTTTATAGTTTCAAGGAGATGCAAAGATGAATAAAAGGCAGTACAGAAATAAACTTGATATGATTTCAGCAAAATATTATATGATCACTTTTTCTCTGACAATTCACTCCCCTCCTATGCAATGTAAGGAGATGGAAGTAACACACACAGTCTTCAGGAATACAATCACAGTACAATACGAATTCAGTTCCCCCCTAACAAGCTTATAGCACCAGGGGTGAGTTTGAAACACAGGCAAAATACTTAAAATGTGGTTTGCAAAGAAGGGAAAAATATGCTAAAAATGATTTTTAATTCCCTATAAGAGATTCAGGGTGGGTGATAGCTACTTTAAATTAGTTCAGGATCACTTTAGCAATGCTCTATGAATGATTGTCAGGTTGCAAACGAATTTCAGCAAAGGAAAGCAAGAAGCTACTATTTTGACAAGTGAAGAAATTTGAGCCAAATCGCAAATCGCAGCACTTTTTACGAGTGCGTCGAGCGCGATTACGGAAACAGTATAATGAATATATTGTCGGTTCTAAGTTCTGGATTCGTTTGGAAAGCCTAGAATCTTAGCTTTAAAATGAAAGTTAAATCTCGCTTCTTGCACAAACGGTTCAAGAGATACGGACAATTTTATGAAGGTAGTTATTTCAGAAATGAAATAATGATTCAAAATGGCAAATGACACTTTTACAGGTTTAAAATCGGAGAAGGGACACACGATTCTATGATGCAGTTTTGGACAGGTTAAAAGTTTTGAATCAGATTATTTTAAGCTAAGAGATGGGTTCTGCACAGTTCTAGCTGGGTACTCACACTATAAATTTGAAAGGAATGGCCTTGTCACAGATCTGGTCAACAAGTTTAGCTGCGGTTCTCTCTGATCGGCGGGTCAATCAGGCACCGGTTCTTTTCACAGTGGTCTGGTCTGGGTATCTGGTTCTGTTGGTCTGGATCAAGTGGATTCTGGATACCGCACTACTTTCTGGGTACTGGTTCTGTTCTGGATACACAGGACTCTTAGCAAGCAGCAAACCGCACAGCCCGGCGGTTGAATAGTTTGCAAAAGATTTTGAGGCCTGCTGAAGAGTTCAGCTCTTTGGAGTTTTTTTTTCTGGAGTTAGTCTGGATCGCAGGAGTCCTGGTTTCTGGAGTTCTCCGTCAGCGTGCTGCGCAGGAATTCAGTTGAAGGTTGGAAAATGAATGTCCCTGTCCGGCTTCCAGTGGCTCTTTTTATGTCTTTTGAAAATGGGTGTGGATGCTAACTTTCTATGCCCAACCCACTCACGATTTGATAGGTCAAGGATTTCTCTTTGACCTGATTTGAGAAGGGAGCAGTGAGTCAGAGTGAGTCAGAGTCTTACAGTCTATTGAAGAAACGCCCCTTTGCTTTTACTTAAAAAATGAATTTTTCATAACTAACAGGTTTCCCAGTTACACACGTCGTTGACATTACATGAACATATCATATATCACATAAGGTAGTCTCTGCTACAACTCTGATGTTTCTAAGAGCTTGCATTAAAAAATGACAACTTATTTTCGTTTTTGGTAGCTTTTGCAACATTGGTTTTTCATCAAAACTTTACACAGACCTGTACCCTCATCCTGAGCATATTAATCTAAGTTATCGTGTCTCTAGCATAAATACAGTGTTTGCAGAATTCATAATTCCCGGGGTTTGGCCTCAGAACATCACAGAGCGACCAGCCTAGTCTTGAACTGGGAGTGAATGTGTCATTATAAAGATCCCAAAGTTGTACATTTCTGCCATCTGGTTACATTTAGGTATCAGTATTCTTATAAAACATATATTTGCCTTCAATTCACTTCACTTCAGTGTTTGGGTCCGCCCCCAGAAGCTTGGGGAGTCAGATGGTCACATGGCCTTCTTTGCTGGCAGGGCACTGTTTACAGTCAACACCCAAATCAGCATATCCTATTCAATGGAAAGAGTCTATTGTGTTGGGTCCTGCAGGCTGGAGGAGAAACCTCTCCCTCTCAATCAACAGGGCCATGTGATATCCTGCCTTCTTGTGTGGAGTTCTGAGGTGAGAAGGTTTCCCAGCCTCTTGTACTGTTAATTGAATCAGCCTGTCTTCTGGCAACAGCAGGTGTTTAAGAATTTTAATTAACCAAAAGGCTTTGAAGTTTCCAGCTGGCACAGGATCCTTTTGCAACTCCTGAAGTACAGTTCTCCTGTCAGAGTTTAGACCGCTAGCGCCGGTTTGTGTCCAATGCCGGTACTGCACCCATTTTTTCAGGAGTTGTCTTGAATTATCTCCATTTCAAAAAGGGGATTTTCTTGATAGTATATGATCATTGCTCAACATGGCCTTGGTGTGGATTCTGCAGTAGAATAATTTTGTGCCCCTAATTTTAGCCATTTTTGACATTAAGACATTAATTAAAACTGATTTTGAACAGATGGTCTCCTGTATTAGCTATTTTGCAATGTTTGAAATGGATATTTTAAGCTTGCATTCAGAGAAACAGAGGTGGTTTAAAAGTGCTTTTGAGCTAACAAGCCCTGCTGTTTTTCCTTGGGCACCACCTTTTACCCATGGTGCTTCCGGTCCATCACGCTCGCACTGGTGGTTGACAGGTTAGGCGACCATTTTGGTGTGCGCAAAACTGTGCGGTTCTCCTGGATTCTGGCGCAACGTGGGCTTTTCGGCCATCTTGGATTTCCTAAGCCCACAGCACCAACTGTTGCAGCTAAATGACTCAAACGTGGGTCAATACCCCTGACAGTTTGGAGACCAAACAATATTTCGTGGACTTTTTCCTTCCAGACCCTGACAGAGGTATAGGATAGGTGTTAGAATAGCAGTTAGAGAAGATAGGAGAGATGAAGAGCACCATTGAGGAAGAGCGTGAAGAGATGGATGGGGGAGAGAGGGTGAAAAACTGCAGTGCACGAGACCGCACTAGACCATACAGTAATGCAGCAATCTAGAAGCAAGTGCCTGGCCTAGGTTAGATCATACAGCAGAAAGGCACGACACCTAGAGGTGAGTTATATGGACAGAGGGAGAACCTAGATAGAGGGATAGAGGGAAAATACTGATTTGAAGAACAACAGGAATGCAAAAACACACAGATTAAACTTTCCTAGAAAATGGGATAAGCCTAATTATAAACACAACAGCAAATGCAAAAACACACATATTTGACTTTCCTAGAAAGATGGGAAACAAGCCTAATAATAAACACAAAAGCAAATGTGAAATCTCACAGATTCGACTTTCGTAGAAAGTGGGGGAAAGCCCCTCAGGCTAATTATGACAATTCACCTAATCCCAAATACGGATAACAAACAAATGTCAAGTGCAGTAGATTGCAGAATTACATAATAGAAGTAATATGAGAGGGGGACAGTTAAATAGGGAGCATTAATGGCATTCCCCTTGCCTGCACCTTTCTTAACTTTTCAGTTGCTGCTGGTAGACGGCTGTGTTGCATGCTCCCACAGTGAACACCAGCAAACACACTCTGGAGCTGCTACCACAGGAGCTGCCCTTTGCCTCAGGGCCCTTAGCCAAGGGGCTGCATGGACAGTGGGGCTGCCCTGGAGGGTTCAGTACATATGTCAGTTAGCCAATCACACCATGGGGGCGGGAAGAGAGGAGAGAGGGAGGGAGGGAATCAAGAGGAGACTAACCAGCTAATAAAAGCCACGAGGTGGCAGATAGGTACACTTAAAATGGAATTTCACTGCGCGGAATGAGACGATAAGGTACACAAGAAGTTATCCCAATGCTAATATCAGAAGGCCCAAGATGTTAAGAAGCACAGCTTCACTCACTGCATGCCGCTCAGCGACAGAAGGAGAGAGAGGTTTGACAAAGGGAACACTATCTGCCTAGGATTTGCTAGGGCAGCTAGCCAATCACGCCACGGGATAGGAATAGAGGAGGGAGGGAAGGAATCAAGAGGAAACTAATGAGCTAACACAAGCCTTTCAAGGATCTGCATATCAATCAAATAAGGATATATGACGTAATTTACAAAGATCTAGGGCTTCATTACCAGTCTGCTGGTATGAAGCCAGTGATTCTATCATGCCATATCATGCCAGTAGTACCTTTTCTGGCTACCAGAGTGACAGAATCACTGGCTATTTCCAACTCTGCAGGTGTGCACATCTCCCATAGCTGGTCATTGGTGATTGGTCATTGAATGATACTACTCCAGTCTTGTGATACTCCAGAGAGTTGTGGGCAGTCAAATGGGCATGCACTGGTTGACCCTGAATATGCAGGGTGATTGTGGGATGTGCATTTGTGCCATCATCCTCATCCCCCTTAGCCTGTGACCCATGCAGCAATGCATGTGTAGTTGTACATGTACTCACCCAACATCCAAGTCCTCCTTTGTCCTCTGTAACGTGCCATTTACGCCAGCAGGGTGCTGTTCTGCAGGACCATGGAGTTGCGGGTTGATCATGGGAAGTGGACACAGCAGTGCGTGATTGTCAAGTCAGGGTCACATGTCGCCTGAACATTGAGTGCACGGTACTGCTTCTGGTTTCTATACACCTGCTCTGAGGCATGGGGGGGCACTAGCTCTACATGTGTGCAGTCCAATGCTGCAACACATTGGGCATGGCCATAATTGCATGGAAGCAGGCCTTGATAGCATTTGCATGTGCCTGGGTGGCTGGGAGACAAATGTGCTGGCCCACATGGCACAGGAGGGCCTCCAATGCCTGCACTCTGGAGAATACAGACTGCAATATGCCATGCCGCTGGCTCATGCAGTGCTGGATCGTGCCTGTCGTGAGGTTATGCGGGACCAACACCAGTTTCAACAGCAGTGATATGGCGGTTTTGATGCCAATTCTGCTCTCAATATCATCCTGGATTAGGTTCACAAGTTCTAGCATTGTCTCCCTGTTCAGGCAATACAAGGTGTGTATCTGTCAGCGCCCAGGGTGTTGCCCTTGTGCGAGGAAACACAACATGCCTCTGCCTCACCACTTGCATCCGAATCATCCTTATCCTCCTCCTGCACTCTCTTTCCTTGTATAGCCACTGATGAAGCTCCAGCTCAATGAGCTAAACTCCAGCATGCAGCACATCCATGTACATAGCTACAACAATGAGTGAGAGCATGGTTGTGTTTGGGAGTATTTTGGGGTGGGTGTGGCCCTCTAGGTGTGGTTCCTGTGTGGATCTGGGTGGACTGGGTGCACCTGTGGACTTCTTTCCCCCACCTGGGCCAATTTACCGGCTGCTCTGCTGAGCCGGTGTTTCCGGCATGGATTTGCTGCTAGTACATTTGTCTGCCTGCATTAACGGCAAGTCCATGCTCATATGTGCCTGTGTTTCCGTGATGCGGATGTTACCGTTGGGTGCCAGGGATGTTGCCGCTGGTACCTTTGCCTGTGTTACCAGCACCGTTGGTACAGTGTCCGCTGTTACCGGCACCAGTGTTTCTGGCATCATGAGCCTGGATGTGCCATTCAATTTATAGTGCCAGTATATGGTGATAACAGCACTTTATTACCAGACTGGCACTCTTGTAAGGGCCCCCATTGTCAAGAGTTATAGAGCTACATGTGGTCACTCTAGTGTGTTTCCTGGGAATGTCACCGGGATAGTAGCTGTTTAGCATCATGAAACCGTGGAGATATAATAGAGAAGCCCAGCACCTATTCCTTTTATCTTTGATCTTGCGATAGTGCCGCAAATTGGTGTTGGAGTTTTAGAGACATTGTCAGGTGGTATGCTGGCATTAAAATCCCCAGCAATGAGGATCTGGATTTTGTCATAGTAATGTTCAATTAAGGTCTCAATAGATCTTAGTGTAGCTTGGTGCGCTTAGCCAGTAGGTGTATCATACAAGTTGATAATGAGAACAAACATGGATTTGACAGCTATAGGGGTCAGCTGAATCATAACTGCTAAGGTGCTGTCCATGGGAGTATACAACTTCATAATCGAGAGTGAATTATCAGAACTGATAATGAAACCACCCCTATGTCTGACTTTTAGTCCTCTGTTGGCAGGAATATTAATTTATTGGCAACCATCAATTTCCAGATTGTCAATAATCTAGGTTTCGTGAAGTATCACCACTGAGATCCTGTAGATGAAGTTAAAGAGGCCCTCAGGCTCAGAGCATTGGGAGAAATCACAGGTGTTCCAGGACAAGATCGACATATGACTGCTATGGCGTACAAAAACGACAGGGTTGTAAAGTGGACAGTAACCACTGCCAACAATTAGCTAAACCGTCAGTTGTTTGTTCCAGGTTTTGGTGAGGACTCACATGCCTTTTTCCAGAGGAGACGATGGCAATGGTAAGAGGTTCAAAAAGAGGACACAAGGTAGCGTTAGCTTGCGTTAAGGCTGTTTCCCCATTTACGATTTATCAAGACCTGAGAGATGGACAATGGCATGGATATCGTAATTGTTGGGGTCTCCTCCACCCTTATAAAGTCAGGGGCCTTCAAGTGAATACTAACCATGCAACTGTTGTAGCCAAGTTTTCCCAAATGATTGTCATGCAGCATAATACGATCTAATACAGTGTTGTTATAAAAATAGACAATAACACATGCATAATAAGAGTCTTCTAGTATGTCGACAATATCGATATCATCACTATGTAGTGTGATGAATCCTGCAGACTCCTCACAGGCTCCCAGCATAAAGTCTCCTCCCATGTGGCCAGGGGAAGGCAGTCGCTACCTGATCCTAAGCCTGGCAGTGGCATTTGCAGAGTGTATCACATGGGAGGAGAAGGCAATCAAGGCAATATGAGGACTCGGTCAGGGCGAACACAATATTCATCATCTCTGGAGTGGGAGAATTTCCTGGTACCTGATTACTTGATGGCTTGTTGTTATTGTCAAAATATAGAGAACAACAAAGTAAAATCACCCCCACCAGAAAAAAACACAATTCTCAATGGAACTACAAAAAATGTATCAAATTTTATTCAATCTCATAAAAACCGTCTAAAAAGTCAAAACAATTTATAAAAACAAGGACAAAGTGCACTCATCCTTTTCCCTCACTCTCTGGCCAGCCTCCCTTGGCCCTCCTCCTACCCCTACCTGCGAGGCTAAGAACCTTGGTGTCATTGACTCCACACTTTCCTTCTCGCCCCATATCTCTGATGTCTCTAAAAAGTCAAACCTCCGACTGCAGCTCCTCAGAGGTATTCTGCCTTTCCTCTTCTTCCCCCAGAAGCTCATGGTATCCCAAGCTCTGGTTCGCTCTAGCTTGGACTATTGTAACAGCCTCTTTCTAAATCTACCTGCCTCTACTCGCCGCCCTCTACAACGTATCCAGAACAGGACTGCAAGTCTTGACTTGGCCTCAAGCCCTGGGATCGTATCTCTCCAGCTTTGAAATCTCTCCATTGGCTCCCAGTGGATGCAAGGATTAAATTCAAAACCCTCTGCATTGTCCACAAGGCTTTCTGGGGCCTGGGTCGAAAATACTTTCAGCTGTCCCTCCGCAAATACCTCTCCTCTCGAGCTCTTCACTCCCCTAACTCTAACTCCCACAGGGTCAGTTGTTTTTTAAAGAAACGAGCTGGGGGTAGATCTCTTTCTTCGGCTGGGGCCTCCCTCTGGAACAGCCTCCCTGCCCCTCTAAAACTTGAGGAGAACCATCTCCGGTTCCGGAAGCACCTCAAAACCTTCCTCTTTGTTTCTGCCTTCGCTCCCCTTCTCCCCTGCTGATCTGCTCTCTTGGCACTGTGCACCTGACCACCCTCTGTCCCCTGGGCACAGGTACCTGCTCACCCTGCCACCTTCCTGCACTGTCTCCTGGCCACCCCTTGCACTGGGGACTGTATCTGTACCCATACAGCCCCCCCCATTTTTCTTCTTTTCTGCACTTATTCAGACTTACCCAGTCTGCTGCCTTAAAGACAGCACTTGCCACTTGCTGGCTGCACTACCAGAGTTTGCCTCAATTTTCTATTTATTTTATTTATCTGCGCTCCTCGGCTTCTGCACTTTCCACTCTCCCCCTTCCATGCACTTTTTCCCTTTTACCTTTCCCATGCACTTGCGCGTTCTTAATGTCACTGGGCCTAGTAAGATTGTTTTTTTGTTGTGCTGTGTTCTCCCTTGTTCCCCTCCCTTGCCTAGTCGCGCTCTGAAACACTTGTGTACGAGCACGATACAAATAAAATATCATATCATATCACGTGACAATAACTGATTTTACAATCTTCATTTGCAATGATTCAACACCGATGTCAAATTGACTTCGGTAGAGTCCACCTTATAGTTCACAATAGAATATACAGGTGAGACAATAATCCCTCGCCGGGTTTCAAATAGGTAGAAAAAACACACACATATAACTCGTACAAAACATAACTAGTCTTTTGCCTCGACATGTTTCAGTTCTCAGATTTAATACAGAACTTTCTTCAGGAGGAACAAAACTTTATTTGTCACTTCGACCTTGACAACATTTCTAAGAACACTGAAAAAATGTGATCTTGATACTGTTTTTCACAAGTTATTATGCAGGTGATAAGGTGATAAAAACAAACAAGGAGCAACATTAGCCCATGGTGTACATTTACATTCACTTTACAAAGACAGTCTTGTTCCATCTACCTGGAGGCAGAAAATTAATTATTTACCTCAAGGCTCTGTGGTTAAGTCCACAACATCTACTGGGATTTATAAATTAACTAGTTCCACCATATCCCAAACTTTATTGGGCAGGGTAATCTGTAATAATACAGGAAATATATGTCAGACTTGAACGAGAACCCATAACAACACACATTGCCGCCATGTGCCCCTTTAATCATTTCCACATCTAGAAAAACTACCAAAAAGCTACAAAAAAACTGACCAACAATACAGAAGTATTGCTATGAAACCTCTTGACACAATTAACTAACCACTTAGTGGTTCTGCCTTCGTTACTTGCCCAAACTATATTAAGGGCTCAGGACCACTCCTCTAGAACCAGGACCTGCCAGACAAACCTCTTGGGCTTTGAGGTTCTCGACTCTTAAGAAGGAAGCCCCCACGAAAAATAAACAGTTTGGCATACTGCAAGGGGACTTGTGGGAAAATCCCACACTCTTTCCCCACGTTACATCTACAAAACGGCACACTCGCTTACCGTGAGCACGTTACTGTAGCCTCCTGGTTTCTTCCTAAACTCGGATGAAATCGAAAGGGGGCACCAGGTCTCCCCAGGACGCTACAATGCTGCTTCCCTGAGCAACTAGACAAGTAAAGGAATACCTTTAGTTAGAAGCATAGGCTTTACTTCCCAATACATCTGGTATAAACAAAACTCATCCCTCACAACATATTGCCCCTAAAAAAGTAACAAAACTCTGGTCAGTTTACTTACCAGGAGAAAGGACTTAAACATGAATGAATCCTCATCCACCTAGGTGCAGTGCGTTTCTCTCTGCCCCTTCAGGTACAGCGCTCAAACTTATTGTATCAAACGTCCACGATGAAATGTCATTTTAGCAGTTGTAACCACCATTTTACTAGTACTGGTATTTAAAGCTTCAATAGCCATTTACATTCCATAGTCCGTTTTCTTTGTTGTTTACCCGAATTCTGCTCTAAATAGTATGAATACATGGGGCCTCATTACACGGATGGTGGTAAGGGATTACCGGTACCGGTAAGGGTACCAGTACCGGTAATGCCTTACTGCCTTACTATGAGGTCCCTTCGCGGGTCTCTACCTTAACAGCTGGTTTTACCAGCCGTTAAGGACAGGACCCGCAAAGGGACCTTGGAGGTAATTACGGTACCGCAATTTGTGGTACCGTAATTACCGCCTTCCCCATTCCCATTGAGCCCTATGGGGGCAAAAATGGGAATGGGGAAGTGCCATGGTGAATGGGGAATTACCGCCCCGCACACCTTGGAATTATGTGGTAATTCCGCCATTCACCATGGCGGACTCTGTAAAATACCAGCGGCAACCATGGCGCTAACAGCGCCATGGTTACCGCCTACCATGTAATGAGGCCCATGGTGCGGTCATGTTGCTATTCTATACGTCGAGTAAAAAATCAGATTCAAACTTACACTAGTGCTGGTGCCAACACAACTGTGGGAGGAAGCATCCTTTACGTGCATACAGTATGTATCAAATAATCTCCCCATATGCGGGCACATCAGTTAAAGTGCATATAGTTACGTTGTGTGTCTACACAGTTCCAATCACCCAGTTCTTAGAATGGGAAAAAAAGCACTTTACTTAATTTTGTGCAATTCGATGGAGTCATTAAGGCCCCACGATCACTCCGTGTTTAGAAAATAAGATTCTGTTCTTTGTGGATCAGGATTTTACTCTTCAAAACCGGATTCTCAACTGTGATAACCAGGAGGACTGTCCATATGAAACTTTCCAAACCATGATTTTTCTCCACAAAATGCTTTACCAACGGTGCTTGCATCACCTTATTTCTCAGACAACTCTTGTGCTCCGTGATACAGGTTTTAATTTTGCGATTGGTTTTTACCAATGTAGTGCAGACCACAAGGGCATGTGATCAAATACACTACATATTCCGTATTACAGTTTGAAAAATACTTCTGTGTCCAAGGGACACTCAAACTGATATCTATTTGTTTGATTTTTTTAGTTAGCTTGCAAACAGAGCAATTCCCACATGGATAGTGGCCCACAACAGGGGGTAAACCCCATTGGCTTGTGATGTTCCTCATGGGTACTGTGGGTACCCGGTATCGACTGGAGCTCACACAGTTGCCTATCGACATCGATTTAGTTCCCCTACTTCGTTTGTCAGTACAGAAAAAAAGAGAGAGTTTCTGCACACATCTATTACTGCACCACACACGGATTTTGCTTTGGTTCAGAATTTATTGAGTAGCCCATAGTTATTACATGTGTTTCGGCACCTTTAACATGCCTTTCTCAAATCTGGGCAATAAAGTGCAATTTACTGTTTTTAAAATATTTCACACAACAAAACAAAAAAAGAAAAACAAAAAAGAAAAGGAAATAGAAAATATAAATAAGTATAACCATATTAATCATCATATGTATTCCATTTTGTTTTTCACATTATTTCAGACGTTGAGTGGCACAACATGAATAAAAATACAGTTTTAAAGAAAAATATATAACCCAGGTGATGTAAAGTGTTAACACATACCATCATAGTTGTCAGTTTTGATGTTGATATATGATCAGAGGAGAAGTGAGAAAAAAGGAGGGTTTGGGGGGAAAAAAACAAAAAACTTTTGTAAGGGTGATATTAGTGCAACCATATACAGTTAGCTAATCTGCTATTATTCATGTGCTATTTTGTAAAAAAAAATCAAAAAATCTTACCTATTATTTGGTGTTCAAGAAATAACTTTAGTAACATATTCCAATGAGTGGAGTCCCATCAGACTCGTACCGTAGCCAGTGCTTGTAACGGTAAAGAATAGTAAACTTTATGTTAGTTTCTCTATATGTACACAGATTTAAAGTCTAATAATTCATGCGCATTCGTTGTATGGAGAAAATCTACATAGTTCCATTTCTTTGTTAGCAGAAAGTTGTGTGGCTGTTACTTACAACTCGCCCCCTTTAATGGAGTCGAGTTTCATCCTTCCAATATAAAAAGATTATTCTCGCAATGTTCCCCTTAAGGCATTCATTAGCTAAAGTTTGAGGGTTACTAGTCATTTTATAGCAATACGATTTAGTGGAGAGAAGGCGTTACCTTAAGGTTTAACATTTTGAATTCAAAGCTCCGCATTTACAGAAACGAACAGCGGTACACTAAGGCCGCTTATTATTTGTGCGGATCTGAACCTCATTGGAGGTGCAGGTTGGTGGTCTCGCACAGGTTGTTGGGGCTTACCTACAAATTCATGTATCCCGCATCATGCGTCGTGTCCCTTCTGAGAGCTCACTCGGGTTGCCGTGTGTTGTATATGTATTGTAACCACGGTAACCCATTTGTCCTTCCTCTGTTTTGAATTATGCAAAAACCTGTCGGCCATTTTTGCACGGAGGTTTTACTTATGATCGCATTTATGTTTATTCACGATTCTGCTTCTTCTATTAGTATCTGTTAGTGGATCTTAATTCTTGGTACTTAAATACAATTTAAACGCAGGAAATAAACATCTTCCTTGTTTATAATTGGAAAACAAGTGGACAAAGATACTATATCCAGACATAGTAGTAGCTGGGTATTCAGGAAAAATCCATATTTTCGATTTTGTTGATCACGTCTTTTGTATCTTTCAGGTACGATTTCATCATTTTGACATGTCTCTTTAAGTAATGATCAGAAAAAACTGACAGGGGTTCTAGTATCGAATTGATCCCTGCCACAATTGGCCTCCCGGGAGGGTCCACAAGAGTTTTATGGATCTTCGGGAGGCAGTAAAAGTTCGGGATAGCAGGATCTTTGTTAATGAGGAATGCACTTTCTTGTGGACTAATCCACTCTCGATCTCGAGCCTTAGTGACTTTAAGCTTGATAGCTAACATTAACTCTTGAGTTTGGTCATAACTCAGTTTTTTATAGTACATTTCATTTAGTAGTTGCCGATGACATTCTTCAACATACTTGTTACGGTTAAGGATCACTATTCCGCCCCCCTTATCAGACTATTTAATGATGATCTGTTCATTCTGAGCATTGTTGGTTAAAGCAGATTTTTCGGCTATAGTCAGGTTAAAGAACGTACTCCTTTTAGACAGTTCTAATTTCTACACCGCTGCTAAAACTCGTTTTTCAAACACCAGCGATTCAGGAGCGAAGGCGTGTCCAGGAGGGCCAAAAGTGGAAGGTGGACGAAGGCCGTACAGTTACTTATGGCTGGAGCAGAATAGCTCTCAATGACAAAAAATTCTTTAAGATGAATTTTGCGCAGCAGTTTCTGGAATTCAACACGGAACTGGAAAGGGTCATGTGTCTTAGTCATAACGAAACAGAGTCCTTTGTTTAACATCCTTTGTTCGGTGTCATTTAAAGAATAGTCCAATAAAATGACTAGAAGCGACTCCCGCTGCGTGTCTGTTTCAAGTTGTTGCCCCAAGTCCCTCTTGGTGGGCCTTGATATAAAAAACACCCTCTATTGTTATTCTGGTTACCACAGCCTCGTTTTTGGTTCATGTTTCCTCGTCCCCGTCCTCGTGTTGGTGGTCCTCCCGATCCTATAGATCCCCCTTCACCCGGATCATCTGGGTCACTGGCACTGCTATCATTACTTGTACTGTAAGACGTAGCACGAAAACGCACTCGCCATGATTGGTTCATCCGGTTCGGCTCTTGGGAGATTGGGTTTTGATAGCCCTCTGTCGTATAGGGGAAAGATCTCTCATGGGTAAATTTAGCTAGGTCTTTTTTCAATCTTGTGATGCGTTCCATGGTATTGTTATCTTTAAAGATATTCAATTCTTTTTCGATTTCCTCAATTCTCTTTTTAAAAGTGTCAAGAGCAGTCAGTTTTTTAATGTCATCTTCCATTTTATTAAGATCAATTTCAATTTTAGTCGCCGTTTCCTTCGCGGTATCGATAATCAGGATCAACCAATCCCTCCCGCAACGGTTAGAAATATAACTCCATTGAAGTTTAAATTTTTGGTTGTTCAAAAACAAACGTAGTTGGTTAGAAACAATTAAACCTTGGGGGAGAGCCTTATTTCTTAAATACTCAAGCATGATTGCTCCGTGTAATTCTGCTTGGATGAGACGCTTTTTAATTTGTACTATTCCATCCCACCCCGTACCTTTATCATGCTGTTCTCCCAAGTCACTGTTATTTAAAATAGATATTGAATTCATTAATGCGGATGCATAATCATCACTGTAAAACAGTGTTCTATCGTCCGTCATGGTGATGCCGGGAAGGAAATTGATCTCAGAGATAGGAATTTTAGGGCAAAATGACGGCAATGCTAGAGAATGGGTTAGCCAACCACTTGTCTAATGCTTTCCCGTGACTGTTAAGCCACTGTGCGCATCCATATATGAAAGGGTACCCCCTAACTTATATACTTTGTGTATCCAGGGGTATATCAAAATCAAAATATAGAGAACGACAAAGTAAAATCGCCCCCACCAGAAAAACCCACACTTCTCAATGGAACTACAAAAAATGTATCAAATTTTATTCAATCTCATAAAAACCGTCTAAAAAGTCAAAACAATTTATAAAAACAAGGACAAAGTGCACGTGACAATAACTGATTTTACAATCTACATTTGCAATGATTCAACACCGATGTCAAATTGACTTAGGTAGAGTCAACCTTATAGTTCACAATAGCATATACAGGTGAGACAATAATCCCACGCCGGGTTTCAAATAGGTAGAAAAAACACACACATATAACTAGTACAAAACATTACTAGTCTTTTGCCTCGACATGTTTCAGTTCTCAGATTTAATACAGAACTTTCTTCAGGAGGAAAAAAACTTTATTTGTCATTTCGACCTTGACAACATTTCTAAGAACACTAAAAACATGTGATCTTGATACTGTTTTTCACAGGTGGGTATGCTGGTGATAAGGAGATAAAAACAAACAAGGAGAAAAATGAGCCCATGGTGTAAATTTACATTCACTTTACAAAGATAGTCTTATTCCATCTACCTGGAGGCAGAAAATTAATTATTTACCTCTAGGCTCTGTGGTTAAGTACTCAACATCTACTGGGATTTATAAATAAACCAGTTCCACCATGTCCCAAACTTAATTGGGCAGGTTCATCTGTAATAATACAGGAAATATATGTCAGACTTGAACGAGAACCCATAACAACACACATTGCCGCCGTGTGCCCCTTTAATCATTTCCACATCTAGAAAAACTCCCAAAAATCTTCTCAAAAAAACTGACCAACAATACAGAAGTATTGCTGTGAAACCTCTTGACACAATTAACTAACCACTTAGTGGTTCTGCCGTCGTTACTTGCCCAAACATTATTAAGGGCTTATGGTCACTCCTCTAGAGCCAGGACCTGCCAGACAAACATCATGGGCTTCAAGGTCTCTCGACGCTTAAGAAGGAAGCCCCCCCCAAAAAACAAACAGTTTGGCATACTGCAAGGGGACTCGTGGGAAAAACCCACACTCTTTCCCCACGTAACATCTACAAAATGGCACACTCGGTTACCGTGAGCACGTTACTGTAGCCTCCTGTTTCAGAGAGGAAGGGAGACTGTTGCAGAGGGAGGCCCCAGCTGGAGAAAGGGATATTCCCCCAACTCATTGCTTGGAGAAGCGTCTGACCATGAGGAAGTTGGTGGTGGAGGAGCGAAGAGCTCGAGTAGGAAGGTATTACCGAAGGGAGAGTTGAAGGTATTGAGGCCCCAGGCCCCAAAATGCCTTGTGGAAATGGAAGGGTCTTGTACTTAATCCTTCCAGCCACTGGGAGCCAATGAAGAGATTTCAGGGCTTGAGAGATACGATCCCTGGGCTTGAGGCAGTTCTGTTCTGGAGGAGTTGAAGAGGGCCGAGAGTAGTTGCAGGCAGATTTAGAAAGAGGCTGTTGCAATAGTCAGGCCTAGGGAGAACTAGTGGTCTAGAGACAGTGAGCATCTGGGGAAAGGAGAGGAAAGTAAGAATACCTCTAAGGAGGTGCAGTTGGTAGTTTGACTTCTTAGAGACTTCAGAGATGTGTGGAGAAAAGGAAAGTATGAAGTTGAAGATGACTCCAAGGTTCTTTGCCTCACAGGTAGGGGCAGGGAGAGCCAAGGGAGGCCAGCCAGAGAGTGACAGTAAAGGAAGGTGCAGGTGTTCCGATGAGGATTAACTCTTTCTTACTGGCATTACGGTAGAGGTTGTTGGCAGCACACCACTCCTGGATTAGAGGTTTTGGTTGAAAAGTCAGGAAGAGAGGTTAGACCCCTGGGGAACACCCACAGGCAGAGAGTGATATAGATGAAAGGAAGGACCTAAGTTGGACCTGGGATGGTCGATTGGAGAGGAAGGAGTTCAGCCAGGTCAGGGCCTGATCGGTGATACCTAGGTTATCACGTAGGCGTTTGAGCATTTGAGCAGGATGGCATGGTCGACTGTGTCAAAGGCAGAAGAGAGATCTAGTAGAATGAGGACAGATGGGATATTAGAGTCAAGGCTGAAGTACACAATAATTTAACTATATAAGAAAGAGAAGTGAAAAGCGAACACATTTCGTTATTGACATGAACCTACTGGAGCCTTCAAATTGTAATACCTTGGAACACCTCAAATGCAATTTCCCTCTCATGGACATGAAGAGAGACACCTTTCATCTGATCTCCCAACCACATAAAACCAACACTACCTTACTGGATGAAACCACAGAACGTATCATGACAGGAACCATCATTTACTGCAAAAGATATAAACCAGCCAGGAACACAAGCAATTAAGGTCACCATTGAAGTACCTCTGAGTACCTAACCTTCCTGAACATCAAACTGCTTGTTATAAATCCACTTACATGGGAAGCAGCACAGTTTACCTGGTATTTAACACTCATCATCTACCTTATTATTCTTACCTCTACCATTTAATTGGGCAGACCACAGTGGCATACCTATATAGCTTCACAAAAGACTGCAATGCCACCAATGCCAAGCCAAATCATTCAAGACAACAGAAAGCTTCTTCAAGAACTTCCACATAAACATTCTGGAAGAAAACCTCAAAGACACAATGTCCATTCAGAATCATCAACATATGTCAACATACTCAATCAAACCCTGATGGGAACTGTCAATATCTATAAACCACTGAAGCCACGTGTCAACAGACCAACCACCCCCTGGCTTGCTACGTTCAAGAGGTTACAGAGTTATTGTCCACCATCTGCTGGCAAGAATACATTTGGAAGCACTCCTGAAGGCAAGATGGACTCATAACTGTGACAAGCTTCTGTTCACCCTGCAAGTATATCATTATCTAAGTCAAGAACAAACATTACATATTGACCATAGGAAAAACAGCCAGCAAAAGCATGGCCCTCTTCAAGGCCATTTAACAGTGCAGCATCCACCTTTTTGCAATACTTCAATTCACAGACAAGTGCAAGACCATCAACGTTATCTTCATAGGCATAAAATTTATAGTTCCAGACCCATAAAACAAATCCCACCATTCAACGATATGATGCTTTAAGCTGGGTGAAGCTCATTACTGTATCCGACTAAAATCCTCAAAACCATCAGATCAACATTCTATGAAGAATCCTATGAACATCCTAACTGGCTCCACTGCAAAAAACACCACAGGGAAAGCACTCATTCCCCTTCCCCGCACCATCACCTCTCTCGCGCAAGTCATATTCACATGCACGCTGAAGACTGACCAGTCCGCTGTCCTACTGAAGAAGACCACTCATGGTTCAAATGATCTTACTAACTATTGCCCCATCATACACTGTGCCCTTCAGCATATTCTCAGTAAAGATTACAAGTTCCGCCTCCGAACCAGATGTAGAACCAAGCAACCACCATCGAGTTCATCAATGACACCATCCACTTCATGGACAAGAGGGACCCTTGCTTGCACTCTCTACTTCCTTCTACACAGACTACCTCAAGGTTTTCCTCAGAATCCTTCGCACAGGAAGGGGTTTAATGACTCTACGTTAGTTTGACCTCCCTGACAAATAGCTGCTATCCCAGAGCTATCTACAAAAGA
This sequence comes from Ambystoma mexicanum, assembly GCF_040938575.1. Classification (NCBI taxonomy): domain Eukaryota; kingdom Metazoa; phylum Chordata; class Amphibia; order Caudata; family Ambystomatidae; genus Ambystoma; species Ambystoma mexicanum. Next base: position 241,029,521 of record NC_090940.1, on the reverse strand, counting down.
TGTCAAAGAATCCCCAATAAAATGTCGAGTTCAGCAAGCTTCCATAATTTCTCCAGCCTCCTTCAGCTTCTAGATTGAAAAAATGGTGGTCTCCTCTCTGACCATAACAACAAGATCCACCAAGATGCTGATGACATTAATTCATGAAAAGTCAAATGTGTCAACAACATCGATTGACTGAAACACTGCTTTACCCTTATTCAGGCATCAATGTCTGAAATGGAACTCACCACATGCTAAAACAGTGTTCCTCAGGTGCTTCTGCAAATATGCACAAGTCCAAAACTAGGTGAGAGAAAGTGAACTTGATGAACACAATACGTATATTCTCTCGTATGCATTATTGTCAGTGACCTCTCATTCAAGGCTCACATTGCTAAATAAACCCAGCGAGCCTGGCACAGGCTTGGACTAGCCTATAGGGCAAAATATCAATGACAAAGTGCAAGCCCAACAAAGATTTTGTGGTTAAAGTGGCCAGTCTTTTAGCCAAAGTGTGCAGCTAGTAGATTTCATCTGTGTTACTGAGCAAATATTCTTTAAAATACACTGTGCACACATTTTACCAGAAAACTCCCCCTTTGGTATTACTCAAACAGTCTGTTAAAAATGGGACAAATTGACCTTTGACACTGTGGGTCACTATTTCAATGGTGTCGAAGCCATTTAAAGTTTGATCATGGCCTGATAACAGCATTTACTCCACCATAGAATCAACAACTGCATCCCCTATGTAAACCTCAGATGCATTATCCAAGCTCTGGTCTGCTCCCACCTGGATAGTGACAACACCTGTTTCCACATGTCCCAGCCATCTTGACCCCAATGAAGGCCCCAAGAACACCGCCGTCTGCCTCATTATAGGTATGAAGAAATGTGACTACATCACCCCCAAGGAACCCCACTGGCAACCCCTTATGGCCAACATGATAATCAACACATCATGAATCACCTATGACATCTAAAGCCGTATCCTGTCTGGTCAAGAAACCCGAGATCCTTGGGGAAAATGACATATTAGATGCCATTACATCCCCGTGTTGAACAATGGGAAATGCTTGAAGGGGCAATTAGAAAATAGGCTGCTGCCTGCTATGCTCCATGCACTTTGCGAATGTTCCAATGCACTTCAGAATGGCCGCATTCTCCCCCCAGCATTTCAAAAAAGAACTGGAGGCCTTGATATTCAAAGAACTCTTTCTCAGGTGATGATGGATATATCTCAGACTAAACCCTGCAGCTACTCTCTCTGTGCTTGTTTTTAATGACTCACTCAGCCTCCCCCATACTACTTCAAAGTACAGTACTCCTTTGGTTGCCTGCTTGGTTTTCAGTGTAGAAATCCTGTGTATACATACGTGCATAATTAGATTTAGGGTTGAAGTGAAGGCTACAAAAACAGCACAGAAAAGCTACTGTGGAGTGGATCCAAAATTGTTTAACGTGCAGTGTCCATTCCAATAAGACTGAAAGCCATCACTGTTTTGGTCACTAAGCTAAGTCAGATCATTTAGCAGCCTCTGACATGTTTGCAGGCTGATTTGCAAATTCCTGCTAAACATATGTCAACAAATGCATATTTGAAAACAACATTTTATCTGGCATTATTTTCCTGCCTCGTTTTGATGCCTATTCACATCAAAGCCCAAGGCTACCTTTTTATTCCTGTACTTATGATAGAAGGTAGAGAGCTGAGGGGGCGGGGGGGCTAAATGTGGGGGTCAGGTGAGCAATGTAAGGGGTTGAAGGAGATTAAAGAGGGGTGGAGATTGCAGTGCCAAGAAATGGGTAGAATGTGTGATGTGGTGAAGATAAGGACAGGGTTTTGCTGGAGTTAGGAAGTCGAGTGGATGCAAGGTGAGGGTGGGACTGGAGGAGAGGATTGGAGCGCCAGGGAGACGAGATAAGTGATAAAGTAATGGTACGGATGGGAGGGAATGGTATGGTGGATACTGGGAATGCAAGTGAAAGTGAGAGGGAAGGGTTGCAAGGGAGCAGAGTGGACTGAGGTGGAAATAGCAGTGTTGGAAGAGCATGGACGGGTATGCTGCTTGGGTTGGAATTGGAGGTGCTGGCAGAAGCACAAGGAAAGTGGGAATGTGAGGGATGTAAGGGTGCGAATGGGCAGGAAGGACAATGTGAGTTGGGAGATGTTGAAACTGTAAGGGCTGGGAGGTAGGCAGGGAAGCTAGAGATGAGGGTGAAGGTGAAACAAGGGGATAGAGGGAAAGAGAACACCAGGGGTGTTGGCTGTGATGGCGAGAGACTTTGAGAGCTGCCTTGGCCATGGGGTCCTGAAGTGAAGGGAAGACTAGATGTCTTTTTATGGATTAGAGTTTGGGTGTGGGGCTTGGCAGCAAGGAGTCTGGTTGAATGTCCATTGCTAAAGGCAGCCAATGGCTGTTGGAATTAATTTAATTCCAGCAAGCTGTTTCAGGAATGCACATTACTCTGTGGCTGCCATGTTGCCAAATCGCATTGCAGCTGCTGGTGTGTTAGTGGGCTAATGAGTTAGTGGCCAGTGCCCAACAAAGTACTCTTGTGTGAACTATACTTTTTAGTAAAGAGTATTGGAAAATGAGGCCTGATTTGCAGATCTCATTTTCAGAGAGAGAAAGCAGCCTCGTTTTTAACAGTGACAATATAAAGAAACTCTGTATTTTACAGACGCACAGGTGGCATTCTGCCACATGCCTCCCCAACCCAATATTGGTTACCGAAAACCTTCCAATGGTCTGGCTCATCATGATGGCAAATGTATCTACAGAGACCATATGCACTGGAGCGTTGAGAAACAAGTTCATGCTGGTTGTCAATATTTACTCCTTGTAGAGACTAGGCCCAACGCAAAAGCTTTAAATTCTACCCTAGAATAAACATTACCCACCTTAGATGACAGTGATGAGTGCGGACAGTAAAGCAAAACTAAATATGCATTGAAATATGTCCCATTCCATTTCCACTGCTTTGCTGCTCCTCCTCACTTATGGGAAGTTTGTTTTTATAACATCTGAACCAGACCAATCGTAGCTAAGTGTACTTACTCCCTTATCATGTGCAACTATCCCAGTTGACTTCTGCCTTCTCTCTGTGTGTTATCTCTCCAGTGTTTTCTACTGCTGTTATGCATTTTCTATCCCAGTTAATTTTACTATTCATTCTCCTTGCTTTCATTCCCACGAACAGCACTCTGGCGATCTATTGTACTCTCCTATATCAACCCCTTTGTTTCCTACAATTCGAATTGCACTCTGGAATGCTCGTCCTCTGTGTAACAAAATCCACTTCACTCTTGATACATTTATCATCTCAATCTTCAGTTTCTTTGTATTACTGAAGCATGAATTCCTGATTTTAATACTGCTACACCGGTGTTAGCATATGTGACTGATTATATTTGTCCGAATGGTACATTTGACAGAATTTGGCCTGTACCATTTGACCGAATATATTCGGTCAACATGGCTAATACATACTGAACATGCGGAGCAGGGGTTACGGGGGTGACCCCCGCTCCCCATGTTCGGTGTGTATTGGCCTGGCCGGTTGCGGCGATATCCCCTGCTTCCTCAGTATTGGAGGCGGGGTACTGAATACAAAAAAAGGGACCGACCCGCATTTGAGGAACGTATCTGATGCCGCAGGGTTGATGCGGAACAGGCGGTAAGCGAGCAGATAAGTAGGGGCTGGGGGTGGTGTTTCATCATGGTGGGGGGTGGTGTTTGATCATATGAAAAGTGACCACATGCAGGCTATTTTTTTTCAGTCAGTTTGCCACGGTCCCTTTTCATACGATCAAAGACCCCTAATCTGCTACACCTACGGCACTTTCTTCCTCACATGCCTGTTTCCCTCACCCACCTTGTGTTTAAGGAAAAGGGGAGGTATGGGAATTCTCTACCACTCCTCATGGTATATTCCTCCCCCTAATATTTATTTTCCTTCTTTTTTGAGTTTTAATTTGCCTCCTTGTCTAAACCATATCCTATTTCATTGTGTGTTATCTATAGACCTCCTGGTCCTCTTATATCTCACTACAAAGATTTAGACATTCTGCTTTTCGGCATATTTCCACCTGATCTGTCAATTTCTTCAGTATCTACAGCTTCTTTCTGCTTGGTGATTTCAATTTGCATCTTCAATTGCTACACTGTTCTTCTTCATTTTTTTTTATCTTTGATCGAATCCTATGACCATTTTCAGGTTTCCACTCCACCTTCCCATAGGTTAGGCTCTTATCTTGTTCTTATTATTACATCGCTTGATTTTTCTTTGGAAACCCCATTCCATCCCGTTTCGTTTTCTGTTCACTTTCTCCTATATTTTGCTTTTTCTCCTTCATTGCTTAGTCCACCTAACCATAATCAATGACCTTTTCACAATGTGACCTCAGTAACTTTGATCCCTTTAACCTTCTATCATAAACCCTTCAACCCGCCCCCCATCCCTCCTTGTTCTTATTGACTCTTGGAGATGTCATGATGCTGCTCTGACTTCGGCCCTTCAGGATTTCCTCTATCCTTCACAAACATGTTCACAATCTAGAAGAAAAAAAAAACTCAACCATTTAATACCCCACATGTTCACTCCCTGTGCTCTACTCTTCATTGCAGTGTATTTGAAAAATAACTCATCTCTCTACAAATCTCGACACACTTTACACTTTACATACATCTTATGATAACACTCTCTTTCGTGTTACAAAAAACGATTATACCTCATTGATTTCTCTCATTCTCTGCATCTGTAAATTCTTTTTCACATTCTTAATCAGATTGTGTCTACCTCTCCTCTTGTTCTGTCAATTTCTTCAGTATCTACAGCTTCTGACTTTGCATCATATTTCATTTCAAAAAGTTATACTTTACGTCACGTCACTGCCTTCCTCTTCAGAGGACTCTTCACCTATTCCCCCTACTCAATTACTATTCTCCTTTTCTTCAATATCTGATTCAGAAACTAGTCTTTTTCTTTACCAGGCCCACCCCTTCGCTACTCCATTAGATCCTCTCCCATCTGTTATATTAATCCTGATTTGCTTTACTTATATCTAAAATGTGTACATTCTTGATGTACCATGCTACTAAAATTCTTATCATGTCTTTTCCCATCTAGATTATTGTTCTGCTCTTCCGGTTGTACTCCCCTTGTGTCCACTTGTCCCACTACAGTCTATCTTTGATGCCTCTGTTCTCCTTCTGTTTCATATTTCACCTCAATCTTCTATAACTCCCTCTCTTTTATCTCATCACTTACCCAATATCCACTATTGTACTCTATTTCATGTCTTATATATTGTCTGTTAAAGTCTACATAGTCAAGCCTCTCTTTATTTTAATCAGGGTAACCTGCTTAAGGGAATATCACAATCAGAGGATTTGCCACCCAAAGGCATCTGAAACTCCTCAAGGGGACTGGTTCAGGGTACTTTGTGGCGTGGTCTGTAACTTCTAAAGTGTGTAAGTTCTCTGAGGTGGTTTGGGGATCCATAGGACCAACAATTTCCATAACCAACCTCTTGAATGGCTGCCAAACTACTGACAAGGGATTTAAGGGGGCTTTGGTTGTCCAACCTGATGTACCGAAAGCACAGGAAGTCTGGAAGGAGTGCACACATTTCTTTACTTGTACAACCATTTTGGGAAATTAAAAAATAGCTGATAGCCTGTCAGTCACCATGATCACTTGTAACTGACAAGCCAAGGAAATGTCATGAGCCAGATGCAGTGGGAATCTCCTGTGACACTGAGGAACCACCAATTTCTTGTTGGGTCTTGTCCCTGAATTTGTTGACTTACTTTACAGGAGATCATTCTCCCAGTACACATTGAACAGAACAGGGGCTTGCCCTGACCTTGCTCCTCTGCCTAGTCATGCTGACACAGATCTTGTCATCTAGGTGGTGCCCCAATGATCGCGGAACCATCACTCTTCTTTTCTGAGCAAGCATATGAGCCATGTAATGGAGATTTCTCTTGAGACGTGTGGGAGGTTTTCTCATAAGAGGAGTGGAAACGTTAGTCCTTACCCACCTTGTTCATTTTATTTTTCTCAGAAGCCTTCTGTTTTGATTTGGGGTGCTGCCTTCCCTTTTGATATATGCGTACACGCCTAGGCATTTCTTTGGATGTGAGTACTCATATAATGGTCATATAATGGTCAGTAGGTTTGACAAGATCCTTAGCAACTGTGGTATCCTTGTCCACTACATATTCTCAACATACATTGAATTGAGGAAAACCTACATGTTAGAAACTGTTCAAAACACAAAGTATTAAAAAAAAAAAAAAGACAAAGCTGACCATGAAAAATTCATATGTTTTCCATGCAGAAGTGGATTTCTAGAAATGGTACAATGTTTTTTTTTTTTACATTTTTCCATGCGAGCATTTAAAAATGTTCCACAAAAGTTATGTTAACTCCATAGACAATTTGTCTTCACTGTCTTCAATGTCATGTACTAGCGCAATAGCATAGTATGCCGCAAACATTGTTATTATACTTGTACTTTATCAAAGCTCGGAGAGCTAATGCTAGGATCTTTAAGAATATGACAGAGAGTGAGCATGGTGTGTAGAAACATGTGCAAAACGTTATATACATGCTCTAGTACCATTATGGCTGATACGTCTCACAGAGAGGGTGCATTGATCGAAAAGACAGATTGCAACTCCCCCGTGCCCTGCATGAGACTAATACAACAGAATCTCTGCACGCATCTGACTTTGATGCAGGAGTTCAAGTTCATGCTTCAACATGATTATTGCACCTGCAAATAGTAGGTGGATTCCATAAGAAGCCATGTAAAGGTCTTCCCGCGTTTGTTGGCAAGGCTGGCAGGAGTCAGATTAATGCATATTTAGGTGTAAACATGTCCATTTCCTCAAGACTGGTCAGATTTCAATGCATGATTTATACCAATATATGCAAACAATACATAATTGAAAGGACTTTCACATACAGGGCCTCTACAAAATATGAGCCTGTGCTTTAAACAGATTGATGTACAGGACTGTACAAGGGTTTATGCCACCTCATACAAGGTGCCGCCCCCCCCCCGCCCCCACACACTCACTTGCCGTAAGGCTGGATCCTATATTTTAGGGCACCTATGATTCTATTTAGTGCCCCCTTATTGGTAGCCTCCAGGGGGCTTCACACACTTCCTTGTTTTATCTTATAGAAGAACTGGATTTCTGACATAGGTGAACAAACTAGTGACCTTTCTGTGCAATATTGGATAAGTGAAACACAATTACCAGCTTTACCTCACTCTGGTAATTCTTTCGTGCACTCGTTCGTATGGATCCTTTTGAATGAATGGCATATCTTAGTTAAATGACATGATAATGTTGAAATGGGTTTTCAGGTGAAACATTCAATGTTTTGTAAAGATTATTTTAGATCATAAACAAATAAATATAATATGAAACACAGTTACCGAAACACAATGTTCTCACTATGGTGCCGATTCATGGAATTTATTGTGCAGAAAATAGGCTACTTGTGCCAAATCTTCATCCAATCTGCAGTCAAACTCTGCGCGAAACTCTGTTCCTTGATTCATGCGCTTTTCCTGGACTTTTCTTAGGCTTGCATGGATTTCACGCTGGCCTGGAACGCCTGTGCGAGCCTTCGAGTGCCTTGCGCGAGACTCCCAGCAGAGGGTGGGCATGGCCTGCACAGAGGGCTGCGTATGAAAACCAGAAATGTGCAATAACTTGTGAAGAAGTGGGCATTCCTTACGCGCCACATTATTGCGCAGCAAGAGATGTATTCATGGAATCGATCGGGCAACGTCTCGGCTGGGAAATGGCCACGCAAGTCCTTCATAGCATCCTCCACCCGAATGCTGGCATAAGTACACATGCACGTAGAATTTTAAGCTCGCAGGTGGGATTACATGACGGATTGGATTTCAGGGTGTGTGTGTACGTAAACTGTGTATCGTGGTACAGGAACATTTTATTTGGGTTCGCACACACATTTCCTGAGTTATTGCTGAGTTACACAGCGCACCCAGAAGTGACAGAAGTGACTGTTTACTGGCGAGATTGGCTGCTGTTTCGTTTGTGCAAGACTTTGGCACCTGCCCTTATCCTTCTTACCGCAGTGTGCATTTACAGCAGGAGGAAGTCCTTCAAGGCGACACCACCCGTGCCTGACTTCGAACTCTCCTGTGATTGTACAGCTTGTATTTGTCCCGCCTCTTGCCCCGCCTCCCTCTGCCTTCATATTCCGTGTGCGAAACGCACCATGCGTGCGCACCCGGAAATGACAGAAGTGACTGTTTACTGGCGAGATTGGCTGCTATTTCGTTTGTGCAAGACTTTGGCACCTGCCCTTATCCTTCTTACCACAGTGTGCATTTACAGCAGGAGGAAGTCCTTCAAGGCGACACCATCCGTGACTGACTTCGAAGTAATTCAAACTTGACTTCCTTACTGAGTGCTCTATTGTTATAGTCTCCCGGGCAGCCAGCCTGTATTCACTCATACTTACTTGTTCTTTATTGTTGTTTTTTGTCTCCCCCCTGTAGCTCTCCTGTGATTGTACAGCTTGTATTTGTCCCGCCTATTGCCCCGCCTCCCTCTGCCTTCATATTCCGTGTGCGTAGCGCACCACGCGTGCGCACCCGGAAGTGACAGAAGTGACTCTTTACTGTTCACTGTGAACAGCGAGCAGCGTGGGTGCGACTTATTTTCAGTTTAACCTTGCCTAATCTGCCAGTCAGATTTACTTCCCATTTGTGATCCCTCGCGTGGATTTCACCATGTTCACGCATCTGCACTCCTTAAAACACGGTATGCCAAATGATACTGTGATTGTCAACAACATAGATAACCCTGCTGATAACAACTTTAATGCGTTGCGCAGGGCTAACTCCTTGCGCTATTTACCTTTAAAATCTCGGCGCACATCTATGGCCTGCATACCCTCGTTAAATCTTGACTGTTCAAATTTCAGCAGTTTTGGGCAAACTTCGGTCCCTGCACCCAACCTATCAGCCCCGTCTTCTCGAAAATCACATGTTCTTGGACAGGTTGCGACACATTGTCAATGGGCCAAATCCCCTCCGGCTGATCCGATGCAACATTCAATTTCGGATGCTACCTTACTTGCATTAGAGAGTCAATGTGTCAAAAAAAACGCCTCTTCGTCTGTTTCATTTCCAGCAACGATCTATGAATGCCTCACCTCCCCCAAATCACGTTCCTATCTCCCTGCATTCTAACATGGGTGACTCGCCAATCTCAATCTCAAGCACTCACGATGATGTTGTCCCCCATGAAATTTCCTCTATTAGCAATCCTCCAAGTGATTCTTCTTTGTATGCTCAGCCGACACCCTATGCGCTTCCCCAACCTATATCTCCGAATTCAAAGACAATCAATCTTCCTACTATGCTGGAGATAACTCTTGCAGCATTAAACACCACTGTCCTGAGCTTATACAAACTCTTTGAACGTCTGGATGAGAACATTTCTAAGCAGACACATCAGATTGACATGATGCATGATTGGATTTTGTCGTCTACCAAGGTCCCCATTCCTCAAGGTTCCCCTTTCGCACAAACATTTCCTTTTCCTACTCTTCCCTCTATTCCTGACATCATTCACCCCATTGATACAGAGCCACAACACGTCACGCCAATGGCAGATGATTATTCTTGGGAGAACATTTCAAACACCCAAGAAGGGCCAGTTGCTCATCCGACAACAGTGCCCATGTCTTCTTTGGCTCGTGGCTCTGTCCCGGTCTTAGTTCAAGCTTCATCCTGTTCTCACAATCCAAGTGCACCTAGTTTAGTGCCTGTCGTTGTCCCAGTTCCAAGCAAAACTAATACAAACAAAAACAAAAAAAGTTGCCAGTTCGTCCAACCCTCATCAAGAAATCCAAAAACATGCTTGCCCCAAAATTACCTAAAAATTCCATCGCATTCTTTTTCAAAAGTGGTTCAGCAGTCCCTTCACTGTCATTCAATAAGATTTCATCCAAGTTACCAACGTTCGATACTAATGCAGCTTTAGCTGGTCAACCTGTGGTCCCTATTGATCTTCATTATTTCCCATTGCACAATTTAGCCAATGCCTTAGAAGCATCTGTGACTCCTCCGAGCTCCAGTGCACCCAATACAATAACACCTGGTGCCCCAGCAGGGACGGCCTCGGTGCCTACGGGTCTTCATGAGTCACTTTCTTTCTCCACTGAAAATTTAGCTTCCATTAAATCTGCTATCGATCAGTTTCTCAGGCTGCAAAGCCTGCCCATTATTCCCTCTGCTGCCCCTGTCCCTGCTAATGTTTCTACCTCATTGACCTCTCTAAACAATCCGTTTAGAAAGGATTTAACATATACTGCGTTACCTCTTATGCAAGAAAATGTTCAAAACACGTCGTTGCCTCAAATCTCCACCATTCTTTCTGATCTTATGATCTCACTGCTGAAATCCCTAATGGACGATTTTTTGGAAAAACAACGATTTTCGGGTTTACCAACTTCGGTCAATGGTGGCACATTTAAAACCAGCGCTCAAAGCGCCCCCATTCCCCCAGGCAACATTGTACTTTCTCAAGTCCCCCAGCGCTTCTTAACTGCTCCACAGATCTGGCCCTCCTCTGCACTGTCTAGGTCTAACAATCAATTTGATTCGGATTCTTTGCCCGCCACGTCCAAACAAAATTTTAAATTTAATAAATCCCTCATTAAACCACCTCCCCAGTTTGTTAAATCTCGCCCCCCGTCAGGACACTCACTTATTATGAAATGCAGAGGTGGTAAACACCAACTTTATGATTTAAACAGACAGTGTGTCCTAAACATCTTAAATGATGTAGACTCCCTCAAACATGTCTCTTCCATTGACATCGACTTGGTTGAATTCATTGGAGACACTGATTTCACCATTGTGCGCCTATGGATACCGTCGGCCAGTGTTGCAAAAACGTTATGGAATGTAAAACTTACCCTGTTTGACATGGGCTTTCTCATCACGCAGGACCCTGATCAAACTCAATCCCTATTTACCCCAACAAACACAGCTGTTGGCACTACTGGCCAAGCTATTGCCACCACACGGGTGTATCAATCCAACAAAATGACGTTCCATCAGTCATAACCATCAGACGAGCTTGCTCGGTGATCATTTTTATTGGGTTGTTGGAATACTCGAGGGCATACTCATCTGCAACACTCAATCAGTGTCCTTAACAGCTCGTATGACATCCTAGCTTTTCGAGAAACGTGGTTCTTATCATCACCTGTCTGGGACAACTATTCGATTGCCTTACTTCCCGCCACAAGAGGCGAAAAAGGTCGCCCAATGTCTGGACTCTTGGTAGCCGCCAGGCAGTCTGCTCACCTACATATTCAATCATGGTGTACCTATGACATTTTTATACAATTAGTGAGAATACACAGTTGTGGCAGCAATATGGCCATCTTCAATATATACCAAAACCCAATAAAACTCCCTATGAATTTGTTTCCTAAAGAGATGTCATCCTTGCTTGAACTAGTTTCGCAACCATACAACATTACTGCCACTCTCTTACTTGGTGACCTTAACCTCGATTGTCTCCACCCTAAATCCGAGGTTGCAACACACAAAGTCTCCATGTGGTCCACCTTTATGTCAGACAACAATTTCAACATGGTTAACGGTGCAGTTCCAGGTGACTTACCCGCCGCCACCACTTGGCGACGTGACTCAAGCGTCAGTACGATTGATTTTATTTATGCAGACACACTGCTATTTCAGAACATCACCTCCTTGACAATTACGTCTCAGGCATATAGTGACCATAAGTTTCTTACGTTAGATTTTTAAAGAACGCACGTTATTGCTCCACTTTACTCCACCAGGATGCTTCCTCAACTATCTATCAACTGTTCTGGTACTCGTATCTCATGGTCCGCAGGTAAACTATGGTCCCTCGAACTTTCGCTCATGGTTTCTATCTTGAACAATCCCAGCATCGAATATACTGACATGCTACATCCGTTTCATAATAATATCATAATTGCTAAACGGAAATCATTGACTCATTTACATTCGTTTGACAAAGACTTACATAATAGAAGGCTCTCGTATAGGAAAGAGCGCAAACTCCTACTTGCCTCCTCTTCCTCATCTCGGTTTGATGCAGCCAAACTAGCAAAAACTCGTTATACTAATTGGATTTGTGTCCACCGTGCTCACTTATTTCAAAAAGATAGTGAGCTCATGCTTAATACTCTGGCTAACAAAAACTCAGCAGCTATTTGGAAACTGCTAAATTTCAAAAATTGTAACCATCAACTGGATGTACAAGCAAATGGGGTACAAGAAGCGCAATGGGTTCGACACTTCTCTAGTCTTTATCATGATCCAGCTTTTGACCAGTTTGACTATCAAATGCAATCCACTTCCAAATGGACCCTTAAGTGTGACCTGGATTCTATCATCCATTATATCAAACTGGCAAAAAATTCCAGAGCTGCGGGGCCCGACGGCATAAGTAATATAATGTTAAAAAACAATTTACTCCATTGGACCCGCATTTTATTTCTCTTGTTCCAACACATTCTTCATGTTAAAAAACTTCCATTATCCTGGCATTCGTCCATCCTGGTTCCCATCTACAAAAAAGGGGATCGTGCCGTACCTGAGAACTATCGGCCCATAGCGCTTCTTGACTCACCTAGCAAAATCTTTGCAAAATTCCTATTGCTCGAATTTTCTGTCTGGACACTCTCTCATTTCCATCACAACCCATTTCAGACAGGGTTTGTTGCGGGGATGGGTACCGTTGAAAACATGTTTTTGTTAAATGCCATCAAAACCCAGTGTATTTCCTTAAAACAGCAGGTCTACTTTGCATTTGTAGACCTGCACTCTGCCTTTGATTCAATCTCAAGAGTCAGATTAATGCAAAAACTCAAACATGACCATTGCCCTCCTACCATTAGTGACCTCATTTTTCACTTCCACTCTTCTACCTTTGTTCAGGTCAGACTAACTTTAAATGGTTTACTTTTGTAGCCTATTTCAACATCACGTGGTCTCAAGCAAGGCTGCTTACTGGCTTCTGCCATTTTCTATTATTATTTCCATGATATTAAATTTGCTTTTGAACTCATCGACTCTGACTCACCGAAAATTAATGGCTCTGCCATCAAAGCGTTGTTTTACGCTGATGACATAGTTTTCATCTCAAAAACTCCTCGTGGCCTTCAGAAACTACTGGTAGCCCTTGACTGCTATGTGGTAGAGAATGAACTCAGAGTCAATACCGCCAAGACTCAAGTGCTAATGTTCAATCCCCATCAAGGGGTCCATACATTAAAACACTGGTTCATTGGAAATAATGTCAAACTGTCTATGGTTCCCTCATATACGTATCTGGGTATCATTTTCGAACCTTCCTTAAAATCCACAAAACATATGGCTATGATTGAGGTTAAACTCTTCAGTGCAATCTCCCAGACACGCATCCTCATTGCTAAATTTGGTAAGTTTTCCATAGTCCCGGCCATCAAGTTTTGGCAAATGAAAGTAATTCCTACTATTCTCTATGGCCTAGAAGCAGGTTCGCCCTTGTCTATAATTACTCTTGACAAATGGGAGGCCAAATTCTGGAGGAGTGTCCTGCATGTACCAACATGTGTACCCATGTCGTGGCTTCGCTACGAATTAGGACTCACGTCCTTGGCCTCAGCACTTGCTTGGAAGCAATGCTCCTTTCTTAGGAAGTGCATGCTTTCTTCGCAGTCTGACAATTTACTCAAGACAATTTCAGCTTATATATTCTCTACTTCACTCTTTTGTTCGAAGTTGGTTGTTGTCAGTGTATAAGATCTTGATTCAAGCTGAAATTACTATTGATATTTTATTAGACGATCCCAATAAGGCCAAATTAAAACTATTGCAGTCCTCATGGATCATGAATCACCAAAAATGCTTGTTATATAAGCACGCCACCACTTATCGCTTTCCGCCTCATAAAAGAGGAATTCCTCAAAAATATCTCATAAAAGCACCTTCATTAAAATACAGATCCTTAATTCTGCGCTTTCGCTTGCATATCTGGCAAACCAGAGATCTCTTATGCACGCGTAAACTAATTCCCTCCATTTATAACAATTGTCGGTTTTGTCAGTTGGTCGAATGTCTTGAAACTTTGGCGCATTTAATCACACAATGTACTCAGCTAAACTCGCTTAGACATCTACACTTTCATAAGTATTGTTCAAGTTTTGCCATGTTTGAACCCAACATTTGTTGGAATTACATCTTTGGTTCAACCTTGCTGGGCATCCAAATAGCTACTATAAATTTCCTATCTTCCTTAAAACTAGATAATTAAATAATCCACAAGTTGGAGTTTCAAACTAATGTAATTGAACCTCATGTGTGCATTGCTATTGTACGTGTCACAACCTTAATGATTTATGACCAGTGTGATGATATTGTCTGAATTCGATTGAATATGTTTTAATGATTTTATGATTGTTTATACTTAGATTATTTATGTATAGCATTTTATTGATGTCGTGTTTTACTTTGTTTATTGAAAAGTTGTAAACATTCAACTAAATCAATAAAAAATAAATAAAAAAAAGTTACACATTTTCAAAGGCATGTTGTTGGGGTGCTGGATACATTTACAGGGGGACCCCGTGCAGGCTCGTCAAGTCACAGGCCTGCTTACAGGGACCCCACGCACTGTTTGAAGGGTGTGTGTATTTGTGCCCGGGGGAGCGCGCAAAGGTAGCTGATCTGGCAGTGTCCTGCTTTGCGCGGGGCATTCCAGCCGTGACTTGTGAATACTGTTTCTTTGCACAAACAATTCCATGAATCCGCCTGCACGCATTTTTCTTTCTTTGCGCAGGCTCGCGCAGTGCCCTTCTCGGAGCGCTGCCCTTGTGCGATTTCTGCACGAAATTCCATGAATCGGCCCCTATGTGACAAAATTAACTTGCTTCCCGGCAAGTGGTCTACCATTTCAGTGCAGCCTTCCAGCATCTGGGTTTCCACGCACGATGCGTGACATAAAAGCATTTGTGGAAGGGCCAGACCTGATGGGCTCCTGTAACAGGCACATTGCGTTGAAAGACATAGAACTGTGGAAAGTCATGTTGAAGCTGAACCCCTCAGAAAGCTCCAGAAGGCTTTGCAGTTTCATTAAGAGTTGTCCTTAAATACAGCAGACAATAGTACAGTACGGTTTATCTCTCGGGCTAGATCTGTGTTTGGGTTGTTGCTTTCCTTTTTTTTTCTTTTTTTTTAGTTACTGACATCGCAGGCAGTATTTGCGTGTGTGTCACGTTTGAAAGGGAGGTTTTAGTTGGCAGCAGGGTGTCTTTTCTAAGAAAACCAAATACCAAGAATGATTACCAAGCATGGAACAATAGCAGTGATTATGCGGGGAAGCAGTTCCCACAGTTGAGCGGCCGCTGTTGCATCAGCTCTGCAGTCAGTCATACCTTTGACCGAAGGAGGTGGCCTGCTACGGTCTCCCTTTGAGGTATGGGTGGGGAAGCCCAACTGTGGGTGACAACAGAATCTAGCCTGCACTGAGCTGACACCTGATCTCAAAACACAAGCATTGTGGGCACTTGCTTTAGACTATGGATCCTACACTGTTCCATGTCATAATGTCCCTTTGAAAAGGTCGCCAGGTCAGTGACTTTTGTTCCTTATCCTTAAAATGCTTTCCCCAAATATTCTAGGAGGAGTATAATTATATGTTATCATCTCCAATTCTAGAATATTTGGGGACGTTGTTTTATTGTCTAGAGGGTGCACTTTTAGGGAAATGTCGCCACCTGGCTGCCATTTTCTCAGCGACATTATCACTGGATACTGTATTTACTACACTTCCCTATGGTCAATGTAGCATTTATTTGTCTTCAGGGTTCATATTACAGAAACTTTGCAGTGGTGTGTCATTTTCCACACTATTATCACTAATGCGACAATTGTCTGAATGTAAAAATACATTCAGTGCATTTTTAAACAACCATTATGTTTCCTGGGTGCAAAACAAATACACGAAAAGAATATGGGGCCACAGCAAAAATGGTGATAAAGCAAAGAGTAAAGGGGAGCTCACTTTTGTTTACTCTTTACTTTTCCACTACATAGTGGAAAACTAAGATTGCACATTGCGGTTAAGTGCAAATGTGAGTGTTCCTCTCAGGGCAATGTATTCTTTAAAAGAACATATTCCCCCTGTATTTTTTGAATTAGGGGTATTGCCACACACATGTGGTAAAAACTGTCATATTAATTTCAAATGTAAATTGTGCAGAGGGAATCACATCCTTTGGCACTTTAGTGCAAAAGTCCCCTGCATGCAATTTTAATCTTTTCCACCAAGTAGTGGAAAGGTCAAAAGTTAAACATAGACACAATCCTCTTTACTCTTTAATGTTCGACTACATTGGTGGAAAGGTGTAAAGACATCACTCAATACATTTGGGAAGCATTTACAATGGATTCCTCTGGAAATTGCCAGCTTTAACCATTTCACTCAGATTCCATAGGATTCCATAGAAAATCCAGGCTGGCAGTAAGGCAGCCGCATTCATCTTGCGAAGTGGGAAAAGGAGGCAATGTGGTATGTCCGCCTACGCACCCCAACTCTGCAAGATACATGCTGGAACATGAGGCGGATCAGTAAAAATCAAGGCAAACACTTCCACCACCACTTTTACCGATCCACGTCACAATAACAATGACTCTGTATTTATAGAGCTACGAAAAACGTCAAACTATGCGACCATGTGCCGCAAAAAACAGCCTCTTCTTATAAACAATCCTGTAAAAAGACTCTTGAGATAGAGTTGCACTAGCTCCAACAATGGGTTGTGCGAATACGGACATTCACAAAGCTTCACTTTCAGCAGCTTGACCATCTAATCAACATTCCCTTTTCCTGCATTCCCCAGTGTCTTTTCTCACTTGATTAATAATGTGTACTCATGTTAGAGGGAGTTGTGTGCTCTTGTAATCATTGTTATTTATCGTCAACTGTATGATATACTCTGTAAGCGAACCCGCTGCTTCTTGAACACAGCATCACCTCCTAGAAAAAAAGAAAGAAAATCCCAAAATAAGAAAATGTAAGAATGAAAACAAATATGCAAAGTTGCGAGGAGGCACTTTGCCCAGTAGATACTGCCAAGAGCCTCAGAGGAAGCCACAATGGGCCTCATTACGAGTTTGGAGGTAGCCATGCCGTTTTTAGCAGCATGGCTACCCCCAAACTCGGGTCCGGGTCCCGCAAAAGGGGACATACCGGGCTATTCGACCTTGGAGGCCCCGGTAATTCCCTTTCACGGGACCCAGACCCGGTACGTTCCATTCCCATTTGAGCCCCCATAGGGCTCAATGTGAATGGGGAGGATGCTAACAATGGGCCTTTTAATGACGGGCAAGTTGTTAGCATCCTGGACTGCTAGCAGGTCCCGCTCTGCACGTCTGGTCTGGCCAGGCGTCCAGAGTGGAACCCGCTGCAGACCTCGAAATGTGGCGGCCCGGAATGAACGGTGCCGGTCCCTTACCGGCATTGTTCATTCTGCGGCCGCCAGCCTCGGAATAGCGTAATGTCTATTCATTATTTCCCATTGTGCAGTTTGAGTCTCAAGCCTTTGAGCGTCCTTGGTATGTAAAAAGAAGTCTAGTTTTTGCTGCAAGGCTTGTATACGCTGTTTGCGCTGTGGGCACCTACGGAGCAAGGCAAACTTTCACCAGGTGTTTTGTGGCCCATCTTTAGTATGGCCGTATTTTGATTATAACATAAACACTCACAAATTTTGCCACTACATATGTATTATTTGTGGGAGAGTCTTCATTTTCATGAGGCAGACACCCATGCAAATACGCTTCTGACGCTTTAGGGTGATGAAGTTCTTGGGTGATCCCCAATGATTTCACACAGTGTTGAATGTTATGGTGACCCCAAAAATTATTGGTTTTAAAGCACCTCCTATTGGTCCCTTACCTGTTGTGCCTGGAGAAGAGTGCTTTATTGTAGGATCTAGGGGCCTCTGTGCTCTCTGAGATGTTTCCAGTCACTGACTCCATCTCCAGGCCCACTTGCCTAAGTCAGCAGATGTGATTGCACCATCAAGCAGCACGCATGAGTGCTGCTGAACTAGTGTGCCCTCCAGAGGTGCTTACCAGTAAACTTTCTGTTGATTGGTTGCTCACTGCCATTGCATTTGTTTATATAACACTGCACATTAAATAGTGGATGCAGCACAATGATTTGGTGGCCAGCAAATTAACATGTTTACGTCAAAGTCTCCATGAGCTGAAATGCATCAGTCTACAAATGGATAGAGTAGCGCAGGCAACACTCAAGACGATTCTTCTATCTGCTACTGTAAATGTGACTGTTATCCTGAAGTCCAGTGATCACTTGCAGTCTGTGCACAGAGCAGTGCTAAGGAGCATATATAAAAAAAAAAAAGACTTGGTACTTATTGACCACTTGAGCCAAGCTACTTACAGTCTATAGTTACATCACATTGTTTTTAGGGTATCTAATTTGACTCACTGTTGAGGTCACTATTACCTTTAGGGTGCCTAGCTTGGCCCTCTATTCGGGTCAGTATTACCTCTGGGGTGCCTTGCTTGACTCTCTATTCGGGTCAGTATTACCTCTAGGGTACCTTGCTTGACTCTCTATTCAGGTCAGTATTACCTCCAGGGTGTCTTGCTTGACTCTCTATTCGGGTCAGTATTACCTTTAGGGTGCCTTCCCTGACTCTCTATTCAGGTCAGTATTACCTCTAGGGTGCCATGCTTGACTCTCTTTTCGGGTCAGTATTACCTCTAGGGCGCCATGCTTAACTCTCTATTTGGGTCAGTATTACCTCTAGGGTGTCTTGCTGACACACTTTGTAGGTTGCAAACTATGAAAACCTTGGATCATATCTAGAAGCACCACGAAAACATGCCAGCAGACTTGAAAAATGTATTATGTATCCTCAAATACTATAACAAGAGATTTGGCAGATATTTGCATTTGTGGCACAAACATTTTCAACAATAAATAGGCCATTCAGAGTGTCTAAGATGGCTGGCATTTCAGCCTATCAGAAAAGCAGAGGCATTTCAGGTCTCCAGATTGGCTAACATATTTGTATGCCCAGCTCAAAAATCACCAAACAGCTACAAAGCTACAAACAACTACGAATATAGATGTTTATATATATATTCAAGGAAAACACTTTAGTTGATGAGTAGTTAAGGTGAGCAATACATTGGGCCTCATTACGAGTCCGGCGGTAACCGTGCCTGAAATTCCGGCAGGTTACTGCCGGACTCGTATTACCATTCTGCCTCCGTGATTCCCGGAATTACCGGGGCATTACGACCCTGCTGACCCGGGAATTCCGGAGGCAGAATTCGGTAAATCATGTAATTAATTAATGTCTACATACAGGTTCCGAGTCTTTGCGGAATAATCATAACAATGTGGTCCATCTAACAACCCATAACTCTGCACAAAATAAATTGGTGTGTAAGGCCAGTTAGCAAAACGTCCCAAAAAATCAAACCTCGATTCACTCCTCTTTAAACTATACACAAATAACAATCATTACTAGACAGAGAAACAAACCGTGAGTTGCGCACACGCTTTTTTATAGTTCCAGTATAAATATCATTCAACATATCATAACATACTTTGTCAATTCTTTCAGTCAAATCGCACATTCGCATGTTGCTGAATTAGTCATTATGCAGACAGCACAAATGCCATTTTTAATCGCACAAACACTGTGTATAGTTCAGCTTACATAATTTCAGGAACTTCCATTCTCTCGTTGTCACGCTGAGTAACCGCTCCGAAAAACAGATCGCAGAATGGAAACAAAATTTTCGTATATCCACTTTCAATATAATAAATGTTATCATTTTATGTGGATATTCGACACATTGTGTGCTTCGAAGAGTTGCTGACTCTCACTCAAGGCCAAATAACAATAGCAGCCTATTTTCCATGATTGAAGCCAAAGGCGGGTAGGTTTCGATTTTGTGAAAGAATGCCACAAAAAACAAATGTACAAGACGCTGCTTCAGTCAAGTGGTTCAGAAACCCAAGGGCAGTTACAAACAGCTATGTAAAATATGTTTCGCAACGGGAACGAAAGAAGATTCCAGAAAATTATGTGTTGCTGTTACCTCCAGGGATATATCATCTCTGTATGAAAATTAAATCGAAACCCCACCTCTCCCTCGTCCACCACTGTTTCATGGCACAAATTATACCCCTGCTCCTAGTGTGCTATATACCAAGTACCCATCATTACTATGTCCCTGTTCCGCGCTTGAATCGTTTATTTGCTACTTATATTTTTTGGCATATTTTGCACAGCTCTTACTATAATTCATGCATGTCTCTTCATGCTCCCTTGCACACCTGAAGCAGCCCTCTCTACCATCATGCGACACAGGGTGACATTACATGCTCATACTTAATAGGTCTCCAGTGTGGTCATTATCATGTCAAGTTGCCACACGAAGCACAAGGTTAAAATTTGTACCTCACATTCTACAACAAAATATATTTTAAAGAGCCACGAGCCAAAATGTAAACACAGGTTTGTGAAAAATAATTCCAAAACGGTTAGTTATATTCATACTCTGACTAGGCCTGTGCCAATCATCTGTGCTAGTGCCTAGGGGATGAAGGAGGATCCTGTCGGTGTACAAGTGCTGCAGGAGGGTGTTAAGATGGATTTCTAAACTCTGACATTATGGACAAATGCTTACGAGGCCACCCTTGCTTTAGTGAAACAGGGGAACTTTCAGGACAAGCCTGACCAATGGTCCCTGTGTGGAAGATCCCTTTCAAGTATGCATGGTGTTTGGCAACTTGAGTGTTCCCACCCACCTAGACCCCTTGCGAGTGCACACCCACAAGTGCAAACTGCCATTGAAACTAGAGGGGGGGTGGATTGGCATGAGGCGAGCGCAAAAGGCCCGGATCACTGCTGAAGGGATACAAACTTATGTGGATTGTAGGGATGGGGTCTTAAAGAGGGAAGTCTGGAGAAACTGGGTATGGGGAGGCCATGTGAACAATGGTCCCTGTGCAGAAGATCTTTTTGAAGTGTACATGGTGTTTGGCAACTTGAGTGTTACCACCCACCCCTCCCTCTTGTGAGCGCACGGCCACAGCTGCAAACCTCCATTGATACTGGGGGGATGGATGGGCATTAGGTGCACGCAAATGGCCCGGAAAACTGCAGAAAGGACAGAAACGTATGTGGATCGTAGGGACGGGGTCTTCAAGAGGGGAGTCTGGAGGATTCCTTTGAGTTGTACATGGTGTTTGACACCCTGAGCATTCCCGCCCACCCACTACTAAAGGGGGATACTGGAGCGGGGATGGATGGGCACTAGTTGAGCACAAAAGGGCACCAACCATTCTATCATGACCCTCATAGATGATTGGGTGTGTTCTTCACTCACTGAAAAATTCAAACAAGTATTTGTATGCTCATTTGTATTTTATTTAGTTTGGTGATGTTGATGGCACAAACAAACTACAAATTGTATATTTGCGGTTGCAGCAAAGTGTGTGAAAATCCCCTGTACTGTCTGCTCTCACTGGGGAATTTGGCACCAATGGCTCGAACGACACAGGCGGGTATTACTCTTCGAACACAGAATCCAGGCTTCCCATGAAGCCACCATGTAAACGAATGATTGTCCACCAGCCTGTACCACCTGTGAAAGAGAATCATACATATTTTAATTGAATGAACCAGACAAGTGTACCACCTTACTTGAAAATGCATCCTAAATTCAATGGCATAGTTGCCCTTAGAGAAGTAACTTTCTGGAAACATATACTTCGCTTTGAAGCATTGGCACATTACAAAAATGAAAAAACATTCTAGCCAGAACGGTTTGGGCCATAGAGAAATATTGTTTTTTAGTCAAAAGGGAAAGACACTTAAGCGAGCGATGAACACTTTGATTTGCAATATGTGCGAGATATGTGTTCAATTTACAAACTAAATTCATTTGTCAGTGATCAATCAAAGTTACGACAATGTAGGAGAACAACATGACATGTTAGTTGCCTCAGTGGTCAAAATATTATCACATCTAGAGTATACTTACTTACTCATAACTTGCATTGCGAGAGCGACCTGTTATGCAAAATTTGTGCAGAAGCACCATCATAATCCTTAACAAGGACCTTGTGAGGCAGAATGCATCTCGGTAACGTATAGAAGTGGTGTGTCTTATTCGGCTATATAGGACAAGCATCCAGAGTTTTCTTGGCAGAGGCAGTTCTCCACCTCGGTTAGCATGACCTCGCAATGATTGCAGGTGCACCAGGTGGAAACGTCTTTCATGCGACTAGGCTCAGGCTCATGCTCCGGTGATTCATCTTCCCAACTATTGTCCGATTCCCCTTGTATCTGCTTCTTTCTCTTTCAATTAGTTCCTCTTTGGAATATTCTGGTTCATACTGGTAGGGCTGCATTGTTGCCATAGTTCCTGAAAATGTAATAAGCACAAAATCCAGAGTAAGAAAAATTCAAATGGCTACATGAACATTTTTCTAATGTGCTAAAAAACTCATATCCAACACATTTCAAAATCGATTCACATTAGCCTTCAGGTGACAACATCCAAATAGAAACACATGTACAAATCTGAGCTAAAACATCCATGATATAATATGGTCACTGCACCAAAATAGAATCGACTGTAGTGGCTGGTATAGCGATGCGATAGGGATAGTTGTGGCTGCACCTGCCAAAAATACACAGGGTTCCATTTGCCTGGCCATACCCATGGCTATCGTGTGGTTGATATGCATGGCTATAAAAGACCCCTACATGCGATTTGTGCATTCATACCCACGGCTATGGAGTGACATTAAACCCCCGGCTGCTCCTGCCAAAAATGCATGCCATTTGCTCGCACGTACCCACGGCTATCAAAGATCGCAACATGTGATTGGTGCGTTCACACCCGCAGCGAGGGTGTGACAGTTGTAGCCCCGGCTGCACCCGCCAAAAATACACAACGTGCCATTCACCCACTCGTACGCATGGATATGAAAGACTAAAACATGAGGTTGGTGCGTTCATACCCGTGGCTAGGGCGTGACAGTTATAGCCTCGGCTGCACCCACCAAAAATGCACGACGTACCATTTGCCTGCTCGTACCCCCGGCTGTAGCCTGTACCATTTTCGGTACCTGTGGCTACGACAGGGCACAATGTTTCACTGGCTGCTATCGTAGCCACAGCTATTTAAAAAAAGGACAACAAACACATTTTCCAAAAGATCTCTGGGTGGCTGTTAAAAGAGCCTTTGGGTCCTTCTACCAACACATCACTAACATTTTCAATCAGAGAAATACGCTTCACCTCTATGATGATTCAAAACATTTTGAACAACTTGTATGTGCTCTTTATTTAGATGATTGCTTAATTTTCTTTTTCCAAAAAGAAAAAAACCTGTGCTCCCTCTCAAAAATATTTATCCACAATCGGAGCATATACCTCTCATTTCAAACACTCCATCTAATATAATATTATAAAACCAAAAAAACCTTGTAAACCAATGCTTGGAAAACTCACCACTATTAACACCATTCTCAAAAGAAATTCCACGATCTTCTGAACAAAGAGATTCCTCTCCTTCTGGAATTGGCTCCATGTTTCAAATATCAAATCGAACAATAAATATATCCTTTTTCCTAAGGGTGCACCTCACCCATCTACAACTTTATTGGCATATATAAACATCACTCAAAAAATACATTCTCTCAAAGGCTCTATGCAATTCAACAACATCCGAAGTATTTCTCCGTACCACTAGAACAATGGAACAATACATGGAACGGCTGGAGGAGCATTACCCTACAGGAGAAGAGATTAGAAAAGAAGAGGCTCAAAACAATGATCCAGAAGAAAATACACCACAATCATGACTTTGTGTCATAAATCACCCAAGTATCTTATGAAAAAGGATACAGTTAACGATAAAGGATACAATTGGCAGGGCTCTTCCGGATCCTTGAATCCCACGGCTTGATAGTAGTGAAGTCAAAAATAGACCTTCCAAATGATACAACTCTCTGACTAATAAAACAGGCAGAGAGAGGGATCACTGGAAAGGGCATGGGAACATCATTGGAAGTCAGCCCAGGATAGAATAAGGTATAATGAGAAAATGTCCCAACTAAAACTCTCACTAATAGCACAGCAATAGCACCTAGTAAAACACTAACCTGTAGACTTAGAACTGGAGGCTCTGCCAAAAAGTCTCTGAACAAATCCAGGAATTTAAACAACGACAAAAGGAGGGAAGGTTAGTAAGGGAAACTTATCCCGAATGGCATGAGGCTCACGCTAGATACCGAGTTGGTGCACCACAGGATAGCGTCCAAAGTACTGTGCACAATCACCTTCAAATAAACAGTTGTCGGCAATACTTCCTTTCCCACGTAGAACAGAAATGATGAAATGAAGTCCACATGTTATCTCATCACAGGTGCCAGGGATAAATCCAAAACGAAACACAACTTGCGTGTGGAATTGCACATTTAAAGAGTTCAAGAACCAGCATGTGTCTTTACACGCACCAAAGTACATGCAGCCAAAACAGCTGCATTTGAAGAGTTCAGGAAACCGCATGAGATTTACACGCGACAAACTTACACGCAGCCAGGAAAGCAGCACGTGGTGATTTCAGACATCCGTGTGTGCTTTTACACGCGTCAAAGTCCACGCAGCCAAGACAGCCGCACTTGAAGAGTTCAGAAAAACTTGTGGGGTTTTACACGCGACAAAAGTACACGCAGCCAGGACCGCCGCACTTGAAGAGATCAGGAAACAGCATGGGGTTTTACATGCAACAAAAGTACATGCAGCCAGGAAAGCAGCACATGAAGATATCAGGAACCCGTGTGTGTTTATACCCACGACTGAAGTACAAGCAGACAGGACTGCCAGAACTTGCTTGTAAAAAAAAGCCATCCATTGGTCTTCTAATGGACGACTGCCGAAGGTAGTGTGTAGAAAAATACAAGCGAACAGGAAAAGCTGCCGTAACTTCTTGAATGCAGCTCCAGGAGTTTGCATGTGAAAGCAACACGAAGGAGAAAGCCAAAGATGTAACTGAAGAGATGCAAGGGCGCAGATCAAGATTTCAGCTACCAAAACGCCATGTTGGTTCAATCAAAAGCAGCGAGCAACGTCTCCATGCTGCTTATGAACGTAATGCAGTAATACACGTGATTATCCTGAATCACGTGAATTCAACGACGTGAATAATGCAAACGTCGTTTTCCAGGCAAGATTTCAAACAACTTCCATTTAGAATAGAAAGGCTTAGCAGTTCTATGAGCATAACCCATTCTGCGTGAAGACGGTGTTCCAGGTCCAGAGGTAATATGTCCACCATGCATGACACTTTGTAAGTGCATTCTATATATTCATGTTAAATATGACTAGCAATTATATTTAAATTAACAAATATAAGTCACCAAACACATATAATTTATCTACCTATTGTCAAACTATCAAATGTGTATGCAACCAACCCACATATTTTGAAAGTGTGTTATATCTTCAATTGTTTAAAACTTTCAAATATTTTCAAACAGATGAAGAAGTGATTCAAGTGTGTAGAGATTCACAAAGGAAGCACCACAACAAAGACCCACCAATATGAGTATGGATTCCTTGATAGAATTAATAGAAATAATGATGACTATACAAAAAGACATGCAAGCAATGAAAAAGTACATTGAGCATTTAAAATGAATCATGGAGAATAAAAATGCAGAATGTTTGGCTACAGAACAAGATACATCATGGATTATAACTAAAACTGAAAGCAAACCCACAACCGCATCCCACCTCAAATAAACTTGTTTTCAACAAGCTATGTTTTAATATTTATTTACCCCTTTCAAGCATGTACACCTATATGCATTATTATTGATTAAAAAGTACTGCAAATGTTACACTGTTTGCAAACAATACACTCAATACATATTTAAAAACATTTCCAATTTTGTTTTTCATTAAATAACTTTAACCGTGGCTACCAAAATATCCAATCACGATGCGTCATCGAAATCGCGCCTGGAACACCCCCCAGTCGTTGCTGCGGTTACCTGCATCTCCAACTGTCGATGACTCATTCGGCTGGATTCTAATCGTGGTTATACATCTATAATTTAAATAAAATATGATATCTTTCTATCTGAAAAAAGAAAACAGAATCAGTTCAATGACACACACACTATAATAAACACAATTGAATACACACATTTTTATGACCCTCATATTTTATATGCAGTGCATCACATGCACTATACAACAGATACAACATTAGTGCATAGTACACTGTTGTTCTTGTTGCATATACTAATCATTGGGTGATTAGGGAAAAAGTCCAACCTGGATAAAAAAAAAATACAACAATATACAAAACTATAAGAAAACAGCACTACAAAAAACAAACAGGGATATATACATTGAGTGAAAGTAAACAAAACACATTATACTGGTAGCATGCAGAACAAGTTATGAGAAGGATAATAGAACTTGGAGAACAAGGGAAAATAGGTTAGGATAAGCAAACTTGGAGAACAAGAGAAAATATGATAGGATAAATCAACTTGGAGAACAAGTCATCAAACAAATATAGTTTATCAAACTACTTTTTCATTTTTTGCAGCATTGTCTTTTTCATGTTGTCATGTTCATGTTTTATATTTTGCTCCATACTAAAACAGTCGAACATCTATGAACATGAGAGCACAAGTTGACAACGTCATCATTTGGAGCAACAATCCAATGATTGAAAAAAACTGCAGACAGTTGGAGCTTCTTCAAAGTCAAGGAACACAGTGCAAAAAAAGAGGCAGAGGAGGTACTCTTCACCTTTTACAATAAAACTCTATTCCATGGACCTTCTAATGTTCCATCGCAAAGTCTAGGAACATCAATAATGATTAATCCATCATAAAAGAAAAATGCATGGTTTCCATTCCTTACATAGACAGAGATCAGAACCACCTGCAGCACGTCCAACCACTAATGCAACAATGTCAACAGCGGTATCAAATGCACAGACTCCTCTTTAACCGAAGCACAATCTTTCCATGATGCAAATCATGTGTAAACGATGCAAAATCATTACGAAGGCTAGAAAATTACTAAGAACACTTTCCATACATCTGCTGCTTCCATCTCTGGCAGTATGACTTTCTTTTGACTATATGTAGAAGTACAAGAGGTACAATCAAATAAACCATCAGCCTTAATAACAAATACAAAAGCTACATGTCCACATTTTTCAAAACTTAAAAAATACAGCCACTCAAACACAGCAAATGAAGAAAATAATAATGAACACTAGCTGATAGCAATTGTCACTACAACTAACACACACAACACTGAAAATAAATCTTCAAATCTGTAAATACACAATAACACCTACTTTCACATCAGCCACACGTCTGCCATGTGCACACTCAAAGTTCAGGAATCAAAAGGACAAAACTGCAGAAAATTGTACCTTTTATACTTTCCAAAACAAACACCAAAAATAGAGGACCATATACTGATAAAACGACTACGATGGCTGAGACTTTGTCAGCACAGCCTATCACTAAGCCCTACACAAATGCAAAAGTAACAACAACCAATAACAAACAATAAAATGGACACAAACCCACCTAGTATCTTTCATAGCTGCGGCTATTCGACGCGGATACAGATCTAGTTTGTACCCGCAGCATGTACCCGCACCATTTTCCTGCAAGCCCCATATCAAACTAAATTGGCTTTCAAAGCTTCACATCAAATAAATGAGCAACTAAGTACATAAAATAACACACACAAATAAAATTATGTACTGTATTATGCACATTATGATTATTGCGCAGAAAATGTATATTTATAGTTATAGACGTGGCTTTAAATATACCTGTGTTTCCATCCGCAGGATAGTATCGACACAAGTATGTGCTTTTTATATATGCAACTATACAAGAGCCACTCCTACATGCCTGCTAGTAGCCTCAGCTATTCACAATAACTTTGAATTCAAAATAGCATTTCCACTGCAACAAACTCCAAAAACTGTTCCCAACATTCATGCCAGCGCCCCCTCAACTCCTCATAGTCCTGCTCCACTGTCCTAGGTCTCTTATAATCCCGCAAAACACTCAATACATATAAGATGCCACTCCACCCAAAATGTCTATGTAGGAGCGGCTTCCACACGTCCACAAATGCACAATGTGTCACTTGCTCTAATATAGCCGCAGCTACAATGGGGGAGGTGTAGCTCCATCGACCAATTAGAAAGTACAACACACACACATCATACATACCCTGCTCATACAAACTATTAGAAATTCAAACAAGGAATCATTTTCCTGGAAACATGGCTGGTTTGAAAACTGTGTGGCTAATTGGAGACAGTTGGCTCTTTTTGGTTGCTGGCTTTTTGTGAGAATCTAAATATTAACATGGACCTAGGTTTCGGATATTTTACCATTAAATGGTTTGGATTGCGGGGAATGCATCGGTTCCAGGTTTTTTCCAAAATTGTTAAGTCTGCGAAGTACAGGGCACCCAGACGTCATACTTATTCACTGTGGAGGCAATGATATGGGGAATGTATGAGGGGCGACCCTTACTTTAAGGATGAAACAAGAAATGGGAAAACTAATGGAACTATTTCCTCACAGCATCTTTATCTTTTCCAATCTTACTCAGAGGCAACCATGGCGATGGGCCACCAGATTTAATGAAAATTGAGAAATCCCCGAAAAATTTTAATAAACCAGTTTCAGCATTCATGACAGACCACAACCAATAAAGGATTGCAAACAACAACTTACAGTTCTACATGGCCAACTTCTATAGACATGACGGAGTATACCTAACTGATGAAGGAAATGCAGTGTTTCTTGATAAGATCAAAACAGTACTCCTGGTTTGCTAAAGTTCTACACTCAGTGTACCCCAAAACAGTCCTTTTAAGGACTACTCATCATACATAAGTACACAAATACAAAAACAATAACCCACAAATATTTTTTATTATACCTGCGACTACAGTTCATTGACTTTTACCATAGCCGCGGCTACAAAGAGTCAGTTAAATGGGGAACTGACTTCAAGTTTCATGGTACAATCCAACTTAAATGATGAATACAGAACAACACTATTGATGTACTTATGTCAAGTAACTGCAATAAAAGAATCATGAAAAAAATACATAACAGTAAACTAGATAAGTAAACATTGCATACCCGCACAACATAATACCATACGTGAAAATACACAACCTAAAATACATTGTATGGTGCATCTAAAAGTAGACTACAATTTCTCCTTTTTATATTAATGTTGTTAAACTATTTTCTTCTATCTTTCTCCAAAGCCTCACATGCTCAAAAGTCTGAATACACACATCCAAATTAAAAAAGACTCTCTAGGATTCCAAGATGGCGGCCGAGCCGGGCAGACGTGTGTGAGCGTAGCTCCGTCCCTCAGCTCGGGCCGCGACGATAAAGAAATGAAATAAGCAGGCTCCGTGCCCTTCAAGACGTGCCTTTCTCCAACGGGAAGAGAAAAAGAGGCGAAGAGGTGCCGGCACAACCAAATTGGAGGCGATCGTGCAGAGGCCCCCGTCCAGGCCAGGACTGTCTTCCCGCCGGTGCAGGCCCTCCGTCAAGAACCGAGACTCTGTGCCAGCCAACCGAGTGAGGCGCCTATAGCTCGGGGCCAGCGAGCACGCCGAAAACTGTGGAGTGAGTCCCGAAGGAGAGCACCCGGACCTCCGCTGAAGTGTACCCCGAGGAGAATCGAGAGACCAGGCTGAGGTCCCCGCCCCGCAGGGACGCCGCCAGAGAGGATCGGGCAGGTTCCGAAGCTGCCACGGTGGCGGAAAGAAGGGAGGCAGATGAGAGAGAGACCGCCCGGGAGATGGAGGCAGCCAGGCGGGAGAAGCCGCACCCTAGTCCGGCCACGAGGAGAGGGTCACAGAAGCCGGCAGTGGGGAGCAGATGGCAGAGCCCAGCAGCGGGGAGCAGACGGCAGAGCCCAGTGGAACCCGGCGGATGTCGACCGAGTCCAGCTGAGCCCAGCGATCCAACCGGAGTCACGAAAAGCAGGTACGAGGCAGGGCAGAGCTCCCGGGACAAACGAGGAGGGACCCCCCCCAGGCGCGGTCAGCAAAACTTCCCCAGCACACAGATAAGGGGCCGTAACTGTGAATCAGCACTCCCCCTCAGAAACAAGATAGACACGGACCCCCCCCCCCACACGGCGGATCCACTAAAGCACTGCCACAAGGGGGAACGACCTGTGACATTTCCACACAATGGACCAGTGGGGAGAACATCGACACCCAGAAGGTCAGACCCCCAGACACACACAAAAGACTCTCAACTCCAAGAGCCATAGTTGGGGGCGAAACCCCAACCGGCCCCAAGAAACGGGATAGATCTCACACTCGAGAAGCGGCCGAGCACAAGCCTAATCAGGGGGGAAAACGACTCTACACAACGATATCCAAGCCCGGAAGGCCCAAAGAGAGAATCACGCTGAGAAAACGCACCAGGCAAAGAATTTTCACACATGTCCAAAGCCAAGACGAGGCTTGGGTCACAGGCTTCAACGACAAATAAAAGAGGAGCCAAGCAGGCACAAGATCTGACCCACATTTTGGGAATTGGAAACGCAGGACTAAAGCAATCAAATAAACAGAAAAGTAAAGAGGGAGACCCTATAGAGTGAAACGAAGATTCAGATGTGGCCTCACGTGATGACATGAAAACCTGGTTTAAGGAATTTCAGGACCAGTTCATTGCCTCAACTCAGTCACAATTTGATAATATGAAAGGAGAACTGAAACAGGCTGTACAGGAATTAAAAAAAGACATCGAATCCCTAGAGGAGAGGAAGGACAATCTGGAAAAGACGGTCCAGAACATGGATGAGGAGGTGACCCTACAAGCAGAGCACAAGACTGCCTCGCACGTCTGGCGCTGGAACTCGAATCACAATGTGAAGACTTGGAAAACAGATCGCAGAGATCAAACATATGCATCAAAAATATGCCGGAAAACGTAGAGGATAAAGATCTTCGCACAGCTGTGCAACAAGTTTTTCAAGACATATTGATGGACAATCCCAGGGACGACATACACATCGACAGAATTCACAGGGTAGGCCCCCGGAGAACAGGGGACCCAGGATCCCGCCCTAGAGACGTCCTAGTGGCCATGACTTGCTACGCACAAAAGGAACAAATATTGAGAAAGCCAGGACACTGGAACAAATAAGAATGAACGGCAAATAAATACTACTGGTCCAGGATCTAGCACATTCCACGCTCAGAAAGAGAAGAGAAATGAGTCAGCTGACCAAAATCCTATGCGAAAACAAATCCGGTATAAATGGACATTCCCCTTTGGCCTTCTATTCTCTTGGGAAGAAAGACAACATCGAATCACAACATGCGAAGAGGGCCTCAAGATTATGGGATGTCAGAAACACATGTCAGACCCCACCAAACCAAGAGAACCCCCAAAACAACGAAGACAGCCAAGGGGATGGCAAACGGAGAAAAGAAGGACAAGACTCCAATCACGCAATCCAGAACAAAACTAATACCCCAGAAAAAGAAGCTCCTATGCAGTTTAAGAGGGAGAGACAACATGGGCCATAACACTCTAGCAAGGGCAAGAGGCGAAAACTAGGCATGGCAGAGCCATGGGACAGCCGTGGAATCCGCACCACAAGCAGGTTTTAGGAATCCTGCGAACAGTTACCCTGAGATGTTAGAGGAAATGGAGCAAAGGCTCCAGGCCGAAGCAACCATAGGCCCAGAGCCCTCCTCAGGGACAAAGTTGGGGGGGAAGGAAGGGAGGGGGGAAGGGAGGGAGTTCAGGGGAAAGTTTGGGGGGGGGGGACTCATACACCGGTTCGAATGCACACCATTGCAACCCACAGGATGGTCCCAATAAGAAAATCCAAGTACATTTGAAAGAATGGGGCTGAAAATCTTAACACTTAACATCAGAGTGCTGAATACGCCTGTGAAGAAGAAAAAAACGGAACACTTCTTACATAGAGAAAAGTTTGATATAATCTCGCTCCAAGAAACCCACATTCAGAAGAAGAGGAAAAGCCTATTCCGGATAAAAGGCTACAAACAGATTATTCAATCTAACGATGAAGAGAAAAAAAAAGGTGTGCTTATAGCCTTCGCCAACCAACTGCACGTCCAAATCAAGGAGACATTAGCGGACAAAAACGGCCGCTACATCTTTGCGAAGGTCCAGATAGATAATCGTAAACTAACCATCGCAACCCTATACGCTCCGAACACGGGCCAGGAAGGATTCATTAAAGCAACGATCAACAAACTAGAAAACTTTGCGGAGGGAGAGGTGATCCTGACAGAAGACTTCAACTTACCATGGAACCTAGCAGAAGACCGTTTCAATCCCAAAACCTCCCAACAGGGGACCCCGTCAACTGTACTCAGGCAGGCGATGCAAAACTTGGCACTAGAGGATGTGTGGAGAAGACTCAGAGGATCAACTAAAGGATAAAAAGGCGCAATATCACTATCAGACCATGCCCCGCTATGGATCACCCTTCCTAAACTGCGGAAACAATCAAGGCTATGGCGTAGTACTTTCCCTAGAGAAATGATTCAAGATAAAGCGACAAGAGAAATAATCAGAGAGAAAATAGAGGAATACTTTGAGCACAACGACACCCCGGACGTCTCCCCGAGCAAAACGTGGGAAGCCTTCAAAGCAGTGATAAGGGGACAATTAATAGCATTAAAAGCTCAAAAAGATAAACTCTTACACAAATGGGAAGACAAGTTGGGAGAAAAATTGGAAGAATTAAAGGAAGAAATGACCAAGAACACCTCCAGGAAAATGAAGAGAGCATACCGACACATCCAGAGCCAGATAGACCTGATAATGACCAAAAGAGCCGAAACGCAATTAATGCACACAAAACACTGGTACGTGATGAAATCAAATAAAGCAGACAAGCTACTAGCATGACAACTAAAAGGCAAATGGCAAGATCAATCAGTGAAAACCCTGACAGACGGACAAGGAGTTAAGAGAACGCAAATGAAGGACATAAAAGAAGTGTTCCGAGAGTTCTATCAGAACCTGTACACGTCACAGAATCCGAGCGAAGAGGCACAGGTGGCAATTCTAACAGAGAGAACACTCTCAACAGTAACTTCAGCAGAAAGAGCGGCCCTCGATTGACCAATTACAACAGAGGAGGTGTTGAAGGCAATTAGAGACCTTCCTAAGAATAAAGCTCCAGGACCGGATGGCTTTACCGCCGCATTCTACAAAACATACGCAGAAACATTAACTCCCTATCTAACTACTCTATTCAACACCTTCAAGACAACGCGCAATATAGCCGCATCTATGAATGACGCAAAGATACTAGTCTTCCACAAGAAAAGGAAAGACCCTGAAAACCCTGGCTAATATCGCCCAATCGCCCTAATCAATGTCTATGCCAAACTCTATACAAAAGTCCTTGCCAACAGACTAGCGCCCCTGCTCCCCAAACTAATCCACCAAGAACAATTAGGCTTCATCCCCAACAGAAAAAACCACAACAACATAATACGAATAGTTCACCTCATATAAAAGACCGGAATTATGGAAATCCCCTCAGCAGTAATAGCATTAGATGCGGAAAAAGCATTTGACCGGGTAGAATGGTCAATGCTATTTGCTACACTACGGAAAATGGGCATGGGGGATGACTTTATCGACATGATTAGGGTCAATTACAATTCACCGATGGCCATGATTGCAGTCAACGGTGAACTCTCGGACCCCGTCAAAATTGGCAGGGGAACAAAACAGGGATGCCCCCTATAACCCCTACTCTACGCAATCTTTCTTGAACCCCTTCTAGCAAAGATCAGAGAGGCCCCAGACATCAAGGGCATAGAAATGGGAGGGCACACGCATAAGACGGCGGCATATGCGGACGATATGTTGTTGACCGTAGCAGACCCAAGCAAGACGCTTCCCCTCCTTATCCAGCAGATAGACGATTATGGAGTGATCTCGGGGCTGAAAATAATTAAACAGAAGTCGTCGGTAATGGCCCTGACTGGAGACAAAGATGGAATATACAAGACAACTAAAGACCTACACCTACAAAAGGCCGAAGAAGGAGTGAAATACTTTGGAGTAACCTTGACACCACAGATAAAAAACCTCTGTAAAGGAAACTACCCCAAACTGATAGAAGACGTAAAAAGCGATGTACTCAGATGGAACCCACTGTCAATATCATGGTGGGGCAGAATAACGGTCATCAAGATGATGATATTACCCAGACTCCTGTATTACTTCCAAGCTCTCCCCATCCGAATCCCGGTAGCATTCTTCAAGACCCTTTCCAAAATCATTACAAAGTATGTATGGCAAAACAAAACACAGAGATTGTCGCAACAGGCGCTCAGTGCACATAAATCAGATGGAGGAATGGCGCTCTCCCACTTTAAAAAGTACTACGAGGCGGCACAACTGTGGGTCTTGCACGAATGGATCACGGACAATTCAGAAAAATGGTGGGAGGCACAGGACAGAGCCGTCGCAAGATCAAACCTCCGCCACCTCCTATGGAGGAGACCCAAGCACAGACATCATAACATCAAACTTAGCAAGGCCATGAGTGCCACCATGGAAATTTGGAACAAAGCAACTAAGAAGGAAACCCTAATGAAGGATCCTGCCCCCTTTATACCACTTTTGGACAACCCAGTCTTCCCCCCTGGACAGGTAAAAGGATCATTCAGGAAATGGCGCAAGGCAGACTGTACAAAAGTGGGAGATGTGATAGAAGGACATCAGATCAGAACCTTCTCAGAATGCCAGGAACTGCTGGGCCTCACGGAAAGGGATATATACCAGTACGAGCAGCTTCACCACTGACTCACAACACCAAGAATAACAAAGGCATGGACACAAGACCTCACCCCATTTGCGACTTATATGATGACCCAAACGGGGGAAAAAAAATGTGTCTCCACTCTTTACAAGTTCATAAATGCCCAAGAAGAAAACATCACCTGGCAGTACATGAAAAAGTGGGAAGTAACCCTAGGGAAACTAATTGCTAGGCACCAATGGACTTACTTCTGGCAAATAATCCTGAAATGGACACGTGCGGTACAAACGAGGGAAGCCTGGACTAAATTGATGATTCAATGGCACTATACGCTGGAGAGAATCCACAAAATGTTCCCAACAACGTAAGCGAAATGCTGGAGGGGATGCGACTCCATGGGAAGCTGGAGACACATCTGGTGGGACTGTATAGAACTACAACAATTCTGGGCGGAACTGAAAGCACAGATGCAGATAATCTTCGAGGGCGCGGCCAACCTAGGAGAAGAAATATGGATGTGCGGTATGTGGGCCCCTCGAGATAAGTCTTTTACAAAGACTCAAAAACTGAACTTTATGGGCTTCCTTATAGCAGCATGGCTAGCCATAGCGCAAAAACGGAAACAGAGGACCCCTCCAACCTCACAAGAATGGCTCCGGAGGATTTGGAACTATGTAGCCATGGAGAGGATCACCTATAACCTTCAAGGAGACAGACAGAAGTTGACCACAGATTGGGGTGTTGCCATAGACTTCCTGCAAAGTGATTATATATTGCAATGGTGCCCCCACAACATCTGCATTCTTGATATGTTTACAGCTTAAGTTGAACACAGCCAAGGGTTGCAGAGACATTGCATAGACGTTCAAACCGGAGGGGAGGGAAGGGGAAGGGGGGGGGGGGTTGTGGTACAATGTTGTGTCCCGATGTTCGAGTTTGAAGAAATGCCAATACATTTTTTTTTTGTTTTTTAAAAAAGACTCTCTAATACTCACCAGGACACTGACCATGGCCTTTGGCCATAACCAGTTATGTTTCACCCTCAATGTCACCATACCTAAACAAAGTACTTAAAAAAAATATAACCCACTGACACCCCAAGCTATGCAGCCGTGACTACCGTCCTACACATACCCTCGGCTATCTGTAATCTTTCGTAGCCTCAGACATAGGCACGAATATTGCCAAAACAGCCCAAGGAAATGCTTTCCTCCCCCCTGCACCTCACCATGTGCCTCCCTCATCTGTGCCAGGTACCCCCATTCCCCAGATGGCCTCCCCTGACCTCTCCCTTTCACCCCAGAGCATACACTGCTTCTGTGACACAGTTTGATTTCAGATGTCGGCTACTCGTGGGTATAACAGAAAGCTTTGTGTTGCAAACTCAGTCCCTGGACCCCCTCCAAATTTCACTCAGTGCTTTCTAGACATCCCCCCACCTATACCCTTAAAGCATTTGTATTTGCTTTTATCTACATATAGCTTTTCACTGCGTTTCATTTTCCCATCACCTCGGCTATAGCCGCAAGTATCTCTCGCATCGAGATAAAAAACGAGATGGCGGTCGTTTTATTTCTGAAAACCATGATCTTGCAATGTACCGTGGGAGACATAACTATAATTTTTGGAGAAGAGGGCACCCCCTTCTCCGTCAAATTTTAAAATAGGCACAGCACGGAATAACCCCAAACCAGGCATAGATCACAAGTCAACTCTTTGTTTCCAAGTTATTTTGAGCCTGGGCCAAATCCGTCCAGCGGTTTGGACTGTGCGCTTTGGCAAAATAGAACTTTTTGTTTATGGTCAAATAAATGGGAAGTAGGCCGCACATTTGGGGAAAAAAAATGTGTTGTTGATGCTTAATAACTTTTTGATTTGTAACAAATCTTTACAGAGCTTTGCAGTCTGAGGTGCACGCAGACTTTAAATCACTTTCGAAATTTCAGCCAAATCCGTTACTCCAATCAAAAGTTAACAATAGAATTTTGAGGCGTTCCTATGTGTCTCCGACTCACGTTAACTATAAGGCAGCTATCGCCGGTCTATAATATATATATATATATATATATATTATTTTTTTTTTCAAACGATAAATTGTGCCCTAGAACAGGGCAAAACCAGCAGGCTGCACTCCCAAGGGCAGCTGAGTAAAGGAAGTCCAATCTCAGCAGAATGAAAGGCTTGACAGCAGGATCAGGCAGCACAAAATCTTCTTTATTGATCCAAAGTGCATAAGAAAGGGAAAACCTGAAGTAACAGAACAACGTGTTTCGCGGTGTTCCGACCGCTTGTTCACGTAGGAAGGGGAAACACAGACAAAGGACTCCTTAAAACGTTATACAAACTCTATGGTAGCAGTACATAGAACGTCTCTGTGAACAAGTCAATAAAATGTATTGGACACTAGGCGGCCATGTTGTAGCATATCAAAGACAACGCATTCTTTTCTGTACAATGAAATAAGGTACACACCTTGTTCATTTGAACATTAAATAATGGCTTAAATTGAAAATGCTGCCGCCAGTGCCACGAAAATCTTGAAAGTGGAAACTGGAGAAGAGATGGCGTATACCGCGAGAAAAAATAGCTATGGGAGGAAACTGTACGGTAAAATCACCGCTGAATGAGCAAGACAAAGTATATCAAATAAAGTGCTCCCACTGTGGGTGCAATGTACGGGGGCACGGCGGACCACAACATGCCTCTAAACAGTATAAACTATCAAATATAAATAAAAAAAGAGGCGTAGTCAGAAAATGCCCGCCATCCAGAAGAATGTAAAATCCACGCTAAAAGTGTGCACGCACACCGTTATATAGCCATCTCTTCAAATCAGACCCACAGTCTAAGTTTCATACCTGACATTAACTGTTTGACGTGTACGGATGCCCGATGGTAATCTATAATCTCAAAGTACTTAAACACATCATTGTCATTGTGCATATACAAGGGTAGAAAAAGGGACAAATCAAGCAAATGTTGCAGTATATAAACAATATAAAGCATATTAGCAGCCAAAAAAGTGCAAAGTGCATAGCAGCAAAGAAAGGGAAAAGAAGGGGAAGGGGAAATAGTAAAAGGGATGAAAGTTGAAATCTCTACAGCAGTAATAATGTGCACAGTGCTCTACGTCCATGGATGCACTGATGTATACCTTAATGTACTGGTAATATAAAACATAAAACCATACACATAGTTAACAGAGATAAATAAAAAAATCATGGATATTTAAGATGACATAGTATCTAAAATGTTTAGAAATAACCCTGCTCTCTATAAAAGAATACATAGCACAAAAACCATGCATACATGGACAGCTGGAGAATAGTCAACCAATACATCCTCAATAAAGTGCAAAGTGCTTTGACCATAAAATGCCCAATGTTAAAGGCAAACTAACTTCCTTATAAACCTTCTACTGCAAAAAGGTGGTACACATGAGCTTGATCGTCCCGGTTAGAATCTATAGTCATAATAGACCAAATGAAAAATGTATCATACCAAAGAAACCCTTGCAATGTAAATGTCTACATCACAAGTGATATAAAATAACCTTCTGTAAAAGAGAGGTAAAAGGCAAGACAAAATAAGGGGCATAGTAAAAACGGGTAAGGAATCAAACAAGCATACTGTGTAAAAATATCGATCAGAGTGATCAATATCAAGTTAGGCTACACAATATCATGAAAAAACAACCTGAAAGATATGTCAAAACATAAGGGAAAATACATGGTGGCAAAAATCAGAAAAAAATACTGTTAGACATTGGTAGATATTAGAAGGGTCATACAGAAACATACAAGGTACCTAAAATACAAAAGTAATTCATCAAAGATAAAAAAAAAACAGCAATATATTATTAGGTTCCTAGAAACGTATATAATTCTTCAACAAGATTATGACCCCCAGGTTTCTTGGTCTCGAGGTCCAAAATGGACTTGGTCTCCAATTGCCTCAACAATAGCTCCCGATATATAAATATATATAGATATCCTTACAAATTTAAAATCTATTATGCTGGGCATTAGGTACTTTCAATTGGCACAAATGGGTGATTTTTGATCTGCAACGCCAACACAAACCTTGCAGCATAGTTCTGTATAGAAAATGTTGGGAGGGGGGGTTAAAAACTAAGTATACAGAATATTTAGACTGAATATAATTGCAATAAAGTGTAGAATGGCCTCTGTATTTCATTTTACTGCTCTCATTGCCATGTTGTCTATGTGTGAATGAGAGCCTGCATGCTATTCAGGGAAGAGCTGGCAAGTGAGGGCAGGAAATGTAACTCCCAAGGGAATAAACATTGCAACGTGTTTGGGTTTGCACCCTGAACTAATAGACTGCCACATTCTCACATGCTTCTACCACATGTAACACTGAGCATGTTGAATCACAAAGAATTAACCAAATTAGAGGTGTATGATTTAAAATGCCAAATGTCTGTATAAAGTACAGATTTTAAACCTAATGTTTGCCATTTTAAAGAGCTCCTGTCCTAAAACAGTAATGGCACATGACCAATGTCCTGTGCTTAGGGAATTACAGGTATCATTGGGGCAGACTGCTTTTTCCCCTACAAGGGTAGCATACAAATCTAAAATGCACTAGGTAAAACATTATAATGGTTGAATTGTCATACCTATATGATTTGTGGGTTGTAATACCAATTACAAAGCTTCAAAACGAGTTGCAGAGAAAATGTGGGTGGCTTCACAGCAAATTCAACAAAGGTAGCAGGCGCCTCTCTCTCAGAAGAACAAGGCATGATAACCTGTTCAGTGGTTGTTAACCACATTGAGAGTTCGC
Organism: Ambystoma mexicanum; assembly: GCF_040938575.1. Classification (NCBI taxonomy): domain Eukaryota; kingdom Metazoa; phylum Chordata; class Amphibia; order Caudata; family Ambystomatidae; genus Ambystoma; species Ambystoma mexicanum. Next base: position 240,989,747 of record NC_090940.1, on the reverse strand, counting down.
AGCCATCTGCTTTTTGCTCACTGTACCTTTCACTGCTGGGCTGCCCATGTGGGTGGGTCAAAGACTGATATGCAAATGGATATTTCCCATCTGTGAAAGGTACAGTGAGCAAAAGGCGTGTGCTGCAAACTCTCATCTCAGAACAGGTTATCATGCCAGGTTCTTTCTGGAGAGGAGCGCCTGCTACCTTCTTTGAAATGTTTCCAAGGAACTTGGGGTTGGTCACCCTAAGTTACCTGGGGGCAACCAGACGTGGACTCCCTGCTCACTGTGCTCAGAGAGACAAAGCTTCACCTCACTGATTAGGCCCAACAAGGCTGAAACACGTGTATGGGGTTGCTTTTGGTACTCTTGTTCAGAGAGGAATTGCCATAGCATTTCGGTGCTGGACTGCCCATGTGGGCGGGACAAAGACTGATATGCAAATAGATATTTCCCATCTGTGAAAGGTACAGTGAGCAAAAAGCGTGTGCTGCAAACTCTCATCTCAGAACAGGTTATCATGCCAGGTTCTTTCTGGAGAGGAGCGCCTGCTACCTTCTTTGAAAGGATTCACAGCAAATTATGCAGAACATTTAAAAGAGTCAGGACAGGTACTCTAAAAAATGCCAACTTTAAATGTTATAACCCTGTGTTTTGTACATCCAACTAACATTTTAAAAGCCTGTGCCTTGAATATGGTCCTTGTTTCTGATTCAATATGCTGAGCGTTAAAGGTTATTACAGCATGTAACAATGTCCATGTTCGGCTGCAAACCCAGATGTACGGTACCTGAGAATGTAGCTTTGTTACTGGTGTTTAAAAAATACGTTTTATTTTTTTATTTTTTTTTAATTAAATGCATTTGGTTTGTATCTTAAACCTTACATTTATGATTCTACAAAATTAACTTATCATTTAGTCTTTTCCATTAAAACTCTTAAATATTGAGTCAGATTTCGGCTACAATGTCTTCCCAAAAATGAACAATGGTAGGGACCATTTTTCTATTATTTCTCATCAAAATTTGGCTCCATCTTTCCTTGGTTTCCAGTTCAGAGGGGGCACTTTGATATTTGCCACTGTATATTAATTTTTTCTGGTTAAGTGCTCTACATTCCATTAAAACATGGTATATGGTTTCTGTTTTCCCGAAATTAGGCAAAATCTGCAATCTTTGTTAGCAGCTTTGTTTTGGGTCCATTTCCCTAAGACTTCTCTTGTGGGAAGGAGGTTCAGCCTACATTTTAAAAACATTCTTCTGTCAGGGTAAAGGTTGAGGTAGTGTGGTAGTTGATTAAGTGCTCTTGATTCTCCCTCACACTTTAAATTCATTTTATATCGGTCTTTCTTCTCTTGAGTCTCGATCCAATCTAGTTGAGCAAGTTTTTTTTTGCAATCTGAGGCATTCACGTCAACGTCTCCAGCGAAATTTCTGGTTGATCCAGATTCCTAGACATTTGTAAGTGGAAAGCTGTACCAATTTTTCTTTTTGCAAATAGTATGAGTACGTTTTTTCTCCTTTTTTCTTTCTACATGTCAGCAGCATGATTTTTGTTTTCTTTATGTATATTGAAAGTTCATTTTGGTCCATATATTCTTGTGTTTTGTTGAGTGCTATTTGAAGCCCACACAGTGTTTTTGCCAAGAGGATGATATTGTCTGCATATATTAAGTAGTGCACTGCAGTGGCATTTAATTTCGGCGGATTTATACTAGGTTTGTTTGTGACAGTCTCAAAATCAGACGTAAAGAGACTAAATAAAGCTGCTGCCAAGGGACAACCCTGCTTTAGGCCATGCCAAGTATTGATTAGGTTTGTTACAACACCATTGGCTGTCATTCTTACTTGTATTCTGGTGTTGGTATACAAGAGTTTGATGGGTTCCAGTATGTCGCTGGGGCATCCCCATTGCTCCAGTTTGGCCCACAACAGGTCTCGATTGACTTTGTCATATGCAAAGCTGAGATCTACATATGCTACAAATATTTGTGTTTTTGTCCTGTCCGCTTCATGTTTCAGCATATTTAGAATTGTCAGATTTGAACTTGTGCCAACATTGCGGACAAATCCGGTCTGTCTAACTGCCAAATGATTTGTTTGTTTGAACAATATGTTTAATTTTGTAAGTAGAAGATTAGCAAAAATGTTCCCCAAAGGGTCCAAAAGTGCCAGTGGTCGGTAATTCATCGGATCCTTGGTGGATCCTTGTTTGTATATCGGTATGAGTGTGGCCAGTTGCCAGGAATCCGGTACCCTTTTAGTACAATTAATAAGCTTGATGATTTCCATGCAAAACATGGCCCAAATTTCAGGATTCTTTTTTAGTGTGGCGTTTGACATGCCATCCATCCGGTCCGGGGGTTCCTGATGCATTCAACTTTTTTTTTTTTTTTAAACTTAATTTTATTGGAGTTTATATCAAACAGATTACAGTTTATACAACCAAAGTTAACAATCATAACAAGAAAGCAGATATTACAGTCAAATAGAAAGCGCGGTTGAGATTTAGTTTCATATATCAGCGAAATTCTTGCATTTTGTTCTATCCACCGTTAACTCCCCTGTACAATGTCAATAAGCATTGGTCGCTCTTTTCCCATCCCCCCCTCCTTCCCTCCACCCCACAAGACTTTATAAGCTGCCGCCCTGGGATGTACTGTCTAGCGTTTGGCGGATTGGTTGATAGGTTTGTCAGACCTTGAGGCCTACCTTGTTCGGGAGGTTATCATGAAGTTTCACTACTCATGGCATTGGTCATTTGCGAGACGTTAATGGGCTGTTCCGGCATATATTTGTTGACAAACTCTAACCATAAGATGTCGCATTGCGTGGCTTTCCCGTGTATAGATGCCGTGATTTTTTCCATGTTACACATATTGGAGGTCACATTAACCCATTCTTTTTCTGTGGGGGTTAAAGGGGATTTCCATTTCGAGGTCAATAGAGCTCTCGCGGCTAGTAACAGTGGTGCAGCTATGTCTGTAACCCTTCTCAATTCATCCTCGATCCTCTCGAGACCAAATAAGATCAAGTAGGGATCCGCTGTTCGTTGGATCCCATCTAGATCCTTAATCCAACCTAGGACTTCATTCCAGTATATTTTGACCTGAGGACAACTCCAACACATGTGCCAGTAATCTGCCGCAGACCCACATCCCCGCCAACACATTGGACTAGATGACTGATACATCTTGGAGAGCCTGTGCGGGTTATATTGCCACCTATTCAATAATTTAATCGAGTGCAACTTATACTGGCATGATATTGAGGTGCTGACCTACATATCTTATCCCATATCTCTGGGTCGATGTCTTCGCCCATGTCCCTTTCCCATTTTAACCTAAGCGGTTCTGTTGAGCCCTTTCCCGCTTCCATCATTGTTTTATACAAGGCAGATATTAACCCTTTCGTTTCCGTCCTGGAGTCGAGTATGGTGTCAAACGGGGTAAGTTCCCTGCTCATCTTTTCCCTACATTCTGGTTTTGACAATACACCCTTGATCTGCAGAAAGTGGAATGCAGACAGTGTGCCTATTCCGAATGCCTCCTCTAGTTCAGGGAGTGCAATGAAGGTGTCTTTCTTTAGGAGTTGTCCCACCCTCTCCAGGCCTGCCTCATACCAAGCTTGAAACCTTTCCACATTGGGGATCTGGTCATTCATGCCCGGTGACCAGAGGTGACTTAATGGTGATGGCCATGTGGTAATCTTTTCCATATCCCTACTCTCTCACCATATATCCCATATGGTTACAAACATCGGGTGTGTCTTAGATCTTTTCAGTACCCTCTTCCTAGGGGACCATAGCCATTCGGAAATTGTTGCCGGGGACAAGTAGTGATTGTCCATAGCAATCCACTGGGGTGTTTTTTGGTTACGAAGATGGGGAATAAGAATACGTAATTGGGCTGCCTCGTAATATTTTTGGATGTCTGGGAGACCCACTCCACCCTTGTCTTTTGGCAATGTCAAATTGGAGTACGCAATTCTGGACTTTTTCCCTTGCCATAGGAATTTTAATATCGCCTTCTTGACTTCTGCAAAGAATTGACGTGGCATCTGAATGGGGAGCATTTGAAAGGAGTATAAAAATCTCGGGAGACAGGTCATTTTTATCGCATTTAAACGCCCCAACCAGGATATGGTTAGGTTATACCATCAGGCGAGGTCTGCGTGAAATTTTTGGAGAAGCGTAGGGAAATTGGCTTCATCTAAATCTTTTATTGATCTTGTGACATGTATGCCTAAGTACTTCATTTTTTCATTTTCAATCATAAGGCCCAGAAAATGGTATCTTTCCGTGTTTGTTTCCATTGATCCCTGTAAGGGGAAAAGGATGGACTTAGCTTTGTTAACCTTGAACCCGGATACTTGGCCGTATTCGTCTAAGAGGTACAAAGCCCTGAGAATGGATGTAGTGGGGTTCGTCACATGAAGGAGTAGGTCATCGGCATATAGCGCTACTTTGTATTCCTCGTCCCCTACACGCATGCCTGTTACTTGAGTATCCTGTCGCATTTTTTGGGTCAGGGGTTCCACAGAGAGGGCGAAGAGGATGGCCGATAGGGGGCATCCCTGCCGGGTCCCACGTTTCAGCTCGAACCATCTCGAGTATTCCCCATTGACAGACACTGAGGCTTTAGGAGCGGTGTAGACTGCTTTTATCCCCCTTCTAAATTTCGGCCCTATTCCCACAGTGCGGAGGACTGCGGCAAGGAAGCCCCATTCTACTCGATCGAAGGCTTTTTCAGCATCAATGGAGAGTAAGGCAGGATCGCTGCACATATTTTGGGAGGCTTCAACCAAATAGAGAGTCTTTCTCATGGTGTCTGCACCCTGTCGTCCAATTATGAACCCTACCTGGTTGGGATGGACGAGATGGGGCATGTGGACCTCTAGCCTGGCTGCCAGGACTCTTGTGTAAAGTTTGGCATCAAGGTTGAGCAAGGATATGGGGCGGTATGATCCGCAGCACTTGGGGTCTCTGCCTTCCTTGGGAATGACTGATAGAACTGCTCGGGCGAATGAGTCAGGGACAATCCCTGTGTCAAGGATTTCATTAAATAGAGTGGTCAGAAATGGAGCCAGTAGGGTACAAAAGGTTCTATAGAAGCCGGCAGTGAATCCGTCTTCGCCAGGGGATTTGCCCAGTGTAAGTCGTTTGATCGCCTCGTGTAATTCGTCTTCAGTTATGGGGGATTCAAGATGGGCCGAGTCAGCACTTGCAACATTCGGAAGAGCAATGCTAGCGAGGTAGTTGTCTATCTCTTGTGAGTGTGGGTATACTTCTGAAGTGTATAGGGACTCGTAGAAATTTGCAAACAATTCTGGGATGGGGGCTTAGGTTGTGTCTGGTCAGGGGTTGGGTCTGTAATCTCTGTCACTCTACGTTCTGCCCGCTGCATCCTGAGTCTAGCCGCTAGCAGCGCATCAGCCTTATCTCCCTTTTCATAACATTTCTGCTTCAATAGGTGTAGCCTACGTGCTATCTGACCATGTCCTAGGTGGCGGAGTTCTTCCCGTTTTTTCCTGGCCTCTTGGATTTTATCAGGGTCCGTGGTGTCCCCCACCCTAGCTTCTCTATCAAGATGACATATTTCACTCCAGAGCTTATTCTCAATAAGGGTTCTTTCCCTTTTCTTCCGAGCCCCCTCCCGTATGAGGATCCCTCTCCAGGTTGCCTTGGCCGCCTCCCACACACTCTGTTTAGAGACCTCCCAGTATCGTTGGCTTTAAAGTATTCTTTAATCTCTGTTTCGAGTTCCTCTTTGAAGACGGGGTCTCTCCATAGGTCCTCATTACATCTCCACTTCCCACCCCTAACTGGTAGATGTTCCCACTGTATATTTACTGTGACCATGTCATGGTCGGACCACGTTATCGGGGTAAACCCTGAGTGTGAGGTGGTGTTGTTCAGTTCTCGTGAAAGGTAGATGTAATCTATTCGGGTGAAAGTACTGTGTGGAGGTGAATAAAATGTATACCCTCTTTCATCAGGATGCATCATCCTCCATGCGTCTACTAGCGCATAGACCTGCATCATGTTTGCAAAATCACTGCGTTCTCCTCTCGCAGAAACATCGACGTCTGGGCATCCTGCTTTCCGGTCTAAGTCGTGATCTGCCCATAGTTTGAAGTCTCTGCCTAGTATAATATGATCGGTGGCTGCCAACATTATTTTGGGGACAGTTTTAGAGAGTAATCAGAGCTGTCCTACATTGGGAGAGTAGATTGTGGCAATCATTACGTCCACCCTCCCAATAGTCCCCACAACTAGCAAAGCTCGCCCTTCCGCATCTGACCAGGTTTTGGAGACATGGAAATTGAGTCATTTTCTGATAAGGATTCCCACTCCCCCTCTTCGCAATGCTCCCGAGCCGCAAAACTCTATGATGAAACGTTTCCCCAGAATAGACCTCTCCTCCCCCTTCATATACTTTGTTTCTTGTAAGAGTAGGATATCAATTTTAGCCCTTCGGAATTCCCGTAGGACTAACGACTTCTTAGTAGGTGAAATAAGGCCTTTGATATTAAGCGTCCCGACTTTCAAGGGACCTCGTGTGCTTGCATCAGAAGTGGCCATCAGTATATGACAATGCGATATTCACAACAATGGCTCGCCATATCTTGTGTTCTGTACCCTCAACCAATCTTAGTGTCTTTCCCATCCCAGCAGCGAACAAAAGTTCTGTAATAGTTGTACCCTCCCCCTTGTCTTGTAGATCCCTCCCTCTTCCTCCCCCATACGTTGGCGTCCGAGCAGGTCCAGTTGGATTCACTGAACCAGCAGTGAACCACCAGTAGGGACAATAAACACCACATGAATCTGAGCCCCCCCTCCCAGCCTCCCTTTCACCCCAAAGTACAACCATCGAAAACAACTTTAGTGTTGGGCCGAAAGCGGCCCTTATCTCAAACATACTCATAGTGTCAAGGTAGCTGCCGCCAATCTGGCTCACTTGTCCCCCTCTGGGGTGTTTTTACCTCTCTGAAACTTCCTTGACCCTTTGACTCTCTGCCTCTTAGGTCCCCAGAGTGTCCAATCTCATCATTCAGTTCTTGGGGTGTTTTCACCCTCCCTTCGTTCACGGGGATCGACAAGATCGGAGATGCAGGCCTTTATTTCCCTCTCCAACTGTACTCTGATTCTCGTGCCATCATGTTCAAAAGAGAGCAATAAGGGATATCCCCACCGATATCGGGTATCCCGCTCTTTCAACCATTTTGTCAGGGGGCCACACATCCTTCTCAGCGCCAATGTCATGGCAGCTAGGTCTTGATATATGGTGACCTGGGCACCGTTGAGGGTGATCACGCCTCCACGCCTTGCCTTCTCGAGAATCTTTGCTTTGTCCTGGTATCTGTGGAAGCGGGCAAGGAGCGATCTCGGGCCTCCAGGTGGGCCACCTGCTCTGTGGATCCGTTCTGTTCTTGGTTCATCAATCTCATCATCTGCCGCCAAGATTTTGATGATATCGTGAAGTGTTGCTTTCAGGCTCTCCTGCGTCTCCCCATCTTGTTCCGGGATCCCAAAAAAGCGTAAATTATTCCACCTCTCCCGATTTTCCAGATCATCCATCTTAAGTCTGTCTTCCTCTTCCCGCTGTTCGAGATCCGTGATCCTGTGTTCGAGTTGTGTTTCCAAAGTATCTATGGAGGCTTGATTGTTTTCTACCCCCTCCATCCTGTCCTAAATCTTATCAATGCGTTGGGTGATTTTGTCAATCTTGCCACCTATATTGGCCCCCATATTCTTTATCTCTGTCAGGAGGGCCGCTATGTCACCTTTCGTGGCTGCTGTCTTTCCGTGTGCCACGGGTTCCGTCGCCACCTTGGGGGTGATGAGTGTGTGGGTGGAGGGAGCGTAAGCGTAACTAGCCAGTTTTATTTTGGCCTGCATATACTTGTGTGCCTCACCTCAAAGTCTCGGGTTTGGGCAGGCAAGGGTAGGACATGAGGGCTTACCCCTGCACTGCGCTGCGGCCCCACACGGTTCTTAGTCGTTTGTTAGCGGTGATGTGCGCGCCCTGTTGGCGACACGCTCCAGAAGATAACCTTCGTAATATGCAGGGTCCCTGGCGTAGGGGCAAGGTTGGAAGATGTCTCCTTGGTCTCAATTCCAATCAATACCAGGGATCCGAGGAGGCACATGCCCCGTTTCGGGGGCCCTACCCTCAGTCCGAAGGATCCTTGCCAGTAGAAGACTGTACGTTGTTGGGATTCACCTCGCCCCGTGCTTCTCCATTTTGCATGTGTCAACATGCGTTTTAGGTGTTTAAAGAAGTTATGGTAGCCCTAGAGCGCGCCTCCCTAACTGGGAGGGCCGGGTCCCAGCACGTAGGCCGCGGTGTTCGGATGTACCGCGGTCGCAGCGTGCGCTGCGTATGGTGGAAGGCGCAGCTTACCTCTCGGCGGGACCTGCCTTATTTTCCGATGATCCACGGGCCAGGGGGCGTGACTGGGGGGTCCACGCCGTGGATCGTTCGGGGGCACCTCAGGGGGGTAGCACTGAGGGCCGAGGGGAGGCTTGCTGGTCAGCACCTCACAGGGTGCACGTCGCTCTTCCGCTGGGGCACGCTCGCTGGTCCGGCCAGTTTGCTTTCGATTTCGTGCCATCTCCGGATAAGAACTTCACTCGAAGTTTACTCGGGCTTCACTGGTCCGATTTCGATCGTTTTTTCTCCAGGATGGTGCAGGTGTATTCCGATGTACGATTCTCTGCTATTTTCACCGTGGGGGGGTCGCGGGGTGGGGGCCCAGGTCACCTCGCAGACCTACGGGGATGGAGCTCACACGGAGGAGGACACCATCCGTGCGCCCCCTGGTGGCCGGTTGCATTCAACTTTTTAATTGAATTGATAAGATCTTCAATAGCGTAGCTTACATTCCATCTCTTTTCCGGTGGAGAGGTAATTTTATTGCTCCCCAATGTTATTTCTTGATATAGCTCCATGAAGTACTTTACCCAAGCAGAATCGGGGACATCTACTATCATTGCCTTTTCAGTGTTTTTATTCAGTTTTAGGAGTTCCCATAATCGTCTGGTATTGCTATTTTTAAGTGTGTTCATCACGAGTTCCGCATTTTCTTGTTCCTGCATCATGTTTGTATTTTTAAGCCAGTTTTAAAATTTTTGTTTGGCTGTGCTTATCAGTCGCTTTTTCGTACAAGGGGATTCTGTTTTGGCTCTCTTTATTGCAATTTTCTTTTCCTGTTTCTTTTCAGCAATTGCTTTGTTATATGTATATTTAGGTTTTGAATGTGGCTGATCTTTCTGCACCTCGGTCAATCGAAATTGATTGAGAAGCCATCTGTAGTTAACTGTTGTTATCTTCTAACTTCGAGTTCTTGAGCGATTCAGTAATCGTTGTTAATTTACTTTGTGGGATCTTAAGTCGATTCATTCTGGAAGACACAGTTAGCTGTTGGATGTTTATTCTGGGACGTTCGTTGGTGTGCATTTCCCACGTGCACTTAAGGATGTAGTGATTGCTGTACTTGCTGTATACATTCACAGCTTTAGTCAAAATTTGAGGAATTCCTTTAGTGGTGTAGATAAAATCAATGACGGATTTGGTTCTTCCTTGCGACCATGTGGGGACTGGTGTATTTGTTGCTGTATTGAATGCATCCCAGCGATCAAAACTCCTATTGCGTAACTCTGTTGACTATCTGCGAGCTCAATGCTCGAGTAAATGTTCTTCCCTTATGTTCCCTTCATCATCAAACAAATGGAAGTTGAGATCACCACATAAAATGAATTCTACGCATTCATATTTCTGTGAAGTGCTGTCTATCATGGTCATTATCGAGTCTATTACCATCTCCTCTTTGAATTTTCTGGAATTCCAGTAAACGTTTGTAATACTTAGATGCTTTCCGCTAGAACTGATTGTCGTAGTTGCAATCAGTTGCTGTATTGTTGTGTCCATTTTTAATACAATATTTTGGGCCCAGCCACCTATATTATGATATTCAATAACTTCAAATGCCAAGTCTTGTTTTATCAACATGAATAGACCAACTGACGGTCTACCTGTTCTGTTAGCAGTTGCAGAATTTGTGTAGGTAAGGTATCCTTCACATATGGGTGGTTCGATAAGCATGTCTCTTGTAGACATATGATGTTTGCTTTGTTCAATTCTGGCTAGTCAATTTGAAATAGATACTGGTGTCCCCTTGTATTCCACAAACATTGTATGACTGCTTGTTTGATACTTTCTGTTCGTTGTTATAGTGCCGACTGTTTGTGCAGCTCTCTCTGATCCGTCTCTAAGCTGGCATCTTGCCAAAAGGGAGATGCTTCATGCTTCCATCCTGGAGGTTCTTTGGCTGCCTGATGTTGGTAATTAGTACTTTTCCGATAAGCAGTATGTCAGTTTTCTTCCCTGTTTGTTTCCCTTTCTACAGTCTCATTGCACGTATTGCTTGTACAGCTGCTAATGTCTGAATACATTCTGCTATTGTCTCGCCGGTTCATGGTGTCAGTGTCATCGGGCCTGCTGTCTTGGCAATCCTCCGAAGTCATGGTAAACCCCAGTGACTTGATCTCTTTAACAACTGATGTTATTTGTCTCCTCAATTCTGTTGTGTGACAGTGTATCCATATTTAATTGAGTCTTTTGTCATCAATGAACTTGATGGTATTCAGCTTTCTCAATGTATCGCCTGAAAAAGGCATAGTGTGTTAGTTCTGTTCATGATGATTTTGGACTCTTTATCCGTTTTTCCTTCTAATTTCAGGCGGATTATTTTTGGTCTCCAGTGGGGATCAACAAACCTGGGGTGTTCGAGGTACAGGCTTACTGCGATGGAATCTTGCTTCTTATTCTGGTCAGAGCTAGTACAACTGACGTCCTCTCTTTGGTGCTCATAATCTGACCTCTCCAGTCTTGTTGAAGACAAAGTGCAATTTCCAGAGTACAGTTCATCTTCAGAAATCTCTTTGCATGTTAGCTCTATAGATATATGCGATCCTGTGAATGATTCCTCGTAGCAGTCAATTATGGTCATTGAAGTCATATGTGTTTGTTGTTCAAATTGCATGGTTCTCAGCAAGCTTTCATTCTCAGTGATTTCTGAATCATGTATAGAATAAGTAGATAGGTTCATCAAAGAGTCAATGTTTCCTTGTTCTATTTCTCTAGCTTCTATGGTCTATATTATTGGATTCTCTCTCGTCTTTCCTTGACTTTGGGTAGTTTCTTCGTTCACTCCGATTCTGTTCTCGGTATCATTTCTGCTAACCTTAGCCGTTCACGGAACATTCAGTTCTGGCTGCTTAGATTTTTTAGGAGTTTCCTTGTTGCTAAATACCAAGTTTCTAAGAAAAGCTCTTGAGCCTCGCTGTTATTTTTTGGTTTGTTTTTTTCAAAACCTCTGTTCTTGCTTTATCAGAATTGTTCTGAACTTGTTGTTCAAATATGCTGTAATTCTGACACCCTTTGGGTTGCTTCCTATTCGGGTCAAGATTTGTTTCAGTTGAATCAAGGATTCGATTGGGGTTCTTTTTGTTCACCTTATTCTGTAAAGCATCTGATGTCAAGTCAATCAAAAGTATATCTGCTTTAGGGTTCAAGTTATCTGATTGGTTCTTACCATTCTTAATTTGGTTATTTTAAGCTCTTTGGCCTCCTGCGACCAGGAATAGGAGTATAGGCAGAGGGTGGGCGATTTTCCTGTGGCGAGTTTGCTTCTGCCTGGGTGCTGCAGAACTGCTCACGAAGATCAAGTCGGAAGCAGAGGGACGCGAAGCACGTCTCGTTCCACTTCCATCTATAGTGGAACAATGCCCAAAGCGGCGGAAGATGGAAGAGCCTTGTCAACAGAGAAACTCCCTGCACACCAGACTAGGCTCCGAACAAAAAAGATTTTGGAGAAGCAATCTAAGGCACAAATGGACAACAACAAAAGATCAGTGGAGCATGATAGCCCCGCCTTGGGGGAGGCTTCAAAAGACTCCCAACTTAAAGAGACAGTGCCAAATATAAGCACACAGGAACAGACAAAGGAAGTAAATTACATACCTGTGCTGAATGGAAGAGTGGCTGAAATGACTGGTGAAAAAAGCACCTGTGCACAAAAAAAACAAGTGCAGTTACTTCAAACATTTCACATCTGTATCAAGACAAAGAGGATTGTATAGATAATACTGACTCAGGAAGAAAAAGCTTGTTACAAGCACAATGGAGAAAGGAGCAACCCAGTACAAGTGAACAAACTCAAACCAGTGATGTAGAAACATATGTAGAGGTAAACAAAAATGGCATCTTAATTAAGCCTGCGTATGGGAATGGAATAGGTCAGCTTCCATTGAACCACTCTCACAGAAGGAGAAAGCCATTAAAGCCAAGGAAAAATGGAAACAATATTATCAAAGAGCAACAAAATCAGAACATCATTGAAAGGAGACTGTACCATTAAGCCCACGCCATCTGGAACGACTTTCGCTGGATTTGACCGAAATAGAAGCTCTCATGCAATTGCAACAAACGAATAAAAAAAATAAAAGACTGGTCAACGGATCCGGAAACAGTATGGAGAACAGGGCTAGGGACAACATAACCTTGGCTAACACTGACACAGGGGATGTAATAGCATTACAAAAGGGTTTACGCTTACTCTAACATAAAATAAAGTCTTCAATAAGTTGACATATCAACATGAAGGTACAGACACTCACTCTATACCACTACAAATTCAAATATGAAACTCATAGTAGAAACATTCACTGCATACCACTACAAATACAGCCTTAACACTTATTTGAACTATGGTAATAACTAAAGTGAGTGTTCCACCTTCCCTCTTTCAAAATCATTGGTGCATGGACAGTGGCCAAAGGCCATGGCTAGTGGGCCCAGAAGAATCTATATTATAACAAAACCCTTGAAATTTAGAGAAAGAACTTCTGTTAAGAGAGACTTAGGGTGATCTGATCTATGACATCAAAACCCTTAAAGTTTGGGGGTGTGTGAAGTGAGAATTTTAACTTGGATAAAGCACAGTGGCTTTGATACATAGTTTTTCTATTGTATTTTGGAAAAATAGGATGTGACATCGGTTATAGGTCAAAGGTTTGAATCAAAAGGTTCGAATTACAATTGGTTTGAATCAAAAAGACCGAGAACAAAAGGTTCGAAATTTATTTATTTTATTTTTTGAATTTTTTTTTTGGGGCTGGGGGTCCCCCCCAAACCCTCGTTTTTGTGGTAAAAAACACTTTTTTTACCTACACGGGAATCCAAAAAAAATATATAATTAACAAAAAAATTCGAACCTTTGGTTTTCCATCCTGTTGACTCTCACTTATTGCATTCGGACCTTTTGTAATCGATACTTTAACTGGACACCTGTGACATCTACATAAAGACCTGGGATGAACATGTGGGCTTCTGCATTTTTCCTCCAAACCAATTGCTCAAAGCAACTGGTGTGAATGAGCAGTGGAGGGTGACATTTCCCCACTAGAGTCCTTTTGATGTGACGTGGCCAGTCTGCAGGCTAGTATCAAAATGTCGAATACCAAGAAAATGCAGTGAAGAATATTATTTTATTTACAAGAAGGAAATGCTATTCTTCCTGTGTTCATTTTAGATTTCGGAATTAATTCTGGTTTGCAGTACAATATTACATTCTTAGGCCTTCCTGCCAAGCCCAGCGCATGCAGTAAAATTCTGCCGCTCGAAAATGGGGATGCATGGGAAAAGGTTCGTAATATTGAGGGAGGCAGCACATGGAGGCTTCAAATGTGCATTTGGAGGGTAAAAGCCAAAACGGTTTCAGAGCCAGATGCTTCCCTTCTACTCTCCTCCTTACCGCTGGCCTCTTTGGCAGGAGGACATTGGAAAATGTATGCTGTGCTTTCCTAAGCCAAATACTGCAGGCGTTATTACAGAAATATTGCACTGGTGCAAGTGCAATTAGCACTGGAACAAACATTGCCCTAGTGCAAAATATATCATTCTTTCAATGCATTTTTGTACCAGGGCAATGTTCACCCTACTTGTACAAAATGTGCCCTTGTGAAAAAAATTCACATTGACAGTATCTGATTTTAGCACTAGGGAATTTTTTGCACTCGTTCAAATTCCACTTGCAATGTTGAAAAGTGTCTGTAATGTACCCTGAGTGTTGCTCGCACTGTCATGGGCTACTGACCTTTCCCCCACATACATGGTATGCTTATAGTACAATCCTGGGTGAGTGATTTCCCACTTTCGCTGAGAAACCACTGGTGGCATGGTGTAATTATAGATACACCAGGAAGGTCACATTCAAGCTCTTTGTTTCCACTGTGTAACTTTAATTGTTTACTTTAATTACATGTTCACCCTCTGCTGACCGGCACAAGGACATTAACCTTGTAACTTTGCTCTACAGTTCTAACACAGGATCATTACACTCTTTACATTACTGTGTCATTTCAGTTCTGTTTCTCATTAGGAATTTTAACATGTTCAGAAACCAGCAGATTTAGATAGTAGACACTATACCGAACATGTCAAATTAGCACTTGTATTATTGATATTAGAAGCTCAATATCTAGTCTTAAACAACCTTCTGAACATATTATTCTGTACAAGTTAAATGCATAAAGTCTATTATGTAAGTTCTAGTTCGGCCATGATGCATTGTTAATCTCAGCGATGAGCGAGCTTTAAAGTGCTTGATGAGAATGCCTTCTAAACCAACCCTTCACACATATTTGTAGCAAACTCTGCTATAAACCATTCGATGAATTCTACTTCGATTAAAAATACTGCAGCAAAATTTTCCATTCCCAAAACGCTGACTGACAGAAGAGGACTCTTTTTCTGTCAGGCAGTGTGTGTATGCTGCTAGCGCAATAATGAGAGCCAGAGAGCCAGGCTTCTGCAGCCTCACCGGCTCTCAGTATTCTGTGCAACAGGGAACGCGCCTCTGCCCAGAGGCAGGCAGCACAGTCCCCCATCCAAATAAAGCACACAGGTGGACTGCGCTCCCTCCCAGCGTGGTCGTGGTCGGGCTGCTCTGGTGGGGGGTGTCGCCACCTCTGCCCATTTTGGGGGGCTGCCACTGCTGCTAGAAGAGTGGGGCAGGGGTGAACTCCTATGGAATTGTTGGGGTCCTTACGCCCCCTACACCCTTGGATAGCCATCCCGTTGGAAGAGCAACACCCTTACCCAACCGAATGAACAAGTAGATGCCCTTGGAAAGCATCCAGACATTGCAACATAAGAGGATAAAGCTCTACACCAGCCTAGCACAAGGCACTACAGTTGGGCAACTAACCCTGTAAACTCAACACCAAGACTAACTCCTACCACTGAGGACCCAAAATGCCCTGATGCAGGATTGGATGGTGACAAAGAGAGCAGGAACATGGCACAATTAATACAGATACACAAGCGCAACCGCCCCCAGTAGAAGACGCCTTCAATACAGAACACACCCTGCCAAATACAATCAACAGAACAAACATCATAAGAGAAAAATCCTTATACCTTACACCGTACCTTGCAACAACCAAAGAACCTACATACTTCAACGACACTGACATCTCCAGATAGACAAAGAACTCCCCCGAACAATGGAACAAACAACAGGAGGATACAAAAAGAGAATGGGATGACACCAACCCCCTTACTCCATATATCACAAGAATAGAAGGGCACAATCGAAACCCACATCAAACAACAGGAGATGATGAAGCAGTAGAAGTCAGCAACCCAATTATCAATCTAACAGACTGATTTAATGATAAAGCAGCCTCCACGGAACCACAACAAACCCGGAGTCAACATAGAAGCACCCCAATTGAACACCCACAAATCAAAACAGGGAACAACAAATAAAACAAACCACACCAAAAAGATCCACTGCAATCTAATTAATGCAAGGTCAATGTCCAAACATGCCACTTAAATCTACAACCTCCTAAGTGACGGAGGCATCGACATGCTATTCGTAACTGAAACTTGGCTAGATGACAACTACAAGATCGTTATCAACAACTGCCTGCCTGATACCTTCATGTGCGTCCAAGCAAAAAGGAAAACCAAAAGAGGTGATGGACTGGCAATCATCCAGAAGGAACACCTGGAAATTAAAGCAGAAGACCCATTAAACATCGATAAATGTGAATCTCTAATCCTCCACCTATCAACAAACACCAGAACAAACCTGAAATGTATACTGGTATACACACCTCCAGCTTATGATGCAGCCTTCATAGACACCTTCATGGACGCAATAACCAACCTGGCTATCGAGCATAATCAGCTGATTATCCTCAGAGACTTCAACATCTGGTTCGATGAAGAAACCACAACCACACAAAAGTCTCATGCCAGCCAATTAGCAACAATGGAACTACATCAACTAGTCAAAGGAGCGGCCCACACATCAGGACATACACTAGACGCAATCGTCACCAACAAAAAACTCATCACCACGGCACCACCAATTCAGATCCTCTGGTGCGACCACCTCATCATTCCCTTCGTAATCACACTGCCCAATCCAATAACCAAGAAACAGGGAAAGTTACCGATCATCATGAAAAAAAACTGGAGAACCATAAATAACTTCAACTTAACTGAACTACTGGAGATCACCAAACTAACAGTGACAATTATGGACAAAGCTGACCTGGTCATCAAAATAGACCTACTTCACAACTGGATCATGACAAAAATTGACGAGATCGCCAAAGAAAAACCTTTTACTCCATCCCACAAATGAGCAATGGCAAAATGGTTCACCCCACTACTCAGCACCATGAAAACTTCAACTAGAATGGAGGATCAATAAAGGCTGTGAAAAGAAATTCAAACTTCAACAACATACACGCTCATACAAAAACGAAATACAAAAAGCAAAAAGGAAATACTACGACAACAGAATCCTCAAAGCACCAAACACCCAAACAGAATTTTTTTAAATCATAAATGAAATAAAAAACCCACCTGGCTGAAACAATGCTACAATACCACCGAAGACACTATGCAATGACCTTGCAGATCATTTAAAAAACAAAATCATGACCATCCAACAGACCATACAATACAGACCATGCAACCACTATATTGAAGACACGCACACCTACGACGAACACCGGAACAAACTCTGAAGCTTCCCACAAATATCAGTGGAGACATTTGTCAGACTGGTAAA
The DNA here is from genome assembly GCF_040938575.1 of Ambystoma mexicanum. NCBI lineage: Eukaryota > Metazoa > Chordata > Amphibia > Caudata > Ambystomatidae > Ambystoma > Ambystoma mexicanum. The sequence continues at coordinate 240,972,609 of NC_090940.1, read as the reverse complement.
TCAAAGCAACAAATCTGGTTCACCTGCGGATCTGTAAGGATATTTGGCGTGTTACAGCACAGAGTACAACACTACTACACAGGTAGCAAACAGCATAGAGTACAGCACTACTGCACAAGTAGCACATTTTTTTTTTGCATTACCACCACAAGGGTGCGGTGCATTGCTATATGGGTTACCAGATTAACAAGGAAAGACAGGCTATTCAGTCAAAAACGATTTTAACATATAAGATGCAAATCTATTTTTACAGTTAAAAGCACACGTGCTCATTTAAAAATGCACACTATTTTTCACCTGAAATGCCTATGGTGCGAGAGACACATTTGAAAATTAACAGCTAACCTATTAACCATTAACCTGACTAATAAAACCTTATTTAACATAACCCACTAATAAAATGTGTTCTCCACTGCAGAATTAGGCATACTCTGAAAGCCATTTAAATGTGTGTGCAGATTTTTTTTTTCTTCTCTTCTCTGCCTGCTTCTCCGTGTTTTTGTGCACAGGAACTGCAGGAAGAAGGAAGTCAGATTTGCAACAATTGCAAATGTATAAGCGAAGCTATTGTTGAGAGTAGGAGGATGAGAGATGATGGATTTCATTGGGACACGTCATACAGAGGGCTGAGATGAAAGTTTTAGTGGGCAGTATCGGGGAAAAAGACAGGCAGACATTTTTCTGCACTACTGGGGAGAAGACCTGGCTGTGGGACTCCTGACTGAATGCAGATTCCTGCGTCCTGCTACAGTCAAGATTTGGCAGAGCTGGGAGGAAGACCTTTTCCTGGTTGGAGGCATTCCTATCTGCAAAAGCTGAGAATTCCAGGCAATGACCCCGGTTTGAAAAGGAAAGGCGATCCTTTTACTGGGGTTAATCTTCAAGGGAACCACATTCCGAAAGAGAACAGCTGAAAAAAACTTTGAACAGATAAGGTAATTACATAAGCGTGGGAGCCGTGTGTGCACGAAAATATGCAATCAGTGTAGGAAAGGGGATTCCTGTGCGTGTCTTAATCAAATACCAATGTTGCAATTTGAGTTCTGTTCTCCGCCACGCTCTTTGCAGTGTGTCATAGACAATGCTTTTACTGTACCATTTTATTTATTTCTGTAAAGAATGAGATCGTGTTTAAATGCAACTTTTATAATACAGAAAAATATTTGAAAACAGATGGGTGGTGTATTTACTATTTACCATTACAATGCCGATGATGTGGGGAGATTTTTAAACAGTGCAATGGTCATTTTAAGACAGATATGTGCATGTCAGAATCAGTATGAATAATTGTGAGTGACTGTAGCATAGCTCGTTGGAGGTACATGAGCCAACGGGAAGAGAGACTCTCTGAACATAGCTCCCTACCGTATATAAGGTAGTGGAAATTACCACAAGACTACCATATATAGCTCTCTGTCGTAAATAAGTCAGTGAGTTCGCCCATGGTGGCACACCAACACTATCACTGAAAAATGTGGTATTCCTAAAATGTAGGTCTGAGGTCTCTCTAGTGATCACACAAAAAATCTAAGCAAAGATAAGGGATTCTGGACATTGGGGCCACAAATAAAACAAGGGAATTATGCTCACCAAAACACCACCAACCACGTATACCAAATATGCAGGTCTGGGTGCTGAAATAATGCATGTCCATTGTATTATTGTTGCACATGGCCAAATCTGAATACAAAGAGTGATTATTGCTAAGTTATTTTTCGGCGGTAATAAAATACCGTCAGGCCCCAAATCTCCACAAAATACCCTACACTCCTGACATATACAAATCAATCCTCTCACAAGGAACACCCATGGAATACTACAGGAACGTCCTCAACCAATCAATCTCAACAGGGAAAGTACCACAATCCTTCAAATCAGCATTCATTAAGCTGCTCCTCAAGGAAACAACAGGAAACATGGAGGACCTCTCCAATTACAGACCCATCTCCAACATCCCTTACCCAGCTAAACTCCTGGAAACAGACATATATAGAACAAACCTAGAATTCATAGAAGAACACTGCCTAATAAACCAGGCACAAGTAGGCTTTAGACAAATGAGAGGAACGGAAACAGCACTCTTCTCAATCTGGGATGATGTAAAGGCAAACAGAGACTCAGACAACAATACAGCTTTGATTGTTCTAGACCTCTCATCGGCATTCGACACAGTTAACCACAACATCCTCATCATGAGACTGGAAGAATTTGGAATCACTGACAACGCCTTTTTATGGACCAAATTCTTCCTAACAAACAGAAATGAAAGAATAAGGATGAAACTTTTCAAATCAAACCCAAGAGAGTCGTCATGATATGTTATGATATGATATGGCATTTATAATACGCCTATACACAAGTGTTTCAAGGCGCTATGAGGCAAGGGAGGGGGAACAGAGGGAAGACAGACAACGATCTTACTAGGCCAGGTGTCATTCAGATCGCGCAAGTGCAAGGAAAGGGGGAAAAGAAAGTGCGGGGGAGAGGGGAAAGTGCAGTACATGGGATAATAAAATAACAAGATAAATAAAAGAACGGCCAGCTGGTGGCAAGTGCACGGTGAGTGCAGACATAAGTGCTGGTGGGGGGACGGTAGGGATACAGAAAACAGCCCCCAGGTGCAGGGGTTGCCAGGGAGGCAGTGCAGGCGTGCAACTGGCAGGGCTTAGGCCCGTGTTCAGAAGGGTGGCCAGGTAACCAGTGCAGTCTCAGTATCAGCCAGGACATCAGCAGGGTAGAGAAGGAGAGAAAGCAAAAGCAAAGAGGAAGGTTTTAAGGTGATTCCGGGACCAAAGATGGTTCTCCTCAAGTTTCAGGGAGGCAAGGAGGCTCTTCCAGAGGGAGGCCCCAGCCGAAAAGAGAGATCTATTTACCACCAACTCATTGCTTGGAGAAGCGACTGACCCTGAGGGAGTTGGAGGCAGATGAGCGAAGAGCTCGAGAAGAAAGATATGTAGGAAGAGAGAGTTGAAGGTATTTAGGCCCCAGGCCCCAGAAGGCCTTGTGGACAATGCAGAGGGTTTTGAAACTAATCCTCCCAGCCACTGGGAGCCAGTGCAGAGATTTTAGTCCTGGAGAGATACAAGGCCAAGGACAAGTCTCGCAGTCCTGTTCTGGATGAGTTGCAGAGGGCTTAGAGTAGAAGCAGGCAGATTTAGAAAGAGGCTGTTGCGAAAGTCCAGCCTAGAGAGAACCAGAGCTCTGGAGAGAGTGAACTTCTGGGGGAAGGAGAAGAAAGGAGGAGGTCCAGCTGGTACTGTGACTTCTTAGAGACATCAGAGATCTGAGGAGAGAAAGAGAGTGTGGATTCGAAGATGATCCCGAAGTTTTTAGCCTTGCAGGTGGGAGCAGGGAGAGGGCCAAGAGAGGCCGGCCAGAGAGCTACAGGAAAGGAGGGAATGCGTCTGGCGATGAGGAGAATCTCAGTCTTACTGGCATTAAGGCAGAGGTCATTGGCGCTACACCACTCCGGGATAGCAGAGAGACAGTCGGAGATGAGGGACGGAGAAGAGGTGGCCGAAGGTAGTCTGAAAATGAGCTGAGTGTCATCCGCGTAGCACTGAAAGTTGGGGCAGAGAGCGGGAATGTGGTGGGCAAGGAGTGCCAGGTATTGGTTGAACAGCCAGGGAGAGAGGTTAGACCCCTGGGGGACACCACAGGTAGAGAAGAAGATAGCAGAGTGGAAGGGCCCAAGTTGGACCTGGGAGGGTTGGTCGGAGAGGAAAGAAGTCAGCCATTCCAGGGCCTGACCGGTGAGACCTAGGTTATCCTGGAGACAATTTAGCAGGATGGCATGGTTGACAGTGTCAAAGGCAGAAGAGAGATTAAGCAAGATGAGGACACAGGGGGTGTTAGAGTCAAGGTTGGAGAGCAGGTCTTCACGGATGTTCAGGAGAGATGTTTCCGTGCTTCTGGCAGCTCTGTAGCCAGACTGGTGGTCATGAAGACAGCCAACAGATTCAGTGTGGAGATTAAGCTGGGAGATGTCCAGTTTCTCCAGGAGCTTGCCCAAGAAGGGAGTGATGGAGACTGGGCGATAGTTAGCCAGGCACGAGGGATTGGCAGAGGGTTTCTTAAGAAGAGGGTCCACAAGGGAGTGCTTCAGGGGGGATGGGAAGACTCCAGTGGTGAAGGTCCCACAAGGAACATCTGTCTCCCGATTACTATTCAACATCTACCTGTCTCAACTAATCAAGATGATTGAAAAAGACACGGTCTCACTTGTTACAACTATGCTGACGACACACAAATAGTCTATAAAATACAAGACTCACAAGAAGAAAACACAAAATTAGAGAACTGCCTTCACAAAATATACAACTAGATGTACTTGAACTACCTCAAACTCAATCCAGGCAAAACAGAAATAATGAGAATCGCCAAAAACAGAGGAGACAACCACTACATCCCCTGGCTAACAGAACTTGGTCGAAACTACCTCAAAGACACCACATCAATCCAGCGCTGAAAACGCTGCACTGGCTACCCATCAAACATTGAATCAAGTTTGATTCAATGTGTATAAAGCACAGAGCAATCCATGACCAAGGCACAGAGTTCCTTAGGAAAAAAATAAACATACATCGCACAACAAGGCCAATCAGATCCAGCAACAACATCTTTTTGGAACCAAAACCATACAACAAAAGAAAACTCGGCGGATCATCTTTCGCTCATCTCACCCCAAAAAACCTGGAACGAGCTACCAAAGAACCTACGTAACACAAGAGATCACCTCTTATTCAGAAAACTCCTCAAATCTTGGCTCTTCATCACATAACTAGAATGAATACCTATAGGGCAATACACAGCTGAAACAATGCTGAGAGAGGAAACTGGACCCATATCCCCTAAGCTATCACCTATCAACAGAAGTAAGGGAATAACAATCTACGGCATATCAATTTACCAATTGAAAGATAGATAATCTAGAGTCATACCAAAGAACGACCACAGATCGATCGGGATGGAAGGGTAAGGATGACTAATCAATAACACTTTGGCCCACAGAGTTAAAACGGGCAGCAATGGACCTCCGACAATAAATAGATAGAAAGGGAGCGGGTGACTGTAACTACAGCACCAATACCAGAGTGGGGGATAATGCTCGCCAAAGCAGCAGGTATATTAAGGTAAAAATAATACAGCTGGGAACCTGCCAGGCCATCGCCCCTAGAAATTAGACAGACAGGAAGGAAAAGAATATGCCTGCCCCGTATGACAATTGGAAACATAGAACAAGAATTACAAGACTTAAGAAACATATAACCCACTAACACAAAAACTCAAGTTGCTGCATACTTAACTCACACAAAAATGCACACAACCACTTCTCGCACAGCAAACCACAAGCACTTCACCACACTGCAGCAACAAACAATCAACATATAAGTCACACCAACAGCACACAAGGACTTGCATTGATCCGATATTCACACCCATGCTCAGCGTACAGTGAAAATCGAACTGAAGCTGCCAACAGGACACCACCTTCTCACTTTCCTACGCCCTCTTCGCCCTACTAATCCTCCCCCATCTCCTTGTTTACAGATCTGCCTCAACACCTGGGGATCAATTCTGTTGGTGACTGTGCGCTATATAAATATCATTAACATTAATATACTTTCTATGATCGGAGGTTAAGGGGGATATCTCGGAGTCCTGATACTGCTGCTGACCAAAGGATTAATGCCCTTTGCGCACTGACCTACAGTTCTAACCCCTCTACACACCACAACACTGCCACTGTCTGTGCTGCTCATATTAACCTTCTCAACATTCTGAAAATGTGCCCTTTTCTTATTAAATACTCTATGAAAAACCTAATCTCCACCCTCATGTTAGGCAAACTTCACTACTACTTGAGCTTAGCCCTTGGACTTCTTTTTTCCTCCTTCCTCCCTCTTGACAAAGTACTCAGCTTTGCTACCTGCACTCTCTACAACCCACACAGAACCTCCCCCCCTTCTACGTACCAACAACATGCTGGTTGACTCTGCATAACTAACTGCTCCTTTCTTCTTCTAGTCTACAAAGCTATCAATGGTCCCGCTCCTCACTATCAGTTTGATTGTATCTCTGTTTATTTACTATCTTATTCCCGCTGATTCTTCTCTGCACTGAATCTCACTGTCCAAAGCCCCATTTTACTGCCTCTTTTTGACTCTTACTTTCTATTCACCTCACTCCATTGGAACCCACTGCCCATCAAAATCAAAGCCAGCTCAACTGTGGACCCCGCCATTCTCTCCAGTGAAACTTAATAATGTCATTATGTATAGTTATGTAGTACTCTTTCGTTTTAAGAATTTGCCCCATTACGTTAATGATATGTTTTTACGTCACCTGTTTTTATCCTATATAGTTTATATTTGTTTTTGTTCTGTCCCTGATATATGCCCCACTCTTTGACACTCTCATAAACTGGCTCACCACTTGTTTCCATCTTTGTTCTTTTGTATTGTGCACCCTTTCCTGGTATGCATCCACCATCTGTAAATATGGTATTGTAAGTCATTTTTGATATCTCTGTTCTTCAAATAAATACAAATACAGAATACTTCTTTTTGGCATGGAGAGAGCAAGGCGTTATTGCTTCCACAATGTTCTGGCCTAACAGCAACACAGATTCCCCACTTAAAGGGACATTACAAGTTCCATCCCTTTAATCACTCAAATGTCCAGAGTCCGCTTGGCCTCATCACGAGTTGGGTGATGCCTTACAAATGTGGTGGTGATAGCATTTCTGCCGCATTACCGCAGTTGGAGGATTCACCACCAGTTCTGGGTGGAGGTGAATCCACTGACATTCAACCTATTGTTTGTGCAATTACTGCAGCGCAATTACCGTTGTGGTAATTGCACCCAAAATGCCCCATTGAGACCTATGGACTAAAACAAATAGGGACTTACTCCGCCACCGCCACTTGTAATCCGACAGTAATGCCACCGGACCAAGAAGCAGTAACGGCAATTGTGTTTGGCAGTATTCTGGCAGATTAACCGCTGGGATACCACCCAACTCGTGATGAGGCCATTTGTTTGATGCCTTGTCCAACTGGTGTTTATTATGGGAAGGGTCTTGTATGGAAGATTCAAGTTTGATCAAAGAAAATCCACTGTGGAATAGGAAGTGATTTCACATGTGTGAATTGTGCGACAAACAATGGGGACTAAATGAGGGCAACCAGGGAAACCTCTCAATAACATCCCTGGAGTCATCTATTGGATGGAGAAGCACCCAGCACCCATAGTTACTCCATTGGATGTCAGCCGAGCCAGTCAGAAGGCCTTGCAACAGCGACCATGACATTGACACACACAGTATGTGTTTTTCCTTTAGCACCATCACACTGAAAATGCTGGAGGTGGTTTTGAGTGGAGCATTGGTATTGAACAACATTAGTGAATGGGAATAACAATGGGAATGGGATAGAACATTATCTCTGGGATACGATGGAGGTACAAGGAGTTGATTATAGGGATGATGCTGATGGACCTTCAGATAGCTACAAAAAATGTCTGGCAGCTAAAGGACTATCCTCATACCCTGTGTGATGCAGACCATTTTTCTATGGACTTTGCAACCAAAGTGGATTGTTGGCCTTTTAAGGAGCAAATTGCAACTGTTAAGGTGTACCATGCAGAATAATCACCTGGCAATGAAAAACGTGCAACATGTCATTGAGGAACAGCCCAAGCCTGAAGAGCCATTGAACATGACCCCTGTGTCCCATGACAGGTGCCCAAGCACCTGTGCACACATGCATGGCACTGCCAGCTATCATCAGATTGTCATCTTCTTCACTCGTTTAACAATCACTTCTTCATTCCCTCACTCTGCCCCATGTGGCAATACTCATGGTTAGCCTCACAATGCCTACTCTATGACAACAGCACCATGAAAGCTTCACTCACAGCATCACAAACCTGTTTATTGGATTTTAGCACCCCAGTAACACCTATTACTCCTTACATTCACGTATCACAGTTGTCCCCCAGGGTAGCATAGGTCCCTCAGCCCTACCCCTTAGATGTAAGGAAGAAGAGGACTTTTGTCCTTATTGCAATTATCTCAGAGGGTAAAGAGGTCATTGTTAGCATCTGTAAGCATGCCATTGGTGAAATGGCCTGTAAACTGCTCAGAGCTGTTGTGTTGATTGAACAATATCAACAACAGTATAAAGAAAAGTCAACTTTGATGGTTCAGACAACAAAGCATCCCTGATTGTTTTTCTGAAGACCACTATACTGCCTTTGTGCCCACATGCTACATGGGTGATCAAACCCAACATATTAATGACAAGATTATCAAATTTCTATGGATTTCCCACTGACACCACTGTCAATCTAGGCATCTCCATATTTGTCTACTCCCCCCTTAGTCAATCAAGTGTCTCTCACATCCGCTTCAGGCCAACATACAATATTTCTTTCAGACATATCACAAATGCCTCCCAACAAACAGGAAATTCATGGATACATGGTCGCTCATATCAGCACATACTGTATGCCTTCATTTACTGCATATAGATATATTTACAAATGGTTTGGCCAGTGCTGTGTTGAAAAGTGATCCTGAGGCCTGGGCCAGTATTCTAGAAATGTTGTTCCAAAAACTTTGCACATACTGATCCCATTCTCTGAAAAAGGTATAACTATATCCCTGAATTATAGATTACTATCAATGCTGGATATTAAAGGTACAATCTTTGCTGCGTTTCTGCTTGATGAACTGCAAAAATGGGTTGTGTGTGCTCAATTACTCAATAAGTCTCAAACAGGCTTCAGGGCCAATTCTTCGACCACACATACCTTAGACTGATTGATTCATTGATGGAAAGGGCAAAGAAAAGGGAAACTTGTCATTATCTGCTGTATTTGTGGATGTTTGTGCGGGGGTTTGACTCTGTGGATAGGGAAACGCTGTGGCAGAAGTTGGAAGCATTTGGCTTCCCAGAAGCCCTCGTAAGTCTGTTAAAACTATTTCATGAAGAGACAAGTATTCAGGTGAGGTTGGATAGCAGGAGAGTCATCACAGCACCAATATATTCTAGCAAAGGAGTTAAACAGGGATGTGTGCTGGCTCCCATGCATTTGAATGTATATCTGGCAGATATGCCTGCCCGCCTGAAGATGGCCCTAAATTGTCCCCCCAGAGTTGTTCTTACGCTTGGTTACTTGCCTGTCATACGCAGATGACCTGGTATTATTCAACTACACTTTTTTTGGTATGGTCGGAACTGTTAAAAAACTTTGGGAATATGCGAAAGACAATTATTTGGCCTGTAACATGGAAAATGCAATTCACAAGCAAGAAAATAAGAAGACCTGGGTTGGCTTTAGACAGTGGCCAAATTGATTATGTGGAGTCTTATAAATACTTGGGCATAGTAATGCCGGAGGATATGATGATCGTTTTGCCGTGAAAAGCAGGAAGGCAAACCAGCTCTCAATACTGATCACACAATGTACACAGCTGTCAGCCGGTTACAGTGTGGAGGGAATTATTAAACTGTGTAACAATGCTTCTGTGCAGCAGTATTGCATGGTTTAGAGGCTATGGTAATAACAGCTTGTCAGTGGCTCCAGGTCGTAGAAGGTAATTTCTGGAAAAGAATATTGAGATTGCCTGCGTCAGTTCCAATGGAAATTCTAAGACTTGATCTAGGTTTGATATCATTATATGATCTCTTAGTAATGCGAAAGGTAATCCTGCTAATAAAGGCTATGGCAAACCCCAGGTGTGAATTATTACATTTGACTGGGAAAGCCATGAAGCAAATGATCAACCATGAATATTCTGACACTATAGTAATGATTTTTCATATGGTTGATAGGAAATTAACTGGGACATTGATTTTCTCTCATTAGAATTTGAATTAAAACTAGAGAAATGGGATTGCGATCATTTGGATGAACTGAAAAGATACAGTGAAGTGAAATACACTGTTCATAAGTATAGAACTCTGCAGCCATATCTTTTGTACTGTCCATCGCCTGTAATACGAAGACACTGACTGCTATTACGAATAAATCGCCTTGCGGTGTTAGCAGTACGAGGTCTGATGCTAAAGGTCCCGAAGATGCTGTCGTATGTGCAAGATAGAAACCAAAATCGAAACAGGAAAACATGTTTTAACTGAATGCAAGACTCTAGGATCTACATATATGTGTGTACTTGGAAGATTTGTTAATAATTATGAGTATTATTGTGTTCATTGTAACAACACAGCACTGCACTTTGCACTTTACTGGGTTTAGCAGAGAGTATTTAAAAACATGGAAGTAAATGTGTAATAATGGTGATGTAAACGTTTTTAGTGATATTAATGGTTTTATCTGTATTGGTATTTTAAAGCAATGTTTAATGATTGTATTCATTATTTAAGGGTGAACAATGTTATGAATATCCCTTATGAGTATAAATAAATATGTAAGCTTGTGAACGTTTTCAATGAACTAATCACATTAAATATAATAAAACATGAAATATATATGTATGAATGTCTAAAAAAATTATTAATCAATATCTGCAAATAATGAACACAAAAACAAACTCTTAATTTCTGTCTATGTTAAAGGACATTTGTACCGCGCACTATCACCACCGGAGTGGTCCTCTGGCGCTCTGGCGGCTCTGAACAAGGAGGGTAGGTTGAGTTAGTGGGAGGAAGCAGGAAAAGTGCAAGAGAGCAGTGATGTGCTATTGGCGGCCTCAGCCTGGTGGGTCCGTTGGCTGGGCTTGGGGTGTTTGCGGCCGGTAGTCGTCGTGTACTGTTGTGCAAGGCTATGTGTGTTTTTGTTTTGTTGTTGCGATGTAGTGAAGTTTGTGCGGTTTGTTGTGCTGTAGGTTTTGGTTGTGTTTGGTTTGGAGTTTGAGAGGTGTATGCAGAAAGGGAATGCATAGCAATAAAATTCAGTGGAGTTAGACATGTGGGAAAATGAAAAAAAAGGTTCCACCAGTTGACCTTATTAAACAGAGTTTGCAGAAGGCATATCCTGGTCATGGTATGTTTTGAAATACAATTCCCATTACCCCCCTCAGTGAAATGAAAAAAGGACTTCATGATTAAATTCGGTTAGAACAACATCTAGAGAATAATTATATTCACAGACAAAAACATCGTTAAAGGGACATTATGGTTAAGTTGCACTAGTAAAAACCTATGCAATGCAATTGACAAACGTTGTTACAGGTTACAGGTAAAACCGAAAAAAACCTGAAAGTCGGCAGTTATGGTAAGCTAAGCAACCATAACTCGCGCCACCAATGTGCACTGCAAGGACTAACACCCATGACATCAAAGATGCCATCACAAATCTCATTGATGACATCACTGATGACATCACATGTGTAGCTGCCCCTTTTATTTCACTTACATTAAGCAGGCCAGGTGCTTTTCTTCTTCTTCACTAACAGTGAGGAAGTAACAATTCAAAAGGTTCTATCTTTGTGTACGGCACCCTTCTCATATGTTCTTGCACTACTTTCCTCAGGGTTCAATCACCTCATACGATACATATACATATAGGGGAAGAAGAAAGCGTAACACACAGCAATCATTTCTCTGCATGAAGCTAATCAGTTATGTTATGAACACTTTCTGGTAATACTGCTCCTTTGTTTGCTTTCTGTAATTTCTGTGTATTTGCTCATGTTTGTAAACATTGTGGTGTCTTTATGTTTTCTGTGCAGTAGTGCAATTATGTAGTTAATACGGCAAAGGTAGCTACCTCTTACATGTTTCACAGTACCCGAAACTCTAAAATGAAAGCATTCATAATTTCACTTTGTAACATGGGAAGATTTTCAAGATTACACTTGTATGGGGCATGGTGCAGACAATGGCTAAGTGTCCACATGAGTTGGTTCATGTACTGCAAGGAAGTCTCTAATACAATGGTGTGTATAGCAATGCATTGTGCAATTAACTACTTTTCTCATGATAGTTCGTCCAATGATCGTTGATAGTTTTCTGCCACCATTACAATAACAATCCCTCATGCAGGCTTTCCACAAAAACTAAATGTGCATGTCATGTCATCAGTGATGTCATCAATGAGATTTGTGATAGCATCTTCGATGTCCTTGCAGAGCACACTGGTAGCGCTAGTTTTGGTTGCTTAGCTTAACAAAACTGGCAAATTTGGGGGGGGGGGTCAGTTTTACCTGTAACCATAACGTCCCTGTAACAACGTTTCTCAATTGCATTGCATAGGTTTTTACTAGTGCAACTTGAACTTGACCATAACGTCCCTTTAACAATGTTTTTGTTACTGAATTTCATAGGTTTTTAGTAGGGCACTGTAACCAGAACGTTGCTTTAGCAGTGTGTTTTCTGTAAAGATAATAGCTGTTTGGTACTGTAACGGAACCATAACGTCCCTTTGACAATGATTTGTTACAGATTACTTGGCTGCCCTCATGTTAAAGGTGTGGAAAGGCCAAATTGCGTGGTGCTGTCATGGCCACAGGCACCAGAATGCAAAAACCACACCATCTAGTGATGGGGGCAATGGGTCACTTGACTCACTTATGTCCCTTTGGGACCTATAAACACAGGGGCCCTGGCTGGACTGAAGGCACCAGGCTCCTATAGAGATGTGAGCAGGAACACTTTATTTCAGTGCAGGAGTGCTTTTATTTTACAAGAACTTTCCAGGAGCTGAAAGCCTTTATTCCAGAGAACATCCTCATGTGCTGACTCATTGGGTGTGGCTCCCTAGGCCTGGTCTTCATGTGCCGACTCATCGGGTATGGCAGGGTGTGGCAGGCAGGCTGAAGCTGGTGGGCGTGGCTTCAGAAGCTCAGCTATATAAGCTGTTCCATCCTTAAGGCCGGTGCTTTGCGTTACTGTGCACTTGCATGCAATGTGACGCTCGCCCGCTGCTTGGACCAGTTTATTTACCTCTGAAACCAGGCATTCTCCTGCATATGGACCTCCAGGAAACCGGTGCTTCATCGCTTCATCTGCAGACTCATCTCCTGACATCCAGTGATCTTGATCCTGATGCCGCAGCACCGCACTCCGCATCCAAAAGTCGGACCATGTGAAGAAGAAGAAAGCCAAGGTTAGAACATCCGTACTAGGGCCTCGTCACATTTGAACCCTGCACGCCCCCTAGTTAACAATTGACCAGCTACTGTACCTCTGCAGCTTTGTTCCTCATTCCCTCTGGCTGTTGCCTCGAGCTCCGCAGCTTCTGTCAGGCCGGCAACATCGCCTGCAAGGGAAGAAAGCAAAAGAGCAAACATCAAAAGTGGAACGGACAGCAATACAAGACAATGATCTTTACAATACAACAAAAACAGACGAGGAAAGACAAAGGCAAACAGGAACAATTACCTGAAGTATAGTGGGTTAGTCTCAGCAGGACTGGACTACCACGTGCAAGGGACCAGTGAAGGAAATCGGTCCAGATCATACAAGCACCCCTGCCAGAAGCAGCAGGACGGAGTGCACACCAAAACTAATCAACAGGTGAGCTTTCCAGGGACAGTGCATCCCACGGGTACCATGGTTTGGGAGAAGGGGTCTGGAAGGGGATCAGGCGCACAAGCTGGCATACTCACGCCCTCTATTCTCCATGCAGGAGCAGCCCCGAGCAGCATCACCTATTACCACCAGTCACCAAATAAGCGCAGAGGACGAAGTCGGACCCAAGCGACCTCACCCCGGGGAGGGCTGCAACCGTACCCCAACGCCTCTGCAGAGACCAGGTGAGCATAACAGGTGTATGTATCCATTTGCGCTACCCCTTCCTTTTCCGAATAGTGTTGGTGTATCTTAGCATTTAGAGATGTACATGGTAAATTTTGGTGAGTGTTTGAGTAGTCTATGTTTTTGAGTTAACATTGTATGGTGAATCTGTGCCGCACAGTAGTGGCCGAGATGACTACAGATGAGCAATATGAACATTTCCTAGCGTGACTGCCCTGGTCGGAGTATGTGTAATCACACAGCAAGTATCCATAGGCCTCCATTACTGGCTGCATGTCCACATCTTGTAATGCACTTTTAAATAGTTGTGGAAGCTCACTTGTATGAGTTGCACACCTATACCCATGCAGAGGTCATCCACTGTGTGCTGGTAACACAGTCCCTGTTGCCAGCCCTACGGATGCATATGGTAGGCTCCCGCCTTTCAAGTACTCCTGCTGACTATGTGGGTGGCTCTGCAAACCTATCAATGTGTGCCAAAAGCATGCCTGACTATGATGCCCATTGGTGAACATGGAACAGCAACCTGCAGTGTAACGTGAGCATGTTAAATGTTTAATTAATTTGATTGATGTGCTGCTTGCCTTTCAATGACCCGTGACGTGAAATAGACACATCGTGTCTGCACTGAGCAGTGTGACGGAAAGTGTCAAGAGGTTGCCTGCAGGTCGCACAGTTGAAGAAAACATGTAACTGCAGGTGGGACAGTTTGTAGTGAGTCTGCAAAATGACAAAGCTAGTGCGGCTTGGTCACACACATACTATTGCATGTAAAGGCAAGTAAGCAAACAGCAGAATGTGCAGAGTGCAAACAATGTTAGCAGTGGTTAGAAAAGTACTGTAGCCACATAGGTTGCACAAAATAAATGGCTTCCTGCGCCACGAAATGAAGCAGTGTTTCCCGTTGTTAACATTCTTGTATGCCAGAATGTATGCATCTCAGTGAATGCTACTCCTAAGACTAATGGAGTAGCATAAAGTGTTTGTACTGCATGCAACGACAACTGAAATGAAAGCACAATGGACCAGTGGGCAGACTACCATCCTTCCAACAATTACGTAGAGTAATTTCATGTACATCATTTGGCACATCTGCTGCGGGCAACAAGAGGGGCACTCCTGTAGGGTAGCAGAGATCTAAAACATCCTTGCAGACCATATGCCGTACTACACACCCTTACCCGGCAAAGGGCATTGTATTGTACATGTACTGCAACGCGCTACTCTACAGAGGGAAGGTACTTGGAAGTGAGTGGGAAGGATCCTTGCAGGATCATGACAATGACTGGCGCCTATGTAGGTGAGGGCCACCCTATAATTCTGTCTCTCGGCACGTCCCCTATCTTATCCATGCAGTTGCTGCCCCTTCTGTACCGGCCCTTTCCTGCCGTTCCTTCTGTGGCGTGTTTCTGAAGAGCATAAGAAATGGAAATGAACTGGGAAAGGAAAAAAGAAAAATAAAGAAAGCACCTTTTATAGAAGAACATAGATTTACCAATTCACAAATGCAGGGCAGAAGGCGAGGCACTGTGCAAATGCACTGTAGTATAATCAGTTGGAAAGGGGATCGCCGTAGAAAGAGGTTTCTTTACGTGTTGTACAGCATTTTGAATAGGGTCAGTGCGTAACCCTAAGTACAAAAATTGTTTCACTACTTTCAAGAAGAGCACCAAGGCAATTCGGATGGGGTGTGCAGAAATCGGGATGTCAGGCATAGTAAGATGAACGCTATAGCTGGGGAAATTTGTTCATGCTGTGAATCGTCAAATGGCCATGTGTGAAGTACGCCATTGGCACATGTCGTACAAAGGCAAAAATACACTTTTTCGCAATGTACCGCGCTTTCTCCATTTGCAGACCAAATAAAAAATGACGCAGCCACATCGGTGTCTGCATAATGAGATAGAAAGTTATGCGAGAGATCGCAAACAAACGCATGACCTGGGCAAGTGCCTCTTTCATAGCAAACGGCACTGAAACTCATGTAACATGCTGTGCAATTTTCCCTCCACAATGAACAACAATAAAATCAGCATGATTGCGTGTCACCAGTGTCACACAGACAAACCAAAATCAGTCACTTCATTGTAGGTACTCCATAGCAGTACACATCCACATGATAGATTCCAAAATTAGCAGCCTCTGCACAGTATTTTCCAATCACTTTCAGGCAATGTATTTCAAACTCCCCTAAACCCTGCACGCTGTGGCTCATCAAACACTTTACTTTTACGTTACTTTTTTTTATTTATATAGCGCTCAATGGACCCATAGCATGATGGCGCGTAACATAACAAACAATAATACAAACAACAGGTAACAAACAAACATAAAACTTAATAAAGAATACAACCTAAAAACCAATGAACCCCCCTGGGTGAACATGCGGGCAAACCCATAATACAACCATAAGCAGAGTAAGGCTAACATGTAACTTTGTAGGTGTCCATTAGAGAATCATTTATTTATTATTATTATTTTATTTTTTTAATAACACATTTTATTGTTTTTTAAGACATACAGACCAACTGTGGACTCCAAAGGAGTCAAATCAGAACAAAAAAACTTCATGACATAACAATAGGTCATTGGAATTACTCAACACGTACATCTCCATTGATGAGTTTGTTCACAATAGCAGCATCCCTTTATTTTACTGTCCATTATATCTTACATGGATTCGACAGCCAGGCAGATCATTGAGCATCCTACCATTTTTGCCAAATTTTCCCAGCTTTTTGGGGGCAACCTCTGGCCGTGTACACTCTTTGTTCCATCGCCACACAGACATTTACATCAGCCACCCATTGTTCCACCTGTGGCAACACATGTGATCCCCAAAGCCCTGCTATATTTCGCTTGATCACGGCAGTTATGGTTGAGAAGAACAATTTCTCATATCTCGTCATTTCCCCCTCACCTTCTATCCCCAGCTCAATAGTTTGGGTTCTCTCAGTATTGTCTGGCCCATCACTCTCGTGATTACATCACAGCATTGCTGCCAGTACTGGCGGATGTGCAGGCATTCCCATAATATATGGAAGAAGGTACCGTCTTCTTGGCGACATCTGAGACAGTTAGGCTCTGTACTCCTATCCCAACTGTAGAGCGATGTTCTTGGATAATATACCCTATATTGTATTTTGAGCTGGATGAGTCGGAGCCTGGATGAAATGGCTACTTTGCGAGGGTACATCAGGGTCAGCACCCATTCCTCTGTGAGGATTTCCCCTACATCCCTTTCCCATTTAGACTTCAGGTTCGACAACTCTGATGTAGCAAAAGAGGTGATGACCCCATACATAACAGAGGTGATCCACCAAAATGTTCCTTTCTATTGGGGTGCAGTCTGGCATGTTCATTAAACCCCGGAGGTGTTTGTGTAGCGCGTGTCTCCTCTGTGTATATTGGTACCTTTCGCTTTCCGGAATGTCAAATTTCATCAAAAGGTCTTCAAAGGGTATCATACCCCCACCATCCATCACATCTCCCACTTTCAGAATTCCCTTTGCTACCCAGCATGACCATCTCAGTAACTTGCTCACCTCTGTTAGGTTCCCGTTTCCCCACAGCGGTTGGACTGGTGGTACCTTTCTGTCCCAGCCTATGAATTTGAGTATCTCTGCCCAAATCAAAGTTGATTGGGCCACCAGCTTACTAGGGGTTATCAGTCTCAGTTTCTGGTAGAGCCCTTCCAACGGGGGTGGGTTTTATCTCATTTCTACCTCTGCCCTTATATGTGGAAGTGATTTGTCTCCAAGTAGCATATCATTTACCACTTCCATTTGACTTGCCCAGTAATAAGACTGTAGACGTGGGAGACCGATACCTCCCTCCCAAATTGACCTTTGGAGCGTACCAAGCGCCATTCTTGGGTGCCCGCCTCCCCATAAGAGCTCGCGTAGTGTGCACTCAATTTTGCGGAAGATTACCACTGGGACATGCCATGCACTGGAGCGTTCAACAGGACATATAAAAAACGGGGTAAGGACATCAGTTTGTTCAATGCTGCTTTTCCCAGGAGGGTCAACGGTAGGGACCACCAGTGGTGTGTATCTTCCTTGAATCGTTCCATGATTGGCTGCAAGTTCCTATCTATATATTTGTTCATGTTTTTAGTAACAAGTATTCCAAGATATCTAAAACAAGTTCTCTCAACTCGATATGGGCAGCCCTCCGGGATCATGTCTTCTGCTATTCTGACTGGGAAAAGTACAGATTAGGCCCAGTTTACCTTTAATCCGCTAAAGGAACCATATTGTTGCAGGATGTTAGTCACTATAGGGCAGGAGGTGATCGGATCCCTGAGGTATACCAGGTGGTCGTCCGCATATAGGGAGACCTTATCTTCCAACTCTGCCGGGCTTTTAAAGCCCTTCCAGCTTTGTGAGCCTCTCAACCAACAAGCAAGGGGCTCAATGGCTAATGCAAAAAGAAGTGCTGACAGGGGGCAGCCCTGTCTCGTTCTCTTCCCGAGTTTGAATGGTTCAGATGGCCAGCCGTTGACTCTAGTTTCTGCCTCTGGGGCATTGTATAGTTGTTTCGGCCACCCCATAAATTCTGTACCAAATCCCATCCTTCTCATAATCTCCCACAGTGCCTCCCAATATACCGAGTCAAATGCTTTCTCAAAGTCTATTACGAGTAGTGCTAGGGGGTCATTGGCGTTCTGCACCCTTTCCAGTGCTATATGTGGTCTACGGATATTCATGCGTGTTGATCTGTTTGGCATGAAACCGCACTGGTCCGAGTGCACTAGGCACGTGATCACTTTTTGTAATCTGATCGCCAGTACTTTGCTAAAAGCTTGGATTTGGTGTTTATAAGGGAGATTGGTGTGTATGAGCTAAATTGCTCAGGGGTTTTATCAGGTTTAGGGATTACTATTATGGTAGCCTTCCTAAGGTCGGCCAGTAGACTACCTTGTGTCTTTGTGTGTTTGTTCATTTTCAGGAGATGCGGGGCTAGTACCTCTGGACCTATCTTTTTCTATGTCTCAATCGGGAAGCCATTTGGACCCAGGGTTTTACCATTCTGGAGTTGTGACATTGCTTCAATTAGTTCTTCTTCCGTGATGTCCTTTTCTAGAAGGAGACCTTGTTCAGTGCACATGCTCGGGAGGGTTATCTTATCTAGTATGGAGGCTGCAAAACCTTGTCTGTTACCAATGGTTGTGTGTTCTCTGGTCTAATTATTCTGACCTGACTGTGTCCATTGTCCCTGCGCTCCAGCCAGGCCAACATTTTGCTTGCCTTGTCCCCACTTCATAAATTCTAGCTTTCATTGCCCTGTGAGCTTGCTTGGCATTGTCTAATGCCACATTTTGTAGGTGTTTTTGCACCATGATCTAGGGGGGAGTAGTCGTGTTGTTGCCACTTCAATCAGCAGGGGGGAGTGGGCCAATATTCCCCTTGGCAGGAAGTTGACTGCGCTCGCCCTGTGTATACTAATCGCAGGGACAAAGAAGTAATCCAGCCTGGACAAGGAGGCATGCACTCCCGAGTGATGTGCGTATTCTCTGGTGTTGGGGTGTAAATCACGCCATACATCACGCAAACCCATTGCATCGACGAATGTAGCTAGTTTCGTGTGACTCGCAGGATTTCTCTCACGTAGGTGCGTTCTGTCAAGTTCCACATTCATCACTTCATTAAAATCTCCCCCCAAGATCAGCATATCGGATGTGTCGTTAGCAATTAGTGGGGTAACATCCTTTACCAATGCTGGCAACAGCGCAGGGGGCGCATAGACCACCAGAAGGGTTATTGTTTGGTTCCATAGTGTTCCTACCGCCAACGTATATCTCCTCTCTGTGTCCTGTATCACTGTAGAGAGAGTGAGGGGTATTGCTTTATGCAACAGTATGAGTACACCCCGCAAGTCCATAGAGAAGCCAGCATGCAGTGTCGTGCGATAGTTGGTACATTTAAAAAGATTGCAGGTTGTATCCGCTAGGTGGGTTTCCGTGAAGAATGCTATACCTGGGGCGTGTTTATTTAAGTATTGTATAACTAATCGCCTTTCTAGACTGCTCCTTAGCCCATTGACATTCCAGGTGAGGACCTTCAAAGTGCGCTCATTCTCATTGGGCATGTATTGCTCATTTGTAGTGGTTCTAGGGCCGTGTTCTGCCATTTTTAATCTGTAACATTATGATTGTATGTCTACGATATGCTGCAAGCTTAGAGGGATCTCTTTGAGGAGGTACCCGGGTACCTGCATGGAGTGTAACGTTCAGCATTCCATTTTGACCTTCACTTAACATTTTAAACCAAGCTATCAACCAGCAATTCCCTTTCCCCTCACCCACCTCCCTACACTCTGCCCCAATCCGAAGTACCTGTCGCCCGAACATCAGCTTGGAGGTAATTAAAACCTACTCGCTGCCGTAACAAAAATCATTATAATTCCCACCACCAGTCTTGGCGGGTTGTGGGGGGGAGGGAAAGTTCTTCCGTCCCAACCTACCGCACAATTTGTGTTCGGGCCTCATTACATGGTAGGCGGTAAGGGTTTACCGGTACCGGTATTTTACCGGTACCGGTAAATCCTTACCGCCTTACTACGAGGTCCCTTTGCGGGTTGGGAAATTTAACGCCTGCTTTTTGCAGGCGTTAAAAACCAACCCGCAAAGGGTCCAGTGGAGCTAATTACGGTACCGCAATTTGCGGTACCGTAATTAGCGCCTTCCCCATTCCCATTATGCCCTATGGGGCAAAAATGGGAATGGGGAAGGGCAATGGTGGAAGGGGGAATTACAGCCCCGCCAACCTTGGAATGGGGCGGTAATTCCCCTTTCCACCAAGGCGGTGCCGGTATTTTACCGGCATGAACCATGGCGCTAATAGCGCCATGGTTCTCCGCCTACCGTGTTATGAGGCCCTTCATCTCTGCTGCTTCTTGTTACATTTTGAGCCTTCGTATGAGAGCTCCACAGCGCATCTATAGCACCGGGGTTGCGGGTAGTGCCATGTATCGCCCTCTGCTGTTTCAATCATCCTCCATCCGCGGTCGTGCGTCCCTTTCTCATCTCAGTGGGTCTTGGGCGAGTCTTGCGCCGGCAGGGCTATTTGGGTCCCATTTCTTTTGTTTTGGCTTGCACTCCAGTCACCTTCAAAGTGTTGTTCTGCCCATTTCCAGGCTTCTTTCGGGTCTGTAAAGTGGAAAGACATGCCTTTATGATACATTTTCAATTTCGCCAGGAACACAGGACCATATTTAACATTCAGGGCGTGTAGCTACTTCTTGAGATGGTCAAACGACTGTCTTGCCTTCTGTACCTCCCTGATATAGTCTGGGAAGAATGCTATTCTAGATCTGTTGTAGGTTATCGTGCCTTTGGTACGTGCCATCTGGAGCAGCACGTCACAGTCTCTATAGTTTAAGAACTTTGCTATTACCGTGTGTGGTGGGGCGCCCGGTACCACTCGACCAGTTGGCACGCGATGCGCTCTTTCGATCAAGAAGAATACAGAGAACACTTTTGGATCAAAAATGTCCGGCAGCCACTGTTCAAGGAACAGTTCTACACTTGGTCCTTCCGTTTCTTCCGGCAATCCCAGTATCCGGACATTGTTCCGTCTTGATCTGCCTTCTCCCTCATCCATTCTTCCTTCCATTACCTTCAGACGTGTGGTAACTCTATTGAGCTGCTGTTCCAGGTTTCACAGTCTGTCTTCTGCACCCGAAATAAGTTGTTCTGCCTCCCCTGTGCGGGACGTCAGTTTTTGGAGGTCCTGCGCAGTAGTGAGACGTCCATACTGATACCATCCATCTTCTGCTCCATGGACACACGTGATTCTGCTATTGCCGCCATAACATCTTTTAGGGATACTGCTTCCCCCACCTCCACCATAACTACTGGGTGATGTTGTTCAGGTGTCGTGGTTGCCGTGGGTGTGGTAAACTGATCTATTTTGCTCTGGGTGCCTGGCTTTTTCCCTCTGTCTTTGCCCATGCTATTATCACATGGTGGTGGGTTGTACTTTGCCGTTCGTACCGTCTTTAGGCGCGCCGGGAGGCAGTCAACTTGTGCCATGGCCCAGCCGCACCTGGGGTGGGACCGTAAAGAAGGTCTCCCTGTGGTTCGTGTCTGGGACCGCTTCTCTTTCCCTCACGTGTATCAGTTGGCTGGAGTATGCCACAGCGGCTCCAGCCCGGGAAGGATTTACCTCGTTGGAGCCGTCACCCCTCCATTGCTGTGTTACGGAGCACGTCTTGGCTTGTGCTATGCTTCTCCCTTTCTTCCGTGTTGCAGGATGTTCCCCAGTCCAATCCACTCACATGGTTCACTCCTTTGATCCCCCGCACCCCTTTGCATATGTGGGTTCCTTCAGTTTGCAGCTCCTTCGGTTCCCTGTCGCGTGCAGGCTCTCCCTTCGCCTCCGCCACTGGGCTTAATATTGCTACGTGCCATTGCCGCCATTTTGGATTCGCTCCTTCTAACATGCACAGGGGATGTTCTTCACCGTCGTTTGCTCTCAGGCGGGTGATATTCAGGACCAATTTCCGTAAAGTCATGGCGAGGCTCATTATCTCTCAGTACAGTCTTTTTGAATTGCACTTGCAGCTGATGACAGGCTATTTTGTCAGGATTTCTGCAGCGGTCGCGGAAGCTCCAAAGGCTCACGTCCGCATCGCGCTGCTGCTGGCCACGCCCTGAGAGAATCATTTAAAGAATTAACTTACAGTTAGTATCCCCTCTCGGGAAATAGTTACACAGGCTAAGATAGCCTGGGAGCGAGCTAAACCTGCACCTTATTATGACACAGTCACTGTTTGGCATGGAACACCAGTCTCTCAGCTCAATATGCCGAATGACCTTGAGATCTGACAGTCTAACAGAGCCTGGTCCTGTGCGTTGGCGCAGCCAAGCAAGGACGTTATTTCTTAAAGTTTCTCTAGTCTCTTTTACTGTGACTTTCAGAATATTTGAGATAAGAAAATTGTGTTGGTCCATGATGAAAGCATGTGTAGTAGGGTCCTTGATACAAGACATTAGTGGTTTAATTGATTGCATATCCACTTGACAACTTGCTTGGGCGAAGGATTGCTTTCAGAATCATGTATTTTACAATTTTAAACTTGGTTGTGGTCTGGTACTAATATTACCGTCGATATATTCTCGGGTAGCGCCTTATCGACAGTGCTGGTGTGATTGAAATTATCCTTTATGCTCGTTGATATCCCGACCGAAGCTTGCAAGGAGCCATTAGTGAAATTGGTTTTGTTAGGCTTGATCATGACTCGCTACTAATATCTTGGTTCGGCAGCCATTCTCCAATGTTTTTAGCTGTTTCAACTCAACTGTGGGGAATTTTATTGCGGTTTGTATTGCCATGCTGATTTTATGCAGGCATATGACTGCTACAAATTTATTTAGAGTGGCCATAAGAACACAGAGATTCTGTAGGTTATGACACTGCTGGAGTTCTGTCAGGATGCTTTCTTTTAAATGTAGAAACTGCGTAGTGGTAGTGTCATCTGCTTGAACCGATGCAATCTTGGGGCTCATTGCTAAGGTTAGAGTAACACACAGCCACAACCACACTCTCTGCATTTCTGTCGACACATACACTGTGTACCACAGTCTGTGCATACACACCACACCCAGAAACCTTATTGACCCATCCTGTAGCCTCTACAGGCCCGTTTATATGCCCGTCATCTGCAAAAAGGGCGTATCTAACACATGGCACCCTGCAACTATCACAATATTCGCTGACTTTTTGTGCTGTGTGCGCACAGGAGTGGGGGAATATCTTTCAACCATGGTAGGGGACGTCCTTAGTTGCGGCGACTCTTAAAAGAGGCTTTTTTTTTTAAAAGGCGCTTCCAGAGGAAATAAAAAATTGCGGTTTTTATAAGTGATTTTGTGTTTTCAACGTCAGCTCACATTCGTACGATAAGGTCTTCAGTACAGCCTGGCATTGGGAAAAATGTGCTGCAGTGCTTTCATCACCTTCTTCAGTACACACTGTAACAAGCCATGGAACCCTAAAAGAAGGCTCCAAAGTGCACGACCACGACATATACAGTTGCCGAAGAGGCCATACGTCAGCATTCTACAAGCACTTCGCCGAAACAGCATGATTCGACACTCACCACAATGCGTCCACTCCTTCCAATCCGAAATTGCACAAAAGCCTTCTTTGAGGGCTTACACAAACAGATCTTCCACAAAGGCATCAGCCACAACGAAAACTGTGCCTCATGCCATGTTTGCCAACCGCACTGCACAAACTAATGCAAGAAATTATTACAGCATTTACAAGATGGTGACGCCCCCCCCCCCCCCTGTGCACCTGATTGGACATTTCCCACAGTCCCATTTCCATTTGCCACAATGGTGAGAAGCGAAGAATGTGTCATGTGCCTTTCCCCAAGTACCGCGAGGGCCGTGCCCCAGTGAAGCAGGAGGAGTCCTTCTCCCTATTGGAGCTCTTGCCTATCACACACACCCTGAGCACCTGATTGAACAAAGGCCATACTCCCATTTCCATTGGCCAGCATGGTGAGAAACGCATAATGTGGCACGTACGCTTTCCTAAGTACCAGGAGGGCCGCAGCACAGTAAAGCAAGAGGACTCCTTTTTTCGCTTTGCACTCCTGCCATGCACACAAGGTGCTAGGTCCTCCCCACAGAAAACACACCATACCACAGGCTATGGGTAAATGCGCCTGTCATGTGCACTGCACTCATCTGAAATTCAGCCTGGCAGCTTTCGGCCCGGCACATATTTGCACGCATGGTTTCATAATGTTGCATTGGTTGTGCTGAACGGAATGTAGGCGCCCGTGTACGTTAGCCATAGTTTACATGTGTGCTGCTGAGCACGGGCTTCAATGCTGCAATATCTTACAACACTCCCAAAAGCAAGGTGATTATAAGGGCCAAACCACAGGAAATGCATATGGTGTCATGAGGCTCCCTTTTGTTCAACAGGGGCAATGATGTACACCGTATGCTAATGTACGCCTACCAGCTTACTTCTGCTGCTCTACCAAGTCTGCAATGTCCTCCACAACCATTGTGTAAAAGTCACCAACTTCAAATGCATGCAGACACCATCGCACACGCTATTATTAAATGCTCATGCCAGGTGCACTGCACTCCCCATCTTCAATTGAGCTTGCCATAGTACAGGCTGTGGTGAAATGCTCATGTCATGTGCACTGCACTCCCCATCTGCAAATTAGCCTGCCAGCTTCACCCTGGGCACATATTTCCACGCATGGCTGCATAACGGTCTGTTGGGTGTGCTAAACGGTATGTAGGAGGCTGTATAGATTAGCCATACATTACATGTGTGCTGCTGAACATGTCCTTTCATGCTGTAACAGTACACTGTGGTGTACTCCACAGTGGAGGACACTGTGGACCAAGTGCACAGTGTCCTCCACAACCATTGTGTAAAAGTCACCAACTTCAAATGCATGCAGAGTGACAACTGCATGGCTGCAATAGGTTGTGGTGGCTGCTATAAAGGTCTACGCTGTTGGGTGCAGGTGTGGTGAACGGTATTTAGGAGGCTGTGTGAATTGTATAAACAAAAGGAGAGACAGATTGACTACCCCTCTCTAGAGGTCCCTTTTGTACAACAGGCCGGATGATCGGACTCTACTTTATCATTTCGTAGATGGACCACCTATAGCGATTTAGACATTTCTCGGTATCCCAAAACTTTTATTTCAAAACAGTTCTCTTTATTTCATTTTCATAAAAAAAAAACATGTAATCAAATACTTTCTATTCATCAATCACCACTTTCATACAACATTAGTCTACATTTATGGGGAACTTAATTTGCTTTTCTTAGGTAACATAACAATTGTTCAGTTATGCACGAGAGATAGGGAAAACATCTTAGGTTCCCTAGATGGTCAACATATGTTTCGGCCCTTTCGACCTGTACTACACCCTCTCACAGGCTGTCACTTGATATAGTTATTGGGCCATCTTCATAACAAAAGCAATATATTCATGAAGTTCAATTTCATTCCCCAGTGGTAGATTTTCTAGTCTGCTGTCCATACATTATTATTTGGGATGTCTGAGTGCACACGCTGGTTGATTTTATTTGTAGCTTCCAGTGTTTTTTTGACTTTTTCACACTTTGTATAGCTGTTTCTTTAGCTTCACCTCTCATTGGTTGTAACACGTGTCTTTTTTGGCGTGTGTTCTTCTCGACACCTGAAAATACTGGTTTCGACAAGGGGCGCGGGGGTTGTGGAAAGTATGAAGTTGGTCTTTAAATAGACTATGAAACAGAACATTAGGAAGAAGTCACATTACTCTTGTGTACTGTACATCTGATTAATCCTTATCTAGTTGTGCATGTACCTGACCACTGAAGGAGTGTCATTGCATCAAACTCAAACAATGGTAGTAGTGAGCAGCGAAAACAGTATGGCGCTCTAAATCGTACAGTCTTATTTATTCATCTATTATCTACAGGTGGAGCAATGCTATTTTGATCACAAAAGAATGTACAATAAATAAGAAATCAGATTTGATGGGATGCAGTGAACTTCTTACAATGGGGTGAGATTGAGGGACATTCTGACCAGGGTGTGGAGGGGAGTAAATGGAACAGTCACTGGGGACACTACATAACTAGACATACATAGATTAAGGACATCCAACGTTGGCCATTTCTAAGTGCAGGTATAAAGTGCAGCCAGCTCTGCTAGGGATGTAACCATGATGGGTGAAGTGTTATAGTGGAGTCAGAAAAAGTGAGGGACAGAGGCAGGTTAGAGGCAAGGAAACATGATAGCTAGCAGACAGATGAGAGGTAGGCTAAGAGGGTATTTCAGAGGTAAGGAGGTAGGCATTTAGTTTGCTTTTGAACAAATCCATGTGGACTGTTTCTCGAGTGTGTGTATGTAACAAATACAGTGGGCCTCATTACGAGTATGGAGGTAGCCATGGTGCCATTAGCGCCATGGCTGCCTCCCTACCGGGTTCCAATACCGGGTTCCTTCAATGAGGAATAACCGGGTCATTCCAACATTGGAGGACCGGTAATTCCTTCTTGAAGGAACCATTCCCCATTCCCATTTGAGCCCCCATAGAGCTCAATGGGAACGGGGAGGGAAGTAATAACGGGCACATTACAAATGGCCCATTATTCGCTCCCTCTTCCCCTCGCGGGACCCGGAAAGGACGGCTGGTTTTACCTGTAATGAAGGGTGCCGGTACGTTACCGGCACCCTTCATTACAGGACCGCTAGGATCGTAATGAGGTCCAGTATGTGACAAGGGCATTTGATTTTTAAAGTGCACCTGCCTTCATTTTTTCCCATAGACATAATGGGAAAAAACTTTGCTCACGCATACAGCCCAAACCGTTTTTTTTAAACAACCAAAACGTAAGGCAAAACAATTAGTGATATCTTTGTCCGGTTCGTGGACTCACTTGCCTTTTCGTTTCGCGGACTGGCCTCTGAGTTGCCCAGAAAAGCTGCTTGCTTTGGTGTTCGTTGCTTAGGTGTACGTGAAAGTGTTCATATACACCTCTCGGGTGTATATGAACACCTTTATATACACCAAAGCAAGCAGCTTCAACAGTGTATTCTGCAACATTGAAGCTGCTTACTCTGGTGTGTATGAAAGTGTAAATATGCACCACAGATGTATATGAACACTTTCACATACCCCAAAGCAAGCAGCTTCAACGTTGTATTCTGCAACATTGAAGCTCCTTACTTTGGTGTGTATGAAAGTGTAAATATGCACCCCGGGTGTATATGAACACTTTCACATACACCAAAGCAAGAAGCTTCAACGTGGCAGAAAACAACGTTGAAGCTGCTTGCTATGTAAAAGTGTTCGTATACAACTGTGCAAGTAATTACAACCCGATTTGCGGGCTGTAATCAATCTGCAGTTCGTATAGCTCGCAGATTGACCAATCAAGATTGCGAAACACCCGCTAGGGTGTTCTAATTGTTGTTATTCCTTTGTAACAAGTCATGTGAAGACGCTGCATCATTGTCTGGTACTGTTGCACGGCAAACATTCCTTCTGGCAGTATAGCACACCACCGTAACTATTGACTCCTTGATTAACCTATTTCTGCAAATTAAACGGAATGTTTGGTAAGCAACTAAGGTCACTATGGTCTTAACAGAAGAAATTCCATATGGTAAAAAGCATATGTCCATATCACTTATAAAGGCTGTTAGAATTCAGAGGTTCCCCAGACAAAATGGCTGAATTTAAACAGAGTGAAAAAGAACATTCCGGAGGTTCTTGCATTAAGTCTTCGACCTTGGCCAGCACCTGGATACCCTTCTGTCTCCTGCACACATTGGGCGTACTCCCAATACCGCTCTTCAAGCTTTTTTCTCCCTTCACTGGCATGCCCTTCCTTCCGAAAACAAAAATATACCACATTCCACCATTCTGAACCACCCCCAAATGTCCTCTTCTTTCCCTTGAAGGGTCCTCTGCCTTCTTCAATCTCTTTAAGGGCCTCATTACACGGTAGGCGGTAAGGGTTTACCGGTACCGGTATTTTACCGGCACCGGTAAACCCTTACTGCCTTACTACGAGGTCCCTTTGCGGGTTGGAGAATTTAACGCCTGCTTTTTGCAGGCGTTAAAAACCAACCCGCAAAGGGACCAGGGAGCTAATTACAGTACCGCAATTTGCGGTGCCTTAATTAGCACCTTCCCCATTCCCATTATGCCCTATGGGGCAAAAATGGGAATGGGGAAGGGCAATGGTGAAAGGGGGAATTACCGCCCCACCAACCTTGGAATAGGGCGGTAATTCCCCTTTCCACCAAGGCGGTGCCGGTATTTTACCGGCATGAACCATGGCGCTAATAGCACTTTGGTCCACCGCCGTCCGTGTAATGAGGCCCTTTGTTCCTACCATCTGATCTCCCACTCTTCACTGCCGTATGTCTTCAAATTTCTCTCATCAATAATGACACTATAGCTTTGATTTGTATGTTGTATATTCTGTCACCAAATTGTCTAGTATTCTGTATCTGCCTATTGTGCATACAATGGGCCTCATTACACGGATGGCGGTAAGGGTTTACCGGTATCAGTATTTTACCGGTACCGGTAAATCCTTACCGCCTTATTACGATGTCCCTTTGCGGGTTGGGGAATTTAACGCCTGCTTTTTGCAGGCGTTAAAAACCAACCTGCAAAGGGACCAGGGAGCTAATTACGGTACCGCAATTTGCGGTACCGTAATTAGCGCCTTCCCCATTCCCATAGAGCCCTATGGGGCAAAAATGGGAATGGGGAAGGGCAATGGTGGAAGGGGGAATTACCGCCCCGCCAACCTTGGAATAGGGCGGTAATTCCCCTTTCCACCAAGGCGGTGCCGGTATTTTACCGGCATGAACCATGGCGCTGATAGCGCCATGGTTCACCGCCATCCGTGTAATGAGGCCCAATGTCTTACAGTTGAGTACGTCTGTGCCATTCAATGTTATCACTATAAAAACCCCTTCATCACATGATCATCGCTAATTAATAACCACAGTCACTACCAAGTTGCGCACTGCTGTGTATTCTTATATACAGCATTTCTGATCAAAAAAACTCTTTAGTTACCTAATAAATACACATACAAAAATATTCTGCTCTTCCGTATAGGTGATGGAACAGGGAACCCAGGCAAAGCAACATTCCCTCCAGAAACGTCTGTAGAAAGCCAAAAAGGACACTGCTCCAGGAAGAAGTGAGAGGTGGTCAAAATCCCGGGGATTGAAGAAAAAATGTCTTCCAGAGAAGGTGGACCTCATGGTGGAGGGGTACCACTGCAATGTGCTCTAGTAGACAGAAATTAAGACTTAGGTGTTTGGCCATTACTTTAGTGCTTTTCCATCATTTACAAGACTGTGAAGCATTTTTGACCAGTTATTGGGTCTAACCACTATTCTCCTTTCATTCACCTGAAGTGAAAGTTCCCTTTGAGAAGAGTTAAAAAACGAAAAATCGAAGTCACATGTTCATGAGTTCTGCGGAAGAGCTGTGATGTCCACGGAACGTGAAATGCAGAAATGGAACGTCAGACAAAGTGTGACTTCTGTCAGAAGGCATGAGGTCATTATGTAGGGTTCTATGGAGCCAGTTCAAAGAAATTGTGCTTTCTGGGGGATTTATACCACTCAGTTTTTAACACATATTTGCACTAACTGATTGGTGTTACCAAATTATCGCTTGATGTCAAATTGCCCCTACTTGTGCAATATATTTAATCTGCCCCTTGATGATTTTATGAACAATCTTAAGTATTTTGAGACATATGCCTTTTTTATGTAACGATCCAAAGTCTCAAATGTAATATAATATCGGAGGAAAAAATGTACCGCACTCTTCCAAGATTATAAAAATAAATTAAAATGTGAATATCAATATTTTTTATTGGATAGATATTTATGGTGAAACATATTTTTTGAATGATTAAGATTCTCACAGTCAATCCACATTCGATTAAAGCAGAGGGTGTTGAACCAGTAAATATGCATCGCCCTTTTTTCTGTTACCTTGCTCACAGAGAGACAGAAAAGAGTGATTTCACCCTCGGGATATTAAGGTGCGGGCGGGAGATGGTTCCTTTGTTTTTATGACTGTCATCTTTCAACCAAGGCAGCCCCGCCTTGTAGAGTGCCTCGGGTGTCTGACACTCATTGAAAGAGTAATTACAGGTCTATTATCTCTGCTGTGGGGCCCCCCAGCATCCTGACTGGTACCATGCTGGTTTTGCAGGTTCCCTTTGGCAATCAGGCGGGGTGTGCCCCCATGCCACCTTGGGTGCTCATTCCTGTCAAGTTGATGTATGCATAGCTCGACATGTTCATGTAAGTGTTTCAAAGCAGTGGTTGTCAAGAACAAACTTTGTGACGAGGTAAAAATAAAGTTTAAAATCCGCCGAAAGAGACATTCAATGCATAAGATAAGTCATTTCCCATTATGTTATTTTGCACAGGTTTATTGCGAACAATATCACTAAGGACTGGATTGCATTAACTGTGTAGGTTGGCAAACACTATAAAAGTTGGGGTAAATTGCACTACTCTGTTGCTTTGGTCCCGTGGAGGTAAACTGCACAGGGCAACATCTTACATTGTGCTGCTGAACTGCACTTAGGGCCTCATTACGAGGCTTGCACTCCCGTAATGAAGGGTGCCGGTACAGGACCAGCACCATTCATTACGGGATGCCTGATTATGAGGTCCTCTAGTGGGACCCGGAACAGATATCTGGTAAAACCAGACATCCTTTCAGGGTCCCGCGAGGGGACCAAGGAGCTAATAACGGGCCCATTATTAGCTCCATCCCCATTCCCATTGAGCCCTATGGGTGCTCAAATGGGAATGGGGAATGGCTTTGTGCATGAGGAATTACCGGGTCCTCCAAGGTCGGAATGACACGGTAATTCCTCATTCAAAGAACCCGGTACTGGAACCCGGTATGGAGGCAGCCATGCCCTTATTAATGGCATGTCTACCTCCATACTCGTAATGAGGCCCTTAGTCTCATTTCATATATAGGGCCTCATTCCGAGTTTGGAGCTAACCATGGAGTAATTAGCTCCATGGTTGCCTCCGAAACCGTCTCAAATCTGGCATGGTGAATGGAGTAATTACCTGTCCATTCCAAGTTTGGAGGGACCGGTAATTCCCCATTCACCTTTTGCCCTTCCCCATTCCCATTTCTGCCCCATAAGGCTCAATGGAAATGGGGAAGGAGGTAATTACGGCACCGTAATTACGGTACCGTAATTACCTCTGAGGTACCTTTGCGGGTCCCGTACTTAACTCCTGCTAAAAGCAAGAGGTAGGAAGGACCCGCAAAGGGAACTCGGAATACGGAGGTAAGGGATTACCGGCATCGGCACCCTTGCCGGTGCCGGTAATCCCTTAACTCCAACCACGTAATGGCCCCCATAATGTTTTAAACGTGCGTAGGCGATTTGAGTACACATCAACAACATTTTAAAAAGAAGAAAAGGAACACACATGCCATGTGGAAATTGATCAACACAAATGCAATATTAACTTGTTCTCTAAGGTAGACCTGGAGAAAATGATCACATAAATGGAATGTTGAAGTTAAGATGGCCGCTCACCATGATGAGCACCATTTTAACTATAAGCGGATGAATGTGCCAGAATGCAAGAACTTGATATCGTCAAATGTTCAGCCCATTTGAAGATTGCATGCATTTGGGTTTAATGACAATTGTAAAATGAGTTATAATTGCTAACGCTTGTAGTAGAGTCTAGTTAATAAAAGAGCCAGTAAAACAATCAGGTTCAAGTCATGAGGTTTTTAATTACATATGTTAAATGTATAGTCCAATTTTTTCAAGATGTCTATACTCTATTCTTGCGACCCTCGCTTGCTCAACTCTACATCTCAAGCTGTTCGGTCTTACATATCCCTCATTGTCTTTAACATTAAATTCTGAATCACAAAGGTCCTCTTCTCCTCATACTTTCGGATCTTGGGCCGCTTGATATACTTCAACTTTCTGGACAATTTGATTGACTTTGTTCATACATAATTTTCCACTTCTTCACCACTCTCAGTGTTCAAGGGCGTTCTACTTTTAAATACCCCTGCTCGCCAGTTGTCAACAAACCAATTCAAGTTATCTCACAGTTATCAGCCTCTTTCAGGTCTAAGTGCTCTCAGGGTTTCCAGCATCTGTCAGGTTTAAGTTCTCTGAAGGTAATCAGACCCTCTCAGGCTCAAGTGTCCTTAGAGATGTCAGCACTTCTCAATATATGAGACTCGAGTGCTCTCCCAGGATTTCTCAGTGTTTGACTGGCCTGAGCTTATCCTCAGTCCTCCTTCTTCTTGATCCAAGTGCTGACTCTCTCTGTAGGTTTGTGAGACTATATGCCTCCAACCCCTCCTTTAGTTCATATCCTGCTTGATTTTGGGATAGGTTGTCCTCTTTTGCATCTTCCAATGTTGGCATAGATTGGCTGCCTTTCTATTAGCCCTTCCCCTTTCAACCAGGCACAGTGGTCCACCACTTTAAGTTGAAAAACCATGCCACTGCCATCCTGATTTACTCCTACTGACTCTCTGCTTGTGAAGCATTTGCATCTTCGGTGCTCTCCACACGTTTGCCACATGCCTGACACGGTGTCCTGGGTTAGCAAGCATTGGCACTAGAGAATTCATGAGCATCTTTTCTCCACAGACTGTGCCAGCCTTTTATTGTGTCTTCACTGTAGTGCAAGAACCCCAGTGTTGGTTCTAGTGCCCAGCATATACATCACTGGAGTTCCATGGTTTTTGCTCATCTCATATTCAGTCCATGGAATATTCTCTTAATTATTTTGCACAGAAGTGGCTCATTTGATAAGATGTAGGCAGCACGCAGAACAATAGTTACTTGCCACTGACTTAATTTGTGTATTTACATTAATTTATTTATTTGTCACACGCCAAAGCCTGCAGGCGTCAGGGTGCACATCCACACAAGCGCATTTCACAGCAATGTGACATGACACAGGATCAAAACAGGTCCTGTTACTCAAATAGTATATAGTGTTTAGGCGTTTTCAAAACATAAGCAGGTTTTTTTTCTTGCTGCAGCCCGTCGGCAAGATATTCCAAGCCTGAGCTGTGGGGACTGAAAAAGACCCACCATTAATCCTTGCTTGTTTTGCTCTAGGCGTGACGAAGCAATAGGTGTTGCTTCAACGCAGGGATCTGCATGGTTCATATTATTTGACATTGTGTTTAAGGTAGGATGGAGCATTCCCATACAGGCCCTTGTGGGTCAAGGTGAGTAACTTAAAAAGTACTCTTGCGGCCATTGGCAGCCAGTGTAGTTCTTTCCTAGCTCTAGAGATATGCTTTCTTCTGAGAGTGTAGATAATGACTCTGACTGCCTCATTCTGTATCATCTGAAGCTTGTGGATGTACTCTTTACTAGCACCACTTAAGAGGGTGTACAATAGTCTACACTGGGCACAACGATGGCCCTGACTAATGTTTCACATTTCTTTTGCGTCACAAAAGGTTTCATTTGCCCAGCACTCTCAGCTGATACTGGCAGCTCTTGACAGCTCAATTCACAAGTGCATCTGCTCCGAGAGAGGCCTCTAAGTACATACCCAGAGTCTTTACCTCATCCAATACAAGGATGCTGCTTCCCTCAATATTGATGCTCAAGTATTTATGATTTAGTTTTGCCCTGGCTTGCATTGATCCAAAGATCATAAGCTCGGGTTTGGCACTATTCAGGCACATCAAATTTGCAGACATTCAAGTTTTCTAAAAATATCGAAGAGTTTCTTAGTATTATTCTTTGCATTTTCAATTTGATCATTGAAGGTGTTTGTTTTTTTGTTTTGTAGATTTTCTGTTTGTAGGTTTTTTCCAGCGATTTCCATGCTGCTTTATTGTTATCAGATTTGTTTGTTGGCCATGCCCGCTCTGCCTGTCTCTTTTCCTTTTCGAGGATGGTTAAGGCTGCC
This sequence comes from Ambystoma mexicanum, assembly GCF_040938575.1. NCBI lineage: Eukaryota > Metazoa > Chordata > Amphibia > Caudata > Ambystomatidae > Ambystoma > Ambystoma mexicanum. The sequence goes on along the minus strand of NC_090940.1, from coordinate 240,938,410 downwards.
ATAAACCAATTATGGTGGCACAATCTGTCTCTTACAATCTTTGACCACATGGGGGCAACTATATACATGAGGGCATTAAAGCGCATGTCATAGGAGTCTACTAAGATACTCAGGGTATTGAAGTCTGTGGTAGATTTCATGATTATTTTAAGTCAGCTGCCTAGGACCTGTTTATTTTTTTTTTAGATTTCTACTTAAGACTATCTTGAGGTTTATTACTTTTTTGTGCAGGTTTCTCAGGTAACAGGAAAAGGCATTCTATGAAAAGATGGTCAGACCAGATACATGGTTTTGTGTCAATAGTCTCAAGGATAATGTTCCGAGATGCAACCCAGTCTACGATGTTACCTTTCACATGGGGTGGATCCTTATCTGAGTTATCCTTGAGCCATCGATTGAAATCAACTAGAACTATGGCAGTGCAGTTTGGTTTGTTTAACCGTGTCAGAAGATGCACAAGTTCCTCGTTAAAACCAGGCATATCTTCTGGGGGATGATATAGCAGTATGACATTCACTACATATTTGTCTTTGGGGATGGTCTTTAAGGGAATGATTTTGCATCCTTCATAATCCATGGTGGATTCAAAAAAGTGCAGTTATCTCTTGGCCAAAATGGCCACACCCCCACACTTACCCTGCAACAGAGGTTGTATCCTGCTGGCATTGGCAGCTCTACCTTAAGTCCACTTGAATCTTTAAGCCATGCTGCTGTCATGCACAGGTCATCAATGCCATTATCCATGATGTAGTCATGGATATCAATGACATGTTTACCTAGTGATCCCGTGTTTAAGAGGGCCATTTTTATTGTTCGGGTCTTTAGAGGGATGGTTGTAACTCTATCAGTAGGATTTTCTTCTGTGAGGCTAATATGTTTCTTTACAGCTATTGTTATTGTGTCTTTAGTGCCTAATTTCTTAGCCGGGTCCCGGTAGACTGAGTCATGGGACTCTTTTCCAATGAAATGTCCCCTTCTGGCATTCTTGGGAAGGGAGTCAGTATTTCATTTCTCCTGCACTTTTGGGTCACTCTTGTGCACCAAACGGCATGGAGGAGAAAAAGTCTGGTAGTGACGTCCCAAGCTATCCGTTTTAACTTGTGTGAGAGGGAGTAGTTTTGAGGATGACATGTTTTCAACTGACCTGGCACTGTCAACTACATCAGTGCAATTAGCATTCAATGCGTCTCGCTCTTGTATCCTGCACATTTTGGCTTCCAGACATAATGGGCCTCATTACAAGTTTGCCAAACCGGTAACTACGGTACAGTAGTTACCGGACCAGCGAGCTACGAGTTCTACCTGCGGGTGCCTGCCAGGTCTGGCCTGGAGGCATAACAGCACATGCGAGCGTACCGGAACCCGCAAGCAGAGCATGTCGGATGCACCGGCACCATTCAAGAATGGTGCCGGTGCATCCGGCTTCCCCATTCCCATTGAAACCTATGAGGCTCAGATGGGAATGAGGAAGAATATTTTGAGCGCCCGGGAATGGGCAATTACCGGGTCTGGCAGGGCCATAATGACCCGGCAATTGCCCATTCGCGGGTGCCGGAAACATTTGCAAGTTTGGTGGCAGCCTACCAGTTTTACCGGCAAGGCTACCGCCAAACTTGTAATGTAACACAATGGGGGTAATTCATAGAATTCAGCGCACAAGTGGCGCACGCGGCTGGCGCACAGTGTGCGCGTGCGAATCCCTGCGCCAGCCGCGTGTGCTAAAATACATTTACGCGCACAGCGTATTCATGGATTCCAGCCACCAAAACCAGCCGTGGCGCACAGTGGTGCAGCGAGCCTGCAGCAGCGCCAGTTACGCCCCCAAGAACGCCTCTTGCGCAGGGAAAATCCATCAAAATTCCCAATTCAGCGCAAAGGGCTGCGCTAACCCTGTACCAGCACGGCAAGCGGGGTACGTGTATCACTGTGGTGCGTGGGAAGTTCCTCACGTGATTTCAGCTGGGTACGTGTATTACTGGGGTGCGCGGGAAGTTTCACACGCGATTGGCCCTGTGTGAGCATGGTACGTGTATTACTGGGGTGCGCGGGAAGTTTCACACCCAAATTCAGCAGGGTACGTGTATTTCAGGGGTGCGCAGGAAGTTCCACACGCGATTCCATCAGGGTACGTGTATTTCAGGGGTGCGCCGAAAGTTCCACATGCGATTCCATCAGGGACGTGTATATCAGGGGTGGGCTGGAAGTTCCACACGCGAATGTCCTGGGTACGTGTATTTCGGGGTGCGCGGGAAGTTACACACGTGAATTCAGCAGGGTACGTGTATTTCAGGGGTGCGCGGAAAGTTCCACATGCGATTCCATCAGGGTACGTGTATATCAGGGGTGCGCGGGAAGTTCCACACGCGAATGTCCTGTGTACGTGTATTTCAGGGTGCGCGGGAAGTTTCACACGCGATTTCAGCAGGGTACGTGTATTTCAGGGGTGCGCGGGAAGTTCCACACGCAAATGTCCTGGGTACGTGTATTTCAGGGTGCGCGGGAAGTTACACACGTGAATTCAGCAGGGTACGTGTATTTCAGGGGTGCGCGGAAAGTTCCACACGCGATTCCATCAGGGTACGTGTATATCAGGGGTGTGCAGGAAGTTCCACACGTGAATGTCCTGTGTACGTGTATTTCAGGGTGCGCGGGAAGTTTCACACGCGATATCAGCAGGGTACGTGTATTTCAGGGGTGCGCGGGAAGTTCCACACGCGATTCCATCAGGGTACGTGTATATCAGGGGTGCGCGGGAAGTTCCACACGCGATTCCATCAGGGTACGTGTATATCAGGGGTGCGCGGGAAGTTCCACAAGCGAATGTCCTATGTACGTATATTTCGGGGTGCGCTGGAAGTTTCACATGCGATATCAGCAGGGTACGTGTATTTCAGGGGTTCCGTGGAGTACTACATGTGAATTGGCCGTGTGGGTCCTCCCAGGTGTTCGCTCTACAACCTCCACGGCCCCTGCAGGCAGCCCACACCACGAGGGACTACCCTGCAGCCCTACTCATGTCCCACAGCACGCCCACCCCCCCAGCAGTGCAGGGCACCCTCCACCAGGCCCCCAACTCATGTCCCCCTGCGCCCCCACCCCCCAGTATCCAGGGGCACCCTCCACCAGGCCCCCACACATGTCCCCCAGCCCCCCACCCCCCAGCAGTGCAGGGCACCCTCCACCAGGCCCCCAACTCATGTCCCCCTGCACCCCCACCCCCCAGCACTGTGGGGCACCTGCCAGCAGGCTCCCACTCATGTCCAACTCATGTCCCACTGCACCCCCACCCCCCAGCACTGGGGGGCACCCTCCACCAGGCCCCCACTCATGTCTCCCAGCACCCCCACCCCCCAGCACTGTGGGGCACCTGCCAGCAGGCCCCCACTCATGTCCAACTCATGTCCCCCTGCACCCCCACCCCCCAGCACTGTGGGGCACCCTCCACCAGGCCCCCACTCATGTCTCCCAGCACCCCCACCCCCAGCACTGTGGGGCACCTGCCAGCAGGCCCCCACTCATGTCCAACTCATGTCCCCCTGCACCCCCACCCCCCAGCACTGTGGGGCACCCTCCACCAGGCCCCCACTCATGTCTCCCAGCACCCCCACCCCCCAGCACTGTGGGGCACCTGCCAGCAGGCCCCCACTCATGTCCAACTCATGTCCCCCTGCACCCCCACCCCCCAGCACTGTGGGGCACCCTCCACCAGGCCCCCACTCATGTCTCCCAGCACCCCCACCCCCCAGCACTGTGGGGCACCTGCCAGCAGGCCCCCACTCATGTCCAACTCATGTCCCCCTACACCCCCACACCCCAGCACTGTGGGGCACACTCCACCAGGCCCCCACTCATCTCTCCCAGCACCCACACCCCCCAGCACTGTGGGGCACCTGCCAGCAGGCCCCCATTCATGTCCAACTCATGTCCCCCTGCACCCCCAACCCCCAGCACTGTGGGGCACCCTCCAACAGGCCCCCGCTCATGTCCCCCAGCACCCCCACCCCCCAGCATCCAGGGGCACCCTCTACCAAGCCCCCACTCATGTCCCCTTGCACCCCCACCCCCCAGCACTGTGGGGCACCCTCCACCAGGCCCCCACTCATGTCTCCCAGAACCCCCACCCCCCAGCACTGTGGGGCACCTGCCAGCAGGCCCCCACTCATGTCCAACTCATGTCCCCCTGCACCCCCACCCCCCAGAAGTGCAGGGCACCCTCCACCAGGCCCCCACACATGTCCCCCAGCGCCAAAACCCCCCAGCAGTGCAGGGCACCCTCCACCAGGCCCCCACGCATGTCTCCCAGCACCCCCACGCCCCAGCAGTGCAGGGCACCCTCCACCAGGCCCCCAACTCATGTCCCCCTGCACCCCCACCCCCCAGCAGTGCAGGGCACCCTCCACCAGGCCCCCACATATGTCTCCCAGCACCCCCACCCCCCAGTAGTGCAGGGCACCCTCCACCAGGCCCCCACTCATGTCCCCCTGCACCCACACCCCCCAGCACTGTGGGGCACCCTCCACCAGGCCCCCACTCATGTCTCCCAGCACCCCCACCCCCCAGCACTGTGGGGCACCTGCCAGCAGGCCCCCTCTCATGTCCAACTCATGTCCCCCTGCACCCCCACCCCCCAGCACTGTGGGGCACACTCCACCAGGCCCCCACTCATCTCTCCCAGCACCCACACCCCCCAGCACTGTGGGGCACCTGCCAGCAGGCCCCCACTCATGTCCAACTCATGTCCCCCTGCACCCCCAACCCCCAGCACTGTGGGGCACCCTCCAACAGGCTGTCATGATCTCTGCTTCCAAAATGTCAGGGTTTTCCCAACTCCCTTGGAAGCAGATCCATAACCCAGGTTCCGAGTGCCAACCAGTCCCAATTGGGACCTTTTGGACCCAGTCCTGGCGCCAGTGGCACCAGGCTCATAAATATGCCCAGTCCCAGAGCTGGAAGCGCCAGGCTCATAATGCTTGGGTGGACTTACCTGCAGCAGACCATGCTGCTTACTTGCCTGCCAGTTGTGCCTCTGATCCTCTTCTGTTTGGAACTACTTTTCCTGTTGGGTGGGGCAGGAGCCACTCCCTAGGTTCAGAACACTGGAACTCTTCTGGAAAGCAGGAACTCTTTTCTTACCTAGGCGTGGCTGTGGAAGGAGACACCTTAGCACTACAGGAGGCTATTTAAACCACACCCGATGGATGAATCTTGCTTTGCGTTATTCTGCATCCTCTGCAGCAGAACGCTCATCGTGTCTTCTGCATCTGATGCTGGGCCTAAGGAAAAAGGCTTACCATCCTGAATCCAGTCTTCAGCAACACCTATAAAGACAAGAAAGAACAGGTTAGCATTACGGTCTTCAGTGACAGCGCTTCACTTACCTGGTCCATTGGCTGTCACCAACGCCTCGCGCTGCATTCCGGCATCTGAAAGACAAAGGCTTACCTACTCTTCGTGCGCTCCGGAGGTCTTCGCACTGCATTCCGGCATCTGAAAGACAAAAGCTTACCAGCTCTTCGCACGCTCCGGAGGCCTTCGGCGCTGCATCCCGCATCTGAAAGACAAAACAAAGGTGCGTTTAAAGACATTGGAGAACTTTAATACTCACGTGCCATTACTCCTTTCCACATCTAACCCAGTGGGTATTCCGGCACCCTGCAGCCGCTCTGAACTTGTACCTGCAAAATAAAAATACAGTTAGAGCGCATCGTGAAGCAGGCAACAAGCGCTTACTTACGTGCTTCCAGGCGCTTCCATTCATCACACGGGCTCCATCTTCAACTCACTTCAGCCCGTCATCCGCCATCGCCGGAACCCTGCAAAAACAAGAGACATCATTACTAAAGACTTTTAAAGACATTAGAATTACTCGAAACTTACCGTTCGTGCAGTAAACGACGGACAGCAGCCCTCTGAAGTCAAGAGGCCTGCTCCCCTTATCCAGTGAAGAAACTGGTTACAGCACCCTGCCCCGAGGCAGATGGAGAGCACGGCGTTCCCTTACCTAAGGTGAGAGCGTTAACCTTGGGGTTCTACAGGAGAAGAGAAAGGGAAGAAGAGAGAGACATTCAATAACCCAGTTCATTAATCCCATATTTTCTGTCTGCAGACATCTTCCCTTTCGAGTCAGACATACAGTGCACAGAGGTCCAGCCCAAAGAGCCAGCCGTGTGTTACACATCACCTTTGAAGATACGGTATACGCCCAGTCAAGACCGGCGCCTCTACGGGAATCAGGTGAGCGTTACAGAACGCAAAGCCTACCGCAAAACTCCCGTCCAGGCGCTATGGAAACCTCGGATACCGACCAGCTAGCCCAGTTACTTGGGGAACTAAGGGCAGAAGTGCATGCAGCCCGTCAGGAAACGAACGCTCTAAGAAGGGAACTGATTATTTCCAAGGAGCGAACAGATGATCTCGCTAGACAATTGCTACAGTCACAAGCCGGACAGACCCCGTTACCCGCATCTGGGGGAAATCTTCCTTCTACATCCTCTATGAATCCAGTGCAGATCAACCTACCTGGGAATGTACCTCTGGCTCCGCCCGAACGATTTTCTGGTGACCCAAAGAGGTTTGCAGTATTTATCAATCAGTGACGGTTGCATTTCTTATGCCGGCCAGCAGCCTTTCCAACTGATCAAGCTAAAGTAGCTTTCGTGCTTTCGTACCTTAGTGGCAATGCGGCAGACTGGTCGATCCCTCTAGTAAATCAAGATGATCCGGTCCTCCATGATTTTCAAGCTTTTCAGCTCAGTATGGAAAAACTGTTCGCAAGACATTCACAGGGGCAGGCCTTGGACAATGAGCTTCTTTCGTTGCGACAAGGTAATCAAGACCTTTTGGCTTATATTGCGTCTTTCAACAGACTGATAGTGGAAACTCAATGGCCTGAGGACAAAAGGATTACGCTGTTTTATAGAGGTCTACGTGGAGAGCTCAAAGATGTGTTAGCCCAAGTAGTGAATCCCCCACAAGATTGTTCGGACTATATAGACTTAGTCGTTCAAATAGATCACAGACTGCAGAACAGGAAGGCCGATCGTTCCAAGTTTGATGCTCGAGTATTTTCCAAACCGCCAACTCCTTCCAAAGTAGTAGATTCCGGGGAACCCATGCAAATAGGGGGCCTGAAAGGTCCTCTAACACAAAAGGAGCGGGAAAGGAGAAAACAGTTGCAATTATGCCTCTATTGCGGAAACTCAGGGCACTTTCTTCGAGACTGTCCGGTGAAACCTGCCAAGAAGGCAGTAGGAGCTGCAGTTACCAAAGTTACAAACTCTGAGCAGGGAAACAACCTCGCCCGACAAGAATAGAGGTCCTCTTGCCGAGTGTGAAAACCAGTTCCGTGACCTCGCATTTCGTGATACCTATGGTCCTCATTAGCCCTGGTAATCCGGATCGATTACATGCAATTGAAGCTTACGTCGACAGCGGTGCCATCGGCAATTATGTGGATCATGAAATGGTTTTGAGGATGAATCTAACTCTTTGTCCCAAGGCTGTAAAGGACATCATTACTACGGTGGAGGGAACGGAGATAGCCTCCGGACCAGTAACGCATACCACTCAAGAAGTGACGCTAGTAAGTCAAGATGGACACCATGAGAAGAGTGTGTTCGATGTGATCAAGGCTCCTCAGTTTCAGATTATTCTAGGAATACCTTGGTTAGAGAAACACAATCCTCTGATCGATTGGCGAACAAGAACGGTCCAGTTTCCAGATTGTGTCTCTACTTGTCACCCTCCACCTGGTGTTGCACTGGCAGCAATTTCTTCAGAGACTCCCCAGTTACCTCCCGAATACCTAGAATACCAAGATGTTTTCCGGAAGGACCAGGCTAACTCTCTACCTCCTCATAGGTCTTATGACTGCCAAATAGACCTGATACCTGGATCTACTCCTCCTTGTAGTAGAATTTATGCCCTCACCGAGCCTGAGAACCTTCACCTTCGACAATACCTGGATCAATACCTGGCAAATGGGTTTATTCGTCCTTCCAAGTCCCCTGCTTCTTCAGCTTTGTTCTTTGTTCCAAAAAAGGAAGGAGACCTTAGAACTTGTATAGATTATCGCTCCCTGAACCAGATCACCGTCAAGAATAGATATCCGTTACCTTTGATCCCTGAACTCCTGGACCAAGTCAGAAAAGCATGCATATATACAAAGCTGGATCTTAGAGGAGCCTACCACTTGGTACGAGTAAAAGAGGGCGATGAATGGAAGACGGCCTTCCGCACCAAATATGGGCTATTTGAATATCAGGTCATGCCCTTCGGACTTTGCAATGCCCCGGCCGCCTTTCAATATTTTATGAACAATGTCCTCAGAGAGCTCATAGATGTGTGTGTTGTTGTTTACATTGACAACATCCTCGTTTATTCTTCATCGGAATCTGAACATCGGAAACACGTGAAAATGGTCCTCGAAAGATTGCGTCAACACAAACTTTTCACTAAGTTGGAAAAATGTGTTTTCAACGTGACTGAAGTTGAATTCTTGGGATTCATATTATCACCTGGCGGAGTGCGTATGGATTCAAAGAAGGTCGACGCAGTTCTCAAATGGCCATCACCATCCTCCGTAAAAGGTGTGCAAAGCATGTTAGGCTTCGCTAACTTTTACCGCAGGTTTATCCCCGAATTTTCTCGAATAGTCCAGCCCATCACTGCCTTGTTAAAGAAAAACAAACGTTTTGAATGGTCTACCGAGGCGGAACAAGCTTTCCAGGATTTGAAGACTAAATTTATCTCTGCACCAATCTTAAAACACCCTCGCCCCGAACTCCCCTACATCGTGGAAACTGATGCTTCAAGCCTTGCCATGGGGGCAGTTCTATCACAAAAGGACCCGGTAACCAATCAGTTGCATCCCGTGGCATTTTGGTCCCGCAAATTCTCGCCTCCTGAAATCAATTACACGATTACTGACAAGGAACTTCTGGCTATCAAGTCTGCCTTTAAGGCTTGGCGGCATTATCTGCTGGGGGCCCGACACACCGTTACTGTGATTACGGATCACCGAAACCTGCAATATTTGAAAACCGCAAAAGCCCAATCCTCTAGACAACTCCGTTGGGCATTATTCTTTGCCGAGTTTGACTTCATAATTACCTATCGACCTGGTACAAAAAACGGTAAAGCTGATGCCCTTTCTCGGATGGGAGTGGAAGAACACTTGATCAACCCTAAACCTGTACCAATCATTCCCGAACAAAGAATTCTGGGTGTAATCGCAACACAATCCATAGAGGAAGTTAAGGATAAAGCCAGGCAACTTGTAACTCCAGCAGACATACAGAATTGGCATCTGCAGGGAAAGGACTTTGCAGTAAAGGACAACTTATTGTATTTCCAAGAACGATTATACCTGCCCAGCACAGATTTACAGAAAAAAGTAATCTCTTGTTATCACGATTCTTTAATGGAAGGACATCCCGGTATGGCCAAGACCTCAGAAAAGATCAAGCGCTACTTCTGGTGGCCGTCTTGGAAAAAAGATATCAGAGACTTTATAATGTCCTGTGGAGTATGCGCCCAAAACAAGAGTCAAAAGGAAAGACCAGCAGGCCTCTTACGCCCTATTGACATCCCACCTCGCCCTTGGCATACGCTTTCTATGGACTTCATCACCGATCTACCTCCATGCTCCGGATATTATACGATTCTAGTAATCGTGGACTTATTCTCCAAGATGGCGCATTTCATTCCGCTCAAAGGCTTGCCAACAGCAGCAACTCTGGCCCGAGAATTTCTCGAAAACATCGTCCGACTGCACGGTTTTCCTTCGGTTCTAATTTCGGATCGAGGTAGTCAATTTATTTCTCATTTTTGGCGAAGTTGCTGTCGGTCGGCTCAAATTGATGTGAGACTATCGACCAGTCACCACCCTCAAACCGACGGACAAACCGAGAGGACCAATCAAACTCTGGAACAGTATTTACGCTGCATGCTGCAACAAACTGAAAAAACTTGGAAAGACATCCTTTGGATAGCCGAATATGCCTACAATAACTCTGTCCATTCGGGAACTGGGAAAACCCCGTTTTTTCTTTTATACGGCAGTCACCCTCGAACCTCGGAGTTGGATCCCCTCCAAGATCTTGAAACACCAGCAGTAGACTACCTGCATTCTACAATCACCCAAGCCTTTAAGGAAGCTGTTTCTCACCTTCAAAGGGCTAAAGAACAATACAAGAAAGGAGCAGATCAACATCGGAAGGAATCCCCTCAATATCAAGTAGGGGATCAAGTCTGGTTATCCACCAAATATCTACCTCTAAAAGGGCCACGCACATTCAACCCAAGATACCTTGGTCCCTATTCCATCACTACCATAGTAAACCCAGTAGCGGTCAAGTTGGACTTGCCCCCGCACATGAAGATACATCCGGTCTTCCACGTCTCTCTATTAAAACCCGTGCAACCTCAAACCCGACTAACTAAATCTCCAAAACCCATCCTAGTTGATGGAGAACTCGAGTTTGAAGTCAAAAGCATTCTGGACTCCAAGATCTCCAAATCTAAACTATTTTACCTAATTGACTGGAAAGGCTACGGCCCCCAAGAGAGATCCTGGGAACCTGCTGAATATGTCCACGCTCCTCGCCTAATCAAAAGATTTCACCGAACATTTCCTGACAAGCCAAAACCCCCGGAGAAGCCCGGTTTGGGAGGGGCCTTGAGGGGGGGGTGCTGTCATGATCTCTGCTTCCAAAAGGTCAGGGTTTTCCCAACTCCCTTGGAAGCAGATCCATAACCCAGGTTCCGAGTGCCAACCAGTCCTAATTGGGACCTTTTGGACCCAGTCCTGGCGCCAGTGGCACCAGGCTCATAAATATGCCCAGTCCCAGCGCTGGAAGCGCCGGGCTCATAATGCTTGGGTGGACTTACCTGCAGCAGACCATGCTGCTTACTTGCCTGCCAGTTGAGCCTCTGATCCTCTTCTGTTTGGAACTACTTTTCCTGTTGGGTGGGGCAGGAGCCACTCCCTAGGTTCAGAACACTGGAACTCTTCTGGAAAGCAGGAACTCTTTTCTTACCTAGGCGTGGCTGTGGAAGGAGACACCTTAGCACTACAGGAGGCTATTTAAACCACACCCGATGGATGAATCTTGCTTTGCGTTATTCTGCATCCTCTGCAGCAGAACGCTCATCGTGTCTTCTGCATCTGATGCTGGGCCTAAGGAAAAAGGCTTACCATCCTGAATCCAGTCTTCAGCAACACCTATAAAGACAAGAAAGAACAGGTTAGCATTACGGTCTTCAGTGACAGCGCTTCACTTACCTGGTCCATTGGCTGTCACCAACGCCTCGCGCTGCATTCCGGCATCTGAAAGACAAAGGCTTACCTACTCTTCGTGCGCTCCGGAGGTCTTCGCACTGCATTCCGGCATCTGAAAGACAAAAGCTTACCAGCTCTTCGCACGCTCCGGAGGCCTTCGGCGCTGCATCCCGCATCTGAAAGACAAAACAAAGGTGCGTTTAAAGACATTGGAGAACTTTAATACTCACGTGCCATTACTCCTTTCCACATCTAACCCAGTGGGTATTCCGGCACCCTGCAGCCGCTCCGAACTTGTACCTGCAAAATAAAAAGACAGTTAGAGCGCATCGTGAAGCAGGCAACAAGCGCTTACTTACGTGCTTCCAGGCGCTTCCATTCATCACACGGGCTCCATCTTCAACTCACTTCAGCCCGTCATCCGCCATCGCCGGAACCCTGCAAAAACAAGAGACATCATTACTAAAGACTTTTAAAGACATTAGAATTACTCGAAACTTACCGTTCGTGCAGTAAACGACGGACAGCAGTCCTCTGAAGTCAAGAGGCCTGCTCCCCTTATCCAGTGAAGAAACTGGTTACAGCACCCTGCCCCGAGGCAGATGGAGAGCACGGCGTTCTCTTACCTAAGGTGAGAGCGTTAACCTTGGGGTTCTACAGGAGAAGAGAAAGGGAAGAAGAGAGAGACATTCAATAACCCAGTTCATTAATCCCATATATTCTATCTGCAGACATCTTCCCCTTCGAGTCAGACATACAGTGCACAGAGGTCCAGCCCAAAGAGCCAGCCATGTGTTACACATCACCTTTGAAGATACGGTATACGCCCAGTCAAGACCGGCGCCTCTACGGGAATCAGGTGAGCGTTACACAGGCCCCCACTCATGTCTCCCAGCACACCCACCCCCCAGCATCCATGGGCACCCTCTACCAAGCCCCCACTCATGTCCCCCTGCACCCCCACCCCCCAGCACTGTGGGGAACCCTCCACCAGGCCCCCACTCATGTCTCCCAGCACCCCCACCCCCCAGCACTGTGGGGCACCTGCCAGCAGGCCCCCACTCATGTCCAACTCATGTCCCCCTGCACCCCCACCCCCCAGCACTGTGGGGCACCTGCCAGCAGGCCCCCACTTATGTCCAACTCATGACCCCCAGCACCCCCACCCCCCAGAAGTGCAGGGCACCCTCCACCAGGCCTCCACACATGTCCCCCAGCACCAAAACCCCTCAGCAGTGCAGGGCACCCTCCACCAGGCCCCCACGCATGTCTCCCAGCACCCCCACCCCCCAGCAGTGCAGGGCACCCTGCACCAGGCCCCCAACTCATGTCCCCCTGCACCCCCACCCCCCAGCAGTGCAGGGCACCCTCCACCAGGCCCCCACATATGTCTCCCAGCACCCCCACCCCCCAGTAGTGCAGGGCACCCTCCACCAGGCCCCCACTCATGTCCCCCTGCACCCACACCCCCCAGCAGTGCAGGGCACCCTCCACCAGGCCCCCACACATGTCCCCCAGCCAACATGTCATCACAATCTAGATCCCTGGCCCTTATGGTCAGCCTCCAAATGCCAAACACCCTCCCGAGTATTGCACCCACCCACTTAGAAATGACAATAACATGATAGAACCCCAATTGCAAGTTTGGAAATGAACACATGTCCCTCACATACACCCAATGGGTGTCAATGAATCTCAAAACCCATATCATGATATGCATGAAACCAATGAGATGATACTACACATTGAAGTTTGAACATAAAATATGTATTAAAAGCAACATAAATTGAATCAAAAATAAACAAACAAAAATGGGAATTTAAAAAAATAAAAACCAGCATGTCCGTGAAATAATGCAAAACCACAAATCATAATCCAAAGGAAAGGTGTCCAAAGTCACAGTCCACAAAAGTAAATCCAATGGAAAATTTGAATCGAAAACCATTGCTCCATGGGTAAATCATAAAAAAAAATGAAAATCCAACAGTCAACTATATACAGATAAACAATCCAGGGTCCATGATCCCAACAGAAGAAATTAAACCTATCTATTAACACTACCTAATAAAAAAAACTATATACAAAAATGTGGCCCATTGTCCAAAAGGTCCAAAAAAAATGCAAAACCAAAGGAAACCTAACACTAACTACAGAACTATTTACAAGGGCAGCGGGCTAGTCCGACGGCTCACTTTTGGATGTCCCGGGCCAGGGCATCATCGAACTCCTGCTCAATGTCCCGGAGGCGGTCCTCCTCCATGGCCCCGAGGGTCCGCAGGCCGTCGACATGTCTACCTCCAACCCCCTGCGGATTGCCTCGAGGCACTCGGCCTGCCTCAGGGCCCTCCGCATGGAGTTCTCCGCCCTGACCATCGTGAGCCGTGCCTCTTCCGCCCGCTGCCGCTCCGCATCTATGGCGTGGCCCAACCGCTGCCACACAGAAGACACTTCCCGTCCTGGGTCCTCCTGCCCTCCGGCCGATGCCTGCCCCTCTGATGTCGAAGGCCCTGAGCCATCATGGCTCCCACCACGTTGCTGCTGCTGCTGTGCCTCTGCCCGTCCACTGCCTCCTGCTGCCTGCACATCCTCCGCTGGCTGGGGTGCAGTCGTTGATGTGGCCACCCCTGCTGGACGTCCGACTCCCGATTGTGGCGGGGATGTCTACTCCACCAGCCTGGCCGCACCGTCAGAGGCAGCTCCACAGGGCACCCAGGTGACTAATGGGTGGGAAGATGGCACGGAGGACGACTGGCGCATAGGGGGTTCATTTGAGGAGGGGGTCGTAGCAAGCCCCATCAAACGGAGGAATCCGGCCTGGGTGACCTGTCCCAGTAGGCCGACGCGGTCAACGAGCCATTCGAGATGACGTGCAGTCTCCTCATGAAAAGACTGCAGAACACCTCGCATGGCCCGTTGACGCAACGCCACACCAGTCAGGACAGGCTCAACCCGGACCCGGATAGCCACGTCCGGCGGCAGAGGAAGGCCAGTTGTCGTGAGCTCATCCCCTGCCTGAAAACGGGTCTGGACGTAGGCATCCCTGCTGGTGCAAGATGATGCAGTGACAGGATCAGGGACAGGATTGCAGACAGGCACCTCTGCGGCGGCCTGTGCTGCCTCCTGTCCCTGGTCCTGCACTGCACCACTAGCACCAGTGGAATCCCCACCTCCAGGCCCCGTCTCTGTTGCTTGCACGGCCTCCTCCTCCACCAAACCCCCCACCAACCTGGATGACTCCGTGCCATCTTCCCCCGTTGGGCCCCGTGGGGTCCCAGCTGCCCCTTCTGCTGCCAAGGAGTCCAACTCCAACCTCCGCCTCTTGGACCTCCCCCCCGGCAGCTGCGGCCTGGGACGCGGCACCAGACTCCTCACTCCCCGACGAGATCACAACCTGGGAGGGGAGCCGGGCCTTGCGTCTCTGGCTGGCGGTGCGATCCCCGCCGCTGTGCTCCACAGCACCTTCTCCGCACTCTTCATCAGTTGACGCTGCAGACAAGGGGAAATAAAACACAGGCATCAGGGCACTGTACAATGGACACATACACACATGACAGTTGTACATGAGTGGCATTGGCAAACCTCAGACATGGCATCACAATCGCCAACACACATGTCATTTCAACTTCCACACATGAGCCATACCACAGCCATATCGCAAGTGCCAGCACCATCCATACACATACAACAGCATGAGCAGGCAAAGGTGAGCCAGACCTCACATGCAACAGAGGGAGTGCACTACACATGCACGCACACCACCACACTTGCATGCATGTGTACACCTCTGCCAAATGTCGCAGTGTTCAGATGGGCATCCATGTCACATCTGCCAATCAGGCTTCCACATCCCACTGTCACATGCATCCATGTTGCATCACTGTTGCACCCTTGTCAAATACACACACATGCACATGTACACATACAGATTCATCCAAACATGTGTGCCCACACAACTGCATTTGGCATGCAAGCCTACACACACAAGCACCATCCATGTCTCACACATGACAGCCCTAGCATGTGTTAGCCTCACGGCCCTGTACACCCCCACCCATACTCGGCCCCATACAAACCGATGTGCAACCTGCACACTACTGGCACATCACCACACGCACAGCTTACAATCATGATGCATCTACACTTACCGCTCGACTCCAGACGGGTCTGCCTCTCAAGAACCTGGACGTGGAGCGCTGGGGATATGCGTTCCTGGACCCTCATCTGATCTTCCGACAAGTGGCCCCGGCGCCCCTTAGCATCTGCTGCCTTCAAGAGGCGCCGGGCCTTGTTGAGGGTCCTGGACCTGAAGTCCTCCCAGCGCTTCTTGACATGTTGGAAGTCGCGGACTGCTACCCCCTCCACGTTGATGGCAGTCACGATGTCTGTCCAGATCCGAGTCCGTCCTTCCTTGTCGGCGTGGGAACTTCCGAAGAGGGCATCATACTGCCCCAGGACTTGCTCCACCAGGACACCAACTTCGGTGGCAGTGAAGCTGGTGCCCCTCTGCCTCTCTGGCCGGGGGTTGTCAGTGGTGCCAGATGTTGCAGTGCTCGAAATGACAACCCCAGAGGCAGGAGTGGGTGGGCAACTGGGTCCTGGGGCTGGGCTGTGGAGCGATGGAATCCCAGTCGGGAGTCTTCGGTTCCAGCAGGGGTGGTCACAGCAACAGCACCCCTGGCTGATGTGCAGGCAGCAAATGGCAGGGCACGTGGGCAGCAGGCAGTCAGGCAGCAGCAGATGGCAGGTGGGAGCGTGCTAGGGGCTCTGGGGGGCAGTAATTTGGCCTTCTGGGCAGGAGCGTGGTCTTCCGTGTGCTTACGCGTGGCCAGCTTGATACGGAGTGATTTGGCACGTGAAAATTCTGCACGTCAGCGTGTAATTCGAGGAAAGGCCCTTAGCGCGTAAGCGCGTCTGCACGCATACGCAATTTCATTGGACAGAAGGCCCTTCAAGCGCAAGCACCTCTGTGACGTGACGTGCGCAGGCGTGCATGGGCGTTTCAGCGCGCGCGTGTAAGTGAGGTGACGGGCGCGGGCGTTTCCCTCAGCACGGGTTAAAGTTGAGTGGGGCCAGCAGTTCGCTGTACGTGCCTTTCGTAGAGACCGACGTGTGTTGCTGCTTCCTGTTGTTTTGCGCGCCATCACAACTTCACAGCTATCAAGGACGTATCTCTTCTTTTGGCGGGGGTATTGGCTACGCGTGTTTTTCTGCATCGCGCTAGTCAGACGGTGAGTCGCACACGCTATTTTTCCCACTGCGGGTGCCCGTGTGTATCGCACCCATTTTCGATGTCATAGTAGCCTGCGTGTCCCACGCGTTATTCGTGTTACTGGGTGCCACCGCGTACTGCGGGAGGTTGAATCCACGCATATAGGCTGCAGGGTTGCGTGCATGGTTTTACTGCAGTTTTGGGGTGCCTGAGCGTTGCATGACCCGTCACTACATCACCGGGGTCACATACAGCCTTGCAGGTGCAGGGGGGCTGTTAACATCTTGCTTCCCACCCCCTTCACCCCAATTGCCCAGGTCAATTGTGGTGTACACCTCCCATTGGCACTACTCCATCTGTGCCGGCACTACTACATCTGTGCCATGGTCGGGAGGACACCAAAGGTGAGGGGCGCCTCAGCTGGGCGTACTCCTCGTGGCAGGCGTGGTCGGGGACGTGGCCATGGTGACCAGGGAGTAGGGGGACTCCAGGGTGTCCAGGGCGGCCACAGAGGGGGAAGAGGCAAGGGTGCACCACTTGAGCACAATGTTGTGCCATGTGTTGGTGTAGTCATGCCACCACCCCCTGTGGTTCCGGGGGATGCAGCTTCTGCATCTGGCACTGGCACCCGTGTGACCTGGCAGACCGTTCCATCGACTGCCACGGGCCCAAGGGTAGTGGTAGCTGCAGGTGCAGCTGTGGACACCGCCACCCAGGCTCAGGGTCTGCCAACGCAGGCTGCGTTGGCACTTGAGGAGCCCTTGGTAGATTTCCAACAGGCCAGGAGGGAAACCATAGGGGCAGGCCGGGCTGCTCAGACCAAGACATGTGTCCCTTGGGCAGTTATGTCATCTGCTTCCCCGAACAGCCGGGTGTTGGCAAGTGCAGGGGCAGATGCACCCAACAACACCCCGGTTGTGAGTCTGCCAACCAGGACCGTTGCGGTCAATGACCCTGCCACAGCTGATGTTGCTGCGCAGGGTCCATTAGAGGGCACCCAGTTGCCACTGACACAAGTCAGGCCTTTGGTCGTCCCTCCACCTGCCACTCCCTTGGCTCAATCCACCGAACCCACTGGCCATACTGGTCAGGGCGGCATTAGCCAGCCAGGGTCTGCGCCACAGTCCAAGAGGAGGAAGGTTGCACCTGCAGCACAGGCTGGGACCCCACACACAGCCACGACCTCCTGCACGTCGAGGAAGAAGCCTTTCTGCAAGCAGGAACTGGACTTCCTCGTGGGCTACGTGCGGGGCCACAGCCGTGACATGCTAGTGGGTGCCAATAGTCAGACTACGGCTGCCCAACGTGACACCCAGTGGAAGCATGTTGCGGAACATGTCAGTTCATTCGGCCATGAGGTGCGCACGGCGCAAGAGTGCAAAAAGCGTTGGAATGGCATCAAACGCAGCACTAAGGCTAAGCGTGCCTCTAATTACAACTTGAATCTGGTGACTGGCGGTGGGCCTGCACCAGAGGAGGAAGAGCTCACTCTGCATGAGGCACTCGTTGCGGAGTTCATACCACCTGAATTGGTCGAAGGAGTGGGAGAGATGCTGGACTTTGATGCCCAGTCCAGTGAGTGTTGATGCGTGTTTGTTGAGGACGTGTGTGTTTCACTTGTGGGATGTGTTGTGCATGATTGCCACTACATGTGACGTGTACATGGTTCTGATGTGTAAGTAATGCAATGCTTCCGTGATGCATGTCTGCTCTGCTGGATGGTGGACATGTGGAGCAGACGGGGACTGTCTGCATCACCACTATTGCACCCTACTGACATGCTGGTTACAAGTATGCCCCTCCGGTCCATGTTCCAGCTCACTGGCCCTTCTGCATGTGGCGTGGGGTGACCTTCCTCTCAGCCCAGGCACAATGTCATTGCATGACTGACGTGCATGTCTCCTCTGCCTTTATGCGGGGACTCCATGTAGGCATGCTCCCTTGCCCCTCCTCCACCACTCTGCACCCCAGTTCCACCTTTGCACTGGTCTGCTTCAATCTTGCCAATGTGTACTTTCCTGTTCATGCGTCCTGTGTAGATGCTAACTTCCAGCGTACAATCTGCCAGACATATGCTGTGTGGTACAGCCTTAGTACTTGATGCAGGGTATCTCACTTGTACTGTGCATAGGTCAGATGTCCCGCAGGGACATGAGTGCCCATTCATGCTCCATGTGCATTGCACGCATGCCCCTATGTGTCCTTGACTGGATGATCACTGTAATACAAGTCCTGGGTTACATACTGTCGGGGGGAAATTCTGCCGGGGTCGGCCGGGCCGTCCGCAGACCTCCGGGCAGGGAGGCCCCAACATCTCCCGTATATCCCAGGTGTGAGATAGAGTATGAGACGCACACAAGGAGCAAGGCGACTCTGCTGTTTATTTATGCAAAACGGCAGGGATGGGTCAAGGAGCGTACGCGTTCGTCCTGACACACACATAATCGTGGGGCTCGCAGGCCCTTTTTACTACATTATGACGCGCTACTTGCGTCACTTCAGAAAGTTAACAAAAAAACCTATCGCCACTCTTAATTGGTTGCTCGAGTGGTAGGGTTAGTATAGTACACATATAGAGAATGATATTAGTGGTCAAGGTGTAGTCAGGTGGTATATCTGGGTTGTCCCTTCAATTAGATACATAAGAATTGTTACATGAAGACCCCTGAGGATTGGCTAATGTTACTGACTTCTGAGATAAGAGCCCCATGTTCTGATTGGTGCATCCGTGAGCTCCCCAGCCTGGGACCACCGTTGTTCCCAGCTCTCGGTGTACCTGTGTTTGCAACAATGTTTCAATATGGGTACATGCAGACAATGTGAGGATTTATTCATAGGTGGGAGCTGACCGTTCCCACTGTAGCAGGTGTCCATTGAGCCTTTCAAGTGTCCCGGCCTGTGTCTCGTAGTGAGGGACCCAGACGCCCTTTCTCTCCTGGGTTTTGGCATCTCGTCAGGTTCGGCTTGGTCACGTGAGGCGGGACCGTGTTTGAGGCAGAATTCTGCACAATTAATATTGTTTTTCCACTGTGTGTCTGGTTTAATTTGTAGATATGATTTTAACGTTGGTACGCGGAGTGCGAGGTTGCAACATCGTGCCTTTGATGATTTGTTCTTGGATGTGGGTTTGCAACATTGCGACCTTGGCTGGTTGCTCCACCAGGCTCATTCTGCAGGATCAGCAACCTGACTTTTGCTTTGTTAATGTCCACGGAACTCTTGCTTGAGGCCTACTTGGGCCTGGTGCGTAAGTGATCCATTTCGTGCATGGGTGCTTTAGATTATAGTGGCATATATTTCCATGACCAATATCGTGTTTCCATTATACCTCTCATGGTGGTAACGGATTTCAAGGGAAGCGTGAGCAAGCGTTATAGATGAGTTCATGATGCGTCTTGCGTTTCTGCACTCTGAAAGCCTATGTAAAAATAATAAAGATGCACGTCCGTGAATATGCCTGTCGCCTACGTCAGAGCACTGAGTATGTTCTTCGTGTAGATTGGTGTGGAAATGTTAAGTGGGTATATTTATACAGATGTGCTTCCCGTTGTCTAGGTCGTCATGGCATCTCTAACGACGTGTGGTTTTTAGTCTAGCTGATCCGAGCCGCAGGTGTTGGCATGGCCAGTGCGGGCTGCTGGGCAGGCAGGTGGACACATCCGTATGTTCCTGTACCAGGGTACCTGGTCGTCTGGTAGATGGACAAATTCTTCTCGCGGCGGGTGTCTGGGCCGTGACCCTCTAGGCCAAGCGCGAGAGGTGAAGGACGGGAGCCTGGTCTTCCATTCTCCCACATCAGTCCCCCCTCTGGTCGACTTGTCGACCACAAACATATCCTTCTCGTTATCTCCTCTTACCCTCCATATCTTAGTTATCCCGCCGAGATGTCCATAATGATTTACATGATCTTCAAATGACCAATACATGTATTCACAGGTTCCTCCAGGAGTACAGTATACCCATCTTCCTATGTAGCTCCTGGGGTTCCTTGGGTTCTCGATCTTCACTGATGGTGGGTCTAGATGATTGGTGATGATTTGGGTGCGCAACTTCTCCCTTTCTTGTATTATCACACCTGTATGCTGGCCGTTATCTGCTGGCATCAAGGGGTGCATTCCCACCATTTCCAGCAACTCGTCAGTCGTGCGCGCCTTCCGGGCCTTCCAAAATCTAATTATGATCAGGGCAGCTCCAGCCAAAATAGCACATCCCACTATTATTTTCAGTCCATCTGACAGCCACGATGGCATCCATGACCATAATAGTGAAAACCAGCTCTTATCCTTGTTTACACCGTTACTTTCGTCCATCATTTTGGAGTGCATCTGGGCCAATTGTGAAACTGCTTCTGTCAGTGTACCATTGTCAGCATCGTTGGCAGGTATGAACGTGCAGCAAGATTGTCCTATCTTTGCACAAACTCCTCCTTCCATTTCTGTGAGGAGGTCCAATACATATCTGTTCTGGAGTGCTACCATCCTTACAGCTCGCAGCTCCTCTTTAATTGCGTTGAACCCATTTACTGTTGAATTGATGGTCATCATTAGTTCCCACCTGGTTATTTGGAGCCATTTTGCGTTTGCGTATGCCTGCAGTCCCGGATGTATTATTGAGGAGAAGAACATTGCTGCTCTGCTGAATAGTCTGTGTTCTGGCGGTATTGATGTTAGTTCCGTTTCCGACCTTCCCCATAGGTAATTTCCTGTCAATGGCTCTCCTTGTCTTTTTCTCCTATTTAGGACAGTATCATTGCTGTTGGTCCTGTTTCCTTGCTCCTTCTGGAGTGGTGCAGATCTCTTTCTTCTCTTATCCCCTTCATCCATTTTAGGAAATTTCGCCACATCGACATGCTTCTTAGGTACCACTAGTGATGGTACATTGACGTGTACCATTGTGCACACACCATTCCACAGGGGAGGCAGTGTATGATATGCCTTTTCTCCACAGGCCCAATAATGGTCCATTATTACTGCTGTTCCCGCTCCCCCCTCAGGTAACTCCATCACGCTTGCACAATTGGTGTTATATCCTACGTCCACCTCTCCTTTATGCTGGTAGCATACTTTGGGCGCAGTCAATGGTAGTATAGTTATCGGGTCTTCATCTTCTTCTACCCATGTGAGCATTGGTACATACTTGATCCACGTCGTCCAACATCGATGATTGTGTGTCTCGATAGTTGAGATAGTTTCTTTTGTTACCATGTTGCTGCCAATCACTCCTATCTCCCAGCTGTTGCCCAGGAACACCTTTCCTGTTATCGTCAGTAGCGGCCTCTCCCAGCATCCTTGTTTACCCGGAACTTCAGTGGCGTACCAATCACATGGTAGATACTGCAGTGTTACCTTCTTTGTTTCTCCTTTTGCAGGGCCACTTGTTATGTACCTGAATGCTTCAGCATGTAAACTGGTCTTGTGATAACTCAGATAGGTCTTGAGGAAGTTGTTTTCATATGGGTATGAGTCTCGTGTTTTCCATGTCATGTGCACTACTGTTCCTTGAAATCTTCCTTTCGTTTGGAACAGGGCCAAATATATTATGCACTGTGCTGTTTTTTCATCTATTTCTGTGGCAACAAATGTTCGTGAAGCGCTCATGGCGTATGGTATTAATGAGCAAACGTAACAGCTGTCCTCAGTTGTCTGCTTACCAATGCGGGTCATGTGCTGGTACCATATGTTGTTTGTGACGTGTGCCGAATCTTGTACATAATTATCAATACCTTTATTGTCTGAGTATGTGCTGCGTTTAACTCTATTTTGCTTGGGTGCAAAATTACTATTACCACCTGACGTAACTCCTGTTGCAGCAGGGGACGGGGGTATATTAAGTTTGGGTGCAGCAATAAAATCAATAGCATAGCTGTACTGCCAGACAGAAGCAGCCAAGAACCCGGTGATCATAAAAATCCCTATTATTTTTATTACATATGCTAATTTCACCGGCATTTTGCTCTTACCTTGCTGCGGTCCTGGCAGCTTATTCTTGCGACGTTATAGTTGCCCGCCTGAAAATTCTCAAAAGTGCTGGTTATTAGATGTTAGTTTTGTTACCTTTAAGCTCTCCCTATCAAGTAGTCATTCAGTGCCCAGGCGAAGAGCTGCTCCCACGCTACTCTAAGTGATGGGTCTCTTAGGACTGGCAAGTATGGGTGGAGGTGGGGCATGTGATATTCTATGGCCAGGAGGAAGGCTGTGTAGTATACACGTACCCTTCTCCTTTTTAAGTATGTTGGCCTCTTTATTTCGTATACAAATTGGTGTGACAATTCTTCTGGGTAGTTATCGTCTGGCAGCACCATCTACACCTGCACACTGAATTTGTTAATTAGCTTTTCTTAACAATACAATATTACGCAGTTCCTGTATGTGCGAGAGAAAAAAAGAGAACATTCACGTGTTTACATGTGTATTGGTGCTAGCAATGTCCTTCAATTTTAGTTACAACTGTACTTTAGCAGTTAATGGGGGGGGGTTTGCGCTCAGATGGCGGAAGTATTTTTACTCTTTGAGCGTGTGACCATGGGGTGGGCAGTATGGGGATCACCCCCTTCTTCGTCAGTTATTGTCTCCGAGGGAACAATTGGGTCGTCGTCTGTGGTGGAACTTTCTTCCGCTGTCGGCGATGTTGTTGCTGTTCTTCCAATGGATCTGTCGTTGGCGCTGGGGCGGGTCTGC
Organism: Ambystoma mexicanum; assembly: GCF_040938575.1. Lineage (NCBI taxonomy): Eukaryota > Metazoa > Chordata > Amphibia > Caudata > Ambystomatidae > Ambystoma > Ambystoma mexicanum. The sequence goes on along the minus strand of NC_090940.1, from coordinate 240,915,243 downwards.
AGTTTGTAGATCTTTACGTCATGTAGGTGGTTCCATGCACGCTTATCCTTTAGTTTTACTGCTCTTGTTGATACGTCCTCTACCAGATGGGGGCCAGTGAACCTCTTCTGGTTCCACTTTCTATTGAAATTGCGAAGTAGTACGTGGTCACCTTTGGCAAGTTTGCACGAGTTCTCCTTTCCCAATTCCGTACTTTCGTCTTTTTCTTGATTGCTGGTAGACCCGCCCCGTGTGCGCTCGAGCTGTTGAGACACAAACACGACACTAGTAATCAAAGAAGACACATATTGATACATTTCATCACCTAACACATTCGCTGAACTTTCGTTGTCAGTGAATGCCCTTGACGTTGGTGTTAGGGGAAGGCGCATTTGACGTCCAGTAACCACTTCGTGAGGGGTGAGGTGGTGGTCGGACCCTGGCCTGTTTCTGAGTTCAAACAATGCTAACGGAAGGCAATACAACCAACTTTTCTTTGTTGTTTGTTGTATTTTAGCAATTGCCTCCTTCAATAGGCCATTCAGGCGTTCACATACACCATTAGTCTGTGGGTGGTATGCACATGCAAATTTGTGTTTAATGTTCAGCAGGGATGTGATATGCTGGAACATTTCATTTGCGAAATGGGGGCCGTTGTCTGATCTTAACACCTCGCACACTCCCCACCTGGGGAAGACCTCCCTTACTATGAATTTGGCTGCTCTAAACGCATCAGGGTGTGAACAGGGCCCTGCTTCAATCCACCTAGAAAATGGGCATACTACTACAATCATATACCTATTGCCTTGACAGATGTTGATCATATCAACATAGTCAATGTGAAGGTGCCGAAAAGGTCCTTCTGGCCGGGGTATGGTACCTCTTATCACTTTTAGAGTATGACCGGCCGTAAACTGTTGACATGTTAGGCAATTGCTGATAAAATTTGACACATGAGAGGTTAACTCGGGACAAAACCAATCTTCTCTAATTCGTGCTGCAATTATTTCCTTGCCTGTATGGGCAGGGTGATGTAATTGGCTCAAGGCGGTATTTAACAGTGCCACTGGTATTACAACTTTCCCAGTGCCACCCTGGCGCCATAGTGCGTCGGTTGGTGACATTGTGCATCCTCTTTTCACCCATACTTCTTTTTCGGCCATTGGTGCAGCCGCTTGTAGCTCCATAATCTGTGTGGCTGGGAGATGGGTGTACCCTTCTCTTATTAACATCTCCCTCGCTATTCCCCTCCCTCTCCCTCTCTGTGAGTCGGTGGGGTTCCATATCTCACCAAAATATGCAGCATATTTCGCATGTGCGTCTGCTGCTGCATTTCCTTTTGAGACGTAGTCTTCACCATTGGTGTGTGCGGTGCATTTTACTAGGGCTAGTTCTTGGGGATCGTTTATTACTTCAATTAGTTCAGCCAACAAGAGGGCATGTTGTACTGGAGTGCCATCAGCTCTCCTAAACCCTCTTCTTCTCCATTTTGATAGCCCTGAGTGGACAGTGGATGTAACATATGCACTGTCGGAATATATAGTTACTCTTTTATTAAAACTTTCCTTTAATGCCAATATGAGTGCAACGAGTTCCGCCGCTTGAGCAGAGTAATGCTGTGGTAATTGTACACACTTCATAGCCACACACACCGGTGCCTCCATCATTTTTACTACTGCTGCCCCAGTCCTTCGTATCCCATCTCCTTGATCAATAGTTGATGACCCATCAATAAACAAAAGCTCACCTCCCTCTAGTGCGTTTTCTTCAACTTTCCTAGTACATGAGTATAGTTCAGTTACTTGGGTGCAGTCGTGGACGTAATCTCCCTCTTCAATTACTTCTGCTAGGAACCTTGCAGGGTTAACCGTGCTACATCTAACAATTGCTAGTTCAGCTTTAGACAAAATAATCTCATAACCTGATGCCCTCTGTGTCGTTAATGTGGACTTAGGTTTATTCAATATCGCAAATAGTGCATGTTCCACAAATAGTGTAGTTGGACACCCCATAGTTATTGCTGATGCTTTTTCTACTGCAAAAGCAGCTGCAGCGAGACCTTGTTCACAAGAGAAGTGGCCTAACATTATAGGGTCTAAGTGACCGCTGTAAAATGCTACTGGTTTATAGCCCATGCTAGTTTTTTGGGCCAACACTGCTTTCATCACTGCTGAGTCGCAATGTGAAAATATAAAGAAGCGCCGCTCATAGTCTGGGGATGCCAGTACTGGAGCAGTTGATATTGCGTCTTTTAATTCGTCAAATGCCTCCCTCATTTCCATAGTCCATCCCAACTTTTTCTCCCCTTTATTTGCTTCCTTCAAACCCTCAAGCAGGGGTCCTATGTATGAGCTGTAATCAAATACCCATGCTTTACAGTAGTTGCACAGCCCCAGAAATTGCTGCAGTTCTCTCACAGTCTGTGGCACGGGAGTGCTTGAGATGGCCTGTGCTCTTTGTGGTGCAATCCTTCTTCCATGTTGGGATATCAGTTGGCCAATGTAAAGTACCTGTTCCTGACAGTATTGTATCTTTTCCATGTCTACCTTGTACCCCTTTTCTGCCAGTATCGTCAACATTTTTAAGGAGTCCTCTCTACATTTACTTTCGTTTGTACTACAAATTATTATGTCATCCACATACTGTAACACTGTGCTTTCCACCTCAACGTTACCCAAATCCATCTGTATTACTCTATTGAAAATTGAGGGTGATTCACAATACCCCTGTGGTAATCTGGTATGTTTCCACTTTGTATTTCGGTAAGTAAAGCTTGTCAAATCTTGTGAGTCTGGGTGTAATGGTATTGAGAAAAAAGCATTTTTAAGGTCAATCACTGTAAATCGTGATGCTTCTGCCGGAATGCCACACAATATTGTGGCCGGGTTTGCTGTTACTGGATACTCTGCTTCTACTATGTTGTTCAAGGGTCTGAGGTCCTGTATGAAGCGCCAAGACCCCCCTTTAGCCTTGCGCACCGGGTACACAGCTGTGTTACATGGTGATTCTGAGGGGACCAATATGCCATTGTTTATAAGGGCCGTTATGGTTTCATATATGCCCTCATCTGCCTCTTTTGACAATGGGTACTGTTTTACTCTTGGTAGTATGGCACCCTTTTTCAATTTTATCCTTACACCCCCTATGCTTTTTATGCATCCTACGTCATAAGGGCTAATAGTCCATAATGATTTGGGCACCTTTGACATATCCTCCTTAAAAAATGGGACTGGGGTGCCTGCGGGTGCCTCAAGTGCCATTGCAATTTTCTGTGCTACTTGTCTGTGAGCCACTCTTAGCCATATTTCTACACTCATCATGAACACCATTTCATTTTCTTCCTTTTCTTCTGAGAACAGCTCTTCATCTGACACCTGGGTCAGCCTACATCCTTCTGCTAGTGCTATCACCGCCCTCCATGCTCTCCCTTCTTTATCTTGGGCGTGCACAGCAACATAATCAGCCGTTGCAATAATGCTCTCAATGTCCACTACAAACACCTTCCCTTCTAGTTCATTAGCTGGTGTTTCTGGTCGGAATAGATAGGCTGCTGGTCTCCTCCATATTTTCCCTTCTATCCCTGGCATCCATGCAAATGCCATGTCTGTGCCATATTGGAATATCTCGCCATCTACTGGCTCCGCCCTAATCGCTGTCTGTCCACAGTATGCTTGCAAAATCTGTCGTGCTGCGAGCATGTTAATCCCTGGAGTAGAGCAAATTATGCCATCCTCTGTAAAGGAGATCGTCATGTTCAACCTGTTCATTATGTCCCTCCCCAGTATATTTACTGGTGAGGCACTATAATACAAAAGTGGAACTGACAGATCATAATCTCCAATAGATAACGGAACGTTATCAGTGAATGGAACCAACCCTTTGGCCCCAGAAAATCCTTGGGTGTTCATGGCTTCGCCTGACATCTTAAATTTACCTTCCCTTATGCAAGACCGGGTTGCCCCGGTGTCAACAAGAAATGATAATTTTTTGTCACCTATCGTTACCTCTATGCGTGGTTCCTCCGCACTATTAGGTGTTACTGACAGGATGGGACACACCAAGGCCGTCTGTGGGCTGGCCTATTGGGGGTACAATGATTGGCCATTCCCTGTGTAAGGGTTGTGTCCCAACACCGTCACCCCACCCAATTGTGTTCGTTCATTTTGTGGTGGTGGTTGTATTAACGCTACTTGTTGTTGTGGCGGTGGCAGATACTGTGTTATTTGTTGTTGTGGCAGTGAATAGGTTTGTGGCTGTTGTGGTTGTTGTGGTTGGCCACTCCCTTGTTGTGACATCTGCTGCTGTTGTATGCCCTGCTGTTCTTGTGATGTCCTAGGTTGTGCTTGTTCATTCCATGCTGGTGTTCCTGGCCTGACCCTACATGTACGTGACATGTGCCCTAATAGTCCGCAGCTCCAACACACGGGTGGTTCCCTGTTTTGCCATGGGAAGCTCCCTGTGTTGTCTTGGTATACGGGTTGCCCTGTGGGGTAGTTATTTCTGAGTCCCCCAGCCTGTTGTTGGGTATTATATCCATATCCTCTCCCTCTCATAAACCCTCCTCTCCCTCTGTTATAACTATAATACCCAGTTCCTTGCATTGGGTACCCTCCTCCCATGTTTGGTGCGTGTAATTGCAGAGGCGGCACTTGCTCTATTACCCCTTGTGGAGGCGCTATTTGAGCGGGATCTTGTGCAGCCACTACTTGCGTTGGGCTTTGGGCCATTGGTGTGGGCGTAGTTATTAGTGCCCCTTCCATTGTGTATTTAGTAAGTTTTTTCTGTACTAATTTGGCCTCTTCTGTTTTCCTACCTCTTCCTTTTGTTTCATTTTTCCTTGCCATGTTCTGCAGTGATGTACTATAGTCAGTTGTATTTCTGGCCATGGTTTTGCTTCCATCCCCACTACTTTCTTTAGTTGTTTTTGAACTCCTTCTGGGAGCCCTTGTACTAGTATATGATAAAATATGGCTGGTGTTTTGTCCCATTGTTCTCTAGTTTCCATGCGCCACTTCTCTTGAATATCCTGGATATAATCAACAGGATCCTCATTTTCGCCCATTTTACGGGAGGTAATGGCTCCTATGTCTGATGTGTCTGGGTACTGTACTCTCAGTGCCTGCCATAGCGCATGTCTGCAGTTTGCAAATGGTGCCCCATCATGCGATGTGTTCGTTATTGTTACCCCATGGAATCCCGCTCTTTTCCAAATGTCATCCGCTCTATCCCCTAATATTGATATTAACAGGCCCTTCACGTCTCCTACTGCTAGTTTCTGTCCTGCGGTGTGTTTTTCCATTTCATATATCCACTTACCCGCACCTCCACTTAGTGATGGGAGCCTACATTTTATATTTTCCTTATCCGTATGTTTCCAAGGTACATACTGTGGTCTAGCCCCTCCTCTCTCTAGCAGTGGCATTAAATTCTGTCTTGCGTCACCCTTTACGCTCCATAATGTTGAGTCTTCACACCCCTCCTCTTCCCCCATTTCTTTTACTACTTCAAATTCTTCCTTACTACCTCTGCTCCTACCTCCCTCTTCTTCCTTTCCCCTTTTTCCATCATTTCCTGTGTTCAATATAGGTATGTTTATTTGTCTGTCTTGCCTGCGACTAGGGAGGTCCCTAAGCCGACATGCATAAGGTGTAAGTTCATTCATGAAGGGCGCGAGCTTTATTCTGTGCAGAGAGCGCGCAGTGGTTGAACATGTAGGGCGTGACGTGGGAGGGCGCGGTGGTGATGTGGGTGGCGTGGTTTCATTGGTTTGTGTTTCCCTTATTCTTTTCACTTCCTCCTTACTTCTCTCCAGCTCCTCCCATCTTCTACTCATCCAGGGCGAATCTATGTTTGTTCTAGTGAGGTATAGTTTATCTAAGCTTTCCCTTTCACTCTTCCTTCCATCCTTCTCCACTTCTCCTTCCTCCTCACTGCAAAAATCATTCATAAATGGCACCCCCCACTCTGCCTTTTTTCCTTTTATTGTTACTGTTTTTAAGTCTATTAGGTCTCTTTCTCCCTTTCCGTTGTTACCAACTGTTCCCCTTAGTGCTGATGTTGTTGCTACCTCTCTATTCTTATATACATCTCCCCATCTTTCACTCTCCCAACCCCTCTCTTCAATTCCTCCTTCACTCCTCTCCTCCATTTCCCTACTATTTTCCTCCCTTTTCCTTTTCAATTCCTCCATTACTTCGTTGCTCATCTGTTCCAATATCCTTTCATCCTCTTTCTTCCTTTCCCATTTCACCCTTTCTCTTTCTACTATACTCTCTATTACCTTCCCCTCTTCATATTTCTTAGTTGCCTCTGATATTATCCTCCTCCTCCATATTTCCATTTCTTTCTCCTTTTCTTCTTCTTCCTTCTTCTTCTCTCTCAGCACTACTCTTGATATCCTATCTGCTGCTCCTTTTACCCTTTCAGCTTCTCTCTTTTGCTCCTCACTTCGTTCCCTTAATTTTTCCAATTCGTCCTTACCTTCTTTCCTTTTCCTCACTCTCTCTCTTTCCTCCCGCTCAAGTTGTTTAACCAGTTCATTCTGCTCATCCCTTAGTTCTGCTAATCTTCCCTCCAAAATCTCTTCCTTCTGCCGTAGTAGCTCCTCTCCCCTCATTTCACTCTCTCTGGCACTATCCTCGTTTGTTCTCTTTACCGGCTCCCTTTCTTCTCCAGTTAGTGAGCCTCGTAATTTCAACAATATCTGTGCAGCTACCCACTCATCGTTTCCTATCTCTACAGTCTGCTCTTCTCTAATCCTCTTGTCCCCCATTGGTATCTTCCCATGGGCCACATATGGTGGAGGGCTGTATGCCGGGTTTGAGTATCCTTCAGCCGCCCTTAACTGTCCTATTTCTCCTAATTCTCTTAAAGGGTACAACCCTCCTCCCTCTGTTTTCACACCCGGTGTTATGGCTATCTCATTGCTCGGTTCCTTTTTTATGTCGTCTGATTTATTAATCTTTTCTCCTCCCTGTCTTTCGATCCCCGTATTCTTTGTGCTTTCGCACTCCTTTTCCCCACCCGTTCCTTCTTTCTTAATCTCCTCTTCTTCCGGTGTTTCCCCCATAGTGAACATTCCATTTGGTCCTGGTCGAGACCCCTGGAACATCCTCCATAAGTTAAACACCTCCACATGGTTTGCTAACTTCTTCCCCTTGTATGTATTGTGCAGATGGTTTAGTAGTGAATGTTGGGCATATGGATCGAAACTGCCATTAGGCGGCCATGGTGTTAACATTTTATTGTCTGTCCCCTGGGTCCACTCTATGCTGTACTTAATTAACTTCTCCCTATGTGGTGGCAGTGTGGTGCATATGTGCTGTAGTGGGGTAGTGAGGGTGTTCCCCCACCCTCCCGACCCTCTCCCGTATGACATAATTTCACTCCCCGTGTTACCCTTCCCCTTACTTAGCAGTTTACAATATACAACCTTGTATTGCTTACCTCGCCCCGCAAGTGTGGGGACTTACGATAATCCTCTGACAAATTATGCAATAATAATAGATATGATGTTATATTATATTCCTTCCCCTACGGCCCCCTGCGGCCGAAGCGCACGCAGCCCCCTGCGGCTGCGTACCCCTTACGATGATCTTATACAGTCGTCCTGTTTCTCCGTTCTCCTCCCCCTTTTACACTTGCCGTGGCCGGCGTTCTCCGTGCGCAGCCACGCCCCTTTCCCCTTCTTCTTTCGATCCACTGGTTTATAGTTTATCTCCGTACCAGCTCCTTTATCATGCTTCTCTTTCCCACCACTCTAAAACCCAAAATTCCTTGTGCTCGCTATATCCTATTAAATCCCTACTGGTGACGTCACCGATTTCTTCGAGCTACTGGTATATTCTTGTTATGGTTTTTTTAAGTTCAAAATACACTTACAATCTACCCCGCTAACCCTACAGCTGTCTTCCTGTCTCTCCTGGAACAAGGTAATCTCATCAATATTATAACCGGACTGCGCACGCTGCGTCGCCTCGCGTGTGATACGCCCCTCAACAGGAGGGCTTAACCAGCCAATTATCTTCCGTTTTGGGCAACTATGTGACTAGCTACCGGCCACAGGGAAACGTCATCTACCTATCAAGTTTCTTGCTCGAACAATAGGGAACCTCATCTACTCATTGATCAATAAATGTCAAGTCGTAGGAAACCACACACACCCATCCTCACACTTAATCGCAATTTAGACCATCAGTGTCTTACGAGCGGCTGCACGTGATGTTTTCGTGCCCCGCCCCCCTCTTTCGCGTAACGTTAGCTCACTTGTTACGAGCGGCTGCACGTGATGTTTTCGTGCCCCGCCCCCCTCTTTCGCGTAACGTTAGCCCACTGTTCTCGCACTCGTTTCGCTACCATTCATTCCATTTGCAACACTCAGTTAAACCTTCGCCGCACATCTCTACAATACCTCCCCCCTCCCTTATTTACTTCCTCCCCCTCCCTCACAATTTTGCATTGCTTGTTGTGCGTGTCATGCTCACCAAGTTCTCTCGATGCAGGGCCGCTCGACTGCGTGCACCCTCCAAGCGGCTCGCCACCTCCCCTCGTCTGGACCACGTCTGGACACTCGCCGACCGCGGGCGGGATACTTCTCAACCGGCTCCCGAGGGCCAATATCCGGATTGCGCTGTCCGGTCTTCTCGCGGCTCCGCGATGGTCCTGTAGTCCTCAGAAGGGGGCAACGGCAGAGGGGGCCGCGCCGCCGGGCCTCCTCGCAACGGGAGTGCCTGGAAAACTAAAAATAAAAGTTGATCTTAAACAGATCTCAGCAGTGCCTCCAACTTGTCGGGGGGAAATTCTGCCAGGGTCGGCCGGGCCGTCCGCAGACCTCCGGGCAGGGAGGCCCCAACACCTCCCGTATATCCCAGGTGTGAGATAGAGTATGAGACGCACACAAGGAGCAAGGCGACTCTGCTGTTTATTTATGCAAAACGGCAGGGATGGGTCAAGGAGCGTACGCGTTCGTCCTGACACACACATAATCGTGGGGCTCGCAGGCCCTTTTTACTACATTATGACGCGCTACTTGCGTCACTTCAGAAAGTTAACAAAAAAACCTATCGCCACTCTTAATTGGTTGCTCGAGTGGTAGGGTTAGTATAGTACACATATAGAGAATGATATTAGTGGTCAAGGTGTAGTCAGGTGGTATATCTGGGTTGTCCCTTCAATTAGATACATAAGAATTGTTACATGAAGACCCCTGAGGATTGGCTAATGTTACTGACGTCTGAGATAAGAGCCCCATGTTCTGATTGGTGCATCCGTGAGCTCCCCAGCCTGGGACCACCGTTGTTCCCAGCTCTCGGTGTACCTGTGTTTGCAACAATGTTTCAATATGGGTACATGCAGACAATGTGAGGATTTATTCATAGGTGGGAGCTGACCTTTCCCACTGTAGCAGGTGTCCATTGAGCCTTTCAAGTGTCCCGGCCTGTGTCTCGTAGTGAGGGACCCAGACGCCCTTTCTCTCCTGGGTTTTGGCATCTCGTCAGGTTCGGCTTGGTCACGTGAGGCGGGACCGTGTTTGAGGCAGAATTCTGCACAATTAATATTGTTTTTCCACTGTGTGTCTGGTTTAATTTGTAGATATGATTTTAACGTTGGTACGCGGAGTGCGAGGTTGCAACATCGTGCCTTTGATGATTTGTTCTTGGATGTGGGTTTGCAACATTGCGACCTTGGCTGGTTGCTCCACCAGGCTCATTCTGCAGGATCAGCAACCTGACTTTTGCTTTGTTAATGTCCACGGAACTCTTGCTTGAGGCCTACTTGGGCCTGGTGCGTAAGTGATCCATTTCGTGCATGGGTGCTTTAGATTATAGTGGCATATATTTCCATGACCAATATCGTGTTTCCATTATACCTCTCATGGTGGTAACGGATTTCAAGGGAAGCGTGAGCAAGCGTTATAGATGAGTTCATGATGCATCTTGCGTTTCTGCACTCTGAAAGCCTATGTAAAAATAATAAAGATGCACGTCCGTGAATATGCCTGTCGCCTACGTCAGAGCACTGAGTATGTTCTTTGTGTAGATTGGTGTGGAAATGTTAAGTGGGTATATTTATACAGATGTGCTTCCTGTTGTCTAGGTCGTCATGGCATCTCTAACGACGTGTGGTTTTTAGTCTAGCTGATCCGAGCCGCAGGTGTCGGCATGGCCAGTGCGGGCTGCTGGGCAGGCAGGTGGACACATCCGTATGTTCCTGTACCAGGGTACCTGGTCGTCTGGTAGATGGACAAATTCTTCTCGCGGCGGGTGTCTGGGCCGTGACCCTCTAGGCCAAGCGCGAGAGGTGAAGGACGGGAGCCTGGTCTTCCATTCTCCCACTTCAATACATTGCATGGCATCTCATCAGCCTTCCCATGTCAACTGTGGCTCAGTACTGCGTTGCACACATGTTTAGGGTCTGACAATCTGTGTGGCTCACAGGCCTCAGCCTGTTCAATGGCCAATGACTCTGTCCAACTGTTGTTGTGTCTTCTTCACACGTGGGCGGCCTCAAGAGTTTTCATCATGTGTCCTGCTTACTGTCCCATCATCATTTGCAGTGCTGTCACTTGAATCACATTAAGCTGTTGATGCCAGTCAACACTGCCTGTCAATACACATGTGTATGGTCAGCCTTTTGATACCATGCTAGGCATCCCTGCTTTTGTACTGGGGTGGAGGGGTGCTTGGCTTCTAGATATGGTACACATTGAATGCACAATGCACGTGATGCCTGAATTTGACCTTGCACTGCCTTCACATTTCCTGGCACACACCATGGAGTCCTTGTACATGTAGGTAGTGAGTGGCGTACACATTTTCTGCACTGCATAGACCCACTTCCATGGAAACTGCCACCTTTCAACAGGTCTGATCACAGAAGCAATTCAAAGTTGACCCAGCATGCATGCCAGGTTATATGTTGTGTGTCACATGTCTGCCTGATGCGTTTGTTGTCGGTGTGTGTGTGTTGTGTGCTTCTGACATGTGTAGTGACCTTTTTTCTCTCTATTTTTCAGGTGATGACGCAATGGAGGCGGAGGATGGTGTTGTCATGCCAGACACAGGGTTGTTACCACTACATCAACCCAGCACAAGTAGGGGTCGTGGGGTGGTAGGCCACGAAAACCCCCAAGTGCTACAGTCCATCTTGTCTCTGGCTGCCTATGAGTCCAGCCTTGATGACGACTCTGACGTCCATGTTGAGTTGGATGAGCATCAAGTCCATGTGTCAGGGGTGAGTGATTCTGATGTGGACACTCCTCTGTCTGCGATACCTGCATTGAGGGATCAGACAGTCTTGGTTCCTCCGCCCGTGGTGGATCGGGACGCAGGGTCACCCTCCACACCAGTCACTGATGTGCCTGGGACATCACGTCGACGGGGGCATGTAGTCGTGCAGCCGCAGGCGGTGCCAACACAGCGAGGACCCCCGGTCCCTGGGTCCCGCAGGGGTCAAGCCCGGCAACGCGGTCGCCGCGCGCAACCGCAGTATACTGAGTGGGAGCAAGACATGACTGCCAATTCAGAACGGCAGGGGGCAGCAACAGAGAACATTGCTGAGAGCATGGAGCGTGTGGCCCGATCTGTGCTCCCCCCTGCTAGACAGGTGCTTCTCCAGCAGCAGGCGGCACGGTCCACGGCCCGCTCGCTCAGGCTGGGCATGGCAGCCTCAGACAGGGCACGCCAGGCTGAAATGCCGTCTCTGCGTCAAGCAATTGCTGCTCACGCAGAGGAGCACATGGATGCCCTGAGGGAGGAGTATGCTTCCCTCAAATCCACTCTGGGTGTCCTTATGATGTCCCAGAGGCAGCGGGCAGAGGAGAGGTTTTCACAGCTTGAGCGTACCATCTCGGCTGAGCTACAGGCTTGCCGGGAGGTGCAGCGGTTGTCCAGCCAGGCCTTGCAGGAGGAACTCCGTGGTACACGTGCTACCTTGCAAGAGGAAGCACGTGTATCACGTGAGGTTCTGCATGCAGACCTACGTCACATCGCCACACAGAACCAGGCTCACCCGTCCGGCAGACTTGCTGCCGACGAGGGGCAAGCTGCGGGTAGGCGTGGCCAGGCTACTGTGCCACGTCCTCCTTTCCAGGATGAGCCAGACTCGGACGACCATCTATCTCCCACATAGGTCGGGCTGTGCAGGCGTTGAGCCCATGGAGTTTTTTTTTTTGGCTCAGCATCATCGCATGTGGGTGTTGAGCAGCACCCTGTACCTCCCCCCTCCTGGGTGACTCCCCTCCCCCCGGGTCGTATGTGGCCATTTTTGATTTTTCTTTTAGTTTAGTTAGTTAAGTTTCTTTTTGATAGTTAGTTTAATTAGGTAATGTAGGTCTTTCATAGTTAGTGTAATTAGTTAATATAGTTTAAAATTGCTTGTCTATTGTGCTTTCATGTGACGGTGCGGTGCTTTGTGGCTTTTGAAGGCATCCACTGTCTGTTCCAGCTGGGCCCTTCAGGCTTGTCTTGTGTATGTGTTTGCTGCTTGCGGTCCTTGACTCACATATGCCACTCCTGCCTCCCTTATCCATGGGCTCGCAAGGATGGTTCGGTGTGACAACCTATTACACAAGGGCTTTGGGCTGTCATATCTGTGGCATGTCTGGTGCTGTGTGACTTGTGTTGACACCCCTAGTGGGGATGATTGCGGTGTTATTGTCCACTGTTCAGCTTTTACTAGATGTGGTGTCTCATGATTAATCTGTACATTCATTGCTATGCATTGTGTAGTATGTTTCTTAACTTTACTGTACACATGCTTGTTGCAATTCATGCCGTAGATAGTGTGTTCCACACTTTGGATGTGAAAGACGGACTGATGGTGTGATTTCTGATGTAAGTCTCTGACATGGTCCAGTAATTAGATGCCTGAAGAGACACACACAGATGACTTCAAATCATTAATCATGTGTTTCATGCCCTTTCTGCAGGGGATGAGCCTCCAGAGCACCTTTGCCAGCAGACATGGCCCATTGGACGTCTGAATTCTGGACACGTTTGTTGGTGCCCACATGCACATGTGTGCACAAGCAGAGGCACAGGGATTGCAGACCTACATCCTAGAACTGCTGACGTGTTCCAAGGAACTCCAGGCAAGGTGAGCAGCACAGGGGGGCCACAACACAGCAAAGCTTGCACCAGGCGAGTTGCACATGCAGGCTTAGTCACAGCACTGAGGGTGAGCTTGGACGAATATTGGTGTTGAAGCACACAATGCAGCTCAGATGTGTTGGTGGACTGATGGCTGTTGATTGTAAGGTTGTCTGGGACACCTGCAGGGGCAGTGGCAGATACCTTCCGGTACACCAAGGTCCATTGAGGCACTTGTATCAACCATGTAGCCTTCTGAGACATGGAAAGGTGCAGCTCACAGGGACATACAGCAAGGGACATACTCGGGTGCAGTGCATTTAATTTCCATGTACATTTTGATATATGCACTGCCAACTTTGTTTCGGTCATGGTGGAACACGACTTGTTCTGAGGTCATGCCTTGCTATATGGGTCTGTCTGCTTACCCAGGGAACATTGCATGGTGTGTGAATTGTGACACATTGGTGTTCCATTTGCCACGCGCCCACCGGCGGCTGATTTACTGCATTGACTGTGTATGAGCCATCACAGGGGTAATTTTATATATGGGTACGAAGCATCTACACCAGATTGTCTGTTTGTAGAGTAGTTTGTTGCTATGGGGCATGTTTGGTGGTGTGTTTTTGTGTAATGGGCACGTACAGATTATTAACTGTGGTTCTCTTTGCAGCATTGCAGTGCTCCTGTAACCGGACCTGAGAGTGCGCAGGCAGGAGGCCAGCACTCAAAACCAGAGCTAAGTGTCTTGTTGTTTTTCTTTCAAACTGCTCTGCATAGGCTTGCTGGGGAGTGCACTAATGCATGGATGAATGTGTAATTCAATTTGGTATGTTTGTTTTCCCCTAATCACCCGGCGTCCTATCCAATTTTAAACCCTGTACCCTCTACCCGGTGTTCCTGCTTCCCGTACCTATCCAAGCAACGTTCCCTAACCCTCTTTCCCCGCTGGGGTTGCGGATGTCTGTGCAAGCCCAAAACGTGCAGGCGCCAAAACCCTAGAGGGGGTGGTTGGTTCGTGCCACTCCTAAGCCTGGACTACAGAAGGCCATGACAATGATGTCCAAGTTAGTCCAAGTTAGTTCGGATTGTGTATGTGTTCATGCAGGTAGTACATTTTCGTGCATTCCCTACTTTCATGTGTCATTCCTCCTCCCCTCTCCTGCCACTCATTCCAGTTATCCAGTGTGCCAACACCTGTCCCAACTGCATATCCCTGACCCTCCTTCCCCACCAGGGTCTCAGAGGCCTGTGTGAGTTTGACCTTGCAGGCACCCGAGACACGGTGGGGGTGATTGTTTCGTGACACTCCCGCGCCTGTACACGGGACCTGTGACAGTACACATCCGTTCATGGTGCATCATTCTATGTTATGTACCACACATGGTTCACATCCTGTTGTGACATTGTTTTACTGTGCTACCTTGGTTGTTACATCATTGTGGTAGTACTTGGCCTTTGTGAGGTACTGCTACGTCAAGTCATCTACTGGAGGGTGTTCTGGTTCGTTTTTCTGGCTTGGATTTTGTGATTTTGCAAATGAGGGTGGACTCTGAGGGTGCAGGCACCTTTTTACACACAAGGTGGGAGATGGTGACGAAGGGGAAGGGTGATCCTGTGGCCAGGTGAAATTGAGGGTTGAAGGCTCCATGACCCAGGTGCAGTTGTTCAGTGGGTCATGGTCATTTGTGAGTGGGGGGGTTTGTTGTTGATAGTTGCCTTGCCCTGCAGTGTGATGGGAACCCTGACATTGTAATGGTGGTATCCTATGTACATGTTGTGTTCTGCTGATCAATGCCTGTTCATGTGTTGTGTTTACCTTTCAGGTGTGAGGGGATAGTTGTGGTTTGATATGCTGGGGTGTACACATGGTGAATGTTCACATGTGATGTGTAGAGGACACTGATGGTCACTTGATTGCACATGCATATGTTGAGTGCATGTCCTTACTGACCCACACACTCACACTATGATGCACTACATGTACAACCACCCTTCGATATCCACGTGTACACTCTGTTTGCCTTCTGCTGCCCACTGTGTCCCTGCAGCACATGTTCTGTGACCAATTATGGATCCTGTACATGCCTGATTTGCTTTTTGATGTGGTCTGTTGCTTAGATGTGATGCTCAGGGTGTGCATCACACACAATGGCTGTTCACTGTGCTGTGCGCTGAGCAGTGTGTTGCAGGAGTTGGACACAGCACACAGAAGCTGCAGTGTTGATTTTGCAATGCACAATGTGCATGTAGACAGGCATTCATTGTTATGTTACGTCTACAACTTTTGTAATGCATTTGGAAATGACTTATTTTGGGTGGGAGGTTGTTGGTCAGTCATTTCATCTGATTCCATGTCAGGCATCATTGTCTGATGCCACTGTACATTTTTGACATGGCAATGTGTACCTTATTGGTACTGTGTTGGTGTATGGGTATTGCTTGCCATGTCATGTTGTGGTTTGGGAGGGTTTGAGTGACATAACAGTGATGGTCATGGCCTGTTTTGCAGGTGTGTGTGATTCACACCTTGCATGTCAGGGTCATCCGCTTCTCAAAGCAACTAGCTGGGGGTAGATCTCTCTCCGTGGCGGGGGCCTCCCTCTGGAACAGACTTCCTGCCTCACTGGAACTTGAGGAGAACCATCTCCGGTTCAGGAAGCACCTCAAGACCTTCCTCTTTGCTTCTGCTTTCTCTCTGCCTCTCCCTTGTAAAATTATTCACTGGAACTGCACTGGATCTGCAACTGGGCCACTCTCACCGACCTCGGTCCCTGGCCCATCCACTCTCCACTTGCACTGCCTCCCTGGCAACCCCTGCACTGCGGGACTGTCTCTCTATCCCTACAGCCCCCCCTCCCCAGCACTTGTCTGCACTTACCTTTGCAGTTGCCACCAGCTGGCCTATTTATTTGTTTTTTAGTCTACTTACCCTGTACTGCACTCTCCCCTCCCCTTCCCCTTGCACTTTTCCCTTCCCCCTACCCCTGCACTTGCACAATCTAAATGACACCTGGCCTAGTAGTATCGTTGTCTGTCTTCCCTTGTTCCCCCCTCCCTGCCTCATCGCACCTTGAAATACTTGTGTATAGGCACGTTACAAATGCCATATCATGTCATGTCATATGTGTGCCTTTTGGTCACACATGATAGCTTGTGTTTAAGTAGCTAGGGATGCAGACAATGTGGCACTTCCATGGCAACTATCTCAGGGTGGTAGGGTTGTGACAGTTGACTGTCTCTTTGTCATCATCGATTGTCACCTGGTATGTGCCAGGCCTGTGTGCACTCCGCAGGGGTAGGAGTTTAGGTGAAAAATGTGGCCACAAGCTGGGTCCGGGCTTCCTCGCCACGTGCCCTGTCCCCTCCCATGGGCAGCGCCTGTGCCTGTGGTTGGGGATGTGGGGGCACCACCATGTCCACCGGTACGCCCTGCCGTGTTGCAACATTGTGCAGGACACATGCTGCCACAATGATCCTGCACACTACTGGGGGTGCATAGAGTAGCTGCCCGCCAGAGCGGTCAAGGGAGCGGAAACGTGACTTGAGCACTCCGAATGTGCGCTCCACTATGGCCCTGGTTGAAATATGGACGGCGTTGTATCTTACCTGGGGTGGTGTGGTGGGGTTCCGGATTGGCGTCATCATGTGGTTGCTCAGAGGGTAGGCACTGTCCCCTGGGGAGGTGTAAATGGTTGTTATTATTGGGGTTTGTGTATTTGTGTGTGTGTGACATGCATGCATGTGCAAGGGCATTTGCAAGGAGCCATGTGTCGCCATGCTGCCCAGCTTCCAGGGCCCGGCTCAGGGCGGACATTCTGTATATGAAACTGTCATGGGTGGAGCCAGGGTAGTTTGCATAGATAGAGGTGATGATTCCCTTTGAATCGCATACCACCTGTACATTGATGGAATTCCAGTGCTTGCGGTTTCGGTAGATGTGCTCAGTGGACGTAGGGCCACATGGGTGCAATCTATGGCACCGAACACTTTGGGGAAGTGTGCCACCCTGAAAAAATCCAGGACAACGGCCTGCCTTTCTGCGGGTGTTCTGGGCATGTATATGTGCCTGCGGACTGAGGGGCGCACTGTCATGATTGCCAGTACCTGGTGTAGGCAGCGTGACTGCGTGGCCTGTGAGACCCCCCCCCCCCACTATGGCAGTAGTCCGCTGAAATTACCCAGTGGCCAAAAAATGCAGGACTTTGAGCACCTTCTCCAAGGGGCTCAATGCTTGGGAGCAAAGGGTGGGGAATGTAAGGTCATCTTCCCACTCCTGACCAGGTCTAGGATGATATGGGGTGGAAACCTATACCTGCCGTAGACCTGGTCGTCAGGCATCCCAAAAAGGCTTGTCCATGGTGCGAAAATGCGTGCCCTGGCTATTCTCCTCCTCCTGCGGTGTCCCACTATCAGTGCTGCGACAAATGGGGCATCCATCGTAGCTGTATATACGTGTTTGTTGTTTGCGTGCACTTTTATACTGTGCGCGGGGACGCTTCCGCCTGCCTTCGTGTGGCGGACGCGTTGACGCCTGTGTGCGTCTTTTGCCGTGCGTGGGTTTCCCGTATTGGAATCCATGAATACGGGTTGTTCGCGTGCGTGTGGGCATTCCGTGTAGTTCCCTGCAGTCTTCCCCAGTTACGCCTTCTTTTTCATGCGTTATTCCCCATTCCGCGTTTTACGCCCACTGTTCCGCCCACTTTGGTTGTGTGCGCCGCGCTATGTGCGCTTTTGCTGTGCGCGGAGCGCACGCCGTGTGTGCCCGCATGCGCAATGGCAGGATTTGGTGCACGGACAGCGGGAAACACGCGCAGCGTCTTCCTTGAATCGCACGCGTGCGCGTGCGCTGGGTTTCTCACGCTTGCGCCACCTTGCGCCTGCTTGCGCTGGGATTTTCGGTGCACGTTTGCTCCATGAATCGACCCCAATGTGTCTAAATAGTTACAGACAATGGCCTCACGTTTGAGTTTGGGCCGGTAGGCGCAGCATACGTTCAGAGTGAAGCACCATGATAGGGAGTATGAAAGATGGGCGATTAAGTGCAGGAGCAACTTACACTGTTTCTAGAGAGGATGGCGGACCAATGTGCTGGTCGCGCACGCGTCTAGCGCAGATAGGCACAGACCAGCCCAAATGTGCTGCGCTGCAAAGCAAAAATACAACCCTACAATGTGCTTAATCAAAAGAAAGCTTACAATACTCAATCAGGTGGAGCACTTCTGAGAGGCTCATAAATATGTGCAGACCAGGCAAAACGCACCGGCGCTAACGCACCACCGACAGGATAATGTAGCAGGGCCCCATGCTGGGAACGGTAGCTCTGAAGAAATACACGGGAGGCCACAAGTGCAAACACACTATTCCTGCCTGAAATCATGTAGAAATAGCTAATCCATGCTGGATAACGGTCAACTCGGCTGAAGTGGCAATTTACAGATAATCACAAAGACAATGCCTGCGTCTATTCAGAATGCACTGAGAATGCACTGAGAATGCACTGCAAAAATACAATCCTACAATGTGCTTAATCAGAGTAAAGCCTAGAATACTCAATCAGCTGGTGCTCTACTGAGAGGCTATTGAATATGGCAGCGAATACATATTCCCTGCATATTCCCTTCTGGACATTGGCTCTCTGGCTATCAATAATTCCAAGGACTAAGGGCAGGTTTGCAGAGCTATTTATCAGGTGACTTGGATTGCAGGGTGCTATAGTGTACTGAGAGCTGGAATCGTTGTCTCTAAAGGGATATATGGTAAGCCAGTACAGGTAGCCTGGTGTGGTTGAATCTTGTAGTAAAGAGTCTCCATACCTACCTCTTCTTGCATAAGAAGTGCTTGCAACAAAGGAGGTACTTGACACTCCTCAACCGTCTTGCAAAAATCATACTAACACCTTTGCAATTTGGAAGCGCCCATGCGGTGCACTGAATTGTGGTGCTTCGCTTTTCAAGCCTCAACATGCACTCATTCTTTGCCTTCTCATAAAAAGGAAACTGGTGCTAACGACTTTTGCAGGCTAGGGAGCGGCAAAACTTTCAATGTATGAGGTCAGTATTGTATTTCCCATTTCCTTGCCATTGGTACACCTGCACCGTTCTTTACTCCGTTGCTTAAAGTTCTGCAAAGCTTAAAATCTGTTGTGATTTTAGCTATAACTCGCTAAAAGTCTTGTGAATTCAGTGATGTTGCATTATTTTCTCCAATGTTCATCAACTTGATATGATAGGTTATTTATAACGCACTTAATACCCAGAGGTTTCTAAGCACGGACTCGGCGATCGAACCTGTGGTGCTCCATGTCATCTTGCTTCCAAGGCGAGCACGTTGCCCCTGAGCTATCCTCCCGAAACAAAAGTGTCTTCGGAAAGTGTGATTTTTTTTTACCCTTCACAAAATAGTCACAAAACATGACCTTAACAATGTCATAGAGAGAAATAATAAAACATGACCTTAACAATGTCATAGAGAGAAATAGTGTCATGCCATCGAGGCAGGATCTGGAGTCTTTAGTACAATGTTGACAATAAGCATAGGTGCATCTATGATGTTATTCCAAAGACATATTCAATCAGCATACCTGGTGCCCCTGATGTTCACTGTTTCCCTTCTCTGTTAAAAATATTCCTCTGATAACAGTAGCAAACACACGCATTTGCTGTACTCTGAATCAAAAGACTGACCGGTGTGCCCTTCCTTCAGGTTCCCACTCGTGCTTGGAGAGGTGTGCCCTTCCTTCAGGTTCCCACTCGTGCTTGGTGAGGTGTGCCCTTCCTTCAGGTTCCCACTCGTGCTTGGAGAGCCAGTTTGCAATGGTTTTTACCTGCAATCGTAAGAACATAGAAGTGGACGAGGGTCCACAACCCAGGATCTGTGAATGCTGAAAGTGGGATTCCCCCATGGGATTCGGTATTGTGCCGGAGAGTGGGAAGTGTCTGTCCAGCAGAGGCGTTGCTATGGGGGGGCTGAGGGGGCTATAGCCCCAGCCCCAGATCTTTTGGCTGTAGCCCCGGATAGAAGTTCAGCGGCTACAGCCAAAAGGCTAGGTAGCCCCGAGTCCCGACAGTCCTAACATTAGCATAGCCCCAGATCTCTTCCAGACCTAGTAACACCCCTGGGGTCTAGTATCAAATGTTGGTGAATACCAAACTGCAGCCTGGATGA
This sequence comes from Ambystoma mexicanum, assembly GCF_040938575.1. NCBI lineage: Eukaryota > Metazoa > Chordata > Amphibia > Caudata > Ambystomatidae > Ambystoma > Ambystoma mexicanum. The sequence goes on along the minus strand of NC_090940.1, from coordinate 240,895,009 downwards.
ATGAATCAGCATGAATTGGTCTGGGAGAATGTGAGCAAGCAGGGTGAGTTAAAGGTGCAAACAATTGGTAGAATAATGGAGCAGGAGCAGTGACAGAGTTTGACTGGAGTCCATTTAAACACTGGATATAGAGGCAACGGCAGTAAGGTTCAACGTTCTGTGTGGCATGCAGCTCTGAAAATCATTGTTTTCCAGTTTGAAAAGTGAAAGGTTGCAGGTACTTAACAAGTAGTATAATCCTGACGTCCATAAGCCACCAGACATGCATGTGCAGTGCTTAACTGAATGTGAATTGTGTTACTGCCGAGGTCTGCAGAAGACTCTGATCTTGATTTTGTGAGGCTATTTCTCGTTTTCAGTATCTCCCTGATCGAGAGCATACAGCCCTGGACTGCTACTATAGGACTGCCCTTATTGATGCCTCTTCCACACTGACTCTGAACATGTGTCATATACTTATTCACTGCTAATTCTGTGTATAACTTTGGGATTACTATGTGTATACCTGCAAGATATGGCCAAAGGGTTGTCCAACTCCATGCCTGGAGGGCCAGGATCCTGACGGGTTTTCAGGATATCCCTCATAAATATTCATGAGGAAAATGTGCATACATTTAGAATCATTGTATGCAAATTTATCTCATGAATGTTAATGAGGGGTATCCTGAAAACCCAACATGGATCCGGCCCTCGAGGCCTGGACTGATCATATAAAATGATGTGGCAAATAGAGTTGCAAGCCCACAGCAGAAAGTTAATTGCCTTGAAAAAGCACTTTTCTCCAGGTTTTTTTTTTAGGATGATGAATGTGCTTCTTCTTCTATGGCACAAGAGGAAGTGACAACAAAGAAATCGTGACGAACATGGTACATGTATTAGCAGTGTCTTTTAATCATAGAATCACACAATTAAGTGGGGTTTTAAAAACGAAATGGAATGGTCGGCGTAAGTTAAAAAATTACAATTTTATTTTTGTGAGATTGCCAATGCTTTTTTTCTTCAAATTCGATGCACGAGTACAATAAGGTATTTGTTCAAGTGAACTATGTAAAGGCCGTACAGATATGATTGTTAAGGCTTGCTACAGGCTTAGCCCATATATTGAAACTCAATATAGTTGGGTTAAAAATAATTGTTGGGGGGCTCTACGCGTGACATTTGTGGCGATTGCTCTGTGCAGACCCATGATGATGAGTTGAGAGCAGTGCCTGCAACAGGAAGGGACCCATTTAAAGTCTGCAACCTTTGGCTCTATCTTATTTCTCCGACTTTTATTTGGTCAAATACAAATTGGACGTTTTTGTTTTACCTCATTTTTTAATGCTGGGGGAGATCCCAAGCACCCCCAAATGCCTGCACCCCTTCTTTCTATATACCCAAGTGCAACCTAACATCTACATATTTGCTGTAAAACAAAAATGTGGTAAGAAATCTGGTAAAAATAATTCAACCAATTTGCATTCGACCAAAGAGGTGAATCCCTATATGTTACTCATGGAATGTACTCCATGCACGTCGGCATCATTTGGTGGTTGAGAGTGTCTCGCCGCGTCGTATCATCCTGAGTGGCTTCAATGTTCTGGGACTGCCGAAACCCAAAACGATTGCTGGCAGTTATATCCTGGGTATCTAGGTGAGTCCAGTGTTTGATTATGAAATGTAATGCACCCAATGAATTTGACAAGTAAAGGAATATTGGCTATTGTTATAAAATTGGTAAAGGTCCTGTGGCACGAAGAGAGGTTGGATAATGGACACCTTGACATTACTGCTGTGAGGCATGGCTGTTGAGGGCTGTATGGTGAGTGGTGTGCATTCCATAGCATTGGTTATTATTAACTTTGAAGGGATACCTGGATGGCTTTTGCCCAGCACATTATATGAATGCTAGGTAACCCGGGGAGAAATCACATTTTTATGTGGCAGATTACAATAATCTAAAATGTACATCTCTGATAAATTTGGTACAATACAGAGATGTGTGGCACGATAAACTGATAATGATGGGCGAAAAAGTTCGGCCAAAACTCCAACCCCCAGAATTGTGTGTTGTTCAAGTCCTGTGAACTTTTTAAATGTTTGAACATTTTTTGGCGCTTGATCCAGAAAAGTCTGAGGTCATCCAAGGATGAGTATGAGGGCTCTCTTAGAGCCTTGAGCATGAGGGCAGGGTCATTCCACAAAAAGCCCCATAAGATGTCCACACCCGACTGAAGTCTGACGGCTTAACTGCATGGCAATGTGGCCTCTTCAACTATTTCCTATTTCCAGCCCCCTTGAGCTTGAAATAGAAAAGAACAGGTCCAATTATTACTTGGGCCCTGTAAGGGGTAGGAGTGTTTAGGGAGCAGTTGGAGGTACAGAGGGGTAGACGGAAACAAAGGGGTGCTTCAAGAGGTAGGGGAGGGCTGGTTTGCTCCAAAAGAGTCCAGTGAAAAGGTATTTGTAATAAATACTGTCTGTAGGTGACAACAATAAATAAATAAATAAAAATGTTCTCTCTCTGTTCCATGAAACGCTGTGGGGCACTTTTGAGCGAGTTTATACATCCTTACAATTTTTTCTCAGTAAACTATTATTGAAGGCAGACCCTCTGAGGGCCATGAGTGCTCAGGGGCACAGGTTCGAATCCCAGTCCTGCGCTCAGAGACTGGTCTCTGCTAGTAAGCGCACAATAAAAGATTAATTAATTAATCTGAGAAATGCAAAGAAATAGGATGGACCCTTAGAAGGAGCTTGAATGGTGCTGCTTTACCTCCATCAGCCAAGCTCTGCGAACGGACGTAGGGCGCACGCTGCATGATTTATCATTCAAGGCGCATTCCCCTTTCTAAGGAGTTTCTCTTCACACATCTTTGAATTAGAATCATGATTTCCGCTCTTTGATGCCACAGTACTCCTCTCTGCATTTCAGAGCAGGCGGGCTTATATGATCCCTAAATAGAAACAATGATACATTTGCTCACTAGGAAACTATGTGCTTTGAGACTTTGTAGCAAATTATCGTAATTGCAAAGAACCCTGGAGCTCCAAACTTAAGTCTTTTAGTAATCAGTCACGGTCATTTCCCAAACACTTAGCTCTTTATTATATATCCAAAATTAAAACCAGTATCCTATATGTCTAATGTTCATGAAATAGTGTTCTTCTGATACAGGCAGCGATGACGTAGTGGATGAGCAGCAATAACACAACCCCTGAGGTTAAAGGTCAACACTCGACCGAGAAGGAACTCTGTCATTTTAAGTCTTGGCATTTTCTCTGACACAAGTTTACAGTCAGAGTAATGAAAAAGACCAAATAGAAATGAGACTTTCTGGGGGGAAGATGAGATTGAAGAGAAAGGATAGTGTTTCCCAATATGTGTATGATTCAGAGTGGACCCAGAGATTGGCAGCAATAGAAGAAGCATATGTATTATGTGACGTACACCCAAATGTGCATAATATACGTCTGTGAAAGATCCCTCCAGGATTCCTTAGTCTATCATGTTTTGTCTTGCAAACCTGTGTTTGCTGATGACAAAGTAATTTACCAAGTGGAACTTACAAAAGTTCTATGAACACAGTTAAGGGAAGGTTAGAAAGTCTATAATTATGTGTTCCTCAACCAGTAGAAACCTTGCTGTGTCTCTGCATTTTGCCTCTGATGGAGTCAGAGACACAGTGCAATGCCTTGCATTCAAACCCTGGCATTGTGGTACATAGCAGCATAGCACCCAGACTGGGGGTGCATGATGAACAACACCTGCTACTGCTCCTCCATATACCAATGATGGTGTCCAGCTAAAAGTGATGCCTGGAATATTTTTGGTTCACGTGTTCACAGAGGGTTTGCATAGCGTGCAAATGCTGGACTGTCAATGTGCCAAGGACCGCTATTACATGCAACTTGACATTTCCCCTCTTGGTAATGGTAAATAGATCTAACATGTGATTTCATGTTTTCAGAGTGGACGTTCGCCATGGGACAGCTGATTTGGTCTCGTTTTTCTTCAGCCGATTGGTTTCCATATTTTGGGCAGATGGGGAATCGAAATGTGGACAACTTTCTCTCCGTGCAAAGTGAGGCTGCACAAGACTCAGCCAGGTCAGTCTCACCAACTCTCTACCTGCAGTTATAAGACACCTACTCCACCCAACAATAATCATAAAATGGTAATGCAGAACAGTACCAACTCATCACGCTGGCACATAACAATTTAAAAATAAAAACTCTCATAACTCAAAAGCAGATTTAAACTCAAACAATGAAGCCTAGACCTACAGTCCAACAACAGGTCTCCTCCTGAACACCACACCAACCCTCCATTCTCCATTTAACTGAATTACCTCTATGTCTACTAGAAACGTAAGCAAGAAGCACCCATTCCTTGCTCTGTAGCAGGTGGTAAAGGGACATCATTTCACCAGAATGTCAGGGGTAGCGGAAGTGACATCACACAACCCTTGACCCCCTGATGACATCACAGGAAGTGATGTCATTTAACCCTGCCCCCAAGTGACATCACAGTAGGTGATGGCAAACGACCTTCAGATTTTTCAGATGCATTTAGTACCTGTGTTTCTATATTCTCTAATTTCTGCCATATATAAGAACCGAGGCACAGAGGGAGGCGTGATTTGTCCATGATCACACTTTTGGGGAATGTCATTTTCCATATTGTACGTCGGGCCTATATGTAAAGCATACAAAATGAAGTACTTGTAACAGGGTAGCCGAAATCTCTAACTTAGCCTGCAGCTATTGTATGATACATCTATAGATCAATGGACACAGAAGTGCTCGTTATCTGTGGTGTTGCTGTGTTAAAAAAGCCAAAAAATCACTGACCTGGTGAGGCGTGCACTGCTTTTTACCCAGGAGCAAAATGCTGCATGAGCAAGGACTGAAAATTAAATAATTGACCAGGATTTAGTATCAACAAAATTCCCTGGTTATAAATGTATCTACAACTCAACTACCACTACGATAGAAGAAACCTTTTAGACTGGTAAGCGTGCACAGAGGGGAGTGCACCTGATAATGTTATCTCTGCTAGAGTATAATACCTGGAAAAGGTTCTTTCAATATACCCAAGACCAACCATAGTTTCTATTATCTAAGCGTAATACTGGGTGCCAGAGGACTTAAAAAGTCCCCATCATTTCAAGTAATATCATTGTGGCACACATAAATCTGTTGCACCGCACAGTTTTAAATTGAAAACACCCACAAGTTGCTTCTCACACGGGGGCTGACTGGTAGACTTAAGGCATGCACTGCCACTAACCCTTTATCAGACAATGGCATAGCACAAAATGCGGGCGCCCCCTGTGAGTCATGATGTTGGGGCACCCCATGCTCCTTAACAAAGGACAGGGCATGCCACATCCCAGGCTGGCCTGGACCACCGTGTGTGTGCAGTGATGATGATTCTGCTACTGCTGGAGCATGAACTACTGCAAGTGAAAGAAGTAAATATGGTTTTTAATCACAGTAGTGGCTGGTGAATTGTTTTTTTGAGGGTGTAAAAATTTGCCACAAGTATGTGTTGCGACCGAGTGTAGCAAGGGAACCCAAACTAATGAAAAAGTATTGGAGTTTAGGGGGGGATTCTTCCCCCTCCCCTCAGGAAATGTTTTGAATAACGGGTTAAAATGACACATTATACAGCACACTTTCATTGAAAATGTGGGAAAAAGGCCAAAAATGATGTAAAAGGCCAACCATTAGTTTTGTAGAGTGTAGGGTAAATCATGAACAAAAGTACAGTAGATGCAAGTCACCAAAAGTGCACAGGGCATTTCCCAATGCATTATCATGCTGGTCCCTTCAATATACGCCAGTATAAAAAAAAATGTCATGCTGGTGGTGCCATACATTTCCATGCTGGCTCCACCAACATATGGTAGTATTCCCATATAAGACCATACTCTTATTCCTTTTAAGATGTTTTTATATCGAATCATCACTGGCACTAGGCACAAAGCTGGCTCTGCCAATATAGGCCAGTACTCCTATGTAACAAAATACTCCCGTTGTTTTGGCCATTACAAGTGACATGTCACAATAAGAAAACAGGTCCAAACTAGTTCCATTGTAAGACAGTCTAGACCCATAAGAGCACTTATCATCCTTGCTTCATCATAGATGCTCAGTTAATAAAGTAATGCTACAGTAAGAAATATACATGCCGCTAAGCAAAAACATCAGTTGTAGACGTGGGACTGGATCAGATAGGCCGGTCACCAGATTTGCACAGAATCTGCCCTTCTTGTTTGTGGGTATTTAAATCAGCTGAATTCCTCAGGCAAACCTTGTGGTAGCAAGCCAGAGAGTTTCAGGATACTAGTCCAAAAGGCCTTTTCACACCACAGCGCTTCACTGGGTTGTGAGAATAAGTTTGAGCATTTGGGCCTTGCTGAAAATCAATAGTTCTCTACTGCTGGTAAGAGTCTTGGCATCTGGATCTGAAAGGATGTTAAAGCTGGATGTAGTATGCTGGATCAGAGTGCTTCGCCGGAATCAGGAAAGTGAGTGAATCAGTGAGTCCCTATGTGTTGTCAGCTGTCTCTATTTATCCTTTCAAATGACATCACAAAATGGGTGTATGTATGGCTGGCTTAACTAAGCTTTCCCCTTTGAGCTGGGATTGGATCAAAACCTCATCTCATCTGAGTGATTGGATCAAGGCCGGATGATGTCACGTTTTATGGTTTGCTTTACAGTCCATAGAAACCTCCCTTTAGCCACTGGTTTCAAAATCGGATTTTACCCTAAATACATATTTCTAAATTGGTCACCTCTACACAAATGACACACAAAAGTTCCATATTGTATGTAGTAGCTGTTCCTCAAAATCCTGCAGCTGTGGGATCTTGTTTCACCTTTCTACAGAAATTTGTCCTTTTCGCCATGAACACAATTTCCAAACTCGCTGCAACTTTCCACAAATGTGTGTGTTTACCATCGGGATGTGTGTGTAGAGTTTCACAATTTTAGCATTAACACAGTTCACATAAAACCACATATATTGCTATTCCTGTCCAGAACATGTTACATAGTTCTACCGCCTCTTAAAACGTGCAGCCAAAAATTAAAGTAAAAACTCTATCCTTTTTATATTTTTCATCACTTTGAATAACAAGTTATGAGTCTCTCAAAATTGTTATTGTTCATGCTTAACAGCAAATGGTCCGCCCCTTAGTCTCTACCTGCAGTCCAGTAGCAACCCCTTTCCTTGGGGAGTTCCTTGCAGGAGCAGTTTATGACCCCTTTCCCTCCTCCGTTTCCGGGGCTGAAGGGTCTGCTATTGTTCATTCTCTTTCTGTAGACAAGAGTCTGGTCTAACCCAAAATTATCATCTACCAGTGAGTTTCTGCTGAGAGGATTTTCCCTCCTCTTGGGAGAAACCTGTTTTTCCACTTCCAAAGGGTTGCAGCTCAGCCAGGCTAATTTATTCTTAATTGGAAATCCAGCAGACAAGCCACATTTGTTGCATCAAACATAAATACATTACTTTCTTAGCTTTAAATCTGTGGGATCAAAAACAGAACTGAGAGCTGTATTCCTTTTAGAAACACTCCTTTTATGTTTGCTAATCCGGCAGACTTTTAGCTTAAATACCTTGAAATTTCATCAGGAGCTCATCTGACAGCTGTCATTCACAGATAGCCCAGGGTACTGCAGACAGATTCTGACATGGGGTGTCAGTTTACAGACAATCCAGTTTGTCTGAGGAAATGTTTTACTCTTTACACTTTAGTACTTTGTATATTCGCCATGCTTGATTAGATTATATGAATTTTAGCGCCAAGCAAGGTTTTAAATGTTGAGAAGGGTTGTGTTATAGGCATTTTGGAGTTTTTAGCAACAAAGCAAATGTCATTTATAGGCACCTTTTGGAGTTTCATTTGCAAAGTGCTGCTTCTCTCGCTGTACTCTGTTTGCTGGTCATGGAGCCCACTGGCACATTTTCTGTAATGTGTGCTCTATTCCACCACACATGCACCATGGGTGTCAGGTTGTGCATCCATCTTTTTGTGTTTAAACACGCGGTTTTGGAGGTTTTTGGCACGCACAAGAGTTTTGCTGCCATTGTTGCTGTTTCTTGCACCATAACTATCAGAGTGATGCCGCATAGCACAGCAGAGTGGGTCAATACATCCCACAACAAAGACTGATATGTTTTGGACATTTCTCTTCTGTGAACGATAGTGAGCTAAAGACTCTGAGTATGACTCTAATAACCAGGACTAATGTCTGGCAGAGAGACTCTCAGGACCCCACCCCTTGTTATTGCATTCTCTTCACAGGTACACACCCACCAACAAAACTCAAAAACACATCACCCTCATACTCATTCACCCACCAGTCACTCACTCACACCTTCTCTTACATCCACTCATTGCATTATCTACACAGGCACAGATAGAACATTCAGAAACACAAATCACATCACTTGTCATTCACCCACCATCACATACTTACATCTGACACGCGCTTCACACATGCAGCAAAATACACATATTCTTTTTAAAAGCCCTCTCATCTTTTTCTTTCATCTCTGTTCAGTCCTTCCAGGCCACCCCCAGCTCCTTTATGCTGCTCACAAACAGGAACCAGGAAGCTGCTAGAGAATTCTTGTTCCTGTATGTGAGCTGCATGGAAGCCAAGGGAGAAGGAGTTGGAGCTAAACATGGTATGTGACATGTGCCACATGACACGGTCAGCTCCAACTCCAACCTCTACTGAGCGTGTCCCCGGACCAGCCTTCACCCTGATACTTATTCACCCACCAATCACTCACTCATACACCTTTTCCTACCTCAACCAATTTGCATTCCCTACACAGACACACAGTCACCCACAACATTCAAAAGCACACCATCACCTTCGTACCTATTCCCCCACCAGTCACTCACTCACACATTCTCTTACATACACTCATTGCATTCTCTACAGAGGCATACCCCCGACCCCAGAACAATTAAAAACACACCATCACTTTCATACTCATTCACCCACCAGTCACTTACTCACACCTTCTCTTACATCCACTCATTGCATTCTCTACACAGGCACACACCCACCTGCAACATTTAAAAACACACCATCACATTCATACTCATTCACCCACCAGTCACTCACTCACACCTTCTCTTACATCCACTCATTGCATTATCTACTCAGGCACACACCCACCCACAACATTCAAAAACACACCATCACTTTCATACTCATTCACCCACCATTCACTCACACCTTCTCTTATATCCACTCATTGCATTCTCTGCACAGACAGGCACACAGTCACCCACAACATTCAAAAACACACCATCATACTCATTCACACACGTCACTCATTCACACCTTCTCTTACATACACTCATTGCATTATCTACCTTTTTCCTGCAGCTCCGGTTTGTCCTTCCAGGCCACCCTCAGCACCTCCATACTGCTCACACACAGGAACGAGAAAGCTGAGAGAGATTCCTGGTCCCTGTCTGTGAGCTGCGAGGAAGGCGAGGGAGAAGGGGTTAGAGCTGAACGTGGCATGTGACATATGCCACATGTCATGGTCAGCTCCAACTCCAACCCCTACTGAGCCTGTCCCCGGCCCGGACCTGGTGTGGTGGAGGCCCCCGCTACACCTGGAGCTTCCAATTTTCTTTTTTTTTTAATTTCTTTTTAAATAATCTTTTTTCAAATTCTTTAAAATCTTTGTGGTGGCAAGTGAGTTCCCAGGGGCTGCAAACCTGCGACCCATCAGTCACAGTTGCGACCCCTGGTAAACCCCAAATGACGTCCCTGTGTGGTAATGGCCTAGGCCCAAGTTAATAGGTCAGAGCACAGTGAGGGCCTTTAACGAGGACAATAGTACATTTTCCACCCAGTACAGCCTGCGATACTGGTGCTTATTTCTACTAGCTCCCTGGGGAAATCCAATGGGGTGCTTTAAGCAGCGTATGTGTGTGAAACAACAGGTCACAGCGAGCATGTGATCCATTGTGTGATACAAATACCTCATTGCTTATCATTTACGCCAAGGAATTGGAGGGCAGAGCAACATGTGGTGGCTCTCTTGCATTTCCATTGAGGCCATGAGTGGGAGGCGAGGTGCGGGACAATACAGTGGCACCGATTTAGGTTAGTGGGGGCTGGCAGGATAAAGGAGTGGGGACAGGCAAAGCAGGGAAGAGGCGTGCAATGTGAAGGCATTTGTTATCTGTGTATGAACAAAACCCAAATGTAAGGAAGATTGATATTTTTTCCAACTCGGACACCGCTCTTTCTGATAATACGCCTAGTCAGTACCAATATGACTATATTTGCACGCATGCTAATAATTTGCACCCCCCACCATTCAAATATGGTATTTTCTGGAGGCACTACAACAGTATACAGAATGCATTTTCATTAAGACTTTTATGGGTCGATTCAGGCCACAGGAGGACTTGCCCTCCTCCATCACCCAGATATAGTCAGTGTTGCCCTCTTGTTGAGAAAAAAACACCCCAAAAATGTTGAAAGGTAGGAAAAGTACACATTTGCATGATTGTAATAATCACGATTATATTTTCAATACAAGGAACGCCACATATATCACCTGAGAATTGCTTGAGTTTAGATCCAAGGGATTACAGTGCTGGGGTCAAAGATTTAAATTCCTTGCACTGCGGTGACTGACAGTTCAAGTTCAGCCTCTGGGAAGGTCTCATCAGTCATGAACATAGGCACATTTCACCCAGTCCAGGGGAGGAGGGTGAGTTGGCAAGAGGAAGAAAGGGAGGGGAAGGCGAGATGGATTATTTCAGCAAAGAAACCAGTTAGTGCAGTTTAGGGTAATAATTACACACACCTGCCTGCTGCAGGGTTTACAGCCACCAGCATATGTTTAGTCCCAATTTTAGATTTTCATTTTTTGAAGGGTTTACACGATCAAATGAGGCACATCACGTGGGAACTAGCCCTGTGGGTGCACCTTTGACTTCAGAATTGCTAATGTGGTTTGAATCTCAAACCAAACCCAACCAAAACAGAAATAATGATCCCCCCCCACAGAGGATAACACAACAGTCTCAACCTGTCCCCAGAAGAATTGGATTGCTCCACCCCACAACCTAGAAACCCAGAAGCAGCTCAAAACACTGATTACTATCTTAAGATACGAGCTAGGCAGCCTTTGGCACAGTAAGACATTTCAAACACATATCTACTTCTGTGGGCCTCTCAATGCTGATTCAATGCAGTGAAGTGCATCATGGCCATGTCTCGACCACCCTCTCATCATTTTGGAAGTACCCAACCAGCAGCATTTAGAGTGACGATTTGATACATAGAGAGCCCTGTCTTGAAGAAGCCTTGATGCTCTCTGGCCACTGGAACAGCATGACTCGACCATCTTGGCACTCGTCTAACTGCAGGAGATCACCAAGAAGGCTGGCTGATGCTGTCGAGCTATAACGCTTGTGGGTCAGAAACCTGGAGTGTATTGTATGTGTAAATCTGTGTGCACAATCCTGGCAATGCTACCAGGACTTCAGCATGTGAGGTCTTGACCTGGCTTTGGAATAGGGTTAAGGCTGGTACCCAGAGGTGAGGGTGGCAAGTCTCTGACTATACCCATCTCTATGGACCTTTGAGTCCTAGGACTACTAATCTGTTCCCTCTAAGTCTTTTGTTTTAGCACATCTCCTTTTCCCCATGAATGTGATTGTTATTGCATAAAGACTTATTGAATAGGTGATTGTCTTTTTTATATATTTAGACAAACCTACACAGGGATAACAATAACAACACCAATAATAATAATAATATTAATAATAATAATAAACGCAGTCAATATAATGTCTACACATGTTTTGATACATACATGACACGTTTCAGGGCCTTGTACATTTGTATTCCTGTATTAATGGCATCACCACATCCTTACCAGTCTTTCAGAATGACCCTGTAGGGTTTACTTTATTACATTATTTCGTTGGTGGCTGCACACAGATTAGGGAGTCATACATAGTTCTACAATGAATACAGAGACCAGGATTTTGCATTGGGTAACTGATGATTACGCTATGATGAGAAATTCAGGAATTGGGTGGCCATTTCGTGAAAAGGCAGCTATGGCTAGGGCATTTGAATGTTTTTGGCATAATATAATCTGAGGGATGAGCTACCAATTTAGTAAGCATGTTAGCCAAGATGATTGCACATTGCATGTGTAGAATTGATGGGGTGGATTTCCAGTGTTTTGGGAAGGGTAATGACCAAGGATACTAGTGTTGAAATGATCTGTATTGATTGATCACAATGTAACAAAGAGAAATGTTTAGTCGTGTGAATGTATCTTAACTTGAACAAAGATATCACAGTGCTTGTTGCAAACATGTGTTCTGCTAACATTCTTCAGCTTGGAGCAGCATTGGTTGGACGTTATAGAAGAATTTTGCAATTCAATCACTTGAGGTGAAAACTAAGATGAGTTGGAGGTGCTGGTATTTAGCTGAGGGCAATCGTATCTGAAGATCCTGCCAGGGTATTGTTAAGGAGAAAGTACAGACCTTCAAAATCACATGCTATTTCACAATCACAACGGCTATGTAAGACCTTCAAAATCACATGCTATTTCACAATCACAACGGCTATGTAAGACCTTCAAAATCACATGTTGAGTTTGGTGGATAAGGGTAAAATGGGGATCCTAATGCTGTTAGATCTCAGTGCGGCATTTGACCTGGTTGATCATCAACTTCTGGTAAAAGCACTGAGAGACTATGTGGGTTGCTCCGAAATGGCACTGAAGTGGCTGGTCTCTTTTCTTTCATACCGCCAAGCCAGAGTACACTGCGGAAATAAATTCTCCGACACTATCTCTATCTTATTTGGAGTCTCACAGGGAGCTAGCCTCTCGGCCATGTTTTTTAACATCTACATGTGTAATCTGTGTAACATTCTGGTTGAAACAGGGGTGTTTTTCACTAACTATGCAGATGATACGCAGCCTATATAGGAGCTAGAGGGCTCCCACAGCGCAGATAGTGCAAAGATTGGAAAAGTTTATAGCATAATTAACGAATGGATGCAGTTAAACTGGATGTGTCTCAACGACACTTAAACCGAATTTATGCTGTTTGGGTCCAGCTGCCTGCTAGCAATACTTGGGGCTGATTATGAGTCTTTTCAGATTAAGGATGCTTTTATCCAAGTATCTACCCAGGTTAAAACCATTGGCATGATGGTGAATTCCGCCGTCAACTCTGAGGCGCAGGCTAATTATTTGCAAAAAACCACAGCATATTACCTGCGGCTCATGAAGGCCATCAGCCCATTTCTAAATGAATGCAATATGTCTACCATTGCTAGAGCCATTGTGTTATCTAGGCTTGATTACGGTAATGCCCTTCTTATTGGGGCCTCTGTCAAAGATCTAGCTAGATGCCAGGTCATACAGAATGATGCTGTGAGGCTTGTAAAACATCTTAGGAGAAGAGACCATACCACCCTGGCCAGAAGATCACTTCACTGTCTCAGGGTAGAGGAGAGAATAAAGTTCAAATCCCTGACTCTTGTGCATAAATGTGTTTATGGTAAAGCCCCTAGCTACCTCAAGAATAGTTTGGTATTATATACCCCGCAGAGACAGCTTCGCTCCGAAGGTAAGAGCTTATTGATAGTACCTAAGTACAAGCTCAAGTCAGGCATTGGGAGATCCTTTGTAGTGCTGGCAGCTCAGCTGTGGAAAACTCTTCCAATGACGATGAGAATGGAAGGCAGTCACTCAAAGTTTAGAAAACTCCTGAAGACTCACCTGTTTAGATAATCTAGGAGTTCCCAGCCACCCTCTCAGTTGTTAGGTTTAGACACAGGAGGTCTGTCTTTTATTTAGTTCTGTGTTTGTCTTGTCAACGCGCCCTGATGCCTGCGGGCTGCCGGCGCTATATAAGATGATATATATACATACATACATACATAGATGAAACCCTCCCAGTGACAGTGACGGTCATGTGAATACTCATTAGAGGGGGAATGAAGGATGCAGGGGCAGAGGGGGTGTCTTCTGCCCACCATACAATATAGGATTTGCAAAATGGGGAAAGCAGAACAGAGAACCGTTGTGTGCTCCTCCGAAACATAAACAAGCACTAGAATGCAAGATATATTCAAGTGTGTTCATATTTATAATCACTCGCTTAAAAATGGACTCAGGTGGAAAAATATGTTTTTCAGACTTCCATGTAAAACAGAATGGACATCATCCATGCCCACGTGATTGAGGAGATCAATAGAAACATATGTGGGACAACTTGCTCTCTTGACACCCTTTTGTGAGCTTCAGCAAATTTGTCAGTGAAGCCCTCCCGACAAATAGGCAAGCAGACTAGACACCAGACATGAGCATCAAAAGAACTTCTCATTCTGCTTGTCTTGCCACAAGGCCTTACATTCGGACATTGCTCAATTTAGAAATCTGATGGGAGCCACACCAAAGGGCTAGCCGACACCTCAGAAGGTGGAGCACACCCTCACTGGAGCCCAGCCGGCAAACCTCTATAGATTGATAGCCTCCCGCTGGTAAGGCAAGCCAAAACCTCAGCGCCCAACACTAACCTCCCATAGCACAAAGAAGCAATTCAGTTTAAAACCCACTGACTGTTTGGTAAAGAGCATGATTAAGAGACTTCAGTGGCAGAAGAGAATGAGTGGGAGAGTGGGAAAGAGGCACTCGGTCATTGAGCACCACATCCGATACACTAGCAAGAGAAGAATGCATACTTAACAAGACTTTCCAGAATGATCCGCTTCTCAGGCACCCTTGGTAGGAGTCAATGCTCCCCACACACGGAAGTGCCTGTTTGAAGTGAGGGTCAGGCTATCTGCATGGTGTAGAAATGCAATAAAAATCCTTAAACCGACCAACATTTACTTGTTTGTGTGAGCACATTTTTTTACCCATGAGCGATATGTAGCTGCCGCCCCTTTAAAAGAACTGTCAGGTAGGTGGTCCACAAAGCATTAATTGAGACCTTGTGCTGCTGCACTACCAAATAACCCTTAGTTCCCAGTTCCTTGTTTTTTGTTGAAAGATGTGTTTATCCGCGTGAGCGTGTTTGTGTGCATAATATCAATGGCTAACTGCATAACTGCAGTGTGTCAAAGAGTTTATTTTGAAAATATTAATTGTCATAAACCTATCTGTTTCTGTTTTTTATAATTTTCATTGTCATAGAATATAATAAAAGGCCAGATGTATGTTTGTCTGATGCATTCATCCACAGTAGAGACTGCCTGCTTTGCCTGTTGTCATCGGTTGTCTTAGGAAATATAGTGTGATCCTACTGTGTGAATGAAAACCTAATGTAACTGAGAGACTACCCACTTCATCTGTTGTCACCGCTAGAGGGAGATTTTCCTTAGGAAATATTTAGTGGTCCTACTGTGTGAATGAAAACCTACAGTAACTTCTGTATCCCACTGATAGTGGTGTATGACAATGAAAATATTACACTAATACAATCTATACATTTAAAAAAACGTATATATAGAATTTCAGTTGATTAAGTACCATTTCTCTAACATAATATAACAAATTACTTTTTTCCCCATGCAGAGGACTTTCTGTAGATACAAGTAATTTCAGCATATCCCTCCTCCACAATGCCTTCCAAGAGAATTTTAAAACATAAAGATGCAGAAAACGTTAAAGGTCGAAGAAATACCAAAGAACTGAGGCTTAAAGTACATGTCCGACAAATATGACTGAGCAACAAACAGGAAGCCAGGGTGAAAAGTATACTGCAAGCAATCACCTTCCAGCACCCACACGTGCTTTACAATTAGGCAAGACTCTTCTAAGCACTATAGCACTATAGCACTGAGAATGCCTTTTTGGCAAATAAAATCACACACAGATGTGGCCAGCCCCTAAATGAAGATAGTTAGTATTTAAATCTAAGGTGCCAAATACCATTAGTTGAATACACTTGTTAAGGCTTTTCTGTTATTCTATGTAGTTTTAAAATCTCAAAGCACAGTGAATGCAGCCTGTACTAAAAATAGACTAAAGGCGATTCCTGGTGTCAGCTAGCTCTGGCAGAGCACACAAAGTGGCTGAGCAGCTGTTTCTGTCCGACATAAACCCATGCAGACTAAAATATCATATCATATCATATATGACATACAGAGTATGATGAAAAACAAGGATTTTAAGCGGAATTACTGGACCAGATAAAATATTAGTATATTGAGTGAAGTGTGGAGAGTATGGCGGGAAGGTGCATTTATATAATAATGTTTATAATGTAGCAAATTATGATAAACAGGAGCTACAATCCATTCTTGCCTAGGAAGCAGTATGCTAAGTAGTTTTGTCCTAAATGGAAACCCGGCTATGCAAGAAGGAAGACTGCAGCATCTCTTGTAAAGAAGAAGGACAGTTTTGGATGAGCTATGCCAGTATCCAGTGACCAAGTCAAACAGTATATAAGGTGCCTGCTTAACATCAGTATGGAGGAGCCAGCAATGTAAGGACAGAATGCCAATCGGGGAGCAGGGTCCTTTGCCCCTGCCATCCTCATTTTTATACAGAATCAATGTGTTATCCTTGCAAGATAAGACTCTTGGCCCTAATTCCCTAGAGGGGAGAACTTTATTCTGGTATGAGTGTTATTAGTAATACCCCAATATAATTAAGGGGTACCCCTGTAAGAATGGGCTGCCTTTCAATAGGGCCACTATAACAGCTCGGGAAACAGCTCTCCTTCTATTAACATACATTACATTAAAATATACAACATAATATAATACGTGTTGTTTATGATTCCCATTTCCTTCCCCAAAGCCTTAGATAAAAAAATTGACTCTATTCCCCACAAATTACTATGGAACAATAAAACTCCGAAATTGCTATAAATAACTTAAACTCCAGAAGAATTTAGGAGGTGTTAAATTCCCAGACTTTGCATCCTACCACAAAGCTTTGGTCTTGAAGCAATTTGTTTTATGTTTATATAATGTAGAATTAGCTAATATCTCCCCAACTTGGTGCAAGATTGATTTGAGCCCATCTCCTTTAAAACCTCTAGAAATTCAGAAAATATATGTATGACCCGATTATAAACCTTTCCCTATCGTGCGCTTTCTTAAGATTGCTTGGTTAAGCCTACTTTCCATTTCCTCTGACAAGTTGGACCATAACAAGGTTGGTCTATGGTTCAACAAGAGCCCGCCTTTCAAAGTGGATTTTAAACTCATTTGCAGATGGTATAGTAAAGGCATCACTTGTATTCATCATGTATTATATTAGAGTACTCTAATCCCCTTTCATGCCACCTGGATGATTCAGACTTTGCTGCGTATACAGAAGTTGCTAAAGTAATTACCTTGGTATTAACAAATCTTTCACAGCGGGTCCCTTCCATGCAATTTCAGAATCTTCTTGCATGTGTCTCCACTAAAGCTGCAACGATTTATAAATTCTTTATTTCTGATTCCAACACATCAATTACCAATCAACACGTCAAAAATGTTCTATCTAGCAAATATACTGCTTCAATTTGCTAAAAAGTATGACTGCAAATCTTCAACACATCTAAAGCCACAAATCTAACTCAGACTGCCTTTTTTATTTTGAGTAGAACCTACCTTACTCCTAAACGTATTTCTAGATTCTCTTCCAACTTGCCAACCTTATGCTGTTCTTGTGAAGAATGCATGGCTGATTTTAAACACTGTATTTTTTACTGTAAATTAGTTTTTTCATTCTGGGAAAGAATGTGGATAACTCTACAAAAAATGTTTCATTTTACAGCACAACTCAATCTTGAAAATCTAATTGTCGGATCACATGGTTACTCTGATTTAACTGATATTTCATCTCCCACGTTATTTCACCTACTTGTCTTCATTAGTTTTCATCTAATATCTTCTAACTGGAAATGTTTTCATTGCTTATCATATGCTACTTGGTGGAATTATATATGCTACATTCACAGAGTAGAAAAGGTTTGTGCCACTTCTCTAATTGACGTACATAAATATAATAAAAAGTGGAGATCACTGATTGAATATCTTAATGCCTCCTCAGCAGAGTTCTTTTAATTTGTTGCTCCAGTTTTAGATTTATATTTTTTATATATTGCTTCAATGAATTATGTTGTTAGAGTTTTGCAAGAAACTTTTAGTGAATCTCTACATTTATTGTAACCTTGATACACTAAGTTGTGCCTTTTAATTGTTAACTCAACTTAAATTAGTATCTTGGATTATTGGTTAGCAAGTATTATAATGGTTAATTGTTGATGAGTATATCCTGTATTTATCCATTACAAAGCTTAATAAAAATTGCTAAACAAAAAAACAAAGAAATATACCACATAATGGGCCTTACTAGTCCGGGAACTATGGTATCGGTGAGCTTGCCGGTACCGTAGTTCCCGGACCGGCAAACTACGAGTTGTGCTCGCGGATGCCTTTCTGCCTGCCAAGTCTGACCTGGTGCCGGTGCATCCGACCTCCCCATTCCCATTGAGCCCTATGCGGCTCAAATGGGAATGGGGAGTAATGGATTCCAGCCCCTGGCAATGAGGACATACAGGGTCAGCCAAGGTTGTAATGGCACTGTATGTTCCCATTGACAGCGTCCGGAAACAAGTTCAAGTTCAACTGCACGCTGCCAGTTTTACCGGCAAAGCTACCGCCGAACTTGTAATGAGGCCCAATATATTAACACTCTCAAATGTCTGCCTTAACAACCTTTACCCCGTGTACACAGGTTTTTACACTAGTTGTTTAGTAAAGGTTTAAGGGAATCATTTTGTCAGCCCTTCCCTTCCAGATGGAGGCATTATCACTGTATCACAAGAAAGAAGCCATATTGCAGATTAGCAAATATGGTGTAGATGCTTCATTTCTAACAGGTGCATGCTGTTCTTGTAGTGAGGGAACCGTGATGAATTCTGGAATTCAGTTGAACTGTGCTGAGGGTCCTTGGTAGCCAATGTATCAAAAAACATGACATGTACAGTAGATCCACAGGTCAAACCAATATAGATGGTTCCGACAGCAATGCGGTTAAGTGGGATAGAATCGGACCCACGTGTGCTTTGAAGTAGTTTAGGGTAAATATATATTATAGTAGATCTGGTGACCAAATCATTCTTAGTTTTCTCCATGGATGGTATGCTGAGTGAGCCTGCTCTTATCGGTCTGACAAATAAATTACCACATTTGAGTATGAGTGACTGTGTGGCGTCATGCTTTCAAGTAGGTTTGGACAAACTTCTCTAAAACAGACCCTCGGTAGTGGACAAACCTTTTTACTGAAGATTTGTCCTGAACACGAGAACAGGTTGGATTTTTGGCACCAACATATCCCAGACAATGTTGTAGTGGACTTCCACGTCTCGCACGATGATTTGTTGCGCGAACAGGATCGGCGGATCTTGTGACAAATAACAGATTTATTTTATGGGTTTGTCCAGCCAATCAGGGCCCTTGCTTGGAATTTGGTATTTATTCATCCATTCAGAGACTTATAATTCACTAAAGGAGGTTTGTTTCCCTATATAAGGCCCACTTCACATATTGTTCCGTTGTGGGGTTTGCTAGTTTATGACGGAAGGTGTTGCACAGGGCAGACACACAATTGGTTGATGCATTTTCGAGATTTTTAGAAGTCTATGAGGAGGTGGAGGACTGTTATCCATTTGTAGTTGGCCCTTTTTGTAGTTTTGTGCCATTTAGTGTGTTTTTAAGCTTTGTTTGCTCCTGTTTGTCAAAGTGGTTGTTTAGTGTATGATAATGGGTCTCATTATAGCCTTGACGGTATCGCAGCAATAATGGCGCTGGGATGCCACCAATGCTATAAGCTTTACCGCTACTCAGTCTGCCGCCATTAGCCTGGATCCTGAGTAGTGGTAAGGTTTATAAGGGTCTTTAGGACTCTATGGGGATTTTCAGTGCAATTACCGCTGGTGGTAATAGCGCCAGCGATAATAGCACTGAAAACAGACAGAAAGTCTCCAGCTTTCTGCCCAAACTCAGGATTCGGCAGAGCGGTAATGCGGAAGTAATAGTGTTACTGATGCATTTATGATGCTGTTAGGCAGAATCATGTGCAGTGCCCTTAGGGACCACTACACACAATTAAGATTACAGGTGGCAATACAAGTTTTACCTCTGGTACAAGCCTGTACTACTATGTTAAAGTGGTAGCAGTAGCGGAGCAGCCAGGCTTATCTCAAGAGTGTATGAGCAGTAGCAGAGATTAAACAGAGGAACCACAATTACTGTGACTCAAGCAAACACTGACTCAAGGGTTCAGGTAAAAAATATAAGTACATTTATTTTTAAACCATTTGTTATAAACACAACACTTCTATTAATTCAAAAACCACATGTAAAATACACTACAACTAACCATTTCACTTTGTACGGTATACTTCAAGGTAAGCACCCTGTGTTTTAGTGGACCGGTGTTGTGAAACAAAAGACGTAACCGGGAATACACTTGCATTCACTTTTTGACTGTAATGACAGTTCGGTCTTACTAAAGAAACGCATATCCGCGGCAAGACATGTTACCGGGGCAAAAATACACTTAGCACCAGAGATACCCAGAGAGAGTTGGGGGCAAATATCATAGGCAATACTTTTGTCAAGGCAGACAGAACCAGCGAACACTCTTAGACATAAATTCAAGAGTCAATAGGCTGGAGCCAGTGTCAAGTGGAACCGGGTTCCTGTTGTCGAGGATCACACCGTTGGGTAGTTCACGATTCAACGTAGCCAGGAGTACTTAGATTTTGTCAACAGAGGAAGCAAAAGTTATAAGAAAAAGGAAGACAAGGGCAAGCCTTGGAGGCGAAGAAAAGGGATTCACCCTAATTTCCTCGAGCAGATCACAGTACCTTCTTCAATGAAGAGGCTGGTGCCACGGCAGTTGTTCCTGGTAGTTTCCTGCAGACCCACGGTTCCTGGAGCTTTGATCCAAAGGAGAACATCTGGAGGGGTCTGCACTACACAGGGCTGAAGCCGGCAGCAGCGATGTTGATTAAAAGGAGCGCCTTAAAAACAGGAGAGGCTCTTCAGATGGTTATCCGGACCACTACAGCAGTGTGCAGCGATTTAAACCATGAAGAGGATCCTTTGGCTGTAGAAGATGTGCTGGTTATCCCCACCAAGCTCACTGGAAGAAAACTCCAGACTGGATCTTCTCTGGTCGTCGAAGGGTAGATAGCTCAGGACTGCAGCAGGGCTTCACCGGGACAGGATAGTTGCAGCAGTGGACTTCTTCTCTGCTTCTCTTCAGTTCCTTGTAGTTCCAATGGCGACCCTGACTTCTAGCACAAGAGACCTGCCTTTTATGCGAAAATCCCCCATTCACACAGCCTGGCTGTCAATCACGCAGCAGGGGACTTGTCCAGCCCAGACAACCACCTCAGCCAATCCTGGCAAAGTGTGTCTTGGGTTTCCTAGGATACCCTGTGCAGGGGGTGACTACACCCCTCCCTCACATTCAGCCCACTTAGACACCCAGGCACTTAGAGGAGGGCTTCTTCACAGAAGCCCGCCAAAAGACAGTGAACAAAGAAGGCAAACCTGGTTGCCACGCAAAGTAAAACACAAGAAGGATTTTAACAAAAAGAAATGGCGAATAAACCCGACCGGAACCAAAAGAAAAAGTATTTGGTCAAGTGGGTTTAAGTTCGAGGCTAATATAATAGCCTAAAACAGTACCACGTTTATATAGTATAATCACTGTAGAAAAGTTAGGGTAGATACCACTGCCACCAGCCAAGCCTAAATGTTAAAAGAGCGAAACAATGCTCTAGGAGGTACAGATAAAAAGGGCTAAGGATTAACCCTTTCCAGTATCCATGTAAAATGGGGTGCACTGGATCTGTGGTCAAATGGCTAAGTAAAGTTAATGGCAACTTTACCCTTTTCTGGGGGACAGTAGTCAGCCTCAGAAATGGAGTCGATGGGAAGTCTAAAAGACAACCCTGTGTCACTGCACTGAAGGTGCTGTGTAACACACAAAAGAAGGGGGCTACTGAAGTGGTATACTCCACAATCACAAAAACAGATGAACTACACATGGCAAAACACAAGTAAGAGTGGGAAAAAAGGGGACACTCTTACTAAGTGGAAAAACAAACTCCAGAAATCCAGCAAAGCTGCTGGGGGACTCACTAGGTAAGGGAAATTAGCCATAGAATGAGAGTTCTCCCTAACAGACTCTCCGCCCAACCCCTGATTAGGCACAATGGGCCTCATCACAAGTTGGGCAGTAACGCCAGTGGTATTACCGACAGCGGTATTAGCCCTACCGCCAACCCCCCCGGCGCTATTAGTGCTGAATCACGGGTTTGGCGGTAATGGAATTCCCCATTCCCCACTGAGCCCATTTGGGAATGTCCCATTCCCCATTGGGCTCAATTGGGAATTTTCGCGCTCTTACCTCCGGCGGGAAATCCGCCGGCGGTAATAGCACGAATTTTCAGCAGATTTGCCCCCAGCTCAGAGCTGGGGAGAAATCCGCCGATGCCCTGATTTGGCGGACCCTTAAATCCGGCGGTAATAGCGCGACCGCCGGATTTAAGGGTTACCGCCAAACTCGTGATGAGGCCCAATGTCTTTTGTGAGCTTCTCCATATAAAAAAAAGAAAGAAATATGCCTTTTCCTGTTGTGCATTTCCCTTTTTGTCCATTTATGAAAGTTATAAATGCCCCAAAGGTTTCCCAAACCATTTTATCCCCTTAGAAAATATACAAATATTAGACTTTTACCTCTGCATGTTTGTTGTGTACTGTTTGTTATATTGCAGTGTTGTAGTACTAGTAGTATTGTAATAGTATTGAGCGGTGCTTTAGTTGCAGTTTTTAAGAATAGGATTGTTTGTTACCAAGTTTGTTCACTTGGGCTATTTGGGGCTCTGCTGGTTCTCTCGAGTTCTTATGAATTCTTGGGTTTAGAAGAGGTGAGCATTAGTAGCAGTTGGAATGGAGCTCACTGCAACACTGGAGGGGAAAGTGGAAAGAAGTTGGGGAGGTGGAGGAGCTTAATTTCACCTCACTTACGGTGTAAATCTCCCAAAGAATATTATGAGGATCATTGTGCTGTTTCTGGGCACTGGATTGCAGGCCCAGGCCACACATCACCTCCAATACGTCAAGTCAGTGTGGAAGGTGCAGGCTCTGGGGAGGTCTCAGAAGTGAGGGAGGAGGTGGGGCCATAGCAAAATGCCCGAGCTTATGCAAGCACAGAGGTAGAGGTGGCAGGGCTTCAGATGGAAAACCCCACAGAGACATTGGAGGAGCAGGAGAATATGTTCCTCATGTGGGAGGAGGAGATGACAAGGGCAATCACCCAATAGGAGGACCATTAGGCGGATGTGGAATGGCCTGAAGCGGATGTGAGGCAAATGTGGTGATGGTATAGCCTCTTCCTGCTCTTGCAGTGGTATCAGAGGAAAGCCAGGAGAATCCCCAGGGAGCAGTGACCCTCACCCCTATACACAGTTCTCAGGGTCCTTGGTGTGGAACTCTTTTGCCCTGCCACCAGGTATGACCGTGAGAGGCAGCAGCCTCAATCTTTCTGTATGGTGTTGGGCTCTGAGAAGGGGTCAGATGGGGGCAGAACAGAAGGGTCACACGGGGTCACAGCCTAGGGGTGATGGAGATGAGGGCCCATGTGCACTGGTGGACCAGGAATGTGAATACTGTGTCCTCAGAGGCTAGCAACTAGGCAGCCACCGCCAAGATCTCCACCAGTGGTGCGGAGGAGCGTCCTAGCATGGCACTAGGGTGCACATTGGCAGTGACATTGGGCATATCATGTTCAAATCCCTACACAATCTTGGCCTATACAATTAGTACCACTAGCACAGGAAACTGTGGCCAGAGGTAGGCCCCTTTTGCCATTGCCTCCCCCACAAGCGTTTAGGGGTGGTGTGTCATCAACAGTACCTATGTTTGGCCAAACCTCCTGAACTATATCAGAAGACATGGGGGGAGGCTTACTGCTTTTATTGTGGGCAGTCAGTTATCTTTGCAAAGCTGAAACAGGCACTAGGGACTGTTAACTTGAGATGACGTATAGAGCTCTGACAATCTTCCCTACTATAGGACTCCCCCACATGTGAGAGTGGTAGCAGTCTGTTGGATAGCTGGAGCACTTTATAAAATACACTGTGGGATAGCTTGAGAACTTGATCAAGCTGTTGGAGTATCAGGTCATAAAATCGTGGCAAAAATGCTGTGGTTTGACCCAGTAAAGGTGTACCCCATTATACAATTTAAGGGGAGGGGGGTTGCGGGGGTGTCCCCCGCATCCTTTACATGATTGTGGCGGCAAAACTACAGCATTTCTGCTGCAATTTTTTGTATACACTGCCATTTCTGCTGCGATTTTAAGACATGGAACGGCTGTTGCACCCTGTGAAAGAGCCTGAGAGACTTAGTGGTGGCTGCAACCTGTGAAGAATCCAAACAACCTTAAGGGGTTCTGTAAAGGAACCTGAAAACCTTAGTGAGTGGATTTGCCCTGTGGGAGAACCCGATAACCTTAGCAGTGGCCATGCCCCGAGAAAAAACCTGAGAAACCTATTTGTTGGATGCACCCTGTGCACAAACCAGTACACCTCAGTGGGCACCTGCAACCTATGAAAAATCTCAAGACCCTTGTGAGGTTGTGGCACCTTGTGGAAAAAGAATAGAACTATAAGAGGTGGCTGTGGATGCAGAGGTATAACCTGATAAGTTTTGTGAGTGACTATGCCCTGTGAAAAAATACGAGAACCGTATTGGGTGGCTGTTCCCTGCGCACAAACCTTTGAATCTTAGTGGGCATCTGCTCCCTTTGAAAAAGCTCAAGACACTTAAAGGGTGCTAGCACCTTGTGCAAGTACATGAAAGCTTTTAGCAAGTGTGTGATCAGGATCTGTACACATTACTTGCAATATAGTCAACACAACATCATGTGTAAGACATCAACTCGTCAGGGGCTTTCACTCACAATCACTGGTACTACAGCTATGTGTTTGCCAACCCCCGCCCCCCACCCCACCACGAAATAGACCCAATCCACTTTTCAGTTTCTGACTCGTACCAGGTCACACATCCTTGTCATCATCAGTCTTCTCCTGCTGTTAGAGATAAAAGTCATGGTTGTTCTCACAACTCTCTTGGACTGCACATTTTCAGGGAGCATCTTAGTGATTCAAGAGTAACTCACACAATGCTGCTGGACAGATGGAACGCTTGCTGTACCAATACTGAAAAGGACAATCGCCCCCCAATAAACAGCCATAAGGCAACGTGTGGTTGATAGTTTGCTGTCTGTTGCAGATGATCCGTCTGTCTTCAAGATGACAGAGTTACTGAGGAGGGTGTCTCACAGATCTGTATCCCCATAGGCCATGCCCACACTACTCACAAAGCTTTCAACAGATGTCAGTGATATTCTACGCATTGCTGCCACTGCCTTACATGAGCTTACATGCACTGTGTAATTGGAGAAATGTCGGATGGTTGTTGATCTTTCTCCGTTCGTAGTGCACCGCCCCTGAGGTTGAAAGCTGAACTCTGACCAGTGGTGGAACATCTGCATCCGCATCTGCATCCCTTGCCATGGCACAAGCCCTCGCCATGTTGGTCAGGTTGGGCACAAGCAGCTACACTAAAGTGAGAATCTCAATCAGAGATGCGTTGTGATAGCTAACCCACTTGGTGCCACTGACACAGTACTGAAATACCCTACCTAGAGCTTCATGTGAGAGTTGCAATTATCGGTTCGACTGCTCGCGGATCCTGTCCAACATACGCTAAGGAAATGACCAAAGGTTGGCCACCGGGGTCATGCACACTGCATTTTTGATATGGTAAGCCCGGCTGAGATGAGAGCTAATCTTCTGGGACAGAGTGACCATTTCTTTCACAGGCTGAACATTTCTGGTAAAGCATGTAAACACTAAGGAAAGGACATGGGCAATGCAGGGGCTGTGCATTGTCTTGCAAATGTGTAAGGCAGCAAGAACATTTGATCCATTGCCTCCGGCTGTATCATACCAAAATGTCGAATGCAATTAGTGTGGTGCAAAATACTGAATTTAATTTTGACACCGTCATTTCACCATATATATATGTGGGAGGGTGGGTTTAGTGAATACAAAAGGTGGATAGGTATGGGGCAGCTGCGGGGGCGGGGAGGTCTCCCACTGCATATACACATCATGAAAGGGGGTTGAAGAAAAACATTTCCCACTTTCAAAACCAGCCAAGTGCAACACATTGCCCACCCTTAAAATCCATCTAAGTGTGCCACATTGCCCTCCTTCAGAAACCATCTAATAGCAACACTTTCCCCATCTTCAAAGTCCATCTAAGTGCAGTACATTTCCCACCATCAAAATCCATCTTATCGCAACACATTTTTCACCCTCAAAATTAATCTAAGTGCGACACATTGCCCGCCCTCCGAAACCATGTAAGAAACACCTCCAAGTGTTGTATTCTAGGCAAACCCAACAGATTCTTCCAGTGCTAAAACAAAGGTCCTCCTCAATGTTGTGCAGTGCCATGGCCATTCCCACATTCCCTCTGAGATCCATCCAAATAGGCTAACTAGAGATTGAAACAACGCCAATCAGCATCATGTTATGAGTGGGTGGCGGCAATGCCAAATGGCAGTGATGCCTATGGCCCTTCACCGGTTGCCCAGTTTAGTCTGGTCAGGGAGACCCAGCTGTGGATATGGTTCAATTCATAATGCTGAAGGGAATAGCCATGTCTTGAGGGCCCTTCAGAAGTTCTTGTGTGTGTCGGATGTACTCAGACACACCCCCCTGTGCACAATCCCCATTTTAACTTCCACAGAGTATCCACTAAAAAGGTAGAAAAGGTCATTCTCACCCTCAAAGCTTCGAACTGCCACGGGGACCTAGTCCCTGCACAATTGATAAAGGATGTGGCTCGTGATCTCGCACCATTTATTACCAAACTAATAAATGTGTCATTCACATCAGGCAGCGTACCTAACAATCTGAAACAATCATGGGTCCTCCCCTTGCTCAAAAAAACGAATCTAGAGCCCTCTACTCCCACTTATTACCGCCCCATCACTACAGTACTATTCCTTCTTAAAATCCTCGACAAAATAGCATACCAACAAATCCAATATTACCTTGATCACTTCCATCTCTTAGGAGTCAGACAATCGGGCTTCAGGCCTCAACACGGCACCGAAACCGCACTCATAGATCTTAAGGTACAGATAGATGAGCTGAGAGATCAGGGCAAGACTGCACTACTGCTACTTCTTGATCTCTCGGCTGCCTTCGACCTGGTCGACCACGAGATCCTATGCGACCACCTTCAAAAAGTGGCCCACTTCTCTCAAGAGGCAACTGACTGGATCCAATCCTTTCTAAATAACCGCACGATGAGAGTCTTTTCCCTACTAGCAGCAGCTGACCCAACACCCATCACCTGTGGCGTGCCTCAGGGATCTTGCGTCTCCCCGACTCTGTAAAACATCTTCACGAAGCCTCTTTTTGATGATCTAGATGGTCTGGGTATCACCTACACTAATTATGCAGATGATACCCAGATCCTCATCCCGTTGACGGGGGATTATGACAAGGATTTGGCCTTCGTCTACAAAGTGTACCTCATCATCCAGGCATGGATGGCCTCACACGGTCTATGCCTGAATGATGACAAAACAGAACTCCTCATTCTAGGGTCCTCACATAACCTTAACAAACTAGACCAAAACTACTCCTCCTTCGTAATTGACAACAATAAGATCACGGTAGCCAAGGAGGTCAAAAGCCTCGGCTTCTACCTAGACTCCACTCTCACCTTTAAAAAACAAGTTAATGCTATGGCATCCGCCACATCTTATACATGCAAACTCATCAGAGCAGCCAAACCTTTTCTCTCTCTGTCTAACTGCATCACCCTAGCCAGGGCTCTGATCTTGTCCAAGTTGGACTATTGCAATGCACTTTATGTAGGATACAACAAATATATTACGAACAAAATTCAGATCCTTCAAAATAACACCCTAAGAGCGGCCCTCAGTATCCCGAAGAAAGCCCACATTTCTGACTCTAGAAGGTCTGTCAACTGGCTTTCTACCAAAGACAAAATATTCCTCAAATCGGTTTCCCCGACCCACAAATGCCTCCACCAAGCAGCCCCTCAATACCATATCACTAGATTCACCAGACCTACTTCCTCTCGCCCCCCTAGAATGGCCAACTCCAATCTCCTCCTGGTGCCCAGGTTAAAACGTTCTATGTCGGGTGGGAACAGCTTTCCTGTTAAAGCAGCAAAATTCTGGAACTCCCTTCCACCTCCTTGCAGGGAGGACCTCCCCTACCGCCAATTCAGAACTAAGACCATCCATTGGCTCAAGATTCACGACACATAATGACCTCATGCTCTCTTGCTGCCCTGATGCTCCACCACTATGATTGTAAATATGTACATTTAGGTTGTCAACTGCTCAGTGTAGATACCTTTTCATGAGACAACCGGCTTATTGCATATAGTATTGCTTATATTGTATATTTCTGTAACCTATGCCTCATCGGCATGCATTGTTTCTTTTTGACGTGTCCAGCACTGTAACCACGACTGGACTTCATTCCCCTGTATGTAACCAAGCTTTGCAATCCTCTTGTTGCCTCTGCGCCTTGCTACCCCTGGGTTAGGTGCGCAATATAAATAAATAAATACAAATACAAAATACATACTTCCAGATGGTCAAACGCTTCCATAACACTTTCCTGACACAATGGGGGATCACTACTATGCACCACTGTGGTGCAGGGGTTAGAGCATAGTGTCCCACACTCAAGCACCTATACAGCTGAATCATTTGCAGGCGTAAATGCACAGACTGGTGGAGCTATGCTGCTTGTACAGTGGTTGACACACCTCAGATCTGTTCACCTTTTCCCATGTCTCTGCATGCAGCCACTGCATCTAGAGCAACACATGCAGATCACAAGTTTGTTTCTACAATATCTTTGTTGTGGACTATTGGATGCAGCTCCTTTCAGAAGGAGAGGACCTCGTAGCGAGGGAGGGGATGGGGAGGGGAAGGGGAAGGGGACAAGGGTGAGGAAGTTAATTGGTAAGAGAGGAATAAAGAGTTAAGATGTGTGTGCCTGTCTCCTGTGCAGTTAGTGTATGCGAGGGAATACACCACAACAACTGGCAATGAGTGAAAGGCCCATGCCCGCTGTCTCGGTGAGGAGGAGACATGGAGCGGAAAGAGGACAGCGCGACCTGAGGAGGCAGTCGACACTGATGTTACTGCGGGCAGTGAGGAGGATTGGAGAGCCGCCGTAGAATAGACGAAGACTGCGTAGCCTTAGGAGGTGGCCAGCACATGCGATCCTGCCGATGGTGAGGAGGACTGCCGTAGCATGCGAGAAAACAGCTGGAGGAGCCCACGACAGTGAAGAAAACCAGAAGTCGAGCGGACGCCCGCCTGTGAGAGAGAGGAAGAGCAGGAGTCGTAGCGGACACCCACCAGCATCGAAGATGTGAGCCTGACATCAGGAAGCAGAGCCAGCATGGAAGGCCGCTGCCACGTGAGGGGCAAAGCCAGTGGCGCCAATGCAGCACATACTACGCGCGGCACACAGCCTCATCACAGAAACCCACTAGAAAGCGAGGAACACTATACCAAATGTCATAATTATATGGCCTTGTCACTGAAACCCACTGGAAAGCGAGGAACATTATACCAAACGTCGCAATTATACGCACCATGTGGAGCTGCCGGCGCCATACCCACGAGAAAGCGAGGAGCACAACTTCATAAAGGCACAGACAGACAACACCCCAACCAACGACCACAGTAATAGGGAGCCACATAGCCCAAAGGCAAACTAGGGTCACACACACCAGCGCAGCCTGCTCCATTCTCTGAGGACCATACAGAGCAACCTACCAGCCCACGTGAGGGTAAACCCAGCCCACAAACGGGACACCTAGCCAGAACAGTGAGCCCCGGATGACGCCTTGCCTCTGAGAAGAGCACAACCCCACGTGCAACACAGAGACAAAGCAGCCATGTATCAAGGGGTTGCAGGAGCAGCAGGCGTGCCACAGCAAAATGCAGCAGGAGTGGTCCCCACGAACCCAGTAACCTTTTTACGCCAACCAAACCCTTTCACCCTAGATCCTCAGGAAGATGAAGGACAAAGATGGCAGGAGTGGATGGAAAGGAAAAGGAAGCAGAGGGGGACAAGGGAGAGGAATTTAGTTGGTAAGAGAGGAATAAATAGTTAAGACGTCGTGCCTGTCTCCTGTGCAGTTATTGTATGTGAGGGAATACACCACAACACTCTCAGCATACGTTTTCCTGGCAGATTGTCAAGTGGCCAGATTTGATTACTGTTTGTTTTCTGTGAAGTAATGACACATTTGAATGTTTATAGAAGTCTAGCACACTGGCTATGATTATGCGGGTCGGATGGTCCTGATAGTGGTGGGCTTGGTGGTGTGCTGCATGCCACATAATGATGTGATGTGGTTTCTGATATGCAAAAGAAAGGCTGGTTCTGCGTGCAGGTGATGGCATTATTCTACTAATATAACACCATCTGCATCTGTGGTTTCATTTTCCTCTGCCTCCTCAATATTGCTTCTTTCCAACAGCAATATTTGATC
This sequence comes from Ambystoma mexicanum, assembly GCF_040938575.1. NCBI lineage: Eukaryota > Metazoa > Chordata > Amphibia > Caudata > Ambystomatidae > Ambystoma > Ambystoma mexicanum. The sequence goes on along the minus strand of NC_090940.1, from coordinate 240,864,334 downwards.
AGTCAGGAATATTTGTATTTGTATTTATTGTGCATTTGTAAGGTGCTTATACATCAAGAAATTGTGTTTCAAAGTGTCCACAGGGCAAATGAGGAGGAAACCTGGGAACAAAAGGCAAATAAAATAAAACCGATGAACAAGAAAGAGGCGGTCCTACTAGGCCTTGAGCATTCGGAAATGTGCAAGTGCAGAGAGAGAGAATGGAAAAGGGAAGAGGGTAAGTGCTAGGAGTTCCACAGAGGGCATTGCCAGGGTGTCAGTTGTGAAGTGTCTGGCAGAGATTGCTTGGTACAGAGTGATCACCTGCCAATACAATAAGTGTATGATGGTATATCTCACAACGGGTCACCACTAAAGATTGTTCTTGTGAGAGAGGGGTGGCCTACTCGGATCCAGGGGAGGCACACATGTTTTTTGATGTGAACAATAAACCAATCTTTCTGACCTAGAATGTGTGTGGTGGGTGTCCTACACTTTTTCTAGATTTTGTGGACTATGATGGAACACGTCCTTTGTATTGATAAATTGTAGTGTCATCATCTTCACTGACTGATCCAATGGTGTGGGGCAGTAGAGACCTGGGATTTTCTTTCAGTGCCTGCTGTTCAACTAATCTCTCTGTTGATTTACACTGACCTTTTGTAGAAGAACTATGCAAAGCAACCCCTTTTACATCTGAGATAGTGGATGGAAATGAAAAAGCAATGTCCTCTGACAGTCTCAGTGGATGCTCATTGTTGTGATGTGATACCCACACATTTTCATGTAGTGCCACATTTACCACAGAGTACCTTTGACAGTGGATGTGGAACATGCATCGAATGATGCCCTCAATTGGACAAATGCAATTCTGTCCTCCCCACTGGACACAGCAAGTGTGGCTTCAGTAGGGAGAAGACCATGAGCAGCACAGCTCCTCTTCCTCTAGCTCCTTTGTGTGCTAAAATGTTGTTCCAAATCCACCCAACTATGTGTCACCAGACAATTCCTTTAATCACTGTTCCCCCCTGCCTGAAAACTTAGGTTTTCATTAATCTCCCACAAGCTTCCCTCTGGGATTTTCGAACTTGCCTTTCCCTCCTCCCAACGTTTCACCCGATGGCATGTATCTTATCCACTCAATTCAGGAAAAGGATACTGACTAGTGTGCCACCTGCTGCAACATCGGGCATGCATGCCGTTACCAGCTCCTACCTCTTCTCTTTCCAGGTGTTACCCTATTGCACATGTTGTCCACTCATCTCAAGAGAGGTACACTGACTGGTGTGTCACCCACCACCCCGAATCACAGCTGCTCCCTGCCAGTAAAATTAGGCAAGCATGCCTCTCTCACAGCTGCTCTTGGGTTTCTCCCCCCTCATCCTCTCAGGTATTACCCAATGGTATGAGTCTCATCCAGCCACTTCAAGAAATGGTCACTAACTGGTGTTTCAGCTGCTCTCCATTATCCCTCACAGAAAGAAATAACGTGTGAATGAATATCCCACATTCTTCCAACAGGGATTCCCAGTTCCTCCCACTACTACTTCTCCAAGTTGTCATCCAATGTCACAAGTGTAGTCCTCTCCATTCATGAGACAGACATTGACCGGAGTGTCACTGTCCTTTCCAAATCTCAGGTGATGGCATGTGTGTTGTTCACCAACTCCAATTGATTCAAAATGTCACAAAGTGATGTGTAGCCAAACCTGCCCTAAATCAAATTTTCAAACTGGGTTCCTGTCTCTCATGACCCATCTCGCTACAACTATTCTTTATGTACTCTAGTTTATTTGGCCTGTCTTAAGACTCCTGTGCCACTCTCCAGCAACAACCTCCTGCCTCTCGGAAATCTTCCTGTGGCTGAATGGGAGCTCAAGTCATATGCCCGCCTTTGAGCCATGTGGACGAACTTCAGACATACCTTTCCTAAAGTACGCTCATGTTCGTCTTTGACAAATCACCTAAAATGTAGATGAATCTGATATTTTGCAGGAACTTTCATTCAAACCTATTTGCAAGAGTAGTTAATCTTAGTAATAGGTTATGCATAAAAGATGTGTCTTTAGGACTCTTGGGAAATATATGAAGTTGAACTCCACTCTCACATAAAGAGAGAGAGAGAGAGAGAGAGAGAGAGAGAGAGAGAGAGAGAGAGAGAGAGAGAGAGAGAGAGAGAGTATTTCCGGAGCAAAGAGTCTGGTACATTGTGTGCCACCTAAACCTTAAACTTGTGGATGGATAGAAGGTACATTGCAGCCAACCTCAGGTTCCTGTTTGAAAGACATAGAAGAATTATCCAGATTCCCAGTCATTAATGGCCTTGTAACTGGATGCATCCTTTAATTGTGAGACCATAATGCTGCAGAAATATATGCTCAAAGCTTTTAATGAGAACGATTGGTCTTTTAGCGTTGTTCTTGTCTCTTAAAATATGTGATGCTGGCTTCCCAAGAATTTAGTAAAGGCACTATTGCATTATTCCAGTTGAGGTGTAATCACTTCAAGGGCCTGTCCAAGGATCTCTGGCAGTGTGCTACAGCCCTTCTCAATGGGGTCGCAGAGGTGCACCACAGCCTTCCGCAATGTGGCCACATCGGTGTGCCACAGCTTTCCTCAATGGATCCATGGATCTGCGGCAGTGACTCTCCCTGGCTCTTCCTGTTCTGGATGGAATGTCCAGGAATGTAGCCCCAGGAAACTGATCTTCTACCAGCACGGGACAATGAGACGGTGGAAGCCTGCCACTAAAACAAATACCAGGTGAGTTTAAGCTATAAAACTTTACCACCCCACTCGACTGATAAGTAAGGAAATAGGCATGTAGATCCTTAAAGTACTTAAAATCAGGGTCACCAAAACATAGGGCTCAATCGTAGCGTGTTCATATGACCTAGCCTCTCTTTCCCTTCACCCACTCCCCAACTGCTATATTTTCTTCTCATTCCATCCTCAGAAAACTCTAGAACTGTCTACCAGGAGCCATGTTGTCAATTGGGAATGAACACTTGACCTATGAAAACACACCAGGGGAACTAACAACGCTTCTCCATTATTGTCAATGTACTCCCTAAGCATATATAGATGAATATATATAAATATACAAGACATGTTTCAGCAATACATATTGGTTTGAAAAATACTATCTATACAAACAAGTGATGTGCTTAGCATATGATCCGTCAGTAATTTACATACATTCTGCCCTCATGAGCTTCTACACATATGCTTAATAATTTCCTCCAAGTAGGGGTGTCCCCACTACCCAGCTTTGTAAGTGGCCGCACACCTAACAGGGCGGGGGGGTTACATTTCTACGTACGTTATCATTCATGTTCAAACGAGTTAACTTGGTTCCTAGCCTCGGTCAGAAACATGGAAACACGTTGTCAGGCGCATGTATAGAGTTCCTATTGTTGCACATAAAAATCCCTGACTGCTGGGTCAGTGTCATTAGGTTGCAGCAAAGATGATTACAGTAGAGACACAAATTCCCTGAAAGTCAATATTCGTTCACCCTTGTCATTTCTTGAAGGTCAACCCTTAAGCACGGCTTTCTTTGCTATCCACGCATATCCCAAACAGAGCAGGACCAGGAAATAATGTTGATGTGATAAACCCTGAAGAGAGAGTTGGACACTTGCCCATAACAATAAAGAGACTCAAAGGAAAACAGAGTCATTGTCTTCCATCAACATTCTCAGTTTGCATGTTAGTTTAATCCCCACACTGGCTCCTAAACAATGTCACGACTATGAGGTCTAGTGTCTTTACGAGGAAGTAGGAGGAAGAGATTCTAAGGTAAACAACAGACCATGTAACCCTGCCAGCTGAAGACTCTCAGGCTGTCAGACATGTCCTTGTAATTGGAACCAACCCGTTGATTTCACAATGAAAATAAAAGAATGGAAAAAGGGGTTACGCTGCAAAGATATCTGAGCCATCCTCCATGGGCCGATGCAATAGAAATGTAGGAAGAGCATGAATTTTTGTGACATGTAATTATATTGTTTAACCTTGTATTATTTTTCATTGGGATGACGGATTTCAGTATTTGCCTGAGTGCTTTTTTGGCTGCCTGCCCTTCATGGTGGTTGTCAGTGGGCTCAACGCTGCACTGTTGGATCCTCTTTTAGTTTTGTCGATGAATACTAGTCTTAAAGCATAGGATACCCTAATTTGGCTGAAATGCTTTTTGCTTCAAAACAACTCATTCTGGGAACCTCTTCCATACGGTGGACTTAAAGGAGCCTACAATGCAGTGTTTACATGCTTTCTGTTTTTATTTCCATGAACTAAAGCCATGAGCCAATCTCTGGGATAACCTTCCACTGCACATGAGATCCGAACCCTCCTTCTAGCTGTTGAGGAAAAAGCTCCAGACACACTTGTTCATTTAACCCTTGACACCATATGTACGTATTGTTCTCATCATGTCTGTAACCAGCACCAAGATGCTCAAGGGCTTTGCACGCTTCTACAAATGGAAAAATAAATAAATAAATGATATCACCGCTATCTTGCACCTCGCTGCTGTTGACATTTTTCAACCTAGGAACATTTTCGATGTTGTGTGCTTTGTAGTTTCTTCCCTTTTAGTTGCCCAGCATAACAGCACTGCGGGGGTAGTCACAGGTAGGATATTGGCTTGGGTGCCCCCACACGCACACATGCACGCGCGCACACACACACACTCCTTCCCTGTATGAATTCCTTGCTCTAGTTGAATTATATGACCTGATGTAATTGTTGTCCACTATATTTTGCTCCTTTGCATCCAAAACTAAATGTTTGGCACGGTAAGAATTGTTTGCCCCAGCGCTAACACTCTCTTCTTCATGCCCAAACACAATTTGCTCATAGCAACTATGCTACTCCCACACAGCAATTTACAATTCTGCCCTATAGGCTACAAACAACAGAACTCTTTCCTCTAAACCAGCGTACGAACCACCTCCCTCGCCAATGTATGCTAGCACCACTGAAATACAAGGCTCCCATATGGATACAGATGCCTCTACCCTCTCAAAACAGAGGTCCTCAAAAAATACTGGCACATACTACTCGGGTACTTCTGAACTGCAGGCATGAACACTGCAGCAAAGTTCTCTTGCATACTCGTCACTAACCTAACACATCCCACTTTTTCAGATCTGTCAAAGTGCCTGGAGAACACCCACATGTCAGTGGTGTGTGATATGAATCCCAGTAACATTGGATCTGTGTATTCAAGATGCATCATGCATTTGATTGCTGCCACTTACACTTCCACAGCCATCAAAACACAGGCAATACCAAAATAAGATGCAGCGACCATCGGAAGGATGAAAGTCAAAGTTGAGCATGTTGTGGGATTCAAACGGGCATAGTCAATCATAAAACACAACACTCCAATTCACTCACCTTCAGTTGCACACGGAAACACACACACCAGGATCCATACAAATGTATAATCACAGACACATAAATGCCAATATGCTAATATTCTCAACCACACATCTCAGGACATACACACAAAGAACAATACTTATATTCCATCATACTGCTGAAAACAGGCCCATGGAGCACACCACACATCCCTTTGATATTAGACGGCAAAACAAACACATACAGTCCACTGCTCACATCCTCACTCATAAGGTAGAACACAGTCACATGAGCCCAAAACAGAGACACAAAGTCCAGTACTCACATCCATTGCAGAACACACATTAAAGTTCACCTCTCACATTATCATACATTCAGCCGATTATGGGCACGCAACATAACCCAAAAATGATTCCCACTGGTGGGTATTTGTCAGTCGGAGTGGCAATACAAGCAGTAAGACCACTCCAAGTAGTCTGGGAAAAAAAGCCAAACAGCCTATTTGACAGTCCACTTGGGATTTTCCAGTCGGAGATCCTATGGACCACCAGACTTAAATGCCTATGCCAGGAGATCTGGAGCATATGGGGACACTACCACATGGGAGGTATATTTGTTGGCCTCCTCCATCACATGTCAGGGGTTCCCCGAAAGATACAGCGTGCCCCACAAAATCTCCCAATTTTAGACAAGCTATTTATTTTCAATTGGCTCGGTAATACCTAACAATCGGAGCTGGTAGCATGGGGGTGTGGTGGAACCAGCGACTCCAGGTCCATTGGTGGTACAGGGTGGAGATTTTCAACAGTGGAATTTGTAACATTCTGGAAACCTCCACTTGGTACTGTTCGGCTTCCGTAATGGATAGTAGTGGTCCGCTGATAATGGTGGCTGATGTTTTTCTTGCACTGGGGTGATCTTGCTAACTTTCATACTCCTCAGCTGTGCCAAATTGCTAAGTTTGCTGTTTGTTTCCTCTTCTTGTAGCGATGGTAGTGTTTTTTCCTACACCATTCATTTAGCAGATTACATTTCCCACACATTTCCTTTGCAGCTGCATGTCATCGCACACGTATATGCATGAAGTACTTTACTAATTCAGTACAGCTGGGAAGTACGTTAAGAGGAACATTGAAATCACACGTTTGCAAACCTTAATTGCTCAGGTACATTTAGCGGGAAACAATTGCAGACGTGCATGCATGCATATTGCGCATGGCAAAGGTTAAAGCAGAAGTCCATGAGCATACATAACTTTCAGGAGAGTCTGTCTACTCCTTCTCTCTCTTGGTGACTGTCTCTGAGGGTTTTGTATTTGCAGTTGGGCAACAACATTTAGTGAGGAGCTGGCCTGGATAATATGCTTTGCGGCATATTGCAATCTATGAATGCTGGAGTCGAGTTGGAGGGCATACACCGTCCCAGTAAGGGACTGATTTTGGGAGAGGTTGGTCGCCGAGATGGGATGAGAACTGAAGTAAAACATGTCGCTGAACGAGCCATTCATCAGGGGGACGATGTAGTGCACAAGATGCCCTACCTGCTTGCAAGCCGTGCATCAAATGACCTGTGCACAAAGGTACCCGTGCATCAAGTGACCCGTGCATAAAGGTACAGGCCGCTGTGAAACCCAGTCCTGCAACAACAGCTTGTGACCTTCTGTTGTTGTGCTCTGGTATTTAGTTGGAATAGTCCACAGACAAATCAATAATTTCCTAAAACATAAATGTGCTATATGTAACTATGATTTTTGGATAAGGAATTGCCAACTCACGCATGTTGGTTGAGTTAATATCAGTGTTAAAAATCACTACTGTATTTGCCATACCTAGTCTCTCCAGGGCATGGTGCTGAAGAACACCCAAGCGGTACTAGTGGAGGATAGTGATGCCCTTTGCATTGTTATAATATGTGTCAGAGGCAGCAGGAACCTGTTCAAAGCCTCCCAGATGTGCTTGTTCCGAAACCCTCACCAGATGAAACAGAATATGTATGGGGTAGGTCGTGCTGGTTCATTTTCAGCATCATTAAGATTCCTACATTTTAGGCGAACAGACTCAAACCTATGACTCTGAGGATGGCGCCTACGACACTGAATCAGCTTCACATGTGATGGTGGGAGTAATGCACAATAGATATTTGATTGCCAGCCAGCTTAGCATTTGTCTTGGCTCCATTCTGCAGGGTCAAAAAAGCAGAGGCTTGCCATTTATAAGAAGCACTCATTATTTCTGAGACATTGCTCGATCAATCCCTCAGATGCCCTTCTCAATATGGGCAAATGTTCTGTGTCACAGATTACCTCCATAACACACCTACTCGTGAAGACACGTCAAGGGTCTGTCTGTCTCTCTCTCTCTCTCTCTCTCTCTCTCTTTCTCTCTCATCTCCTGTGGGCTTTTTCCTCCCTAGCCCAGGTATCCCTAAATCCCAAGGTAATTCCTACCGTCCAAAATATGGCTGGCTAATGGTGAGGTTCTAAGGCAATTGCCTTATCTCCCTTACTCCTTCTGGGAATTCCTAAGTGGTTCCTAACCTGGGATCCCGCAAGCAGGATGGTTTTAAAAAGTGATGCTTTCCATTCATGAAGGACTCACTTTTTCTTTACCTTTCATGCTCGTATTCCTCACCCTGATGTTCTTTCCTTCATTTCCATTCCTCCTACTCCTCCCATCTCTCCTTACTCTCTATTCCTCTGATGTTCTTCCATTTACTGCGGCTCTCCTTTGAACTCAACTACTCTCCAATCCCTCTCTTGTACTCTCCCCTCCGCCTACTCTCCACTACTCCCCAATGTCATTTCAATTCTCTCTACTTTAATCCCACTACTATCCACTATACTATCATCTCAATACTCTCTACTTCTGTCCTCTTATTCCTCTACACTACACTCTCCTCCCACTACTCTCATGCACCATGCCCGCGAGCCACCCACTAGTCCATGTGCCTTCCATGCTGCATCTGCAATCGGACTATAGTACCCAGGGTCCTTCACATGATGCACCCATACAACACTGCCCAACAGTGCCAATGAGCACTTCCAGGTCACAGAGAGCGTGCCACCAGGGAAACTCCAAGAAGACTTGCGAAGGCTGGGGACGCCACTTGACAATGGCAAAGTCTTCCTTCGCTGGCTTTACAAATAAGTTTGTGTGTTTTTTACTAAACGTGTGAAGCTCCTTTCGAAGAAGACAGAATTTACCATGCAATGCTGTGCTCACTATAACAGATGAAGAAAATATTCGAACATTTTGAGAGCCTGGATATTTGCAATGGCCCTCATTTCGAGTCGGGTGGTAGGGGTACCGGGCACAGGTAAGGAGACTGGTGCCGGTAATCCCCTACTGCCCGATTCCGAGGTCCCCGAACAGGAACCGTAAGGGACGTGTGGTCAGACCACACGTCCCTTACAGGTCCCGTTAGGGGACCAGGGCGCAAATAACGGCCTTGCCATTCACGAGCCCATTATTTGCACCCTGCCCATTCCCATTGAACCCTTTGGTGGCTCAAATGGGAATGGGGAATGGTTTGTTCAATGGGGACTTACCGGTCCCTCCAGGGTCGGAATGGACCGGTAAGTCCCCATTGAACAACACCGGAGGCGGTACCGGTATGGGAGGCAGCCATGGAGCTCATTGCTCCATGGCTACCACCATACTCAGAATGAGGGCCAATGTCCTGGCAGTGTGGGGGCAGTGCTGGCAACAGTGATGGTGCCACTCGGACTGTTCTGTGTGGAGATTGAAGAAGGCACTTCTCTGATTCCTTTCTTGAAGTTGCAAGTGAGACCTCACCGTCTTTTGTGCCACAATTTTGTCCAAGATCCATGTCGTTTATTTTGACAGACTGATCTCGTGAATAGCTATGAAGCAGACTATTGAGGTCTGTAACATGTGTTTAAGGTTCCACTTCATTTCATTGCGCAATGTTTTTCCGCTGGGTTTTTTACTGCAGATTTTTTAATGAAAAAACTCATTGGATTTATTTATTTTTTATTGTTGGGGGTTGCCCCCCGATTCCCCCATCCGCTTTAGTTTTTTATATATTCCCGAACACCCACACCCAATTTAAATATTTGTCCTACCCCCCTAAAATTCGATGAGTTTTTTGCAGCAAAAGAATTGCGGTAAAAAACCCACAAAAAACATCCCGCGATGAAAGGACATTGTACCGTGTTTGAAACTATGGCTCAGATGAAATCATTGTGCTGATCGTGGCATGTGTTCCTAACCACTGTTGTATGTCGCTGGCCAGACCCAGATTTTTATCTTCTTCTTCCCTTATTTCTTGCCCCATGGTCACAATCCGGTTTTCAAGAACATAACCCAGAGGGTTCACATCACAGACGGTGGTCTTATTATTGCTGAAAGCCAGAAGCTGGAAGAGTCAGTTCATGAGTCCTCGTTGCATAGGAGTTTAAGGGCCTCATTACACGGAAGGCGGTAGGGGATTACCGGCACCGGTAAGGGCACCGGTGCTGGTAATCCCCACCGCCCTACTACGAGGTCCCTCAGCGGGTCCCGTCCTTAACGTGTGGTAAAACCACACGTTAAGGACGGGACCCGCTGAGGGACTTCAGTGCAAATAACGGTACCGAAAATTGCAGTACCGTTATTTGCTCCTTCCCCATTCCCTTTGAGCCCTATGGGAGCTCAAATGGGAATGGGGAATGGTTCCCAGAATGGGGACTTACCGGTCCCGCAAAGGACGGAGTAGGACGGTAAGTCCCTATTCCGGGAACCCGGCCTCCGACGGCGGTAAGCTGGTAGTCATGCCGCTAATAGCGCCATGGCTACCGCCTTCCGTGCAATGAGGCCCTAAGACAGAAAAACCAAACCCTGCTTCACCTTTGTATTGCATCACATACTCATTAATTGATTTGTGCTGCTCAATGAGAGTTTAAAACATATAAAGGGATGAATTTAATCAGGATGAAAACCTCCCGTATGAGGTCGAAGAGTTGCTTGCTGGCATCGTTTTTACAGTTTGTCAATTGACGAAGTGGGGTTTGGGTGGCCTGTGAGCAGCTCCTTAATGAAGCCCAGTGTGCAGTGATGCACATATAGTCTGTTTCTTGTACACTGGTCCACATGTCCACACATCCACACTGTCACAAAAATGGTGTGTATAGCGAACGTGATCGGTGCTTTTCTAATGATCGCTAAAAGTGTTCTCTGTAAATCAGTCAATGAAGTGGTGGGAAAATGTGTATGTCTTGGTAACACATATTTTGGACAAATTAATTGAACACATTCCCCGAATGCATTGAAGTGCAATAAAAATCCAGCTTCCAATTGTGAAAACACACAGAGAAATGGTTTCTCTGGTACTTTGAAGATCTGATGAAAGCATAACTGCTGAAACCCATATGCATGCATTAGTAATGGCCGAACCCCAAACCCTCACCCATAATGATAGGCTCACAACTTGTATCAAGTGTTGGCAATAAAAGGCCGTAGTATTTTATTGTACAGATATGAGTTATGGCAATAACAATATCACATATCATGATGGCATCATACTTTTGGGCAACGGGTCCTGAGGTTACTCCCTCGGACCCGTGCCGTCTTCTTGTGTCCCAGGACTTGTTGTGGGCACCGTACAGTGCCTTGTACTTCTTTTTGCTCTTCTCCCCTTTTTGTAGGGTGGGCGGGTTCTGTGGTAAAGAAGCAAGAAGATTTGGAAGACACTGAGTAAACAGTGAACCTCCTGTTTGCTTGGGTCCCCGTTCAGGCGTCCACAAACAGATTGTGTTTACTCTGAGCATGCTGCTCTCATTTATAGGACCCAGGGAGGCCCTGGTCTTTGTTGTGTATGTGGTGGGGGCTGCTGTTGTCGCAGCCCCCGGCCGTATAGCCGACTGTCTGACCCCCTGGTGGGGGCAGATCTTTGAACCTGGGCCCTGCCTGATGGTTGTTTTCCTTATGGCGCTTAGCACCTTGCTGTTTGGATGAAGGGTGCGATGACTGTTCGCACCTTACCCTTCCGTGGCTTTTGTGCTGCCGAGACTGCGTGTCTCTGTAGCTGGGGGGGGAGAGGAGCAGGCGCGGGGAGTTTGGAGCTGCCCCTCTCCCAGCTGCCGATGGTAACAGCAGTTACCCTGCCTTGCTTGTGGGATGCCCATGCAGCATTGCCCATAACTGCTGAACCCATATGCATGCATTAGTAATGGCCGGACCCCAAACCCTCACCCATAATGATAGGCTCACAACTTGTATCAAGTGTTGGAAATAAAAGGCCATAGGATTTTATTGTACAGATATGGGTTATGGCAATAACAATATCACATATCATGATGGTATCATACTTTTGGGCACCGGGTCCTGAGGTTACCCCCTCGGACCCGTGCCGCCAAACACGGGCAGGTTGCCGGCTGACTGTGTTCCCCCAAGAGTATGCCCTAGAGAGAGCCCCTGTGAGCAAGTGTTGTATTGATTTCCCGAAAGAAATGCTCCATGCCCTGGCTAGACAGATGGGTGCCGTCATGGAGAAAAAGGTCAGGGTTGCCTAGTGTAATGGCTGGGCGTTTTATGAAACCCAGTCCTCTTGTCATACAGAATCTCTCTATCATCCTGTTCAGTTTTCTTCTGGATATGTCTATAGATTTGTAGCAGTTGGCCCCTAGCCATTTCTTTCTTGGTAAAATGGCTGAGAAGTATATTTCAGTCCCCCTCCAGTTGTGCGAAATGACTGCTAGGGTGGAGCAGATTTCTTTGCATAGGATGCGTCTAGCTGTGTTGACTAGGTCGTTGCCCCCTAGATGGATGATCAGGAATTCTGGGGGGTCCCTGTATGCCACCAGTTCTGCTAGTGTTTCATGGACGTCAGGCCAGTGTAGGCCTCTGTATCCCCACCACGAAGTAATGGTGTTTCTGAAAGGTGGCCCTTCTTTGGTCTCTTCTGCCCATCTGCCTGTCCTGAAAACGAATGAGTGGCCAACTATCCATGCTGATGGGAGTGTGGTCCTCGATTCGCCTGTTGTTTCTGTGGTGGTGGGAGTTAGGGAAAAGAAAGAACATTTTAGGGCGGATGTCTATATCAATTTTGGTATGATATATCTTTTATAACAGTCTGACTTCCATCCCCCTATGTTTTTTAGTAGTTGCGGTGCTAAACCTCCTTGCCATGCTGCAGTGGCGGCACCTATCCTGAAGGAATGAGTGCCGAAATGTTTGGGATCCCACCCTGCTCTGCTGATTGCTTTTATCAGCACTCATTTAAATTGGTAGCGGCTTAGGGCCGATGCATCCTTGTGGATTAAAAAACTCCCCCCTACTTTGGGTTGTTGTGCGTAATAGAGGTTGGTGATGCAAACCTGGCAGTTAGTTGCCTCATCGATGCAACAAATATTGATGGTTCTTTTTGCACCCGTTTTCGACTGTTGCATTTCTATGTTAACACTCTCCTGTCTCACCCTGATTTCCATGACGCCTGGGCCGTTTGTGGCCTTGGTGCTGGAAGCGATGAGTTCTCCTACCCGGAAAGCCCCGAAGTAGACTAGGAAAAAAGCTGTTTTAAATAACATTATCTCGTATGGGTGCCAACATATGGCTTCCAAATGGCTTGCTATCTGCACCAGTTTGCTGAAATCAAGGGGTCGGCGGGTGTCCACTTGTGGACCCTCTATTCTGCCCCATCCCTTCATTGCATAAGAGATGAGGGCGTTCTGGGTGGGGTCTGAATCGCCCCGTATTTTTGTAAAGTATGAAATTGCCACCAGGTGTCTTTTAGCCCAATCCCTTTTGAAACCTTGTTCCCGGGCCCATTTTAAAAATACTTCTATATCTTTAATCGTTAGTAGTTCTATGTGGTTTACATCTGTGGCCTTAAATACTGTTTGCAAACACTTACTGTACTGCGTTGCATTGGTGCTTGCCACTGCCCTCTCTGCCATCTCTGTTGGGAAGCCTGTGAGGTTGTTGGCACCCGTTGTTGCTGTGCCTGATTCTTGTTGGGCATCCCGGCATGGGCTCTCTGGCACTGGCGTTGATGCCAATGTGTTGCTGGCACCCCTTTTAGAGGTGCCTGCTTTGTATTGGTCATCCCGGCCTGCACTCTCTGGCGTTGGCGTTGATGCCGTTATTCTTGTCTTCCCATTATTGCCCAGCATTCTGCTGGTATTGGCGTCATCTGTTCTTGGGCGTGCGGCGCTAGCTCTCGGAATCTTGCCACTGGAAACGAGATAAGGCATCAGCAATGTTATTATCTGCCCCTAAAATGTGTTTCGCTTTGAGTACAACGTTTACTTGTAGTGTGACTGTTGTAATGGCTTGTAATACTTTTAGTACTAGAGAGCATTTCGTAGACCTTCTGTTTATGGAGCCCACTACAGCCATGTTATCGCACCAGATCAAAAGTTCTGTATTCGCTAGTCGCCTGCCCCAGATGTGTAATGTTAGCCAGATGGGGAATATGTCTAGTAGGGTGATGTTTCTTGTCCACGCTTCTGTTTGCCATGACTTGGGCCAGTGTCCTGCCATCCATTCGGAGTCTAGTACGGCTCCAAACCCCTTGCTCCCAGCTGTGTCGGTGTATAGGACCCTGTTTGACCGGGTATTTAAAGGCGTTTGCCAAAGTAAAGACCCGTTGAAATCTCTGAGGAATTTATCTCATGTTTCCAAGTCTTGTTTCACCTCTCTGCCTAGCTGGATGTGCAAATGTGGTTTGGTGAGTGGTTTGATTTTTAACTACAGGCTTCTGGAAAATATCCTTCCTTGAGGTATTATTTTAGATGCGAAATTGAGGCAGCCTGCTAAGGATTGTATTTCCTTTACAGTCCCCTTATCTCTCATTATCAGGTTTTGTATTTTGGCCAGGAGTTCTGATATTTTTGTTTTGGGGATTCTGCAGAGCCCCTTTGCTGAGTCTATTTCGATGCCCAGAAAAATTATGTTTGTGTCTGGTTTGGTGGTTTTTTCCCTCGCTAGGGGAACTCCCCACTGTGCGGCCATGTGCTCCAGTTTTGCTAAAGCCCGGCCGCATTCCTCAGAGTTTGGTGGCCCTGTGACCATGAAATCGTCTAGGTAATGCACTACTTTTGTCCCTGGTCTCTGCTTTAGGAAAGCCCATTGGAAAAAGGAACTGAATTGCTCAAATAGTGCACAGGATACTGCGCACCCCATGGGGAGGCATCTATCCACGTAGAATTTGTTGTTAAAAGTGAAACCTAGCCACTGCTGTGACTCTGGGTGGACTGGCAAGAGTCTGAAAGCAGATTCGATGTCCAGCTTGGCCATCAAGGGGTTTCTGCCGCACTCTTGTATGAGCCTTACCGCCTCTTGGAAATGCGTGTAAGATACAGCGGATTCTGTGTGTGGGATGCCGTTGTTTAAAGACTGGCCTTTAGAGTAGGAGAGGTGATGTATTAGTCTCATTTTCCCGGGTTCTTTTTTGGGGACCAGGCCTAGTGGTGATATTAAATAGTCCTTCAAAGGCATGACGTCCCAAGGACCTGCTACCCTGCCCAGTTGCAGTTCTTTCTTGATTTTGGTTTCTACTATATGGGGGTTGTCCCTGGCTGACTTTAGGTTCATCGGGATGTATTGTGACCCAGTGCCCTTAAATGGGATGTAAAAACCTTTGTTGAAACCCTGCCATAGTAACCTGCTGGTTTCCTTGTCTGGGTAGACGTTTAGGGCATTCCTAAAATTGCCCGGATTGATGGGCGTTCGTACTGGTTCTAAAATTGGGATATCATTCTTTCTTGGCTGGTAGTCTGGTGCAGTTACTTGCTGCATGGTCGCCGTTGCAGTTTGTGCAGGCATGTTTGTACCAGCATTCTTTGCCCCGTGTACACTGGTTTTTCCCAAAATTTCTGCATGGGATGTTGGATTTGACAGCCTGCTGTTTGTTCTGTCTGTGGGCATTATTTTTAGCCGCCCAAGTCTGGTTCCTCTGAAAGGGCTTTTCCCCTTTTTTGGATTTATCATTGTCATGGGATTTGCTTACTTGCGAATTTTTGCTATTTTTGGAAGAAGAATGCATGGTATCTTCTTCCTGGGGAGGTTCGGCGTTGAGGGTGTATACATCGTTCTGGACTTCATCCCACTCAATGGCCGGCCTTTCTGACATGCTCCTCCTAAATCTGATGTCGTATGCCAGCCATCTCTTCCCCCTCTGTGTTACTTTTACTTCCTTTATTTTATCAACGTATGCCCAAATCTTCCTACCATCCATGGGGAATTTTTCTTCATATATTGTTGCTAAGATGGCAAAGGCCTGTAACCAGTTGTCCCAGTTTTGTTCGACCTGGGCGTTACTGGCAATAGCTTTTTCTTCTATTTTTTTGGGGTCTCTGAAAGCGTCTTTCCCCTTGCGCTGGGCTTCTATTAGGGAAAAGATTTCTATAAATTCTTTGGCCCATATGGCTTCTTTGATTGTGGTATCGATGTTCCATGCCAGGCATCTTTTGTATCTATTTAATATCTCTGTTTGGAAAGATTTCATTTTTTGGTCTAATTGTGCATTACAGATTGTTACAATGTCAGTTGTATTGCTGCCGGGTGTCCCTATCGCACCCACGCTGTCTGTGCCCGGGGTTGCCCATGCTTTTAGGGCACCTGCTGAATCTGTTGCTGGAGTTGTGGAGGCTGTTGTATTTATAGCTGTGGGCGCTATTGGCAAATGCTGTATTTGTTGTGGCGGTATTGCTGTAGGTAGTGTTACGGGTGGGTTGGCAACTGTTATTGTAGGTTCTATTGCGATGGTAGGGTTTGAGGCCCCAGGTTCCCTTGTGGGCGGGGTCTGTTTCCCCCTTATTTCTACCATTAGTTGCTGTAATCCCGCTACATTCTCACATAGTTTTGACAATTTTTTGGTACCTTTTCTGGTGCCTTCGGATATTTTTCTCCTTTTTAAGGTGCAGAAACCTCCTCCTGGCTGGGTGGGCTGGTAATTCCTTCCCTGGGTAGCCGTACATGTTTTCTCTAACCCATGCCCATCCGTAGTGCTCTGCCGCTTCAATGGCTGCTAGCAATTGTGGTGATTTGGGCTTCTGCACCGGTGTTGGGGGTGCCCGTGCTTTCCGTTTGGACACCATGTTCTTCTATGCCTGCTATAGGAAAAGGAAAAAGGTTTTATCAAGGGGTTAAACTGTTGTTATCGGCGAGTTCTCTTCACCTGTTCTATTTGTTGCCCGTGCTGGATAACTGTTGACTGCTGCCTTCTTGGCCGGGTTCAGAAAATTGGGCAGCCCCCAGGCTTGATTTACTGGATTTAATTAATTGGTTTCGCTTGTGAGGTCACCCTGCAACATTACAGAAATTATTTTAAATCTGCAGTGTTCGGGCCCGCCGAGCTTGAAACTGTGTTCGCCAGCCCTGCATGGCTGTCAAGAAAAAACTAGCTCCCGGCTCGCCGTGCTACCAAGCTGGCTTGTGACTCTGCCCGAGTTTAAAACTGGTTTGTGTTATCTTGCCCCGCCTGCCTTATTACGCAGGGTTTCCGGTCCACTGTAATAAAATGTATCTCTTCCGGACATAAATGCCTATTTTTCCTCCCTCGTAGCCCCAGCGCAGTGGCTCACCTGTGAGTTATTGAATCGGAAGCCGTCTGCGCCGTGCTGTTCGAGTGCCACTCTCTTCTTCGTTCGCACTGGTTTTGGGGATGATTCCGCAGCACGCGTCTTTGTTTGTTTTGTTTTGGACACACTCACTGCTCGCTTTTCCTTCTGTGCCGAAAATGTTGAAGTTGACAGCGTCCGCGCTGCCATTCGGTTGCAACTTCTGCCTTCGTTAAGGCTGCATTGCAATTGCTTTGAACAGTACAATGTTCAGGAAGGAAAAAGGCACTGTGATGTACAGCAAACTTCAAAGATTTGCTAAAGAAGCAAGAAGATTTGGAAGACACTGAGTAAACAGTGAACCTCCTCTTTGCTTGGGTCCCCGTTCAGGGTCCACAAACAGATTGTGTTTACTCTGAGCATGCTGCTCTCATTTATAGGACAACATTGTTGTGTATGTGGTGGGGGCTGCAGTCGTCGCAGCCCCTGGCCGCCTAGCCGACTGTCTGACCCCCTGGTGGGGGCAGATCTTTGTACCTGGGCCCTGCCTGATGGTTATTTTCCTTATGGCGCTTAGCACCTTGATGTTTGGAGGAAGGGTGCGATGACTGTTCGCACCTTACCCTTCCGTGGCTTTTGTGCTGCCGAGATTGCGTGTCTCCGTAGCTGGGGGTGGGAGGGGAAAGGAGCAGGCGTGGGGAGGTTGGGGCTGCCCCTCTCCCAGCTGCCGATGGTAACAGCAGTTACCCTGCCTCGTTTGTGGGATGCCCATGCAGCATTGCCCAGACTTGTTTCTTGATTGTTTAAGAGCACTAGACTATGCAAGTGTGCTTCCAGATTTGCCATCGGGGGTGCCTAGCTCAATAAGTGATGGCCTTTGTTTGAGAAACCAAGCTCGTACATCATTTTTGGGTGATGACAAGCAAAGGCAGCTTTGTTTTGTATCTTTCAAGTCAAGGAGAGGTCGTTGCTGGAGGCTGGCTCAGGAAATTTAGGGAAGGGTTAATAAACAGCAGTGGAGGTAGAGTAGTGCAGGAGTAAGTAGAGTATGGGGATGTAGTGGGTGATTGGTGACTCAGCGAGTCATGTTTAGGGTATGTTAATGGTTTGTTGAGGTGTTCTGCATGACACATTCAGTAATTGGAAGCGAGTGAACAACACAAGTGTCAACTGCTTTAAGCTTAGGGTGATGGAATACCTACGAGAGCACATGCTTGTTGTATTGTTCAATCCTAAAAGGCAGCTGGAGTGAAAGTCATGCGGGGATGTTTTTTTAGGGAGAAGCAGCTGAGATTCAATGATGCAAGCGATACAGAAGCCTGTGTCCATCTTTTGTAGTGACCAGGCCCATGCCCTTAAGTGACAAGTTGGAAGAGAAGGAGAGAAGCCCTGGGGCAGTAAGCGTGAGTCTCATTTCTCCGGTTGATTTTGAGGGGGGAGATGGCAGCAAGTCAGGAAGTTAGCTAACACAACAATCAAAGTCCTTCTCTTGCAGTGAGTGGATGAGACATGCGCCCCCAAGGGACCCCAGAGAGATGGATCAGAGAATCCATGGTGGCAGCTAGTGTGAGACTCACCCTTGTTTGATTTGCTATGGTGGACGCATCAGAGGGTGGGGCAACACTTCGGAAAATGTCAACACTTAAACAAGTCAAACGCAGATCGAGACCTGTTGCTTTTAGTCGTTTGACATCTTCAGCAATGCTTGTTGTGTTCACTGGATATGCCAGAGTTGCACATGGCCAATTGAAAGTAAAATGGAACAGTATAAATGCATGCATGGCTGTTGCACCAAGATAATGATGTGTTATCTATATAGCGCTTTAGCCAATGCGCTTTACAGAGGCCATATTTACATACAATAACACACAACTGAAGTTGGTACTCATTCATTGACCTTGGAATGATGAAAGTCTGAGTTGGCCTAGCCAGGATTTGAACTTGTGGCATGCAGACCCAACACAGATTGCAGAGAGTGCTCAAACCTCTGAGGTATGTTACCACCTATAAAGAGCATCCACTGATATGGACAGAAAATGTGTGCTTGCAGCTCATGTTACTAGGGGCAGCAGGGGGAGGCGTAAAGATCTTACTTGGAAAAGATCAGGGAAGTGTGGGAGAACATCAGACAGTGTCGTTGAACAGTGTGAGGACATTTAAAATACCAGGTCTTAATCTACACCACATCATTTACTAAAAAGTCAAAAAATAATTATGATGAACAATACAAAGATTATTCTCCATCAGGTATGTGCATTGCTGCTGAAAATCAGTGATAATGAGCACAGGATGAGGAAACACACAAAAGGCACTAATCAGAAAGCACATTACATCATTACATGGCATCCAGAACACCATTTTCACCACCGGCACCATTGCTCTGAGGTGGCCTCAGGCTGTGTGTTGTCTGGTCACAACAAAATGCAAATCTGTGCAGTGCTTTACACAGACTAAACAGCAACCATCTCTGGCCACTAGAACACTTTTCTAAAAAATGGTATGCCGAATGAAGGTGTGGACCTTCTATCATCTTCTGTCTGTTCTAAGGTACCAGAACTTGGAATGGTGAAGAGATTCATGAGTTGTTGCTAAAATCTCCTTTAGCTGGAAAAATCCATGCAGAACCATGATATTCCTATTAGTTAAGACCTTGCACAGCAACTTCTGTTGCTCACATTCTCATTGACAGCATAGCAAAATGTATCCACTGCCTTCTCTCTCTCTCCTTCCCCTGCTGACCTACCCATCTGCTGCACTGACTGTCTGATTGGCAATCGTAAGAGTCTCCATGGATACCAGGCTTCTCTATGATCATTCCCTCTTGCACTGCCTCTGGGTCTACCGCGTACTTAGGGGATGTAACCGTTACCCCTTCAGGCCCCTGCATCCTCTGCACTTTGCCAGAGCCGCGCTGCCCTGGCCGCACTTACTCAGAGCATTGCTGCCCTGATTGCACTACCCCATTCCCTCACCCTGGCACTTCCCCTCTCCCTTCCCCCTGCACTTTGTGTTGCTGCACTTGCACGATCTGAATGATACAAGGCCTAGTAAGATTCTCTTGTCCTCCCTCTGTCTTCCCTCCCTTGTTTTGTCGTGTCTAGAAACACTTGTGAACAGACGCATTATAAATGACACATCATATCATAACACAGAAGAGAAAATCTCAGTCTCTCTGGCTAAGCACATTGTAGGTGTTCACTGCCTGTTAATCCGTGCATTTCAATCCTCTACAACAAGCTAAAATGTGCCAAAGGACGAGTATGTCAGTCATATCCCCTGGACTCCAGCAATGATTAGCAGTGATCCCATGGACGTCATTTAGGGGTATCCTGGGGTCACAACTGCGACCCCTGTGGTCTCCCTTGCCACCCCTAAAAATAATAGAAATCCAACAAAAAAACAGCAACATGTGGCTCTTTGTTTCTGGAGTGGCTGGTTTTCTGATAGCTACAGCTGGTAAAATAGCTCAGTGAGTTAAGCGCTGGCTGCCGCAATGTGTGTATGATCTTCAGGTTGCAGGTTCGACTCCCAGCCAGGTCAACTCAGCCTTTCATCCTTCTTAGGTTGATAAATGAGTACCAACACAGGTTGGGTGATATTGTATGTATATTTGTTCTATATGAAGCGCTTAAGCGTGAGTGCTATATAATAACACATTATTATCATTAGGCCTTGGACGTCTGCTTGTATTCACATTGATTTGGTAATATGGGCCTATACGCACTGATATTAACGATACATATGGTGATCCATTCTTGTATGAAATGTATATCACTTTACTGAGATATCTTTTTAGTAGTGTACTCAGAAACAATGTTATGTGATGCCATTTCTGTTTTGTTGAGGGGTGAAAGGTCATGTTGCATCACTTCCCGTGATGCCACTTTGCGGTGGGGTCAAATGACATCCCTTCCTGTGATGTCATCAAGAGGCCAAGGGTCATGTGATGTCACTTCCGCTACCCCTGGAATTTTGGTGAAATGACGTCCCTGAGTGATCCCCCATTCTGTTAGGCCAGTGCTGTGGGAGCGTTTGAGCCTGGCCAACAATATAATAGGTCACATAACAACTAGTGCCTGCTCAAAGCTTATTTGCTTAGTATGTTGGCAATATACCTCCTGCCCCACTCTTTTGTGGAATACCCTGGATTCCTGTGGCATATGTGAACATTTGATCACCTCTGCATGGAATCTCCTGGTCAGCATGTTTTCTCTCCAAAGCATAGCAAATGTACAATGAGGTATTGGATATAGTCGGTTGAGTATTGCAGAAGACCATGGGACAAAAAATCCACTTCGGCACAGACATGTAGAGTAGAGATAAGAACATTGACTACATGGCAATCACAGCACCCCAGGTTAATATTACTTCCTTAAGTAGACAAGAAAGATCCTGGACCAATTCAGGAACGCAGTAGATGTACAGAGTTCCACACCAGGTCATGTTGTTCATTCAATGGATTAAGGTCAGAATCCACATCTGGGTGCAGATGGAATAGGTGGAGGCTATGGTGTGGCTAAGGTTTCATAATTTGCATTTGGGATTTGTATCAGCAGAGAAGGGATCACATGTCCTCGCTGCCTTCAGCCTGATAAATTGAAAGGACATTGCACATCTCCACATTGCACATCTCTTTCCCCTCCTGGTCACACTGAAAAGGTCACTGTGTCTCAGGAGATGGCCTTACCAAGCAAACTATACCCTGCACCAACTATAGGTGTGCCACAATTTGCTATTGCACACCCTGAAGACCACAGTGGCCACCCGTTGTGACTTTGCATTTCAATGCTGGACAAGCCCCATGAGCAGTGGAATGACATAAGAGATTACTGCAACACTCACAGCATAGCTCCAGATAGTGTCAAAGGCAGCTGCTATCTAATAACTGCTCCATACCACAAACTTTGAAGGAGGTCTTCTAGTGAGTTTGTTGTCCCCATGTGTTCCTCAGTGAGGTTCTCCCACTTGTGTACCTGTTAGAGCTGAATATGACCAGTGTGTAATGGGTCAGTAACTTGGCAGCTGAGGCCAATGCTACATAGCTCATAAGTAGCCGACTACCAACCTTGCATGGCAATCCACAGCCAGGTGGATTTAAAGGTATAATTGAGACTGACTTTCTTTATGGCCCCAAATTGGAAGGTAAAACGTGTTGTTTTTTTATCTGCATGTGTCAGGGGTACAAGGACTTGTAGAAAACAAGTCACAAGATAAAGACACTGCAAATTTGAAAGGATGATTTGCTCCAGCTCTTGTATCATCACTTGGGGAAAGAATGCAGGGAGCAGAAAGAACTTCAACCAGCACACATTATGCAAGCTACAGCTGAAATGGCAAGCTCAAGATTGACAACATTAACTGTTGAACACATCACTGACCCTAATAAAGTCTTTGAGAACAGTGCAGGTACAGCCTGAGATGAGGTGATGCTTTAGGGTGCCCCCTACTGACTCAGACATCTTCAATTAGATGGGGCATTAAAAGGAACAGGCATTGTACTATCAGCTGCACAGATGCTTGATGTCTATCTACTGGACTCTTCGCCCATGGGAAGGGATGAAGACGCAGTACAGTCATTTTACAGCAACCAATCTGCCTGCCCAGTGGCACTTGCACAATTTACTTTTGAGTCACTAAGCTGCCTCCCTCATGTGAGCGAGGTTTAATGTGGATGTGGTTTCGTCTCTTACGCAGGAGAAGTCTTTCAGTCCTGCATGTCAATCAATTGGCAGCTACTGACTCATGGTCCCTCAGAGGGCAAGGTCCCACAATAAAGTAACTAGGTTCTCCTACAGAGTGCTAAAACCAGAAAAGTGAATGGTGGAAAACTTGGATGAATCTGAACTACTGGTCATTCTCTGGGCAACCTTCCCCATCATAGTTTTTTAGCCCATCTGCGCAATTGCAAAAGGGGTCCAGCCATATGCAAATCAGTCAGTTACTGCCACCAATGGGAGCAGCCTTGCCCAAACTGATAGGCCAGGTCCCGCCTGCACAGAAACACAACCAATCCGAGACATGCTTCGGCATTGTTGGGCCTCCCTAGTGTGGTGCAGCTGGGTTTATTATGTCACAGAAAGCAACGGACACACGTCTCGCCATGCTCTCTCTCACATAGCAAGACAAACTAAAACCAAAAAAGTGATGGGTGGAAGGTTTTGAACGAATCGGAAACACTGACATTGCTCTGGGCAACCTTCCAAACCACCATCTTTTAGCGCGTCTGCGCCATGGCAAAAGGGGTCGAGCCACATGCAAATCGGTCAGGTACTGCCACCAATGGAAGCAGGCCTGCCCGAACTGCTAGGCCAGGCCCCCTCTGAACAGACACACAAGCAATCCCAGACATGTTTCAGCCTTGTTTGGCCTCCTCAGTGAGGTGCACCTTGGTTCATATGGTGCAGTGAGCAAGGGACGCATGTCTGGGCATAACCTCTCTCACATAGTGAGACAGACTGAAACCAAAAAAAGCGATAGGTGGAAGGTTTTGAATGAACCTGAACCACCGGTATTGCTCTGGGCAACCTTCCACAACACTGCTTTTTAGCCCGTCTGTGCCATTGCAAAAGGGGTCCAGCCATATGCAAATCAGTCAGGTAATGTCTCCAATGGGAGCAGCCCTGCCCAACTGCTAGTTCAGGCCCCCTCTGCACAGAAACACAAGCAACCCCAGACATGTTTCGGCCTTCTTGGGCCTCCTCAGTGAGGTGCAGTTTGGTTCCCTATGGTGCATCGAGCAAGGGACCCACATCTGAACATACCCTCTCTCTCAAAGGGAGACAAACTAAAACCAAAAAAGTGATGGGTGGAAGGTTTTGAATGAATTTGAACCACTGGCATTGCTCTGTGCAACCTTCCACATATCCGTTGTTTAGCCCCTGTGTGTCATTATAAAACAGGTCCAGCCAAATGCAAATCAGTCAGGTACCCCACCAATGGGAGCAGCCCTGCCTGAACTGTTAGGCCATGTCCCCTCTGCACAGAAACGCAAGCAACCCCAGACATGTTTCAGCCTTGTTGGGCCTCCTTAGTGAGGTGCAGCTTGGATCCCTACGGCACAGTGAGCAAGGGACACACTTCTGGGCATACCCTTTCTCACATAGGGCGACAAACTAAAACCAAAAACGTGATGGTTGATTGATGTCTCTCTTCTGGACTCCTTGCCCGTGGGAAGGGATGATGACTCAGTACAGTAATTTTACAGGAACCGATCTGCCTTCCCAGTGCACTTGTGTAAATTGCTTTTGAATCACTAAGCTGCCTCCCTCATTGAGAGCTGTTTACTGTGGCTGGGGTTTTGTTTCTTACCACAGGAGAAGCCCTTCAGTGCTGTATGTCAATCAATTGGCAGCCACCCACTCAGGGTCTATCAGAGGGCAAGGCCTCGCACTAAACTTCCCAGGTTCTCCTACAGAGTGCTTGCAGTGCAGCCAACTAAAGTTTACATGCTCACACACAGACCGGTGTCTCTCTGAATTGGTTGGAGGCTCCCTGTGAGGTCAGTACCGCCCCATAACTACCTCATTTTTCCCCTTCACATATGGGATGTAAGAATGGTACAGCCGCATGTGCCTCGCAGTGTTGATCACAACACGAGATTAGACCGCGCTCCTGGATTAAAGGTACAATGTAATACAGCCTCATAATCTTGTCCAAGTGGTTTGATGAAATGTGGACATTGCCCTCTGGGATGCAGTCTTCAGTGGCCTGGCAACAGAAGCATGATTCCAGAACTACTGCCACCAATTGGGCAGGCTGGTCAGGTGCAAGAGTTTTGGCATAGCATGCTGATGATGCCAAGTGGCACTCTGGCCATGGGACACACTGAGATTCACTTCCTCATCAATGCAGTGGCAGTGACAGTGGTGGCAGGCAGGTTGCTCTTGGACTCCATGGGTGCAAGGGCTCATTCGGCCAGTACATTTCTTAATGCTACTGGAACATTTGGTTTCTTATTGTTATCATATTCAGGGTGTGGCCTTTGCCCTTAACTTTTTACCCATGTCTAAACTTCTTTCCAGAGCCCTCCACCATGCAGAAGCACCTGGTCTCCTCCCCTCAGATGTTCTTAACAGCTAGCATTGGAAGATACCCCTTACTCCTTTTTAAAAGCACTGTCTATAAGCACTGCCCCACAGACGAAATTCCACCAGGCAACCACCCTTTGCTCTTTTGCTCATGAGCATGCTGTTTCCAGTGATTGTTTTTGTCCTGCCCCTGTGCCCTAATTTGTGCCCACCTTCTCACGACGCATAGTTGTGTTGCAGAGTGTGCAGACTGCAATGTGGTCATTGTTCTTATCAGTAGGGGAAACATTCCAGGCTTTTGATGTGGGTGCTTTCACACTGGCAATGTAAGTGACCAAGCTGTCTATTTTTGGTGGATCTGGTAGATCCTGTAGTGCACAAGATGATATTACAACCCTAAGCCAACCAGGAATTCTCGACATCTATCTGTTGCTGCCACTGCCTTTTTAGTCATATTTTGACTACTTGTCCTACAGTGGCTCATTTTGTTTGGCCTAACCAAAACTTACACTGGATGGATAGCACAGAGATGATTTGTTGTCGCTGCTCTTTTGCACTTGAACGCACAGGTTCAAGGATAGCAGTAGCGCCACTATCATCATCATTAAAGTGCATCAGTGATTCTTGCACCTTCCTTTTATCAACACCCGGAGGAGTCCAGAATGGGTACGTTGCATCATCATCATCATCATCATCATCACCTAACAGTGGGGAATGGCTGCCTCTGGTCTTTTCCTCGCGTTTACCATTCCCACTTCTCCTGAAGGATTTGCCTTTTCTGCATACACAGCTGGACCATTTTGCATGTTGTCCAGCGCTTGCCCTTCCTCCTGTGACTGGTCCATGCCACCGAAGATTGTCTCCAACACTACAGCATCATTTAACTCCTTCCACCCATGACTTACGTTGGATGTTGAAGTGGGACTAGATACAGCAGCCCTTCCTTATTTACTATTGGTTCTGTTACTAGTGGATGCCCCGGGTACATAAGACAGTAGCCGATATGGTTTTCAGAAGAATTGGGATGGTTACAGACTAAGCCACATTGATGGTTCTCCTGGAGGTGGGCACTTACTTGCTTGCCCCAGCTTTCCAGCGTACTTCTTTGGAGGCATTATTTTGATGATGTGGCTTCTTAGGTAATGGAATACATTGATTGATTGATTGATTGATTGATTGATTGGTCTACCTGCATGGAAGAGAAACAAAATATATAAGTATTCAGGCACTACATGCAAACATTCAATGTATGCCCTCATTTTCATTTGCATTATTCAAGGTTTGCAAAGAAAATTATAAATGTTATGGAACAGATATTATTTATATTGTGATTAAGTGTGTTTATACATGCATTATATACTAAGCAAGTGAACGTGAATAAGCTTCTGGATTTGGCTGGAGCAATGGTTCCGTAAAAACCAAAATGGGCAAATTACTGTTTGTGCAAATTTCGTCAAAATAGGTGCACTGTGCACTTATTTATTTTTTGCTAAATGGGCATATTCTGAGGATATTGTTTCTTCTTTTTCAGTTTTGATGGTGCCATCAGTGTACAATAGTGCACCATTTTCTCGTAACAGTGCCATTCTCGCTTGTGTTTCTTTATTACACACACCCCAGTCAAATAAATGTACCCATAATTTGAGAGACAATAAACAATTTATGAACAATGCTATTGCGACAAAAATTCGATTATTAATCTGAAAAAATAATAATCAAGGTGAATTAAACAAATATAGTAATTCATGAAGATTAGTATACTGACAAAAAATAATATTGATCAGAAATAATATTAATCAATGTATATGCACACAATGTAGTAATTCATGAACACTTTTACAGTAATGATAATCATATTGATTATAAAGAATAATAAAAAACAAGGTGAATAAAAAGTATGAATTCATGAAACATTTCAAAGTGAATATTGATAAGAAATATTCATAATAAAGTGGAATACAAATGTAGTAATTAATGGAAAATATCACAGTGACAAAAACATTAATATTGAGCAGAAATAATGATAATAATAATAATCACAGTGGATATAATAGGGTAATAATTTGGGAAATGTACCACAGTGACAACAATAACAACAGTGATTACAAATAATAATAGCACAGATACAAAATCAATATAGATCAGAAATAAAAATAATCAGGGGGAATTACCAAATCATGAATTCATGGAAAATACAACAACAAAAATAACATTGATCAGAAATAATGATAATCAAGGTAGATAAAAAAAAATCACGAAACATATAAATGATCAAAAATATTAATATTGAACTTATGTCTTCACATAAATAAAGAAAATATGGTAAATTGTTAAAACTACCACAGTAACAAAAAATAGTGTGGATCAGAAATAACAATAATCAAGCCGAATAAAGATATATTTAATAAATAGTACAGGGAAAACAAAATATTAGTAATGCAAAAAGTGACACCATTGACAATAGTTTTTAAAAATATCAACACATAATCAGTCATTAAAAATAAATGAAGAACACAATATCTACAGGCACTGAAGTTAATTGACAATCAAATTGCCCCCCAAAATATCATTGCAGATGTGTAAACGTTATATATTACCTCATGTTTAAAGCATTTCTTTTTTATTTTTTTATTAGTGCATTTGGTTATAGATACAACACCCTTCTTGCACATTTGCATATTATAATCAAAATAACAATATAATAATCAACATGATTGAAAATAAAATAAGACTCGATAGCAAAGCCCATGCCAGAAAAATATAGATTGTAGAGCAGTGGGGCTAACACGCAGCCCTGTTTCAGGCCGAGATTGGTAGCTATTTCACTCGTAATCCCTCCAGTCTGATTGGTGCAAACTACTACAATGGTGTCAGAGTGCAAAGAGGTAAGAAAAAGTAAAAGAGATACATCAATCCCCCATTTTTTTTTTGTCCAGAGCAGTGGGTGAGAAATAGGGTCAAATGCCTTACTAAAATCTATAAAACCACAAATAAAGTTCACCACATGTTTTGCCCTTACAATCAGAAACGATCAAGTGCAAGGTGCTAATATTATGCAAGGTATTGTGGCATTTGAGAACATTTGTCTGAAAGGGGGATAATAGTCCTTTAGCTGTAGCCCATTGTGAGGTTTTTAACAATATGGTGCCAAAGATCTTTTGGCTAATGTCCAGCATTGCCAAACGTCTATAATCATGTGGGTTGGCCCAACACCCCTTTTTAAAAATGGGGATCAAAATTGGTTTACGCCAGCTCAGAGGGATAGACCCACTAATTCAAATTTTATGATACAGCTGCTCTTAGACAAAAAGCCCCAATTTGGGGATTTTAATTCAATAACACATTAGCCAAAGAATCAGTGCCAGGACTTTCTAATCTGCGTTGGTAGTGGAGAATTTATGGTGCCTAAGCCAATTCTTATATTGTGTGGAAACGTGTGCAATCATCTTCTTTTTCACATGCCACTTGTGGTTAGAGTTCTTCTTAATCAAGATACATTTTTTGCGATACGACTTCTTAGCATGGTGCCTAGCAATGTCGAAAATACTGTTTTTTTTTTGTTAAATCAACCAAGGAGCCCTGATCCAGGTTCAACAGCTTTCTCAGGTAAAGCATCAAACGAGACAGGTCGCAATAATTCTTCTCAAGCCACCCCAGGAGAAAAACTTTATTAGAATGTATAAAATTACAGATATTAGAAACTGTGTTTCCACCACATATTATAACTAGAGTCATCAGGAAACAATGGGATGGCAGGCAGCAAATGAGAGCGATTTAAATCACAAGCAACCACAATATTAACATCAGTACAATATTCAAACCATTTGCAAAATATCTTGTCAACAGTGATTAAGATCTCATTGGCAGCAATCCCAACTGGGGTCTTTAGATCTAAAAAATCCGGGTCTTAATCGATATGGGAAAGAGATCACTAAAGATTGCAGACATAACATATGGTGTTGTAATTTCAACACAGAAAGATTTTAAAATTAGTTCGGACTGGGCTCCAATTGCAAGGCCTCCAATCTGGCGGCCCCTAATTCCACAATTCCACGAGTGGCAGGGGTGGTGAAGAACGTGGTAACCATCGAAAACGAATGCTTCGACTGCCCATGTTTCTTGTAAAATAAAAACTTCACAAGATTTGATGTATGTTAAGCCCAGAAGGTTTACCAAGGAAGAGTGAAATCCGCAAGTATTCCAGCAGTCCCGCTTAAGAGTGTGAAAGAGGCTATGTTGTCAGTAATTATCCAGATCCAAAGAATCTGGAACCCAGAAATTAGTTTCTCTGCTACCCATACGATTTTCATGGGGATAAGCAGTTGCTGGCTGCAAAATGGGCCTCCCCATAAATTGCAGCTTATCAGGGATAATAACCTTTTTTTCTAAAGATAAGATAATGGGAATCAAGGTTATCAGGTACCCTAACAGTTTGCTTACAGCAATTCTTAAGTTTATACCCCATTTGTAACAGGGTTCCAGCACAGGTACACAGCAAGGACACTACTGCCGGGGAGGCAAATTCGATTAGAACCCAATTAGAAGCACTATCCCACTTGGGAAGCTCAACATATAACAAATAATCACTATTGATGGATGCGAGCCAAGGGATGCTTTTCCACATAGCTAAAAGAAAGATACAATTTAGAAATGGGCTGTCAGCTTTTGGCAATAGTTCTTCTAATTTCACTGATTTGCCCAATGGAGGTATAGCATTGGGCGCTCGATAGCGAATACAGGCTCTCGAAAAGTGATTTGTAGACACCCCGGAGGTCGAAAGAGAAGGGACATTCACTCCATGTGCTGCATAAGACTGACAATAGGGGTCGGTTGAAAAACAGATCTAGCTTCAGATAGAAAATTATAATTTTAATCTGTATGATTGGTAGCAGTCTCAATCCTATTTGATGCCTTGTGCAAAGTAGTCATGCTGCTGGGGCGAATCTACTTATCAAAGAAACCCTGCAGCACAACTTGTCTTGTTTGTGCCATCGCCCTGATCCCTGGTTATTAAAGTTCTGGACGTAGGTGAAGAAGCTTTGCGGGCAGCACGGCTCAAAATAGGCACTGGCCCTCATTACAACCTTGGCGGAGGACCATGGTGCTATTAGCACCATGGTCCATCCATGCCGCTAAGGTTGGTTACGATTCCGCCATGGTGGATGGCGGAATTACCGCCCCATTACAAGGTGAGTAGGGCGGTAATTCCCCATTCACCAATGGCCCGTTCCCCATTCCCATTTTTGCCCCATAGGGCATAATGGGAATGGGGAAGGCGATAATTACGGCACCGTAAATTACGGTTGCCGTAATTATCGCCAAGGTCCCTTAGCGGGTTGGTTTTTAACGCCTGCAAAAAGCAGGCGTTAAAGTCACCATCCCGCTAAGGGACCTTGGCCCTCATTACGACCCTGGCGGTAAGGGGTTTACGCCAGCGTTAGCTGCGCCGACCCCTTACCGCCAACTACGAGTTCCCAGAGCGCCATGGTCATTTTTCCGCCCGCTTTTTGCGGGCGTAAAAATCCATGGCGCTATGGGACCTCGGTGTTAATTACGCCACCGTAGTGTACGGTGGCGTAATTAACACCTTCCCCACTCCCATTGAGCCCTATGGGGCCGAAATGGGAATGAGGAAGGGTAAATGGGTCAATGGGGACTTACCGCCCCGCCGACCTCGGAATGGGGCGGTAAGTCCGCCATCCGCCATGGCGTAAAGGGACTTTGCGCCATGGCGGAAAAGTCCGCCGATGGCGGTAAAAATCCGCCAGGGTCGTAATGAGGGCCCTTGTAATCAGGCGGTAAGTGTTTAACGGCGCCAACGCTCTTTACGGCGCCGTTAAACACTTACCGCCTGGGTTGTAATGAGGGCCACTGTCTTTGAGAACACCACTCGCTTATCAGGCTGAAATAATTTACGAGCTGGTTGGCGTTTCCGGCGCCTTTTTTCGCACACGTTTAAGGGACTATTAAGCTTGTTATATGAAGCTTTGATGAGGTCTTCCTCTGTATCTGCAATTAAATTTAAAGGAACCTTTTGAAGAACTTTCTCCTTAATGCCTATTTGATCTATACTGTTCACTCTGCCCTTCATTCGCAAAGGATCACAAGTTATATCAGACTTTGCAGAAGAGTCACCCTTTGTCAGCACTATAGCCACAGACTGTTGCATATGGGTACTCTGATTACAGTCAAGAAGCACATCCACTACCTTTGCAACAATACATTTCAATTCATGCTGTGCTGCAGCAATACTAGAGCAAAGACTGATTAGGGCATCAATTTTGGAAAGAATTAAGTATCGAGCCATTATTGTCCATACAAGGGGAGCAATGGGGAGTGCTGTTTTCAAGATTGCTGGATACATCAGCAGGAGTAAATGGTTCAAAAGCAGACACTGCAACCAGGGCTAGAGCAGTTGTTATCTATACATCCTGGGAAGGAGCAATGGTGGGCTCAAGGAAACCAGTGATTTTTAATTGTGTTGTAGAGATAATTTAAGATTTGTCTTTTTTGGCACATCGTTTGGATCATTAGTGCATTTTGAAGGGCTCAGTGTTCACTTCACCATGTTAGATAACCGCTGTGTAGACCGTATCTGCGTTGATTGGTAGATTTCATGTAGGCAGAAAATGTTACAAGGGGGAATAATAGTAATGCAAAAGTCACTTACCATTCCACAAAAACAGAACGGAGGAGGCAGGGCCCCCAGGGACTTGAGAGGGAGGGATTTGACAGCCGCGATACAAACCGGTCCTCGAAAGCTAACTCGACAAGTACAAGGAGAGGGAGCCTAGTCCACAACACAACCAAAGACCAGAAAACGCATTGCACTCATAGAGTCACTAATTCACAGCTTCCAACGATGAAGTGTAATATAGTCTCAAGTTGGCAGATGTTGCTTCTGCTACTGCAAACCAAGTGCAGTGTGTACATTAATTAAAACATCCAATTAAGAGAGCCAGGGTTCACAGATCATTCACTGCACTCCAACACACTGCAGATCCAATATAGCTCCAAAGCCTGATACCAACTATGGGATTGTTCCTGGGCAACAGCAAAGGATGACAGGGGAACTCACATACCCAAACACTGGGTGCTGACTGCACTCACCAGATGATTCCGCCATGCCTCTAGTGGTTTACCAACAGTAAGGCAATGGCCTATTTTCCAGACAGAGAAAGACCCTCCGCTCTCTGCTCGGTGACCCATTAAGATCATAGAGTCCTAGGATCACAGGGGGTTCGGAAGCGTTCTCCAGACGGAGCTTCTCATGTCTCAATAACTGCCGGATTCCTGGCTCAACCTCCTGACTAGAGAAAAAGACCTGCTGTTGTGCACAATCCTCTCGTGTCCTTAGTGCAAAAAAACATTTATACTGCATCCAATAATGCATTTTTTCTTTAATTTGAAGCCACTCTGTACTCTCATTCCCATCTTATTGAAATAGAAAACAAAGTACCTGGCAGTGTTTTGCCTGTCAGCACACTAAACAAAGTAATGGCTGAAGAAACAAAATGGCTCCCAATACCAGCAGCTCCAAATCAGAATTCATCCTCTTCCCATTCTCACTGCACTTCCACTAGGCCCATTTCTGCATTGTTCTCTGCCTCTGCCTCATCTCTTGTGCTGTACACTGTGCATCCACTAACAAATCACCATTTTTGTTGTCAAGATAACATTACATAATGAAGTTGTCGCCTGGGCATCAGCCTCCTCCACATGTGCTCTACCGGTCTCCAAACAATTGGAAAAAGTAAACAAAAGCTTTACCAATATTAAACCAATAATTCGATTAACTATGTTTTGTGTGGAAACAATGTGAGGATCACACAGCAGGCCAAAGGATGGATTCCAGATTATTCCAGACAGGAAGCTGTGGCCCATCACACTCCCAGGCCAGCCACGAGAAAATAATACGTCAGATGTAAATAGAAGATGTCAAGTCTGCTTGCTACCTGCAGTGCTTCGAATGCAACTCTCTATCACCCTTTTTTACCTAGTTTGGGTTACAAAATGGCAGCAGTGTTTTGTTAGAATATTTTTCTGCACCTTCTTCCTTAAAAATGCAGATAATGTTAGCAGAATGTATTCTTCGATTATAGCTGTTGGCAATGGGGAAAATGCAGCAACTCCAGAACACCATTCATCAGGTTAATACTCACATATGTCTGTATGTTCACGTAAATGATTTGAGGGCATTTAATTTGCTCCAGCAGAAAACATTGCAACTTCGTTAAGTTTGTGACATTTTTCAATAAGGTTCATGAAGTCAAGGTGATATCCAGCAACTTCTCTCAGTCCTAGGTCCAATCAATTTCATGCAAGCTCTCCTGGTTAAGGAGGATTCTCACCGTTTTGGAACTGGAAAGATGAGTTTGGCAATTGTGGCTCTGGTATTGCAAAGAATTCACTATGCAAATAGTTTCTTTCTGAGACTGGCTACCTATATAATACAAAGCTATAGTCACTTGCAAAGGGTGCAGCCCTTTACTGACCTACATTAAATTCAAGTTGTTGTGTGTGGTTCTTCATGCTAATAAATGTCCTGCGCGTACTTTTACAATCAACAAACTCCATCTATAGGTTCCTGGAAGGACCCGCAAATAGTCAAACCAACTCTAACTAGTGGTCCCCAAATGTAACAAAACATAAACTGTAAGCAGGTCTTTAAACTATCTGTCAAAGCATATCTGGATCTCAATCCCTGAACTGCAGAAGGAGAGCGCCCAATTTCCTAACTCTAAGAACACGACCGTTCCAGCACTTTGATTCCTGAATGGACAATGTGTATCATCAGTATCATCATCAGTAGTGTGTCCTGGATATCCAATATTCATTGTCAAGAGGCCAACTGCGGAGTTAACATGCTGCATAAGGTCAAGCTCATAAAATAAGATTGATAAGATATGATAAGATAAGATGACATAGCATAGCATAACATAACATAACATAACATAACATTGTTCTGATGGCTACAGTTCCATTGGAAGAAAGTGACAACCAAGCCAGTGGAGTTGGGAATTTCCCTCCAATGCTGATCCCTTTCTCATGACAGAAACCCATTATAGATGTGTGTGTTCATTTAAAAAGACTTTTATTTGACACAATGTCATCTAGCCACAGTTACATGTGCAAATATGCAAAACTACCAAATATAGTGACAAAAAATGCAACCATTTTTAAATTAATTCACTAATACATTAAAATGTTATAGCTAACAATACATATTAAGAGTACCACCAGTGCCAGATCATCCATAAAATACACCACTTTGTTCAATCCTGTTTGTCAATTCAATAGTCATGGCTCTATGCTTCACTCCTTTAACTTGTTCGCCCTCACCCCCCCAGGCTTCAGATAAATAGGTGGCCACACAGTAAACCACTTTGATTTGATTTTAGCTCCTTTCTTAAAAAAGTGGAGTGCTGCGTTTACGTTGTGGATGCCATTTCTAGTCAGTAATGAAATTAAGAGCCTACCTCTAATGGCCTGGTAACCGTCACAGAAAAAAAGGAAATGCGGCAGCGACTCCTCTGCTGACAAGCACACGGGACACAGACCATTCCCATTTGGGACCCAATTATTTGTAACACCCACCAGATTCAAGTTAGACACTCTGTACCTTCTATACAAATTACGGAAATACTGAGGCCTAACTATGTCTGGATAGTTTTCACACCCCAGACGTGTCTTGCTAGCCAAACAGAAGGGGCCCCCTTAGAGATGACCGGGCACTGTACTTTGCTTTTATCTGTGCTACGTGAGTTGTTACATGTGGGTTCTGCCAAAGGTCCAACAACTCCAATTTCCCCCAATAGACTTTTGACATGCTGGAACCATGGCAGAGATCTCCCACCTTTAGCGTCTAAAATGTGAAATACAGCTTCTTGGTATATTTTCAGCTCTGGTGTTGACCAGAGCCTCAGCCAAAAGAAAAGCTGGTCTGAAATTGGCCTCTCTCTGTATGGGTCTCAATCCCAATTCCATGTATAATATGGGGACAGGTGAGGATTTAGGGAGCCCCAGAAGTTTCTTTAAAATGGCTCTCTCAGCTCGGCCTAATTTGTTACAGTTCGCGCTACCCCAAATTTCAGCCCCGTACATAGCAGCAGATTTTTTCCTGAGTAGAAAACATTCCAATTGCTGGTGAATTCGGACCTTGGCCATGTAAATAAAAGAACATTACAATCCCCTCCACACATTTTTCTATCTGCAAACAAGATGTACCCACTTGCAGAGGCCAATTCCTCGGGTTGTTAAATCTTAGGCCTAAGTACTCATATTCCTGAACTTGTTTGAGGGGGGATTTCTTAATGTGTACCACCAGTTTAGAAAATGTACTGAATTTCGGGTGGAAAATCAACACTTTGCTTTTAGCCATATTTATTTCCAGGCTGAGCTCAGAAAATGTTTGCAGGGTAGACCTGAGGCCTTTTGGTGATGTAGCTAGTATAACTGCACCATCGGCAAAAAGCAACAGTGGGTAGACCACCAAACCCAATTTATGGGGGTCCAGGCATTTCCCTCTAACATATCTTACCACCTCGTCGAGATACAACAGAAAGAGCAGAGGGGCTAGCATGCATCCTTGCCTTACCCCTGTTGATATTTCCCCACCCACGGAAGCAGTGAAAGGCATCAGAACCCAGACCCACCTGCAATAAGTCTGTGGTGATCTGCAATGGTCTTCACATTTCAACCCATGATGTCCTTCATTTGGACATTAACTTCCTGTGGCTAGGGTCCGGTTTCTAGTTAGCAGAATGTAATCCTCTGAAATAAAGAATGCCAAAGTGATGAGAACGGAAATCGATTATGGTTTGGGAAAAGTCCAGCCGATATGGCAATACGGCACCATATTGGAAAAGATCAGAATGTGTAGGCCTTGGGAAAAACCTGTGCACACATTTTTTATGCTGGTTTACTCCCCATACAAGGCCCTCAGATTGAGACCGTCAGCGTTACTCATTTCCTTCACTTGAGAAGGGTGACAGGATGGGTCCTGCCTGTCACTATTTGCACTGAAGAGTTACAGAAACCTGCAGTAGGTCTTTTAAGCCAATGTCTGGACCTTTAAAGTTCCTTAAAATTCCTATTGGAACCTCGAATCCCTTCACATCTCCCTAACTGCCTACAACTTGACTTGAGGTGTGCTGCTTGCACCGAGAGTCAAAGAAATCAGCAGGAAGGGTTCAAGAACTTCCTGAAATCGTAGAAAGAAAGTCAAAGGGAACCATGAACCAGCTTTCAGGAAGTTTCCTCATAACTCGGTAGGATAGCTGAGTGGCAATGTGCTCGCCTTGGAAGCAAGACGACACGAGCAATGCGGGTTCGACCCCTGGGTCCGGGTATTAAGCGTGTTATAAATATCATATCATATCATAACAAATCCTAGCGACTGAGGACTACAAAGTAAGCTTTGCTCATACTAAGTCTCTCCCACCATACTTTCTTTCCCGTTTAAAAGATTTTATTTTTGGCATGTTTGATGTTCTTTTTCCAGATGCGAAGCTTCAGCAAAACCTCAGTAAATTCTACCACTTGCATTTATTCCATGCTCTCTGGTTATTGGTTGCATACCAATATGTTAGCAAGAAAGCTCAGAGAGCTTGCTACAGAGATCTGTTTGTCATCTGCAGTCACAAGCTGGGCCAACTCCATTGTTCCGAAGTCGCTAATTGAGTAAAATTGACTTGGGTAGTAACCCAGAGGTGGACGGAGTGACGCACAAAGCTCAACATGAAAACGTGGCATTCTCTTCTCATAATGTGATGCTGTTCAACACACTACACTGTCCGTTTCCTTTCCACTAGACACTAGATGATGTTAGCATGATCTTAATTTTGCATAACGCAACTACGTGAGCGTGCACTGTTATATTTTATATTGAAAACAGTCAAAGTAATCGCTTTTTTAAGGAGGCTCACGGCCCCCATGAACAGCATTCTGGCCCCCCTTTAAAATGAGTATGTGCCTCCTTCTCTGTGGTGTTATGAATCAAGCTCCTCATTTGCAAAGATGTTTGGCACTCCCATTATTTTACCAGAATCATAGGGGTGTTATCATGTGGCTTTTGACTCCTTCTGATGCCATCACATGGCTTAATCTTTGACCTCGGTGGCATTACAGGAAGCAGTACTGCACAACCCTTGACACAGATGAATTCACAGCAAGATAATAAGAAATGACAAATGGTACTTAAAAACAATGTTCAAATCTCGCATAGACGCAGACACATTTCAGGTGTTCATGGAGGAAGAGCAAGCATCAGCATTGCAGGTGTAAATCCTGGTGAGCCTAATGACGACTCTGCCACCAGGTAGGGTGCACGAGCACCACAAAGGCACACATCCCTCTTGTGTGTTGGAGAATGTTGAAGTCCTCCCACCCCAACTTCACCTTGCGGATGGTCACCTGTCTTGAGATACAACATCAAAACTCATCTTACTGAGATCTCCCACACTCTCTCTGTAGCTTGTTGTGCTTCCAGTTTCCCTTCACCTTTTTACTGCCCTCGTCTCCCCATCCACCCTCATGTCTCCCATCCCTGAATAGGTGTAATGTCTAGCACAGGGGTCTGCAACCTGTGGCTCTCCAGATATTTAGGTTTATGGCTTCCATGGTCCCTCACCGATGACTATGCTGGCTAGGAATGATGGTGTTTGCAGTCCCTAATATCTGCAGAGCCAAAGATGGCTGACCCCCTGCTAACACAAACACCACTCTCCTGTGGCAGAGAGGGCAGGAGACCTCCTCCGCTCACAGCAACAGCCCCCACTACATGCGGCCTGCTGTTCGCCATGCGACCATCGAGATGTGATCATCGTGCCTTAAATCCTACACCTGCCTGCTACCTGTTGTGCTGGTGAGATCATATTGCTGCTACATCAGACCCAGTGGAAGCGGTTACCGCAGCAGATCCCATTCATTTTGACCCATTTCGCCCGCAACGTGTGCCCACCCGACCCAGTGCCTGTTTCTAAAATGGCCACGCAATGCAGCCACACAGCAAGGCTGTTGATGAGTTGCCTGGCAACTGAGCCCTATTTTCCACCAATCCCATTTGCCGGGAGGCGGAAGCCGGCCTGCAGAGAAAGGCAGAAGAAAAAGGCCCTGTTTGCCCTTCAGGAGCCACAGAAGCACCACTCTCCTGAGGCAGAGTGGACAGGAGCCCTTCTCCCTCCACAGCAACAGCCCCCACTATATGCGGCCTGCTGTTCGCCGTGCAACCATCGAGACGTGATCATTGTGCCTTAGATCCTAAACCTGCCTGCTACCGTTGTGCTGGTGAAATTGTATTCCTGCTGCATCAGGCCACATGGAAGCGCCTACCGCAGCAGATCCCATTCATTTTTACCCATTTCGCCCTCAACATGTGCCCACCCGAGCCAGCGCCTGTTTCTAAAATGGCTGGCGCAACGCGGCCCCACAGCGAGGCTGTTGAGGCGTTGCCTGGCAACTGAGCCTTATTTTCCTCCAATCTCATTAGCCAGCAGGCAGAAACCAGCCTGCAGAGAAAGGCTGAAGAAAAAGGCACTGTTTGCCCCTGTTCACCACGGAGAGCCTACAGACCCCTTTTCGTCCAGATGAGCGCATCTGGTCTACTACCACTCTCTAAGTTCCGATATTTCATCCCTAACAATGCCTGTAGCCTATTTCTACTAATGTAGAATATTCTTCTCAGCCTACTCTATCTATATCGCGGCGATAACCTCATCTGCCTAGCACCCATCACGTGGACTAACTGCTTAATGCACTGCATTTACTCTACTAATCTCCCCCGTCCAGTGCACCAGCCATCCTGCCACCTTGTTCCGAGGCAAGTAGCGCGTGAGCCCTCCAGTCCCAGCACCACATCCCACTTCAAGGTACATTAACACTGGGCTGCCGCATACCCTATAAACACTTGTTTGACGTAACCTTAAACCTACTGTGCTCCAAAACTTTACGCTTTTGTATTCACCAATTGTACTACTCAGCCCATTACGACCCACAGCACATTGGGATATCAACGGATCAAGAGTGTAATATCTAGATTACTGCTAGTGAATGCTCATGAGCATCAAACTAAGCCCTCTGTGATACTGTGATATTGTGTGTGCCTCACCTAATGCATAGCCTGCTGTTGACGATTACCCCTGAACTACCATACCAAGCCCATAGCAATATGTGTTATTGTGATATTGTGTGTGCCTCATCTAATGCTTAGCCTGTTGTACGTGAATACCCCTGAGTACCTCATCTATACCATTGTGATACTGCTGGCCCTACACTTAATGCCTAGCCTGTGCCTGATACTTTGATATTGTGTGTGTTAATGCTTAGCCCACTGCGACTCATAGTAGCCTGAGGTGTGAACTACGGGAAGCCTAATGCAACCCACACGCATCTTGTTCTTGTGACATTCATTTACTCGCCTTGTTGTTTTTAACAATGTATGCCACTGCTTTCACATTCAGTATTATACTACTGATCAGCCTTTATGCCACTCTCCTTCCAGGTGATATAACCTACCAAGCCAAGTCCCAACCATCTCATGCCAAGAACCCAACCCTATCCCACAGAAATCCTGTCACTATATCTACTCAGGCAAACACTGTAAACTGGTTTAAGCCCACTATGTTTCTGCCACCATTGATCAACCCGGACCGGATCAAGCCCACTCTCTTCCTGCCATGCTCAAAACCTCTAACCTTCAGAGGCACCACACCTCCACCTGCTCCCACCATTACCAACATCCCTACCGTCCTTTTTATTAACTCACCATGCAATATGCCCAATATATCATATTACACCCAAACACCTCTGAAAACCTCACCCAGACTAATATCCAACTTCTGATGCCCCACAGTAATCAGGAACGCCAGACTGAGCGCCAAATTAGGCAAATCATAAACTGTACCATCTAGCCTACCATCCACCACTAACCAACTTCAAGGGACAAAAAAACCCTCCCTAAAATCTACAATCACCCCTCCGAACCCAGACAGATTACAGCTGCACCAGATACTACTGACAGATACTACTAACAGTGGTTCACTGATTAATGCTAGATGACTGGTGGCACATGCAGTTGAAATTGCTGACCTAATTATTTATAATTATTGATTAAAAAAAAAACTGGTTTTCCTAGCAATAACTGAGACCTGGCTACATGCAGCTGCAGGCCCCTCCCTCCTTATTGTCACTCCGGACAATTACACAGTCCTAAAATCCGACAGAGGATCATCCAGAGGCAGCAGCATTCACTTTATCACCAAATCTACCATGGGTCTCAGAACGGTCTTACAGTCCTTGAGCAAGTCTTGTGAATCAATGTCAGTTAAATTTCCCCTCACTAACACGTGCACCATAACAATGAATTTGATTTACAGACCCCTTGGACCTATTGGCTCCTTCAAGGAAGAGATCATCACCATCATCGCCTCTAATACCAAACTGTCATCACAAATTCTAATATTAGGGGACTTCAATCTGAGCCTCAATGACCACTATGATCAACCTGCCATGACGTTGGCAAATTCCTTGGCTGAGCTAGGCCTCACACAAAGAGCTCTCCACCCCACTCATGAAAAAGGAAGAACCCTAGACTGGGTAGCTGACCTTAACTGTGAAACATCGATAACCTCTAACGAACCATACCCTTCGACTCACCACTCCCTACTTACCTTCACCATCCAAGACTGTAAACGGCTGAATAAACTAAACCTTATTGCACCACCCATCCTGAGTAGAAATAAAAAGAACATCACAGTGGACAATCTGAAGCCTTTTCTCCAACCTCTTCTCAATCCTCTACCTGCCTCCGCTGATACACCAGAATTAGTGGAGCTCTACAACAAGACTATTACCCTAGCACTAGACAAAATCACACCCTTCAAATCGCGCAAAGGTAAACCTAAAGCACACTTGAATACCTGGTTCACAGCCAAACTTAAAGCCCTATGCTGTACAAAAAGGAAATTGGAAACTACCTGGAAAAACAACCCTACCCCAGCCAACAAAGACAAACTACTCAAAACCTAGGCTAACTACAAAACTGAAATTCTCGTAGTCAAACGAGACACTTACAATGATAGAATTGACAAAGCCAGTTCAAGTACCAGAGAACTCTTTACCATATTAAGAGAATTGGAATCACCTACCCCTCCAACAGATAA
Source organism: Ambystoma mexicanum (assembly GCF_040938575.1). Classification (NCBI taxonomy): domain Eukaryota; kingdom Metazoa; phylum Chordata; class Amphibia; order Caudata; family Ambystomatidae; genus Ambystoma; species Ambystoma mexicanum. Next base: position 240,823,301 of record NC_090940.1, on the reverse strand, counting down.
CTGCATCAAGGACAGAACTTGGTGTACTAAGATCCGAGAGCACTAGCTAATAAAATTCCCTTACTCCAAAACAAAATAGCTGTCAAAAAAAGCAACCTCCTAACTCAAGTAAACATATTTAAATCCTATTCTAGCCGTCCTAAACCGCTGCAACATTTTAAATTCACCCAAGTGTCCACCCCAGAAGTGGAAAACATTATAGCCTCACTTGAACCCTCCAATTACCAAGGAGATTCATGCCCAACATTTACATTTAAGAAGCAGCTAGTGAATTAGCCCCCTTTATCACCACGCTTTTCAACTCTTCCTTCCCAACTTGTACTGTCCCTACCATTCTGAAAAATGCATGGGTACTACCGCTTTTAAAGAAACCATCCTTGGACCCAAGTATCGCCACTAATTTTAGGCCTATCACAACTGTCCCCTTCCTGTTAAAGATTATCGACAAAGCAGCCTATAGCCAAATACGATCATACTTAGAGACCAATAACCTACTAGGACTCCGACAGTCGGGCTTCAGACCCCAGCATGGCCCAGAAACAGCCCTGATTGACCCGAAGTCTCAGATTGAAGACCTGAAAGGCAATGGAAAATCTGCCCTCTTGCTTCTGCTGGATCTGTCAGCCGCCTTCGACTTGGTCGATGACAAGGTGCTTTGCAAACACCTATCATCAGCGGCCCATTTCTCAGAAGAATCAACGGCATGGATCCAATCTTTTTTAAACAACAGATCGATGAGAGTTTTCTCACCATCAGCTGCAGCTTGTAAGGATATTTGGCATGTTACAGCACAAGTAGCATTACAGCACTACTGCACAAGTAGCATTACAGCACTACTGCACAAGTAGCATTTTTTTTTTTTGCAGCACCACCACAAGGGTGCGGTGCATTGCTATATGGGTTAGCAGATTAACAAGGAAAGACAGGCTATTCAGTCAAAAAACGATTTTAACATATAAGATGCAAAGCTATTTTTACAGTTAAAAGCACACGTGTTCATTTAAAAATGCACACTATTTTTCACCTGAAATGCCTATATTGCTAGAGACACATTTGAAAATTAACAGTTAACATATTAACCATTAACCTGACTAATAAAACCTTATTTTATTATAACTCACTAATAAAATGTGTTCTCTACTGCAGAATTAGGCATATTTTGAAAACCAGTTAAATGAGTGTGCAGATTTTTCCTCTCTTCTCTGCCTGATTATCCGTGTTGTTGTGCACAGTAACTGCAGGAGGAAGGAAGTCAGATTTGCAACAATTGCAAATGTATAAGCGAAGCTATTGTTTAAAAGTAGGAGGATGAGAGATGATGGATTTCATTGGAACACGTCATAAAGAGGGCTGAGAGGAAAGTTTTAGTGGGCAGTAGCAAGGAAAAAGACAGGCAGACATCTTTCTGCACTACTGGGGAGAAGACCTGGCTGTGGGGGTGTCCTGCTGCAATCGAGACTGGGGAAAGCTGAAAGAATTACCTTTCCACTGGCAGAGGCAGTCCTATCTGAAAAAGCTGAGAATTCCAGGCAATGACTCCGGCTTGAGAAGGCAAGCGTTCCTTTTTGTTGGAGTTAAGCCAAGAGAGCCACATTCACAGAGAGACGACTCTGAATAGATAAGGTAATTACCTAACTGGGGGAGCTGTGTGTGTGCACGAAAGTATGCAGTCAGTGTAGAAAAATGAAAGTCCCGTGCGTGTCTTAATCAAGTGCTAATGTTGCAATTTAAGTTCTGTTCTCCGCCACTATAATTGCAGTGTGTCATTGAAAATGCTTTGATTGTTCCCTTTTATTGCTGTAAAAAATGAGATCATGTCTAAATGCAAATTTTATAATACAGAAAATATTTGAAAACAGACGGGTGGTTTATTTTCTATTTACCATTACAATGCCAATGATGTGGGGAGATTTTTAAACAGTGCAATGGTCATTTTAAGACAGATGTGTGTATGTCAGAATCAGTATGAATAATTGTGAGTGACTGTAGTATAACTTGTTGGAGGTACATGAGCCAACGGGAAGAGAGACTCTCTGAACATAGCTCCCTACCGTATATAAGGTAGTGGAAATTACCACAAGACTACCACATATAGCTCTCTGTCGTAAATAAGTCAGTGAGTTTGCCCATGGTGGCGCACCAACACTATCCCTAGAAATTGTGGTTTCCCTAGAATGCAGGTCTGAGGTCTCTCTAGTGATCACACGAAAAATCTAAGCGAAGATAAGGGATTCTGGACATTGGGGCCACAAATAAAACAAGGGAATTATGCTCACCAAAATACCACCAACCACGTATACCAAATATGCAGGTCTGGGTGCTGAAATAATGCATGTCCATTGTATTATTGTTGCACATGGCCAAATCTGAATACAAAGAGTGATTATTGCTAAGTTATTTCTCGGCGGTAATAAAATACCGTCAGGCCCCAAATCTCCACAAAATACCCTACATATTTATGGTGCGTTGCAGGCCGGGAAAGTGATCATAGAGTACCTACTGGGCGTGGCAAGCGTGTCTCACACTGCCATTTGCACATTAAAGGGAACCCATTTTATAATAGCAGTGTGCCACTAAAAACGAATTTCAGAATGTCACAAAGGGAAACCACATTCTCAGATCTAGTGCAATATTTAGAGGCAAAGTTATTTGCACATGGGAATTGGTCTTCGAACAGTACCTTAGAATGGAGTAACCGCATTCAGGGTGAGGTGCAGAAAGAAAAACTAGACAATATTTTTGCAGAAGGCAGCATAATTCAGGTCTGCCTTACAAGATTATTGAATGCAGCCGATAAAAGTGCAGAGAAAGACTGTTTAATACGGCTATGCGGCAAAATATGGTTTATTTTAAACAAGTCCCTGCGAATGCAAGAGAATGATACTCAGCTAATTAACAGGTTAAAGACTGAATTAGATGGGGCAAGTAAAAATCAGGAAATGTTGAGAGCAGAATTGGATGTATGCCAAAAAGACATGCAATTAAAATGCAGAGACTTTGATACTCAGTTATCCAAAAGCAAGAAACAATTTGAAGATAGTGAGCAAGAATTGACACACTTAAAAGCCTTAGTGGATCACATTAGGCAGGATAAAGATGAGGTTGTTTCAGAAATGCAGATTTTACAAAAAGAACATTGCGAAAAAGAAGGTGATCTCCAGAGTGTAGAACAAGAAATGATTAAAATGATCCAAGAAAGAGACAAGAGAAGTAAAGAGTTCAATGAATGCCAAATGCAAATGTGCGATATGCAGGAGGCAATTAATAAAATGAGTGATGAAAATAATTATTTGCATGATGAAGCCAACAGACTCCTTAAAAAGTGTAAGGACTTAGAACAGCAAATGTGCATTCCCAGGTCCCAGGAGAGGCGGCAGGGTACCACATTCAATGGAGTGGAGGTGAATTCTAGCTCTGCCCAAAGAGCTAGTGCCCCAGTGACTGGGCCGGTGACTGAACTTGGTTGCAGCGCCCTTGGGGGATTTGATACTCCCATTGGGGGCAGCCACCAATCTCATACACCTGAAAACAGGATTGAATCACAAAATAGTGCAATTCCATGCATTGCAACAAGTAGCCCCATAAAAATAATGAAATCCATTAAAGCCCTGATCAAACCATTTAAAAAGGGAGGTGAATGCTGCATTGAGGATCACTTAGAAGCGGTGCATGACATTTTTAAAGCGCTCCAGATACCTAAGGAACAGTACAGACAATATTTTCATTTAACTTTAGATGCCCCGACGGCCAGCATCATAAGGGGATTAAATGAACAGCAGAATATGACATGGCTGGAGTTTGAAAAAGAAATTAGGCGCCATTTTTCTCCTTTTCAGTCATTGCAGGAGGCAAAGAAAGTTGCGTACACTATTACTGCTGGACCTAATACATCACCTCGCCAATTTTTACAAGACTTAAAAAGAGCATTCTCTCGCTTTGATGTATCTTTTGACTCAAATTCCAATGAGTTTAAAACCGCATACTTCTATGGGCTACAGAAAGACATCATATCCCAATTGGTCCGTGAATTTGACCGTGACAAGTCCCTTGAATGGATTGTACATCAAAGCACCAAGCTATATGAGGTACTCTATTGTCAGGGTAGAGAAAGTGATAAAATGAAAGATACTAGGCCTAAATCTAAAGAACCCTCAGCCACAGTAATGGAAATCAGGTCAGCCAAAATGTCCCTTGAGTCTGCTCAAAGCCAAGGTAAAAATAATGTGACACCTGAACAAAGGGGTAATCAACAAAGATCGCCATTTACTGTACCAATGTTCCAATCACATGATCCTAGTAATAGAGAGAGCTACATCAGCCCTAGATATTTAGGAGATAGACCCCGGGTAAGATACCGGTCTGATATGGCAGGTACGAACAATAACCAGAGACAAAATCAAGATCAAAGAAATGATGGTCCCTACCAGTCATTGGGGACACAGAGCAGATTTGATCCCAGCACCATGATATATGGTAATCAGGATAGGCCCCGATATGTGGATCGATTTACTGATAATGGAAATCAATATAGGGGCCAGTACCCACAATCTGAGAGACAGGACATGAAGCAAAACGTGAACTACAGTCCACGCCAGTACAATGATTCCCCACCAGGGGACTATAATCAAAGGATGGGTGCAACCCGCTCCCCTCCACAAATGAATCAAGAGTTCAGAAACCATCCCAACCGGTATCAATCACCTGAGAGGTATCAGAATAGATCCAATCAGGGGGAAAACAACCAATATCGACCTAGGCCACAGAAAGAGGATCCTAGAGAGGTGGAAAGGTTCCAATGCCTTGAGGCCCAAGTGAAAATGTTAGCTGAGCAAATAGGAAAGCTCTATACAGCGCAAAAACAACCTTCCAAAGAGGGGGCTGATGGCCATAGCAATGACCGGGGGGCTTCCGAAAAGTGACTAAGTACTCATGATAACTGCAGTGCCAAAATGACAGATTGCTCTGATATAATTTTGCATAACGACTCTGAGATGTCTAATGGATTAAAAATGAAAGTACCAGTAAATGAAATTGTGACAGAAAGTGCAAATACTTCTAAAAAAGAGGTATGGTTTAACTTAGAGCTAAATAAAACAGTAAAGATTTGCACAAATGAAAAAGAAACATTAGGAATTCCAAAAGAACAAAGGGACAGATTTAAGAAAAATGACTCATGCATGGGGAATACCAGTGAACAGGGAGTAAGTGGGGATGCCATAGCTCCTTCCCTGGGCAAGCAAAACAATTACCAAACACAGACAGAAAAAGGAAATACTCACAAGGAGGGTACAAGTCAATCACCTGAAAAATTCTTTGAGCCACATATTTTTGAAGAGGCTGAAAGGGCTGGTATTACACTAAATGATCACAAATGCACAGAATTAAAAAATGACAAATTGCTGAATGATGTTGTGACACATGTTCAGTTGGAAGGTTGTAATGTGGTCTCTGATGTTACCCAGATGGATGGGCGAACGGTGGCCACACTCCAAAAAACCTCTGAACATGGAGAAATGAATAAAATATCTCGCACAGAAATGGGTAAAAAGGAGGGAAAAATGTCTTTTCATTTACCAATGTGCTTAGCCAAAAGTGAAAAAGACCTGAGAAAGGTGAGCCCTGAAATCAGTAAGAATTCACATTTCTTATGTGTATTAGAGGAAGTTGAGGACAGATATTATGCACCCATCACTGTAGAAGAAAAATGCCACACCTTTGCTATGATTGACACTGGCGCACAGGCCACAATTATGTCCAAGGAGCTGGTAAAGAGTATCAATGAAGGGAGGCCTCCACAGAGTCAGATCACAGTGAAGGCAAATCAAGGCCCAGTGCATAACTTTAATGGGGAGGAGGTGCCCATCATAGGTGTAACTGAGGTTGACATAAAAATAGGAAAGCACAGAATGAAACAAGAGGTATTGATCACATCTATTTGTGAAATTCCATTTCTGATGGGGACAGATTGCCTGAAAAGATTGTCTCCTCTCATAGATGGGGTGAATGGAGTGCTGTGGTCCTTAACCAAAAAACCATTGAGGCCTAAGAAACTAAAATCACAAAACAGCAATATAAAAGAATGTCACACCGTTGCCAAAACAAATGATGCTGTGGAGGTATATCTCCAGAATAGCTGCATACCTAGTGTCACTGTTATATTAAGGTGTCAAGACAAAGATCAGAGCGACAATGAAAAACTACCTGTACAAATATACTTGGACCCAAGGAAAGATTGGCAGACTGCCATAGACGAACACACATTACGTTTCTATTTAAAAGAGAATACATGCAAACAGAATATTGTTCCTAAAACAGATTCAGAAAAACACATTACCACTCTGGCAGAGATACACATGGAAGATGAGCAACCATGGGTTCACGCTGGTATAAATGATTATCTTAAAACAATAAAAGCCACTTTAGCGCTTGAACATGAAAGGAGTTTCATTAATGAGAAATTGTTGCAAAAAATTATGGAGAGGGAAGAAATCCCGAAATTTAGGATTAAAAACCAATATGTTTCTGGGTTGGACAGTCCAGACTTTGAAAACCGAATTACAGGCAGATGCATGCTTAAAATTAGCATTGGGCAGAAAGCAATTTACCATAATGTATGGATAGTGAGTGGAGCACAAAATGAATTTTACATGGGCAATGACATCATGCACAGAATGTGTATGGTGTTAGATTTCCTTAATCAAAAAATATGGTCACGCCTAGGTGGGCCGGCGCCTGAATTTGGAGACAAAAGAAGGGCTTATCATTGTGCACAACTAGTTCCTTATGCAGTCGAATTACAGATGAGGAAAAATACTATTGTTCCTGCATTTACAAAACAGTTTGCAATAACACTGAAATGCAAAAATGGACAGCAGATGAAAGGCTCTGATGCATTTGTATGCCTGAATGAATCCATAAAACAGCAAGGCCTGGATTATGAATACATTCCATTGGTAGACATTGGTGAGGGATCTGTAAAAATCATGGTAAATAATAAAGGTTGTCAGGACGTTCATTTAGAGGAAAACTCCCCAGTAGGAATGGCCATACAAAAATCACATTATACGGCAGATTTAAATAACATGGTGATTGGGAATATTCCTGAAAAATATGTAGATGCCAAGGGCGAGTTGCCAGAACACCTGGACTCTCAGCCCAAAGGAATATTTAAAATTCATTCTGTGTATCCTTATGATTCAAATGAGACAGTGTGCTGCCATCAAGAGGATTGCATAATATTTAATTTAAATGAAAATGAAACAGGAAATCAGCCCATTGAAGTGGAAGCTGATATGCCAAAATATTTGAAAGTGGCAGCCCTACAAAAAGACACAGCCACACAGTTAGAGGAAAGCGCTGAGATTCCTTTACCAGAAGAGTTTCCAGAATTTTCCAGAATGGTAGAAGAGCAGATCTCCTTAGCGGATGCATGTAACAGCGATGAGGATCGACGCAATCTGAGGGAAATATTTATGGAGTTTAAGGATGTATTTGCAAAAGATGCTTATGATTGTGGTTTAACTGATTTACATGTGGCCACACTACCAGAAGGTTGTAGCAGAAATCCAGTGTTTGTACGCCAGTATAGACTACCGCTGGCATGTTTAGAATCATTGGCAGAGATTATTAAAAATTTGGAATCACGGGGAATAATTAGGCCCATTCATAGCACATCCAATACGCCTATTTTAGGTGTGTTAAAGCCAAATGGTCAATGGCGGCTATGTGCAGACTTAAGAGAGTTAAATAAAAGAGTACCAGTATCTAGATGGCCACTACCATTCATTGATCAGGGCCTAGCTCAGATACATGGTTCAAATGTATTTACCACGTTAGATCTCACATCTGGATATTGGTGTGTGCCATTGGCAGAGGAGATACAACACCTATTTTCCTTTACATTTGACAGGACTCAATATGCCTGGCTTAGAGCTCCGTTCGGGTACATCAATAGTGGGAGTGAATTTGGCATATTTTTGAGAAAGGCCATGCCAGATGCAGCGGAAAGAGGGACAATAGTTTATGTGGATGATGTCTTGATAAAAAATGAAAACCTTAAAAGCCATTTTGATGAAATAAGACATGTGCTTGGCCAATTGCAGAAAGCAGGCGCCAAAGTATCTTTGCAAAAAGCACAATGGTGCAAGAAAAAAGTGAACTTTCTAGGGCATGAAGTGACTGAACATGGGCTAAATCCACAAAGGAAGAAAATAGAGGCCATACAAAGATTAAAAGATCCTAAAAATGTGAAAGGAGTAAAAAGTTTATTAGGGATGACAGGCTATAACAGAAAGTTTATTGAGAATTATGCAGAAATCACTCAACCATTGACTAAACTGCTTAAACTAAATACTCCCTGGAAATGGGAAAGAGAGCAGTCTGATGCAGTGGCTAGATTGAAGGAATGTCTTGTAAAGGCACCATGTTTAGCATACCCCATAAAGGACAGGGATTTCTTTATAGAAATAGGCTTTTCTGAACATTGTATGTCAGCAGTGTTATCACAAAAACACGATTTGAATCACAAAACCATTGCATATGCAAGTAAGGCATTTTCCCAAGTTGAAATGAAATTTAATGAATGCGAAAAGGCCCTATTAACCACTGTGTGGGCGCTACAACATTTTCGCCCCATTGTTCAGGGAGAAAAGGTGATTATTGAAACAAATCATCAACCTTTGCAATTTTTAGAGAGTAAAAGAATTAGATCAGGCAATCTAGCGCAATCCAGAATCACTTCATGGACGCTGGCATTACAAGGTTTTCCCGTAGAAGTAAGATATGGACAAAATAAAAAGAGCCCAATTGCTCAAGGGTTAGCTGACTTACATGACTGTGCAGCTGAACAAATACCAAATGAAATGGAAGTGGAAGCTAGTTTGCAGGAATTTGAACAATCACCACACAAAGCTTTTGATGAAAAAACATGCAAGGATTTGCCAACTGTATATGTGGATGGTTGTGCTTTTCACATTGAAAATGACAGTAATAAACAATTAGTGGCAGGAATAGGAAATGTCTGGTTGAAATGTGAAGGCGTTCCTAGTATAGGGATGAGGATTGGAGATAGGAGCAGTCAGGTGGCGGAATTGGCAGCCATCTATAAAGCAATTGCTACTGCAGTTGATAAAAAGTTCAGTGAAATTGTCCTGGTGACTGATTCTGACTATGCACGGAATAGCTTTGTGGAGTATTTGCCTGGTTGGAAAGCAAGAGGCATGGTTACATACAACAAAAAGCCACTTAAACATGGAAAAATGATACAAGCCATAGACAAATTGGTGTCAGAAAATAATTTAACAATATACTGGAGAAAAATTCGTGGGCATTTAAAAACACCAGGAGAGGATAAGGAGGGAAATGATAAGGCAGACCATCTGGCTAAGATTGGGGCTGTGATGGGAGAATTGCTACCTATTGATTATTTAATGGGTGAAATACAAATTGATGCAGTCACACGTTCTAAAGCACCAAAGGAGGTAGATCAACCGGTGGTGCAGTGGAGTCATGACACGCCAGACCAAGATTTGATTGAGGCACAAAAGAATGATCAAATTTTGGGAATCTATTATAATCATTTGATGGATCCTGAACAAAATCCTTTAACAGAAAATGATTGTATGGGAAAAGAAGAGTTGAGGGTGTTATTAAAGAACAAAACACGAATTAGATTACAGGATGGACTCATGATTAGAGAGTCCATAACAGGGCAAATACAGTGGGTAGTACCCCTTTCATTCAGAGGACTAATGCTACACCATGCACACGATGCCATAACTGCAGGCCATAGAGGTTCACAAAAGACATTAGAAATACTAAAAGATTATGCTTACTGGCCACATATGTCCCAAGATGTAGAATTATATACTAGAGGATGTCTAGTATGCGCCCAATTTAAACCTGCTTCACCAATGCATAGAGCACCATTGATGAAAAGAGGCCTAACTCTCCCATGGTCAGATTTGCAAATAGACTATGTAGGTCCTTTAAAAAGGTCGAGCAGGGGACACCGCTATATTTTGAGTGTGGTATGTTTGATGTCAAAATGGATTGAGTGCATTCCCGCACCAGATTGTAGTGCGCAAACAGCAGCCACATTGCTGGTGAACCATGTGTTCTCAAGGTTTGGGTTGCCACAAAGAATTGAGTCAGACAGAGGAAGTCATTTCACAAGTACTCTAATGAGTAAGGTATGGCAAATACTAGGTGTGAAAAGGAAACTACATATCGCATATCGGGCGGCGTCTTCAGGTACAGTTGAAAGAAGCAATAGGTCTGTTGTGGACATTTTAAAGAAATTTGTGGCAGAAGCAGGTTCCAGCTGGGATTTGCGTTTACCATTGGTTTTGATGGCAATCAGGTCGACTCCTGCCAAAGCAACAGGTGTTAGCCCCCATGAGGTCTTAACAGGTAGGAAAATGGTGTTACCACAACACCTACTATACAGAACACATGAGCAAACTCTAGTGAGTGCATCCACAGTTCATGAATATATTGATGAACTGAGGAGGCATTTGCAACATGCATTTGCTTTTGTGCAGAGAAATCTGGAAAGAGCTGCTGACAGTGCTAAGTCATATTATGACAAAAAGACATCAGTAAAGGAATACAATGTAGGGGATCAGGTGTACAAGTTTCATTTTGGAAAAAGTAAACAGAAAAATTCTAAATTTCTGGCAGCCTGGCAGGGGCCATTTCGAATTATAGATAAAGTCTCTCCTGTAGTGTATAAAATTTTGAAAAATGAAGGTGAAACAGCAATAGAGCAGTTTGTCCATGTAAATCAAATCAAACCATGCCATCCCAGACATGAGATCAGGCAGCTTGAGCATGTGGAAACGGATAGAGTCCCTTGAGAAAATAAATGGGTGTAATCAGGAGGCAGTGACAAAGAAGTTAAAAAAAAGTTGATTGTTATGATGGCACATAAACACTGTAATATATGTAAAAATATATAATATAAATAAATAAATAAATAAATAAATGCACATATAACGGAAGCTCGTGGTTGGTGTGCAGAGAGAAAGTGTATTAAATATTGAATGCTGTTTTATATGTGTTTGTTTTCTTTTAACTTGTGTTTAATTTCAGAAAAAAGAAAAAAAAAAAACGAAGTATTTTTACCAAGCATGTTTTATTTTTGGCAAAAGGATGAAGTTAGTATTGTGCTATGTACTTAATCTGTTTATTTTCTATTTTGATTTAGACAATTAACATTATTTGATCGGAGGTTCCGGGATCAGAGGCCACGGGAGACGATGGAGTCCTGGAGTCCCCTGGATGAAGACCAAAAGATGCCTGCCTCCAGGTGGAGGTGAAGACAAAATAACCGGAATGCCAAAAGAGATGACTACTGTGGATTCAAGATTGCCAAGATGAAAAAGTACTCGAATGAACCGAATAACATCGCTGGCCGGGACATACCAAAAGAGACAAAGCAAAAGTTCCGGCATATGAAGTTCCACGTATTTATTATTTTAATTATTTATTTTAACTTGTTATATTACTTATTTGTTTTAGTTAGTTGTTTTATTTCATTGTTTTTAATTGACTTGGAAAATTTAAACTTAAAGTAATGCCACTTCCACTGAGAAGGCAAATGTGGAACATTTTATGAACTGATGGACTCAGATGAAATGTTAATTGCAAATTTTCATTGATGCACATGAATATTCATTTTGTTGGATTGCTATATTGTAAAAAAAAAAAAAAATAGAACAAGTTGTTTTTAGGAATTGGCTTGGATTATAGCCAAGTTCTAAAAACAAAAGGAGGGTATATGTAAGGATATTTGGCATGTTACAGCACAAGTAGCATTACAGCACTACTGCACAAGTAGCATTACAGCACTACTGCACAAGTAGCATTTTTTTTTTTTTGCAGCACCACCACAAGGGTGCGGTGCATTGCTATATGGGTTAGCAGATTAACAAGGAAAGACAGGCTATTCAGTCAAAAAACGATTTTAACATATAAGATGCAAAGCTATTTTTACAGTTAAAAGCACACGTGTTCATTTAAAAATGCACACTATTTTTCACCTGAAATGCCTATATTGCTAGAGACACATTTGAAAATTAACAGTTAACATATTAACCATTAACCTGACTAATAAAACCTTATTTTATTATAACTCACTAATAAAATGTGTTCTCTACTGCAGAATTAGGCATATTTTGAAAACCAGTTAAATGAGTGTGCAGATTTTTCCTCTCTTCTCTGCCTGATTATCCGTGTTGTTGTGCACAGTAACTGCAGGAGGAAGGAAGTCAGATTTGCAACAATTGCAAATGTATAAGCGAAGCTATTGTTTAAAAGTAGGAGGATGAGAGATGATGGATTTCATTGGAACACGTCATAAAGAGGGCTGAGAGGAAAGTTTTAGTGGGCAGTAGCAAGGAAAAAGACAGGCAGACATCTTTCTGCACTACTGGGGAGAAGACCTGGCTGTGGGGGTGTCCTGCTGCAATCGAGACTGGGGAAAGCTGAAAGAATTACCTTTCCACTGGCAGAGGCAGTCCTATCTGAAAAAGCTGAGAATTCCAGGCAATGACTCCGGCTTGAGAAGGCAAGCGTTCCTTTTTGTTGGAGTTAAGCCAAGAGAGCCACATTCACAGAGAGACGACTCTGAATAGATAAGGTAATTACCTAACTGGGGGAGCTGTGTGTGTGCACGAAAGTATGCAGTCAGTGTAGAAAAATGAAAGTCCCGTGCGTGTCTTAATCAAGTGCTAATGTTGCAATTTAAGTTCTGTTCTCCGCCACTATAATTGCAGTGTGTCATTGAAAATGCTTTGATTGTTCCCTTTTATTGCTGTAAAAAATGAGATCATGTCTAAATGCAAATTTTATAATACAGAAAATATTTGAAAACAGACGGGTGGTTTATTTTCTATTTACCATTACAATGCCAATGATGTGGGGAGATTTTTAAACAGTGCAATGGTCATTTTAAGACAGATGTGTGTATGTCAGAATCAGTATGAATAATTGTGAGTGACTGTAGTATAACTTGTTGGAGGTACATGAGCCAACGGGAAGAGAGACTCTCTGAACATAGCTCCCTACCGTATATAAGGTAGTGGAAATTACCACAAGACTACCACATATAGCTCTCTGTCGTAAATAAGTCAGTGAGTTTGCCCATGGTGGCGCACCAACACTATCCCTAGAAATTGTGGTTTCCCTAGAATGCAGGTCTGAGGTCTCTCTAGTGATCACACGAAAAATCTAAGCGAAGATAAGGGATTCTGGACATTGGGGCCACAAATAAAACAAGGGAATTATGCTCACCAAAATACCACCAACCACGTATACCAAATATGCAGGTCTGGGTGCTGAAATAATGCATGTCCATTGTATTATTGTTGCACATGGCCAAATCTGAATACAAAGAGTGATTATTGCTAAGTTATTTCTCGGCGGTAATAAAATACCGTCAGGCCCCAAATCTCCACAAAATACCCTACAAGCTGATCCTATACCCATAACTAGTGGAGTCCCGCAAGGATCTTGTGTATCGCCCACCATGTATAACGAGTTCACCAAACCATTGTTTGATGACCTAGACCATCTGAGTGTCACCTACACTAACTATGCAGATGACACTCAAATCCTCATACCTCTGACAGGCGACTATGAAAAAAAAGATCCAGCATTGATTAACAAAATCTATCTCATCATTCAGGCCTGGATGGCCACACATGGCCTGTGTCTGAATGATGAGAAGACTGAACTGCTCCTCCTAGTGACTCCTTCCGATCTGAAAAAAACTCAGCAATCAATATCTCTCTTTCAATATTGATGGCAATGACACCAAGGTAGCTAAAGAGATAAAAACGCTGGGTTTTTATTTATACACCTCCCTGACTTACAGCAAACAGGTTAGTGCCACGGCTTCTGCTACAGTTTACACCTATAAACTGATCCACGCCTGCAAACCCTTTCTCTCCACAGAAAGCTTCATGATACTGGCTAGAGCTCTTATTCTATCAAAAATTAATTACTGTAATGCACTTTATCTAGGTGCCAGTAAATACATCATCAATAAAATCCAGATTCTCCAGAACAACACACTTAGAACAGCACTAGGCATCTCCCGAAGACAACACATCGCTATGATCAGACGTGACAACTGGCTGTCCATCAAGGATAGAATACAACTCAAAACAGCCTTGCTGACCTATAAATGTCTTAATTACTCAGCTCACTACCTTGCCGAAAAATTCACTGAGAATAACTCTTCATGACCCACGAGGACTACTAACTCCAAATGCCTAAGAGTCCCTAGGTTCAAACTGAAAAGAGCTGGGGGTAGCAGCTTTCCTGTCCTGGCGGCCCAACTTTGGAACTCCCTATCTACCACCTTAAGAGCTAACCAATCTTTCTACAAATTCAGAAAAAACACTAAATTTTGGCTCACCTCCAAAGGCCTCTCACCCTGCTAATATCGAGAACCACTCTAACATTCACAGGGACACCTCTGGACCTATGTATATTACCACTGTACTTTCACTGTTTGCCTTATCTTTGTCTTATACTGTATCAACACATACTCCCACTGTACCTATGTATGTTACCTTTGTACTTTCATTGTTTCCCTATCTGTGTCTAATATTGTACCAATTCTTATTCCCACTACTCCGCTATGTATTATACTGTATGTACTATACTATACTGTAATTTAACATGTATTACTTTGTATTGTAACTAAGAAACTGCATATTCTTGTAATGCGCCCAGCTACCTCCGGGTGAGGAGCGCTTTATAAATAAATAAACAAACAAACAAACAAGGTGCAACAATTGAACAATACATAAATAAAAGTAATAGATAAGTAAGTAGGCAGCACGTATGATAGCTGAAATCACAACACTGTAGTTAACCCTTTCATCTCCTAAATGATGCTGATGGTGATAGGTGCATTGAGTGTAGTCACACTCACTCATGGATTATTTGCGTCAAAAATGGGGATTTGCGGGCCATTCTGCCAGCACATCCCTGTTTGATGAATGGGGATTTGCGGGCAGAATGGCACGCAAATCCCCATTTTGCACGCAAATAATTGCATGAATCAGTGTGACAATGGTAGATTATAGAGTCAGTCAATGACATCACTGTAGGTATTGCAGAAGTGTCCTTTTCTAGTCAGTCTGTGATTGGTTCTGAGTACAGTGCAGGTGCCCCCTGTGTCATTGAGCTACTGGGGCTGGTGGGGGGCGAGGCTCATTTGGCCCTGGTAGAGATGTTTCCTACTGTACACTTAAATTACACGGATGCCATCATTGCTGTGGCTGGAGGTGAAACACCATTTTGCTTTTAAGACATTTACAATAACTTTCTGTTTGGCATTGAATTGACCTTGACCAGTATCCGGGTTCTGAATCCAATTTTAAATTCCGGAAAAGTTGAATGATGAGTTGTGAGACACAAAGACAAAAAGGTAGCTCAGCAGTTTGAGTGACAGTTGCTGACATCTGAGTGTAATTTGGATGCAACTGTACCTTTCACGGTCTTTGTGGGGGCACACTCAACCCCTTTCTTCATTGAAGAAGTTGCAATCAAGAATTGTTATGTATGGAAGATAAGCCTTGGAAGACAACTATGTAGTATGCATTGTTTATTGGTTCTAAGGGTGAGTATGCAAATGGAGAAGATATAGCCTGTGCTTGCTAGAGTTCCAAATGCAATCAAGGAATAACGAAAACAAGAAACTAGGTCTCAAACCAGGGCTTCCCACTTTACATATTGTGTGATCCTGAGCATGTCGCTTTTTTTCACTGTGCCCAATTTTCTGAATTGCGAAAATTGGGATCACCCACAATTGATAACGTTTTGATGACTTCTGGAGATAGTCTACCTCATACATAGTTTAATAGTCTATGGAGTAGTTACATTTATAATTAGAATAGTAACCATGTACGGCAAGCTAACAGTAAGGCACACAGACTGATATTAGACATTAGGTATTACTTTGTTCTTTTTATTTTGCCAACCACACAACGTTTTGCACATTTAACTCTAGAATTTTTCTATTTTTATTTAATTTTGTTATTTGCCGTTTGGCTTATTACAACACGTCCACTATGCATACACAAAAATCCAATTACATAAAAATATACATATATATATCAAATTCATATTCATACACTTCGATACACATTGAATAAAATGTAAAATCACATAATAATATCAGAACAAGGTCATCCTCATCCCTCACTCTTCCTCTCTTAATGGCTTATGACCACAAAAATATGACATTCAGAAATCTAATTGTGGCTAGAATCAACACTTTGCTCTCTCTCCCACACAGCATCCTCCACCATTCTTCAGCTATTATTGTTTTGTAAGCTGCTCAAATACTCCCAAAATGCAGAGCCCTCAATACAGTTAATTCAGTACAAGTCAATGATAGATGCTTTAGTGTTTCATGCTCAGTGCAAATCGTACAAAACCTACATACACAGTCCTTGTCTTCCACTAATGAACGAGATGAAAGTACTTCTAACGTTGGGTATAAATTAAAATGCACCCTTAGGAATTGGTTCTGGTAAAACTGATTAGGATACTTTTTTTTAAAATAACCAGGTAAAACGTTAAGAGCTTTTGGGTCAGATTCATGGATATTTTTTTTTACAGTTCAAAGGGACTGCACTGCCGGAACTGTGCCGGAACTGTGCAAAGTGTATTTGCAGTACAAAATCCGTGCAAAGTAATTTTTTTACTGCAAAAAGGACTATGCACTGACTTTGAACTGCAAAAATGCAATTTGCACAGTTCCATTTATCAGGGTTTGTTTCAGCAGTGCAAAGTCACTTTTCAGCAGTGCAAAGTCACTTTGAACCGTGCATAACATTACATGAATCGGGCCCTATGACTCATGCTTAAAATGATAGAACAGTTTATATGACTTGCAGTCCTCCTGAGTAATGATCCAGTCCCTCTTCCACAATTTGGTTTTCACGGCCATAGGGTTTGAGGCCAAAAGGTCAGGGGTAGCAGCTAATGAGGTGAAGATCTCGATACAGTCCTGTTTCCATTGCACCAAAACGTTATCTTGGTCACTGCTTGGAGCCTTCTTCAAAAATGGAAACCTAGATCTGGTTTCTCCTAGCAGATATTTCAGGAAAAAAGAGAGGTTTTTTCAGCAAACAATGGCATTCAAATATATTAGGCCTAGTTCATAGCTCCTGAGTTGAATTGGCACGCCCTTTGGCAAAACCAGACCTTTTTCCAAACTGGCTTTTCGGCACTGGCCATACTTCATTTGACAAACATATGAAAGAATTGGTCCCATAGGTTAGATCTGGGACAGCTTTCATTTTATAGAACTGAATCACTGGTAGCAATGAAATGCGCCTATAGCGCTTGTTCAGGGCCTACCCTTGAGCTGCCAAGCTCTTAGCTTTTGTTCTCAAAATGTTTAAATTGGTAGCATCTGACAGGCTTGCATGTATACACAAGCCCAGGGAAATAAAAGTGTCTATCCTCTCCAATGATTTCAAATTTAAATGGCACTTTAATGTAAGCCTCTGATTTTTCAACGAGGATTGTACACCTATCACTGTGGATTTTAGGACATTAACCGTTAAGTCATTCTTCGTAGTGTATTCCGGAAGCACATCAAGTTGCCTTTGTAGGCCGATAGCAGTCTGGCCCAGTAGGATCAGATCATCAGCGTACACCATCCAGCTAAACGGCCACTTGTCAATACGAGGAGGGAAGAAGCGGGCCTTACTCATGGTATCTCCCAAGTCTGATATGAAAAGATTGAATAATGCCGGTGCTAATGTGAAACCCTGATTCAAGCCCCTCTGGGTGTAAATCACTCTTGAAAACTTCCCATTTAAATTCAGCCTTACTTGAAGTGACGTGAACTGTACAATGGCATAATGATGTCAACTAAACCTACCAGGCAACCCCATTTTAACAGCTTGGCCCATAAGAGGTTGTTGTTGATGCTATCCAATGCCATAGCAAAGCATATGAAGGCGAGGGAGATGGTAGTCCTCTTAGATAATGCTGTTTTTTGAAGATATTTAGAATGAAGCCATTTATAGTAGTTCCAACACCTTTTATAAAACCTAATTGGAATATGTCACTTCTACTGCACTCTTTAATCCCAGCCGTTAATTGAACTAAGACTAGAGAGGCAAAGATTTTCCCTGGAATGTCCAGTAGTGCGAGTGGGTGGTAATTTTGGGGATTTAAAGAAGGGCTATGGATGCACACTACTATTGGTATATATTTTGGGGGTATATTCTTACAAAAACCAGAAGGCTGGTATTAACGACTTTAAGGTGCAGGGGAGGAAATAAGGTATTGGCACAAAACCCTATTGTATAAACAAAAGAAGAAAAAACCCTGAAGTTGGGGTCCTCCCGTCCCCTGCACACTCTTTAAGATCGCCAGAGAGGCGGTTAGTAGTTTAACATGGGTAATAGTAATCCAAGTTGTAATTCAAAATAGGAATGCTTCATCAAATATTACGCATCAACAGGTGGTTTTAAAAGCAAACATGGATGATTTAATCATAGAAAAATGTAGAAGCAAACAAAACAATTTTGTCCGATATTGAAGGCCGACGCATTTTGAGGTGGTCCCTCTTCTTAAGGGGCCTAATAAGACTCATGTTGAATCACATACATACAAAGAAAATAAATAGAATAGATACTGTTACAAGTCCAAGCACTTAAGCTAATAGGTCACTTAGTCTTACAAATCAAACAATACTGGAGAAAAAATCATAAATTAACAATCAAGTCTCCAAATACTGAGTTAGACGTTGGTCATTGTACATAGCTACATATATGTAAGGGTGATATAAAGACAGCCATCGTGGCTGTACGATTGACATGTTGTAAAAGATAGTAAATTGTGGAAGGGTAAAAAAAGGGAAAACAAATAGAAATGGACTAAATCACAACAGTGTCTGAAAGAAGAGATGAAAAATAAATAACTAAAGAATGAAATCAGTGATGTGGAAAAGTGCAGAACAAGAAAGGTTCTGAACGGAACGTGAGTGAGATTCAAAACACTAACTTCAGAAGAGACCAACTCACCAATGGATACGAGATCTGCTCGTAGTCCATAAGGAAAGTGAGCCAAACTTGTGTAATGAAGAACAAGGTGGATTAGAACCAGCTGTTCAAAGGTCTCAACTGCCCTCAGGCAGTAATTTATGGAGAAAAAAAGGAATAAATTACTCATATAGTCACAGGTGGCAAGAGTGGTCACATCTATATAGGTTGTCACAAAACATGTACAGACAACGACATTCCGGAGGTGACGTTATGTCAACATAGAGGAAGGACTAAGCAGAGTAAACCAACTACTCTGGCGGCCATGATGGAACAGACCTCCATGGTGTGACAATAAATAAGTCCAGAGTTAAATCAGAGTGGACTGGGTGAACGTCAAGTAATATAGGAGGGATATGTATCAGAAATGTTCAGGACCAAGTGGCCATAGCAGGTATATCTCCCTTAACCTGAACATTCAATATGTAAAGGTCCCCGTAATTCGTACCAATTCACTCCTTAAGACCTTGTGTAGCAACGGGAGTAATAATAATGATAATTTAGCATTTATATAGCTGTACGAACCCTCAGGCATCTGAGTGCTGCTTATTATTACCCACGGTGTGTGGTGCTAATTTATCAACCTCAGAAGGATGAAAGGCTGGGTTTGGCCATGCCGGGATTCAAACCTGCATCAGCAGGCTCTGCATGGATGTCAAAGCAAGCACTCTACTCGCTGTGCTATCTGACCAGCAATCTGTAATATTTTCCAGAGCTTCTCTATGCTTATCAAAACAAGTTCAGATCTTTGCAAATTAGAACTGTGGTACAAGCCATATCAGACAATCACCAAGCAGTTCTGAAACGCTACCCAGAAATTCATCATTTGGCAATGCTGCTGGGTTCCAAAATAAATTAGATAGTACAAACGTAGCCAAATTATGGAAGAAAACTTGGCCCCACACCATCTTTACCTTACCCTTTACATAAGGGCTAGGATTTCTCCAATCTACTAGCTCTATTGCCAGGCCGTTCGTTATGGCTACCAACAACACCCAGACCGGTTTCCCGCTAAACCCTTGCAATAGGAGAATATCAAATTTGTCAAAACAGAAATCACTGGCTTGGCATAGATGGGAGAAGCTGTGGATGTTCCAGGGCTCAACAACAATGCCCTCTAAATATCCACTAGGAATGAGTTCATGTTTTTTGACAAGTTCCTCTGCTGGCCAAGACCAAATAATTTCTTGACCATTGGTTACTCCCTTTGGAGTTTTCACAACCACTGTTCCCGGATTTGCATTAAACCTATCCCACATCACTTGCACATTACTTGCAATAGTGGATATTTACATAACTGACTATCACTCATTGAGTCTCAATCAAGCAACCTTCCTAAATTAATGCGTCTCATTAATCCCACCCTTTAAACAATCCTTAACGGGTGGGTGAACCCCAACATCCTCCCTTTCTCTCTAAAAAGCTGTCTGCTTAGTATTCTATCTCTGTCTACAACCATGAGATCAAATCCAAAGGAAGCAGCAATGATGACACGTCCAATAGGTTCTGCCTCACTAAGCAGGCCTCTATATGGAGGAATACCCAATCTTATTGTGCGTCATTTATAAGTTCTGCAAAGTTTATATCACTAGATTGAATTGCTCTAGAACTAGGTATAAAATGGAATACATTTAGAATGTATAATTGATTTCAAATTAAATAGTCATTAGCAAATGGGAGTCTTTGAAGGAGCAAATATTTACATAGATCTTGTTTCTTCATAAGAACTCAATCTTCGGTGATTAATGCCAGTCTTCAAAGAAGGTACATGACTAGATGGACATTTTCTCATACGTAGCTCTTAGAATCAAGTACATGTCTTTCCTGATCCAGTGTTAAAAAGGAAAAGGCTAAAAAAGTCCTGGCTAATGAACTTCATCAGTAGAAATCGACAGCACATTTATTGGTTGTATACAAATTGTTCGAATAAAACTGACTGCGGCCGAATTGACCTTTTATTTTGCGTCCGAATTGGCTGGAAATATATGCGGGGGGACAATCCCCACAGCCCCCCACCAAATCCACCTACATTATTTAATACCCCAAACCCACCTCCCACAAATATATTTGGTCAATTTGGCTGCAAAACAAACAGTCAATTTGGCCGCGGTCAATTCGGCCGTGGTCAGTTTGGGTAATACCCATTTATTGATAATAACTTCTGGTCTCTCTCCCGTGCCAATAGTGAGGGTGCTTGCACCTATTCTTCACTGTCCATGATAGTATAGATCGACAAATCTAATAATTATTTTGGGATAATCTGAGCGTCCTCTGGAATTTCAGCTTCTACAGCCTTTGTCAACTCGCGTCCCTCCTTAGATAAGTTAATAAATAACTAGTGATTAAGGTTTCTCCTTGCCATGTACTTGCCCTACCGATATTGTTGGTACTTTCAGGCTGCGCAGACATTTTCTCAATTCACTATTTCTACACTTTTGTGGTGAGCTTTTGGTTTTTCGTTTTCCTGGTCTGGGATGCTTTCTTCCCAACGTGTTTCTTTTTTCACCTTTGGTAAGAAATAGAATATTCCAAAGCTGTTCTTCGTCTTCAGAAGGATCGGCGGGGACCATTGCATTCTCACAGTCAACCAGCACACATGAGTTCTCATGCTGGGGGCACAATATCAAACCAGGAACCTGCTTTGTGCTACTTGGCTAGTGCACTGATGCCACTACCTCAAGGGCATTACTGGGCAATTAGGATTCCGAGTTAATATCTCTCAACAGCACCTGCTGCATAAAGGACTACCCCCTTGCAAAACAGCACACCCAAATACTGGTATGTCACCCAACCCCTCGCAAACACCATGTCACCCGCCCGAAACACCATGGCATGGCATGCAATGTGAAATCAACCAAATAAATGCACAACACATGACACAACTGTCACAAAGTGCACCGTCACAAATGAAAACAGGCCACAAACAATTCCCTCTCACATATGAAAAAGAAACTGCACACATGAACATATACTTACCAGCATGACAAATCATGAATACAGGACCCAACAGTGGCAATGTCTGACAGTGACCAATCACAATAGTCCAAGTGTGACAATCTGACAAAGGCAGCACGTCGACCCCTCCCATCTTCAGTGTGTTGCTGGTAGGTAAACGTTGCAGGGTACTGCATACAGCATGAACTGCATCTGCAATGGAGAAAGGCAAGGTAACAAATGAAGAAGCTACATGTAAATATGCATAACGAGCAATATTAAGTACAATATACAAATCAACCATGCAGTGGAGAAACCATCATTAATCCCCACTAGGGGTGCATACACAGTTTGGACTACAGACTGGCAACACAACTGATGGAAGCCCAATGCCTTTGTGTAAGTTACTGTCAGACGGTGCCACCCTTGAGAGCCCATGGAAAGGGGAAGCAGGAGTGGCATATGTGTCTGGACCCCAAGCCTCAAACACAAGACAAGCCTGTATGGGCCCAGCTGGAACACACAATGGATGCCTATGGGTGCCACACAAATCAACACACCGTAGCATGAGTGCACAATAGACAAAAAGAGAGGAAAAATCAAATTAAAAAAGAAAAAGCAAAAATCAAAAATGGCCATGGGCGACCGGGGGGAGACCACCCAGGGTGGAGAAGGTGCAGGGTGCACCCCAACACCCACATGCGTGGATGTTGAGAAAAAAAAATCCCTCCATGGGCTCATGGCCTGCACGGCTACCCAATAGTGGAAGAACTGCTGTTGCTGTCATTACCCTGTGATGCTACATGAGAAGGTGTGCATGTTACAGGAGACAGACCACGCAAAGCCCCGGCATGCTCCTCCATGGCAGCAAGCATGCGGGTGTGCTGAGTGGTGCAATTCAAACTGTTTCTCCCCCGCAAGTACACTCTCCTCACCTGAGCTGTCTGAGTTGTCGGTCTCTTGTAGGCGTCGTCGTGCAAGGTAGTCTCTTCCCTTCTTATGATGAATGTGCTAGTCATGGAGGGGAACCACAGTGACTGCTGGATAAACAGCTGTCCCGTGACTCCCTTTCCGGAACCAAGCCAGAAATCAGGGAAAAACCCAAAAGGGAAAAAACCCTGCAGAGTAGTGTTGACTCTTCTAATCCGGATGACAGGATAATCGCTGATGAGAATAATGGAGCGAGGCGGATATCAGAGTAGAAGATGTCCAACAGTCTAAACCACGGAGTAGCAGAGTCAGGGGAGACAGAGGCTCCTTGGGGCAATTTGAAGACATGGCACTGGTTCCAGGAAGAGGGGAAAAGGTATGCAGCAAGCACAGCTCAGAGGAGCCCAGCAGAAAGAGAGTACGGGAAGGATTCCCAAAATCAGAAGAGAGAGAGAGAGAAACGGAATAAAGCACACCGGAGTACCGCCCGGAGCAGCGGTAGGAAATTGAAGCGAGGAGTAGCGTTCCGAGGAAAGAATCAGGAACACAGGTGGACAGGAAAACCCTCTGGCAGATCCGAAAGGTGGACGGCAGAGGATCGGAGCGAGGAAACCCGGAAACAGGAAAGCGTCCAAAGTGGGTTGCAACGCGGCGTCTACAAGGAAGCGGGGAGTTTAAATACTTCCAGCGGCGCTGCGTCACGTAACTGGGGCTGGTAGCAAGAACACAGAGAAAGGACTAAAACACCCTACCTCTGTGTCTCCATCTCCAACGCGGAAACATCTGCCAATTACGGCTATGGCCGTGACGGTGGATGACAGCGGGTTTGAAAGGTTTGGTTCTGCAGGATGATGGTCCAGAGGTCCCCATGCAGCACGTCACGGGTAGCACTGAGTTCTGCCTGCTCTGGGTTGCCGGGAGCTCAGCTGAGATGGTGCGTGTTGGCTGCTTCAGCTGCTGTTCTGACCGTCTACTCCGGGGCACCTCTAGTGCACCCAGAGTAGCTCTGAGGGAAGTGTTATCTTACCTCAGGGCATCCATGTAGGCCCGTGACTCTGCAGATATGGCTCTGCGCAGAGCCCCCAGTTCAGCCCGTGGTCCCTGTTGGCGGCCAACATGTCCTGCCTGTGTGAGCGGCATGTGGACCGCATTGCCTGCTGCTGGAGCTCCACCTGCCTTTTGGGGGGAGAATGGACGTGGCCACTCTATCCATGGCCTGAGACATCATCTCACATGATGCCCCCTGTTGTTGTGCAATTGCATATATGGAGTTCTCCCACACAGTATTGCCAGGTGGCGTATGGCCACCGCATTGCCGGAAACAACACCTGTCCACCCCAAGGTAATGTGCACCTTGCTGTGCTGGCGCTGCCTGAGGCTGCAGGACTTCATTCCTCCTTTGATCTGCTGCCCCAGGAACAGGAGCAAATAGTGTGGAGTGTGACCCTGCATCCGTAACCGCCACTAGCAGACATTCCAACACTGAATGGGCCATTGAGGGGTCTACCCCCAGTGCAGGTGCATTGGACAGAACAGCATCCCTGCCAGAAACACTCACCTGCAACGGGACATTTGTGTCAATGTCTGATTCAGCACCTGAGCCATAGAGATCCTCGGCGGTGTACCCAGAGATACCCGTGGACTGGATGGTCTGTAGGAGCAATGGACTCTCATGTGGCACCACCTCACATCCTCCAGTGGTGCTTCGTTGGGGCTCTGAGTACTCCTGCCCCTGCGCCATCTCCTCCTCCTCCACAGCCTCTAGTGCCTCATCACCTGCACAAAATGAAATGAGAAGTCATGAAGACACGCATGAACAGCATAGCCGACACACATAGGCATCACAATGTACACATCCAATACATTAATCAGACATGTCACACATGACACAAACTCAGCAATGCATGAAGTGGCAATGAAGTGGAAGAGGAGCCTGAAAGCAGACACTGATTACTCCAAAATGGAAAAGCAACACATGTGCTGCATGGTGCATAGCACCTGCATCACACATAAGCCTGTGAGTGACATGGACCTTCCACAAACATGACACATGCCAGCACCCAGATGGCACGTAGCATAGCCATGGCAGAACTGACAAGGACCCCCAGATGATAGTTAATCACTACTGTCCCCCATCCATGTAAAATGCATATCATCAAACAGAACATGCAAAAGAGTGGGACAAAACAAACATGTGTCACACGCTGCAACAACGCCAGTGCGTTCAAATACAGTGATGGGAGGCACATGGATACATCAATGGTAGGTCACTTGGACATGGCACAAGTAAATTGTCATGTTGAAGGTTCAAACAGGGCTCAGAAGTGAACGGGTGCACTACATTTGCGTGACCTTTCTGGCCGAAAATCCCTGTCTGAAGTTTGGTGATTTTCAGGCAGAAAGGCAAACAAATCTGCGTTTTTCATGCAAATGATTCCGTGAATGAGGCAGAATAAAGAGATAAAATTGTAATACCAATGTTGTGGCATGATGGCAGTTTAAGGGCAAGTGCAGTCATCATATGCAAAGTGTTTGCAGTGGTCATTAGGGATACAGTGAGCCCTAAACCCAAGGGTGGGGGATGGCTTGGAGGCACTACATAGGTCACATATGGTAGTTATGACTGCACAGCCTGACCTGGCACTCGATCACAGCACATCACCCAAGCAACATGCACATGGTCTGGACACACATGCATGGGCACTCACCGGACATTGTCTGAAGATCTGGTAGGTCTCCTACACCTTGGATCTGATCCTCTGCGATGAACCCTCCAGCGATTGCCTCATGTTCTGTGAGTTCATCCTCCTCTGGTGGTGACCCACTGTCAGTCACCAGAGTAGAGGCGTAATTAGCTGCCAGTTTGTTTTTTGCTTGGCGTTTGAGGTCATTCCAACACTTTGAGCAATCATCAGCTGTGCGCTTCACAAATCCCAAGGAACTAATGTGGTCTGCGATGCACTGCCAGTGGGCCCTACGCTGAGCAGGCGTAGTCTTGCACCCTGCCATCACCAGCATGTCGCAGCCATGTTCCGACACATAGCCCACAAGTGCGTCTAGTTCCACATTATTGAAACTCTGCTTCCTTGATGTGCCGGAGGGGCGAGCCGTGTCTGAGGTCCCAGTCTGATCCGCAGGAGCATGATTCTTCCTCTTGAGAGGTGGTCCGGACCCTGAGTATCTTACGCTGCTCCGGTGTGTAGGGGCTGAAGCACAGGTGGACTGAGCACTGGAAGCAGGCAATGGCACAGTGACCAAAGGTCTCACTGCAGGCATTGTCTGCTGGGTGCTGTTGCCAAGACCAAGCGCCACAACTGCCTTGGTGTGAGGGGCTGGGACCAACACTGTCCCGGCTGGGTGACTCAGAGCTGGAGTGGTGTCAGCTGCAGCGGCCCCTGCAGCCTCCTCACCCTGGCTATTCGGGGCAGCAGATGACATTGCTGCCCCAGATCCATGTGGCCTGGTGACAGCAACTTTCATCACCACACATGGCTTGGAATTCGTGACACGGAAGTCAGCCTGGGAGTCATCCCGTGCCTGTTCCGTGACCAATCTGGGCCGGGCTAGCAGGGCCTGAGCTGGGATGGTGTAAGATGCATCTCCCTGACCCAGTGGGGGGGGGGCATAGGTGTCCCTGAATGTTCCTGGACACACTGCCCTCTTGGGCCACCCTGCCCACTTTGCCCACTGCTGCCACCTTGGCCACCCTGGCCACCCTGCTCATCCTGGCCATGTCCCCTACCATGGACACCTCTTGGAGGTCAGCCACCTTTGCCTCCCTTAGCACTTGATCACCTCTCAACCATGGCACTGATTTACTTGTGCGAATGGGAGGTGCAGAACACAATTGTCCTGGGCAATTGGGTGGAAGAGGGCATGGTACTAGATGGAATAGCTACCCCTGTGCTCCTACAAGGCTGTCTGTGACCCCTGGGGGAAAATGACGGGTCACACAATGCGCAGCCACCCCAAAAACAAAAACAAATGTGCACGCGACCTCTGGGTAGCCCACATGTGTGGAATTAAGGACCCACAGTACGCTGTGGCACCCAGAAACTCAAAAAAAGTGTATACGTGGAACACAAAGGTGACAATGACCTCTGAATGAGTACGTGACACACGGGGGCAACCACAGTGGAAAAATACATGCGCGACTCACCGTCTTCCTGGAAAATGTACAGAAAAAACATGTGCGTCTCGGATTCAAAGACACAGAGTTTGGCAACGGCTACAGCTTTCCTCACGGACAGTGCCAAGCAGCTACTAGCTTCCTGCATGAATAATTTTTGAAGACCATAATCCTGGACTATTACCACTCTCTTGGAATCCATCCATCCGGTCCCAGATACCAGATTCTGATGACACAGATTACAACATCGCCAGCTGTACAAACGACAGTCGAAATACTACAAACAACTCTATGCCATGATGCCTTCTCACTAATTTAGGTACATGTCATACCTTGATTCATTTTTCCTTACATCAGAATCAACGTCCTGACGACAGAAACACCGCAAATTTGTGTGTCGACAAACAATGCGTATTGCTAATTGATGCAGCAGTACATTAATTGATTGTCACTTCTTTCTCTGCCTACTAACCCATGAATATGCATATTATTTTTGTATTACACATACTTCATGTGCCTACTCAAGTTCTTATGCATTTTTAAATGTGTGTTTATGTAAAAAATTAAAATTTGTTTTAGACATTTCCACTCCTGGTGATCTGTATGAGCTAGTACATATTAGTCTAGCTTCACTGCAAATACAAGGTGACCCCCTGGGGTCAATGACAAGGGTAGCTGTTGACTCTGTTCTCCATTGTGCTATTACTACCTATTCCTCTAGAGCCAGGCCCTCTTACAAAAAAGAGGGTTTCTCTCCCATATTTTTCTCACCACCCCTGCTGGAACAGAAGACTCCCGACTGGTGTTCCATCGCTCCACAGCCCAGCCCCAGGACCCAGTTGCCCACCCACACCTGCCTCGGGGTTGCCATGTCAGGCCAAACTCCATCTGGGACCAGTGGCAACCCCCCGGCAGAGAGGCAGAGGGCTGTCAGCTTTAGTGCAAATGAAGTTGGCATCCTGGTGGAGCAAGTCCTGGGGCATTATGATGCCCTCTTCAGATGACCGTGCGCCGACAAGGATAGACGGAGGAGGAACTGGTTGGACATAGTGGTTGCCATCAACACGGAGGGGGTGGCAACCCGCGACTTAAAACACGTCCAGAAGCGCTGGGAAGTCCAGAACCCTGTAAAGGCCCAGCTCCTCCTTCGTGCAGTGGATGCAGGGGGGTGCCAGGTCCAGCTTACCATTGACCAGATGAGGGTCCTGGAACGCATACGCCCAGTGCTTCACCACCAGGTCCTCGAGGTGCAGACCCGTCTGGAGTCAAGCGGTAAGAGTCCATGCGTTCTCATTCCACAGAGTGCATGTTGAGGTGTGGCAGAGGTGTGCAGCTCGGACATATGTGTGACGTGGCCCGTTTATGGATATGTGTGGGCAGGGACATGACCGTGCTGCATGTGAGTCCAGTCATGTGTGATGCACGTCAATGGTGTATGTGTTCAGATGCATGATGCCCAACTGCATGTGGAGATGCATACATGTTTGCATGTCTGGGCATGTACTATGCCATGGTTGGTGTGTTACACATGGATGCTGGTCTGAACTTCATGTAAGTGCACAATGTATATGTGTGTGTGTCTGTTCGGTATGTGTGTCACTGTGAGACGCCATGGATGCATGTAACATGGACATATGGGTACCTGATTGGCAGATGTGACATAGTTGCCAATGATTGCACTGTGACAGGAGGTGGAGGTGTCCAGATGCATGTCTGTCTGGTGGCGTGTGTGCATGTGATCGGTACTCCCCATGTTGCTTGTGACATCATGCCACCCTTTGGATGTTCATGCAGTTACATGTGTATGGACACTGATGCCTGTTACACGTTCCCTGCATGTTTGTGCATTTTTGTGTGTTCAATTGATCTGAGTGTTGGGGAGTGTGATGGCGTCTGTGATGTCTGACACTGCCACTCATGTGCAATTGTCATGTGCCTAGTTGACCATTGTACAGTGCCCTGATGCCTGTGTTCTATCTCTCCCGGTCTGCAGCATCGACTGATGAAGAGGGTGGAGATGGTGCTGTGGAGGCCAGCGACAGGGATGCCACTGCCAGCCGGAGACGCAAGGCCCAGCGCCCACCCCAGGTAACAATATCTTCCGGGAGTGAGGAGTTTGGTGCCACGTCCATGGCCGCAGATGCCGAGGGAAGGTCCAAGAGGCCAAGGTCAGAGGTGGACTCCCCGGCAGCAGAAGGGACAGCCGAGCCCCCACAAGGGTGTAGTGAGGAAGGCGGCATAGAGTCATCAAGGTTGGTTGGGGGTGTGGTTGAGGAGGAGGCCCTATCAGCCCCATGCACAGGGCCTGGAGGGGGTGGTTCCACTGGTGCAAGTGGTGCAGTCCAGGGGCAGGAGGCAGCACAGGTCACCGTGGAGGTGCCTGTGTGTAATCCTGACCCTGATCCTGTGATTGCAACATCCTGCACCAGCAGGGATGCCTACGTCCAGACCCGTTGGCAGAGAGGTGATGCGTCTACAACAACTGGCCTTCCTCTCCCTGCAGACGTGGCAATCCATGACCTTGTTGAGCCTGTCCTAGCCGGTGTCGCGTTGCGCACATGTGGTATTCGAGATGACGTGCAGGGTTCTAGGCAGAACAATGCACGTCATTTTGCATACCTGTGTGCCCGCCACAACTTGCTAGGACAGGTCTCTGGCACAGGGTTACTCCGTGTGCTGGATGCTCTTGCGACTCCTTCCTCAACTGCACCTCCTATTTGCCAGTCGTCCTCCGTGCTGTCTTCCCACCCATGTATCACCTGGGCCCCCTGTGGAGCTGCCCCTTAGCCCGCGGCCAGGCTGGTGGAGAACACATCCCTGCCACAGTCGGGAGTCGGAGGTGTAGCAACTGGACCCCACCAAATGGTGGATGTGCAGGCATCATTGAGCAGGGCACGTGCACAATGGCGCCGGGAGATACCATCATCCCGGAGGCCAACGTTGTGGCAGAGGAATTTGGCATGGAGGCAGCAGCAGGCTCGGCGTGGGAGGCGTCATCACTCGGGGCCAACAACATCCCGGGGGCAGGCATCGGCCGACGGGCAGGAGGACCCAGGACTGGGAGGGTCTTCCGTGTGGCAGCAGTTGTGCCAGCAAATCGATGCAGAGTGGCGGTGGGGGAGAGGGCATGGCTCACAATGGTCAGGGCGGAGAACTCCATGCACCGGGCGTTGAGGCAGGCTGAATCCCTCGTGGAAACTCGCAGGGAGTTGGAGGAGTCCATGGCAAGATCTCTGCGAGCCCTCTCACCTGTATCAGCCCCTTCCCGGCACCTGACTGCAGTGTGACTATACTTTTCCTCGCAATTTGTGCGGGCACTCTGCGCTGCGAGGTCCAATTTAGAGGTAAACTCCTCCTCTTTCCAGTTAAGGGCCAACAACAGTGAGTTTAACCACAAGCCTCGTTCTCTTAGGTACTGCTCGAGACAACTGCAGCGTGACTGCACTTTTCCTCGCACTTCACAAATTTCTTCAACATTACTTTCCTTTCTCCATACCGATACTTTGTATAGGATCTTCTACTTTCCTTCCTTCTCTCCACTCGCTGTAGATAGAAGTACCCTTTTTTCTGTCGTGAGCGTAGGAGCCTAAATCTTAAGAATGGCAGGGGATTAGTGTGAGGGTGTTGCTTTGGTCATTCAGCTGGGGTCATCAGAATGTTGGAGTTAGACATTCAGGGGGCTGGAATGCAGGTGAGAAGGAGTTGATCATTGGGGAACACTGTCTGTGGATGAAATACAAATTATACTTACCTCGAACTGCCTTGCCACACTGCTTCACTTGGCAATGAACCTTGTGGTGGGGGCCGACTGCCACCCAGACCTCAGCGCTTCATGGTATAGCCTTCTCATTTTACTCTGTTCCAGAGCAGATATTCCAATACTTCTGACACTTACATCCACTCCCACCCACCCAGCCTAGGAGCAGGAGCTCCAGGTCACGGATCCGCCTCTGCTGGAGCAGCGGGCCCCCCAGCATGAAGTCCATGCCACCCCTGAAGCATTTAGGTAAGCGCTGACATCGGATGCGCTCCTCACGAAAATCGTTCGTTTTTTCACCTCTTTATTATCAGCTGTTGGATCGTTGCAAACGGAATGCAGAACAGCCTGCCCCACCGTCTTTCATGCTGAGAAATTCTGCCACAGCACCTTAACGCCAGTCTGGTACACGAGGTACCAAGGTGCTCCAAGATGGCCGCCTGCACTCCTTTGCGTGCCTCCAGTGCCTAACTAGAACCAGGCACTGCATCCTGATAGGCTGCCGAGCTCTTTTTCCCGCTGATTGGGCACCGGCAGGCGAAGCCGGCCCACCTCTTCCAAGGCCCACAGAAACAAGGCTAGTGCCTGTTACGTGCCCGTGTCTGCCGTCTGCCAGACCCCCTGCACGTCTCGATCTGCCTCCACATAAGGTAACCTGCAAACTGCTCCACTATCATCAATAAGCGTGCGCATGCACCTACTTATAGAGACTATATGCCCATTCATAATTTGGTCACACTCTGCTAACACTCGGACTGATGATTCTCGACCAAAACCGCTTAGCATTATACTGTCTGTTAACCGAATGCCACTAAATGTTCACTCACTGTGCACACACTTACTCAACTGCTTCATCTCATTTGCAAATAGGCGTCTACATGTTGTAAGCAGCACATGTGCTTTTACAGCACAGGATTAGTATGCGAGTAGGAAGCCCCCACCTCGCCCACGAGAGCCGGAGCTTCACTCACTACATCACTGCACAGCCCGCTTACAGTACTTCATACCTGTTGATAATAGCTTAGTTTCATTATTTACTACACAAGCATTATGTCTGCCCACAACATACATTAGATATGCCCTGTGTATCGCATCTAGCCTATGTGTGTTACTGTATTAACTAGCCTAAAGTGCCTCGCGCCACAACTGCATTTAACCTATGTGTGTTTTTACACTATACCAGCCTAGCTACGCCTCGCGCCACAATTGCATTTAACCTATGTGTGTTTTTATACTTTACTAGCCTAGTTGGGCCTCGCGCCACAATTGCTTTAGCCTATGTGTGTTTTTACACTTTACTAGCCTAGTTGGGCCTCGCGCCACAATTGCATTTAGCCCATGTGTGCTTTCACATTTGACCAGTCTAGTTGGGCCTCGCGCCACAATTGCATTTAGCCTATGTGTGTTTTTACACTTTACTAGCCTAGTTGGGCCTCGCGCCACAATTGCACTTGTGTTTTTCTTGCATTGCCTAGCTTAGAAGGGTTCCAACCATAACTAGCATCTGATAGGCATAGCACTGAAGCTCCCTCTACACACATTAAACCTACCACTTAGATGTTAGCACGACCTCCAGTATAGTCTTACAATGACTTCTGCCTATCTGACTATATTAAGCTGCTAAGCTGCAACTATTCTGATTCTAACCTCATTTGCTGAAATTGCATTCAGACTGCCTGCAAATCTGTTCTGCATAGAACTACACTTGAATTACTGCATTCTCATCTTGTGGGAATATGCTGATCCTAATGTCACCTGCTAAGTGGCACCAGATTGCCCGATTGACTTCCAACTGTATATCCATGCACTCCAGCCAATTTGCCTCATCTTGAATCCAGCAGCCTATCCATGCTTTCTAGACAAACTGCCATACCTCGAAGCTAGTACTCAGGTACTGTGGCCAATCTATGCGGCCTTAATCTAGGCGTCATTCATATTTTTGCCAACTTACACCACCTCCACCTAGTTGCCGACCAAGGCACTACAGCTATCCTGCCATATCTGTCCTACCTCCCAGGTGTTATTCAACGTATTATCAGTAACTCTGCCCTACACCTCTAACCCAGGCCGCCCCCGCCATCACAGCCCTATCAACTACCTTTATCTAGGAGCTACAAAGACCATCCCAACCACGTGTGGCCACCTTAATTCAGGTATTATTTAGCGCTTCATAACACTCTCGACCCCACCATTTAGCATGTGTCTACTCACCTCTATCTTGCCTGCTTACTTCCTGATCTTCACATTTCCGACCAAGATGGCTCCACACCTACCCAACATGCCAGCCCTACCTAGGCTTAACAACCAAGTACCATACCTAGATTTAAACGACTTTCAGGTACTGCTACCTTCCAGTCACCCCCGCACCACTACAGAAAAGAATTTAGGACTTAGAGCTAGACTAGCCAAAATCCATGAACCCCCTGCCCGCTCACTGCCCACTACACAAAACTCTAGAACGTTGCCACCGCGACCAATTACCTCCACACAAACCAGTAACCTACTACAAACCCTTCAGAACCCCCGCAACCAGGGTACCCCTAAACCTACACAAGACAAGCGCCATACTACTACTTCAAAAAACATAGCCACTACTTCTAAAAACACAGTTAGCCCTAATATCAAGGGAGCCTTGATCAATGCCAGGTCGCTAGTAGCTCATGCTACAGAAATTGCAGACTTAATCCTCACTGAAGACCTTGACTTCCTCGCCATCACTGAGACTTGGCTACACCCAGCAGCAGGCCCTATGCTTATGTTGGCAGTCCCAGATAACTATTCTATCCTGAGACAAGACCGCCCTAATTCTAGAGGAGGTGGTGTCGCCCTTATCCATAAGTGCAGTCTTGCCATGAGACTAGCTACTTCGACCGATGCCCTCTCTTGCGAATCACTAGCAGTCAAAATACCACTCACTAACTCCCGAACTCTTAACATCTACTTGATCTACCGCCCGCCAGGCCCCATTGGCACCTTCGATGAAGACCTTAACTCCATCCTATCCAGCAACCTCAAAAGCTCCACTCAAGTTCTCACCTTAGGAGACTTTAACTTGGGCTACTATGACCTAGAAGACCATCCCGCTAGCACCATAGCTAATACTCTTACTGAACTAGGCTTTGTGCAAAGATGTATGACACCCACGCATACGAAAGGTAGAACACTTGACTGGGTGGCCGACCACAACTGCCTAGCGAACATCACAAATATCTCACCCCAAGCCTGGACTGACCACCACTTGGTATCATTCATGCTCTCCACCGACAGACCTCCACCCCCGCCTACCACTAAGGCCCCACCCACTCTCACTAGAAACAAGAAGAACATGACAGTAGAAAGACTTATCCCTAACCTACTCCCCACACTCAACTCACTTCCTGATAACCTGGACCCTGAGTCCTTGGTTGAAGAATATAATAAGCTTATGGCCACCTCACTTGACCGCATCGCCCCCCTTAAACTGAGATCCAGTAAACCGAAAACGCACCTTAACAAATGGTACACACCATTCCTCAAAAAACTAAGACAGCAAAAAAGAAACTGCGAGGCCATCTGGAAAAAATCCCCCTCAGTCTCTAACAAACTAAAACTCTCCAAACTAACTGCACTCTACAAAAAAGAAATCTACTTGGATAAAACGAGCCTCCTTTGACTCTCGTATATCCCAAGCTAAATCTAACATGAAAGAACTCTTCTCCATCCTTAAAGAAATAGAAACCCCCATAGCACCCCTTGACACGTGCACCAAAGATAAAAACTGGTGTTCAGAAATTCAAAGTGCCCTTGCAAACAAGATTGCGACTCTTCAAAGTAAAATCTCCAGCAAAAGAGCATCCCTGAATGACACCCCCAACTCAAAAATTCCGGACAAACCCATGCCCACCGACCTAGCCCGCTTCCAATTCGCCAAAGTCAACATACTGGAAGTCGAAAAAATTATCCTGTCCCTGAAACCGTCTAATTGCCAGGGAGATCTATGCCCTGCACAGCTCATTAAAGATGCTGCCCGCGACCTCTCCCCTTTCATTACAAAACTGATCAATGCTTCCTTCGCCACTGGCTCCATCCCATCTAACCTAAAACAATCCTGGGTACTACCTCTACTGAAAAAACCCACACTTGACCCAGTCATACCCACAAACTACCGACCCATAACTACTGTTCCCTTTCTACTAAAAATTCTGGACAAGGTTGCCTATGTACAAATACAGAAGCACCTGGAAGAACACAACCTCTTAGGCTCTAGACAATCTGGATTCCG
The DNA here is from genome assembly GCF_040938575.1 of Ambystoma mexicanum. Lineage (NCBI taxonomy): Eukaryota > Metazoa > Chordata > Amphibia > Caudata > Ambystomatidae > Ambystoma > Ambystoma mexicanum. The sequence goes on along the minus strand of NC_090940.1, from coordinate 240,788,211 downwards.
CCCCCAACACGGGACCGAAACCGCCCTTATTGACCTGAAAGCGCAGATCGACTCGCTCAGAGACAACGGGCAAGCCGCCCTACTCCTCCTCCTCGACCTATCTGCAGCCTTCGATCTGGTCGATCACTCTGTCCTTTGCTCACACCTCCACACTTCAGCTCACTTCTCCAGTGAGGCCATCACCTGGATCACATCCTTCCTTAACGGCAGGACTATGAGCAGTGGCGTAACACAAAATGTGGGGGCCCCCCTGCGAGCCATGCTGAGGGGGCCCCCCAACTCGGCAACAAATCACGGGTTGCGCCACACTCTGGGCCGGCCTAGACTGTCACGCTTGCACAATACGCATGAACGTGCTGCTGAAGGGGTATGCCGCACACTGCACTAGGAAAAAGATATAAATATGTGTTTTAATGCAATATACAGCACACTTTCTGAGATAAATTGGCTATAAAGCCAGAGTGTTTGCAATTGTTTTGTAGGGTAACACATCCAATACATGCAAGTCACCAACAGTGTACAGGAACATTAATGCTTCCAACTGGCTGCACAATGTAGACCAGTGTAAACACGTAATAACATTATAGTACAGAATGCCAGGCCACATTTAGACATACCTAAACCAGTGGTATTCAAACTGTGGGTCGCGACCCCCTATGCGTCCGTGGGTGCATCCCAGGGGGGCCCTGAGAGCTCAGCATGAAAAAAGTTTTTTATTTTTTTATTTTTTTTATTTTTTTAGATTGGAAGAAATGGGCAGGGGTGGCCCACATGGGCGGGCTGAAGCATGAAACTGTCTCAGGCAACAATGAAAAAGTGGCCCACAGTTGTAAATGGATATTCATTCCTTTAGTCACAGACTGGGCCTCATTACTACTATGGCGGACCAGTAACAACGGTGCTGGTAAGCTACCGGCACCGTTGCTACCGTTCCGCCATAGTAAGAGTTGTGCTCGTGGGTGCTTGACAGCCCCCGCCAGGTCTGACCTCAGCTCGTCGGATGCACCAGCACCGTTATTAACGGTGCCGGTGCATCCGAGCTCCCCCTTCCCATTTGAGCCATATGGGGCTCAAATGGGAATGGGGATCTACCGGCACCTTCGAAAGGGCAATTATCATGTCCGCCTAACTCGGCATGACCTAGTAATTGCCCATTCGCGGGTGCCAGACCCGGATGCAACTCCAGTGGCAGCCGTGCCGGTTTTACCGGCACAGCTACCGCCAGAGTAGTTATGAAGCCCACTGTTTCAATAGTACCCAAAGGGGTGCTTTGTGTTAAAATGTAAGTAAATTGTGATATATTCAGCAACAATGGTCAACATTACTAACTGCATAGTGGCCCCTCACCCATTATGGAGGAGCTAAGGAGCCAGCCCAGTGAAACAGTGAGCACTCCCTCAGCTGCTTTATCCAGCTAATGGAGTGCTCCTGGGCTGGCTGAACTGTCAAAGGGAAACAATGTTTCCCTTTGACAGGTTCAGTTTAGTTCCCCAGCCGCACATGCTCACTGAGCCATGCAAGTGCTGGGGCGTTTTGCTTCGCCAGCATTGCATAGCTCATTGGAAATGCTGGCTGGGGCACTGCATGTCTGTATGTCCGAGGGGGAGCTCCTGCGCCTCCTCGCACATACGGACAGAGCAGCTGGAGCAGCACCCACACACAGGCCAATGCAGAAGGTACGTTTATGTTCATTGTTTTTATTTAAACATGTGTATGGATGCGTTATGAGTGAGTGTATGGTGATGGATGCTCATGTGAATGATAGAGTGATTGCTGTATGAATGTGCAGCGCCTTGCATATACACATAATCATGTTCATTGTGTTAGGACCAGTGGGGCCCAGGGGACAGGGATGGTATCTTTTTACCGGACATCTATCATTCAAAACCCTCTGCCTTGTCCACAAGGCTTTCTGGGGCCTCGGTCCAAAATACCTTCAGCTATTCCTCCGCAAATACCTCCCCTCTCGAGCTCTTCACTCCTCTACCTCCAACTCCCTCAGGGTCAGTCGTTTATCAAAGAAACGAGCTGGGGGTAGATCTCCGTCTTCGGCTGGGGCCTCCCTCTGGAACAGCGCCCTGCCACTCTAAAACTTGAGGAGAACCATCTTTCTTCCTGCACTTATCAGACCTACCCTGTCTGCTGCCTTAAACGTAGCACTTGCAAATTGCTGGCTGCACTACCACTGTTTGTTGCCTTTATTATTTATTTATTGTTATTTATCTGTTTCTCCTCTGCTTCGCACTTTCCACTTCTCCCCCCTTCCATGCACTTTTCCCCTCACACTTGCGCATTCTCAATGTCACTGGGCCTAGTAAGATCGCTGTTTTATTCTCCTCTGTTCCCCTCCCTTGCCTTGTCACGCTCTGAAACACTTGTGTACGAGCGCGATAGAAATAAAATATCAATGCCTGCCCCCTGGACTCCCAGCAACAATTGCAAACTGTTTGGCTATTTACCCATTTTTTGTTAAAAGTATGCTCTACAATGCAACATTTTAACCTATTATTTAAAAAAAAATTCAAAGGGGGAAACCCCCCCGAACCTCCCCTTAATGCCCCTCCACTTAAAAAAGATTCACCAGCCGCCACTGGCCCTCAGACTGTGTTGGGAACGGGATGGGGAACCGAGGGACTATGGTGGGAGCACAATGGGCGGGAACCATGGGATAGTGATGGGAGCAGAGTGGGGAGAGCCCTGGGTGTGTGATGGGGTGGGGAGAGACCAGCGACTGGGTAGGAGTGGGATGAGGGAGCCCAGCGACTTTGATGGGAGCAGGTGACGGCGCGCCATATATACTGTCCATTTGGCATTTCTGGGGGGTCCCGACCTGCCCAAATTTTGCTCAGGGGGGCCCTGGCCAAAAAGGTTTGAAGACCACTGACCTAGACTGTTTTCAGCAAAATGCCAGTCAAAGCAATAACACTCATCAAGAAGAGAGAACACAATAAAGCATGTGTCTCCATGGCCTCGAACAACACGGCCAAACTCTTTAAAATCTGCAAGGAACTGGTCAATCCTGTTGTGGTCTATACCTCTTCTGTTCCCTCCCATGCCCTCTGTACAGCTCTGGCCTCTCATTTCTCTGCTAAATATCAGGACATCCTGTCCTCTATGTCCTCTTCCTCTCTCGGCCCATTTTGGCCATCTCTTCTCTCCTCCTCCTTTTTCCTCTTTCTCTCTGACAACACCTGACGAGGTTTCTAGACAAGTCCGATCTATGAAAGTGTCGTCCAAACAGGTGCTCCGCTGCTCCTCCAGAACCATCAAAGCCCATATTGACACCCTCGCTCCAGCCTTGGCCGATTTCTGTAATCACTCTTTCGCCACTGCAATGTTCCCCTCTCCCTTTGAGCACTCCCTTGTGCACCCACTCCTCAAGAAGCAGTCTGCTGATCCTACCTGCTGGAAAACTATCGTTCAATCTCCACCTTTCCTGAGCAAACTCTTGGAAAAGCTTGCCATCTCCCAGCTTACTCTCCACACTGAATCTGTTGGTTGTCTCCATGACCATCAGTCTGGCTTCAGAGCTGCCAGAGGCATGGAAACTGCTCTCCTTAACACCTGTGCTGCTCTCTAACCTTGATTCCAGCATTCCTTCTATTCTCATCCTTCATCTTTCCTCTGCTTTCGACAGGGTCAACATCGCCATCCTGATCAATCGACTCTGTGAGAACCTGGGCATCACAGATCAGACCCTAGAGTGACTGACCTACTTCCACTTGGACCGCCACTCCGCTCCCAGGTCGATCGTGGTCCCATTCTCTCCGCGACCTCTCTCTACCTGTGGCATTCCCCAGGGCTCTATCCTCTCACGCTGGTTTTTCAACCTCTACTTGGCCACTTTGGCCTCCCTGATCTCTACCTTATCCTCTAACTTTCAGTGTTGTGCGGATGACTCAGCTTTCCTTCAGGCTCCCCTCATCCTCCTCTCCTCTCTTGCTCATTCCTGACTGTCTATCCACGATTCAGGATTGGTGCGCCTCCAACAATCTCTGCCTTAATGCCAGTAAGACAGAGATCCTTCTCATTGGGACCCTTGCCACTGTGTTTCCTCTCTCACTATAGCAGACCACCTTGGGCCCTCTTCCTTTGCCTTCCTGCGAGGCAAAAAACCTTGGTGTCATCTTCAACGCCACACTCTCTTTCTCTCCTAACATCTCGGACATCACCAAGAAGTCCCACTACCAGCTGCTCCTCCTCAAAGGGACTCTTCCCTTTCTCACTCTCCACCAGAAGCTCACTGTCTCTAAGCTGGACTACGGCAACAGCCACTTTCTCAATCTGTCTTCCTCTAGTCTCCTTCATCTGCAAATAATCCAGAACAGGACTGCAAGACTTAGCCTTGGCCTCAAGCCCTGGGATTGTATTTCTCCAGCCCTGAAATCTCTCCACTGGCTGCAAGGATCAAGTTCAAGAACCTTTGCATTGCCCACAAGGCTTTCTGGGGCCAGTGCCAACACTAAATCCAATGCTCTCTTCCAAAATACCTTCTTTCTCTAACCCTTCACTCAGCTACCTCCAACTCTCTAAGGCTTAGACATTTCTCCAGGCAGAGAGTGGGGGTAGACCTCTCTCCTCTGCTGGTGCCTCCAACTGGAATGGCCTCCCTGCCCCTCTCAAACTTGAGGCGGACAACCTGAAGTTTCGGAAGCAGCTAAAAGCTTTCCTCTTCTCTGCTGCTTTCGCTCTCTCTCCCCCCCTGCTGACCTACCTGACCTACATGTCTGCTGTACTGACTGGCTGCTTGGCTACCCTCAGAGTCTCTCTGAGTCCAGGCTCTATCTTGATTGGTCACCCTTGCACTGCCTCCGGGCCTACCATGCACTTAGGGGCTGTAACTGTAACCCTGCAGTCCATTGTTCTCCTTGCACAACCAATAGCTGCTCTGCCCTGGCTGCACTTACTGAGAGCATTGCTGCCCTGTTTTCCCCTCCCCTCTCACTTGCACTTCCCTGCTCCCTTTTCCCTTGCACTTCTCATTCTCACAATGACACAAGGCCTAGTGAGATCGTTTGTCTTGTCCTCCCTCTATCATCCCTCCCTTGTGTACACTTGTGTACAGGCGCATTATAAATGACTTGAATCACATCATATCATTTTATCACAGATGCCCAGAAAAATATACAATGCCGCAGTAAGAAATAGCTAGACTGGCAGCACCCAAATGCCAATCTAGCCAGGTAATTAAAGTTAGCAGGACTACTTTATCAGAAATGTCCAGTTAAAAGAAAGTCATACCAAACTGAGGAATGACTAGACTGGCTAAATCAAAATGCCTCTCTAGCCACTAATACCACATATCATGCCTGCTTAGCCTGGACATGGACAACCATTATGATTTATCACACAATCCTGCCCCCCCACACATCCACTCTCCCTCCCACCCACCACCCCAACCTCCACAATCAGCTCCTTGGCCCAGAATTACCTCTGCGTCCCTCTTCCTTGTCCCAGAGCTTTCGTATGAGGCTCCTTGCCTCATAGGTAAGTACTGGGATGAGGAACAGTGGGACTAGGAGTGATGAAGATTACAGGTAGCTAAATCAGGCATTACCTCCATGTACCTCTACCTCTTCCCAGTACTTTTGTATGAGGCAGAGTGCCTCAAACACACGTACTGCCTCGTATATAAGTACTGGGACGAGGAAGAATAGGGCTAGGAGTAAGCAAGGCATTAAACACAAGTAGTAGCGCAACACCATTGAGTTGACTGGGCTTCAGCACTACCCCCCCTGACATTTTGGGCTATATTGACTCAACGTGGCTAACCTTTAGAGCAGTTGCCAGACCGAACAGGACACAGATTTTAAACGGCACCTGGTTTTTGCTGTTAACAAGAACCCAGCAATTACCAACGTAAAGCATTTCACTGTTAGTACCTGCATTCAAATTCCACATTGTTTAGGCGATTGAAATCGTGATGTGGGTTTAGTGCTTGCATGCCAGGGGAGTCATTGGAAGGGTAGAGAGGGAACAGGAGACTTATAGGAGAGAGTTAACTGCTTGTAACATTGAATCTGCACTAGAATAGTCTCATTAAAATGCGTAAATAATTTGGATGCGCCCACACAAATTAGTTTCCCCCTTCCCACCGCATGTGAAGTTAGCGCCTCTCCCAACATTTGAAGGGTTAGCCCCCCCGAAATGAAGGTTTTCTTGTGCCCCTGTACACAAGCACACACACCATTCACCTTATACACACCCAGTCATCCACACATTTAAGTGTGCACCCTTTCACCATACACTCACACAGGTAGCCACCTATACATTTATGTGTGCACCCTTTCACCATGCAGGCACACCCCCACAGCCACCCATACATTTAAGTGTGCACCCTTTCACCATACACACACAGGCAGCCGGCTATACATTTGAGTGTGCACCCTTTCACCATAGACTCTTACACGCACACCTCATGGAGTTGAGGGGGGCCCTATTACTTAAAAAAGAAATTGGGGCTCATTACGGCTCCAGCGGTAACCGTGCCGGTGCTACCGGCGGGTTGCCGCCAGAACCATAAAAAATTACTATGGCCTGACTTCCCGGTGCCACCGTGCTATTTCAAGTCCGGCGGCTGGGAAATCAGGTGCCGGTAATTTTGTTAAACCCCAGACTCCACGGGAATGGGGACACAGAAGCACCTGCACCATTGTTAACGGTGCCGGTGCTTCCGTGACAGGTCTGCCTACCGTGGCTGCTGTGCCTGGCAGGGTCAGACCTGTCGGGCACGGCAGCCCCACCAGGCAGACCTGTAATATGCCGGTCCGGAAACAACAGTGCCTGTAAGCTTACCAGCACCGTTGTTTCCGGACCGGCATGGTCAGAATGAGCCCCATTGTTTCTTTTTTAAGTCACTATAACTTCATTAAGAAATTATTTCAGTTAAGGACCGAACCATAATCAAAATAATTTCTTTATGATGGCTGAGTGGCTTCAAAAACAAACAATTTCTTTTTGAAGGCATAGGGTTCCCCCCCCCCACCCCATGACATGGAGGCCTCTAGCCTAGGGTCTTCCATGTCATGGGGTACGGGGGCCCTCAGACTTCAAAAAGAAAGTTTCTTTTTGTAGTCACTCTGCCTTCATAAAGAAATTATTTCTGTTACAGAAATGTTCTTTATGAATGCAGAGTGAATTTCAAAAGAAACTTTTTTTTTTTTAGAAAAAAATATATTTTTTTTTTTTTTTTTTTACTGGGGCCCCCTCCCAGCCATGTGCTGGTGGGGGCCCCCCACACCACGTGCCCCCCCGCACCGCGGGGGCTGCGGGGGCCCCTGTTACGCCAGTGACTATGAGGGTCTTCTCTCCCACGGCGGCAGCAGACCCTATACCCATCACATGCGGTGTTCCTCAGGGCTCCTGTGTCTCCCCCACATTATACAACATATTTACCAAGCCCCTTTTCGATGATTTGGATCATCTCGGTATCACCTACACCTACTATGCAGATGATACTCAGATCCTCCTTCCGCTTTCAGGAGATTATGGAAAGGATTTGGCCTTGCTAAATAGGGTGTACATCATCATCCAGGCATGGATGGCTACTCATGGACTATGCCTGAATGATGATAAAACAGAACTCATCATCTTAGGCACCACAATCAGTATAAAGAAACTTGGCCCGGCTTATAACTCCTTCATGATTGACGGGAACAACATCAAAGTCGGACAGGAGGTCAAAACATTGGGATTCTATCTAGACTCCAATTTTTCCCTCAAAAGACAAGTGAGCTCCCTTGCATCCTCCACGGCTTACACGTGCAAATTAATCCGTGCAGCCAAACCTTTCCTGTCGGATACTAGCTGTCTGACACTCGCCAGAGCCCTCATACTGTCTCGCCTCGACTATTTTAATGCCCTCTACCTAGGATCCACCAAGGCCACCACCAATAAACTGCAAACCCTTCAGAACAACGCTCTCAGAGCAGCTCTGGGCATTTCCAGAAGAGAACACATCACAGGATTCAGCCAACAGAACAATTGGCTCTCCACCATAGATAAAATTCTCTTAAAAACGGCATCACTCACCCACAAGTCTCTTAACAACGCAGCCCCAACCTACCTGATCAATAGGTTCCACAAACAATCCTCCTCAAGACCCGTCAGAACCGCATACAAAGATTGTTTATCTGTTCCACACTACAAACGGGCCACCATAGGAGGCAACAGATTCCCGGTAAAAGCTGCCAAGCTTTGGAACTCCCTGCCTCCAAACCTTAGAGTAGACCTGCCTTATCAGAACTTCCGTTCCAAGTTAGTCTCCTGGTTGAAACTGGAGACCCACTAAGACTAGGTAGTGTCCAGCGCTACATGCACACATTGTAACCACGTGTGCCTCTTGCTTACCTGTACATTATATTACGGCCTGTTGGCTTTACTGCTGATTTGTATATATTGTATATAACATTTGTGTACATATTTCTGTATTATGTATATTCCTCGTGTACTGTAACCAAGCTTCGAAAATTCTTGTAAAGGCTGCGCCCTGATACCCCCGGGTACGCTCGCCCATTATAAATAATAAAACAAACAAACAAACAAACAAACTTATGGTGTCATTCAAAAATCGACGGGATTACCGTATGCGTTAAGTTTGCCAAAACCCCCATGCAGTCATATGGATTCTGAAAATTAGGACTCCCAACGGTCTACTACCACTTATAATCGAATGGTAGATCCGCACTACCAAGTGGTGGTAACGGTAATCGAGTTTGGTGATATTTTGGCAGATTTACCACAGAAATACATCCAAGCTCATAATGGATACCTATGTCCTTCTCCAGAAAAATGTGCTCTAAAATGCAACATTTTATTGATTATTTAAAAAATGTATCTGGAGTGGGAAAGTACACTGATTGCTTCCTCAGAGATTCCAGGCTCCCTTGTTTTGCTCATATTCAGGTCCTGATTTCTCCCTCCTGTTAACAGATGATTTCAGTACATTTAAAAGTTAACTATTGGTTTTATTTTGCTCAGGCAAACAAAGGATTAGTTTTGACTTTGATGAGAGTTGGGGTTAGGTATACAACAACCCATCATTCTTGGTCCCCCCGAGTCTTCCTCAGACAGTGGTCCTAAATCATCTTCTCTGCCCCATAGATCAGGACTGCCTTTGCGGTGGGTAAAACAGTCACTCACAGTCTGTGGGGTTTATAGTGACCATAGCACTTCTTTCTTGGCTGTGACTTTCTTGGTTGCTGCTGAAGTCAGACTCATGCACTGGTTCTCCCAGACTATGCTACAAGGGACCCCCATCTTGTACCATTTATTAGTACCCGGTGAGGGCACAATCAGAATGAAAGAGTCATTTGGATTGGACCTCGCCGAGGCATTACCCGGCCGAGAATCCTTTGATTCTGGGCCGGTATTCCAGCTGCCTTGTCCTTGCCGGGGGGGGCGTGGCAGCCCCTCAGCCAATGAGGAGGCTCGAAGCAGGCCATCCCTGCTCCGAGCCTCCCCGCGGCTTAGAGGCTGCCTTCGCCCCCCGCCGGGGACTCAGGTAAGGCTTTTATTCCCCTTTCCTCCCTCCTCCCACCTCCATGCCCTCCCCACCCCACTTACCTTCTATCCCTTGGTCCCCGGTGGGGAACGATGGCAGCCTCCAGGCGAGTGGAGAGTGGGAGCGGGACTATCCCTGCTGCGAGCCTCCATGCAGCTGGAGGCTTCCATCGTCCCCCGCTGGAGATGATTTTTTTTTCTTTTATTTTTTGCTTCCCCTCCCTTCTGCCCTCCCAACCCCACTTACCTTCTTTTTTTTCGGGAGCGGACGCGTTGGGAACACTTCTGTTTCCAGCGTGTCCACTCCGGATGGCCGCCATGGAAAGGGAAAACAGACTCTGTTTTCCCTTTCTCGGTGGCCATTTTCTTTGTCTTTTTATTTCGCGAAACGCTGCAGCGTTTTGGGGAAAAAAAAGCTTTTAGTGCCCTGGTCACGCAGTTCTTGCGGGCCTGGGTACTAATAGCTATATGCCCCACACTGCGGGGGCATTACCGACTCAGGTAATGCCCCGGGGCATTCATTAAGTCAGTAAGGCCCCCACCGCTCGGGGCATATTGCTTTAGTATTCTGTCAGGGATAGACATTGCGCAATGTAGAAACGGTTGTAGGAGAGAATGCAAACATAGTTGGATCTCTAACGTACTTTCAGCTTTCCCTCCTGTCCAGATTAAATAAACTAGTCTCAATTTGGCCTAGGCTAGTCCTTTGTTCTTTTCTATGGCCCTTACTGTGGTCTCTTCTCCACCACATCAAGCACACCCTTATATCCCAGATGTTATATTAACCCTCCTCTATACTTTCTCTCCTTTTTACTCCACCTCATCACCACTCTTCTTCTCCATTCCTCTCCACCCTTTTCCTCTCCGACTCCTGCTCCTCTGCACTCCCTCCCAAACTCCACTTCAATCTGTCCCTCATCACTGCCCTGCCATGCTCTACTCAGCCCTCTCAACTATTTTGCACTCCACTGTCCAAATTCGAACTACCATGCTTCCCCGTAGAGTCAGCATATCTGTTTACTTTAGCAGCATGTGGGATTGGACAAGTAAGTGCAGGAGTTATGACTGGTGTGTGCAGGCCAAGGGGGACAGGGGGTCGGTGATTATGGCAATCATACCCACATCGGGGCGGACATGTCTGCCCCCAACAAGTGGGTGGGAGTCATTCACACCCCAAGGTTCTCCTGGGGTGCCAATAGTTTTTTTTTTGTTTTCCTCGGGAGATTGGCTGCATGTATGGCATGAAGCCAATCTCCTGAGAAAAAAAATACATGGTTGCGGGTGGGCAGAGCACCGGGCCGGAGCACAAACCTCTGGTCTTGCAGGCAAGTGGGGCTGGAGGGAAGGAGTGGGGAAAGGGCATGTTTGGCCGGTGGGGAGGCAACAGGGCGCCCCACATTTGGAAAAAAAAAATATGGCGCCTCCCAGGTAGGGCTTTGGGTGGCTCGAAACAGGGGGCAAACACTGTGTATTCTCACACACAGTCCAAGCAACCTGATTGGCTGAGCCCCCTTCCACATGTGGAAATTGTGCATACTACAGCAGAATACAGTTACCCCAGAAGAGCCAGCATGCCCCTCAGTCTGCACCCATTACTCCACACACCAAGTCTATATTACGGCTAGCTGATATCTTGGATTTAAACAACACCCCTCTACCCAGGATTTCAGCTCCCCAAGGTATACACTGTTGTTTTCTGTTCCTGTTTTACTTTTCTTCCAAGTGACCATAGTCTCCCATGGCCTGATGTGGGTACGGCTTGCGGCAGCTCCTGCTTCCTTCTGTCAGCTGTTATGGGTTAGAGGTGCTTTGCGGTCTGTGGAGAAATGTGACTGTGGATCAGTGAGTGGGATGGGCTGAGTGCCTGAGGTTTCGGAATCCTGGCTATAAATCTTGGCAATTGTTTTTTTGGTGTGATTTGACCAGAGAGTTTACTCACAACGCTATGGATGGAGAGATAACCTTGGGAGCACAGGTTATCTCTCCAGGGGAAGAGGGGGATATAGCCCCGAGTTTTTTGGTTGTAGCCCGGATATAAGCTCAAGGGCTACAACGAAAAGGCAAGCTAGTCCCAAGATCCATCAGTCCCGACACTAGCGTAGCCCCAGATCTGTTACAGACCTAGCAACACACCTGCTTAGGAGATCCCCTGTATATTGCCTTTGTGTCCTGCTTCAGTGTGCGAATGGTGGTCCTCGTTCCGCGAGCTCACCCTGACCCCTTCTCCTAGTCTCCTGCATATGATTTCATCACACCTTGTAGTAAAAATCAAAATATGGATCCCACTGTACCCATGATCTGAACCTCAAGCTTATTTGGAAGTATGCTATGCAAATCATGCTGGGTCAAGTGGCTGATGGTTGTCTTTTGGTTGATGAATCACGTTATGTTATGTTATGTTATTTTGCATTTATATAGCGCCTTATGTACCATTGATATAGTCTCAAGTCGCTGTTAAGTTGAACGCCCTCGGGAACCGAAGTTCAAGTCAGTAGAGAGAGTAGAGACAGTCAAAAGGTGCGTGTGAGCACCGGATATGTGTGCAGCTGGTGTGGCATTCGTGTTAGAGCTGCTTCTTAGCGGTAGGTGTGGTGGTTGGGAGATTAGGAGTATGTGTTTGTTCTGGCAGGTTGTAATCCAGACCGATTCTGGCTGTGTTAGGCCTGAGGAGAACGCCTAGGCTGGAGGGTGTGTAACCAGCAGTGTTTAGTTAGGGTGATGGGGAGCATGAGGCAGATGATGGTATGAGAACAGCTATACCGAATGGTGTCATAGTATTGCTGTGTTCTATTTGAGTGGTGATGTAAAGAAGAGAGTAAGCGTGGAGATGTGAATATGATGGTTTACTTTAGGTGCTTGAGATCGAGCCCACTCCAATAGTTCCATGAACTTCATCCGTTCCATGTACTCAGACTGCTCCGTGCAATACGACCGTTTCGAGCACTCAGACCGTTCCTTTCAATGCTCTTTCAGACATTCCATGCCCTCCAAACCATTCCATGTACGTCACGCCATTCTGTGTACTCCAATCCATTCCGTGCACTCCAATCCGTTCCGTGCACTCCAATCAATTCCATGCACTCCAATCCGTTCCATGCACTCCAATCATTTTATGCACTACAGCCATTTTATGCACTGCAACCATTTTATGCACTGCTCCTTTCGTTCGTTCTGCCCACGTTATCCTTTCTCCGTGCATCATCCATCCACATACGTCATCTTCACACGTTCCATCCACTTAAACTGGTTCCACCCATTTCACACATTCCATCCACTTCACCCGTTCCACCCACTCAGTAGTTTCACCCACTTCACACATTCATTCACCTAGTTCATCCATTCCACCCACTTCACCCATTCTACATCAGTTCATCCGTTCCATTCTACATCAGTTCATCTGTTCCATCCGCATATTTCACCTGTTCCATCCACATTCTACACCCGTTCCATCCACATACTTCCACGTATGTATTTATGAATGTATTTTAATAATTGATTGTTCTATTGACAGTGCACTTGCTAAGGGCTTTCCAAATGGAGCTGATAATACCATTCAGTTGTAGCAGGCTTCTTTTTTTCATTTGTACGTTTTATTTAGCAATCAAAAGGTATTTTCAGCACTGTTCATGCCCTGTAAACATAATCCCATGCAAACAGGCTCTGATGCTTTAATCAATCAAACATTGCACTCGGCTGGCAGATGGGAGCTCATCATGCTTAGTGATTTTACGATACTGTAGTTCAACTGTAGAACACAGAGTGATTATGAGTGATGAAAACTGGTGACGGTTCTATCAGACATGCCAACATTATCCATTCCATCTGGGAAACACTAATCCAGTCCTGGTTTTTCCTTTGCACCCTGGGACTTTTAGTCCTGGATTTACACCTTACAAGTCCAGGACTACAATTCCCAGAAAGCAAAATGAAAACTAGAATGTTAGTACTGCATTAGTGTCTCCCGAATGGAATGGATGATATTGACATTGATGTTCTATTTTTGTCAATTGCTTAAGACAGGTTGGAAACATCGATGCCGTGTTTGGCTTTTACCGACCCACCTACGATCTTGGTTTAGCAGTATGCTGTTACCCTCACCTTTTCTACACAGCAGAGTCCGGTTACTGCGTTGCCTATTTCATCTTGAGTGTGGATACTACATTTTGAGGACGAGCCCAGCTGAATGCTGTACTGTTAGCACTCTGAAATAAAGGGCACCAATATGGTGGTAATTGTTGAGCCTTTATAAAACATGTAAGGTTAGTACTGGCACTAAATATGGGGAGGTCCGGGTCATGTCAAAAGCAGCTCCCCAAAGCTGTATCATAAATAGAGTTTTTATCCACCTCTGCAGTGCCTCTGAAAACGGCATCATAATTAGACTTTTCAGCAACCTCTGCAGTGTGTCACCCCAATGTTGTATCAATATTAGACTTTTTAGCAACCTCTGCAGTCCCTCTCCACAAAGCTGTATCATAAATAGACTTTTCAGCCACCTCTGCACTGCGTATCCACACAGGCTGGATCATAAACAGATTTTTCAGCCACCTCTGCAGTGCGTCCCCCTAAAGCTGTATCATAAATAGACTTTTCAGCCACCTCTGCACTGCGTATCCACACAGGCTGGATCATAAACTGATTTTTCAGCAACCTCTTCCATGCGTCTCCCCAAAGCTGTATCATAGATAAACCTTTCAGCCACCACTGTAGTAGTGTGTCCCCCTAAAGCTGTATCACAAATAATAAACTTGTCAGCCACCTGTGCAGTGTGTCCCACTAAAGCTCTATCATGAATAGACTTTTTAGCCGCCACCACAGCAGTGCTTATCTATAAAGGCTGGATCATTAATAGACTTTTCAGCAACCTCTGCAGTGTCTCCCCAAAACTGTATCACAAATTGTTATTTCAGCAACCTCTGCAGTGCAGCCCCCTAAAGCTGTATCATAAAGAAACGTTTCAGCTGTATCATAATTAGACTTTTCAACAACCCCTGACATGCGTCTACGCAAAGCTGTTTCATACATAGACTTTTCAGCCACGTCTGCAGTGCATCCCCCTAAAGCTGTTTCATACATAGACTTTCCAGCCACCTCTGCAGTGCGTCCCCCTAAAGCTGTATCATAATTAGACTTTTCAGCAACCTCTGCCAGGCGTCTCCCCAAAGCTGTATCATAGATAAACCTTTCAGCCACCACTGTAGTGTGTCCCCCTAAAGCTGTATCACAAATAATAAACGTTTCAGCCACCTGTGCAGTGTGTCCCACTAAAGCTCTATCATGAATAGACTTTTTAGCCGCCACCTATGCAGTGCTTATCTATAAAGGCTGGATCATTAATAGACTTTTCAGCAACCTCTGCAGTGTCTCCCCAAAACTGTATCACAAATTGTTATTTCAGCAACCTCTGCAGTGCAGCCCCCTAAAGCTGTATCATAAAGAAACGTTTCAGCTGTATCATAATTAGACTTTTCGACAACTCCTGACATGCGTCTACGCAAAGCTGTTTCATACATAGACTTTTCAGCCATGTCTGCAGTGCATCCCCCTAAAGCTGTTTCATACATAGACTTTTCAGCCACCTCTGCAGTGCATCTCCCTAAAGCTGTATCATGAATAGACTTTTCAGCCTCCTCTTGTCATCCGCCGTGCCGGATGGGGTTTACTTCTGTGTTGGCGGCTTCGTCACGGTAGATTGCGGGGTTAGTTTCTTCTCTGTGCAGGTCTAGTTGTTGCATACTGAAGGCCGCCCGGAAGTATAAATCCTGTTTGCTTCCGGGTTACCGTTGCGTTGCAACCCCCTTAGATTAGCGCTTCGCTCTCCTTTGGGTCAGATGCTGTTTTCCTCTTTCAGTTTTTTCTTTAACCATTTCCTACTTCCCCTTTTGTACGCCCTTCTGGCGTCCTTTCCTCTTCTACCTCATTGCCTTGCTGCCTTCTAACTTTAACTTCGCTTTCCGCTTGGCCGGCGCTCTCTTCAGTGGCTTTCCTTTCCACTCTTTCTTGTGGTTAGCCTCACCTCTGCCTCAAGGATTGCCAGCCTCTCTACCATCTTCTACCTACCAGTTACTTCTACCATCTCTGGACTGCTTTCCGTTCTTGGATCAACTTCAAGCGGAACAACACTACGGACAAAATGGGATTTTTCTGCCATTCGGCTTTTTCCCTTTACTTCCTGGCTGCTCTCGGGAACGAGGCCACAGGACTGTTGTTAAAGCTAGCGGTCGCTGTGGCTTCCTCTAGCGGCAGGCCCCCTCCACATAAAAAGGAAAAGGATTACCTCCATTGAAGGAACTTCAACCCAGAAGATTTGGATAACATATCACCAGGTGAGGAAAATGGGGAGGAAGGAGGACGAGAAAGTCCTAATCAGGACAGATTGCAACGCGAAGACAAGATGTCAGTGGAAGAACAGATCGAAGAACTGTGGAAATTCAAGGCCTATCCCAAGAACTACAGACTGTTAAGCAGATGGCTACCTCACGGGAAGCCTCCCCGGCAGAATTGCCAGCTATGCCTCTCTCTTCCGGAAAATTTCATGAATCCCCAAAGAAGGTGAAGGAATTCTTGGAAGCTTCCATTGTGTACTTCACTTTTAGACCCCGTTCATTTGCAACTGACCAAGCTAAGGTTGGTTTCTTGATCTCAAATATGACAGGCAATGCACTGTCATGGGCTACCCCTCTTGTGACCAGTGCTAACCCTATCTTGCATGACTTCACGGGGTTTCAGACACTATTGAAACAGACTTTTGAGCGACCAGAATTAACGTTTACAGCCTGCGAAGATCTTTAGGATGTACGACAAGAGGCTACCGACGTCCTTACTTATATATCCCGTTACAGGACACTGGCCGCCGGTGCTGGTTGGCCAGAACAAGCTCAGTATGCCATATTCAGAAGAGGCTTAAAGTAGGAGATCAAAGATGAGCTCGCTAGGTCTACTAGACCTCCAACATTTTCTGATTTACTCTCTTCTGTCTTACAAATAGAATACCGATTACAAGAGCGGCGCTCAGAACGCTGCAGACACCGTACGACGACTCAAGTTCCGGACTCCAGGAAAGCTGCCACGTCTTTGCCCTCTTCCCCCCACTCACACGAAGAACCAATGCAGATAGGAGCCACCAGAGGCCCATTGTCATCAGCAGAAACAAGACGAAGAAGGGAAAAGGGACTTTGTGCATATTGTGGTTCGGAGCAGCATCTTCTTAAAGACTGTCCGGAAGTTCCTACTAAGCGGCAGGGAAACGAGAATCCTCTGTACCAGTAGGGACTAGGTTCTGAGGAACACTTGATGATTCACACAGTCCCTATGTTTCGCTTTCTATCTCGGCTCCCAACACGCAAGAAGAATCCAGGCTTATGGTCATTCCTGTCCTTATCAATGTACCCGCAAAGACCGTGGAAACTTTAGCTCTCCTGGATAGCGGAGCAGCGGGTAATTTTGTGGACACACTGTGGGCAGAAAAGGTGGGTCTCCGCCGATTAGTCCGCAATCATAACCAGAAGGTGGAAGGTGTGGATGGTTCCCGCCTTTCGTCGGGACCCATAACACATACTACTGAAGAGCTCACGATCACCATTTTTCAACATTCGGAGTCCATCAAGTTCGACATAATACGAGCTGCCCATTTTCCCATTATCCTCGGTATTACTTGGCTACGGAAGCATAATCCTCAGATAAACTGGACCAACAATCAGCTAAGTTTTAGCTCTTCATACTGTCAACTTCATTGCTTTCCTGTTACAGCTAAAGACAAAGCTTATACCATGACAAACTACTCAAGCAATCTTGTGGGCATACATGCTCTACCCCAGTTTTGTACACCTTACCAGGAAGTCTTCACGGAAAAAAGGCCTGCTACTTTGCCTCCACATAGGCCGGAAGATTGCAAGATCGTCCTGGAGCCTAATGCTTTAGTTCCATTCGGTCGAATGTTTTCTCTTACTCAGGCGGAAACACAGGTCCTCAAAGACTATTTGGAGAAAAACATGCAAAACGGTCTCATCCAACCTTCAAAGTCCCCTGCTGGGGCTTCATTAGACTTCATAAAAAAGACAGATTCCACAGAACTCCGTCCCTGCATCGACTATAGGGGTCTAAATAAAGTAACAATCCGGGACAGTTACCCTATGCCGTTGATAACCGAAATCATAGAAGCTGTGCAAGGAGCCAACATTTTCACTAAACTTGATCTTCGTAATGCTTATCACTTACTTCGCATTGCTGAAGGCGATGAATGGAAAATGGCTTTCCGTACCCCATTTGGGTTATAAGAGTACCGGGTCATGCCTTTTGGGCTCGTTAATGCACCGGCTGTGTTTCAGCGGTTTATGGACCGAGTGTTTTCAGATCTACTTTCGGTTTCAGTCATCGCCTATCTAGATGACATCTTGATATTCTCATCTGATGTAACTGATCATACTCGGCACATCCTACAAGTACTGGAACGTCTCCAAAGATATCAGCTCCTTGTCAAACCAGAAAAATGTAAGTTTGCATTATCCTCGGTACCTTATTTAGATTACATTCTCTCAAAGGATGGTATTTCTACAGATCCTGGCAAGATTTCTGCTATTATTGAATGGCCTTCACCCACCAATATCAAGGAAGTCCAAAGATTTCTGGGTTTGTCAAACTTCTACAGGAGATTCATTCAAAACTTTTCTGAGATTGTTCTTCCCATCACCAGACTACTTAAAAAGAGTTCAGGCCCCTTCAAATGGTCGACAGAAGCAGAAAACAGCTTTGTTCATTTAAAACAGATGTTCTGTTCAGCTCCCATTCTTCGACACCCTAATCAAGAACTACAGTTTATAGTCGAAACAGATGCTTCGGCTTCTGCCATAGGAGCGGTTCTGCTTCAAACTCACGACAGAGCGGAACATCCTGTAGCATACCTCTCGAAAACGCTGTCCTCTAGTCAACTAAATTATTCAGTGCTAGAGAAGGAGCTACTTGCTATTAAACAGGCTTGTGAAGAATGGCGACATCTACTTTTGGGAGCACGTCATCAGTTTCTCATTCGCACAGATCATAAGAATTTACGAGTCCTACAGAACATGGACTGTGTTAACTCACAACAAGCTCGATGGGCATACTTCTTCGCCCAGTACAACTTTCTTATCACCTACTTACCTGGAACGAATAACAAAGTAGCGGATGCATTATCTAGAAAAGAGACTGTCAGCGAAGGAGAAACCCTTCTAAGGGAACCCATGTTCCAAAGAAACAGGATACTTGGAATTACGACAACATTTTTTCAGGAGATTAAGACCGCTCAAGCTGTCGAAAGACCTCAGTTATTACAACAAGACAGTTATACTTACACTGACAAAGGTGGCTTACTTTTTTATGGTACTCGGTTGTACATTCCTTCCGGAATGTGGCGACGAAAGATTATCAGTTGGTGTCACGATCTACCCACTGCAGGACACAGAGGAGTGCAGAACACTACAGATCTAGTTGCTAGATCATTCTTTTGGCCAGGACTCAGAAAAGATGTTAGGGAGTATCTGAAGGCATGCCCGGTGTGTGCCAATGCCAAATACCCTTCTGGTAAACCGTTAGGACTGCTTACCCAATGTGAGATACCTACACGTCCGTGGGGCTTGATTTCAACCGATTTCATTGTCGATTTGCCAGTTTCTAGCGGTTGTACCTGCATTATGGTGACAATTGACTCTTTCACCAAATTGGCTACATTTTCCCCGTTAATCGGATTACCTACGGCAACTGAGATGGCGGAAACCTTTGCTAAGGACATATTCCGGTTACACGGCCTTCCAGACAAGATCATCTCTGACAGAGGAAGTCAATACATCTCTAAATTTTGGAAAGCCCTCTGTTCTCGAGTTGGTATTGAAAGAGCATTATCCTCTGGGTTTCATCCTCAGTCTAACGGCCAGACAGAATGACTGAATGCCACGTTAGAACAGTATTTACGGTGCTACAGAACAGATACCAAGATAACTGGGTTTCATTACTTCCACCAGCGGAGTTCACGTATAACAATTCAAAACATTCTGCCACGGGTCACACTCCGTTTTTCTGTACATACGGTGTACATCCAAGGTCTTTTCTTCCCACTCTTCCTGTTACTACTAATTCTCCCACTGCCGAAGCTGTTCTCGAGTCTATTCGAGAAACACACCATTCAGCCAGACAGTGTCTAGAAGAGAGTAGAAGAAAGAACAAGACTCAAGCAGACAAGCACCGCAAGAGCTGCCCTACTTGGGAGAAAGGTGACAGAGTACGGCTTTCTACCAGATACCTACCCAGATGGGCTCATCCTTCCAAACTGTCTCCCCGTTTCTTGGGTCCTTTTTCTGTACTCTCTAAGATCAACCCTGTTTCCTACAAGCTTGACCTCCCTCCTCATCTTCGTCGTATCCATCCGGTTTTCCACTCTTCTCTTCTTAAACCTTTTGTCTCAGATTCTTTCCAGAGGTCAATCCCCTAGCAGATTCATGCTCATCCCGACAGGACGGGCGAATATGAAGTCTCCACCATCCGGGATTCACGGTATTACCGGGGACGCTTGGAATACTTGGTTTCGTGGAAGGGTTACCCAGAGTCGGAGGACTCTTGGGAGCCAGCTTTTCATGTCTATGCTCCCTGGTTGCTGAGCCGTTTTCACCGGTTACAACCCGGTAAATCCAGGTCCCTTCGCACTGGAGCGGGGCATACTGTCATCCGCCGTGCCGGATGGGGTTTACTTCCGCTTTGGTGGCTTTGTCATGGTAGAGTGCGGGGTTAGTTTCCTCTCTGTGCAGGTCTAGTTGTTGCGTACTGACGGCCGCCCGGAAGTATAAATTCTGTGTGCTTCCGGATTACCATTGCGTTGCAACCCACTTAGATTAGCGTTTCGCTCTCCTTTGGGTCAGACGCTGTTTTCCTCTTTCGGTTTTTTCTTTAACCAATTCCTACTTCCCCTTTCGTACGCCCTTCTGGGGTCCTTTCCTCTTCTATCTCATTGCCTCGCTGCCTTCTAACTTTAACTTTGCTTTCCGCTTGGCCGGCCCTCTCTTCAGTGGCTTTCCTTTCCACTCTTTCTTGTGGTTAGACTCACCTCTACCTCAAGGATTGCAAGCCTCTCTACCATCTTCTACCTACCAGTTACTCCTACCATCTCCGGACCGCTTTGCATTCCTGGATCAACTTCGAGCGGAACAACACTACGGACAAAAAGGGTTTTTTCTGCCGTTCGGCTTTTTCCCTTTACTTCCTGGCTGCTCGCGGGAATGAGGCCACAGGACTGCTGTTATAGCTAGCAGTCACTGTGGCTTCCTCTCGCGGCAGGCCCCCTCCACATAAAAAGGAAAAGGATTACCTCCATCGAAGGAACTTCAACCCAGCAGATTTGGATAACATATCACCAGGGAGGAGAGTGGGGAGGAAGGAGGGTGAGAACGTCCTAATCAGGACACCTCTTCAGTGCATATCCACACAGGTTGTACCATAAATAGACTTTTCAGCAAACTCTGCAGTGTCTCCCCGTAGCAATATCATAAATTGATTTTTCAGCAACCTCTGTAGTTTGTCCCCCTAAAGCAGTATCATGAATAGACTTTTCAGCCACCTCTGTAGTGCGTCCCCTTAAAGCTGTATCATGAACAGACTTTTCAGCCACCTCTGCAGTGCGTATCCACAAAGGCCGCATCATAATTAGACTTTTCAGCAACCTCTGCCAACCGTCTCCTCAAAGCTGTATCATAAATAGATTTTTCAGCCACCTCTGCAGTGCATCCCCCTAAAGCAGTATTATGAATAGACTGTTCAGCCACCATTGCAGTGCGTCTCCCTAAAGCTGTTTCATAAATAGACTTGTCAGCCAGCTCTGAAGTGTGTCCCCTAAAGCTGTATCATAAATAAGACTTTTCAGCCACATCTGCAGTGCGTCCCCCTAAAGCTGTATCATGAATAAACATTTCATCCACCTCTGCAGTGCTTCCCCCTAAAGCTGTATCACAAATAGATTTTTCAGCCATCTCTGCAGTGCGTCCCCCTAAAGCTGTATCAATAACAGACTTTTCAGCCACCTCTACAGAGTGTCCCCAGAAAGCTGTATCACTAATAGACTTTTCAGCCACCTCTGCAGTGCGTCCCCCTAAAGCTGTATCACTAATAGACTTTTCAGACACCTCTGCAGTGCATCACCCTAAAGCAGTATCATGAATAGACTGTGCAGCCACCATTGCAGTGCGTCTCCGTAAAGCTGTTTCATAAATGGACTTGTCAGCCACCTCTGAAGTTTGTCCCCCTAAAGCTGTATCATAAATAGACTTTTCAGCCATGTCTGCAGTGCATCCCCCTAAAGCTGTTTCATACATAGACTTTTCAGCCACCTCTGCAGTGCGTCCCCCTAAAGCTGTTTCATAATTAGACTTTTCAGCAACCTCTGCACATCTGCAGTGTGTCCCCCTAAAGCTGTATCATGAATAAACATGTCATCCACCTCTGCAGTGCGTCCCCCTAAAGCTGTATCATAAATAGATGTTTCAGCCATCTCTGCAGTGCGTCCCCCTAAAGCTGTATCATAAATAGATTTTTCAGCCACCTCTGCAGTGCATCCCCCTAAAGCTGTATCAATAACAGACTTTTCAGCCACCTCTACAGTGTGTCCCCAGAAAGCTATATCAATAATAGACTTTTCAGCCACGTCTGCAGTGCGTCGCCCTAAAGCAGTATCATTAATAGACTTTTCAGCCACCATTGCAGTGCGTCTCCCCAAAGCTGTGTCGAAAACAGCTTTGTTCAGCCGCCTCTGCAGTGTTCATAATGGCTGCTGATCCTCTGCCATAGATTAAATGCTGAGAGGCGCTAACAATGGTCTTCACACACGTCAAGGGCAGACCGCGCCCTGACCCGGGGCACTTCCTAAACAGCAGCATGATGCTTGGCATCATTGCCAACAAGTTGCAAAACAGGTGGCACGCTATTCATAGAAAGTTCATGTACAGTTTCGGGCTGGTGGGGGGGGTGGGTGGGTGGGAGGGATAGATTCCTGGCTGGAGCTCATACCCACGATATCCAGAGCCAAGCCTTCATCGCCCAAACACAAATAATAACACTGATCTCTGGCGCGCTCTAAGCTATACTTCTGAGCTTCCTGGTCATTGAGTTCATAACTGAGACGGGAGATGGAGGGCGCAGAAGCAGGTGACGCAGAAGATTTGGTTACCTGTACTAATCTGCCACCCTGTAGAATAAAAGCAAAGCGGATACGTTTGCCACATAATGCAAGGGTTTGCTTCTAGGATCGCTAAGGACCGAACCCCGGCACGATCTGTGCCTTGTTTTTGTTTTCAATAGATTCTGGCCAGATTCGTGGTTTTTCTTTGCACAGTTGAAAGTTGCACTGCTGAAAAGTGACTTTGCACTGCTGAAAAGTGACTTTGCACTGCTGACACCAACCCTGATTCATGGAACTGTGCAACGTGTATTACTTCAGTGCAAAGTCAGTGCATAGTCATTTTTGCAGTACAATATGACTTTGCGCAGACTTTGCACTGTAGAAAAATAGACTTTGCACAGTTCCCTGAATCAGGGTTTGTGTTGGCTGGGCAAAGTCACTTTTCAGCAGTGCAAAGTCACTTTTCAGCAGTGCAATAAATTCCATGAATCGGGCCCTTCATCACTATGTGACACTAAAAATAAGGTGGAATTGCACACACTCTGCTATTCAGAACAGTGAGCAGTTGTTAGAAAAGAACTTTAAAGGGGAATCCAATTTGAATGCTGAAACGTAGGGTGCGCCTTGCGGTGTTGAAGTAGCCGCCATATGATGAAAAACTGATGGAGTTGATCATTTTCACCAATCCACATGAAGGACCATAGTTTTTTCAATGCATTTTAAATAAACAACACTTTGAGCTTTTGTGAAGGCACGGGATAGGCATTTGCCAAGCACTGCCATAATGGGACCACCTGGATATCAGTTTACAAAAACAAAAACAAAAATATGTTATTTCCTGGGCATATTTAAGCATTGTATAACAAATGCCTACCTATGCCTGTCTAATACCCATGTACAAGCCAACGCTGTTGGCTTTGTCATGTCAATGGTTATATTTAACAGAATTGCAGTGCAAGCAACACATTTAACTCACGTATCTGAAGGCACACTTGGTTACACTATTTCTATAAAACCAATTGTGCGTTTGCAACTACAATTAAGCCATTAACTCTCAAACCGCTTAGAAATAACACTGGCAAGTGAATGTGCAATGGTACGGCCTGATAAAGATTACTCAAAGAGATCCTGCAGCAATGTGTTTTGGGTGGGGAGGGGTGGGTAGTGGGTGAAAATAGACATAGGGATTGTCAACGCTGTGGGCAGTCAATGGGTTGCTAAATACCCAAATAACACCTGCAAGCTGTGTGACTCTCCCCACATGTCATCTCCCTCCTAGATCAACTTCAAAGCAATGGATTGGGTTTAAAGAAGGTAGCACCACCTCATAGCCAAAACTAAATAGAAAGTCTTTGCACGTGTGCAGCTCCCTAGCTGTGGGTGTTCGTCTTTGCGGATTGGAAGCAAACACATCTGACTTGAACTAGGCGTTTATGGAAGGACTTGATCCGTGTGCCCATCCTCTTTTGAATCTCCATGACAGTATTCAAATCCTGGTATTTGTCTTGGAAGCAAGACAATGCGGCGCCACACAGTTTCGAATCCCGATCCCACGCTCAGAATGCACTCACTGGTATTAAGCACGTTATAAATGAACAATAAAATATAAAAAAAAATAAGACTGTCATGCTCTCAAAAACTACAGTCCTGTTTTTAACCCATTTTAAAGATTGTATAGGGAATCTAAGCAACATTGCCGTATTTTATATCGGAAAGTTCTAGAAGAACTCAGAAAGTACGGTTGTGTCATTAATTGATTTTAAAAATAGTCCTTGTTGATTAAAAGGACCATATTTAATTTTAAGCAGGTATAAAAAAACAAAAGAAAATTGAGAAAAGCAAATTGAGTATTTGTACTTAGTCGGTCTGGGGAACACAGAGCATGTAGTCACCTTGAGAAAAAAGCAAATGACCCCACCCCTCAAAGACAAGCTGGGGAATTGTGATTTCGTTCTGGTCCTGGGGCACACCCAATCCTTGGCTCTGCCCTTCATGAATGGCAACACCTAAAGTATCTTCCAAGGTGGACAAACACGGAGGAATAGGAGGCATGATATGGCCTAGTATCACCAACTGAACATGTATGTGCTTGTTTTCCCACAATACCACGGAT
Source organism: Ambystoma mexicanum (assembly GCF_040938575.1). Classification (NCBI taxonomy): domain Eukaryota; kingdom Metazoa; phylum Chordata; class Amphibia; order Caudata; family Ambystomatidae; genus Ambystoma; species Ambystoma mexicanum. The sequence continues at coordinate 240,763,462 of NC_090940.1, read as the reverse complement.
CATTTTGAAAATGGAACCTTTTTGCCCAGTCTGTTAGTGTTAAATGCACTTAAATGAGCTCCATATGCCGGGTGGCATGCTGTTCATTCACAATCCCCCCGAAACTCAACAGACCTTGAAAAGGCATCAAGGGTGAGCACATCAAGTCCTGGTATTGATGTTGGAAGCTCCTGGCCGCATTGCACTTACCATACCTTGCACTTCCTCTGCGGCTCACCATTCGAGCACGGACACCACAGCACTTACCCCACTGCCCTCTTGCTTCCTGCACTTGCACGTTCTGAATACTCACAAGGCATAGTAGGTTTGGCCGTCCCTTCCCCCTGTGTATTTTGTTGGATTTAATTGTACTGCTATCCCATATTCCCTCCCTGCTGCCCCATGGGCGCTTTGAAACAGTATGTATTTCCTGTATAAGCGCCTAACAAGCAAATAAATAAATAAATAAATCAGACCATTACTTTGACACATGCACCAAGTTGTCGTCAAACAGATCTGAGCGATCATTCTCTGGCTTTCATTTCAGGGAAATTCTGTACCTGGATCCGATAGTGGGTAGAAGGTGCGAGGGGAATTGAAAAACAATGACAACAGGCAAGGCGGACAGGAGAGGGGATGATGATCCGTGGGACGCCCCTGTGCATAATATAAAAAAATCAGGGCTGTCCCCCGTGAAACAAGCAAGGCGGAAAAGGTGGAACAGGAACGCGCGCAGTGGATGACGCAAGAGTGGACGAGGATAGATATGGCCATGGGACCAAAAATTAAGGAGGGGAGGGCCTCATGTCTGGTGTGAATGTTTAGGAGGGCTCCTCTTGGAAAGGACATCATGGACCACTGATAAGGAGAGCGGGCAAGGGCAGGTGACATCAGACATGTGACAAAGTCATGTTCTGCAGGAAGAGAGCCCACAGAAACACGATCCCAAGTCCATGAAAATGTGCATCTCCCCATAACACACCAGAAACACACCAGCCAAAATGCTCATCAGCTGACACGTGTCCATTGGATTCTTGATTATATCGATATCAGTTTTCATACCAAGGAGATTTGCCTACAAGTTTTTACTAGGGACCCAATACGAGCTCAGGATCATCTAAGAAAATGCCCCAAATAGAGCCATGAAACCAGTGTGCCCTCTGTATACCGGTTTAGATGCCAGTACAAATAAAGGTTGGACGCAATATTAGTCCAGTTTCATACTTACACAGAATTCGTGTTTTGATGCCTTCTTTTGATCTAACAAAGTATTACACAGAGGTGCAAAAATGCATATGCTTTCAATGTCCCATAGACTTCTTCATCAGATGCTGTGGAGCGTTCAGCCTGGGACATGTTTTGCTGTATAATAAATACTCTGTCAGGAGGGGTGGACGGGCTTGGACTGGCCTATAGGGCAATAGGCCCATGGGTGAACCAAAAACACAAAATGCTTCTGTGGGCAGGTTTTTTTTAAAAAAGTGGGCTACTTTTTTCTGGCCAATTTGGGCCAGTTTGATGAGTTACTTCACTATGCAGCTAATAGTTTTGATCAGTGTTGCTGAATAAATATTCTTTAAAATGAACAATTTGCATCACACTTTATCACAAATCTTCCCCTAGGTTACTATTCAGACAGTATCACACAAGCAATGAATAGCCATTTGCAAATGTGGCTGTTTTCATTGGTGCCCGAGACAATTGGATGGCCCAGTCCGACCCTGGGGGTGGACACTTTTGTATGGACAACCCTCACCCTCGCAGGGGCCCTCCTCAAACCACCAGGCAGTGTTCTTGTGGACACTTTTCTGACCCGCACCTAAGCAACTATTGACACTCCTTAGCCAAGAATTGATAATGCGCACAAGTCAACGGCTCCGTTCAGTGTGCACTGAATCAGGGCACAGCTGGAATAGTAAGGCTGGAAGAGGGCTGAATCACATAGAAAGGATTTAGGGACAACGTCAGCTTTTCAGATCTTTCACAAAACCACAAAAAGTGTTAGACACCCAGAGATGAACGGGTAAGACTGTTCCGGCAGAGGCGTTGCTGGGGGGATCGAAGGGGGCTATAGCCCCTGGTCTTTTGGTTGTATCCCCAGATAGAATCTCAGGAGCTACAACCAAAAGGCTAGTTAGCCCCCAGTCCTGACAGTTCCGACATCAGCGTAGCCCCGGGTCTTTTCCAGACCTAGCAACACCCCTGCTGTTCCAGCAGCTTGCTGACTGCTTTGTCAGGAAATGTCACCTTGGAAGTTGCACTGCCTCAGCTTTTTGACAGGAAGATGGAAGGATTGATGTACTATCTGAGAAATGCTTGTGTGTACGGACAGTCTCCTGCTCAGTGTGTGTTGTACTCCTGATAACCGAGGCTGAGGGAGGCTATTGAGAGCTTCCAGCTCAACCTTCAATCTGTGTGAAACCTGAGGTCCTTGGTGACCTCCCTCACCTTCTGGGCCCTTATTACAGTCTGGTGAGCCCAGCGCATCCCATTGTCAAGCTGCTCGAGTCACAATACTGTTGTGGGGTGGGATCACAGTGGCTTAATAAGTGTCTGAGATCTGATGGACTGCGATTGAGTTTACCTCATTCATGGACATAATGCTTTCAGAGGCTGTGGAATTCATTACTGGAAAGTCTGGTGTTGTTAAAAAACCTCAGTTCCTTGTTGCCTATCCACAATCAAGATGGCGGCACCCAGGGAAGGACGTCCAGAGTCTCGAGCAATGCTGGCGCTGCACTGTGTGCTCTCACCCGCATTTCCAGCCACCTGATAGGATGAGCGCCCTTCCCTAGGTGGCAACCTTCCTCCTGATATTCACCCTCTTCCTAATTTCCTACTTTTTTGGAAAGCTGTGAAGACTTCGCTTTTCAGTTAAGCTGAGTAGTTCACTGGGACTTTCCCGGATGCAAGCGCTGCTACATTTGCAGTGAGTGCATTAAAATGGATTGAAGAAAATAGATTTTTAAGCTTGAGAAATGGATTTACGTGACAGCAGAGGACATTTCCAAATTCGAACATTTTGAATTCGAAATGTCTGATGCAGTTTAATCCCACATTGAATGTCTGCTTACTTGCGCCCCCACCATCCCGCCTCCCTGCAACATCAGTTCCCTTCACTTACATGGAGGGGATCGGCGCTTCAGGGTTCTTTTTTTTAAACAACTTTATTTCATAGCAAGCGAGGGACACCCCTGCCAGCCCTGGTCCCATTAGAACGAACAAAAGTGCTCCCCTTGTTCGCTATAATAGGCACGTATGGTAGCATTGTGCAACCTTTTCGGTAGTACTAGATTTTGGTACAGCCAAAATTCTAACAATTCTACCATACGTTTATCTTTTTTCTCTGCATTTTATAGGGATACCTAAAAAAGCCCAATCACAGGTACGATTTCCCAGTACTGGTCTCAGTATTCCGCTTTGCTTCCTGAAAAGGCACGGTTTCGGGGTCTGGCATTGCGAAGAATACCTCAGGTCACACAGCGACTGGTAAATATTTAAGTAGTGTTATTTATGTGTATGGAAAACAGGTTCAGACTAGGAGCAGATTCAAAAAGTAAACTTTGTGGGCAGAATCTAAATGAAAAAAGAGCACATGGTAGGCATTTGCAAACAGCATGAGCGCGCGCGCGTCAGGAGACGCTCACCCATAAAGTTGCAAAGCAGAGCTGTTGTGCGAGGGGTTCTGCTGATTTGCTTATGGTCGGTGGTGCCCTTCTGTGATACACAGGTCTGAATGCATCTCTCTAGTAACCCACAATAGCCGAATGAATACATGCCCAGCGGAGTCCGCGCACCTGCACAACAAAATGGTTGGGATCTAAGCATGGTGGAACAAATTATGGTGCACTCTCAATAGTGCATTATAATTTTGTCTGCCATGCTTACGCCCCAATCATTTATTGTGTGGCATTTAACCCCTGAGGCAGTACAGGAGTGACTGGACTGAGTTGGCCTACAATGCCCCATCCCGAGAGACAAGGCCAAGGATGGCATCGGAAATGTGTAATGCTCCCAGCCAGACAGCACGGCTAGAGGATCATAGAAAATGGATTGCAAGTTCTCTCCATGGACACCCATCTGTACAGGGGGAGGAGGCCAGCCCATGCTGCAAAGAGTCTTTCCAGCACTAAATATCTGCACTTACAGAGATTCAGAGGCGTTTCTAGAGCGAGCAAGTCCAAGAGATGAGGGTAGACCAGCCGCCATGAACGCTGGGCTCATCATTTGGCCTCACATTCTCTCAGCAATAGCATTTGTCTGGAAGACAGCAGAGATAAATATTCAAGTGAGATTCCGGTGCCTCTCCTGTGATGATGTACACATAGACGCCCACAATGCGACCCGGAGCGGAGTGGCAGCAGTTTTTTAGAGTAGTCCAAAGTTACCCTTGGTTTCCAAATCCCAAATGGGCAATTGTAATCACCAGTGTAAGATGTCTAGAAGAGGGCCCAGATTGAAAAGTAATGTATGGTGGTACTCCTATATCATAGTGAAGCACCATGAAGGAGGCATAAGGCCGACTGGTCAGAGACCCTTTTCCTCTTCACTGGGTGGCAGTGCCAGTTAACCGCTTAAGTGCCAGGCTATTATGTAGGTCTATGCCAAAGGGACCAGCAATCTCGTCCTTGGAACTTAATATAGCTGTGATGATAAGGGAGCCTGCTGACAGATATCACAGCAGCTCTTGCAAGGGCAGCCTGAAGGTGGGTTCTGTCGGCCTATGCTCTTTTGTTGGTGATGGCTTTTTGTCTCAGAGTGCCTTCCAAAGTCTGATGGTGACAAGAGCGTGATATGACAAAATGAGTCATCTACCTATGCCCCAGGGCCTGGTGGGGTCTTCAGGATAGTTGACGTACCTGGGCATCTCAGCAAGAGGTTTGGGCTACCTGGATGCAGCGCAGGGTGGGTGGGAGCTGCAAAGAGCCCATTCTTCTTCATGGCCTTGCCCTGACTTAAGGGGGTGCTCTTGTATTATCTGGGTGCTTCCCTATCCCCAGTGCATACACAACATTACAATATTACAATGCCAATGCCCGGTGTTATGAGTTTTTCCAATGGTGGTGATCCACAGAGTCTGGGTGTCCACAAAGTGTTAGAATTTATACCTGCTTAGAGTGCCACCATATTATTATCTGGGGTTGCACAGAATCCCATAGATGAGATCACTATGCTCCAGACCCCATTCCCATGGAAACCTGCAGCCAGAAAGAAGAAAATTGCCAGTCCATAAGGGGATTGCAGCAGCCCCATGCACTCTCAGGCTCAGGAAGAGCGTTGCACTGGCGATTAGACGTTACTCGTGAGAAGGCACTCTATATATTACATTAGGAGGGACAGTACAACTTTTATGTGAGAGAAAGACTGCTGAGAAGGGTACTGAAGAGATGGCCCCTTCCAGATAGAAGACCAGGAGCCACAGCTTAAGGTAAGTCATTTACTGGATGGAGAATACACATAAGGATAGGTTGGTGTACAGGTAGGTACATCACATGAGGAAACATCTGCCAGCTCCCTTGTCCGTCTTCAGTCACTCTCCCAACTGACACTCATGGAATCTCTAGACCACAGCATTCTCACACTTTCCGGCACACGGTGCATTCTAAACATACAGCTATGCAGGGGAAGCAGGAACCGGGGACAACACCAAGTCACAACACATAGTCCCCTCTATAATCAACCGAGACATGCTCACCAAGGGAGACAAACAACAGCCACTCACCAAGGAACGACCTACTCTCCAGCTCCAACATCAGGGAAAACACACAAAACAAATCCCTCACACAACACTGAGTTTCACTCCAGATGGGAGGTAGACCCCACCTCAACAAAGCCAACCTATATCCTCGCCGACAGGTGGGACAATCTTCATTACTAGACCCGACACCCTCCTCACCCCAGTGGGACAACAACTCCACACCAGTGCCCACTCCACTTTTCTACCAAATGAAGGAGTGGCACCCAACTACAGTTTCACCACCGCACCGTTCACCAAACCTGAACTCCTCACAACCTTACAAAAATGCCTGATCAATACCTGGGCACAAAACGCCCCAACGACCAATGAAACTCTTTCCGGAACTAAATTCAAAAGAGGCTCACCACAATACATGAACCACAATAGCCAAGATGATACCTAACCACCAAATACCAACACTGCTCCCACCAACACAGGGAAACAGGAACCAGCCACCAGAGGAACCAAAGACTACCCCCTCCAAGGTACCAGGCCTCCAAGACAGCATGTACAAAGGCAAAGGAACCTTCCCTAGTCATCTCCGGATGTCGAACACCCCAAAATTAAAACAGTTGGCACAGGTCCCAGATCCCCACGTGCCGGGTGTCCCACACCCTGGGTGGCCAGTAGACAGGTCAGGCACTACTTGTGGAGACTGCACCACCAACAAAACCATAAAGGTCAGGCCCACGGGCAGACATTTCATTGTTCACAAACACACAATACTGGAGCTGACACAATCCACAAACCCAAGCAAATGGTTTGCTACGTCAAGATGTTAGGTTCATGATCACACAGAACAGCACACATAACCATCCCACAAATATGATGGTATTAGAGCATTTAGCAACATAGCAAAGATGATATTATGCTTTTTTCCAGTCCACCTTTTACACTACAAATCATTTGTGGACCTGTGAAAAAAAAACATATTATACAAAACATCAACATCAACACCACAACCTGGTTGTCACTGGGTAGGGGTGAAAAATACCTTGCAAGTCCATGCCATAACTATAATCTCATCTCCAATGGTACAACCTGAAGACAAAAAAGTTAGAACAAAAATGAGATATGAATCAAGCTGGATGGTCCTAATAACTGATGCCACGCCAGCCAAAATGAATGCAACCAACCCAACCAGTTCGCTCAAGCACACTCTCCCAAACCTGCATGACCAACAACTCCCAAACCATAAATAGACAAAACAGGCCTCACGTGACAACTACTAAGCTTCCAACACTCTACAAATAAATACTCATGGCTGCACATTTTGGGATTTCTGGAGAATGTGACAAAATCAGGATCAAGTTCGTCTGGAACCCTTAGAGTTCTGTCCTCTGGGTTGCACAGGTCAGATCCACAACCCTTACAAAAGCCCCAGAGCTCCCTACAATCAGAAGCCTCATCTCTGGCCAAAATGCATGAAGAGCAAAACACTACATTTTCACCACAGTAAATTTTGGGGTGTCATCGTTCATCTCAGAGGCCAACTTTTACAACCTCCTGAACAGGATGACTGAGGCAGGCAAGCTAACTCCAACAAACGTTTTGGCACAATACCATTTTCCTTGTCAGCCCACCTCCTTTTGTCCTGAGAAAACCTTTCTCGTTCCTTAGGTTGCATCGTTACCCCATCACGCAGCAGCCCCGGACATGGCCTTTTCTTTCTGTGTTCAGCAGCCGGTATGATATACTTGGAGGGGACCTTCAAACAGCGTGAGGGCATCGCGGCCATTCCCTCAGCAGCCGACGTCATCATGCTGCACTAGATTCTGTAGAGTGCAGAGCTACTGCTCTTCAAATGCCCGGAAGAACCTCTGCTCCTTCGATAAGCCCTCACCGCAGCACCAGCAACAAATCTCAGGACCCTCCGGTGCTCACAGGATCCCACGGTCCCTGATGGCCGCAGCACCCAGCACAGAACAGGAGATGCTCATTCATGGCCCCTCACCGCAGGGTACGTTTTATAACTGAACCTTGCAGCCCGCTTCAAATTACTCCTCGGGATAGCCTGTCAGCCTTCATGCACCTGCCCCTCGCTGAGTTAAATGTGTCTGCCCCTCCAGACTGTTTTCTATGCAGCCTTCTCCACCATCGGCTGACAGCCCTCACCACCTGCCCCTCGGAGGCCTGATCTCGATTTCCAGACCAATACAGCAGGTTTTGAGTCCAATCTCTCCCAGGCACATTAGCAGCCAGTACTCTGTCTTCTGGCCCTCGCAGGTGCGCTGCCATCCCAACTGCTCCTTACATCCAGCCACGCTTTGATGATGTGCAACTTTTTTAAAGGGGTCAGCTATCATAGAGCAGTGCATGGGGCAGTGGGTGCTCCTCTGCTTCATTACGCACAGCACTGTTACTATTGCAGTGTTTTACACAGCTCTACCTCTTTTCTTTTTAGGCCTTGGTTCTTTGTCCTCATCGCCAATTAAGAGATGGCCCCTTCCCAGATGGAATACCAGGAGCCACAGGTTAAGGTAAGTCCTTTACTGGTTGAAGAATACACATAAGAATACAAAGGTGTAGAGGTAGTGGGAAAAATCCAAGGGTCTTTTCCCCCTTTCTGCCAAGCTGTGTGGAAAGCTCGGGAAAAAATGCCAAAACAGAAGTACACCATTAGGCGAGACAGGGTATTCCTAATCCTCTATTCTAATGTCCTTGCTCGATGTCCCCTCAGCTTTTGTAGGATGCTGTCGTTCTACCTCAAACTCATCCCAACCAGCTACATCTGAAATGTAGAACTATCACTACCAGACCACTTGACAATAATCGACCCGACCTCTACCCTTTGAAATTAACATCCACTGGAAGGAAGGAGGACGATCAAGGCAAGGGAGAAGAACACAAAACCCCTCTATTTCACAATATACCTTCCCTTGTCTCTCTGATGCAACTACATGTCTGTATACTCGGGAAACTATAACACCCACTATCCCAGTCAGTGTTCACCTCGACCCTCTGACTATTATTTTCAGAACTCCCAGTCTGCTTTTATAAAACACTACAGTTTCCACAATCCCCCCTATTCAATCCACAACCCAGATACAAAAACCAGAGACAAAGCTAAAAGAAATACCTCTGGCTTTTTCCTGCGAGCCTGTCCCGCTAATGAGATCAGAAAGAGTCAGGCACCACACCTTGACCACACATACCTGACCGCCATTTGTCTTCCCCCTAGGAATAAAAAGCAGAGCATGAAAGCACGCTTTGTGCAAGGCGAGCCAGACGAGAAAGGCGAAAAGAACCGTATACAGAGTGGCAAGAGAACTGATCCCGTGGAACTGAAGCAACCCTGGAAGCAGAGCAGGAGGGGCCAAGAGGCGAGGGAAAGGCTGTGGTCCTACCAGCTGCAGACCGAAGGTCGCTGCAGACATTGAAAGGGAAACTTCCACACTAATGCACAAGGTTAAGATGGGACCTCTTTTGGGTGAAACAACAGAGCTGGAAGGAGATGAGCCATGCTGTGCCTATAGCCTTCACTTCAAAGGAACTCTTGATAAACTGTATCAAATGCTACCGGTGAGTGAACTGAGAAACCTGTTTGCATTAAGGAGTGAAAGAAATAATAGTGTTTGAAAGGCTCACTGGGTTTTGTGGAGCCACGAGAGAAAATACATTGTAACCAGAGTCAGAAATGCAGAGGCTGTGCGTGTGATGAGAAGCCATGAGAGATACCTGAAGCATTATGATTGCAATAGCAGAGTGGTCCGGTAATTGAGAATTACCTTATCGAAAGTCTTGCACCCAAAGTCAAATTGTTGAAATGGGAAGGAAGATAATTGAAAAAACTACAAATCACAGAAGGACTTCGGCAGGGCCATGGAAAGAGAGAGAAAGTCAAAATGGTCATACGAAGGTGTAAGCAAAGACCTTGTACAATCGAAAGTCTTTGACAAGTACAAATTTTGGGAACAACTGTGATGATAGCAAATGTGAACCCAAAGGACAGATGTCAAAAGAAAACTATGTGGAGCGAACCCCCACATTTTGATAAAACGAATGAAAATCGTATGCTGAGAAAGCTGCTGAGAGTCCTAACAAGAGAGAGTGAGAGACATTGATCAAAAAGCCCTACCATGTGAAAAGAGACTGTTTTCTGGTGCCTAGAGAATCAAGTATGCTCCAATCCTTACCTGTGTTCCACCTTGACCCGTGAAGTAACGTGGGGAAGGTAATAGGCTTATTAATATAGGACATTTTTATTTTGTCACAACACAACTAGGACAGCATTTTCAGCTGGCTCCCATCTCTAGATTTAAGATTACATATGGATTTATCATACCCTTGTTGAAGTTCAAGAAACATCCTTGGACTGTGGTCACTTGTGTCTCTCTTACTGTTGATACCATGCCTTCCTGTCATCAAAAGTGGGGCTCACCTGTGCTTCGAGATCCGATTCGCCGGAGGAGAGGTCGGATCCGGAAAGAGCCGTTGCCGAGAGATCAGGCGTTCCTTTTTTTGTGAAGAGGTAAGGTCTGTTCCGGGAGCTCGCCACAATTGTCGTGCTGAGGAACAGCCACAGACAGAAATGACAATCCCCCTGTGCAGACCACGGAGGGGAAAAAGCCTGTGGCACAAAAATCCCCTATAGATGGAATGGCAAAAAGGTGTGGAGGTGATGGCTTGTCCGATCCAGTAGAATGACTTGAATAGATCAGGTAAGTTGAAAAGTAACTGTTCTTTCTGCAAATCTGCTCCTGAAGGCTGGTATGATGGAGATCCAGCGGACGAAGAAGAGACAAAACTCCGAAGGCAAGATGCGAACTGGGAAATGTAGTTCTGAATAAAAAATGAAGGGCGGAAGAGGACTAGAGACAGGAAGATGTGAAACTTCGGTGGAAAAATAGAAGGAGAAAGAAAACCAAGGAAAATATCAGGGGAAAAGGTAGAAGGAGGTTAAGTAGGTATAAGAAAGAGAGAATGGGACAGGCGCATGAGGTCACCATACTAACGTGTAAAAAGAACCCCTGCAAGTGGAAAACTTCTTACCCCAAGAATGAAGGCACCGAAACGGGAGCAGAGTGGTCAGGATACCTGGGAACTCCTGTAAGGAAGGTAAGGTAATCAAAGGGAATGAAAGAGGCGGAGTAAGAAAAGCGGCGAGTGCTGTGACAGAAAGTGAAAGTAAACAATGTCAGAAAACCCCCAATTACTGCGTGCAGGAAAAGGTAACAACAGCAGACAGATAGGCTGGAAGAAATGAGCTCAGGAAGAAACGCTACGGAGGGCTCTCAGGAAGAAACGAAGGAAGGCTGGAACTACGAGAGAAACAGAGAGCGAGGAAACCGCAACACAGTTGCAACGCACTGAGGGGGCGTGGCTTCCCTGCATTTAAAGGGGAAGAGATACATAGTTGCAGAGAGATAGAAACAGGACTAGCGGAGTTTCCACCGGGACCACATCTTCCATGAACCTCCTTTCATGACACTTCCTTAGAGTACGTAAATCACATGAGGCAACATCCCGGGAGATTAGCTCATCGGCAACGTGCGCACCTTGGAAGCAAGACGACACGAAGCAACACAGGTTCGATCCCCGGATCCGCGCTTAGAAACCACTAGGTGTTTAAGTGCATTATAAATACGCAACTAAGACAAAAACAATTACACAACCAAAAAATACAAACAATTCCTGTAACAGCGCCTCCATTCCTGTGGGCTGTGTGAGCGCTTTAAAAATGTAAAATAAATAAATAAAATAAATCCACCAGCACCCTTGACTGTCTTCAGTCACTCTCCCAACTGACACTCATGGACTCTCTAGACCACAGCTTTCTCACACTCTCAGGCACACACCACATTCCAAACATACAGCTAGGCAGGGGAAGCAGGAACATGTGACAACACCAAGTCACAACAGGTACCCTATCCTTTATTCATATAAAGTCAGAAAGTCACTATATCCTTTCGATTAGAGAGAAATAAGAAAAAGTGCAAGAATCGTGAGGGTGAGATATGCACCATATGTCGTGGCAGAAAGAGCAAAGGGTAAGACATAGCTTACACTGGGAAAGGGCACTATATCTCTGGTGTCAGGGAGGGAGGGCAGAGTCAGAGGGAATATGGGACCCTAAGAGAGTGAATGCCTCTCTAACACTCATATTGATTCGGGCACTATAACACCAGAGCAGGTAGCAGTGTGTCAGACAGTATCCTTCTGCTATGAGTTGTAAATAGTAGCTGGACACCATATTCCTGCGAAGAGCGCAGAGACTAGGCACTACTTCCAGGTCACTGTGAGGGGATATGAAAACTAGCTGCGTGCTATATCCTTGAGACTGTGTTGTATTAAGAGAACCTGGGAAATACCAGGTCCCCACACTAGGAAGTCCCCTTACACTTTGTTGCTTGACACATATGTAATTTCCATGAAAGAAACCCCATGTTAACTTGTAAACCCTTATTCTCTTAGGCATTTATGTCAACCCCTCCATTCTGATAAATAAAAAAACAGCGTACATTTAATCTTGTTGAGTGATGTCATTTGCCAATCCACCATACTGTTTCCAAACGCTCAGATGATGAGGGTTCCTAGCAGCCTTGGCACCCTACCGCTGTGCCAATATGGAACTGCATTCACACACGTCCTAGTTCCTATTACAAGCTTATATTCTGCACCTTCATGAGAGACTCTATGAAAGAGAACATATTTTCTTCTACACATCCATATTTGGGAGGCCCTAGTTGGCCCCAGAAAAGCCCCCCTTTTGTTACAAAGTCTACATATTCTGTATCTTCTTTACAGGCATGGAGTGTAGTGTTTTTGATTAGGGTGTTTGTAGTTTTCCTTTAAATAAAGTATCATGTTTTATACAGCTTTGATTGACATTCTTTAATTTGGGTACCGCAGTACTGTTGCCGTTTGGTCTGCTTCTGTGCCAGCTCGCTCCCCCTCCTTCCGCCTCCTGAATACGAGAGCCTGCCCTCGGCTGTGCTATCTCAAAGAGGCTATGGGGTGTACCAGTTGGGCTGTGCAAGTATCACCTTTATGATTGGGATCACCGCTGGTTAGTAGTAGTGTGGAACTGAGGAGGAATTCTATCCTCCAGAGCAGAGGTCAACTGTCACAGTGCATTCCTAGGGTGTCTGAGTTACAAGAACTGATGCTAGGGCAGGTGACCTTCAGTCTATCTGGATCTCCTGGCACCACATTGGGTAGTTTAGAGGCATTCATGGCTGGCACACCTTTTGTTGATTGTCCAGGAAATACATGGTCAGAGTTACTGCTTTTCATTTGAAAGTATATTACCATTACACTGTATTCATTGTATTTGTTACCAGGTTTCTTTTCTCTTGCAGGTGTCTTTCGCCAGCTCACTTTGCCATCCTGCCATCTCTCAGGGTGATCTATATTGTACAAGCAAATCTCACTTGGGGTGGTCTAACAAACTCCCAAAGAGGTAAGTATGTATTTCATGCCTATCAATCTCTACAGGTAAAGTCAAAGACCTAGCCCTCTCTAGGATCAATGTCTTCTGCCCCATCCCCTTACTGTCCCCCTCCCCTCCCTCCAGCACTATCTGAAACGTTGTCAGGCCTAGTACAATAGTCTCTGGTTTTGTTCCTCCCCTCCCTTTCTGCCTTTCTGCACCCCTCTCCCTCACCTTTTGTTTTCCTCCGGCTCTACCAGAAATGTCGTCAGGCCGAGTACGGTAGTGGCCTGTCTGTTTCCATTTCCTTCCCACTCTCCCTCTCCCTTCTTTATCTATGTCTTACCTCTTGCACTATCTTAAATGTCGTCAGGCCGAGTACGATAGTTAATTTCACATCCTTACTGTTCATGGCCTGTAAGAATGTTGTTGTATTTTCCCTTGTTCCCCCCCTTGCCTTGAAGCGCTTTGAAACACATTGTGTATAGGCGCTATATTAATAACTATCATATCATATCATATCATCACTCCTAGAGAAAGAGACTGAAGAGAGGGTTCCTGGAATGACCTTCCCCACCCCCATGAACATGACAACTCGAAGAATCAAAAATGCACAAAGTCACACACTATTCGGCCAGGCCCAGGAGGACCACTGACTGACACATATGCAGAAAGATATTCTCTCAGACAGCCATTCAAACTGTATCCAATCAATGTCTTTATGGATACATGTGCTTCAACATCGGTCATAGGCCCACATGCCTTGATGGATGGCGTTGACTAATGATGAGAAACTACTGTGCTGATGTCATTAGTGACACCACGACATAGCCAAGTTAGTCATGAAGCACACTCACAACCATGCTCAACGATACACAAACACACACTCGTATGCACAAAGAACATAAGAACATGCTTACACAGTTCTGTAAATAGAGTACAGATACATGTACATACTGTCAAAAGCTTTTATTATTTTCTCATTAGCCAAGTGCAGAAATGCTGAATGCAAGGCAACAAAGAGATGCAGAGCAAGCTTGCAGGTGCTTATGGCAGCTAACCCTATGAAACTACAGGATCACATAAGTAGCCTGGCAGGACCACATACGACTAAGCTATAACAAACATAGCACAATATAGGTGTGCAGAAATCATAGTATGAGCATACCGAGGATAACATAAGGCCACAAGCCCAGGACAGGAGACCACGGTAAGCACACCCAGGCTGCACAGAACAGGAAGGCCAGGGCTAACAACCAAGGTCAGAGACAACAGCACATTCCAAACCTAAAACGACAACGGCCATTTGCAGAAAAACAGAATAAATCCTCATAAATTGCAGACCAGAAGAGCTAGATTTTGAGGTCCTCAACCACATGATGCAGCCGAGATGGACCATGGTTATTCGTCTGTGGTGGGAAGACAAACAGTTCTCAGCACCACAGACATGAAGTGAAACATGAACAAATTAACAACGTTGCAACGTGGAGAGCACTCTCACAGGAAAAAGTGGTACTCTTAACAGATATATTGGGAACACATAGTCATTCTCATCACCTTGAAGAGGTGCACAGAGCGCTGAGAACAGAGCTGGGTCCCAGTCCTGGGGAGACCAGTTCCAGTCAATCAGAGGACAGAAATCCAGGGGTGGGTGGCAGGGGGCAAGTGCCAATGGTAATCCTGCAACCCTGCACCAATGTAATAGTTTGTTTCTCGTGGAAGGGGAAGGCCAGCCATCTGACATGAGAAGGGCAATTAATTAAGATCCATAGGGCAATATATACTGTATACCACTCTGATCACCCAACTAGAAAGTGGGATAGGTTTCTCGGGATGGGCCCATGTTGTGACGACACTCTGCAACAAAAAGGCTTGACACAAGTTTGGGAGCGGTGACTCTGGAGATTTTTAAATGTCCCGTATGATCCCTATTGGTTTTTGTAATAAACAACAGTCTAACTTGTCTTGGCTGAGTCCTCCATTTGTTCTAGGGGAAGGGTTGGTGGGCTCTTGGGAGCTGAACGGGTGAGCTCATAGTAACCAGCAGACCTCTAGCATCCCAGTCCTCATCAACAAGGCAAGAGGATTCATGATCACATTTAGGTTAGGAATAGGCACCCCGACTAACTGCAACAGAAAATGCATTCTACTTCTAGAAATAATATGTTTTATAGTCATTGATATCGGACAGAAATTACTTTGGGAAGCCTAGTAGGCTGCTTTGCATTAATGAATCATACATAGCATGGTGGATATAACCTGCGTTTCATATTACGGCAGGCTATGTAGTGCACAATTGGAAGCATATGTTACTTAGTGAGCACTCTAGTTCATAGGAACCCTCATAAGAAATCCACTTCTCCTGGTATTTTCCCAATGAAGTTTGATGCTTGCAATATAGTAATTGTTTTGACATGAAAAGATGAATATACGACATCTCTTATAAGCATTCTTCAGAATAACAACCAAGCACATGCAAACCTATACTTAAAAAGTCATTTAAATAGGGGTGTACTAAGATAGGCCCAGGCATTGATGTGTCTTTCAACATATCCAACCATTGGTCCAACTTTGGGTCCTGGCGGGCCAACTCTGGTCTTTAATATAACCCATAATAACCACCAGGACAAGTGAAAGGCATTAGTAAATGTGGATTTGCCTCACAATCGGGAGAATATATGACTAGATGGGCAATGGAGAGGGAGGAAGACAGCTCTACTTAGAGTTGTGATAGCAGAAACCAGACCTCAAGTGTGTGCACACAGGAGCACATTGTTACAGTAAAAGCCGAGTGGCGCCAAGGCAAGGAGTGTGTCCCTGCAGAGCCAAAGACAGTTCAGGTATGTGTCCTGAGACGGTGTGGCAGGTAATTGGGAGGAGCTGCAGCGATGAGGGTGATTGATTGCCTTGCAGGCTTCTGCCGCTACCATGCTGGAGACCGAGATGCCCCATTCATTTAAAGATCAGCTAGGGAATGAGGTAAAGGTTTTAGTTGCTTAGAAAGCTTGGCAGTTTGGAGACATATTGGCCTGTGAGTTTTATATGGTTTCTTTATTTCAGGGGTCATTTTACGAGACATTTTCATTCATTCAAATTGGATCCTCCTCCCAGTGTGCATCAGACTTGCATGAGGGGGGTTCTCAAACTCCTCCCAGTAAGCATCAGACTTGCATGAGGAGGGGGGGGGGGTTCTCAACCTCCTCACAGTGTGCATCATGTATTAGGGATTCAGGGGGTGGGGGGTTGTTGGCACATGGTGCTGTGTAATTGTTTGTTTTGAAATAAAAAAATAAATACAAATAAATAAAAAAAGACTTGCATGAGGAGGGGTGGGGGGTTCTCAGCCTGGAGCATAGGAGGAGAATAGTGGTCAACTTTATTCAATGCTGTCATCCAATGGTGCAAAGGAGGCCAATGACCATAGGCTTAAACCGCTGACAGATCACATAGGAATCCACTGGTTTAACACCATCCAGAAAACGTATGATTATGTTAAACCATGTGTTGTCTTGAGTTGGATGACTGACACAGTTAGTTCATTCAGTGTCCCCACACCTCCAGAAAATAAGATGGAAGAATTGTATTTCTTTGCTGTTATTGTAAGGGATGGCTTTGAATGTCATCGGCTCCCTTTTTCCCCCTGAAGGCCCTGTGTGTCTGCAGAGCTGAGGGGGCGAGTTCTGCTATGACTACCTACTGCTGTCAGGGGGGGACGTGTAGAGGGTGGTCTGGAGATTCCATATATACTTTCTCTTGGTTCACCATCCACTCGCTCAGGCAGTTGCTGCCCACTTTCACCCACGATTCAGCATGGGACCTTATAAAAAAAGAATCAACCAACGCGATTTGGACAGAGTGAAAAAAGGGCCAGCAAAGAAAAATAATATTCATAATCGGACTGTAGTCCTTCAGTCCTCTGTCTCTCAGTTGTTGCATTCTTGGTAAAAGGTCACTCAATGTCCTTGGCCTTTTAAATGCCCCACACATCTTTCTTGTAAGCTATGCCTTTACCTTCTAGGTGGTGCATGTCTGCTTCCTCTCCTGGTCAATGCATTTGCTTCTCATCCTGGATGTTATGTCTGTATCTTGTCCGTACTAACATGGTGCTTTCCTGGCCCCAAATCTCCTTGCAACCCATGCGTTCCATAGCTATTAAACTTGACTCCAGGATGCACTGCCAAGGATTTCAGGCTCCACCAGTTCATCATTTTAGAAACCTTTCTAGAATGCTGCACTTGACAAGTGATCTCTCTTCTCCCCCCTACTGCCGTAGCATATTTCTTTTTTCACCATTTACTCTGGTTTTCTCCCTTCTTTGCTCCTTTGTTTGATCGCCTTTCTTTTACAGCTCCCTGACAATTTGCCACACTCTTCTCAGCCCATCTTTTCCCCTCTTGCTATGAATCCTCATTTTCTGCTTCTCTTTTCCTACTCTCTCCCTTGTCTCCCCATGACTGAGTGCTTCTATAGTAACATTTACCACCACCATCTCCGCCTCCCAACTTCAGTGCCTCCCTCTACTCTCCCCAATGTACTGTTGATCACCACATCTGCTCCTTTCATGTTTCTTATGATCTCCTTCTTTCTATCTCTCTCTCTGACGGGTTCACTTCTCTCTCTTCTGGCTCTATGATTCACCACCTCCTTGTTATCTTGCTCCATTTTTCTTCCCATCCTTTATTTCTGTCTTTCTATTGGCTTTTTCCCTCCTGTGCTCCTTCTCCTTTGTGGCTTTCCAGGGAAGGCCGCCCCATTCCTGTCTTGTATCTCTGATTTGCTTGTTGTTACCCTGAGATGGAGCGTCCAAGGACATAGTCACAAAGTCCTGTCTTTCAGAGATTGTCATTGTGGTTCTCTTAAGGGTGGGGATATCCCACTTTGAGAACATAAAAGCCTCAGGGCTTCCTAGTGAGCCTGGGTCTGAGCTACCAGCCAGGCCTCTCCGGGTAGCTTGCTCCATAACAATGGCCTTCTAGGATGATTGTCGTATTCAGACATGGATGGGCTTAGCACTGGCCCAGGGAGGGCCAGTCATGGGTGGTTACATGAATTAAGTGCAGGCTTGTCCTTTACCTCCCACCACCACCAAGGATTCCTTGCAAAAGGAGTTACACCCTCTTATGGCTCAGAATTGTGTTTGCGACTCTGAGTTCCGGTCTCTCTTTCCCCTATCCCTGCCCTTCCCTCCAGTATCCCTACCTTGGCTGAAGGTACTAACACGCTTAGAAGCAGCAGCGCGTCTGAAAGAGGGACCCTGGTGAAACTTTTTAGGACCCTGGGTGGTTATGTACTAGTTAGTCTCGGGGATCACCCATAAACATTCTCAAGGGCCTACATTGCTAGAAGAATGGTGCGAGTGGGTCCCAAGGGTCACCCCAGTCCCATCACACAACCTGACACACTGAACTCTATCACAGTGGCGTTCTATGCATGTGTGTGCTCTGTGTTTGTATATGTATGTGTGTTTTTATGTGTGTCTATGGTGTGTGTTCGCTTGTGTCTGTGTGTTTGTGTGTGTATGTTTGTGTTTGCATGAGGGTGTTTGTGTGTGTGAGTGTGCATGCAGGTTTTGTTTGTGTTTAAGTAAAGTATATCTGTGGCTATAGTGGTTGTTTATCTTACGTTGTTTGCTGTACATTCATGATTTCATGGGGTGAACCTCTTTGGGATAAGAGTAAGGAATGTGCCAACAATATCAAAAATTGAAGCAGACAATTGCGAGATATGTGTCCTGAAAGTGTGTCTTTTTCTGACTGGTTTGAACGTGTCTTTTGCTGGCTCTATGAAAATTAAAATAAAAAAAAACATGTTTTAATAGCATTGATTTCGGTTTGAAAACTTAGTTGAACAAATGTGGCATTAGAGTTCGGGGCTGAACAGATCAGTTGTATGGTAAATTTGGTGAACTTTCATGGGTGAGAACAAAATCTAGAACAGAAAAGATCTGTTATTTTTATATCAATATGTAGTGGCACATAACCGTAGGTATAGAAGAACAGAAACGCGTGCTTGCAATGGGTCATCAAAGCAATACCTTGCATTAGGGTGAGTGCCAGGGAATGTCAGCATTGTAGGAGTAATAGTCACAAAAAGGACCAGGAAACGGGTCTCTGGCCTGAGTGTACCCTTATATATTAACACAATAGAAGACTCAGGTTGTTCTGTAAAAGTATTTTAATAAAAATTGTTTATTTTTTTGTTTTTAAAGTTCGCCCTCGAGTGAGGTACTTGGAATTTCTTAAAAAGCTGCTTCATAGATGAAAAAAGATGATTTTATTAGATTTCTCTATCCACAGGATGTTAAAAAAGGAGGACAATGCTAATAGATGTGTTTCTATTCTCTACTTCTATTCATTTAGTTTGAAAAAGTAGCGTCCAATTGTTTCTTCCGGTTTTGCTTCAAAAATTTCCGGATTCCCATATTCTTCTTCTGTTCTGATCTTTTAACATTGTTATTTCAGAATTCAGTTTGAAAAGATTTTTACGGAATTCCCATCTATTTATTGGGAGATCACAAATCAGGAAGTCCAACAGGTTGTAGATAGATTAGTTACTAGTCTGGGACTATTCCTGATGTAGAAAGCCACAAAAAGCCTACCGGTTTCAGTGGCAAAGAGGCCACATTCATCAGGGCTGGGCAGACACATTGAAAAGTGGATGTGTCTACATCTAGGAGGCTGGGTAGATGGTACCAGAGGATCCCACCTATAAAAGGGAGGGGGACGGGAAGAAGGAAAAGAGAGAGAGACAAGCACCATTGTGGTATCAATAAGGTAATTTGATGGTGCTGTCATCTAGAAAATAAAAGGCTAGGTCTTACCTAGTTTAAGGGGTCCCCATAGTTGTCCATGTGGGTGGGGAAAGTAGGTATTACTACTTCCCAACAGGGGTCATGGGTCGTTTTGTCATGCCCTGGATTCTGGAAAAAAGGGATCATATTTTAGACTCTTAACCAGACGGGACGAACAAAGATTACATGATGCAAAGTAGTTAAAGATAGTGCTCAAGAAGATAGGGTCATATATGAATGACCCCTGACAAATTTCTTCAAGAGAGAGACCCCAGAAAATTTTACCTAGAAAGTGTGACCAGAAAACATGTTTTGCCATGTCTTGACAGATTGGGAACATACCATATCGCGTGATATAATGGGCTATCAAAAATGATGTAGCATGCTTAGTTGCCCCTCAAAATATGCACCAAAAACCCCTGGTATGGGATGGGGTGGACCCATAGTTATAAACCCACAGTTATAAAGGGAGCGGGACTGTTGCTCATAGAGCTGCTGGCAGACGAAACCGCCATGCAGTACTTAGGAGATACATCGATTGTGTGTATATCGTTCTCTACTCAGTTTCATTTTGAGCCTGCTCGTCGCGTAAGCTTACCTGCTCCGTATTCTATGTTGTGATCGGAGTTTCAGAAACAAAAGGTCGGCTCACCGTGGGTGATGCCGGACCAAGCGCGGGTAGTGGTGGCTAGACGTTGGACCTGGTCGCGCTACAATGATGTGTATGCCCTTCGTCCGAAAAATCGTGGGAAGGCCATAGACATAAAAAAGGACTAAATGTATGTATTCCGCATCCAACGGGCTTTTGGAAGAAACATAGACATCAATGAAGGACAGGTTGCCAAAATCACGTTGTCTTGCATAGGCGTGTATATACACTTGGATCAGATAAATGAATCTGCGTGAATCCGTGAGTGTTACTAATATTGTACAGAGGTGAAGAAACTGGGTGTAATGTCCCCGTATTGCATGTAAGACGTGGTCAATGAACCTGAAGTCACGCACAGGACATATTTGTTATCAACAGGGGGCACACCAAGGTGGAGAACCAGGAATTCTAGAGATAACAATACTAACCTACTGTGTAATACTAAATTGCATGTCTTGTGATCCTAGGTGCACAAATGTCACACAACCCCTGTTTTAGACCATGGAAAGGTGCCAGATAGTTCAGGGTACATCACAAACATTACTACCAGCTGAAGTTCAGAAAACATTCAGTTACACAACAAAAAACCAGGAGATGTAGATTTCTGGCTTGTATCAGGATGGTCAAAGCATGGCTGGGGTAGTTCGTTCTCTATAAAGTGGCCAGGGTCTGCCAACTTGTCGGTTCATTTAGGCCAAACTTGTCTGTTTTCAAACGAAAGATCCATAGTTGTTCTCTTTTGAAAAGTAAATCATGGATGTTTCCCCCTCGTTTTGGAACATTCACTTTTTCAATAATTGTCCATTTCAAGTCCATCACATCATGTTGATTTTGCACGAAATGAGTGACCATATGGGCAGTGAGTTTTTTCGTGCGAATACAGGACCGATGTTCGGCCAATCTGGTTTTGATACACTGGGTAGTCATACCCACATATCTCATATTGCAAGGGCAGGTAATTAGATAAATGACGTTTTTACTATTACAGTTTGTAAAATTTTTCTGTAGCCATGGGTAATGCCAGCCAATGTTGATAGATGTGGTTCTGGTGGTTCCTGCACACGCACTGCAAAGGCCACATGGTGCGTGTCCTGTGGGTTTTGCCTGATTCCATAAGGTATTTGTGACGGATTCCTTTGGTTCTTTATAAGTATGAATGAGAGAGTCTCGAAGATTTTTCCCCCGTTTGATTGCAAATCTAGGTTTTTCAAGGTTGGACTCACCCACATTCAGGAGTGGCCACAATCTCATCACCTCTTTTTTGATTCTGTTGATTAATGGTGAGAAGCTGAAGATCGCAGTAATTTTCTCTTCTTGTCTCTGTTCTCTCGTGTGTTGTTCCATGGTAATGTCTCGCGGGATGTTTCTCGCTCTTTTTCTGGCTCTCTTTATTAAGCGTTTTGGGTAACCACGATCTTGTAATTTACAGAGAAGTTGGTCTGATTGCTGTTCATATGCCTGCAAAGTAGAACAATTTCTTCGGTACCTAAGGAATTGTCCAAAAGGTAAGTTGTTTCTCAGGCAAGATGGATGGTAACTTGAATATTTCAACAGAGAATTTCTATCTGTGGTTTTGTTATATACCTTGGTGTTGATCTGATTATTTCTTATTTCCAGGTTCAAATCTAGGAAATGCACTGACGTATTGCTGTGTGTTTCGGAGAAAGTGAGGAAAGTATTCTGTTCGTTAAGCCAGGTCATGAAAGTGATGAGTTCTTGTTCATTACCTTGAAAAATCATCAGAACGTCATCAATGTATCTCTTCCACAATATTATGTGTGTGCCCCAAGGGTAAGTAACAGGGTAAATGGACTTCTCTTCAAAATCAGCCACATATAGGTTCGCCAGGCTCGGCGCAAAAGTAGGTACAGCGATGGGCGCTACTTTTGCGCCGTGCCTGGCGAACCTATATGTGGCTGATTTTGAAGAGAAGTCCATTTACCCTTTTACTAACCCTTTGGGGCACACACATAATATTGTGGAAGAGATACATTGATGACGTTCTGATGATTTTTCAAGGAAATGAACAAGAACTCATCACTTTCATGACCTGGCTTAACGAACAGAATCCTTTCCTCACTTTCTCCGAAACACACAGCAATACGTCAGTGCATTTCCTAGATTTGAACCTGGAAATAAGAAATAATCAGATCAACACCAAGGTATATAACAAAACCACAGATAGAAATTCTCTGTTGAAATATTCAAGTTACCATCCATCTTGCCTGAGAAACAACTTACCTTTTGGACAATTCCTTAGGTACCGAAGAAATTGTTCTACTTTGCAGGCATATGAACAGCAATCAGACCAACTTCTCTGTAAATTACAAGATCGTGGTTGCCCAAAACGCTTAATAAAGAGAGCCAGAAAAAGAGCGAGAAACATCCTGCGAGACATTACCATGGAACAACACACGAGAGAACAGAGACAAGAAGAGAAAATTACTGCGATCTTCAGCTTCTCACCATTAACCAACAGAATCAAAAAAGAGGTGATGAGATTGTGGCCACTCCTGAATGTGGGTGAGTCCAACCTTGAAAAACCTAGATTTCCAATCAAACGGGGGAAAAATCTTCGAGACTCTCTCATTCATACTTATAAAGAACTAAAGGAATCCGTCACAAATACCTTATGGAATCAGGCAAAACCCACAGGACACGCACCATGTGGCCTTTGCAGTGCATGTGCAGGAACCACCAGAACCACATCTATCAACATTGGCTGGCATTACCCATGGCTACAGAAAATTTTTACAAACTGAAATAGTAAAAACGTCATTTATCTAATTACCTGCCCTTGCAATATGAGATATGTGGGTATGACTCCCCGGTGTATCAAAACCAGATTGGCCGAACATCGGTCCTGTATTCGCACGAAAAAACTCACTGCCCCTATGGTCACTCATTTCGTGCAAAATCAACATGATGTGATGGACTTGAAATGGACAATTATTGAAAAAGTGAATGTTCCAAAATGAGGGGGAAACATCCATGATTTACTTTTCAAAAGAGAACAACTATGGATCTTTCGTTTGAAAACAGACAAGTTTGGCCTAAATGAACCGACAAGTTGGCAGACCCTGGCCACTTTATAGAGAAAGAACTACCCCAGCCATGCTTTGACCATCCTGATACAAGCCAGAAATCTACATCTCCTGGTATTTTGTTGTGTAACTGAATGTTTTCTGAACTTCAGCTGGTAGTAATGTTTGTGATGTACCCTGAACTATCTGGCACCTTTCCATGGTCTAAAACAGGGGTTGTGTGACATTTGTGCACCTAGGATCACAATACATGCAATTTAGTATTACACAGTAGGTTAGTATTGTTATCTCTAGAATTCCTGGTTCTCCACCTTGGTGTGCCCCCTGTCAATGACAAATATGTCCTGTGCATGACTTCAGGTTCATTGACCACGTCTTACATGCAATACGGGGACATTACACCCAGTTTCTTTTACCTCTGTACAATATTAGTAACACTCACGGATTCACGCAGATTCATTTATCTGATCCAAGTGTATATACACGCCTATGCAAGACAATGTGATTTTGGCAACCTGTCCTTCATTGATGTCTATGTTTCTTCCAAAAGCCCGTTGGATGCGGAATACATATATTTAGTCCTTTTTTATGTCTATGGCCTTCCCACGATTTTTCGGACGCAGGGCATACACATCATTGTAGCGCGACCAGGTCCGACTTCTAGCCACCACTACCCGCGCTTGGTCCGGCATCACCCACGTGAGCCGAACTTTCGTTTCTGAAACTCCGATCACAACATAGAATACAGAGCAGGTAAGCTTACGCGACGAGGAGGCTCAAAATGAAACTGAGTAGAGAACGAGATACACACAATCGATGTATCTCCTAAGTACTGCATGGCGGTTTCGTCTGCCAGCAGCTCTATGAGCAACAGTCCCGCTCCCTTTATAACTGTGGGTTTATAACTATGGGTCCAGCCCCCATCCCATCCCAGGGGTTTTTGGTGCATATTTTGAGGGGCAAGTAAGCATGCTACATCATTTTTGATAGCCCATTATATCACGCGATATGGTATGTTCCTAATCTGTCAAGACATGGCAAAACATGTTTTCTGGTCACACTTTCTAGGTAAAATTTTCTGGAGTCTCTCTCTTGAAGAAATTTGTCAGGGGTCATTCATATATGACCCTATCCTATTGAGCACTATCTTTAACTACTTTGCATCATGTAATCTTTGTTTGTCCCGTCTGGTTAAGAGTCTAAAATATGATCCCTTTTTTCCAGAATCCAGGGCATGACAAAACGACCCATGACCCCTGTTGGGAAGTAGTAATACCTACTTTCCCCACCCACATGGACACCTATGGGGACCCCTTAAACTAGGTAAGACCTAGCCTTTTATTTTCTAGATGACAGCACCATCAAATTACCTTATTGATACCATAATGATGCTTGTCTCTCTCTCTTTTCCTTCTTCCCGTCCCCCTCCCTTTTATAGGTGGGATCCTCTGGTACCATCTACCCAGCCTCCTAGACGTAGACACATCCACTTTTCAATACGTCTGCCCAGCCCTGATGAATCTGGCTTCTTTGCCACTGAAACCGGTAGGCTTTTTGTGGCTTTCTACATCAGGAATAGTCCCAGACTAGTAACTAATCTATCTACAAACTGCTGGACTTCCTGATTTGTGATCTCCCAATAAATAGATGGGAATTCCGTAAAAACCTTTTCAAACTGAATTCTGAAATAACAATGTTAAAAGATCAGAACAGAAGAAGAATATGAGAATCCGTACATTTTTGAAGCAAAACCGGAAGAAACAATTGGACGCTACTTTTTCAAACTAAATGAATAGAAGTAGAGAATAGAAACACATCTATTAGCATTGTCCTCCTTTTTTAACATCCTGTGGATAGAGAAATCTGATAAAATCATCTTTTTTCATCTATGAAGCAGCTTTTTAAGAATTTCCAAGTACCTCACTCGAGGGCGAACTTTAAAAACAAAAAATTAAACTATTTTTATTAAAATACTTTTACAGAATTGATCAACCTGAGTCTTCTATTGTGTTAATAGCATTGCAGGAGTGCCAGGAAATGTCAGTACCCAGCATTGTGTGAGTACCAGGGAGTGTCAGTACCTGGCATTGTCGGAGTGCCAAGGAGTGTCAGTACCCTCATTGTGGGAGTTCCAGGGAATGTCAGTACCCAGCATTGTGGGAGTGCCAGGGAATGTCAGTATCCGGCATTGTGGGAGTACCAGGGAGTTTCAGTACCCGGCACTGTGGGAGTGCAAGGAGTGTCAGTACCTAGCATTGTAGGAGTTCCAGGGAATATCAGCACCCTGCATTGTGGGAGTGCTAGGGAGTGTCTGTACCCGGCATTGTGGGAGTGTGAGTACCCGGCATTGTGTGAGTGCCAGCAAATGTCAGTACCTGGCATTGTGTGAGTGGCATGGAATGTCAGCACCCAGCATTGTGGGAGTGCCAGGGAGTGTCTGCACCCGCCATCGTGGGAGTGTCAGTACCCGGCATTGTGGCAGTGCCAGGGAGTGTCAGTACCCGGCATTGTGTGAGTGCCAGCAAATGTCAGTACCTGGCATTGTGTGAGTGGCATGGAATGTCAGCACCCAGCATTGTGGGAGTGCCAGGAAGTGTCTGCACCCGCGATCGTGGGAGTGTCAGTACCCGGCATTGTGGCAGTGCCAGGGAGTGTCAGTACCCGACATTGTGTGAGTGCCAGAAAATGACAGTACCTGGCATTGTGTGAGTGGCATGGAATGTCAGCACCCAGCATTGTGGGAGTGCCAGGGAGTGTCTGCACCCGCCATCGTGGGAGTGTCAGTACCGGGCATTGTGGCAGTGCCAGGGAGTGTCAGTACCCGGCATTGTGTGAGTGCCAGGAAATGTCAGTACCTGGCATTGTGTGAGTGGCATGGAATGTGAGCACCCAGCATTGTGGGAGTGCCAGGGAGTGTCTGTACCCACCATTGTGGGAGTGTCAGTACCGGCATTGCGGGAGTGCCAGGGAGTGTCAGTATCCAGCATTGTGGGAGTTCCAGGGAATGTCAGTCCCCAGCATTATAGGAGTGCCAGGGAATGTCAGTACATGGCATTGTGGGAGTGACAGGGAACGTCAGGACCGGCATTGTGGCAGTGCCAGGGAATGTCAGTACCCAGCATTATGGGAGAGCCAGGGAATGTCAGTACCCGGTATTGTGGGAGTGACAGGGAATGTCAGGACCTGGCATTGTGGGAGTGCCAGGGAATGTCAGTACCCAGCATCATGGGAGTGCCAGGGAATGTCAGGACCTGGCATTGTGGGAGTACCAGGGAATGTCAATACCCGGCATTGTGGGAGTGCCTAGGCATATTGTGTAATATTTGGCCCAGGGAGGGAGTTCTACTGTATGTAATGACTCTACGTGCGTTGAGTTCAGTTTAGCTAAGGTCATTGATCATCAGCAATCACCAAAACAAACCGATATAAAAATAAAGTTCCAAAAAGAAGCATTCACCTAAAAACTTAATTTTAAACATAAACAGTACAAGTCAATATCTTAAGGTCCAAGTTTGCTTGGAAGAGGAAACAGATGTGCTTTGTGAAACCTCGCAGTCCAGCCCAGGAGCTTCTCATGAGACGACTGCATCATCTCCAGGCTTTCGGAAATAAAAAGCACCAGCACACACTACCTAAGAGGTCAATACACAGGCATCGTGTAAATGCCTCATTCTGGCTTTGTTTAAGAAAGGCCTTAAATAGGTCTGTCTGTAGTAAGTGTAGTGACTGCACACAAATAAATATGAGCCATTGTTTGCTGCCGCTACACACATGAACATACTCTATCCATAGGCTCCAGCCTATCCCAGTTTCCCATTAAAGCTTCCACTAGTACATTTGCTAGCTAAAACATGAGGTACAAAAAAGTGGACCTTCATTTCTTCAAGAAATACCTACCGGCCCTCAGAGCACTTTGACTCATCATAGATTCCTGCATTTGAAAAGAAAATGTGCTTTGAGCTGCCAGTCAGTTGTCCAAATGACATTAAGATCAAACAAAGACATGGAAATATGTGAGTCCCAAAAGTAACTGAGATGCACGGGACAGCCACTGTAGTGATGACGCAACTCTCATGGACATTATTTTTATTTATTTATTGGGTTTTTATAATGTGCATATACACAATGTGTTTCAGGGCGCAACAAGACAAGGGGAGAGTGGGGGAACTGGGATGAACAAAACAAAAAGGGTCCTACTAGGCCGTGTTACATTCAGATTGTGCAAGTGCAGTAAAAGAAATGCAGGGGGGGGGCTGAGGGTTCAGCGAGGGCCTGGGGATGCCAGGTGGACAGAGCCCGGGGGGAAGAGAGTGCAGGAGCAGAAGGTCCACATTCTAAGTGCGAGGAATGGGGGTGGAAAGGTGCATGGGGTGGAGGCCCAGCCAGATTAGTGCACGGGGAAGTAGACCAGATGGGCAAGTGCAGATTTGGTGGGGAGGGGCAGAGGAAACTAAGTGCAGGGGTATACTGGTCAGTGAGGGCCTGGTGTCCTGTAAACATATGAAGGAACCAGGCAGCCAGTCAAGAGGCGGAGGGAGAACATTAGCAGGGGAGAGGGAAGGAGGAAGAGCAAAGGAGGGTCTTGAGAAGCTTCCAGAATTTAAGAAGATCTGGCTCAAGTCTGAGAGGGGCAGGGAGGCCATTACAGAGTGAGGCACCTGCAGAGGAGAGAGATCTACCCCCACACTCTGCTTGGAGAAGCATCTGATCTGCAGAGAGTTGGAGCTAGAAGACTGAAGGACTCTAGCATGGAGGTGTTTAGGGAGAGAGAGTTTGATGTAGTGGGTCCCAGACCCCAGAAAGCCTTATGGATGATGCAGAGGGTTTGGAACTTGATCCTCGCAGCAACCGGGAGTCAATGCAGAGATTTTAGGGCTGGAGAGATGTGGTCCCTGGGCTTCAGTCCAAGAATAAGTCTCACATTAAATCTTGAAGATGGATTAGTATTAACTCTGTCGGGATCTTCTGCCCACACATTGGGCCACATGAGAGATAGCCCTAAGGATGTGTCTTTGCTGTTTTGCTTCGGGAGTCATTCCTCCAGCACCACAGAGCTTGAAGAAGAAGTATGGAGTCCCATCAATGATACACAGAATGAGTTCTCCACTACCTACAACTCCTTAACGTGTGTATACCCCCAAAGCTTGCTGGCATAAAGGGCACTTGAAAATGCCATAGTCTTGTGGGCTTGAAGTGGGGCTGAATCATCAGAGTGCCCCCCCAACACCCTCTGGTTAAACGACACAATAGCACCGCCTACACACTTTAATGTCAGCTAATTATACTTGAATTGTAAATTCCAGGTGCCTGAAGTTGCCAGGAGAATTCCAAGATAGTTATACACCTGCACAACTTCTAGTGGATATCCCCTACTGTTATCCTGTTCCTTAGTGACTAGCAAAACCCACAAACTATTACTTTGGTTGTAAACCCATTGTCTGAGCCATTTTACTGCACAGAAGTGTTCATAACTACCCACTAGATGAATCAGCCCATGCTCTGTTTGACCCAATAAAACTGCATCGCCTGCAAAGAGAAGGGCAGGACTTTCATATTTCCCATTCTG
This sequence comes from Ambystoma mexicanum, assembly GCF_040938575.1. Classification (NCBI taxonomy): domain Eukaryota; kingdom Metazoa; phylum Chordata; class Amphibia; order Caudata; family Ambystomatidae; genus Ambystoma; species Ambystoma mexicanum. The sequence continues at coordinate 240,734,325 of NC_090940.1, read as the reverse complement.
GCTGGGTTAGCCCTCAGGTCCATGCAAAAAGTCATCAAGATAATTGATAAACAAACTAAATAGAGTGGGGGTCAGGACAAATCCATGACTTGCCCTCTTCACGATAGTGAAGTAATCTCTCCAGCATACCCATAGTTGACCATCGCTCGAGTATTTTCAGGAAGGCTATTAGTGCGGGGCGCATTCCCCCTCCCCTCGGGGTAGCCTACAGAGCATCCTCGGGAGGATAGCTCAGGGGCATTGTGCTCGCCTGGGAAACAAGACGACGTGGAGCAACACAGGTTCGATCGCCGGGTCCGCACTTAGAAACCTCTGGGTATTAAGCGTGTTATAAATAACCAATTATTCTAATTATCCCTGTCAAGAGTCAAATGCAGGTTTCATGTCCACATAACACCTGTGAATGTGATACAAATGCCCAGGTATTTGGTGCAATATGTGGTAGGAGTACAGCGTGTGATGACTGTATCTGGTCATATAACGCACTACTTGGCCATACGATGGCAGCTTATTGCATGGTGTGCATGTTCGTGAGTGTGCATGCATGTGTTTGTGTGCGCATGCCTGTATGCCTCTTTGTTAGTATATTCATGTGTTAGCGCATGGAGTGCGTCCCTGTGTATGTGGGGTCATGCAATGCACTCACAGCGTGTAGAGTGTGAGCAATCTGCACCACCGGTGGTTGTTTAATATGTAATGTGGTGCATGCTTTGGGTTCATGTGTGCTGGCCTTCTGTGCTCCCTGTGAAGGCGGGGGTAGTCTGTAATGTTTACTTTTGAATTGCAAGAGTTTGAGTGTGTGAAAGTGTACGGAGGGAATCTGGAGTAATATGCATTGGTGTGTCATTTGGCCAGGTGGAATTGTTTAGATTGTTAGTGGGTTGTTGTGGGGCCTTTTATAGTTTTCTTTCTTTATGCTGTGGGGGAGTTGCACCTTGCGTCCTTCACTCCTTCTAAATGCGGGTGGTTTTGAGGAGTGTTTGCTGGTTGTTGCAAGTGATTGCTCATGAGGTGAGGTCCATAGAGGGAATGTACGCTTGATGGTTGTATCTGAGGCATAGAGGTACAGTGTGTTTGTTTTCTGAGATGCCAAGAGGTTTTTGACTGCCTCTTGTTTGACAATGTAGATGTATCAGTAATGTACATATTATTACATGGAACATTCGGGGGACACCCCCTCAACCCCTAAACCCTTTTTTATTTTTAATGGGGAGCGGGGTCACCCCCACAACCCACGTCTGGCCCTGTGCCTGTCCCTATATATATATGTCACCTATATAATGTTGGGAGAGAGAGAGGCTTGTATTACTACCTGCCAACCCTTAGTGCACTCCCAAGGGAATATAATCCCAAAACATGTCAATGTGGCAGGCACGTGAGCTCCGATAAAGCTCCCACTGCTTGCGATTCTGAGTTTAGCTAAAGGTATCGATCTCTTTTATCTAGGGTTCACAGTTGGTAGGGTAAATAAAGTGGTCAGATGTTTGATCGCTGCTACCCGATAAGGTTGCCAAGCAGTTGTGTTTTCCTTTCTAAATTCACTTCACAGAGTTTTACAATAAGTATATTAATTCATTGATGTAAAGCAATACAACTTTTGGGAAAGTAGAAAGACCCTTCATGGGTTATTTTTAATCAAACCAAAACAATTTTTTTTTCACTTTCAAAATCCATCAAGATCCATAATTTGTACAGTTAACGATATCTTATTCATAAATACATAAGGTTCGTTTCTCTATGTACATGAATTCACAAAGACCCTTTAGGGTAACAATAAAAAATAACTAATTTTTAGAGTAGCAACAAGAAAAGTAGTCAAACAGATTTCCTAGTTGTAGTCAACAAAACAAAATAGTATCAAGATTTATCAATGTGTTGCCAACGTGTTTTGGACTTTTCTGACAGTCCATCTTCAGGGCTAAATGATACTACTTCTTCCAAAATTCAATTCCTACAGTAAAAACATATAGATAGTATTACATTCTAAGTGTTTCAACACGTGTTCAAGATAAGACAGCTTAACAACACGGGATTGTAATTTGTAATATTACATTTCTGATACCATAAAACAGGTTTACTCTTAACGCACCTTTTTCTGATGCCACTGGCACCTGCTTTGTGATTTTTGGACAACCTCTTGTAGATAGGTATGGCTGCACCTAATCTGTTCTGTGTAAGGACACTGGGACTTCATGGAATTTATTCTTCATCAAAACAGTTTCTAAAGAAAATGGGAAGGAATAGTGGTTTGCTTAGTGTATGTGTCACTGGAAGGTGTTTCAAGATTTACAGGTTACACCACTATAGAACGGAAATGCCATTCCCCCCTATGGTGGATCTGGCTGTATTATCCCAACCAGGTAAATGGTCTGGTTGTAGTATTCGAGTCAGGCTAGAACCAGTCTAATCTCTTAAAATTTCAAGACGGTTACTGTAGTGCAGTTATTCTCAATCTAAAGCAACTGCCCAATAAGCCTTGCTGAATCATGCATTTTATATAAATAGTTGTAGGGTGCTAGTCAGACTGAATCTAGTTTGGCCCCTTAAACCCTCCATAGAGTTTATCCAGTGTAGTAGTTCACAATCAAAGAGATTTTGCCTAATAGGATTGTATAGATTCTGTCTCTTACCCACACATCCGGCGTGCATTTATCCAAGGAGGTCCTGAGGTCCACGGAGCATCGGGTGCGGTGCTCCGGTCCCTAGCGTACTTACTGATTGTGGTTTTATGTGTTTGTCCCAAGGGTTATTGCGCATGTTCAACCGCGGGCTGGACCGCTAATCCATAGCGCATGCGCATCGTAGTGATCTCTATCCTACGTGTGTGCGCATGCGTGTGAGCGGGCTGCACCGCTAATCACTCGCGTGCGTGTAAACGTGGGGATTGGTAGGACTCTTGTCAGGCATGCGCGGGTGTGCAGTGCGCAGCAACTACTGCTGGTACACTGTTTCTTCGTGCATGCGCAGATATGTTTCTAACAGTGCCTCGGGAGCGGACTGTGTATTATATGTAAGGGCTGATCAGAGCCACGAATGGTGACCTGTCGGTTCCAATACCAGTAAGAAGGTCTGTCTAATTGGTAAGAACTATTGGCTCAAAACTATAAAAATTACAAAAAAATCTTAATAAGGGATATCTGGTGGTAGCCAAGCGTGGGTGAGTGGGGAGTAGCGCAGATCGTGATCTGCTTGGGTCCCCATGGATTCCCTGCTGTGGCTGGAAACTGTAACTATGAAGATTGAGAGGTACAGTGTGTTTGTTTTCTGAGATGCCAAGAGGTTTTTGACTGCCTCTTGTTTGACAATGTAGATGTATCAGTAATGTACATATTAAAAATGGTTCCATGTAATAATGTCCCCTCAAAAATATCGCCAAGCCAAAAAAAAATCCAGGAAAAATTGGATTTTTTGTGGGGACATTATTACATGGAACATTCGGGGGACACCCCCTCAATCCCTAAACCCTTTTTTATTTTTAATGGGGAGCGGGGTCACCCCCACAACCCCCGCCTGGCCCTATGCCTGTCCCTATATATATATGGTCACCTATATAATGTCGCCACAACCTTTTCCTGGCGACATTATATACGGAGACCATATATACAGGGATATTATTACCTGATACCATTAACAATGTAATAGTCCCCATGCCTGATATTTTAAAAAAAATGTTTTACTGATGAAAACACTGATGAATAGGCTTTTCCCATTGCTTCGTCTACAAATGAATGTGTCGTGTTAATGGCCATTTGCATTGTGGACATCGGTTGCTAATGCGGACTGATAGTGCTATGGATTGTGGTTTCTAGGAGCTCTCTAGACCAGAGTCTAGGTGCCTTGGGGGGAAAGGGTATATAGCTGTAGTGTGTCCAATGTGTGAAAAGCAGGGGTGATGGCTGAAAGGTGCCCCAGTTGTGCTGCTGCCCCCTTGCGTCTGCTTCCATTGTGCACCAGTGCAGCGCCTGATGGAGTGTGTTACTTTGCATAGTCCCCACCATCCGGGCCGAGGGTCACGGAATATGACACGGGGATTGGGTTGTTGATAGCCAGGGGTCACAGGGACCTTGTTTGGCCGATGGCATGCCTGAGTTTAGGGGTGACATCAACATAGATATGTTTATTTACTGGGTGATAGGTGACTTTCTCTCCTTTTATTAAATCAACAGTGCCTCAAATAAACATAGGTGCTACTTGCGATGAAGTTGTCTCCACAGGGGAATGACAGTGGGGGCGAATGTCAAAAAGCCAAACAACACAAAAGAGTGCGCTGGCAATGCAAAACAAAGTTTTTTAGAGAAATGTAAAGGATGTTAATAAATGCTAATTTCGATATAAAGGGTAATACTAAAACATAATCATATCAATTCATCACAACGCAACAACAGCCAGAAATAATGAGACAAGTGGAAGGAACTCAGTCCATGAGCGAAAAGTGCAACACATCAATGAGTCATGCTACATAAATCGCACCCACATTTTGAGTGATTACACAGTGAATAATCAGATCTGATGTCAAATATCACCTATTCAGCCTAAAAGAAGAATGATGTCGAAAAAAATCATATTGTAAAAAAAATGTGTGTCTGTTAATTTCGCATTTCAAAATGTTATGAATAAATCATATCTGAACTTGGCGAACATGTCAATTAAAAATGTGTGCATTGACATCCTAAAATGTAGCGTGTCAATTTGAGAGTAGGATGACGACAAAAAACAAACAATTATAGATCGATGCTAAACTATTGTGAAAACTGTACATTTGGAAAACAAGGTGTGGGAATGGAAGGACCGCCACTGGGCTGGGCTTACAATGAGTTCCTATTAATTCCTCACATACATGTACACCCCTAGCACCAAAGGGGTTAACAAGTCACCAACATATTCCCTCATTCTAACTTTTAGGGGTGCCAATCGTAGATGTCTGTGATTTAAGATTGATTTAACAAGGTGCATCCGAAGGGTGGATGCCACCTCCCAGACAGCCCGGCTACCTTATGTCCCGGCCACATGCGGCTCATCAGTCCATGCCCTGGGAAAGGGCACACCTAATCTCCATTCCTGCCAAGGCAGATAACCCGGGCAAACTGGGACTGGCCACAGAGAGAACATTCAACTTGTGCTCAAAGTGTTGCGCTGTCTCTCCAAGGAGACACTTTTGATTTGACATTTTTAAAAAGTATATATTTAAAGGTAGAATGGATTTGCATTTTGGCTACATTTACCCCACGCTGTTTTGAAGTAGTTTTGACTTATTTTCCAACTCATATTCCATTTAATTGAAAGTCTTAGCTGTATGGTTCTGTGTTGTTTTTTTAAAGCATATTCCAATACGTGCATTCGTGTTCTGTTTTGTTTACTCACCCCAGGCTTGTTCTTTTTCTTTCATTCACATGGCGGCCTTACTAGCACTTTTCTGGAGTGACTTTACTTAATAATAATAATAATAATAATATTAATAATAATCATCATCATAATATCGTTGGCATATCTTTGTTTCATGTCATTTCACCCCATATCTTTCATAGCATTTATCATTTATTACAAGCCATGTATGAATATGTGAGATTTATAAAGCACAAACGTAGCTAGGGGGCAGCGCTGTTTACCGCGGACGCACGCAGGAGTTTCAAGCAGGAGCAGCAGACGAGCTAGGGTGGGTAGCGGGCACAGGGGGTTACAATGATGTTTGATGAGGCGGAAATGATGTCAGAGTAAGTACTATATGAACTCTCCAGAAAGTAAACAAAAGGAAAACTCCAAGGCACACTTAAGGTATGGGTACTCCGCCAGTGAGTGCATTGCTTAGGGTATAGCGCCATGATGCCTTTGGACGACCGATGCGCTTTACAAGTGTTGATAACATAACATAACATAAGGTATCCAGGCTAAGAATCTTAAAGGTTTCCTTTTTAAAATCAAAGGCATCCTTTATTACATTGATCCTAGTGGTGTACTGGCTCTGAGGCTTTTACTGCAAGCCTGTTTCCTAGAAAAAGCCTAAATGACAAAATAAATCAAAAAAAGTGAAAAGGATGTTTTTTAATGAGCTTGCCACAAATCGGTTTACTTTTCTCAAATGTCCTCACTTTTGGAAAAAAAATCTAATTTAGTACGGTGTTACGCTCTTACAGAAAGCAGAAAAAAAAGCTATATTGTAACTGTGTCAAAGCAACGCATAACATTAGAGTTTCTGCCTAGAAATGGAATTCAGCCCACACAGTTTATGATGTTATTGTGCCCTTGAGAAGGTTGTGCTGCTTAAAATGGTGGTTGATAGCCGGTAGTATTCAGGTAAGAGGGATGCCACTACCATCTCCACTATCACCTGATAACTTTGGTGGGCACAATCATCTGTGTGCAGTCATAGTGAGGGGCGTAGGACAGAGTATATTGGTTGCTGCATGAGTGGGATGTGGCCAGTGATAAAGTGTACCAAAAGAGTAGGGGACCTGTGACTCAAGCGGGGGACACAGTAGGAAAGAAGAGAGCAACTTATAACACATTTTTCAAGGGTTTCAGTCATGCTGGTTGACAGCCAATTGAGTTGAAACTGATATTGGGTGGTAAAGTGGAGAATTGTGCTTTAACTTAAAAAAGAACAGCTCTGGAATGGTTAAAATGATTGCAAAAAAAGAAGTACAGCAGTTAACAGTACAGCATTGTAGTAGTGGAACACCGCTCCGGACCGCTCCCGCTCAATTCGACCCATGGATGTGACTCGTGCACAAGCAGTGTACATTGTGCATTACTCACCTTATCAGAGGTCATCACTAGACTCAGAGCACTGACTGATAGGGATCACAATTGTGGGGTTGGGGAGAAGGGATCACAAACAGGAATACTATAAACCCACACGCAAAATCAGGAAAGAGAAAGCGTACCTCATTTCCTGTTCCGAGGCAGAAAGACATCCAGAGGATGGTGTCGCGGTTGAGCAAGAGACGCTCACCCTACTTCCGATCCAAGGATTTTGCTCCCACACCTATCTTCCTAAGAAGCCCTCATTTATGGACTAATCCCCTAACTTAAGATGCAAGGATTGACAGGTGTCAATCAGCAGACGGTAGAATAGTGATGGACAAATTAATTCCCAATGAACCGTAATAGACCTTCTCAAAATATGTAGCAGAATGAGCCCATTGGAGCTTGATCCGGGTCATCTGGAATTCTCACTGCAGTGTTTTTCATAATACTAACTGTCACCCCAGGAATGGCAACCACAGCTCCCAGAACTCTCGCATTCTCTTGGTTCATGACTAGGGGCCAGATTACAGAAACTTTGCACCGGTGCAAGTGCAAAGTTGCATGGTATTAGCACTACGGCAAAGTTTGCCCTATTTTCTCAAAACAATGGGATGTAGAAGAAAACTATTGCACCATGACAATCGCAGTTTGGCATGGCCTAAGCAACAGGGCCAAAATTGCCCTCGGGCAAAATAGATACATTTTCACTGCATTATTGCAACCGGGCAAAGTTTGCCCTCCTGCTAATATAGAATGGTATTACCACTGGGGCAAACTTTTCCCTGGTGAAATAACTAATTGAAAATGTATCTTTATTGTGGTATTGCAATGTTTGGCCTAGTGCTTATACCATAACATGCTTCACTTGTCATGGTGTAATCGTTTTCTAATATGTACCAGTGTTTTCAAAAATAGGGCAAACTTTGCCCTAGTGATAATACCGTGCAATTTCATCACTTGCATCAGTGCAAAGTTTCTGTAGCCACAGATGGCTATCCAGCAAAGAAAAGGCAACGGGTGATGATAGCTCTTGGTCATGTAATGCTGTAGCAGGGTATGCCGCTGAGAATCGGCTCACTTTCTGGAAGGCAGCCCTGAAGTAGAGTCTCTTGAAATAATTTATGTCACTTCAAAGTCTATCAAAAACATATTCGGTTGTACAACAAAATTGAAAATAATCGGCTGCTAGATGATGAACAGAAACATTGTGTGGGTCAGAAGGACTGAGCAGTGTCTCAAAAGAACACGAGAAAGTCCATTACTGCAGGAGCTAGCAAGGGATCCTCCGAGTACCTCTTTGGCAGGATTTATTCATTTATTAATTGGACATTTGTATGGTGCATACACAAAAGTTTTTCCAGGCACCACAAGTCAAATTGGGAACAGGGTGTGGGGGGCAGGGGAATAGGAAAGAAAACTACAAAAAAACAGCAATAGCGGTTATATTGGCCTTGTGATTATCCTGCCGTGCAAGTGCAGACAAAGATGGTAAGTGCGGGGGATAAGTGCAGGAGGGGGTGCCCATAAAAGTGGGAGTAAGCAAGTGCTGGGGGAACAAGACGGCCATTGCCTGGGGAAAGTGGGGGAAGGGAGGGTAAGTGCGATGGACAGGTGGACCAGGTTGGGCTTGTCCAGGGAAAGGTACCCGAGGGCAAGTGCAGGCAGGGGTTGCTGGGAGGACTGGTAGGGAGATGTATGGCCCTTGTAAGATTCAGAAGGGACCAGGCCCCAGTCACAGTGGCAGGGGAGCATTAGCAGTGGATGGGGAGAGGGAAGGAAGAGGAGAAAAGGAAGGTCTTAAAAAGTTTCTAGAACTTAAGAAGATCTGGCTCAAGTCTGAGGGGGGCAGGGAGGCTGTTCCAGAGGGAGGAACCTGCTGAGCAAAGGGATCTACTTCCCACTCTTTGCTTCGAGAAACGTTTGATCAACAGAGATTTTGACCCGGAGGACCAAAGAACTCTAGCAGGGAGGTATTTAGAGAGGAAAAGCTGGATGTAGAGAGGTACAAGGCCCCAGACAGCCTTGTGAATGAATCAAAGGGTCTTGAATTTGATCCTTGTGGTCATCGGTAGCCAGTGGCGAAACTTTAGGGCTATAGAGATACAGTCCCTGGGCTTGAGGCCAGGTATAATTCTTGCAGTTCTCTTCTGGATTAGTTGAAGGGGTGAAGGGAGGAAAGAGGCAGATTGAGGAAGAAGCTGTTGCAGTAGTCCAGCCTAGAGAAAACAAGGACTCTTGAGATGTTGATCAGGATGGCCAACTAAGAACCATATTAACTAATAACTAAGGTTCCAGTAGTCCTTCTATTGTTCAGGAGAGTTTTTAGTAGTGCCAAAAATGGACAGATCTGAGTCGGGTGTCCATAGACTCAAATCTGGTTCAGCAGACTTCTGAGCACTCCAAGAGTACCCTCACATACTGCACAATCCTCAAGAGAGTTTACCTTAATGGTGGGGCAAAGTCATGAAGGGCCTCCAGGAGACCACCCTACATGTCCACTTAAATGCAAGGAACTGCATGATGCACAGGCTTCTGGTGCTGTGCTCATACTTTGACTCTGTGTCTACATCCAATGTCACCCCTCCCTTCTTTGTAGCATGGTCCTAACCAGTTTGGAGATGTCTGCCTGTGCTTGAATCTGTGTGCTTTGGTGCTGTGTACAAGATCTCTGGTATGGAGTGTGAGTTTTGATGGCATGTAATTGGTCTCAGACATGATCCCTGTCGTGGCACATGTGGCTCTAGCTCTGAAAGCAAATTCCTGTGAGCGGTGATGGCTAGAGATGTGTATGTATGTAGGGCCACATGCATAGGTGTGCAGGTCACATCATACGAATGTCCACAGTGACGGAGTGCCAAATATTCGAGGGTTAGTAAAGAATCCTAAGACGTTGGACTGATTTTGGGAATTGAGTAATATGGCTACTCACGTGTTAGTTCATTAGCCCGCTTGAGGATGACTTTATTTTAGAGCGCAGAAGGATGGCCAGGTATGAGCACATGGGTGCTGGCAGAGGGCAACTGACTTGGTTTGGGGGACATGACTTGGTTTGCTGATGGTAGAACCCCCACATAGTGCAGTCATCAAATGCTACCCATGACTTATGCGGAACATAGGGATGGGTGGGTTATGCTGATGTCATAGTTTTAGAATAGCGACCTGCATAGAGGGTGAACCCAGAAGGGATTGATTGCTTGTATGAGCAGTAGAATCAGCAGTCAGTTTTGTAGGTGTGGTTGTGTCGTGCCGTGTTGAAGATTTTGAGAGATCAAACGATAATGATGTGCTATTTAGATAGCAATGTCAACAACGTGTTTTAAATAGGACATATTCACACCCGGAATCATTGGTACTCATTTATCGACATCGGAAGGATGAAAGACTGAGTTGGCCTCGCCATGATTCAAACCTGCGACCTGCAGGTCACACACAGATCGCAGCAGCGAGCACTCAACCCACTGAGCTATCTTACAGGCTATGTGTCAGATGAGTGCACTGCTGGGAAATCGAAGATTGTTTAAAGGAGATTGTATTGATGTCCTAAAATAGGGGATAAGACGGCCATTTACTCTCATTGGGAAGACATTGTGGGATTATTATTAACTATTTTTTTTCCAAAAATAAATATTTTCATTATCCCATGAATGGTTTTGTGGGTGCTTCTTATGCAGAAACAACAACACATATTTGGAAATCAAGTTCCAGCTAGGGCTGTCTTGCCATTCTATGAGGTCAATTCACGAAAGGTTGCCTTTTCTTGCAAATGTAAAGTGGAGAAAATATCCCACATTCACAAATGTGAATTTCCCTGAGCAACTGCCTCCCTTACTCAAGAAGCAGTGTGTGATGGGAGGAGGCAGTCCGTGTGTCTGTAACCCCTCCTCCTGGTCACAGGCCAAGTGCAAGGAAAAAAGCAATCCAGGAAGGGGTCTGCACACACACACCTCTCTCGCATTTCACAACGCCTCGTGGAAATGCTCCTGAAAAACAACAGTGTTTCAATCATTTTCTAAAAATATACCCGTGAAATAGGGGTGTGAATGTGAACAATTAATTTGCAGAGACAACCCTGTAAAGTTCCATCGTTGCAAATGCACCACCTGCACCCCCGTCGGTGTAGAGCTCACCTGAGGCTGCCACCAGCATGCGTGCAGGTATCCAAAATATTCGTGAAGGGGCGGGGCTTGCACCCACCCAACATGAGCATACACATGGAGGATCTGTCTGCAGGTGCCTGCCACCCATAGCCACCCGCTCCGCATTCAGTCCGCGGATCTGTCCGCAGGCCCCTGCCCATACCTGCCTAACCTCCGGGTATATCCTGGAGACTCAGGGTGTTCACGCTCTTCTCCGGGTCTCCGGGGAGGAGCTTGGAGCCTCCGTGTTTTCGCAACAGGCCCAGATTTGCTGCTGCTCTGAGGCTCAGAAGGGCTGGAGCAGTCAACATTGAAGCAGCACTTGCTGCACCTGCACCCGCAAAAAGCGTGTTTTTAAATTGTTCGTAATTTTCTAATAAAGGGTTACTTTTATGTGTTCCTGCATCTATGCTAAAGTAAATAAAGACTCACAATGCATACTAGTCTGTGCCATGCCTGCTTGTTTGACATGAAAACAATGTTTTTTACCCTTTATGAGGCATTGCACATTTTATTTGCGTCCTGCATTACAAGATGCATGCCAGTGTGAAATGACTAAACTGCTTTCTGGGACTCGTAGTCTTGTAGTTATAACAGGGAAACCAGCAGTATATTCCCAGAATCAACTGAAAGAGGCCGTCTCTGACGGGTGTGTTGGTGCGCATTTGAAATTGATGTTTGGAGGTCCCCTCGCTTGCAGCTGAGAAAACATGTTGCACGTTAGCAAAAATGCCTTTATCTGGTTTAGTGTAATGCTTCCAAATGCAAAAGTGCACTGTAAAACGCTAAATGTGATTTTTCTAGGGCACAGTTAAATGTGATGCAGTGTTGTGCATATAGACGATCACACATTCAACATAGTTTACCTTTTTAACAAGTGGGCGAAGCCTTGTGTAACTGGGCATAGTCTTGTTTGGTTATGGGCGGGGCATAATTCTCAGGGTTTTTGATTATCAAATGTAGGCAGGTATGTCCCTGCCACGCACAGCCAGTCCCTCCTTCGGTCCGCAGATCTGTATGCAGGTCCCCAGCACTCCCAGCAAGCCCCTCCTCCTTCAGTCTGCTGTGTGAATGTGGGGACTTGTGAGCAGGCCCATGCAGATGCTACATTTTGAGAACTGACCCCTTTGTTAACAGCATCAAATGTATGGGTTATCTTGGGACACGGAGTCAACAACACTCGATTTGCAACCGTATCAAGATTGATTTTCGGGGCACATTTTATTTAAAATCAAAAAGACATAAGTCTGAATTTTTTCTCGGCAAGTAGATGTTGGCACCAGGGAAAATATAAAAAGTCCAGCCATTTTTTAAAAGTCGAGATTCTATAGTATCTAGGAAAGGGTCACCTTTATCGACTATCCAAATGTATAGCGCTCAAACAGTCCCCCAGAGCTTTAATTTTTGAAATATGTTTGCATAGATACATTTTCAGAAATCTACTAACAGTGAAAGTCATGCAATCCAACATTCCAATCATTCGACAAAAACAATTATACTGTAGACGGGGACGGTATTAATTCACATTGTGAATAAGGTCTCGGGAGGATAGCTCAGGGGCAACTTTATAATATCTGTCTTTTGGGCGGCGAAGAAGGCTATTTGGGACATTAGGAGGCAGATTGTTTTCCCAGTTGCTACCACTACAAGTATTTGGGGTATCGTACCAACACATCGAAGGAGAATATAACAAATAAAATTCAAACAAATTTGAAACACAAATTTAACCGCAAATATATGTGGGGGTGGGTAAGAGTAATAATTAAGGAGGTGGGGATGTGCCGGGTCTGCGCAAGATCTCCCCCGCATACATTTGCAGTGAAATGTAATTTAAGAAAAAACAAATTAGATGAAATTGCATTTGTTGTCATTTTTTCGATGTAATCAGGTAGATCTGGATTTTGGCCAAAGCGAGATATTCCACTGCGACTCTTCCGACAGAGATGCCTTAAGCAGAAAAAACAATGTTGTCATTTAGCATTAAGGCAGATCAGGGCCCATCAGTATAGCCTGACTTGGGGCATATGAGCTCCTTTCGGGTTTTACTAGGCTGTTTGCAATATTATTGGTGTTCCAATCTCTTAAATAAAAATGTGTTGCTGTTGACACCTTTAAGGAGGTGTCACAGACATTAGGTTTTTGGGTGTTGTCATCTATTGGCATCTCAGACATTTTCAAGAGCGCTAGCATTTCTATTGGATGTGCATTGTCTAGGGGTGAGTAACATGAGTCAGTGCAGCTGGTGTCCTGAGCCCTAATACTTCCACGGCACCATCATCTCTTGTTGCCCACAGCTCTACCCCACCCACCTAAAATGAATAATCTTTCTCAGAATGTCCTCCCTCATCTCATCTCCATCAAGCAATCCTTCAAAAACCTCCTTCTCAACAGTCCCCTTCCATCTCGTGACCAGTATTACAAAAGTACAGAGCCATCAGCTGGTAACCCTGGAATTCCTCACTCAGCCCAGGTGAGTCACTGCTCCTGGAGTTGCTCAAGGTTGAGCACCTTCTCTGCCCACGGCCCAAAAAGCGAATAATACATTCATATCACCCTAGTATCTGCCCCCAGTCCCCATGGATTAAGTATTTTTCAGGACTCATTTTATTCTGGCATGATATTGGGGCTGGGATATCTGCTGTCTGCTGTCTATGTTATGTTACACTGAGGATCTTTCTAGAATAGACAGCGAATAATTCTATCTCAACCCATGACTCAGACTCACAGATCAATGTTTGGTGCGTAGATTGTACAAACTATGGACTATTCCATCCCATGGCATTTTGTGGAGTCAAGGTTGCACTTGGAATTCCCTCGGGAGGGGAGAAATATGTTTCATTCTATGCTGACAATCGAAACCACATCAAAGGAAAGGGCAAAGGCAAAAGTGAACCAAAGTCAGGCATGTTTTCTGGCTTCTTGGTTCGCATGTCTGCAGAGTCACTCCCTAATGAAGAGCAGTGAGTGGGGACAAATGGCAACACCATACATTTCTAACAATGCGAGTATCTATCTAATCATTATTAAAGTTCTATACGTGGGGCCAGAAGCTCTTACAGTTAACTAATTCTGGATGTCTGGTTCAGAAGCAGCATGTTGTAAAATCAAGAGTATGAAATAATGGGAAACACACTTTCAAGCAATTCCTTTAGGCTTTTGGTTCTCTTGTGGGAATCCCTGAGTTGAGCGTGTGTGTGCAAATGTACTATGCTTTCTTTCTGTGTCTAGTGGCTGAAGCATCAGCACACTGATGATCCCCAGCAACTAAAAACAGCACCTGCTATTGGTTGATATCCCATTCACAGTTGGGTAAGGATGTTCCTTGTGTGGAAGGGTCAGTTTGATGGGAACATGTCATAATATCATCGAGTGAAATACATGTTGCCTTAATAGCGACCTCACAATATCTAAAGCCAAAATATTGCAGGCCCGATTCAAGGAAAAAGGCTGCACACCGAGAACGATACTGCACGAGCCTGCAAAATTTAAAATGTGTGCCCCACGTATTCATGGAATTTTCTGCGCAAATTAACCGTGTACGAAAGTTGCGGACAGAATGCCCCTGACACGCCCCAACGCAAAGCAAAACACAGCCAGTACAGCTACCTTTACGTACTCCCACGAGTGCGAGTACAAGCACCCTTCAAACAGTGCATGGGGTCCCCCACAAGCAGGCCTTCATCTCGAGGACCCTGCGTGGGGTGCCCTGTAATTCTTACCGTCATCCTGACAACATGTGTACGGTGTATCGTAACTCAGGTGAAACTCAGAAAATCTGCATATGAACCCCAGTAAACCATTCCTGCTGTACACTACACTGCGTACGCACACACCTAAGTCCATTCGGATCCCCAGCTGCATACATGCACCCCTACATCCGACATGCAAACCCACCTCCACACTGTGATTGCTATGCACAAGTGTACTTATGCTTGCCTTCAGGTGGCGGAGAGAAGGAGGGATTTGCATGGGCATTTCACAGGTGGGAGGTTGCACGGTAACATCCATATATATGCGTTGTCATAAAAATTGGTCGGCATGCTGTGTAGTGCCTACGATTCGTTCCTCGTAACACCCATTTTTTTACCTTGTTCTTCTTCATTGTCCAAGTTCTGCTACCTACTACGAATGCTGTGCTGGCCACGCCCATGCTCTGAATGGTGTCTCGCGCAAGGCACTGAACCGCACGCAGAGACGTGCCGAGCCTGCACGAAGTCCATGCAAGTTAGGCAAATGTGCAGCGCAGTCGATTCCATGAATCAAAAAACAGGGTTATGCACGAGCTGATTTTCCATTCAACTGATTCCATGAATCAGCCCCTGATGTCTATTGGCTACATTACATCTGTTGCAAATATATTGACCTGCGCCCCTATTAATATCATTTGGTTTCTATGTCAAATATCTAGTTAAACTCTTATCCAGAAATGTATTTCACACTGTCAGGACTTGATGGTCGTGTAGACGATGAAACCTCCGTCCCCAAGTACCACACTAGCAATAGAATGAAACTGCTCGTGTCGTCCTTGAAGCCACAGGTGATGAATGCCGTCAACCGGAAGCCGGAACACCAGATGGACCCCCTGACCTCTGCAAGGCAAAAGGTTATGTGAATGCAAGGTCTAATGTGAACAGAGTGTAAAAGAGAATCAAGAAAAAGGCTTACCCAATGTGGAAGACAGTGGACCCAAAAGGAATGATGGGAAAATATGGCAACCGGCAAGGATATAAACCTGGATGGCACTCTGAAGGGTGAAGTCACCTGATGCTGAGGAAACCTAGTATGGAGATCAAGAGAGACCAGGTACCAGAACATTCCGAGGACAAAAGGTAAGCAACTCAGAATAGGAGGAATCCAATATCAATCCAATACACGATCCAAGGTCAGAAGGTAGCTGGCTGGTTAGAACAGGAGGACAATCCAAAGGCAGTTCCAGGAGAGAGTAGCTGAGGTCGAGTCCAGTGAAACACAGAGTCCAAGCAAAGGTACCAAGGGGGATCCAAGTAGAAATTCCAAAAGCAGTCCGGGGTCAAAAATAGCAATAACAAGAATAATCCGTAGAGAGCTGTACAAGACGTAACAAAGTCAGCTGTGAAGCGTTCGTTGCTGATTAGCGTGTTCCTTTTGACTGCAATAACAGGTCACATGATGCAGTCACGTGAACGCTGATCGTGTTCCATTGGTCATGTGCTTACCACCGCGCGCTGGAGTGCGCGACAAGTCTCCTGTTTCTGGTCACGTGGGAGACCGTGTGATGAGCACAATGGATATCGGGCTTCGCGGTGTCTGCGCTGCCCAAAACCAGCCGCAAGTCGCCACGGCAGTCACCAGTAGGCGTAAAGGGAATGTCTCTGCAAACGTCCCGAATGCCAACCAGTGTCAACACCCCACCGGCAACCATATGAGGGCATAAGTGTTCGGGTCAGTTTGGTGTCTTGGGAATTTTGTTGCATGTACAAGGGGGGCGGGATAAGTGTGGGCGTGACAGAGCCCCCCCTCAATGGCCCACGACCGCGTGGGCTGGACGGGTTATCCCTATGGAAGGAGGCCACCAATCGAGGAGCATGGACTTCGGAGGAAAACACCCAGGAGCACTCCTCCGGACCATAACCTAGCCAATCCACAAGATACTGTAAGCGGCCTCTACGGATGCGGGAACCCAGAATAGCATTCACTTCGTACTCGTCATGAGAGTCCACCGGGACAAGAGCAGTGGGGGAGACCATACGAGTCGGGACAGGGCATGGCTTTAGCAGGGAGGTATGAAAAACCGGGTGTAATTTCCAGGTAGCAGGGACACTGAGACGATAGGTCACAGGGTTCAGGATGCTAGAAATGCGATAGAGACCTATAAAGCGGGGCAAGAGCTTTCGGCAACCAGGTATGCGTAAGTGACGTGTAGATAGCCAGACCCGGTCACCCACTTTATAACTAGGTGCGTCCAACCTCCTTTTGTTAGCAGCAGTCTTCATGGAGGCCTGGGCTTCCCTAAGATGGAGGAGGGTCTGGGAATGGACTGCAACAAGGTCTCGGGCACATTCATTAGCAGCAGGGTTACCAGTAGGGATAAAATCAGGAAAGGGTAGAGTACGTGGATGCTGCCCGTAAAGAGAATAGAAGGGGGAAAACCCCGTGGAAGAGTGAAAGGTGTTGTTGTATGCGAATTCCGCAATGCGAAGTGACTTGAGCCAAGTGTATTGGTATTGAAGTGTCAGACAGCGCAAATATTGTCCCAATGCCTGATTCACTCTCTCTGTCTGGCCATCGCTCTCAGGGTAATAGGCCGAGGAAAAGCGGGCATCAATGCCCAGGAGTTTAGTGAGAGCCAACCAGAAACGAGATGTAAATTGCGAACCACGGTCTGACACAATGACATGGGGCAGTCCGAATAGGCAGAATACGGACTCAAAGAACATACGGGCCAATGTTGGGGCAGTTGGTATTCCTTTACATGGTACGAACCAAGCCATTTTTGTGTATGAATCCACTATGACCCATATTGTGTTGTAACCTTGGATACATGGTAAATCTGTCACTAAATCCATTGAGACTGTATGACAGGGTCTAGGAGGAATGGGCAGTGGCTGTAATAACCCCAAAGTGCGCCCTCTTCGTGTCTTGCATTGTGCACATATCGAACAGGTGTTCACAAAGGCTTCTACGTCTCGTCGCATTGATGGCCACCAGCACCAACGCTTCAGTAAATCGAGAGTGCGTCGTTGACCTGGATGACCATTAATAAGGGCATTATGGGACCATTCTAGTGCTTGATTATGGATATCGCAGGTGGGCAGAAGCAATTTTCCCTGGACAAAGGGTAACCCCTCCCGAAAAACTGGGTCCCATTCGTTTAGGGCTTGGGGATGGTGGGTCACCCATTGACGGATGGCTGTCAGCATGGGTCGTGACGAGGTACAAGCGCATACAACGTGTCCCTGCTCTAGTAGAGTATCGGGGTAGGACGGGAGAGGAATCCCACCGGGTGAACGAGATAAGGCGTCCGCCTTGCCGTGTACCTTCCCTGGTCTATGTCTGACAACAAAGTCATATGCCGAAAAAAGAGGTGCCAGCGAACCTGTCTACTATTGATACATTTCAATGAAGCCAGATCCTGTAGATTTTATGATCGGTATACACCGTGGTCTGGTGTTTAGCCCCCAGGAGATGATGCCGCCAGACCTGAAAGGCATCCTTAATGGCAAGGAGTTCCTTCTCAGTGACCGTGTAATGTGTTTCGGTTTGTGTGAATTTCCCAGAATGATAAGCTACTGGATGCAGTAGGCCGGAGGTAGGGCAAGGCTGGGACAGAACTGCGCCCAGGGCGAATGAAGATGCATCCGCCTCTACGACAAACGGCAGTTCTGGATCCGGATGTTGCAATACTGGGGCTGTGGTGAACAAAGTTTTCAGGGTCTCAAAAGCCGCCTGATGGTCTGTAGACCAAGTGAATAGAACTAAGGGGCTAGTTAAAGCCGTCAGTGGTGCCACGATAGAAGAAAAGTTAGCAATGAACCATTGATAAAAGTTCGCAAACCCCAGGAAGGATTGTAAATGCTTGAGTGTAACAGGGACTGGCCAATCCAGGATAGCTTGTACTTTAGCTTGATTCATGGTTAATCCCCCAGGAGAGATATGAAACCCCAGGAATTCGATCTCATTCGTATGGAACATACATTTCTCAGGCTTTGCGTACAGAGCATGATCTCGGAGTCGTGTGAGTACCTCCCTGACGTGAAGGATGTGTTTGTCAAGTGTACAAGAGAAAATCAAAATGTCATCAAGATAAGCAACAAAGTAAAAGTCTGCAATGTCATTGAATACGTCGTTAATAAAACTTTGAAAAGTAGCCGGGGCATTACATAGGCCAAAAGGCATGACAGTGTATTCATACAACCCCTGACGAGTGCAGAAAGCGGTTTTCCATTCGTCGCCCGGGCGCATGCGAATCAGATTATATGCCCCCCGGAGATCTAGTTTGGTGTATGTCGAAGCATTGGTCAATTTGTCCAGTAATGTTGAAATAAGAGGTATAGGATAGCGATTCTTTATGGTAATGTCATTTAATCGCCTGTAGTCCACACATGGGTGCAGGTCTCCCTCCTTTTTGGGCACAAAAAACATGGGACTGGCTGCAGGCGAAGAGGAGGGCCTGATTTGGCCCAGGTGGAGTGCATGTTGGATATAGTCCTTCAGGGCTACTTCCTCAGAGGGGGACAGTGAGTAAATACGACCCTTAGGGATAGGTGCCCCTGGGATTAAGTCAATGGGACAATCGTAAGGCCTGTGGGGGGGCAAAGTCTCAGCAGAGGATTTATCAAATACTTCGCGGAAATCGTGATACACTGAGGGCACTCCGGTCATTGCAGCCCCCACCGTATGTGCTGATTCTATAGGAATGACCTCTTCTGCAGAACCCAGGCTCAGACCCCCCAGTGCCCTAGCGGGATTGAGAACCCCATCTTCCTCTAATAAGCAAAAATGTTGGCAGACCTCGGACTCGAAAGTGACCTGTCCCGAACCCCAATCAATGAGAGGGTTGTGTTTCTTCAACCAGGGTATTCCCAGGATGACACCAAACTGGGGGGTGGAAATGAGATCGAATGACAGTGATTCCTTGTGGTTTCCCTGGATGATCACATCCATGGGAGCGGTCTGTTGTTTCATTGGGCCAGAAGTGAGCAAGGACCCGTCTACTGCCTGGACCGGTTCCGGGTGTAATTTGGTGATCAATGGGAGGTTCATGGCTTTTGCTAATGCAATATCGATGAAACAACCAGTAGCCCCTGAATCTATAACGATGCCGACAGGGTGGGTGCAATCCCTAGTAGGGAGAAGCATAGCCGGGATGGTAATCGGTCTGATAGGGCCAAAGGTAGGTGCCTTTTGGGGGTTTTGAGCAAAACTCGTCCTGTTCCCCGTATTCAAGGACGAGTTTTCTGAAAACCCAGGGTCCGGTTTTTTGGGCGTCGAGGGCATTCTTTGACATAATGCCCATTGAGTCCACAATAGAAGCACACATTGGCGCTTCTTCTGCGCTCTTTCTCGGTCTGGGTGATCGGGCCACGCAACCCTCCTATTTGCATGGGTTCTCCTGCGCTATTTGGAGGGGAAGGAGTGTGACTGATGGAAGCTCCTAACTCTGATCGGCGTTCAGCTTTACGTGCATCAACCTGAAGGGATAGGTCTACCAGTTCGGAGTATGTGGCCGGAAGGGAGGGAACCACTGAGAGGGCGTCCTTCATCGGGTTACCGAGACCCCTATAGAATACCATGGCTTTCTTATTTTCTGGCCATGATGTCTCAGCTGATAACTGATTAAAACGCGTGATATATTCTATTAGGGTCTGTCTCCCTTGAGTCAGGTCCAAAAGCTCCAAATCCCTGGACTGGGCCCTATACCTGGTATCAAACACCTTAGCCATTTCATTCACCAGGAGTTCGAAATCGTAAAGAACCGGATGGTTATTTTCTAAGTAATGGTTAGCCCATGTAGCGGCTATCCCCGTAAGATGGGAAAGCAAAAACAACCAGCTTTGGTTGTTGAATCATGGAACACTTGGGGTCTGCAAAGGAAGTGGAGCTTACATTGATTGATGAAAGTGCGATACTTCTTTGGGTCGCCCTGATATTTCTCAGGTGCGGCTAGAGGAAATGGCGTGGGAAGCAAGATAGGTGTCGGTGACGTAGGAGGTATGGCTGGACCTGGGTTTTGGGGTATGGTGTTATCGAACTCAGCATCAACAGGTAATAGATTGCGGGCACTTTGGAGGGTATCTAAACGGTGATGTATGGCAGCAGTAGCAGCCGCCATCTCCGTTCTGAGGGATGAGACCGCTTGCATTAATGCGGCCCCGTGGTCCCTGGTGGAGGGTTCCATCGTCCAAACGACCAGTAAAGGCTTCACAGTCTGTCAGGACTTGATGGTCGTGTAGACGATGAAACCTCCGTCCCCAAGTACCACACTAGCAATAGAATGAAACTGCTTGTGTCGTCCTTGAAGCCACAGGTGATGAATGCCGTCAACCGGAAGCCGGAACGCCAGATGGACCCCCTGACCGCTGCAAGGCAAAAGGTTTTGTGAATGCAAGGTCTAATGTGAACAGAGTGTAAAAGAGAATAAAGAAAAAGGCTTACCCAATGTGGATGACAGTGGACCCAAAAAGGAATGATGGGAAAATATGGCAACCGGCAAGAATATAAACCTGGATGGCACTCTGAGGGGTGAAGTCACCTGATGCTGAGGAAACGTAGTATGGAGATCAAGAGAGACCAGGTACCAGAACAGTCCGAGGACAAAAGGTAAGCAACTCAGAATAGGAGGAATCCAATATCAATCCAATACACAATCCAAGGTCAGAAGGTAGCTGGCTGGTTAGAACAGGAGGACAATCCAAAGGCAGTTCCAGGAGCGAGTAGCTGAGGTCGAGTCCGGTGAAACACAGAGTCCAAGCAAAGGTACCAAGGGGGATCCAAGTAGAAATTCCAAAAGCAGTCCGGGGTCAAAAATAGCAATACCAAGAATAATCCGTAGAGAGTTGTACAGGACGTAACAAAGTCAGCTGTGAAGCGTTCGTTGCTGATTAGCGTGTTCCTTTTGACTGCAATAACAGGTCACATGATGCAGTCACGTGAACGCTGATCGCGTTCCATTGGTCATGTGCTTACCACCGCGCGCTGCCGTGCGCGACGAGTCTCCTGTTTCTGGTCACGTGGGAGACCGTGTGATGAGCACAATGGATATTGGGCTTTGTGGTGTCCGCGCTGCCCGAAACCAGCCGCAAGTCGCCACGGCAGTCGCCAGTGGGTGTAAAGGGAACGTCTCTGCAAACGTCCCGAATGCCAACCAGTGTCAACACCCCACCGGCAACCATATGAGGGCATAAGTGTTCGGGTCAGTTTGGTGTCTTGGGACTTTTGTTGCATGTACAAGGGGGGCGGGATAAGTGTGGGCGTGACACACACATAGGCCCTAATTTTTTTATTATTTGCGTGTATAATGGGGATTTGTGTGCCATTCTGCCCGCAAATCGCCATTCATCAAAGAGGGATTTGCGGGCAGAATGGCACGCAAATCCCCTTTTTACATGCAAATCATTACATGATTTCAGGGCTAAAGTTCTGTTGGAGCAGTGGTGAGGGTGCTAAGAGGGTGTGGGGGTTGGGAGGTGGGGGTCAATTGCTTAGGTGGCTGAGGATCACTTCTTAGAACCCTCCCACCCACCTACTACCTGGTTTTGCCTCTTGCCCTTTACCCCTCTTTTACTCATGCAACTTTATGTAGGATAATGATTTCATGAGTTTAATGATTCAATATGCCCTTCTGTTCAATCATGTTTTATGGATTGCACTAAATGGTTCAACTTTATGCATGTTTGTTAATGTTGTGATGTATTTATTTATTTATTTACTCTGCCATTTGTTAAGCGCACCTAACCTGGAGGCTTCTAGGCGCTAGTTAGATAAGATTGACAGTTGCCTTTGTTACAAGTGATGTTGTATGGATTATACTAAAACCGAAATAAACTGAACAGACTGATATATTAAATAGTATTCACTCGTTTATGCTGATCTACTTTCTTTCTATACAATGCTGCTATTAGTAGCCAGATGTTCGTATAGCTGCACAGATAACACAAGAGTAAAAGTCTCAGTGTAGGCTTAGCCCTTTCCAATGCATTCATTTTCTTCTGTTGGGACTCAATAGCATGACATGGGAGAGTTGGTGTTGCCTGGACTCAGCCTGGCCCTATCATTAAGATAGAATGAGGGTGACGGGTGCTGTGAACGTGTATTAATGACTCTGGCATTCCATGTGTGTCAATGGTATAGCGTTCTTTCCTGGATGGGTGAAAAGTTGATGTTTTTTTTTCGAGTACATTTTACAGAAAAAACTAATCTAAATATATAGGGGGGGTGGAAAAGTAAATATAAGGGGTGG
The DNA here is from genome assembly GCF_040938575.1 of Ambystoma mexicanum. Lineage (NCBI taxonomy): Eukaryota > Metazoa > Chordata > Amphibia > Caudata > Ambystomatidae > Ambystoma > Ambystoma mexicanum. Next base: position 240,711,507 of record NC_090940.1, on the reverse strand, counting down.
GGTGGTCGGGAATAGGAAAACAAATAATAGGGGATGGGGAGCTTGGTGTATAACCCCCCAAAAATAAAACAAAATCAATTTCGATTAGTTTTTTCGGTAAAAATTACTCGGAAAAAAAAACCCATCGAAATGTCACCCTTCAATGAAATGACATAGAATCGTGTCAATAGCCCCTCATTGCAGGGAACCCTGCTATGATTAACAAGGAGACTTCCAGCTCCATGTTTTGAGCATGTTCAGAATACAATACCTTTGATGGGGAATGTCAATCACTTTTTAAAGGTAATAGACAATTAAATATCTCTTGAAAGCCCCTCAAAAACTCATCAGAACACAGGCAGAAAATGCAATGTATAAGTAAAACTCTCGACCAAACGTGCGCATTTACAGGGTAATTCATAGAATTCAGCGCACAAGTAGCGCACGCGGCTGGCGCACAGCGTGCGCGTGCGATAGTCTGCGCCAGCCGCGTGCGCCAAAACCGAATCCGGCGCACAGCGTATTCATGGATTTTAGGCTCCCAAACCAGCCGTGGCGCAGAGTATCGCAGCGACCCTGCAGCAGCGCCAGTAACGCCCCCAAGAACGCCCTCGCGCAAGGAAAAGCCATCAAAATCGCTAAATCATCGCAAAGGGCTGCGCTAACCATGGACCAGTTTACAGGGCTGCCAAACAAGGAACGCAAAGCGGGTAACGTGCATATCAGGGGTACGCGTGAAGTTATACACGCGATTAGCCAGGGTACGTGTATTACAGGGGTACGCGGGAAGTATAACACGCGATTAGCCAGGGTACGTGTATTACAGGGGTATGCGGTAAGTTTAACATGCGATTAGCCAGGGTACGTGTATTACAGGGGTACGCGGGAAGTTTAACACGCGATTAGCCAGGGTACGTGTATTACAGGGGTATGCGGGAAGTCTAACATGCGATTAGCCAGGGTACGTGTATTACAGGGGTACGCGGGAAGTTTAACACGCGATTAGCCAGGGTACGTGTATTACAGGGGTATGCGGTAAGTTTAACATGCGATTAGCCAGGGTACGTGTATTACAGGGGTACGCGGGAAGTTTAACACGCGATTAGCCAGGGTACGTGTATTACAGGGGTATGCGGGAAGTTTAACATGCGATTAGCCAGGGTACGTGTATTACAGGGGTATGCGGGAAGTTCAACACGAGATTAGCCAGGGTACGTGTATTACAGGGGTGCGCAGGAATTATCACACGCGATTTGGCTGGGTACGTGTATTACAGGGGTGCGTGGGAATCATCACACGCGATTTGGCTGGGTACGTGTATTACAGGGGTGCGTGGGAAGTCACACGCGATTAGGCTGGGTGGGTCCTCACCGGTGTTCCCTGTACACCCTCCACGGCCCCTGCAGGCAGCCTACAAAACAGGGGACTACCCTGCACACCTGCTCATGTCCCCCTGCACCCCCATTCCCCAGCAGTGCATGGGCAGCCTCCACCCGGCCCCCACCCATGCCTCCCACCACCCCCAACCCCCAGCAGTGCAGGGGCAGCCTCCACCAGGCCCCCACCCATGCCTCCCACCACCCCCAACCCCCAGCAGTGCAGGGGCAGCCTCCACCACGCCCCCACCCATGTCTACAACCACCCCCACCCCCCCGCCACCAGGGGCAGCCTCCACCAGGCCCCCACCCATGCCTCCCACCACCCCCAACCCCCAGCAGTGCAGGGGCAGCCTCCACCACGCCCCCACCCATGTCTCCCACCACCCCCACCCCCCCGCCACCAGGGGCAGCCTCCACCAGGCCCCCACCCATGTCTCCCACCCCCCCCACACCCCCCGCCACCAGGGGCACCCTCCACCAGGCCCCCACCCATGTCTCCCACCACCCCCACCAGTGCAAGGGCACCCTCCACCAGGCCCCCACCCATGTCTCCCAACACCCCCACCAGTGCAGGGGCACCCTCCACCAGGCCCCCACCCATGTCTCCCAACACCCCCACCCACCAGCACTGTGGGGCACGTGGCCAGCAGGCAGTCAGGCAGCAGCAGATGGCAGGTGGGAGCGTGCTCAGGGCTCTGGGGGGCAGTAATTTGGCCTCCTAGCCAGGAGCGTGGTCTCTCGTGTGTGAACGCGTGGACAGCCTGATAGGGAGTGAAATCCCACACGTCAGAAAAGGCCCTTAGCGCGTAAACCCGTCAACAGCATATGCGCGCCTATAGTCACCTGCACGTGCAGGAAATTGTTGCGTGACACGTCCCAGTGTCAAAGCGTGTGATTGGTGAAAATGGATCTACACGTAGAAGTGACAAAGCGTGTGATTGGTGAAAATGGATCTACACGCTGAAGTGACAAAGCGTGTGATTGGTGAAAATGGATCTACACGCAGGAGTGACAAAGCGTGTGATTGGTGAACGTACACGCCGCGTAAGTGACGCTGTACGTGTGGGCCTGTATATAAGGTACATGTAGAACACCATTTCCTTGTACGTGCTTTTCGTGGAGAGCGAGTGGGTGAATTCTGTACTTCTTGTCCTTTCACACGCGATTTACTTCACGGCGTTTCCAGTTCGTATTCCCTGTTACCTCTGACAGCTTTTTCTCTTTTTTCTCTTTTACTGGTTTACCTGGGCCTGTTCCCTCAAACAGTGTCCCCTTCTACTGTTGTCCTGTCTTCTCAGACAGCGTACACATCTTCTTTTGGCGGGGGTTTAGCCAGCCAAACGCGCTCATTTTTCACGCTCTTTTACCTGGCAGACGGTGAGTCACGCACGTATCCAACTTCTGTGCTTGCCCCGTGTGTAGCCTACCCCTTCAGAGGTCATTCTAGGCTGCGTGTGACACGCATACGTTCATTCTTGTGTTACTGGGTGCCACAGCGTAGTGCAGGTTTTTCTTTCTGCACACGTGGTCTAGGAGGGGTTGCGTGCACGTCATCTCCCTTTTTTGGGCCTCCTGTGCGTGACCCGTCATCTTTCCCCAGGGGTTACAATCAGCCGTGCTAGAGCACTAGGGTACAATTACCATCTGGTACCCAACCCCTTTGACCCCCAATTGCCCAGGACAATTGTCTACAGCCACTCCCATACGCACATTAATATCAGTGCCATGGCTGGGAGGCGAGGATTCCGTAAGGGTGGCAAAGGTGGAAGAGCCACAAGTGGTGGCCGTGGTGGATCCGGTAGGGGACGTGGTCGTTACTTGCAGGGTGAGCCTGTCCCCCCATGTGTGGAGGACCAGTCAAGGGCACCCATCATCCCCCCCCCTCCCCCCTCCCCCCCTCCCGTTGAGGCTGAAGTGGCTGACACCATCCATGCTCAGCCCTTGTTGGACCAGCCCATTGTGGCACCAGACCTGGCTGACTCCATGGCTGACTTCCAGGTCAGCAGGGCTACGACACGTGCGCTGGTGCACGTTGATGCCATCATGCCACGTGGATCTGGGGCAGCAAGGTCATCTGCTGCACCAAGGAGGCAGGGCGGAGAGGCTGCAGGGGCAGCTGCGGCTCCATCCACCCCAGCCCTCACACACCCAGCCAGGACAGTGTCGGTCCTAGTCCATGCTGCTGACATTCCCCCTGACACCATCACACTAGAGCCAATGCCTGCACCAACTCCCATGCTGAGTGTGCAATCCCACACTCCTGATACAGAGTCCACCAGGGCCCCTGCCCCTAGTGTCCAGAGCGGCGCAGGACACTCAGGATCACCACCACCTTCCAAGCGGAAGAGGAAGAGTGCTCGTCCCGCACTGGCTGATGCCCCAGACACGGCTACACAGTCCGGCCCGTCCAGGAAGCCCAGCTTCACGGATGACGAACTGAATGCACTTGTCGAGTATGTGTCCGCACATGACAACGAGATGGTCATTGTTGCAGGATCCAAGACCACACCTGCACAACGCCAGGCACACTGGCAGACCGTTGCGGACATCGTAAGTGCCCTTGGAATCGTGAGGCGCACAGCCAATGATTGCTATAAGCGCTGGAATGACCTAAAGCGCAGGGCAAAGAGTAAGCTGGCCTCAAGTCATGCCGCAACTCTAGTGACTGGAGGTGGGTCTCCAGTAGTAGACATGGAACTCACTCCACATGAGTCAGTCGCTGGGACCTACGTCACGGAGGAACAGATCCAAGGCGTGGGAGATCTGGCTGATTACGAGGCATTGTCCGGTGAGTGCACATGCATGTGTGTGTCATCCATGTGCATGGTGTGTGTGTGAGGGCTTCTGTTCGGGTGCCAGGTGAGAGTGTGTGCGCCTGAGTCGTATGGGTCAGCCATGTGCTTCATGCAATCCTTCCTGCGCAGCTGCATTTGGCCATAGCAGTATCCCTTCTGCCAACAGTAGACATCTAGCACAACTGCACGCCAGTTGCCCTTGAAGTGTCACCTTGACACAACATATTTGCTTCTTTTTCACTGTTCATTCAGTCAGTTTGTTTGCATTCCACCACTTTCACTAGGCATGTCGCTGTCCACTAGTCACATGTCTGACATGGGTATGGTAAAGTGGAGTGACTTTGTTACCTGGATATCATTTGTACACACATGTCCCTGTGCAATTTGACCATTTCAGACTGGCAGCTCCAGGTGAAAAATCTGACCTGTTAGAATTAGAAAAGCTATTACATGCGGGAACTGGACTGAATGAATAGGTGCTGCCCTCCTCTCCATCTTCACTCAATAGCAATGGTACATGCCATCTGTGTGATGGCATGTGTGTTTCACCTGCCAATCACAGGCCAATGTGTGATGCCACTGCCAGGCAGCATGCAGAAAATTTGTTCATCTTCCATCTTGGTGTCATCAGTGTGTGCCATTTGCCTGCACTTCATACGCAGTAAGGGTGCATGCATGGGAGGGTTTTAGTCATGTGGGACATGTGTCAATCAAGTACTGGTTCTCTTGCTTCTCAGCCCTCAATGTGTGCCATGGTGCTAATGCCTGTTTCCATTTCTTTGTTTTCATGTCTTTGCAGGGGAAGACGCACCTGATACTGCTGGGGTTGTGGAGATGGTGCAGACCCAGGAGGTATCCCAGGGCCGACCAACCACCAGTGAGGGACGTGGTGTGGTGGTGGGGGAGAACCCACAAGTGCTGCAGGTCGTGCTCTCAAGGGGTGTCTCTGGCTGCACCTCCCCCGAGCTGTACTCAGGTGTTGATTCGGATGAGACCTACGTGCCGTCGCAGGTGAGTGTTCCAGGGAGGGATTCTGTTCTGTCTCACCCACCTGCACCAGGGTCAGTACCCTCCATGGGGATGTCAGTGTTGGCAGCTACGCCTTCGGTGGTTACGGATGCAGGGTCACACTCCGCGACATCTGATCCTGTTCCTGGGCCAGCAGATCAGAGGGGGAATGCAGTCCTGCAGCCTCAGGCAGTGCCGGCACAGCAAGGCGCAGTTCGCCTTGCCCCAGACAGGTGTGGTGCCCGCCGACGTGGTGGCCGTACGCCACCCGGCAATACCGCATGGGAGCAATCCATTTACGGTATGGCTACCCAACAGGCTGCATCATCCGAGATGATGGCTCAGGCCATGGATAGGGTGGCCACTTCCATTGTCCCCCCAGAAAGGCTGATGGAGCGACTAGAGCAGGCAACCGACTCCATCTGCCAGTCACACAGGGAGGACATGTTGGGGTCCAACAGGGACAGGCGGGCGGCACTGGCGACTCTGCAGGAGGCCATCTCCATTGAGTCCCAGGGCCACAGGGAAGCCCTGAGGCAGGAGCTCCTTCACCTCAGGACGACTCTTGTTGAGCTTGAGGCTTCAACACACCAAAGGACAGAACAGCAGCTGGAGCGTCTCACCCGTACGCTCTCAGCTGAGATGCAGGCAACGAGGGCGGAGGTCCGGGCATCCCGTGAGTTGTTGCATGGGGACCTCCGCACACTCATCCTCCAGAACCAGACCTACCACACCCGCATGCTTGCAGCCATGGAGGAGCAGACTAGGGCCTTGCGTGGGCTGCCTCCCATAGTGCAACCACCTCCGGATGCAGCTGCACAGGGTGATAATAGCGACAGCAGTGATACTCCCACAATAGGGTAGCCGTGTGGGCCATGAGCCCATGGAGGTGTTTTATCTTCCCAGGATCCACGCAGGTGGGTTCTGGTGTGCATCCTGTCCTCGGACCTCCTGGGTGGCCTCCCCAACCCCCCCGGGCCCATCAATGGCCATTTTTGATTGTTTCTTATTTTTATTTTCATTTTGATTTCTTAAATTCCCAATTTTTTTGGGACAATCTGTTGGCTTCGATCTGTTGGCTTCGATCTGTTGGCTTCGATCTGTTGGCTTCGATCTGTTGGCTTCCGTGGTTCCTGTGGGCATACGCTGCATTGTGGCTGGGCACATGCAGGCTTGTAATGTATTTGGTTCAGATGCTTGGGTTTGAGTCACACACACCCCTCCTGCTTCCCGTTTCCATGGGCTTGCAAAGGGTGTGCCCAAGTGACAGTGAATTACACAGTGACGTTGGACTCCCATGAGCTGTGTGGCCAGTCTGTAGTCAATACTGTGTATACATTCATAGTGCATATTGCTGTTGTGTTGTACACTGCATGTTGCATTGATGTGTAACTCTTCTTCTGTGTCTACCTCCCAATTTGCAGGTCCCTTCCTCATGTCCACACAAGGACCTCTAGTCTGGAGATGGGGACCATGTTGGCAGCAGTGCACCTACAACTCTACATGGCGACAACACTGCACAGTTGGTAGTGGTGGGAGTGCAGGCATTTCCAGGTGGTGAGACTACTAATATGTAACATTTGTGATGTCATGTTAATGGTACTACGTGCTCAAGTATGTTGTTGGTCCGGCATTGCTGTGAGCATTTCAGGTGTTGCAGGTTTCTAATAGTGCCACTGTACATAGTGAGACTGATGTCATGTTGTGGGGATTACTTTGTTTACCTGCAATTAGCATGACATGGCACGGTGTGTCGTGTGGCGGTGCTGGGGTTGGGTTGGCTGACATGGCACTGTCCTCTTGTTGCATTTTGCAAGTGGGTATTCATTTTAGCTGCTTCAATGTGTAACTTCACAAAATTGCATTGGTGGTGTCTGTGTGGGTAGGGATGCACACATTGTGACACTTCCAGGTGAACAATCTCAGGCTGACATGGTATTCCCGGATCATTCTCCAGACATTCAGGATCAGTGTCAGGTTGAGTCATCATTGATTGTCAGATGGAATGTGCCAGGGCAGTGTGCACTCCACAGGGGTGTGATTTCTATGTGAAGTAATTAGCCACTAGCTGTGTACGGGCTGCCTCCCCCGTGCCCTTTCCCCTCCCATGTGCAGCGGCTGTGCATGTGGTTGGGGATGTGGGGCCACCACCATGTCCACGGCCAGGCCCCGGCGTGTTGCAACGTTGTGCAGGACACATGCTGCCACTATGATCCTGCACACTACTGGGGGAGCGTATAACAGCTGCCCGCCAGAACGGTCAAGGGAGCGAAAGCGTGACTTTAGCACTCCGAATGTGCGCTCCACTATGCCCCTGGTTGTAATGTGGGCTGTGTTATATCTTACCTGGGGTGGCGTGGTGGGGTTCCGAATTGGCGTCATCATGTGGGGGCTGAGAAGGTAGGCACTGTCCCCTGTGGAGGTGGTGATTGGTATCATTGGTGGGGTTGTGACCTTGCTCAGTATCCAACATGCATGCATGTGCAGTGGCATACATACTCACCAAGCAGCCATGTATCGCCATGCCGCCCAGCATCTATGTCCCGGCATAGGGTGGACATTCGGTAAATGAAGCTGTCGTGGGTGGACCCGGGATAGTTGGCATATACTGAGGTGATGATTCCCTTGGCATTACATACTACCTGCACGTTGATGGAATGCCAGTGCTTGCGGTTCCTATAGATGTGCTCTGATGCCCTGGGGGGACGTAGAGCCACATGGGTGCAGTCGATGGCACCTAGCACTTTGGGGAATCGTGCCACTCCGTAAAAATCCAGGGCGGCAGCATGCCTTTCTGCAGGTGTTCTGGGCAGGTATATGTGCCTGCGGACTGATGGGCGTGCAGTCATGATGTTCAAGACCTGGTGTAGGCAGCGTGACTGGGTGGCCTGTGACACCCCACCCACTATGGCACTTGTCCGCTGAAATGATCCAGTGGCTAAGAAGTGCAGTACATTGAGGACCTTCTCCAGGGGGCTGAGTGCTTGGGAGCACTGGGTGGGTGATGTGAGGTCATCCTCCCACTCACTCACCAGGTCCAGTATGATGTGTGGTGGAAACCTGTACCTCCCATACACCTGGTCATCAGGCATCCCGAAAAGGCTGGTTCTGGGTGTGAATATTCTGGCCCTGACTATCCTCCTCCTCCTCCTTTGGTAGCCCACTGCCACTGCTGCTAGGAACGGTATGTTCATCCTGGCGTCTGAGCTTGTTATTGTTAAAGTCCGCAATTTTATGCTTTGCGCGTGTTCTAGGCGAGCGTGTGACCCGCGCACCCCTGGAATCCAGTTCCCAGTCCAATAGCGTGTGGAAATTCACACGCACCACGGGATACAGCGTGTGACCCGCGCACCCCTGGAATCCAGTTCCCAGTCCAATAGCGTGTGGAAATTCACACGCACCACGGGATACAGGTTCGCTGACGTACTTGCGTGTGTAAGTGGCCGCGCACCCATTAAATACACGTACATAGGCCAATCGCGTGTACGCGCACTTTTGTCCAATTACACGCAATGAAATACACGTACATAGGCCAATCACGCGATGACACTCTGACGTGCAGTATTTCCACGTGTGTTCCGTCATCACGTGCTGAGTGGGGAACGCCTGTGCGGGTCATGTCAGACGCGCTTACGCGCTGAGGGACTCTGGTCCAATAGAATCGCGTATGCGTGCTGACGCGCTTACGCGCTAAGGGCCTTTCCTCGGATTTCACGCTGACGTGCAGGATTTTCACGTGCCAAATCACTCCGTATCAAGCTGGCCACCCGAAAACACACGGAACACCACGCTCCTGCCCAGAAGGCCGAGTTACTGCCCCCCAGTGCCCCGAGCAGCCTCCCACGTGCTATCTGCTGCTGCCTGCCTGCCTGCCTGCCTGCTGCCACCGTGCCCTGCCATTTGGTGCCTGCACATCAGCCATCTGCAGGGGTCCAGTTGCTGTGTCCACCCCTGCTGGAACTGAAGACTCCCAACTGGGATTACATCGCTCCACAGCCCAGCCCCAGGACCCAGTTGCCCACCCACACCTGCCTCTGCGGTTGCCATGTCGGGCACTTCCACATCTGGCACCAGTGGCAACCCCAGGCCAGATGGGCAGAGGGGCACCAGCTTCACTGCCACCGAAGTTGGTGTCCTGGTGGAGCATGTCCTGGGGCAGTATGATGCCCTCTTTGGATCGTCCCGCGCCAGCAAGGAAGGACGGGAGAGGATCTGGGCCGACTGTGTGGTTGCCATCAACGCGGAGGGGGTGGCAACCCGCAACGTCCAGAAGATCAAGAAGCGCTGGGAGGACTTGAGGTCCAGGACCCTTGTGAAGGCCCGGCGCCTCGTGGAGGGGGGCCGGGGCCGCATGAGTTCCATCCAGAAGAGGGTCCTGGAACGCGTACGCCCAGCGCTCCACGCCCAGGTCCTTGAGAGGGAGGCCCGTCTGGAGTTGAGCGGTATGTGTCCAAGCATTACTGTGTGAGACAGGGCATGTTGCGGTGTGCTGGTTCTATGATACTTGCCTGTATGTGTGCCATGGGCCATGTATGCATGTATATGTGTGCAGGGACATCATGGTAATGCATGTGCGACCAGTGATGTGTGACCCACATGGTTGTTGCATGTGTTGAAATGCGGCATGGGGAGCCCTATGCAGATTTTGGACATGAGAGCATGCCAGTCTCTGTACCTGGACATGGATGGGGGTGAAGGATGGGTGCTGATGCCAGGTACATATATGGTAGCCATGTCTGTGTGCCTGACCTGCGTGTCTGTGACTTGTGCATGCCATGGATGCATGACACATGTGTGTGACAATGCACAGATTCAGTGACGCACCCAACTTACCCTTGTTTCGCCTGTGTTCGGTGTGTTTGGGGCCAGATGGATGTGACTGAGGTGAAGTGTGTGCATGTGATATGCATGAGCCATGATGCATGTGAGTTACATATCATTGAATGTTTCTAGAGTCCATTGGACATGCATGGAAATGTCCATGGCATGCACCATGCCTGTTACTGTGTGTGTTTTGCCTGGACTGACCCATGTGTTGTGGAGGGACATGATGGAAGTGTACTTTGACAGTGGTGCTCATCTGCTATTGCTTCCTGTCTAGGGGACCATTGTACAGTAGCCTGATGCTTGTGTCCTTTGTCTCCCTCTACGCAGCGGCTAGTGAAGAAGAGGGCGGAGACGGCGCTGTGGAGCAAGGCGGCGGGGATGCCCCCACGGCTGCAGCGGAAGGGGTGGGTGAGCCCCCACAGGGGCCTGCTACGGCGGGAGACGGTGAGGAGCCATCCAGGTTGGTGGTTTGCACAGAGGAGGAGGAGGCCGACACTGGTGCACACATGGGGCCTGGTGGGAGCATCCCTGCTGGTGCAAGTGGTGCAGTCCAGGGCCAGGGGCAGGAGGCAGCACAGGTCACCGTGGAGGGGCCTGTGCATGTCACTGTCCCTGACCCTGTGAGTGCACCACCATGCACCAGCAGGGATGCCCCGTCCCAGGCCCGTCCGCAGGTAGAGGGGATGTCCATGTCACCTGACTCCCCTCCACCTGCGGACGTGGTAACCCCTGGCCGCGTGGAGAAGGTCCTGATTGGGGTCGCGATGCGCACGGCTGTGATTCGTGATGACGTGCGTGCTTCCCGGGAGGAGCACGCACGTCATCACGAAGTGCACCGTGCCGATGTGGCCCAACTGGGATCGGCCATGTTCGGGGGTTTCCTGCATGTGTTGGCCAATCTGACGGCCCTCTCCTCCTCTGTGCAGGCTATCCACCGGTCGTTCTCCTTGCCGTCTTCCGGCCCAGATGCCACCAGGGCCCCCTGTGGACCTGCCCCGACCAATGCAGCCAGCTCGGTGGGGATCCCATCCCTGCCACAGTTGGGAGTCGGAGGTCCAGCAGGGGTGGACAACACAGCAAGTGGACCCCAGCAGATGGAAGATGTGACGGCATCATCGGGCAGGGCACGTGCACGACGGCGTCGGTGGTTTCCATCAGCCTGGATGCCGTCGTGCTGGCAGAGGCAGTGGCGTCGGAGGCAGCAGCGGGCTCGACGTGGGAGGCATCATGGCTCGGGGCCATCAAGATCCGAGGGGCAGGCATCGGCCGGAGGGCAGGGCAACCCTGGGATGGTGGTGTGTTCCGTGTGGGAGGAGTTTGGCCAGCGGATAGGTGCGGAGCGGCAGCGGGCGGAAGAGGAGCGGCTCACCATGGTCAGGGCGGAGTTCTCCATGCGTCGGGCATTGAGGCGGGCTGAGTGCCTCGAGGAAGCTCGCAGGGAGTTTGAGGTGGACATGGGGTTGTCCCTGCGAGACCTCGGGGCCAGGACAGAGTCCCGCCTCCAGGACATCGACATGGAGTTCGATGATGCCCTGGCCAGCAACATCACCAAGTGAGCCGCAGGACTTGCCCGCTGCCTTTGTATATAGTTATTTAGTTAGTTAGTGCTAGGTTTCCTTTATTTATTTTTATTATTTTGGACCGCTCGGACAATGGCCACTTTTTTGTACATATATTTTTCATTAGTTAGTGGTAGGTTTCATTTTTGGTGTTGGGCTCATGGACCCTGGAACATTCCTGTATATAGTTTGTTTTTTTGGGAGATACATTTTTTTAATTTCTTATTGTTTTCACCATGACGTAATGGTTTTTCATTAATTTCCTATTACATGATATTGCTTTGGACAAATTCATTTTAATTTTTTTTTCCTTTGTTTTTTTGTTTATCACTTTTGTTCTCGGACATGGACCATTTATTTACTTAGCCACATCGTTGTATGTTTGAAAATTTCACTTATTTTTGGTATTTAATACATTTTTTATATTTTCTTACACTTGTGTTATTTTCTCATTGGTTTGTTACATGTCATGATATGGGTTTTGACATTCACTTGCACCCATTGTGTATGTGTGTGTGACGGACATGTGTTCTTTTGCATACTTGGCATTGGGGTTGTGTCATGTGATTGCATTCAATATGTGGGTGGATGCAATCCTTGCCTGGGTGTTTGTGCTGGGTATGCTGGCCATTACTGCCATGATTGTGTATCGTCAGGACCTGGGGCCAGGGGGACATGTGTGGGGGCCTGCTGGCAGGTTCCCCACAGTGCTGGGGGGTGGGGGTGGTGGGAGACATGAGTGGGGGCCTGGTGGAGGGTGCCCCTGGTGGCGGGGGGGTGGGGGTGGTGGGAGACATGAGTGGGGGCCTGGTGGAGGGTGCCCCTGGTGACTGGGGGGGTGGGGGTGGTGGGTGACATGAGTGGGGGCCTGGTGGAGGGTGCCCCTGGTGACTGGGGGGGTGGGGGTGGTGGGAGACATGGTTGGGGGCCTGGTGGAGGGTGCCCCTGGTGACTGGGGGGGTGGGGGTGGTGGGAGACATGGTTGGGGGCCTGGTGGAGGCTGCCCCTGGTGACTGGGGGGGTGGGGGTGGTGGGTGACATGAGTGGGGGCCTGGTGGAGGGTGCCCCTGGTGACTGGGGGGGTGGGGGTGGTGGGAGACATGAGTGGGGGCCTGGTGGAGGGTGCCCCTGGTGACTGGGGGGGTGGGGGTGGTGGGTGACATGAGTGGGGGCCTGGTGGAGGGTGCCCCTGGATGGTGGGGGTGGGGGTGGTGGGAGACATGAGTGGGGGCCTGGTGGAGGGTGCCCCTGGTGACTGGGGGGGTGGGGGTGGTGGGAGACATGAGTGTGGGCCTGGTGGAGGCTGCCCCTGCACTGCTGGGGGGTGGGGGTGGTGGGAGACATGGTTGGGGGCCTGGTGGAGGGTGCCCCTGGTGACTGGGGGGTGGGGGTGGTGGGAGACATGGTTGGGGGCCTGGTGGAGGGTGCCCCTGGTGACTGGGGGGGTGGGGGTGGTGGGAGACATGGTTGGGGGCCTGGTGGAGGGTGCCCCTGGTGACTGGGGGGTGGGGGTGGTGGGAGACATGGTTGGGGGCCTGGTGGAGGGTGCCCCTGGTGACTGGGGGGGTGGGGGTGGTGGGTGATATGAGTGGGGGCCTGGTGGAGGGTGCCCCTGGTGACTGGGGGGGTGGGGGTGGTGGGAGACATGGTTGGGGGCCTGGTGGAGGGTGCCCCTGGTGACTGGGGGGGTGGGGGTGGTGGGAGACATGGTTGGGGGCCTGGTGGAGGCTGCCCCTGGTGACTGGGGGGGTGGGGGTGGTGGGTGACATGAGTGGGGGCCTGGTGGAGGGTGCCCCTGGTGACTGGGGGGGTGGGGGTGGTGGGAGACATGAGTGGGGGCCTGGTGGAGGGTGCCCCTGGTGACTGGGGGGGTGGGGGTGGTGGGTGACATGAGTGGGGGCCTGGTGGAGGGTGCCCCTGGATGGTGGGGGGTGGGGGTGGTGGGAGACATGAGTGGGGGCCTGGTGGAGGGTGCCCCTGGTGGCGGGGGGGTGGAGGTGGTGGGAGGCATGGGTGGGGGCCTGGTGGAGCCTGCCCCTGCACTGCTGGGGGGTGGGGGTGGTGGGAGACATGAGTGGGGGCCTGGTGGAGGGTGCCCCTGGTGACTGGGGGGGTGGGGGTGGTGGGAGACATGAGCAGGTGTGCAGGGTAGTCCCCTGTTTTGTGGGCTGCCTGCAGGGGCCGTCGAGGGTGACAGGACCCACCCAGCCTAATCGCGTGTGTAACTTCGCACGCACCCCTGTAATACACGTACCAAGCCAAATCGCGTGTGATAATTCCCGCGCACCCCTGAAATACACGCGCCCAGCCTATTCGCGTGTGGAAATTCCCGCGCACCCCTGAAATACACGCGCCCAGGCTATTCGCGTGTGGAACTTCCCGCGCTCCCCTGAAATACACGCGCCCAGGCTATTCGCGTGTGGAACTTCCCGCGCACCCCTGAAATACACGCGCCCAGCCTATTCGCGTGTGGAAATTCCCGCGCACCCCTGAAATACACGCGCCCAGCCTATTCGCGTGTGGAAATTCCCGCGCACCCCTGAAATACACGCGCCCAGGCTATTCGCGTGTGGAACTTCCCGCGCACCCCTGAAATACACGCGCCCAGGCTATTCGCGTGTGGAACTTCCCGCGCACCCCTGAAATACACGCGCCCAGCCTATTCGCGTGTGGAAATTCCCGCGCACCCCTGAAATACACGCGCCCAGCCTATTCGCGTGTGGAAATTCCCGCGCACCCCTGAAATACACGCGCCCAGGCTATTCGCGTGTGGAACTTCCCGCGCACCCCTGAAATACACGCGCCCAGGCTATTCGCGTGTGGAACTTCCCGCGCACCCCTGAAATACACGCGCCCAGCCTATTCGCGTGTGGAACTTCCCGCGCACCCCTGAAATACACGCGGCCAGGCTATTCGCTTGTGGAACTTCCCGCGCACCCCTGAAATACACGTACCCTGCTGTAATCGCGTGTGGAACTTCCCGCGCACCCCTGAAATACACGTACCCTGCTGTAATCGCGTGTGGGACTTCCCGCGCACCCCTGTAAATGACGTACCCTAGTTTTTCGCGTGTAGGATTTCACGCGCACCCCTGGAATTCCCGTAGCCTAGCTTTTCACGTGTGAAACTTCCCGCGCACCCCTGTAAATGACGTACCCTAGTTTTTTGCGTGTAGGATTTCACGCGCACCCCTGGAATTCCCGTAGCCTAGCTTTTCGCGTGTGAAACTTCCCGCGCACCCCTGTAAATGACGTACCCTGGCTTTTCGCGTGTGGAACTTCACATGCACCCCTGGTATCGACGTGGCCAGGGCAATCGCGTGTGGGACTTCCCCGCACCCCGGGATACACGTACCCAGGGCAATTGCGCGAGTGACTTCTCGCGCAACCCGTTGTACACACACGCGCGAATTTTTGAACAGTGGGTGTCCGTGTAAATGGCGTACACCTTTGCACATCATTAGTCCTTTGGGGTCACGGTATGGCCCATTGCTGTATGTGGGTGGTATTTGTTGGCGCAGGTTTTGGCGCACTTTCGTTGAGTGCGTCGGGACGCTACCGCCTGCTTACTTGTGGCGTACGTTTTTGGGCCTGTGCGCTGGTTTGATCGAGCGCTGTTTTGCCCTGTTCGAATCCATGAATACGTGTTGCCGGAGAGCGTGTGGGCGTTCCGCGCACTTGCCTCCTGTACTTACCCGTGCCGCCCACATTCTTCCCCATTCCGAGTGTTGTGCCCCATTTTATTCCCCATTCCGAGTGTCCCGCCCTGTGTTCCGCCTACTTTAGAGCTGTGCGCTGCGCTCGGAGTGATAGCGCAGTGGCCGTGGCGCACGCCGTTGGTTGACCTGTGCGCCGGCGTGCGCCGCGCACTTTTTCAGCGCACGTCCTATGCTTTTCTTACGCACGGACTTCCATGAATCGACGTGCGCTGGTTTCCCTGCGCTTTTCGCTATTTTTCGGCGCAGCGCACGTATAGGCCCCTCTGCGCCGGAATTTTCGGCGCACATTTATTCCATGAATCGGCCTGTTATTTTAGACTTATGGAATGGTTTTCAAAATGGCCACTGTTTAGGAATTGTGTGGGCGAGTAGCCTGTCAACATGAAGTAAGCTGTGTCACCCCAATCATGAATGGCCTTGTGGAGTCCTGTTCCTTCGTGGTAGGAAAACAGAAAGTTGTGTGGTGTGTCTCGCCAGGTTACATTGCTTTCTCTTCTCTGGACATAACTCGTGGGAAATCGGGTGAATGCCATGTTTTAAAATGTCTGTAGCAACATTATTTTCCAGAAAGGTAGCCGCCCAGGAGATCGCCCCAATCAGAGTGTTTTCACTCACTTCAACACTATTGTCCATTTGGAACAGAGACTTTATGGGGCACGTCGCCCCCACAGATTACCCTTGCCCTATGCACACTTTATAGAGAAGCTTTAACTTTAGAGAGCATTTTCATTTGCTCACCATGTTGGGGTCGATACATACTAGTGATGCAATGTGCTTTCAGAAGCCTAGGCCCCCTTTGTCCCAGTAAGATGGTCCGGGTAAGGACACGTTTGCTTGAAAACCTAGTCGTGTAAGGCCACTTGAGCTGGAGGCCAAGCAAAGTCCTCGAGCTTGTTTCCCACACTCGTGGCAAACGAACAGTTAATCGCCCCAGTCTATTCAATTTCCCGGCATCCATTTTCTCTGCAACATTGTCTAAATAATTAGATCTTTGCGAGGTCATGCCCGGTTCTCCAAAATGGTGCTCTGTTTGCTTTCTCTGCCTCTTTCTCCTGAAGTATGCCCAACGTACACTGCTACCTCCTAATTAAATGGCTGTCTATTGTGGAAGTTCTGGGCCTGCAGAAATTTGAGCCATTGCAGAAGTCTTAGTCCTGCTAATTTGGGTTCGGTTTGAATGGGCCCGGCCTGACAGGCAGTAATCCCCCCCCCCTGCCCCTCGTGTACTGGCTGACCCCGCCGTTAAACCCAAATCTGAGATTTCCATCATTGTTTGGCAATCCTCCAGTCGAGGAACTTTAACCCGCTCACAAAGAAGAACAAGCGAAATAGCCAGAACAACTTTCCGCAAGAGAAAAACTCCACAAAAACGTAAACCACAACAGGTTTGACTAGTTCAAAAGGCAGTGATTTATTTTCTAAAGGTCTTTCTTTTCCCTGAAAACGCTTGAACATGCCTGCCTCCCCTGAAACCAAAGCGGCTGAGCGGAAAGGCAAAGACCACATAGGGTGCTGTGAAGCTGTTCGTCAGTCTGCTTAGAGTAGTTGAGCCGTAATCTATGTTGGACGTACTGTTGGTGTTTCTCAAATCTGGATTTGCAAAGGTTCTGTATTTGTGTGCATGGGGGGCTTTGTCATGAATTTTGCTTCAAGAGGGTTGAAAGGAAGAAACACAGGCTCTCGGTAAGGCATCTATGTGCACAGTTCACCTGTGAAAACGTACACCTGTGTGCACCTGATGCACTCTCCAAACAGGAGAGCCTGTGTGTATTTAACATGTTTGTAAAATGGTAAGCAAATTACTGCACGTCATCGGGGACACAGTGTTTCCAGTCCTGTGTTTTCCTTTCACAAACCGATCTAGCAGAGAGTTAGCAGGGAGTGCTAGATTAGGGATGGATTTTCCCAGATCTGTCCAAAAATAATCTCCTTGAATTTCAGATCCAGAAAAACCCTAAACCCTGGTTCCAGTAAACTCTTGAGCTGGAGTGTTTAGTGCTTTCATTTAGTTAAGTGCTAACGCCAAGACTTTAGGACCAGGCTGAGACATTTACCCACAAGACCAAATGAAGGTCTGACCACAATGCCTGTAAAATCGCTTTTAGGATTGTACCCTGAAAGAAATATGAAAATACAGCTTCTAAGGTTTAAAAGGTGTGCACCTTTTATTATGTGCCATCAGATTTATAGGAAACACTTGTCTCCTAGATTATTTTGCAAGTGTTCCTGATTAATCTTCTTAGACACAATAATGTTTATTAGGGGGAGAATGCAATAATCAGCCTCCCCCCCACCCACACCTCTCTGGTCACTTATGGAATCCCACAGTAAGATATTTCAATGTTCAGCCTTGTGTGCAGGTATAACTTTGGTCAGAGAATCCATTTGCAGGAACAAGTAAGTGCCATTTAATTGTCTTCTTTATGTATGTATTTATGTATGTCAGGGTTTTGTTGAAAGCTATATTTCGGTTATCAGTGGCATTGAAAGAGCTAGTCTGCCTTTGTAACAGTGTCAATGTGGAAGTCAACACCCTCTTGTCTATTAGTTGCCCTGATTGTCTGACAAAACAATGGCTAATTGTGTCCACTGTATGTGTGGGTAACTGAAATCCTGGGGCTGCAGATGGTGTCTCGTGTGTAATAAAGTCCCCCGATAGCTCTCTTTTCTTTCTAAGCATGGTAGAAAGGCAAAGGGTGAAATTTAGAGCTGAAGAGTGATGAGAGTGTGCTGGTTTGATTCAGTTATACAAGGGGCATGTGTCCTGCCTGGTGCAAACATAACTCAGCGCTAAAACACAGTTAAAATTTAACATCTCACCAGAAAGACCAGGAATATAATGGTGGAGATTTTCAAAGATCTGCTGTCGCCGAGTTGTGTGAGCATGTTTATTTCACAACTCTGGAGCTGCGAACTACACCTTGCAAGGCCCTGAATCATGAAGTGGGCTTGCAAGGTGAAGAAAGGGCCAGCTGTGAGTGCAGAGACTGCGTGTAGCTCCAAATCGATCAATTCCTCGGACCAAAACCAAAAAAAAAAGCCACCACAGGAGGGTGTTCACCCCAGGAACAAATGACTAATCTGAGATCTCTGTGACAAAGCAAGCCACCACAAACCCATAAGCGCAGCAATTCACCCACCACTGTCGACAATCACATAACAATACAGCTTACCATCAAAAGCAACAGGAACTATCAACAAGAAAGAGCCCCATAACTAGGGAGTCTACTACCAAAACAGCTTAGCACACAACCACATCCACCGTAGAACAGTCACAAAACACTGCAACCACAAACTAGCCCCAGTACAAGAAGGAAAAGGAAAGAAAATGGATACCAGAACAAGAAAGACCAATGACACCTCACCCCGTCGAACAATAGGAACTACCTACCATAATTCACAACACCTCAAAATCCTCATCAACAGCAAATGAACTAAGTAAAGTGTGGTAATGGAGATGAGAGTTGTACCTGTACTAGCCACACCCCCAATGGCCACACCTGTTCCCAATTATAAACAAAAGTATAAGCTGAGATAGGCTCAGTAAGCTGTTAGCAAAACACTAAAGGCCATATAGCTGTCGTTAAGAGTAGAATAGATTTGTCACACAAGTAGGGTGAAAGGTAGTTTGTATTCACATAAATAGGAGGCTGCTGCATATACAGGCAGGGAATAATTAAAGGGTGACATGAAAGAGACAAAAAGAACACTCACATGTACACACGTAGAGCACTCACATGTTTGTTTGTTTGTTTTATTATTTATAATGCATAATGCGCATCAGACCCGAGGGTATCAGGGTGCAGAAAGCAACAAGAATATTTTCAGCTTGGTTACAATACTGTACAAGAAAATACAATGAGGATAAAGTCAATGGGTATATACAATGAGGATAAAAGTCAACGAGTTCAGAGCAGTCAAGAAGTCAGAAGCATTTAGGCATATTATACAAATAGAAATACAGCCGACATGAGTGGTAGAGTATTGCGGCAGAGCCCAGATAATATATATAGGTGGAGATAGGTATGAGCTATCAGGTAGTGTGTCGTGGAGAAGGGACATTATATACAGTGTGGGATAAAAGAGTGGAGCCGACGGGAGGCGGCCAGTGTTTTAATGGTCATTTTCTTTAATCCACTTGAGGATATTGTGTCTGAAGATTGGGTAAGTTTGATCGGCCCTTAAGGCACAAGGTAGGGAGTTCCACAGTTGAGCGGCTTTAACTGGGAAGCTGCACCCTCCAGTTCTAGAGAGTTTAAACCTAGATACCATCAGGACATTGGTGTCGGCCATTCTTGTTGGACGGTTAGAAGATTGTCTCTTGAATCTTTCTATAAGGTAGCGAGGGGCGGCGTTGTTGAAGCACTAATGTGTAAGTGAGGCCGTTTTTGACAGGATTTTGTCATTGGTGGTGAGCCAATTATTCATTCTCCTGGATTTTAATAATGATATACTTGTTGGCCCCCAGTTATAGGGCATCACAATAATCCAGTTTTGATAGAATTAGGTCTCTGGCCAAGGTAGTGCAGCTGTCAGTGGAGTGGAAGGGCTTGGCAGCTCTAATTAGCTTACAGGTGTAAGCAGTGGCAGAGGCCATGGCGTTGACCTGTTTGGTGAAGGAGAGGGTGGCATCTAGGTAGAAGCCTAATGTTTTAACTTCTTTGGCAACTTTGATGGTGTTGCCATCGATGTTGAAGCTAGTGTATTTGTGGCCGAGTATATTAAGATTGGAGGTGGTACCAAGGATGATGAGCTCAGCTTTTTTCATCATTCAGGCATAGACCATGAGTGGCCATCCATGCCTGGATGATGAGGTAGACCCTGTTCACCAAGGCCAAATCCTTGTCATAATCTACCATCAACGGTATGAGGATCTGGGTATTATCTGCATAATTAGTGTAGGTGATAATACTGAGATCATCCAGATCATTGGACAAGGGCTTAGTGAATATGTTGTACAATGTGGGTGAGACACATGAGCCCTGTGGCACCCCACAGATGATGGGCATGGGGTGCAGCGGATGCTGATGATGAGAAGACACGCATGGTCCTATTATTCAAGAAGGATTGTATCCATCCTATTGCTTCTTCCGGGAAGTGCGCAGCTGAGTCCAGATGGTTACAGAGGACTTTGTGGTCTACCAAATCGAATGCCATTGATAGATAGAGTAAAAGCAGCAAGGAAGTCTTTCCATTGTCCCTGAGAGCTTTGATTTGGGCATTAAGGTCTATCAGCGCAGTTTTGGCCCATGTTGCGGCTTGAAGCCTGACTGACGAACTCCTAAGAGATGGTTTTGTTCTAGGTACTTCTGTTTTTGGAGGTATGCTACCCTATCTAAGGTGTTAAGCAGGAAGGGAACTGTGGTGATGGGTCTATAGTTTGTGGGAATGGTGGGGTCTAGGATTGGTTTTTGAGGAGTGGGCTTACTTTTTCTGAGTTTTAGTGGGGCAATGGAGTCTAGGGCTCAGACCTTATTTTATTGAATTCTTCGACTAGGATAGAGGGATCAGTGGACTTGCGTAGGGAGTTTAGTGTCAGTAATATAAGAGGTACTAGTTTCTCGATCGTAATATTTCTTTTTATTCCTGGTGGGAATAGGGGGGGGGCAATGGATTGTTTTTAGTGGACAGTGTTACGGCTTCTAGTGAGAATGCCAGGAGGTGGTGGTCCGTCCATGACTGTGGAGTGATGGACGTGATGGAGGCATTACAATTATAGTCTGCCACCCAATGGAGGGTTCTCCCTTTGTTGTGGGTTGAAAAGGTCACTCTTTGACTAAACCCTAATTCAATGAGGGCGCCATCGATTAGTGCTACTTGTTGGTCTTTAGAGTCTTTAAACCCCAGATTGAAATCACCTAGTAGAAGGACTCGTGACGTATTTTTTAGGTTGTCGGAGAGGATGGCGGTTAGGTCCTCCTCAAACGACCCAATGGGGCCAGGGGGTCTGTATAATAAGTTGATAGTGAAAGTATTGGATCCGGAAATCGGTAGTTTGGCGATCAAGGATTCCCAAGATGTAACATCAGATGAGGGGGCTAGTCTAATGGGGAGGTTGGTTTTGGCTATTATGGCTAAGCCTCCACCACGGACCTCTGTTCTGTCTGCTCTGAGTATTGTGTAATCCTCTGGGACTGCAAGCATGAGGGCAGGACCGGCTGCAGTGTGAAGCCGTGATTCAGTGATGGCTAGGAAATCAAGGTTTCTGCCTGTATAAGGTAAGCTATCTACTTGGCGTGTGCCACTAAGGATTGGGCATTTATTAAGGCAGCTTTGGAGTGTCAGGAATTATTTTTTGATAGTAGTTTTAATGGGATTTGGTTAATTATTTCATTTTGGAGAGGTGCATAAGATGATTTATTCTGCTGGCAATTTTCATTCATAGGTGTTGGGTGAGTAAGATGAGTGGTGTTTAGGATGGTGTTGGAGGGTTTGGTTAGTGGTAACTGCTGAACCCATATGCATGCATTAGTATTGGCCGAACCCCAAACCCTCTCCCGTAATGATAGGCTCACAACTTGTATCAAGTGTTGGCAATAAAAGGCCATAGGATTTTATTGTACAGATATGAGTTATGGCAATAACAATATCACATATCATGATGGTACCATACTTTTGGGCACCGGGTCCTGAGGTTACCCCCTCGATCCGTGCCGCATTCTTGTGTCCCACGACCTGTTGTGGGCACCGTACAGTGCCTTGTACTTCTTTTTTGTTCTTCTCCCCTTTTTGTAGGGTGGGCGGGTTCTGTGGTAAAGAAGCAAGAAGATTTGGAAGACACTGAGTAAACAGTGAACCTCCTGTTTGCTTGGGTCCCCGTTCAGGGTCCACAAACAGATTGTGTTTACTCTGAGCTTGCTGCTCTCATTTATAGGACCCAGGGAGGCCCTGGGTCTTTGTTGTGTATGTGGTGGGGGCTGCTGTTGTCGTAGCCCCTGGCCGGATAGCTGACTGTCTGACCCCCTGGTGGGGGCAGATCTTTTGAACCTGGGCCCTGCCTGACGGTTGTTTTCCTTATGGTGCTCAGCACCTTGCTGTTTTGAGGAAGGGTGAGATGACTGTTCGCACCTTACCCTTCTGTGGCTTTGTGCTGCCGAGACTGCATGTCTCCGTAGCTGGGGGGTGGAGAGGAGCAGGCACGGGGAGGTTGGGGCTGCCCCTTCCCAGATGCCGATGGTAACAGCAGTTACCCTGCCTCGCTTGTGGGATGCCCATGCAGCATTGCCCATAACTGCTGAACCCATATGCATGCATTAGTATTGGCCGAACCCAAACCCTCTCCCTTAATGATAGGCTCACAACTTTTATCAAGTGTTGGCAATAAAAGGCCGTAGGATTTTATTGTACAGATATGAGTTATGGCAATAACAATATCACATATCATGATGGTATCATACTTTTGGGCACCGGGTCCTGAGGTCACCCCCTCGGACCCGTGCCGCCACACACGGGCAGGTTGCCGGCTGACCGTGTTCCCCCAAGAGTATGCCCTAGAGACAGCCCCTGTGAGCAAGTATTGCATTGATTTCCCGAAAGAAATGCTTCATGCCCTGGCTAGACAAATGGGTGCCGTCGTGGAGAAAGAGGTCTGTGTTGCCTAGTGTAATGGCTGGGTGTTTTATGAAACCCAGTCCTCTTGTCATACAGAATCTCTCTATCGTCCTGTTCAATTTTCTTCTGGATATGTCTATAGATTTGTAGCAGTTGGCCCCTAGCCATTTCTTTCTTTGTAAAATGGCTGAGAAGTATATTCAGTAACCCTCCAGTTTTGCGAAATGCCTGCTAGGGAGGGGCAGATTTCTTCGCATAGGATGCATCTAGCCGTGTTGACTAGGTCATTGCCCCCTAGATGAATGATCAGGAATTCTGGGGGGTCCTTGTATGCCACCAATTCTGCTAGTGTTTCGTGGATGTCGGCCCAACGTAGGCCTCCGTATCCCCACAATGAAGTAATGGTGTTTCCGAAAGGTGGCCCTTCTTTAGTCTCTTCCTCCCATCTGCCTGTCCTGAAAACGAATGAGTGGCCCACTATCCATGCTGATCGGAGTGTGGTCCTCGATTCGCCTGTTGTTTCTGTGGTGGTGGGAGGGAGGGAAAAGAAAGAACATTTTTGGGAGGATGGCTATCTCAGTTGTGGTCTGATATATCTTTCATATCAGTCTGACTTCCATCCCCCTATGTGTTTTAGTTGTTGCCGTGCTAGGCCTCCCTGCCATGCAGCAGTGGCGGCACCTATCCTGAAGGAATGGGTGCCGGACTGTTTGGGGTCCCACCCTGCTTTGCTGATTGCTTTTATCAGCACTCCTTTAAATTGGTAGCTGCTTAGGACCGATGCAACATTGTGGATTAAAAAACTCCCCCCCACTTTGGGTCGTTGTGCGTAATGGAGGTTGGTGGTGCAGACCAGACAGTGTGTTGCTTCATCAATGCAACAAATGTTAATGGTTCTTTTTGCACCCGTTTTCAACTGTTGCATTTCTATGTTAACACTCTCCTGTCTCACCCTGACTTCCATGACATCCAGGCCGTTTGTGGCCTTGGTGCTGGAAGCGATGAGTTCTCCTACCCGGAAAGCCCCAAAGTAGTCTAGGCAAAAGGCTGTTTTAAATAACATTATCTCGTATGGGTGCCAACATATGGCTTCCAATGGCCTGCTATCTGCACTAGCTTGCTGAAATCAGGGGGTCGGCGGGTATCCACTTGGGGTCCCTCTATTCTGCCCCATCCCTTCGTTGCATAAGAGAAGAGGGTGTTCTGGGTGGGGTCTGAATCGCCCCGTATTTTTGTAAAATATGAAGTTGCCACCAAGTGTCTTTTAGCCCAATCCCTTTGAACCCTTGTTCCTGAGCCAATTTTAAAAATACTTCTATATCTTTAATCGTTATTAATTCTACGTGGTTTACACCTGCGGCCTTAAATACTGTTTGCAAACACTTACTGTACTGTGTTGCAGTAGTGCTTGCCACTGCCCTCTCTGCCATCTCCGTTGAGAAGCCTGTGAGGTTGTTGGCACCCACTGCTGATGTGCCTGATTCTTGTTGGGCATCCCGGCCTGTGCTCTTTGGCGCTGGCGTTGATGCTAATGTGTTGTTGGCAACCGTTTTAGCTGTGCCTGTTTTGTATTGGTCATCCCGGCCTGCACTCTCTGGTGCTGGCGTTGATGCAAATGTGTTGTTGGCACCCGTTTTAGAGGTGCCTGTTTTGTATTGGTCATCAAGGCCTGCACTCTGTGGTGCTGGCGTTGATGCTAATGTGTTGTTGGCACCCGTTTTAGAGGTGCCTGGTATTCGTTGGGCATCCCGGCCTGTGCTCTCTGGCGCTGGCGTTGATGCCGTTATTCTTGTCTTCCCATTATTTCCCAGCATTCTGCTGGTATTGGCGTCATCTGTTCTTGGGTGTGCGGCGCTAGCTCTCAGAATCTTGTCCACTGGAAGCGAGATAAGGCATCAGCAATGTTATTATCTGCCCCTGAAATGTGCTTCACTTTGACTACAACGTTTTCTTGTAGTGTGACTGTTGTAATGGCTCGTACTGTTTTCAGTACTAAAGGGCATTTCGTAGACCTTCTGTTTATGGAGCCCACTACAGCCATGTTATCGCACTAGATCAAAAGTTCTGTGTTCGCTATTCGCCTGCCCCAGATGTGTAATGTTAGCCAGATGGGAATTATTTCTAGTAGGGTGATGTTTTTTGTCCACCCTGCTGTTTGCCATGAATTGGGCCAGTGTCCTGCCACCCATTCGGAGTCTAGTATGGCTCCAAACCCCTTGCTCCCGGCTGCGTCGGTGTATAGGACCCTGTTTGACTAGGTTTTTTAAAGGCGTTTGCCAAAGTAAAAACCTGTTGAAATCTCAGAGGAATTTTCCCCATGTTTCCAGGTCTTGTTTCACCTCTCTGCCTAGCCGGATATGCAAGTGTAGTTTGGTGAATGATTTGATTTTGAACCCTAGGTTTCTGGAAAATATCCTCCCTTGAGGTATTATTCTGGATGCGAATTTGAGGCTGCCTGCTAAGGATTGTATTTCCTTTACTGTCCCCTTTTCTTTCGTTATCAGGTTTTGTATTTTAAACGGAAGTTCTGTTATTTTTATTTTGGGGATTCTGCGGAGCCCCTTTGCTGTGTCTATTTCGATGCCCAGGGAAATTATGTTTGTGTCTGGTTTGGTGGTTTTTTCCTTCGCTAGAGGAATTCCCCAGTGAGCGGCCATGTGCTCTAGGTTTTGCTAAAGCCCTGCCGCATTCCCTGGGGTTTGGTGGCCCCATGACCATGAAATCGTCTAGGTAATGCACTATTTTTGTCCCTGGTCTCTGCTTTTAGGAAAGCCCATTGGAAAAAGGAACTGGATTGTTCAAATAGTGCACAGGATACTGCGCACCCCATGGGGAGGCATCTATCTACATAGAATTAGTGGTTAAAAGTGAAACCTAGCCACTGCTGTGATTCTGGGTGGACTGGTAAAAGTCTGAAAGCAGATTCGATGTCCAGCTTGGTCATCAGGGCGTTTCTGCCGCATTCTTGTATGAGCCTTACCGCCTCTTGGAAATGTGTGTAAGATACGGCGGATTCCGTGTGTGGGATGCCGTTGTTTAAAGTCTGGCCTTAGGGGAAGGAGAGGTGATGTATTAGCCTCATTTTCCCGGGTTCTATTTTTGGGGACCAGGCATAGTGGAGATATTAAATAGTTCTTTAAAGGTGTGCCGTCCCGTTCTTTCTTGATTTTGGTTTCTACTATCTGAGGGTTATCCCGGGATGACTTCAGGTTCATCGTGATGGTGTGTGACCCAGAGCCCTTAAATGGGATGGAAAAACCTTTGGTGAAAACCTTGCCATGGTATCCTGCTGGTAGTCTGATGCAGTTGCTTGCTGCATGGTCGCTGTTTGCAGTTTGTGCAGGTGTGTTTGTACCAGCATTCTTTGCCCAATGTACACTGGTTTTTCCCAAAATTTCTGCATGGGATGTTGGATTTGGCAGCCTGCTGTTTGTTCTGTCTGTGGGCATTATTTTTCGCCGCCCAAGGCTGGTTCCTCCGAAAGGGCTGCTCCCCTTTTTTTGGATTTATCATTGTCATTGGATTTGTTTCCTTGCAAATTTTTGCTATTTTTGGAAGAAGAATGCATGGCATCTTCTTCCTGGGGAGGTTCGGCGTTGAGGGTATATAAATCGTTCTGGACTTCATCCCACTCAATGGCCGGCCATTCTGACATGCTCCTCCTAAATCTGATGTCATATGCTAGCCATGTCTTCCCCCTCTGTGTTACTTTTACTTCCCTTATTTTATCAACATATGCCCAGATCTTCCTACCATCCATGGGGAATTTTTCTTCATATATTGTTGCTAAAATGGCAAAGGCCTGTAACCAGTTGTCCCAGTTTTGTTTGACCTGGGCATTTCTGACAATAGCTTTTTCTTCTATCTTTTTGTGGTCTCTGAAAATGTCTTTCCCTTTGCGTTGGGCTTCTGTTAAGGAAAAGATTTATATAAATTCCTTGGCCCGTATGGCTTCTTTGATTGTGGTATCAATGTTCCATGCCAGGAATCTTTTGTATCTATTTAATATTTATGTTTAGAAAGATTTCATTTTTTGGTCTAACTGTGCATTACAGATTATTACAATGTCAGTTGTATTGCTGACGAGTGTCCCTGTCACGCCCGTGTTGTCTGCGCTGGGGGTTGCCCATGCTTTTAGAGCACCTGCTGAGTCTGTTGCTGGAGTTGTGGGGGCTGTTGTATTTATAGCTGTGGGTGCTACTGGCAACTGCCGTACTTGTTGTGGCGGGATTGATGTCGGTAGTGTTGCGGGTGGGTTGACAACCGTTATTGTAGGTTCTACTGCGATGGTAGGGTTTGAAGCCCCTGGTTCCCTTGTGGGCGGTGTCTGTTTCCCCCTTACTTCTACCATTAATTGCTGTAATTCCACTACATTCTCGCATAGTTTTGACAATTTTTTGTTACCTTTTTTGGCGCCTTTAGATACTTTTCTCCTTTTTTGGTGGTGCAAAAGCCCTCATCTTGGCTGAGCGGGCTGGTAATTCCTACCCTGGGTAGGTTGTACATGTTTTTCTCTAACCCATGCCCATCCGTAGTGCTCTGCCGCTTCAATGGCTGCTAACAAATGTGGTGATTTGGGCTTTTGCACCGGTGTTGCCGGTGCCTGTGCTTTCAGTTTGGGCCCCATGATCTTTTATGCCTGTTATAGGAGAAGGAAAAACATTTTATCAAGGAGTTAAAGCTGTTGCTATCGACGAGCTCTTTGAGTCTGTTCTATTTGTTGCCCGTGCTGGGTAACTGCTGGCTGGTGACTTCTTGTTGCGGCCTGTGTTTTCTGCTAGCTTTTTGCTAAAAGAGATATATCTCCTTTTGTTAAGTCTATGTAGGGTTCAAAGAAAAATTGTCTCCTAGTGTCCACCTTGTGCGGTGTTTATTTTAATAAATGGGCAGCTCCCCAGACTTGTTTTACTGGTATCTAAATAATTGGTTTTGCTGTGAGGGAGCCCATGCAAAATTACAGAAAAATATTTTTAATCTGCAGTATTTGGGCTCGCCGAGCTTGAAATTGCGTTTGCAAGCTCTGCGTGGATGTCAAGAAAATGAGCTCCCGGCTCGCCGTGCTACCCGGCTGGCTGTGACTCTGCCCGAGCAGGTTTGTGTTATCTTGCACCGCGGGCCTTATAACGCCAGGGCTCCGGTCCACTGTAACAAATTGTATCTCTTCCCGGACACCAGTGTCTGTTTTTCCTCCCTCGTAGTCCCAGCACGGTAGCTCACCTGTAAGTTGTTGAATCGGACGCCGTCCGAGCTGAGATGTTCGGGTGCCTCTCTCTCCTTCGTTCGCACTGGATTAGGATGATTCCCGCAGCACGCGTCTTTGTTTGTTTTGTTTTGGGCACGCTCGCCGCTCGCTTTTCCTTTATGCCGAGACGTTGAAATTGACGCCGTCCACGCTGGCTGTTCGGCTGCCTCTTCTTCCTTCGTTAAGGCTGCAGTGCAATTGCTTTGAACAGTACAATGATCAGGAAGGAAAAAAGACGCTGCGATGTACAGCGAACTTCAAGATTTGCTAAAGAAGCAAGAAGATTTGGAAGACACTGAGTAAACAGTGAGCCTCCTGTTTGCTTGGGTCCCCATTCAGGGTCCACAAACAGATTGTGTTTACTCTGAGCATGCTGCTCTCATTTATAGGACCCAGGGAGGCCCTGGGTCTTTGTTGTGTATGTGGTGGGGGCTGCTGTTGTCGCAGCCCCCAGCCGGATAGCCGACTATCTGACCCCCTGGTGGGGGCAGATCTTTTGAACCTGGGCCCTGCCTGACGGTTGTTTTCCTTATGGCGCTTAGCACCTTGCTGTTTGGAGGAAGGCTGAGATTACTGTTCGCACCTTACCCTTCCGTGGCTTTGTGCTGCCGAGACTGCGTGTCTCCGTAGCTGGGGCGAGGAGAGGAGCAGGCACGGGGAGGTTGGGGCTGCCCCTCTCCCAGCTCCCGATGGTAACAGCAGCTACCCTGCCTCGCTTGTGGGATGCCCAGGAGCATTGCCCAACATAGTTCCTAGCATTTGTATTGATCGTAGACCTGGCGAGAGGTTTGAATAATTTGGATAGTCTGGAGTGGAGTCTATGGTTTCTGGTCGTGAAGCTACATGGTCTAACAGTCTTAGGCAGGTCCTGGTTGTGGGTTGGGGGTTAGAGTATGTGCATGACTCAGGTTACTAGGTAGAGGTAACATCGATGGGTCATCCATGAGTGCTGGAAAATGATCTGTAAGGGTTGAGAAAGAAACAGGTGGGAGGTATTTGTATTTTTTTGTATTTTATTTATTTGTAACGCACAACCATCAGGCCCGGGGGCATCAGGGCGCCAAACTTGAGATTATTTACATACATAGTTACATACAAGTATTTACAGCAGTAGTTGAAGTGATGAGATATAAAGGCAGACATGTAACGAGCAGGAATCATTGCATTTGGATCAGAACATAACAGGGAGAATAGACGAGGTCATAGTCTTACAGGGAGAATAGACAAGGTCATAGTCTTAACAAAGTTCTGCTAGTAGAATAAGCCATAAAATTAACAAGGAGTCAGAGGCAGAAGCAGGCGACTGCGAACTTTGGTGCATGGAGCAATAGTGGCAAGTCTCAGTTCTGAGCAAGGAGCCATGATTTCATTTTCAGCTTGAAAGAGTTAAATGAGTCCTCGGATTTGACGGTAGCTGGGAGGGTGTTCCAAAGCTTAGATGCTATGACAGAGAAGCTCACGCCACCAGCTTTTTGACATTTGAACCTTGGGATCGATAGGCAGTGGGTCTGGGGGGTTCTTTGAGGTCGGGTGGAAGTGTGGAGGGAGAGTCGGTTGCAGAGGTGGGGGCGCCCTGTTCTCCAGGCATTTGTGTGTAAGGGCGAGTGTTTTCAGTGAGATTCTCTGCTTGACAGGTAACCAGTGTAGATTAGTTCTGGCTTCAGAAATGTGGTGGTTTCTGGGAATGTTAAGTGCTGCCCTGATAGCGTTGTTCTTGGTGATTTGTAGTTTATTCAAGTTGCCTTGACTAGTCCCCAGGTAGAGGTCACTACAGTTAATTTTTGACATGATGAGCGTTCTGGCTAAGGTGATGCTGTTAGGCGTAGTCAGAAAAGGTCTACAGGCTGCAATAGGTTTACAGGTGTAAGCAGAGGCTGATCTAACTGCATTAGGTTGTCGTGACAGTGATAGAGTGGCGTCCAGATAGAAACCTAATGATTTTGTGTCTTTAGAGACCTTAATGATATTTCCATCTATGATGAATGACTGGTAAGATGGATCTAGTTTGTTGAGATGTTGCGAGGAGCCCAAGATGAGGAGCTCTGTCTTGTCGTCGTTGAGACATAATTCATGTTGGGCCATCCAGGCCCGGATGACCAGATAGACATCGTTCAAGGCCTTGGTATCAGCCGTATAATCGCCAGTGATGGGAATGAGTATCTGGGTGTCGTCAGCATAGTTAGTATAGGAGACACCCAGATAGTCAAGTACATCAAAGAGAGGTTTTGTGAAGACATTCTAGAGTGTAGGTGACACGCAGGAACCTTGAGGGACGCTGCAGTGAATTGGAGCGGGGTCGCCAGCTGCAGAGGGTGAGAAGACCCTCATGGATCTGTCCAAGTCATGGCTGAGTCAGAGAAGTGGGCAGCAGAATCAAGGTGTCGGCATAGAATTTGGTGATTGACCAGATCAAAGGCCGCAGAGAGGTCTAGGAGTAGTAGCAAGGCTAATTTCCCATTGTCTTTCAAGACCTCAATTTGGGTTTTCAAGTCTATCAAGGCTGTTTCGGTCCCATGTCTGGGACGGAATCCTGATTGCTGTAGACCCAGGAGGTTATTGGATTCCAAGTAGTCTTGGATCTGCAGGTATGCCGCACGGTCTAAAATCTTGAGCAAGAACGGGACAGTGGTTATGGGTCTGAAATTGGTGGATATGCTTGGGTCTAAGGAAGGTTTTTTAAGCAGAGGGATAACCCATGCGTCCTTGAGGTTGTCAGGGACAGTACCTGATTTAAAGGAGGAGTTAATGAAGGCTGTGATGAAAGGGGACAGGTCATGGGCAGAATCCTTAATGATAGGAGCAGGGCAGTGATCGCCTTGGCAGTTAGATGGTTTGATTCTCTTAATAATGTCTTCCACCTCAACAGTGGTGAGTGGAGAGAAGGCAAAAGGTTTGATATTAAGAGAGGCTAGAGGAGCGACCCTTGATGGGGTTGGAGGATGATTGTCCAGTTTCAGGCTGTCTTGTTTGTCTTTGATTTTAGATTGTAGAGTGGAGATTTTATTCAATAGAGCGGACTGAATGTTGGCACACCATTTACTATCTTTGGTACAGGTGTCAGGGGCGGTGGCTGGAGATTCAAGTTATTTTAATATCTTGAAAAGTTCTTTCGTGTTCGAGTCTGCTTGTATAATGCGGTTATTTAGAGACTCCTTTTTTGCAGTGATAATAGCATCTTTATAAGAGAGGGAGGCAAGGATGAAGCTGTCCTTATGCTCATCAGAAGGGTGGCTTTTCCAGCGATTTTCAGCGCAACGTTTAGCTTTGCGGAGCACTCTTAACTGAGGTGTAAACCAAGAGTTGAGATGTGCACGTGGTTTGGACTTCCTAAGTTTGATAGGGGCGATTGAGTTTATGTCTGTGAGCATATTGCGATTGTAAGTATCAGCTAGGGTTGTGGTGTCGGTGCAGGAGTAAGTGACTGCATTTAGAGATGGAAGTAGCAGTGGGAGAAGTTTCTCTTTGGTTATGTCCCTTTTATTTCTAGTGGGGAGGGCTGGAGCTAACAAGGGAGGAGAGCACGGTGCTGCTTCAATATTAAAGGTAATGATGTGGTGGTCAGACCATAAGCAGGGGGTATTGGAGAGAACATTAATATTACAGTTGGAGCTGGCTAGCCAGTCAAGGGTCCTTCCTTTGGTATGGGTAGGCTCTTGAATGTGCATGGGAGAAGCCGAAGTCAGTTAGTACAGTCTTTAGGGTCACCGAATCCCAGATTAAGGTCACCTGAGATGATAATTTGTGAGTTAGTTTTAGTTTTGTCGAGAAGTAGGGTGGACATTTCGCCAACAAAGGAAGGTGCAGGGCCAGGTGGTCTATAGATAAGCTGGAGGGTGGCAGTTTGGTTGGGCGATAGTGGTAATTTGACTGAGAGTATTTCCGCTGACTCAAGTTTGGAATTGGTAGCCACTCTTAGACCAAGAGAATTTTTATGAATGAAGGCAACTCCGCCCCCTCTAGTTTGGGCAGTATTGTGATCACATCGAGTGATGCCGTAGTCTGGCAGTAAGGCCAGGGAAAGTGAAGGTCCCGATGCAGCTTATAGCCATGTTTCGGAAATTGCAATGAAATCAAGATCTTGGGACGTGATGAGGTCTGCAATGTCTAGCGCGTGGGCTGGAAGAGATCTGGCGTTGATAATGGCGCCCTTGATCTGTTGAGACTTAGCTGCTGGGGTGGTGGTTGTTGGATTAATGCTGGGATAAGGTGGACGAGGTAGTTTGGGTATAGTGTGTTTAGGGTTGTTGCTATGTGTGTGTAATTGACAGAAACTTGAGCCTAGTCTCTTGTTTCTGAGCAAGAGGGAGCAGGGTTGATTCGGTGTAGGTTTCCTAGCAAAGGGTTCCAGCCAAAGAGCAGGGTCATTAAGGTACTGGTTAGTATAGATGTTGCTGAGGTGGTGTTCAATGGGGGCAGTAACGGGGCAACCATTGCAAGGTCGAATCTGGACAGTAGTTGGTGGTGTGGGCTGAATGCAAGAGCACTATCAGAGTGTAGGATGTGGGAGTTAAGAGGGAGAGCTCGTTGGAGATGTGTAGGTGTTACCACAATGAGTAGCTGGGCGATGATGGCTAAGGGTTAGGCCATGTAATAATAAATGGTGTAAGTGGTCCTAAAGAGCATGATGGAGTTGTTAAAGGAGCTGGAAAATTCAGAGCGAGAGCGTGCTGAAGCGCCTGACCTATAGCAGGTGAGGAGGTTCCTATGCATCAATTCAGAGGTAGGTAAGGAGCGCACAGATACACTAGCGCTGTAAGCTAATTGTAGCAATATGGTTGCAATAGGGGACAATAGGCTAGAGATGTCATACGCAGCAGGAAGGCACAATTGTAACAGTGGGGGTTCACCTGAATTCACCTGAATTCAAGATTCATAGTAAAGCTAAAGATGCAGTGTGCAGGCAGGTAGGTACAATTGTGGCAGAAGGGGTTCGCCTGGATACAAGGGTCATGATAGATGCTAGAGATGTTATAAGCAGCAGGTAGTTACAGATATAACAGTAGAGTTCATCTAAATCCAAGATTCATAGTGAGGCTCAAATGCAGTTTGCAGGCATGTGGGTACAATAGTGTCATTAGGGTTCACATAGATTCAAAGTACACAGTAGAGGCTGAGATGCAATTTTCAAGCAAGTGGCACAGCTAAAAGCAGTGTGCAGCTAGATGCAACAGACCCTGACAAGCCACACAAAGGCTAAATGCAGTATTACATTAACAGGATAAATGCAGTTATTCAGTGGCAGGGTGCAGATCAGAAATAGGATGCAGCGTTTGGGCAAAAGCATGGAAGCTGCTGAGAAAACCGTAATACATGTAGAGATAGTAGCAATATAGAACATTATGCAGTGGTGTTTCAGATTTATAGAGTTGTAAAGTTCATGTCAGAGGTGTCAGTGGCAGTCCTTACTGAATGGTGACAGGAATATGGTAACCCAAAGCCCATCCAGCTCCAGACAGGCTCCCGACAGGCAGTAGCCTTCACGTGCTACCTTAGTGGGTGTGCCGGCTCGAGCCTGCCGACTTGTGATTTGTCAAAAATAAAGGGGCTGCAGACCAATGCGGATCGACGCTGCTGCAGAATGAGGACATATAAACAAAGGTGGCTAGGCAGAAATGGCAGTGGCCATTTTGGAAAGGGTTAGCCTTGTGGCAATTACTGCTGTTAATGCAGTATAATCAATAAAGTGGCTGCATGGGCAAATTCAGGGGGATGGAGCGGCCATCCAGGGCAATGGATTCATGGAGCAGGTAAAACGAGGTTATTTGCAGAGTCGATTTACCCTTTTTATTCTGGCTGGATCCTGGTCTTAAATTCCTTTTGCAGGGTCTAGGCATCAGCCCAGTGCCCTCTGATGGCGCTTCTATTACGGACACTGCTCCTGCAGTGGAAAAGGAGCTCCTGCTCCTCTTGGGGGATCAACAGCATGTCGATCCCCCAAGGTATGACCAGCCCCACAAGGTATAGGCTTGTGGGGCTGGTCATAGAGATCAGGTCTAGAATGGCCCTTAGTAGGACTGTGTATAAGCCAGTCATATACATGGTGAGGTAACGCAGTCTAGGATAGTCAGCTAGTACATGTAGCTACCAATGGGATAAGATAGCACGGTTTGGGTAGTAGGCTAATTAGGAATGCTATTAATAAGGTAGAATAACATAGTTTGGCAGAATGGGCTAGATTTGATTTACTACCAATAGGGGTAGAGAAACACAATATGACAGAGTAGAAACACAGTATGGCAAAGTAGCAGGCAAGAAAATGTACTACTAATAGGGTAGAGAGACACAGTATGGCAAAGTAGGCTAATTCGATTTACTGCTAACAGATGAAGCATAGGTAGGTAACAGTGCTCTGCTAATTTTATAAGCGTACATTAAGCGTGGCAAAAATAGGTGGGCATGAACTAAATCAGTTTGCTGAGTTTTTACGAGAGTTGCTATACAGATATAGCGCAAACTGTTCATACCGTTGACTGGTGTGCGTGTGCTAGAGACATGGTTATTGAGGTTTGCAGGGGCATGAGCGCATCTTGTGGTCGTGAACAGCGGGGGAGGAGGCAGATCGGTTCAGACACGGTAGCCGAGCGTGTGTGAGGCAGATTGCAGAGTTGTGAATACACTGCTTAGTATAACTACGGTGTTCAATGTGAACGGTCAGAAGTTCTAGCGTAGGGAAAAGTGAATAGCTGCCAATGAAGTACTCACGGTGACCAAAGGCTGAAGGTAGCAGCAGGTCTGCCCGACGGCCCGTCGTGGACAGGCGCAGACAGTCCCTTATTCGTGGCCGTTACGAGTACTGCACAGCTTCTGCCTCACGGTCGTGGGTGTGGATGAATATGGGAGGGGTCAGCCAATCAGGGGCTGCAGCGTGTAATGAGGCGTGATAGATCAGGAGGCTAGTGAGAGCCTTGCGCCGCCATTGAGCATGTTGCAGCTAATGGCGGATAGCCCATTGTAATCATACCGGAGAGGTTAGAATCTTCCGTTTTCAGGCTAAATGCTTCTAAAATAAATGTAGTATACTTACAAATGATGGAGGCAATTGTAGTGTGAAATGATGAAATTTTCATCGCATTCGATTCTGAAGTTTGCAGCATGCCAGGATACATGGCAACGTTGCTGATGGTTCTTGATGGTGGTCGGGGGTGACGGACAGGGAGAGAAGGCTCATGCCTCTCCTCACCTGCCATTTCTGTAGAGCATCTGGGTCCATGTAGTCATGAAAACGCTAACATGCAAGACATGAAGAACACAACATGGTGGAGGAAGAACAGAAGTAATGCCATTGCTCAGACCAAACCCTGCAAGGCCTCAATTCGAAAATACTTCATTCTGACATAAAATTGCTTAACACACAGTATCCAGGCCTCCCGAAGCTCAGACAGTAGGCCCAAGCATCACAGTCAATGTGCCGAAGGGAGTTCTGCTTTGAAGCTGAAAACACACCAGATAACGCTTCCCATAGCACACAGCATGCAATTCTTAAGGTTAATTAGTTTTAATTGGTAGCAGTGAGAAACACACAAATCCATGAATCCCACGTTCAAGTAGCTACTGTTCCAATTGATTCCATAACAAATGAATATACAGCACCCCATGCCGCGAGGAAGCACATGCATGTTAAGACAGCAGAACATCCAACAAATAGATGAAATTGAGCTCTGAACAGCGGTCTTCTACCACGTGACCGAAGCAATTGTCATTTATTGCAGACCCAATTAGATAGTGCACCTGCCACTTGCTTAGTACATCCAGACACTGAGATGACATGCCAAGGCCGCAAACAAGACTGCTAGAGAAATGGTCTCAAGACTGGCAATGGGAAGGGAGTTACTTCTTTAAATTATATCATAGCCATTCGTCTATCTCTCCTTCGCCATGTTCCGTGGCACTGCATAAATGTGCCTGAGACCAGATGACCACATGACTGGCCGATCAAATTATGTTCTCGTTATCAACTAACATAGCAGAGTGAGAACCAATGGCAAGTTAGATCGAAATGTTTAATTTGTGGAAAGATGTACCTAGGAGAAGTTATTAGTTGTGAAAGAACCAATAGTTAATGTTTCACTTATAGATACCTATGTTCTATACACCACTAACCAATCGAATGAGAGAGTGGACATTTTACTAGTACTAACTATGACCTCAGCTACGACATTTTGTTTTGCTTAAAAACATTGTTGTTCCTGATGGCATACTGTGATTGTCTTTTGTAAGCTTTCCCAGTGTCTGTTCCTGAATTCAGATGGGTTTTCCTCTGGATCTGGAGTTACTTTGTTATTGAGTTATTTCTCTTATTGCAACATTTGGGCTTTCCTTAACAAAAGATACTGAGAAAGACAAGAACAAAGACATCATACAACTCCTGCTACCTCTCTGACTACAATGTTACTACACCGGAAAACAAACAATCCTCAACAAAGGGCCCACAGATACTAGAGCGGACCACACCAGACTTTCAAACCACGCACGACAATACTCAGAACCTGGCAACATGGAAAACAGCTTTGGAAGGACACCTAAAAGAACAAGAGCTAAGCTAGAATCCCTAACTATACACACTACTTACATGTTTATGTATGTATGTATGCATATATGTATGTATGTATGTATGTATATATGTATTAGAGTTTTTTGTTGAAAGCTATATTTCGGTTGTCAGTGACATTGAAAGATCTTGTCTGCCTTTGTGAACAGGGTCAATGTGAAAGTCAAGGCCTCCTGTTGATTAGTTGCCCTGATTGGCTGACAAAATAATGGGTTATTTTGTCGGCTGTTTGTGGGGGTAACTGAAAACCTGGGGCTGGAGATGGTGTCTCTGGTGTCATAGAGTCCTATGATGGCCCTACCTTCTGAGGGTGATAGGAAGTTAAGGAGTGAAAGTCAGAGCTTGAGTGTGATAAGAGTGTGCTGGTTTCCATTCAGTTATAAAAGGGGCATTTGTCCTGTCTGGTGCAAACTCTCATCAAAACTCAGCGCTAAGACGCACATTTCAAATGTAAAGTCTCATCAGAAAGACCAAGAATTAAATGGTGGAGAGTCTCAAAGATCTGCAGTTGCAGAGTTGAGAGAGCATGTTTATTTTGCAACTCTGGCGCTGCAAATTACTACTTTCAAGACCTTGAATCATGAAGTGGGCTTGCAAGGTGAAAAAAGGGACAGCTATGAGTGCAAAATATTGGCGGCCTGCCCAACCATCCATATTTTAGTAGTGGCATTTTACTAACATATAGTTATGCATTGTATCCCTGTCCCCCATGTGAGTAGGGTATAGGCACAGCCCTCCACACACGTGCAGTCAGTGAACGCATTTTCAATGATGGGCTTTAAAGGCCACGTGCTGCAACAGTAGTTCTTGCATTTCCACGTCTTTTGTAGAGGTGGACATGTAAATATAAATAGGACCTCTCATGTACAGCAAGAGGGTGTCTTGATTGTCCATGATAATGCCTGAAATTACACTTTGCAGAACTGCATATTTCCCTGTACCTGGTCTGAAAGACTAGATGCAGTGGCAAATAATACAGGGACAGGTAGATTTGCAAGAAAATCCCTTTTTGAATGAGGGATGCACTTGCGAATGTTTGTGTTCCTCCAGCAGCATGCACAGTGATTTGGCATGCCCCCAGCACTGTGTACACACATAATCTGAATCCCCTTTGTAAAATACTGTTCAATACCCTCAGAATGCATGATGCTTCTTCACTTTACCTGACTCTCACGCAAGCAGAGAGAACCTTTTTGTGTACATGCCCCATTGAGTTTCTGATATGAATCATCCTCTACTTATAATATAGTCTCCTTCTGTTCTATGCCCTGTACATTCTTACACAAATGTGTGCACGTATGTCAATCTGATAACTGACACACTGGGCCTCATTACGACTCTGGCGGTAGAGTGTAATGGCGCTGGTAGTGCTGCCGGCGCCTTTATCACTCTACCGCCACATTACGAGTTCTGCTCGCAGGGCCGCTCTGTACGCCTGGTCAGACCAGACGTGCTGAGCGGCACCCGCTAGCATAACAGGATGGTAGCAACGGTCCCGTTATTAACGGGACCGTTGTTACCATCCTCCCCATTCCCATTGAGTCCTATGGGGGCTCAAATGGGAATGGGGACGTACCGGGTCCGGGTCCCGCGAATGGGAATTACCGAGCCCGCAAAGGTTGGAATGGCCCGGTAATTCCCATTTTTCCGGACCAGGACCCGGACCCGAGTTTGGGGGTAGCCATGCCGGTAAAAAGATTCTATCAAAATATAAATACTTAACTTAAACACACAATATGCAATAATATCTAAATACAAAACACTACAAAAACCCAACCTGTAAAAAGAACACAGAATCTATGAGATAACAAGATTCAGAACTCTGAAATGAGACGGGGCGAAAAGGCAATCAAAAGCCAATGGGCCTCATTACGACTTTTGCTGAAGGAGTTAACGGGCTCCGCTAATGGAGGAGTAAAACCAGGCGTCGTTACCGGGTCCCGTGACGGGACCAGGGAGCTAACAACGGGCCAGTCGTAATCGGCCCGTTGTTAGCTCCCTGCACCCATTTCCATTGAGTCCTATGGGGGCTCGAATGGGAATGGGGAAGTTCCGGGCCTGGGTTCTCTGAGGGAGGAATTACCGGGCCCTCCAAACTCGGAATGGCCCGGTAATTCCCCGTTCAGGGAACCCGGACCCAGTTTGGAGGCAGCCATGCCGCCAATAGCGGCATGGCTACTGCCAAAGCCATAATGAGGCCCAATGCCTCATTACGACCCTGCCGGTCCGGAAAGAACGGTGGTGGTAAAACCGCTGCCACTGTTCTTTCCAGACCGGCTGATTAAGAGTCTTGCAGGCGGGAGGTGTCACTCCCGCCAGGTCTGACCTGGCGGTTTTAACACCACCCTCCTGCAGGCGGACATGGAAACACCGGCTCTGTCAAAGACGGAACCAGTGTTTCCATGGTCCACATCCCCATGGAGTCCTATAGGACTCCATGGGAATGGGGAGTTACAGAATTCCGCCTCCGGAATTCCCGGGTCACCGGGATTAGTAATGCCCCGGTAATTCCAGGAATCACAGAGGCAGAATGGTAATACGAGTCTGGCGGTAACCTGCCGGTTTTTACGGCTTGGTTACCGCCAGACTCGTAATGAGGCCCATGTTCAAAAGGAATATGTTCTTGAGTTGCAAAAGGGATTAAAGTGACCTAGCCAGTTACTAGGGTGCAAAATGGTGCATGGGCACTGGCGTAACAGGGGCCCCCGCAGCCCCCACGGTGCGGGGGGCCCCGCCAGCACATGTCCTGGGAGGGGCTCCCACTT
Organism: Ambystoma mexicanum; assembly: GCF_040938575.1. Lineage (NCBI taxonomy): Eukaryota > Metazoa > Chordata > Amphibia > Caudata > Ambystomatidae > Ambystoma > Ambystoma mexicanum. The sequence goes on along the minus strand of NC_090940.1, from coordinate 240,672,136 downwards.
GTAGAAAAGAAAACGTTTTTTTTTTTTTGCAAAAATAAACAATCTTTTTTTTTTTCTTTTTTAATTCCCTCTGCATTTATAAAGAAATTATTTCTGTAACAGAAATAATTTCTTTATGAAGTCAGTGTGACTTCAAAAAGAAACGATGGGCCCCATTATGGGTTTGGCGGCAACCGTTCCATTGCTACCAGCAGGTTGCCGCCAGACCCGTAATGATTTACCGGAGCCCGACTTCCCGGTAACACTGGGGGATTAAAACCCCGGCAGTCTGGGAAGTCAGGCACCGGCAAATGGTAAGTCCCCATTTCCATAAAGTCCTATCGGACTCTATGGGAATGGGGACCATAGAAACACCGGCACCGTTAATTACTGTGCCAGTGCTTCAGTGAAAACTATGCGGATGGGTGCCGTTCTGCCCGGCAGGTCTGACCTGCCGGGCAGGACGTCAACCGCCCGCAGAGCTGTAATATGCCGGCCCGGAAACAACAGTGCCGGTGAGTTTAACAGCACCATTGTTTAGAGTCCGGCATAGTTGTAATGAGGCCCTATTTCTTTTTTAAGTGTTAGGGCTCCCCTCAACCCCATAATGTGTGCGTGTGTGAGTGTATGTTGAAAGGGTTCACACTTAAATATATAGGTGGCTGCCTGTGCGAGTGTATGGTGAAAGGGTGCACACTTTAATATACGGGTGGCTGCCTGAGTGTGCCTGTATGGTGAAAGGGTGTACACTTAAATGTATAGGTGGCTGTCTGTGTAAGTGTATGGTGAATGGGTGCACACTTAAATGTATGGATGGCTGGGTGTGCGTGTGTGTATATGGTGAATGGTGTGCGTGCTTGCTTTCAGGGGAGCAACAAAACCTACATTTTGGGGGCTAACCCTTCAAATGTTGGGAGGGGTGCTAACTTCATGGGCGGTGGGGGAGGGGCAAACTCATTTGTTTGGGTCATCTAATTTCTTTATGCATTTTTATGAGACTATTCTAGGGCAGCTTCAATGTTACAAGCAGTTAACTCTCTCCTTTAAGGTTTAAAGCACCCACTTATGGACTGCTGTGAGAATGAGTGGTCTCCTGTTCCCTCTATACCCTTCCAATCACTCCCCTGGCATGCAAATATTAAACCCACATCACAATTTCAAATGCCTAAAATATTTGGCATTTGAATGCATGTACTAACAGTGAATTGCTTTATGTTAGTAATTGGTGGGTTCTTGTTAACAAAGAAACCCAGGTGCCGTTTAACATATGTGTCCTTTTCTGTCTGGAAACTGCTCTGAAGGTCAGCCAGGTCTGGTCAACATAGCCCAACATTAAAGGGGGGGAGTGCTGAATCTGAGTCAACTCAATGGTGTTGCACCAATACTTGTGTTTAAAGCCTGGATTACTTATTGGTAATCTTCATTACTCCTAGCCCTATTCTTCCTCGTCCCAGTGTGTATGAGACAGTACTTGTGTACAAGGCACTCTGCCTCATACACAAGTACTGGGATGAGGTAGAAGTACATGGAAGTAACGCATTATTTAGCTACCTGTAATCTTCATTACTCCTACTCCCACTCTTCCTCATCCCAGTACTTACCTATGAGGCAAGGAGCCTCAGCCATAAGCTCTGGGGCAAGGAAGAGGGACGTGGAGGTAATTCTGGGCCAAGGAGCTGATTTTGGAGGTTGGGTTGGGAGGGAGAGGGGATGTGTGGGGGGACAGGATTATACGACAAATTATAATGGCTGTCCATGTCCAGGCTAAGCAGGCATGATATGTGGTATTAGTGGCTAGAGAGGCATTTTGGTGCAGCCAGTCTAGTCATTCCTCAGTTTGGTATGACTTTTTTTTTAATGGGGCATTTATGAGAAAGCAGTCCTGCTAAGTGAATTACCTGGCTGCATTGTATATTTTTCTGGGCATCTGTGATCAAATGATATAATATAAGTCATTTATAACGCACCTGCACACAAGTGTTTCTAGGCGCGACAAGACAAGGGATGGAAGATAGAGGGAGGACAAGACAAACGATCGCACTAGGCCTTGTGTCATTCAGATCGTGCAAGTGCGAGAACGAGAAGCGCAAGGGGAAAGGGACGGGGGAAGTGCAAGGGAGAGGGGAAAAAGAGGGCAGCAATGCTCTGAGTAAGTGCTGTCAGGGCAGCACAGCTCTGGGTAGTGCAAGGAGAACAAGGGACTGTAGGGTTAAAGTTACAGCCCCTAAGTGCATGGTAGGACCAGAGGCAGTGCAAGGGTGACTGATCAAGAAAGAGTCTCGACTCAGTGAGACTCTGAGGGTAGCCAAGCAACCAATCGGTACAGCAGACAGGTAGGTCAGGTAGGCCAGCAGGGGAGGGAGAGAGAGAAAGCAGAGGAGAAGAGCAAAGTTTTGAGCTGCTTCCAGAACTGCAGGTGGTCTGCTAAAGCTTGAGAGGGGCAGGGAGGCTATTACAGAGGGAGGCACCTGTAGAGGAGAGAGATCTACCCCCCACTCTCTTCCTGGAGAAGCGTCTAACCCTTAGAGAGTTGTAGGTAGCTTAGCGAAGGGATTGAGAAGGAAGATATTTTGGCAGAGAGCGTTGGTTGTAGTGTGGGCCCTGGGCCCAGAAAGCCTTGTGGACAATGCAAAGGGTCTTGAACTTGATACTTGCAGCAACTGGGAGCCAGTGGAGAGATTTCAGGGCTGGGGAGATATGATCCCTGTGCTTGAGGCAAAGGATAAGTCTTGCAGTCCTTTTCTGGATTAGTTGCAGGGGCTGGATAGTAGAGGAAGGCAGATTGAGAAAGAGGCTGTTGCAGTAGTCCAGCCTAGAGAGAACCAGGGCTCTGCAGACAGTGAGCTTCTGGGGGAAAGTGAGAAAGGGAAGAGTCCCTTTGAGGAGGAGCAGCTGGTAGTGGGGCTTCTTGGAAACGTCTGAGATGTGAAGAGAGAAAGAGAGTGGAGTCAAAGATGACACCAGTGTTGTTTGCCTCACAGGAAGGCGAAGGAAGAGGGCCCATGGCGGGCAGCCAGAGTGAGAGAGGGAAAGCCGGGGCAGGAGTCCAAATGAGAAGGATCTCCATATTACTGACATTAAGGCAGAGATAGTTGGAGGCACACCAATCCTGAATGGCTGATAGACAGTCGGGAATGAGCGAGAGATGAGAGGAGTCTGAAGGGAGCCTGAAGGAAAGCAGAGTGTCATCCGCATAACACTGAAAGTTAGAGGAGAATGTAGAGATCAGGTGGGTCAAAGGGGCCACATAGAGGTTGGAAAACCAGAGTGAGAGGATGGAGCAGCGAGAAAGGGACCGAGTTGGACCTGGGAGGGGCAGTCCAAGAGGAAAGAGGTCAGCCACTCAAGGGCCTAATCCGTGATGCCCAGGTTCTCATGGAGTCCATTGATCTGGATTTATCAGGATGGCATGGTTGACCGTGTCGAAAGCACAGGAAAGATCAAGGAGGATGAGGACAGAAGGAATGCTGGAATCAAGGTTAGAGAGCAGAACTTCACAGGTGTTCAGGACAGCAGTTTCCATGTCTCTGGCACTGAAGCCAGACAGATGGTCATGGAGACAACCAACAGATTCTCTGTGGAGAGTAAGCTGGGAGATGGGCAGCTTTTTCAACAGTTTGCCCAGGAAAGGGGTGATGGAGATTGGGCGATAGTTTGCCGAGCAGGCAGGATCGGCAGAAAGCTTCTTGAAGAGTGGGAGCAAAAGGGAGTGCTTAACGGGAGAGGGGAAAGAGTGATTACAGAAATCGGTCAAGGCTGGAGCGAGGGTGTCAATATGGTTCTTGATGGTTCTGGTGGAGCAGGAGAGCACCTGTTTGGATGACACTTTCATAGATCGGACTTGTCTAGAAACCTCGTCAGGTGTTGTCAGAGAGAAAGAGGAGAAAGGAGAAAGAGGGGTAGAGATGGCCAAAGGGGGACCGAGAGAGGAAGAGGGAGAGGAAGAGGAGATGGAGGACAGGATGTCCTGAGTTTTAGCATAGAAGTGAGATGACAGAGCCATACAGAGGGCCTGGGAGGGAACAGGAGATGTAAAGACCTCAACAGGATTGACCAGTTCTTTTCAGATTTTAAAGAGTTTGGCCGTGTTGTTAGAGGCCACAGAGTCACAGGCTTGAATGTGTGTTCTTTTCTTGATGAGTGTTAATGCTTCGACTGCCATTTTGGTGCAACCAGTCTAGATATGTCTAAATGTGGCCTGGCAAGCTTTACTATATTGTTATTACATGTTGACACTGGTCTACCTTGTGCAGCCAGTTGGACATGTTTTCATTGTGGCATGGCATTTTTAATAGCAAAGCTTTAATGTTCCTGTGCTCTGTTGGTGACTTACATCTATTGGATTGGTGTTACCCTACAAAACAATTGCAAACACTCTGGCTTTTTAGCCAATTTTTCTCAGACAGTGTGCTGTATGTTATATTAAAACACATATGTATATCTTTCTCCTAGTGCAGTGTGCGGCATATCCGTTCAGCAGCACGTTTGTGCGTATTGCGCAAGTGTGATAATCTAGGCTGGCCCAGAGTGTGGCGCGACCCTTGATTTGTTGCTGAGTTGGGGGGGCCCCTCAGCATGGCTCGCAGGGGGGCCCCCACATCTTGTGTTACGCCACTGTGCATGGACGAAGGTCATACCACATGTAATGTATCCACTGGGCGCATTAGGGCTCCAGGAGATGGATGGAGCATGATCAAGGTAATGCCCTGGTCACATTGTCGAGTCTTGAACCCAAAGCGTAGCTGGACAGAGGCCACGGTATAGCCCAATCGAGTGCGCCCTCGGCATATCTGCCAGATTCCTCATGCAGGATTCCTCCCATTTCTAAGTGCAGTAATAATAGTATCTATATCTTATTGAATGGTACCCAATTTATCAACCCCAGAAGGATGAGGGTCTAAAGCAAAGCAGCTGGGATTCGTACTTGCGAAGTGAAGACAAGCGGTCTCCATATCTGAGGTGACTGCTACACTTGCTAAAATAGCCTAACAGGTGACGGGAGGGAGGGTTTTATCTTCAGGAGGAGGGTTTGCTTGTACCAAGGGTTTTGGGCTTTTCGTTGATATGATAGTTGCTAAATTCTTGCAATGTTTATTTCGGTATTTTTAAATAGTATTTTTAAATAGCAGGTTATTCGTTTTGTCTGTTTAGGTAGAACATTTACAATATTTACAATAAACAGCATTTTTCAGATGGAAGTACGTCTTCCAGGAGCTTGCACGTCTTCTATGTTTCAAGCCCTGGTGTTTACAAACGAAGATATGCTAAGAACTGAGATGTAAAGGAAAACTGATTTGAGAGTAAACCAGCAGAGGGCGCAAGGAGACAACTATACAATTTTAAACTCTCTAAATTGGCCGGTCAGGCAGTGTTCTACTTTATCTGCGGAAACAAGAGTGACCAGGAAAAATAAAGAGTTTCACAAAAACGCCATCTGTAAACCTGTCATATTTTAGGTTTGAAGGCAGGAAATCACTCCAGGATCCTCCAATGTCAGTTCTCGGACTGATCTTACGTGTAGCATTAGTGTGTAATCGCATTCTCAGTGCTTTGTGGAGCGCATCAAAACATGTTTAAATGCAGCAGCAAAAGAGGTTCCAGAGATTTGAACCTGGATCGCAATCTCAATATCCAAGCAGGCGATTGTGAAAGAATTCCATGAAAACAGTGAGCAACTTCCGCATTTTGCAGAATACAAATGAAATATCCGTGTGCTTCACTAAGAAGCATTATCCCCAGAAGCAAGACCCTAGGCAGAGGACAAGCTAATGAGAGAGGGAAATGTGGGTAAACATGAGATTGCGCTCGCCGTGGTATGAGCGGTGTTACATACTGAGGGAAGCAAAACCCTACCAAGAAACACCACATCGCATTCATGCCAGTGTGGAAGAAGGACGAGTTCCGAGCAGAGAAGCAAGCGCTGGCACAGCATGTTGAGCGATGGTGGTCAACCTGTGGCCCTTCAGATGTGTTTGTATACAACTCCCATCAGCCATAGCCAGCATGCACAATGGTCAGCGATCAAGGGAGTTGTAGGCTAAAACATTTCGAGGGCAGCAGGTTCTAGGTTTCGGCTACCTAACATCATGTGAGGCCTACTTTGCCCCCAAAGCACTTCACACCATGGTTAAAGAGAAGCAATGATAATCGCATGAAACAAAACAGGCAAGCAACAGAAAGAGAAAAGTTGAACTAAAACAATGACTGTTCTGTCACAGTCAGACATCTGGGACTCTTTCAGAGGAAATAACACCAAATGCCCCAACTTCAATGAATGCGAACACAGGATGTTGAACTTTCAGAAAACCACAATGCCAGAAACATACAAAGAAGGGGTAGTGGTGCAGGAATAAGGTGCGGGTGTAGTCATACACATTCAGAACCTACCCTTATCCGTGCCAATAGTTTTTCATCAACAAGTCGTTGTTAACGGGCCACTGATTATCCTGTAGCTAAAAAGTAGCAGAGTATTTAGTACTTTTTTTTAAAGAATGGTCGTCCTGTACATGGCCACTCCTCCCCAATCATATCTGCATATACAAATTATGGGAAATGGGAGTTAATTTCCTCTCATGCAGGTGCAGAGATGCACGGCTGAAGAGGCCAACGCTCACAAATAAGCGCTGTGAGCATAGGCCTTTGATTTCATGAGCCTCACTCTCTGGTACACTAATGAATGATATGATATGATATGATAGGATATGATATGATGTGATAGTTAATTTATATATCGCCTATACCCAATGTGTTTCAAAGCGCTTCAAAGCAAGGGATGGAACAAGGGAAAATACAATGACATTCTTACAGGTCATGAACAGTAAGGATGTGAAATTAACTATCGAACTCGGCCTGACATTTCAGATAGTGCCAGAGCTAAGACAAAGATAAGAAAGGGAGGGGGAGAGTGGGAAGGAAATGGACACAGACAGGTGACTACCGTACTAGGCCTGGCGACATTTCTGGTAGAGCCGGAGAAAACAAAAGGCGAGGGAGAGGGGTGCAGAAAGGGAGGGGAGGAACAAAACAAGCGACTATCGTACTAAGCCTGACAACATTTCAGATAGTGCTGGAGAGGGTGTTAGGGGTAATGGCAATTGAAACCTATAACATTTCGCCTGCCTGTCAGGCGACCCTCCTGATAGCCCTCTGCAAAACTCTAGGTTGAGAGCTGTAAGGGTTTTAATCAATCTTAACACTTGGCATGCCTCTGGTCCACCCCAAGACTATTGTTCCAAACTATATGCAAATCAGGCTTGGTTCCACCGCAAAAGAAGCTGTCCAGTGCAAACTGCTAGGTCACACCACTTCTGCACAAGACAACATGCCAACACAGGCATGTTTCAGTCTCTTTTGGTATAAAGTATCAGCAGTGCGCGAGGTTCATATGGCGTCATGCCCTTCTTTTAAAATGTAACATTGCCCCAAGGCAAAATTCAGTGTTAGGCGAGTGGGTGTCGGTATACGTACATGCCAGTCACTTGCTCCAAAAATGCAGTTCACATGGTAAGTATTAAACAATAAATAAATAATTAGAGCTCATTACCATAATGTAGAGCCTATGCTAATTAGCCCACTTGCCATCCAGGGCAGCACATACGATCCATGTTTCATTCACACTGCAAGCCATGATGCACACCGACTTCTGTCCACAGTATAATTCTGCGACTGGTTACATATGATGGAAGCCTTCTGTGATTGCGCGGAGGGATTCAAAAATGAAGGGGGATTCTGGGCTGAGCTACTGCCAGTCATCTCTCCAGCCTGTCATATATATGGTATGACACCCAGAATTATCTGCCAATTTATGAATGGCCAACCGGGTGATATAGAAGTCCTTTCCTAATCTCTTACTGCTGTGGGGGATGGTGTGTGATGACTGGGTGAAGATGAACGCAGGGAAACTGAGATTACCTTTTTTGGAGGAGAAGAATCCTTTAACAACCACATTAGCAGGACAATCCTTTTAACAACCAAACTAGCAGGCCAATCCTTTAAAAACCACACTAGCAGGCCAATACTTTCACAACCACACTAGCAGGCCAATCCTTTAACAACCACACTAGCAGGACAATCCTTTAACAACCAAACTAGCAGGCCAATCCTTTAACAACCACACTAGCAGGACAATCCTTTAACAACCAAACTAGCAGGCCAATCCTTTAACAACCACACTAGCAGGCCAATCCTTTAACAACCACACTAGCAGGACAATCCTTTAACAACCAGACTAGCAGGCCAATCCTTTAACAGCCACACTTGCAGGCCAATCATTTAACAACCACACACGTAGGCCAATCCTGTAAGAATCACACTAGCAGGCCAATCCTTTAACAGCCACACTAGCAGGCCAATCCTTTAACAACCACACCAGCAGACCAATTCTTTAACAGCCACACTAGCAGGCCAATCCATTAACAACCACACCAGCAGGCCAATCCTTTAACAACCACACTAGCAGGCCTTCCTTTAACAACCACACTAGCAGGCCAATCATTTAACAATCACACTAGCAGGCCATCCTTTAACAACCACACTAGCAGGTCAATGCTTAAACAACTACACTAGCAGGTCAATGCTTTAACAACCACACTAGCAGGCCAATCCCTTAACAACCACACGAACAGTCCATCATTTAATAACCACACTATTAACCACTGCACTATCAGGCCAATCCTTTAGCAACCAAACTGGCAGGCCAATCCTTTAACAACCACACTAGCAGGCCAATCCCTTATCAACCAAACTAGCAGGCCATCCTTTAACCACCACACTATCAGGCCAATCCTTTAACAACCAAACTAGCAGGCCAGTCCTTTAACAACCACACTAGCAGACCAATCCTTTAACAACCAAACTAGCAGGCCAATCCTTTAACAACCACACTAGCAGGTCAATCCTATCAGAATCACACTAGCAGGCCAATCCTTTAACAGCCACAGTAGCAGGCCAATCCTTTAACAGCCACACTAGCAGGCCAATCCTTTAACAACCACAGAAGTAGGCCAATCCTTTAAGAATCGCAAACAGGCCAATCCTTTAACATCCACACTAGCAGGCCAATCCTTTAACAACCACTCCAGCAGACCAATTTTTTAACAGCCACACTAGCAGGCCAATCCTTTAACATCCACACGAGCAGGTCAATGCTTTAACAACCACACTAGCAGGCCAATTCTTTAATAACCACACTAGCAGGCCAATCCCTTAACAACCACACTAGCAGGCCAATCCTTTCCAACCACACTAGCAGGCCATGCTCTGCCTATTTCCCTGAACAGTGTGGACTAGGAACCAAAAGTGGCCCTGGAAATGTTTTTCAAAGTGGCCCCATATTACACCAAACAAGCAAACCCAACCCCTCAAGTACAGTTTAGCAGAATTCTCCCTCAAGAAAATATGTGGACAATTAGTCCAAATATTGATTTTTAAAGCACATTTGACCCAATGTGGGGGGGATTAAAAGGAAGGTCAATCTAACAAAGAACTGACATACAACCTGTTTTAGGAGTGAGGAATTACATAGTGGATGATGAGAGATTGAAACAAGAAACCAAAGTGCATGGAAGAGAGGGGAAGAGGCAAAGAAATCCAGAGCGCCCACAGAAAAGAAGGCCATGGTATAGCGGCCCACCAGGAAATCTGCAGAGTTCCCTGTAACCCAGATGACCCTTGCATCCAATTGAAGAATAAAGTTAATAATCAAGCAGTCATGTTGGATTCAGAAATGACCATGTCGGCCCAGGTCCTGAGAGCAACCAAAGAAGTATCTTTCCAGTTTCTTCGGCTAAGGATTGCACTGATACATTACCCTAAATCAGAAAGCATATTGGTAGTGGGAGCTTTTACTAAATTCTGCTTTGCCTACCGCAATGCCCATCATATTGTGACCAATAAGGACTTAAAAGGCCAACTGTAGATCTCCTAAAAAAACAGATATCAGATTGGGGGTGTGGCCTTTGAGAAATGGATCCTCGTTCCTCCCCCAGAAATTCATGGTATTGGGACCCACTCTGGGCATGCATTGATTTCAAGTGAGGATGTAGATGCACAGGTGCCTTGATCCCACCACTCCCAGCTACATAAGGATCACCCATTCCTACACTTGCTTTTGAGCAGTGTGATGTCAGGAGCAAGGCCATGATAAAGAGCAGCAATAACAATCAGAAAAGTACACAAAGTATTGAACACAAAAAAGGCACACAAAAGAAAGACTAATTTGATTGGATCTGCGTGAACATCTACGTTTATAATTCATACTAGTCTAAAAAGTGTAACTATGTGATTGGGTATTTAACAACATATGAACAACTAAGCCCTCCTCTAAAAATGACCACTAATAACGTCACTAAATATACGATGTTTCATTGGTTTTCACACTATAGGACCCTTTCATACACAGGTCCACTACAATTGGTTGGCTCTCTGTCTATCTTCAGTATTTTTCCACCTACGTTAGCAGTTTACATGCTGGCCGTCCAGATGCTGGTAAGGTTGCCTTAACCTTAGCTTTCCACCAATTAGCATATCAATCCATCACCACCTCAGAAGTCTACTGTCAATTAGGCCTTTGAACTTCGTCCTTGAGAGTATTCTTAACTCTAAGAAAATTAGGGAGTGAGCAGCACAGTCTGCCTCCATGCATAGGTACAATCATCTTGTTTGTCTACTTCATGCTTCCATGTGACTAGAGACCATAAAATTAAGCCTTTTTGTGTATTTAATACTTTATTCCAATAGCCCTCTGACGTCTTCCTTGTTATGTTCACTCTTCTGATTAGGAGATTTGTTCTTTCACACGATTTTGTATCCAAAGTCAGTTTACTCCAGTTTGATAAGAACTTGGCTTCCTGGGGCTCAGGCAACCTTGCCTTTCTGAGTTTTGCTTCTGTAATGCAATGTCTACTTTTAAAACAGCGACACACTGAACTGAGGCCTTTTGATAATGTCCAACCTGCTTCAATACGCTTAGTAGAAACATCCATACTCTTCTTGTTCCTATGTATACGTTTTGGCGCTTGCTGGAATCTACTTTATTATAAGCTTAGAGCTAGCTTCACGATTACTTAGCCTCTTGCATTTCTTCTGCATCTGTACACGTGTAAAATGATTTAATATCTTCATCTGTTTCTGTGGCATAGGTTTGTACACCTTGAGGCCAAGATGTCACTTATCTTGATGCCTTATAGAATATCTGCATTCTCTGATCACTGCATCTTGTTATGTACTTCATCTTCAGCTTCATATAACATATATTTTGGCAGTGGCTTGTATCCTTACCATTCATCCTTGCCATTTATTGGTTCTATTTCTTCAGGGATTTCATTCAAATGACCAAACATATTTCTTTGTATGTACATATGGTTTCCTCAATGGGTACCTTGGCTCCCGTTTCCTCTTAGGTATTGGTGCTTTCACTGGGACTGGATTGAGTACATATTCTTCTCTTTGTCGATTCAGCTGCTCTGTACATGTCTCATACTTTGGTTTCCAGCATACAGGTAAAAGGGACGGGTCGATTGAGGTGGGGGTACTTGGCTCCTTCTCTACACTCCCCCCTCTAGGCGATTAATCGACCACTTCCACTTCATTCTTCACATCCAGACAACTTGGCCTGAAAAACAACTTTTTTGGGACCCATATCTTGATGACTCCCTTCAGGCATCCAGCTGATTTGACATGCTCATCTTTATCCTATGTCATGAGCCTGCGCTGTCCACTTGGACTGCAATAGATCCATCTTCCCACATATTATTTATGATTCTTTGGATATAGGAACTTTGCCCCTCAGGTGCATGGATATTGGCCTTCACAAAGTGTCTGAACTCTTCGTCTGTCAGATTTTGGGTTTCCATCCTGGTTCGACATCAATCATAATCTTCATTCCTACGGCCTCCTTTGCTGTTTTCTTGCCTTGTGAGTTTTTATCTTGATTATGCAAAATCCAAGCAATATCATCACTTTAACTCTGATAAATCTCTACCATGGTAATCTCTTTGAATAGATGCATGCCTCATAGTCAGTGTGGTTGTTGAGATCCTCGGCCAGAGTCTCAATTTAATTATTAGTGCAATTGAGGCAATGAGCTACCAAATCTCATTACGTGCACCAAATAAAGTAGCAGCCAGATTCACAAAGGGTATCTGAAGGAGCGCATCTCATATACACCTTAATGCCCTTTTTCACCCTTTGCGCATTTGCGCAATTAAGGGGGTATTTCTGAGCATTTTAAAGTGAACCCCAAATTCACAAACAGAATGTGATTTAAGTAATCCTCCTTGTACATTTTGAAATAGGTGCAAGGGGAGGCTCAAATCATGAAAAGGTCATTTCTGACCCTTTCGTGATTTTTATTGTAGTGTGACTGCCGCGATTTAAGCCGAAACTTTCACGCTTGCATTACCATCCTCCGACAGGAACGGAAATGCTTTTTTTGTATGAGCATTTCACCAAAACGGTCTGTTTAAAGACCCATCTTGGTGAAATGTGCTCCAGTAACCACATTCTTGTTGGGTGCCTGTCATACCATAGTGTTGGGGTACGCCAGCGGCTGCCCAGCCTCTTATAAAATGCTCAGGTCACTTTTGAGAATAAGATTACATTAGCATTTCTGAAAGCAGAAATGGAACAAGGGCATTCTCTGCACTCTTTTCGTTTGTGCTACTGTCTGAGAATGTAACCCTTGGTTTATGCCGTGTCACCAACCATCACTTTGCAGATGGTAGACAATTATATTTCTGTGTGTCGTGGAAAGGCAACGTTCGTCTATATCCTTGCCAGTTTCTGATTATTTCCTCGATTTGAGCACTATACAAGAAAGGAAGGAGGTTGTTGACTACAACCTGGCTACTAACCAGGGATAGACGACTAACCAGTTCACATCTGGCGTGTTGGTGCACAGCGTTCAGCCCTAAGGACGGACAAGGTCCGAAACGCACAGGCGAGATTGGACCCATGTATAAACACTGCCTCAGCTCAGAATTAAAATGAACTGTGTTTATTAATGAAAGTAGTGTTCTGTGACGTAACTAGAGTTAGAGGAAATGTGTTATGGCTTGTTCACCAGATATTGGTTATACGGCGACCTTGGAATTTGTGATTGTCTTCTATACCCTTGTGCCAAGGGCTTTTTACCATTGTGCTCCGAGGAATTAAGGGAGAATCAGAGTAACAGAAGAGTAATTACCTTGTGAATAAACTCCAAAGTATATTATAGTAGAATAGTTCTGCCCGCCTTTTCTTAATATTTAACACATTTTCTTCTGTCGCACTTTTAAAATGTAATAATAGAAAAACTGAATATCGACTTTTTTCCCCTGATAACATTATAAATCAAGGTAGATGTTGGTTGTCATCGCTTACTGCTGGAATTACTGCAGCAAATGTTACTTCCTCAGCAGCATCCCTGGGATTTGAGGTAGATATCAAACCTAAGAGGCTGCATGCATCAAAACACTTAAATTGGCTCATTATCAATAGTCTCTCCATCCCAGCAACAAGGATTACATTGCAATCTGCTCTTTTCATTCTTTAGTTTAAGTTTGGGCTTTGTGCTATAGGAATGGGAGAAATGCCCTATTGGTTTGTGTTATAAGCTGCATTTTAAGGCCGCTGAAAGTATTTTTTCGATTCTGTAACAAAACGAATTACAGGAAGCAGAACATGTGACTCCATTTCCCCCACTGCGAAATATTTACATTGACTCCCATTGGAAGAATGCATTATTCCAGTCTTCAAAGCCTTAGGATCAAGCAGTGTCATATTTTCCATTCAGACTTCATCTTTCAAGTAGAAAGTTGAACCTGGTAATCAAGAGAAACTCGTTCTGGAAATGTCTTAAGTAAAAGGAAATCACAAATGGAGAGAGAGGCTTTTTTGGTCCCGAGTGAAATGGTCTTTTTAATTTGTCCGAAGACAAAAAAGAGAGAGTAAGAAAGATCACTTTGAGATCACTCTTTCTTAATCTTATTGTCATGTCACTGCCGTACGCGAGTGCGTGCAGGGGCTGACCGACGCGGCCTGTTGTTTGTGTGTAAGGTACGTGGATCTGTGTCTGTAATTGGGGAGGATGATTGTACTGTGGAGGGGAGGGGGAGACATAGAAGCTAAATGTAAGTGTCTGTGTGGCGGTTGAGGGGGAGTGTTTGGTTGTAGAAGGGAGGAGATGGTTTAGCATGTATGTGTATGTGTTTCTGCTTGTGTTTGTGTATCTGTCTGCGAGGGGAGGGTGGGTTTGAGTATAAATGTTAATGGAAGGGAGGGGGCGGCGAGGAAAGGAGGGTTTGTGGGAACCCCCCAATTTTAAAGATTTGAAGGGATTCTAGGGATATGAAACCCCACGAAATTTGATATGTTTGTATATTGAAGGCCGCACAAAATGAGTCAAATAATAATCCGTCTTTTTGGTGTGCAGCGTTCAATATTCGAGAAAATCACATCGAAGTGCTTTTTCATGTCAGGTCCAGTTTTCTGGAATTGTGTTCCCGTTATCCTTTGAGCTGCATCCAAATGATGGAACTTGTGAAATGGGGCTGTATTTGACTTTTAAGGAATTGTAATATTGTTGAGAATCTGAAAAGTATAACATTGTTTTTAACATCATTTCTATACTGGAATTTATTAGGACTGTTGTAATGTATTATACCTAATGTTGTTTATGTTGGAGAGCATTCTGATAATCAATTTTAGTTAGGTACCCAATCCATAAATGTCCTACAGAAATGTTTTATTGACCCACTCCCGGATAGAAAACCAATTGCAAAACATAGGCTCTACCTAGGTTGGGAAAAGGCATTCATCAAATTTTTGATATACTCATTCTCTAACACTTCTACTGTCAATGAATTAAAAAAAGAAATTGAAGTTTGTAATGCACCAAAATTGCTTTGCAACAACTTTGAAACACAGTGAAATGAAACAGTTCACAAAAGATCACAATACAGAAGAACACATACCTGGATGAGAAAAAAATATTGCACTACACGCTAAAATAGAGACAAATGTAGGATTGGCAGTAGTCACTGTTTAACATGAAGGCTCAAGAGATAAGATCGGAGCATTTAGGCGGGACCTATAGACCTCATGGCGACTGGAGGCAGGACTATTAAGCGGATGACAGGAGCCAGACTCTGACTTTGCAGCAGAATAGTATTAGAGGATAACTCCGATATGGGATCTATCTGAAGATTATCCCCGTGTTAGGCCCAAAGGCACAATAGCCATCAGGTTGATTCCTTCAGAACTTGGGTGTGCTTAAAAGGATCAGAGAGGCAGATCTCAAGTCACTGGGTAGCATTGCTCTCTTAATGCTCGGCAAGGAGTAATTGGGGACTTTGTTCAAAAGGCCTGTATGTATTGAGCAGATAGTATGCAAAATGATCAATTACTCAACTGGGAGCCATGTCAAACCTTTCAGAGATGCCATGATGGGATTCGAAGGTTTGAGGACAAACATTAGCCTAGATGCATTATTTTGGAGGAGTTGCAGCTCTTTGATTGAATCTTTGCTGAGACGGACGAAGAAAGAGATATAATACGCCTTGTGAATTGGGAGTAAACTCGATTAATGCGAGGTTGATTTGGAATACCCTAGTGTTGTACCGGAAAGTGAAAGGTGCTGACAACTTGGCTCTATTCAAAATTGTGCGCTCCTCAAAAAGGGAAAAACCAGATTCAACAATTGCTGTATGGAAGCTTAGGTGTGAAGAAACCCTGGCTCAACTAAATGAAAATACAGAAACCTTGATTCAAAAACTGAATCAAGGAAAGAAATAACTGCTGGACCTGGATTGGTGTGAAAACACAGATGTATGATTTTGGTTCCCTCAAAAGCTAGAGCTAGGATTACGCTCCCAAAGTACTTGGATTTGTTCCCATGTAAGAACAAGAGGAACACTTTTATGAAGTTCTGCATGAACTTATTCAAAACAAAAGAAGTCATGAATTTGACAAAAAAATCAGTAGCTGACGAAAACTGCAGATTCTGCGAGAAGTCGAGTGAAACCTCTTACCATTTGGTCCTGGATTGCCATGAATTAAGAGATGTGAGAACGGTATACCTCGGAAGGGTGATTCGTGAAACACCACATCTAAATGCAGAAGAATGGTGGAGAGTGATGAGAGAGGGAACAGATAAAAAGTTGACCTTCGCAGTAATTTTCTTCCTCGAAAAACTGGCTGAGAAATTAAATGCTAAAGAAGGAAACTTTGATAATAAAAACTGAAAATCAAAAGAATGCAACAAAACGAAATACTTACCCTGAACTAAGTGAGATGAACAAAAATAGTGAGCCAAGAAATTTGCAACGTGTGTAAACTCTGCAAAAAAGAGAAAAATCCTTTTTGTTTTTTTTTCTCTGTTTTATCTACTCTCTTGTGGAATGAAGTAATTGGTGGAAAAATGTTTTAAAGTTTGCAATGAACTAAATGAAATAAAAAAATAAAAATATATATAATAATCCAATCTGGACAGTCCCAGGGTTAAGCAAGCTCAACTTCTAGAGCAACTCATTGGGATACATTTAACTCCTCAGATAAAGGACCCGGCCCAAAAAAGAAAGAGTGCAAGATTCCTCTCAAATGGAAAAATATATAGGTAATATTGAATGTCTAGTTATCACTTCTTGAATCGGCCCAAATATGTATTATTTATTTGAAAATGTTCATTATGTTATATTAATAGGCTTTTATAGTGTGCTAAAGGTACCAGCCCGACTCAATGTGTCAATTTCCCCAGATTTTGTGCATAGAAGAATTGCTGCGTTATTTCACTGCATTTTTATGGAGAGTGCAATGTTAAGGAATATGTTTGTTTGAATATTTAAGGGGCATTGGGGTTTAGGGATGGGGTGGGGGTGTAGAAGAGGGAGACAAGAGGCTTGCCCCCGATCAAAATGGTGCAAAAAATCTGGTGGAAAGGCAGCTGTGAGTCGGCCCAGTGCGAGATGCAGTGGATCCATGCAAAACCCGAAACATAGTCGTTTCAGAGCACCCACTGGTGCAATACCCATGATATGATGCTTTAATTGACATTTAATCCGAGCCCAGAAGTAAATTAGTATGAAGCGACTTTGCTCACGGTCGGTGCCTTATAAAACTCAGAGAAATAATTAAACAAATAAAGAAGAAAGATAATAAACTGTATGCTCAGGTCCCAGTCTCTTGACTAGAGAAAGGTATAGGCACCATGCATAATTCAATGTCACCAATCTGGATTTTAGGAGGATAGAGGACCTGCTGACATCACTAGTTTGGTGTGTCACATTTTCTCTTATGCAAAGTATTCCAATCCACCCATTGGTCTATTGGCCATCGATGCTGAGAAAACATTCCATCAAGGGCAATGGATTTTCTTACTTTAAGTCGTGCCATATTATTAGTTTGATATCCTTTTTTTAATAAATATGATGACCAAATACCATCAATATTATGTGGGTTTAAAAAGGCTAGGGAAGAACCAAGCACCTTTCTACAATGCAATGTAAACTTAGGGTTTTTCAGTTCACACGCCACATATGTCACAACAGCACTTAGAAGCATAGAGCTGTTGGTCTTTGGCTGAAAAAGCTATGCCAGTTTGCCCAAAATGTACAGGGCACAATAACGGTAGAAGGGCAGCGTGTAAGGTGTGGACTTTCTCTAGGAAGAAAGGAGGTATGGCATTCTCTGATTTTCAAACACTACAAAGTCGTTGTCATAATGTCCCACACAGTGCTCTCAAATGTGTTTATTTTTTTTAAAATTGGAAAAAGGTCACTATTGTCTGTTTCCTTATCATTAATGGTTTGTGCTTTGATACAATATCTCTTTAACTAGAAAAATATTATAATGGCAAAATCCTTGAATTCGCTTTCACATGAAACTCAATTGTTGACCAATGGACATTAATTGTGTCGATTTGACCATATGTGATTATATTGTGTCAATAGCTTTCTCCCATTCGCCAATTTGAACTTGAAACTGGGAATGCCGGTTGATAAAGTATTAAATGATGTCTTTCTAGGGTCAAGATTTTACCAACAGTATCCCCTCAACATATTCATCTGATGATTATCTTCAGACTTCTATAACGCATATGGGGAGATGTGTTCTAAGGTATATAAAATCATTATTAATTATAACACAAAGGTCGTGCATTGTATGCATCCTAAATGGAATATTGAACTATAAATTACATTTTCAAAAGAAGACTGGGAAAAGGTATGTATGATAAGGTCCCCTTCCTGACTCTGCCGAATGCCGGGGGCCCGGAAGTACCATGAGCACTTGGATGTTAGACCAGGGAGTGATATGGGGAGGTGGGCAACCCCTCCTCACCTTAGGTTGGTCCACAACAGGGTTTAAGAGACGTTTACATTGGCATACCACACGTCTCTCTCAGGGGTCCAGTCCTTTCTCATCCTCCTCTCCTGTCAAGGAGGACAAGCCATAAAGCAGAGAGCCTGCCCTAAACCCCGGTAAAGCTTGCCATGCTAGTGAAATACATTAACCTCCCTGTTTGAGAGATATGAAGCTCACTGTAGCCAGACCCAAGTTGTCCATGCTCGAAAAACATGTTTTCTCTTTTTAACCTCCTGATATAGTCAATGAAGGTAGAGTGTATCATGCTACTGTTGTCGGTTCACCCAGTGCTTCATAGGAATTATTGTAGCAATTTTGCAGAACTTGCGATAAGCAGAGTAGTTCCACGTCTACATTGTTTCCCTGTGTAACATCCTGAATTCAAAGAAACGAATGCTGGAGGCAAGGTTTAAATACCTCTGTCCCCGAAAGAACGACCAATAATATGCCGGGGAAACAAAGTGTAACATACCACACTCACACTATACTATCAATGAATATGAAAAGCCCACGAACAGTGCCTGTACAATAACATAAAGTTGAGAACAAGTAGTGGGCCAGTTTATGAGAGTGTAAAGACAATTAAGACATATATCAGGGACAAAAAAAAAGAAAGAACATTTGTATAAGAACACAGGTGACTTACCAATGTAACCTTAATATAAGGGGGCAAGTGTTTCAAACTAAAGTGTAGTACTAATTAAATATACAAAATTACATTGTAAGCATCAGTGGTGGCATGAGGTAGGAAGGATGGGGGGAGGTCAAAGGGAGCTCCCTCTTTGGCAAGTGCGTAAAGCTTAAGCTCAGCTTTAAAGAGATCCACAATTGGTCTGGCTAAGATTGTTATGGGCAATGGGTTCAAGTGGAGTGAGGCAAGTAGGGAGAGCCAACTAGCATGTTGTCTGTAGGTGAAGTGGTGGAACATCTGGGTAGGTTGTAGAGAGTGCGTGCAGCAAATGTAAGGACTTTGTCTAGAGGGAGGAAGAAGTAGAGATGAAGGCTAAGGAGTAGGCTAAGCAGTAGTCCCGTTTGCTGATCACAAGAGGGGAGAGTAAAGTGGGTAATAAGAAAAAGTACATATTTTCCAAATGTTGAGGATGTCAATTTGAGGCGAGAGGCAGTGGTAGTAATGCATTCGTAGGTGTCTATCAAAGAGGACCCTAAGATTGCAAGCCTTGGGTGAGAGAACAAGAAGGTTAGGGAGGAAAGAAATAGGAGAATGTAGGGTAAGGATGGCATCGGAAGCTGGGAGAAACATGACATTTGTTTTTGAAGAAGTTCAGCATGATGCAGTGGAGATCCTTCCAGTGATAACATCCTTGGGGAACACCGACAGGGAGAGGGATGGGGTGAGAGGTTTGTGAGTTCCAAGAGATTTTAAAGGATCAATCTTGCAGGTAGGAGTTTATCCAGACAAGAGCCTATTTGCGGAACCCAAGGTCCTGAAGAGAGAGGAAGAGAGAGGTGTGGTCAGCAGTGTCAAAAGAAGCAGAACGTTCCAAAATATTAGCATAGAAGACAGTTTGAAGTGGTGAGAATTAGTGAGACAAGTGGAGACATACATAAGTGCAGTAACGGTGGAGTGTTTATGATGGAAGCCAGATTGAAGTTGATCTACAAAGCCATTATCCTCAAGATACTTAGTGATCTGGACGACGGTCAAAAGCTCAAGGAACTTTGAATAATAGGGAAGGAGAGAAACTGGGTAATAGTTTGTTAGGACATTTGGGTCAGTAGTGGCTTTCTTCAATAGGGGATAGATAGTTACAGATTTGAAGGAGGCAGGGAAGAGTTCAGTAGAGAGAGATCAAAAAACTCAGAGAGATAAGGGCAAGTGATTGAGTCTTTGACCATTTGGGGAGCAAAAGGGTTGATAGGAGAGCAAGGTGGGTTTGCACTGTAGAGGATGGGTAATACTTCATTAGGGGGGGCAGTGGAAAAGTATAGAGTGTAGAAAAGATGGAGAGAAATGGTGGACGGAAGGAGGGTTGGAAAGGAAGAGATAGGAAGGTTGTGAGAGTATCACAAATGTTAGAGATTTGTGATGAATCCAGTGGAGTCATCACTGATCACCTCCTCCCATGTTGCCAGGGGACATCAGTCGCTACCTGATCCTGACCCTGGGTCGAGGCTATTAGAGCAAGGATCACATGGGAGGAGACAACTACTGGGGGAAGTAGTGACTCCATCGGATGAGACGCGGTATTCTCCCCTTTCTCCTGAGGAAGACCCTATAATACTAGCACTTAATGGCTTGTTGTCATCTAACCGGTCCCCCCTATAGTAAAAGTCAGAAAACCTTTCTTCTGTATCACTGTAGTCAAGCCCCCATCTATGACTAAACACTCAAAACTCATACATAACATCTTCTGGTTTTGATGTGTCTTCATGTGAGACTTTTGAACAACAAAATCCAAGAAAAACAGTAACATCTATGGACTTCGTTGGGGGCGTGGCTTAAGGGCCATGTAGCAGGACGTGTCTTTTGCGCTGCTGATACAAATTGATCCTGCGGAAAATATGCAACAGAAACATACTGCAGTATGTGTGAAGGAGCGGTGCTTGTTCGAGGGACAGCTGGTGCCTTTAAAAAGGCAATCCGCCTGTGAAAAGTCGAGTGGACGATTGTATCCAGGGATCGGGACTTGGAACAAAATGGCCATCGGGAAGACCAAAGGAAATTGTCAGAGACTTAAGCAGATGGTCACGAAGCTGAGTGTGGCTGCTACAAGAGTGTGCTGTGGATTGGATGGCTGAAGCCAGGAGCGCCGACATTGTATTGCGTATGATACATTGTTGCAGTCGGAGTGCTTAACGTGGAGAAGCCCAGCCGCAAGATGGTGGCAGCTGAGTGGGGCTGTGGTTCATGAACCAAAACTAATGCCAGAGAAGTGGCTCAATGAAGGTATGCAGAGCGGGAAAGGATACGCCTGCCCCCTAAAAGGCAGTGGAGCGAGTGAATGCTAAACAAACACCTGAGCTCCGTATGTCCAGGTCCGTTCTGGCTACATGGATTTTACGAGGACAGACACTGGTAAGGAAGGGCACGGCACCCCAGTCCAGAAAGTAAGGAAGAGGTTGGAAAGAAGAGTGAGTGCACATTCACATTGAACATGCGCAGAGACCCCTAAGAGGGCATTTCTGTCGAGGGTGGCAGGGCTGGAGCGCAAGGACATATTGTGGGGGCAAGACAGGCACTGGCCAAAAAGTAGAGGTGCAAATATGAGCCTACATTGATGGCAAGGGACCCTGAGATTGCACTCCCCCATGGAGAGACTTGTCACCTGTGTCTGAGAGGGAGGGGCCCACAATCAGCTGGCGCAACCCAGATAGCATTGTGAGGTTACTGCACATGTAACTTTAGGCCTTCCCCAGCCCGGATCCTAATGGCAAGATAACATACAGTGGCACAAGGAAACAGGCTGAGAAGCAGAAAGGTCGGGCCACTGCTGCATGACTCATCCAGGCGAACATTGGGGAGAAGAGGGGGACAAGCAGATGTTGGTTCCTAAGGGGATGCACTTACCCCCAAAGCAACACTACCCCACGGAGCAGGCAAGATACAAGGTGGAGGCACCCCACACTCATTTGGGTGTCAGACACAAGCAAGTGGCGCCGGTGAGTGGGGGGATCGAGATAGCCTGGAGAGACTGGCATGAGCGAGGGGGGTGAACTATAGAACATGCTACACCCTGAAGATTCTAGATGAAAGTAACGCAGTGTGACAGGCCCCACTGGAAACATGGGGGGCTGGAGGAGCGAGGGCACACAAGGTCCCGTGGAAGAATCCTTTTATGCTAATACTGCCTACATACAGGACTTCGGGCACCCTAAGGGTCGAGAGACGAGACTCAAAAGCTCAGGAAGCAGCCGGGAGGAGTGCAAAGCTACTGTGAGAAGCCTTGTGCAGCCTTGAACGGTGGAAAATATTGAAGGCCCTGGGGATTGGTAGACAGCTCGACAGCATTGATGGCAAGCAAAAGCAATAAAGGCAAGGGCAAGCAGACCATCATGGAAGCCTTTGTAAAAAACCTGGAAGGCACTGGCGACGACGTAAGCAAATCTAAAGAGAAGACGCAGACTAAGATCCACACTGAAGCTGCAGACCAGGGGAACCAGCAGATTTTAAATGCCATAGCCGGATATAGAATCTAAAATTGATGAGGTCATGATAGACGCTGCGCTGTTGCGTTAGGATGCACAGGGACAGGCAGAGCGTACAAGCAAACTCAAAGCCCAAGTACAGGGAAACACTGCAGAGAGCAAAAAAACATCTTAAGAAGTTGATAACATGCGTCAGAAAGTGAAGATGTTGGAGGATAGAGCGCGAGAAGCTGAGGGAAGGGCGAGGCGCAACAACATAAAGATTGTATGTCTGCCAGAGGGAACAGAGGATACAGACCCTATAATTATATAGAAAACCTGCTGCTGCAAGAGCTGGGAGCTGAAAACCTGACCCAGGGATTTACTATAGAAAGAGCCCACGGCTCCCTGGTCAGAAAGCCGCTGCCAGGAGCGCCGCCGAGGTCCATTATAGCTAAGGTCCTCAATTATAAGGACAGGAAGACGATCCTAGCATTCTCCATTAATGGAGGAGACATACAGAGGGCCTCTGCGAAGTTGGCTATATACCCGGACTACACCTTCCAGGTACAGAAAAGCTGTGTGCAATTCATTGCAGTGAAAGGGAGATTGAAGAAGGCGGGGATCAAATACATGCTTATCTACCTGGCTAAGTTGAAGGTACTCCACAATGGGAAAGCTTTGTTTTTCGAGGCGCCGTCAGATGCACAAGACTGGATGGACAATGCTAAGGTCCCACCGCTTGAGGAATGAGCAATGGGAAGAATGAAGAACAGGAAACTGGGTGACAGCGACGGAGGATTGGAACAATCAGAACACTCGGACATTAAAGAAACTGAAAAGCTGTGCCACGGTGCAGCGATATAATCCTGCATCCACATGATGTGCCTTATGCGGGAGCAATAAGAACTAGACACGAGAAAGGGGACCTCCTACTTCCCAATATCGTTTTATAGGGTACACGTTGTACCCACCTGTTGGTTACCAGGAGCCCCGGATTGACGGGGGTTCGCGGAGCAGAAGCGGGATGAGTCTGAGCATGCATGGCATAGCTAGAGACTTACAGTTAAGGGAAGTTTAGTTAGATGTTGGTTGGAGGGCAGAAGCACAACAGTTGAAGGGGGTTTTGTTATATGTTGGGAACAGAGGGGAAGGGATGTGGGAGGACGGATAGGAAAGGGGGGAGCCGGTCACAATAGTAAATATTCAACACACTATCCGGGAGGGAGTTGGGAGCAGTCTTAAGGCTGCAACAGTTGGCCGGTGAACAGCACAGGATGGATGACGGGATAAAAATCTTGACATGCAATGTCTGAGAATTAAATAGCTATATTAAACAGCTGAGGGTATTTGCTTATTTGACAAGACAAAATGTCAGGATAGCCCTGCTGCAGGAGACACACCTGAATGCACAGAAACTTAAAAAATTGGGATGCTCTTGGGGGGGGGTTGTGGGGGTGGTGGGCTCTACATATTCAACTTAACGCAAGAGAGGTCTTAATATGGGTTAACCCCGCTATCCCATTCAAGAGATTAGATATTAAGACCAATGATGAGGGGAGGATGGTGGTCTTACATGGCATGCTGGAAAATTGGGAGGTATGCATAGCCAACACTTACGCCCCTAATCATGACGCCACTGTATTTTTCAGGTTGTTGTATGTACCATTGGGCCCCTTCAGGATAGCAAGTGTTAAACGGGTTGGTGATTTTAACTGTACCTTGAATCCCACTATTGATCGGTCCGAAACCAAATATAAAAGGCTCGCCCCACCGGCAAAGGTCCTCCGTACCCTCAAGCAACACTTTCAGCTTGAGCACATATGGAGGTATAGGAGAGAATATTCACACTATTCACCCACCCATACAGTCTACACAAAGCTGGATTATTTGTTCATGGTGCAGGAATGCGTTGGGGAATTTGTGGGGACGGAATACCAGGCGAGGGTCCTGTCAGACCGTGCTCCCCTGATGGTGGATTGTAGGGTGGCACCCCCCCATACTGCCTATACCCACGTGGAGATTGAGAAGCAAGGCATTACAGGATAAGGCCTTTCTAGAACACATCAGGAAAACCAGGGCTGAGTTTGTGGAAACTAATGAAGGCAGCATGAAACAGGTGGGCGTGGTGTGGGAAGCTGTCAGGATTACATCTAGGAAAGCCCACTTTAAACGGTCTCTCACTCATCCTGCCATGTTTCCAAACATGCACGGCGGGGGACATTCTGAGTTCAGGCATTCAAATGTTGTGTCCCACATTAGTTCCGCTCATGTAAACTCTGCCTCTCCAACTCATGCACATCCTCGGTCTCGAATACCATACAACTGGAGGTTGCCATGGCGACTGTGGCGTCCATGCAACGCGCGGCCCGCGTAAGGGGCAGACACAGCAAGGCTGACGTGCGTAAGGATACTTAGCCTCCCGGTTCACACAACCCGCCACTTCTGATTTCAAAAGAATTGCGGCCTTTGTAGACTTTGAATACCTTACTTTTACTCGTTGTCTGAACCTTGCATCCCCTTACGACCTTGCCTTGCCTAATCCTTGTGTCCAGAGCCTCTTTGCTGTGTAACAAAACTCAGACTGTTTACGGATTGAGAACACTCAATACTTCCAGCCTCTCTTTTTTGCTTGCAAGCTCCCAACCCAGACGGCTCAATCTTCACTCTTCTGCTAATCGCTTTGAAACTGTTATTCCTCAAACAACGCCAACTTGGAACGGATTACCTGTATTACCCGGAAACACGGAAATGTCCTCCAGTGACACTCCACTAATACACAAGAAGGTATAAAGAAGGTCTTTTCAGATTATTACAAGGAATTGTACTTTGACCCACATAGGAGATTCAGGATGTACTAGACGTAATCACACTGCCGAGGCTAGAGAAGCAGCAGCATAGTATTCTAGAAGAACCAGTTACACCTGAGGAAGTCTTAGCCACCATTAGAACATTGCACTTGGGAAAAGCACTGATACGGGCGGCCTGCCGGGGGAGTTTTATAAGGCTTATGCAGACACATTGGCACCACTGCTTGCCAGGGTGTATAATGAAGCATAAGAACTGGGCATTCTCCCGGGATGTATGCGAGATACTGTGATCATTCCACTCCTCAAACCGAACAAAGAAGACACGGATTGTAGCTCTTATAGACCACTGTCCCTATTAAACCAAGATAGCAAGATCCTGACCGCACTCCTGGCGAACAGGCTTAGGAAAGTGATACCGGTGCTGGTCCATCGTGACCAAACAGGATATGTCCCACGTAGGAGCATACCCGGGAATTTGAGGAGACTGCACCATGTCATCTTCTGTACCAACGACAGGGCAGAACAGTGCGCTGTTGCCTCTTTGGACGCCACCAAGGCGTTTGATTCTGTCCATTGGGACTGGTTATATGCCACCATGGCAAAGATGGAGATAGGTCTGAAGTACATGAAGTGGGTAAGATTGATATATATTCGGCAGATAGCAAGGGTTAGGACAGGCGCCACGTTCTCCAATTTATGGGTATTACATAAAGGGATGAAACAGGGTTGCCCGCTGTCCCCAATGTTATACATACTGGCTGTGGAGCTTGTGGCTGCACTTCTGAAGCAGGAATACAGTGACACAAGCATAGAGATAGATAGGGTGAGGCATGTGGTGTCAATGTGTGCTGATGATATGTTACTGTACCTCAGGGATCCAGAGGTAAATTTGCGTTGGAGGTGCTGGACAATTTTGCTACGCTGACAGGGAGCTGGATTAATAAGAGTCTTGCCTATTCCCATTGGCAGAGACAGCAGCAGTTAGAGAGGCGGAGCATGCTGGTGCTACCCTTGCTGTGGAGTATCATTTAGATATCTGTGGTTAAATATATATTGCTACCCTTGGCAGGAGCATGAATCTCACATGATTAGGGCCAGGGAGGGATTGAACAAATCAATGGAGTTCTGGGGCAAGATACCCCTGTCAATGGCAGGCAGGGTGGCATTATTAAAAATGGTGGTGTTGCCGAGACTAATGCACTTCTTTTACAATGTCCCATATAATATCCCTAAGAAGTTATTTGCAAAACTAGATAAGGGATGCAGGGGCTTCCTATGGCAAGGGGTGAGGCACAAAGTGTCATTGAATGCCCTGCAAAGGCCATATGCAGAGGGAGGACTGAGGATCTCAAACTTTGAACTGTATTTTCTGGCATGCCAGCTACAGTATGTGGTGCAATTGATGGCAGACGACCTTACTGGGGACACATTTCTTTTACAACCAGCATTTCAAAAACTATTCCTCAGGGACCTGATCTGGATTTCCCCGAAGGAGCAGTGTAATCACCCTCATCTAGTGAAATTGGGGATCCAATTATGGTGGAGGACATGTAGATTAATGGGAATGGGGGACCCGATATCGCCACAGACATCTTTGGCGGCAATGGTGCCAGATATGCACACGGGTATAGGAATAGACTGAGGACATATTGGGTTGTCAGTGGGATTGCGACGATAGGAGACTTAAGGAATGATGAGGGATGGCTAGATTTTGCTGGGCTGAGGGAGAACACGAACATACATGAGGGCCAATTTCTACTGCACAGGGCCATACTATGTATAATAAAAGACAGATGGCCAGCTGTTACTCATGAGACGCTTGGAAGTGAAGATATGGAAACACTCATAAATACCTCGGATGGGAGGCATGCTGTTTCCAGAATTTATGAAGTATTGATCGATTGTTTCTCGAGAGCACAGCTGAAATGCAAGAGAAAGTGGAAGGAAACTATAGCGACATTCAAAGGAGCCTCGAGTCATGTGTGTCCTAGATGGAAAGAGGTGAATGCAGGATTGATTCATATGTTTTGGGGCTGTCGAGTGATACAGTCTTTCTGGGGAAAGGTGGCGAGTAAAGTATCTCGAGATGGCATTTCTTTGGATATCCAACCTCCGGAGACCTGCTTGTTGGGCCGGTTTAAGAGGAATGCTAAGCAGAATACCATGCCAAAGATGAAATACCCCATTTATATACTGGCTAAACATAGCATAGCAATGCGATGGAAAGCCACAACAGAGCCCAGCATTGATAGATGGTGGGAAGACCTGGGGAAGTGGTCAATGGCAGAAATGGGGGTGTGGGAAAAGGTGGTGGGGATGCATGGACAAGAATGTGGAACGGACATTCATCAATGGACTGAATTGACAGTGACATTGTTTGATGAACGGGGAGCGGATGGGGCTATCCAAGGCACACACGAAGAAGTTGGGGACAGTGTTGTGGAATGAATAAAAGTTAGGAAATGACCAGGCAAGGGAGGGGGGCGGGGTTGGGGAGTTAAAGTTAATGACATGGTGCAAGTATGAAGCATATGATTATGTAATTGTTGTTGGATTATTGATTGTGGTGAAAAAAAAACATCTTTGGACTTCAACTCCCAGAAACCCTCAGGTACTAAGATGAGGAAGAGGAAGAAGGAGTTTATGATAAACCAAGAGAAGTCTAATGTGCAGGCTAGTTGTTTTACTGGATCTAAAGTAAATGCAACATTTTAAAATGTAATCCACACTAATGAAAAAGGCAATGCGGGAGAGAACAGTGCAAGAGAAAGCAGTGCGAGAGAAAATTTGCAAATTCAGCTGCGGCTCGTGAACGCAAGGCACACATACATGTGTGGCGACAAGGGAGGAGAGGTGCAACAGGCACACATGAATGACAGTGGGAGCATTGGTAACCGCAGAAGAGCTCCTAGAGGTACAGTCGTGCAGAGAGGCACAGCTCTCCATTCCAGGCCAGAAAGCCAGCGAGTGATCGCGGAGCTGCAGGAAACACTGGGGAACGTCCGCACAGTGTGAGAAGCCAAACCAGTGAGGAAGCTTCATCGCAGAGGCAAGCCAAGATTCAGAGATGCTGGCAAAGAGCAGTGACTCTGCCCAAAGTCCTTGAGGACCCCGGGGCGTACAGACACGCATGAAACCGAGTGACTGAATGGTATGAGATTGCTAATACAGACAATACTAAAAATTGGTTTGAATGCAGATAAAGTCCAATACCAATTCAATACCCAATAAGAAGAATATTTGAATGCAGACAGGACAAAGTGAAGCAACATACCCCAAACAAGTACAGATGCATTAGATGCTAGTGTGGGGGAAAGTTGAAGCAAGTCAGATAGCACAGTGAGCTGAGTGCCCCACCTGATATCTATGTGCAGCCTGCTGTGGCAGGTTCGAATCTCGGCGTTGTCAACTCAGCCTTTCATCCTTTTGAGGTCAATAAATTGAGTATTACTATGGGGGTAATAATGTGATCTGTTTCAGTGCTCTGAGACACATTATTATTATTAAGTGTTATCATAGGCAAATATA
Organism: Ambystoma mexicanum; assembly: GCF_040938575.1. Classification (NCBI taxonomy): domain Eukaryota; kingdom Metazoa; phylum Chordata; class Amphibia; order Caudata; family Ambystomatidae; genus Ambystoma; species Ambystoma mexicanum. The sequence goes on along the minus strand of NC_090940.1, from coordinate 240,643,397 downwards.
GCAAGCACCTCAGGGAATATGCTACTTTATAAATAAGAAGTTCTGGCAAGTGAGTACACCAGGCAATCCACAAATGTTACAAGAAATTCTGACATTGTGGGAAGATACCTGGCAGAGGAGTATACCAGGGGAACTGAAAACCCATAGAAGGATTCCTAGCAATGGAGTATACCAGGCCATTCGCAAAAGTCATAAAAATAACTAAAGAAAGACTGTCATGGAATTAATTCAAGCAATAAGCCCCAAGCCGCGTAATGCCATGGGGCCCATAGTTATAGGCCTGAGTGAAGGTAGAGCCTTAACAAAGGCACCGGGGCATTATCTGACTCGGTAATGCCCCCGCAGCGATTGGCTTATTGCTATTAGTACCCCGGCCCACAAGACTGTGCCCTATTTCGAGCCTCCTCATTGGCTGAGGGGCTGCCACCACCCCTGCGGGGAACCAACTATAGGGATCCCGGCGAGGGATTCCCGGTCAGCTAAAGCCCCAGCGAGTGCCAATCAGAATGTTTGTTACATTCTGATTGACCCTTGCTGGGTACTAATGTTTGAACAAGAACTTTGTGAGTCCTTTACAAAGACACAAAGGAACTATTGGATAAAGGGACACTCTTGCCATTCTACCTAAAAATCCAGGAGAAGGGAACCACCCTCTGGATCCAAGTGTATTTCCTTGGAAAACACTTTTGTTGGAGTCATCTTTATATTTTTGGTTGTGAACAATGTTTGCTTCCCTCAAGTCAAAGACAATTTCTTGCACCCTTTTTTGTTTTGTTTCTAGTGTGAGGGTCAGCTTAGAGCGTTTTGGACACAGGGACGGATTTAAAGTGACTGACTACTTGACACAGACAAATTTTTAGTTTAGTTTTCTAGGTAGGGAAATTCCTCTTTCGAATATGGCTTGAGAGGTGTTTTTCCAACCCACTTCTGTTTAATGAAATGTCTGACTTTAAGAATACCATAACTTTGTGTCCGGGTCTCTTTCTGACTCCTTAGAGATTTTGGAGGAAAGGTATTGCGCACAGCCATTAGCAGATGGGGAGGATGTGATGGATGTGAGCACAGACTGGAGGGTAGATTAACATTTGAGGGCTGATTGCAAAGGTAGAACATTTGGATTGTGAAGTAGGAGGATTTGGTAGATTGCAGTTCAGAAGTTAGGGCACAAGCGAATGTAGAGACAGTGACTGTAATTTGTGCCAGTGTTGTAGGTCACATAAAACATTTGTTTTGAGGGTCTCAATTTCAGCAGTGCTCCAATTGTGAGGACGGAAAGATGTGAATGTTCGAGCAGGATACTGTTGGTCAAACAGAGAGTGGAGTTTTTGGAAAGAAATACAATAAGAGAAAATAAAACATATGAAGATTTTTGAATTGGAACTAAAAAAGACAATTTGCAGTTTACCCGGCTAAACTTTACAGATGTGAAGTACTACTAAAAGAACTCGAAGTGTCCGCAAGCATGTGTGTTACGTAAAACTTTAAAAATGTATTAGGGTCACAGGCCGTAGAGGCTGTTGTATGTATATTGCCCTTGAAGAAGTTCCTAATAGTAAATTGCCAACATACAAGGAACAAATTATGTTGAGTATAGTTATGAGCGCCCACATTGATGTGATTGTTAAATAACAAGTCCATGAAAAGGAGTTAAGCAGAATATAACACTGTTCTTACATACAATCAAGATGGGTACTTCTAATGGGAATAGTGCAATAGTTAGTGTGAAATTGTGAACGTTTATATACATGTTTATACTGTAAGGAATTGACTAAGAGATCTCATTTTTGACTGTTTGTGTATGATATTAATTGGTCATTGCTGTATTTGACCAAGTCACTCTTGTGGGACGCACTGGTCACTTTTTCAAGCCCAGGTCACGTTTTGATGTTTTTGACTATGTGTTGCTTATGTCATGTTGAATAAATAGAATCGAAGAATTGATTGTGTTGTGTTCCAATGTGAAGGTTGAATGTGTTCCTTCACAAATAGGTGTCCTTCTTTAGCATTTCTGCTTATGTACTGACTCGATCTATTTTTCCACATGAATACCTATCCAATGATTTCTATATAGAGTTGGAGGTTAGGGCCCTAAGAGTGTGCTTTCTCTACAAAATAATGTACCAGTAATAGAAAGCCCTTGTTAAAATATTAACACAGCATTAGGATGGTGTAGGTCCAGAGGTCGGTCCCTCAAAAGTAGGGTTTTGAAAAACTGAGCAGCCAGCCTTAGTACAGAACATAAATCGTTAATGTGAGAGGTGGAGGTGATTACGGGGGCAAATTTGACACCTGGCAAATGATGTATAAGCAAAGGTGGGAGACATCTCCATCCCTCAAACACCTATTTGCAACACCCATGTTTCATATAAATGTATTAATGCTCTGCTAATGTGTATACTTTGAACTCCATGTGTGTCCGTCCTAATGCCTTCTTTTTCCTCTGCCCCTCTAGCGAACTGTTCACTCTCCCTCTCCCAGCACCGAGCAGAGCCAGCTCCCACCACTACTGTCAGTTCAGTGTGTGTCCTGTTCTCACGGAAATGCAGCTATTCATTTTTGCAAGTCGCGATTATCGAGCCCTGACAAACTGTGCTCATCCAAGAATGTTACACCAAGGCCTGCTTCAACCTTAGTACCCCATCCATCTCTGCTGACTTACTCATCCCATTTCCAACCCCTCCCTGCCAGGACGCGGTCCCCTGAACCCATGACCCCTATTTCTTTTGAACGCATCTTGTCAGCAGACCAAACCCCGCATCACCTCATATTCACCTACCATATTCCTAATCTAGAGTGGTCATATATTTTGGTAGCACTAACACCTGTCCCCACTCTGTTTGAAAATGTAAGACTCCAAAGGCTGCAAATCAAAGATCAGCACTTCTGATAAGGCATCTGAAAGCAATGACCCCTAACATATGCCCCCATAAAAATACCTGTCGTAATGCACCTATTTCACACCAATAGCACCCTCTCATGCAGTGTTTTGCTTACAGTCATTAGTTTTTGCATGCCAAGTTTGTTATTTTGCATAGATCTCATTCCTTCCTTAGTGGGAGTCGTATTTGTTCTATATATTTGGGCACAAGCATGCTAAGGCAACTGCAGACCACGCAGTTGCTTTCATGCTGTTATCCATCTGACCCTCTCATGCCCTCATCAGTGAAGGATGCATAAGACCGTGCCGACCTAAAGTGGGAAACGGGGATACACAGTGTTACGCTGTATGGCATCCCCCAACAGGCACTTCTTGCAAAAAAAGAATTGACAAAGAGGATACATTTGAAAAGGCAATTTGGATATTTTATTAGTTTTGAAATTCAAGTGAAATAGATTTCAAGTGGTCATGTACATTGTCCAAACATCGTGGAAGATACACACTGTTGGTAATCATTTAAAACGGGAAATCAACTGTTCAAGGAGGTCATTTTTTGCTGGACAGGGTATGTTTGCAATTTTTGTGGCAATGTATGCGTTCTAGGAATGAAATCATGATCGATTTCATGAGTATGCATGTCCAACGCAGTCAAAGTGAGATCTTTCACAAAATGGAATACCATTTCCTTGTACATCGGCTTGACAATCAATTTTTTGCTTCTTTCTGCAAAGGCCATTGTGTAACGAAGCATCCCAAGGTTTCCTGCAGTTCTCGATTGTTGTCTACCTATGGTCCTGTTATGCACTAATACCGCTAGTAATGTTTGATATTGCATACCGTCTATGCCGAAATGCAACCTCTTCGGCCTGTATTTTAGGCACATATTATGGAACACCTCCAAATCTCTGGCGTGAGAGATTTCTGTGAGTCCCTTCAAGTCTCCTGAAAGATTTTTTATCAAATACGATCTTCTCAAGAGCTCTGTGTGGAGGTGAAGATGGCACCAACGACTTCTTCTTGCGTTCCTGTTCTTCTGATAAACGACCATGTGCACATTGGTGAAAATGTTGGTTTTCTGTCCACGAATGAACGTTGGAACAGTGGTGCATCAATGAGTGCCATTTTTCGAGCAGAATTTCCACAGACCCATCACACGTTTTGGAGCCCCACCAAAGATGGTTGCTGAAAGACTGGGACCACTGTAAAATATTTTCAGAACCCTTTTTTTTACCTGCAGCTGTGATTTTTGTATTGATTGATTTGGCAATGTGCCATACATCAAATTGATGGCGAATGTTGGGAAACTGCTCTTGCATGGCCTTGGCTATCAAAACATGTCTGTCAGTGGCTATGAGGTCTATTTGCATTCCCCTCAATTGAAGGTGTTCGATGGATTTTATGAAACCATGTTTCTCCATGGCCACTGAGGATGTATATTTCGGACACCTGCAAGTTCTCCGAACTAACCATTTTTTTTAGTTTCGATGTTCTGAAAGTGGTATGTGCAGCACTTTGCTGAAAATCCTGGGCTGTCACACTGTCCATCGCCAGCTAGCCTGAACCGCTTCCCAGAAAATGTCCTTTCGATTGACATTTGTTCAATTTTCCAGGCTTGACTAATAGCGGGAAATTGAAATTCTCTTTGATATTTGTAGTACTGCGTTTTAGCAAGGAACTGAAGTCCCACAAATTCACAGAAACTGGACAACTTACTAAAAGTAGAGCAACTGAAAAGTAGAGCTGCTGAACACAGTAGAATTCGATCTGGTACTTTGCCCAGCTCGGTTGAGCGGACCATGAAAATGTATGATGGAGGTGGGCACAGGTGGTTTGGATTTTGAGGTTAGTGTCTTGTACTACACGAGTCACAATCGTCAATGGCTCCCCGCATATTTTGCCCCTCGCTGCATGCACCCATTTCAGCATTAGTATAATCTCCACTAGGCAGCTGTCAAATACAATGTATTTATGCTCCTTTATTAACTAATCGTCCTGCATGATTGTGGATTGTGACTCAACTGTGGTGGACACTTCAACCGAACTAGGCAAACTGAAGTCGAGATCTTTGGCAAGTTCCTTGGACAATTGCGTTGAAGCTTCAGTCTGTGTTAGTTCAGCTGGTGTTATTTGCACACAAATTGGAGAAGCTGTCAACAACGAGTGTTTATTGGGTGGACCTTGTTTTGCTGGTGCAGATTGTGTCAAGTGGTCCTCGTGGAATTGCAATGAATCTTCATTATATTTCATTTCATCTTCACCTTGTAGAGCTCTCACATTGTAGCAATGGTCCAACAACACTTTACTGGCTTTGCCGGTCACATTCAATTCATTTTCTGGCCAATGGGCATAAGCATCTCGAGTCTGCTTATTGACTGTACCACGCTGCGCCTCAAGTAGTAGTTGCTCCATGGTGAAATCTGTTTGGCAACTGCATTTTTGGTTTCATTTGGTGTTTGTGTCTTTATACTTATTTTCCTTCTGGGCCTCTAAGAGATGGGTTGTAAAAACATGTTCAATTTGAATCATACAGACAGTAGATAGTACTTTAAATAGAAAGAAAACAAAAAAAAATAGTTTGTTATTTGCCCTTGTTTTCTTGATTTTCTGTGAAACCGTGGTCCTCTCTGTAACGACCGCACCAGCAAGCTGGTCCACCACCTCTGATCCATGTGCCCCCACTTCTAATTCCTGACCTTGTACACATTCCTTGAACAGAACATTGATTAAAAAAAAAAGGAATCAAACATTTAAAATCTTTCATCGCACACATGGCTTACATAACCTCGTAAACATTGTACACCATTTAGTCAAAATATACATTTCGATTTTCACCTGATTGATGGCAAATGTACTTGATCGGAGATCACTGTGCCAAATATAGTGATTTGAATGTTGCCCTCAAACATTTTGCAATGTATTCAGCATTAGGGAGAATTAGTAATGTTGGGACTGACATGATAAAATTATGAAAGAATGCATGTTTATATGAATGTCACTGTCTGATAGTATTCTATGTAGGATTTACTTTCTTTCATTCTTGGGAACTGTCAGTACGAATACCTCATACTCTGGACCAGCTCCAAAGGATGATGAGATTGTAGTCGAGGTACCAGCATCCCCTTGTTACACAGTACTTGTTTCATATGGATGAAAACAGCGAAATGGAACAGAGACAATGGGATGCAGACAATGGATCATATAAAGAGAAACACTTCAATGACACATAGTGTAAACAACCGACTGGATACATAAACAATTTCACATTATTTGAAATTCAAAGCATAATGCAACCTCGTAATTGAAAAGTAAAAATAAAATACCTGGTAGGTGCTAGAAGCTGTGGTTCACTCAGGAAAAGAAAGGATGCAGTTTCTTGCTCCTTCATTTTCAGTGCATTGTCACAAAGTCACAAAAGGGAAAATTTGATTTGCATTAGACATGTGGGAAGATCCAACTCTTGATAATATGATCTGCTGCAAATCTGTAGGGCTCACCACTGGTATACTGGACATGTCGGTGTTGTCGTCACTTGTGAGGGTCTGTGCTCCAGTCAGTATGCTCTCCTAAAAAAAGGACATGTCAAGCATGCGTTTATGAAAAGATTATGCTTCTTTTGAAGGGCACTAAGGCATTGTTTTCTATGGTCATAATTACTTTCTATAATGCTCCATAAACCAGGGACAGATGTGTAGTAAAATGTGGTAAAGTTACAAAGTGATACAGTTTGGTAAATATGCAATTCATCATCCGGGACTCACCTGAGGCAGTGTGTGCACGAATAGAGTTGGAATTGCATTGAGAAGCAATTTTCAAGACATTCTTAGTTGATGCTTTTTTGTGTTCTGCGATTGGTTGTACATATCCCGGGTAAAGTGCAGGCTGCAGATGCAAAATCGATTGGCCCTCGAGTCTCCCAAGACATTCTCGACTCTACTTTCAAGCAGGTCCACTGGAAATCCACAACATTGAACCCATTCTCTTATTAAAAAAAGGGACAGAACCCTGGTGAATGGAGACACACTTGTGTGGATTGCATGGGCGTGGCCTGCTTCACGGGAGCCTGCCCGGAGACACTGGGTCTGGGGAGGCCATGTGTACAATGGCCCCTGTGCGGAAGATCCCTTTGAAGTGCACATGGTGTTTGGCACCTTTGCCGTTCCCACCCTGCCAGCCCCCTTGGGAGGGCATGGCCAAAGGTGCAAACAACCATTGATTGTTGAAGGGGGGATAATGGGCAAGAGGTGTGCAGACAAGGTACGGAACACTGCTGAAGGGAGACACACTTATTTGGATTGCAGGGGCGCGGCCTGCTTCAGGGGAGCCTTTCTGGAGACACTGGGTCTGGGGAGGCCATGTGTACAATGGCCCCTATGCGAAAGATCCCTTTGAAGTGCACATGGTGTTTGGCACCTTGGCCGTTCCCACCCTGCCAGACCCCTTGGGAGTGCACGGCCACAGGTGTGAACTACCATTTATAGTGGAGGGGGGATGATGGGCAAGAGGTGTGCAGACAAGGTACGGAACACTGCTGAAGGGAGACACACTTATTTGGATTGCAGGGGCGAGGCCTGCTTCAGGGGAGCCTGGAGACACTGGGTCTGGCTAGGCCATGTGAGCAATGGCCCCTGTGAGGAAGATAATTTGATGTGTACATGGTGTTTGGCACCATTGCCGTTCCCACCCAGCCAGCCCCCTTGGGAGGGCATGGCCAAAGGTGCGAACAGCCATTGATACTTGAAGGGGGATGGAGGGGCATGGGGCATGCAGAAAAGGGCCGGAACACTGCTGATTGGAGACACACTTATGTGGATTGCAGGGGCGCGGCCTGCTTCAGGGGAGCCTGTCTGGAGACACTGGGTCCGGGGAGGGCTTGTGTACAATGGCCCCTGTGCGGAAGATTCCTTTGAAGTGCACATGGTGTTTGGTACCTTGGCCGTTCCCACCCTGCCAGCCCCTTGGGAGGGCACGGACACAGGTGTGAACTGCCATTGATAGTGGAGGGGGGATGGATGGGCAAGAGGCATGCAGACAAGGTACGGAACACTGCTGAAGGGAGACAGACTTATGTGGATTGCAGGGACGAGGTCTGCTTCAGGGGAGCCTGGAGACACTGGGTCCGGGTAGGCCATGTGAGCAATGGCCCCTGTGCAAAAGATAACGTTGAAGTGCACATGGTGTTTGGCACCTAGGACGTTCCCACCCTGCCAGCCCCCTTGGGAGGGCACAGCCACATGTGCGAACAGCCTTTGATAGGGGGGGGGTGGAGGGGCATGGGGAATGCAGAAAAGGGCCGGAACACTGGTGAATGTAGACACACTTATGTGGATTGCAGGGGTGCGGCCTGCTTCAGCGGAGCCTGCCCGGAGGCACTGGGTCTGGGGATGCCATGTGAGCAATGGCCCCTGTGCGGAAGATAACTTTGAAGTGTACATGGTGTTTGGCACCTTGTCCGTTCCCACGCTGCCAGCCCTGCCAGGTCAAGTGAGTGTATCCTTGATTCAATGGAAAAGTTAAACAACTATTGATAAAAGATGATTTTTATTTTATTTTGTTGCTGATGTTGATGGCACAAATGTACTACAAATTGTATACTTCGGGTTGCAGCACAGTGTGGGAAAATCCCCTGTACTGACTGCTGTCACTGGGGAATTTGGCTCAAATGGCACCAACGACACAGGCGGATATCACTCGTCGAACGCGCTATCCAAGCCTCCCATAAAGCCACCATGTAAACGCACGATAGGCCACCAGCCTGTACCACCTGTGGAAGAGAAACCTACAAACTGTATTTAAATGAACATGATAAGTGTACAAACCTTGAAAATACAATCTTGTATCCTATGACATAGTAGCCAGTACAAATGTGACTTCATGGATCAATCGACTTGGGCTTTAAAGTGTAGACACATTACAAAAGTGAACACCCATGCAATCCATAATGTTTGGTGGACAGAGAAATATTGTTTCATGGTTGTACGTGAAAAACACATAAGATGACCAGTATGATTTCCCCAAATCGTGAGAGATGTATTGAGTTGCCAGAGTATATTTATTTGGCAGTGATAGATCAAAGTTACGATAATATAGGAGACAAACCTAAAATGTTAGGTTTCCTAAGTTACATCAGATCCAGAGTACACTTACTCGTTACTTGGATTGCAAGGGCGAACTGTTGCACGAAGTTCGTGCATAAGCACCATCATAATCCTCAAGACGAACCTTGTGAGGCAGGCTGACCTGAAGTCATGCAGCTGGGTAACGTATAGCGGCCATGTCTCGTCTTCCAATATGTAGGCGAAGCATCCAGAGTTTTCTCAGCAGCAGCAGTTCTCCTCCTCGGTAGGCATGACCTCGCACCGATTGCAGGTACACCAGGTGGAGACGTCGTCCATGCGACTAGGCTCAGGCTCATGATCCGGTGACTCATCCTCCCAACTGTCATCTGATGCCCCATCGTTTCTGCATCTTTCTCTTTCAACTAATTCCACCTCGGAATACTCTGGCTCGTACAGGTAGGGCTGTATTGTTGCCATTATATGACAAAATTAAAATTGATAGTAATAGTAATAGTAGTAAGTATCGGTTCGCACAGGCTACGAGCAACGAAGATAGCTGAACAGAGCAGAAACGAGTCACAGGATATACAAAAAAAGACAGTAAAATGATTGAAAAAGCAACTCTGATGTTGTCTGATGAGAAGCGGTCTCTTTATACTTATTGAGGAAAGAGGCGTCCTGCCATTTCCATGGTGACGTGTCATTAGCTGGCACGCAAAGAACGTTGACACAAGACGTGCATTCACATTGTGAAATGGGCCGTACGCGTCTGTGATGTCAGCTTCAGGGGCGGGGGATATGAATTAGTGCCACGAGGGCAGTTCAACTTAGGGTGATGCATCAACAGATAAGATTAGCACAAGATGGCTGCTCCCCGCTGCCTGATTTCGCATGTGTAAAAGTGCAGAAACCTATTGTAAGGTGCATAGGAAATGTTTTTACAATCGTTCACAGTTTTCTTAAACCCACATGCCTGAACGCTCGGGACAATAACAATTTTGAGCGCACTATTCCTTTAATACATCATGACCCATAGTCAGACACAATGAGTCACCTAGTGGGCTCTCCAGCAATCTCCTGCACTAACATCCTCAACTTGTACACTCAAATACAATATATATAGATGAACTACATCCTCTGCACATTGCATTCTACTCCCATCAGACTTCGAACAACACCACACCTCTACAACCAACTTAAATACTGCGCCCCGGCCAAGGCATCCTGGCACCATGGACACAGGAGCATGACATATGGCTCTGGCCTCAGATCTGTAACACCTAGACACATAAGAGCTCAAAATACTTCTGATCTGCATGCAGAAACACAACAGCAACGCTATCTTTCATTTGTCTTCTCCTCCCTCTATTCAAACCTTGCACTCTCTTTTTCAAATCAACCAGAGTGCCTGGGGACCGTCGAAATGGCAGATGTGTGTGGTTTAAGTCCCTGTAACATAATATAAACAGACCTATTGACTTTGCTAACTTTGCTAATACTTAATTTCTTTTGTTTTTTTTTAACATGCTATGACATTCCCCTTTTTCAACCCCATACTATTTCCTTTCACCACTTTTTCTATCTTTTTTATTGTGACCCACGTTGAATATGCACAATACAAAAATACCACAAAACGAATGCACCAGTGGAATAACATTCCACGCTAAAGGGCAGCTTTATTAAAAATGTCTTTCCAGAGGGAACTGCTGTTTTATGAGCCGAAGATGCATGATCAGTATCTTGCTCAATCACACATTCTGTCAATCTTGAATATACAAGATCCTACAAGGCAACATTTGGGGAGATCTTATTTCATCACCACATTTGTGTGTTACTTTTCCGATTTGATTTTTTAAAAAAAACAAAAACCAGTTCTTCTTATGTTTTGATCACGCTCCACACCACTGCAACTGAAGCGTCTTTAAATTCTAAAATAAGGAGTGAAACTGGCACAAGCAATGTTACTGTAAAAATAAAATAATAAGAGCAGTGTTTAATGAAACACATGCTTAACTGCGGTTAGTTAGTTATTTCCATTCTCACATTGAATCTAAAGTGAGATTTACTAGTGACATGCTGCATTTCATAGGCTTAGTTTGCTTGAAATGTTTTATGGAATTACAGCAGAAAAAAGCCTTCCAAGCTTTATCCAGAATGAAGTCCCCTCTCCCGGGAAAAGTGCAGAATGTGGCCATGTTTTTTTTAGTGTGTTATAGTACGACAGAACTTTTCACACAATTACAAACCATATTACAATACATTACACAGCTATATTTAATCATTATTGAGTCTAACTAATCACATATAAAAAACAAAAAAGGTGCATACATGATTTAAAATTCCCTACACACTATGGGCTCATTACGAGTATGCCAATAAAATGCAGAAACACCAGCATACTGGTAGTATCGTTATGGATGAATTGGTTGCCGGAGTTACCGTCGTATCACGAGTTGCCTGGCGCATGCACACACCCCTACCAGAAACAATAATTACTGATGCCAGCATACATCGGCCGGTACTACCAGGCGATTTGTGCCAGTAATACCGATACCAGCACCGACACTGCTGGAATTACTAGTGCTGTTTTTTCTGGCACCGGAATTAGGGTCACCACCAGAACGGAAAGTTCGCCCGCAGCTATTTTAAAAACCGAATCCACATCGAAGCACTGACTTCCTGTGCCATACACTGCTACTGAAGGTGCCATCGCCATGACTGACAGCAGGAAGACTTGAGTGCCCGACCTCCAGGCAGAGAAAGCCGAAATGTACAGAGGCTGAATTGACTGCACTAGCAGATGCTTTGGGCTGCACTCAAGGGCACTCTTTGAGGCTAGGCAACGAAAGACCAGCCAACAGAGCAAATCTGCGATTTGGCATGAGGTCATGACAAGGTTCCCTGCCGTGGGGACTGTCCCCCATACAATCAGGGACAGCTGGAAGTGTTTGGACGATCTGAGGCTGAGGATCCGCAGCCTCATATTGCAACACAGGAGGGAGAGTGCTGCCACAGGAGGAGGGACGGTGGCACCCCTCTGCTAATTCTCTAGGAGGAGACATGCAACACCATCCTACATATGGAGGGCATTGAGGGATTCGGGATGGCTGAGGCTGGTGCCGGGTTCTAAGGTGATGGTGGTAAGAACAACAAATCCCATGTAAATGAAAATGTTGTGTCCAAATACATCCATCCCCAAGCAGAGAACCACCTAATGTGCAAGGGAACTAGTCCAAAACATGTCAGTCACAGCAAATGGCCAGATCTCACACACACACATGCCAGGGTGTGCAGGTAGATGTACCCATGCACAAGCACCATAGCCACATTGTACAGCCCCACACATAGACACATGATAAGCACCCATGAGTGACAAGGGAGTACATTACATGCATTGTTGGGCCAATGCACACACAACAGTAGTGCACCTTGGCAGGTCCATAGGCAATGTGCACTACCAGCACCTACATGTAGGAGCACACATCAACACATCAGAACCGACACACCCAATAAGCCCTATGAAAAGAGCAGGACACACAGTATGTTGCATGAGTGTAATGCAAGCCTGCAGGCATGAACCCGAGCTGACTAACAGCATGCTGATCTCTACCCAACAGGCACACAGTCCACAGAGAGCGATGGGGCTGGTCCCTCGACATCTGGGACAGCAGCTGCAGCCAGACCTGTGAAGGCTACACCCCATGCCAGTAGGCCCCGGCAGCAGGGCAGGGCTACCAGTCCATCACAGCCACCATCAGCTGCAGCAGTCCCACCACCATCATCTGCAGCAGTCCCACCATCCTCATCATCTGCAGCAGCCCCACCACCATCAGATGCATCAGCCCCACCACCATCAGCTGCAGCAGCCCCCTCACCATTGGCTGCAGCAACTCCACCACCATCAGCTGCAGTAGCCCCACCAAAATCACCACCTCCACCATCTCCACCATCACCACGCATCACTGAAAGTGGCACACAGGTGTCTGTGACTGCCCCGATCCCCACACCTGTGGTCATTGGGCCCGCCACTGGCCAGCAGGTAGACACCCCAGCCCTAAAAGTCACCTTTCCTAGGCATGATAAGGACCCTGTCTGGAACTCAGTGCTGCCATCCCTCCTATGCCCACAACACCTCCACAGGCACTGCAGCCACCAAACCATCATGCTAGGGACCATGTGAACACCACTGATGAGGAGGAGGATGATGACACATCCTACCCATAAGCATGTTACAGCCCTGGCCCACCACACAGCCCTCCACCTTTGCCCCTTCCAACTCTGAGGTAAATGGACGCACACCTGCGTGCCATTGAAGAGCGACAGTCGGAACTGTCCATGATCGCATGGCAGCAGCTCAAAGAAATGTACCTGATGCATGAATGCATGCAGGAGACCAGCGGCAGGATGGCTATGTCTCTCAGCCATGCCACCGGTGCCATGGTCACACTGGGAGAGAGGGTGCACAAGCACAGAGAGGCATCCTCGTCCTCTGATGAGTTGCTCAACCAGTCCATCCAGGTGACCCTGCAGCACATACGGGTGCAGAGGTCTGAGCCTTCCACCTCTGTGACCCCCACAGTGGGCTCCCTACCCAGCACCCCAAGGCGCTGCTCACTGCGCAACCTCACCACCAAGGAGCAGGTGATCTCCCCCAAGCCCGAGAGGTGCAGGACATAACAGTCAGACACTGCCAGTATGTGTTGAGGGTGGGTCCTTGGGCAGGGTGTGTTTTGAGGGTAGGTCCTTGGGGAGGTTGAGTTTTGAGGGTTGGTCCTTGGTAAGGGCATGTTTTGAGGGTGGGTCATTGGGGAGGGTGTGTTTTGAGGGTGGGTCCTTGGGGAGGGTGTGTTTTGAGGGTGGGTCCTTGGGGAGAGTATGTTTTGAGGGTGGGTCCTTGGGAATGGTGTGTTTTGAGGGTAGGTCCTTAGGCACAGTGTATTTTGAGGGTGGTCCTTTGGGAGGGTCTGTTTTGAGGGTGGGTCCTTGGGGGCGAGTGTGCGGGTGTGTTTTGAGGGTGGGTATTTGGGGAGGGTGTTTTGGTGTGTGTTGAAGGCCATTATATGTTGCTAGTTAGAATTATGTTCACTTGAAGCAATGACAGGACATTCCTTATTGCATGCAAGTGTTGAATGTGCACAAGGAAATACATATTTACCAAGGTGCAGGGGGTGTGCAGTTTGGTGGATTCATGAGAAGACGTTCACAATGAGTTTCTGGCAAGCGAGTTGCCTGAGCTTGCACTCATCACACTCTGTGAGATCTTGCATGGCACCTACATCCAATGCGTCATACTCCTCCTCGGGGGGTTGCAATGTCTCATCTGGGGGCGGGGGTATGTTGACACATCCACATTGATGCCCCAGCCAACAGGGTGGCCACTGGAACATTCAGACCCAGACAGCTGACTCTGTGAAGTAGAGCATGTTGAGAACACACCCACTGAGAGGATTTTGATACGCACACCCTCTGGCATGCAACCCTAACGGCCACAAAACAAATATTCATGAATAGCACATGCAGCATAATTTGGCCCACCTTCTCTGGCCTGCACATGATCGCACCCTACTTCCAGTGTAAACATTGGAAGCGGGCCTTCCACAGGTGAAAGGTGCACTCAATTGACACTCTGGTCTGGACACGGGCTTGGTCGTATGCCACCTCCTGTGGCATCAGGGGATTCCTCAGAGGAGTCACCAGCCATGGAAGCTGTAGGCATCCAGAGTCCAGCAAGGGTAATAGACATAGGTGTCAACCATGGTGATCTGTGAATGAGTTTGCGGTCACAGCAGCATCTCAATGTACAGAGTGAGAAACCTGATGGTGTCTCACCCACTAGTCCCTGGTGATCTGTCATCCAGGTGGCCAGGACAAATCCATCACTTTTGTATCCAGTTCCTGGGGGTGGACCAGTGCAGGAAGATCACCTGGGTGAGGGGTCTTCGGGGAGTGGGACACCAGATGGTGAGACGCGATATCCCCTTCCCTGTAACACCTTTACATCATCCTACCCATTAGAATATTTAGGATCTCTACTGCCCCCCTTTCACAACACCAGCACTTTCTCACTGACAACTCACTAAGGGAAAACAGACTAACACCCGAGCTGTGTACTTGACATGTCCCAATACTATGGTCAGGCGAGGTCAGGCAATTATCGACAATCACTCACAACTGACTTCTATTACACTTCCCACATGGAAAAAAGCAATTATCGACAATCACTCACAACTGACTTCTATTACACTTCCCCACATGGATACAAGTTAGAGCACGAGAGCACACTCTGAGCGAGGCAAAGCACACAAGGAAACAGCAATTTTGAGACTTAAGCTGAGCAGGAGAGGAAAGGCGGCAATATGGAAGGGCATCGCAAGGAGGGAAATTCTTGTGACCTTTTCGACAAGGAGCCGTTACTTTCCTGAAACCTGAAGAGAAAGCGTAAGAGCAGGAAACCAGGCTGAAGAATTCTGCATTGTGTGTTGGAGATACCTGCGGCCCTCCCACGTCAATAATCAAGGTGGGTAAAATCACCAGCCACTGTGGTATGGTCCTTGGCTCCAAGAACAAAGCTGCTTCAGTGAAAGCAACAGAGCTGGTGTGTTGGGGAGACCGATACAAGACCGTCTGTGTTGAAGCCAAGGTTGCAAGCAGCAACATTGTATGGCGAGCGCTGGAACGCACATTGTTAAAACACATGTGATAAGAGACGCGAGTGAAGTTAAACTGCTGATGAGTGATTGAACTTTAAAGCAAGTTATAATACCTTTGACCGAGTGGTCCAGCACCGCGTGGGTGCTCAATCAAAGGTCTCTGTAAGGTATCCAGCTGAGAAGTAATAACAGTAGCTACATTTGGTCTGAGCCCAGCGGAGGGAGACCAATTGAAAGAGAATTAATACATGCAAATCGAAGTGGTCCTGCGACGGTTCAAGCAAAGTCCTCTGAACAATCGAAAGTCTTTAATTTTGATGAAATGGAGAATACTTGGAAAAGTAGAGAAAGTTGTTCCGAGCCCAGCAGAGGGATATCATTTGACAGCTTTGTTTTAAAGTGGGTCTGAGCCTGGCAGAGCGAGACCCAGGGTGAAAAGTGAATCACGCAAGAAGGTTTTGTTTTAAAGAGGGTCTGAGCCCAGCAGTGGGGGACCCGTGTGAATCGAAAATCACCCAAGAAGTTGTACATGGGAATCCTGAGGAGAAAGGAACTTTTGATGTTTGTCGTATTGCAACAGGCCCTCTGAAATAAGAGACTTTGAATGGCAAAGGGACTTTTGCACAGAAGGCCCTGATTTTGAATGCTTGAACTGCATCCTTGTGCTAGAGAAGCCAGAGACTGTGCTAAACCTGAGTGTGCCGCCCTGTCCCGTGCTGAAAATGTGGGGAAGGGAAGCTAACGGCTTGAATATCCTGACATGCCATTTCTTGAACACTTTTCTTTTGCATAACTTCATTTCCCACACTATTTGTATTTAGAAGCAAGGATTGACAATAGGTTTATTAGTATAGGCCCTTTTATTTTGACAAGACATCACTAGGACTGCTTTATTATTATTTGATGGTCGTAGCTTGCTCCCATCTTTATATTAAGGATTAGATAGGAATTTTTCAAACCCAGTTGAAGTTCAGTAAACACCCTGGAACTGTGAACACTTGTTTCTGTCTTACTGTTTGATACCATGCCTTCCTTACAACAGTCTGTGCATGCATCTCCCATGTGTCATCCCACTATACCATTTCACATTCTGACCTTTGCATGTGGAGTCGACTACTCAGGGTGGGGGTTTCGGTCTGTCATGGCACATCTTGAACAGCTGATACCGATAGCTTCCGTGGTCGGTGGATGACAGTTCAGGTCAGGTCAGCATGCCACGTTGGATGGTTTGGGCCACGTGCATTGCTCTCATGCATGGTTCCTGATGGGGGTCTGATTTACATGTGCAGGTTGTCTGTGTGGCTCAATTAATGGATTCAAATATATGGTGCCCTGGTTACATGCCATATCAAATGCCAGTAACATGACCCTCAGTTGCAGTTTATCAGGATGACATTAGATGTATGGCACTACATGTATGACACAGTTCTTCAGCCCTTGATTTAACAGAAACCCCATGTACTCAATTGGTGTTGGTGGACCATGGCCCTGGTTGTTCCCCAACACCCTCAGCTCACACCAAGGGTGTGTGGGGCTGGCCAGGATTTTCAAACTTCCAGGGTGCTGTAGTGGAGAAGGCAACCTCTGTGGGAACCGCACACCAAAGAAGCAACTACAGTGGCAAGAGTGCGCTTGTCCGATTACAATCGGTCCAAATCCTCAGAGCCAACAAAGAAGAAATAACGCTGATGGCAATCGGTAAATCTAGGGAAAGTGACAGGGTTATTGGGTTGCTGGCGTGCCGATACCATTACTTAGAGGCAAACCGAAAGGAAAGTAACAAGACCCAAAGGAAGCCCGTAACTATTCAAGAATGCAACATAAATACACGGGAAAGCGGATGGTGTAGCAAACTATAACGCTTCATGAAAACAGTGCAAGAA
The DNA here is from genome assembly GCF_040938575.1 of Ambystoma mexicanum. Taxonomy (NCBI): domain Eukaryota; kingdom Metazoa; phylum Chordata; class Amphibia; order Caudata; family Ambystomatidae; genus Ambystoma; species Ambystoma mexicanum. The sequence goes on along the minus strand of NC_090940.1, from coordinate 240,625,930 downwards.
AGCAATTGGGAATCCATTCAACAGATGAAAATATTTGTCAAGTAAATTGCAAATGGAACAATAAAGTCATACCTGAAGGAATGGGTAATTGTGTAATAAAGTCCTGGCAGGGTAGTATACCAGGTGAAGATAAGTTAAAGTGTTTCATATGCAAAGCCCTGGCAGGGGAGTACACCAGGTGAAAATAAGTTAAAGTATTTCAGTTACAAAATCCTGGCATGAAAGTACACCAGGTGAAGATAAGTTAAAGTGTTTCATATATAAAAGTCCAGGTGAAGACAAGGGAGCATGAAATAGTGTAATAACTGTTAAAAGAAAAACAATATATGAACTGTAAAGTGATGAGAGAAGAAGTTAAAGAAAAGCAATAACGTTTTGAAGTGTGAATTGTGAACTGTGAACAAAGTGCTAAAAGAAAAGGAAAGGCCCTGAGAAGAAAGGGGGCTTTGAAACTGGAAGTAAAGAGAAACCTTGGGGAAGGGTGCAAGTCCCGTAAGCGCCATGAACACTCTGAGGGGAGAGAAAAGTCCTCTTGGAAACATGGTGGTTGCTTTTGAAATTGGATGTTAAATGCAAAGAACCCAGGAAAGGAGTTTTTTTCAAGAACTGTAAAATGTGTCAGTGAACAAAAACCTTTTGTTGGATTTTGTACTTTTGTAAGGCAAGGAATACTATGCGTTGCACCTTACAGTGCTTTAGATTGTGAGGGCCAAAATAGAATTACGTACAGAGGACTTACTTTATTTGGACATCTTGACATTGACAGACTCATTAGCTTTTGGTTGAGGTAGGGAAATTCCTCCTAGATTAGAGATAGTGAGGTATTTTCCACACTTTTTTCATTTAAATAAAAGTTTGTAGCCACAAAAACGTCTCCTCTGTTGCGGAGTCTCATTCCTGGCTCCTCACAGGTAGCATGTCTTGGCCATTCACTGCTCCATCGTGAGACATGTCCAACTCTGGTGGGTTGCAGCATGTCATGTGTTGGGTGTGTGGATGGGTCATGCATGTATGCGGCCTTGTGAGGGCATGACATCTCTATGTGTGGTAACCCCCCATTTCATGCACCTGTACAGCAAGGTTAGTGTGATGGAACATGTACTCACCCAATGCCCAGGTCCGTTGGCCTCTATGCCCCTCCATGTACGCTGGCAGCATGCTGTCCCGCAGGAACATGGCATCCTGGATTGATCCACGGAACCATGCACTACAGTGTGCGATGGTGCGTTCAGCATCACAATTGACCTCGACATTCTGATAATGGAATTTATCATGGTTTCTGTAGACCTCCTCTAAGGCGTGTGCAGGAGGGCACCAGTTGGACATGCATGCAGAACAATGCTGCCACCACACTAGGCTTGCCTGTAATTGTGTAGAAGCGGCCCTTGGTGGCATTCAGCTGTGCCTGGGAGGTGGGGAGGGCACTGTGCTGGCCCACATGGCACACATGCACCATCCTCTGGGTCCTGCACCAGCACTGTGTAGTAGGCAGGCTGAGAGATGTCATGCAGCTGGCTCACAGTTCCAGTGGGCAGGCAGTGCAGGAGCAACACCAGGGGTGGCAGGGCCATCCTGGTGCCAATCCAGCTCCCTATTTCCTCCAGGATGTGGTTGAAGTGTTTTGTGAACGCCTCCCTTTTGAGGCAGTACAGGATGAGTATTTGTGTGTCTGTGAGCGTCCATGGTGCATGCTTTGTGTGGCATCTCCTTATCCTTATCACCTGCATCATCCTCCTTCTTTCCAATTGTTCCTGTTTCCTTTGGTGGTCTTCCAGCCCCTGCTGCTCGAGGTAGCACTGTGATGCGTGGCAGCATGGTTGTGTGAGAAAGTGTTCTGGGGAAGGTGTGGCCCTTTTGTACTCTCCCTGTGTGCATCGGTTGCGCCTGGGTGGACTGGGTGCACCCGTGGCCTCATTTCTATCAACTGTGTGAATCATTTTCTATGAGGTGTAGGTATCTACGGCTTGGTTTTGCCAGTATTACCGATATGCCAGTAATGCCAGAGCTTGTTTCAGGTCCATTTGGAAATTCCATTGCCAGTATTTCTGGTGCTGGTAATACCGTCAGCAGTGTTCTTGCCAACTCGTACTTGGACGGAATAGTAAAAGTGCTGGTAAACAGAATTACTGGCACTTTTACCATACACCAGCAAACTTGTAATGAACCCATATGTTTCATGTATAATCTATATCAAAACTAAGGGCTTGATTCAAAGAGCATTTATCAATGGGGGTTTGTCATTATAAAACGCTTCTGTGAATGAGTCCCTAAATTGTATAAAATGCTTGTAAAATCCATAAATGGTATTATAAAATGTTTCCCATCAAGCCACTTATGCATATTTTAGCATAGTTTCCCCAATTAAAGTGAATACGTTAAGTTTTGTATCATTATTTTGTTGCCTTCCCTTGTCATTTAATTCAAACCATTTATTTTTCTCAGTTAAAGCCCATATCTTAGACAATAATTAAACATGTTTGATTTTGGCTGATTGGGGGCGCTGTTGCACGCCGACAGTAATAGCCGCTTAGTCTGACAGCTCCGCAGCCTGCAAACTCCTGACTACGAAGTCCTACAGCATATCTCCCCCAAGAGTGGTGTACTTACCAAATCTGCAGAGCAGAGAACTGGGGGCACGGATTGGCATCCCTTAGAGCTTGAGGAGGACCCATTCGGCAAGGATCTACCCGACACGAAGGGCCCACCGTGTCGGAGTTCATACTGTCAGCGCGGCCCCGCACACCATCCGGGCTGTGATACAAAGACAGACCGCCACCCGCGCCTAACAAAACAAATACCCTGTGGCTGGTTGGACCGACTCATCAAAACGGGTGCTGGCCGAGCAGTTGATGATCCGATCCCGGGACAGCTGAACACCATCTCGGGTAGAAGCGGGCATTGTGAGAGCATGGGTGCGGGACGAGGGAATGGCCTGTGTAGGCCTGCTCCCCGGTAAAGCTGAATCGGCGTGACTCATCGGAGAGCCGTGTGTGAGCGGGTCCACGCCAACAGCACTACAGCGGGGCAAACCACCCCCCCTGGGGAATACGTGCCAGCGCAGTGCGCTGTGGAGACGGGTCCGTGCCTTGCTCCACCCTCATGACCACGACCCTCTGGCGTGGAGCACTGGAGACTTGAGGAAGGTACGCGTTGGGGGGGCCCAGGGGGACACACGAACCACAGCTGAGCTGCCCCATTGCCTGCCCTGTTGGACCGGCTGGGTGGTGGTGGGCTTCTGCATGACCCCCGAGACTGTGTGCGCTGGAGCGGGGGCCCGGGGGACACAGGATCTACAGCTGGGCTGTCCCATTGCCTGCCCTGCTGGGCTGGCTGTGCGGTGGTGGGCCGCTGCACAACCCCACACATACCCATAGATTGGAGAACTGGGTCCCGGAATGCTTCTGTGCAAAGGGGTCACCACTGCTGCTACAACAGACAAATAATAAAAACACAAAACCCACATAATCCATTCTTGAAACCCTGCGCACTACAGTGGAGGCCACACGCCTGGTATCCGCCCAATTAGATAGAAGCACTATAAGTGGGGATCTGTGTTAACATTAAGTACCGTACCATAGATAATAACTAAGTAACCCCCCTATCCAGAGCTGAAAATAAGGGTCAGTGCACACAATACACAGCCACCGGCGAGCGTCCTGACACCGACTCTGCGGGCAGGAAGCGCAGGGCTATATTAACCTTGAAGATACAACAAGATATTTAGTTGGAGAACCCCTACGATGGGCGGAGGTTCCAAAAACAAAAAAAGAGGCCCAATGGATACCTTCACATCTACCCTTTCACCAGAACCGAATCAATCTGTGACCCAGGTGAACCCCATGCCGGAGTCACCCAAGCAGAACATGGCCCCATACATGGCAGTAATGGAGAAGGGATTTGCAGTGATCAACAACAAAGTAGATGATATCGTAGAGAACATAGCCTCCATAAGGTCGGATATATGACAGGTTAACGCCAGAGTCTCAGAAGCGGAAGAGAGAGTGAGCACCCTGGAAGATGTGACCACCTCGCACAACAAAGACATAGTGCTCATCCACAAATCCCTGCAGGCAAAATGTGATGACTTAGAAACGCATGGTTGGGATAGCTGAATCGAGACTCAACATACCCATGGAACACTTTATGGAAGACCTGCTCCGTACACTGTTCCCGGACAACCAGTTCTCAAGCCAATTCCTGGTAGAAAGGGCCCATAGGATACTGTCCCCTCCCCCAAAACCAGGAGCGCCGCCCCGAACCATCATCGCACGCCTCCTAAATTACAGAGACCGGGACCTGATTCTAAAATTAGCACGAGAAAAAGCCTTGCTAACATTTGACTCTAATCCTGTGCATATATACCCAGATTTCTCAACCGCAGTGCAATCAGCCAGTCGCACCTTCGATGGTGTGAAGAAGGTATTGATGGAAAGGGGGATAATTTACGCAATGATGTACCCGGCGAAACTTTGCATCCAACTTGCAGGCAAAACCTACTTCTTCGACGAAGCCTTAAAATATGTGGAATCGAAAGCCCCCACAACGGCCAAGAACAGCTGAACGTCTTCCTACAGGCTACAGCACCAACTCCTTGGATGGCTCTGCACGAATACTGTATAGGAGAGGCCACACGACGGGGGAAATAACATGTCCGGAGGCTGCGGCACCAGACCCGGCCACAAAGCATGCCACCCCCATTGCTGCAGTAATGCAAGAAGTTATGAGGGATACACCGCCCGATTGGGAGGTTGGTGACGGAGGGGGTGGGAGAGGGTTGGGGAAGGTCCTCCAGGTTGGGGGGACAAGTTGGACGATGTTATGTTAAAGAAAAAACCTGGCATCGCAAATTTTGAGAAACTTATGTTCACACACCACGGACACCGCACACGCTCTACAGAGCTGAAAGAATGGCAACACAGGATAAGATGATGAGCACTAAGTTGCTATCCTGGAATATAAGGGGCCTGTCTAACCCAATCAAAGCTAGAAAATCATGGCGTACGCCGCAAGACATCGTACTGACATCCTGTTTTTGCAAAAAACTCATGCAATGGAAAGAGTAGTAATATCCCTAAACCGCAGCTGGGGTCAACAAGTGATTACCACGGACTATTCCTCCCAATCCAGAGGGGTGGTGACAATTATACACCGAAGAACAGGCTTTGCTATAACCAAATCTAAATGTGATCCAGAGGGCAGATACGTAATTATCTGGGGAACGCTGCGAGGGCAAGACATAATACTCCCCAACGTCGACACCCCAGAGTTTTACCACCAGATAATCTCGCTGATAATGCTTATGGGTGAGGTGAGTGTGATTTGGGCCGGAGACTTCAACACTATCATGGACCCCGAGATGGACAGAACAACCACAAGTAGTAGAAAGGAGACGAAGGCGGCTTCAACCATCAAACAAGCCATGCAGCTGATATCGTTGGCTAACACGTGGAGGTAACTGCACCCGTACCGGAAGGAGTTTACATTCCACTCATATGTCCATGGGTCGAGCTCCCGGATAGATTACTGGTTATGCTCCACGGACTGCATTCAGGAAACCAGAGAATGTACCATACTACCACGCACCCTCTCGGATAACTCCCCGGTCTTACTAGACATTCAACTGGGCTCCATACCTCGTAGCCCTCGAATATGGAGGATGCTGGCCCAACTCCTAAGCAATGAGGCCCTGGTGGAGTCACTCCGTATAGAGCTAACCGACTTCTTTGAACGCAACAAAGGTTCCGTCTCATCGTTCACCACAATTTGGGAAACCTTCAAGGTATGGCTGAGGGGGCAGCTGATCGCCACGGTACACGGTAGACTGCAAAAGATCCGCTCAGTCCTAAATCAGCCTGAAGCCCGCATAAGGGAGGTAGAAGAAGTGTATACCAGATTGCCTGAACAAGACACTCTTGCACATCTACAAGAAGCCACTGAAGCATTCAACACACTAGCAGATCAAGAAGTCCAATATATGCTACATCCCATGAAAGCCAGGAAGTATGGAGAGGGAAATAAATCAGGCAGACTCCTGGCCAACTTGATCAGGTCAGAACTAGGACAAGGGCAGATCATCAGCATCACAGATGCACAGGGAATAACCCACACGAATCAGACTGAGATTAATGAAATCTTTTTGCGATACTACTCCGACTTATACAGCAATAGAGACCAAATGACAACTGAAGAGCTACAGCAACACTTAGACTCATACACACTCCCAAGCTCACGGATGAGGACAGAACAATTCTTGATACCCCGCTGAGAGAAAAGGAAATTACTCAAGCAATCAAAGACTTGAAGAAGGGAAAAGCACCAGGAACAGACGGCATCACGACAGATCTATACAAAGCATTTGCCACAGAACTGGCCCCCCGACTTCTGAGAGTATGGGAAGAATCCCTGGAGAGAGGAACTCTACCACCATCTCTAAATGAGGCCATAATCTCAGTCTTACTGAAGCCGCATAAACCACCTCATGACCCCTCCTCCTATAGGCTTCTATTTCTCATAAATGTAGATGCAAAAATTATAGCCAAAGCCATTGCCAACAAACTTAACCCATACATGAATAAACTGATCCACCCGGACCAATCCAGCTTCATACCGTCCCGCTCCACAGCCCTAAACATCCGCAGATTTTTCGCAATATGGTCTCAGATGGAGCCTGAGAAGAAAACCATAGCATTAGCACTAGATGCAGAAAAGGCATTCGATTCCATTTCCTGGAGGTTTATGTACGTCATCCTCCACTCCTCCACAAGATGGGATTCGGCCCGGGGTTCATCAGGAACATACAGACACTATACTGTAACCCCTCAGCCAAGGTCAGGACAAACACAACCATCTCTGACAGCTTCAGACTTCACAGAGGCACGAGGCAGGGATGCCCACTCTCCCCGCTGATATTTGCGCTCACCATAGAGGGAATGGCAGCATTCTTGCGGACCAAGCATGTGTGGAGAGGAATACGCATCATGGGCAGACCCCAATTCATCTCGCTCTACGCTGACAACACTATGCTGTACATCAGAGACCCAGAAATGTCTCTTCCCCCGATAATGAAAGACATTGCAGAATTCACAAAATACTCCGGGTACAAAATTAACCAGCTTAAATCTGAAATGATTCCCCTAACTAAAGCTGCCTCACAGTCCGAAGCAACTGTCCAGTTCCACTGGTCACCTAATACGGCCAGGTATCTAGGGATCATCTTGGCAACGGACAACAACACGTTGTACACTAACAACTATGCCCCTTTTCTAACACCGCTAGAAATTAAGCCTAAATGTTGGACGAAACTACCATTATCCAAATATGGCCGGATATCCCTATTAAAAATGGTGACTATCCCCAAATGGCTATATTTCTTCAGCGGCATTCCTATTTGGCCGGGCCGCAGATTCTCCGAGACGTGACAGACGTTACAGGTCTGGTTTCTGGAACTGACCTTGGACCTGCTAGGCATGGTGGAAACAACCTGCCTGTGTTCTGAAAAAGGAAAGGAACACGCCTAAGGGGCTGGAAGTCCTGTCCGTCTACTTAGGCCTGGAGAGGGTGGCAGGAGAAAAACAGGTGCAACGCATGAACAGTGGAAAAAGGATGACTTCAGAGACGGGTGTGAGCAGGTGGGTGAGTAGGTGTGGTGCTGTAAATGCAAACGTTTCACTGTGATCCAAGGGCAGTTGTTATTATTTGGTACCAGCTAGGTTTAGAGAAAAAATGCTCTAATCATACAACTAGATTCAAAGTTTCACTGCACTTAAATGCAAATGGAGTAAAAATAATCGATGTACTTAGGTCAGAGGGTTCAGAGCATCTTGTTGTATGAGAAATGCGCCTAGATTCAACACATGTGTAGTACCTAAAATGCAGCTACAATCAAAAGATTTGAAGTACGTAAAATGCACCAGGATTCAAAAACATTTGTTGTACCTAAAACAGGTTCTATGTGACGATTTTGCTGCAAATATATGGGGGGGAGACACCCTGCAGCCCTACATTAATTATTCTCCTAAACCCACCCCCACAAGTATTTGCTGCAAAATCCAATGTAACAAATGTGACAAAATCTACTTCGACTAATTCTACTGCGTTGAAAACTCCATACACCCCTAAAATGCAGCTAGATTCAAAACACGTGTGGTACCTAAAATGCACCAGGATTCAAAATATTTGTTGTACCTAAAATACACCAGGGTTCAAAACATTTTTTGTACCTTGAAAGCTGCAGTATTCAAAAACATTTTCAATACCTAAAATGCACTAGGGTTCAAAATATTTGTAGTACCTAAAATGCAGCTAGAATCAAAATATTTGTAGTATCTAAAATGCACCAGGTTTCAAAACATTTGTAGTACCTAAAGCTTGTGTGGCGGACTTCCTGACAACCAGACATGGAATGATTGCAACCCTCTAGGTAAAAAAGCTTGGCACACCTATTGCAAGTATAACAAAGTTTTACTTCCAAAAAGAAAAATACATGTCAGCAGGGGCATTCAAACCCTACTGTCACAGAGTGCACTGGCTAGTTCAAAGCAGACAAAGCATTTTAAGGCACAGCAGCATCATTCGTGAGGAAAACAGTATACAGTGTCATATCCTCATTATCATTAGTGGGGTCTCTATGTACATGCAGTCGTCCCCTTATTCACCACCACATGATTGGCTGGCATTGCTTGTGTCGATCTTCTTCCACGTGGACCTTAGCCTCGCTAAGGTCACACCCTAGCAACACAATTGGTTAATTACATGAATAGACATTTCTTTTCACATTTTGACCATGTGCTGTGCACCTGGTAATGTCGACATGAGATCAGTGTATACTCTTGAGGTCAAGCTAGCCCTCAGAAACGCAAGGAGGTTCATTCGATCCGAGATGATCTGGTGCACCCAAAATGCCTCCCTGTCGTTGGCCTAAATATGTTATCCTCACCTCGTAGTACAAATCACGGGACATTATATTTGTGCTCCCCCCTTGGATTGCCTGTTACAGACACACTACTCAATCGAAAGTTCTGGGATTTAGGAGTTAGGATTGGGAGCCCCTGGTAGTTCAGACAGAAAGGCTGGGAGTTTCGGGACATGGGTGCTCTAAATCTTGGATCCATGTTTTGCCAGCCTCAGATCTCTGCCCTGCTTCTCACGAGATTGTCCTTCAAAACCACGCATAACCTTACTGACGCTTTGCTGTGCACCTTCCTTTTGGATTACATCGGTCTGCAGTGTGAGATAAGAAAGGGGTCTGTTTTTAATTGATAGAATAATCTTCTAGGCTATTGCCTGAGTTGGGAGCAGGGATGGGGTGGGTATTGTTGCCTACAGTTTGTATTCCCTTTTACTGGATCCTGGCCGTGTGGGGCCTAACTTACAAAATGGCAGTGGTCAGTATGCTCTCAACACTTAGAAAACCTAACATCTACACCCTCTACATTTTCTGCAAACTCTAATGTCCCTTCTATACACCTCCCCCTAGCCCCTGCTACCGCAAGCCCTTAGGTGCATGCACCTTTAGCGTATTGCTCTCAGCTTAAACTGCTTTGGGGGACAGGGCAGATGGGTATGCATGCCAACATTCCCCCCTTTAGTTAATCCTACATAAACTAGTTCTGCTGCCATTCTCTGTGCTTCCTCATACCTCGAAGTGTCTTCCTTTGGTAGCCAAACCCTAAACACCTCTGTCAGACTTTCTCTAGCCTTGGCATATTGTTCTGGAGTACATGTTAGATATATAAATCCTCCATCCATAGATAGGTCTACCCAGTTTTCAGCATAACCCTTGGGATCTGGTGGGGGTGTGGCCACAGTCCCTGGGGGATCTATGGGCCTTTCAATCCTCACAAACACTTGTTTGGGGGGATCACCTGTTTGGGCCTATCCATCATTTGTACCATGAGGATTACCCTAATCATAACCATCATCATCGTACTACTCGCGAGTGTCTTTACTCAGCATCGAAGGATCATCTGGCACATGCAGAACATCACCAACAGAAGCACTGCTATGGGGAGCAGCATCTTCATCAGTGCTCCCATTCAGGATGGTGCCCACAAGAACATGCTATCAAACCAATTGTGTCAATTCCACCTTATGTTTGAATATTCCTCTTCAGCTTATGTAGGGCCCCTATAATGTGCACCACGGACACATTTTCTGCACCATTTGGGGGAATGCAGGTACAGCAAGATAGTCAGATTTTCCTACAGACCCCCTTTTTCATGGCAGTGAGCAGGTCGAGGACGTAGCGGTTCTGGAGTGTCATCAACCTAATCACCCTCTTTTCACTCTTGATCTCATTTAGTCCTTGCTCTGTATCAGTGGCCAACCGGATCACTTCCCACCTCACTATTTGCAGCCATTTTGCATTTGTGGCTGCCTTTACTCCTGGTGGCAATATTGAAGTGAAGAATACTTCAGCATTGTTGTATAGCCAATATTTATCAGGGATTTCTTTTAGTAACTTGGAAGAAACCTCAAACACATAGTTTGAACGCCTCTTCTTTCGTCTGAGTGAGCGCTTATTTCTTCTTGGCTGTGGGGGCTGTGGCATGGGGTATCCGGGTTGCTTTGTGCCAGTGTTTGGTGTTGTCCCAAAATGCGCCTCAGGAAATGCAAGGATTGCTGAATGCAATATATCCTCCACCAATCCTACTCCTGAACTCTCATGAAAATATCCCATTTTCCACATGTCCAACATTGTACCATTTTCCCCCTCCCCTCTCATCCCGATAACCCCAAATCCTCCTTGTCTTCCTCGAGGTCCTGCAAACCGCCTCCTATGCAAGTACCCTTCCTGTGGCCATCCTTAATATTGAGGTTGGAACCCACTGTTCCAGTCATACCCTCCTGTCCATGCTGAGTCTGCTCTCATGTCTGCCTGTACTGCCCTTGTCTCTGACTGTGGATCGTGTAATGCAGCGATCATGGGTCCTTCATTGATATCTTTGCTAGTTACTTTTGCACTAGTTTTGCTTCCTCTGACTGAAGGCGCTGACCGTTTCCTTCTCCTTTTCTCTCAACCATTTACAATGATGTATAATAATAGATTGTATTTCTGCCCACCCCTTTTGCTTCTGTACCCACTATTTTGTTCAGCACCTTTTGAACCTCTTTAGGACGTGCCCTCTTTACCACACAATAAAAGAATGGAATTGACCGATCCCACAATTTCCCCGTTTCAGCCCTCCTCATTTCTTGGGTCTGTAAAATATGTTGGGCTGGTCCTTCATTGTCTCCCATTGTGCGCTGCATAATCGAATAGAGATCGGGTGTATCCCCAGTGGCAAATGTTATGGCGGGTCGACGATAAGAAAACCAAAGAAAGGTGGACTGCCATAAGTCTAATTTTAGGAAATCCAATAACAAATCACCAGTCTACAGACACTTTAATGAGATGGGGCACACAGTTGCACAAATGAGATTTGTTATAATTGAGTTGGTACACCCCCAGCCCCAGAATGTGGGGACCCACAGAAAAAACGAGCTATTTTGAATATACCATCTGGATGCAATTTATCCCCTGGGAATGATCAAAGAATTCTACCTAGGACAATTTTTGTAAATCCACTTTGGCCAAACATGATCTGATCCCAATGGGACTAATTATGATGTGATATTCGGACGACGGTTTGCAACCCCCTTTTTTCAAGGCAGATTACCCTATAGTGACATAAAAACCCAACTGCTTCTTGGTTGAGATAATGATTCAAAGGGTCATATATTCACTTTACTGGATATTTGATTTACAACCATATTAGGAAAATGTGTGAATAAATGATGATACGCTTTTACCTTATTGCACACCAGCGCTTATCATTGGATCCAGTTCATAAACTTTGGACTCATACCATCAGGAGACATTACTTGTGATAAATGGGTAGAGATTATACTTTCTATTTGTAGTTTGTCATTAATTATAAATGACCATTGTATTTGTTTCACTATTTAATTGTCAGTTTTGGCTGATCTAATTGTGACATGCTTGGGTCGAACTGCAAAAGAAAGTGGAGATGACAGAATTCTGAAGATTATAATGGCCATCGTATATCAGCTGCCTTTGTTTGATCTAGTACCTGAATTTTACAGTGTGAAAGTGGATAATCTTACTATTTAGGACATTGATTTCATCACTTAGGTTGGTGATGAGGCTGTACCATTGTAGGCTTGCTCATACACATAATATGCCAAATTATTAGCAAACCACTGCATTAGCCTAATTGGTCGATTCATATTATATGCCATATTTTCCACAGACCTTTGGACCATACTTCCATCTAGGTTACTCTACCATGAACTTACAACTTTGAAAAATAAATGGGCCAAGTGTGCATGGTATATGTTACATCACTGCAGAGTCTACCAGTGACAATCTTTTCATTTTACCTTTCTTTATTAATATTGCAATTTCTTCACATTCATAATTCTTCCCTGTTCCCTTTTTGAAGGTACATTGTTTACTTAGCCTATTCGCCCCGAGGAGCAGGAGCTCCAGCTCACTGTAGGAGCAGTGTCACACAGACCGGAGTCTGCCGAGAGCATAATCCTGCATTATAGGTAAGCCGCTGTATTACAGCGAGACGGAGCTCTGCTCTAGAAGATCGTCCCCCTCTGCCTACTGAAGTCGGATTGGATGCCAGGCACTACAAGTGCACCAATCCCTAGCCGGAAGGCGTGAGCCGGTCCTACGCTCTAAGGACGGTGCTCAAAGGACTTCGCCTGTCCTGTGCCTGTGTCCAGTCTCAGCATATTCACCCCGAGGAGCAGGAGCTCCAGCTCACTGCAGGAGCAGTGTCACACAGACCTGAGTCTGCCGAGAGCATGACCCGTATTCTAGGTAAGCGAGAAGGCGATACCCGACAATAGCTGGCTATTATCCAAAACTACAAATATTGCATGGATCAAGTTGTAATATTATTCGGAGATGTTGCGTCCTACTTTGCCCACAAGCACTATTTATGAAGCCCAGCCACTGCAGCCGCATGATTAGTGCCGCCATCACTCAGCACGAGGCTGGAGTCTGCATTAAGATGGCTGCCGTATTACAGCGAGATGGAGCTCTGCTGTAGAAGATCGTCCCCCTCTGACTACTGAAGTCGGATTGGATGCCAGGCACTACAAGTGCACCAATCGATAGCCAGAAGGCGTGAGCCAGTCCTACGCTCTAAGGACCGCGCTCAAAGGACTTCATGTGTCCTGTGCCTGTGCCCAGTCTCAGCCTATTTGCCCCGAGGAGCAGGAGCTCCAGCTCACTGCAGGAGCCGTGTCACGCAGACCGGTGTCTGCTGAGAGCATGATCCCGCATTCTAGGTAAGCCAGAAGGCTACACCCGCCATATCTGGCTATTATCCAAAACTCCAAATATTGCACGGATCAAGTTGTAATATTATCCATAGACGTTGCGTCCTACTTTGCCCACAAGCACTATCTCTGAAGCCCAGCCACTGCAGCCGCATGATTCATGCCGCCATCACTCAGCACAAGGCCGGGGTCCGTGTTAAGATGGCCACCATATTACAGCGAGATGGAGCTCTGCTGTAGAAGATCGTCCCCCTCTGCCTACTGAAGTCGGATTGGATGCCAGGCACTACAAGTGCACCAATCCCTAGCCGGATGGAGTGAGCCGGTCCTACACTCTAAGGACTCTGCTCAAAGGATTTTGACTGTCCTGGGCCTGTCCATTGCCGTACTGTCCACTGGCCAGGAACCCTGCACCTTTGTCCACATATACTACGTGAGTAATATCCCCAGATCACATGACTCTAACTTTCCAGTATAACAAACTGCTCACTTATCTTAACTGATCCCAGAACTCACTGTCAATGCGCTGTTGTCGCTATCTGACTGCCATAGATGGAAGTACCCAACGCTATTACCCTCACTGTATGCCATCCTAGGATCGTAGCATCATCTAAAACCGTAAAGATAGTTATCTATACCTTATGTGATATGTATATGCTCCCTGTATTCTAGACTAGACGTACGTAGTATGACCAGGCCACTTAGCCGTTTGCCTCTCTCTGCTTTACTAGCATCGTGGCTCTCTATGTTGACTGGCACATTGTGTCACATTGGCAATTGTTTGATTTATCCTGGCCACCCTGCCATTCTGACCGTTTAGGATATGTTACATGCAAAGTGCACCTAGGAATGTAACACCACACTTTTGATCACTCCTCTCTGTTTGAGTAGTACTAGCCCTGTATTTGCTGTGTTGCCCAGTCCATTCTGCTTATTGTTGCTCTGCACTGCACTAGACCTACTCCGCGCCAGATTGTCTCATGAGAATGCTTCAGTTTTTCTGTTTACTTAACTGTTTCGCATCATGGCTAACTTATGAGCACTGCCAAACTGCTCAGACCTTGGCTGCTCGACCCTGCTTTAGATTTAGACTTACTATTGCTGATTTGAGTACTAGATAATACATCTGTCACTAAGTATTCACACCACTATCTAATGATTCATGCAACATCGAATCAACGCTGCATGACTAGACTGTATTCATGCATATCTGCAAGTATCACCACTTATACTACTCACGTAGCAAACTGCGATGTTGATTTGAGACAGTAGTACCATTATTTTACTGCACGTAAGAGACCACATTGTGAGAACTGCACATTCTGATTGATCAGCTAGCACTAGTACCCTTGTCACTACGAGTAGTTCTACTGAAACCTGTCTTTATACTTTAATCATTGTAGCATTCGACTACACACTTGCTAGTACCCACTGATATTACTCACCACTATCGAGTACCCAAACCCAGTAAGATTATAGCACATTATGCCTAGCGTACATCTGACTGCCGGATTACTCCTGTGCCTTAACACTATATTCATATACTACATATTAGGTGCTAAAGCCATTTGACACGGTATAACATAGCCTTCCACTATGAACTCTCTGAACTTAGTATAGCGGGATCTAATTTATACCTAAACAACCCAGCATTATGGATCAAACACTTTACAACCAAACCAACACCAAATCAACCCTGCTTTACTAACTTTAGGAACCTTAAACTAGGCTCTAGACTCTTACCCAGATTCTCGATATCCATATCCAAACATAGCCAAAACTCTAGCGCACACACATCACCCATCCTATGCAAAAAACTGGGGACTCACAACAGTATCCTGCTCCAAGCAAATGACACCATGCTCAAATGTGCCCTTGTCAACGCCAGATCTATCCTAGCACATGCTCTAGACATTACAGACTTCATTGAAAATGAAGATTTGGATTTCCTAGCCATAACGGAAACCTGGCTACATGCAGCATCCAGCCCTTCCCTATTCCTTGCAGTGCCACAGAACTATGCCATTATTAGAAGTGACAGAGACTCTCCCCTGTCCAAAGGTGGAGGAGTAGCATTCATCTTCAAAAGAGCTCTTAATCTGAGACAAATACTTAATACGCATCTTGACTTTGGTGAGCTATTAACAGTCAAATTGCAGCTATCTCCTAACCAGACTGCCACTATACATCTCGTTTATAGACCTCCTGGCCTGATCACAACCTTGCTTGAAGACATATAAGCCCTCCTCACAAGTAACACCAAACCCAACTCCCAAATCATCTTGCTTGGTGACCTAAACTTAGGCTATCAAGATCCTAATGACTTAGGAGCTCATGACCTAGCCAACTGGCTAGCAGATTCAGGATTCACCCAACATATTCAAGTACCTACGCATACCAAAGACAGAACACTATATTGGCTCCTCGACCTAAATTGTTCCATCAATCTTGGTTCTGTCACGCCATGCACCTGGACTGACCATTATAAAATAACCTTTACCATCAAAGCTAACCATAATAGCCTTAAACCCAATCCTGCACCCTCGGTTCACATCAGAAATAAGAAGGACATCTCTAAGGAGAAACTCCTCCCTCTAATCATGCCCCTTCTTCACAAAGCCTCAGTGTCCGACTCTAACCCTTCTGCGTTAGTTGACACTTATAACCAGACTATTCTGAAGGCATTAGATGCCATTGCCCCTCTCAAATTGAGGAAATCTAAACCCCGCCCAAATCTCAACTCATGGTTTACCCCTCAATTAAGAGACTTACGTAAAGCCAAGAGAAATGCGGAAGCACGCTGGAAAGGCCATCCCACAGACAATAACAAAAACACCCTCAACACGGCATCATCTACTTACAAAGATGCTATATACCTCGCTAAAAAAGACACGTACAATAAGCGCATTCTTCAGGCGGAATCGAAAACCAAAGAGCTGTTCAAGATCCTTAAAGAACTTGAATCTCCAATAGCTTTATAGACAACTGCATTACTGACACCACATGGTGCTCTAACATCCAAAAAGCGCTCGTTGAGAAAATCTCTAGCCTACAAACTAAAATCAACAACAAAAAATGTAGCTTTCTTACAGACCACCTCCTCAACTCCCTTATCAACAACTCCCCTTCTCACTCACATACGATCAAACCCTTCAACTTCTCCCCACTCTCTACCTGGGAAGTGGAAAATATCATCAGAAAAATCAAACCCTCTAACTACCATAGCAATGTCTGCCCAGCCCCAATTATCAAAGAGGCCGCACATGACCTAGCTCCCTTCATCACTTCATTTATTAATGCTTCCTTTAAATCAGGGATCAAGGACGCCTGGGTTATCCCTCTAATCAAAAAACCCACATTAGACCCTAACATCCCTGCCAATTACAGACCTATCAGAACGGTACCTTTCTTACTGAAATTCCTGGACCGTGCAGCCTATCTTCAAATGCAGGCCTACCTAGAAGCCAACAATCTCCTAGGTCTTCGCCAATCGGGCTTCCGACCAAGACACGGAACGGAAACTGCCCTAATTGATTTAAAAACCCAAATCGAGGATCTAAAAGAGAATGGAAAACTGGCTTTACTACTCCTGCTAGACCTTTCAGCGGCTTTTGATTTGGTGGACCACCAAATACTATGCCACCATCTCAAAATTGCTGCTCATTTCTCACAGGTAGCTACATCCTGGCTTGAATCCTTCTTGGCCAACAGAACCATGAGGGTCTTTTCACCTACTGCGTCGGCAGAACCATTACCTGTACTCTGTGGGGTTCCGCAAGGATCTTGCGTCTCACCCACCTTGTACAACATATTTACCAAGCCACTCTTTGACATTCTTGACTATCTGGGTGTCACCTACACGAATTATGCGGATGACACCCAGATACTCATCCCTATCACAGGTTACTGCGTAGCTGACTAAAAAGCACTCAACGAGATCTATGCAATCATTCAGGCTTGGATGGCCCACCATGGGCTCTGTTTGAATGATGAAAAAAAAGTCAGTCAGACTGACAAACTAAACCCAGCCTTCAAAGCATTTAAGATCGATGGGAACACGATCAATGTATCTAACGATACTAAAACCCTTGGTATATATCTTGACTCCACTCTATCCTTCAACAGACAAACAAATGCCGCGGCCTCAGCAGCAGCCTATACTTGCAAGCTTATAACAGCCAGTAGGCATTTTCTCTCTACTTCTAACTGAATCACCCATGCCAGAACCCGCATAATGTCTAAGATAGACTATTTCAATGCTCTCTATCTTGGTACCAGTCTTAGGAACATCAATAAATTAAAGATAACCCAAAATAACGCCATCAGGGCTGCCCTCAACTTACCTAGGAAATCTCACATATCAGACACCAGACGCAACCTCCACTGGCTTCCTATCAATCAAAGAAGAGCACTGAAAACAATTACCTTGACCCATAAGTGCCAAGCTAACTGTGCACCTGATTACTTATCAAACCGCTTCCTAGCTCACCCTTCTATGCGACCTATACGATCTACCCAAATACATTATTTGCGCATACCTAGATTTAAGCAACAAAAAGCAGGAGGGGCCAGTTTTCCAGTCCTGGCAGCCAAATTATGGAACACCCTCCCTAACACACTAAGAGCTGTTCCCTCCTTCAACGCCTTCAAGCACAAAGTCAAGAAATGGCTCTTTGACAAAGACAAAGACAATTCCCGGGTTGAATACCTTCCTCCATTAACATAGTGTTACCTGAATGTATTAGCGTACTAGTAACTCTGTATAGCATAGTACTTTCTTGCTATAGTAATACTTTTACTTGTATATACCTATTCTGTAAAGCTGCTATAATGTGTATATCGGTGCCCTGATAAGAACTCATATTATGTATCGTATGTAACCATTTTATCTGCTTTATGCGCCCAGTTGCCCTCGGGCTCGGATGCGCTCTATAAATAAATAAACTAAACTAAACTACTATTACAAGCATATTACAATTTTTAGCTGTACATACTACTGCCTGGAGTTACCCAGTCGGCTGATAACCGGGTTGCTATTCAAGTCTGCATTCAACAAACTGGACTATCGCCTCACAACAGTGGCAGCCGCAGTGGGTGATGTGATGACCCCATCCCATTGTGGCACACAACAATTTAAATAGCGTCAATTTCTTTGCTGCAAAATGCAATTTTTCAGGGTTTATAATGCTGGTTACTCTCGTAGGGTTCCTGAAACCGAATATTATTGATTTTTATTCTAACATACTGACCATTATTGTAAGACAGAGTATGGGATAGTTTCTGTAAGTGTGTACACGTTACTAAAATCACGTGTTAATCCAGGATTGGAGTCGATTTGAACGTTTTTTTTCACCTTGCTCCCCACAGTGGACAGGATTCTAGGTGCAAATTTACCTCTCTACATATGCTAACCCCTTTGGCCACCTTTGACCTACCATGTAAGATATTACTTTAACAATACTGAACAGTTTGTGGAGACTTGTTATTAACTCCCACAAGAGTGGTTGATTGAACACGGGAACAATGTAGATTGAACATTAATGTACCTGTATCTCAGGGTTACTACATAGTGGCTGAGTACCTTAGAAACACACATTGGTAATGAGGATATTTATTTATTTACAGGACTTTACCTTTGACCATTGGGACTCTCATTATTGAACATCATTCATTGGTTTTGCTTTAATTTATAGCTCTTTTACTAGGAATACACAAGACTGAACACATGCATAATGTGGATTGAAAATTAATGTATCTGCATGGCAGAGATACCACATAGTAGCTGAGATCCTTAAAAACACGCACTGGTAAGGAGGATATTTATTTATTTGTACACATGACTTTTCCTTAGACCATTAGAACTCTCACTATTTTATATCTTTCATTGGTTCTGCCTTAATTTACAGGTCCTTGTCTAAGAATACACAAGATTGGGCCTATGGTCACAGACCCCATTCCTAGCACCAATTTTAACTACAGATATATGAGGTGACTTATCAAGCCTATGATGTATCAAGGTTGATGACATTTTAAACATTATATACTGGTATTGTATTATCGAATTGAACAGTCACATTAGTTACTCATATTCGTTTTTTTTATTATTACTTTCAGCTCTTATTAAGAAATATACCGCTGATGAAGAGATTTTTTTCTCAAAACGCGTTGGGTTTTGTTTGTTTTGTCTATATATTAGAGTGTGTATGTTTATAACATTGAGTATGTATTCCAGAAAGTATTTTGTTTTCATGATTTATTGATGACTAACAATGCAATTTATACGTATGCAAGCACTATTAAATACTTATGCATTTCATAAAATCATTTTGCTTTATTTAGGCCCACGATAGTTATAAAGTGTATGATGAAGCACCAGATGGCAAAGTCTGTGTTAAGCATCGCCAAACTGCCTCCAAGGACTGCTACATTTTCTTTAAGGACCAAGACTGGTTAATCCAAGTGTTTTGCAGGATGTCTCAGTTTCTAAACACCACAGAGCCATCAGAATCAATGCAATATTTGGTCTTGAAGAAAATAGGACCAGCCCAAGATGGTGTTCATCCACATAACCCAAAACAAAGATTTGACTCTTCACTAGTTGTGACTAGTTAACCTTTAGCTATGGCGGAACAAATTTAGTTTTTATCTGCAGACATGGAGGTTGTTTGGCTGGGGTAACTGTCCCTCTTCTAAATTGCCTCAACTCCCCAAAATATCTTTCCACTGGTTTGGCACGAGACCTATAAGTAATTAGTCACTCTGACAAGCTAGATGGCCTGGAATGGTTGAAGGAATTTCCTTTAGAATTATATAAGAAGAAAACAACTATGATGATTATAATGACCCTGGATTCATCCTCATTCATTCCTTCTTTTTCTGAGAAGAAAATGCATATATTTGTATGGGGCTCAAAATAATTCCCCTTTGCCGGTGGGGGACTGGCTCAATGCTGTGATCCTTCAGGATGACTATCTTCACATTCCCATTTGGCCTCAATACTTCTGTGTTATGCAACTTGGTGGTGGGAGCTCTCAGCACCAGTGCAATGTCCTTTTGTTCAGCTCAACACACTTGTGTTCTGTTTCAAAGGTATTGAGCATTGCCGCTGCTCTCCTCAGGCAGGAGGCTATTCATCTTCCACTACGTGGACAATTGCTGATCCAGGCAGCCTACCAATAAGAATCCCTGTTTATCTTGCTGAGATTGTTAGACAATGAGAGGAAATCATTTCTTATTTCTTACAAACAACTAACCTTCATTAACAGTCAAAATAGCTTACTGAAAAAAGTGCTGGACCCAGACATCTTGTAAAAGCAAGGAACTATCGAGGCTGAGTACCAGAAACCAAACATGGGCTATAAAGATTCACAGATCTTTAATACTGTGCAGTTTACAAAGAAACAAAGATAAAATAGCTATCTGGCTCTCAACACCCCGCAATGAGTACCAGCCTGTCAGAGTGAGGAGGGAGAGTGCTGGACATCTAAACATTTGCATATTTATACGTTTCTTACAATATTGTCCAGCCCCTCTACAGATTAATAATCTGCAGTCTAGAGTTTGTGCCGAGTTCACATATAGCTCACACAATAATATGCAGAAGGATTACATGAGTTTGCATTTCCATCAAGTTACAATGGCGATGTATGTTCTTAGATCCTTCAGTAAGCCTTAGTCCATATGCCTTCACAATGTAGTTCAGCCAGTGTCCACGCTTGGCGTTTGCTTAACATTGTTGCTGATGTGTATTCGTGGATGAGGCTTGTTAGCGCAGGCAGTCTTGGGACAACAGTTCATTCACAGTACAAGGTCTCATTACCTAGTCTAAACAGTCGGCCCAT
Organism: Ambystoma mexicanum; assembly: GCF_040938575.1. Taxonomy (NCBI): domain Eukaryota; kingdom Metazoa; phylum Chordata; class Amphibia; order Caudata; family Ambystomatidae; genus Ambystoma; species Ambystoma mexicanum. The sequence goes on along the minus strand of NC_090940.1, from coordinate 240,604,793 downwards.
GGACAGTCTAACCATTAACAGAACTCAAAGGTCGGGAAGGCTTGGTTGCAAGTTAGAAACAGTCCACCATTTTAGAACAGCGAATCATACAAACAGAAATCAAAATGGCGGATGAACCTAAAATGGCAGTGAAGTTGATCCAAAATCAGAACATTGCAACGCGGTTTTCTTCTCAGAGCTACTAGGCTTAGGCCAACATACATAAAGGAGGCAAAATATGATTTCCCGTTTTAAAAAACACTCCCTTTGGCATAAGCCAAGTGCTATCTAAACATTAGTCGCTTTACTAGTAACTCCACATCTCAATGGCCATACATCCTGAATCACATTCATCAGATATACCAATCGCCATTAGATCTTCAGCAGAAATTTCCTTCATTACAAATTCTTTGGTCATTCTTTCTGGTCCATTCCTTTGGTCCTAACGTTCCCATAGCCTGTGCACAGCATCCCCCTAACATTGAACATATGGCAGGAAGACATTGTATACAGCAACAACAGAACAACAAAATACCCAGAATTATCAATAAGACTGAGAGTAGCTTCCATCCCCAAGATTGTAAGAAGCTCAGGATGTGCAGATTTTGTATTGCCTTAAAGATGGTTGGGGAGGAATCCGGTACGTAAACACAACAAGCGGACCCCACTAATTTGCATACTCCACCACGCTCAGCCAGGAGGACATCTAATGCCATCCAGTTTTGTAGCGCCACTAATCTGATTGCTTTTTGTTCTAGAGTCATGTTATAGAGTATGTCAGTGGTCCAGTCGATGGTTTTCTCCAGTACTCTCACTAGTCTCCTAATATCTTCTGAATTCAAAATTTGCGCCCAAAAAGGTACAAAGGATTTTGCTACGTCACCCAGAGTTTGTTAAGGAGTATCGCCATTCTCGTCCCGCCTTGGACGAGCCATAGAGATTTCTGTGGTACTAGCTACATATATAGGCAGCAGAATTCCCAAATAACAGGTTCCCTGCCAATCCCTAGGTAGCCATGGATAAGCTTCATCACCGCAAACAAAGTAAACAGGTTCTCCTACATACAGAGGTCTGTCCTCACTGGTCAAGCTCGCAACATTAGTGCAACCCTCGAAATCACCCATTAACTGAGTACCATTCCTCTGTGTGCAGAAAGAATCTGAGTTGGGGCAATGGTTAACAGCATAGGAAGGTGGCGTGGCATCCCTATTGCCTATAGGAGCCATCTTGAAAGAGATCAAAGATTGAAAAGGTCGGGACAGTCTATCAGAAGGCCTAATAGAAGCAACATTAAGCTTGCTCCTATTTGCGAAGAGTGAGCATCCAAGAGGCGTTAGAACTCGTCTTTCAAATTCATTCAAATTCGTTTCATTGAAGTTGTCTGAGATGCTATCATTCCATCGGCCAAAGAATAGAGCCCGTAAAGAAGCATAACATGCAGTAGTAAGAGGTAAAGGATGAATATACCAGCCCAACCCTTTTTCCCCATGTTGCGGTAAATGAGAGCAAATCCAGCAATTAGACCTGTTCAAAATGGCGTGAGTTGCGTTCATTATGAGCAGTAATGTATTATTGTAATAACTCTGTGTTGAGAGTCTCTAGGAGATAGAGTGTGCAGGTGCACGAAAGGTGTAGATACAGTAGGTACATTCTCAGTAGGCAATAATGTTTTGAGCGGATGTACTTCTTCCAAATACCAAAAACCCACGGCAATTAACACTATACAACCAGTTAACACAATCACAAGAAAACAATATGTCTTGCAAGACCACGTATTCAATTGTCCATTGTCTTGATTGGCCACACTTTCACTTATTTGTTCCGTACAAGTAAGAGCGATAACAGGCATTATTCCTTTAAATCGAAAACCACATAGTTCGTTTGCTGGTGATCTCCAGATCACGCATTTTCTTAGTCTTTCCATATCCCAGGACACCTAATTTCCTTCAGATGCAAAAGATAGGGCAAAAGATAAGCCCTGCAGTTGTTTTCTGTTGGCACAGCAGAACCGTGCAGTAAGTCTAGCTTCGTGGACGCAGATTGTACCTTGTGACTCCCGGTACAGTGTGATCTGCGGTCAATGTGTCGTTGCTTCCTAATGGAAGTGATGAATTTGCAGCAGAACCAGACAACAATGCAAGAGGATCTGCAGAAGAGTGTGGAGAAAAAGCAGTTGTTTCTCCAGGCCCCGCAGGCTCAGGGAGTGTCTCCGAAGCACTCTCAATGCTGCTCAATGCTGAATGATCGCTGGGAGCAACACAAGTAAGTTTCTCCCTATCTTCTTTGTTGTGTGGCAGAGGGAAAGGTATCCTCTTGACTTGAGACGCATGGATCCAGTGCTTCTTGTTGGTTACTCGTAACGCAGTCTGTGTGGCCAATAGGACCTGATGAGGCCCTCTCCACCTCAGTGCGAGACAGGATGCTCTTTCAAATGCCTTAACGAGCACCCACTCCCCAGGTTGGATTCTATGACCTGGACCCTCGTATCTAGCTGGGAAGACTTCTTGCACCTGTTGATGAATCAAATACAGATTTTTAGTCAACTGATTGCAATATTCTGAAAGACGTACATGCTCTTTATCCCTCAGTCTTTGGGTTTAGGAAGGTTCCAAATGTTAGCTGGCCTACAGATAACCTCCTCATATGTGGAGAGCCCAGTTCTAGTCTGTGGGTTGTCCTCATTGACAGTAACACTATCAGTAAGGCATCCGGCCATTTCAAATTGGTGCCTGCACACGTTTTAGCGAGCTTGTTTTTCAAAATTCTATTATGCCGTTCTACCAATCCAGCACTCTGAGCATGTCTAGCCGAATGGAACCATTTATTGATCTATAATCCCGCACATATCTGTAGAATTACAGCAGCGATAAAATGTGGACCATTGTCTGACCAGATGACCCTTGGCAAACCAAACCTAGGAAAATATTCCATAAGCATGATTTTCACCGTTGTCAATGCTGTGGCATCCTTTACAGGGAAGGCTTCAAACCATTTACTGAAAGCGCAAATAACAACCAAAACATACTTTAAATTGTTGCAACGCTCCATTTCAATGAAATCAAAGTGTATCACTTCTAAAGGGACAGAAGCAGGACCAAAACTACCCCTTGTGTCGATATGCCCTTCCCCATATGGTGCTGTAGACAGACCATGCAATTCTGGACAAAACGCTCAGCAGTTTTCAGGATGTTGACATTTACCCAGACAGTTTCTAACATTTTACAAATCTTTCTAGCGCGTATATGGGTAGGACCATGAGCCATTGTGATCATCATAGTAATGTATGCATCTGGCAGAAACCATTTTCCCTCCAAATTATCCACCCAACACTCATCATCATCCAACCTCGCCAAGCCCTCAGCCCATTGCTTAGTTTCTTCTAAAGTGACATCGGCTTGGATATTCTTTATAGAGTCAATTACATTGTCTATGGTACAGGCATTCATGGCTTCCCTTGTAATATTTATATCTGAATAGAGGTCAGTAGCAGTTTGTTTGGCTATCTGGTCAGCAAAAGCATTCCCTTTTCCTACATCATCTGTGATTTTCTGATGTGCCGTGCCCTTCATAATTGCTAACTGAGTGGGGAGCACAAGCGCTGAGAGTAGGCAAACTATCAAGGTGCCATATTGAATCTTTGTTCCATGTGAGGTCAAGAAACCTCGTTCTGCCCAAAGTCTAACGAAGTTGTGAACTACCCCAAAAGCATACTGACTATCGGTATATATATGTACTTTAAGCCCTTTGGAAAGTTCACAAGCTCGTGTCAATGCAATAATCTCTGCGGCCTGCGCAGAGTTATGTGAGATTCTTTTGGTTTCTACAATCGTGCTTAGTGTGGTGATGGCATAAGCAGCCGTGGATGTACCATCCGGAAGTTTGAAACAGGAGCATCACAAAACAGCTCCCCTTGTGGATTGTTCAGATGTGTATCTTTCAAATCAATCCTGCCTTTAGTTTCTTGTTCTGTGGTATAAAGGCAGTCATTTGAAATTTCGTCACTGCAAGCAGTACCTTGCAGGAGAGGTAACAATTCAGCCAGATTCAATACACAACACCTTTTAATATGTACATGCAGTGCAAACAAGATAAATTCATATCTCGTTAATCGTGCGGAAGTAAGGTGTTGTGTTTGCGCTCTATTTAATAGAACGTCTACAGCGTGAGGTACCAACAAGGTTAAAGTATGGCCTAAGACCATACCCTCGCTCTGTTTTACAGACGCAGCAGCAGCAGCGACAGCTCTCAGACATCTCAGCAAAGCGCATACAACAGGATCAAGGGTGGAGGAAAAGTAACCGCACGGCCTATTCTTCCCCCCATGTTCCTGCGTTAATATAGCCAAGGCACATCCATCACGTTCATGCACATACAACTCGAAGGCCTTTTCATAATTTGGTGTGCCCAAAACTGGTGCTGAACACAGTGCAGTATTGAGCAGATCAAAAGCTTTCTGATATTCCAAGTTGCATGGCAATGGCAAAGAAATGCCCTTCTTTGTCAGAGCCAACATTGGTTTGATCACTAGTGAGAAGTTGGGATCCACTGCCTACAGTAAGATGCCATTCCTATGAAGGCTCTGACTTCCTTCTGTGTATTTGGGACAGACATGATAGAAATGTTTTTAATCCGTTCAGGTGTCAATCTTCTTCCCTTATTTGACAGGAAATAGCCTAAATAGGTGACCTCCTGTTGACAATATTGAAACTTTTTCAGTGAAGCTTTATGTCCATGCTGTGCTAGGTGAATGAGCAATAACACAGTGCCCACCTTGTAAGCACTTTCTGAGTCTGCAGCTAACAAAATATCATCAACATACTGAAACAATTTACAAGTAACAGGCAACTCAAGCGTATCCAGCTGTTCTTTCGAAGCCCTACTGTAAATGCTCAGACTTTCCGTGTACCCTTGCGGCGCACGGGTGAATGTAAATGAGCGTCCCCCCAAGGTGAACGCGAACAGATATCTACTATCTTTGTATATAGGAATGCGAAAGAAAGCATTCTTAAAATCTACAACACTAAAATGAGTAGCATAAGCTTGGATCATAGCTAAAATTGTCATCACATCAGGCACAATAGGAAATTGTGGTGCGACAATCTTGTTGCTAGCTTGTAAATCAATAATAAAACGAAAAGGAATTGCATTATCTCCTTTCTTATACACTGGTAAATTCGGACTATTGCACAATCTACCTGCAATTTCTTCAATTACCCCACGGTGTACAAAATCAGAAACTATACACTTCAAAGCTTGCTCACCATCAACCGAAATCTTATACTGAGGAATACGTGGCAACTTTACTCCTGGTTTTAAAATGATTTTAACAGGCTCAACCTGCAAAACACCAACATCATTATCATCAATCGCCCATAAACACTCCGGAACGTCAGTAAATTTTGGCGGCAAAGGTCTAGTCAAAAACTATGAGGTAGAAAATTGCTATGGTGAAATCGTCCAACTCACTCCATCTGAAGAACAATGAATTACCGCATTTAATTCATTCAACAGATTCAACCCCAACAGATTCTCACCACAGTTCGATGTCAAAAGAAACGGACAGTGATCCGTGAATGGACCCAGTGAAATTGGTACCGGCAGAGAAACCGGACAAACCACCGGCATACCAGAAAACCTGGTTTATAGTCAAAAAGTTGAATCCAATAATGTCGAAAGTCAAAAAGTCAAAAACAAAAAGTCGAAAACAAAAATGTGGATTTTTTTTTTTGGTTGCTTTTTTTTCGAAATGGGGGGGTTTCCCCCCAACCCTCCCTTTTTAAAATATATTTTTTTGTTTTATCCCTTTTTTTTTTACCCCCAGAGCCCAAAAAAAATATATAAATAAAAAAATCGACATTTTTGTTTTCGACTTTTTGGATTCAACATTTTGTCGAAAAACACTTCTGTGCTCCTGTATCTACCAAAAATAGATGCTTCCTATTTCCCACTATCATTTCAACGTAGGGACCTTTCTGACTAACGGGAATAGGCATCGGTTCCAAACCCTGCTTCGAGCAATCCTAGCGAAACAATATATCATCAAAAGGAAGGTCTTCAGAAAGATAAGCAGCAGAAGGATGATCAAAATGTTTTCTATTATCCACACTCGGAGACAGGTTGTCTTGTGAAAAAGACTGTGAATTCTGATAAAACTGGCTTCTACCAGGACGCCCTTCCCCAGGGCGGCCTCTGGATCATCTACCCATGATACCAAATGAGTTATTCGACCTCTGCCGGAGGATCGGGCATTGTGCTTGCCAATGACCCTCTTGTCTGCAATAAGCACATTGGTTCGCTTGTATAGGACCCAATGGCGCATTACCTTGCGGAACATGCTGTCCCCTCAAGTGTGTACTACCCCCTCTAGGGCCTCTAACAATTTGTTGCAACAACACTTTAGTTTTCAAGTCTCCCTTTTTCTTTTCAATTATTTCTTTTTCATTATTGACTCGGTTTTCGTAATAGTGAGCCATGTACAATACTTCAGACTGAGACTTAGCTTGCCAAGCTCTCCCAGAAGTCATAATTTGCGACTGGATGTCAGGTAACAATCCACGCACAAATTTGTCTACAAATAGTCGTTTTCCAGACTTTGTGTTTAAATCTTGCCCACTAAAATCTGAAAATACTTGTTCAAACCGATTAAAGAATTCAATAACACCCTCGGACTGTCCTTGGACACAAGCAGTAAGTTTGTCCCAAACAATCCTTCTCTCGGGAATTAAGGTTTTTCATTTTGTCATTATTCTATCAAGCAAAGTCAGTATCACCTGTGGTGGTCTCTCACCAGCTTTCCTTTCTCCATCTTGCCTAACCAGATTACTCCATACGTCTCCTAACCCTGGTACATCATCTACTGTCCTAATCTGTTTCCACAAATCAACTGGTAGGAGCACAGGAAATAACAAATCTATATCACCCAAAGTGAATACTGACGACTGTAAGACAGATTCCATTTCCTTATAGAACCCTGTTGGATTCTTTCTAAATCTGGGGTAGATTCTCTAATGGTATTCACCTCCTGTCTTGAAAACGGGACGTGAACAAACTGCGATACATAATGTGAAGCAATGTCATAGGCAGCTGTACCCGCTCGGTATCAGCTGGAACCTCAACTTTAGGGACAAATGTCAGAGGAACCTCACTCATAGGCAACTGAGAAGTAGACAACTCCGAATGCTTACTGAGCAACAGAGCTAAATCAAGCGCTAAAGCAGCTGAAGAAGTGTCGGACGAAAAAGCTCTCTTATAGACACTCAATAATTCTACGGGACAACAAATCTTTTATTTTATGCATTCATCCTGCAGGTATTCTACCATAACCTGTATCACTTTCCTCTGCATTTCTGGCGTATACTGACTATACGTGTCATATACTTCAACGAGAGATATCGACATGCCTGAAATCCATCTAAGTGCATCCCTTGTGCAAATTCGCGTTTCTTCACTCATCGACTTACAAAGAGGAAGGAACCGTTTCTGTACAAACATAGCGTCCAAACTATCACCATCTTTTTCATCATTCCGTAACTTTTCTAACTCCCTTCTTTACTCAAAAACCCTTGCGACGAGCTCTAATACTTTCTCCGCAGTATCTCTTGAATATGCTAAAACATTCAGATCCCTCAACCCTTGTGGGAGATCAACTTCATTCAGTTAGTTCCACATTATAGATAATGAATTCCCAACCCGTCAATAAAAACATTTTTCTCAGGAAAACCTTCTAAATTAGAGAGAGTAGCAAAAACATCAGATTGGTCACCCTTCTCAATGCACTGTCTAGCCCACACATTCAGATCTTACTTTCTTTCTTTAGACATTGTATTACGAATTACAATTTTCGATTTTGCACCCTTATCGACTACAAGCGGAATAGAACCACTTGGAAGAGAAAGAGTAGACATATCTTGTACAACAGGTAATGAAGGTGTTATCACTGGTGTCAAAGACAAATCTCCCAAACCCATAGCAGCAGGCAAAGGTGGAGGTACATGTGGAGGAGCTACAATAGGAGGAGGAACAATTACTGGAGGAAGAGGAGCAATAGGAGGAACGATAGGAGGAACAGGAATTGCAAAGAGAGGAGGAACAACAGCAGGAAGAGGTAAAGCAACAGGAATAGGTACATAAGGAGGTGGCGCATTGGTGCCAGGCCTCCGTTCATTTGGAAGCTTGTCAATTAGTTCATCTGACACATGAAAATCTTTAGACGGCTATATTTTCTCAATACCAAGTTGAAAAGCTCTGTCCATATTTCGAACGGACTCTGACTGTTTCTGCTGATCATACAATAATGCTTTCTTGGCGTTTGACATATGTTGGCACGCATGTTTCTCTCTACTTTTAAGTTGCTGCATAGCTTCTTTTTTCCAATTTTGCCAGACATCAAATGCTGCAGGTCTAGCTTTTTTCTTCAACAATATAGATTCTAAATATTCTATGCGAGGAATCTCAAAGCTACCATTGATTGGCCACTGAAGTTCAGGCATGTCTAGTTTGTCTGTGCCAAATATCGTTAAATACTATACTACCCATGCAGTGCTTACAGTACATAGTACATGCTGGCGACCCCTCCTGTGGCGCTGGTTGGCCAAATTCCAAAGATTGTCTGTTTCTGCGGAATAACGTCCTGAAACAGGCAGACAAGTTCTCAGGCATATCAGATTACTGGTGTTACCTGGTCAATAATTGTTCTTACGAGGACAATACGCAAAATCAAATATCAGGATACTTAATAATCGGGGCACAACTCACCTGATCAAAGAACTAAGGGAGGTCCGATCGGATTACTAAGGACAATAAAGGACCCCCGTGGTTGGTGATTTCGGCAAAACTGCCCGACTCGATATATGGACCCTCATCAATATGCCGTCTCGGACCAGGGGCTCACCGTCCAGGGATCGGGTCATGCAGTACTATTGAGGTGTCGCGTCTCATCCAAGAAGGGGCACCCTTTCTCATTGTCCGATCCTGGTCCGATAGCCGCGTCAATACTTCAACGAGATGGCATCAATCTTGAGGGTCCCTATTCGGGCGCCATCTGTAAAAGCAAGGAAATATCGAGGCTGAGTACCACAAAAGGAAATACACCAAACATGGGCTATAAAGATTCACAGATCTTTAATACTGCGCAGTTTACAAAGAAACAAAGATACAGATAGCTATCTGGCTCTCAACACCCCGCAATGAGTACCAGCCTGTCAGAGTGAGGAGGGAGAGTGCTGGACATCTAAACATTTGCATATTTATATGTTTCTTACAATATTGTCCAGCTCCTCTACAGATTAATAATCTGCGGTCTAGAGTTTGTGCCGAGTTCACATATAGCTCACACAATAATATGCAGAAGGATTACATGAGTTTGCATTTCCATCAAGTTACAATGGCGATGTATGTTCTTAGATCCTTCAGTAAGCCTTAGTCCATATGCCTTCACAATGTAATGCAGCCAGTGTCCACGCTTGGCGTTTGCTTAACATTGTTGCTGATGTGTATTCGTCTATGAGGCTTGTTAGCGCAGACAGTCTTGGGACAACAGTTCATTCACAGTACAAGGTCTCATTACCTAGTCTAAACAGTCGGCCCATGGACAGTCTAACCATTAACAGAACTCAAAGTTCGGGAAGGATTGGTTTAAAGTTAAAAACACAGTCCACCATTTTAGAACAGTGAATCATACAAACAGAAATCAAAATTGCGGATGAACCTAAAATGGCAGTGAAGTCGATCCAAAATCGGAACATTGCAACGTGGTTTTCTTCTCAGAGCTACTAGGCTTAGGCCAACATACTTAAAGGAGGCAAAATATGATTTCCCGTTTAACAAACCCTCCCATTGGCATAAGCCAACTGCTATCTAAACATTAGTCGCTTTACGAGTAACTCAACATCTCAATGTCCATACATCCTGAATCACATTCATCAGATATACCAATCGCCATTAGATCTGCAGCAGAAATTTCCTTCATTAGAAATTCTTTGGTCATTCTTTCTGGTGCGTGTACCTTTGGTCCTAACGTTCCCATAGCCTGTGCACAACATCCCCCTAACATTGAACATATGGCAGGAAGACATTGTATACAGCAACAACTGAACAACAAAATACCCAGAATTATCAGTAAGACTGAGAGTAGCTTCCATCCCCAAGATCGTAAGAACCTCAGGACGTGCAGATTTTGTATTGCCTTAAAGATGGTTGAGGAGGAATCCGGTACGTAAACACACCAAGCAGACCCCACTAATTTGCATACTCCACCACGCTCAGCCAGGATGACATCTATTGCCATCCGGTTTTGTAGCGCCACTAATCTGATTGCTTTTTTGCTAGAGTCATGTTATAGAGTATTTTCAGTGGTCCAGTCGATGGTTTTCTCCAGTACTCTCATTAGTCTCCTAATATCTTCTGAATTCAAAATTTGCGCCCAAAAAGGTACAAAGGATTTTACTACGTCACCCAGAGTTTGTTAAGGAGTATCGCCATTCTCGTCCCGCCTTGGACGAGCCATAGAGATTTCTGTGGTACTAGCTACATATATAGGCAGCAGAATTCCCAAATAACAGGTTCCCTGCCAATCCCTAGGTAGCCATGGATAAGCTTCATCACTGCAAACAAAGTAAACAGGTTCTCCTACATACAGAGGTCTGTCCTCACTGGGCAAGATCGCAACATTAGTGCAACCCTCGAAATCACCCATTAACTGATTACCATTCCTCTATATGCAGAAAGAATCTGAGTTGGGGCAATGGTTAACAGTATAGGAAGGTGGCGTGGCATCCCTATTGCCTATAGGAGCCATCTTGAAAGAGATCAAAGATTGAAAAGGTCGGGACAGTCTATCAGAAGGCCTAATAGAAGCAACATTAAGCTTGCTCCTATTTGCGAAGAGTGAGCATCCAAGAGGCGTTAGAACTCGTCTTTCAAATTCATTCAAATTTGTTTCATCGAAGTTCCCTGAGATGCTATCATTCCATCGGCCAAAGAATGGAGCCCGTAAAGAAGCATAACATGCAGTAGTAAGAGGTAAAGGATGAATATACCAGCCCAACCCTTTTTCCCCATGTTGCGGTAAATGAGAGCAAATCCAGCAATTAGACCTGTTCAAAATGGCGTGAGTTGCGTTCATTACGAGCAGTAATGTATTATTGTAATAACTCTGTGTTGAGAGTCTCTAGGAGATAGAGTGTGCAGGTGCACGAAAGGTGTAGATACAGTAGGTACATTCTCAGTAGGCAATAATGTTTTGAGCGGATGTACTTCTTCCAAATACCAAAATCCCACAGCAATTAACACTATACACCAGCTAACACAATCACAAGAAAACAATACGTGTTGCAAGACCACGTATTCGATTGTCCATTGTCTTGATTGGCCACACAGTCACTTATTTGCTCCGTACGAGTAAGAGCGATAACAGGCATTGTTCCTTTAAATCGAAAACCACGTAGTTCGTTTGCTGGTGATCTCCAGATCATGCATTTTCTGAGTCTTTCCATATCCCCGGCCACCTAATTTCCTTCAGATGCAAAAGATAGGGCAAAAGACAAGCCCTGCAGTTGTTTTCTGTTGGAACAGCAGAACCGTGCAGTAAGTCTAGCTTCGTGGACGCAGATTGTACCTTGTGACTCCTGGTACAGTGTGATCTGCGGTCAATGTGTCGTTGCTTCCTAATGGAAGTGATGAATTTGCAGCAGAACCAGACAACAATGCAAGAAAATCTGCAGAAGAGTGTGGAGAAAAAGCAGTTGTTTCTCCAGGCCCCGTGGGCTCAGGGAGTGTATCTGAAGCACTCTCAATGCTGCTCAATGCTGAATGATCGCTGGGAGCAACACAAGTAAGTTTCTCCCTATCTTCTTTGTCATGTGGCAGAGGGAAAGGTATCCTCTTGACATGCGATGCATGGATCCAGTGCTTCTTGTTGGTTACTCGTAACGCAGTCTGTGTGGCCAATAGGACCTGATGAGGCCCTCTCCACCTCAGTGCGAGACAGGATGCTCTTTCAAATGCCTTAACGAGCACCCACTCCCCAGGTTGGATTCTATGACCTGGACCCTCGTATCTAGCTGGGAGGGCTTCTCGCACCTGTTGATGAATCAAATACAGGTTTTTAGTCAACTGATTGCAATATTCTGAAAGAAGTACATGCTCTATATCCCTCAGTCTTTAGGTTTAGGAAGGTTCCAAATGTTAGCTGGCCTACCCATAACCTCCTCATATGGGGAGAGCCCAGTTCTAGTCTGTGGGTTGTCCTCATTGACAGTAACACTATCGGTAAGGCATCCGGCCATTTCAAATTGGTGCCGGCACACGTTTTAGCGAGCTTGTTTTTCAAAATTCTATTATGCCGTTCTACCAATCCAGCACTCTGAGCATGTCTAGCCGAATGGAACCATTTATCGATCTGTAATCCCGCACATATCTGTAGAATTACAGCAGCGATAAATGTGGACCATTGTCTGACCAGATGACCCTTGGCAAACCAAACCTAGGAAAATATTCCATAAGCATGATTTTCACCGTTGTCAATGCTGTGGCATCCTTTACAGGGAAGGCTTCAAACCATTTACTGAAAGCGCAAATAACAACCAAAACATACTTTAAATTGTTGCAAATCAAAGTGGACCACTTCTAAAGGGACAGAAGGTGGACCAAAACTACCCCTTGGTGTCGATATGCCCTTCCCCATATTGTGCTGTAGACAGACCATGCAATTCTGGACAAAACGCTCAGCAGTTTTCAGGATGTTGACATTTACCCAGACAGTTTCTAACATTTTACAAATCTTTCTAGCGTGTATATGGGTAGGACCATGAGCCATTGCGACCATCATAGTAATGTACGCATCTGGCAGAATCCATTTCCCTCCAAATTATCCACCCAACACCCATCATCATCCAACCTCGCCAAGCCCTCAGCCCATTGCTTAGTTTCTTCTAAAGTGGCATCGGCTTGGATATTCTTTATAGAGTCAATTACTTTGTCTATGGTACGACATTCATGGCTTCCTTTGTAGTATATATATCTGAATAGAGGTCAGTAGCAGTTTGTTTGGCTATCTGGTCAGCAAAAGCATTCCCTTTTCCTACATCATCTGTGATTTTCTGATGTGCCGCGCCCTTCATAATTGCTAACTGAGTGGGCAGCGCAAGCGCTGAGAGTAGGCAAAATATCAAGGTGCCATATTGGATCTTATGTTCCATGTGAGGTCAAGAAACTTCGGTCTGCCCAAAGTCTAACGAAGTTGTGAACTACCCCAAAAGCATACTGACTATCGGTATATATATTTACTTTAAGCCCTTTGGAAAGTTCACAAGCTTGTGTCAATGCAATAATCTCTGCGGCCTGCGTGGAGTTATGCGAGATTCTTTTGGTTTCTGCAATCGTGCTTAGTGTGGTGATGGCATAAGCAGTCGTGGGTGTACCATCTAGAACTTTGAAACAGGAGCCATCACAAAACAGCTCCCCTTGTGGATCGTTCAGATGTGTATCTCTCAAATCAATCCTGCCTTTAGTTTCTTCTTCTGTGGTATAAAGGCAGTCATTTGAAATTTCATCACTGCAAGCAGTACCTTGCGGGAGAGGTAACAATTCAGCGGAAGTAAGGTTTGTGTTTGTGCTCTATTTAATAGAACGTCTACAGCGTGAGGTACCAACAAGGTTAAAGCATGGCCTAAGACCATACCCTCGCTCTGTTTTACAGACGCAGCAGCGACAGCTCTCAGACTCTCAGCAAAGCGCATGCAACAGGATCAAGGGTGGAGGAAAAGTAACCACACGGCCTATTCTTCCCCCCATGTTCCTGCGTTAATACAGCCAAATCACATCCATCACGTTCATGCACATACAACTCGAAGGCCTTTTCATAATTTGCTGTGCCCAAAACTGGTGCTGAACACAGTGCATTCTTGAGCAGATCAAAAGCTTTCTGGTGTTCCAAGTTCCATGGCAATGGCAAAGAAATGCCCTTCTTTGTCAGAGGCAACATTGGTTTGATCACTAGTGAAAAGTTGGGGATGCACTGCCTACAGTAAGAAGCCATTCCTATGAAGGCTCTGACTTCCTTCTGTGTATTTGGGACAGACATGCTAGAAATGATTTTAATCCGTTCAGGTGTCAATCTTCTTCCCTTCTTTGACAGGAAATAGCCTAAATAGGCAACCTCCTGTCGACAATATTGAAACTTTTTCAGTGAAGCTTTATGTCCATGCTTTGAGAGGTGAATGAGCAACAGCACAGTGCCCTCCTTGTAAGCACTTTCTGAGTTTGCAGCTAACAAAATATCATCAACATACTGAAGCAATGTACAAGTAACAGGCAACTCAAGCGTATCCAGCTGTTCTTTCGAAGCCCTACTGTAAATGCTCAGACTTTCTGTGTACCCTTGCGGCGCACGGATGAATGTAAATGAGCGTCCCCCCAAGGTGAACGCAAACAGATATCTACTATCTTTGTGTTTAGTAATGCGAAAGAAAGCATTCTTAGCATAAACTGGGATCATAGTTAATATCGTCGTCACATCAGGCACAATAGGAAATTGTGGAGCGACAATCTTGTTGATAGCGTGTAAATCAATAATAAAAAGAAAAGGAATTGCATTATCTCCTTTCTTATACACCGGTAAATTCGGACTATTGCACAAACTACCTGCAATTTCTTCAATGACCCCAAGGTGTACAAAATCAGAAACTATACACTTCAAAGCTTGCTCACCATCAACCAAAATCTTATACTAAGGAATACGTGGCAACTTTACTCCTGGTTTTAAAATGATTTTAACAGGCTCAACCTGCAAAACACCAACATCATTATCCTCAATCGCCCATAAACACTCCGGAACCTCGGTAAATTTTGGCGGCAAAGGTCTAGTCAAAAACTGTGAGGTAGAAAATTGCTATGGTGAAATCGTCAAACGCACTCCATCCGAAGAACAATGAATTACCGCATTTAATTCCTTCAACATATTCAACCCCAACCAATTCTCACCACAGTTCGATGCCAAAAGAAATGGACAGTGATCCGTGAATGGACCCAGTGAAATAAGGTACCAGCAGAGAAACCGGACAAACCACTGGCGTACCAGAAAACCCTACAGTAACATTGGTTTGCCCTGACAGTGGAATGTTTGGAACCCGTGAATGATCAATGGAACTCTTCTGTGCTCCTGTATCTACCAAAAATAGATGTTTCCTATTTCCCACTATCATTTCAACGTAGGGACCTTTCTGACTAACGGGAATAGGCGTTGGTTCCAAACCCTGCTTCGAGCAATCCTAGCGAAACAATATATCATCAAAAGGAAGGTCTTCAGAAAGATAAGCAGCAGAAGGATGATCAACATTTTTTCTATTATCCACTCTCAGAGACAGGTTGTCTTGTGAAAAAGACTGTGCATTCTGATAAAACTGGCTTCTACCAGGACCCCTTTCCCCAGGGCGGCCTCTGGATCACCTACTCATGATACCAAATGAGTTATTCGACCTCTGCCGGAGGATCGGGCATTGTGCTCGCCAATGACCCTCTTGTCTGCAATAAGCACATTGGTTCGCTTGTATAGGACCCAATGGCTCATTACCTTGCGGAACATGCTGTCCCCTCAAGTGTGTACTACCCCCTCTAGGGCCTCTAACAATTTGTTGCAACAACACTTTAGTTTTCAAGTCTCCCTTTTTCTTTTCAATTATTTCTTTTTCATTATTGACTCGGTTTTCGTAATAGTGAGCCATGTACAATACTTCAGAGTGAGACTTAGTTTGCCAAGCTCTCCCAGAAGTCATAATTTGCGACTGGATGTCAGGTAACAATCCACGCACAAATTTGTCTACAAATAGTCGTTTTCCAGACTCTGTGTTTAAATCTTGCCCACTAAATCTGAAAATACTTGTTCAAATCGATAAAAGAATTCAGTAGCACCCTCAGACTGTCCTTGGACACAAGCAGTAAGTTTATCCCAAACAATCCTTCTCTCGGGAATTAAGGTTTTTCATTTTGTCATTATTCTATCAGGCAAAGTCAGTATCACCTGTGGTGGTCTCTCACCAGCTTTCCTTTGTCCATCTTGCCTAACCACCAGATTACTCCATACGTCTCCTAACCCTTGTACATCATCTACTGTCCTAATCTGTTTCCACAAATCAACAGGTAGGAGCACAGGAAATAACAAATCTATATCACCCAAAGTGAATACTGATGACTGTAAGACAGATTCCATTTCTTTATAGAACCCTGTTGGATTCTTTCTAATATCTGGGGTAGATTGTCTAATGTATTCACCTCCTGTCTTGAAAACGGGACGTGAACAAACTGCGATACATAATGTGCAGCAATGTCATAGGCAGCTGTACCCGCTGCGGCATCAGCTGGAACCTCAAATTTAGGGACAAATGTCAGAGGAAGCTCACTCATAGGGAACTGAGAAGTAGGCAACTCTGAACGCTTACTGAGCAACAGAGCTAAATCGAGTGCTAAAGCAGCTGAAGAAGTGCCGGACGAAAAAGCTCTCTTATAGACACTCAATAATTCTGCGGGACAACAAGTCTTTTATTTCATGCATTCATCCTGCAGGTATTCCACCATAACCTGTATCACTTTCCTCTGCATTTCTGGCGTATACTGACTATACGTGTCATATACTTCAACGAGAGATATCGACATGTCTGAAATCCATCTAAGTGCATCTCTTGTGCAAATTCGCGTTTCTTCACTCATCGACTTACAAAGAGGAAGGAACTGTTTCTGTACAAACATAGCGTCCAAACTATCACCATCTTTTTCATCATTCCGTAACTTTTCTAACTCCCTTCTTTACTCCTTCTTTACTCAAAAACCCTTGTGACGAGATCTAATACTTTCTCCGCAGTATCTCTTGAATATGCTAAAACATTCAGATCCCTCAACCCTTGTGGGAGATCAACTTCATTCAGTTAGTTCCACAGTTAGTTTCACATTATAGATAAATGAGAACCTTCTAAATTAGAGAGTGTAGCAAAAACATCAAATTGTTCACCCTTCTCAATGCACTGTCTAGCCCACGGATTCAGATCTCACTTTCTTTCTTTAGACATTGTATTACGAGTTACAATTTTCGATTCTGCACCCTTATCGACTACAAGCGGAATAGAACCACTTGAAAGAGAAAAAGTAGACATATCTTGTACAACAGGTAATGAAGGTGTTATCACTGGTGTCAAAGACAAATCTCCCAAACCCATAGCAGCAGGCAAAGGTGGAGGTACATGTGGAGGAGCTACAATAGGAGGAGGAACAATTACTGGAGGAAGAGGAGCAATAGGAGGAACGATAGGAGGAACAGGAATTGCAAAGAGAGGAGGAACAACAGCAGGAAGAGGTAAAGCAACAGGAATAGGTACATAAGGAGGTGGCGCATTGGTGCCAGGCCTCCGTTCATTTAGAAGCTTGTCAATTAGTTCATCTGACACATGAAAATCTTTAGACGGCTATATTTTCTCAATACCAAGTTGAAAAGCCCTGTCCATATTTCGAACTGACTCTGACTGTTTCTGCTGATCATACAATAATGCTTTCTTGGCGTTTGACATATGTCGGCGCGCATGTTTCTCTCTACTTTTAAGTTGCTGCATGGCTTCTTTTTTCCAATTTTGCAAGACATCAAATGCTGCAGGTCTAGCTTTTTTCTTCAACAATATAGATTCTAAATATTCTATGCGAGGAATCTCAAAGCTACCATTGATTGGCCACTGAAGTTCAGAAGCATGTCTAGTATGTCTGTGCCAAATATCGTTAAATACTATACTACCATGCAGTGTTTACAGTACATAGAACATGCTGGCGACCCCTCCTGTGGCGCTGGATGGCCAAATTCCAAAGATTGTCTGTTTCTGCGGAATAACGCCCTGAAACAGGCAGACAATTTCTCAGGCATATCAGATTACTGATGTTACCTGGTCAATAATTGTTCTTGCGAGGACAATATGCCAAATCAAATATCAGGATACTTAAGAATCGGGGCATGACTCACCTGATCAAAGAACTAAGGGAGGTCCGATCGGATTACTAAGGACAACGAAGGACCCCCATGGTTGGTGATTTTGGCAAAACTGCCCGACTCGATATATGGACCCTTGTCAATATGCCGTCTCGGACCAGGGGCTCACCGTCCAGGGATCGGGTCATGCAGTACTGTTGAGGTGTCGCATCTCATCCAAGAAGGGACCCCCTTTCTCACTGTCCGAGCCCGGTCCGATAGCCGCGTCAACACTTCAACGGGATGGCATCAATCTTGAGGGTCCCTATTTGTGCGCCATCTGTAAAAGCAAGGAAATATCGAGGCTGAGTTCCACAAAAGGAAATACACCAAACATGGGCTATAAAGATTCACAGATCTTTAATACTGCGCAGTTTACAAAGAAACAAAGATACAGATAGCTATCTGGCTCTCAACACCCCGCAATGAGTACCAGCCTGTCAGATTGAGGAGGGAGAGTGCTGGACATCTAAACATTTGCATATTTATACGTTTCTTACAATATTGTCCAGCCCCTCTACAGATTAATAATCTGCGGTCTAGAGTTGTGCCGAGTTCACATATAGCTCACACAATAATATGCAGAAGGATTACATGAGTTTGCATTTCCATCAAGTTACAATGGCGATGCATGTTCTTAGATCCTTCAGTAAGCCTTAGTCCATATGCCTTCACAATGTAATGCAGCCAGTGTCCACGCTTGGCGTTTGCTTAACATTGTTGCTGATGTGTATTTGTGGATGAGGCTTGTTAGCGCAGACAGTCTTGGGACAACAGTTCATTCACAGTACAAGGTCTCATTACCTAGTCTAAACAGTCGGCCCATGGACAGTCTAACCATTAACAGAACTCAAAGGTCGGGAAGGCTTGGTTGCAAGTTAGAAACACAGTCCACCATTTTAGAACAGCGAATCATACAAAACAGAAATCAGAATGGCGGATGAACCTAAAATGGCAGTGAAGTCGATCCAAAATCGGAACATTGCAACACGGTTTTCTTCTCAGAGCTACTAGGCTTAGGCCAACATACGTAAAGGAGGCAAAATATGATTTCCCGTTTAACAATCTGAGTTGAGCCTGCAGGACCCTGATACAAATCACAGATTAACCAAAGGAGACATTCATCTTTCCAATTATCATAACCTTTATAACATTAAAGGGAGTAACACTAACAACTATTGTAACAGCACTTAAAATCTGGATGAATCCATCAACTAGTGCTTATATAAAAGTGTGATCATATTATTATCATTACCAGCAAGGGTGGACACATTCTGCTCAACTCAGGAGATGCTCCAAGCCCTGAAACACCTGGTGGAGTAGTGTTCAGCACACCCTATATCAGTTTGATATCAGAAGGTTCATGGGCTAATGTTGATATGTATTCTAGCAGTGCTTCTTCCTCTCCTCAGGTTGGGGTGCGTGAAATGGCACCTGGCTCACTTTTGAGATAAAATGTCTCCGCTTCAGGTTCCTGTTTCCCTGGAAGCGCTGGCAGATCTTTTCTGTTGGAGTCTGAACTGGTTTGTAGATAACACTTTCCCTCCCTGGACTTCAAAGTGCCATCATTACTGATTCATCAGAGTTTGGTTGAGGAACTATATAGGGGACTCATGGTGAAAACTGTGTTTCCATGACTTATGGAGCCAGATGGATGGTTCCCTGTGCATCAACATGCTGGAAATGAATTCTACCTTGTCCATGCTGCAGGCTTTTCTGAAGGAGGTGAATGGCTGGATGGAGCTGATCTGCATCGACAACACCAGAGTGTTGTTCTAAGTGAGCGGAAGGTGGAACCAGATCTCCTGTCAGGGAAAAATAACTTGGTGCAACTTGTGCCTTGAATGAAGGATTTTCAAAGTAATCACACACCCTTCTTGGGTCTGAAACACCTGAGAGGATGCCTTCAGTCACCTAACACGTGACAACAAACATGCTGGCCCTGATCTGTATGGAAGTGGACTCCTGTGGGGCAATAGCCCTTCTGTTATTGGAACCTGTCCTCTGCACTTGATATTTTCAACCATGACATCCTGCTCTACCTTTTGAGTTCATTAGATATTCAATACAAGGCACCTCATTGGATGAAATATTATTTGCATCTTAGACATACATGAATTAGGGAGTCATTTCTTTAAGCCACCAATTTTAAATTGTGGAGTCCCCAAAGTTCGATTTTACCCACTTCTTTTCAAATTGTACATAGAACCACTAGCAAAGATAATCCATGACAAAGGACTGTAGTTTTTAAATTAAGCAGATAATACCGACATTTGGCTAAAGTTGTCAGGAGGCTGTACTTCTTCTACTCTCCGCAACGACTGTCTAAATTAAGTAAAAACATGGATGGAAAAGATTTTGGATTGCACATTCTGGCCATGAACTCTAGGTGAATGCCCTAAAGCAAACCCTGTAGTTAGAGAATTAGGAATTTCATTGGATTCTGAAATGACTTTACATACTCAAATTTCATCAGTAGTAAAATCATGCATTTACCACCTGTTCAAGTTAAAGCACATTCTTAAATTGCTATCATTTCCAATGCAGGTGATAGCAATTAACGTGCGCATATCTTATAAACTGGGTTTCGGTAAATCCATGCACATATTTCTTCTGAGTTTCATTCTCTCCACTGGATGCCAATGAAAAGAGGATTTTGTTTAAGCCCTTGTGTCTTGTTCCTTAAGCTCTCTATGGATAGCCATGAGACCAGCATTCTTACTGGGTGACTGCAAACTTGCAATCATTTTCTACGATTACAAACAGGTTTTCTTCTCACTATACCCAAATAAAATCATGTTAAAGTTGGGGGAAGAGCCATTTCGTACCAAACCAGCCTTTTTTATTTAACTGGAACTTGCTACCATTGGATCTTCACCAAGAATAATGTCTTTATCGGTTTAAAAATAAGCCTAAAGCATTCCATTTTAGGAAGTAGTCCTAACTGGTGCACACTTTCATAGTCTTTGCATTGCGGCATAATGCCCCTAGTAGTGATTATGTGGGCTTCATAAAACTGCCACATACATAAATACATACATGACCGTTACTAATGGAAGCAAAACAAAAATGTGGCCATTCAAGTCTTTTGGAGGTGGGGTCACCTTCTGTTAAACATGTTTTCACATTGTTTGAACAGGAAATTGACAAAATATGTGTCGGGATGGGGCGGAAAATGTCTCCTTCATGGATACCCTTTTCCTTGGGAGAACCTGCCCACGTACTGCTGCCCCCTATTTTACAGATCGCTCTGATCACCTACAAACTCAAATTAAGTTGAATTTGGTACTTGATCCTGATTACCTGTTTTATGACCCAAAGTACTTGTGACCTTCTGCATCTGTTCTATGATCTCCTTGGCATCTCCTTATCAGAGTGAACCTGCTTCCTGCTTCAGGAGGGTTGTGGTCTACATCCCTTCTCTTTATAGAGATGCTTGGACTGCTGATTTACGAAGAACTATATTATGATCATTTGGGGATCTCTCAGGACAATTGGTCAATTATTTGAGAAGGTAAGAGGGAATCCGCGTGCAATCATTACAAAAGATAATAGCTCTAATTCTGACACTGGGCCCTGGGGAGGGACTATAATAGTTTCTCTTGTACGGTAGACCACATGCTCTCTTTTTACACCAGCCTGTCTAAGTCTGGTTTGAAGGCAGAAGCATGCTGGTCTTAGCTTTCTGGTAGGGTTTTTTTCATCTTGGCAACTATGTTCACAAGAGACATATTGATGGCCTTGTGCACCTCTTTCGCCAGTCAGTTAACCTAATCCTCTGTGTCATTTGAATGATGAGTTAACAATTCTGACTCATTTGAACTAATGAACAAAATGTACCTTGTATTCCATGAATCAGCAGACTTTAGACTTTCTCGGATGTGGAACCTTACACTGTGTTTCACAAAATTAAGATGGTGCTCTGCACACATTGGGGGTCATTCCGACCCTGGCAGTAAGGGGTTAACGGCACCGGTAAAGGGGCCGGAGCCGTCAACCCCTTACCGCCCCATTACGAGTCTGCTTGCGGGAACCGCAAAGAGCGCCTGGTAAAACCAGGTGACCTTAGCGGGTCCCGCTAGAAGACCAGGGAGCTAACAAGGGGCCCGTTATTAACGGGCCCGTTGATAGCTCCCTCCCCATTCCCATTGAGCCCTATGGGGGCTCGAATGGGAATGGGGATGTACCGGGTCCGGGTTCCTCGAATGAGGAATTACCGGGTCCTCCAAGGTTGCAATGGCCCGGTAATTCCTCATTTAAGGAACCCGGACCCGGTGCCCGGTAAGGGGGTAGCCATGCCGGGAATTGTGGCATGGTTACATTGTTTCTTTTGCTCAAGGTCAATTCCGAGTTCCATACATAGAGAGAAGGGCCTTATATGTTATATGGAACCCAGAATATATTGCACGAGACTGACATTCTTTGACTCACCTGACTAAAACTTTGGGAACATGTACCGGTTATAATGCCAGAATGTTGGGGACATCCTTGAAACTGTAAGAGTGGACTGAGAGGCTATTCATTGCACCTGCATTCTTTTGGATAAGTTGCTTGAAGTGCTCTTATTTGCTACTGGATCCTGACAGGGGACTGTTGGATTTTCTCTTGGCATTTTGCAACCAACATTATCAAAACGATTGCATCCTTTCATAGAGATTTTTCTACTACCCTTGAAGGATTATATTTTCACCACAAAAAACAGCAGCAGAATTCAACAAAATTAAGCTAGGATCTTACAGACTTGCCAATTTCCCTAACGTAGAAGGTGCTTTTGAGTGCACTGGCATTATGCCGGTGCCAGGTAATTCAACAGAACAAATGTTTTGCCACCGAAAACAACACTGCTCAATAATCGTCCACATCGTTTCTGCATTTGACCCACTGCAATGTAAACTTTCCAGCTTAAACTCACAATACCACCGAACTGAGGAGCAATAGTGTACCTGAAACCATGATAAATCTCCTGCAAGAGAGAGGACGGGGGCTAGGTAAAAAACAAACAAATCTGGCAAGCAGTTGCTGTGCATTATACATTAGATTCTAACTGTTGTATTGACACAAATGTATGTTTTGTCGGCTGAAATGCTGTACTGTGCATACTACAAGAAAAACACTCTCCCGCTAAATAACACACAAACACATCCTTTCTCCATAGCATACTGCAGGCCCATATTCGGCGTTCTGCACCCCTATTCTCCTGGTGCTGCTTTCCTAAATGGCACTTTTATACTACCACTCAACCTGGTCTTAAAAGGGTTAATGACCTTTTTAGTACTTAGAACCTATTCTGAAGGTGGCGCATTCTTCCGACGTTGGTAGGAATGTGCCACTTTCGGAATACATGTGGCGGTTTGCTAGGATAGGTTGGAAACCAACCAAGCAATCGCCACATTCGTTACTTGGCAGGTAACGAATATGGCGATTGCTTGGTTGTTTTTTTTGTGGCACTCCTCCAGTTTTATATGTGAGCTAAAATCGCACACATATACGGTACCATTTTGGTGCCGTTATACTGGAGCAGTGCACAAGAAGCCTTGTTTGGTGTGTATGAAAGTGTCCATATACACCCGTGTATATGAACACTTTCATATACAGCAAAGCAAGCAGCTTCAACGTTGTATTCTGCAAGGTTGAAGCTGCTTACGTTGGTGCAAATGAATGAACACTTTCATTTACACGTGTGTATATGAACAATTTTAGCCCTTCCAATGCTACAATACTTCAATTGACAATAAGCACAAAACACTTTGCTGAATGTGTGTCAGGTATCTTTCGAAACGAGGTCCTGCTTCAGTTGCAGAAGTCTCCTCTAAATATTCCCCACACACTCTACTTTTCAGGGCTGTCCACCGGTCTGAAATGTTCAATATCTCTCACACACAATGAAATACAGGCAGAATGCACAAGCATGTGCTCCTCTGTGAAATGCTTCTAGGATTTGGCGTGGAAGAAGTGATCATAATGGGCGACCATAAGGATTGTAAGTTTAGCCTCTAAAGAATTGCTCTGACGCCTCTTTGCAGCCATCATGCAATGTATGAACTCCAGGGAATGGTCAACCAATGGAACACACAGCAGGGGCACAATAGAACAATGGCACTTCAGGTTTCACAGGGAAAAGTTTGAAATGTTCTTATTTGTGTTCCCCCTTTATCTACAGTATCATAATAGTTTATTTCAGGACAATGCCTTAAAACATCTACCTACAAAACATAACTGGTCTTTTCAGACTATGTTTTATTTGTTTCTCCTTTTTCGCATATGTTCTAATCAGCCTCTTCCAACATTTCCCTTTTCTCCTTTGCTTTTCTTATCAGCCTTTCTACTATATCCCTTACCCCTCTCTTTTCCTTTTCATGCCTTTTCCCCCTTTATTCTTTTATTCTTCTTTACCCCCTTTCCAACGCTATTTTAGTTTTCAGCCCATTTCTCCTTTGTTACACAAATTGGGGATACTTCCATGTGTAAGATGGCTGAACACTGCCATTGTTCAGTGTGGGGACCTTCACACCAAGCAGAAGTGATTTCCTTGCAAAAATGCTCAATCGTTTTGCAATTTTGCTAAGAAATGACTTCCATTCCTTCATTTTGATTTTCCTCTCATTGTCTTTCGTTTCACAGGAGACCATGTGAAGGAGAACGGGCTGCACTTTTGCAAATACCCTGACCCATGAAGCGGATGAGTGCACTGCGCTAAATTCTGTAGCAAAAATGGGGGCCTGCGACAAAACCCAGTGTAATTTACCACCACAAAGGGCACTAAAACACCAGTGAAGCAAAATGAATCAGAAAGAGAATTCACCAAAATAGCAATGCATTGCTATGCCATTTTCCATGCGATTTGGGGCTCATTAGGAGTTTCCCGGTTCGGAAAAAATGGCAGTAAAAATGCCTGGCATTTTTTTCAGACCAGGGAAACGCAAGTTTGCTGGCGGGGGCACTGAACTACTGGCAGGCCTGACCTGCCGGGAGTTCAGGCCCCAACTGGCAAATAAACGCCAGAATCTCAGGCACAGGTACTACTTCTGCCGATAATTCTGGCAATCGCATCCCATGGAGTCTTACAGCATCCCTATCGCCCATAATATCCCGGTAATACCAGGATATCAGGCGGCAGAAACTGTAAGGTAGTTTTCCCAGGATCCCACCAGAATCACCGGCGGGATACCGGCAAAACTGTAATAAGGGCCATTCTATTTGTCAAACGTACATTTGCCATATGCTTCCAATTCTACAGTTGGTGTACTCAATTCCCATTTTTATGTCTAGCCACCCCGAAACCTGGCAATGTGCATCCTAGCACACCCTGACTTCATGAAGCGCTTCAAGATCTTACCAATGGCCAATGTGCACTCTCCAAATGACATCGAGCATACAGAGCAGTTTATGTAGTACAGTCCCCAGTTTCATCAACAGGTGAAGGGTCTGATTCACACAAAGTTTTCCTATGGGATTGCACCATTGTAAAATGTTTTTGTAAATCAGGCCCTCTGGGAACTAAATTACAGGACATTTTTCAGAAGTCTTTTTTTGTTTCTGCCCCCATAGAAGGCTGAGTGGTCACTGTTACTTTCAAGCCTCACTGGATAGACAGCATTCCTTTAAGAGCAATGGGGCAGGTGCACTGACCCATGAGAAGCAGAAGAACTCTGCTGCCCCCTTAATGAGTGACATGGCAGGCTGGGCTGTGTGTCTGATTTATCTGGGAGCACAGTTTCACAGTTCATCTCAGCCTGGCTCTATGGCTTCTGACAAGCATGTAAAATCTGCTAAAACAATATTGCTTGGGTGGGATCACACACATATTGTAGGGTGTGAAACATGTTTGCTCATAGTCAATTGCGTTGCTATACAGAGATGTTTGGTAGCACTTATTTTGCTCGGGCGGAGGTTTGTGCAGCTATATTTTGTAGGACTTCTGTCGCTTTCTTTCCACATAATGATGAAGGGCACACAGGTCCCAGCCTCCTAAATCCTACCTCAGGACCAGATACCATGCATGACGCA
Source organism: Ambystoma mexicanum (assembly GCF_040938575.1). Lineage (NCBI taxonomy): Eukaryota > Metazoa > Chordata > Amphibia > Caudata > Ambystomatidae > Ambystoma > Ambystoma mexicanum. Next base: position 240,578,809 of record NC_090940.1, on the reverse strand, counting down.
GATCCACTTTGCTGTAATGTTTATTAGGATGGATCCTAAGAATTACATTCACAAATTCAAACGTAAAAAAACAAAAAACAGAGGGAAAATTGCTGCAACCAGCAAAATCCCCTTCCAGCCACCTCCAAGGCACTTTCATATAGCACAAACAAAAGACACCTGCAAACAACTTAGCGTACGCATTTACGAGCGGACAAACATAGCTAGTCGCTAATATGCTGCAGACTTTAAACGCCCTTCGAAGTACTACCAGGCAAAGGTTTTTCAGTCTCACTTGCCTTGGAGTGCCATACTGATGGTTGCTCCCTCCCCACTGGAGACTAACATTGATAATCGGGGAGAGTTGAATCCTGGCTGGTTATACACTACAGTTACCAGAATTCCCTGCTGCCACTGCCTGGTATATAGCAGAGGGATTTAACCCTGCACACCTGCATCCAATCAGCCTCCCTGAAGATTGCTGAGGCATGAAAGCGGGCTTAGAGGAGAACATCTTTGGACTGTTTGAGTTTACTGCAGCTGGGACCCAGAGAAGCGCTCCTGCCATCCCTCTTGTTTTGTTTGCACTTGCCTTGCATGTTTATGTATTTTGACACAATATTTCCGTCTTTCAGCTCTGGTAGGATTTTTGCAATAATTCTTTCAGATGGCTGTAGGTTATGTATATGCACGCTGCCACAAGTGTCTTCATAAAACAAGAAAACCCCAGCTCAGAACATCTAAGCCACATGTCTGTGATGGTGGTTTTGGCATTTGTTTTTAAATAAATAGAGACTACAATGGACATGCATATCAGCATTACGTGAAATGCACTATTTAAAACAAATCCATATATTACATTAAAAAAGGTATAACTACCAAGCAGTCTCATATCGTATGTGCCACCATCCGCCAGCCTTGGCTTGCCAAAACCAAAACGAAAAGTTGATGGCTGGAGGGTTTTGAACAAATTATAACCACGGGCCCAGCTCTGTGCAACCCTCCGACCATTGTTTTTCAGGCTGCAAGCCATTACAGAAGGGGAAAGACCTTGTACGAATCAGGCTTAGTCCCATCCCAAAAGGGGCAGTCCAGCCCGATCAGCTAGGTCACATCTTCTACATGAGACCGCAAGCATCCCCAGACATGTTTCAGCCTCATTGGGAGTCATCAGTGAGGAGTAGTTTGGGCCTCTAGGCCCAGCAGGCTCGGGGCCCACATCTGGGCATACCCGTCCCACTTGGGGTGACTAAAGAAAAAACAAAAGTTGATGGCTGTAAGGTTTTGAATAAATCATAACCACAGGCACAGCTCTGGGCAACCCCCCAGACTATCGTTTTTCATCCTGTCAAGCCATTACAGAAGGAGAAAGACCATATGCAAATCAGGCTTTGTCCTGCACAGTCGGTTCCATGAATCGATGAACACGGATTTGCACGCGGTTTGGCAAGCAAGTTCCCTATTTACCATGCAGATTATTCCATTAATCGGGCACTTACTCAGTAAATTGTCTTAACCTGCGCCTAGTATTGTGTAGTACTTTTTAATCCCCAAATCATGGTCATTTTCCAAAATTCCATCCCTCCTTGGGACTCGTGTTTATTTCACAGAGGGGATGGTACATGCACATGAAAAATCACATTTAAAAACCTATACAAGTGCAGTTAACAGGCGTAAACAAAACAATTCTGTAGGTATGACCTAACTGTAAAGACTTAACTGACAGTGTTGGCCTAGTAGTGCTGCATCTCCCTGTGCTTGATTTAGGTGCATCCCTGGGAAATGGAAAAGCAAAAATCCAGTGTTTGGGTTGGGCATATTGCCACCAGGTTGGGTTGGCAGGCTTGGCACCAGCCAGTGGTGGTGTGATCATCCGGCATGTGGTTTCTAATGGAACTATGTCCACTTTGTGCATAATGTAGATCAATTTGGTGACATTGAAGGGTCGCTCCTCAAGATGAAGGTTCCAGTACATCAAAGCTAGTCTTTTAGGGACTGTCCACCGGCGCTTGGATTTGCTACATTGGCACGAGGGGAGGTGTGCCCACCCTGCTCTAACTTTAGGTGTAACTGTGGCAATTGAGGTGCATGAGGCGTGTGCTTTCATTCTGCACTTGGGCACTTCTCAGTGTGGTGTGGGATTTAAGCATCGTTTAGGTGCAGTTGCAGTGCCAATGCAGTTAATCCTAATTAGCGCCCTATTTCTCTCCTCAATGTCAATGGAGGTGTAGCCACTTTGCAACTAGGTAGCCACAGAGATAACAATTGTGAAATATGAAACCATTGCATAGATATTTGGCGCCAGTCACTTGGAGAGCTTCAGGTCAGAATTTGAGGCGGGAAATATATTTTGAATTTGGGAGTAAAATTAATGTTTTGTACATAAAAAAGCAATTCACGTTTCCAATGGGGGTATTTTGCAGGTGAGTAAACATATATTTCAGCTGAACAACACGTATAGTTTTGTAATGCAGACATCTTTGAACTAAGTAATATATGTAAACTAAAAATGAATGTTTACCATGCAATTCCTCTTTGATTGTATGTATCTAGAAGCATTATGTGATGTGTTGAAAGTGTCAAGGTTTAAGTGCATTAAGGATATGTTATCAGCATTGAGTCGATCCATCCTTTCAGATGATCATCGTAAATGTGAAATCCATTTTAAACCTATTGTGATTTATCTTTTTGAGGACTGGACATTAAAACATCTTCTGTATTATTTAACCTAAGCAAGTCTATTGTAACAGTTTATTGAGAGACCACCCTCAACACAGAGAGTTCCTTCCCTTCCCAATCAAGGTTTTACACAACAAACTGTTTAATGCCAATGTTTTGTTTAGCCCTATTTCACATTCATCTCATGCCCTTTGGATCCCTCCCTCTGTACCACCAATGAGAACTACGCTGTACAGGAAAAATATTTGTATTTATTCGAATTATAGGTAATGGAGATCACACTAAAACTACACACACCACCTTCTTTGCGGCTCGCATTTAAACTTATTTTTACATAAATAAATCACGCAAGTTGGTTTGAAAAACACAAATCACATTCCTTTACTTTATACAGATTTCAAATCAAGGAATAATCAACACTGGTCATTGAACATAATCATTGCAGTGCTGTGCAATTTTCCTGCACGCTTAAAAGGCTAGCAGTTTGGTTTACAGATTTGTACAAATGCATATGGCAATTATTTCACCCACAATTTTGCTTTAAAATTAACACAGGTTCATTTAGCAGTTAGTTTTTCAGACCCCCACCTACTTTGGTTCAGTGGCGGCTGGTGACATTTTACTGGAGAGGCATAAATATATGTCCCAGATATGCCACAGTGACCTAGTGTAGCAAGGGAGCCCGCACCAAGAAATGGAGGTTCTAGGGGGTTCTTTCTCTCCCTGGGAATTTTTTAAAATAAATAATGGGTTCAAATGGTGCATTTTAGAGCACACCTTTTATAAAAATTGGGTAAAAAACCAAACAGTTTGCAATTGGTTGTGCAGGGTAACTCATGGTATGATATGATATTTTATTTGTATCGCGCTCATACACACGTGTTTCAGAGTGCGACTAGGCAAGGGAGGGGAACAGGGGAGAAGACAACACAACAACAACAACAATCTTACTAGGCCCAGTAACATTGAGAACGTGCAAGTGCATGGGAAAGGGAAAAGGGAAAAGTCCATGGAAGGGGGAGAGTAGACAGTGCGGAGCAGAGGAGAGCAGATAAATAATAAATACAAATAAATAGAAAAATAGAGGCAATAAACAGTGGTAGTGCAGCCAGCAAGTGGCAAGTGCTGTGTTTAAAGCAACAGACTGGGTAAGTGCAGAAAAAGAAGAAAAGCGGGGGGGGCTGTATGGGTACAGATACAGTCCCCAGTGCAAGAAGTGCCCATGAAGGCAGTGGAGGAGGGTGGCAGGGTGAGCAGGTACCTGGGCCCAGGGGACATAGGGTGGCCAGGTGCACAGTGCAAAGAGAGAGCAGATCAGCTGGGGAGAGGGGGAGCGAAGGAAGAAGCAAAGAGGAAGGTCTTGAGGTTCTTCCGGAACCAGAGATGGTTCCAGGGATGTCATTTAGGGGTCACCAGAGGTCGCAACTGCGACCTCTGAGGTCTCTTTTGCGACCTCTGTGGTCACCCTTGCGACCTCTAGCGAAAAAAAAAAGAAAACAAAATGTTTTGGTTTTTTTTGGAATGTAAGTTCATGGGCTGTGCCCAGCACCATGTGGCTCATTAGTTCTGGAGTGGCTGGCTTTCTTGTTAATGCCCCTTAAAAAAAGGAAGAAAAGGAGTGACACAAGTCTAACACTTTCAGCACTGACCCTAAATAAGAAAGATTAGGAATACCAAATAATGTGTTTTCTGTAATTCTATACAATAATTGCTAGATTCATTAAAGGTTTATTTCAGGCACACTTCAGGGGTGAGTCACTGATTTAGTCTGTTCTTAAACGCCTCAACTCAGCCTTTCATCCTTCAGAGGTCGATAAATGAGTACCAAAACAGGTTGGGTGATATTGGGTTTATATTCTTTTTATAAAAAGCGCTTAAGCATAAGTGCTATATAATAACACATCATTATCATTTGGTCATGGACGTCTGCTTGCATTCACAGTAATTTTGTAATATGGGCCTATATACACTGATCTTAATAATACATATGGCGATCCATTCTTGTATGAAATGTACATCACATTATAGCTATATAGTAACCATATTTTTTGTAGTGTACAATGCTATGTGATAGCACGTCCTGTTTTGTCAACGGGTGAAATGCAACATTCCATCACATCCCGCGATATCACTTTGGGGTGGGGTCAAATGTCATCACTTCCTGTGATGTCACCAGGGGTCAAGGGTCGTGTGATGTCACTTCCGCTACCCCTGGCATTTTGGTGAAAGGACATCCCTGGAATGGTTATCCTCAAATTTTAGATTGACAGGGAGGCTCTTCCAGAGGGATGCCCCAGCCGAAGATAGAGATCTACCCCAGCTTGTTTCTTTGAAAAACGATTGACCCGGAGGGAGTTAGAGGTAAAGGAGCGAAGAGCTCGAGATGGCAGGTATTTGTGGAGGGATAGCGGAAGGTATTTTGGACAAAGGCCCCAGAAAGCCTTGTGAACAATGCAGAGGGTTTTGAATGTAATCCTTGCATCCACTGGGAGCCAATGGAGAGATTTCAGGGCTGGGGAGATACATCCCAGGGCTTTAGGCCACGGACAAGTCTCGCCGTCCTGTTCTGGATAAGTTGTAGAGGGCGTAGAGTAGAGGCAGGTAGATTTAGAAAGAGGCTGTTGCAATAGTCCAACCTAAAGAGAACCAAAGCTTGGGAGACAGTGAGCTTCTGAGGGAAGGAGAGGAAAGGCAGAGTACTTCTAAGGAGGTGCAGTAGGACGTTTGACTTTTTAGAGACCTCAGAGATATGGGAGGAGCAGGAAAGTGTGGAGTCAAATATGACCCTGAAGTTATTAGCCTCACAGGTAGGGGTAGGAGGAGGGCCAAGGGAGGCCGGCCAGAGGGTGAGGGAGAAGAATGGAGATGTGGGCCAATGAGGAGGATCTCAGTCTTGCTGGCATTCAGACAAAGATCATTGGCGGCACACCAATCTTGAATCGCAGTTAGGCAGTCAGAGATAAGAGAGGGAGAAGAGGTGGCCGGAAAATGAGTTGAGTGTCATCAGCGTAGCACTGGAAATTTTAGCAGAAAATGGCAATGTAGTGGGCGAGAGTTGCCAGGTATTGGTTCAAGAGCCAGGGTGACAGGTTAGACCCCTGGGGAACCCCACAGGTAGAGAGGAAGATAGATGATAGGAAGGACCCCAGTTGGACCTGGGAGGGTCGATCAGAGAGGAAAGAGGTCAGCCAAAAAATCCAATAGATGCAAGTCACAAACAGTGCACAGGAGCATTTCTCCAGCACATTTTCATGATTTATTTTTGCACAATATGTGCCAGTATAAAACACTTTCACACCAGCTGTGCCCATACATTCCCATGCTGACTGCATCATTATATCCTAGTATTCCCATATAAGAACATACTCATATTTGCTTTGCGCATAATGTCAGTAATGATACTATAAGAAAACATGTCCATGTTTGTTCTGCCAATATGTGGAAATATCCACATGTAAGAACATACTTCATTTGGCTTTTCCATTAAAAACAAGTCTAAACTGGCTGTGCTAAAATGCCAGTCGAGCTGAATAATAACACATATCATGCTTGATTTATCAAAGATGCCCAACACAAAATGTCATAATGCAATAAGAAATGACTAGACCGGCTGCATTGAAATGCCAGTTTAGCTACATAATAACACATACGCTTGTTTTACCAAAGATGCCTAATACAAAATGCCATGCCTGGTCCATGGTGCGCCAGCGCCATGCACTCAGACATCATCACATTAATGATTAATGTGATTATGTGTGATTTCGTGGTGCTGGGGTGCCCAAGGGGCAGATGTGTGTCAGGAGCTGGGATCTCAGGGTACAGCAATGACATTTTTTAATTGGGCATAGATGCCAAGAAAAACTGCAGTGCCTGCCCCCTAAGGCCCTGAGCCCCTCACAGGCACACATCAATTATTTTCATGCCCAGTCATAGTATTCTTTAATGGGCATCTATCAGCTGCCCATTAACAGATAATAAATTGTGTGTACATACGAGGTGCTAGGAGGCTTAGGGTTCAGCCTTGACATTGCATGTGAGGCAGTAGGAATCCCAGTGGACTGGGCTGGCATTCTTTGCTGGGTATACCCAGTAAAAAATGCCATACCTGTCCCCTGAGCCCCAGCACCTCACACACACAGAATGAATGTGATTGTGTGTATGCGAGGCGCTGGGGCACTGGGGTGAGGCATGGTTTGTTAATGGACATCTATCATAGATACCTAGTAAAACAAATGACACACCTATCCCCTGGGTCTCAAGCTCCTCACACACACACACACAATCAATGTGGTTGTGTGTATGTCAGGCACTGGGAGTCCAGGGGTCGGGATGGTATTGTTTACTGATCATCGTTCTTAGATGTCCAGTAAAAAAATGCCATGCCTGTCCCCTGGGCCTCACAGCGCCAAACACATGCACACAATCGACATGATTATGTGTGTATGCAAGCTGCTGGGTGCCCAGTGGGCAGGCATGGTATTTTTCACTGCACATCTATGAAAGATGTTCAGTAAAGAAATGGCATGCCTGTCCACTGGGCCCCATAGAGCCAAACACATACACACAATCAAAGTTATTACATGTGTATGCAAGGCACTGGGGGGGCAAGGGGCAGGTATGGTATTTTTTTACTAGACATCTATCATAGATGTCAAGTAAGAAAGTGCCATCCCTGTCCCTTGGGTCCCACAGAACCTGAGACAGAGAGCTGAATTTGGCCGGTAGGGAGGGGGATTGTGCAACAAAGGCATTTTTTAAAATGGCTTTGTTGTACAAACCTCCTACCCCCAGTCGCCAAAATCAGCTTGGGCCAGCACAAACAAACAAATACACACACACACACAGACGCATCCATACACATTTTTAAATAATAAATAAATGAACATACATTTACACAACATACACAAAGCAAGCACTTTCTGTTTCATTCACACGAACATCCATCATGTACTCACTCGTAACACAAGCATAGACGCATCAATACACATATTTAAATAAATAAATACATTGACATAGAAATGCACATTTGCACAACATGCACACAGCAATCAGGCTCACATTCAAACCATCATCCATCATTATACATTCATTCACCTAACAACACAAGCATGCACGCAACCATACACATAATTTAAATTTACAAAAAACATGAACATAAACAAACTTATCTTCTACCATGGGTCTTTCCTATCCAGTTACCCCTGCTAACTTGAACAGGAGTCAGGAAACTACTGTTCTCTGCACATGTGTGCATGGCCCTGAGCGTGGGTGACAATACGCCCCACTCCAGCCTGCTCTCTCTGTATGTGCGAGGAGGCACAGGAGTGCCCCCTCGCACATACAGACATGTAGTTCTACAGCCAGCATTTCCAATGACCCATGCAAGGCTGGGGAAGCAAAACATTGCAGGCCGAGCATGGCTAATTAAGCTTGCACAGCTAGGAAACAGTGTTTCCCTTTGCCAGTCAAGAGCTCTCCCCCTGCTGAAAAAAACAGCTGATGGAGTGCTCGTATTTCACTGAGCTGCTCCTCCATAATAGGTGGGAGGGTGCCAAGACCCGGTGGGACAATGCCCCCTCGCTCAATATGGATGAGCCTCCCCGCTTTGGTCTGTGTTGGGGAAATCCGATAGAACAATTTGAATTATTTAGGAATTTTGGATTTCAGACCCCACTCCAATTAAAGGCCTGTGTTGGGGAAGCTGAACAGAGGATGATTTAGGAATTTTGGATTTCAGATCTCCTCCAGTTAAAGGCCTGTGTTGGGGAAGCTGAACAGAAACAATTGGATGATTTAGGATTTTGAGGTTTCAAAACCCCTCCATCCTAAAGGCCTGTGTTGAGGGAAGTTGACAGTTTATGGATGTTGGTTAAGGGACCAGGACACCCCCCTTACTCACAGAAGTTGGGATTAACAGGACAAATATGATTGAGATTTTCATTTTGGGGTAAGGAACCCCTTTCCTTAAAGGAAGTCTGGTGTTGAATGGACAGATAGGATTACCCAATTACATTACAGTCTATAATTTTCAGGCACACTGAGAATGAGCTTTGTTATTTTATAATTTAAAAAAATCACCCTGTCGTGTTCTGCCAAGGGGAAATAATTAGATTAATATTTTTAGTTAAAAAGGCTATGGATCTACACAGTTTGTACCCCCGCCGAATTTAAAGGGACATTATTTAAGGCTAGCATATCCTCCACCTTTTGGTTTCAAAGTTACATTGAAAACCTCTGTTTAAAGTTCAGTAAAGCCAGCTGAATTTCAGGACTCTCTTTGAGGACAGGGCAGGGGTCTGGTAACACCACTTTCAAGGATGGTCCCCAGCTCTTCACCATAATGGCCAGTCAACTTTTATGCCTCCCCAGCAATAGACAGCTTCACCTAGATGCAATGTCAGCAAATCTCCTTTGGTCTTTCCTTGCAGCTGCCAGTTTGTAATTTTTAGCAGCCCCTCCTCCTACTTTCATAGTACATCCACTTCATATACAATTGATGACATTAGAGGGATTCAATATTGGGCACTGCCCTGCAAGAATTCTCACAACCAGGACTGGACAGTTACTGTTGTCTTTCCCCCCAAGTGCAGCCTCTCTCTAAAGGGTTGGTTTACAAGTCTAGAACAAAAATATGACATCTCCCATTTGAAATTTTTCATGTCAACCTTTTGGTAAAAAGAAGTTATGTGGCAGAACGTCATAATTTACTAGTAACTGCCATAATATATATATATGTTCCGCTTCAACTAATCATGGGTAATTCAATAAAACAACAGCCGGTTCCCGGGTCTGCACCATGTTGCAGGGGCGTGTGGCCATTTTCTGCCATTTATACAAAAAGAATAATAGTTATGAACATGCAATTTACTCTCCAAAAACCTAATTTTACCCTTCACCAGTTTGCCAACTCTTAAATTCAGGACATTTTCAGAACAGCCGGGAACATATTTTAGCATGCCATTACAATTCCCTAAGTTGCTGGTAGATGCATTTTATTTCAACAATATTGCCTGGAATTTATCTTAAAAATGACACATAAATGAATGCAGTACGACTTGTGGTTGCTGAGAAAAATGCATAAATTATGATAGTCCTTTTAAACTAATGGGAAATCTTCATGTGTATGTAAATCTGTGCTCCCCTTCCTCTGGACCATATGCCATTCCTGGCTAGCATGTGACCAGAGCTTCCTGGACTGTGTTTTTATTAGCCTCTTTATTGACATCTGGCACCCTGTCCTGTTATCTGTGGTTGACCACCATTTCGATCTGAAAACCTCCTAGTTTGTTCAGCTTCCCTTGATTGCAGCTCCTCCCACACTCCAGTCACACACTGGATAGGCCATTTACCATCCTGGTATTTATTTGATGTGGATGGGCTGCACAGAAATGACCCCTCACAGACAACAGGTCTGGCCATAAGGGCAGGCCACACTTTATTGCAGTTGTAAATAGCTGGGATGCAAGAGCCAGGCTTGCAGTAGGGGGAGTCTCTGGGAAGTCTGCCCAACAAAAAGCCAAAAGGGGCTGCCTCAGGCCAGGCCTGAATCAAATATGCATGTGACCCATTGAAACAAAGTGGCCTTTTCTTTTCAATTGTTTCTGGCATTTGGCATGTGAATCATAATATAACTTTTAATACATTACATCTTGTCAACACACTGAAGAGGGAGTCAGGGTCCTGAAACCACCCAACTGCCACATTAAGTGATGAGATGAAAGGCCAGAAATGCTTGCAGCCACCCATCTTATTTCAGACAAATCCCAAATGCACCAATGATTGACAAGTACAGCGAGGGGTACTGCCTCAGCCAGCCATACAGACCAAATACAATGCAAATCTTTCCATGTGTGGAAGAGCCCATGATTGTGAACAGAGACACGTATATGGACAGCCTAGACTAAGCCCAAGAAACCATGTTACTGACGTCATTAGTAAAACCATGACACAGCAGCATTAGACATAAAGCACACATGTAGTCCACACTGCAGCACACAAACACACACTCAAATACATGAAGAACATGAGTGCACAGTTCAATAGCTAGAGGGCAGATACATATATATATATATATATATATATATATATATATATATATATATATATATATATATATATATATTACATGGCCACGGTAGTGGCCATGTAGTTATGGTTAAGTTGCTGTTTCCATAGGAAGAGCACTTTTTGGGCGGCTTATAACTTCGCTCTGCCTGGACGGATCCTCACCAAACTTTGCAAAAAAAGTATATGGGTCACTCTGAATTTTTTTGCAATGTTTGGTGAGGATTCGTCCGGGGGGTGCAAAGTTATAGGGGGGGTCCCAAAACTTTATTTTTTCCCATAGACGGAATGGGAAAAAACTTTGCGCACGGCCACAGGCCAAACCGCTGGACGGATTTACACCAAATTTGTGGCAGGAGTGGGGGCTTGGTCCTGAAAGCGTGCTTTTGCAAATTTGGTGTAAATCCGTCCAGTAGTTTTTTATAAAATGACCAAAACGTAAGGCAAAAAAATTAGTGATATCTGTGTTCGCTTCGCGGACGGACTTCCCTGTTCGCTCCGCGGACAGCACCCCGATTGGCCCATGGCCTTGCGTCATGTCCGCGGACATGCGACGTGTTCGCTGATTGGACGGCGAGGGGCGTGGAGCGCGTCAGATTTTCTGCGGTGCCCGCCATCTTGTATTCGCCGTCGACCGCGTACAGCGCGGTGAAACGTGGATAAAAAATTGTATTTAGTGCCGTGTGTTGGTGTGTAAGAGTGTTTGGGGAGGGTGGGGGAGTATGAGATAGGTTCAATGTTTTTTTTTTATGTGCTAGACGTTTTCGTTGCGTTCGATTTGTCCGTGGAGAACACAGCTGTTCTGACATTTTGTAAATAAACTAAATGGTGGGGTGTTTAGAGGACGGAGTATGTGTCATTTTTGTTCGCAAGGAAGGTAAAAATGAGCTATGAACACTCGCGGTGTACTTAATTGTTCGTAAATACACAAACTGGGGGTGTCCTCAGGACGCTGTCCGTATTGTAATCTGTCTAGTTGAATATGTTCTAAGTACACTCGCGGTGTCCCGAAATGTTTGCAATTACACAAAATGGGGTGTTCTGAGAACGTTGTTTGTATTGTTTGTTGTCAGGGTGAAAGTGTTTTAAGACCACTCCTTTTGTCCGCTAATAGTACAATTTCCTATGGGCGTCAACCGACTTTTTGTCCACTAAAGAAACGATAAATCCGGCTGGTGTGCGCCGACATTATGTGATAATCCTATGACTGGCGCTTTTGACCTGGCTGACTTGCTTTTGCGACACTAAATCATCTCCCACCCCTAAGCCTGATATTATCAAAGCATTCATATTCCCCGCCTCTCTCCGTGACGTTGCAGGGTGCGTCATCAAACGCGCCCAGTCCTCTGCAGTCCTAAGTGACTTTACACAGAACACGGAAGACAACACATATTATGTCACAACACAGCGCGCCACAATTCGGAATATGAAACAGTGATTTAAAAGCAAACAGCAAGATTGTAAATTTTGTAAAGTACATTTATTTGACATCAAATGTTTAGAGAATATTCAGCAATTTGCATTTGTCTTTGTTGTCGATCCGCAAAAGTTCATGTTGAGGCACGCAATGTTCCTTTGCGGTACAGAGGGTGTTAGATCAGCTTACAACTCAGTGCGCCACAATTCGGAATATGAAACTGTGGTTTTAAAGTAAACAGCAGGATTGTACATTTGGTAAAGTACATTTATTTCACATGAAATGTTTAGTGAATATTCAGCGATTTGCTATTGTCTCTGCTGTCGATCAGCAAAAGTTTATTTTGAGCCACGTGTTGTTCCTTTGCGGTAGATAGGCTGTTGGTTTATGATAAAAGCAGTAAATGGTCGCTCTGATAATCGGAAAGTTGCTCCAACAACGAGCCATTAGACCACCCTATTGGTTGGTATGTTGTTTGTAGCCGCTAGTACTGTGTAAGGGCATATTGGTCCTTGGCGATTGTCCCATAAAATGGTGAGGGTCATGAAGTTGCATATTTGGACCTGCACCTGGCAGTTGAAGACCCCATCCTCTGGAGTCTGTAAATCGTGACATAGGCAAAATGGGGCCACATACCTGTTTTAAAAAACATAAATTAGTCTCACCAGCCGATCTTCATTAAAAATCATCATTTTAATTATTAGGGCATGAAACTATTTGCTATCGAAGATAGTGCAACGGAGTATGTTAATAATAAAATAATAATATTTTCCCATTCATATAGCGCTAAGAAACGTGAGGTATCTAAGCGGTGCTTATTATTAACCACGGTGTGTGGTGCTCATTTATCGACCACGGAAGGATGAAAGGCTGAGTTTGGCCTTGCCGGGATTCGAACTTGCATTAGCAAGGTGTGCACGGATGTCAAAGCGAGCGTTGTACTCGCTGTGCCACTTGACAGGCTACAGTGAAATGGCTCAGCGAGTAGAGCACTTGACCGCCTATAGACCGGTTAAATTATTTCTATTAACCCACCCTGTGTCGTCTGCCTTTTTCAGAGCCCTCTAAACGACAGGGGATCAATTCGGCGGTGATAGTGCGCGGTAGAAAACATTATGCCACTTTCAACGAACAAGTTCAACTTGAGCAGTCTTTAATGCTACGCTATTGTAATTATATTTGGTATAAAATAATCTAAAGGGTTACTTACAGTACAATTGCAATTTCCATTGTCTACGAGTAGTGCAGTCCCAAAATACGACTCTGCATGTGCGAACGATCTTTCGCATAGTGATATAATATATAAAAGTGGTTTAGTTTCAGAAATTTCATCCTTATCTTCTCTTACGTTTTAGCAACACTCCTTCAAGAGAAGTCTTTCATCACAATCTCTGTCTGTCAAGGTCAAAACACAATACAACCTTATAGTCCGCTTCGTGAGCCTCTCCGGGGCCCGAGAAAAAAATGGAAGCAGCTGACCTTCACTGTGAACGAGCATAAATTCTTACTTTGCAACGTTCTGTGTAAAGCCATCTGTGAGAAGTTGGTTTTTGCACACCATGTTTGTATATTGTTTGCGTGATATTAAAAAAAGTTTGTTTAAGGGACGTTATGGTTCTAAGTACAGCCGAAAGACCCCTCGCAAGTTATGGTAAGCTATGAAAAATAACTCGCGCCACCACCGTGCACTGCTAAGACTAACACCCAGGACATCAAAGATGACATCGCAAATGTCATTGATGAAATCACTGATGACATCACATGTGTATGTACTTTTCATGGAATTTGTGTACTAGGGATTTTTATTATAATGTTGCGAAAAAAGTGTCAAGGATATTGCAATAAATATCATACCGTTATTAGTGCTTTGAACGATGCATTGATATAAATAGCATTGTATTATGGGATTATATCTAGTATACTGAGCTACTAATGGAGAAACATAGCATTGTGTGCAGAGTACAAGATGAAAGTATAATATTTGTAAAGTTAATATGCTGAATAATGAAATGATAATTGTCCTGAAATGTTCAAAAATTCACAAAATGGGGGTGTTCTGAGGACGTTATTCGTATTGTGTGATTGCTTAGCTGTATGCAATGAGGGAATGGCACAGAGAGTAAAGTGGACGCCGTCCGCGGACACCACGGCTGTTCGTGGACAGGGCCTGATACATCCGGGTTTTTCCAGGAAATCCAACATGGAAAGAAGACTGTACGGATCAGCCAATCAGATGTCGAGGTTGTGGATTTGTGTTGAAAGAGACTGTGTGTAGTGAAGATGGCAGAAGTGGAGAAAGTCAGGGTGTTGGTGCTCGGAGATATGTTTGTGCATGGTTTACAACAGTACGCTGAATGCAGGCATGTTCAAATAACTTTGATGTGAAAGGAGTGGAGGTGGTGTGGAGCACTGTGCCTGATTGCAATGTACAGGGAATTGTACAGGTTTGTGAGGATATGGCCACGATGAACAGTCCGCATGTGGTAGTTTTGCACTATGGTGCTTTCCATTTGGGCAAAATCAGTGCCCCTACTTTGTTGGCTGATTTGGAACGCTTGGTTCAAGCCGTAATGAAGATCCTTCCAAATGCGAAAGTAATTTTTTCTGGATTACTACCTAGGGCAATATGGGACAATAGTTCTGTTTTTTGTCCTCAGCAAAACATTGCTAGGTGTGTCATCAACCGAGGCATGTGTGCCTTCATGCTTAGAGCTGGTATGTTCTTCTGTAATAATGAGAATGTTGATGCCAGTAATGCTGTTAATTTTAAAGAAGATGGCATTTCTTTATCTTTTATGGGAAATGCCTTTCTATTTTGGAATGTAAGGGTTGCTTTGGAGAAGGTTATTTGAAGATTTTAGGAGTAAAGTAAGAAAAAAAACAAGAAATAAAATACAAAATAACAGGTGTCTGTCAAGCATCTGTAAAAAAAAAAAAAGGCTCTTTTCAGAGCCAACTTCAAAGGGGAAATGGGGCACACTATTTAAATTTACATTCACCACTCTCAGTTTTTCGATATGTCCGCGGATATGGCGGTAGTCCGCGGACATGAAAATCACTACGAGGGGGTTAGTATGTTCTATGTTACATGTATATGAAGTCAGGGATATTATGGTTAAGTTGTGCTACTAAAAACCTATGAAATTCAGTGAAAAAACTTTGTTAAAGGGACGTTATGGTTAAGTTGCGCTACTAAAAACCTATGAAATTCAGTAAAAAAACGGTGTTAAAGGGACGTTATGGTTAAGTTGCGCTACTAAAAACCTATGAAATTCAGTGAAAAAACTTTGTTAAAGGGACGTTATGGTTCAAAGTAAAACCGGAAAACCCCTGAAATTCGGCAGTTATGGTAACATAAGCAACCATAACTCGCGCCACCGTGCACTGCTAACACTAACACCCAGGACATCAAAGATGACATCACAAATGTCATTGATGACATCACTGATGACATCACATGTGCATTTACTTTTCATAAAAACTCTGTACAAGGGATTCTTATAATGCTGACCAAAAACTGTCAAGGATCATTGGGATAAATATCATGAGCTAATTAGTGCATTAAGCAATGCATTGATATAAATAGCATTCTATTATGAAGTTCTATCCAGTATACTAAGCTACTCATGCAGAAACATAGGCAGTGTGTGCAGCATACATGATGAAGGTGCCATATTCATAATCTTGCCATGTTGAATACTGAAATGATAACTGCTTTCTTATTAGAGATTTGCTTACTGTGAAACATGTAATAAGTAGATAATAAAACCCACTTAATACATAATTATTACAGACAAAACACAAAGAGACAACAACACATACAAATATGAGTATATACAGGGACAGTGAAGTAAACATAAAAGCAGAAATACTAGCAGAAAGAGTTCATAACCTAACTGATTGTCTTTATGCAGAGAAACTATTGCTCTCTTTCAAAGCTGCTACTTACCATATGTATGTGTATAACATGATGTGACTGCACCCAAAGGAAAGGAGAGTGAGCATAATGTATACAAATATGAGCATATACAGGGAAGGTAGAGTAATAAAAATAAAACTATGAGAAAGTGTTGATAACCCTAATGATTATCTTCATGCACAGAAAGGATTGCTCTCTTTCAAGCCTGTGTCTTCTGCTATGTATATGTTTCATATGATGTGACTTGACCCTAAGTCTACAAATATAGTACCTTTTCAATTTTTACTTCCTGACTGTTACTGAAGAAAACTATGTGGCTTCGATATGTCAGTAAAGGATAAAAAGGGAGAGCCAGCCAGGTGATGTCATCAGTGATGTCATCAATGACATTTGTGATGTCATCTTTGATGTCCTGGGTGTTAGTGTTAGCAGTGCACGGTGGCGCGAGTTATGGTTGCTTATGTTACCATAACTGCCGAATTTCAGGGGTTTTTTGGTTTTACTTTGAACCATAACGTCCCTTTAACAAAGTTTTTTCACTGAATTTCATAGGTTTTTAGCAGCGCAACTTAACCATAACGTCCCTTTAACAAAGTTTTTTTACTGAATTTCATAGGTTTTTAGTAGCGCAACTTAACCATAACGTCCCTTTAACAAAGTTTTGTCACTGAATATATATATATATATATATATTAAAGCTGTCTGTAACCACGCCGTGATACCCCAGGGTCTGGGGCGTGTAACAAATGAAAAAACGATTAATTAAATAAATAAATAAAAATAAATAAATACTGACAATGCTTTTATTATTTTGTCATTAGCCAAATGCAGTCATGCAGAACAGCAAGGCACAAGAGATCCTGAGCAAGCTTGCTGATGCTTAAAGCCAATAGTTGTGTGGACATACAGGAATACATATGGAACCTGATCGAACCACATATAGCTAACCCCTAGGGAATGCAGTATAACATGGACAATGTAGAAACAGCATTATAATGTTTAGGAAAATGACTGCCGGCCTTAAACCACTAGAGATGAGCAGAGCTGACTAAGGCTACACAGAGAGCAACGCATGTAAAACAGGCCCACAGCCAAGGTCAGAGATATGAAGATACATTCCAATCCACAGACAACAGAGGGACCAGCTGCAGAGAAACAGAATAAATCCTCATAATTCAGAGCTGCAGAGTTCGAAAATCATGGTCTCTAAATACGTGATGCAGCCAAGCAAGACAATGGATAGTCTTCCATAGTGCAAAAGAGGAGCCGGTCCCATCAAATAGATGCAGATTGCAACAAGTGTTGCTACCGTTAGGAGAATATTCTCATATGGCAAGGTGGTGTACACAAGTTTCAATACAGACACATAATCATTCAAACACCTTGAAGAAGTTCACAGCGAGCTGAGAACCTGATCAAGTTTGAGGCCCTGGGGGCAGCAGCTCTAACCAATCACAGTTTAGTATTCCAGGGGTGGATGGCAATGGACAAGAACCAATGTTACACCCACTACTCTGCAAAAAAGTAACAGATGGTGAATTGGGGCTGGGACAGGCCAGCCACCTGACATACAAGGGCCAGTAGAATAACTTCTATAGGTAGCCATATAGGTAATAGAGGTCTCAATATCCAATCCCTCACAATGATAGTTTTTTTTTAGAAGGGCCCAAGTGATGACAGAGTAATGATGCAATTTTGGCGTAAAACTGGCCTGCGAGCCAGAAGATGTTGAGAAGTACTGGAATCCACCTTTGTTCTTGTATTGATGCCTGTTGGTTGTATTTGCAATAAACTGCAGTTTGAACTTGCTGTTGAATGAGTCCTCCATGTATACTGGGGGAGGGAGTTGGGCTCTCCAATTCCACAGACTTCCAGTGTTGCTCTGGCATACCTGAGAGTTCCACCCAACAACTCACTAAGTCTTTTCCCTAATATCTTTATGTTAGCAGGGGAACATTCTTCTATTTCCTTGCAACACACATACAAATCCAATTTAGTGTCAGTGTTTGAAAATCCAGTTTTTCATGTGAAAGGGGCATGTGAATTTCTTCCACCACTGTAAATTAAAAGGCTTCTTTTCATTTTATAATGACAGGTGGGCCCTTTTCATGTAGCACTTCCTTGTGATACTTGCTGAAACCCCCACAATCTGCCTTAATAGGCACATTTTCAGTGTGAAGGTTTTCTTTAAGGTTGGCGGGTCATTTTTCCAGTAGGCCCTTCCGTTCTGTTGGTTTGAGGCCTTTGATTAAACTTGATACTATATTTACCATACCTCAAGTCAACACTTTCCAAATTGAGATTGGACACTTTACCTTTCGCCAGTGTTATTGCTGTATTGGAAACAAGATTAATCTTCTCAAATGTCAATTTTGTCATACATGGAACAAAAATATGAACTCCTTTTCTATCTATTGGCCTACAATGGTTGAGACTAATACTCAAGATATGTAATATATGGCACAAGAAGGATGTATTACACTACATGTAATATTCATTTTTCTAAGGAAGGCTTGGGTGATCCCGCATAGATATCTGGCATTTGTACTTTGAACACGATGTATTGGTACTTTCTTAACATAAGTATTGATGAATTTGTGTTGAGTGAATTTGTGCCCAGTATTTCTTAATGTTGGGATTATGTGCCTGTTTTTGAGGAGTAAAAGTGACTGGCATGAAACTTATTGGTAGGCCTGCTTGGGGGAGGAATCAATGTGCCGAATGTTTGCGTGAAACTGGTTCCCACAGAGAGGCATCCCATTGCAGCCCTTAGGTTTGGCACAATTTAGACATTGATCTCAGATGGGCTGCTTATCTAGGCTCATTATTCTCAAACAAAAATAATTCAGTGCATAAGAATAGAAGTACACAATACATCAGGTTTAGCATTTTTTATTGATTCGGATAACATTTCCAAATTTGATTTTCTCTGTCTTTACTCAAAATCGATAAACAGTAAGAGATTATTTGGTTGTCCCTCCATTTGCTCTATATTTTTCATCTAAATGTAGCAGTACATGTTTGCTGGGTCTTTATTATGGAAGCTTTGCACCAGTGCAAGCTATTTACCACAATATTTCGGTGGGAGCAAAAATTGCTTCTGTGCTCTGGAATATTCTACATTGATTGTAGATGCACATATTCTGCACATTGTGTTGGTGAGCGTGTGTGTCTGTGAGCGTGTGTGTGTGTGTAGTTGTAATGGTGGTGAAAGCGTGTGCAGGCATAGTCATTGTATGTATTTTCCTTCATGCATGTTGTTCCTTCCTTCTTTGCTTTGGCATATTCTGCATTGATTGCAGAAGTGTGCATTCTGCACATTTTATTATTGAGCGTGTGTGTGTGGAGTGTTAATGGTGGTGTAAGTTTGTGCAGGCAGTCATTGTATGTGTTTTTCTTCGTGCATGTTGTTGCTGCCTTCTTTGATCTGTCACATCATGCATTGATTGTAGATGCATGTATTCTGCACATGTTGTTGCTGAGTGTGTATGAAGTGTTAATGGTGGTGTAAGTGTGTGCCAGCATAGTCATTGTACGTGTTTTTGGTTGTGCATGTTATTGCTGCCTTCTATTTCTATTTAGTAATTTGTATTGCGCATATCCAAAAGGAACCAAGCAGCAATCTGCATCTAGGCGCAGATCGGATCAGAATGGTACAGCAGTGTAATATAGATGTTATGGATTTATATGCACAGATAGGTTTTCAGTTTCTTCCTAAAAACGACCATAGATTCAATCTGTCGTAGATACAAGGGAAGTAAATTCCAGGCCCGAGGGCCGGCCACCGAGAAGAGTCTATCACCCCGGGTGGTTTTGGACGGGGTGATCTTCAAGAACCCCTGATCCAAGGATCGCAAACAGTGTACAGGTTTATAGATCTTAATTTTTGATGACAAGTATGAAGGTGCCAGCTCGTGAATGCATCGGAACACAAGGCACAATCATTTGAATTGAATCTGCTGCTCAATCGGCTGCCAATGAAGGCTTCTACGAAAGTTGGAAACTGATGATTTCCAGGGCAGGGAGAAGATCAAACGTATTGCAAAATTTTGGGCCACTGCTAGGCGCTTTAGCTGATATTTCAGCCTACCTGACAGATACGCATTACAGTAGTCCAACCTAGCATGAACAAGGATCC
The DNA here is from genome assembly GCF_040938575.1 of Ambystoma mexicanum. Taxonomy (NCBI): domain Eukaryota; kingdom Metazoa; phylum Chordata; class Amphibia; order Caudata; family Ambystomatidae; genus Ambystoma; species Ambystoma mexicanum. Next base: position 240,558,613 of record NC_090940.1, on the reverse strand, counting down.
CCACCACCAATGCCCGGCCATGCTCAGCAATCAAGGAAAGAATTGGTTTCAATGTCTTCAATTGAAAATATACAGACTTGATAATCTGATTTACTTGTAGATTGCAATCCAAATAGATTACCAGATACATCCTAAATTCTTCACAGAATCAGTGAATTTGGAGGCAATTCTAAAAAGGGTTGGACATGATAGTATAGGGAATATATCTGCTAATCTGTTTTTCGATCCAAATATAATAATTTCCGTCTTACTGGGATTCAATTGATGTTTATTTTCAACCATCCAAAGACGGATACTTTCTGCACACTGAAGAAGGCGCTCAGTTGCCTCCAATGCTTGTTTTAAGCTCACATAAATCTGGGTATCACCTCCTTTGGAGCGGTACTGAAGATCAAATTCCACAGATATTTTTAACAATGGAAGAATATACAAGTTAAATAACACAGGTGACAGAGACGCACTCTGCGGTACCCCACAAGGTACTGCCAACATTTCGGAAACATATTGGCCATTCTTAACTTGTTGGAACCGATTGGTGAGAAAGAAGGTAAACCACTTCAGTGCTTTTCCCGATACCTGTGCCACAGATGTTAACCTAGAACCAAGTATACAGTATCGGAAGCTGCCAACACATCAAACATGACTTGCATGCTGATGTCCCCCTTGTCTGCATTTCCGAGTAGATCTTCCCAGACTTTTAATAAAGTGGTCTCTGTCCCATGTCCCAGCCTAAAGCCGACTGATGTGCATCTAAGATGTTATTGTCTTCCAGGTAATCCTAAAGTTGTATAGTTACAACTTTCTCGAGGATTTTTGTTGGACATAAGTATACTGCAATAGGACGATAGTTGGCCAGGACCTTGGTGTTCAGGGTCGATTTTTTTAACAACAGTGTCAAATGGGATTTTTTCAGCTCCTTTGGCACACAAACCTGATCTAGTGAGGCATTTATAAACACTTGAATAGTAGGACAGAGCTCATTATGTGCTCTGTCATAACATGCATTGATTGGAGATACATGTATTCTGCACATTGTGTTGCTTAGTGTGTGTGTGAGTGTGTGTGGAGTGTTAATGTTGGTGTAAGTGTGTGCAGGCAAAGTCATATGTTTTTTTCTTCGTGCATGTTGTTGCTGCCTTCTGTGCTCTGTCATATTATGCATTGATTGTAGAAGCATGTATTCTGTGCATTTTGTTGCTGAGTCTGTGTGTGTGTGTGAGAGAGAGAATGTGTGTGTGGAGTGTTATTGGTGGTGTAAGAGTGTGCAAGCAAAGTCATTGTATGTGTTTTCCTTCGTGCATGTTGTTGCTGCCTTCTGTGCTCTGTCATATTATGCATTGATTGTAGAAGCATGTATTCTGCGATTTTGCTCATGAGTGTGTGTGCGTGTGTGGAGTGTTAATGGTGGTGTAAGCCTGTGCAGGCATAGTCATTTGTATCTGTTTTTCTTCATGAATGTTATTGCTGCCTTCTGTGCTTCTGGTATATTCTGCATTGATTGTAGATGTATGTATTCTGCACATTTTGCTGGCAATTGTGTGTGAAGTGTTAATGGTGGTGTAAGCGTGTGAAGGCATAGTCATCGTATGTGTTTTTCTTCATGCATTGTGTTGCTGCCTTCTATGGTTCTGGTATATTCTGCATTGATTGTAGATGCATGTATTCTGCACATGTTGTTGGAGAGTGTGTGTGTGGAGTGTTAATTGTGGTGTAAGCGTGTGCAGGCATAGTCATAGTGCATGTTTTTCTTTGTCCATGTCGTTGCTGCCATTTGTGCTCTGTCATATTATGCATTAATTGTAAATGCCTGAATTCTGTGCATTTTGCTGGTGTGTGTGTGTGTGTGAGAGAGAGAGAGAGAGAGAGAGTGTGTGTGGAGTGTTATTGGTGGTGTAAGTGTGTGCAGGCATAGTCATCGTATGTGTTTTTCTTCATGCATGTGCTCTGGTATATTCTGCACTGATTGTAGATGCATGTATTCTGCGCATTTTGCTGGTAAGTGTGTGTGTGTGTGTGTGTGGAGTGTTAATGATGGTATACGCATGTGCAGTCATAGTGCATGTCGCTGCTGCCATTTATGCTCTGTCATATTATGCATTAATTGTAGATGCACGTATTATGCGAATTTTGTTGGTGAGTGCGTGTGTGTGTGAATGTGCATGCCTCATTCAAAAATGCCAATATTAGTTGTTAATTGTTTGGATTTTTAAAAGGCAGCATCTCGAATTTGGCTTATTTATTTCTCTACATTTTTGATGTATGCACCAGTTCCAGGTAGGGGCTAGGTTTGAATCGAGAATTTTGAAAATCGAAAGAAAAATGTTGAGATTTTGCACCCAAAGTGTGTTTTTTGTGACTTACAGAAAACCAAGTACAAAAAACCAGTTTTTCAACATCCTTTTTTGCACCATTCGACTAGATCTGTCGCTTTGCCAAATTTGGAAAACGTTGAGGGAGGAGGGGAAACGTTATGGGGGAAAACGTTTTCTCATTTTCACATGGTGTGTTTCAAGCAACCTTAACTTTACTGCTGTTATCACGATCACAGAATGGAAATGTAGGTTCTACGACTGCAGGTGCCGCTCAGATATTTATAGTTCTCACTTTGCCTTTCTATCGTGCACCTTTTAAATGCACCTGAGCAGAGGAGCGTGCCTGCTCAATTTACTTTATCTGATCATCAATGACGTAGGTGAAAGGGGCACTCTGATCCTGCCTTAGGCAAGACCATTCACCGGAGGATGGGTTACATAGTTGCACTGGTGGTGTGCAATTCCTTAGCTGTTCAGCAACCAGCACCCTGGGGAGAGCGAGCACCCACCCCCTCGTCCTTCGTTAATCCTCTTAGAGGCAGCTCATTACTCCGCAGGGAGGTCCGGCTTGGACATTCAGAGCAAATCCTGGAAGCAAGGGGGGAGCATCAGGCCACCACATCAAAGATCCGGGGCTGCCATGCGACCCCGCTGGAGCGTCTGCTGCGCCTAAGCCCCGAGCATGCAAGTGATTAAAGCAATTCCCAAATGCTCCAATCACGGATCACGTTAATGGATTTCAAATCTTTTGTCAGCGCTGATTGATTGGTCCGGCCAATTGAAATGCACGCTTCCACATGTGCAACCGCCACGTACAAACTGGCCTAAGGGATCTTAAACAAAACCGATGGGATGAAGTTGGTATTAACACTACATGCCAGCCTTCCAATATCTTAGAATCACAGCAGGGCTGCTAGTTAAGAGGAAACTTTGACCTCTGAAAGTGCCTCAGCCAGTCACATTGTAAAATTCAAAGGATTGCCTGTTGCCTTAGTGTGCAAGCCCCTACAAGTAGGACTGATTTTCGTGTTAAAATTACATTTGTTCAATTGTTTCAGAAATTGCCTGTTACTTTAAAACGGTTCCATGTGATAATGTCCCCGCAAAAAAGTTGTGTGGCAAAACAGTCGCTGCAAAAAGGCTCTTGTTTGCGGTGACATTATCACTGTGAAGGAGGGGGACACCCACGTAACCCGTTTTTAAAATGTTTTTTTTTTCTTTTTTCCCCCGAAGGTCATCGGGGGACAGCCTCGCTCCGCTGTTGCCACAGCATTTTCACGGCAACTATATGTATGGCGACCATTTGTGTGGGGGTTATATTACCGGATACGCATTTCCACTGGTAACCAGCTTGTCTCCCAGTGTCCAGGCCCAAGGTTTGTAGTGATGACATCATTGCTGAACGAGCATTGCCATCCCCAATTCCATCCACCTCGAGGTCCACCTCTTACACAGCTGGAATGGAAAGTGGGGAGGGCAGAGGGCGAGTAGGGATGTTGCTGCACTCGCCTTCCCGGCACTACTCGTGAGAGCATAGGGTTCAAGCAGCGTTCCTATTCTTTTTGGAGATTTGGGGGAAGCCCATTAGGGTAAAATGGTTAGGGTGTGTCAAGCTGTCCCGGGAAAAAGTCTGCATTTGGGTGTATGGGCCTGCAATTGGAATAAAGTGGTAGTTATTGGGCTAGTAAGCTGCATCTATTCTATGATCACTTTAGTAAGTGAATTGTGCTGGGCACAGCGAAAGTGGTGCCGTACACGGGCACATGAGGCTGTCAACAATGACTGCATCTGAGCTTATAATAATAATAATAATAATAATAATAATAATAATAATAAATAATTTTGCATTTATATAGCGCTACAATCCCTCGGGTATCTGAGTGCTGCTTATTATTACCCCTGGTGTGTAGTGCTCATTTATCGCCTTCGAAAGGATGAAAGGCTGAGTTTGAGCCCTGCCCGGGATTTCAAAGCGAGCACTCTACTCGCTGTGCAATCGGACCGTCTGGGGGTATATGTGGCATTTGATGGTATTACCTTGGCCTTAAGTGCTCTAGTTAGCAACCCGTGACAGTAATTGGTATATGAGGCCTAGCAGTAGATGATTGGATATGACATATGGGAGCAGCCACTGAGCTGCATCTAGCAGATAATGACAGTACCTAACATAGGCTGTCGCTGTCAGAAATGTACATTATCCAGGCATATGAGACTGTGAACAACATAGAATGGTATTACATAGATATAGATCTGCAATGACAGAAAAAAATGCTCACATTCTAATGCCTGCTGTCAAAATCTCTATAAATAATTGTCACACACATTTCTAGAGATAAGCCACTAAATGCAGTCAAGCATATAGGCAGGTTAAGCAAAACTTAGCATATCATGGCAGTCCAATGCATATGGAACTGTATCTAATGCATGATGTGTATGCCATAGAAATGATGCTTTACCTGGTATACAAGGCCAATATGTGGGCTTACAAGACTAAATCGCCTACACAACTACAATATCAGGCGTGTGAGGCTACAAATGACAAAACAAGGGCGAAATGGGTCTCCCCATGTATTTGCATATGTGGGGCATGAACGCTGGCTCCTATGTGGGTTGCTGCTGGGAGGCCTGTGAAATCAGTGAATGGCAGAGTGTAATACCTCATGACTTGTCTTGAGCAGCGAGAGAGGGTAATCTGATCCAAATGCATTCGTTGGTGTCGCACATACAAGAACGGGGGCACAAATTAAAAGGCAGACCGTGCCAGCATCTGGTTCTTGGGTCATTGAAGCCCAAACCTAAGGCAAATACATAAAAAAGCTTGTATGTATAAGTAAAAAATGATGTTCTCCGATTCGAACTTGGCATATTTTAAGCAACAAAGCTCGTTGTTGGTGCCAATATCCGATGCGTCAGGATACAACTCCACAATATTAAATTCATATTGTACAGTACGGTACTAGATAATACATCACAAGATTTTAGTAAAAATGGACAAATTAATAACTTTAAATGCCTTTTCTTTGGCTTTTCTATGACAAATGTGGGTATCCGCTATGTCCTAAATCTGTTCCTTTCTGTAAGAGGTATATCATTTTTATGAACTTCCATCTGTCTGTTGACAATAACCCTGAGTGGGCATGGGACGCGAGTGTTCCACAGACCGTGGACACCGTATCTTTTTGTTCCATTTAACCACGATCTAGTGTCAGGGTCAAGACACACTCCTGTGCATCTCTCTGCATGTAAAAGATTAGTTACAAACATCGAACCCTAAGGTGTGCAACTGTATAAACCCTTCTTCCATGGTGTAGTAATGAAGTCAATATTGACACAAAAAACAAGAATGGGCCATAAGGCAATAGCTTACTACAGCAGACAACTTGACCCAGTAATGAGAGGACACTATCAGTGCGAACAAGCTTTGCCAGCTGCTGAAATTCACAGTGGAAAAGTCAGCAGTAATAACCATGGGGTGCACCACCACTCCTTTCATGGTGGACCCCCTTTTTTGCAATACTGCTGAAGCCAAAGAGCACTCTGCCAACACAAAGAGCATCAGGATATGAGATGATACCATTGAATGTAGGCCTGAAAATAAGATGCAGGACTGTTAACCTAGCAGCAATATTTGCTGATGTCCTACGGGTAGGAGACTGTGCACACGACTGCACAGCAAACTTAGAGATGTCAGTGGCACTTGCAAAGTAGAGGGGGATGCACTTGAGGGGGGAGATGTGCTCTATATTGACAGTTTGTCAACAATTGAACGGACAGATGGGGTGAGACATACTGGGACTGCAGTGGTAAAACTGAAGGAAGATGGAACAAGTGAAGTGGTAGCAAGTGCACGCCTACCATCCCATTATTCAGCACAAGTAGCCAATCTAGTGGCCCTAATACTAGCAATGGAAAACAGCATAGAGAAGGAAGGGACAATCTATTCTGACTCTGCCTACATGATGTCAAGAGTACATTCAGGACTGGCATGATGGCTCAGGCGATGGTTCAGGAGAGCAGAGGGGACCCCAGTATAGCATGTACTTTTACTGGACTTAATGATCAAGTAATTGCTTAAACAACACAGGTAGCAATAGTGAAGTGCTAAGCACACATGAAAGAGGAAGGGCCTATCTCAAGGGGAAACACACCAGCAGATTTTGAGGCCAAGTGTGCAGCATATTTTGGGGAACAGTGGGAGCAAGGAGGAACATCAAATGCGAAAGAGTGGACCAGAATATGGTACTCAAGGAGGGGTACAATGTGCTGCCAGAAGCACAGATTATGGAATTGCAGGGAGCTTCACCCAAGGAAGCGAAAGAGCTGCGGATAAGGAGAGGGTGTTCAATGTCTCCGACAGATGCACTATGGAGACAAGATAACACAGGGAAAGTGGTGATGCCACTTGCATTATTGAACACAGCATTGACACAATTGCACTATCCAACACACACAGGGAAGGAGTTCATTGCTACAGGCATTGGAGTAACATGATTTTGTCCCAATCTAAATGAACATGTGGCTGAATTTGTGAACAACTGCTTGACCTGACAACAGTTTACAGCAGGGCATACCTTGAGAGTCATGAGAGGAGCCATACCAAGGCCAGAGGGTCCGTTCCAGCATTTACACATGGATTATGCAGACATGATCTGAATCTGCCAAGGGTACCACTACATGATAGTGGTTGTATGCCCATTCTCAAGGTGGATTGAGGCTGGGTGCTGTTTCCGTGCTGATGCCCTTACGGCAGTCAAATTCGTTATTAGAGAGGTTTCTTCAAGATGGTGTGTGTGTAAGGTCCTGTAGTCTGACAACAGGCCTCACTTTGCAAGCAAAGTGTTTCAGCATATCACAACATTGTTGGGCATCCAACATAAGTTTTCTGGTGCTTACCACCCACAAGCAAATGGAATGTCTGAATGGCCTCCTCAAGGAGTGCATAGCCAAGACGCAGCAGAGTACTAATAGGAATTGGCTGCACCATTTACCTCTCCACTGTTTGCATTGTGCAATAAGCCTGGGTCCGACCACCATTTAACGCCCCATGAGGTGGTGACTGGAAGACCCATGCATCTTCCCCTGACTCCTCCCACAAGAGCACTGAAAGACTGTGAGAATAATTCAGATGTGTTAGGACAGGAAATGAATGACTATTTTACTTCTCTGGTGGCTAGCGCTTATTTTATTTCTCGGCAGATACAATGACACTGTGGAGGCCCAGAAGACAGTGAGAAGAGCAACAAAGACAGCGCACCACAAGACTCTGGACTCAAAAATCCTGTGAGTGTGGTGACATTGTCCTCCTGTATAACTTTGTAAGGCGCTGGAATGCGTCTCGGTTCACCGGCCATTCGTGGAGCAGGTGGCCGACTGGGCTGTCAAACTAGAGGGTAAGGCAGTTTGGAAGCATTTGTCAGACGTCAAGCCTTACAAAGCAGTGGCCTCACCTGGCAACAATGTCACTGTGACCGACAGTGCCAACGTTCTACACCTAGGAGATTTGCAAGTGCGTTTTGAACTCACAAGACTAAGGAGACCGGGACATCCAATGGTCACATGCTCCTGAGCAGCAAAAGTGGAGACTGGAACTCTTGTGGATATAGATTAGGACACACTGTCTGTTTGTTATTTTCCTTTTCCACACACACAGAGCCTACGTGCAAGCTGAGATCACTTTTAAGTTTGTGTATGCTCAAGTTGCCCTCCACCTGTCACCCAAACACCTTCACCAGCCCATTTGTCCATGATGTAAGGAGACCCAACATATTTCGAGCACGATCCCCCTGCGTATACTAGCTTGCCTTTATAGACTATCCGGCCCAAACATACCCTTAGCTTGAGCACAGTGATCCACCAGTACTTTCCACTCTTAAAGGCCCATCAGTAAGAAAGCTGTGGGAAAAAGCGTTTGCCATTGCCATAAGTGATTATTGGTCCGCAGGCCTTAAAAGTGTTTTACAATACAAAGAAAGTAACACATTTCTTCACAAATTTCAGGTGGGAAACTATATCTTCAGGCTGGAAGGATCAAGTAGCATAAGTGAAAAGGAGGGAAACAATAAAGACCATTATTATTATTATGTTGTGTCTATTATTTCCAAGTGGGTTGGCAGGCTTTGTATTCTGGCAATTATATACTGTTGTTACTGCTACCTCTGTACCCTCTACTAACATTCCCCCGACCCAAGCAGGTGGCACGACCATGTCAGGTTGACGAGAGAACACTGATGATAAGGTAAGGAGAGGTAAGCGCAGTGTTGACACAGACATGAAAGGGGTTGACATGTATGTCACCAACACTCCTCGAGTATCTAATAACATGATATATGATATGGTATTTATAACGCGCCTATAAACAAGTGTTTCAAGGCGTGACGAGGCAAGGGAGGGGGAACAGAGGGTAGACAAACAATGATCCTACTAGGCCAGGTGTCATTCAGATCGTGCAAGTGCATGGGAAGGGGGAGGGGGGAAAGTGCAGCACATGGGATGAGGATAAAACAATAAGTTGGCGCGCACCCATCAAGTACTCTAAGTACTGTTTACTGTGCCGGCGGACTGAGCTCGTGTTGGATTTGGACTCGTGTGTCTTTGAACTTTTCTTTACTGGAGCTATGAACGCTCTGTTGCTGCCTAGTCACTGCTGTGCTGGTGTTTGTCCACTGGGAGGACGTCTTTAGATGCAACACTGCACTGTCTGGAGGATCGAAACTAAAGAAGGTTGTTAATCATGTTGACTCCGCCCCCCTGGCGTTCACGTCCCGCTCTGTCCAGGATATATTCTGATGCAACAGCGCACCCACGCGTGCACCCATCAAGTACTCCAAGTATTGTTTACTGTGCCGGCGGTCTGAGCTCGTTTTGGATTTGGGCTTGTGTGTCTTTGAACTTTTCTTTACTTGAGCTGGGAACGCTCCGTTGCTGCCTAGCACTGCTGTGCTGGTGTTTGTCCACTGGGAGGACCTCTTTAGAAGCAACATTGCACTGCCTGGAGGATCGAAACTAAAGAAGGTGACTGTTGGTGCACGATGTGCACGGTAGACTCGTTGTGCACGTTGCGCACAAGCAGTAAACAGTTTGCTGTGCTTGTAACACTTCCAGCTGTTTATTGAAATATTTCTCTCTAATTCTGTTTAAAGGTTGTTAATCACATTGACTCCGCCCCCCTGGCGTTCACGTCCCGCTCTATCCAGGATATATTCTGACACAACAGCGCACCCATCAAGTACTCCAAGTACTGTTTACTGTTCATGGTGCACGGCGCGGGGTGCGGAGATGCGGAGGTAACATTTTATGTGTTGCCAGAGGTTAGTACGGTATTTGAAGCGGGTGTTGGCCTTAGTGACCATTTGGTAATTACAAGCATTAACGTGTTGCCAAGTGTGCTGTTTCGCTTTCCGGGTGGGAGGGCCGTTATAAGTGTACTGCTGTTCGATTGTCCGGCTGGGCGGGAGAAGCACAGGCTACTTAGAGTACCACAGGTAATTCTTTGTGATTAGCTAGTTGGTGCTCACTTTGAAGTACGAGGTAGTCTTGGCCTGAGGACTTATAGCATGGTCAAAAGGTTGCAAAATGGGAAAAGGTGTTTAAACGGGACCCCCTCTATGCTAAGTGAGGGGAACATGTCAGAGGAAGAGGTATCTCAAGTAATCATAAATCAGACCAAAAAAAAAGGGAGATGTGCCCGTAAGATCTCTAGCGAGAGTGAACTTGCTTCAGCACCTCCAAGTATACCTATTCTAAACACAACTGCGCTTGAGCCGGAGAATCTAAAAGCAGCACTAAACAAAAACAAAATAGACACTCTAGCCCTAATTCATATGGAGAGTAATGATGGTCTCACCTACCCGTCGAACCCTATATGCAATATACCCATCAGTGATAGCTCGTTACTGGGTGCGGTAAGCGATGGATACAGCATACCTACTGCTGGCACCTCATTGGTTGCCCCCGTGGTTCTTGTTAAATTACACAGCAGAACGCACCTATCAAATGGCCCATCAACCCCGGCAGCGAGCTCACGTGGATTTAGGGAACAAGTACACTTTCATGCAGCTATTGCGGCCAATCTGAACCAACTAAAAGAGACAAGAAAGAACAATATAGGTTGGGAGAGAAAAGAGACAAAACAAAATGCTAGCTCACCTGCACATGAGCTGGCGAGCAATCCAACTGATATAACTTACCCACACTCACCTGTCCTAGGATCTGAGCCACTCCTACCCAAACGGGTCTCCGAAATACCACGCCAACCAAATTCATCACTACCACTCTTCCCCCTTGAAGACACTCTAGTGGACCTTAATCAACAAGAGCTACAAAACTTCCCTGTTCTAGCAAGGATCCTGAACCTGCTGGACAAAGGGCACGAATATACCCATGGGGCAATCGGTGCCCTGAGTTCAGCAACTTCAGAAATTGCTTCTAGTTCAGGAGAATAGAGGGTTTTTTGATGGCACAGGAAAAATGCCACACCTTTTGGGAAGATCAAGTTCTTAGTGGTAAATCAAGGCACGAGAATAAGTTGGTGGAGCCCGTAGGAGTAGGAAATGCTCAAATTGTGCCTCTGGTAAAGTCTCAATCTACTCAAACTAATTCTTGGGGTAAATCTGACAGTCTAGAAATAAACATAGGCATGAGCTCTAATGAACAGAAAATGAACCAGCTCCCCCCGTATACAGAAATTGCCAAACTTCAACACGAGAGAATCTTGGTTCTAGAAAAGATACTGTTGGCTCCAAATCTGGTGCCTGTTGAGGTTTTGTGTGGAGAACAGGCTGGGTATGAAGAACCCAAGTCAACTGCACTGAAAACCAGTCCTGATAAGCCCTCGGACCTTACGGACTTGATTGACCTAGATGTGGGTCTTAACCTGAAGGTACATTCTCCCATTGAAGCTCTGGCAGAAGATTGTGACGAAAAACAGTCTATTTTCTTCATGTCACGCAAAGCAAAAAAACTCCATGCTAGAGTGAAGAAAAGACAGGAACACATAGGTGCACACAATGCCAGTACACAATTGGGGCTTAACACAACAAATAATAATAATTAAAAAACCCAAAAAAATGCCTACGGCTGAAAAGCCATATAAAAAAAATGACATGAAAGCAAAGGATGAAACGAACATTGATCTAACTCAACTAAACATCGAAAGTCAGGCACATTTTGGGGTTAATGAGAGTAATGATAAGGGAACTCATCATCAGTGTTGATGAAGGGGTTAAATAAGAAACAAGAACAGGGTGTGGTGAAGATACTTTGGAACAAGTTAAAGAGGTTGGTGTAATATCCACCCCCCTTCTTATACAAACACAGCTACAACGGTTCTTTGAAAAAATGGACAAGAAAATAACATCTTTAACTCAACACTCTCAAGGTCCTGTGATTAACATTGAAGGTACTGACTTGATTATTAATTAATCGAACGGTAATGAGCATAGCCAAGTACGAAATGAGGACAAAGAAAAGGTTCCCCACAGGTGTTTGGGGTTGCTAACATACAGGTGACTCCTGCTTGTTTAGATGTTCGTGAAAAAGAGCACTCACTCTACCAACGATAATCCAATACCTAACGGACAGGGAGTAGGTGGAATCCCAATTTACAAACAAGTGTCTGCAGAAATGAAATTGGTGATGGGTTGGATGGTGGACCCGGCAAAAGTCGATAAACCCAATTTAAACCGTGCCTCATTAATGAAAGTGTTCCATCAAATCCCAGCTTTGCGTAACCTGGTGTCCAATGATATTGACTGGATCAGACTCCCCTATGTGCCCAATTGTTGGATGCTTTGTAAATGTCAAACTATAATAATCGCCTCTCTAATATGGAAACATGAAAAAGATTTTGAAATGCTTGGTTATGATTTGTCTATGCATTATTCGATGGAAGATGCAACAAGTTTTGTTGAATATCAGGCCCCACCATGCCAAAGTGAACCTAGCACAGATGTACGAGAGAATCAGTTTGCAAGTATGCATGAAAAAATAAGAATTCAATCAGAATCAGTGGCACAAATTGTCACAAGCCTTGCATGGCTTGAACCTCAAATGAAAACTCTAATCAGTGAGCTGCCAGGTAAAGAAAATCTATAAAACAATGTATTGGTGATAAATTCATGGAATTGTTGTGGGCTTAAGAACTTGAAGGTATGGTTTCAGAAGCTCCAACATAGAAAATTACCTGCAATAATTATAGTACAAGAAACCATGGCACTCAGAATATTACTTAGAAGGCTGCACAGCTTTCTGTGCACATGCTGTGAGAGGCTTATTTGGGCGTCCATCTGGTGGGCTTGCTATATTTGTAAAACATATATACTGCGTCAAGGCACGGCAAGTGTTTACATCCACAGATATACTCGCAATCGAAGTTACACCAAGTACTCTAATGAGTTCACATATGCTACTTATTTCACTTTACTGGAATCCGACTGTAACTACTGTAAATAGCATAATTGACAAACTAAACCATGTAATGATAGAGGCAGATTCTCCTAATGTGCAAATCATTTTAGGTGGTGATTTTAATTCTAATCTTAGTTCAAGTATTGTGTGGTCAGAAACATCAAACTATGTATATGCCATGTCCTCATATGAAAGGGGACAATTATGGACAAACTATTTTGAACAATGGGACATGCAAATACTACCATTTGCTGACAAAGATCCATTGTTTACATGGTCTTGCGGCCTTAAAACCTCAACTATTGACTACATTGTGATGTCTGGACCCCTAACTAATACATCATCCTTGTGTAACATCATACATTCCCACCTAAGTGATCATTGCATTTTGGCGTGTTGTCTTGAACGTACCCTCCCAGTATACAAATCTTTAACTGCCTTGTCCTTATTAGAAATAGATCGGCAAGCATTATCTATTAGATGGAATACAAGAGTATATAGGCACTTGAACTATTTGGTTAACAGGGACATTGTTAAAATAAATGTTTAAATGATGTCAACAAGAGAATCTAAGATTTGTGAATTGGAGAATGACATCATGATACGTAGGCACATTGAAGTGCTGGCAGCTCAAAAAAAACTGAGAAACAGACCAACCATAGGGGAACATTGCCCAATTTATATGGCTCTTTTGGATATATCTGGTGCATTTGACTCAGTAATAAGATAAATCTTATGGCAAAGAATGCAAGAGCTCCTAATACCACCACAACTCATAGCCATGATAGTATTATTACATACTAACACAAACTATAGGATACAAAATAAACAAAACTGGATCTCTAACTCCTCCTATTGTCACACAAATAGGAGTTAAACAAGGATGCAAACTTGCAGCCACCCTCTTTAATTTGTATCTAACTGAGATTGGTACCCTATGGCCAAGTTGCAACTCGTTTGCGGTCAAATTGGGCGATCTGCGTTTAGATTGGTTAGCATTCGCAGATGACCTTATATTATTTGATCTGACCCCTTTTGGATTGCAAAATAAATTGGAATGCCTAGTTGAATTCTGCGATAACCACAATTTGAAGTTAAATTCAAAAAAATCGAACATCCTGGTCTTTACAAATAGGAGAAAGCTAATTTGTTACCAATTAACATTAAAGGGTTGGTTATTCCTCGTGCATTGGGCAAGCTATATTTAGAGTATAACTTGGTCAATTCTGACTCAATTGCTAAATGGCAGGTAGAAATTGCCATCAAATCCTCTCCATTAATTGCTCAAATGAAACTAATACATTTGAAAGTCTGCCAATTTTCTTCGATTCCATTGATCGAATTTTATACGCTCAAGTTGGAAGCAATATTTATTTATGGTTTAGACTTATACTCTCTCGAAAGTGGGTCAGTTTTGAATAAAATCCAAGGAAAAATATGGAAACAAGTTCTGCAATTACCGACATCACTGCCAAATTCCATAATTATGCACAAATTGGGACTTACGTCCTTAACCACTAAACATCTTTGGCGTAAATTGGTTAGTTACGCTAAAATGTCAGACCCTGCCTCGAATTCCTTATATGAAGATCAAGGAACAATGCTAAAGCATGGCTGCCCAAAATCTGTCTATGTTGCTGGGCAACTGTGTGAAAAGAGCCTTGAAATGATTGCAATGGACATAGATGACCTAATTAAACAGCCACAAATCGCGAAGCTGAAATTACTTCAATATGATTGGGTAATTACAGCTTATAAGATTGGGAACTACACAGCATATAAGGAATATGCTAAATTTCGTCATAAACAGAAACCCCTTCTTTCTTATATTAGGCAGGTCCCCTGTCAAAAGATACGCACACTATACATGCGATTTAAATTTAACCTTTTTCCAACACTATCCCGCATGAAAAGCTGGCAGCACACCTCATTACTATCTGAAGAGGGCTGTAGATTCTGTAAAACCCATGTAAATGAAACTCTGAAACATCTTGTGCTTTATTGTGCTCACTTTGTAAAGGAGAGGCAAAGATATCTGGGGAAATATGTGGATGTAGCGGTTACCTACAAATTGGAATTGTTGTGGATACAATGCATGTGGGGCTACAGGCAAGCTTTGATCATTGATCTGTTTCATCTTTTATCTATCATAGAGTTGAACTTGGGAAACTTTAAAATCCTAGATGGATTTAAATAGAGGTCTGAAATCACATGCTAACAAATCTAAACTGAAACTGAGTGCAAATTGTGATTGAAGAACTTACAGGCTGTTCTCCCTTTTGCACAGCTTTTAAAGCTGAACTGTTATTTTTTATTATGTTATTATTATGTTCTGTTTATTGCTTTCTTTTCTTCTTTTTTTGTCTTTTCTTTCTTTCTTCTTTTTTCTTTCCTTTTCTTTTTTGAAATGGAATGTAAAAAACAATATTTCTGATTTTAAGATTATTTTATAAATGTTCTTAATTAATGTTGTAAAGATATTTTATCGAAATACAACAATAAATACATTTTTTTTAAAAAACAATAAGTGAGGTACGGCCAGCTGGTGGCAAATGCAAGAGTAAGTGCTGGTAGTGGAACTGTAGGGATACAGTAAACAGTCCCTAAGTGAAGGGGGTTGCCAGGAAGGCAGTGCAGGTGTGCGACTGTCAGGGAGGGGACCTGGGCCCGAGATCAGAGGGTGGCCGGATAACCATTGCAGTTTCAGTTTCAGCCAGAAAGTCAGCAGGGGAGAGAAGGAGAAAAACGCAGAAGCAAAGAGAAAGGATTTGAGGTGCTTCCGGGACCGGAGATGGTTCTCCTCAAGTTTCAGGGGGGCAGGGTGGCTGTTCCAGATGGAGGCCCAGCCCAGGCAAGAGATCTATCACCAATTTGTTGCTTGGAGAAGTGATTGACCCTGAGGGAGTTGAAGGCGGATGAGCGAAGTGCTGAGAAGGAAGATATTTGGGAAGAGAGAGCTGAAGGGATTGAGGCCCCAGCCCCCAGAGGGCCTTGTGGACAATGCAGAGGGTTTTGAACTTAATCCTTGCATCCACTGGGAGGCAGTGGTACAAACACATGACAAATGTAGTTTAGGACACCGCCAGGGAGAGCTGTTATGTCTGCTCTTTAATCCCCTACTCAAGGAGTGCCTCCAGAACGTTCATAGCAACTGAAGTAACCACAGCAAGAGACAGACATAGGTAAGGAAACCACTGGGGAGAGATTTTATGTCTGCTCTTTAATCCCCTACTCAATGAGTGCCTCCAGAACGTTCATAGCAACTGAAATAACCACAGCAAGAGCACAATGCCCGATGTATCTCTCGATGGTGCAAACTCGATGAACATTTCAAGGGAAGACAGCCACGCTGAGATGGATGTCGAAGGGAACATTCCCGTATGAAGATAATTAAATAAATGCATTGGACATGATAAACAATTATTGGCAGCTAGATGAAGCTATACAGTACATAACTGATGGACCTGAGAAGGGAGAAACAAAGACCATCACCTTGAAGGAACTGCCATGTGCCTGGACAAGAGTGAGGGAGAAAAGAGGAGAGCCTGGTCATTGGGAAAGACTACAGATACTAGTGTATGGCCAAGTATACACAAACGATGGATGGCAAGATGGAGTGGTGGGAAGGAAAGCACAGACACTAACGCAGTCATCAGTGGACAAGGTGTAGGAAGAAAATAATTCCTGGGAAGCAAGTGCAAAGTTACTGCCATGGGTGGAGAATGAAGTTGGTCCGATGCCTATAATACCTCTAAAGACACCAGCACTGTGCTATTAGAACAATGGTGAAGTTGAAGTTGGCAAGAACGTTGGGTGCAAAAACATTGAACAACTCACAGCTATAAAGGCAGGAACAGCAGTGCTGATGGAACACTATTGGGCTTGCGGATCAAAAGCACATGAGAAGCTGCGACCTGATTGGGGAGGAGTTTGCTTGTTGGTGCAAATCAACATGCCTCTGTTGGTCATGCCAAGAAAGGATGTGAAGCTCGATGAGTTCCCGAAAATGGACAACAACAAAAGAATAAACAGATTGATCGAAGTGGTACCATCAGCCAAGGCAGAGAAGCAAGCAGGATTGAGCAGAGTAAAGAGAGGAGGGAATTATTTCTCAGAAGCATCAGCAATGGCACTGGATGAAATCACAGCACAACATAGACATGTTCAGCAGGATGTAAATTTTCTTTGTGTCGATAATACCCTCTTTGCAGATGTACAGAAATGTCAAGTGGTTACAGATCACTCACTGGGAGTTGATTGTAACAATTAATTCTACTGTGAATGGGTTCAACACAATAAAGTAAGATCTTATAGCAATAAGGTAGGTGGTGCTCCAGAATAGATACGTTCAGTACCTCCTTGCAGCTATGGAAGGAGGAGTTTGCGCAAAGATAGGGAGTTCCTGTTGCACAGTCAAACCTTTCAACGATGAAAATAATGGGACTCTATCAGATGTGGTGGCACAACTGGCACAGATAAATGCCAAGATGGAAGATGATGCAAGGTGGACAGGGAAGGAGCAAAGATGGATAGCATACATATGGTCATGGATGCCATCCTGGCTGTCAGGCGGACTAAAAGTGATAATGGGAGCTCTTGTGTTGGCAGAAACATCAATGTTTGGGATCACAATCTGCATGGCCAAGTGCAAGAAAACAGCAGAAGAGGCTACCGAAATGTAGATCCTGAAAAACAGGAGGAGCAAAAGACGAGATTGTTGCAGAAAGGGACAAGCTCAGAGAAAGAATCGTACAATGCCAACTATTACCAACCAAATCTGTGAAGCTGGACAACCCATTCGGTCCAAAGTACTATGAAGGGAAGTGGGATTGGTGCAACCCCAAACGAGTGTGCAGTTACATGCACTGGTTGTTCGTTGACCACACCAACTATTATGTGCACCTAGGAGGAATAACGAAGATATGGCAGCTAAGAGCAAAAGGACTGTCGTATAAGGATGTGGTTGACATGTCAACCAGAGGGGGGACTGAAGAGGGATGGAGAAGACTGTCACCCCTTCCACCTCCTACTAAATTCATGACAAGGAAGAAAGCCAGGAAACACCACAATCACCCATTCTATTTCGGACTGATTCCCAGTAGTCCTATGATTGACAAGTATGTCAAGAGATACCCCCTCAGCCAGCCATACCCCTGCAACCAGCCCTAAAGATCAGGTGTGGTGCAGATTTACCCTATTATGGATGAAGAGCCACAGGCCATGATAAAAGACACCTCTATTGATAGCCTGGACTAAGCACCAAGAAGCCATGTTGCTGACGTCGTTAGACACACCATGATATTGCAGTGTAAGACATGAAGCATGCGTGCCATCCACACTTTGGGATACAAACACACACTCAAATACATGAAAAATATGAGCGTACAGATCTGTAGTTAGAGGACAGATGCATATACATACTGTCACTGCTGTTATTATTTTTGCCATTGGCCAAAAGCAGCAATGCAGAAACCGCAAGAGACAAGAGATCCTGCGCACAGCTTGCAGATGCTTACATGTAATTAACCCTATGGAACTGCAGGAGCACCCACGGGACCTGACAGAACCAAGTGTGACTAACCTATGGAAATGTAGTATAGGATGGACACTGAAACCGCATTATATGGTTTAGGAAAAGTACAGCAGGCCACAGTCCCCTCAGCAAGGTATGAGCTGAGCTGAAATTCAGGCTGCAAAGAGAGCAAGACATGGAAGACAGGACCCGCAACCAAGGTCAAGAGATACGGATGACATTCCAATCCACAGACAAGGGGAAACAGCTATTAATTCTTCATAATTCTGAGCTGCACAGCTCAAATTCGTGGTCTCTGAACACGTGACGTGGCCGAAGCAGACAATGGACAGCAAGCAGTGGTGGGAAAGGTGCACTGGTCCCAGGCCGCTAGACACAGAAAACGACAAGTCTGCAACAATATGCTACAGGTATTGCGCCGATCAGGAGAGCACTCACATAAGCTAAGGTGGTGTACACAAGTTACAATGCAGACACATAGGGCCTCATTACACGGATGGCGGTAAGGGATTACTGGTACCGGTACCGGTAATCCCTTACCGCCTTACTACGAGGTCCCTTTGCGGGTCCCTACCTTAACAGCTGGTTTTACCAGCCGTTAAGGACGGGACCCGCAAGGGGTCCTTGGAGGTAATTACGGTACTGCAATTTGCGGTACCGTAATTACTGCTTTCGCCATTCCCATTGAGCCCTATGGGGCTCAATGGGAATGGGGAAGGGCCAATGGTGAATGGGGAATTACCGCCCCACCAACCTTGGAATGGGGCGGTAATTCCGCCATCCACCATGGCAGAATCGGTAAATTACCGGCGGCCACCATGGCGCTAATAGCGCCATGGTTACCACCTTCCGTGTAATGAGGCCCATTGTCATTCTTGTTACCTTGAAGAGGTACACAGAGAGCTGAGAACCGTTGCGGGTCACAGGCCTGGGGGACGGCAGCTCTAGCCAATCATAGTTTAGAACCCTAGGGGTGGGTAGCAACGGGCAACAACCAATGGTAAGTCCACCACACTGCAACATTGTTATAGCTAGTGACTTGAGGATGGGACCAGCTCAGCCACCTGACATGCGAGAGCCAGTAGAATAACATCTATATATTCCACTATAGGTAGTAAAATACTTCATACCCAGTCTTGTGGCCCGATAGGTTTTCTAGAGAAGGGCCGAGGTTGTGATGTGTAATCAGGGTGTAAAACCAGTGTGCGAGTTGAAAAAGAGAAGGGTGTGCATGGATTTTCTCTGTTCCTGTGCTGATCCCCTTTGGTTTTGCCTGTAATAAACCACAGTTTGAACTTGCCGTTTGACTGAGTCCTCCGTGTATCTTAGGAAGGAGGGAGTTGGGCTCTCCAAATCTGCAGACTTCCAGTGCCCCTCTGGCATACCTTGGAGTTTGTCGCAACAAGGAGAAGAATATTTTTCGACAAAGACAATACTACAGCAACTTTGCACTGGAGTAAGTGCAATGAGCATTATTACAACAATTGCAATTGTTTAAAAACAATATTGCTTCAATCATTGCCCTGGTGCAAAAATGCATTAAAAGAATATATTTTTTGTAATAGGACAATTTTAGCCTTAGTGCTAATTGGAGTTTGTGTAGTATAATTGTATAAAAAGGATGTGCTTAATACCAGAGATTGGTTTCTAAGCGTGGCTCAGGATTCAAAGCTGTGGTGCGCTGCTGTGATCTTGCTTACTGAACAAACGCGTTGCCCCGGAGCTATGCCCTCTCACTACAGTATAGGCTGAAAATCTTAATATGAATTTTTCAAAGTTACTGCTGTCATCAGCATTGAAGTGCAATTTCCCCATACCGCATACATGAATGGAAAATCCTGCAGAGCGAGACAAGCACCCTTAGAAATGTAGATTAAGAAAAATGGGGGCCAATCTATGGGCAATATAGCTCCTGACATTGTACTGTGTCAACGACACTAAAGGAATTTTAATCTGTCCGATTAGTGGATTGTCATAAACTGCTGGAGAATAGATAATTCTCAGCATCTCCCCACCATCCATGTCTGCCAGCCCTGTAAATGGATCTTGGTCCTTTCACTGGTATTGGTCTTCATAATTCCATAAACACCTCAGCAGTGACATATGTTGTCTCCTCTTCCCTCGGGAAATCTGTGGTGATACCCCACCTGATGATGCCATCCCCAGGTCCATGAGATTCAGTGAGCTTGTCTCTCGCCTTTTCTCTCCCGCTCATTGCAAGGCCCCGGAAGCATTCGGCCACCCATGAACTTTACAACTATGTGGAGATTTGTTATATTTTGAACCCATTTGAAACAGTGTTCAGGCTGCCAAGGACCACAAAGTACATTGTGATCTTGGCCTTGGATGAACTCTGAATAATGGTGCATGGAGGTTGTGTCTGTGCCATAGATGTATGCATGGCTTTCCAAACAGTTGAGCATCAACTACTCCTTGAGCACTTTTTTCGATAAGGAGGGGTTACTCATGTTCTCCCTTATCCCACCCCACCACTCCTACACACACCTATACAAATACATGTATATATGTATGCAATTGGTTGAATTCAATAGACAATACACAAAGGCCCTGATTCATGGAATTGAGTGTAAAACGTTTTTTTTTTTGCATGCCATTCTGGGGATTTGGGGGTAGAATGGCACGCAAATACCCATTTAATACGCAAATAATTCCATGAATCAGGGCAAAGTACATGGGAGACTCCCCTCAAACAATAGATAATATGACAACCCACATGCAACTTGCTGACACAGATTAACAATGGACATGCTGGACCTAGACTCAACCAAACTGGAATTAAACAAACACCACATCAATCATATATATTAAAACAACTTTTTCACTCTGCCCAGTGGCACATACTACATCACTCTGACAGTGAGGCCAATGTGTTGTCTCCTCCCCTACCACTCACATCCCATGTCCTCTACACCCTCTCTCCCTGACTAACCTAAAATCTAGCACCTCACACTACATACACAAATCCTCCACAAACAGACACCATAGGCCTAACCGATAGCAGGCAAACATGAACCGAGTGATAACTATGCTGTTCTCTTTAGTTGTATCTCACACCCCACAGTGACCAACCTTACCCAAAGAGATTTAAGACTAGATCTCGATTTCCCATTTTTCCAAGTGTCTCTGCCAAACCATATAACATTACTGGCACGAGGACCTGGGTATTCCAACCTGTACCCATCAACATGACAGGTTTCAAATCTGCCTCTTGTGTTATCCCACTAACAACCCCCTTCTATCTTTTCTTGCAGAGCCACGCTCAGCAAGGCCAACAATATTGTAGAATGGCCTTATACAAAACAACTTAACCATTCCCTACCTTAAGTATCAGAGAGAACAGAGCCATGTGTTATTTTCCCTTTTGCATTAAGACTCAGTTTGGTTGTCAAAGAGACCATAGTAGAGGGGAGCCAAGAGATGATGCAGGTGTCATTAGGAGGAAAGCTGGTGCTAAGTGAGGTGGAAGTCAATGTCATTTCGACATAGGTTTGGTGGATAAAGGAGGAAGAAGAAGGAAGATACAGAAAAGTGGCCAAGGAAGTAGAGCTATGCTCTCATTATAAGTTTGCCTGTCTGGAAATAAGGTGCCGGTAACAACATTACCAGCAACATTTCCAGACCGGCAAACTACAAGTCTGCTAGTAAGGGCAGTGAACTACTGGGAGGCTTGACCTGCCAGTAGATCAAACCCCTACCGGCAGAGTTTTTACTGAAGCACCGGCACTGTTACTAATGGTGCCTGCGCTTCAGTGTTCCTATTCCCATGGAGTCCTGGGACTCCACAGGAATGGGAACTTACGCTTCCTCCGCCGCCCGTAATATCCTGGTATTGCCGGGATATCGGTTGGTGGAAAAGGTAAGCCGAGGTTGCCAGTAGGCCACTGGTAGCACCGGCGACCTACCCGCAAATCTCATACTGAGGGCCTAGAGAAGTGCAAAATCAATAGTCAAGAATGTATACTGTAGGAAGCTTGAGGGTATAGACTGTTTATAGGACCTGACAGGCATGAACGTCATTTTGGGGTCACAAGAGGTCGCAGCTGTGGTCTCTTTTGACACCCCTACATTTTTAATTTTTTTACAAATGAAAGCCCCTAGTCTGTGATCAGCGCCATGTGGCACTTTGTTTCTGAAGTGCCCGGCTTTCTTGTTCAGGCCTCTGAGTGTAATTCTATGAGCAGTAATTTGTCTTTCTGGAAGTCTATACAATATGTGCCAAAATCATTAAAGGTTTATTTCAGGCACACTTCATGGGGTGAGTCACTAGTCTGTTGTCATACATCTCAATTTCACAATGCAGACATAAACTTCCAAAAAGCATTTAGAGTAGAATAAGCATCCATTTCGGAGGACGTAGTTTGCTTTTCGCAAGTTGAAGTTATAGCATGTTTTTTCCTGCCTGTTACGATCATCACAAGACCTTCCATCTCGGTGTCTTCGGTCACTTGACAAAATCATTGTGCCTAAAAGCTTGTGTACAGTGTAGAAATGTTTGACAATAGCACAAAAAGTGTCCCTTGATTTCATTGTGACACAATTAATGTGTTGTTGTAATGTGTCTAACTTTTCTATCTCCCTGGCATGCTGTTCAGAATGTTTGTTTGCCTGTATGAGGTAACGAGTGCCCAGAGTACGGGATGCCGTGTGAGTGCGCATCATTCACCGCACTGATCTACATTCTTTAATACAGTGTTCTGAATCCTCCCCATGGTATGTATTTTGCCAAGCTCTGAAGCCTGAAAATTAGATCCATGCAGGCT
Organism: Ambystoma mexicanum; assembly: GCF_040938575.1. Taxonomy (NCBI): domain Eukaryota; kingdom Metazoa; phylum Chordata; class Amphibia; order Caudata; family Ambystomatidae; genus Ambystoma; species Ambystoma mexicanum. The sequence goes on along the minus strand of NC_090940.1, from coordinate 240,535,583 downwards.
TGACATTTGGCCAACATTGCACCAGAACTTCAGATGATCTGGCCTGCCTTTAAATCTCAGTTCCCAGTTTAATGGTATTCCCCTACAGAGTGAAATTTGCTTTCTGACTTTGACAATATTCAAACAGGTATTACTAATTTTACTATAGCCAGTAAAATAGATGAATGAGTAGAGCACTCGCTGTTGCCATGTGTGTGTGATCTGCAGGTTGCAGGTTCGAATTCCAGCAACACCAACTCATCCTTCAGAGGTCGATAAATGAGTACAAATACAGGTTGGCTGATATTGTAAGTGTTTTGTTCTATTTAAAGCACCTATGCGTAAGTGCTGTATAAAAATACATCATTATCATTGGCCTTGGAGGTCTGCTTGCATTCGCAGTATTTGGCTATAAGGGCCTATGTGCACTGATATTAACGATGCATATGTTGATCTATTCTTGAATGAAATGTATATCACATTACAGTGATATCGTAACCATATTTTTCATAGTGTACTTAGGAACAATGCTATGTGATGCCACTTCCTGTTTTGTGAAGGGGTGAAAGGTCATGTTCCATCGCTTCCCGTGATGCCACTTCAGGGTGGGTTGTGTGATGTCACTTCCGCGACCCCAGGCATTTTGGTAAATTACGTCCTTACCTGATTGATTGAATGAACTTTATAAACATTATTAATATTATTATTAAGGATACCAAAGCGATTGTCTTTTTCCTCTCACCAACACAGGACCTGTTAGTTATCCCTTGAAGTGTCCTTCTTAATGAAATTGGCATATGTATTGGATGGAAAAGGAGTCCTCACTTTCCTTCACATCTATCACCATCCATTCATCCCTTCCTACCCTAGGCTTAGCATGAATTTGTATGCGTTGTAGAGAAGCGAATGTACACGTCACTTATGGAGCCACCCCCTCACCTCCGTCATAATGGAAGATCAGCAAGAAAGCACTGTGCATTACACCTGGTATTGTCCCAATACTGCATTGAAGATATTAAAGACGTTATGCACTCAGACAAAAGTACCGAAGGTACACTCAAAGTGAATTCGTAGAAGGAAGTCTGCAGATACCACTGAACAGAGAAGAACTATAAGTAAGGCCTGACAGTGGTAAAGTGACATCATGAAGGGAAGACATGATGGTGCACAGTAAAGAAGTACAAATACTTAAAGAATGAAGATGTGACTGAAGTAATAAAGTAAATCAACATGCCAATACGATGAAATCATATACGTTGAGAAGATAAGTGAGAAGAAATGCTGTAGATGTATTTATGCAGAAATACAAGAAAGACAAGACGTATAGAAGCTTGCTGCAGTAGAAAATATACCACTGGTAAAGCAGCCATGATGACAAAATGGACGTCGGTTTCATATATTAGTACGCTAAAAACCCTAAGGAGAGAGACCAAGGCTGCAGAGCTGACAGGCATTGAAATACACATGTGTGCAAGAACAACAAATATTTGTTTGGCTAAGGATCAAGGATGGCACAGCAAGAAGCAACGGCAGGGTACAAAAGGAGTCAAAGCGGATAAGCAATATACCTAAGAAATATTACTCTTATATTAAGTAAAGGAGTGAACATCTACGAGTGGCAAGTATTGGACACTTAAAAATGCAGAAAGCACATGCAAGATGGAGCAACCAAGTTTCCAGAAGCCAGGTAGAGTAATAACCCAAAGTATAATTAAATCAAAAAGCACTAAATAAGAGAGTAGAATGGACAAATCATAGTCTCCTCACATGTGGTGCAAGAGCAGAAAACAAGGCCTATTCATAAAGCTCCAGCAGGGATGTCATTTGGGGGCACTTGGGGTCGCAACTGCCTCCCCTGGTGACCCCCAACTTCAAAAAACGGGTGCTCCTGGTATAGTGGGCCCTCCTGCAGCGCGAGGGGACCCACCACAGCAGGTCTGGTGGATCCCCGTTGCAGTCCTCACCCATCAGGGTGAAGGCTGGGCTAGGGAGGCACTCAGTAGGGGTTGGAGTTGACTGTGACATGTGGCACATGTCACATGCCATGTTCAGCTCCAACCCCTTCTCCCCTGGCCTCCTTGCAGGTCACATACAGGAACCAGGAAGCTCAGCTTCCTGGTTCCTGTTTGTGGGCAGCACTGAAGAGCCGAGGGGGCCTGGAAGGAAGGACCGAAGCTGCAAGAAAAAGGTAAGAAGGCTTTGTTTTGTAATATGATGTGCATGTGTGAAGTGTGTGTAAAATGTATGTATGTGAAAGGTTGGTGAATGAGAAGTGATGTGAAAAGGGGAAAGAACAGAAAAAAGGCATTAGTAAGCATTTAGCAAATCTTTGCTTATTTTTAAAGACTGTACGCGCTTCAAACGCTTACCTGAATCCCAGCCACTCTGGGGGAACTCTGTCTCCGGAACTTCTCATCCATCTGCAAGAGGGAAAAGACACTCCAGGTTAGCGTGGAAACATCTAGAGGCGCCGCATACCGCGCTTACTCACCGCATTTCTTCTTCATATCCGGCATCCACACTGAAAACGTTGCGGCACCTAAAAGACACAGAAAAAGAACTCAGTTCAATACAAATATGAAAGGGTCGTATCGCGCATCGTGCTCTCACCCACCTTCAGCGCTACTCATCTCAGCAGCACGTCGCCATCCCCAGACGCCGGCCATCATCTAAGGAAGGAAAGGAATGAAGTTAGAGAACTAGTCAAAAGACTCATTATGCTTACCTGTCGGACTCTTGCCAGTGAAGTAACTAGGCAGCAATGAGCCCCCATCAATCAACACGCCTCTGTGCTGAAAGCAGGATGGAGATCACACTTTCCAAGAAAACAAGGCCCAGTCTCCAGTCCAGCAGACTCCAGGGAAGGGTTCGAGGTTGTAAGAGGTCAGAACAGGCTGAGTGACGTCCCCGTGGATAGAAGGTGAGCGTTACAGAACACAAAGCATCACATCAAAATCCACCTGGGCGTCACGAAAATGTCAGAAACCGACCAGTTACCCCACATGTTGGCGCAGCTACGTTCTGAAGTACATGCAGCCAGGCAGGAGACCAACACCCTTGAGGAGAGAGCTGATAGTAGCCAAAGAACTCACTGATGATTTAAGCCGGCAACTTCTCCAGTCACAAGCAGGGCATTCACCATTGCCGGGAAGCGTGCCCTCGATGCCAGCACCATCAGCCAATCCCGTTCAGATAACCCTTCCTGGGGCAGTTCCCTTGGCCCTGCCCGAACGATTTACAGGGGATCCCAAGAGGTTTGCAACGTTCATGAACCAGTGCCGCCTGCACTTCCTTTGTAGACCAGGGGCCTTTCCGAATGACCAATCATGGGTCGCTTTTGTGCTATCCTACCTGAGTGGTAGCGCCGCGGACTGGTCTGTACCCTTTGTGGCCCAAGACGATCCTTTGCTGCATGACTTCGGGGGCTTTCAGCAGGAGATGGAAAAGCTGTTCGCCCGTCGTACTCATGGGCAGGCATTAGGCAACGAACTTCTGTCCCTACGCCAAGAGAATCAAGACCTTTTAACATACATAGCCACGTTCAATGGACTCGTAGTTGAAGCAGAATGGCCAGTGGAGAAGAGAACCACGTTATTTCATCGAGGGTTGCGGGGGGAGCTCAAGGATGTTCTTGCACAAGTAGTGAACCCCCCGAAAGACTGCTCAGAATTCATTGACCTTGTTGTTCAAATGGATCATAGGTTGCAGGACCGAAGAGCAGATCAAACCAGACCGGACCCTCACCCTATGTATGTGCGTTCAAAGGACAATATTGCCCGCACAACGGAAGGTTCAGGAGAACCAATGCAAATCGGGGGGGTCAGATCCCCCTTGACTAAAGCGGAAAGGGATAAAAGGAGACAGCAGCAGTTATGTCTGTACTGTGGAAGGTCAGGTCATTTCCTTAAAGAGTGCCCTGTGAAGTCACCGAGGAGGACGGTAGGGGCCACGGACAAGGAAGATACCATCAAGGAATTGGAAAACTCCCCAGCCCAGCAAGTGCAGGGTCCACTTGTCGAGCGAAGAAAGTGAACTACAGACCTCCCATTTTGCACTATCTGTGGTCTTGATCAATCACCAACAACCATCTTGGATGCATGCAGTAAGAGCGTACATTGACAGTGGAGCCGTTGGGAATTACATCGACCGGGATCTTGCGGCAAAGATGGGGCTTCCGTTACGCCCTAAATCAACCACCAACACTGTTACCACTGTTGACGGCATGGAAATAGCTTCTGGTCCAGTATCCCAATGCACTGTAGCTTTAACCCTTCTGTGCTAGGATGGACACCAAGAATCTATCGTTTTTTACCTCATTAAGGCACCACAGTTCCGGTTGATTTTGGGAATGCCATGGTTGGTAGCTCACAATCCTCAAATCGATTGGCGAGCAAAAGAATTGGCCTTTCCCGAGACTTGCGCCCACACATGTTATCGCCAAGAGAACAACCAATAGACACCAGAACCTCCACGCTTGCGACTCTGGCAATCGGCAACCTACCAAGTGAATACCAGGATTTTCAAGATGTCTTTCAGAAAGAACAGGCTAATACCCTGCCACCGCATAGACCATACGATTGCCAAATCGACCTGATACCCGGGGCATAAATCCCTTGTGAGCAAATTTACGCACTCACGGAACCAGAAAACCAGCACCTGAAGGCATATCTTGACCAATACCTGGCCAATGGGTTCATCTGTCCCTCGAAGTCTCCAGCAGCCAGTCCTCTATTCTTCATATCGAAAAAGGAGGGGGACTTGAGAACGTGCATCGACTATCACGCACTGAACCAGATTACCATAAAAAATGCTACCCCCTGCCACTGATCCCTGAATTGCTTGATCAAGTCAAAGATGCCCAAAACTACACAAAACAAGACCTGAGGGGGGCATATCACCTTGTTCGCGTAAAACAGGGGGACGAATGGAAAACTGCTTTTCGCACCAAATACGGCTTGTACGAATATGAAGTAATGCCCTTTGGCGTTTGCAACGCGCCTGCAGCATTTCAATACTTCATGAACGATGTCCTACGGGAATTGATTGATGTCTGTGCTCTAGTGTACATCGACGATATTCTAGTATATTCCGCATCAAAGCAGGACCACGTTAAACACGTCCGATCCGTATTGGAGAAACTCTGTCAACACCAGCTCTACGCCAAGCTCGAAAAGTGCTCATTCCACATCTCTGAGGTGGAATTCCTGGGCTTTATTCTCAGCCCGAATGGAAACCGAATGGATGTGTCAGTTTAGAAAATTAGACACCCCTCGAACGGAAGGCAATGCAGGATAATTGGTTGGCCGAAGACCAACCGCCTCATTTAAAGTGTTAAGAATATATGCTCATTATTCATTACATAGTTACTAGCTTAACTAGAGTGCGGCCATTTTAAGACGACCAGAATCGCCATTTTGTTTTCTCTCACTGTTCCCTCTAACGCTGCTGCTTTGCCTCATGTAAAACTGCTTTGCTGAAGATATTATTCTGCTTCAATGGTCCAAGGTTACTAAAGACATGTTGAAACTTTACGCTGGAGAGCCAGACAGAAATGCCCGGTTCCCTCCCGCACATATTCTTGAAGGCAAGGAGCAAGGCATTTTAATCAGTACACGGATGCCAGTGAGTCTCCTTAAAAGAATAGCAATGGACGAAACTAATATTAAAGGGTTTGAATTATGTTCTTCTTTACAGCCCCCCTTCTGAGCACTGTGAGGCCCCAGAGAGCAAGCTGACCTCTAGAGCGTGAATCGAAACCAGGAGATAGTAAGGCCTGGAATGTGCCAGTCCCCCTACGCGCAGCTTGTCCATGAAAACAGAAGCGCTGTGTACTCACAAATAAAGAATAATGTCTGTAAATTTGAGATTGAAAACTGTTACTAAATATGGTGATCTAAAGTGTCATATTCGTCACCATGGTCGATCATCGCCTCCACTTCAAAGGGAATGAATTAGGGGCGGCATCGAATGTGTCAAATGTGTCATTACTGATTGTAAGATTCTCATTTTGTATATATGTAACTGATGTACGATTTTTGCTCTCTTGCGTCCCACGAGGTCTGTTAGACACACGTCGCGGGGCGTGGGACCATTTGGCCAACTGGGACTATTTGTTTTGCAATAAACCCTAGTTTCTGGGAATACAACCTTGTGTCTAGCGTATCAGTTCGTTTGTGGTGATTGTGCCTTGTTTCCACATCCGAGGGTCGCTCAGGGGCCCCTTCAGATGTAGACAAGGTAGATGCTATCCTGAACTGGCCATCCCCAAATTCATTCAAGCGGGTTCAAAGTGTACTGGGTTTTGCAAACTTCTACCGGTGGTTCATCCCAGGATTTTCACAAATCATACATCCCATCACTTCATTGCTAAGGAAAAGCAACAAAAAGTTCCAGTGGACAACAGAAGCCGAGGAAGCTTTCCAGGAACTCAAAGCAAGATTCACACGTGCCCCAATTTTACGCCACCCTTGTCCTGATCTCCCATACCTGGTGGAAACGCGTGCCTCAAGCATGGCTATGAGAGCCGTCCTCTCACAAAAGGACACCAAAACAGGCCAGTTACACCCTGTTGCCTTCTGGTGGCGTAAATTCACACCCCCTGAACTCAATTATGCTATCACAGACAAAGAACTCCCGGCCATTAAGTCAGCCTTTAAGGCATAGCGGCATTACCTCTTGGGCGCCAGACACACAATCACCGTATTAACTGACCACCGGAACCTCCAGTACCTAAAAATGCAAAGGCCCAATCCTCACGACAACCACATTGGGGTATTTTTTTTGCTGAATATGACTACGTGATTACATTTCGACCAGGGGTGAAAAACGGGAAGGCCGATGGCCTTTCCCATATGGGGGTGGAAGAGCAAGGTTATCAGACCCCTGGCCCAATAGCAATCATCCAGAATGACAAGCTCCTGGGAATCACAACAACCATAACTCAGAAAGAATTACATGAAGAAATCCAAAACCTGATGAGTCCGGAGCAATTACAAGCGTGGAGTGCACAAGGAGAACATTACATGATAAAAGATCAGTTGCCCTACTTCAGGAATCGTTTATTCTTACCAAACCAAGAACTACGAGAACAAGTCGTGTCCGGTTATCATGATTCCTTGATCGAGGGCCACCCTGGAATCGCTAAAACCCTAGCCAAGGTAAAACGAAATTATTGGTGGCCCACGTGGCGTAAAGACATTATCCAATTCATCCTATCTTGTGGAGTGTGTGCTCAAAACAAGTCATCCAAGCAGAAACCAGCTGGGCTATTACAACCATTGGAAATCCCACCAGCACCCTGGCACACGTTGTCCCTCGATTTTATTACTGACTTACCACCCAGCCAAGGGTTGAACACTATTCTTGTGGTTGTGGAGCTATTTTCAAAAATGGCACATTTCATTCCTCTTAAGGGGCTCCCAAATGCTTCCACTCTGGCAAAGTTATTTCTTGAAGGCATCATACAGCTCCATGGGTTTCCTTCAGTTTTAGTCTCAGAACGAGGTACTCAATTCGTATCTAACTTCTGGAGAAAAAGCTGCTCTACGGCCCAGATCGACATCCGGCTATCCACCAGTCACCATCCCCAAACGGATGGTGAAACTGAGAGGACAAATCAGACGCTCAGCAGTATCTGCGTTGCATGTTACACCAAGCTGAAGGAAGCTGGTTCGACCTATTATGGATAGCTGAATATGCTTATAATAATTCCCTACACACCAGCACGGGGCAGACATCCTTTTATACCATGTATGGCAGGCACCCACGTACTTCTGAGTTGGACGTTCCTACAACCCTGGAAATGCCAGCAGTCAAAACCTTGCACACACCCATTTCTCAAACCTTTAAAAGGGCAGCTGAACACCTACTTCAAGCTAAGAATCACCAAAAGAAGTTTGCTGATCAACACCAAGCAAAGGCCCCCAACTACCAAGTGGGAGACAAAGGGCCTCATCACGACTTTGGCGGTAACCCTTAAATCCGGCGGTAGCGCTATTACTGCCAGATTTAAGGGTCCGCCAAATCAGGACTTTGGCGGATTTCGCCCCAGCTCTGAGCTGGGAGGAAATCCGCCGAAAATGTGCGCTATTACCGCCAGCGGGAAATCCGCCGGCTGTAAGAGCGCAAATTTTCCCCATTGAGCCCATTGGGGAATGGGGCATTCCCGAATGGGCTCAATGGGGAATGGGGATTTACTTTACCGCCGAACTCGTGATCCGGCGCTATTAGCGCCGGGGAGGTCGGCGGTAGGGCTAATACCGCCAGCGGTATTACCGCCAGCGTTACCGCCCAAGTCGTGATGAGGCCCAAAGTCTGGCTGGCGTCTAAACACGTGTCCATTAAAGGAACCCAAACTTTCCGTCAAAGATACCTGGGTCCATTCACCGACACCTCCGTGATAAATCCTTTGGCGGTCAGACTAGCTTTGCCGTCAAACATGCAGATTCATCCTGTGTTCCACGTGTCTCTCCTTAAACCTGTTCAACCTGGAACCCGGGTAGCAACGCCACCGCAGCCAGTAGTAGTTGCCGGGGAGCCAGAATTGGAAGTCAAGGACATCCTGGATTCAAAGTATGTCAGATCCAAATTATACTACTTAGTAGACTGGAAGGGGTATGGTCCACAAGACAGGACATGGGAGCCTTGTGAGTACATCCATGCACCTCGCTTGCTTAGACGATTTCATCAAAACCATCCAAACAAACCAGGACCAGACAGAAGATCCACCTTGAGAGGGGCATTGGGGGGGGGGGGTGCTGTCATGATTCCTGCCCCTCATGTCCCCAGCCCTCCAAGATGTCAGGCTGGAGCCAGGCCACGATCACCTGCATGGCCCTCAAGGGCCTATCCATCCCTCCAAAGACTCACTTGGAGTCAGACTTGGTGCTTGTGGCACCAGACTCACTCACTCCCGTAGGATAACATTGGGGATTGGACTTGTAGTGCATTGATGGGGACAAGATGGATGCCTCCACATATTTCGGTTCCCAGAACTGCATGTGCAGTCTAGTCTTTTGGGTGTGTTCAGCCCAGACACACCTGGGATGTCCAGAGACTATTTAAGCCATGCACAGGCTGAGAAACATGCTTTGTGTTTTCTGCACCTGCAGCGTGACACTCACCGTGTTCGGATCGGTCTCCAGTAGGCCTGCATCTTTCTTCTGCGCTCAGCTCCTGCAAGAACAAGAACACTGTTAGGAACAGCCTTACCTTGTGGCACTTCTGCCCTTCATTCATCGCTTCTCCTGTTCTATGGGCATCTTCGGTGGTGTCATTCCCATCCCGGCATGCTGCTTCCTAAGTAAAATTGAAAAGAACAGAAAAAAGGCAAATCTTTGCTTATTTTTAAAGACTGTACGCACTTCAAACGCTTACCTGAATCCCAGCCGCACTGGGGGAACTCTGTCTCTGGAACTTCTCATCCATCTGCAAGAGGGAAAAGACACTCCAGGTTAGCGTGGAAACATCTAGAGGCGCCGCATACCGCGCTTACTCACCGCATTTCTTCTTCATAACCGGCATCCACGCTGAAAACATTGTTGCACCTAAAAGACACAGAAAAAGAACTCAGTTCAATACAAATACAAAAGGGTTGCATCGCGCATCACGCTCTCACTCACCTTCAGCACTACATCGCCATCCCCGGATGCCGGCCATCATCTAAGGAAGGAAAGTAACGAAGTTAGAGAACTGTTCAAAAGACTCATTCTACTTACCTGTTGGACTCTTGCCAGTGAAGTAACAAGGCACCAATGAGCCCGCATTAATCAACGCGCCCCTGCGCTGAACCTGACCCTGCAACATCCAACTCTCTCCCCTTAAATACCTCCCTGCTAGAGTCCTTCATTCTTCTAACTCCAACTCTCTGTAGATCAGATGCTTCTCCAAGAAGAGAGTGGGGGTAGATCTCTCTTTTTGGCAGAAGCCTCCCTCTGGAATGGCCTCCCTGCCCCTCTCAGTCTTGAGCCAGATCTCCTAAAGTTTCTCAACACATTCCTTTTCTCTTCTTCCTTCCCTCTCCCCTCTCCCATTCTTATGGCCCCCTCTGCCCATTGACTGACTTCCTGGTACCTTTTGAGTACTAGAGGGCACCAGGCCCACCCCGCACAGTCTACCCCAGCACCCTTTTCTCCCTGCACCCCCCACCTGCATTTGCCCTTTTCGGCCCCCCTTCCCCTGACTAGCCTAGTGCGGTGTGGATACCTACCGAGCCTGGTCCACCCCTGTCCTCCCACTTAGAATATGGTCCTCACTCCCTGCACTCCCTGCATCTCATGGTACATGATCACCTGGCCCCCCTTAGCACTTGCCTACCCCCATGAACCCACTTCTTCGCCCTACACTTGTATGCCTCTACCCACATGTCCCTCCCACCCTAGCATTATCTGTTTCACACATTGTTACTGCAATTGCACAATCCAAATGACACAATACCTAGTAGGAACATTATTGTCATTTTTGCCCCTGTCCCCCCTTTTTGTCTTGAGGTTCCTTGTAATACCATTTGCTCTATGGGCGCTTTATAAATACTCAATGAATAAATAAATACATAAATAAATATCCATCCCTGGAAGAGGACAGAGTATAATATAAAAGTGCCACTATCAAACCTGTGCACTTTATACATTTTTCAGAGTTGTCCATAAGTTACAGATTTAACATTAATTACAAATATTATGGAGGAGTGAAATTTTCATTGACTGGTTTTACAGACAGTTTTTGAATAGAGGTTCTGTAGAGTTCCCAGAGTTTATTTAAACAATTCAGGTCATCAGTCCTGGTACTGTCGGGTTTAATGATATCCAGAATTACATAACTGAAAGGCTGAGTTAGGCCTCTGATTTGAAATACATTGTTCTATTGTGAAAAGACACAGAGACAAAAATATGCCAGCCCAAACCTTAACAGAGCGAAAGGGCCTGGTGAGTGAACATGTGTGTCTTGCTGAAGATGACACAAGGAGCAGTGTATTAAGGAAAGTGTGTGTCTTTCTGCACTTGAAACACGGATTATGCTGAAAAGTATAATCTGATTGCAGATTGGAAAGGTACATTGCTGTCTGAGAGATAAACACAGTATTTTCATTGAACCGGTCACACATCAAAACGCTGTGCACTATGACATCTCAGAGCACTCAGGTCCTTGTTTGCGAAACAAAAAAATATGTTACAATATTGCATTTTAGATGACTAAGACCCATTTTTCAGTACAAAACAGATCTAATGGAAATAAAAATGTATTTGTGAGTGATTGAACTGAACAGCATCCCTTTTACTTTCAGTTTGCCACATTAATAAAAAGGGCTGCAGGAAAGAAGCAATTAACATGTTAGTAAAAATGGCATTGAACCATAACAGAAAGATGCAGACTGCTTAAATAAGTAGGATGTTGCACTGAGAAAAGCAGGCCACAAATGAAAAGGCTATTTTGTTTCATATATAACATGGGAATCTCCTTAAACACAGATAAATGCTTTTTGTTGTTGGACAGATTATCAAGTGCCTGCCTGGCTCCTTATCTGAAAGAAAAATATCTGTGAAGTTGAGGCACACCAAGTAGTTACGATGGTCCTCCTTAACACAGACCCGGCCGGGGAGAGTGAAAGTGCCTGAAAATACAAAGTCTTAGATCATAATTTTTGTTAATTTAAGATTACAGATTAGTGAAAAAAGGAGATGCCAGCATGGCCTTGTGATGTCAGAGACCATCTGGTGCATGATAAGAATCTCCTCTGCCCATCAACCCTCAGGAGAAGAAAGGCTGATGGGGTTATTTCAGGCTGAACCAACAAATATGCTGCAGAGCTTGGATGAGCATTTCAAGAGAAATGAAACCTATTTGGAAAAATGGGCATTAAGATTTGCATACATGTTGAAGATTTCCCATAACTCATAACTGGATGTTTTCTCAGCAACGATAAGTTGCATCAAGTTCATTCCAGTTTCATTTTAATTTCAAAGGTGATAGTGTTGCCACAATTTTCATTCAAGTGTGATTTCTGGGACTCAAGTTATAACCAAAAAAATGTTTTCGGCTTCCCCGAAAATGTCCTGAATCTAAAAAAAAGTGGCAAGCTGATAGCTTGTTAAATTAGGTATCTGGATATTAAATTTAATATTCATAACTATTATACCTTTTGAAATAAAAAGATTGGGGAAAAACCATAGGGAGCCCGTGCTATAACATGCTAAAATGAAAGTGACCTCTCCCGATCTGCCATGAGGAGGGGAATATTAATATCTATATATTATGGCATTTACCAGTAAGTAACTAACATTTGACATTTAGGGACTTTTTGAGTAAAAAGCTGTTACAAAATGTGCAAATGACAAAGGGGTGCACCTTTCCACTTCACTTCAATCACATAACTCCCCTAGTCTATCCGCAGTGAGGGGTGGGTTCTTGGGGGGGAGGACTAGAGAATGATCCTCCAATGAGAAAGTTAGCACCAATAAACTGGCACCATCTAATTGTTATAATTGGAAGTGTGGCTTATACATTAAAAAACACTTGCTCTATGTGATCAGGACAACAGAACTTGACCATCAGGGGAGCTGCCTAAAACATCTATAAGTAGACCAGAGTTCACATCTTCGAAAGACACTTGCCTGAAATAACATGAGGAAAAGCTGAAGGAAGATGGCTAAATTTAACCTTGCCAGGTTGGCTATCTAAACATTATCTGGGTGCCACTATTGAAAACTGAATAGAGATTTAACGTTGCCCTGGAGGACAGCCATTGGGGAACCCTATAGCTGAGGTGAGCCAAAAAGAGAGAGGAAGCTTGAGCCTGCCTTTGACTGAAGTATCAGGAACAGATCCCAGTGTTGCCACAAGAGAGGGTCCTGAACCTGGCTGAATTTCCTGTGCACGAAACCCAGAGAAATCACATGTAAGTAACATGTCCAAAATGAAATTAAGTGTGTGGTGGATTTGCTTGCCATAATATTCTTCCCTTAATAGTGGGCGGGGCAATGTTTATAGACCCTTAGCACATTTGACTGAATATTAACTTAAGTAATTCCCAAATAGATTGACGCGAGGGGGGGTTGGAGGAGTTTGAAACCCACAACCTCTTTCCTAGTGGGAAAATACATTATAGTCATTTTAATGTAATTGGGGTGCGTTCAATTTTCCTGTTCACCCTGACTTCACTAATGAAAAGCAGTGTCCTTCCCTAAAACAAAATTCCCAACTGATACCCCTTCCCAAGACTTGTTTTTAAACAAAAGATATACTTGTCACAAAAACTGAATTGTGAATTGTAACTGACATCTTTCCCACACCTTGCATTTAAAACAAAAAGGTCCTTGTCACTAAAACAAAAATCCCAAACGATACCCCTTCCCAGAACTTGGTTTTAAATACAATGTATACTTATACCAAAACAGAAATCCCAACTGTTACCACTCCTTGAACATTGTTTTAAAAAAAGGGGTGCCCTTTGCCCCAAACAACATTTCTACTGTCCCCATGAGATTGCTTTGAAAATTGAAATGTGTCTGTGATTTAAAAGTAAACCCTTATCAAGAGGTGCTGATGTTTATGCTCTAGTCATGTTACCAAGTACTCTTTAATTTGAAAAAAGCGGTTTGTGTGATAAAAGGGTTGAACCAGTTATTTAGACTGTGTTCCATGTTTGTGAGACAAAAGTAAAATGCAGAAAATGTGTGTTTAAAAGTGACATCATAAAAAGTGTGTTTTGCAATTGAAGCTTTGTTTTCTGCCATAGACAAGGTGATGGGCGTAATCCATTCAAGGCATTATTTATTGGACTTATTTATGCAATATGACCCGGACGGCGGGGGCATTACGGACCCAGGTAATGACCTGGGGCCCATAGTTACAGGCCTGAGCGAGTTTAATCAAAATGGCAGATTATTCTAAAATGGCGCTGAAGTCAGCTTTACTCAGGTTAATTTGGAGACGGTTTTCAGTGCGATGCAAATGTGCTTAGGCCAATGTTCATTATCAGGCAGTATTATGTGAAATATGGTTTTACAAACCCTCCTTTTGACCTACGCTAAGAGCATTTACCCAGACATTTTCACTATACAAAGACCATGTATCATTGTCAGAGCAACTTGAGTGACTGATTTCAGAGATATCATTTGCCATTAACTCCTTGATGGTAATATCCTGCATTACTAAGACATTGGTAGCTTTTTCAGAGATATGTATCTTAGGTCCGAGTGTACATATGGCTTGTGCACAACATCCTCCTATCACAGAACAAATGGCATGCATACATTGTATACAACAACAGCAGAACAGAAAAATGCCAAGGATTACCATTAAGACTGCAACGATTTTCCAACACCAAGATCTCAACAAGTCCCAGAACCATATTCCAGATTCCCTCTCGGACATGTACTTCAGTAATTAAGGTATGCAGATTCTGAATTGCCTTAAATATGATGGGAGAAGAATCGGGTGCAAAAATGCAACATGCGGATCCCACCATTTTGCATACTCCACACGCTCAGCTAAAATTATGTCTAACACCATCCTATTTTGGAGGGCTACTAATCTAATTGCCCTCTGTTCTAACGCCACGTTACACAAAATGTCAGTGGTCCTATTGATGGTTTTATCCAATACTCTTGCTAATTTTCTGATGTCCTCGGAATTAATTATCTGTCCCCAGAATAGCTCGAAGGATTTGGCAACATCACCCAAGACCTGTGAAGGAGTATCACCATCCACATCTCGCCTGGGATGAGCTTTAGAGACTTCAGTGGTGGTGGCGACATATACTTCTGGCAGCAATATACCCAAATAACAAGTACCCTCCCAATCTCTGGGTAACCACGGATAGGCCTCATTGCCGCAAACAAAGTAAACAGGGTCTCCTACATACAAAGGTCTATCCTCACTGGTTAGAATTGCAATGTTAGTACAACCCTCGAATGTACCCATTGGTTGAGAAGCTTCTCTTTGAATGCAGAATGGAACGGAATGGGGATTATGATTGATAGTATTGGAAGGAGGCATGGCATCTCTATTGCCTACGGGAGCCATCTTGAAGGAAATCAATGATTGAAAAGGTCTAGAGAGCCCGTCAGAAGGCCTAATAGAAGCAACATTGAGCTTGCTCCTATTTGCAAACAAAGAACATCCTAAAGGTGCTAAGACTTGTTTCTCAAATTCATTAAGATTAGTCCCATTGTAATTCCCAGTGACACTATCAGTCCAATGACCAAAGAATAATGCCCTAAGCGAAGCGTAGCAAGCAGTAGTTAAAGGGAGAGGGTGAATATACCAGCCCAGTCCCTTTTCCCCATGTTGTGGCAAATGCAAACACATCCAGCAATTCATTTTGTTTAGAATGGCATGGTTTGCATTCATAATCATTCAAATAGTGTTATTATGATAACCCTCTCTGTGTTGGAGGTCTCAAGGAGGAAGAGTGTGCAGATGCACATAAGGTGGAGACACAGTGGAGGTACTTGCAGTCGGTAACAAAACATCAAGCGGATGCACATTTTCTAGATACCAGAACCCAAATATCAATGTAATCATAAAAATGTGCTGCTATTGTAACCAGTAACCATTTGGTTCTCAAAGACCATGACCCTTGACGGGCAGATTCATCATCAAACAAGTGACCATCATCCTTTTAGTACGAGTACCTTTTACAATGGGCATTGTTTCTCAGTGTCTGTCAAGAAGCCTCACTGTTAGGCTTTTATAGTTCATCCGGCAGTGGCTCCTGACCACGTGGCCTATGTTGATTGAAGGTAACTTTGCCGGTCCCCGCCTCTTATTTGTATTCAGCAGAGGAATGACAAGAGACTGGCTCAACTGTGGTTTCTTCTGAGCACAGCCTATGCTGCACTTTAAGTTTGATTCCGTGGTCGCAGATCACACCTTGAGACTCCGGGTACGGTGTGATCTATGAACAAAGGGTTGTCATTTCCTGAAGACAATGAAGAGCAGAAGCAAGATCGCTCGATGGTGAAGAGGAATTTGAAGAAGAATTGAAGAAGCAACAATCTCCCCAGGCCACACGGGCCCAGGAAGGACTTTCGTAGACAAAGCAGCAGTCTCCCCAGGCCCCAGAGGCTTAGGAACGATTTCCATGACACCCTTGGTGTCGATTAGAGCAGGCTCGTTGTGAGCATCAAGATCAACAATTCCCTTCTCCTCTCCTTAGTCGTAGGTCAGAGGAAAAGGAATCCTCTTCACGTGCATCGCGTGGATCCAGTGTTCCTTCCCTGCCACTCGTACGGCGGTCTGCATGGCCAAAAGGACTTGGTGCAGTCCCTTCCAGCGAGGTGCAAGACAGGAGCCCCTCTCAAAGTTCTTGAGTAGGATCCACTGGCCAGGTCAGAGGTTTGAGTTCACTGGTCACAGTAGTCAGAAAGAAGCATTTGGGTTTTTGTATGTTCCATATATTGGCTGTCCTCCCCATGTTGATTTTGTAAGGGGAGAGCCCTGTCTTTCATTGTGTGGTTGTTCGCATTGATAATAGAGCTATTGGTAAGGCGTCAGGCCATTTCAAATTACTATGCGCACAAACTGTTGCTATCTTGTTCTTCAATATACCATTATGACATTCTACAAGTTTTACACTCTGAGCGTGCCCGGCCAAATGGAACTGTTTATCGATCTGTAACCCCATGCATACTTGCAGGATGACAGCAGCGATAAAATGTGGACCATTATCAGACCAAATGACTCTCGGCAAGCCAAACCTAGGAAAATATTGCTTAAGTATGGCTTTTCGCCATTGACATTGTTGTGGCATCTGTAGAGGAAAAGCTTCAACCCATTTACTGAAAGCGCAAATGACTACTAAAACATACTTATAGTTCTGACAGAACTCCATCTCAATAAAATCAAAATGTATAATCTCAAAAGGCATGGAGGGGGGACCAAAACAACCCTTTGGTGTCAGTGTTCCTTTTCAAATATTATGCTGCAAGCATATCATGCAACTCTGGACAAATCTATCAGCAGTCTTCTGAATATTAGTATTGTATTAGACACGATCTAACAGTTTGCAAATCTTTTTGGCACATATATGCGTTTGACCATGAGCCATTGTCACCATAGCGGTAACATAGGAATTGGGTAGCATCCATCTTTGCTTTTCATTATCCACCCAACAATCCTCATCACCTAGACTCGTTGGACCCTCCGCCTATTGTTTAATTTCATCTGGAGTAGCGTCGTCCTGAATTTCTTTTATACAACCAATTCCTTCATCTATCATACAAGTATCAGTGGCCCCTTTTGTTGGATCTAACACGTACATTTTGGAAAGCAAATCGGTGGCAGTCTGTTTGGCTATTCTGTCAGCAAAAGCGTTTCCTTTTCCTACATCATACGTCACCTTCTGGTAAGCTGCACACTTTATTATTGCTAACTGTGTAGGAAGCGCAAGTGCTGAAAGTAACCAAACAATTAAAATGCCATGCTGAATCTTTGTTCCATGCAAGGCCAAGAAACCTCTCTCCACCCATAGTTGACCAAAGTAGTGAACTACCCCAAAGGCATATTGGCTGTCTGTGAATATATTTACACTGAGCCTTTCAGATATTTCATAAGCTCTAGTCAAAGTAATAATCTCTGTGGCCTGCGAAGAATTATGCGGAATTTATTTGGCTTCCACAATAGTCCTTAATGTGGTGATTGCGTAAGCAGCAGTGGATGTACAATCCGGGAGTTTACAGCAGGAGCCATCACAAAACAGCTCCCCTTGTGGATTCTTTAGAGGTGTATCACTTAAATCAATTCTGCCCTTAGTTTCTTGTTCTGTGGTATAGAGGCAGTCATGTGACATTTTGTCACTACAATCAGTTTCTTGTGGAAGAGGCAATAGTTCGCCCAGATTTAGTGAGCAACATCTCTTAATTTGGATATGCGGAGCAAATAGAATCAGCTTGTACCTTGTTAGTTGTGCTGATTTGAGATGTTGTGTCTGTGTTCTTTTTAATAGAATGTCTACGGAGTGGGGTACTATCACAGTTAAAGAATGACCTAAAACCATACCCTCACTTTATTTTACGGATGCAGCGGCAGCAGCTACAGCTCTCAAACATCTCAGCAAAGCGCATGCAACATGGTCTAACGTGGAGGAAAAATAACCACATGGTCTATTCTTACCCCCATGTTCCTGCGTCAAAACAGCCAAAGTGCATCAATCACATTCATGCAGATACAACACAAAGTTCTTTTCATAATTTGGTGTGCCCAAAACTGGGGCAGAACACAACCCAGCCTTCAGCAGATCAAAAGCGTTCTGGCAATCCTTGTTCCATGGTAAAGGAAAAGAAATACCCTTCTTTGTCAGTGCCAACATAGGTTTTATCATTAATGAAAAATGTGGGATCCACTGTCTACAGTATGAAGCCATGCCTTTTAAAGCTCTGACCTCTTTCTGTGTTTTTGGGACAGACATAGTAGAGGTGCTTTGTATCCGTTCAGGTGTCAGTCTTCTTTCGTCCTTCAACAGGAGGTAGCATAAATAGGCGACTTCCTGTTGACCATATACTGAAACTTTTTTAATGAAGCCTTATGCCCATGTTCTGCTAAATGAATAAGCAGCAACATGGTGCCCTCTTGCAAGCAACTTCAGAATAAGCAGCTAGAAGCAAATCGTCCACGTACTGCAACGTACTGCAACACTGTGCTAGTAAAAGGTAACTCAAGCATATCAAGTTGTTCATGATATTGGGAGCTGTTTGAACTCAGAGAGATCTTATGCCCCTCACATTGATGCATCTGCCATAACCCACCTACTGTACGCTGACGACCTAGTGTTGTTGGACCTAACACAGATAGGGCTACAAAGAAAACTAGACGCCCTACAAGCATATGTAGCAAACAGCAATCAAGAGATAAATGCAACAAAATCAGAAATCCTAATCTTCAAGAGATCGTAGACAAAAAAAGCAAAGGATTTAAATGGAGGTTGAACAATACAACAATCAAAGTGTCCAGCAACTTGAAATATCTAGGTGTCATGATCAGCGGAGACGGTTGTGACAATCCATGGAAATTGAACCTGGAGCTAAAATGGATCAACTTATTGCCCAAGCATTGATAATAAAGAAAAAGTTTGGAAAATTCTCGATACAATGTCTAATTGACTTTTACAACCGAAAAGTGATACCAACTATCACCTATGGGGGAGAGTGTTGTTTGAGAATGCCATGGGAAACCTGGGATCGCTTGGAATCCAGATTCTGGAAACAAACGCTAAGGCTCCCAAATTGTGTCCCTAGAGGAGTAATAAGACACGAATTGGGACTCTATTCACTACATGTTCAAATACCATGGAAACTGTTGTCCACCTACAGAAAAGCAGATTCTAGCGATTGTCCAGCCCAATATAGGATGCTAAAGCAACAAACTTTGTATAAGAACTCTGGGCTGCTAAGTATTTGGAAAAACAAGTGCCAAGAGATAATGGAGAATACCGACATCCGAATGGAAATGTTGCAAACAAATCCAAAAAAAGTAAAAGAAGCTCTTTTGGCTTTAGACTGGGCCCAAACAGAAGTTATACGCACAAAAGCAAAATCTCACACTCTTTCAGACAAATTATTTAACCTCCCAAAAATTTGCCCAAACTACCTAAAAAAAAGTGAAAATCCAAAACACAGGGACTGTTTATTGCGCTTCAGATTGAACATTCTTAGAACTCGTCAGATTCTGAAGAAATATGGCACAGCAGAAAACAATATGTGTCGTCTTTGTAACGAAGAAGAGGAATCTTTACAACACTTGACGATGTTTTGTAAACAACTCAAATCTGAAAGAGAAAGAACTTTGCTACCAAATTTGCCAAAAACATGCGGGCTGGACTCCGATGCATGGTGGGAGGCCATGTACATAGTTCTTAACAAAAAAACGGTCAGAGGACTAGGCTCGTTTTTAATTGCAACTCAGGAAATATTTGCCAGACAAGACAGCCATGAAGCTCTGTGAATTAGTTCAAATAGTACCTGGATGCCTTAGCCAAACATAGGACATTTAACATCGTGGAACGAAGTAGGAGAATCGATGTGTAGTAAAATGTTTGGCTTGATGACAAGAAAGACAATGGAAATCAAAAGCAAACATTGTATTAATTTGAGATAAAGGCTTAAATAAATAATAAAAAATAAAAAATATCAAGTTGTTCTTTCAATGCTCTACTGTAGATGCTTGGACTCTCAGTGTACCCTTGTGTTACATGAGTGAATGTAAACGAGCGTCCCCCTTGGGTGAACGAGAACAAATATCTGCTTTCAACATGTACAGGAATACTGAAAAAAGCGTTTTTCAAATCCACAACACTAAAATGTGTAGCTGTGGCTGGAATCATGGTCAATATTGTAGTAACATCAGATGCAATTGGAAACTGTGGAGCAACAACCTTATTAATGGCACAGAAATCAATGATAAACCGAAAAGGAATCGCACTATCCTCTTTCTTATAAACTGGTAAAATAGGACTATTATACACGCTCCCTGTAATTTCCTCAATCATACCAATATGTACAAAATCTGAAATAATACTCTTCAAAGCCTGTTCATCTTCAACCAAAATCTTATACTGTGGAATATGTGGCAATTTAACAGCTGGTTTCAACATAATTTTAACCGGTTCAATTTGTAAAATGCCAACGTCACTGTCAGTAACTGACCATAGAGATGTTGGAACCTTATTCAATTCAGGCGGTAAAGGTCTAGACAAAAAACGGAAGTTTGTTGAGGTGAAATCGTTAAGTGCACTCCATTCGGAGACCAGTTAATTACAGCATTCTATTCTTTTAATACATTTTATCCCAACAAATTTTTCGCCACAATTTGTCGTCAAAAGAAATGGACATGAATAAGTGAATGGCCCCAGTGAAATCGGTACCGGCCGAGAGACCGGACTAACCACTGGCGTACCAAAGAACCCTACAGAAATGTTGTTCTGTCCTGACAGTGGAATATTTGGAACCTGTGAATGATCAATAGAACACTTCTGTGCTCCTGTATCTATCAAGAAGAGATGCTCCCTATTCACCACCTTCATTTCAATGTAGGGCCCTTTCTGATCGAAGGGAATAGGTATTGGTTCCAGACCCTGCTTCGGGCTGACCTAACAGAACAGTATATCATCAAATGCAAGATCCTCAGAAAAATAGACAGTCAAAGGATTATTGAAAATGTTCCCACTATTAACATTTTGTTGCTGAATATCTTGTGAAGGTGTCTGTTGATTCTTTGCAAACTGACTTCTACCAGGACCCCCTATCCCAAGACAGCCTCTGGATCATCTACCCATGGTACCATATGTGCTATTCGATCTCTGCTGAAAGACTGGGAATAGTGCTTGCCAATGACCTTCCTGTCTACAGTATGAACATTGGTTCATATGTACAGGACCCAGTTGTGCATTACTCTGTGGTGTAAATTGGCTTCTAAACTGTGTATTCCCACCTCTGGCTCCTCTAGCAATCTGCTGCAACAATACTCTCATTTTCAGGTCTCCCTTCTTCTTTTCCACTCTCTCCTTCTCTGTATTAACTCTATTTTCATAGTACTGAGCCATATGTAATACTTCAGATTGTGATTTCGCTTGCCAAGCGCTTTCAGAAGTCATAATCTGTGATTGGATTGCAGACAACAAACCGCGCACAAACCTGTCTACAAATAGCCTTTTTCCTGACTGTACTCAAGTCTTGACCACTAAAATCTGAAAATACTTGCTCAAATCTATTAAAATATTCAGTTATCCCATGTATCACCCATCCCTGCCTGATCATCAACAGTTCTAATCTGCTTCTGTAAATCAGCAGGTAGGATCATGGAAAAAACAGCAAATCTATATCACCCAGCATAAAAACTGATGGATGCAAAACATAACATTTCTTTATAAAATCCTGTTGGATTCTTCCTAATACCTGGAATTGTTTGTCTAATGGTATTCACTTCCTGTCTAGAAAATGGGACATGAACAAACTGTGAGACATAATGTGCTTCAATAGTAGTGGCATGTGTTCCTGCTGCGGCATCAACTGGAATTTCTACTTTCGGAACAAATGTCAGGGGAACCTCCCTCATTGGCAATTGTAAAATAGGCAAATCTGAATGCTTATTAAGCAACAAAGCTAAATTGAGTGACAAAGTAGTTAAAGCAGTATCGGGCAAAAATGCTCTCTTGTAAATGACCATCAAATCTGCAGGACAACAAACCTTTTTCTTCATAAACTCATCTTGTAGATACTCTACCATCACCTGTAACACTTTCCTTTGCATTGACGGAGCATACTGACTAAATGTCAAATCTAGATAATCCTAGTGCACTCCCAATACATTCAGTGACTTTCAATCTTTAAATTTTCTATATGTACTGTAATAGGGTGCGGGGGAGACAAAAACAACCCTGGCACTGGGTTGTGGTACTAAGATACAATACACCATCTGTTGTATTGTATCATACTTACTAAATGTGTCATGCACTACAATGGGAGAAATTGAAACATCCATAATCCAACTAAGAGCATCTCTTGTGCAAATGCGCATTTCTTCACTCATTGGTTTCAATGGAGGAAGAAATCGTTTCTGCATTCATGAGGCTTCCTGTCCATTACCATCCAATTAATCTTTCTGTAGCTGATCTAGCTCCCTTTTAAACTCAAATACCTTCTCAACATGCTCATGTACTTTCTTCGCAGTGTCCCTTGAGCGGGCAAGGACATTCAAATCCCTCAACCCCTGTGGGACATTCATGTCCGTCAAATCACTCCATATATCAGGTAAATGCGTTCCCATCCCTTCTATCAAAATAGTCTGTTCAGGAATACTTTCTTGGACAGAAATCACAACTAAAACAGCTGATTCATTGCCCTCCTCTCTATGTTTTTTAGCCCATGTATGCAATTCTCATTTTTCTAACTTTAGATACTGTACAACAAGTAACTATTCTTGAATCAGCTCAGCTATAAGTGGAATAGAACCATTTGTCATGGCCACTTGCCCAGGATCACAGGAGCTGTACCATCAGGTGAAGGGACCAAGGGTCACCATGGTTCACGCACGTCCCTTTGGGATGTTTATACACTGGGGCCCCGGTTGAACTCAGTCCTGGTGCCAGGCTCATGGAGAAACATAATCAATACTTTTATTATGGGCAGGAGTGCTTGAAACATAAGCAAGGCTCTTTTATTATGGGCAGGAGTGCTTTCAAGAACGCTCCACTTGTGTGCAATCAGTCCGGTTGTGGTTTTCTATCTTCATCTGCACATGCAACTTCAAGGAGTGGCAGGGTGTGGCAAGCAGAACTGAGCTAGTGGGTGTGGCTTTAAGAGCTCAGCTGTAAAAGCCAGTCCAACCCCAAGGCGCACGCTTAGCGTTAATCTGCATTTGCATGCAGCGTAACGCTCACCGCTGCCTGGGTTAAGTAGCACTTACCTTGGGAATCCAGTCTCCTGTCCATACGCTTACCACCTGGAGTCAGCTTGCACCTGCATTCTTCACCGCTGAGCCTGGCGTCCATTCTTCATCTTCCATCTCAGGACTTCAGCTCTGGGCACGACATCTTCTTCATCTCCCGGCACCGCAGCAGGACATCTTCTTCATCTTCTGACACGCAGGACTTCGGCTGTGGGCTCCGTAGCACGACATCTTCTTCTTCCACGAAGGCGGACCCTGTAAAAGGCCAAAAGTTAAGGTTAGGCATACGAACCAACAGTTTAAGGTCACGCTTGGAAAATTCTTTGTGCTTGTCCGTAAAAGCTCACTTACCTGCTGCTGGACCGCTGCAGGATCCTCTGCTCCTCATCTAGAGCCACCTCGGGCTCCATTGCTCTGCTGGACCGCAATCACACCTATTTGGGGAGAAAGATAGACATTGTTACAGAGCTGACAACAGGCTGTGAACAAGACAATACCAATACTTCAGGACAAACAGAAAACAGAAAGAAACTTACCAGAAAAGCGTGGAATCGTCGCAGCTGGACTGGACACCACATATAAAGGACCAGTGAAGGAACTCGGTCCTCATTCTACATGTGCCCCTGCCAGAAGTTGCAGGATGGATAGTTCACCATTAATAATCTACAGGTGAGCCTTAATGGGACGATGCATGCTCACCATGCTATGGGAGGAAGGGTTTGAGAGGGAATTCACACGCAGGCCAGTAAACGTACGTCCTCTCATATCTATGCAGAAGCAGGGTTCTAATTAATCGCAGCAGCCCACAGCCTATTTGCAGAGGGAGGAAGCAGATCGGGGGTCCTACTTCCTGGGAGGGCTGCAACCGTGCCCCAACATCCCAGCAGAGACCAGGTGAGCGTAACACACTTGGTAAGGAGTCAATAGGTAACAAAGGCAATACCGCTGGAGGTGCAGACGGAATTAGGGGGACGGCAAATGTTGGTAAGGGAGGAGGTACAGGAGGAGGAGCAACAACAGCAAGAGGAACAACAACAGGAAGAGGAGGAACTACAACGGGAGGAGGCACAACAATGGGAGGAGGCACATAAGGAGGAGGTGCAGTGGAAACATTTCTACATTCATTTAACAATTTATTAATGAACTCATCTGTGGTATGAAAATCCTGAGACTGATATATCTTTTGCACATCAAGTGAAAAAGCCCTATCCATACTTCTAATAGATTCCGACTGTTTCTGCTGATCATGCAACAATGCTTTTTCAGTATTCGTCATGTGTCTACGTGTCTTTACTTTTAAGTTGCTGCATAGCTTCCTTTCTCCAATCTTTAATTGCATAAAATGCTGCAGGCCTAGCCTTTTTCTTCAACAATATAGATTCTAAATAGGCGGGCAATTTCAAAACTGTCAAAACTGAAATTTGGAAACATGTCTAGTCTGTCTTTGCCAAATATCATTAAATACGATAACTTCTAGGCTGTACTTACAGTATATTAAACAAGCCGGCAACCCAATGGGTGGTGCCGGCTGGCCTCGTCCCAAAGATTGTCTATCTCTGCGGAATAATATCCTGAAACAGGATGTCAATTTCCCAGGCATGTCAGATTACTGGTGTTACATGGCTTCGTTTGTATTTGTGATTACAAAACTGCAACCAATATCAGGATTCTTAGGAATTGAGGCACGACTCACCTGATTTCAAAGCTACTAAGTCTGATCGGATTTCAAAGGATCGTCGTGGCCAGGGCCGGTCTTAAAACAGATTGCACCCAGGCGGGAAGCATCGTTGGCGCCCCCCTCCCCCAACCTGTGATCTCAGGCATGTGTCATGGGCTGAGCAGCGGGAGTGGGTAGTATGAGTTAAAACAATTGTCAATGCTAGCATCTGCTGAATTTCATGAACCTCAGAAAACAGCAATAATAGAGTCAATCCTGAACAGGCCTGGTTATGTTAGTCTGCTTTTGCTCTTCATTTTTAGTAACAATGACCAGTTTGCTGCTGTGACTCAGGTCAGAGAATCAAAAATTTCAGATCTACACTAATGTCATTTGTATGACCGAAAACATTTAGCCACTCTTAAAAGGTGATGAACTGGTCTTGAACAGTGTTACTCAAACCTCCAAGAACAAGCACCAGCAACATACCCACCGATAGCTGTACAAGCCTGTCTATCTGAGCATTAAAATACATGCATTTATGCAATATGTATTGCATCAAATATTTCATGGGAAGTTAAATATATTTAGGAGGGACACATGTAGACAATATCACTACTCCATGTGAGTGGTAAAGTCTACTTTAAACATATGCAGAGAGTTAACATAAAAGGCACAATTCAACATAGCTCCCAATGTTAATGTTGGAGAGGTAGCATTCTAAAATCATGACATTACAATATAAACTTTACATTGAAACTGTGGGATGTATTTACCCATGCATCCTAGCCCTACCTCAAAACTGTGCAGTACTGACATGAAAACATCATGATGACCAGAGCTTCCCAGAAAATGCACCGGGAAATGCAGGAAGAATAGGCTGCCACCCATTTTTGCCGATGTTATGGGCACAGAAGGACGCTGCCTAAAACCACCATTGGACTACCCGCACAGTAGTCTGAAACCATTGTTTTGACCCATGTGGAATCATTAGACGGGGTAAATATGGGGATTAAGCTGTCGCTGCCCATCATTTTGCCCCAGAACAAAAATAAATAATTGGAGTGGGTAAAGATGGGGATGCGCTGTCGCCGCCCATCATTTCATCCCAGAATCCAGGACAGCTGCGCAGTTGTGCGCACACCAAAATGGTTACCTAACTTGCCACCCACCAGTGTAAAGAAAGGTCTTTGTTGACAAAATCCACTTTTTCTGATGTCAAAAAGTTGCTGAAATCGTGACTTATTGGACGACTTTAAAGATTCAACCCTTTTTGTGGGGTTCCACATAACCATCTTACTGTAAGGAGCCCCATCAAAACAATGTTAAGCAAGGATTTACTACCATGTAAGAACCATTCCTGTTTAGAATGCATTAATCCAAGAAAATCCCAAAGTTGCATGCAGTGCCAACAAAATCCTCTAGGCGGCACTAGCGGTCTAAACTCTGACTGGAGAACTGAGTGCAGTTGCTGTACAAAGGGATTTGACTTAGCTGACTTCAAAGGCTGCATTTTAATTAAAAATTAGCCACATGCTGTTCCCAGAGGCCTGAAGCCTGGGAAACCCTATCACCTCAAGAGCTTCACACCAGGAGTTAGAATCTCACATGACCTCTTGATTGATAGAAGGCAGACTGGCTGGGAGCTTCCCAGAGACCACACAAAGGACCCTTTCCTCTGAAAGGAAGATGTTAATTTTGTCTGTTTAATGTCAACAAAGCCCTGCCTGCCCAGAGGACTGACCCACCCAAGTCTTGGAGGCGGACCTCAACACTCTGAGGATTGAATTGGAAGTAAAATATATATTTTACAAAAACACTGATAACTCTTTGTAATCAAATGACAGAAATGTATAAATTTGAGAGCTTTAATTTAAAAAATGTACCTTTAATTCAAGACTAAACTCGAATTTGTGTGATGTTCTGGGGCAAAACCCCATTGTTTATTAATATTACAAACTCCCTGTTTCAGCTAGACAAACGAAAATGCATTGGTATGTGGGTAGATATGTGAGGAACAGTTGTATAAAATTTAATGAAGATCCAATGTTGTTTAGCACATTAAAAAGTGCTAGAAGTGGCCGTTTTTGAATGCAAGCTCCTAGGAAAAGCACATTTGGACAGAGACATGGCTAAATTCAGCCACACCATGTATATGTAATTTTAAACAAATGTGTACCTGTGCAAATATGTTTTTAGGTCAGATATAGATTGTGTGTAAAGTTGACAGGGGTGGGTTCTCTGTATCATAAACAGACCTCATCATGATGACACTTCATTTCATTCCCCCAATCAAGTAAGAAATGGAAGTTTGACCAATTAGAAGCTGAGAGAGAGGTAGGGTCAGTGATGCTAGAACACACCCACATTCTAAACACATAAAAGCAGACAGTCAGGACACATAGAGACCTTCAAAATCCATCTGCCGCTGGAAGCCCTGCCGGAAAAATCCATACTTACCTCCATCAACCTCCAGAGAGCCAAACTAGAGACTTCAATCTATCCAGAACTAAGAGACCAGACCAGAGAGACCCAGACCAGCAGAGAGAGTGACCCAGATCACTGTGAAGTGCAGAGACCAGACCAGACCAGACCAGAGCCCAGTCCAAAACCCTGACCAGATCCCTGGCGAGGCCCATTTCACTCAAGAATATAGTGTGAGTACATAGCAAACTGTGTAGAACCAAGCTTTTAGTTTAAATTCATCTAATTCAATCTATTTAACCTAAGTAGAACTGCTTGATAGCTCCAAATCTGTCACCTGTCATTCTAGCTGCAAAAAGCTGCACTTGTCTTTTTGAAACTTTAAAATTTCAAATCTGAAAAACGACCTTTATTTAATCGCTCATATCTCCGCAACCGTTTGTGCTAGAGACTTGCAATAACTTTCATCTGAAAGGTTAGAATCGTGGCTTTCCTACGAACCTAGAACCGCATTCCTACCCCTTATAGTTTTACCGCAATCGCGGAACACGCATCCGCGAATTTTACCGCGATTTGCAATTTCTTCACATGTAAAAACGGCTGCTGCTGATTTCCATTTGCCAGAAATTCGTTTAACCTGCTAACTATCCCTGCATCATTGCTAGTGTGAGCCTGGACTAATATTAACTAGATACCACTCACCCTGAACCTCTGAAAGGGAATTAAAAAGCATTTCCAGCATATTTCTCATCCATTGCTAGCACATATCAAAGCATTTGGGCCTGTGTTTTCAAAACTCCTATCTGTGTTTTAAACTTCTGTTGTCTAAGCTTGGGGGGGATTGAACTGATTACATTGATTGCATTTCTGAGAACTGTGTGCTTTCCTCCCATTCCCTTGCATTGCATAAAGAGGGGGGGAGTGAATAGCCAGAGAAAAGTGATTACATTGTTTGGTTGGAATCATATTGCGTATTTTCTGTACTGCATTCATTGAATATTGCATCCACCTGAGCCTACATAAAGCATCCTCTACCACATTATACTTTTGTTCCTATTTACCAGTGTGCTACCTTATCCATTTCAGGTCAACTCATTAGTCATTATAAAGAAGTGTGCTAGTGCCAGATTCTCCGTTGTTAATATTTACCATATCAGATTAAGTGTGATATTCAATTATTAATTTATTATAAAGTGTGATATATATATTTTAATTTATCAAATAAACCTTTTAAACTTGCAAAACAGAATTACTTCTTGGCTCAGTGGGGTCAGGGGGATTCCAAGAGAGGGGTGTTATACAAGGGTAGTCATCCAGAACGCATGAACTGGACCTAAAGATATATCAATAAGGGTTTTCATTCAGTATTCTAGACTAGGCGTTAACTTGGCTGTAGTGCTGAATTGAATCCTCTTACAAAGTGGGGGCTCGTCCGGGATGTTGGGTTAGATTTACCATTTGTGCAGCTTAATACAGTGTGCTAACTGACGGGATACATACATCCAGTCGGATCACCACGCTGCATTACGCTGTGAAGCATTCCTCAAAAGGGACACTCCAAGAAAAGTTCTGTTCTGCAAAACTAAAATACTAACTTCTGTAAGTCAGGACAGAGACCAATCTCTAGAATGACGACCTTGGTAGATATGAAAATAGCCAGAGAGCACTTCTTACACAAACTATTCGTGAGAGGTGAATGGACTCACCAGGACCAAACAATCTGGTTGCAGGCCATCACGCAACAGGTCACTGAAACAGGGTCAGATATATATAGAGATCAGGGTCCATTACACGTGGCCCTGAGTGAACTATATATGGCTCCTAAGGCCAAAGATGAGCACGACAAGATTGTTAGGATAGCGGCATATTTATATTTATACATGGGAGCCATACAGAATAAATGTGCTGAAGGCCATGATCTGGCAAAAAGGCAACAGATGGCGTTAGAGAAGGCCCAATCTGATCTGGACTCTTCTGAGCAAAGGCTGCACAGAAGCCAGGAGTCAGAAAATGAGACCAGACAGTACATCACTAAAATAAAGGAGGATATGGATGTGCTGCAAAAGGAAAAGTCAGAACAGGAGACCAGATTTCTGGCCTTGCAGAAGGAACACCAAGAAGGTTTGGACTCCCTACTGCAAAGCCAGAAAAAGCTGGAGCAACAGCTAGACTTCAATAGGGTATGTGCTGAGCAGGTAGTCACCCTGCAAGGCCACCTAGATAGAGTGAAGGAGGAGAGCAATAAACTGATTCTGAAAGACCTGGATACCCAGGCAGAGTTTGATCAGGAGCGCCAGAAAGCTGGTGCCTTCCAAAGGCAAAGGGACGACCTGGTGGCACAAATGCAGGCTCTTAGTCAGGAAAGAGACGCCTTAGGCCAGGAAGTCTGCCATTTAAAAAGAAAAATGGAAGAAAATCACCTGGCCCACCAGGGGCTGGGTGATCTCCAAAAAGAAAACCAGAACTTGGTAGAGCACACCAGAAGGGTGGAAGATGCTCTAGCAAGAAAGGAGCAGGCCAATAGGGATATTGCCCAGGAGGTAAACCTCCTGCAGCAAAGACTGGCCCAGTTCTCCAGGACCAACCAGGAAGCACAGAGGGAGAATGAGGCCCTCTGTCAACACAATGATAGGCTCCAGCAACAGGTAGCGATGCAGGAGAAACTGATAGAGTCGAGTAAGGCCTTAACAGAGGAACTGAAAGCACAAATGCAGGCTCTTGCATTGCAACAGGGAGCAGGGGCGGATAGAGATGAGGTTCGCTGGGAAAGGGAAACTCCGGAGCATAACCTCAGGAGCCCTAGTACCAGAGGCCCTCATACCTCTCAGTCCCTGGACTCTGCCACCCCCATGTTCCCTGGCGCACATGAGCACAGGGCCACAGGGATGGCAGATTACTATCCAGCTAAGAGTATGGGGCTCATAGGCCAGTACCATCCAGGAATGGAGGGGTGGGCATCCGGGTATGGGCACCCAAGTACAATACAGTTCAGTGGGGAACCCCAGGAGAGTAGGCCCATTAAGGGCATCCTGAAAACCTCTGCCCAGTTAGGTCAGTGGAGGGGGTACCCATCAAATCCTGGCAGCAAGGAGGAATCTGAAGACTCCTCTGAACTGCGCAGGACACAGGAGACCAGGTCCCCACATTCTGCCAGCCATTCCCAGGCTCGCAGAATCCGGGAAAACCTGGAAGAACAGACGGGAACCTCTGGGAGCAGTGCCTCTGAGTCCGACGAAGAATGGACAAGGGTTACCCGAACCAAAAAGGCCAATAAGGCAAAAAGGGCCTTGCTCAAGGACCCCTTAAAGCAGATTAAGGCGATCAGGAGCGTCATCACGCCTTACCATAAGAACGCTAAGTATTCTGTTTGGGAGCACTTAGAGTTGTTTGAACAAATGATGGAGACTTTCCATTTGAAGGACAGCCAAAGCTGCATTCAATATGTAAAGTGGACCTTCTCCCCGGAATACTCCAGTTTCTTTGCGGGGCTGGAGGACCAAAATCATTTAAGATGGTCCACATATAAGGCGGCCATCCTGAAACATTTTTCTGTTCACAGAAATCCTCAAGAGGCTCGCAAGGCGGCCTACAATTTGCAATGTGGGGAGGATCAGGCCCCACGAGAATTTGTGCAGGAGTTAAAGCGTGCTTTTGCGCAAACCACCAGAAGGGTGCGCACAGATAGTAGAGAGTTTGTCAATACATTTTTCCATGCCTTGCCCAAATATATAATGACCCAGCTCGTGAGAGATTTTCATGAGAAAAGATCTTTAGACTGGGTCATTGAACAGGCTACCCGGATCTATGAGGTGCAGAAGCCCATAGAAAATAAAAGCAATGCCCAGAAAAACCCCAAAGCCAACAGCACCCCTGCTGCTGTCAAGGTGGCAGAGGTAAAGGTCACCCCCGTTTTGGATCTGGAGATGGGGGGGCCTAAAAACCTACCTGCACCTAATAATGCTAGGCCCAGAAGGTCCTCGGGCCAGTCACAGACAGGGAGCCAGGGAGGCAGCCCCACAAATGGGGTCCCTCGCTCTCCTGACTATGTAAGTCCTCGCTACAAAGGTAACAGACCCATCCTGGGTTATGTGTGGACTCCTCCAGCCCAAGGGGGGGGATCCAGCCAAGCACCTAACCCAGGGAACTTCCCTCCAAACTTCCCACCGGAGGGCAGAAATTTACCAAACCCTGGGCAGAACTTTTTCCCCAGATATCCTCCCGACTTCCAACCCCAAAATCATCCATCCTTCTTTCCCCAATTCCCTGAGCCCAGACCACTGAATCCGGGAGAGGGGAGGCCAAGGGTGGAGGGGTACCCAAATCTTCCCAACCCGGGGTATTACCAAAGGAGGGATAGCTACCCTTCCCGGGATCAGCCCAGGGGAGAAAACAGGGCCCCGTATCAGCCAGAGCGGGTGTCCCAGTTAGAGCGCCAGGTTCAAAACCTGGCGCGGGATATGGGTCATATACTGAGGGCACAGCAGAACCCTCAGATCAGCATGCCTGCGCAGAACGCACCCAACTCTGGACCTGGTGCTCCAGAACAATGACGGGGGCAGCACCCCGATAACTCACCGGTTCCCAGGGAGGAGGCACAAAGGGAAGGGGGGTGTAAAGCCTTGGAGGAAGCTTCCTTCCTCACTTGTAAACAGCCCCTGGAAACCCAGGAACCGGAAACAAAATCTCTTGCCCCTGAAAGTCTGCCTCCTAAGGAGCAGAGGGGGGGTAGGAGAAACAAAAGACCCAAACAGACTCAGTTTGAGGAGGAGGTACAGATCTTCCAATTTGAGGGAGAGGGATCCTCAGAGGATCCTGAGAAAAGGATCTTCTCCTTCAGAGAGGGGGGAACTCCTCCCAAAGAAAAATGGGTCCCTAGGAATGCAAATCCAGACTGGGGAGATGTGGAGACTGAGCTACCGCCGCCCACCATCTCATCCCAGAACCAACAGCCAGAAAATCCCCTGGTTCAAACCCATCCTGGGGACTGCCTCCAAAAAGGGGGGGGCGGCCCAGAACCGGAACCAGGGGAACCCACAATGGCTCTGATCTCCAGTTGCAAAATTTTTCTTTCAGATTCCCAAGGCTCTCCACAAGATTCTGCCCAAATCCCTTCGCTAGCGATGTCCAAAAACCAGAAAGTTAGCCCACCAGTTGTCCAAAAATGTACATTATCTGTGCCCCCTTGAGGAGAAGGAGGGAAGATATTATGCCCCGGTACAAGTACAGGGGCAGGGTACAATCTCGGCACTGGTGGACACTGGATCTCAAGCTACCCTTCTGTCCAGAAGGGCCTTTGATGAACTGAATGCAGGAAGGGGAGAGGATTACCAAATTCCTCTCACCTCTCTTCCGGGACAACTACAGAACTTTGACGGGAAGGAAATTCCCGTTGAGGGGACTGCAGACTTGGACATTAAAATTGGGCGACACAAGTTGAAACACCCGGTCATAGTTGTGACCCCAGAGGGCACCCCTTGTTTACTAGGGAATGACCTCCTGAGAAGGTTGTCACCCCTAATAGATTGCGTAAACAAGGTCCTCTGGACCCAGACTAGCCGACCAATAAAATTAAAACAGAGTGTCAACCATGTTAGTTTAAACGGCACATGCCACATGGTTGAACAAAAATCTGACCAAGTAGAATTTCACTTCCAGAACAACCAAATTCCAGACGTGACAGTAATAGCAGTAGGACAACAGACTGGTGATGGGGGGTCCTCTCTATTTCTGAAAATCAACCTTCCTTCCAGTCTAAAGTGGTATTCCACGCTGGAAGGAAACACTCTGAAATTCTCTACTAATCCACAATCAGAAACTCCCACTCCTATAGTCCAGAAAGATGTGAAATCAGCTCAAAGCCTGGCTGATATTCAGCAAATTGGAGAGCAGTTGTTCATCCCTGTTCAGTTAAATGATGGGAAGGACTCTGTTCTTGCTCGAGTGTGTGTGAACAACGGTAAGAGCTTCATCAGCGAAGCCATGTTTCGCCAACTCCCAAAAGATCCAGCCATTCCCACCTTCAAACTGATAGACAAATGGGAAATGGACCTGGAAGCACCTAATTCCAAACATCTCCTGCCAAGCAGGTGTATGCTCAAAATCTCCATTGGCAACAAGAGCATAGTCCACAATTGTTGGGTCGTGCGAGACGTCCCTGCCGCCTTTTACTTAGGCAGTGACATTCTCAATCGCTTTGCCATTAGTTTGGACCTAATAAACTTCAAAGCTTGGTCCCGATTAGCGGATAATCCCATGGGCTTTGATGATCCAGAAAAAGCATTTAGGTCAGCTCAATTGCTACCTTATGCAGTTGAAATTCAGGTTAAAGAGGAAGTCACCATCCCAGAAAGGACCCGACAATTCTCCCTGGAAGTGAAAGTTAAAAGGGGACAAGAGTTGAAAAACCCTGATGCTTACATACATCTAAATGCTTCTCTCCAACAGCAAGGGTTGGGGGTAAACCCGACTCCATTAGTCAACATAGAACATGACCCCATTCTAATAGAGGTGGATAACAGCGACTTAAAGAGTATTACTCTAGCCGCAGGCACCATTATTGGAATGGCGGTTGATGACCGACATTTCTCCATTGATCTTGTAAATGAACTGTTAGGACCCATCCCCAAGGACTGTTTTGACAGTGACAGTGATGACAACGCAACACCAGACAGGATTTTTACCCGGCATGGGGGGAACTTCCTGGTGTACACTTCCTGCCCCTATGGTAAGGAAGATGTGACCTGTGACTTCAGGAGGGATGAGGTGATTTTCCAGGTCCATGAGGGCTGCCTTTCCCACCTGAAGCCTCCGGTCCAAATCAGCACTCTGACCAGGGACTTCTCCACCCAGCTGGAGGAGGCCGCGGAGATAGCCAAACCAGAAGTCTTTCCAGGCTTCAGGCAGATGGTGGAAGAGAGAGTCAACCTAGCTGATGCCTGTGTGACTCTGGAACAAAAGCAAAAGTTGAAACAAGTTTTCTTGGATTTCCAAGATCTCTTTGCGGTAGACTCATATGACTGTGGTCGCACCGACATCCACACCACAACAATCCCCACGGACCCTGGCATGACTCCAGTGTTTGTGAAGCAATATCGCTTGCCTCTCGCATCAATGGAGTCCCTTACTGAAATAATTAAGAACCTTGAGTCCCGGGGAATAATCCGTCCAGTCCACAGCACCTTCAATAATCCGGTGCTGGGAATATTGAAGCCAAACGGCCAGTGGAGACTCTGTGCCGACCTCAGGGAGCTCAACAAACGGGTCCATACTTCCCGATGGCCTCTGCCCTACATTGACCAAGGGCTGGCCCAGATCCAGGGGTCACAGGTATTCACTGCAATAGACCTGACCAATGGATACTGGACTGTGCCTGTCAGTAAGGAGGACCAATACAAGCTGGCTTTTACCTTTGGGGGCCAGCAGTACACCTGGACCCGGACTCCCTTCGGATACCTCAACTCCGGCAATGAATTCAACATTTTTCTACACAAGGCCATGCCTGACTTGGGTGCAAGGGGTAACTTGGCTTATGTAGATGATGTCCTCATCAAAAGTTCATCTGTGGAGGAACACATAGCAGAGATCCGTTATGTTCTGACACAGTTGAGGGCCGCCGGAGCAAAACTTTCCTTTCAGAAAGCACAGTGGTGTAGAACCCGTGTTAATTTCTTGGGGCATGAGATTACTCCTCAGGGCCTCTGTCCCCAGGAAAAGAAAGTGGAAGCACTTCAGAAACTGAAAGACCCCACAACTCTGCGGGAACTAAGGAGCCTCCTTGGACTGACTAATTACAGCAGAAAGTTCATGGAGGGCTATGCAGAGATCACCAGACCCCTGATTCATCTCCTGAAGGGGGGGGTCAAGTGGGAATGGGGTCCAGAACAAGCCGAGGCAGTAAAACAACTCAAAAGAAGCCTCTCACAAGCGCCTTGCCTAGCTTACCCGGTCAGAAACAAGGAGTTCTTCCTGGAGACAGGGTTCTCTAATACGTGCTTGACGGCAGTATTATATCAAAAGCATGACAAGGTCAATAAAGTAATCTCCTATGCGAGCAAAACTTTATCCTCTGTGGAGGAAAAATTCAACGATTGTGAGAAGGCACTCCTGGCAACGGTGTGGGCATTGAAGAATTACCGCCCGTTTATCCAGGGGGAACACATCATAGTGGAGACTCCACATCAGCCTCTACAATATCTCCAAAGTGACAGAATCCGGGCCGGAAATGTGAGTAATTCCCGAATTACTTCCTGGATTCTGTCAATGCAAGGCTTTCCTGTGGAGGTCAGATATGGCCAAAACAAGAAGAGTCCCCTCGCGCAAGGTCTGGCTGACTTGCATGATTGTGCCAGAGAAAACTGTCTCGAGGACGAAAGTCTAAAAATCAAGGACAACATGGAGGCATACCTTAATTCCCCACACAAAGTCTTTGAAGAAGACAAGTGTGAGGGAATGCCCACTGTCTATGTGGATGGATGCTCTTACCATGTTGACAACAACGGGGAGAAAGAACTAGTGGCCGGCGTAGGGAATGCATGGGTGAATGAGTCCCCAGAACCCTCCGCCGGATTCAAAATTGGTCCCCGAAGTAGTCAGGTGGCAGAATTGATGGCTGTGCATCAGGCCATCCTCACTGCTGTCCAACATCAACTCCACGAACTGGTCATAATCACAGATTCGGATTATGTACGGAACGGGTTCGTGGAGCACCTGGTTAATTGGAAAACCAGAGGCATGTTATGTGCTAACAACAAACCCTTGAAACATGGGAAGTTGATCCAAAACATTGATGATCTGGTCAACTCGAATGAGATGACCATCTATTGGAAAAAGATCAAGGGTCATTCCAAAGTAGAGGGACCAGACAAAACTGGAAATGACTTAGCTGATCAGCTGGCCAAAACCGGGGCCATCCAAGGGGATCTAATTGAGATTGAGTCCCTGTTGGGGGAAATCCAGGTCACTGCTATCACTAGGTCCCAGACAAATGCTCACAACGACCTTTCAATTGCACAATGGAGCAAGGAGACCCCTGATGCTGATTTGATTACCGCTCAGAAGGGGGATCCAATTATTGGTAAATTTTACCAGCACCTTGAGGACCCTGAGAACTTTCCCCTGACGGATACCGATTACATTGGGAAAGAGGACCTAAGAGTGTTGATGAAATGTCCAAAAATGTTCCGGATCCAAGACGGTTTGTTGGTAAGGAAATCCAAAGCTGGCCACGATCAGTGGGTGGTTCCTACCTCATTCCGAAGCCTGATGTTAAGTCACGCCCATGATGCGGCCACTGCCGGTCATAGGGGGTTTCACACAACATTGGAAATCTTAAGAGAGGTTGCATACTGGCCACACATGGGGCAGGACCTCGACCAATACTTGAAGGGGTGTCTTGTGTGTGCACAATTTCAGCCATCATCCCTCACGCACCGGGCGCCTTTACAAAAGAGGGGAATGACACTGCCATGGTCAGATTTACAAATCGACTTTGTGGGCCCTGTGATTCGCTCGGCTAGGGGGAATAAGTACATGTTGACTGTGACATGCTTGTTTACCAAGTGGGTGGAATGTCTCCCAGCCCCAAATTGCAAGGCGGAAACTGCAGCTGCCTTGATGATTAACCACATCTTTTCCCGTTTTGGTCTACCTCAAAGGATTGAGTCAGACAGAGGTAGCCACTTCACCAGTGAAGTAATGACAAAGATGTGGGAGATACTGGGGGTCAAGAGAAAGCTGCATATTGCTTATAGACCAGCTTCTTCTGGGGCAGTAGAGAGATATAACCGGACAATTGTGAGCATATTAAAGAAGTTTGTGGCAGATTCTGGGCCAAGTTGGGATATCCGATTACCTCTGGTCCTAATGGCCATCAGATCTACCCCTTCATCTGCAACCAAAATGTCACCATTTGAGTTGATGACTGGGCGCAAGATGGTGCTTCCGCAGCATTTGCTCTACAGGACCCAAGAGCAGACACTGATAAATGCCTCCACTACTCATGAGTATGTAGAGAATTTAAGGAAACACCTCCAACATGCTTTTGCTTATGCTCAGCGGAATCTAGAAAGATCGGCTGATAGCATGAAGACCCATTATGACCTGAAAACTTCCAGGAAGGAATATCAGGTGGGAGACCGGGTCTATCTATACAACTTCCAAAGGAACCAGGCCAAGCAGCGCAAATTTTTGCCTACATGGAAGGGACCCTTTGAGATCGTCGATAAGATCTCCCCTGTGGCCTACAAAATCCACATCCCCAAAGGTCCTTTGGCAGAGGGGGAAGACAAGTGGGTCCACATAAACCAGTTGAAATGTTGCCATCCCAGGCACACTCTGCAACAACTGGAGGAATCCTCTGGAATCCTAGCGGGTACTGTATCAGACTAATTCAGTTCCAATCATAAAACATACCACATCTAGTCTCTAAAATATTGTGATTTGCATGAAACTGTCTCTTAGTTATACTGTTTTCTTTATCAAAATAAGAATGTAATGTTTTGTCATGATGAAATGCATATGCTGTCCCACCATCTCAACAGTGGTGGAAAAACGTCTATGAGTAGGTATTGCCGCTCTTCCTTTGTCGTCCTAGGAGAAAGAAAACCTTGAGACGGGCCAAGGAGGACGATCCGGAGACCAGGAGCTGAGACGCAACGGGCTCGGGGTACCGCCCAATATTCCCATCAGGACCGGCGAGGAGAACCGATCGATCAGTACCGGATGGAGGAAAAGATGCTGAACTATGCCATCTATTGGAAGAAGATGAGGAAACATCCCAGATCTTGCGAGTCCCATTCGTGAAATAGGATGGCCATCGCAAGAGGGGGGCTTGTGGGATGTATTTACCCATGCATCCTAGCCCTACCTCAAAACTGTGCAGTACTGACATGAAAACATCATGATGACCAGAGCTTCCCAGAAAATGCACCGGGAAATGCAGGAAGAATAGGCTGCCACCCATTTTTGCCGATGTTATGGGCACAGAAGGGCGCTGCCTAAAACCACCATTGGACTACCCGCACAGTAGTCTGAAACCATTGTTTTGACCCATGTGGAATCATTAGACGGGGTAAATATGGGGATTAAGCTGTCGCTGCCCATCATTTTGCCCCAGAACAAAAATAAATAATTGGAGTGGGTAAAGATGGGGATGCGCTGTCGCCGCCCATCATTTCATCCCAGAATCCAGGACAGCTGCGCAGTTGTGCGCACACCAAAATGGTTACCTAACTTGCCACCCACCAGTGTAAAGAAAGGTCTTTGTTGACAAAATCCACTTTTTCTGATGTCAAAAAGTTGCTGAAATCGTGACTTATTGGACGACTTTAAAGATTCAACCCTTTTTGTGGGGTTCCACATAACCATCTTACTGTAAGGAGCCCCATCAAAACAATGTTAAGCAAGGATTTACTACCATGTAAGAACCATTCCTGTTTAGAATGCATTAATCCAAGAAAATCCCAAAGTTGCATGCAGTGCCAACAAAATCCTCTAGGCGGCACTAGCGGTCTAAACTCTGACTGGAGAACTGAGTGCAGTTGCTGTACAAAGGGATTTGACTTAGCTGACTTCAAAGGCTGCATTTTAATTAAAAATTAGCCACATGCTGTTCCCAGAGGCCTGAAGCCTGGGAAACCCTATCACCTCAAGAGCTTCACACCAGGAGTTAGAATCTCACATGACCTCTTGATTGATAGAAGGCAGACTGGCTGGGAGCTTCCCAGAGACCACACAAAGGACCCTTTCCTCTGAAAGGAAGATGTTAATTTTGTCTGTTTAATGTCAACAAAGCCCTGCCTGCCCAGAGGACTGACCCACCCAAGTCTTGGAGGCGGACCTCAACACTCTGAGGATTGAATTGGAAGTAAAATATATATTTTACAAAAACACTGATAACTCTTTGTAATCAAATGACAGAAATGTATAAATTTGAGAGCTTTAATTTAAAAAATGTACCTTTAATTCAAGACTAAACTCGAATTTGTGTGATGTTCTGGGGCAAAACCCCATTGTTTATTAATATTACAAACTCCCTGTTTCAGCTAGACAAACGAAAATGCATTGGTATGTGGGTAGATATGTGAGGAACAGTTGTATAAAATTTAATGAAGATCCAATGTTGTTTAGCACATTAAAAAGTGCTAGAAGTGGCCGTTTTTGAATGCAAGCTCCTAGGAAAAGCACATTTGGACAGAGACATGGCTAAATTCAGCCACACCATGTATATGTAATTTTAAACAAATGTGTACCTGTGCAAATATGTTTTTAGGTCAGATATAGATTGTGTGTAAAGTTGACAGGGGTGGGTTCTCTGTATCATAAACAGACCTCATCATGATGACACTTCATTTCATTCCCCCAATCAAGTAAGAAATGGAAGTTTGACCAATTAGAAGCTGAGAGAGAGGTAGGGTCAGTGATGCTAGAACACACCCACATTCTAAACACATAAAAGCAGACAGTCAGGACACATAGAGACCTTCAAAATCCATCTGCCGCTGGAAGCCCTGCCGGAAAAATCCATACTTACCTCCATCAACCTCCAGAGAGCCAAACTAGAGACTTCAATCTATCCAGAACTAAGAGACCAGACCAGAGAGACCCAGACCAGCAGAGAGAGTGACCCAGATCACTGTGAAGTGCAGAGACCAGACCAGACCAGACCAGAGCCCAGTCCAAAACCCTGACCAGATCCCTGGCGAGGCCCATTTCACTCAAGAATATAGTGTGAGTACATAGCAAACTGTGTAGAACCAAGCTTTTAGTTTAAATTCATCTAATTCAATCTATTTAACCTAAGTAGAACTGCTTGATAGCTCCAAATCTGTCACCTGTCATTCTAGCTGCAAAAAGCTGCACTTGTCTTTTTGAAACTTTAAAATTTCAAATCTGAAAAACGACCTTTATTTAATCGCTCATATCTCCGCAACCGTTTGTGCTAGAGACTTGCAATAACTTTCATCTGAAAGGTTAGAATCGTGGCTTTCCTACGAACCTAGAACCGCATTCCTACCCCTTATAGTTTTACCGCAATCGCGGAACACGCATCCGCGAATTTTACCGCGATTTGCAATTTCTTCACATGTAAAAACGGCTGCTGCTGATTTCCATTTGCCAGAAATTCGTTTAACCTGCTAACTATCCCTGCATCATTGCTAGTGTGAGCCTGGACTAATATTAACTAGATACCACTCACCCTGAACCTCTGAAAGGGAATTAAAAAGCATTTCCAGCATATTTCTCATCCATTGCTAGCACATATCAAAGCATTTGGGCCTGTGTTTTCAAAACTCCTATCTGTGTTTTAAACTTCTGTTGTCTAAGCTTGGGGGGGATTGAACTGATTACATTGATTGCATTTCTGAGAACTGTGTGCTTTCCTCCCATTCCCTTGCATTGCATAAAGAGGGGGGGAGTGAATAGCCAGAGAAAAGTGATTACATTGTTTGGTTGGAATCATATTGCGTATTTTCTGTACTGCATTCATTGAATATTGCATCCACCTGAGCCTACATAAAGCATCCTCTACCACATTATACTTTTGTTCCTATTTACCAGTGTGCTACCTTATCCATTTCAGGTCAACTCATTAGTCATTATAAAGAAGTGTGCTAGTGCCAGATTCTCCGTTGTTAATATTTACCATATCAGATTAAGTGTGATATTCAATTATTAATTTATTATAAAGTGTGATATATATATTTTAATTTATCAAATAAACCTTTTAAACTTGCAAAACAGAATTACTTCTTGGCTCAGTGGGGTCAGGGGGATTCCAAGAGAGGGGTGTTATACAAGGGTAGTCATCCAGAACGCATGAACTGGACCTAAAGATATATCAATAAGGGTTTTCATTCAGTATTCTAGACTAGGCGTTAACTTGGCTGTAGTGCTGAATTGAATCCTCTTACAAAACACACAGCAGTGCATTACCGCGGCAGAGAAATGGCAGTTTGAGTATTGGGGTTTGTTTCGCTCATGCTTGTGAACTCTCACAATTCTTAAATGTTTCCTTCGTGATCACTCATTTTAGCTCCCCACAGCACCATGAAACTGCAAGTTCGCAAAGAAAAACAATGTCTACCATCCCAACATAAAAACAAAAACAATCAAATTCTTAAAGGGTGGAAGATGACCTTTCTTGGGACTCGTTAAGTTTACTTTTTGCAAATTACTAGTCGCGTGCTGCTTGAATAACAGCGGCCCTTGCACATTGTGCAGTGTATAGACCAATTTCATTTCAAGGGACTTGGAGTACTGCGGGTATCAGGGGAAGCATCTCCAGTGTACCCCAAGCGTAGTGCGCTTTGCCTTCCACCCTCACCCCCCAGCCTTGCAGCCCTGCGCTTTTTCACATTCTCCATTATGGTAAAGAACATTGTCCCGAGCTTGGGAGAGAAATGGACTATGCAGAACTAGCTGCCTCCGCAGGGTGTGTTAAGCTGCTGGTGTATCAAATGCAGAAATGCGTAATTGCTATTCGAAACAAAAAAAAGCACAACGACAAAGAAGAGTATAAGACAAGTCTGAGCGAACAGTGAAATGTATGAAACTCTTGCACTAAAATAAAGTCAGCATTGCATGCCCAGGAAAGAGGGAACAACGAACAATATGGTACTGGCCCCCAAGGCCTCGCCCTCAAAGTGATTTTGGCCCGGCAAACGGACCGACCAGTCCAACCCCGCTGGAACGTGCAACTGTCTAAGATCTGCTGATGGTGACACTCTGCCCAGGTCTTCTGAGAACCGGCCTTTTGATCGCCTGAGGAGAGTCCACCACCAGTGTTTATTTCCTTTTTCATGACTACTGGAGCCTTGACAAAAGTGTCTAGCTTTGCGGCCTCCAGAGCTGTTCTTGGATGGCCCAGTCATCTCTGCAATACCATTTTAAAATAAATAAAATGCCTATACAGCAATAGGCCTCACCTGTGAGGACGGGAGCAAGAGGAAAGAAGTGTGCTTGCCTCGGCAGGCTGTAGTTAATGCTGGGTTTCCTGAAACAAGACCAATAAGTGAGGGCAGGATGCAGCAACTGTTTGTATTTGCTGATTCTGATGCTGCTTGGCAGTTTGTGCTTGTGATGGGAACAACTTCACGATTTAGTGACCTACTCGCTCCTCTTTTCTGTAATGGCCAGGACCGACAACACCAGCCAGCCCCAATTGATCCACACTTCAGTGTCAGTGCGCGCCCATAGCCTGGAGGAGGGCAGACCGCACGTGCCCCCATGGGTCTGGCTGGCTCCAGCAGCGCTGGCACTACCCCGTCTGAGGGAAGGTAATAAAGCAACACATGTTGCAAATTTATTTGCCAATTACCCTGCCCTGCCGGAGGGCCGAGGCCAGGCCTGCGTTTTGGCCTGGACGAGGCGAGCAACTGCCCGGGGCACAATAGCCCTGGGGGGCGCAATTGCCTCGGTCCCCGGAGCCTCTGGAGGTGATGGAATTCCCCAGTTTGTGGTGCGGTGCATTGACGTGGGGAAAGTTCCGCGGGTCAGGTGCTGGCGCGGCCCCTTCCGACTGTAATGTCACATAGTACAAAAGTACTACGTGACATTACAGAAGTCAGAGGCTCCCTCTGACCACTTTCGCGCCACTTGTGGTGTGGGGCATAAGCACACCAATAAAAACACTTTAGGTCCCCCTGCTGCTAAGACCAGCCCCTTCCATCGCGATGCCGGCAGGAAACTGCTAATGGTGGCCCATTAGTCACTAAATGGTTTCGTGCTGGCATTGAAATGGGAGGGGAGGTGCAGTGAGCTCTGGGGAGTGGGCGTGCCTTGCAGGGACGCACCGTGGGCCCCGACACGGTACAAACGGAGACCCATTT
Organism: Ambystoma mexicanum; assembly: GCF_040938575.1. Taxonomy (NCBI): domain Eukaryota; kingdom Metazoa; phylum Chordata; class Amphibia; order Caudata; family Ambystomatidae; genus Ambystoma; species Ambystoma mexicanum. The sequence goes on along the minus strand of NC_090940.1, from coordinate 240,492,317 downwards.
GGGCCCAGGGTGCATCCCTGCAAGCCCAGAAAATGGCCAAAATAATAGTTTAAAGCAGCGCTATTTCTTTCATGCCGCTTCTTTTCCAAACTATATATCAATTACACTTTATACCACTTCCATGGTACTGGTGATGAGTTACTTTACTACGCGGATAATAGTTTTGACCAGTGTTGCTGAGTAAATATTCTTTAAGCTACGAACGGTTTATTTATTTATTTATGCAAGGTTAGTTGGGTACATGGAGACGGATAATTTATTTATTTATGCAATGTTTGTCGGATACCTGTATCCGACACACATTGCATAAATAAATATGCAGGTACCCGACAAACATTGCATGAATAAATAAATAATCCGGGTCCATTCATCCTTATAACAAGTCATCAGTCAGACTTTACTGTATCACAGCATACACTTGATTCCCATTCAAAGAATTTTAAAGTGATTGTTTATTGGGTTCCGGTGTCTCCTTGTCATTGCCCTTTTGGCGTAGGTTGCCTCCAAACCCCCTTCAGCATCTTGTGTTCTTTGTTGGTTGCATATACTGCATCCTGTGCCATATTCATGGTCTCTTGGTTGGTGTGCCCAGTCCTCATTATAATTGCCTAAGTGGGACTGGGGCATAAAATTGTCTTGGGCGCCAGTGAAAAAGTGGCCACCGTTGCAAATAGCATTCATTCCTTGTGTGACGGACTATTTGACTTTGGGTAGGAGTTCCTTAACGGTGTAGTTTGGGAATGGCACACAGGGTGCAGTGGGAGTGGTGCGCGGGGTGCGGTGGGAGTGGTGCGCGGGGTGCGGCGGGAGTGGAGCGTGGGGTGCGGTGGGAGTGGCACATGGGATGGGGTGCGGGGGGGGCTCATTCCTAGTGTTTCGCCCTGGGCACTAAATGGACTAGAACCTGCCCTGGCCGAGGCCACAGACTGCAGCAGTGCCACTGGTAGAATATATGTGTATCATGTTTGTTTCCTAACATTATAAAAATGATGAGCAGGCACATTCATTTTTATAATGTTAGGAAACAAACGTGTTACACGTGTATTCTAGCACTGTGGACTGTTGGTGCAGCGCCCCCTAGAGACTGACTGAAGTCAGGCAGCCGCCTGGGCTGCCTGACGCAAAGACCGGCCTTGGTCGTGGCTTGCGATTTCGGCAAAGAGCCTGCCTCGATATGGGGACCCTCGTCAAGATGTCCTCCTGAACCGCTTGCTCCCCGTCCACGGATCGGATTGTGCAGTCTGCTGAGGAGTCCCGTCTCACTTTGCAGGGGCCCCCTTCACTCTCCAATCCCAGTCTGGTAGCCGTGTCTCTTTTTCAGCATTGTGACATCAATCTTGAGGGTCCCTATTCGGGTTCCATCTGAAAGACCAAAGAATTATCGAAGCTTAGTACCACCAAAAAGGAATACGCCAATCACAAGTTCAGAGATACATGTATTATTTATTTCAATTCGGCACCAGACAAGCTATGGTGAGTATCAGAGTCTTGAAACCAACTTGCGAGTGCAAGCTTTGCTTTAATGTCTGTGAGGCGGCATTTTCCTTGCTCCCGAGAATACAACCACTCGGGACACTCACGTGTAATAATCGCCGTCTCAACCACTTACCTGGAGAGCCGTGCGTGCCCACCCATACCTGCTTTTCTCTTGTTGTCCTGGAGTAACCTCAGGCAATTGTTGTCCTCCGATCCATCTGGAGCATGAATTCATCAAGACAACTAGTACAATTCTAAATGTGTCCAGGCACCGACAATTTACTGTGCTTTAGCCCTTGACTCCAAGTAAAGTTCCGTCCAGCCGGCCTTTCAAACAAGCAGGCAGTACATCTATGTACAATCTAGGCGTACCACAAAGAAAAATAACCATGCTGAATATCAAGTGGGGTGTAGAGTCATTGACCGACTTTTTGGAAGAAATTGTTCCTGAAGATGGCCCAAAAGAATGAATGAAAGACACTAGGGATAGTGTCTAAAACATTATAAGGCCGAAACATGTTGACATCTATCTGAGATACCCATATAAATTGTGTGTGGGATTGCTGATGCAAACAAAGGGGTCACAAATGTGTATATCTTGTCTTGCCCACACCCCTTCATTATGTGTTATTATGTGTAATGCACTATCCTTTTTGTAAAAAACTTTTTTTTAAACAAGTAACATGATAGTTTTTCTGTTTCTGTGGCACAATGTGCCCTTTTTCAGTCATATACAATATGTAATAAATGTAGCTTTTTGATTATTTTCTCTGTGTTGGGTTCCATGTTGTATTGTAGACACAATAGCAAACTGTATGTGTGTACTTTGTAAACACTCCTTCACTCGAACCTTTGGGCATTGGAAAGAGGGGTAATCAGACTCACCTTATATATTTTCTCTCTTTGAATCAGTTCCCTTTGAGTTCTGATCCCCCGAGACCAAAAAAAGTGGGAACTTACCTGACTTGGGTAAGACGATTATTTATTTCTGTACAGATAGCTATCTGGCTGCCATCACCTTGCAGTGTGTACCAGCAGACACTGTGAGGGAAGAGTGCTGGACATTACAAAGCATGCATCTTTTATACACAATCCTGGTTACATCATCTAGCCCATATCCAGGTTAAGAATTTATATGGGTTCATACCGAGTTCACATGACGAATACAGCAATGTTGTCTTCAAAAACTTCAGATGTTTTTCTATACACAAAATACAATGGTAACGGTGGTTCACCAGCTTAAAGTAAGTCCAGTTTCAAGAAACAAACACAATGGGTTTCTGCAAAGACACACAGTTTTAGTTGTTCAGCATTCAGTTGCACTCTTTGAACAAGGATGAAGCTATTGGTGCAGACAACATCTAAATTGAGGTTAAATTAAGCTCCAAGGTTTCTTAGTGCAGGGCAAACATTCTGCTTTCGGCAGCCTCAACATGTTGATATAGTCCAATGTTCATTTTGCTCAGTTTAACATGAGATAGAAAACAGGAGTTTAATCAAAATGGCAGATGATTCTAAAATGGCCGTGAAGTCAGCTTTACTTAGGTTAATTCGGACACAGTTTTCAGTGCGATGCAAATGTGTTTAGGCCAATGTTCATTATCAGGCAGTATTATTCAACTCACAATGATGAACATAAAACGAGCTCCGTCAGCAACACCAATGGGGACCCAATATAACCCAATGATAGTAGAACCTCTGGAATGCAAAAATAAAACGAACAGAATGTGCCAACTACTAACCCTTATGCTTCTGACTCCTCTGCAGCATACCCTACACTTACCTCACACGATCACATGGATCAGTTTGATCACACAATAACACACAACCCACACATCCAACAACAGAACTATCTTCTGGAAAAAAAACATCTCATCCACTGGATGTTGACCTTGAGGACACAATAATGCCAGTTCACACAATACAAATACACCTAGAAAGCAGACTCACACAAAACGCCAGTTCCTCATGGTTCTACAAGCACTAACAGAAAAAAAACAACCTTTATCCTATTCCCTCTTCCCTCACTAATCTACCCAACCCACTTTCTTACAGAAGCACGTGAGCGCCTGGAGACCATGTCAATGGTAATGGTGTGCAGTATAAGACAACTTGACATAACATAACATTCTTATTAGCATTCTTATTATGACTACAACATACACTGGAAGTCATTATTAGAAATAACCATTGTATCATTTTAAAAAGAGCCTGTTTATCGATGTTAATACAAGTTAATTATTTTGTTTTTTAATCTCCCACCACCAAGACATCTGTATTTCCATTATGGTGGTGTAGCTGTCAGCAACAGCTGGGTTGGCTCTAGCAAATGTGAACCTTACTACAAGATTCTCACCCACATAGAAAGAGATACAGATGACGATTGAGAGAGAAATAGTAAGGGAGAGAGAGCACTAGATCAGCAAATAATACTATGGGTACAGCTGACATATTTAATTCACTTGTATGCATTGCTGATAGACTGTGCCATTAGAAAGCAAAGGGATGTGGATTATCTACGTTTTTCAAATGCACCATTAGGAAATATTCATGCACCCATCAGGAAGGAATGTCAAGAAGTGTTGTCCTTTGGACTACAAGTGGCTCCTGTGGGATTGCCTGAGTCGGTGGAGACCCCCGCCTGGGGTTCTACAGTGACTGGCATGACTGGTGCTGCTGTTGGGACATGACTGCTCCTTCAGGTGTGGAAGCCATAACACAGATTGATGCCCATTTGGTACCAGGTGATGCTTCCCCCGAGGGAGTGTTGTTCTATCGCAGCACTGAAAGATATGAATCCCCACCAGGTTAGAGAGAAAGTGTGGCAGCCATCGCTATTGTGCCAAGACCTCTGCCTAATGGGAGAGAATGTGTGCCTTTGCACGGGACCCTGAGCTAAATGTATGAACCCCGCCTGGGGAGGTAAGCCAACACTGAGGATCAATGCATCACTTACAGGTAATCCTACCCATGAGCGCAATACAGCCGATGTAGCCCTCAGGATCCCTGAACAGAGCTTTGCCGGCCTATATAGGATGTTTGGCGCTGTGTGCGGGACCCACAAACACACTATGTCTATCAAGCTCTTCTAGGCTGATGAAGTTGATGCATGTCCCCTTGGTCACATGCTAAGGGAGCCCAGCCATTTGGTGAGGATTGTGGGAGTACGATCTCCACCCACTGCATACTGTTCACCAGGAGAGATCTACCAGCATGATTTTAACACTTGGTGGTGTTACTTGCTTTGGTTGCACACCTATAGTGGAGGTATAACCCTGTATCCCTGATCAGGACGGGCCATGTCCACAGCTCAACCACAAGAGCATGTTACCAGTCAAAAGGGCGGTGGGGTGGAGCATGATCTTCCAACACAGCGCAATACTCAGCGGATAAGGTAGGCATGGATATGGCTGCACAATTCCAAGCAGTCCTGGGCAAAATAAAAATGCTGAACCAGTGTTTGCAGGAGACAACCTTAGCTGTTCAGGATGTAGCGAAAGCCATTTGTGCACTAGCACCTGGAGCGTTCCAAGTGCTGACTGGGACAGTCAAATAAATGATCTCAGGCCCAAATCACTGGAAAGACTCAAAGAATATGGCAAAATAATGCTTTATTATCAGTTAAATAAAGTAGGGAAACATGGTGAATAAATAGAGTGTAGCTCACACACTCTCAATACAGTTCCATTACACAATAGGCTTTATACCTCGATGTACATAAGCTATGATGTCATCATACGTGGAAAACAGTAAAAATCTATCTGGCGTAGGGATCGGTTAAGGGAACATATATGCCTATATTTCATATAAGTGTTAGTATCATCATTGGCTGCCCTTTATCTGGTAGGCACGCCTTAAACAACCTCTATGTAAAATACTGATAACAGCATAGACACAGCAGCAGATAGGCTTCTGCAACAATGTATGGTCTGAGATTACATAGGCCCTCATGATTGGTTGGATCTCTCCTCCAACCTTGGACATTCGGCTTGTTTGCAGCATGTAAGCAACAAAACCCAGGTGCAGGAGAATGACGTCAGACAACTGCCTCCCTGGCTAATTAGTCTACCATCTCTCAGCAGTTAGGCCCTAAGTCAAGGCACTTTTGACATGGTTGACCTTGCTGACTTTTCACTTCCTCAGAACTATAAAGGGAGTGAAGGTACATTGCTATCTTTGTCTGGAGCATTATGAATAGGTCTTGTCTTCTGGTCTTACACCTACTTGGCACTCACAATTACTCACTCCTTTATTTAATCTAAGAGAAATATGTCTTACACACATGGCTTATCTTCTTCGACTCCTTTCGTGCCTTGCAGTTCTTCTTGCTGCGACATCCTTGATTCTAAGCCAAGCAAATATCCTTTGTTCTGCACAAATCTGTATTCCAACTCCTGCCAGCTTGGCAGCCTTGGTCTCTCTCCTTGAGGCTTCATGCTTACTATTATGCGATGCTGATGTCCATTTTCTCAACATGGGCGCTTTACTCACTTTCTATTTCCTACTTTTAGAAAGCTTCGACATTGGCTGGTCTACCTTGCCTTTCTGCATATATACATCTACTGCATCTCTTGTTACTTATCTTCTAAGTATATATGATTTTCTTCATCTTCGCACATATGTTTACTTTGTCACTTTAGTCAGATCTCCATTCTCTTGATATTCATACATCGGGTTTAGTGCATCCATGTAGCTTCTCTTCTTAATGATGCCACTTCACACCTGTCAAACTTTATTTATAGATATTTGATGTCCAGTGGTGTTTGCTGGCTCATGTCTACCACATCATTTTGTGGATATATTCAATACGGTTGTCTCAGTGCATAACATCTCTCATACCTTTGATATGGTATCGGGATGATAACAGGTGTCATGCTCAGTCTTCTCTTGCTATTCATCCAATATAACCTAGGTGAGGGGGTGGGCTCTATAGATGAGGTGTTCATCTGCCTCTCTACATTCACCCCTCTGGTCGAGTCCTGGACCACATCCTCAATTGTCTCCACTTTTTCCTCACACTGTGGTTTCTTCGGAATGCATATCTGTGTAACCCCCTCAGGCCACCTGCATTCTTATGTGTTCATCAACACTCCAGGTCATGTGGCAACATTCCCCAGTCAGTGAAGAGAACCCCCATTGTCTCACATCGTTGTTACGGTCTTAAGGATATTGAAACTTCATTACTGAGGGTGCCATGGTACTTCCTTTCAGGTATTGTCATGATGCCCGCTCCCGGGGAGCCGGTTCAAGCCCGGCGTCCCCAAAAGCGGACATCCAGTCCCCAAGGAAGGACCCAGCAACCCCAGATAGGGACCCTTTGGACAGTGTCCTGGCGCCTATGGCGCCAGGCTCATAAAAGACATCAGTCCTGGCGCCATAGGCGCCAGGCTCATTATGGGAATGCTTGGGTGCACTTACCTGATGCAAACCATGCTGCAGGATCCCAGCCTCCTTGAGGCCTGAAAGGAACTACTTTACCTGTGGGACTAATTTACCATCCGGGCGTGGTCGGGGAAGGATACATACCTGATTGGAGGAAGGATACATACCTGGAACTTCTTCCAAGGCTATTTAAACCTCACCCGAACAGCCACACGTGCTTCGCGTTATTCTGCATCTAGCAGCTGGATGCTCACCGTGTCTGCTCCTGCATCCTGACTTCTGCCACGCCTGCCAGCATCCTGGATCACCTGCAAAGGAAGAGAAGAAGAGAACAGAAGAAGGAAAAGTCCTTACCTGCTAAATCCGCATCCCGGAGACATCTCGCCGACAATCCTGAAAAGGAAGACTTTAATTTAAAAGCTCATCGCGTCGAACGCTGCAGCGCCGCATTCCACTTACCTTTACAGGGCGCCTCCATGTTCAGCAGCGATCATCCGGATTCGCAGTCACGCCCCAGCGCCTAGGTAGAAAAACACCAGAACAAAAGGTGAGAGAGAGAAGGGAATAAGGAAAGCTAAATCTCCATGTTAAGACTTACCTGTTGATTCATTCCCTCTTCATTTCGGGTCCGCGCCGCATCCTGGCATTTCCGGACCCCGGCCCCTAAGGGGAAAAAGAGACATCAGCGTTAATGAGCGAATGAAAAGACATTACCAAAAAACGCTCATTAAAGACTTACCTGATTTCTACAAGGATTTCACCTCTCATCTCGGGTCGGTGCCTGTTCCCCGGCATTCCGTTCCCCGGCCCCTATGGGGAAAAAGACACTAGCATTAGTACATTAATGCATGGACACAAGGGGAACCTCTTATCAAAAAAACTTACCTGGAAGCCAAGCAAGTTTGGTTCTCACCAATCCGAAAATCCAGTGAAGTAACTGGATACCAACGCGCCCCTGCATCAGAAGCAGGATGGAGAGCTCGTCCTTCCAGACCCTAAGGTGAGACGATACGAGAAATCACAGAAGGGTTTCAAGGAGGGTGAGAGGGGAAAGTGGGAGGCCGATTGCATTACCCCGCAGACAGTTAATCCCCTATTTTCGCCAACAGAAGGATACTTCTGCGAGCCAGACAAGCCAGATTTGGGGGCCCGGTCCAGTCCGTCTTCCGAACCCTGCACATCACCTCAGAAGAGGTCACAGCAACGCAAACCAGGCCAGCGCTTCCGTGGGAGTCAGGTGAGCGTAACAGAACGCGAAGCCTTCCTACAAATTCCCACCCAGGCGCTATGGAAAGTTCTGAGACTGATCAGTTGGCCCAATTACTGGGGGAATTACGGTCCGAAGTACATGCCGCTCGTCAAGAGACTAATGCCCTCAGGAGGGAATTAATAATATCAAAGGAAAGAACTGATGACCTGGCCAGACAGCTTTTGCAAGGTCAAGCTGGGCAAACTCCTCTACCCGGTTCCGGAGGGAACCCCGCTCCTGTGGTTTCCAGTAACCCTGTGCAGATTAATCTACCTGCAAACATGCCGCTGGCCCCACCCGAACGCTTTGCTGGGGACCCCAAACGATTCGCCGTATTCATGAATCAGTGTCGTTTGCACTTCCTATGCAGACCTGGGGCCATCCATAATGATCAGACCAAGGTAGCCTTTGTATTGTCATATCTCAGCGGCTGCGCTGCCGATTGGTCAGTTCCACTGGTTACTCAAGATGACCCGATTCTCCGTGATTTTCAAAGGTTTCAAGCAAGCATGGAAATGTTATTTGCTCAACACTCTCAGGGGCAGGCTCTGGATGACGAACTTCTATCCCTGCGACAGGGCAATCAGGACCTCCTATCCTATATTGCAACCTTGAATGGACTAATTGTGGAAACGGGATGGCCTGAGGATAAAAGAGTCACGTTGTTTTATCGAGGCCTTCGCGGAGAACTTAAAGATGTCTTGGCCCAAGTTGTAAATCCGCCCCAAGAATGCACAGAGTATATAGACTTATTGGTCCAATTGGATCACAGACTTCAAAATAGAAAAGCAGATCGGTCCAGGTTTGAGACCCGGGTGTTGGTCAAGACCCATGCTAATCCCAAGGGAGTTGATGTCTCTGAGCCTATGCAAATTGGAGGGGTTAAAGGACCCTTAACTCAAAAGGAACGTGAAAGGAGGCGGCAGTTAAAATTATGTCTTTATTGTGGGAATTCTGGACACTTTCTACGAGATTTCCCGGCAAAACCGCCCCGACAGGCGGTAGGAGCCGCTGATAAAAACCATGAAGACTCTGTTTCGGGAAACGACTCCGCCCGACCAGTTTAGGGGTCCGCTTGCCAAGCTTGAAAACTAACTCTCAGACCTCGCATTTCATTGTGCCAATGGTTCTCGTAGATCCAGAACAGCCTAAGCGGTTGCATGCAATAAAGGCATACATCGATAGTGGGGCTATTGGAAACTATGTGGATCGTGAATTGGTCTCTAGGATTAACCTCCCTCTCCGTCCTAAAACCAGCAAAGATGTCATCACCACAGTCGATGGAACTGAAATTGCCTCTGGACCGGTAACACATTCCAATACTGAGGTGACTCTTATTGGTCTCGACGGCCATCGGGAGGGTGTTGTGTTTGATGTAACCAAGGCTCCACAGTTTCAGGTTATTCTTGGAATCCCTTGGTTAGAGACACATAATCCTCGAATTGATTGGCGAGCTAAGAGAATAACCTTCCCGGATTGTACACAAACCTGCTACCCAGAAAACCTGAAGATTAATCTAACATCTGTAACCTCTGCCTCCATGCAACTACCTCCGGAATACCAAGACTTTCAGGACGTCTTCCAAAAGGAACAGGCCAACACGTTACCTCCTCACAGATCGTACGATTGCCAAATCGATCTGGTGCCCGGTGCACAACCCCCTTGTAGCAGGATTTATGCCCTTACCGAACCTGAGAATCTGTATTTGAGACAATATTTGGATCAATACCTAGCTAATGGTTTTATTCGCCCGTCAAAGTCCCCGGCATCCTTGGCTTTGTTCTTCGTGCCCAAAAAAGAAGGCGACCTTAGAACTTGTATCGATTACCGCGCATTGAACCAGATAATGGTTAAAAACCGTTATCCTCTGCCTCTGATCCCTGAACTCCTTGACCAGGTGAAGGACGCTTGCATATACACCAAGTTAGATCTCCGGGGGGCTTATCATCTGGTATGAGTTAAAGAAGGCAACAAATGGAAAACTGCCTTCCGTACTAAATACGGATTATTCGAGTACCAGGTGATGCCTTTCGGATTGTGTAACGCGCCGGCTGCCTTCCAATACTTCATGAATGATGTCCTTCGGGAACTCATCGATGTTTGTGTTGTCGTATATATCGATGACATTCTGGTGTACTCCTCTTCGGAATCTGATCACAGAAAACACGTCAGGGCAGTACTTGAAAAACTGCGCCAACACAAACTATTTGCTAAATTGGAGAAATGTGTTTTCCATACCACAGAAGTCGAGTTTCTAGGTTTCATCCTGACACCCAAAGGAGTCCGAATAGACTCAAGAAAAGTGGATGCCATCCTCAAATGGCCATCACCTAGCTCAGTAAAAGGGGTTCAAAGCATGCTCGGCTTTGCCAATTTCTATCGCAGGTTTATCCCGGAATTTTCACGCGTGGTACAACCCATTACTGCACTCTTGACGAAAAATAAACGTTTTGAATGGTCTGAAGAAGCCGAGCAGGCCTTTCAGGATTTAAAAGCTAAGTTTACCTCTGCACCTATATTGAAACACCCGCGTCCAGATCTCCCTTATGTCGTTGAGACTGACGCATCCAGCCTAGCCATGGGAGCTGTCCTGTCCCAAAGAGATCCCGAAACCAACCAACTGCATCCCGTAGCATTTTGGTCCAGAAAATTCTCGGCACCCGAGGTTAATTATGCAATCACGAACAAAGAACTGTTAGCCATTAAGTCTGCTTTTAAAGCCTGGCGGCATTATCTGCTTGGCGCTCGACATACCATCACAGTGATCACTGATCACCGTAATTTACAGTATTTGAAAACCGCCAAGGCTCCGTCATCACGGCAGCTCCGATGGGCTTTGTTTTTCGCTGAATTTGATTTTGTGATTACCTATCGACCTGGCTGCAAGAATGGCAAAGCAGATGCCTTATCCCGAATTGGAATGGGAGAATCTGATACAAACTCAGAACCAGTACCAATAATTCCCGAACAGAGGATTCTAGGCATGACTTTGTTACAGACGCTTGAAGACATTCAAGCCAGAGTGAAACAACTCCTGGACCCTACAACCTTACAGGAATGGATATAAAAGGGATCAGACTTTACCATAGATAATGGTTTACCTTATTTCCAAGGACGCCTATTCCTGCCACATAAGGAATTACACAAACTAGTTATTTCCGGTTATCATTGTCATGATCTCTGCTTCCAAAAGGTCAGGACTCACCCAACTCCCTTGGAAGCAGACCCATAACTCAGGTTCCGAGTGCCAACCAGTCCCAATTGGGACCTTTTGGACCCTGTCCTGGCGCCAGTGGCACCAGGCTCATAAATATGCCCAGTCCCAGCGCTGGAAGCGCCGGGCTCATAATGCTTGGGTGGACTTACCTGCAGCAGACCATGCTGCTTACTTACCTGCCAGTTGAGCCTCTGATCCTCTTCTGTTTGGGACTACTTTGCCTGTTGGGTGGGGCAGGAGCCACTCCCTAGGTTCAGAACACTGGAACTCTTCTGGAAAGCAGGAACTCTTTTCTTACCTAGGCGAGGCTGTGGAAGGAGACACCTAAGCACTACAGGAGGCTATTTAAACCACACCCGATGGATGAATCTTGCTTTGCGTTATTCTGCATCCTCTGCAGCAGAACGCTCATCGTGTCTTCTGCATCTGATCCTGGGCCTAAGGGAAAAAGGCTTACCATCCTGAATCCAGTCTTCAGCAACATCTATAAAGACAAGAAAGAACAGGTTAGCACTACGGTCTTCAGTGACAGCGCATCTCTTACCTGGTCCATCGGCTGTCACCAACGCCTCGCGCTGCATTCCGGCATCTGAAAGACAAAGGCTTACCTACTCTTCGCGTGCTCCGGAGGTCTTCGCACTGCATTCCGGCAGCTGAAAGACAAAAGCTTACCAACTCTTCGCACGCTCCGGAGGCCTTCGGCGCTGCATCCCGCATCTGAAAGACAAAAGAAGGTGCGTTTAAAGACATTGGGTAACTTTATTACTCACGTGCCATTACTCCTTCCCACGCCAAACCCAGTGGGTATTCCGGCACCCTTCAGCAGCTCCGAACTTGTACCTGCAAGATAAAAGGACAGTTAGTGCGCATTGTGAAGCAAGCAACAAGCGCTTACTTACGTGCTTCCAGGCGCTTCTATTCCTCACACGGGTTCCATCCTCAATTCACTTCAGCCCGTCATCCACCATCGCCGGAACCCTGCAAAACAAGAGACATCATTACAAAAGACTTTTAAAGACATTTGAAATACTCGGAACTTACCGTTCGTGCAGTAAACGACGGACAGCAGTCCTCTGAGGTCAAGAGGCCTGCACCCTTATCCAGTGAAGAAACTGGTTACGGCACCCTGCCCCGAGGCAGATGGAGAGCTCGGCGTTCACTTACCTAAGGTGAGAGCGTTAACCTTTGGGGTTCTACAGGAGAAGAGAAAGGGAAGAAGAGAGAGACACCCAATAACCCCAGTTCATTAATCCCATATTTTCTATCTGCAGACATCTTACTCTTCGAGTCAGACATACAGCGCACAGAGGTCCAGCCCAAAGAGCCAACCGTGTGTTACACATCACCTTTGAAGATACGGTATTCGCCCAGTCAAGACCGGCGCCTCTGCGGGAATCAGGTGAGTGTTACAGAACGCAAAGCCTACCGCAAAACTCCCGCCCAGGCGCTATGGAAACCTCGGATACCGACCAGCTAGCCCAGTTACTTGGGGAACTAAGAGCAGAAGTGCATGCAGCCCGTCAGGAAACGAACGCTCTAAGAAGGGAACTGATTATTTCCAAGGAGCGAACAGACGATCTCGCTAGACAATTGCTACAGTCACAAGCCGGACAGACCCCATTACCCGCATCAGGGGCAAATCTTCCTTCAACATCCTCTATGATTCCAGTGCAGATCAACCTACCTGGGAATGTACCTCTGGCTCCGCCCAAACGATTTTCTGGTGACCCAAAGAGGTTTGCAGTATTTATTAATCAGTGCCGGTTGCATTTCTTATGCCGGCCAGCAGCATTTCCAACTGATCAAGCTAAAGTAGCTTTCATGCTTTCGTACCTTAGTGGCAATGCGGCAGACTGGTCGATCCCTCTAGTTAATCAAGATGATCCGGTTCTCCATGATTTTCAAGCTTTTCAGCTCAGTATGGAAAAACTGTTCGCAAGACATTCACAGGGGCAGGCCTTGGACAATGAGCTTCTTTCGTTGCGACAGGGTAATCAAGACCTTTTGGCTTATATTGCGTCTTTCAACAGACTGATAGTGGAAACTCAATGGCCTGAGGACAAAACGATTACGCTGTTTTATAGAGGTCTACGTGGAGAGCTCAAAGATGTGTTAGCCCAAGTAGTGAATCCCCCGCAAGACTGTTCGGACTATATAGACCTAGTCCTTCAAATAGATCACAGACTGCAGAACAGGAAGGCCGATCGTTCAAAGTTTGATGCTCGAGTATTTTCCAAACCACCAACTCCTTCCAAAGGAGTAGACTCCGGGGAACCCATGCAAATAGGGGGCCTGAAAGGACCACTAACACAAAAGGAGCGGGAAAGGAGAAAACAGTTGCAATTATGCCTCTATTGTGGAAACTCAGGGCACTTTCTCCGAGACTGTCCGGTGAAACCAGCCAAGAAAGCAGTAGGAGCTGCAGTTACCAAGGTCACAAACTCTGAGCAGGGAAACGACCTCGCCCGACAAGAATAGAGGTCCTCTTGCCGAACGTTAAAACCAGTTCCATGACCTCGCATTTCGTGATACCTATGGTCCTCATTAGCCCTGATCATCCGGATCGATTACATGCGATTGAAGCTTACGTCGACAGCGGTGCCATCGGCAATTATGTGGATCATGAAATGGTTTCGAGGATGAATCTAACTCTTTGTCCCAAGGCTGTAAAGGACGTCATTACTACGGTGGATGGTACGGAGATAGCCTCCGGACCAGTAACGCATACCACTCAAGAAGTGATGCTAGTAAGTCAAGATGGGCACCATGAGAAGATCGTGTTCGATGTGATCAAGGCCCCTCAGTTCCAGATTATTCTAGGAATTCCTTGGTTAGAGAAACACAATCCTCAGATCGATTGGCGAGCAAGAACGGTTCAGTTTCCAGAATGTGTCTCTACTTGTCACCCTCCACCTGGTGTTGCACTGGCAGCAATTTCTTCGGAGACTCCCCAGTTACCTCCCGAATACCTAGAATTCCAAGATGTTTTCCGGAAGGATCAGGCTAACTCTCTACCTCCTCATAGGTCTTATGACTGCCAGATAGACCTGATACCTGGATCTACTCCTCCTTGTAGTAGAATTTATGCCCTCACCGAGCCTGAGAACCTTCACCTCCGACAATACCTGGATCAATGCCTAGCGAATGGGTTTATTCGTCCTTCCAAGTCCCCTGCTTCTTCAGCTTTGTTCTTCGTTCCAAAAAAGGAAGGGGACCTTAGAACTTGTATAGATTATCGCGCCCTGAACCAGATCACCGTTAAGAATAGATATCCGTTACCTTTGATCCCTGAACTCCTGGACCAAGTCAGAAAAGCATGCATATATACAAAGCTGGATCTTAGAGGAGCCTACCACTTGGTACGAGTAAAAGAGGGCGATGAATGGAAGACGGCCTTCCGCACTAAGTATGGGCTATTTGAATATCAGGTCATGCCCTTCGGACTTTGCAATGCCCCGGCCGCCTTTCAATATTTTATGAACGATGTCCTCAGAGAGCTCATAGATGTGTGTGTTGTTGTTTACATTGACGACATCCTCGTTTATTCTTCATCGGAATCTGAACATCGGAAACACGTGAAAATGGTCCTCGAGAGGTTGCGTCAACACAAACTTTTCGCTAAGTTGGAAAAATGTGTTTTCAACGTGACTGAAGTTGAATTTTTGGGATTCATATTATCACCTAGTGGAGTGCGTATGGATTCAAAGAAGGTCGATGCAATTCTCAAATGGCCATCACCATCCTCCGTAAAAGGTGTTCAAAGCATGTTAGGCTTCGCTAACTTTTACCGCAGGTTTATCCCCGAATTCTCTCGAATAGTCCAGCCCATCACCGCCTTGTTAAAGAAAAACAAACGTTTTGAATTGTCTACCGAGGCGGAACAAGCTTTCCAGAATTTGAAGACTAAATTTATCTCTGCACCAATTTTAAAACATCCTCGCCCCGAACTCCCCTACATCGTTGAAACTGATGCTTCGAGCCTTGCCATGGGGGCAGTTCTATCACAAAAGGACCCAGTAACCAATCAGTTGCATCCCGTGGCATTTTGGTCCCCCAAATTCTCGCCTCCTGAGATCAATTACACTATTACTGATAAGGAACTTCTGGCTATCAAGTCTGCCTTTAAGGCTTGGCGGCATTATCTTCTGGGGGCCTGACACACCGTTACTGTGATTACAGATCACCGAAACCTGCAATATTTGAAAACCGCAAAAGCCCAATCCTCTAGACAACTCCGTTGGGCACTATTCTTTGCCGAGTTTGACTTCATAATTACCTATCGACCTGGTACAAAAAACGGTAAAGCTGATGCCCTTTCTCGGATGGGAGTGGAAGAACACTTGATCAACCCTAAACATGTACCTATCATTCCCGAACAAAGAATTCTGGGTGTAATAGCCACACAATCCATAGAGGAAGTTAAGGATAAAGCCAGGCAACTTGTAACTCCAGCAGACATACAGAATTGGCATCTGCAGGGAAAGGACTTTGCAGTGAAGGACAACTTATTGTACTTCCAAGAACGATTATACCTGCCCAGCACAGATTTACAGAAAAAGGTAATCTCTTGTTATCACGAATCTTTAATGGAAGGACATCCCGGTATGGCCAAAACCTCAGAAAAGATCAAGCGCTACTTCTGGTGGTCGTCTTGGAAAAAATATATCAGAGACTTTATAATGTCCTGTGGAGTATGCGCCCAAAACAAGAGTCAAAAGGAAAAACCAGCCGGCCTTTTACGCCCTATTGACATCCCACCTCGCCCTTGGCATACGCTTTCTATGGACTTCATCACCGATCTACCTCCATGCTCCGGATACAATACAATCCTAGTAATCGTGGACTTATTCTCCAAGATGGCGCATTTCATTCCACTCAAAGGCTTGCCAACAGCAACAACTCTGGCCCGAGAATTTCTCGAAAACATTGTCCGACTGCACGGTTTTCCTTCAGTTCTAATTTCGGATCGAGGTAGTCAATTTATTTCTCATTTTTGGCGAAGTTGCTGTCGGTCGGCTCAAATTGATGTGAGACTATCGACCAGTCACCACCCTCAAACCGACGGACAAACAGAGAGGACCAATCAAACTCTGGAACAGTATTTACGCTGCATGCTGCAACAAACTGAAAAAACTTGGAAAGATATCCTTTGGATAGCCGAATATGCCTACAATAACTCTGTCCACTCGGGAACTGGGAAAACCCCGTTTTTTCTTTTATACGGCAGTCACCCTCGAACCTCGGAGTTGGATCCACTCCAAGATCTTGGAACACCAGCAGTAGACTACCTGCATTCTACAATCACCCAAGCCTTTAAGGAAGCCGTTTCTCACCTTCAAAGGGCTAAGGAACAATACAAGAAAGGAGCAGATCAACATCGGAAGGAAGCCCCCCAATATCAAGTAGGAGATCAAGTCTGGTTATCCACCAAATATCTACCTCTAAAAGGACCACGCACATTCAACCCAAGATACCTTGGTCCCTATTCCATTACTACTATAGTAAACCCAGTAGCGGTCAAGTTGGACTTGCCCCCTCACATGAAGATACATCCGGTCTTCCACGTCTCTCTATTAAAACCCATGAAACCTCAAACCCGACTAACTAAATCTCCAAAACCTATCCTAGTTGATGGAGAACTCGAGTTTGAAGTCAAAAGCATCCTGGATTCCAAGATCTCCAAATCTAAACTATTTTACCTAATTGACTGGAAAGGCTACGGCCCCCAAGAAAGATCCTGGGAACCTGCAGAATATGTCCACGCTCCTCGTCTAATCAAAAGATTTCATCGAACATTTCCTGACAAGCCCAAACCCCCGGAGAAGCCCGGTTTGGGAGGGGCCTTGAGAGGGGGTGCTGTCATGATCTCTGCTTCCAAAAGGTCAGGACTCACCCAACTCCCTTGGAAGCAGACCCATAACTCAGGTTCCGAGTGCCAACCAGTCCCAATTGGGACCTTTTGGACCCTGTCCTGGCGCCAGTGGCACCAGGCTCATAAATATGCCCAGTCCCAGCGCTGGAAGCGCCGGGCTCATAATGCTTGGGTGGACTTACCTGCAGCAGACCATGCTGCTTACTTACCTGCCAGTTGAGCCTCTGATCCTCTTCTGTTTGGGACTACTTTTCCTGTTGGGTGGGGCAGGAGCCACTCCCTAGGTTCAGAACACTGGAACTCTTCTGGAAAGCAGGAACTCTTTTCTTACCTAGGCGAGGCTGTGGAAGGAGACACCTAAGCACTACAGGAGGCTATTTAAACCACACCCGATGGATGAATCTTGCTTTGCGTTATTCTGCATCCTCTGCAGCAGAACGCTCATCGTGTCTTCTGCATCTGATCCTGGGCCTAAGGGAAAAAGGCTTACCATCCTGAATCCAGTCTTCAGCAACACCTATAAAGACAAGAAAGAACAGGTTAGCACTACGGTCTTCAGTGACAGCGCATCTCTTACCTGGTCCATCGGCTGTCACCAACGCCTCGCGCTGCATTCCGGCATCTGAAAGACAAAAGCTTACCAACTCTTTGCACGCTCCGGAGGCCTTCGGCGCTGCATCCCGCATCTGAAAGACAAAAGAAGGTGCGTTTAAAGACATTGGGTAACTTTATTACTCGCGTGCCATTACTCCTTCCCACGCCGAACCCAGTGGGTATTCCGGCACCCTTCAGCAGCTCCGAACTTGTACCTGCAAGATAAAAGGACAGTTAGTGCGCATCGTGAAGAAAGCAACAAGCGCTTACTTACGTGCTTCTAGGCGCTTCTATTCCTCACACGGGTTCCATCCTCAACTCACTTCAGCCCGTCATCCGCCATCGGCGGAACCCTGCAAAACAAGAGACATCATTACAAAAGACTTTTAAAGACATTTGAAATACTCGGAACTTACCGTTCGTGCAGTAAACGACGGACAGCAGTCCTCTGAGGTCAAGAGGCCTGCACCCTTATCCAGTGAAGAAACTGGTTACGGCACCCTGCCCCGAGGCAGATGGAGAGCTCGGCGTTCACTTACCTAAGGTGAGAGCGTTAACCTTTGGGGTTCTACAGGAGAAGAGAAAGGGAAGAAGAGAGAGACACCCAATAACCCCAGTTCATTAATCCCATATTTTCTATCTGCAGACATCTTACTCTTCGAGTCAGACATACAGTGCACAGAGGTTCAGCCCAAAGAGCCAACCGTGTGTTACACATCACCTTTGAAGATACGGTATTCGCCCAGTCAAGACCGGCGCCTCTGCGGGAATCAGGTGAGCGTTACAATCATGATACATTAATAGAGGGACACCCCGGTATTGCCAAGACAGAGGAAAAGGTGAAACGACAATTTTGGTGGCCCTCTTGGCGAAAATATGTTAAATCTTTTGTGATATCCTGTGGTGTTTGCGCCTAAAATAAAAGTCAAAAGAAAAGACCAGCCGGTCTCCTTCAACCTCTAGACATACCACCAGCACCCTGGCACACCCTATCAATGGATTTTATTACGGACCTGCCTCTTTGTTCGGGGTACAATACAATTCTGGTAATTGTGGATTTGTTTTCCAAAATGGCCCACTTTATTCCTTTGAAAGGTTTACCTTCAGCTTCTGTCCTAGCCAAAGAATTCCTCAAAAATATTGTCTGGCTACATGGATTTGCATCTATACTAATCTCTGACCAGGGAAGCCAATTCATTTCCCACTTCTGGCGCAAATGTTGTCAAATGGCGCAGATCGACGTAAGATTATCGACCAGTCACCACCCTCAGAACGATGGTCAGACCGAGAGGACAAATCAGACCCTTGAACAGTACTTACGGTGTATGTTACAGCAATCTGAAAACAACTGGAAAGACATTCTTTGGATAGCCGAATACGCATATAATAATTCGATACACTCTGGAACTGGCCACAGTCCTTTTTATACTTTGTTTGGGCATCACCCTCGAACCTCAAACCTTGACTCACCTCAGAACCTCGGAATGCCTGCTGTAGAACATCTGCATTCTACAATTACCCAAGCCTTCAAAGAGGCAACTACGCATTTACAACAAGCCAAGAGAAAATACAAGGAGAATGCTGATCTTCATCGGAGTGAAGCACCTCCGTATCAGATTGGGGATCAAGTGTGGTTAGCTACCAGACATTTACCGCTCAAAGGGCCTCGAACTTTTAACCCAAAATATCTGGGACCTTATTCTATTACGGCAATAATTAACCCAGTGGCTGTTAAACTTGATTTACCAGCTAATATGCAAATTCACCCTGTTTTTCATGTGTCACTTCTGAAACCAGTGGTACCCGGAACCCGACTACTCAAACCTCCAGAACCTATTCTAATAGATGGGGAGCCCGAATTCGAAGTGAAGAACATTTTAGACTCAAAAATGTTTAGGTCAAAACTGCTCTACCTAATTGATTGGAAGGGGTACGGACCTCAATAGAGGTTGTGGGAACCCAGCAACCATGTGCATGTACCTCGATTAGTCAGGAAATTCCACCAACTCTTCCCAGACAAACCAAAACCCAGGGAGGGAACAACCTTGGAAGGGGCTTTGGGGGGGAGTGCTGTCATGATGCCCGCTCCCGGGGAGCCGGTTCAAGCCCGGCGTCCCCGAAAGCGGACATCCAGTCCCCAAGGAAGGACCCAGCAACCCCATATAGGGGCCCTTTGGACAGTGTCGTGGCGCCTATGGCGCCAGGCTCATAAAAGACATCAGTCCTGGTGCCATAGCCGCCAGGCTCATTATGGGAATGCTTCGGTGCACTTACCTGATGCAGACCATGCTGCAGGATCCCGGCCTCCTTGAGGCCTGAAAGGAACTACTTTACCTGTGGGACTAATTTGCCATCCGGGCGTGGTCGGGGAAGGATACATACCTGATTGGAGGAAGGATACATACCTGGAACTTCTTCCAGGGCTATTTAAACCCCACCCAAACAGCCACACGTGCTTCGCGTTGTTCTGCATCTAGCAGCTGGACGCTCACCGTGTCTGCTCCTGCATCCTGACTTCTGCCACGCCTGCCAGCATCCTGGATCACCTGCAAAGGAAGAGAAGAAGAGAACAGAAGAAGGAAAAGTCCTTACCTGCTAAATCCACATCCCAGAGACATCTCGCCGACAATCCTGAAAAGGAAGACTTTAATTTAAAAGCTCATCGCGTCGATCACTGCAGCGCCGCATTCCACTCACCTTTACAGGGTGCCTCCATGTTCAGCAGCGATCATCCGGATTCGCAGTCACGCCCCAGCGCCTAGGGAGAAAAACACCAGAACAAAAGGTGAGAGAGAGAAGGGAATAAGGAAAGCTAAATCTCCATGTTAAGACTTACCTGTTGATTCATTCCCTCTTCATTTCGGGTCCGCGCCGCATCCTGGCATTTCCGGACCCCGGCCGCTAAGGGGAAAAAGAGACATCAGCGTTAATGAGCGAATGAAAAGACATTACCAAAAAACGCTCATTAAAGACTTACCTGATTTCTACAAGGATTTCACCTCTCATCTCGGGTCGGTGCCTGTTCCCCGGCATTCCGTACCCCGGCCCCTATGGGGAAAAAGACACTAGCATTAGTACATTAATGCATGGACACAAGGGGAACCTCTTATCAAAAAAACTTACCTGGAAGCCAAGCAAGTTTGGTTCTCACCAATCTGAAAATCCAGTGAAGTAACTGGATACCAACGCGCCCCTGCATCAGAAGCAGGATGGAGAGCTCGTCCTTCCAGACCCTAAGGTGAGACGATACGAGAAATCACAGAAGGGTTTCAAGGAGGGTGAGAGGGGAAAGTGGGAGGCCGATTGCATTACCCCGCAGACAGTTAATCCCCTATTTTCGCCAACAGAAGGATACTTCTGCGAGCCAGACAAGCCAGATTTGGGGGCCCGGTCCAGTCCGTCTTCCGAACCCTGCGCATCACCTCAGAAGAGGTCACAGCAGCGCGAACCAGGCCAGCGCCTCCGTGGGAGTCAGGTGAGCGTAACAGGTATTCATGGGTGGTGTTTTCTAACTGTGTGTGCTCATCAGCCACATCATTCACATTGATCATTATCTTCATCCCAATAGCGTTCTTTGCTTTTTTCTTACATTGTCCTATGATTATTCTAGCAAGACTAACACTAGTATTGCTCCTAACATTTTGAAGGCATTTTCCATCCAGGTTGGACCCCACAAGAACAGAGATGAAAACCAGTCTTCATCTTCAGTCTCATCTACTTTTTCCACCATTTTCAAATGCAGAGTTCACAACATAGACATTGCTTCTGTTAAGGTTCCATTTTCCCCATCATGGGCAGGTATAAAAATGTGCAGCAAGAAGGCAAGAGTTGTGCACACACGCCTCCTTCCATTGCTATAATTAGGTCCAGAACATACCTGTTCTGCAGGTTTATGAGCCTTATGGCCTTCAATTCTTCTTTAATCACATTAAATCCTTTTATCATCATGTTAATTGTTTGCAGCAGTTCCCATCTGGTGATTTGTAACTATTTGGCATTTACTGCAGCTTGATGTTCTGGAAGGAATTTAGCTGTAAATATCACTACTTTCCTACCAAACAATGTTTGCTCATATGGAATGTTCTGATAAGCTTTCATTTTGCCATAAAATAGTTCTCTCTTTTCTGTCTTTTCTGTCGGGTGAGGTTGAGCAACCTCTTCTTCGTTTGGTGCACATCGATTTTCGGAAAGTCATTGATGTGGAGATCACTTTGGGGGATCACCAATGCAGGAACATGTATTATTAGTAAAGAGCATATTCATCTCCAATTTTTAGGTAGCTTCATATAAGATTTGGATCCACAGACCCAATAGTGGTCCTTCAGCACAGCAGTTACTCCTGTAATTCCTGGCACATGAATGATTTGCTTGCAACCTTTATTTTATCAAACTTTTGTCAGACCCCTGTTTCTAAAATGTAGTGTAGCATTCTTCATGGGCAGTATGGATACAGGTCCTGCTTCATCTTCAACCCATGTTAATAACTTTGCATATTTGGCCCAATCCTTAAGACACTCGCCATTCACTATTTGCACTACCTTCACTGGTGCTGTCATCAATAAGTGTGCACTGCATCCCAACATTCTTGCTTCCCATCCTTACTGGTGGCTACTTGTCCATATTGCAATTAGCTGAGGTATCTACCATCATCCTGGCAATCCTGGTGTTTCCCATGTATCTGCACAATTCAGGCTCTGGTGTTCATCTATCCTCATCTCTCCTCCAGTCAGATCACTAAATGAGTACAGGAGCATTCTACTATTCCAATCCAGATGCTTTATCATCGCCTGTGTTTTTATTTAAGCATCTTCATATGGGAATGTCCTTTTTGACATCCATTGTAGGGTTGCCCATTTAACTTCAAATTGTCCTCTTGTCATGCATGCTGCTAGATGGTTTCATCATGCGTCATGTATAGTTATTTATCTCACTATAAATGTTTTTGCTGCACTCTTGGCATAAGGGATGAGAGAACATACAAAGCAGCTCTCATCTGATGCCCTTCTCCCCACCTCACTCATGTGCTGGTAAGACATGTTATTTTTTTTAAATGAGCTGAATTATCAGGGTATGTATTTATATCCTGATAATCTTCTCCAGCATCCCTCTGTACTCAGTTAATTTGTTTGGAAATCTCAGGGAAAATGTCACTCATGCTTTTGTGAAGGATAGAAAGAGATATTTCATTGTTGAATACTTCATTTAAATTGTAAAACATAATTTCATGAAATGCTATAAGCATAAGGAAGCAAAGAGAACACATTGTACACAATTTGGGTACAAGAAGTATTTCAAAAGAATTCATGTGTCTAAATGTATCCTGTGCAGTAAGCAGCCTTCTTGCTAGCAATTTGTATATTACATAATGGAAGATTCCCATTTTCCTTTATCAATGTTCAGTTCCTATTACTTTTTATAATAACCACTCCTTTTTATAACAAAAATTGCAATAGTATTGCAATGACGATCCTGCAAATAATGGGACTGTTTTTAAGATTTCCAAAAAAGGTGGCAACATCAACATTTCATCTCACTAGAGCTCGATAAGATCGAAGTATATAAGTGAAAACAGCATACAAGAATCTGTGCAATGTTAAAGGGAGCATAAAGCGTTGTGTGTGTTCTTCCTTTTCTGTTTTCAAAACATTGGGCCTCATTACGACCCTGGCGGTCCCGTAATAAATGATGCCGGTACGGGACCGGCACCGTTCATTACGGGATGATTAATTACAAGGTCCCCTAGCGGGACCCTGATCAGAGGTCTGGTAAAACAAGGGGGTACTCTCATGCAGTATCCAGTAACCAACTCATGAGGAATCAGGTGGTGATCTTAGCCAGGCTGATTTATCAAAGTGTATAGGGCAAGGGGTAGGCAATGTAGCCATGCTTCCTTCTAAATCATCTTTATCTTGGCGATCCTCTCTTTAAGGAGTCCATTTAATCGCTCACAAACACAATGTGCATGGGTGTGATAAGCTGATAGAAAAGTAATTTGTTCAAACATCTCATTTACAAAATGCGGCCCATTATCAGACCTCAGGACTTCGCACACACCCCATCTATGAAACACCTCATGTATGAGAAATTTGCAAGCACATATGCATAACGTATATCTGTAGCCAATGCATGTTTTCAGCATTTCCACATAATCTATATGCAGCTGCTGAAGAGGACCATTGGGACAGGGTATTGCTCCTCTCACTGTTCGCAAGGTATGCCCTGTTGTGAATTTCTGATAGACAATGCAATTCACAATAAACTGTGCAACGTTTTCTAATACAATATAAAAAGACTGCACTAGTATCATGCATTTTGCCAATGAAAATGTATCGCATGATTTGACATTGAAAAACATTCATCCTGACATTGCAGTGCATACAGCCAACACGTTTTTTGACACAGCGTCTTTTTCAAGGCTGCCAATGAATCAAAATGATAACAGAATGTATATAACCATTGGTTAGATAACATAACATTATGAACAGAAATGTGATTACTGAGAAAAAATACACATATATACATGCCAGTGGTAGGATGGGTATGCAGACAAGGATTACAAACGAGACACAGGGGAAAAAGAAACCAATTTTGAATTGGTTTTTACCATAATAAATTGAATGCATCAAAATAATACTTTGTGTCTCGTGAGTGAAACGTACTTGCTGCTAGGCTTAAAAAAATACATGACATGCCTGTTATTCTTGTCTGTACACGCGTGGAGCACCCTAATGCTGGTACATGCATAAGCATTTGCTTTGTGCAGTGAGTCCATCCTGTTTTAATTTCACTACTGCCGATCCCGTATGCCTTTTTCCTGTTGTTTGATCAATTTTTGAAGAACCATAAATGAAAAGAATTTCCCCCCTCCTAGAGTGTTGGCTATAACGTGGTAAATATCATAAAACTCAGTAAACGTTGTGCAATCATGTACATATTACTCCTTTTCTACTGGTTCTGCTATGGATATCACTGGATTCACTACTCTTTATCTAACAAAAGTGTTCGCTGAGTTTGAGATGATCACCTCATAAGCTGACTCTCTTTGAGTAGGCAATGTGCTTTTAGGTTGCTCCAAAATGGCAAATAAGTAATGCCCGATGTATAAAGTTATTGAACACCCCATTGTAATACATTCAGCTTTTTCAATTGCAAAAGCAGCAGCAGCTAATGCCTGTTCGCAATGGTAATGCCCATGCACCATTTACATGCAAGAGAGGGGTGTCTACCCTCATTCATAAAAAGCTGCCCTTCACCTTATTGAGTACTCTGTCCAACCAAGATGGGTGCAAATTCAGTGCTGCCTGGGGGTGGGAGGGGCGCACCTATCAATTACGTAAGTAACGGGGGGATGCAATGGGAAAAATTGAAGTGTTCACTCCTGGGGTGAGGACATCATTGACTGCTGTATTATTTAACCTATGCGCAGGTGTAGCAGGTGAAGTCCATGGGGAAGAGTGGGATTGGGGGTATAGAGTAAGGCATGGGGAGGGAGGGTACACGGGGGATAGGAATAAGGTGCAGGAGTAGTGAGTATACATGGTAGTATAGCACAATGTGAACAGTACAAGAGCCATTTTTGAGTATAGGCCTAAGGTAAGTAAAGAATGTTTCTATTTTCAGCTACAGGCCCCATGTCCTGGGTGAACATGAATTTCTCGAGTGCTCGGCTTAAGGCAGTGTGCTGGAGAAATGTTGCAAGTTGATGATTTCCACGAGAACTTAGCGACAGGGCAATGGGACCAGTGGATACTTTTGGCACCTGGGAGCTAGCTGGGAATTTGTAGGAGTTAGACATTAAATACAGTCAAATAAAAATCAAGGTAGGGTATGAGGTTTCAAGTCGCCATTGGTAGATGAGCCTGGGAAGAGGACTGATGGGCGAGAGGGTGAGCAATGGGGAGCCAATCAACAGGAGAGGTTTTGGTGTCCCAGGGTGCAACAGTGTTTTGTGTCCTTGCTGATGTCTATGGGGTACCCTATTGGTCAGAAAATGTGTGAATGTCCCCACATTGCTCAGCTCGGGTGGTCTTGTGTATTTGATGGAAACTGGTCAATGGCAGATGAATAAAGTTCCAGTGGTCAGCACAATCACGTAATACTTTGTAACATGATTGCGGGCGGTGTGGAAAGGTTTGTGCGGTCACGAGGGGTGGTGTTCTGCAGTGGGATCAAGGAAAGCATGAACCATTTATGATCATTCAAGGTATGTCTGGATATAGGAGACTGACGCAGCCCCATCAATAAGCTTTTGTAAGGTATTATTACATTTTTCAAATGCAGGTTATGCACATTTTGTTGGTTATGTATAAAACCTTTGTTTGCTGTGGGCGGCATTGACAGCTCCCCTCATTCAGTTCAGTTCCGCAGGGCTGTTTGAACAATGCTTTACCAGCTGCTATTTGGGCCTAAATAAATTGCGTTACTTGCTGGTTGCTGTACACTCTTTCTTGGATTACTTTGTTGTTCCAGTCGTTACTTGCCTTGGAGGACCCCTGACAAAAGGGGATGCTTTTCAAGCAGTATGTCACCCTGCTGAATATTTATGGGCCGGCTGATGTTAATGCTGGCTTCTTTTCTCACGTCCTGACACAGAGTGCCCCTACATGGCCATTGATTTTCGGGGAAGGGGATTTTAATATTGCCCTGGCACAGCACCGGACAGACAGCCGCCTTGCTCAACCCATGCGATGCTTCCTGGAAAAACACAGGCTGTTCTGAGTTTGATGGATGAATTCCAGTTGTGAGATGTGTGGAGGGAGCTGTATCCCGAATGGCGAGATTTCTGTTTCTGCTTGAACCATCATGGGAGCAATGCCCGCCTTGAATATTGGCTGCTCGTCTCACCAATGCTGTCCGTGGTAGATCAGTGCAAGATCCAACCCATCACCATTTTGGACCATGGCCCAATAGTACTCGAAATGTCGTTCCTGATGGTGCAACTTCATGCCTGCCCTGGAGATTAAACTATGGTACCCTACAAAATCCAGATTTTAGCACATACACTAGTTCTGGGAGGACAATCTGACTGAGGGTTTCACAGCGCTGAGATGCTGGGACACTTTTAAAGCCTCCCAGAGGGAGCATTGTATCACTAAATGGGTCTTTATATTGAAGGGTGGCAGCAGTGCAAACAGCAGCACCAGATGGACCTCCAGTGCATGGAGCAAGCACATAAGGCCTCACAATCGTCCTCTGCTGGGTAGAATTAAAGTCTGCAGGAAGGGACTTAAGGATTGCACCACGCAGAGAGCCCAGATATTCTTTGCCAAATGCGCCGAGAACTTTTTTAAAAATAATAATCACCCTCTCTGACCCATGGTGTTCCTCTAGAGGGGACGCAAGTGGGCACAGCTCATTAAAGCTGTTAAATCCAGGTCAGGAATGCTTCTTACTGACACTAAGGCAATTATTGATCGCGTTGTGGACTTCTATCAGGAGCTCTATGCAGAAACATCTATTTAAAAAGCCGGGGTGGTCCGGGCCTTTCTCGAGAAGCTTGACCTGCCACTTTGTCAGAAGAGGATTTAAGTCTATGGAATGCCCCTATCGAGGAGAGTGAGGTGGTGGCGGCAGTGGCAGGATTGACTGGAGGAAAAGCTACCAGCTCTGACTGCCTCCCAATCGATCTGTATAAGATGCTATTAGATAAGGAAGGGCTATGGAATTCCTTCCTAATTCTCTCCTGAGGGTTAATATAATTGTTTTCCCGAAGTCAGGAAAATATCCTACTGAATGCAGAGCATATAGATAAGTATCCCTTATCAATACAGAAGCAGAAATTCTGGCCAAATGCTTAGCACACCCGCTGGATCAAATTCTTCCTAAGCTGGTCCATCCAGACCAGACCGGGCTCATTCCGGGTTGGCACTCATGCGATAATATGAGACACGTCTTAAACGTAGTTGAAGCGGAAACAGACCAGTACGATATTATTCTATCCATCGATGCCAAGAAGGCGTTTGACAAAGTCAAATTGGACTATATGTTTGCAGTTTTGCAGACTTTCAGCATTGAGGGATACTTCCTGGACATGGTGGGGTTCTTGTATTGCCGCCCAAAGGCATAGGTAGTTACCAATGAGCTCACCTCATCTCCCTTCTGGCTTTACTTGGGTACGCAATGGCGCTTTCCCCTGTCACCGCTCCTCCACACTTTAGCCATTGAACCCCTGGCGGCTAGGATTCAATGGGACCCTGATATAGGGGGCATCTCCAGGGATGGGATCGAACATTGCATCTCGTTATATGCGGATGATGTCCTTGTGTATTTGGCTAAGTGGCAAGCTAACCATCCCCGGATCCAGTCTATTTTGCGCAGTGTCAGTCCGATTGCGGGATATAAAGTAAATTATGACAAATCGGAGGTGCTGCCACTATGGTTAGGCGGAAACCTGTGCAGTTCCCTCTGGGACCACTGCAAAAGATTTAGGACTACAGGTGTTTGGCGGTGAACCCACTTGGTAGCAGTCTGTACCACACAGATTCACTTGGTAGCTGTGGCTGTGCAGTCAGACTTCCCTCAAGAAGAGTTGAGCATTATGTGGAGTATACAAAATAGGGCAATCCTTCACAGCAAGACAAGCAAACACGCAACGAGGCTTAGGGTAAAGATATTAAGGTATTTATTTATAACGAAACATCTATGAAAAACACTATGGCACTTTCACGGCAAACAAATCAAACACAATTACTCTACGAAGAAGAAACGATCAATCCCCCTAGCAATATCTCGACAAGTCTAGGTTCTACCGGCACCACTTATTTACAGACTGAGGTGTATACCTCAACCTAGATGACACTTGAATATTAGTTAGGATGGGAGAGAAAAAGATAGGCAGGTTACGAAATCAACGCAGTTCAATACTTCACGGGTAAAATGCACGGCAAGAAGGCAAGAATCACAAGTTCAGAGGCCAGGCCCACTCGGAGAGAGGCAAGGCGCTATGTCCCGAAAAAGTCTCTAGTGGAGATGCATTCAAGTCTTTGTAGCAAATTGTTATCGGCAGATTGAACCAGTTCAGAACAATAAATGAGAAAAGCTTGGAGGCGACCCAACGGAAAGGAGAGGATTAAGACACCTCACTCAATCCGATCGAAAGGGAAGCCAGGCGGACACGGTACCTTGTTGTGGAGGGCAGCTCCTGTGGGGGCAGTTGTTCCTGGTGGTGGATGCACGTCGGGTCTTTGCCAAGAGTAGAGAGGTTCTCGTCGTCGAAGAAAAGTGAAGTCCGGTGCACCACCAGGGAAGAGACCAGCCGCGGAGTGCTCCGTCACAAGGCACCACCTTTTGGTCGCGGTACAGGGGTAGTGGCTATCCGGTTGCCGAGGTGCTCTGCACGGGCAATTCGACCACTGCGTCCTGAGGCGAATAAAAAGCAAAGGGGACTGGTTGTTCCCACAAGTCAGGGGAAGAGACTCTCCGGCAGGGAGATCTCCTCTGTCATCGGGAAGTGGTGAGTCGGCTCAGCAGGGCTCCACCGGAGGTGTCGTCGTTGCAGGTCGGCTCAGCGTTACCCTCGTCGGATTCTTAGGTCCTGTGGCGACTTCTGAAGATCCAGTCCCAAAAGCCCTGCCTTTATGCAGAAAACCCCCATTCATTCAGCCTAGCTGTCAATCAACACATGCTAAGCGGTGAGCGGGAAGGCTCACCACTTGGGCCAATCACTCCAGAGTGCGACCGGAGTTGGCAAGGCAACTCGGTCCAGGGTGCCTAAACCCCCTCCCACACCCCTGTGGTAACCCAGACAGAATGGCACCACTTTGGAGGGTCTCTGTACAGAGCCCGCCAAAAGTGGAACAAAGAGCTCAACCTTTGGTTTAGGAGTCACAGAGACGAACACAGACGCCATTTTACAAACCGAGTTCTGGCAGAAAATACCATCCGATAAACCTATTTAAGATAAGTAGATCGGTGGTACGTTAGAGATTAACGAGAAAAAGTATCAATCTCCAACAATGGGACGAATCCCAAAGGGTTAGGTTCGGGGTCGAACATAACAAGTAGTTTCCACTGCCACCAGCCAAAACTCGACGAGGGGGACGGACAGTGCCCCCTCGAGTAACAGGTCCAGGAGTTATCGAATTACCCCTACTAGTACGTCCACAATAAGATGGTTTGTACTAGTCCTGTAAGTAAATTTAGGTCTAGTAAAGCCAATGGTGACTTTACATGCCCGGGGAGACAGTAGTCAGTCCCCGGGTATGGAGTCTATGGTGGAGGTCTGCTAGGACGTCCCAGTGTTACGGCACGTAGGGTGCAGTGTAACACACATAGAAAAACATATGAGACCCTATGGAGTAAAAGACCCCATAGCCCATAGAACACATTGACATTCAAAGGAATTACACACATACATGTCCAAGAGTGGGAGGAAAAGAGACTCACTCTTGGCAGGATGGAAAAAACAAACTCCCGAAATCCAGCAAAGCTGCTGGGGGACTCACTAAGTTAGGAAATTCAGCCTAAACAGAGAATTCTCCCTAACACTGCCACTATGCACTGATATTCCTTTGGACACCGGGGGACTGTCCCTGGTTAGGTTAGAGATGGCTGCCATCAAATACTTGGGGATACCTGTGGACTAATCAATGGGAATTGGATCCATGTGGTTTCTTACAGTGTAAGGAACAGAGAAATTCAATACAAAATCATTTAAATGTATTATTACATGCCGACTAAAATGGCAGTAATAAAACTGCTGACGTCCACTGATTGCTGGAGGGGTCTGGATGGTGGGGGACCTTAGGGCGCATGTTTTGGTCCTGCTGGTAATCCAGAGATTCTGGGGCTCAGTATAGGAGGGAGTGGGTCAAATCCCGGAAGTGCCATAGTTGTTAGAACCCAGGGCTATGTTATTCGGGTTTGTAGTGCAGAACGGGCATGATGACAATAATGTAATCCGCCTTCTAAATACAATGTTGTTTGCTGCCAGAAAGACCATTCTTATTCAATCGAAGCTCCCGATGGGCCCGTCCAGGAGTATGTGGGAAGGGCTTGTTTCAAGCCAGTGTGTGCATGAGAGGCAGACGTATGTGACTCGATGGGCAATGGTGAGAGCATGGCAGCTCTGGGTGTTTTGTGATCAGTATACATGATCTAGCCGCGGATATCCCCGATGACAATACTTCGCTGAGTTACAGTTGGGGTGTGGGAGGCAGGGAGGGGAGTGTGAGGACAGTGGGGCGCAAGTCGTCAACTACACAGCGTTTTGTGATTGTCATTGTTTACATTTCCCGCTGGGTTATTTCTCTCTTGGTCTTTCCTCCCCTATGAGTATGAGTATGGTTTGTGCAATATATTTTCTACTTCTATGTGTGTTTACTTTTGCCCACTATCCCTAAAACTCTCGGCCTAGATTTTGTTCCTTTCGATTTACATGTGTTGTTTTATTATATTCCGTGTCTTGTTCATTTCTTGGTTAATAAAAAAGGTTCAAATAAAAAATAATTAAAAAAAGACGTGAAATTTGAAATCTTGCGCTATGACAATAACTTTTAATATACATATTTATTTTTGTTGAACAAGGGATGAATATAACTGAAATGAAGCATTGTATTCAGAAATGATTCACGGTATTGTGCTATATGGGTGAACAGGTAGTTCTCCTAGTTATGTGAGACCACTGTCCTAATCCTTACAGCTCGGTTAATTTGTGCTAGGTTATCATAGATGACAACATGCCCTATTCCCCTCAGGGAATGCCAGTTAATCTTGGTTTTGTGGTCCTAAATTATTTTTGAAGAAATACAGGACTACAAGCCCCAGAATGCAAAGTTAAAACAGGACTGGGCTAGCATGTCCCAAATATGGGTTATGTTGGCACATGCGCATTACCATGACATTAGGACTGCACAATAGGAACAACAACTTGTTTGTAAGCTACAGATCAACTGCCAGGTCACTTTGTGACACATTCATAAGTGTGATCTTCACACCAGCCCTACTGGTGGCACTACATAGTTGTATGCTGGATTGCTGGATCAGTGGGTTAATGTATCCAATACAAGGATATTTGTGTGAGCTCATGTTCACACGTTTAATTCCCAGCATATCCGCTCAGCTTGTCATCCTTTCCCAGGTTGTTAAAATGAGTACCATTGTGTTGGGTAACAATAAACATCTGCTATCTGTCTATAGCATCAAGATACCCCTGGGGGAGGGAGGGGCATGTGCTCTACAAATACGCCTGTTATGTTATTTATGTAACTGTTAACCTTCCCCATTCTATTTGAGCTCCTTATGCAGGCAGGGAAGCATTCAGGAGTCGATCTCATAGCCATGAGTTCTCAAGTGCAGGGCCAAATCAATCCGATTCAACTCATGACCGTCAAAACCTCTTTAGAAATGGAGGACTGGTTTCAAAACTCAATGGGACATGGTTTAGCAAAGGAAGAGCAGTTCATGTCAAACCTTTTAGACCCCCATTCTCAGCAGAGTTAGGGTCTCTCTGATGTTTGCAAGCTTAAGGAAGATTGCAGCATCCAAGGCACTCCAAGAGCGGATACCCTGAACACTTTTAGTAATAAAGGTTGAATCCGGTGCTTCTGACTGGTGCTATTTTACCAGCAGCTTTCAGACTACTGAAAGGGATTGCCCAGGTTCCGTGAGTAAATGAAAGTTGATGAGAAGCCTTTGAGCCCAATGCGAACCGATCAACTACAATCCTCAGGGACAATGTTCTGCAGCGCGGGATAGAGCCATCATTCATAAGGACACATGTTCTTTGATGATCATAGACCATGAGGAGAGAATAGGCAGATGAAATGGGGTTGCGTGATTATAGTGAAGCTACACCTGGGTACCGGACAGGGGAGCCAATTTATGAATTTCCCCAGGTGGTGCCGGTGTGCAGATTTTAAGGTTGTGGCATTGACAGGGTATTGAGGATTGGTTTTCCGGGGTGCCCAGGGCACCTGCGTACAAGACTTCCCTGGTGCTGGCGTAATTTCGTGCGAGTAGGATGCCTAAATAAGGAAACAAGAGGGGTAGAAAAAGACAAGAAATGGTGAAGTTAGTGTGAGAAGCTCGAGCCACTGAACCAGATGGGCTAGGTCTGGGGAAAACGAGGTCTGAATGAAGGTGACTGCAAGAATACATTGATGTTAGAGGGTGGGGGTGTTTGCATCATGGAGGGCATGCAGATAGATTAGAGGTAAAGGGGTAATGCAGTGGAATGTGATGTCATATGCTCTTCCTCTTAAAGTTTATTCGCATTCCTCCATTGACAATAAATACAATATATCAATACACATGTACACAATTATATAATCATGGCTCACAATCCAAATACACCAGCATCACCGAAATTCCCTAAAATTCCACCTTAAAAACATACCCTAAAATGCATTTCCACACCCAAGTTTATTTTGAGTATTCTCTCCTTTAGAGCCTGGTCTAAATACAAAATGAGGTCAAAAAGAAACTACGGGTCAGTGCAGTTAAAAATCAAAGCCATGTAGGAGTTCTTTTGACATATATATGCATGTTCGGGAATTCGAGGGAGTTGGCTTTGGTGAGCTGTGCAACATTAGACTGGTGAAGATGTGTATGTCGCTAGCCATGGTCGTATGTGTCTATTCGCCTCAGAAGCGGCCAGCTTGCACACTGTAGACCATTATTGCACTGGAGGAAGACAGTAGCAAACGGGAAGATGTTGACTACAAAGTGAGGATACAATGAATGTTGGGCCTTCCAAATATGGGCCCTCTGAGAGCCAGAAAGAGAAATTCCCTGAAACAATAAGAGTGGGTGGGAGGCGGTGGGGAGGCGGGCCGGGGGGTGGCCGGCTTCCCTATCTTGAAAGGCAATAGATCCATTTTAAGTTTTCGAAATAAACACTGCGACAGTATGGGAGTGATTCTCGCATTGCTACTCCCGTTTAAAGTAAATCATGTTTTTTTTTCTGTAAATCACCCGCGTCATTCCTGCATTTAGGGTTTTGTCATTTTCTGTAGAAAAATATTAATTTTCTATATGTCATTTACTGCACAGGATGAGCAGTCTGATCACATCACACATTATGTAAACTAATAGCAGGACTAGCTGTTACATGCTAGGCATACATAGCACCAGAGAACAAAGTCCCATCTGGAGCGCCGTCTGCATGTTCCTGTAAGCCGGAAGGCTTGACCTCACGTGTATGATAGAGCAGAACACGCTAAGTGGAAACACCGTGCACAGAAAGCACGTGCCCGGGGGAATCAATGCCTCCATTGTGTGCACTACACATCCACTTCCCCATTACACACACACACACCCTTCAAGAACAGCTAAGCCTCCCCTGCAGCGCCATATCCCAGGTCATAAACAATGACCCTGCACCGGGCAAGTGGCAGGGCATAGGTTAACCAATTAATGGTACTCATATAATTATATCACACCTTAGGCTGTTCCACAACGCTGTAATTAACAGCAATGTGCAGCACAGTTAATGGGTTTATTGGGGAAATGTCACTGTTGGAGTGAAAATGGCCTCCAGCTCGCCAGGTGAAGGCTCTGCTTCCTGTAAGTGACTGGGGTGGGTTCAGATCATTCATTTAAAAGCTGCAATGCGGGACCGCCTTTTCAGCAGAGTGGCATAGATGGGTAAGCAGGTGGGCATTGTGGAAAGATTCCCTGTAGATGAGATAGCTAGTAAAATGGAGGATACCATTTAAGACACATTATCACCCAGCTCATGGGGTGCAGCCAATCATTTCACTTGGATGGCAGGCAAAATACAGCTATACTGGCCAACAATTTAAGCAAAGTGAAGTCTACTCTACCCAGGTATTTAAGTGGGCTGGCGCTTGCCGCGGCCAAGCCTGGCAGTCTCCAGAAAGGGCTGCCTAGCTGGTGCTCTGCCGGGGCTCATCCCCGACTAGCCCCATCCATGCAGACACTTCAGGCAGCCTGTGTAACCAAAGCGCTGCAGGTTACAAGGGCTGCCTGCAGGTGTCAGCACTTGGGATTAGAAAAAAATAAAAGGCATGGCCTTTTTACATTTTTACATTGAATAGTTTTCTTTAAAAATGTGTTTATTTTTACATCGATCTGCCATATAAATACCCTGTGATTTTTGTGTCCCTTCTTTTGTGCTTTTTCGTAGGATATATTTCTAAAGCTGTTAAATGCATGTCAAACTGCTTAATCACAAATACATATTTCTGTTACGCTGACAGAAGTGATTAGGAAAT
Source organism: Ambystoma mexicanum (assembly GCF_040938575.1). NCBI lineage: Eukaryota > Metazoa > Chordata > Amphibia > Caudata > Ambystomatidae > Ambystoma > Ambystoma mexicanum. The sequence continues at coordinate 240,457,353 of NC_090940.1, read as the reverse complement.
TACAATGTGGCTTCATGGGGGCCAACTTTTGCTTTTCACTGTGGGGATAGAAATTCCCCCACCCTCGCCCTGAATATAAGGAAGCTTGCAGCCCAACCCATCGCCTGGCAGCACACATTTTATAGCACTTGTTTTTTTTTTTTTATAAGGAATTGCAAAATGTCATAACATGTGCAGCCAGTTTTAAATATATAACTTCTTAGCAACAGTCTCACAACCTGCTGAGCTACCCTGGTGCCTTCTACGGTAGTGGATGACTATGGGCCCCTTAATGTGTTCAAAATCACTGCATTACTAACAGTTCACTTTGTGTACATGAATTCAAAGTCAACAGTATTTCATCTCCATCCACACTGACGCTGTGCTTATATTCACTGATGGTGTACCAGTAGCGGCTTCTCCATAATGGGCAAGGTTGTGACGACCCACGGCACCCTCACCCATAATGGAAGAGCCAGCCCAATGTAAACACTGAGCTCTCACTCTGCTACTTTATGCGGCTGAGGGAGCACTCATCGGCTTCCGCTTGACAGTTCTGTTCATCAGCTTTGCATATCCATTGAGCCAAGCAAAGCCAGCGCTGTTTTGCTTTCCCAACCTTGGATGGCCCATTGGGGATGCTAGCTGAGGAACTACATGTTTGTATTGGCAAGAAAGCACTCCTGCGCCTCCTCGAAAATACGAACGGAGCAGGGCACTTTGTCATCAGCGCTCTGGTTCATCCGTCCATGTTCACGAACCAGGAAGCACTCGCTGCGTCCTGGTTCAAGTCTGTGCTTCACAGGAGATGGAGCACTGGAAGGAAACATCAGGACTGTGGCATAAGGTACATTCATTTATTTATGTGTATGCTTGTGTTTTAAAAATGTACTTGCAGGGGTGGGGAGGAAGCCCCCCCCCCACAGCTCTTGATTGGTTCGGGTTCCCTCGCTAAGCTCCATCACACTGGCATATTTGCGCAAAATATTTAAGCCCCTCCAATTAAAAAAAAATCACCAGCTGCCACTCGGATGTACATTCAGACACTGAAAACTGCAGACAATTCAAACAGGGCAAAGTGATATTCCTACAACCAGTGCTAAAGAACCCAAGGTGCAGTTACCTCCTTGCCCCCCTGTGCTAAGCGCCTTTATGTGATAAACAGACTGTCCTTGATTTTCATTTGAAACTCAGGTATGAGTGACATCTGTCAATCTGAATCTTTTTGACCAGCTATTATTTAAAGCTGAGCTGGAAGTGAAGTCTCTACTACCAAATACCACTTCTAACTGGACATTATTTAAAGCTATGCTGAGAGTAATGTCTGCTCCAGTTTAAAGAATGCAGGCTTTTGCTGAGTGCATAGGGCATTTTTGCAACTGTTGAACATGAGTTGACTTTTTAGGATGTATATTGACTGGATGCAAAACGTTTTTTGTATTAAACCTACTCCGAACATGCTTAATGGCATATTTATTTTTTAGCCATCTCGGTAAAGTATAGGTATACTTAAACCAGTTTGGTTTGTGGACCCTTATTTGATGTGCCATCCCGCATCCCGCCGTGTAGTATTTGTGCCCCTTGGTTTGCCTCCCTAATACTGATTTCTAGTGATGCCACTGATTGCTGGCAATCTGTTGGCATAGCGTATGCTCTACGTGGTGGATGTCTAATGATGTACGTAGTGCGTGTGCTCAGCCAATAGAGGACCAGCAGTGTGAAAACCACTTTTGGGATTGGGTAAATAGGCTCTGCCTGACTTACTGTTGATGGAACAGAAGATCCTCACATGTCTCGCCTGGCCCCCTGCCATGACTGGCCTTGACTGCCCCCAACTGCCCATCATCACCAGCCTTCGCCTCCCAATGTAAGCTTGTAGCTGAAACTGGCAGATTGAGGGTGGGGACATGATCTCAGGCTGTACTGCACAGTGCCGCCATGCTCACATTTATTTGAGCATCATGGGAGGTGAGAGGGAGGGGGATGGTTGGAAATTAATATAAATTAATATGCCACCCTCCACCTTGGATTTCATTTTGTGGCAAAAATCTGATCTAGCTTAGGCAATGGAGAAAAGGGGTTAATAGCTGCAGAGTAGCACCAAACAGATGTATTTTCCCTTGCACAACAGAGCAAAGAAAAGTAGCCAGTAGTCAAAAACAAAATGGCCACTTAAAAATGTATTTGACCAAGTCATAGAGGGTCCCACAATGTATGGGGTCCATTTCAAATGCAAGAGATGGAAGGCCGAAATACAAAGCCCCATCATGATCACCCCTTCTCTCTCAGGATTGTGGTCTGCACAGCTCTTGTTCACATGTGGAACAACTGGCTTGCTGTGTCATGTGCATGCTGCTGGGAATGCCAGGGAGTGCCTGTGTTCACAATATGGATGAAATATTCAAGCTCAGTAACAACTCAGTTTTTCTTCTGGGTTTAGTACACAATTTTACCAACACAAGTGTTTTAACGCATGGTAATAGGCAATATAGAAAACAAATGATTTCAGTTTAATTTGTTCTCCATGGCCTGTGCACCCCACCTTTGTATGCTGCTTCAGAGCAAAGAATTGAAAAGAGAACATTAATTCATTGCCTGGTGACAAAGCAATGTTGACAGTGGGTATTGAAGTGTTTTGTGGCAGTACTTCTGTATGCAGAGGTGTTTCATGGTGGTGTGTGGAGGATGCACATTTAAAGGTTTTTCTTTCAGTTAGTTTTTTATTTTAACTTTATTTAGTTTGCTTGACTGTGCAACAGAGAACAACAAGTAAAACATGAACAATCAGGTCTGATAATGTGGCCTTGCAGGACCATAGTAACAGGGTTTCCAAGATTGAAATCCGAACCGATAGGCACCCAGAGACACAATAGATAAATCAAAGAACATTAACAGGGGATAAGGGGTCAGCCACGGCTTTATCATCGCTGGGGGAAGAGAGCAGATATGATCGGAAGAGGGTCCAAATGACTCGGGTCTGTTTACCACTGGTTGAAGGATTGCCCAGCACTCCTCTGTGTCAGAAACCCAGGTAATGGCATGAAGCCACTGATTGAAGGTGGGAGCTCTAGGTCGCAACCAGATTAGAAGGATGCAGCGGGTCACAAGCAGCAGACACAGTCCAGCCAGTTTCTTAAGATCACGACTCATACAGGGGGGCTCATGAAAGAGGCAAGCAAGCAGGGATGGTGTAACGTTATAGCCGAGAATTTGAGATATGGTAGCGCAGACCTCACTCCAGAACAGAGAAAGGTTCGGGCAGGACCACAGCATATGGATATAATCTGCATTGTGGGCTCTACACCCAGGGCGTTCGGAGGGATGATCTGAAGACATGTGGTGCAGCCTAGCGGGGGTGCAGTGGTACATGTGGAGGATTTTAAATTGGATTAGTTTAAATCTAGAGTTGAGGGAAACCTCCTGGGTGCGGGCGCACATAGACTCCCACCGCTGGTCAGTAATTTCATCGCTGAGGTCCCTGCTCCACCTCTCCCTAAGGCCCTCCCATGAACGGCCAGCACATTTTGCCCTGAAGGAGGTCGTACAATCTGGAGACTCTCCCGCTGGAGACCTTCTCTATGATAATCTCAATCAGCAGGGAGTCATCGGGTGGGAGCGAGGGGAACACCGGCCATTTGCGTCTGAGGGACTGGCAGAGCCCTGCATATTGAAAACAGCAGGAAGGATGTGTACGTATTGATTCAGGTAGGTCAGACCACTCAGTAAAGGTCCCCAAGGTGAAAACATCCTGTAAAATGGTAAGGCCCTCACTGACCCAGCGGTGAACCATAGTGGCATCCTCCCGAGGGTAGTCAGGGAGATAGTTCCACAAAGCAAAGTTGCCATGAAATGAGTGTGGGGTGCCAGTCGACTTCCAGAGTTTATTCAATGCTATCAGCGTGGTTCCGGTAGGGTCCATAGGGTATGGTTTAGCATTCGAGGAAGGGAGAACCAAAGAACGGACATCAAACTCGCCAGCAGCCATGCGTTTGAGTTTAACATGAGGGGGGATCCGTCTGGATCCAACCAGAATGCAGCAAAGTGAGCTTGTGCAGCGGTCCGGTATCCCTCGAAGTTGGGGGCTCCAAACCCTCTCAGTGAAACTGTAGTAGCTAATGTTATGAGTTTCAGACGGACAGCCCCGGAATGCTAAAGGAAGGCGTTGACGGTCTGGGTCAATGACTTAAAGAATTCACGGCCTGCCAAGAGGGGTACATTTTGGATCTATACAGTAGTTGTGGTAGTACTATCATTTTAAGAACGGCAACACTCCCAGCTAGTGTAATCGACAGTCTGGCCCAGTCAGCTGATTTCCAGGTTAAATAGTTGAGATATATCAGAAAGTTACGATCAAATAATTGGGTCCGATTATGTGTGACTGTTACCCCGTGATACGTGGTGTCCGATTGGGACCATGTGAACTCACATAGATCATGGGGGCGACAGTGGTATCTGTCAACGGGAACAAAATGGATTTAGTGCATTTTACCTTTAAACCTGACAACTCTCCAAAAAGGAGGACGTTGTCCAGCATAGGGGCGAGATTGACCTCGGGAGAGCAGATGTAAAGGAAGGCATCATTGGTGTAGAGGGGGATGATCTCGGGGTCCCGGGACAATCTTATGCCCCTGTGAGCATGCCGCTAATGGATCTGGTCGGCCAAGTGTTCGATAGGCAAAGCAAATATCAGTGGCGAGAAGGGGCAACCCTGTCTGGTACCCCTAGCAATCTCAAATGAGGCAGACCCTGGCCATCGGAGAGGCGTGCAACAGCTCTGCCCAGGATAGTAAGCAGGGGCCAAAGTTACTTTTCTCCAGCACCAATCACAAGAATCTCCAAGAGACTGAATTGAATGCTTTGTGCATATCTAATGTGGCTGCCACCACTTGAGTGTCTGAGTAAATTTGGGCAATAATATTAAATAGCCGGTGCAGATTGAGAGAAGTGGAACACCGCAGGATGAATCCCGACTGGTCCGGGTGTATCATATAAGTGCGGGGCTAATCGGAGAGCCAGCGCCTTAGCAAAAATGTTCACATCACAATTGATGAGGGAGAGTGGACGACAGGAACCGCATTGCGTAGCCGGTTTGCCCAGTTTCAGCAACACCGAGATGACTGCCTCTCTCCGAGAGGGGGGAGTGTACCAACCTTGCATGCCTCCTCACACAGAGTGAGCAATTGGAGGACCAAGCAAGTCTTATAACATTTATAAAATTCGATAGTGAGCCCGTCAGTACCAGGTGCCTTACCCGAAGCCAGGGAGCCAATTGCCTTAGATAACTCCTCCACAGTCATCGGACGGTCAAGGGCGTCCCTGGTTTTATCGGACAGTAAATAGAGCAGAAGATTATCTGTGAAGGTTTTGATGTCTGCTATGGGGGCAGTGTCGGCATTGGTACATAGAGTTGCATAGAAGGAACAGAACTCTTCATTGATTTATTGATTTCTTGAGACGAAAGTGGCAGGGTTCCATCCACTCTCTCAATGGCTGGGATATGCGGTGCCGCCCTTTCATGGCAGAATAATCTGTCTAGAAGATGGCAAAGGTGCCCACCCTCTCTGTATCTTCAGTGCAGACCCTGGCCATCGGAGAGGCGTGCAACAGCTCTGCCCAGGATATGAAGCAGGGGCCGAAGTTACTTTTCTCCAGTACCAACCACAAGAATTGCCAAGAGACTGAATCAAATGCTTTTTTGCATATCTAATGTGGCTGCCACTGCTTGAGTGTCTGAGTAAATTTGGCCGATAATATTAAATAGCCAGTGCAGATTGAGAGAAGTGGAACACAGCGTAGAGTTTCATAGAAGGAACGGAACTCGTCATTGATTTCCCGAGACGAAAGTACCAGGGTTCCATCTGCTCTCTCAATGCTGGGATATGCGGTGCCGCACTTTCATGGCGGAATAATCTGTCTAGAAGACGGCAAAGACGCCCAGCCTCTCTCTATCTCCGAGCGGCCAGGGCGTCATCGAGGAATTTACACTCACGCTCAACATGATCCCGGAAGGCATCCAGTGCTGTGCACATTTCGCCGGGTGTAGTGGCGGACGGGGATGCGGCATATCGAGTTTCGACACTGGTGAGGAGTGACTCACTCTCAGCGATGGTCTTCCGAATCACTTTGAGGATGCCCGCTTCCTTGGCGAGTGTGATACCCCTGATTTATGCTTTAAACGACTCCCAGAGAGTGGCCTGGAGCCCCACAGAACCGATATTTAGGAAAAAGAAGTCATCAATACTGGACCCGAGTTCAGACTTGTATACCACTTCTAGCAAAGTGTGAGGTTTTAATCCCCCCATGTGTGTCACTCTATTGCTCCTTCCCCATTTTAATGAAACAGTAACCGGGGAATGGTCTTAGAAGGTTCTGGGTAGGATGGACATCTGAACGATGTTTCTCATGAGTATATTGGAGACCAGCCATCTGTCAATAGGTGAGTGCTAGCCGTGGACCAAAGAATAAAAGGAAAAAACTCAGGAATCCGGGTGCGACAGCCTCCATGCATCTACCAGTCCCTGCAGAGACTGAACTTCAAGAATGCTTCTAGCGGCTCTAGAGAGTTGGCGGGGTTTAGCGTCAGACCGATCTAGGTCGATATCTACAATGGTATTAAAATCGCAACCGCAAAGTATGGGAGTTAGGGGGTTCCTAACCTAAAGAGAGGAGAGATGAGAGAAGAAGTCAGGATCAACAACATTAGGGGAGTAGTTATTAAACAAAACAACTTCACTTCCCAGTAGCGAACTGAATACTAATACATAGCATCCCAAGGCGTTCACGTGAGTCACCTTGTGTGTGAATTTGAGAGACTTGTGGACTAGAATCCTGACTGGGTTTGGGTAGAATAGGTGGTCTAATAGGGTTGGGGTCCCTATGACCAGCAAATCCCTCACACCCCTTAGCGAGTGTGTGGGTTTCTTGTATAAAAAGTACCTTCACTTTGTGCCTGCTACGTATAATTGTAGTTTATGCATTTTGGCCGGGTTTCCCAACCTCTGATGTTCCAGCACATGCAATCAATGTGTTCATCCGCCATCCAAATGGTAGATTTGTATATTTAGAGACCTGTCCCAGAGGGAACATGCTTTGAGGGTTAACATCCAGACTGATGCGTAAGTATTCTGAAGTAGAGACCTTGAAATTGGACAGGATCCAGAGTCCTCAATTGCGTGTCAAGCCGTTTTTCAAACTTCTGAGCCCCCCACCAACCCCCACACCCAACCCCATCCCAATCAGGGGGGAGATACCCCAATCGAACATCAAACCAACTAGAACCGTAGCAACTCTGGCTGGGGACTGTGTGAATCCAGTGACGGTACTCCAACATTGAGCATGAATAATTGTATTGTGGTGCACAATTCAGAATATAGCGCAAAGTATAATAAAAACTGTGGGCTAAATGCTAAATCAAACTTGAACTGAAATTCTCCCAACAGGATCAGTGCATTGCGGAAGGAAGCCAGACAGGTGGCCGCAGCACCACACATCTGGAAATGTGTAAATAAGGGCTTCCAGTGCGGGAGAGACCAGTGGAGTTCACAGGGGTGACATAAGCCCGCGGTCAGCCCAGGAAGTGTTCTTCGATGAATTTGGAGGCTTCCTCTGTGATAGTAAAGAAGAACAAACAGTCCGAATGTTCCATCCATAGTTTTGCAGGTTACAACATGGACTATTTGACTCCTAATACTCATAGATTTTTCTTAACGGTAAGGAAGGTTTTACATTCCTGTTGGATAGCAACTGAGAAGTCCGGGTACAGATGGATCCTGGCGGAGCCTAGCAATAGTTCGCCCTTGGTTCTCGCTGCAAGTAGCAGAGCATCCCTATCCTTGCAGTTCAATACTCTAGCTATGATGGGGCGAGGAGGAGATCCAGGCTTGGGCTTCGAGGCCAAGGATCGATGGGCCCGCTCGATTGCGAATTGAGGTGATAGCTTCAGGGAATCCAATAGAGCAAGATGGAAGCACTCCACATATTCTCCCATGGGGCTGTCGATTTTATCTTCTGGTACGCCTATGATATGCAGGTTGTTATGCCTGGATCGAGATTCTAGGTCCTCGTTCTTCCTACTAATAGTCTGAACCTTTCTGGGCAGCATGGCCACTTCGGGCCGGGGTGCGCCAATGTCATCTTCAGCCGAGCTGACCCTGGATTCCATTTCGGTCACCTTGGTGTTGGTCTTTTCAAATCAGGTTTTAATGGAGCTAATTGTCCCACTCATATCATCAAGTTTTGAGTGGAGGGGAGTAAACCCCTCACGCATGTAGTCCATCATTTTTTGGAGTTATGACTCAGAGGGACCCGGCGACGGGAGCTCCACTTCAGGTGGGGCTTCGTTTGATTTCGAAGTTGTCTTGGCAAACATGCTGATAGCGCTCTGTTTTTTGTTGGCCACTTAGGTTATGACCGCACCAGGTACACTGTAGGATCACAGTGCAGCGTTACAAGTGGTGAAGAGGACTGGGGGTAGGGATCCCAGGAGCCCCTCTCAATCGCCACTTGTTGGTGTAGGAGCTACAGATGGTGTATTCTGGTTGGTCGCTGGAGTATAGACCTCGGGATACCAGGATAGCCGTGGGGGTGTACAGGCTATGCAACTAGATGGAAGGGGTATTTAGTCCAGCGCCTTCAAGGTGATGGCATTTGGAGCAGGAGCTATGCCTCTCCAGATATGAGGCCCGGCACTGCCTACAGCAAATTGGATCCTGCGAGTAAGTGATGCAGAGATAGTAGCTGCGAGATCCTGGTGATAGCTGTGTAGAAAATCAGAATGGGACAGCTTAAAGAGTCAGGTCTGGATTAAGGCTGCGGTTCAGCTGTATGCGTCAATAAGTGAACCTGGGAGGTCACAGACAGTGTATGGTAGAGTGAGTTGTGTCCACCCACATATCACCAGACTTGTATCTATTGTGTCAAAGCAACTGAGGCGCCAGGCGCTGGTGTCCGATAGTGCCCAAAGCCATCAGCGGCAGGTATAATCAGGAGATGACAGTGTCCAGACAATGTTACAGAGGTTGGAACAGTGAGCTCCAGGAACTAGTGGCTTGGTAGGGGTGGATTAACTCCAGCGTGGGGTACGGGGTGCCTGCCCGTCACCCTGGAAGAGGACGGTCCCTCCACACTACTCCATGGTAAATAGTAGAGCGCAATTCGTCATCTCTGTTGGCAGCCACATATGCTAGGATTCAGGAGAATGTTTGCCCTGTGGCCCAGCCATTTACAGCTTTATGAGGGTGGGCACACACATGGTACAGGGCAGGAGAGGTCCAAAATCTAGTCAGTCACTTTGTGATGGTCTATGAACCCCAAGTGGGGGTCCCTAAGCCCGCTAGTGCACGAAGAGCACAGGGCAAGGCCAGTTGTGTAGTTAAGGGGGTGGGGGAAACCCTCTGAGGTGAGGTGAGAGCTAGAATTGGGAGCACCGAGTCCCCCCACAAACCTCGATCGCAACAGAATGAAGAAAGGCTTATCGCAGCAGCGGTCCGGAGCCATCGCTGTGGACTCTTGGGTGCGACATCATTGTTGATGGTCTAGTAGCACAGGCAGACCTCTGGCTGTGCAAACACTGCCCACAATGAGCCACTGCAGCAGCCGCCACCCACAGGGGTGGTGGAGGACCGACTCCATGTGGAGCAATGTGGGGAACCCGACCACCCACACAGTGGCAAGCCAGCCTAGTCACCAGGTTAGGTGGATGACGGATGACCTCGTCACAGGATGTTGCCGCCTGGTCTGGAACGCAGGCTTCTCCGGATAGTATGCGGTTCGAGCACGGGAGGCAACAGAGAAAAATATGCTCAGTTTATCTTCGTTACAGGGCATCACAATCCGCGGAGCACTGTCGGTGCACCGGGGGGCTCAGAGAGGTCCCAAAATCAAGGGCGCGCGACAGCAGAGGCTCCTCCCCCTGGTGGGCTGCGAAAGCAGCACCTCTAGAGTGAATGAGTGCTGGGCACCCTGGAAGTGTGTCATGGGTCGCGGCACCAGCAGCACTCGGCAGGAGGATCAAAGCCAATATCTTCTCTTTAAGTCAAAGGTGAAGCTCAGTAGCTTGACAGCTGGGCACCAGCACCGTTGTTTTGCGAGGCTTAACGTGGCACCAGTAAGGAGATCTGGAACTTTAGGATAGTGCTCAAGTCAGAACAGCACAATCAGGTGGCCATTTCTCATCCGCACAACAGCTCCTCCCTTAGTTTAGTTTTTTAAATGTGATGGTGTCCTATGCAGCCGGTCGGCTCCCAGTCGGCCCATACAACAATTTTGTAAAGTGCAAAGGCTTGGGGGCTTCTAAGATCCAGCAGCAAAGCTTCCTCAGGTAGTTTTTAATGTGGGCAGATCGTTCGTAAATCACATCTACACAGCTCTTTTTCTCCTGCAGGACACCTAACTCTCTGTTAGGGTGTTGCTGCTGAGGGTACGGTGATGATTTTGTTCTCACACTATGGACAAACCTTTTTAAGCCCAGGGCCAAATGTCTGTTTGTTCCCCCACAAGCTCACAAGAAATGTCTGTGAGGGTCGTAAATTCACCACATGCCCATCCCGGCTATCCCACACAATAATTCTGGCCCCCTGTAGACAGCTTGTAAGGTACATTCGCCCCACTGGCAAAACTAGTTGTGCCCCCCTGCTCTACTGCCATTCCTTCTATTCCACCTTCATTTATTTCATTTCCTCCATCTCAACTTTCCATTGTATCTGCTGCTCGCAATCTGGGACTCTGCCCTTTCATTCAAATATCACATTTCTATTTCTTTTCATGCCTGTCGCTATCATCTGTTTAATATTTCAAAGGTCTGCTCATTCTTACCTTTTGATGTAACTAAGTTACTTATATCCTCTCTAATTTTCTCACATGTCTTTCGCTGTTCTACTACACTTTTTGATCTCCCAACCTCTTGACTTGCTCCGCTAAAATTTGTTTTCAATGCTGCTATTCGGGTACTCTTTCGTTCGACCTCACATGATTCAATATCCTCTGCTCTTCTCACTCTTGCCTATTTTCCTTTCCATGCACAGCTTACATTCAATATTCTTTGCTTGGTATTTAATCACTTTATGGTCTTACACCTGATTACCTTTCCTCACTGGTCTCATTCTACACTCCCTCCCGTTCCCTTCGCTCTAATTCTCAGTTTCGTCTGGTAGTTCCAGCCCTTCCCTGTGCTCAATCACGATTCCGTACACTTCCTCAACATGCCCCTCTCCATAAGAATCTTTTTCCTCTTTCTCTGTGCTCTATTACTACCTATTCTTTATTCCATAAATCACTGAATCATCATCTGATCCAACAGGGCTGATCCCAGGCTCCTAAATGTCAATTTTCACTTGTTTAATATTGTACCGCTCTTATACTTTACATATCAGCAGATTACTCCATAGAGACGACAGAGACCAGGAAAAAGCTCCTAGCGCTCAGACCACAGCTAGATATAAGGTACAGGCTGCAAGGCCCTGCCACAATGCTAATGACAAAGGGCCAGAGGACATTGGAATTCAGGGAACTTGAAGCGCTCCTGGACTTTATACAGGAACAGATGCCGGTCACAATGGAAATATCTCAACCCGAGCGAAGCATAGAAGCAAGGAACCGCATGAGTGCCCGAGGCGAGCTGCATGAAGGGTGGAAGTGGGGTGCTCCAGGCAGGTTGCCAGCATGCAGGAAGAAGCTAATGGCGGAACGGCCCACAGAACAAAATAGCTCAGGGGGAGAGAGTCCAAGGGAGAAGTCCAAATCACCAATAAAATCACCTCCTTGAACAGTCTGAAGGGGTGGAGGAGAAACTGATGAGATGCTTGACAAGGGTGTAGATAAGATGGCCAACGCAGACCGTGAGCAGATATGCAAGTATGGTCTGGGGAATGGGGGAGAGGGGTGGGCCTCGGGGGCTCGGGGGTGAAGTGCAGGTGTAGCACGCCCTGAGGTTTAAAGTTGTGAGGGGGGAAGGGACAGATTTTTATATTGTCCCAGGTGGTTTGGGGGGGTCTCACAATGGTGCCATAAATTGGGGGTAGGAGAAAGGAGGGTTCTCATGGGAATCTCAAGTTGATTTTTGTTTATTGATTTTGGTTCTTCAATAGGTGGGCAGCGGTTCAAGGCTAATGTTAGCCCTCGCCAGGGGTTCTGGTCTAAGAGGTTGTGTAAATCAGGAGTGAGGCACAGTGGGATATTGTGATTCGCAGGGAGGGGTTCTACATGTATCAAAGCATGAGCAGCAGCACCAGGGAGCATATAAAGAGGAGATACGATGGGAAAAGTTCTGCGCCTAATAACGGTGAAAGTCAATGCCTTTAACAACTATATCAAGCGCAAAAAAGTGTTGCATTACTTAAACATTAAGAGAGCAGACATAGCAATATTACAGGAGACACATTTGCAGAAGGCGGGGGTGGAAGAACTGTGGAGGCGGTGGGTGGGGAAGGTGTATTATAGCTGTCCGGACAAGGGGAAGAAGTGCAGAGTAGCCATCCCAATACGGAGGACGCCACCGGCCAGGATTAGCAAAGTATGGACGGATGGAGAGGGCAGAATGGTAGCAATCAGGATGCAGGTAGAGAGCAACAAAATAGTTATCAGATCTGAATATGCTCCCACCACAGACATGCCGGCCTTCTTTTCCTTTCTATCTAGGACACTGGATGAAATACGCTCTAGCAGCATTGTACTGGGAGGGGACTCCAACATCACCAGAGACCCCATCCTGGATAAGTCAGACAAGCACATCGATGAGCTGAGGAGGGAAAGTGATATTATAAAGCAAATAATGGTGGATTATTGCCTGGTAGATGCATGGAGGCTGATGAATCCGACGGTCAAGGAGTATACCTTTACCTCGTGTGTACATGGCATGCAGTCAAGGATAGACTTCTTTGCCCCCATATTTGACCCAACAGGGATCTCACAACATATCTCGAGAGATTGGGCACCCTTACAGTCACTGGGTGAATATACCAATTGGGCTTTAATGGCTAACGTGGATTTGGTGGTTCACATTCACATGAAGTTATAATGACCTAGGCCCAACCTAGCAGGTAGCTCTGCCCACAACCAGGTGGTGTACACAAATATTTTATTTTTTCCAAATATGGAAAAGATTTACCTAAAGGAATTAAGAGGCCCTGGTTTTCCTGCCAGAACAGGATAATGATTTTTCTATGGCCCCCTTAGAAAAATGTTTGTTATAACCAAGATAGCGAAGTTGGAGGGCTCCCTTTTATATCATTAACTATTACCATGGATGCTAACAAATCCATTGCCCAAGAGTCACTAGCAGATTCCTTTGACTCAGTGGACCACATTCTTCTGGGGATGACTTCCTTAAAGGCACAGGCAAATATGTTACTAAATTCAAAGTGATACACAAATCCCTGTTAATGCACAAAACATACTGGCTATACCCACATTTATTGATCACCAAAGTTGTTATGTATGATTTTTCTTTGTTTCTGTGAAAGAAAATAACATTATACAGTGCGAAGAAATAGGTCTGCGTGCCGATGTAAAATTCATTTGGACTATATCTTGAGCAAAAATGTAATTCCATCACTTTGTAAAGACACTCTAGACCTCAATACACGTTTGGTGGTGTACCCACAGTAATTCTATCAATTTTGCCGATTTCTCGGGGGTAAGGATGAATATTGTCCCCCAGCGGTTTGCTGGATGAAAATCCTCCATTTCACCACCAAACCTGTAGTATGGTGGTGCGGTACAACGAGGGTAACTTAATTACCACCATTTTTTTTACAGCAATGCCATTCTGGTACTGAGGCCCAATATAACTTACATTATAAATTGTTTTTCAAAACTCTCCCCCTCACCTAAGGTAGTGTCAGATTTGGTGACTGAGTTGGGCACTATTAAGAATTTCAGTTTGCTTACCTCATCGACCTTCCTGGCTGAGAAGGGGGCATAAACATGCACTCAAAACCCTATTAATTAATCAAAATCTTAATGTAGAGAACCTGTAGTGTTATGATCCCCAGGAAGTATGTAAGAAACTTACTAGACATATGAAAAAGGAGTTACTATAATCTGCATTGGAGGATCTGTTCTTGGCCTCGAAGGAGATCAACATAAAACAATTCTAAGATATTATTATTACGGATCGAAATGGTGGTGAACTTTCTTTTAAAATGCCCAACAATGTTAGCCCAGATAGCTGAGTAAGGTTGTTTTTGAATGATATATATTCAAACAACGAACAGCAATCACAGAAGTGTGAATGGCTAGCAAAGCTTATGCAGCATAATTACTTCATAATTAAGTTTTCTCTTATTGAGGTAACAGAAATTATTGTAAGCCTAAAATCAAATAAGTCCCGTGACCAGATTTTTGCTGGTTGGTTTATTTAAATAGCATTCAGAATTGTGAGGACCCCAGCTTTTTTATTGCATTTAATAAAAGTATCAGGACAGTTTCCTCAGTCTTTAAATTGTTTTCCTAATATTTTTAATATTGCCTGATTGATTGCATCCTGACCCTCGCTTATCACAAGACGAGACATGGAATCAAAGCACTGGTGAATTGAATCCCAGAATGTATCTCGGCACACACGCGCCAGGAGATTAAACTACAGCACCCAGAAGGACTGTAGTTCTCCTGCAGTACTTGTTCCGTCCACAGGCACGAATGCGGCGGCGCAAACAAGACCAGCGAGTCTGTGCAGGTCGGTGCGCATTTGTGCAGTCACTCACTCTGCTAGTCTGAAACGCCAGATCATGGCGACCACTGGTAAGTCAAATGGAACGTGTATGACAAGGCATCCCCAGGAGGAACACACACTAGAGACCAATGGAGTTACCTCTAATGTTGGATCTACTAGCGTATCTCATAATTTCACGCTAGATAACCATAACAGAAAGTCCATTGGAACTTCTCTCACTGAACTCACCATCGTTCTATTACCCGATCTCTGGTAAAACACGCCATAGAAGTACATGACTATGTTCAAGAGCATGAACCTGATGTCATGTGCCTCACTGAGACATGGCTTACCGAAGACCATGGGCCAATCATAAAGCAGGTGGCGCCTCCAGGTTATGTGTTCTTTGGGAGACACAGGGAGTATAACATTGGGGGAAGAGTGGCAATTATTTGTAAAAAGCAGTTGGGATTCTATGAGGCCAAAATACAATGCGCAGGCAGTGATACCATTCATGTGAGTCTGACCTCCAATCCCAACTATACTCTAAATGTGGTAATACTCTACTGCCCACCAGGAGATACATGTAATTTTAATGACAATCTAGTCAATACCGTCACACCCATGATGACCACAAACTCAGGACTAGTCGTCTTGGGTGATTTTAACCTCTGGAAAAATTATAAATCTGATAAAAAGTCACTCCCACTAGAAAAAATGTTGAAAACGCATCATATCATATGTCACAATACTGAACCCACACACAATAAGGGTCATATACTTGATTGGATTGGAGGCAGGAATGCCCAGTTTGGACCTATTTCCACTACCTCAGGCATTTGGTCTGACCATTATCTTGTGTCATGCTTCCTGAAGCTCCCTAGTAAAGCTTCAAGAGTACATGTGGTGGCACACTCGGTTAAAGCCCGAAACTTTAAAATGTCACCCCTCACATCCTAATGGCTTGTATGAAGTCACTCATGACCAAAACTAACAGCCTTGATGGCCCAGAGAGTTGTATAAGTAGTTACAATGAAGTAATGCTTGAAATGCTAGATAAACACGCCCCCATATAGGACAAAACCATCATAGACTTGCCTAATCGCCACAAATGGTTCTCCCCTGCATTAGCTGAGCTGAAAACCAGTAAAAGAAAGATGGAACACTCCTGGCATGAAGCCAAATCCAACGAAAATCTGCTGGCTTGGAAACTCATCGAAAAGCAGTATAAGAGGACGATTATCAAGTCCAAGAAAACCTTCTACGATGACCAAATAAATCAATCTGGAGACAAGACTAAAGAACTCTTCCGGTTATTTAGAACATGGGAGAAACCTATTGTCTGCAACCCCCAAATCAAACCTACAGCCGACGACTGTAAGAGAGTCCAGAAAGCTTTTGCTGAGAAGCTCCTGAAGGCTCAAAATGAAATTAAGCAAGAGATACAAACATCCTCATTGCTAGGTCCCACATCTAATCTTAACCAGCCCAAAATAGCTACCTGTACTGACTCATCAAAAGATCAGACCAGTCAGAAACCTGCAGCAGCTGGTCAATCTGACCGACCTAATGACTTTGAATTTAAAGAACCTTCCTTAACCGAAATGTTGGGTTTGCTTAAAACCATGCATCCCACTAATTGTCCGGGCGAACCTCTTCCTTCTAAATTTATTCTAGAGCAGCGGGTCTTGTTTGCTCTCTTCCTCTGCCGGTTTGTCAACTCTTCTTTTCACAATGGCACAATCCCACAGTCCATTAAAAAATGTAGCCGTCACTCCTTTGTTGAAAAAAGCAGGGCTGGACCCACTGGATGCTCCTAACCTAAGGCCCATTATAAACACCCTCTTTTTCCTCAAACTCATTGACAAGGTAGCTACTGTACAATTGCAATCCTACGTACTAGACACCGGTAAACTGCACGTGAAGCAATCTGGTTTTCGGAGTTTCCATGGCACCGAGACTGCATTGTTGGATTTGCAGACGCACATGCTGTCCAAATTGGAACATAGTAAGTCAGGACTGTTAAGACGGATTTCTGAACTCTGTCCTGGTGGCGCAGAAGTTCAGAAGGCCAACCTAATTACTTGGAACAGGGTAACCTCTGGACAAGCCAGACCAATCAAGGTAGCGATCGCGGCGGTCAAGACTAGGTCTCAAGAGGGGTGAGGGTGACTGAAAGCCCGCAATGAGCACACAAAGCAAGAGCGCTTACAAACTACTCCAAACAGTTGTTATATCAAAAATATAAACACATTTATTTTAAGGCCTTTAAAACAACGACCGTAGCGAGAAAATCACAATATCACAATATTAAACCAACACATACCATATCAACACAATATATATACAAATACACAGTCGCAAGCGTTTAAAGCACGAAATATGTAGTCCACCTGAAAGGAAAGGAAAACAGGCAGTGCGATAACGCTTTTGACTCAGTTCGCCTTTAGAGGCACCTAACTAGATGGAAGTCCGAGCCCTGCGAAGAGTGGAGCCTTGTGCTCAAAGTACCTGCCACGCCGGTGCCAACTGGCAAAAAGGGGAAGCTCTTCGGAGGAAGTCAGGCAGTTCGGGTTAGTGCACAGCAGAAGGAGAACAGGTTCCGCAATTCAAGCGCAGCCTCCACAGCGAGCAGAAGCAGAGCGCGAGTACGGCAAAAGGGTGCTGTTTTTACACAGCAGGGAAAAGCAATGGGATACTGCAGGAGGGCGACCAGATCCTAGTTAAACTACTCACCGGTCCCCGAAGCAAGCAGACCCAGGCTTCTCCACGTTAGTTTCAGCAGCTGGCAGGTTCAGAAGAGCAGGGAACGCCTCGTAGTCGTGTAGAGCAAAAAGACGTCCCAATCGACGAAACCAGCACAGTTTTGTTGCCGCACAGGACAACGGAGCGGCCGTGTGTATTCGAGCCAAATGTACACTCCTCCCTTCAGACCTGGGGACGCCAAGCGTACGAAGCGTGGGAGAGTGACAAGGACTCGCAATACAACACAACCTGGCGGCGGTTGCAGAGCCAAACTCCTTTGTAAGCTGGTCAGTCAACTGGATGGCCCAGAGACGCTTCCGAAGGCTTACTTGGCAGGAGATGGTTGAAGATGCCGGGAATAGCTGGTCCTGCTATTCCAAAGGTCGAAGCACCAGTACAGGCCTTCTGGTTCGATCCAAGGAGGAAAGGGTTTCACAGGACGACAGCAGTGCAAAGGAGGATTCCTTCAGCGGGTCACCAGCGATTCCTCGGTCCAGCCTCTGGGTTGCAGGATACTTGGCTCCTGTATTCCTTCGTTCGTGAGAACTCAGGAGATCGACATGGTAGTGGTGTTTCCAGCTCCCTCTTATCCACGGTTCCCTTCGCGCCAAAACGGAGGGGAGCCAATGGGAGATCCGCACATCAACACACATACCATACGTGGACCAATCACGGACCACAGTGGTCCCAGGCATTCACACCACCCCAGACTCTCTGGCACCCAGGATGTGTATTGGGACCAGACATCCCAGCCCACACCCTGGAGGCACACAAACGACATGTAGAAGCCCGCGAAAGCAACCACGTTTCGCGGGAAAGTACATGCCCAAATAAGGAAGGCCCCGGGTCGCCCGACCTGGGGAAGGTGAAGGGAGCAAGACGGTCAGTGGACAAGACAAAGGAGCCTCGTGGTCTGGCCATTTTGGAGAGCCAGGCCACCATTTTGGGTTCAGGGCAAAAACGTGCTCAGAACGCCAAAAGGAGCTCAAAATAAACAAAACGATCGCTGCCACCATTCGAGTCCCTGAATGACTTGCACCGATCAAATACCATCCTAAAAGAGTATCTAGGGTCTGTAGAAGGCTAGAGACCCAAGAGAGCTGTAACTTAGCTTACAGTGCCCTCTTGTGTCATGTTGCACTAAAGCCGCAACACGATAAAAGAAACTACGGGAAACAGCGTTCCCCGGTACTGACTGTCTTAAGGGCATGTCAGTTTCCCCGTAAGAAAAGAGCGAAAGCCCAGAGAAGTGCGGCAGAAGGCTGCACTTCTCTGGCAAAGTCAAGAACAAGGTTAAAAACAATGGCAAAAAGTTTAGGGGTTGCCACATGGAAGGAAAATTCCCTACAATTACGAAATCTTTCCTAACACTCGCCCCTCCCAGACTATGGACAGGGGGAACTAATCCACCCCTGGATGAGTCTCTTGTTCAGGTCGGTTAAACATTCTGGACAACCCATCAGCATTGCTATGTTGGACACCTGGTCTATGCTCAATAGTGAAGTCGAAGCCTTGAAGACTTATGGACCACCTAAGCAACTTTGGATTCTCCCCCTTCATGTTCATTAGCCACTTTAACGGCTTATGGTCAGTCTGCACAGTGAAGTGGGTCCCATAGAGGTAGGGCCTCAGCTTCCTTAGGGCCCACACAACAGAGAAACATTCTTTCTCTACCGTGGACCATCTGAGCTCTCTGTCCTTAAGCTGGCGACTAATAAAACCGATAGGGTGTTCCTTACCCTTCTCATCTACTTGTGATAGTACAGCTCCTATCCCAGTGTCAGAGGCATCCGTCTGCACGATAAAAGGTCTTTGATAATCAGGGGCCCTTAGGACAGGGGCCTGGCACAAGGAGTCTTTTAAGCCATTGAAGGCCTTCTCACACTCGTCGGTCCAAGTTACCTTCTTGGGTTTCTTCGGAGTTGTGAGGGCAGTCAGAGGAGCAGCTATGGTGCCATAGTCTGCCACAAAATTGCGGTAATACCCCGTGAGTCCTAAAAAGGCTCTCACTTGGGTTTGCGTAGTGGGGGTAGGCCAGTCTTGTACTGCTTGTACCTGACTGAGTAGAGGCTGTCTCCTCCCTCCACCTACTTCATGTCCAAGGTAAACCACTGAGCCTTGTCCATTTTGGTGAGGGGTCACTCGGACACCCTCAAAAGAGCTATCTGAAGGACTGCTCGGGAACAGGTCGGGGAGAGGTTCAGACTCCTCTCCCGCAACGTCTGAAGCCAATAGCAGTGCTGCGATTTCGCCGCTTGGGACGAAAGCCTTCAGCCTATTCACGTGAAACACTTTTGGAGCCTGTCCAGGCCTTCCAAGGTCCACTGAATAGTTAACCTCACCCAGGGGCTCCACCACTGGGCAAGGACCTGACCATTTATCCTGTAAAGCTCGAGGCCTTATGAGATTCATGATCAGGACTTGCTGACCAAGTGTAAAGTTGATGAGGGAAGCTTTCTGGTCGTACCAATGTTTCACCAGCGCTTGCCCTGCCTTCAATTTATCACTGGCCAAGCCCATCAGAAGTACCATCCGTTTTCTGAGCCCTAGCACATAATCAACTACATTGGTAGTAACAGGGGGAGTGGGCATCTCCCATCCCTCTTTGACGATGGCTAAGGGTCCCCGTACGGGATGACCGAACAGAAGTTCGAAGGGGCTGAAGCCAACACCCTCCTGTGGTACCTCTCGGTAGGCAAACAGTAAGCATGAAACAAGAAGATCCCATTTTCTTCTCTGAGGCTCCTCCAGAGCCCCAATCATGCTCGTTAACGTCCTGTTGAAACGCCCCCCCAGACCATCGGTCTGGGGGCGGTATGCAGAAGAGAACCTGTAGGTGACCCCACATTCTTTCCACATAGCCTGCCTATACTTCGACATAAAGTTGCTGCCATCATCCGGCACAACTTCTTTAGGGAAGCCAACCCTAGTAAACATGCCGAGTAAAGCTTCTGCAACTGGCTTGGCAGTTACAGTTGTAAATGGGACGGCCTCAGGATACCTGGTTGCATGGTCGACCAGCACCAGGATAAACCTATTGCCTGAGGATGTTTGCGGGTCAAGGGGACCAACCATGTCGATCCCTACCCTTTCAAATGGTACCCCCACAACTGGGAGCGGTACCAACGGAGCTTGGATTGTCGCGCCAACCTTACCAGACAACTGGCAGGAGGCACAACTCCTGCAGTGACTTTCTACTTGCACCCCCATCTTGGGCCAGTAGAAGTGCATGGATAACCTTTGCTTGGTCCTCTTCATACCAAGGTGACCAGCAAGGGGAACTTCATGCGCCAACTGCAGGAGGAAGGGTCTAACAGGAAGGGGAACCACCAACCTCCTATGGTCTCCTTCTGTAGACTCTGTGGGCTCACTATACAGGAGTCCACCTTCCTGGTAAATCCTATGCATCCCAGGAGGTTCACCCTCAAGCTGGGAGCAGGCCTGTCTCCTTAGGCCTTCCAGAGATGGGCACTCACGTTGGCCTTTACTGAATTCGTCCCTATCAGGACCTCCTTCAACTAACAAGTCTTTTAGTTCAGGATGATCGTTGGGGTCGAATACTTCAGGCATCGCCACCTCCTCGTCAGGCCCGGGCGATTGACCAACTTCCTCCACCGCAGTGGTAGGCGAGCTAGGGGGAATATTCTCTTTCCCTCTTCTTGACTTGTAGACTCCTTTCGCCTTGGGTTTCCCCTTCGGCTGGGGCGGCGTATTGGACTTGGCCAATGCTGCCCGTGCTTGAGACCGTGTGTAGGGTCTTTCGGCAGTGTCTCCTACGAGCCCTAAAGCTCTGAGATCATTGCCCAACAAGACCTTTCCCGGGACGTTTCTCTGAATGCTCACTGGAATCCTGACTGCTGTACCATTTAAAGTAAGATTTACAGGGATCACGGGAAACATACGGAGGGGGCCGTCAGCCAACTTAGTGGGCATCAGAGTAGCTCTGGCAACTTCCTCTGAGTCTACCAAGGTAGAATCCACTACAGTTCGACTGCACCCACTATCCCTAAGAGCTGGAGTCTCCACTCCATTGATCAGCACACTGTCTTTAAAGTAGTGCTTGGTATTATCCGGAATCCTAGCATAAGCCTCTGCGACTTTAGGCTCCCAGGAACCCAGGGACACTAAAACTACCTCGGCCTCTATTCCGCTGGGAAATGAGTCCGAGGAGAAGGATGCTCCTGTAATCTCTTCTTCCTCGTAGGAGGAGAAGGCCAGATTAGCGGAGTGGACCCCCAAAGGTCTAACCTTACAACGGGGATCCCCCTTCACATGGTCAGTTGCTCCACAAGAAAAACAAGCCCCAGTGGGTCTGTTTACGTAGGGAGGCTTATTGTAACCAGAGTTCTGTTTCGGAGGCGCACCTCCACTACCCTGTGAGTTCTCTTGTGTCTTACCCTTGTTTTTCTTTTTGTGGCCCTTTTGGGAAGAAGATTTAGCAGATTCCCCACCCTCCATATCTTTGGACTTTTTCCCCTCCTCCTGCTTACCAGGATGAGTTTTGTCCTTATGGGACACTCGATGTGACACCCATAAGTCTGCTGCAATGGCCAGCTTCTTAGGATCTATCTCCTTCGAATCGGCCAAATGCTGCTTAAGCTCCGGGGAAGAAGAAGCAAAAATGTGTTCCAGCATGACAAGATTTATCATGCCGTTGAAGGTAGAAACCTTATAGCCTTCGACCCAGCCAGTTAAGTTTTTCAAAGATTCAGCGACATAAGATACCCAAGTACCACCTTCCTTTTTCTTATACTCTCGAAAACGCTTTAAATATTGGGCCGGAGTCTTCCCAAACTTTAAAATGAGAGTCTGCTTTAACATTGCGAAATCAGCCCGCTCAGCCTTCGACATTTCCATAATGGCACTACAGCCAGAATGGGGCAGTCTACTGAGCAACCACGCAATCTTATCAGCATTGTCAACTTCCTGGACCTCGCATGCATACTCAAACGCATTCAGCCAGTCCATAATGTCATTCCTCTCTTCATACACACTGAGCAGATCTTTCGGAAACCGTGGATGAGAGGAAGCCCCAGACCCATGTCTAGGACCCTTGGATCCATTTGCAACCTGAAGCTTGGCCAGTTCCAACTGGTGATCCCTGTCTTTCTGTTTTTCTGCCTGTTCGATTTTTAGTTTGGCTATGCTGAATTCAAGCTCCTGCTGCCTAAACTGCAGCTCTTGCTTCTTGAATTCAAGCATAGCCTCCCCATCAGCACTGGCAGAGGAAACATTAGACATTACATCCTCCCTGTCCTCGTGGTCGCGATGGATCAGTGCAGCGGCAGAACCGTCGGTTCTGCCAGTGAGAGCAGCCCCACCACCTTCTGCACTGTCCTCGGAAGTTATAGCGTCAAGCTGCGCTTCTTGCCACGCCACGATTCTCTGGATCATTTCCAATTTTGTGCCTTGAGAGGAAACACCTCTCTCCGCACACATCTTTTTCAGCGTTTCTGATTTGGAAGCATTTAAAGTTAACAACGTATTTGTTTCCATACTGTTTGATAGGACTATGGCCTTTTTAAAGTTATACTATAACAATTCACTACGTGTACTGTTTGGAATAACCTGAAATGCCTTAGTTCGAGCGCAACACTGGATACCTTCAGTCGTATCCCACCGCTGCCACCAATTTGTTAAGACGGATTTCTGAACTCTGTCCTGGTGGCGCAGAAGTTCAGAAGGCCAACCTAATTACTTGGAACAGGGTAACCTCTGGACAAGCCAGACCAATCAAGGTAGCGATCGCGGCGGTCAAGACTAGGTCTCAAGAGGGGTGAGGGTGACTGAAAGCCCGCAATGAGCACACAAAGCAAGAGCGCTTACAAACTACTCCAAACAGTTGTTATATCAAAAATATAAACACATTTATTTTAAGGCCTTTAAAACAACGACCGTAGCGAGAAAATCACAATATCACAATATTAAACCAACACATACCATATCAACACAATATATATACAAATACACAGTCGCAAGCGTTTAAAGCACGAAATATGTAGTCCACCTGAAAGGAAAGGAAAACAGGCAGTGCGATAACGCTTTTGACTCAGTTCGCCTTTAGAGGCACCTAACTAGATGGAAGTCCGAGCCCTGCGAAGAGTGGAGCCTTGTGCTCAAAGTACCTGCCACGCCGGTGCCAACGGGCAAAAAGGGGAAGCTCTTCGGAGGAAGTCAGGCAGTTCGGGTTAGTGCACAGCAGAAGGAGAACAGGTTCCGCAATTCAAGCGCAGCCTCCACAGCGAGCAGAAGCAGAGCGCGAGTACGGCAAAAGGGTGCTGTTTTTACACAGCAGGGAAAAGCAATGGGATACTGCAGGAGGGCGACCAGATCCTAGTTAAACTACTCACCGGTCCCCGAAGCAAGCAGACCCAGGCTTCTCCACGTTAGTTTCAGCAGCTGGCAGGTTCAGAAGAGCAGGGAACGCCTCGTAGTCGTGTAGAGCAAAAAGACGTCCCAATCGACGAAACCAGCACAGTTTTGTTGCCGCACAGGACAACGGAGCGGCCGTGTGTATTCGAGCCAAATGTACACTCCTCCCTTCAGACCTGGGGACGCCAAGCGTACGAAGCGTGGGAGAGTGACAAGGACTCGCAATACAACACAACCTGGCGGCGGTTGCAGAGCCAAACTCCTTTGTAAGCTGGTCAGTCAACTGGATGGCCCAGAGACGCTTCCGAAGGCTTACTTGGCAGGAGATGGTTGAAGATGCCGGGAATAGCTGGTCCTGCTATTCCAAAGGTCGAAGCACCAGTACAGGCCTTCTGGTTCGATCCAAGGAGGAAAGGGTTTCACAGGACGACAGCAGTGCAAAGGAGGATTCCTTCAGCGGGTCACCAGCGATTCCTCGGTCCAGCCTCTGGGTTGCAGGATACTTGGCTCCTGTATTCCTTCGTTCGTGAGAACTCAGGAGATCGACATGGTAGTGGTGTTTCCAGCTCCCTCTTATCCACGGTTCCCTTCGCGCCAAAACGGAGGGGAGCCAATGGGAGATCCGCACATCAACACACATACCATACGTGGACCAATCACGGACCACAGTGGTCCCAGGCATTCACACCACCCCAGACTCTCTGGCACCCAGGATGTGTATTGGGGCCAGACATCCCAGCCCACACCCTGGAGGCACACAAACGACATGTAGAAGCCCGCGAAAGCAACCACGTTTCGCGGGAAAGTACATGCCCAAATAAGGAAGGCCCCGGGTCGCCCGACCTGGGGAAGGTGAAGGGAGCAAGACGGTCAGTGGACAAGACAAAGGAGCCTCGTGGTCTGGCCATTTTGGAGAGCCAGGCCACCATTTTGGGTTCAGGGCAAAAACGTGCTCAGAACGCCAAAAGGAGCTCAAAATAAACAAAACGATCGCTGCCACCATTCGAGTCCCTGAATGACTTGCACCGATCAAATACCATCCTAAAAGAGTATCTAGGGTCTGTAGAAGGCTAGAGACCCAAGAGAGCTGTAACTTAGCTTACAGTGCCCTCTTGTGTCATGTTGCACTAAAGCCGCAACACGATAAAAGAAACTACGGGAAACAGCGTTCCCCGGTACTGACTGTCTTAAGGGCATGTCAGTTTCCCCGTAAGAAAAGAGCGAAAGCCCAGAGAAGTGCGGCAGAAGGCTGCACTTCTCTGGCAAAGTCAAGAACAAGGTTAAAAACAATAGCAAAAAGTTTAGGGGTTGCCACATGGAAGGAAAATTCCCTACAATTACGAAATCTTTCCTAACAAGGACTGCTGATGTTGTTAGACCTATCAGCAGCCTTCGACTTGCTAGACCATGAAATCCTGCTCGACCGGATGTCCACTGCCAGCAGACTATCTAAAAATGCCACCACCTGGCTTGGATCCTTTTGGGAGGATCGCCAGTCGCGTGTCTATTGGGGTGACTGTTCCTCCGAGCCACATCCCACGACATGTGGAGTCCCGCAGGGGGCTTGTCTTTCCCCCCTGCTGTTCAATCTTTATATCTTCCCTCTGTGTGTTGAATTAGAATCCTTGGGGATCTTCTTTTGCAACTACGCTGATGACTTCCAACTGGTGCAGAATATCACTGGGAACTATGATATTGACCAGCTTACACTAGAAGCAGTTTACCAGCTCATAACACAATAGATGTCCTTGAATTGGCTCTGCCTAAACGTGGCCAAGACAGAACTACTGCTCTTTGGCCCTCGACAGGCGCAAATTAAATTAGTTCACAAGTAAGCCCATTTTACTATCGAGGGAAACCAAACTAAAGTAGTGCAAAAAGTCAAGACACTAGGTACATATATGGAGGAAAGCTTAGACTGTGAGGCGCATGTTACAGCTATCTCCACAAACACCAATTACCACCTTAAGGTCCTCAGACAAGTGGCACCACTAATCTCGGTGGAAAATCGTATCAAACTTGTAAGGGCGGTGATACTGCCACAAGTAGATTATTGTAATGCACTACTGTGAGGTGCCAACAAAGCTGATATACAACAGCTACAGAAGATGCAGAATGCTGCAGTTCGGTTCATCTACCAGATGAAACTCTCAGAACCCATCAGTGCAGCCGGTTGCAGCACGTATCCTGTTCATTATCTATGGTAATGCCCTCTTATACCTGAAGGAATGGATTAGCATCTACTGACCTAGGAAATCTTTAAGATCTGCCGAAAAGGTTCCTGTTGGAACTACCCCGGATAAAATGATCAAGGGGTTTAGGTCACACCTTTCACGTCCAAGGGGCTCAAGCATGGAATGCACTCCCCTTCCAGTTACGAAAGACAGAGGACCACCTTGTTTTTCGTAAAAAACTGAAGACAATGCTATTTTACTAGAACTACATGCTCTGCATCTCGCCTTCCTTACTGTCTCTCAGCGCCTGGATGCCCACAAGCTTTGGGACATTACAAATCAAATAACATAACATTGGAAACCACCATTATATAGCCTATTTTTAAGAAAGGGGTTAGCACGGCTCTTCCTGTTATAGACCAATGTATTTACCTGATTCTTCCTCTCAGATCTTCAATAAGACTTCCTTAAAGAAATTAACGGACTGGATATTAAAGATAGTTCAACAGAAACACAATATAGGTTTCAGAAAGGCCTTAATATAGAAAGACAATCATTAAATGTATACCTTTTGGCAGCTAGATCCATATTGTTGAATAGAGAACCATTTTGTGTAGAGTTTATGGACTTCAGAATGGCCTTTGACTTTGTTAATCAACAAAAGCTATGGTCTATTTTAAACCAACTGGGCAGTCCTCTTAACAACGTATCTATCTATATTAATTCAAAGTCATGAGAGTACTGCATGTTTGGAGACTCCACATGGGAGTGTTTTTGAGTTTGGGGAATTGCCAGTGTCAATTTCAGATAGACTTGTTTCCCTCCAGAATCAACAATCAGCCCAAGACTTATGTGAGTTGGAGAATGGGTTTGTCTGCGATTGCTACAGTGAAGTAGCCCTGTGGGTAAAGGAAGGTACTACACCAATACTTCTTCAGGTACATTTATTCCAGAATACCAGGTAAGTTACAACCATGTTAGTACCTCACATAACAGTGGCCATCCACACACACCAGTATCCCATTGCAACTGAACACTCCAACACTCAAACCTCTAACCTTCCATAGTGACCTCACTGCATGCCACGTACCATGATTCACACGACAGACAAGCTACAACACACCTCTTCACTTTACCCAACAGACCACAAACAGGAAAGGATCAGATGGAACGAAACCCATACGACCCACCACACACACACACACACACACACACACACACACACACAACAAAGCACACACGTGGCCAGCAAGCCACCTAACAGAAGAATCCAGAAAGGGCAAACCATTTCTTACACCTCATGCTACAGTACCTCAATCAGATACCACTGGAGAAAGAGCAATCCGCAAACCATTCCCCACACCTCATGCTCACACACCACAGGCTCCAGTACATCAACCAGATACACCACAGCTCCATGAACAATTCCAAACAACAAATCCAACGGGAAGATCATACCCTAAAACCATCACCAGGCACATGAGGCCCTTTTAGTGGTGAGTTATAGCCATCGCCAGAAAGCTAGGATTGTGGGGAATCATTGTGGATTGCAAATTATAAATATGTTTTTTTTTTTGTCCCTTTGCTTCCAGTTGACGGATATTTCCTTTTCTTTTAGTTTGTGAATCATTCATGTAGTTTTGATATATGTTCATGTTTGTTGGTTATATTTACTGTGCTACCCTAAAAAAAATATATATGTGTTTGTCTATCTGTTTGAAGACAGGATAATACATTATTTGACTTATTTTGTTTAATAAATAACTTGAAACATGCAGGTGAGCTTAGGGCCCTTTCGGAATGTGCATATGTAATGGGTGGGATCACACAGAATAATTCCAGATCCAAATAACGAACCAACTCAAGAAGATGGCAAAGTGCTGTTTTATTAACAATTATCTAAAACAGAGAGTTTACAACAAACATCAACGGACGTACTCTCAGGTTCTCTCAGCGATCTTCACACAAATCATAGCTTTTATATAAAAAATGTATCAGAGGTGACATCATAATACGTGGCAATAATCAAAACCTAATAAGGGTCGGGAATGGTTTAAGGGGAACATCTAAGTATATTTTCTATAGGAACTAGAATTGTGATTGGCTGGCTACTGTCAGGTGGACAACATATGCCTACCTCTAAAACATGTCATCTTCAGAAACATTAGATACACAGTTTCCCATTGGTTTTCAAACTATAAGGTCCTTCCTCATATGGACCACTATAATTGGTTGGCACACTTGTGCCAGTCTTGGAACATTCGGTTCACTATAGCAGCACATAAGCCCAGACCAAGGTGCAAGGAGATGGGGCATGACATTACCTCCCCACCCAATTAGCCCAGCATCTCTCATCACCCATGCCTTCTGCCATGAAGATTGTCTTTGAACTTGGCCCTGTAAAAGTATCCTTATCTTTAGAATACATGGGTGTGAGAGCACTCACTATCGCGTTCTGGGACTCCAAATCCAAACTCTATTTTCATCCTTAGCTCACATGACAGGAGACCACGGTTTGGTCCATTTTGCTTTAAATGAACGCTTGGTGTTCTTTCTTTGCAGCTTAACAAGGGATGATTCATTCTTCTCACATTCGCTCCTTTCCAGAAAAGATAGCTGACCTTGGCTGCTTCAGTCTTGACTTCAGGCCACATGGCTTTGTCTTGCAGCTCCACGATTCTGCTTATTCTTGCTGCAACACAGTTTTCCCTTCCCTCTTCATGGGTCCTGGCTTACTAAATACATGATACCGATGTCCAACTTCTACACAATGGCGACTTTGCCTGAATTCTATTCACTACGTATAGCTAGCTTCTATGATGACTTAGTTTACTTGCGTCTCAGCATCTGTACAATTATTGAATGGTTGATGTTGTGCAGCACTTTGTGCATGTGTAATCTCCTTTTTTATATTTAAAAGTTCACTTGATTCTTCACTTCGTCATTAGGCTCTTCAAGATCTATACATCTTCTTCGGCCAGTATCTCAGAATGTTGTCCATACTCTTCTGTGACATCACTGGCTTCTTTTCTCTGCTCCTTCTCATATTCCTTCAGGGAGTTCCTCCTGTAAGTTGTCATCCCTTCGGGGATACATTCGGTAGGAATGTCTCAATGGGTATCTTTTCTCGAACACATGCTGCGCTATTGGCACAATTGCAGGTGTCAAACACAGCACGATCTCAGGTCTCCAACATATGGGAGTAAGGAGGGCAGGGTTTCCTGCAGAGGCATGCAGCTGCTCCTCTACATTCCCCCATCTGGCCGAGTCCTCGACCACTGCCTTGTTTCCACATCCTGGTATTTTCTTTAGAAGAAATGCTTCTTTGGTGTCCATATCTTCATCACCCCCCTCAGGGTGACTGCTTATTTGACATGCTCATCTACACTCCAGGTCATGTAGTAGCATTGACCATTTTGGGTACAATAGGCCCATCGTCCCACATAATTATTATGATTCTTTGGATACAGAAACGTGGTTCCTTCAGATGCAACGATGCTAGCCTATATGTATTTTCTAAAACATCATCAGCCAACTCCCTGGTGTTCAGTTCAGGTTTGACGTCAATCATGATCTTCAGCTCTACCACCTTCTTTGCTTCTTTCTTGCATTGGGCAATTACCATTTTGACCATAAGGAATCCAAACATTACTAACACCAATATTACTCCAAGAACCTTGAAAATATTTGCCAATCACTGTGAAATGCATGAAAGCAAAGCGAGCTGTCATCTTCAATGTCTTCTGTCTCGGCTTCCATCTTGGCATGCAGGTCTGTCAACAAAGTTATGGCCTCTGTCAATGGTCCTTTCTGGTCATCGTGAAAAGGTATAAATGTGCAACATGATGGCCCAATTTTGGCACAAACTCCTCCTCCCATCGCTATGATCATATCAAGGACATATCTATTCTGGAGGGTCATCAGTCATATGGCCCTCAACTCTTCTTTAATGGCGGTGAATCCCTTTGTGGTAGCATTGATTGCCACCAAAAGCTCCCATATGGTATTTGCAACTATTTGGCAATTGCCACTGTTTGGATCCCAGGCATGAATACAGCTGTCATTACCAAAGCAGTTGTGATGAACAACTGGTGCTCCTCAGGAATGGTATCATATGCTGTTATCACCTTGGATGAGAAATAATGTTTTCTTTTTGTCCATCTGAGAAGTCCAAGCAATCTTCTTTTTCTAAAATGGACATCCACTTTTGGAAATTCACTAATGTTTAGATTGCTCTGAGGTATCACTAATGCTGGAATATGGATAATCACCAGGGAACACACTACGCCCCAATCCTTGGGCAACTTCAAATAGGCTCTAGATCCACAAGCCCAATATCGATCCATAAGGACAGCTGTCCCTTCTCTCATCACAGGAACATCAATTGTGGCTTCGCATTCTTTGTTATATCCCACATGGTGCTTCCCATGATTTGGGAAACATAGTGTGGCATTAACCAATGGGACTAAAACTACTGGGCCTGATTCATCTTCCACCCATGTCAACAATTTAGAGTGCTTGGCCCATGACTTTAAGCATCCATCATTCACTTTCTGCACTTCTTGGACGTAGACCATCGTCAGCAGATGAGCTGCACAGGGCACCATGCCTTCTTCCCATCCTTTCCTGGTATGCACTCGTCCATAGACCAAAATGTCAGTTTGTTCCCAAAATCCAGGTGATTCTGCTATTTCTCTCACATCAGGACAATTAATTCTCTTCATTTCTTCAATTATCACCTCATCTCTGTCCTGCAGCAGGATATACAAGCATTTAGCATTTAACTTTTTGGTTTTCCATCCAGGCTCCTTCTCCATTTGTGTGGTTTTGATATAGTCATCCTGGTATGGAAACTACCATTTGATCTCCATTGCAAGGTCGCCCAACTTCCTTCAAACTGTCCTTGAGTAGTACATGCTGCAAGATGGCTGATGCATTTCCCATTGTGTGCTCAAACCTCCTTTGAAATGAAAGCCCTTACTGTATTCATGGCATAGGGGATGAAAGTGCAGACATAGCAACTCTCATCAGATGCTCTTTCCCCCACCTTTTTCATGTGTTGATACCACATTTTGTTCCCCAGGTGAGCTGTATTATCTAGATATGTATTTATCCCTTCATTATCTTCCTCTATATCTCTTTTATGTCTCCCAATATACTTATAGAGATCAAGGAACTTATCATTATTTGTTTTCATAGTTGGGAGAATCATAAGCTCTTTCTTTGGTAGAAACATTAAGATGATAGAAGCTGTGAAAGATAAGGAACAAAAAGACAACAAGAACAATCATGCAAATATAAATGATGCATAGAAATCTTGGCAGCCATTTTTCACGCCATCCTACTGCTTGCTGAACTCGTTCACTCTCTATGATCATGACATCTTCTTCATTAATCATTTTTAATGCAATCATCATGTTTCTTTTATGTTTGCAACTGTACAATTTGTTCATTTCTTCTTATCAATGGATCATTATTAGCATCCTGTACAAAGGTGTGAATATTGATATGATATGATAGGTTATTTATAACGCACTTAATACCCAAAGGTTTCTAAGTGCAGACCTGGGGATTGAACCTGTGTTGCTCTGCATCGTCTTGCTTCCAAGGTGAGCCATTGCCTCTGAGCTATCCTCCAGAGACAAACGTTTTAACGTATTAATTTCTTTTCTAACAAGATACGTTTTAATGTATTAATGTCTTTTCAAATAAGAGCAGGGTAAGACTGAAGTATGAACACAAAGACAGCAACCACAAGCCGATGAATGTCACTGTCGACAGGTATCTTGTGCTTTTATCACTTAAAACACATATTCTCTGCAAAATGTATCTGGATATTGATCTATTTTCCAATTTCTGGTCAAGAACTGATGTTTGCGCATTATTCTGATGCATTATTCACTGCTTTAATATATTTCTAAGAGTTCATTTCAAAACTCCTGGAATTCTCTGTAAATCCTTGCACTATCTGCTGAACTATATATAAGGAGTGTCTATTGAATTCCAGTCCAAATTAAGTATGTGTTAATCACTCATTGCCTTACCGTCCTTCTTCTTAGTCATCGATCGGGTCTGCACATGTGGAAATGATTCTTCTCGTCGTGCTTCTGGATCAGCAATGGTGGGAGGGAAGGTCTCAACCTTATAAATCGTCACATAGTTTAGATGCAACCAAGCTCTTATTCCTTGAACCTTAACAGCTGAAGAGGATACTTCTTCAACAAAGAATCAGCCATTAAAGCAAGGCTCATGCCACTGAGTAAAGTTCTTGATCAAGATCAGGTCCCCAACAAATAACTTAGCTGGTGGTAATAGTTCACTTGGATTGGTTGCCTAATTTTCTTCTTCTGTGTTCCTAGACTATTCCCCCTGACGTTTGACTTCATCTGAAATAAAAGAAATACTGCTAGCCATACATGTCAAGTAATCATGCATTTTATCACCTAAAGTTGGTGCTACATTCTGGGCATCACTCTTAATCCTAGACGAAGGTGTAAGGGGTGTTCTCATTCAATGCTCTGTAACTAGCTCATGCAGGGTGAGCTAGTGGTCCGACCCTCGCTGATTCCGAAGGGCATATAAGGCCAGAGATAGGCAATAGAGCCATCCCTTTTTCAAAGTCAATTTAATCTTGGAAATTCTCTCTTTCAGAAGGCCCTTGATTCTCTAACATATGCAGTTCAATTTTGGGTGATACACAGGAGAGAATGTGTCTGTTATACTTAATAAAAGCCCTATTTGATCGAATAGCTCATTGACAAAATGTGACCTATTATCGGATTTTATTACTTCACACACCTCGGAAATACTTTGCAAACTAAAAACTTTGCTGTGCAAGTGGCATCAGGGTGTGTACACAGCTACACAGACCTGCCACGATCCACCTAAGGAAGGGACACAACACCACTAATAGATATCTATATCCATTACATGTCTGCAGCATATCAAAATAATCGATATCTAAATGCTGAAATGGACCATTCGGTCAAGGTATTACTCCTCTAATCGTTCTCAGTGTATGCCCAGCAGTAAACCTTTGACACATGATGCAATTCACCATAAAAAGTGCAACGTTCTCCAGCAAATTAGGAATAAACCATTCTTGTGCAATATTGACAGCAAGACTTTCTCTGGTTACATGCGTGGGGTAATGCAGCTGTTCAAGCATGACTTTCAACAAAGTTACTGGCATCACTGGTTTTCCAGTGCTGTCCTGTCGCCATAAAGCATCCATGGAAAATAAAGAACATCCCCTTTGTTTCCACAATTCTTGCTCTTCCTGTGGTGCACTTCCCTGAATCTCTATTAATTGGGTTATCGCCAGCATATTAAACCCTTTCTGTACCAACATGGTTGTAGCTGAATTTTCTTTAATATCTTCAGTATCAAAACTCAACATTTCTGCACAATACGCAACCCTTCTGGCTTCTACATCTGCGGCTTCGTTTATCCAAGAGATCAAATCTGTTAGTTTAGTGTGCGCTGCGCATTTTACGATCGCTATAGTTGTAGTGCTTTAATGAGTCTCTCTAATAAGGACGCATGCTGCACTGGAGAGACATCTGTGCGGAGGAAACCCCTCCTCTTCCAATGTGCCAAGCCTGCATGTACGGATGAAGTCACATAGGCGGAGTCACTGTACACCGTCACTTCCTGTCCATGTTTTTCAAGTGCGACAATAAGCGCTAGTAATTCTGCTGAATGAGCTGAAAAATGCCTTGCACTTGCTACCACCTCAAATTCCCCATGTAATCTGTGTCTGACCACTTCAGTGCCTGAATGCCTTTCCCCACTAGTCTGACCAATTTTCAAAGAACCATAAAAAAAAAAGAATCTCCCCTACCGCTAAAGCATTCTCCTTCAGACTGTGTATATCATCATAAAATTCTACATCATTGGCACAGTCATGCACATGATCACCTTTTTCTATGGGTTCAGCTATAACTGTGGCTGGGTTCACTATTTTACATCTTACAATTTTTTATCACTGAGTTAGAAATTATAACTTCATAAACTGAAGCTCTTTGGGATGTCAATGTGCCCTTGGGTTTCTCTAGAATGGCAAATAGAGCATGCTCTACGTAAAGGGTCATAGAGCAGCCCATAACAACACTTGTGGACTTCTCAATTGCAAATGCGGCAGCTGCCAAAGATTGTTTGCAAGGGAAGTGTCCTCTCATAACTGGGTCCCACTGTAATATGCCAAAGGTTTGGACCCTAATGTGGTTCTTTGTGTAAGCACTGCTGTCATTACTGACCCATTTGTGTGTGAAAACAAATACAATTCTTCACCATAATTCAGAATTCCTAAAATTGTGGCTGTACAAATTGCTTTTTTCAATTCTGCAAATCCATCCTCCATTACTTGGGTCCATTCTAGTTTTGTTTGACCAACTTGTGCTGTCTTTAATGCTTGCAGAACTGGCCTTGTGTATGCACTACAATCAAACATCCAGGCTCTAACGTCATTGCACAAACCCAGAAACTGTTGCATCTTTCTCACTGTGTTCGGTTTTGATGTTTTCATGATTGCCTCAGCTCTCTCAGTTGTCACTTTGTTTCCTTCATGCAATATCAACTGACCTATGCATAACACATCTTCCTGACAGTACTGTAACTTTTCATTGCCCATATTATATATCCTTACTTGCTAAAATAGTCATTAACCAGATAGAGTCCTGTCTACACTCATCCACTGTTTTACTGCAAATCAATAGTTCATCGTACTGTATCACTCCACTTTCGAGATCGCCATTGCCTAGATCCATCTGTAAGACTCTGTTAAAGATTGAGTGGAACTCACAGTACCTTAAGGCAAACGAGTTTGTTTTAGTCTCTTTTGCCAAAACATAAAGGAAGTCAAGTATTGGGAGTCCTTATGCAACGGGATCGAGAAAAAACACATTTTTCAAATCGATCACTGTGAAGTAACGAGCTTCTACTGGCATACCGGGATACTACACAATATTGTTGCCGGATTAGGAAATAAAGGAAACTCAGCATCTATAATCTGGTTCAGAGGTGTCCAATTCTGGCTAGATCTCCACGACCCTCCTTTAGATGTTTTAATCAGATACTCCACAGTATTACGCGATGAATCTGATGGCACCAGAATCCCCTGATTCATCAGTGCTGAAATAGTCTGAAATATACCTTCATCAGCTTCTCGTGACATTGGGTACTGTTTTGCGCGGAGTAAAATTGCTCCTGGTTTAAGCTTTATTTTAACCTCTCGTATCCCCTTCAATAAACCTATGTCATAAGTGCCTGTGGTCCATGGAGCACTCTGCACCTTTTCAAGAACGTTCTGAAAAAATACTGGTTGCTGCCGCATTTTTCGCCATTCTTTGTGTGACTTCCCTTTTCCCTATTCTTATCCAGTATGTAATGCTCATGAAGAACACTACTTCGTCATCTCTTCGGTCTTCCCTAAACTTATCATCATCAGTTATGTCAGTCAGTCTGTACCCCTCCTGAAGAGCTATCACTGTTCTCCATGGTCTACCCTCATTGACTATGCCTTCGAGCATTGCCATTACTTTTTGTTCTATAGCTCGCCCAACTCTATAGGAATAATCTAATCCACACTCCTCATCCATAGATATTTGTGGTCTAAATAAAAAATCATGAGATATCTTCACAATCTTTCCTACCAGGCCAGTCAGCAAAATGCTTATCCCATATAGAAAAATCTCTGGATTTACTGGAACGCCTCACAGAGCCAATTGCCCTGTTAACACCAGTATGAACTCTCCCACGTTTAAATAGTGTATTCCTGGAGTGGAGCACACTATTACTTGATCACTAAATGAAATCATCATGTTAAGTTTCGTCATTAAATCTGTTCCTAAAATGTTAACCAGTGTCTGTCGTGAATATAACAGAGGAACGGACATGTCACATTCTTCTATGAAGACTAGTAATTTATCAGTAAAAGGAACTTGACTCATAGTTCCAGAGAACCCTTAAGTATTCATGGCAATACCTGACATTGGATATTTTCCATCTCCTATACACAAAACGAGATTCTCTAGTGTCTACAAGAAATGAAAAAGATTTGTCTCCTATCGTCACATTGACCCTTGGTTCCCTTTCGGGGGTCTGGTGTCACAGAGAGTACTGAACACATCAAGTCACCCTCTGAACTGTCCTATTGTGGATACAAGTTCATCCCTGTCCCTGTGAAAGGTTTTTCTTCTACCACAGTGACACCTCAAATTATAGGTATCAATACCTGGCCTGACTGTGTCTGCATGGGAGCTTCTTGCAACTGCCCTTGTGGTGGATTAATTTGTGCTGTCCCTGCTGTTGCACCTGCTGTACTTACGGTGTTTGTGCCTGATAAGATGTGTGATCTTGGGCAAATTCCTCTCTGGTCTGTGTGCTGTATGGTGGAGGATAAGCTGTTCCTCTCTGGAAGATTGGCCATTTTGTACATTCCCTTGGCTCCCACATATGTGCGCAACATGTCCTGTCATTCCACAATTCCAACATACTGGGGGAACCCTTCTGTTAATCCCTCCTTGGTTATAACCTCCCTGAGCATTCTGGTTCTCATTCTGTGTATTTTGAAACACACCTTGGTTATTCTGAAATCTGCCTCCTCTTCCCCTATAACCCATACCTCTGCCTCGGGTCGTAAACCCATACCCACCTTGGCCCATCGGGTGCAAATTATTTACCTGTGATGTACCCATTGTTTCCTGCATGCCCATTCCTTCTCTGCTTGTCAATACCGCCCCTTCTATGGCAAATTTTGAAATGTTTTTGAGAACTAACTTGGCCTCCTCAATCTTTCTATTCTCATCTTTCTTCTTGTTCTTTTCTTATAATAACCAGCATTGGTGTACTATTGTCAACTGTATCTCAGGCTATGGTTTCGCTTCCATCCCAACTTTTTTTTCATCTGCTTCTGTACTGGCTCAGTCAAGCCCTGACATACAATGTAGTAAAATATTGCCACTATATTTACCTTGGCTCATGAGTTTCAAGCTGCCATTGCTCCTGAATATCTGGAATATAAGCAATAGGGTCTTCATCTTCTTTCATTTTGCTCATCATAATTGAACCTATATCTGATGTGTCGTGATATTGTACCCTGAGAGATCTCCAAACATTGGCTCCACAATTATTAAACGGGACACCATCATGCACTGTTTTTGTGCAGTCTCACTTGAATATCCCGCTCTCCTCCATATGTCATCAGCCCTCTCTCCAAGAATGGCTGCCAGGAGACCTTTTATGTCCCCTATGGCAAGCGTATTTCCTCTTGTCATTTTCTGTAATGGTATTTCCATTTCCCAGCCTGCAAAGTCAAACTAAGGAGCTTGCACTTTAAGTTATCCTTGTCCATCTGTGGCCATGGAATATATTGCGTTCTTGCTCCCCCTTCTCTAATAAGAGGAACTGTGTGAACCACATCCCATAGTTGGATCCCAATATTAGTCTACCCATGGCAGAGATAATCATCCTTGCCTGTCTCCTTGTCGGTAATGACCATAACCTGCTTACATATGGTGGAGACTCTCCATTCTCACTATGTAATCGTCCTCGGGGACACTGAGAATATGCTGTGGGGTCTGGCATTCTATCTTTAGGTTGTTCCACATCCGATCATCTCACTTCCTTATCCATTTGGGCGCTTCCTTCAAGGGCGCATGCGCTCCTTCCTTCTGCCCCAAGACCGGACTCACTTTCCTCATCTGACATGTCTAGGCCCCACTAGTGTATCTATTATCCCCCTCATCCTTGTCTAAGATCAGTCTGAGCAAAGACATTGCCCGATGTTCATCACTTAACAGGTTTCCCTCCTCACTTTGTGATTGAGGTACTGGGGATTGATCATCGTTCCCTCAAGCTCCCTACTCGCTATCATGTCTTAACTGTTGATAGACTTATCAATCCTTTCTCCAATGGTTTCCACATCAAATCTTTCTTCTTCTAGAGCCACTCTAGATACTGCTGGCATTACTGCCCTTATCGGAAGAATCTCTTCCACTCTGTCCCCGCATACTTCTGGGCTCTGCCTCATTTGTTCTTTATGAATGAGACTGGATTCAAAACCTCGCTGTCTCCTTTTTCATTCTATTTGCTCATCTACTTCCCTTCATTTTCTTGCATCCCTTCTAATTCTTTCTTCCTCTTGCCTTTGTTCTTCTCCTCTCTTTACTTCTTCCCTTCTTTCCTCTTCTTCCATTTGTCTCTGTAATCTTTTGTCCTTTAGTCTTTGTGCTTCTTCCTCCACTCTCCTATTTTCCTTTCTGTCCCTTTCTTCTATCGTTCTTTGTCTGTTGTCATACTTACTCTGTTCTTCTGCCCGCTGTTCAATTTTCTCTTGCTCCTCCTGATATATCTGCTCTCGTTGCTCCTTACTTTTCTTTCTCTGCTCATCCTCTTCCAATCTTTTCTCTCGTTCCTTATCCTTTCTTTCTTGTTCATCCTTATCTTCTCTTTGCCTACCTTCCTCAATACTTTTCCCATCTATCTTGAGTAATATCTGTCCTCCAATCCATTCGTTTTGTACAAGCGCTGCCTTGTAAGCCTTATCTTTTTCTCCTTTCCATCTCTTAATCTCCCTGTTTATTTCTGTCGACAAATCTGACGTTCACTTCTTCCTTCCAATGAATTTAAAAATATCTTCCTTTCTTTTTTTCTTTTCCAGACTATTGTCACTACTGTTAGTGGGGTGTTCATATATTGGATTATTGTACCCTGTTGCTGCACTTAAATCCTTTCCTTTAGAGGACACACTCCTATCTCTTCTGTAGCAACACTCTTTGTTTCAGGCAATGTAAGGGGGGCTGAGGGCTCAACGCCTTCCTCTTTATGCTGATTAAGCATCCACTCCTCAGGTGGCAGGTCTTCTCTTTCCTCTTGATACATCTTCCAAAGTTCAAAAATGTCTAATCTTTTGTCTAATTTCTTTCCTGTGTACGCAGCATGCAAGTATGTGGTAATGTGTTGCAATACCGCTTTTGACAATGATTCCCCTTGCGGGCACGGCATGAACATTTTATCTGCTGTACCCTTTAACCATCCTGCACTGTACTGTTTGAGCTTGGACACATGTTTTGGCAGTATCTTGCATAGGGGCATGAGAGGAGTATCCCCCATGATGTCGACCATCCTTTTCTCCTCAATTCCCTCTCCTCATTTGGCTTCAAGGACAATGTTCTTAATGGGCCCTCCTCTTATCTTTCTAACCACACCTTTTCTGTCCCCTGGGGTGGCTCCTCCTCCCCCACTTATCCCCTCAACTGCAGTGTTCCCCAAGGCTCTGTCCTTGGCCCTTTTCTTTTCTCACTCTACACCTCCTTCTTAGCTCCTATAATCTCCTCTTTTGGTATCTCGCACCATTTCTACACCGATGATACCCAGCTTTTCCTCTCCTTCTCCTCCTTCTCTCCTGACATTCATGATAAACATTCTTCTTGCCTCTCTGCTATTAAATCCTGGATGTCCTCTCACTTCCTTACTCTTAATGCGGAAAAAACAGAACTCCTTTTCTTCCCTGCTAACACTCTTCCTCCTCCCTCCCCCCCCTTTCGTTCTCTTTCCCCCCTCCCAGCTCTCCTTCTCTCCCCATGCCCGCAACCTTGGTCTTCATATTGACCCTCACCTCTCTCTATCTCACCACATTTCTCTTACTGCCAAGTCCTGTCGCTTTCACCTCTACAACATTCGTAAAAACCTAACTTTCCTTACCTTTCATGCTACTAAACCTTTAATTACCTCCCTCATGTTCTCCAGACTCTTCTACGCTTCCTCCCTTCTCTTTGGACTCCCCTCCTCTCATCTCTCCCCTCTCAAATATATCTACCACTCTATCGTCAGCTCCCTATGCCTTCTCTCACCTCTAGATTCCATCTCCTCTTCTCTCACTCTACTCCCAGCTCAAATTCAAGTTCCTCTGTCTTGTCTTCAAATCCCTCTACGGTCTTGCCCCCGCTACCTCTCCTCCCTCCTTACTTTCTATACCCCTTCTCGTTCTCTTCGCTCTGCTAATCTTTTCCTACTCTCTCCTCCTCCACCACTATGCGCCCCCTCCCGCTCTTTCCAACTCCTTGCTCCCTTCCACTGGAACCGCCTCCCCCTTCATATCTGCTCTTCTCCCTCTTGCCCTTCCTTTCGCTCTTCTCTAAAATCTTATCTCTTTCACTCACCTCCCTAACGCCCTACATTTCCTCTCCTTCTTCTCCCTATCCCTCTCTTCTCACCTCTTACTCCTGCTCTTCCTTACCCTCTCCATCCTAGCTACCTCCTTCCTCCCTCCCCCCTGCTCTCATCTAGTCTTACTTCTTCCTCACACATTCTTGCATTCCCTCTTACTCCCGCTCATGCCTCCACTAACATCTACTATTCCCTTGCACAGCTCTGCCCCTCCCTAATCCCTCCTCACCTCTGCAATATTTTAAATTGTTCTTTATACTGTTTTCGAGTTGTGATTCAATTGTCATTTCATGCTTGCTGTATCTTACTTGTTCTCATGTAAAGCCCTTTGGATTAAAGGGCTATATAAATTCAATAAAATACAAATACAAATACAAATAATGACAAGTCTCAATTGACTGTCAATACTTATCAGATCATTAAATAAACTTTTTACCTTGACTTTAAGCACTATTTTCAAAGTTTTAAAACAAATATGAGCGAGCACTATCAATTGCTGCTCAATCCTATTATTTCACTGCCCTATCTATTCTTTTGATTGGCGCCAATCGTTTCACTACACTTATCTTTAATCACTGTTACATATTTATAATTCTATCGCTCCTCAATATTTTATTCAACAGACACCATTTAGACTAGTAACACATTACACTTCATAAAACCGTGTGATCACCTCTTCCCTCGTCTTTACTTTTTACCCTGTACAGGGTTTGAGACATTACCTTACACAGTCCTGACCTGTGCATTTTACTTTTCTCTCTACCCCCATTGGGGTTTGAAATGGCTCCTTTAATTACCTTTAATTAGGACTTCTAGGTGGTATCTCTTTACCTTCACAATATTTCCCCGTTACTCAAAATTATCACAATCCCGTCCCTTTATTTGCCATTCCCATTAGTCTACTCACCATTTGTTAATCGACTAGAGGCCTTCGCTATTGACTGCTCCTTCAGTCCGACCACTTCACCTTCCGTTCGCAGAGCGCC
Organism: Ambystoma mexicanum; assembly: GCF_040938575.1. NCBI lineage: Eukaryota > Metazoa > Chordata > Amphibia > Caudata > Ambystomatidae > Ambystoma > Ambystoma mexicanum. The sequence continues at coordinate 240,416,281 of NC_090940.1, read as the reverse complement.
AGTGGAAACCAGGCAGGGATTTCTTCAAATGGAGACCCGCTGTAAGAGGATTCAATTCAACACTACGGCTAAGTCAACGCCTAGTCTATAATACTGAATGAAAACCCTTATTGATATATCTTTATGTCCAGTTCATGCGTTCTGGATGACTACCCCTATATAACACCCCTCTCTTGGAATCCCCCTGACCCCACTGAGCCAAGAAGTAGTTCTGTTTTGCAAGTTAAAAGGTTTATTTGATAATTTAAACAATAGATATATATATGTCACACCTTATAATAAATTAATAACTGAATATCACACTTAATCTGATATGATAAAGATTAACAACGGAGAATCTGGCACTAACACGCTTCTCTATAATCAATAAGGAGTTGACATGAAATGGATAAGGTAGCACACAGGTGAATAGGAACAAAAGAAGAAGGTGGTACAGAATGCTTTATAGAGTTCAAATGGATGCAAGGTTGAATGAATGAAATGCAGTATAGAAATACTCAATATGATTTCAACAAAACAATGTAATCACTTTTCTCTGGCAATCCCCTCCCCCCCTTGATGCAAGGCAAGGAAATGGAAGGAAAACACACAGTTCTCAGAATGCAATCAAATGTGATTCAGTTCACCCCAGCAAGCTTAAAGAAAACAGATAGGAGTTTTGAAAACACAGGCCCAAATGCTTTTATATGTGCTAGCAATGGATGAGAAGTATGCTGGAAATGCTTTTAATTCCCTTTCAGAGGTTCAGGGTGAGTGATATCTACTCGCTATGAATTCAGGATCACCTTAACAATGCTTTAGTAGTAACTAGCAGGTAAACGAAGTTTTTGGCAAGGAAAAGCAAAACTGCTGTCTTTTTACACGTGAAGAAATTTGCAAATCGCGGCAAAATTCGCGCGTGCGTTTTCCGCGATTGCGGTAAAACTATAAGAGGTAGGAATGTGGTTCTAGGTGCGATTCAGAGCTAAGATTCTAAGCTTTCAAATGAAAGTTACTGCAAGTCTCTAGCACAAACGGTTGCGGAGATATGAGCGATTTTGTGAAGGTCGTTTTTCAGATTTGAAATTTTAAAAGCTCAAAATGACACGTGCAGCTTGCAACTAGAAAATGACAAGTGACAGCTTTGCAAATGGCAGGTGACAGTTAGGAGACAGTTCTACTTAGATTAAAATAGGATTGAATTATATTATTTTAACTAAGAGATTGGTTCTGCACGGTTTTGCTATGTACTCACACTATATTCTTGAATTAAATGGGCCTCGTCACGGATCTGGTCAGGGTTTTAGACTGGGCTCTGGTCTCTCTTTGGGCACAGCGTCTGGTCTCTGGAACTGCTCGCTCTCTGGTCTGGTCTCTTAGTTCTGCATAGATTGAAGTCTCTAGTTTGGCTTTCTGGAGGTTGATGAATTTGAAGTCTGGATCTCTGGATGTTGTATGGTCCGGCAGAGCGCGTTGCAGCAAATGGAATTGAAGCCCCCTATCTGTCCTGTCTGTCTGCTTTTATGTGTTTAGAATGTGGGTGTGTTCTAGCATCACTGACCCTACCTCTCTCTCAGCTTCTAATTGGTCAAACATCCATTTCTCGTTTGATTGGGGAATGAACTGTGAGTCAGAGGGATGTCATTTTATGGCTTGCAGATAGGACACTCCTCTGTCAGATTGCACACATTCTATATTTGATAATAAAAGACATATTTCACAGTTACACAGTTGCTTGAAATTACATATACATGGTGTGGCTGAATTTAGCCATGTCTCTGTCCAAATCTGCTGTTTCTACGAGCTTGCATTCAGAAATGGCACATAATTGACTTTTTAACTGATTTTTCAATTTCTGACATTGACCCAACTTTACATACATGTGCGCAGGGAGTATGGACATTAACTGATGAAGTTTCAGATTTTTAACATGCATACATTTAGAGTAATATCCACTTTTCCGCTAAAACCCCCCTGAACATGCCACCGGGTCGAAAAACCTCTTAAAATGTGGGCAGAAAAATCAAAAGAATTATGGTGTCATTTATAAAATTTTCACATGTCCGTACTATGAGTGATCCATCTTTTTAAAGTTATGTTCTGGCTCCAAAGGGGTGTGGTTTCCTCTCAGCACAAGGTAGAAATACTGGTTTATCCAGTTCTGCCAAGCCAGCTTGCTCTCACAGGCAGTGCTCCTCCCAGCTTCTGCCAAGAGGAAGCTACATTTTACGACCGCTGTAATAAAACCTTTGCATGAGTCAAGACAGGCTTTGTTCAGAGCTCCTGTAGAGCACAGGTAATTCAATTATCAGATAGATGGCATATCCTTAGTGTTGCCAGCAAAAGGCAGATAGCCTGGGAACACAGTTGTGACTCAAGTTTCACTCCTGATGGGGGTAGCTGTCAAGCAGAATTCAGTTCCTTAAGCCAGACTTTCAGCTAACTGTCATGTTTTTTTGTTGCTTTTTAAATTAACTTGCAATTTTACACATGCAGCTAGAATGCTGATTCTAAGTGCAAAACTATGACATTTCAACAGTTACAAAGGCATGTGACACCAAACATAGGTCACTCATTTAATCTAAACATTTTCGATTTTAGTGTCTTTAAATCCAGTGCAACTTAAACTGCTGACTCCATAGCAGTTTTGTTATAAGCATTGTTTTGGGCTCTTCATTTCCCAGATTTTGTAGGCACACAACACTCCATTCTACCAAATGTCTGCTGGTGTCCAGTGAGTTTTTAGATGTGTTGCAATGTTTAAAATAGACAGTTTGAGCCTGCCTTCAGAGAAACACAGGGTGTTTTTAAACTGCCGGCTTTTGGGTAGTGGTGAGTACTGGTACTGCACCCATTTTTGGGATTTAAGAAAATGAATTCCCAACAATTCTAGGTTGCATTTGGCAATCAGCATTGCCATTCCCAATGGTTTCAGACTACTGTGCGGGTAGTCCAATGGTGGTTTTAGGCGCTTTGAAGCTAACCGGCGCTACTGTTTTTCCTTTGGCAACCCATTTCCCTCATGGCAACCCGGCCTTTCATTCTCGCACTGGTGGGTGACAAGTGAGGCAACCATTTTGGTGTGCGCACAAACTGCGCAGCTTTCCTGGATTTCGGCGCACATGTGGGTTTTCTGCCATCTTGAATTTTCTAAGCCCACAGCACCAAATGTTGTGGCATGATAGCTTAAACGTGGGTCAGGACACCCAACAAGCCCCCCCACGCGACTGCACTTTGAATTTGAGTCGATGGGGAGTCGCGTGCCCAAGGGTTTTGACCCACGCACCGGTCTGTCCGCATAATCTTCTTCCTACTCTGTAGATGGCACAGTTCAGCATCTTCTTCTCCATCCGGTACTGATCGATCGGTTCTCCTCGCCAGTCCTGATGGGAATATTGGGCGGTCCACTGGGCCCATTGGATCTTTGTTCCCGGTCTCCGGATCGTCCTCCTTGGCCCGTCTTCAGGTTTTCTTTCTCCTAGGACGACAAAGGAAGAGCGGAAATACCTACTCATAGACGTTTTTCCACCACTGTTGAGATGGTGGGACAGCATATGCATTTCATCATGACGAAACATTACATTCTTATTTTGATAAAAAACAGTATAACTAAGAGACAGTTTCATGCAAATCACAATATTTTAGAGACTAGATGTGGTATGTTTTATGATTGGAACAGAATTAGTCTGAGACAGTACCCGCTAGGATTCCAGAGGATTCCTCCAGTTGTTGCAGAGTGTGCCTGGGATGGCAACATTTCAACTGGTTTATGTGGACCCACTTGTCTTCCCCCGCTGCCAAAGGACCTTTGGGGATGTGGATTTTGTAGGCCACAGGAGAGATCTTGTCGATGATCTCAAAGGGTCCCTTCCATGTAGGCAAAAATTTGCGCTGCTTGGCCTGGTTCCTTTGGAAGTTGTATAGATAGACCCGGTCCCCCACCTGATATTCCTTCCTGGAAGTTTTCAGGTCATAGTGGGTCTTCATGCTATCAGCTGATCTTTCTAGATTCCGCTGAGCATAAGCAAAAGCATGTTGGAGGTGTTTCCTTAAATTCTCTACATACTCATGAGTAGTGGAGGCATTTATCAGTGTCTGCTCTTGGGTCCTGTAGAGCAAATGCTGAGGAAGCACCATCTTGCGCCCAGTCATCAACTCAAATGGTGACATTTTGGTTGCAGATGAAGGGGTAGATCTGATGGCCATTAGGACCAGAGGTAATCGGATATCCCAACTTGGCCCAGAATCTGCCACAAACTTCTTTAACATGCTCACAATGGTTCGGTTATATCTCTCTACTGCCCCAGAAGAAGCTGGTCTATAAGCAATATGCAGCTTTCTCTTGACCCCCAGTATCTCCCACATCTTTGTCATTACTTCACTGGTGAAGTGGCTACCTCTGTCTGACTCAATCCTTTGAGGTAGACCAAAACGGGAAAAGATGTGGTTAATCATCAAGGCAGCTGCAGTTTCTGCCTTGCAATTTGGGGCTGGGAGACATTCCACCCACTTGGTAAACAAGCATGTCACAGTCAACATGTACTTAATCCCCCTAGCCGAGCGAATCACAGGGCCTACAAAGTCGATTTGTAAATCTGACCATGGCAGTGTCATTCCCCTCTTTTGTAAAGGCGCCCGGTGCGTAAGGGATGATGGCTGAAATTGTGCACACACAAGACACCCCTTCAAGTATTGGTCGAGGTCCTGCCCCATGTGTGGCCAGTATGCAACCTCTCTTAAGATTTCCAATGTTGTGTGAAACCCTCTATGACCGGCAGTGGCCGCATCATGGGCGTGACTTAACATCAGGCTTCGGAATGAGGTAGGAACCACCCACTGATCGTGGCCAGCTTTGGATTTCCTTACCAACAAACCGTCTTGGATCCGGAACATTTTTGGACATTTCATCAACACTCTTAGGTCCTCTTTCCCAATGTAATCGGTATCCGTCAGGGGAAAGTTCTCAGGGTCCTCAAGGTGCTGGTAAAATTTACCAATAATTGGATCCCCCTTCTGAGCAGTAATCAAATCAGCATCAGGGGTCTCCTTACTCCATTGTGCAATTGAAAGGTCGTTGTGAGCATTTGTCTGGGACCTAGTGATGGCAGTGACCTGGATTTCCCCCAACAGGGACTCAATCTCAATTAGATCCCCTTGGATGGCCCCGGTTTTGGCCAGCTGATCAGCTAAGTCATTTCCAGTTTTGTCTGGTCCCTCTACTTTGGAATGACACTTGATCTTTTTCCAGTAGATGGTCATCCCATTCGATGTGACCAGATCATCAATGTTTTGGATCAACTTCCCATGTTTCAAGGGTTTGTTGTTAGCACATAACATGCCTCTGGTTTTCCAATTAACCAGGTGCTCCACGAACCCGTTCCGTACATAATCCGAATCTGTGATTATGACCAGTTCGTGGAGTTGATGCTGGACAGCAGGGAGGATGGCCTGATGCACAGCCATCAATTCTGCCACCTGACTACTTCGGGGACCAATTTTGTATCCAGCGGAGGGTTCTGGGGACTCATTCACCCATGCATTCCCTACGCCGGCCACCAGTTCTTTCTCCCCGTCGTTGTCAACATGGTAAGAGCATCCATCCACATAGACAGTGGGCATTCCCTCACACTTGTCCTCTTCAAAGACTTTGTGGGGGGAATTAAGGTATGCCTCCATGTTGTCCTTTATTTTTAGACTTTCGTCCTCGAGACAGTTTTCTCTGGCACAATCATGCAAGTCAGCCAGACCTTGCGCGAGGGGACTCTTCTTGTTTTGGCCATATCGGACCTCCACAGGAAAGCCTTGCATTGACAGAATCCAGGAAGTAATTCGGGAATTACTCACATTTCCGGCCCGGATTCTGTCACTTTGGAGATATTGCAGAGGCTGGTGTGGAGTCTCCACTATGATGTGTTCCCCCTGGATAAACGGGCGGTAATTCTTCAATGCCCACACCGTCGCCAGGAGTGCCTTCTCACAATCGTTGAATTTTTCCTCCACAGAGGATAAAGTTTTGCTCGCATAGGAGATTACTTTATTGACCTTGTCATGCTTTTGGTATAATACTGCCGTCAAGCACGTATTAGAGAACCCTGTCTCCAGGAAGAACTCTTTGTTTCGGACAGGGTAAGCTAGGCAAGGCGCTTGTGAGAGGCTTCTCTTGAGTTGTCTTACTGCCTCGGCTTGTTCTGGACCCCATTCCCACTTGACCCCCCCCTTCAGGAGATGAATCAGGGGTCTGGTGATCTCTGCGTAGCCCTCAATGAACTTTCTGCTGTAATTAGTCAGTCCAAGGAGGCTCCTTAGTTCCCGCAGAGTTGTGGGGTCTTTCAGTTTCTGAAGTGCTTCCACTTTCTTTTCTTGGGGACAGAGGCCCTGAGGAGTAATCTCATGCCCCAAGAAATTAACACGGGTTCTACACCACTGTGCTTTCTGAAAGGAAAGTTTTGCTCCGGCGGCCCTCAACTGTGTCAGAACATAACAGATCTCCGCTATGTGTTCCTCCACAGATGAACTTTTGATGAGGACATCATCTACATAAGCCAGGTTACCCCTTGAACCCAAGTCGGGCATGGCCTTGTGTAGAAAAATGTTGAATTCATTGCCGGAGTTGAGGTATCCGAAGGGAGTCCGGGTCCATGTGTACTGCTGGCCCCCAAAGGTAAAAGCCAGTTTGTATTGGTCCTCCCTGCTGACAGGCACGGTCCAGTATCCATTGGTCAGGTCTATTGCAGTGAATACCTGTGACCCCTGGATCTGGGCCAGCCCTTGGTCAATGTAGGGCAGAGGCCATCGGGAAGTATGGACCCGTTTGTTGAGCTCCCTAAGGTCAGCACAGAGTCTCCACTGGCCGTTCGGCTTCAATATTCCCAGCACCGGATTATTGAAGGTGCTGTGGACTGGACGGATTATTCCCCGGGACTCAAGGTTCTTAATTATTTCAGTAAGGGACTCCATTGATGTGAGAGGCAAGCGATATTGCTTCACAAACACAGGAGTCATGCCAGGGTCCGTGGGGATTGTGGTTGTGTGGATGTCAGTGCGACCACAGTCATATGAGTCTACCGCAAAGAGATCTTGGAAATCCAAGAAAACTTGTTTCAACTTTTGCTTTTGTTCCAGAGTCACACAGGCATCAGCTAGGTTGACTCTCTCTTCCACCATCTGCCTGAAGCCTGGAAAGACTTCTGGTTTGGCTATCTCCGCGGCCTCCTCCAGCTGGGTGGAGAAGTCCCTGGTCAGAGTGCTGATTTGGACCGGAGGCTTCAGGTGGGCAAGGCAGCCTTCATGAACCTGGAAAATCACCTCATCCCTCCTGAATTCACAAGTCACATCTTCCTTACCATAAGGGCAGGAAGTGTACACCAGGAAGTTCCCCCCATGCCGGGTAAAAATCCTGTCTGGTGTTGTATTGTCCTCACTGTCACTGTCAAAACAGTCCTTGGGGATTGGTCCTAACAGTTCATTTCTAAGATCAATGGAGAAATGTCGGTCATCAACCGCCATTCCAATAATGGTGCCTGCGGCTAGAGTAATACTCTTTAAGTCGCTGTTATCCACCTCTATTGGAATGGTGTCATGTTCTATGTTGACTAATGGTGTTGGGTTTACCCCCAACCCTTGCTGTTGGAGAGAAGCATTTAGATGTATGTAAGCATCAGGGTTTTTCAACTCTTGTCCCCTTTTAACTTTCAGTTCCAGGGAGAATTGTCGGGTCCTTTCTGGGATGGTGACTTCCTCTTTAACCTGAATTTCAACTGCATAAGGTAGCAATTGAGCTGGCCTAAATGCTTTTTCTGGATCATCAAAGCCCATGGGATTATCCGCTAATCGGGACCAAGCTTTGAAGTTTATTAGGTCCAAACTAATGGCAAAGCGATTGAGAATGTCACTGCCTAAGTAAAAGGCGGCAGGGACGTCTCGCACGACCCAACAATTGTGGACTATGCTCTTGTTGCCAATGGAGATTTTGAGCATACACCTGCTTGGCAGGAGATGTTTGGAATTAGGTGCTTCCAGGTCCATTTCCCATTTGTCTATCAGTTTGAAGGTGGGAATGGCTGGATCTTTTGGGAGTTGGCGAAACATGGCTTCGCTGATGAAGCTCTTACCGTTGTTCACACACTCGAGCGAGAACAGAGTCCTTCCCATCATTTAACTGAACAGGGATGAACAACTGCTCTCCAATTTGCTGAATATCAGCCAGGCTCTGAGCTGATTTCACATCTTTCTGGACTATAGGAGTGGGAGTTTCAGATTGTGGATTGGTATAGAATTTCAGAGTGTTTCCTTCCAGCGTGGAATACCACCTTAAACTGGAAGGAAGGTTGATTTTCAGAAATAGAGAGGACCCCCCATCACTAGTCTGTTGTCCTACTGCTATTACTGTCACGTCTGGAATCTGGTTGTTCTGGAAGTGAAATTCTACTTGGTCAGATTTTTGTTCAACCATGTGGCATGTGCCGTTTAAACTAACATGGTTGACACTCTGTTTTAATTTTATTGGTCGGCTAGTCTGGGTCCAGAGGACCTTGTTTACGCAATCTATTAGGGGTGACAACCTTCTTAGGAGGTCATTCCCTAGTAAACAAGGGGTGCCCTCTGGGGTCACAACTATGACCGGGTGTTTCAACTTATGTCGCCCAATTTTAATGTCCAAATCTGCCGTCCCCTCGACGGGAATTTCCTTCCCGTCAAAGTTCTGGAGTTGCCCAGGAAGAGAGGTGAGAGGAATTTGGTAATTCTCTCCCCTTCCTGCATTCAGTTCGTCAAAGGCCCTTCTGGACAGAAGGGTAGCTTGAGATCCAGTGTCCACCAGTGCCGAGATTGTACCCTGCCCCTGTACTTGTACCGGGGCATAATATCTTCCCTCCTTCTCCTCAAGGGGGCACAGATAATGTACATTTTTGGACAACTGGTGGGCTAATTTTCTGGTTTTGGACATCACTAGCGAAGAGATTTGGGCAGAATTCTGTGGAGAGCCTTGGGAATCTGAAAGAAAAATTTGGCAACTGGAGATCAGAGCCATTGTGGGTTCCCCTGGCTCCGGTTCTGGGCCGCCCCCCCCTTTTTGGAGGCAGTCACCAGGATGGGTTTGAACCAGGGGATTTTCTTGCGGTTGGTTCTGGGATGAGATGGTGGGCGGCGGTAGCTCAGTCTCCACATCTCCCCAGTCTGGATTTGCATCCCTAGGGACCCATTTTTCTTTGGGAGGAGTTCCCCCCTCTCTGAAGGAGAAGATCCTTTTCCCAGGATCCTCTGAGGATCCCTCTCCCTCAAATTGGAAGATCTGTACCTCCTCCTCAAACTGAGTCTGTTTGGGTCTTTTGTTTCTCCTACCCCCCCTCTGCTCCTTAGGAGGCAGACTTTCAGGGGCAAGAGATTTTGTTTCCGGTTCCTGGGTTTCCAGGGGCTGTTTACAAGTGAGGAAGGAAGCTTCCTCCAAGGCTTTACACCCCCCTTCCCTTTGTGCCTCCTCCCTGGGAACCAGTGAGTTATCGGGGTGCTGCCCCCGTCATTGTTCTGGAGCACCAGGTCCAGAGTTGGGTGCGTTCTGTGCCGGCACGCCCATCTGAGGGTTCTGCTGAGCCCTCAGTAGGTGACCCAGATCCCGCGCCATGTTTTGAACCTGGCGCTCTAACTGGGAAACCCGCTCAGGCTGATACGGGGCCCTGTTTTCTCCCCTGGGCTGATCCCGGGAAGGGTAGCTGTCCCTCCTCTGGTAGTACCCCTGGTTGGGAAGATTTGGGTACCCCTCCACCCTTGGCCTCCCCTCTCCCGGATTCAGTGGTCTGGGCTCAGGGAATTGGGGAAAGAAGGATGGATGGTTTTGGGGCTGAAAGTCGGGTGGATATCTGGGGAAAAAGTTCTGCCCAGGGTTTAGAGAATTTCTGCCCTCCTGTGGGAAGTTTGGAGGGAAGTTCCCTGGGTTAGGTGCTTGGCTGGATCCCCCCCCTTGGGCTGGAGGAGTCCACACATAACCCAGGATGGGTCGATTTCCCTTGTAACGGGGACTTACATAATCAGGAGAGCGAGGGACCCCATTTGTGGGGCTGCCTCCTTGGCTCCCTGTCTGTGACTGACCCGAGGACCTTCTGGGCCTAGCATTATTAGGTGCAGGTAGGTTTTTAGGCCCCCCCATCTCCAAATCCAAAACGGGGGTAACCTTTACCTCTGCCACCTTGGCAGCAGCAGGGGTGCTGTTGGCTTTGGGGTTTTTCTGGGCATTACTTTTGCTATCTACCGGTTTCTGCACCTCATAGATCCGGGTAGCCTGTTCAATGACCCAGTCTAAAGATCTTTTCTCGTGAAAATCCCTCACGAGCTGGGTCATGATATATTTGGGCAAGGCATGGAAAAACGTATTAATAAACTCTCTACTATCTGTGCGCACCCTTCTGGTGGTTTGCGCAAAAGCACGTTTCAGTTCTTGCACAAATTCTTGTGGGGCCTGATCCTCCCCACATTGCAAATTGTAGGCTGCCTTGCGAGCCTCTTGAGGATTTCTGTGAACAGAAAAATGTTTCAAGATGGCCGCCTTATAGGTGGACCATCTTGAATGATTTTGGTCCTCCAGCCCCGCAAAGAAACTGGAGTATTCCGGGGAGAAGGTCCACTTTACATATTGAATACAGCTTTGGCTGTCCTTCAAATGGAAAGTCTCCATCATTTGTTCAAACAACTCTAAGTGCTCCCAAACAGAATACTTAGCGTTCTTATGGTAAGGCGTGATGACGCTCCTGATCGCCTTAATCTGCTTTAAGGGGTCCTTTAGCAAGGCCCTTTTTGCCTTATTGGCCTTTTTAGTTCGGGTAACCCTTGTCCATTCGTCCTCGGACTTAGAGGCACTGCTCCCAGAGGTTCCCGTCTGTTCTTCCAGGTTTTCCCGGATTCTGCGAGCCTGGGAATGGCTGGCAGAATGTGGGGACCTGGTCTCCTGTGTCCTGCGCAGTTCAGAGGAGTCTTCAGATTCCTCCTTGCGGCCAGGATTTGATGGGTACCCCCTCCACTGACCTAATTGGGCAGAGGTTTTCAGGATGCCCTTAATGGGCCTACTCTCCTGGGGTTCCCCACTGAACTGTACTGTACTTGGGTGCCCATACCCGGATGCCCACCCCTCCATTCCTGGGTGGTACTGGCCTATGAGCCCCATGCTTCTGGCTGGATAGTAATCTGCCATCCCTGTGGTCCTGTGCTCACGTGCGCCAGGTGACATGGGGGTGGCAGAGTCCAGGGACTGAGAGGTATGAGGGCCTCTGGTACTAGGGCTCCTGAGGTTATGCTCCGGAGTTTCCATTTCCCAGCGAACCTCATCTCTATCCGCCCCTGCTCCCTGTTGCAATGCAAGAGCCTGCATTTGTGCCTTCAGTTCCTCAGTTAAGGCCTTACTAGACTCTATCAGTCTCTCCTGCATCGCTACCTGTTGTTGGAGCCTATCATTGTGTTGGCAGAGAGCCTCATTCTCTCTCTGTGCTTCCTGATTGGTCCTGGAGTACTGGGCCAGTCTTTGCTGCAGGAGGGTTACCTCCTGGGCAATGTCCCTATTGGCCTGCTCCTTTCTTGCCAGAGCCTCTTCCACCCTCCTGGTGTGCTCTAACAAGTTCTGGTGTTCTTTTTGGAGGTCACCCAGTCCCTGGTGGGCCAGGTGATTTTCTTCCATTTTTCTTTTTAAATGGCCGACTTCCTGGCCTAAGGCGTCTCTTTCCTGACTAAGAGCCTGCATTTGTGCCGCCAGGTCGTCCCTTTGCCCTTGAAGGGCACCAGCTTTTTGGCGCTCCTCATCAAACTCTGCCTGGGTATCCAGGTCTTTCAGAATTAGTTTGTTGCTCTCTGCCTTCTCTCTATCTAGGTGACTTTGCAGGGTGACTACCTGCTCAGCACATGCCCTATTGAAGTCTAGCTGTTGCTCCAGCTTTTTCTGGCTTTGCAGTAGGGAGTCCAAACCTTCTTGGTGTTCCTTCTGCAAGGCCAGAAATCTGGTATCCTGTTCTGACTTTTCCTTTTGCAGCACATCCATATCCTCCTTCATTTTAGTGATGTACAGTCTGCTGTCATTTTCTGACTCCTGGCTCCTCTGCAGCCTCTGTTCAGAAGAGACCAGGTCAGATTGGACCTTCTCTAACACCATCTGTTGCCTATTTGCCAGATTTTGGCTTTCAGCACATCTATCCTGCATGTCTCCCATATATAGGTACAGGTATGCTGCTATCCTGGCAATCTTATTGTGTTCCTCTTTGGCTTTAGGAGCCATATATAGTTCACTCAGGGCCACATGTAATGGACCCTGATCTCTCCATTAGTCTGACCCTGTTTCAGTGACCTGTCGCGTGATGGCCTGCAACCAGGCATCCTGGCCCTGCTCAACCCATTCACCGCTCACAAATAGTTTATGTAAGAAGTGCTCTCTGGCTATTTTCATATCTACCAAGGTCGTCATTCTAGAGATTGGTCTCTGTCCTGACTTACAGAAGTTTGTATTTTATTCTTGCAAAACAGACCATTTCCTAGAGCGTCCCTTTTGAGGAATGCTTCACAGCGTAATGCAGCGTGGTGATCCGACTGGATCTATGTATCCCGTCAGTTAGCACACTGTATTAAGCTGCACAAGTGGTATTCTAACCCAAACGTCCGGCTCGAGCCCCCAATTTGTAAGAGGATTCAATTCAACACTACGGCTAAGTCAACGCCTAGTCTATAATACTGAATGAAAACCCTTATTGATATATCTTTATGTCCAGTTCATGCGTTCTGGATGACTACCCCTATATAACACCCCTCTCTTGGAATCCCCCTGACCCCACTGAGCCAAGAAGTAGTTCTGTTTTGCAAGTTAAAAGGTTTATTTGATAATTTAAACAATAGATATATATATGTCACACCTTATAATAAATTAATAACTGAATATCACACTTAATCTGATATGATAAAGATTAACAACGGAGAATCTGGCACTAACACGCTTCTCTATAATCAATAAGGAGTTGACATGAAATGGATAAGGTAGCACACAGGTGAATAGGAACAAAAGAAGAAGGTGGTACAGAATGCTTTATAGAGTTCAAATGGATGCAAGGTTGAATGAATGAAATGCAGTATAGAAATACTCAATATGATTTCAACAAAACAATGTAATCACTTTTCTCTGGCAATCCCCTCCCCCCCTTGATGCAAGGCAAGGAAATGGAAGGAAAAAACACAGTTCTCAGAATGCAATCAAATGTGATTCAGTTCACCCCAGCAAGCTTAAAGAAAACAGATAGGAGTTTTGAAAACACAGGCCCAAATGCTTTTATATGTGCTAGCAATGGATGAGAAGTATGCTGGAAATGCTTTTAATTCCCTTTCAGAGGTTCAGGGTGAGTGATATCTACTCGCTATGAATTCAGGATCACCTTAACAATGCTTTAGTAGTAACTAGCAGGTAAACGAAGTTTTTGGCAAGGAAAAGCAAAACTGCTGTCTTTTTACACGTGAAGAAATTTGCAAATCGCGGCAAAATTCGCGCGTGCGTTTTCCGCGATTGCGGTAAAACTATAAGAGGTAGGAATGTGGTTCTAGGTGCGATTCAGAGCTAAGATTCTAAGCTTTCAAATGAAAGTTACTGCAAGTCTCTAGCACAAACGGTTGCGGAGATATGAGCGATTTTGTGAAGGTCGTTTTTCAGATTTGAAATTTTAAAAGCTCAAAATGACACGTGCAGCTTGCAACTAGAAAATGACAAGTGACAGCTTTGCAAATGGCAGGTGACAGTTAGGAGACAGTTCTACTTAGATTAAAATAGGATTGAATTATATTATTTTAACTAAGAGATTGGTTCTGCACGGTTTTGCTATGTACTCACACTATATTCTTGAATTAAATGGGCCTCGTCACGGATCTGGTCAGGGTTTTAGACTGGGCTCTGGTCTCTCTTTGGGCACAGCGTCTGGTCTCTGGAACTGCTCGCTCTCTGGTCTGGTCTCTTAGTTCTGGATAGATTGAAGTCTCTAGTTTGGCTTTCTGGAGGTTGATGAATTTGAAGTCTGGATCTCTGGATGTTGTATGGTCCGGCAGAGCGCGTTGCAGCAAATGGAATTGAAGCCCCCTATCTGTCCTGTCTGTCTGCTTTTATGTGTTTAGAATGTGGGTGTGTTCTAGCATCACTGACCCTACCTCTCTCTCAGCTTCTAATTGGTCAAACTTCCATTTCTCATTTGATTGGGGAATGAACTGTGAGTCAGAGGGATGTCATTTTATGGCTTGCAGATAGGACACTCCTCTGTCAGATTGCACACATTCTATATTTGATAATAAAAGACATATTTCACAGTTACACAGTTGCTTGAAATTACATATACATGGTGTGGCTGTATTCAGCCATGTCTCTGTCCAAATCTGCTGTTTCTAAGAGCTTGCATTCAGAAATGGCACATAATTGACTTTTTAACTGATTTTTCAATTTCTGACATTGACCCAACTTTACATACATGTGCGCAGGGAGTATGGACATTAACTGATGAAGTTTCAGATTTTTAACATGCATACATTTAGAGTAATATCCACTTTTCCGCTAAACCCCCCCTGAACATGCCACCGGGTCGAAAAACCTCTTAAAATGTGGGCAGAAAAATCACAAGAATTATGGTGTCATTTATAAAATTTTCACATGTCCGTACTATGAGTGATCCATCTTTTTAAAGTTATGTTCTGGCTCCAAAGGGGTGTGGTTTCCTCTCAGCACAAGGTAGAAATACTGGTTTATCCAGTTCTGCCAAGCCAGCTTGCTCTCACAGGCAGTGCTCCTCCCAGCTTCTGCCAAGAGGAAGCTACATTTTACGACCGCTGTAATAAAACCTTTGCATGAGTCAAGACAGGCTTTGTTCAGAGCTCCTGTAGAGCACAGGTAATTCAATTATCAGATAGATGGCATATCCTTAGTGTTGCCAGCAAAAGGCAGATAGCCTGGGAACACAGTTGTGACTCAAGTTTCACTCCTGATGGGGGTAGCTGTCAAGCAGAATTCAGTTCCTTAAGCCAGACTTTCAGCTAACTGTCATGTTTTTTTGTTGCTTTTTAAATTAACTTGCAATTTTACACATGCAGCTAGAATGCTGATTCTAAGTGCAAAACTATGACATTTCAACAGTTACAAAGGCATGTGACACCAAACATAGGTCACTCATTTAATCTAAACATTTTCGATTTTAGTGTCTTTAAATCCAGTGCAACTTAAACTGCTGACTCCATAGCAGTTTTGTTATAAGCATTGTTTTGGGCTCTTCATTTCCCAGATTTTGTAGGCACACAACACTCCATTCTACCAAATGTCTGCTGGTGTCCAGTGAGTTTTTAGATGTGTTGCAATGTTTAAAATAGACAGTTTGAGCCTGCCTTCAGAGAAACACAGGGTGGTTTTAAACTGCCGGCTTTTGGATAGTGGTGAGTACTGGTACTGCACCCATTTTTGGGATTTAAGAAAATGAATTCCCAACAATTCTAGGTTGCATTTGGCAATCAGCATTGCCATTCCCAATGGTTTCAGACTACTGTGCGGGTAGTCCAATGGTGGTTTTAGGCGCTTTGAAGCTAACCGGCGCTACTGTTTTTCCTTTGGCAACCCATTTCCCTCATGGCAACCCGGCCTTTCATTCTCGCACTGGTGGGTGACAAGTGAGGCAACCATTTTGGTGTGCGCACAAACTGCGCAGCTTTCCTGGATTTCGGCGCACATGTGGGTTTTCTGCCATCTTGAATTTTCTAAGCCCACAGCACAAAATGTTGTGGCATGATAGCTTAAACGTGGGTCAGGACACCCAACACCGCCACTGTCTTGGTTCTTCTTGCAAGTTTATTTCTATTCGGCCGCTCTCCACAGGAAACTCAGCGTTATTTCAGCTAATGTGAGGAACCTTCTGGAAAGGCCATCTGCATTATCATGACTCTTCCCTGGTCTATGCTCAATAGTGAAGTCTAGCCCTTGCAGGCTAATGGACCACCTGAGCAGTTTGGGGTGTTCACCCTTAATCTGCATAAGCCATTTTAAGGGTGTATGGTCTGTTTGGACCTTAAATGTAAACCCAGTAAGGTACGGCCTAAAACCCCTTTAGGCTCCAAACTATACTGAAACATTCCTTTTCAACAGTAGCCCACCTAAGTTCTCTACCTTTGAGGTGCTTACTGATGAATATGATAGGATGTTCCCTCCCTTTGTCATCTAACTGGGACAAGACAGGACCAATTCGGGTGTCATAGGCATGAGTCTGAATAATAAAGGGTTTGCTGTAATCAGGGTGGAGGCTACTCGCTGGGCATACAGGCGCAACTGAACTCTGCAAAAATCCTTCCTAACCTTGTGTATGGGACAGAGTGTTGTTGGGCAAATGAAAATATGAATGACTTGGCCAAGTTAGAGGGAACCCTTCTCAAGAAACTGTTTTGCCTTCCAGCCCGTACCCGGTTGAAATGGTTTATCTGGAGTTAGGGCTAGTCACGTGCATGGAGCGAGTGCAGCTGTCCAAGACATACATTCGTTGTAAACTGGTTAATGCTGCAATCGGAAGCCTTAATCAATCCATCTTTGAGGCAGTTTGAATCAAAGGTGCATTTATCACAAACAGCAGTCTGATTAATATCTTTTCTGAATAGCTTAGCTGGCACTTTGGATTCCCTGTGAATCCCCTGACATATAGCCATTTGTGCTATATGCAGGAAATTAAATCTAAAATTTTCGTCTTTCACCAAGAACCTCATAAAAGCAAACTCCAATCTAGGAGCAACAACCTTCACTTTGCTGAATATATTGTGAATAGACCAGGGGCACCAGCCTATATATAGCAGTTTGTGGGAAACCAGTTGGCCTGGGATTACCTAAAAATAAAAACAAACACAGTTAACACACTTGAAATCACTGGGTGTTGGACCAATATCCCGCATGGTGAAAGAACTTGCCGTCTTTGTGGATACCAGGAGCTGGAAACAGTGAAGCATTTATTTACGGAGTGTGAAGCTTTATTAGTTATGAGACTGAGTGCTGTGAGATCTGCTGGTAATTGTGATGGCCTGGTAGAGGGGGAGTTATGGGTACGTCTGATGAATGGGAATGACGAGCCTTGCATTATATTCTTCAAAGTTATGTGGAGGAAGATAGAATTGCTCTTGAAAGCGCTAAGAGGCTAGAAATGATCAGGCGTGGGGCGAGAGAATGAGTGGGACAATGTACAGGCCAGTGGGATGGTTATGATGATGCCATGGGGTCAATTTTTATGATGTGCTGTGTTAAAAGCTGACATTGTTCTGCTGTATGGCACGATAAACAAAAACAAACAATAAAAAATAAAAGCATGACAAACCAAAATATGACCCACATCCCGGCCGCTATCCACAGCCCCAAAAACTGGAGAACTGTCAATCCCGGCGGAACAACAGCCCCAGCACCAATGAAAGTCGAAAGTCAAAAGTACCCGCTGCAACAACAGCTCGATACAGAAAGAAAAGTGCACCCAGATCCTGGCTGTAAACCCACAGCCCCCAACATCGTGCAAACCCCATTCCAGGTGAAGCCTTAGTCCCAACCCCAGCCCCAACCTCTGGCTGTAGTCCACAACCCCATAGCTCCATGCAAAACAACTGTGCACCCCCATACGGCTCACACTAAGGAAAAACACACACACAACACAGAACCTACCCAGCCACACTGCAAAACATCGATAATAACCTGGGAGAAACACTGACAAGCACTAGGACAACAAAATACATAGGAACACTCCTAAATGTATATGCACATATTACTAGACCCGCAGGTCCACCAAAACGAAAAGGTAATGTTCCCCACATCCGCAAGTCCCCCACTCCCCATGTCCAACGTGCAAAGGAAAACATTAGCAAGTGTCCCAAATGCACAAACCAGGAACAAGCAACCAAGACGAACTTGCAAAAAAAAAAAACAGTGTTCAAAACGTACGCTCCCATGACCTCCCGGATGCATAACCTGCACCCCCATGTCCCAAGGAATGTCAGAAAGCCACCCCATGCACCCCTGCACCCACAATACAAATGTAGAATACTCTGTGCACCCCTGCATCCACAAAGAAAATGCAGATTATCCCATCATCCCCCTAAATCTAAGACAGGGAAAGGCCACCACATAAACACAACGGCAGTACCATAACAGGCCTTAATGTTAACATTAACTCCTTAGCCAATCCTCTCAAATGTCACTAACTTTCCCTGAAAAGCCACAACATACAACAAATAGCAATAAATAAATACACGTCTTCCCACACAACTACCTAGTCTTTATTTAAATTCAGTCCCTTGAGTTGCAAATAGAAATCCCAAAATTATGGATCCAAAACCTTCAGTTTCTCAACAAAACGGCAACAGTTCTGGCAAAACACCTCACTGTAGAATTCACCAACCGTGCAGAACAAACGGTAGGATCCCCAACCTCACCAGAGACATCAACCCACTTAATTTCCAGAACATCTTCAGATACCTGTGTATACTCCTGGACAGAGAAAACAGCTGATACAGGAGAATAAAATTCCCTATTTTACACCCTGGGCCTTTTCCCACCAGGGCTCTATGACCGCCGCCTCTGAAGAGCATGTTTCGGGGAATGAGTGCCTTTCGTATCAGACAGCTCCTTTGTCCCACAGCGCTCCCATGTCTCACGACAAGCTGCACTCACAGGGTATCCAAAGGCTTATGTGGCTCGATGATACATCACTAATGTCTCTGCATCACGCATCACTTGATGCCCTTGACGGTATCAGTTTGTAGAGAACAACGGGCAGGAATGAACCTCCTAGCTCCCTACACTCCAACTGACTCTCAGCATTGCCCCTTTGTTGTCTGGCCATAGACTACCTCCTGGCTGTTCCTGGGAACAAAACGCCTGTTTATGTGCCTCCTCGGACTTCGGATCCTCCTGCCACTTACAGCTAATGCTGTCTGGACCCACTGAAAGCTTCTGCCTGCACCAATCCACAGACTCGTCGAACCGTTACCTCCTGCCCGCAGTCCTTATCACGACTTCCACCAGGGGCCAGACAGTCAACTTTGCACCATCCAGCGCTGTCACCATGCTGATGGGCAATCACTCTAGTCCGCCTTATAGCAGCCCTCAGCATGACCTGCCGACATCCTCTGCCTGCACTGCCCATCTCGAAACTTCACAGGAAAAACTCCTGTACTCGCCCAGGCCTCCTGTACTCTTGCAACAATATTCCTTGCTGCAGACCTCCTGCCAGTAGGCCTCCCTTATGGGTGCTGACAGCACCCGGCCTGTCAGTTTGCAAGGGCATGAACTGCAATCTGCAATGTCTGAACCTCCTACGGGCTGCCTTGCCATCCCGTTGGGACGCAGGTACCTTGATTGTGGATGTGAATTGAAGGGTAGTGCCTGTCACGAAGCTGCTCCTACCACTGTAGCACCAGCTTCCTTGACCCCTGGAGAACTAGCTGGTCGCCAAAATGAAGAAGCCTTGTGGGTAAAGGACGGTATTACACCAGTACTTCTTCAGGTACATTCATTCCAGGATATCAGGTAAGTTACAAGCATGTTAGTTCCTGACATAACACTGGCCATCCACACACACCAGCGTCCCATTGCAACTGACACATGAACGGTTGAATGAATCCTTATTCGAGGAGATCAACTGGAACTATGGAAATCGGAGCCAATTGCCCTACATCCATAAAAAAAGCATTTGAGGAAAAATTGAATAGATGGGACTTGAGTGCAAACTCGATCCACTTGTCTAAATTGAGTGGATATGAGGCAGTCTCCCATGTTACGCACAGATATCTAAAGCCTCAGGCTTACTTACTCCTGTGCCCGGCACCTGAAGCGAGGCAGTTTCTATTAAGGCTAAGGACAAATCAGTTGGCGGTCCTTTCCATCACTGGGCCTCGGCTGAAGGTTCCGTATGAGTCTAGGCACTGTCGAATATGCCAGAGCGTAGGTGTACCCGAATCCACTCGACATGTACTAACTCTCTGTCCTAAATTGGGCTTTGTGTACATGAGTGCATTCGGGAAATGGGTCCATAATTATGAGGCAATAATGGAAGAAGCCTTTTGGTATGCCTGTCTTAACTCTGATTCATTGGGCCTTCAGCTTGCTCTCTTTAGGGTTTGGTCACAAATAAAGCCCCTACTCCAGGTATAATTTTATCTGGAAGCTGGTGCTGATTACCTGGTGGGTTCGTATATAGACTTTCAATCTATAAGAAGGGATTTGACACATACTTACATAGGGTATGTGCACTGTTTGGTGGGCACACCTCTATACTGTTGCTGTGATAAAATTAGATTGTGATAATTGTGATGTTAGTAATATTGTGTGATAAGTCTAATATTTTAGATTTTGCATTCCTTTCTTTTATTTATATTTGTGGATGTTTCTTGAACATCGTATGTATATTCTAAACTTGGGATTTGTATAAAATCCTATTTTTGGATTATATCACAATAAAGTGTTTATTACTATTGCAACTGACATAGAACACTCCAACACTCAACTTGCTCACTGCTTACCTTGGCAAAGAGAAGTGAACCAACATTTTCTTCAATCGGATTTTCCAAGTGGAAGAAGGCGTGTTAAGTGTTTGAATCTCACCAGTCATCTGAAACTCACCAGCATGCATCTTGGAAAATTGTACATGCCCTTCACGTCTAGAAACACTTGTGTGCAGGTGCGTTATAAATGACTCATCATATCATATCATACATGTAAGATCAGACAAGGCAGACACAAGAACTTTTAAGGAAGTGCTTATGTAAGCTTGCCATTGCCTTGCACTAGCTAGCTGGTCAGACAAGGACTGCCACTGTGGGTCATGAACTGGATGAGGGAAATTACAATGAGTTACTAAAAATGTTGTGTTGCTGTGAAGGGAATGAGACTTTCAAAATGTGACTGCAGTGAAAGCAAGACTACACCAGTCCAGCAATGCAGAATTAAATCATCTGTTCAATGACCATGAAAGAATCCATTCCATCACAGATGACATTAACTGCGGCTCAATGTATCATTCCATTAATGTTGATGGAACCCAGGACTGCTCAGGAAAGGAACAGGAAAGCATCTGTCTTCCTTATGTGGGCTCTGACATTAATACTCTTGTAGAGTTTATTGACTTCTATGAGCCTAAGGATACGATGGGTGCTTCTTTTGCAAAACTAAATCTTGATGTGCTTGTGGTCTTCCCCTTCCTGTTGCGCTCCTCCGAGGTATGGCATTTCATGAAGCTGCTAACATGTCTGGGGCATATCAGGCAGCCCAGGTTTTTTATCAAAAAGAAACAGCCACTAGCTTTATTTGTACACTGTTGTGCACATTGTGTGAACTTTGTAGCGAAAGAAAGCCGTGAAGCTAGTCCCGTGCTATGAAAGGCCCTAAATTGGGCAAATGATCTAGGGAAGCTCTTTGGTGCATCCCTGAAGTTCAGAACATTGTTTTCAGCTATTGCCCAGACGGAAATCGTATCAGTCAACAACATTAAAAAAAATGCGACCTCTGTGCCCTACCTGATGAACAGTCTGACAATCTGCAATTGAAGCTGTCCTGGAAAGTTTGAACTTGTCATACAAAGCCTTCAAGGAATGGAAGAAACTGCTGGAGAAGTAATCTCCTGCAGCACTTTATTAAAGGAAATACTATTCTTAGTTTAACACTGATACAATATTAATGGAACCACTCACAATACTAAATAAAAGTTTACAGGAATGCAATTGCAGAGTATCAGGCATGCTGAAAAAAGGTTATCTCATACAAGGAAACCTAACGATCCTCAGAGCCAAGTCTTCTTTGTTTTTTTCAGCAACCAGGGGCAATAGTTCAAAAGCTGGATTTAGAACTAATTGCCCCTCCAAGACCTAGAAGATTGACACTACATTTAGCTAGTACCAGAGAACAATACTGTGCCAAGACAGCTGAACAGTTTTTCAAAACCGAGTATTTTGATATGTCCCTTTCTCAGCTACAACACTGGTTTAGTCATCTAGGATTGCAAGAATGTTCCCAATTGGAGGAAATACTTTTCAAAGCTGCGAAGTGCAGTGCTGGTCTCACTGATAAAAACATTGAACATTTAAAGCCATATCCAGACATAAATGCTAGATTTCTGCAATACAACTGAAAATGGTCTCACACCATTACACAAATGCTTCCTTAAATGAGGCTGTGAGCCAGTTGCATTGCAACAACTCTGGAGTGATGATAGGGGACTATTTGGTGAGCTGGAAAGATTTCTTACGCTTCTGATGGTCATCCATGTAAGCATATGTGAAGCAGAGAGGAGTTCCAGTGCTCTTCAGTGCCTAAAAATGTGGCTGTGCTCCAGAATGACACAAACTTGTTTGAACAATGTTGCTGTTTGCCACGTGCATCAAAATCATCTAGACCAGGTACCTTTAGACAAGGTTATCCAGCAGTTCATTCAAGCAAATTAACACTGTCAGACTACATTTGGACACTGACTTTTTCAGAAAATGGCATCATCCACCAGGGTTCAGTCCTAAGTCTGCTTCTATTTTCTCTCCATACGATTCCTCTCGCCTCTATCATTTTATCCTCTGGTCACTGACAAGTCAGTGCTCAGGCTCCTGCGTCCATGTGCAGGAACCAGGAAACACACTTTGCTCCCTGGTTCTTGTTTGTGTGCCACGGGAGTCTTAGAGCTCGTGTTGCTGCTAGCGTGTGTAGTGGAGCAGAGTCAGTTCCGAGGTGCACTGTAAGATTATGTATTATGTATTTATTATGTATGTTTGTTTGTGTGAATGAGTAAGTGAATGAGTGAGTAACTGTATGATGCATGGGTGGGTGCTAGATGTGCTTATGAATAAATGAGTGGTGAATGAGTGTGCGAGTGAATGCTATGTGAGTGACCAAGTGAATGTTGCATGGATGTGTTTTGTCTGTGTTGTGTTTGTGCCAGGCCACTAATTTGGGGGGCACGGGGGAGGGAGCATGGAGGATGCTAATCTTTGATAAATCAAGCATGATAAATGCTATTACATGGTTAGACTTGCATTTTGGTGCAGCCAGTCTAGCCATTTTGTAACTGTTACATGACATGTTTTACTTGCCATCTTTTGATATAACAGATCTTATAAGTGTTACTAAGTGGCCATACTGTCATTTGTGTGCAATCAGTCTAGCTGTGTTTTACTGTGGCATGACAATTTGTACTTGGCATCTTTGAAAACGCAGGCCTTATAAGTGTTATTACCTCTCTGGACTGACATTGTAAGGCAGCCAATCTTTCTATGTCTTTGGTATTTAATTTTTTTACTTGCCATCTATAATAAAGCAAGCATGATAAGGGTTATTGTGTAGCTATAATGGAATTTCGGTGCTGTCAGTCTAGGTACTTCTTACAGTGGAATGATATTTATTTTGACTGAGCATCTTTGATAAAGCATTGATAATTGTTAATAAACTGCTAGACTGGTATTTTGGTTCAGCCAGTTTAACTGTTTCTTTGGCATGTCATTTTTTACTGAACATCTACCATAAAGCAAGCATGATGTGTTATTATGTGGCTAGATTGGCGTGTGTTCATGCTGTGAGATGGCATTTTTAATGGCAAAGCCAATTGGAGTATGCTTTTACGTGGGGGTGTTGCTCTATATTGACAGAACCAGTTTGGACATGTTTTCTTATACTATCATTAATGACAAAGCAAACATGAGTATATTCTTAAATGGGAATACTGGCATATATTGGTGCAGTCAGCATGGAAATGTATCAGAACATCCAGAGTGGAAATATTTTTATACTGCCATACATTGTGAGAAAAGGCATCATGAAAATGCATTGGTAAATGCTCTTGTGCACCATTGGTAACTTGTATGTTTTGATTTTTTTCATGAGTTAGACTAAAAAACCAGTTGGAAACTTTCTGGCTTTTTACCCACATTTTCACTTAAAGAGTGCTGTAAAATGCACCATTGTAATCCATTAGTCAAAAAAACGGTCAATCGCTCGAGCATATTTGGAGGAAATATTAACGCCTCTCCAATTAAATAACTGATCAGCCACCACTGTTTAAAAAACAAGGAAACAAAGATGCAGTGGCATGACTACTGGTCTGCAGTAAAGGAACGTGTATTGCCTAAACCTCCTACTCAGCCTCATAATACTACTGTTCGAGCAGTGGTCACATTGATGCAATCCAAATGTTTGTCAGCTTTGAGTTAGTTCAAAGGTGTGGGCTCCTAATGAGTGCATTTGTTGTTCGAGACAGCAAGACAATGGCTTCCAATGGTTTATGGTGGCAGTCAAGTTGATGAGCTTTTCTGATGGTTCAAGTCAGCATTCTAGGCAGGTGAGTCAATGGCTTCGAGCAGTGGAATTGGTGCTTGAGTCATTTTCTCCCATGATGTCGAACCTGCAATTGGGTTGAGACGAGTCGGTACGCTTCAGCGCGATGAGTCGGTGTCAGAATGGCTTAACATACACTAAGCCATTTGAGAGTCAGCTCGCAGATATGTCATGTGATGAAAAAGGATTTCAGCTATTTCTGGGCTTCCAGGTTGCTGGCAAAACCAATCCAGTGGATCCAACATGAGGGGAATTCTTCTATTCTGCACTTCCATTCGAGGGAGCTTGGCTGGCACCAAAAGGGAATCCTTTACCTCCACTGAACATGTTGCTAGTTCCAGTGGAGTCCGCAGAGAGACGTTGGTCCACAGTAGTTGAGACCCACTGTTCCCTGGGGATGGTTAGGGGAGAGTGCTCACCTCTGCCTTGGATGTCTTTTCCTTTACCTTTATGTTAGAGGTCTTTGGAGCAGGCAGGCTCCCCAGTAAACACATGTGCAGTGAATCCTTCTTGCACTTGTTCGAGTCCAAAGATTAATCAAGTAATGAGGGGGGTGCCCTTCTGCTTATGAAGGCAGAAAGTGAGATTGGTACACCGAATGTCTGTTGGAAGGAGTTCAAATCCTGTTGTGGGAACAAGTGTCCCTTGCCTTCTGACATCATACCCAAAGTGCTTTGGCCTGCTGGAAATGGATGAGGGGACAGAAAGTGGTTGAGGTCCCTAACAGAAACTAATATGTTGCAATCCCTCTCTCAGCCCACCTGCCCTTCTGGCTACTCTTTTCTTGTCTGCTTACTTCAAAGGAACTGCAGTGGTCGGCACCCAGATGTGAGCAGGGCTTTGTTATGTCAGTGCTGATTTTGAAGTACTGATTCTCAGGTGATCTCCTGGTGTGGGTTGCTGTGCCCTGAGAAGAAGGTGTTGCCCTACCTGTCGGAAATCAGGCTATTGTCATACATGGCAGCTGTAGAGTTATCAGACCAGACACTCAAATTGATCAGTCCTGTCATACCTGGACCCTCCTCACAGAACTTACACTACTGTGATATAAATTACTCTGGCTGTATAACTGTGTACTCTTAGCAGTCATCATGCCCCAGCCAAACATGGCTTGCCAAGGACGAGTATGCTTCTCCTTTTTGCCTAGACTTGCATAATAGCCTGGCACTTAAGGGGTTAATGATGTACGCCCCAGCAGACTAAGACATACAATTATTGCCTTTAGAAACAAAGGTGCAAAAGGTTAAAAAGCCACCTCTGTTTGTGTTCCAGTAGCTATCAGGAATGTACATGTGACCTTGTAAGCTGGTCTTTGCCACAGTTGAACTGTTGCTGAGTGTACCAGGAGGCTGTTCCAGTAAAGGTGCATGCTTTCACTATCATTTTGGCACGGAGAGTCTATGAAATGGGGGTCTGATTATCAGGCCTCCCGGTCAGAAATAGAATTACCATCTTTATTTAATCTGATAATGACATAAAGGGCTTTCATTCCCTTGCAGATGGCAAACCATCACTGGTACCAAACAAAACCAAATGGAAGTGCAACAGACTTATCTAGTTATATTTCACTCTGAATATTGTCTGAAAGTGAGGAGGAAATTAGGTACAGACAATTATTGAAGATTGCTCCTGGCAAAGCTGTTCTGGTGCCCTTAGGCCACTGAAGTAACATAACTGGCTTCTTACAAGGTTTTCTAATTTACTATAAAATATTGTTTCTGCAGCCCCAGCTCTTAGCATAACTTAAGGTTACTCCTGGCACAAATGGTCTGGTACTTGAAGTCACTTAAGTAGCATTATTGGTTCCTCACAAGGCATTCCAGCTTCACATAACTTAAAGTTACTCCTGGCACAAATGTTCTGGTGTCTTGAAGACACTTAAGTAGCATGGTTGGTTCCTCACAAGGCATTCCAGCTTCGCATAACTTAAAGTTACTCCTGGCACAAATGTTCTGGTGTCTCGAAGACACTTAAGTAGCATGGTTGGTTCCTCACAAGGCATTCCAGCTTATCATAACTTATGGTTGCTCCTCGCACAAATGTTCTGGTGTCTTGAAGTCACTTAAGTAGCATGATTGGTTCCTCACAAGGCTTTCCAGCTTCGCATAACTTAAAGTTACTCCTGGCACAAATGTTCTGGTGTCTTGAAGACACTTAAGTAGCATGATTGGTTCCTCACAAGGCATTCCAGCTTCTCATAACTTAAAGTTACTCCTGGCACAAATGTTCTGGTGCCTTGAAGCCACTCAAGTAGCATGGTTGGTATCTTACAAAGCATCCAAGCTTACCATAAAGTAAGGTTACTCCCAGCACAAATGTTCTTGTGTCTTGAAGCCCCTCAAACTGCATGGTTGGTTCATTGCAAGGCATTCAAGTTTACCATAACTTGAGGTTACTCTCTGTACAAATGTTCTGGTGCCTTGAAGACACTCAAGTAGCATGGTTGGTACCAGGGGAGACTGAGTATGCAGGTGTTCTGGGGCAGTCCAGTCTCATCTGTGCTAAAAAAAAAGTCCCTACACCTTCAATGGATTTCCTAAAAATCTGTCCAGTGCAACAATGATGGTGAAGGCGCAAGGTACCATCTGGGTGTGTTAATGCACTGAGGTGGTACAGCACCTGATAACTTTTCTATATATCATCGCTAAGAACATTGTCAAAAACCGGACGTATGACTAGCAATGTTTATTGACAGTATAGAGGGAGGTAATCCCATAGGTCGGATGCTGGGAAGTTCCCAGGCTACCAACGCCTTGTGATTTTATTGCAGTGCTTTCCTTAATTGCTCAAGCTGTTACTTCAGAGAGCATTTCACAATATTACGCAACTAGCTCTGTTCGCGGACTCGAACCTACACCACACCGCCTCTCAGACCTTTCCCCTCATCCCCCACAGCGTCCAAAATAGCCAGCCCAAATCCATGCATGTACTTTCAGTTTCTGCTTGTTTAGGATTCTGAAAGTGAAACGGCGGCAGATTCTGTGGCAGGATGGGGGATTTCTTTCCGTTTTCTTTTTTTTTTTTTTTGCATTGGTGGATATTGCTGTAAGCTGCGTCATCGTTCCAGGAAGCATTGACTGCCCGGGACGGGGAGGGGCTGCAACGTGATACAGCTGCTCGCAACAAACGATTGGAGCACTCCGTCGAATTGTTTGCACTGAGAAGCACCTTTAGATCCCGCGGGCACGCAGAAGGCACCATCATGCGGGGTGAGAGGTCTACTAAATATTGATTGGTTATGAATGTCAATTAATTGTATGGCGCCTGGAAACATGCGTGCTGGTCGTATTATATATGAATGTACTTACTTAAATTGAGTGGGCCCCATGGCTCTGGGCTCCTTACTGCCCTGGGGCCCTATAGGTCAAGAGAGCGTGGAATAGAGGCACAGGAGCAGCTTTTGCTGTGTGAGGTCAGAATGGACTTGCATTCACCGAGCACGTGCATTTTTGGGAGTGGAGCATCA
Organism: Ambystoma mexicanum; assembly: GCF_040938575.1. Classification (NCBI taxonomy): domain Eukaryota; kingdom Metazoa; phylum Chordata; class Amphibia; order Caudata; family Ambystomatidae; genus Ambystoma; species Ambystoma mexicanum. The sequence continues at coordinate 240,388,529 of NC_090940.1, read as the reverse complement.
GGCCGCAGAGTTGAGGTGCATTGCCAGAGTTGGGTGCGGGGTTCCAGTACTGCAGCAGATGTGCAGTGCATGTGCAGTTGGGCGGAGCATCCAGCCAGAGAGTTGAGATGCCTTGTCCGAGCTGGCTGCAGGCCCCAGGACAGGAGTTAATGTTGATTATATGTGAAGGCAGAGGAAAGAGAAGAAGGCCATGAAGTTGAAGGGCATTGGCAGAGCTGGGTGTTTGTGGCCAAGACCAGAGCAGTTCCTATCCTTGGCCGAGAAGGTGCAGCACACATGCAGGTGGGGGAGTAGAGAAGAAAGTTGGATAGTTGAGCAGAGTTGGCAGATTTTTGTGTGGAACACGAGTAAATACACAGGTGAGGGTTGGGGGTGGGGCAGTGCAGCAGTACAGAGAGTGGAGCTGCATTGGAAGATTTGGGGTTTTGTGTCCTAGCACCAGCTCAGGTGCGGTGGCATGTAGGTGGTATTAGCGTTAAGAAGGCCATAGAGTCACAGTACATTGGATGAATTATATGCAGAGAACCAAAATGCACAAACTGGGAAGAGAGAATCATCCCAGAGAGTTGAGATGAGAATTGGCAATGTTGGGTGGGCAGTCCCAGCACTGGTGTTGAAGTGCAGAACATGCAAGTGGAGCAGGAGAATGGCTGCAGGGCTGAGAGTCGAGATGCATTGGCAGGGCTATGCAACATGACCTGAGCATTTTTTGTATTGCCGAGGGACCATCTGAAGACTTTAGGCTGAAGACAAAAAACATCAATGGGGCCTGGGAGTACTGTTAGTTCTGAAACCAGACATTCACCATATCATGTAGCAAATAATTGCGGGCGAGTGAGTGAGTGCCTGGTGAGCAAGTGTTTGTGTACGGGAGAATATGGAAGGGGCAGGCACCATCACCTATTCAGACTGACAGAACTTCAGTGAGGATGGGCCAGCAGTCACTTGTGTCATGTGGCGCAAACCTGGCATTCTGGATTCTGCTGGAGATGGAGCCGATAACAGCAGAGTGTCACATAACGTGAGAAACAAACAGGATCTAAGGTGCAGGATTCCAAGGGTTAATGCAAGTTGGCAGGAGGTATCAAGGTCTACTCCCTTAGTAAGTGGGCAGAGACGCCACAGTTTCGGCCGCTCCCTCCTTCGCTGTATCGTGCTGAAGTTCCTCCCCACCCATTTCCACTGGCATGGTTCACAGGATCCCATGTTATACAGGACACCCGCTTCCTGCATTTTCCTTTTGGCCTTTCCCACATCCCTCTCTTTAAAAAAAAAAACTTTATTTATAGAGTGCTTGACATTATAATAGGAGAAAAAGACAGCAGCATCGGCAGGAGTAAGTGCATTACATTTTGATTGTTAACATGAGTTATACATGAGTGGCTCATCAGGTGGCTGCACCGGCAACTCAGCACAGGTCTTTTTTGCTGCACGGCGGAGCCCCGCGTAATGTAGCCACCACAAGGATTGCCTGCCTAGGGGCCCTGGTAGGTCTCGAAATGTGATGAAGGATTCCATACTATATACATCGCCGATTGATGTGATATGATATGATGTGGCATTTATAATGCACCTGTACACAAGTGTTTCCAGGCGTGACAAGACAAGGAGGGGGAAACAATGCACGACAAAATAACAATCTTACAAGGCCTTGTGTCATTCAAATCGCGCAAGTGCGGGGAAGTAGGAAGGGGAGAAGTGCCAGAGGGAGGGGAAGGGGGAAGTGCAGTCAACTCACAAGTGCAGCCAGCGGGTGACTCATAAGTGCAGAAAGAAGGGATTCTAGGTTTGCAGATACAGACCCCTAACAGCTGGGGAGCCCGGAGGCAGTGCAAGGGCAACTGGACATGCAGGAGCCTGGTCCCGAGTTCATGGGGTGACCAGGTGACCAGTGTGCAGAGCAGTCAGGTGCATCAGCAGGGGAGATGAAGAGAGAAAGCGGAAGCGAAAAGGAAGGTCTTGAGTTCCTTCTGGAATCGGAGGTGGTTCTGCTAAAGTTTGAGAGAGGTAGGGAGGCTGTTCCAGAGGTATGCCCCAGCTGAGGAGATAGATCTGCCCCTAACTCTCTGCTTGGAGAAGCATCTGACCCTCAGAGAGTTGGCGGTGGATGAGCGGAGAGCTTGAGAAGGAAGATGTTTTGGAAGAGAAGTTGGAGGTAGAGTGGTCCCAGGCGCCAGAAAGCCTTGTGGACAATGCAGAGGTTCTTGAAGTTGAACCTTGCAGCCACAGGGTCCCAGTGAAGAAATTTCAGAGCTGGAGAGATACGATCCCTAGTCTTGAGGCCAAGGACAAGTCTTGCAGTCTTGTTCTGGAAAAGTTGTAAAGGTCGAAGAGTAGAGGCAGGAAGATTTAGAAAGAGGATGTTGCAATAGTCCAGCCTAGAGAGGGCCAGAGCTCTGGAGACAGTGAGCTTCTGGGAGAAAGTGAGAAAAGGAAGAATACCTCTAAGGAGGTGCAGCTGATAATTTGACTTATTACAGATGTCAGAGATGTGAGGAGAAAAGGAGTGGGTGGAGTCAAAGATGACACCAACGTTCTTTGTCTCACAGGAAGGAGCAGGAAGAGGGCCCAGAGTGGGCGGCCAGATAGAGAGAGAGGAAAGGAGGGAGCTGGTGTTCCGATGAGAAGGATCTCAATCTTACTGCCATTAAGGGAGAGACCATTGGAAGCACACCATTCCTAAATTGCGGCCAGACAGTCTGGTATGAGAGAAGAAGCAGAGGTGGCTGAAGGGAGCCTGAAAGAGAGCTGAGTGTCATCCACATAGCATTGAAAATTGGAGCAGAAAGTAGCAATGCAGTGGGCAAGAGGCGATGCGTAATGGTTGAAGAGCCATGGAGAGAGTTTAGACCCCTGGCGAACACCACAACCAGAGAGAGAGATAAATGAGAGAAAGACCCCAGCTGGACCTGAGAGGGTCGGTCGGTGAGAAAGGAGATCAACGAGGCCAGGGCCTGATCAGTAATACCAAGGTTGTTCCAGAGACGATTGAGCAGGATGGCATGGTTGACCGTGTCAAAAGCAGAGGATAGATCAAGGAGAATGAGGACAGATGGGAGATTAGAGTCAAGGTTGAAGAGCAAGTCTTCATGGGTGTTCAGGAGAGCAGTTTCCGTGCTTCTGGCAGCTCTGAAGCCAGACTGGTGGTTATGGAGGCCAGACCCATCAGATCCCACCTGGCCAACCAAATCTATGTGCTGGCCTTCGAAAGAACCAAAGCCGCAGGCTCCAGCTTTCAACACCTAGCACCATAAAATTGGAATGCCGTGCCCACATCACTAAGAAACGAAAAATCCTACACTGTCTTCCGTAAAATGCTGAAAACTAACCTGTTCAAGTAAGCCTGTACTTGCGCTCTAACCACAGTGCTGTTCCTATGTAAGCAACTGAACAAGCATAAATTACCTAAGTCTTTATTCTTTGTACTACTTTGCCCACCCATGTATTAATATTTCTAAGCAAGTATTCTGCAATAGAATGTATTCATGTACTAAGCAAGTAATCTGTAACAGCGCCACAATGTCCCCGGGCCGCTGTGCACTTTATACATTCAAATAAATAAAACAAATAAAAAAAATGGAGGCACCCAACAGATTCAGTATGTAGATTAAGCTGGGAGATAGCCAGCTTTTCAAAGAGTTTGCCCAGGAAAGGAGTGATGGAGATTGGGGGATAGTTAGCCGGAGAGGAAGGATCTGCCGAGGGCTCCTTTAGAAGGGGGTTCACAACAGAGTGCTTAAGGGGGGAGGGGAAAGTTCCAGTGGAAAAGGAGTGAATGCAGAAATCGTCCAAGGCCGAAGCAAGGGTGTCGATGTGGTCCTTGATAGTTCTGGATGAGCAGGGGGGAACCTGCTTTGATGAGACTTTTATAGATCGTCTTGTCTAGAAACATCGTCAGGGGTGAACAGGGCAAAGGAGCAGAAAGGAAGAGCAGAGACGGCCTCCCGCAGGCCAGGAGTGGTTGCGAAGGAGGAAGAGGAGTTTGAGAAAGAGGGGGTGGACAGGATATTCTGAGTTTTAGTAATGAAATGAGAGGCCAACGCCGTGCAGAGGGCCTGTGAGGGAATATATTGTCATATATCCATCTGCTGCCCAGTGCTGTGTATCAATTCTGCTTATTTTAGGGAGTGTTGGATCCCTCTTTAATAAAGAAGTGGCTTACAGGCTTAAGAGATCAAAACATCTTTACATGAGCAGGGCATACAATATTTTTGGGACTGGCTCAGGTCTTTTTTTTCCTTTTTAGTATGCTAAGGTTTTTTGAATGGAGGCATGTGGCATGTATTCCAAACTCCTTCTAGTTCTGGGCTCGAAACCTAGCATTGTAGCCAAGTTAAGGTTCCAGGTGTGTCCCTTTCAGTTAGGGTGCCCAGTTATGTTACCAATCCCTGTCCCTGTGGCTGCATAGGGTGTGGGACCTTCCCCTTATGCAGGGATGAAAAACCTTGGAACAGTATTAGTGAGGTGGAAGGTATGGCCCTATTTAAAATTAAGTTGATAGGAATAGCAACGGTGTGAGGAAATGTATGACCAAAGACGATTAGTAAACATTGTTCTTAATTACGGTGCACATATTCAATCGTAGGCGTCTTGGTAAAATGTGAATTAGGAATTGTGTTAATTCTTGCCTATAGCAACACCCTATATAAGATGAATTGTGTTGGTCTGTTATTTTGTTACCAGGTTAAGAAAAAGTTGTATCTTCAAAGGAAAGATATGATGGAAACTCTACACCTGGTACGGTTCAAATTGCTTAATAGCAAGAGTAACACACAGGGAAGACTAAAATGCTCATTCTCATGAACCTGTGGAATCTGTGTGAAAGATCCTTACTGTATCCACATATTCTAACTATTTCACCTGGATTGTGATGATTCACTTCATGCAGGAGTGAAAGGCAATGGCACCGGGATGAATAACAGGCTCCTTTATGTTTCGCCACTCTGCATGCAGTGAATCCGGAGTGATCTCTACTGTGTATGCACGATAAAGATATGAAATGCTATCCGCCATGACAAACTTGGCAGCTTCCACCACACCATTGGTTCTATGGTCTATAACTGCATTTACTTGGTGCAGAAAAAGTGCAACAGTCCAAAGAAATCATGACAAACCAGTTGTCAGATTCCCACCACGGTGCAATAACCCTACATGGAAACATTTCTTCTGTTGTTCTTCCCTGGCCGCCCCATTGAGAAAGGAGGTGTCAAAAGGAAGGGAGCCATGCTCACTGTGATGCACAGGAAATGATGGACACAATGATGAAACATTGTACATCTGTGGCTGAACCTGATCAAATATAGATCAATAGATCATGATCTGGACAAGGTGTGTGAAATTACTGCAGAAAAACATTATTAAGGCTAGTGTTCATTCTCCATAATAATTGAATCCTGTTGAGTTGATTAAGTGTGCACGACTCTATGAAATGGCAGATGTGTGGGTTGTTTGTGGCTTGTCCTATCATGCTAAGCAGAAAGTGGGAATCTACTTGTGCACAATGTAGTGTTAAGCAGGATTGCGCATTCATTTGGCACTGAGCACATCAGGCGAATTGCGCTTTTCTAAACCTTCTCCCATTTTCTGCCCATGTAGAAAACTCAACTGGTTATACATTTAAATAGGTGCCTGCGTTTCTTTAATTTCATATCTTTTCACAAGTCTCTCAAATTAAGGTAACTGTTAATAAATGGTATGTCATGCAGGTGACATCATGAAAGTGGAGACCACAGGAGCCTCAGAAAGGACCGCACGGCAGGACAAACTGACCGAGAAAGGTAAGGTAAACATCCTACCTTAAATGCACAGAATGTATTGCCAAAGTGTGAGACCCAATCCAGGTCAGAAACTCTATCAAACGAAGCCTCTTTCAATTGATTGAGAAATACCCCCCACCCCCCAAACTGTCACTGTGCTCACGTGTATGTCTCAACCACAGTATTCTGTCATCAAGGGCCTGATTCACAAAGCGTTTTCCAATGGGATTGCACCATTATAAAATGCTTCTGTGAATCAAGCCCTTAATACTCAACAGAAACGTGCCTATGTGTGGGCACAAGCCAGTCTCTTTTAGTTTTAGCTGAACGATTGAAAAAAACAACTTTGCCATATTGTCCCCATGAATATGATGAGTATTTGGAGTCATGGAGGGATACAAAGTAGCTTGGCTTGCTTTTTCCTACCTGCTGAGCCATCATCCAATCAGGGTTTTGGATGCCCCTTACAACATAGAGTCAGACAGAACCTGATTTGATGAACCTCATTCATAATCCCACTGGTCCCTCTTCTCTCTCCAAGCCACATACCTGAAAAAGGTCACTTTATGGTAATAATTTGGTGAAATACATAGCAATGTATATACTGTGGTAGTCAGTGCCTTTAATATCACCCACTCATGTTTATTAATCTCATGAGAATTAAGAGCTGAGGCGACCCAACTCTAGTATGAACTCATGATGCACAACGTTGCCCTGTTTGAAAGGGAATAATATTGCAGATAAGTTATCTGCCTGGTATACACGGCGTGTCTATCTCTGCCTCCTTTGTCCTCTCCCTGTTTCTCCCCATGGCACAGAAATGTCCCAGCTGAAGCACAGAGTGAATGAGGACTGCAGGATTGTACCTCATGCAACCTGCATTCACCCTGATCATAGCTCCGATGATGAACAAAAAGATCATGCCTTTGAAGTATTTTCCTCGCACCAGCGGTGATTTGGGTTGGTAGTAGTGTCCGAGCACGTAGCAAAGCAGACGGGTGTTCAATCACAGAGGGACAGCCGCCATTTTTTTTTTACTATTGAAGCGTCAAAAAACAAAAGCACTTTTAATGCTTGCCACATGATCTAATGTAAGGCCTGATCTGAGTTTGAGGAAGGTCTTGCTGAGAGGAACGTGTTTCTGAATAGCCATGCAGTGATCATGGACAGAAACTGCCAAAGAGAAGAAAAGAGAAAAAAACACCAGACATCCAAAGACCATCCTTACTGAAAGGTCCCACCTGATGAAGTTAGGGTGTAACCACACCGGGAGGAGACCCACGTAATTGTAAAGAACTATCTGCCACAAGGAATTACCTATTTCCTCAAGTGTCTGAATAATATTCAGAATTTGAAGATATAACGAAAGGGTTAGATGAACGATTTGAGTTTTGTGATTAAGTTATTGTATGTCCTGATGAAGGCCTATTAGTACATTTATAAAGATGATCGCCAGGATATGTGAATCATCATCAAAGGGCCAAAACACCTAGAGTTGACAGAATACTCCATGTAAACATCTTGTTGTGAATAAAACCAACTGACTTTAGCCACCGGGCAATGCTCAACATAATAAAACACTGTAAAACAGAATGATTTCAACCAGCTATGAATGAATATGAACACACTAGTATTTTTTGAAAGAATTGAAAGTGGTTGTGCTCGCATACCCACATAGACAAACTATGAACAACCTTTTGAAACATGTTGCTTGGATAAAAAGCACACTTGATTAGTAACCCCACATCTCTTTAATGAACGGGTATTACGGGAATGTTATGGTGCCGCTCGATGAACAAAATGTTGTGTTAGATGCTATTTGTATCTGAAATTGTAGGAATTATTTGTAGAAAAACTTTGTTCATTGTATTATGAGATATTGAAAGAAATAAAAAAATTGAAAAATGTTTTTTAAAGGTAACAGGATACGCAAGGCTCGCTGCAGCATGTATTCCACACCTGCACTCATGTTATAGGCGATGCAATGTCTGTACACAAAAGGGAGGGGTAGCTTTTGACTAATTTCTTGTTTTTTGTCTACAATTCCCCACCTTTTGAGTATAAGCCCATCGGTAACAAAAAATGAGGGGATGACCCTTGTTTTCTCAGGCCAAACCGGAAGCAACATTTGAAAGGTTATTAATGCGTCTACTTTACTGAATGCTGCTAAGCAATATCTCTTTATAGCACTGCTCTTTGCCTTTAACATGTTCAACTAGATCTAGACCTTTGGCGTGTAACATTTGCAGTACAGTAGATCTGAGCTTGCAAGGGCATGACTGGACAATTCCATATCTCTGTCTCCTGCACACTCACAAATAGTAAAATAGTACAGGTTAAAGGGGGCAGAGCAACAGAGGAAAACATCCAAGGTGAATATCACCTGCCACAGAAAGGTTTGAATGAAGGCGTTCTGAACTGGACTGGCACACTGTTGAAGAAGCTACTTGAGTCAATTTCCAAATGGGCAGTCATATGTAGCTTCTTAGATGAAATCATGTGCCCCATCGCATGTTGCAGTATGTGATTTACCTCCCATTTCTCTGTGGGAAAAGGCTTTGGATGTCAAAGTGCTGAAGCCCGACTTTAATTTGAAAGAGATGGATTTCCAAGCAGGATGCAGAGGGACAATAAATGTGCATTAAAGTAAGTGACATTCTCATCATTCAGGAAGACCATGTTTTGTGCTTTCAAAAAGCAGCATACTGCCCCCAAAGACGTTCTCTCCCTTACAGTGTGTTATAGGTTCAACTGCAGGAGAAGTAAATATCTTATTTTACCTTTAAAACTGACACCAAGTATGGCTTGGTGTAGTGGCCAGTGTGCAAGTCATTTGGCATAGCAGAAAGAGGCTAAATCCCTTGCAAGGGACGTCTTATTTTATTTTCGATTGAAGGGTGGATAAAAGCAATTTTCATGTTTTTCACATCAACTGGTCGGAACACACCAGAGTTTGTTACTGTATTGCAGTTTAATGAAAATTGTTCTGGAATATTGCTTCATAGCCCTGCTCCAATAACACGTTGAAATTGATCAAGATCTTTGGAATATAACATTAAGAGAAACTTAACTTTAAAGAAGATCTGAGGCTGCATGGACACCACTTGACAATGCCATACCCCAGTGTGCGCCACACTCCCAATTAGTACAAGTTGAGGGAGGGATACACTAATCATTCATCAAGACAATGTTATCCACTTATAAAAATGGGCCTCATTCCGAGTACGGCGCTAACCAATGGCGCTATTAACGCCTTGGTTGACGCCGTACCCGGACCGGCAGCGCCTTGGTGGTTGGCGGAATTACCGCCCCATTCCAAGGTTGGCGGGGCGGTAATTCCCCAATCCCCATTTACCCTTCCCCATTCCCATTCTTGCCCCATAGGGCATAATGGGAGTGGGGAAGGCGTCAATTACGCCACCGTAAATTACGGTGGCGTAATTAACATCAAGGTCCCTTAGCGCCATGGTATTTAACGCCTGCTAAAAGCAGGTGTTAAAAGCACCATGGCGCTAAGGGAACTCGGAGTATGGCGGTAAGGGATTACCGCCACCGCTCTCGTTAGCGGTGGCCGCTATCCCTTACCGCCATACTCGGAATGAGGCCCAATGTCTTTGTTTGAGGACACTGCGGTTTCCAAAAAAGTGATCTTCCATCACTGCATGTCTGAAGTCAATCTGCAGAAAAAGTCAAGCTTGTGAGTTTAAATCTGAACTAAAAATGTAGCTGTCCAAGTAAATAGTATCTGCATTGAGGGACTTCCCATCAACATGCAGGATAATTCATAATGGACTTAGAGCACTGAACATGATGTGAGTCTTTCAGTTCCTTCTGCATGTCCTTGTCACATGCACACTCAACTACTGAACTTGTTTAAAGGTAAAGTAGAATCTTCACTTGCAAAAATAGACTGCAGTCAAATGTTCCAACATCAGAGAAAATAAGTAAATGCAAAGGCAAAACATTGCTGTCACTAACACGGTCAGAGTAAACCGTATTCTTGCAGTATCAAATCAAGGTAGCGGGGTCTCCTGGGGAAATCCTGCAAATATACAAACATATATACCTTCCAAAAAGCCATGTTCGGGCAGCAAGGAGGACTGGTTATCAGTAGCCTCCTGGTGCAATGCATACTGCTGCACGTAGCTGGCTGCTTTCAATGACTCTGTTCACGTTTATTCTTTGAGTTTTTCCTTCTAGAATTTGAGTGACTGTGGCTGCTTCTGTTCCATGAGTGAGCATTAAACTTACAAGGATGGCTTGTTTGTTATTTTGCTTCATCTTCTTTGTGGTTGCATCTCACTTCTGAATACCCTTGTCCTCTTTCAATCCTTTGTGATAACATATGTGTAAGGTCCAAATAGTGTTGTTGATGAATTACTTGTTGGCAACTCTACAGCTCCTCCATCCCAGACGTGTCTGCTGCCATTTTCACAATCTTCCAGTTTATGGCAGGGGCAATTTTCTTTCTCATGGCAGAAATTAGTTGCTCCCTTTCCTATGCTTGGTTTTGTGATTAGTTTGACTGTGGTTGACTGCTCACTAAATACTTTAGTGACAAGCTTCCACTACTATTGCAGCCATTTCCGTCTTATGTGGTTATGTGTGCCGTTGCTATTAAATTCATGACAAATCAATTTTGGCAGCAGGCAGATACAGGAAGGAGCATGGATGGCAGGCACATCCCCTGCTAATACCCCTGAGACCATTGGCTACTGGACATTGAGACGCTCCTATACTGTGTCTGCCTTGGGGCCTACCTCCCGTAATCAAATATGTGACATATTCACATCCCTCTAAGAAGTTGTGTAAACCTACTCCAGGTTCCGGGTGGCCAGTGATCAAATAGGGAACCCCTCCTTGTCACTAACCAAGGTGAGACTGGTGGAGCTGAGTCATGATATTCCTATGTCATGGATGTATGGTATGACTGGAGTCTGAAGCCATATTTCATGGGTGGGCAAAACCAGGAGGCAGCTATGTTTGATGTTTGTGTATACTCAAACCATTTTATTTCTTCAAGGAAAAATGCAGTGCAAAACAAAACCACTATTTTGTCAAAAATCAAACATCTTGACTGTGTCCATTCAAAAAATGGACAACAACAGCAACCAATTCCAACTAAGGTACACACAGAAGGCTCCCTTGTCAGCAAATCACAATACAACCGATTTACTAAGTGATATTGAATCATTTCTAAGGCAGATGTGTTTTTTTTATCAAAATGTGTTTTCATTTCATTTCATTTGCACTTACCACTATCCGTCCATATGTATTCAGACTATCATATGCCCTTAAACATTCATTAATACATATTCAAAATCTTCCATTCCTCTCTCAAGTAGCATACCCTTACTCATTACTCTATCACCCTAATCATCCACATATCCTCCCTCACTCTCGCTGATTCATCAATTCTCACATGCCTACTCATTCCCTCTCCCCTTCTCTTACTTGACCCTGGACATATCTCCAATCTGCTTAATTGTATCCATTTGCATGAATTCAGATTTTCTTTTTACCATACAACAGCCAAAACAATTTATTTGTCAATGCTTGTGGATCATATTTGGGGCTTCGTTTTGATTAGTGCTGTGTAAATCAGTGCTATTTGTATTCCATCCATGCCCAGCGAGATTCTGGTCATCTGTGGACATTTCAGCAACAAATGTTGTTCTAAAAAGGAGTGCCCCAATGAAACATTCTGTAAATCTGCCAATCTATGAAAGGAATAAGCTTGTGTAACTTTTGGGATCTAAATATACGTTCTTACCAGATACGCATAAACATTAGGTTTCTGAATAATTGTTGGTGTCACCTCTTAATATGGCCATCTTACATTAAATGCATAAACTCATATCTCCAAAATTAGGAGTCTCCAATCAGGTTTCCAAAATCAAGAGCAACATTTTGGCTAATCCTTCCCCCTAGTTGCACGCCCCCAGTGCTCCATATAAGATTTTGAAGTGAGAGTATTTTACTCCCTAATTTTTAAAGTTGGGAGTAAAATTATTTTTTAGGGAGCAAAAATGTTATACTTGGAAAACGGAAATGTTTTTGTAATAATGATTCCTTTGCATCTAGTTATTAATACACATTAAAAGATACAGGTTTACTTCTTCCAATAAGGCAGTAAAAATAGTAGTTTCTTCCTGTTGTACTATGTGCACTACTGGTCCAAACATATCCATAGAGCTTCTGTGGTTGAAAGCAGGAGCACAAGGTCCTACGTGTCTGTTTCCTATTTTTTTTGGGAGTATTTTTACTCTTTATTTTAATTTCTTGGAGTATTTGCCTATTTGTAGGGAGTAAAAGTGGCTGATACACCCCTTATCTGTAAGGCTGCCAGCACCCTTCATCACACCACACTTTCTCTACTCCTACCTTTGAGTTCAGAAAGTGAGCAGATTAAAACATCCTCAAAACAATCTTCACCCTCAAATCATACTTCTCTAAGCTCAATTCTGTCCTGCCTCCTTCGTTGAGCCCCACGCCTCAACGTTCCTCCCTAACATGTCTGCCCAGGTAAGCTCTGTACTATCTACTGGAGTTCTTTTGCCTGGAATCAAAAAGACAATAATCACACCTCTGCCAAAAGAAACTCTGTATGTAATGCTGAGAACCCTGCAAAAAATAGAGCCATAGCACATATCAATAAAGACCCAGCATAACCTGTAGACAAATCAATCACTACCCAGTTGCAGCAGCATTTTACCACCTCCTAGGTGGCAGACAGTCTGGCTTCCGCCCAGTCATAGAATGTACAACCACCCTCCTAATAAAGATGAACTCCTAATAATAAGAAAATCTGAAAACCTGTGTCCCTCATCCTTCTGGGCCTTTCACTGCTTTCAACACTGTCCATCATCACACCCTACTTGATAGGCTAGCTCCTTTTCCCAGGCTTGTTTTAATTGTTTCCTGCTGGAACTACCATATTCCACCAAATTGGGCTCTTTTACATTGTCTAATTACACTCAACCTGTGCCATGTGTCAGCCCACCACCCTTTTACTGTCTTCTTTTCTAAATCTACAACAGGCCTATTGCTTTCGTACTCCAAAGCTCTGAGTGCATTATTATGCAGATGATACCCACATTTATTTCAAGCTAGACCAAGCTTCTGAAGAAGTCCACCTAGTCCTGATTGCCTGAATGCAATAAGAACATGCATGAATAGCAATTGCGCCTCCAACCAATCTTCACCCCTCTAACAATTCCTTGGCACAAGAAGTTGGGTGACTCTCCTCAGTCTACCAAGGGGTTTGCCAGCATCTGGTTTAGCCTGTACTGCGGCAATGCTCTCTTCAATGGCTTGTCTACCTTCTGAATACATACACTACAAATCATCCAACACCACACTGCCAGACCCATCTTGGGAAAGCTTAAACAATATTGCATCAGACCTGACTTCAAGGTCCACCCTTGACTTTCCATAAGAGAGTGTTCACAATTCTGTCACTATGCCTCGTCCATAAAGCTATTTATGGCACATGCCCAGCCTTCCTGCTATGTCCATACTTTCTCCAACCTGATCCCCTCCTGTGCTTCTGGTTCTTCTCATCTTAGTTCTCATGCCCACTCTGAACTTGGATCTTCCCTCAGGAAAATTCTCAGAGCCAACCTTTGTTACACCTCAAATCACCTAAAATTCAGAGAACTCTTAAAATGTATCTATAGACTAGGGGCCTGATTCATGGAACGTTTTCCTATGGGATTGTGCCACTATAAAACACTTCCATGAATCAGGCCCTTGCTGTTTCCATGAAGTTTCATTTTTGTGCGATCGTGTCAAGCTTCCTGAAGCTTCAAGTGGTGTGTTTGGGACTAGACAAAAAATAAAATAACCAAATACATACCATTTATTAGAAAATGAAAGCAGGTACAATACTACAAAACCTGATTTTTGTAGCTTACTCAATGCCTAAACTAGGTGAGAGATATAAATACCCATTTGTTTGATGTACAAATGCAAAGGCATAGACAAGCTGGGGTACGTTGGGCAAGGGCCAACTTGAAGGGTTAAAGATTTACTTTGCTACGCAGGCACTAAACTCTCTTTATAAAACATGTGAGCCATACCTTGGTGTTAGTGATAAGCCTATTCAAACGCAGCGTATCTACTTCCTGTATGTGCAGGGGACATGTTTTGGGCACAGACTTGGCAGATGTAGTTGTAGCCATTCTATTTCACTTGAAAGAAATGTGTGTGTGGCCTAATAAAGGAAAAGTACATGGATGATGGTTCTGCAATTGTATTGCACATGCATGCTTATTGGTGGTAGTATTGTGGCTTGTGTGTGGTTGGTTTCATGGCCCCAGCTAGAGATCCATGACGTATTTGATGAATTAAAGTCTTAAAATAACATGCAGACCTCCATCTAATTTTGGATTGCATTTGTTCATTACAACTTGATTCAGCAAGTTTATGGTCCTATATTGCTGGTAATATAACTTGATATGGAAGCAGGCACACTCTTATTTTGTATTTATTTGTTCACGTATAAAGCGCTAGAGCCCGCAGGCATCAGGGCCCAAAGAAACAGGAGGGTCGAGTCATATACAGAGGGTCAGGTCACAGAGTCTTTCAAAGAGCACTGTTTTCAATCATTTCCTAAACGTCGTGGGGTTTCTGTCTGCACACAAACCCATCAGAAGACTATTCCCTAGTTGTGCTGCTTGCACTTAAAACGACATGCCCAGGCCCCTCGCCCGTGGGCACTTAAGGATGACCAAGCGAATAGAGTCACTGGATCTTGTTATTCTATCGGAACAGGAGACATTGATGGAGTCCTTCAAATAAATTGGAGCATTGCCATAAAGGCATTTATGCACGACAGTGAAAACATTAAAATGGATCCTGGCCTCCACCCAAAGTCAGTGTACGTTTCTATGGTGCGTTGAAAATTGTTCCTTACTTGGGATATTTTTTATGATGCGCACTGCATCACTTTGCAAGTTTTTAAGTTCTTGTAGGCAGCCTTCACACTGCAATAGTCTATTTGTGGCATAATCAGATCACAATCTATGGTAGTGCAGTTTGCCTCTGAGTCGAAAGGTTTCACTAGCCTCAGGTGATATTGTGACTTGCTTGTAATATAATGTTCTTGTGCATCTGCATTAAGGGAAGCTTCAAGCACAACTCCCAAGGCCCTAACCTTAGTCACAGTACAAACCTGATGATTTTGAATTAAAAAGTATTTGTCAACAAGTTTTCAGTGTGCCTGAGAAGAGCCACAAAATAATAGCTCCGTTTTGGCTGCATTAAGGCACATGCCATTATTGGTCATCCAGCTTTGAATTGTACCATAGATCACCAAGATTTTATTAGAATCATTTTCATAGTCACCACTAATGTTTATAATCAGCTGGGTTTCATCAGCATAATTAGAAAAGCATACTGCTAACGTGATTAGGAGATCACATACTGGATGACGGTATACATTAAAGAGGACTGGTGAGAGGCATGCGCCCTGTGGTACACCATACTCTAGCTTCTCTGGTTTAGTGCGGGCTTCACCTCAAACAATATTTGACATTCTGTTTTGCAGAAGACATTCTGTCTTACCTTCATAAATCAAAAAAAGTCAGGCTTGTTTTCCAGCTTGTCCCTTCTCCAGCCTAAGATACATTGAGACACACATCTAGCACACTACTGGGTGTGAGGGGTCAGAAATGTGAGACGGACACAACGGTAGAGGTTTCTCAAAGTTTGCCATTTATTAAATGAAAAAGGGTGAGATAAACACCTATCTTTCCCTATCCTAACAAGGATGTCCTTACCAGGCAAACTAAAATTAAAGAAAAAAAAACCTAGTGTCCGAAAAGTGTCTCTCACACCAATACAAAACAACACA
The DNA here is from genome assembly GCF_040938575.1 of Ambystoma mexicanum. Classification (NCBI taxonomy): domain Eukaryota; kingdom Metazoa; phylum Chordata; class Amphibia; order Caudata; family Ambystomatidae; genus Ambystoma; species Ambystoma mexicanum. The sequence continues at coordinate 240,372,917 of NC_090940.1, read as the reverse complement.
AGCATGCAAGGAATATTTGTCTGTCTTCAGTTTGGCAAACAGTGTAAAGTTTCGAACTCAGAAAGTACTCCTTGTGACCACGGTTGGACTCCCTTCCTCTAGATCAATTACCTTGTTAAAGTTCTAATTTAATTAAGTTTTTTTTTAGTTCAACACAAAATATCTTTTCCTTCCACTGTGTCCTTCAACTCAAAGTGACCACTCTTAAAAATCTTATATTCATTACATTGCTCCCAAGTAAGACTCCAATCATAGCGCCATAGTTTAACCTTGGCTCAGTCAGGATTAGTTACAAGTAGATCTAAAGTGATGTCTGCTTCCATCATAGTGCCTGTGCAGACTTTCTTCCATGCCTCCAAAGAATAATCCGAGTTGGGTTCTAGTAAAATGTCTATGGACGGAAGTATTGAGGTCGACTTACTGTTGCTTAAAATACATTTCCTAAACAAGGTCATGATTCACCATTTGTACACAATGTTTAGTGATAATAGCCCCAACTCGTATTGAATCAGTTGGCATGGAAGACTTAATGGAAGAGATAGCACTTTCTTCCAGAACAAACCCTAAATTTTGTTCCAGTCTGTCATAACTTCAACCATCTTGGTCTCCGCCCCATAAATTTAGATGGTGACCACCTTTTGTTTATGAAAGGTGACTAGCAGCCTATAGGAGAATTTCCCATATTTCCTGTGATCGATCCCGGCCTGTCTAGCCGCAGTTAAAGCCTTCCTTCTAATATCATATTTTAAGGGACCTCTCGATTACTATTATTAGTATTCATTCTCAAGTAACGATACTTCTCCAGTATTACCAAAGGCTTCTTATATAAGAACCAGATCGCTGTACATATCCTAGTAGGCTTTTTTTGCAGCTAGAATAACAACGTTAGATTTCTCAACATTAATAGTTATATGATTCTTGTTCACTGATTGTTCCAGGGCCGATAATGATCTTTGGATGCCCATCAGTGTTTTATCTAAAAGAAAAAGATCATCCGCGTAAAGCAGCCATGGTAAGGGAATAGGCCACAGTTTTGGAGGATAGGAGATGACTCTTTTCAAGTGATGTCCGATGTCAGCTAAAAACAGGTTGAAGAGGGCCGGTACTAAAATGCATCCCTGCTTTGGACCTCTGACATTTGGAATTGATTGTGTCAGCAGTCCGTTCTAATTCACCCTGATTTGTATATATGTGCCTGAATAAAATTGGGAAACCAATGACAGAATATATGCCGGACATGCTGCCTCTTCCATTTTTAACAATAAGAGATCTGTTGGAACTGAATCAAAGGCCATTTTCAAATCTTTAAAGGCCATATAGACTGACTGACCTGTTTGGGTGACTCTTTTCTTGAGCAAGGCTTGTGCCGAAAGGTTTATTGAGGTACCCAATCCCGGGACCAATGCTGAATGTTGCCTGTCCCCCAGTGAAGCACGCTGAACCCAGCGCATCATATGTCTGAGGAGCAAGAGAACAAAGATTTTACTGGGGCATCCAAAAGGGTGATGGGCCAATAGTTCTGGGGTAATTGTTGGTCTTGCATCTCAAATATGGGAATAATGATGGATTTCTTCCAGGATTACGGGAATTTCTTCGATTGTAAAACCTGGGTAAAAATAGAGAAAATAATCCTGGACCAAGCCTCAGTGTGAGCCTTTAGCATACAATTTGTGAGTCCAGCTCAGTTTTTATTATCTGTAGTAGAATATCATTGGGATAAATACTAGGGTGTCATCAGTGCTCCAAGTGACAATCCCTTTACAATGTGTCGAAGTCCATGAGGCATACAATTCCAGAAAATATTGTGTCCACACAGTCTCCTGAATTGGATTAGTTTGAAGCGTGAGTTGTAGGTCACCATTATCTCTATTCAATAAGGCCAATATCTGAGCACTGTTTTTGGCTGCTATTATATGCAGCATTACCCCTCCATCCTGATGATACATGAAGGCATGATAGAATTTCACCAGTTCTTATACCCCAATTAAAGTTTTTGCAACATAAGTAATCACGTAGTCCAGTCCAGATGGGCTAGTGCTCTAAGGTTTTTCATTAGTTGTCTTTTCTTGCCCCTAATTTGAATATCAAAGACATGTTTATGTTTGAATACGGGTCTAAGACCTCTATCATTTTGTTCTATAAATAGGCTCAGAGTGACCACATAGCGGCCCTCTGACCGTATTAAATCTGAATCAAGTAATGACTGCTCATTCATTATACTAGCGTTTAGTTTTTGTAAAGTTACATTTGTCTATCTAAAGCTGTTCCTCCCTCCATATTGAAACCATAACAGTTCCTCTGTAGGAAGACAGGGGGAAGTCCCAGGTTAACAGTAATAAGCTATGGCTGCTATTCTCTTGCGGAATAACTGGAAAGTCTTTAATGGTCATAAAGCTCTTCCTTTCAGTGAACATGTAATCAATAATAGAGGCCTGATCAGCCTGTCCCCAAGTAGACCTGGGCTGTGTCACTTTTCAGAGCTCCATTCAATATAATGAAGTCACGACTTCTCAGTAGGGCTAGCCATCATTTTTTGAATTAGTAAATAAGCTAGAACCTATATCAATACAGTGGAGGATGTTAAAATCACCGGAAATTATTTTTGATATAGTGCTGGAGTCTTGTAGGATTATATCCGACATTTCTTCTGCTCCTTCTAAAAACAAATCACCTGTAATTGCTGCTTGGAGCCAATGCAAACTCCCTTTGTGGGCAGAGATAGGTTTGTGCCTGGGTATGTTCTTAACAATGTGTACAGGTTTGTTTTTTGCAGTACCTGCAGTCGCTTTACACTGTTTTTACCAGCACCAGTCATCAAAGCATTACAATAGTCCATCCTAGACATGATCAGTGCCCGGACAAGTGTGGTACAATTAGCCTCAGAGAAATATGGTTTAACAAGTCTGAGGAGCCTGAGAAGATATTGGGCTTTATTTATAAAATTTTCAGCAAGAGCGTCTGAGCTCAAGCATGATTCAAAGGAAACGCCCACACAACTTTAATTAGATGTTGATCAGTGGTAAACCTGACATATTGACTATCAAGTTTAGCTCTAAACTGAGATGAGACAATTGACATAAGCTCAGTCTTAGAGGCATTCTAGTACATCCCATTATTGGTCATCCAGCTCTGTAGTGTATCATAGATTTTGTTAATCCACTCCATATCCTCTGTATACTTGCCGCCCAGCTTGAAGACGAGCTAGGTGTCATCAGCATAATTAGTAAAATGCACACCCAGCTTGTCCAAGATATCACAAAGAGGTCGCCAGTAAACATTGAAAAGAGAGAGGGCTAAGCAAGCACCCTGCGGGATGCCACATTGCAACAGTTCATCGGATGAGCGTGCGTTACCCCACACAATTCTAGACATCAGACCAGTCAGAAAGGATTCAATCCAAGCTATTGTGTCGGTAGAGTAGCTGCCAACCTTTTTTCAGACCACATAACAGTTTGTCATGATCGACAAGGTCAAAGGCTTCTGATGGATCCAACAGCTTCATCAGCCCTAATTTGCAATTATCCATAATCTGCACCATTTCTTTTTGCCTGTTCAATAAGGCACTCTCTCTGCCATAACACGCGCTAAACCCCGACTGTCTCAGGTGTAAAGCTCCAGATGCTTCTAGGTAGTCCTGGAATTGGGTGTCCAAAATCTTTAACAGGAAAGGGGCATTGGAGATGGAGATATAAACATGTTTTTTTTAGAAAAGGGGTCACAGGGACCTTCTTCAGAGCCTTGGGGATGCAACCATCCCTAAAGCTTGCATTCGTGAGGCGAATAAGGAAAGGGAGGAATAGTTCTTTATTAGCAAGGATGATTCTGGAAGGGAGAACTTCCCCCATGCAAGAGGTAGGTCTCATTTTTCTCATGATGTTGGCCAGAGTCTCTTCCGAGATACTATTAAAGCTGGAAATTGTTTTTTCTCGCTGACCCAGCACGATGGATTAGTAACTGTATTCTCTACTCTGTCTAGATTATCTATAATATGAGAATGAGCTGCAGCTATCTTTTGGGCAAATGCCTTTTGGATTGCATTACAATCAAGATTAGAGTTTACACGAACTGGTGCATCATCACCTTAGGTTTTTCAAGGTCCCGAAGGATCTGAAAGAGTTTCTTGAAATCGTTCTCTGCCTGGGTAATTTTGTTGTCAAAGTATGTTTCTTTTGCAAGCAAAATTTCACTTCGATTCAACTTTTCAAATGATTTCCATTTTTCCCTATTGGCCGATGAGTGATCTTTCAGCCTGGCTCTTTCTGCCTTTCTTTTTTCTTTTTTTGCGATCCGACAAAGCCACAGAATACCACCTCTGGTCATTGGATTTCAATAGTTCGGCAAAAAAATCTCTCAAATTCTGCAGCCAAAGAGTCTGGGGAATCATGATCAGAAGTGGATTCCATGAATATTTAAAGATGGGATTTCAAGTCTCCACGTAGGACTTTATTATAATTCCTACTAGGCACAGTATGACAGGGGTTATTTTTCCAAACTATAAGAGAAGGCAATGCAAATTGGAAGGTGACGAAGAAGTGGTCAGACCAGATGCAAGGTTGGATAGTCGGGGAACTAAAAGGTAGATTTTTGCTGACTACCCAGCCTGACACATTTCCTAACTTGTGTGTAGGATCATTGTTGCTATTAATGACACATTTATTGAGTTTAAACAGTTCAACCAACCGAGTGGCTTCAGTATCTAGTGAGTTTCTGAGCGACATATGAAGTCTCCCAACACCATGATAGAGGTACTAGGCTTATTTAGCAATTATAACATGTCTGCCAGTTCCTCATGAAATGTGGGGATCTCATGAGGGGTCCGATATATCAAGATAATATTTAGGCAGTTATTTGGTGTCGGGTGGTTTTACTTAACACCATTTCACACCATGTACATGCAATTGGTGCCGGAAAGAACTTAAGGTGTGAGGGAGAGGTGTGTCTAAATCAATATTGGGCCCACTTGAGTCCAGCAACCATGTCTCAGTAAGTGCCATAATGTCAATTTGCTGATCAACTATGTAGTCTCTTACATCTAAGGCGTGTTTGTACAATGATCTAGTATTTAAAAGAGACATTTTAATATGCAAAACATCATCTTCAACCAGAAATCCCTCCCTCTCAGGCTCTCGCAGTGTAGCAGATACTGCTTGTGTAGGGTATGCAGGTAAGGTACCGGATCCCCTGTGCTGGCATGGCTAATGCCATCGAAGATAAGAACCCTTCTTACCTCAGAGGGTAACCTAACCCCAAGGAGCAGGAGTCTAGCAGGTGTCAGTTCCTGAGTGCAAAGGGGGTAAAGAGCACCTCTTCACCCTATGGCGTGAAGGCGAGGAGTCCTCTAGCATGGTGTTTAAAGATTGGGGGTAGTCCTTCTCCCACAATGTAAATCCGTGATGGAGGAAATTATTTCTTGCTCGCAGTAAGATGTTGGTTACCAACTGGGGTGGCACCAGCAACCTCACTTTGCCCAGGTCATAGTCACTAAGGAATTCGACCTGGGCAATATCCGAGGATAGAGTGTCCTCTAGACTGGGTGTATCGAATAGGAGCTTTAAAATACTTGACCTGTTCAGGATGAATTCTTCATGAAATTTTCCTGTGCATTCTAAGATCAGACTATGATTTCTGATATGGTGATTCCGAGAATGACTATGATGATGTGAACGTGCCTGCCTTGAGGAGGCTTGAGATTCCTGTCTTGCTTTCTTTCTATCCCTGACATTCCTCCACTAATATTGGTAAAAATCTTTGTGCATGCTCAGATGGTCCTCTGTGTGATAAGTTCTATCTTCCCTAGGTATAATACCTTCTTGTTGGAACCACTTTGTTCCCTTATGATTTTTTGTAGACAATTCCTTCTCTGTTCTAATGTAAGGAATCTGTCCGGAGAAGAGAAATTATTAAGCTAGGTCTCTTCATCGTGATCACATAATTCCCTATTATGTTAATTGTTCCAAGAGGCTGAATTGATTTCCATTGCAGCTGCCTAACTAAATGAATCCTCCCTATCTGTGTGTAAAGTAAGGTTAAGAAGATCTACCTCCTGCAATATTGCATCTGTTTCTTCCAACTCCTGTTGGCCGGGAAAGGCATAGTTTGGAGGGAGGAGTGTCATCGAGCCTCGTAACCAGCTTTGACATTTTCATTTTTTTCCGTAAAGCCAAATTAAGTTGATCATGATAGAGATCTCTGATTTTCAATCTTTTTGGCCACCTGCGCCAATTTCAAAGCCCCTTTTCTCTTTACAAAGTTTTGAAAATTGGTTAATTTGGTGGTACTATCTCCTCACTGGTTTCATCGGGTGGATCTTGCAGTATAATGCTCTCAACCACCATGAGCCAAGTCATCTTCTTGGGCAAGAATTGAAAAATGATCTAGGTTGCCAGCTTTTAGAATAGAGATCTGGAACTGTGGGTCAGTGGCCACCAAGGATGGTCCTATGATCGAGGTCACTGGTTTTGCAGTGTCCCTTCCATCAGATACTCCCTTATCCCTTTGGAATAGATGCTGCTCCATTAAAGTTACTTTCGTTTTCAGAATTAACAATGATCCAAGTTGCTCTGCAGCTTTCAGATCAAGTGTTTCATATAATTTAGCTAGAGCCATTAAATCTGTGTTCTTGGCTGTAAGTGTGACCCCGGGTTCAATTCGAGAGACCTTTGGGCATTGGTTAACAAAAGAAAGCGATGAACTAGATGAGGAATTCAAAGGTCCAGGGTATGATATAGGAGATTGTGATATATTTAGTGGAAGAGGAGAAAATAATAATGGCGGTTGAGTGTCTTGCACAAGCACCTGTTCCGTTGTTAAGGTTTTTACTGGGTGCAGGTGCTGAGTTACACCCAATTTTGGTAATTCATTCCTGTTTGTCGCTAAAGAATTATCAGACCTGGGAAGTGGGATTAGATTTTTGCTGGCCCCCTCCAGGTGATGAGGTACAAGTGTATGTTTCCCTAAACGGGGAGTATTAGGAGGATAGATGGCACCCACATAAACCTGGGATATCGTGATAAATGGAGACCGGATTACCCCAAGATGGGGCATGGCTGCAGTGTCATCCCCCTCAGTCAAAGCTAAAGGAGGGGGTAGGTATTCAGCCATTCCCTGAGGCCCCTCCCCTGGCTCTGTCTGAGGGAGTTCTGCCACAATGACAGAATTAGATATCTTGGATTGGAGAAGGAGCGTCAAGGGATTGATACTCCTGGCTTTCAGATTCAGGGATTTGACCAGTTTCCACTTTGCAATGTTGTTTTGATTTAGCCCATTATGCTGTAATGTCAGATCTTAGAGATTTAGTGTGGTGTTGCAACTTAACCCGGTTTCTCTGAGTGGAAGCCTGATTTTCCTGCACAAACCTTGTAAATAGAGCAAATTTCAATTGAAGTGTCATCAATTTGTTACGGGAGAGCCTTTCTAGCCATAACAGACTTAAGTGTGTACGCGTAAAACATTCAGGAGAAACATAAAAAAACAAAGTACATGTTTAAGTTTGTAACAGACAGAAACAGAATCGAAATCCAATCTGCTCAAAAGGAAACAAACCGAATAACAAAAATCCTTTGCCAGTCCATAAATTGGTTACAGAGAGGGCAAAAATTAGAGAAACAATGCTCCCACCAATGCCACCCGACTGGCCAACAGCCTAACAGCACTCAGTGATGCACTCTGTGGCGGGCATGACCAGCAGTTTTGAAACGTTTGTGGCGGGAAGGGGGCGTGGCCAAGTAGCATTTTGATAGAGTTTGTTGATATTGGTCCAAATAAATAGTAAATCTAAAAATTAAAGGAAACATGAATAAATAATACAGAGAGTTAAATATCCACAAAATCCAAGAAGGGGTGGCTCAGCTGTTCCCCATCCACCATACATCTATTCACTGGATAAAAGTCTCTGCAGCAGGTAGCAGCTTGCAGCCTAACAGCACTCAGTGAAACACTTCACAAAACAAAAGTTTCATAAACCAAGGTAATGGTTCTCTTCAGAAAGTAAAGCAATTAGTAACATATCACACTTATTCTTCCAATGGAATACTTTTGTCAGGATTGCACAGCAAACTACCTCTGGTAATGCAAGTTTATCAGCATGTTATATATATATTTTTTATTGTGCATTTGGTTAAAATGTAACCTTAAGCACTCATACAAAAGAATACATGGCAAGTTATAATAAAATAATTTCACATCAATTCACACATCACTTAAATAAAAAGGGCAAACAGAAATTCATCGACCAATCAATTGTTCCTCACATTGTTGATTGGTCGATGTGTGATCATGTAGTGACACTCACACATACAATTTTCATTAGATACAGTTTAACCCATCGAACAATTCCACATCATGATCTCCGAAAATAGGAGGGCTAGTTAATCAGTGGTCATAATATATCAGCTAAAATAGACAAACAAAATGTATACGTTATTCACCAGTTAAGGTTACATGCTACGACTCCCACCTGTCATTTTCAAAACCTCCAACCATATGCAATATGCTGCACTACTAATCACCAGTGAAGTAGCCCCTATCAATGCACGCCAGAACTGATGGTATTGAACGAAAATATTGCATCTAACAAACCTCATGCGAGAAATGCCAAATTCGGCAGTGTAAAAAAAAAAAGACACAAATCCAAAATGTCGAAGAAGAGGAGTGGGGGTTGCAGGGGTGTCCCCCGCTTCCATAAAAAAGAAAAGCAGGGGACGCAGAAGGATATTCAGAAAAAAAGGGCCCCTGCGGCAGAAGTTCCACCCCTCAAACGGGAGGTGGAACTCGCTTCGCAGGGATGGACCATGGCCGTGCCGATGAAACACAGATAATTGAGGAGCACGAGGTATGTTTTTAAGGGTAGGGGTTTTGGGGGATAGCGGGCAGGGGTCATGTACAAGATTATTTAGTTACAGGCATTTCAAATTTGTGGTTTTCAAATTCGAAATTTTCATGTACGAAATAATCACGTACATCCGAAATGATCACCCTGTACATACCTGTCATGAATCGTCGGACGTGTCCCTTTTGGACTTCCTGGTCCCTGGCAAATCGGGGCTTGCACTCTGCGCTACTACCAACATGGCCGTCAAACACGGAACGTTGCTTACCAGCTTCTGCGCCGGACGTAGCACGTTCTATAAGTAAGCCATGCCCCCGTGGCCCTGCACGTCTCAACGCTACCGTTTTCAGTGGCTAGACGTGTGCTGCCGTAGTTCGCTCTCGCTGACTACTTAATTCCCGGTTCCTGGTCCTATTATCCCTTCCTCCTTAATTCCCTTCCGTTTACCTTCCTCTCTGTTTCCCGGACTTCCGTGTTCCCGTCTCTGAGTACACTTCTTCTACTCCTGGATTTCGCGGACATACTGAACGTCCCAGGCGTTGGAACGCCGAACGCACACTGGACTCCGAAGACGCCCACACGGGACTATACAAGACTCTGACTGTGCGCAAGAAGGCTCCTTCAAAGAGCTCCAGCAAACAACAGTACCAGGTGAGAAGGGGGGAAACCTGTGACAGATTGAGACGCCAACGAACTGAAATTGATATGAACATGGAGGCGGCACTTCAAGATCTCATTCGCGGCATGCAGGAACTAACAACTGAAGTGCAAAATCGTAAGGCCGAGAATGGCGCGTTAAAACAATTAGTTTTGTCCCGGGATTCCGCGACCAAGGAAAGCGTATTGCTGGGCAAAGTAGTTGGTAAATACGACGGTTCTTCAAAAACCCTTCGCGATTCCTTGGCTCATGTTTAGTCCATTTCACATTCAAGCCCTACTACTTTTCTACCCCCAGGGCAAAGGTGGGCTTTATGATTTTGCATCTTTCCGGGAATGCACCGACTTGGGCCACACCCTTAGTCAATTCCAGAGATGCCCTCCTGGATGACTACGATGTATTTGTACAGGCTCTAAAGACCATGTTTGACCGCCCAGAACAGGTCTATAGTGCCCAAGAACGCCTATTGGATTTCCAACAAGGTTCCCAAGACATGCTTACATATGTGACACGTTTTAAGCAATTGGCCAAAGAAGCAGATTGGTCCTGCTTTACCCTTTTTCGGAGAGGATTAAATGAAGAAATAAAAGATGAGCTCGCCAGAGTGGCTCGACCAGGAACATTCCAGGCTCTTATGGACCTCTCCCTACAGATAGATTTCCATATCCAGGAAAGGAAGGCAGAAAAGAAGAAATCTAGACTGTCTTTCCAAAAGACCTCCATGGAAACCTCCTCGAAGACTGAGCACACTCCTAACCCCGTTAATGAACCCGAACCCATGCAACTCGGGGCCTTTTTACCGGACCCATATCACACCGGGCTTTGTATGTATTGTGCCTCAGACAAACATCTAGTGAGGGAATGTCCCTTAGCCCCTCCACGGCATTCGGGAAACGCCAGCTCACGATACTAGATGGAGCACAATTTCAGGAGAGAGAAGTCTGCTCCACGTCTATTGCATCCTTGAACTCTCCTGGAAAAAACAATCTTGTGATATTTCAGGCCTTTCTATCGCCATCCCAGAACGAAACCTACCCCATTTTGGCATTGGTGGATTGTGGAGCCATGGGGATATTTATAGATCAAGATTGGGTTACTATCCACCACATTCCATATGAAACTCGAGGCATCATGCAACCTGTAGAGGCTATTGATGGAAGACCCCTCCCATCAGGTCCAATAACTCTACAAACTCAGGACTTGCAGCTCTCGATAAATCACCATAGAGAGGTGCTCAAATTTGACATCATAAAGTATGCTCACTATCCAATGGTGCTGGGTATGCCCTGGTTACAAAAGCACAACCCATACATCAACTGGGCAGCAGGTTCTTTGTTTCTGGGTTCAGAACATTGTATGTCTCATTGTCTATTCCTGGATTCCCCACCGACATCTCCTGGAGATACGCCGTGAGACCAGCAAGGGCCATTCATGGTCTCAAATATCATCCAGGTTCCTAGGGCCTATCAGGATTACACGGATGTCTTTTCAACGGCCATAGTTCAGGCCCTACCACCTCACAGACCTGAAGACTGTGCTATTGACACTGAACCCTCAGCCGTGATTCCCTTTGGAAGAATGTTCATTTTGTCCGAACCTGAAAATGGCATTATACGACCATCCAAATCACCCGCAGGAGCTTCGTTGTTTTTCATTCCTAAAAAAGACACCAAAGAGCTTAGGCCTTGTCTTGATTATCGTGCTTTGAATCAGTGCACCCTCAAGGACCGCTATCCATTGCCCTTAATCTCAGACATTTTGGAAGCAGTGAGAGGACCTGTAGTCTTCACGAAATTAGATCTCAGAGGTGCCTACCATCTGATCCGTATCAGAGAAGGTGATGAATGGAAAACAGCCTTTAGAACGCCCTTTGGTCACTTTGAATACCTGGTCATGCCCTTCGGACTCGCCAATGCTCCAGCGGTCTTCCAACGTTTCATGGATCGGGTGTTTTCTGATATGTTGTTCCTCTTCGTCATAGTGTACCTGGACGATATCCTAATAATTTCTAAGGACCATCTTCAGCATGAAGAGCATGTGAAGGCAGTGTCACAGCGACTACGCAAACACAAGCTTCTGGCTAAACCCGAGAAATGTCTTTTCCACGTCTCCACAGTTCACTATCTAGGATTTGTCCTTATTCCAGAAGGAATAGGAATGGACCAATCAAAGGTAAAAGCCATACTATCTTTGCCTGTTCCAACAACTGTGAAACAGATCCAATCCTTCCTGGGGCTTGCCAACTTCTACCGGAAGTTCATACCCTCCTTTTCTGAGATAGTTCAACCGATCGTTAAATTGTTGAAAAAAGATACTCCCTTTCTCTGGACCACATCCCAAGAGGAGGCATTTCAACGGTTGAAGACAGAGTTTACACAAGCCCCCATCCTGGTTCAGCCTGACATCAATCGACCATTCCTAGTGGAAATGGATGCCTCTAACTACGCCATTGGAGCAGTTCTAAAGCAGGAATTTGAGGATAAATTAGAACATCCCATTGCCTATCTTTTGCGAACTCGAATTCCTAGCGAAACCCATTATTCAGTTTTGGAAAAGGAACTGTTAGCCATCCGTCAAGCCTTCACAGAGTGGCGTCATCTACTTCTGGGAGCAAAACATCTGGTCCAAGTCCGCAAGGACCATCGGAATCTTCAAGTTTTACAGTCCCTGGTATGTAGAAATAGCCGTCAGTCTCGCTGGGCCTTTTTCTTTGCCCAGTGCCAATTCCAGATCGAGCATGTCCCTGGAACACAGAACATAATTGCTGACGCCCTATCCCGGCGTCCCGACTACGAAACTCTTGAGGATCGATCCTTTCCAAAGATGTTTACCAACACAATTTTTGTAGCTCAAGCAATCAGCCTCCTGGAAGACGTCCATATACAAACCCAGTCCTCTGACCTCTGGAAGGAATTTATATGGAAGAATCGCTGGGGTCTAAGAACAAAGGACGGGTATCTGTTCAAGGATAACGGCCTGGTTATACCCACACAGAAACTACAACAAAGAATCATAAATCTCTGTCACGATACCCTTCACTCAGGACATTGTGGTATCACTAACACCCTCTGCCTAATACAAAGACAATTTTGGTGGCCGAGAATGAAGACTGATGTTCAACTGTATGTCCAAGCCTGTGCAGTTTGCAATCAAAATAAACATGATAACCAGAGGCCGGCTGGCTTCCTACTTCAACCTACATTACCAACAAGACCCAGGGAAGTCATCACGACAGACTTCATTGTAGAATGACCCCCTTCCAGGGAATACACAACCATCATGGTCACCATTGATTTATTCACTCATATGGCTCATTTTACACCACTGTACAAACTACCATCTTCATCAGAACTTGCTGGAATTTTCCTGGTACACATATTCCGACTTCATGGACTCCCTTCTAAGATTATATCTGACAGAGGGCCTCAATACATTTCTCAGTTTTGGAAACACTTATGCCGAATACTAGGGATCCAACGCACCCTCTCCTCAGGTTATCATCCACAGACCAAACAGAGCTACTGAACGTGTGAACTAAACCCTAGAGCAGTATCTTCGATGCTTCACTACCAAGGTACAGGACGATTGGTCACTCCTAATACCCCTGGCTGAATTTGCCTACAACAATTCGGATCACTCGGCTGTAAAGACCAGCCCTTTCTTCTGCAGTCAAGGATTCCACCCTTCAGTCCTACCTTCCGTTCTCCCACATCCTACACCAGTACCCATAGTCGACTCCTGGATCGAAACTCTCATCAACGTACACAAGGAAGCCAAGGAACACCTGGAAAGGACCCAAACTCACATCAAGCATTATGCGGATTCCAAAAGAAGACCAGGACCATCCTATGCTGTGGGTGATAAGGTCTGGCTAACCTCAAAACTACTGCCTCTGCATCTACGGCCGAACAGGCTGGCTCCCCAGTACTATGGCCCTTTTTCCATAAAGGAAATCATAAACCCTGTGGCCTTCCGACTCAAACTACCCGACTCTTGGAAGAAGGTCCACCCAGTGTTTCATACGTCCCTACTGATGCCATATATCCAATCTTCCCGAACTGCCCCCAGGCCTAACCCTGTACTTATCAATGATCAACTGGAATACAAAGTATCCAGAATATGTGACTCCAGATACAAACGTGGTCAGCTACAATACCTGGTTGAGTGGAAAGGGTACCCGCCTAGTGAACGCACCTGGGAACCAATTTCGAATCTGAATGCTCCCAGATTACTTAGAAGGTATCACCTCATACACCCGGGCAAACCCGGAGGGACAGGTCTTCGGAGGAGGCATGCTGTCATGAATCGTCAGAAATGTTCCTTTTGGACTTCCTGGTCCCTGGCATCAGGGCTTGCACTCTGCGCTACTACCAACATGGCCGTCAAACACGGAACGTTGCTTACCAGCTTCTGTATTGGACATAGCACGTTCTATAAGTAAGCCATGCCCCCACGGCCCCGCGCATCTCAACGCTACCGTTTTCAGTGGCTAGACGTGTGCTGCCGTAGTTCGCTCTCGTTGACTACTTAATTCCCGGTTCCTGGTCTTATTATCCATTCCTCCTTAATTCCCTTCCGTTCACCTTCCCCTCTGTTTCCCGAACTTCCGTGTACCCGTCTCCGAGTACACTTCTTCTACTCCTGGATTTCCCAGACATACTGAACTTCCCAGGCATTGGAACGCCGAACGCACACTGGACTCTGAAGACGCCCACACGGGACTATACAAGACTCGGACTGTGCGCAAGAAGGCTCCTTCAAAGAGCTCCAGCAAACAACAGTACCAGGTGAGAAAGGGGGAAACCTGTGACAATACCAAAGGCTTGGTATCTCTTTGGTACTGCACACTTAAGTTGGGACACTGCGTTAATACATGCCGAGCTATCCTTGTCGCTGTGCTACACATTCTACATACCCTCATATCATATAGGACCTTACCACAAGCCCCAATGTATTTATACGTGGGTAGGATGTTAAACCGTAAATAACTGGTAAACCTCCTACAGGGTTTATTAGTGGAAAATCCTTGCTTACTATATTCGACATATCTTTTTTTTCCCACTAGGATTAGAGATGGAACATGCCCTATCCCACACTTGTGTCTTTTGCTTCAATTTCTTTAAAACGTCAGGAGCGATCAACCTGATGGCCATAGCTGAGCGGGTATACACTATTAAATTGATATTACTAAAATGTATGTGTACAGTTATTTTTAAAGCAGACAGGAATGGGAAATGGCAGGAAACTTGAAACCTAGAGGAGAATATCCCTGCAAGCATCTACCATTATTAAGAGCAGTGGTCAAAGAGACATACAGTTTGCAGCGTTTTATACACCAACTAGCCCGTAGTGATTGTAGGCCCAGCTCACATTGGATATCATCGACCGGAACTGAGCTTGGAACCCCCAGGATTGTTCTGAGCATTTTTCCCTCTAATTAATCCAACCAGGTCATGTAGAGCTCTTCAATCAATTCAGCCCATAGGTGAGTCAGGAACAGTGCTGGCGGTATGCACAGCCAACAACACTGCAATGTAATTTGCACCATGAATAACCACAAAGCATTTAATCACAGACCATTTTCACAATATTTTGGTCCTGACATACTCTTCATATCACATATGATTTGAGACTGTACAAAAAGGAAAACCCAGGTATATGTACTTCTCTACAACTTCCAATGCACAGTTTTTAGGTTTCCAGACAAAATTGTTTTTTTTTCCCTACATCTGCTACTGATGACCATTACCTTGGACTTTATTGCATTAATTCCCAGTCGATTAGCAGAAGCATAACTCTGAAGGGCGTTGATGGAACGCTGAAGTCCAATCTGAGTACAGTCCATAAGGACAGTGTCATCCTCATACATCAATCATGGAGTGAGCTCAGCTCCAACCCGCGGTGGAAAATTAGAGATCTCTCTCGAGGTTTTGTCTAAGTCAGAAACATATACGTTGAATAGCAGTGGTGCCAATACGCACCCCTGCTTAAGTCCAACATTTGTTTCAAGCTGAGACAAAATATCCCCCTCTTGGTTTAGGCGGATGGACAACATGGTACCATAATAAACCACAGGAATGAGGAGCCCAGGCCCCATAGATGCAGTTTATTCCAAAGCAGTGGCCGAGGGATGGAATCAAAGGCCTTAGAAAAGTCCACAAAGCACAAGTCCAATTTTCGTTTGCTCTTTGAAATTTCTGTAGCAAAATATTGCAAGACACAGCACTGAGTACTGTGCGTTGTGACTTTCTAAAGTCTGTTTGGAACGTTTTAAGAATCCCACGCCCAGATGTTTGATTTTTTCAAGAGCAGAGGAGCAAAAATCTTGGAACTTGAGTCCTACATGGCCAATAACCTGTAGTTAGAAGGGTCCTGTACATCACCCTTCTTATGAACAGTGATCAATGTAGACTCTGTCCAACTACTAGGTATCTATTCACTTGATATAATATGCATGATCCAACATTCCAAAACCTCTGCCCAATAATCAGGATTATATTTATATACAATGTTAAGTAGTGCATCTGGGCCCAGAGCTCTGGAGGAACGCAATCTTATAATGATTCCCCTGATATCCTCAGAATCAAACTCCAGCTTTAAAGTGCCATTAACAGACGTATTCATCCCCCCCTCCCCCCTGTTATGATGTTGGCCAGCTTACCATCATAAAATAGCGATGAAATATAGGCCAATCAAACTGACTGATGTATGGGGTTAAGTTCCTTGACTGTATGACCAGCCATATAGCTTCGGTAATTAGACCAACATTTCCTGTTGTCATTGGTATGCAGAAGCTTGAACATAAATTTCCAATTGCCTTTTTTGCAGGGAGCACTTATGATGGCGAAATCCATTTTTATACTTAGTTGTAAGCAAGGTTAATGCAGCTCTCCACTCTACACAAGTCAGTCCAATGGCTCTATTTACCGCTGCCCTCTCCCTGCGATATTGCATTTTCTTATGGCGCATTACCACATCAAAAGGAACCATAATTTCACGCTTCATAGAATTGGTCATATACCGCAGATTTAGTGAGGCAAAAAGCAAAGTCATGTTCTTATGAATATCCCAAATATAGTATCCTAACAGGCTAACCATTCATTCCTGCCCCAGAAGGGCACATGTATTAAATCTCATGATGATCATATAAGACCGTATAAGTCTCTTACCTTGAGTATTTACTGAGACTACAGGACATTTTTGCTGCTGTCATGGGTTTTGACCCATGTTAAATCAATAGACTGGGTAGATGTGGGGATGATCTGTCGCCGCCCATTATTCTATCCCAGAACAAACTAAATCAATAGACTGGGTGGATGTGGGGATGAGCTATCGCCGCCCACATTCCCGCCAGAATAGGAGAACTGCGCAGTTGGCACGAGACCACTCCAAAGATACAACCTTCTTGATGGGGAATTCATTTTCTTAATCCCAAAAATGGTTGCATTACCAGTACTCACCACTATCAGAAAGCCGGCGTTTTAAAACCACCAGACTTTTGTGTAAAACTGAACAAATGAAACAAAACCAGACCAAGGAAAGACTTGCTAAGAGGTGGATACAATGTAAAACTATATTCTGAAATGACTTGAAGGAAGTAATTATTTAATGTATATGTAAAAATTGTCAGTTTGATTTGAATGTAGAAAACTGGGAACAAAAAGTGACATTTAGCTGAAACCTGGCTTAATGAAACTGAATTCTGCCTGACAACTACCCCCAACAGGAGTTGATACTGGATCAATAGCTGTGTTCCCAGGCCTGGCTGCATCCTGAGGTCACATGGCCCTGTTGATTAGATTAGGGGTGGAGCAGCTGGGGACTACAGGGAGTTGAACAAAGGCCTGTCCTGGACTCAGGCAAATGTTATATTGGGGGGCCGTAAAGTGGCTTCCTCTTAGGGGAAACTGGGAGGGGCAGTGCCTCTGCTAGCAGCTGAGCTTGGGGGAAGTGGATAAACCAGTTATTTCACCCTGTGATGTGGGAAGCCACACCCCTTTTTGACCAGGGCATAATTTTAAAAAGATAGATAACTCAAAGTGCGGACTTGTCAGAATTATATAAGTAATATCATTATTTTTGTGATTTTTCTGTGAACATTTTGAGATGCGTTAGGACCCTGTGGTGTATTCTGGGGGTTGCTAGCGGAAAATAGGGTCTCACTCCAAATGTCTGCGTGTTAAAAATCTGACACTTCATCAATTAATGTCCATACTCCTTGCGCACATGTGTGTAAATTTGGGTAAATGTCCGATATTGCAAAACCAGTTAAAAAGCGCAAAATGTTGTCATTTTTGAATGCAAGCCCCCAGGAAGATCAGAGGCGGACAAGCATGGACCATAAGGAATATATAATGTGCACATGTAATTTCAACAAATTGTATATCTGGGAAGGATGTATTTGAATCAAATATAGATTTGTGGGCAAACTGACCAGGGGAGGATCCTCTGACCCATAAAACCTACAGCATCACTCTGACTCACATTTCCTTCCCCCAATCATGGGAGAGGGGAGAATTGGCCAGTGACAAGTAGAGAGGGGCAGGCTTACCTAGGCCCAGGCACACACCCATTTTCAAAACACATAAAAAGAGACTGCTGGGACAGGTAGAGACATTCAAATCCAGTTGCTGCGGAGCGTTTTGCCGGACCACACAACTTCCAGAAGATACCAGTTCCAGACTGACTCCAGCTACATACTCCAGACCCTAGAACTTATACTTTAGAACCTAAATCAGAGGCCTAAAACCACAAGCTGAGCTCTCTGCAGCAGGCCTCAAATCATTGCAAGCTACTCACAGCCGGGCGAGCTGCCTGAATCCCTTGCCAAGAACTTTTGCCAGGACCAGTGCAGAGATCCAGGAGCAGTGCAGAGACCGCTGTATCCGGACAGACCAGACCAGAGATCCAGAGTGACCCAGACCGCTGTGAGCAGAACCAGAGAGCTGACCCAGATCACTGTGAAGTGCCGAGACCAGAACCGGAGTCCAGTCCAAAACCTGAACAGATCCGTGGCGAGGCATATTTCAAATTTATATTGGGAGTACCTAGCAGAACTGTGCAGAACCAATCTCTTAATCCAAACTATTTTAACCTAAGTAGAACAGCCTCCTAGAAATCTTGTCATCTGTCATTTGTAAAGCTGCACAACTGTCACCTGTCAATTCTGAAGCTGCAAGCTGTCACCAGTCATTTTGAGTTTACTTTAAATCCGAAAAACTACCTTTATTTAATCGCCTGTATCTCTGGAACCGTTTGGGATAGGAACGAAATTTAACTTTCCTCTGAAAGCCTAGAATCTCAGCTTTCCAACGAACCTAGAACCGACTTGCTTTTGCCGTAATCACGATTCACGCACTCGCGAATTTTACTGCGATTTGCGATTTGGTTAAAAATCCAGCCACGTGTAACCATCAGCAGTCATTTCTTTCCTTGCTAAAAATTTGTTTGCCTCTTAATCACCATCTCTGAATCATTGCTAAAGTGAGCCTGAACTCATCCCAAGTATCTCTCACTCACCCTGAACCTCCTAAAGGGAATTAAAAGCATTTTCGGCATATTTTTCACTTCCTTGCCACCACATTCAAAGCACTTGGGCCGGTGTTTTAAAACTCATACCTGATTTCTCTAAGTTGCTGGGGGGGGAATTGAACTGAATTATATTTCATTTCATTTCTAAGAACTATGTGCTCTCCTCTTCATCTCCTTACATTGCATAAAGGGGGGTGAATTGTCAAAGAAAAGTGATTGCTTGTTTTGTTGAAGTCATATCAAGTGATTTCTGTACTGCATTTATTCCACCTTGCATTTCCTTGAACCGTATAAAGCATTCTCTACCCCTTTATTCTTCTGTTCCTATTCACAAGTGTGCTACCTCATCCTCTATACTACTCCTGAGTAACCAAATCAGTTTACTAGTAGAACATTATTCATTGTTGATTACTGCTCATATTCTTAAGTGTGATATTAAATATTAATTTATTTTAAGGTGTGATATCTATATATTGTTTAAATTCTCAAATAAACCTTTTAAACTTGCAAAACAGAACTACTTCTTGGCTCAGTGGGGTCAGGGGGATTCTAAGAGAGGGGTGTTATATAGGGGTAGTCATCCAGAACTCATGAACTGGACATAAAGATATATCAATAAGGGTTTCCATTCAGTATCCCAGACTAGGCATTGACTTAGCTGTAGTGTTGAATTGAATCTTCTTACAAATTGGGGGCTCGTAGCCGGGGATTCCGGATTAGATCTATCACTTGTGCAGATTAATACAGTGTGCTAACTGACAAGATACATACATCCGGTCGGATCACCACGCTGTGTTACGCTGTAAAGCACTCCTCAAAAGGACGCTCTAAGGGAAAGGTCTGTTTTGCAAAAATAAAATACAAACTTCTGTAAGTCAGGAAGGAACTCAAATTCCAGAATGACGACCTTGGTAGATATGAAAATAGCCAGAGAGCACTTCTTACATAAGCTATTTGTGAGAGGTGAGTGGACTCATCAGGACCAGACGGTCTGGTTGCAGGCAATCGCACCCCAGATCACTGAAACAGGGTCAGATACATGGAGAGACCAGGGTCCCTTACATGTGGCCCTGAGTGAACTATATATGGCCCCTAAGGCCAAGAATGAGCACAACAAGATTGCCAGGGTAGCGGCATATTTATATTTACATATGGGAGCCATGCAGGACAAATGTGCTGAAGGCCAAGATCTGGCGAGTAGGCAACAGATGGCATTAGAAAAGGCCCAATCTGATCTGGACTCTTCTGAGCAGAGCCTGCACAGAAGCCAAGAGTCCGAAAATGAGAGTAGACAGTACATCATTAAAATAAAAGAGGACATGGATAGACTGCAACAGGAAAAGACGGACCAGGATACCAGAATTCTGGCTTTGCAGAAGGAGCACCAAGACAGTCTGGACTCCTTACTGCAGAGCCAGAAAAAGCTGGAGCAACAGATCAATTTCAACAGGGCATGCACAGAGCAGGTAGCCACCCTGCAAATCAAACTAGACAGAGAGAAAGAGGAAAGCAATAAATTGACTTTGAAAGACCTGGATACCCAGGCAGAGTTTGATGAAGAACACCAGAAAGCTGGTGCCTTCCAAAGGCAAAGGGACGACCTGGCGGCACAGATGCAGACTCTTAGTCAGGAAAGGGATACCTTAGGCCAGGAAGTCTGCCACTTAAAAAGGAAAATGGAAGAAAATCACCTGGCCCTCCAGGGACTGGGTGACCTCCAAAAAGAACACCAGAACTTGTTAGAGCACACCAGGAGGGTGGAGGATGCTCTTGCAAGAAAGGAGCAGGCCAATAGGGACACAGCTCAGGAGGTAACCCTCCTGCAGCAGAGACTGGCCCAGTACTCCAGGACCAATCAGGAGGCACAGAGAGAAAATGAGGCTCTCTGTCAGCACAATGATAGGCTCCAGCAACAGGGAGCGATGCAGGAGAGACTGATAGAGTCTAGTAAGGCCTTAACTGAGGAACTGAAAGCGCAGGCTCTTGCATTGCAACAGGGAGCAGGGGCGGATAGAGACCAGGTTCGCTGGGAGAGGGAGACTCCTAAGCATAACCTCAGGTGCCCTAGTACCAGAGGCCTTCATATCTCTCAGTCCCTGGACTCTGCCAACCCCATGTCCCCTGGCGCACATGAGCACCGGGCCACAGGGATGGCAGATTACTATCCAACCAGAAGTATGGGGCTCATAGGCCAGTACCTCCCAGGAATGGAGGGGTGGGCATCCGGGTATGGGCACCCAAGCATAGTGCAATTTAGTGGGGAACCCCAGGAGAGTAGGCCCATTAAGGGCAACCTGAAAACTTCTGCCCAGTTAGGTCAGTGGAGGGGGGTACCCATCAAATCCTGGCAGCAAGGAGGAATCTGAAGACTCCTCTGAACGGCGCAGGACACAGGAGACCAGGTCCCCACATTCTGCCAGCCATTCCCAGGCTCGCAGAATCCGGGAAAACCTGGAAGATCAGACAGGAACCTCTGGGAGCAGTGCCTCTGAGTCAGAGGATGAATGGACCAGGGTTACCCGAACCAAAAAGGCCAATAAGGCAAAAAAGGGCCTTGCTTAAGGACCCATTGAAGCAAATAAAGGCAATAAGGAGTGTTATCACGCCTTATCATAAGAACGCCAAGTATTCTGTTTGGGAGCACTTACAGCTGTCTGAGCAAATGATGGAGACTTTTCATTTGAAGGACAGCCAAAGCTGTATTCAATATGTAAAGTGGACCTTCTCACCAGAGTACTCCAGTTTCTTTGCGGGGCTGGAGGACCAAAATCATTTAAGGTGGTCCACATACAGGGCGGCCATCTTGAAACATTTTTCTGTGCACAGAAATCCCCAAGAGGCTCGCAAGGCAGCCCACAATTTGCAATGTGGGGAGGATCAGGCCCCACAAGAGTTTGTGCAAGAATTAAAACGTGCTTTTGCGCTGACCACCAGAAGGGTGCGCACGGATAGCAGAGAATTTATCAATACGTTTTTCCATGCCTTACCCAAATACATAATGACCCAGCTCGTGAGAGATTTTCATGAGAAAAGATCTTTAGACTGGGTCATTGAACAGGCTACCCGGATCTATGAGGTGCAGAAGCCTATCGAAAATAAAAATAACGCGCCAAAAAACCCCAAAACCAACAGCACCCCGGCTGCTGCCAAGGTGGCAGAGGTAAAGGTTGCCCCCGTTTTAGATTTGGAGGTGGGGGGGCCTAAAAACCTGACCGCACCAAATAATTCACAGCCCAGAAGGCCCTCGGGCCAGTCACAGACAGGGAGTCGAGGAGGTAGTCCCACAAATGGGGTCCCCCGCTCCCCTGACTATGTAAGTCCCCGATACAAGGGAAACCGACCAATCCTGGGTTATGTGTGGACTCCTCCAGCCCAAGGGGGGGGATCCAGCCAAGCACCTGACCCGGGGAACTTCCCTCCTAACTTCCCCCAGGAGGGCACAAATTCTCCAAATCCTGGGCAGAACTTTTTCCCCAGGTATCCGCCCAATTTCCAGCCCCAAAATCATCCATCCTTCTTTCCCCAATTCCCTGAGCCCAGACAACCTAATCCGGGAGAGGGGAGGCCAAGGGTGGAGGGGTACCAAAATCTTCCCAACCAGGGGTACTACCAGAGAAGCGATAGCTACCCTTCCCGGGATCAGCCCAGGGGAGAAAATAGAGCCCCGTATCAGCCTGAGCGGGTTTCACAACTTGAGCGCCAGGTCCAAAATATGGCACCAGATCTGGGTCACATACTGAGGGCTCAACAGAACCCTCAGATGAGCATGCCACCGCAGAATGCCCCAAACTCGGGACCTGGTGCTCCAGAACAATGACGGGGGCAGCACCCCGATAACCCACCGGTTCCCAGGTAGGAGGCACAAGAGGAAGGGGGGTGTAAAGCCTTGGAGGAAGCTTCCTTCCCAACTTGTAAACAGCCCCTGGAAAACCAGGAACCGGAAACAAAATCTCCTGCCCCTGAAAGCCTGCCTCCCAAGGAGCAGAGGGGGGGTAGGAGAAACAAAGGACCCAAACAGACCCACTTTGTGGAGGAGGTACAGGTCTTCCAATTTGAGGGAGAGGGATCCTCAGAAGATCCTGGGAAAAGGATCTTCTCCTTCAGAGATGGGGGAACTCCTCCCAAGGAAAAATGGGTCCCAAGGGATTCCAATCCAGACTGGGGAGATGTGGAGACTGAGCTACCGCCGCCCATCATCTCATCTCAGAACCCACCATACCGAAATCCCCTGGTTCAAACCCATCCTGGTGACTGCCTCCAAAATGGGGGGGGGGGGGCGGCCCAGAACCGGAACCAGGGGAACCCACAATGGCTCTGATCTCCAGTTGCCAACTTTTTCTTTCAGATTCCCAAGGCTCTCCACAGAATTCTGCCCAAATCTCTTCGCTAGCAATGTCCAAAACCAGAAAGTTAGCCCACCAGTTGTCCAAAAATGTGCATTATCTGTGCCCCCTTGAGGAGAAGGAGGGAAGATACTATGCCCCGGTACAAGTACAGGGGCAGGGTACAATTTTGGCACTGGTGGACACTGGATCCCAAGCTACCCTTCTGTCCAAAAGGGCCTTTGAGGAACTAAATGCAGGAAGGGGGGAGAATTACCGTATTCCTCTCACCTCTCTTCCTGGACAACTGCAGAACTTTGACGGGAAGGAGATTCCTGTCGAGGGGACTGTAGATTTGGACATCAAAATTGGGCGACACAAGGTGAAACACCCGGACATAGTAGTGACTCCAGAGGGCACCCCTTGTTTACTAGGGAATGACCTCCTGAGAAGGTTGTCACCCCTAATAGATTGCGTAAACAAGGTCCTCTGGACCCAGACTAGCCGACCAATAAAATTAAAACAGAGTGTCAACCATGTTAGTTTAAACGGCACCTGCCACATGGTTGAACAAAAATCTGACCAAGTAGAATTTCACTTCCAGAACAACCAAACTCCAGACGTGACAGTAATAGCAGTAGGACATCAGACTGGTGATGGGGGGTCCTCTCTATTTCTGAAAATCAACCTTCCTTCCAGTTTTAGGTGGTATTCCAAACTGGAAGGAAACACCCTGAAATTCTTTACTAATCCACAATCAGACACTCCCACTCCTATAGTCCAGAAAGATGTGAAATCAGCTCAGAGCTTGGCTGATATTCAGCAAATTGGAGAGCAGTTGTTCATCCCTGTTCAGTTAAATGATGGGAAGGACTCTGTTCTCACTCGAGTGTGTGTGGACAACGGTAAGAGCTTCATCAGCGAAGCCATGTTCCGCCAACTCCCAAAAGATCCAGCCATTCCCACATTCAAACTGATAGACAAATGGGAAATGCACCTGGAAGCACCTAATTCCAAACATCTCCTGCCAAGCAGGTGTATGCTCAAAATCTCCATTGGCAACAAGAGCATAGTCCATAATTGTTGGGTCGTGCGAGACGTCACTGCCGCCTTTTACTTAGGCAGTGACATTCTCAATCGCTTTGCCATTAGTTTGGACCTAATAAACTTCAAAGCTTGGTCCCGATTAGCGGATAATCCCATGGGCTTTGATGATCCAGAAAAAGCATTTAGGTCAGCTCAATTGCTACCTTATGCAGTTGAAATTCAGATTAAAGAGGAAGTCACCATCCCAGAAAGGACCCGACAATTCGCCCTGGAAGTGAAAGGTAAAAGAGGACAACATTTGAAAAACCCTGATGCTTACATACATCTAAAAGCTTCTCTCCAGCAGCAAGGGTTGGGGGTAAACCCAACTCCATTAGTCAACATAGAACATGACACCATTCTAATAGAGGTGGATAACAGCGACTTAAAGAGTATTACTCTAGCCACAGGCACCATTATTGGAATGGCGATTGATGACCGACATTTCTCCATTGATTTAGGAAATGAACTGTTAGGACCAATCCCCAAGGACTGTTTTGACAGTGACAGTGAGGACAATACAACACCAGACAGGATTTTCACCCGGCATGGGGGGAACTTCCTTGTGTACACTTCTTGCCCTTATGGTAAGGAAGATGTGACTTGTGACTTCAGGAGGGATGAGGTGATTTTCCAGGTCCATGAGGGCTGCCTTTCCCACCTGAAGCCTCCAGTCCAAATCAGCACTCTGACCAGGGACTTCTCCACCCAGCTGGAGGAGGCCGCTGAGATAGCCAAACCAGAAGTCTTTCCAGGCTTCAGGCAGATGGTGGAAGAGAGAGTCAACCTAGCTGATGCCTGTGTGACTCTGGAACAGAAGCAAAAGTTGAAACAAGTTTTCTTGGATTTCCAAGATCTCTTTGCGGTAGACTCATATGACTGTGGTCGCACCGACATCCACACCACAACAATTCCCACGGACCCTGGAATGACTCCAGTGTTTGTGAAGCAATATCGCTTGCCTCTCGCATCCATGGAGTCCCTTACTGAAATAATTAAGAACCTTGAGTCCCGGGGAATAATCCGTCCAGTCCACAGCACTTTCAATAATCCGGTGCTGGGAATATTGAAGCCAAACGGCCAGTGGAGACTCTGCGCTGACCTTAGAGAGCTCAACAAATGGGTCCAGATGGGTCCCAACTAATCCAAACTATTTTAACCTAAGTAGAACAGCCTCCTAGAAATCGTGTAATCTGTCATTTGTAAAGCTGCACAACTGTCACCTTTCAATTCTGAAGCTGCAAGCTGTCACCTGTCATTTTGAGCTTACTTTAAATCCGAAAAACTACCTTTATTTAATCGTCCGTATCTCTGGAACCGTTTGGGATAGGAACGCTTAGAATCTCAGCTTTACAACGAACCTAGAACCGACTTGTTTTGCCGTAATTACGATTCACGCACTCGCGAATTTTACCGCGATTTGCGATTTGGTTAAAAATCCAGCCACGTGTAACCATCAGCAGTCATTTCTTTCCTTGCTAAAAATTCGTTTGCCTCTTAATCACCATCTCTGAATCATTGCTAAAGTGAGCCTGAACTCATCCCAAGTATCTCTCACTCACCCTGAACCTCCTAAAGGGAATTAAAAGCATTTTCGGCATATTTTTCACTTCCTTGCCACCACATTCAAAGCACTTGGGCCGGTGTTTTAAAACTCATATCTGATTTCTCTAAGTACTGCTGGGGGGGGGGTTGAACTGAATTATATTTGATTGCATTTCTAAGAACTGTGTGCTCTCCTCTTCATCTCCTTACATTGCATAAAGGGGGGGGTGAATTGTCAAAGAAAAGTGATTGCTTGTTTTGTTGAAGTCATATCAAGTTATTTCTGTACTGCATTTATTCCACCTTGCATTTCCTTGAACCGTATAAAGCATTCTCTACCCCTTTATTCTTCTGTTCCTATTAACAAGTGTGCTACCTCATCCTCTATACTACTCCTGAGTAACCAAATCAGTTTACTAGTAGAACATTATTCATTGTTGATTACTGCTCATATTCTTAAGTGTGATATTAAATATTAATTTATTATAAGGTGTGATATCTATATATTGTTTAAATTCCCAAATAAACCTTTTAAACTTGCAAAACAGAACTACTTCTTGGCTCAGTGAGGTCAAGGGGATTCTAAGAGAGGGGTGTTATATAGGTTTAGTCATCCAGAACTCATGAACTGGACATAAAGATATATCAATAAGGGTTTCCATTCAGTATCCCAGACTAGGCATTGACTTAGCTGTAGTGTTGAATTGAATCTTCTTACACTGCTGTGTAAGTTTACATTCTGTTCCCAGATAACATGTCCAACTCAGGAATGTATGATCGCTAAATTCACTAAATGTGTATGAAATAGCACTATATAGCGGCCAAAGTTCATAGTTTATGAACACATAGTCCAGACAGGAGTTTGATTTATCAGTGGTCCAAGTAGCCTTAAACAGCCAACCCCTGCCCTCCTTAGCATTTAGGCATGTTAGACCATGAACTTCTAAGCAATTTCCCCAGCCAGGGGCTGTTCGCCTGAGCACCGGCGTGATATACTCTGACCAGCAATATAAATGTTAGAATCTACCCACTCATCACTGTGCAGTTCAGTCATAATTGTCTCATCGAAATCACTGGCAACTATCACATATCCAGCAGGATATCAGTCATACCAATGATGAAAGATTGTGTCCACCTTATCCCTCAATAAATGAGAGACTTCAGTCCCCGTTCGTCATAGATATTTATAATTAGTATGTTAAATCCCTTGCATTCAGGGTTATGAATAGTCACCGGTAGGTAGTATACGAGGAGAATCTACACCTGTAATAAAAGGAGATAATATATAAATAGTTCTGGCCCCAATAGCCAGGCCAACCTTTGGGCGCCCCCTTGGACCACGTGTAGCAAAATTGCACAATATATTAAACCCATCAATAAAGAAATTATCCAACAACCAGGTCTCCTGCAATAATATTGGTTAACAATAATAATAAACCAACTGGATTAGATAAAAATGAGTTAAATCCACAAGTGTTCCAAGAGGACCAATTACTACATTTTGCTGAGACAGGTCAGGAAAAACTATCAGATATCCACTGGTCCACATGTTTACAGAAGGTTGTTTCCTAGCCTTTCATTGACATGATGATCCAGAGGCTTAGTCAAAGAGGCCCCAGTCGGGGATTCCAAAGCGACTTTTTCTTTATTGACATTGAATGAGTGTTTTCGGCAAACTGTCAACTGATAACCCAGTTTCCTCAAGTCCAGATGGTAAGCACTCAGGGGAGTTGTCACTACCGGCGATATAAGCTCCATTACTGCTCAATTAGTGGGACTGTCGCCTCCGGCAGTTCCACTTGAGTAATATCGTCACTGTGAATGTACCTAATGGTAGGAATATTCTTTAATAAAATCATTATAAAGTCTCGATTCATGAATGGGCTAAAGGCTCATGGATTCATTTCCTACAACTTCACCCGTTTACCCAGGGGTAAACCACCATAAGATTGTTGGCTCCCCTGTGTCTCCCTTGACACAACATCTGCCTCATTATTTATACCTGGAGGAATTGCCAGCTGACACCAAATGCCAGATCATCATTGCTATGAAACATATAGCTATCAGGTTGCCTGTTATAACCTTGTTTACTAGTTGTCATTAGGCCATTAATTGAGGAATTAACCACATGTGGTGCTATGGCTTCTCTCGCAGCAACATTCGGTACACACAGATTACTAAATTGTACTTGTTGACCATATGGCGCAATACCATCATTATTAACCAATCGTGCCTCTGCATTACATGGTCAAATAATTTGGTGTAAATCACGAGCAGTGCATTTGGCTATGCCATTTGCCGTATGATCCTGCAAGGCACATGTTATATTTTTTGAGGAATCATTAGTCTGTAACCATCTGTCAATGGGGCCACATAGCTGAATCTGTCGGAACGTACTGTATTCTTGATTAGTGGTAATCCTTGTAAGCCCTGTTGCAGGGCACAATTCCCAAAAAGCATTGCATTGTAAAAATGCGCTAGCAACAGACAAGATAGAACCAGCAGACTGTGGTCGCACCGAAGCTGCTTTAGATTTTCTACTAGATGGTGTGGCTTTCCCAGGAGCATAGGGGAGCTCGGTAATTCCACCCCTATGTCACCTATGTGTTTTAACACTTTTTGGCACATCTAGATTACGTTCACAAGAGGCCACCATATCATCAGCATTATTGGACATGAGTAATGAGATGTTAAGGGAAATATCAGAGTTGGTGCACGGTGCAACACAAATTGCTTCATCAATAATAGCCATGGATAGCACTTGAGTTGTTAAGTCAATGATGGGCTGTGAGACAGATGTTCCAATATTTGTATTACTCTTTGGATGGGTTGATGGCAATACAACCTGCTCACTCACTATTTGTTTGTTATTCTCTTCATCGGATTACAAAATGGCATCAACAACCCTCCCCAAGATGAGTATTAACTTCTGTTGTTCCACCGCCATATTAGAGCAGAGGACAAAAAGAGCCTCAATCGAGGATGACACAGCATTTAATGAGGAGTGCGATGGAACTACTTCCATTGACTGGACCTGTGCAAATGAGTTTGGGAACATGGATATCTTGGTATCAGAATCACATTCACTATCAGATGAACACAAGGAATTTGAGGATGACATTAATTGTTCCAAATCTGGAGTAGCTGACAAAAGTGATCCAATAACATTATCAAAATTCACAGAGGAATTTAGGACTCCATTTACATGTCCCAATGAGTTTCTATGAAAATGTAAGCATAGATTTAGGAGCGAGTTATTATTGTCAATACCCGCTGACAGAACAGGAGTCACCTCCAATGGTAACAAACAAGTGCTAACTTCATTTGCTGATGGTTTGGGCAAAATAGACAAGTTGACTGCTTCAGTTTGTGCCGTTGTTCCTTAATAAGTCATGATGTTGCTCTGAGTAGGCACATTAGTATCCTGTCTATCTTTTGTGTGTGCAAGGAGCATCATTTGGTTGGGATACCTCCACGAAAGGATGGCGTGTGCGTGTACCAGCTTGTGTGCAGTGCTACATAGAGTGGGCTTCATGATTGTAAATAAGCATGCAACCAGGAACAGAAACAAAGTACTCACCAAACCTTCTGGTGTCCACTTAATAACAAGCGGCACACAATGTATGATGTGTGGGGAGCATGCAATGGAGGGTCACGGAGCCCCGGGCACCTCCGGGAAACCATGCCAACCACTCCTCTCAACACCCGCCGCACTCCATGCGACAACTGAAATTCTGTAGTCTGTTTCTTTGTAGCACAAAGCAAGTCTCCTCCTCTGCAAAGGGAATGGAAGGCAGACTCCTCCAAGCAGCACTACACCACAGCAAACCACTCCTTTCACCACTCTCTGCCTATTTAAAATTAAATAAAGGAAATGTGAATACATAATCCAGAATGTTCACAATTCCAAAAATCTAAGAAGGGGTGGCTCAGCTGTTCCCCATCCAACGTACCTGTTGTCACTGGATAAAGGTCTTTGCAGCAGGTAGCAGCTTCCAGCCTAACAGCAATCAGTAATGCACTCTGTGGTGCGCGTGACTGGCAGTTTTTAAACGTTGTTGGAGGGAAGTGGGCATGGTCACATAGCGTTTTGATAGAGGTTGTTGATAATGGTCCAAATAAATAGTAAATCTCTCATCACTGCATAAAGGTCTCTGCAGCCGGTAGCAGGTAGCAACTTGCAGCCTAACATCACTCAGTGATGCACTTCACAAAACAAAAGTTTCATAAACCAAGGTAATGGTTCTCTTCAGAATGTAAAGCAATTACTAGCATATCACACTTATTCTTCCAATGGAATACTTTTGTCAGGATAGCACAGCAACTACCTCTGGTAATGCACCAGTTTATCAGCATGATAATAGAGTTAACAAGTTCTTTCCACCAGACCTTTTTGCCACAAGTACACTGCTTCAAAACATCTTCTTCTTTCCTGTTCCACTCACCTGCCAGGGCTAACTACTATGATTCCTTTCCAGGTGTGCTCGCCTGCCAGGAAGAAAACTCCTACAACTGCAATTGGTCTTAGTGGCAATATCTGTTCCAGGATTCTCCACACCATTATTCCATGTTAGGAGGGCTGAAAAGTGGCTGCAACTTTTTATAGTCTTTTGACTCTTGGCAATGTGGGTTACAAGGTTCCCTCAAGTGGTGTCCCATAGAAGGGGAATTGTGCCCTTGTCACATTGGTACTGCTTATCTACAGCCTCTTGGCTGCTGGCAATGCGGGTTACAGGATTCACACAAGTGCTGTCCCATAGAAAGGGAATTGCATCCTTGCTGCCTTTTTACCACTTTGTTACAGGCTCTTGGCTATTAGCAATGCAGGCTGAACCGGGGTTCCTCATCCCATCAAGCATCTGGCATCTATGAACACTCCTCATTGATCAGACAGAAATACAGAACATCAGACGCATGGGAATTTCTCAGCAGTCTTTATTGGCTGTAGTTATAAGACATGCTCTGGACACACTCAAAAGCCATTTTGCCTTTCCACTGCATTTATAGTCTGGTGTACACCAAGCCCACATTAGCATAGCTGGCATCCACAATTTTCTCTGATGCACAAAACTGATAAGCTTATTTTAGATCTGGCTAGACACGACTATGACAGTTCTCAACTTCTGACAAGAACACCTTCATCACATCAGTGTCTACTCTTTATCTGATTTTCGAGGTCCTGCTAAGTTAGTTAAGGCATTATACTGTTGGAGACATAGATAAACTCTATTATATGGTGCCAAAATAATATAGCTGGTTTCTCAAAATGGTCTGCATGACACACATTGTGCCATCTTCATTAAAAACATAGGTATATGTGTCTGAGTTTCCCTTGCTTTATCTGGCTTCATCACAATTGTGTCTGCTTTTCCTGCCAAGTTCCAGTTTTAACCTCACAAACCTAATTACCTCACTGTGAGATGCTGCCAGAAACTATCTCCAATGTATCAGCCTATGTTGCTTGTCTGAAAACACTTGGCATGAGTCATAGTTTTTCACACCTGGCTTAAGACTGGACACCATTTTGTACTTGAGTTATCCATTTTGAAATATATTTTTGTCTGGCACAGCATTAATTATTCAAGGAGCTGTTATTTATTTATTTAAGCATTTCTCACTTTGAATCCCTTATTCATAATATATCTTCATACACTCATAGTAGGTATGTGATAATTAAAGTACCCTTAATTTCCTGGGTCATCCTAACCCAAAAATGCCATGGCCACTTTTTACCTTAAAGGCACTATAATCCCGATTTCTGCAATAATAGAATCATTTGATCTGCCTATCATGTTATCTATACTCAGTTGAGGGGGCAGGGGATTGGTACTACCTATGCAGGGTTACAGATTTCGCCCAAGTGGTGTTCCATAGAAGGGGAATTGCATCCAAGTTGCCTCTTGACTTTATTTGTTTGATATTTTTATTCTTTACTGTTTAATGTCCTGCTTGGAGGGCCCCGGGGCCACCTTTAGTGTCAGGCCAACTCACCAGTCTTCTTTGGCATCTCCGCTTTCTTGGTTGCTGTTGCAGTGGACCTCCTGCAAACTGCCCACTCTGCAGCCAGCTCCTGCGTAACTTCAGCAGACTACACAGCTCTTCTTCAGAGCTCTGACAGCTCTGTCGGTCCTCTCCCTCACCGGAGCACCGCACAAAGGAATGGAAGCACGTCTCCCCTTCAGTTGGCCTTCTCTTCCCGATGCCACTTCCTGCTGTGCACACTCTGCAATGTCGCACACCTTGACCTCTCGTCTCGGCATCGGCTGGCAGTCCTCCTTATACTTCTGTGGCAATCCCAGCTCTCTAGGCTGGCTCAGCTACTTCTTTCATGTTTCTGTCCCTCAGCTGCAGCTGCAACTCATTCCTGAGTTTAAATGTCATGCTTAGGTGTTTTGCTCTGTAACATCTAGACCGCACATTCTGGTTAATAGCTCTTTTGATCCTTACTAACACTCGGCCCTTCTTCCTCGTCTCAGTACCACAGGGATTATGGGCCTTGAAGTCCATAATGGATTGCATAGTAGTTACATTGGCTTGTTCTATTTTACATTATGCCATCAATGTTTCAGGAAGAATAGGGGAATCATTTTAAGAGGTCACCAATTCCCTGCTGATATGAGGAGGCTCATACTGGGGTTTCAGTGATGGTCTTACTAGATTCATCACATACCATTCCACTATGTCACTGGTTTTCACAGCCTCCATTGGGAATCTAGAAAGGAAATCTACATTACCCTGTTCTTTTCCTTTCCGATGTTCAACAGAAAAACTACAGGGCTGTAAATCCAAAAACCAGCGCATGACTCTGGCATTAGTGTCCTTTCGAAGGCTTTGACATTTATGGGGCATGATCTGTAACTAGTCGGAACTTCCTACCCATCAGATAGTACTTTATATAGGTCAATGCCCATTTGATGGCCAAGGCCTCCAGCTCAAGAATAGGATTGTTTTTCTCATGAGAAAATAGCTTCATACAAATAAAGAGGATAGGATGTTCTATAGCATCATGGCATTGTGAGAAAACGCCCTCTAGACCAGTATGAAATGCATCAGTCTACAGAACAAATTCTCTGTTAAAGTCTGCCACCTTCAAGACTGGTTCACTACACAAGAAATGCTTCAATTTATCAAAACACGCTTGAGACTCTGGGCACCATTTAAGTATCTGGGGCTCTGCATTCCTAGGCTTGTCTGTTAAAAGGGACGTGATGAATGCAAAGTTAGGAATGAATCGCTTATAATAGCCGACTAAGCCCAGAAAGGCCCTTAGTTCTTTCTTAATCGTAGGGGACTGATTTTCTTCCACAGCTCTAACTTTTTCAGTTTGAGCTGGACCAACCCATTCCCTACAAAGAAGCCTAGATATTTCACTGCAGACCTGGTTAGATGACATTTCTTTGAATTGGCAGTGAGTCCAATTTTCTTTCGAGCTCATATCACTGTATATAATTGGGGCTTATGTTCTGGCCACGATTTACTGTGGATGATAATATTATCAATATAAGCTGCGCAAAAAGAAGTACATGGTTGAATAACGTGAGCCATTAGTCTTTGGAAGGTGGCTGAGGCCCCATGTAACCCAAAGGGTGAAACCTTGAATTGAAATAGACCTATAAGAGTGGGAAAGGCAATTTTCGGTTTATCAGCTGGATTGACTGGAATTTGCTAATATCCTTAGGTCACATCAATTGTGGAAAAGTACACGGTATCCCCCAACCTTTCAATAAGACCATCTATCCAAGGCATGGGGTAGTTATTGAATTGTGATACTTCATTAACCTTTCTAAAGTCAATACAAAATCTCCATGATCGGTTGGGCTTCTAACTTTCCTTGAATAATTCTCTTCCTACTTTCAGGAATGGAGTAAGGCTTTAGATGTAGAACTTTCTATGGAGGGGTATGATTATAATGATACAAATACGTCAAGGAATTGTTGTTAAAGGTCCATTAAATCTCGCTTTTGGTTTTGTGCCAGATCTGGAGAGGTTAACTTGTAAGTATTGTTTTCATCATTCAATAGACTTGTTAACATTAATTTTTTCTTTTCTTTACAAAGCTTTATTCAGCATAAAAACCATTAGCACTTGTAACAGACAGATTTACAGAAATACTTTAATACGTTAGATTAAGGACAGGATAAAAAAAAAGACAGTATATATTAAAAACAAGTTAAAACCTTCCATTTGCAAAGTTATGGCATCGTGATCGAGTATCACATTTTTGAGGAGAGCCTGCTCGCAGACTCTTTGTTAAAGACAATTCCCATAAATCCACACCCCAATAGCAAAAGCAACACTCCTTTCCATGGAGCATATTAACAATTACATGGCTTCAGTGGTGGTACGGACGTTTCATTTTTTAAATAGTAGTTTCAAATACAGGCGCCTTAAATTAAGAGTGATAGGGCAAATTAGCACAAAGTGTATTAAGGTTTCGTCAGCAGCACCGCACAGTGGGCAAAGTCCATATCTCGTAATTGAACATGCTAGAGTGAACTAAGCAGTGTTAAAATCCCCAGTCTCATGCGAACAAGCAAAGAACGCTCATAGGCAGGATGAATTTCATCCAAAAGTCTCATTAAATTCTCCATTATTGTGCTGGAGAAACACTCTGGTACATTCTTCAAGGAAGCTTGTTTCATTTCCAGCTGCGCCAGGTATTTCCTTTTGACATTTGCTTTGAGGTCTGTTTTGGAAAACCTCCAGCAATTTATAGGATTGTCCCAAAGAATTCTCACCGCCTACATGTACAGTATCTTTTTTAAATGAGCCAACCAGCCACAGACCTGTGCCGCCTCCAAAAGTAAAAACATTAATTAGTGCATTCTGGTACGTTGATAGCCATGGATAGGTCCACAGTCTCACCCAATAAAGCACAAGTTTCAATGCAATCTTATAAGCCATGGGAAAAACACCAAAATGCATTAGCACCAAAAATGTTGGAGAGTTTATCGGTAACAAAAAGAGTTTTTTCAAAAATAATTCTCAATACAAGACAGAGCAGACAATTTAATGTGGCCTCACAGTTCTGATCCATTTAGGGCTACAGGCGAGATTTCCCCACTGCTGTAGCTTTTGAAAAAATAATTAATTCCACCACTGTATTTTCCCAAGCTCGTCTTAGCTTTGGCCAAGTGGTCAGACCACCCCCTTGATTTGTGGAACCTAAGCCCCAGATAATCAAAAAATTTGACTTGTTCCAACAATGTATTGTCTACCATGATGCTCAGGCGGGTGATTTCACAAAGGGAGGTTTAAAAACTAGAACTTTAGTTTTTTTAGCATTCAGTTCAAGACAGAGCTCACTGCATTTACTCATGAAGCTAGCCAATCCTGTCTTCAAGCCTTTCGGGAAAGTAGCCAAAATAACTGCATTGTCAGCATAGAACAAAGTAGGCCTTCTCGTAGTTGTCATTCTTGGGGGATCAAGAGCACCCCTTTCTAGTGCATCTATTATACCCTCAATGTAAATTAAGAAAAGCAGGGGCGCCACATCGCAGCCCAGGCACACCCCTTTATTCACGGCAAATGGGCTAGATTGCTCCCCCCTTACTCTGTAATGATCAGATGCCACGGTTTCTGAATATAACAGTTTGATGGAATCAACCTGCGGCATGGGCATGTTCTATTCACTTAGTACTCGCCAAAGTATATTCCTAGAGACAGAGTCAAAAGCTGACTTAAAATCCCAAAAAATGACACATAGTTTTTTTTTTGCTAAGAATACATATTTCTGGATTAGTAAAGTCAGGAGGAAGCAGTGGTCCATAGTACCTCTGCCAGCACAAAACCTGGCTTGCGTTTCGGTAATTATCCCTCCTTTGTCTGCCCAATTTTTCAATACAGTCAGGATGATCTTACCAAATATCTTCCAGACACAGTCAAGTAATGAAATTGGGCGATAATTCTCTGGGTGGCCCCTCATCCCTTTCTTGTAGAAGGGGACTATGATTGCCTCCCCCCACGTCTTAGGAATGGTATCAAATCAGGTTGGGCCGCTTTGTCCGACTTGTGGGAGCGCATGGCATTTCCAACCTCATTGGCCATGATATGCCAGTTCCCACACTTAGTCCAGACATTTCCCTTTCCCCTAGGGAAGTTTCTGCTAGTGGATCTGTGCTCGCATACAGGGTAGAGACGTACCCCACCATACATCAGCAGTAATATAGCATTGCGGAACTTGGTCGACATTCGTCTACTTGATGATACCAACCACAAAAAATCAACGCTGTCTCCCTGCGCTAATGCCGCATGCAGGGCTTCCCACCATGATTTTTCCTATTGGCTTTAAAATTACTGAAGTGTCGTGAATATGGTTTTCTCTCCACTCATTAAGAAGGTTAATATAATAGATGTGAGTTTTAATCTTTCTATCAGGTTGTGAGATTCAATAGTTAGATGGTCCTGTTTGCTCTATGACCACATAAGGTCCATGCCATTGGGAGATAATTTTATTTTCAGAGCAGGAAAGTGAAATCAATACCTTTGGCTCACAGAAAAAGATCTTCTTACTGCTTTCTTATCATAGTATTCTTTCTGATGTTATTGGGTTTTGGCCATATTAGTCTGCACTATAGCTGGGACTGCTGCCTTATGTTCCTTTAATAGCTGAGCGGTTTGAGACAAGGGCAGAATTGGTTTCTC
The DNA here is from genome assembly GCF_040938575.1 of Ambystoma mexicanum. Classification (NCBI taxonomy): domain Eukaryota; kingdom Metazoa; phylum Chordata; class Amphibia; order Caudata; family Ambystomatidae; genus Ambystoma; species Ambystoma mexicanum. Next base: position 240,336,304 of record NC_090940.1, on the reverse strand, counting down.
TCGCACTCTCTTCCTAGGTTTCCTCTAACATATCTAGTACATTTCTTGGTTCTCTCCCATACAAGAGCTTGAACGGGGAGACTCTAATAGAAGACTGGGTTGTTTTCCTAATGGCAAATAGGGCTCATGGTATCATAATGTCCCAATTCTTCCCATCTGCTTCTACTAACTTTTTAAAGATGTGTTTCAAAGTTTGATTACATCTTTCCACCAAACCATCAGTTGCAGGATAATAAATAGAGGTATGTAAAGTTTTAATCTGGAGGATCTCCTTAACGTCTTCCATAAGTTTACTCATAAATGTGGATCGCTGATCTGTCAAAAACTCTTTTGGAAAACAATCCTAGAGAAGAAGGGAAGTAGGTGTTTTAAAATCTGTTGTGAAGTATTATTCCATAAGGGAAGGGCCTCAGGGTAACGGGTTGCATAATCTAAGATCACCGGTATATATGGATTCCCTTGTTTTGAAATGTCTAGCGGTCACACTATAACCATCCCTATCCAGGAAAAGGGTACATCTATAATTGGTAAAGGTTGTAAGGTAACTGGAGGAGAAACGTGAGTACTGTTTTTCTGACATAAGGCAAAAGCACTGGTAACATTCTTTATATCAGCATACATTCCTGGCAAGTAAAATAGATTCACAATTTGCGGCTGAGTTTTTGCAGTTACCATATGTCCTCCTGTAAAATGAGAGTGAGCAATCTCCTAAAAAATATTCATATGGCTTTTATGTACCATGACTGTGATCTAGGGTAAGGCCCTCCGGTAAAACATCTCCCTATATAACAGTTCAGACTTAAGAAAAAAACATGGCCCACTATTTTCCCTTCCTTCCTCTCTGGCAACACTTGAAGAAATGGTTCTGCTAGCAAGGGATCATTTCATTGAGCAAAAGCTAAATCTGGAATAACCTCTACGTCTTCTTCGACAATGGGGACAGGTTTTATTACTGAATGGATCAGGAGGGAGTTCTATATCTGCTTCTCCAAAAACCCAGAGTCCCTCTCTCAGCTGAAGCACTGTTCTCAATCTCTTGAGCTATTCTTGCCCCAGCCTTAATTTGGTAATGTTTCTTTCTGTTATTTGCATCAGTACTATAGTCAAGGTCAATTACTCCAGCCAATACGTCCAAACCATAGCGTCAGGCCAGGCCTGGCTTAAAAGCGAGTCTCCTGGTTGAAGCAATTCCCCTCTACTACTATGTATATCAAATCCAATAGATTTTCAGTGGCAATGGTGGGATCAGAGGCTCTATTACTAAGTTTCTCAAATTTACGGGTTCCCCAATTCATATCATTTGAGTCTGATCCCACTGCTGACACCACATGTAAGGGGTAAACAATGTGAGACTGACTCAAAGGTATCATTTTCTCAAAGTTTGAGATTTATTAAATGGAAAAGGGTGAGATAAATGCATATCTTTGCCTAGCCTAATAAGGATGTCCCTACATAGCAAACTAAATGAACTGGCTATCTTCAGTTTGCCAAACTAGTGAAAAAGTTCAAAATTGGAAAGTACTCCTTGTGACCAGGGTTGGACTGCCTTCCCCTGGATCAATTCAGGAATACCATTGGAAAAGTAATAATTGAATTAAGTTTTGTTCAGTTCAACACAAAATGTCTTTTCCCTCCACTGCGTCCTCCCACTTGGTGAAGTAAATGTCTCTTTTACAAACACTTGTCCAAAATCAAAACACTTGTTCTGGACAATATCCTTTTTGGTAAGGCAAATGTCCTTCTCACAAAACAAAACTCAAACTCAAAGCAATTGGTTTCTTCCATTATATTCTTCTTGGTAAGGCAAATGTCTTTTTCAAAAAACAAACATTTCATAAACCAAGGTAATGGTTCTCTTCAGAAGGTACAGACATTACTAGCATATCACACTTATTCTTCCAATGGAATACTTTTGTCAGGATTGCACAGCAACTACCTCTGGTAATGCAACAGTTGATCAAAATGATAATTTCCACCACACCTTTTTTTGCCACAAGTACACTGCTTCAAAACTTCTTCTTTCCTGGTCCACTCGCCTGTCAGGACTAACGACTGTTGATCCCCTTCCTTGTGTACCCACCTGCCAGGAAGAAAACTCCTACAACTGCAATTGGTCTTAGTGGCAATATCTTTTCCAGGATTCTCCACACCAGTATCCTGTGTGAGAAGGGTTGAACTGCTGCTTTTTATAGTCTCTTGACTCTTGGCAATGTGGGTTACAAGTTTCTCCCAAGTGATGTCCCATAGAAGGGCAATTGCACCCTTGCTGCCTCTTTACTACTTCGTTACAGCCTCTTGGATGTTTGCAATGCGGGTTACAGATTTCCCCCAAGTGGTGTCCCATAGATGGGGAATTGCTCCCAAGTTGCCTCTTGACTTTTTTTTTCTATATTCAAAGTTATTCTTTACTGTTAAATGTCCTTCTCGGAGTTCCCTGGGGTCACCTTTAGTGTCAGGCCAACTCACTGGTCTTTTTTGGCATCTCTGCTTCCTTAGTTGCTGTTGCAGTGTACCTCCTGCCCGCTCTGCTGCCAGCTCCTGCGTAACTTCAGTAGACTACACAGCTCTTCTCCAGAGCTCTGACAGCTCTGTCGGTCCTCTGCATCCTCTTTCTCACCGGAGTGCCATATGCCAGGATGGGAGCACGTCTCCACTTCAGCTGGCCTTCTCTTCTCAATGCCGATTCCCACAGCGCACATTCTGCAATGTCGCACGCCTTCACCTCTTGCGTCAGTATCAGCTGGCGGTCCTCCTTCTTCTTCTGTGGCAATTCCAGCACTTTGGGCTGCTTCTGCCTCAGCTACTCCTTCCACATCTCTTTCCCTCAGCTGCAGCTCATTCCTGAGTTTAAATGTCCCTCTCAGGTGTTTTGCTCTATAACAACCAGATCCCAAATTCTGTTTAATAGCACTTTTGATCCTTACTAACTCTGGGCCCTTCTTCCGTGTCTCAGTACCAAAGATATTATTGGCCCTGAAGTGCATAATGGATTGCATAGTAGTTACATTGGCTTGCTCTATTTTATAATGTGCCATCAATGCTTCAGGAAGAACAGGGGAGTTATTTAAAGAGGTCACCATTTCCCCCTGTGATGAGAAGGCCCAACCCAGGGTTTCAGTGATGTTTTTACTAGATTAATCACGTAGGCCAGAAGTTGTGATCCTGGATTTTGGACTAGTTTACCCTAGTGTCTTATATTTGCCAAAGACTGATTTGGTGTGATGCGTGCATGTGGATTATTCAGGGGCTGAGTGAATGTGTATGCTTGCCTAGTTGCTTGCAGCTTGAAATTGTACCCTGTCCTCGCTGGTTGCAACAAGGTTCCCTTTTTCACACCTGCAGGTAGAGTAAAAAGAAACAGACTGTTACTGAATGCAAGCTCTTAGTATAAAGAATGGTCATTTCCGAAATTCACAGCAAGTCTACACGACTGATTAGAAAACAAAAGTCGTGGTTTGTGTTTGAGCTATGAATGAGCAATATTTGGAAGGAGTTTAACAGATATGTACCATTTTAATTGAGATTTGTCTTGCCGCGTATAGGCTTATAGCGCACTTCACCACAAAAGATTATTTTTTATTTAATTTTAGGGGTAGCTGCTTCCCATAAAATGGCTCATACCGACTCTACCAGGATGAAGAAGTACAAGAGTATCATTGAGAAGGTTGCAAAAGAGAGGAACGCTTCGCCTGCCGTGATCGCTGGAATCATATCCCGGGAGAGCCGTGCCGGAGCTGCTCTGAAGGATGGTTGGGGCGACCATGGGAATGGTTTTGGTCTCATGCAGGTTTGTACTCTATGGAGTCACACAGTTTATGTAATTTGGCCTTATCTATTCAGAGATATGTATAACGGCTGTAAAGGGTTGGTTAGAACCAGTGTTTTAGATGAAAGCTGCACCACACATGTTTAATGCATAATTGAGTGTTGTGGCGGACAGCTGGAACAAGCCTGCATGTATAATTCTTCTTTTACTGCATTAATAAGAATTCATACTTCCTGGTCAGGTGAAACTCGTGTTTCAATTGTTGGCTGTAATAATCCATTGTGACTGGTGACATACTGCATATTCGAGATAAGGACCCGGATCCTAGGACCTTTATGCGTGACCATTGTAAGGATCCGGGTGTGATTCAAACGGTGAGACACTTCACCGTAGAGTGTCCCATTCTGAAAGACATTCGGACACAATCCGTTAGCCGTGACTTTACAATAACTGATGTGATTTTACCAAATGATATGTGGCATAGGATTTGTTGGGGTAATTACAACTGTAATTTAACTGTGGACATTATTAGAATGCTTTATGAAATCAATCTTATTAAGGTGTACTAAAACATGTAGACTTTTAAGGATAAGTGTTTTTAAGTTTTATGAAATTATGTTAAATTAATTGTCATTTCTATCTATTGTATTATACATTGTGTTAATTACTTTGTGAAAGTTCACTTTTGTGAGCAAAACACAATACAGAAAAAAGAAAAAAGAAATCCATATGTTCACCGCATTCTTTTCCAATTTACAATATATTCCACTACAATTTTCATTTCCCCCATTTGTAATATTGAAGAACCCCTTCTCTTCTTTTCACACCACAAGTATGAAAAATGTCTTCCTTTGCTGCCATTATGTAAGGCTGTATGATACATCAATGAGTGATGCACAGCCACTGTGAGTTTTACTTCCACTAACTGTGAATTTGCACGCTGAAAAAATCATGGCCCTTCATAAAAGAAGAGCAATGCAATTTGCCAATGCGAATCATTTTTGTATTTGCTGAATGTATTCTTTTTATTAAGATACTTGAACAAACTTGGACAAAACAAAATAATACAAATCATATATGTACGATGGCGGAAATCATGGCGTTTTATAAATATGCGCGCACATTTGGTCGTACACTAGTCAACCCCAACCCCACCGCCCAACATTCCCTCCCCCACCGGTTCAATGCAATTAATTTTTTAAACAAATAGTTAAATACTTATAGGGATAGAGATCACGTGTCATTCCACCTGAATAATGATTTTAAAATACATGCATAGAACTCATCATAAGCAAGTACTCTGGATTCTTTAGATGGGAGGATTCACAGTACACCTCAATAGCAATGCTCTGTGTGGCTTGCATGTGTGCATCTCTGGGCAACAGATGACCTGGTGCCAGCTCTCTATCCTTTGGAGAATGTAGGCCTTCATCCACACCACAGAGTTCATGACTATTGGCCAGTACCTGGACTTTTCTGACTTGGAGTTCCATCTTCTTACCTAGACCCACTGAAATCTGTCCAGCATGCTGTAGCTAGGGGTGGCCATATTACACATTTTCAGCAAGCCTGACCCTTTTCCTATAGGAACATTTGGAAATAAAATAGATTACCACAGAAAAGAGGCCCAATGTGCCTTATCTCTAGCGATCCCTATAGGCCAGTCCACCCCAGGCTGCTGCCCCTCTCATCGCATGAAAAAAATACAGCCACATTGCACCAATTCTCAGAGAGCTAAACTCGTTACCCGTCCATTTCCTGCTTCACATTCAATATAATCTGCATCACATGCAAGATAGTGATACAGAAAATTATGTCCTCCTTTGCTGAATAACTCTGCCAACTCTGGAGACCTCTGAAGCTCCAGACGCTGCAACATTTCCAGTCTAGACTCTAAGAGATGCAAGAAAGGAAGATCCCCAACGCTGGTCTTCATCTTATAAACAAAAACAATGTGGAACACCATATAGTTGCACATCCGGTCGATTCCATCGCACCTGCACTTCACAAAGGAACTGAACACCATTGAGGAACACCTTGTTGCCCGTTGGCACCCAGATAGCACCTGTTTCCCCCTCTTACCTATACTGCTTCCCTGCCTCCCTGTGTCCTTCTCTCTCCATTCACCTCTCTTTTTTGTACTACACTTTGGTGCATGCTATTAGGGTTTGTGCTACTTAATCACATTATGATAATAATAATAATTATTATTATTGTATTTATTGAGTGCGGACCTAGCTTTGAGAAGCAACAGAGCGCTTTACAGAGGTATACAACAATACCAATACATAACGGAGCACTTTACAGAGGTATACAACTGTGCACTTACACAACGGAACACTTTACAGAGGTATACAACAATACAAATACATAACTGAGCACTTTACATAGGCATATAACCATACAGATACATAATGCAGCACTTTACAGAGGTATACAGCCATACACAGATAGATAAAAGAGCACTTTACAGAGGTATACAACAATACAAATACATAAAGGAGCACTTTACATAGGCATACAACTGTACAGATACATAACGGAGAATTTTACATAGGCATCCAACCATACAGATACATAACGGAATGCTTTATAGAGATATACAACCATACAGATACATAACAGAGCACTTTACAGAGGTATACAACAATACAAATACATAACGGAGCACTTTACAGAGGTATACAACAATACAGATACATAACAGAGCTCTTTACAGAGGCATACAACAGAACAGATATACAGCAGGGGGTAGGATACAGAAGGGCACAGAGAAGGGGTAGAGCTGTACAGGATAGCAGGGAGGAGAGGTGTGGGCGGCGTCTGGCGAGTCAGGTGGCACGAGGGGTGACATGATGGCCTATGTGTTGAGGAGGAGCGACTCCTTGAAGAGGTGGGTCTTGCATCACATGCATGCATTGATACGTATCTTCTTCCATATCTAGCTGTATGGTGTAGAACCTACGTGCAGCTTCTGAGTTCTCCAGACATTCTTGAGATAAATCTTTCCAACACCTACATGCAACTAGAGGGTACTGGCCGCTTCCATCATAATGCAGGTCCTCTTTTGAAAGGAAATACAGCGCTACTAAGCTATGTTAAATGCCTCTATCCATCCAGCAATGAGGTGAGACCGTTCCATATTATCATATATTGGAATTGGTATTTGAGTTCCAGTAATACGGATACCCAATACATGCAAACAACACTTGCAATCAACTAAGAAGACCGTCCTGAAGAAGGTGGCACAAACTGATAGACCACCGAAACCGGTTGACAACATACTCCCCCAACTCCCCCACCTACTCTGAAGCCTCCTTTGGCCTGCCTCTCTCGCTCCCCTTTATTCTCCTCCTTCTCGCCCATTGCACCGGATGAGGTCTCTAAAGCTGTCCTCCAAACAGGTGCTCCCCTGCTCCTCCAGAACTATCAAGTACAACATCTCAGCTCTCGCTCCTGCCTTGTCTGATTTCTGAAACCACTTCTTTGACTCTGGCTCCTTCCCACAATCCCTCAAGCACTCCCTTGTGCACCCTCTCCTAAAAAAAAGTCATCTGCTGACCCCTCCTGCCCGGCTAACTATTGCCCTATCTTCACTACCCCCTTCCTGGGCAAACTCTTGCAGAAATGTGTTATCTGGCAATTGACCTGCCACACTGAATCTGTTGGCTGTATAAGGAACTCATGGTGGCAACATTAAAGACAGACACAAGTGATCACAGTTGAAGGGTGTTTATTAAACTGTATAAGTAGGATGGAAAAATGCCTAATCTACACCTAAATCTAAGATGGGAGCAAGCTTACTCTTTGTCAACACAATGTTCATTGGGGCATTATGCTTCGCCCCGTTTGGCAGGCATCCCTCCGTCTGGTTCACATTTGCCAGCCTCACCGTTTCTTCTACTTTATTGTGCTTTCTCACTACAAGGGATTCGCTTCCCATTTTTTTCAGTGGTTTGCCGGTCAAAGATTTTCGACTGTACAGGGGATTTTGCTGTACCCCTGCATGAGCACTTTGACCGCTTCCTGCCGGCCCTCCGAAGACTCTCCTAAGGGCTTCTGGTATCAGTAGTTCAACGAAAAGGGGAATAAACCAGAGTCTCTTGAGTAAGCACCCACGTGGTGCCGGACCCCTCTGCAGCTGGTCTTCCTGTAAAACTATAGCCTTTCCTACATTGAGGTCCTGTGTTTTTTTTGCAGAGAGGTTGTATTCCTATAGGCAACCTCAAAGTTATGGTACTATCTGCCCGTCTAAGAACAATTGAAGGTTTCTACTCTTACTGCGCCTGAATAGGTTACCAGTCCTGGAGCCTTTGGGAAGAGCTATAAATATCCTGAGGGATGAACGTACCTGCCAACTCTGTAAACATTATCATGTGTTAGCTGAGTGTCCAGTTATGGGCACGCACAATGCAATGTATCTGGGGGAGCACGTGCATGAGCTTCGCACCATTAGTATTGATGACTTTTGGTGAAGATGCTGCAATATGCTGCAGACTGATTTATACAGAGTATGGTTGATGGCCTCTAAGTTACTAGACAACAAATTATTGTTGGAGCCATGAGAGGGTTGCACTGAATCTGAATTGGTATGATGTTCTAGGTAGGAAGGTAGTGTATTAGTGTTGCTGGAAGTATTCAGTTATGAGGCTGAATTAGTATGATGTTCTAGGTATGAAAGCAGTGTAGTAGTGTTGCTATAAGTACAAGTATTGAGCTACGGGGCAGAGAGGGGCAAGGAGTGGTAATGCACTAACCAATCAATTATGTAATGTGTAATGTTTTCTATGGTATTTACATATGTGATTTTATACATGACTTTGAGATAAGTCTATGAAATTTTAATATCATCTTTTTCATTGCTGAATATTATATGTATAATTTGGTATTATCTGTATCTGCATTATCTGTATTATCTGTTTTTACTTTTGATGTTATGTTTAGAGTTTTATACTGAAACACATTAAATAAATAATAAATAAATAAACAAAAGTTCCTTTTGGATTGCACTTGGGTGATGACTCTTCACCCCTGGGTCCCTCTCTTTCGGGCTCAGACCACTCTCGAATTTCAGCCTCCCTCTGTCGTGTTCACTATGGCTTGTGGTCACAATTTTACAACTGCTACATTCATGTTTCTTGGGTGATGGTTTCTCACCCCTGGATTCCCCTCTTCTGGGGTCAGACCCTTCTCGATGTTTGGCTTTCCTCTGTCAGGTTCACTATAGCCTTTTCTTGTACAATTTCACCTGTTGCTTTCACAAGTCTTAGTACCTTTTTAAACACTCCACTTTGGACATCCCTCTGTTGGGTTCACTCTTTGGCAACACAATGTTCATTGGGGCATCATGTTTTGCCCTGTCTGGTTCACATTTGCCAGCCTCATAGCTTCTTCTACTTTGTTCTGCTTTCTCACAACACGGGATTCGCTTCCCTTAGTTTTCCAAAGGCTTGCCAGTCAAAGACTTTCGACTGTACAGGGGATTTTGCTATACCCCTGTATGACCACTTTGACCACCTCCTGCCGTCTCTCCTAAGGCCTTGTGATATCAGTAGTTCAACGAAAAGGGGAATAAACCAGAGTCTCTTGAGTAAGCACCCACGTGGGGCTGGACCCCTCTGCAGCTAGTCTTCCCGTAAAACATTAACAGTTCTATTCACTTTCCTTATGTTATCATTTGCCACTTTGGTTCAACAAAGCTCGGTTTCTTATCGGTTTCTCCCCTCGACTCACCAGCTGTGATGTACCACTTGGCTTTTCTTGCTTCTGAAGTCAAGGATGGTACCATGGTAGCAAGCATGTCTTCCTGTCCTGCTTAACAGTGTAGGAGGGCTTTGTGTACCGTTGACATTTGATGCAACACACGCTGGCTATTGTTTGCGGTCTTATTTGTCTTTTCACAGAGGTTTCGCTGGTCTGGGTCAGAAAGGGTAAGGTTGCCTCTTTCCTTGTCCCCCCTTCGGTTCTTGCCACCTATCTCCTCCTCTTGAACTGACGTGCTTGAATAGCTCTCTTGTTGTGCGGTCTGCCTTGCTCATCGTGTGATCTTGTCCTCCACCTTTTATCCCTGTGGGGAGAGGAAAGGGTTTTCATGTGTGTGTGATTCTGGTCAATTGCCTGACTTTGCCTGACCCTTGGGTTGGGATATGTCAGGAAAATAGTTTTCGTATTAGTCCGTTGTTTCTCGTATTGTGAGAAAGTGTTTGTATTGGGGGAGGGGGGCTAGAGTTTCTGAGTTTTCCAGGTGGCAAGATGGGGAGAAAGTGTTATAAGGAATTAAGGCACTCGTACCGGGGGTTTGATAGACTCAGAAGGGTGAGATTGGTAGGGTTTGTGAAACAATCTGGAATGATCGGGATTATTAGCGTGAAATGACCAGGGGGGATTGTGGGAACGGTAGTGTTTTGTCAAAGTAGACTGGGAGTTCTGGAAAGAATAATCAGAGGGCTGTGGAGAAGAATATTTGGGAGTATTTGGTTAGAAAACAGGAAAACAGGGATTCTGGGAGTTGTTTTTTTCGAGCGCAACAGGATTGGGGTTCCTAGAGGGTTTACCAGATATGGAGGGGTTGTTGGATTTGAATAAGGGACATTATTTGGGAGGAAGGGAGACAAAGGTGGTAAACCTACAAAGGTCTCAGGGATATCGTCCTCCATGCCTTCTTCCTCTCTATAATACTGCGTCTCACCTGGTGTATTTCCCCAAGCACAACTCTGGGCTCCCCTACCCAGGTGATCCTCCCTCGCTCGTCTACCCCTAGGGTTGGGAACTGAGAGGGCCAGTTCTTACCTGGCCACCTGACTAAGGGATTCCCGGGATCTACTTGGGAGAACACCTTCAGGTTTCTCACAGCTGTCTCCATGACCACAAGTCTGGCTTCCAAACATCCAGATGCACGGAAACTGCTCTCCTGAACAACCGTGAAGACTTGCTGTTAAACCTTGACTCTAGGTCTCCTTCTGTTATCATCCTCCTTGATCTCTCCTCTGCCTTTGACACAGTCAATCATGCCACCCTAATAAAGCGGCTCTGTGACACCCTTGGGATCACAGACTTTGCACTGGATTGGTTGACCTACTTCCTTTCTAATCGACCTTCCCAGGTGCAACAGGGCCCTTTCTTCTCCTCCATCTCACTCTCTACCTGCGGTGTCCCTCATGGCTCTATCATATCGCCCTGGCTGTTTCACATTTCCCTTGCCCTCTGGCCCATTTGATTTCCTCCTTCTCTCCTAATTTCCAGTGTTATGCTGATGACACTCAGCTCTCCTCCAAGCTTCCCTCCTCTACCACCCCGTCCTCTCTCATTCCTGACTGCCTGACTGGTATTCAGGCTTGTTGTACGGCTAATGATATTTGTCTTAATGCCAGTAAGACTGAGATTTTTCTCATTGGGACCTATGCTCCCTGCTTTCCGCCAAATTACTGGCAGCCCTCCTTCGCTCCCCTCCCCTCACCATCTTGTGAGGCAAAAAAATATGGTGTCATCTTTGACTCCTCTCTCTCTCCTTCTCTCCTAACATCACAGACCTTGCCAAGAAGGCCCACTTTCTGCTCCACTTCCTCAGAGGTATTCTCCCCTTCCTTACCTTCTCCCAGAAACTCAATGTCTCCAGAGCTCTGGTTCTCTCTAGTCTGGACTACTGCAACAGCCTCGTCCTCAATCAGCCTCTTTCCACTCTTCGCCCCCTTCAACTAATCCAGAAAAGGACATTGAGACTAATCCTTGGCATCAAGCCCAGGGACCACATCTCTCCAGCTCCTAAATCTCTCTATTGGCTCTCAGTGGCTTCAAGGATCAAAATCAAGACCCTCTGAATCATCCAAAAGGCCTACTTGGGCCTGGGTCCCCACTGCATCCAATTCTCTCTCTCCCTAAATACCTCCCTGCTTGAGCCCTTTGCTCCTCTGGCTCCAACTCTCTGCAGATCAGAGGTTTTTCCAAGCAGAGTGTGGGGAGTAGATATCTCTCTTCTGCAGGAGCCTCCCCCTGGAATGACCTCCATGCCCCTCTCTGACTTGAACTAAATCTCCTTAAGTTCCTGGAAGCTTCTCAAGACCTTGCTCTTTTCTACCCCCCTTATCTGCTCATTTCCCCCACATGCCACTGCGACTGTGGCTTGGTTCACCTATGAGTCACACAGAGTACCAGGCCTTCTCTGACCAGTCTCCACCAGCCTTCCCCCAACCAGCACTGCCCGTCTGGGCCTTCTTCGCTGACTGGCCTTGAGACTGCCCCTCCCCTCCTGACCCGGTCTATCCCCCTCCCTCACACGTAGAAGGTAGTCCTCCCCATTCATCCACTGGTGCTTGACCCCATTCTCCCCAAGGATCCTGGAGTCTAGCTGCTGTGCTATTCCTGCACTTATGCCCCTCTACCCCCCAACTCCTCCTCCATTCCTCTACCCCCTCATCCCTGCTGCACTTCTTATATCTGCACTTCCACAATCCAAATGTCACAAGGTCCAGTAGGACCGCTATTGTTGTTTAATATCCCCTGCTACCCCCCTTTTATGCCTGTGGCGCCTGGAAACACTTTTTGCTGAATAGTGCGCCTCATAAATACTCAACATCTAAATAAATAAATAAATAAATAAAGTATTATTGCCATGGTGATAGTAGTGGGTTGCATGTTGTGGGTGGTTCCAACATGGTATATTTGTGTATGCTCCCAGAGCAAATTCTTCCTTCGTAATTCATCTTTACCTGCATATTCATATGGGGAAGTATTAGCAGTTCTGTCTCTTCATGCGAAGTGCCATTGTTGTGCATTCTCATCCCTTCGAAAAGGGCCAGATTTGATTTTTGGAGGAACAATCCAGTTACAACTGTTACCATAAAGCTGGTATCACCTTAGGTTGCTGCTGAAAACTGCCTTGCTTGAAAATCCGCTCTGGCATTCTATTTGCAGGCGTTCTCATCCCACGGCAATGGCCAATAAATAATTTACATGTTGGGGTAAAGGACTCCTTACCAAACTGTACGGAAGGTTCAGTACAATAAATACTTTGGTGCTCACAGTGATCCCAGGCTTGGTATGGAAAGCTTGAAGCAATTATCTAATGATATCTTGAATAAATCTAGTATGCCATAAAGATTGCTTTTGAAGTTAGCCCTACCTCAGTGGTACATATTAATGTCAAGGTATTTAATAGTTTATGTTACCAAACAAGCATGAAATTCCAAAACACCTTGGCAGGCCCTACCAATCACCCATTATTTGGACCAGCTATTGCACAAACCAGAAACCACCCAAAATATCAAATACTATTTTAGGCTACTTGCAAATCCCTACAAGAATCTATGAAAGAGAGTGATATGTTTTCATTTCAAAGGGATCCCAGACAGTGGATATCCTCCACCAGAATTCCCATGCCAACCATGTTAGCATGACGTGTGTGCACATGTGGTTGCACTATAAAGACAGACATAAATGGAGACATAGCGTATCACTGAAATGCCATTCTCAGAAAATGAAATCCTATTGAATAAAAATAAAATATGTATGTAAACTGATGCACTCAGTCTTTGTGCAGTAGTTGAACCAATATGATAAAATAATGCACATATCATTCCAGATTTCACAGCAATTCCATTGGCTGCAGCCACAGCACAGAGTTTAAAGTATTTTCTTTATCGAGAGCGGCTACTGCATTATTTGATTCAGAACTTGTTTCAGCTATTAGTGAACATCAGCATATCTGCTTTCAATTAGTTAATCTGGTAGAGATACACCATATCTAACCAGAATGAACCAGACAAGTCATTCACAGTCATGTATAATTTGAGTTCTTGATTAGGAGGAATGTGTGTCTCAAACCGAAATACAACAAAGTGTATACAGTAGGCAGGGCAGTCCTGTGGTAAGGTACCTTACAAGATAAGTATACACAGCCTGGATAATTGGCAAATGGGCTGATGTGATGGAGATTGAAATAGTCCACAGACAAGTGATAAATACAGACTACTTGAACATTCTGGGGGGAGCTGTTATGGTAATAAAAGATTAAGTGCATCAGAGAAGGGTAGGGAGTAATCAGGGACATTGTACAATATTGCAGTTGTTCCTTCAAGATGCAGGAGGTGGAGCTTGAGTGCAGTTTTCGACAAGTGGATATTGATTTTTTTTTTACATTGGGGAGGACAATTTCAGTGAAGGGTCAAGGAGGGGGTGGAAGAAAGAGCTTGTCCAGGATAGACAAGCTATCAAGGCTGTCTGAGTCCTTTAAGGCTTCTCTCCCTTCCTCCTCACCTGAAATATCCATAGGGTTATCCTGTGACTCTGACGTCTTCGGGCCTGGTCTTTGCCGTTCTTCTTGGCTTCCTTCTTTTGGCGTAAGTAGGGGCGAGCTCCCTGGGATGCCACACTGTAAGGTGATTGGGGAACCGAACAGCAGGGACTCCCGGGAGCCGGCTCCTGAGCAGGGAAAAAGCCCCAATGGCAGAAAAAACCCTGCGGTGAAAGTCCTGACAGGATGGTCTCAGATGATGAAATGGGCGAAATACAATCCTCGTAAGCAGTGTGAATCCGGTAGACTGCAGAGGTAGGTACCAAGGAGCCTACCAGTATAATGGAGGATAGCAGGAGAGGGCGAGAAAAGGGGAGCAAACACCAAGGATGTCAGCAGGGACTCCCAAGAAGGAAAAAAGGCGCGGACGGCTCCAATGGTAAGGAAGACCAAGGCGCCTAGGAGGGAAAGAGATAAGGGAGCCAGAAAGAGAGAGAGAGAGCAGAGGGGCCGGTAAGATAAATACCGGAAGGCCAGGCAAACAGCAAGGCAACTGGAGAGAAAGAACACAGAGTCCAACGGAGGAAAAAAGGCAGACAGGAAAACAAGCGTTACCTTCGAGCCGGGAGAAGCAGAGAAGGTGCAACGCGAGGAACGCTGCCCTAGACCGGTACTAAAGGACGTCGGCGGCCATCTTGGAAAACACTAGAGCGGTGCTTCCAGATGGCCGTCGAACGTAGTGGAAGCTGTCAATGGCGTCTCCACACATCAAATAAGCGCCGCCCGACAGGAATCATGACGCAAGCGACAGCCAGGTTGAAGAGTGTGGTTGAATGTAGAGGAGAGGGAGAAGAGTATTGGGAAAAGCCGGATTCTAGGTGGAGGGAGCAAGGCCATGGATAGGGTTAAATCAAGGAGAAGAAGTCCAAAGAGAGATCCGTTGTTCAGAGATAGCCAACTTACATGGAGTATCTTGAGAGAGGTGGTGAGGAAAGGGATAGATAGTAAAATGTTCATATTGAAAAGGTAAGAACCTTATTAAGAAAAAAGACTACACTAAGGAGGCCAAGTGGGAAGAGTTTTGGTGAAGCAGTAAGTAGGACGTTTGCAACTCTTTCTGATGTTAATTAGGTTGATCCAGGTGGCCGTAGCTTTTGAGGTGATAAAGTGCTGAAGTTTAATATCCCTGTTGAAGAGGACACCATGTTGCAAGTCTGGGGCAGGATGTGAGGAATTTGGGGTCAAAGAAATGGAAAAGAGAAGTATTGGGGTGGCATTTGAGGCTGGTCATTAGATGATTTCTGTTTTAGAAGCATTGAGCATTAGACAGCACAGAGACATCCAGCGAAGAAAGGGATAACGGCAATTGGAAGCCCTCAGTGTGAGATCTGGGGTGAATGAAAGGAGGGAGAAGAAAATGTGAGAATTGTCTGCAAAGAGATACTAGGAGAACCCAAACAAAGAGGTGCATTTTCCAAGGAAGGAGAGGTACTGCGTTGGAGTTGGTAGCCCACGCACCAAAGCTTGGTGGACAGCTCCTGGGAGAAGGGTTGTATCAGAGGTGCCTCTGTTCATGAAATAGAAACAGTACAGTGATAGAGGTATCAGGAAATCCAAGTGTGGTCCAGGACCCCTGATTCCAAGGTTACAGAGGGTTAGAGGTAGAGAGGGGGGTTAACTTGCGACACCTGAAAAGGAAATGAAGACACGCCTGAAAAAGCAAAGAAACACAGCCTCCCTGAAGATTGATGGAGTCATGAAAACGTGCGTTTGGAGGAGAAGCTAATGCAGGAAAACTTGACTGGCAACAGAGCGCCTGCCTTGTCACCAATTTTTAAACATTGTTTCAGGAGTCCCGGGCTCAAAAGGCAGCAGCAGCAGGGCAATCATGCCTTACAATGGAGAGCCACAACCATGGCTTTCCCCCTCCCCCACCGAGGGGAAGATTTGTGCTATGGAGGGAGTTGTTTCCAGCCACCTGCAAGAAAAATGAAGTGCGAAAAATAGAAGTACCAGAATCCTTAGAGTCAATTAACTTGCCACACCTGAAAAGGAAATGAAGACACGCCTGAAAAAGCAAAGAAACACAGCCTCCCAGAAGATTGATGGAGTCATGAAAACGTGCGTTTGGAGGAGAAGCTAATGCAGGAAAACTTGACTGGCAACAGAGCGCCTGCCTTACCAATTCTTAAACATTGTTCCAGGAGTCCCGGGCTCAAATGGCAGCAGCAGCAGGGCCAACATGCCTTACAATGGAGAGCCACAACCATGGCTTTCCCCCTCCCCCCATCAAGGGGTAGATTTGTGCTATTGAGGGAGTTGTTTCCAACCACCTGCAAGAAAAATGAAGTGCAAAAAGTACAAGTACCAGAATCCTTAGAGTCAATTAACTTGCCACACCAGAAAAGGAAATGAAGACACGCCTGAAAAAGCCAAGAAACACAGCCTCCCTGAAGATTGATGGAGTCATTAAAATGTGCGTTTAAGGCAGAAGCAGCAGGGCCATCATGCCTTACAATGGAGAGCACCACTATGGCTTTCCCCCTCCCCCCACCAAGGGGAAGATTTGTGCTATGGGGGAGTTGTTTCCAGCCACCTGCAAGAAAAATGAAGTGCAAAAAATACAAGTACCAAAATCCTTAGAGTCAATTAACTTGCCACACCTGAAAAAGAAATGAAGACACGCCTGAAAAAGCAAAGAAACACAGCCTCCCTGAAGATTGATGGAGTCATGAAAATGTGCGTTTTGAGGAGAAGCTAATGCAGCAACAGAGCGCCTGCCTTACCAATTCTTAAATGATGTTGCTACTTCATTCACTTTAACACACACCAATCTCTCAGGTCCCTTGCCAACTCACCGGCTGTTTGCGCTTCTTTCTTGTTTTGCGTTTTCTGATTTTTGAGTCAATGTTAGCACTACAGGCTTGACCTCACTTCCCCAACTCTGCTGGCATCCTTCAAACAGAATGCAATCTTCACTTGTGGGATCTGGACTTCTCTACATGTCTTTCACGGTCTGTTGGAGGCAACAAACTCCAGTAGGGATGCTATGGGGTTTTCAGCCCGCTGCTCTCGTCCCTTGGTCTGTTGCTCTGCTCCAGTAGGTGTGCCTACTTCCAAGAAGTTCTGCTCATTCTCGTGTTCTGCCTTGCTCAGAGTGTCTCTTTAGGTGTTGCCTTTTATTCGTGTGAGGAGAGCTAACTGGTATCAGATGGACGCACTTAGCGTAAAGTGCATGACTTTGCCTGACCCAATTAATGGGACATTGTCCAGTACGATATGAGAGATTTAGTCTGGGTACTCTCAGTCACCCTCTTCCTCCGCACAGTGTTTGTGTAAAAAGATGGGGAGTTGGAACTTTGGAAAATCCTAAAAAATAGGATGGGGTAGATGAACAAAAAGGGGCGAATACAGCATCTCACCATCGACTATCTCACCCCCACACCTTGAAGACCCCTCACCCAGGTGATCCTTCTGCACTGGTCCACCCCCAGGACTGGATCCAAAAGCGATGCCATATCCAGGCCATCTGGATGATGAGTCCTTGAGGACTAGCGGGTGAGATAACCTTTGGTTTCTCGCACATGAAAGGAGGGGTTTGCACAAAGATTGGCCCATCCTGTTGCACCTACCGCCTACCCACGATGGAGAGAGCAGGACTCTTCCAGAGTGTGATGGTGCCACCCCCCTTACTGCGCCGTGATCACCTTTCATGGAGGGTTCTTTGGCTCATATGGGACCGTCTCCCTCAAGGTCCATGGTGACCCATGTTTACTGCCCGGCTTCTTCCCCTGGGTAGTGCCATCTTGCGTACTTCGCGCATGCGTGGGAGACCAGCAGCTGGTTTTCGCGCATACACTTTTCATGCTGCTTGTTGCAGTTGCAATGGCAGCCAAGAGGAAGCTGCTAAGCCTCGTTGTGAAGTGAAAGCAATATAAGGATATTCAACATTGCAAACCACGCAGCACAACTTTCCCTGCTTTGTGGAATACTAATGCTCTGTTCTCTGACCTCCTGTTTCCTAGAGCCTGCCCTCTGCGTCCCTGTTGCCAGCCTGCCTTTTGCCTCCTCCTGGCTCCTCTTCTCTGGGTCTGGCTCTGTTCCTTGTTTCTTCTCTCTTGTTTCTTTCTGCCTATATATGTTGTATCTTTCTGGGGCACCCATGCCAGTGCTTGCAGTGTTCTGGGACCACATTAATATCGTGGGTGGTCCTTCCTGTGGTGCTGGGAGAGCACTCCAGGCTTCTGGCTGAGTCTTTATCCTCGGTGCAGGGGTCGGAGTGAGCTTCCGAATCATACTACATCAGGACTGTGGAGCGCTGGAGCCAAGGGTAACCTGGATCACAGAAGATCAAGACACACAGGTATTCGGGATTCCCTGGGGGTGCACCTCAACAGATTGTGACGCCTAGCTGAAATTGAACAGTCAGATATGGAGGCTTTTTAGGAACTGCGGAATTAATTACAGGCAGTACGCACTGAAGTTGCAACCATGCACACAGAACGCTCAACTCAGGGTAGCGCTTACAAAATTCACTGCTGCGGCACTTTCCGAATCAGTTGACGGACACGGAACTGTAATTAAATTTGACAGTGATCTGAGAAAACTGAGCAAATTCTGGAATCACTGTGCCATCCAGTTTATGCTCCATTCATCTCATTTCTCCACCGCCAAGGCAAAGATTGAGTACATCATAAGTCATTTGATGGGTAACTCATTGGCATGGCTGTGCCAAATGTTTCTTCCAACAGTCTGCTATTAGATGACTTTGCAGGGTTTGAAAGGGCATTTCCGGATGTGTTTAAAACTCCAAATCAAGCAGCCACACCACATAATCAATTGCTGGAATTGAGACAGGGGACGCACGATTTGATTACCTATATAGGTCGGTTCAAGCAACTGGCTAGAGACTCCCAGTGGCCAGAGATAACACAACTTACACTGTTCCGGAAGGGATTATGAGACAAATATAAAGATGAGCTAGTACACCCACTGGAAGAGATGACTTTGCAAGGCCTTCTTGACAAGGTAATCCGATTTGACCATTGACAGACCGAATGAAGGTTGGAATGTAGAAGAACCGAGTGAACTCCCTCCCGAATAGCCTTGCTTCCTCTCACCCCAGACCTTGCCACCTCCTCGGGAGAGAACACCGGGGAACTGATGCAGATCGGCTCCCTTCCAGGACTCCTATCGGAGGCCGAACATCGACGGCAGAGACTCAATCGTGTATGCTTGTATTGGGCGGGTTCTGACCATTTCTTGGATACCTGTCCTGTTTGCCAGGCCGGCTCGAAAGAAAACTGAAGGGTCTACCCTCTGAAGGGGAGCGGACGGCGGGCCCGGTCTTGCCACATGAACTTTCTCTCATAGATTCCAACAGTCTGATTTACCCGCTCTGTTTTTTGTACTGGAAGTTTGTCTGTCCTGGGGTACTGGTCAGGGGAAGCCATTTGTTGTTCCATCCCTACTGGATTGTGGGGCTTAAGGAAACTACATCAATGCATCATTTATACACCACAACAACATACCCAGATGAGCCAAAACTTGTCATGCCAACATTCAAGTTATTGATGGTACACCATTGTCCTCTGGGCCTATTGAATTCCACACTATACTGATGTAGGTCTCCATCAGTCAACACATTGAACAGATTTCTTTTTATGTAATTGCTTCTCCGGTATATCTGTAGTTCTGGCTATCCAGTAGCTCATGTCTCATAATCCAGCTATAGATTGGGCTGCCAGAGTATTCACTTTATCCAATGATTTCTGCACAACACGTTGTTGTTCCATGTCCTGCCATGCATCAATACAGCCTCTAGAATCTGTGCTACACAAGGCTACTCCGGTTCAACAGATTTCCTGTTTATCCTACCCTGCTGAATATTACCAGTATCAAGAGGTGTTTGTGGAACATGCACGTACTTACTTGGCTCCTCATAGGAGTTTCGATTGTGAAATAAATCTGATCCCTGATGCCGCCTTGCCCAACAGTCGCATTTATTCTGTTACGTAGACATAGATAAATTAATTAAAAAGATACCTATAGGACTGTTTGGAACATGGCAATATTGTGCATTCCAGTGGTTCTCCGTTATTCTCCGTCCCCAAGAAGGAGGGGACCCTTCGTCCATGTATCGATTATCGTCTGCTCCACGATATCACCTTAAAAGACCATTACCCATTGACACCGATCACTGACATTTTGGAATCGCTACACAATGCCAAGATTTTTTCCAAACTCCACGTGGGGTATATCATATGGTCTGCATAAAACCTGGTCATGAGTGGAAGATGGTTTTTAAGAGACTTTTTGGCCGTTACGAGTACACGGTTATGCCTTTTGGGTTGTGTAATGCCCCTGGGGTGTTCCAGAGATTTATGGACTCCATTTCTTCAGATCTCATCGGTGGCTCGATGTGGGTGTACTTGGATGATATTCTTATCTTCTCTGCTGATCTGGCTACCCACATCACCCATATCCAAGAGGCACTTTGTCATCTACAAAAGAACCAATTGTATGCCAAGCTGGAAAAATGCCAATTCCATATTATACAAATGGAATACCTGGGGTACGTGATCAGTCCTGAAGGAATACATATGGATCCCAGGAAGGTCCATGCCCTTCTGAACAGGAACATGCCACATGATCTCAAGTCTCTGCAGCGTTTCTTGGATTTCTCTAACTACTACGGTGCTTTATTGCTGATTTTGCCAAGTTGACGCAAGACCTGACATGTCTCTTGTCAAACAGCCTTTTCAGTGGAATGAGAAGGCCACTCAGGCTTTTCTCTCCTTGCGGAAGGCGTTTACCTCAGCTCCCATCTTACAGCACCCCGACAACTTGTTGCTCTTCATTATAGAAGCTGACACATCTGACCAAGCATTGGGAGCTGTACTCCTCCAGGTCAATCCACATACACACATGGAGATGCCTGTATCCTATCTGTCTAAAACATTGTCGGCTAGCGAACGTAATTACTCTGTGTTCGAGAAAGAGCTTCTTGCCATCAAAGTCACCTTCGAAGAATGGAGACAGCATCTCCTAGGGGGTTTCCTCAAAGTGGAAGCCATAACCGACCACTGGAATGTAAAGTATTTATGTGCTCAGCAGTGTTAGAACAGTAGCTAGGCACGATGGGCATTCTTCTTTCTGCAGTATGACATTTACGTTACCTATATTCCTGGGACGCAGAATATTAAGGTTGATGCACTGTCCCATTCTTTGATTAATGTTGAATAAAGAAAGAACCCAGGATTTGTGTTATCACCTGTGACGCATTCTCTTGCCGCTGTACAGCCTCTTTTGGACAGAGTCTGAACAGCCACCGCTCATGATCCATGGATCCCTGATTTACTGCTTTCCGCTGTTGCCCGTATGAGTGACGGTCTGTACTTTTAAAGCAAACGTTTGTACATTCCTGTACCCGAATTGCAGCAGCTCGTACTGCCACAGATGCATGACTCTAAAGCAGCTGGGTAAGCCTGCATTTATGTTGTGTTGTGGTGTACTGCAATACTAAGATGGCCCACTTTGTGCCATTGTCAGGACTTCCAACGGCATTACTCATGGTCAAAGTCTTTTTTAAGCATGGTTTCCATTTGTATGGGCTTCCCAAGAAGATAATTTCCGACCGTGGTTCTTAATTCACGTCACGTTTCTGGACTTCTTTGTGCAGACTCATAGGAATCACTATGGCTTTCAGTTCTGGTTACCACCCCCAAACCAATGGTCAGATGGAGTGCACTAACCAGACCCTGGAGCAATACCTACGATGTTTCACATGTGGTATGCAGACCAATGGGTGTACCTATCTTCCTATGGGGCTGAGGTGGCTTATAACAACTGTCTTCACTGTGACTGGTGTTAGCCACTATTTTTGCTGTATGGGGTTTCATCCGGAAGTCTTGCCTGCTCATGCAGTGGCACCCTCGCCAGTGGTGTTCAGTAACAACTTTGTTCTTCAACTCCATGACGTACATCGGACGGTGTCGGGGCATCTCGCTGGTGCAAATGCTGCTTACAAGACAGTCTCTGATAAACGACGTTCACTGGAACCGCCTATGTGCCAGGGAACTTGGTTTGTCTCTCGACAAAGAACCCGCCTTTGCGGAATATTCCACAGAAACTGCTTTCCTGTTTTGTTGGTCTGTTTCCGATTTCACAGAGGATCTCTGAGGTTGCTTTTCATCTTGCACCACCTACCTTTTGGAAGATACACCCGGTCTTTCATTTATCCCTGATGAAACAGCATCATCCTGATTGCTTTCATCTGCCTTGTCCCCACCCTGCTCCGGTTCTAGTGGCTGGTTCTTCGGAACATGAAGTGGCGGACATCTGCGATTCCCGCATTGGACGTGGCTGCTTGCATTTCCTTATCTCCTGGAAGGGATATGCTGCTTTTGACAACTCATGGGAACCTGCCTCTGGTGTCCATTCCCCTTGGTTGATTTGCCGAATCTTCCTGTGTTGTCCTTGGAAAACCAGTACTCCACCTGGTCTTTGGGGTGGGCCGAATGTCACAGTGCCACCCCCGTACAGCCTTGTGCACACCTTTCATGGAGGGTTCCTTGTCACATATGGGACCGTCTCCCTCATGGTCCATGGCGACCTGTGTTTCCTCCCCAGCTTCACCCCTGGGCGCTGCCACCTTGTGCACTTCACGCATGCGTCGGAGACCAGCAGCTGGTTTCCGGACATGCGCTGTTCATGCTACTTTTTGCAGTTGCCATGGCAGCCGAGAGGAAGCTGCTCAGCCTCGTTGTGAAATGAAAGCAGCATAAGAATACTGGACGCTGCAAACCATGTGTCAACTTTCCCTGCTGTGTGGAATACAGATGCTCTGTTCTCTGTCCTCCTGTTTCCGAGAGCCTGCCCTCTGCTTCCCTGTTGCCAGCCTGCCTATTGCCTCCTCCTGGCTCCTCTTCTCTGGGTCTGGCTCTGTTCCTTGTTTCTTCTCTCTTGTTTCTTTCTGCCTACATACTTTGTACCTTTCTGGGGAACCCATGCCAGTGCTTGCAGTGTTATGGCACCACATTAATATTGTGGGTGGTCCTTCCTGTGGTGCTGGGAGAGGAGTCCCAGTGTCTGGCTGAGTCTCCATCCACGGACAAGGGGTCCGGTGTGAGCTTCTGGACCATACTGCATCAGGACCGTGGAACGCTGGAGTCAAGGCTAAGCTAGATCATAGAAGATCAAGACACACAGGTATTTGGGATTCCCAGGGAGAGGACCTCAACACAGATGCCATAATGCAGTTATGAGACCTGCATGCCCAGGTGAAGGAAATAATTAGCTCAGCAGGGAAGATGAAGATTGGCTGACATACATATTTTCCTGGACACCATCATGGATGTCCAACGGACTGAAAGTACTCTTAGCTGCCCTGGTACTAGTACTACTCACCTTCTTTGTCATTAGAGTAGCTGTAACACAGTGCAAAAATACTACACAGAAGACCATAGGGATGTATATATTACTGGATATAGAAACAAAGACAGACAAAGAGACACAAACTTTCGAAGTGCTACAGTCACACTTGAAGCAATGTCCCCTTTTCCCTCCAGGCACAAAGTCCTCATTTCCCCCAGTTCCACGCAACTATGTGGGACGTTGGGTATGGTGCAAACCTGATGGACACTGCTGCTATATGACCTGGAGTTTGGACGAACAAGTGAAGTATATAGGTCACCTGGGAGGAGTGGTGAAAGTGTGGATTCTGAAGCCATACGTCATCAAGGAGAATCTCCAAGGAAATGTAGTCAATTTCTCACTCAGAGGGGGGATGGAAGAGGGAGATATGAATGTGGCCCTCATTGCCCCAGTCCCGCCCTCGTCCCGACATTACAGAAATGAAAGGTGTGCATTGTTCCTTGCCCCCTCGCCCCAATCACCATTGTACCGCAGATGTGATAAACGTCATTCACTCAGATAGCCATTTAGACCACATTCTAAGGACATCGTTGAAGATATAAGTTTACAGACGATGGAGCAAGTAGACTGACTGTCACCGTGCAAGAGCTGATGACGTCACGACTGACACCATGACATAGATGCGTTAGACATGAAGCACATATGCATTCCTGCTTGAAGCTACACAGACACCTAGATTAAGCAATGTCTAGACATGAAAAACAGGCTTATAACCCACTTAGCTAGAGGACGGATACACTTTTGCTATGCAGTAACGGCAAGTCACACAAGGATACATATAAACTGCTTGCTGAGCCTGAATGTAACTAACATGAATGGCCATGTAAATCAAAATGGAAGCTGCAGCTGCACTGAAGTGAACAGAGAGCACTGAGAAGGCTCAAGAATTCAGAGAGAAGGCTGATATGCTTATTTCGCAGAGAAATGAAAATCGGGCTGTCCCTGCAGCCATTGTGCATGTTCTTGCCAAGGGCACTGAGTGAGAGAAAGTTTCACATTTGCAGATGAGATGACATCTGCATTTGTAAAGGCTGAAAAACTCATAAATGTGAGCAGGAAAATTAAGCTTGTAGTCCCTGCACACGTGATCTGAAATGGAGAGACAGCGCCTATTCATTCGAACCAGATAGAGACCAATGTCCCCATGTAATTGAAGACAGATAATACAAACGTAATATGAGTTAGAAAGTTAATTGTTCTGTCTCAAGGCCCAGAGGATCGGAAATGGTAACCTTGTTGGGTACAGATAGCACCTTTAGGGCCCTTCCCAACACCTTGAATTGTCGCTGATGCGCTTGTAACCTTCCAAAGTGCCAAGGCTGAGAAGACCCTCACTGACCAATCCCTACCCCTTCCACGCTAGTTCACACTTTATTGCAAGATCCAAGAGTCATGCTATAACCTGACATGCCTGTAGTTGCAACCTTTGGGAGGTGGTCACAAGAGGAGCCACCAGACACTATTTAGCCAATGAAACAACTAACTATAAGGATTTTCTATATGTAGCCTACCATACTAAACAATACCATCCCACATTAGGTTTTTGCAATGTATCTGTGATGTCACTTTGTAGTCAAATTCCATGACAAGACAGTAACCATGGAGAGAGCATTGGCAATCATGAGCTGTCCATCTCTTAATCCCTGTGATGAGATCTCTTAACAGTGCGTTTTTGTCACATTTATGGACTCTTCCGTTTTAGGGTGCAGGGACTTTCCCCTGAACCATTTCCTCTTGCTTGTGTTTGGGGGCATTTAACAGACCCCACCTTACTTCAGGGGGTGCCATCTTTGATTGCTGGATGCCTCGTTCATGGAAAAAAACTTATTTTGGCCGAAAGATCTATTCCTTGTCTGGCACATTTTAAAAAAGCATTAGAGATGCACCTTTTTGACAAAGGAGACTAGCAGTTCATGCTTTGAGCATTTCCTTCTGACGGCTGTATGCATTTCCGCTTGATGGCTATTACTTCCTCACCTTCTCCTGATTCATGCATGTGTTCTTTCTATCTTCTTGCCCCCAGACTTTGGAATGCTTTGCCACTAGACATCAGATTCATCCCCTCTCGCTCTATCGTCTGCTCACATCTTAAAAAAACTATTTGCTGTCCACCATGCCGTAACTGCTCTTAGTTTGTTCATCGGTTTCATTAATTGATGTGGTGCTTGCTTTTATTTGAGGTGCTTCGGCGAAAGCACCTAATAAATAAATAAATAAAAATACAAATTTAGCATCAGATGTAAACATGACTTGCTCCCTTTGAAGGCAATGTGTCTATACATCACAGCAAGCAGCAGTGAATTCAGGTTACAGATGGGGCTCATCTCCATGCCTGATATGCAAATCCTAGTCAACAGTGCATATTTCAATAAACACGATGTGCCTGGGTGTGTGCCATATATGTTTTTAACATAAAGTTTACATAATGCTTTTTAAAACAGTAATGATGTACACAACATGTTCTGTTTTATACCATTACCCCATAGCCACTGTGTTTTAAACTTCCAATTAAAAAGGCTTTGACTAGGCAAACCTACATGTAATCATGTTTTTCTTATATAATGCTCCATGCAGGATTTATCTCACTTCTTAGCGCTGTAAACATGAGTGTTGTTATTATCCAATTTATCAGTGCTTAATTTAGCAATCTCAGACGATGGAGGGCTGAGTCGGCCCTGCCTTACATTGAACTTTTAAAGTGCATGCTGGCCTGCTTTAACACGTGAGCTATATGACAGGTACATCTTTAACATTTCGGGAGGACTGGACTCTTGTGCTTTGCTTTCTCTGGCATCCGCCTGCATATGTGCTGGAAAGTGAGATCACTGGCCTGGTTGTCCTCCGGCAGGGTGTTCGGACTCAAACAAACAGAAACTAGTTTACTGCGAAACTAAAAGCGAAATCCGAGCCCTGCCCAGAAATACGATGCGACATGTAAGAAATGGCAACAGAGCCAGTTCCATCCTTATGGAAATTCCCACAGAAAGCTTTTCTGTGAAAAACACGTGCGTCTGTGAATACATGCAAAACGATTCAACCAAAACCATACTCTGGAGCTGGCATTCATATCAGGGCCTGTAAAAACCGTGACGCAAAACAGAGAGAGTGTCTATATCTGGGAGAGCAAGAGACATGCAAAGGAGATATTTATGGAAAAGACATAGCTCTCAACTCACCCGCTTTTGGCGGGTGTCACCCGCCTTGTAAAGGGCTGACTCACCCGCCAAGACTTCTGCACGCCCATTCATTCCAATGGGCGTCTCACCCGCCAAAAACAAAATCGGGTGATTTCACCCGCCTTTGTAACACAAATGGTTGAGAGCTATGAAAAGAGAGAGAGGAAATAATTGGATTGAGGAAGAGCAATGGGGGAGAAAAATAGAGTACGGTATTTTGGGAGAAAACAGACAGGTAGTGTCTACGAGCATGGGAGGTAGAGAACAACAGTAAGAGAGGGACAGACAAAGAGAGAGAGAGAGCGAAGGGAGGAACAAGACAAGAGGAAACCGATTCAAAAGGGATACACGAGCTGCATTGAGAAAGAGGGATACAAGAGAACGAAATGAAACAAAGAGTACAAACAGAGTGAGAGAAAAGGGAGCGATAGAGGGAGAAGGAAAGGGAACACAGGAGTGAGTGTGCGAGCCAGGGTAACATATATTAATATATATATATATAGAGAGAGAGAGAGAGAGAGAGAGACAGATGGAGACAGAGAGAGAATCAAGAAATGGAGGCAAAAGAGAAGGAACTGTGCTACAGCGATAAAGTGATAGAGAGTGAGAGATATAAAAGCAATTGAGAGAAAGATAAAGGGAGTGAAGTGAGAAAAGCAGAGACTGAAATAGAGAGAAATAAAAAGACTAACGGAAAGAGAGAAGGGTACACATCACGAAAAACTTTAGTGGGAGAAAGAGGGTGAGCAAGAAAAAGAGGGAGGGGGAAGGGCATGCAGCAAGTGGTGTGGTAGAGATCAATAAACCACCCAACAGGGGCAGCGAGTACCCTTGACATTTAAAGGATGCCTCATCTGCGAAAAAGTGTGTTCCAGTCTTTGAAGTTTATCTTTCCGAATTTCTAACAGAAAGTTCTGCCCACCTCTGGAGGAGATCTAAGAAACGACACTGATTCTGGCAAATCGAAGAACGCCTGGTCTACATGGTCCCTGTCTTTCCCTACATTTACAATCCTGGATACTGTCTCAATAACAGATATCTGAACACTCCTTCATTTGCAAACAAGAGTTGCAGTGTCCGCCTAGCCCCGCATTTGATGAAATATCAATTTCCTCTGACAACATTCAAAAAGTGGTTATTTTGCTGCATCATACAATGATCCCAGTATGTTTTTGGTGTGTACTTGTGATGTGTCCTAAATGAAACTGGGACCAAGGTGCACTTTTAGCATGCGTCCATGCTGTAAAGGGCTCTGAATTGAGGGCAAAGGTTGAGGTTGCTTTAGTTCTTTTTCAAGCACTCCCCAGAGGTGCCCTCTTCGACCATGAAATCTACCAAGAAGCATAGGCATCCCTTGCGTGAGAGCATCGTTCAAACCCCAAGCCATCAGGCAGTAGATACACAAATATCCCTATGGCACTATGGAGATTTTCTAAGGGATATCCTAACTAGGACGTGTAGGCCTTCCCAACGTTTATTCATTTTTTTTATCACATATACCAGTTTTGTGTGGAGCGAGTGAACAGACTAGTGGACCTGTGTGTGCCATTGTGCAATCTCCCTAAGGTAAGCCTCTTCTCTCTTATTTGCTGTCACCAAAAAAGTGTGCGCAGATCTTTTTTTTTTTTACTTTAGGACTGCATCTGCCAGTTTCAACTATGTTCTTAGACTCCAAAGAAAGAGAGATTAGGAATCCACTTGCTCAGTATTCGAATGTCAGCTATTTGTTTTATGGAACATGTTGGTAAAAACTGAATCAGCACCCAGAGTTGAATGCTCCAATCCTAAGAGCCAATCAGGATCTAGGGATTATGGCCAATATTTTTGATTTTGGCTGCCACTCTTGGTGTCCTTTGCTCTCTCCTCTCCCCCTTCCCGATTGCCGATGCATTCCCCATGCTCTCTCCACGCCTCCCCCCACTGTGCCGCTTCGCCTCCCCACTGCGCCGGAGCTGCCAGCGGCTCGTTCTTTCCGCATCACACGTGCCATCCTCATTGCACTAATGAAGGACTACACTCTGAAGGCCACTGATCCATGGCTGCTTGGGGGCCATGGCAGAGTGCATGTTTGCCTTCCCGCAACCAAATCAAGAGGCCTACCACTCGCCCTTCAGCTGGGTGCTCATAACTATGTTGCCTGGAGCACGAGGGCAATACTGGCGGTAAAGAGCTCTCAGCGCCTCCGCAAGCTCCACCCTAGCACCTGTAGCTTTGCATGTCACTGAAGGGTTAACTTCCCTAAGTATTATTTGAAAGGTTTATTCCCAACTCCCTACTGATATTACCACGATGTTCCAAACCCTTATACTATATCGGAATCTTAACTGTGCGCTTAATACAAAAGGAGAAACACAGTCAATTTGCAGGTGGTTGCAGTGCCATATTAATAATCTAGATAGAGATTGACTTTGTAGACATTCCAAAGCCAGCAGTTTCACACCCAAGAAAAAGACAGCAAACTTTGCCTGACACATATGGAACACTTAGGACACAACACAACATTCTAACCGACTATGCAGGACCCAGGCACCCAGGGTTCCATTCATCCACACATGACATGATGTAACCGTTTGACATGTTTCCACACTGCCCGTTTGGTCAAAACCAAGTCATCTTTGGGTTGACATAACATTTGTTCATGGTGAGTCATCCACCAAGCTGCTGGTGTCTAAGATAATATATTCAATTAAAAAATGTTGTTAAAGGGACGTTATGGTTAAGTTGTGCTACTAAAAACCTATGAAATTCAGTGAAAAAACTTTGTTAAAGGGACGTTATGGTTCCAAGTAAAACCGAAAACTCCCTGAAATTCGCCAGTTATGGTAAGCTAAGCAACCATAACTCGCGCCACCACCGTGCACTGCTAAGAATAACACCCATGACATTAAAGATGACATCACAAATGTCATTGATGACATCACTGATAACATCACATGTGCATTTAAACTTTTCATGAAAAGTCTGTACAAGGGATTCTTATTGTAATGTTAATAAAAAAGTGTCAAGGATCATTGGAATAAATATCATGAGGTACGTAGTGCATTAAGCAATGCATTAATCCAAATAGCATTTCATTATGACGTTTTTTCCAATACACTAAGGTACACATGTAGTAACATAGGCATAGTGTGCGGCAGACATGATGGAGATGCAATATTAATAATCTTGCCATGTTGAATAGTAAAATGATAAACGCTTTCTTATTACAGTTTTGCCTACTGTGAAACATTTAATAGGTACCTAATTGAACCCACTTACTACATTATTGCATTATTGCACACAAAACACAAACAGACAACAACACATACAAATATGAGCACATACAGGGAAAGTGAAGTAAACAAAAAAATAGCAGTATTACCCGACAATCTTCATAACCTAACTGATTATCTTCATGCACAGA
Organism: Ambystoma mexicanum; assembly: GCF_040938575.1. Taxonomy (NCBI): domain Eukaryota; kingdom Metazoa; phylum Chordata; class Amphibia; order Caudata; family Ambystomatidae; genus Ambystoma; species Ambystoma mexicanum. The sequence continues at coordinate 240,306,296 of NC_090940.1, read as the reverse complement.
AATGATTGCTCTGCTTCAAAGCTACTACTTCCCTATGTATAACTATCACATATTGTGACTAAACCCTAAGGAAAGTAGCGTAAGTGCAATGTGTACAAATATGAGCATATCCAGGGAAAGTAAAGTAATAAAAAACAACAGAACTATAAGACAGTGTTGATAACCTTACTAATCATCTTCATACATAGAAAGCATTGCTGTCTTCCAAGTTTGTGTTTTCCCCTATGTATATGTTTCATATGCTATCAGTGGACCCTAAGTGAATTACTGTAAGAACATATTTGAAGTATAATTCTACAAATATAGTACTTTTTGATTTTTTAGTTCCTGACTGTTACTGGCCTAGATATATCAGTGCTTGAAATTGGGTACTCCCTATTTCTTGTTTTTGGGGGGACGACTCTGCAAAATGGGAGAGTAGTACAGCAGAAAAACAAAGAACAAACAGGTCGACTACCCCTTCCTTTATGTCCCTAATTGTCTCCAGGTCACTAGATTGGCAAACTATTCAACTAAAATATAGTTTAGTACAAAACTCCGATCTATGAACATCCAGTTTTTATACATTTTAATATATTTATAAAAAAGACCTATGACAGGAGCCCTCATTAGGACCCAGGCGTTAAGGGGTTTACGGCGCCGTACATAAATGGTGTACATTTCTAAAAACCATAAAGACTACACAGTTATCACATTCATTCTCGTGTCTTTTCAAACACAAAACATAGTACAACATTAGTCTATACATATCAAATGCAAAAACATATGTAAAAAGACAGCAATTCTTTTTGGGACAAATACTTTCTGAAGTTGTGGGAATAAAGATCAACCATCAGTATCTATAATAACTCCCTCTTAAATGAATACATCCATTGTCTAAAGAGAATGCTGTTTCTTCCTTGGTTTATTCTGTACAGCCTCTGTATATTATTACGTAATGTTTTTCCGGGTGTAGCTCAATATTGCAACTCATATAGAACACCCGTCTGGTATAGATAGGTGGAGAAAAAGGAACATTTAATAACAATTCCCTTTTATTTTATCGACATATGTTTCGGCCGTCTAGACTCATACAGTGCACTCTCGAATGCTGTTGGTCTAGCATGGGCCGTCTTCAGGACAATGAAACTGGTTTTTACAAGAATGCTATTCTTCCCAAATGCGATGCTTCTTAGCTTTCGATCTGTAGTTCACTATAATTGCTTCGAGACGTTAAGGAAAAACATCCATCTGGCAACTTGGTAGATATTTAGTCCAGATTTTCTGGTCTTACACCACACCTTTTAATTCTTCCAGATGACAGGATTTATATGATTATTGTCTTCGTAATTATTTTCTTCATGGCAGTCCTCGCTGATACTGTCCGAAGTTATCTTTCCAAAGCACTTTGGGGGCCGCTCACGTTGCGGCCCTTTCAATCTGTGGAACATCGCTCTGGTGCTCTTTTTCTCTCGTGTCGTCTCTAAACTCAAAGTTGAGTTTAGAGACGACGTGTTTTGGAAAGATAACTCCTCATCACCCCTCACCTCCCCAGAGATTATTTGATAAGTTTGACAAGTGCAACGTTGTGCTTTTTTAATATGTTTTTACCACAAAGACAGATCCAAGATTGCAGGAGTTTCCAAAAATCTGACCCTCTTCACGCTTTTCACCATCCAATCAGCAGGCGCGTCCGATGTCCGCGGACACCACGTTGCCCTCTAAGCCAATCGGAGTGAACAGGGAAGTGTGTCTGCAGAGCGGACATAGATATCAAACATTTTTTGAGACCCACTTTTTGGTCATTTTTTAAAAAAGTACTGGATGGATTTTCACCAAATTTACAAAAGCACACTTTCGGTACAAAGCCGCCGCTCCTGGCGCAAACCTGGTGACAATCTGTCTAGCGGTTTGGGCTGTAGGCGTGAGCAAGATTTTTTCTCTATTCAGTCTATGGGAAAAAAGAAATGTTGGGACCCCACCTATAACTTTGCCCCCCCCTTGAACCAAACCTCACCAAACTTTGAAAAAAATTGAAAGTGGCCCATATTTTTTTTTGCAAAGTTTGGTGAGGATTCCTCCAGGGGTAGCGAAGTTATAAGCCACCCAAAAAGTGCTCTTCCTATGGGTTTAGCAGTTTAACCATACCTACATGGCCGCTACCGCACGCCATTTAATACATACTGAACCACGGAAAACAATACTCATCTGTTATTGACAATGTGGGCAAGAATTTGTAAAGGCTCAGCATGCTATTTAGGTATTGGAAAAGTCCAAAATTCCCACTTTGGTGTAGGCCAGGGCTGTCCAACTCCAGGCTTCAAGGGCTGTATCCTTGTTAGGTTTTCAGGATACCCCTTGATATTCATGAGGTAAATTTGCATAGAATGATTCTAAATGTATGGAAATCTTTCCTCAAGAATTTTAATGAGAGACATTCTAAAAAGCTGTCAGAATCCTGGCCCTCGAAGCCTGGAGTTGAACAACTCTGGTGTAAGTGGCCAGTCCAGTTTGACAGGAAGTGACACCAACAGTAGTCCAGAAAGGGGTAGGTGTGAGAGGCTTGTAGAATAGTAAGCTACACTAAAATGGATGCAATTAGATGAATACAATACAAAGGGTGCAGTTGTAGGGATGTGGACTCAGGGAATTGCCATAATTAAGTCTATTTATCTTCCCTTCTTTTAGCAGTAGGAAAAGCAATTGTTCATAATGTTTGCACTCTGTCATTATATAGGGCCTCATTACGAGGTAGGTGCCACGGAATGAACAGTGGAATGAACAAGGGAAGATAAATAGTTAGTATTCCGGGCTGCCCTATTACAAGGTCCTTACCGGGTCCCGCTCTGGAAGGCCTGGTCAGACCAGACGTCCTTAGCGGGACCCGCTAGCAGACCAGGATGCTAACAATGGGCCCGTCATTAACGGGCCCGTTGTTAGCATCCTCCCCATTCCCATTGAGCCCTATGGGGGCTCAGATGGGGATGTACCGGGTCCGGGTCCCGTGAAAGGGATTTACCGGGCCCTCCAAGGTCGGAATGGCCCGGTAAGTCCCCTTTTGTGGGACTCGGACCCTGTACCCGGTATGGGGGTAGCCATGCCGCTAAAAGCAGCATGGCTACCTCCATGCTCGTAATGAGGCCTATAGTCTGAGATGGACACTGAACATTGAATTCCCCATAGCCTAGTTTAGTTGTTCTTCTAGAGTGAAGAATAAAGTATAGCTGTTGCAAAAGCTGCTTTATGAAATTTAATTTTAAAAAAAGTGTCTCAAGATCCCCGTCTTCACCAGCCCCATAAGCTTTACCCAAGTAGTACTTAGAAAGCACAAAAAGAAATGAGTTTAGTCTTCAATACAAACTACATTAGATGAACAGTAGTGTGGATCAGGATATTCTACTCCTCAATCACAGATCTAGGACAGGGGTCTGTAACCTTTGGCTTTCCAGATGTTTTGGACTAAAACTCCCAACAGCCCTAGCCAGCATAGTCAATGGAGAGGGAACATAGCAGACATAGGGCCTCATTACGAGTTTGGCGGTAGCCGTGCCCTTAATAAGGGCCTGGCTACTGCCAAACTCGCTAGTGGCCCCAGGACTCGCGAATGAGCCATTACTGGCCAATTACGAGATGAATGGGCCGGTAATTTCCCATTCGTGGGTGCCAGTTTGGCCGGCCTCCCGATCCCCATTCTGCCCCATATGGGGGTTGGGAGCATAGTTGCTCCGGCACCGTTAATAACAATGCCAGTGCAATCATGAGTTCTGCTTGCGGGTGCCGGTCTGCACGCCTGGTCAGACCACGTGTGCAGTCTGGCACCAGCAAGTAGAACTCGTAATGTGGTGGAGAGGTAACAACGGCGCCGGTAGCACTACTGGCGCCGTTGTTGCCGTTCCGCCACATTCGTAATGAGGCCCATAGTCCCAAACACCTGCAGAGCACAGTATACATGCTGCTGCCCAAGAATCTCTGAAGATGGTCTTTGGCCATTCTGCAATATTTAATCAGAACAACTAATGAATATATGGCCCTACATTTTATTTGTAACATTATCCCTTCCTCACCTTCAATTCTTGTCTATCATGTAGAGGAAGTTACACAGTGGATTTTACTCTTCCCTACCTCCCCCCCCCCCGCTCCCGCATACACCCCATTCATTCCCCTCGTTATGCTTGTGATAGAACCTCTCACCATTCTACACACCCCACCTGCCCACTTACCTTATCAGAATGCCTGCCACTACCCTCCCCTCTAACCGTTCACTCCCCAGTCCCCACGACCCCTGCCCACTCAACGACCCCCTTTTACCCACTTACCTGTCGCCTACTCCTCGGCTGGCCTGGCACATGCTGTTCCCTTTCGCTTGCCATGTGTCCCAGAGAGGTTGTTTCACATTGGATAACATCCCCTTCAGAATATCAGGCGAAGGCTGAATGCATACATGACCCCTTTCAGGCCTCATTTTATGATAATCGATATCATGACTATTAATTCTGGAATTTGGGAATATTTGATTGGTTTCAGCCCTCGTGAATTGAAAGTGACTAGTTTCCATTTCCATAAATGATTGTGACAGAGATAATGGCAACACTGTTAGCCCCGTCCTTGTGCAGCACGAGCTAAATTACAGAAACTGCACCGGTGTAGTTGAAAGGTTGCCTGGTACAAGCACTAGGGCAAAGCTAGCCATATTTCTAACATATTAGAAAACCATTGCAACATGACAGGTGCAGAATGTAATGGCATAAGCACCAGGGAACACTGCATTTTTTGCACCAGGGCAGTTTTCCTGAGTTCTAATACGGAATGGTATTAGCACGAGTGCAGACTTTGCCCTGATGCAAAAATGCATGAAAAATGTATCTTCGTTCACTACAGCAATTTTTGCACTGGTGCATATGCCATGCCAAACTGCACGTGCCATGGTGCTATGGTTTTCTAATATGTTCCTTTGTTTTTATAAATAGGGCAAACCTTGACACAGTGCTAATATTGTGCAGCTTTGCACTTGCACCGGTGCAAAGCTTCTGTAATCTTTCCCCGGGTGCATTAAATGCCGAGCCATCATACTGGCACCAAACATGCAATTGTTAATTGAGATAGCTCTGGGGCCTTCCTATAACTAGGAAGCAAATAAAACATTTCAAAGCATTCTTGACTGCTCTGTTGGTCAGAATGTATTAGATTTTTAGTGGTAGTTTTACGAGCGAGCTTGGGGGTTTGTTACAAATTATTGTTCAGAAATGGGAGAAACTGCAGTTTGAATGCTCTTCTGGACTATTTTATTACTTTGGATATTATCAGTTATAATTGTCCATTTGTTTCCATTCGGGCTCCTGCTATATTTGATAATGATTACAAGGCCAATGTAACAAAAAAGTATACATTATATGTCTAAACTTTAGCATGGAAGGAAATGGATCTGAAAGCCAGTAAAATCCTGTTTCCGCCGAAATATCAGCAGCGCAGATAATTATTTTTCAGGCCCCATATTGTAGGGGTGCACAGTAGTGGTTCGTTCTCATGTGATTGGTGTGTGTTGGGAATCTTCAGTAAAGATTTCCCACATACACTTGAAATATCAATGCATGCCCAGATTCACACACAGCCCCCGTATCAATCAGTGATCCTTAGATCCTGAGCCAAATATGCATCGTCCCTGTGTAAAAATCAGTGCAAACTCGGAATTTGCCATCACTCTTTCATTCTTATTCTATCGAACACGTTTCAGCCATCACTTAGCTATTCTCAATACCCATGCTCCAAATTGTCCAATCACTGAGTAATCATGTTCTGCACCTCAGTCCTGTCCCATTCCACTCACTGTCCCAGTGCTGTTCCTTGTCACCCATTTCCCAGTTCTGCGCCATGTCACTCTCATTGCCCCGCTTTGTCGCAATGTCCATTTCATCACCCCAAAATGTCTCCATTGCCCCTGCCCCTACACACAACCACAGGGAGACAACAACATTTTTGGTAGACATGTCTACTTTGTTCCTTGTCCTTAGATCCCAGTCCTCATTGGCTCCGCTGGTTGTGTTGTACATGTGAAAACGAGAAACAGGGAGATATAGGCCAGTCACACTTACATCCCTAGGTATCTCCACCATTGCCATGTAAATTATCTGTAACCATGTGAAGCACAACAATAACTATGTAAATATCTCTAACCATGCCAAGCACAACTACAACTATGTACATTTTTCAAATGTCTGTGTCCATGGCAAGCGCCCAGATGCCCTAGGGCCAGGCCCCGCTATATAAATGAAATCTAAACTAAACTAAACTAAACATTGCTCTAAAAGGCTTATTGGATGCACAGCACAGGCCATCACTATGAATGTCAGAGAGACCCACATGCACATTATTGGCTGTGGCTCTATGTCGCCACCATGGGTATGCATGGACTGCAGCTTTGCAAACTCCCATGTATTGCTGGGAACCATTTCAATCTTGCCCTCTCCATAATGGGTCAGGGTCACTTCCCCTTTTTCCAATAGGATTGACCACCACTGTCCTCAGGTACTGGCTTCATATCCCATGTTCAGTCTCATATGTCAATGTAGAACCATAACATAACAAATAAATCTTCATAATCGAGGGTCAGCTGATATGTCCAATTTCAGCCTTCTATGGCCAGGTACAGCCATTGCTTGCTCATCCTTCGTCGTGCACACTATGGTATTTCCATTTAAGCTCAATGACTACCATCACATGCCAGCGGCTGCCATCATAGTACAGGGACATACTCATAAGCCTGATATTGATATGTTTCTCCTAGATTAGCCCGTAAACATTTGCCAAGATACCACCTTGCAAGGTCAAGTATACCCTCCCCAGGAGACGTAATGCCTCACCTGGGCAGTAATTGACACCGTACGTCCAGCCGCTCATGCCCAGGTATTGCCATCCTATGCCATTTTGAAGCTTGTATGCCGAGGTTTCCGCTATCATGTACCAGACACAACTATCAAAAGCCAGGTGAAGCCCCAAAAGGTCATGAAACAGGCATACGTTTCCAGAGATTGACAAATATTCCCAGATAAATGCATCATTGGCAGGTACTTAAATCATTTGCCATAGTATAGCTTCTATTAGTGCAGGTCGTCTCATTTGCTTGGGGGCAGGTGTAATTCGCCAAGCTATTCATAACATGGCTAGGTACATCATCACATGCCCAGGTTTTTCCTAACATTCACAAGTGCAGTCGCACATGTGCAACTCACAGCACCCACTCCTTAGCCCATATTACCTTATGACAGAGCAAGACCAGTAGACTCTTGCACAGTGGTCGAAAAGTACAAAAAGAAGTAGTGGAACTATTTTCCCAGCTAGACTTTCCCTGCTTCCCACAAACCCCATCGCCATGCCCCCTCCAATGCCAAAATCCTAACCCCCAAACAAACACACCTGCTGGTTAAAGGAATGTTCAGGGCAGCACACTGAAGTGCACGTTTAACCATCTTCCTACACTTTTATGTTAAAAGTAAAGCCTTCTGGAATGGTTTCTTTTTAAAATAAAAATAATGGTATAGGAAAATAAATTCAAGTAGAAAAGCACTGCTCATAACCGTTGCCAGCCCCCCCCCGCCCCCACACTTCGTCCACTGCTCTTGGAGGCTATGGGCAGGGGATGGTGATCAACCATAGCTTACTCCTTTAGCAGAGAAAAGGGAGTTTAAACTCCTCTACGCTCTGCTGCTACCTGCCAGACCGAATGAGGGAGGCCATGGGATCTGCACAACATACTTTGCAATGTTGGATGTGCCACATGCCCCCTGGATGGGAAACAAAGCAACGTCACTATTGTTCCATGTGCCTTGCCCTTCCTGTCGACACTGTCTATTCCAGTAACCTTGGCAGAGGAGAGAAGCATGCAGGTCAATCCGTTGACAAATATGAACTGCTATATAATGGTCTGTTTCATTAAGAGGGCACCCCAATATAATATTCCCTGACATACAACCCCACCCCACATATCTGGGAACAAGAAACAGGCTAATTTTAAAATCAAAATTTTGTTTCATTAAAATAAAATGAATGCAAAGATGATACCCAAGCTTAATACAGCGAAGTGACCAAAATATTATAGTCAGTTTGGCTACAAAAGCGAACCTGCCTGCGCAATTCTCGATAATTCTCACACACATACATCATTTTACATAATCAGATCTATATATGTTTAATTCTGAATAGCAATAGGCACTATTAGTAATTCTGGTTGGTCACTGTATCAAAACTCCCTTTGCTTTACTTCAACACATTTTTAATTCAAACATAAAGTTACATGACAAACTATTGACATACATTTGTTTCGCACAATAACACTAACAGATGCTAGGATGAGACAATTCCTGTCTACATCACATTTCTCATGTAAATGTGGTCTCTTTGTGCTGGTATGTGTGTGCAATTTCAAAATATGTTGAATTAAGTTGCATCAGAATTCTGCAAGCTTTGGGTTATGGATGCAGTGTTATCTACTCAGAATCATACATATTTTTGGTTCACCCACCCAACGTGGGAGAATGGTTTTAGGATTTTGTTAAATAGGTATGCATGCCTCTCCCTGTTCTCCTCACAAAAAGAGTTGCAGTGTGCACCTTTAAGAATGAGGGGTATATGGGATGTACCTTATCATTGTCTATGGGAGTAGAAGTGACAAGATTAAACATGCTCTTATTTCTCAATTCAGTTTATATCTATGGGCTTTGCAGAACACATTATCAAGTACATTTTCATTAGGCTATGGTAGAACTGTTTTTGGACCATAACTCAGTTTGTTATCATTACGATTTGGGCGGTATGTGAAGAAATTGGCAGTAACTGAGTTACTGCCAAATTTACCACTACGCTAAATTATAAGGTTGGGTTTTGAGTGGAGGATTTACCTCCAGCAAAAACCTGGAGGTAAATATCCCCACTCAATGCAAAAATCAGCAGAATTACCATGGCAGTAAGTCTTCCATGGTAATTCCACAAAAAAGCCCCATTGGCTCCAATGGACCCAAAATAAATGGGGAATTACACCACCCCCACCACTTGTAATCATGCAGAAATTCCACCTGACCAAGTGGCGGTAACAGTAATTTGTTTTCGGCGTATTTATCACTGAATTATTGCCTTACTCGTAATGAGGCCCAGTGTTGACTGTAACTGTGAACATACTTTGGTGATAGTTCAATGAGATTATAATTTACAAAGGATTACAAACATACTGCATGGAAATGCTATTTTAATCATTAGGTGTAAAAAGCTGAGAAATGTATTTTTGGTTTAGGTTGAAATGTCTTCTCACTTGATTTTACGTGCAGTGAGAATGCACTGTTCCTTTCCCATTACAAAATCAATATATTTGTTGTATCACTATTTCCAGACAAACTCCCTTTCTTGACCTAGCATACAAATAATGTTAAAGAATGTATGTAATTTCTCGTACTCACTTTGAAATCATACTTACCTCTTTTTAGGATCAGCAAGGCCCCTCTCAGATTGGAAATCTCCCAGTGAGTAAGACCCCTTCTGATCTGCTTTGAAGAAGTTAGAATTGCCCGAGGTTCCCTTCTCTGCACATTCCCTCTTAGACAGGGTTCATCTCCATAGAACAGAAATCCTACATTCTGCAGCCCTTAGATTGGCCTCTCTGAGTAATCAATAATTATACTAATAATACTAAAAATAATAATACATATTATTATTATAATAATAATATTCATAATAATAAGATGTCTGCATGCTCCCCATTTTTAATCTAGAAATATGCTCACAATTTGTCATTAATGAAACTGCACCTCTTAACTAGTGAAGTCCTTCCATTGGCATGTCCAACAGTAAAACACTCCAAGGAACAAACACCACCAATCTACATTAGAGATTCATGTTTCTTGGCATGTCACCAGAAAATTAAGTGTGGGCTAATATTCTCTTAATACTTCTGACTGCAAGATCCTTTTGATTCCATATTTTATGGTAGCAATTTGCTACGTTGATGAGATATGGATTTCTATAATCCCAAAGTGTGGAGATGTGACACAAATTTTTGGCATATTTATTAATCATTTTTTAAATTTGTATCATTTTATTTAAATAAAGAGTGATCCCACGATAACAACACACTCTTTGGGTTTTCTTGAAGTCACATAGTTCCAAAATTAGAGATAACATTTATTTGTGTAAGTAAAAAGTAATTGCAAATAATGGATGCATTTTAAACTGCAAACAGGATCTTGCACTTCAGTAAAATGACTCATGTAAACAAGATGGCCTCATTACGAGTCAAGCGGAATGGGTTAACGGGATCCGCTAATGGGTGCAGACCCGTTATTCCCATTTCGCCTGATTACGAGGTCCCCTCGCGGGACCCGGTAAGGACGCCTGGTAAAACCAGGCGTTGTTACCAGGTCCCGCGAGGGGACCAGGGAGCTAACAACGGGCCGGTCGTAATCGGCCCATTGTTAGCTCCCTCTCCCATTCCCATTGAGCCCTATGGGGGCTCGAAGGGAATGGGGAAGATTCGGGCCCGGCTTCCCTGAGGGAGGAATTACCGGGACCTCCAAACTCGGAATGGCCCGGTAATTCCCCATTCAGGGAACCCGGACCCGATTTTGGAGGCAGCCATGCCGCCAATAGCGGCATGGCTACCGCCAAACCCGTAATGAGGCCTTATGTAATTATTTCACACAATGTTTGATTTAAAAAAGATGCCAGGTTCTCTTTCTTCTGCTTTAGACCCAGCAGATCACAGGCTTAATTGTGAGGTGAGACAGAGTTCAAATTAGCCATTTTAATGCAAGACATTTATTTTGAGGCTCAGCAATGAAAACTAACAGGCTTCAGCCAGCAGGTGTTATTTATAAATCACACTTCAAATCTCAAGTTGCTGGTATTTTACCTATTCTTTTAGAATCATCTTGAAGGTTCCTCCCATGAGAGGGGCAAGTTTTCTCTGAGGTGAAACTCAGGACAGCTAAACATCAGCCCTAGTAGGGCTGAGATTGACAGCAAGTGTTATTCAAGTCAATACAAACAAGTATTTTCCCTTTATTTGTATTGTATGGTATTATTTAAACTCCACCATATTATTATACATTGGTACAATGATCTGACAGTGGCTGGAGAAGGAAATCAAATGTTACATTAGAGAACACTTTGCATACAATGATCTTCCCTATTGGCTTACCTTCATGTATATAGTAGGGAAACTGCATACGTGTGTCATTTAGAATTCTTGACAACATCCTATGACAGGACTTTTGTCATTTAAAAAATATATATATTTGCGGCACCAGCTGTGCTCTCTTGCTTATTTAATCATATTTCTGACCCCATATGGCCTTTTTTGTATTTCTGATATAACGTTCCATGACTTGCAAGGAATTAAATTTCAGCACAACCTGCTGTTGATTTAAAGTTATTCAAAACTCAGTTCACATGAGAGTTACTGTTAGATGTGTGACTCCATGCAAAATGTGGGATGCTGTCTTTCAGTGGAGTAGACAAGTACTGGTATACCACAAGTACACCTATGTCGTAGTAGCTGGTGAGAGGCGCATAACATAAATGAAGAAACGTATTTTTGAGTCACCTATCTCGCTTAAACTTTAAAAAATCTCCATTTGTCTTTGATTCTTCCAACACTAAGCCATCTGCCTCACATTTGAAAGAAGCAATGCAGTTTGCTATCAGTTGGATATTGCGATAGAGTTTTGGGTCCCATTTATCTTCAAAATCCCCTATTCACGGTCTGGCTCCATGTTAGAGACTAGAAGACTACTATAGAGACTTGGTAGTGACCAATGGGCAGGGATGCACAATGTAAACTTATAAAAGACTCTTAAGTTGTCCTGATTCCTTATACTTGTATCATTATACTGTTCAGCACAGGCCTAGTTGCTCTAAATCCAGAGTAACACTGGAGATGCTGGTACAACCCTTAATGGCACACAGCTCACCGGAAAAGCATTTAGTTTGCTGCTGTCCCATCTGGCCATTTCAGTACTGCATATTAAAAAAATTGTTCATGATGTGATGTGATTTCGGAATTTTCACGGGGCAGGAAGGATGTGCTAAAAGTATTACTTTTTTAATATGAAAAGCAAATGGAAAATGGGATTAAAAAAGCAAAAATCCACCAAATCGCTACACTGACTTATAGGAGCCTTTTTAAAACAGTTTTGGATTTATGAATGGACTTTTTACAAGCACGTGTGTGCTTCTAAAAAGATGATTAAAAAATAATGAGTTTCTATTTTTGGCTCTGCTTGCCCATAACCATGTCTTCAGTTGCTAGGAGCTGGCATCGTTTTCTTTGGTGTTTCAGCTTCAGCTATCCTTCTCGCATCCTCAGATCTTCTCAATCTTCTTTTTCTACATACATTCTGGTCTGAGGTTCTAATCTCTGCTATGCCAGCCTGTGCAATCAGCACCTTGTTCTCCTTCCTAGGGTGTTCTGAGGCTGCTCTCAAGTTGATCCTATGACTTCTCTATATCTTGTTTTTGGGGTTTATTACATGTGATATTCAGTGGCTATTGATGAGTCTTACATTACCTCATCTTTTTAATGGCCAATTAAATGTAATTTCGAGTGCAAAATGCTGAGCCTTACATTTATTCTCCACCCCACTAATGTGGCTGCCATATCATATCTTGTTTGCTTATTTGTCATTTTTATTTGTATAAAATGTCACTAGATAATTGGGCCCTAGTTGGACTTATGTTTTCTTATCAAACATTTTACCTTATTCTTGTTTCCTGTCTGCTGGTTGTCATCATATTTGTTAAAAACGTTCCTATATTATTTGGATCCTGAATACTACCCTTATCTGTATAGATCCTCCATCCTCCATCTTTTGTGGCTAATTGATCCAGGAGATTATAGAAGGGACTCTTTCCAAACTTGATATTTCCTGTGTGCCAGCAGATTGTAAAATAACCTATTGTGCCTTTCAATTACTGAAAGTAAAAAAAGATGGCTTTTTATTTACCTGTTAGGACTTTCTACATAATTGAAACCTTAATATATGTATTTAACTAATATTCTCTATAGGCAGGCTCTTTCTAAGTGCTTAAAGAGGTGTCTATGTGTGTGAATTGAATGCATAGCTACTTGAGATCTTGTATGGCACTATAGTAATGATATATGTATCTAGTGAATGCATAGCTACTTGCGGCCTTTAGTTTGTGCTTCAGTAATGATATATGTACCTATAGTGACTTCATGATCTTAGTACATTGCTATCTTTATAAACCCTACTGTTCTAAACTGGGTCTTGCCAATTGATATGTGAGTGTATGCATACAGTTGTCACATGGGTTGGAACCTGCTCTCCAACCTTGACTCCAGTACCCTCTGTGTCCTCATCTTACTTGATCTCTCTTCTGCCTTTGACATGGTCAACCATGCCACCCAGCTCAACTGTCTCTGTTATAACCTGGGTATCACTGATCAGGCCTTGGCTTGGCTGACCTCTTTTCTATCCGATCGACACTCCCAGGTCCAACTTGGGTCCTTCCTCTCCTCTATCTCTCTCACTACCTGTGGTGTTCCCCAGGGGTCTAACCTCTCTCCCTGGCTGTTGAACCAATACCTTGCACTTCTTGCTCAATGCATTGCTGCTCTCTGCCCCAACTTTCAGTGCTATGCGGACGACACTCAGCTCATTTTCAGGCTCCCTTGCACCACCTCTTCTCCTTCTTTCATCTCTGACTGTCTTTCTTCTATCCAGGAATGGTGTGCTGCCAACGATCTATGCCTTAATGCTAGTAAGACTGAGATTCTCCTCATTGGCACACCTACTCCCTCCTTTCCTGTTGCTCTCCGGCTGGCCTCTCTTGGCCCTCTTCCTTCTCCCATCTGTGAGGCTAAAAACCTTGGGGTCATCTTCGACTACACTCTCTGCTTCTCTCCACACATCACTACCAGCTGCACCTCCTCAGGGGTATTATTCCTTAACTCTCCTTGCCCCAGAAGCTCACTGTCTCCAGAGCTCTGGTTCTCTGCAGGCTGGATTACTGCAACAGCCTCTTTCTAAATCTGCTTGCTTCTACTCTCCGCCCTCTACAACTCATCCAGAACAGGACTGCGATACTTGTCCTTGGCCTCAAGCCCTGGGATCATATCTCTCCAGGACTGAAATCTCTGCACTGACTCCCAGTGGCTGTGAGGATTAAGTTTAAAACCCTCAGCATTGTCCACAAGGCCTTCTAGGGCCTGGGGCCTCAATACCTTCAACTTTCTCTTCCTAAATATCTTCCTTCTCAAGCTCTTCGCACATCCGTCTACAACTCCATCAGGGTCAGTCACTTCTACAAGCAACCAGTTGGTGGTAGATCTCTCTCTTCGGCTGGGGCCTCCCTCTGGAACAGCCTCTCTGAAACTTGAGGAGAACGATCTCTGGTTCTGGAAGCACCTTAAAACCTTCCTCTTTGCTTCTGCTTTCTCTCGTCCTCTCCCCTGCTGAACTCCTGACAGAAACTGCACTGGTCACCTGGCTACCGTCTGATCTCGGGCCCAGGTCCTCATCCCGCCAGGAGCACACCTGCACTGCCTCCCGGCCAACTCCTGCACTTGGAGGCTGTTCCTTTATCACTACAGCCCCAATAGCTCTCAACACTTTGTCTGCACTTACCCTTGCACTTGTCACTAGCTGGCTGCACTTTTACCTATTGTTTTATTTATTTTATTTATTCTTTACTGTTGTTCCTATGTATTGCACTGCCCACTCCCCTTCACCCACACTTACCCTCTCCCCCAACCCCTGCACTTGTGCAATCTCAATGTCACCTGGCCTAGTAGGATCGTTTGTTCCCTCTCCATTGCCTCGTCGTGCCTTGAAACACTTGTGTATAGGCGTGTTATAAATGCCTTATCATATCATATCATGTCCAGATCGCAGCACCTCATAGACATTTTAGATTGCGAAAAATATACTGAAATATGGAGAATAAGTACAGGACAGTGGAGGGGGCTGGGAGGTGCTTCATAGATGGGAATAATTGGTGGAAGAAGGAAAACACATTGGCGGAATTAATTAGAAGCTTTGCAATAGAATCACGTAGGATGTATTATATATACATAATAGTTATAAGATGAAGTAGTGCTGTGTTTAAGAGTGGCCTGAACCCTCGCAGGCCGTGTTTGAAGACACAGAACAATGAGGCGTCATCCCTCGCTTCACCATCACATTCCGATTCCCAGATGCCGCAAGGAACATGCACATACCCCCACATCAGTTAGGCCATTGAAGAAATTAGGCAGAAATGTGTGCAGCTGAATAGGTGAAGGGCTGTGGCCCAGTACCAAGGTCATATTCCTGGGAGTTGATGCAGAGGTATTGGGTTGCCAAAAAACAAACCAAGATTTAAGGCACTAGCACCCACCACCCACCCCAGAATGATGGTCATTCTATTTGAACTACCAGATGTGCAGGGAAATGGGTCCTAAATCCTTTGCTAACTGGATTGATTAGTGGGACACTAGGTTTACTCTCGCAGAGTAGAACTGATAAAGGGGAAATCAGAGAACAATGTAATCTATGATTTGTGCCAGGGACAGCTAAGAGTGATGCCCATATAGTCGGGAGGGCATGATGAGGTTGCCGACGTGTCTGGGATGAGAAAACAGCTGCTTTGTTAGCAGTAACCAGTCTGATCTCAAGGTTGTCTGCTGAGTTCATGTTGATAACCAGTTGATACCACGTGGTTAGTATGAAAGGTAGGATGGTGCCAATTGAATTTAACCAATTGCTTTGCAGCATTCAAAGATGAACGAGGATGTTACCCACATGTTGTGAAGTCGGAAAAGAAGACAGTGGAACCAATTGAAAAATGAGCTATATGTAATCATTAGCTTGTACATATGCGGTAGCCAATGAGAGTGGGGGATTAACACTGTGATTAACACTATATGTTAAGTGCGTCATGAGTGATGATTTTTGTGTTTATAACCTGAATCTTGTACGAAGGATGAGAGAGGACTCCATGGCAGTGTCTTTCTCGAAAAAGGGTGCACCTAGCCTTTTTCCCTAGTGGGTTTTATTTTCTTGGTCTTTTCGCTGCTGAGTTGCCCTACAGATGTATGCTGTACAGAACTCTAATTACTCAGTTGTCCTTATATACCCCTGCTTCTGGTCAAAATGCTGAATGTTGAGGTTCCAAAGCTTATGTCTACCCCAGAAAAAAATGAATACATGACCGTGGGTTATCAGCCAGCTCTCGGGATGCAGTGGGTTCAGCGGTGCATTCAGCAGGAGAACTCCACTCTTTACATATACAAAAAACCTCAGCAGACATTTTAGATTCAAGGGTGACTGGATTGTGGAGAAAAGTCTTCTTCTTCCACTTCCACGTCAAAGGTTGCCTATAAGGCTGCAAAGTTTGTGTATTTTCGTCTTCCACTTGATGGTAGTATAATAACTTCTCAGGTGTTTCAGATAGTTCAGTTTAGTTCCATTATATCTGGATTGTCAATATAACTTGAGAGAATTTGTGTCTTTCGGTGAGCAGGATGTTGTAGAGGAGCAGCTGAATGCCTCTGCAGAAAGTCCCGCCCCCGATCCTTCGTATATGTTGGAAGCCAGAATCACGACATGCACAACACCAGTGATCATGCCTATTCCACAGAGAGTCTTTGAGAAAAGTTATCCATTGAGTAAACCCTATCTGATGATGCCATATTGGGGCATTATATGCATTGCAAATACATATCTCAAGGTTGCATCTTAAGAAACGTCCACTGATATTCTTACTTTCAATTATTGCCTGTGTGCTTAGCAGCAACATCACTTTGCCTCCTAAATACCATATTCCTAGTCCCACCAATCACAATATCCAGATGGACTCTACTTTACCCATGCATGAACCTATAATTTGCCTTCCTTAAAATAAGGTATGAAACCAGAGAACATCGTTACCATTGATACTATACACACTAGAATAACAAATAAACATGCCATCAGTCTCCCCAACCTCTTTGAGGACCTTATCATGAATTTCCTATGTGCAACAGAAACCCTGTTTACCAGTAAATACACTTTCAGAACTAAGAAGGCGAGACCAGTGACTGAGGCAAGAGAAGGGAAGTGGGGACAGAGAGAACCGCTGAAGTGCCACAGATGCACTTGCGCGAAGCACTTGGCCAACGACAGAGAATGTCCTGCAAGAGACAAAGGGCCTCATTACGACCCAGGCGGTAAGTTACCGCCTGGGTCATACCTTTACCACCATGGCGTAAACTACGTTTACGCCATGGTGGTTGGCGGACTTACCGCCCCATTCCGAGGTGAGTGGGGCGGTAAGTCCCCATTAACCCATTTACCCTTCCCCATTCCCATTTTTGCCCCATAGGGCATAATGGGAGTGGGGAAGGCGTTAATTACGCCACCGTAAATTACGGTGGCGTAATTAACAATAAGGTCCCTTAGCGCGATGGATTTTAACACCTGCTAAAAGCAGGTGTTAAAACCTCCATGGCGCTAAGGGACCTCGGAATCAGGCGGTAAGGGTCGGCGCTGTTTACGCCGCCGTAAACCCCTTACCGCCTGGGTCCTAATGAGGCCCAAAGAGTGCTCAGTGTGCAAGAAATTTGGACACTTCTCGCTGGTATGAAGGTGGCGAAATAAAAAGGTTACGAACGTTTATGCGGATTACAACACTGAAGGAGAGTCCTCATCCGAAGAAGAAGGGAAGCCCACAGTGTTAATGGTGAACAGCCATGAGCCAGGAGAGAGAAGCCCCACTTTGCCATCAGAGTGAACGGCATGGAGACGAGAGTTATGGCAGATTCAGGGTATGACCATACTGCCACTTCGCACATACAAAGAAATTATGTGCACCGAAATGGTTGAAGTTCTCAGCACCCGCCACAAGTCCACAGTGTTTGGAGGTGCATCCATTGACCTATTAGGATACATCAAAGGAAGGGTAGAGTTGAAGGGGAGAGAAACCACCACAAGAATATATTTCAGCCAGGAAGGCCCAGCAGTCCTAGGATTGGGACGATCAAGCCAAACTCAAAATCAAACTAGAACCCAGCGCGGAAGATCAAGTATTAACGGTCAGTACAAGAGGAGCGCCGGTTGTCAAAGAGGATTTCCAAGCTGTTCTCGGAAGGGCCAGGAAAAATTAAGAACTTTGTACATAAGATACTACTCAAGGCAAATGCAGTCCCCGTAAAACTTAAAGTGAGGCCTGTGCCAGCGACAGCCGGAGACGTACTCAGATCCCAGCTCGACAAAATGGGGAAGGAAGGCACCATTGAAGAGGTGGAAACCTCAGAGTGCCTGAGTCCTGTTGTCCTTATCAAGAAACAAAACTCACAGGACTTAAGAGTATGCATTGATCTTTGCAGTCTCAACCTGGAAGTGATCTCAGATAGCTACCCCCTCCCAAGAATAAATGAACTCATCCTCATGATGAAGGAAGCCAGAGTGTTCTCCAAGTTAGATATGAGGGATGCGTATCATCAAATTCACCTGCACAAAGACTCCAAGCCACTGACTGCATTCATTATCCGATTTGGCTCCTACCAGTTCACCAAGATGCCCTTTGGCCTGTTGTCTGTGGCATCAGCGAATGGTGGACTTGTTACTACGCGAAATAGGAAATGTGTCCTATTTCCAGGACGATATCTACGCCCCCGATGAACATACACATGAAGTCATTCTCAAGAAGGTCCTCACCAAACTACATGATGCTGGAGTCAAGCTGAGGTATGAAAAGTGTGTCTTAAGGGCACGGGAAGTTGAGTATTTGGGGTACAAGATTTCTTCCCAGTGTATAAGCCCTAAACAAAACCTGGTACAAGCCATAATTAAGGCTCCGGAAGCCAACAAACAAGGAAGAAGTGAGGTCATTTCTGGGACTCCCAGAATATTATGCCAAATTCATCCCAAAATGTTCAGAAATCGTGACGCCACTAAGAAACCTACTCAAAAAAGGGACAGTTTGCATGGATGGAGGCCCAGAAGGAGGCCGTAGAGAACATACTAGGGTGCATAGTGGAAGCTCTGTGTCTACAGCCGTTCAATCCTGAGTGGAGTACAGTTATCACCACGGATGCCAGTGCATGTGGTTTAGGCGCAGTACCCACCCAGAAGAAGGGGGACGCAGAACAGGTTGTGGCATTCACCTCTAAAGCCCTGTCCACGGCCGAGAAGGATTATTCCACAGTGGAGAATGAGATGCTGGCCTGCGCATGGGCTGTGGAACCATTCAGGACTTATGTGTGGGGCACCAAATACAAACTGGTCACCGACCATAAGCCCCTCATTCATATGCTCATTCCAGGAGGGACAAAATCATCGACACCCCAGTTGGCACGCATCGCAGCCA
Source organism: Ambystoma mexicanum (assembly GCF_040938575.1). Classification (NCBI taxonomy): domain Eukaryota; kingdom Metazoa; phylum Chordata; class Amphibia; order Caudata; family Ambystomatidae; genus Ambystoma; species Ambystoma mexicanum. Next base: position 240,286,988 of record NC_090940.1, on the reverse strand, counting down.
AGCTGCAGGAATATACTTTCGAAATTAACCACATCGCCGGGGAGCGAAATGCCCAGGTGGACTGCATGTCAAGTCTACCGGAGGACACCACCTTCTTGCAGGATGAATGTATCGTAGCGTCAATCCAAGACCTCAGGGGCCCAGACTTCCTTGAATTAAGCGAGGGGTATTGGAATGAAGAAGACAGTAAAGACCTCACGATGGTGAGACTCAGGGTGTGGGTTTGGAACGGATGGCCAGAAGAAAGGGCGTACCAGAAGGCATGGGGCCGTATTGGAAAGTGGCAGAATAAATTTCAGAGGCGGACGGATTGATCACGAAAGGCGATAAAGTGATAGCACCGGTGGGGATTAGAAAAGTCATCCTATGCAGACCCCACTCAGAGCATCTAGGGAACATCATGACACGGCGAAGACTGAGAGAGGCATACTGGTGGCCTGCCATGGACCAAGAAATTCCCGCAATGACAGAGAGATGTCACGAGTGTCTCAACAGTGACAAGCAATTGAAGACCAGGCAAGCTCCAATGATTCCCATCGAGATCCCTGAAGCAGTGTGGTTCAAAGTGGGGTTAGTTTTTATTGGACCATTGGAGGCAATGGCGCCCGAGCATCGGTACGGCATAGTACTTGTGGACTACCTGTCAAAGTGGGTAGAAGCAGAGTTTGCCCCCAACATCACAACTGCTACGATCATAGAAGTCCTCACATACATAGTTCAGAGGGAAGGTCTCCCCAAAGAGATAGTCACAGACTATGGTGTACAGCTAGTGTCGAGGGAAATGGAGTTATTCCTGCACAAACACAACATAAATTAGAGAAAAGCTGTGCTGTACCATCCCCAAGTGAAGGGACTAGTAGATAGAGACAATAGGTTTATTAAAGGCGCCATCCAACTAGCAACCACTTCAGGTATGGATCCCTTCAAAATAGTGAAGGAGATAATTGCAGCCCACAGGTTAACTCCCAATGGCATCACACAGGTTTCGCCATTTTGAATGATTGAGAGGGAGGAGAGCAGCATCCATACTGGTGCCACCATGGTTGACCAGAGTAAGAGAGGATGACGAAGTAGATACGGCTGAAGTGATGTGGAGGCTGGAAAACAGCAAGGCATGCATGTAAAGATGGAGCGACCAAAGAAGGACGACCCAAGGTCCCGTGTTCAAGGAAGGAGATTGGATCAAAATACGACTACCTAGCAAGAATCAAATGACAGGATCGAAGTTCAGTCAACCAATAAGAGTTATCCATAGAGGGACAAACCACATCCACACTGAAGGTGGCCGCATGTGGAACATGGAGCGAGTAGTAATGTTCGAGAAGCATCGTGAAGCAGAAAGGAAACAAGAGGAACCCAACTCCTGCAAAAGCACTGACAGAGAGGTTACCTCAGAACAAGAACTAGAAGCCACTGTGAGAGAGACTGCGGAAGGAGGAACAGAAGGAGATGCATCAGAGGCCACCCACGAAACGAGTGAGATGCTGGACACAAGTGGCAGGAAAGAAGATTGGCTGAGAAGGCAGCACAGAAGACCGTTGAAGTATAATGACTATGTTATGCAATGAACTTTGCTATGTCATCAAGGGGAGGTGTGTTGGGATCCCGCGAGATCGCGCAGTCTCGCAAGACCTTGCGACTCACCCAGAAGGGCCGGGACAAAAGAGCGTGAAGGAGATTAGAGCTGAGAGTAGTCACGGAGCAGATCAAGCTCCCGGCGCTCCTCACACAGGAGTAGCAGTACTTTGGCTCCAGTGACATTATCCCTTCACTCCACACAGCTCAGTTTATGGCCAGTTTCCCATGGACTAAATGCTGCACTTATTATTATGCTTTGCACTGCTGTTATTGCTGCAACAATAAAGAGTTAAGCTTACTACCCAGGAGCTTCTGTAATATTATTCCACAACAGAAGAGTTTCAGCTTTTTCCTAGAACTCATAGAGTTCTGCTAGTGATGCTAGTCAAACATTTCACAGAAGGCTGCAGGGAGCTCGATTGCTGTATACGATGAGGAAGTATGCAATAGAACACTTTAAAGCATGTGATGCATGAGGAAAACAGGATGCAACGTATGAAGTACGCATGTTATCTGATGAGGTGCGAGTAGGGTTCACTGAAGAAAGTGGGGGTTCCTTTGAACAGGCACCACTATGAGGCTTTTATATTGCTATGTGATAATCATTGGGATGAACAGAGTGGTGAGCAGCAGTAAATCTAAGAAGGAGGCCATTGTGCTGCGGTTGGGCAGTCCCAATTGAGTCTCGGGGAGCCGAAGGTACAGTACACAAGAAGACATTGAGCAGCATGTGTGGTGGTTCATGGAGGTGTTTGCTGCAGATGTTTTGTAAACAGTATGCACCTGGCTAATAAAGTGCAGTAGCCAGGTAAAACACGGCAAGGAATGAGAGACAATGAGTATGCCAACATGTGATGGTTAGTAAATGGGTAAATCTTGAACCTAGTGTGCACAAGATACATGGGGGGGATCAATGAAGCTGTGGGAGTTCAAACACATAACAGGGCGTTAGGTGGAGTGCAGCACATGCAAACAGCCCAAGAGAGTAGGAGAGAAAGAGAGACCGAGACAGAGAGAGAGAAGAGAGAGACACACACACACGCTTGAGTGTGCCTCAAGCAGAAAGTCTGTCTCCAACCAGGAGAAATGAATCAGGGATTCATACTGATTTACCATGTGCCAGAGAGAGTCAGAATAGTGTGGAGACAAGGGAGGTGTGGTCATAACAAAGCAGAGGTTGGGGTAATCAGAAGCCAGGGGTATAGAAAGCAAGTGAGAGAAGGAACAGGCAAAAGGCAAAGAGGGGTCAAGAGCAAAGGGTGAGGAAGGAAAGTGGAGGAGTATAAAGAGGGAAACAGTAAGAGGAGTAATCTAGGCCCAGACCAGAGGAGAATCTTGCGGAGGAGGGCCAGAAGAGGCCAAGGAATAGGATGAGCTTGAGAAAAGTGGGAGATGAGACAAATAAAATTGAGGTGGGGGTGAGGTACAAGGAACTAGAGTGGCACAAGTGTCCACTATGGAGGAATGGATAAAAGCGGAACAAGTACGTAAGAACAGAGAGGCAAGACATAAAGCAATGGAGAGGTGAACTACAGGGAAGTTAGAGTGGGACAGGTAGAGGTACTTACACAGGCTGCAAATCAAGGCTGAGCAAACCAGCAGTAGGAAAAAGGAACAGGAGGGGGTGAGCTTGCTGAAGAGGCTAACAGGCGATATGCTTCTCCAAACCTGCCTCCACTGAGCCACTGAGGTGAGACCCTAGCTCTGCATCCAATAGAGGTGAGAGACCCAATCGCACAGGGCTAAGTACCCCCAATGGAAATTCAGCGGAGCGTGAGAATGGTGATGGACTGTCTCTAGTGTGGGGGGCGAGCCTCTGGCTCCATGTAAGTGGCTAAGCATGTTGAGGCTGCCTCAAGAAATCTTTTTGTCGAAATAAACTCCATGTTCTCTCATGTATGTCCTGTTTTATAATAGGTAGACAAGAGATACCATGCCATTAAAGGTGAATGGGACAGCAAAGAACATATCTCTCAAGGAACAGAAATACTGCTCGAGTCTATTGGACAGATCGAGAAGAAGTTCCCAGACTGGACTGCAGAACAACAATTGAAAGGTGTGTGCATAGACTTTTATCTATTGAAAGAATTGGTGAACTGTTCTCCGAGCTGACTTTCATGTAGATAGGGCATGTTGTAGTTTTAAAAGCAGCTTCATCTTAATGTCACCTTATATTTAAACAAAATACTATCATTACACTGAGACTGCTATCTGCGTAATAACAGTGTCCTTAATACGTAACGGCACAATTACTTACTTGCATTTGTTATCACTCTTAGTCCTATTCTTCCTCTTCATGGTCCTCACTTATTAGGAATACCAAAGAAACCTAGGGGCCTCATTCCGAGTAGGGCGGTAAGGGATACCGGGCACCGGTAAGGAAACCGGTGCCGGTAATCGCTTACCGCCCTACTATGAGGTCCCTTAGCGGGTCCCCCCTTTAATGCCTGGTCTGACCAGGTGTTGTGGACGGGACCCGTTAAGGGACCTTGAAGCTAATAGCGGTACCGCAATTTGCGGTACCGTTATTAGCGCCTTCCCCATTCCCATTGAGCCCTATGGGGGCTGAAATGGGAATGGCATTTTCAATGGGGACTTAACGGTCCCGCAAAGGTCGGACTGCACTGGTAAGTCCCCATTGAACCAAGCCTGGGTCGGTATCGGTATGGGAGGCAGTCATGGCGCAAATAGCGCCATGACTACCACCATACTCGTAATGACCCCCTAGGATTTTGGAATAATTCATACAGGCATGTATTCAAAATAGGGAATTTCATGTTATGCAAAGCGCTTTTGGAAATTAAAAAAATAAAACTGTTCCAACTAATTCCAACTTCTCGGCATGGGACTGTTATTGGGGTGGTTTTATTCACAATGATTGTGGACATCCCCAAGATGTAAACTGGGAGTGCAGGTGGGGTGTATAGAATCTGATGATAAAAATGGGGGGCAATAGAAATGATTACTGGTAACTAATCTTGGACAATACTTCTACTTCCATCTCCTTCAGTAAAGGTCTTACTGATGAGGAATACATCAATAGTCATATGCTTGTGATCAAGCAAAACCATAATGGCTATTGTATGATTATTTGTGCTAATTGTTATTCTCTTTCTAAAGAAATTCCCAAAATGCACGTTGAAATTGCCAGGAGAACTCCAAAACAACCAACGAGGATTCTGACTTTTCCTCTGGGGTGTGGTCATGCTGCCAAACATTCTGGTGCACTACCCACATGGCTACCCTGCGAGTGGCTGCCTGGTTAGCCTTTTGGGCTGCAGCCAAGTATGCAATTGATCACCCCTGAATGCCTGCTCTAAGAGGAACCTGAGCCACAGAGAAATTGTGGATCTGATCAAACACCTCAAGGTGACCTTGGATGGCTTACAACATTTACTTGAAAATAATATTTTGTGTTATAAATTCATGTAAAATGCAAACATTTGCCACAAAGTGTGACCTCTTAGCACAAAATTAAGACCAGCCTAGCCAATTCAGTAAATCAAATATAAAGATGGCTTATGAAGGATGCAGGCATTTCTGGGATGCTTCCTGAAAATTACTTTCTATAACCCTGAGTTTTAAAGAATTGGAGTTTCACAACTTGGAAGAAAGAAATGAGAATGAACAGTCACTCAATTTACTTTTTTAAACTATTGGGACTGTGGCGAGAAGGTCAGAGAAGGGGTACAGAAAAGGAACAGAAGTATAATGCTTAAAACATTCTGAGATTAATATAGATACAAGATCATAAAACTGTGATGCATCATGGAGAGGATTTAAAGGTGATTTGCTCTTTCACAAGAAGCCACTTCAGGGCCTGCTATACTGGTGTAATATGCTCAAAGCGACTGAGCGCAAGAGTAAATCATCAACAATGCACCAACAGGGATATTTGATCAGATACTGTATGTGCCACCTCCACGTCTTCTTTCCTGTACCCCGATGATCAGACTGATGTACCCCTTGGCATCGAGGCAGTTCAATAAATGGGAGCATTCAAGAACAGACTCCACCAGCTTTTGAGTGAACGGGCATTCTCTTACCCCCTGTGTATCTTCCCCCTTGAATCTCTCTTCGTCCAACCTTATTGCTCACAATTGTTATTATGTGAGTAGGTTTCCACGAGAACCGCCACGCCCCTTGCTGTCCGCCTTCCTTGCCCCAACTTGCTAGGCCAAACTGTTAAATATTAACCCATGCTGCATTCTTGTAACCATTGGCCCAAGGGACTATTAAATCACAGTTTCCATCAGATCTTTAAAACATGACCAATGAGATTACAGGTTAATCAATATCTTCATATAGTATTCAAAGGAGTTCAGTGTGTATGTTATATGGGGTTTGCAGGTTTATGCAGGAGGAGCGTAAACCCCATGAGCCATTACAATATTATGAATTGCAACTAGACATGCATGTCGTGTCAAACCATTTCTCAATGAGTTGCCAATTGGAACTTCTGTCCACCTATCTGACTCTGTGTTTCTGCATTACCGCTTCTTCTCCCTCTCTACTCCGTTTGGATATTCTTTGTTATGTGTTGGTTGGTCATGTTGGCGCTACCATGCCTCCGGGCTTGTCTCCAAGCATGTTACAAATAATAAAAAAATAAATAAATTGGACAAAATGTATTTAATGCTTTACAATAGGATGTATATGACAAAAGTAGGCCATTACTCCCAAAAAAACCTTTTCTTATAGAAGCTGCACAATTAGTAAAACATTTTAAAAGTCTCCACTGGTCGGGTGGAAAATTGTTCTAGATGATTTTCTGGGCTTTCTGTCACACGTTTGCCAGCATTCAGCATTGCTGTCAATTCATTACACTTCTGGTTACACTTGGGAAGTAGGAATCGCTTTCCCAGGATTCAGCAGTTCAGGCAACACACTTTGGTCCAGTTCACTCTGAGCTAAGTGCTAAGGACGTCTATGTTCCACCTGAATTCCCGAAGAAATCATTGTCGGCTCTGTCCACTCCTGCAGGTAAGTGGTTAAGTTTTACTTTCACAGACTTTGGCAATTTGGCACTGAGCAACAATTCAATCAGCTCTAGGGTGTTAAATCCACTTTCCGTTGGTGGGACAAATGACAGTTCAGTTCATGCTGGGCTTTAGGACTCAACGTCCCAGCATGTAACACTTTGGAAATAAAAATGACATTTCAATTCATTCGTCACATTGCCACTTCCTTTCCCAGCATGAAGTATTTAAGGAAAATGAGCATTATTTACACTTTGGGATTTAAGACTGACTTTTCCAGTAGGATGCATATTTTAGACAAATTATGGTTCTGTCACTGTGGCTTCAAGACCTGCTATCCCAGAAAGCAATGCATTTTTCCTGGGGTCTAAGACTGACTTTCCCAAAAGGCTGCATTTTAAACAAGTGATTATTCAGATCGCTCTGGTATTCAAGACTTTATGTTTCTCAGCAGGCAGAAATTTAGCAAATGAACATCAAATAAGTGTGTGTGTGTGTGTGGTTGAAGGCACGGTTTCCCAAAATGCACCATTTTAGTCAGTAAAAACGGATTTAGTTCATTTTGACTTTAATGGTTACTTTCTCAGGGTACAGTATGTTGGTCCAGGAATGAGGGATCCAGTCATTAAGGTCTTTAAAGCCTGCTTTACCAACACAAGCATTTAAATGAATAAGGATTACATTTGCTCTGGGGTTTTGGATTCACGCTCCCAGAATTCAGTTTTACAGGTAATGCAAAGTGATTAGGTTCGTTCTGGACTCCAAGACACAGCTTTCAAGCCTCCAGTTCTCCGTTTTCTTCCAGGATTCTATTTTGCCAATGCGCCTCAGGTAACTCTGCCAAATCCCTTTATGCAGCTTTTCTCCTTGGCTACTTTAAGACTCAATGGGCCTCATTACAACCCAGGCGTTAAGGGTTTAACGGCGCCGTCAGCGCCGTTAACCCTTAACGCCTGATTACCATTTTAACGCCTGCTTTTAGCAGGCGTTAAAATGCAAGGCGCTAACCCGCCTTGGTGCTAATTACGGCACCGTAATTTACGGTGCCGTAATTAGCGCCTTCCCCACTCCCATTATGCCCTATGGGGCAAAAATGGGAATGGGGAAGGGTAAATGGGGAATGGGGATTTACCGCCCCACTCACCTTGAAATGGGGCGGTAAATCCGCCATCCACCATGGTGTAAACGTAGTTTACACCATGGTGGTAAAGTAGGGAACTTACCACCTGGGTTGTAATGAGGCCCAATATCCCCCTATATATTATTTCGTACACAGTTGTTCAATGGCACGCTGAATTCTTTTTCACTGAGGTCATTTATGTATCTCTGCTAAACATTTGTTCCTTGTTGTCCAATGCCTCATTGTATTCTGCTTCACCACTCTGCTCTGTGTACCTTTCCACAGCCCTCTTGTGCATCTTTAGTCCTTAACTATCTTGGACTTGTCACACCGTCAATCTGGCTCTCCTGGCCATCTCTCAGTTTCCCTCTCAATTCTCTTAATTAGGTTTAAAGGACTGTTTCATCCAGGCCCTGCTGGATAGTGGAGGGGGTACTGTTAAACAGGAAATCATATTGTGCCTCCTTCTAATATATATATATATATTGGCCCACGCCTAGTCGCTCTGCGAAGAAAACTGCATTGCAAAGTTCCGATTTTAGATCGACTTCGCCGCCATTTTAGGATCATTCGCCATTTTGATTTCTGTTTATATGTGATTCTGTGTTCTAAAATGGTGGACTGTGTTTCCAACTTGTAACCGAGCCTCCCGACCTTTGAGCCTAGTTAATGGTTATACTGTCCGATGGCCAAATGTTTAGACTAGGTAATGAGACCTTGTCCCAAGCATGACTTGTGGTCTAAGGATTGTCTGCACTAACAAGCCTCATCCACGAACACACATCGAGGACAATGTAATGTAAATGTCGAGCGTGGACACTGGCAGAACTACATTGTGAAGGGATATGTGCTAAGGCTTACTGCTAAATCCAGGAATACACTTTGTCATTGTAACTTGTTCAAAATGCAAACCGAAGTAATCCATGTGCATATTATTGTATGAGCCATAAGTGAACTCAGCACAAACTCTAGAACACAGATTATTAACCTGTAGAGGGGCTGGACATTATTACTGAATTGTATAAAAATGCGAATGTCCAGATGTCCAACACTCTCACTCCTCACTCTGAAGGGCTGGTACTCATTGTGATGTATTGCGAGCCAGCTAGCTATTTGAGTTTCTGTTTCTTTGTAACTGTGCAGTAGAATAAAGATCTGTGAATCTTTATAGCCTGTGTTTGGTGTATTTCCTTTTGTGGTACTCAGCCTCGATATTTCCTTGCTTTTACAGATGGCGCCCAAATAGGGACCCTCAAGATTGATGCCATCTCATTGAAGTGTTGATGCGGCTATCGGACCGGGATCGGAGGGTGAAAAAGGGGGCCCCTTTCTTGGATGAGACGCGATACCTCAACAGTACTGCACGACCCGATCCCTGGACGGTGAGCCCGCGGTCCGAGATGGCATCTTGACGAGGGTCCATTTATCGAGGCGTGTAGTTTTGCCAAAATCACCAACCACGTGTGTCCTTTGTTGTCCTTAGTTATCCGATTGGACCTCCTTTGTCCTTTGATCAGGTGAGTCGTAATCCGATTCTTAAGTATCCTGATAATTCGTTTTGGCGCATTGTTCTCGCGAGTACAATTATTGACCAGGTAACACCAGGAATCTGATATACCTGAGAAATTGTCTGCCTGCTTCAGGGCATTATTCCGCAGTGACAGACAATCTTTGGAATTTAGCCACAGGAGGGGTCGCCGGCTTGTACTATGTACTGTAAGCATGGCATTGGTAGTATAGTGTTTAATGATATTTGGAACAGACAAACTAGACATGTTTCCAAACTTCAGTTGCCAACCAATGGTAGCTTTGAGATTCCTCTTATAGAATATTTAGAGTCTATATTGTTAAAGAAAAAGGCTAGACCTGCAGCGTTGGATGTATTACAAAATTGGAAGAAAGAAGGTATACAGCAACTTAAAAGTAGAGAGAAACATGCGCGCCGTCACATGTCCAACGCAGAAAAAGTGTTGTTGTATGATTCAAATAAACAGTCTGAGTCAGTTAGAAATATGGATAGGGCTTTTCAACTTGGTATTCAGAAAATGTATCCATCTAAAGACTTTCATGTGTCTGATGAATTAATTGGCAAACTTCTAAATGAACAAAGGCCTGGTGCCACTGCGCCACCTCTGTATGTACCTATTCCTGCTGCTTTACCTCTTCCTGTAGTCGTTCTTCCTCCCGTAGTAATTCCTGCTCCTATTATTCCTCTTCCTCTGGTTATTGTTCCTCATCCTCTCGTTGCTCCTCCACTTGCACCTCCGCCTTTGCCTACTGTTATGGGTCTGGTAGATTTGCCTTCTGCACCAGTGATAGCACCTCTGTTACCGATTGTACAAGATTTGCCTACTCTTCCTCTTCCAAGTGATTCTGTTCCACTCGTAGTTGATAAGGGAGCGAAATCAAAGATTGTAACTCGCAATACTGTGTCTAAAGAGAAAAAGCGCAATTTGACTGCATGGGCTAGACAATGCATGGAGAGGGGTGAACAATCTCATGTTTTTGCCGCACTCTCTAATCTAGAAAGTTTTCCTGAGAAAAATGTTTTTATCAAAGGTTTGGGAATTCATTTATGTGTAATGTGGAACAGACTGGATGATGTAGGTCTCCCACAAGGGTTGAGGGATCTGAATGTTTTAGCATATTCAAGAGATACTGCGGAGAAAGTATATGAGCACGTCGAGAGGGTTTTTGAGTATAGAAGGGAATTGGAAAGGTTACGAAATGAAGAAATTGATGGTGATAGTTTGAACGCTATTTTTGGACAGAAACGGTTCCTTCCTCTTTGTAAGTCGATGAGTGAGGAAACACGAATTTGCACGAAAGATGCAATTAGGTGGATTTCAGACAGGTCGAGATCTCCCGTAGAAGTATATGACACGTATAGTCAGTATACGCCAGAAATGCAGAGGAAACTGATAAAGGTCATGGTAGAATACCTGCAGGATGAATGTATAAAAAGAAAGATTTGTTGTCCCGCAGAATTATTGAATATCTAGAAGAGAGCTTTTTCATCTGACACTTCTTCAGCTGCTTTAGCACTCGATTTTGCTCTGTTGCTCAGTAAACGTTTGGAGTTTCCAATCTCTCAATTGCCTATGAGAGAGGTTCCTCCGACATTTGTCCCAAAAGTCAAGGTTCCAGCTAATGCCGGAGCAGGTACAGCTGCCTTTGACATTCCTGCACATTATGTATCACAGTTTGTTCACGTCCCGTTCTCAAGACAGGAAGTGAACACCATGAAACAATCCATTCCAGATATTAGGAAGAATCCGACAGGGTTCTATAAAGATATAGATTTATTATTTCCTGTGCTCCTACCTATTGATTTGTGGTAACAGATTAGGACTATAGACGATGTACCAGGGTTAGGGGATACATGGGATAATATGGTTAGACAAGATAGAGATAGACCAGCTGGCGAGAGACTGCCACAGGTAATACTGACTTTGCTTGATAGAATAGTGACGAAACTAAAAGCCATAATTCCTGGGATAAGGATTATTTGGGACAAACTTACTGCTTGCGCCCAAGGGAAGTCTGAGGGTGCTACCAAATTCTTTAATCGGTTTGAACAAGTGTTTTCAGATTTCAGTGGACAAGATTTGAGCACAGAGACTGGAAAATGACTATTTGTAGACAAATTCGTGCGTGGATTGTTGCCTGACATCCAGTCGCAAATTATGACTTGTGAGAGCGCCTGGCAAGCTAAGTCTCAGTCTGAAGTGTTGCATATGGCTCAGTACTATGAAAACCGAGTCAATAATGAAAAAGAGAGAATCGAAAAGAGAAAGGGAGACCTGAAAACTAAAGTTCTATTGCAACAGATTGTAAGAGGCCCTAGAGGGGGTAATTCACAATTATGGGGACAGTATGCTCCACAGGGTAATGTGGCATTGAGTCCTGTACACACTAACTAATGTGCTTATTGCAGACAAGAAGGTCATTGGCGAGCACAATGCCCGATCCTCCAGCAGAGGTAGAATAACACATTTGGTACCATGGGTAGACGATCCAGAGGCCGCCCTGGGGTAGGGGGTCCTGGTAGAAGTCAGTTTTCTCAGAATTCACAACCTTTTTCGCAGGATAATCAGTCTCTGTGTGTGGATAATAGAAACATTTTTGATCATCTTTCTACTTCATATCTCTCTGAAGACCTTCCTTTTGATGACATTTTGTTTTGCTAGGATTGCCCGAAGCAGGGTTTGGAACCGACGCCTATTCCCATTAATCAGAAAGGTCGCTACGTTGAAATGATAGTGGGAAATAGGAAACATCTATTCTTGATAGATACAGGCGCACAGAAGTGTTCCATTGACCATTCACGGGTTCCAAACATTCCACTGTCAGGGCAAACCAATGTTTCTGTAGGGTTTTCTGGTACACCAGTAGTTTTTCCGGTTTCTTCGCCGGTACCAATTACATTGGATCCATTCACGGATCACTGTCCGTTTCTTTTGACAACGAACTGTGGAGAGAATTTGTTGGGGTTGAATCTGTTGAAAGAATTAAATGCGGTAATTCATTGTTCTTCGGATGGAGTGCGTTTGACGATTTCACCTTTCTGTCTCTCAGTTCCTGATTAGACCTTTGCTGCCGGAATTTAATGATGTTCCGGAGTGTTTATGGGCAATTGACGACAATGATGTCGGTGTTCTCCAAATTGAGCCTGTTAAAATCATTTTGAAACATGGAGTAAAGTTGCCACGTATTCCTCAGTATAAGATTTCAGTTGATGGTGAACAAACTTTGAAATGCATAGTCTCCGTTTTTGTACATCGTGGGGTAATTGAGGAAATTGAAGGTAGTTTGTGCAATAGTCTGATTTTTCCTGTTCATAAGAAAGGCGATAATGCAATTCCTTTTCGTTTTATCATTGACTTGCGTGCTATCAATTAGATTGTTGCTCCACAATTTCCTATTGTGCCTGATGTGACGAAGATACTAACTATGATCCCAGCTTCTGCTACTCACTTTAGTGTTGTAGACCTTAAGAATGCTTTCTTTAGCATTCCTATGCACAAGGATAGCAGATACATGTTCGCGTTCACCTTAGGGGGACGCTTGTTTACATTCACCCATGCACCACAGGGGTACATGGAAAGTCTGAGCATTTATAGTAGGGCTTTGAAAGAGCAGCTTGATACACTCGAGTTGCCTACCACTTGTACATTGCTTCAGTATGTAGATGATCTTCTTTTAGCTGCAGACTCAGAAAGTGCCTATAAGGAGGGCACCGTGTCGTTGCTTATTCACCTAGCAAAACATAGACATAAAGCTTCACTCAAAAAGTTTCAATATTGTTGACAGGAGGTCGCCTATTTAGGCTATCTCCTTTCAAAGGAGGGAAGAAGGTTGATGCCTGAACGGATTAAAATAATTTCTAGCATGTCTGTCCCAAATACACAGAAGGAAGTCAGAGCCTTGATAGGAATGGCCTCTTACTGTAGGCAGTGGATCCCCAATTTTTCGCTAGTGATTAAACCAATGTTGGCTTTGACAACGAAGGGCATTTCTTTGCCATTGTCGTGGTACTTGGAACACCTGAAAGCGTTTGATCTGCTCAAGAATGCACTATGTTCAGCACCAGTTTTGGGCACACCAAACTATGAAAAGGCCTTCAAGTTGTTTGTGCATGAACGTGATGGATGTGCTTTGGCTGTATTAACGCAGGAACATGGAGAGAAGAATGGGCCGTGCGGCTACTTTTCTTCCGCCCTTGATCCTGTTGCATGCGCTTTGCCAAGATGTTTGAGCACTGTCGCTGCTGCTGCTGCATCTGTAAAACAGATCGAGGGCATGGTCCTAGGCCATGCTTTAACCCTGATGGTACCTCACTCTGTAGATGTTCTATTAAACAGAACACAAACGCAACACCTCACCTCTGCTTGATTAACGAGATACGAATTGATGTTGTTTCCACCACACATTACAATTCAGAGGTGTTGTGTATTGAATCCGGCTGAACTACTACCTCTCCCGTAAGATACTGCTTGCAGTGACGAAATGTCACATGACTGCCACTACACCACAAAGCAAGAGACTAAAGGCAGAATCGACCTGAAAGATACTCCTTTGAACAACCCACAAGGGGAGCTGTTTTGTGATGGCCCCTGTTTCAAACTTCCGGATTGGTACATCCACGGCTGCTTATGCCATCACCACATTAAGCACGATTGTGGAAACCAAGAGAATCACGCATAATTCCGCGCAGGCCACAGAAATCTTGCATTGACTCGAGCTTGTGAACTTTCCGACGGGCTTAGAGTAAACATATATACTGATAGTCAGTATGCTTTTGGGGTAGTTCACAACTTCGGTAGACTTTGGGCAGAACGAGGTTTCTTGACCTCATATGGAACAAAGATTCAATACGGCTCCTTGATAGTATGGTTACTTTCAGCGCTTGCACTCCCCACTCAGTTAGCGATCATGAAATGCGCAGCGCATCAGAAAATCATAAAGGATGTAGGAAAAGGGAACGCTTTTGGTGACCAGATAGCCAAACAAACTGCCACTGATCTCTATTCAGAAATGTACACTGCAAGGAAAGTCACAAATGTTTGTACCATAGACGAAGGTATTGAATCTGTAAAGAAAATCCAAGCTGATGCCATGTTAGAAGAAACTAAACAATGGGCTGAGGGTTTGGCAAGGATGGATGATGACGGGTTTTGGGTGGATAAGTTAGAGTGAAAATGGATGCTGCCAGGCGCGTACATTACAATGATGGTCGCAATGGCTCATGGGCCCAACCACATCTGTGCAAGGAAGGTTTCCAAAATGTTAGAAAATGTCTGGGTGCACAATAAGATCTCAAAAACAGCCGAATGTTTTGTCCAGAATTGTATGGTCTGTCTGCAACACAATATGGGGAAGGGCACATCGACACCAAGGGGTAGTTTTGGTCCACCTTCTGTCCCCTTCGAAGTCATATACTTTGACTTTATTGAAATGGAGCGGTGTAATAATCTTAAGTATGTCTTAGTTGTTATCTGTGCCTTTGGTAAATGAGTTGAAGCCTTCCCTGTTAAAGATGCCACAGCAATGATAACGGTGAAAACCATGCTTAAGGAATATTTTCCTAGGTTTGGTTTGCCAAGAGTCATCTGGTCGGGCAATGGTCCACATTTTATCACTGCTGTAATTCTGCAGATATGCGCGGGATTGCAGATCGATAAACGGTTCCATTCAGTTAGACATGCTCAAAGTGCTGGATTGGTAGAGATACACAATGGAATCTTGAAGAACAAGCTCGCTAAGACTTGTGCCGGCACCAAATTGAAATGGCCGGACGCCTTACCGGTCGCGTTACTATTGATGAGAACAACCCCACAGACTAGGACTGGGCTCTCCCTTTTTGAAGTGGTTATGGGTAGGCCAGCAAACATTTGGAAATTGCCTAAGCCAAAGACCCTGAGGGATATTGAACATGTACTTCTCTCTGACTACTGTGACCGGTTAACTAAAAATCTGTATTTGATTCATCAACAGGTGCAAGAAGCCCTCCCAGTCAAATACCAGGGGCCAGGTCACAGTATCTGACCTGGTAGCTGGGTGCTTTTAAAAGCATGTGAAAGAGCATCCTGTCTCGCACCGCGTTGGAGGGGCCCTCACCAGGTCCTCCTGGCCACACAGACCGCTGTACGAGTGACTGGACGAAAGCACTGGATCCACGCGTCGCATGTCAAGAGGATTCCCTTCCCTTTGCCACACGATACTGAAGATACAGAAAATCTTACCTGCACTGCTTCCAACGATCACTCAGCATTGAGCAGTATTGAGAGTGCTTCGGAGACACTCCCTGAGCCTGTGGGGCCTGGGGAAACAGCCGCTTTATCTCCACACTCTTCTACAGATCCTTTTTCACCATTGTTAGGTTCTGTCACGAATCCACCACTTCCATCAGGAAGCAACGACACGTTGTTCGCAGATCACACCGTACCAGGAGTCACAAGTTACAATCTGCGTCCACGGAGCTAGACTTACTGCACGGTTTGGCTGTGCCAACGGGAAAACCATCATAGGGCTTGTCATTTGGCCCCGTCTTTTGCATACAGAGAAAAGCTGTTGGCTAGGGATAGGGAAGTACTATGAAAACGTGCGTTCGGGAGATCGCCAGCAAACGAAATCCGGGCGCTTTTCGTTTTGAAGAAACAATGCCTGCTATCGCTCTCACTCATACGGAACAAATAAGTGACTGTGTGGCCAATCGAAACAATGGACAATCAAATGCATGGTCTCTTAAAACGTATTGTTTTCTTGTAATCATGTTAACCGGCTTCACAATAGTAATTGCTTTAGGATTTTGGTATTTAGAAGAAGTACGTCCTCTTGAAATTCTTTTGCCCACTGAAAATGTACTTACTGTTTCTACACCTTTCGTGCACATGCACACACTATCTCCTAGAGACTCTCAACACAGACAGAGTTACCACAATAACACACTGCTGCTTATCATGAATGCAACACATGCCATTTTGAACAGGTCTAATTACTGGGTCTGCTCTCATTTACCGCACCATGGAGACAAGGGATTGGGCTGGTATATTCATCCTTTGCCTGTGACTACTGCATGTTATGCTTCTTTAAGGGCACTATTCTTTGGCCAATGGAATGATAGCATCTCTGGGAACTTTGATGGAACGAATTTGAATGAATTTGAGAAACGAGTTCTAAAGCCCATTCTGGGTATTCTTTTGTTTTTCTGTTGCTGTATACAATGTTTTCCTGTCATATGTTCAGTGTTAGGAGGATGTTGTGCACAGACTATGGGAACATTACCACAAAACATACACGCACCAGAAAGAATGACTAACAAATTTGTGTTGAAGGAAATTTCTGTCACAGACCTCATGGCGATCGATATCGCTGATGATTGTGATTCAGGGTGTATGGACATTGAGACGTGGAGTTACTCGTAAAGTGACTAAAAGTAGTTTAGCGCTTGGCTTAGGCCAAAAGGAGGATTTGTTAAACAGGAAATCATATTGGGCCTCCTTCTAATATATATGTATTGGCCTAAGGCTAGTCGCTCTGCGAAGAAAACCGCGTTGCAAAGTTCCGATTTTAGATCGACTTTGCTGCCATTTTGATTTCTGTTTATATGCGATTCTGTGTTCTAAAATGATGGACTGTGTTTCCAACTTGTAACCGAGCCTTCCCGACCTTTGAGCCTAGTTAATGGTTAGACTGCCCGAGGGCCGAATGTTTAGACTAGGTAATGAGACCTTGTCCCAAGCATGACTTGTGGTCTAAGGATTGTCTGCACTAACAAGCCTCATCCACGAACACACATCGAGGACAACGTAATGTAAATGTCGAGCGTGGACACTGGCAGAACTACATTGTAAAGGGATATGTGCTAAGGCTTACTGCTAAATCCAGGAATACACTTTGCCATTGTAACTTGTTCAAAATGCAAACCGAAGTCCATGTGCATATTATTGTATGAGCCATAAGTGAACTCGGCACAAACTCTAGACCACAGATTATTAACCTGTAGAGGGGCTGGACATTATTACTGAATTGTATAAAAATGCGAATGTCCAGATGACCAGCACTCTCACTCCTCACTCTGAAGGGCTGTTACTCATTGTGATGTATTGAGAGCCAGATAGCTATCTGAATTTCTGTTTATTTGTAACTGTGCAGTAGAATAAAGATCTGTGAATCTTTATAGCCCGTGTTTGGTGTATTTCCTTTTGTGGTACTCAGCCTCAATATTTCCTTGCTTTTAAAGTACTCACCTACTCTATCAGTGTTCTCCCCCACTCGCATATGTATGGGCAGGCAATTCTTCTCCAGGACACTACGCTCCCGTGGTGTGCATAAATTAAGCCCATTTTGCATTGTTCCCCATCAAATACCATCCTTTGTGTCTTTCCCTAGACAACATGGATTTCTGTCTCATTTCCTCTGCAATTAATGGCATTTGTGCTCAACATAAAATGGTCTGTATGCTACATTTCTTACTTTTCTAATAGTCCCCTTTCCACCAGCTCTCCGGGTAATGGGTTTGTGCATTCCCTCTGGTCCCCGATTATTGTGCTGGTTCTGCTCTCCTTCGCTGCCCTGCCTTCTAACAGGTGGACAAAGAAGATTTCGTTCTCTCCTGTTGCACTTTTTGAAGAAAACACCCTACCCCCGGATGGATCATATGACCCTAAAAAGAAAAGGACTCAGCATATCACATTCTTCTCTTAGGGACCACTGGTACCATCATCACACACATTGGTAATACAAATTACAACTCATAAATCACATGAAAAAAACGTCATCTAAAAGGACAATTTTGCTGGTCACATTTAAGCCTGGGTGAACAAATTCAGGCAAACTACCAAATCACCAGAATCTTCATTAGGTTATTTGGGTTCAGACCAACCTTTAAGAGATACGGGTGACAGATTTGGTTAAATTGTGATAGTTCATTGCTGATGGAATGTTGCTTTAAACATTAGGTGGTAGAGGTCAGACCTTTTCCTGCCAGTACACATTCAAAGCAAGCAAAGTATAAAGGTAATGGACCCGCTAAGAAGTTCGGATCCTTTCCTGCCTGAGGTGCCCAAAGAAAGCAGTGTGCAAATGATTGATGGGTTGCACCTGACTGCTTCTTGAATATAGAAAACAAAACAAACTCTTTGCATTTGACAAAGAATATTAAAACCTAGTGACACAGTCACAAAAAGTAATGCACATACATTTTATTCAGAGAATGCATTTTTTCGGTGGATTACTTTGGCAAATGGGCAGATCTCCTGATTCTCAAAGGTGACCTGCACATTTCCAGAGGGCTCTGATACAGCTCTAATGACACCTTGCAAACCCACTTCCACGCGTTAGTGCAGGGAGCATCTATGGCTCTCATTGCACACATAGGCCTCTTATAGATACATTATTTCTTGTATCCAAGGTACAGAGCTCATAGCATTGCATTCCTATCAGACTTCATGGCACTGTTTTAAGGACCGTCAGAATCTACATCATGAATGCTTGACATGGGACTGCCACTGGCCATACGGCCATCTTGAGTTCACTGACTTACAGCCATGGATTCTTTTATTAAATAAATAAACTCAGTAGTCCTCATGGAAGTACACTCAGCAGGATGAAAAGCATAATACATGACTGACTATTCCTTAACCCAATACTCGTTTCAGCGATCAATGCCTTTTATGAATTCTCTGCATTATAAAAATGATAAACGTCAGTAATACACAAGGTTTCGACCTCTGAATGATGAGAAGGAGACCCAGGAATGCTTTACATGTGACTGTCTCTCCGGGTCCTGCATGCAATCTTACAGTTCCCCACTTCAGCTTTACTAATTTGATCAAATTCAGAAGAATGAAAGAACGAGTTCCTCTTACCCAAGTTCAAACCAGGGACCTGTAGGTTACAAAAAGATCTCTGTAGTAGGTGCATTGATCTACTAATATATCTTACTGCAGAGTTGAATGTGCTGTCCTACTTGAACACCATTCATAGATGCACAGGACTCCATTTGCACTTGCTAACTCCCAGCCTCACCCATCCCCTCCCGTTCCCTAACCTTTCTCTCCCCTCCTTGGGCCATTTAAATTATTCTGTGTGTGTGTTTTCCCTTGGAATCAGCCTAAACATGCTTATACCTTTAATTATTCCCATCATACTCTGCTCATGACCTCAAAAAAGGCATAATAGATCTCTTCACCAGGAACATCACGTATGTCATCATATCTGTTTTCAAATATACTTATGGGAAACCTAGTATTTGGCTTTTGGCCATGCCCTCTATGTGTGGCATACAGATGCTTGAAGCCAGTGGTGTATGTCCTGTGTAGCAATAACAAGATTAGAAAAAGATTTTGACATGCCCCAGGCTAGGGTAGAAATGGAGAATAAATATGGCAGGAATTTGCCAACGTATTTTGATGGCACTCCTACTGATTCGATAAAATCTGATGTGGTTTTGTGGTTAAATTGCTCTTCTTGATACCTGGCAAGCAGGATGATCAGTGCTGCCATTGACCAAAATAAGTATGTGATTCTGGGCAAATCACTGTTATTTCATGTGTCACAAATTCCCACGCTCCCAGTGGGGATCAGACGGAACAAGCTGTAGCCACGCTCTCTTGAATTTTCCTACAGATGCTCGGGGGTAAATAGAAAATTACATTTGTCAGTGTCTTGTGTTTGGTGTGCATTGCCCATGAATTTCAGACGGGCCCTTTGTATGCCCACCTGCCACATCTGTGATGTGTCCTACATGTTGCAGCATGATACATGAAAGGACTCTGCAAATTCAGCCTCATCACCCGGCCCTCATGAAACTTCATTGGCTCCCCTGCAAGCATGCATCACCCTTAAATCCTGTTGCATAATCTACAAGGTTGTCACCCTCAAGTCCATTTGCTATCGTACTGAGAAAAGCATCTCCGGAGGCCTGTGATCGACCAGTAGCCCTGGACATGTGCATTTCAGGAAGGGGCTCAAGACCCTACTCTTCAATGATGGCTCCCACTGTTTCCTGACCTTGTTGCTTGTAGAATTATTGCTGGTAAATTGGCCAAACTCCTGCTCCCCCTTAGCTCCTTACGCTCTTAGATTGATCCCTGCAATCTTCTTGCCTTGCTGTGTACTTCCTCCTATTACTTGTAAAGTGGTCTGCTACTTTCTTAATCAAGGTCCGCTGTCAATAAATATAATTATAATAATACAAAATATAATAATACAAGGGCTTTGGTCAAGGAAGCCATACCTTTTGTCCATGTGCTTTGTGTGGAATGCATGTGGCATGGCCTTTGGACATGACCTCTGACTGCCTCATTCCATTGCTTGGGGTATATGCATATGAAAAGGGGTGTCAATGGTATGGCTTTCACCCATGGCTAGTGTGCACCAGATAATGATGCTTACAAACAAGACATGTCCTTCAGCCATCCTGTGTGTTCCCCAAAGACAGAAATATGGGGCACATGGTGTATAATCATAAATAGTCAAGAACACATCCATACACCATGCTATGTGGGCCCCGTGGACTAGGTCCTGGTGCACACAAGGCAGGTTTGTCACCAAATGCCATTATGGCTGCACATGGCATAGGCACACACAATGCCCACATCCAGGTAATGCATCAGAGCTGCCTTGTGTGCCTCACAGTTGGGGTGCTCATCACACAGTCCTGAAAACTGTAGAAAACCATCAGTTCTATCGGGAAGTATCATTAATGTACAGCTCCAAATGTGGCATGGAATCAGTTGTCAAATTGGGCGGAAGTGATTGAGAGCGTGCGCCACGCTCTACTACTTTTTTTTAAAATTAGGTTTTACTGTTCCTATACTTTTATTTAAAAAACAAACTGTTACGGAATGATTTTGTGTTAAAATAAAAGTGTAGGAAGCAGTTGAAATATGCACGACCGCACTTAACGTTCCCTTAAACAGCAGGCGCCTTTCTTTGGGGGTTTGTATTGTGGATGGGAGGGGGTGTGGCGATGGAGTTTGTAGGGAAGCCGGGGCAGACCAGCAGGGAACATCGTTCCACGGACTATTTTCATCCACTCCGGCCACTGCAGGGAATCGGGACTCGGATTCCGCCAGCGTCCTTCAGCGTTTCCTTGCAACGGTCCTTATCCTGAAGGGCAATGCACTTAAGCCAGGAAGAATGCAAGACTCCTTAGGGGCTCAAGACATCCTGACCGAAACCAAATGAGCGGGTGCAAAATGCCCAACCGGGGTCACAGAGAGAGGAAAGTGCACGCCACGTGGCTATAAGAAGACCACGAGACAAGGGCAGTGAACGACAAAGACTATGAGGAACAAATACGCAGTAAGCATTGCTAAGAACAGAGCCACGTCTCTTCCCCAGAACCAGCACGCACCACTCCCGAGAGTGCATTCCGTATATATTGGTTTTTAATACTGAAGGCCGTTGACAAACACCAGCTGGAATAACATTGTGGGATACTCCAGGAGGCCTCAACACAGAGTTTTGACGGCGGTGATTAAGTTGCTTGTTTATGTTTTATTAAAGAACATGTGCAAGAGGTTTAAAAGGGTGAAGGGACGGGGGAGGTTTGCTAAAAATAACTTACATGCCCTTGGTGATAATATAGTCCCGCACTGATGCTTTACTGTCGCTTTTAGGGCTATGTAACGAATACCGTAAGTGTGAAAAAGACAACAACAAGGCAGGAACTCATGCTTATGATATGATATGATAGGTTATTTATAACACGCTTAATACCCAGAGGTTTCTAAGCGCAGACGCGGGGATCGAACCTGTGTTGCTCTGAGTCGTCTTGCTTCCAAGGCGAGCACGTTGCCCCTGAGCTATCCTCCCTGCTTGACCTGTTGCTGGACATACATGGTATGGGGCTTGGCTATGCAATGTGCATGCCTCATTCTGGGGCA
This sequence comes from Ambystoma mexicanum, assembly GCF_040938575.1. Lineage (NCBI taxonomy): Eukaryota > Metazoa > Chordata > Amphibia > Caudata > Ambystomatidae > Ambystoma > Ambystoma mexicanum. Next base: position 240,264,915 of record NC_090940.1, on the reverse strand, counting down.
TGTGCACAGAGCGCATTCCCTGCATCCATAGCCTGTATATGGAATGTGGCGGGGCTGTTGCAGTGCTCTGTGGATAATAATCCCGGGGCATGGTCTACGGCCATGGTCCAAGCACAGTTCACATACCGATTGTGCCAAAAGAGCGTGGCATCCAGCACCCATGCACAGCAGAACAATCGACATGACCAACTAGGAATGCTTTGGGCCATGTCGTATATCTTCCATGCATACTTCCCCTTCCCACAATAACCATAACCTGTACCATTTTAGACACCGATGATGTCATTTGTGATGGCATCAATGATGCGATGTGTGATGCCTACAGCAGAATATAGCACTTTCGACTTATGGTTACATTTTGAACCATTGACAACAAACTGCATGTTTTCAATCAAACCAAAAACCAACCATAGAAGAGGAAATGTGTTAACATTACACCTTTTCAGCTACTCCTTTCGTAAAATAACATTATCTTGCTTTCTCAGTGATTGCTCAGTTTACAGCGCTGGATTTGAAAGTAAAACAAGCATTGGCAATGCCAACAACATGGGCTTGTGTGTAGGCATGGGAATGGCACTTGCAAGGCACAGCTCTAGAGATATTAACCGTCCATTGTTGGTAGCAGCTGCAAAATGGTGCAAGTACCTGAACATCTAATAGCAACACCTTGCAAATGCCTAATACTTATACACAAGACAAAACTGTTCACATTGCCAATGCTCGTTTTTAACAGGACTTCAGTGAAGGAGATGCATTGCGCTTATAAATGGAGTGGCTGAAGGCAGACCTGGTCAAGACATTTGTGTTACATCACAAGCATGTTTACTGCAGTAGGAGATATGTATGCAGCAACCATCGATGCAGGGAATTATTTTCCTCCCCAATCAAAAGCGCCACACCAATATTCCTTTTCAGTTCAATCTAGTCATGTCTGTGATTCATATATTACCACATAGGTCCCTCACCCTTTAACAAGAGGTAAGCCAAGAACCAGGTTGGTGCGTAGAAAGTATGTATATTCAATAATGAATAGAAAAATGAATATTATACAAAATCACGCCACCTCACACCCAAATGGGTTTTCTTTCCTACCAATTCTCTTTTTACAGAAATTAAAAACACTAGTTGTTTCAGGATGACACAGATCATAAACTCTTAGCCCCAGAACATATACACTCAAAACACGTTGCCTGGTGTTGACTTTTATTAGTACCCAGCGATGGTCAATGAGCTTGTTACGAGCAAGCTCATTGGCCCCCACCAGGGCATTACCCTGCCGACAAGCCTCCCTCGCCGCCACAGCTCCCGGGTTCCTTCCGTGACCGGTCACTATGGAAAGTGAGAAGGGACTATATGTAGTCCCTTCTCCCTGTTCCGTGGTAGCTATTTTGTTTGTTTATTTTTGTTTACATTGATTTCAATGGCCAAAAAGGAGATCCCCAGCGGCCATTTCTTTTGCTATTTTTTCTTGAGTCGAGAAACGGTTGCAGCACCGTTTCTTGACTCCAGAATAATTGCAATTAGTACCCCGGTATGACATGCCGGGGTAATAATGGCAATATGACCCTCAGATGGGGGCCTTTACTGGTCAGGTAATGTCCCTGGGGCTTTGTTAGAGCCCTCAATTTGCTCAGGCTTCTAACTATGCCCCGGGGGCATTACCCGACCGGTAATGTCCCCCCGCCTCGGGTCATATTGCCTTAATAGCATGTAGTACCTTGAAAAATGACAAGATCATAAGCTTGACACTTTTATATGAAGTTTCATTTAAGTAATATGCAACACTTTTCTATTAGCAAAAACGATTTCACACATGCAAGGCTCTGTCTTTTTAATCTACCTAAATGCTTAGCAATGCTTTACAGTATTTTTTAACTTACTCCTGTGTAAAAAGAATTTTGACTGGTGCTGCGCTCTTAGCAATGCTGGCAGTCTTATAACAAAACAAACTTTCGAAACAAACACTTTTAATTTATATTTGCAAACCCTTCTTCATTCGCCACCATGCAATGTACAATCTCCCTTTTCTCAGAAGCCACTTTCTCACTTTCAGAAGAAGATTTTTTTGAATCAGTGACTCCAATCTATTTAACTTTGTGAAGACACTTTGTGACCCAGCACATAAATCGAAATATTCAGTTCACATTCAGCACCCCTCTGCTTTAAGGCTGGGTCTGAGAAATGGTGGACAGTTGGGAAATTTGTTTTTATGCACCCCTCTCTTTAGGGAATTTTTGGAGTTAGCAAAAAAAAATAGGAGTACCCAAGCACTGTAACAGACTATATTTGTATTCATACTGGAAGCAATGTTGTTGAGTTTGAATTTCAACACAATCACAGTTAGTTTGTTAAGGTGCGTATCACGGGAATGCTGTGTACCTGTTGGTTTGGCTGAAGATCTTGAAGTGGCAGCCAGGCTGTCTGCTGTATCCCGTCGTATGTATGACGCAGGGAACTGGCTCTACCTCAACCCAAAATAGGTACTGGGCGGAAGCTGAACCAACTCCCAACATCACAATGTGCTTTCCCCTGATTTCCGTGACGTCAGGACAGTGCAAGCACTGGCAGGGGAAGTGTTGTGTATTGCAGTCCTCTGATAGGCGTGGACGAACCAGATGATGATCCGACGAGGTGGAAGTGTAGGATGGACAAGTCCAAGGAGTAATGAGAATTGACATACTGGCAAACCGGAGATCTGTTATTGACAAGAAGCAGCAGGTTGAAGAGAAGTCGAACCAGGCAGAGTCACACAAACAAGAAGTCCAGTGAAGTTCCCGGAAGGAACAGGAGGGAAGTAATTCAGGCTGGCAGAGAGGGAAGCAGACCCATGGAACAGGGTAGACTCTGGCAGGCAGAAGTGGAGAGGTAGACAAAGGGAACAGGACAACCTCAGACTGTCTGGAATGGGAGGCAGGCCCAGGGAACAGGGTAACCACAGGCAGACTGGGAAGGGAGACTGACCCAGGTAACAGGGAGAAAAGGGAAACTGAAAGGGAAGCTGGCCCAGGGAACAGGATGACCACTGTCACGCAGGGAAGGGAGACTGGCCCAGGCAGCAAGGAGAACACGGGCAGGCTGAAGAGATAACAGGATCAGGAAACAGAAGAAGCTCTGGCAATTCCAAGCGGAGCAAGAAACACGATTGAAACAAAACCGCGTTGAGACGCGATTAGCTCCTGATCTCCGCCCCCTTTATAGGGCAACCAGCACCTGAGAGGCTTGAGACACAAGCCGCCTCATTGCCGGGTGCTGGTTAGCCCAAAACTAGGCTTGGAGAGCAAGCCTTTAAGGCAGTGAGGGCCCAGTCGACTGCGCATGCACGGAAGCGAGAATGCGGTCATCCGCGAATGCACAGAGGCATGTCAACACAGACCCCGGAAGCGCTCCGAAATGCGGAACCCCAAGCACGAAAGCACAGGTAGATCTGCCAAGTGGGTGCAGGGCGAGAAGGTGCGGAAAACGCCGGTCTCCAGGTAAGTGGCGTGACACTATGACCCCTCCCAAAAAGACCCAGGCCCCAGGCTTCCAGGGAAACCAACGATAGAATTCACGAACAAGACGGGGGGCGTGCACATTCTTACAAGGTTCCCAAGTGCGATCCCAAGCTGGATACCCCTTCCAGTCCACCAAAAAGTGAAGCACCCCCCAATGTATGCGTGAATCACATATATCCTGGACTTCAAATTCGGGAACACCCCGCACCTTAACTGAAGCCGGACGAGGACAGGCACGTCCAAATCTATCATCCACATAGGGCTTCAAAAGGGAGACATGAAACACTGGGTGTATCTGCCAAGAAGGGGCCAACTGAAGGTGAAAGGCCACAGATGACAAATGTTTAACAACCCTAAATGGACCAAAATAGCAGGGAGCCAATTTAACAGGTAGGTTGCGGACTGGCTGGTTCTTAGATGATAACCAAACCCAATCTCCCACCCGGAAATCAGGTTCCGAGAGCCGCCTCCTGTCCGCCTGTCTCTTCATCATACGTTCCTGTGCCTCTGTCAGGACCCCTCGTGTCAACTCATGCTGCCTCTGCATGGTTGTAACCAAATGATCAGCAGAAGGAACCGTACTGGGCAACACGGACGAAAAGGCATCATCTTGGGATGTTGTCACGTGGAACAGTAGAACGGACTGACCCCCGTGGAGGCATGAACGGTGTTATTATAGGAGGCCTCGGCAAGGTCCAGATAGTCTTCCAATTGGATTGGGTGGAGTTAGCATAGCATCGAAGATAGTCTTCCAAAGTCTGATTTGTTCTCTCGGTTTGGCTGTTGGATTTCGGATGGTAACCAGAACTCAATGCCCTACGAATGCCGAGATGACCACACACTTTACTCCAAAAGGAAGAGAGGAACTGAGAACCTTGATCCAAAATGATCTTTTCCGGTAATCCATGCAGCCAATACACCTCGTGCAAAAAGGCGAAAGCCATCTGAGAAGCAGTGGGTATCTTGGCAAATAGAATGAAATGGGCATATTTAGTGAAACAATCCACCACTACCATTATACAAGTATATCCTTCAGAAGGAGGTTATTCAGCAATAAAGTCGGTGGCGATGGTGTGCCATGGATAGGGTGTTAACTCTGTAGGCTGTAGCAATCCCAAAGGCCGCCTCCTGGGAGCCTTGGACTGGGCACAGACGGGGCAACTCTCCACATAGGACTCACTGTCATGCGCCGCCAATGTTGGGGGATATGGTCGCGGTGGAGACTGGGCCGCCATTAGTCACCCCTTCACGTTATACCACGCACTATGTTTAGCGGTCTAGTTGTTCCGCAGCGCTTGCTTCGGTACGCCTATTTCCTTCCGTCACACCCGGAAGCCTACGCGTTGCAATCCCCTCTCGCGTCAGGCTCCGGGTGAGACGCTAGTTTTCTCTGTTCTCTCTCTCCCATCTTTCTGTAGCGCTGTTGACGGCTCTCCTAGCCGGTGCATCTGTTTTCCCGTACCTCCCATTGTTTGTTCTCGTTGTCTTACCTTGTCTCTCTTTGGTTCCCGTTTTCTGTCCTGGGCTCTGCCCCTTTCCTCCGTGAAGATTTCATTCCCGTCCATTCTCGTCGGACTTACAATTCTGGAGTTTCACTATACTTCTGCCTTCCATATCTTCTGGGATCCACTCAGCAGAACTTCGCCGGGGGTTTTTTATGCCATCAGGCTTTTTCCCCCATATAGCTTGCTCCGGCAGAGAAGCCACTTCTAGACCTTGTTGTAGCAGGTCAGGGTGGCTTCCTCCCGGGGTAGGCCCTATCCTCCATCAAAAAAAACTGCTTGGTGGAAGAAAAGATTGGAACCGCCCAGGGGATCCATCGCCACAGGTGAGGAGGTGGACGGAGGGTTGGAGTTAGAAGAAGAAGAGGGAGATCTGGAGTTTGATTCTGACAGATTGCAACGCCTGAAAGAAACTATGGCTACCCCCGAACAGCTGCAAGAGCTGATTCAAGCTGTACAAGGAATGAACGTTGAATTACAGAACGTCAAGGCTGAAAATGCAGCATTAAGACAAATGATCACGGCTCGAGAATCTAGGGAGACCGATCTCCCTCCCATGTCTTTGTCCTCGGGTAAATACGATGGATCGCCAAGACGTCTCAAGGAATTTCTCGAATCTTGTGCCATTTACTTTGCCTTTCGTCCTCATACCTTCGCCAGCGCTCATACCAAGGTGGGGTTTGTTATATCAAATTTAATAGGAAACGCCCTGGCCTGGGCTTCCCCACTAGTAACCAGTAACAATCCGATACTCCAGGACTATGGTGCCTTTGTTACCTTGTTTAAACAGACCTTCGAACAGGCCGAGATAACTCACATAGCGGCTGAAGAACTGCTAGACGTTCAGCAGGGCACCAGCGATCTCAGGACCTATATTTCGTCCTTCAAACGCCTAGCGATTGAGGCCGGATGGCCAGAACATGTGCAATTTACGATATTTCGTCGTGGCTTAAGAGAAGAATTAAAGGACGAGCTGGCTCGTTTGGCACTTCCCACCTCTCTATCGGATATGATGTCCATAGCCCTCCAGATAGAATTCCGTCTCAGCGAACGGCGGACCGAAAGACGAAAGTTGCGCATCCCAGTCAACTCACCCTCTTCAGGAACCCCTTCTCATCTGTTACCCTTAGCTTCAAGCAAAGAAGAACCCATGCAGATAGGCGCCGCAAGAGCCCCGTTAACACCTGAAGAACGTAGAAGAAGGCGAGACACTGGTCTCTGTTTGTATTGTGGATCGGATACGCATCTACTACGAAAATGCCCAGCGGTTCCTCCCCGTACACCGGGAAACGACAGACCTCGGAACTAAAGGGGGCAGGTTTCCGAGGTATGTCTTCTCGCCCCTATGTAACCTTGGCGGTTAACCCCCAAGGAGTTACCATGGACTCTCGTTTGATGGTAGTGTCCTTACAGATACAAATCTCCACCAAGAAGTTAACCACGCTAGCCCTCATTGATTGTGGTGCTGCTGGAGTCTTTATGGACACCATTTGGGCTGATCAACAAGGTATTCCTTTGGTTCGGCGTGAGGACGCTCAGAAGGTAGAAGGCGTTGATGGGACCCCGCTTTCCTCTGGTCCCATCACTCATACAACAGAACCACTCACTGTGGTGATCCAACATCATACAGAACAAATGACATTCGATCTTATTCGAGCAGCCCACTTTCCAGTCATACTGGGTATCCCATGGCTGAGAAGGCACAACCCCTCGATTGATTGGTTCAGGAATACTATTACCTTTGAATCAGGATTCTGTAAGGAACTCTGTATACCACACCGGTCACAGGAAGTAGTGAAGGTCCTCGCGCCTGAATCCACCACTAAGTGCGAGGTCTGTTGCATTCCAACTGAATTGGAGGAATTTCACGAAGTCTTTGTTGACAAGACGATATTAGAGCTGCCCCCACATCGTCCAGAGGACTGTGCCATAGAACTCACACAAGACGCATTAGTCCCCTTCGGACGGATGTTTCCGCTATCTCTCACCGAGAAGGTAGCTCTACGGAGATACTTGGACTCCCACCTGACTAACGGATTGATCCGGCCTTCCAGATCTCCCGCAGGGGCCCCATTATTTTTTATCCCCAAGCGCGATTCTACAGAATTGAGGCCTTGCATTGATTACCGGGGCCTCAATAAGGTCACAATAAGGGACAGATACCCTATGCCACTCATCGCAGACATACTGGAGGCAGTACAGGGGGCCACCATCTTTTCTAAACTGGATCTAAGAAGTGCATATCATCTACTCCGGATACGCGAGGGTGATGAATGGAAAACGGCATTCCGTACACCTTTTGGTCTCTATGAGTATCGAGTTATGCCTTTTGGCTTAGTGAATGCCCCGGCTGTTTTTCAGCGCTTTATGGATCGCCTGTTCTCTGAAGTCCTCTTTATCTTTACAGTAGTATACTTGGATGACATCCTGATATTTTCTCGATCCCCACAAGAACACGACCAACACCTACGAAGCATATTAGATCGCCTTCAGGCCAACTCCCTCCTGGTTAAACCAGAGAAGTGTATTTTCAAGACCAGCACAATCTCCTATCTGGGTTTTATACTATCTAAGGATGGTGTCTCTATGGATCCCGGTAAGGTATCTGCCATACTGAAATGGCCCACACCTACCTCACTGAAAGATGTCCAACGATTCCTAGGTTTGACGAACTTCTACAGAAAATTTATCGGTCATTTCTCTCAAACGGTATTGCCTATTACGGCTTTACTCAAGAAGGAAGCTGGCCCATTTGCTTGGACTGACCAGGCCGACAACGCTTTTGAGCTATTGAAGAAATTGTTTTGCTCTGCTCCAGTCCTTCGCCAACCGGATCAAACTCTACCGCTTGTAGTCGAGGCCGATGCCTCCGCTGAAGCTTTGGGAGCTGTGTTATTACAAGAACACCAGGGAATTGAGCACCCAGTGGCCTATCTCTCAAAGACCTTGTCGGTGAGTCAAAAGAACTATTCGGTTATAGAGAAGGAACTCTTAGCACTTAAGACGGCCTGTGAGGAGTGGAGACACCTGCTGCAGGGTAGCGCATCACCCTTCACTCTGCGTACTGACCATAAAAACTTGAAGGTCCTTAGAGGGATGGAATGCATAAATTCCAGACAAGCACGATGGGCGCACTTCTTCAGTCAATATGACTTTGTCATAACCTACATCCCAGGCTCCCAGAACGGTCTCGCCGACGCCCTTTCTCGGCGTAATTCCCCAGGGATGGGTGCCACTTCTCCGGCAGAAGTACTTATTCCCCGTAATAAGATTGTGGGTGTCATATCGACATTCCTTGAGGAGGTAAAAACAGCAACCACAGAGGGTATGGAAGTCATCTTACCTCCAAAAAAGAGACAAGAGATAACAAGGTCAGGGGGGCTCCTTTGGTACAAACAGAAATTGTTCATTCCCACACAAGCGTTGCGCATGAAGGTTATGGGATGGTGTCACGACCATGTCACGGTCGGACACCGAGGACAAAAGGGCACCTTGGAGCTAGTTTCTCGTACGTTCTTTTGGCCCTCTATGTATAAGGATGTCAAGATGTACTGTAAGGCCTGTCCGGTCTGTGCGCAAAGCAAGGTTTCGGTATGTAGACCATTGGGGCTGCTAGAACAACCGGAAACACCATCACGTCCTTGGTCTCTTATCTCGATGGACTTTATTGTGGAATTACCCGTATCTCAGGGGTATACCTGTCTCATGGTTACTGTTGACTCTTTCTCAAAGTTGGCCCATTTTTCCCCTTTAGCTGGTGTTCCCACTGCACCGGAATTGGCCGAGGTGTTTCTTAAGGACATATTCCGATTACATGGACTCCCTGATAAGATCATTTCTGATAGGGGGAGTCAGTTCACTTCTCGGTTTTGGACAGCCTTGTGCCATCGCATAAAGGTTAACAGAGCTCTTTCCTCGGGGTTTCATCCCCAGACCAATGGCCAAACCGAGCGACTAAACGCCACCATAGAACAGTATCTAAGATGCTATATAAATCGCCACCAGGACAACTGGGTATCCCTTCTGCCCACAGCCGAATTTGCCTATAACAATTCTGTGCATTCGGCTACTAACCTCAGTCCTTTTTTTTGTACCTATGGGCTCCATCCCCGAGGAATTCTCCCCTTACTCATTTCCCCGACCAACATACCCTCTATTGAGTCCACATTAGCCGATATCTCATCTGCCCAAAAGAGCGCCCTGATTAGTTTGTCCTCAGCAAGGGAAAGGTATAAGGTACAAGCCGACCAACATCGCCAGCCGTGTCCCCTATGGAAGGAAGGCGATCACGTATGGCTATCCACAAGATACCTACCTCGTTGGTTGCATCCTACGAAATTGTCCCCCCGTTACATGGGGCCGTTTAAAATCACACAGAGGATAAACCCTGTAGCCTTCAGGCTCAGTCTTCCCAAAGATATGCGACGCATTCATCCTGTCTTCCATTCCTCTCTCTTACGCTCGGCTGATCCCAATACCCCCAGAAAGAGAAACCTACATCTTCCTTCGGATCCCGAACCGATTCCCAATGAATATGAGGTCTCCCACATCAGAGATTCCAGATTTAGCAAGGGAAGACTGGAATATCTGGTGGCTTGGAAGGGATATCCTCGTTCGGAGGATTCCTGGGAACCGAGGTCTTTTGTTCATGCCCCCCTCCTTACCCAGAGATTCCATCGATTCCACCCTGGCAAGCCTGGGTGGTCCAGGTCTAGAAGGGGGCATACTGTCATGCGCCGCCAATGTTGGGGGATATGGTCGCGGTGGAGACTGGGCCGCCATTAGTCACCCCTTCACGTTATACCACGCACTATGTTTAGCGGTCTAGTTGTTCCGCAGCGCTTGCTTCGGTACGCCTATTTCCTTCCGTCACACCCGGAAGCCTACGCGTTGCAATCCCCTCTCGCGTCAGGCTCCGGGTGAGACGCTAGTTTTCTCTGTTCTCTCTCTCCCATCTTTCTGTAGCGCTGTTGACGGCTCTCCTAGCCGGTGCATCTGTTTTCCCGTACCTCCCATTGTTTGTTCTCGTTGTCTTACCTTGTCTCTCTTTGGTTCCCGTTTTCTGTCCTGGGCTCTGCCCCTTTCCTCCGTGAAGATTTCATTCCCGTCCATTCTCGTCGGACTTACAATTCTGGAGTTTCACTATACTTCTGCCTTCCATATCTTCTGGGATCCACTCAGCACAACTTCGCCGGGGGTTTTTTATACCATCAGGCTTTTTCCCCCATATAGCTTGCTCCGGCAGAGAAGCCACTTCTAGACCTTGTTGTAGCAGGTCAGGGTGGCTTCCTCCCGGGGTAGGCCCTATCCTCCATCAAAGAAAACTGCTTGGTGGAAGAAAAGATTGGAACCGCCCAGGGGATCCATCGCCACAGGTGAGGAGGTGGACGGAGGGTTGGAGTTAGAAGAAGAAGAGGGAGATCTGGAGTTTGATTCTGACACTCACTTTCCTTAGCCCAACAGGGCCACCAAAACTGTCTGGATACCAGTTCTTGTGTAGCTCTGATACCACGATGCCCACAGACAGGTGAATCGTGGAAGCCTTGTAATATGCAATCTCGAATGGTACCTTTTGGAATGTACAATCTCTTCTGAAAGAAAAGGAGACCATCCCGCTCTGTGACATATGTTCGCTTAAGTAGGTCGGCCCGTCCTGGATCCATTGGGGTCTCATTCAAAATGGTTTGAAGATGAGGTGAAGTCAACAAAAAATGATACAGCGAAATCAAAGGCCGGTCCAGATTGGGATCATCTGCCTCCTTTTCCAGGGAACGAGACAAGGCATCTGCTTTCAGATTTGAAGCACTTGAGACGTACGTTATGTGAAACACGTAAGGAGAAAAAAAGAAGGCCCACCGGGCCTGACGAGGCGTGAGCAATTGCAGGGAGCGAAGATACTGTAGATTACGATGGTCTGTACGTACTTCCACCGAAAAACGACCCCCAAGTAAATGATGTCTCCATTCTTCAAATGCCGTTTTTATGGCCAACAGTTCCCTCTCAATAACTGCATAATTTCTTTCGCTGGATGTTAATTTGCATGAGAAGTAGGCCACTGGATGTTCGATGGAAATCTCGGGGTCTTTTTGCAGAAGAACAGCCCCTACAGCAAAATCTGAAGCATCAGCCTCAACGATATAGGGCAATTCATCTTGTGGATGATGCAAAATGGGAGCTGTGCTGAAAGCTGTTTTCAGGGAGTTGAAAGCCTGAGTAGCCTGTGAATCCCACTGATACGCAATCTTGTTGCTAGTTAATCTTGTGAGTGGCACTGAAACATGAGAAAAGTGTGGAATAAAACACCTATAAAAATGGGCGAATCCCAAAAACCGCTATAGAGACTTTATATCATGAGGTGGTTTCCATTCTTGAATTGCTTGAATCTTTCTGGGATCCATCTGTATGCCCGTGCTGTTGATCACATAGCCCAGGAATTCCATACTGGTTTGGTGAAATGAACACTTCTCACCCTTGGCAAACAACTGATTCTCTGACAGGCGATGAAGAACCTCACGGACGTGACTTATGTGTTCCTCCAACGAACAAGAGAATATCAAAATATCATCCAAATAGACCCAAACCAAAATGCCTATCAGATCGCTGAAGATGTTATCCATGAGACGCTGGAAGATGGGTGGGGCATTACACAGGCTAAAGGGCATAACCCTATACTCATATTGCCCAAAAGGTGTTTTGAATGTCGTCTTCCATTCGTCCCCATCCTTTATAAAACCAGGTGATGGGCTCATCAAAGATCTAGTTTGGTGAAAATCCGGGCTGAATGTAGTGTCTCCAAAATGCTACGGATCAAAGGCAACGGGTACCGGTCCGTCAGAGTAATGCCATTCAACTGTCGATAGTCTACACAGGGACGTAACGTCCCTTCCTTCTTCTTAACAAAAAACAAAGGAAATCCTGCGGGTGACTTGGAAAGCATGATGTATCCTTTTTTCAAGCAATCAGTTAAATAGTCTTGTATAACTTGTGTCACAAGTCTCTCCCCTTCTCACCTGTTTCTCCTTGCTTGCGACTTTCTTGGATGTGTTCTTTCGCATGGTCCGGGATTTTTACAGGCCCGTGTGCAGGTCTTCGGATTCCAGCGTGAGGATTGCAGTCTGACGCCAAGTAGCGTTCAGATATCCAGGACCGGGAACGAGGAAGGAAACAATGTCCGAATTCAGAGGCACGGAACGCTGTGACCCGAGCACAGGAGAAGGTCCAGGAAGAAAGCTTGGTAGGGTAAGTTCAAGGAAGGGGAAATAGAAAAGGAAGCGAAATCAAGAAATCGGAAAAGAGGACTCGGAAGGAAGCCCCGAGTGAACTCCGGCAACACACATCTGACTACACTAAGCGGTAGCGTTGAGATGCACAGAGCCGCGGGCGTGACTGTTTTGTAGGAAGTTGAACGTAGCACGTAAAGGCTGGTAAGCTGCGTTCTGCACCAAACGGCCATGTTGGAAGGATCACAGAATTCAGTCCTCTATGTTTCAGGGACCACGATGTCCAGAATGGACGCAATCAGCGGTTCATGACAGTATGCTTCCTCTGAAGCCCAGCACCTCTGGGTTTGCCTTGGTGGATGAGATGATATCTTCATATCAGCCGGGGGCATTCATGTTTGAGACGGGTTCCCAAGTGCGCTCACTGGGAGGATACTCTTTCCACTCGACCAAATACTGTAGTTGACCTCGTCGGTACCTAGAGTCACAAATTTTAGAGACCTCATATTCGAGTTGGTTATCGACAATCACTGGGGTAGATCTTGGAGCAGTTCGAGAGGGCTGCACATATGGTTTTAACAGAGAAGTGTGGAAGACTGGATGAATCCTTTTACATGACTCTGGTAGTCGGATTCGAAAGGCCACTGGATTAACAATTTCCCTTATAGAAAAAGGTCCACAATACCTGGGAGCCAATTTATTTGGTCGTAGGTGACGAGGAAGGAGTTTTGAGGATAGCCAGACCTTATCACCTATTGAATATGAAGGACCAGGCCTTCTTTTGGAATCTGCATATTGTTAAACATCTCTTTGGGCCTTTTCTAGGTGTTCCTTTGCTTCTTTGTGTACATTGATCAGTGTTTCACTCCAGGAATCAACCGCAGGAACTGGGGTAGGATGTGGGAGAACGGATGGTGTACTGAAGGATGAAATCCTTGGCTACAGAAGTAAGGGCTGGTCTTGATAGCTGAATGATCTGAATTGTTGTATGCAAATTCAGCCACAGGTATCAAGAGTGACCTATCATCCTGGACTTTGGTGGCGAAGCAGCGAAGATACTGTTCCAGGGTTTGGTTTATTTGTTCAGTAACTCCATTGGTCTGTGGATAATAGCCCGAAGACAAGGCACGTTGGATCCCCAATATCCGACATAGCTGTTTCCAAAACTGGGATATGTACTGGGGTCCTCTTGTCGGAAATCATGTGTTCTAGAAAAATCCCAGCAAGTTCAGATGAGGATGGTAGTTTGTATAGAGGTGTAAAATGAGCCATATGTGTGAACAAATCAATGGTAACCATTATAGTCGTGTAGCCTCTGGAAGAAGGTAGTTCCACAATAAAATCTGTGGCAATGATTTCCCAGGGTTTTGTTGGTAGTGCTGGTTGGTGTAGGAGACTTGCTGGTTTTTTATTGTCATGTTTATTCTGATTACAGACTGCACAAGCGTGGACATAGGTCTTTATGTCATCCTTCATCCTTAGCCACCAAAATTGTCTCTGTATAAGACGGAGGGTGTTGGTGATGCCACGGTGTCCTCAATGAAGGGTATCATGGCATAGGTTTGTGATCTTTTGTCTCAACCCAGGAGTGGGAATGACCAGCCAAATATCCTTAAATAGGTATCCGTCCTTTATTTTGAGATTCCACCGATTGTCTCTTTTAAACTCCTTCCAGAGTTCGGAGGACTGAGTTTGGGCCCGAATATCCTCCAGGAGAGTAACTGCTTGAGCTACGAATATTGTGTTGGGAAACATCTTGGGAAAGGTCCGGTCCTCAAGGGGTTCATAATCAGGACGTCTAGATAAGGAATCGGCTATGATGTTATGTGCTCCAGGAAAATTATGGATTTGAAATTGGTATTGGGCAAAAAAGAAGGCCCAACGGGCTTGGCGGCTGTTACTGCACTCCAGGGATTGTAGGGCTTGAAGATTCCGATGGTCCGTACGAACTTGTACCGGGTGTTTGGCTCCCAGAAGTAGATGATGCCAATCAGTGAAGGCTTGACAACTGGCTAACAATTCCTTCTCCAGGACGGAATAATGAGTTTCACTGGGAGTCAAGGTGCGGGAGAGATAGGCAATGGGGTGTTCTAACTTGTCGCCAAGTTCCTGTTTCAGGACTGCTCCGATGGCGTAGTTGGATGCATCAGTCTCAACAAGGAAGGGACGGTCAGTGTCGGGTTGAGCCAGGATGGGAGATTGTGTGAACTCCGACTTCAACCGTTGAAACGCCGAGTCTTGAGCTGAGGTCCACTGAAAAGAGGTATCTTTCTTTAATAGTGTGACAATGGGATGTACAATCTCAGAAAATGTGGGTATGAATTTCCTGTAGAAGTTAGTGAGCCCCAAGAAGGATTGAATTTGTTTTACAGTGGTTGGAAGAGGACAAAATAGAATGGAATCAACCTTGGAAGAATCCATTCCGATCCCCTTTGGGCTAAGAATGAATCCGAGATAGTGAACAGTTGATACATGGAAAAGACATTTTTCAGGTTTGGCCAGGAGCGTATGTTCTCGTAAACGTTGTAAAACTGCCTTAACGTGTTCTTCATGTTCCTGAGGGTCCCTGGAGTAAATCAGTATGTCGTCTAGGTATACAATGACTAAGAGGAACAACATGTCAGAAAAGACCCGATACATGAAACGTTGGAAAATTGCGGGGGCATTAGCAAGTCCAAAGGGCATGACCAAGTATTCAAAATGGCCAAAGGGTGTTCTGAAGGCTGTTTTCCATTCATCACCTTCTTTTATACGAATAAGATGGTAGGCACCCCTGAGATCTAGTTTTGTGAAGATGACTGCACCTCTCACTGCTTCCAGGATGTCCGAGATGAGAGGCAATGGGTAACGGTCCTTGAGAGTGCATTGGTTAAGGCCATGGTAATCCAAACATGGCATAAGCTCCTTGGAATCCTAATTAGGAATGAAGAAGAGGGAAGCTCCCGCTGGGGACTTGGGTGGTCGAATAGTTCAATTTTCCAAGTTGGTGTCCAGGTACTCCCGGAGGAGCCTTTTTTCAGGTTCGGACAGAATAAACATTCTTCCGAAGGGAATCACTGCTGAAGGCTCAGAGTCAATGGCATAATCTTCAGGTCTGTGGGGTGGTAGAGCTTGAACAATAGCTGTTGAGAACAAATCTGAGTATGCCTGGTAGGCCTGGGGGATCCGGATAACGTTAGAGACCGGTACCGGGAATTGTTGGGGTTCTTGGGAGTCTTGTAAGGAACTTGGTAAGGTGGTAGGTGACGAACAATGGGACATACAATGTTCTGAACCAAGAAACAAGGAGCTTGCTGCCCAATTGATGTAGGGGTTGTGCTTCTGCAGCCAGGGCATACCTAGAACCATGGGATAGTGGGCAGATCTTATGATATCAAATTTAATCCTCTCTTGGTGGTGGTTTATTGAAAGAAGAATCTCTTTGGTTTGATGGGTTATGGGTCCTGAAGATAAAGGTCTCCCATCAATGGCTTCAACAGGTTGTATTGTCTCTCTTGTTTCGTGGGGAATGTTATGACTAGTGACCCAATCATGATCTATGAATATGCCCATGGCTCCGCAGTCCACTAATGCCAGGATGGGGTAGGATTCTTTCTTAGAAGGTGATAGAAATGCCTGTAGAATCACAAGATTGTTCTGTCCAGGAGAGTTCAAGGAAGGAATTGATGAGGAGCAGACATCTTTCTCCTGAAACTGTGCCCCACTTAGGATCTGGAGCTGGCGTTTCCCAAAGGCTGTGGTGGAGCGATAGGGCACTCTCTCACAAGGTGTTTATCAGAAGCACAGTACATGCACAGTCCGGTATGAATCCGGCGCTTCCTTTCTTGTAGGGTAATGGGTCCACGGAAGGCCCCTAGTTGCATGGGTTCTGAGTCCGAGGTTGGAGATGCAGCAGGCTCTAGTTTGTATGGGAGGTCCGTGGCAGCCTTTTGGGATGTTGGCTTAGACTTTCTTTTCTCTGCCTTTCTTTCCTTGATCGTAGCACGTAAAGTCTGGTAAACTGTGTTCCGCACCAAACGGCCATGTTGGAAGGATCACGGAATTCAGTCCTCTATGGGTGAGGAACCACGATGTCCAGAATGGACGCAATCGGTGGTTCATGACAACTTGCCTCTCAACTTGGGTTAAAGCATACAATTTCCTATGAGGCATCACAGTTCCAGGAATCAGATCAATGCCACAGTCAAAAGAATGATGAGGTGGCAAAGGAATATCCCTAGGCTCAGAAAATACATGTCCAAAGTCTGCATATGCTTGCAGGATTTGTGATATGGAGTAAAGACCAGACATCTTGTCACTGGATTCCAAAGGAGTTGACGTAACTTGAGTCAGTGCTGGCAGACTGCAGTGCTGAGAACAATAGGCAGAGGAAAATTACAAGGTATGAGTCTCCCAATTGATCACCGGATTGTGACGTTGAAGCCAAGGTAATCCCAAAACCAATTTATATGAGGGAGACTTGATCACATCTAAAGCAATGTGTTCCTTGTGTGCAGCAACCTGGAGTGACAGTCCCACAGTGTGAAAACGTACAGGCCCTGAGGATAAAGGTGTTCCATCAATGACCTCTACCGGTAAAGCTGTGTGTCTGGAATAAAGTGGTATCTTATTAGTGGTAGCAGATGCTTCATCAATATAATCTCCTGAAGCACCACAATCCAAGAACCCGTAGATGTCCAGCGATCTGTCAAGCCATTGTAAGTGGATCTTTAAGGTCATTAAGATGGCTGGTTGCATGGGATAGAGTACAGAACAAGAGTGGGAAAGGTCTGAAAGCGGAGTAGGACCTGTTGTTGCCCCTCCATTACACAACAGGTTTCCCGCCTTTTTTTGAGGACGTAAAGGACACGTACCCAAGAAATGTCCAGCAGCCCCACAGTAAAGGCATAAGCGTAGGCTTCTTCTTCGTCTCTTTTCTTCTTCAGACAGAGGGCCCCTTCTGGCACCTAACTGCATAGGCTCGGTTCCAGGATCCATTGATCCAAATGTACCAGCAGGTACACTGGGCATTCTGGAATTTGATCTCTCGAATCGACGTCTCTCAGCCCTCCGTTCAGCCAATCTTTGCTCAATCCGAAGCACCTGTTCAATGAGACGCTGGAGGGTCTCTGGCTCAGGAATGTGTAGCAACTCATCTTTATACTCCTCCCTCAGGCCCCGATGAAACAATGTTTTCTGGGTGATTTCTGGCTTGTGAATCGGTTGCCAATTGGCGGAAATGACTTATGTATGATATTATGTCAGCGTTTCCCTGTTTAATGTCCATTAATTGGTTTTGTGCTGCCGAGGCCAAGTTGGGCGTTTAAAAAAACCTCCAAAAATGCCTTTTCAAAGGCCACAAAATCATTCAAAATGGGACTATTTGTGGCCACCAAAGGTGTTGCCCAAGCAAGGGCATTACCTGTTAAATTGCCCAGAATGTACCCAATCTTGGCCTTGTCGTTGTTGAAATGGGTTGATCTAAAGAGAAAATGTATCCAACAATTATTGCAAAACTAAGCCATGCGCCGCGGATCCCCATCAAACTTGATCGGAGTTGTATGGGCCAGTGTACTTTCAGCTTGAGAAGTTTCCATTACCTCAACCCAAAATAGGTACTGGGCGGAAGCTGAACCAACTCCCAATGTCACGATATGCTTTCCCCTGATTTCTGTGACGTCAGGACAGTGCAAGCACTGGCAGGGGAAGCGTTGTGTATTGCAGTCCTTCTTTTCTTGAAGACAAAAAACAGAATATTTTGCACCATGAAACATTTCAAATGATGTAAACAATAGATGAGAAAAAGCCCTAGTGTTCCAAGAAGCTAATTCAAGTACTGCATCTCAATTCCCACTGTAGCCACATTCCACGCACCATGTAAGGTAGATACTGTAAAGGCCTAATCCATATTTGGACTCTTTGAGTAGTTCCCTGATGCCAACTTAAGTAGCATACATGGTGCAGAGACACCTATAGTACTGCTAAGTCTTAATGGGTCAAACAAATTGTGGGTAGAATCACCGTCGTGTAGAAACTGGCTCACCACCACCTTTGTTATACAGAGTTTGAAAAACATCATAACCTAAATATATTAGCAGAGGAGCTTCTTCCAGCAATGCGTGCCTCACCATTTTAGAATTAAAATACAACCAAACAAGATCGACTCAGTCATCCCAAACAAATTCAACCTGAGTAATATCTGCCAAGCTAATTAACATCACTCTCAGGATCTCATATAATAAGGCTAAGACCTGGGGTCTGTTAAGAGGGATAAAAGTGTTATCTTTAAATAATTGTTCAAGATATAGAGTCCAATCAGGATTCTTGGCACTATCACAGGTTCTATGATGCAAGCTTCTTTGAGGCCCACCAGCACTCGGACCCTTAACCGCATTCTTTAAGTCAGAATTTAAATGACGCAAAGCCTGTGGTGCATCCAAATGAATGCTACTCCCATACTCCTGGAAGCTCATAATTCGATTTGATCGTATCTCTCCGTGGCCGGCTTCATGCTTTGGGGCACAATTTGCCATTAGCCTTTGCCTCTTCTTTTCTAAAGTTAAGAAGACTGAGTACACTGGTTGGGATCTACTAGTTTCTAGTGGCTAGATCACAGGTGTAAACAACAATATATCATGAGTGTCTCTATTAACCCTTATACCAGCCGTAATAGGTCTGTCTTCAACTACACTCAGTCTATCAGGAGACGCTGTTTCATCATCTGGATGAATTGTCATAATGCTTAGGTTCAAAGCCATCTAATACCTGCAATGATAAAGTGGGTTTAAAAAAATGTGTTATAGCATTCCTGCCTTCAGCAGGTTTGACTTTCTTTTTGCCACCCTTTTTACCACGTTTCTGGTTGACCACCTCTAATTCAACCCGTGGCTAAAACCATGGTAGCCTCCCCTGTCTCTGTAATAGTGAGCACCTCAATAGCCTCAGTCAATTGTGATTCATTAATGTGAAACTTGCTTTTAATTTGCAAAGAAACTTCCATGAACCTGTATTCCTTGTTTTTGGAATATTTTTCGCATACATGGATTTTGTTTTAATTGGCAGTCTTTTTGACTCCCTTACAGGGGTCGGACTCTGGTCGCGCATTTGCACAATTAACCTCTGAGTGCCCTCATGTAACTGAATTGCAGCTGACCCGCTTGAATTTTTATGACCTTGACTCACCCTTACAGAATAACACTATAACCACACATTTGCACAGTTGAACTCTGAGTACCCTCGTTTAACTCATTTGCAGCTGACCCACAGGACCCGTTATGAACAATGCCAACTACAGGAGAAACGGATTCACAGTGGTCCAGTGGTGGCATTGGTCCACAATCCACATGGGTCTCACCAGGTGCAATATCTAACAGATAATTCCTCTTATGTGTTTTAGCAAAAATAAAACCTTCAACAAAATTAAACTTAGAGACTATAATGAATAACAAGTGTTCTTGTGCCTTTAAATCATCTCTGATAGCATCAAATAATTGACTCATAGAGGTCAAAGTAAAATGCAGAGCATGTAAAACATGATTAGCAGCTTTCATAACCGGAGTACGATTACAGTCTCGCTTTGCGGCGAAGATGGAATATAAGAGAAGGCACAAATAGTTTTGGAGTATCAGAGGTGTAGAGATGGGAGACCCTGATAGCTTAAAGCCTGGAACTTTAATAAGCTTTCTTCTAAGTAAAAGTAAAACAATGTACACATACATACAATTCATCAATATAAGAAAGCCTTGTTTCGTCACATAAAACTCACATCCATTAAGGTAAATAATTTCATGCTGCCCTACTATCTCCCCATGACAGACTCCACACTCAAACGTCATTAAATCCTTATGGGGTCTATAATGAATCAGGATTAACACTCGGACACAGCGACATTGTAATGGTTGTTATGAACTTTAATGAAAGTAAAAGAAGGGATGGACAAAGACCTATCTCGCTCTAGCACTATGAGGGGTTTCCCTGCCTCAAGGGAAGGTCTACCCTTTCCTAGAGTTTTCTGCATCTCTTCAGCTCTCTCTACCATAGTTCTTTTCCTTGGCAAAAGACAACTTTCCAATGAAGGGTGTACAATCCCCTTCCCCTAGCATCACACACGATTCCTCACCCCATGACTTACTCCACAGTTCATCACAGTTCTTTACAGTTCACAGTTCTTTTATAACTCACACTTAAAATGTGGGTCTCCAGACTGGCATTCACTTTGGCCTGGTTTTGTTCTCCTGCCATGACTTCACAATAGTTACACTGTTCAGTTTTTGACCTGGTTTACCCTCCTGCCAGGACTTTACAATATTCACTCCACTACAGTTTGGCCTGCTTGACTCTGCTGCCACGACCTCACAAGACTTTATAATCAATTACTTTTCCTTTTAGGTGCGGGTCTCCAGAATCACCTTCACAATGTTGCACACATATATCTGGGGGCGGGTTCAAATTTGCACAGTGCCTGGTTTACTCTCTTGCCAGGACTTTTCACACAGATGGTTTTCAGACTTGTACACTTTACTGAGCAACAGCCTTGTCCATGCTTGTTTCATCAATTGAGTCACTGAACATTCACCTTCTCTGTCACTTTTTATTACAAGGCTTTCTGCCCACTGTAGCAGACTCCTTAACTTCCCCCATGGTGCGCAACTTTCACCCTGAAGCACCTGGTGTCCCGCTCTTCCCTTTTGGGCTTGCTGGTTTGTTTTGACTGCTCCATCGTTCTTTATGTCATCCTGCAGTTACTGTGGCTTGCCAGTGGCTCAGAACGGCAATAAACCCCTTCTCTGCTTCTCGCCTGGTCTACTGCATCTGTTGACAGTCTCCCACTGTCCTCGACCTGACCATGGCAGAACCCTGGCTTTTTGGCTTTGTCCTGACAACATTTCCAGCAGACTTCCAGCGTATAGCAGCACGCTGCTTGCTTTCAAGCTTCTGACCGGCTTTGCGTGCAGCAAGTTTTTCTCTGTGGCATCTCTCTCTCCATGGCTTCCTCCATTCGCACAGCTGACAGGTATTTAAACAGCCTGCTACTGTGTAGCTACCGCCAACAACTAGAATGTGGTGTAGGCCTCCTGGTTCTAGTAATCGTCATCACTCTGATCTTCTTTCTCGTCTCAATACTTTGGTATCATTTGTCATAAGGAACCCTGATTTCAGTGTAAGATGGTTGGATGGGTTCAATACCACAATAAAGGATAACAGTCAGTGATACCCAGAATGGAAAGACGGGTGCCGTGTTTCTTGCGACCAGTCTCTCTCCCTCTTATAAGGGCCTCTCCCCACATATGATCCTCCCTCGGGCAGCCACCCCAAGGTAACAGGTAGCAGCTTCCCTTCCCTGGCCATATGGGAAGAAAAGTGAAGGAGAAGGAGTGATGATATCGATTAATTCATCACAGGTCGTAAAGATACTTCCTACTGCTTTTTAAATTTGATTTATAATGTACTATTATGCTGGTAATCCTGTATCTGAAAGTGAGATCTGATAATCAGACCGTATTTGCAGTTGCTCCATGCTGAAAAGTATATTGCAAATATTTAACTCCACTGTCTACTGACACCCACATCAGCTGCCTTGTAGATTGGCAAGATTGCAGCTACAGAGTAACATGTGAATTCCTGCAAATTGCCTGCTGGAACCCAACATTTCAAAAGCCATGTTCTGCCTTTAACCTCGAGCACCCCAGATCTAAATTCTATAGAACGGTGTACACCCCCACCCGCCATGGCCTAGCAGCAGTTTGATTAATAAATACATATAAGTCATATCTAGGTTAACATTGTGGCTCCTGGGAATATACAATAATTCTGGCCAAACCTTTTTTATGTCATTTTATTTTCAGCCTGGTTTTTAGTGGCCTATTCTACTGACAGGACCTTTGTTTGTTGACTGTCTGGGACTGAGTTTCTACCAAATGAAACCATTTAGGTTCAGGCTAGAAGTTCCTTTTGGTATCTCTGGGAAATGCTTGTTCACTTTCTCAAAGGACAGGAAATCCCTCGGGGAGTACGGAGGATACCCCTGCTTAAAAGCCCCGCCAGGACGATAATGTTGCACCAGGGCATAGAAGAGAGAGAGCAGAAATAGAGTAGTCAAGAGAGGGTTTGAAGTCCTAAGAATGGCCCGCCACCTCAGATACTCTTAGTTAACTTACACTTCTTGTGCCCCCTCCCACTTTTTGCAGACAAAGCACTTTGGACTGACAATTCCAGGCAAGTACACTGATCACAACAGCCAGGATTCGACGTCTACATCCCGCTTCAAGGGGGCCCCCCTTTAACTGAATCATCACTGGACATCAGTAGAAAAAGAAGGTATCACTTGGAACTTTATTGGGGTAACATTCTGACCAAAGTCCTCTGCCATAAAGGTGACGATAAAGCATACCAAGCAAAGTGCCAGTCCTTTCCGACAACCGTCCCAGAGGCCTATTTCTGGTTACCAACTGGACAAGGTGTGCCTACTGCCTGAGCACAAGAACCAGGAACCTGCTCATTGGAGATGACAGCCCTGCAAGTGTTTTATGGAAGCCTTCCTAGTAGAGAAGGGCAGAACAAGGTCTTACCTTATCCCAGGAGATTCATGACTAGGCCCCCCAGCAACCAAGAAGCCAAGGAACAGCTCTGTACTTGGTTTCCCATCTCAAGCCACTTTTGAACTGATTCCATCAATTCCTTGTGGTTTTCAAGGAGGCGCAGTACCCCAGAGCTGTCTTTGATACTCAATCCTTTTTGATCCGATTTGGCCCTCGACCCTTTGACTCGATCATCACCTGCTTGCACTCCAGCTGTTTTCAAGCCGATCACCACTGAAGAACTGCATTGCATATTTGGGCCTCTTCAAACGGGCTCAAGTACTTCTAGATGCCGACTTGACCATCACCAGCCTGTTCTTCCCCGATTCGAGCAAGTCACCTCTACAGGACAGCATTGCATTGCTAGATCGCATCGAGGCGACCTGAATGATTGGACCCATTGTAAAGCACCTAGAAGCCTGTCTCAATGCTGCCAGACATCAAGAAGAAGTCTAAAGGGCATTTGTAGTGGATCTGCACACATGACTGACTTTAAAGGGGTTTTCTGACATTTAGACATTCCTACCTTTTTAAAGACATCTTGTATGAACTTGAACATTGTTGCTGAACATATTTCCTATTTCCCTGTCTTCAGTTGCAGAGTGCCAGGTTCATACAGAAGGCTTCATAGCCTCTGTCTTCTCTTACAGTGGTGGTTTATTACTGTTCTTATTAGTGGTGTATAGTTTTAGTTTATATAAAGACTATTATTTATAGAATGTTGGCTGAACATATGTTTATTTTAGTACCACATTATTGTGAATGTTTGGACTATTTTGTGCTGGCTCAAATCCCTCCTGAAATGTATAGCCCACCTATGACCCGTGTTACTCTTAGAGGCAAAAGGCGTGTATACCTGTTGAGTTGTGCCTGTTTCACATTTGTGAGTCGGATCATTGCTGTTTTAGTAGTAGTGTTGGGCTTGAGTAGGAGACATATCCACTTCTCATCCCTGTACTCCTGAAGAGCAGTAGAATTTCATCATAGCCCCTCTGTCAGAATTTTCCAAAAATACCACTTATCTTTCAAACACCCAGTGTGTATCGATGTCCCCCTTCTTTCGCAGACCTCACCAGTGTTTCCTCTTGGAACTTATAATGGAACTTTCCTTGCCACACGGTAAGTTCTTAATTGCAGATAACAAATTTCGTTTGGTAAGCATGCATTCCTCATGGAACCAGCCAAAGATTTTCATGGTATTCCTTTTAGTAACATTACTACTCCTTGTTATGTACAGTCTCAGTATTGTCGCTAAGTTTATATGAGTATGTACAACCATTCTCGAATGAGGCTGTGCTTAGAAAAAGAAGCTTTTAGAAATGTATATTTGTATATGGATTTTGGGTACAAAAAGCACAAACCGAGCTAGGAAGCAACAGAGTGCTGTACAAGCCATTGAGGGTAACACATGAGGTAAGGTGGGGTTACAACATGTGGCTCTGGGTGTTCTGGCCATGGGTATTGGATGTGTTCGAGAATTGCAAGGAGTGTAGCTGCACCTAGGTATTGGGATTAGCTTTATGTAAAGTTGTGGCAGCTCAATGTCTTGATTGATATTCACCCATCGTAATCTTCATAGGTGTGTAGTGGTAATTGGTGGGACCTCTTTATCTACCTGGAATAGTCTTACATGCCACCCTTTCCGCACTGCATTAAGGTGCTCAAAAACAGTGGGTCATGATCACTCTTCGGTTGTATTACCACATTGAGTCTTTCAAACAAATTCCAGTTCTCCAAAGTCCACCAAGTGGTAATAAATATGTTGTTGTTCTAAATGTCGGTTTTGCTGAGATATCCCCTCTAAATCTTCCTTTGCAGGCTCTCAGGCCAGCAATATTAAAACAAGTCACCTAACGAAGGGCATTTGAGTATTGGCAAGCTGGTCTTGGAATCGGCAAGTCTTTGAGCATCAATGACCACAAGTAAAGGTTCATCTGACTCATTGAAATCTCCTACTACAAAAAACATTTCGAGCTTTTTCCATCCCCATAGTAGCACATATATTCCAACACTGATTCAAGCTTCAACAAAGCCTCAATCCCTCGATATGAGATAATATTGAACACCTATATATTGCAAATACCATCCTTCTTAAGTTTAATTGCCAAACTATCTTCAGAGCCTACGGTTAGCACTGACGTATGGGAATATAGGTATTCCCCTCCCCCAGTGGACTCCCTTTGAGGGCCCTTTACTGAAGGCCTACAAAACGTGACATAGCCTACTTTGTAAAACAAATATAATGAGTATGCCTCATGTAAACCATGCTATTTGAGCTGCATGAATAAAATTGTAGCAGTCTGTGCCCTTAAAAGTACTCTCTAAACTGACAACATTCCATTGTCACATTTTCATTATGTTACTCAGTTTTGCAGATGTTTACTTTTGACAAGGGAGCCTCAACTGCATGGGTGGCCTGCCACACATCATACCTATGCCCGTCAGTAGAGGGGTAGATGATGGCTAGTGGTTAAGTTGATGACTGTGGAAATTGATGACCTGGGGTCTAATCAGTATTTTTGCATTTGACTAAAAAAATGTGTGTTTCTTCTGAAATCACTTTTTCCGATGCTTGTGAAATCTGCTTAGATCACATGCTATGCATAGGCCGACATCTAGTGGAAGCTGCAGAGTATTACAGTTGTTTTTCGAAACTCGAAAATGGACGTCGAAAAGGGGTGCGCCAGTAATACTATTCCTATTGTGACGTCCCCTGTACCCATGATCCCTCACGCGTGTAGGTCCCTCAGATTGTTTTTTTCCGCCATCGTGAGTGGTCGGATATTTGCAGAGCGCATTTCGGTTAACCTTTATAATTAGAGTTAGTATCTCTTTCTGTCCTTTACCAATGCCGTGTTTCGACGCAGTGAAGACTCCAGGAAGACTACGAAGCCAACAACATGGAGCATACTCCCTTTAAATTCTGCCCACCCTGCAATAAGAAATATGCGTGGGTCGACAAACACAGGGTGTGTAACCTTTGTTTGCATAGAGACCACAACGAGTCTCATTGTCGGACCTGTAAACTGCTCCGACCCAAGACACTCAAGGACAGGCGGACAAAGGGTTGGGCTCATCACCCCATGCAGGCAGAGGCCACCATGGACGTTGAAAGGGCATCCAGCGAAGGTGACGGGGAACCTCAATGTTCCCCAGTGCCAGCCCCCGACCCTAACAGACAGGCCAGCTGTCCTGTTATGGGGAAGACACCCGGTGGAAAGGGCACAACACTCCCCCACACTAAGCACACTCCCCACGGCGGTGCATGCGAAGCCGCATGCCGAGAGTCGATGACGAAGGGCAGGTGCTCTGATCAGAAGTCCTCTGAGCACCCCGTACGGCCGTCTCACGACAAGCCTGCTAAGACAAAAGACTCAAAACACCCCCGCCCGGCCTTGAAGCATCGAAAATCGCTGCGCAAGCCATCCCCGCAGTCGAGACTCAACCTACACCCGGGGACAAAGCCAGGGAGTCAGGATTGGCCCGTTCTGCTGATGAACAGACCCACAAGGCTCCTATCAAGGCCCCTACCCAACTTTGACACAGCAGATAACGCTGGCCGCATTGTTGTGGAAGCCACAATTTTAAAACGCCACACCTGGCTTGGACAGTCAGGGTTTAAATTAGAAACTCAAGCTACCTTACTCAACATGCCTGTTGAACAGAATCTGTCGTTTGGTAAAGCATTTGAGGATGCTCTAAAGTCTGCCAAGGAAGAATATGAGACACTAAAACGCCTTGGCCAACTGACAAACAAACAACCAGGCCAAAGAGGTGGCAATCATTTTCGTCGCTTTCGGGGTCAAAATACACAGAGGCACCGGATACAATCAGAGCCAAGGTTCCTCATGGAACACCAACCAACAGGCTACCCAAGGTTACCCCAGAGGTCAGCACAGGGGTCGTGGAAAAGGGAGAGGTTCCCCCACCAGAGGTGGATGGACACCCTCCAAGCAATGACGCCCTGCTACAGGTTCCCTCCCATGCCTCCCCAGTAAGGGGACAAATATCTTTTTTCACCCACGGATCGGAGGGTATAACATTGGACAAGTGGGTGCTGTCGACGGTGAAAGGAGGTTACTGTATAGAACTCCTGGGAAGTCCATCAAACCTCTCACCGTGCCAGAAAAAACCATCACAGGATGAACAAATCATCCTGCTGGAGGAAGTCAAGGCTCTACTCCTCAAGGACGCCATCGAAGTAGTGCTGTACAACAAGGTAAACAAGGGTATTTATTCAAAATACTTCCTTGTTCCAAAGAAAGATCTAACCATGCACCCGGTTCTAGACCTGCGCCCTGCAAACAAGTTTGTCAAGCCACAAAAACTTTGCATGGCAATGCTACAAGAAGTAATCCCTCTGTTAAAACGGGGGGATTAAATGGCAACATTGGACATGAAAGATGCTTACTTTCATATTTAAATGTTCCCAGCGCACAGAAGATTCTTGTGGTTCAAAGTAGCAGACCAACACTACCAATTCAAGGTGCTGCCCTTTGGGATAGCCTCGGCTCCAATGGTTTTCACCAAGGTACTGGCAGTGGTGGCAGCGCACCTACGCAGGGAGTCAATCCCAGTGTACCCTTACCTGGACGACTGGCTGATCACGGGAGAAATTTACAATCTTTGCAAGCTAAACACGCAAAGAACTATAGACCTTCTCTTCCAGTTGGGCTTCTCAATAAACGAGAAAAAGTCAAGTCCGGTACCAAACACATTGAAACAGTTCCTAGGATCTGTATTAGATACAAAAACAGGCTTAGCCTTCCCATTCATGGAAATAGTACAAAACATGCTTCGGCAAATACCCCAGTATCAAGCCAGTCTCTGGATAAGCGTATGTAAAGCAATGCGTCTGCTAAGTATGATGGCATTGTGCATTTACCTGGTCCCCCACATGCGCATGCGACCAATGCAGGAGTGGTTGGTGAAAAAATGGTCTCAGGCAAGTGGTCACTGGGACGATCTAGTGGTTGTTTCGCCAACACTGGTTCAGATCTTACACTGGTGGTCAAGGGAGAATCTGCTCAAGGAGAAACCTTTCCACAAACCGGAAGCACAGGCGGTCGTCACAACAGACGCGTCACTTTCCAGGTGGTGGACCCACTACCTTCACCACACAGCACACGGCCTGTGGTCACAAGAGACCGCACAAAGGCACATAAACATACTAGAGTTATTGGAAATCCTCAAAGCACTACAAGCCTTCGAAGAACATCTGACAAACCAATCGGTACAACTCCTAACAGACAGCACTGCAGCTATGTTCTATGTCAACAAACAGGCAGGTACACACTCTCCAAATCTGTCCAAGCTGGCACAGAAAATATGGAAGTGGGCACTCAGACAAGTGATGTCCCTATCCTCCCAACATATTCCAGGGGTACTCAGCACTCTAGCGGACTCTCTCAGTAGAGATCCTCTGCCAAGAGAGCACGAGTGGCAACTGCACGCAGACGTAGTAGACCACATCTTCTCTGTTTTGGGCTACCCCTCTCTAGACTTGTTCGCTACAAAAGAGAACAAGCAATGCCCAGACTTCGCGTGCAGATTCCCCCTACCAACTCCAAGGGGAACACCCTATGGATGAATTGGTCAGGGAGATTTGCTTACGCTTTTTCCCCGACTCCATTAATCAGCAGGGTAGTGAACAAGATACACAGGGACCAGATGACACTAAACCAGTTCCTCCTATGTGGGCGAGACAACCATGGTATCCACATCTGCGCAAACTGGCGATTTGCGACCCCATCAAACTCCTTTACCAGGTCAACCTGTTAACTCAACACGGGGGGGTCAACAATACACCCACAACCTCACTCTTTGAACCTGGCAGCATGTCTCCTGAAGTCATAGAGTTTGGATACCTTAATCTTCCACAACGGTGTATGGACATGCTTAAAGAAGCACAGACGCCATACACCAGACACTGCTATTTCCACAAGTGGAAGAGATTCGTCATTTGGTGTCAATCTAGGCAGATAAACCCCTTAGAGTGTACTCCATCACACATTCTTACACACATGCTCCACATGTTGGATTCAGGGTTGGTCTTTAATTCTCTTAAAGTCCACCTAGCAGCTTTATCAGCATACACCACCTCCCAAAGTAGGATCTCATGGTGGAAAGTGCCAGTCATTAAGGCATTCATGAAAGGAGTAAAGAGACTACACCCTCTGGTCTCTAATCCCCCACCTGGTTGGGGTCTAAATGTGGTACTTACAAAACTCATGGGACCCCCCCTTCTAGCCTTTGGATCAGGCTACTCTTAGACACATAACCTATAAAACTGCTTTCTTAGTGGCAATTACCTCCATAAGAAGAGTCAGCGATCTCCAAGCCTTGTAAGTGCAGGACCCTTTCTTTATTATTCATAAAGACAAATTGGTTTTACCGACGCACCCTAGGTTCTCACTTAAATTCATTTCCAAGTTTCACATAAACCAGTCCATCGAGCTTCCGGCTTTGTTCCAGAAGCCAACAAGCTCAGCTGAGGTCAAACTCCATACACTAGATGTGAGGAGGGTGGTTCTCTACTATGTAGATAAGACCAAACCGCTGAAGAAGACTGATCAACTGTTCGTCTCCATGGCTACAGGCAGAAAGGGAGAACAGGTTTACAAACGAGCCATCTCCAAATGGATAGTCAAATGTATATAATTATGCTATTAATTGTCAGACAAAACACTGCCTATAACACCAGGAGCCCACTCCACACGAGGTACCGCAGCCACTCTAGCCTTCATTGCAAATGTCCCCCTAGACAGCATTTGCAAGGCAGCTACATGGAGCTCAGTTCATACCTTCACTCAGCACTACTGCATTGACACCCATTCCAAGGCAGATACACAGGTGGGACAAGCGGTTCTAAAACATCTATTTGCTGCTACTCCTTCTCCTGACCCACCACCTTCTCCTAACACTGCTCGCTAATCTATGCATAGCATGTGATCTAAGCAGATTTCACAAGCATCAGAAGGAATACATTACTCACCGTAATCATATTTCTGGTGCTTGTATCTGCTTAGATTCAGATGCACCCAGCATCCTCCCCTGAGAGGATGCTGGGCGCTTGAAACTGAATACTATCTTCCATCACAAACCATCCAAGAGATAATTTGGCTCAAGAAACATCATCTTGTTTCCTTAAGAAAAGGCACAAATTGCCCTATATGGGACTAGCTGAAGTTTGTTTACAGATGATTTCTCAATTCCCAAATAGATAGGCTTACAATACAATATTGAAGTTCTGAGATAACTATTGCCTGAGTTTACGATGTTCCACCGATAACAGACAACCCACTCTTGTGATGTTTAACAAATGGAAGTGTGCAGTTTTAATCCCAGCCTTAACCTGGTGGCAAAGGAAAGCTGATAATGAAGAATAGCACAAAGGTTTATTACCTTTTATGGGGACCAGGCTGGGGCATCACTGATTAGGTCAGGAGAATTGCAGTAAACTATGGGTTGCGCAGCCAACTAGTAGAACTTCTATCTTGTTGCTATTAGGTTGCATACAGCTATCCTACATTCTGCATTGCACACTAATCAGACAGTCAGACAACAAGTTGACTTTGTTAGAACTGCCATGCAAATCAATACATATCTGGGTGTGATCAGCATACAATTAATTTGTATAAAATTATCTGCCACTTGGGCAAATAAATAATAATGAAGAAGAATTGAATCTTCGAGGTCCTCCATAAGAGATAAAAATGCTGGATAAAATGAAATTGCCCACTTCCACTCTCTGGCTTCTCTTGGTGAGAAAATACTCTAATGTGCTAAGTTTGTGCTCCCTTTGCCCTATTCTATGTTTGAGGCTTCTGGGGAAGAGGCTCCGGGAAAGAGTAATTCCTTTATAGAGGTTTGTGCCACGGTGTTGTCATCCTGAGGATTCAATTTGGTTGAGGGTTTGTTTGATGTACGAGCCCTGAAAAAAAGTTCTTTACCCAGGATTAGTGTGAGACCGCGGTGCTCCTTCCATATTCAAACGGGAAGAGAACTTGTTATTGGTGCACAAACAATTGGGAGTATTGCCTTTAAATCTTCAGCATTTTCCTTCCCCCATTACCAGAGCAGGGTACATGCGTTTTTGTTTTAATCTCTTCAAAACGAGAGATAATCTCCTGTGGAAAAATGTTCCAGAAGACACAGTTGATTGTAAGCTTTACGGAAGAGAAATAGACAACCTAAAGCACCAGATCTTAAAATGTGAGACTCTCAATGAAAAGAGGATTTTGTACTTCGGGCACATAGTGCATTAGATCAATTTTAAAGTGAGTGACGTCCTTTGGGAAAAGTTTTTTAACACCACCTTGGTGACCCTATTTATGGCACTGCTGCACTTTATGAAGGATATTGGCCTCATTGGGGGCTAATGAGTGTAATAACGTCCAAGGAAATAGAGTATGTTTTAGATAGGATGTAAATGGAATATGGTTTACTTGGGTGCAAATATTTTAGTTATTGAATGATGGATGTTGTTGTTTGTATTTTACCGTATTTGATATTATGATGAAGTCCACTAATTGTATGTAAGTTTTTATTTAAAACTGTTTGCTCAAATAAAGAAATAACATACTTAATTCAGGCTAACCCTTGTATTCTCATTTTGCTCTCTGAGTGGTGGAGCAGAATAGAATGATCATTTGTGCAGGGGGAAGGGAGGAGGGGGAGGGCGAGTGGAAGGGAGAGGGAAGGAGGGAAGTTGTTAAGGATTTCAAAAGCACGGTACACTCCAGACCAGGACTCTTTCGACTGGCCGGGGATGCAGCGCACAATTCAAACACTTTTATTTTATTTATTATGAATTCAGTTTGAGAAGGCACCCAACCCGTCTCACGCCCACCTTTACAAACACCCCGGATCACAATGGACCATGAACCAGGCCAGTGTGTAATATTACAATATTTATTTATTTTTAAATTCCAATGAAAATCACACAAATTTAATATAGGGCAGCATCCACCAGTGTGGTGATAATTACACTGTAAATTGATAGAATACACTTAGTTTGACTTTGTTACATAAAATATATAATGCACAATTGAATAAAAGCAAAATTACTTTTCTGGGATTCTTTGCAGATAGCACCACAGTTAGTATTTCCCCCTGCAACGCTCCCTCAAACCCCTGTTAACTGGATTTTGTGTGGGTAGCAAGGAGTAGCAAGGAGTCAGGTATACTAGGCAACAATTAGAATAAAAATCTGACCTTCCCCTGCTGTATGGGAAGCAAAATCAGATTGAAAACCTTTGAAATTGACCAAAATAGCACTCAGAATTACTCATTATTTGTTTTACATGTGCGGTTGAAAGAATAAGGCAAAAATGAGTATAGAAGTATCAGAGATATCAGAAAACTAGCAAACTATAAGGCAATGTACTAGCAACGGGCATACAGTTCAGAAAATCGATTTTGGAAGGAAAAACACAGTGCAGCAAAATCATACGTGGAGAAATTGCATTTGCTTAATTTCATGGGCTTAAAATGACAAAACAGCTTGCAAAATGGGTTAAACAGACAAAATTGGAATGCCGTTTTGATGCTCCTTTCATTCCTTGGAGCCTGAGAGCATGGTCGCTAGGTAGATGGTAATTTTGCACCTGTTTCTGGTGGCATCCGTGGTCCCCCTGCCCCCTAGTTAGCCCTGTTGTCCCGCTCTCCCTCCCCGCACCCATTTCCTGATTGTCCTGCCCTCCCGCCTCCCTTTCCCGCCCACCCCCCTCTCATTGGACCATCTGTTCCTGTACAGCGAGTGTACAGACTCGCATGCCTGAACCAGCTCCTTTCATTCCTTGGAGCCTTAGAACGCGGTCGCAAGGTAGATTGTAATTTTGCACCTTTTTCTGGTGGCATCCGTGGTCCCCCTGCCCCCTAGTTAGCCCCGTTGTCTCCCTCCCCGCACCCGTTTCCTTATTGCGCGGCCCTCCCGCCTCCTGTTCCTGCCCAACCCCCTCTCATTGGTCCTGACAAGAGGACTCCCATTCATTGCCAGTCCTCCCTGGGCAGCTCTCTGCCCGGCAGCCCATCGGCTAAGGACCCAAGGCAAAGGACGGCCTTTTCAGCAACTGCTCCAGGTTGTATCTGCAGGTATCAGCTGGAGAAGCAGGAAGACGAAAATAAGTAAGTGTGGCAAGGACAGGGACAGAAGCAATTACTTCAACCCATACTACCCTACCACTCAACCCTAGATGCTTAACCATTGTAAACATCTCCATACTATACTATCATTGCATTATTGAGTTCTCCTTTACAATATGTCAATGGTATGGTTGCACTTATAAAGCAAGAATTCATTGTTAAATAAAGGAGTGTGCCCAATAGAATGGACTGGCGGACTTTAGAAGTGTGTCTAATACCTCTCAGTGCAAATTGAATTTAGGAGTGTGCCTAGTATCCTCCATGTGAAAAGTTGAATTTAGAAGTGTGTCTAATACCTGTCAGTGCATAGTTGAATTTAGGAGTGTGCCTAGTATCCTCCATGTGAAAAGTTGGATTTAGAAGTGTGTCTAATACCTCTCGGTGCAAAGTTGAATTGAGAAGTGTGTCTAATACCACTCAGTGCAAAGTTGAATTTAGGAGTGTGCCTAGTATCCTCCATGTGAAAAGTTGAATTTAGAAGTGTGTCTAATACTTCTCAGTGCATAGTTGAATTCAGGAGTGTGCCTAGTATCCTCCATGTGAAAAGTTGAATTTAGAAGTGTGTCTTATACCTCTCAGTGCATAGTTGAATTCAGGAGTGTGCCTAGTATCCTCCATGTGAAAAGTTGAATTTAGAAGTGTGTCTAATACCTCTCAGTGCATAGTTGAATTCAGGAGTGTGCCTAGTATCCTCCATGTGAAAAGTTGAATATAGAAGTGTGTCCAATACCTGTCAGTGCATAGTTGAATTTAGGAGTATGCCTAGTATCCTCCATGTGAAAAGTTAAATTTAGGAGTGTGCCTAGTATCCTCCATGTGAAAAGTTGAATTTAGAAGTGTGTCTAATACCTCTCAGTGCAAAGTTGAATTTAGGAGTGTGCAAAGTTGAATTTAGAAGTGTGTCTAATACCTCTCAGTGCAAAGTTGAATTTAGAAGTGTGTCTAATACCTCTCAGTGCAAAGTTGACTTCAGGAGTGTGCCTAGTATCCTCCATGTGAAAAGTTGAATTTAGAAGTGTGTCTAATACCTCTCAGTGCAAAGTTGAATTTAGGAGTGTGCCTAGTATCCTCCATGTGAAAAGTTGAATTCAGAAGTGTGTCTAATACCTCTCAGTGCAAAGTTGAATTTAGAAGTGTGTCTAATATCTCTCTCAGTGAAAAGTCGAATTTAGGAGTATGCCTAGTAGCCTCCATGTGAAAAATTGAATTTAGAAGTGTGCCTAATATCCGCCTTATGAAATTAGAAGTGTGACAAATATCCTCACTGTGCAAAGTTGAATATAGAAGTGTACCTAATTAGCCTGGCCTGGTTGACTTTAAAACTGTTCATAACATATAAATCCAACTGTGGAAAGTTGAAAGTAGATTTTGAAGTCTGCCTAATACCCTCCCTGTAGAAAGCTGAACCTAGAAGTGTGCCTAATATCCCCAGTGTGAAAAGTTGAATATAGAAGTGTACCTACTTAGCCTGGCCTGGTTGACTTTAGAACTGTTCATAACTTATAAATCCAACTGTAGGAAGTGGAAAATAGATTTTGAAGTGTGCCTAATACCATCCCTGTAGAAAGCTGAACCTAGAAGTGTCCTCTCTGTACAAAGTAAAACTCGGAAGTGTGCCTAATAGCCTCCCCTGTTTGAACTCTGAAGTGTGTTTAATTATCCCCCATGTACAAAGTTTGAATTTAGACTTCTGCCTAATATCCTCCAGTCCAAAGTTGAATTTAGGAGTGTGCCTCTTATCCTCTGTGTGAAAAGTTGAATTTAGGAGCGTTCCTAGTACCCTCCATTAGAAAAGTTGAATTTAGAAGTGTGTCTAATACCTCTGAGTGCAAAGTTGAATTTAGAAGTGTGTCTAATACCTGTCAGTGCAAAGTTGAATTTAGGAGTGTGCCTAGTATCCTCCATGTGAAAAGTTGAATTTAGAAGTGTGTCTAACACCTCTCAGTGCAAAGGTGAATTTAGGAGTATGCCTAGTATCCTCCATGTGAAAAGTTGATTTTAGAAGTGTGTCTAATACTTCTCGGTGCATAGTTGAATTCAGGAGTGTGCCTAGTATCCTCCATGTGAAAAGTTGAGTTTAGAAGTGTGTCTAATACCTCCCAGTGCAAAGTTGAATTTAGGAGTGTGCCTAGTATCCTCCATGTGAAAAGTTGAATTTAGGAGTGTGCCTAGTATCCTCCATGTGAAAAATTGAATTTAGAAGTGTGTCTAATACCTCTCAGTGCAAAGTTGAATTTAGGAGTGTGCAAAGTTGAATTTAGAAGTGTGTCTAATACCTCTCAGTGCAAAGTTGAATTTAGAAGTGTGTCTAATACCTCTCAGTGCAAAGTTGACTTTAGGAGTGTGCCTAGTATCCTCCATGTGAAAAGTTGAATTTAGAAGTGTGTCTAACACCTCTCAGTGCAAAGGTGAATTTAGGAGTATGCCTAGTATCCTCCATGTGAAAAGTTGATTTTAGAAGTGTGTCTAATACTTCTCGGTGCATAGTTGAATTCAGGAGTGTGCCTAGTATCCTCCATGTGAAAAGTTGAGTTTAGAAGTGTGTCTAATACCTCCCAGTGCAAAGTTGAATTTAGGAGTGTGCCTAGTATCCACCATGTGAAAAGTTGAATTTAGGAGTGTGCCTAGTATCCTCCATGTGAAAAATTGAATTTAGAAGTGTGTCTAATACCTCTCAGTGCAAAGTTGAATTTAGGAGTGTGCAAAGTTGAATTTAGAAGTGTGTCTAATACCTCTCAGTGCAAAGTTGAATTTAGAAGTGTGTCTAATACCTCTCAGTGCAAAGTTGACTTTAGGAGTGTGCCTAGTATCCTCCATGTTAAAGGTTGAATTTAGAAGTGTGTCTAATACCTCTCATGAGTGCCTCTCAGTGCAAAGTTGAATTTAGAAGTGTGTCTAATATCTCTCTCAGTGAAAAGTCGAATTTAGGAGTATGCCTAGTAGCCTCCATGTGAAAAGTTGAATTTAGAAGTGTGCCTAATATCCGCCTTATGAAATTAGAAGTGTGACAAATATCCTCACTGTGCAAAGTTGAATATAGAAGTGTCCCTAATTAGCCTGGCCTGGTTGACTTTAAAACTGTTCATAACATATAAATCCAACTGTGGAAAGTTGAAAGTAGATTTTGAAGTCTGAACTTCACATAATCATCACCAAATTCACCGAACCATCATGCATCACCACCGCCGCGACCGCCTCACAATCACTGTGCGACTCACTCTCTCACCACTTTTTCACTAAAGCTCTCGAAAGAACAAACGCTCTAACCAACAAACTTGCTCGCTTACACCCACCAGGCAACTCACCCTCATTACCGACCAACCCACTGCCTGTGACCACTACTCAACCAACGTTCGACTCCTTTGGTCCAATATCTGCCAACCAATTTCTAAAATTTCTCTCTGCCCGCAAACCTTCCGGCTCTCCGCTAGACCCTTGCCCAGCCTCAACCCTCAAAGAAATGTTCACTCTGACCTGCGCAGGAGAACACGCGAGAACCATCATAAATGACTCCCTTTCCTCAGGAATTTTTCCCGACGCATTCAAAACAGTTCATGTCAAACCTCTAATTAAAAAACCTTCCCTCAACCCCATCAAGCCCAAAAATGACCGCCCCATCTCTAACACCAGGTCCCTCGCCAAACTCATCGACCGAACCGCCTACTCCCAACTAAATGCATTTGTCGGAGCCAATAATATCCTAGACCCCGCTCAATCACGTTTCAGAGCCTGACACGGAACTGAAACAACCCTAACCTCAATCTGGGATGACCTTAAAAACACAGCAGACTGTGCAGATTGCGCCGCTTTAATCCTCCTTGACCTATCCGCCCTTTCGACACAATCAATCACTCAATCCTTCTTGACCACCTCCACTCCCTAGGAATTCGTGGAACCGCTCTCAAATGGATAGCATACTTCCTCACAAAGAGGAATCAAATAACCCTACTCTCAACCTATTCCTCCCAAGCCCGACCAGTCGACACTGGAGTTCCACAAGGAGCATGCCTATCAGCCCTCCTGTTCAATCTCTACATGGCCACCCTCCCACAAATAATTTGCACGCACAACATCCTGTGCTACAACTACGCCGATGACACATGACTAATTCTGAAACTCCTGAACTCAAAACCCAACGGCCGACCGGACCTCGCTTCCTGTCTCCTCGACATAGAGCTCTGGATGACCACAAACCACCTCTTGCTAAACCCCTCCAAAACCAAAATCATGGTATGTGGCAACACCGAACTTCTTCCACACCCACTACCCTGGCCATCTACCATGGGCAACTCACCGGCCCCCTCTAAATCAGTAAAAAACCTTGGATGCATCCTAAACTCTGACCTAACACTCTCGCGCTAAGTCAATAACATCTCAAAGTCCTGCCACTACCACCTTAAAACTCTTAAGTGCATTTTTCCTTACCTCTCCTTTCCAAACAGACTCTCTGCTGTCCAATCAATTGTTATATCAAGACTGGACTACGCGAACCCCCTCTATCTCAGAGTCCACGCATACCAACTGACTAAACTACAAAGAGCACAAAACGATGCAGCCAAACTCCTACTAGCGCTTGGCCGAGAGACCACATTTCCCCAGCCCTCAAAACTCTGCACTGGCTTCCGGTCGCCCGAAGGGTGACTTTCAAAGCCTTATGCATTTCTCACCGAGCGCTGCACAAAACCGGACCAAAATATCTTCAAGACAAACTGAAACCCTATCACCCTGCACATACTCTAAGATCTAGCTCAGCAGGCCTCCTAGTCATACCAAAAGCAAACTCAGTCAGATTAGGTGGATCATCATTCTCAGCCTTGGCCCCCATGCTGTGGAACGCACTCCCACCCCACATCCGACTCACGGAAGACCTCATGTCCTTCCGCAAATTGCAGAAAACTTGGCTTTTCCCCTAAAACCCACCCGAACTCAATCTAACTCAAACTGGATAACACCATCTCAAAGATGCTCCCAAAACACTAGACCATAAATATCAATGCAGTATCATGATCCAGGCTCAAAATCACAAATCATAAACTAATAACCTCTACTGATTAGCTAAAAAGACAAACAAAATAGATTGAGAAAAATTATCAAACCTGTGAAGTAAATAAAAAGAATAGTCGAAGTAAATCGAAAGAAACAAAATGAACAAAAAGAATAAAATGAAGAGGATCTAATGATGAATTCAGGAGTGGGATCAGTGCACGGACAGATGGCATGGATTGTATGAGTGCATGTTGTGAAGGGAAAGTAGAAAATAGCCGATTTGAATAGATGCGACAGACGTAATGAATAGGACTGATCAAAAGCAGGAAACAAATTTGAATGCGTACGACAAGTGACATGGGTTTTACCGATAAAGTAGGATTAATGAACGAAATGCAGGAACGGATCATATAGGTGGAGCGGATGAGTGCACTGAACAGATGAATGCGTTGTGCAGATGAGTGCGTAGAGTGGATAAGTGTGTAGAGCGGATCAGTGTGTATAGCGGATGAGTGTGTAGTGCCGATGAGTGTGTAGAGCCGATGAATGTGTAAAACAGATGAACTTGTAAAACGGATGAATGTGTAGAGTGGATGAATGTGAAGAGCGGATGAGTTTGTAGAGCGGATGAGAGTGTAGAGCGGATGACTTGTGTAAAGCGGAGGTGTTGTGTAGAACGGATGAGCTGTGTAGAACGGATGAGTGTGTAAAGCGGATGAGTGTGTAGAGCGGATGGGTGTGTAAAGCGGACGGGTGTGTAGAGCGGATGGGTGTGTAGAGCGGTTGAGCGCGTAGAGCGGATGAATGTCTAGAGTGGTTGGTTGCATAGAGCAGATGGGTGTGTAGAGCAAATGATTGCATAGAGCGTATGAGTGCGTATTGTGGATGAGTGCATAGAGCGGGTGAGTGCGTAGAGCTG
The DNA here is from genome assembly GCF_040938575.1 of Ambystoma mexicanum. NCBI lineage: Eukaryota > Metazoa > Chordata > Amphibia > Caudata > Ambystomatidae > Ambystoma > Ambystoma mexicanum. The sequence continues at coordinate 240,226,092 of NC_090940.1, read as the reverse complement.
ATGAGTGCGTAGAGTGGGTAAATGCGTAGAGCGGGTGAATGCGTGGAACGGATGAATGCCTAGAACGGATGAATACTAGAGCGGATGAATGCATAGAACGGATGAGTGCCTTGAACGGATGAGTGCCTAGAACGGATGAGTGCCTAGAACGGATGAGTGCGTAGAGTGGATGAGTGCGTAGTGCAGATGAGTGCGTAGAGCGGGCAAGTGTGTAAAGCAGATGAGTGCGCAGAGAGGTTGAGCGCCTAGAGCAGACAAATTTGTTCAGCGGATGAATGCGTAGAGCACATGATTGCGTATAATGGATGAGTGCGTAGAGCGGTTGATTGCGTAGAGCAGATGAATGCGTAGAGTGGATGAGTCCCTAGAGTGGATGAGTGCAACGAGCGAATGAACGCGGAGAGCGGATAAGTGTGGTGAGCGGGTGACTGTGTAGAGCGGATGATTGCGTAGAGGGGATGAGTGCGCAGAGCATATGAGTGCGTAGAGAGGGTGAGTGCCTAGAGCGGGTGAGTGCCTAGAGCATATGAGTGCCTAGAGCAGATGAGTACCTAGCGCGGATGAGTGCCTAGAGCGGGTGAGTACCTAGAGCGGATGAGTACCTGTAGCAAATGATTATGTAGAGCAGATTTTTGCATAGAGAGGTAAATGCCTAGAGCGATCGGATAAGTCCCTGAGCAGATGAGTGGCCCAGAGCGGATGAGTGCCCAGAGCGGATAAGTGCCCAGAGCGGATGAGTATGTAGAGTGGATGAGTGTATAGAGCGGACGAGTGCATAATGTGGTTGAGTATAAGAGTGGATGAGTGCGTAAAGCCGATGAGTGCGTAGAGCGGATGAGTGCATAGAGCGGTTGAGTACGTAGAACGGACGAGTGCATAATGCGGTTGAGTGTGAAGAGTGGATGAGTGTATAGAGCGGATCAGTATGTAGAGCGGATGAGTACATAGAGCGGAGGAGTGCGTAGTGCGGATGAGTGCATAGAGCGGACGATTGCGTAGAGCGGACGAGTGCATAGAGCGGACAAGTGCATAGAGCGGATGAGTGCCTAGAGCAGATGAGTGCCTAGAGCGGATGAGTGCATAGAGCGGATGATTGCGTAATGCGGTTGAGTATGAAGAGTGGATGAGTGTGTAGTGCGGATGAGTGGGTAGAGCGGATGAGTGCATAGAGCGGATGTGTGTGTAAAGTGGATGAGTACGTAGAGCGGATGAGTGCCCAGAGCGAATGAGTGCATAGAGCGGATGGGTGTGTAGAGCTGATGAGTGCGTAGAGCGGACAAGGGCGTAGAGCGGATGAGTGCATAATGTGGTTGAGTATAAGAGTGGATGAGTGCATAAAGCTGATGAGTGTGTAGAGTGGATGAGTGCGTAGAGCGGACGAGTGTGTAATGCAGTTGAGTGTGAAGAGTGGATGAGTGTATAGAGCGGATCTGTATGTAGAGCGGATGAGTACGTAGAGCGGATGAGTGCGTAGAGCAGATGAGTGCATAGAGCGGACAAGTGCATAATGCGGCTGAGTGTGAACAGTGGATAAGTGTATAGAGCGGATCAGTATGAAGAGCGGATGAGTGCGTAGAGCGGACGAGTGCGTAGAGAGGATGAGTGCGTAGAGCGGATGAATGTGTAAATGTGTAGTCCGGATGAACGCATAGTGCAGATTAATAAGGGGCTCGATGTAGGGTACATGGAACAAATTGGAGCGCATAGAAATATGCGACATACATGGAATGGTCTAGAGTGCATAGAACGTTTGAAGAGCATGTAAACCATCATATCACATCACCACTCTTACTCTCTTCTTTACACCACCATCCAACTAGAACATAGAGATACTATGACACCCTTCGGTATAGCTGTTCTCATACCAACATCCACCTCATACTCCCCATCACTCTAACTAAAACACTGCAGGTTACACCCCTCCAGACAGGCGTTCTCCTCAGGCCTAATGTAGCCAGAATCGGTCTGGATAAAACCTGCCAGAACGAACACATACTCCTGATCTCTCAACCACCACACCTAACGTTAAGAAGCAGCTACTACACAAATGGCACACCAGCTGCACACATATACGGTGCTCACACGCACCTTAGACTCTCTCTACTCTCTCTACTGACTTGAACTTCGGTTCCCGAGGGCGTTCAACCTAGCAGCGCTTTGAGACTATATTAATGGTACATAAGGCGCTATATAAATGCAAAGTAACATAACATAACATAACTAAGGGACAAGGACACCTCACAGGTAATATATGAAAGTGAAAGGGTAACTCTGAATGGATGACAGGATAGGTTTCTTAAAGGGGAAGGAAAACATGTTTTTTAAACAGGAACAATTTCATGCGACAACTCGGTTTTGTTAGTAAAGTGATTACTTTTACTGAAACTATATTTTAGTGACTAGATTATCAAGAAGAGAAATGCTGGCCATGAAAAGGGTTAAGCTGCAGTTTTAACCCCCTCACGCCGTGTGTCTCTTTATGTGGGAATTAATTAATTTATTCAAAATAGTACTAGGGACTTACACAAGGACTGAAATGAGTTGGAAAGAATGGCGCTAACACTTGGAGATCACTACAGATTTTCCTAAGAACAAGGTACACAGAAGATTCTGACAATTCTAAGGATTTTGCTATGGCAGTTATAGGACCTCTATGGGATTGAACCTAATACAAGGTAACAAAGCAAGGGATGAAGTTTGTCGTTGCTGGGGAAGGGAAATACTCACAACAAGCACTTGAATGGAGTAGCTTGGACAGCGGACCGGGTATCTGGACAGCGAGGCAAGATCTGGTCACTGCAAACAGTGGTGGGCTCTCCTAGAAGGGGACAGCTGTGCCTAGTCTGGTCACTGGACAGCGAGTTGCATCAGCTGGGCTCTCCTTGAATTATTGGGATTTTTGTGGGGTTTTTCTGGATCAGTGGTTCTGCCTTGATAGGGTCAGCTAGCTCTGGCCTGGCAGTGGAATCTGGAATCTTGCAGGGTGAATTTGGAATGTCTGGATCTCTGGATGTGCAGGAGCCGGAAAATTGTCAGAAAAGAGTCCAGAGCTCCCTCTGTCTCCCCTTTATATATGGAGCATGACATCAGAGGATTTTACTATGGGGGCTGACTCAAGCTAGACATACCTCTAAATCGGATAGGTCAGGCTGCAATGTCACCACCTCCCTGGAAGCAGATTGGACAGAAGGAGGTGACACAGTTTTATGGTGGGTGTTTTTTTACAATGTGCTTTGTTCTACCAAAGTTACTTTTGCCAAAATCAGTTATGGAACAAAACATTCATATTTACAAATGTCATCATCAGGAAACTTATACAGGCAGACTACATATTTTACAAGACACATGCTGATCCAAATCCCAAGACGGTGCGATGATGTTTAGTCATTCTGGCAATGTTTCGCCATTTCCATGGAAAATATTTCACCTAAAATTCTACAATTGTATATATGGATACATAGTATCACTGGCCATGTTCTCATTAAGTTCCAAAGTTGTACCATGTATGTTTTCCCCAGAATTGACATTTCCCTGGCGTTTGCATCTCCAACATGCTAGGAAAACCTACAATGTCTTATTTTAATGGCGCAAACATGACATTTAAATGGTCATAAGTTCACATTAATATGTCTTTTGCTTAATGAAATAAATGTCATAAACTGAATAGTCTCTGAAATCAACTGGGCTGGCTTTGTTTTCCAAATATGGGCAAATGCCCTAGGAAATACCGCAACACTCATAGTGAGGCGCTTTCTGCTCAAGTCCCCCCTTCTACAATACGTGCTCTCTCTAAAGCCCTCTACTGCACCTTGGATCTAAATCTGCATTATCGCAAATACCCACAAATACAATAAATGCTGCCCTGCTTCTATTGAGAAACACCTTGAAAGTTTGATAATACATTTTTATTTGTAAGAATAAAAGTGCTTACAGTTCTGCTGTAGTGTGGTGTGACTAGGTGCTTTAGCATAGGAGCATCCAAGTCGGATCTGGACTCATAAAACGGGCACTTATTCTGAGTTTGGTGGATTTTGTGCTGGAAATACCACATGCAATGATTACCCTAAATGTACTTCCCAGAATCCACCCCGTTTTGAGAAATCCACTGGGTTGTCGAGAACAGATGTAGATTTACTGAAACACTGCATGCAGTGTATAGTAAATATACTTGCATTCTATTATTTTTTTATTTATTTTTTAATCCATTTCCACCGTCATTTCGAGGATAGAAAGTGTGTAGAGTAGCAGCTCATACAGCTACAGTGCATTTTTTATAATGTACAACACGGATTTCTGACCCTTTTGAGCATTGCACAGGCGCAAAGGTGGGTATAACAAACGCCCGCCTTCTCAGCCACTTTGGTTGTCCCATGCGGCACATGTTTTCCCCCCATTCCCACCGCTTTCCCTCTCTACATGAAATAATATTTTTAAAATGTCAGAGGACTTGTTAAAATGTTTGGCTCCACCGCTTGGGCGCTGGTAAACATTGGGGTAAAATATGGGTGGTATATGATTCACCTCAATCAAGTGGTACTTACTGAATGTGGTATTCCCATAGAAATGCAATAGCGTGTGGTAGGTACGCAGTAACTCACAAAGTGGGCTATACATTTTTTTACCATTACTGCTACTCTCATAATGAGTGCATTTAAATACTGGTGCAGCAGAGGTTGTTTTTTTGTTTTTTTTTTCTCTATCTTATACCGTATTGGAAATAGCCAATGCAAAAAAGATATGGTCACTTAGAGAAATGAGAGCCAGCAGTGGGTTGTACTATATGCACACGAAGAAGGCGCCAAGCTGCCATGATTGTGCCTTGGTGGTCGCAATAACTTAGTACAGAAATCGAGATAGCATTTTTTCGTTTTTTTAAGTTTTTTATTGCATGTGCATCAAGCCTTGCAGTGCTTAGGAATCGAGGCCAAGGCCGCCTGGTTTTGCTCTGTAGCGACTCAGCCTTGAAATGTTCTGGCTTGCCTCTCTCTCTCTAAAAATAGCGCATAACTCAAAACAACTGAGCCGCTAGCTGCCTGCAGAGCGTCACAGCTCCAGGATAACGTATTCCCCCCAAGAAGATCTGTCCCTGAAGCAGATTCAAACCAAACGTGTAATTGGACCGAAACCAAGGGAAGCGGTCCATACCGAGTCTATACCAGGCCATGTTTAGTTGAAAAACACGGGTTCGACAGCTGCAAACCTTTCAGCGCTTGGCCATCCTACCGTCAAGCTGAATTGCACCAAGGTTCACCATGGAGAGGTGCTGTGTGGAGGACCGTGGGGGTTGGGGGTGGGAGGTGGAGACAGAGTTGGGAAGTTACGTAAACTCTCTCAATTCCTTCGATGTTCTCTGGGTCACGAACCATTCCCTCAGCCCCTAATTTTCTTCATCCTGCCTTCTGATTAGGTAGTAGGCATAACAACAGAGACGAGGGAATAGGGGAAGTCAACTTTGGCTCTGAAGTGCAGACTGTCGGAGGCGGTTGCTGTGCATAGCAGATGTGGCAGGGATGCAGTGGTGAATTTTGCAGGACAGCGCAGTCCCATTCGCGGTAGATTGACCTTAAAATGGTGATCAGTCGTGTCTGGCAGCGAGAGAGCCCAGACCAACCACGGGGGGGTGGAGGGGTTTGGGAGGGATTATCCGCTAAAACATGTTTTAAAATAATGGGTTAAAATAGTACATTTTACAGCACACATTTTTGAAAAATTGGGTAGAAAGCCACACAGATAGCAATTGCCACATAATACCAAGATGGGCATCAAGAGTAAAGCAATGAAAAGCAAACATGATTCATGTTGGCCTTACTCGTGATGTCCATTTTGTTATTATGTGGAAAGAATGGCCTACGTTGGTGGGCCAGTCGGGATATAATTTTACTGCGCCACCGGAAAAGTATATCCAGAGCGGCCCACCAACATTGGCCAGGTTAGAAGAACACGCTACATTAAGCACATTTCTCCTTTTTATTATACCATACATTCCATCAAGGTGTATTTTTTGTATGGATTGTGTCATGTCACCTGGCCCTGTTTACATAATCAGAAACAGGCAAGCAATATATCCCCTTACTGTCAATGGTTCGGAACCCCTCAGCTTGTTGGAATAGCCACATTGACTTTTGTGGCGAAAATAGCATGTTTGGAGCGTCCTCAAAATGTGTTAAGTGAAGACTGCAAAGTGGCCACCAACTTGTGGAAAATATCAGCAGCATATCGACGTGAACATGGAGAGAGCAGAGAACATCCGTGACAAACCATCCGTTTGGAAAACCAAAATGGCTGCCCAGCTTTGATCACATAGACTTCCGTGTCATCTGACAAGGGCAACACTCATCATCAAACTGTTCACTAGGGTTTCAGTCTGACCGTGAAGGCACCATATTTGCAATGATATAAAAAAAACACATCTACAACTATATACATTATATTTTTTATTTATACTTTCTTAGACACATATTTAGACTTAATAACACAGAAAGATAATTTACTTAAAAAACCAAGAGGAAATGAATAAACTCACACTTATCTATAAGAAATAAATACTCGGCACATTCAAACTAAAACGTTATCCATTCATTCTGACTGAATGTCCCAGAAATAAAATGCACTTACTAAAGTGAAGTACACATATTTATTCTGGTTAGTACATAGGGGAAAAGTAAAATAGCACTATTTTTGCACTTTAAAATGTATATTATGCCCGCCTCAGGACAGAATTATCTCTTTATCTGTACAGACATAATGATAAATAGCTCAGTAGGTTGAGAGCTTGCTGCTGTGATCTGTGTGCGATCGAAGAGCACAGGTTTGAATCCTGGCAAGACCAACTCAGCCTTTAATTGTTCGGTTGGGTGATATGATATGATATGATATGATATGGCATTTGTAACGCGCCTATACACAAGTGTTTCAAGGCGCGACGAGGCAGGAAGGGGGGAACAAGGGGAAGACAGACAACGATCCTACTAGGCCAGGTGTCATTCAGATCGCGCAAGTGCAGGGGTAGGGGGAAGGGAGAAAGTGCAAGGGGAAGGGGAGGGGGGAAGTGCAGTACAAGGTAAGTAGAATAAAATAAAATAAATAAGTAAGGGGGCCAGCTGGTGGCAAGTGCAAGGTAAGTGCAGACAAGTGCTGGGAAGGGGGGCTGTAGGGATACAGAGACAGTCCCGCAGTGCAGGGGTTGCCAGGGAGGCAGTGCAAGTGGAGAGTGGCTGGGCCCAGGACCGGGGTCGGTGAGAGTGGCCCAGTTGTAGATTCAGTGCAGTTTCAGTGAAGAATTAGCAGGGGAGAGGGAGAGAGAAAGCAGAAGCAAAGAGGAAGGTTTTGAGGTGCTTCCGGAACCGGAGATGGTTCTCCTCAAGTTCTCCTCATATTGTATGTAAATATGTTTTATGTAAGTGCTTTCGCGAAAGTGATGCATAAATAACACATCTTTCAAATAACATCATTAACACATCATTTATATCAGGTGATTTAATCCCACCTGTATCTGCAATCCATCTCTGTTTGTCAGGTTATAATGAGTTCAGTTGATAGAATGTGTCAATTCCACAATTCTTCAGTTGGAGCTAATCACTGAGAGGTGTGAGCTACCTAAAAGCTGAGCAGGGAAGTTAAGTGTCTGAGTGGGTCACAGGGTATATTGATTTGGGCTGGGCAGGCTTCGGTCCTCTATCCAATTTATTTCTGATGGATCTGTATCATTGCTAAAGAAAATACTATCCAGATGAGAAGAACGAGACACCTCTGATTAGTCTGTATTCTTGCTAGAGAAACTGCTACCGAGGCTAGAGGTATGGGAAATCTCTGATTGGTCTGTACATTGCTAATGAAACTAGTATCCCGACTAGAGGTATGGGAAATCTGTGATGTGTCGGTATTGTTTCTATCCAGACTAGTGGTATGGGAAATATCTGATGACTCTGTAGCATTGCTAATGAAACTACTATCCAGACTAGAGGTATCAGAAATCTCTGATGAGTCCTCATTGTTTCTATTCAGACTAGAGGTGTGGGAAATATGTGATGAATCTGAATCATTGCTAATTAAACAACTATCCAGACTAGAGGTATGGGAAATCTCTGATGACTCTGTAGCATCGTTAATGAAACTACTATCCAGACTAGAGGTATGGGAAATCTCTGATGAGTCTGTATTGTTTCTATCCAGACTAGAGGTGTGGGAAATCTCTGATGAATCTGAAATTTGCTAATTAAACTACTATCGATACTAGAGGTATGGAACATTTTTGATTAGTCTGTATTATTGCTAATGAAACTACTATCTAGACTAGAGCCATGGGCAATTTCGTAGTCTGTAGCATTGCTAATGAAAATACTATCCAGACTAGAAGTATGGGAAATCTCTGATGAGTCTGTATTGTTTCTATCCAGACTAGAGGTGTGGGAAATCTCTGATGAGTCTGTATTGTTTCTATCCAGATTAGAGGTGTGGTAAATCTCTGATGAGTCTGTATTGTTTCTATCCAGACTAGAGGTGTGGGAAATCTCTGATGAGTCTGTATTGTTTCTATCCAGACTAGAGGTGTGGGAAATCTCTGATGAGTCTGTATTGTTTCTATCCAGACTAGAGGTGTGGGAAATCTCGGATGAGTTGATATTGTTTCTAAAGAACCTACTGCCCAGATGAGAGGAATGGGAAACCTCTGAAGCGTCATTATCATGCTCAGGAAACGACTATCTAGGTCAGAGGAATGAGAAGCCTCTTATAAGTCTGTATCATTGCTAAAGAAACTGCTTTCCAGAAGATAGGCAGGAACTTATTTTCTGAGTCTGTTTCATTGCTAAAACAGGACCTGTTGCCTTAATGAAGTGTAGGACAAAAAATAACTGAGTTTGTATTGTCAAGAGAAGTGTTGGGAATGCTGGAGTGCTGTGAACCCTAAAGTCCTATGAATCCTGAAAACTGAACATTGTGAAATGATTAGGGTCTAAAGAAACACAGCCAGGGGCTAGGAGTTAGTAAAGATATGTTGAACCCTCAAGGCTGCAAAACGTGAAAAGTATAGCCCAACAGAAAACCCGTGAGGGGCTGGCAAACGGCATTTGAGCCCTGAACCCTGCAGACTGAAAGGTTTTGTCGTCTCAATAGAAATCTGTGAGAAGTGATATGATGAAACCCCTGAATCATGAACATCCTATGCTCAATAGAAACACTGTGAGACACTATAAGCCAACATGGATGTTTTGAACTTTAGAACGTAGACATTGTGAAAACTTTGGCTCTGTAGAAACCCTGTGAGATGTCATGAAATAGAGAAGTGAGTTTGAATCTGGCAGAGACTCCAGCGACAGTGTACACCATCTGAAGGCGTGTCAACCCTAAAAAAGACAAAAGGCTGATGCCACATACTTGAGATACTAATAATGCTAGGCAATGTTATATGGTATGAATGACACCTGCCTGACCCTTTGAAAAATCAGACATGAGACAGAAGAGACATTGCAACAACCATTTCCCATTGTTATGATAAGAACATCACCCAGCTAAAGGTTTCCTTGTGCAGTTCTAAGTTCTTTTTCGATAGTTTGTTGCACATGTTGGGAGAAGTAGAATTCCTGCACCTAATCTTCAGTCATAGCCCTGTGCCAAGAGACATCATGTTGCAACTGTGCTATATAAATGATCATACTACTCACTCACTCAACCCATGAGACCCATCTCCACAGTGGTCATGGGTTACCCAGAGGACATTCAAATTAGACTGAGGTATACAAAGCTGTCCAGAAGTACATCAGCACCAACAAGAGGCAGGTAGATTAATTGTGGGTATGGTATTTCAGAGGGAGTGAATTGGCAGAATGAAGATGGCAGATACTACTTCCTGAAAGACCAAACATATCCCATTTATACTTTCTCCCTTTCCCTGGAGTCATGTGGGGAATCACCTGCACTTGATTTAGCAGAAAGAACTAAGCAAGCATTGCATGTTCTTAAATTCGTTGATTCAGAACCACTACTCATGTCAGAGTAACCACAGTAACAATTCTGAAGAGCGTGCAGTGTCTGCAACTTCTTCGCAATTCCCTGAGGGCAGAATGCAGATAGGTTGCCACCATGCAGAAAATAACAGCAACATGGTCAAGGGAAGAAGAGGAGAGTAGGGGCCATTGAGGACAAGTGATCGATTTAAACATCCTAATGACGATTGTAGCCATGGTTTGCCTTGTTGTGTGATGTTGGCTAGACACAAACGTTGATGGTAAGGAAGGCTTGGCTTAAGGCCATCCATCCAGTAGAGAACTGGGGAAATGGGGAGGACTTTCAATCCGAACCGGGGAGGTAGCCTGATCCTAGGGGTGGGGAAGCTGTCTGGAGTCCAAGGAAAAGACACTAGTATTCTGCCGACAACAGGTGCCTGGGAAGAGAATTGCAGAAGGATATACTTGTGTTGAAAATGAGGCAGAAAACGCAATAATAAAACGTTTTGGTGCGAAGCTGGACTAAGCAGTCACTTATGTCCAAGCTCCGTAATCCTGCATCGTTGATAATGAGTTAGACAACGCTTGCTCTCAGACTCCTGTTAGTCATGTCGCGTCAATGTCCTATTGGCAAGGAGCAGGCTATGAATCCCAGACGGTGCTACGTTTGATGCCACCCACATCCATAGCTCCTGGTGAAATCGCTCGGTTCTGTGAACAAATGGATACTGATTTCAGCTAAATCCCTAAGGGGCGTCCTTGCCACCAGGAAGAAGCCCTTGCTAATTAATGTCATGGTCATTGAGGATCAGAGTGTTTTCAATGTACTTCAGATTGAACCTCCCCCGACAACCTCACACAACTGCGAAGACTCGGAAGAGGCATTGAAGAGACTAGGAAAGTGATTCGATAATAAGGAGAATATTGTGCCACAAGTCATTCAATTCTGCACCGGGGCACAGCTTCCAGGTATGTTGGTAAATTATGATGTTGTTAGTCTAAAGGAAGTGTCCACCTACTACATTGTTAATGGTGATGTTGAAGGCCTCCTCTGGGACATGCTACTCATACACACAAATAATGTCAAGGCACAGGGATGCTTCATACAGGAAAAAGACTTCTCTCTGGACAGAGCATTACAAATTGCCAGATCAACTGATAATACCCCAACCAGGAAGGATACATCAAGTGTCATTCGTCATTGCTCTGGAATGCAGTCTCTCAACCCCAAACCAAGATTGTCTATCAGGAAGCACCTCTGAGCCATGGGGGAAGATAGGAGAGCCAGATGTCACTGAATGATCACACTGTCATCCTTGTGGAAACAGACCGCACAGGAGGGGACACCAGAAGGTGCAAAGGTTCAGAAGCAAGGCGTCCTGCTTCACAAAGGATAAAGCAACAAGTAGTGGTATGTTGGCCGGATGAAAGAAACCTCCCTTCAACTCTGTGTCCTCCAGCACTCCTCAGAAACCATATACTTGAGCTGGGACACACAGGACATCTGTGAAGCGCTCCTCATAAAAAAGTGAGAGTCAGAGAAACCTAGCGCTGGCCGCAAAAAGATCAGGTCATTGAGTGACTAGTCGAGAGCTTCCATGAATGTCTCAACAGAGGGAAAATATTGTATTTTTGACAACTCTGCTGCAAAATATAGAGATACTGCCTGCTCCCTGGGAGAAAGAGGAGCTCACGTGTGTCAGTCCAAAAGACAATATTAAGGAGGAACACAGGTTTGGAATAGTCTTTATCGAATGTGTCCCCAAATGGATCAAACTCAAATTCATATCCAACATTTCCACTTCCCCTGTTATCAGTGTCCTCAACTGAACTTTCCAGAGGAAAGAACTGCCAAAACAATTAGTACATGCTAACAGTGTTCAGACGGTGTCCACACAAAGCAGAACGACTGTTTGCATACCACAGTGTAAAGCTGCTGCATATCACCCCAGGCCAATGGCCAAGCAGAGTGGTTTAAATGATTTATTAAAGGCAGCCTTCAACTTACACACACCACTAACAGAGACTCAAAAGACTGCAATGCAATTGCTATCGGCACATAGAATTATGTCCAACTCCATCTCTGGTGGCTTACCTTTTCAAGTGATGACGGGAAAGAGAGCCTACTCCACATTAATTGCACGCTAGTTCCCAGATACCAGAGAAGAAAGGTCTGAGTAGAAGACCTCTTGTGGAAGCTAAAGAATATGCACACAAAAAGGAAGTCTTTATATGGCGAAAAGAAACCATCGAAAAGCCCCACCGTTAGACTAGGCAACTGGGTCATGCTTGAGAGCTATCATAAGTCCACTAACAGTTTAGCAAAAAATAGAGCCCCCCAAATGGTAATACATGTCGGACACAACCATGTGGTCACTGACTCGTGGAAGGTATATATTGTAGAAAGGGTAGCAAGAGTCCTTAGAAACGGCAAAGATGTGTCTGTCAATGCCTCCCTTGACCAACGTTCACAGCAAGGTGTGGAAAAAGCCTTTCAGACGAGTCACAATGACACGCTCAAGAAGACATGAGAACAATCGACTAGCCAGGACAGTGTGATTGTCTGTATGAGAATGTATGCAAACTTGATGAAGTTATTAATGTCTTGTCACCCAGTGAGCACAGTGGAAGCAAGGTCAACCCAAAGGTGCTGGTTCGAATGGACTCATCTCCATAGGCTTTGTCCAAGGAGTGGGCTGGGGTGGCACGTGCTGACCCTGGAATCTGATTGGCCACCCCAGGTGCCACGCCATTATCCCAAAATGTGATCAATATCTCACTGCGCCCTGTGCTGATATTCAGTGTACATTTTGAGATCACATGTGGGTTGACAGGGTCCGCCCACTTTTTTCACAATTCTGACTACATCCCCCTTGGGTGTTTTTGAGCCAAGCATGAAAAAAAGCTTGTTTGCTCAAGTTTTTGCCTACCTCTAGCTGTTTTTATGGGGGGGTATTGATGATTCATTTTGTGAAAGACAATGCTCATATCTATTTGTTGCCCACGGATATTAATAATTAATTGTGTGATGTCATTTTCTGCATTGCGAATAAAGTTCCCTACACATTTTTTGCCACCCAGGACCGTGCAAATCCTAGGGCCGGCCCTGTGTACACCGCCTCCAATCTACTGCCAGTAATGACCTCTGATTTGAACACTATATTGGTTTGCTTCACTGTGCTCTTTCCTCAGGTGGCAATGTTTATCCCTCCCGGCCCCCCGTATCGCCCTCCACCATTTTCTTCAGGACATAAACCATGCAACACTTTGACAATGTTAACACGTCTAAATGATTCATTCAGCACCTGCCAAATGAAAATATTAACATCTGCCCATATTTTACAAAATGGTGTTTGAAACAGGATACCTCTGTTCGGGGTCATGCAACCTACCCTATGTGTGAATTGTACAGTTCTGCTTTAAACAACTTTTTTTAAAGTTTTGGTTTATAAGCTCTTAAATCATGAACAGACTCCAGTTAAATGTCTGCACCCGCCCATATCCTCAACATAGAAGCATGAGAACAGTATACAAACGTCAAAAAAACGTTCAAGGTTTACCTGTTTACGCAACACCCACACTCCCCCTTTTAGGTTTTTAAAAGGAAACTGGCGCATAGTTGGTGAAGAGAACAAGGCGTAAAGCCTGGATAGAGGCACTTCACTTTTAGTCTGGTAGATAGACACAATACTGGCTTATTTTGGCTTGAACATATTCGTGAACACACATACACACACTAATTTTGGCATTGCAGAAAATTGAGCCTGAGAGTCTCCACAAATGCACAGCACCGAGCTAGGACGGGTATGTAGAGCACAGTCATTCTACGCTACGGAATCCCTGCTCTCTCCTGCTCATCCCTTCTTGCATGAGCTACTTCTTTGACCCACAATACTGGAATTGATGAAAAAGACACTTGCATATGTGATGTAGCAGAAAAGCTACACCTTTCTGGCCACAGAGGGACTTGATTTGTTCACTGGGCATATTAGAATCAGGCCCAGCTGTGCATGTTAAGTATAATGAAATCAGATTTTGATTTGCCAATTGCTCAAAGTGGCTTCTTTTAATCCTGTGCTAACACGTAGTAATGGAACCAGAACTTGCAAATAGTGTATGATGGAATCAGCCTTTGCAGGGTTAAATGATGTGGCGGCATGGAGAGAGGCGTCTGACTAAACGGTGGCATAGTGATTTCTATAAACGTTTATTAATGTAAATATCAAGCCTAGCTATCTCTAACTAGAAGTGGTTTCCCTACCTCAAACAAAATAAAACTTGGGTAGCCAGGAAGTCTGCATAATCTAAACAAAAAGTTCACTTTCCTAGTCCAAACTCCTATTCTATCCCTACCACTTAAACAGAAATCCTAATCTACGAAATATAGTTCTTTCTAAAACCCAGGAGAATTACTCCCTTCTCCTGGGTATGAGTCTCTCAAGGTACAGGGTTCTCAAGTTCAGGAAATGTTCCAAAGTTCACAAACAAAGGAGAGTTCCAAAGATCACAACAAAAAGAAACACAGTTCCACAGTTACCAGGTGGGGCTAGGAGAATGACTCCCTTCTCCGGGCGTGCTCCCCAGTTCACTGTAAGCCTCTTCTAGGGTAGGTATCTTATCTACAACTTCTTTAACACATCTTGTAGTTCCCTCAAAGGGCTTCTTCTGCTCCCTACTTTCTCTCCTTTCTTTAACTTGCTCCCACTGGGAAAAGAAGAGGCTTCCTGGGTCCACTTTGACTCCCCAGTACCACATTCACATTCTAGTGGAAAAGGAAAGGAAATTACCTCACAACGTGTTTCACTACTTTCTCTTCTTTTTCTACTTCTGCTTCTCGAATCGCAGTCTCAAGGTTTCCTGGTTCCCTCCCGGACTTAATCTTATTCCTGTTGCCTTCTCCCGGAGAATGCATCACCAGTTTTACCAGAGGCCACGGGTTTGTTCTTCCACCTTTTATTCTAGTTCTTCTCTTCGTAGGCCCGCTTGTCAGAAGGTCCACCCGTTACAGGTCACGCCACCACCACAGTTTCTCGTCCTCCACATACATTCGTCTACACGGTTCTACGGTAGACCAGAGTAGGTGTCTCGGGGCAGTTCTCGGACAGCATGGTCCACCCACGACAGATCATGCCACCACCTCACAGTTTCTCCACTTCAGGTGTGCCGGCTCCCACCCGATTCGTAAGACGCAGTCCGGGCGTCCCGCTACTCATCTCTGCCACACTGGAGAGCTGCTTTGCTGCAGTCTCCCAAAGCCCTTTGCCTTTTACCACCCCCAGGGGGGCTGTCAGTTAGTGGCCTCACCACCTTAGTCTGATAGGAAAGGTCTTCCTCCAGATTATAAGTGACTCCATCCGTAGGATCATCATCCTGAATACAATCATATGTAGTGCTAACATGTGCAATCTCTGGGCATGATATTCTGGCAGGGGGTAATGGGCAATGCCCATAAAGTGCCAAGTGGGGATAATGATATCTGGTGGAAAGATCTAACTGTAGAAAGGGGCAACAAGCCATAACGTGCACAATGGCCATGATAAGAACTGAGCATGAAGTTCTTGCAGGGTATAATGGAAAATAGCTCTGATATGCTAAATGTACAGCGGGAAGCTGAACCCTGTAGGCTTGTAGGGCATAACAGAAACTGGCAATGTTGGGCTACTTGATTTTACGGAAACAGTTAACTATCATTAATTGACAAATGTCACAGGCCAGGTGTTTATTTAAAACGCACCCTTATAAATTGTAGTTTCAAAATATGTTTTTACGGAACCCACGTGGTATTTAAATTGTATTAAGCTCTCCCTGTGGTATTCTGAGATGTATTTTTAAGTGGACCATATGTCACTACGTTTCGCTAGGATGCACTGGGATGCCTCACCCCACCAATAAAATAAAATAATAATCCTGTAAAGTGTCCTTAAATTGATCAAGAATTCTGACTGATGTTTCCCACCAAATGCGCTTACAAATGTACAATTTTTCCAATATGTCAACAAAGATTACCTTCCTTATTTGTTTAAATAAGTTGAAAGTTACGCTAGTTATGCTAGTGTGTGCATGTTGGATTTTAGGGGTATGTGGTGGAGTATCAGGCTACTGTTGTATGTACAAGAAATCTACAAATATTTAGATTCTTTGCATGTAAAAGGTCTGCTAGCCTTCCAAATGCCTACCATAGGGCATCGTAGACTTAGACCAAAGGTTATGCCTGCCTCTCTCAGGTTGGGGGCTGGGTCACAATTCTGACACTACCCATGGTCTAATTCTAGATCAGGGAATGGAGGGGCAACTGGTGGCTCCCGGCCACTGGCCTGATGTAATCTAATCACTCCTAGAGGCGTATGTGGTCACTGCCCCAGTGCAGTGGTGTTTTGGAAGAGAGAGAGAGAGATTATGTGTAACTGGGTGAGTGTCTGTGTGTGCGTGTGACGTTCTCATGGTGCATGACAGGCCTCCCTTCCATGTTCTTATACTGGAAAATACTGACATTACTGGGGTCAGCCAACATGTAACTGTTCTGCCCTTACAATACAGTCATTAGTGTACAAAGCCAAAACAAGTGTGTTCTTTGATTTGATTTGATGTGGTAAATTGTGTTTTTTTTCAGCAGTACTGCCCACACTGGGGAAAGCCAGAATGGATGTGTTTATAGTACTGGCATTATCCAGTAACGCCAATACAATTGTGCTCTTAGAGTGGCTGCCAGCACTGGCCTATTGGGCGATGCCAACATTAGTATTTTCTTACAGTTAAAGTTTTGGCATTATTGGGCAAAGTAAAGGCAAATGTGGTCTTACGGCGGCTGACAGCACTGACCTTATATGGCAAAGCTATTGTGGGCGTTTTATTACAGTTAAAGTAGTAGCATTATTGGCCAAGTCAAGAGAAGGGTTTTCTTAAAGAGACTGGTAGTATTGGCCTTATTGGGAAATGCCAGTGTGTGTGTGTTTACAATACAGGCCTAATAGGGCAAAGCCAACACCTGTGTATTCTTTCAGTGGCTGGCAAGTACTCTGCATATTGAGCAAAGCTATCATTGGTGCGTTTTTTCTGTACTGCCATTTGTGAGGCAAGCCAAGTGTTCTCCTGTAGTGGCTCGCAGGAGTGCCTTATTAGTGAAAACCATCATTGATGTATTGCAGTTATAGTACGGCATTATTGTGAAAAGCGTAGACAAGTGTGTTCTTACAGTGGTTGGCAATACTGGCCTAAAGGGCAAACGCAGAATAGGTTTGTATTACACTACTGGCATTTCTGAGCAAAGCTAAGACGAATGTACTCTTACAGTGAAAGGCAGCACTGGGCTTTTTGGGAACAGCCAGTACAAGTGTGTACTTTCATTTACAGTATATAATCGCGACCCTCCTGGTTCACGTGGGAGGTACCGGACCATTTTGAGGAATGTCTGGGCCCCTGGTACCGACAGCTTGTGGGCCCCCTTCTGCCGAACCAAAGTATTTATGGAACCCAGAGAAACATGTTGTGCCCAATCTTAAACCATAGCTTGGGATGCTTCCTAGCATCGATCAGAATAAGCACAGGTTCTCTCCCCCAGTTCCCTTGGCGTCTTTATACTTTCTGGAATCTGAATTAAGAAGAAGTGGAATTTCAAGGGCAGCATTAGCGGTCCACGACAGGGGTACTTGTGTTCTAGTGTAGGGATAGGACCATTATTAACAATATAAGTCACAAGCAAGGTAGAGGGGCTGTAATATAGAGGCAGGAAATGAATCAGTGGCAACATGAAAAAGATGCACACACCCCCAGAATAGACTGAGCATTCAGATTAGCAGCCTCACATCATGTAAGAAGTGCTCAAGCATGGATACAGGAGACCCCGTGGAAGGCACACTATAGGTACATTCACCATAGCATAAGTAGTGGAAGCAGATTAGAAGCTACCAGGAAGGTGCAACTCTCTGGACATAGACTGAGACAAGAAGATGGCCATGGTATTCAAGTGGTGTTGCCGTTAGAGAGCAAGGAAACACATGGCTGTTATGTCCTATGTTATATACTGTCACATATCAAGCAGCAGTATAGCCAGCTAAACAGCGTGCATACCTTCAGAGTAAATTAATTATTTGTGAATGTTTTACATTCATGAACTAAAAGAGTCACATTTTGTATAACTGACTTGGAAAGTACACATATCACATAACCAAACAAGACATTTTAGGAGAGTATTATGAAACAATCGTAAAGATGTTAGCTTCATTGTGTCCATCATCAAGCAAAGCATACAAGTACCAGAATACTCAATGATATGAGCTTAAAGGATTTTCTCTGGATGTTATTTTTTGTATTTTCAAGCTTTAAATACACCCAATACACAGACTGGGGGATTGTTATTGATGATGTGCAGAAGAAACTTTGCAATTGTACAAAAGGCAAAACATATGCAGACCTGAAAAGATGGCCCCAGTGGCCTGTGGTATTTGAGCTGCTCTCTTCTGTCTGGGGCCTCTTCTCTAAAATGGCCAACATAAAAAGAAATATGGGGCAATGGGCTAAACAATGCCACCAGAATATAAGAAGGCAAACCTTTTCATGGAAGAATGCACAGTAGTATACTGTGATATAAGATGATTTGTCTAGGATCACCATATTGTCTGCTGGCAAAGCAGGACACGAGCCTGAACACTTTGGTTCCACAGACTTGAATTTGGCTACTTAATCACCTCTCCCGACTAACACTTTATGCTCATCATTGGGGTGGCTGCCCAGGCTTCACAACCCCTGTCTGGAGGAACCAAATTCTAGACCTTCACCATACTGATGTTGTGTTTGTTTTTATAGCTACTGCAATTTGGCACAGGTATGTCAATTTTACTATCTTCAAAGTATCATCAAGGTATATAAACTCACATGCAGGTTTATCTTACTTCAGACAAAGGAAAGCCTGAGTTGGCTTTACTAGAATTTGGTACCGTGATCTTGCATATTAACATTAACACACATCTCTTTATTGAGTGCTTAAGACACTTAGCTATCTTGTGAACCATTGTGGTGCTCACAGTTATCAATGTGCATTTCAACTTTGGTTATTGCACTTAGGGGGTAATTGATAGAATTCAGCGCACAAGTGGCGCACGCGGCTGGCGCACAGTGTGCGCGTGCGAATCCCTGCGCCAGCCGCATGCGCTAAAATCCATTTCCGCGCACAGCGTATTCATGGATTCCAGCCACCAAAACCAGCCGTGGCGCACAGTGGCGCAGCGACCCTGCAGCAGCGCCAGTTACGCCCCCAAGAACGCCTCTCGCGCAGGGAAAAGCCATCAATATACCCAATCCAGCGCAAAGGGCTGCGCTAACCCTGTACCAGCACGGCAAGCGGGCTACGTGTATCACTGGGGTGCGCGGAAAGTACCTCACGCGATTGGCCCCGTGCGAGCAGGGTACGCGTATTTCAGGGGTGCACGGGAAGTTCCACACGCGATTTCCGCAGGGTACGCGTATCTCAGGGGTGCGCGGGAATTTCCACACGCGATTGGGCCCGTGCGAGCAGGGTACGCGTATCTCAGGGGTGCGCAGGAAGTGCCACACGCGATTTCAGCAGGGTACGTGTATTTCAGGGGTGCGCGGGAATTTCCACACGCGATTGGGGGTATGCGTATCTCAGGGGTGCGCGGGAAGTGCCACACGCGATTTCAGCAGAGCACGTGTATTTCAGGGGTGCGCGGGAAATTCCACACGCGATTTCATCATGGTACGTGTATTTTGGGGTGCGGGGGAAGTTTCACACGCGACATCAGCAGGGCACGTGTATTCCAGGGGTGCGCGGGAAGTTACACACGCGATTCCATCAGGGTACGTGTATTACAGGGGTGCACGGGGAGCACCACACGTGAATTGCACGTGTGGGTCCTCCCAGGTGTTCCCTCTACACCCTCCACGGCCCCTGCAGGTGGCTCACACCACAGGGGCCTACCCTGCACATGTCCTGTAGGCACACCATCCACCATGGCCATGACCCCCAGCCAACCCACATGTCAACTTGCACTACTGCCCACCAACGCATGTCCCCCTGCACCCCCAGTCACCAGGGGCACCCTCCAGCAGGCCCCCACCCATGTCTCCCACCACCCCCACCCCCCAGCAGTGCAGGGACACCCACCACCAGGCCCCCACCCATGTCTCCCACCACCCCCACCCACTAGCAGTGCAGGGGCAGCCTCCACCAGGCCCCCACCCATGTCTCCCACCACCCCCACCCCCCAGCCACCAGGGGCACCCACCACCAGGCCCCCACCCATGTCTCCCAGCACCCCCACCCCCCAGCAGTGCAGGGGCAGCCTCCACCAGGCCCCACCCATGTCTCACACCACCCCCACCCCCCAGCCACCAGGGGCAGCCTCCACCAGGCCCCCACCCATTGTGAGCCATGCCTCTTCCGCCCGCTGCCGCTCCGCATCTATGGCGTGGCCCAACCGCTGCCACACGGAAGACACTCTCTGTCCTGGGTCCTCCTGCCCTCCGGCCGATGCCTGCCCCTCCGATGTTGAAGGCCCCGAGCCTTCATGGCTCCCACCACGTTGCTGCTGCTGCTGTGCCTCTGCCCGTGCACTGCCTCCTGCTGCCTGCACATCCTCCGCCGGCTGGGGTGCTGTGGTAGATGTGGCCACCCCTGCTGGACGTCCGACTCCCGACTGTGGCAGGGATGCCTCCTCCACCAGCCTGGCCGCACCGTCAGAGGCAGCTCCACAGGGCACCCAGGTGACTGATGGGTGGGAAGATGGCACAGAGGACGACTGGCGCGTAGGGGGTCCAGTTGAGGAGGGGGTCGTAGCAAGCCCCATCAGACGGAGGAATCCGGCCTGGGTGACCTGTCCCAGCAGGCTGACGTGGTCAACGAGCCATTCGAGATGATGTGCAGTCTCTTCATGAAAAGACTGCAGGTCACCTCGCATGGCCCATTGACGCAACGCCACACCAGCCAGGACAGGCTCAACCCGGACCTGGATAGCCACGTCCGCAGGCAGAGGAAGGCCAGTTGACGTGAGCTCATCCCCTGCCTGAAAACGGGTCTGGACGTAGGCATCCCTGCTGGTGCAAGATGATGCAGGGACAGGATCAGGGACAGGATTGCACACAGGCACCTCCGCGGCGGCCTGTGCTGCCTCCTGTCCCTGGTCCTGCACTGCACCATTAGCACCAGTGGGATCCCCACCTCCAGACCCCGTCTCTGGTGCTTGCACGGCCTCCTCCTCCACCAAACCCCCCACCAACCTGGATGACTCTGTGCCATCTTCCCTTGTTGGGCCCTGTGGGGTCCCAGCTGCCCCTTCTGCTGCCGAGGAGTCCAACTCCAACCTCCGTCTCTTGGACCTCCCCCCGGCAGCTGCGGCCTGGGATGCGGCACCGGACTCCTCACTCCCCGACGAGATGACAACATGGGAGGGGAGCCGGGCCTTGCGTCTCCCGCTGGCGGTGGGATCCCCGCCGCTGTGCTCCACAGCACCTTCTCCGCCCTCTTCATCAGTTGACGCTGCAGACAGGGAGAAACAAAACACAGGCATCAGGGCACTGTACAATGGACACATACACACATGACAGTTGTACATGAGTGGCATTGGCAAACCTCAGACATGTCATCACAATCCCCAACACACATGTCATTACAACTCGCACACATGAGCCATACCACAGCCATATCGCAACTGCCACCACCATCCATACACATACAACAGCATGAGCAGCCAAAGGTGAGCCAGACATCACATGCAACACAGGAAGTGCACCACACATGTACACACACCACCACACTTGCATGCATGTGTACACCTCTGCCAAGTGTCGCAGTGTTCAGACGGGCATCCATATCACATCTGCCAATCAGGCTTCCACATACCGCTGTCACATGCATCCATGTTGCATCACTGTTGCACCCTTGTCAAATACACACACATGCACATGTACACAGTGCTGATACATGCAGCCAAAAACAACATACATGCGTGACATCACGGACATGTCTACTCACATACACATTCATCCAAACATGTGTGCCCACACAACTGCATTTGGCATGCAAGCCTACACACACAAGCACCATCCATGTCTCACACATTACAGCCCTCGCATGTGTCAGCCCCACGGCCCTGTACACCCCCACCCATACTCGACCCCATACAAACAGATGTGCAACCTGCACACTACTGAATAATCACCACACGCACTGCTCACAATCAGGATGCATGTACACTCACCGCTCGACTCCAGACGGGTCTGCTTCTCAAGGACCTGGACGTGGAGCGCTGGGGATATGCGTTCCAGGACCCTCATCTGTTCTTCCGACAAGTGGCCCCGGCACCCCTTGGCATCCGCTGCCTTCAAGAGGCGCCGGGCCTTGTTCAGGGTCCTGGACCTGAAGTCCTCCCAGCGCTTCTTGACATGTTGTAAGTCGCGGACTGCCACCCCCTCCGCGTTGATGGCAGTCACGATGTCAGTCCAGATCCGAGTCCGTCCTTCCTTGTCGGCGTGGGAACTTCCGAAGAGGGCATCATACTGCCCCAGGACTTGCTCCACCAGGACACCAACTTCGGTGGCACTGAAGCTGGTGCCCCTCTGCCTCTCTGGCCGGGGGTTGTCAGTGGTCACAGATGGTGTTTGCCCCGACATGACAACCCCAGAGGCAGGAGTGGGTGGGCAACTGGGTCCTGGGGCTGGGCTGTGGAGCGATGGAATCCCAGTCGGGAGTCTTCGGTTCCAGCAGGGGTGGTCACAGCAACAGCACCCCTGGCTGATGTGCAGGCAGCAAATGGCAGGGCACGTGGGCAGCAGGCAGTCAGGCAGCAGCAGATGGCAGGTGGGAGCGTGCTCGGGGCTCTGGGGGGCAGTAGTTCGGCCTTCTGGGCAGGAGCGTGGTCTTCCGTGTGCGTACGCGTGGCCAGCTTGATACGGAGTGATTTGGCACGTGAAAAATCTGCAAGTCAGCGTGTAATTCGAGGAAAGGCCCTTAGCGCGTAAGCGCGTCTGCACGCATACGCATTTTCATTGGACAGAAGGCCCCTCAAGCGCAAGCGCCCCTGTGACGTGACAGACGTGCATGGGCATTTCAGCGCGCGTGAAAAACTGCACGTCCGCGTGTAATACGAGGAAAGGGCCCATGCGCGTAAGCGCGCGTGGAAAACTGCACGTCCGCGTGTAATACGAGGAAAGGCCCTTAGCGCGTATGCACGGCAGCACGCATATGCGATTTCATTGGACCAAAGGCCCTTAGCGCGTGAGCGCGCGTGAAAAACTGCACGTCCGCATGTAATACGAGGAAAGTGCCCATGCGTGTAAGTGACGTGACGTGCGCGTGCATTTCCCTCAGCACGGGTTAAAGGTGAGCAGGCCCAGCAGTTCGCTGTACGTGCCTTTCGTGGAGACCGACGTGTGTTGCTGCTTCCTGTTGTTTCGCGCGCCATCACAACTTCACAGCTATCAAGGACGTATCTCTTCTTTTGGCGGGGGTATTGGCTACGCGTGTTTTTCTGCATCGCGCTAGTCAGACGGTGAGTCGCACACGCTCTTTTTCCCACTGCGGGTGCCCCTGTGTATCGCACCCATTTTCGATGTCATAGTAGCCTGCGTGTCCCACGCGTACGCGTTATTCGTGTTACTGGGTGCCACCGCGTACTGCGGGAGGTTGAATCCACGCACGTAGGCTGCAGAGTTGCGTGCACGGTTTTACTGCAGTTTTGGGGTGCCTGAGCGTTGCGTGACCCGTCACCACATCACCGGGGTCACATACAGCCTTGCAGGTGCAGGGGGGCTGTTAACATCTTGCTTCCCACCCCCTTCACCCCAATTGCCCAGGTCAATTGTGGTGTACACCTCCCATTGGCAGCACTCCATCTGTGCCAGCACTACTACATCTGTGCCATGGTTGGGAGGCCACCAAAGGTGAGGGGCGCCTCAGCTGGGCGTACTCCTCGTGGCGGGCGTGGACGGGGACGTGGCCGTGGTGACCAGGGAGTATGGGGACTCCAGAGTGTCCAGGGCAGCCACAGAGGGGGAAGAGGCAGGGGTGCGCCACTTGAGCACAATGTTGTGCCATGTGTCGGTGCAGCCATGCCACCACCCCCTGTTGTTCCGGGGGATGCAGCTCCTGCATCTGGCACTGGCACCCATATGACCCGGCAGTCCGTTCCATCGACTGCCACGGGCCCAAGGGTAGTGGTAGCTGCAGGTGCAGCTGTGGACACCGCCACCCAGGCTCAGGGTCTGCCAGCGCAGGCTGCGTTGGCACTTGAAGAGCCCTTGGTAGATCTCCAACAGGCCAGGGGGGAAACCATAGGGGCAGGCCGGGCTGCTCAGACCAAGACACGTGTCCCTGGGGCAGTCATGTCATCTGCTGCCCCAAACAGCCGGGTGTTGGCAAGTGCAGGGGCAGATGCACTCAACAGCACCCCGGTTGTGAGTCTGCCAACCAGGACCGTTACGGTCATTGACCCTGCCACAGCTGATGTTTCTGCACAGAGTCCATTAGTGGGCACCCAGCTGCCACTGACACAAGTCAGGCCTTTGGTCATCCCTCCACCTGCGACTCCCTTGGCTCAATCCACCGAACCCACTGGCCATACTGGTCAGGGCGGCATTAGCCAGCCAGGGTCTGCGACACAGTCCAAGAGGAGGAAGGTTGCACCTGCAGCACAGGCTGGGACCCCACACACAGCCACGACCACCTGCACGTCGAGGAAGAAGCCTTTCTGTAAGCAGGAACTGGACTTCCTCGTGGACTACGTGCGGGGCCACAGCCGTGACATGCTAGTGGGTGCCAATAGTCAGACTACGGCTGCCCAACGTGACACCCACTGGAAGCATGTTGCGGAACATGTCAGTTCATTCGGCCATGAGGTGCGGACGGCGCAGGAGTGCAAAAAGCGTTAGAATGACATCAAGCGCAGCACTAAGGCCAAGCGTGCCTCAAATTACAACTTGACTCTGGTGACTGGCGGTGGGCCTGCACCAGAGGAGGAAGAACTCACTCCGCATGAGGCTCTCGTTGCGGAGTTCATACCACCTGAATTGGTCGAAGGAGTGGGAGAGATGCTGGACTTTGATGCCCAGTCCAGTGAGTGTTGATGGGTGTTTGTTGAGGACGTGTGTGTTTCACTTGTGGGATGTGTTGTGCATGATTGCTGCTACATGTGACGTGTACATGGTTCTGATGTGTAAGTAATGCAATGCTACCGTCATGCATGTCTCCTCTGCCTGCATGCGGGACTGCATGTAGGCATGCTCCCTTGCCCCTCCTCCTCCACTCTGCACCCCAGTTCCACCTTTGCACTGGTCTGCTTCAATCTTGCCAATGTGTACTTTCTTGTTCATGTGTCCTGTGTAGATGCTAACTTCCAGCGTAGAATCTGCCAGACATATGCCGTGTGGTACAGCCTTAGTACTCGATGCAGGGTATCTCACTTGTACTGTGCATGGGTCAGATGTCCCGCAGGGACATGAGTGCCCATTCATGCTCCATGTGCATTGCACGCATGCCCCTATGTGTCCTTGACTGGATGATCACTGTAATATAAATCCTTGGTTACATACATTGCCTGCCATCTCATCAGCCTTCCCATGTCAACTGTGGCTCAGTCCTGCGTTGCACACATGTTTAGGCTCTGACAATCTGTGTGGCTCACAGGCCTCAGCCTGTTCAATGGTCAATGACTCTGTCCAACTCTTGTTGTGTCTTCTTCACACGTGGGCGGCCTCCGGAGTTTCCAACATGTGTCCTGCCCACTGTCCCAGCATCATATGCAGTGTTGAAATTTGAATCACATTAAGCTGTTGATGCCAGTCAACACTGCCTGTCAATACACAGGTGTATGTTCAGCCTTTTGATACCATGCTAGGCATCCCTGCTTTGGTACTGGGGTGGAGGGGTGCTTGGCTTCTAGACATGGTACACATTGAATGCACAATGCACGTGATGTCTGAATTTGACATTGCACTGCCTTCACATTTCCTGGCACACACCAAGTAGTGCTTGTACATGTAGGTAGTGAGTGGCGTACACATTTTCTGCACTGCATAGACCCACTTCCATGGAAACTGCCACCTTTCAACAGGTCTGATCACAGAAGCTATTCAAAGTAGACCCAGCATGCATGCCAGGTCATATGTTGTGTGTCACATGTCTGCCGGATCCCTTTGCTGTCGGTGTGTGTGTGTGTCGTGTGCTTCTGACATGTGTATTGACCTTTTTCTCTTTATTTTTCAGGTGATGACGCAATGGAGGCGGAGGATGGTGTTGTCATGCCAGACACAGGGTTGGTAACACCACATCAACCCGGCACTAGTGGGGGTCGTGGGGTGGTAGGCCATGAAAACCCCCAAGTGCTGCAGTCCATCTTGTCTCTGGCTGCCTATGAGTCCAGCCTTGATGACGACTCTGATGTCCATGTTGAGTTGGATGAGCATCAAGTCCATGTGTCAGGGGTGAGTGATTCTGATGTGGACATTCCTCTGTCTGCGACACCTGCACTGAGGGATCAGACAGTCTTGGTTCCTCCGCCCGTGGTGGATCGGGACACAAGGTCACCCTCCACACCAGTCACTGATGTGCCTGGGACATCACGTCGACGGGGGCATGTAGTCGTGCAGCCGCAGGCGGTGCCAACACAGCGAGGACTCCCGGTCCTTGGGTCCCGCAGGGGTGAAGCCCGGCAACGTGGTCGCCGCGCGCAACCGCTGTATAATGAGTGGGAGCAAGACATGACTGCCAATTCCGAACGGCAGGGGGCAGCAATGGAGAACATCGCTGAGAGCATGGAGCGTGTGGCCCGATCTGTGCTCCCCCCTGCTAGGCAGGTGCTTCTCCAGCAGCAGGCGGCACGGTCCACAGCCCGCTCGCTCAGGCTGGGCATGGCGGCCTCAGACAGGGCACGCCAGGCTGAAATGTCGTCTCTGCGTCAAGCAATTGCTGCTCACGCAGAGGCGCACATGGATGCCCTGAGGGAGGAGAATGCTTCCCTCAGATCCACTCTGGGTGTCCTTATGATGTCCCAGAGGCAGCAGGCAGAGGAGAGGTTTGCACAGCTTGAGCGTACCATCTCGGCTGAGCTACAGGCTTGCCGGGAGGTGCAGCGGTTGTCCAGCCAGGCCTTGCAGGAGGAACTCCGTGTTACACGTGCTACCTTGCAAGAGGAAGCACGTGTATCACGTGAGGTTCTGCATGCAGACCTACGTCACATCGCCACACAGAACCAGGCTCACCCGTCCGGCAGACTTGCTGCCGACGAGGGGCAAGCTGCGGCTAGGCGTGGCCAGGCTACTGTGCCACGTCCTCCTTTCCAGGATGAGCCAGACTCGGACGACCATCTATCTCCCACATAGGTTGTGCTGTGCAGGCGTTGAGCCCATGGAGGATCATCGCATGTGGATGTTGAGCAGCACCCTGTACCTCCCCCCTCCTGGGTGCCTCCCCTCCCCCCGGGTCGTATGTGGCCATTTTTGATTTTTCTTTTAGTTTAGTTAGTTAAGTTTCTGTTTCATAGTTAGTTTAAATAGGTAATGTAGGTTTTCCATAGTTAGTGTAATTAGTTAATGGTTGAGTTAGTTTAAAATTGCTAGTCTATTGTGCTTTCATGTGGCGGTGCGGTGCTTTGTGGCTTTTGAAGGCATCCACTGTCTGTTCCAGCTGGGCCCTTCATGGTTGTCTTGTGTATGTGTTTGCTGCTTGGGGTCCTTGACTCACATATGCCACTCCTGCCTCCCTTATCCATGGGCTCGCAAGGATGGTTCGGTGTTACAGCATTTTACACAAGGGCATTGGACTGTCATATCTGTGGCATGTCTGGTGCTGTGTGACTTGTGTTGACACCCCTAGTGGGGATGATTTAGGTGTCATTGTCCACTGTTCAGCTTTTGCTAGATGGGGTGTGTCATGATTAATGTGGACATTGATTGCTATGTATTGTGTAGTATGTTTCATATCTTTCCTGTACATGTGCTTGTTGCAATTCATGCTGTAGATAGTGTTCCACACTTTGGAGGTGAAAGACGGACTGATGGTGTGATTTGTGATGTGACTCTCTGACATGGTCAAGTAATGAGATGCCTGATGAGACACACACAGATGACTTTGAAGCATTAATCATGTGTTTCATGCCCTTTCTGCAGGGGGATGAGCCTCCAGAGCACCTTTGCCAGCAGACATGGCCCATTGGACGACGGAATTCTGGACCCGTTTGTTGGTGCCCACATGCACATGTGTGAACAAGCAGAGGCACAGTGATTGCAGACCCACATCCTAGAACTGCTGACATGTTCCAAGGAACTCCAGGCAAGGTGAGCATCACAGGGGCGCCACGACACAGCAAAGCTTGCACCAGGCGAGTTGCACATGCAGGCTTAGTCACAGCACTGAGGGTGAGCTTAGACGAATATTGGTGTTGAAGCACACAATGCAGCTCAGATGTGTTTGTGGACTGATGGCTGTTGATAGTAGGGTTGTCTGGGACACATGCAGGGGCAGTGGCACATACCCTCCGGTACACCAAGGTCCATTGAGGCACTTGTATCAACCATGTAGCCTTCCGAGACATGGAAAGGGGCAGCTCACAGGGACATACAGCAAGGGACATACTCGGGTGCAGTGCATGTCTTTTCCACGTACTTCATGATAAATGCACTGCCAACTTTGTTTCGGTCTTGGTGGTACGCAACTTGCTCTGTAGTCATGGCTTGCTATATGGGTCTGTCTGCTTACCCAGGGAACATTGCATGTTGTGTGAATTGTGACACATTGGTGTTCCATTTGCCACGCACCCACCAGCGGCTGACTTACTGCATTGACTGTGTATGACCCGTCACAGGGGTGATGTTATATATGGGTACGAAGCATCGACCACAGATTGTCTGTTTGTAGAGTAGTTTGTTGCTATGGGGCATGTTTGGTGTTGTGTTTTTGTGTAATTGGCACGTACAGCTTGTTGACTTTGGCTCTCTTTGCAGCATTGCAGTGCTCCTGTAACCGGACCTGAGAGTGCGCAGGCAGGAGGCCAGCACTCAAAACCAGAGCTAAGTGTCTTGTTGTTTTTCTTACGAACTGCTCTGCATAGGCTTGCTGGGGAGTGTACTGATGCATGGATGTATGTGTGGTTCAATTTGGTATGTTTTTTTCTCCCTAATCACCCGTGATCCTATGCAATATTGAAACCTGTACCCTCTACCCGGTGTTCCTGCTTCCCGTGCCTATCCAAGCAACGTTCCCTGACCCTCTTTCCCCACTGGGGTTGCGGATGCCTGTGTAAGCCCCGAACTTGCAGGCGCCAAAACCCTAGAAGGGGTGGTTGGTTCGTACCACTCCTGAGCCTGGACTACAGAAGGCCATGACAATGATGTCCAAGTTTGTTTGGATTGTGTATGTGTTCATGCAGGTTGTACATTTTCGTGCATTCCCTACTTTCATGTGTCATTCCTCCTCCCCTCTCCTGCCACTCATTCCAGTCATCCAGTGTGTCAACACCTGTCCCGACTGCATATCCCTGAACCTCATTCACCACCAGGGTCTCAGGGGCCTGTGTGAGTTTGACCTTGCAGGCACCCGGGACATGGTGGGGGTGGTTGTTTCGTGACACTCCCGCGCCTGTACAGGGGACCTGTGACAGTACACATCCATTCATGGTGCATCATCCTATGTCATGTACCACACATGTCTCACATCCTGTCGTGACATTGTTTTGCAGTGCTACCTTGGTTGTTGCATCATTGTGGTAGTACTTGGCCTTTGTGAGAAACTGCTACGTCAAGTCATCTACTGGAGGGTGTTCGGGTTCGTTTTTATGCCTTGGATTTTGTGATTTTGGAAATGAGTGTGGATTCTGAGGGTTCAGGCATCTTTTTACACACAAGGTGGGAGATGGTGACGAAGGGTAAAGGTGATCCTGTGGCCAGGTGGAATTGAGGTTTGGAGGCTCCATGACCCAGGTGCAGTTGTTCAGTGGGTCATGGTCATTTGTGAGGGAGGGGGGGTTCTTGTTGATAGTTGCCTTGCCCTGCAGTGTGATGGGAACTCTGACATAGTAATGGTGGTATCCTATGTACATGTTGTGTTCTGCTGATCAATGCCTGTTCATGTGTTGTGTTTTCCTTTCAGGTGCGAGGGGATAGTTATGGTTTGACATGCTGGGGTGTACACATGGTGGATGTTCACATGTGATGTGTAGGGAACACTGATGGTCACTTGAGTGCACATGCATATGTGGAGTGCATGTCCTTGCAGAACCACACACTTGCACTCTGATGCACTACATGTACTCCCACCCTTGCATATCCACGTGTACACTGTTTGCCTTCTGGTGCCCACTGTGTCCCGGCAGCACATGTTCTGTGACCGATCATGGATCCAGTACATGCCTAATTTGATGTTTGACGTGGTCTGTCACTTAGATGTGATGCTCAGGGTGTGCATCACACACAATGGCTGTTCACTGTGCTGTGCGCTGAGCAGTGTGATGCAGGAGTAGGACACTGCACACATGAGCTGCAGTGTTGATTTTGCAATGCATAATGTGCATGTAGACAGGCATTCATTGTGATGTTACGTCTACGACTGTTGTAATGCATTTGGAAATGACTTATTTTGGGTGGGAGATTTTGTTGGTCTGTCATTTCATCTGATTCCGAGTCAGGCAGCAGTGTCCGATGCCACTGTACATTTAGGACATGGCAATGTATACCTTATCGTTACTGCATTGGTGTATGGGTATTGCTTGCCATGTCATGTTGATGTTTGGGAGGGTTTGAGTGACATGACAGTGATGGCCATGGCCTGTTTTGCAGGTGTGTGTGATGCACACCTTGCATGTCCGGGTCATCCGCTTCTCAGAGCAACTAGCTGGGGGTAGATTTCTCTCCGCAGCAGGGCCCTCCCCCTGGAACAGACTTCCGGCCTGACTTGAACTTGAGGGGAACCATCTCCAGTTCTGGAAGCACCTCAAGACCTTCCTCTTTGCTTCTGCTTACTCTCTGCCTCTCCCTTGCAGAATTGTCCACTGGAACTGCACAGGAGCTGCAACTGGGCCACTCTCACCGGCCTCGGTCCCTGGCCCAGCCACTCTCCACTTGCACTGCCTCCCTGGCAACCCCTGCACTGCAGTACTGTCTCTCTATCCCTACAGCCCTCCCTTCCCAGCACTTAACTTTGTAGTTGCCACCAGGCGACCTATGTATTATTTTTCTGGGCTACTTCCCCTGTACTGGACTCCCCCCCACCCTTCCCCTTGCACTTTTCCCATTCCCCCTACCCCTGCACTTGCACGATCTCAATGACACCTGGCCTAGTAGTACCGTTCTCTGTGTTCCCTTGTTCCCCCCTCCCTCCCTCATTGCGCCTTGGAATACTTGTGTATGGCCCATATCATGTCATATGTCATATGTGTGCCTTTTGGTCACACAGGATAGCTTGTGTTTAAGTAGCTAGGGATGCAGACGATGTGGCACTTCCATGGCAACTATCTCAGGGTGGTAGGGTTGTGACAGTTGACTGTCTCTTTGTCATCATCGATTGTCACCTGGTATGTGCCAGGCCTGTGTGCACTCCGCAGGGGTGGGAGTTTAGGTGAAAAATGTGGCCACAAGCTGGGTCCGGGCTTCCTCGCCACGTGCCCTGTCCCCTCCCATGGGCAGCGCCTGTGCCTGTGGTTGGGGATGTGGGGGCACCACCCTGTCCACCGGGACGCCCTGACGTGTTGCAACATTGTGCAGGACACATGCTGCCACAATGATCCTGCACACTACTGGTGGTGCATAGAGTAGTTGCCCACCAGAGCGGTCAAGGGAGCGGAAACGTGACTTGAGCACTCCGAATGTGCGCTCCACTATGCCCCTGGTTGCAATATTGGCGGCGTTGTATCTTACCTGGGGTGGTGTGGTGGGGTTCCGGATTGGCGTCATCATGTGGTTGCTCAGAGGGTAGGCACTGTCCCCTGGGGAGGTGATAATAGTTGAGATTATTAGGGTTTGGATATTTGTCTGTGTGTGACTTGCATGCATGTGCAAGGGCATTTGTACTGACCTAGGAGCCATGTGTCGCCATGCTGCCCAGCTTCCAGGGCCCGGCTCAGGGCGGACATTCTGTATATGAAACTGTCATGGGTGGAGCCAGGGTAGTTTGCATAGACAGAGGTGATGATTCCCTTTGCATCACATACCACCTGTACATTGATGGAATGCCAGTGCTTGCGGTTTCGGTAGAAGTGCTCAATGGCCCTAGGTGGACGTAGGGCCACATGGGTGCAATCTATGGCACCGAGCACTTTGGGGAAGTGTGCCACCCTGAAAAAATCCAGGACAACGGCCTGCCTTTCTGCGGGTGTTCTGGGCATGTATATGTGCCTGCAGACTGAGGGGCGCGCTGTCATGATTGCCAGTACCTGGTGTAGGCAGTGTGACTGCGTGGCCTGTGAGACCCCCCCACTATAGCAGTGGTCCGCTGAAATGACCCAGTGGCCAAAAAATGCAGGACATTGAGCAGCTTCTCCGAGGGGCTCAATGCTTGGTAGCAAAGGGTGGGGGATGTGAGGTCATCTTCCCACTCCCTGACCAGGTCTAGGATGATATGGGGTGGAAACCTATACCTGCCGTAGACCTGGTCATCAGGCATCCCAAAAAGGCTTGTCCGTTGTGCGAAAATGCGTGCCCTGGCTATTCTCCTCCTCCTGCGGTGTCCCACGATCAGTGCAGCGACAAATGGGGCATTCATCGTAGCTGTATATACGCGTTTGTTGTTTGCGCGCACTTTTATGCTGTGCGCGGGGACGGCTCCGCCTGCCTTCGCGTGGGCGGACGCGTTGACGCCTGTGCACGTCTTTTGCCGCGCGCGGGTTTCCCGTATTCGGATACGGTCCGAGTGTCATCGCGTGTGATCGGAGGGGAGTGAGCGTACACGCAATTGGCCTGGGTACGTGTGTTTCGGGGGGCGCGGGAAGTTCCACATGCGATTAGCCTGGGTACGTGTGTTCCGGGGTGCTGGGAACTTTCACACACGATTGGTGGAAATCCACGTGTGTTCTGTCATCACGTGCAATGAGGGAAACACCTGCGCGCGTCACGTCACAGACGCGCTCACGCGCTAAGGGCCTTTGGTCCAATGAAATCGCATATGCGTGCTGCCGTGCATACGCGCTAAGGGCCTTTCCTCGTATTACACGCGGACGTGCAGTTTTCCACGCGCGCTTACGCGCATGGGCCCTTTCCTCGTATTACACGCGGACGTGCAGTTTTTCACGCGCGCTGAAATGCCCATGCACGTCTGTCACGTCACAGGGGTGCTTGCGCTTGAGGGGCCTTCTGTCCAATGAAAATGCGTATGTGTGCAGACACGCTTAGGCGCTAAGGGCCTTTCCTCGAATTACACGCTGACGTGCAGATTTTTCACGTGCCAAATCACTCCGTATCAAGCTGGCCACGCGTAAGCACACGGAAGACCACGCTCCTGCCCAGAAGGCCGAACTACTGCCCCCCAGAGCCCCGAGCACGCTCCCACCTGCCATCTGCTGCTGCCTGACTGCCTGCTGCCCACGTGCCCTGCCATTTGCTGCCTGCACATCAGCCAGGGGTGCTGTTGCTGTGACCACCCCTGCTGGAACCGAAGACTCCCGACTGGGATTCCATCGCTCCACAGCCCAGCCCCAGGACCCAGTTGCCCACCCACTCCTGCCTCTGGGGTTGTCATGTCGGGGCAAACACCATCTGTGTCCACTGACAACCCCCGGCCATAGAGGCAGAGGGGCACCAGCTTCAGTGCCACCGAAGTTGGTGTCCTGGTGGAGCAAGTCCTGGGGCAGTATGAGGCCCTCTTCGGAAGTTCCCGCGCCGACAAGGAAGTACGGACTCGGATCTGGACTGACATCGTGACTGCCATCAACGCGGAGGGGGTGGCAGTCCGCGACTTACAACATGTCAAGAAGCGCTGGGAGGACTTCAGGTCCAGGACCCTGAACAAGGCCCGGCGCCTCTTGAAGGCAGCGGATGCCAAGGGGCGCCGGGGCCACTTTTCGGAAGAACAGATGAGGGTCCTGGAATGCATATCCCCAGCGCTCCACGTCCAGGTCCTTGAGAAGCAGACCCGTCTGGAGTCGAGCGGTGAGTGTACATGCATCCTGATTGTGAGCAGTGCGTGTGGTGATTATTCATTAGTGTGCAGGTTGCACATCTGTTTGTATGGGGTCGAGTATGGGTGCGGGTGTACAGGGCCGTGGGGCTGACACATGCGAGGGCTGTAATGTGTGAGACATGGATGGTGCTTGTGTGTGTAGGCTTGCATGCCAAATGCAGTTGTGTGGGCACACATGTTTGGATGAATGTTTATGTGAGTAGACATGTCCGTAATGTCATGCATGTATGTTGTTTTTGGCTGCATGTATCAGCACTGTGTACATGTGCATGTGTGTGTATTTGACAAGGGTGCAACAGTGATGCAACATGGATGCATGTGACAGCGGTATGTGGAAGCCTGATTGGCAGATGTGACATGGATGCCCGTCTTAACACTGCGACACTTGGCAGAGGTGTACACATGCATGCAAGTGTGGTGGTGTGTGTACATGTGTGGTGCACTTCCTGTGTTGCATGTGATGTCTGGCTCACCTTTGGCTGCTCATGCTGTTGTATGTGTATGGATGGTGGTGGCAGTTGCGATATGGCTGTGGTATGGCTCATGTGTGCGAGTTGTAATGACATGTGTGTTGGGGATTGTAATGACATGTCTGAGGTTTGCCAATGCCACTCATGTACAACTGTCATGTGTGTATGTGTCCATTGTACAGTGCCCTGATGCCTGTGTTTTGTTTCTCCCTGTCTGCAGCGTCAACTGATGAAGAGGGCGGAGAAGGTGCTGTGGAGCACAGCGGCGGGGATCCCACCGCCAGCCGGAGACGCAAGGCCCGGCTCCCCTCCCATGTTGTCATCTCGTCAGGGAGTGAGGAGTCCGGTGCCGCGTCCCAGGCCGCAGCTGCCGGGGGGAGGTCCAAGAGGCGGAGGTTGGAGTTGGACTCCTCGGCAGCAGAAGGGGCAGCTGGGACCCCACAGGGCCCAACAGGGGAAGATGGCACGGAGTCATCCAGGTTGGTGGGGGGTTTGGTGTAGGAGGAGGCCGTGCAAGCACCAGAGACTGGGTCTGGAGGTGGGGATCCCACTGGTGCTAGTGGTGCAGTGCAGGACCAGGGACAGGAGGCAGCACAGGCCGCCGCGGAGGTGCCTGTGTGCAATCCTGTCCCTGATCCTGTCCCTACATCATCTTGCACCAGCAGGGATGCCTACGTCCAGACCCGTTTTCAGGCAGGGGATGAGCTCACGTCAACTGGCCTTCCTCTGCCTGCGGACGTGGCTATCCAGGTCCGGGTTGAGCCTGTCCTGGCTGGTGTGGCGTTGCGTCAACGGGCCATGCGAGGTGACCTGCAGTCTTTTCATGAAGAGACTGCCCGTCATCTCGAATGGCTCGTTGACCACGTCAGCCTGCTGGGACAGGTCACCCAGGCCGGATTCCTCCGTCTGATGGGGCTTGCTACGACCCCCTCCTCAACTGGACCCCCTACGCGCCAGTAGTCCTTTGTGCCATCTTCCCACCCATCAGTCACCTGGGTGCCCTGTGGAGCTGCCTCTGACGGTGCGGCCAGGCTGGTGGAGGAGGCATCCCTGCCACAGTCGGGAGTCGGACGTCCAGCAGGGGTGGCCACATCTACGACAGCACCCCAGCCAGCGGAGGATGTGCAGGCAGCAGGAGGCAGTGCACGGGCAGAGGCACAGCAGCAGCAGCAACGTGGTGGGAGCCATGAAGGCTCGGGGCCTTCAACATCGGAGGGGCAGGCATCGGCCGGAGGGCAGGAGGACCCAGGACAGAGAGTGTCTTCCGTGTGGCAGCGGTTGGGCCACGCCATAGATGCAGAGCAGCAGCGGGCGGAAGAGGCACGGCTCACAATGGTCAGGGCGGAGAACTCCATGCGGAGGGCCCTGAGGCGGGCCGAGTGCCTCGAGGCAATGGACGTGGAGACGTCGACGGCCCTGCGGACCCTCGGGGCCATGGAGGAGGACCGCCTCTGGGACATTGAGGAGGAGTTCGATGATGCCCTGGCCCGGGACATCCACAAGTGAGCCGTGAAACTAGCCCGCTGCCCTTGTACATAGTTATGTAGGTAGTGTTAGGTTTCATTTTTGTTTTTATTTTATTTGGACCTTTCGGACATTGGCCACATTTTTGTATATAGTTTTTTTTATTAGTTAGTGTAGTTAGATAGGTTTCCTTTATTTTGTTGGGATAATGGACCCTGGCTTGTTCCCATGTACATAGTTCACAGTTGGATTGTATTTTTTTTTCACTTTTTAACCATGGAGCAATGGCTTTCTTTTTTATTTCCCATTGGATTTTGTTTTGTGGACATTGACTTTGGACAACATTACTTTGGAATTTTATTTTTGGTTTTGCTTTTTTTAACAGACATGCTTCTTTTCATTTTTGTACATTCACATTTCTGTTTCTTCATTTTTTATTCTATTTATGTTTCCTTTAATACATATTTTTTTTGGTGAACTTCAATGTGTGGTATCTCATTGGTTTCATGCATTTCATGATATGTGTTTTGAGATTCACTGACACCCATTGGGTGTATGTGAGGGAAATGTGTTTGTTTCGGAACTTGCAATTGGTGTTCTGTGATGCAATTGCAAATTATGAGTGGGTGGATGCAATACTCGGGTGGGTGTTTTGCATTTGGGGGCTGACCATAGGGACCAGGGATCTAGATTGTGATGACATGTTGGCTGGGGAACATGAGTTGCACATTGGTGGGGGCCTGCTGGCAGGTGCCCCTGCACTGCTGGGGGGTAGGGGTGGTGGGGAATATGAGTTGGACATGGGTGGGGGCCTGCTGGCAGGTGCCCCACAGTGCTGGGGGGTGGGGGTGGTGGGAGACATGAGTTGGACATGGGTGGGGGCCTGCTGGCAGGTGCCCCACAGTGCTGGGGGGTGGGGGTGGTGGGGAACATGAGTTGGACATGGGTGGGGGCCTGCTGGCAGGTGCCCCACAGTGCTGGGGGGTGGGGGTGGTGGGGAACATGAGTTGGACATGGGTGGGGGCCTGCTGGCAGGTACCCCACAGTGCTGGGGGGTGGGGGTGGTGGGAGACATGGGTGGGGGCCTGGTGGAGGCTGCCCCTGCACTGCTGGGGGGTGGGGTGGTGGGAGACATGGGTGGGGGCCTGGTGGAGGCTGCCCCTGGTGGCGGGGGGTGGGGGTGTTGGGAGACATGGGTGGGGCCTGGTGGAGGCTGCCCCTGGGGGGTGGGGGTGGTGTTCGACATGGGTGGGGGCCTGGTGGAGGCTGCCTCTGCACTGCTGGGGGGTGGGGGTGGTGGGAGACATGGGTGGGGGCCTGGTGGAGGCTGCCCCTGGTGGCTGGGGGGTGGGGGTGCTGGGAGACATGGTTGGGGGCCTGGTGGTGGGTGCCGCTGCACTGCTGGGGGGTGGGGGTGATGGGAGACATGGGTGGGGGCCTGGTGGAGGCTGCCCCTGGTGGCTGGGGGGTGGGGGTGGTGGTCGACATGGGTGGGGGCCTGGTGGAGGCTGCCCCTGCACTGCTGGGGGGTGGGGGTGGTGGGAGACATGGGTGGGGGTCTGGTGGAGGCTGCCCCTGGTGGCTGGGGGGTGGGGGTGCTGGGAGACATGGGTGGGGGCCTGCTGGGAGGTGCCCCACAGTGCTGGGGGGTGGGGGTGGTGGGGAACATGAGTTGGAGATGGGTAGGGGCCTGCTGGCAGGTGCCCCACAGTGCTGGGGGTGGGGGTGCTGGGAGACATGGGTGGGGGCCTGGTGGTGGGTGCCCCTGCACTGCTGGGGGGTGGGGGTGGTGGGGAACATG
The DNA here is from genome assembly GCF_040938575.1 of Ambystoma mexicanum. Lineage (NCBI taxonomy): Eukaryota > Metazoa > Chordata > Amphibia > Caudata > Ambystomatidae > Ambystoma > Ambystoma mexicanum. The sequence continues at coordinate 240,188,301 of NC_090940.1, read as the reverse complement.
AGTTGGACATGAGTGGGGGCCTGCTGGCAGGTGCCCCACAGTGCTGGGGGGTGGGTGTGGTGGGAGACATGAGTTGGACATGGGTGGGGGCCTGCTGGCAGGTGCCCCACAGTGCTGGGGGGTGGGGGTGGTGGGGAACATGAGTTGGACAGGGGTGGGGGCCTGCTGGCAGGTGCCCCACAGTGCTGGGGGGTGGGGGTGGTGGGGAACATGAGTTGGACATGGGTGGGGGCCTGCTGGGAGCTGCCCCACAGTGCTGGGGGGTGGGGGTGGTGGGGTACATGAGTTGGAGATGGGTGGGGGCCTGCTGGCAGGTGCCCCACAGTGCTGGGGGTGGGGGTGCTGGGAGACATGGGTGGGGGCCTGGTTGTGGGTGCCCCTGCACTGCGGGGGGGTGGGGGTGGTGGGGAACATGAGTTGGACATGGGTGGGGGCCTGCTGGCAGGTGCCCCACAGTGCTGGGGGGTGGGTGTGGTGGGAGACATGAGTTGGACATGGGTGGGGGCCTGCTGGCAGGTGCCCCACAGTGCTGGGGGGTGGGGGTGGTCGGGAACATGAGTTGGACATGGGTGGGGGCCTGCTGGCAGGTGCCCCACAGTGCTGGGGGGTGGGGGTGGTGGGGAACATGAGTTGGACATGGGTGGGGGCCTGCTGGCAGGTGCCCCACAGTGCTGGGGGTGGGGGTGGTGGGAGACATGAGTTGGACATGGGTGGGGGCCTGCTGGCAGGTGCCCCACAGTGCTGGGGGGTGGTGGGGAACATGAGTTGGACATGGGTGGGGGCCTGCTGGCAGGTGCCCCACAGTGCTGGGGGGTGGGGGTGGTGGGGAACATGAGTTGGACATGGGTGGGGGCCTGCTGGCAGGTGCCCCACAGTGCTGGGGGGTGGGGGTGGTGGGGAACATGAGTTGGACATGGGTGGGGGCCTGCTGGCAGGTGCCCCACAGTGCTGGGGGTGGGGGTGGTGGGAGACATGAGTTGGACATGGGTGGGGGCCTGCTGGCAGGTGCCCCACAGTGCTGGGGGGTGGTGGGGAACATGAGTTGGACATGGGTGGGGGCCTGCTGGCAGGTGCCCCACAGTGCTGGGGGGTGGGGGTGGTGGGGAACATGAGTTGGACATGGGTGGGGGCCTGCTGGCAGGTGCCCCACAGTGCTGGGGGGTGGGGGTGGTGGGGAACATGAGTTGGACATGGGTGGGGGCCTGCTGGCAGGTTCCCCACAGTGCTGGGGGGTGGGGGTGGTGGTCGACATGGGTGGGGGCCTGGTGGAGGCTGCCCCTGCACTGCTGGGGGGTGGGGGTGGTGGGAGACATGGGTGGGGGCCTGGTGGAGGCTGCCCCTGGTGGCTGGGGGGTGGGGGTGCTGGGAGACATAGGTGGGGGCCTGGTGGTGGGTGCCCCTGCACTGCTGGGGGGTGGGGGTGGTGGGAGACATGGGTGGGGGCCTGGTGGAGGCTGCCCCTGGTGGCTGGGGGCTGGGGGTGGTGGTCGACATGGGTGGGGGCCTGGTGGTTGGTGCCCCTGCACTGCTGGGGGGTGGGGGTGGTGGGAGACATGGGTGGGGGCCTGGTGGAGGCTGCCCCTGGTGGCTGGGGGGTGGGGGTGCTGGGAGACATGGGTGGGGGCCTGGTGGTGGGTGCCCCTGCACTGCTGGGGGGTGGGGGTGGTGGGAGACATGGGTGGGGGCCTGGTGGAGGCTGCCCCTGGTGGCTGGGGGGTGGGGGTGGTGGTCGACATGGGTGGGGGCCTGGTGGAGGCTGCCCCTGGTGGCGGGGGGGTGGGGGTGCTGGGAGACATGGGTGGGGGCCTGGTGGAGGCTGCCCCTGGTGGCTGGGGGGTGGGGGTGCTGGGAGACATGGGTGGGGGCCTGGTGGTGGGTGCCCCTGCACTGCTGGGGGGTGGGGGTGGTGGGAGACATGGGTGGGGGTCTGGTGGAGGCTGCCCCTGGTGGCTGGGGGGTGGGGGTGGTGGTCGAAATGGGTGGGGGCCTGGTGGAGGCTGCCCCTGCACTGCTGGGGGGTGGGGTGGTGGGAGACATGGGTGGGGGCCTGGTGGAGGCTGCCCCTGGTGGCTGGGGGGTGGGGGTGCTGGGAGACATGGGTGGGGGCCTGCTGGGAGGTGCCCCACAGTGCTGGGGGGTGGGGGTGGTGGGGAACATGAGTTGGACATGGGTGAGGGCCTGCTGGCAGGTGCCCCACAGTGCTGGGGGTGGGGGTGCTGGGAGACATGGGTGGGGGCCTGGTGGTGGGTGCCCCTGCACTGCTGGGGGGTGGGGGTGGTGGGGAACATGAGTTGGACATGGGTGGGGGCCTGCTGGCAGGTGCCCCACAGTGCTGGGGAGTGGGGGTGGTGGGAGACATGAGTTGGACATGGGTGGGGGCCTGCTGGCAGGTGCCCCACAGTGCTGAGGGGTGGGGGTGGTGGGGAACATGAGTTGGACATGGGTGGGGGCCTGCTGGCAGGTACCCCACAGTGCTGGGGGGTGGGGGTGGGGGTGGTGGGGAACATGAGTTGGACATGGGTGGGGGCCTGCTGGCAGGTGCCCCACAGTGCTGGGGGTGGGGGTGGTGGGAGACATGAGTTGGACATGGGTGGGGGCCTGCTGGCAGGTGCCCCACAGTGCTGGGGGGTGGGGGTGGTGGGGAACATGAGTTGGACATGGGTGGGGGCCTGCTGGCAGGTGCCCCACAGTGCTGGGTGGGTGGGGGTGGTGGGGAACATGAGTTGGACATGGGTGGGGGCCTGCTGGCAGGTGCCCCACAGTTCTGGGGGGTGGGGGTGGTGGTCGACATGGGTGGGGGCCTGGTGGAGGCTGCCCCTGCACTGCTGGGGGGTGGGGGTGGTGGGAGACATGAGTGGGGGCCTGGTGGAGGCTGCCCCTGGTGGCTGGGGGGTGGGGGTGCTGGGAGACATGGGTGGGGGCCTGGTCGTGGGTGCCCCTGCACTGCTGGGGGGTGGGGGTGGTGGGAGACATGGGTGGGGGCCTGGTGGAGGCTGCCCCTGGTGGCTGGGGGGTGGGGGTGGTGGTCGACATGGGTCGGGGCCTGGTGGAGGCTCCCCCTGCACTGCTGGGGGGTGGGGGTGGTGGGAGACATGGGTGGGGGCCTGGTGGAGGCTGCCCCTGGTGGCTGGGGGGTGGGGGTGCTGGGAGACAATGGTGGGGGCCTGCTGGGAGGTGCCCCACAGTGCTGGGGGGTGGGGGTGGTGGGGAACATGAGTTGGACATGGGTGGGGGCCTGCTGGCAGGTGCCCCACAGTGCTGGGGGGTGGTGGGGAACATGAGTTGGACATGGGTGGGGGCCTGCTGGCAGGTGCCCCACAGTGCTGGGGGGTGGGGGTGGTGGTCGACATGGGTGGGGGCCTGGTGGAGGCTGCCCCTGCACTGCTGGGGGGTGGGGGTGGTGGGAGACATGGGTGGGGGCCTGGTGGAGGCTGCCCCTGGTGGCTGGGGGGTGGGGGTGCTGGGAGACATGGGTGGGGGCCTGGTGGAGGCTGCCCCTGGTGGCGGGGGGGTGGGGGTGCTGGGAGACATGGGTGGGGGCCTGGTTGAGGCTGCCCCTGGTGGCTGGGGGGTGGGGGTGCTGGAAGACATGGGTGGGGGCCTGGTGGTGGGTGCCCCTGCACTGCTGGGGGGTGGGGATGGTGGGAGACATGTGTGGGGGCCTGGTGGAGGCTGCCCCTGGTGGCTGGGGGGTGGTGGTCGATATGGGTGGGGGCCTGGTGGAGGCTGCCCTGCACTGCTGGGGGGTGGGGGTGGTGGGAGACATGGGTGGGGGCCTGGTGGAGGCTGCCCCTGGTGGCTGGGGGGTGGGGGTGCTGGGAGACATGGGTGGGGGCCTGCTGGGAGGTGCCCCACAGTGCTGGGGGGTGGGGGTGGTGGGAGACATGGGTGGGGGGCCTGGTGGAGGCTGCCCCTGCACTGCTGGGGGGTGGGGGTGGTGGGAGACATGGGTGGGGACCTGGTGGTGGGTGCCCCTGGTGGCTGGGGTTGCAGGGGGACATGCGTTGGTGGGCAGTAGTGCAAGTTGACATGTGGGTTGGCTGGTGGGCATGGCCATGGTGGATGGGGTGCCTGCAGGACATGTGCTGGGTAGGCCCCTGTGGTGTGAGCCACCTGCAGGGGCCGTGGAGGGTGTAGAGGGAACACCTGGGAGGACCCACACGTGCAATTCACGTGTGCTGCTCCCGGCGCACCCCTGTAATACACGTACCCTGCTGAGATCGTGTGTGGAACTTCCCGCGCACCCCTGGAATACACGTACCCCGCTCAATCGCGTGTGTAACTTCCCGCGCACCCCCGAAATACACGTACCCTGCTCAATCGCGTGTGTAACTTCCCGCGCGCCCCCGAAATACACGTACCCCGCTCAATCGCGTGTGTGACTTCCCGCGCACCCCCGAAATAAACATACCCCGCTCAATCGCGTGTGTAACTTCCCGCGCGCCCCCGAAATACACGTACCCCGCTCAATCGCATGTGTAACTTCCCGCGCGCCCCCAAAATACACGTACCCCGCTCAATCGCGTGTGTAACTTCCCGCGCACCCCCGAAATACACGTACCCCGCTCAATCGCGTGTGAAACTTCCCGCGCGCCCCCGAAATACACTACCCCGCTCGCACAGGCCCAATTGCTGTATGTTGCCACTTTTGTGATGCGCTGGGACTCTACCGCCTGCCTTCGTGTGGCGGACGTGTTTCAGCTTGTGCGTGTCTTTGGCTGTGCGTGGCTTTGCCCTATTCGATTCCATGAATACATGTGGTTCGAGTGCGTGTGGGCGTTCCGTCTGCTTCCCTGCAGTACATCCCCAGTTACGCCCTTATTTTCGCGCGTTGTTCCCCATTCCGCGCGTTACGCCCCGTGTCCCGCCCACTTTCTGGTGTATGCGCCGAGGTTGTGCGCTTTCACTGTGCGCGTCGCGCACGCCTTTCGGGATGTTGCAGTGACTTGTGCGCCATGCACGGGTTTGGCGCACATCCCGAGGTGTACACGCGCAGGGACTTCCATGAATCGCACGCGTGCGCGTGTGCCTTTTTTTTTCCGCTTGCGCCTGCTTGCGCCTGCTTGTGCGGAGATTTTCGGCGCACGTTTGTTCCATGAATCGGCCCCTTAATGTATTCCCCACAGAAATGGTAGAATGCCTTAGTGACTGCACATACTATTTATAGCACTGTAAGAAGGGAACCAACTCACCCAGACCCCAGGAGGGGAGAAAGCAATCTCACACGTGCAGGGGACAACCAATATGGGAGGGGGCCAGCACAGCAATGACACGCCCCCCTACACGCATCATAGGAGCACACCAGGAACAACCAATCGGAGGGGAGGCAAGATAATAGGAGGGGGCCAGCACAGCAATGAGGCAGATGTTTGTTCTCCCGTCAGACACAACCAGAGGTGGTCTTGGAAAGGGAGCCAGTTTACACTTGGGCATGCTAAGAAGGTGAAGAAAACCTGGAATCCTGGGGAGGATGGTTGGGTCAGGACAATGGAAGAGCCACATTGGCGCCCTGGAGCTTGCTCCCCAATAAAGCCCCCACCTGTGTGAAAAGTATCCACCTGGTTGCCTGATTTATGCTACTTGCTCACAAGCACACTGAACAAAGGAAGACTTACATGATTAGATGGTCAGCGCAGAATGTGCTTGTCAACGATAGTCAGGCAGGAGATCTTGAGCCTAAGGAGCAAGCCATAAATAATTCTAATGTTTGCAATTTCCATTTTCTGAACAATGGGCACAGGCTTCTTTGGAACAGGCAGACATGTGCCCCCTTCCCCAAGGTGGCGGACCGGCGCACAAGCCCCATTTGCCCCCCCCCACCCCCCCTGTAAGGACATCTCTTGGGAGGTGGTATGATGAATTTGATTCTGCACTGCAGGAGTAGAAGGATGAGTAGGGGTATAAATGCACACTCAGCCCTCATACTTCTACAAACCAAGAGCCAACACAATTATAAAGGTAAAACAGGCTCAGTTAGGAGATATACCTCCTTCGCCTTTTGTGGTAACGTGGGCCGAGGGAAGGCTATGGTTTTAAGAGTGGTGTGAATGTGATCCAGTAGCAACCCAAACAACACAGCAATACAGCTCAAAATAAAGGGAATGTCCAATCAAGATTCTATAAAAATATATATACTTTAATCAAACACATCATCTGCAAGAAAACGAACAAGAAAATACTGTACAAAACCCACCCCTGTGGAAAGAAAAGAGAAGATACAATAGGCAGAAGAATGTAGCACTCTTGAGTATGAATACGGAGGTGATAGGCAAATTATTAACCACGAAAAGGATATGTCTTTGGATGAAAAAAAGTGCAAAAGTGATCTAACCAGTCACTAGGGCCCAAATGGACCAAAGTTGCAGCTACTGGTCGTTAGTACCTTGTTTCGGTTCTTAAGCAGTTCAACAGCATCGAACCTTGACTTCGAGCAATGGTGTAAGCGGATCAAGCTCTGTTCAGCTATGGTGGATCATGGGTGTCCAAGCGACAAGTGCATATTGAGTGGATTCAAATGCGTTAGCTCTGTGCAACTTGAAAGAGGTTTTCGGCAGTGCAGTTCAGAGGGCCTACCACCGTCTCTTTGAGGCTGGGCCAGTTTGAGTCGGGCTGTAACTGCTGGGTGAGTCAGGTTGTGATGTCACCCCTGCATTCAGTCAGCAAATGAACCTCCAGCAGTTCGACTCAGGCCCGGTCATCAGTGGTTGGGATGGGGACCCTTAGTAGATCTGGTCTTCCATATGCTGGAAGACCCAATCCAGGGGCTTGAGGACAGGGTGGGTCCCTTCAGGGTCTGCTCTCCCAGCCCTGGGGGATTCTCATGAAGAATAGCAGGTCCTGGTCCACAGCAAGTGTCACCCCCAGAGTGCCCTGGGAATGGGTAGTGGGCAGAACTCTCCTCTGCCTTGGACTGCATCTTCTTCACCCCAGTGGTTGAGGGCTTTGGAAAGTCCAACTCTCCCAAAAGAGGTCCAGTGAATCCTTCTCAGGTGTTGTTCCAGAGTGAATCAAAGAAGTGGTGGGAGGCCCCTTCTTTTAAAGGTAAAAATCCACAGATGATTGAACTAAACCTAGCCTTTCATTAGTGGTCCAAACCCTGTTCTTGAAAGAAGTTGACTTTGCCCTTCATATATCAAACCCAAAGTGCTTTGCTCTAGAGGAAGTGCAGGGGACAGGAAGGGGAGAGAGAGGCAGAGAGTAACACAATGGTGGATGTCTTCCTCCACTGTCCAGAGCCCTCCTGACTACTTTAAACCAGTCCCTTTCTTTCTCTCTGGGATCAAAGTCCTTTAGAAATGCAGCATCCTTGTGCGAGGCTACTCCCTTTGAATGGCTGTGTTGCTTTTATGTCTCTGCCCAGGGCAGCTGACTGGTGGCTGGCTGTCTCTGGCGGAAGGCATTACCCAGCCTCAAATAGAGTTGAAAGAAGAGACATAGCCTAAATACACATCCGCTTCCATAGCTTAGGCTGGCTCCCAAGAGCTCACATATATGTGATATCAAATTGAAGGTGGCTGCAACGATCATAAATAGGGCCATGCAACCGAGTCATATCTTTATTTCATAGTTTACCCTGCCACCATCACGGGTTCCTTGTGATCATCATAGTTTTGGTATGGGGGCATATCTTAAATGCAGCCCCTGGTGGAGGCTGCCCCTGCACTGCTGGGGGGTGGGGGCTGCCCCTGGTGGCTGGGGGGTGGGGGTGCTGGGAGACATGGGTGGGGGCCTGGTGGAGGCTGCCCCTGGTGGCTGGGGGGTGGGGGTGCTGGGAGACATGGGTGGGGGCCTGGTGGAGGCTGCCCCTGGTGGCTGGGGGGTGGGGGTGCTGGGAGACATGGGTGGGGGCCTGCTGGGAGGTGCCCCACAGTGCTGGGGGGTGGGGGTGGTAGGAGACATGGGTGGGGGGCCTGGTGGAGGCTGCCCCTGCACTGCAGGGCCTGGTGGAGGCTGCCCCTGGTGGCTGGGGGGTGGGGGTGCTGGGAGACATGGGTGGGGGCCTGGTGGTGGGTGCCCCTGCACTGCTGGGGGGTGGGGGTGGTGGGAGACATGGGTGGGGGCCTGGTGGAGGCTGCCCCTGGTGGCTGGGGGGTGGGGGTGCTGGGAGACATGGGTGGGGGCCTGGTGGTGGGTGCCCCTGCACTGCTGGGGGGTGGGGGTGGTGGGAGACATGGGTGGGGGCCTGGTGGAGGCTGCCCCTGGTGGCTGGGGGGTGGGGTGGTGGTCGACATGGGTGGGGGCCTGGTGGAGGCTGCCCCTGCACTGCTGGGGGGTGGGGGTGGTGGGAGACATGGGTGGGGGCCTGGTGGAGGCTGCCCCTGGTGGCTGGGGGGTGGGGGTGCTGGGAGACATGGGTGGGGGCCTGCTGGGAGGTGCCCCACAGTGCTGGGGGTTGGGGGTGGTGGGGAACATGAGTTGGACATGGGTGGGGGCCTGCTGGCAGGTGCCCCACAGTGCTGGGGGGGGGTGCTGGGAGACATGGGTGGGGGCCTGGTGGTGGGTGCCCCTGCACTGCTGGGGGGTGGGGGTGGTGGGGAACATGAGTTGGACATGGGTGGGGGCCTGCTGGCAGGTGCCCCACAGTGCTGGGGAGTGGGGGTGGTGGGAGACATGAGTTGGACATGGGTGGGGGCCTGCTGGCAGGTGCCCCACAGTGCTGAGGGGTGGGGGTGGTGGGGAACATGAGTTGGACATGGGTGGGGGCCTGCTGGCAGGTGCCCCACAGTGCTGGGGGGTGGGGGGGGTGGGGAACATGAGTTGGACATGGGTGGGGGCCTGCTGGCAGGTGCCCCACAGTGCTGGGGGTGGGGGTGGTGGGAGACATGAGTTGGACATGGGTGGGGGCCTGCTGGCAGGTGCCCCACAGTGCTGGGGGGTGGGCGTGGTGGGGAACATGAGTTGGACATGGGTGGGGGCCTGCTGGCAGGTGCCCCACAGTGCTGGGGGGTGGGGGTGGTGGGGAACATGAGTTGGACATGGGTGGGGGCCTGCTGGCAGGTGCCCCACAGTTCTGGGGGGTGGGGGTGGTGGTCGACATGGGTGGGGGCCTGGTGGAGGCTGCCCCTGCACTGCTGGGGGGTGGGGGTGGTGGGAGACATGGGTGGGGGCCTGGTGGAGGCTGCCCCTGGTGGCTGGGGGGTGGGGGTGCTGGGAGACATGGGTGGGGACCTGGTCGTGGGTGCCCCTGCACTGCTGGGGGGTGGGGGTGGTGGGAGACATGGGTGGGGGCCTGGTGGAGGCTGCCCCTGGTGGCTGGGGGGTGGGGGTGGTGGTCGACATGGGTCGGGGCCTGGTGGAGGCTCCCCCTGCACTGCTGGGGGGTGGGGGTGGTGGGAGACATGGGTGGGGGCCTGGTGGAGGCTGCCCCTGGTGGCTGGGGGGTGGGGGTGCTGGGAGACATGGGTGGGGGCCTGCTGGGAGGTGCCCCACAGTGCTGGGGGGTGGGGGTGGTGGGGAACATGAGTTGGACATGGGTGGGGGCCTGCTGGCAGGTGCCCCACAGTGCTGGGGGTGGGGGTGGTGGGGAACATGAGTTGGACATGGGTGGGGGCCTGCTGGCAGGTGCCCCACAGTGCTGGGGGGTGGGGGTGGTGGTCGACATGGGTGGGGGCCTGGTGGAGGCTGCCCCTGCACTGCTGGGGGGTGGGGGTGGTGGGAGACATGGGTGGGGGCCTGGTGGAGGCTGCCCCTGGTGGCTGGGGGGTGGGGGTGCTGGGAGACATGGGTGGGGGCCTGGTGGAGGCTGCCCCTGGTGGCGGGGGGGTGGGGGTGCTGGGAGACATGGGTGGGGTCCTGGTTGAGGCTGCCCCTGGTGGCTGGGGGGTGGGGGTGCTGGAAGACATGGGTGGGGGCCTGGTGGTGGGTGCCCCTGCACTGCTGGGGGGTGGGGGTGGTGGGAGACATGGGTGGGGGCCTGGTGGAGGCTGCCCCTGGTGGCTTGGGGGTGGTGGTCGATATGGGTGGGGGCCTGGTGGAGGCTGCCCTGCACTGCTGGGGGGTGGGGGTGGTGGGAGACATGGGTGGGGGCCTGGTGGAGGCTGCCCCTGGTGGCTGGGGGGTGGGGGTGCTGGGAGACATGGGTGGGGGCCTGCTGGGAGGTGCGCCACAGTGCTGGGGGGTGGGGGTGGTGGGAGACATGGGTGGGGGGCCTGGTGGAGGCTGCCGCTGCACTGCTGGGGGGTGGGGGTGGTGGGAGACATGGGTGGGGGCCTGGTGGTGGGTGCCCCTGGTGGCTGGGGTTGCAGGGGGACATGCGTTGGTGGGCAGTAGTGCAAGTTGACATGTGGGTTGGCTGGTGGGCATGGCCATGATGGATGGGGTGCCTGCAGGACATGTGCTGGGTAGGCCCCTGTGGTGTGAGCCACCTGCAGGGGCCGTGGAGGGTGTAGAGGGAACACCTGGGAGGACCCACACGTGCAATTCACGTGTGCTGCTCCCGGCGCACCCCTGTAATACACGTACCCTGATGAGATCGTGTGTGGAACTTCCCGCGCACCCCTGGAATACACGTACCCCGCTCAATCGCGTGTGTAACTTCCCGCGCACCCCCGAAATACACGTACCCTGCTCAATCGTGTGTGTAACTTCCCGCGCGCCCCCGAAATACACGTACCCCGCTCAATCGCGTGTGTGACTTCCCGCGCACCCCCGAAATACACGTACCCCGCTCAATCGCGTGTGTAACTTCCTGCGCGCCCCCGAAATACACTACCCCGCTCGCACAGGCCCAATTGCTGTATGTTGCCACTTTTGTGATGCGCTGGGACTCTACCGCCTGCCTTCGTGTGGCGGACGTGTTTCAGCTTGTGCGTGTCTTTGGCTGTGCGTGGCTTTGCCCTATTCGATTCCATGAATACGTGTGGTTCGAGTGCGTGTGGGCGTTCCGTCTGCTTCCCTGCAGTACATCCCCAGTTACGCCCTTATTTTCGCGCGTTGTTCCCCATTCCGCGCGTTACGCCCCGTGTCCCGCCCACTTTCTGGTGTATGCGCCGAGGTTGTGCGCTTTCACTGTGCGCGTCGCGCACGCCTTTCGGGATGTTGCAGTGACTTGTGCGCCATGCACGGGTTTGGCGCACATCCCGAGGTGTACACGCGCAGGGACTTCCATGAATCGCACGCGTGCGCGTGTGCCTTTTTTTTCCGCTTGCGCCTGCTTGCGCGGAGATTTTCGGCGCACGTTTGTTCCATGAATCGGCCCCTTAATGTATTCCCCACAGAAATGGTAGAATGCCTTAGTGACTGCACATACTATTTATAGCACTGTAAGAAGGGAACCAACTCACCCAGACCCCAGGAGGGGAGAAAGCAATCTCACACGTGCAGGGGACAACCAATATGGGAGGGGGCCAGCACAGCAATGACACGCCCCCCTACACGCATCATAGGAGCACACCGGGAACAACCAATCGGAGGGGAGGCAAGATAATAGGAGGGGGCCAGCACAGCAATGAGGCAGATGTTTGTTCTCCCGTCAGACACAACCAGAGGTGGTCTTGGAAAGGGAGCCAGTTTACACTTGGGCATGTTAAGAAGGTGAAGAAAACCTGGAATCCTGGGGAGGATGGTTGGGTCAGGACAATGGAAGAGCCACATTGGCGCCCTGGAGCTTGCTCCCCAATAAAGCCCCCACCTGTGTGAAAAGTATCCACCTGGTTGCCTGATTTATGCTACTTGCTCACAAGCACACTGAACAAAGGAAGACTTACATGATTAGATGGTCAGCGCAGAATGTGCTTGTCAACGATAGTCAGGCAGGAGATCTTGAGCCTAAGGAGCAAGCCATAAATAATTCTAATGTTTGCAATTTCCATTTTCTGAACAATGGGCACAGGCTTCTTTGGAACAGGCAGACATGTGCCCCCTTCCCCAAGGTGGCGGACCGGCGCACAAGCCCCATTTGCCCCCCCCATCCCCCCTGTAAGGACATCTCTTGGGAGGTGGTATGATGAATTTGATTCTGCACTGCAGGAGTAGAAGGATGAGTAGGGGTATAAATGCACACTCAGCCCTCATACTTCTACAAACCAAGAGCCAACACAATTATAAAGGTAAAACAGGCTCAGTTAGGAGATATACCTCCTTCGCCTTTTGTGGTAACGTGGGCCGAGGGAAGGCTATGGTTTTAAGAGTGGTGTGAATGTGATCCAGTAGCAACCCAAACAACACAGCAATACAGCTCAAAATAAAGGGAATGTCCAATCAAGATTCTATAAAAATATATATACTTTAATCAAACACATCATCTGCAAGAAAACGAACAAGAAAATACTGTACAAAACCCACCCCTGTGGAAAGAAAAGAGAAGATACAATAGGCAGAAGAATGTAGCACTCTTGAGTATGAATACGGAGGTGATAGGCAAATTATTAACCACGAAAAGGATATGTCTTTGGATGAAAAAAAGTGCAAAAGCGATCTAACCAGTCACTAGGGCCCAAATGGACCAAAGTTGCAGCTACTGGTCATTAGTACCTTGTTTCGGTTCTTAAGCAGTTCAACAGCATCGAACCTTGACTTCGAGCAATGGTGTAAGCGGATCAAGCTCTGTTCAGCTATGGTGGATCATGGGTGTCCAAGCGACAAGTGCATATTGAGTGGATTCAAATGCGTTAGCTCTGTGCAACTTGAAAGAGGTTTTCGGCAGTGCAGTTCAGAGGGCCTACCACCGTCTCTTTGAGGCTGGGCCAGTTTGAGTCGGGCTGTAACTGCTGGGTGAGTCAGGTTGTGATGTCACCCCTGCATTCAGTCAGCAAATGAACCTCCAGCAGTTCGACTCAGGCCCGGTCACCAGTGGTTGGGATGGGGACCCTTAGTAGATCTGGTCTTCCATATGCTGGAAGACCCAATCCAGGGGCTTGAGGACAGGGTGGGTCCCTTCAGGGTCTGCTCTCCCAGCCCTGGGGGATTCTCATGAAGAATAGCAGGTCCTGGTCCACAGCAAGTGTCACCCCCAGAGTGCCCTGGGAATGGGTAGTGGGCAGAACTCTCCTCTGCCTTGGACTGCATCTTCTTCACCCCAGTGGTTGAGGGCTTTGGAAAGTCCAACTCTCCCAAAAGAGGTCCAGTGAATCCTTCTCAGGTGTTGTTCCAGAGTGAATCAAAGAAGTGGTGGGAGGCCCCTTCTTTTAAAGGTAAAAATCCACAGATGATTGAACTAAACCTAGCCTTTCATTAGTGGTCCAAACCCTGTTCTTGAAAGAAGTTGACTTTGCCCTTCATATATCAAACCCAAAGTGCTTTGCTCTAGAGGAAGTGCAGGGGACAGGAAGGGGAGAGAGAGGCAGAGAGTAACACAATGGTGGATGTCTTCCTCCACTGTCCAGAACCCTCCTGACTACTTTAAACCAGTCCCTTTCTTTCTCTCTGGGATCAAAGTCCTTTAGAAATGCAGCATCCTTGTGCGAGGCTACTCCCTTTGAATGGCTGTGTTGCTTTTATGTCTCTGCCCAGGGCAGCTGACTGGTGGCTGGCTGTCTCTGGCGGAAGGCATTACCCAGCCTCAAATAGAGTTGAAAGAAGAGACATAGCCTGAATACACATCCGCTTCCATAGCTTAGGCTGGCTCCCAAGAGCTCACATATATGTGATATCAAATTGAAGGTGGCTGCAACGATCATAAATAGGGCCATGCAACCGAGTCATATCTTTATTTCATAGTTTACCCTGCCACCATCACGGGTTCCTTGTGATCATCATAGTTTTAGTATGGGGGCATATCTTAAATGCAGCCCCTGCATTGCAGAGACCTGTCTGTTACTGCAGCTGAGACCTCTGCACCTGCTCCTTGCCATTGGTGGAGCAGCTAATGCAAATCAGGATACTGTCGCAGCAGGACACAGATACGCGCTACGCTTTTGGCATGGAGTTTATGAAAGGGGAATCAGACCAGCAAATTGCCCTTTCAGAGATGAAATTAAGAGCAACATTTGTATTAATAAAAATCAGAAAAGCCATGCCTTTCACACCCTTACCAGATGGCAATTCGTCACAGGTGGAACAATTCTGGCACTCAGGAAACATTCCCCAAAGGGGGTGAGAGGGCATTTAAATGTTGTGGCAGACTCATGCACATTGTCAATCTAGTTAGGCATGGGGCTTTGCATCTTGTTTTATTGCATGTGGTAAATTGTGCCCATATTGTTAAAAAACACACATTTGTTTGAACTGTGTATGGCATTCACGGCTTAATACCTGTTCCACCCAACGACGCAAACAGACTTATTTTTCTTGGTAAGCACTTAAAGGACCCACCAAATTCGAACTTCGTCAGTGAGCAAGAGCTGAGAGTATGAACACGAGCTGGCTGGGGATCAACTGAGGTTGGTTCACTGGCGTAGGGGAACATGGCCCCACCAATTATCGCATAATTGAGCGGCCATTTGGTTCGAAATGAGAGCAAAGCAGAGGGGAAGATAGTTAGGGAATATGGCGTAAGAGCAGAAGAGAGGCAGAAAAACGGGAGAGAGAGAGAGAGAGGGGGGCAACAGAGGCAAGGCAAGAGGCACAAGCAAAGAGGCAAGCAATTGGAGAAGGCACATGGGAGAGTGGGGTCATACCTGGGGGAGGAGGGAAAGCAATGCGTAATCTGTGGGGGTGTTTGCCAGGGCTTATTTCTGAGCCTGGCCCTTATTCACTAAGATTGATTAAGTAGTGATGATAGCCAGGGCCTCCATCAACCCCAATGAGAAGGTGTGAGCTGTAGTTTAACCACAAATGTGTCAACACTGTGGGGGGAGCAGCTGTGGGTGGTAGCAGCAATGGTGGGGAACTGCCCGCCCACAGTGTCAGAATCGTGCTAGAAAATATTTGGGTGCCTGCACTTATTTTCTTACAAATTAGGCACTGAGGGGAAGGGATAGGAGAATTGGGGAACCATCTTAATTGTTGTGGGTTCACTTCACAACTGCTTATTCTGAAATATGTCTTCAGAACGGAAATCTTAAGTGAACGGGGCTTCACACAGTAAATAACCCTGAACTTGCATTGCAGAAGCGACCCCCTATCGCACGCGCGTATCTCTCTGCGATAGGGGCCGCTTGCCTAGATACACCTGGATGCACATGGATGCACCTGCATGGAACTCTAGTGACCCTTAATGACATCGCTTCAGTCAAGGCATTGTTTGCAGGCTGCATTGCCGGCGCCTGCAGCTGCGTGGCTTTTCTCTAGAACTCTCGTGTTATGTTTCCCTTCTCGGGTTTGTTTTGTGGAATGCTGGCGAGAAGCAGGGTTCAGCCCGCCCTTCCCTTCTGAGATTCTGAAAACATATATGTATAGACATGACAGAAATGGCAATGTAATGGTTAGCTGTGTGTATGTGTTATGTAGACAGACGTTCGTGGTGCGGAGGTGCATGGACAGTCATACACCGTGCATTAGTCAAGTTGAAGACACCCAGGGTGCAACCAGGGGTCAAGTCCTAAAAATTAAAGTGGGGGGACTCCTCAACAAACGCAATTGGATGCGACGTTGCCATAAATTAGCATATCAAGGTGAAATACACAGTTCATTAAACTGGCTTTACATAACCACCCAAATTGCACAGGATGAACGGAATTTGCCTTTCATAAAATCAACACTCAAAACCAAGAGATGATATTTTCCTCTAATAGTGTTTTTGAAAACATTAAAAAGACATGCATAAATTCAAAGAGGTCATTCAATGTTTCTTATTTTAGGTGGGCGGACTGAGTCCACCCTCTGAATAAAGTGGGTGGACTCCGTTCCCCGCGTGTACCCTCGACTTGAGCCCAGGGTGCAAAGCTGCACTTCCCATGTTTCTGTCTGTTGTGCATTAAGCTGTAGTTGCAAAACAGGCGTGGCCGACTTTCCATTCGGCTATTCCAAGGAAGGTGTGCTGCTCCCTTAAAGGAGGCGTGGCTCATTGCCTTCCGCGTTATGTTTATCAAGGGGCCACTCACCAAACCATCACCCTGGACCCCTGCTTCACCTTACCATATGACTATGCTTCCTAGTCACTGTAGGCACCCCTGCCCCCCACCAACCAGTCCGTGTAACCACCAGATGGATGATCTGTGAACACCTGGACATGCATCTGTAACCTGCATAGCTCTTAATGTAAGACAGCTCCAGTGTGCCATATATAAAGGAACTCGCTGCCCTTCCATATGGCTGCACTGGAGCAACTTTATTATTTATTTATTTATTTGTTTATTTATTTAAATCACCTCATCTACTTACAACTAACCCAAGACAACACAGTAAAGACTTCAGGGAGGAGACAGGACTACACTAGACGTCTACACATTTTAAGAGAGCAGTGCGTGTAATGAAACGAGAAGTGTGTGCAAGTGAGTGGATCCCACCGGGTACAGCAAGTCATGGATCTATGTGCGCGCTGATGAACAGGCAAGAACTCCAAAGAACTCAGCACTGTACCTAGCGATATTGTAATATGTCCACTGAATTATGACTGTATCAGCACTGATTTCTTTCCCAGGTGTCTGCAAGCTTTGACACACCTGGTGTTTTGGACTACAAGTCCCATCACTCTGTTGCGTTTGCTCTTCTTCAGTTGGCCTCTGAAATGTTAATGGCTGCCCTAAAAGTCAAGGGAGGCCTCTGTTGCAGTTGTGCTTCCTCAGTTGGCTGCAGCCTACTTTAGAATTTTCTGCATTTCTCAATTTGGGTTACTGATGGTTATTAATAAATGCACAGAACCTAAACGTTATTTGTTTCCAGAATATTGCAAGCGTTATTTACTGTGTTCCCAGGTAAGACCTTAGACCTGAACGCTGTTCCAAGTGCTAGCAGCCCCTCACAGTTTCAGAGAATGCTCATCTAACTCCTTCATGGCCTCACAGCAGTATGTCTAAACAATGAGTCTGGATGATGTCATGTCAACGCTACACTGTAGGTCAGCATGAAAATTATCTGATTTGCATAGAGTGCACAGCAATGCAAACCCTCATTTGCTGGTACAGAGCAGCAGTCATCAAGTGAAAGATGCAATCTCACAGAGGAGGAGGGTTTGCAACTATTTAGTAACCCCACAGGGCAGGGATCCTCAACCTTTGGCTTTTTAGATGTTTTTGACTGCAACTCCCAGCAGCCACACACAGCATAGTCAAAGCGGGTGGGTGATGGGAGTCGTAGTTCAGAATACCTCGAGAGCCCAGGGATGCAGACCTAGCATTAGGGGCTTGCACAAGCTTTGTGCTCGGTGATTGCGCCTTGAGCATGTCATTTTCATGTACCAGAGGCTGCATGGGGAGCGAGGATCGGGGAACATGGTCACTGCTCACTCGTCATAGATGCTAAATGCCGACCAGAGACAGATGTAAGGAGTGGTAAAGTCAGCATGACAGAAGAGTGCTTCATGAGGTGACATCCTGTGTCAACTCTCTCTGAACCCAATGTCCTAGTCATCAAAGGTGTGAATCTGCAAGTTGAACACGCTACTGGTGACTATAGGGCCTGCTAAACCTCACATGAAAGAGGGCTCTTTAGGTAAGAGGTCATTGTTTTGATAGTTTCTTACCTGTTTGATGTGTGCAAATATTGTCTTTTTGAATCAGTTTATAAACTGCTCAAACGGTTATTCTTGGTGCATCAATGGAACTCACTGATAGGGCAGGTGACATCGTTCTAGGGAGAACAGCACCCTTGCTTCTTAATCAATGCAATGCCTTTTTAATCATTCTGAAGTTCTACATTTTCGTGTGTGTGTGTGTGTGTGTGTGTGTGTGTGTGTGTGTGTGTGCTCTTAAGCCCCTTGGGAGGGGACATCGATATTATTGTACACTGCCTAAGTTTTCAACTTTGAGACCAGGAAACGAGCGCTCAACTCCCAACTCCCCCCACTTGATAACATTATGTGATCCTGGGCAAATTACTTAGCCTCATTATGGGCCTGATTTACAAAAAAAAATTCCATTGGGACTTTCCCATGTTATGGCATTTTTGTAAATCAGTCCCTATGCCTTTTTTTCCTTATTTGGGACCCTTTGACAGTATTTAATTTTAATATCCATATGTGATACAGGAAAAGTCTCACTCAAACATGGTTTAATAGGTGTTATTGTTGCTCCATATATAGTGCTAAGAAGCAACATGTAGCATATGACGCACTTCACAAATGAGTGATACTTGCGATAAGAATAAAAGTGACTATCTATAAAGCAGACTTGACTTTGAGCTCACTTAATGCACTGCCATACGTGGACCATGTTTCACGCTGCAGAAAAGTGAAATACATTGTATATTAACATTCACCTACTCTGCTAATGAGTGCCTGTATGTCACATGTTCAGCACTAGATTCCCAGTGTTTAAACATGATATACGTCTTCTATACGCATTTACTAGTAATTGCACCAAAATTGCTCCTGCATTTTAAATGTATACATGTTTATAAGCGTGATAACCTGCCCACTGGCTCCCAGTTAAAGAGCATATTCTCTTAAAGCCCTCACTACCACCCATAGATGCTTATCCTACTTTGCACCCCCTTATCTGTCAGAAATAATTCACAGGGAAAACTCACTTAGACCCACCCCACCAGCTCACGGTCCCTACCTTTGAAAGAGCCAAAGTAGGAGGAGCAAGCTTTCCTGTGCTAGCGCCCAAAAACTGGAACGCCCTGCCACTCCCTCTCAGGAAGTAAACTTCGCTCACTGCTTTCCGCAAAGCACTGAAAACCAAGCTCATTCTTGATAAAGTATCAATCTGCCTCTGATATCGAGTTTATCCTAGGGAAAAGGTTGAAGGCTGCGTTGTAGCAGGTGTATGGCCAGTGCACATGGAGGGTCAGGTTACATGATTATTTATTTATTTGTATACAAAAAGGGAAACACGTTCTTTTGGTCACAAAGGAGTGTACAAAATTCAATATAGCAGATGAACGGGAGACAGTGAGCCTCTACAATGATGTCATCAATGACGCCATTCACGATGTCATCTTTGATGTCCTGCGTGTTAGTATGAGCAGTACATGGCAGGGCCGCGAGTTACGGTTGCTTAGCTTTCCGTAACTGGGGAATGTCTATGTTTTTTTTTGATTTTGCACTTGAGACATGACATTTGTTTTCTGAATTTGAAAGTTGTTTATTAGAGTTACTTAAGCATAACTTCACTTAAACAAAGATTGTTTCTTTGAATTTTAAAGGTTTTTATTAGAGCAACTTAACCATTACGTCCCTTTAAAAATATTATTTCACTGAATTTCAACGTTTTTAGAGGTTTCATGCTATCACAGCACTGTATTTAAGTTATTAATAATTCCACTTTTAACATATAAGACCTTAAACAAACATATCCTTTGCAGCGCATACTGATGTGTGTCACTCTGAGCAGCACATTTTGGGAATGCAAGTCATGGTTAAATTGTCTAGGGCATGAGTATTAACCAAGACCCCACTCCCATCAAACCACCCCCGATAAGGACCTGCCAAAGCATCTCAGAGTGGACATTGGACAATGACACAGACCAGGCCCAGTGTCCACCTTAATCCTATAGTGTGTCCCTCATGGCCGCGGGCCATGGGCACAGACCATGTCTCAGGCCACAAAGTTATATCGCTATTTTGTTGTACCTACATTTTGGCACCTTTAAAAATAAAAAAAACACTGGACAGATTAACACCAAATTAGCTAAACCCGCTTTCAAACCAAGCCAAAGATCATCATGCAAATCTCTCCGGCAGCTTGGGCTGTATCAATAAGCAAAATGTTGTTCCCGTTCAAGTGTATCAGGATTTTCAAATGTGTGGACCCCCCCCTACAACAGTGCCCCCACCCTGTGACAAAACTGCACCAATCTATGCAAACATTTTCAAAGTCCGGTCCATGTTTTTTTGCAAAGATTTGTGAGGATTTATCAAACGACGCCAGAGTTATAAGCCGCCCAACAACTGCTCTTTACTGATGCTGACCCCCTACAACTTTGCCCCCTTCTGGATGAAAATATACCAAACTTGATGGAAATATTTAAGGTCATGTATACATTATCAAAACGTTTTGTGTTAATCCATCAAACAGCACCAAAGGTATTAGCTCTTTGCTGTCCCTGTACTGTATATATCTAGATATATTCAATGAAAAAACATTGTTAAAGGGGCGTTATGATTAAGTTGCACTGATAAGAACTCATGAAATTCTTTTTAAAAAAAACCTTTGCTAAAGGGACGCTATGGTTACAAGGTAAAACCGAAAAAACTAAAAAAATGTGGCAGTTACGGTAAGCTATGCAACCATAACTTGCACCACGGGCATGCACTACTAAGACTAACACCAAGGACATCAAAGATGACATCACAAATGGCATCATCAATGACATCACTCTGTCCTGCAGGGCTGTTATAAGAAAAAACATAACTCTATATGACCTATAGGTTTAGATGTAAGAAAGAGGGATGTCTTTGGTGCCTTGCTGACAGGCCATGCTAAAAGTGGATTCATACATTTACGTGCATGCATTTACATCTTTATGCATGTACAGCGGTGCATTTGCATCTCTGCATTTGCAGCGTGTTATTTTAATTGTAAAATGGGAGTCTAGCTCCTTCATACCACCATCCCTTTTTTGTTTTGTCTTAGCCCCTTAACCGCTATACATCTCTTGATCTTGTTCCCTGAAGAATGGGCAAAACGGTTGCAAATGTGCAGATGCCAATTTAACGATGCAAACGCATGAAAAAGATGCCTGGCAAGAACGCAGAGATAACCCCCTAACCTTATAATGTGAAACTCTAAATGTTTACCAGAAGAGGAGGGTAAGTCAAGCAAAAGCGTCATGTCTAGGGTGACTAGGTTGCACGCCACCTGTACCCAAATGGCAAGTTTAAACCCCCCTTGCCCTGCTAATAGCCCTCTTTACAGATTACAAGGGCTGGGAGGGCTGTATGCTGGCTACTTGGTTGCTGCACAGTGCTGCACAGTCACGCTCAGTGAGGTCCACTGGCTAACTTAGAAAGCTGAGCAACTAGCATCACCCTTTAAATGTGTTTGGGAACGTGGCAGCAATGACTGGGTGGTTGGGAAAACAAGGTCTTTTTTCCCCCAAGTGCCTCGATAGAGTGGATAAGGTTTTGCAATCCCTCTCCAGTCAGGCCTTTCTGTCCCTTACTAGAATGTCCTCTTCTGCCCAGGGATTTGGTAAATGCTGCTTAAAATGGCTCCTAGCGACCAAAACAGTAGGTCGCCAACATTGTATCACTCACTAACACACATCATCTCAATCTATACATTTCAATGGTAAAATAAGAGGAACACAACTTTAGTGCAGAGACCTATCCATACATTCTGAACTATGTTGACTTGCTGACAGGTACATTTATGAATCCCAAAATATCAAAAGTAAGCCTCCAACCTCTCCTATTGCAATATGCCCCGATACCCAGTGAGGGATGCAAACGAAAGGCAAATTAACATCTTTGTGTCCACAAAATGTCTCCACCGTCACGTGCCAAACCCGAGCACACGTGCACCACCCCAAGTTCTCCTACCACCAGCAGCATGTCCTGATAACATTGGTCCTTTGTCTTGCAGGTGGAATTGCAGCCTACAATTGTGGCCCAGGTGGCGTGAAAAAGTACGAGTCAGTGGACAGCTCTACTACAGGTCAGGATTACTCCAATGACACGACGGCCAGGGCTCAGTGGTATCAAAAGAACTGGTGAGCTGAGCAACCAATGAGCTAGGATGAGTGCTGGACCAGACCATCTTCAACATGGGTCGGCTTCACCAAGCTGGACTCTGGTCCAGTATTAGGAAGAAACATTGTCGAAATCACTTTCCAAAGAGATGTGCTTCCCTCGTTTGACTCTTTTGTATTGCAATGACCCCCTTCTGTTGATGTGAAGCCCAATAAAATCCCCTATGTGCTTGGCTCTCGGGGCTGCCACCGCAACACGTACAGATGTTAACTCCGTGCACCGCACTCACTGACGGGAATAAGTATCCCTGGTGTACAAAAATGAAATGTGTCACAGAGAAAAAATCGCTTGATCCTTTAAAAGGGCCTTTGTTGTGGTTTGCCGACTCTAATTTCCTGTGTGGTATGTGAACCCCCTGCCCCCGAGCTCTCTATTATGTGGTCTCTTTTATACCCCATGCCCCCTTCTGGTTCCTATTTCTACAAAGATCTACCCTGCAATATGACTGGTGTTCTTAAATACTGTTTCATTTCCAAACGATCTGTTCTCACTGCAATTCTGTGAGCTCCATATTGCATTTTATTTCATTTCTGCTTAGTTGTATTAACTATAAATGCAAATAAAAATGTGTTACCCATAGAGAAGATTGAATATTTGAACATGGAGTACAATTTACATCCGTCCGAAGGATCTCTCCCCACCTACTTACAGGTTATCCCAATGGATCCTGAGGCTCTGATTTGCTGGCAAAATATTTTCTTAGCGGTGAAATGACAAAGAGTTAGATTTTGAGAACTCAATATCCGGTAAGAGACCGAAGTTGAACGTATGGATTTCAGAAGCATTATGCCTGGTAGCTAAAGAAAAACAGATGTTTGCATGAGAAGGAATACTTTAATAGAGTGTGAAGCATAACAGCATTGCCTTTAAGACCCCAAAAGCTTGGCTCTTCTATTTGCCAGCTTTTGCAATCTTCACATTACTTCATCAGGCCTAGGAAGAATGAGGCTTTTGGAATAGCAGGACAGCCCAACGGCCGCCCTATAGTTAAGGTGAAACCAATCATTTCGTAGGAAAAGCGAAGATTCCATGATAATACCTTTTTCAGCTGTAGGACGCATCAGCACTGTGCCTGCCATTCCTGTATTCGGGCCTGGGCCCCACCAAGTTTCATGCCCCTCTGGACTGGGAAGTTTTCTGCACATCTGTGTTATGGTTCAAAAGCATGAATGGACAAAAAGGGTGTGTTTTTTACTTTTCCATTAATTTCCATGCCCAATTTTTGCTCACACGCACAGCCGAAATCGCTGGACGGATTTGCGGCAAATAAGAAACTGGTCAGGCAGGAAGCGCTTGAAGGTAATCGTTTCTTGTTTTGGTGCAAATCCATCCAGTGTTTTTTTTTTATTATTTGGCACAGAACGAGATGCCCCTGTAGCCAAAATGATAGTCCAATCTCCCATGATGCATTGCTGTTGTCAAACTTTTTCAGTTCAGAAAGTCTGCCATTATGCAATTCGAAAATCAAGTTCCTAAGTTTTCAATCAAGTTTCCAGTTCAAGGCACTGGAAAGTGCCCTAAAATTATATAACAGGTGTTAATTAGTGAGTTTTGAGGGCAAAATTAAATCTAGCACTATAACACATGCACTTTTAATAAATAGCTGTGTAAGTGCATCGAAATATAAGGAACAGAATACAGATTTAGGGCTAAATTGACAAAAACACATTTGAATGGAAACACCCCATTGAAAAAAGGCTTTGTTAATCGGGCCCTTAGTCATTTACGGGTGTGATTCACACATGACACTGGTCAGAGCAATGTCAAATGCAGATAATGTAAAAAGAAAGTCAAAAGGGCCTAAAGGCGTTTTAAAAGTGCTGAGCTACTATGCATTCCTATGCAAAAAGGACAAACATACTCACCCTGAGCACTTAAGAGGTTAAACCTGTTCAAATCCGATGCACAATTGGATTAGACAGAGGGTTTATTCAGCCACATAAGGTGGGATTGGGACGGCAGCAGGCAGACAGATGCCACAGAAGGAAACCCAGTCTTTCACAGAGGGGCAGAGCATTCTGTTGGCACTGGCACATAGTCCAAGAGGCACCCGTTGAGCAATGGCAGGGACCACTGCCTTTCTGTTTCAGAGTTTTACTTTGATGTCGGAATGCAAAGGGTGACACTCTTTTCACCAATAGCCCACAAGAGGTGCTTGAAAATAACATGAAGAACTATGATCATGTAATTATTGTCAGTCAATATATTAATTATAGCTGCAAATGTCATGGGCTGGCGAACATAAGTTGCATGGAAAGATGCAAGGAAAACAAAATGACAGTGTGGGGCAGCCATCCAAGTCTGCCAAGCTAGGAAGCAAGGACAAGTATTGCAGTGTAGGGCAGCCGATCCAAATCTGCTAAGCTAGGAAGCAAGGACAAGTATTGCAGTGTAGGGCAGCCGATCCAAATCTGCTAAGCTAGGAAGCAAGGACAAGTATTGCAGTGTAGGGCAGCCGATCCAAGTCTGCCAAGCTAGGAAGCAAGGACAAGTATTGCAGTGTAGGGCAGCCGATCCAAATCTGCTAAGCTAGGAAGCAAGGACAAGTATTGCAGTGTACGGCAGCCGATCCAAATCTGCTAAGCTAGGAAGCAAGGACAAGTATTGCAGTGTAGGGCAGCCGATCCAAATCTGCTAAGCTAGGAAGCAAGGACAAGTATTGCAGTGTACGGCAGCCGATCCAAATCTGCTAAGCTAGGAAGCAAGGACAAGTATTGCAGTGTAGGGCAGCGGATCCAAATCTGCTAAGCTAGGAAGCAAGGACAAGTATTGCAGTGTAGGGCAGCTGATCCAAATCTGCCAAGCTACAAAGAAAGGACAACTATTGGGTCGAAATGTGTGGGGTGGGTACTTTGTACTGAACTTGAGCCCGAAATAACTTCTGATATATTTCAGAAGAGCTTTGGAATGTATTTGTCTTAAAAAGCAGTGCATGGCTAAAATTAAAAACATGTTTTAGAAAGGACGCTGTGTTTTCCCCCAGCAGTTATGTTAACAAAATGTACACTGGAAGAATATGCAACCTTCCTCCTTATATATGTGATATCCAAAATATCGTTCCCATCAAAATTGATTTTGAAAAGCTAAACATTTTTCTTTCACACCTCACGTGATTTTTACTTCATGCATTGTGCATTCGCCCATCCGTTTGTGTTGACTGTTGCAGCACCACAAGGGATTTTGTTCTGTGATTCTGCACCTTTTTTACTTGCACTCTGGCACTCATTTTGCAAGTATGTAATTTGCACATAGGTACCCATTACATTTGCACTTATGTGCAAACTAGTGCACTCCATGCATCTTTAGCCATTTGCGCTACAACGTGTAAACTAAGGTTTTGCTGTTTGGACTGCAAATTGAGAAAATGCTGCCTGCAATGACATGCAAGGGGGCGTTTGCAAGAGATTCTTGTGGAATCTGCCTGCTTTTTTTAGCATGTGAAAAATGCAAGTGGATTCCAATGTTATGCTGGTGTATATGCTTCACATTTGCATGGCAGAGCACATTTTGTGATTTATTCCAAAAATTGTTCTGTTATCCCTTTGCATGTGAGCACAATTCAAAATACTTGCATACTGGCTATATGGTGATTAGCCTTAACACCAACACAGTTTTTCGCAAATAATATAACATTCTATACTTTAGAAATGTTCTAATTTCTTCGGCGGCTACCACCACCCCAGTTATACAGAGCACATTGTGCTGTCAGAAATAGTACCTCTGTCAGTACCCCAGCACTGCTATAATTATGTTAAACAAAAGTGGAGTAGAGACTGCCAGGGGGCACAATCAGCATGGTCCACTGAACTGCTGTCCTCCTTGCCCCGAGACATTACCTGGGCGGATTGCAGTGGTCATTGCGAGAGCCTGATCATGAGGCTTGCAGTCTATGCTCATAGGTACCCCGGGAGCCCACCGTTCAAGCAGAGGCGTTGCTAGGGGAGGGGGGGGGAGGGCTGAGGCTAGAAGCTCAGGGACTACAACCAAAAGGTTATAGCTAGCCCCGAATCCCGACATTAGCTTAGCCCCTGATCATTTTCAGACCTAGCAACAACACCCCTGTTTCAAGTACAACAACCAGGTGCGGACTGGCATCAGAGATTGCAGCAGGGACTCTGGCGGCCGAGTCTGCATCTGGAGGCCGCGGCCTCCATCTTGCCGGCAGCAGAGCAGCAGCAGGCAGCGGTGCATCGTCTGTACTGGAAACAGCGGGCAGAGGATCTGAGCCGGGTGGCGCACTGTCATGGGCTGGAGACCGGCAGGGCCCGGAGATTAATTGGGATAGCAGCAGCGTCCTGGGAGAGCACGGTCCCAGTGAGCTGCACCCAGGTGGTGTGGATCACTGCGGAACAACAGCCTTTCAATATTGCTGGATCGAAGGTGCAGCCCCGCGGCAGCCAGAATCAGCGGTGCAGTGGAGGTGGATGGCACCGGGCAGTGCACACGACAGCAGTGCAAATAACCAGGATCCCAGCCTGGAATGGTGACAGAGGCAGCAGGAGTAGTGGATTCATTAAGTAAATAGTGCCTCAGATCCACAAAGTGTTAGAGCTTCCTGTGCACACACAGTGGAGGGCTGCTGGGACTGAAGGTGTGTGCAAAGGGTGCATTCCTGTGAGGCTGGGTATGGGCTGAGAGGGGCCCTGAAGTGCTCTGGTGGCCCCCTGCTGGCAGAGTGGAGATGGGGTCACAGCACACCCTGCCAGGTGATGCTTGAGTCTCCTTGCACTGGGTGCCCAGTGCCGTGACTCCTATGGCGGCTGGAGAAGAGAAAGGGGTGAAGGGCTCTGTGAAGCGTTGGGCCTGTGAGTGTGCCAGCAGGAAGATTTCACTAGAGACACAGAAGAACGCTGCATGCTGGACCCGGGCAGAGTGCCACATTGCAAAGTTTCCGGAGAGGGGAAGGTTGGGAGGTGGCGATGGAGATGGAGGGCCCTTCCCAGGCACCGGACTCCGATCAGGCCGGGTTCACCAAGGGAGACATCTGGATGCTCTTGGACGAAATGAAGTCAATAAGGAGTGGACTCACAGTGGCCATTACACAGCTCAAGGGCAGGGTGGATAAGGTCGAAGAAAATCTGGAGACCCTTGAGAATAACCAACTGTTAGTCGGACGTAGTGGAAATGAAAATGGATGGGCAGATGCAGGACTTTGAGCAGAAAGCAAGGGACCTCGAACTCAAGGTCGACGACCTTGAGAATAGAGCGAGACACTCGAATATCCGCATTATGGGCATGAAGGAGAACCAGGGAGAGTCCACCCTGTCCCTGTGCTGATAAATGGACTTTTTGAGGAAGCACCCTCCTCCGCAATCACATTTGACAGGGTACCTCGGGCCAGAGGCTCCTTTGAAGGACCTAGGTCGATCCCGACGAAATGTCATTATTAAAGACATGCTGCAACCATCCTCAGGAAAGCCAGGGAAAGAGACCATATCATTTTTCAGGGGTCGCAGGTATAGATTTTGCAAGATTTGTCAGCGATGACCTTTAATGAACGCTGGGTGTGTTGCCTGCTGAACCAGTGGTTATGTGAGAAGAACATATGCTATAGGTGGGGCTAACCCTTTGCCCTCTCCTTCGAATACTGCATTGAGGAATATAGGGTCACCTCACTAGGGGAAGCCGAGGTAGTCCTGAGACGCGTAAAATCAGAGGAGCAGATCCCAGGAGCAAGCGATGCTGTGCAGTCCCGAGACACGTAAAATCAGAGGAGCAGATCCCAGGAGCAAGCGATGCTGTGTAGTCCCGAGACATGTAAAATCAGAGGAGCAGATCCCAGGAGCAAGCGATGCTGTGTAGTCCCGAGACACGTAAAATCAGAGGAGCAGATCCCAGGAGCAAGCGATGCTGTGTAGTCCCGAGACATGTAAAATCAGAGGAGCAGATCCCAGGAGCAAGCGATGCTGTGTAGTCCCGAGACACGTAAAATCAGAGGAGCAGATCCCAGGAGCAAGCGATGCTGTGTAGTCCCGAGACACGTAAAATCAGAGGAGCAGATCCCAGGAGCAAGCGATGCTGTGTAGTCCCGAGACACGTAAAATCAGAGGAGCAGATCCCAGGAGCAAGCGATGCTGTGACGGCGACAGATCCGCGCAAGGAGAATCCCCCAGCTCACTCGAAGAGAAACAGGACCCTCACCTTTGAATACCTCATGGAGGAATATAGGGTCATCTCACTGGAGGAGGTGGAGGGAGTCCTGAGACATGAACCAGAGGAGCAGAACCCAGAAGCAAGTGACAGATCCACGCAAGGAAAATCCCCCAGCTCACTTGAGGAGAGGCAGGGCGGCAGGCACAAGGACGTTTTGTAGGTTCAATTCACCATTTATTTATTTAAATGTATAAGACAGAATTCTTGCTTGGTTGTGCAGTTACATGCCATTTCAGAATACTAGCGAACACAATATTGGCAGAGCAGTAGTACAGGTTCCTTGGTTACAGTGGAACGGGATAGACAGATGGGTCATTAGTTGCAAGTTACAGATAGGTGGAGGCTGGTCAACAGGCATGGCTAAGTGAAGAGTTTGGTTTTCACAACTTTTTGGAAGACTGTGTATGAGGTTTCTTTTCTGAGTGCTGTAGGGAGAGCGTTCCAGTTTTTAGGTGCTAGGTGTTGGAAGCTAGCGCCCCCTGCTTTGGCTCTTTTGAAGGATGGTATGTAGATCTGATTGGCGAGGTGTGAACTTGTGGGCCTGGATGAAGTGACAGAGGTGATCCTTTCAGATAGATAGGGGAGGATTGCGTGAAAGACACTTGTGTGTGATGGCAAGGGTTATTGCCACTGCCAGGCCTTCTTCACTTTTCCTTATTCTCTCCTTGTTTTCATGTTTCTTGACTCTGACTGAGGCATGGCTGGTAGTAGTAGGCAGTGGATTCAGAAGGACTGTCCTGATGTGGAGGTTCGTGGAGGCTTTGTGAGTTTGATAACATTGTAATGGTTGTTAGTTTTGCTCTATAGTTGGTGGTTGCCTACGAAGGCTGATTGGTGCAGTGCTCTGGTGTGTTCAGGGGCGAGGGGACTCTTGTTGGCGGCCCTGTCTTATTGGGGCTTCTGAAGTCTTCTAACCGGTTTTCTCGCCCCAGTGGGTATGTGGGGAGGGGCGGTCAGACCACAGGGGTGACAATCAGGTGTCGGACTTTTAGTTGCCCGGACTTATCACACTGTTTACATGACACAAAGGCAAGGACAGCGGAGGATGGATAAGGTGGGCTCTTTTAATATTAAAGGCCTGAACTCACCACATAAACGGTCAATGATAGCGCTGGTATTTCAGCAATCCAAACTGGACAAGAGACAACATTTAAGGCACGGGAGGAGTATACGTTGCGGGGAAAGGGACTGGGTAGAATGTGGTGGTCACCGGGACTAGGCCAAACGGGCGGAGTGGGAGTCCTGACCCAGAGCGATCTTGTATTTGAGGTGACCCGTGTTAGGAGAGCTAGTGAGGACAAGTTGCTAGTGGTGAATGGGCTGTCACGTTGTGTTCACTTTATACCCAAGAATCAGCACCAACTGGCTTTTTGCTCGGAGATACTGACCCGGCTGGACACTTTGGGGAATGGAATGATTATCTGTTGGGGGATATGAACTTCATCATGGATCCCGCTCTAGAGTGGTCAACTTTACGGAGCGGGGTAGTACCTCCCCGCCGCAAGATGGTGCAGCCCCGTCCACCCTATTACAGGAGCATTACCTCATGGACATGTGGCGGGTTGCACAACACCACTCCAGTGGTTACACCTTCTGCTCGCCCCCAAACAAAACATCCATGAGAATAGATTATGTGTGGCTGGTTGCAGCGCATCAGCAACTAATGATTGGGGCAGGCATTCAGATTGTGGGGTGGTCCGATCATGATTTGAGCATTGTCCAGCTGGTTGTGGGATTGGGAACCCCGGTGGATAGGCATTGGGTGTGCAATGATACTCTTTATCAAGATGTGGTCTTTGAGGACTCCTTCCGGGGGGAGGTGAGAGATTTTTCCAGAATAACGACACAGGGGCACATGGCTACACATAGTTTGGGGGTCTGCAAAGGCTACCTCCAGAGGCCTCAATTTATGACGGTGCTGCTAAAAAATGGTAAAAGGATGTCACAGGAATCTGACTTGAAAGAGCAGACGAGGGAGAGGGAAGTGGTCATGAGGTCCGCGGGGAGTCAGTTGGAGGCCCTGCTACAGGAAAAAGGAAACTGAGGCAGTAATTGGGGAAGGCAACAGCACACCTCCATCTCGTAAAGCGCACATTTTTTGAGGAGGGGGATAAGGCACGCACATTTCTGGCTCATCAGTTGAGGTGCCAGAGGACAGAGAGAGTGGTCTATAAAATCAGGGGTGCAGAGGGAGAGGCCATTATTGATCCTGCAGGGATAGCAGCCAGATTTGGGGATTTTTATTCTCAGTTGTACGCCACCGAGGCCAACGCAGAGGAGGGAGAGGTTCGCACATATGTAGATGCCCTTTCCCTGCGGACATTGAAATTAGAACAGGAGGGACTAGTCTCTGTGGAAGAAATATGGATAGCCATTTCCAGATGGAAGATAGGGTCAGCCCCGGGGCAAGATGGCTATACGTCAGTGTTTTACAAGATGCACCCTCCTTCCTGATTCCATTCTTGACAAAGCTTTTTAATTACATACTGGACGGTGGTACTGCCCCAACATACTTCACTCAGTCCCATATAATAGTAATTCCCAGGAAAGTAAGGACGTTACAATGTATTGGTCGTTTAGACCTATATCATTGATTAATGCAGATGCTAACATTTATGCCAGTGTTGGGATGGTCCTTTCCTCGCTGGTGCACAATGACCAGGTCGGGATTGTCAGGGCCAAGCAGGGATGGATAATATTCATAAGACTCTAGATCTGGTTGCTGGTGCAGACAGTAGATTGGAGGACACGGTGCTGCAGTTAGTAGATACCAAAAAGGCTTTTGACAAGGTTGATTGGAGGTTTATGCAGAAAACCCTGATGAATATGAGAGTGGGGCCGAGGTGGCTGATGGAGGCAGTGGGTCTTTACCGCAATGCAAGGGTGGTGGTGAATGGAGTGGCCTCATAGGAGTTCCCAATGAGATGCAGGATGAGGCAGGAGTGGCCCTGGAGCCACTGGCAATAGAGATACACTCAAACGAGACGGTGTGTGGCTTGTCATTGGGAGTGACAGAATATAAGCCGGCATTATACGCTGATGACATATTGGCATATCTGAGCTCCCCGAGTATATCGGTGATGGCCTTCTTGAAGACAGTTGCAGGCAACGGCTACCTCTCTGGCTTTAAACTAAACATTACCAATACGGTTGCGCTTCCACCGCGGGGCACATCTCATCGCTCACTCAGTGCAATCCAGGGGCTGGGCGTCCGTATCCAGGGAGGAAAGCTTAGGTATTTAGGGGTATATATTACTGTGGACCTAAACAAATTGTACTTGACTAACTTTGTGCCGTTTTGGGACGCGATCAAGGGGGACCTCTTGAGATTGTCATATCTCTCTTTGTCATGGGCAGCCTAGTTAATCCTGGTCAAAATTAATGTTCTCCCACCCCTGTTATTCCTGTTCCAGGCCCTACCAGTGATTATACTGATGTCATTCCATGCAGACATTAAGAGGGCACTGCTTGCTTTCCTGTGAGCGGGCAAAAGGCCATGCAGCGCGCATTCCAACCTCATTTTGCCTAAGGGGGTTTATGAGGTCGGGCTTCCGGACCTTTACAAGTACTACTGTGCCTCCCAGTTCCTGATCTTGGTTGACCACATCTGAGAAAACAAAGACAAACAATGGGTTACACCCTCTCTTCTCCCCAGTGACACTGGCGGAATGGTTGTGGGTCCCACCGCGGTGCCTTCACATGAAGTGGCTCCCATTTCTAAAGTATTACTCTTCTCGTAAAACTGTTACAGTGATGTAAGTGGAGTCCTGTGGGGTGAGTGGTGCTGGGAAACGGGCCGTTGGTGTATCACGAGATGTGAGCCCTGGCTTGTAAATGTTGTCCTTAGACCACTTATGAAATCCCTGTCCTCTTTTTCTGTAGCTTTTCCCTTACAATGGTCTTTAGTCATATGTTATTAGTTAGTCTTCTCAGTCCTTCACCGTCCCTGTGGAAGGTGGAGGGCTGTGTTAGATGAGTACTCTTGGGGGACAATGTGTAGGAAAATGTTCAAGGGGCAGCACTATATTGGCAAAACGGACAGAGCATTGACCTTCTTTAAAGGTTTGTTTTTTTGTTAGAAATACTGATGGCTCATCAGAACGGCTCCTTCACTCTGTTGTAGCAAGCATGCTCGACTAAACAATCCATTGTAGTGTGTGCTATGTTGTTGACATGCTGTACCCACCTGATACCTGCAATAAAAATAATTAAGAAAAGAAGTGGAATAGAGTAAAAAGCATGCATACAATGTTTATGCATTCTCTTTATGCATGCTTTTTGATATACTCTATTGAAAATGACACCATTCAGTCCATGAGAACTACACAAAACGTCAATATGCAGATTTGCATAATTCTTTATAATATGGACCTTTCCATTCTGGTGTAGATTGAATGTCACATTGCAAGACATAGCGTAGTATGACTGCAGAATGTTGGGCATTCCACCCCTCTCCCTGCTCCTCCGGCATGACGGAAAACAGCCAAACCAATCATAGAAATGAATGCCACATGGCTGGTTCTACCACAAAACAGATGGGACAAGACAAAACAATCATTATGTGTTTCGACCAATAAGAAGGGGTATGAAAGGTTCAACTAATGACAAGTTTCCAGAATGTTTCAGCCAATCTGATAAGACAAGGCAATCTGATTGAATGCAAACACATTGTTAAAGCCGGTCTGATTTTGTGAAAAGCAATGTCCTTGTACCAATCAGCTTGTCTTACATCCACCTTGCGGAACAAACATGCAGAATTCTCTGATGGGTGAAGTGGAAATCATGGGCATTCCAAACTGTTTTGATCATGCATGCTTCCAATGGTATACAATCATGATCTCAAGGCAAACAAATCTCTTCCTGCGATGATCTTGGAACAAAGATCTCCACAGATACACTCTGACCATACGATAATAATGACTGTAGGACCACTCGCGAGACCCGCCAACGCCAAGGTCATGCTAGATCTGGGAGTGAGAGGCGCGGAACGCTGCAGGAAGCAGCATCTGCATTGATGAGGCTCGAGAGCCACAGAGCAGCAGCAGCTCCTGGTGTTCCTCCTGCATTGGGAGTTAGAGACTTGCCACAGCCTTCTAGACTGAGTAGAAACCCAGAGACTTGGACATTACCTGCAGTGAATCCAACTGTACTGTATGATGACCTTTATTTTTGCTGCAACTGGTATTTGCCAATAAACCCCAAGTTCAACCTCACCCAGGGTCTGGCCTGTTATTATAATACAGACAGTAATAAAATTGGCCAAGCTCACCAGCTTTCAATCACATGCCCACAAATAAGCAACGGCAGGTGTTAGAACAGTAAACACAGCCAATTGTATTGTATCTGGGAAGTGCTCAATAGAGTGATTGCCAAATCCGTGTTATGTCTTTTAGTTTGGTAAGCCAGTATAAGCCCACAATAGACAATGGGCTGCAGATGCCTCTCCCCACGCTGCCATTTTTCATCACTCCTCAACCCTTCCCCTCGCCTGTGGTCCCTAAATTCCTCCTCTCCCTCACAGATCAAGACACCAACCTCACTTCCTCCCTCTATAACCCCACTTACTTGTTCCCTGCTGCTCGGTCCCACAGCACCCACTCCCAAAATCCCCAAATAGCCGTCAACAACACAAAAACAAACTGACTGACTTTTCTTCGATTTTTATAGGATTGTTTGGGGATTGGATTGCGTTTGGATTTTTAGTGGATTGTTTGGGGATTGCATTTTTTTGGGATTTTTACTGGATTGTTTGGGGATTGGATTCCACTGAGGATTTCTAATTAACATATTTCGGGTGCATTAAGCCAAAAGCAATCCACTGAGTACAATGAGCGTTTCTGCAGTTAAAGAGGATTTAAAGAGGATTTAAATGTTTGGGAGAATCTAGTAGCAATCCACTTTCAATTCAGATCTTTTTGGTAGGGATGGCAGCCATCTTCTTTTTTTATAGGGAATTGGGCTTGCCATGTCCCAGCACCTTGGTGGAAGCTCCTGAGTGTTAATAGTTTGTTTGTTTGTTTGTTTATTTATTTGTAATGCGCGCCAGACCCAAGGGTAACCGGGCACAATGAAGAGAGTATGCAAAGCTTACAATGTTACATAGAATGACAGTGTTACATAGAATTGTAATGTTACATAAATTACAATGATGGGAATTAGGTATGTACAGACTTAGCAGGAAGCAGATCTGATCAAGAGATTGAGGCATTGCTTACAGGTGAGGCAGTCAGTTATATACAGTGTTACTATAATTATTTACATTTGTGGTATATCTTTAATAATACATATATACATTCAGATGAAGTAGCATAACATAATTGTCTAGCAATACGTTACGTATTTTTGTCGTTGAGGTGTTTGATAAGATTCTTTCTAAAGTGTGAGAAAGGTTGGTCAGTTCTCAAGTTGTGTGGCAGGGCATTCCACCATTTAGCAGCTAGCACGGGGAAACTGGTGCCGCCAATTTTGGCAAGTTTAAATCTAGGGATTACCAAGCAGTTGGAGTTGGGAGTTCTTGTGGGCCTACTAGAGATATTTCTTTTTATTTTGTTCATCAGGTCGCTGGGAGCAGTGTTATTGAGGGCTTTGTGCGTCAAGGAGATCATTTTTAGGTGTATTTTATTGTCGGTGGAGAGCCATTTGTGTTAGCGTCTGATAGAGGAGATATGTTCCCTTTTATTTATGCCTAGCGCAGCTCTTAGGGAATTGTTTTGTAAGATTTGTATCCTTTTGGTGATAGGTTTGTTAGCACCACTATAAAGGGCATTACAATAATCAAGTCGTGATAGTATTAAGGCTCTCGCTAGGATCATGCAACTATCGTTAGATAAGAATGGTTTGCCTGATCTTATTAATTTACAGGTATAAGCTGTAGTGGAAGCTAAGGAGTTAACTTGTTTGGTGAAAGACATAGTGGAATCAAGATAGAAACCTAGTGTTTTTACTTCTCTCGAAACCTTAATACTATTGCCATCTAAGTTAAACATGGAATAGCACTTTCCTAGCTTGTTGATATTAGCCTGCGTACCCAGGATAATCAGCTCGGTCTTGTCATCATTCAGGCAGAGGCCATGGGATGCCATCCATGCCTGAATAATGAGGTACACTCTATTCACCAACTCCCTGTCCTTACTGTGATCCCCAGAAAGCGGGAGGAGAATCTGTGTATCATCTGCATAGTTAGTGTAGGTGATACCTAGAAGGTCCAGATCATTGAATAGGGGTTTAGTGAATATGTTGTATAGGATCGGTGAGACACAAGATCCTTGCGGGACTCCACATGTGATTGGTGTAGGGTCGGCTGCTGCAGAAGGGGAGAAGACTCTCATTGTTCTCTCACTCAAAAAGGATTCAATCCATTTAGTGGCATGGGTGGAGAAGTTTGCAGCAATGTCCAAATGTTTGCAAAGGACCTTGTGGTCCACTAGATCAAACACAGCTGAGAGATCAAGTAGAAGGAGGAGTGCTGTCTTACCTTGGTCTCTCAGTTCATCTGTTTGGGTCTTTAAATCAATGAGGGCAGTTTCAGTTCCATGGAGTGGACGGAAACCAGATTGTCTAGCTCCCAATAGATCATGTGATTCAAGGTGTCTTTGAATTTGTGTATAGGCAACCTTATCTAGTATTTTCACTAAGAAAGGTACCGTAGTGATGGGCCAATAGTTGGTGGGGATGAGGGGGTCAAGAGTCTGCTTCTTGAGAAGCGGGAGCACCCAAGATTGTTTTAGATTAGCTGGGATGTTGCCTGTGGCGAAGGAGGCCTTTATCAGTTTAGAAATGAATGGTGAGAGGTCTCTGGCAGCGTCTTTTATTAGTTGCGCTGGGCAAATGTCACCTTTGCAATTCGACGGTTTGAGGGAAAGGATAGTTTTCTCTACCTCTAGAATGGTAGTTTTTGTGAAAGAGAATTTGTTGATAGGGTGGTCGTTGGTAGTGTCATTGGGTGGCGGCTTATTTGGGAAGTTTAAGGATTCTTTTTTTAGTTGGATTTTGTTTTGCAGTGTGGTAATTTTGTTTGCTAGGGCAGTTTGGATATCTGTGCACCAAGTCTGGTCTTTGATACAGGTATCTGGTGTGGTAATGGGAAACTCAAGTTCTTTCAGGATGGAGAAGAGTTCCTTCATGCTTGAGTTAGAGTTGGCAATGCGAACATTGTAAGAGTTACGCTTTGCTAGACAGATTTCATTTTTGTAGTGCCGAGAGATGTTCGTCAGACTAAATTTGTTCTCCTCAGTTGGGCAGTGTTTCCAGTCTGATTCGCATTTTCTTTTAGTTAAACGCAAGGCTTTAAGTGTTAAGGAGTGGGGCAAGGGGGATTTCCAGTAACCGCAATAAGCACTTGCGAGAGCCCTAGTGAACACGCTCGGTTTAACAAGTAATTTGCTGCCAAACCCATCCCTAGCCCGGTGCTTCATGCTATATTAACGGACAGTAGTAAGCAGATTATTTTTTTGTTTAATTTTTCGAGAAGCAATAAAAAAATATTCACCCAGCTACCATTCTCTGAACCCTTAGTGATATAAGTCTATGCCCTTGTTTTTGCCCAATCCCCTTCCAAATCTTTGTATATTCTTCGTGCCATTCAAAGTGTCATGTTCTTTACATGAGTGAGCATAGTAATCTCCAAAAAATGGAACTATAGGCAAGACATCAAGAAAGCCACAGTTCCAAAGATCCACTCCAGGAATCTGAAACCTTCCAGGGCCTTACAGACTAATAAGAGAAGCTGACACAAGGCCAAGGACGGTCAGGATAAATCTTGCTCTAGTGGCATTGACAGAATGATAGCAAATGGTCAAAGTGGGCGGGAGTGGTGCTCCTCTACCGTTTTTAAATACATTTTACTCCTATACTTTTATTTTAAAAAGAAACCGTTCTGGGTATGGTATAGTTTTAAAAGAAAAGTGTAGGAAAAGTTGAATCTTGCACTTCAGTGCTCTGCACTGAACATTCCCTTAAACAGCAGGCGCATGTGTTTGGAGGTTTGGATTGCATGTGGGAGGTGGCGTGGCGATGGGGTTTGTGGGAAGTAGAGGCAGGCCAGCAGGGAACATAGTTCCACTACTTCTTTTCGTACACTAGATCACTGATCATACTTTTTTATTCTACTTGGAACAATCTCATTATGTGGCAATATACGAAGATCTCCTCAATTGTAAGGGACGCTAAAAGGATTTGCAATAAAAAAAAGAAAAACGAAAAACCAAACAATTGTACCAGTCAGCTGCTTTTATAACATTTTCGACCTTAGCACAAGACCAAAAAGCCTCGGATGCCGTGGCCCCTCTTAATGAGCGGGCCCCAAACAGGGAGCCTTCTATGCCTGCTTGAATCATAATCATAAGTCTCGGGAGGATAGCTCAGTGGCAACGTGCTCGCCTCGGAAGCAAAACGACACAGAGCAACACGGTCCGCGCTTAGAAACCTCTGGGTATTAAGCGTGTTATAAATAACCAATCATATCATATCCATTTAAGGGGGCACCCAGGCAAAGCAGGGGAAGAACTGGGAGAAAGGGTTGAGAGAAGGAAGCAAACAGGCCCTGGAAGATGCTATTTAACCTGGCGAGGCGCCTTCCTATTCCCGCAAGCGTGGTGCGGCACACGGTGTAGGAGCATCCAGGCATTCCAGCAATGCAATCAAAAGGTGTTTTATTAAGCCTTGAAGTGTGAAAGATAACACCACAAGTACAACATTCATGAACCAGCAGGTCCAGTGATTAGACGTAGGAAGCCCTGCGGAAAGAGACCAAACACATGAATATAACCAATGTAGCTGTTATTACCTGTAGCGAAAACACACAATTATCATGCCACTCCTGGCACAGAGAGAGGACTAGCTCCACATGGCACAGCTAAGAATAGCTCTATCGGGAAGGAGCTTCGATAAGCGACCCCCATTGAGAAGGTGGTGGGTATAGCTATGAATGTTTCCCAATTGGAAAGCCCCCAAACACAATTCACTTGATGTATAAGCACCTTACAAAGGCACAATAAATAAATAAATAAATAAATAAATAAATAAATAAATAAATAAAGAGATCAGGGTGGTTGGGAATTGATGATCTGTAAAGGTTAATGGTACAAAAAGAGAAGGCCGGAACGAGCACAGGGAGAACGTTGGCCACATGAACAAAATGTGGGAAAACTGCATGGAGACTCCTCCTCATACGCCAGCGAACCCATACTGTCCATGCTGAAATGTAAGCCTTGGCTGGTTAGTGAGCCAGCGGATGCCAAAGGGCCTCAGGGCACCCACCTTCCAGGGTATCAGATGCAGCTTGTTGCGGGAAATGTGAGGCCGAGGTTCACCTGCAAGATCTTCGTAAAATAACTGCCAGGCTATTATGCAAGTCTATGCAAAAAGGACGAGCATACTCGTTGTTGGCACTTACGGGGAGCGAAATGGGCAGGCTATGGCCATGGGATACTATGTTTGAGCTCGTAAAGGGGGTTAACAATGTCAAGGCTGGTATCCTGAAATGTGGTGGGAGAGGCGTTCAGCAACCCTTTCACCAATGACTGAAAACATGTATATGTTGCTAATGCTTCCAGGTCTGGGCGCCAACAGTAAACAAGCATTGGCAATGCCAACAGTTTGGGCTTTTGTGTAGGCATGGGTAAGGTACTCGCCAGGCACTGCCATAGTGGTATTAACTAGCTATTGATGGTAGTAGGTGCAAAATGGTGTGACTACCTGGGCATCTAAAAGGAGTGCCTGATAAATGGCTAATACTCATGCACAAGCCAAACGGTTGTGCTTTGCCAATGCTTGTCTTCAACAGGACTCAGTGAAGGACACGTAGAGTGCTCATAAATCGAGTGGCTGAAGCCAGGTCTTTTTAAGACAACGTTATTACTTGAAACACTTGTGTATAGGTGCGTTATAAATGTCATAGGATAGATCATATCAGTAGTGCTTTTAAAGCGCCAATAAAGTCATTAACCCTCAGAACACTGCTTTGAAAAAAAAACCGGCAAGCACTTTAAGCACAACATTTGATGGTCACACTTGATAAAGCTATCTCAAAGAGATCACAGGGGGATGTGTTCTGGGCGGGGAGGGGGCAGGAACAGGGTGGAACTGGCTATTGGGATTAGCATGGCCATGGGCAGTCAATGGGTGGGTAAATAATTAAGCAAGCTTTGTGTCCCTCATATGTCCCTAATATGCAATTTCTCGCTATCTGTACTCTACTGCAATAGTTGTGGCTTATAGGTGGCACTTTAGCTCCACCAAATAGATCACCCTAAAAATGAGTGCCACTGGATGGAGGATGGAATCGCTCATGATATGCATTGAGTTGGACTTGTGGGGAGCACTAGTGACTACATTCATCGTTGTCACCTCTTTTCATAACGTATTCGTTCGCAGTTGACTTTCATTAGGAGTCCCATTGTCTTTATATCGAAAATTAAAACTCATTCTTACCTCTGGTTAGTATGTACAGTATTTGACTGATGTTGAATTGCTGCTCAGAGCGCAGCTATGCAGGGTGTTTGCAAATGCACCGACCCCCGCATCCCCTTTCTGTGTGTGACGTCCGTGGGCCCAGCTCGGGCTTGCTCCCCCACTCTGCTTGTCCCACATCTAGACCCACACATTAACTCATTAGCAGCGACTGGTTTATATTTCTTTGCATAGCCGGAATGCAAGCAGGCACACAGTGATGTCAAGATGGGCTGTCAATCTAGAAAGTATGCAGACAGAATGGCGATACAGCAAGACTTGCTCTATAATAAAACTTTATATTTTGCTCCAGGCAGCAATAAAACCTAGAAACACAGCTCATCATAAAAAAAATAAATGAACGGAGATTGTCAACGCATTCGCTGCCGGCTTTGTAGGAAGGAAGGCTTAACCATGTCAGGGCTTGCAAGATGAACGTTTTGCACATCTGTGTTGCAAGGACCAGGCTTTTTTAATCAGTGCTCTTGTTTTTATCCAGTATGGTAATGTTACAAGTTCTAGGTGTGTGGTGGGGAGAGCTAGGATAACACCAGAAAAGAGCCAACCATTTATTATTAAATTATCAGGTGTGATCCATTTTATGACAGAAGAGGGAGCAAAATGGCGATTTCTGTGGGGGGTGTATGAAGCCCAACTCTTTGTTATGTCCTGGTCTGGGGGCACCCAGACCAGGCGGACCAAGGCTCGGGCCACCCAGCAGACCATGTGCGCGGCCACGCAGCGGACTTGCAGGCAGGGGTCACCCTGCTTATGTCGGGAGCACCCGACTGAACATCCAAGCTGGGGACACCCAG
This sequence comes from Ambystoma mexicanum, assembly GCF_040938575.1. NCBI lineage: Eukaryota > Metazoa > Chordata > Amphibia > Caudata > Ambystomatidae > Ambystoma > Ambystoma mexicanum. Next base: position 240,148,212 of record NC_090940.1, on the reverse strand, counting down.
CAGATAGCTCAGCACTGTGGGCACCCAGTCAGCCCGTGAGCACACAGGCTCCTCCTAGGCCTGGTGGAACCCAGGCTTGCAACAGCAGATGGCGCCGGCGTTGCCCAGCAGGGGCACTGGCTTCCTGATGTAGAGTTGCCCAGCAGGCGCTCTGCTGGCCTGGCTGACAGCCAGGGTATACAGCGTTGCCCAGCAGGGGCACCGTCATGGTGGAGGACCTGGCAGGTCAGGCCCTCAAGCAACTATGCAGCACCAACGTGGTGCTGCTGAATCACGACACAGCACACCTGGTTACATGCTCCAAGACTGAATGCGGAGACCGCCCATTCCTTTTATTCAGTTTCGGAGGGGGGTGACACATTACACTCCTCCTTTTTCATGGGGAACAAACAAACGACAGACTTCAATGGACATCTCAACAAATCATAAACATCAATATTTGGGGCAGTAGGTGAGAACACAAAACACATACAACATGAGATCACAATCAGCGTATGCCCCAGTTTCGGTTGGTGGCACATTGGAGGTTCCATTACTTTCTCACAGGACCCTTTATTAACCTGGGTGAGTGAGGTCTAACGTCACTGAATGGCAACAATGAGAGCTCCTGGCACCGTATAGAGCATTCCACACATACGGATGTTCACATCTTTACATTGCCCACTGACTGGGCCATTTTAAACAAGTCCAGGTTTGCAGGCTGCCAGCCTTCAGGGGGATGTCTATGGTGTCCATCTTATGCACTCGCAGAGTTGCAGGAGACCTGTTTGTGCTTTTCACCAATACCCGTTCCGGACAGTCACACCACAGTTCAAAGGCCGGCAAAGCCGCACCTGGGGAGTCCCAGTGGCCACATCGGCTTAGTCCAGGGTTCTAACCCCAGGGTTCTAACCTCTCTCCCTGGCTGTTCAACCAGTATCTGGCACTTCTCGCCCACTGCATCGCTGCTCTCTGCCCCAACTTTCAGTGCTATGCGGATGATATCCAGCTCATTTTCAGGCTACCCTCGGCCTCCTCTTCTCCTTCCCTCATCTCTGACTGTCTTTCTGCTATCCAGGAATGGTGTGCCGCCAACGACCTCTGCCTTAATGCCAGTAAGACCGAGATTCTACTCATTGGCACACCCACTCCCTCCTTCCCTGCAGCTCTCTGGCCGGCCTCTCTTGGCCCTCTTCCTGCTCCTACCTGCAAGGCAAAAAACCTCGGGGTCATCTTCGACTCCACACTCTCCTTTTCTCCTCACATTTCTGACGTTTCTAAGAAGTCACACTACCAGCTGCACCTCCTCAGAGGTATCCTTCCTTTCCTCTCCTTCCCCCAGAAGCTCACTGTCTCCAGATCCCTGGTTCTCTCGAAGCTGGACTACTGTAACAGCCTCTATCTAAATCTGTCTGCCTCTACTCTCCGCCCTCTGCAACTCATCCAGAACAGGACTGCGAGACTTGTCCTTGGCCTCAAGCCCAGGGACCGTATCTCTCCAGGACTGAAATCGCTTCACTGGCTCTGTGTGGCTGCGAGGATTAAGTTCAAAACCCTCTGCATTGTCCACAAGGCCTTCTGGGGCCTGGAGCCAATTTACCTTCAACTCTCCCTTCCTAAATATCTTCCTTCTCGAGCACTTCGCTCTTCCGCCTCCAACTCCCTCAGGGTCAGCCGCTTCTCCAAGCAACGAGTTGGGGGGAGATCTCTCTCCGCAGCAGGGGCCTCCCTCTGGAACAGCCTTCCTGCCTCCCTGAAACTTGAGGAGAACCATCTCCGGTTCCGGAAGCACCTCAAAACCTTCCTCTTTGCTTCTGCTTTCTCTCTCCCTCTCCCCTTCTAAATCGCTGAAACTGTACTGAATCAGCAACTGGGCCACTCACCAATCTCGGTCCATGGCCCAGCCACTCTCCCCTGCACTGCCTTCCTGGCAACCCCTGCACTGTGGGACTGTCTCTGTATCCCTACAGCCCCCCTTCCCAGCACTTGTCTGCATTTATCTTGCACTTGCCACCAGCTGGCCCTTATTATTTGTCCTGTTCATTACTAACCCTGTACTGCACTTTCCCCTCTCCCTTTCCCCCTTGCACTTTTCCCGTCCCCCCCTACCCATGCACTTGCGCGATCTGAATGACACCTGGCCTAGTAGGATCATTGTCTGTCTCCCCGTGTTCCCCCTTCGCTGCCTCGTCGCGCCTTGAAACACTTGTGTATAGGCGCGTTACAAATGCCATATGATATCATATCATATCATATATCATATCATATCATACACATTTGGGGGCAACCCATGGCAGGGTACTGGTGTCGGATGACAGACCACTTTTCACATCGGAGCTGCTGGCATGGTTTCTAGCCTTTAATTTCTCCTGCAGATCTTCTAGGCAGGGGTATTGTTGGTATAGGAGGGCGCACAAGCACTCAAAAAAGCTGCACTCCCCACTTTGTTGTTCCCCTTTTATTTCCATTCTTCTTGTTTTTTTTTTCTGTCACTGGTGTGGGGCATGGGATCCTCTGGGGGATGATGGTTAGAGCACACACAACGGCGGCCTCATTGCAAGGACTGCCCTTTAGGTGCCGCCCCCTTTGTGTTGTGGGCTCCAAAGGGAATGATGGACCGGGACCCACGCATCCGAGGCCTCACCTTAAGGTGACACAGTGGGCTCGGGTGCAGTGGCTCCTCTTGTGCCACAGCCCCTCACTGCAGGGACCACTTGAACACCTCCTGGGCTGCCGCGCACACGTGGTCTCCTCGTCCGTTTCGATCAGCTGCTTGGGGCGCGTGTGCAGACACGCAGTTCTTAGCTGCCCCTCCGCTCAGTGCGGTTCTGGCCCCGACCCCAGCCACGAGACAGGCCACAGTGCTGTGTGGGATGACCGCGGCAGGCCTCCTCGACCTGGGGCCACGCCCCCTCACACTGCAGCCGATGCCGCTCACTATGCCCGTCGCGGCTCAGCTCCTCTATGGGGGACCACCTGCGAAGCAGGCCACAGGCTTCACATTTTTTTTTCTTTTCCTCACCGCCATGCTTCTTCTCGAATGGAGGCCACACCCCATCACAGCATGCGGCCGACGCCGCTCTTCATTCTTGTTGGTGGCCGAAACGCCACGGGACAGTGAAGGGCACGGTGGCCCTCTTTCCCTCGTCGCCAATGTTATGTCCTGGTCTGGGGTCACCCAGACCAGGCGGACCAAGGCTGATGGCACTCAGCAGACCATGTGCTGTGGCCACGCAGCGGACTTGCAGGCAGGAGTCACCCTGCATATGTCGAGAGCACCAGACTCGACATCTAAGCTGGCGACACCCAGCAGACAACTCGCGACTGGGGGCACCCAGTCATCCCGTCAGCACACAAGCTCCTCCTAGGCCTGGGGACACCCAGGCCTGCAACAGCAGATGGCGCCGGCATTGCCCAGCACCGGCTACCTGATGTAGAGTTGCCCAGCAGGGGCTCTGGCAGACAGCCAGGGTATACGACGTTGCCCAGCAGGGGCACCGTCATGGTGGAGGGCCTGTCAGGGCAGGCCCTCAATCAACTACGCAGCACCAGCATGGTGCTGCTGAATCACGACACAGCACACCAGGATTACATCACTATCAGAATTGTCCCTGGACCTAGTATGATAGCAACCTCGTCTGTCGCTCCCCCATCCCCTTACTGTTCCCCTCTCCCTCCAGCACTATCTGAAACATTGTCAGGCCTAGTACGATAGTTGCTTGTTTTGTTCCTCTCCTCCCTTTCTGCACCCCTCTCCCTCACCTTTTGTTTTCCTCCGGCTCTACCAGAAATGTCGTCAGGCCTAGTACAGTAGTCGCCTGTCTGTTTCCATTTCCTTCCGACTCTCCCCCTCCCTTCCTTATCTATGTCTTAGCTCTTGAACTATCTGAAATGTCGTCAGGCCGAGTACGATAGTTAATTTCACATCCTTACTGTTCATGGCCTGTAAGAATGTTGCTGTATTTTCCCTTGTTCCTTTCCTTGCCTTGAAGCGCTTTGAAACACATTGTGTATAGGCGCTATATAAATAAACTATCATATCATATCATACATGCTCCAAGACTGAATGCGCGGGAGACCGCCCATTCCTTTTATTCAGTTTCGTGATGTGGCTACTTCCATGAGCTCCTGGGAGATAACATGCTCCCAGGTGGGGGTGGCACATTACACTCTTGACCTGTTCCCGACTAGGATATCCCTTCTCCAGATGTCATACTCCTGAAGTGATGCCGTATGCGAGAAGTGGAATGACCAAACAGAGTTATGTTATAAGTGCTAAGTGTGGTGTGTGACCCACCTAAGTGTGTTGCCCTTTTTAGTGGATGTGTCCCTCCCCTGTGTACTGCCCTTTTAACATGGGCCAAGCTAATAAAAGGAGTCTCTGCAGACACGTGAGCAGAGCGGCTGCAGACTCCCAAGAGGAACCACTGAGTCTGTGTCTCATTTATGTATGCCTACAGGCTGACCAGTGGAGGAACAGGCCTGCATTCCCCGATGCCGTGGGACCCTCGTGCCAGTACGGTGGAAGAGGTCTGCATGGTCATGGGCATGGCTGGCTTTGCCCCCACCCCTAATGGTGCAGTAGTCCTATCGAAACCATGGGGGCCTGCCGGATGTCCAGGGCAAGCCCCAAGCCCCACAGGCACTGGGCCTGTCGAGTACTGGTGTCCATAGCACTCTGGGGGCCCGCTGGATGTCCATAGCTGGCCCCCTGTAACATTGGCAAAAAGAACGGAACCCTGAGGGGTTCATTATCCCTGTTTCTCTGTGAGTTTTTCTCCGCTTCTGTGGTTTCTCTCTTCCCTTCGTTTGGAAGGAAGAGGGAAAGGAGCTGTCCCTGCTAGCGGCAGAGAAAGCAAGATGCGGCAGCCATCGCTGCGCATGAGGGAGGAGGAGCCGCAACAAAGCAACATGCAGCATTCATCGGCGCAAATGAGGGAGGAGGTGCTGCAGCTAGAAGCCAATGTGGGAGCCCTGCCGGTGAGTTTTTCCTGCTCGCGGCCAGGGTGGGAGTTTCGCCCGCACCCAATACTCCCACCCCCGCGGCATCCACCACATAAGAAGTGCTCCGGATGAAGGGGATCACCCACTCCCACCCCACCAGGCGCAGCATTGCCTGCCCGGTTAGTCCGCGCATAGATGTGTGGCAGTTGCTGCACAAGAAGATGGGGGGAAGTGCCCATCCCCCAGAGAGAAGGAGAGGCCTGCCGACATAGGGGGAGGGCCCAATTGCCCTCACGCAATAATGGAGAATAGCGGCTGCAGCCAAGAGGAAGGTGGAGCCCAGCAGTGTGCGCTCCAGACCGCCGCAGGGTGGGAGGAGAAGAATGACAGTGCGGTGTCGGCTCCACGTTCAGAGTTGTGAGGTGAGCCCCAGGGTTCCCGGGCCCAGCAGGCGGTGAATTTGCGGTGCTCTGTGTCAGTGCAAGAGGCACTTAATGAATGGGTCGTGTCTTCACCTGATGGCGAAAGGTAAAATGCTCGGTGTTGGAGCAGCGTGGAAAATAGGGCTCTCCGGGCAAGTGCAGGAAAATGCAATGCTAATGGCTCCTTACAATCCCGGGCCGAGATGGCGGTGCATGTACAAATGCCCATTGTCAGAGGTACGAATGAATGAAAAGGAAAGAGATCCGTGTCGGAGCAGCAGACACATGCAAAGTGCCCTTGCATAACCCCGCCGTGAGGCGGTGATGGGAGTGCGCAGAGGCTGCCCGCTGCTACAAGTAAAACGGTCAGCACTCTGCTCTGCTGACAGCCCCATCAAGACCAGGCCGCCAGCGGTGAAATCTGCGGCTCCATGCCGGAGCTTAAGTGAATACAGAGTGCCCCAAGTCGAGGCAATGAAAACAAGAATCACATACTCCACATCTGTGCAAGGCTAAGAAAGTGCTCTTGTCATCTGATCGATGATGTCAGACCCCGGGCCTACCTGCAGTGTAACTGACAGTTGTGCTCCATGTCGGAGCTCAAGTGAATAGGGGTGCTCTGACTTGCAGCAAGGAAAGTGGAAATGATGACTGGGCATGTGTGCCGACCACCAACATCCCAAACAGAAGGCAAAGCCCCCATTTGGAATACCAGGTGCACTGGTGGTGAGACATGCATCCCCATGTTGGAGCAGTGAGGAAATAAACTGAACAAACCTTGGGCCAAGAGGGACTGAGAGTGGCTGGTCCACCCCAACCAACAAGAGGCGTCATTTAAGTCGCACTGGCTGCCCAAGCCCACAGTGTGCACCCAGGCGACACAGGCGGTGATGGCAAAAGTGTGCCAAAAATGCTCCGTAGCGCAGGCCACCACGGGAATGTGGGCAATCTATGGCCCGAAGGAAGGAAAGCAGCGGCCGACCATGGCTGACAGCAGAGGAGGTACATTCTGCCAGAAGGATGAGAGGCCGGCCGTGCAGCGACAGGAAGGTGAAGATCCTGACAAGGTGAGCCTGGGTGGTACAGTATACGCCACTGGGGGGGGGCAATAAAGATGAGGATCTCCCACCCGGGAGAAGGAAAGGATTGTGCCTGCTGCACAACGGAGCTCGTAGAAGCAAATGACAAGTGCTCCGGTCCTCGGAGTTTTGAAAACGGGCAGAGTCGCGAGTCTGAAAGAGGTACACCACATTTTGTGACCCCGGGCCAACATCACAGCGTGCTGCAAGGTCAGACAGCAGATGCTGGTAACTAGGTCAGACTGGAAGAAGAACAGGAATGTGGAATCAACAGGAGCGGCCTGCCAAGGTGGTTTAGTGAAGATGGCTGCAGGCCCAGTACAGACACAGGCAAGTGATCTGCTGAAGGCTCCGGGGCTCTGCCAGCAAACAAGGGTTTTTGTCTCTGGCTGGCTGTCCGCGCATGGTGGTACGGCGAGCAGCACTCTGATGACTTGGCAGCCTCTCTAAAGGCATGATGCTCTCATGGCGGAGGGGTGGATCAGAGAATGGCCCACATCACTAAAAAGAACAAGGTGAAGCCGCCCCTGCAGATCCCAGGCCCGACCGTGAAGCAACTGAATCGCAAGGTCCATGGAGCGTCCAACTAGGAAAATGTGGACCAACAGGCTGATACTCCTAATCAGCCCTATACCAGGTGTCTTGCTGCCTTTACCAACGAGTTGAGCCAATCAACAGATCTCTGGCAGTGAAGGGAAGGAGGTGAAGCAACGGCAGCTGCCTGTGTATGAGTGCACAAGTAGTAGACAAGCCCTGTAAAGAGGTCGGGTGATATCTGAGGAGAAAAGAAAGCAACAACCAATGACTGTAGCAGTGCCTGTCTAGGACATACGATGAGCTTGGTTTTCAACCAACCATGACATTGCAATAGACTGCTGGGAAGCGAGTAGGAGGACTAAACTGGCACATGCAAGGTGCAGACACAGGAGAGTTGCAGCTCAGTGTGAGTGCTTGTGTGCCCTCTGCTGTGGGCAGTGCTTTGCCTGGGGGGGAGGCAAATTGAGAAGCAGGTGGCCCCCATACCCTGCCACCGGTGTCGCACAGCCTGCCTAGCAAGTGGCTCATCGCTCTGCCTCTGGTGTGCGCCCTGCCGGGTCCACCATCCATGGACCAGGCCGATGTGGCACTGGGTGTGATTTTTGCCAGCTCCGAACCGGGACAAGATGTGCAGTGTCAACAGAAGTGACCCTTGACTGGGAGGGGAAGGAGTGGCCCAGACACCCGAGCATCTGTGTCGGGCAAGCCGGTCACCTAGAAGAAGAGCTGGGAGCAGGAGAGGGTTGCAGCTCCTCACGAGGGCTTGTGCGCCCGCCTGTGCCCCTGTCACATGGTGACAATACTGGTTGCAAGAAAGGAGGGGTGAGTGATATCCTGTCACCTCGGGCCCTGTCGACAGTCATGTGACGAAGCCTTGACATCCAGTCACTCGCTTCTGACTGCCCAACGTCAAGGGACTGGCTGAGCCTGACCCTGGTTCAGCATGGACGTCCTGCTGCCCGCATCTCGCTGCCTACCCCAAGGTCAAGGGACTAAGCCGATGGGGCCCCTGGTGCCCCCAGGTGCGGCTTTACCAGTTGTCGAACGGTGACGTTAACGGACCTGGACCCGTGGAAATGGCTATCCTGAATGGCCGCCAACCGGTCTCCCGCAGCCCTCCAGTTGATTAAAGAGGACTCAGTGAACATGTGCTTGATGCTGTGCGCCTGCATGTTAGGTAAATGCTTAACGTGGGTTTGGTAAGAACCGGTTAAGTGAAACTGTGATCCCGCAGTTTGTAGGTAGGCTGACCATGGCGTCATTCAGTGGTTGCAGTTCCACACCCCAGGTTAATAAAGGGTTTGAAACATGTGGTCAAACTGCCAGCATTTCCCCGGCGGTTCACCAACCGCGGCTGGTGCTTAGAGTGTGTTAATATGAGTAGTATGTCGATGACTATGTGAGCCCCATGTGTGCAGCCGTAGTATATCCTACATGTTGTTGATCGTACGACTTGGAAGTAGCCCACGTAATATTGTTTTGTAACAGGGCAGTGGTTTGCATGGGTTTTAGTAATATTTGTTTGTTATGGAGGTTATTCCAGAGCCTGGACATTTGAACTAGAAAAGATCTGCCGCTTACAGAAAAAAGATGAAATGGAGGCACTATGAACACCGGAAGCATTCCGAAATCTATGACTGCGTTTAGGCTGGTAATGAATAATAGAGTAACGCTGATGTGAATGGGGTCAGTTCAGTACACTTTTGTGAACAGGAACAGTACGTTTAATTAGAGTATCTCTAAGACAGGTAACCAATGGAGTTCCCGAATGAGGGGGGAGGGGAGGAATGAGTAAAAGGCAGAGCATTGTAGACACTGCATGCTGCTTGGTCCTGTAGAGTTTGCATTTCATAGATGAGTTTTTCAGATTAGCCTCCCAGTAAAATAGTTAGGAATAGGGCTGGTTTTGTCGACCTGCCAAAAGGCAAGATGGAGTGCATGAAAGAAAGGAAGCCATAATTGCACATAAACTTTATATATAGACAGAGCTACATCATATACCCACGTCTAATAGCCAGATACAGTAGAACCTCCAGAAAATGTTGAATTGGAAGTGTTTCTTTTCCCAAACAATCTATGGGGTTCTGCTCCATGTGGGATTTTGCCTCTCATTTAAGAAATGACAGGTATTGCAAAGAGACTCTCTGAGTGGAAAAATATCCCACATTGCACAAGAATACCTGCAGGACAGCTAGCGAGGGAAAAAATTAAACCGGCGCTGAAGGCCATAAAAGCATGGAGGAGGCCTCGTAACCAGAGCAGAGCCATGACTCAATAATAGCATGGCGGAGGCCCCGTAACCAGAGCAGAGCCATGACTTAATAATAACATGGCAGAGGCCCCGTAACCAGAGCAGAGCCATGACTCAATAAAAAGATGGCGAAGTCCCTGTAACCAGAGCAGAGCCATGACTCAATAATAGCATGGCAGAGGCCCCATAACCAGATCAGAGCAATGACTCAATAACATGGCGGAGGCCCCGTAACCAGAGGAGAGCCATGACTCAATAATAACATAGCAGAGGCCCCGTAACCAGAGGAGAGCCATGACTCAATAATAACATGGCAGAGGCCCCATAACCAGAGCAGAGCCATGACTCAATAATAGCATGGCGGAGGCCCCGTAACCAGATCAGAGCCATTACTCAATAACATGGCGGAGGCCCCGTAACCAGAGCACAGCCATGACTCAAAAATAACATGGCAGAGGCCCCGTAACAGAGCAGAGCCATTACTCAATAATAGCATGGTGGAGGCCCTGTAACCAGAGCAGAGCCATGACTCAATAATAACATGGCAGAGGCCCTGTAACCAGAGGAGAGCCATGACTCAATAATAACATGGCGGAGGCCCTGTAAAGATAGCAGAGCCATTACTCAATAATAGCATGGTGGAGGCCCTGTAACCAGAGCAGTGCAATGACTCAATTATAGAATGGCAGAGGCCCATAACCAGAGCAGAGCAATGACTCAATCATAGAATGGCAGAGGCCCGTAACCAGAGCAGAGCAATGACTCAATAATAGCATGGCAGAGACCACATAACTAGAGCAGAGTCATGACTCAATAATAACATGGCCGAAGCCCCGTAACCAGAGCAGCGCCATGAATCAGTAATAACATGGTGGAGGCCACGTAACCAGAGCAGAGCCATGACTCAATAATAGTATGGCTGAGGCCCTGTAACAAGAGCAGAGCCATGACTCAATAATATAATTGCTGATGCCCCGTAACCAGAGTGGATCCATGGCTCAATAATAACATGGCCGAAGCCCCGTAACCAGAGCAGACACATGACTCAAAAATAACATGGCAGAGGCCCTGTAACCAGAGTAGAGCCATGATTTAATAATAACATTGCTGATGCCCCGCAACCAGAACAGAGTCATGATTCAATAATAACATGGCAGAGGCCCCGTAACCAGAGCAGAGCCATGACTCAATAATAGCAGGGCGGAGGCCCCGCAACCAGAGGAGAGCCATGACTCAATAATACCATGGCAGAGGCCCCGTAACCAAAGCAGAGCCATGACTGAATAATAACATGGCTGAGGCCCTGTAACCAGAGCGGAGCCATGATGCAATAGTAACACCACTGAGGCCCTGTAACCAGAGCGGAGCCATGAATCAATAATAGCATAGCTGAGGCCCCGTAACAAGAGCGGAGCCATGACTCAGTAATAACATGGCCAAAGCCCCGTAACCAGAGCAGAGCATTGACTAAATAATGGCAGGGCGGAGGCCCCGCAACCAGAGGAGAGCCATGACTCAATAATACCATGGCAGAGGCCCCGTAACCAAAGCAGAGCCATGACTCATTAATAACATGGTGGGGGCCCCTTAACCAGAGCGGAGCCATGACTCAATAATAACATGGCAGAGGCCCCGTAACCAGAGCAGAGCCATGACTCAATAATAACATGGCAGAGGCCCCGTAACCAGAGCAGAGCCATGACTCAATAATAGCATGGCAGAGGCCCCGTAACCAGAGCGGAGCCATGACTCAATAATAACATGGTTGAGGCCCTGTAACCAGAGCGGAGCCATGATGCAATAGTAACACCACTGAGGCCCTGTAACCAGAGCAGAGACATGACTCAGTAATAACATGGTGGCGGCCCCGTAACCAAAGCGGAGCCATGAATCAATAATAGCATAGCTGAGGCCCCGTAACAAGAGCGGAGCCATGACTCAGTAATAACATGGCCAAAGCCCCGTAACCAGAGCAGAGCATTGACTAAATAATGGCAGGGCGGAGGCCCCGCAACCAGAGGAGAGCCATGACTGAATAATACCATGGCAGAGGCCCCGTAACCAAAGCAGAGCCATGACTCAATAATAACATGGTGGGGGCCCCTTAACCAGAGCGGAGCCATGACTCAATAATAACATGGCCGAGTGTCCGTAACCAGAGCAAAGCCATGTCTCAATAATAACATGGCAGTGGCCCCGTAAACAGAGCAGTGCCATTACTCAATAATAACATGGCAGAGTCCCTGTAACCAGAGCAGAGCATTGACTAATTTATAGCATTGTGGAGGCCCTGCAACTAGAGGTGAGCCATGACTCAATAATAACATGGTGGTGGCCCTGTAACCAGAGCAGAGCAATGACTCAATAATAGCATGGCAGAGACCACATAACTAGAGCAGAGTCATGACTCAATAATAACATGGCCGAAGCCCCGTAACCAGAGCAGAGCCATGACTCAATAATAGTATGGCTGAGGCCCTGTAACAAGAGCAGAGCCATGACTCAATAATATAATTGCTGATGCCCCGTAACCAGAGTGGAGCTATGGCTCATTAATAACATGGCCGAAGCCCCATAACCAGAGCAGAGACATGACTCAAATATAACATGGCAGAGGCCCTGTAACCAGAGTAGAGCCATGATTTAATAATAACATTGCTGATGCCCCGCAACCAGAACAGAGTCATGATTCAATAATAACATGACAGAGGCCCCGTAACCAGAGCAGAGCCATGACTCAATAATAGCATGGCAGAGGCCCCGTAACCAGAGCGTAGCCATGACTCAATAATAACATGGCTGAGGCCCTGTAACCAGAGCGGAGCCATGATGCAATATTAACACCACTGATGCCCTGTAACCAGAGCAGAGACATGACTCAGTAATAACATGGTGGCGGCCCTGTAACCAGAGCGGAGCCATGAATCAATAATAGCATAGCTGAGGCCCCGTAACAAGAGCGGAGCCATGACTCATTAATAACATGGCTGAGGCCCTGTAACCAGAGCGGAGCCATGATGCAATAGTAACACCACTGAGGCCCTGTAACCAGAGCAGAGACATGACTCAGTAATAACATGGTGGCGGCCCTGCAACCAGAGCGGAGCCATGAATCAATAATAGCATAGCTGAGGCCCCGTAACAAGAGCGGAGCCATGACTCAGTAATAACATGGCCAAAGCCCCGTAACCAGAGCAGAGTCATGACTCAATAATAACATGGCGAAGGCCCCAGAACCAGACCAGAGCCATGACTCAATAGTAGCATGGCAGAGGACCCGTAACCAAAGCTGAGCCATGACTCAATAATAGCATGGGAGAGGCCCCATAACCAGATCAGAGCCATGACTCAATAACATGGCGGAGGCCCCGTAACCAGAGCACAGTCATGATTCAAAAATAAAATGGCAGAGGCCCCGTAACAGAGCAGAGCCATTACTCAATAATAGCATGGCGGAGGCCCTGTAACCAGAGGAGAGCCATGACTCAATATTAACATAGCAAAGGCCCTGTAACCAGAGCAGAGCCATGACTCAATAATAACATGGCAGAAGCCCCAAGCCCCATAACCAGAGCAGAGCCATATCTCAATAACATGGCGGAGGCCCTGTAACCAGAGCACAGCCATGACTCAATAATAGCATGGCGGAGGCCCTGTAACCAGAGCAGAGCCATGACTCAATAATAACATGGCAGAGGCCGGCCCCGTAACCAGAGGAGAGCCATGACTCAATAATAACATAGCGGAGGCCCTGTAACGATAGCAGAGCCATTACTCAATAATAGCATGGTGGAGGCCCTGTAACCAGAGCAGTGCAATGACTCAATTATAGAATGGCAGAGGCCCATAACCAGAGCAGAGCAATGACTCAATAATGGCATGGCAGAGTCCACATAACCAGAGCGGAGTCATGACTCAATAATAACATGGCCGAAGCCCCGTAACCAGAGCAGAGCCATGAATCAGTAATAACATGGTGGAGGCCACGTAACAAGAGCAGAGCCATGACTCAATAATAGCTTGGCTGAGGCCCTGTAAGAAGAGCAGAGCCATGACTCAATAATATAATTGCTGATGCCCCGTAACCAGAGTGAATCCATGGCTCAGTAATAACATGGCCGAAGCCCCGTAACCAGAGCAGAGACATGACTCAAAAATAACATGGCAGAGGCCCTGTAACCAGAGTAGAGCCATGATTTAATAATAACATTGCTGATGCCCCGCAACCAGAACAGAGTCATGATTCAATAATAACATGGCAGAGGCCCCGTAACCAGAGCAGAGCCATGACTCAATAATAGCATGGCAGAGGCCCCGTAACCAGAGCGGAGCCATGACTCAATAATAACATGGCTGAGGCCCTGTAACCAGAGCGGAGCCATGATGCAATAGTAACACCACTGAGGCCCTGTAACCAGAGCAGAGACATGACTCAGTAATAACATGGTGGCGGCCGCATAACCAAAGCGGAGCCATGAATCAATAATAGCATAGCTGAGGCCCCGTAACAAGAGCGGAGCCATGACTCAGTAATAACATGGCCAAAGCCCCGTAACCAGAGCAGAGCATTGACTAAATAATGGCAGGGCGGAGGCCCCGCAACCAGAGGAGAGCCATGACTGAATAATACCATGGCAGAGGCCCCGTAACCAAAGCAGAGCCATGACTCAATAATAACATGGTGGGGGCCCCTTAACCAGAGCGGAGCCATGACTCAATAATAACATGGCCGAGTGTCCGTAACCAGAGCAAAGCCATGTCTCAATAATAACATGGCAGTGGCCCCGTAAACAGAGCAGTGCCATTACTCAATAATAACATGGCAGAGTCCCTGTAACCAGAGCAGAGCATTGACTAATTTATAGCATTGTGGAGGCCCTGCAACTAGAGGTGAGCCATGACTCAATAATAACATGGTGGTGGCCCTGTAACCAGAGCAGAGCAATGACTCAATAATAGCATGGCAGAGACCACATAACTAGAGCAGAGTCATGACTCAATATTAACATGGCCGAAGCCCCGTAACCAGAGCAGAGCCATGAATCAGTAATAACATGGTGGAGGCCACGTAACCAGAGCAGAGCCATGACTCAATAATAGTATGGCTGAGGCCCTGTAACAAGAGCAGAGCCATGACTCAATAATATAATTGCTGATGCCCCGTAACCAGAGTGGAGCTATGGCTCATTAATAACATGGCCGAAGCCCCATAACCAGAGCAGAGACATGACTCAAATATAACATGGCAGAGGCCCCGTAACCAGAGTAGAGCCATGATTTAATAATAACATTGCAGATGCCCCGCAACCAGAACAGAGTCATGATTCAATAATAACATGGCAGAGGCCCCGTAACCAGAGCAGAGCCATGACTCAATAATAGCAGGGCGGAGGCCCCGCAACCAGAGGAGAGCCATGACTCAATAATAACATGGCTGAGGCCCTGTATCCAGAGCGGAGCCATGATGCAATAGTAACACCACTGAGGCCCTGTAACCAGAGCAGAGACATGACTCAGTAATAACATGGTGGCGGCCGCATAACCAAAGCGGAGCCATGAATCAATAATAGCATAGCTGAGGCCCCGTAACAAGAGCGGAGCCATGACTCATTAATAACATGGCTGAGGCCCTGTAACCAGAGCGGAGCCATGATGCAATAGTAACACCACTGAGGCCCTGTAACCAGAGCAGAGACATGACTCAGTAATAACATGGTGGCGGCCCTGCAACCAGAGCGGAGCCATGAATCAATAATAGCATAGCTGAGGCCCCGTAACAAGAGCGGAGCCATGACTCAGTAATAACATGGCCAAAGCCCCGTAACCAGAGCAGAGTCATGACTCAATAATAACATGGCGAAGGCCCCAGAACCAGACCAGAGCCATGACTCAATAGTAGCATGGCAGAGGACCCGTAACCAAAGCTGAGCCATGACTCAATAATAGCATGGCAGAGGCCCCATAACCAGATCAGAGCCATGACTCAATAACATGGCGGAGGCCCCGTAACCAGAGCACAGTCATGATTCAAAAATAAAATGGCAGAGGCCCCGTAACAGAGCAGAGCCATTACTCAATAATAGCATGGCGGAGGCCCTGTAACCAGAGGAGAGCCATGACTCAATATTAACATAGCAGAGGCCCTGTAACCAGAGCAGAGCCATGACTCAATAATAACATGGCAGAAGCCCCAAGCCCCATAACCAGAGCAGAGCCATATCTCAATAACATGGCGAAGGCCCTGTAACCAGAGCACAGCCATGACTCAATAATAGCATGGCGGAGGCCCTGTAACCAGAGCAGAGCCATGACTCAATAATAACATGGCAGAGGCCGGCCCCGTAACCAGAGGAGAGCCATGACTCAATAATAACATAGCGGAGGCCCTGTAACGATAGCAGAGCCATTACTCAATAATAGCATGGTGGAGGCCCTGTAACCAGAGCAGTGCAATGACTCAATTATAGAATGGCAGAGGCCCATAACCAGAGCAGAGCAATGACTCAATAATGGCATGGCAGAGTCCACATAACCAGAGCGGAGTCATGACTCAATAATAACATGGCCGAAGCCCCGTAACCAGAGCAGAGCCATGAATCAGTAATAACATGGTGGAGGCCACGTAACAAGAGCAGAGCCATGACTCAATAATAGCTTGGCTGAGGCCCTGTAAGAAGAGCATCGCCATGACTCAATAATATAATTGCTGATGCCCCGTAACCAGAGTGAATCCATGGCTCAGTAATAACATGGCCGAAGCCCCGTAACCAGAGCAGAGACATGACTCAAAAATAACATGGCAGAGGCCCTGTAACCAGAGTAGAGCCATGATTTAATAATAACATTGCTGATGCCCCGCAACCAGAACAGAGTCATGATTCAATAATAACATGGCAGAGGCCCCGTAACCAGAGCAGAGCCATGACTCAATAATAGCAGGGCGGAGGCCCCGCAACCAGAGCGTAGCCATGACTCAATAATAACATGGCTGAGGCCCTGTAACCAGAGCGGAGCCATGATGCAATAGTAACACCACTGAGGCCCTGTAACCAGAGCAGAGACATGACTCAGTAATAACATGGTGGCGGCCGCATAACCAAAGTGGAGCCATGAATCAATAATAGCATAGCTGAGGCCCCGTAACAAGAGCGGAGCCATGACTCAGTAATAACATGGCCAAAGCCCCGTAACCAGAGCAGAGCATTGACTAAATAATGGCAGGGCGGAGGCCCCGCAACCAGAGGAGAGCCATGACTGAATAATACCATGGCAGAGGCCCCGTAACCAAAGCAGAGCCATGACTCAATAATAACATGGTGGGGGCCCCTTAACCAGAGCGGAGCCATGACTCAATAATAACATGGCCGAGTGTCCGTAACCAGAGCAAAGCCATGTCTCAATAATAACATGGCAGTGGCCCCGTAAACAGAGCAGTGCCATTACTCAATAATAACATGGCAGAGTCCCTGTAACCAGAGCAGAGCATTGACTAATTTATAGCATTGTGGAGGCCCTGCAACTAGAGGTGAGCCATGACTTAATAATAACATGGTGGTGGCCCTGTAACCAGAGCAGAGCAATGACTCAATAATAGCATGGCAGAGACCACATAACTAGAGCAGAGTCATGACTCAATAATAACATGGCCGAAGCCCCGTAACCAGAGCAGAGCCATGAATCAGTAATAACATGGTGGAGGCCACGTAACCAGAGCAGAGCCATGACTCAATAATAGTAGGGCTGAGGCCCTGTAACAAGAGCAGAGCCATGACTCAATAATATAATTGCTGATGCCCCGTAACCAGAGTGGAGCTATGGCTCATTAATAACATGGCCGAAGCCCCATAACCAGAGCAGAGACATGACTCAAATATAACATGGCAGAGGCCCCGTAACCAGAGTAGAGCCATGATTTAATAATAACATTGCAGATGCCCCGCAACCAGAACAGAGTCATGATTCAATAATAACATGGCAGAGGCCCCGTAACCAGAGCAGAGCCATGACTCAATAATAGCAGGGCGGAGGCCCCGCAACCAGAGGAGAGCCATGACTCAATAATACCATGGCAGAGGCCCCGTAACCAAAGCAGAGCCATGACTCAATAATAACATGGTGGGGGCCCCTTAACCAGAGCGGAGCCATGACTCAATAATAACATGGCCGAGTGTCCGTAACCAGAGCAAAGCCATGTCTCAATAATAACATGGCAGTGGCCCCGTAAACAGAGCAGTGCCATTACTCAATAATAACATGGCAGAGTCCCTGTAACCAGAGCAGAGCATTGACTAATTTATAGCATTGTGGAGGCCCTGCAACTAGAGGTGAGCCATGACTCAATAATAACATGGTGGTGGCCCTGTAACCAGAGCAGAGCAATGACTCAATAATAGCATGGCAGAGGCCCCGTAACCAGAGCGGAGCCATGACTCAATAATAACATGGCTGAGGCCCTGTAACCAGAGCGGAGCCATGATGCAATAGTAACACCACTGAGGCCCTGTAACCAGAGCAGAGACATGACTCAGTAATAACATGGTGGCGGCCGCATAACCAAAGCAGAGCCATGAATCAATAATAGCATAGCTGAGGCCCCGTAACAAGAGCGGAGCCATGACTCAGTAATAACATGGCCAAAGCCCTGTAACCAGAGCAGAGCATTGACTAAATAATGGCAGGGCGGAGGCCCCGCAACCAGAGGAGAGCCATGACTCAATAATACCATGGCGGAGGCCCCGTAACCAAAGCAGAGCCATGACTCAATAATAACATGGTGGGGGCCCCTTAACCAGAGCGGAGCCATGACTCAATAATAACATGGCCGAGTGTCCGTAACCAGAGCAGAGCCATTACTCAATAATAACATGGCAGAGTCCCTGTAACCAGAGCAGAGCATTGACTAATTTATAGCATTGTGGAGGCCCTGCAACTAGAGGTGAGCCATGACCCAATAATAACATGTTGGTGGCCCTGTAACCAGAGCGGAGCCGTGACTATCAGCGATTCTGCTGTATCCTTTGCTAAAAGAGTGGGTCTTTGTTCTACACTTTATTCAATTCCACTGACTGGTAGAATGTGCTGGGGTTATAAGGAGTTGCTTCTTTGGAGGGTGGGCGTCAACACCAATATAGGGGAGACCGTCCACATAGTACTGCACATACTTTTACATGCAGGGTGGCTTAGGGCGGCTTCTTCTCTGGGAATGAGAGGAGGAGGAGGGTTGTTTCTTGTTTCAATGAGTCTCTTTGCTACATGGTTTGGAGGGGAAGGAGCCTCTTCGTATTACGCCGAAATTGTACTACTGTCAAGGACTACAGTCAGTTTAACATTCTGATTTATTTTATGCTTTTATAACCTTTGTAAAAGAGGAGGCACAATGTATAGGGGGATGAATGTGAGAGGGGCAGTTGAGCTTTCATTACACATTGAATTCTTTATTTACATTATGTGACATTCTAGACCCTTTGACGAGCCAAAGCATTATGCTAAATTGGAGTTTTTTTCTTTCTTTTCCTATTGAGCCTTTGCGATTAGTTTTTCGGCGTGCCCACACCTTTCATAGTTGTACAATAATTTGTGAGGTATGCACTTGTTAGTGTCTGAATATATGTTGCACACTTTATTTCGTATATTTTCGTTCAGGTAGTTCACATAAGTTAATTCACTTTGTGCTTATTCTATTTGTTTCACGGGTATCACTATTACACAAGTTAGTTCACTTTGTGTATTCATTTGTGACATTAATTGTGACTTTTCTGGTGATCGGTGCGCTATTCCTTGGTTTATTTACAAAAAAACATATGTGCCACTTAACGTTGTGTGTCAGTCTTGTGTTTACACTTTGCATTTCTGTGCATATATTTCAAATTGAGTGACACACGTTTAAATTACATAGGTTGATAGACATACATATTAGGTTGTTTTCATTAATTCCTTTTTCCTTTTATTTTTCGAGAGACAAAACTTCAGTGGTTCTCAATTTTATGCAAATCCACTATTGTGTAGGGTTCTGTATTCACATGGTCTGTGTCTTTTGGTCTCTCTTCGCCCCCATCAAGCAGACCTGCTAGATCTGGTCAAACCAACCGTCTTTCTATTCCCAAAAGCCTCAGGATTAGAGCAGGTGGCTCCAGCTTCCCAGTCCTTGCGGCGACCAACTGGAACCTACTACCCTCCGCCATAAGAGGCATGGAATGCCACACGGTCTTCAGAAAAGCTTTAAAAACCCTGTTGTTCGTGTAAGCCGCTCGCTCGTCATGCCTACCTGTAAGACATTTGACCACTGGAACACTGTCTGTAAATATGTATAATTTATGCCTACTCCAACCCCTGTAACTAAGTCACATTCTTGAAACAGCGCCACGATGCCTCCGGGCTGCCAGGCGCTTTACAAATATAAAAATAAATAAATAAAATAAATATTCATATGTCAGGCATTTATGTGAAACCTGATGGCAGCTTCTGGCCATCAGGGTTCCTCCCGGAGAAAGAGATGGACACAGTGATCATAAACCAGACGGCAAAGGTATAGGGAGCGTGGGGACATATTTGCCGGTCTTCAGATCGGATAGAGTGATTTGCTCATGAATGCGCATAATCTTGGTGTAAAAAAAAGTGGATAGGAATCACATAGCTCTTGAGAGGGGGTAATCCCAGCTCGTTCAATCGGGGGGAGAAGAGAGGAGACAAATGATCTTAAATAGCTCTTTGGGCTGATTCATAGCTAATTCCAATCTATTTCGAGTACAAATTCGTTTTAGCTATATTAATAGCATTGTGATACCCCGGAGAGGCTGAACAAAGCAATAGGCGATCATATGACTTTCTCCGCTTCCACTCCGCATGTCTCCACTTTAGCCTAATGTTTTCAGATCTTGGTTAAACCAAGGTTGACGTTGACGAATATGCTGTTTGCATAATCTAAGGGAAGCAAGGTGATCTTCAACCGAAGAGAACAGGAGAGCGAGAGAGGATCGATCCACGGCTTGTAGTGCTTCACAGCCTACAGAAATATCCCCACCCACCAGAGCTGTGGAGACCAAGCACCAATTATGTTTTAAACGCTTTTCCAATCTGGGCTGAGTAGTCGTCTCTATATGTACCTAAATAGTAAATGGAATCAGGAAGTGATCGGACCAATCCAATTTATAAAGCGCCTATACAGCAAATGGTGTTTCGAGGCACCACGAGACAAAAAGGGGGGGGCAGGGAAGAAAAACAAGAACAGTCCTACTATGCCTTGTGTCATTCAGATTGTGCAAGTGCAGTAACAAGAAGTGCAGGGGTGAGGAGAGTGAGGAGGCGGGGGAAGTGCCAGTCAGGGTCAAAGGCATAATGCTAGTGTGGGAGGGAAGGGCCGGGCAGAGTGGAGACATACAATTTCAGGGGGGAGGAGGAGGGGAGGAAAAGGGCCCCATGAGCTAGGCAAGAGCTAAGGGAGTCCAGGTGGGCAAGTGAAGGGGGTGCAGGGAGTACAAGGAATAAGGACCACATGCTAAGTGTGAGGATGGGGGTGGACCAGGCTCGGTAGCGATGCACACCCTGCAAGGCTAGTCAGGAAAAGGGGTCCCGGATGGGCAAGTGCAGGTTAGGGAGGGTAGGGTCAGGGAGACTGGGTGCAGGTGTAGATTTGGCGAGGAGGGCCTGGTGTCATGTAGGACTCTGAAGGGATTAGGCAGACAGTCAATACGACAGAGGGGGGCATTAGCATGGGACAGGGAGAGGGAAGGAAGAAGAGAAAAGGAGGGCATTGAGAAGCTTCCGGAACTTAAGAAGATCCAGCTCAAGTCTGAGAGGGGCATGGAGGCCATTCCAGAGGGAGGCTTCTGCTGGATAGCGAGATCTACCACCTACTCTCTGCTTGGAAAAGTGTCTAAACGACAGAGAGTTGGAGCTAGAAGACCGAACGGCTCTATTAGGAAGGTATTCGGGGAGAGAGGTTGATGTAGCAGGTCCCATGCCCCAGAAAGCCTTGTGGATGAGGCAGAGGCTCTTGAACTTAATCCTCACAGCCAAGGGGCGCTAGTGGAGAGATGTTAGGGCTGGAGTGATGAGGTCCCTGGGCTTGAGGACAAGGATACGTCTTGCAGTCCTATTCTGGATCAGTAGAAGGGTCGAAGGGAGGATAAAGGTAGACTGAGGAAGAGGTTTTTGCCGTAGTCCATTTTACAGAGGACCAGAACTCTGGAGACATTAGGCTTCTGGGGGAAGGTGAGAAAAGGGTGAATGCCACTGAGGAGGTGCAGCTGAGAGAGGGCTTTCTTGGCAAAGTCTGCAATGTGAGGAGAGAAGGAGAAAGAGGAATCGAAGAAGACATCAAGGTTTTAGCCTCAAGAGAGGGTGAGAAGAGAGGGCCACGGAGGGTAGCGAGAGAGTAGGAGGGAAGGAGGGAGCAGGGGTCCCAATGAGAAGGATCTCTGTATTACTGGGATTAAGGCAGAGTTTGTTAGCAGCACACCATGCATGAATAGCAGTCAGACATCAGGAATAAGAGAGGAAGAAGAGGGAGAAGTGGAGGGAAGCTTGATGGAGAGTTGCGTGTCGCCGCATAACACTGGAAGTGAGGAGAGAAGGTGGAGATCAAGTGGGCCATAGGGACAAGGTAGATGTTGAAGAGCCACAGTGTAAGGATAGAGCCCTGAGGGATGCCGCAGGTGGAGAGTGTGGTGGAGGAGAGGAAAGGGCCCAGATGGACCTGGGAAGGTCAGTAAGATAGGAAGGAGCCAATTAGTCCAGTGCCAGGTCTGTGATGCCAATGTTAACATAATGCCAATTTATAAGGGTGCCATGAATCACTGTATCAAATGCAGAGCAACACTTCAGAAGGATGAGAAAGGAGGGAGAGTTGAAATGAAATTGAGATTTGAGAGCAAGACTTCACAGGTGTTCAGGCGAGCAGTTTCCATGCCTCCGGCTGCTCTGAAGCCAGACTGGTGGTTGTGGAGATAACCAACAGATGCAGTGTGATGGATCAGATTGGAGATGACCAACCTCTCCAAGAGTTTGCCCACAAAGGGGGTAGTTAGACAGGCAGCAAGGGTCAGCAGAAGGCTTTATAAGGAGAGGGTGCACAAGTGAGTGATTGTGGGGTAGCGGCAAGGAGCCAGTGGAAAAGGAGTGATTGCAGAAATCAGCCAAGGCTGGCGCAAGGGAGGCAATGCTGTCCTTGAAAGTTCTTGAGGAGCAGGGGAGCACCTGTTTGGAGGAGACTTTCATAGAGATTACTTGTTTAGAGACCTCACCCGGTGCTATGGGCAGGAATGAGGAGAGTAGGAGGGAAGGAGAGAGGGGGGCCGAGGGAGTCCTGAAAGCAGGTGAGGGAGGAGGGAGGGGAGTAGAGGAGAGTGAGGACAGAATGTCCTGAGTTTTGGTTGTGAAGTGGGAGGCCAGGGCATTGCAGAGGGCCTGGGATGGCAGAAGGGAAGTGGAGACTGCAGTAGGATTGACAAGTTCCTTGCTGATTTTGAACAGTTCAGCCGTGTTCTTGGTAGCACCAGAAATGCAGGCTTGGATACAGGCCCTCTTCTTCGAGCAGATGGAGAGTCTGTATTGTCTTTGGAGCAGGCAGCAGGCCAGTCTGTCAATGGATGTGCTTGAA
Source organism: Ambystoma mexicanum (assembly GCF_040938575.1). NCBI lineage: Eukaryota > Metazoa > Chordata > Amphibia > Caudata > Ambystomatidae > Ambystoma > Ambystoma mexicanum. Next base: position 240,125,403 of record NC_090940.1, on the reverse strand, counting down.
GCCATCCACTTCCGTTCAGCAACTCTGCACTTCACTTGCGTTTCAGATAAGCTAGGTTGGAGACATACCAGGTGTTGCACTTGGAGGCAGGCTTCATGCAGATCCGTATGACAGGGGCAAGGATGGCCAGGGTGTTGGAGATGGAGAGGTGAAGCAGCAACTGACACTCACTTCATCGGTCGAATGACATAGAAGGACACTGGCAGTGTGGGCAGAGGCTTAGCCGGGGGACCCAAGAGATCCAGATGAGAGGACAGGAGAGAATGGTGTAGTGAGAGGGTTGGAGATGGGGATGTCTGCTGAGATGAGAGCATCCAAGGTGTGTCCGGCTGAGTGGGTCCGACTGGAGGGAAGAATGTTGAGGGAAAGAGAGTTACAGAGGCGGCAGAAGAGTCCAGTGGTCGCATCAGGAGAGCCAACGTGAATATTGAAATCTCTGAGGAGGAGCAGCTTGAAGGTAGAGGCCAAGAGAAAAGAGGTAAGGTCAGACCACTCCAAATGGAAGAGGGAGACCTACCAGGGTTCCTGTAGATGGTGACAAGAGTCAGCAAGAGGATAGGAGAGACACCAAGCCTGCAGACGAGACATTCAAAGGAAGAGTAGGACTGAGAGGGTACGATAGTAGCAGGGAGCCATTTAGGGAAGATCAGGGCCGCTCTGCCTGCAGACCGGTTAGGCCTGGGTTTAGAGAGGATCTTGTAGCCTTTAGGCAGGAGTGTATCAAAAATAGTGACAGAGCTGGCAGTGAACCATGTCTCAGTGAGAGCGAGGATGTCAAAGTCTAAGTCTTCAAGGAGCTGACAGATGTCAGAGGAGTGTTTAACGGCAGAACGAGAGTTGAGGGTAGCTAAGTGAAGCTGGTTGCCACCTTTGAAGGTCTTCTGAGGAGGGGTACAGGGATGTGGTACACCCGTCAGTGGTGGCGAAGGGCCAAGGGGTGGCAGAAGTAGGAGTGGCAGGGGAATGGAGGAAGTTGATGAGAGACAGAAGCTGCCTATCAAGAAGGAGGAGTTTGGGCTGAGAATCCTGGGCCAAGACTGTGCCATTCTGGCAGACAATGATGCACCCAGAGGATGGGAAGTGTGCCAAATGTACTTCCCATCTCATCCCACCACTAATGGGAGAAGAAGAGAAAGGGGAGAGGACTGAGACAATATGGGGGGTTGATAATTCCGGAAAAAGGAAGCAACAAAGTGGATGTCAGTGACAGGTTACCTGGAAGAACCGTTGACGTAGGTGTCAGTGATGGGCAGGGTGTGGCTTGGAAACCAGGAGTTCTTTCTTTAACTTTTTCCTTCCGTGCTTCGAAAGAGAGGTAGGTTAGATGATAGAGTAGCAGTTAGAGTAATTAGGGGAGATGGTGAGCACCATGGAGGAAGAGGGCATAGAGATGAAAGGGGGGATAGAGAGAGTCACAGAAACTGCACATTCCAAGATGAACTCACCAGGTGGTCTAGCAGCAAGACAGGCACAAACCAATAAGGTGCATGATGTCACACAGGTTGCCGAATGGGGTATTTCGCTGCTGCAGCAGAACCCTACTCCGGAATACTAGGAAAGTGCCTTAAATCACCAATCACAAGGCACATCTTGTGAATACATTGTTTTGGAAACTTGAAGCTCAAAGGGCTGTAATGGCTGCAACTGACCCGAGCTGCTGTGTCTAGGGTATTCAACTACCAACAGTATGTTATGATTAGTGTTTAATCATAAGTTAAACCTCAACATTGACATTTCATTTATGGACTTCAACATTTTATAGATAGTAGCCTTAATGTTGTTTTTCCCAAACATTATTTCCCCACTGTAAATATATATGACAAAGGTTAAGGCTTTTTGGAGCTTGTATGTGACTACATACACTGAGCATGAACAGTTCTGCTTCCAGTGGCTGTTCTGAAGCATTACAAGATATCCACTGCTGAGTAAAAAAATAGGTATTGACTGGGATGCTCCTGTCACTCTATCCCCTTACAAATGCACAAACACTGACAATCCTCCTCTAAATTGACATCCGAGATTGAATGTTGAATCCCTATTTCTTATCATAATGTAAGCCTCTACTTTAAAATAAGACTACTAAAGAGCACTTTAAACATACAATGATGACATTTGTTCTGCACCTCGCATAGGGGAAGTCAGTCAGGTTGGTGTATGTAAACTAAAAGCGATATAAACTCCAGAAAGACTATTTATGGAAAGTAGTGGTTATCTTCTTAGGGCTGTGTGAGAAACCAAAGGGTGTCTCACCCGCTACTCATCGAGGACTTGTGATCCAGGTGGCCAGGACACGGCCATCGCTTTTGGATCCAGTTCCTGGGAGTGGATGTATCGGAGGATCACCTGGGTGTGGGGTCTTCGGGGAGCTGGTGTGAGGCAGCCGATGACGAGACACGGTATTCCCCCCTATTTTGTTTATCTAACCCATCCTATTTTTTAGGATTGTTAGAGGTCCCAACCCCCCCCCCCTTTTTACACAAACACGGGACTGAGGAAGAGGATGACTGAGACTAACAGCATTAATGTTCATGCATCGTACTCGACATGTCCCGCTATCAGGTCAGGCAAAGTCAGGCACTTGACTCTAAGCGAATACACCGGATAGCAATTGGCTCTCCTCACATGAATAAAAGGTAGAACCTAGAGACACACTCTGAGCAAGGTGGAACACCAGTATGAGCAGAACTTCCTGGATGAAGGAAAACTTACTGGAGCAGAGCGACGGACCAAGGAACGGGAACAGCGGGTCAAAAACCCCAAGAGTTCCCTACTGGAGGTTGTTGCCTCCGACAGGCCGCGAAAGACATGTTGAGAAGGACAGATCCCACATCAGAAGGCTGCATTGTGTTTCAAGGATGCGAGCGACCCTCACGGGTGAACGGCAGAGTTGGGGAGGCGATGGCAAGCCTGTGATACTAACCTTGACTTGTGAATTGCAAATTGTAAAACCAAGAAAGAAACGCACACAGCCGGTGAGTTGGCAAGCGACCAGAGAGACCGGTGTGTGTCAAAGTTTGAAGTAGCAACATTATATCGCAAGTGAAGGCTACACGCATGGGGATGAGACGTGAAGAAAGGCAGACCTGTGAATTAACTTTGAAGTAAGGACAGCTGTGAAATCAGCGATACTAAGTAACAGAGTGGTCTGGCAAAAGGAAGTAGCCCACTCAAATGTTTCTGTGAAAGGTACATTGTTTGGAGCTATTAGGCGAATGAACAGCAAAAGTGAAGTAAGCAAGGTTAACTCCTAGACAATGGGAGAGTGAAATTTAAACCGTGAACTTTGAGTCAAATTGGTCCTGCGGTGGTCTGTAAAGAAAGCCATGCACATTCAAAAGTCTTTGACATCTAAAAGTGGTCCGAGCCCAACAGAGGGAGACCCGAAGTGTAATAAGCTTGGGGAAGGGAACCCCCTTGCAAGTTTTTGTTGAACTTTGTCATGAAAGGTCTGAGCTGACAGAGGGGGATCTAGGTGAACTTTTTGTTGAAACATTATTTGGAAGTCAGGAAAAGAGACTTTAACATGGAAGGCTCGGCGCCTCACGGTCCAAGTTTTGGAACTCTTTATTGTGTTGAAAACAGAGCCAGAGTGTGCCATCCTGCCTACAAGGACAGCCTTACTCAGTGAGGTCTAATGTGGGGAGGAGAGCTGGTGCAACCACATTTATTCTTTTGAACCCTGATTTTTCCCTTGATTTCATTTCTCCTTTGTACACTTTTTGTACAAGAGATAGAGCATGCATTAGGTTATGTTAGCATAGGCCATTTTGATTTGACAGCCTCCTCTAGGACTGTTTTGTTTATCGTTTGGTGGTCGAGACTACTCCCATCTTAGTTATAGGGCAAAGTAGGAGTTTCTCCAACCCCAACAACTTCAATAAAGGTTTTACAAATTGCACCTATTGTGTCAGTGTCACACTTGTGATACCATGCCTCCCCTACTGCTGTTAATCTGTTTAGATTCACATTAAATGCATAGATTAGCGAGTAGCATTGCTTTCTGGTGTCAGATATGCATTTGGCACAGTAGTAAATAAATGTTGAACCCTCTGGATTGCAAATCTATGTAATACTATTTTATGAATATGTGAATGGAAGGCCATGTGGCTGCTTTGCATAGTGTGAATAGGGGAATGTTTGCTATGAACACAAGTGTGGTCCGTGGGATGTGTTGAGTGTTTCCTTGTTGTAGTGAGGAGTTATTTATTTTCCAGGGCAATCTTGGATGCTGGATGCAATGTACTATTAATATTGCCATGCTTGACTTGCTTTTGGAACGTCCTTCTTGTCCTACAGCGAACAAAATGAAAAATTGGATTGTTGCATATTAGTAGTGTTTGATCTCATAGAGAACATGCCTGTTCTTTGAAGCTCAGGTGTATGTAAACCCCTATCTGCCAGTGTCTGCAGACTTGGAAAAAAGGCAGTTGAGTCAATTGTCTGGTTGACATGAAATTGAAATATGAACGCATGAGAGAATTGTGGATGCGTACAAAATGCCACCTTTCCAATTGGTATAGCTAAAAAGGTTAATCTACAGACAGTGCAAACACCTCACACACCCATCTAATTGAGGTGATTGCAAATAGGAAAGCCATTTTTTAACTGAGATTTTTAAGTAATCACCTGTGTATTGGATCAAAGGGTGGTGGTGGGTTAGAGACTGGCAGCAATTGATTGAACACCCACCATTAAAGCTTTTACCACTGGTACCCTCAACCACGTGGCCTTATGTAGTGAGGGGTATATGAGCTTCCACTGGTTAATTTACTTTTAGGGAATTATTCACAAGCCCACCTTCTAGAAGGTAAAGCAAATAACTGGCAGTATCAGGTGCAGTGCATTGTACTGGACTGGTTGTCTACTTATGATACATTATTTCCATTTGTTGACATTATACAGCTGTGTGTTTAGTCTCTGTGCCACCTTCAAGATGTACATTCAACACTACAACTTTAGGTGTTATCTCTTGCTTCTCCGGTATTACAAAGTTGTGATTTGAATGCAAATTTACTTGGGTTCCACCATCATGCATACCTGATGGGGTTACCACAGTTCTTACCCAAATCAAAGGAATTAGGATGAGATTCATGCTCTCACGAAGTAGTTTACGCAATCCTTTGTGGATTTGTGGCATCAACGGAAAAACATATACACAAGTCCGTGACCATTTAATTGACAATGCATTGCCTGAATGAACCTGCCAGGGGAGCTACTTGTTTGTGCAAAGGAATGTGCACATGTAACGTGTGTAAAATGTGAATTGCCTAAATAAAAAGTAGAAGCTGGCTGGGGTGGAGCGGTAAATGAGTAGAGGGGAGGGTTCGGCCAAGGACAGATGATAATGGATTTGGGATTGGATGAGGGGTGGCAGGTGTGGGGCATGGGGAGCAGGATGTGGCAGGGGTTCTGGGGTAAATGCCCCCTCGATAATGGATGAGGGGTGCTGGGGGAGGGGACGGGGGATGCATTGGAGGGGCTTTCTAGGAGAGAGCAGGTGTCACGGGAGAGTGTGAAGTGAGAGGGGTAAAGGTATTTTTGTTTGTTTGTTTTGCGCACTTAAGCCTCCGGGTCACTTGGTGCATGTTATAAGTATATTAACGTAAAGTAAAGTAAAAGGAAGTTAGGTAGAGGGAAAGGGAAGTAGAGCAATCTATTTCGAAACTCCCTGTGCACTAAAAACAGAGCACAGGGGAAGTTTTAAAATGGATTCATTCGAGTTAGGTACTTACAATCGACCCTGCCTCTGAATACCTGGAGGCAAAGCTGTGGCATTTTTCATTTCTGCTTCTTGCAAATAAGTCTATGATGGTCATTAAAAATATGTCTGTGCTCTGAAAAAATTGTGGTTTTCCATTATTTTTGGGAAATAACTTAATTATGGTCCTATTTACTGTGCTGCAAAACTATGAGTTAAACTTTACAGTGAGGAATTTACCATGGGTGAAATTACTGCTAACGGTAACTCCCGAAATATCCACATTGAGACCTATGTATTCGAAAATGGGTATTAACACTTCTATACCACCACTCCCAATGTGGCAGTAAATCTACCAGACTGAATGGGGGTAAGGGTAAACAAGTTGGAATAATTCTGCAAAGAAACAGTGAAATTACCTTGAATACTCAGAATGAGACCATATGACTGGACTGGCCAATTTGGCAAATTTTTGCTTCAATGTCTTTGTTTTGTGTTCCTACTTCTGACCTTGATGAACATGGAACCTGATTATGTCTGCCCGGCATCGTCTATCGTGTTCCTGTAGAGAAGCAGATGTACATGTCACTCATGGAGCCCACCCCCTCACCCTCGTCAAATTGGAAGAGAAGCAAGAAAGCACTGTGCTTGACACCTGGTATCGTCCCAATACCACATCAAAGATATGAAATATGTTATGTGCTCAGACAACCGTACCGAATGTACCCTCGAACTGATGTGGTAGAAGGAAGTCTGCAGACACCACTGAACATAGAAGAACTATAAGCAAAATCTGACAGGTGTAAAGTGACATCATGAAGAGAAGAGACAAGGGCACAGAGAAACGATATATGAATACTTAAAGAATAAAGATGTGACTGAAGTAACAAATTAACCAAATATGTAAATACAAACAAATTATCTACGCTGAGAAGATAAGTAAGAAGAGATGCAGTAGATGAATATATGCAGAAACGCAAGGTAGATGAGGCATATAGAAGCTTGGTAAACGTAGGAAATATAATGCGGGTAAAGCAGTCATGTTGAGAAGATGGATGTCGGTTTCATATAATAGTAAGCTAAAAGCCCAAGGAGAGAGATCAAGGCTGCAGAGCTGAAAGGCACTGAAATACAAATTCATGCAAGAACTAATAATATTTATTTGGCTTAGGATCAAGGATGCCGCAGCAAGGAACAATTGTGAGGCACAAAAGGAGTCGAAGAGGATAAGCCATGTACATAGGAGATATTTCTCTTAGATTAAGAAAAAGAGTAAACATTTGCGAGTGCCAAGTACGGACAATCAAAGATGCAGAAAGCATATGCAAGACAGAGCGACCAAATCTCCAGAGGACAAGGAGAGTAATAGCACCCAGTATAATTGGATCAAATAGCACTAAATAAAAGGACTGAATGGACAAGTCATGGTCTCCTCACACGTTCTGCTAGACCATAAAACAAGGCCTATTCATAACACTGCGGACAAAGATAGCAATGTAACTTCATCCCCTTTAAAGTTCTGGAGAAGATAACAGTCAGTGAGGTCAACTTCAAAGAGGAGGCCTTGGCTTAGGGCCTAACTGATGAAAGATGGTAAGCTAATTGGCCAAGTGGACAATTGTCTGACGTTATTCTCCACGCTTGGGTTTTGTTTTGCTTACGTGCTGCCCACAAGCCTTGGAAAAGAGTGCTAACCAATCAAGATGACATATGTGATGGTGGACTATACACTGTTGCAGAAGCCAATCTGCTGTGGTTATTCTACTATTATCTGAATTGTTTGTAGTTAGAGGTAATTTGATGCATGCCTACTTGATAAGGGACAGCCAATGATGTTACTAACACCTAAAGAAGCTATAGGTAGATATGTTATCTTAACCTAAACCTCCATCTGATAGGTTTTTATTATTTGCCATGTAGGATGACATCATAGCTGACGTACATTGAGGTATAAAGCCTTTGTGTGACTGAAATGTATTTGAGGGTGTGTGAGCTACGATTTGTCATGCTTGCCAGATTTCCCTATTTCATTGAACTGAAAATAAAGTAGTACTTTGCCATATTCTTTGAGTATTTCTGGTTATTTGGGCCAGAAATCAGTTATTGTGGTAAACCCATCTAGCACTTGATACGCTCCAAGTGCTACTGCACAGATATGTTTCTCTTTATGCTCCAGCGCCAGTTCAGCTCTGCTGTTTGGGATAGTTTTTGAGAGTGAATACCTTCTTGTTTGTTGCTATAAAACATTGCCATAGTGGTGTATGCAGGGCTAGTAATTAAGATTGGCTAAGTAGGAGCTAAAAGCCGCTCCTGTGTATCCAGCATTAACCAGTGACCAGGAGCTACCACTGAGGATCGAGTAGCTAGTACATAGCATTCTGCAAATGTAGCTTCCACATGAGATGGAAACCTATAATTTCGTCCATTATTTATGACCCCTTTATGCTTTATATGTAGTTTAAATGTGTCCTAATGTTTATTTATTGATTGTCCCAAATACACATAGTTAAATTAAGTTAGGTGTGTTTGTTTGCCATCATTTGGCCAGTGGAGCCAAAAGTAGCTCCTGGTAGCTGTTGGTGACAAGCTAACCAGGCTCTTCTAGGCTACAAGCAGGTGCTAAATAGCTCCCAGCTCCCCTCAATTTCAAACCCTGTGTATGTTCTTATGAGGACACTTATAATCTCTGTCACAAAGGTGCGCAATGCTAGGCTAACTGCTATGAGCTCCAGAACATGGATGTGTAACAGTGTCTTGGGCTCGGTAGGACTTGGGGCATATCCGCCCACACTATCATTTTAATCCAGGAAAATCTGTTGACTAACTTGTATTAGATCTTTCCAGTCCTCTGTGGCTTGTAACCATTGTGCATTGGGCTAGATCCATAAGGATTCCATATGTAGTTTTGCATGTGCTATCAATTATGTATACGATACTGTCAACTCCAAAAGTGTCATCACTTTCCTTGCTGTGTTGTAAGAAACTCAATTATGAAGGTACAATACCACAAGATTGAATTCGAAACACGTTCTGCACCTATATTTTGCATGACCCAAGAAATGAGTAGAGGTGTAGTGATTCCTCAGGTGCCTTCTAGATAATGTGGTATTGGCAGACCATAACAGATAGTAAATATTTTTTTTATAGCACATTTTATTGTTTTTTAAACATACATACAGTACACCAACAAATCCCCCCCACCCTACCTCCAATCAACGCCCGGGTTGGTTCATCACTCCATTCCTGTTTTGCCGCTCTGCACTTTACTTTCGGGATCTGCATTTCTCACCATGTCCCGTATAGTGGTTGTGTCCTTTCCTATTTAACTGGCGAGGTCTATATTACATGGTCTTCCCACTTTCCCCAGAACTTGATGGCTTTTGCCGGGCATCCCAGTGCTGTATAGATTCTATGCTCTTTCGCCGCACATATGTCCATTTTGTTTGACCATTGGGCAACTGATGGGCTTTCCGGGGCCCCCCATTTCTATGCTATATCGCGTTTTATCAGGCCCATTGCATTGGAGAGAAAAATACCCTCCCATTTATCCAGAATATTCTCATCTGGGGGCCCCAGTAACATTATTGTAGGTTGTGGGATTATTGTGCACCCCAGGATTCTCGTTAACAGTTGACAACATTGCGCCCAGAGGGACTTGATTTTAGGGCATTCCCAGCGAAGGTGGATGAAAGTGCCCTCCTCCCTCCAACATTTCAGACAGTTAGGGTCCTCCGCCCTCCCCCAGCCAAATAGAGCCCCTCGGGGGTAGTACACCCTGTGAAGTATCTTAAGTTGTACCAGTCTAATTCTGGAGTCTATTGCGATTTCGCGTGGGTGCATCAGTATTTGGATCCAGTCCTCTGGTTCAATGGGCCCCACATCTCCCACCCATTTATTTTTGAGACTAACCAAAATCCTGAGTGGCGAACGCGTTAATCGCTTTGTATAGAATAGTGGTGACGTTGGCAGGGATGTGTTGTGGTAGTAAGTTGCGTTCCAGAGGTGTGTAATCTGGTATGTCGTCGAGCTCTTGCCCATGTGCATTAATGGCGTGAGTTAATTGCAGGTAGTGGTAATGGTCTGTGGCAGATATTCCGAATCTCTGCTGCAGGGTTTCGAATGGGAGGATGGAACCTTCCGCAATAATGTCTCCTATTGTGGTTAATCCAGTCTCCATACAACCAACTTCGATACCTCCTTCAACCCATAGTTGTGCCATAATGGTTGTGCCATAGTGATCCTGTTCCCCCAGCCTATGTTGGTGTGTGCCTGCCTCCAGATCATCGTGATATGGGTGGACATCGTTTGTGCAAGGGTCTGGTATGGTGTTTCCAGTGGTGGGGTGCCTTGGATAATGGGTTCCTCCGCTCTAATGTGTAGTTGTTCGGGGTCTCCATGAAGGAGGTCATTAACTACATTTAGTTGACAGGCCCAGAAGTAGGACATGAGGTTTGGGAGTCCTATGCCCCCCTCCCAGATCGATCGTTGCAATGTGGTCAACGCGATTCGAGGCTGCCTGCCCTTCCATATCAGTTTCCTGACTAGGCGCTCTACTCGGTTAAATTCCGCGTTTGGTATGGCCAATGGGGCATTCTGCAGTACATAAAGGAAGCGTGGAGGCGCCATCATTTTAAAGAGGGCCGATCTGCCCATGAGTGTGAGAGGAAGGAGCATCCAGTTCTGTACATCCCCGGCAAAGCGGTCGATTAGTGGGTGCAGGTTGTGCGCTACATATTCCGAGAGAGTCCCTGAGACCCATATGCCCAGATAGCGGAAGCCTCCTCTCTCCACCCGATATGGCATGCCCCGGGGGACTGCCAGGTCGTCACCCTTCACTGATTTATCCCAGTTAACTCTGAGTCCACTGAATTCCCCAAAAGTCGTCAACATTTGGGTTATGAATGGGCATGCGTAGTCTGGGTTGCTGAGATAGAGTAGCAGGTCATCTGCATATAGGGATACCCTGTCCTCTCGTCCATCTGGCCAGCAAAAGCCTGACCATGTAGTAACCTGTCGGAGCCATTGGGGAAGTGGTTCAATCGCTAGGGCGAATAGGAGGGGGGATAGAGGCCAGCCCTGTCGTGTGCCTCTGCCCAGTGGGAAGGTCCTAGAGGTCCAGCCTTTTACCCTGACCGCAGCCATTGGTGCCTCGTACAGCAGTTGGACCCAGATGAGAAAGGTCTCACCAATGCCCATGCGTCTCATTATCGCCCACAGGCTTTCCCACACCACCGAGTCGAACGCTTTCTCGAAATCAATTGCTAAAAGAGCAAGTGGCACGTCGATGCTCGGGGCTTTTTCCAGGAGTAGATGCAACCTGCGTAGGTTCATTCTGGTTGATCTTTGCGGCATGAAGCCGCACTGGTCTGGGTGAACCAGTGAGGATGTGACCTGTTGAAGTCTATTGGCCTTTGCCTTGGACAAAATCTTTGCTTCGCTGTTAATAAGCGATATAGGCCTGTATGATGTGCACCGGTCAGGGGGCTTTCCTTGTTTGGGAATAACCACAATGTTCACCATTCGTAGGTCCAATGGAAGGGTGCCCTGTCCTTTGGCCGCCAGGAATAAATCCCGGAGGGGGGCCGCCATCTGGTTGCTGCCCAGCTACCTCCATGTCTCGGCCGGGAAGCCGTTAGGGCCTCGTGTCTTCCCGGATTGTAGCTGGGACATGGCCTCCATGATTTCGGCCTCGTCCAGTTCCCTATCCAGATATGTTGTCGGCTGCTCCGAGAGGTACGGGAGCACAATCTCGTCTAGAAGGGACGGATCTACCAGTGATGTTGGGGCAGCGTAGAGTGCGGCATAGAATTTAGCGAAGGCCTCTGCTATTTCTGGGTCTGTTTGGGCCAGTCCACTGGGGTCTTCTATGATCTGCCTGACATGTCTGTGCCCTTCCTCCCGACGTTCCAGCCAGGCCAATAGTTTGCCGGCTTTGTCGCCGTGTTCATAGATTCTGGTCCTTGACTCCCTATGCGCTTGCTTTGCGTTATCTAGTGCTGTGTTGTGCAGGGTTGCTCTGGCCTTCACAAGGGAGCGGTGGGCGTCAGGGGTGGGGTTAGCGACATATCTATTTTCCCATTCCTTTACAGCTTCCTCTGCCTCCATAACTTTCCCATGGTGTTCCCTCCTTTTGTTACACATCCAGGCCGTTATTTCCCCTCTAAGTACCGCCTTATGGGCTTCCCATAATGTCACTCGATCCTCTAACGAACCCGCGTTAATTTCAAAGATTCGTTGGATTTTTCAGTGATGTGTTCCACGAATTCTGGAAGGCCTAAATAATAGTCATTTAGCCGCCAAGTCGTGGGAGGCAGGGGTCTATCTGTCTGGAGCAGTATCTCCAGGGGAGAATGCTCAGATATGCAGCGGGGAAGGAGTTCTGCTGTTTTTACCCTATACGCTTCGGGGGTCGGAAGGAAAAAGTAAACCAGCCTGGACAGGGACACGTGGGCTCCTGAGTGAAAGGAAAAGCCCTGATCTGTAGGGTGGAGGTCTCTCCATAGGTCACTTAAGCCTAGAGCTGATGCAAAGTTCGCTAGCCATGTGGGTTTGTTTGGGTTTCGGTTCTGTATGTGGGTCCGGTCCCGTGTATTACACATAACATCATTAAAGTCCCCCCCAAGGATCTATAGATCAGGCTGTTGTTGCGCCATCAATGCCGTGACATCCCTCAGGAGAGCATCCCCCAACCTCGGTGGGGAGTATATCGCCAGAATAGCCACCACCTCCCCCCACAGTGTGCCTCTGAGTAGCACGAAACGGCCGCTGGGGTCTAGTTCCACTGTCGTCAGTACAAAAGGGAGCCGTTTGTGTAGGAGGATCAAGACACCCCGGGAACCCATCGTGTACCCTGCGTGATAAGCTAATCGATAGTTAGTCTTGCGGAAGAATTGGCAGGTCGAACCCGCTAGGTGTGTCTCCATAAGAAGAGCAATGTCAGGGGAATGCCTGTTTAGGAATTGCATTATAAGCCGACGCTTGATACTTGAGCCCATGCCATTTACGTTCCATGTGAGGATCCTTAGGGATCTATGACGTTCAGTAACTACCATTGGGACATGTGCGTCTCCCCCTGTGAAGCCATTATGTTGTTGTGTGGCCATTTCTGTCTAGGAATCCAATTTGTTGTGCCAGATGCGTGTGTGATATATATGACTGTGAGAGTACAGTGGTCGTGCCCGGTGGAATTGTGGGTGTTGGGCATGATATGTTTCGCGGTCTTGTGATGAAAATTAGAGTGGCGTAACTTCCCGAAAAATTTCTAACATATAACAACTCCCCATCCCCCCTCCCCATACTCCTCCCCAACATGAAGTATCTGTCGCCCGAACTCTACTGGCGCTAAAAACTATGTCGCCAGATCAACTTGATATAAACTGTTATTACTTTCCCACCGACTTACTACTCCTTCTTGGGTCAAGTGTCTGGAGTCGGAGGGGGGGGTGGCGTTCGCCGATGGCATGGTGTGTTGATTATGATTACATATAATGCGTTTGATCCTTCGTGCATAGGCGGTGGTGACCCCTTTCTGGTAACAGTCCAAGCAAGGTGTTTGTCACGGGTGCCTAGGGATTTAACCGTGCTAGGGATTGGGGCCCCATTATGTTCATTCTGATTCTCCAGTATAGGTTGTCGGGCGGGTCTTTCCTCCCTTGGTCTCGGTCTCGGTCTTCCCCTGCGATTTTGATCGCCCCGGTCCAGTCTCCACCAATATGGGTCTCCGCCCATCTCCATGCCTACTGTGGATCAGTGAAGTGGACTGTCTTGCCTTCATGTTGGGTCTTCAGCTGTGCCGGGAACAGCAGCCCATATTTCACATTCATAGAGTGAAGCTTCCTTTTCAAGTGTTCAAAGGACTGTCTGGCCTTCTGAACTTCGCGGGTGTAGTCCGGGAAGAAGGCGATCCTGGATCCATTATATACCACCCTCCCTTGTGTTCTGGCCATCTGTAGGATGGCGTCTCTGACGCAGTAATTAAGAATTTTTGTGATAATTGTCCTTGGGGGTGCCCCCGGGGTTGGGCGACCCGTGGGCACGCGATGTGCACGTTCCACCGAGAAGAATTTCAAGAAGATTTTCGGCGCTAAGAGATCTGCCAGCCATTCCTCCAGGAAGAGTTCCATGCTGGGACCCTCTGTGCGCTCCAGCAGGCCTAAAATGTGAATGTTATTGCGTCGGGACCTGCCCTCTCCCTCCTGCACACGGGCTTCCAAGGTTTTCAGGCGGTTCAGTGTTTGTGTGAGTTGCTGGTGCACACCGCCTAGGTCGTCCTCCACACTAGATATTCGCTGCTCTGCTTCTCCCGTTCGGGATGAGAGTTACTGGAGGTCGCGGCGAAGGAACGAGACCTCGGTGGAAATGGTGTCCTTTTTTTGCTCCATTGAGGAGCACGAACTGGCGATTGCGGTCATCACGTCCTTTAGTGACAGGGGTTCTTCTATTGGAGGGGGGGTCATCCCCGGGTCCTCTGCGTTTGGTGCTGGCTGTGTGCTCGTGGCATATTGATCCATGGTGCTTTGCGTTGTGGTTTTATTGTTTCTTTCCTTGCCCATGATGTGGAATCCCGCAGAAATGTGAATGTGAGGACTAGTCTCTCGCAGCGTTGTCTGGGCCTCCACTTGTGACTGAGTTGCCCCTGTTATGTTACTTCCTTGTCGCGGTGTTCGCGACTGCGGCTTCAGCCTCCCCAGGACTCGGAAAAGGTTGTGGTTGTTGAGCAGGGTCCGGCGCGTGGTTCCAATCATTATAAACGATTGTCTGTGGGGAGAGGGAGCTGCCTGCTCAGTGTTGGGGCTGGGATCTTTCCGCCTCGATCGCTTCCTGGCCGCACACCCCAGGTCATCTCACCCCAGGTCACCCGCACTGCCTGTGTTGTTGGTCTAGGCGGTCCTGTCGCTGGACGGTGTCCCGTTACGTTGTTCCTCCCTGGAAGTTCTCGCTGCCGCATTGGTATGCTGGGGGCTTCCCTCGCAGCGGGCTACCAGTCACGGGCTGTCGCGCAGGGGCCCCTCTGGGCCACAGGCATCCCTCCAGGGGCCTCTCCCTTCTGGTCGTCGGCCCCCGGGGCGTATCCTATGCTTGGGTCGGCGTAGCGGGTATATTGGGCCCGCTCACCACCCCCGTCCAGGCTTCTCGTCCATATGTGGCCCCAGTCGATATCACCAGCCGGGGTCCGCCGCCTCCAAGGATTTGCACGAGTCGGGATGGTGAACAAAGAAGGCTCCAATCACAGGTACCGGGTTGGCAGCGCCCTCCCAGGCCCCTCCAGGGGGACTTTTAGAACGAAGGCTGGCTCAACAGGTTGGGATCACGGGCAGGCTCCTTCCGGCCTTCGCTGTGTTTTAGCACGTTTCATGTGCAGTGGCCATTTTGTTTGCCGTCGGAGGTCCCACTTTGCTGTTTTTCGGCGCCGATATCTTGCTCCTCACGCTGCGGATTCAGTCCACTTCTCTGTCGTGTGCAGCCACTGGGTTCCGCTGCACGAAAATCTCTTTTTTGGTGGAATCAACTTCCCAAATCAAAGGATATTTGCAGGATATTTCGGGCGGCCACGGGAGCACCTAGGAATCACATCTCCATTGGGTGCTCGCTGGCCACGCCCTCAACAGATAGTAAATATTGATTAAAAAAGGCTCTATAAGAGCCAGATGTATTTCTGTCCTCTCTATGTGCCAATGAAAAACTGAGGTGCCCCTATATAAAGTGTTCTTTCTGATGTTGAATTGGTCATGGGTGGGGCTTCTGGACCCTATCTTGAGCAAAACCTTAAACTTGATTCACATGGACACTAGAATTATCCTTGCACTGAGAAATGTATTTCTCAAGCAGGCTCTGATTGACTGCAACATTTCTTTACATCAGTGTGAAAAGGATTCAAAATGTCTTTCACATGCACACAGGGTTTGTTTCCAGAATATCACTCTTTGTCACCATGATTCACATGGTTCCTCAGTTCAAACAATCCAAAGTAGGGACCTTAGTCTTATCAGATTACTCCCCATTCACCCGTACTTTGAAATTGTTGCAATCATAGCCTGAGTTTGACTTGCATGGAGAACTAAGGCAATTATTGTAAGTGACTAACTCATGGTTACTTAGATTTCCGAAACTATAAAAATCACTTCTAGTAAAATGTGGAGGGAAAGCTAAGTTTGAGCACTATTTGGGATGCAGTGAAGACTATGTTTAGAGCAGAGCTTTACGGTGAGGTTTTCCCTGCCTGCAGTCGGTGGCAATCTTTCCATTGTGTTCATTGAGAAGAGGAGGAGTCACCCTTCAAAACTTCTACTGCAACACAGAGCATTTTGCAGAGCTTTTCATTGAGGTTTTCACTGCCTGCAGTTTGTGGTAGTCTTTCCATTGAGTTCATTGAGAAGAGGAGGAGTCTCCCTTCAAAACCGCTACCACAACGCAGAGCGCTTCGCAGAGCTTTTTGTTGAGGTTTTCACTGCCTGCAGTCTGTGGCAGTCTGGTGGCAGATTAGAGGCCCGCACTGACATCTCTGAGTGCCATGGACCCTGCCTGCAGGGATTCACATATGTTGGGGACCCTGTTGTATCAATGAACCAACCAGCGTGCAGTCTCCCTGTCAGGAACAGAAGGGTGAGTGCTGTGTCGGCATGCCTTGTTCTCCTTGCACTATCCTTAGTGATCGACCCGCTGCTCCCCTGAGTCCCGTCATAAGCTCTTTCAAGACCCTGTTCAACCCCTATCGCTTCAACATAGAGGTTGAGATTACTGCAAGAACTGTAAACTTTATTGATTCTTCCATTGACAGGAATTAAAGTCTCCTCGGTAACAAGGGTGGTAAAAGCACAAACGAGGAAAGCAATCCTCTATATCAACTCCCGGCACTTGTACTGTTATCCACTGTGACCCCTTGCTCCTGGACCCCTTGGTTCGTCTCCATCTTCCCTTTCTGATGGTCGCCCCTCCGTCCCCTCCAGTCCGCCTTCACCAGTTGATCACTCTTAACCATTGCCATGCGCCTCTCATTTGGAGCCGAGAGGGAAAGGCAGTAAATCAACCTGTGATCTACCCCTGTTAACAAACTCAATAAATATTTCAAGTGGGACTGCAGACCTTGGTCCTTCCAATCCATTCATTTCCATGCAAAAACAAACCTGGCAGCCTACTGGTTTATGCTCTAGCTCCTTCCTTGCCAATCAAATTTTTTTTTATTAGAAGGCTATCAGAGAACACCAACAGCAAACCACATAGCCTCAACACAATGTCGCAATCCCTCATTGACAGAGAAGAGAGGGAGGAGGTGGCAGACCATGTACTACTTGAAAGTTTTGTAAGCCTTGAGTATGGAGCATCAAAACAAGTTTTGACCAATGGCCTAGGAAAACAAGGACCACCAACAACTATGATCCACTTCGGAAAACAGTCAAAGCTGCTAAAGTGGATACAATCATCTCCCAGTGGTCGACTTCTTCGATGGCTGAAAAGCCATCTACCCCTAATCAGGAAACATCCGATGTGGAGGCGACTAGGCAGTACACATTTATGACCAACATCACCCTCCACGATTTTCTACTGCAGGGAGGTACTTATAAAGTGCCCAAGAAAAGACCTATGTTGTCTTCTAACCGGGGCAATGGTTCGTGGGAAGCCGGCAATGCTCCAGTCCCCACTAATCTACATAAGTATACGTCAACATGTACGAAAGAGCAGTTTAACTGTACAGTCGAGAGTAACAACCATAAGCCCTCCCAGGGAATTGACGTGAATATGATGGCAGAGCTAACGTTCACATTGGCCCCCTTCATGAAATTGCATGAAAGCCTCAGCGACCAACTAAAAACAACACCACAGTTTTAGCGATGCTACACTCTAAAATCCTGTTTATGGAAGGCTTTATAACAGTTTTGCAAGCAAATCTGGACAACAATGTGAAGCAAACAGCAAACATACTGCATAGTATTATGGACCCTATCATCATGGCAAAACACAAATGCAGATTAGAAAGATCCACGCTACATTTGGGGCATCTGCTAGATGGCTCCCTAAACATCACCTGTGAACTTCCAACCTCTCCTAGTAAAGGTTTGCATTCTAGTATACTCCAGCAATCTAATTCAACGTCAAACAACAAATCAAGTACATTGACAAGGGCCCACGTCAACTTGACCAACGAAAGAGTGGGCATTACCTCATGTACAAAAAAGTCAGTTAAGAAAGTAAAATTCCCAAACAGGGTATGAACGCTGGTGGAGGTTCAACAGAACTTGACCTGAATGCAAGCAGAAATGTGATTGATCTTGCCAAACCCAGTTATTTGGCCACCTATGTGGGTCAACTAAACACAGCTGTGAACAACAAAACCCAAGACACATCGGAACCATCTACCAACGAGGAACCGACAGCCTTACAGGAATACAAAATGTTATCAATGTCACACAAAGGAAAACATAACAGTGGCAACCTAGCCAAAGTGACTTACAAAGTTAGTGTTGGAAAGAATCTCACGTTGGGGAAAAGAAAGCAAGCTAAAGAAACCCTCAGAAAAAAATCAAAAAACGTTATTGATCTCCCCAAAGTTCGATCAAATGAGAATACATTGTTTATTAGAAATGTATCATTGCCTGCTGCCAAAGAACCTCAGCCAACAGCTCCAACTCCATTTGAAAGAAAATCAGTAATAGGAGCCGGATCCACTGATGGTGCATCTCTCCTTCTGGCAGTTGACACGCTGTCTTCTTTAGATTCATGTATGGGTGTCGAAGAGAATCTATTAAATATCTCCATCTATACAATGTCGACCCCAGATGAGACGGAAATGGATGTTAGTGTAATCACTGAATGCGAAGGAATGCCCCAGCTGCCTGGCCACCCTGATGCTCTTGAGTCTGTGACTGCTTTGTCCGGTGAGCAAGCTCCAGTCAGAGGTGGAAGAATGCTGCATTAATACAAGATTACTGGATCCGCCAGAAGTTGCTGCCTCTCAACTATCATCTCAGGACCACGAGGAACGTAAATCTTGTTCAAACAAATCTGCCCAGCCCTTTAAGACTCTGCAAGTTACAAATCAAACATCTAGATTGCGTGTACAAAGGGACAGACATAGAAGCCATAACAGAAAAAGAGCAGCAAGAGTATAGGTCCTTCTTGCTTGCCAACTCCTTGACTCGCCATAGGCCAGTTTCACCTGACCAATTGGGATCCAGACTTGTCACTGTTAGTCATCTGCCTGCAAGAGGAAAAGGGCAAGGGGACCCTTCCAATCAGACACATCGTACAACTATAGCTTGCTCTCCACAGGAACCTAAAAGGACAAGTGTTTTTTTTCTAGAAGGTGAAAATCCTAAGAGGCCATCCCTCAACAGCAGGATGATTTCTAGAATTCACCCCCAGGTGCATACCGGCAGGCTATTGACGCGGCCTCCTGGAGAACTTGAACTCCTGCTTGAACAGATGCTTTAGATCAAAGGTGGCTTGACAATAAAAAGAGCAAATGCCATTAGATTGCTACACCACATCCCCAATCTCAGACTAATCACCACAAATGATTTGAGGATAATAGACTTACCAGAGGAAGATCGACTTGACATGGTGTTTATCTACCTACCATCTAACTTTGTCAAAAAACAACTACTTGACGAGGACCCTGATCTACTAAAAATGGGCTTTGACTTAAGAGAGTTAACCCTAAGTGATGAGGAAGGTCGTCCTGGAGTCAAAAGAACTTCTCACATGGATGCTGCAGAGGAAGTGGTTAAAAGCATGGGCCCAGAGGTCCAGCACAAACAACCTAATAGGTCTTGGAA
The DNA here is from genome assembly GCF_040938575.1 of Ambystoma mexicanum. Lineage (NCBI taxonomy): Eukaryota > Metazoa > Chordata > Amphibia > Caudata > Ambystomatidae > Ambystoma > Ambystoma mexicanum. The sequence continues at coordinate 240,105,933 of NC_090940.1, read as the reverse complement.
TAATTATCCTAATTCTGGAGGAAGACCAAACAAACATATTTTAACTGTCACCTACACAGTGATAGCTCTGTAGCAACTTATGTCAGCAACAAGGACAAGGCATCTAGAAGAGCCCAACATGACGTAGAGGACTGGAGTTGGTTGGCTGACTCTCTGCCCGTGGACAAATCCTGATCATAATATGGCAAGCAACAAGAACTTAAAGATCTGATTATAGGGAGCTGGAAAACAAGAGAGTTTGGGCATTTGTTTGGCTCCCGACTCCTATACGAGGATCTGCCTCCAGGAAACTTGGATGACGAACCCTCCCATCTTGCCTGGTTTTTTACGATTCACATTAAACCAGCCATCAAGAGTCTGAGGGGTCGACCAATGTCTGGTCTGTTAATAGCTATAAAGCTTGAGGCAAACTTGCAAGTTTTGTCCTCAGAGAATCCAAGCCCTTACATCGAGGATCTCACTATTAGAGTGGGTGGGACAAACCCGAGTAATTCGACAATACTGATTGTCTTCAATCTATACTGGAACCCATTGGGTAGAGAGGCCGCCTCCTTTCTAGTAACTATCACTGACCTTCTAGACATCAAAAGAGAAAAGTGGCAGGACCACTATTTAATACTCTGCGGGGACCTTAACATCTATGCTTCAATCAAAGTAGAAGCCTTATCACTACCTCAAATCTGACAGCAGCTGAAGCTGAATTGAGGGGCCTCACATGGCATAATGAACTTTCGTAAGGAACATCAAGATTTTTAATGGATGTACAGAGGGCGACTGCCTGGCTAGAGCAACTTGAGGAAACAGATTGGGTGAAAAGACCCTAGACATTTTTTTTTGTCTCGCACAGTTTTCTCCCTTGTGTGAAGCACTTAACAGTTCTGGAAACATCTAAGAATGATCATAACATGCTAAAATGTACATGTATAGCTTTCACCAATCAGCTGACTAGACATCTCTCAACAGCCCTCGAGCTCGCCCCAGGAAAGAATCGCTTACGCATCCATCCGGCGAGAATCAAGCAAATGACTAATAGACTCAAAATCATAGTGTGCTATGATATGGATGCGACCCCTGAGCAAGCTTTGAATTACCCACAGCTATTGATAGAGTTCAAGGAAGTGAGACGACCGGGCATCAAATCTACTTTCATCCCAATACATACAATTGATGCAGCTGTGGCAAAGAAGAAAAAGTTCCTCAACGGCGAACTCAGACATATCAAAAAGGTGGATTCGGACGAAGCAACGACACTCTGTAAGAAACTTAAACATTCTTATTGGAACTGGATAAAATCAAGAAAACACATTATGATGCAGCAAGACGCAGAAAAAATTGTTAAATGCATTGCATCAAAAAATATGTGTCAAATTTGGCTGATGATTAACAGAATGAACACACCGCAGGATGCATTATTGACTAACTCTGTTTCGCCTAGCGCCTGGACGGACCATTATTCAGCTCTTTTCAGGTCAAAGACAAAGTGCAGACGACAAACTTCCCTTCAGGCTTGTTCGATGGTCCTTTAACACCACCAGAGATGACAACTTACATCTGATTAACAAACTAGTAACTCTAGATCACCTGGCCCGACGGCATGTCAAATGCTATGCTCAAAAATCATCCGCAGCTTTGGGTATCATTCCTGTGTGTCTTGTTTAATTACATCAACAAACCAAGAAAAGTCCCAATTTCGTGGAAAACGCTGGTCATAGTTCTGATATTTAAAAAGAGCGATCAGTGAGCCCCTACCAACTACAGGCCTATAGCGATATTGGACTTTGCAGGAAAGATCTTCGCAGCCTTTCTCCTGAAGTGCCTGTAAATCTGGAGCAAGACCTCTGGACTCTACAACATGCGACTATTGGCTTTGTGAAAGGCATAGGCACCACCTTGAATGTCTTCTTAATAAATTTCTTGAAAGCCATCTGAAAGCCAAGAAAAACACTAAAACCTACTTGACATTCATAGACTTGGCCCAGGCTTTTGACACAGTCGAATGTGCAAATTGCTCGTTAGACATTCTGGAAGCCATAAAAGATCTGTACATCAAGACTTCTTTAAGGGTCAGACTGGACACCAAGGGTCTGCATTCGGACCCAATTAGAACGGTATTACCCAAATTGTTTGAACACAATTGTTTGAATGACCTAATTGACCGAAAGTCAAGGGTCCGAATTGAACTTTGCACAATTGACCGCACATATATATATTGGTTTGGTTATATATATATATATATATATATATATATATATATATATATATATATATATATATATATATATATATATATATATATATATATATACAATTGACCTTGACAATTCGGTCAATTGTGCAAAGGTCAATTGTGATTCGAACAATTGTAGTTCAAACAATTTGTATACAACCATTAGAACAACGAAAGTGCTGACGCAGGGCTTGTCTCTAGCCCCAATGCTATTTAACTTCTTAATTTCGGATGGCGGCAACACTTTGATGGAATCAAGAAGTTCTCCTCCCAAACTGGGTGGTGAGCATTTGGATAGACTCTTGTATGCAGACGACCTGGTCCTTATAGACCAAACCCTGATAGATTTACAGTGGCAACCTGATGCTCTCCAAACATATGTGGGCGAAAATGGCCTTAAGATCAATGCAAAGAAATCACAGCTACTCATATTGGAAGCATCGACCGGAAGAAAAAGCCACAAGCTCTCCTGGTTCCTGAATGACAAGTAACTAGTGAAAGTAAGCTCATTTACGTATTTATGAATGTGTGTGAACATCAGCAATGAAGCCCTAAGAGAGGCTATCTCACAAAGCAAGGTTAAAACCTTTGCAGGCCAGGCACAGATTATTTCAAACAGATACTGTAAGTTCACCATCAGTCCACTACTGGCATTTTACCGCATGGAGGTAGTCCCTATCCTCACATATGGAGCAAAGGCGTTCTTTGCTCTTCCGGCTTAAATCTGGCAGCTCTTGGAGGGCCTGTTCTGGAAGAAAGTGCTGCACCTACCAATAAGTATACAAATTCAAGTTACAAGAACAGCGCTAGGCCTGACCTCCATGGATGCCATGGTTGTTCGGAAATCACTCAGCTTGTATCGCATATGTATTGATCCCAAACCACTGCTGAGTTTCAAGATGGTGCAAGAAGCTATTTTTGAAGGTTTGGGCGGCACGTTGTGGGAATGGAAGCTTATCTGCACGACAATCCTTGAGAGCCTTGGGGTTTCCGAAGTCTCAATGGTTACCAACTCTACCAGTGTGATACACAAGCTCTGGGTGCAAGATTTGATTGGCACCCAAGATGAAAGATATGGTTTCCTACTCTATGGGACAAGGCAACTTGAAACACATGCCTTAAACGTGCTACCTAAATACCATGTGAAATTTCCAAGCCCCTATTGTTACGGTTCAGGGCTCTGCGGTAACCCGAGGATTGAAAGGGTTAACCCGTCGGACACGGCGTAATCCATCTGTTGGACCTGGTTTTCATCTAGGACATAGAATCCGGCGCTTTTCAGCACCATTCTATAGGCAGTGGAGGCTGCCGTGGAAACGGGCTATTTCTGCAGCTGTTACTGGCTGCAATACTAAAAGGACTACATGTCCCAGCATTCCCGCTCCATTCCTGGATGCCACCAATGGGAAACCGAAGCCTCCTTCTGAATCCTTCATTGCACAGCAAGACGAGCCGAACGCTGCTTCCTATTGAAGTTGTTCCCACTTTGTTACCGAAGTTTCATCTTGCCTACTTCTGGTTCCAACCTTCTTTTCTCCTAACAGACTACCTTTCGGATTTCCCTTGGCTTGACCTTACTGCTTGTGTACCAGATCCCTGCACTTTTAAACGGACTGCCTCGAACTGCCCTTTGTTTTGGTTCATTCTTCTGTGTACCAGACCCCTGCACGTTTAAACGGACTGCCTCGAACTGCCCTTTGTTCTGGTTCATCCATTTGTGTACCGGACCCCTGCATGTTTAAACGGACTGCATCGAACTGCCCTTTGTTCTGGTTCATCCACCTGTGTACCGGACCCTTGCACGCCTAGTGGACTGCCTTGAATGATTACCGCAAGTATTTCTTGCTCTTTCATTTTCTACTTTAAAGTTGCCAGACTGCACAGTATTTGCTTTTGTTACAATTACCAGTTGCACGTTACCTACTCCCCGCACCCTGCCTTGTGAGAAGACTGTTACATCCCCTGCTTAAGGATTCCGTGGACACTCCTTCTACTCTGCTCTTATTTCTCGAGGAAGACGTCCAATAAAAGTGCACTCCGGGACGCTTTGCATTATCGTGCACCATCCCGACTCCAGTGCGTCCCTCGTTTCGTCGGGATAGTCCCTCTACTAATCTTCCCATTTTTTTATTTTATCCTATTCTTTGTTGGACTTATTAGTGACTTCTTAATTAATTCCACTGGTAAGAACTTCCCTTCTCTACATTCTTTTTTCTTTATCTCAAAGAATGCCCATCATCCTCTAGTGATCTGCTAGTTACAGGGTTGTTCTTCCTTTTAGGTATCGGGGTAGGGGTTGTCAGAAAATAATCATCACCATAATTCAGTTATATCTATACCTTCATAAAGATCTAATTCCTCTGTACTATTATTATACAACTAAAAAGTGTTACTTTTCTTTTGCAGTTGGTGATTTTAGCGGGTGTGCTATCCGCTCTTTTAAGTGATCGGCCTCCTTGACTGTTACCTATTGGTTGGGGGGCATATCATTGAAAAGAGTTTATTCCCTCAACAGAGAGGAGACCCCGGTTTAGGTCTAACTGGGGTTCTACAATCAAATCAGGTCCGGGCCGTCTTGAGTTCCTCCGGGAGTAGGCATCCGGTGAGTGACAGAATAGGAAGCCATGGAAGGGGCAGACCCCTTGGCTACGCTGACACAGCTGGTGGCCGACCTCCGGGCCGATATGATTGCTGCAAATGACGCTATGCATCATCGGATGGAGGCTTTGCACGAATTGGCAAGCTCTCGTTCTGCGGGACCCGACGTCTCGGGGGCTTCGGCTTCTGGGTCAGGCATTCCTTTTCCAGGTCGTGATCAAACTCAGGTGCTTATGGCCACCCAATTCCCGTTGGCACCCCCGGAATGTTTTTCTGGAGATCCGAAGCAGTATCGGACGTTCATAAATCAATGCAAACTGCACTTTTTGTGCCGCCCGACAGTGTTCCCGAATTCTACCATTAAGGCCGCATTTGTCCTGTCCCTTTTAGGGGGTACAGCGCCGCTTGGGGGAATCCACTGTTAGAAACTAACAGCTATTTGCTGTATGATTGTAATGCTCTCATTACCACAATGAACAGGGTATTCGACACCCGTTACAAGTCTCAGGCGACTGATTTGGAGTTTTTGAGTTTACGTCAGGGTTCCTCCTCTCTGTTCTCCTATTTAACCCGCTTCAATCAGCTTGCTGCTGAGACGGATTGGCCGGAGGAGAAAAAATCATCCGTTTTTCTATAAGGGGCTATCTGATGAACTCAAAGACACTCTGGCAACTGTCCCTGTGGTACCTACCGCCTATGGGGAACTGTTAGATCTAGTTCTTCAGATTGATGCTCGTAGAGCAGAACGTAAAGGAGAGAAAAGACATGTGCCGCCCAACCTTCCAGCTCTGGACTCTGTCCCTAGGGTTTCATCTCCAGAACCAATGCAGGTAGGAGCTATCAGAGGCCCTTTAACTCCAGCCCAACGTGAATATCGCAGATCGCACAATCTATGCATGTATTGCGGTTCAGCGGAACACGTTCTCAAGGACTGTCCTAAAAAGCCTATCAAGAAGGTGGGAAACGCTCGACCCCGGCAGTAGATGGAGTCCATCTGCCGGGTGTTTCTTCTTCGGACTCCTCCATTGGCAATATTTCTTCAGCTACGCCAATTGGGCTCCCAGTTGTTTTTTCTCCTTTGCCTGACAAATCTTTTAGTGCTTTGGCTATTATCGATTCTGGGGCTACCGGAAATTACATGGACATGGACTATGCCATCACTAACGGTGTTCCAGTCCTGACTAAGGAACGACCAGAGGCGGTCCATGCAGTCGATGGTACGTCTCTGGTTTCTGGTATAGTCACACAAAGTACCTCCTTGATCCGTATGCAAACCAAGGAGGGTCATACAGAGACCCTATCCTTTGATTTAATCAAGGCACCCCAATTCAGAGTGATCCTAGGTATCCCTTGGTTGCAGCTTCACAATCCGGCTATTGATTGGTCCAATATAACCGTGCAATTTCCCTCACAGGTCTGTAATGAGTCCTGTTTCGGGGACACAGTAGTTACACCGGCATCGTCCTCATGTGCCATGGTGGCTTCAATGGCTCTCATTGGAGCTATTTCTAACCATACAGATCTACAGATCCCGGAAGAGTACTCTTCATTCAGGGATGTCTTTGATAAGAGGGCGTCTGACCATTTGCCCCCTCACCGCCCATATGATTGCCCGATTGATCTAGTCCCTGGGGCTAAAATTCCATCTGGCAGAGTGTACTCCCTCACGGTCCCTGAGGATGAAGTCCTCAAAGAATACATATAGAAAGCATTGGCCATGGGATTCATCAGACAATCCAAGTCCCCTGCTGCCTCCCCCCTCTTCTTCGTTCCTAAAAAGGAGGGTGACCTTCGCCCCTGTATTGACTACCGGGCCCTAAACGCGGTGATGGTGAAGAACCAATACCCGCTCCCACTCATCTGCGTCCTCTTAGACCAATTGGGATCCTCTGCCATTTATTCCAAACTGGACATGCGTGGTGCATATAACCTTGTGCGCATGAGGAAGGGGGATGAATGGAAGACCGCTTTCAAGACGCGGTATGGCCTTTTGAGTATCTTGTCATGCCCTTCGGGCTATGTAATGCCCCGGCCACCTTTCAGGCCTTTATGAATGATATTTTTCATGACTATCTGGACCAATTTATGGTGCTCTACCTGGATGATATACTAATTTACTCACCTACTAAGGAGGCGCACGTTGACCATGTCCACTTAGTGTTACAGAGACTCCGGGATAACCATCTCTTTGTGAAAGCAGAGAAATGTGTGTTCCATTCTACAGCTGTCGAATTTCTGGGTTATGATCTTACCGATCAGGGAATCCGGATGAGCCAGTCCAAGGTCAAAGCTATCCTGCAGTGGCCAGTTACTGGATCCGTTAAAGCTCTCCAGTCATTTCTGGGCTTTTCTAACTTTTATAGGCGGTTCATTCATTCTTTCTCCGCCCTCTCAGCCCCTCTTACCGCCTTAACTAGCACTAAAAGTTCCTTTCAGTGGACCTCGGAAGCTCAGACGGCATTCAACGCCTTGAAAGCTGTCTTATCGTCTGCACCCGTCTTACAACATCCAGTCCCGCTCCTGCCTTTCTTGGTAGAGGCAGATGCCTCCGGTTCTGCTATTGGGGCCGTATTGTCACAACGCTGCCCTGAGTCTGGTGAAGTGCACCCTGTCGCTTATTTTTCCAGGAAACTGACCACTTACGAAATGAACTACCCGATCACGGAACGTGAACTATTGGCTATCAAAGAAGCCTTCTCAGAGTGGCGACATCATCTGTTAGGGGCTCGTCATCCTGTGACGGTGTTTTCTGATCATCGAAGTCTGCTAGCGTTCAAGTCCATGAAATGCCTTTCGGCCCGACAAGCGCGCTGGCACCTTTTCTTTTCTCAGTTTGACTTTCACATTACTTATCGCCCGGCTCGTCTCAATACGTGTGCCGATGCTCTATCATGCCTGTTTACGGGGACTAAAGACACCACTACTCCCCCTAGTCTCTTGTTGCCTTGTCGAGTAGTGTGCGGTTGTACACCACGACCCGTCCTACATTCCATTATTTCAGATTGGGTCTCTGCGCATCCGGAGGAATGTGCATCTCTTCACCTGGATGTGGTACATGGCCTTCCTTACATCCAGGGGCATCTATTTATTCCTCCGGGAGAAGCAAGGCAACGGCACTCGCCTGGTCCGATGACTCTCTGTTGGCTGCCCATCCAGGACAACAAAAAACCCTGGACTCTCTACGTCGCTGGGCTTGGTGGCCCTCTATGTCCAGAGATGTGATGGATTATTTGATATCATGGTCAGTTTGTGCTCAATGTAAAGCTTCCCGTTCCAAGCCGGTCAGCTTGTTGCAACCCTTACCTATCCCTCACAAGCCCTGGTACATGGTCTCCATGGATTTTATAGTGGAACTCCCTCCGGTAGGAGGTATGGACACTATTTGGGTAGTGATTGACTATTTTACCAAGATGGCTATTTTTATACCTTGTGCAGGGCTTCCGTCAGCTTCCAAATTGGCTGATCTCTTTTTGAGGAATGTTTTTCGTCTTTTTGGATTACCAGCGATCATTGTATCCGATCGTGGTCCCTAATTTATGGCACGCTTCTGGAAGGCCATGACGAAGTCTTTGCATATTGATGCCAGATATAGCTCGGCTTATCATCCACAAACTGATGGGCAAACCGAGAGGGTTAACGCTACACTAGAACAGTATTTACGGTGCCTCTCTCTGCATTATCAGAAGTCTTGGGTGTCACTACTGCCGCCTGCAGAGTTCGCATACAATAACTCTATTCATTCTGCTTCAGGGGTTTCCCCGTTTTTTGCCTTATATGGTCAACACCCGCGTTAATTGCCTCTGGATCCTACCCTTCCTATTGACAACCCAGCGCAAGGGCCTGCCTTCGGGACATGGACACAATTCATCGGGATGTGCGCCTGCATCTGCTTCAAGCACAGGTCCGGGCAAAAAGGTTCGCTGATCACCATCGCCTTCCAACCTCTGATTATCGAGTTGGTTCCAAGGCCTGGCTCGCTGCCCGTCATCTCAAGATTCCGGGCAAGCGTTTTCTTTTTCCACGTTTTGTTGGTCCATTCCCTATCACTGCTGTTATTAACCCGGTTGCTGTGCGACTGCGTCTTCCTACTACTTGGAAGATCCACCCGGTTTTCCACGTATCCCTGTTGAAGCCTTGTTCTGCTTCTGTCCGTCTTCCCGTGGGCCCGTCCCCAGTTACTTCTGTAGGGGATGATGAATTCGAAGTGGCGGACATTATGGGCTTTCGAATGCGTCGAGGTCGGCCTTTTTATTTGGTCGATTGGAAGGGGTACGGTCCCGAGGTTCGCACCTGGGAGCCGTTGGATAACATTCATTCTCCTTTGCTACTGCGCCGCTTCCACGCCCGCAGAGGGTTGCCGCCGCCTTTGGGGGTGGATGCTGTTACGGTTCAGGGCTCTGCGGTATCCCGAGGATTGAAAGGGTTAACCCGCCGGACACGGCGTAATCCATCTGTTGGACCTGGTTTTCATCTAGGACATAGAATCCGGCGCTTTTCAGCACCATTCGATAGGCAGTGGAGGCTGCCGTGGAAACGGGCTATTTCTGCAGCTGTTACTGGCTGCAATACTAAAAGGACTACATGTCCCAGCATTCCCGCTCCATTCCTGGATGCCACCAATGGGAAACCGAAGCCTCCTTCTGAATCCTTCATTGCACAGCAAGACAAGCCGAACGCTGCTTCCTATTGAAGTTGTTCCCACTTTGTTACCGAAGTTTCGTCTTGCCTACTTCTGGTTCCGACCTTCTTTTCTCCTAACGGACTGCCTTTCGGATTTCCCTTGGCTTGACCTTACTGCTTGTGTACCAGATCCCTGCACTTTTAAACGGACTGCCTCGAACTGCCCTTTGTTTTGGTTCATTCTTCTGTGTACCAGACCCCTGCACGTTTAAACGGACTGCCTCAAACTGCCCTTTGTTCTGGTTCATCCACCTGTGTACCGGACCCCTGCACGCCTAGCGGACTGCCTTGAATGATTACCGCACGTATTTCTTGCTCTTTCATTTTCTACTTTAAAGTTGCCAGACTGCACAGTATTTGCTTTTGTTACAATTACCAGTTGCACGTTACCTACTCCCCGCACCCTGCCTTGTGAGAAGACTGTTACATCCCCTGCTTAAGGATTCCGTGGACACTCCTTCTACTCTGCTCTTATTTCTCGAGGAAGACGTCCAATACAAGTGCACTCCGGGACGCTTTGCATCATCGTGCACCATCCCGACTCCAGTGCGTCCCTCGTTTCGTCGGGATAGTCCCTCTACTAATCTTCCCATTTTTTTATTTTATCCTATTCTTTGTTGGACTTATTAGTGACTTCTTAATTAATTCCACTGGTAAGAACTTCCCTTCTCTACATTCTTTTTTCTTTATCTCAAAGAATGCCCATCATCCTCTAGTGATCTGCTAGTTACAGGGTTGTTCTTCCTTTTAGGTATCGGGGTAGGGGTTGTCAGAAAATAATCATCACCATAGTTCAGGTATATCTATACCTTCATAAAGATCTAATTCCTCTGTACTATTATTATACAACTAAACAGTGTTACTTTTCTTTTGCAGTTGGTGATCTTAGCGGGTGTGCTATCCGCTCTTTTAAGTGATCGGCCTCCTTGACTGTTACCTAACGGTGGGGGGGCATATCATTGAAAAGAGTTTATTCCCTCAACAGAGAGGAGACCGCAGTTTAGGTCTAACCGGGATTCTACAATCAAATCAGGTCCGGGACGTCTTGAGTTCCTCCGGGAGTAGGCATCCGGTGAGTGACACCTATCATCGAGCACAGTTCATGCACATTAGACTCAGTCTTTACCCAACTTGAGAGGTGTTGAGCGCCAGATCTACCCGGTCTGATGCAGAGCCAACTTGTCGATTGTGCCCTCAATCGGGTTTGAAGGAAACTCTACAACACTTGGTTCTCTTTTGTCCAGGACTTACTGATACAAGGATCAAATGGCTTGTAAAATTCATTATAGAGCTAGCGTGGCTTTCTACTGATGAGTGGTGGAAAATTATGTCACAAGGGGAAAGACTATCAATAACAATAGACCAGATACTTTTTCTAAAGGAATCTTTTGCACTAATAGAAAACCTTTGACTTAATTGATTGCATAATGGACTTTGAAACTGTTCTGCACTTGGAGTGGGGGGAGTAATCCCTAAAGGATATTGGATGTAAATGATAAAAGTTTTTGTTTCTTAAAATTGTATATCAATAAATAAATAAATTAATTTAAAAAAATTAGAGTGGAGATTATCAAGCAATCTGTGGACCACAGAACGACTAGTGAAACATTGGGGCTGCAGCAGAAAGCAGAGGTTTAGACACTGAGAAAGCTTTTACCTGTAATGTTTAAGCAAATACAACTCCATTATTCGTTTGACCTACATGACTACCCTTTCCACTTTGGCAGCAGCCTTTGATGATGCTAAGTCCAACATTTCCACCAACCTGAATTCCCCTTTCCACTTTCATCCTCACAAATTCTCTACTATTCTTCAAGCCATGTTGGCCTGTCTCCATTGCACTTCCATCTCCTCATCTCTGGATGCTGATGACTTTGCCCTCTACCTCTCTTGCAAGTTCTCCAAACTCCAAGACATCCTAACTGCCCTACTCTTTCTCTTCAATCTTTATCTGCCGTTGTCTCTCACCTTCTCACTCTGGCTTGCCCAGCCTTCGGTTCTTTTCCTCTGCCTCCCTTGCTAAAGTTGAGCCAATTCCCAAAAACAATTTTTTTTCTTGTCTCCATTACAATCTTTTTGTTCCTGAGACAGTAAAGTCTGACTTCTTACATTTGACTATACCTTTCCATGCTTTTCAACCTTTCTTTAGAATCTTCACTGCCTTTTAATAAAAATTCTATGCTACCCATCATTAAAAAGTCCTTAGCAGGTTCCAATAATGCGGCAGATTTTAAACATGTCACCCTATTTCCCTACCACTTCAAACTCACAGAAGCAAACAATCTCTGTGACCCTTTCCAGTCCATCGTTCGAGGCCTCTGCACCACAAAAACAGAATTGGCCCTTAAATTAAATGTCTTAACCACCACGTACCACTTCTATCTGCATCCTTCTCAAAATCTCTACTACCTTTTTATATGGATGGCCATCAGTATCTTCTAAGAATCCTCTCTGTTATTGCCATCCAAGACACTGCACTTGCCTAGTTTCCATTCTACCTCTCTGACAAATCTCTCTTCATCTCCCTGCGGGGAGGCCTTATCTGCAGCCTGGGAGAAAACTTGAAAACCATTCATAGAAAAGATGGATGAGTACATGGTCTCTTGGAACAAATATATATCGAACACCCCTATTGGAGATCTTCGGTCAGTCAACTATAGCAAATTGTTGAAGCCACTGCAGTTCCAAGAGAGGAACCTACGAGAATCATTGTTAAAGATTTGTCTGGGCTTCTCTCAGCATAACCTTCTTACAGATGGCCTCTAAGAACCAAACCCATTCCATTGTTATACCCTTTAGTTGTTTAATGCCCCCAAAAGAGTTAACTGCAGAGGTAACAGGTAATTCCGTAGTCCCTTATGGATTTGTGAGCATCATACTCATTACTTTCATTGCATTCCAAAACAAAATGATTTATTTGACCTTGATTTACAAAATGTATCACGTCAAAGCCCCTGGATCTCATAATGTCTGATTGCTCCCACGCCGGTTTTGCTACCAAATGTGCTATCAGTCGATTAAGGCCACAGTCAGGGATCACAATGATATCAATGTCTTCAGAATGTAGTGATCTCAAGGCTGGAATCTATGCAAAAATAGACAGAAGCTTGGAGCGATTCAACTGTATGGGTCCATTAACGTGTATGAAATTCTCAAGCCCAATGCAAGTATCATAATGTAATGATTGCTTCAGAGCCCCTACACCACGCCCCTCAGTCTGAGAGTCTTCAAACACACTTTTCCTTTTTTTTTATTTTAAATTTAGCTTTATTGGTTTTGCGAGAAACAAAAAGAAGCAAACAGTATTCAAACAAGATCATACGTCTACCAGAGGTACAAGTTGAACAAACGGTGCATAGTAAAACAGTATACTAGAATCTCTTGGTAGTGCGACAGTCCCGATTGTCTGGAAGTGTCCCATTGACTGTTCGCCAAAACCCACTCCCATCCCTCCCCCCCCACTTGGGTTGGTGTATTTCACGAGTACAATAGTTTGACAAAAGTATTAGTATCATATGATTGACACAGTGTCACATCCGATAGCACCATGGTCGCTGGAAATGAGAGTCTCATCCTTTGTAGTGTTCCTTAGGTGTAGCATCATTCGGTCAGGTTTTTGGGGGTTCCTCTGGTTGGGAGTCGTAAGTAGGTGTGATATATGTATTCTTGAAGTCCATCCATAGAGTTTCGCATTTCACCGATTTATTGTGCAGGGAGGCAGTGATTGTTTCCATCACATAAATGCTCGTGGCCAATTTAATCCACTCGGTCTTACCTGGAACCTGAGGGGATTTCCACTTGGTCGCTATTAGGGCCCTCGCAGCCAGTAATAGCTGGGGAGCCAGGCCTTTGACCCGAAACCAATCCTCCTCGACTCTTTCAAGGCCAAACAGAACAAGGTGTGGGTCAAGCTCTCTATGGATGTCATCCACTTCTTTGATCCATCCCAGGACTTCAGTCCAAAACACTTTGATGTGCGGACAGCTCCACCACATGTGCCAGTAGTTGGCAGTGTCTCCGCAGTTTCTCCAGCACTTTGGGCTCATGGACTGGGACATTTTGGAGAGTCGAAGCGGATCGTATTGCCATCTGTGTAGGAGTTTTATTGCATGCAGCTTATACTGGTTGGATATGGAGGATTTAGGCGCAGCTCTGCACATTAAGTCCCATTGTTCGGGAAGTATCTCTTCGCCGAGGTCTTTTTCCCATCTGGCCCTAAGGGGTTCCGTAGTCCCACCGCCTGCTTCCAATAGCGTTTGATACATTATTGAGATAAGGCCTTTCATTTCTGTTCTAGAGTCTAGGAGTTTCTCAAAGGCGGTAAGATCTCTTCTCAGTTTTTCTCTCCATTCGGTTCTTGTTAACACCCCTTTTAGCTGGATGAAGTGGAATGTCGATAGAGTACCTATCCCCAGTGCCGTTGTAAGGTCAGGTAGTGTGATAAACGCATCCTTTCTCTGGAGTTGTCCCACCCTCTCCAGGCCTGCCTCGTACCATGACTGGAACCGGTCTAGGTTCGGGATTTGGTCATTTATGCCAGGAGACCACAAGTGACTGAGCGGGGATGGGCAGGTGGTAACTTCTCGCATCTCTTTCCCAGTGCGCCATATAGCCCATATGGTGGTTAGTATGGGGTGGTGCTTAATTCTCTTCTGGACCCGTTGGTATGGTGACCACAGCCACTCTGCCACTGTGGCGGGGGACAAGTAGTGGTTGTCCATCTGGACCCATTGCAGGTGTTTGTGGTCCCTGAAGTGTTGAATTAGGACACGCAACTGAGTGGCATTGTAGTATTTTCTCAGATCGGGAAGACCTAATCCTCCCCTATCCTTGGGGAGAATAAGTGTGTCATAAGAGATCCTCGGTCTTTTTCCCTGCCAGAGGAACCGCAGCATGATCTTTCGGGCATCCACGAAGAACTTTTGGGGTATCTCTATCGGTAACATCTGAAAGGGGTAGAGGAAACGGGGGAGGCACACCATCTTGACGGCATTGATGCGCCCCAGCCAAGAGATCGTCAGTTTGCTCCATTTCTCAAGGTCTCTCTCGAAGCTTCGAAGGAGCGGGGGGAAGTTAGCCTCATAGAGGTCGTCTAGGGTTTTGGTGATCTGTATGCCCAAGTATCGTAATGTCGTGTGTTCTACCTTGAGCCCTAAGGGGAGGAACTTGGTGTCATTATCATCTGGGGTACCTTGGAGCGGAAAGAGTATGGATTTGGACATGTTTACTTTAAACCCAGAGAACCGGCCATATTCTTCTATTAGAGTTAGGGCATGGGGGATGGAGGTCATAGGTTTAGTTAGGTGTAGAAGGATATCATCAGCGTACAACCCTGCCTTGTATTCCGTCCCTCCCAGCCGTATTCCCTCTATTCGGGGGTCGTTCCTTATTTTTTGGGCTAAGGGCTCCAGGGAAAGTGCAAACAGGATCGCGGAGAGTGGGAATCCCTGTCTGGTCCCCAGTTGAAATTCAAACCATCTGGAATGTTCCCCGTTCACAAATATTGATGCTTTGGGAGAGGTGTATATTGCTCGTACCCCATCACGGAATTTAGAGCCTATCCCTACTTTCTGGAGTACTGCACCTAGGAAATCCCATTCCACCCTATCGAAGGCTTTTTCTGCGTCAATCGATAGGAGGGCCGGATCATCTGGTATACTGTGCCCCACGTGGACAAGGTGTAGAGTTTTACGCATGGTGTTGGCGCCCTGCCTCCCAAGGATAAATCCCACCTGGTCAGGGTGGACCAGATTGGGCATTAAAGTTTCCAGTCTGGCTGCCAATACTCGTGCGTAAATCTTCGCATCGAGGTTAAGGAGGGAAATGGGGCAGTATGACCCTCATAATTTGGGATCTCTACCCTCTTTAGGGATGACAGTTATGAGGGCTTTCTTAAAGGAATCTGGTGCGATCCCAGAACTCATTATCTCATTAAAGAGTTCCGTGAGAAAGGGTGACAGTTGCTCAGCGAAGGTCTTATAGAAGCCGGCCGTGTAACCGTCCTCGCCCGGTGACTTCCCCAGTGTAAGCCGTTTGATCGCCTCTCATGTCTCGTGTTCGGTTATTGGGCTATCGAGGAGTTCTGACTCTGTGTGTGATATTGTAGGCATAGTAATTGGGGACAGGTAAGAGGATATATCAGGATGAGCCGCAAGCAGCTCAGAGGTATATAGGTTTTCGTAAAAATTGGCGAAGCTCTTGGGTATCGAGTGGGGTGGGTGCATCGCAGGGTTGGTGGGCTCTTTTATCTCTTTCACCTTGCGTTCTTCCCTCCTTTCCCTGAGCCTGGCGGCTAAGAGTGCATCAGCCTTGTCCCCCTTCTCATAATATGTCTGTTTCAGGAATTGCAACTTCCGCACCACCTGGCCGTGTTCTAACAGCCGTAGTTCCTCTCTTTTACGTTGGTCCATGTCTAGTTTGGAGGAGTCCATCGTCGTTTTGTCTCTTATTTCCGCTTCCAGCTGGTATATTTCTTTGCAGAGCTTGTTTTCTACAATTTTACGCTCTCTTTTTTTAGAGGAGCCCTCACGTATTAATATACCTCGCCACGTGGCCTTCCCCGCTTCCCAGATCACTTGTTTGGAGACCTCCCCGTTGTCATTCGTCTTGAAATATTCTTCGATCTCGGTCTCCATTTCATTTCTGAACGCCGCGTCGGTCCAGAGGGACTCGTTGCATCGCCAGGATCCACCAGCGGCAGGCAGGTCGGCCCAGTCGACATCTGCTAGGATCATGTCATGATCTGTCCATGTTGTCGGGATAATGTTGGTATGGCTTGTTGACCTTGCAAGGTCAGGTGCGAGGAATATATAGTCTATGCGTGAGAATGTGCGATGGGGGTTCGAGTAAAAGGTGAAACCCCCTTGGTCAGGATGTTGTATTCTCCACACATCTCGTAGATCGTAAAGTTCCATCATGACTGCGAATTCAGTACGGTCCCCTCTATGCTGGGCCCGCGTGTCGGGGTTGCCTGGCTTCCAGTCAACAGATGGGTCCACCCACTGATTAAAGTCGCCTCCTATAATGAGGTGGCCTGCAGTCTCTAGTACTATTTTGGGAATCGTTCTCCGAAGGAATGCAGCTTGCCCGCTATTAGGCGAGTATATGGTAGCAATCGTGACCTGAACTCTTGCGATTTCCCCCACTAGCAGGAGGGCCCGCCCACTCACATCCGACCAGGTCTTCTCTAGCTCAAAGCCTACTCCCTTCTTGATGAGAATCCCAACCCCTCCTTTCCTGAGTGGGCCAGAGCCCCAGAATTCCATACCTCCCCGATTCCCCAGGACCGTTCGCTCCTCTCCTCTGGCAAATTTCGTCTCTTGTATGAGGAGAATGTCAATGTCGGATCTTCGGAATTCTCTGTGCACTAGCGATCTCTTAGTAGGGGAGTTCAGTCCCTTCACATTGATAGTCCCAATTCTGAGGAGACCCTTGCCCTTAGACTTCTCATGTGAGGCCATCAGCGGTTTGGAGACTAGGATCTCTCACCATCAGCGGGCAGAAAGGCAAGTGGGTACCCTGTGCCATCTTGGCTGTGATACTTTGGAGCAAACGTATTGTTATCTGTACATGTCCCAAGTGTTCGTTACCTCTCTCCCCTTTTCCCGTATTCCACCATAATTGGTGGTGCTCGCTTGAGCTTGCAAACAGGGGATGCTGCATCGGCAGCTGTTGACGGCGTCCGGGACAGACTGGATGAGAGTATGCAGTCCGTCGGCGGACCATCATTAGGGACCGTTGACCTATGGTCCCAAGCAAATTTACCATCGTAGCATAAGGGTGAGCCCCCATCTCTTCTCCCCCTCCCCCAAACATTATGCAATTTCAACAGTAATAACAACAAACATGTGAAAGTTTCAACGTTACGTGTGGCTTTCAGGTCTTTCCGCAGGAGTCCACGTCATCTCCCATTCCTGGGGGGTGCCCTGCCCGCAGCAGCACCAAAGCGGGTGATTTCGCTATGTTGCATCCTGCGTGGGAGACAGTGCCATGTGTTTTAGATATGACTGTAGCCAGCACAATTCCGACGCGGCTTCTCTTGCTTTATTATGATCGGGGGTGTTGTTGGGGCGTCTACATTTTCTCAATCCCTTTACCCTCTTGCGCCTAGGGCCCTGGAGCTCCAACTGCGATCCCAGTCGTCCATCGTCGCCGCCTTCCTTGCTCGGCGGGTCTGCACCGAGGAGATCGACGATGCAGTCTTTGATTTCGTCTTCAGAGCGTAGGACTATTTTCCTGCTGCTGTGCTCAAATGTAAGCAAGAAGGGGTATCCCCATCTATACCTTGTGCCCTGGTCCTTGAGCCATTTCGTCAGGGGGCTGCAAAGGCGTCTCAGGGCTAAAATTAACGAGGATAAATCTTGAAAGATGGTGATTTGAGCGCCTCCCAATGTGAGCGGGCCTCCAGACCTGGCCTTCTCAAGAATTCTAGCTTTGTCTTGGTATCGATGAAATCTGGCCAGAACAGACCGCGGACCGCCGGGTGGCCCACCGGCTCTTTGTATGCGTTCGGTTTTGGGCTCATCGATGTCTTCATCGGCGGTCAATATTCTAATGATGTCGTGGATGGTGTCTTTGAGATCTTTTTCAGTTTCACCTTCGCGTTCAGGAATGCCGAAAAAGCAGAGGTTATTCCTCCTTTCACTGTTTTGTAAGTCATCCATCTTGAGCCTCGCCTCGACTTCTCTTTTTTCGATGTTTCGGATCCGTACGTCCATCTGAACTTCAAGGGTGTCAATCGAGGCCTGGTTATTTTCCACACTTTCCAATCGTTCTTCGAATCTGTCCATCCTCTGAGTGATTTTGTCGATTTTGCTGCCGAGGTTGGCTCCCATGTTTTTTATTTCGTTCAATAGTGTGGCGATGTCTCCTTTGGTGGCGGCGGCACCCGCTTCCGATGGGTCTGTGGTCATTGCACCTGTAGATCCACAAGGCGGGACGTACGGTTCGTAGGCAAATCTGGCCAGTTTGTGGCGTAGGTCCATGCAACAAAATCTGGGTTAGAGGAGGCACACGCCCCTGAGCAGGGGGCCCTACCCTCTATGAGGATGCACGGGTTGTGGGATCCGTATTGTCTCCGGTCTCCAGCACTTCGTATGATGTGGGACAACTCCTCGGTTCAGCTCCGGGGGGAGTCATGGGTGTCCGCAACGCGGGCCCCTAACGTGGGGTATGTGTGGTTCTGGAGTGTGCAATTGGAGGAAGTCCAACCGACCGCTCTTATCCCTCTGGCGTAGTATGTTGTGCAGGGAGCGGCAGGGTTGGGGGTCACGCGTGTTACGCGGCACCGCCAGGCGCGGGCTCTGGTACCACAGAGTTTTGCGTAGAAGCCTCTCACTCACCCCGTGCAGCCGCCCAGTGTCCTTGGGAGTCTTTGGGCCCGCTGTCTCACGCGGGCGAGGGATCACCACCACAAGCTTGGGGCACAGATGCGCACCGCGGGTAACGCCTATCGCACGGGCCACACTATGCCAGGCTTTGCGCCCTCCGTGGCACAGCGGATAGGCACTTCTGGAACTGCCGAGTTCTCGGTCAAAACGGGTCCGATTTTTGTCGGGTTTTTTCTCAGCTGCGGGGGGGTCCGTTCAGATCACAGAATTTCGAACTTTCATGGGGGGGGTCCATCAGCGGGGGCTCATTCCGCTTATCGGGACCGCAGGGACGGAGCTCACGCAGGAGAGATACTCATCCGTGCGCCCCCTGGTGGCCAGTCTCGCACTTTTCCTTTTTATTTCCAAATAGAGTGGCTCAACTCTTGGGAGGTCTTGAATAGAATCAGACACTCATTTACTTATGACACAGACTGATTTACCTCAGTTGCATTAGAAGCATCCCATATGTCTGCTTCTTTGGCCAGGGGTATAAAGGTCATAATCTTTGTATGTACTAGGGAATTGTCCTTTTCCTTTTTTTATGGTTTTGTGGGGAGCAGATTAACAAGGGGGGTCCTGGGAGTCCCTCTGCCAGACATTAGTCCTGTTTACGAGAGACTTACCCAGAGTCTTTAGCTCACTATCTTTCACAGAGAAGAAATATCCCAAACATATCAGTCTTTGTCCTGCTCTGGGGCAGTCCAGCACCGAAATGCTAGGCAATTCTCCTCTGAACAAGAGTACCAACAGAAACCCCAGACACGTGTTTTGGTCTGGTTGGACCTCATCAGTAGGATGGATCTGTGCCTCTTTAAGAATAGTGAGCAAGGGGTCCACGTCTGGATTCCCCTAGTAACTTAGGGTGAGACCCATAGTTACTTAAATATGCAAATTAACAAGGGGGGTCCTGGGAGTCCCTCTGCCAGACATTAGTCCTGGTTACGAGAGACTTACCCAGAGTCTTTAGCTCACTATCTTTCACAGAGAAGAAATATCCCAAACATATCAGTCTTTGTCCTGCCCTGGGGCAGTCCAGCACCGAAATGCTAGGCAATTCTCCTCTGAACAAGAGTACCAAAAGAAACTCCAGACACGTGTTTCGGTCTGGTTGGACCTCATCAGTAGGGTGGATCTGTGCCTCTCTAAGAATAGTGAGAAAGGGGTCCACGTCTGGATTCCTCTAGTAACTTAGGGTGAGATCCATAGTTACTTAAATATGCAAATTAACAAGGACTAATGTCTGGCAGAGAGACTCCCAGGATCCCCCTTGTCAGTTTGTGGGGAGCAGAGACAACCTCCTCTGGACTTACAGTTTGACCTGTAGTTTCGGGTAAACCCATTTAGCATGCTTAAATCCCAATCATCCATGTACCTCGTCCAGTTCCTTCCCTTTACATAGGAATGTTTCTGCTTCATAACACTTTTAACTCTTTACTCCGTCATGATTCCAGGTTTCCTTGGTGCATACACAATGGCCATTAAGATTTCCTCGCAGTATGAAAAAGTCACCATTCTCCCATTTAATCCATCCTGCAAGGCGCTCTGTTAAGATATCAAAAATGACTTAGTAGAGGTGCCACCCGGAGAGTCATATATGTTAATGACCAACATCTGCCCGTCGTCTCCATGCTACACCCTCTACCTGTACTGCCATTATGTAATACTGGCAGTTTACAATTGTAACGTCTCGGGGTGAGGGAGTTTTTTACTCCTATGATCAGGCCTCCGTAGGGTCTACCCATATCACCTTTTCTAGCTAGGGTTTGAAAGGTGAAATAACCATCAATTTACATTTTAGATGTAAACCAAGTTTCTTGCAGGATGAATATTTGATTGCACAACAGCAATGCCAATGACTCCCTGGAACCCACCCAAAAGATGTCTGAACCCTTGAGTGTTCCAGGACATCATGTTGAAACCTCAATGCATATTTATAGTGGAAATAGGTAGTGATTCTACTAGCCACTTCAGAACCCGCTAGATATCTTCAAGCTTCACACTTCCCTCACTCTAATTGGTTTATTTTTACATAGTGACTGACATAAGACATTAGGGTTTAGCTCTTTGACTTGCAATATAGGGTCAGTTTAGTCAACATCCACATATAATTCTGCACCCAATTTCATGAACTGCGTATAGTAATTACAAATCAGCAAAACCGTTTCATAGTTCGTACAATGGACCTTCGTAACGTTGGGGTTTACACATTCCAGAGTCTCCAAATTCTGAGCCAATAAAATGCATGAGTTTTGTTCTGTGGTTGAAACTCAATTCACAGAGATTCCAACAGAAGAGTATGGGGCAGCGAGACAGCACTCGCCCTTGTGAGAAACCTGAAGGTGTCTCATTCGCCTGTCCCCGCTCGACACAAAGGAGTGACTTTCACCAGCAGCTCTTGATCATACAACAATACTGCATTGTAATATGGTGTCCTTTTTTCCCATAGCACAGCATATACTTCTATCCAGGCCTGCCCCCTCATCCATTGTGAAACTTCCAGCATAAACATCTACAACCTGTTTCCAAGATCTGCTGCATGTCCCTTAAATAGAGTACTTAGGATAGTACCTCATGTCCCGTTGGAGCGACCAGAAGGGCGGTGCCTTATATACTCAAAGCAGAACAGCTCTGCTTACTCTGCATTGCGTTCGACACTCCACCTCAACATTCTTCCAAACTCTGTATGCTCTCATAACAATTCTTTTATTCTTATGTACCGACTAACAGCATAACCGGCACTGATTCTTGATGCATCATCACGCTGAGGGAACGTACCAGAGGCCTTTCCTCTAACTTCTAGAGGCAGCGCACCACTATTCTTACTCCTGCACTCCAAGAACATGGACAAGAGAGTGTTCTACCTCCACCATACCCCATACCAGCACCAAGACATCATCATTCGCTTCCTCAGCAGGCATGGGATCTCTATGTCGAGACCTCTCCTGGAACAACCGCTGCAACCTTCAGCGATCGCTACCACAGCTCTCAGCACTATCATTAACCTCCGGACCCACTGCGCCTGCTCCTCT
The DNA here is from genome assembly GCF_040938575.1 of Ambystoma mexicanum. Lineage (NCBI taxonomy): Eukaryota > Metazoa > Chordata > Amphibia > Caudata > Ambystomatidae > Ambystoma > Ambystoma mexicanum. The sequence goes on along the minus strand of NC_090940.1, from coordinate 240,084,028 downwards.
TGCGCTGGTAGGTTGCCGGTGGGTTGACCAAATTCATCTATAAGTAAGGCCACTCATCTGGTACTACTAATGGCCAAATTCAATCCATATGTAATGCTGGATACATTTATACATATACCTCTACTACATAGGAGCTCAGGTCGCCGCAAACAGCATATGCTACAGACCCCTGCTGATATGATGGCTCTCAGCTCCCATTCTTCTCGCTACCCAATTGCTTACTATTCACAATTGCCGGGTCTTTTGCCAGGGCGCAGCTCCCCTTGTTCCTTGCAAAGGAGATACCAAAATTATCTGCAGCTCCCCTTCTTTCCTTCACCCTGGGTCTTGTTGTTGGGGTGCAGCTCCCCTATTCCTACCCGATGGGTTGCCAAAATTCTCTTCAGCTCCATTTCTTTCCTTCGCCCATGGTCTTGTTGTTGGGGCGCAGCTCCCCCTAATCTTTACTTATGGGTTTCTGAATGCAACTGCCCCTCTTTCCTCTACCTGGGGTAAAAGATGTGTTCCAACTCCCCTTTTTCTTGGCCCTGGGTGATGGGACTTACTTGTGTGGGGGCAGTGGTTCATTTCCTCCTTCTCTGCACTCCCCGCAGCAGACAGGTCACTTTTATCTGCACTCTTTTGCCATGCAATTCAGTTTCTTGTCTTATAGAAGACCAACTTGTCGCCAGTGTAGAAAAGTAAGTTCCTTGGACAAATCTGTTAGGTTCCACAAGTTAGCTTTATTCCAGTCAGGTTATAATCCATTAAGATGACAAGTATGTACCACTGGCACCGAGGCAACAGCTCTCCAACTGACACACTATGGAACCTTCACTGCAAGCATTCATACACTCACAGCCAAACATTCTCTCAGGCACACCAGCATTCTCTCACGCATTCCAAAGCACCTGCATTTACACAAAGCAAGATACAACAGTTTTGTTTTGTCGCATCAGGCCCTCTGCATGAAGAGACTTTGATATTCAAAGAGACTTGGGAGGTCATTACGAGTCGGGCGGTAGGGGATACCGGGCACCGGTAAGGAGACCGGTGCCGGTAATCCCCTACCGCCCGATTCCGAGGTCCCCCAACGGGAACCGCAAGCGATATGTGGTCGGACCACACGTCCTTTACGGGTCCCGCTAAGGGACCAGGGCGCAAATAACGGGCTTGCCATTTGCAAGCCCGTTATTTGCGCCTCCCCATTTCACGTTATTTGCGCCCTCCCTGGGAATGGGGAATGGTTTGTGCAATGGGGATTTACCGGTCCCGCCAGGGTCGGGCTAGACCGGTAAGTCCCCATTGCACAACACCGGACACGGTCACGGTATTGGAGGCAGCCATGGAGCTAATTGCTCCATGGCTACCGCCATACTCGGAATGACCCACTTGGCACAGAAGGCACTGATGTTAATGATTGAACTGTATCCTCGTGCTACAGAAGCCAGAGATTGTGCTACACTCGAGTGAATCACCTTGTCCCATCCTGAAAACGTGGGGAAGGGAGGCCAGCGGCCTGACCATCTTGACATATCATTTTTTGAACACTTCTTTCTTTTTTTTGCAAACACTATTTCCCACACTATTTGTATTTAGAGATAAGGATTGGCAATAGATTCATTAGTATAGGCCCTTTTATTTTGACAAGACAACACTAGGGGCCTCATTACACGGAAGGCGGTGAGCCATGGCGCTATTAGCGCCATGGCTCATGCCGGTAAAATACCGGCACTGCCTTGGCGGAAAGAGGATTTACCGCCCCATTCCAAGGTTGGAGGGGCGGTAAATCCCCCTTCCGCCATTGCCCTTCCCCATTCCCATTTCTGCCCCATAGGGCTCTATGGGAATGTGGAAGGCGCTAATTACGGCACCGCAATTTTGCAGTGCCGTAATTAGCTCTGAGGTCCCTTAGCGGGTTGGATTTTAACTCCTGCAAAAAGCAGGTGTTAAATCCCCCAACCCGCAAAGGGACCTCGTAGTAAGGCGGTAGGGATTTACCGGTACCGGTATTTTACCGGTACCGGTAAATCCCTAACGCCATCCGTGTAATGAGGCCCTAGGACTGAGTTATTATTATTTGATGGTCGTAGCTTGCTTCCTGTAGATTTAGGATTAGATAGGTGTTCTTCAAAGCCTTTTGAAGTTCAATAGACACCCTTGAACTGTGGTCACTTGTGTCTATCTTACTGTTGAAACCATGCCTTCCTTACATGTTGTCTCAAGAGTGGGACATGACTCCATTGATAAAAATTGATAATCCATGCTGATAATTATTGTACCACCAGAAGGGGAAAATAGAATCGTTGAACTCTGTGACTCTGACCGTGCATCCACTCTTAATGAGGTTTTGCTCACTCAGCTGCACATCCCAACTGTTCAACAACTGGTCTGGTCAACAAGACTTGTTTTTTAAACTCAAGTCTTATTACACACACTCCCACTCTCTCATTATGATATTCAACAGTCTAGAAGGTGAGTATTTGGTCAGGAAGCTTTGAAGATAGAGTGGTCCCCGGCCCTGGCTATCCTTGTGGATGATACAGAGGGATTTGAATTTAATCCGTGCTGAGACCGGGAGCCAGTGGAAGCTTTGTAGGGCAGGAGAGATGCAGTCCCTTGGCTTGAGATGAAGGATAAGTCTTGCTGCGCTATTCTGGGTTAGCTGGAGGTGTAGCAGGGTGAACAAAGGAAGATTAAGGAGGAGGCCATTACAGTAGTCTAGCTTGGAGAGAACCAGAGCACGAGTAACAATGAGTCTCTGGGGGAAGGTGAGGAAGGGAAGAGTTTCTTTGAGAAGGAAGAGCTCAAAGTGGGACTTCTTGAAAATGTCCTGAATATGCGTGATGAAGGAAAGGGAGGAGTCAAAGATAACTCCGAGATTCCTGGCATCTGTGGAGGGGGTAGGGAAGAGCCCATGGAGGAAGGCCAGAGTGAAGGGAAGAAGTAGGGTGCAGGGGACCCAATAGGTGAATTACAGGCCGCCTACCAAGTACTTAATCTTGCCCATGGAGCCACCTTTACATCCATGAAAGAAGGTCTATTGAAAAGAGTAGGCCAAACCTGCAACTTCTATAGGCAAAAATTAAGCACCATCAGATTAAATCCTGGAGAAAACCCCCTTGAAATTTGGTGAACGTATTAAAAAAAACATTGCTCTGTGGATTAATAACAAAACAATGGAAGAATTGGTAGAAATGATTGCTTTAGAATAATTCACCAATTATTTAACCCTCTTTTGCAAAAGACAGTATTACAATTAAATTGACCAACCCTAGCTATGGATATTGAGACTGCCCAAATCCACTAGCATACAGCCAACCACTTATACTCGGTGCATCGAGGTGAGGAACAGAAAGATTACAGACCTATTCACCAACCCCAACTTCAGGTAGTAGACAAACAAGGAGGGTCATATAAAATCAAAGAATGCATACCGAAGGAAAGAATGGAAGGTAAAAGACCTACCCTAGAAATAAAGAAGAAAGTAAAAGGGAGGAACCTAAAGGAAGAAATCCAGCCCCCCACACCCACCCTATCTGCTTTTAATGTAGAGAAACCAGTCATTTGGCCAGACACTGTCCAAAAAATGTAAGAGAAGAAACCATGTAAATAGGCTGTTTAAAGGGAGAAGAGTGGGAAGAACCCAAAGAAGATCTGGAAACCTTCAGCATATGTTTATGTCAGTCTTCGGCTGACTTCACATATGAAAAGGCCTCGTTAAATGGGAGACAAGTGAAAGCATTAATTGACTGAAGTAGCAAGCATACCGCCATGAGAGCCGACAACAACAGATCTAAGAAACGTTATCCTAGTTAGAGTTATATGTGTACACGGGGATAATGAAATACACCCTAAGATACCCGTGTACATTACGATCAGAGGTGAGTCATGTCTAATATCTTCAGCCGTTATTCCTGGACACCCCGAAGAAGTCATTGTAGGTCGAGATTTCCTTACTCTTTCCACTCTTTTGCAGGAAAACCCCACCTTCCTATAGAGAATGTTCACCCCAAGACTGCTGTCATTCTAATTACTATTCCCAAAACTCCTCAATATGGGACTGGGAAGGAACACAACCCCCTGAACCTCCCACAAGACATAGGGAACCATAGGATCAGAGTCAACCCTTAGAGAGTAGTTTGTTGGTTATTTTCGTGAGATCAATGAAACCACGTTACCTCTATCTGCACAGTGGAAGAGAGACCTGTGGAATATGCGAGAGTCCCTGGATACATCTCATCCCTGTTCTTTCCCAGGTCTTAAAAGTGAAGAATCTGGACAAATACCAGTCATATCCACCTCGCATAGGGGAAGGGTATGTGAGAAACCTAAAGGTGTCTCACCCGCTAGTCCCCGGGGATCTGTCATCCAGGTGGCCAGGACATGGCCATTACTTTTGGATCCAGTACCTGGGGATGGGCCAGTGCGGGAGGATCACCTGGATGAGGGGTCTTCGGGGAGTGGATGTGGGACACCGGACAGCGAGACACATTATCCCCTTCCCTGTAACACCTTTACCCCATCCTATTAGGTAGGATGCTTAGAACCTCAACCCCCCCTTCCAACATGAACACTTTCTCATGCACAACTCATTTTAAGAGAAAATGGACTAACCCCCGAGCAGTATACCTGACATGTCACATACAGTGGTCAGGCAGGGTCAGGCAATTACTGATCATTACACACACCTGACTTCCATCACACTTCCACACACAGATAAACGGAGGAGAACTAAATCACACTCTGAGCAAGGCAAAGCACGCAAGTAAGCAGCAGTTCCAAGATGGCAGTTTAATACAAGGAGAATGATGGCAAGACCGAAGAGGATTACAAGGAGGGAAGCCCCCTTGATCTTCTTAGAGAAAGACTGTTACTTTCAAGAGCCTTTGAGAATAAGAAACGTAAGACCTGGAGTCAAAGCTGAAAAAACCTGCACTGTGTGTCGGAGGTACCCGGGACTCTCCCACGTGGATAGCCAAGGCGGTGATGATTGTTTGCTGCTGTGGTACTGTCCTTGGCTCCTACAACAAAGCAGCGTCAGTAAAGTCAGCACAGCCAGTGAGTTGCAGAGACTGATACCAGACCGGTCTGTGTTGAAGCCAAGGTTGCAAGCGGCAACATTGTATAGAGAAAACTGAAGAGAACAGTGTGTGAAGCATTTGTGGCAAGCGACAATAATATAATTAAACATCAGATGAGTGAGTGAACTTTGAAGCCAAAAAACGATACCGCAAACCATGTGGTCCGGCCCACGTGGGTGCTCATTCGAAAGTATGCGTTAGGTATCCAATTGAAAGGTGGCAAAGGTAAAAAGGAAAGGAATTGTGAAATCAAAGTGGTCCTGCAATGGGTCAAGCCAAACCCTGTGCACATTCAAACGTTTTTGATAGTTAATGCTAATAGAAATTGGTCCGAGCATGTCAGAGAGAGACTAATCTTGTTAAAAGGGATCTGAGCCTGGCTGAGGGGGATCCGGGGTGAACCGTGAGTCACCCGAAATAGAATATCCTACGAATATTGTGAAAGAGTATCTGAGCCCGGATGAGGGGGTTCCAAAGTGACAATCATTGTATTAAAGGGCTCTGAGCCTGGCTGAGGGGGATCCGGGGTGAATAATGAATCACCTGAATTGTGTACTTGTGAAAATCTGAAAGAGGAAAATAGCTTATCGTTTTGTTTTGTCACATCAGGCCATCTGCATGAAGAGACTTTGATAGGCAAAGAGACTTGGGCCCAGAAGGCCCTGATGCTAATGATTGAAGTGCATCCCCGTGCTAAAGAAGCCAGAAATCGTGCTACACTCGAGTGAACCGCCTTGTCCCGTGCTGAAAATGTGAGGAAAGGAGGCCAGTGGCCTGAACATCCTGACATATCATTTTGTGAAAACTTCTTTCTTTTTATTGCAAAAAAGCTTGTTATTCGCAGGGCTCTCCCAATACTATAGGCGTAGAGCTTAATCTAACATACTAACACAACAATAACACATTTCTCAGGCTTTTCAGGTGAGTTGCACAAACCCTTAGATCAATGCAAAGAAACACTGAAGAATAACAACATGGGAAATAGAAGTCAGAATATTGTGATAATGTTTTGTGTCTTCTGCTGTCTCTACCTCTTTACACTCCTTGCTTTATTAAAGTTGATTTTTCCTGAGCACAAACTTTGACCCTTACTAACGTAACCCTGGTGCATGCTGTTACAGAGGCCATATCTAGGCAGGCAACGAGCACTGATAAAGAAATAAAGAGAGTTAGGCACAGTGCAGAAGCAGGTTTTTACCAGGTAAATTCCTACATAACTGATTTGGAGCGTATATATAACAACATGTGGTATCGCCACAGACCAAAGTGGGGAAATACATGAAAGAAGAGATCTGTTGTGATTGTTCCCTCGTCCCCTATGCATGAGTGCATCCAGAACATTTGTGGCAACTGAAATTCCAGCAGCAAGAGCACAATGCCTCATGCATTTATCGCTCTATAACACAATAGTGTGATTTCAAGAGATGTGTGCCACACTAAGGTGGATGTCCAAGAAGATGTTTCTGTATGAAGACAACTACATAAAGACTCAGGAAAAGTTGGACGTTTACTGGAATGCAGAAAAAAGTATAGAGTATATCACAGAGGGTCTGCGTAAGAGGAAGTACAAACAGTGACACAGAAAGAGTTACAGTGTGCCAAGAAAAGATCTGTAGAAATAGAAGGAATTCCAGGATGCTGGGAAAGACTGTAGATGCTGGTGTATGGAGAGGTATATACAACAGACGGATGGAAAGAAGGAGTTATTGGGAGCAAGGCACATGTTCTCCTAACGGGTTCCAGTGAAAGTAGTACAGTAAGGGAAGCAAGTGCCAAACTGCTCACATAAGTAGAAAACGAACCAGGGCCCACGACGATCCTATCGCTCAAGGGAGCAGCTTTATGTTTCCAGAATGATGGTGAAGTAGAGGTTGGAGAAAATGAAGGATTTCAAAAATATCATGCATGAAAGTAGGAACAGCAGTGCTGATGGACCACTATTGGGCCTGTGGGTCGAAGGCATACCTACAGCTGGGGAGGAATATGTTTACTTGTATACATGTTATGTTATGTTATTTGGCATTTATATAGCGCTCTATATATCATTGATATGACCTCAAAGCGCTGGTAGGTTGAACGCCCTCGGGGACCGTAATCTAGGTCAGTTGAGAGAGAGTAAGGTGTCATAGGGTGCTTGGGTGTACCAATTATGTGGGGCTGATGCAATTGCCTAATAGTAACTGCAGCCTAGCATTAGTTGTGGTGGTATTTGATATCTGTTGAATGTGTGCAGTCTGGTGGATGGACATCAAGACTGGGTACTGGCTGCATTAGGCCTTTGTAGGAGGCTTATGAGTGCAGCTAGGCCGGTTTTCATGGGATGTAGCTGTGTTTTATTAGAATGAGGTGTTCATGGAGTAATGTTCGTATGTGAGCAGCTAGGCCGAAATTGATAGAGGGGTGTAGCTGCACTCTAATTGTGTGTTGGTGTAGGGTAGAGAGTAAGCATAGTGTTATGGGAGGTGAGTGTTAGGGTGGAGTTATAATCTGAGCAGCTCGCTATACCGGATTTCAAGCGAGCGTTTGCTTAACAGTTACTTAATGAGCGTATTCAGTGGCGTCATTGCTTAGGAGCTCATTGAGAATTTGTCATCGGGTTGCAGGTCTTAGTCGGTTTAGATGGTCATAGTCGGCATTAAGGAAAGAGCCACGTTTTCAGAGCTTTACATAAGGTCATATAGACTTGGGTGTGTCGAATTTGTGGGGGCACTGAGTTATGTAGAGTTGGGGCCGAGGTTGAGATGGTGGATCCTCCTATCCTGACAGACATAGAGGTTGGAATCACTAGAAAGAGAGCAGTGCTTGCTCTTAGGGTGCGAGATGGGAGGTAGGGTTTCATCTTCTCTTATAGGTACGTTGGGTCGTTCTTGTGCACTGCTCGGTGAGTGATGCATAGTGTCTTGAAGGTGGCCCTTCGTCCGAACGGGAGCCAGTGGAGGGTTCGGGGGGCGGGTGAGATGCATTCTCTTTGTCTCAGGGCGAGGAGGAGTTTTGGGATCTTTGGAGTTTGTTGAGTTGGTATGCTGTTGCTCCCAGGTATAGGGAGTTGGCATAGTCCAGTCTCGTCATCACGATAGACATAACTGCAGCAAGTCTGTTGAGGTAGGAGAGGTAGGGAAAAACGCATCTGGGAAGTTTGAGGTGGTAATGACAGCATTTTGACACGTTGTTGATCTCACGGGAAAGGGTTAGGACTGAGACCATAGTGCAGCTTAGGTTTCTGACTATATCGGAGGTGCAGGGAAGTGGACCGAGGGAGGGGGTCATGGGAGCAGATGTGGGAGAAAGACAATATTGATGCACACCATGATTTCAGTTTTATCAGGGTTCAAAAGGAGGTGGTTTTTTGTCATCCATCGGTCAATATCATGGAGACAAGCTTCAAGCTTGGGATGAAGGTTGGTGCTTGTCTTGGGGATTCTTAGGATAATTTGGGTATAGTCACCGTAGTTGTAACGGGAGAGGTTGTGCGTGCAGATGATTCCTGGTAGAGTGGTCGGATGGAGGTTGAACCGGAGAGCAGATAGACATGTGCCTTGGGTACTCAAGTGTTCACCGAGCGAGCAGTTGAGACAAACGGGGAGAGGAAAGTTGTTTGTTTCCTATTGCAGAGGAAGGAGGCAATCCATTTAAGAGCAGTGCCATGGATTCCTAGGGAGTGGAGGCGGTTAAGGAGGATTGAAATGTTAACCGTGTCAAAGGTTGCAGAGAGATCAAGGGGAATCAGTGCTGCGCATCCCTCAGAGGCTGCAGTGACCTTGAGACCATCCCAGATTGAGATCAGAGTGGTTTCTGTTCCATGTCGCGGTCTGAAGCCTGATTGTGCGCTGTAGAGGAGATTGTTGGATTCTTCAAAGGAGTTGAGCTGGGGGTATGCAGTCCGGTCAATGAGTTTCGCGAGAAATCTGGTGTTGGAGATCAGCCTGTAATTCTTGGGGTCAAGGGATGCCTTTTTTAGAAGTGGCTTGACATGCGCTATTTTGAAGGCTTCAGGGAAGATGCCAGATGTGAGGGAGTCATTTATTATGGCTCTCGCATGTTCTCCTGTGCAGGTAGAGGAGAATATTTTTTTCAGCACAGAGGCGGGCAGGGGTTGAGGGGCACCTGGAGGGTTTGCTGGCTGATAGGAGGTCAAGGAACTCGGCTCTGGAGATGGGTTTAAAGGAGTTGAAAATAGGTAAAGTGGGTGCCGGGCCAATGGGATCAGGTGGGGTCGGTGAAGGGAAGGGGGAGAGCAACAACACTTTGGTGTTAAGGGTTGCCATCCTGTCAAGTGCGGTGTTGAAGAAATGTAGGGAGAGGGAGTCGCAGAGTGATTGTGTGGGGGTGGAATGGGCAGAGGTGCATGTAGGTTTCACGAATTCCGAAATGATCATGTGAAGTTCTTTGCTTCGGTTGCCACAGTTGAGAATGTGTTTATTGTAATAGGCTTTTTTGGCCTTTTGGATTTCGGATTTAAGATTTCGGATTTGTAATTACGATGGTGCAGGGTGAACATGGATCTGCTGAGATCGGTTTTAGATGCTCGCCATTTGTGTTCAAGAGAGTTATTTTGTTTTTTGACATTCCTCAGGTGGGGCGTGAACCATTCGGGGAATGGTCCTTTGCGTGAGGGTGCAGGGCATGAGGGGGTGAGAGGAATTGTGGAGTCATTAAGCCAGAAGTCGAAGGAATCGATGGCTAAGGGTCTATCATGGGGCAGCGTAGCAGGAGGACGGATAAGCAGGGCTTCAACCAGGTCAGGCAGGACCTTGACTTTGTTCCAGCATTTGAGATCAGGGGTGGGGGTTGGGGAAGCTGTAGTAGGAGGGGCAGGTGTGTGGACAGAGAAAGGGATGGCAAAGTGGTTGGTCCAGATGAGCGGTTTAGGACGGGATATATAACCAGGTCATGGGAGCTGAAAATTGCATCAAGGGTGTGACCACCAGAGTGGTTTGGACCAGTGATATGTTGGGAGAGGTTGAGCGCATCCAAGACTCTCAACCAGCAGATGAGTCATGGGGTTGTTGGGCATAGCAAACCATACATTAAAATCTCCCAGGAGTGTAAGAGAAGGGTGACTTACCTGAATGGTAGCTATTGAGTCACAGAGATTGTTGACGAAATGTCTGTCGTATCCAGGGGTCTGTAGATGAGTAGGAAGCTGTGGGTGAAGGTCGATGGTAGCGAGAGTTTTACCAGAAGGGATTCGCAGGAGGCATTGGATGTCAATGAGGTGGAGAAATGGGGTTTGAGGAGGATTGCCATGCCGCCACCTCTGGAGGGTCTATTGAGTAGCCAGGGGGGAAGGCTTTGTGCGCTACTGGGGCAAAGTCGTCAGAGAACTAGGTTTCAGTGATAAAAATGAGGTTGGGGTTGTCAGAGGATAGGAGGTCAAAAATGTGGTGTCTAATTTTTGCTACAGAGCAGGCATTAAAAGGGATGCATGTGACTTTGTGAGGGGAGGTGGTTTTCGTGATGCTCATCGCAGGGGAGCTCGGGGACATGGATGCCCAATGGGGTAGTGGGTGTGGTAGGATCATTCAGGGTGGTTGAGACCAGTTGAGGTGGGGTGGGAGGCTGGATGTCTGTGGACTCTGAGTGTTGGGTGAGAGAGTTACGTCGATGGGGTTGGGAAGAGTAGGTCGGCGGAGGTAGGAATGTGCGAGACAAGGGGTGGGTCAGGGGGGTTGGGAGCGTGGACAGTGGATCATTTGAGGTGTGGGTGTATAGGCAGGTAGTTTTTGGATTCAGACTTGCAGGAGCTAGGGGTTGAGGTGTACTGAGTGAGAAGACAAGAGCAAGGGGTGGAAACTGGGAGAGGGGAGTTTCTGAGGGTAGGGAAGGAGAGGCTGGGAGGTTGGACAGAAGCAGAAGTGGTGAGGTGTGGAGGGTCGACAGAGAGGACCAGTTGAATTTCCGGTATTTTGTGGGTTTTGGTGCCATAGGAGTGTGAGAGAGGGTGGGGGATCTGAGGCGGAGGGAAAAAAGGCTACCGTTCTAGGAAGGGCGAGACAAGCTACTTTCAGAGAAGAGAAGGGATATGAGGGGGGTTCAGTTGGTGAGCGTCCAGTAGGGGTTAAGGCAGAGGGAGAGGGCGTCATGGGAGGTAGGTTGAGAGGGTGGTGGGTTCCCCAGTGGGCTAAGGGGGAGGTAGAGGGCAGCATGGGAGGTAGGATAAGAGGGTGAAGGTTCCCCAGACGGCTAAGGGGAAGGGAGAGGGCACCATGGGAGGTAGGTTGAGAGGGTGGGGAGTTCCTCTTTGCGCACAAAGATGGTGTGGTGGTGGAGGTGAATTTGTGCTGTTTGGAGCACCTGAGAGCTCCTCTGGCTTGTGAATTTGATAATCGGCCAGGAGGTATGAGGATGTTCTCAATAAATTCCAGAGGGGAAGTGGATGTTGATGTTTATGGGAGGGATGGGGAGTGGGGGATGAGTGTTTGAGGAGGAAGGTGTTTGGCACGCCAGATTGCTCCTCTGATCTTAGAGTTGGACGAGGGATGATGGTAGGAGGGTGAGCGGGCGGCATCCAGGTGTACTCTTGTACGGGGGATCGTGGTTTGCGACTAGGCAGGGAATAAAGGGGGGTTGTGAAGTTGGGTGCTAGAGTATGGGTTATGCGCTGCGAGGGGTGAGTTATGAGGGGGAGTATGGTACAGGGAGTCCAGAGATCAGGGCGGGTTGGAGAGGAGGTTTTTGCTGAGCTGGGATCTCCATCCCCGGGGGAGGTTAAAGGCAGCACCTAGAGATTGATGTACTTGTTATAGTAGATGCAGTGGCCTTAGATGTAGAACCTGCGTCTAGATTATGGACACCAGGACAGTGGGAGAGGGCCAAAGAGGGGCAACAGTAGAATGGAAGTCTAGATGCAGTAGCAGCGCCTAGACTTGGGACACCAGGAAAGATGGAGAAAGGGCCTAACACATGGGAAATTATAGAGTGGCACTCTATGGATGGGGCACAATGCAGAATTACCACATTTATCTAGGCATGCAACAAGTCTAAAAAACACAGTTCTCCTAGAGGAGGAAGCAGGCCAGTATTCGGTGTACAATCACAAGGTGGGATTTCAAGGTTTGAGTCAGTGTACCATTAACAATTTCTAAGTGAGCAGCACAGGCAAATAAATCACAGTACTATCTCAGTGGGTACCTTCTAGATGTGAGTCAATGTAACAAGAACAGTTCTAGGTGTGTGGCACAGGCAACTAAATTACAGTACTATCACAGTGGGCACTTTCTAGATGTGCATCAATCTAACGAGAACAATTTCTAAGTGTGCGGCGCAGGCAAGTAAATCACAGTATTATCTCAGTGTGCACCCTCTAGATGTGAATCAGACCTATCAAGAGCAAATCTAGGTGTGCGGCCAAGCAAGTAAATCACAGTAATATCTCAGTGGGAACCCTCTAGATGTTAATCAATGTAACAAGAATAGTTTGTAAGTGTGTGGCGTAGGCAAATAAATCACAGTAATATCTCAGTGGGTACTTTCTAGATGTGAATCAATCTAACAAGAACAATTTCTAAGTGTGTGGCACAGGCAAATAAATCACATTAATATCAAAATGGGCACTTTTTAGATGTGAATCAATGTAACAAGAACAGTTTAGGTGTATGACACAGGAAAATAAATCACGGTGCCATCACAGTGGGCTCTTTTTAGATGTGAATCAATCTAACAAGAACAATTTCTAAGTGTGCAGCACAGGTAAATAAATCACAGTATTATCTCAGTGGGCACTTTCTAGATGTGAGTCAAGCTAACAAGAGCAATTCTAAGTGTGCGAAGCAGGCAAGTAAATCACAGTAATATCTCAGTGGGTACATTCTAGATGTGAATCAATATAACAAGAACAATTTCTAGGTGTGTGACAGGCAAATAAATCACAGTAATATCTCAGTGGGCACCTTGTAGATGTGAATCAAGGGAGTACTAACATTACTTCAATGTTGTGGTGCTGATGGGATCAGAGGGTAGGTAGAGTGGTCTGGCTTCGGAATAGAGCGATTGCTTCACTCCCAACCCAGGGACGGAACTCCTCGTCCAGCACAATCCTATCCTTGTAGCTTCAGTACACCTGGATCCCACGGGTGTCCTGGAATTCCTGGAGGGGTTGCATCCGCAACCTGCAGAGCCTGAACAGGTAGATACACAACAACATCATGCTGAGCAGTGAATTGATGGTCCTCACTGTGGCAATCTTCAGTGCTAACAGCTGTTGCACTTTGTCCAAAATGGCAACTATATTCTCTTCTGAGGGGGCCACCAGGCAGGATACTGTGTTGAGCCTGGTCCCCAGGAACCACGCGTCCTGCGATGCAATACGCAGGACTTTGCATAGTTCACCGAGAACCCCAGATTCGTCAGCAGCCGGACGGTCCTCTCTGTGTGATCCATGGCGATGTCCCTTGACTTGGCCCGGATGAGCCAGTCGTCAAGGTATGGGTACACATGTATTCCTTGTAGGCTCAGATGGGCTGCCACTGGAGCCATGCCCTTCATAAAGACTCTGGGTGCCGACTTCAGTCCAGAGAGGAGAGACTAGAACTGGTAGTGTTCCCCCTGTACAACAAAGTGTAGGAACGTGTGATGTTTTTCGTGAATGGGGACGTGCAAGTAAGCATCCTCTAGATCCAGCAACAACAGGAAGTCTCCCTCCTCCAGTTGCCCGAGCACGTGCTGCAACATGACCATCCTGAATTTTTTCGACTTGATGTACTTGTTGAGTCATCGTAGATCGAGAATGGGTCTCCAGCCCCCTATCTTCTTTCTTAACCAGAAGTATCTGGAGTAAATTCTAGAGCCCCGGAGTCGCTTCGGAACCAGTTCTATCACCCCTTTTTTTTTACATTGCCCGAACCTCCAGCCACAGCCGAGGGATGTGTTGTTCCTGCCGGCCCACCAGTGGTATCCGCGGACACTCGCTGAAACTCCAAAGTGTGTCAGTGGGCGAGAGCGTCCAGCACCCATGAATCGGAGGAGATGTTTTCCCACATGTTGATGAAGTTTGCTAGCCGACCGCCCACCCCAGTGCAGGGGCTAGGGCCCCGATGTCTTGGCCAGTTCCATCCTGCTTGGAGGCCTTGACGACGACCACCTCTGAAGGCTTTGGAACGACCCATGTAGGCTTCCTCTGTCGTGGAACGGGAGGGCTTGCGGCAAGGGGACGATTCCGCCACCGAAACATATGATGCGCCGAGCTTGGATCTTGCCTGTGAGGATCTAAAGAACATCATCTGTCTTATTTGTATTAAGACACATGCTGTTAGTCATCATCCAATATTGAATGGCAGCATACACTTTGTTTATTGGGTTTAAATCATCTGTGTATTGACCGCTTAGTTCAAGGACGAGCTAGGTGTCGTCAGCATAATTTGTAAAGTAAACACATAGCTTGTCCAATAGATCACAAAGCGAATGGCATTATATTTTAAAAAGAGAGGGATACATACAAGCACCCTGACGGACACCCTATTTGAGACATTACTCTGGTGACCATGCATTGACCCAAGAAATCTTCGACATACGGTCAGACAGAAATTATCTAACCCAGGCCAAGGCATTATCTGATATGCCCTCTATGTTCCTCAGCCTATTTATTAACCTGTCATGATCAACAAGTTCAAAGGCTGCTGATAAATCCAACAGCATCAGCAGCCCTGCCTTGCCCTGATCCATGATCTGGAGCATCTCTGACTTCATATTTAATAAGGCACTCTCAGTGCCAAAGTTGGCCTGGAAACCTGATTGCCCACAATGAAGAGCTTCTGAAGTTTCCAAAAAGTCTTGGAGTTGCAGTGTAGCCACTTTGTCCAAAACCTTCAGAAAAAAGGGGGCATTATTAATGGGTCTAAAATTGGAGTAGTATTTTACATCTAGGCCAGGTTTTTTTTTAGTAATGGGATCACGGAAATCATTTTAACCGCACTTGGTACACAACTATCCCTAAAGCTGGCATCAATAAGGTGGATAATGAATGGGAGGAGTAGACTTAGTTTCCAAAATGACTTTAGCTGGGAGGATTTCTCCTGCACAAGTAGTGGGCTTCATAGTAGACAAAATATTCGTTAATGATTCCTGTGTTATACTCCTAAACTCAAAGACGGAGGGATTTGAATGGTTAGTATTTTCTGCAGGTATGGAGCAGTTAATATCATCCATCCTACCAAGACTGTTCTTGAGATACTAGCAGCAGGACCTGTCCTGCGAGGATAGCTCAGCAGCAACGGGTTTGCCTTGGAAGCAAGACGACACGAAACAGCACAGGTTCGATCCCCGAGTCCGTGCATAGAAACCTCTGGGTATGTTAGCACGTTATAAATACACAACTAAGACAAGACAAAAACACAATTACAGAACTAAAAAACAAACAATTCCTGTACCAGCTTCTCGATGCCCGAGGGCTGTGTGAGCGCTTTAAAAATGCAAATAAATAAAATAAAAATAAATAAACAAACTAAAATTATCTGCAAAGGCTGCTTGAATGTTTTTGCAGTCAGCATTAGTGGGAAAGATCTGTTGTGGCACGGATGTAGGTTTTTCCTGGTCCCTAAGGATCTGGAAAAGTTTCCCCGAGTTGTTGTCCCGCTTGTAAAATCTGATTATCCAGAATAGATTTTTTGGCACGAAAAATGTCTGCTCGGTATGCTATTTCGATAGCCTTCCATTTGTCCTTATTAACCTGGCATTGATACTTCTTCCAGGCTCTTTCAGCCTTTCTTTTATCCTTTTTTAGAGCATGTAAAGTCTCACCATACCAGTTCTGGTTGTTATCTTTTTTTTGGATACGTTTGGTGGCAATAGGTGCAACACTGTCCAACATGGCCAAAAAGCATTTCTCAAATTCCGACACCAGCTGCCTGGGGGGAGTCCAAGACAGTGGTAGATGCCATAAGTAAAAGAAGACAAGATTCTAAGTCTTCTTTACGAACTTTATCAAAAGTTCCTACTTGTTACCCTATGTAGTGGATTTGTTTTTTGGGTAAACAGGCAAGGAAGCCTAAACTCAAAGGTGACAGGAAAGTGATCAGACCAAACACAAGGTTGCACATCAAATAGGCTTAGTAGTCTGTTTTTACAAGCAAATCAATCTACTATATTGCCTAAGTTATGCGTAGGTTCCTTGCCATTGGCAATCACAAATGTGTTAGTCGTAAACAATTGTGCAAGTTTGGTGGCTTGGACGTCAAGCAGATTTTTCAGCCAATTGTTAAAGTCTCCCAATACAATAGTGTCTGTGTTGGGTTTGTGGGACGAGGACAAGATGTCCACCATGTCGTCATGAAAGTAGAGAGTTTCATGGGGAAGTCAATACATTAAGATAATGTTGATAGTTGTTAGGGGAGGGCGTGCTTTTGAGACAGAATTTCACAGCATTGACAAGTTAGTACGGTCTGAAATAAGTTAAACTGTGAAAGTGCTATAATAGCAACCCTTCCACCCCTTTTTCCAATTCTGTTTTGACAAAAGAAGGAGAAGCCATGAGAGGTTGCTAAGTTAATGTCACATGACATCAATATCATGCACGGTAATAAACTCACACACTTCAATTGCATGCCTATCTAACGATCAGGTGTTCAATAACGCAGTTTTAATTACTTGAGGCTTTGTTAGGCAATACTGTATGCAGCGTCCCTGTGGGAGACTGCACCAGCCCTGTCCAAATAGGTAACCCAACCCTTGCCACAAGTCTGCACCACACAAGTTGGCAGAGCGACCAATCAGCCAGGCCCATCCCATGAGGGGCCAATGCGAGCTGCAGGGCTGCAACACAAAGACTCACAGTGACAAGCATCCAAATAACACCCACACTCAAGGTCTCCCGATCAAACAACCATTCACCACTCTAACAGTCAGTTGAATAAGCCCTCTCTAGAAGGGAGCAATCATCCAACACCCAAATACATACCACAATACACACTTTCAGCTTCAACAAATACGCAGATACCCCCTCGGGACGGCACACCAACACCTCCTAAAACCCTCAGGTGACCTCAACAGCCAGGACACAGTGGACATTGATACATCACCGGCACACCTAAGGCAGCACTGAGCCTGGTGTCTAGAGGCTAGGGGAGGAAACAATGGTCAACAAGACTCTCAAACAGGTAAGCACCCTGAACCCTCCAATGCAATGTAGATCAACCCCCTCCCAGCCAAACAACCAAAGAATGCATGACTTTTCAGAGGGGCAGACCAAAACACAAAGTCAGAAGCCAGAAGAGTCCACCAGGGAGCCAGGACAGACAATGCCAATTGAGTAAAGTCTAGGGGAGCCAAAGTTCCTTTTGAAGGCAAGCAAAAAGTCAGAACACTCCAGCATTAGTAGTGACTCAGAAGGACATACAAATAGAAGTGTTCCCTAAAATGGATACAAGTACAAGGAAGAAGAGATCTGTAGGGCTGACCAGAGTAAAAAGGGGGAAATATGTCTCATCAGAAATGGAAAAGTCATTGGGTGCAATACCACCAGAGCACAGGCTGAACACTGAAATGTTCTTTGCATTAATCGTTCCAGCAGTACAGACAAGCACAAATGCTAAATGGCTCCAGATTATGCGGTGGGATCTAATGAAGACAATAAACTCAACTGTCAAGGTGTTCAACGCCATCAAGGTGTAGCTAAGAGCAGTTAGGCTACATACTCTCATGGGTGGCCAATGGACTGAAAGCACTGGCAGCAGCTTCAATATTAGTGTTGCTGACATTTTGTGTCATCAGGATAATCACGCAGTTTAGGAAGCCAACCAAGAAGACATTAGGGATGAAAGTACTGATAGACGTAGAGACTGAAGAAGATGACGAAACAGAAACATGAATGCACTGCAATCACAACTGACATAGTCTCCTCTGCTCTTGACAGGAACAGTGTACCAGTATCCCTACAACACCTGTGACTATTGGGTAAAATGGGTTTGGTGTAACCCTGATGGGGACTGCATTTACGTGATGACATTGAGACTGGATGACCATGGAAAATTCTGTGGACTTCTTGGAGGGATAATAAAAGTGTGGCTCCCAAAATTGCAGACAACCCAAGAGAGTCGTGAAAGCAGTGTGGTCGACAGGTTGACCAGAGGGGGGATTGTAGAGGAGGGGCCAAATCTGACCCTCATGCCCTCCACACAACTCTCAACACGAAGGCAGAGAAACAACAGATGTGCCTCACTTTTAGGCCCATCACTGAGAACTTCATTGTACTGCAAATGTGAGAAGCATTATTCGCTTAGACACCCATTCAGACCATACCCAATCAATGACTTGGACGACATAGAAATCACATCGATCGAGCAAGTCAACTGATTGCAAAACCATAAGTCAATGACGTCATCACTGACATCACGACGTAGCCACATTATACATGAAGTACACATTCATACATTCATGAAGTTACACGAATATGCACTAGTTTATTGCATATAGGCACAAAGCACATGCCCATCACTGAGAACTTCATTGTACTGCAGATGTGAGAAGCATTATTCGCTTAGACAGCCATTCAGACCATACCCAATCAATGACTTGGACGACATAGAAATCACATCGATCGAGCAAGTCAACTGATTGCAAAACCATAAGTCAATGACGTCATCACTGACATCACGACGTAGCCACATTATACATGAAGTACACATTCATACATTCATGAAGTTACACGAATATGCACTAGTTTATTGCATATAGGCACAAAACACATGCTTATGACCCACATAGTTAGAGCACATATACACATGCATATCTTTATACTCATTTCTTTCTCCAAAACTGAAACCGCAAGATGCAAAGTACTCATATATTTAGTTTGCACATGCTGACTGCTACTAACATGGAGAAGCCATAAGGAACTATATAGAAGCTATCGGTCTCTAAAATGGATGGCAAAGGAGAGACAGTCTTTGAGTACATGGAAAAGCTGACATGATCGCTGCAGCCAGAGGTGACCAGAAACAAGGCACTCAGCCAAGGACAAGTGGAGATGGGAAAGTTCCAGTTATCAAGACAATGAGTCACGTGCAGAAAATCAGGCTAAAATTCTCACAATTACAAGCAAGATAACTTAATTTTGTGGTCCTCACACACGTGACGCAGCCGAACAGGACAATGCCCATTCAACAAAGGTAGATGTAGGGGACTGTTCCTGTGGAGCCAGAGGGAAAAAAGCTACAAGTGTTGCCTACAAGCAGCTAACTGAATGCATTCTCCCAGGCTTACGTGATGGGAGGACACACACTGACCAATCCATATTCACATTTCTTTTTTTTAAAACCTTCTTTTTATGTGTTTATTGGTTAAAACAAACTGTATACACAATTAATACTACCATAAAAATACAATATACACGAATATCACGATGAAATAGTATTATACATCTAGATATACTCAAATAATCACTACAGTCAGAGAAAATAGCATTTCAAAAAGGAAGGAAAATTAAGATCAATGTTCATTAATAAGTGCACAAGCACAGATTCATACATGGTATGCCACAGCTGATATTACAACTGATTCTGCTCCAAACAATGCGCTCCAAAACTGATCACCTTCTCTACTCAGCTTATGAGACATAAAGCTGGCGTACCCTTTTTCATAGTAGGTCATCATAGCTGGACATTGTATGACGCACTGATTCCACTGTTCCTCCCTGGGAAGAACTTTCCATCTGCCCGTATGCTCCAAGGTAGGGAGAATTTTCATGCACAAATGGATGATACATTCCTAATCAATGCGAATGAAATTTATTTAGGTATGCGCGTGGTACACTTCTGCCGTTTCTACCAAAGCCCTGTTTACTGTATTCTGTATAAAGTTTCAGGGAAGATAGCCGATCAACATCATTACAGTGGGCCAGTGCTGAGGCTTTCTTCTTTAAGACGGGGGCCCAGTTTGGAAGGGTCAATAGCATTTTGGTGCTGGACTGCCCCGGGGCAGGACAAAGACTGATATGTTTGGGATATTTCTTCTCTGTGAAAGATAGTGAGCTAAAGACTCTGGGTAAGTCTCTCGTAACCAGGACTAATGTCTGGCAGAGGGACTCCCAGGACCCCCCTTGTTAATTTGGAAGGGTCAATAAGTCATTTAATGTAAGATTGAGGTCGATAAGTAGGGAGGCCGTGTCCTCTTGTATCTGCAATAGGAACATATTCTTGCAGCAACCTCTACCGGATGCAGCCAAATAAGACACAAGAGTGCAGGTTTTTCCTTAGCTTGTAGAATAGTGATATACATAATGCTCCACTGCATAAGCCAGCACATTCTTATTGATTGCAAACCCAGTTCGCACCAGATAGCCTACACAGGTACTGACTGTGGACCCCCCAATATGGAGCGCAGTATTTTCCCTTCCGAACGAGTCATCCAACTCATCAAATGACCCGGCACCACGGTCAGCCCATAGAGAATTCAAGGCACAATACTTTTCCAATACAAGGCTCTCTGCCCATAAATGTTGTTCCCTGCTTCGAGGCAGATGCATGTTTTGAAAAGAAACAATTTCTTAAGTTCTTATTGATTATAAAATTCTACAGATGAGGAGCCACAGATGGGAAAAACCAAATATTTGTACTTTCTTACCACCTCCAACCTTATCCCATTCATGGACCAAGGGAACACCCTCCCGCTTTAACACACACCAATGACCAGACCTTTAGTCTTACCAGTGTTGACAACCAGATTATTGTTGTGTGCGAACAAAACTAGGGCATTAATCGATCTCTGCAACCCTATTGGTGTACGATCCAGCAGGACCGTGTCATCAGCATATCCAAGCCAATATACATCCTGCGCACCTATTTTAGGGGGGAAGTTGCGGGCCGATTGAATGGAAGGGCCCATGTCGCTCACATAGAGATTGTAAAGTACGGGTGCCAGTACATACCCCTGCTTCACTCCGATGCTAACCCCCATCTCAGATGACATCTGCCCCAACTAATTCAGTTGTACTCGTACCGAGTTATCAGTATGGAGTAAGATGATGAATTAAAGTAGTGAGCAATCGATGCCCCAGAGTTGGAACTTATGCCACAAAATGGTTGTGAGACTGAATCGAATGCCTGACTAAAATCTATAAAACAGATGTAGAAGGTATCATTTGGAGCCTTCCTAGCTGAGGCAATCACATATTCTAATGCCAAATGTTGTCCATGGTATTGCACCCCTTACGAATGCATGCCTGATTCAGTGGCAGCAGACCGCTTCTGCCATGCATTTGTTCAATTTTTTTAGTAGGACATTCGCAAGGATTTTTTGACAAGCGTCAATCATAGCTAGAAGACGATAATTTGCTGGATCAGTGTGATCTCCCTTTTTGTGGATGGGGCTCAAGATAGACCGCCTCCAGCTAAGGGGTATTACCCCCTCAGCTAAGATTTTCTTTTAAAGATTTTACAAAACAACTGCACAGAATTCCGGATTTTCTTTAAGCGTTGCGTTGGATAGTGTATCAGGGCCAGCCAGGGCACGAGAGTTATTCAAAAAGTGGATTATATAGATATTATAATCACATTGAAAACCCTCTGAAAATTGTTGCTTATATGTATAAGGTATATTCACCTCCTGGTCCATACTAGGGCAATAGAATAGATTCCTAAGAGTTTTCATCCCAAACACTCTTGCAAATAGGATTCCATTCTATGCCCACGCTATTAGAGATAAAGAATCTTGACGTGGCCCAGAACATTTTCTCATCATTATTTTTTACCATTTCCCAGAAGGACATCCAATTTGAATACTGCAGGGAAAATCGGTGGCTTCTTAGCCAGTTCTTATATTTAGTAATAGCAAGAGTCTGTAATTAGCTCTTGCTCAGAGCATCATAATGGCAAAAAGAGCGTATAGATCTCATGTAATTCTGCAGGTTTCTCTTGGCCCTAGTTATAGAAGGGTCAAGGCAGTTAGAGTGCTGCACCAGCTGTCTGTGATCTGTGAACTCGGAATTGAAGATGTAGCACCCCATTCAGCCACACCATGAAACGCTGTATGCTCCAATTGTTGGTATCAAACCAGCTGATTAAGGATTTGGCATGCAGATTTATGCATGTGCCAATCTTATTGATGTTTTTTGGACCCTATACTATGCGGTTCCCTTGACAATTTACTCTGGCTTTATTCTGAAGCTTGGTGATCCTGTGTGGCTGATGTAATTCAAGTGACCATGTCAATCTCGGGTGGTCACGGGTGGAGACAAAGGTAGAACCAAAATCGGTAGAGCGCAATCTTTTGGGCTTAACCGTAAATACAAGACTCACATTTCAGATGGGGATATCACTTGTTGCAAGGTCCAATGGTCTCTCTGCGACTCTGCAAAATTTTAGATCAATGCTAACAGAGGTGGTCCTAGGAGGAGCCACTAAATATGGCTACACAATATTAGAACTAACCCGTATATATTTAATATGCACCCCACTCAAACTGACCAATGTGAATGTGTGATAGGTTTCTGGGATGGAAACTGGATTTGTGACGTCACATCGGGATAAATTCAGGTGACACGTGCTTAGAAGACCAAACCACTGGAGGATACTTGTTTTTCTGGTGTGATCCCTGTCATTTTGTTTACTAATAAAAGACAGTAACTTTGCCTCATGGATGAGTCTACCTTTCGTGTGGAGGGGAGTATTTGATGCGCTCAAGTGTTCTCTGCTGATAATTGGGATGACTGCCAGAGGACCCCGGCCACACCTATATAACACACTCTACTGTGCTCTGCAGTGTGACAACACTTAAGGGGAAGCCACATAAGGGAAAGGCAACAGGCCCTGCTCAACCACTGGGACGACCCTGTTGTGCTAACAGAGGCAACAAGAAGAACCGCAAGCCCAGGACTGTGATCAGGCCACCCCTGCTCTTAGAAAACATGTGTGCAAGATGTGAGAGCAAGCACCTGACCAAGTTCAGCACTGCTAGCGGAGCAGGTGAGAGACTGTTTTCCAATACCCACACGCTTCCCTTTTGATACCACAGATACCACCAATTTAGGACCCAGGTAGTCCAGATGGATGGGAGTTTGATGTGCACTCAGAAGCCCTTGGCTTCAAGATGACAAACGGGTCACAGGGCAACTCATCCTGACGGCGGGCCCTGAAGTTAGAGACATCATTTTCAAGCTACCAGAAGATGTGGAGTATCCATATCGGACCTGAAACGCATCCTAGGCGAAAATTTTGTCATCCACAAGAATGTCAATGTCACGTCTTCCATACCACTATGCAACTACCAGGTGAAACCATGGACACATTTCTGTTGCAATTGAGACCAAAATGCGAACACTGCGATTTTCATCAATATTCCAACAAAAAAGCCATAAAATCACTCACAAGTCATGGCAGGATTCTAATCAGAGGCCCTCAAGAAAAATCTTCTACCAAAACCCCACTCCCTAACTGAGATAATGCTCCTGGCAAGGACTACGCCAACCTTGGAGCTTCAAGTATCAACCCTAACCAAACTACACATTGGGCCTCAGGTCACCATCAAGGAAGATGCTGTACACAAATTAGCCACCTACAGTGAAAGACGACAGATGGCTATGATTCCTGTGTGGATTTTAATTCCCTCACGAGGGGCCATGCCCGGCCATAGGATAGCAAAACTCTGCGTGCAGAGGAGAAGATCACTTTATGTCTGTGTGCTTCATACCGTGGACACCACGTCCTGAACCCACAGACCACAAGACACACAGCTACAAATCACCCCCTTGTCAAGACAGGGCTGACAGAAACAAACAGTCAGAGAGGAAATACCACATCAGAGAAAGACACAGCGCAAGGCTGCAGGGTTCACCATCACCTGAAGCACGGTGGAGAGGACGAAGGAGAGTACATCACCTGTACACGGCCTCCCCCACCACGAGCGAGTCAGAGTCGCTGTCCAGCACAGAGTGGAGAAAGAGAAGATATCTGTACACCCTAGGAACTCCCACAGTGGTGGAACAAAGCTCAACGCTCCCTCTCGCGATGCAAGGGACTGAATTCAAATTCCTGATAGACTCTGGAGCAACCATGAGTGTGATGCCAGAGAAAGAATTCGGGAAGATTGCACAACTTCCCTGCCTCAAGAAGGCACATGTCAGCATCTATGTCTACAGGGCAATACAGCCGCTACCCTGCATAAGGGCATTCACAAATACCTGTGCACACAAGGAGAAGCAAGCATCCTCAGCTGCAGATCAGGGATCCAGATGGGGCTCATTCACATCCTGTACAACCTCATGGCCAGCAAATACATCTTGCTGGCGGCAGAAGTCGAAGCAGCATTCCCAACGCTATTCAAAGGGATCAGAAAGCTGAAGGGGCGGAAGATTCATCTCCACATTGACATGTCTGTGAATCCCATGGCACAGCACTACAGGGGTATACCTTTTAACATACAACACCAGGTCAAAAAAGAATTACAAGCTCTTATCGAAGCCGACATCATAGAGCCAGCCGTTGGCTCCATCTCATGGATTTTGCCTGTTATGTCTGTCCCAAAGAAAGGTCCGGAAGGACAGATAATGCTGTGCATGGATATGTGCGTCCCAAACCAGGCCATAAGGAGGGAACGACACCAGTCCCTGCGCATCAAAGACATGATGCACCTGTTGAACATGGCCACAGTCTTCTCGAGACTCAACCTAAACAAGGGGTACCACCAGTAGTGCTGAGCGAGGACCTTCACCACACACCTCAAGCTCTTCCGATACAAATGTTTAAACTTTGGCATATTGTCTGCAGCTGAAATCTTCCAGGAAGAAATTCAGAAAGTAATATGTCACATTCCACATTGCATCAACTACAGTGACAATATCCTCATTTTTGGACGGTCACAGGAATCCCAAGATGCCACCCTACTGAAAGTCTGGGGAGCCCTAAAAGAAGCAAACTCACCCTCAACAATGAGAAGTGCGTGTTTAATAGATCTAAGCTGAAGTTCTTCAGACATATATTCTCCGACAAAGAAATAGAGCGAGATCCCAGCCAACATTAAGGCATTGACTGAAGTCCTATGCCCGTCAAATGTGGTGCAAGTTTGTTCATTCCTGGGGTTAGTGAGCTACTGCACGCGCTACATCCGGGACATTGCATCTACCAGTGCCCCGCTAAGATCCCTGATGAAAAAGGATCAACCGTATGCATGGACACAGGTACATCAGAAGGCTTTTGACAAAATCAGGAACCAGATTGCATACACCAGCAAGAGCCTGACAGAGACAGAGCAACGGTACACGCAGGCCAAGAAAGAAAGCCTTGCAGTTGTGTGGGATTGTGAACGTTTCTACATGTTCCTCTATGGCAAGCCGTTCACCATCATCACTGACCCCCAAGCCTTCATCACAATCTATGGCAAACCTATGGCCCAGATGCCTCCCTGCATCGCTAGATGGGGCCTCAGCCTACAGGAATGTCGATTTAACACAGTATACAAACCAGGCAAAGAGGCCAACCACACAAACTTCCTGTCTCAATGTCTCCTGGCATGCTCCCGACCATCCAACAACAGAGCAGATGGGCAAGTCAACTGGATGGGCCATCATGCCATACCACCAATGATCTCCCTAGAGGAGTTGCAACGGGAGACAGAAGCAGACCCGACCCTAAAACCTGCTGCATGTTGCATCAGACACGTAAAATGGTGGGTGGATGTACAAGCCGTAAAATTGAACCCAGCTGTGGACATCAGACTGTGGAAGACACTTGTGAGAGTGACAGAAGAACTATCCCTCACACCATCGAACCTACTGCTGAAGGGCGTTAGTATTGTTATGCCGGCACTCCTGCAACAACGAGGGGTGGATGTAACTCACAAAGGACACCGCAGAATCCTATCAACAAAGAGACAATTGAGACAGAAAGTGTGGATACCAGGCAAGGACAATATGATCGAGAACACACTCAAATCATGTCACATATGACTCAGTTTACAACCTCACACAACCCTGAAGCCACTACAAACAAAGCTACTGCATGACCACATCTGGGAAGAAGTAGCCATTGACTTTTTCGCACCCCTTCGGTCCGGCAACTGTATATCAGTGACCCTACAGCTTACCAAAAGTGGTCAAATCTGACAATGGACCACCATTCACGAGTTCCAGTTTCAAAGAGTTCGCACAATACATGGGCATTCATCACAGAAAGATGACTCCACTATGGCCACAGGCTAATGGTGCCGTTGAGAGCTTCATGGCCAACAGGAAGAGGGCAGTGAGAGTGGCAAACTTCACACATAAGCCGCTGTAACAAATACTCTACCAACTCCTACGGGACTACCGCAACACCCCACACAGGAGCATGCCCTGTGGAGTTGATGTTTGGTTGCCAAATCCACACCAGACACACCAGACTTCCTCACGATGTGGATCAGATAACAGAGAATAGCCTCAAACAGGACGTTAGGGTGAGGGATGAAGCTGCCAAGACAAAAATGATGGAGTATACTGATCACCACAGGAAAGCTCACGACGCCCATCTCCAGCTAGTGGAATGTGTAATTGTGAAGATAACAGTATCTCACAAAGACATGCTGCCTTTTTACCCCCACCCATTGACAATAACGCACAAAAACGGATCCATGATCACAGTGGCGCACGCTGATAAAAAGGTGACTAGGAACGCCTCCTTCTTCAGAAGAGTGAAAGAAGAACAGAGTGATGGAGTAGAAGAAGTAGGGACTTTGAAGAATACAGGAGGGCAGAGGCAGGATACACAGGAGATGGAGATGACTCTGCACCAGAGGGAGGAGGTGAACCCAGAAAGGAATGTACCCAAGCAGATGGACGACCATGCCAGACCATAAAAAGACCCCAGCGTTGGGTCGAAGAGATGGAGTAGGACATTGTTATTTTGAGGGGAGATTTGATGTCGTATCACGTGAGACCCTGTGCTGCGGGGGACTCAGGGAGCCGCAATGGTCATGTGACCAACAGGTATGGGAAGTTAACCACGGCAGTTCTTTCCTAAATGTTGATCTGTGTGTCTTTCTTGAAGGTGCCGAGCCCGGGTGCCATTGGGCCTGTGCCATAACAGTGACCTGCCCACCACTGAAGCCATGTTTTGCACAATGTGCATATTGCTCCGTGAGGGGCCAGTACGTTTTCGGCTCAGCCATGTCTTGGCAGTGGCTAAATGGAAACGCAAAGAACGTATCAGTGGTCTCAGGGTTTTGCTAAGATATTTGGAAAAGCAAGATGGATGGCACGCCTTTCACTATCCACGGCAAGCATATGCCATCATGCGGCTCTTCATGGCTGGTGAGTGTAGTCGCCCGGAAGGTTCATTCAGAAGTATTGGAAATCACGATATGTTTTCACATATCGATGTCCGATCCACGTATTCCAAGAGGCAGCTTTCTCAAGCCAGTAGTTACTTTGTAAACAAGGCGTGCGGCCTGACAGCCCCAATGCGGCCTTGTTTTCCTACGCCCTTCTCCCCGTTCACGTTTCAGCCAGATCAGACCACTGGGTGGGCTTTGTGTTTGCTGAAGGACGTTGATGTTCTGTTTGTTAACGGCTCGTGCCTTCCCAGCCATTCATTGTGGTTGAGAATGTTTGTAGCAGGAATTGTTTCTGGCTGTAGCCTCAGCGATTCTCAAAGGCATTTGGTGGAAGTTCCGGCCGCACTGAGTGGGGTCTAGTTATGTTTTGCCCAAAGGCATTGTTTAGAATCAAATTTCTTGTAAAAGCTCACGAGTACAATTAAACATCAATGCAAGAGATTTAGGACATTTTGAGGAAAAAATACCATTATTTTTGCTGCTGCCATGTTATTTTAATTAATGAGGGCTTAGGGCAAACGGATGGGGTACAAGTCTGCAGAGCGAAATGCGTGCTAAGGAGGATTAGCTATGTAAACTTCATGTTTTCCACAGCTCATTAACTCACCGATGCAAAATAAAAATTAAAAAGCAAATTAGTGGCACTTTTGATGTGTTTTGATGAAGGAGCGAATGAGTGAAGTTGTAAAAATGTTTCCCAAAAGAAACGCAGGGTCTAATTAAAAACCCAGAGTCTAAAATGGTGTGCAGCATTTTGAAGAATATGAAAAGGTGGTCACAGTACACGTTTCCTGTTTTTCTAGTAATGTTTTTTTGCCTGGGTGGCAAACCCAAGAGTGGCTCACCACTGGGATGGGTTTTCTCCTACCTGTGATCCCTACAGCCATGTTCTCTGGCCCACCTGGAGAGCTTTCAAATTGTCTCAGTGTCAGTACTCCTACAGATATTTTAGCATTCCTCACCAGTGCTTGTATTATGTATCTTTGAGATCTACGGCCATGTCTGCTGGCCCACTGAAGAACCACTGTATCAGCATGACTTATTGTTTGTATTCAGGCATATTGCTTAATTTGACGTCCTGAGTAAGTTCCTCCACAAATCTGATCCTCATTTAAACCCTCAAATTGACAGCCCATGTGACCAGTAAGCTAGGATCTGATCAGTGGCCGGGTGAACCCCTGCATCAAAAATGCCTTTTGAAAGTTGCCTTCACGAGTCAGATGGAGTCTGCTTTGTGGTACAAGATCCAACCCTAGTCATTTATCATGGTCAGGTCCGGTATCCCTGACTTATTTATATATTTTGTTTTACAAGATGTCAGCTGCAGATACAGTCTCTTCCTAATGCTCCAACTAGAAAGGGTGAAAAAGGGCAGCAGAGGTGGAAGGAGATAGGAGGTCAGAACATTCAAAGTCTTGGAACCTTCAGGAACAATTAAGTGCAAGGGAAAGGGAGGGGAACGTTTAGTGAAGCAAGTAGAGTGAAAGACACAAGTGCAAATAAGTGCAGAAGTGTCACAGTTAAGATGATGTGAAGTTCGGATTGCCTGGATGAATCTTGGTATCAACAGCGTTCACGTAGACAAGGCCATTAGCAGCATCAGGGTCATTGCCAGGGGCACACAATCGCATTGGGCACCAATTATTTATTTATTTAATTTCTTGATAGCACCCAGATTACAGCGCTAAAGTAGGTTACATTACAATCAATGCATTGTGAATAGAAGGGTAACAATGTGGATAGAATAGGTTCACATTACAGGCAAAACATTTTGGGTGGGAGGGCAACCATTTTTAAGCATATTTGTTAAACAGTGCCGTTTTTTACGAAGGATCAGATAGGAGGGCTATTCTTGGATTCAGGGTGGGAGTGCATTTCAGAGAGTGGGAGCGATAACTGTGAAACTTGCTCCTCCAGCTCTTTGTCTGTTGAATCTCAGGGTCGTAAGTGAAGTGGAAGTGGAGGATAGCAGACTACGTAGGTAGGATTTCTTGGCGATGTGATGGGTGAGATAGAAAGGAGCAGTGTTGTGAAGGCAGAGCTGTGTGATAGATAGGATTTTAAACTCAATGCGTGCCTTGATTGGCAGCTAGTGAGCTTCGCGCCTCACCAGGGAGATGTGGTCAAATTGTTTCAAACCCCACACTGCCCAGAGGGCCTTGTGTTGGATCAGTTGAAACAATTTATTACGGTTTTTGGTGGAAGTTCCTGCAAGGATGGCATTGCAGTAGTCGAATTTACTGCCAATGATGGCCCTAGCCAGCGTGAGGAAGTTGTCTGGGGAGAGGAAGTTTAGTGGATTAGGTCGCGGATGATGCCACGGCCATGACATGTTTATGCAAGTTTAGTTCAGAGTTGAGATAGACTCCCAAGGTTTTTATGTAGCTAGATACAGGGGTGATGTTCCCATTGATGAAAAATGAGGCAAAAGCAGGGTCAATGTGTTTGAGAAGGTGCAGGGAACCTACGATGAGGGGCTCAGTCTTGCCATCATTCAGGCATAAATGGTGGTTAGCCAGTCTAGCCTGAATGATGCTATGGACCCGGGTGATATTGGCGGAATTACGGACTTGGATCCCAATGAGTTTCAGGAGGACCTCCGTCTCATCAGTAAAGTACGTGCAAGGGATATTCAGGTTGTCCAGATGATCAAAAAGTGGCTTGGTATGGTGTACATATTGTACAATGTAGGTGAGAGACAGGACCCTTGTGGGACCCCATAAGAGACAGGGATGGGGTCGGCTTAGTTTGCCCCAGTGAAGACTCTAGAGGAGCATTCACTCGAGAAGGATTTTATCCATTTGACTGCTTCAAGGGAAATGTTGAACGTGGCAGTGAGGTGGTGACATAGGATATCGTGATCCACAAGGTCGAATGCTGCAGAAAGGTCAAATAGAAGGAGGATAGTGAGATCCCCTGCATTATGAATGTTATCAAGCTTAATCTTTAGATCAAGGAGGGCAGACTCTGTGCTGTGCCTGGGTCTGAATCCGGATTCACGCGTGCCAAGTAGATTGTGGGCTTCCAAGTGGGTTTGTAGTTGGGTGTAGGCTGTGTGGTCAAAGATTTTCAGGAGGTAGGGTACCGTTGTAATGGGGCGGTAGTTGGTGGGGAGGGTGGGGTCAAGAGAGGTTTTTTAAAGAGCTGTGTGACCCAGGCTTATTTGATGAAATTTGGCA
This sequence comes from Ambystoma mexicanum, assembly GCF_040938575.1. NCBI lineage: Eukaryota > Metazoa > Chordata > Amphibia > Caudata > Ambystomatidae > Ambystoma > Ambystoma mexicanum. The sequence continues at coordinate 240,053,556 of NC_090940.1, read as the reverse complement.
CTGTGCCAGTATTGAACTAGGCATTGATACATTTATCAATGATGGGAGCAAGGGGGTCCACGCACATCTTGATAAGGTGGGCTTGGCAGATATAGCCTTTGCAGTTGGATGCTTGGAGGCTTTGGATGGTAGTGAGCACATCTGCCGGGAAGACAGTGAAGTCAAAAGGGGGTGCACTGGGTGCTGAGTAGGCATTAAGGTTAGAGAGTCCTGAATCTTTGGTTGGGAGAAGAGATTTTTTGAAGATATGTTTAGCTCTGAGGTTGTGGGTTTTATTGACAAAGGCGGATTGAACAATGGAGCACCAGGATTTGTCTTTCGGGAAGCTAGTGATAGGAGGGTCTGGGGATTTAAGCTCCTTGACGATTTTTAAAAGCTCTTTAGTATTAGAGCTGGCTTCATTGATACTATTATTGTAGATGATGGCTTTGGTGGTGATAATCACAGTTTTGTAGGACTTGGAGCGGGTGCTAGAGGCCTCTTTGTGGGTGTGGTTAGGGTTTTTTCTCCAAGGAGGTTCTTGGGCATGTTTCTGTTTGTGGGGAGTTGTTAATTCCTCTGTAAACCAGTTGTAGTTGCTTTTCTGTGTTGTGGTTTTAAGGTGGGTGTGCAGGGGCTGGGGACCTCGATATCTACAACTGGCTCTCAATACATACATTCCCTCCAAATCTTTATGTTCCTCTGGCACCAACTCTCTGCATGTCAAGCGATTTGCTAAACAGCAAGCTGGTGGCCAATCTCTTTCCTCGGCTGGCTCCCTACTATGGAACAGCCTCTTCCTTCCTCTTCATATTGAGCCGGATCTCCTCAAATTCTGGAAGCTCCTCAAGACTATCCTTTTCACCTCCTCCTTCCCCACCTCCCTCCTTTGCTAAACCCCCTGTTGCTGAGTTTTGTGACTGGGGCCCTTATGTGTCCACCTGGGTCTTGGCCTCCCATCCCCAATCGCCTTCAGCCTCCGCCCACTCCCAGCACGTGCCTTAGGCGCCCACTGGACTGTGCTATCACAGGCCTGCACTTATTTATTGGTAGCTGACCACTCTCACCAAGTGATCTCTGCCAATCACTTAACAGTTTGCAATTTACTCCCCAGCACTTCCTTTCTTGTTACTCCTGCCACTTACCCCCTCCTCATCCCTCTCTATCTCTGCACTTGCACGCCCCAAATGTTCTCAAGGCCTAGTAGGACCGCATATCTTTCATTTTTGTATTTGCCTTTCATTCCCATGTTCCCTCCCTGTTGCCCTGTGGGCGCTTTAGAACACAACTTACTTGATGTATAAGCGTCTTACAAATGCACAATAAATAAATAAATAGTGCGCTGAGGAGTGTGGAGTTGAAGGCGGTGAGAATTATTTCTTGTCAGTACTGTTGGGCCATGACTCAAGGAAGGCACAAATAGTAGACTTCAACAGTTCCTTGGTCAGTTTGCGGGTCTGTCTCACAGTGATGGGGGGGTGAGGCGGTCGCCAGTTTTTTGGGGAGCATTAGATTCGAGAGACATAGGGAAGAGGATCAGGGAGTGCTCTGCTCAGGGCACAGGGTCAATGGCTGTGACTTTGATGGGTGTGTTGATATTTAAGATCCTGTCAAGGATCTGGCCTTTTGATTGCCTGTGGGTGGAGACAACCTGAGTAAAGTTCATCTCTTGAAGAGTGGTGGTGAGGCCAGAGGACTTCTGATCAGTAGAGTCTTTGAACCATAAGTTGAAGTCCCCCAGATGAAAAAAATGTGGTTTCGGGTTTAAGGAGTGGAGCAATGAGAAGGGGTATGTCAGCGTCCGGGGCCCTGTGGTTAGTGGGTTGGCGGTAAAGGAGAATGATGTTGATGGTGGCCTGGGGGTTGGGTTCAATTTTGGCTAGCAGGAGTTTGTAACCTAGCAAGGAGGGAAGGGGGGAGGTTCTGATGGGGAGAGAAGCTCTGATGGTGAGGCAAGGTGCTCAGAGTGTCCCCAGGCAAAGGTGGGGGTGGTGAGCGGGCAAATTAGCAGGGAAGATTGTTGGTTGTGCCAGAAAGCGTGGGACCAGTAGGAGATTGCTAGAGAATCGCATATCAGATGGTGGGTGGAGATGAGACATGGAGACATGAATATGAGCCAAGCAGAGGTGACAAGATTTGGTGTAAACATAGTGACAGAGGTAAGCTTGGTGCTTAGGTTGTTGTGAGTGTTGCAAGTAGGTGTGGGGCAAGGGCAGGGTTCAATAATAGTAGCATACATTGTTGCAGGTGTGGACTTCAGTATAAGGCTGGCGTTTGACGGTTCACCAAAGGTGGGCACAGTCTGCGGGCAGTGCATAACAATAGGATCCATCAATTTATCAGAGATACCCTGGGGAATAGGGCAGGTGTCCAAAGGGTCATACGGCATGGGCACAGTGTGCAAGAGATCCATGACAATGGGAATCAACATTTTGTCAGGGACAACTTGCAGAGCAGAGCAAGGGCTGAGCAAAACATCAGTGGTGGGTGCAGTGTGCAAAAGATGCATAACATTAGGAGAGGACATTTTGTGAGGGGCATCCCGAGGCACAGAATGAGTGTCAAGGAAAGCTAAACAAAATTAAAAAGTGTCCCACAGTTGCAAATGGCAATTAATTCCTTTTGTGACAGACTGTTTGAGTAGTGCATAAGGGGGAGTTTTTTGTTAGAATGTGATGAAAATTGTGCATTTTAAAGAATATTTATTCAGGAACAATGGCCAAAACTACTAGCTGCATTTGATTTAGATTTTTAGAGCATGCGCAGAATGGACTTAGCTGTATAAAGGTGCAGTTTGACCTCAGGAAAGGCGATAGCACAGTTGTAATGAAGGAGAACAAACCACCAGATTAACCATCCTGCCATTATTTAAACAGGAAGGTTTTGAGCGCCCTTTCGAAACTGGGCAAGTGTCTAACAACCCCTAATCTCCGACAGTAAGTTGTTCCATAGTCTGTGGCCAAAGACGGCAAATCTTCTCTCTCCTCTAGATACGCATGTGGAGCGGGGGACACTCACTAGCAGCTGATCACTTGAACGTAGCAACCTTGGGGGAATGTAGCAGAAGATTTTAGAACTTAAGTATTCGGGAGCCAACCCATTTATACAATTGAAAATCAGGCATGCCACCTTGAATTGAATGCAATCCTCCACTGACAACCAGTGCAGTGGTCTGCAGAGAGGGGAGACATGAGCCAATCTGCCCAGTCGGTCAACCAATCTAACTACTGCATTTTGTGCTTTCTGGGGCCTGTACATCTGTTTGGCGGGCCACGTTAGGCCTGCAAAAGGCCAATAGTTCTTCAAGCAGGCCGGGTCCAAGTTGGATTTCTTTGAGAGAGGTATAATGGTGGCATTTTTTAGCTCGCTATGAACCAAGCCCTGAGCCAACAATTTGTTGACAAAGGTGGTCATAAAAGGAGCAATATTCTGAGCCAGGCATCTGGCAGAACAGGCGAGTAGTGTAAACAAGGAATCATTGGTGGCTTTCAGATTTGCGATAAGGGGTTGAATTGAGTCCTCTGTAATAGGTCAAAAGTCAAACCGCACACAATCCTTGCTACTTTCTACTGCCGATTTGTGTGGCCGGGGATCTGGTCCTGAGATGTCTGCCACCCGAGCGCCCGACTAGCCCTCCTGGGCCTTTACCACAATACTCTGCTTTATTGCTTCTATTTTGTCTTTGAAAAACATGTTAAAAGAATTGGCCTCTGCTAAAGAGGGCTTGAGGGACGAGGCAATACAATTCGGCTTGCAAAAACTAGTAACCACTGTGCAAACGTCTCTAGGCTAATTACTAGCGTTAATGATTTCTTTGTGAAGAAAATCCCTTTTGGCCCTAAAGATAGTCTGTTTATAGATCTTCAAAGCTGTCTTAGCCCTCTTGCTACCCTCAGGTTATCTATTCTCTCTCCATATTTTACCTGTACGGCAGACCTGCTTCCGAAGAGGAACTACATCTTGGGTGAACCAGGATTTTGAGATAGGTCCTCTGGCTCTTGGGTTTTAACAGGGCATATCTGGAGCATATAGTTTCCAGAATCTTGGTACCCCTAGCAAAGAATTCTTTGCACAACAGTGTCTCGTCAATACTGGCTAGCCTAGCGGCACCCTCTTCACCTGGAATGCTGGCCAGATCGCTGGCTTTTCGAGTCATCACTAAAGTTCCATCCATCCTTCACCCCATTCCCTCTCCCTGGAATGGTCCGGTCGAAGAATTGGACATGGTGTTCGGACCAATGAATAGGAACCGTCTCCTTCAGCACTACGCAATTGCCCCTGGTCAGTAGTACGTCCAGACAGTGACCTTTTACATGAGATGCAGCAGTTGTTAGTAACAAGAGCCCATGGTTCCCCATTATTTCACACAATTCTTTAGAGTCTGGGGTATTTAAACTGTCCATCCAAATATTCCAGTAAAACAAACACAGGATTTCTTATGTCTGCTTCCGGTAAGGGTCAGGAAGGTATCCACATACTCCAAAAAGCTGTTGCCAGGGCCTGGGGGCCTGTAGCCCAAGATGACCTTCACTGACGAGGAAGGAGAATGCCCAATGGACACCTGACCCACTTGAGACCCATCGGTCAAGTCTAGGGCCTCAAGGTGGAAGACATGCATTGAAGATCTATTGATCAGTGCAATGCCTCCCCCCTTTTGCCATTCCGATTAATGCACTGAATACAGTAATCATTGGGAACTAGGTAGTGAAATGACATCTATGACCCCGCTGAAATCCAAGTTTCGGTTGCTAGGAGTATATCTAGGTTGTAGAAGTTAATGAGTTCTGCCACTTCCACCGCATGGGCAATCGCAGAACGGGCACTGATCAGTGCTGCTGTAATCACTGAATTGTCCACAACTGCACAAGGCCTCCGTGGCTCCAGCGTAGTTCTGGATATCCCCAAATTGTGGGTTTTATTCAATGCTCGCAATGTGAGAGCCCTTCCCATTATCAAGCTTTCTTAGGGAAGGCCCCTCATACCTCAGTCCCTCCATCTTCTCCACTAACTTCACAATAATACTCGGCCGTGAGATTGCTAACCTGAATAAGTAAAGCCGAGGGGCCGATAGCCGCCAATGACGTTTTTACTCCGGAACAGTCCGGCAGCATATCCGTCGCAAAGAGACCTAAACATGCTTTGTGTCAGCGCTCTGCACTGACATGTGTCTGATAAGACCTGTGGTGCCTGCCGATGACACGTGGGTGGTACGCCGAGTGTGGGCAGATCTGGGAAATTAAGTCCCACCTGGACAAGACAGCACTCAGGATACAATCTCCCACCAATGCACACCCAAATCAATGACCCCCACACTGTAACACTTAAATTAAATACAAATACACATGTGAAAGTAAAATAGGTTTGTATCCCCACAGAATAAAATGAATCCTAAAATTGCATTCACATGAATATTTTTAAAAGTGCACTAGAAATGTCACAATTAATTAATTAAATAGCAGCACAGGTATTAGGTTTGTAAGCTCCTCCAACAACGAGGTTCTAGTAAGCATCAGCCCCCTTCGCGCTGACCTAAGTCAGATGAGGCCTGTGGAGCATGGTACAGTAGCTCATGAAACTGACTCACATTGGCCCAAAGAGTGGCCCAATTTGACCCAAAAAACTGGCCCACACTGGCATTTTGCGTTTTGGGTTTGGGCATGGCCCTATTGCCTTATAGGCCAGTACGAGCCTGACCACCATCCTGACTCAATTGAGAGTTTAAAGGGGAGTAGCTTCAGTCGTTTCCTGAATTGGAGTTCGTTAACTAAGGGAGTTTATTCCATAGGGTGTGTCGTGCGGGGTTCAGATGACAGCAATCTTCTTTTTTCTAGAGCGGGCAGTTGAGAGGGAGAAGGAGTAAACCAACCTTAAAGCTCTTGAGGGGCAGTTCTTGATGATTTCCTATTTCTTTTACTTTGGATTTCATGTACTTTGGACCTGATCCGAAGTAGGCATGATTGATGGCACGCAGAGTTTCAAATGCAATCCTCTACCCACAGGAAGCCAGTGCAAGGACCAGAGGAATGTGTAATAGGACATTTGGGTTTCAGGCCCGAGATCAGCCTAGCAGCCTTATTTTGAATTACGTGTAACTGATGCATGCACTCATCTTTTAGGGAGGCTCAAGTGCAAGTTGTTACAGTTGATGGAGGAGAGATCAATGGCCCCCATCACCTTCACATTATGAGACATGATATGATATGGCATTCATAACGCACCTATACACAAGTCTATCAAGGTGCGATGAGGCAAGGGAAGGGGAACAGAGTGAGGACAAAAAACAACGATCTTACTAGGCCTAGTGACATTGAGAACACGCAAGTGCAGGGGAGGGGAGAAGTGCCAGGGGGATGGGCAAGTGCCGGTCATGCAATCATACAACAAGCAGTGCAGCCAACAGGTGGCAAGTGTGAGTTTTAAAAGTGCAGACAACAGGTGTCAATAAGTGCAGGGTTACAGATACAGGGGATGCCAGGAGGCAGTGTGGGTGTGGAACTGGATGGGGAGGGACCTGGGGCCAAGTTCAAATCAAATGGTAGCCAGGTGACCAGTGCAGTATCAGACAGGAGAATAGCAGGGGAGAGGAAGAGAGAAGGCAGAAGCAAAGAGGATGGTCTTGAGATGCTTCTGGAACGGAAGATGGTTCTGCTCAAGTTTCAGAGAGGCAGGGAGGCTGTCCAGAGAGAGGCGCCAGCCGAAGAAAGTGATCTGCCCCCAATTTGCTGCTTGGAGAAGCGACTGACCCTCAAGGAGTTGGAGGTGGAGGAGCGAAGAGCTCGAGTAGGAAGATATTTCTGAAGAGAGAGTTGGAGTTATTGCAGTCCCAGGCCGCAGAAGGCCTTGTGGACAATGCAGAGGGCCTTAAACTTGATCCTTGCTACCACTGGAAGCCAGTAGATAGATTTCAGAGCTGGAGGGATTCGATCCCTGGGCTTGAGGCCAAACAAGTCAAGCGGCTTGTTCTGGATGAGTTGTAGAGGATGGAGAGTAGAGGCAAGTAGATTTAGAAAGAGGCTGTTGCAGTAGTCCAGCCTAGAGAGAACCAGAGCTCTGGAGACAGTGAGCTTCTGGGGGAAGGTGAGTGAAAAGGAAAAATATCTCTGAGGAGTTGCAACTGGTAGTTTCACTTCTTAGAGACATCAGAGATGTGAGGAGAGAAGAAGAGGGTTGAGTCGAAGATGACCCAGAGGTTCTTAGCCTCACAGGTGGGAGCAGGAAGAGGGCCCAGAGTGGGTGGCCAGAGAGTGACATGAAAGGAAGGTGCAGGTGAGCCGATGAGGAGGATCTCCGTCTTACTGGCATCAAGGCATTAAGGTAGAGATCATTGGCAGCACACCACCCCTGGATTGCAGACAGGAAATCCGGGATGAGAGAGCGTGAGGAGGCGGCTGAGGGGAGGGTGAAAGAGAGCTGAGTGTCATCTGCATAGCATTGAAAGTTAGAGCAGAGTGCAGCTCTGCGGTGGGCAAGAGGTGACAAATATTGGTTTAACAGCCAGGGAGAAAGATTAAACCCCTGGGGTACACCACAGGTATAGAGTGAGAGAGAGGAGAGGAGGGACCCAAGTTGGACCTGGGAGCGCCGGTCAGAGAGGAAAGAGGTCAGCCAGACCAAGGCCTGATCAGTGATACCCAGGTTATCACAGAGCTAGTTAAGCAGGATGGCATGGTTGACCGTATGAAAGGCAGAAGAGAAATCAAGTAGGATGAGGACAGTGGGGTGGTTTGCATCCAGGTTAGAGAGCAGGTCTTCATGGATGTTCAGGAGAGCAGTTTCCATGCTTCTGCCTGCTCTGAAGCCAGACTGATGGTCATGGAGACAGCCAACAGATTCATTGTGAAGATTAGCCCAGCTTTTCCAATAGTTTGGCCAGGAAAATAGTAATGGAGATTGGGCGATAGTTAGTCGGACATGAGGGGTCGGATGAGGGTTTCTTGAGAAGAGGGTGCAGAAGAGAGTGATACATGGGGAGTGGGGGGAAGGTTCCAGTGATGGAAGAGTGGCTGCAGAAGTCCACCAAGGCTGGAGCAAGGATGTCAATGTGGTCTTTGATGGTTTTGTATGAACAGGGAAGAACCTGTTTTGACAATACTTTCATAGATCAGACTTGTCTAGAAAGCTCATCGGGGGTGAACAAAGGAAAGGAAGAGAAGGGCGGAAGAGAGGTAGCTGTAGGAAGGCCAGAGGTAGAAGAGAAAGTAGAGGAGGAAGAGAGGCTGGACAGGATGTCCTGGGATTTTTAGATGAAATGTGAAGCCAAGGCTATGCATAGGGCCTGGGAGGGGATAGGAGAGGTAGAGACTGCAGCAGGATTGCCAAGCTTCTTGCAGATTTTAAAGAGTTTGGCTGAGTTGTTAGATGCCGCAGAGACACAGGCTTGGATGTGAGCTCTCCTCTTAGTGTTGACAGAGAGTCAGTACTGCCTTTGGAGCAGGCAGCAGGACAGTTTCTCAGAGGATGTACAAGATGTCAGCCATTTCCTCTCAGCCACCCACACTTGCGTTTAAGGGTGACGAGGCCTGAGTCGTACCAAGAGTTGCACTTGGCTTTGGGCTTCAAGCGGATCCTCCTGACAGGGGCAAGTATATCAAAAGTGTCAGAGATAGATGAGTGGAGTTTAGAGAGGGCTGTGTCAGGGTGTGAGTCAGCCAGAGGTGCAGGAGGGGGAGAGAAAGTGGTAGCAAAAGCCTCAACTGACACACGCTTCATGGGTCGGATGACCGAGAAGGTGGGTGGCAGTGTGGAGGTTGGCTCAGCCTGAGGGGTAGAGAGAGAGAGCTGAGAGGAGAGGAGAAAGTGGTCACTCCAGGAGAAAGGAGTGTTGAGAGGGTTAGAAAGGGGGAGATCTGAGGAGATCAGAACATCCAGAGTGCCCTGCAGAGTAAGTCAGGCCAGAGGGAAGAATAGAGAGAGAAAGAGAGTCGCAGAGGTTTGCGAAAGAGTTGAGAGGAGGGACAGGAATCATCCAGGTGGTTGTTTAGGTCTCCGAGGAGGAGGAGTTAAGTGGATGAGGCCAGAAGGGAGGAGGAGAGGTTTGCCTACTCGGAGAGGAAGGAGGTTACCTGGCCAGGTGGCTGAAAATAGTAGCCACAGTGAGAGAGCGGCCAGGAGAGAGACAGAGCTTAAAAACCAGGCATTCAAAGGAGGAGTGCATAGGGATGATGGAGGCAGGAATCCACTCTTTGAAGATCAAGGCTACACCCCAACCAGTACGGTTGGATCTGGGCACAAAGAGGATCTTGTAGACATAAGGGAGTAGAGTGTCAAAACTCATGACAGATCTGGCCGTGAACCATGTCTCGGTAAAACCAAGGACATAACGGTGGAGTTCTTCCAGGAGGCGGCAGATGTCAGAGGAGTGTTTGACAGCTGATCAAGAGTTTAAAGTGGCAATGTGGAGAAGGTTGCCACCCTTGAAAGACTTCTTGGGAGGGGTACAAGTCAGAGGTACTCCATCTGGAAGAGTAGAAGGAGCCCGAGAGTGGGCAGAGGAGGGAGGAGGGGAGGGAAAGGTAGCCAAGGAGGAGGAGGAAGGCACCCGAGAGGTGGCAGAGGAAGCAGGCATGGACGCCGGAAAAGAGAAAGAAGCGACAGCAGGAGAGGAAAGGAAATAGACGAGGCATGCGAAACGTTTATCAAAGAGGAGGAGGTTGGCCTGAGGGCCTTGGACCAAGACGGTGCAATTTAGGTAAACATTCATGATGATCTTACAGGAGTGGAAGGAGGCTAAGAGGGCCTTCCACCAGGTGTCACCATTAATGGGAGAGGAGAAAAAAGGAGAGAGCACAGAGACCATATGTGGAGTCCATATGTCTGGCGAAGGAACGACAAAGAGTATGTCGTTGAGGGTCTGTCTGGAGGAAGCACTGGTATAGGTATCAGCGATAGGGAGGATGGGCTGGAGACTAGGATGTCCTTTTTGAACTTCTTCCTACCATACTTAATGAGAAGGATAGGATAGTCAATTGAAAAGAAGATAGGAGAGACACCGTAGAGAATGCAAAGGGAGGTGAAAGGGGAAAGGGGTGGTGGAGCATGGTGGAGGGGAGGAGACACTAGGGGCAGGCACAAGAGGAGGGGTGCAAGCAGACGAGACACAAATTAGACAGGAACAATTTAGTAAAAAACACAATGGGCCTCATTACAAGATTGGCGCTAAAAAGCAGCCATTAACGGCATGCCATTAATAACATGTCCGTCTTGGCTCGAACCCGCAAACAGCAGGTGATTAAGAGTGCACGAGCACACGCACCCCTGTATGCCGGTAACGGCCATACTGGCATGCTGGTAACGACCCTCAAACTCCCAGATAGCGGCCTCAACAATGCACACATAATGTCTCCGGTCTCTGCAACCCCCAAATAGCGTTACCGGTATTAACATAGTGCTAAGAATGGGCCCATTATTACCGGACCCAGAAGTAACGTCATCGCACCGGAACGGGAAATGCTTAGGCGGCCATCTTCAAAAACACAATCCATTGCCATCCTCCACATACAATACCTTCACCACCAGAACTCCTAGCACACCACGGACAACATGTCGAACTCTACCCAGAAAGGCACTGCCCGCCTGTGTAAACCACGGTTCAAGGATGAAGAGCTGAACATGTTAGCTGATACCCTAGTGGCGAATGCTGATGTGGTGTTCTACAGCCCAGCTGAAGAAGAAGGCCATCTGGGAAGAAGTTGCACGGAAAGTAAGTGCAGTCGACACCACTGCACGCACAGTGCACCATTGCAAAAAACAATGGGATGACCTCAGGCTGAGAGTACGGAACATCTTGTCGGCCAATCGGAGCCAGGGGCTGGCAACAGGTGGAGGACCTCACACACCAGTGAAATTGGCCAGATGGGAGGAGTCTTGCAGCTCAGTCATAGATGTGGAGTCTATTGAAGGAGTCGGTGGAGCTGAGTTTGGCGTGCCAACATCGGCAGATGAAGGTGAGTGTCCCTACAAACACACAACTAATCATCACCATTGACCTCCAAATGTGACAGCAACACCAGCCAATACATGGCTCATCATGCACACCTACACATATCCACATACACATGCTGGGCCCACCACTATCACATCCCAATGCATGCTGCATGCTGCGCCCATACACAAATACACACCCGACACACAGATGACCTGCACGTGTCACACAGCACGTCACTCCCAACACACATCAAGGCCCAACAGCAGCCATCATGGTGTACATGTGAACACATGCACAATTCCAAACAGCACCCCCCAACCTTGCATGTACCCAGTCCGCTGCAAAGCCAGGCATGCAACTGATCACATGGCGCCACCTGCACAAAGACAAACACATGCATGATGCAAGCACCACCATCACTGATGCCCTGCCACTCTCTGTCCCCCACAGGTACGGATGCAGACAGTGAAGAAGTACAAGGAAGTGCAAAATGCACAACACCAGCCAAAAGGGCAAGGAGGCAAGGTGATGGCACCGGACCATCTATATCAAGTTGACCAAGGATGGGCCAAGCGGCACAACAACCTTTGCCCTACCAGCCACACTGCAACCCACACAGCACGAGCAGACACCTGCCCCTGCACCCATGGACACACAATCAACACAGGCCGAGGACACATCTGGCAATGACAATGGTACACAGTCTGCTGCTGCAAGCACAATTGGGCAGATGGCTGCATCGGCACAGCATAGTGTCGATGAGGAAGCTGACCCTGACAATGACAGCAATGCAGGACTCGTCCACTCAGAGCCTGTAGGTCGAACACCAAGGCTGCAGGTCACCCCACAGGACTCACCTCGCCGGGATTCATCTGAACAGGGCAGCCATGGTGAGTGGTCTCCGACATTGCACAGCCCCATATTGCATGCAGTACAATCACATAACCCACCAACCACCACCCACACTGCCATACAGGACCGTGAGGGATGTCTGTTCAGGATGGAGGGCCGGCAGGGGGAGATGCAAGGCTATGTCAAGCAGTACCTTGCCGAAGGGGTGACAACACACTGTATCATCCTTGACAGCACTGTGGTCGTAATCTAGGCCATCAACTCAAGTGCACAGCAAGTGCGCGATGGCTTCAATGCCTTGGGACAGATCCTCTCCAGGATTGCTGACAGCATGGAGCAGCGGCAAACTCCGGCTTTGGGGTCACAACCATCTAGCTCATCCACATCGACCACGCCAGCGAGTTCCAGGCAGACCAGCCCTGTGCGCAGGTCCCTGCGAAGTGCACGGTGCTCAGATATCCAAACCCCACCTCCGAAGGGGGCTCCACAGTAGCAGGGCCACCCTGCAGATTCTCTTTACGAATACATGCAGACACATGTTGTGCCATTGTTGACTTTGGGTGTTAGGGGGAGGGTGGAGGGTGATGGTGGGTTTAGTACTGGGGGTTTTGGGGGCATGGGGGTTGCGTGTGGGTGTGTGGGGGAGGGGAGGGGTGTTGGGGTTGTGGGAGTAGCGTGGGAGTGTGTGAGGGGGAGGGGTGTTGGAGGCGTGGATTGTTGAATCTTGTTGTACAAAAAATCTCACTAATACACCTGTTGTGCACAAAACATCACATGAGTGGACATTGCTTATTTGTTGTTTGTCAATGTATTGCTTTATAGTGAACTGTGCCCATATACCCACACACCCAGTGCCCACAGTTCCCAATACATGGCACCCTCTGCAACCAAGTACATCAGAAGTATTGCTCTATGACCAATCGCCACTGCGCGACCCTCAAGTGTATCGCGTCCTGGCCTATGTCCAACATCTGCTCCTTCCTCTCCTTCTATTTCACCAGGTGGTGGCAGCTCCATGTCAGGTGGCAGGGGTACGTTCCGCCGGATGCACGTTATGCAGCATTGCACATACCATGATGATCTTGCCCACCTTCTCAGGCCCGTATATGAGTGCCCCTCCCGACCTGCTGATGCAGCGAAACCGTGCCTTCAAAAGGCCAAACATCTGCTCAATGACCACACGCGTGCATGTATGTGCACGATTGAAGTCCTCCTCATGCCTGTTCAGTGGATTCCTGACAGGGGTGAGTAGCCACGCCTTCAGAGGATATCCAGCATCACCTACATGGAAGCAGAAAGAGGTATGTGTAAAGATATGCTCAGTTGCCATGTGTGCTCAGCCAGTACATCTTTCAAGTTCATATGCACAATCCCGTCAATGGCAGCCACATCCACATGACTATCAGCCCTGTACAGTGCATGCCAATCCATGGTGCGAGTCTTGGGTGACATACATGACCTAGGGTCCTAGGCATTTAAACCACCAGGTCCCCTGATGCATTTTGGCTAGGGCCATTATGTACGCACATGTGAGGGCTGTGTGGCGGCGGATAACTCAAGATATTTTCATCCCTCTCATCCCATGGCCCAGTGGGCATTCCCCTTGCATATGCATGTAGCCCCCCCATCTCTCTCCTCCCATGGCCCAGGGGGCATTCCCCTTGCATATGCATGTAGCCCACCCCATCCCTCTCCTCCCATGGCCCAGGGGTATTCCCCTTGCATTTGCATGTAGCCCCCCATCCCTCTCCTCCCATGGCCCAGGGGGCAGACTCACCCAACAGCCAGCCACTTCGTACGACATCTCCTTCCATGTAGCGGGGTAGTGAGGAGTTCCGCAGCACCATGGCATCATGTGTGGATCCTGGGTATCTGGCACAGCAATGTGTTATTATCTGGCTGGCATCACACAACATCTGCACATTGATGGAGTGGTATAGCTTCCGATTGCGGTACACCACCTCCACGGCATGTGGGACTACCAACTCTACGTGCTTGCAGTCAAGGGCACCAATTACATTGGGCATGCCTGCCAGTGCATGGAATGCTATTTTGGTGGCATTTGCCTCCTGTGGTGTACGTGTTAGGGATATGTAGGCACTTGTGTGCTTCAGTAGTGCATCCAGCACTTGGTTTAACACAACAGAGAAGCATGATTGCGACATGTCATGCATTTGGTCCACTGTGTGTTGGTAAGTGCCTGTGGCCAGGAAGTGGAGCACAGATGCCACCTTCAGCAGAGGGAGGATGGCTCTGCGGATGTTGATCAGGCTGACCAAGTCTTCCTGTATTAATTCCACTATGTTGGTGATGGTGTCCCTGTCCAGCCGGTACAGGGTGTGGATCTGTGCTGGGGTTAAGTCAAATGGATTGGCCCTTATACGTGGAATTGATGGCTGTCTGCAGGGAACAACTACCTGCACTGGTGGGATTTGCTGGGCCTTTCTCACCCTCCTTTTCCTCCTGCGTCTCCTCTGTGTTGCCTGTTGTACTGCCTGCTCAAGGAGTAGCAGTGTAGGCATGTCCTCCAGCCCCAGTATGGCAAGTGCAAGTGGTAGCATTTTGGTTTGGAAGGGGTGTGGTGTGTGGGTGTGCTCCTTTTTTGCTGGCCCTGACTCCATTGCCTCCACCTGTGCTGATTGTGTGCAACTGTGGCACTTGGTTACACAGCAGTTTGCTGTTAATGGATGGTCCGCGATGCTGGTATTACCGGCATCATGGTGGCCCTTCTTACCAGCATCTCGATACCGGTATGTACATGTCCATGCGACTCGTGGTGTCCTCTTCGTTGCGGGTTGCCGGCATTACGGGCACGCCACCCGTGTGCGCGCCTGCATGCCGGTACGGTGGTGCACGGCCACAGCAGGTCCTTGTTGATGCCGGTGGGACCGGTGTCTAGGGTCGTAATACTACGGACCGGTATTAGAGCCCGGTATTGCCTTACCGGCTCCATTATTGCTGGACCACCAACCTCGTAATGAGGCCAAATGGGCTCGAAGAGACAAATAAGAAGTGCAGTCAAATAGATGTGAAAAAACAAAAACAGAAACATGTTAATAGAGTAGAACGAGGGAACCTGAAAGAAAAAGGACACAGCAGGGAACAACCAGGCAGAGTGGGGGCAAGTAACAGCACAAAGATCACAGGAACCTAAGGAGAAGAGTGAAGAACATACAGAAGTAGGCAATTACAAGTACATGGCAAGAACGAGGGAACATGGAAGAAAGAAAAAGGACACAACACGGAACAACCTGGCAGAGCAAGGGCTAAGTAAATGAATAAGGACCAAAGGGAACCTACAGAGAGAGTGACAAAACAATGGAGGTAGACATTACAAGAACAGCAGTCAAAGATAGCAGATACAGTAACATAAAACAAGAAGTGTTTCCGCATGTGGAGGTGGTAGTGACATTTTCTGGTAATGCCTTGAATTTGAGAGGGAAAGGAAAGAAATCCATCAAAGGTAACACCCACGTTTTTTGCAACTGCTACAAGGGACAGGGTAGCGCCCATTGTGGTATGTCAGGTGAATGACAGAACAGGGGATATGGAAAACCAAAGTAAATACTATATGTTTTTGAGGGTTTAAAGTACAAGCAGTTGTTATTCATTCCATCATTAATAATAGTCATGTAAGTAGATGAAGAAGCAGCAGGGCAGAGCCTTGGGGTGAACCATGAATCAGGATACATTGTCTAAAGAGGACAAGGCTTGACCACACTTGCAACTCCCTGTCCTGGAGAAAGGAGGCAAACTACTTAAGGGCCGGACCTTTGATGCAAAGCAAGTCTTTCAGGCACCTTATTAAGGTGGTGTGGTTGAGAGACTAAAACACAGCTCCCAAGTCAAGGAGGATGGACATCACAAGAGTGCCTCTGTCCAGAGTGCAGCAGCTTGTCCCTCATCAATAATAAGGCAGATTCTGTCGCGCTGGTTGGCTGGATGCTAGGTGGATGGTCATGCAATCAATTATTGCATTCGGTGTAGCACAAAAGCTATTGGTCACCCATGTTCTTGACAATTTTCCCCACAAAGGGTGTATTGACAGTTGGCTTATTGTTGACCAGTGTATCTTGGTCATCTAATGGCTAATTTAGGAGATGAGTAATGCCAGAACTGAGAGAAGCAGCAAAGGCTAAGGGAGTTATTGGCAAACAATGCCAAGCTAGGCGCCAAAAGTCTCAATGTTCTCTTTATTAGTGGTTGCTGGACAGGGGTGCCACTATTCTGAAGAGGCCTTTATTTTATTCACAGTTTTGATGATCTTGAAAGAGGAACATAGTCAAAAGAAGTAAAGGTGGAAACATGGGTAGGTGTGTGAGACTGGGGCGCCGTGAAATAGGGATGGTTATCAATGCTATCTTGCATTAGCATCATATTCAGAAAGTTGTGAATATCAGTGGTGTGGTGTGCTCAAAACAAAGGAGGTGATGGCTGGAAGGTTTGGAATTAGTCCTAACCTCTAGCATTGCTCTGGGCAACCCACCAGACCGCCTTGCCCCGGGTACGTTCCAGTGTCTGTATTTATAAGTGGCAACTCTGTGTTACACCAACTTTTCATATATTTGGTATTTTGTTCCTCTTGGAGATGCAGGAGCCAGAAGGGCGAGGGTCCTTTTGATATCTTTATGCAGAAGGACAGCGCATCATCTGGGATGCCTGAAAAGACAGCAGTGCCTTCAACTATTTCAGCAAAGAGGGTAGTGATCACAAGTCACATGGGTCTGATTTTTTTAATTGGTTGGCGTATCCCTGGCATGCGAGAGGGACTTGCCTAACTCTAGTGATCCTTCTGATGAGAAGGTGATGGTTTGACGAAGGAAAAGAGGTGATGGAGATGTTATCCAACAGGAGGTTTCCCCAGGTTAGGAAGGTATTGAGGGTGTGTCCCTCCTGAGTGCGATGCGGATGGCCAAATGTAGATGGCCAAGGAATTGCAAAGGTTGTGAAAAAGAGCAGTGGAAGTGTTGTCATGACAGTCTAGCCAAATGTTAAAAACTCCCATGATGATGATTTTATTAGATATAATCTGAAGATTGGTCAGGTAATAAGACCAGTCACTAAGAACACAAGGTTGTTTCATCTTGGGGCTTGTAAATAGAGATGATGATGAATACATATTTACATGCAAAAACACTCATTGTAGACAGCGGAGAGAGTATACTGTATGTAGGGACATATATTAGGGAAAGCAGAGAAACCCCACCACCAGCTTTGTTGAAGCTATTTATAACATATATTGTAGCCTGCTATAAATGGGTTTCCACCAAGGATGTTTAGATGTCAGTAAATTACATTGCTATGACTACCAATACGTCCATATCCCAATCCTGTAGAAGGTTATGAATATCAGTGGTGTTTGTTAACTGACCTGACATTCAGTGTACCCAGGTTGAAGAAAGGCCTAAGAAAACTGGCTTCTTAGGAGAATGTTTGGTAGGCAAATCTGGACCAAAGATCATGGACCAATAGAGGTTGAATCATGGACCAATAGAGGTTGATTGTCTCACAAGAGCTCAGTGGGGATATGTGATGGAGGGGAGTCCTACAGATTATGAAACCACTGAGGTTTCACCACACCAGACTTGTATTAAGTCACTATTCCAAAAGGTGAGTGATCATGGAGTCAGAATGACTGAGGTTCTGATGTTTCCCCTGAAACACAATACTAAGGTTTTTTTTTAAATGGTGATTGTGAGTTTCATGTATAGGTAAGAGGCGTGATTGGTATTCCACACCTTGTGCCCTATTGATCGGCACTGTCTCTGTCGTAGGAAGGGTATACACATGTGTGATTGCCATGCCTTAGGGTCATGGGTGAAGAGAGAATGGCTGTAACCAGCCCTCTAGACGCAAGGTTAATGTATGTATCAGCAATTGGAATGCATAGTTTAAAACAAGGGTAATCATTTTATATTGCTTTTGTAGCAAATTTAAAGATGCAATCTCAAGAATAGACCATAGTAAAACATTTTGAAAATATTTTATACACAGCAGTGGACATGATGTGGAGTAACCCTAGGAGGATACACACACATAAAGCCCTGGTGGGTGCAAACTGGCATGGTAATGAAGTGATTTACAAGGTTAAAATGGGTGGTATATAGCAGATAATGACAGTCATGGAAATGAGCTCCACAAGGTTCCATAACAGACCCCCAAGTATTGATGTGCATGCTGAAAGCAGCTCCAGCATCCCACAACTGCCCCTAAATGTACAAGTCAGTACCTCAGTGCGAGAAGTAGGTGAGTGTGGGCATAGAAAGTCTTATTGTGATGTTTGGGTTATCAGCAGTGACCAATCAATATCTCAGGGATGCATTTTCATCTGCAGCATCATCTACAGCACAATAACCATAAAGTGTGGCAACAGGAGGTTTAATACATGATGGTAGGCTTTGCATGGTTATAGTTTCACATGTGCCATAGAAGAATAGACATGGTAATGATTACAAAAAAATATGTCAGAATAGGTTTTAAAAGCACATGAAAAATAGGTCAGAGTTAATCTTTCTTTTTTTACTGCATAAGAACCATAGGCCAGAATAACTTTGTTTAAATGCACATGGGGAATAGGTCAGAAACTCTTTTTTAAATGCACTTGGGATAATAGGTCAGAGTTACTTTTTAACTGCACAAGTAGAATATCAGGTCGTGTGCAGGCAGCAAGGCTGTGAACATGAAGGTGTAAAATCACCTTGAGTTGGAGAAAGTCGATCAGACCACTCCTGCCTGTCTTTTTTTCAAAGGCAGTGTTTTGCTGCCAGGTGAGACAACTGGGTGGCGGTGGTTAGCTTCCTCTCTCCAGTTTCCACAGGCCCTCCCTGCATGGCAGGGGCTGCCGGATACCCTGCTATGTCAGTGTAGTGAAGAGCATCATACTGTTGTGTGAGAGATGCATGTCAGTGCTTGAATAAAGTGAGAAAGAGCAAATGCAGTGTTATCCTATCCTAAGGACGGTACAGAAATACCTTCACTAATAGTGCAAATACAGGGCTACGGGTCAGGCAATGGGTGATTGTGACACATTGGCCACCTGGGACAGCATAGCCTGAAATGTTTTGATCTGTATTACATAAAATGATGCTGGTAATTCTGCCTCTGAAACTTTCAGAAATAAATTGTCCCTGTTACAAGTATGTGCACCAATGGGACTTCAGTAAGGCTGTCTCTTGACTTCCCTATCTCATTCTTGCAGTAGCAGCAGAGCAGATTCAAAGGTCACATGTACATTATTGTGGACAGCCTGCTGGAGACATTTCAGGCAGGAAGGACGGTGGGAGGGGGCCTTTGAAGATAAAGACTCCCCTTTCCAGAAAAGGATAATGGTGTGTCTTAAAGGGGACTGATGGCATGATAGCCTGTAAAGGTAGTCCCTTCCTGGTTTGTCATGGTGGCTCCTGAGGTCATATGCTGGTACAGCATCAAAGCAATTTGCTGCTATCTATAGTTGTCAACCTGGACTAAAGCCTTATCCGTGACAGGGTTATGTGGATTTGACCGGTTTGGCCTGGATTCCACCCAGTCATTCCTGGGTGGAGATCAGGAAGCTTCCCCCTTTTGATGTTTCTTTGAATAAGTGTCATCTGTCCCTCAGGTCTGACGTGCTGCCAACTCATGTCTGCAATGATAGAATAGGTTGTCACATCATGGAACTGATGGTCAGAGACTCTTTCACATTAAGGAGACAACGGGGGAGGAGTTAGAGCAGCCTGAGACCGAGGTACATGTTACTGTGGTGTTCCACCATCTTTGTTCTTTGTGGAGCTTCTCACACTTCCTGCCCCTTTCTGCAGAATTAGCACTCTATGTGTGATGTCAGAGGGCAAAGGATACTTGTTACAGCAGTGTGGCTTTGACCACTCACAACAAGCTTGATTTGGACCAATCATTAGTGACATTCTGCCTTTATGAGGGCAGAAAGCACTGTTAGTTGATACGACTTTAGGCTCCAAAGAAGGATTCACCTGGAACTCAGTTGTGGATAGTCTTTGCCAGAGTCTTCTGCCATAGAAAAGCAGGCAGAAGTTTCCAAGGAAGAGGAGGGGTCTGACCCCTAACTATCCCCAGGTAACGGTGGGGGTGAGACTGCTGTTGGACCAGGGCCTCTCTGATGTCTTTGCACCTCAATCAGGATCCTGCTCACTAGAGGTGAAGGACTCTCTGTAGAGGCAGATAACTTCCTGGAGTGCAAGTGCAGAACTAAAGACTCACCTTTTCCCTGCAACTCTGAATTGGGCCCCCCAGTACCCCATAAGTCCACAAGCAGCTGAGAAACCTGTTTAATGCTTAGAGACATCTCCAAGCCAGCTTGATTTGGAGCCGATTCAGGTGTTACTTTTGACCCTCACAATTTTTTTGAACCTCTTACCTACACTTCGAGCCTCCAGATGTCGACTCTACCCTTTGACGTGGTCTGCCTTGTCTCAACCTGATCGCCGGCTCGAGTCTGTGGAAGCAACTGACTTGAAGAATAGTTTGACATGCTGTAGGCCAATGATACAACCAGGTAAACAAAAGAGTTTCCCAAGACAAGCTACCTGTTGGTGTCACATTATTGGGCTAATGGTATGGGTGAGAATGAGGCACAGACGAATCACAGTCTTGTGTTAGAACAAATATCACAAGATATGCACATAAGCTAGTGTTTTAAAGAAATAATATACAGTTTTATTTTTCTAATACATAAAAATTGAACATAGTGGGTCCAATTATTAAAAGAACACAAAGCAAAACAGAGAGAAAAATCACAATCCTGTTAGGAAAAAGAAAAAACTCATGTGAAACAATCATATGAATCTGCTTACTTGATTCAAATTGTACATCAAGCCTGTTCTATTTCAAATGTAATGTTAGTAGCGGCAAAAGTGACTTCACAACATAGACATGAAATGATGGTACTATTGCGAAGGCCCCAATCGGGACAATGTATGGGCATAAGCCCATCTAGGAAATGTGTCGACAGGATGGCTCTGTTTCCAGCCTTATGAGAAAACAGTCTTTAGAATTTCACTGATGACTGCTGTCCATTAGATGAATGTTGGACCAGATAAGACTTTCATCAGGGCACATAAAGGCGACAGTCGTAACCCAGGCATCGTATTCTTCACAGTGGGTCTAAGATGTCTAATGATGTATCTCTAGGGACAAACAAACATATAAATTAAAAACTAGCTATGTTTAGAATGGCATTCGTGAAAATGCCGCATCAATGTTACTATGACTAGCCCTGTCACATATTGATCAGTGTGCGACCTAAAAGATCTCTGTGGTTAATCACGTGTGTATCTGTTAGATTTATTTAGATAATATGATTTTAGTTTAACTGTTTAGTGATGTAAATACATCTAGATGTGATGGCACATCTTACATTATTACATTGAAGTACACGTATCACTAGTGTTGTTGTCTTATTTGTGCAAGTCAATATTACTTAGCATAGTACCTTATGAGAGAACTGGAATTAAACGTTCTGTATAGGTCTAGCGAAGTCTGTGGGTGCTTCGTGCATCTCTAGAAAGGCAAGATGTGCCGGTCATGGCCATCGATGGCTGGATGGGAGAGACACAAAAGGTGCATAAAATGCACAAAAAGCATGTTACCACATGACTAAACAAAGTCCCATTTCGTATAAGGGAGATGCATCTAAATGCTCATACCTTCCATAGGCATATAGACTGCTAAAGTCAGCGATGCGAAAGTCTGGAAAAGGCGTCCCCGCAATGCTGATATAATACGTTCCGGCAATGCTGATATAATGCGTCCCAGGTATAGCGAGTAGCGTTCTGCAAAACACAAGGAGAGGGGAAGCTGTAGAGTGAAAAAGTTCTTGGTGCGCTTTCCGCATGCGAGAGAATGCTAAATAAGGGGGACTTACTTGTGCGTGGTTAGGAAAACTCCTTGCTCTGTATCCAGACAGTCGCGTACAATAGCCGATGCGTCTAGTAGATCATGTGATCGCTATGACGCATTTTAAATATTCACGCGCTAGCGTGAGCGTGATGACATGGTACTGCGGGGATGGCCTGGAAAAGCTAGAAACGAAGTCGGCCGTCTTAGAGTGACTGAAGGAAGCCATGCAGGTTTACATGCGATAGCATGTGCATGTAGAGCGCACAGCTGCTGAAAGAGGCAGGCACTTGGTGGTGATATTATTTGTATATCGAAGAAAATAGCCCATTGGGGCAACTTGAAAAACAAATTCAACCGGTGGTCGAGCTGTCCTCACTCAGCACCCTACCATGAGGCAATTTTTCATGTGAACAGGCTTTTGCAACCGGTGCATTTGCAGTGCAGAAATCGCCCTCAATAACAATGGGATGTTTAGCCACTCTATATGTGGAGCATGCTGTTTTCGCAATCATCGAAAAATCCAAATCAACCACCACCACACAGAGAGCCTCACGATATGAAGTGATAACATCCAATCCTTCTATCCCCATTGTCAGGTGTCATTCTGTCAATCCAGTGACATTCATAGCAAGGCCTGTGCAGTCACACGATAAAGTATAGGATTGTGCAGTCTAAGATGGCACACCAGAGGAAGGTACGATAATAAGCGAAGATGCCCTCAACACAGGAGAGGTTTTATTTGTTGATGGGTCATCGATGATCGCTCAGGGGAATGGGCTGAGGCACAGAGAATCAGCAGTAGTGAGATATGCAAAGGGACAAGAAGAGGAATATCAAATAATGAAACAGAAAAGATTACCCCATTATTCAGCACAGGCAGTGGAACTCATAGCACTCATTGAAGCTCTTGAGATGTCAGATTATGATGACGTTTCCTTCTACTCCGACTCTGTTTATTTTACCTCCATAGTACATTCTAGGTTGTCCAGATGTCACAGGAGAGGTTTCAGGAAGTCAGATGGAGTCCCATTACAAAATGCAGCTCCACTTTCCAGATTGATAGATGCATTAAAATGCCCCTCCCAAAGTGGCATTTTGAAGTGCACTGCCCACACGAAAGAAACAGACCCAATCTCACATGGCAATGCAGCTGCAGATGCAGCAAGAGACAGCTTACCTGCCTTACGAACAGAAGAATAAAGCCCATACTATAGCTGTGGAACAGAAGGAAACCTTAATTGCCCAAACCTCACTC
This sequence comes from Ambystoma mexicanum, assembly GCF_040938575.1. Classification (NCBI taxonomy): domain Eukaryota; kingdom Metazoa; phylum Chordata; class Amphibia; order Caudata; family Ambystomatidae; genus Ambystoma; species Ambystoma mexicanum. The sequence goes on along the minus strand of NC_090940.1, from coordinate 240,030,694 downwards.
CCAAGAGAACACATTATAGAATTACGAGGACAAGCCCCACAGCAGGAAAAAGGATCTATGGGTCAAATTGGGATGTGCACAGTCAACCGCTGAGCTGATATGGAGACAAAGCATTACAGGTGAAGTAGTTATACCTTTGGAATTACTATTCATAGCCCTGGACTAATTGCACTACCCAAATCAAGCAGCACATTGCCGCTGATATCAGCGAGGACTGGTATGTCCACAACCTATCAGAATAGGTAAGTTAATGTGTGGCTAATTTCCCCAAGTGTCATTTGTTCAACACAGGACACACACTGAAGACCTTGAAAGCAACATTACCCCAACCCATGGGGGCCCTTCATGGAGCTCCATGTCAATTTAATTGATAACAGATGCAGTACTTTCTGTTACATTATTGTTGTTGTCTGTCCATTCTCTCGATGGCTTGAGGCAGGCCCATGCTTCCAGGCGGAAGCAAAATCTGCAGCAAAAGGTCTTGTTAGAGAGGTATTCCCAAGGTGGGGTATCTGCGATATACTAAGGTCTGACAATGGGCCTCATTTTGCAAATGAGGCGTGTATAGGGATTACCAAGCTACCGGGCATGCAACATAAGCTTTGCTCATTTTAGCACCCCAAGCCAGCTCATTTTACCACCCCAAGCCAACAGACTTGTGGAGACACTAAATGGTTCATTGAAAGGCAAACTGGCTAAAATCTGTCACACTCTCAAGAAGAGTTGGGTTCACTGTTTGCCTTTGGTATCGTTTGGTTTGCGCAACCAGCCAGGCAAAGACCACCACCTGACACCTCACAAGGTGGTTTACAAGATGGTCAATGCCAAAGCTGGTTGTCCCTGCTCGAACAATCACAGACACCCATAAGATTGCATACGTGTTGGGGGAGGGGGTTTTGGGGGTACCTGAGGGATTTAATGACATGTGCAAGAATTATATCTCATCAGGTGGTGCTATGTGATTTCTTCAAATTATTTTAATTGAAGTAGAAATAATCAAATTGTGTTTTACTGGAAGATTTTGCTACAAATATATATGAGGGAGACTGCCCAAAGCCCTCCTTTAACTCCCCTACATTATTTATACTGCTAAACCCACCCCCACATATATTCGAAGCACAATTTGTTGTAAAACATTCTATGATTTCTACCTCAAAGAAATCTACTGCAGCAAAAAGTCACCCCTTTTCAGGTCACAAAACATGTGCACCAACAGGCCTTACTAAACTGAAGCGACCCTGCATCCCTAACAAAGTCACTGCTGTACCCTGGAGAGAATTTTTTTACAAGGACTTTCAAGAAGAAGTGGAGTGAGCCCAAGTTCTCCAGTCCCTACAGAGTGATATACAGTACCCCCACTGTGGTCAAGGTACACGGACGCTGCGCATGGGTGCACCCCACTGATGTATAAAGAGATACCAGCAACAGCCCCACCGACCAGCAGTAGGAGAACACAGAGGAAAGTGCAGTCACTTAAGTTGAGTACAGCCCAAGATATGAGTGCTCTTGCTGTGTCAATGCGCAGAAGAATTAATGGGTTGTTAAAACTAGGAGTATCAACGAATCAGAACCACAAAAGAATTGAGAAACTGTCATTTGGGATTTTTTGTTTATTTTTCTCTCTCTCTCTTTCTCTTTCTCATTGATGAAATGCATGAGCATAGCAGTAAAAAAAGAAGGGGGGGGCAAAATAAAACTAATGCAATACATGTATTAACAGATAATAGTGACCTTGTGACCAAACAAAACAAGGATGTTGAAAATGAGGGAAACATTCAGTGGCACTATAGAGAACATCACTCAGAATCTAACAATGTTTGGTACAACAGAATGAAGGAGGTGAGTAGGGCTAGTTATAACGATTCATGTTATATATGTGCCTTCATACCACATTTGTTTGGTGCCTAATGATTGTTCTTACCCAAAGAAGTGTCAACCTCAGAGACACAGTGCTTGGCACACCTGGTTCTATGCAAGGTACAAGGGCAGTTTCAGGTCACACTGCAAAGGTACTAATGCAAGGGGTGGACAGGACTCAGTGTGAGGAAAACAAGGGGCCACAGTACATACGATGCACAGTGAACCACAGAACCACCTAAAATTAGCACATGTCTGCCATAGCAAATGAATAAAGGGGTGAGGCGTCTTCAAAGCTGAAGACTGATGGGCTTTACAGAAGATGTAGTAGAGGCCACAAACAGTAGCTGTGGAGCAATATGGAATAACAATATTAAAAGATTAACATGCTTGGAACATCATGAGCAACCTGTTAAGGCACAGAGACTCAGACAATCTTCCTTCTGTTTCAGAGGCTAAAGAAATGTGCCAGTGGTATCGAACTTTAACTGTAAACAAATGTTCTTCATGCCAGCACAGCGCAATGGCTCCACTACAATTATGGATTATTATTGGCTGTGTGGGGATATGGCCTACTTCCACCTCCCACCTTTATGGAGTATGCTGTGGTCACTGGTCACGTTACACTCACCGGTCTTGCTCATCCCCGAAAGCCATCTTTGAGTGTTCACTCAAAAATCCCAGTCCACACCACAACCCCCTACTAATGAACAGACAGAAAGATTATAAACTCTGGCTCACAGACAAAGAAGTAACTATTACTCTCAGGGATCTACAGACGCTCTTAACAAAATACCCACCAAGTAAGGACTCTTCACCAAGACGGAGAGCTTCTTCACCTCATTGTTAGCCCCTGGAATTCAGACTGCCATGAATGCAAAGTGAATCCAAATCATGTGCTGGGAGTCGGCCCAACTGCCAAATTCTACTGAAAACCAACTCAATGTTGTGCGAGGGGAGCTGAGAGCACTCAGAGTAATTACACCCCAGAACAGATTTGTCTTGGACATCCTAACGGCCATGGAAGGAGGCGTTTGCAAGAAGATCGAGCCACCTGTTGCACCTACATATCAACCAACAACTCCAACAATGGCTCACTCAGTGTTGCAATAAAGACCCTCCATAACTTATGAACTGACATGGAACAAGAAGGAGGGATGGCTGATGAGCTGTACTGGTTAACAACAATGTTTGCATGGAAGCCCAATTGGTTGACTATCACCTGAAGGGTAATGTTTCCTATTGCTGTTTTTCTGATATTACTTTTTAGTACCTACAAAATAATAACTGCCTGCTGTGTGCCTCGTGAAGGAGGAGTAAGAATACTTGCCATAAGAACAGGTAATGCCACTTCTCTTTGGAAACATATGCATACACAGACTGATAAATGGAACAAAGAGGAGAAGCCTAGGATGGTAAGGATAGAACACCCAACTGGTCCCCCAGGTACTTGTTGCTCCCCTCCTGCCGGATACAGAGAATTATCTGATGTGCTACGTAGACCCTACAGCATATGGACATTGAAGCTTCTTAGGATGTACTCTGTGGGAATATGCCAGAGCGTGAGGGGACTTGTAGAATGTCAGCAAAATGTGGGTACCCAAAGATGAATACGGCTGGGCAAGAGAGAGGGAAGAAAAAAAGGCAGCTAGAAGGTTTGTTACAGGGGTAACGAAAGAGGGGAATATTGGGATGCAAGTCCAATGCCCAAAATGCAAAAGAAAGAACCGATTAAGGAAGTTCCTATAGTAAGGAGAGTGGGCCATATACAGGGTCAACGATTCTGTCTTTGTGCATGGCTACTTTGACCCGTTCAGCTGTGTCAGATGCATATGCATTTTTTAGAACAATGAAATGTAGGGCAGTGTCATACAGTATGCACCATACATAGTGTGCGTGCCAGGTGGGATCATGGGACAGTTTTGAGGCAAAGTAGTAGCTGATTAGAATTTGTGTAAACTTCATAGGCAGAGAAGAGCGCATGTGACACCCCAGTAGTTGAAAAGCTTTTATCTAGTGTGCCAGACAAATAGGTGTAGATTACTTAAAGAATGTATAAGGAAACCTATAGAGACATGTGTTCACAGCATGTAGAGGTTCCAGATAACATAAAATAGGTCATGTTAGAGATTGCAGATGACTAGGCCATAGAATGTATTCAGAGTTTTCAGCAGTGGTTTAGGCTTCATTTTGTTTGTTTTAGCTGGTGCACAGACAGGGCAAGCATCCTTGGAGGTGGTGTGAAATGTTGTACAGTGATGGTTGGTATAACAAGTAATGTTTCAAATCCATAGCTAGCATTTCAGTAGGCGAAAGACACAGGTAAAAGAGAACAAGGTAATGTTGAAGTGCAGCCAGGGGAAGCTGGACAGTGTGTGAATCTACTGTCCCCACTGAAGGAATGGTCACCCCATTGGTAGTGCAGAAACTGAGGGAAACAAAGCTCATACATTCTGGAAAATATTCTCATTTAAGTAGTGTGCTAATAGCGTTTTTTATAAGATTGTTTGTTCCCATGGTAAGAAGAGCTCGAATTACAACATCTTTCCAAACAGAAGTCACAATATAAGCTGTCAGTTGTACAGCTACAAGGGTGAGAACCATCAGGGAGTGCCAAGCATTCCGGTCACATGGGAATAACACACCTCAATAGGGGATTGGTTAAACCTGAGGGGTGAAGTACACCATGAGACACTCGAGAGTGGGTTGACCAATGGGTGAGGGGTACGAAAACAACAAAGTGAACCTAAGGCCACTGGCCAATGGGGATGAAGAAAGTAATTTTTAGAGGGATAGTTCTGGTCTGGTCATGTGGGATGGTTTGAGACAATAGGGCTAACAAATGTATGGTTTTTGTAGGGGATTATTAGCAGTAGCATATAAGCTTGCAATATGTTTTCATATGTCTTGAAACAATGTCAACTCTTTCCTCATGGCTCTCTCCTTTATATACACTGCCATTTAAAGTTGATGCATTGAATGAAGCTTGTCTTTTATCCCTGCCAATATTGTATGTAATAACATTTGTTTTATTTGAGTACAAGCGGAGTGTCAAGTGGTTTTACGGGGAGAGTCCTTTCTCTGTGTCTACCCTGCTACAGGTGTGGTGGACTGCTGGAGCTCTGCTGCCTTACTTTAAGAAGTCATTTTTCAGAGGAACAGAGAGAGGACATGTGGAGTGTCAAGTGGTCTTACGGGGAGAGTCCTTTCTCTGTGTCTACCCTGCTACAGGTGTGGTGGACTGCTGGAGCTCTGCTGCCTTACTTTAAGAAGTCATTTTTCAGAGGAACAGAGAGAGGACATGTGGAGTGTCAAGTGGTATTACGGGGAGAGTCTTTTCTCTGTGTCTAAGCTGCTGGAGGTGTGGCTGACTGCTGGAGTTCTGCTGCCTTACCTTAAGAAGTCATTTTCCGGAGGAACATGGAGAGGACATGTGGCTTGTCAAGTGCTCTCACAGTGGTCTGACAAGGGGCTGCGAGCAGCTGCAGATAAGTTTCACCTACATTTTGGCTGTTAGGTCTTGTACTGAACATCCCTCAGATTTTATATTCTGCATTATAAGCGCTACTCTTTTACTGCATTAATCATGCCAAAGCGTAGTGCATTAACTTCTGTTAAGACACGCGCAGCCAAGCGCAATGCTGGGAAACCAGCAGCCCTCATATGACCTGAACCAATTATTTATCTACTTCCTGGTCCTGAGGGTTCGAGAAGTCTCACCCCTGTATCACGGCTGGTCAGATCGCTGATGCATAGGAGCAAAACTATTGAGGCAGAGGGGGCCGAGTGCTCCCAGGCAGTTGGAGAGGTAGTTGGTGGTGCAATTGTACCAGAAGTCTCCTGCGAGGTGATTAACAGTCTCCACATCTCTCGTTCTTCAAAAGTATGCCCACAGCCCGTTGTGGTTCTGAAAAATCCAACAAACATTAAGCCCAATGCCAAAGCTAATTCTGAGGCCAAAACTGTTGTCAAAATGACTGACCTCTTCCCTATGGCTGAATCCAGACAACAGGGCTCAAGTCACTGCCCTGGACTGGGTTCACACTATGAATGACGAACCGGGGGGGTGGGTTGAATTTGGATCTGATTGCTAAACGAGATGCTGGTAGCTTTGCCATATTTGGGCACTTAAACAATTGAACACGTCATGAAGGCATTAATCAATACTGGCTTTAGGCAAGATGTTGCCTCAGGAAATAGTGCCTCATCTTTGGTTCTGGTCAGCTCACCTATTCACGGCACTCTGCACCCCTGTGATCTGCCGTGGGGGCCGGAAGATACACAGAGGAACTGATTCACTCTAAATGTGATACCTTGGCGGCTACCCTCGCATAGATCGAGGTTTCTTTATCTCACTCAGTGGTCTGTGCTGAAAATTTGTTCCAGGCAGTTTGTGTGCTTGCTAAAGCTCAGGATACATACTACTCTTCTAACAGAGCTAGTAAAAAAGTCAGGTAGCCAGCATGCTGACCCGAATGACCAAAATGAGCCATTCATGAGGGTTCAGTGAGTAATTGATATTTTGGAGCCGAATGCCACCGAGTGGTAGCTACTAAAAAAGAAGCAGTCGCTGAAAAAAGCGATCATGTAGGAAGAGACCTGTCAATGGCTAAGGAAAAGCGAGTTGTAAATGCGGCTCCTAAAACTGCCTACACAAGAAAAGAAACTGTGAAACACAATATTTGGAACTGTGACGGTTAGCCATCTTGGGGTGCTGGAAAAGCTTGCATGTCTATGAAATTGCACAATCATAACACATATGCAAATAGAGCAATTGCTGGAGAGCCACGTGGGAGGAAAGAGCAACCATCCCGAAAGTGCTGGCATCACCTTAAGTCAGAGCCAAGTTGGAACCATTAAGGGTCAATCTAACACTAAGCAATATGGCGGCCAAAAACACACAAAGAAGGCAAGGGCTTGAAATAATGAAGAAAAAGGAGAAACAACTTTTAACTGGGAAGGGTTGTTCCAAGCTCATCTGCCTCAAATAGAAGGTGGGTTAATGGCCGCAGTGTCTAACACTGCTGTGCAAACCGACCTGAGCAGCTTCTCTCTGGAAAAAGGTGGGAGCATGGCCCCTGCAGTGCCTGCTCTGCAAGCTAAGCCTAAGATAGCGGCACTACCAATCCAAAGTATATTTGGACAGGACAAGTGTGCCTATGTGAATCGATGCTGGGTCTTAGAATTATTCCATTCCGTGATACCCCTTCGATTCATACACACTAATGGCATATGTAGCATCGATATATGTGACTCTGCATGCAGGGGTGAAACTGCAACTTCCAACGTCTTCTTTCATACTGAGGGAACACTGTCATATGTTCTGAAACATCGTCAAGCATTGCTCCAACTGGGCTATGACCGTATGGCAGTTGAGGTTTATGCCCACAAATTTGTTGACAGACCTGGTAATCATTAGGCAACTAATGATTAGTCTACCGGAGGTTGGGGTAGAAAGTCTCTAATTGATGATAGCCATCCTAGTGGCAATAGGCAACTCAGAAACTTGAGTGACGAGAGCGTACACTGATGCTTTACAGATAGACCAGGGGTGCTGAACATTTTTATCCAGGGCCAAGCTATTAATTGGGGTGTCACATCCCTTCCTGAAGCCTGTCTGGTTTAGCGGGATGATGTTATTTAACGCCACTCAGTCTTTCAATTCTGCCCTAATTACTCGGGCGGAGATCTTTGCTGTAATATCCAGCATCACCAGTAGACGATATGTTTTTGGCATCTCAGGCCTACCTTTCCTCGGGATAGGGAAAATGATGTTGTCTATCCATGACTCAGTGATAACCTGCACCACCTCAATCCAGCTACACAACCAATTAAGGGCTTGAGCCCACACCACTGGATCCAACTTGAGCAATGAGCCCATCAGGTCCTGGTGCCCGAGATGATTTACAGTACCTAATTACATTCTCTATGTCGCTGCTGTTTTTCATATATGACCATACAGTGCCAGTAACATAATCCAGAATCTTATAGGAGAGCTCTACTGTGAAGTGTTGTTCCACAAATGTTTCCCAGCCTTCGTCAGAAACCCTGTTAAAGTCTCTATGTTTTGGAGATTTCTCAATTGTTTTCCAAAACAACACAGGATCGTTACACTGACATGACCAAACCAGAAGGCGCCATTTTGCACATTCCTTTTGTAGTTTGTGTTTCTTTAGCCAAATTGTGTACCCTTTTTTTTGCTGTCTTACAGCCCCAGTGTGTGCAGCAGCATCTTGCTCCCTTTGGCAGATGGCGCACAATTCCTGGCTCAGGTGTCTTTTCTTGGTGTGTCTGTGTTGGTGAGTCTTATGGTAACACATGCCAGTTCTTTTGAAATGTTTTGGTGGACCTACCGAACTGGCCTTAATACATTGCATGCAGGCTTCAAAGTGACGTATTGTGCTTATAGCGAGCAAGGTGTTACTCGTACAACAGTTATTACCCCAAACTTGACAGAAAGAGCTAAGGCTGGCCCATGCCTTAGTAGAGGCCTTTCTAAGGTCCTCATCGTGCCAAGATATTCGGCTCAGGGCGCTTTTCACCGACAGCTGGCTGAGATGTTGCCACTCATGTTATTTAATCTCTACCTGGCGGGCCATGGGGGTCAAGATTGTTTATCACTCGGCGAACCCACAGAAGTTAGGGGATGCTTCTATTCAGTGGTTGGGTTACGCTGATGATCTTGTCATCCTAGACCTCTCCCCCAGGGCCTGCAGTCGACTGGCATTTTGTGCAAAAAATAATAATCTCATATTCAATACTGAGAAAATCAAGACGCTGAGTTGTGGAGAACCGGCCACCTAGAAAATAGTACACTGAAAACCGCTATTGCAACTGGCCCGATAGGCTCGCTTGCTGGCAAGGGAGGCAGATGTTCCCTAAAGATCATCCTGCAATTGTACCAGGCCAAGAATGTGTTAACAATCCTTTACAGAACTGAGATCTGGGTATGTGGAGAGTATTGTAAGATTAGAAGGAACATCTCTTAGAAGAATACTCCTATTCCCCCTCATGTGTCCATTGAAATGTCTTATATGGAATTCTATTTAACACCTATTAATGTAAAGCTGCAAATGCGTTGTATGTCACTTTTTTGAAACTTTGCAATGCTCCACATGGCTCCTTGTTGTGTCTCTTGCATAAGGTTACCCAATTTAGAGGTAGGCTCATGGCAAACAGTAATATACAGAAAATCAGGGCTGCTGGTAATATTTGGTTGGAGAGGGCACTCGACCAGCACTTGACTTGGCCACTTGGTAAATTTAAGAACTACATAAAGTCAGTTTTGCATAACTAATTTGGCAGGCAAATCTAAGGCATCTGTCTTCTTTGAATATTTTAACACACAAACTGGTATGCCGGGATACATCGAGAGCTTCACTGGGAACTATGTGTTCTGAGACTATGTTAAAATCAAGTTCAACAGTATTAAGTCATGTGAGATAACTGGAACCTGGCAAAACATCCCCCGGAAACCAACGGCAATGCCGATTATGTGGAGAAGACGGTGTTGAATCTGCAAAACACCTCCTAATGGGTTGTGAAGCACTTAATTCTTTACAGCTAATTGCGCTTAGAAGGGTGGGCATACAGATGTTGCTCTAACCTGAAGGGGCATGGCAGTTTTTTATGGCAGGAAACTCAGAAGGCAGTATTTACCACTGTTCCCTGCTTGTCTCCGTTTTGGATGTACTGTTTTAATAAGTGAGTATGTTTTTATGAAGTGGAGTTGGGATTAATCATTTTAAAAGTTGCTTTGTACAACAGTATAAAATAAAAAATACAAATAAAAATGTTCCTGCAATTCGTGCACTCATTTTTGGTCTTCAGATTTATTTTGCTCATTTTGGGTTTTGGGCCTATCTTGCACTCTCCTGGTGGCGTTGGTCAGCCCTGGCTTGAATTTCAATCATCCTCTCCAAGAGTGTCTCGGGCAACGCCATGGTGATTCTAGGGTCTGGATTTCCTTCAAAAATTGATTTGTTCATAGGGAGGGACCTCAGGGTCTTTCTCGTTCTCCGAAGCACTAGGGAGTTTGGCAGAGAGGGACGTATGCCATTTTATCTCCAAGGTAGGCCACACCCCCCCCAGGCTGGTTTTATACCTCGGTGTCCTATTGGTAGAAGACGGTCAATGGGGTTGGGCATACAATCTTGGCAAGGGTATGACTATGCCGGCTAACTCGAATCCCATTTCTAACACTGTATGTGGTGAACCAGAAGAAGAAGTCAGACTCCAGGACATCACTTCAAGGATGTTTATTTAACACAAAAGAAAAGAGTGTCTCTGTCCCTATTGCTAAGAAGGATTTCCCTTCCTATCAAACAAACTAAGGGTGCTCGGCTTTAGTCAAAATAAAAACAGTCCTCAGTCCAAAACCTATCAAGTACCTCATCCTACCAATTTATGGAAAATAACATAAATATAAGCCAGAGTACTATGCCATCTGCTCAGGCTTCTCAATACCGGTTGTAAGCTGTTGTCTCAGGATTTCTCCCTGACTCTGTGTCGTAACACCAATCTTCATTTTCACAGTAAAACAAAGAAAACTTCCTCAGACTTTCTCTGGGTTCCTCAAGAAAAGAATTACAGTATTTAGATGAACCAAAAGAAAAGTCTCAAGTTCTTTAAATGGAGTTATGATTCCCTTCATCCAATCCCACTAGTTAGGTTTTTTGTTTTTCTACTTGTATACAAAGGGACACCTCCCAGTGCCCCTTGTTTGTCCTCTTGACTCAGTTAATGAACCCTCCATGATCCCTTTCACAGGTATCTTGCAGCGTTCCACTTATCTCGACAGAGTTCCCTAGAGCCCTCTGGCCCTCTGACTTTCTTAGATCTCAAGGTTGTTTCTTGAGCCTCTGCCAATGTCTTCTGCTTTTGGCTTGGCTGACTGAACCCTCCAGGTTCCCTTTCACATATGGCTTGCAACATTCTACTACTTGTGTCAACAGGGCTCTCTAGACACCTGTGCTCCTTTGACTTTCTTAGCTTTTGGTTCTCTCACTTGGGCTTCTGCCAATGTCCAATACTCGGGTTTCTAGGGCTCCCATAACCCTCTGCTGTATTCTGTCTCTGTGGGTTGGACTGACCCGTACATACTTTAACATCACAGGCTTTTTTTTCCCCTTTCAGGTTTTGTTCGGCTCACCTCCCTCCTCTCTGCTGAACAACCCTCGTACCTTCACTGCCTTTGGGAATGCTCCAGCGGGGCGGCGTCTCTAGCCATTGTCCAATACTCTGGTTTCTAGGGCTCCCGTATTCCTCTGGGTTGCACTGTCTCTGTAAGACAGAATGACCCATAAGTGGTCTTACTGCACTCGCTTGTATTTCCTGTTTCAGGTTTTGTTCCGCTTGCCTGCCTCCTCCCTTGTCAATCCTGGTACCTTCAATGCCTTTGGGTGCGCTCCAGCAGGGTGGCGTCTCTGGGAGGACGTTGCCAATTCTTGCTCTCTTCAGTGCCCCTCCAGGATGTTGTGTCATCAGAGGATCGCCTCTGCATAGGATTTCCCTCCTTCCATTTATGATTGGTTGTTCCTTTATTCTCGCTGCCGTACTTCTAGGGAGCGTGTTGCTTCATATTCGCTGTTGTGTTTCGGGGAAGTTCAGCATTACTTCGTGCCAAAGGTATGGAAGCAATGTCAGTGTGTTCTGAGTTTCTATTGATGCATATAACATCAGTCTATTCTACTTCGATGTAGGCAGACAAGGTATTTCTTATAGGGAGTTCCTGATAGGAATGTGAGTCCTTGTCCCTTGAGGGGAGTCACTCCCAGTGAAGACCCGCTTTCCCAAACCCCTAGGAAGGTAGCCTGAAAGGGGGACTCCCCTCTGGGCAGAAGGGCAGAATACCCTGCATTTTTCAAATAATCTAATGTTTAAATTCCAGTTGTGTCATGAGCGAAGCAGCTGAGGTCTCAGGCTAGAACAGGGTGCATGCAGGAGATGTGACATTAGGAAGAGGTGCTGATGTAGTATGCAGGGTGCTTGGTGGGCAGAGGGGAAAACATAAAAGTTGATGTGTCTGGGATTGGGAAGAAGAGAGTTAAAGATGGTAAAATAATTGAGTTTAATTATTTTCTAATTATTACTAGTCAATTAATTTACACATGATGGTACATATCCGGATAGGTAACCAGTTTAAAACATTAGTAACCAAGTATACAGATATTGGCCAATGCATTTCATTAATTGTACCACGATAGTGATATCAATATGAGTTTTTATACAGTCAATTTAGAATTAGGTATTGTATTAACCATTGCACACTTAATCGCAAAATATGTTTTGCATTGTCAAATCTGCCAACAAACAAGATTGATATATGACATAGTAATCAAAAATATATTTCCCAACATCAACAACTAGCTTGATGAACAAATGTGCACCATTATCCAATGAATGCATGCTTCTTAGCCATGTAAATAGTCTACCTAACAATACATCTCAATGCTGTGTGATTCTAGAATTGACCCATACTTCCTAGAATGCACTATCACACTAATACTACAAAATATGTCCCAAAAAACAAAACAGAGAGTAGACATGTGTCCACGCTTTGGAGGGAGGGCATAATTGTCTTGCCTATTCGGACCAAGCAACAGGGAATGCTTTTCTGCCCTCGGCTGCTCGTCTGATAGGCAAGCAGTGGGTTATAATTCAATGAACATTTGAGAATATGATCATTGATATTTGGCAACCTTTGTACCAGTTTACATATGAAGAAGATCAAATTCCAAAACAATCCCTAGTTTAGTTTCAAGGAGTCCTTCGAATTACAAAGAATGAAAATGAGGACGGCAGATATCACTATATCAAAGAGAGTACCAACGGGGTCATTGTTTACCAAAATCCCATCTGTAATTATATTGGATAGAGGGAATCCAAAGCTCCATGGGTTGCTTCTGGACCATATCTTGGCCCAGAAGCACTTACCAGATTAGCATTCAAATATCTATGGCCTTTCGGGGTTTGACATGACCAACACGGAACTCTAGAGGATCAGGAGGTTAGCCCAGGGGCAATGTGTTTGTTCTGGAAGCAAGACCACGCAGAGCAACAAAGGTTTGAATCCCGGTCCTGCCCTTCGATACTGGTCTCAGGTATTCAGCGTGTTATAAAAGATAATGTTTTCTTCCTCCTCAATGTATACAAGGATTGAGCTGTTTTCACAGAAAACAGAGAGGGCCTATGTATATTGATCCTAACTTATTTTCAATCCTCATCTTCAAGAATTTCCTCCACCTCCAGCTTCTTTTTTACATTGTACCATCTTTTTGGGTGTGGGGTTGCTATCTCAATGAGACTTCCATATAGTGTAATGCCAGTGGGAGGGGGTGTAAGGAGTTGCTGTGAGCCTTGCCTTCCCTGATTTAAACTTTAGAATGCGGGAGAAAGTGTTTGGTGGGTTGTCCCTACTAACAGCTTTGATTAAATGATTAACTGATTTGCCGGTGTGACCTTAACGTTGGTGCGCGGAGTGCGAGGTTGCAACATCGTGCCTTTGATGATTTGTTCTTGGAATGTGGGTTTGCAACATTGCGACCTTGGCTGGTTGTTTCACCGGGCTCATTCTGCAGGATCAGCAACCTGACTCTTGCTTTGTTAATGTCCACGGGAGCTCTTGTTTGAGGCCTACTTGGGCCTGGTGCATAAGTGGTCCGTTTGGTACATAGGTGCTTTAGGTTATAGTAGCATATAGTTCCATGACCAGTATCGTGTCTTCATTATACTTCTCATGGTGGTAACTGGTTTCAAGAGAAGCGTGAGCAAGCTTTGTAGATGAGTTCATGACGCGTCTTGCGTTTCTGCATTCTGAAAGCCTATGTAAAAATAATAAAGATGCACGTCCGTGAATATGCCTGTCGCCTACGTCATAGCACTGAGTATATTCTTCGTGTAGATCGGTGTGGGAATGTCCCGTGTGTATATTTGTACAGATGTGCTTCCTGTTGTCTAGGTCGTCATGGCATCTCTAACGACGTGTAGATTTTAGTCTAGTTGGTCCGTGCCGCAGGTGTCGGCATGGCCAGTGCGGACTGCTGGGCAGGCAGATGGACACATCCGTATGTTCCTGTACCAGGGTATCTGATCGTCTGGTAAATGGACAAACTCTTCTCGTGGCGGGTGTCTGGGTCGTGACCCTTTAGGCCAAGCGCGAGAGGTGAAGGACGGGAGCCTGGTCTTCCATTCTCCCACTTCAGTCCCCCCTCTGGTCGACTTGTCGACCACAAACATATCCTTCTCGTTATCTCCTCTTACTCGCCATATCTTAGTTATTCCTCCTAGATGTCCATAATGGTTTACATGATCTTCAAATGACCAATACATATATTCACAGGTTCCTCCAGGAGTACAGTATACCCATTTCCCTATGTAGCTCCTGGGGTTTCTTGGGTTCTCGATCTTCACTGATGGTGGGTCTAGATGGTTGGTGATGATTTGGGTGCGCAACTTCTCCCTCTCCTGTATTATCACACCTGTATGTTGGCCGTCATCTGCTGGCATCAAAGGGTGCATTCCCACCATTTCGAGCAACTCGTCAGTGGTACGTGCCTTCCGGGCCTTCCAAAATCTAATTATGATCAGCGTAGCTCCAGCCAAAATAGTGCAACCCACTATTATTTTCAGTCCATCTGATAGCCAGGATGGCATCCATGACCATAATAGTGAAAAACAGCTCTTATCCTTGTTTACACAGTTACTTTCATCCATCATTTTGGAGTGCATCTGGGCCAATTGTGAAACTGCTTCTGTCAGTGTACCATTGTCAGCATCGTTGGCAGGTATGAACGTGCAGCATGATTGTCCTATCTTTGCACAAACTCCTCCTTCCATTGCTGTGAGAAGGTCCAATACATATCTGTTCTGGAGTGCTACCATCCTTATAGCTCGCAGCTCCTCTTTTATTGCGTTAAACCCATTTACTGTAGAATTGATGGTCATCATTAGTTCCCATCTAGTTATTTGGAGCCATTTTGCGTTTGCGTAAGCCTGCAGTCCCGGGTGTATTATTGAGGAGAAGAACATTGCTGCTCTGCTGAATAGTCTGTGTTCTGGCGGTATTGAGGTTAGTGCCGTTTCCGACCTTCCCCACAGGTAATTTCCTGTCAGTGGCTCTCCTTGTCTTTTTCTTCTATTTAGGACAGTATCATTGCTGTTGGTCCTGTTCCCTTGCTCCTCCTGAAGTGGTGCAGATCTCTTTTTTCTCTTGTCCCCTTCATCCATTTTGGGAAAGTTCGCCACATTGACATGCTTCTTAGGTACCACTAGTGATGGTACATTGACGTGCACCATTGTGCACACACCATTCCACAGGGGAGGCAGTGTATGGTATGCCTTTTCTCCACAGGCCCAATAATGGTCCATTATTACTGCTGTTCCTGCTCCCCCCTCAGGTAACTCCATCACACTTGCACAATTGGTGTTATATCCTACGTCCACCTCTCCTTTATGCTGGTAGCATACCTTGGGCGCAGTCAGCGGTAGTATTGTTATTGGGTCTTCATCTGTTTCTACCCACGTGAGCATTGGTACATACTTGATCCACGTCGTCCAACATCGGTGATTGTGTGCCTCGATAGTTGAGATAGTTTCTTTTGTTACCATGTTGCTGCCAATCACTCCTATTTCCCAGCTGTTGTCCAGATACACCTTTCCTGTTATTGTCACTAGCGGCCTCTCCCAACATCCTTGTTTACCCGGAACTTCAGTGGCATACCAATCACATGGTAGATACTGCAGTGTTACTTTCTTTGTTTCTCCTTTTGCAGGGCCACTTGTTATGTATCTGAATGCTTCAGCATGTAAACTGCTCTTGTGGTAACTCAAATAGGTCTTGAGGAAGTTGTTTTCATATGGGTATGAGTCTCGTGTTTTCCATGTCATGTGCACTACTGTCCCTTGAAATCTTCCTTTCGTTTGGAACAGTGCCAAGTATATTATGCACTGTGCTGTCTTTTCATCTATTTCTGTGGCAACAAATGTTCGTGAAGCACTCATGGCGTATGGTATTAATGAGCAAACGTAGCAGCTGTCCTCAGTTGTCTGCTTACCAATGCGGGTCATGTGTTGGTACCATATGTTGTTTGTGACGTGTGCTGAATCTTGTATATAATTATCAATACCTTTATTGTCTGAGTATGTGCTGCGTTTAACTCTATTTTGCTTGGGTGCAATGTTACTACTATCACCTGGCGTAACACCTGTTGCAGCAGGGGACGGGGGTATATTAGGTTTGGGTGCAGCAATAAAATTAATAGCATAGCTGTACTGCCATACAGAGGCAGCCAAGAACCCGGTGATCATCAAAATCCCTATTACTTTTATTACATATGCTAATCTCACCGGCATTTTGCTCTTACCTTGCTGCAGTCCTGGCAGCGTATTCTTGCGATGTTAAAGTTGCCCGCCTAAAAATTCTCAAAATGCTTGTTATTAAATGTTAGTTGTTTGTTTCCTTTAAGCTCTCCCTATCAAATAGTCATTCAGTGCCCAGGCGAAGAGCTGTTCCCACGCTACTCTAAGTGATCTGTCTCTTAAGACCGGCAAGTATGGGCGGAGGTGGGGCATGGAATATTCTATGGCCAAGAGGAATGCTGTGTAGTAGACCCGTACCCTTCTCCTTTTTAGGTACGTTGGCCTTTTTATTTCGTATACAAATTGGTGTGACAATTCTTCTGGGTAGTTATCGTCTGGGAGTACCATCTACGCCTGGGCAGTGAACTTGTTAGTAAGCTATTTTCTTAACAATACAATAATACGCAGTTCCTGTATGTGCGAGAGAAAAAAGAGAACATTCACGTGTTTACATGTGTATTTGTGCAGGCAATGTCCTTCAGTTCAGTTATAACTATACTTGGGGGTCAATGGGCGGGGGGTTTGGGCTCAGATGGCGGAAGTATTTTTACTCTTTGAGCGTGTGACCATGGGGTGGGCAGTATGGGGATCACCCCTTTCTTCGTCAGTTATTGTTTCCGGGGAAGCTGGGTAGTGACACGGTAAGGGAACAATTGGGTCGTTGTCTGTGGTAGAGCTTCCTTCCGCTGTCGGGATGTTGTTGCTGTTCTTCCAATGGACCTGTCGTTGGCGCTGGGGCGGGTCTGCAGTTTGTAGATCTTTACATCATGTAGGTGGTTCCAGGCACGCTTGTCCTTTAGTTTTACTGCTCTTGTTGATACGTCCTCTACCAGATGGGGGCCAGTGAACCGCTTATCGTTCCACTTCCTATTGAAATTGCGAAGTAGCACGTGGTCACCTTTGGCAAGTTTGCACAAGTTCTCCTTTTCCAATTCTGTACTGGCGCCTTCTTCTTGATTGCTGGTAGACCCGCCCTGTGTGCGCTCGAGCTGTTGAGACACAAACACAACACTAGTAATCAAAGAAGACACATATTGATACATTTCATCACCTAACACACTCGCTGAACTTTCGTGGTCAGTGAATGCCCTTGACGTTGGCGTTAGGGGAAGGCGCATTTGACGTCCAGTAACCACCTCGTGAGGGGTGAGGTGGTGGTCGGACCCTGGCCTATTCCTCAATTCAAATAGGGCTAATGGAAGGCAATACAACCAGCTTTTCTTTGTTGTTTGTTGTATTTTTGCAATTGCCTCCTTCAATAGGCCATTCAGGCGTTCACATACACCGTTAGCCTGTGGGTGGTATGCACATGCAAATTTGTGTTTTATGCTCAGCAAGGATGTGATATGCTGGAACATTTCGTTTGCGAAATGCGGGCCATTGTCTGACCTTAACACCTCGCACACTCCCCACCTGGGGAAGACCTCCCTTACTAGGAATTTGGCTGCTCTAAATGCATCTGGGTGTGAACAGGGCCCTGCTTCAATCCACCTAGAGAATGGACATACTACTACAATCATATACCTATTACCTTGACATATGTTGATCATATCAACATAGTCAATGTGAAGGTGCCGAAAAGGTCCCTCTGGCCGGGGTATGGTACCTCTTATCACTTTTAGGGTATGACCGGCCATAAACTGTTGACATGTGAGACAATTGCTGATAAAATTCGACACATGAGAATTTAACTCGGGACAGAACCAATCTTCTCTAATTCGTGCTGCAATTATTTCCTTGCCTGTATGGGCTGGGTGATGTAATTGGCTCAGGGCGGTGTTTAAAAGTGCCAACGGTATTACAACTTTTCCAGTGCCACCCTGGCGCCATAGTGCGTCGGTTGGTGACATTGTACATCCTCTTTTTACCCATATTTCTTTTTCGGCCATTGGTGCAGCCGCTTGTAGCTCCATAATCTGTGTGGCTGGGAGATGGGTGTACCCTTCTCTTATCAACATCTCCCTAGCCATTCCCCTCCCTCTCCCTCTCTGTGAGTCTGTGGGGTTCCATATCTCACCAAAGTATGCAGCATATTTCGCATGTGCGTCTGCTGCTGCATTTCCTTTCAGCTTCTCTCCTTTGCTCCTCATTTCGTTCCCTTAATTTTTCCAATTCGTTCTTACCTTCTTTCCTTTTCCTCACTCTCTCTCTTTCCTCCCTCTCAAGCTGTTTGATCAATTCATTCTGCTCATCCCTTAGCTTTGCTAATCTTTCCTCCAAAATCTCTTCCTTTTGCCGTAATAGCTCCTCCCCCCTCATTTCACTCTCTCTTGCACTATCCTCGTCTGTTCTCTTTACTACCTCCCTCTCTTCTCCAGTTAGTGAACCTCGTAATTTTAATAATATCTGTGCAGCTACCCACTCATCATTTCCTATCTCTACACTCTGCTCTTCTCCAATCCTCCCCTCCCCCACTGGCATCTTCCTATGAGCCACATATGGTGGAGGGCTGTATGCCGGGTTCGAGTATCCTTCAGCCGCCCTTAACTGTCCTTCTATTTCTCCTAATTCTCTTAAAGGGTACAACCCTCCTCCCTCTGTTTTCACTCCCGGTGTTATGGGTATCTCGTTGCTCGGTTCCTTTTTTATGTCGTCTGATTTATCAATCTTTTCTCCTCCCTCTCCTTCGTTCCCCGTATTCTTTGTGCTTTCACGCCCTTTTTTCCCATCCTCTCCTTCTTTCTTAATCTCCTTTTCTTCCGGTGTTTCCCCCATAGTGAACATTCCATTTGGTCCTGGTCGGGACCCCTGGAACATCCTCCATAAGTTAAACACCTCACATGGTTTGCCAACTTCTTCCCCTTGTATGTATTGTGCAGATGGTTTAGCAGTGAATGTTGGGCATATGGATCGAAACTACCATTAGGCGGCCATGGTGTTAACATTTTGTTATCCGTCCCCTGGGTCCACTCTATGCTATACTTAATTAATTTCTCCCTATGGGGTGGCAGTGTGGTGCATATGTGTTGTAGTGGGGTAGTGAGGGTGTTCCCCCACCCTCCCGACCCTGTCCCGTTTGACATAGTGGCGCTCCACTTGTTACCCTTCCCTTCACTAGCAGTTTACAATATACAACCTTATATTGTTTACCTGGCCCCGCAAGTGTGGGGACTTACGACAATCCTTTGACAAATTATGCAATAAAAAAAAAAAAATAAAAAAAAAAAAATATATATATGTATGGTTTTACATTTGTATATTCCCTTCTGTCTTTTTACGGCCCCCTGCGGCCGGAGCGCACGCAGCCCCCTGCGGCTGCGTACCCTTTACGACGCTCTTATACAGTCGTCCTGTTTCCCCGTTCTCTTCCCCCTCTTACACTTGCCGTGGCCGGCGTTCTCCGTGCGCAGCCACGCCCCTCTCCTCTTCTCCTTTTCCCGATCCACTCGTTTATCGTTTATCTCCGTGTCCGCTCCCTTATCATATTTCTCTTCCCCACCACTCTCAAAACCAAAGTTCCTTGTGCTTGCGATATCCTATTAAAGCCCTACTGGTGACGTCACCGATCTCTTCGAGCTACTGGTACATTCTTCATATGTTCTTTAAGTTCAGAATACACTTGCAATCTACCCCCGCTAACCCTACAGCTGTCTTCCTGTCACTCCTGGAACAAGGTAATCAAATCAATAATATAATCGGACTGCGCACGCTGCGTCGCCTCGCGTGTGATACGCCCCTCAACAGCAGGGCTTAACCAGCCAATTATCTTCCGTATTGGGCAACTAGGCAACTAGCTACCGCCTACAGGGAAACGTCATCTACCTATCGAGTTTCTTGCTCAAACAATAGGGATCCTCGTCTACTCATTGATCAATAAATGCCAAATCGTAGGAAACCACACACACCCACCCTTACACGTAGTCGCGACTTAGGCCAATCAGTGTCTTATGAGCGGCCGCATGTGATGTTTTTGTGCTCCGCCCCCCTCTTTCGCGTGACGTAGCCGACTGCTCTCGCACTCGTTTCGCTACCATTAATTCCATTGGCAACACTAAGTTGTTAGACCTTCGCCGTTCATCTTTACAACACCTCACTCTTCCCTTATTTACTTCCTCCCCCCTCCCTCACAATTTCGCATTGCTTGTTGTGGGTGTCATGCTCACCAAGTTCTCTCGATGCAGGGCCGCTCGACTGCGTGCACCCCTCCGAGCGGCTCGCCACCTCCCCTCGTCTGGACCACGTCTGGACACTCGCCAACTGCGGGCGGGATACTTCTCAACCGGCTCCCGAGGGCCAATATCCGGATTGCGCTGTCCGGTCTTCTCGCAGCTCCGCGATGGTCCTGTAGTCCTCAGAAGGGGCAACGGCAGAGGGGGCCGCGCCGCCGGGCCTCCTCGCAACGGGAGTGCCTGGAAAAAGTAAAAAATAAAAAGTCGATCTTAAACAGATCTCAGCAGTGCCTCCAACTTGTCGGGGGGAAATTCTGCCGGGGTCAGCCGGGCCGTCCGCAGACCTCCAGGCAGGGAGGCCCCAACTCCTCCCGTGTATCCCAGATGAGATAGAGTATGAGACACACACAAGGAGCAAGGTGACTCTGCTGTTTATTAGACAAAACGGCAGGGATGGGTCAAGGAGCGTACGCGTCCGTCCTGACACACACACAATCGTGGGGCTCGCAGGCCCTTTTTACTGTATTATGACGCGCTACTTGCGTCACTTCAGAAAGTTAACAAAAAACCTATTGCCACTCTTAATTGGTTGCTCGAGTTGTAGGGTTAGTATAGCACACATATAGAGAACAATGTTAGTGGACAAAGGGTGGTCAGGTGATATATCTGGGTTGTCCCTACAATTAGATACATGAGAATTGTTACATGAAGACTCCTGAGGATTGGTTAATATTACTGGCGTCAGTGATAAGAGCCCCATGTTCTGATTGGTGCGCCCGTGAGCTTCCCAGCCTGGGACCACCGCTGTTCCCAGCTCTCGGTGTACCTGCACTTTGCAACAATGTTTCACTATGGGTACGTGCAGACAATGTGAGGATTTATTCATAGCTGGGAGGCTGACCGCTCCCACTGTCGCAGATGTCCATTGAGCCTTTCAAGTGTATCTGCCTGTGTCTCGTAGCGAGGGATCCAGACGCCTCTTCTCTCCTGGGTTTGGCATCTCGTCAGGTTCGGCTTGGTCACGTGGGGAGGGACCGTGTTTGAGGCAGAATTCTGCACAATTAATATTGCTTTTCCACTGTGTGTCTGGTTTAATTTGCCGGTGTGACCTTAACGTTGGTGCGCGGAGTGCGAGGTTGCAACATCGTGCCTTTGATGATTTGTTCTTGGAATGTGGGTTTGCAACATTGCGACCTTGGCTGGTTGTTTCACCGGGCTCATTCTGCAGGATCAGCAACCTGACTCTTGCTTTGTTAATGTCCACGGGAGCTCTTGTTTGAGGCCTACTTGGGCCTGGTGCATAAGTGGTCCGTTTGGTACATAGGTGCTTTAGGTTATAGTAGCATATAGTTCCATGACCAGTATCGTGTCTTCATTATACTTCTCATGGTGGTAACTGGTTTCAAGAGAAGCGTGAGCAAGCTTTGTAGATGAGTTCATGACGCGTCTTGCGTTTCTGCATTCTGAAAGCCTATGTAAAAATAATAAAGATGCACGTCCGTGAATATGCCTGTCGCCTACGTCATAGCACTGAGTATATTCTTCGTGTAGATCGGTGTGGGAATGTCCCGTGTGTATATTTGTACAGATGTGCTTCCTGTTGTCTAGGTCGTCATGGCATCTCTAACGACGTGTAGATTTTAGTCTAGTTGGTCCGTGCCGCAGGTGTCGGCATGGCCAGTGCGGACTGCTGGGCAGGCAGATGGACACATCCGTATGTTCCTGTACCAGGGTATCTGATCGTCTGGTAAATGGACAAACTCTTCTCGTGGCGGGTGTCTGGGTCGTGACCCTTTAGGCCAAGCGCGAGAGGTGAAGGACGGGAGCCTGGTCTTCCATTCTCCCACTTCAGTCCCCCCTCTGGTCGACTTGTCGACCACAAACATATCCTTCTCGTTATCTCCTCTTACTCGCCATATCTTAGTTATTCCTCCTAGATGTCCATAATGGTTTACATGATCTTCAAATGACCAATACATATATTCACAGGTTCCTCCAGGAGTACTGTATACCCGTTTCCCTATGTAGCTCCTGGGGTTTCTTGGGTTCTCGATCTTCACTGATGGTGGGTCTAGATGGTTGGTGATGATTTGGGTGCGCAACTTCTCCCTCTCCTGTATTATCACACCTGTATGTTGGCCGTCATCTGCTGGCATCAAAGGGTGCATTCCCACCATTTCGAGCAACTCGTCAGTGGTACGTGCCTTCCGGGCCTTCCAAAATCTAATTATGATCAGCGTAGCTCCAGCCAAAATAGTGCAACCCACTATTATTTTCAGTCCATCTGATAGCCAGGATGGCATCCATGACCATAATAGTGAAAACCAGCTCTTATCCTTGTTTACACAGTTACTTTCATCCATCATTTTGGAGTGCATCTGGGCCAATTGTGAAACTGCTTCTGTCAGTGTACCATTGTCAGCATCGTTGGCAGGTATGAACGTGCAGCATGATTGTCCTATCTTTGCACAAACTCCTCCTTCCATTGCTGTGAGAAGGTCCAATACATATCTGTTCTGGAGTGCTACCATCCTTATAGCTCGCAGCTCCTCTTTTATTGCGTTAAACCCATTTACTGTAGAATTGATGGTCATCATTAGTTCCCATCTAGTTATTTGGAGCCATTTTGCGTTTGCGTAAGCCTGCAGTCCCGGGTGTATTATTGAGGAGAAGAACATTGCTGCTCTGCTGAATAGTCTGTGTTCTGGCGGTATTGAGGTTAGTGCCGTTTCCGACCTTCCCCACAGGTAATTTCCTGTCAGTGGCTCTCCTTGTCTTTTTCTTCTATTTAGGACAGTATCATTGCTGTTGGTCCTGTTCCCTTGCTCCTCCTGAAGTGGTGCAGATCTCTTTTTTCTCTTGTCCCCTTCATCCATTTTGGGAAAGTTCGCCACATTGACATGCTTCTTAGGTACCACTAGTGATGGTACATTGACGTGCACCATTGTGCACACACCATTCCACAGGGGAGGCAGTGTATGGTATGCCTTTTCTCCACAGGCCCAATAATGGTCCATTATTACTGCTGTTCCTGCTCCCCCCTCAGGTAACTCCATCACACTTGCACAATTGGTGTTATATCCTACGTCCACCTCTCCTTTATGCTGGTAGCATACCTTGGGCGCAGTCAGCGGTAGTATTGTTATTGGGTCTTCATCTGTTTCTACCCACGTGAGCATTGGTACATACTTGATCCACGTCGTCCAACATCGGTGATTGTGTGCCTCGATAGTTGAGATAGTTTCTTTTGTTACCATGTTGCTGCCAATCACTCCTATTTCCCAGCTGTTGTCCAGATACACCTTTCCTGTTATTGTCACTAGCGGCCTCTCCCAACATCCTTGTTTACCCGGAACTTCAGTGGCATACCAATCACATGGTAGATACTGCAGTGTTACTTTCTTTGTTTCTCCTTTTGCAGGGCCACTTGTTATGTATCTGAATGCTTCAGCATGTAAACTGCTCTTGTGGTAACTCAAATAGGTCTTGAGGAAGTTGTTTTCATATGGGTATGAGTCTCGTGTTTTCCATGTCATGTGCACTACTGTCCCTTGAAATCTTCCTTTCGTTTGGAACAGTGCCAAGTATATTATGCACTGTGCTGTCTTTTCATCTATTTCTGTGGCAACAAATGTTCGTGAAGCACTCATGGCGTATGGTATTAATGAGCAAACGTAGCAGCTGTCCTCAGTTGTCTGCTTACCAATGCGGGTCATGTGTTGGTACCATATGTTGTTTGTGACGTGTGCTGAATCTTGTATATAATTATCAATACCTTTATTGTCTGAGTATGTGCTGCGTTTAACTCTATTTTGCTTGGGTGCAATGTTACTACTATCACCTGGCGTAACACCTGTTGCAGCAGGGGACGGGGGTATATTAGGTTTGGGTGCAGCAATAAAATTAATAGCATAGCTGTACTGCCATACAGAGGCAGCCAAGAACCCGGTGATCATCAAAATCCCTATTACTTTTATTACATATGCTAATCTCACCGGCATTTTGCTCTTACCTTGCTGCAGTCCTGGCAGCGTATTCTTGCGATGTTAAAGTTGCCCGCCTAAAAATTCTCAAAATGCTTGTTATTAAATGTTAGTTGTTTGTTTCCTTTAAGCTCTCCCTATCAAATAGTCATTCAGTGCCCAGGCGAAGAGCTGTTCCCACGCTACTCTAAGTGATCTGTCTCTTAAGACCGGCAAGTATGGGCGGAGGTGGGGCATGGAATATTCTATGGCCAAGAGGAATGCTGTGTAGTAGACCCGTACCCTTCTCCTTTTTAGGTACGTTGGCCTTTTTATTTCGTATACAAATTGGTGTGACAATTCTTCTGGGTAGTTATCGTCTGGGAGTACCATCTACGCCTGGGCAGTGAACTTGTTAGTAAGCTATTTTCTTAACAATACAATAATACGCAGTTCCTGTATGTGCGAGAGAAAAAAGAGAACATTCACGTGTTTACATGTGTATTTGTGCAGGCAATGTCCTTCAGTTCAGTTATAACTATACTTGGGGGTCAATGGGCGGGGGGTTTGGGCTCAGATGGCGGAAGTATTTTTACTCTTTGAGCGTGTGACCATGGGGTGGGCAGTATGGGGATCACCCCTTTCTTCGTCAGTTATTGTTTCCGGGGAAGCTGGGTAGTGACACGGTAAGGGAACAATTGGGTCGTTGTCTGTGGTAGAGCTTCCTTCCGCTGTCGGGGATGTTGTTGCTGTTCTTCCAATGGACCTGTCGTTGGCGCTGGGGCGGGTCTGCAGTTTGTAGATCTTTACATCATGTAGGTGGTTCCAGGCACGCTTGTCCTTTAGTTTTACTGCTCCTGTTGATACGTCCTCTACCAGATGGGGGCCAGTGAACCGCTTATCGTTCCACTTCCTATTGAAATTGCGAAGTAGCACGTGGTCACCTTTGGCAAGTTTGCACAAGTTCTCCTTTTCCAATTCTGTACTGGCGCCTTCTTCTTGATTGCTGGTAGACCCGCCCCGTGTGCGCTCGAGCTGTTGAGACACAAACACAACACTAGTAATCAAAGAAGACACATATTGATACATTTCATCACCTAACACACTCGCTGAACTTTC
Organism: Ambystoma mexicanum; assembly: GCF_040938575.1. Taxonomy (NCBI): domain Eukaryota; kingdom Metazoa; phylum Chordata; class Amphibia; order Caudata; family Ambystomatidae; genus Ambystoma; species Ambystoma mexicanum. The sequence goes on along the minus strand of NC_090940.1, from coordinate 240,005,289 downwards.
GTGGTCAGTGAATGCCCTTGACGTTGGCGTTAGGGGAAGGCGCATTTGACGTCCAGTAACCACCTCGTGAGGGGTGAGGTGGTGGTCGGACCCTGGCCTATTCCTCAATTCAAATAGGGCTAATGGAAGGCAATACAACCAGCTTTTCTTTGTTGTTTGTTGTATTTTTGCAATTGCCTCCTTCAATAGGCCATTCAGGCGTTCACATACACCGTTAGCCTGTGGGTGGTATGCACATGCAAATTTGTGTTTTATGCTCAGCAAGGATGTGATATGCTGGAACATTTCGTTTGCGAAATGCGGGCCATTGTCTGACCTTAACACCTCGCACACTCCCCACCTGGGGAAGACCTCCCTTACTAGGAATTTGGCTGCTCTAAATGCATCTGGGTGTGAACAGGGCCCTGCTTCAATCCACCTAGAGAATGGACATACTACTACAATCATATACCTATTACCTTGACATATGTTGATCATATCAACATAGTCAATGTGAAGGTGCCGAAAAGGTCCCTCCGGCCGGGGTATGGTACCTCTTATCACTTTTAGGGTATGACCGGCCATAAACTGTTGACATGTGAGACAATTGCTGATAAAATTCGACACATGAGAATTTAACTCGGGACAGAACCAATCTTCTCTAATTCATGCTGCAATTATTTCCTTGCCTGTATGGGCTGGGTGATGTAATTGGCTCAGGGCGGTGTTTAAAAGTGCCAACGGTATTACAACTTTTCCAGTGCCACCCTGGCGCCATAGTGCGTCGGTTGGTGACATTGTACATCCTCTTTTTACCCATATTTCTTTTTCGGCCATTGGTGCAGCCGCTTGTAGCTCCATAATCTGTGTGGCTGGGAGATGGGTGTACCCTTCTCTTATCAACATCTCCCTAGCCATTCCCCTCCCTCTCCCTCTCTGTGAGTCTGTGGGGTTCCATATCTCACCAAAGTATGCAGCATATTTTGCATGTGCGTCTGCTGCTGCATTTCCTTTCAGCTTCTCTCCTTTGCTCCTCATTTCGTTCCCTTAATTTTTCCAATTCGTTCTTACCTTCTTTCCTTTTCCTCACTCTCTCTCTTTCCTCCCTCTCAAGCTGTTTGATCAATTCATTCTGCTCATCCCTTAGCTTTGCTAATCTTTCCTCCAAAATCTCTTCCTTTTGCCGTAATAGCTCCTCCCCCCTCATTTCACTCTCTCTTGCACTATCCTCGTCTGTTCTCTTTACTACCTCCCTCTCTTCTCCAGTTAGTGAACCTCGTAATTTTAATAATATCTGTGCAGCTACCCACTCATCATTTCCTATCTCTACACTCTGCTCTTCTCCAATCCTCCCCTCCCCCACTGGCATCTTCCTATGAGCCACATATGGTGGAGGGCTGTATGCCGGGTTCGAGTATCCTTCAGCCGCCCTTAACTGTCCTTCTATTTCTCCTAATTCTCTTAAAGGGTACAACCCTCCTCCCTCTGGTTTCACTCCCGGTGTTATGGGTATCTCGTTGCTCGGTTCCTTTTTTATGTCGTCTGATTTATCAATCTTTTCTCCTCCCTCTCCTTCGTTCCCCGTATTCTTTGTGCTTTCACGCCCTTTTTTCCCATCCTCTCCTTCTTTCTTAATCTCCTTTTCTTCCGGTGTTTCCCCCATAGTGAACATTCCATTTGGTCCTGGTCGGGACCCCTGGAACATCCTCCATAAGTTAAACACCTCACATGGTTTGCCAACTTCTTCCCCTTGTATGTATTGTGCAGATGGTTTAGCAGTGAATGTTGGGCATATGGATCGAAACTACCATTAGGCGGCCATGGTGTTAACATTTTGTTATCCGTCCCCTGGGTCCACTCTATGCTATACTTAATTAATTTCTCCCTATGGGGTGGCAGTGTGGTGCATATGTGTTGTAGTGGGGTAGTGAGGGTGTTCCCCCACCCTCCCGACCCTGTCCCGTTTGACATAGTGGCGCTCCACTTGTTACCCTTCCCTTCACTAGCAGTTTACAATATACAACCTTATATTGTTTACCTGGCCCCGCAAGTGTGGGGACTTACGACAATCCTTTGACAAATTATGCAATAAAAAAAAATAAATAAAAAAAAAATATATATATATATATGTATGGTTTTACATTTGTATATTCCCTTCTGTCTTTTTACGGCCCCCTGCGGCCGGAGCGCACGCAGCCCCCTGCGGCTGCGTACCCTTTACGACGCTCTTATACAGTCGTCCTGTTTCCCCGTTCTCTTCCCCCTCTTACACTTGCCGTGGCCGGCGTTCTCCGTGCGCAGCCACGCCCCTCTCCTCTTCTCCTTTTCCCGATCCACTCGTTTATCGTTTATCTCCGTGTCCGCTCCCTTATCATATTTCTCTTCCCCACCACTCTCAAAACCAAAGTTCCTTGTGCTTGCGATATCCTATTAAAGCCCTACTGGTGACGTCACCGATCTCTTCGAGCTACTGGTACATTCTTCATATGTTCTTTAAGTTCAGAATACACTTGCAATCTACCCCCGCTAACCCTACAGCTGTCTTCCTGTCACTCCTGGAACAAGGTAATCAAATCAATAATATAATCGGACTGCGCACGCTGCGTCGCCTCGCGTGTGATACGCCCCTCAACAGGAGGGCTTAACCAGCCAATTATCTTCCGTATTGGGCAACTAGGCAACTAGCTACCGCCTACAGGGAAACGTCATCTACCTATCGAGTTTCTTGCTCAAACAATAGGGATCCTCGTCTACTCATTGATCAATAAATGCCAAATCGTAGGAAACCACACACACCCACCCTTACACGTAGTCGCGACTTAGGCCAATCAGTGTCTTACGAGCGGCCGCATGTGATGTTTTTGTGCTCCGCCCCCCTCTTTCGCGTGACGTAGCCGACTGCTCTCGCACTCGTTTCGCTACCATTAATTCCATTGTCAACACTAAGTTGTTAGACCTTCGCCGTTCATCTTTACAACACCTCACTCTTCCCTTATTTACTTCCTCCCCCCTCCCTCACAATTTCGCATTGCTTGTTGTGGGTGTCATGCTCACCAAGTTCTCTCGATGCAGGGCCGCTCGACTGCGTGCACCCCTCCGAGCGGCTCGCCACCTCCCCTCGTCTGGACCACGTCTGGACACTCGCCAACCGCGGGCGGGATACTTCTCAACCGGCTCCCGAGGGCCAATATCCGGATTGCGCTGTCCGGTCTTCTCGCAGCTCCGCGATGGTCCTGTAGTCCTCAGAAGGGGGCAACGGCAGAGGGGGCCGCGCCGCCGGGCCTCCTCGCAACGGGAGTGCCTGGAAAAAGTAAAAAATAAAAAGTCGATCTTAAACAGATCTCAGCAGTGCCTCCAACTTGTCGGGGGGAAATTCTGCCGGGGTCGGCCGGGCCGTCCGCAGACCTCCAGGCAGGGAGGCCCCAACTCCTCCTGTGTATCCCAGATGAGATAGAGTATGAGACACACACAAGGAGCAAGGTGACTCTGCTGTTTATTAGACAAAACGGCAGGGATGGGTCAAGGAGCGTATGCGTCCGTCCTGACACACACACAATCGTGGGGCTCGCAGGCCCTTTTTACTGTATTATGACGCGCTACTTGCGTCACTTCAGAAAGTTAACAAAAAACCTATTGCCACTCTTAATTGGTTGCTCGAGTTGTAGGGTTAGTATAGCACACATATAGAGAACAATGTTAGTGGACAAAGGGTGGTCAGGTGATATATCTGGGTTGTCCCTACAATTAGATACATGAGAATTGTTACATGAAGACTCCTGAGGATTGGTTAATATTACTGGCGTCAGTGATAAGAGCCCCATGTTCTGATTGGTGCGCCCGTGAGCTTCCCAGCCTGGGACCACCGCTGTTCCCAGCTCTCGGTGTACCTGCACTTTGCAACAATGTTTCACTATGGGTACGTGCAGACAATGTGAGGATTTATTCATAGCTGGGAGGCTGACCGCTCCCACTGTCGCAGATGTCCATTGAGCCTTTCAAGTGTATCTGCCTGTGTCTCGTAGCGAGGGATCCAGACGCCTCTTCTCTCCTGGGTTTGGCATCTCGTCAGGTTCGGCTTGGTCACGTGGGGAGGGACCGTGTTTGAGGCAGAATTCTGCACAATTAATATTGCTTTTCCACTGTGTGTCTGGTTTAATTTGCCGGTGTGACCTTAACGTTGGTGCGCGGAGTGCGAGGTTGCAACATCGTGCCTTTGATGATTTGTTCTTGGAATGTGGGTTTGCAACATTGCGACCTTGGCTGGTTGTTTCACTGGGCTCATTCTGCAGGATCAGCAACCTGACTCTTGCTTTGTTAATGTCCACGGGAGCTCTTGTTTGAGGCCTACTTGGGCCTGGTGCATAAGTGGTCCGTTTGGTACATAGGTGCTTTAGGTTATAGTAGCATATAGTTCCATGACCAGTATCGTGTCTTCATTATACTTCTCATGGTGGTAACTGGTTTCAAGAGAAGCGTGAGCAAGCTTTGTAGATGAGTTCATGACGCGTCTTGCGTTTCTGCATTCTGAAAGCCTATGTAAAAATAATAAAGATGCACGTCCGTGAATATGCCTGTCGCCTACGTCATAGCACTGAGTATATTCTTCGTGTAGATCGGTGTGGGAATGTCCCGTGTGTATATTTGTACAGATGTGCTTCCCGTTGTCTAGGTCGTCATGGCATCTCTAACGAGGTGTAGATTTTAGTCTAGTTGGTCCATGCCGCAGGTGTCGGCATGGCCAGTGCGGGCTGCTGGGCAGGCAGATGGACACATCCGTATGTTCCTGTACCAGGGTATCTGATCGTCTGATAAATGGACAAACTCTTCTCGTGGCGGGTGTCTGGGTCCTGACCCTTTAGGCCAAGCGCGAGAGGTGAAGGACGGGAGCCTGGTCTTCCATTCTCCCACTTCACTGGTATTAAATGTGTTATAAAAAACAATTAAATACATAAAAAGGCCTTGTTTGATATTCTCAAGTAAGGGTCCTAGGGCTGGCACCTACACACAAAGGGAGAGCAGACAACCATGCCCAGATATTGGTAGAAAGTTGTACATTGTTGGAAAGATAGTATTGCGGGAATTTTAACAAAGAATGGAAATTAACATTTACAGCTACAACGTTGGACTGGAAGCTAGAGTCTTTTACTCCTGAACGGTTTTATGTATTGGTACAAGACAGTTTAATTATAATCATGTTGCCTAATAGAAGGTCGGGTATCAGGATAAAGCATCCTCATGTTTTTGACGAAGAGTTTATATTTAACAAAAATATAAGAACGAGAATTAATAGTATCAAGAGTAGATTTGTTGACCCACTTATTACAAAGAGTTTGGTAAATAAAGAGCAACAAAAATATAAGAACTGGTCCAGACATCGTGGACATTTTCTCCTCCAATGAGATGTGGAAGCGATGCTAGCCATAGTTGCGGGAACTTCTAAAACCAATTGTTGGTCTTTGATAAACACTCTTGAGAAAAAACAGGTTGAAAACCAACCAAAAAAATCCTATAAAGGAACATGTTTGGGTGACTTTTTTCGGTGAACTTTATGGCGACAAAAGAACGTATGATAAGGATTGCAGTGTTAGTTTGAATACTGAATGATGTCTGAACTTTGAGCAAGACGATGTAGGATACATTATCAATAGAGCTAGTGGATCCAGTGGGGGTGGGGCCAAATTCTTTATCAAATAGATTTTTTAAACAGGCCCCTGAAACCTGGGCCCGGCCCCTTTATATATTATTTAAACACATCATAAATCTGCATAGAACCCCATTGAAATGGAAAACGTAATACTCTGTACTGATATCGAAAAAAGGAAACAAATCAGAGCCTGAAAAGTATCGATCAATCACGCTTCTAGCTGCTGATAGTAAGATCTTTGCGGCACTTATATTAAAGGAGATTGATAACTGAGCTTCTTGTACTGGTCGCCCAAATAAATATCAGACAGGTTCCGGAATAATATTGGAACAGGCATTAAAGTGTTTATAATAAACTGTTTACTTGGAGTAAGCACGCTGTTCCCATTGACATGGTATCATAAGATTTGTCATCCACATTTGATTTGGTTGATAGACATTGGTTGTGGGTGAAATTAGCAAGATGGGGAATTCCCGGTGGCCTTTTTAGCAACACCGTTAATTTGCATACAAATAGGACAATTCAAGTAAGGGTAAATCACTCTGGAAAATTGTCAGATTCTATCCCTACGCATACAGGACTAAGACAGGGTTGTGTCCTGGCCCACTGTCTTTTTAATCTTTATGTCTCTGATATTGAGGAGTACTCAGAGAAAGCAGCATTTATTTCTCACAAGCTAGGACATGTCAAATTTACCTGGCTGGCTTATACTGAATATTTCATTTTATTAGATAGTATGCAAATTGGCCTATACCATTTGATTAATGCCTTTTGTGTTTACATGGATAAAAACCTCCAAAATGTTAACCCAACTAAGACAACAATCTGATGGTTTTCGAGGATGAAATGAACTCACTTTACATGGACAGTAGGGAATGCTAAACTTGAAATGATGGAAAATCGTGTGTACCTGGGCCTTCCATTAACTGCACACCTTAATAAAGGGTATGTGATGGACTATTTAAAAGGAAAGCTGTGATGTTGGCAGCCCAAATGACAAAAGTGAATAGGACATTTGGGAGATTCTCCTAATTTCCCACAATCAAGTTCTGTGAGGGTGAAGTGGTCCCTAAACTACCAAGCGGCTTGGAAATCATGCTGTCGTGGATCCTTGATAAATTGGATTATTTCAAGGCATTTATCTTGAGGAAAACGCTCTCTCTACCAAATTACCTACCTTCCGCTGCATCACGTTTCGAGTTTGGTCTGCAATCCTTAAAAAGTAGTTTTGTATGGAAACAATTGCTCCTTTTTAGGACATTTTTAGAACCTCCTATTAATTCACTTTATACATATTTGTAACAATTGTATACACTTTTATGCAGAATGGGCCAAATTAGCCATGCTTTTGGGAGATTCGATAGAAACCTCATTTGCCTTACGCCAATTCTCTCTATTTGCCCATTTGAGCACAGAGCAGACAAGTGTGGTGACATTGGCAACTTATTTGTTCAAGCTCCCTAACGCAATATATCCTACTAATTTTATGAGGTTTCGATTCAACCTATCACAAACAAAAACAATGCTCTGTATCTGTGCTCAATTGCCAAAGGCCTTGTCCTTTTGCCGTTTCTGTAATAATCCTACCGAAATTGAAAATCTTGAGAATTTGACCTTGCATTGTCCGGTTGTAATGCCATTATGCATCTTTGCATCTTGCACATTTGTATATAGCCTGTCATTTATAGAAACAGAAATACTCTGGCAACAAACATTGGAGGGTAAACAGGTATCAATTGTTTTCATTGATTTGCTTAAAGTTTTAAGTATTATGAATTATTATCTACTTGAGTATTTTAGAGTGACTGTGGGACTCATTATAACAGTGCTGGTCAGTAAATAACGGTGCTGGTAAGCTTACTGGTATGTTGTTTCTGGACCGGCACACTACAACTCTGCGAGCGGGTGCCGTCCTGCCCGTTAGGGTCAGACCTGCCGGGCGGAACGGCACCTGCTCGCAGAGTTCTCACAGGAGCACTGGTGCCGGTGCTCCCGTGTCCCCATTCCCATGGAGTCCTGTGGGACTCCATGGAAATGGAGACTGACAAAATTACTGGACTTCCCGTCCACTGGACTCAGAATAGCCTGGAGGCACCGGGAAGTCAGGTGCCAGTAATTTACTAAGGTCCGGAGGCAACCCGCTGGTAGCACCGGCAGGGTTACCGCCGGACCCGTTATTAGGCATTAAATAAATGTACGGTATGCATTATAATGCTTGGTGTATCATATAAGATGTGGAATGCAACTTATGATTGTTGGATTGTAAAAGGTTTATATTTTACCCAAATACAATATATATATATACATATTTATTTTAAAGTCACATTTACAATAAATGCTGCACTGAGACTCTGATGAAATAAAGTAACAATTAATACACAAAGGTTTATTTTACTGTACTGATGTATGATTATAAATGCTAATAAACAGAGTTAAAAATAAAATAAAGTAACGGAAGCTATACATGTGCGACCGAATCCAAGCCACTCGAGATCCTTTGTCATAAAACTCCATTCCACTCTGTCAAAGGATTTTTCTGCATCCAAAGCCATAAACGTCCATCTGTATTATAAGTAGGTAGCTGCAGAGGTGATCTAGCAGAGGAGCCTGGTATAGGATGCAGCGAGGCAATCCTGCTATGCCCAGGTTGATCTGAAATTTTTAGATGTGGGTGAATACTGTCAGGTATCTTTGCCAGCATTTTTGCTAAAATCTTCAATTTCCCACCGATGAGAGAGGTAGGTCTGTAATATTTGCTAAATGATGGGTATTTGATGTTAGGTATGAGAAACGCGCTAATGGTGGTTCTGAAGCTGTGCCTTGTACTTCTTCAATTCCCTTAAAGTGATTATGTAGAGTAAGGAGATGGGGCCGAAACATTGGGATAAACTGATGATAAAATTCCATCAAATCCCTATCCAGGCCTTGTGAATTACCCCTTTCAACCCCATTTATAGCACTGAGTTTCTTCTTTAAAGCGGCACATCTGTGAGGATACCTCACGGGAAACACTGTTGCCTTGTGAACAAGATGATACAGTGCAGCATTGGGTCGATCCTCGGTGAAACAATAACCCAGATGTGGCGCTGAACATAGGACCAATTTTTACATTGTTACTATTCAAAATATCATTATGTAAGTTTTACATTTGAAATTATAAATAGTCAAATTATTGATTAGAAATAGCTACCAAAGAGAGCAGATTCTATCACCCTAAAGCAGGTCTGGATCATCTAATACAATTTTAGTGTTTCTAGTCTGATTTACCAAACCCTTCTGTGGATTGGATGCTTGGTGTCAGAAAAATTGCTTTGAAGTAAAATGCTAGAGAGTGGCACCACACATTGTTTGGGGGGGAATCTTGCTGAATGGATAGGGGAAGTCCTAACTGAGGGTCTTTCACGTTCTCCTACCCCAAGGTATTGGGTGAAGTCTTGCCATACAGTATAGACTGTAGCGGGAAAGGGTATCAAGATGTAGAGGAGCTCTGCAAAAGATTTGGAAGAACGGTTCACATGGTTTCAAGGCATCAGAAGCCGAGGGAAGGCTATTTCTTCAGGAGGGATGTGAACAGTAGAAACCCAAACTGCAATAGTAAAAAGACTCCAAAACAAAAGAATGTCCAATCAAGGTACTGTACAAATAAAGACTTTCAATTAAACAAGAAAAATGCAGACAACTGACTAAAAACACTAGCAAACCCCACCTGAGTAAAGAAAACCCAGACAGTGCAGACTGTTGAGGAATGTCACTGTGGGTAGATGAGAAGGGATATTTAGGCACGTAAACGGCACAATGTCAATTTTGAAGAATGTCTTAAAAGAAATAGCCAGAGATAGTGGGTTTTAAAAGTTGCTTTGGTTCCTAAGGTGGGCTAGGGCCTCTTCAAAGTAACATATTCTTGTCTTTGGGTCTCAACGGTGTCGAGTTGGGCTTCTAGGATCTTCTTAATGTGATGATTCGGCATCAGCTTGCTGAGCTGTTTGGCTGGGATCAACATGTTCGGAGGTCCCCGTACCAACAGTACCTTGCACAAAGGAGCTTTTGGAAAAAAGGCATTTGCAACTTGTGGCTCTCCAGATGTGTGGACTACGAATCCCATGATCCTGCAACACTCACTATGCTGGCTAGTGATGATGGGAGTTGTACTTTAAAACCTTTGGAGAGCAAACGCTCGGAGGCCCCACTCGAGGCTTACCAGTGCTCTCAACTTCAACATGCAATGTTACCCACTCTGCTCATTCACTGAAGTTTTTACCAAAGCATTGTACCAGTATGTATGGGATTTATGATGCATGTGTGGGATTTACTGTATGGGGTTTATAAAATGCAAACTTAGCTGGGAAGCAGCAGACTGCTGTGCACAGGGGACTTACACAGGGGGTTATAAACATGGTGCAGAGGAGTAGGGGAGGCTGGGACCTCCGGTAGAGAGAAATGGACAAATCATCCATTGGCGCCATGTTCTTGAAGTGTAGGATGAAGGATTCCAGTCTGAGCTGTTTTCCCCCTTGCAGCTCTTTTTCCCGGATATGACGTCTTTAACACAGCTTTTAAAGGAAATGCCATGAGGATATGCGTACTGCGGAGTGGGCTGAGTGTCTAGCCCTGAGGTAAGCCAGACCCAGCGGGAAAACAATTATGCAAATGTTATATGCTGGTTGGCGGTGGAACAAAGGTAACATTTTCCGAGGCTTAGGACGTTGCTTCACTTAAAACTACTATGCACATTGGCGGATGCAAAATAATTATCAAAAGAAAATAAACTTATTTTGTTGGCAGGATATGTATCAAAATAGATACAAAGTCGCCGATGGCTGGAAAGGATATTTGAACACTGGGGGGCGCTGTTGCTCAACAGGAGGGCTTAACCAGCCAATTATCTTCCGTATTGGGCAACTAGGCAACTAGCTACCGCCTACAGGGAAACGTCATCTACCTATCGAGTTTCTTGCTCAAACAATAGGGATCCTCGTCTACTCATTGATCAATAAATGCCAAATCGTAGGAAACCACACACACCCACCCTTACACGTAGTCGCGACTTAGGCCAATCAGTGTCTTACGAGCGGCCGCATGTGATGTTTTTGTGCTCCGCCCCCCTCTTTCGCGTGACGTAGCCGACTGCTCTCGCACTCGTTTCGCTACCATTAATTCCATTGTCAACACTAAGTTGTTAGACCTTCGCCGTTCATCTTTACAACACCTCACTCTTCCCTTATTTACTTCCTCCCCCCTCCCTCACAATTTCGCATTGCTTGTTGTGGGTGTCATGCTCACCAAGTTCTCTCGATGCAGGGCCGCTCGACTGCGTGCACCCCTCCGAGCGGCTCGCCACCTCCCCTCGTCTGGACCACGTCTGGACACTCGCCAACCGCGGGCGGGATACTTCTCAACCGGCTCCCGAGGGCCAATATCCGGATTGCGCTGTCCGGTCTTCTCGCAGCTCCGCGATGGTCCTGTAGTCCTCAGAAGGGGGCAACGGCAGAGGGGGCCGCGCCGCCGGGCCTCCTCGCAACGGGAGTGCCTGGAAAAAGTAAAAAATAAAAAGTCGATCTTAAACAGATCTCAGCAGTGCCTCCAACTTGTCGGGGGGAAATTCTGCCGGGGTCGGCCGGGCCGTCCGCAGACCTCCAGGCAGGGAGGCCCCAACTCCTCCTGTGTATCCCAGATGAGATAGAGTATGAGACACACACAAGGAGCAAGGTGACTCTGCTGTTTATTAGACAAAACGGCAGGGATGGGTCAAGGAGCGTATGCGTCCGTCCTGACACACACACAATCGTGGGGCTCGCAGGCCCTTTTTACTGTATTATGACGCGCTACTTGCGTCACTTCAGAAAGTTAACAAAAAACCTATTGCCACTCTTAATTGGTTGCTCGAGTTGTAGGGTTAGTATAGCACACATATAGAGAACAATGTTAGTGGACAAAGGGTGGTCAGGTGATATATCTGGGTTGTCCCTACAATTAGATACATGAGAATTGTTACATGAAGACTCCTGAGGATTGGTTAATATTACTGGCGTCAGTGATAAGAGCCCCATGTTCTGATTGGTGCGCCCGTGAGCTTCCCAGCCTGGGACCACCGCTGTTCCCAGCTCTCGGTGTACCTGCACTTTGCAACAATGTTTCACTATGGGTACGTGCAGACAATGTGAGGATTTATTCATAGCTGGGAGGCTGACCGCTCCCACTGTCGCAGATGTCCATTGAGCCTTTCAAGTGTATCTGCCTGTGTCTCGTAGCGAGGGATCCAGACGCCTCTTCTCTCCTGGGTTTGGCATCTCGTCAGGTTCGGCTTGGTCACGTGGGGAGGGACCGTGTTTGAGGCAGAATTCTGCACAATTAATATTGCTTTTCCACTGTGTGTCTGGTTTAATTTGCCGGTGTGACCTTAACGTTGGTGCGCGGAGTGCGAGGTTGCAACATCGTGCCTTTGATGATTTGTTCTTGGAATGTGGGTTTGCAACATTGCGACCTTGGCTGGTTGTTTCACTGGGCTCATTCTGCAGGATCAGCAACCTGACTCTTGCTTTGTTAATGTCCACGGGAGCTCTTGTTTGAGGCCTACTTGGGCCTGGTGCATAAGTGGTCCGTTTGGTACATAGGTGCTTTAGGTTATAGTAGCATATAGTTCCATGACCAGTATCGTGTCTTCATTATACTTCTCATGGTGGTAACTGGTTTCAAGAGAAGCGTGAGCAAGCTTTGTAGATGAGTTCATGACGCGTCTTGCGTTTCTGCATTCTGAAAGCCTATGTAAAAATAATAAAGATGCACGTCCGTGAATATGCCTGTCGCCTACGTCATAGCACTGAGTATATTCTTCGTGTAGATCGGTGTGGGAATGTCCCGTGTGTATATTTGTACAGATGTGCTTCCCGTTGTCTAGGTCGTCATGGCATCTCTAACGAGGTGTAGATTTTAGTCTAGTTGGTCCATGCCGCAGGTGTCGGCATGGCCAGTGCGGGCTGCTGGGCAGGCAGATGGACACATCCGTATGTTCCTGTACCAGGGTATCTGATCGTCTGATAAATGGACAAACTCTTCTCGTGGCGGGTGTCTGGGTCCTGACCCTTTAGGCCAAGCGCGAGAGGTGAAGGACGGGAGCCTGGTCTTCCATTCTCCCACTTCACTGGTATTAAATGTGTTATAAAAAACAATTAAATACATAAAAAGGCCTTGTTTGATATTCTCAAGTAAGGGTCCTAGGGCTGGCACCTACACACAAAGGGAGAGCAGACAACCATGCCCAGATATTGGTAGAAAGTTGTACATTGTTGGAAAGATAGTATTGCGGGAATTTTAACAAAGAATGGAAATTAACATTTACAGCTACAACGTTGGACTGGAAGCTAGAGTCTTTTACTCCTGAACGGTTTTATGTATTGGTACAAGACAGTTTAATTATAATCATGTTGCCTAATAGAAGGTCGGGTATCAGGATAAAGCATCCTCATGTTTTTGACGAAGAGTTTATATTTAACAAAAATATAAGAACGAGAATTAATAGTATCAAGAGTAGATTTGTTGACCCACTTATTACAAAGAGTTTGGTAAATAAAGAGCAACAAAAATATAAGAACTGGTCCAGACATCGTGGACATTTTCTCCTCCAATGAGATGTGGAAGCGATGCTAGCCATAGTTGCGGGAACTTCTAAAACCAATTGTTGGTCTTTGATAAACACTCTTGAGAAAAAACAGGTTGAAAAGCAACCAAAAAAATCCTATAAAGGAACATGTTTGGGTGACTTTTTTCGGTGAACTTTATGGCGACAAAAGAACGTATGATAAGGATTGCAGTGTTAGTTTGAATACTGAATGATGTCTGAACTTTGAGCAAGACGATGTAGGATACATTATCAATAGAGCTAGTGGATCCAGTGGGGGTGGGGCCAAATTCTTTATCAAATAGATTTTTTAAACAGGCCCCTGAAACCTGGGCCCGGCCCCTTTATATATTATTTAAACACATCATAAATCTGCATAGAACCCCATTGAAATGGAAAACGTAATACTCTGTACTGATATCGAAAAAAGGAAACAAATTAGAGCCTGAAAAGTATCGATCAATCACGCTTCTAGCTGCTGATAGTAAGATCTTTGCGGCACTTATATTAAAGGAGATTGATAACTGAGCTTCTTGTACTGGTCGCCCAAATAAATATCAGACAGGTTCCGGAATAATATTGGAACAGGCATTAAAGTGTTTATAATAAACTGTTTACTTGGAGTAAGCACGCTGTTCCCATTGACATGGTATCATAAGATTTGTCATCCACATTTGATTTGGTTGATAGACATTGGTTGTGGGTGAAATTAGCAAGATGGGGAATTCCCGGTGGCCTTTTTAGCAACACCGTTAATTTGCATACAAATAGGACAATTCAAGTAAGGGTAAATCACTCTGGAAAATTGTCAGATTCTATCCCTACGCATACAGGACTAAGACAGGGTTGTGTCCTGGCCCACTGTCTTTTTAATCTTTATGTCTCTGATATTGAGGAGTACTCAGAGAAAGCAGCATTTATTTCTCACAAGCTAGGACATGTCAAATTTACCTGGCTGGCTTATACTGAATATTTCATTTTATTAGATAGTATGCAAATTGGCCTATACCATTTGATTAATGCCTTTTGTGTTTACATGGATAAAAACCTCCAAAATGTTAACCCAACTAAGACAACAATCTGATGGTTTTCGAGGATGAAATGAACTCACTTTACATGGACAGTAGGGAATGCTAAACTTGAAATGATGGAAAATCGTGTGTACCTGGGCCTTCCATTAACTGCACACCTTAATAAAGGGTATGTGATGGACTATTTAAAAGGAAAGCTGTGATGTTGGCAGCCCAAATGACAAAAGTGAATAGGACATTTGGGAGATTCTCCTAATTTCCCACAATCAAGTTCTGTGAGGGTGAAGTGGTCCCTAAACTACCAAGCGGCTTGGAAATCATGCTGTCGTGGATCCTTGATAAATTGGATTATTTCAAGGCATTTATCTTGAGGAAAACGCTCTCTCTACCAAATTACCTACCTTCCGCTGCATCACGTTTCGAGTTTGGTCTGCAATCCTTAAAAAGTAGTTTTGTATGGAAACAATTGCTCCTTTTTAGGACATTTTTAGAACCTCCTATTAATTCACTTTATACATATTTGTAACAATTGTATACACTTTTATGCAGAATGGGCCAAATTAGCCATGCTTTTGGGAGATTCGATAGAAACCTCATTTGCCTTACGCCAATTCTCTCTATTTGCCCATTTGAGCACAGAGCAGACAAGTGTGGTGACATTGGCAACTTATTTGTTCAAGCTCCCTAACGCAATATATCCTACTAATTTTATGAGGTTTCGATTCAACCTATCACAAACAAAAACAATGCTCTGTATCTGTGCTCAATTGCCAAAGGCCTTGTCCTTTTGCCGTTTCTGTAATAATCCTACCGAAATTGAAAATCTTGAGAATTTGACCTTGCATTGTCCGGTTGTAATGCCATTATGCATCTTTGCATCTTGCACATTTGTATATAGCCTGTCATTTATAGAAACAGAAATACTCTGGCAACAAACATTGGAGGGTAAACAGGTATCAATTGTTTTCATTGATTTGCTTAAAGTTTTAAGTATTATGAATTATTATCTACTTGAGTATTTTAGAGTGACTGTGGGACTCATTATAACAGTGCTGGTCAGTAAATAACGGTGCTGGTAAGCTTACTGGTATGTTGTTTCTGGACCGGCACACTACAACTCTGCGAGCGGGTGCCGTCCTGCCCGTTAGGGTCAGACCTGCCGGGCGGAACGGCACCTGCTCGCAGAGTTCTCACAGGAGCACTGGTGCCGGTGCTCCCGTGTCCCCATTCCCATGGAGTCCTGTGGGACTCCATGGAAATGGAGACTGACAAAATTACTGGACTTCCCGTCCACTGGACTCAGAATAGCCTGGAGGCACCGGGAAGTCAGGTGCCAGTAATTTACTAAGGTCCGGAGGCAACCCGCTGGTAGCACCGGCAGGGTTACCGCCGGACCCGTTATTAGGCATTAAATAAATGTACGGTATGCATTATAATGCTTGGTGTATCATATAAGATGTGGAATGCAACTTATGATTGTTGGATTGTAAAAGGTTTATATTTTACCCAAATACAATATATATATATACATATTTATTTTAAAGTCACATTTACAATAAATGCTGCACTGAGACTCTGATGAAATAAAGTAACAATTAATACACAAAGGTTTATTTTACTGTACTGATGTATGATTATAAATGCTAATAAACAGAGTTAAAAATAAAATAAAGTAACGGAAGCTATACATGTGCGACCGAATCCAAGCCACTCGAGATCCTTTGTCATAAAACTCCATTCCACTCTGTCAAAGGATTTTTCTGCATCCAAAGCCATAAACGTCCATCTGTATTATAAGTAGGTAGCTGCAGAGGTGATCTAGCAGAGGAGCCTGGTATAGGATGCAGCGAGGCAATCCTGCTATGCCCAGGTTGATCTGAAATTTTTAGATGTGGGTGAATACTGTCAGGTATCTTTGCCAGCATTTTTGCTAAAATCTTCAATTTCCCACCGATGAGAGAGGTAGGTCTGTAATATTTGCTAAATGATGGGTATTTGATGTTAGGTATGAGAAACGCGCTAATGGTGGTTCTGAAGCTGTGCCTTGTACTTCTTCAATTCCCTTAAAGTGATTATGTAGAGTAAGGAGATGGGGCCGAAACATTGGGATAAACTGATGATAAAATTCCATCAAATCCCTATCCAGGCCTTGTGAATTACCCCTTTCAACCCCATTTATAGCACTGAGTTTCTTCTGTAAAGCGGCACATCTGTGAGGATACCTCACGGGAAACACTGTTGCCTTGTGAACAAGATGATACAGTGCAGCATTGGGTCGATCCTCGGTGAAACAATAACCCAGATGTGGCGCTGAACATAGGACCAATTTTTACATTGTTACTATTCAAAATATCATTATGTAAGTTTTACATTTGAAATTATAAATAGTCAAATTATTGATTAGAAATAGCTACCAAAGAGAGCAGATTCTATCACCCTAAAGCAGGTCTGGATCATCTAATACAATTTTAGTGTTTCTAGTCTGATTTACCAAACCCTTCTGTGGATTGGATGCTTGGTGTCAGAAAAATTGCTTTGAAGTAAAATGCTAGAGAGTGGCACCACACATTGTTTGGGGGGGAATCTTGCTGAATGGATAGGGGAAGTCCTAACTGAGGGTCTTTCACGTTCTCCTACCCCAAGGTATTGGGTGAAGTCTTGCCATACAGTATAGACTGTAGCGGGAAAGGGTATCAAGATGTAGAGGAGCTCTGCAAAAGATTTGGAAGAACGGTTCACATGGTTTCAAGGCATCAGAAGCCGAGGGAAGGCTATTTCTTCAGGAGGGATGTGAACAGTAGAAACCCAAACTGCAATAGTAAAAAGACTCCAAAACAAAAGAATGTCCAATCAAGGTACTGTACAAATAAAGACTTTCAATTAAACAAGAAAAATGCAGACAACTGACTAAAAACACTAGCAAACCCCACCTGAGTAAAGAAAACCCAGACAGTGCAGACTGTTGAGGAATGTCACTGTGGGTAGATGAGAAGGGATATTTAGGCACGTAAACGGCACAATGTCAATTTTGAAGAATGTCTTAAAAGAAATAGCCAGAGATAGTGGGTTTTAAAAGTTGCTTTGGTTCCTAAGGTGGGCTAGGGCCTCTTCAAAGTAACATATTCTTGTCTTTGGGTCTCAACGGTGTCGAGTTGGGCTTCTAGGATCTTCTTAATGTGATGATTCGGCATCAGCTTGCTGAGCTGTTTGGCTGGGATCAACATGTTCGGAGGTCCCCGTACCAACAGTACCTTGCACAAAGGAGCTTTTGGAAAAAAGGCATTTGCAACTTGTGGCTCTCCAGATGTGTGGACTACGAATCCCATGATCCTGCAACACTCACTATGCTGGCTAGTGATGATGGGAGTTGTACTTTAAAACCTTTGGAGAGCAAACGCACGGAGGCCCCACTCGAGGCTTACCAGTGCTCTCAACTTCAACATGCAATGTTACCCACTCTGCTCATTCACTGAAGTTTTTACCAAAGCATTGTACCAGTATGTATGGGATTTATGATGCATGTGTGGGATTTACTGTATGGGGTTTATAAAATGCAAACTTAGCTGGGAAGCAGCAGACTGCTGTGCACAGGGGACTTACACAGGGGGTTATAAACATGGTGCAGAGGAGTAGGGGAGGCTGGGACCTCCGGTAGAGAGAAATGGACAAATCATCCATTGGCGCCATGTTCTTGAAGTGTAGGATGAAGGATTCCAGTCTGAGCTGTTTTCCCCCTTGCAGCTCTTTTTCCCGGATATGACGTCTTTAACACAGCTTTTAAAGGAAATGCCATGAGGATATGCGTACTGCGGAGTGGGCTGAGTGTCTAGCCCTGAGGTAAGCCAGACCCAGCGGGAAAACAATTATGCAAATGTTATATGCTGGTTGGCGGTGGAACAAAGGTAACATTTTCCGAGGCTTAGGACGTTGCTTCACTTAAAACTACTATGCACATTGGCGGATGCAAAATAATTATCAAAAGAAAATAAACTTATTTTGTTGGCAGGATATGTATCAAAATAGATACAAAGTCGCCGATGGCTGGAAAGGATATTTGAACACTGGGGGGCGCTGTTGCTCTTACTTGCAGCCATGCTTGGTTTACAAGGCCCACGTTCACAGCGCCCCGAGGGACGCGCCATGGACAATACTACCCAGGGTGCAAAAAGAGGTCAGTGTTTGGTCTCCGTCCAAAGCCCAGCGGTCAGATAGCTTCGCCACTCACGCTGCCTTCCCTGCAGGCACAACGTGCCATTCAAGTTGGCAGATTCGGTGGCAAAGAAGCCCGGGATGTGCCTTGGAATGGAAACATCCAGCATGCCTTTCTTTCCCTTCTAAGTTGGGACCCGCAGAGCAGGGCTGGAGCACGCACTTGGCATGACTGGAGCATGGGAAGGCCGTCCCTGCGACCGCCTACCTAGTGCCCTTTCTCTAAATAGGCCGAAGCTTCGTCTCCTGGGAGCCAAAGCTAAGAACTGTTGCAAGCAATGCTGCAGTCGTTGCAGGATGCATTTCATGAAAAACACAACGTATTATGTCCATACGACCTACGAGGAGAAGATCTACATTTGTTAACTTAGAAATGCACAGCTGCCCACCTTACGGAAGTATAATCAGGGTGATTGGCATTCTGAGAAACATACAGTAATGTTGACTAGCGATAACTGAAGATATACCAAATACACACTATGCATTCACTTCCTCTGTATTAAATATTTACCTTAACACCCTACTCTCCCAGAACATCTCACTAATTGTTGCACTCAACACGACTTCTCCTCCGGAGCGCCCCCTTCGCTCTCTCCCCACCCATCCCAGTACCTCTGCTACACCTGGCAACTTGTTTGTATGCATCGCAACATTATCCATTCCTTTCAGGAGAAGCAAGTGTTGGGGGCTGCTCCGGGTCACCAGGCAGCCCCATGCTTATGTCGGGGAACACCCGACAACACACACAGTCGCAGCGCTCACGCTGCATGTACAAGGGTGGGGGTCACCACACCCGCTCTGGATCACCGGAGCTCCGCACACGTAGCCAGGTCCACCTGGCCACCGCGGCCCCGGCTCTAGGGGCACACAGGCGGGGTCGCCTTCCCTAACCCACCTCACATGGTTAGGGGGGACCCACAGGGACAGCGTTGCCTGGCAGGGGCACCGTCCAGATTGCGTTGCCCGGCAGGGGCACCGTCCTCAAGCTGGGCCCCGTCCTTGGGCCCAGCACGCATGGTGGCCACGAACACACACACACACGGAGTCGAGTTGGTCTGACTGACGAGCCGGAAACGGCTTGTTCGCTTTATTAACTTGGTCACATGATTCCCCACGTGACCAAGACAACACACTGGAAGATACCATGTCCCCCTAGAGGGGTGACATGCAACAGCAAGTACATTCCTATTTTAGGGTTGCATTTTGGGACATGCGCTAGTCTGGAACTTATAATGGAGAAACCCGGGACTACAAGTCCCAGAATGCAAAATTGAAACCAGCACTAGACTAGCATCTTCCTAATCGAATGGAAAATGTTGGCATGTGTGTACTTGTATTCTCCCGAGTGTGTCCCATGTGTACAACGCGCTGTAGCTTCGCAGCTAGGATTGCAATTATTAAGCCTCTGCATACTGTTTGTGATCTTAGCATATGTCCTTTTGTGGCCTGGTGTTGCTGTGGATTTCAGTGGCCGTCTATAATCGAGCTCGGCAACCTTTGGTTCTCCATATTTTTTTACTACAACTCCCATCAACAATACCCAGCTTAGTCAATGGCGAGGGAGCATGGGATTTGTAGTCCACCACGTCCAGAGAGCCAAAGGCTGCTGAGCACTGGTCTTTCCGGTGGCAGCGAGTATAAACATCTAAATCTACTGAAGGAATCTTTGGGACACCTTGCTCGCAATCTGGCACTAAATCCACACCCTTAATTCAAACATGTGCAGTGAGTAGGTTTTCAGTGGCACTAGCTGATAGTTTACCAATCACCAGATAATTTAGAAGGGAAGTATGGTATGTGTAGCGAGGGAGGATAAAAACTTTTGTGATTGATCAGGAGTGGTCACGGTTAAGTGGCCATCTTGGTTTTGGAATTGTTTGACTCACTTCATGCTAATTGTAGGCATCCACGGACATGGGATAGGAAGACAAACTCGCCTATTCTTGTATAAGGGCTGCTGGTAATGCTGGCTCTAATGTGGGTGGGATCAGACAGAAAAGTAAGCTGGCAGGATAGTTCAAGGGCAAAGTGTGTGCCTTGGGAAAAGGACCATACTGTGCAATATGGGTTGGATCTCAGGCCCAGAGCTTCAAAGTTGTAGGAGTCTGGCATGAAGCACTGTATATATCACCAATAATAGTAATAACAGTATGTAAGTGCCGCCAACATGGAAGATAACATGCCTTCTCCTCAACTGCGTGTCTAACTCTTGTGTAGGACGTTGGCCTTGATCTGGAAAAATCCTTAGACAGCACTACAATTTCAACTCAACATGTGATTTTATTGCTCAGAGAAATGGAAGCTCTCCTCTTCTTCTGAAAAGGGCTGAAAGCCGAGTATTTTAAAACGAGCCTTAGGTGGGAGGGAGAGCGATTGGTTGTTAAGTCGTGAGTAAACTTCTGCAATACCCTCCTAGATCATCTTGTACTTCCACTCATGCTCAAACTGTCCCAGTGATGCATGGCATGTGGCCGGCAAGGAAACAAGTAATAACAAAAGTGGCAATTGTCAAATACTGCTTAATGATACTTCTAGACTTTTCTCCCAGGTATGGGGTTTTCTGTACTAGAAGACTTGGAAAAGGAGCGTACAGAGTATCCGAGATTGCTCTAGATGTTGGCCGAACCCTGAGTTGGCGGCTACTGTCTTCATATTTACATGAAAGGGCCCTGATAATTTCTCTCACACACACACACACACATACAAACAGAAAATATATGCATGAGAAAGCCAACAGTTTTGGCCTTGTCAACGGAATGCCTTGCCTCGCACAGTTCTAGTGGTCGAAGTGAGTGGGAACAGTCGAGAGCGACATTCAACTACTTGAATTTTCTACTGTTAACAGTTCCACTACTTGTTGAAACCATTTTCTCCATTCGGAAGTGTTCTTCGTGAAGTTAAAGTACACTTCTCCACTTTGCCATCAGATAGTAGTTATAGCTAAACTGACATTTGTTTCAATTTAATTGGCTGTCAACCAGCACGGCTGCAACCCTATTTCTGTCCATTGCTCCCTTCCTGTCTACTCGGTCCCCCGCCATGGCACAGTTCCAGAACTTTCTTTTGTATACTTCTACCAATGCATACCATTCAGAGATATTGGGGCAGTGGCCAGCATTGTTGAGGTAGCTCCAACAGGGGAAAGGAGTGCTGCATCCCTATACTCCCATAGTAGCAGCCACCCAGCTGCAGCCTTTCAATGAGAACTGGCTGTTTCATGTCCCATGTATCTTTACAAATATCACTGGCTTCCTCTGTTGGTTGCTAAAAATCTAACATTTACGGTGACGTCAAGGCCCCAACCGTGAGCCAGAATGAGTGATGACACTTAAGTTACTCCTGTGGCCAAAAAGTATGCTGTCTCGCCATGTGGCACTAAAGTCCAGCATACAAACCAAACTTAATGGTAAATCTTAAGTGCTGGCTGTGAGCCAGAATGTGGCAGCCACGCTAGGTGATGCTGAAGCATCACTTATGAGCTAAAACTACTGGTGGTGCTAAAGCGCCACCTACGTCAAAACTAATGGTGGGACTAAAACACCACCCATAGGACAAAATGAATGATGGTACAAACACGCACCATATGTGCTCCATTATCTAGTGTTGAAGTGTTACCTATGAGCCAAAAGCAATGGTGGTGGGAAAGGGACACCTCAACCAAAACAAACAGTGATACAAAAGCATGCTTATGAGCCATCTTGAATGGTGGTGTAGTGGGGCAGAGAGTATGTTCAATCTCTGTCCCCTGCCTTTCTCAGAAGAAACAAAGTTATAAGATAAGAAAGGACACATTTGAAACTGCACTTTGAATTCTCCTGGAAATGCAGCTATCACAAAGCATAGTTATTTTGCGCTACACAAGTAGAGGACAGATAAGGCATTAGCTTGCACATTTAGTGTTTTTTTAAAATAGAATAGATTAGGTTACAGGAAGGCGTGTACACAAGATAGGGACTCACAACACACGTAGGGCAGACAATTGAAGGTAGCTAAGGTTGCTGCTACCCATAGGAAGGGAAATAATCTGACAGGCATGCAGCAGGAAATCTGTAGATAGCAAAGCACATGTGTCCTGCATAGAATAAACATGACAGCAGTTGCCATTTTGAAAACTGCACAAGCACAGCAGAGAATAAAGTCTGTAGCTTTAAGAAGGCCTCACAGCTAAGCATGCTATTTGAAATAAAAACATTTAATTCAGGAAGAATGTTGCAGTTGGTGGGTTTAGCTGCCTCAGAGGAATGTCTAAAGCCAGGACACCAGAGGGGAGGTTTACATAGCAGAACAAGATACCAGTGTCTGGGCAGTGAAAGTTCAACCATTAATAGCCCACGCTTGTTTTTTGTGTCAGTTCTACTTTCATGACTACGCCGTTGCAGTGTGAAAACAGGAAGAATTACTTTTTATAGTCTGGGTCCCTAGAACTGGAGCTGTAGATATCATTTCCTTCAGCTCGTTGAATGCTTCTGTCATTTCCCTAGTCCAACCTAGTGGCTTTCTTTCCCTCTGCGCTTCCTTCAGTGCTGTAGGAAGAGGACATATGTAGGTGCTATAGTCAAAGACCCATGTTCTGCAATAATTGCATAACCCTAGGAACCGCTGTAACTCCCTTACTGTTTTAGGTTGTGGCATGTTAAGTATAGTCTGTGCTCTTTTTGGCACTATGTGTCTGCCATTTTGGGATATCAATTGTCCAATGTACAATACTTCCTTCTGCCAGTAAAGTAGTTTTGTCTTGTCTACCTTTTACCCTTTTTCTGCCAGCATGGGTACCAAGTCTTTCCTGCATTTTTCCTCAGTGGTGCTGCAGATGAGGATATCATCTACATACTGTAAAACTGTGCTTTCTGTCTGGACATTACCTAAGTCCATCTGTATTACTCTGTTAGGAATGGATGGTGACTCACAATACCCTTGTGGGAGTCTAGTGTGTTTCCATTTCTTGTTGCGATACATGAAACTTGTCAAATCTTGTGAATCTGGGTGCAAGGGAATTGAGAAGAATGTGTTCTTGAGATCAATAACAGTGAAGTATGTTGCTTCAGCTGGGATGCCGTCTAGGATCATGGCAGGGTTTGCTGCCACGCGGTACGCTGCTTCAAAAATGTGATTAAGGGGTCATAAATCCTGAATGAAACGCCACAACCCCCCGTGCGCCTTGCAGACAGGGTACACTGCAGTGTTGCATGGTAACTCTGATGGTACTAGGATGCCTCTGTCAATGAGGGCACTGATAGTTTCATAAATGCCTTTGTCAGCTTCCTTAGTCAGGAGGTATTGTTTGATCCTTGGCAGAATTGCTCCTGGTTTTAGATTTATCTTCACTCCCCTTATGCTTTCATATGCACCCCACATCATAGGGACTGGTTGTCTATAATGTGTCGGATACTTTTGCTAGGTCCTCCTCACAGAAGGGAGGTGGTGCTTCTAAGGCCATGGCCATATTTTGTGCTATTTCTATGTATGTTATACGCAACCAGACATACACACTCATTGCCAACATCATCTCTGCTTCCCCATTCTTTGTATAAAACAGTTCCTCACCTGATACTTCTTTTAACCTGCATCCTTCTGCCACTGCAATGATCACTCTCCATGCCTTGCCATTGTCATCAACTGCGTGGACAGCAGCCCAATCCTCTCTTGCCACAATTTCCTCTGTCTATCGACCCATGTTCCCTCTGCTTCTCATCTGCTGGTGTCTCTGGTTGGAATACTCACCTGCCCTCCACCATACCTTTCCTGCGATGCCAGGCAGCCATGCAAGTGCCATGTCTGTCCCGTACTGGAACATTTCTGGAAAAAGTTTGATCACCAAGGCCACCCTTATGCGAGGTTCCTCCGCAGGACTGGGTGTGACTGACAGGATGGGGTACAAGTTTGTCTGTGGGCTGTCCTATTGCAGGTACAGTGACTGTCCATTCCCTGTGTATGGGTTGTGCCCCACTATGGTCACCCCTCCCATCCTTGTCACTGGTACTGTTTCCATCGTTTCCATGGGTTCTGGTGAGTGGTCCTGTACCGGAGTTAGCTGTTGTGCTGCTTGCAACTGCTGTTCTAGTGGTGCTGCCATCTGTGGTGTCGTTTGTTGGGGTATTGTCATTTGTGTGTGCTTAGGTTGTAACTGTGCTTGGGGCATCATTTGCTGTTGTATGCTATGTGTGTGTTCTTGTTGCTGCATGTCTTGGGGGTAGTACCCATCTTGCCCTCCCTGGTATCCTTGATGCCCTTTCTCCCCCATCCCTGTTGCACCCCCCTTTGTCTGCATGTACGATAAATGTGACCTAGCTGCCTGCAGGTCCAGCACTGAGGTGGCTCCCTTGCTTGCCATGGGTAACCTCCTCCTCCCTCCCCTGGGCCCTGTGGCATTTGCTGTGCATATCCCGTAAACACCCCCATGCATTGATGTGATTACGGGCCAAAGGCCTGTCCTCTTTGGAACCCTCCACTTCCACGATAGTTCTGTTGGTATCCGCCCCTTTCCATGTATCCTCCTCCCATGGGCAGTGCATATTGTTGCATGGTGCTGTACTGTGGTTGCTGTTGAACCTGAGGCTGGTGATGGGAGGTCACTGTTTGCGTTTATGGGCCGGGACTCATCAGCAATGCTCCTTTTAGTGCGTATTTTGACAATTTCCTTTGGACCAGCTTGGCCTCATCTGCCTTCCTTTCTTCTGCCTCTTGCTTTACCCTTTCTTGCCATAGTCTACAATGGTGCACTAAGGTGAGTGGTATTTCTGGACACACCTTTGCCTCCATCCCCACCAATTCCTTCACATTTTTCTGTACTGCTTCTGGTAGTCCTTGCATTAAGATAGGATGAAAGATCGCTTTAATTTTATCCAATGGCTCTCGAGTTTCAAGGCGCCAAAGCTCTTGAATCTCTTGAATATAATTAACGGGATCCTCATCATCACGCATCTTGCATGACGTAGTTGCCCCTATATCTGAGGTGTCGGGGTACTGTGTCCGCAGTGCCTGCCATACTGCTGTTCTACAGTTCGCAAATGGTGACCCGTCATGTTCGGTGTTCTGGTTAGTCACTCCTGGAAACCCCGCCCTCTTCCAGATGTCATCTGCTGCGTCACGCAGTACTGACAGCAGTAACCCATTTACATCGCCCACTGCCAACCTGTGTCCCGACGTCATTTTTTCCATTTTATAAATCCATTTCCCAGCTCCTCCACTTAATGAGGGTAGCCAGCACTTAATGTTTTCCTTATCCGTGTGCTTCCAGGGTACTTTCTATGGTTGTGCCCCCCCTCACTCTAGTAGCAGCATCTGCGAGTACGCAGACCGTTCTTCAGGTGTTCGTCTGTACTGTCTTATCTGAATGGGCACCCTCTCATCCCCTAGTTCCATAGCTATGTCTATAGGCTCTATTGCGGGTGTCTGCTGTGGTATGTATTGTGCCCCTGTCAGCCCCTCTCCACCTGTAGGCACGAGTGTCCTCTGTTTTATACGATTGTTGCCCTGTCTCTCCTGTGCCCTAGGAGGTTCCTAAGCCTGGTGTTCTATAGCGTCTGTGAGGCTACCCCTTCTCTTATATTTTGAGCTTGTTTGGCCGTGTCCTATCCTCCACCCCTCTGTTCTTGTGACCTGCATTCCCATGATGTCCATTCCCTTGTTTGTGTTAGATAGTTTGCTGGTCCCCTCCCTCTCTCCGTCACTGTTGCTATCATCCTCATCCAACTATCTGTCCATATCGCTACAGAATCCATTAGAAAAACTCAATTTGCGTGCATTTGGGTAGCGTACCGTGACTGTGTTAAGGTCAATGTTCATTAATTTACACATATTTTCCTCCTCCCGTACTCCGATGTGTGCAATACTACTTGCTGTACTTACCTTAAGTGCACTTGCACTACCTACGGGGCTTCCCTTGCTGTGTTTGTGTGTTGTCTTGTCCTCTCCGTTCTTCATCTCTCCTTTTCCTTTCTAACTCTGCTATTATTGCTTCAGTAACATTTTTAATTGCCCGCTCATCCTCGTTTTCCTGAACATGTTCTCTTACCATCATTGCCAACCTTAACTCCTTCGCCCTCTTTTCCTCATACCTACGTTTTGCTTGTAATAGTACTTTCTTTTTCCATAACGCCATCTTCCTCTCCTTCTCCCATGCTCTCTATTGCCTCCCTCTCTTTCTTCATCTCTCCCCTTTGCCTCTCTTCCCTCATGTTTCTCTCCATTAAGTCTCTCCACTCCCTCTCCAGCAGTTTCACCCGCTCCTTTCGACCCTTGTCCTGTAATTCTAATTCTTTCGCTATCTCTCTCTTCCGCTCCCTGTCTTCTTCCTCTAGTTTCGCTTCCTCATCTCCCTGTAATTGCTCCTCCTCTTCTACCTGTGTTGCCCTTCCCCTGCAACCATGTCCCAGCTCCAGTCCTTCTGTTGCCCTTATTGCACCTTTCACCTCCCCTGTGGTGAACCCTTTTAACTTCAAGAGTATCTGTGCCGCTACCCACTCTTCTGGGCCTATTCCTGCAAATTCTGTACTGGCGCGCCTCAGCCCTTCCTCTTCGAGATCGGGTTGTCGGCCGCCTGACTTGTGCCTCGCTGCTGCTCGCTTAGGGCATATGGGGGCGGTTTATAAGTAGGGTTTGAGTAGCCATCTGCTGCTTTTAATTCTCTTAACGGATATATGCCCTGTTCCTCCTCCTCCTCTATGTCATCTGATATTACGCTAAGCGTTGCCGGAGGCAGAGCGGGAGTGTCCGTTCCCTCATCCTTCACCTCCTGTAAGCTGATCATCTATGGCCTGTCCTCCTGGAACATACACCACAGTTCGAATAGCTCCATATGGTTAGCTCATCTATTTCCTTTGTATGTGCTCTTTAAGTGGGTTAGCAGTGATTCCAGCACGTCCTTGGAGAAACTGCCGTTAGGCGGCCATGGTCTTGCTATCTTCCCTTCCGTGCTTTTGGGCCATTGTATACTATATTTAACTATCTTGCCTTTAAAAGGAGGCAGTGTCTTGCAAAGGTGCTGGAAGGGAGTCACTGCCCGCTATACATAACCCCCACACCTCTGTGCGGATACATAACAATGTCGCGTTTTACCTGACCTCTAATTGTGGATTTCAATGCTCCGCTGTCAAGAGAGAAATAATGAGATTACAGTCAAATATTTCAGTGCATTTACTGTGCAATATTTAATACTTTTCTCTATGTACGAGCCTCTGTGGGTCTGCACCTTACTCAGCATGCTCTGTGTACAGCCCGGCATTCACCAGAGCTGCCTTTTTCCAGCACGCCACCATAATCATGCGCATGCATCTTCAACGCACCGCCTCTGGTTCACCTGTCCACAATCCAAATGCCGTATTGCTAAACCTTCACGGTTTACACCACACCGTCCTATGCACCAACCTATGGGTGATGTCACCAAGCTAAAATTCAAACCATGTGAGACACTGGCACAGAACAATGACTGTTGCTTCAACCCCACATCAATAAACCACAAAGACCCCAAAACACCACAGCTGTCTTCACACCTCCCAGGAGTGGACTATACTCGTCAACTCTATTGTGATTAAACTACACCCGCCATGTCGCCTGACGTGTGATACGTCTCTCACCAGGGAGACTTAACCAGTTAATGCACTTTTTGCAATCTAGGATAGCTCCGGCTATCCCTCACACGGATACATCATCTATAAACCTGAACTAAAATGTCCAACTGGTAGGAATACCACACACCTACATATAAATTCACTGTCCGCGTCTATGGAGTGAACAATCACTACTTAACACAGGAACTTGTTGCCTCGCAACCTGAACGCTCAAGAAACATAGAAAAGGGACTTCTACCTCCGCTCTGATCCCTACCCCCATGCACGTGCTACCAGAATTTCAATAGCAAAAGTTATTGTAGTTTAAATCCCTCTCATCCTATTTACACAGCCCCCCACCCAAACAAAAATGTGTTGCTGATTGTGTGGACCACACTTACTTTTGTTCAGCATCTGCCAGCGCCACTCGACCGCCTGCTCCACGTTATCCGCTCGTCTCGTCCCCTCTGGACTGCGTGGATACCTTGCCGACTGCGGGAGGGATAATTTTGAAGTCGGCTCTCAACAACCAATCTCCAGTTGCGGTGTCCGGTTGTCTCGCAATTCCTGCGAGGGTCCTGCAGTCCTCCGAGGTCTGGCGGCTAAGGAGGCAGCACCTGGCTGGGCTGACGTCACAAACGATCTCAGCAGTGCCTCTAACTTGTTAGGGGGACCCCCAGGTAGGCAGAGCCGTGCTAGGAGTCCGCGGACACCCAGTTTACGGAAGGCACTAACTCCTTCGCTGGTCCCAAAGAAGTTGAGGTCCACTCAAGTAGCAAAATGTCACTACTGTTTTATTAAAGACAACAAAACACAGGGAGGGAAGTCCAGGCACATCTCACCGCATTCAGGCTTGCAGGCCAGCTTTCTTACATTTTGATGCCACAATTGGCGTCACTTAGTTGGGTGCTTCACTAAAACCTATTGCCACTCAGGATAGGTCGCTGAATGGTAGTTCCCATATGGGACCCTATAAAGAAGTGATGTGAGTGGATAAGGCTGTGTCAGGTGGTATGCTTGGATCATCCCTAAAACTTACATAAAACTTGTTACAGTGAGCAGACCCTGTGATTGGTCAGTGACCCCCACCATCTACCTCTAGACCCAAGGGTTCTGATTGGCAAGGCGGCGGGCCCCCAAGCATGGGAAAAACTTTGTTTCCAGCCCGCGAGACACCTGTTTGCAATACATGTACACTATGTCAGCAAGGTGCAACTATGTGTCAGCGTTTATAATAGTGTGTAGAAGACTAATGCCATGAGAGCGTTCCATTCCCATCGTACACGAGTATCTGGAGAGTTGCAAGTTTGTTGCAAACCGCTTTCTGTTCGTGGGACGGTTGCTCCTTCCCAGCCTGTCACGTGTTTGGAGACCACTCTTGCGAGCTCAGTGCTTCAAATTAATGTGTATTTTTCAGGGAATATTCCTTGCTGCAGCCCGTGTCACCTTGGCTCTGCGTGTGGAATTTCATTCGCAACATTGTGGCCTTGGCAGTGCCGTCCCTCCTGCCGTGGCTGTTCTGCTTGCACAGCATCTTGTGAGGCTTGAGATTTCTCTGAGACTATCATGGCCTGCTGGATTTCCTAAAGCCTAGTCTGACTTCTAATACATTTTATCCATAGTGTCCATAGGTTAGTGCATCATGGCTGCCAGGTCCCAGATCCCTTGAGTGTTCCTATCACGCCATAGGGTTAATTTCATGTAAGCATCTGCAAGCATGTACACAAGCTCTTCTTGCTTCTTGCGTTTCTGCGTTGCTGTAGCAAACCTAAGTGGCAAAATAATAAACGTGCAGACAGTATGTACATGCCACTGTCCTCTAGCTCATAGAGCTCTACGCATGTGTTCTTCGTGTAGATTGGATGTGTGAGTGTCCCTAATGTTCGGATTGCATGTGTACCTCCTGTCTAATGTGGCTGCGTTGTCGTGATGTCTCTAACGATTTGAGGCATGGCTTCTTGGTGCTTTTAGTCAAGTCTGTCCATGTAGCCATTTCCAGCTCTGCCTTGTGTGTCCTCGTCCACTCTGGGTAGAGTTTGTATTGCTACAGGTTTGTAAAGTCTGCTGACAGGGTATCTTTCGTGGTAGTTGTCCATAATGGGAGCAGTGGGAATTGCTGAGAGCTTGTATGAGCGACGGCCATATTGTCGTTGGTGCTTCTTCCGGTTGGGGGGTCTTTCAGGACGGAAGGCATATTCTGATTTTCCCTCTTCAAAGGTAAATCAGTTAGGACAACACAGCAGACTATTTGAAGTCCATGGGACGAACGGAGCATCTCAGGAAATTTCCTAAGTAGTTGACAGATTAATGTATCTGCAATTGGCTAGGGCTGACAGAGAAGCAAGTGGGGCTAAAAAGACAGAATAATTGCTGCGAAAAAGTCTTAACATGGTGTAAGCAGCATGACTCATAACAATAGTTATTCATAATGTGTCAAGAACAGAATGGAGGATTTACTGTTGCAAGTAGCCTCCCCATCCAACTTTAACAAACTTGGCCCTAAATACAATATATTCAATATAGACGGGAACAACATCCAGATTGCCAAAGCAGTAAAAACGCTTGGCTTCTACTTTGATGCCACCTCCAACCTCAGTAAACAAGTAAATATGACTGCCTCAGCCAATGCCTACACAGGCAAACTAATAAGAGCCTGCAGACCTATGCTATCTCCTGATAGCTGCCTCACCTTGGCCAGAGCTCTCATAGGCTCTAAACTAGACTATTGTAACGGACTCTATCTAGGCGCCAACAAAACAGTAATTAAAAAACTCCAGATTATGCAAAATAATGCTCTCAGGGCTGCCGTAAATATACCTAGAAACAAACATATCTCTGCTACCAGAATACAACATAAGTGGCTCTCCGTCAATGAAAAAAATCATAGTCAAATCCTTATGTCTGACCTTTAAAGCACTGAACCACACAGCCTCCCCCTATCTCACTGAAAAATTCACTTGGAGATTATCCACACGCATCACTAGATCTACAGACACTCCCTGCCTGATGGTCCCTAGGTTTAACCTAAAAAGATCTGAAGGGTCTAGTTTCCCGGTACTGGCCTCCCAACTCTGGAACTCCCTCCCATCAGACATCAGGGCCGTACAAGTATTCGACCACTTCAGGAGAAGAGTCATAGCCTGGATACTTAGTAAGAAATAATAATTACTGCTCGTTATATGTGCATAGACAAATACCTTTGCAGTAACTTGTCTAGTACTGATGTATGTATTTACCAATATGTTATACCCTGCTGAACTTATGCACAACTGCTTTTGCCATATTCATATAACTGTACTTTTAAAGCGCCCAGATACCTCTGGGTCAGGTGCGCTATATAAATAAAATAAACAAACAAATAAGACAGGGAGGGCCGGAAAACTGGAATTTGTGCAAGGATTCATTAAGAACAAGGCGCAATACGCTTGTCCTCTCCTCCCATCTACATGCACATGTCATCATGCTGCTAGTTCACGTGAGAAGTGTGACCGCATGTTAACCGATAGGCATATGTCCTTTTCACCGCAGAAGTAATTTTGTGCTTACCAATAATATTCAAGCATGTTGAGGTTGTACATTTTATGGGATGTTTTATGGGTGGGACCTTAGATGGAGAGTTACCGAATCAGTAGGGTGGAACATATAGCTACTATATGTAGCTTAACAATAAGAACCAATGAGCAGTAGAGATAGGTTTCCATAACTCCGTGATAATGACGACAACAGTATGACTCACTTGTATTGTATAAGCTGTGTTTTCTGTTCAAACGTCGAAGAATTTGAGAGACAGAGCTTGGATGTTGATCTTGTTTTCTCCCCAGCTTTTGCATACTGCCAATAAAGCTGGGTTGCCTTGCATTTTGCATACCACAATCTACTCTGTTGTCTCTTTATTGGCAAATACCAGGTAGGGGCTGTACTTTTTTTCGGGCCCATGTTTTCTGTGGTGCTACAGCAGCACATATAAGCAATATATGATGATGGTTTTGAAGTGCAAGCTATGAGCCAATAATAATGATGGCGATAACACACCCACTGTGCTGAAACTAATGGGAGTGCTAAAGCACCACATATGAGTCAAAGCAACTGGGAGTGCTAAAGTGCTACATACAAGCTTAAACTACTGGTGGTGCTGACCAAAACTAATATAGTTTATGGGGCAGCTAAAGAGCCACATAAAGGCTAGAAATAATGGTGGCCCAAAGAATCCACTTCTGAAAATGAATAGTGATACTAAGGCATGACAGATATCAGACCCAAGTATTAGTAGTGCTCAAGCACTATATTTAAGCCAAAAGCCAGTGGTTCTAGTACGTGACCAAGAGCCAAAAATAAGCAAATTCT
This sequence comes from Ambystoma mexicanum, assembly GCF_040938575.1. Lineage (NCBI taxonomy): Eukaryota > Metazoa > Chordata > Amphibia > Caudata > Ambystomatidae > Ambystoma > Ambystoma mexicanum. The sequence goes on along the minus strand of NC_090940.1, from coordinate 239,972,919 downwards.
AAGGACTCTTCTGTCTCCACCATGCCATCACTCCATATACACACTATCTGTATTTATTTCAGTTTCTTTAGGTTTTCAGAAGTAAAACAATCAAGTAAAGCGCAATGGTACAGTAGGCAGAGCGGGCAGCGGAAAATCACATAAAGGTTTGGAAAGCAGCACTGTTAAGGGACTTCAATTCAGCACTCCAACTAAGTCAATGCCTGGTCTGGGATGCCCAAGGGAAGCCCTTATTTATATATTTTTATGACAAGTTGTAATCTGGATGATAAACCCTTATATAACGCCCCTCTCTTTGAATACCTCTGACCTCACTGAGCCAAGAAGTAGGTTTGTTTTGCAATTTACAAATTTATTGGAAAATTAAACAAGATATATATATATCACACTTTTATAAATAAATTAATATTTGATAACACACTTATGAAGATAATGTTGATCAACAATGGATCCTAGCATACTTTTTTTATCAGTTAGGAGTTGGTACAGAAAGGATAAAATAGCTGAGAATGCTTTATGATTTCAAGGAAGAGTAATGGTGGAAAGGAATGCAGTACAGAAATAAACTGTTATGCTCACCTGGCTCCCACAGAGGCGTCGATCGGAACTGGACAGCTGCGGTCTCCACCAATGTGACGCAGAGGGCCGAGATGACGGACTGGACAGGCCCACCTACCTTCGTTTGCTTGGCCCGTAGGAATATTCTTCTGCAAATGGAGAAAGGGCATTAACCACCTGTGGAGTTGAGCGTAAATCCCCCCACCCCCGCTGTTCTCCCCACAGATCACCTTTGATGTCCCCTCTTATAGTCTCACCTGATGGTTTGAAAAGATCAGCTCTCCATCCTGCATTGAGCACAGGGGCACGTTGATAACCAGTTGCTTTACTGGCTCGAAGGAATTGGTGAGTTCCAGAACAATATTGACTCCGGGATTCCCAGCAAGACGCCGTAAGTATAAAGTTCGTAAGAGTTCAAATGCCTGACTTTCACTCTTGTCCGATTCCTTGCAGGTTGCAGCTTGACCCTAATGAAAAGTTCCTCGTGGCAACCGGTAGTATTCTGGTAAGGATTTGTATTTTCCAACACAGTTCGATAAAATAATGTCAATATGTAACCTGTTGCTTTCTTCCTTATTCAGGCGCTGATAGAAAGTTTGAAGTCTCTGGGAATAATACCTCCGGCGGTAAAATCAGGTAAGTCTATTGTGGTGAGGAGGGTTCCCCTTGTTAGTCCCTTTGTTTCAACTTGCTGTCCTTTTGTTTCCCCTTAGGGGCCGGGGTTCGGCGAAGATGCAGTGGAAGCTGCGCCGACCCGTGAAGAGGAATAGTATCCCCGGTGGTAAAATCAGGTAAGTCTATGGGGGGGGTGACTAATATTCCTCTGTGTATTCCCTTGGCTCACCTTGCTGTTCTTGTCTTCTCCTTAGGTGCTGGAGTGCGGCGGGAACATGCAGGAGGATGCGGTGGAATATGAAGATGCTGCGAAGGCCGGTGAGTTCAGCACGGCGCTGCAGCAGGTGTCAGGATTCGCCCATGGAAGCTGTGGAGCTCATGGCGTCTCTGATACTAGTATACTGTTGGTCTAGTCCTCACCCAACATGGCATCTCTGGACTATAAGACACAACCACGCCCCTTTCCCGGCGCGTTGTATCTGTGTTTTCCTTCAGACTCTTTAATGCTGCGAGCTACGGACCGTCCTTCCACAGTTCTTCCCAGAGTTTCCTGCTTAGCCTTTGGCTATCCTTGCTTCATTTTTCTGCCGAGTGTGTTCCCCTGCCTCCGTTCAGTCTGCCCTTCATTTCCTCTTTTCTCACCCTTCTCGCCTGTGTTCTAGTTTCTGCCTTCCTTCGTTACATTCTTTCTGTCCTGTCCGCTCGTTCTGTATTTCACACTTACTTGGGTTTGTTTCAGCGGTATTGTTTCTAGTTTCTTTCCCTGACCGCGGCACTATTTTTCCTTTCATTTCACAGCGCCGCGGCACTCCCGTCTTGTTCGCGGTTGCGGAGCTGTTTATTTTAGGCATCCGCGATCTCGACTTGGGTGCCTTCACTCCCTGGGTTCTGCCCGAGCTCCCGGTAAGTGGGGACTGTTTCTGTATATATCTCCTTTCTTTCCTCCAAGATCCTAGTATTCCCCTTTTCAGACTCCTATCGAAGTCCAAGCTTCCTTATACTGTTCTCCGCTACATAACCGGAGGTTGCTCAGTAAAGACTCCAATTTATCTACAGTCTGGACTATCCATCTCAAAGACGAAATACATCCTACCAGGGTTTTTTGTGCCTTTTCGGCTTTTTCCCTGCCACTGGAGGTCTGGCTCCTCGGGGTTCCCCTTGGACAGGTGTTCCTTCCCTGTCAAGGTGGCCTCTGAGGGAGCCAGGCCTTATTTACGCGATAAGAAAAAGAAGACATCCCAAAGGCAGTCGCCTGTCGAAGACAAGAAAGCTAAGAGAAGACCCACCAGAGAAACCAAGGACAACCCTTCAGAAGGCTCAGGTGAGGTGGAGGTTGGGAAAGGAGAGTATTCACCTGGTGAGCCTGACAGTATACAACGCCAAAAGACCCCCATGGCGTCCTTGGAGCAGTATCAGGAGTTGGTGGTGGCGATGCAGAACCTTACGGTTGAAGTACAGGCATTGAAAGCAGAGAATGTAACTTTAAGACAGCAGGTAGTCCTGCAAAGAGATGACCGGGGAGATCTACCCCCTATGGCCCTGTCATTTGGGAAATATGATGGGCATCCTGGAGGTCTCAAGGAGTTCTTGGACGCCTGCCAGGTGTATTTCGCATTCCGTCCCTACGCCTACCAGACAGCCCGGTCCAGAGTGGGATTCATCATAGCTAACCTGATTGGTAACGCCTTGGCTTGGGCCACTCCGTTGGTCACAAACAATGACCTTGCGCTACAAGATTACGACCGTTTCACACAATTGTTCAAGGAGAGATTCGATCGGCCAGAGGTCCTGTACACTTCTTTTGAGGCCATTCTGGATGTGACACAGGGCACTACAGATGTCCAAACCTACTTATCCCGTTTTATCCGGCTTGCCACAAAGGCAGACTGGCCGGACTCTGCCAAACAGACTTTATTCCGGAGAAGCCTTCATGAGGATATCAAGGACGAGCTGACTCGGATTGCTCGCCCGTCGTCCTTTCAGGAACTCACTACTATAGCCTTACAGATTGAATTCCGTCTTAACGAACGACGACAAGAAAGGAGAAGACCTTGTCCACTGACTACAACACCTCTTTCCCAACCTTCCTGAGAAAACACCGGAAGAGACCGCTACCCCATGCCCTTGATAAGGGACGTTCTGGAAGCAGTTCAAGGAGCACAGTTCTATACCAAATTGGACCTCAGGGGAGCCTATCATCTTCTGAGGATGCGTAAGGGTGATGAGTGGAAGACTGCCTTTCGGACACCTTTAGGTCTCTTCGAGTATAAGGTGATGCCGTTCGGGCTTGTGAACGCTCCCGCCATATTCCAGTGGTTTATGGACAGGATATTTTCAGACCTGTTGTTTGTGTCAGTAGTGGTTTACTTGGATGACATTTTGGTGTACTCACGCAGCCTTCCAGAACACAGGGATCAGGTCAAGGAAGTATTATCCCGTTTACAGGCCAACCAACTATTAGTCAAGCCAGAGAAGTGTACTTTTGAAGCCAGGTCAGTATCTTATCTGGGCTTTATTCTCTCTGTGGCAGGAGTACAGATGGACCCAAGTAAGATACGTGCTATCCAAGACTGGAAAGAACCCCAAAATGTCAAGGAGATACAAAGATTCCTAGGGTTGGTGAACCTTTATAGACAATTCATTCCAAATTTTTCCCAGCTAGTACAACCCATCACTCATCTGCTCAAGAAGGGCGTCAAGTTTTCATTTGATCAAGACCAGAGGGAGGCCTTCCGGTGTTTAAAGGAACATTTCTCTACAGCCCCTATTCTAGTCCAGCCAGATCAGAACTGACCCTTTGTCCTTGAGACCGATGCCTCAGCTGGAGCAGTAGGAGCAGTGCTATTACAAGAGGCAGAGGACGGACTGGAACATCCGGTCGCCTACTATTCAAGAACGTTGTCTAGCAGTGAGCAGAACTACTCAGTCCTCGAAAAGGAACTATTGGCCATGAAGCTGGCATGCCAAGAATGGCGTCATTTACTACAAGGGGCAAACCATAAGTTCCTTATTCGCACTGACCACAGGAATTTGAAGGTACTCCAACAAATGGAATGCACCAATTCCCGCCATGCCCGCTGGGCATATTATTTCTTACAGTTCGATTTTTGTCTTACCTACATACCTGGTACCGAAAATCATGTTGCTGATGCCCTATCCCGGAGCCAAGGTGAAGAACCCACCAAGGTCCAGGGTCATGAATTACTGCTCTCTAAGGCACTAGGAGTGTCCACCGTGATCCCTTTCTTGCATGAACTCATGGAGCAATATAAAGAGGAAGAAGCACTGCCCCGATCAGTCATTCAAGACCAGAACGGTTTGTACTACCTAGGGAAGGCTCTCTATATCCCTTCTAAGACCCTGCAGAGCCAGATACTCAAGTGGTGCCATGACTCTCAGCTGTCGGGTCATCCTGGCATACGCAAGACGCGGGATCTCATATGTCGACAATTTTGGTGGCCCACTCTCCGCAAGGACGTAGACAGATACGTCTCTTCGTGTCCGGTGTGTACCCGTAGCAAGAATCCTACAGGGAGACCGATTGGCTTGCTACAACAGCCAAAGGTACCAGGAAGGGCTTGGGAACATATCTCCACAGACTTTATCGTGGAGCTCCCCCTCTCAAAGGGAATGAATACCATCATGGTAACTATCGATTCCTTGAGCAAACTAGCGCATTTTTCAGCCTTACCCCATCTACCATCGGCTCCAGAGATGGCAGCGGTATTCCTAAGGGACATCGTCAGACTACATGGCCTGCCTAGGACTATAGTCTCGGACAGAGGATCCCAATACACCTCTAGATTCTGGACCACCTTATGCCAACAGCGAGGCATCGACAGAGCATTGTCATCGGGTTACCATCCGCAGAGCAATGGTCAGACCGAGAGACTAAACTCCACCCTTGAACAGTACCTTAGATGTTTTTGCTCTAATAAGCAAGAAGAATGGGTATCCTTTCTCCCTCAGGCGGAATTCGCCTATAACAATGCTCTTCATACATCCATCCGAATGAGCCCATTCCTCTGTACTTACGGGTACCATCCAAACACCTTGCCATGGTTAGGTATGCCTTCCACCAGGACTCCTGCTATTGATAGCCTGTTGATGGAACTCCTAGAAGTTCAGAAGACTGCCAATAGGGCACTGGAGTCCAGCAGACAGATGCACAAGAAGTGGGCAGACCGGAGGAGAACTAGTAGTCCGACCTGGAAGCCCAACCAGTTAGTCTGGTTGTCTACAAAGTTTTTGCCAAAATGGGTCCATGCTGGCAAATTTGCACCGCGATATATAGGGCCTTTCCCTGTTCTCTCACAGATCAACCCGGTTGCTTACAGACTTAAACTACCGGACAGACTCCAAAGGGTGCATCCAGTCTTCCATACCTCTTTGCTCAAAGAATACCAGACGGACCCGTATGCACGAAGGCTGTCTAGCAAAAACCCTTTACACCCACCTGTTCAAGAGGAGTATGAGGTAGCTTATCTGGTGGACTCACGCTACCGTAAGGGAAGACTTCAATATCTGGTACACTGGAAGGGTTATTCTCCGGAAGAGAGAACGTGGGAACCTAGAGGTCATCTCCATGCCCCTAGGCTCATTCAACGTTTCCACCGCCTCCACCCAGGGAAGCCGGGGGGCCCCCGAAGAGAAAGGGGTATACTGTCAGGACTCGCCCATGGAAGCTGTGGAGATCATGGCGTCTCTGATACTAGTATACTGTTGGTCTAGTCCTCACCCAACATGGCATCTCTGGAGTATAAGACACAACCACGCCCCTTTCCCGGCGCGTTGTATCTGTGTTTTCCTTCAGACTCTTTAATGCTGCGAGCTACGGACCGTCCTTCCACAGTTCTTCCCAGAGTTTCCTGCTTAGCCTTTGACTATCCTTGCTTCATTTTTCTGCCGAGTGTGTTCCCCTGCCTCCGTTCAGTCTGCCCTTCATTTCCTCTTTTCTCACCCTTCTCGCCTGTGTTCTAGTTATTGCCTTCCTTCGTTACATTCTTTCTGTCCTGTCCGCTCGTTCTGTATTTCACACTTACTTGGGTTTGTTTCAGCTGTATTGTTTCTAGTTTCTTTCCCTGACCGCGGCACTATTTTTCCTTTCATTTCACAGCGCCGCGGCACTCCCGTCTTGTTCGTGGTTGCGGAGCTGTTTATTTTAGGCATCCGCGATCTCGACTTGGGTGCCTTCACTCCCTGGGTTCTGCCCGAGCTCCCGGTAAGTGGGGACTGTTTCTGTATATATCTCCTTTGTTTCCTCCAAGATCCTAGTATTCCCCTTTTCAGACTCCTATCGAAGTCCAAGCTTCCTTATACTGTTCTCCGCTACATAACCGGAGGTTGCTCAGTAAAGACTCCAATTTATCTACAGTCTGGACTATCCATCTCAAAGACGAAATACATCCTACCAGGGTTTTTTGTGCCTTTTCGGATTTTTCCCTGCCACTGGAGGTCTGGCTCCTCAGGGTTCCCCTTGGACAGGTGTTCCTTCCCTGTCAAGGTGGCTTCTGAGGGAGCCAGGCCTTATTTACGTGATAAGAAAAAGAAGACATCCCAAAGGCAGTCGCCTGTCGAAGACAAGAAAGCTAAGAGAAGACCCACCACAGAAACCAAGGACAACCCTTCAGAAGGCTCAGGTGAGGTGGAGGTTGGGAAAGGAGAGTATTCACCTGGTGAGCCTGACAGCAGGTGAGGCGACGCGCATAAAATAACTTTTTTCTTCCAGCTCGTAGGCGCGATGGATCGGGAATTCAGGTAAGGATCAACGGTATTGCTCTTGTTCTAACCTTTTCTCCTTCTTTCTCCCTTTTTCTAGGAGCTCCAAACTTGAGGCGGGCGTGGCAGAAGGCTGGATGCAGACTTGCAGGCACAGTGAGCGTTACGCTGCTGGATGCAGAATAACACGAAGCGTGTGCTGCTCTTCGGGCGTGGGTAAATAGCCTCCAAAGTAGTCCCAGGTAAGTATTCCTCCCCAGCCCCGCCTGAGTTAAAAATAGTCCATAAGTAAAGTAGTCCTTCCAAGCCTCTTTTGGCTTGGAACTCTTGCAGCATCGTCTGCATCAGGTAAGTTTGCAGCATGGTCTGCATCAGGTAAGTTTTAATCTATGAGCCTGGCGCCTATGGCGCCAGGACTGACTCTCCATATGAGCCTGGCACCATAGGCGCCAGGACTGGACCCAAATACCCCCTAGCAGGGGTTGTTTGGCTTGCTTAGGATAACTTGATGCCTGCTTCCGTGGTTGCTGGACTTGGTCTGGGTCCCTGGGGGTAGGCATCATGACATAAACTGATATGGTTTCAACAAGAGATAATATAATCACTTTTCCCCTTTGTGGCAATTCACTCCCCCCTATGCAATATAAAGAGATGGAAGGAAAGCACACAGTTTTCAGAAATACAATCACAATACAACACGAATTTCAGTTCCCCCCTAGCAAGCTTAGAACACAGGGATGATTTCAAAATACTTAAATGTGATTTGCAAAGAAGTGAAAATATGCTAAAAATGATTTTAATTCCCTATAGGCGATTCAGGGTAGGTGGCAGCTACTTTGAATTAGTTCAGGTCAACACTATCAGTGATTCATGACGGATTATTAGGTTGAAAACGGATTTCAGCAATGTAAAGCAAAAGACAGCGATTTTTGACAGGTAGTGAAATGAGCTAGTTGCAATTCGCGGCACTTTTTCCGAGTGCGTCGAGCGCGATTACGGAAAAACTATAAGGAGTAGAAAGTCGGTGTAGGGCTTGCTGGAAAGCTGAGGATCTTAGCTTTAAAATGTTTAATCTCGTTCCTAGCACACGCGGTTCCAAGATACAGATAATTTTGTGGAGGTAGATTTTCAGAAATAGAGTAGTGATTCAGAATGACAAAATGACACTTTTACAGGTTTAAAATCGGAGAATGGACACACAATTCTATGATGCAGTTCTGGACAGGTTAAAATGGTTTGAATCAGATTATTTTAGACTAAGAGATTGGTTCTGGAACAGTTTTCAGGATACTCACTCCTAGTCTTGGAAGGAATGGGCCTCCGTCACGGATCTGGTCAACAGGTTTAGCTGTGGTTCTCTCGCCATGGACGCTCTCTGGTACCTGTTCTGCTCACAGCGATCTGGGTCAGCCCTACTCTGCTGGTCTGGATCTCTGGTTCTGGCAAAAGTTCTTGGCACTGCACAGCGGTCTGGTTTGGATACAGCACTGCTTTCTGGGTTCTGGCATAGGGTTCTAGCCAGAATCAAACAGCACAGCCCAGCTGTTGAAGAGTGGAGTTAGGTTGCAAAAGATTTTGAGGCCTGCTAAAAAAGGATTCAGCTGGTGGTTCAGGCCCCTCTGCTACAAGTTCTGGAGTCTGGATTCTAAGTTCTGGTTCTGGAGTCTTCTGGATATTGTCTGGTCCGGCAAAATGCTTCGCAAGAAATTAGTTTGAAGTGGAAAATGAATGTCCTGCCTGGATTTCAGTGGATCCTTTTATGTCTTTAGAAAGTGGGTGGGTGTGTGGGCATAACTAAGCCTGCCCCTCACAACTTATCATTGGCCAAGTTCTCCTCTCTCCCTTGATTGGGGGAAGGAAATGGAGTGTCATCGTGATGAGTTAAGTTTATGGGTCAGAGGATCCTCCCCTTGTCAATTTGCACACAAATCTATTTTTGATCCAAATACATATTTCCCAGATACACAAGTTGTTGAAAATACATGTACACATGATCGATGAATTAAGACAGGTCTCTGATCAAGCCCCATGTTCCTGCGAGCGTGGGTTGAGAAATAACAACATTTTGCTTTTTTAGTAGCTTTTGCAACATTGGTTTTTCCTCAAAATTTACACAAAGGTACACCCCCTCCCTGAGCACATTACAATAAGTTTTCAATTCTCCAGTGTAAGCACAGTGTCTGCAATATTAATAAATAGCGGTATTCGGCCTCAGAACATTGTACGGAGTCCTAACACCTCTTGAAATGTGCACAGAAAAATCACAGGAATCATGATATTAATTATATAATTTTGACACTTTCGTACTATGAATTATCCACCTTTTTAAAATTATGCTCTGGCCCAGATGGGTGTGGTTTAGGTTCCAAAGCACATGAGGGGATTTCTGTCTGTCCCCGCCTCCAGCTCAGGTGGCTCCCAGAAGCACTGCTCCTCCCAGTTTCTTCCAAGAGGAAGCCATTTACGACCCCCCTAATTTAACATTTGCCTGAGCCAAGGAAATCTCATTGTTCTGTTTCCTGCAGCACCACGTACCCCACCCCTAATTCAATCAGAGAGGTGTAATCTGCTTTTGGTGGGAACAGCAGAAGGCAGCCAGGCCTGTGAATGCAGTTGCTGGGCAAGTTTCAACTCCTGTCGGGGGTAGTTGCCGGGCAGAATTCAATCTCTTCAAGCCAGGCTTCAGCTAAATGTCACTTTTGTTCCAGTTTTATTCATTCAAATCAAACTTAACATTTTTACACATGCAGCTAGAACGCTGATTCTAAGTTCAAAACTATGACATTTAAACACTTGCAACCTATGTGACACTCAAAAGTAGGTCACTCATTTATTTTAAGCATTTCGATTTTAGTGGTTTTAAATCCAATTTCACTTAAGCTGCTGACATCCACAGCTCCGCCAGTTTTGTTATAAGTATTATTGCTTTAGGCTCTTCATCTTTCCAGATTTTGTATGCACACAAGACTACATTCTGCCAAATGTCTGCTGGTGTTCAGTGAGATTTTTGAATATCTTGCAATGTTTAAAATAGGCATTTTTAGCTTGCATTTCAGAGAAACAAATGTGACTTCAAAGCACTTTTTGAGCTAACAGGCACTGCTGTTTTTCCTTTTGCACCACGTTTCACTCATGGTGCTTCTGGCCCATCACGCTCGCACTGGTGGGTGGCAGGTCAGGGGACCATTTTGGTGTGCGCCAAACTGCACGGTTTTCCTGGATTTTGGCGCAAATGTGGGCTTTTCAGCCATCTTGGATTTTCTAAGCCCACAGCACCAAATGTTGTAGCATAATGATTCAAACGTGGGTCAAGACACCTGACAGCACACCACAACTGTTGGTGATAGGTACAGTTGAAGTCATAACCAGCCCACTCAAGGAATACAAACTAATACATTGTGAGGTGTGAGATGCAACAGGTTCCTGCATGTCCAGTTGCACCTCGTACTGCCTCTTGGTTCCCCCAGCACTTGTGGTCTGTATCTGCTACCTTACAGCCCCTTCTCTCTGCACTTATGAGCCACCCGTTGGCTGCACTCTCTGATTTACTTTCACTGAGCCACCGGCTGGCCGCACTTTGAGCTACCTGCACCCACCTCCCCCCCCCCCGGACACTTCTCCCCTTCCACTTCCCTGCACTTGTGCAATCTGATTTACACAAGGCCTAATAAGATCGCTTTCTCCTCCCTCTGTCTCCCCTCCTTGTCTCCTCGTGCCTAGAAACACTTGTGTACAGGCGCGTTATAAATGCCATATCATATCAGCCTCTTCTCCTATCATTTTCTTGCTATATGTGATGGCAACATCCACAGTCTTCTCTGCGTTATTGCATGACTTACAAACACAAAAATACACCAGAGAAGAATGGAACATGTACCCCCGATTGTTTTGACTTGAATCTACCCAACATAGACATGTGTACTAAGCAATTCCTCTGTGTTTTGATCCCCCGGATGTTCCCTTTCCTAGTGTGTGCTATCTGACGGTACTCGGCACTTTTGAGCGGGTTTTCTGATTGTAGAAAAAGTCTGCCAGAGAGTAAGAGGACAGAAGGTCTGCGCCAACCTCTGTTACCAAACATATGACATCAAATAGCTGGGATTCCAGTTTAAAAAAGGCAGCTAATCTCCTTTACCTGTTGAACGATAGGACATTCACCCCACCAGTGAGGGTGAAGCATGCCTTCAACCAATCACTGTTGAGAATACAGCAGAACATGCCCTTCCAATTCTTCTTCTTGGTACCCTCATACCAATGAAATCACACTATTTTTTTTTTCTTTTCTTTGTGATTTGTATATTGCCAAATTAGCCCGTAGGCATCAGGGCGCAGCCAACAATAATGAAATACAATCACAAGAACATACACAAATACCAAAATTACATATGCAACCAACAAAAACAAACAATACTCACAGAAAGAATGTTAAGCTCATGATTCAGATATAAAACAACTTGCATTGAACTTTGATCCGAAAAATATAATTTACTGAGCTATGGCTACAAAGATCGCTTGCTAAAAGATGAGAATCCAAACTCATTAATAAGAAATGTCAAGTAAACTATGAGACCTCTACCAAATCAAGCACGATTTTCAGGTTGGATGGGACACTAGACAAGCCTTTGTGTACCCTCGAAGAATGTGGGAGATGACTTTGTCCACACCCCAACACTAAACAGTCTCTGTTGCTCAATGTCCACCAGTCATGAATTTGAACTCTCCGGTGAACTCTCAAGTCCTGCACTCTAATAGATCCAATGGTACAGTTCTGCAAGGAGGTTCTGCTGGCCCCAGTAATGACGCTAATACCGAAGATGAACATGGCAGGTCGGCCTGCCTTTCATGATATGCCCACATGATATGTTTGACCAACTGTGCAACGTTTTGTGCCCTCTTTACAGCTACAAACTATTCCACACAAGATCATTAGCCTGACACCTGGCCAACGGATTCTGAGGTCTGGGGCAAAACTAGGACCTGCACTCCACCAGATGATGTTTGGTGCATGTTGTGAACAACACAGATTGATAATGGAACTCCCTGGAGTTCATCCTCATTAGTTTTCAAGCTATTTATTTATTCTTTTTAATGTGGTTGTATGCCATGATTGTTGACATGGGCAGCAGAGGCTACTTGCTGTTCCCTCTGGACTACCCACATCCAGGCATTGACCCCATTCCTGTTCATTATCTATTAATCATGGTGAGGGTTTTAGAGTATGTGGGCATATAGGGCTCCCTAGTCTCCACAGCACATACTGGTGCTAGGCGACGGGACTGTGAACTTTCACTCCTATTTGCTCTGTCGCCAGCTGTTTTCTGGGAAATGGACAGGACAGAACACTTCCAAGCCCCTCCAACATCTTTGGGGAGTCCCTCATACATGGAGGGCTCAAAGACAGGGAAGGAGCCAGGTGTATGCACCCACTTCTTCTGCGCTCCGGCACATTTCAATGCAGCCTAGCACTGTTGCACCAATGTTGACCATGGCTCTCATGAGATTGGCATCTTTTCATTTCCAGAAGTTGGAGAAACTTTGTACAGCCATTACTTGACTGACCCGTTCCTGGGGGTGAAGGAAATTATGGGATGCTGTGTAGTGTGAACCCTGTAAGGGATCAAGAGTAAGACTCTGACACAGTGGCATGTTGGGTATTGGTTATAAACTTTTATTTTCAAAATAATAAGAGGGTTGGGGAGAAATCCTATCTATTCCTAACTTTAAGAGGGGTTTCCTTGCCTCAACAAAACTAAGGAATATCTGTTTCAGGATGTTAAGAAAAAAGGATTGGCCAAACCCTAAACTGACCGTTACACTCTAAACTCAATATAATGTGCACCAGGGGATTCACACAAGCTATCACTCCTAGCTTTTCTTCCAAGATCCAAAACGCAAAGAGGTTTAATGTGTAAAAAAGGAAAAGAATAAAAGTTTCACCACAAAATGGGGTTTCCCTTCCGCTAGATTTCTTCTGGTAATCAAAAAGTCACTCAGTTGCGGTTCACATTAACTTTCTCATACTCTGTATTTCCATTGGATTAAAGGGTTCCTCTTGAAACTTCTGGTATACTCCCTTATCAGGATTTATCTGACTTTCTCATTCATCCTTCAAAAAGGGGTATACTTTCTCCCTGCTTGGTTAAGTTGAGCCTTCTTAACAGAACGACGACTAGTATATTTAGAGGAGAGGACATCACATGAGTATATTTTAGTAGTTTCAGATCTCATTAGTTTAGACTTTTCAGGGATGGATGTGTGCCTCTTCCTCCTGTTCACTACACAGGGTTCCCTAATTCTAGAGTTAAAAATACAAGGAGTTTTAAAAGAGGAGGCAGACTTGTGGTTAGAGCATGTGATGAAAATGGTGTTAAATGTGAAAGGGGAACCCTGGAATGTCCTTTGGCCCCATGAGGGTTGTCTCCTTCCATATGGTCCTCCCTCAGATAGCCACCCCCAGGGTCGGGATCAAGTAGCTTCTGCTTTTCCCTGGCCACAAGAGGAGACACTTTCTCTGAGAAAGGAGTGATGACATTGCCAGATTTTATTTATTTATTTATTGGGTTTTTATAATGGGCAACAAGACAAGGGGGCAGGGATAACAAAACAGAAACAGTCTTACTAGGTCTTGTGACTTTCGGATCGTGCAAGTGCATTAATAGAAGTGCAGGGGAGATAGGAGGGGGGAAGTGCCAGAGGGTTAAGCGAGTGCCAAGGTGGACAGGGCCCACGGAGAAGAGAGTGCAAGGGCAGAAAGGTCCTCATGCTAAGTGTGAGGAACAGGCTGGAGGGGCTAAGGGGGTGCACACCCAGCAAGGCTAGTGCAGGGGGAAGGATCCCAGAAGGATAAGTGTAGGTTGGGGGGGGTCAGAGGAGATGAAGTGTGGGGGTAGACTGGTAGGGGATGGCCTGGTGCCCTGTAAGAATCTGAAGGAACCAGGCAGCCAGTCAAGAGGGAGAGGGGAGAAAATTAGCAGGGGAGGGGGAGTGGGAAGGAAGAAGAGAAAAGGAGGGTCTTGAGAAGCTTATTGAACTTCAGGAGATCCTTCTCAAGTCTGAGGGGGGGCATAAAGGCCATTCCAGAGGGAGGCACCTGTGGAAAAGTGAGATCTACCCCCCACTCTCTGCTTGGAGAAGCGTCTGATCTTCAGAGAGTTGGAGCTAGAAGACCGAAGGGCCCTAGCAAGAAGGTATTTAGGGAGAGAGTGAGTTGGATGTAGCAGGGTCCCAGGCCCCAGAAAGCCTTGTGGATGATACAGACGGTTTTGAACTTGATCATCACAGCAACTGGGACCCAGTGGAGAGACTTTAGGGCTGGAGAGATACAGTCCCTGAGTTTGAGGCCAGGGATAAGTCTTGCAGTCCTATTCTGGATTAGTTGAAAGGGGCAAAGGGAGGAGTTAGGTAGGTTGAGGAAGAGGCTATTACAGTAGTCCAGCCTGGAGAGGACCAGAGCACTGGAGACATTTCTGGGTGATGGTGAGGAAAGGAAGATTGCCTCTGAGGAGGTGAAGCTGAAAGTGAGTCTTCTTGGCAAGGCCTGTGATGTGAGGAGATAAGGAGAGAGAGGTGTCGAGGATGACACCAAGGGTCTTTGCCTCACAGGAGGGTGAGGGGAGTGGGATCATGTAGGCCGGCCCAAGTATTGGGGGAAAGGAGGGAGCTGGAGTCCCAATGAGAAGAATATCGGTCTAACTGGCATTACGGCAGAGATTGTTAGCAGTGCACCATGCCTGAATAGCAGACAGTCAGATATGAAAGAGGAAGAGGAGGAGGCAGAGGAGGGAAGCTTGAAGGAGGGTTGAGTGTTGTCTGCATAATATTGGAAGTTAGGAGAGAAGGTAGAGATTCATCACAGTCCCCAGACAACTTTGTTCTCCCTGGTAATATTCGCTTTCCATCAAATCAACGCAGAAGGGTCGGCAGCTGGTAGGCCAGTCACCAGCCTTTCCTAATGTGTGAGGGGCTCAGAACAGGCTTAGGCAATCTTGAAAGATCTGTAGGCTTCAAATGCCTGGCATATCTATTTATAGTACAGCAGGTAAATTCCCCAATAATAGGAAAATATTATTGATAACAAATGTCAAGGAAGTGGGATACACAAAATTAAAGGGTAAATATGTTATGTGTGGTCTGAGATGGACAGCAAACAGTGTTTTTATTCTGTATAGTGCTTAATCAGCAGTAAATGCCTCCTCAAAGCACCTAGTTGCAGGGAGGGAATGTTGCAGGCATCAGGACAGCAATATGAGCCCCTAGTTAGCCCAAATAGCAGCACTGAGGGGTGCCTCAGCCCCAAACAACCACAAAGAAGCTGATTTTACAGCAGGGAAAAGTGGATATCCATGAAGACACTTCCAGGTTAGGTTGGCTATGAGTATGCATGTTCCCTGCTGAGGATACAGCCTGAGGCTCCTGCCCCAGTCATTGTTTCATGCAAGCAAACCTTTGAGAATTGCTAGCATGTTGTGGTGACTGGGTACTTATGAGTTGGTTGCTGGGCTCCTCTGGGAATACTCTGCACATAAACCACGCCTTTTAAACCCGCTCCCGAGGTGAAGCTACCTAGTTTGGTTAACTGGTGACAGTAAGGAGAAATCCAGATAACTTTAGGAAAAAAGCTCAGTTTACTGGAAAACCTCCTGTTTCTTCAGCGCTAACAGTCTACAGGCTCAGAATGCAGAAAATGGCCTTGAAACACACATTAATTTGCTCCAAATACGTACCCTGGGGCAAGAGAATTGGTGATCTGGGGGTTATGCACTTGGAAGCCCTTCAAACACAACAGTTGGATTTGCAGTAACACATGGCCAAACACAGACATGCTTAATGAACAGCTGAAAAGCTGAACAGCTGAACTCCTAGACCTCAAAAGTATACGTGAATATTTGCGGCTTTGGCCAGTAGAAAAGGTTCTTTAAAACCCCTTTCATAACACAGGTGAGATTACATTTACACCAAACATTAATTTTCACTAACACTGACCCATCCCAGACTAAACATGTTCTGGCAGTAAGGAGAAGTCCACTTGAGTTCATGCATTCAAAATATTTCCAGTTACCTTTTCTTTTTACAGTTTTCCATGAAGAGCCAGTGGGAGCAGGCATTCTTCTGAGTATTTGCTGGTGGGTGGAAGCAGACAGAAGTAAACAAACCCTCCCTCACCCTTACATCTCTTTGGATCCCCAACACGCTCATATACAAGCAAGCCCCAACTGCATCATTTTCCTCCAAGCGGCAGCAGGCGTTAAGCTTTTCATATCAAGTTGTTATGTCCTCTCCGTAAGTGGAACGAAGTGATGTCTAATTGTTGAATTGCCCTAAACTGGCCATTTTTGAATGCTGATGGGAGGTCTTAGAAGGTATTGGATGAAATGGAGAGTATAGGAGGCCAGAAGGATTTCTAAGGGGGGAACATGTTTGGCTTGGAAGCAAGACAATGCAGAGCAACACAGGTTTGAATGCCGGTCCTGCACTCAACTACTGGTTGCTGGTATTGAGTGTGTTATAAAAAGATTGATTAGCTAATTAATAGAGGCATGTCCTTTTATGATGTTGATTCCTTTTGTAGCCCCTACGGCTCTTCAGAGGTCTGAAACCGCTGAACGGAGGGATGAATAAGGGAGCAGAAATTAGTCCATGTCAAAGGTGTTAGGCTAAGATTCTTTATTTTTACTGTGCTAATCAGCACCGTTATGGTCCAACAGTGCTGATTCAATGTAACAACAAGACACACTATTTAATTCATCCATCTGCACTATAAGATTATAATTTTTTTTAAACTTGTATTTGACTTGCACAGATTACCACATTACAATGCTTTCTATCGTATTTTGTTACGTTACTTTGCAAATTAGTATGCAGAGTTGGAGTTTGTCACATTTAGATTTTACAGGTCTTCTTGTTCTTCTTGTGCACTTTTATCTGTAAGATATTGTCTGAACTCGCCCCATATATCCTTCGGGCGACTTGTCATTAGTAACAGACCAGAGTATACCTCTTCAATGTCGTTCTCCCAGGTCATATCTTTCACCCAATCACTCAGCACTGGGGGTTCTCTGCTCTTCCATCGCATTACTATTGCACGCTTTGCTAATGATAACCTCAGGTTCAAGAATGTGCGCCGAATCAGGCTCATTCTGCAAACTATGCCCAATACACACACTCCTGGTTCCCAGCTCGGAGTTGATTCATTCATTTCATGCATTGCTCTGCACACGTCCACCCAATATTTGGTTAGTTTTGTGCATGACCACAGCATATGGAATATGCCCGCCTCCTCGCTCCCACATCTCACGCCCCTTCCTGATTCCATTGCATACATGCTTTTGAGTCTGGCCGGGGTGTAGTGAACCCTGTTCAATATCTTACAGTGTATCAAGCAGTATCTTGAGTTATATGATATGTTTTTATTAATCCAGATAATTGTGACCATTGACCATCAGTAAAGGTGGTCCCCAGATCGAGTTCCCATTCTTCTCTAACATTCGGGGCTTGAATTTCTCTGTTTAATAGTGTGATTTTGTATAGTGTAGAGGCTGTTTTCTTACTCGTGCCAGGTGAGAGTACATATCTCAGGCTCAGATGTGACTGGGGCTCCTGGGGGAAACTATACCACGTGTTAGCTATTGCCGAGCGTAGCCTGATGTATTGGGGCTTTTGCATCGGGTTAGCGTCAATGATCATTTTGACAGTATCCCAATTTATGAATTGTCTATCGACAAATAAATCTTTGAAGTTGAGTATGCCCATGTGTCCCCAATGTGTGGCAAGTGTCACATCTTGCGTCAGAGGTATGTATGGTGTGCCCCATTGAGCCATATCCGGTCATATAGCATAATGTTTCTGGGGTTCCCGGTTATTCTGGCCCATGCCCCACATGTGACCAGTGTCAGATCCAAGTGATTGTCATTTCTTTTCCACCCTACCGCTAGTTTGTGTAGAAGCCTTGCAGGACCTTCCCATTCTGTTTCAGCTGCCAAATACGGTGCATCAGGTCCCCCTTCAGCCCAGTATATTGCGTAGCAGGCTTGCGCCGATAGGAAATATAGCTCGAAGTCAGAGGCTGCCAGTCCCCCCTGGTCGTATGATCTGGTAAGCAGTTTCCAGCTTACTCTTGGGTTTCCTTTCCATAAAAATGCTGAGCATGCACCTTGTATGTTGGTAAAGACGGACCTACCCAGCCAAACTGGCACTTCTGGAAGACCTCAGTGTAGTATTCCTGATCGTCAATATTGGGGCCATATATATTAATTAGCAAGACTTTGTTATTTGCCATGTACAACCACATATATGCCATTGGGGTCACTGTTTGTTTTGATGTGTTTAAACGGTAGTGTTCTGTGGACAAGTATCATGAACCCCCTCCCCCCCCCAGCTCTAGTTGAGTAGGATGTGAAATGTCTGTGATCTCCCCATCCTGGTGCAAGCTTACTCGCCTGGTGCCCAAGCCTGTCCTGTTACCATAAGCCATTACCTTCTCCGCTTTCACAGGCATTCCAAGTCCCCTGTTATTCCAGTTTAGCAGTTTTATCTCAGTTGGATTTGTATCTGTCATCTGATCTGTTTCTTTCCCAGAACATTGTCATACTCCTGTTTATGCTGTACTCTACATTGTAACGTATCCCTATCTGACTGTGCATTTTTTTTTACTTTAACACCGCAGCCATTTCCCTGTCCAACCACCGCCTCCCTCATAGTTCCCCAAATTTCAACTATGCAGTTCCCATTGCTTCTCCCCACAACCCCCTCCCTCGCCCATTTCACTAACTTATGCACTTGCATGTGGGGGACTGCTTCAGTGGTGGCCGGGGTCTAGGAACCATCGCTAACGCTAATGTTTTACGGTGTCCGGTCTGAGTTACGTTACCCGTTCACATGATAAATATGTCTAACAGCCGGGCACTGGTAAACCAATTCTGTCATATAAACTCACTTGAACAGTGTCTGAAGTGCATCTCTCAATTATTAGTACAAACCCAAACAACTGTCTAGTACTCAGTACTTGCTTGTTTCTCTCGTCTCAGGGTTTCACAAGCAGCCTTCATTGCTTCCAGATGTCTGTTTATCTGGCAAGGGAATATTTGTTTCAACAAAAGTGACTGCCTCTTTAGGGAATGTAAAAAAGTAGGTATTATTTTTGTATTGTAAGCGTAATCTGGCAGGTTACAGCATAGCATATGGTATTGCTCATTCACGAAGCATCTTCTTCACTCCCATGAATGTTCGATGTTCTTGTTGTACTGCCAGGGTGTAGTCGGGAAATATGCAGACCACACTTGATCCCACTTTCAGCTCTTTCTTGTCTCTGGCAGCCTGCAGCACTAGGTCTCTGTCCCTGTAGTTAATAGGTTTTGCGATTATTGGCCTAGGGTAGGCTCCGGGATTCGGGCGCGCTGTCAGTGATCTGTGTGCCCGTTCAACCACAAACATTGCCGACTACCCAGGATCTCCAAGCAATTCTTTGAGTAGTTCCTCGACAGCCAGCTCCATCGGGCCTTTATGTGTGTCCTCTGGTACCCCTACTATGCGTATGTTGTTGCAGCGTGACCTCGCCTCCAGATCTTTGCATTTCAGTTTGACTGTCCCCAAATCTTTGGCCATATTGGTCATCGTAGTTTGCATTGCCTCTAGTGTGTCTTCAGTCGTGCTGATCCTTGTCTCTGCTTCAGTGATTCAGCCTGTGGCCTTCTCCAGTTGATTCCGAATTGATGTGACATTGTTATTGATGCCATCTAGTTTGTCATTTAGTGTGGCGAAGCCTTGCTGCATGAATGTGAAAACCCCTTGTAGGTCCATGGGGGTTGATGCCTTTGGAGATGTGGATGGGATAGATTGCATTGTACCGTTACTGCTCATAGCGATCTCTTTGATAGCCAGTTTTGTCAATCTTTCTATTGTTCCCCCTTTCTTGGTTGCAGCTCCTTTGTGCATTGTATTATGCTGGAGGAGAACTCTCTTTTTTAGTGGCCGCAGTGTTGCGTCACACTGTTCTCATGTTTGTTTTAGCTGAGTAGGTTCACACCCTTCTTGATGGCCACCAGAGGAAGAGTCAGTTAATCTATGTATGGGTCTGGCTGTGTCAAAGTGCAGGTTTAGCCTGACCCTTTATTGTTTGGGTCAGTTCAGATGGGGCTCTGAAATATGGCCTGTGGTTCCTTTATCTGTTTAATTGCTGATATATAGGGTAGAATGTACTTGCGGTCGTGGTCTGTGCCCTGCCCGAAGGATGTAACTAATGGTCTTCTGTGAGATTTATGATAGTAGTACGTTGTGTACTACTCAGCGCAGTATGTGTCCGCTCAATTCAGGGCTTTAGTTAGTGCCCTCGCAGTCTGTGCTGAGTGTCCCCCTGTGCTAGGGAGTGAGCCGCCTCTATTCCTATGCGCCTGAGTGCAAACCTAAGTACAGCCGCCACATCCAATCCAGCACTCACGATCACCTACAGCTTGGTTTGGGTTCGTAATGGTTGCAGTATCCTTCTGCGTACTGTGCCCTTTTTTAATGGCTGGGGAATGGGGCGTTTTGGTCTTAGAGAACCAGCAGGATCCACGTGGTTTATTTGCCTGTATGTTCCACGGTCACTGTTCTACAGTCACTACATGGTCGCACTACGCGCCCGTGTGGAATAGTACTTGTAAATCACAGCATACGCTGGTCCGGTGGCCCTCCTGGTCGGCACCAGGCATTTTGTGCTGCACGTTCCCCTCCTTGCAACCGATGGATGGTGTGGTGGCTGATCTAACCGGCTGCTGCCAGCCGTTGTTTTATATCTCAGAGCTAAATTCTTCGCCACGCTTTGACAGACTGCGTGACTGCAGGATGTTGGGGGAGCCGGTCTGCCACATTTTGGAGCACTCTCATGCTGCTCTCTCACAGGGATTGTGCACGTTATTTGTAGCATTCCTATTTATATTTTTTTCCCTCATGTAGACTGTGGCGAGTAGGGTGTCCCCTCTTTCATGGAGATAGTGGATTGTAAATGTCTCAGTTCCTAATGGGGTTTTCGTTTGCTGCGCCTCACGCCGTTGCACACAGGTGTCCGTTCATTCCCCTCACCCTTTGCCTGGATTACCGCTGCCTCTTCATTCGGGGGCGGTTGTTCTGTACTTTAAATTATGTGCTCCGTTCAGGGGATGCCCACGGAGTTTTGCGCCATCCGGTCTCCGTGCTGTGGTAGGGCCCCCCAGGTAGACGGTCCAATGTACATCTGCTGGGGTTGTCTCCCTGGTTCTCGTCTCTTGTGACCTGCTGCGGTGCGGTCTTCGGGTTGGTTGAGGGAATTTCACCCTGCCGATCATTTCCAGAACCAGATGCCATCAGCATGGAAGTTCTGCACCAGGCACTCGCGTTCCTTTAGGTCGCCAAGCCGCCTCGGTGGGCAGGGCTTGCTGCAACACTGAGCTTTGTTCAGGAGGCTGCTTGGGCCGTGGCAACAGCTCGATATATTTCCTGGGCCTTACATCGAATTGCTGCACTTTTTCTTGGGACCCTCGGGTCCCTCGGACACTCCTCTGTTAGTTTGCAACAAAAAACAGACATATTTAGGCAAGTTTTATCTCCCGTTCCCCGGTTGGCCAAAGGAGCTCATGCTCAAAGCTGCATACAGCTTTGTGCGCAACAGCGCCCCCTAAACTATAAGATTTAAATATGAGAAATAAGATAGCCAAAAATTTTGAGGATTAATCGTCATGTCTCAGGAGCCTGTCTGGGGAACAATGCCAAAATACTCAATGATAGATAATTTACGAAAGGGACATTCTGCAATCCTAATTGTTGTAGATGGCTGGTAAGGAAGGTGGTATTGTAGGGTTTCATACGCAGGAGGTTTTTTCAAAATAATTTGTTTCCATGCCATTAATTCGAAAAAACTCAGCAAAATATTTGGGGGTTGGGGTAAGGAGTCACAAGGGGTCGGGAGGGCATCGGGTAGGGTTTCTAATATAGGGAAGTGAAGGTTTGGGGGGACCCCACAAAATATATTCAATTCGTTTTTCCTAAATAAGTTTGTTAAAAATAATTATTTTGAAAAAACTTGTGTCGATGTAGGGACATAGAACCAAGTCAGGCATGGATAAAGAGAACCAACATGGTTGTTGTCATTAGCCTGTCCCTACGGTGATTAGCAGGTCACATGTGATATGCATTATCACTATGATGTATTTGGGGTTCAACTTTCCTTCTGAATTTTTTGTTGTCTTTTTCGCCTTATTGCTGTAATAAAATATAAAATTCTACTTGTATCAGAGATAAGTTCTAAGATTCTTTCTGGTAGCAAGTTATTTTACATTGTTATATGTTGGGATCGTCTTGTTCAATCAACTTGTTATTGATGAACATTGTATTAAAAAAGCACATAGGAAGTCGAATGACCTGTTCTGTTAGTTGCGGGACTCGCAACCAAAGAGACTCCTTCCTTGCCTGCTGTCCATTCTATGTTTCTGTTCCGCTCACCTGGTCTCTGCGGAGGCGTTGGGGCACGTTTGCAGCCCTCCCGGGGGTGAGGTCGCTCGGGTCCGACTTCGCCCTGTGCGCTTATGTGGCAACTACTGGTGGTAATAGGTGATGCTGCTCTGGACTT
This sequence comes from Ambystoma mexicanum, assembly GCF_040938575.1. NCBI lineage: Eukaryota > Metazoa > Chordata > Amphibia > Caudata > Ambystomatidae > Ambystoma > Ambystoma mexicanum. Next base: position 239,950,451 of record NC_090940.1, on the reverse strand, counting down.
CTCCTGCGTGGAGAATAGGGGGCGTGAGTATGCCAGCTTGTGCCCCTGATCCCCTTCCAGATCCCTTCTCCCAAACCGTGGTACCCGTGGGATGCGCTGTCCCTGGAAAGCTCACCTGTTGATTTGTTTTGGCGAGCTCTCCGTCCTGCTGCTTCTGGCAGGGGCACTTGTATTATCTGGACCAAGTTCCTTCACTGGTCCCTTGCACGTGGTAGTCCAGTCCTGCTGCGACTAAGCCACTATACTTCAGTTAAGTGTTCCTGTTTACCTTTGTCTTTCCTCGTCTGTTTTTGTTGTATTGTAAAGTTTGTTGTCTTTTATTGCTGTCCGTTCCACTTTTGATATTTGCTCTTTTGCTTTCTTCCCTTACAGGTGATGTTGCTGGCCCGGCAGCCGTAGGGAATGAGGAACGAAGCTGCAGTCATACAGTAGCTGGTAAATTGTTAACTAGGGTGCACGTGGGGTTCAAATGTGGCACTGCCCTTGGATGGATTGTCTTTCTTCTTCTTCACAGGGTCGGAGTTCGTGGATGCGGAGCGCAGTGCTGCGGCGTCGGGATCAAGATCACTGAATGTCAGGAGATGAGTCTACAGATGAAGCACCAGATTCCTGGAGGTGAGTATGCAGGAGAACGCCTGGTAAAGGTAAGTAAACTGGTCCAAACTGCAGTGAGCGTCACGTTGCACGTGAGTGCACCGTAACACGAAGCACCTGTCTTAAGGCTGGAGCAGCTTATATAGCTGAGCTTCTGTAGCCATGCCCACCAGGTTCAGCCTGCCTGCAACACCCTGCCACACCCGATGAGTCAGCACATGAAGACCAGGCCTAGGGAGCCACACCGATGAGTCAGCACATGAGGATGTATCAGCTCTTGGAATGTTCTTGTAAAATAAAAGCACTCCTGCACTGAAATAAAGTGTTCCTGATTACATCTCTATATGAGCCTGGTCCCAAAGGTGCCAGGACTGAGTCCAGCCGGGGACCCTGTGTTTATGGGTCCCAAAGGACCCATACACACAGGGACATAAGTGAGTCAAGTGACCCATTGCCCCCATCACTAGATGGTGTGGTGTTTGTGTTCTGGGGCCTGTGGCCATGACAGTTTCTGTGCTACTGCATGGTTGTCCACATACCCTGCACCACTGTCTCTCTATTGGCCTATCCCCTAGACTGCAGGAGAAAGCAGCACTTGCTTTTCACCTCTTGAATGAGTAAGGTTGCATACAATGCACAGTGCCGGGCAATTTAGCATCAGTGCCGGGACATTTTGCAAAGAGAATTGCAGCAAATGGCCAGGGAAAACTTGAGATAGCCATTTACTGACAAGTTAAAATGCAACATTTTGCAACACATTGCCTAACACCAGTGCAAAGTTAACCTGCACAAAAGTTTTTGATGTATACCCAAAATGTTGGGCAGGGCAATTTAAAGGTTGCACATGGTTTAGAAAAACTGTGCCAATATGTGCCCTCTATGAACATATTTAACCATTTAAATGGTTTGGTGGGGATATAGCCCTGATCTTCCCCAAGTTGATTCCTGCCTCTGTCATTCCTACACAGCCTACTCCTCTTTCGAATGCCTCGTCTGCAGGCTCTCTCTCGCTCCTAGCCATTCCCTTAATGTGGCTACTATGTCTTGGCCACCTGGTCAGATCTCCTCCTTCCTCTCTGAATGAGCAGATCTTTCCTCTACCCTCCTGGTCTCGACCACTCAACTCCTCCTTCTTGGAGACTTTAACATCCACCTGGATGCTTCCTGTCCTTCCTCTGGACTCTAATGTGACCTCTGAGACTCTCTATCACTCTCTATCCTCCCCTCTGGCCCGACTCGCTCTGCAGGGCACACACTGGATGTTCTGACCTCCTCAGACCTTCCCCTTACTATCCCTCTCACCACTCCTCTCTCCTAGAGTGATCACTTTCTCCTTTCCTCCCAGCTCATCCTCTCTTACCCCCGGGTTAAGCCAATTCCAGCACTGCCACCCACATTCTCGGTTATCCTACCCATGAAGCATGTGTTAGTTGAGGCTTTTGCTGCTACTTTCTCAACCCTCCCCCCCCAACCTCCCTTTGGCTGACTCACACCCTGACACAGCCCTTTCCATGCTTCATTCTGCTATATTTGTTACTCTCGATGTTTTTGTCCCTGTCATGAGGATCCGCCTGAAGCCCAAAGCCAAGTGAAATTCCTGGTATGACTCAGACCTCGTCAACTTCAAACGCAAGTGCAGGGTGGCTGAGCGGAAATGGCATGCATCTGGTACATCCTCTGACAAACTGGCATGCCGCCTGCTCCAAAGGCAATACCTCTCTCTGTCCACACCAAGAAGAAAGCTCACATCCAAACCTGTGTTTCTGCGGCATCTAAAAACTCAGCCGAACTCTTTAGAATCTGCAAGGAACTGGCCAATCCTGCTGCAGTCTCTACCTCTCCTTTCCCTTCCCAGGCCCTCTGCACGGCTCTGGCTTCTCATTTTATTTCTAAAACTCAGGATATCTTGTCTACTCTTTCTTGCTCTCCCCCTCCCCCTCTATTCCCTGCTCTTCCTCTGGCCCTTCATCAGCCACCTCTCCTCCCTTGTTCTCTGCCTTTCCCCTGTTCTCCCCAGACAAGGTTTCTACACATGTCCGATCTATGAAAGTCTCATCAAAACAGGTTCATCCTTATTCCTCCAAAACCAAGGACCACATTGACTCCCTGGCTCCTGCTTTGGCCGACTTCTGCAACCACTCCTTCGCCACAGGAGTCTTCCCATCCCCCTGAAGCACTCCCCTGTGCACCCTCTTGTTAGGAAATCCTCTGCCGACTTGTCCTGCCTGGCTATTGCCCAATCTCCATCACTCCCTTCCTGGCAACTCCTGGAAAAGCTTGCCATCCCCCAGCTTAATCTCCACACTCATCACGAGTTGTGCGCTAACCCTGGCAGTAATACCCTTGGGGCTATTAGCCCTACCGCCAACCTCTGGCACTATTAGCCCTGCATCATGGGTTTGGCAGAACGGTAAGTCCCCATTCGGTCTATTTGGGAATTTCCCATTCTCCATTGGGCCCAATATGGAATGTTGGGCACTATTACTACCAGCGGTAATAGCGCCGAAAATCAGCAAAATCATGGCGGATTTGCCCCAGCTCAGAGCTAGGGGTAAATCTGCCAAACCTGTGATTTGGCAGACCCTTAAATGCGGTGGTAATAGTGTTACCGCCGCATTTAATAGTTTCCACCAAACTCGTGATGAGGCCCTGAGTCTGTTGGTTGCCTTCAAGACCATCAGCCTGGCTTCAGAGCCGCCAGAAGCACGGAAACTGCTCTCCTGAACATCCATGAAGACATGCTCTCCAACCTTGATTTGAACACCCCCTGTGTCCTCATCTTACTTGATCTCTCTTCTGCCATTGACATGGTCATCCATGCCATCCTGCTCAACCGTCTCTGTGATAACCTGGGTATCACCGGTCAGGCCCTGGCCTGGCTGACTACTTTCCTCTCTGATCGACACTCCCAGGTCCAACTTGGGTCCTTCCTCTCTTCTATCTCTCTCCATGTGGTGTCCGCTAGGGGGTCTAACCTCTCTCCCAGGCTGTTCAACCAATACCTGGCACTTCCTGCCCACTGCATTGCTCCTCTCTGCCCCAACTTTCAGTGCTATGCGGATGACACTCAGCTCATTTTCAGACTTCCTTCGGCCACCTCTTCTCCATCTCTCATCTCTCACTTTTCTGTCCGCTATCCAGGAGTGATGTGCTGCAAATGATCTCTGCCTTAATGCCAGTAAGACTGAGATTCTCCTCATCAACACACCCGCTCCCTCCTTTCCTGTCACTCTCTGTTCAGCCACCCTTTGCCTGCTCCCACCTGCAAGGCTAAAAACCTTGGGGTCATCTTCGACTCCTCACTCTCCTTCTCTCCTCACACTACAAGCTACACCTCCTCAGAGGTATTCTTTCTCCCTTTCCTCTCCTTCCCCCAGAAGCTCACTGTCTCTTGAACTCTGGTTCGCTCTAGGCTTAACTATTGCAACAGCCTCTTTCTAAATCTGCCTGCCTCTACTCTCTGCCCCCTGCAACTCATCCAGAACAGGACTACAAGACTTGTCCTTGTCCTCAAGCCCAGGGATCGTATCTCTCCAGGACTGAAATCTCTCCACTGGCTCCCAGTGGCTGCGAGGATTAAGTTAAAAACTCTCTGCATCCCTCCGGCCTGAATACTTTCAACTCTCTCTTCCTAAATATCTTCCTTCTTGAGCCCTTCGCTCATCCGGCCTCCAACTCCCTCAGGGTCAGTCGCTTCTCCAAGCAACAAGTTGGTGGTAGATCTCTTTCTTGGGCTAGGGTCTCCCTCTGGAACAGCCTCCCTGCCTCCCTGAAACTTGAGGAGAAGCATCTCTGGTTCCAGAAGCACCTTACTCTTTGATTCTGCTTTCTCTCCTACTCCCCACGGCTGAATTCCTGGCTGAAACTGTACTGGTTACCTGGCCACCCTCTGATCTCGGGCCCAGGACCCCTTGCCCGCCAGGTACACACCTGCACTGCCTCCTGGCAGCCCCTGCACTTGGGGACTGTTTTCTGTAGTCTGTATCCCTACAGTCCCCCGCCAGCACGTGACACCTGATGTCTGCACTCACCCTTGCCACTAGCTGGCCCTACTTCTCTTACTGTTTTATTTATTCTATTCCCCCATGTACTGCAATGTCCCACTCTGCACTTCTCCTCTTTCCCCCTTCCCCTGCATGTGTGCAATCTGAATGACACTTGGCCTAGCAGGATCGCTGCCTCTGTCTTCCCTATGTTCCCCCTCCCTTGCCGCGTCACACCTTGAAACACGTGTGTATAGGAGGGTTATAAATGCCATATCATATCGTATCATTTGCATGAAACAATAGACCATATGTTCAGGATCAGACCTCATCAGTAGAGTAATTTGCTTGTCAGTTAATAACCTAACATCAGGGATAGAAGTGTACCAAAAAAGTAGTGGAGCTGTGACTCGGGCGGGGGACAGAGAAGAAAGGAAAGGAGCAACGTGCAACACATTTTCCAAGGGTTGCAGTCATGCTGGTTGACAGACAATTGAGTTGAAACAGATTTCAGTTTAGCTGTTACTGATATCCGGTGGTGAAATGGAGAAGTGTGCTTTAACTTCATAAAGAACAGTTCCGGAACGGTGAAAATGGTTAAATAATGGAGCTGTTATCAGCATCAGTAAAAATGAAAAGTAGTGGAGCACCTCTCCCGACCGTTCCTGCTCACTTCGACCACTGTCTAACATAGCAAGCTGGTCAACATTGACTTGTCAAGGTATCGTTTACTCGTGTTCACTCTTGTCTTATGTGTGACAAGCTGCGTTAAACTCTTTTACTCACACTGCATTATTCACAGGAACCATTTTGTTCACAAAATGTTTCAGTGAATAATACAGACCTTTTTCAGGGTCTAGCTCTAAAATCATGAATCTCTGACGGATGGATTTAAGGTTTTGCATCATTCGCAGCATCAGGGCATGGGCAACCATCCCACGCCATTGGCCTGCAACCGGTTGTGAGGTTTGTGCCATTGCACGAGAGGAAAACCCATGTGCACCAATCACGCCTGCTCCCACCCAGAAAGGGGTAATCCAGTTTGAACTGCTTGGTAATATCCGAATTCTCTATGCACGAGACCACATGAAACTCCAGACATGTTTTGGCCTCAATGCGTGTCATCGGTGAAGTGGGACACGGTTGCAAAGGTCACCCTTGGTGTGGCGCTATGCTCAGACATGGGTCTCGAGCTTGCTTTGTTAAACTATTGATTCAAAACCTTGCATCCATCACTCTTAACTGTTGCTTTAAATTAACCATCATCTGAAAATCTACTTTTTGTGTCAGACCCACTGGTGAAGTTACAATTTTCCTTGCTTAAAATTGAAATGTCTAACGCTTAAACGTTGCTTTATGAGCAATACAAGACTATTATGAATACCATACTAATAACGCAATGTTATTGCCCACACTCACCCCTAAGATTTATTTGTTTCAAATGAAATTCATAAGTCCACATGTGCACACTAGATGCATAAGTCCTCGGTAAATATCACATGGCAATGGTGCTTACAACTTCTGACAGCATATTGCTTCAGTGCCAGACATTGTACACCACGAGAATAGCTATTATACATTAAAAAAAAAACACGTTGGTGTAAACACAGCAATTTCACAATTATGTGGTTTTGCTATCTATAGCACAATCTAATTGCCAAGGTTACTTATTTAAATACACAGAATCTTTGGCTTGTAAAAAAGGAGACCCCTTTCCAGATGTTGCTTGGCATTGAAAAAGTTTCTGCATCTGGCGTTTACCTCCTTCTGGATTTCGTATAGGTAAATACGAATAATTAGCACCAAGAGTAAAGGGACCATTCAATCAGGTAGCTAGGACTCTGGCCTTTAGAGCCTGGTAACGCCTGCATTCCATGCCTCCCACTGGCTCCTCTCACCACGGACACCATTTTCTTCTCACCACTCTGGCCCCCTGCAGTTGTCCCTATTGCTCCTATGCCTCCTAACATACTCTTCCTCACCACCACCACTCATCTCCAGTGCCTACCTTCCTCAACTCACACCCACCAGCCCCAATTTACCTGGCAATGGGTTCCCTAGTTGCCGTCACTCACCGCTGCCACCATGGACAAAGTAAAGGGTCTCTATCACTATGTCTGTCTTTGTTTACATTATTTTAAGGGAATTCAACATGAATCTGAATTTCCTGTAAAAAAAAAAGAACGCGATTAGCACTCTGGCTCGTTAACAGAAATATATACCTTGGAGCGTGGCATTACCGGCTGGTAACAGCCAAGGGCCCATGTTAAGGCTCTCACTTCACTCTGGCTTCTAACTTGAACCCTTACCTGGCAGTAATATCTCCTCAGAAAATATTGATTATGTAGCAACTCCAGATGAATGGAGAGCATGCCCCAACTAAGGTAATTCTGCAACTGTGTCATTGTTTGAGTTACATCTGAATCTCTCCCCTCTGCTGGGGTGGGATGGAGCTTACTGGTATGCTCCTTCATAATGACTGAGCCTGCAAGAACACATCTGGCAAGGGAGTAGCCAATGCAACCTGATAATGTACTTTCTTTCAGACACACATCAGACACACAATGTCCAATCACATACTTCGTACCTTGATATCTCAGCTGACTTGTATGACAACATTTTAATGATGATTATTCTGTGAAGATTGATTAAAATATCTTTTTTAATTATATTTCAATGAAAAGTAACAATGCATTATTAGTTCAATTGAAGGGGGCGATGTGGTCACATTTTCTTAGTCCTGTTATGAGGCATGCTCAGCATGCTCCACGGTTTTCAATTGGGCCAAGGTGGCACCTGAGACTTGTGTAAATACAGCTTTGCTGTCGGAGTGTGGGTGATGTGAGAAACCAGAATTTGTTTCACCCGCTAGTCCCCTGGGGTCTCTCTCTCAGGTGGCCAGGGCACAGCCATCGCCTTTGGATCCAGACCCTGTGGGTGGACCAGTGCGAGATGATCAACTGTGTGAGAGGTCTTCAGGGATTGGGAGTGCGACACCTGATGGCGAGATGTTGTATCTCCCTCCCTATAATACCTTTACCCCATCCTACCCGATAGGATAGTTAGAAACTCAGCCCTCCCCTCCCTTTTCCTTCATGAACACTTTCACACGGACAGCCCGCTCTGGGAGAAAACAGACTCACACCCGAGCATTGTACCTGACATGTCCCACTACTAAGGTCAGGCAAATACTGGTAATCACTCACACCTGACTTCCATTAAACTTCCCACGCCTATAAAAGGCAGAGCACAAGAGCACACTCGAAGCAAGGCAAAGCACACAAAGGAACAAAACTTTCCCAATGGCAGCTCAATGTAGGAAAGAAGATGGCAGACCAAGAAGGGTACACAAGTAAGGAGATACCCTTGACCTTTTCTGCAATAAATCGTTACTTTCCAGAACCCTTCAGATTAGAAAGCATAAGGCCAGGAAACCAGACTGCAGAATCCTGTATCGTGTGTCGTAGATACCCAGGCCCCTCCTGCATGGCTGATTGAGTCAGGGAGGATTAGCAGCAGCCGTGGTACCATCCTTGGCTCCAAGATCAAAGCAGCGCCAGAGAGATCAACACAGCTGGTGAGCTGAGGTGACCGATGCAAGACCGGTCTGTGTTGAAGTCAAAGTTGCAAACGGCAATATTGTATAAAGAGCGCAAGAACGATAATTGAAATGGTGTGATGAAAGATGTGAGAAAAGCTTAATTGCTAATGTATGTTAGAACATTTACAGAGAAAGATACAATTCCAGTGACAGAGTGGTACGGATCCAGGAGGGTGCTCACTCTAAGGTCTCTGTAAGGTATGCAGCCAAGTGTGAAGTGCATCAAAGTGGTCCTGCAGCGGTTTAAGCAAAACCCATTGCACATTTGAGTTTTGATATCAAGAGGAAACATAGAAAGTGAGATTACATGGTCCAAGCTTGACGGAGGTAGACCAATTGTCAACATTGTGATAAAAAGGGGCTCCGAACCATGAAGGAAGGAGACTCATGATGAACACTGGTAGCGTAAACTTGTGAATGTTGAAAACCTAATAAGAAAGGAACTTTGGTGCTTCTTTGTTACAACAGGCCCACTGCAGTAAGAGACTGTTATTGGGAAAAGAAGCTTTGGCAGAAGGCCGTGATACCTACGTTTTGAACTGTATCCACATGGCAGTGAGGCCAGAGTGTGTGCGAAGTTCGAACATGCCGCCTTGCCCTGTGCTGAAAACGTGGGGAAGGGAAGCCAACTGCTCAACTATCCGGACATATTAATTCTTGAGCACTTTTCCTTTTACATAGACTATTGTGCCACACCATTTTGTATTTAGAAGTGAGGATTGGCAGTAGGTTTATTAGTATAGGGCCTTTTATTTTGACGGAGACTCCACTAGGACTGCGTTATTATTATTTGATGATCGTAGCTTGCTCCCATCCTTAGATTTAGGTTTAGATAAGCCTTGAACCAACTCATTGAAGTTCAATACACACCCTTGAACTGTGATCACTTGTGTCTGTCTTCACTGTTTGATACCATGCCTTCCTTACAGTGAGCAGGAAGTGGCAGCAGAGGAGTAACATTGATGGATGTTGGGTGTGCTCCTGGAGGTGTGCTCCTGGAGAATGCAGTCCACGAGGTCTTGTTGACAATAGTTAGCCCTCTACCATTCTTTTCTTGGCAGGCCTTGTGTTGGACATTGTAACCTGTGGGGACGAGGCATTCAGTATATATGTTTGGGTAGGAAGAAACATATCTCTGTGATAAAGAGTGCATCTAGGTTGTGGGTGGTTATGGGCTGGACAATGTCTGCTGCTTGTAGCACTGTATTGTTGAGCATGCGTTCGCATGTGTCTTTTTGAGGTCACCTGTAGGTGGTAATGAGAAGGATGTGGATGGGATTCTGTGAGTTGTAAGTGCATGATAGTGGGGTGCAGACTGCATGCTTGCATATGAGGGTGAGAGCAGCGATAAGAAAAGGAGTGAGTTACGTGTGATTCACATGCTGCTGGCTCACCTGGGATGTGGGGAGAAGGGATTCTGTGACTTTTCGGGCCCTAACGGGACTAATGAGGAATTGTCATGTTTTTCTTCTACCCTTTGCTCCAGAAGACGAGAGACATCATGTTATCTGACAGTTTAGAAAGTAAAAGAAGTGTGATGTCAGGAGCACACAGGGCAATAGATATGTCGTAGCATACACTGTAGTTTTGGGATGACTCAGGAGGTAACACTTAGCATGTAACAGGAACAAGGTACATACCAGGCTGATCTTTGTGGAGACAGGTAGTCATGGGATCTGTAGGGGCAGGAGCGGATTGAAAGAAAAGTGATACAGAGAGAAGGAGAAGGCCGACAAACCTATTGGGTAACAGAGGTTGATCAGAATAAAGGGTGTATTGGAATATAATAAGGGGTTTCCATGAGATTAGGGAAAGCCCTTAGGATCTGTACCAGCAGATTACTCTTAACAACAATCAAGCAGCAACGTCATGTGTAAGATGTGCTGATGAGATTGTGGTACTCAGTGTGAGGTTAAAGACGGCGACCATATACTGAGACAGGTAAGACTTTAACGTACTAGGCTAAGGCAACCAAAGTATTTCCCTTATCTGATCTTAATGGAGACCAACCCTAGGGTGACACTGTATACGGACACAAAGCGGAAACCCAACAGTGGACCGATTTGTAATGAAGACGCAAATGTGGAGTGGATAGAAATAACCAGGTACAGCATAGGCTGAGAAAAGAAGAAAATAGGAGAAACTGTTGACAGAGGCTGTAGGTTGAAGCTAAGCAAGCACTACTTAGAAGGTACACATGAATGCTCGCATAGAGGAAATCTTGGACTAAGAATCAGAACAGGTATCAGGGACTTAGACAGGGGAAGTTGCCACAAATAAACTTGGAAACCTAGCGTTCTAGGAATATCATGAAACATAAAACTTTAGTCACTGAAAAGGTAGACGGCTACTGCCAACTCAGTGAATACATGGTTCAATATACTCAGATAGCTAGTCATAGACAAGAAAACAAGAGGGCTGCTACCAGCTCAGCGAATACATGGTTCATGAAACTCAGTACACTAGTATCCAGAACGATATACCCTGCACTCCTATTTAATATATATAGTCACAACAAAAAGGTAATAAGTACTTGCTATTTCAGAATAAAGTAATCTTGTTTAGGTGCAGAGGAGAAAAGGTCAACCCTGGCCTATGGGTTGCACAACTGATACCAGCAAAATAAGTTCCCTAATGGGGGAACTCCTGTTGCCTGCACACTATCTTGCTAAAATTATATCAAAAGGGCTCCTGGTGGATGCAACCCTATTCTGCCCACGAATGCTTAAGTTGCTAGAACAAAAATGAATGGGTTGGAAACAATCTTACTATGAAACCTCCTCCCTTCTGTTTCATTCCAAAGAAAACAGCACATACACGTGTAACGAATCACATTAGAAATTTTCAAAAAGTTTTATATTAGGATGGAATTTAAGTTTCTATATTTTACATTCTGAACATTATGTTAAAGGACACACACATAGGCAAACATAATTTGCATTGTCGGAACAAAACGGAAGCAAGATACTGTTCTTGCATACTAATATTGTTGAACAAACGTAATGCAATCACTACTGTCGCTACTGAGAGTAGACGACAGGTGTCGTACAAAGAGTGAACAAATGAACAAACAGGTCAGTAGTGCATATCTACATGGGAACAAACAGTTCATGGTAATGTTGTGAATTAGTGAAAAGCGTCTACACCAGGTGTTTCAGCCCTATAACCGGCCTAAGTGAGCCATTTCTTCCTAGGGCCTTCATCAGGACGAAGGGAAGATGGTGTGGTCAGGATGTCCAGGAAGTGTTGAAACAAGAATGGAGGACATTGATAAGGGGAGGCTCAATATGAATTGAATATGGAGAGTGATGCAAATCACTGAATGTCTGTCAAATAAATGGATCGACATTGCTTACCTAGAGTCAAACCACAGGTGGAGGTGACGTAGGTAACCTAAAGGGAAAATGGACAATACATATAACTAAATCTGGCATTATAACGCTCAAGACTAAAAAAAGTGTGTGGGTCCACATGACTATTCTGTGGATCTTACCTATAAATGGTAACCAGGTGTCCAAAATCAACGTAATGGGACAGCTGTATCTTCACATTTGTTGCTAAAGGTAAAGACAAAACAGATATGGCTCTAATCACTTTCAAAGTGAGGATTTAAAAGATAATGTGCACTCAGGTTTGATGAAGCCGTGTACACGTGCTTATCCAGTGTGGGCGGAGTCTCATAGTGGCATCAAAATACGCCAGAAAGTGTTTCCATCTGACAAAATTCAGAGAACAGATCTAGAATATGATCATAAAAGAAGAGGATGCCATATCTCTCGTTATAGCATGCGGGTAAATGCACGGACTACTGTGAGTGGTGAGAGCGTTCGCTTGTTACCTGTGTCTGCGAGCACTGATCGCAGCTGTAACGCAGTCCACGAAAGCCAGGCGCGCAGAAAGTGCTTGGCTCTGCCAGTAGAGGAGATCTCACACGTACAACCTCTGCCTAGTCCGTCCGAGTCGGAAAAGCATGCGCATACTGCGAAGACACTGTTGCTAGGTGCCGCCTACTGATATAGCGGGTGCCATTTGGATTGGGAAGAGAAAATAGTAGCGCTGAAAAACCGAATGTACACGATAAAAAGGGTTTTCAGCACATATTATTAACAAGGATATTATATTGTAACTTCCACGGAAAATAGGTAAATTAAAAACAGCATGTTAGTGGACATTGCCATGCCAACCAAATCGTGTTGGGAGAGCCAGCGGGCTCTAGGTGTGTTGGTCATATCATGTAGCTAAAATGACCAGGGGTGGCTGGATGGGCATGGAGCTCAAAAAGTGCTGAATATCTCAAAGGGACGCAATGGCAATATGCCTAATAACCGTCCAAGTGACTATTGATATCTCAATTAGTTCCTATATATAGCGCGCCGAGATGCTGATTCGGCATGCATGACATGTGACAAAATAATGCATGTCGCAGGACTATTTAACCTGCTAGTATGTACACTCGAGAGCCAACATTCATGCGTACCATTGTTTAAATACACAGTGCCATGGTGAATTAATAGCATGGAAAAACATGATAATTAATAAAATCACATTTGGAACAGCCGCCTAAGGTTGAATCATAAGAGAGACAGAAAGAGAAAACGAAAAAGAAAACAGTCTAAATCAATTTAGCTTGTTGCATTGGTACTCATGGAGGTGTCTCGATCTATATAGTAGACACTACGGTATCATGACTGTCAGTGTAGACAAAAAGTACATCCTACATGAAAGATTTCCATTCTACGGAAATATTCAGACCTGTTTTGACCGTATCTAGTCTATGCACCCAACGTTGTTCCAGCTGGGTGAGGGATCTATTTGAGTCTCCTCCTCTAACAATTGGTTCAAGTTTTTGGATAATTAACCATCTAAGGTCCACGTCCTTGTGTTTAAAGAGGCAGAAATGGTCCACAAGTGGTTTGTCTGCGACATTGTTCCGGATGCAGGAGCGATGTTCATAGATACGCATTTTTATGGGGCTGATAGTCTTGCCTACATATAAGAGGCCGCATGGGCACTCAATGATATAGATGACTCCTTTCGAGTTACAATTCGTGTGTGTTTTTAGAGTCCATTTCATGTTCTTGTACTCAAAGACTTTTTTTCTGTAGGGTTAAAGGACATGCCACACAGTGGCCACATTTGTAATGTCCCACTACAGCCGGTAAGTTCCATAGTGTGTTTTCAATTGGTCGTGTCGGTTCGACAAAAGTATGGACAAGGGTGTCCCTTAGATTCTTATTCTTTTTGTATGCAAAACAAGGGACTTTGCTGAGCGTTCCTTCTTGTTTAACTAGATGCCAGTTTTTCTTGACCACTTTTTGGATAATGTCACTCAACGGGCTGAATGTGGTGACACAAATCAATCTTTCTAGTTCTTTTTAAGGTTTAGTCTCAAGGCAGATTTCCCTGGTGGTGTATGTGGTGCTCTTCTTGGCATCCCTTATGGCTTTGCTGGGGTATCCTCTTTCGGTCAATCTTTCGTGTAGATATTCTGCATGTTTTTTGAACTTGTCGACCTCGGTACAGTTCCTTCGAATTCTCAAAAATTGTCCATACGGTAAGTTGTATTGAAGACCGTGTGGGTGGTAACTGTGAAAGTGAAGTAAACTATTCCGATCTGTCGACTTGCGAAATAGTTCCATTTTAATTTGGTCTCCAGTTCTGTATATGTGTGTAAATCTAGAAAATCGATCTGGTGGTGGTCCCACTGTATGGTGAACTTGATGTATTGGTTACGCTGGTTGATCCAACGGTGGAAGTCCAGAAGAGTGGCTGATGTGCCATTCCAGCTCAGGATCATGCCATCGATGTAACGTTTTCAAAGGGCAATATGGTTGAGAAAAGGATTGTCCACACAGTAGATGTTGTCCTTTTCGTACTGACCCATATAGAGGTTTGCAATATCGGGGGGCAAAGGTAGCCCCCATGCTGACTCCTTGTATCTGTTTATAAATCTGTTTGTGGAAGAGAAAGTGATTTTCCGACATTGCTAGCCTGGTGCACTCCAAGATGAAATTGGTGGGAGTCGTGGTGGTGTCATTTCTCTGGTCTAGGACCAGACGGATGGCCTCTAGGCCTTCAGCTTTGGGGATGGAGGTGTAAAGAGCCTCAACATCCATGGTGACAAGGAGGCTGTCCTGCTGTAGATGGACATGATTAAGTAGGTTGATGGTACTGGTCGTATCCTTCAGGTAGGATGGCATCTTGATGACAAAGAGTTTGAGGAGAAAATCAGTGTACAAGGACAATGGTTCTAGAAGGGAATCACACGCGGACATGATGGGTCTACTAGGAGGTTGAGTGGCGTTCTTATGGATCTTGGGCAAAATGTAAAAGGGCGGAGTCCGGGGGTGTGTTTTGTTGAGGAAACGTTCATCCTCGCAGATCCAGCCTTCCTTAACAGCATGTGCTGTGAGGCTTTTGATTTCTTCCTGTAGAATGGAGGTGGGATTATGATTAAGTAGTCTGTAGGCTTTTTGGTTTTCAAGCAGGCGTAAACATTCCTTATCATAATCTGAGGTGTCCATGATAACTATACCCCCGCCTTTGTCTGCCAGTTTGATGGTAATGCTGGTGTCTGGTGTAGGGTCTCTAAAGCTCTTCTTTCTTCTTTTTCCAGGTTGTCTCTGTAAAAGTTCTGTTTATGGAATCCAGTCATCACCGTCTTCAACACTGTTTTTTCAAAAGCCTCAATTTCACAGGGGATGGTGGGCAGAGGCGGGTAGAATGTAGATTTCGGTCTTGGCCCGGTAGTGTTGTATTTCTTATCTTGCTCAGCTCTTCCAGTTTGTCCTTGGTTGGATGGTAGATAGATCTCGAAGAAAATTTGAGTCGGATGTTTCTAAAAAATCTACGTAGTTCGAGTTCAGTCTCAAATGGTTGTGCTTTTTGGGCAGGAACAAACGAAAGGCCTTTCCCAAGGAGTCGTTCTTCAGCTACCGTGATTAGGCATTTGGATATGTTGAAGATGGGTATCCCACCTGTTGTCCCTCATTTTGATACCATTGGTGGGTGCGCATCTACTGATTCGATGGCATTGGTCTCCTCTTGGATCTCCCTCTCTGTCCCCCTCTGGGAAAAAAAAGGTTGGTGAGGTTGGAAAAAAGGTTGTGGTTGTCCCGATGTACCGGGTAGGCTTTGGTTGCTCCCGCTGCCACTAGACAAGGTGCCAGAGAAGTTTACTCCTCTATTTCTGCGGTTCTATCCCTGGTTTTGTTGGAGGTCGGTGTAGAACGAACTCCGCAGATATGGATATGTTCTTTCTTCTGTGTAGATTGCCAGATCTTTCTTGAACTTGTTAGCCTTTCTATCAATTGTTATGTTCTTAAATTTCTCAACTTCGATCTCTATTTTTTCCAATTTTTCTTTAGCCTCTTTGATGGATTTGTTTTCAAGGAATTTCTTTTCAAGTTCTGCCAGCTCTGTGCCTTGTTTGTCACACTCTTCTTTTGCTGTATCTATCACCAGAATTAACCATCTCTACTACATTTATTGCCTACTCTGCTGAAGTTTTTCGTGAAGCTGGGGTGAACGATCTTGGGCGCAACAGATAAGCCTAACTTTTTAGAAAAAAATTAATCCAATCCTATGTTAATAGTTAGTATTGACATAATTTTTATCTTTGCTTATTTTGAAACAGTTTTAAACAATATATATTCAAGAAAACAATTTGGTATATAGTACAAAAATGTTTTATTCTTAAGGCCGAATGCTTTTCGAAATATTCATTCTCATCATCAGGGGCGTAATTCAAATCATTTGTACAAGAAAACATCAGATAATGTAGTTTTAGTCATGCGCTCAAATGTACAATTCTCTAGTATTATCAATTAATGGTCTCATTATCGGATAGCTTACAACAATATATTCTGAACAGTTTGTGGATAAAGGTTCACGTCCAATGAGAGACCTGGAATGTCACCATCTTAATGGTGTCATACGTCCATCTTAGAAAAATACTTAGAATAATATTCTAAAGATATTATAAACAACGGAAAAGACTACATTTATGCATAGTTGGCTCTATATCATTAGCACATAGTTTTCAAAAAAATATATCCATTTAATTTTCAACCAATAAGTTCTGAACCGGGGTTTATAGATAAATGTACATGTCCTCCGTGAGACCTGTAATGGATTTCACTACCGGGGTAACACCCATTTTATGGTGTCCTAAGTCCATCTTCAGGGAATTAAGGAAAAGACTATGTTTTCTGCAAAGTTGGATATATATCATGATCCAACTGTTTTCATAAAAATCTCCATAGTATTAAACATAGGGAAACTAATTGCTGACCTTAGAGGGATCCAAGGACCCAATGGTGTCTATTTGTTTCCAATCTCAATATCCCAAAGGTGAGAATCAATTTGTCTAAAGTAATAGGAATTTGTTCAATATTCAAGTCTATGGTGCATTGTTGGAGTAAGAATAGAAGTTAGATCTGAAATATTTGCACTCAACCTGCTGCCTTATATCTCAAGGTGTGGTTTTAACAGTACATAATTAGAAAGCACATGTTGATAGAATCTACAAACCAAAATCTGCAAATAAAATTGTGTGGTAAATATGAGGGAGGGCACACCTATTAGGTAATCTTGTTGGTCATAGTGGTAATCCCTTCAGTAAGGTAGATGCTTACTAAAAGTTGAAGCACAGTGTGGATGACCTTAAGCAAGTGCAAGATGCCAATATGAATGCAATTCCAGGAAAAAAGACATAAACTGTATTTATACACTGCAAGAAATAGGGTTATGGGATCGATCTCTAAAGGTGCACTATTCACCACTCTAATGATTATTGTGCAGTTAAAGCAAATGAAGGTGAAATCCTTGGCAAGGAGAAAACAACCTGCTCCCTCAAGCTTCCCACAACGCCTGTGTGAAAATGTATATTTGAATATAATGGTTCGGGAGAGTGTCTCACGGCCAAAGTCCAATTATTCATCAATTAGTCCATAATAGGTTCGTGAAAAGTTGTATTTTACTCTTCCATGGTTGCAAATGTTGGCAAAAAACAGCCGACACGTGTTTCGACCCGTGGTTGTTATCAAGGATGTACAGTTACACAGTGAACATATAATAAGTATTACCACAAAACAGACCGTCCCATTGGACTTATTGAAATTGAAACCAGTGTTAAACCATTGTTAAATATAAGAATGTGAAAAAAACATTTAGCAGTAAAACACAAAAGAAATAGACCATACCGTGTTATTGTCACACGTCAGGTC
Organism: Ambystoma mexicanum; assembly: GCF_040938575.1. NCBI lineage: Eukaryota > Metazoa > Chordata > Amphibia > Caudata > Ambystomatidae > Ambystoma > Ambystoma mexicanum. The sequence continues at coordinate 239,933,046 of NC_090940.1, read as the reverse complement.
AGGGTTGGAGAGATGTCATCTATTACCGTTTGAAATCAAACGAAAATTCCAAAGGAAAAGCAGAAGGATGGTGTAATCCCATTAGTTCGATATTTTAAGGCATTGCCAGGTCTGATATAATATAAGGTGATCCCTGCAATGTGAAATAATAGTTCAAATACTCAGAAACACCCCGTGAAAAAAATGATCACCTAACCCCCTCAGAGGCTCTTGATGGAAACAAATGTTTTATTAATTTATTTTTTATTATCCTTCATATAGATAGCATGAGACCATGAGTGAGCATGCACACCAGCAACCCAAAATATTCCTGTGTCCTATATTAAGACAGTATAGTTACATGCGTCTAACGTGTTGTATTAGAGTGATTGGAAAAGTCTTTTCCAACTCACCCTAGATTCTTTCCATGTCATAGTAAGGATTGCACTGTATACTGCATATGTACTGTATTTATACTTATCGGCTTCTAATGAAAAGACCATAGGTCTTACTGTTTTCTGCTGTCTCTGGTGAGTTCACATTTTGCACACTTAGATCCTCTGTTTAACAAATATCACAATCTGTTCTTCCTAATCAATACATACGAACATCCTAATCTCATTATCTCCAGAGAAGCAATTGATTTGTGTACGCGGAATGTTGGCTAGACACTAAGTCCTAAAAAATAGGTGCTGTAAATTATTCTCGCCTAGGTCCTCCGTATCAGTAGTTGCAATGTCCAACCAGTAATTGTGCTGGTCATTACATACCAGACCATGATTTGTAGTCCATTAGTTCCAGTGCATTATAGGAATGGGCCTAGGTAAAATCCTTCATTCATCCCTCATGGGGTCATGGAGTCTAACTTGTATATTCCATAGAGTTCCCTTTGTGCAAGTCTTCTTGGTAGGTCCCCATCCCTTGGGTAGGGGGTGCCGCACCTCTAAGATAATGCATCTGAGTTGTGCTATGGTGTGTCTGTTGTCCCTAAAATGTCTGTATATCAGTGATTAGGCATTGGCAGTCCTGATGTTGGACTTCTGTTTGGTCTAGCTTTCTTTGGCTTTACGTGTAGTTTTGCCTACATATTATTTGCCGCAAGGGCATTGTAAGGCATAAATAATGTTTTTGCTATCCTTGGTTGCATAGTCATGTAGAGGTATTTTCTTGCCTGTGTTGGGATTCCTAATATATTCACCTTTCATCAAACTGGAAGTGTTGACAATTTAGGCATGTGCCACATTTGCATTTACTCAAAGTTGTCTGTGAAGACTTTTTAGGTTTCTCTGCTATAATAAGTGTGTCTCTTAGATTTGTTCCTCTTTTATATGCAAACATGGGTGTTCTGGGAAAGGGCGATTTAAATTAGGATCGAGTTTTATCAGGTTGCAGTTTTTGTGTATTATTTGTGTATTATTTTCTTAATCTAGTAACTCTGTGAGGAAAATTTCTGGGAATGAAACCATCTAGTATTTTCCTTTTTTGTTTTGTCCTTTCAGGAGGTCCCCTCTGCTTAGAGGTTCTACTATTGTAATTGCCTTGTCCAAAATCTAATCATGGAAGCCATTCTCTTTGAATGTAGTTCTCATATTATCATACTCCTTTTGTAGGTGTTCGGTTTTTGATATGATTCTCTTGGGTCTCAAAAATTGGCTTGAGGGTACGTTTTCCATCAAGTGTTTGGGATGAAAGCTGGTGTAATGTAGGCTGTTGTTAACATCAGTATGCTTTCTGTAGATATTTGTAACTAGTTCTGTCCCTGTGTAGGTGATTGCCACATCAAGGAAGTGAATGTCTGGTGTGTCTACTTCCAGAGTGAACTTAATCCTCTTGTGGCAGGTATTGAAAGGATCAAAAAATTGTAAATGTTCCTCTCTGGTAGCATCTCAGATACAGAAAATATCATTGATGTACCATCTCCAGAATTTGGTTTTGGCAGGCCAAGGTTTTTTTTTTCATTACGTGCAGTTTCTCAAACTGGTACATCAAAATATTGGCATAAAATGGCGCAACAGAGGAGCCTATAGAGGTTCCTGCTATTTGAAGATAGAACTATCCATCAAAACTGAAGTAGTTGTTATATAAGATTACATTGATCAATTAATAGCAAAGACTTTGTGAATCTGGGTGTTATCATGTGCTAATAAGAACCACTCCATGGCGTCATTCCCTTCACCATGGGGGATGGATGTATATAGACTGTTTACATCCAAAGTGAAGAGTATCAAGGTAGGGTCAGTGAGGTGTAACTCACACAATAGTTGCAAAAATTCTGCCGTAGCCTTTAGATAGGTAGTTGGAGACTGTACAAGGGAGTGTAGGGCTGTGTCTAGATACATTCCCAATGGCTTGTATACACTCTCTGTGCCAGCCATGATCGGTCTAAATGGTGGATTGGATACGTTTTTTATGAATTTTTGGAAGTGCATAGAACACAGGTGTAACAGAACATTTCTTTAATAGGAATTCTCTGTGCATTATGTTATCCAGTCTAGCTCCAGTGCTTTATTGACAGTGTCAGACATGAGCTATTTCATAGAAATCAGTGGATCATTATCCAGGATCAAATATGTTCTGGGATCCAGTAGTAACTCAAGGCAACCTTGGTTATAGAGGGCGGTGTCCAACAAAATTAATTTATCCCCTTTGTCTGCCAGTTTCAGGGTGATTGTGTTGTCTTCTGCCAGTTCTTTAAGCAACTTGAGCTGGTGTCTCCTAATGTTACCTCTCCATTGTCTGTTATAATTGAGACGCCTCCATTCCTTAGTTGTTTTTAATTTGAACATGTTGATTGTAGGGTGATTCACTTCTGGATGGAATGCACTCGTACATTTCATTTCCAAATATTCTGGGGGAAGTGGATCCATCTTGTGTCTCAGGTAAGGTGTAAAAGAACACCTTAAGTTCCATCTTCCTTATTAATTTCAATACATTGATCTTGTCCTCAAAACTGGTGGTGTTGTTGGCAGGGATAAAAGATAAGCCCAAGTTGAGTGTCTCAATGTGTGATCTGGAAAACTGCCTGGAAAAGATAAAGTACAATAGATTAATTTACTGGTTCCTTAGCCTTTATTTTCTTTTTGCCTCTTTGGGTTTTCCCCTGTCAAAAAAAGGAACTTGAGAGGTTGTTGTAGATGATGAAGTGCCTGGTTGTTGTGATAGGGTTTCCTTTGTCAATAAGTTCACTAGGGTTAAGGTGTTTTGTGGTATTTATAGTTTCCCCTTCTCGACTCGTAATGTCACTGCTACCTGAGTCGTTCTTAGTGGGTGGTTGTCTTGGTGGTCTATTAGGAGTTTGTCTGGTATTATTGTAGGTTTCCTGCCAGGTGTACACTTTGTCAGTGGCGTAATCTAATGTGTCCACACAGAACTTTCTAATCTTTTGTTCTTCTATGTCTCTTTTGTACAAGTCCAATGTCTGATTAGTGTCTTCCAAGATCTTATTAAGCTCATCTCCTGACTTCAACATTGATGGTTGTTCTTTCATTTATTCTATCTCTTCATTAATGTTAGATAGGGATGTGGCCAATTCTTCAATTGTTAGCAAAATTAAGTCCAATGAGCATTTGATCAAATGTTGCTCCCAATGTTTAACAAATTCTTGGTTTTCTTTACACAACGTTGGACGCAAGTGTACACCTAGGCCTCTAAGTATTCTCTTAGATTTGTGATACCGTGCCAAGGTGGTCGCATGTAGTTTCTGTGAGATCTCTTTCCAAATTAGTCTTTCCAATTTAGATATTTGTCTATCTGGATTGTCATCTACTGGTGTGTCTCTGTCTAGGTCTGTAATCAAACACACGATTCTCGTTGCCTCGTCCTCACTGAATGCTAATGTGGTAGCCAACTTGGTTGGCAGAGAGGTTATTTTTGAGAATTATATATTTTATGTAGTGGGTGCAGTCTGTATTTTATCATGCCAACCCAATTACTGGTAAATAATGAATCCAGAACGTTATACCCTGCACTCCTATTTAGTTTATACAGTCAAAAGAAAAAGGTATTATGCACTTGATATTTCAGAATAAAGTAATCTTGTTTAAGGTGCAGAGGAGAAAAAGTCAACCCTGGCATATGGTGATTTACAGTTGGATCCCAGTTGATCTTCATACTAAAGTACTTTATCACCTCATTAACTCATAGACAGTCACTCATGCAATCAGGCCAAACGTCTGAGCTCTGCCTGTCAGATGACCCATAGAGCTAAGTCAGCAGTCGTAGTTCGGCTCAATTTCCACGTATTTAGGCACATTCTACTATATACTGCTATGAGGCAATGCTTGATTTATTTGCCATTTATGTCCCTATTTGCTATGAAGACTCAACAGAATGTGTATGTCTTCTGCATAAGTGGGGGGGGTGTGTGCAATATATATAATCTACAAGAAAAGTAATTGGTGTGAGCTATTTAAGGGTGTCTGGGCACTTCCTTGATGTGTAAGCACTGTAAACTGTGGCACAATGATGTGTTCAAGGAGCCTACGTTACGTTCCACCGGTGCAGCTAGTAGAGCACCCTCCTGCAACAGTGACGCTGACTGCATGGGAGTGTCAGTGGACACTCCAGCCTATCCCTGTTCATATTCTAGCAAGTGTTCCCTCAAAATAACAATATAACAAAACTAAATGACTGAGCATGAGAAAAATAAACTAAATGATACGAGCTATTAAAATGATTTAGAACAAATATATGAATTATGAATACTCAAGTTATTATGCACACCATATTTATTGCATAATGTGCATTAGCTGACTTCAATAACAACACATTGAAAACATATAAAGTGCTAGTGATTTAAGATACAACCATGACATCGCAATTATACTATGCATAACATAAAAATAAATGAAACACAATTATGATTCCTAATAATGCAATTCATAATTGATTCCTTACAATACAATTCTTTATCAAAAGACAAACTAATGATTCCTAAGAATACAATTAATTATTGATTCCTAACAATGCAATTAATTATCAAGAGACACATTCATATAATGTACAATTTAAAGGGACTTTGTTACTAAGTTTGTGGAAGAGAAAAGTTACCCTTCGGGTGTACTCATGCGCCCAGTAATCGTAGTATTTCTGAAATAATATTTGCTTCCACAAGATCTCAATTGGTGAGAGATTTATTGCCCTATATTGTAAAATATAAAAATCACATTTTATACTAATTTTTGAAGCCCTGATCTCAGAAAGACTTTGTAGATGTCGAAATACGTGTCATCAATATAGGGAAATAAATCTCTCACCAATTGATATCGTGTGGAAGCAAATATTATTTCAGAAATACTACGATTACTGGGCGCATGAGTACACCCGAAGGGTAACTTTTCTCTTCCACAAACTGCACCTTCCTAATGGAGTAGAGGAATCAAGGACTCCATTGTTACCCGGGTCAATGCGACCTCATATACCAAGTGCCTAAATCAAGACAAAGGGCGCAGAGTTCTGTTTCACAAGTACCTCAAATAGACTCCTCACCATTCTACAGACTTTGTTACTAAGGCTGCGATAAGTAAAATGGTTCTTTTTGATTAACTGAATGTAACTGCACTCTAAATATGAGTTGTAATAAAACTCTATTTTCCAAAATGAATATGGAAAATGCCCCAATAAGTTCAGCGTTCTGCATGCATTTATCCGACTGGCCCCACAGGCGGAGGATACTTCACTTCTCCAAGACAGACGCTGCAGATATTTCAGCATTTTCAGCTCATTGTTTTTCAGCCTGGTAAGTGGTCCACATCATCCCCCTGACTCTGGGCCATCCAAAGAGTCTCCCCAACCCCCCACGTCATCCCATCACAGAACTAGCACAGCCACTTTAGCACCACTAGCAGTAGAACTGCCTGTTGGTCGTGGAAGAATTCAGTCTATGGTGCTGCTTGGTCAGGACAGGTGAGACATAGTATGCAGGAATGTAATGCCTGCATTGCCTGAGCTCTGTCAGTTGATGTGTGCTGGATTACAATATGGAGGAAGATGCCATGGAAAACAATTTGCTCCTGCACCACCTCTTCCAGTTGGCTGGACAAAAAGGTAGTCATAGGTGGTGCACTAGGAAAGTGCAGAAAAAGGAATTAGGGGCTCTGCTAGTTGGTAGAGCCATATCAACAGAGGCAGAACCTCGGGTTTGTGAGTGCGATACTAGGCCTCAGAGAATGGCCCTGCTGGTTGATAGAACCAAACTATTGAGGTTAGATTGTGATTGTGGTACTTGGATATGGGAAGTTACTCAGTTGATTTTTACAGCCAACTAAATTGAGGCAGAACATCCAGATTGTGAGCGAAGCACTAGAACTTGGAGAGTGGCTCCACTGGTTAGAAAAGGCAAAGAATATGATGAAGAAGCTGCAGACTGTGTGTGCAGTACTAGAACTTCGATGAAGGCTCCAATAGTTGGTAAAGCAAAATAACTTTGGACCAAAGATTCAGGTTGTGAGTATGGTGCTAGGACTTGATTATTTGCTTCACTTGATAGTAGAATCAAATACATTGAAGTAGAATCTCCAGATTGTGAATTCAGTATTAGGATTCAGAGGGTCTGTCTGCTGGGCTGGTTGGTAGAGCCAAATAAAATGAAGCCAAACCTCCAGAATGTGAGTGCAGTTCCAGTACTTGGAGAGTGGCTCAGCTTGTTGGTAGAGTCAAATAAATTGCGGAGGAAGGAAATACTGAAGATTGACTTTTGCAGTGCATTCAACTGCGACTGTCAGAGTCAACATCTCCAATACCTCTAACCATGCTGGTCCAACCATTTTACTGTAGTTGGCTCACACATTGATCTTCAATATCTGAGTAATCTGTTTTGTGGTGTTCCCGGCAATGGACATATTGATTCATCTTGCTAGAGTGTTCAGGGATAAGATGCTTGTTCATCTTTATGAAAGTAACCTCTTTCATGTAAGGGTCATTGAAGGTTCCCCTGTGGTCTGAGATAATAACCCCAGAAGTGTTAAAATCCTGTTCAAATTGCACGCATGTAGATGTCTACACAGACCACGGGGCAAATCAGAATGGCAATAGATTGTCGTCTCTACATAGTTAGCCAGGGTTGAGAACATCAACCATTTGGTCAGTGCTGGGACCACTGAATTCCAGTGGGGACCGCAGTGCATATGGCAAGACAGACTAGCCAAGAGTCTTTCCCATGCCCTCTATCCTTTTCCCACTCTGCAACAACTCACCATGATGTCACCTGGAATAGTGGCAGGTGTTGTCAACAATAAGTGTGTACTGTCAAGTAAAGTTCATTTCAGTGGTGGAGTCCTGCACTGGGTTCTTTTTATTAGATCTTTGCTTCTCTCATGTTGTTCAATGCAGGCTTTTAAGGGCCTTTTTAGTGTATTCTAACAAATGCCCAGCTTCTCCTCTTGCAAATGAAATGCTGTGTTTTCCTAATCCACACATGCATGCTGCTTAAACGATGTCTTCTAGACTTTAAACTCGGGTCAAGAAAAGATGGCAGGAGGTACTCCCGATTCACCTTCATGCTCGCAATGCCAGATGGTAGACAGCAGTTTTATAGTCAATTTCCCCGCTTATGACAATGACAGAGTTCATGGTCTTCTACCATATTGGATAGTTCTAATTGTAACAGATAGACCAATATCAACACCTCGCTGAATGATGTAGCATACAGGCTAAGCTGATTGGTGACCTCTTTATATAGTTGCTCCATAGAACAAACATTGTTCAACATTTCCCACTAAATAGGGTTGCCCTCTTCTCATAGATGCCCCAGCATATCTAGGGTTGCATTCCACTAGGCCTGCACTGCAGTTTTCAGCTAGTTGTGATGGAGTTGATGGCACAACTGCAGCTTTCCTAACATATTACAAGCACAGTAGGAATGGTTAAAGAGGGCAAGGATATTCTGGGCCCCACTGAGCAACGTATTTAGTGCAGGTTATGACTTATGAAGTGAGTCACCAAAAGTTGGATGATATGGGCAATACCGGAGATGTGCATGGTTTTGCCTCTTCTCAGGACAGCTATGCAATTAGACCAATTGTAAACTACCACAAAGCCCACTTTTAGACTTTGAGGAGTGAGCCAATGCCCCAAAACCTCATTTACTTTATCACAGAGATCAACTTTCTTGTGGGACCAGCTGTCAATCCCTTCCATACACAAGGTGGACTGCTGGCTAATGACATTTAGAAGCTGCTGACAAGAGGTACAGGGGAAGGTGACCCATTTCCCAGTGATGTCTTTGTCTTGTGTACTGGTCCACATGCACATTGTTAGATTGACTTTCAGACACTCACAGAGGCCCACCACCATTCCCACTGCGTTCACATCATGGTTGGAGATGGTTAGTACTGAAATGTGTGTGAAGTAATGACTACTCTGGAATTTCCCAGTAGGTATAAGTGAGGGAAAGTAACTGACTGAGTGTATGGTTTTGTACAGCAGGGTTGTATGACTAATTACATAAATGCAGACCTAGCACCAAACTACAAAACCAACTGTGCTCCCAAGCGTAGAGGTGAACAAGGCACAACCTGAACAGTATAAATCCTTCGCCTCTTAAGGTAGCGTTGGCCAATGGCAGGCTATACACTTCAGAAGGGGCTGTGAGCCGTTAACAACAGCAACCAAACTGCACTAGTACAATTAATATCTAGGGCCCTGAAAAGTGGCCAGGAGGACAGAACCACTAACAGTACCTTTAAAACCTTGTCTTGGAGGGCAGAAGAATCAAGCTGTGCATCCAGCCACTCCACTACATGTCAAAAGCGTTTATATGGTCCTCCCAATGGAAAGTTGGTGTCGAGACAATTCAAGATTGGGGCCCATATAGATTGAAATGGTGTTGAGGCGGACCAAGATGAAAGGATTCTAGCAGTTTGCGTCAGCGTCGAGGTGAGCAGGCATTGGCTTTTGCTGGATGGAGTTGGGTGTTGAGACGAGACAAGTCCAATGTTTCCTTAAGGTCAAGACAGCTTATGATTCGAGTTCAGTGTTGGACCACAATGGGTTGAACCATCATCGAGATCGCTTGAACTTGCTTTAAGTAGATTTAAGCTTCTTACATTGCCCAAGGCAGCACTGTAGGGCTTCTAGTGGCTCGAAGTTGGTCAAGTACAGCAGGCCGGCTCGAAAGGTGTCTTTATCCAGATAAAACGCTCTTGGTTGCAGGGAGACCCAGCCCAGTAACCTTTAAGGCAAGTGAGACCATTTCTGTGTTATCCAGCCAGGAAGGGTGTAGAAGCCCTTAGCAGGGCCTGGCTACAAGTGTTTCTGTTGCCGTAGGCATTGTCCAGCAAGCCAATGATCCCTGGGGATGCCTCTTCTGTGGAGTTATCTGTCTTCACCTCAGTGGCAGAATGTACCTCAAACAGAGTTGCAGAAGAATCCCTGTTCTTTCAGAGTCCAAAAATCGATCAACTAAAGGGATGGACTCCTCCCTTACATAGGCAAAATGCCCTGGCTGATTTATCCACGTCTAGCCTTCTGTAAGAACTCCAATTAGGGGATCTGTGATGAAGTCCTTTGGCCTGTGATGTCATAATCAGAGTGTTATGTCTGCAGGAAGTTGCGAGGGTAGAGGAAGTATGGGTAGCCCCAGGAAGATTCAAGATTGTGGGATGCCTCTGTGGACTGTGCTCTTCTCTTAGGGGAACATGCAGAGTTAGAATAGGCTATCTGCCCACTTCACAGAGGATCTATAATGGGCACCCTGGTATGGACCACTTAATGTATCTTGGAAGGCATGTCTTTGAAAGCGCCGTCCCCAGCCAACCCCCATCGGAAGATTTCCAGTACTGGAGTGGAGGCACACATTCTTAGGATCATCGAAGGGAAAGCTTCCTGGCCTTCACCCAGTTGGTGCCCAAATGGGACGCAGGACAGAAAAACTGAAACTGTACAGTCATGCAACGCATTAGTCACTCATCAGGTTGACAATTGTATGACATAAAATTGCTAGTGGTTGTATAACTGTGTAAATTCAGCAGCCACTGTGCCGAATCAGGCATGGCTTATATATTAAGTATTCTGTACCACGGGGCCCTTAAGACACATTGGGGGTCAATATAGGTTTGCTGGTATCCCACTGGTAATTCCGGCAGGATAACAGCAAACTGACCTACCATTTCTGCCGGATGATACCCTGGTATTACCAGGATATTACAGTGGCGGAAAGGGCAGTAAATCCCCATTCCATGGAGTCCGATAGTACTCCATGGAGGGGATTGCTGGTATTTCCACCAACGGTAATACCGGTGAAGGAAAATACCAGTTGTTTTTTTGCCAGTGGGGGCCTGATTTGGCTCCAGCTCTTGGCTCGAGGTAAATCAGGGAACCCCAACCGGCAAACCTGTAGTTTGGTGGTCTGGGAAAAGTGCTGGTCATGTTATTATTACGATTTTTAGCGTCATTATTCCCAGACTGGCAAACTTGTAATTAGGTCATTGTCATGAGGTTGAGAAAGTGGTGCCTTTGATTACAAATGCCATCATCTCACCCTCTTGGAAATTTGCCCAATAGCCAGCTGCACTCAGGAATGCACAGATGACCTTTGAACCTTCTCTTTTGCAATTGAAAAGTGTTTGCAGGGGCTGCCACGAGACAGCACCAGCAACGTCACATGGGTGCACTATTATTTCACATGGAGCTGTAATGAAGGTGAGTCTAATTAGTAGAACTTATCTTCAGAGTCAGAATTACCTGCATCATTTTATGTATATAAAAATAAAAAAAACTCAGGCTTCCCTCACAGATGTTTTTTTTGTCACAAGGGGTTTCTGCAATCTTTATAGAATAACCTTCCTTAATGATAGCTAGTACCCATGGGTTTGACACATTCTCTTCCCACTGATGGCAGAATCAAGTCAATCTTGCCCCCAACAGCAGGGTTCCGCTCCAATAAGGACTATGGGCCTCATTATGAGTGCGGCGGTCCGGAAAAAAGGGTGCCGGTACGCCTACCGGCACCCTTGACTCCAGACCGCCACACTCCGAGTCTGCCTGCCGGGCACAGCGGCCCTGGTAGGCAGACTGATCACAGAAGTACCGGCTCTGTAATTAACAGTGCCAGTGCTTCCGTGAACGCATTCCCATGGAGTGCAATGGGACTCGACGGGAATGGGGACTAACATTTTCTGGCACGTATCTTCACGGCCCGCCAGGACCTGTAATGTCTCGGTGGCACTGGGAAGCTAGGTGCCAGTAAAATGTTATGAGTCTGGCGGCAACCCACCGGAAGCACCAGCAGGGTGACCGCTGGACTCATAATCAGGCCCTATGACTCTTTGTGTGGGTGGTAAATCATTTTGGTCGGGGTGGGTGTAGTTTGTGTCTCTCCTTGAAGATGGACTTTCTTCCATCCCAAATTATCTGCAAACAGCTTGGCCCCAAGGAAGCATTAATGTTAAGCCACCAATTTTGGGCATTGTCTGTCTCCCAATCTTCAACATGGACTTCACTTCTCACTGAGGTGGAAGACCCCATTCTGAGGGCTGCTATCCGCACCCCATCAAATGCAAAATGTGAAAGGAAATTTGCTGGAAGATTCATTGACTCATCCCTCAGCAGTCTTCCCCCAGGCTATATGAAATAGTATAGGAGTTGGAAGTCATACAGGGATTTCACCATATAAGATAAGTAGGTGCATGACTTCGTGGCCAGATGGGTACACGCAAAGATTTCTATAAGGGAAGCATCAACTCTGCGATCCATAGGTCCTTTACTGCTGCTTCCTCAGAGGTCATTGAGGTTCTTCCAATGAAGCTAGACAACTGGGAGTCCACTTCTGGGTAAATGAAGATGTTCAACTGGTTCCAGGTGATAGTTATTCATGAAGTGATGAACCCCATTTTTTCAGGTTCAACCCAAATCCTTTGATTTGTTTTCTTGATGGCAGGGATTAGGAGTAGCCCTTTGTTTACCTCATCTTCGCATTGTTGTACCCGAGGATCATCCACTGAACTGGGATTTAGTTCTTTAAATTTCATGGAAGCTGCCACTTTGGCTAGGACCTTCCCTACTGGCTTGTGATTCTGAAGCTTGGCCATAGGTTTGGGGGCTTTCTACAATCAATTCTGAAGAGGAGGAAGATGGGAAAGACAAAGAATATCTCCACTTATATTTTTTTGGTCCTCATTCCATCTGCCCCTTCCTTTCTGATGGTTTCTGCCATGAGAGATTTTAACTGATCTGCTCTCATCTCCTCCCTCTGTCTCTTGTTATCAGGTGCACACTCAGGGGGATCTGAGGAGGAAGAAAACCTTAATACTATGTGCTTAGTTTTGGCCTTAGACTTTCCCATCGTCTCCTCACTAGCCAGGCACCGACTAAGGGGAGTAAAGAACAACCACCAGTGTCCTAGCAAAGCTGGCATTGAAGGCTGTCCATTTAAAACACAATAAACTCGGGAATTCTGGCTGAGGATGTGCAATCTCATGGAAATACAGAGGGCAACAACCGCCCATCCCCCACTTTTCCCCTCCATATACTATGGGGTAACGGAGTAGGGATATATATGAGCAACAGCTCCCATCTGCAACGCAAGAGAGGAGCTTCTACTTGCTCGCCTCCTCACCCATAGACACGAAATTAGGTGTTCTCTGAGCCGGCATGCTAACATTCCATCAGCACCAGCTACACAGAGCTGCAACATATCCTTATCTAACTCTCTCCCAGCTCTGCTCCATGTTGAGGTGTGGAGATAGGATTGGGCTTACAAAGACACTCACAGTGCCTATCTTCTCTCAAAGCACCACCACTCCAGACAGGGGGGAAACCAGAGCGCCAACATTTTGCCTCATCTGACCCAGATCGGGCAGTCGGGTCGTTCCATATTTGCAGGGCCGGTACCGCCCGGCCTGACTTCAACTACCCTCCTACCGTGAAAAGGAGTGTAGGATCCTTCTCATTTTCATTCCCCTCTCAGCCCAGCAGAAAGGGCACCCACACAACTGAAGACAAGTCCAGCAGGCCTTGTCAGGCCTAACAGCGACCCACTGTTGGAAAACAGGAAAAAACATCAGGAAGTTGGAAAGTGTCCTTCTTCATGGATGTGAGGTAGGTGTTAAAGAGAAATCAAGAAATTGATTTTGGAAATCTATGTAGTGATGGTCCACTGCCTCCGGGCTAGTTTTACAACATAAACACATATCCATAGAAGAATTAAAAGCAACAAGGGAAGAGTGCCTTATACGTTTATAACTGCTACGGTTACTAGTTCTTCTTTCTCTCAGTTTAAACTGTTGAAATTATAAAACAAAGACATAGAACTGCACATTGGTAGGTGTCTACAAAAGGGATGTATACTAATTGACCTTTTCACAATTGATCGCGGGAGAATTTACCTTCTGCACAATTGATCGTGAAAGGAAGGTCAATTAAGACATATATGCAGGGTAAAACCTCTGATACCCCCACTCAATCCAAAAAAACCTGCAACTCCCTACCCAATCCCATTATATCATGTATTCCTGCAAACCCACCCCGCACATATATATATAAAGTAAAATAATGGTCAGTTGTGCTGTAGGTCAATTAGGACCACTATTATTAGGTCAATTAGGATAAAAGATCAATTGTAAAAGGTCAATTTGTGTAATACCTACAAAAGTAACGTATTTCAATGTTCTAAATGACATCATAGACATTAGGCATGGAGTTTTAGTATTTATGATGCTGTGCCTAGAATAGGTGAAGTGGGAAACTTCCCCTTGTTCGCACTTTCCCATCTACCAATGAATGTAGAGGAGGGTGGTGTTCTGCTTTTGAGTCCTGCAAAAGCAGCCTTGAATTGACTGAGGTCGGCATAGAGGATGCGTAGCTGCGTCTTTCATTGAGGCAAGCTGTAATTACTGATGTGAAAAGGTCCTGAAAAGTTGAAGAAACGTAGAGCAAAAGCTGCTAAGCACTGTTCCTATAAGCATGACCAGCCACTGCAGAAGCCACTTTCTTCTGCTGAAGACATACCAATCTATAATGGCATTGGTTGCACGCTGCTGTGACGACATAGCAGTGCACGGTGTCCAGTCATAGTTTAGAAAAAAAAGGATCGAATGCTCTTTTTTTCAAAACCAAAAGGACGAAAAATTTGAATGTTTTTTATTTATTTATATATTTTTAAGTTTAGTATGCATAAAAAAGATTTTTTAAAAAAGAAAACAGGGGGTTGGGGGGAACCCCCCATAAAAATGTTTAAAAATCATTCAAAACTTTTTTTTTTTTTCCAGCACTTTTGGTGTCGAAAAAAGACATTCGATCCTTTGTATTTCGAACAAGTCACCTACAACCGCAGTGCACACTGCTAGCTTCAGCACTATTATAAGAGTAGATAGATGTCAAACATTTTCACTTAGTCTTAACATGTAGAAAATGTTCAACTTGTGGTATTCAGTTGTGAATGTTGTTCTGTGGGCATGATTAAACGTCACTTGAAACTTGAAGGCGAGATAGTCCGAAATAAACTGACATTCAGGAGCTCAATTTAGCAGCAGAGATAAAAACATTGCTTTGGAGCCAACAGCGAGGGTTATTGTTCTGCTTAGGAGCACTGTAGGGGGATGAATCTGTCAAAGTCCTTTTCTGAGGTGGAACTCTGAGCCAGGAGGCTGGTGAAAGCCGAAAATGAAAAAAGCCAACTTGTGCGTCATCACTGCTCTCACAGAACACCTGAAAAGGGGAACTTAGAGAGGATGCAAATACAAGTTACAAGTTGATCTTTCGTTATCTTTTCTTTTAGAACAAAGCTTATAAATTGAATTGTCTCTATTTGAGGCGCTATCGAAATTCGATAGAGCAATGCACTAATATTAAGAAGAAATGAATGTATTGGAAAGGTGAAACTGATGCAAGAAATATTCTCACAGACCTTCTAGAAACAAAATGAATCCTGGTACATAGACATTCGAGATCAAAGTAGTCCAATGAGAAACGGGTGATTGGTAAATGATTCAAGTAGAGAGGAGTTAACAATTTCACTGAATTGGACAGAGCGAGCAAGCACAGGGGACATTATCAAACCATTAAGAAATATTCAGGGGAGTGTCCCTTGAGGAGTTTTTCTGCAATGGTCTACAGTGGTGCATTTTACAGCACAAATTTAAAACAAATTGGGTAAAACAAGTCATACAAGTTACGATTGGTTCTTTAGGGCAACACATAAAAACCTCCAAGGGATGCCAGGTCACTAAGCATGTTCCAACACATTTTCATGTTGGCTGTGTACAAAGAAAAACCTAAGACCTGTCTCAAAAACATGTGCCAGAAAACATATAAGTAGAGGATGGATGTCTTAGGATTCTCATGCCTCCATCCACGGGAACACGATCGTCCTGTGATAAAATCCCTAGCAGGACCCATGTATGTACTACATGAGTTTCCCATTAATCAAAAAAATCACCTCTAAAAATCCCTTACCTCAACTGCTGAGGGCATGTATTTTCACCCTGAATTAAACGGTTGTAAGCGCCACCCACTCTCACACTTTAAATAATTCACTTTAGTGCTGCAACGTCTACATAATTTCTTTACATATGAGACAACTTTTTACCTGGAGCATGAATTTCTGTCGAGCCCACGCATCTGGAATCATCGAGTGATATATTTGCAACCCTGTTGAGCTTCGGTAGTTCCCCTTATCCTTCCATTGAGGATTTTAAGCCTAAATACTTAAGACCATTCTCTAGATCTCCCTTAAATCCAATGCATCACTGATAGCTCTGTCCTTTGTGAGGTCCGGTGCTACTATGTGTGAACCGCTCAAATTGAGGATCTGGATGGAGAATGTTTCCCTTCAATATTCCATTGAAGAAGTTTTGTCAGGCTCCCAATTTTATTTTAAGAGACATTTTGCCAGAAACACTAAAAGTAGGGAAAGAAACTTCAGTTCTTGTCATAGCCTACCATGTGCATGATTTGTTTATGTCTAGTTTGTTTTTGACACAGTACCCCTGGAGTGCGGTCAAAGTGCGATGCAAACTGATGTCGGCATCTGGTCCATGAATGGTGTGCCATCAGCGGAGTGCAAAGCATGCAACTGCGGTGTAAATCACTTGACTGAATTTAACTCCACTGCCAGATATGCCACATAGAGATTAAACAGCAGCGGTGCCAACACACACTCCAATTTCTACCCAGGATTGATGACTATTCTTATAGATTTTCACCCAATAATATCCAACCTTACAGTCACCCATGTTGTGGTATAGGATGATTGTACCAAAGAGATAAAGGAACAGAACCTGGACAGCACACTAGTTGTTGAGGTGTGCTCATTCTGCTGGAATGATGACAGGACTCTACAGGTTTGTGGATTTATAGGGTCTATGATTCTCTGATCTGAGAGAGAAAGCTGCCAATAATAGTACCACCAACTGGAAACACTGAAAAAAATGTAGGAGTGAGACTGATGGTCCGGAGGAAAAAGGTACAGAATAATCTTGGTTATCTGGCACATTATTAACTGTAACACTCTATTAACTTGCACCTGCCATCATGGTATAGGTGCAGATAAAAAAGACTTTGATAAAGTTTGAACAGTTGGATAACAGAGATTCTGAATGGTAGGGTGCTGGAAGTAGAGCTGAAGTACATGAATCGTTGTTAGCCACACTTCCAGCATGGGTGTTTGGCTCTCTACTTCTAGATACAAATGTTCTATGTTTGGTCATGAAGCACCATTCATTCCCTAAGAGTGCCCTATAACAAAGCCTTTCTTTTCTTTGTCAGAATGGGCTTCTCCAGACATTGGCCAGCACTAAAAAAAAATTCTATTGCTGTCTCAGTGAGTTGGCAATATTGACCTACCTAAGAGCACAGCTGAATCCAGGTTGGAGTCTCCGACCAGGATTTTTTTAAACTCCAAAATATTTTACAGCAGCCTCCTGAAGACTTTCTCCTTATGACCATTAAATGCATATATGTTCTGAATTCTTCCTATTTCTCTATCTAGCAGCTGCGTTTTGTTGCAGAAATGTTTGGCTCGCCATGTTTAGCTAAATGCTCCACAGTACATTTGCTTTCTTAATTGAATGATTCAGATGTTTAACACTCAATGGGCCTCGTTACAAGTATGCTGGTCTGAAAATATCTGCGCTGGTCACACCGTACCGGCACCTTTTTCCGGTCCGGCATACTCTGAGTGGTGATGCCGTAAACACCGTCCCTGCAAGTGACCTACCGTATCCAGCAACACTGACCGGAATCTGTTGCAAGATGCGTTGGTCGTGAGACACCGGCATGGCATTAGTAAGTGCACAATCTGAGCTCCACGCACACCAAAACACCGGCATGGACATGCCGATAGCACTGTGAACACTGCAGGCGTTAACTAGAGTCAGATGTGCAGAAACAGTACACAGGTGACCAAATTCAGCACAGGTGGCCCCAATGAGCACAGCAAAAGCACAAAAGGACAGCTCCCACACCACACATCACCATGCTAGCAGTAGCAGTACTGGAGCTGGAGGCCCTGCATGCAGGCCTACTACTTGAGGAGGCAGTGTAAAAGAGCAGTTACATGCCTCTGCAGGGAATTCCACACCCTGACTCCTATATGTTGGAAGCTTGAGATTGTGCCATGCTTGAAACCAGCAGTTTTGACCATACCACGGCAAGTATTCGAAAGAAGGTACCCACTGAGAAAACACTATTAAATGTATCTGTATCCCCAAGAGACCATAATCTTAGGGAAGAACTCCCTGAAGGAATATGAAGAGGACCAAAAAGAAGATCTGGTGATGTCACGAAAAGAAAAGTGTGACGCCCTGAGGAAACTTGCTGAGGAGAATGCATGGATCTTACAGAAACTGATGACAAAGTTAAGAATCGAGTAAACATTCATATGCAAAAAGAAGATTGCACGTGTGCAAAGTACTGCAGAAAATGCAAGCTGTTCAATAACTGTACAGATGCTGTAACACAAGTAGATTAAGTAATCTTAGAAGCTAGCTGGATGTAGTGAATAGGATGCAGGCTAAGCCGCCATGGTATAGGAACTGGACATCAGTGTCATTCATTTTTAGTAAGCCAGGACCCAAGGAGAGGAAAGGCGAGAACTGTGTCACAGCAAGAATAAGCTGGATCGTGGAAATGAATGGCGAGGCTGTCTGGCCTAGTATCAAAATTGAAGCAGCCAAGGCCGGTTATCCATTCTTGAAGGCAGTGAACATGAGAAGCTGAATCATCCCTTGTTAAGGTGCAAAGAAAGAACACCAAGCATGGCAAGTTTTATACATGTAAGACGACATTCAAATTCTGCAAAATGGACCAAATTGTGGTCTCCTGTCACATGAGCCAAGGATGGAAAGAGAGTGGAGCTTGGATTCCTTGAACAACAATAGTGAAAGCCTGTACTCCCTTACATTCCCAGAGACTTGCAAGGCCATGATCAAAGACAATCTGCATGGCAGAAGGCCTGGGTGATGAGAGATGTTGGGCTAATTGGGGGGGGGGGGTAAAGTCAACTCCTGGAAACTGGGTCTGAGCTTATGTGCTGCTAAGTGAACCGAATGTTCTAGACATGGCACGAGCGTGCCATCTAAGTATAGAGAGCTGTATTAGGGCCTAATAGGTTGAATACCAATGATACTGTCACAATGATCACTACGTTTCTTGTTTAGGCTGTCTCGATCTGTGGATGGGCTCACCTGTGAGTGCTTGGGTAGTTTCTTTTTTGTCAGCTCCTTCTGCCTGTGTTTCCTGGAAGTGCGGGAATCATGAAGGTAAGGACGATCTTCTTCCAACGCCACTTGGCTGCTTATTCTTTTGAGTTCACAGTGTCGACAGTCTTTTCCCAGGGAGGAGAGGAGAAGGTAGTAGTCAGCACAGGAGCATGTAACGGTGAGCCCAGGAAGGAATGGAAGTGGTCCGGAGGAACCGCGGAAGCAGAATACCCAGGAAGGAAAGGTGGTACGATCCGTGAGGACCGCGAAGCAAGAAGTCCAGGAAAGAGGATCCTCCATAGCATGCAGAGCGGTCGCATAGGAAAACAACCCAGGGAGGAACACAGAGGGAATCGCCAGACAGGGATTCCGGGAGAGCGAACGCAAGGATCAGCAGCCGGAAGTTCGGAACTGAAAGTGTTGACACGCACCATACCACAGGGGCGGGGCGCTTATCTAGCATTGTTGTGTTTCCCAGGAACTAGACCGCGGATCTGCTTTCCCCCATATTTGGGGATAGGAGAGGTTATCCTGGTTCGTTGTCGAACTGACTAGGACGTCCAGAGGGGGCAGTAGTGTCAATTCATGACAGATATACCATGTACTTAATAGTGTTGAAGATGACATGTTTTAGAGGTAGGCATAAGTTGTCCACCTGACAGTAGGTAGCCAATCACAATCCTACCTCTTATAGAAAGTATATTTAGAAGTTCCCCTTATCACAATCTCTCATAGGTTTTTCTTATTTCCACATATTATGACGTCAAGTCTGACGTATTTTCTGCATAAAAGGATGTTTTTATGAGAAATGCACTGAGAGCTCGAGCGAACGTCCATTGATGTCCGTTGTAACTCCCTGTTTTAGATAATTGTTAATAAAACAGCACCTCTGCCATCTTCCTGAGTTGGTTCGATTATTTGGTGTCAGAGTTATTCTGCATTCCCATCCATTGCATGCACAATACCCAAACAGCCATATCCTCAGCCGGGTGGCAGAGGATGTGGCGGAGGCGCTTGAGGAGCAGGATGGCAATCATGGCCCAGCAAAACAACAATGGGCAGCAGGTTTCAGCCCGGGGGCAGCCACCTGTACCACGCATAAGGGCCACACCTTTCAAACTGAGCCAAAGCCAGATCCACACATTTACTGGCTAGCCAGGAAGACCATCCCTTCCATAGTGGACCTGATCCATTATGATCTGGTCAGCCTCATACAGATCTGTACAGACATCCTCCTCTTGCTCAAGGTAGTATCTGTGGTAAACTTCCTAGCCACGGGCACCTACCATCATATTGTGGGTGTACTGCATGGGTTATAGCAACACTGTTTCTCGCGTGTTCTTTTTTTGGTCATCGATGCACTCCTGCATCACGTAGGAGATCACATCAGCCTACCCAGGACAGCTGACCAGGTCAATGCAACTAAAATCGCCTTTCATGCCCTTGCAGTTATGCAAATGTGATAGGTGCATTGGACTGCACACATGTGGAGCTGGTGGGCAGGCATGCCGTTGAATCAGTATACCAGAACAGAAAACTCTACCACTTACTCAATTTGCAGATGGTGTGTGATGCCCGCCACCTCATCACCCACTGCTGTGCCAGATTCCACGGTTCAACCCATGACTATATGGTGCTGCGGAACTCCACGCTGCCAGGGTACGTCACAGTGGAGAATGTACCTGGCTGTTGGGTGAGTAACTACCAGAGCATGTGCACTGTTCAAGTGGGTATGTACAACACCCATCAGCAGTGGATGTGTACCATGCAATGTGCAACACAGTAATAAGATGCCTGAGTACAAGGACTTGACAGGTGTGTCTCAATTGACAAAACTGATCATGTCCATGCATACCAACATCAAATCCGTATAACAACAGCAAAAACACTGCATGTAAAAGAATGCATTACCCAAAATACAGCACAAACACAACCAGCAAAACCCACACCACCTGATGCACAGACTGATAATACTTAAGCATCAGAACACCCGTCCTACATACCACTAGTGTTCCACACACCAAGCAGCCAGGTTCCCTGCCTGTTTGAAGTGCACATACACATATTCATGTGACCTGAAGTTGAAATTATTACCCACACATATTTATGATTGTGACACATGCCCATCATAGGAATATTGCATGTGAAGACAATAATAACACACACCAGTCTCATTTGTGAGTGTTGTAGTTAAAGGGTCAGAGGTCATGCTGGCTGTGAATGGGCCATGTCAGTGACTGCACACCACACACCCACCACATATATTAACAAGGCGTATTTGCTTCATGTCAATCATTAGGCTGTCATCGCCTTCTCCATCCATCCAATTCCTCGTATGGTATTTCTCTGTGAATATGTCAACATCCATCATTTTTCAATATTCAGTGAAGCTGTTCAACCACTCCCATGCAGCACGTCATGTACTTCAGAATGCAAGTACGCCTTCAGTCATGTACAGATTTCAAATAAATTTAGAAGCACATATCAACGCATATTAACATCTTTAACCGTGTCAGTCATGCCTACTAGGTCTGCGGCACCCGGCAGGGTCTGCTCTGTTGGGCACACCAGCTGTGTCAGGCTGAAGACTATTTTTCTGGCCGTTAAACAATGCCACTTGATGATGGCACCCACACACTTACACCTGGACAAGCCACCATTGCGTTTAGCACTTGTCATTATATTGACATTGATGACTGCAGATATATATCCCTGACATCACCCTGTTCCTAATCAAAATGTTCTATGCAATGCATATGCTACGTAACCAGCAATTAGCATGTGTAATTGTGCATTGTTTAGTGAACAGTATACAGACTGTACCAACATGATACAGGTAGAAGTATGACATTCTACACTTTCTTTTGCTCCCGTGCAGGTGATGATGGATATATATATTTTTTTTATTAAATCATTTGGTTGAAATTAATCAATGTTTAATTCACAATCACAAGAAGACAAGATCACTACAATTCATAGAGATTAAAAATCTTAAAAACAAGAAAACACATTTCATGACCTTTTTTTTTTTAACAAGGGGTTAAAACAGATCAAGCAGATTAATATCCTGTAAAATCTTATTAACATATTTGATCCAGTGTTTTATGTTCTCCATGAAGATGTTGTATAGAACTATACGCACATATGGATTCTATTGTTTTAATCCAGTCCCAACAAAACAATTTAGATTTAGTCTTCATAGGGTTATCACAGAGTTCCTAGGTTGTGATTCCTATGTCCTCCAATATGCTCCCACACAAAGTGTAGATTTCTTTCAAGTGAACCACTCACTGTTCTAAATAGATCTTATTCAGTTCCAGATAAATGAAGTACCCAGGAGGGCATAAGAATGTCCTGACCAACGAGAGGATCCTCCAGTATGCTCTCGTCTTGAGGCAAACGATCCCCAGCTCATACCTAGTCAACGACCGTGGGATGCAATTTGGGGCTTTCAATACACTTCTCCAGATTTTTCCCTCTAAAATCGGAAGCTCCAAAATTCTCGTTTGGTACATCTCTATTCCATATAATAGTTTGACAACTTTTACTTCATACTACCGAACTGCTGCTATGAGTGAACATTTCACAAATTTAGTATCCACTCTGGACATTTGATTAGACAAGGTGGAAGCTTTAGATGCTGGATATCCCTGATGCCATGGCTGATGACCCCTGTGAGGCAACCACACAACCAGCATGAGCAGGGATACAACCGTGCCCATACCCGTACTCGTTGTTCTATTGAACAGACATGCCTGTTAAAGGCAAGGTTCCGCTGCCTGAGCAGATTCGGGGGCGCACTTATGTACAGCCCTGTGAAAGTGGGAAAGATAGTCCTTGCCTGTGCCATGTTGCACAACATGTGTATCAGGCGCAACATCCCACTGCCCCCTGACATGGACATGCACCCACCAGAGGCATGTGAAAACAAAATGAAAATATCGAGGCTGAGTACCCCAAAAGGAAATACACCTAACACGGGTTACAAAGGAACATACAAAGATCTTTTATTTTATACTGAACAGTTTCTAAGGACAAAAGTAACGGAAAGCTATCGGCCCTCAGCACAACACAACAAACTCAGCGTGGTTCAGTGTGCTCAGTGAGTGGGACAGTACATTAGAATAGTCCCACTTTATATACGTTTGAAACATGACGTCCAGCCCTACTGTGGGTTAATAGTCCTCTAATTCATTACTGATCTAGGGTTCATGCCGAGTTCACACATCTATATGCATAAGGTTTTTCCTTTAATACATTCGCCAACAAGTCTACACCATAACAGTGTATTTTAGGATTTCTCATAGTCTTCTTCAAACATTAATACAATGTAGTTAAACAAGTGTTCTCAGTTCAGTATTTGGATACATTGTTCTTAACATATGCTCGTGGATTTGTTTCATTG
Organism: Ambystoma mexicanum; assembly: GCF_040938575.1. Taxonomy (NCBI): domain Eukaryota; kingdom Metazoa; phylum Chordata; class Amphibia; order Caudata; family Ambystomatidae; genus Ambystoma; species Ambystoma mexicanum. Next base: position 239,910,027 of record NC_090940.1, on the reverse strand, counting down.
GCACGAGTAATCCTTTACACACAGGTCAGCGAAGGACAAGGTCTTAGTTCACGACCCCAACAAGTGGCCTGCAGGCAAGTTACATATTAATTGCACACAGAGGTCAAGACGGCCATGTTGTATTTCGGAATGACATCGTCCACCATTTTAACTCACAGGGTGACTTTACAGAGAGAACTTAAAATGGCGGATTGACCTAAAATGGCGGCTTACATTGATTCTAAGGTCAGGACCTTGCAACACGGATTTCTTCACAAGTGGCTTATAAGCAGCTTGGCGTAGGCCAATATACATATATTCATTGCAATAGGAGGCACAATATAATTTCCCATTTGACAAACCCTCCTTTTGGCCTATGCCAAGTGCTAAACTACTTCTGATCTCCTTGCAAACAACGCCATGGATCATCATCCATGCACCCTGAATCGCTGTCAGAAATATCTATTGCCATCAGATCATTCGCTAATATTTCTTTTAACACATATTCCTTGGAAGTTTTATCTGGGGCATACACTTTATGTCCTATTGTACCTATTGCTTGTGCGCAACATCCCCCTAGCATCAAACATATAAACATATACTAGGTAAACACTGGATACAAAAACAAAGGAACAACAGAATTCCCAAAATGATCAGTAAGACCGGAGTACCTTCCAACGCCAAGATCGCAAAGAAGTCCCAGAACCAAGCGCTAAGATCCCTGTTTCCCTCTGGAACATGCACTTCTGAACTAAGGACGTGCAGATTCTGTATTGCTTTGAAGATAGTTGGGGAGGAATCTGGCACGAAAACACAGCAAGCGGACCCCACTAATTTACACACTCCACCACGTTCAGCCAGAATGACATCTAATGCCATCTGGTTCTGGAGTGCTACTAGTCTTATCGCTTTCTGTTCTAATGTCATATTATAGAGTCTGTCCGTGGTCCGGTTGATGGTTCTCTCCAGTACTCTCGCTAGTCTTCTGATATCTTCGAAATTCGCTATCTGCCCCAAAATGATTTTGCTACATCTCCCAAGACCTGTGCTAGAGTGTCACCATTCTCGTCCCGCCGTGGTCAAGCCTTTGAAACCTCTACTGTACTAGCTATGACCACCCCAGGTAATCCCTAAATAACAGGTTCCCTACCAATCCCTGGGCAACCATGGAAATGCTAAATTACCGCAAACAAAGTAGACAGGTTTGCCTACATACAAAGGTCTGTCTTCCCCAGTCAAATTTGCAACGTTGGCACAACCTTTAAAATATCCCATTGACTGAGTACCATTCCTCTGTATGCAGAAAGAAACTGAATCGGGGCGGTGGTTAACAGTGCAAGAAGGAGGCATGGCATCCTTATTGCCTATCGGAGCCATCTTAAAGGAAATCAAAGATTGAAAGGGACGAGACAATCTATCAGAAGGCCTAATAGAAGCAACGTTTAGCTTACTCCTATTTGCGAAAAGCAAGCATCCCAGGGAAGTCAGAACACGTTTCTCAAAATTATTCAAATTAGTGCCATAAAGGTTCCCTGAGATGCTATCGTTCCATCGGCCAAAGAACAGTGCTCTAAGAGAAGCATAACATGCAGTTGTCAAAGGTAAAGGATGAATATACCAACCTCGCCCCTTATCCCCGTGTTGTGGTAAATGTGATCAGACCCAACTGTTGGACCTATTAAGAATGGCATGCGTAGCATTCATGATAAGTAACAGAGTATTGTTATGCTACCTTGGTCTATGCTGGGAGTCCTTAGGGGACAGAGTATGCAAATGTACGATGGGAGTAGAAACAGTGGGTACATTTTCAGTCGTTAGCAAGGTCTCCAAAGGATGAGTTTCCTCGATGTACCATAGGCCTAAGACAGTGACTATTATAAAACCAAATATTATTATAAAAACACAGCAATACGTTTTCGGGGCCCAAGTGCTTTGTCCATTATCCCGGCTGGTCACACGATCATTTACAAGTCCCATACGAGTGGTAGCGGTGGCAGGCATTGTAGTCGTCAAACGACAAACCCCAGTGTTATTAGCTGGCGGCCTCCCGGCCGTGCGACTTCTTACTCCTTCCACAACCCTAGCCAACAGAATCCCCTTTCTCAAATTTGGGCAAAAACAAGCCCTCAATGATCCTTTCGTTCTCCGAATGCACAGCCGAACCGTGCCGTAAGTCTATCAGATGCACAGCAAAACCGTGCCGTAAGTCTATTTTCTTGGATGAAGATTGTACCTTGCTTTTTCCGGTACTGATTGATCCGGAAACAATGTGTTGTCACTTCCCGTTGCAAGCAACGTATCAAGAGCAAGTGAAGATGCAGAATTCGAAATGACAGTTTCCGGAAGCAAAATATTTGGAGAGTGTGGAGACAGAATGGCAGGTTCCCCTGGCCTCACAGGCTCAGAAAGACTCTCCGATGGACTCTCAGCGCCATTTACTACTTTGGGAGCATTGGTTGCAGCGTTAGCGAGGGGTTCTGTTTCTTCTGTATCGTGTGGCACTGGGTGAGGAAGTCTCTTGACATGCGTCGCGTGGATCCAACTTTTTCTGCCTGAGACACGCACCGCCGTTTGTGTGACGAACAGGACCTGGAATGGGCCCCGCCAATGAGGTGTAAGGCAGGAAGAACGCTCAAATGCCTTTATGAGCACCCAGTCCCCAGGTCGTATGCTGTGGCCCGGGCCCTTGTATCGCAGAGGTAAAGCCTCTTGCACCTGGTGATAAATCAAATACAGGGTTTTAGTCAACTGTCTGCAATAATCTGAAAGGTACATTTTCAACATTTTTCAAGGATCTACATTTAGGAAGATTCCAGATATTGGCAGGTCTCCCCACTACCACCTCAAATGGAGAGAGCCCAGTCTTAGTTTAAGGGGTTGTACGCATGGCTAATAACATGATCGGTAAGGCGTCTGGCCATTTTAATTTAGTGCTGGCACACGTCTTAGCGAGCTTGTTCTTGATGATACCATTGTGTCATTCTACTAGTCCGGCGCTCTGAGCGTGTCTGGCCGAATGGAACCGTTTGTCGATCTGTAATGCCGCACATATCTGCAGAATTACAGCAGCGACAAAATGTGGACCATTGTCCAACCAGATGACTGTTGGTAGCCCGAACCGAGGAAAATTCTCCTTTAACATGGTTTTCGCAGTAGTCATGGCTATAGCATCTTTGACAGGGAAAGCCTTGACCCATTTACTAAAAGCACAGGTGACTAATACATACTTCATATTATTGCACCGTTCCATTTCAATAAAATCGAAGTGAATGACTTCAATGGGGACAGAAGGTGGCCCAAAACTTCCCCTTGGAGTTGATGTCCCCTTCCCACATTGTGTTGTAGGCAAATCATGCAGTCCTGAACATAACGCTGGGCGATTTTCGAAATTTTGTCATTTGCCCAAACTCTCTCTAACATTTTCGTAACTTTCTGGGCACATATATGCGTAGGACCATGGGCCATGATAACCATCATCATCACATAAGCATCAGGGAGTAGCCATTTCCCTTCAACTATGTCCACCCAACACCCATCATCATCGAGTTTCCCCAAGCCTTCAGCCCACATCTTGGATTCTTCTAACATGGCATCGGCTTGGATATCCCGTACAGACCCAACACCCTCATCCATTGCATAGGCATTTACAGTCTCCCTTGAAACATACATCTCCGTAAAGAGATTGGTGGCAGTTTGTGTAGCTATCTGATCATCGAAAGCATTCCCTTTCCCTATATCATCTGTAATCTTTCGATGTGCTGCACATTTTACGACGGCTAACTGAGTAGGGAGCACAAGCGCTGAGAGCAGTTGTACTATTAGGGAGCCATGTTGGATCTTTGTGCCATGTGAAGTTAAGAACCCTCTCTCTGACCAAAGTCTCCCAAAGTTGTGAACCACCCCAAAGGCACACTGACTATCAGTATATATGTTTTACTGTAAGCCCTTCGGAAAGTTCACAAGCTCGGGTCAATGCTATAATCTCTGCGGCCTGTGCAGAGTTTTGCGTGATTCTCTTGGTTTCCACTACCATGCTCAATGTGGTGATTGCATAAGCAGCTGTGGATGTACCATCCGGAGGTTTGAAGCAGGAGCCATCACAAAACAGCTCACCTTGCGGATAGTTCAAAGGGGTGTCTTTTAAATCAAATCTACCCTTTGTCTCTTGTTCGGTAGTATATAGACAGTCATGTGACTTCGTCGCCGCAAGCAGTACCTTGCGGGAAAGGTAGGAGTTCAGCCGGATTAAGAACACAACACCTCTTAATTTGGATGTGAGGAGCAAACAAGATCAATTCATATCTCGTCAACCATGCGGAAGTGAGGTGTTGCGTTTGGGTTCTGTTATGTAGAACATCTACAGAGTGAGGCACCATCAGGGTTAGATCATGGCCTAGGACCATTCCCTCACTCTGCTTTACAGATGCAGCAGCAGCAGCGACAGCTCGCAAACATCTTGGCAAAGCGCATGCTACATGATCAAGGGTGGAAGAAAACTGACCGCACAGCCTTTTCTTCCCTCCATGTTCCTGCGTTAATACAGCCAAAGCACATCCATCACATTCATGCAAAAACAACACAAAGGCCTTTTCATAGTTTGGTGTGCCCAAAACTGGTGCTGAGCATAATGCAGTCTTGAGCAAATCAAATGATTGCTGGTGTTCCATGGCAATGGCAAAGACATGCAAGGCTCTAACTTCCTTCTGTGTATTTGGCACAGACATGCCAGAAATATGTTTAATTCTTTCAGGTGTCAATCTTCTTCCCTCCTTTGACAGCAGATAGCCTAAATAGGTGATCTCCTGGCAACAATATTGAAACTTTTTAAGCAAAGCTTTGTGACCATGTTTAGCTAGATGAATAAGTAACAACACAGTGTCCTCCTTACAGGCGCTCTCAGAGTCTGCAGCTAAAAGCAAATCATCAACATATTGAAGCAATGTACAAGTAGAGGGCAATTCAAGAGTATCAAGCTGTTCTTTCAAAGCCCTTCTGTAGATGCTAAGACTCTCTGTGTAACCTTGAGGTGCACGAGTAAATGTGAACGAGCGTCCCCCTAAGGTGAACGCGAAAAGTATCTACTGTCCTTGTGTATAGGAATACTAAAGAAAGCATTCTTCAGATCCACAACACTAAAGTAAGTAGCTGTAGCTGGAATCATAGTTAATATTGTCGTCACATCAGGCACAATTGGAAATTGCGGAGCGACGACTTTATTAATGGCACGTAAATCAATTATCAAACGGAATGGAATTGCATTATCACCTTTGTTGTACACGGGTAAAATCGGACTATTGCACAAACTACCTGAAGTTTCCTCAATTACCCCGCGATGCACAAAATCGGAAACAATGCATTTCAAAGCTCGCTCGCCCTCAACTGAAATCTTAAACTGTGGAATGCGTGGCAGCTCAATTCCATGTTTCAAGACTATCTTAACAGGCTCAATCTGTAAAACACAGGCATCATTGTCGTCAATTGCCCATAAGCACTCTGGTACATCAATGAATTCTGGTGGCAAAGGTCTGGTTAAGAATTGAGAGACAGGAAGTTGCTGTGGTGAAATCGTCAAACGCACTCCGTCAGAAGAGCAATGAATTACCGCATTCAATTCTTTCAATAGATTCAACTCCAGCAAATTCTCTCCACAATTCAAAGTCAACATAAATGGACAGTGGTCCGTAAAGGGACCCAAAGAAATAGGTACTGGCGAAGAAACTGGACAACAACTGGTGTGCTAGAAAACCCTACAGAAACATTAGTTTGCCCTGACAGTGGAATGTTTGGAACCTGGGAATGATCAATGGAACACTTCTGTGCTCCAGTATCTATCAAAAAGAGATGTTTCCTATTTCCCACTACCATTTCAAATTAGGGACCTTTCTGATTAACGGGAATAGGTGTAGGTTCCAAACCCTGCTTTGGGCAATCCTAACAAAACAGAATGTCATCAAAAGGGAGCTCTTCAATAGATATGCAGCAGAAGGATGATCAAATATGTTTCTAGTATCCACACTCGGAGTCCGATTATCCTGTAAAATAGGTTGCTGTGGATCCTATGCAAACTGACCCCTACCAGTTCCCCCTACACCCGGGGGACCTCTGGATCGTCTACCCATATTTCCGAATTTGTTATTCGACCTCTGTCGAAGGACGGGGCATTGTGCTCGCCAATGACCCTCTTGTCGACAATAGGCACACTGGTTAATGTTCACAGGACCCAAGGGCACATTCCCTTGTGGAACATACTGACCTCTCACTACCCCCTCTGGGGCCTCTAACAATTTGCTGTAATAACACTTTAGTCTTTAAATCACCTTTTTTCTTCTCAACTCTATCTTTTTCATTATTGACACGGTTCTCGTAGTACTGAGCCATGTGCAGTACCTCTGATTGGGACTTTGCCTGCTAAGCACTCTCAGAAGACATAATTTGTGCCTGGATGTCAGGCAGGAATCCACGCACAAATTTGTCCACAAATAATCTTTTCCTAGACTCTGTGCCTAAGTCTTGTCCACTGAAATCCGAGAATACCTGTTCGAACCAATTAAAGAACTCGGTAGCACCCTCAGACTTCCCTTGGACACAGGCGTAAGCTTGTTCCAGATAATCCTCTTTTCGGGAATTATAGTTTTCAATTTTGCAATGATTCTATCAGGCAAAGTTAGTATCACCTGGGGCGGTCTCTCACCAGCTGGCCTTTCTCCATCGAGTTTCTCGATATGTTAGCCCATGTATCTCCCAACCCTGGTACGGCGTCTATAGTCCTAACTTGTTTCCACAAATCTACGGGCAGGAGTACAGGAAATAACAGAGGGTGAATACTGAGGACGGACTCTATTTCTTTATAGAATCCTGTCAGATTTTTCCTAATGTCAGGAATAAATTGTCTAATATTATCTAATTGTCTAATATTATTCACTTCCTGTCTTGAGAACGGGACGTGAACAAACTGTGATACATAATGTGCAGGAATGGTCACGGCCACTGCATTTGTTGCAGGATCGGCCACAATCTCAACCTTCGGGACAAGTGTCGGAGGAACCTTTCTCATAGGCAACTGAGAAGTAGGCAACTCCGAGCGCTTACTAAGCAGCAGAGCCAAATCGAACGCTAAAGCAGTTGAAGAAGTGTCAAGTAAAAAAGCTCTCTTATCAATACTCAATAACTGTGGAACAACTAATCTTTCTCTTCACAGAATCATCCTGTAGGTATTCTACCATTACCTGTATCACTTTCCTCTGCATTTCCGGCGTATACTGACTGTATGTGTCATATACCTCAACTGGAGTTATCGACATATCTGAGATCCATCTAAGCGCGTCTTTCGTACATATACGTACTTCCTCAGATATCGATTTTTGACAAGGAAGGAACCGTTTCTGTACATAGATACTTTCCGCCTCTTCATCCTCATTCTGTAACCTTTCCAACTCCTTTCTAAACTCAAATATCCTCTCAACAGGCTCATTTACTTTCTCCACAGTGTCTCTTGAAAACGCTAAAGTGTTTAGATCCCTTAACCCTTGCGGGAGATCTGCATTATTTAATTTGCCCCACATTACACATAAATGAACCCCTAAACCTTCAATGAAAACATTTTTCTCACGAAAATTATCCATATTAGAAAGAGTGGCAAGAATATTAGCTTGATCATCCTTCTCTATACAATGCTTAGCCCATGCAATCAATTCATGTTTCTTTATTGGAGATACAGTATTACGAGTGACAACCCTTGACCCCGCATCCTGATCGACTATAAGCGGTACAAGACCACTTGGAAGAGGGGGAGCAGGCAAATTCAATGGAGGTACTGTTACTGGTGCAATAGGAACGGGTGGAAGAACAACAACTGGAGGAAGAGGAACATTAGGAGGAGCAGGAACAACAGGAACAACAGCAGGAAGAGCAGGAATAACAGCAGGAAGAGGCAAAGCAGCAGGAAGAGGAACATACGGAGGTGGCGCAGAGGCACCAGGCCTTCGTTCATTTAACAATTTGTCAATGAATTCATCAAACATGGAAATCCTTAGAAGGATAGATTTTCTGAATGCCAAGTGAGAAAGCCCTATCCATATTCCTAGCTAACTCAGACATACAACAATGCTTTTTCGGTGTTCGTTTTATGACGGCGCGCATGTTTTTCCCTACTCTTAAGTTGTTGAAACGGTTCTTTTTTCCAATTCTGCAAAACATTGAATGCTGCAGGTCTAGCCTATTTATTTAATAGAATTGACTCTAAATACTCAATACGAGGGATTTCAAAACTACCATTGATTGGCCACTGAAGTTCATAGGCATGTCTGGTTTGTCTGTGCCAAATATCAACCCCTCCTGTGGTGCTGGACGGCTAAATTCCATAGATTGTCTATCGCTGCGGAACAACGCCCAGAAGCAGGTAGACAATTTCCCAGGCATATCAAAAATATTGGTGTTACATGGTCAATAATTGTGTCTGCAGATACAATACGCCAAAATCAAATTATCAGGATATTTAAGAATTGGGTCACGACTCACCTGATCAATCCTAAGGAGGTCCGATCGGATTACAAAGAATCTTACCTAACTAATCTTACCTTGTGTTTGGTGATTTCGGCAAATCTGCCCGCCTTTATAAGTGGACCCTCGTCAAGATGCTGTCTCGGACCACACGCTAATCGTCCAGGGTTCGGGTCATGCAGCGCTGCTGAGGTGTTGCGTCTCGTTCAGAAGGGGCCCCCTTCACCGTCCGATCCCGGTCCGACAGCGCGTGTCAACCTTCGACAATCCGGCATCAATCTTGAGGGTCCCTATTCGGGTGCCAACTGTGAAAACAAAATGAAAATATCGAGGCTGAGTACCTCAAAAGGAAATACACCGAACACGGGTTACAAAGGAACATGCAAAGATCTTTTATTTTATACTGAACAATTTCAAAGGACAAAAGTAACGGATAGCTATCGGCCCTCAGTACAACACAACAAACTCCAGCGTGGTTCAGTGTGCTCAGTAAGTGGGACTATACATTAGAATAGTCCCACTTTATATACGTTTGAAACATGACGTCCAGCCCGACTGCGGGTTAATATTCCTCTAATACATTACTGATCTAGGGTTCATGCCGAGTTCACACATCTATATGCATAAGGTTTGGCCTTTAATACATTTGCCAACAAGTCTACACGGTGACACTGTATTTTAGGATTTCTCATAGAGTCTTCTTCAAACATTAATACAATGTAGTTAAACAAGTGTTCTCAGTTCAGTATTTGGATACATTGTTCTTAATATATGCTCGCGGATTAGTTTCATTGGCATGAGTAATCCTTTACACACAGGTCAGCGAAGGACAAGAGGCCTCATTACGACCCTGGCGCTAAGTGAAAAACGATGGCGGTAAATGGTTACCGCCATCGTTTTCCGCCAGGTCCGATCATGACCCGTGACCGTTAACTACGATGCCATTAGCGGCATCGTAGTTAACGCTGCCGCTAACTGCGCTAAGGGTGCACGCACGCGACCGCCCACACCGTACTTAGCGCCATGGCGGAAAGGTACGCAAATGCCGACCCAAGCGGACATGCACCTAACGCCATCACCCAGCCCGTTAAGTACCTTACCGCCATGGTGCTAATAACGCCATCGCGAACCAACCGTAAAGGGCCATGTCAAGTGAATGCAGCTGCCACAGGTGCACAGAAACAGCACAGGTGAAGGCAATACAGACTCAGGAAGTACAAAAAGAGCACACCCCACCCCTTCCCACACCCAGTCACACTCCACAATGATACCAATACGACTAGCAATGTTGGGGCTGGAGGACCTGATAGCAATGCATGTGCTACAACAGCAACAACAACAACAACAACAACAACAACAACAACAGGCAGCACAGAGGAGACGCAGGAGGAGAAGGAGGGCAAGGCAGGCCCAGCAAGCCCCACCAGCACAGCCAGTGCCACCACGCAGGCAGCCCCCAATCCCACGCATCAGAGCCAATCCATTCAACCTCACTGCTGAGCAGATCCACACCCTGTACCGTTTGGACCGGGACACCATCACCGCCATCGTAGATTGACACACAACAACATCGTCAGCATGATAGAAACTCCATCCGCCATCCCCCCCCTACTGAAGGTAGTGTCTGTACTCCACTTCCTGGCCACAGGCACCTACCAGCACACAGTGGGGCACCTGCATGGCATTTCACAACCATTATTCTCACAAACACTCATCCAAGTGCTCGATGCCCTCCTCAAGCACACAGACGACCACAACTCATTACCACGGACTGGCCAGGAGATTGCAAACACCAAAGTGGGATTCCATGCACTAGCCGGCATACCCGGTTGCATTGGTGCCATCGACTGCACCCATGTGGAATTGGTGGTTCCACGTGCCATGGAGGTACCGTACCGCAACCGGAAACAGTTCCACTCAATCAACGTGCAAATGGTCTGTGACTCCAACAAGATCATCACACATTGTTGTGCCCGATTCCCCGGATCAACCCATGATTCTATGGTCCTGAGGAACTCCACAATACCACGCTACATGGAGCGACATGCAGGGCCAAGATCCTGGCTACTCGGTGAGTCCAATGTCATGGAAGTGGGCAGGTGAATGACGTACCGATGCATACTCCACCTGGCAGAAAGGGGGGGGATGCATACTCCACCTGGCAGAAAGGGGGGGGATGCATACTCCACCTGGCTGAAAGGGGGGGGGATGCATACTCCACCTGGCTGAAAGGGGGGGGTGCATACTCCACCTGGCTGAAAGGGGGGGGGATGCATACTTCACCTGGCTGTGAGTAACACAGAGAACGGAGACAGAGGACGGGCACTCACAATGCACACAACCCCTCTGCATACATTGGGTGATGGCATGCAAAACAGGCCATGGGAGCCATGAGCATATACTGGTAGAATTGTGTGAATCAATTAGTGCATGTAGAAGTGATCCAAAGCAACAGTTGGAGGCAAGCCATGGTGGAACATCATGTTCTTGATCAGAAAACATGACTGACACATACATTCTCGCCTACATACAGGTGATGCAGGCTATCCCCTGAAGAGGTGGCTCCTTACACCAGTCCGGAACCCGCAGAACCAGCACGAGGAGGACTTCAACTGTGCACATACACGTACTCGTGTGGTCATAGAGCAGACATTCGGCCTATTGAAGGCACGGTTCCGAAGCCTCAGCAGGTCTGGTGGGGCACTCCTGTATGGCCATGAGAAGGTGGCAAAGATCGTCATGGCATGTGTCATGCTACACAATATGTGCGTCAGACGGAATGTGCCCCTGCCCCCTGACGCAGAACTGCAACCACCTGACGATGAGGATGAGGAGGGTGCAGATGGGGCGGCACCCCATGGAGGAGGCGATGCACAGGAGGGGCGTGTAATGCGCCAAAGCATCATCGACCACTGCTTCTAGCACACACGGCTGGTGTGTATCACATGGTGACTGCACTTGGGGCACTGTGTGGCTCTGGGACATGCACACTGTGGACTGTACACCAATAAAGCACACATACGCAATGAAAATGTCCACACAATTCTTTTTCGGAAAGAAAAAAGTGTATTCAAACTATGAAACGTCGTGACACACCCCCTCCCACCTCCCCCCTACACACCCCAACACACCCCCCCACCTCCCCCCTGCACACCCCAACACCCCCCACCTCCCTCCTGCACACCCCAACACACCCCCCACCTCCCCCCTGCACACCCCAACACCCCCCCACCTCACCCCTGCACACCCCAACACACCCCCCCCACCTCCCCCCTGCACACCCCAACACACCCCCCACCTCCCCCCTGCACACCCCAACACACCCCATGTAGGTGTCGACAGATGCCTGTGACAGTGGCCACAGGCTGTTACAAGCCCCCTCTCCCGGCCCCCGGGGCACCCCTGGCTGTGGAGCGCAGGTTACGTCCGGAACGTCGCACGGGGCTGCTCTGTGCAGAACTGGCAGTGGAGGATGTCCCTGCCTGCCCCCGTGCATGCACGTCCTGTAGGGTGTGGGTGTGCTCAGTGAGCGCACGACGCAAGCCAGCAAGTTCAGCACAGATGTCCCTGGACATGGCCTGCATGGCATCCCTCAGGGTGGCAGTGCTCTGCGCTACTTCTGCCCTTAGGGTCTCCGTGGACTGTTCAATGGTTGCCTAGCCCCCACACATTCCGCAGCATGCTCAGTCAGCATCGTGGACAGTTGTTGCTGCCGTTCTGTGATGTCCTCGAGGGACTGCTGCCCCTGCTGGCCCATGGCCAGTGCTGGTGGTGTGATGGAGGGGCTGCTCCCCTCCTGTGGAGTGAGGACTGGGCATGGGGTGGAAGGCCACTCCTCTACCTCTGTATGCCCCTGTGTGTGATCCTCATGGGGGCTGGCGTCTGAGAAACAGGGGGAATGTAGTAGGTCAGTGGGGCTTCTGACCTCGTGCTCCATGTCCGAGTCTGAACATGCAGCTATTGCAGCTGTCTCACCGATGTTGCTGCTGGCCGCTGACCCGGTGCCTTCTGTGGCAGACAATGTCGGTAGAGGTGGAGCAGCTGCTGCTGGCCTGCTGCCTACAGGGGTGCTTGCCGGTGGGACGTCCGGTATGCTCGCAGTGGGTCCTGCTTGTTGTGGGGTCTGCCTCACTGCAGCTGAGGTTGAGGGTGCGGGGACGGTATTGATGGCCTTCTTGGCTCTCTTCGTCGCAGGGGTGTCCTGGTCCTCGGGGTGTGAATCTGTGCCTGTGGTGGAGCAAAGGAGGGAGGGCGTTATTGATGGGTCTGCGGACTTTGGAATGACAATGATTGACATTATTCTGGTCAGTAGATGAGGCAGATTTCAGGCAGGGCCATGCAGGTTGTCTCCTTTTAGTGTGGAATGTGGATGCAGGTATGCGGGTGCCAGCAGTGTATACAGGGTGGTGCGCGCATGTGGCTATGGGCAGTGTTGAAATGTGTTGCATTTACACTGTAGGGCAACCTTGTGCTACAAATGAATGGACTGCAGTGACTATGGCATGTCTTGTTTGAGGCACCTACCTTCATCGCCTGATGTCGGAGCTCCCCTTTCCATCCCTCCAACGCCTTCAATGGATTCCATGCCAATCGTGGTTGCACAGATCTCCTCCCACGGTTGGAGTTTTAGTGGGGATTCCGACCCTCCACCGGTACCCAGGGCAAGGTTGCGGTTTGCAGAGATGACGGCTCTGACCCGTATGCGTAGGTCATCCCAGCGCTTCCTGCACTGCTGTGGGGTGCGGGGTACGGTCCCCACCGCGCTGATGCGCTCGGCCACCAGGGCCCAGATGGCCTTCTTCTTCGCTATCGCTGTCCTGGTCATTTCCGGGGAGAAAACAACACCTGTGTTGTCTTGCAGGGTCTCCGCAAGCATGCAGAGTTCCTCCCGGCTGAATCTCTCCTGGCGCTGGCGGTCACATGCCTTCTTTACAACTTTTGGCATTTTCGGGTACTTGGATGGGTGGCTGATTGGTTGGGACAGGTGTCAGGGTTGGGTCTGGTGTTGTTCGGTAGGATGGCAATGGATTGTGTTTTTAAAGATGGCCGACGTGCTGTTTCCCGTTCCGGCGCGATGACGTTATTTCTGGTTCAGCTTTTTACGGCCACCGCAAATTACGGCCACCGCAAATTACGGTGACCGCTAATTACGGTGGCGGAAGTGCACCTTGCTCGCTTTACGATGCTGGTAGGGGCCTTTTCCGCCATGGCGTTAATTGCATTACCGCCATGGCGTAATGCTCGTGCGCGATGGCTCGTAATGTGGCGCTCTTTACGCCATCGGCCCACGGCGTAAACGCTCATTACGCCATGGCGGTAATGACGGAACATTACAGCCTGGGTCGTAATGAGGCCCAAGGTCTTAGTTCACAACCCCAACAAGTGGCCTGGAGGCAAGTTACATATTAATTGCACACAGTGGCCAAGACGGCCATGTTGTATTTCGGAATGACATCGTCCACCATTTTAACTCACAGAGTCACTTTACAGAGATTACCTAAAATGGCGGATTGACCTAAAATGGCGGCTTACATTGATTCTAAGGTCAGGACCTTGCAACACGGATTTCTTCGCAAGTGGCTTATAAGCAGCTTGGCGTAGGCCAATATACATATATTCATTGCAATAGGAGGCACGATATAATTTCCAGTTTGACAGGCGGAGGAGGATGAGAGTGATGACAAACTACCAATTGCACATCGCTGTGATGGCATGGATGCCGTGTTCCATGAGAGAAACGTATTCACCAATAGTTCTGATCACTTCACACACACACGTAGCACAGGCCAGCTAGCACACTGGGCACTGACCAGCAAATAAATCATTCACTTACACTGAAAAAAGCAATGTCCCGTCATGATTTCTATGCAACACCAACTGTAATTTGTGCAATGATAATATTTACAAATGTGGAACAAAATAACTGGCAATACTTTCCCTTCCCACTCCCCAACTATCCCTCCTCACTCCCCCTCCCCAACTATCCCTCCCAACTCCCACCTGCCAAACTGTCTCTATGCAACTCCTGTCATGTTCTGCAAGGATGACTTGCACAAGTCACAGATAGGACACATTTGTGTCCATGGCCCATTTTTGTTCCCTTTTCAGGTCAGGCATGCGGCTGTGTGCTGATCGGCAGCTGCATTGAATGTGACTTGGGCTGCTCCGCACCAAACTAACAGGCGTTGTACTGGTGGATGGTGCATGGGGGAGTGCCATGGGCCGTCGGTCTAGGAAGACCTGGAGGAACATGGCCATTGCCTTGGCTATAGATTACATTACACTGTTCCCCTCCCGTACCCTCCTGGACATCTGTACTATAGCACCTGAACAATGGCCAAGTGCACAGGCATTACAATGTTGACTAGCCTGGACACTCTCACACATCAGCTGCACCTCCTGGAGGTGCTGCTGCACCAGGGCTGTCAAAGCTTCCTGGTGTTGTTCCATGTGGCTGAGTCTACCATCAATTTCACTCAAACTGGGAAGGGTGGGTGTTGAGAGCTAATTGGGACCATGGGGCTGAATAGCAAGGGCTCATCTGTGCTGTGGCTGGTGGTCTCCCCCATGTCCACTGCACCAACATCACCTATGTCCTCTACAATGCACTCATGTGCAGATGCTTGTGGCTGCGGTGGTGGTGGTGGTGGTGGTACTACTGTAGCTACAGATGCCGGGGTGGGTGCAGCTTGTGGGACCATTGGTGGCTGAATGTGTTGAACCTGTGGGACCAGTGGTGGCTAGATGGGTTCAGCCGATGGGACCAGTGGTGGCTGAATGGGTTGAGCCGGTGGGACCAGTGATGGCTGAATGGGTCAAGCCTGTGGAACTGGTGGTGGCTCGACAGGTGCATCTGGGGTCGCAATGGTAATTGTCCCTGTTGAGGCTGTGGAGTCCTGGATGGAGGAGGTGGTGGTGGTGGTCTGTTGGGTCCAGTGGCATCGACGGCTGGTGCCCCTTGAGGTGCTTGGTTGGGCCTCTTCATTGTCAGATGATGTGCCTGAGGGAGTCAGAAAGGCAGGTTGTCAGTGAAGAGTGCGGATTGATGAGGCAGAGATTCATGCATTATCTTGAATGTGCCTGTGCTGTGTCAGGGACATGGCCGGGACATGGCATGGTGCACACATGCTTGTGTCATACGCACTTTGCAGGTGGATGTGTGATGTCCGTACATGGTAGGGTGGTGTGCCGGAGATACTGTTGTGGTGTACTGACAATTGCTGGATAAGGTTGTAGGGGTGTGGCCTGCATGCTGTGTGATGTTGGGTTGGGGAGGGGTGTGCCATTGATGGGGTCCACATGTGCCTTCTGCCTGTAGCACTTAAAGGGACAGGTGGCAATTTCTGCTCATGGGTCGGGCTGGCTACCTGGGAAGGGGGAGTCACATATTTCCTATGTGTGTGACGCTTGTCATTTGTGAGTGGTGAAGGGGCTTAGCCCTGATGTGACTTAGTGCCAGGTGAAGCATGGCGGGCACACGCAAATTTAGCTGTGGCAGCTGGATGTGTGTGTCTGAGTGGCAGCAGAAGCATGTTCCGTTGGCAGTACAGGGTGCCTGTGCTGTGTTCTAGGTGTATTAGTGGTATGAGTGATGTTTTGGGGGAGGGTGTATGTCGTTGTGTGCACCCAGGTTGCAGGTCTCTTGGGGTGGGGTTGGGGGGACAGGCAGGGCTTCATTGGTGTTGTGCACGATGCACTTGACATTCATGTCATATGTTGCTGCAAGCAGTGGGTGCAGGGTGGACAGGGAGGCTGATGTTACATTGGGGTTGCTTGTACTCACCAGCCTCTTCAGGTGTCCTGGTTCCGGCCTATGCAGCACTGACCCCTTCTGTCGCCTTGAGGTGCAGCACACTGCTGCATGTCTCCTCCCATGGCAGCAGGTGGATTGGGGATGCGCTCCTGCCACCTGTAGCCATGCCCTGTCTAAGCTGGGCAGAGAGGAAGTTGTCCACCCTCAAGCACAGGTGGTCCCACCACTTGTTGCAGTTTTGCACAGTGCAGGGGTATGTTCCAATGGCTGAGACTTCCTGTGAAACCTCCTCACAGATGGACTTCTTCGGCAGCTGGGCCAGCCTGCGCTGGTCATTTGCAAATAGCTCATCAGCATGCTGGACTATGGTGTCCGACAACATGTTAAGCTCCGCCTCACTGAAGCGTAGCTTTTGCCTCCAGGTCTCACAGACTCTTGATGCCATGTTAAGGGTGTGATTAGGATTGCAATGGATTGCTTTTTAGTAATGGCTGTCGGACGATTTTCTGTTCCAGTGAACACTGTATTTCCGGTAACTATGTTTGCAGACCCATTGTTACTAATGCCGGTGGCCCGGGAACCGTGCTGCCAGATTCGGAGTCACCGGCACCGAGGACGACAGTGTTGCCATTTTGGGAGGGTTTTGTTGCTATTTCTGGCATGCCAGCGTTTCTGGCATGCTGGAATGTACGTGCATGCCAACATGGAATCAGCCAGAGTTTCCGGCATTATGGGTTGCCGGACGCGGTGGCACCAGCATGCCCAAAAATCAAATTTCTTACCGGCAACCTTGTAATGAGGTCCAATGTCACTTTACTTCTGAGATTATATATTTTGAATACAAAAGCAAAATTACAGAGTTATTATTAATCACTACAGGGAAGAAAAACCTGAAAGAGAAAACCTGCCACATAGAAATTGCAGATAGATTCAATAGGACCAATTTGCAAAGAGGTTACTCTGAGTAACTTTTACTTACTTAACTTCCCCTATAGTGGCTTATGCTATTCACAAAAGAAGTTACAAAGAGTATCTCTGACATTTACCTGACTTACTACCCATAAATCATGAGTAACCCATAGGTACCATAGTAACTTCTTTTGTAAATAGCAAAGCAGTCTTCAGGCGTATGTAAAGGGTAAATCAAAGTTATTAATTTCAAGTGGCAGTCTGGCATGTGATATCTGCAGGAGTCAACCTATTTATGGAATGTGCTTGTGATTTGTACTAAAATCACCAAGATGAAGCTTCAGGAATGTCGAACTAAACTTCCATTAGAGAGAGAGACAGGAGAGAGGGCAAAGAGAGAGAGAGAGAGAGAGGGAGAGAGAGTGAGAGAGAGAGGGGGGAGAGAGAGAGAAAGAGAGAGAGGGGGAGAGAGAGAGGGAGGGAGAGAGGGAGAGGGAGGGGAAAGGGGAGGGGGAGAGAGAACACTTGCATGCATGATAAATCCATGCATTGCTGACTCAAATGTTTATCCTTGCAATGTTGATACATTGAATAGCATCACATACATAACAGCAACACCTTTTATTTACAACACAACAAGATGACATTTCATATAAAAATCATTAATTAGGAGTATTGTTTTGGTCCTATCACAAGATCTACCACTTATATATGAGTCTCCATTTGTGATTAGATTTCACCAGAAAGTTGTATTCATATTCTCTTCGGATGGGATGTGCTTCAGGATGACATGAAGGGAAGATCACTCTTCAACCTCAATTTCTGGCCCCTTTGGCCCCTTGAACCGTTCCCTGTGGTTGGAGTCCCTGTCCGAGTCTGCAGATGTGGATTTGAATGATAGAGGATCTGTGATTAGTTAGTGTTAATGGGTTCCACTGCATTAGTTACAACAGGTGAGTACTCTACAAATTATATAAGGGTGATGATACTCTTTGCCTGTAATATCCCTTCCCAATGACTCCAGATTGGGTTCTGAACATATGTGAGATGTGTGCTGGACATGATAATTGGTTTGTGTGAATTAAGAATAAACTAATCATTTTGCATTTTCTATTGCTATTCATGACAGATTCCTTTGATAGTAAGCACTTTAAAATGGGTGTTAGTATTACGAAGCTCAATGGATGTACTCCATTCCAGGACCATGGAAGGATGAAGGCTGTAGTTGACCCTGCCAGGAATAAAACCTGTGAATGTGGTTTGCAGACAAACGCTGGTGCAAGTACTGAACTGACTAAGCAATAACACCAGGGGAAGAGTCTAGTACATGCTACAAAATGTGAAATGTTTCTCATCAGTAATGTTAAAATGGATTTCCCAACTAAGCTTTGTTGGGAGGATTTGGGGAATTCATCCTATTTTGGTGAATTGGGAAGACACTGAGAGGTTATCCAACGACAATCAAAGTGAGGTAGCTGAGCGCTCAAGGCTGATTCCCAGTAAGAGAGCAAGAGTGGTCGAGGGCTACAATGAGTCCATACAGGACAACACCAATAATTCAAGTTAGACAGGTAAGTATATAAAGAAAATTATGTATTAGGCCTTTAGTTTACACACTTATTACATACAAATCAAAGGTAAATATTGTCACCCAAAATCGTATAAAATATAAATACACATCCACCCTTAGGAGAAATAGAATTGCACATGAATTAATTACCAATGCAATATAGGTGAGTAGTTAGATGCATAGGATTAGACAGAACATTTCAGAAGCAACACAAACAGCTTCCCAACTTCTTATAAAGTCTAACCCTAAGATGGCTTGGGGCCATGTTCCCAAAAGTCACCAGCTCCAAAGCATATACTTCTTCAGCAAAGTTCTTATAGGAATAGTAGTGCCAGTGGTTATGATTAATAAGATTTCCAAAGTTAGATAAAAGTTCAGGTAATGTCTCAACTCAATCAAACACCCTAGTATAGGACTAAGGAAGGATCCTTTCCCAGGTTTCACCACCAAAGGTCAGGTAAGTGTGAGTTTGTTCTTTTTTTATTATTTCAATTGGTTTAATCAAACCTTTACAATTAAGAAAAGAGGTAGAACCAAAAACTCTATTTACAGTGAACAAAATAAGCACAAGGGAAAAAGAAAATAACCATTCTTAATACAATATTAATAAATTAGAAGAAAAAGGTAAACAAAGAAATATTCCGAGAATGTGTTAAAAAAAAAAAAAAAGATAATAGCAATCAAGCAGTCAAATTACTAAAAACCTTAAAAGAAGCAAACATACTTCCAACTCCCTATCAAGTGTTCATTACACTTCATTTATGAGTCATATACATTTTACACAACAAACATACGCTTCAGCATTGGTGAAAGGTCTAATAAAGAGGACAAGCAGAGATAATTAGCCAACTGGATCACCCATGTGGACCTTGGTCATTGTCATATCATACCCCATCTTGATACTCTTTAGAAAACCTGCAAGTACCAGCCCTTCCCGGACATTTTGAATGTTCAGACAATGTTTCCAAATTGAATCCATGAAGTAGCATTCCCAGTAGATCTTCAGTCCATCTGAGAATACTTTCTTTACATCATTCAAGGCCTCACTTTCTAAAATGAGGTGTTTCACAGATTCCTTAGTCATTTCACAGAACCTGCATTTACTATCTTTCGGCATTATTTGCTTCCTTCTGGCTAGCACATCCTTTGTCGGCAGGATGTTTCATCTTAGTCTCAGCAAAATCCCACCTTAAAACTGGCTAGGGAACAAGAGAAGGATTTTAGAGGGGGATCCTCGTTCCTTGTGTTCATGAGCCAGGTTGCTCATTGAGCTATATGTGTGAAAAAGTTATATCATTCGGGTCCAATCGAAGTCCAACAAGCGTTTTTTGGTTAACATAGGATTGTGTAGTGTCTTGGCTGTGCTTTACGTAGCACGTGAATCCTGCACAGCTCGAATGTACTGCACGAGGGACTGACCAGAATGAGTAAAGAAGGATCCCATGTTGGAATGTGGCAGAGCGATGGTTGGAAGAGAGAAGGAGAGAAGAGACCTGCAGTTCATGTCCCCTTTTACATAGATATAATAACTTTATAAAACAGTGTAGTAAAAATAAATAATATATGTATAAACATACATTTAATCTCCCAATTATTGCCACCGTCACTTCAATGGCGATGAGGATTCCAGGATCCATATGTGGCTGTTGCGATGGATATCCGGCCGCAGAGGAGGTAGGAGTACTGCTGCCGAATAACTGTCCTTCCGTCAGCTTCCTGAGAAGGTTTCCGCTGCGGCCGCAGCTGTGGAATAATCAATAAATTTGATTTGAAGAATAAAAAAATAAAACGATTTCCCTGTCCGGCTCTACTGTTAGCTGACCTACGGTGGCACATCCGTCCGTCCAGGACTCTCGAGTACTGATTGGCCGCTGATCTAGAAGGTAGCCAGGGACTGATTGGCTGCTGATCAGGAAGTGTCCGGGCCATGCCACCTGTTGGGTGATGACATTACAGAATAGAGTAAAGGATGTATCGCTAAAGTCATCTGTCAACATGATACAACTTGAACAGGATGAAGAAATAAATGCGATAAGGAGTGCCAGGAATGATCACCATACCGCAATAGAATGTTGAATCTCAACAATTCGGGGCACAGGGAACCCGGAAGTATGCAGGAGCCGTGCAGTGGTGAAAGGTCCAGACAGACTGGAGTTTAGAAGAACTGATAGATCCGAATCAAACAGAGTATCCACATTTGGAGAAGAACATCAAAACAAGGGCAAATTTCCCAGAGTGAAAGAGGAAGGACCAGAAAAAGAGGATGTTATAGATGAGGCAGTCCATCTCATTGGGCGAATAATAAGGCATGTCCAGCCCTAAAAAATATCTGCAGGAGATGTGGAGGAAAAGGACATTTAGCGAAATGTTGTAGGACCAATCAAAATGATGAACGTACCTCTAATTGGATTGGAGATGATGATGAAGATGAAGAATGTGTGTTTATGGTTTCCGTTGAACACATGCAAATTGAAAGCCCCAGGGCAAAGATTGTGGTGAATGGTTCTCCTGCAATAATGATGGTGGATTCAGGTGCCAAATATACTCTTATTCCAGAGGAAATGTGGAGAAAGTGTGGACCGGAATATCTGCGTGAAGTAGATGTGAAGCCCAAAGCCTATGGGGGAGCAAAGATAGACTTGATAGGTTGGTTTAAAGCCAAATTAGAATTTAAAGACAGACAGGCATGGATTGTATTTACGTTTCAAAGAGAGGAGAGATGGCTTTACTTAGCTGGACTCATCAGAAATTACTGAAAGTATGATTAGACCCTAATGCTGATGACACCGTATTTCAAGTTGAAGGGACCAACATTGCTAATATCCAGAAAATTAAGGATGAAGTATTCAGACGATGTAATTGGTTGTCTAAAGGGATTTTCACATCGCATAATACTCAAGTCTGGGTCTAAACCTATAGCTCAAAAACTCAGAAGTGTACCGTTGGCTCTTCGGACCGAAGTTAAAGTGGAACTACTCAAATTGGAAGTACAGGGTATAATAGAGAGAGTTGACGCTGCAGAGTGGGTATTGCCCATGGTCATAGTGAGGAAACCAACAGGTAAAGTGAGATTGTGCATCGATATGAGGGAGTTGAACAAATGCCTGGTTTCGGATTGGCACCCTTTACCTAACATTCAAGAATTAATCTTGACGTTAGGCTCTGCAAAAGTGTTCTCTACTTTGGATTTCATGGCTGCTTATCATCAAGTCAGACTACACGATGACTCCAAGCATCTTACTGCTTTCATTACACTGGAAGGTCTTTACCAATTTCAGAGGATGCCTTTTGGCCTGATATCAGCTGCTTCAGCCTTTTAGAGGGTTATGCAGAGAATAATGGGAGATGTGGAAGGAGTTCTTTCAAGATGATGTATTAGTTTACGCCCATGATCAGAAGGAACATAATTTGAGACTGAATAGAGTATTACAGATACTGCATCAGGCAGGGATGGTGTTGAGTAAGGTCAAATCTAAAATAGACAGGAAAGAAATTGAATATCTAGGACATATTATTTCTGGAGAAGGCATCAAATCGTAGAAAGATTTAGCAGACTCAATCAAATCTATGATTGTACCGAGTAGCAAGGAACAACTCAGAACTTTCCTTGGGATGGCAGAATATTATGCAAAATTCATAGAAAACTATTCATATCATACAGTGGAGTTGAGAAAACAGTTCAAAATGAACAAGAAATTTGTGTGGAATAAAAAGTGTGAATGGGAATTCTGCTTCATTAGAGATGCTCTTGCTAAAGCTCCAGTCCTTCAAAGCTTTGTAAGAGGAAGGAAAACTATAATCTCTACTGATGCGAGTGATGTGGGATTTGGTGCGTCTTTGTCTCAATACCATGATGGGCAAGAATTTGTAATTGCTTTTGCGTCCAGACTTTTAAAAGGAGCAGAAAATAACTATGCCACTATCGAGAAGGAAGCTCTGGCAATAAATTGGGCCACAGAGAAATTTCCAGAATTTCAAATCAAACCATTTCTGAGCAAGACTGGAAGGATGAAATGGTGAAAGATGAGACATTAATGGAAGTCGTGAGAAATGTTGAGGAAGGAAGATGGAGGAAGAACAAGGTATTCTGTTTAGAAGTTAAAAAGTAAAGCTTTCTCGGGAAGAATTATATTTACAGAGTGGATATCTCATGAAGGGCGATAAGATGATACCTCCTACCAACCTGAGAGAAAGGATAATGCATCTAGGCCACGAAGGCCACCAAGGCATAGTTAAGATAAAAAGAAGAATCAGAAATACATATTGGTGGCCTGGATGCGATCGTCAGATAGAGGACCAGATCAAAAAGTGTATCATTTGCTTGAAAACCGATGAAGTATGCATGGGTACTAGTTATCCGATGGTGTTGAGACAGGTCCCTGAGAGTCTGTGGAGTAAGATTGCTATGGATGTTATTGGTCCTATTTGGAGTGATGGGTGTTCAACTTTCGGTTTGGTGGTGATTGACATGTTAACCAGATGGGTTGAAATCACTTTCTTGCCACAGGTTACTACACGGAAAGTTATTGAGTTCCTGGAAGAACTGTGTGAAAGGGAAGGATATCCCCAAGAAATTCTAACAGACAATGGTTCTCAGTTTAAATCCAAAGAATTAGAGAGATATTTGAGTGAGCGGTCCATTACTCATAAATGTTGTGCAATATACCATCCCCAAGCAAATAGCATCGTGGAGCGATGTAATAGAATAATCAAGGATGCCATAAAGCTGGCATGGGCAAATGGTAAAGAGTGGAAAAGAGCTGTTAAGGAGACTCTGTTAGCTCACAGATTTACTCCTCACAGTACTACGGGGGTTTCTCCCTTTGAGCTGAGTAGGGCTAGAAAGGCGAATACCAAGCTTTTCCCAGGCTGGATGAGTGCGGTGACAGGTAATGGAGTTAAACTGGATGGAGTGAAAGAGAGTATAGTCAATTGAATAATAGGAGATTGCATGACAGTAAGTACTTCAGGAAAAGACCCAAGCCACATGTTGGGTGTTTAGTGAGGATAAAACTGCCAGTGACATTGAGAAAAGATGGATGCCATTGGTCTATGCCTATTAGAGTGGTAGAGGTGTTTTCTCACGCTCTGAAAACCAAAGATGGCAGGATATGGAATAATGAAAGAGTGATGGTCTTGAGGGATGAATGTTTGGAGAGCAATGTCGATGGAAGATTTGAGACGAGTGGAGAGAGTGGTGCAAGGTATGATGGAAGAGGTAGAAGTGATGAGGATGAAGCGAGTGAGAATAGGAGAGATTGGTTGCCCTGCAGTGGTGTATCTTCCTTGGCAAACTATCCAGATATTTGTCGCGATGAGGCTAGGAAGAAATCCAGAGCCGGAAGAAGCTACAGACGACCAAGACATCTTTCATACTATGTGAATCAGCAAGTTTGATGTCGTTCCATATGGAAGGGGGATGTGTAGTGTCTTGGCTGTGCTTTACATAGCACGTGAATCCTGCACAGCTCTAGAGACCTGCACGAGGGACTGACCGGAAGGAGTAAAGAAGGATTCCATGTTGGAATGTGGCAGAGCGACGACGGTTGGAAGAGAGAAGGAGAGAAGAGACCTGCAGTTCATGTCCCTTTTTACATAGATATAATAACTTTATTAAACAGTGTAGTAAGAATAAATAATATATGTATAAACATACATTTAATCTCCCAATTATTGCCACCGTCACTTCAGATTGTCAATTAAAGTTACCAAATCAGAATTAATGGTTAGAAGGACATTTTCACAGTTTTGTTTGAATTGAAGGAGGAATGTATTACACTCAGTGTTAGCCCCTATCATCTCTTTTAGACTATTCAGCAAAGCGGACACAATTTTTGCATAGATTGTTAGCATTCTTCACTGCGCTCGAGCCCAGACTGATATATAGCCTAGCTCAAACCTAATGGCTGCTAATGGAACAGAGATTCCAGGAGCTTAGCTTTATGTGATAGAGTATCCCAAAGAGTTTTAAATCCTCTGTGTGCGCCGATGTGAAAGCCCAAATGCATCAGGCTGGTAGAGGTGCGCACCAACGTCCCTTCAATGTTCGAGCTCTTACGTGCCCCTTTGGAGAATGAGAGAATCTTTGTTTTGTTTGCATTAATAACAAGATCATTCTCTTTAGCGTATTTTGCAAAAGTGTCTAAAAGGCGCTGAAGGCCCACTTTCGTGCAGTCATACAATAAAAAATCATTAGCATATGCTAACCAAAGGATCTTATTATTACCCACTTGCAGTGCTGATAATCGCTCATTCCTCCAGCACTCTGCCACGTCTGACAAGTATTGATTTACTATCCCTGTCTGACCCCTCGTTTGCATTGCACTCTTTCAGACAGGTCTCCTTGTTGGCTAAGCCGCACCTGGATTCCACAGTCCTTATACACACCCTCAAGGAGTTTCAAGAGCCCCAAAGGTAGAACCCAGCATGCCAATAAACACCATACCTTGTTGCGATTAACAGAATCAAATGTGGCTGAGAGGTCCACTGAGGTGATAAATGTTGGTCCCTTTTCCTTGCTCTATGCATCCTCCTGTAAGCATTTGAGGGTGAGACCATTAAGATTAGTTGAATGAGCCCTACACAACCCCCTCTGGAATATACTAAGTGTGTGGTATTACATTTCTCAATCTAGTAGATGCGTTAATAGGAATGCCAACATTTTTTTACAATCTGCATCTGCCAAAGAGATGGGTCGATAATTCTTTGGGCTTGCCCTACTCCCGTACTGGTATTACGTGAGCATTGCTCCATGATACTGGATAACTACCTGTTTTAAGAATATCTTTAAACTCATAGAGCAAAAGATTTGCCCAAAGATTAGGGTCAGACTTAAAAGTAATACTTGTTAGGCCATTCTGGCCAGCCGCACATGATCTTTTAGATTTTTTTGATCAAACCCACTACTGTATTAATATCCAGAGGGGGTTCCCATATCTCAGATTCAACTTTTTCCAAAAAAGCTTGCTCATCCTCCACTTCTACGCTTTGATGGGGCCCAACCCTATTAGCAAAATATTCCAACCAATCTTGCTCCGCGATCGAGTTGAGAAGAGAGACAACGCAGTTGGGATCCTGACCATTCACCAGTGACCAGAACGAGCTGACTTGTGCTTTAAAACCCCCAGCATCACTTCAGAAGTGTGTGTTTAGGGCCATGGCTCTACACCCAATGTAATCCTATGGGGGGGAAGAGACACAGGTATGTTAACTTACCCAGAGTCTCCGATTCGTCCAGAGACCACTGAAGGTGTTTCGGAATCCATTGGGGACGCAATCTTCTGCACTTGATCCGTTAGAGGAAGGACTAGAGGTTGCTGGTTCAGATGTCACTTTAGGTGTCAGGATTGAGTTTTGATTGACTGGAGTACACAGGGATCAGTTCCAGAAAGCTTCCAATAGAAGACACGAACTAGAAAAAATGAAGACTTCTGTGGGGAAGACCACCTCATGACACCTTATGGGATTGAAGGATGAGTGTTGCAGTGGGAGTCACCATGGTCAGGTGGTGACAAGCGATCTTCAGGCAGCGAACATAGGAGCAGGCAATGAGGATTACCTTTGAGTGAGAAAATGCAGGAGTAGGTGACTTGTGGCACAGGCTGAAGATCTGCAAAGTTCCAAGTCTCCGCTAGGAATGGGGACAGCTACGGCGAGGTAGCACAGGAAAGAGCTGGTCAGTCCACCGGTTTGTCCAGGGACACTTCTGAAGGCTCGGGAGGAACAGATCCTTGAGCAGGGTTTGAGACTGGTTGTTTCCACTGGTCAAGGGTCGAAGCACCAATTAAGTCTTTTTTGAGATCATGACAGAGGAGCATAGCTTCACAGAGAACGCTGGAGTCTATGCTGGTCAGCTAAAGGAGTTGTCTTCTGGTCCTCAGCGGGCTGCTATTCTTTGTAGAAGTCTTGGTCCCAACGATGATCTCTCGAACAGTCACAGCAGTTCTTATTTTATCCAAGATTCAGGCTGTGACCAAGCCCAAGGCCACCAATGAGAATGATCTGCAACAATCAAATAGCCAGTGGCTATCAATCATGGAAAGCCACTGGTCACCACATATGCTCAGCAAGAGACTTTCACGCACCAAATATGTTTATTCGGGTTAGAAAGTCCCTTTCCCCTCCACTACCACACACACACACACAACACCCCCTAGCCTGCAAATGCCACAGCTATACCAAGGAAAGGGATTTCCAGAAAAGGCATTTCCTGACCTGGGAAAGGCAGGACGAAGGTCAAAGAATAATATGGACAAAAACTAGTAGAAAACCTTGTAGCACAACCATCTTAGATTGATATCCATCTTTAGTATAATTTGCAGTAATTACAAATGCGCACAAGTAAAAAAACACACAAAGGGTACAAACAGCACATCTGCCACCAGCTTGTATTAGGCACTACATGTCCTAACTGCACGTCACTGTAAGGTGATATGTGCAATTGTAACAATACAAGAATTCCTAAAGAGAGACATAAGGTCTCATTACAAGCTTTGCAGTATTCTGTTGGTAAATCTGCTGCAATACCACCAAACTCAATTACCATTTCTGCCACTTGGTTCTGTAGAGTTACCATGGGATTACAAGCACTGGTAATTCCCAATTTTTTAGTCCATGGTACCCCATGGGGACTTTTGGCAGTTATACTGCCAGTGGAATTACCATGTGGTAAATCCACTCGGTTTTGGAGTTAAAGTTGAGGATGCACCTCCAGCAATAAGCTAGAGGTGAGTCCACCAGTTTTGCAATGAAAAATCTGCGGTTTTACCGCATGGTAATTCCACCAGCGATAAATCTGCCAAAAATTATAATTTGGCATTGCAGGAAAAGTAGAGGTAACAGAATTACCGCTACTTTCTCCCCGCAGCGCCATGCTTGTAATGATGCACTGACAGTCTTAGGCACTAGTCAGTTTCCCCATAAGAATGAGCAAAACAGGCAAGGCAAGTAAAGCATAAGGCTTTACTAACCTCCAAAAAAAGTCAGGACAGGGATCAAAACATGCAAAGGAAAAGGCTGTCCCATAGAAATCTATGAAGGGAAAGGTGCACAAAGAAAATCTTTCCTAACAAGTATGTCATATAAACTTACTGAAGGTCACGCACTCCCCACCATTACAGTACCTGTCCATGGCTCAGTTAGGTCAGGGTAACATGGTATAATAAAGACACAGAAATAGCAGTTCAACTTTATTTTTTTATAATACAAGTTCGGGTCTCACCACGAGTTGAGCGGTATCCCGGAGGTAATAGTGCCGGGATACCGGCCAACGCTAATAGCGCTACCATAATACGGTCCAGCGCAATTTGCACCGGGTCATGAGTCGCAGGCCGACGGGGCCCAATGGGGTTTGTGAGCGCTATTATCGCTGGCGGTTATTGTGCTGGTGGTGATAATGCTGAAAATTGTCATTTTTACCTGCAACAAAAAGCTGGTGGTAAAAATGCCATTTTCAGCCCAACTCGTGATTTGACCAGTCCTTAAATGCAGTGGTAATTCCATTACCACTGCATTTGAGGGCTTAGGCTGAACTCGTGATAAGGCCTTAAGTCTTCTTGTGAATTGGGACAACGCAAAGTATGGTTTTAAAGAGGCCTTGAGTATTCTGTTTCCCTTTCACTAGAGGGCTTCAATTTGTAGTCTTAGGTTCGGCTTAGCGGGCTCCCACACTCTATTTCAAAGGCTTACTCAGTGTTCAGTTTAAGGAGATCCCACACCACTGTTCACCTTTGGTTACAATTACCATGTTAAAGGGGATTCGGCAGCTTCTTGGCTTGAGCCTCGGGTCAGGCTTAAGACTTTCCCCGATCCCTTTTATCTTGTAGTCACTTACCATGAGTCTCTGAGAAGCTTCCCATCTTTTCTTTCTTTTAGTTGTTGGTACAGTAGGGGTTTTCTCCCATGACTTTTCTAAAAACAGCTTTCAATGGGGCCCCCATCATTGCCCAGCTTCAGGGTCCTGACTCTGAGTCTCTTTATCAGCTCGCAATTTCCGTGTGGTTCCTTCCTCTCCTGGGTCCCACACCATTGGATCTTTCCTCCTTCCCCTGTGGGTGTGATCCCTAAAGATCTGTGTCTGACTCTTAAGCCCTGACTTGGAAGAGGATTGCCTTTTCAAACCTTCCTATAATATGTGGCTAGGCTCTTTCTAATTCCCTCTTGGTGTTCTTTAACCTGCTCCACCTGATGTTCTATATTCTGATCCTGATTTCCATCGCCGCTTGCCTTCTGATACCCTCAACCTTTCACTTCTTGCTTATCTGCTTTTTCACCTTCTGATGGCCCTTAATGTCATTCAAGTCTCTCTCCACCTCTTATGGATGTTCTTTTACCACCACCCGCAAGTCACACTGCACCTCTTCCTAATGTTCTACTAACTCCTCTAAATCAATCTCCCCCATCTCCTAATGTTCCTTTAGCGCATCATCCAAGTTTCACTTCATCCTCGCATGTTCCCCCAGCACCTTCTCTAAATCTCTCTTCTTTCTCCTGATATTCCTCTACGACCTCCAATAGGCCTCTCCCCTCCTGCTGTTCCTCAACCACCTCTTCTAAGTCTCCCCCAGCCTCTTCTTGATAATCCTGAATAACTTCCTGCAAGTCCCTCCACCTTCTGCTGATGCTCCTCTTCCATCTACTCTTAGTCCCTCTTCCTCTACCTCATCCTATTATTCCTCTATTACCTCCTACCATTCTCTCTCCAACTCCTCTTGCCTTATCAAAACTATACTTTCCTCTTGCCTTATCAAAACTATACTTTCCAATCTCCTCCTGCACACTACTTTCTCTGACTTCCGTCATTTACAAACCCGTCCATGACTCTTCAACCTTCTCCAAACACTTTTCCCACACTCCAAACCTTTTCCTCGGTTTGCAACCTGCACACTCCTGTTGCCAGATCCTACACCAAACACCAACAGCATCTGATTGAAATTCTGGTCTTTTACAGCTGTGTGTTCCTCCTCTGTGAGAGTCTGCAGCTGTGGATTTGACTGAGACAAGGGCTGTGATTGATTTGCGTTAATCAGTTCAGCTGCGTGTGTTTATTGGCCTCGG
Source organism: Ambystoma mexicanum (assembly GCF_040938575.1). Taxonomy (NCBI): domain Eukaryota; kingdom Metazoa; phylum Chordata; class Amphibia; order Caudata; family Ambystomatidae; genus Ambystoma; species Ambystoma mexicanum. The sequence goes on along the minus strand of NC_090940.1, from coordinate 239,880,262 downwards.
GCTGGACAAGTCTTCAGGAGGCTGACCAGCCATCTTAGAATTCAATTTCCATGTTGTACTGTCTTGGAGCTGGTGTTCATGCTCTCCATGAGGTGTCTCTTCAGGTGAGTGGCTTACATGCATTTTCATGTTTCATCTTTCCCTGCCTGAGTTCTCCATGGTTAACTATGGGTGGAGGTTTTGCTCTACTACTCCTGCATACTTAGGCTTTCCAGCCGTGTTCGTAGATGGAATGCAACAAAGAATTGTGGCCTATGTGTAATGTTTAGGCAGGTTCGCGAAGCGAATACATAGAGAAACTCCAATGTTGGGATGCACTCACTCGGGGAGTACCATGTGCAAATGGAGCAAGCCTCTGATGTTTAGGCACACTCGTGAAGCAAAGCCCATGGGAATTTGCAACATGCTTCTGACGCCCAATCGGTTCAGGATGATGGGGATTATGTGGAGGAGAATTCCCATATAGCTTTGTTGTTGGTTTCAATAGAGGTATTAACATTCAGATTTTCCAAAGCCTTCGATTGGCATCATATCGTTTACATCGACACATACTGGTCACATGTTAAAACACAAGGAACTAGAAGCAGGCCTGAGACAGCAAGAGATGCACAGGAATGCAATAGGAATCGCGTAAGGTCGATCGGTTCAAATGTTCTTGCACTATGACGCCAAATGCAATCAAAGCTTTTTTGAGTTTCCAAGCAGGTACACTTTCCCAAAGAAGAGCTTTCAAACCTAGAGTCTATGACAATCTGATCTGGAGCAGGCACTTAGTCAGATTTCCAGTGTCTTGAGATAGATTTGTGAAAGTTGACAGGAAGATATTGGAGATAAACAATTATTCATAAACATGTGATATATATATGGCATAGGAGATTTTCAGCCTCATCACGAGTTTGGCGGTAACCCTTAAAAGCGGTGGTAATGCTATTACCACTGCTTTTAAGATTAAGGGTCCGCCAAATCATGGTAATACCGCTGATGGTAGTTGCGCTGAAAATTCCCCATTGGGCCCAATCGGGAATGTGGAATTCCTGAATGGGACCAATGGGGAATTACAGTTCCCCCAAACCCACGATCCGGTGTTAATAGCGCCGGGGGGTTTGGTGGTAATGTTATTAGCCCCAGCGTTATTCCAGCGGTAATACCGCCCAACTCATGATGAGACCTTTTGTCTGGTATGCAGTCTGGTATGCAGTGTAAAAATCGCAGCAAACGTCACTTGGACAAAAAAATCGGTTTCAGTGCACTTTTAGCTATTTGCCCACAGACACTGGCTTGGTAGCACAACCGGTTGTACTGACTGAGTCTCAGTCCTTGAAATGGACTCTCGCCAAAACCCCGGGCACGTGTTACTCTCCACAATGTACATCAACTGCTTGTTTGCAGTGTCACCATACCAAGAGGTGTGTGAAACTAGGCAAATATGTCTGTTTGCTTTGCCTTGAGTTGCAAAAGCAAACCTTCAGAATAAAAATAGAACCGTGAAAGCACACACGGGACTTGTGCTATTTTCTTCTTGCTTGGTTGCAGGAGAGTAGGGAGAAAGTAGGTGGAAGGTAGATTTTAACTGAGTACAATATATTCTATCTAGTCTTTGGGATCATTTTTAATAAAGAGAAAATTGCACGCAGGTGACCGCCGTGTGCACAAAAGTGCACTGCAATTGTTGTTTACGCCATGAAGTGCAATACATGTATGCAAGTAAGGACTTATTTGGGTGTATGTTCAATATTTGTATTTTTGTATTGCAAAAAAATATAAATGCCACCCCCTGTATGCCTGGCAGACGAATAGGACATAAATTGCTGTGGAATCCACCAGCTTTTCGCAGGTGCTTCGATTGGATTCCAAAGGAATCCCTTGCATTTACAATATCATGATAATCCCTCCCTGGTGTAAATATATCCGAAGGTGGGGCAGCGGGGGCAAGTGGAAACAATAATTCCATTAATTGCCCTTACTCAAACACCCCAAATCGTTAACATTTCCTCCCGTACTAGAGCAGTTATAACACCATGCATAACGTATTTATGCACGTTTTGTTGCCCCTTTACCATGGACTTTTGCAAATCAGAGAGAACAGGACTAAGCTCTGGTTTCCTTAGGTGGGGGCACAATACGCCAGGGACAAGGATCAGCCCTTTGAAACTACTCAAATGGTGATTTGGCACAGTAAAAAAAAAAACGTAGGAACATAGCGACATAACAACCAAATATTTAGCAAAGGACTAACTACCACAAGTGAACACGTGTAAACTAAATTGCTATCACGACAGTATGTTGATGAAAGTGACTCCTGCTCTTCAAAGGAATGTGACGTAGTCCTTGTGGCGAAATAAAATAACAATTTTACATTATTTTTGCCTGGATTTTAGAACCGGGTTTGCCATATAACTCTGTTACACTTTGGCCTTTGCAAGGGTGTTTCAACTGTAAACATTGGCACTTTGTCCCTCAGGGAACTAAATTACCACCGTATTTAAATTAGCACCGTATTTTGGAGTTTTGTGTGTGTTTGCAGTGGGTTCGGAAGTCTTAGTCCATGACTTCGGAGAAAAAACCTATACTATTTGTGAAAAGAGTTTTATAAGGAATGTCTTTCCTTTACACCACATTTGTGTATCTTCATGTGTCAGTCCTCTATATAGTTCTGATATCCAATAACGAGAAGTTTTAGGTTTGCCCTGGGCTCCAAATTCAAATTCCTAACCATGCAACACAGTTCACTGTATTGTGTTTTCCCTAAAAGTAGAACATATCAATGTTACATGCCTTATACTGTGTTTGTAGATTTGAACACACATTTCGTTTGTATTGGATTTCACTGGTAATGTTTTTAAATTGAGTGTGAGTACTGGGTTTGATTGCTCAGGTTTTCAACGGTGCTTGATTGTTGTCCACTGTAACTTCTACACTTTAGTCAGTGAGATGCCATCCCATTTTGTTTTTTAAATACCAGTAATACTCAACTAGTGAAGGTCCCTAGGGGCTGCAGTTATTGGCTGGATGTTATACTGTCCTGCTGGACGTCTGTGCATGCTGTAGAATGTTGATTCGCGTGTGTGACTGACGGCTCAGGAGAATGTTAATGATTGGTGCACGAGCATTCTGCATGTGTCAGTTAGGAGTCTCAGCTGGAGTGTGGTCACTTCTGTAATATAGTCAAGAGTGACTGAGCTTTAAAGCAACTGCAAATATGAATAATAAAGCTACCTCATATTTTCTAATAAAGGGCTCACAGCGGTCTGTGTCTGGACTTCTATCGTTCCCCTTTGGTTATTACATTGATGACAAGTTATCAAATACTTCAAGAAACAAGTAAGGAAAGCTGTGGTGGAGGAACAGCAAAAGATAGCCACCCACTACCCACAAAAGTGTCATCCACCATCCACCAGCTGCATGTACGAAGAGCTAATAAATGGGAACAACTAGGACAATTGCTGAAGCAAAAGACTCCCATCCCCAAACCAGATGTGCAAGGGAAGAAGTAGAATGATGACGACACCCCAAGGAAGAGGTTTTGCAGCCAGAACTGTTCAACTCTTGGTAGCCAGGGTTCCACTTGAAGGAATCAGCAAGCGCATGACACATGGCTAGGCCGCCCATAACTGGTACAGCCAGCATTATGGGTCTTGCCTACGAGCTGGGTGCAGGTCCCCACCAGCGTGACTAAAAAGATAATTCACCTACATCTGGAAATGAAGATAGGGGCAGTTCACACTTATGCAGCAAAGAAGTGATACTAGGGTCTGCAGTGCTGGGTGACAGTGCCTCTGCGGCGCTGTTCAGAGGTGCTGTGGACTTCTCAAATGCTCGGCTTCCTGATAGCAAGACATTGAATATCGATACTATGGTGATGTATCGCATATCATCTTATGACTTGCATTTGCTCAGCCTGGAGTCCTGGGAAGTTGGAGAGCAGCCCCAACCTGTGGGAATTAATCTGGTCAGTTGAATGGCTGGGAGCTCTGTATCACCCGACATCCTACACCAAATGCTGATGATGTAAAATGCTTCCATACCTCACACAGCATTCATTGCTGCCTGTGCTCCTACCACATTAGTGGAGCACAGCACGCAAAGAAGTTCCTACAGCCAAGGGAATAAAGATGTATACTGTTTATTGGAACCCCTTCTGAGCAGAGACTTTTTTATGGGAGGGGAAAAAGGGGCACATGTCCCAGGCCTCGACCACAGGGGGCCCCCACATAGCTGCCTGATTGAAATCAGTCAGTGTCCATTTGTTTTACAAAACTAAAATAACCCATACCATGCATTGGGTACTGCTGAGCTGCCAAACGTGCAGCCAGGCTGTTGCTGACCAGTCCATTTGGTCATATCAATTAATCCTATAATGCTTATTGTGATCACTGTAGTAGCTTGTCAAGTCATTATAGCACAACTCCTGTAGTTTTCTCACCCTTCTGTGGGTTATATATATATAGATAATGCGCAATACCGAAAATTGAAATGCATATTGATATATTTGAGTGCCATGATTGCTCAGAAGATAGCTCAGTTTGTAAAGTACTGGTTACAGAGATTTGTGTTCATACGGAAAATCACAGTACTAAAGTCCAGCAAGGCCGACTGAGCCTTTCCTATGTCTGAGGTTGATAAACGTGCATGTATATGTACTTTTGTGATAGTAACACTTAACATGTGCTACACAGCAATCTAATTGCACCAGTTAGTGCCAGCTATAGAAAGTGACATATGATCCATCTGGTGCAGGTCTAGAGCTTTGTTCCTCCAATTGAGGGTTGTTAATATGGCAACCACTTCCCAATGAGGAACATAAAGTTTTAGCAGGGCTAGGTGATTAGGTTGTCAAATTCAAGACCATGCAACCAAAGTGTTGAGGCTCATATCCCGGCTTTTCCAGCGGAAGATTCATTGATCCTGGACAAATCATCTTATGCCACTGTATTGTGCTGTGCTGTCTCCTGTGAACAGGTATGCCTTCTCACTTATGGGTGGCGTTGTTTAGCCTAGTGCTTGATCATTCTTTTCATGTAGGTCATTTGAGTGCATAAAGTTCTTCATATTGGGTTAGTATGTGAATTTCATACTTTCCAAGTCAGTTCTTAAAACAATAAGATATTATTTTAGTTCATGAAAGCGAAAGACTCACAGATAATTGCACCTCCCTCTATGATAAGAACTGGGAAACAATGTGGTCAAGTACAGAAATTGCAGATTCGGCTCAAATCTCAGCTTCACCACTTAACCAACATGTGTGATCCTGGGCAACTCATTTAACCTTCTTTTTCCTAACTTGTCCTCATTTCCAGTCTGTAAACTGTTGAAAATTCCTGATTCTGTTCAAGGTGCAGTGAGCGTGGTAAACACCATGCTACATTGCGCCTTTTCTTGATGCGCAAGTACTGTCCTCATTCTCAGGCGGTCCTCGGCATCAGCGCAGAGGACAATACTGTTGTGTCACAAACAGTCTGCATTTCGTCTGTTTTTTTAATTAATGGGCGGATTGCACATTTTCTGCAGCAGTTTCATATAATTGCACAACATTCGCAATTTAACAAAAGCGATGCCCGAAACACCACTTTTTGCATTCCATTTATTTTTAAGTTTTCCGTAGCACTGTAGAACAATCCTCACCTCCCCATCCCTCCAACACCCTACAAAACAATAATCTGGTCATTATAGTAATGTTGCAGAGGTAATTTCAATTATGTACAAAATATCTACTTAAACCAGCACAATTAGGATCAGGCGTACTTGTGAGATTTTTTGTTTTTGTTGAGAAGCACTTAATCTGTTGGTTTACCCCTGTGCAAAGGCACATGTCTAGTTAGATGATTAAGGTAGGTTGTGACTGGTAGGGGGAGGGTGACCTTGCCTCTTTTCTCTGGTCACACTCCTCCGCAATAGCAAAAGTGCAATAAGCGGACCACCACCAAAGGAGGTAGTGTGTGTGTTTGACATTTTTACACTGTCACTAATGTGGAGCAGTAACACCAGAGTCCACATGCAAATGACCTGTTTATGGAACTGGTGATTGCCAGGTTGGATCTAAGCCAATGCTGGCAACAGGTGCATAGGTCCCTGAACTGGTGCATTGTGTGCTCCTTCAGTGAATTCCGAGACCATCAGAATAGGTGTTAATTACCAAACATGTTGTAAAACATAATATGACATTTTCAGCAATTTACACCTAGCCGAAAATCGGGAGTTCGATCTCTAAGAGCCATTAAGTTATATGGGTATGCTCTTCAATAAAAGTATCACTCATGGTTTTACTGGCTACAGTGTTGAATTGTATATAATAATCCTGACCATTGATATATTGCACACCACAAAGTCATTTGTTCTTTGCAGACTAATAGCAAAACGTCTTGAAAAACCATAGTTTCTCATTTATATCCACAATCTGTCTACATGGTTGGGCACTTTTACTTTTAATGAGACTGCCAACCTGAGGAGTCTCTCTATGCTGGGGTACGTGCGCCTTTTTCATACAGCTACTTATCTGTGCCCTGCATTTGAACTACACCTTTCTCGTTGCTGCTAGTTCTAAAAATGTTCCTGCACCTATGCTTGAACACATCTAACCTTGTCCTGGACTGAAAATGTTGCCCTTCTTATGCTGCTGGTTTATTATTCCGATTCCAGCTGGTCTGAAGAGGGTAAGGAAGACTGGTAGGGAGCCCAAATCATATTTTCATTGTTGCAGGACAAAATATCAAGCGGGAGGTTTTGATTTTGATGTGGGGGCGGCGGCCAGGTATTTTGTATCCCTTAATTTCTTTGGTTCAAAGTAGGGCCCCAAAGGAGTCTGTGTCCCGGGCCCCAATATTCCTTAAGATGGCCCTGCTTCTGAGGAAGTTCATTAAAACAAAATAAAGCGTGAGTAATCTAGTCTCCCCACTCTTCCTTTATTCCATTACCTTTACAAACCCTGGATAGCTACTGATTGAGAAGGTTAGACAATGATCCCCACTGCAACTAACTTAGGACTGTATGTTTGGTTTCGAGTGCACATCCTTTATCTTCCCGTGATTTTGCATCACATGAACAGCACAGAAGATTGAGGCAAAGCAGAACACTAGAACTGGCGATCAGCACTTGCACCCTCTCTGCTCATGGGAGGTGTGACACTGGCTGCGGTCATGCTTGTGGGGCTCTGGGAACCGCGTGATTTCCATAGACAATAAGGGTTTCATTTACCCTTTTTTTCTCTGTCATACATATATCGTTATACTCCATGGCATTAGGTATACAGGTATTGGGTATGCAGGGTCGCTGTTGTCTGTAAGTTGTGATTGATACCCCACCTTTTAATTTGCATAATTGGGAATCAGGTGAGGTTTTTCAGGGATTTAGGGTCACGGCGTGCCACATTTATTCAGGTCCTTGAGTCCATTAAATGGTTAAAAGTATTGCTAGGTGTCAACCTCCCTTAGGGTAGGTCTGAGGCAGTTGTCTCATCTATTAGCTGGTTGCAGGTTCTATGTTGAGACCTAATAAGATCCCTAGGCCAGGCATTGGTAGTCTGTATATGACAGGGTTAGTGCAGACAAACTTAGGGTGTGTATAATGAAGGTTTAAAAGAATGTGGACTTAAATGTGATTATATGTAAATGCAAATGAAAGTGAGAAAAATATACTTACTGAAGAGATTCAGGGCTTATACTCAGTGTACCGGCCTGGTATAGTTAGAGGGACCCATTTCTTTTATTATTTATACTTGCTGTCAGAATGGAGGATCGATACATGGCACACTCAAGCAGTATTTTACCTGCACACTAGCTTTCCAAAGCTTCAGAACATATTTTCGTAACCTTGATTGCCTTGCCAAGAGGATATTTATGTATCTACCAAAACTAGTTCAAATGACCAGTGATAAGAGAGTGTGTTCCTTAATTGAATAATGAATGCCCATCGGTGTTGATATCTCATTAAGATGGCAGGAATGACCTTGAAGAACAAGTCTTGCCTGTCACTTCATCAAAGATTGTTGTATTAATTGGAAGGAGTGAAATCCTCCCAGGTGAAGTCATAACATCTTCTTTCCCTGCATTCAAGTCTATGGGCCTCATTTCGAGTATGGCAGTAACCCTGCTGGGGCTTCCAGTGGCTTGCCACCAGACTCTTGACATTTTAGTGGCTCCTAGCTTGCCGGTGCCACCGGGACATTACAAGTTCCGTCGTACTGGCAAGCTAGGTGCCGGTAAATGTTAGTCCTCGTTCCTGTGGAGTCCCATAGGACTCCATGGGAATGGGTTGAGGGAAGCACCAGCACCGTTACTAACAGTGCTGGTGCTTCCGTGATCAGTCTGCCTGCCCACTGCCACCTCTCTAGCACCCTGCTCCTACTCCTTGGCTACCTTGCCCTCTACTCCATTCTTTCACACCCTCCCTCAGGCTCCTTCTACACTACCACGGAGAGTCAGTTGAAGCTTTTACTACCACTTTCTCTCCCCCTCCTGCACCTCTGGCTGACTCACATCCTGACACAGCCCTTTCCAAGCTCCACTCTTCTATCTCTGATACTCTTGATGTACTTGCCCCTGTCATGAGGATCCGCTTGAATCCTGAATCTAAGTGCAACACCTGGTACGACTCAGACCTCATCACCCCCAAATGCAAAAATAGGGTGGCTGAGAGGAAATGGCTGGCTTCCTGTGCATCCTCTGACAATCTGGCCTGCTGCCTACTCCAAAGCCAAAATCGCACCTACAACATTTTTTCCTCTCAACACCTTGCCTGCGAGGTGAATGGCTACATATGTCTTCAACACGCAACCCAGCAGCGCCGGCAGGCGTAAGCCGCCCACTTCCTAAGGCACATGACCCAAGGCTCTTGTCCCGAGCCTGTCGGAGCCGCGAGAAACGGAAACGGGAACCTTCTAGGTAACACTTTTTCCTTCGGTTGTGAGCTTTCACATTAAGCATAGTCTAAAACACTCTGATGGGGTATCATTGTCTGCTCGCCCTTCAAAGCTGATCTCCGGACATACGTACGGCTAACATAAAGTTCCTATTCGCTTTGTAGCCTCGTTTCAGCACAAACTACTGTGCGAGTGAATGCCACTATTTACACGTGCACATATTTACAGTCTCGTCTAGCCTGACAGTGTCTTTGTTTATAATACAGCATGCTTTAAGCTTACAGCCACATTAACGTCATTCACCCCCCCCCCCCCCATCTGTTATTATGTGGAGCCTCAATGCACGGCAGTGATCTGAAAAATTGATTAAGCTTATAACCATAGGTCTTCTGAAATCAAATGTCACTGAAACATGCGTTACGATTCATTAGTGCCTTGCATGCTAATAGAGCCACATATAGAATTGTTTAAAAACACCAATCTGCTTAACTTATCCGCTGTTGTATTGCTACCTGCCTCCCTGCTGTTACTGTACCCTATTATAATTCTTTTTGTGATCTATTATTATACTAGCCATGTAATGCGCTCATTGCTATTTTATACTGCGGCCCACCTCGTCTCCAGCTAACTGCGAACGGCCACTGTCCCAGAGAACAGAAACACAGCCCACTTATACTTATATCAAGATAATGCTTAGCAGTTACTTTAGTGATGGTTATTGACATCACACTTCTGTTACGTTTAGGATCACTGCCAACCGTCTATGTCACCTGGCCATCACCAACCTGTGACGTGCAGTGGATGAGATCAGGCAGGTTCAATAGCCCTTATGCGGTGTACTATCTCTGCCTTGCTATTCATCCTGTTTGCCCTGAGCCACATAAGTATGACTCCAACTAATATGAACCAATACTGTCTCATAGATGATTCAATACACTGTACGGAAGGTGCTTTCACCTCAGTGGGCAAAGGCCTCGCTAGGCTTGGTTGCCAGAGACACTTCCCACTCCCATGCCCCACCCCCTTCTTACCCAAAGCCTCCCGTTTCCTGCCTCTTCCAGTCCATATTTGCACTCAGAACAACTATAGCGGCATCGCCACACTGACTACCAAAACCAAGTTAATGGAGATTAATTTAACCTTGCAGTGTAATACTGCCCACACATCTGCATACCCACCATGTACACCACCCAGTCCCAGGTGTTAGGCGGAAACCTGTGCAGTTCCCTCTGGGACCACTGCAAAAGATTTAGGACTACAGGTGCTTGGCAGTAAACCCACTTGGTAGCAGTCTGTACACACAGATTCACTTGGCAGCTGTGGCTGAGCAGTCAGACTTCCCTCAAGAAGAGTTAAGCAGTATGTGGAGTAAACAATATAGGGCAATTCTTCACAGTAAGACAAGCAAACACGCAACGAGGCTCAGTGTAAAGATATTAAGGTATTTATTTATAACGAAACATCTAGCGAAAACACTATGGCACTATCACGGCAAACAAATCAAATACAATTACTCTACGAAGAAGAAACGATCAATCCCCCTAACAATATTTCGACAAGTCTAGGTTCTACCGGCACCACTTATTTGCAGACAGAGGTGTATGCCTCAACCTAGATGGCACTCTGATATTAGTTAGGACGGGAGAGAAAAATCAGCAGGTTACAAAATCAACACAGTTCAATACTTCACGGGAAAAATGCAAGGCAAGAAGGCAAGAACCAGAATAGATCATAAGGTTCAGAGGCCAGGCCCACTCGGAGAGAGGCAAGGCGATACGTCCCAAAAGTCTCTTGTGGAAAAGCGTTCGAGTCTTTGTAGCAAATTGTTATCGGCAGATTGAACTAGTTCCGAACAATACGTGAGAAAGCTTGGAGGCGACCCAACGGAGAGGATTAAGACACCTCACTCGAACCGATCGAAAGGGAAGCCAGGCGGACACGGTAGCTTGTTGTGGAGGGCAGCTCCTGCGGGGGCAGTTGTTCCTGGTGATGAATGCATGTCGGGTCTTTGCCAAGAGTAGAGATGATCTCGTCGTCGAAGAAAAGTGAAGTCCGGTGCACCACCAGGGAAGAGACCAGCCGCGGAGTTCTCCGTCACAAGGCACCACCTTTTTGTCGCGGTACAGGGGTAGTGGCTATCCGGTTGCCGAGGTGCTCTGCACGGGCAATTCGACCACTGCGTCCTGAGGCGAATAAAGAGCAAAGGGGACTGGTTGTTCCCACCAGTCAGGGGAAGAGACTCTCCGGCAGGGAGATCTCCTCTGTCGTCGGGAAGTGGTGGGTCGGTTCCGCAGGGCTCCACCGGAGGTGTCCTCATGCAGGTCGGCTCAGCGTTACCCTCGTCGGATTCTTAGGTCCTGTGGCGACTTCTGAAGATCCAGTCCCAAAAGCCCTGCTTTTATGCAGAAAACCCCCATTCATTCAGCCTAGCTGTCAATCAACACATGCTAAGTGGTGAGCTGGGAGGCTCACCCCTTGGGCCAATCACTCCAGAGTGCGACCGGAGTTGGCAAGGCAACTCGGTCCAGGGTGCCTAAACCCCCTCCCACACCCCTGTGGTAACCCAGACAGAATGGCACCACTTTAGAGGGTCTCTGTACAGAGTCCCGCCAAAAGTGGAACAAAGGGCTCAACCTTTGGTTTAGGAGTCACAGAGACGAACACAGACGCCATTTTAAAAACCGAGTTCTGGCAGAAAATACCATCCGATAGACTTATTTAAGATAAGTAGACCAGTGGTATTTTAGAGATTAACGAGAAAAAGTATCAATCTCCAACAATGGGACAAATCCCATAGGGTTATGTTTGGGGTCGAACATAACAAGTAGTTTCCACTGCCACCAGCCAAAACTCGACGAGGGGGGACGGGACAGTGCCCCCTCGAATAACAGATCCAGGAGTAATCGAATTACCCCTACTATTACGTCCACAATAAGATGGTTTGTACTAGTTCTGTTAGTAAATTTAGGTCTAGTAAAGCCAATGGTGACTTTACATGCCTGGGGAGACAGTAGTCAGTCCCCGGGTATGGAGTCTATGGTGGGGGTCCGCTAGGACGCCCCAGTGCTACGGCACGTAGGGTGCGGTGTAACACACATAGAAAAACATATGAGACCCTATGGAGTAAAAGACCCCATAGCCCATCGAACATATTGACATTCCAAGGAATTACACACATACATGTCCAAGAGTGGGAGAAAAAGAGTCTCACTCTTGGCAGGATGGAAAAAAACAAACTCCAGAAATCCAGCAAAGCTGCTGGGGGACTCATTAGGTTAGGAAATTCAGCCTAAACAGAGAATTCTCCCTAACACCAGGCTAGCATCACATCTCTCTATTATGACGTGCCCTGTTTTAGGCATTGAAAGATTAATTGGATTAGCAACAAGAACCTCCCACCACCACCTTGCCAGTTTCACTATGAAGTATACTCATCACATACAACTGCAGAATCCACCAACAACCACTCCTATAAATAAGCGTATTGCTGCCAACCTCTCACATCCTCTTACCAAACTCACACCTCAACATAGCCCATGAACCAAACTTTGCACACCACTTAGACCCTCCCAGTCCCAGGAAATAGCCCAACCCACCTTTTTCTGTAGAGCCCCCTCCCAGCCTTAAAGGTGCATTCCTAAATGTACGTTCACTTGGAGCCCATGCCATCGAGACACATGACCTAATTATTGAGCAACAATTGGACTTGCTAGTCATTACTGAAACCTGGCTGCATCAAGCCCCAGGCCCCCACTAGCGTTGGCAAACCTGCCTGGATATACCATCCTTAGGGCGAACCGACTAAATGTTTTGGGTGGTGGTGTGGCTATTATTGCCAAAACTAACCTTCAATTTAGATCTTGCCCACTTGACCCAATATGAAGTTATGAACCACTCCTTGCCAAAATTACAACAGACCCTAAAACCACGACCAACATCTTTGTCATTTATAGAGCACCAAACATCAGCAACCATCCAGAATCGGATAGCCCACTGCTCATCACTCCGCACATCAAGCCTAATACCAAATTCATAATTCCAGGTGATATACTAGACCACAAAGTGATTACTCTTCATGCTTCCCTAACGGGTAGGAATTTTACCCAATTAGTTAATTCACCCACACATGACAAGGGCAGGATATTAGATTGGATACTTAAATTAAATGTCCATATTTCTATAGAAACTATCACAGCAGTTGACCGGACTGACCACCAATTGATCAGCTTCAAATTAACCAGTTATGAGAAACTCATCCCCACCCTTACCATGCCAGAAACTATTGTAACAAGAAACATTTGAAACCTAACAGTAGATAACCTTACCCCTGTCCTGCTAGAGACCCACTCCACTAATGCACTTCCTAACTCGAATCCTGATAGCCTGGAAGACGCGTATCATCACTGTATCAAAACCACTATGGACCCCCAAGCCCCTCTCACCACCAAAATGCAGTGCCCATCAAAATGTTCTAATTTCTGGTTCAATGAGGAGCTTGTGCTACTTAGGAGAAACAAAAGATCTCTGGAACATATCCACAAAAAATATCTAACCATTGACTCAGCCAAAGCATTCCTGGATGCCAATAACATGTACAAATCAGCCATCATAGTGCATAAAGCGAACGCTATAGACACCTGAATAAGTATTGCCTCCTCGAATTGTAAAGGGCTCTTTAATATTCTTAGAGATCTGGAAAAACTCCTTCCCATCTAATATTCCGATCAAACCGAGTAAAGACTGGTGCACCACCATCCAAAATGCTCTGGCATCAAAAATAGTTACGCTCCAAGGAAAAATCTCTTCTAAAAGAAAGTTACTGGCTAATAAAAACTCACGACACCACTCAAAGACAGAATTATTGATAACACAAGTTCACAATTGAAATTAATACCAGTTAGCTGAGAAAAAGTGCTAGCTACTATCTTGAAACTAAAACCATCTAATTGCAAAGGAGACTGCTTCCCTGCACAATTAGTCAAGCTGTGCGCTCCCACTCTCTCACCAATTATCATCAAATTTGGTAATGCCTCTTTCAGTACAAATGCTGTCCCATCCAGTATCAAAGAAGCATAGGTCACCCCTCTCCTCAGGAAAACCTGACAGTCCACACAAATTACCGCCCATTAACTGCTGTGTGTTCCCTTCCTGTTGAAAATCATTGACAAAATAGCCTATTCACAAATACAAACCCATCTTGAACAAAACCACCTCTTAGGAGCGAGACACTCTGGCTTCTGGCCTGACCATAGTACTGAAACCGCTTTATTGGACCTCAAAATCCAGATGGACTCTATAAGAGACGCTGGCAAACTTTGTTTCCTCCTCCTATTAGATTTGTCAGACGCCTTTGATTTGGTGGATCATGACAAACTCTATACTACCTTAGCAGACAACTTCCAATTCTCACAAGAAGGCACCCTTTGGGTCAAATAATTCCTTGCAGATCGCACATCCCGCATCACCAGTGGAAAGGAAGCAGCAAACCCCATCACAGTACCACTAGGAGTTCCGCAAGGTTCCTGCTGTCGCCAACCCTGTATAACACTTACACCAAACTGCTATTCTCAGAACTGGATGCCATGGGTGTCATCTACACAAACTTCACTGATGATACCCAGATCCTCACCCCCATCACAGGAAACTATGAGCATGATACAATCACCATCAATAAGATGTATGCCATAATTCAAAATTGGATGGCTATCACCAGCCTATGCCTCAATGTTGAAAAGACGGAGATCCTCCTTGTGGGCTCCCCAGCAAAAATGAATGCCCTCCACACTGACTTTGCATCTATTGCCATTGATGGGATTAGTGTCTAGTCAAAGGATCGAATCGAAAGGGTCGACAGGACAAAGGATCGAATTTTTTTTTATCATATATTTTTATTATATATTTTTTTTTAGGTTTTCGTTTTGGAAAAAAAGTGGTTTTTAGGAAAAAAAGTGGGTTGGGGGGGAACACCCCCAAAAAAAAAAAATATGTGAAAAAAAAATGTGAAAAAAAAAAATATTTGATCCTTTGTCCTGTCGCCCCTTTGGTGTCGATCCTTTGACCTGTCGACCCTTTCACTGTCGATCCTTTGACTGGCAACCATGGGACTCCCATCCCAGTACTCTACCAGGTTAAACCCCTAGGTGTCCCGCTAGATGCAACTCTAACAATGACCAAACATGTTAACGCGACAATTCCTTACACTGCTAAATTGTACTACGTTTGCTCGCGCCCTCATCCTGTCAAAATTAGACTATTGTAATGTCCTGTTAGGCTTCTTGAATGTCAACATGGCCAAACTCCCAATTGCTGCAAAATAAAGCTCTGCGAGCAGCCCTTGGCTTAAAAAAAGGTGCTACCAGGAGGGAAGTCCACTGGTTACCTATTAAAGCTAGAATTATTTACAAAACACTTTGCATCTCCCATAAATGTCTTGCCAGGAAGGTCCCAACATACATTAACAATGTTGTCAAATTAAATAAGACTACAAGAGTTCTGTGATCGAACAATAATACCCAACTCTCTGTCCCTCGCTTTAAAAGTTTGAGGGCAGGGGGAATCAGCTTCCCAGTCATGGCACCTAAACTCTGGAACTCCCTCCCCCCGCATCTGAGAAATGAGCCATCCCACCAATGCTTCAAGAAGTCACTAAAAACTTTGCTTTTTAGCAAATACTAACGTTGTTAGCCCGCACCCATAGTATCTCTTCATCCTTGGTGATGCAATATACTATCCTACACTTTTTCTCACCCCACTGCCACTGCCACCTCTGATACATATGTACTCTAAATGAATTGTAAGTATCCTTATTTTGCAACTATGATCTGCTCTATGTAATTAGTATTTTTATCAAATATATGTTTAATGGAATTGTTATCTAATATGCTTGAAATGTAATGTTTCTTTTTCTATACTGTAACTATATAACCAATATGCTGTAACCTACGCCGTGATACCTCAGGGTTTGGGATTAGCAAATGCAATGCAATGCAATAACATAAATAAATAAATGTCATTTGTTACTTACTTGCCATCTGATGCACCTTGTCCCAATGTTCTTGTAGGGGCAATATCTTCCCTGTTGTGATTGACATCTTGAAATTGTCTCTGATATGAAAGCATAGCTCTCTAATAGTCAAACCAACCTACAGTTTGTTGCAAATACAAATGATAATCTAGATAACATATTTACTTCTACAATTGATTAAATCCTTAATTCCAATTGTCTGTTGGTCTGCAGTGACATATGTTTGAACATTGTTTAGTGCATATTTACACATTAGAGATTTCATACATTTATAAAAGCCTTTTACTGGTTTGCCACTTAGTGCACCTCTTTGCGTACAATCAACATTAAAAGCCATACAGCTTGGGCAATGGTTTTACGCGTGGGTGCCCTACTATACACAAAATCAGGTTTGTTTCCAATGTATTTGGACAAAACATCATTTCATTTCAAAATTGACCAATGGTTTGTGAAGATTTTATAGATTGCATCATTCTGGTCTTAGTTTCTATTTCTGATATTTTTATTTTAGGAGTTAGCAGTAGATTTCTATTTTCATTGTTAGCCTTTGTCTTGGCCACATCTATGACATCTCTATTGTAACCTCTTTGTAAAAGCTGGCCATCTTCCAGTTTACTCTCGACACTGAATCTTTTGGTTGTCTCCCTGACCATCAGTGTGGCTTCAGAGAAGCCAGAAGCACGGACACTGCTCTCCTGAACATCCATGAAGACTTGCTCTCTTACCTTGATGCTAATCACATATCTGTCCTCATTTTACTTGATCTCTCTTCTGCTTTCGACCCAGTCAACCATGCCATCCTGCTCAACCGGCTTTGTGATAACCTGGCCTGGCTGACCTCTTTCGTCTCGGACCGACCCTCCCAGGTCCAACTTGGGTCCTTCCTCTTCTCTATCTCACTCTCTACCTGTGGGGCTCCCCAGGGGGCTAATCTTTCTCCCTGGCTGTTCAACCAATACCTTGCACCTCTCGCCCACCGCATTGCTGCTCTCTGCTCCAATTTTCAATGCTATGTGGACAACACTCAGCTCGCTTTCAGGCTCCCCTCTGCCACCTCCTCTCCCTCTCTCATCCCAGATTGCGTCTCTGCAATCCAGGAGTGGTGTGCCTCCAATGATCTCTGCCTTAATGCCAGTAAGACAGAAATCCTCCTCATCAGCACTCCTGCGCCTTCATTTCCTGTCGCTCTCAGGCCAGCCACTCTTGGCCCTCTTCCTGCTCACACCTGTTCACTCTCCTTCTCTCCTCACATCTCTGACGTCTATAAGAATTCAAAGTACAAGCTGCACCTCTTCAGAGGTATTCTTCCTTTCCTCACCTTCCCCCAGAAGCTCACTGTTTCCAGAACTCTGGTTCTCTCTAGGCTGGACTACTGCAACATCCTCTTTTAAAATCTGCCTGCCTCTACTCTCCATCCTCTACAACTCATCCGGAACAGGACTGCAAAACTGGTCCTCAGCCTCAAGCCCAGGGATTGTATCTTCCCAACTCTGAAATCTCTCCATTGGCTCCCAGTGGCTGCAAGGATCAAGTTCAAGACCCTCTGCATTGTTCACAAGACCCTTGGTGCATGGGACCTCAATACCTCCAACTCTCTCTTCAGAAATATCTTCTTACTCAAGCTCTTCACTCCTCCACCTGCAACTCCTTAAGGGTCAGTCGCTTCTCCAAGCAACGAGTTGGGGTTAGATCTCTTTCTTCGATGGGCACCTCCATCTGGAATAGCCTCCCTGCCGCTCTGAAACTTGAGCAGAACCATCTCTGATTCCAGAAGCACCTCAAGACCTTCCTCTTTGTTTCTGCTTTCTCTTTTCCACTCCCCTGCTAATCTCCTGTCTGATATTGCACTGGGCACTGGTCACCTGGTTACACTCTGACTTTGGGCCTAGGTCCCTTCCTGCCCAGTTGCACCCCTCCACTGCCTCCTGGCAACCCTTGCACTCTGGTCTGCATCTGCAACCCTACAATCCCCTTACCTGCACTTATTAGACACCTGCTGTCTGCAATTTAACCCTCGTACTTGCCACTTGCTAGACACACTGCATATTGTTTATCCCATGTTGGCACTTGTCCATTCTCCCTTCCCTCTTGCACTTTTCCCCTTGTCTCTGCCAAGCACTTGCGCAATCTCAATGTCACTTGGCCTAGTAACATCATTGTCTTTGTCCTCCGTCTGTTTCCCCTCCCTTGCCTGGTCACGCCTTGAAACACTTGTGTATAGGCGTGTTATAAATGTCATATCATATCCTATAACAATCAATAAAATTTGTAGCCTACGTTTATGTTTGCAACTTGTATGTAACACTTCCAATATAACATGAATTCAATAACAACACATAAAAATATAGCTAATTGATGTTCCGCATTACTGTGTAGTAGCTTTATTTTAGGATTACATCGATTAGTACATGTTATATAATAAGTCCTGTTACTTTTATAAATGAAAACATTATAATGGAAACATACTACAAGATATGCATTCTATAACAATTAAAGAGGCGATCGATGTAAAATTAATTAGAAAAAACATGAAAAAACATAACCATCACAATGCTGAGGAATATTACCATTTTCATGAAAGTCATATTTTACAGTTACCTTTCCAAAAAGGAAGGGGCTGCTGCTCTTTCCAAAAATAAACTAATTTTCTTCTATGCGCTAACTTCTGACTCATCAGTGCTACCTTGAAAAACATGTGTTTTGTTTCCGTATGCGTGGGCCAGCATGATAGAATTCTGATAATTTTGTCAATTTTACATATTTTTACAATTTTTAAGGCATTTACAAAATTACAACATATAATTCCATTTCAATACTATGGTAGAGCTTCCTTTTATCTACAACACATCAAAAGCTCCAATCAAGTGGAGCTTGCATGGCAATGCAAGGCTTCATTTTGTGTTTGCACATTTAAAAAGTGAGTTTTTTGATTAATTTAAAGACATTGGGGTTTCTTTGGTATGTTCCACACAAGAGAACAGAAACAGTACACCACTAAATATCCCTTCTCTAAATGGTCTTGGTTGTACAGATCTTCAATGTCCTTGAACCTTGACTAATCCAATGCAGCTTCCTGGTCGAAGTGCATTTAAATGTCAGTGAACCCTTAGGCTGACCTCCCACTGCTTATGGATCCAGTTTATGAGTTGCAAAATACAATACAAAACATCTCTTTGAAACAAGGCCCAGTACCATGAGTATATTCCAAGAGACAATTTACAATGTTTACAATTCCTGAAAAGCCTGCATTGAATACAATAGAGGAGCATCTCAGGCTGATCTCAAAACCATCTACCATCCTCTTGTTACTTTTAGGCACCATAATCTGAGATCTAGGAGTACCATCAGGGCAGATATCCCCCCTATACAGTAGCCCTAGTCTTAGAAAGAAGAATGGTCCTTCTTTCAGTCTTTACTCCTCTGTAGTTATTACATGTAGAAAGGCTCTGATCTCAGCTTCCCCCCGATATGTGATCAACCAGGAATGAGGCATAGACACAGAGGATTTATGGTATTTGTTAAATACTTTTATGGGGTTGGAAAATGCCTCACTGCCCCTAATCTAGGCGGTATTTCTCTACCTCAACAAAAGCTAAGTGTCTTTCCTGTGTCAAGATGTCCAAACCCCTATCCTGGCCCTCTCATTCTAAAACTAACTCTAAGGTGCTACAGGTATTGTCTCTGTCTTGAAAAGTGCAAAAATGTTCATGTTCAACAAAAAGATATAACCCAACACAAGTTCCAAATGGATAATGTTAACAGTTTCTGGAAATGGCTCCCTTCCCAAGGTTCCTATCCACAACAAACAAAAGTTCCAAAGAATAAACAATTTATTTAAGGCCCAAGAGGATGCCTCTCCCCTCTGGGTGTTACAGTTCACTCCAGGGGAAATAACTCCTTCCCCAAGTCTTTTCCACAAACACTCTAATTCACAAACCTCAAGGCAATGACCCTTCCTTGGTAACACAATTTGTGCGTGGGTCCCAGACTTGAAAGATACCGGGTATACTCTCCTGCCCGGGTTCTCTCATGTAGCTTCTTTACACAATTTGAGAGTGGGTCCCAGACTCGACCAGATACCTGGTATACTCCCCTACCAGGTTCTCTCTTTATTCTCGTATTTCTCATACTTGCACTGTTCCAGTATTCAGTATTACTTTTGTCAAAGTGTCGGGTCTCAAACCCTCTTTATTTTAAATTCTTTGTATATATGCCCCAGTGACCCAACCGCCTTGCTCGGGGTCACCCAACTCATGTACCAGTTACTTGTTGGTACTTGGTGGAGCTGCCGAAGCGCCCTGGTGACCCAGCTTCTCTTCCACGGGCTCACCAGCATTCTCTCTTGTTCTTCACTCTCACAGCAAACACACAGAAGCGCCCCGCTGTCCCGCCTCCACTTCACGGGCTACCATCTTCATCTGGTGGCTTCCATGTCCTCTGTGAACCCCACCTCACTCCTGAGCCCTTCTCTGGTGGTATAGGCACTGCATCTCGGTTTCTGCGGTCACCAGGAAGGGTCCTCTGCTCTTCCTGCTGCAATGCCAGCACAACAAACCAACTCCTGCAGTCCTTCTTCTCTCACCATCTCCCTGCTCATCAGTGGGCTTCTCAGGTTGGCTTCCCTGACAGTAACTAGTAACACTGCTCCTTCGGATTCTTTGAGTATTTGGCATTACTCTGCCCCTCTTCCTTGTCTATCTTTTTTATTCTGTTGGTTGCAGAATAATGAGCAATACTATCCGCAAGTGTTAAGGGTTGTTGAAGGGGTTGATCACAATATATCATTAAGGCACGAGGAATGTAAGGAGATATTACTTAAAAGAAAAGGCTGTTACCGTGCCTCATCTGATGATGCCAGGCTCCCACCCTGATGGTCGCCTCCCCTCATGTGATCCTCCCGCAAATGGTCATCCCCAGGGTCAGGATGAGGTAGCGGCTGCCGTCTCCTGGCCACATGAGGAGAGGTTACATCCAGGAAAGGAGTGATGACATCATCAGTTCCATCACAGTATGTTCACACTTAATGAATGTAGGTGATCTGATTCTTTCAATCCAAGGCATGCCCTCGGGTGTGGAGTGGGAGGCTCGTACCAAAGTTGGCTTCAAGTCACATAACACAGAAGACATTCAAATACTATGAAAGCAATTTTGTCAGCCTTCTGAAGCAAAAGGTTGGACGTTAACGGTAAATCAAAGATATGTTTTTCAAAAAGAATATGTAAAAAGATCTGTACTTGCATGAATGGATACATCAAAATATGCAATGACTGACTGTCAGATATTCATCAGAATGTATACCCCAGTAATACATGTATTATGCCTACCTGTACGTATTTCTCCATTTCAGCATATGTATAAAATTTTACATACAGATCAAATTTCGGTCATGTTGCTCCAAAAACCCCAAATAAACTAATTAAACATATGCTAAGGTAACAAAACTCATCCGGTTGAGTCCACCAGTTTCCCCCCCAACCTCATAAACAATCAGGTATCCCGTTGTTTCCACAATGTTAATTACTATTTCATCAACAGTTTTAATCGAAATATATTTTGCTGTGGGTGTAAGTGATAAAGAGGGGGGCAGGGGTTTGGTGTAAGGGTTATAATAAAGGGCAATGGGGTTTAGTTGGGGACACCACACACACAAAAAAAACATTTTGATGAAAACTGTCAGAGCAATTTCCACAAAGTAAATTACCACAAAGTGAACTCACTACAGCAGTGCGGCTTGACGTGTTTTCTGGCGGTCATTTGGGTCCTCTCCTCTAATGCCGCAAGCGAGCGAGCGCGAGCGGGTGCCAGAGTGGGAGCGGGTTGCCGAGTTGCTGAGCGGGAGACTAGCCGAGCTACTGAGGAGGCGCTGCAATCCCGGGTGGCCACCTAAGTCCTTGGTGGGCTCCCAGTGCCGTCCTGGTGGGCTCCCTGCACTGCACTGTACTGGTAGCCCAGGACCCAGGGCATATCCCACGGAATAGATACCCAGGAAGAGGTGGAAAAGGAGTGACAGCATTTGCAGCAAGTGGGTTGGGTGAGTGAACCACAGCCCACTGCCCATTGTAATTCCTGCTGGCCTGCTCGGCTACCTGCATTTGTAGTGAGGTTGCTTGGGTGCCAAATAAGGGGACTAGGTTGAGCGTGGCTGTGCATGTGCCTTCTGATCACTGCCTGCCCTGCTTGCTTTATCTGGCAGAGGTTACGCTGAGGGCACCTAAGTGGCCGGCTGGCTGGCGGTGTGTCCTCTAGCTGCTCATTGCCTGCCCTGCCTGCTTAGCCTGGTGGGGGTAACTCTGTGGGCCCAACTACTGTGCCTCTCCTACCGTGTTAAGTGGGAAAGAGCGTTACTCCTTTGATTGCTCCTAATCTAGCCGTATAGGTGGGGACTGCGGGCTGGGCCTTTGACCCACACAGCTGAGAGTGGAGTTACACCCCATAGATAATCCGTATATCGCTGAGGGACTGCATTTGGGGCCTGAATTGATAGGGCTATATAGCAGGTAAAAGTCGACAGAGGAGTAGAGTCACCTGAGAGCCTCTTCTGCAAGTGTAAGATGCCCCCCAAAAGAAGAGCAGCGCAGAGTAATTACAACTTGCACAAGAGTACTGCTAAGACAGTCACAGACGGCAATTCGAAAGTGGGGGCTAACAACAAATTAAAGCAGCAGAAACTGACCAGAAAAGGCACTATACCTACCTTCTTTCCTCCTACCTCCTTAGTAGAGGTGATTCCAAATACTCCTGAAAAGGAGGTAGTGAATAACCCGGGTACAAGTAATGTGCAAGACAGCACTACTCATTTTATCATCGACAACAATTCTTTGTTGGAGTAATGCCTTTCAGTGCAAAGGTCATTGACTCCGGCCTTGATTAATCCGGTGATAGAGAAAGGAAAAGGAGAAACAGCGAAAGAAGTTATGCAATCGACTGCATCCCTGGAGAGATTATCAATATCACCTAATCTCATGATACATTCTGACATCTCCAAACCAGAGCAAAACGGGGGTTCTTTCGCCGGTACAAACACCTTGTTGGAAATGCAATCCTCAATGGCATCCCTGCAGTTTGCTCTTAAAATCTTATTAAAAATGTGTGGAAGTATTTTGGAAAACACTATCAATTTGCCTACTAATGGTAGAGACAAGGAAACCATAGATGAAACAGAGCACAATCTGTCTGAAGCCATATTGATGATTAATGAGCCCACTATGCCTACCAATGTAGATTTAAGTGCATTGAACGACTCTGAGGTTTATTTTTCCCCGGAAACAACGAAGGTTGGCAAAAAGGACGAATACAAAGAAAAAAGTATCAAATGCGGCCGCATCACCTCTTGAGTCAGCCCCAACCACAAAAAAATATGAAAAAAATGAGGAAAAAGGCTGCTAGGGCCAGGAAGAGAAACACTGAAAGAGAAGGTCGCCTCACCAGCTGGCTCATCTCTGATAAAGATAAAGAATTACCAGAGGTGGAGAAAGTATGTGTACCACCTAGAATTATGCCAAATGAACAGTCGGCAGGTAATCCCTCTTCGACACCGAATAGTGTCAGACAAATTTCCCATCTTGAGACAACAAAGATGTCTGTATGCGGTGAAGAACAGCTGCCGGTACCAAGTACCATCGGATTTGTCTAATCAAGAATCTTTACCAAAACAATGACCAGGATTGGTTATCTCAAAGAGAATTCTTGATTAGATTGAATTCGAGTCCACAGTTAAGAGTATTGACATCGGATGATTTTGAATATATCGAGCCATTAAATGTCCAAAATACAAATGTACCGGCAGTCCACTGTAAATTCCAGGCGACGGCAAATCTGCTGCGTACACACAAACTAAATCAGTATGAGGCTGATGTTGAAATCGATGCATATCCTCGGAAAATAGACTTGGAATGCCCTAAGAAAGTGGTGGTTGAACCAAAAACCAAGACTAATACCCCTCAATTGCCGGCAAGTAATGTGGTACAAATGGCAGATGTACAGAATATCTTAAAATGGTTAGCAGAATCGCTTCCAATAGTCCTTAAAAAAGACTGAGGGTGTTTGATTCTGTCTTAGAATAGCATGGGTTTCAGCCACTTAATTAACCAGAAGGGATCATTACCCTGTATAAGCAAGTTTAGATGCATATGCTTGCGAGAGGTATGGCTGACTACCCCGGTGGTGCTAGAGGGTTATACAGTGTAGCCATCTCTGGACAAAAAGGGGGAACGGGGAAGAACGTTCAGTGGTTTAATAATTGGTATACAGCATAATGTTAAGTCTCGTCGTATCGCAGTTAAAATGGAGGATTTTGTGATTGAACTTGCGCTGTTTATTGAGAACAAGGCAGAGAATATGCTGTTGATCAACCTCTATAACCCACCGGGGGAAACCCAAACTGAAGCTATTCAAGAAGCTTTACATGACGCTATGATCAAGTGACTCTGAGGAAGGGTAACAGATCTATAATGATCATGGGTGACTTTAATTGTCATATGTCTGGAGGGGTGGGAACTACTAGTAATCCTTATCTAAAATCTGTGAGTATCATGTCCCACAAGAAAGTTGATCCTGAGGGACGATACTGGCTGAGCTTTTTTGAACTATGGGACATGGAAATGGTGAACGGTAGAACAATCAGTGATTGCCTGAGACAATATACCTTGGAGCGTTGTGGGGCAAAGAGTACTCTGGACTATTTTTTTGTAACAGAAGATATTGCAGGCCGGGTTAAAGATATGAAAGTGACCAATAACATTTGGAGTAATAATGCTGCGCTTGAGTTAAATATATA
Organism: Ambystoma mexicanum; assembly: GCF_040938575.1. Taxonomy (NCBI): domain Eukaryota; kingdom Metazoa; phylum Chordata; class Amphibia; order Caudata; family Ambystomatidae; genus Ambystoma; species Ambystoma mexicanum. The sequence continues at coordinate 239,855,608 of NC_090940.1, read as the reverse complement.
TGCTGATGTTGTAAGCCATGTCACAAAATCTATGGGAGACTTAAGGATTAATCACGCTGCTACTCGTATCTCTGGTCCGAGCGCAACATAGCAAAGGTGGCCACTTCTCTAAAGACTATTATGGTGATTTTTATGCATTTCCGACCATGAAGATTGAGGGGATAGAGCAGTGGATATCTTCCTTTGTACTAACTTATGCTTCCGCTAGGACAGGAGGGGTGGTAACTTGTCATAATCTGAGAAATCCTTATGATCGTGAGGTGAGAGACGCCAAAAGGCGATTGAGAGCGGATATCAGGAAGGCTAAGAAAACCTCTTTATCGACTAAATGTTTTGTGGCTGTAAGTAAAAGACTTAAGGGAAAATATCATTCATGTTTAAGACAGAAAAAACATCTAAAGAAATGAAATCAGTGGCAAGAGACCCTAAAGATTTTGTGTACTAAGAACACTCGGAACATCTGGGCTCTTCTGGGAGAAGTGAGAGGAAATAGAATTAATGCAATGGTAAACCCCATAGGAGCATACAGATGGGAATGTTTCCTGAGGGAGCGTAACATCTTGACTCAAGGCAATGATAAGGAGGCTGCATTAGTTGAGAAAATAAATAAGTTAAAATCCTTGAGGGCACCAGGCCCTAATGGTCTGGCAAATATTGCATTGAAATGTAACCCCTGTTTTTGGGCGGGAGTATTAAAGATCATTTACGATAAGGTTATGCTTGAAGGGAGAATACCACGCTCATGGCAAACTGCCACTCTCATTCCAGTAAACAAGAAAGGCGACAAGAATGACCTGAGCAACTATAGGTTGCTGTCGATGCTTGATTGTACTGGTGAGCTTTTTGCAGGTCTAATCTTAGAAAAACTACAAGAATGGGCGCAGAAGGAGCATATTCTTAACTGTTTTCAAAGTGGTTTCCGGCGGGGTTACTCAACGATACACAACTTAATTATTCCAGATTCTTTGCGCACAGAGGCTAGGAAAAAGGGTAGTCCCCCGCTCTATGTGCTTTGTTGACTTTAAAGCAGCTTTTGATTTGGTCCGCAGAGATATCTTATGGTCCAAACTACAACTGCTTGGTTGTCCAAAAGGCCTTTTATACTATCTAAGGCTCTTTCATCAGAACAACACAGTTGCCCTTTAGCTCGATCTACAAGGTAATATGACTGATCAAGTCAATCAAAACAGAGGAGTTAAGCAGGGCTGTGTAACGGCTCCTACTTTATATAATCTGTTTACATACGACCTACCAGCTGCAATTGGCAAGGTACATAACTGTCCGCCGAAAATAGGTGACAAGCATTGTCCAGTCTTTGCGTATGACTTAGTGTTATTAGATCATACACTTAGCAGTCTGAGGAGATCGGCCGAAGCATTGTGGCTCTACGCTAACAGCAATGGACTAATGATAAACTTACAGAAAACTCAAGTGATGCTATTCACTAACAAAAAGGTAGCACGTACCAGTCTGAAGGTACAGAATTTGGAGATTCTGTACACCCCAAAGTATAGATACTTGGGAATTGATATAGAAACGCTGGGGGACTATCTCCAATGTAAACAGAACAGAAAGATTAGTGCAGCTCAAATTACTTCACTTGTATATCGCTTGACTATCACTCAGGCAGGTTTCACAATATGGGCGCACGACTGTTATACCAAGAGGTCCTAGTTCCGATGAGGATTTATGGCCTGGAGGCCCTCCAAAATATGGATTTAAATTGGTTGCAGGTTGTGTAAGGCAAATATTGGAGAAAGATCTTAGGCCTCCCAACCTGTATACCGATGGCCATCAGGTTGGAATTAGGACTGATATCTTTAAAATCCCAAGTGCTTAAGAAAAGGGCTGAATTAGGTCTATTGAAGTTGAGTAGAACAGGCAATCCTCTAATTGAAACCTTGAGGGTGGAATCTTCTAAAGAAACTGGAATCTTTCACCTTAAATACAAGGTCGATATTTATTTGAAAGAAATTGGGTGGAATATTTGATCTGATGGGTTCACTTATAAAACTATGACTGCACTTTCCAAAAAATTGTATTTGTATGATTGGATAGGAAACTATGCCCATTTGGAGAACCTAAAGTCCTATAAATTTACCAAGTTTGTACTATACTCGTATAACAAGCCACAGTTATATCTTAACCTCTGCCCAGCAGTCAGACTGAGGCGGTTTATAGTGTTACTTAGGGTGAACTACTTGCCGGTTCTGGCCTGTACCAGAGTAATAAATCAGACACCCCAGTCTGAACGTTACTGCCTGCTATGTAAGAACCAGGTAATAGCAGAAACGGTGAAGCATGTGTTAACAAATTGCCCTAAATTATGTATAACATACCAGACCCAATACGGGAGATATGTTCATAACCTTGATTCCATAGCAGAATCAACTTTTTGTGGAGCAGTGTCAATTCTCAGCATATGAGCCGCTTGATTGCAATGTACAACGTTTGGCTGGTAGTAGAGAGTCTACTGGGAATTTCCATCTGAAACCAGCGCCTGGTTACTTGTAAGATGCCAATGGCTTACTTAAGTGCTGTCCCACAGGAACCTCCTGCTATTGAAAGCTGGAGGACCCATGTGTCTCGCTTGTGTTATGGCCATTCCTGGTCAACTTTTAATTTCCAATTTACGACCCATTTCTTATAAGTGAAGATTTTTTAATGCAACAGATATACAGTTCTATGGAAATTTAGATACTTAAGTGCGTTCTGTTATTATATTTTATATATTTATTATTGTGCATATTAATGAATTATTCATAGTTTTAGGTTTCATATATATCCTTTTTGTGTTTGAATAGTTAAGGTAGTAAGTATTACTATGTGATAGCTAAGTATTGTGTATGTAAGAAATTAATATGTATATTATATTATATGTGTATTTCATTTTCATGTGTAAAGTTTATTTATAAACGATATCACATTAAAGTAAAATAAAATAAATAAAGAAAATTAAAAATTAACCAATCAATCACTGGATAACATGTTCACAAAAAGGAATTGGTGAAAGGGTAGAAGATGACAATTTAGTCTTTGTTATAACGGTTAGGGAAGGTTATATTATGTAATGTTTCACTAATTTGTGTTACATTAATGTTTAATGGTCAAGCACTTTGGAGCAAAACAGAAGGCTAGGTAGTAAGCCGAGCCACGCAGTCGCTCTCCTTTTGGTCCCAAGGTGGGTAAGATATTTCAAAATGCTTTCAAAACCACTGATTGTTATGTTGTGGATTATTCTCAATTAGATATGACGAACTTGAATGAAGTTACTGTAAATCATCACAAATGCAACTGTTTGTAGTTTCTTAATAACCAATTCATATCCAAAGTTGATTTTTTTCAAAAAAGGTCACTAATAGCTTCTTAGTGAGGAAGCAAATATGTCACAGCATCCAAAAATATTGACTTAGTTTGCCAATGCATTTCGGAAAAATTCTCCATCAGGGCGAGTCAAATACTGAATATGGACAAATCAAAAATACATACATAAACATGCAATTTGTGAAAGAAAATATAATTTCTGCAAAAGTAAGTATAACATAACATAGCAATCGCCAATTATTTCAGTTGCAGTCATGTAAGGGTAGCAAAAGACAGAATAGTAAAGAAAAGCAAATTAGTGAGATGAAAGGAATCAAACATAAATTACAAGAAAAGGGTGAGATCTGTAGGTAGAAGTTACCTGAATGGTATGTGACCTTATACAAAACAGGAGGGATCCTCAATGTGGTTTGGATCAAGAAGGGTGAATAATCCACCTAAAACTGGTGTTATAGTGCGGCTTAGTAACATCTGTGGGGCAGAGATATACAGATAAGAATCTGTGTAGGAGCTGAGTACTTACTAAAATGAACGACTGCTCTTGGTTACGCACCGAGAAGTAGATGAGGCAATAACCTGCTGTCTGCGTCCTGCCGAGGCTGTGCGCGTGTGTGGAGCCGGAGGCTTCCGTGTTGTGCTGTTGCTAAGCAACGGGACTACTTTTTAAACCTCACCACGCGGCGCGGTGAAGGATTTCTGCTGTGCTGAGTACGTGCCGGGAGCAAGGAGGCTCCCTTGTTGATACGTTGCTAGGCAACCGTGTTAATGGGGTAATCTGGAGCCACAGCCCGCGTTGCTCGCATTGCGGTGGCTGATAAAATAAAATAAAGGAAACCTGTGTAAAGGCGAGTAAGAGCCTAGGATGGGATGGGTTGCCAGACATTTCATCGAAAATAATTTGTCGACAGGACATTTGGTCGAAACCATTTGAATTTTTTTTTTATTTTCACTTTTTTTTTGGGGGGGGGGTCCCCCAACCCCTTTTTTTCTAAAAAACCCTTTTTTCCTTAAACTACAACCTAAAAAATATATATATACATAAATTAAAAAAAAATTCGACCATTTGGTTTTCGACCAAATGTCTTTCCACTAAATGACTTTCGACAAAATGTCCAGACACCGATGGGATGTGTGTAATAAGATGCAAAGAAAAGGAAATAACGATAGTGTAAAAGGAAGAAGGAAAACATATAATGATGGACATAAAAGACATAGGCCCTCATTACGACCCTGGCGGAGAACCATGGTGCAATTTGCACCATGGTCCATGGCGCAAAGCTGCCAACTCCGCCATGGGGGTTTGCGGACTTACCGCCCCATTCCGACCTTGGCGGGGCGGTAAGTCCCCAATCCCCATTTACCCTTCCCCATTCCCATTTTTGCCCCATAGGGTATAATGGGAGTGGGGAAGGCGTTAATTACGCCACCGTAAATTACGGTGGCGTAATTAACAACAAGTCCCGTAGCGCCATGGATTTTTCCGCCTGCAAAAAGCAGGCGTAAAAATCACCATGGCGCTATGGGAACTCGTAGTCAGGCGGAAAGGGGCGCCATGGTTTACGCTGGCGTAAACCCCTTTCCGCCAGGGTCGGATGGTGCCAACATCAACTACAGAATTAAATGTCCTTTCGGCAAATACCATGTGGGTCAATCCGCAAGAAGTGCCAAAACACGCTGGAATGAGCATCGTTCCTGTATTCGCAACAGTAACATGAGTTCCGCAGTAGCATGCCATTGGGCGAACGAAGACCACAACTTAACACAAATAAGATTCCATTCTTGAAGTTCTGACAAAAATCAATGCACATGAAGACTTAGGCCAACGACTGAATAAAAGAGAAACTTTCTGGATTGATAAATTGGGAAGTTTGTCGCCGAATGGTCTCAATGAAGAGATCAGTTTTCATTGTTTTATTTGAACATCATGTTTAGTTCCCTGTGATTGTATTAATTGAACCAGGTGTATTACATTAGATCTTGTTTTGCAACAACTGTTCCATTTACTACAGGTTTTGTTTATCCAAATGTTTCTTTAATTTATTTAGAATAGAAGATACCACTGTTCTTATGTCTAAAGTATCACAGACACACTTTCCCGGACTCCTGTCTGGGACCCAATGTGCCGCCTGGGGCATCACTGCTCGTGGTCTGTGAAGTGTACACATTGACTTACTTTACAATTATTATGGATTTGTTTCACATTTTTAGGTAAAGTACCATGGTACTTTCTGCCAGTTTTATGTACCATGGATACTTTTTCTTATACATGAGTATGTCTTTTATGTCCATCATTATATGTTTTCCTTCTTCCTTTTACACTATCGTTATTTCCTTTTCTTTGCATCTTATTACACACATCCCATCATAGGCTCTTACTCGCCCTTACACAGGTTTCCTTTATTTTATTTTATCATCAGCCACCGCAACGCGAGCGAGCAACACGCGCTGCGCTCTAGATTACCCCATTAACACCGTTGCCTAGCAACGCATCAACAAGGGAGCCTCCTTGCTCCCGGCACGTACTCAGCACAGCAGAAATCCTTCACCGCACGGTGAGGTTTGAAAAGTAGTCCCGTTGCCTAGCAACGGCACAACACGGAAGCCTACGGCTCCAGACACGCGCCCAGGCTCGACAGGACGCAGACAGCAGATTATTGCCTCATCTACTTCTCGGTACGTAACCAAGAGCAGTCCTTCATGTTAGTAAGTACTCATCTCCTACACACATTCTTATCTGTATATCTCTGCCCCACAGATGTTACTAAGCCACAATATAACACCAGTTTTAGCTGGATTATTCATCCTTGATCCAAACCAAACCACACTGAGGATCCCTCCTGTTTTGTATAAGGTCACATACCATTCAGGTAACTCCTACCTACGGATCCCACCCTTTTCTTGTAATTTATTTTTGATTCCTTTCATTTCACTAATTTGCTTTTCTTTACTAATCTGTCTTTTGCTACCCTTACAGAACTGCAACTGAAACAATTGGCGATTGGTGTGTTATGTTATACATACTTTTGCAGAAATTATATTTTCTTTCACAAATCGCATGTTTATGTATGTATTTTTGATGAATTGTCCATATTCAGTATTTGACTCGCCCTGATGAAGGAGAATTTCTCCGAAATGCATTGGCAAACTAAGTCAATATTTTTGGATGTTGTGACATATTTGCTTCCACACTAAGAAGCTATTAGTGACCACCTTTTTGAAAAAATTCACCTTTGTATACAAAGTGGTTATTAAAAAACTACGAACAGTGTCATTCGTGATGATTTACAGTAACTTCATTCAAGTTCGTCATATCTAATTGAGAATAATCCACAACATAACAATCAGTGGTTTTGAAAGCATTTTGAAATTTCTTACCCCCATTGGGACCAAAAGGAGAGCGAGGCTCGGCTTACTACCTAGCCTTCTGTTTTGCGAATTTTCAGAGTTATGGTGTCTCTAGACTCTTCACAGTCCTCTCCCATCAAGATTGTTTATGAAAGTGCAAACTGACTAAACTTTTTCGGACTCTTTAAAATTTCATTTAATGTGATTATAATTTTGTGGTGCCCACTCATTTTTTGCCAAGCACTTTGGAGCAGCCCTAAGGTTGCAGGCCCAAATAAATCAAATATATAAGGAGCGTTCAATTTATAAAAAAGGGAGCCTTGAACCCCAAAGTAGACCTGGGAATGTAATATGGTAAGTACACTCTACACAACTGTTTTGACCAAAGATTGCATGCTACCCTTCATTAACAAGACAGGGTTACTTCAAGCCTCACATACCACTATAACGATCCATAGAAAGTTCGCAGCAGGCCATAAAAGTTCATAAAAGGCCCAGTCCAGGGTTTTGCCCCCCGAGGAGCCATGTTCCAAAGCCTGCAGTTATCGGAAAGAGCACATAGCTCCATTCAGCTTTCCTCCTTATAGAGACTCGCTATTTCTGGATGTCCCAGGCCTAGTGGGGGTAATTAGAATGGCTTTATCCTCCTCTTTTATTGGTAATTGCATCAACGTGCCTAGGCTCACAATGTCAAATTTGCATGGTAGAAGTGCTAAATGCCTGACCATTGCTGAACCAAAGACAGTGCTCAGTGTCCTTAAGTGCTTTGCATGAAAAGACATGTCTAATTGAGGACTATGGTGGTAGTTAAAAAAAAATGTGTAATGAAAAGGGGCAAAAAATATCAAATTTGCTAATGTTTTATGGGAGATGCAAACATGACAGTTGCATTTCGGATATGCAAATCTTCCCGCATGTTTTTTTTTTTTTAATTTGTTTTTATTAAGTTTTCAAAATAGACATTGTACATGAACAGAGAAGTAGAAACTGAAAATATCATTTGAAATAACAACGAGTACCTGTTCAGATCAGGTTCTTCCTGGTAATAGGAAAGTGCAATTATAGAGCATACAGTAACAGAAGAACACAGGGGAACCAAGAGTATACACAGATACGTCATCTCTCTTCCCCCAACAGATGTAATGTCGATACCCCCTCCCCCCTCCCCCCCGGAATGGAAGACTGGTCATTTGGTGATTTTTGCATCGTTGGTCAAGGTGTATTTTGTGGGTCAGGGCTAGGTCATTTGAGTTCTGCCCTGGGGGCGTTCATGAGGGGGGTGTGGTTACAGGCCTGGAATGGTTGTGTCTAGTGGCATGGGGGAGGATCTGTGGCAAAGTGGCAGTGGGGTTATCCCTAGAGGAGGAGGACGGTCTGGTCCGGTTTCCTCAGGGCAGAGAGCCATCTTCGCTGTGTGTTGGTTCTGGAGTGGACGTGTGTGCGCTCAGAAATTCGGACCATAACAGTTCGCATTGTGACGCTCTACCATGGAGTGATGCCGTTATCTTTTCCATCGTGCAAAGGTTTAAAACGACATTAATCCATTCTTTCTTACTCGGGGTCAACAATGATTTCCATTTGGTCGCTATCAGTGCCCTCGCCGCAAGTAGTAAGTGGGGGACTACTCCTTGGACCTTCGTCCATTCGCCATCCTCCGCCTCCAGACTAAATAGCACCAGTTGCGGGGTCAGGGCTCTCTGGATCCCGTCCGTGTGTCTTATCCAGCCCAGCACCTCATCCCAAAAAATCTGGACCCTAGGGCAGTCCCACCACATATGCCAGTAATCAGCTATTTGACCACATTCGCGCCAACAGTGGGGGGATGATGTTTGATACATCTTTGATAATCTGTGTGGGTCGTATTGCCAGCGGTGGAGGAGCTTGATGGAGTGTAATTTGTATTGGCTTGAAATAGAGGCGGTTGTGGCCATGGAGCACATTTTGTCCCATATTTCGTCTACAATTTCAATCCCCATGTCGTTCTCCCATCGTGTTCGGAGAGTGTGTGTCAAGCCAGTACCACCCTCCAATAACAGCTTATACATTATCGAGATCAGTCCCTTCCTGTCAGTCTTGGAGTCTAACATTTTTTCAAATGGGGTGAGTTCTCTGGTCAGTTTATCCTTCCACACCTCCCTCGTCAGGACTCCTTTAATTTGGAGGTAGTGAAAAGCGGATAGAGTTCCTATGTTTAAGGTCTCTGTTAGGGCTGGCAAGGTGATGAAGCAGTCGGTACGAACAAGTTGACCCACCCGCTCAAGTCCCGCCTCATACCAGGTCTGGAATCTTTCTACGTTGGGAATATGATTGTTAATACCTGGTGACCATAAATGGCTTAGTGGGGACGGCCAAGTTGTAATGCATGTCATATCCGTTCCCTCCCTCCAGATGTCCCACAGGGCTACAAATAGTGGGTGGTTTTTTCGTTCTTCTCAACACCCATTTTCGCGGTGCCCACATCCACTCTCCAAGTGTTGCAGGTGCAAGGTAGTGGTTGTCCATTGCCACCCATTGTGGTTCCCTGTAGTTGCGCAGGTGGGGGACAAGTAGACGGAGTTGGGCTGCTGCATGGTATTTTCTCAGGTCAGGTAGTCCTACCCCTCCTTTATCTTTGGGCAGTGTGAGGGTGGCATATGCTATACGAGGCTTCTTACCTTGCCAGAGAAATTTTAGAATTTCCCTCCTGATGTCTATGAAGTACCGTTGAGGGATCACGATTGGGAGCATCTGGAATGGGTAAAGGAACCGCGGGAGGCAAATCATTTTTATCGCATTGAGCCTGCCCAACCACGATATCGTGAGTTTACCCCACCTGGCGAGGTCCGACCGGAGTTTAATTAAGAGCTGGGGAAAGTTTGCTTCGTAGAGAGAGGCAATATTTTTGGTGATTCGAATCCCTAGGTATTGTAATGTATGGTGTTCGATCGTTAGCCCCAGGGAGGAATATCTTTCCGCGTTCGTGGGTGGGTCACCTTGTAAGGGGAAAAGGACTGACTTAGCGCGGTTGATCTTGAACCCCGACAGGCGGCCGTATTCCTCAAGTAGGAGGATGGCTCGAGGAATGGAGGTCTCTGGGTTGACTACGTGTAGTAGTATGTCGTCCGCATATAGCGCTAATTTATACTCTACGCCTCCCAGATGTATGCCCTCTACACCAAGGTCTTTTCTGATCTTGCATGCTACTGGTTCTAGCGATAGGGCGAACAAAATCGCTGAGAGGGGGCATCCCTGCCTGCTACCACGCGTTAATCGGAACCACCTAGAATATTCTCCATTCACATGGACCGATGCCGAGGGAGCTGAATAAATTGCTTGTATTCCCTTTCTCAAGTTGGGGCCAAGTCCTATCTTCTGGAGGACCTTCATTAAGAAGTCCCACTCTACCCTATCGAACGCTTTTTCCGCATCAATAGAGAGCAGCGCAGGGTTGGTATGGAGGGTATGGGAGGTGTGTATCAAGTGAAGGGTTTTGCGCATGGTGTCAGCGCCTTGACGGCCTAATATGAATCCTACTTGGTCTGCGTGGATAAGACGGGGGAGGAACGATTCAAGTCTAGCGGCTAGGACCCTGGCATAAATTTTCGCGTCTAAGTTTAATAGGGAGATTGGGCGATAGGAGCCACATCTCGCGGGATCTCTCCCCTCCTTTGGGATAACCACAATAATCGCCCTCGTGAAAGAATCGGGGGGTTTCCCTGTCTTCAGGATCTGATTGAAGAGATCGGTGAGGAAGGGAGTGAGTTGTGTTGCAAACGTTTTATAAAATCCTGCCGAAAAGCCATCTTCCCCCGGGGATTTGCCTGATGCGAGTCTCTTTATTGCTTCATGGATCTCCGCACTTGTTATGGGGCTGTCGAGGGATTCGGCCTCTGTGACTGTAATCTTGGGCATGTCGATATCGTTTAAGTATGTTTGAATGTTTAGTGTGTCGGGCTCCCCGTCGGGGGTATACAGAGCTTCAAAAAAGTTGGCAAATTTTTCAGGGATGGTGGTTTGGGGCGCTTCCGGGGTGTTGTCAGCATCAGATAGTTCATGTACCCTCCTGTCGGCTTGCTGGGCCCGTAATCTAGCTGCCAATAGCGCGTCAGCTCTGTCCCCTTTCTCATAAAACTTCTGCTTCAAGAGGACAAGTTTGCGGGCTATTAGTTCATGTTCTAAGAGACGGAGTTCCTCCCTTTTCTTCCTAGCTTCTAAGACCCGTTCAGAGTCCGCAACCCCGTTATTGAAGGTCCCCGTCTCTAGCTGGGTAATTTCCTTGCGGAGCTTGTTTTCGATCAAAGCCCTCTCCCTTTTTTTACTGGCCCCTTCCCTTATTAATACCCCTCTCCATGTGGCTTTGGCCGCTTCCCAGACTACCTGCTTGGAGACCTCACCATTGTCGTTCAGTTGAAAGTAATCCTCAATTGCGGTTTGCATTGCTTGTTTAAAAACTGCATCCCTCCAGAGCGATTCATTACAACGCCATCTACCCCTCCCCGTTGGGAGGGAGGCCCATGCCAATTCGGCTCGTACCATATCGTGGTCTGACCATGAAATTGTAACGATATCTGAGCTAGAGGCTGTATCACATATGTCTCTTGAAAAGAAAAGGTAATCTATGCGGGTGTGTGTGTTATGTGGGGCTGAAAAGAAGGTGTACCGCTTGTCAGTGGGGTGCTTACAACGCCACACGTCCATCAAGCCATACAATTCCATCATCTTATTAAATTGGGTGTAGTCCCCAGTGGGTTTGGCCTTAGTTTGGGGATTGCCAGGATGCCAATCCATGTCGGGGTCCGCCCACATGTTGAAGTCCCCGCCTAATATTACATGGCCGGTCGCTTCCAGCATGATCTTGGGTATTGTTTTGGAGAGGTATCGGATCTGACCTACATTTGGGGCGTAAATTGTGGCCACCGTAATAGCTAGTTTACCTATGGTACCCGTGATAAGTAGCGCTCGGCCCTCTACATCCGCCCAGACCTTCGTGACCACCAGATCTATTCCTTTTCTGACCAAGATCCCCACCCCACCTTTGCGCAATGGGCCTGATCCCCAGAACTCCAGCCCCGTTCGCTTCCCCAAAATTGATCTTTCTTCACCTCTCACGTATTTCGTCTCCTGTAGGAGAAGGATATCAAATCCCGACCTTCGGAACTCTCTGTAGACGAGGGACCTCTTTGTGGGCGAGTTCAGGCCTTTCACATTCAATGTACCCACCCTCATGTTGCCCCCACGGCATGCCTCAGCCATCATCACGACGGTGGTATCTCAGGTCACCTGGACGCGCTGACCCTTCCGCTGTTTCCCCGTGGTAACCGGGGGGCCACAAGCCCGTCTCCCTGTGTGCGCCATACACCCAACATGTTGACACGAAATCAGCTTCCATTCCCCTTCCCCATCCTTCCCTCCCCCTCCCCCCATATGTTCGGTGGCGTTCGATTGAGCCGAGTTGGCAGCACTGGCCCATAACCGAACCACCAGTGGAGGCCGTTACTTCACGGTCCCCTTGCAGTATATACAACAATATCAACTTTAGAGCCCCCTGAAACCCCCCCTCGAAGTGTACTTGTTAGCCGAGCACAGGTAGGGTCGAAACACCCTATATTAGCAATGTCCTTTCGCTCTCGGTTTGGCGTGCAGATTAGCTGTGTGGAAGTGTGATAGAGTATAGTCAACCCAATCCCTCTGGTGAGCCATTTCCTCTGCGGTATTTTCTTGAGCCTTTAACTTTCCTCCTCTTTGGGCCTTGTATTCGCCATTCCCTATCTTCGCGAAGTGCGTGATCAGTCTCTTCTTCTTGAGATGGATCGCCTAATAGGTCGAGGATGCAGGCCTTAATTTCTTTTTCCGAGGACAATTTGATTCTCGATCCCTCGTGTTCGAAGGAGAGGGAGAAGGGGTATCCCCATCTATATCTTATGTCTCGAGATTTAAGCCATGTGGTGAGCGGTTTGCACATTTTCCTCATTGCGAGGGTTAGGGAGGAGAGATCCTGGTAAATCGTTATGTGTGCCCCGCTCAGGGTGATGCTGCCTCCATTCTTTGCCTTTTCTAACACCCTCGATCTATCTCGGTAATGATGGAATCGGGCCAGGACGGATCGGGGTCCCCCGGGTGGCCCCCCCGCCCTGTGGATGCGTTCCGTTTTGGGTTCATCTATATTGTCGTCGGTAACGAGGAGCTTTATGATGTCGTGTATGGTCGTTTTCAGGTCCTCTCCAGTTTCCCCCTCTTTTTCTGGAATGCCAAAAAATCGGAGGTTATTTCTTCTTTCCCGGTTCTCCAAATCGTCCATCTTAAGTTTACACTCTTGTTCCTTCCTCTCTAGATCGCTTATCCTTAGTGACAACTGAGTCTCACGGGTATCAATTGATACCTGGTTATTTTCAATCCCTTCGACCCTGTCCTCAATGTTGTCTATCCGCTGTGTGAGTTTATCAATTTTCCCACCAATGCTGGCACCCATGTTCCTGATCTCTGCGAGCAGGCCTGCAATATCTCCATTCGTTGCCGCCGTGTTCCCGTCCGGGACCGGGTTTTCCGGGGACGCCATCTCGAGGTTACCGGTAGGTTCGGGGTTTGCGTTGTAGGCGTAGATGGCGAGTTTCTGTCGGGGGTTCATGCGCTTGTGAGAACCCGTTCTGGACTTTTAGGTGAGTTCGCTCGGTAAGACTGTGGATACCGCTGAGGAGGCACACGCCCCTGTATCTTTCTTGGAGTCACTGGTATGCCCAAGAGGACAATGATGAGGCAGGGGGCCTTTCCCCCAGCGGTGTGTGACAAGGCAGATCTCCAGTGTGTTCAAGGAGAGTTAGGTCCAGAGAGTGCCCCCCATGGAGTGCCCTGGAGTCGTGGGGTTCAGTAGATCTGTAGAGCACTCGTGTTTTGGGGTCACCCTCTTCTTGCAGGTCTTGCCGTGTTAGGAATGTCCCCTTCCTTGTGACTATACTCCTTAGCTGTGTGGTGAGGGCCTTCCGCTAGTGGGGTCTGAACAGGAGCGCCAAATCGGGCCCACTCTGTGAGGCCTTGTGCTACGATGTCGTCCGGGTGGACCGGGGACCGCCTACTGTCCGCCACGTGTGGCGCAGGGAGGCCGCGGGTGCCGTGGGCCTGAAAAAGCGGGGCCCAGCTTGTGTAGGCCTGTGTAGTTGAGGCTCCGATGTAGTCGGGCGCAGCAGGGTTTCCGGAGTCTATGCTGCCATGTGTGGGGGCCTCGACCCACCGCCCTGGGCCGGTTCACTCCTCGGCGGGGAGGGCGGATTGTAAGCGTGGGATCGTGCGGGAGCAGGCGGGGAGTGCCAGTGTGCGCACTTACTTTGTGTCTCGGCGGGGTTCGCTGGAGCCGCGTCGCGAGGAGATTCTTCTCCCGCTTTATGCTGCCGATCACGGATTCCTCCAGCGGGTCGTTCCCGCGAGGGTGGGGTGCGCGGGCGCCTGGGCGCTACCCCCACACCGTGAGTCGGAGCACGCAAAGTTTGCCGGGGACTCTGGGCACTGCGGCGTGGTGCTCGTTCTGGGCACTGTTAGTTTCGTTTCCGGCGCGAGACGCCCAGGGCTTTCTTCTCCGGGAGTTCTTGGCCGATTTCAGTCGGGATTTCGCTGTTTTGTGGGGGTGTCCTTCCGACACCCCTGTGCTCAATTCCAGTCTGGGGGGGTCCTTAAAAACGGGGGCTCAATCCGTTTTGGGGGACCGTGCGACGGGAGCTCACGCGGACAAGGTCTGCATCCGCGCGCCCCCTGGTGGCCAACCTTCCCACATGTTTTTAAACGTTTTTCCAGGTGAACAGGCCATGCAGATCACCATTTCCCTTGCCGTTGAGTCAATTTTGGAGTACATTCACTTTTTGTTCATACCTATTATCCCTTCTTAAGAGATGAGTCAAATAAAGATACTTTGATTCATTCCTTCCCACCTACCTCAGACTCAGAAACAAGATCTACAAGACTTACTGGAACAGTTTCCAGAGCTCAAAGCAGGAGAGTTATTTTTTTTTTTACATCCATCCGTACAATCCCAGGAAAAGTTGTCTATTTAAAACCATATTGGATACCAAAAGCCAGACAAGAAATAGTCAAACAGGAATTGGAGAAGATGTTGAACTCTGATATCATGGAACCATCTCAGGGTGCTTGGTCCTTTCTGATAGTACATTGTAGCCAAGCAAGATAAATCTTGGAGATTCTGTATTCATTTCAGGAACTTTTTATCCCAATTCGACAGTTATCATATGCCAAGGATAGGTGATCTGATTAATCAATTGGGAGCCCCGTTTTCCTCTCCATGATTGATCTGACAAAAGTTTACTGGCAAGTGCCAATTAAACTGGAGGGCAAGGAGAAAACAGCCTTCTCCACCCTTATTGGACTATTCCAATTTAAAGTGTTATCCTTTGAGCTTCACAGGGCACCAGCCACATTTCAAAGGTTAATGAACCAAGTCTTGCAGCCGTATTACTCTTTGGTGGTGCTTATAGCGATGTTCTAATCATTCATAGTAGGACATAGGAAGAACATATGCACCATCTCTATTTAGTCATGAGACCCCTGAGAAAAGCCGGCCTTAACGCACCCCGAGAATTTGTCACTTGGCACAGTCAGCAGTCAAGCATCTCTGTTTCTTTGTGTGAAATGGACTGGTTTATCCCCAACATGAAAAGGTGAAGGCTGTGCAAGTAACCCCAGTACCCAAAACAAAGAAAGATTTGAGAGCCTTTTTAGGGTTGCTTGGCTATTATAGACAATTCATCCCCAGATATTCCTCTATTAACTCTTGCCTCACAAATAAGCTTACAAATGCAGGTAAAATGGAGACCAGAAGACCTACAGTGTTTTGAGAAACTGAAACAGATTTAATGCAGTGAGCCAGCATTAAAAGTGACTGATTTTAACAAGAATTTATCTTACAGACACCTCTCATGTTGGGTTAGGGGCAGTTCTTTCCCAAGATCATGATGGCATTGAACATCTGATTCTTTTCATTAGTCGGAAATAATACCCCATGGAAAAGAACTATGCCACAATTGAATTTGATGCCTTAGCCATACAATGGGCAGTTTCATACTTAAAATACTATCTCACTGGCAGAAAATTGACACTGGTGACTGATCATTCTCCATTAACTTGTATTAGCATTCATAAAGACACCAATGCACAAGTTATGCCCTGGCTCCTAGATATGCAGCCCTATCGCCTAAGGTAGAACATCGAAAAGGGAGAGATCAGGGAAATGTAGATTTTCTTTCCCGTTTCCCAATAGATGCTGAAAAATCCAGTGGCATTGGTGGAAGGGTATTCGATAAATCTGATGATGTCATCACGTCTTTCCCAGAGGTAGCCTCTACTCATGTAGCCAGGAGATAGCAGCCGCTACCTGATCCTGACCCTGGGCGTGGCTATTTGTGGGAGGATCACATGAGAGGTGGCGACCCTCAGGCGGGAGCCTGGCATCATGAGATGAGACATGATTTCCCCTTTACCTTTTAGGGATACCCCTTCCATTTCTCATGCCTTACTGGCATACTGTGATCACCCCCTTCAACAACCCTTAAATCATGCTGATATTATCCCTCACTATTCTGCCACTAACAGAATAATAAAGACTGAGGCAAGGAAGAGGGGCCGAGTAATGCCAAATAATGAGAAGAATTAGTAGGAGCAGTCTAGTGTTTGGAGGAAGCCGATTGGTTCCAAGCAACTCTTCCTGGATGCAGGAGTTTAAAGATGGAACAGCTGAAGGTAACAGGGAGTTGCAACTAGCTAGCTACTGCACGGGAAGCCAACCTGAGAAGCCCATCGATGAGCGGGGAAACAGCGAGATAAGGACCGCAGGAGCTGGTTCTCCATGATGGGATTGCTGCAGGAAGAGCAGAGGATCCTTCCTGGTGACCACGGGAACCAAGACGCAGTGCCTACGCCACCCAAACATGGAGAAGGGCTGAGGAGTGAGGCAGGAGCCATGAAGGACATGGAAGCCACCAGATGAAGCCTGTAAGCTCATGAAGTGGAGGCGGGATCCCAGGGTGCTTCTGTGTGTTTGCCGGGAAAGGCCCAAAGAATGCCAGAGAAAGCAAGTGGTCATGGGGAAGGAATCTGGGTCACTGAGGTGCTTCAGCAGCTCCACCAAGTACCAATAAGTGACCGGTGCATGAGTCAGGTGAACCGGAGCAAGGAGGTTTGGTTGAGGGGGGGCGTGGCCTGCTAGCGAGCGAGGAAGACGTGAGCCTAGGGAACTCCTGCAGGTGCCAAACAGATCCTGAATAAGATCCTGATTTCTTCACGTGCGAGAAGGTCACAAGTGGTTCGATTTAATTCCTGACCGCTTGGTGCCCCAGCGGGCCGAGTTTTCTGTGGCCACCCGGCGGAATCCCTGAGAAAACACAAGTGGCGATACAGAGCCGGAGGCGTCCACTGGCGGGAAGTTCTAAAATGGCTGGCGGCATCCGAAGACCGAATGGGAACCTGTCCCGCTCTCATTAGCCCTCACTCTGAGGCCCGGCTGTTGTGCAGCAAGTGAACACCGCAGCACACAAGTGGATCCTTGGCTCCGAGCTGGGGTAAGAACACGCAGCGACGTGCCGTATGCTGCCCCGGGAGTGCTGATACCCCGATATGCAGCGGTGCGACCCACGGCCCCGGTGCCCTCCGGAGGCATGCGACGAGTCATGGCCATGCTGAAGCAGTGCGGTGCCCTCAGCTGTGTGCGACCCCAGAGCTCTGCTACTGAGAGCATTACCCATCCCGGGAGAACCGGGAAACTGCAGACCCAAACCTCAATGCCGAACTGAAGGAGGGCTGAGGAAACGTCCCAGGACCGGGGTCTGGTGCGACCGACGGACGCAGAGCTAGGAGCATCAAGAAGACCCGCTCCTGCCAGGGAGTTCGGCTGGAAGAAGCTCCGGCCCGGTCTCGGCCCACAGCCCCAGAGAGGAATCCCCACCCCCGGAGGAAACACCCGTGGGAACCATCCACCCATGCGGCAGGGAGAGGCGAACAGAGCCGCCGACCATAACAAGTCTGCCTCCAGGAGGGCCCACCGTGGGAACATGACAGCCCCCCCCCAGCGGGACGCTGCAGAGATACCAAGGAGACAGTGGGGAGGAACGGGATCTATTCCTACCGGGGACGCAGGGACGCGGTGTCCCCTGGCCCACGGCTGTACCAAGTGAGGGAGCAAGGGTACAACGTGCGGAAAATAAGGACAGCTACCAGGCGGAGGACACTTCCTAATACTTCCTAAAGCCTCCTGAAACCAATAAACAGCGTACCCTGGACCCGGGGCCTACCCTAATACACCCAAGGGTGAATCCACTGGGTGCAAAACTGACCACACCGGCCTGACAAAAGGGAGGGGCTATCCCTGAAAACGCAGCAATAAATAATGTGAGAGACCCCTCAGGACCTGCTGCTCTCGACCCGCAATACTTGCAGCACAGATACCAAGGTGACAGTGGGGAGGAGCAGGATCTATTCCTACCGGAGATACAGGGACGTGGTGTCCCCTGTCCCACGGCTGCCTCAAGTGGGGGAGCAAGGGGCCAACGTGCAGCAAATAAGGACAGCTACCAGGCGGATGACACTTCCTAATGCTTCCTAAAACCTCCTGAAACCAATAAGCAGCGTGCCCTGGACCCGGAGCCTACCCTAATACACCCGAGGGTGAATCCACTGGGTGCAAAACTGACCACACCGGCCTGACAAAAGAGAAGGGCTGTCCCCGAAAACACAGCAATAAATAACATGGGAGACCCCTCTGGGCCTGCTGCTCTCGACACGCAATACTTGCTGCTGATGGAGGGCCCACCCTAAGCCTGTGACAGAGTCCCACTAACCCCAAGAGTCCTAACTGAAGGAAGGGGACGACCAAGACAGGAATAATTGGTGCTGAAGACCAGAACAAGATTGGGATCAAGGGGCAAGGGGGAACTCCGGTGCCCGAAACCACGGCTGCTACTGCACTTACCAGGCAGACTCGGGTTTAGTTGACGAACGGTTGGCCACTCTGGACCTGCGCACCACTTAGCTACTACCCAGCCATAATACAGACTACTCCTACAACAGCGGGACACGGGACCCACGCGACCTGAGAAATGGGCAAAGATAGACAAAAGAAAACGTCCACGCAGAGTAGCATGGACTAATATGCGGGCGCCGCCACTCCGGCACCGATGGACCAAACAACACGGCCGACCTCCCCCGCAGGCGAGGATAATCTCTCATTAAGAGACGTGATGGCCGCTATTGCTAGCTCACGCTCCTCCATGGAGATCAAAATGGATAGCATCACGGCAGACGTCTCCTTTTTACGCGACAATCTTCAAAAACTCACCTCTCGAACAGGAGAGGCAGAACACCGAATTTCCGAAGCAGAAGATAACATCAGAGGCGTTACCCAACAATTATCACAGGCCCTGACCCACCTGAAGACCCTGGAATCCAGAGTCGATGAGGGAGAGGGAAGATCTCACCGCAACAATGTACGCATTCTTGGACTGCCAGAAGGAGAAGAGGGGCACAGCATGGAGCTATTTTTCGAACAGTGGCTTGCAAATATCTATGCACCCCGCTCCTTTTCTAAATTCTTTTTGGTGTAAAGAGCCCATCAGATGCCTACGGGTAGAACAATCCAAGGTGCGCCACCTCGTACAGTGAGCTAAACTGCTCAATTACTGGGACAGGGACGCCCGCCTCCAGATGTCGCGCTCAAGAGACAATTACCCACAATGGATGCCGAATCACATTCTTTCCTCACTATACCCGAGAGGTTCAACGGGCGCGGCAATCCTTCGAACCACTTAAAAGACAGCTGTCCCTCATGAACGTGAAATACGGGCTGCTCTTCCCAACACAGCTTAAAATCTACCATAAGGGTACCACAGTACATTTCACCGACCTGCAATAGGCCTGGAAATGGGCGGAAGTTCACACCAAAGGCGACTGGAATGCGAGACTGATGAGACAAAGAGGGAGATCCCGGCCTAGATGAGACCGCCCCTCCCCCATGAGAGATCCTGAAAGGGTGGAACCGGAGGTCCCGGAGCAGGAAGTGAATCAAAATGAACGATGAGCATGCGGCGGTCCTACACCGGGGGAGCGCCATAGCTCACTGTGGCGCGACAACACACTATCCCTTAAACTCGGCCTTTTGCTGTGTGGCTTGATCCAACACGAGGAACTCGATTAAACGGCGCAAGAAACAGAGCAGACTGTTTCTTCTCTTCATCTGTTCCTAACATTAGTTAAAGTGTGTGCTGACCCCCTACGGTTTTGAGGATCAGCAATGTTCGGGCGACAGGTACTTCAAGCTGGGTTGGAGTATAGGGAGGGGGAAGGAAGGGAATGTTATTACGATATCTTGTTAGTTCGGGACTACAGCATGTCCAAACAGCTACCCAATCACAACTCTGTGCATAATATACCTTATATCACCATTTACCGGGACCTTACTCCCGCAAGACATACTAACGGGAGGCAACTCTCCCGACTAAGACGTCCTTCAAGCCCTCCACCATGCGTTTTAGATGGTGCCAGCACAAACCCAGTCACCACCAACTGATTGCCCCAGGTCCCTCAAACTGCTCACCTGGAATGTGAACGGGTTGGGCTCTGGGATCAAGAGACGCCTGGTTAGACAACTGTTCAATAGACACTCTCCCGATGTGGCCCTACTATCTGAAACACACCTAGCGGGAATACACTGCACCCTCTTCCAAAGAAACAACTACCGGACCGCATTTCATGCGGGGTATACAATGGGACCCAGGGGCACCCTTATCCTCATACACAAACGAGTTCCATTCTCCCAGGGGGTCGCTATGTATCCATGCTGGGATCGCTCTGGGGGGAGAAGGTGGCCAATGTGTCGATATACTCCCCACCTGGACTGGGCCAGGAATTACTGGATGACCTAACCACTCTCATGGGAAAATACCAGCCAGATAGGTGGATACTGGGGGGAGATTTTAACGACGTCATGTGCAATACCATAGATCGTACTCACCTTAGAGGGCGCAACCCGGATACCCCCACAAGGCTGTCTGGCTTTGTATCCGCCCTGGGCCTACGCGACGTGTGGCGGGCACTACACCCCCAAAACAATGGCTATTCATTCCACTCGGGAGCCCACGGCTCTCTCTCCAGGCTCGACTACCTTTTCCTCCAGAACACAGACCTACATAGGGTAATATCCGCAGATTCTCCCCCTGTGGAATCTCGGACCACTCACCCCTAATAATAGAACTGTGAATGCACGGCACGACCCCTCCTAAAACATGGAGGTTTAACAATTACCACCTTGGGTTCCCTGAACTGATTGACCGCCTTACGAGAGTGTCCGACGAATATTTTTACATAAATGAACCAGCAGTGAACAACCCAGTAATAGTATGGGAAGCTTACAAAACTGTGCTGCGAGGAGAAATAATCTCCTGGACAGTGAATAAAAAGAGAGAGAGACTCCAAAAAATAACAGAGGCAGAGAGGGAGATGATCCAGTCTGAAAATAATCACATTCTTGACCCTTCCCCACAGACCCAAGGGTGTCTTAAACTAGCCATGGAACGGCTCAGAAATATGATGCTGGACAACGCCAAACAAGCCCACTGGGATCCCAGAGCGAGAATATACAAGCTTGGGGACAAAGCAGGCAAAATGCTAGCCTGGCTTGAAAAGAGGGATGAGGGACGACGCCATATCTGGGAAATCGTTACCCCATGCGGTGGGAGGTACCAGGCGGATGCCGAAATAGCAGAGGCCTTCGCCCAATTCTATGCAGAATTAAATCGAGCCCCGACATCACCATTCGACCCGACTCTGCTAGATGATATAGCACTTCCGTTATTGACAGCACAACAGCAAGCGGAACTAGACTCTGATCACTCTGAATCCAAACTAGCCGAAGCTCTAGCACAACTCCAAACAGGGAAAACGCCAGGCCCTAATGGGTTCCCAGCCGAAGCCTTGCAAAAGCTAGGAGGGAACAAAATAGCAACCCCTCTACAAAATGCTCCTCGGTGCCCGTGAACAAGGCACCCTCCCACCAGACCTATGTAAGGCTTCCATTGTGGTCATTCGCAAACCTGACAAACCCCCGGAGATGTGCGCCTCCTACAGGCCTATCTCGCTACTTAATAGTGAAGCCAAGGTCCTCGCCAAGCTCCTAGCCAACCGACTGCAACCGGTAGCCCACACCCTGATCCACCCGGATCAATGTGGCTTTATGCCACACAAGTCAACTCAAATGAATCTGCATCGGCTCCACTTGGCATTAGAAAGGGCCCAATTATCGACCCACCCCTCGCCCTATTGGCAATTGATTTTGAAAAGGCCTTCGACTCGGTCAGGTGGGACAGCCTTTGGGAAATCATGAGACGCATGGGGTTTGGTGACGGCTTCCTGGGATGGGTAAAATGACTCCATAAGAACATCCAAGCGGAGGTCAGGGTGAATGGCTGGTCCTCCCGGTCCTTCCCTCTGGGAAAGGGCACGAGACAGTGTTGCCCCCTCTCTCCCATTCTCTTCGCCCTTGCAATCGAGCCTCTCGCCCTTTGGCTCTGCCAAAATACAGCCTGGACAGGATTCAGATGGCCCAAGGGGCATGAGGACCGAGTTTCCTTATACGCAGATGATCTCATGATATATCTGGGGGACCCAGTCCCGACCTGCCCTATAGTGACACAGATGCTTATCCGTTTTGGTGAATTTAGTGGGCTAAAAATTAATTGGGGGAAATCCGTTCTCTCCCCGGTGAAGGGCGGTACGCTGATCAACCCCCTGGACTGCCCGTAACAGGTGGAACGACAGGGCTTTCGATATTTAGGGATCTGGGTGACAACAGACCTCACTAACTATGCAATACACAATATCCAACCGGTAATTGACCGCTTTGTCAGTGACGTCCACCACTGGAAGCTCCTCCCCCTCACACTCATGGGCAGAGCCGCACTCTTTAAGATGATGACTCTCCCAAGGTTTCTCTATGTTTTACAGAATTCCCCACTCAAGATCCCAGACTCCAACTTCGACCGGGTTGAAACCCTCCTCCGGGAACTCATATGGGGCGGAGGCCAACCAAGGATAGCGCTAACCACGCTCCAAAGATCGATCTGGGAAGGCAGGATAGGGGTGCCCCGCCTCCAAACCTATTATTGGGCCTCTCAACTCAGTGGTCAATGACCTGCTTCACGGGGACAGGGAACTCCCCCATATAAGGGCTGAAATCGCCACTATGCATGACACTGACCCACTGCATTCACTATACCAAACCCTCCCGAGACCCCCCCCTCCAACGACCACGACTCACATTATTACTGTTTGGAAACAAGCACACGGATTCGTAGGGTGGAAAAACAAAATAACCGCGGCACCACCCCTGTGGGGAGATAGCAATCTGTCCGAAATAAAGAAACTTGACCCATGGCCTCGATGGGTGAGGGCCGGGATTCGGGGTTTTGAAGACATTCTTGAAGGAGGGGAACTAGCCTCATTTGAAGCCATACAAAATAAATTACAACTCCCGGCTACTGAGCGATACCACTATGTACAATTGGCCCATGCCCTAAGAAACCATATACCTGTAAATGCCAGTATCCCAGACTACACACCAATAGAACGTAACATGTTACCAGCTTACATCCCCACCAAATGCACTTTTATCCTATACAATGCTATCACATCCTTTGCCACACCTGAACTGACCAGCTTGAAAGCTAAATGGGAGGTGGATGTGGGAGAGATAAACCCAGAAGACTGGATCCAAGCACTAATGCAACCAATGGGGGTTGCTATCTCCTCTAGGCTTCGGCTGGTGCAATTAAAAATCTTGCATAGAGTGTATTACCCCAGAACGATGTTGTATGGATGGAGTAGAGCCCCGAATCTGAAATGTCTCCGATGTGGAGAGGAAGAGGGGACTTTCTTTCATATTCTATGGGCATGCCCCCGGATCCGAACCTTCTGGGACGCATGCTGCAATGAACTCAATAAGATCCTTGCCTGCCATATACCAGTAGACCCAAAGATTCTCATCCTGGGTATGCCGGATGAGACCGCTCTTAATAAATGGGAAAGGCTGCTCTTGAACACAGCAGCAGGTCTGATGAAGCGCAACATAGCACAAAAATGGGGAGCCCCTGAGTCCCCAACGGTGGAGCAATGGGCAACGGACATGGACATATGTGCAATGATAGAGCACAGAATATACAATGCAAGAGGCTGCCCTGCCAAGGCCGACAAAATATGGGGGAGGTGGGAAGAAGGAGGACCCTAGATCCCACAAGACACTGAGGGGATGATGTTGCTTAATTGCATTAAAGATATTGGGAAATGTTTTGGGTGGTTGGTAACAAGCGTGCTAATGATGACCTTTGAAAAGACATGCTAGTCCCTACATGTTGTTGTTGTTTTGATTGTGATATAAAACAATAAAAAAATGCTTTATCAAAAAAGAAAAGGAGGTTTGGTCAGTGGGACCTATTACAAAGAATGTGAAAGAAAGAGGGTTTGAGACCTGACACTTTGACAAATGAATACTGAATACTGGAACTGTGTGAGTATGAGACATACAAGAATAGAGAGAGAACCTGACAGATGAGTAAACCAGGTGTCTGGCGAGTCTGGGACACACACCCACATGGTGTAAAGGAGCAACATGAGAGAGCCTAGCAGGAGAGTATACCAGGTAGCTTGTGAGTCTGGGAACAGCACCTACTTGAGTTACTTTGAAAAGTGGATCCCAAGGAAGAGTCAAACTCTTGGGATTTGTGAATGACAGTGTTTGTGGAAAAGACTTGGGTAAGGGATTTATTTCCCCTCGAGTGGATTGTAACACCAAGAGTAGAGAGGCATCCTCTTTGGCCTTAAAGGACTTGTATATTCTTTGGAACTTTTGTTTGTCATGGAGAGAAACCTGGGGAAGTGAGCCATTCCCAGGAACTGTGAACATTACCCATTTGAAATTTGTGTTGGATTAGATCTTTTTCTTGAACCTGAACATGTGTGCACTTTTCAAGCTAGAGACCATGCACTTATCACCTTAGAGTTAGTTTTAAAATGCACGGGCTAGGACAGAATTTTGAGCACAGGACATTTTTGCTTTGGACATCTTGGCACAGGGCATACTCAGATTTGGTTGAGGTAGGGAAATACCTCCTAGATT
Organism: Ambystoma mexicanum; assembly: GCF_040938575.1. Classification (NCBI taxonomy): domain Eukaryota; kingdom Metazoa; phylum Chordata; class Amphibia; order Caudata; family Ambystomatidae; genus Ambystoma; species Ambystoma mexicanum. The sequence continues at coordinate 239,830,806 of NC_090940.1, read as the reverse complement.
GGGGATAGTAAGGCATTTTCCAACGGCTTTATTGTTTAATACAAGTCTTTAACCAATACCATGAGTCCTTTGTGTCCGTGCCATTACTGGCTCCTGACAATACCTTCCTATGTCAGACATCCATCTATTTGACTTCTCCCCCACATGTTGCTTTGTCTTACACTAAGGAACGAGATTACACTATTCAGAATACAAGTTGCACCTACTCAAAAGAACAAAAAAAACCTCTTATGTCCTTAAAAGAACACTTCTTTCCTTTTTCAGGAAGATAGGGATTGTGTAAAGGAGAATTTGCGTATAGTTTTGCTTTTGGTTACGAGAGAGGTATTGACATTCAGATTTTCCATAAACTTCCGTTGTCATCATATCTTTTACATCTCGACATACTGGTCACATGTTAACACAGAAGGAACTAGAAGCAGGCCTGAGATAGAAAGAGATGCAAAGGAATGCAAAAGGAATCGTGTGCATGCATGCGTGAGGTCAATCGATCGATCAGAATGTTCTTCCACTATGATGCTAAATGCAATCAAAGCTTTTTTGAGTTTCCAAGCCTGCACATTCTCTTGAGGAAGAGCTTTCATACCTAGACTCTCTGACATTCTGATTTTGAACAGACACATATTCAGATTCCCAGTGTCTTCTGAATGTTCAAAAGATGTGTGAAAGTTGACGAGAAGAGATCGGAGATAAACAATTATTCATAAAAATGTGATATATAAAAGGTAGGGAGATTTTGTATTGAGTGGTCATTCAAAGACGAGTTTTGGCAGACCACTTAGGCTAGTTTGTTCTTTCTGAAACTGAAGAGAGGGCATATCAGGTGTTCTTTCTTTTATTGGTATAAGCAAGTTGTTTTGATCTGCTTAGTAGCATGAATATTGTTTAGAGAATAATGTTGCTGCATTGCTTACTGTAAGACAAAGCATGTATTCAGTTTTCCAACGTTCTGAGACATACCAAATATTTTACAATTAATCAATTATCATTTCTAATATAGTTTTCATATAGGAAATTTGGACTGTGCCAACATTGACAGACAAGATGGACAGACCACAAAGTGGCTGCTCAACTTCCCTGCAAGTCCTCAGGGCTGGGGAACACTTTCAATCCATGACAATTTTGAACATTTGGGTTCAGCAGAAAATCTGCGTTCTGCCCGAACTCCAGCCGAATACCTACCAAAATGCAAACTTTGACAGACCCTTACATTGTATGTTTTGTTAAATCTGCATTTTTTGGGAGATCCTTTCAAATGTCCTCTGATAAATGGAGGTAATACGCCATGTTTGGATGGTAATAATCCCAAGTAAGTGTTCCTTTCCCTCCATGTCCAAAACCCCAAAACCACATTTGTGAAATGGCTACTGGGATGGATTGCTTGAAAATCCACCTGTGGGCATGTCGATTTATGTGATGAAAAATGCAAGAAAATGCTCAGGTTACCAGCGAGTGGCTTTTGCAAGAATTATGTGAAATTTCAGTGCACTTTTAGCTATTTGCCCACAGACACTGGCTTGGTAGCACAACCGGTAGAACCGACTCCGTCTCAGTCCTTGAAATGGACTCTTTTCAAAAGCCCGGGCACGTGTTACTCTCCACAATGTACGTCAACTCTTTGTTTGCATGGTCACCATAACAAGAGGTGTGTGGAACTAGGCAAACATGTCTGTTTGCTCTGCCTGGAGTTGCAAAAGCAAACTTCAGAATAAACATAGAACCGTGAAAGCACACACGGGACTTATGCACATGCGGTCTTGGCTGGTTGCAGGAGAGGAAGGGGGCAAGTAGGTGGAAGGGAGATTTTAACCCAGTACAACATATTCTAGTCTTTGGGATCATTTTTAATATAGAGCAAATTGCACGCAGGTGACTGCCGTGTGCACAAAAGTGCACTGCAATTGTTGTTTACGCCATGAAGTGCAATACATGTATGCAAGTAAGGACTTATTTGGGTGTATGTTCAATATTTGTATTTTTGTATTGCAAAAAAATATAAATGCCACCCCCTGTATGCCTGGCAGACGAATAGGACATAAATTGCTGTGGAATCCACCAGCTTTTCGCAGGTGCTTCGATTGGATTCCAAAGGAATCCCTTGCATTTACAATATCATGATAATCCCCCGCTGGTGTAAATATATCCGAAGGTGGGGCAGCGGGGGCAAGTGGAAACAATAATTCCACTAATTGCCCCTACTGAAACACCACAGATCTTTAAAATCTCCTGTAGTTCTAAAGCAGTGGTACAACCATGCATAACGTTTTTATAACCGTTTCTTTGCCCGCTTTAGCACGCTGGGGGATTAAAAATGACTCCCTTGGACTTTTGTAAAAAGGAGGGAGCAAGACTAAGTTCTGGTTTCCCTAGGTGGGGGCGCAATACGCCAGAGACAGGATCAGCCCTTTGAAACTACTATAATCGTGATTCAGCACAGTAAAAAACACAGAGTAACATAGCAACATAACAACCAAATATTTAACAAAGGACTAACTACTACAACTGCTCAGGTATAATGTAAATAGGTATCACGACAGTATGCTGATGAGAGAGACTCGTACTCCAAAGGCATGTGACGTAGTCCTTTTGGCGGGATAAAATAATAATTTTGTTTTATTTTTTGCCCGGATTTTGAAACCATTTTTCCGTATAACTCTGTTAGACATTAGCCTTTGCAAGGTTGTTTCAAGTGTAAACATTGGCACTTCGTCCCTTAGGAAACTAATTAACTACAGTATTTTTGTGTCTTGTGTGTGTTTGCAGTGGGTTTGGGAGTCTTGCTCTGTGACTTGGGAGAAAAAACCTATACTATTTGTGAAAAGATTTTTATCAGGAATGTCTTTCCTTTACACCACATTTGTGTATCTTCATGTGTCAGTCCTCCATATAGTTCTGATATCCAATAACGAGAAGTTCCAAGTTTGCTCTGGGCTCCAAATTCAAATTCCTAACCATGCAACTAAATTTACTGTATTGTGTTTTCGCTCAAAGCAGAAAATATCAATGTTACATGCGTTACACTGTGTTTGTCGATTTGAACTACTGAACACACATTTGGATTCCATTGGATTTCACTGGTAATGTTTTTAAATTGGGTGTGGGTACTGGGCGTGATTGCTCTCGTTTTCAATGGTGCTTGATTGTTGTCCACTGTAACATCTACACATTAGTAAGGGAGATTTTTTAAATACCAGTAATACTGAACCAGTGAAGGTCCCTGGGGACTGCAGTGACTGACTGAATGTTCTACTGTCCTGCTGGACGTCTGTGCATGCTGTAGAATGTTGATTCGCGTGTGTGACTGACGGCTCAGGAGAATGTTAATGATTGGTGCACGAGCATTCTGCATGTGTCACTTAGGAGTCTCAGCTGGAGAGTGGTCACTTCTGTAACATACTCAAGAGTAACTGAGCTTTAAAGCAACTGCAAATATGAATAATAAAGCTACCACATATTTCACTGGGACAGCACTGGAGTCTAAAGGAGTCGTCTTCTGGTCCTCAGTGGGCTGCTGTTCTTTGTAGAAGTCTTGTCGGTGCTTAATTTGTAAAAGAATAAGTGCCAGGGCTCAACATTTTCTAGCACTCCCATGACACTGTGGGTGGGCGGTTTCACACCACTGCTGCCACCACCCATAGCTGCTCCCCATAGTGTCGACATATTTGTGGTTACACTGCAGCTCGCACCTGCTCATTGTGGCTGATGGATGCACTGACTATTACCACTTCATAATTAACGTGAGTCTGAGTCATTAAGTGCTGGGGGCCAAAAATAAGTGCAAACACCCCCACAAATTAGGCACTGATCTTGGTTCTAATGATGATCTCTCAAACAGTCAAAGGAGTTCTTATTTTAGCCCAGAATTAGGCTGCGATCAAGCCCACAAATGATAAGGATCTGCACCATTAAAGCAGACAGAGGCTATCCAATCATGGAAAGCCACTGGTCGCTGCATATGCTTAGCAAAAGACTTTCAGGCACTAAATATGTGGATTGCCACTAGAAAGACGCAGCCCCTCCTCTGGCACACACACACAGCACCCTTTAGCCGCAAAAGCCACAGCTTTCCCCCAGGAAAGCGATTTCCATATAAGGCTTTTCCTGACCTGAGAAGGCAGGAAGAAGGCCAAAGAAAAATATTGTCAAAGAACTAGTGAAACACCTTGTACCACAGTCATTTTAGAGTGATAGCCACCTTTAGTAGCAATTTGTGCTAGTTGCAAAAGTGCAAAAGTAAAACACAAAAACAATAAAAACAGCACAGCTGCACACCAGCTTGTCTTAGGCACATATGAAAAGTAAACAAAAAGCCATTCTATAAAAGATACAAGGATACTCTCAGGCCCCATTACAAGTCTAGTGGTCCAGAAATACGGGTACCGGTAGTAACGTACCAGCACCTTTTCCGGACCAGCAGACTACAACTGTGCCTGCCGGTGCCATTGGATGGAGCAGGTCTGACCTGCCGGGCTCAACAGCCCCGGTAGGCACAGTTGTCATGGAAGCACCGGCACCATTTCAAACAGTGCCGGTGCTTCCAAGTCCCCATTCCCCTGGAGTTCTTTGAGACTCCATGAGAATGGGGACTAACATTTTCCGCCGCCTAATATCCCGAGCCGCTGGGACTTGTAATGTCGTGGTGGCACTGGGATCTCAGGCAGCGGAAACAGTGTTATAGTTCGGTGGCAACCCTTCAGTAGCACCAGCAGGTTACCGCAGGACTTGTAATGAGGAGGGACCTCATTACAAGCTTGCCAGTATTCTGGTGGTAAATTGGCTGCAATACCACCAAACTCAATTACCGTTACTGCCATTTGGTCCTGTGAAGTTACCATAGTTCTCATTTTTGGAGTCCATAGGACTCCGTGGGGAGTTTTGGGGGATTGACAATAAGCTGGATGTTAATCCACCAGTTTTGCATTGCATAAAGCAGACTTTACCACATGGTAATTCCACCAGCAGTAAATCTGCCATAAATTCTAATTTGCCGCTGTAGGAAAAGTGGAGGTAACAGAATTACCGGCACTTTCACCAAACTGGTAATGAAGCCCATAGTCTCTCAATACTAACAGTCTTAGGGATGAGTCCGTTTCCCCATGAGAATGAACAAAATAGGCAAGGGAAGTAAAGCAATAGACTTTTCTAACCTCCAAAAAGTCAGGACAGGGTTGAAAACAAGCAAAAGAAAAGGCTGTCCCATAGAAATCTATGAAGGGAAAGGTGCAAAAAGAAAATCTTTCCTAACAAGTATTATGTCTGATACACTTATTTAAGGTCACACACTCCCTATCATTACAGACCCTGTCTATGACTGGGTTGGGTCAGGGAAACAAGGTTTAATAAAACATTAGTAAGTGTTCTTGTGACTTGGGACAACACAAAGTCTGGTTTTAAAGTGGCTCTTTTTCACTCTGTTTCCCTTTCACTAAATGGCTTCAATTTGTAGTCTCAGGTTCCGCTTAGTGGCTTCCCGCACTCAACTTCAATGGCTTACTCAGTGTTGGGATTAAGAAGATCCTACCCCCCTCTTCACCTTTGGTTACAATTCCTATATTAAAGGGGATTCGGCAGCTTCTTGGCTTGAGCCTCAAGTCAGGCTTACGGCTTTCCCACATCCCTTTTCTCATGTTGTCATTCACCATCAGTCTCAGAGAGACTTCCTATCTTTTCTTTCTTTTAGCTGTTGGGACATTAGGGGGTTTTCTGAGAGGAGTTTTTTCTCCTGACTCCTACCATCTTTATCAGCTTACAATTTCTGTGTGGGTCCTTCTCCACCTCGGTCCCACACAGTTGGATCTTTTCTCCTCCCACTGTGGGTTTGATCCCTAAAGATCTGTATTTGACCATACGCACTACCTTGGAACAAGATTGCCCTTTCAAACCTTCCTAGCATGTTTAGCTAGGCTCTTTCTATTTCCCTCTTGGTGTTCCTTAACCAGCTCCCCCTGATGTTCTATCACCTGATCCTGATTCCAATCGCCCGTCGTCTTCCGATACCCTCCACCTTTCACTTCCTGATTATCTGCTTTTTTCACCTTCTGATGGCTCTTTAACATGTCATTCAAGTCTCTCTCCACCCCTTCTGGATGTTCTTTTATCACCAACCCAAGTCACACTGTACCTCTTCCTAATGTTCTGCTAACTCCTCTAAATCTGTCTCAGCCTTCTCCTAATGTTCCTTTAGCATATCATTAAGTTTCTCTCCACCTCTGATATTCCCCCACCACCTTCTCTAAATGTCTCTCTTCTTTCATACTCCACTACTAACTCCAATAGGCCTCTCTTCACCTGCTGTTCCTCTACCACTTCTTCTAGGTCCCCTCAGCCTCTTCCTGATCATTCTGAAAACTTCCTGCAAGTCTCTCCACCTTCTCCTGATGCTCCTCTTCCATCTACTCTTAGTCTCTCTCCACCCCATCCTAATGTTCCTCTATTACCTCCTACCATTCTCTCTCAACCTCCTCTTGCCTTATCCCATTCTACTTTCCAACCTTCTCCTCCACACTTCTTTCTCTGACTCTCCTCATCTACAACACCCTCCAAACACTGTTCCCACACTCCAGCCACTTCAAAGCTTTTCCTCAGTTTCTAACCTGCACACTCCTGTTGCCAGATCCTACACCAACATGTGTTTACTCCCTCTTTCCCCACAGGTCATACCCACCCCCTCTGGTTCTCCCGTGATGTTTCCTTGTGCCCCCGCCATTCTCGCACACAGGTGTTGCCTGTTTTGCTTGATTCTTCTACCCTGCTCCCCCCTAATCCCCCTCAAGCCTACTTCTGCAGGAGTCTGTCCTGATAAATTCTGGTTTCACATCACTGTCTTGTGGCCAATGCTGGATTTGACTTTTATGGACTTCATTAATTTACAATGTGTCACCCTTTCTCAACTCTCATGCTGGACTTCCTTTGTTTCTTATACTCATAGTGGCCCTGAATCATGCTGTTCCCACCTTCACCTTGTATCCTGGCTTGCAACATTATGTGATAATACTTACTTCTGCAATTGTATTCACTCTCCCCTGCTTCTCCACTCTTTTGACTGCTAACTCTGTTCTCTCCTCCTTTCCCTTCTCCATTCTCCTATCTCCTCCCCTTGCTTTCTTCTATGCACTTACTCTATCAGAATTGTCCCTGGACCTAGTATGATAGAAACCTCATCTGTCTCCTCCGCTCTCCCCTTACGGGTTATTTCCTCCCCACCCCCCTCCAGCCCTATCTGAAATGTCATCAGGCCTAGTATGATAGTCGCTTGTTTTTGTTCCTTCCCGACCTTTCTGCACCCCTCTCCCTCACCTTTTGTTTTTCTCTGGCTCTACCAGAAATGTCGTCAGGCCTAGTACGGTAGTCGCCCGTCTGTTTCCATTTCTTTCCCACCCTCCCACTCCCTTGCTTATCTATGTCTTAGCTCTTGCACTATCTGAAATGTCGTCAGGCCGAGTACGATAGTTATTTTCACATCATTACTGTTCATGGCCTGTAAGAATGTCATTGTATTTCCCTTGTTCCCTCCCTTGCCTTGAAGCACTTTGAAACACATTGTGTATAGGCGCTATATGAATAGACTATCATATAATATCATATACCAAACACCAACACTACCTCATTGAAATTCTGGGGTGTTATAGCTGTGTGGTCCTCGTCCGTTAGAGTCTGCAGCTGTGGGTGTGTATGAGGGAAGGGCTGTGATTGATTTGAGTTAATAAGTTCGCCTACATTGTCTATAATGGCTTGTGGGTGGACAAGCCTTCCAAGGGCTGACCAGCCATTTCAAGCTGAATTTCTGTCTTGGGGCTGGTGTTCATGCTCTCCGAGAGAGGTCTCTTCAGGATGAGTGCCTTACATGCATTTTTCTTTTTCATCTCTCCCTGCCTGAGTTCTCCATGGTTAACTAAAGTGGCGTCTCTATTGGTGCAGGTGTTGCTATTCTACTGTGGCATACTTTGTTTTTCTGGTCGTGCTACATCTGTAATGTTTTATGTATTTATTTTATTTATCGGTCATTTGTAATGTGCACTATACAGCAAAAATTGTGTTTCCATGTGCATCAAGACAAGGGGGGTGGGAGCGGAAGAGGTACAAAATAAAAACAAAATATTCTTAAAAGGTCTTGACACAATCGGAACGTGCAAGTGCTATAGCATTAGGCACGAGAGGGGGAGGAGGGGTGGTGCAGGGAGGGGGTAAAAGAGATGAGAACAAACCGAAACGCTCTGACTAGGTTGGGAGACGGTTTAGAACGTGCAAGTGCTGTGACATAGAGAGGGAGGGGGGGGGGTGAGGCAGGGGGTGGCATAAATAGTGCAGGAACAGGTGCCTGCAGACTGTAAAAGCCTCACCTTATGGAAAGAGGAGCTACATCAGGCAGGCAAAGGAATAAGAACGACATTGAAGTGATTGCACACATTTGGACCACCTCACCATTTGGTGCCGGGAGCTACATCATATATGCAAGTACAATAAGTAGGGTGCCATAAATTTGACTGCCAGCCTTAAGGTAAGGTGCTGCATCGAGTGTGAAGGTACAGGTCGGTCACAAACCAAGGTAGAATATTCTAGGCAGGCAGAGACATGTGTGCAGATAAGACAAACAAAGAGTCAGGTGACTATTGCTGCCAAGATAATATAGCAAAGTCGAGCAGATTCATGTTAACGCCATGAGGCCAATATAGTGCCAAGTGCAGCAATGTACGATTAAGGCGCAACAAGAAGGAGTAAAGTCAGGCAGGATGCAAGGTGGAAACTTAGCAGTGAGTGGAGTGGGGGCATCAAAAGTACATAACGCAGTGCTCGAAGAGGAAGGTGGTATCAGCAACTTGTGAAGCGAGTACAGAGAGAAACTGCAGAGAAACTCCAATGTTGGGGTGCACTCACCGGGCGAGTACCATGAGAAAATCTAGTATGCATCTGATATTTAGGCGCACTCGCGTAGCAAGGCCCATGGGAATTTGCAACATGCATCTGATGTCTGATTGGTTGCTCAGAATCCGGTTTGTAGAATGTACCTTCCTTCACTACATAGTTTCTTTTCCTGTCATAGTTCAATACTCTTAAAGTGACCATGTTTACAATTGCCTCTGATCAGGGAGGTCTAGGATGTCCTCAGCTCCAGGGCGACCAAAATAGCTCTCCATTTGGCATGGGCGTAGTACAGCATTCCTGAACTTCATAAGCTCTGTCTATCATCCTTAAAGGGACAGCAGCACCCACGTCCATGACAGTATTCTTGTCTGGCTGGTATAGGTTGTGGGGAGAATCATCTTGAGGGGAGTAAAGGCAGCTATGCCTAAGGCTCTTCTGCTAAAACCCAGAGGGTATGCAGCATTTGACTGTCCCCTTCCCAGTGATATGGACTAAGTGAGTGTGACCAGAAGATCCTCTCCAGTCCAGCCCCTGGACAATCATTCACCAGCTCAGGTAGGCTCCTGGCCCCAATGTTCACCCTAATTGAAGATCCAAGAGGTAACGTCACCACAGTCCCTATTAGTCCTTTAGGGTGGCTCTTTAATTTTTGAAAGTGAGACACTGACATGATTCAAGGTGGGCTGGAGCATTGCTAGGGATATGCATGATTGGCGTTTTATACATCCATTGGCACCATCATTTGTTTGCAATTAAAGCTACGTTTTCATTAATGTGTACAGCACGGAGTGGTGTTTCCTGGTGGAGTACTCTGCTGTTTGGTGAGGCTGCGAGAATAATGTTATTACTTATCTCCTACCTGCATCGCCATTGGATAAAGATTCTGCTTCTCAGACTGCTTTTTTACTGGCTGTCCTGCTGCCCTAGGATAATGATGTTAGTGCACACCTTTTTAGCTCATATGGATAGCAATTTGATACACAATTTAAAAAACTTGAGATCCAGGGGAGGAACTATGACCGTGGCACAAGGTCACATGAAATACTAGAGAAGAAAGACGGTCCAAGGTAAGAACCCTGCCGTCCCCCTGCACAGTTTATAACGCTGAATAACACTGACAATAATTAGGATTATAGACTCGTAATAGTATATAGAAAAATATAAACAGTAAATCAAGATACATCAAAACATAGTGTTGTAATGTCGTAATTTAATGATGCCTGTATCTTCATACAGTCAGGCAGCCTGTAAATAGCTGACGTGTTTTGGGGCAGTCCCCCTTCTTCAAGAGCAATACGGAACTAGAATGTTTTTAAAAATTAAAACCGTGTAGATATTGTATATTCAAAAATGGTCTACATAACATGATTCTTCTATGAGTTAAGAATCTATATCCATGCATGTATAAAAGTAAACGATTGAGAAATACAAATGGTGACGACTGGGGAAAGCCATCACCTAAAAGTCCACAGAGCCAACTGGATTTGATGAGAAAAAGGGTAATGCAACCAAGGTAACTAGAAAGATAACCCATATGTAGCCCACTTAAAACATGCAAGGCTTGCTTGAACCAAAGTGAAAGAAACAGTGTTCAAAATGTCAGGCCTACCTGGCCTAATAACAAAAGTAGTTCATCGACCTTGGATCAAAAAAGATGTCCATGAGACAAACACCTGGAGGCAAATAAATTAAAGCAATATCTAAAATAGTAAATGGCACATATACTGCCATAGTTGAAACTAAGCCCAGCAATTCTCAGGACAGAGGGGTACTAACCTTGTGTATTCGTAGTAAACTCCTAATATTGTTCCAAGGAGTAGGACCAAGATGTCGGAAGGATAACTCGAAAGTTGATCATAAACGTAGCACACTTAAAAATGGCACGTACCTTCCTGTAAGTACAATATGGCAACCCATCAAATAATGTAGACTCCCAAGGAGCACAATATAAACATAATCCCCTATTTGAAAAAACCCTACAGTTACAATGTGCCAGTTTAAGCGGAAGAAGTCCTATGCACAGCCCGCAGACGCGGAGTATTCCGTAATGTATCCAATAGGGTCATGAATCCCCAAGGCTGATAGAAACCTTACACTCCCATACGGGATCCAACAGAAGTACTTTAGAGGAAAAACCAACAAACAAACAAAATACCAAACTTTAGCCAAATTCCAAATTCAATGGAATCATTGTCCCAGGTGCACCTATTAGTAATCTTACCTTCCGGCCGGCAGAAAAAATATAACACAATGTGAAGTGAAGACTAATGCACTCCTCAGGCCCTGCGAAGTGTCAAATGCCGGCGAGCTGCAGAGGCGCAATGAAAAGTAATGGAATCTCCTATCATAACAGAAAGAGGACTAAAATACACACTGAATTAAGATACGTTTTCATTCATTTGGCAGCACGCAGTGCTGTTTGCTGGTGGGGCACTCTGTTGTTTGGTGAGGCTGCGAGAATAATGTTATTAGTTATCTCCTTCCTGCATTGCTATTGGATAAAGATTCTGCTTTTCTCACTGCTTTTTTACTGGCTATCCTGCTGCCCTCACACCACTACCAGAACTGCTATAAAATCCTGATCCTGCACGCACTCACATGTGCGCACTCACAGAGTGCACACAGAGTGTTTGCTGTTTGCACTGAGGCGGGGATGGCGGGTGAGATGTGTGCAATCTCTATTTTTCATTTTACTTGGACTGAACTGGTTCATTCCGTGAACAGTGAACTGGTATCCTTGGATATCCAAGACAATGTCCACTCTTTAGGAAACTTAACAAATTTTGCCTTGCCCCAGTTGAATCATCGAAGGGCGTGTAATAGCTTGGGGGACATTATACCAGACACAATATTTTATCCTGAGGAATCTCGATTGGCGCCCACAGTGGCGGCAATATTTAAAGATCCAATGGATGATGACTTGTCTGTGGTTAAGGATTTGAACCTCTCCAGCTCCCCTATTCTTTATGTGGACTCCCCTGATTCCTCGTCAAACTCTTTGGGGTCTTATGTTCATCCGACCCTGCATAGGTCATTTGGCTTACTGGCTATAGCCGCCCCAACAATGGAGATGGTGCTGGCAGCTATGAATACCACGCTGCAGGTTCTAGTAGAACTTTATTATCCCTGAACACGAAGATTCTGGATCAAGTCTCCATGTTGATGTCCCTTAACATGAACATAGTATATATTGAGGAGTGTTTTACTTTGGCAGATGATTCAGCAAAGCAAAGCATGCAAGCCCTTGGGTCCAGTTTCCGGTAGTAACGTTAGATGACTCTCCTCGTTCAGCACAGGAACTGCCTTCGCTTAATGTATCTTTGAAGTCGTAGGAAGAGGGGACTCCTGCTTTGGCCTCTTAAGCTATTGACTTTGCCCCTCTGATTGGATTATCACAAATCACAGTGGTGGAGGTTGTTAACTCCAAATTCATTTTAGCTGAGGATTCTCCTCAGCAAGTTTTTACGATGTTCGGTAAAAACTTGGGGATATCCAAATTTGCCCCAAAAAGGAGAAAAACAAAAAACAGAAGGTGGGAACAGGAGCTACATCCTTCCGCTCCAGGAAATTCCTCTGTACTCTTTCCACTCCTCAGCCTCTCACTAATGAAGACAAGCTGAATGGGGGAAAAGAAGCCTGTTCAAAAGAAACTGCGTACAAAAATAGTAATAACTGAGCCTGATGACCGTCGGCAGGAGGTAGCTGCCCTGTCTGTGGACTGTACTCATAATTCTTCAGTAAATTAAGAATTGCTGAATGTTTCTGTATGCTCAGATGATATCCAGTATGAACAGTCATATTGAAAGAAGGGGTGTGAATGAGGAATTGGCACCCCCTATTGAAGGGGTGTTAACTAACATTACCACGCTACTTTCAAGAAATCATTGTGTAAAGAGAACAATCATACTGAATAAAATACAATATCAACCTGTCTCTGGCTTTAAGACTCTGTAACAGCAGAGATGAATGTGTAATAAATCTCAATATTCTATGAATTTTCGCCGGATCGAGTATCAGATTTCTCAATGGTCTTGGTCTTGGAAAAGGACCAGTCTAGAGGGGGTGGTGTATGTATGGAAAGCGGTAGCAGAAATCTAAATCCAATTGAGTTTTAGGGTTGTCAAGGGGCCATGGGTAGCTAATTCGAGACCCAAATTGGCTCCTCCAGAACCCTTCTTTTGGAAAGGGTGGGTGATTGTCAGGACATGTTTAAGCTGAATAGATTAAATGCGCTGAGGTTATTTGACTCTATCCAGTCTTTAAAGGCTTTACATTGCCCAAGTTGAGTTTCTAAGCTTAAGGGAATTGGATAGAGTGTGACTGCATATTCTGTCTAATCTAGTTATTCAGGAATTGTTAACAGCTAGAGACCAATTTAGGTCCCAGGTTTATAGTATGAGGGAAGCTCCTACAACCAATCGTTTTTTGGAGGACAGATTGACAGAGATTTCCTCCCCTTAAAACGAGAGCCGGACCTCTTTTTTTTGTTTTTAAGAGTGACTTGTTTATAGGCTGAATGGAAATATTAAGGGAGCTATTCCAGTGTGTTACATGACAGGGCGCGGCCGGGTCTTCCATTATTGACTATTTCTTTGTCTCTTGAGGGTTTTTGAAAAGGGTTGAAGAATTCTTTATAACCGCCCCCCCAAATAAACAGTGATCACAATTTATTAGTGGTCAGATGCTCCGACCTGGTTCCCCTTCAAATAAATGATTTCTATCAGCAGAGCTTGAGGGTCTCGTCGGGGAGAAATTGTTTTAAGTGGTCCCAGGGGTCGTTATCTGCTTGCACTTTCAGTTGATAAACAGATATTCATCAACTCAACGGGAGTGTTACGAGGACGATGTAGACTATAATTCTTGTCTTAATCTTTTTTTCCTTCAAGATTGTCCCCTTTGCCTGAAATTTATATTCCTATAAGCATGTTTTTGATGCTCAACTGAAAGCTAACAAAAGTAAATTGAGATCGGAAACAAGGGCATTATTGGAAAGAAATAGCCAATCAATTTCATCGGAACGTAAGTCACTAAAACTGAAATATATTAATTAGTGAAGAGGTCACTGGGCCATTCTGGTGCTTAGTGTTGCACAGCAAATGCTAAAAGCTTAAAGATCTGAAAATAGTGCAGAAATCTGGACCATCCTGCACTCAAACAAGGTTGATCGACAGCTGCCTCTGCAACTGAACCTGGTTGATGAAGAAAGCAGAGTTTCTTATTGTTCTAATATCTTTGGTGTGGTACCATCTTTGGATGAAATACATTTTTGTTTAGAGCCTTGTATTTGGGAGTTAGCTTTTGACAGGGGTGATTTGTTGTATTATATTAAGAAATCCAGTAATTCAAGAGCCCCGGGGTCCCAATAATCTATCTAATGCAATGTTTATGTCCCATCCGGAGACCTGGGTGAACAACTATGATGACTATTTTTTTCTAAGATGCTTGTAGTGAATTTAATGGCATCTTCTTGGAAAAGGATCAATAATTGTCCCCATTTTTAAAAAAGGTCAGAGAGAGGATCTGCAGAGTTACCGCCCGATAGCCCTTCTTGACACCCTGGACAAGCTCTTTGGAGGACTAGTTCGCAGAGATCTGCTGAAGTGAGTCAAGGAGGTCAAATGTTTTGCTTCAAATCACCCGGGTATTGTGGCAGGCTTAGGGACCTCTATTAATTTGATGGCCTCCTCATTGATTAAGAAAAAAGATTTAAATTCAGGTTAAGCATTCTATTTAGCATTTATAGATTTCAAATTGGCATTTCACTCAGCAGACCGAGCATTGCTATTTATCAAGCTGTATAACTGGGGTTGCCCTTTAAATCTTCTAGCCACGTTATGGGCATTGTGTACTGAAACCTCAATCCAGATGAGGCTGAACCAGCAAGGTCTTTTGTTGAGATCTATTCCCACTTAGAGAGGACTAGAGCAGGGGTGAATTCTGGCCCGGCTTTATTTAACCTCTTTATTTCTGACTTAGGCGACTGCCTAAGCCAGGTGAGCTCATTTCATCCGAGATTGGTTGGCCTTTCTTTGGCGTGGCTATACACCAATGAATTAGTGTCATTGGGCCAGACCCTGGTGGGACTCCAACGTGAACTCACAAGTTTCGAATTTTACACAGTTAGAAATGGTTTTACAATAAATAAATAAATCAAATATTATGATTTTATCCGCAAAAAAGTTGTGGAAAAACAATCATTTAGTTGGTTTTTGAATAAGGCTTCCTTGTGAGTTATAGACTAGTATATATACTGGGGGTTCTGTACTAATGATAATATTAGGGAAACTCCATATATTGAAGAATTGAGAGTGAAGGCAAAGACTGTGGCTGCCTAGGGCTAAATCATACATGGGAGATATGGAAGGTTTTCGTGCATACACATCATTATTTATTACAACAAAAGGTGGTCCCGACATTGATGTATGGCACTGAAACCAAACTAATGTTGACAAATATTAACTGGAATAGACTTGAAGGTCTCTACTGGAAAAAGGTAGTTTCCCCTGTTGCAAGGCGTCCAGATTCAAATTATCCGATATGAGCTGGGGCTTCCTTCATTGACAATAATGGTAAAATGGAGAGCCTTGACTCTTTTGAGGAAATGTTTCTTGGGTCATGCTTGTTAACTTTCGGGGCCCTTTTTATGACTCAGTCAAAGCGACTGGTTCATAACTGGAGAGATGGTTGTTATCAGGTGATGGAAGTGGCGGGTATCTCTAGGGATACCCTTATGTTAACACTCGACAGAGCAAAGTGCAAATTGTGGCGTTATTATTGGATCCAGATTCTATTGCAGTGTACAAAATATAAGACTTTTAAAAACTTTCAGCTAGAGATTAAGGCGCTGAATTCTATTCAAATGTATTTAATGAAATTCCCCTGTCATAGATATCAGAACTCGTTTTTTCAGACTCCGTTTTCATTAATGGCCGATGCTGGAGATGTTGGGTACGAGAGCTAATAGGCCAATATCTCAAAGGAATTGTCGTTTTTGTAGTAGTTTGACGGAGTTAGAAACTCTGAGACACAGATTGGTTTCTTGTCACCATTGAGTAGCAAAAAGAAATGTTTAGCTGGCAATTCATTTTAATAAATATAACATTTTAACAGAAGAGAAAATTTGGGCGATTATTTTTAGTGGTCAACAGCTCACTTTAAATTTTAGATGTGATTAGATTTTTAATGTATATTGATATTTTACCTAAATAAGTACATGAACGAAATTGGGTTTAATTAACTAACATATCTCTTGCTCAGGCTTTTATTTTAATGTACTGATTTTTTAAATGATTAATATGTTTTTTAATGTGTTGTTATTGTTTGCACTGTTTTTCTCTGTGTCGCTTCTTTATATGGTGATGGTAAGGTTGAAATAAATCAGCCATAAACAATTAATAAAGAAATTTAAAAAATAATTTGGACTTCACAGTGCCCACTTATTCATAAACATAGAGGATACACAGCACTGGCACCAGTGTGTGATTACTTATAGACACAGTTTCTGAGCTATGCGCAGGCAGGGTCGATATGCCATATCTCCCAAACAATGTGTGTTCCTGTGCAGAGGCTTGGTGCAAGAAAATGCGCAGTACCCGTTGTCAGAGCAGCAGGTGAACCACGCCTCTATCAACATGAATGAATGGCCCCTGACCATGTGAGTGGGAGAGGGTGTCGAAGAACTCATGTGGGCGGATACAGTTCTAGACTCCACCCCCGCCCTTCACAGAGCTTCCTGGCTCCACTGAAAGGGTTAGGTATAGGGTGTCCATATGCACATTATTTTGGTGCTGCTCCTACCATACCTTGAGCCTTTCTGGTCTTGTACCCTATCTTCCTTTGGAAGAAGGCCAGAATACATACTACACTCCCCTGATCCAGTGTGATTCTGGGTCCCTCGGTAAACCTTCCCTAAAGGTAACCTGGGCAAGCACACTAATATTCGGCTCCTCTAGGGGGGCAGGTTCCCTTGAACTAAGTTAAGCTATGTTAATTTGCTTGTATACCAGCGGCGTTGCTGGGGGGTGGGGGGCTGAGTGGGCTATAGCCCTGGGTCTTTTGGTTGTAGCCCCGGATAGAAGCTCTGGTGCTACAACCAAAATACTAGCTAGCCTTGAGTCCCACCAGTCCCGACATTAGTTCAGCCCCTGATCTTTTCCAGACCTAGCAATACCCTTGTTGTATACTGTGCCAAATCGCCACCGGAGTATTACCAAAGCACCTCAGCTTGTCATTGATATGGCGTACTGTGCGCCCACAAGAGGTATCAAGACATTGGTCTACTGGAGGAGAGACAATGAGTGAGGGGAAAGATAAGTAGAAGTACAAGTGGGAAAGAGATGCTACAAACAGAGGAAGAGAGGAATGTAGCGGGGGAAGGTTTTGTGATGACCTTGGTGTATGTCAGCCCTGTTAGACGACCATAGTTGTGCAAAAGGGAGGAGGCAGATATCTCCTAAAGTGTTGTGTTCATTGGGTCATGTTTCCAATTCAGATTTGGAGAATTGTAAGTTAGTACGCAAAGTAACAATGGATGCATGAGGGGCTCGAGTGTGAGCTCAGACAATCCCGGAGGTTTGAGGACTTATTTGCTGGGTAGGACCAAAATGAGTCGATCAGATTTTAGACCATGATATTATAGTCTATGTAACAATGCAGAAGGAAAGGGAATAAAATATAGTGGTAAAATTAGAAGTGTATAGTTGAAAAAACCTGGCACCTTGATATGCAAGAAAGGTTATTATTAAGTGTTTGTTCCATGTCATGTAATGCAAGGCTTTACTTTATGTCTCAGTGGGACTTGGTGGTGTCAAAATCAAAGTACAGTAATAAAGAGGCATCTATATGTAGAATCCATATGCTGAGCTCCCTCTGCAGGCTGAGTTAATTATATCGTGTGAAAGAATGGCAGGTAGGGAGAGAAGGGACATATGTCTGGCTTTCTGCAGTGATAGTTTGGTACCCTTTGATTGTGTTATACAATGTTACTGTGCTGTGACTATTACTATAATGCTCGTATATGCTTTATTGCTTCTACAGTGCTTTATGCCACCAGAGCCACCTGAAGGACTGAGGTACAGGGTGGAGCTCTTAAGTTGCTATTGTAAGGGATTCAATTCAACACTATAGCTAAGTCAACGCCTAGTCTATAATACTGAATGAAAACCCTTATTGATATATCTTTAGGTCCAGTTCATGCGTTCTGGATGACTACCCCTATATAACACCCCTCTCTTGGAATCCCCCTGACCCCACTGAGCCAAGAAGTAGTTCTGTTTTGCAAGTTTAAAAGGTTTATTTGATAATTTAAAATATATATATATATCCCACTTTATAATAAATTAATAATTGAATATCACACTTAATCTAATATGATAAATATTAACCACGGAGAATCTGGCACTAACACGCTTCTCTATAATCAATAAGGAGTTGAGATGAAATGGATAAGATAGCACACAGGTGAATAGGAACAAAAGAAGAAGGTGGTACAGAATGCTTTATGTAAGCTCAGGTGGAGCAATATTCAATGAATGCAGTACAGAAAATACTCAATATGATTTCAACCAAACAATGTAATCACTTTTCTCTGGCTATTCACTCCCCCCCCTCTTTATGCAATGCAAGGAAATGGGAGGAAACACACAGTTCTCAGAAATGCAATCAATGTAATTCAGTTCAACCCAGCAAGCTTAGACAACAGAAAACAGATAGGAGTTTTGAAAACACAAGCCCAAATGCTTTGATATGTGCTAGCAATGGATGAGAAATATGCTAAATTTTGCTTTTAATTCCCTTTCAGAGGTTCAGGGTGAGTGGTATCTAGTTAATATTAGTCCAGGCTCACACTAGCAATGATGCAGGGATAGTTAACAGGTTAAACGAATTTCTGGCAAATGGAAAAGCAAAACTGCTGTCTTTTTACACGTGAAGAAATTGCAAATCGCGGTAAAATTCGCGGATGCGTGTTCCGCGATTGCGGTAAAACTATAGGGGGTAGGTTCTAGGTTCGTAGGAAAGCCACGATTCTAAGCTATCAGAGGAAAGTTACTGCAAGTCTCTAGCCCAAACGGTTGCGGAGATATGACCGATTTACTAGAGGTCGTTTTTGGTTTTTGCAAATTTTAAACGCACACTTTTTCAGCTTTAAAAATGATGGCAGGATAACACAATTGCTAAGCTGCAGTTCTACTTAAGTTAAAAATGGATTGAATTATATTATTTTAACTAGGAGATTGGTTCTGCACAGTTTTCTAGGTACTCACACTATATTCTTGAGTGAAATGGGCCTCATCACGGATCTGGTCAGGGTTTTAAATTCGCCTCTGGTCTCTCTCTGGGCACAGCACTGCTTTCTCTCTGGGTACAGCACTGCTTTCTCCCTCTGGTCTGGTCTCTAGTTCTGGATAGATTGAAGTCTCTAGTTTGGCTCTCTGGAGGTTTGATGGAGGTAAAGTCTGGATCTCTGGATGTTGTATGGTCCGGCAGAGCGCGTTGCAGCAAATGGAATTGAAGGTCCCTATCTGTCCTGTCTGTCTGCTTTTATGTGTTTAGAATGTGGGTGTGTTCTAGCATCACTGACCCTACCTCTCTCTCAGCTTCTAATTGGTCAAACTTCCATTTATCATTTGATTGGGGAATGAACTGTGAGTCAGAGGGATGTCATTTTATGGCTTGCAGATAGGACACTCCTCTGTCAGATTGCACATATTCTATATTTGATAATAAAAGACATATTTCACAGTTACACAGTTGCTTGAAATTACATATACATGGTGTGGCTGAATTTAGCCATGTCTCTGTCCAAATCTGCTGTTTCTAAGAGCTTGCATTCAGAAATGGCACATAATGGACTTTTTAACTGATTTTTTAATTTCTGACATGGACCCAACTTTACATACATGTGCGCAGGGAGTAGGGACATTAACTGATGAAGTTTCATATTTTTAACATGCACACATTTAGAGTAATATCCACTTTTCCGCTGACACCCCCCTGTACATACCACCGGTTCTAAAAACCTCTTAAACTGTGGGCAGAAAAATCACAAGAATTATGGTATCATTTATAAAATTTTCACATGTCCGCACCATGAGTTATTAATCTTTTTCTAAACAATATTCTGGCTACAAAGGGGTGTGGTTTTCTCTCAGCACAAGGTAGAAATACTGGTTAATCCAGTTCTGCCAAGCCAGCTTGCTCTCACAGGCAGTGCCCCTCCCAGCTCCTGCCAAGAGGAAGCTACATTTTACGACTGCGTAATAAAACCTTTGCCTGAGTGAAAAGGGCTTTGTTCACTCTCCTGCAGAGCACAGGTAATTCAATTATCAGATAGATGGCATATCCTTAGTGTGGGCAGCAAAATGAAGGTTGGCCTGGGAACACAGTGGTGACTCAAGTTTCACTCCTGATGGGGGTAGCTGCCAAGCAAAATCAAGTTCCTTAAGCCAGACCTTCAGCTAACTGGCAGGTTTTTTGTTGCTTTTTAACTTAACTTGCAATTTTACACATGCAGCTAGGATGCTGATTCTAAGTGCAAAACTATGACATTTCAACAGTTACAAAGGCATGTGATACCAAACATAGGTCACTCATTTAATCTAAACATTTTCGATTTTAGTGTCTTTAAATCCAGTGCAACTTAAACTGCTGCTATCCACAGCTCAGCCAGTCTTGTTATAAACCTTGTCTTATGATCTTCATTTCCCAGATTTTGTAGGCACACAAAATTCCATTCTGCCAAATGTCTGCTGGTGTTCAGTAAATATTTTGCACATATTGCAATGTTTGAAAATAGGCATTTTGACTTGCCTTCAGGGAAACAGAGTGGTTTTAAAACGCCGGCTTTTGGATAGTGGTGAGTACTGGTACTGCACCCATTTTTGGGATTTAAGAAATGAATTCCCCACAATTCTAGGTTGCATTTGGCAATCAGCATTTCCATTCCCAATGGTTTCAGACTACTGTGCGGGTAGTCCAATGGTGGTTTTAAAGCGCTTTGAAGCTAACCGGCGCTACTGTTTTTCCTTTGGCAACCCATTTCCCTCATGGCAACCCGGCCTTTCATTCTCGCACTGGTGGGTGGCAAGTGAGGCAACCATTTTAGTGTGCGCACAAACTGCGCAGCTTTCCTGGATTTCGGCGCACATGTGGGTTTTCCGCCATCTTGAATTTTCTAAGCCCACAGCACCAAATGTTGTGGCATGATAGCTTAAACGTGGGTCAGGACACCCAACACTATGCAGCAATGTGAACACCAGTGCACTCCAAGATCAGCACAGAAGGCATACTCAGCCAGCCAACTGGACAAGGAGGGGAGAATGGGCGTGGAAGAAACGTGAAAGTACTCCAAAATGGACTCACTGACAAGAGAAGTGCTGATCTGCATAGCTTGTTCACCTGGAACAACGTTTAAAACATTTGGGGTTGGTTTGCATGTCAGAAATGCATGTCATGTTTGCCACTCCCTAAAGAATTAGCACATATTAAATGTTTTGCCCCTTTTCAATGCACACTTTTTATACTGCATCAGCACAGTAATTAGACTTGTAATTTCATGCAAAACATATGGGACACTGAGCACTGTCTTTGGCTCAGCAGTGGCCAGGCTTTTAGCCCTCCTACAGTGCAAGTTTGGCATTGGGAGCCTAGGCACGTTGAAGCAATGACCAATAAAGGAGGAGGATAAAGCCATTTTAATTACCCGCACTAGGCCTGGGACATCCACAAATTGTCAGGCTCTATAGTAAGTAAAGCTAGAAGGAACTATGAGTTCTTTCCAGTAAGTGTGGGTTTTGGAACATGGCTCCTCTGGGTGCAAAACCCTGGACTGGGCCTTTTATGAATTTTTTTAAGCCTGCTAAGAACATTTGTAGGAGGGTTATAGTGGTGTGTGAGGCTTGAATTAACCCTGCCTCGTTAATAGAGGGCACAGTACAATCTTTGGTCGAAATAGGTGTGTGGAGTGTACTTGCAATATTACATTCCCAGGTCTACTTTGGGGTTCAAGGGACTCTTTTCATAAACTGAACGCTGCTCTTGTATTTGATTCATTTGGGCCTGCAACTCTAAGTCTGTTAAAAAGTGCCTGAACGTTAAACATTAATGCAAAATGACTTAGTGGACCATTACATAATACAACCTTCCCTAACCAGTATAACAGAGAATATATCACCATCTTCCACCCCTGCACCAATTCTTTCTTGTTTGCATTTTACCCAGTGATTGTTTGGTTTCAAGCAGTGGTCGAAGTGAGCGGGAGTGGTCGGGAGCGGTGCTCCTCTACTTTTTAATTGACCTTTTTACAGCTCCTATAATTTTATTTGAAAAAGAAACCGTTCCGGAATGGTTTTGTTTTAAAATGAGAGTGTAGGAAGAAGTTGAAACTTTCCCTTTCAGTGCACTGCACTGAACGTTCCTTTAAACAGCAGGTGCACGTGTTTGGTGGTGTGTATTATGTGTGGGAGGGGACGTGATGATGGGGTTTGCGGGGAGTGGGTGCAGGCCAGCATGGAACATAGTTCCACTACTTCTTTTCGTACACTTCGACCACTGGTTCCAAGTCATTCCCACAAGTAAATTACTTTGTGGAAGTTTACTTTATGGAAACTATTCGGACAGTTTTCATCAAAATGTTTCTTTTTTATGGGGGACATCGCCTCCCCCTAAACCTTCTTCACTGTAACCCTTGTAAGCGATATTCAATCAACACTACAGCTAAGTCAATGCCTAGTCTGGGATGCTGTGGAAAACCCTTATTGATGTATTTTTATATCCAGTTCAGTACTCTGGATGACAACCCTTGTATAACACCCACTTAGAATCCCCCTGACCCCACTGAGCCAAGAAGTAGGTTTGTTTTGCAAATGAAAAGGTTTATTTGAAAATTTAAACTATATATATATATATATATATATCACACTTCTATAAATAAATTGATAATGGATATTACACTTGTGAATATGAGCAGTAGTCAGCATGAGGTAACTTATGAATAGGAACAGAAGAATAAGGTGGGAAAGAATGCTTTATATGGTTCAAGGAAACGCAAGGTGGAATAAAATGCAGTACAGAAATAACTTGTTATGATTTTAGCAAAAGGTAAGATGATCACTTTTTCTTTTGACAATTCACTCCCCCCTATGCAATACAAGAAATGGAAGGAGAGCACACAGTCTTCAAGAATCCCCACAACTCACACTTTATAATGCAATACACAGTTCTAGTTCCCCCAGCAAGCTTAGAGAAAACAGGGATGAGTTTTAAACACAGGAAAATTACTTTAATGTGGTTTGCAAGGAAGTGAAAAGGTGCTAAAATTGCATTTAATTCCCTCTAGAGGTTCAGGGTAGGTGATGGCTACTTTATATTAGCTCAGGCTCACCTTAACAATACTCTATGAATGATTAGCAGATTGCAAACAAATTTTAGCAAAGAGAATCAAAGAGCTGCTGATTTCTACAGATGAAGAAATCGGGCCAAATCGCAAATTGCAGTAAATTTCGCGAGTGCCAGTCTCGCGATTTCGGAACAAGTATAGGGGGTAGGAAGTCGGTTCTAGGTTCGGTTGGAAAGCATAGATTCTAAGCTTTCAGATGAAAGTTAAATCTCATCCTAGCACAAACGGTTCCGGAGATACGGATGATTTAATAAAGGTAGATTTTGGGATTTAAAGTAAAACTCAAAATGACAGGTGACAGCTTGCAGCTGCAGAATTGACAGGTGACAGTTGTGCAGCTTTAAAAATGACAGATGACACGATTTCTAGGAGGCTGTTCAAATTAGGTTACAATAGTTTGGATTAGATTATTTTAACTAAGAGATTGGGTTCTGCACAGTTCTGGCGGTACTCACAATATATTTTGGGCAGGAATGGGCCTCGCCACGGATCTGGTCAGGTTTTGGACTGGACTCCGGTTCTGGTCTCGGCACTTCACAGCGATCTGGGTCAGCTCTCTGGATAAAGCGGCCTGTGGTTCTCTGGATCTCTGGTCTGCTTCCGGTCCGGATCAAGTGGATTCTGGATGTAACACTACTTTCTGGGTACTGGCAAAAGTTTTTGGCACAGAATTCAGACAGCTCGCCCGGCTGTGGAATAGTTTGCAGATGATTTTAAGAATGCTGAGGCCTGCTGAGAAGAGTTCTCAGTTTGTGGGTGTAGGCCCTTGCTTTAAGTTCTGAAGTAAAGTTCTGGTCTTTGGAGATTGATGGATGTGAAGTCTGGAGTCTCCCGGCAGAGCGTCCTGCAGAAAATGGAATTGAATGTCCTCTACCTGGGTTTCTGCGGCCCTTTTTATGTGTTTTCAAAATGGGTGTGTGCCTGGGCCTAGCTAAGCCTGCCCCTCTCACTTATCATTGGCCAAGCTTTCCTCTCTCCCTTGATTGGGGGGAAGAATGGAGTGCCAGAGTGATGCTGTAGGTTTTATGGTCAGAGGAACCTCCCCTGGTCAAATTGCATACAAATCTATTTCTGATTCAAATACATATTTATCTATGTACCATTTTTCTCATATTATAGGTCCAGTTTACATATTTTCTGTAGCACCAAACCATCCGATCCACGTCTTTGTATGATGTTGTGTCCACTGATGACAGAATTCTCCCCTTTTCATCCAGATAACGACCTCTAAACCTTTCCAGATTTTACACAAATGTGCACCAGGGAGATGGGTTTCAGATGATAAAGTGTCAGATTTTTAACATGCATACATTTGGAGTGAGACCCTATTTTCTGCTAGCAACCCCCCAGAATACACCACAGGGTCCTAACGCCTCTTAAAACGTGCACAGAAAAATCACAAGAACAATGATATTAATTATATAATTTTGACCAGTCCGCACTATGCGTTATCTATCTTTTTAAAATTATGCTCTGGTCAAAAAGGGGTGTGGCTTCCCACATCACAGGGTAGAATAGCTGGTTTATCCACTTCCCCCAAACTCAGATGCTAGCAGAGGCACTGCCATTCCCAGTTTCCCCCAAGAGGAAGCCACTTTACGGCCCCCCCAATATAACATTTGCCTGAGTCAAAGAAGGCCCATTGTTCAGTTTCCTGCAGTCTCCAGCTGCCACTCCCCTTTCAATCAACAGGGCCATGTGACCTCCTTTTTGTGGGGCAGCAGAATGCAGCTAGGCCTGGGAACACAGCTGTTAATCCAGTTTCAACTCCTGTCGGGGGTAGTTGTCAGGCAGAATCCAGTTTCATTAAGCCAGGTTTCAGCTAAATGTCACTTTTTGTTCCCAGTTTTCTACATTCAAATCAAACTGACAATTTTTACACATGCAGCAAGAGTGCTGATTCTAAGTTCAAACCTATGACATTTCAACAGTTACAAACTATGTGATACTCAAAAGTAGGTCCCTCATTTAATTTAAACATTTCAATTTTAGTGGTTTTCAGTTCAGTTAACTTAAGCTGCTGACCTCCACAGCTCAGCCAGTTTTGTTATGAACATTGTTTTGGGCTCTTTTTCCTTCCAGATTTTGTATGCACACAAAACTTCATTCTGCCAAATGTCTGCTGGTGTTCAGTGAGATTTTTGAATATCCTGCAATGTTTGACATAGGCATTTTTAGCTTGCGTTCAGAGAAACCAAGGTGATTTCAAAGGGCTTTTTAAGCTAACGGGCACTGCTGTTTTTCCTTTGGCTCACATTCCACTCATGGCACCCCTGGCCCATCGCGCTCGCACTGGTGGGTGGAAGATTAGGCGACCATTTTGGTGTGCGCACAAACTACGCGGTTCTCCTGGATTCTGGCGCACGTGTGGGCTTTTTGGCCATCTTGGATTTTCTAAGCCCACAGCACCAAATGTTGCAGCTTAATGACTGAAACGTGGGTCAATACACCTGACAAAGCCCCCCCACCTGAGTGCACTTTGAATTTGAGTCGAGGGGGAGTCGGGTGCGAAGAATGTTTTGACCCACGCACTGATATGTCCGCATCATCTTCTTCCAATTCCGCAAATGGCACAGTTCAGCATCTTTTCCTCCATTCGGTTGGATCGATC
Source organism: Ambystoma mexicanum (assembly GCF_040938575.1). Lineage (NCBI taxonomy): Eukaryota > Metazoa > Chordata > Amphibia > Caudata > Ambystomatidae > Ambystoma > Ambystoma mexicanum. The sequence continues at coordinate 239,804,938 of NC_090940.1, read as the reverse complement.
GGTTCTCCTCGCCGGTCCTGATGGGAATATTGGGCGGTACCCCGGGCCCTTCGGATCTTTGCTCCCGGTCCCCAGGTCGCCTTCCGTGGTCAGTCTCCAGGTTTTCTTTCTCCTAGAACGACAAAGGAAAGCGGCAATACCTATTCGTAGACATTTCTTCCCCACCATTGATATAGTGGGGTGGCATATACATTTTATAGTCAAAATATTTGCGTTCTTATTTTAACAAAAAACAAGATACAATCATAAGACATTTTTTTTTCCCCCAAATCATAATATTTTAGAGACTATATGTGGGATATTTTAGGGTTGGAATTAATTACTCTGGGGCGGTCCCCTCTGGTATTGCAGAGGACTCCTCCAGTTGTTGCAGAGTGTGCCTGGGATGGCAACACTTCAGCTGATTTATATGGACCCACTTATCTTCCCCCTCTGCCAAACTGCCTTGGGGATGCAGATCTTATAGGCAACAGGGGAGATCTTGTCTATAATTTCAAACGGTCCCTTCCATATGGGCAAGAATTTTCGCTGTTTGGCCTGGTTCCTTTGGAAATTGTATAGATAGACCTGATCACCCACCTTATATTCCTTTCGGGTAGTTTTCAAATCATAGTGGGTCTTCATGCTCTCGGCTGATCTTTCTAGATTCCGCTGAGCATAGGCAAAAGCATGTTGAAGGTGTTTCCTTAAATTCTGCACATACTCATGAGTTGTGGAGGCATTTATCAGTGTCTGCTCTTGGGTCCTGTAGAGCAAATGCTGGGGAAGCACCATCTTGCGCCCCGTCATCAACTCAAATGGTGACATTTTGGTTGCAGAGGAAGGCGTAGATCTGATGGCCATTACGACCAGAGGTAGTTGGATATCCCAACTTGGCCCAGAATCTGCCACAAACTTTTTTAATATGCTCAAAATTGTCCGGTTGTAGCATTCCACTTCTCCAGAAGAAGCTGGCCTGTAAGCAATGTGTAGCTTCCTTTTAACCCCCTGTATCTCCCACATCTTTGTCATTACTTCACTGGTGAAGTGGCTACCCCTGTCTGACTCAATCCTTTGAGGTAGACCAAAATGGGAAAAGATGTGGTTAATCATTAGGGCAGCTGCTGTTTCTGCCTTGCCGTTTGGGGCTGGGAGACATTCCACCCACTTGGTAAACAAGCATGTAACGGTCAACATGTACTTGTTTCCTCTAGACGAGCGAATTACAGGGCCTACAAAGTCGATTTGCAAATCTGACCATGGCAGTGTCATCCCCATTTTTGGAGAGGCGCACGGAGTGTGAGGGATGATGGCTGAAATTGTGCACACACAAGACACCCCTTCAAGTATTGGTCGAGGTCTTGCCCCATGTGTGGCCAGTATGCAACCTCTCTTAAGATTTCCAGTGTTGTGTGAAACCCCCTATGACCGGCGGTGGCCGCGTCATGGGCGTGACTTAACATCAGGCTTCGGAATGAGGTAGGGACCACCCACTGATCATGGCCAGCTTGGAATTTCCTTACCAACAAACCGTCTTGGACACTCTTAGGTCCTCTTTCCCAATGTAATCGGTATCCGTCAGGGGAAAGTTCTCAGGGTCCTCAATGTGTTGGTAAAACTTACCAATTATTGGATCCCCCTTCTGAGCTGTAATCAAATCAGCATCAGGGGTCTCCTTACTCCATTGTGCAGTTGAAAGATCATTGTGAGCATTGGTCTGGGACCCAGTGATGGCAGTGACCTGGATTTCCCCCAACAGGGACTCTATTTCTATTAGATCCCCTTGGATGGCCCTGGTTTTGGCCAGCTGATCAGCTAAGTCATTTCCAGTTTTGTCTGGTCCCTCTACTTTGGAATGACCCTTGATCTTTTTCCAGTAGATGGTCATCCCATTCGATGTGACCAGATCATCAATATTTTCGATTAACTTCCCATGTTTCAGGGGTTTGTTATTAGCACATAACATGCCTCTGGTTTTCCAATTAACCAGGTGCTCCACGAACCCATTCCGTACATAATCCGAATCTGTGAATATGACCAGTTTGTGGAGTTGATGTTGGACAGCAGTGAGGATGGCCTGATGCACAGCCATCAATTCTGCCACCTGACTACTTCGGGGACCAATTTTGTATCCAGCAGAGGGTTCTGGGGACTCATTCACCCATGCGTTCCCTACGCCGGCCACCAGTTCTTTCTCCCCGTTGTTGTCAACATGGTAAGAGCATCCATCCACATAGACAGTGGGCATTCCCTCACACTTGTCTTCTCCAAAGACTTTGTGTGGGGAATTAAGGTATGCCTCCATGTTGTCCTTGATTTTTAGACTTTCGTCCTCGAGACAGTTTTCTCTGGCACAATCATGCAAGTCAGCCAGACCTTGCGTGAGGGGACTCTTCTTGTTTTGGCCATATCTGACCTCCACAGCAAAGCCTTGCATTGACAGAATCCAGGAAGTAATTCGGGAATTACTCACATGTCCGGCCCGGATTCTGTCACTCTGGAGATATTGCAGAGGCTGGTGTGGAGTCTCCACTATGATGTGTTCCCTCTGGATAAACTGGCAGTAATTCTTCAATGCCCACACCGTTGCCAGGAGTGCCTCCTCGCAATCTTTGAATTTTTCCTCCACAGAGGATAAAGTTTTGCTCGCATAGGAGATTACTTTATTGACCTTGTCATGCTTTTGGTATAATACTGCCGTCAAGCACGTATTAGAGAACCCTGTCTCCAGGAAGAACTCCTTGTTTAGGACAGGGTAAGCTAGGAAAGGCGCTTGTGAGAGGCTTCTTTTGAGTTGTCTTACTGCCTCGGATTGTTCTGGACCCCATTCCCACTTGACCCCCCTTCAAGAGATGAATCAGGGGTCTAGTGATCTCTGCATAGCCTTCAATGAACTTTCTGCTGTAATTAGTCAGTCCAAGGAGGCTCCTTAGTTCCCGCAGAGTTGTGGGGTCTTTCAGTTTCTGGAGTGCTTCCACCTTCTTTTCTTGGGGACAGAGACCCTGAGGAGTAATCTCATGCCCCAAGAAATTAACACGGGTTCTACACCACTGTGCTTTCTGAAAGGAAAGTTTTGCTCTGGCGGCCCTCAACTGTGTCAGAACATAACAGATCTCCGCTATGTGTTCCTCCACAGATGAACTTTTGATGAGGACATCATCTACATAAGCCAGGTTACCCCTCGCACCCAGGTCGGGCATGGCCTTATGTAGGAAAATGTTGAATTAATTGCCAGAGTTGAGGTATCCAAAGGGAGTCCGGGTCCATGTGTACTGCTGGCCCCCAAAGGTTAAAGCCAGTTTGTATTGGTCCTCCCTACTGACAGGCACGGTCCAGTATCCATTGGTCAGGTCTATTGCTGTGAATACCTGTGACCCCTGAATCTGGGCCAGCCATTGGTCAATGTAGGGCAGAGGTCATCGGGAAGTATGGACCCGTTTGTTGAGCTCCCTAAGGTCGGCGCAGAGTCTCCACTGGCCGTTTGGCTTCAATATTCCCAGCACCGGATTATTGAAGGTGCTGTGTACTGGACGGATTATTCCCCGGGACTCAAGGTTCTTAATTATTTCAGTAAGGGACTCCATGGATGCGAGAGGCAAACGATATTGGTTCACAAACCCTGGAGTCATTCCAGGGTCCGTGGGAATTGTTGTCGTGTGGATGTCGGTGCGACCACAGCCATATGAGTCTACCGCAAAGAGATCTTGGAAATCCAAGAAAACTTGTTTCAACTTTTGCTTCTGTTCCAGAGTCACACAGGCATCAGCTAGGTTGACTCTCTCTTCCACCATCTTCCTGAACCCTGGAAAGACTTCTGGTTTGGCTATCTCAACGGCCTCCTCCAGCTGGGTGGAGAAGTCCCTGGTCAGAGTGCTGATTTGGACTGGAGGCTTCAGGTGGGAAAGGCAGCCCTCATGGACCTGGAAAATCACCTCATCCCTCCTGAAATCACAAGTCACATCTTCCTTACCATAAGGGCAAGAAGTGTACACCAGGAAGTTCCCCCCATGCCGGGTGAAAATCCTGTCTGGTGTTGTATTGTCCTCACTGTCACTGTCAAAACAGTCCTTGGGGATCGGTCCTAACAGTTCATTTCCTAAATCAATGGAGAAATGTCGGTCATCAACCGCCATTCCAATAATGGTGCCTGCGGCTAGAGTAATACTCTTTAAGTCGCTGTTATCCACCTCTATTGGAATGGTGTCATGTTCTATGTTGACTAATGGTGTTGGGTTTACCCCTAACCCTTGCTGTTGGAGAGAAGCATTTAGATGAATATAAGCATCAGGGTTTTTCAATGTTTGTCCTCTTTTAACTTTCACTTCCAGGGAGAATTGTCGGGTTCTTTCTGGAATGGTGACTTCCTCTTTAATCTGAATTTCAACTGCATAAGGTAGCAATTGAGCTGACCTAAATGCTTTTTCTGGATCATCAAAGCCCATGGGATTATCCGCTAATCGGGACCAAGCTTTGAAGTTTATTAGGTCCAAACTAATGGCGAAGCGATTGAGAATGTCACTGCCTAAGTAAAAGGCGGCAGTGACATCTCGCACGACCCAACAATTATGGACTATGCTCTTGTTGCCAATGGAGATTTTGAGCATACACCTGCTTGGCAGGAGATATTTTGGAATTAGGTGCTTCCAGGTCCATTTCCCATGTGCCTATGAGTTTGAATGTGGGAATGGCTGGATCTTTTGGGAGTTGGCGGAACATGGCTTCGCTGATGAAGCTCTTACCGTTGTTCACACACACTCGAGCGAGAACAGTGTCCTTCCCATCATTTAACTGAACAGGGATGAACAACTGCTCTCCAATTTGCTGAATATCAGCCAGGCTCTGAGCTGATTTCACATCTTTCTGGACCATAGGAGTGGGAGTTTCTGATTGTGGATTAGTAAAGAATTTCAGGGTGTTTCCTTCCAGTGTGGAATACCACCTTAAACTGGAAGGAAGGTTGATTTTCAGAAATAGAGAGGACCCCCCATCACCAGTCTGTTGTCCTACTGCTATTACTGTCACGTCTGGAATTTGGTTGTTCTGGAAGTGAAATTCTACTTGGTCAGATTTTTGTTCAACCATGTGGCAGGTGCCGTTTAACTAACATGGTTGACACTCTGTTTTAATTTTATTGGTCGGCTAGTCTGGGTCCAGAGGACCTTGTTTACGCAATCTATTAGGGGTGACAACCTTCTCAGGAGGTCATTCCCTAGTAAACAAGGGGTGCCCTCTGGAGTCGCTACTATGACCGGGTGTTTCACCTTGTGTCGCCCAATTTTGATGTCCAAATCTGCATTCCCCTCGACAGGAATTTCCTTCCTGTCAAAGTTCTGCAGTTGTCCAGGAAGAGAGGTGAGAGGAATACGGTAATTCTCCCCCCTTCCTGCATTTAGTTCCTCAAAGGCCCTTTTGGACAGAAGGGTAGCTTGGGATCCAGTGTCCACCAGTGCCAAAATTGTACCCTGCCCCTGTACTTGTACGGGGGCATAGTATCTTCCCTCCTTCTCCTCAAGGGGGCACAGATAATGCACATTTTTGGACAACTGGTGGGCTAACTTTCTGGTTTTGGACATTGCTAGCGAAGAGATTTGGGCAGAGTTCTGTGGAGAGCCTTGGGAATCTGAAAGAAAAAGTTGGCAACTGGAGATCAGAGCCATTGTGGGTTCCCCTGGTTCCGGTTCTGGGCCGCCCCCCCTTTTTGGAGGCAGTCACCAGGATGGGTTTGAACCAGGGGATTTCGGTATTGTGGGTTCTGGGATGAGATTATGGGCGGCGGTAGCTCAGTCTCCATATCTCCCCAGTCTGGATTGGAATCCCTTGGGACCCATTTTTCCTTGGGAGGAGTTCCCCCATCTCTGAATGAGAAGATCCTTTTCCCAGGATCTTCTGAGGATCCCTCTCCCTCAAATTGAAAGACCTGTACCTCCTCCACAAAGTGGGTCTGTTTGGGTCCTTTGTTTCTCCTACCCCCCCTCTGCTCCTTGGGAGGCAGGCTTTCAGGGGTAGGAGATTTTGTTTCCGGTTCCTGGTTTTCCAGGGGCTCTTTACAAGTTGGGAAGGAAGCTTCCTCCAAGGCTTTACACCCCCCTTCCCCTTGTGCCTCCTCCCTGGCAACCGGTGGGTTATCGGGGTGCTGCCCCCGTCATTGTTCTGGAGCACCAGGTCCAGAATTTGGGGCATTCTGCGGTGGCATGCTCATCTGAGGGTTCTGTTGAGCCCTCAGTATGTGACCCAGATCCCGTGCCATATTTTGGACCTGGCGCTCAAGTTGTGAAACCCGCTCCGGCTGATACGGGGCTCTATTTTCTCCCCTGGGCTGATCCCGGGAAGGGTAGCTATCCCTTCTCTGGTAGTACCCCGGATTGGGAATATTCGGGTACCCCTCCACACTTGGCCTCTCCTCTCCCGGATTAGGTTGTCTGGGCTCAGGGAATTGGGGAAAGAAGGATGGATGATTTTGGGGCTGGAAATTGGTTGGATACCTGTGGAAAAAGTTCTGCCCAGCATTTGGAGAATTTCTGCCCTCCTGTGGGAAGTTGGGAGGGAAGTTCCCTGGGTTAGGTGCTTGGCTGGACCCCCCCCCCCATGGGCGGGAGGAGTCCACACATAACCCAGGATGGGTCGGTTTCCCTTGTAGCGGGGACTTACATAATCAGGGGAGCGAGGGACCCCATTTGTGGGACTACCTCCTCGACTCCCTGTCTGTCACTGGCCCGAGGGCCTTCTGGGCTGTGAATTATTTGGTGCAGGCAGGTTTTTAGGCCCCCCATCTCCAAATCTAAAACGGGGGTGACCTTTACCTCTGCCATCTTGGCAGCAGCAGGGGTGCTGTTGGTTTTGGGGTTTTTCTGCGCGTTATTTTTATTTTCGATGGGCTTCTGCACCTCATAGATCCGGGTAGCCTGTTCAATGACCCAGTCTAAAGATCTTTTCTCATGAAAATCTCTCACGAGCTTGGTCATTATGTACTTGGGTAGGGCATGGAAAACGTATTGATAAATTCTCTGCTATCCGTGCGCACCCTTCTGGTGGTCTGCGCAAAAGCACGCTTTAATTCTTGCACAAACTCTTGTGGGGCCTGATCCTCCCCACATTGCAAATTGTAGGCTGCCTTGCGAGCCTCTTGAGGATTTCTGTGCACAGAAAAATGTTTCAAGATGGCCGCCATGTATGTGGACCGCCTTGAATGGTTTTGATCCTCCAGACCCGCAAAGAAACTGGAGTATTCTGGTGAGAAGATCCACTTTACATATTGAATACAGCTTTGGCTGTCCTTCAAATGGAAAGTCTCCATCATTTGCTCATAGAGCTCCAAGTGTTCCCAAACAGAATACTTGGCGTTCTTATGATAAGGCGTGATGACACTCCTTATTGCCTTTATTTGTTTCAATGTGTCCTTAAGCAAGGCCCTTTTGGACTTTTTGGTTCGGGTAACCCTGGTCCATTCATCCTCCGACTCAGAAGCGCTGCTCCCAGAGGTGCCCGTCTGTTCTTCCAGGTTTTCCCGGATTCTGCGAGCCTGGGAATGGCTGGCAGAATGTGGGGACCTGGTCTCCTGTGTCCTATGATGCTAAGAGGAGTCTTCAGATCCCTCCTTGCTACGAGGATTTGCTGAGTATCCCCCCCACTGACCTAACTGAGCAGAGGTTTTCAGGATGCCCTTAGTGGGCCTACTCTCCTGGGGTTCCCCACTAAATTGCGCTGTGCTTGGGTGCCCATACCCGGATGCCCGCCCATCCATTCCTGGGAGGTACTGGCCGATGAGCCCCATACTTCTAGCTGGATAGTAATCTGCCATCCCGTGGCCCTAAGCTCATGTGCGCGAGGGGACATGGGGGTGGCAGAGTCCAGGGACTGGGAGAGATGAAGGCCTCTGGTACTAGGGCTCCTGAGGTTATGCTCAGGAGTTTCTCTTTCCCAGCGAACCTCATCTCTATCCGCCCCTGCTTCCTGTTGCAATGCAAGAGCCTGCGCTTTCAGTTCCTCAGTTAAGGCCTTACTAGACTCAGTCTCTCCTGCATGGCTACCTGTTGCTGGAGCCTATCATTGTGCTGAGAGAGAGCCTCATTTTCTCTCTGTGCCTCCTGATTGGTCCTGGAGTACTGGGCCAGTCTCTGCTGCAGGAGGGTTACCTCCTCAGTCCCATCCCTATTGGCCTGCTCCTTTCTTGCCAGAGCCTCCTCCACCCTCCTGCTGTGGTCTAGCAAGCCCTGATGCTCTTTTTGGAAGTCACCCAGCCCCTGGAGGGCCACGTGATTTTCTTCAATTTTTCTTTTTAAATGGCAGACTTCCTGGCCTAAGGTATCCCTTTCCTGACCAAGAGTCTGCATTTGTGATGCCAGGTCGTCCCTCTGCCTTTGAAAGGCACCAGCTTTCTGGCGTTCTCCATCAAACTCTGCCTGGGTATCCAGGTCTTTCAAAATCAATTTATTACTTTCCTCTTTCTCTCTGCCTAGTTGGATTTGCAGGGTGGCTACCTGCTCTGTGCATGCCCTGTTGAAATGGATCCGTTGCTCCAGCTTTTTCTGGCTCTGCAGTAAGGAGTCCAAACTGTTTTGGTGCTCCTTCTGCAAAGCCAGAATTCTGGTATCCTGGTCTGTCTTTTCCTGTTGCAGTATATCCATGCCCTCTTTTATTTTAATGATATACTGCCTACTATCATTTTCTGACTCCTGGCTCCTCTGCAGCCTCTGCTCAGAAGAGACCGGGTCAGATTGGGCCTTTTCTAACGCCATCTGTTGCCTACTTGCCAGATCTTGGCCTTCAGCGCATTTGTCCTGCATGGCTCCCATATATAGATACAAATATGCCGCTATCCTAACCATCTTGTCGTGTTCATCTTTAACTTTAGGAGCCATGTATAATTCACTCAGGGCCACATGTAATGGACCCTGATCTCTCCATTTATCTGACCCTGTTTCAGTGACCTGTTGCGCGATTGCCTGCAACCAGACCGTTTGGTCCTGATGAGTCCACTCACCTCTCACAAATAACTTATGTAAGAAGTGCTCTCTGGCTATTTTCATATCTACCAAGGTCGTCATTCCAGAATTTGAGTTCCTTCCTGACTTACAGAAGTTTGTATTTTATTTTGCAAAACAGACCCTTTCCTTAGAGCGTTCCTTTGAGGGATGCTTTCACAGTGTAAAACAGCGTGGTTTTCTAACCGGATATGTGTATCTGGTCAGTTGGCACACTGTATTAATCTGCACAAGTGGTAAATCTAACCCAGAATGTCCCGGCTCCGAGCCCCCACTTTTGTAAGCGATATTCAATCAACACTACAGCTAAGTCAATGCCTAGTCTGGGATGCTGAGGAAAACCCTTATTGATGTATTTTTATATTCAGTTCAGTACTCTGGATGACAACCCTTGTATAACACCCCCCTCTTAGAATCCCCCTGGCCCCACTGAACCAAGAAGTAGGTTTGTTTTGCAAATTAAAAGGTTTATTTGAAAATGTAAACAATATACATATATATCACACTTCTATAAATAAATTGATAATGGATATTACACTTGCGAATATGAGCAGTAGTCAGCAAGAGGTAACTTATGAATAGGAACAGAAGAATAAGGTGGGAAAGAATGCTTTATATGGTTCAAGGAAACGCAAGGTGGAATAAAATGCAGTACAGAAATAACTTGTTATGATTTTTGCAAAAGGTAAGATGATCACTTTTTCTTTTGACAATTCACTCCCCCCCTATGCAATACAAGAAATGGAAGGAGAGCACACAGTCTTCAAGAATCCCCACAACTCACACTTTATAATGCAATACACAGTTCCAGTTCCCCCAGCAAGCTTAGAGAAAACAGGGATGAGTTTTAAACACAGGCGAATTACTTTAATGTGGTTTGCAAGGAAGTGAAAAGGTGCTAAAATTGCTTTTAATTCCCTCTAGAGGTTCAGGGTAGGTGATAGATACTTTATATTAGTTCAGGCTCACTTTAACAATACTCTATGAATGATTAGCAGATTGCAAACGAATTTTAGCAAAGAGAAGCAAAAAGCTGCTGATTTCTACAGATGAAGAAATCGGGCCAAATCGCAAATCGCGGTAAATTTCGCGAGTGCGTGTCTCGTTCCTAGCACAAACGGTTCCGGAGATACGGATGATTTAATAAAGGTAGATTTTCGGATTTAAAGTAAAAACTCAAAATGACAGGTGACAGCTTGGGTTCTGCACAGTTCTGGCGGTACTCACAATATATTTTGGGCAGGAATGGGCCTCGCCACGGATCTGGTTAGGTTTTGGACTGGACTCCGGTTCTGGTCTCGGCACTTCACAGCGATCTGGGTCAGCTCTCTGGATACAGCGGCCTGTGGTTCTGTGGATCTCTGGTCTGCTTCTGGTCCGGATGAAGTGGATTCTGGATGTAACACTGCTTTCTGGGTACTGGCAAAAGTTCTTGGCACAGAATTCAGAGAACTCGCCCGGCTGTGGAATAGTTTGCAGATGATTTTAAGGATGCTGAGGCCTGCTGAGAAGAGTTCTCAGTTTGTGGGTTTAGGCCCTTGCTTTAAGTTCTGAAGTAAAGTTCTGGTCTTTGGAGATTGATGGATGTGAAGTCTGGAGTCTCCCGGCAGAGCGTCCCACAGAAAATGGAACTGAATGTCCTCTACCTGGGTTTCTGTGGCCCTTTTTATGTGTTTTCAAAATGGGTGTGTGCCTGGGCCTAGCTAAGCCTGCCCCTCTCACTTATCATTGGCCAAGCTTTCCTCTCTCCCTTGATTGGGGGGAAGAAATGGAGCGTCAGAGTGATGCTGTAGGTTTTATGGTCAGAGGAACCTCCCCTTGTCAAATTGCACACAAATCTATTTCTGATCCAAATCCATATTTATCTATGTACCATTTTTCTCATATTATAGGTCCAGTTTACATATTTTCTGTAGCACCAAACCATCCAATCCCTGTCTTTGTATGATGTTGTGTCCACTGATGACAGAATTCTCCCATTTTCATCCAGATAACGACCTCTAAACCTTTCCAGATTTTACACAAATGTGCTCCAGGGAGATGGGTTTCAGATGATAAAGTGTCAGATTTTTAACATGCATACATTTGGAGTGAGACCCTATTTTCCGCTAGCAACCCCCCAGAATACACCACAGGGTTCTAACGCCTCTTAAAACGTGCACAGAAAAATCACAAGAACAATGATATTAATTATATAATTTTGACCAGTCCGCACTGTGCGTTATCTATCTTTTTAAAATTATGCTCTGGTCAAAAAGGGGTGTGGCTTCCCACATCACAGGGTGGAATAACTGGTTTATCCCCTTCCCCAAGCTCAGCTGCTAGCAGAGGCACTGCCCCTCCCAGATTCCCCCAAGAGGAAGCCACTTTACGCCCCCCCCCCAATATAACATTTGCCTGAGCCAAAGAAGGCCCATTGTTCAGTTTCCTGCAGTCCCCAGCTGCCACACTCCTTTCAATCAACAGGGCCATGTGACCTCCTTTTTGTGGGTCAGCAGAATGCAGCCAGTCCTGGGAACACAGCTGTTGATCCAGTTTCAACTCCTGTCGGGGATAGTTGTCAGGCAGAATCCAGTTTCATTAAGCCAGGTTTCAGCTAAATGTCACTTTTTGTTCCCAGTTTTCTACATTCAAATCAAACTGACAATTTTTACACATGCAGCTAGAGTGCTGATTCTAAGTTCAAAACTATGACATTTCAACAGTTACAAACTATGTGATACTCAAAAGTAGGTCCCTCATTTAATTTAAACATTTCGATTTTAGTGTTTTTCAGTTCAGTTTAACTTAAGCTGCTGACCTCCACAGCTCAGCCAGTTTTGTTATGAACATTGTTTTGGGCTCTTTTTCTTTCCAGATTTTGTATGCACACAAAACTTCATTCTGCCAAACGTCTGCTGGTGTTCAGTGAGATTTTTGAATATCCTGCAATGTTTGACATAGGCATTTTTAGCTTGCATTCAGAGAAGCCAAGGTGATTTCAAAAGGCTTTTTAAGCTAACGGGCACTGCTGTTTTTCCTTTGGCACACATTCCACTCATGGCACCCCTGGCCCATCACGCTCGCACTGGTGGGTGGAAGGTTAGGTGACCATTTTGGTGTGCGCATAAACTGCGCGGTTCTCCTGGATTCTGGTGCACGTGTGGGCTTTTTGGCCATCTTGGATTTTCTAAACCCACAGCACCAAATGTTGCAGCTTAATGACTCAAACATGGGTCAATACACCTGACACCCTTACACCAAACCACTGTACACACACCCTTTTACCTCTTAACCCATCAAAAAAATACATCTCCATGAAAACTGTTGATATAATTGCCACATAGTAATTTACTTTGTGGAAACAAAGTGATACCTGATTGTTTATGAGGTTGGGGGAACACTGGTGCTCTCACCCGGATGAGTTTTGCCATTTTAGCATATGTTTAATTCGTTTATTTGAGGTGTGTTGAGCAATATGACCAACATTTGATCTGGGAATAATAAATAGACTGAAATTGAAAAATACGTACAGGTAGGTATAATACATACATTTATTAATGGTGTATACATTTTGCTGACTGAGAGTCAGTCATTGCATACTTTGATGCATCCATTAATATAAGTATTCAGTCCAGATATTTTTATATATTCTTTTAGAAAAACATATCTATTTAATAAGCAGTTGGTGTTCAAGTGATGGGTTCCAACCTTTTGCTGACAAAAGGGAGAATTCTTTTCATAGTATTTGAATGTCTTCTGTGTTATGTGACTTGAAGCCAACTTTGGTGCGCGCCTCCCACTCCACACCAGAAGGCAAGCCTTGGAGTGAAAGAATCCGGTCACCAACATTCTTTCAGTGTGAATATACCTTCACGTGACAGATTTGCATCAGTTTGACTTCTCCCCCACATGTTGCTCCCTCTTACACTAAGGTACGGAGCTACATTATTTCGTATAGAAGTTGCACCCTACTTAAAAGAACAAAAATCTCTTACGTCCTTAAAAGAACACCTCATATGACTTCTCTTCTGTTTCAGGAAGATAGGGATTGTGTAGAGGAGAATTCCCATACCGTTTTGTTTCCGGTGTCGAGGGAGATATTGACATTCAGATTTTTTCAAAGACTTCCATTGTCATCCTATCCTTTACATCTCCACATACTGCTCACTTGTTATCACACAAGGAACTAGGAGCAGGCCTGAGACTGCAAGAGAAGCAAAGGAATGCAATAGGAATGACGTGCAGTCAATCGATCGAAATCTTCATCCACTATGATGCAGGTTTTTTGCGTTTCCAAGCATGAACACTCTACCGGGGAAGAGCTTTCAAACCTAGACTCTCTGACAATCTGATTTGGAACAGGCACATATTCAGATTTCCAGTGACTTGAGAATTTGTCAAATGTGTGCGAATGTTAATGGGAAGATTCTGCTTTCCTCCTATAACTGTTTTTTTTAAAACAAGGTCATATCTAAAATAAGGGCTAGGGAGGGCTTTGAGACGAATTGAGGAGGCCATCAACAAAATAAATGAACATTTAAAAGAAATCATAAGTATATTTTAAAATATATTTGTAAATTATACTTTCCACTTCAACTGTAAAAATATAACATGTAATTCCAGAAAGTAAAACATTAAAAATAAACCACAACTTAAGTCTTTATTATTTATAATATAATTTTAGAAAACACTGAATACAAATACTGACATCCAAAAATGAATACACATTCATGCACATATTATTTTCACTAGTGTAACAGTTCAAGGTGAAAAAACAATAGATAGTGAGAAAAATAAATCTTACAGTTAAACCATTAAAATGGTTACCGTTAAAAACAGTAGAACTAGTAAGATTAAGGTTAGAACACAATTTACTGTTCATGCAAAATGTTAAATATATTGCCCATAAATAAAACAGCATGTTAACTTTAAATCACCCTCATAACTTAATTATCAAAGACACATTTTACAGTACATAATTACATATATTGCACATCTACATATAAAATTAACAATGTACCCAGAAAATAGATTTCAAAAACATGTACCTAAAACAATAGTTATTAACACAAAAATAACATACACACATCAACAAAACAATTATAACCAACATGTTAAAATTAACACCATCATAAAAATACATCTTAAAAGTAGCACAAAATCAGAAGACATTACATACTTGTAGACACAACTTGTTATTAAATCACATTCAAATTGTGTGTGCAAATAAACAACATAGCAAACTGAAATAAACAACAGAATAGTAATTATAAATACTAACAAGCAGAAACACAATCCAGATCACAGATTACATAAAATAAAACTTTATTTAAAAACTTAATTCATAAACTCAATAGGTGCAAAATACAAAAAGCAAACAGTATATCACTTTTACTACCCAAACATATGTCTATAAATACAGATAAACTCAACATAACAAAGAAAAAAGGCTGAGTTAACTTTACCGAGATGTTTGATTTATATGTACTATATTTTACCTTTTGCATAAACAGTATTTGCAATGTAATTTTAGCATTGTTATTTCTAATGTTGGTTAGCTTTAGATTTTTTTGTTGGGTTTAACTATAACCTTTTGCAAAACAATGTTCTGCTGGTAAAAGCTAAAGCCAACTATCATTAGAAATAACATTGAACGTTTACTTTTGGAAACCTCATGCATGTATTTTTCCAATGTGTTGGAAATGTTTGTGTCTTGGTGGATACCATAGATATACAAATATTTTGAAAATTACCCACACATTGGATTCGCAAAATGTTTAATTTGGAACAATTTAAAATAGAAACATTCCTTTATTTTTGCTTTGTATAGATGAGGTAAAGGCAAAAAGGGAGCCTAACACGTTTCGCTCTCCCTCTCCGAACTGAGAGCTTTCTCCCAAGTGTTGTTTGTTGTGTAAGGAACTCATGTGAAGACAGACACAAGTGATCACAGTTCAAGGGTGTTTATTAAACTGTATAAAGGGTGAGAAAACCACCTAATCTAAGCCTAAATCTAAAATGGGACCAAGCTACGACCATCAAATAATAACAAAGGAATCCTAGTGGCATCTTATCAAATAAAAACACCCTATACTAAAAAAAAAACTATTGCCAACCCTTATAACTAAGTTACAAAATAGTGTGGGATAAAATCCACAAGAAAAGAAAGAAGTGTTCACCAAATGAAAAGTCGGGGTGGTTTGGCTGGGTCTCCCTTTCCCATGTTTTTAGCACGGGACGAGGCAGGACCTTTGAGCACAGCACCCTCTTAGGCCTCGCCAGCAGCAGATTACAGTTCCTTTCAATGATGCCAGGAACTCCCGGGGCCAAGTCCGTTTCCTGCAAAAGTCTCTTGCCTTAAAAGGCCTGCTGTACCAAAACAATAAACAAACAAATGTTACTTTGGCAATCTTTTCACATTGGGCGACAGCTCTTTGCCCCTTGGATCCCCCTCAGCTGGGCTCTGATCCTTCTTGTAATGTTAGCCTCCCTCAATCGGGTTCACAACGGCCTTTCACTCAAAAAAGTATCACTTAACAGTCTCAATGTTCTTTAGACCAACTATCCATTGTGGACATCCCTCAGCCGGGTTTACACTTGTCATCACAATGTTCACGAGTATATCACTATTCACCTCAGTTGGCAGGCATCCCTCTGTCGGGTACAAATTTGCTAGTTTCCCAGTTGAATCAGTTTTCTCTCATATGTCAAAGACTTTGGAGTGTACTAAAAGTTTTGCTCGACCCTTGTAGGACCACTTTGACACTTTACACTAGCCTCTCTTAAGGCCTCTTGGTCTTTGTAGTTTCAACAAAACAACACAACCCAAAAGGGCTTTAGTCAGAGTCCTGCCAATGAGTGCCCTGCGACGCCTGACCACTCTGCTTCTGAACCTTTTACTAGGCTTTCTTTAAAGTTCAATTATACAAGTTCTTTGTTCAACAAGGTTGCTGCCTGCAACTTTGGGCCCAGCACAGTTCGGTTTTACGATCTGTCTTCACCGACTCACCGGCTGTGCAGAACTATTGAAGTTTGTCTCGCGAGTCAGGACTGCACCATGGAGGCAAGTGCTTCTCCTCACTTTGGCTATCAGCGCGGGAGGGTCCTTTGTGCCATTGACACCTGTCACACAACACGCCATCTGGGCTTCCCAGTTTTATGGTTTCCCTTTCGGAGGCTTCATGAGTCTGAGTTCAAAAGGGCAAAGGCAATTTGCTTCTCCTCGTCCCTCCAGGTCTCTCTGCCTTTCTCCTCTGTTTGAACTGCCGGGCCGGAATAGCTGCTTCCTCGTGCGTTCATCCTTGCTCGAAGTGTGCTTTCGTGCTCTGCCTTTTATCCCTCTGGGGACGGGAACAGGCAATCAGGTGTGCGTAGTTATTGTCAATTGCCTGACTCTGCCTGACCCTCATGTTGGGACATGTCAGGTAAATGGCTCGAGTGTTAGTCCGTTGTCTGTCACGGTGTAGGAAAGTGTTTGTGTCAGAAAAGGGGGGGTTGGACTTTTGAATATCCTACGGAGTAGGATGGGGAAAAGGTTTTATAGTGAAGTGGGTACTGCATCTGACCTGTCAGTGTCTCACTTCCACAACCTGAGGACCCCTCATCCAGGTGATCCTCCCACACTGGTCCACCTCAAGGAACTGGATCCAATAGCGATGGCCGTGCCCTGGCCACCTGGATTACAGATCCACTGGGACTCTGGGGTTAAGACACCTTCAGGTTTCTCACAGTTGACAATATTGATTGCCTATAAAGCTTGCATTGCATCAGAAGATAGTCCATCATTTACTGCTGTCACCATAGTTCTCTGGATACAATGTGATAAAACAGTTTTGGCATTTTTGGAATGTGTACTTTAATCTAGGCTTAAATGCCAGTTTGAATTGGCAGGCAATGACAATAAACAATGCGCATCTTCATTATGGATGTAAACTATATCTGCCTAATGGCGGCTAATACATATTCACACATTATGTTCCATGTATGTAACATATGCATTCTCAAATATTTTATACACGGCCCACGGTAAAATATACCTTCGGCCATGCACCCAAGACTCTAGGCCCTGCCCACAACCACCTCAGCATAACACACCCATAGAGACAAACACTTTGATTGTGGTATGTGGATTGCTTAGGGGATATGTTTTCAAAAATGTGAGTACTGATTTCTGTGGTGCTTGGAGATGGGAGAGTCTGAAATTAAGTAAGGGTTGCAAGGAAGGACCTGGTGCTTGTGTTGGAGACTGAAGGGAAGGGGGGAAATGTTGTATGTCTTGCTTTACAACACTGTACATAGTTGTAGATGATGTGATAGATATGACTGCACCTGTGCATAGTTGAATGCTGTTGTGAAATCTAGACCAGAATGGGCAACCAGCTGGAATGAGAGAGCTGTCTAGCTTGGAAGAACAGTTGTAGAGACAGTGGTGTTGTTTCAGCTGGGAGCCTTTGAAATGATATTGGCTATATGTCTGCATAAATAAAGATGCATGTACACATCCTGGCTGCGTGTAATTTTATAACACTCTAGAAAGGCTTTTTTGCATAATTATAGTGTTATTTCTACCATCTTTGAACATGAAATGACACTTTGTTAGATAGCTGTGTGTTGTGTCTGATTACTAATATAGTCATTTGCAAAGGAAGTTGAAATGATAGAATGTATGTGAAATATGCAGAATGTATAGAAAGGACATTGTATGTACATTTTATGCACTATTTCAAAAAAAGGTAGCAGGCGCTCCTCTCCAGAAGGGACATGGCATGATAACCTGTTCTTAGATGAGTTTGCAGCACACACTTTTTGCTCACTGTACCTTTCAGAGATGGGAAATATCCATTTTCATATCAGTCTTTGTCCCGCCCACATGGGCAGTCCAGCACCGAAATGCTATGGCAATTCCTCTCTGAACAAGAGTACCAACAACATCCCCATACACGTGTTTCAGCCTAGTTGGGCCTCATCAGTGAGGTGAAGCTGCGCCTCTCTGAGCACGGTGAGCAGGGAGTCCACGTCTGGTTGCCCTCAGGGAACTCAGGGTGACCAACCCCAAGTTCCTTACAAATATTTCAAAAAAAGGTAGCAGGCGCTCCTCTCCAGAAGGAACATGGCATGATAACCTGCGTGTGCTGCAAACTCTCATCTCAGAACAGGTTATCAGGCCATGTTTTTTCTGGAGAGGAGCGCCTGCTACCTTTTTTGAAATATTTGCAAGGAACTTGGGGTTGGTCAAAATGTTGGTAGGTGCTTAATCAACCGAGGCATGTTTGCTTTTATGACTAGAGTTGGCATGTTCTTTTGCAACAATGAGAACATTGACTCTGGTAATGTTGATTACTTTAAAGAAGATGGCATGTCTTTATCTTTTATGGGAAATGATGTGCTGTTTTGGAACATAAGGGTTGCTTTGTAGAAGCTATTGTGAAGATTTTTGGAGGAAAATAAGAAAACAAAAATACAAAATAAAAGATGTTTCTGAAGCATCTGAAAAAAGGCTCTTTTCAGAGACAACCTCAAAGGGGAAATGGGGCACACTATTTAAATTTTAATTCCCCATGTTCAGATTTACGATATGTCCGCGGACACCACGGTTGTCCATGGAGAGCATGTATTACATGCAGGATTTTTGAGGTTGTGAGGGATGCAAATGAGACATAGCACAGCACAGGATTGGTCAATAGGGTTTACTGGGTGTGATGTGTGAGCAGAGAGTTTGTTAGAAAGTCGTTTTCCTAAGAGGAGAGGAGATGGCTATGGCTGTGTGTTTCAGAAAGCAGATTGTCTGGATTTTGGGAGATTTGTGGATAAATTGGTTGGAGGTGCATTCAGATTGCTGCAGAGTGGCTGTACATCTTGGATTCCTTCCTGTGGAAGTGCACTGGCATGGAGTGCGTGCAATGAAGTGGCTGGATTTGGTACCTCTTTGTGCTACTTTGGTGACACTGTGTCAACCACACACTATTCATTGTGGAGGGAATGTTTTAGGACATGTGTCTGGAATCTCTTTGCCATTGGCAATGAAAGAAGGACTTGGGAAAGTCATCAACATGTATCCAAACTCCAAAGTAATTTTTTCCCATATTGCTCAGAGACAAATGTGGCTGCGTTCTTCTTCATTTGGTCCACACATGGAGAAAGCAAGGCGCAATGTTAACAAGGCTTTCTGTGCCTTTTTGAGAGATGTTGGTATGTCCTCTTTTCACAATGAAAACTATGTTTCCTAGTACACACATTTTTCGCAGAGATGGAGTACATCTTACTTATGCCGGCAATCCGATTTTTCTGCGAAATATACAAAATGCATTGCAACCTTTTTTGGACTACAGCAATCAATTTTGCGGTAGGTGTTGACAATTTGAAGTTTTCGAAACACAAAAACACACCACAAAAAGGCTCTTTTCAGAGCCACCACGTCATCCCAGCAAAACGTGCAATGGTTGTGACAGGGCAGCACCGGAAAGACTTTAGAGGTCCACGTACATCTGCGCTGTCCCCGAACATTTCGAACACCAAGAAAGGGCTCAAAAAATTCCAAAAAGTATGCAGATTGCCAGGGACATAGTGTGGGACATGTGCAAGGGTGAACTTTCCCAGGAAAATACCTTGGATTGCTGGGAAAATTACTTTCTAGGTGTACGGGGGCCCAGACAGTGTTCGTTAAGCTTAGCACAGGTGCAGCCAAATGATGACGTCGAGGACACATTGGCAAATGGGACGGCTGTCCGTAGGACACCAAATGTGTGGGATCGGGTCTACGCATGCGTGCGGGTGTTCTACGGACAGTGGTCCAGTCCCCGAACTAATTAAAAGTGTGACACACATGCGGCGGACAGTTGCAGACAGGCACAAAGTTCATAGGGGCCAGGGTGTGCTACGCATGCATGCGGGTGTTCTATGAACAGTGTTCAAGTCCCCGAACAAAACAAATGTGCATCACAACTTTGCGGACAGGCGGACGGGCTATGTGTACTACGGACATATTCATTCTGGTTACGAACAATGCAAAAGGGAGAAATGTTCTTATGACGCTTTATTTTGCATAGCTACGAACATGCGGACATCTTTAGTGTTCTGCGGACACCCCTATTTTCTCTACGGCCAATTCGAACAGGTATATTGTCCTTAGGACACCCCTCTTTTGGTTAATTATGGACAGGCTGACATCTTGTGTTTTCCTAAGGACAACTCCATTTTGATTGCCAACAATAAGAACAGGTATAGTGTCCTTAGGACACCCCCATTTTGGTTAATTGAGGACATCCCGGACAGTTGCACTGTCCGCGGACGACATCCTAACTGCCTTTTAAAAAAATAAGACACAGAGGAACATACTAGCAACACACTTCATATTTTATTATTGTATACACATATAAAAATTAAGAAAGAGAGGGGGGAAGCAGAAACTGAAACAAATACAGGGGAATTAGGGGTTTGGACATGATGGATGGTAGGGGAGGAAGGGATGGAAGTCTCATCAAAACGTTTTTCTTGCTGGGGAGGTTTTGGGGATAGTTGGGTGGGACATGGAGAGGGCGAACAGGTACATGTGGGACAGTGATATTTAATTTTGTCTTTTATATGGTCCTCCACAAAGGTTTTTATAAGAATGAAATGTTTCATTAACAGTTCCATTTTTAGCTCCTTTCGCTGAAGAAGATTTTCTAAAGTCTCTCTTGGTATATTATTTTTAATGTCTGTATGGTCTGCTACAAAATAACCATTACTTTATGTGTAATTATTTATTAATTGGCTTATAAAGAGAAGGGTAGTGTCTACCATTAGAATCACTGTCTTCACTCATTTCATCCCGAGGAACATTTTCTTCCAGCCATTCTAAAGTACTGGACATGTATGTGTAAAAATATATATATATTTATATTAGTTTTAGTGTACCTAATACAGAATGTTTATGAATATATACAATAAATGTAGTGTACTCACTAGTTTCTTGCAAGGTTTTGCTCTTACTGCTGCGTAGGTGCTCTGTTGATTTTTGCTGTGCCGTTTCTGTGAGGTAATTCTGTTGGAGGCATATTTATTGTGCTTTGGTATATTCCACTATGTTGCATATGCTATGCAATTGGACTGTTAGTGTCTTACATACACAGTTTCACTTCTTATTTATTATTGAATGTAATTTATTTATGTGCTGCTTTTTGAACATGTTTAGTGTTTTTTTAGGATGATATAACAATGTAAGGTACCCCTGGGTTTTTGGATAGTGTTGATGTTGTCCGAGTCCGTCCGCAAACAGGCGCATGGTTTGCGAATATCAGACGCAAGAGCGCAGGTAGGGGGTTCAGTATGTTCTATGTTATATGTATATAAACTAAGGGCATCCTCGTAAACATTTAGCACATTTTCTTTATCTATATACCTATATTCAGTGAAAAAACTTTGTTACAGGAACGTTATGGTTAAGTTGTGCTACTAAAACCCTATGAAATTCAGTGAAAAAACTTTGTTAAAGGGACATTGTGGTTCCAAGTAAAACTGAAAAACTTCTGAAATTCACCAGTTATTGTAAGCTAAGCAACCATAACTCACGCCACCACCGTGACTACTAAGACTAACACTCAAGACATCAAAGATGACATCACAAATGTCATTGATGACATCACTGATGACATCA
This sequence comes from Ambystoma mexicanum, assembly GCF_040938575.1. Lineage (NCBI taxonomy): Eukaryota > Metazoa > Chordata > Amphibia > Caudata > Ambystomatidae > Ambystoma > Ambystoma mexicanum. Next base: position 239,783,362 of record NC_090940.1, on the reverse strand, counting down.
CATGTGCATTTAGTTTTCATGCACAGCCTCCACAAGGGATTGTCATTATAATGTTGGCAGAAAAGTATCGAGATCATTGAAGAACTATCATATGCCAAATTGTTCATTAAGCAATGGATTGCTATAAATACCATTGCATTACTGAGTTCTTTCAGTACATGAACAAACTCATGAAGAAATGTAGGCATTGTCTGTAGCATGCGCCATAGAGGTGCAATATTCTAAATCTTCCCATGTTGGATAGTAAAATGATTAATGCTTTCATTTCAAAATGTTGTATACTGTGAAACATAAGTACCTACCAATGCTTCACTTACTGCATAATTGTACTACTACACACAAAACAAAGAGACCACAATGCATAGAAATAGAAGCATATACAGGGAAAGTAAAGTAAGCAAAAAACTGCAGCAGGGGCGTTGCTAGGGGGGGCTAAGGGGGCTATAGCCCCTGATCTTTTGGTTGTAGCCCCGGATAGAATCTCAGGAGCTACAGCCAAAAGACTAGCTAGCCCCTAACCCCAACCTTTCCGACATCAGCTTAGCCCCGGGTCTTTTCCAGACCTAGCAACTCCCCTGAACTGCAATATTACCAGAAAGTGTTCATAACCTAACTAATTAACTTCATGCACAGAGAAGATTATTGTGTTTCAGGATTCCTTCTTCTCCTATGTATATGTATCATATAATGGGACTGTACCCTAACGAAAGTAGTGTAAGAATATATGAGAAACGTAAGATCTTCAAATATAGTACTTTTTACTTTTTTAATTCCTGATTTACATTGAAGAAAGCCACCTGGCCTAGATATGTCAGTGAACAAAAAGGGGGAGCCAGACATGTGATGTCATCAGTGACATTTGTGATGTCATCTTTGATGTCCTTGGTGTTAGTCTTAGCAGTGCACAGTGGCGGCGGCGTGAGTTATGGTTACTTAACTTACCATAACTGGCGAATTTCAGAGGTTTTTCGGTTTTACTTGGAACCATAACGTCCCTTTAACGTTTTTTTCACTGAATTTCAGAGGTTTTTAGTAGTGCAAATTAACCATAACGTCCCTTTAACAAAGTTGTTTTACTGAATATATATATACACTGTACATTCAGTATGCTTGTACCAAGTTAGTGAAGGTTTAGATAAAAAAGCGTCAATGCGTAAAAGGGAACAAGTTGATAATGTTAATTTAAGTCATTTATTTGCAAGCTTTAATGATCTTCATAAAGTACAGCATGACGTGTGAGCACTTGTCTTTAACCAAATCACACCCCTTTCACCTAAACATCAATATGCTCAAATATAATTTCAGCACAGAAAAAGCAAGGAAATACATGCAGAATTTAAATACACTGGCAGGTGGCTTAAACAGACATCACTGATACATGAGTGATTATCCCAATGATCAAACTCTCACTCTTTCCACCCATATAGATTTAGGGGTCACAAGATCCAGACCTGACACTTCCTCTCATTTTTTCTTAGGCTCATCACTGGCACCGAACAGGCACTATCCGCCAATCTGAGGAAATGGTGTGTTGTCAGACTCACTTCAGCCCAGCACCATCAGTGCTTTAAAGGCCTGAGCCTCTTAAGCTTGGCAGTGTTCCATGATTGCCCCTTTCCCACGTCATATTTTGCCCTTTCTACATTGGATGTAGAGGATTTGGCCCGTCTTTTCATAACATTCTTCACATGACAAAGGTCTAGCACATGCATCGCATCCCCTCGCTCCAAGGTTTTACAAGCCAAACATGTGGGCGACGGCGCGCCACCGATTTCAAGGAGAAATCGTACATATCGGGGACCTGACATATGGCCCGATTTACCTCAAGCCGATCAGCCTTTTAGAAGCAATGACTGGAGGAAAAATACACTGCCCATGGCCTTTGGCATTTGCTCTGCAATTGTCTAACATGTGGGGTTCTGTGCTCCCTATCCCTAGCTTAAATATAGCTGGGCATGTGTGTATATGGGTGTCACAGTCATGACACGGAGCTTAGGACTCATAAAACTGTACATTCGAAAATCAAAACATTTTTCCTGTGTAACATTCTCCAGATTTGAAATAAATGCATTTAAATAGCTCATTTTCATGATGCATATCTCAAAATTATCTGCTTATATTTTCGATATTTTTGGCACAGTACTAGACACTATCTCGAGGTTGTGCACATTGTGAAACTTTCAAAAATGAATGGAATCGCCATTCACTTTTTAAGAAAACAAATGTACTGATATATTTGTATGTACACAGTAGGACAGAAGGCACACAAAATGCATAAAAGGAAGTCAACACCAAAACTTGGAATGAAATGATAATACGTTCACAGGTCAAAGGAAACATCAATATTTGCTAATGGAATAAAAACACCAAGGACTGGTTAAAACACCACAAAACGTGAAGTTTTTCTGAGGATGAAATTGTACAAAACACCTAATGAGCGGGTGAAAAGACTAGACCCACACTCACACATGAAACACATATGCAAACATGCGGAAGATATATGTCCACACAAAAGCACCATTAACCTCAAGAACCAGAAAGGAACACACATTTGAAACTACCACACAACCAGGATGCTACACATAACAATGCGCAGAACTGCAGCAGAATGACAGAACAAGAGCAGGATGCATGAATGGAGACACATATGGGCAACAATATGCAGGACACTTCAGATTGAAAGAAAGCACAGCATGCAAAGCAACTTGCTTCAATAACATCCCAGGCTTGAGGCTAGAAATTTACCTGGGGGCAACCTGAGAGTTGAGACCCGCCACCCACTCTGTGTTGTAGGTCGTGAGGGTGGGGAGGGGGCGGCAGCCCATGCCCATTCATATTTGTGTAACCAACTGTGGTTCCCCTGAAAATCTCTTGTTGCATAGAGAGGCAGCAGCCCCTGGGAAATGCTGGCCAGAAGACCATCTGCTTTGAGCCACCAGGACTGGGGCACCCCTTCATGCCAAAACAGTAGGCAGACTTGATTCACTACAAGACTAACGTTTCTGAGCACACTCATTGTGGCGTCCATGAGCACTGCGAGCTCCGGCCTGCGTAAACCAAACCAAGACACAAACCTGAACTCTTACATGAATATGGAACACATGAAACTTGAGCCTCACCTCCAAAGGTTGCACTGTCTGCCTGGGGACTATCTGCTTGATGGCACCACCACAGTGACACCCATTGATTCTAAAATACTAGTAAGTAACTCTGGTTCATTACAGGATAAGCGTCTGTGAGCACACTCACTCTACCGTCCACAAATGTTGCTCCCTCCTCACCTGTGCAGACCAAAACATTTCACAAATCTCAATCCTTATTGAACACATGAAACTCAGGACCTCACCTCCAAAGGTTGCAGTGTCTGCCTGGGGATTAAATCCAGGAGGCCAGTCAAAAGTCAGCTAGTGGTGCTGAGTCGCAGTCAGTCAACCGATGACCACCACCTGCTGCATCTATAATCCAATTGAGTAGCACCCAATCCCCAGCATGCTCAACTCACACCTGAACATACTTGATTATTTACCCAGTGCGGGCCCGTTCCCATGCCTGGATAAAAGTAGGGTCATGCTGATGAGAGGTATGGGAGTCAAGAGTTTAGAGAGAGTTACAATTTAGAGCATGGTAGTGTCGCATGGAGATAAGAATGAGAGAAACCACCACACAGGTGAATAACGTAGAAAAAAGAATGGAAGATAGGGAGTGAGAAAGGAGAGTGGCAGTGAAGGAAACAGGAAACAGAGCACAGGTAAAAGTGGGAGAAAAGGAGCGCAGACGAAGGTGGAAGGAAGGAGTGAAGAGCGGAAGTGGGGAGAGAGGAGAATAGATGTTAAGGAGGCTGAAAGAAGAGTGCAGGCAAAGGAGAGAGAATCATACATGAAGCAGAAAGACAGATAAAGGAGACCAAGAAGAGAAATACTGGGAAGAGATAGTAGAAAGGGGATGGAGCGAGCAGATAGCTGAAACAGAAAGAGGTTTGGAGGAGGTAGCACATCAAATGAGAGGTAAAGTGGGAAAGAAAATAGAGAATGAGGTGGAGAGGAGAAACAAATAAGTTAAAGAGACAGAAGGTCGGAAGGGTGGGAAAAGAATAAGAATTAAAGAGAGGAGTTGAGCGAAAGAAAGAGGACATGGTGAAGAGACGAGGCAGTAAGATGTTAGAAAGAGACCCAATGAAGAGAAGAGGGATAAAAAAGAAGACAGGAGAAGAGGACAAAAGAAAGGAGTAATAGAGAGAAGCGAAACGTGAAGAAGGAAGGTGAGGAAATGAACCAAGAGGTGCAAAAGTCCTCAAACTTTCAATCCGGATTAAAAATAAAGATGTGGTGGAAGGTTCTCAGAACATTCCTGTGGGGCTCATGAGACTTACTAACCAAATAGTCCACTGTGCATGAGTGGAGGTAAGCATGGCAATCCCCACGTCCAACCTCTAGGAAGGAATCTATCACCGGTCTCCCAAACAGACGACCCAATGTACCAAGGGTGGTGGAGTACTGTAATCAACATGCCCTGAAGATACAAGGCAGCATCCTGAGATAGACCAAGAGGGGCCAGGAAGGAATCTACAAAATTCCAAGGAATAACTATGTGGCAATAAGAAGCCTGCAACATTATGAGTGACTGTTATCTGCTAGTAGGGTGGACCTCCTATATTGGAGGTTGTGGGGACTGAGGACCATGGTCCTACAGGAGGTTGGTATAAGTTAAGTTATATTTACTGCAGAATGCCACCAACTGGATCCAGTTTAAACCTAGTTCCACAGAATGCTTTTGTATATGATAAAGAAAGTTTGACCTCAAATGTTGGCCTCACATTTTTAGTCGATCCCTAAACCATGACATACAGTGTCAGAAGTGGGATTGCAGACATTGACAAAATAAAGGTTGACCAAATCTTCCAAATCCAACTCTTTGAATTAGACCCATAATGTATGTCCATCTCAAAAATGGGAAAGGTGGGGACCTAGTGAAGAAAAGGAGCTTCCACAGTAGGTCTGAGTCCGACTTAGGTGCCAAACCTCCACCCAAACTGTAATCAGGCTGGAATCATGCTCAGAAGGGGAGGCATCTTTGTCTGATATAGTGATGAAGAGTAACAGCTTTCACCTGGAAGATTCAGGAGGAACCCAAGCAGAAATGAAAGAGGGTCTCAACCCTACTAACCCATACAACATCTCACCTGGATCAAGCCCTCACTACCAGTCTAGAAAGTTGGACTGGAGCCTAAGCCAGTAAACCCCACCTCTGAAAAAAAGGCCAATACATAAGGGTGTCAAAATTACAGGAAGCCCAGGTGTAATGACTGTGAGAGACCTGATGGTATTCTCACCCCTACTCCCCCTGGATCCTCTGCTTAGGTGGCCAGGGAAAGGCCATCACTCTTGGATTCCGGCCCTGGGGGTGGAAAAGCAAAGGAGGATCCCTGGGTGGAGAATCCTTGGGGATTGGCAGTGGGATGCCCATAGGAGAGACATGGTATCCCCCTTTTCCTGTTGAGGACCAACCTAAACCTGCCCCGACCTTTGTGGGTTACTATAAAGCTGGTTCCCTTATTTCCCCACATGTGACACTTGACAGTACTGGGACTAAGAGTTATGAACACTATACAATTTCATAACTTTAGTATGGGGACGAGAAAGATGCCTGCAAAGTGCTGTGAGGTTCAGGGATGTCCCTTTAATGTTGGTAAGGCAAGTCTAATTATACATTCACACCTGAAGCCTGCCAAGGGGCTGCAAGTGTATAAACGGAGACCAGTGGTTCAGAGACAAGAGAAACAGGGAGGCCTGTGTGGGAGAGACCAGCAGGGGACCCAGATTGAAAGGAGGCAGCCGTAGAGGGACCCGAGAAGGAGCCAGGATGACATCAGATTTCCCAGAGGACTAGCGGGGCCCGGAGCAAGTGGGTCGTGGACTTGATGTTGGTCTGGGAGCCTCCGTGACAGAGAGCGGGCAGCAGGAGCTGCGAGGAAGCCCCAAAGAAGAGGACACTGCCCACGTCCATAGAGAAGCATGCGAGTTGCCGGCGAGCAGAAAGAAGCACACATCATTTGAACAAGCATCGAAAGAGGAGACGCACAGAGCCGGTGAGTGTCGGAGGAGGCGCTTGCACACTGGGACTGCAAATAAGCAACGGTCTTCGAAAGTAAGCAAACAAATGCATATTGAATACCGAACTGAATGGAAACTTAACATTAAGCATCATGAGTGTATGTTGAATAAATCGAATTGAATGAAATCCTGAAGCTAAGCATATTAAACATTGAATGGAACAAAACTTTAGGAGCCAAACAAATAAAGAGGACAGCCAATGCACCCATGGGAAAGCGAATTCCAGAAAAGGACACAATTGTGACAGACTGTCCTAGAAAAGTGGGGTACAAACAAAACCCTTTTTTAAAGTGAACCTTTATGAGTAGATAAGTGTGGCAAGGCTAAAGACTGGTGAGGGATGTGTGACACATGATGGCGAAGGAGAGTGTAAATCTGCACATAAAAGCCAAGAGAACGATAAAGTGGAACTGAGTGAAGGTGACTTGATACACAGGGGCAATTACTGAAGAACATGTGGAGGTTGCAGAGCCCAGGTATCCTGGTTGCGCAACCTGTGATGGGTAGACAGTGCAGTCTAACAACTGTGCCTAGACCAATGAGCCTTGAATGCTGACAACCAAAGACATTGTGACATAAACTAATGAAGAGCACTGTAAGTGAACTGGTGAGGCAGTCCAGAAAGAAGGTCAGGTTGACCTTGAGTTGTGTTAAACTGTTTGAAATGACTGAAACAAATATAAGTGGCAAAGCGGAAGCAAAGGGAACCCTGAGACTTGAGTAATTGCCTGCGGGGTCTTGAGGACAGAGCCTCAAGACCCATTTGCTTTTGAACTGTGTTGCTCATAACCCCAAGTATTTTTTGGAACTGTATCACCATGAACTTCAGAAAGTTAATCCTAAGACTTTTGTGGAACTTTCTTACACTTGGGGAAGGGGAGCAGGAAGAGAACTAACTTTGGGTCAAACACTATTTCTTTGATTATTGACATTCTTACACATTGTTTACCTTTTAGTTGTGAGAGAAAGTGTAGGTTTTGGACGCAGACAGACTTTTAAGTTGAATTATTGACTAAGACTTTTCCTAGTTTTGTTCAGGTAGGGAAATAGTACCTTAGCATAGGGCAGTGAGACCTTCTTCCATCCTGACATTTGATTTAATAAAGCATTTTATTTTGAACTTTTTGTCTGTTGTCTGTGTCTTGCTTCATGATGCCTTCACATGACATAACGACCAGGAGATACATGGCAAACCTAAAGTTGCTTCATCAGCTCTGCAGGTGGAACACCCCAAAACATTGATTACTTCTTCTGCATTTTGAGTCCAAGCACCTCACATCCATTTTGCAGCCTGGACACCTATATTCTTAGTGATATAAGCTAATATGTAACACATCAAAATGTATCACTAAATGTTGGAAGGGGAGGTACAGAGGTTTGCTATATGTCTTCTATGAAGGCTTTATTAGCCTTAATGTGCAGGCACAACTTAATGTTGGGCTTCCTTCCCCTTAACAACTCAATCAGAGAAACATCAGCTTTTGAGTGTGGCATCTGGGCATGCCCATTGACTTGGGGTGGAACATCACTACAGAACATCAGGCTCCTAAAATGATAAGAACAACTTTCACCATCACCAAAGAGCCCTTAAGCTAGCCATTATCAAAGCTAAAATGGCTGTCTTCTCTCATGCCACTGATAATGTCTGTAAAAACACTGCATCCTTGTTTAAAGTAGATTGTAGACGTATCAAGCTAAGCTCTGTGATCCTATCAGCCACCCCCACAAATCCTCTGTAACCAGTTCCATGACTTCTTCAGGTCCAAGATCAGAAAGCCAAAATCTCCTTGACACCTTCTTCAACCTTACAGTTGCTTCCCCCTCAACACCACTGCAAGCCAGTTCTCCAACATTGTCCCTTTCAGCAACAATGACATCATAGAAGCCATTAAGACTGTGGGTCACTCTAGCATCCCCAATAAACCACGCACAGCCTCAATTTACATCTCCTAGCCAAACACCTCAATCTCACCATCAACAAATCCTTGCCAGAAGGCTCATTCCCACAATTAGTAAAACATGAAATAGTGACTCCCTTGTTCAAGGAGCAATCATTAGACCCTTTGTCCCGGTTTAAGTACTGCCCCAATGCTAAGCTTCCTAGGACCAGAACAATCATGGAGAAGTTAGTGACTAAGCCACATCAAGGCTGGTTGGGGAAATGTCATTTTTAGACACCTTCCAATCAGGGTTCCAACCTGCTCATGCTACTGAGAGACCTCTCATTGACATCCAAGAATAGCTTCTTGAGGAACTAGACTCCAGTTAATCAGTCATCCTCACCGTCCTCGATCTGTCAGCGGCTTTCAACACTGCCTGCTCTCTCATCTCCAGGAGTGGTTAAGCATCACAGACAAGAAACTTACCTGTGATGACACACAAGGCCAGTCTGCCTGGCAATAGATTCTCTGAAATCTGGGGTCTTTTACCTCTCTTTTTACCCAGTGTCACCAAACTACTAAAATCTCAAGAAAGCACAAGGAGGTTGCATATTGATGGAACCGTAAAACGGTCTGTCATACCACTTATTTACTTGAACACTGACAATCCATCTAAAAACCATCATCCTATCTAATAGAATGAGCCAACTTCCACCCCAGCCTCTTCTAACCTTACGGACTCATAACACCAGATACTCACCAGGGCTTTTCCAAGATTACACATGTTGCCTTTTTTCCCTATTCACTGATATTGTCCCATCCAATCTGTAACCTAGTTTATACCTTTCATCCTTCTGCCAGACTAATTTTTAATCCCCAATTTATTTCTGATGTTTTGCTCTCATGTTTTCATTCAACCCTTTCCCTAGCCCACGCCTTTCACTTGTGTGTACTATCCACTTTATCACCACCTTTAATGCTTACAACAAAGGTGCACCTTCCACTCTATCTGTATGCACTGTTCAAGGTTCACCCCTTCTCTCCTCACAGCCTGTCATCACTCCCCCATTTAAGCATGTAGTCGAGCATTCCCTCTTTCACCACCCCCATGATGTGCTGCTTTTATGCAGTAAATCTCTCTCTCTCTCTCTCTCTCTCTCTGTCGAATTGTCCTTCCTCAATCAGCAGGCCTTCAGGAGTGCTGGTTCAAAGTTCATCAATAGACAAGGTGAGTGGCCAATGTGTGAGCACTACACCCAATCGTACACCAAGCATCATTCAAACAGAGAGGTGGTCAGCCAATGGCTGACCATCCCTCCAAATAGACCCAGACACTCAGGTAGGACTAACATGCACAAAGGAAGACAATCCACATTGTCCAAGGCAGGCATCTGCAACCAGTCATAGGTGGTTGCAGGCTAGTTACAGCACCCAGTCCTGGGATACAGGCATTGTGCGGCCAAATATGGCCACTTCCTCCCACCCACACATAGCGGTGAACGTCCAACACACACAATTAGAAAAAAATACAACCTGTTAGGGAAAAACAGCCAGAACACCTTTTACAAGGAGAACTAGGTTTAATCACACAAAAGAAAAATCATGCCAGCAAACAGCTCTGGTAACACGGAGCACACTGACAAATCCAAGCGAGACAGTACATTTTAAGGGTGCATGTCATCACTCATGACTTAGATTACATATAAATCCATGGAACAGGTTTATGCGACCTTATACACAGGCCACCTGCTCAATAAGGGATGCCAGGCCATTGGATCCAGCTTCATCTGCTCATCTTCTTCCACGTGGTGTGATTCTTCGTACATCATCAAGCGCAAAGCTCCTAATTGGCAATTACTAACACAGTTCAGTGCATCCCCTATCTGTGGCCTAATGTCCACCTGGTACTTCAGACATGGGCGCAGATGCTACTTTCTAGCTCACAATAAGTCCAAACCCCTGCTCGATCCCGGATGCATCAGCACCATCCCAGTTCTTACCACCACGAGATTACATGTGTTACTTTCCCCCTGGCACCTCACAGCACAAATTACAGGGACCCCACGGCGACCTCTCCTTATGGCTGGGATTCTCCTGATAAAGTAGTATACTAACAGTTTTATGGTCGGTGGTCTGGGCTTGATCGGTACACTGGAATGCCGGGATCAGGGGCTCGGGGTGCCCAGCCACTATAACTTGGACTAGTGAAGGTTGGAGGCTTTCATTCTCCTTCTCGTGGGATAGCATTTCAGCCCTCGTGGCCTTGCATGCAGGGCACATGCCTTCTGGGATACATGTAGCAAGGGTGTGGGACCATGAGAGGTTTATGAATCTCCAAGGAGTTAGCCTTCTATGCTGTTGCCTATGCGGTGACCCGAACCCTGATGCACACATTAATTTCTATGATTTGGTCCTAGGCCTAATACCCTCACTGCAGTGCTGCTGTAGGCCTCGATTTTAAAATGGCTGCTGATTTCTAAAATGGTGTTTCACTACCAGCCCATCTATACCTAAACCTATGATGACCTATCACAAATCCTGCTTTATTGACAGCCCCCCTCCCTCCTGTAACCTCCTCAAGCACATTCAACATGCTCTTATGCCTCTGCCTCGTTCGAAACCTCTTAGGGGCCTGGGACGATCATTCCTGCTCATCCAACTCGCCCGAAAAAATCCTGACTTCAATGCATCAACATCATGAGCAAATTTGCTAAGGAAAGTGTGACTGATTTTATAACTTGAAATGTGTTTATTTATTTTTTTACCCCAATCCTAGGGCCCCCCACCTCCAAAGCATCCATCAGGTTCAGCCTACATTTTACAAAATACGTTGTACTATTTTATTTTGAAAAAAGGTATGCATTTTTGTCAGTGGCCTTAACGAGTTAAAGACACTGCGTGCTCCTATAATGTGGGTCTTTTTTGAATTGTAGACACATAGCATAAACATTCACACTGCTTTGTTTTAGACATTAGATTATGTTTGAATCCATAAGGTTTTCTGTGCTATGCACGAAATCGATAGTTTCAAGGAACTCCTCGCTCATCTCTTTATGTATACCAAAATGTCAAGGCATTTTTAAGTTGATGGTCAATTGCAAAAGTTGTTTCATGTCTCCTGTTGTCGCCTGCATAATTCTAAGAAAACAAACAGCCCTTGTAGTGTTTACCAATGTAGGGAGTGATACTAAGCTCAGCTCTAGACTGATTAGGGGCATAGAAGAATTGCATGGCAAACCCAAAAAAAGCGCCAGAATTTGCCTTTTATTGTTTATTAGGGCATTGAAAAGAATTACAGCATTGTGAATGTTGGAGGTTAAGGCCCCAGGTAATTTCCGTTATATAAAATGATGCAAGGAAGAAGAAAGAAGCTTCCCATCTTCTGATCAATACCACGGATATAGACTCCCATCATCATCATCGCCTTTTTTGCTCTGCTACCTAACAAGTTCTTCTCAGTTGGTCTTGTCTATATCCCTTGAATCGAATATTTGGACTCATTAACAAATTTTAGATAGCTATTTTCTATAAGCCATGTGAATTTAGTTCACCCCTGTACTACTTTTTGAGCTGAGAAAATGCTTCAGTTTATGATTAGATGGCTTTACTCAGCATGATGATTGAAGGCATTTAAGACGTTGCAAACCCATCGGTGTACGATTGAAGATAACAATGTCATCCGCATAAGAGGAAAGGGGACAATGAATCAAGTCCTGCTTGGGTAGGAAAATGCATGAACCTTCAATAAGCGGCCCCGAAGGACTGCCAGGTAAATGTTAAATAGAAGGGGAATAAGAACACAAACCTGGTTTAGGCCTAAATTAGTATTATTTTTTCAAGCAAGTGTTCCATTAGCATCTAACTTGATTTTAAGAGAGGTCTCTAAATGAAACTCCTTAATACATTACCAAAGGGAAAAAGGCAAACCCATTTCTGATACCTTTCCAAGAAGGCAACTGTGGAATACCCTGTAAAAAGCTTGTGAGAAATCCATGAACGCCACATAAAGTGGTAAACTTTCTTTTATGGAAGTGTCTTTAGTGAGGGAGTTCAATATCATCAAATTGTGGATCAGTTTTCACTGAAGCCAATCCGTGCCTTACTCATGTTAATAGCCCATTTATGCTGTGTAAGCTTATACTTGCAAACGACTTGCTCCAATAATCTAGCAAAGGCAATTAATCGAGATGCAGAAGGAAAATATCTTACTCCATTTTTATAGATCGTAATGGTTCTGGTCTCTTTCCAAGATTTCCAGATAAATCCTATCCTAGCTGTTTGTTCAAAAGAGTGTCAGCAAATTTAGCCCACTTCTTCACCAGATGAATCAATGTAATATTGGCAAGCCCGTTCTAGATTTTTTCATTTTTTTTTAAATGTTCACTATTTCTAGAATAAGTCAGATAAACCTTTTTTTTTGCCTGTTCGGGAATTCTCTTGGAACACACTTTAGTTTGCAAACAGAGTCCTGAACATTGTCCTGAATATAATTGGTCCATACATCTTCTATGATGGGCAAGACCTCCCTGGAATTCCTCATGTCTTTAGACTTATTTAGTACTGGGTGAAAACAATGAGTGACGCTAGTCAGGGTTGTTTTAAGCATTGCAGGCCATTCCCTCCTGGTCAATTTGTATTTGTGGTATTTACACCAATTTTCAATGTTTCTGCAGAATTTGATTCTTGGTATAAATGTAATTTCCATGGCAAGAGGGCTCTTCAAGAAGCGCGTCAGATGAGTTCTGAGTACTTTTTTGTGGCCTTTAGCAGGGAGTCGAATGTAATCAGCTCCTCCGGATAGATGTGCCTGGGGTCACCTCCTTGCAGCTTCTTGCAGAAATTCCACCCTTTCGGTTTGAAAGGTGGATCTGCTGATTTAACTGCAAACATGCACATTTGTCAAAATGTCCCAGATTTAATTGGAAAAATAAAGGAAAGATTTTCACCAAATCAAATGAAGCACTTGAGATGGTCCATACGTCTGCTCCTCACAAAGGGGACATGCAGCTCTGGGACCCTGGAAGGAACTATATACATTCAGGCATGCCTATATTTTTGCCAAGTTTCGTTCAGATCTGTGGAATGGCGCCAAAGTTATAGGCATGTCAAAATTGCTTCTTCCAATACCAACCTTACCTCAGCTAAAGTCGCTATTGTCCATTCTGAAATTAGTATAGATGTATTCTCATATCGCACACAAAGCACTGAAGCATATTAGTTCGTGCTTAGCATCCTTTACAGAAATCATGCATGTGCATACCATGTGGTGAGGTCAGTTACACAAGCCTGGTGTACAGATGGAGGAAGTGGACTGTCTCAATGGTAATTAAAATAGATTTATTATAGCATGGAGCCTCTATCCCCTTGCAGCAAAAGGCTACGTTGCATTTACTGTAACACACAAAGAATGCCATTGGACCATGAAATCCTCCATTTCATTTTAACCTCAGCCCTTTGTTCGGGAAATGCCCCTTTTAAGCTGTTGGCACACAGTGCAGGAGTTCAGAGGGGTCCTGGCCATAATCCGGGGAGGACAAAGGACATCTGCTGTCAAGAGTTATTTTGAATGCAGGGCTTAGCAGAATGTTTCAGGGTAAACATCCCCTCGCAGAGGAATGAATAAAGACGGCTGTGTCCCCGAGTGATGAAATGTGATCCGGGCAAGTGAGGTAATGGAAAGCAACTACATTGGACTATGGTGTGCTCCGTATTAAACTACGCTCCACGTGACAAGTGTTAAATATTTAGAAGAAAAGTATACCGTCGAGATGAATTTCGGCTTTGTTTGCTACTGAAGTAACAAACAACAGATATTGAAAATACGAAGTACTGTGATGAAATTGATGGAGTCATGCTGGAATGGTTCATTTACATTTTCATCTCAGAAGACAGAACTTTTTAACCAAGTCATTTCTTTATGTGGACTGTTTAGGCCCACAAATTTCCAATTTATTTTCGTTAATTCATGTTTTCTATAGCACACATGCCTCTAGAAGAACGATTCCGCTAGTAGTGCATTGCACCGGTCTACAGGTGTGCATCATTCAGCATTTGCCATCCAGTCAGTCAGGACTGGGTGGGCAAAACTCCAAACGTTCAGGGACACCTATATATTTTATGAACAGGAAGTCTTGAACACCCCAACCTGGTTCAAATGAGTTAGGCATCCAAACACAGACCCCCGGTGGGCTCAGAGGAGAGTGAGTCTACATCAACAAAACAGGCATTTTGACCATCCCTTGGGGTTCACACAGACATAAAAAGGCCACAAAACAAACTTACCAGGGGTGGGATTAAAGAGATAAATCCCTTAATAACCGAAATGGCCACCATATATTCCTGATTGGCTAATAAAGCAGTAATATTGGCTACACACTTAGTGTCGCCAAAAGAATAGTGGAGCAGCCATCTTGATGAACGTGTTAAAAGGGCTTCTGGGTCCTGAAGAATGCTGGGCCATTATTTGTCAGTCTGTTAGTTAGCTGGAAACTTTAGTCGACCATTTACTCAGCACTAACTGATTGGTGAATACCAGGTTAAACAAACCAATGGTACCCGATTGGCCACTTGCTCTGAAAACACAATTCTAACACCCATATGATGATTCATACATTTGTCATCATCATTTATTGCCAAAGTGAATTGAATTAGTTATATTAAAAGGATTTCTATTGTCTTTGTTGTCTATGCAAGTCATTTATGTTCCTTTTTTTGCACTGCATAGTTATATGTCCATTTTAGGATGTTTTGTGTAAATTGCAACCACTTATTAAGTTAACGATTATATGTATTTTGATAGCTGAAGTTTTTGTTTTTCTGCATATTTTTCTTCTTGTCACATGAACTAACGAAAGTGTCATTTATTTATTTGGAAAATTATTGTTTTCCATTTTTTTCTCTGGAAACTTGATGTGGGCAAAACATTGGCACAGCTGCCATCAATCTCCTTCCGAACATACTTGCAGGGTGAGAGAACTCGCCCTGTCACCAAATAAGGTGATATTTAAGCACGTGTTGTTGTGCAACAATTTACACGGACTAGAAAGGCTAGCACAGCCAGAAAGCAGTACAGCTGCAGCGGGACGTCATTAGATATACCGCTGACAGAAAAAAGAAAAGAGAAAAGCCTCAGTAGTCTGCAAAAGGATTTGAGGGCCTACAAAGTTAGGCAAAAAAAAAACAAAAATGGAATTCCTCCCTAACAGGTACTCTTGTGTTTTCACCCATGAATGAGTTTACAGCAACATTAGTACTGTGAAATCACTCCTACCAATATGAGAAAATTAACCACAAAAATAGCTGCGATCTTAAATCTCCCATACTTCTACTGTGAATTCTAAGGTATCTATACGTATATATGTATTTAGCCAACCGACTCACACCTCACACCCCTACACGGCCCATGAGAGCTGCACAAGCCAATAGTTTATCTCTTTCTAGATTTAAACTACAAAAAGCTGGTGGCACCAGCTTCCCCGTCCTGGCTTCCAAGCTGTGGAATACCCTGCCTAATAATATCAGTGCTGAGTCTTTCTTCCATGCCTTTAAGAGCAAAACCAAGGCATGGCTCTCTGCACTTGACTTCTGAGACACCCATCACCTGGCAAACACACATTGTCACTTCTGCACAATGCTGCAGAAATTACTTGCACAGATGGCTTGTATTCCTCATTGTACATATTATGTAAACCTCCTACATCTGCCTTGCACCCTCTTGTTTGAAGAACTGTTTTTATATCTCTCTACCCGACTGTGCATTATATATTGTCTATATTTCTGCCTCACTGTCGCTCTACCTGCATGACTACTGTAAGTGGGTAGGGTTTAGTTTGAAATGACCTTAAAAAAAAAAAATCGTCGCATTGACCAAAAGTTCTAAAAATGCTACCACCAAAGGTTCGAACACCAAAAGTTCAAACCTTTGGTGGTAGCATTGAAAAAAAAACAGAGGCTGCTGGGGTGTCCCCCACATCGCTCGGGTCACTATACTTTATGGATGAAGTTAAGTGGGGTTTGGTTTTGTTGGGGGTGTGGGTAGGGGTGTGCGGAGGGTGTGGGTGGGGGGTGTTATGGGTGTGTTGTGTGTGTGTGCGGGTGTGAGAATATATTTGTTCGCATGAGAAAGGTGCAAACTTTTGGTAGTTGGCACCTTTCTCATGCGAACGATTTGCCCGCGGAACTTTCAGCCGTGGGCAAATCACTCGGATTCAGTGGGTAGAGCCTCCCATTGTGATTCTTGTATTTAATTGTAATGTTGCTCCAATGATATGCGCCCAGCTGCCCTCGGGCCCAGCGCGCTATACAAATAAACAAAATACAAATACAAATATACCGGTTGCATTAATAAAGTACAAGAATATAGCAAAAACGCTACTACTAGTCAATCGTTTAAATTGCTTATTCAAGATAGTGCTCCTTAATCTTTCTCTACTTACCCCCTCATTATTTCATCTCTTGACCGTCTATCACCTTACACCTACCACCACTGCACACTCTACCCTACACTTAGCAAGTCCCCTGTCCTCCTGTTGCTTTGTCTTGTCCTGGGTCTCTGTTACATATATTTCCCCATCATCCGCCAGCCATTTAGTTACTATCTTTCATGATAATGTATGGATCTGGTTATAAGAATTCCTTGTTCACTGTTAGTCCTTTTTTACGTGTTTCTAGATGATACAACCTGTAACCACAATTGATATGAAGAGATGTAAATCTATTGTCCGCAAGAAAGGGTGAGGGGCGGTCCATGCAGTAATGTCAAAAGCCACATGCCAGGCAGTAGGGTGCTGCGCAAAGAAATATACTCGCAAAAACACACAATTAAGATTTAGTTCCAAGGTATAGATAAATAGGGGTGTGAGAGCACAGTGATTGTGAAGAATAATCACACTTTTAATAATGACAATAGTATATGCACTTGTGTTCTATTTTTATTGTTTAAAGCATATTTTTACAGGGTTTTGTGGCACATATGCACATTGGGTTTTGTTTATTGTTTATTTTGTTAAGTATAGGTAGAGTATATTTAGGCCTTTTAGCTAGAGGTAATTGTAGGAGTAAAATAAAAGTATAATAAGGATTGGTGTTATGTGTATTAATGACCCACAGCACAGCCATCTTTTAGCAGGCCTAGGGCATATCGGATAGAAGGTATTATATTTTTAAGACCACAGCCCACAGTAAAATTGAATTTCTGCTGGCAGGTGAAGAAGCACGTGTTAAGCTGCCACAGTCGAAATACATGGGAGAAGTTTCTCATGGGAGGACGGCTTAAGCAAGACGCCAGGCGCCAGAGGTCTGGCAGTGAATACAATAGCAATTGAGAATTAAATAGCAGACAATACAAATTCACCAATGGTGGGGCATGGAGATGTTTGAACTAGAATTGGCACAGAACATAGAGGGAGTTGGGGAGATAGCAGAGCATGGGAGCTGGAAGGATGGGGGGAACTCAGAGAGCTAGGATGATTACACATTTTTTTTTTACCTTGGGGCCGTTATGATGGTCTTGCGTTATCTCCAACCAACAGAATCCAATTAAAACTTGTAGGTGCGTAGCTATTTTTTATGTTGAATTGTGCCAGACAATCTGGTCAGCTTAATGATGTAACAAAGAGCTGTTAGGGGGCAGGATTATGACATCAAAAAGGGGTGGTAGAGGGTTGTGTTCCAGGAAATATGTTATCCAATAGAACTACTCTTAAGCAATATGCCCTGAGCAGCGGGGCATTACCGAGTCGAACGCCACGGGGCATTACCTGACTCGGTAATGCCCCCGCCACGAGGGGCATATTGCTATTCGTACCCTGGCCCGCAAGATCTGCAGGACCAGGGCACTAAAAGCAGTTTTTTCTGTCCCAAAACGCTGCAGAAGTTTTTCCAGCGCGTCAGTTCCCAAAAGACAACAGAGAAGAAGGTAAGTGGGGTTGAGGGGTGGGGGAGGAAAAAGGGGGAAAAGAAGACACACCAGAATCCCCGTTGGGGGACGATGGTACCCTCCTAGCCTCCAGCCGTGTGGAGGCGCGGAGCGGGGATGGCCCCGCTTCGAGCCTCGACACGGCTGGAGGCTGCCACGCCACCAGCCATGGACAAAGGAAGCAGAAGGTAAGCAGGGTGGGGAAGGCAGGGAGGTGGAAGGAAAGGGGAAGAAACAAAAAAAAAAAAACCTTACCTGAGTCCCCAGTGGGGGACGAATGCAGCTTCTCAGCTGTGGGGAGGCTCGGAGTGGGGATGGCCCCACTTTGAGCCTCCTCATTGGCTGAGGGGCTTCCACGTCCCCCACTGTGGACAAGGCAGCTGGAATCCCAGCCAAGAAGCGAGGGATTCTCGGCTGGGTAATGACCCGGCGAGAGCCAATCAGAATGTGTGTTGCATTCTGTTTGACTCTCGCCGAGTATTCATAATCTATACAGCAATATAGGAGTCTGGTGATGCTCCATCAATCACTTCTTTGACCAGCCCCAAAATGTAACTAATTTGTTTAATTATAATTCTGTAGTTTATTTCAATACATTTTGAACCCACAGTAGGCAGAGATTGAGAACTTATCAGCCAGTTCAGCTTGCAGGACTGTCTGAATTGCTGACTCCCAGCTGTGGGGAGTTAATACATTTGTGTTTTTTCTTGCACTGTGTTTGCTCTTTTGTGGAGTATTGTTTTTTAAAAATGAGCAGAATCATGAACAGTTCATCTTTGTCACCCTGGAAAGAAGGACGTGCCAATGAGGGCCTTTTTGACCGCAGCAGTTAAAAGAAAAAGGCGTTTGGATCAAGGCGTATCTGTCCCTAGCCATACACAATCAAAAGGTGCAAGGTAATATTCCTATTTTCAATTCATCTAAATTGTGTGAAAATCCAAATGTAGAACTCCAAAACAAACAACAAAACAATCCTTGTTTCCAGGCGCTGGTTTCCTTCCCCTGAAAACTATTCAAAATGCTCTGATCCAACAATATTCTGTTAAAGTTAATGAAATGTCTCTTTCACATAGTACTTTTCTCTGGATGGCAAAGCAAATGTCTTCTCCACAACAATGTTGGAGTATAGCAAAAAGTATTTGCCACTTCATAGGATGGCAAAAAATGTAATTTCAACAACTGCTTCAAATGTCAAAGTTTCTCTTTCACACAACTGCTCCAAAATGATTTCCTGGTTTACTCCCCTACCAGGAATCCCCCTTTTAGGCTCTTGCAGATCGTCTAGTGAACTCTGCTGCCAGGTATCTCTTTCCAAAAAGGGTTTACTGCCTGGTGTGTACCTTTCACCAGGTCTTTCCACAATGTTTACTTTATTTCAAATATGACACAATTGCACTTCTTCACTGTTTATTCCGCCTTGACCTCAGATATTACTTGTTCCAATTTCCCCCATATTGACATCCCATATATGGGAGTTTGTTAAGTTCTGTCTGTCAACTTCTTTCTTAGTATCTCTTGGCATTTGGAGATGCTTGTTCCAAGTTCCCCAAATTGACATCTCACATAAGGAGATTTGTACCACTGCTGCCCTTCAATTCAACTTGGTCAGTATTCAAAACAATTACCCAAATGTTCAGGATTTTGTTGACAAGTCCTGGGGCCCCCAACTTTTCTGGGTCGACTCACTGATGTAAAGTGCAGCTGCGGTGAATATTTACAGTTGCACAGGCTTCCCTGTTGGAGAGGCTCTCGTTCTGTTCCCTTGTCGGCTTTCCACTTACTCGCCAATGGAACCACAGCAATCCCACAGGACCACGTCTTCTCCAGTCTTGCTGTGGTTGTATCTCTTCCAGCGGTCCGTTGAAGGCACTCTTGGTGGGTTTACCGCACTCCCACTCCTCTCCTAAGGTACACCTCCAGGCAGCTGCCTGTAAGTGTTTAGCTTTTCTAACACGCCTCGTCTCCGTATATCTGCTTCTCCTTTGGGTCTGCTTCTGGCTTCGCCTTCTCTGCAGCTCTCCTCTCCTCTCTCTGTTTGCTGGTGATTGCACGTTAAACTTGATGTTACCCTCATTCCACATTGATTCCATACTCTCCTTCTTCTTCTCATTACTTGAGGCTTTCTCGGACTTGGAGTCCAAAGACATTTTAAACCGTTTTGTATTGTATTGCTGGACATTTTTGTTTTCTTTGTTTAAATAATCATCATATACAATAGATGTTAAATGTGTTTTATAGGTGTTATGTACACATGAAGAATGAATATTATTCTGTCTGGAATGCTTGAAAAGACCGGCGGGCAGAGAAGAATATTGCGTCCCTCCTGTTGGAGTTATCACTTCTCCCTGAGAGCCATCTCATCCCATCCCATGTGATCCACCTCCAGAATACCACCCCCAAGGTCAGGATCAGGTAGCGGCTGCCTTTCCCTGGCCACATGGTAAGAGACTAGACTGGGGATCAGTGATGACTCCATAGGATTCATCACAATAGTTTCACTCCGCAGCACACAATGTTTATTCCCGTTAGATAACATTTTGACATATGGTTACATTACCAAGAATGTAATCTTGGCTGAAATTGAGAACATTGAAATTTCTGACCATGCCCCGATTAAATGAAGGTTTTCGTTAAACTTCACAAGCAAAAAAGTCTCAATCTTGGAAGATGAATACGTCAATTTTGGAAGATGAGTGTATAGTGGAACTGTTAGTACAGGAAGCTGACAGTTTCGTTGAAATTAACAAGAATGGTGAGGTCGGCATAGACACTGTTAGGGAGTCATTTAATGTGTTATGAGGGGGATCGATATGGGCTTCTGCAGCAAAAAAAGAGGAAGCATCAGGCATGAGAGTTGGAATTGATGGGAAATCTGGTTAAAAATCAAAAATCTGGAAAAGGATTTGATGGCTCATCTGGACGAGGCAAAGAAGAAGGAACTCTTTAAATATAAATATGACATCAATGTGCGTTTAAGTGACCGGGCTGAGCAACCTTTGATTAAGATGAGGTGTGCTTGTTTTGAGAATGAGGAGAAGAGCAGTCACCTGTTAGCTCACTGTTTGAGAACTTTGGAAGGGTAGCAGGGCTATTTGTGGTATAGAGAAGCAAACGGGGGAGTATGTATGTATGTATTTGTATGTATTTAATTTTTGTATAGCGCCGGTAGCCCGCGGGCATCAGGGCGCTTGTACATAAAACACTGATACTGCAAGACGAACAACAAGTACGAGACGGACGATGAGTACAAATAGCTACTGCCTAAAGAATGTCCCTGAGAGATGGCCTTCGCCCGAATTCTCATCTAAAGAGGTGTGTCTTCAGCATCTTCCTAAACGCGGAGTGATTGACTTCAGACCTAAGGGATTCGGGGACGCTGTGCCACAGTTTAGGAGCCAGCACAAGAAAAGATCTGCCTAGCCCGGTTTTTAGCTTGAACTTGGGCACGTTCAAGAGGCATTTTCCACCCGAGCGTAGATTTCTACTGGGGTTGTAGGGCACTACACATGTTTTCAAGTAGGCAGGCGCTGTGCCATAAAGGCACTTGTGTACCAGGCAGAGAGCTTTGAACTTAATGCGCTCTTCTACTCTGAGCCAGTGCAGAGCAAGCCTCTCTTCAGTAACATAGTCTTTCCTTTTCAGATTTTTCACTAACCTGACCGCGTTGTTCTGGATCACCTGACAACTAGATAGATCCTTGGATGAGGCCCCCAACAGCAGGGCATTCCCGTAGTTGAGCCGTGAGAGAATAATGGCTCTGGCTATCGTTGCCCTGTTTTCCTCTTTAAGCAGTGGCTTAATTGCTTTCATAAGCCTGAGATAGTACGCTGTGTTTTTTTGGAGGAAACTGGTCTGGGCGTGAGAGTCGACCACTGAATCAACCATCATACCCGGAGTCTTCACCTTGGTGACCACCTTAATAGTGGCGTTTTTAATTTGGAATGAGTTGTACTCTGCCCCTAGTTTTTCCAACTGACGACTGGAGCCAAACAACATCAGTTCGGTTTTTGAGTCGTTCAGGCACATCCAGTTTGCCTGCATCCAGTCGTCTATTAACTTGTAAACCCTAGTGATCACTTCACTGTCCGTGGCATGATTCCTACCCCCCAACTGCAATATGAGTTGGGTGTTGTCTGCGTAATTTGTAAACGACACTCCGGATTTCACCAGAAGGCTACACAAAGTGTGCATATATATGTTGAACAGCATTGGAGATAAGCTGGCCCCTTGAGGCACTCCGAATAAGATGTCACATGGGTCGGAGAAACTGCTACCCCAGTGTACTCTCGCTTGGCGGTTGGAAAGAAAGGATAGGAGCCAATCAATAGCTCCCTCCGAGCAACCAACATTCTCTCTAAGCGCCTTGATGAGAAGGTGGTGATCCACCAAATCAAATGCGGCACTAAGGTCTAAAAGCATCAACATCCCCAATTTGTTATCGTCCAGCAAAGTCAGCATCTGATTCTGCAAGTCTAGCATGGCTGTCTCAGTGCTGTGGGATGCTCTGAAACCAGATTGTTGCTGGTGCAGAATCTCCTGGTTCTCTACAAAGTGTTGGAGTTGCTGTGTAGCTACCTTACCTAACAGTTTGAGAACAAAATTTGAGTTGGTTATGGGACGAAGATTTGTGGGATCCTTGGGATCTAGTCCCGCTTTTTTAACAAGTGGGGTGATAGTGACTTTCTTCAGATCTTTAGGCACCATGCCCTCTTGAAATGAAGCATTCACTATTCTCCGGAGGATGGGAGCAAATATATCCTTGTGTTGGAGAATAATACCAGAGGGCAGGATATTTTCTGCGCAGGTGGTAGGTTTCATGTTTTTCATCACCTCTAGCATATCTGCTTCTGAGATAGGGTCGAATTTAAAAAGTTGTTCTCTGGCAGATACTTTCCCTTCAGTGGGGCAGATCTCCTGATTTGAAGAAGTTCTGGCCTTAATAATGTTTTGTCTCACCTTTTCCATTTTGGCTTGAAATGCGTTGAGCACCGTATTACAGTCCTCCTCAGATGGCGTGAATGGGGGAGTAAGAGATGCAGGTTTTTCTATACTCTTCAAAATATTGAAGAGTTTGCTTGTATTGTTATCAGCATGCTCGATTTCCGCGTTAAAGAAATTAGCCTTGGCTGACTTAATGTTCTCTTTATATTCCATATCCTTACTTTTCCAGCTCTCTTTACTATCCGCCGATTTATCTGTGATCCATTTTCTTTCCAAAGTCCGTTTTGCCTTCTTCAATGAAAGAAGCTCTGGTGTATACCATTTTTGGTTGTTACTGTTTCTCCTAGTTAGCTTGGTGGTGAGTGGTGCCACGGTTTCTACTAACTCATGTAAGTGTTTATTATATTTGTCTAGCAATTCGGCACATGAGTCCTGATCCTGAAAGGAGCACAGAATTTTGTCCAAGCAAGGCTTGAGCTGTAGTTCATTTAAATTTTTAAAATTTCTGATTGCTGCCTTAATGTGAGGGTTATGCTTATGTGCATAACAGGGCAGTTTTAGGTTGGCCGATATCAAATAATGATCACTCCAAATGCAGGGATTGGTGCTACAGTTTTGTAAAGAAATGTTGTGACCACACAGCCAGTCTAACTGGTTTCCCTGAAGGGTAGTGGGATCTTTATTAAGGACTATGAAGTCAAGGTTATTCAGAGCTTTTTCCAATGCTATAGCCCATTTGTCCCTCTTATTGCCTCGCCAAAGGTTCCAGCCTCCCATAACGACCGTAGACACGTTGACGGATCTCAAAGTGTTTAAGTGAGAGCAAAGTTCCAGTGAGAAGTCTGAGACCAATGACGGTGGTCTATAGATAGCTATCAAGTTGAGGCAATTGTTGGGTGAGAAAATCAATTTGAGGTGTAGTGCTTCGCACCCGCTAAATCCTACAGATACCTTGAAAAGTTTGAGGCTGTTCTTGGCAATAATTGCTACCCCACCTCCCCTACCCTGTACTCTGTTGTCGTAGTAAATAGTGTAATCTGCTGGAATGGCCTGCTCGCATGTGGGCCCTACTGGATCTTTGAGCCAGGTTTCTGTTATACAGAGTATATCGAAATTATTGGAGGATATCATGTCTTTGATGTTGATAGCGTGTTTGGTTAGGGAGCGTGTATTGAGAAGACCAATGTTCAGGCACATCCACTTCTCCATGCCATCCCTAAGGGTGTCAACAGACGAATTCCCCTCCCTCTGATGGCTAGTGGCCTCCTCCCCCTCCCTCAGGCTCGCTTGTGTGTCTAAAATTGGCGCCTGCATGTCTCTCGCCCCCGCTTACCAAAGCACTAGGGCACCTGGTGATCTCAAGAGACCCGTGGGACGGGTAGAGGAAGATGATGGTCCCAACTCGGAGTTGCACCGAGCGCCGACATGTCCGGCCACGGACCGGCACAGAACGGCTTGCCCCCTTCACGGCGGCGCGTTCACGCCGGGTTTAAACTGATAAGGCAGCCGCAAACTACAAGGCTGCTGGGAAGTGTAGTTCCACTACCCAGACAGCACGAGTAGGGAAACAGTCAGGTTGCAGTCAAACTGCACAAAGATAAAACAAGTACTAGCACGTAATCAGCTGAGCACACTAATAAAATTACATGTGAAAATTCTTAAAAGCAATACTAAAATTACCAGATGCGACGAAATACGGCAGCGTTTTAAATAAAGATTGATTTATGTCCTTACACTAATAAATGATGAGTTCAGGAGATACTATGAAAAACTTTTCTCTGAACCCCTTGCAGATGTTAGCCGTGATACCACATCATTTTTGGATGGTCTGCATGTACTGAGGTTGTCGATAGAAGGCATAGGGTCTTGGACTCTGATATTTCAGTGGATGAACTTAAAAAATCAACATAAAGACTTAATTTGGGAAAATGTCCAAATCTAGATGGGCTTCCAGTGGAATTGTATAGGATAAAAATACCAGATAGTGTGTTCTGACTCCTAGGGATATGTTTCGGCTGAGTAGGAGTAAGGTGTTAGGCAGAAACTTGTGCAGTCCCCTCTGGGACCACTGCAAAAGATTTAGGACTACAGGTGTTTGGCAGTAAACCCACTTGGTAGCAGTCTGTACCACACAGATTCACTTGGTAGCTGTGGCTGAGCAGTCAGACTTCCCTCAACACGGAACAGAGCTTTGGTGTAAAGATATATAGGTATTTATTTATAACAACACATCTATGGAAAACACTCTGGCACTAATACGGCAAACAACTTCAATAACAATTGCTATAAGTAAATCAATCCCCCCAACAATAGTTCGACAAGTCTAGGTTCAACGGCACCACTTATTTGCAGATGCCACTCTAGTATTCGTTAGGACGGGAGAGAAAAGGCAGGGTATGAAATCAACTTGGTACCAACACTTTTACGAACAAATGCAAGGCAAATGCAAGGCAAGTAAGGCAGGGTCTACTGTAGATCGCAAAGTTCAGAGGCCAGGCCCACTCGGAGAGAGGCAAGGCGAAATGTTCCAAAACGTATCACAGTGGAAATGCACTTTGAGTCTTTGGCGCAAATTGTCACAGAAAGATTGGACCAGTTCAGAACAGAAAGTTAAGAAGGCTTGGAGGCGACCCAATGGAGAGGCGAGGATTAAGACACCTCACTCTAACTGACACAAAGGAAGCCAGGCGGACACGGTACCTTGTATGTGGAGAGACAGCTCCGGCGGGGGCAGTTGTTCCTGGTGGTGGATGCAAGTTGGGGCTTTGCCAAGAGAAGAGATGATCTCGTCGTCGAAGGAAAGTTGAAGATCGTTGCACCAACAGGAAAGAGACCAGCCGCGGAGTGCTCCGTCACAAGGCA
The DNA here is from genome assembly GCF_040938575.1 of Ambystoma mexicanum. NCBI lineage: Eukaryota > Metazoa > Chordata > Amphibia > Caudata > Ambystomatidae > Ambystoma > Ambystoma mexicanum. The sequence goes on along the minus strand of NC_090940.1, from coordinate 239,757,653 downwards.
CCACCTTTTGGTCGCTGTACAGGGGTTAGTGGCTATCCGGTTGCCGGGGTGCTCAGCATGGGCAATTCGACCACTACGTCCTGGAACAAAGAAAAAGCAAAGGGGACTGGTTGTTCCCACCAGTCAGGGGAAGAGACTCTCCGGCGGGGAGATCTCCTCTGTCGTCGGGAAGTGGTGAGTCGGTTCAGCAGGGCTCCACCGGAGGTGTCATCATTGCAGGTCGGCTCAGCTTTAACCTCGTCGGATTCTTAGGTCCTGTGGTGACTTCTGAAGATCCGGTCCCAAAAGCCCTGCTTTTATGCAGAAAACCCCCATTCATTCAGCCTAGCTGTCAATCAAAACACGCTAAGTGGTGAGCGGGGTGGCTCACCACTTGGGCCAATCACACCAAAGGCGACTTGAGTTGGCAAGGCAACTCAGTCCAGGGTGCCTAAACCCCCTCCCACATCCCCTGTGGTACCCAGACAGAATGGCACCACTTTGGAGGACTTCTGTGTAGAAGCCCGCCAAAAGTGGAACAAAGGGCTCAACCTTTGGTTTAGGAGCCACAGAGACAAACACAGATGCCATTTTAAAAACCGAGTTCTGGCAGAAAATACCAACCGATAGATTTATTTAAGATAAATAAACCGGTGGTATGTTAGAGATTCACGAGAAAAAGTATTAACCTCCAACAATGGGAAGAATCCCATAGGGTTATATTCGGGGTTGAATATAACAAGTAGTTTCCACTGCCACCAGCCAAAACTCGACGAGGGGGGATGGGACAGTGCCCCCTCGAATAAGAGACCCAGCAGTAATCGAATTACCCCTACTAGTACATCCACAATAGGATGGTTTGTACTAGTTCTGTAAGTAAATTTAGGTCTAGTAAAGCCAATGGTGACTTTACATGCCCTGGGAGACAGTAGTCAGTCCCAGGGTATGGAGTCTATGGTGGGGATCCTCTAGGACGCCCCAGTGCTACGGCACGGAGGGTGCGGTGTAACACGCATAGAAAAACATATGAGACCCTATGGAGTAAAAGGCCCCATAGCCCATAGAACACATTGACATTCAAAGGAATTACACACATTCATGTCCAAGAGTGGGAGAAAAAGAGTCTCACTCTTGGCAGGATGGAAAAAAACAAACTCCAGAAATCCAGCAAAACTGCTGGGGGACTCACTAGGTTAGGAAATTCAGCCTAAACAGAGAATTCTCCCTAACATAAGGGTGTACTGCCCTCCTCGTTTTGACATGCCACACTTTCAATATTGCTCAAGAAGAACAAATCACCCATTTCTTTGAACAGTAATAGGCCCATTAGCCTCATTAACCTGCACTGTAAAATGTTATCTAATGTTCTGGTGTGCAGGCTGGAATCAGTTCTGCCTAACCTTGTTAATCCTAATCTAACTGGCTTTGTTAAAGGGAGACTCTTCAACGAACATGAGGATGCTAATACCATTGTCCACAAGGCCTTCTGGGGCCTTGGGCCAAAATACCTTCAACTCTCTCTTCTGAAAAATCTTCCTTCTCGAGCTCTTCGCTCATCCACCTCCAACTACCTCCGGGTCAGCCGCTTCTCCAAGCAACGAGCTGTGGGTAGATCTCTCTCCGCAGCAGGGGCCTCCCTCTGGAACAGCCTTCCTGCCTCCCTGAAACCTGAGGAGAACCATCTCCGGTTCCGGAAGCACCTCAAAACCTTCGTCTTTGCCTCTGCTTTCTCTCCCTCTCTCCCCTGCTAAAATCACTGAACCTGCACTGAATCTGCTACTGGGCCACTCTCCGATCTCGGTCCTTGGCCCAGCCACTCTTCCCTCAACTGCCTACCTGCACTACGGGACTGTCTCTGTATCCTACAGCCCCTTCTCCCGGCACTTACCTTGCAGTTGCCACCAGCTGGCCCTATTATTTATCTTGTATTGCACCAACCATGTCCTGCACTTTTCCTTGCACTTGCCACCAGCTGGCCCTATTATGTATCTTGTATTCTACTAACCATGTACAGCACTTTCCCCCTCTCCCTTCCCCTTGCACTTTTTCCCAGTCCCCTCTACCCTTGCACTTGCGCGATCTGAATGACACCTGGCCTAGTAGGATCGTTGTCTGTCTCCCCTTGTTCCCCCCCCCGCCTCGTCGCGCCTTGAAACACTTGTGTATAGGCGCGTTACTAATACCATATCATATCATATCAATAGTAACTCGCACAGAGGCAGCCCAACTTGGGACAGGTGTGACTGCGGGCTCTGTGGATGGAGAAAAAGCATTCAATATGGTGTACTGGGGATTCATGTTCCCGACTCTTGACTTGATTAATTTTTGGTAGAAATTTCTAGGGTGGGTTAGGCTAATATATTCCTCTCCAATGGTAGCCAGTGGTGTCTCATGGGATTTGTTCAAAGTCTTTTGAGTTATACATGAGTGCTCATAAGGGATGCCCTCTGTCCCGTTTGTTGTTTGTGCTGGCTTTAGAACCAAATCGCTAGTGCGATTATGGAAGATTAAAGGACCATGGGTGTTCAGTTTCACTGGTTAATACAGAAACTGTGGTTGAATGTGCAGGATATACTGCTAGTTTTACAGGATCTTTCAAACTGGATGCTGGCCCTTATTTGACAAATTGAGCAGTTTAGGATATTATCTGGTTATAAAATAAATTGGCTTAAATCAGAGGTTATGCCCTGTTCTTCGGCATCTTTGAAGTCTGATCTGATATCTCAGGATTTCCGGTGGTGCCCTAGCAGGATGTCAAACTTGTGCATTTGGCTAACATCAGATGTGAACGTGCTGATGAAGGAAAATCTAGATAGTGCCATAGATAAATTGGCAGTGGATTTAATGAGATGGGAATCACTTAAGCTCTCACTATGTGACAAAGAGAATGTGTTGAAAATGATGGCCGCAGTATGTATTAATTACCTTCTTAGCATGGTCCCTCTACCTGCTTCTAAGAACTTTCTGAAGGGTGTAGAGAGGATGGTTCAGGGATTTTTTGTGGGATCATAAGTTGTGGAAGCTTCAGCTCCCATGTAGCAACAGTGGTATGAATGTCCCTAACTTTTCATGATATCATCTTGGTTTTCTGCGCAGCACATGTTGCCCGTGTGGAGAATTCCCCTGATGAGTGGACATTGGCTGTGATCAGTTAGAATGGCCTTTTAGACCCAGCTGCATTGTTTTTGACTAATAGTGGCAAAGGATTTGAAACAATGGCACCAACAGAATTTTTGAGGGATTGCTGGTATGACATTTCAAAACTTATGAACAAGGGTGCTTATTCAGGGAAATATGCTTCCTTATGGTTTAACCCTTCCATTAGGCTTCACAACAGACCTATATTTTGCCCAAATTGGTTTTTGGTTGGAGTGTGTTGGGGACTTATTTGAGAATGGGAGTTTCACCTCTTTCAAAAATATCAAGTTGTCAGAGGTCTTAAATAATTCACTTAGAGGGAGTATAGACCTCTGAAATCAGCTTTGTCCTTGCTGACTCAGGACGTTTTAAACTGCACTGGTTAAGGGGGCCTTCCTGCATGCAGGTAAACAAGATCACATGGCTTCTCTGGTGTACAAACTTGTGATTCGTGCACAATTGGTGACTGCTAAACTGCTAGACTCTTGGACTCACTTCGAAATCAATTTGTGGGAACATTCCTAAAATGACTTTTAATTTAGGGGAGCGGATAAGGCACTTATTGGACCACAGGTAGAACGTACAGGAAAGGAATGATGACTCCAATGTGTGTTGAGGATGTAGCATAACACTGGTGCACTGGAGCATATGTTATGGGATTGCCAAAGGGTTTGGGATTTTTGTTACAGAATTGCTCATGTGCTGAACAAGGTGCTAGGGGTGGACTTGGAATATGATTTTGAGATGTTGATTCTGGGTGAAGCTGCTTTACTAGAAGATTTGTCTAAGTCGCCACAGGTGTTTGACTTCAAGGATTCGCTTATTGTAAAATAACTGATTTTGCGAGAATGGCGATCTCCCAATTATACAGCTAGATCGGCGTGGCTTCAGGAAATGTACGCGCTTTCCCACATTGAAAGGGTTGTACTGAAGGGACAGTAGAAGTGTGAGGCATTTTATGAGATTTGAGGGAGGTTCTCGGAACTGGATTTGGTTTAATTGTTTCGGAGCGAGATTTGGTTAGAGGTGCCGGGAATTGAGCTCCTTTTTTTTTCTTTTCTCTCAGTTGTATCCAATGTGTTTGCATTGTTGCTTTGCCTGATGTTTAACGCGTTTGTTTATTTTATAAAATGTTAATTAAACATAAATGTGGGCAGCTAGCACCAAAATGCCTATAAGGTATCATTGTGTCAAGGCAGGAGAAATGTGGTGAGTGGAAAATTGAAATTTGCAGCCTTTTTCTGAACAGGAAATGTTTGCAAAACAGCAGCAGTTCTCCATCTTTACAGGTTTTCATTTCATGGGGAAAAGTGAGGTTTGTCTGTTGCTAGGATATGCTTTTCCAAATCAAATACATTTTAACAACTTTGAACAGCAAATCCAACTTTTACAAATTGTTAAACACATTGTCCTCTGTGTTAAAAGATAATGAAGATGAAATTGGAACCATTATAACAATGAATAAAAAACAGCCAAAAAATGCAACCAAGTCTACCCTGAATGGCAGCATGGTTATTTTTTTCATTGGATTTTTCACGATAATGGAATGTGTATTTTCTAACGCAATCCTACTCCGGTGACTGTATCAAGATTTAACCTTGATTTATAGAACTAACCCGCCACTCTAAATTCTGCAGTCTGTGCACCCAACTTTTTAATGGCCCTTGAAAATGTAGTGTTTGTATTTCTCATGGAGGCTGGTTTCAGGAGAGGCACCACTCCCCAAAAACAACTACTGTACCACCTGCTTCTGCCTGAGAAGCACACTCAACTTGCCCTCCGCCCGTCCCCTCACATGATGCCGCAATGAGCCAGAGTTATGAGGTGCCTGCCTGAGGCAGTGCAGGGATGTTTGCCCTGCTACTATCCAATATGATCCGGCTCTTTATTTCTTTCTTTATTTTATTAATAACGTGCATAATATCTCAGGTGAGATTCTAACCTCTGTGCTCTGCGTGGTCTTGCTTCCAAGACCAGCACATTGCCCCTGTGTTATCCTCAGATCTCTGTAGGTGAATAGTGATGTTATGGTTTAATGGAGTGATGTAGAGCTCTCAACACTATGCATGGACTGTAAATAATCCACATCCGAAGAAAAATAGACCTTTTATTCATGTTGTGCACTGTACATTCCCAAAACTCTTTAAGTGACCAGCTTTGAAAGCTCAAATACTTGATTCTTCACTGCTCATTAATGTTCTCCTTGTGATCAACGTTCTTCATACGTGATGTAGGTCCTGCTGGATCACCCATGTCTGCAACACAAAGAGAACATTAGATTTTCTAAGCCGCAAACTTAATTTCACAAACCAATCAGTACAGGTTGAAATATGTCAGATGTGGGTTTATTTTCTGAAAGGACTCTTTGCAAGAGTATGCTAATTTGTAAATTGAATGCCTAATTTAGTTTCTTCAAATCTGGCAAACAATTTTCAATCAGAACAGAAATCTTCCTTTAGGGTCAGACTTGGTCTGTAAAGTAAAGGTTGGTGGAGTGTTGAGATAAGCATGTGTATGCATTGCTAGAAAGGTATAAGCCATTTGAACGAGGCATTCCCCCAAACTATCGCACCTCCTAAAGGCAGTGCTACGAGCTGCCATTTCAAAGAAGAAAAATTAAGGTAGAGCATGCTACCTAACAGGTGCACACCGTGAAACTAGACTCTATAATTGTGCAGTGCTATGAAGAGCTTGGCATTCGACTCAAAGGCCCCATTCTTTGTTTTGTGGTAATTCCAGAGAATTGTTGTCAAACTGAGTTTATGTTCTTGCAACCCATTATAGCAGAATTTCTGCCAGATTACGGGCGACATTATGGCAGAGTTAGTCCCATGCTTCTAGTCTATAGACCTCCATTGGGACTTAGACAGGTGGTAATGCCACGTGCGGCAATTCCTAACATTCTTGTCATTAGCTACCTCCAGCAACACGCTCGAGGTACATCCTCCACTTCAAAGTCACAAATGTAATCTGGCATTGCAGAAACATGTGTTGGTAATTCCATTACCACTGAGGAACTGGCCAGTTGCATAATTACAGCCATTTTTCTTTTTTATCACGCTGCCAAAACAACCCCCTTTCCTGGAATTACACTTTAAAAACGGAACTTGATTCAAAGGCCTTCGATAATCTTGAATTCTGACCCTCTTCTCAATTTAAATAGTGGAGGACTCAGATTGTTAAAGATCCAAGTTCACAGCTCATGTAAAATGTCTAAACCAGAAGTGAGGATTCAACGAGCTAGAAAGAAGTGTGCTGCAGAGAGATGAAGTAATGACAAGGACATGGGAGGGATTCTGGGATTCGCAATAAGGCAACAGGGACTCGGTAGAAGTTACAATCAGATGTGGTACCAGGGCAGGGGCTCCACATCCTGCGGCTCTGCAGATATTTTGGACAAAAGCTTCTATGATCCCTCACACTTGACTATGCTGGCTCGAGCTGATGGGAGCTGCAGCCCCAAAACATCTGGGGAGCCAAATTACACAGACCCCTGCATTTGAGAAATCCCATCTCGTTCGTGTCTTCGGGAGAGCAAAACACAGAGCAAAACAGTCCAACACGCCCGTGAATTCTTACATAAAAATGTGACTATCATGCTGAGCCTTCAATGTCGATCAGTTTTGCTAAGCAAAGCAAATGGCTCTAAAAGACCCTCTCAACGCTGTGTAAGACAGATGTGATAATAACATGCACGGACTGAAAGTGTCCCATTACAGATCCATCCGAAGCAGCACTGTCGAGGGCTGTGGATTCAGCTCCAGGCAAATACACATTTCTCAAACGCAGAGGTCAAAGTGATTAGGAACTAATGGGAACTGAATCCGCTACTTTCAATGTTAACTGCCTAATTTTCCATCACTAGTGAGTTATGCAATTGTATGTTTTTCAGTGCTCGCAAAATAACGAGGGCAGCAGCTGCCACACATCTGTAGGATTTGCAAAAGCATAACCTAACAAATCCCTCAGCTCATATTTTCAAAAACGAGAGGTATTAAAAATACCACTTTTTTTGTTACCTTCATACTCCTAATGATGCCTTTAATGATTACTATATTCTTAACAATCTTGGGGTGAGATGTGGAGGGGATCTACAAACCATATCTATGGCACAGCCTCACACTCACAATGCTCCCTTTAACCTCTGGCACGGTACTGCTTGGGGTTAAAGACAGAGACATTTTTTTTTCATAAATCTGTTCATTGACGATTGACGTGATGTTCATAAACAACGTGATGTTCATAAACAACACATCAAAGTAATACATTTCATGGCAAACTGAATACAACTGCCACATGAGCCTTCCGTCAAAGCAAGTGATGCTGTCCCTTCACAATTTACAAGAAAATACACAAACATCAAGTGTGTCACTTATCTTATGCTGCACCTCGACCTAAGTCGTGTTTATTCTGTAGCCACACTCGACACCTGCCAAGCATCTGGTGGAGGGTGCCCCCTAGACTCCCAACCACTAGATCTTCAAGAAATGTCCCAGTGACTCCAGATCTTAGCTTGTTTTGGGGGGCAGCTTCTCTAACAGATACATCGATCCATTCCCACCCACAACTGTCCATGCTATGGACCTCCACAAGACTCGGTTCAGTTGAGATATCCACTTTTGCCATCATCTGAGCTGTGGGTACAAATATGTTCTCATATCTGGAGAGGGCATACCTTTTGATCAGCATCTATTTCTTGGTTTGGGGTTGGGCTGCTAGGTAGAGCGCCACCAGACTGTAGATGGTTCCACCAACAGCCAAAGCCATGGTAATGCGGTAGAGTAATTTATCGGCATAGCCACCTTTAAGATGCACCGGCAGCCCATCGGGTCTCTAGAATAAAGAATGCAGGAGAGACTCATCAGTCACATGGCACTCTTACTATTCCTGTAGCTTTGCTTAATGACACATGACAAAATTGGACACATAATAGAAAAACGCACCTTGTGTGCTCCAGAACCCCCAAAACCTTTCAAAATGGCCCACCAAGACTTGGACGGAAAGCATGATTATTTGCCTACTCTCACCTAGCACAAACATCCGTACCCCAAATATAACCATTTTCATGCAACAAGACACACTTCATAAGTGTCCTTAACTCATTAATCTTCCACCATTGTTTTCAAGGCAGCCATGTTCTTCCAGCCTGGACTGAGCCTTCGTATCCATTCTTTAATGGTTGTAAATGTGACTTCTTTCTCAATTTAAATGGGACCCATATGTCTTGGTGAATGTCAGTCTGGCATTACATTAATTCAAATAGCAATATTTTGGGGTTAATACTCCTAATTTAAAGAGGGAAACCCAAGTTACCTTCCCGTTTGCCACCTCCCTTCTCCAAACACTCCTACCACCAACCACACCTTTTATAATAAGCGCGTAATAAAATCCAGATATTAGCTTCGGAAGAAGGAAAGAGGTCAGCCTTTTTAAACAGTCCACAATGTCAAAAGATCCAGGCATGCACAAGTGTATGTATACCGGGAGGATAGGCTAGCGGCAACGTGCGTGCCTTGGAAGCAAGACAACACGAAGCAACTCAGGTCCGATCCCCGGCACCACCCTTAGAAACCTCTGGGTGTTTAAGCGCGTTATAAATAAGCAACTAAGAAAGAAAAAAAAACAATTCCTGTAACAGCGCCTTAATGCCCACGGGCTGTGTGAGCGCTTTAAAAATGCAAAAAAATAAAAATATGTGTTTTTAATAACGTTTACAAAGTATGCTTTTTTCACATTGCACAAATCGGAACGCGGCTCAAGTAAAAAGTGGCACCATTCCTACACTGGCCTTGTAGTCTATGCTGAACACATACCCACTCTATATTCCAGACTACAAGAATTGTAAAAATGTTCAGTACATGTTTAAAACTCAAAACAATATCTTCTCTAACCAGGATATGCTTTAAAAAGTTATAAACGGTAATGTGTCTTAAATGAACACACACATTTTAATGAAGTATAAACGTAAAAAGTAGATTTAAATAGTTCTATTTCATTAATGCTAGTGTTCTCAGTATAGCTGGTTATAAGAGTTCACGACATTTTTTGTAATTTACTTCAATTGAAATAATTAGCAAAAGTAATGTGTACTTTAATGTCAATCCGAAATTTGGCAACCAATACTTTTTACACACCAACAATATCCTAACAAAATTAACAGGTCCCTGCCTTAACTGAAGTCATCTGATTTTAAACCTTGAAAGTGAAACGACTGCTCTGTGTTGTATGGAGATTATGCAGACCTTGCAAGTGAACCTGTAAGCAGGACAGTTTTAAACGTATGGCCACTGCCTAAAAAGATCCAAGAGAGCTATGTAAGCAGACAAGTCTTACAACATGTACCTGGAAGAGTTTCTGCAGGTGAGGCACTTTGTTCCTTCCTAAAAAACTGGATTCTGGGCGAGAGCCGTGGTCTGGAGCTGGCCTGATGGGACCAGCGAATACCAGTGGTGCAGGATCCGGTGGGATAGAAGGATTCAGTCCCTAAAAATAACAGGATTAAAAACATCAAATTCATTTAATTTCACATTGGAAATGGGTGACCCAGTTAAGTGGGGCAAGTGTTGTCTATGCTGTACAGATCCTACAATCAACAGGCTTTACTACACATACACAGTGCTATAAGATGGCATCTTCTTCTCAAAGTGTATTAGCTTTTATACCAGATTCTTTAAATCTATCATAAAGAATCAACATCTATTAAAACAATATTCCTTCCACGAATTACTGACCAGCATGAAGGACTAGAAGGAAAGTGGATCTAATAGGTAATGAAGAAACTGGTAAATTAATTGGGTCTGTGCAAGTGTTACTGTTGCTGGATTAAGCGGCCATGTAGAATTCCTATCATGATATGAACCTTCAGAAGGTGCAAAACCATCAGGGAAACAGCCCACTGTGAAGACTGATGCCAGCCATAGATGGAAATAACATAATATACCAAGCCTAACAAGTGTGGTATGATGTAGTGCGAAGTGTAGCGTACGGGAGGGAACAACGAACCGTGCATAGATGAAAAAGAATGCACGTTTTTAATATTTTTAGGGGATGGTTGCACTACCAGTATGATTGGTTATTTATAACGCGTTTATTACCCAGCGGTTTTGTTTCCAAGGCGAGCACGTTGCCGCTGAGCTATCCTCCCGAGACTAATAATAATACACAGGCCGGTTGGATCCTGCTCCCCGAAACGCGTTACAAGGTAAGGCAGAACAACTTGAATGTGGGAATCTACAGCTGTGACATGAGGATATATGGCCTATAATAGACATGAATTTGTTTGTACACCGACCTATTGGCACAGATTCTAAGGGAAGAAGATTGTGAAATCAGAGCCACTGAAATAGCCAGTGACTAGACTGATAGTAGTTGCCCTTCTCTGTTGGCAACAACCAATATAGATGTTGGGAGGCAAGCTGGTGTGCAGTACAGCCTTTGGTAGAGATGTTAATGTTGCAACAAATTAGGCACAAAGCACCTTAAGAGCTGGTGGGAGGAGAAGAGCGAGAGAGGGAAGGAAGAGATAGAGATATTGTGGTGTCGCACTCGTGTTCGCGTACGGCTTGGCCATGAATGGCTCACCAGCATTAGGCAAACTAGACCTGGGCTGGTGGCCTTTGATGGCCAAGCCAGCCCGTGAACAAGGGGATACATGCCATTAGCAACCAGGCATGCTGTGCAGAGTGTTATTAGTTTGGAGTCCAGAAAAGTCAAATGTTCCCTTTGATGAGAGGGCACGCAGAGTGTAGGTATGCCAAACCAAACATGGCAATCATGGAAGGACATGTGATATGCGCTTGCCACGGTCTATGATAACCACCCTGGAGGAGGAAGATTGCAGATGCCAGTCTCACGCGTGCACAACAGCAGGCCAGTGGGGAGAGAGGCGGGCATGAGGAGGATGAAAGGGACATTTGAGCCCACATTGAAACCCTTACCCCATTGGTTCTTGCACCATTTAAGTGTAGGTTGCCATGGTAACACCTCATGTGATTGTCACAGATGGAACCTCCCACAAGATCATATAAGGTGATAGGGAAATCGGGCATAAACTCTGGTAGGCCGTTTAATACAGATGAATATAAATTGAGTGAAGTGAAAAATCAAAATGTGAAAACAGAAAACTGCGCAGAAAAAAAATCTTTTAAAAGTCACAACACTGACAAACATATACGCTCCTGCTGAGCGAGTCCATTAACATCCGTATGCCTGAACATTGTGCCTAAAAGATACATACCACTATAGTCCTATGTGCTGCTAGCAAAATGCACCTCACCAGGCAGACTATTTTAAATGGGCGTATGGAAAGTAGACCGACTGGTTTAAACGTAAGCTTCATAATTGTCTGAAGTGCAACCTTCCAAAAAAAGAAAAGAAATAGTCTTGGAATCCGGCAGCGCATTATATCCAGAGTGAAAACTTGCCCGACCGCATGGATAGCGAGTGCACTGCTGCCATATCTGCGAACCGGCTTGGACTGCCCAAGGCTCACTGGGGACCTTCGTCGGTTCCTGCTGATTGAAACATTGCTGCTGAAGTGGGGCCCAACTATGGATTTATATCAGGATTAAAAAAAAGGCTTTTCAATGTTATTGTCTTCAAGTCTAACAGAAAAATGCATAGGCAGTAGGAGGTGTTGCTATTTTCCTCCCACCTCCTGTACCACCAAAAGCAAACACCTCATGTAACCCGAGGCAGTCCTGCATTGCTGATGGTCCCGCAGACACCCTTATTCAATTCTCATCATTAAAAGCCCTGTGTCCACAAATGAACCAAGGCTCTGGAATGCAGTGTATGATGCAGACTTACACATCGCATAAAGTGGTGCCAGCGGTTAAGTGGGGTTCAAGTTAGCAGTGGGAGAATTGAATGTAGTAGGAATTACGGCGACAGTGGTGAGTGACGAGGTTTCATTATAAAAAAATGATGTCCTTTTATTTAAGTGGTGAAAGTGTGATGAGAGAGGTTTGACTGTGGATGCCTGGGGCAGAAGTGTGCATGAAGATTCAAGATAATGGAACCTTCAGAATTTCTCACTGGGTTATGCATGATGTTCCGGCAAAACAGGAAGATAAGACAGTAGGCTCAGTAGAGAGGCAGTGCCGGGCCGCGGAAGAAAAAACCACACTTGTTTTGGACAGAAGTAGCCACAGAAGTATAAACGTGACCCTAAAATTAAACACATACCAAGTTGTAGGTACATACAATTATTGGTTCCCCATGTGACAGGTGGTCGAGGTGCAACCGCAAACTCCACCCACATACAGCAGTGAGTTCCCCCCTGCGTCAGCGTGGACCTCCCCGCCATAATCTATTTTGGAGGATGATCCCAGGAGGCACCCCTTTCTTGTCCACCACCGTCCACCTCCTACCCCCCCCCCCTTTTCCCCTCCCTGCTGAACCCCCACTGACCCAAATCCACCCAGTGAGAGGCAGACCGTGCCCTGGGCACTGCAAATATACAGGCCTCAGGGTTCCCGGGGAGGGGAAAATCAATGAGCAAGTGGTGCTCCCCACCTGCCACAGGGATCTTGACCAACTGGTCTGGGGAAACCCTCCACCCCCTCCCTCCCCCATCAGTCTGTGTTGTGGTATTAACGCCATAAGGTTTTTCTAGTAACAAGTCTGTCCCTTGGACCAATAAGTGAACACCATCCTGATGCCGGTTTTCCCATTCCCCTCATTGGGCCAGGGGTGCAGGCAGCAGATATCCGGCGAATCCTAATATGAGGTTGGGCTCATTATGTCATAAGCACAGACTTATCTTTAACTATCAGTTAGCCTGTGTGAAAGTATCTATGCACTGAAACCTGAGGTCGATGTGTTGCTCTATCTGGGACCAAGTACAAAAAAATACGAGAATCATGGTCAAACAAAGGTATAAAAGCTATTGTAGATTCAGAATGGCAGAAATGATGCAAAAGGACGCTGAATTCATGCCGCATACCCTAGTTAAAATTGATTTAAGGGCATTATGGGCACTGATTAATGATCAAGTGTGTTCTACCATCGTTAGCCAATTGAATGCAATCTCTGAAACAGAATGGGTCGATTTTTTTCACTGATTTGCATGGGGTTAATCCAGGGGGTTCGAACAGAGACTTCATTGCCTGTCCCCATATGGCAGTGTGAATCAAAGCCAATTATTGACTATGAGGTGTGCTGAGGCTTATTAAAAGTGCTAAAATCTCCCATGTGGCAGGACCGAACGGTTTGATCAATAACACCTTTAAGGGACATCTGATTGTTTGGGCGCAGGTCCTCACCATGCATTTTAAGAGTATTGTGAAAAATGTTGATTTTCTGATCTCTTGGCAAACAGCCTATGCAGTTCCTATTTTGAAATGTGGGGAGAGAGATCAGGCCAGAAATTATCGATCCATAGCATTAATTGACGCTGACTGTAAAATGTTTGTCTCCATTTTACTAAGCCACTTGACTACATCAAACCTATTAAATAAATTCCAGACGGGGTTTCGAATAGGTAAACTTGAATGGATTGGTTATAAGGATGTTATAGGAAACAGCCTGGGGAAAGTATGGTGGATAAAAGTATGTGGCCTCGATCGATCTGTCATCAGCCTTCAACTGTGTTATTCGGAGCCGTTTGTGGGCTAAGCTTGTGAATTGGAAGCTTACGGGGGTCTGTTGTGTGGGGTGCATTTAAAGGCCACAAAAAGAAGTCCCTTTCACATCAATAGCAGGCATTTAAACCCTGCAACAAAAACGGCCTGGCTTTTGCTTTTGTCTTTCACATGAATGGCAGGCATTTAAACACTGCAAGGAAAACAGTCTGGCTTTTGCTTTTGTTTCATGTAAAGTTAAAGAGCCATGTGGAAAGGGGCCTGCCCATCATTATCAATGGACAAACAGCAGTTAATTTACAAAAGAAGGAGGAATCAAAGAATTCTTTGACATGGAAAACATGATTTTTAAACATTGAAAGCAAAATCAGCTTGCACATGTGTTTGCAAATAAAATTGGGCTTTAAAGAGCCACAATGGAAAAAATATCACTGCTCACAGAAAAATGTAATGAAAGCAAAATATGATGTGTGGGCTGACAAAAGCAATGTATATTATGTTTCACCCACAAAACTCCAGTGACATTTAAAGAGACACTTAGTCTCCAGGAAAAACCCGTTTCTGGCTGAGGACAAAACTTCACAATGGAAAGCCTTGCTTGCAGCTGGATGTCACATCTCCCATCTAATGACCCCACAACAAAATTTGATGCTGCTGAAAGGGTAAAAATTCAGAATCCTCTAGACCTGCTGACTAGGAAAGCAAGGACTTCAAAAGAAAGCCATCCTTGGCAGGAGCATGACTAAATGGTGTGAATCCTTGTTGCACCGAATTCAAAGAGCACAAACTAACTTCAAAGAGACTTAAAAAAAACCCTGGTCACAGGCTGAACCAGGGGAACAGATGGCTGTGTGGGATGAAGCAGCCATCCCATTTGCTGAACAGGAACACCCACAATTAATGTAAAAGCCTAACATGTTACAAGTTATTGTTAATTTGAAAGGACATTTGCACTGCACACTATCACCACCGCAGCGGCACTCTGGCGGCTCTGAAAAAGGGGGGGGCTTAGTTAATGGGAATATGCTGGAAAGTGCAAGAGAGCAGTGATGTGCTGTTGGCAGCCTCAGCCGGTGGGTCCGTTGGCTGGGCTTGGGGTGTTTTACAGTCGGTAGTCATCGTGTGCTGTTGTGCAGGTCTATGTGTGGTTTGTTTTGTTGTTGAAACATAGTGAGGTTTGTGCGGATTGCTGTGTTTAGGCTTGTGGTTGTGTTTGGTTAGAGTTTGAGAGGTGTATGCAGAGGGCTGAAGTTGTTAGTGGATTGTTTGTTGTTATTGAATCTCACCTTTTGTCCGGCATAATCTCAACACTGGTGAGGAGGAACCCGGAAAGGAAGGAGATTCACGGTGGACTGTGCTCGCTGTAACGAACCCAGCGCTGCAGGTCCGAAGACAGGAGGGGCACCAGCCATGTGGGCATGAGCAGAGCGAGAGAGCGAGAGGAGGAGGTGCTGCATTCCCCCGCCACACATGTCAGCAAGGGTACTGTGTGGTGTGGTGGAGGTGCAAGGAGTTAACAGCCCCAATTTTAGCTTTTGCTCGAGCACACCCACGAGCTGGACTACGCTGTGAGAGATTGGAAGGGAGGCAGAGGAATCTGCGCATGTGCGCAGCTAGAAATCCCTGTATGGACGTGTGTAGCTAAGCAACACAGAGCATCAGAGGAGCTCCTACGAAGTGCATCATCCCTGATTGTGACGTACGCTGCTAGGCAACGCAGCACGTCCCGGCAAACAATAGCAGCTGAGAGCTGAATTTGCAGAGACTGTGGGGAGATTCTCAGGCGGAACTGTGATGACGCAAAAATACTACAGAGACTCGCAACAGCAGAGAGAATTTTACATATCAAACATACAACACCTGCTGTGCTGGAGCCCATCATCATCAAAGTTGGCGAAAAGGTGGAAAATGAAATTATGGATATGCGTGATAACTGACATATTCATAACTGTTGTACATTTTATGAAAACAACAAAAATGTGACCCATGGCCATGCTACATCATAAGGATTTGGCGTTTGGCTTATCTAATTCCCCATGATCAGCTAAAACAGAAAATATGTTCAGTATGGCAGTTGCTAGTACAATTATGAAGCAGTGATACACATCTAGTTTTTGCCAAAAAGTTGAAAGGAAAACAAACGATGATGACAAATGGAAAAAGACAGATGTTTCGCCAAAACCCTAAACCAATCCTGACTGGGGGCGGAGAGAGAGAGGGTAACTGTCCAATCCTAGGGGCAGTGATTATTGCAGTGCTCTAGATTCCCTAGTCCACTAGATTGTAAAATTAGTGATGTAATTTCTGCTATATAAAAGGAACTGCACTAGGACAGAGGGACACAAAAACTGGGGAGATAGGAGGAGGACGGAGAGAAGGCTGCTGAAACTTACCATCTTTGAGGGTGGAGTGACCAGACCCCTGCCCTATCTTTCCACAGTGTGCTGAGATGCAGCCGGCTTTCATGAACCTTAAACAAAGGCTTGCTATGCAAGTAGCAATAACACCAGCCCTCAATTGCATAAGCCCTTCATTCTTGTAACATTGCAACCAATATTTCCCCATTGAAAACCCCAACTACCAGTGCATTTTAGTCATCTCAATATTGAAGAATCCTTTATTTGCATGTGTAGTTCAGTCATCTCCCCATAAAAGAATATCTTGTTTGCCTGTGTATTTTAGCATAATCCCCATTGAAAAAACCCTCATTTGTCTGTGTAAAGCCCTTGTGTATTTTGCAAGTAAATCAATTAATTCCCCCATTGAATTTCACGGGATCGGGATTGGTGGAATTCAAAACCAGCAATCTTTTTCCCAGCGTTTTTGTTAATTGTTATAGTTCTAAAGTGTTGCCCGAAATAATTAATACTATTGTGATCTAAAAAACAAATGTGTCCCTGTGTTAAACTGTGCCCTACAAAACGAATTTCCACCTGTAACTCTATTTTCTCCTGGCTCTGCCATCCTAATCCTAAAACCAATTTTCGTTTTGAGAGCTATTCCTTTGCCCAGAGACTACCTGTTACCTGTCATTTTAACTACAAACCGATTTCCTTATTGTGAGCTAACCCCTTTTCCAGAGCCTGGCTGTCATTTGCAACCTCAGAATAAAACAAATTCCATTCAAATTTTCTTTCCCATTGAAATGAAGCTTAATAACCCAAAAATCAATTTTCCACTTCTGTTCCTCTTTCCCTATTGTGTGGTCAAAACAGTTTTTCATTTGCATTCCCTTTCCATTACTCATGGGTTGTATATTCTAAAAAAAAAAAGAAAAAAAAAAAAACGATTTTCTGCTTGTGCGCTGACTATTCTTCCCTAAAAGCTATGTCAGTCTTTCTAAATATAAGCAAGCAGATTCCCTGTTTTCTATATCTTTCCCATAGCAGTTGTGAGAAATAATAAAAACCTGTTCTTCCATTGGTGCTCCAGTCTTTGAACATCTCTCTCATTGTGTCATTTATTAAATCCCTGGATCTATATAATGATCGGGATACAGTATAATTGGTTTTCCCCTCATTCGCTTCTATCCTGAAAACACAGTAATCAATGTATCTGCTCCCATACATGCAACTCAATTAGTGCAGAAATACTGTTTTAAAATGTTCCTACAATCTTTTTCTCTCTTTTTTACCTCTTATCGCTGATTAATATGTAATTTGTGATGGAATGTGTGGAATTTTAATGTTTGGTTTTATAAATGAGGATTGGGTGATCATTTTTAAAAAAATTAAACATTTAAAAAAACAAACAACAATAAAAATCGATGAAAAGTGCTAAAACTGTTTATTTTGTGGAATAAAGCTACCTATGGTGAATGGAGATGTATGCAATCATTTTCATATTCAGGTTCTATGAATTCATAGTATTTATGAAACTGTTTATGTTGGTGCAATAACACCAACTATGATGAATTGAGATGCATGGAACTGTTTCAATAACCAAGTTTTGTAAGAGCTTGACTGTTTGTTATCTTGTATTCCTTGTGTGTATGTATTTCATTCCATATTAAATGTTGTAAAGGTTTCTTCTGTAAACCAAAGACTTTTTTTAAAAATGTAAAAGATATCCGACGTGTCCCCTGATGGCAGGAGCGGGGGTAGTCCAGGAGTGATCAGTGGCGTTGATGGGTAGGAAAGAGGAGCGGATGCTCTTCTGTGCTCCTCTGCCCCCTTTTAACTTTTAATTTTGGTGCAGCTGACTGCCCGCCCGCCACCGTCACCCCTGCCGTGCCTCCATTGATGCTTTACCCCGCCTAGTTCTAGGCAGGGGCTTCCGGCAGCGTCCTGTTTCTCCCGCCGATCCAGGCGCCTCCCGCCCACCCAGCTGCCCCTCCACTGCAGGAGGGGACCCACTTTCATTAGCAGTTGAAGAGAAAGAAGGTCATGTAGCAATAGGAACAGAACGAACCCCTGACTGAAAAGACTCTTGGGAGCTCCTTGTGGTTCCCTCTCCTCCTAGGCTGGGGTGCGGGGGGCTCCTAAAGATACCTTCTGGTGCAGGAAAATAAATGGGCATCGCTCTGAGATGTTGAAACAGATCATGCCAAGAAAAGGTGGGCTGTACACATGAAGGGCTGAGCCCTGGCGTTCCTTTGTGTCATGATGAAATACAAGGAGTGGCCCCATTTTAAGATAAAGGCCACCACTGATTGACCAGGAAAAGGAGTAAGGGATTGTGTTGCACATTGTATTAGGTGCCTTTCATATTAGGCTCCTGGGTAACTAGGAGTCTGTGGTGCAATAACAAAGCGACTCTGCTTTTGCACCAAAAACCGAAAGGTGGAAAGGAGGGCCGAAGCACCGATTCTTAAAAGTTTCTCCAACTGAGCAGGTGGAGGACCCTAGATGGAGGGGCCGCCTTTGTAGAAGGGGAAAGAGGTGGCCTCATAGTCCAACTCTTAAAAGTGAGGCTTAAAATGAGGACACCGAATTTCGAAGATAAGGAGTTGATTTCATTTTCGGATTCATCAAGCCCAACTGTCTAAACTCAATCGATTCTAGGCGTCACAACAAACCAAGCACTGCCAGTTAGATAACATCGTCCATTTTATGATAGACTTCTAATGGGAGAAGATTCCACAGTGCAGGGGCCGGAATCAATCATCTACTATCTCGTCTCCTCTTGGTTTTAGAAGGTGTACATGTCAACATCAGTCCATTCAAGGGAAGGGTGGGAACTGTTCTTGAAATAAAGCTTCATTTTCGCCTCGAGATAAGGCAGTGCCGACCCATGTGCCCGTTTAATGGCAAGGAATATATCTTAAACAAAAAGCAGACATGGGCAAGGAGCCAGAGTGCTGCAGGACGCAAACACGGTTTCTCTTCCACGATCCAAAATTCAGCGAAATACGGGCATTCTGGGCACAATGTGGATGGTTTTGTGGGATGCCATTGCTTGTAACTCCAGGTGAGCGACTACACTGGTAATAGCCTCATTTTTGAGGGGTCCGGAGAGGACGCTCTCATCCACAGAATCCCCTGTTGCAGATTGGAGAAATTAGTGCATTGGCACGCCACTTCCGCTTGTTTACAGGAGCCTCTGTAGCAAATTAATTCCATGTAAAAAGTTGATTTAACTTTGTTCAATAAAAGGCACCGGCGCTCGTGTTTGTGGCCGAATGGTATTCTCTGTGAATCTTTCTGTATACGTTTTGCTTTTCAACTCCTGGTAAGGCATGAAAATCAGAAAATGGTGAAAGGCATTCTGTGCGTTATTTTAATTTAACACACACCCTGGCGGCGACATATGGGGTGATAAAAGCTCCGTCAGGTTCCAGAAACGTGTCCCTCCCCCGTTACAGAATACAGGTTAATGTTATTTTAGTGGGTGAGTAAATGGCGCGTGGCCTCCTGCAGGCACAGTGAAGGAGTGTAACCAGCCTGAAAGAGAAGATGGTCACAAGTGACTGCCCACTGGTAACTCCCACAGGTGCCTTGAAATTAACTCTCCCGCGAAAGAGAACGACGCTCGCGCCCCAAAAGCAGACACTTTTCCTCAAATGAACGCCGTGGGCAAGAAGACTCCACCGCAGGCTCAGCGAAGCCCAACTACTCTCTAACGATCTGAAGCAATCGACTGTCCTCCCGGGAGGATAGCTCAGCGGCATCGTGCTCGCCTTGGAAGCAAGACGGCACGAGGCAACTTAGAAACCGCTAGGTATCAAGCGCGTTATAAATACGCAACTAAGACATGTTCCGTAACAGCGCCCCATGCCCCCAGGCAGTGTGAGCGCTTTAAAAATGCAAACAAATAAAGACTGTCATAAGCAAACGAAACAACAAAGCACCCGATGCACACGTAACAGGCAAATATTGCAAAATATGTGCACGCACCACAGCAACAGACACAAATCGACAATCCACAAAGCAACTGAGTCTACAAAATAAGGCATTCCTAAACCTGCACTTCGGTCAACGTGCGGTGGGCTGGGGGATGGCTTAGCAGCAACGCGCCGAGCTGCATGGGTTCCTTACCGGCCCCGTGCTTAGAAGCTGGACTCTGGTATGAGGCGCAATACAAAAAGGCCAAATGTATACAACAAATGCTGCTTTCCATTATGTAGAGCAGCACATCTGTGCGGACAGAGAGAGCAGAAATGCAAATGCACAGCATCATCGAGCACAAGAACAGAGACGGCCCTGTTTGGGAACACGAAGGAAGGCATGAGGTGGGAACTTTACAATACATTAGCAGAGGAACGCCAAATGACGCGAGCATTCGGAGCTCCTGGGTATAGAAGGAGACTCGGGGCCAGATTTACAAAGCCTTTTTCAACGGGGTCAATGTTTTTGTAGATCAGGCCCTGCATGACTGCAGGTGCTACTTTATCCACATCCTTCGGACTGTCTAAGCAGCTTCATCTTAATACACATTCCAATGGCAATGGGCAGACGGAGCTAGGCCGCTATTGTTCCTTTGTAAATGTGGGCGGGGTGCAGGCTTCATGTATCTTGGTTTTTGGGGCTGAGTGAGTCAATCTGACCCCCCCCCCCCCCCCCGTGACCCCTCCCCCACCAGCCAAGTACCTTGGCTGCATACGTTTTTTGCAACCTCCCAACGGATACCTGCAAATATCCCCAAGGTCCTCTGCAAGAATTCGCAAACGCAATCCCACGCCCCTGTTCCAGATTCTGGAGTGAGCATTCTTGCTGCAGTGCTGCTGGGGACAGGTGGCAGGGGTGTAGTTGCACTGATTTCAAGTGTCTTATGCTATTGAGAGTGGCCAGGTGCAAGGGGAGAAGGGAAAGTGACATAACATGTCCTACCATAAAGAAGTGCACATGCCAGAATACACTCTGCCTGTCCCGAATCTTTTTAATGGGGTCTGAAAATGTCACTATTTACTCGTTGCAATGTCCCATATATTCCCCCTCAGTGAGGCTAAAAAGTTCATACTCGGGTTCCAGACCTCACAGTGGAACAGTGCAATGCTGTGTGGAGGGAAATGTTTTCTGCTCCATGGAATCCAGTATTAGTGTCTCAAGAAGATTGTAAAGTGTAAATTGCTATACCACAAAAAAGCATCAGAGGGTATTGTGGCAAACGCATTGCTGAAAGATCCAGGGTTTCTAGTAGGACAGCACACTGCAAGATGGCTGGTGTAGTAATGAAAAGTACACATTTTGGTTCCCGGTCTTTCTGTACAATGGCACCTTGCAAAAGATGTGCTTTATCTGTTGCGGGAGAATAGTTCAGGGGCAACGTGCTCGCCTTGGAAGCAAGACAACATGGAGCAACACAGGTTCGATCCTGGGGTCCACACTTTGAAACCTTTGGGTATTAATCACAGTATAAATAACCAATAATACTTATCGAAAAAAAGTTAACACGTTTGAATATGCTACAAGGATATCTAGTCCTGATCTACCAAATTATTCTACTCTCCACTTGACACAGACCCAGATCCTCACACACACACATGCTTACTTACCCCGGAACTGGCTCAGTCACACTTAGTAGACATGTTCTCAATGGCACGTCCCATGATGCACGTGGGGAGAATGGTGAACTACTGACAAAACAACAGCCTACGCAGCCTTGTCCTACCCATTTACCAGCCCACCCGCATTGGCTTTGTTTGGGTAATACGGCATGGGTTTGTGGGATGGAATTTCTTCAGAAAAGCAGACTCATTTAATAAAATCAAGAAGAGGCGCTTTGGAGAGAGGGGTGGTTTGATTGCTCCTTCTATGGGCTGGGTAGATGGCTCAGGGACAGCGCGTTTGTCTTGGAAACAAGACAACGCAGAGCAATGCAGGTTCAAATTCCAGTCCTGCGCTAAGTGACTAGCCTCTGGTTTTGAAAATGTGTTAAAATATTAGTTATAATACACGCAGACAGTCAACGAAAATGGGTTCATATTCTGCTGCCACCATGTGAGTGTTTTTTGGCAATCCACAACCCTTTCATACCACACAAATGTGCATGGATATTAGATCCAAGTGGATTGCTGAAGAAAGTAGGCGTGCATCTCCATAAGAAGTTGCATTTGTTCCATCCAGGGCAGCATACACTGGGCAAGCCCTGCCCCTCCACCTTTATTAAACTCAACTAGTTGCAACCTCAACCCCAACATAATTATATACATAGACCATATTCTGCTACTCCCCCGATTGTGCTCTGTAACTAAAGGCGTTGCTGTCCATGCGCTCATGCCACAATATTGTGTCAGGGCATAGAAACAGTGGACACAAAATTTCTGACAGAAGATATGCTATTTAACATTGATAGAATTGTTCTAAGCTAACACTAGGCAGACAAAAGGTTACCCTCAACATATGCGAAAGAAGGATCTGTGGTACAGAGGACTAGATAGAAAGAAAGTCAGATGGCACTCATCGTCCATTGGTATGACAAGCACTATTAACCTTCCCTGACTGTACAATTCCGATAAGAAGACATTTTTCTACAGAGAAGTTGGATACGTTTTATGATATTTGGGAGGTGAGAGGCAAGATCTTTAGCAATGTATGACTGTATCCCCGGGGTGAGTAGACCAATACAGAAGTAAGGAATAAGTGGTGATGATGTGAAGTAAAGCGATGCGTGTCACTGGCTCACAGAGGTGCGAGTTAAGCTGGTGTTTCAGAGTCTACATCTCCCCTTGTCTTTGCTACCCACTGCTTCAGCGCTTCTGTTCACACTCCGTTTGCCGGCCGGCTCCATCCTGCACCGTCTCTCGTCAGCCGGCATTGGCCCATCTGCACCAGCCCTCTGTTGGCATCGCCAGGCTATCCCTTATTCACAATCAATAACCCCTTATTCACTTACTGTCACAATCAATAACCCCTTTCCCAAACTCACTTTAAAAAAATTCATGTGTGGTCGTTGGCTTTCATTGGCGTGAAAGTTCTGCAATGAAATCACGGGGTAACTTAAGGCTAATGCAGTCTGGCATGAAATGCTTCAACTGACATTGTTTTGGCCAGAAAAAACGAATTCTTCCATCTTACACCCTTTTGCTCTGGTTTTCTTCTCTACAACAGCCTTCCTGCACTGAACCACCCCCCCTAACCCCCCCCCGAAGCCCCCGTCCTGTCCCGCACACTGTACAACTCCTCGGCATGATCAGAAAAGTAGTCAGGACCCAACCCCATTTTGCTTAAGAACTGTGCCCGTGAGCAAATGTCCGCCTTTGGCTCTTTCCACAATTTAGATGATCAGCTCATTCATTTGTCCAACATTCGGGTGAAGGCGGGGCTGGATGAATGCATGGATGGATGCATAGATGGCTGTTACCACAGTGAACACAAAAAGCCTTCAAGCAGCGGTGTGGATTATTGTCTAGACACATACTGACCTGTTTTTGCATCACTTGCCAGATCAGGAATCCTTTAGAGTCAGCTCGAATTACATCTTCATGAATTAAACTTACAATAACAATAGTACACAGCAGGTGGCCTTAAGTACAGCATAGGGGCTTTTCAGTTCGCACCATGTGATATACAAAACACTGGAACACAACTTATTTATGAGAAAAGGAAACATTGTGTAGGGTACACCGCAAAGCAATGCAAGAACGTCTCCTCCATGCTTCCTGCACCTTAAAACACTTAAAGGTGTACTCTGCAGCAGGAGCAAGAAGAAATGCCGTAACGGTGTGCAAAGCTTTCTTATATCCATCTTCAAGCGATGTGTGCAAAGAACATGTCTTCTGGAACTTTATTCCTGCACTTTTAAAGTTCAAAATCCACTGACTGGTAGAGCCATACTCAGCTGCGGCTCAGTAGTAAATCATTACAGCATGATCTGCATGGTCTACAAAGGAGCTCCAATTCATTTGCGTCCAGCAAGAGTCCTCCAAGTCCTGCCCATAATGGCCAGTCACACCAGGTTTTCAGGATAACCAGCGCCTGTGTAAAATACTCAATGGGCCAGATTCTCCAATCTTTTTTGGCACGAGACAAGCCAAAATCACAAAGGACATTCTAATGAGAGCACCCGCTCCACCCTCCTGTCAGTGCATTTGCGCAAATATGAGGGCATGTCAGGGTATTTAGAAGTGCCTCCCGAATTCACAAATGGAATGAAATGAGGATCACCCCCCTGCGTCTTTTGAAACAGGAGTGGTGGGGGGTTGCAATCATGCAGGTCATGATTTTCCTTTGAAATGTTACAGCTGCGGGTTAAACCATATCACACTAGTATCTCCACCCCCAAACGGAAATGGAAATGCTTTTCTTCTTTCTTGGGCATTTAACCAGGAGCATCCCAGTGAAATGCGCTCCTACCAACCACGTGGTTGCAGGGAGCCTGTCATACATTAGTGTCTGGAGTGCAGTCCCTAAACAAAGGTATGCAAGGGAGCTGGAAGACCAGGATTGTGCTACAGTCCAGCCCCTCCTAAACTGAGCAGGCCAGCTTTCTGAATGAAGTACCCTGAGCATTTCTCGAAGCATCCCAAATTCAACGAGTGCATTCTTTGTGCTCCTTTCATTTGCACTGGATTTTGAGGATATAGCCCAATATACTCAAATATATTTTGTTTGGCTGTCCTGAAAACATAATGTGGATCATGTTTTTGAGTATCAGACTCAAAAAACACTCCACGAACACTATGGAATGGTATTCCAAAATATAAAATATCAAAAATATTAGCTCCTCAAAACAATGTATATAGAAGATTTTAATAAACAAAAAGGCCTATGTAAGCATCCTTCCCCCTTGCCCTTTCAGGATGCCACATTGGCTTCTTTAACCCTTTCAGTGTCATGTATATACATGCAGCCCCAATAAAGTGGCCTTATTTTAGAATTAGGGGGGACCTCTATGTTAAAAAAAATGGGTGGTCGAATGAGATCTGTGCATTGCCAAGTCATGCTGATCCCCGGTCTAATGCAGCATTTTAAATTCTGTACTGTGAACTTGCCAAGAACACAATGTTGCAATTTCACTGCAAGACAGCATTTTCTACACATTAAGAGGGAATTAAACGCTTACAAGAGTTCTTCCAGAACCAAAGTGTTAGAAAAGGTAGAGTGAAAACCAAAATGGCAGACAGGCCAGAGGAAGGATCGACTCAGCACCTTAAGCCCAAAGTTAGGCCAGGTGCATCCAGAAGCAGCAGTCAATCCCAACCTTGCCACAATTACAGAACACGGGGGTAGCCACTCAATAGGAGCCCAGTAATAGAAGAGCAGTATAAAACCCAGGGAGCCCAGTCAGCCATTCTGGTTTGGAGGAGTGGAGGCCTCCATTTGGCGGTGGCTGGAGATTGGAGAGACTCGGAGAAAGCGGACACTGAAGAGAGAGGAGAGCAAGTGACAGCAGGGGTGAGTAACAGGAGGTGGCACAAGCTAAGGGACTGAAGGAGGCGGTAGTAAGATCAAGGCTGCCGGAAGAGGTAGTATCATTGGCAAGAGAGATTAATGGTTGTGAGGGGGGGTCAGAACAAGGGTTCAGGAGGTGGTGGTAACCTCATATAGAGAGGTTGGCGTAAAGAGGAGGTGCTAAAACTAAGGGTACAGGGGGAGTGTAATATAAAGAGAAAAGAGTATTGATCAGAAGGCAGTGGTAATGCAAAAGATAAGGTGTTAACATCCGGTGGCAACAGGGGAGGGAAGTATGTCCAGCAACAGTGGAGGCAGTACACACAGATGACTAGAGTGGAACAGAAGAGGTGGAGGTAGTAACATCAGCTGAATGGAAGGTGATACAGCAAAGGAGAAGGTGGTACTATCAGTGCTAATAGAGAACACGAGTAGGCACAAGTGACAATCTGGTGGAAAAAGCAGTAGCGAGGAGGGGATAACATCAAGTGGCAAACCCCGTACAGAGGAGAGGGTGGTAACTCAAAGGTGGTACGGTCAGGAGGAGAAGGTGGTGGTTTGGAGGTAGCAACAGCAGGAAGAAGAGATGGTAACATCAAAAGATAAAGGGAGGAGATGGTTGGAATAACCTCAGGAGATGAAGACAGCTTAGAAGAGGAGTGGGTAGAAACATCAGTAAGTGAAGCTAGGTCTCAGAGGAAGGAAGGCAGTAGTCCTAATGTCACAGAGGAGAGGAAGGCACCAGTGGGCCGTTTCTGCCCTAGGCAGGTGGAAAAAGATGGGAGGAGGAACTAGAGTGGGTCCAAGAGGTTACGACAGAGGTGAGAGGAGAAAAAGAGGCACTCTAAGTAAGGCCAAAATCAAGAACTGCCTCTCCACCCTACTCCTTGTGACTTGTCTTCTGATAAAACTCTGCCCCCCCCTTCCGCATTAGTGTTGGGGTGCATGATGATAGAAAGTTGTCCACCTGAAGAAGGGTTTGGATAATAAGGATGACATTAGACTCCTGAGAGGTCGAAGAGGCCTGAAATCCTGGATATCTGCAACAGACTTAGTGGAAACTCCCAGAATTGGAGACAGTGTAGTATTTAGGTGTTCCGCTGACCTAGGCCCAACTAAGTGTATGAGCACCACCCCAACTTTACTCCCTCTTTGCCAGTCTCTGCACCTTCACCCGATTCCGCCCCTTCACCAGACTCTGCCCACTTGGCCAACCTACCCCTCTTCACTGCCATCACTGTCTTAGTTGTCCTTATAACAACAAAAAGATGCTTTCAAGGCTGAGGGGATTACAAATGTATGGCTTCCAATCTGATTCAAGCCTGTTATGTATTTAAAATCTATAGCTCTTACCTATTATTGGAAAGGTTACTTATAAACATAACTGCTATGTTTTGCGTAGCATACATTGCAGTTCTCCTGGCTGTACTACTGAATGTGCCGATGAACGTCATGAAAGCCCAACAGGGCTGCCATTTGACTGCTTAGCACTGAGCATCTTCTCTAAATAGGGCTTTTCTATATCTTATCAGGACATTTCAGAAGGTTCTGTTTTATAACTGAGAAACACTGTGTGTACCTTTGGCACCCTATATTTTTTCTATCTAGCCTTTCTTTCGCTTTGTGTGTCATTTCACAAGAAGTAAAGAAATTGCACTATTTTCCACGCGCGTTCCTTTTGGGTGCACAGAGACCTCTTAAATGTGAGGCACGGGAAGGAATGCAATGCTTGCTCCTGAACATCATTTTAGTGCCCACCTGTGGGAACTCTCTACTTGACTTAAGCATTAGCAGGAGTTCTATATTGTAAAATGATGCATCATTTATACTAATTTTCTAGAGGGTAAATCCTAATTTTTGCAATATCTTAAAAAAGGCATGCCATGTGTATTTGACATGCAAATGATTAACTGTGTGTGTGTGTGTGTGTGTGTATATATATATACATATATATACATATATATATATATATATATATATATATATATATATATATATGAAAGAATTCCAATGAGAATGGGGAGTAGCAGTAATAAAACCAATGAGGTTTGTGATGCTTTGCATTTCAAGGGGCATTTTGGGAACATATGAATGACCACAGAACTTTACATCTGTCATATGTCTGTGAGAGTGGTATGATTGAATCACTACACACATTAAGCATGCTGGGTTTGATACAAGTTTCCTTTTTTATACCACAAAATGTATCCTAACA
Source organism: Ambystoma mexicanum (assembly GCF_040938575.1). Taxonomy (NCBI): domain Eukaryota; kingdom Metazoa; phylum Chordata; class Amphibia; order Caudata; family Ambystomatidae; genus Ambystoma; species Ambystoma mexicanum. Next base: position 239,729,967 of record NC_090940.1, on the reverse strand, counting down.
ATAAAGCTTTTGTGGATATCAAGCATATATACAAGTTTGTACAGCAAGGCCTTTGGCGGTCAGAGTACATGACTGCTAATACCAAACATTAACCCTCCTTCATAAAAAAGCAGAAAGGCCATGGGCCACACATTGTGAGAAAGGAAATGTCAGCAGCCAGAAACAACAAAAAAAGTGTGCTTTTTAAAAATGACAGTATTTTGTAAATAATCAGCTATAAAAATGCTGCTCTAGTGGCAATCTGCCTCCCTAGGCTTCGGCCTAGTAGTCCTTATTGTAAATACACCATTGGTTGAGAGGGTACATTCAGACCAAGGAGAAGAAATCCTGACACACTTTGGTTTTGGGAAGATACAATCTATACTTTAAATTGGCCCCTTTTTGTAACCACTCCCCTAATGAAGTTAAACTTGGTACATTGTATGGGCGTACTAGTTTGTCTCCAACATCCTCTATGCTATTTTTTTTTTCATGTGTGAAGATTTTCATTGCATTTTTTTCAAAATGCAAACGTTACCTGCGAGACTCTCATAGGCGTGGCTCCTAAAAGAAGGGTTGAATGTTCTTGTTCAGATGGAGACAATGCATGGATCGTACACCACACAGTTGTATTCCACTCTTTCAAATGGGGAATGCACAGGAAAATATTTTTGTTAAATGCTGACATCATGGATATGCTGGTTGCTGTCAATCTTTAGATTTAAGAATAGAGAAGCATCCAAATATGGCTATTTTCCAACTGGGCTCCACTGGTGAAAGCCTGCCAAATGCCAAAGGCTTCATACTCAACACTGACAGGTCGCCAGCGAGCTAAGGGTTCAAAGGGCGTTATCTTTCCACCATTCAGTTTCTTCCTTCTGGAACTGCCACTTGCTACGCCTCTAACTTGAGCTAGTCCACTAGTTTGTAATGAAGTCTCTGGGGACACAAATATTGCAGACCAACGAAACATGGCCCTTTGTTCTAGCAATGAAATTCCACCCATGAGGTGTCCCCTTGCAACATTCTCGCCAATTCTGTGAAGCGACTTGTGGCATGTTTACTGAAACCCCAAAGAAAGAAAGAAAAAGAACATCCAAGAGATTCGATTATTTTTGTTCTTTGAAGGCAGTGAAATGGTAAGCCATAATACCACACCCCCGGTTCTTAAAACAGAACTTCAATATGACAAATGCACTGAAAGGCTGCATATTCCACACACTCTCGTGTTGTAATCGATCCGTATTTTATGCTAATTAAGATGTCGCTAAAAGTAGGAACTCTAGCATGTAAATGTTCTTTTCTTTACCTGGAGAACCTGGGGAAAGCATGATCACCTGGGGATGGTTCACAGCCAGGGAGTTCATGAGGTTAATGGGCCATACCTACCTGCACCAAAGCTTGGAACTTGTGCCATCCTGTTAAATAGGATCCTGTTTCTGGGCAGCAGTACTTCCTGGTTCGCTGGCGGCTTTGCTGCACATATCTGGTGACACACACACTCCTTGAGCAGCAAATCAACCAACCGGCTCCAAAGAGGAGAGGACTCACAAACAATCCTTCTCTTCTCATGCACTCACCCTCTGGAACTCGATATCTGCTTGGAATGCCCCCACAAATCTCCAATTTTGCAAATCTCTCAAAACGTGGCTTTTTCAACAGCACCTGGCCATGCACTAATCCCAATGGACGAACAGAAAATAACTCACAATACGGTGTGACTGTTAAACGACCCTGTACAGTGCTCCGCCGCTCTCAAGCTAGGTCTGCGCTTTAAACAATAAAAGAAAAAAAGAAAAAGAAAATATTCTTAGGTCATGAAGCGGGCAACTTTGTAGAGTCCAAAAGAGTGGGGTCTCCACTTTCCTTCCATGTTTTTTACCAGTCCTATTGTTATACTTGACTTTCCTTATGTCTGTTCAGTTATTGAACTCTACAATTCCAATACAAACAACTACTATAAACAGACAGATCCATAGCACTGAGCCTTTAACTTAACTGGGCCATTTTATCATCCACATTTTTCTGTTTATCCTTAGCTTGTTGGAGTAAAAAAATCTCTGACTACCCTTATATTTTCTCTGGTGCTTTGGACAAGCTAAGGGGTGATAGTCCCCTTGGTGCTCCCAACTCTTTTCTAGCGTCGACAAAATATCCTGACATGGTCTCCCATAAACCAACTCGAATGTGGATGCTTGAGAGGTTTTCCCCAGATTGCAACCGGGGCCACGCAGGGGAGCTCATTCCAGTTTTCTCCATCCTGCATCGCAAGTTTCATCAACATGTTATTCAGGGATTTACTAAACTGTTTAACCAACCCATCAGTTTGGGGTCTGTACATGGAAGTGCAGAGGGTTTGAATCGGGGGTATCTTTTTGCCCCCCCCACCCAGGAGATTGGACATAAAACTCATCCCCTGACCAATTAAGATCTTATTAAGGAAACAATTGAGCACAATGGGGTACTTGAAGTTTATGAATATGTCTGCAAGTGCAAACCCTGAGGGGAAAGACCCTGGGATAGCTGGTTCCAAAGTCCACAGATTCAGAACATGCCAATTTCCAACTCCAAATGACTCCATTGGTCCCATAATATGCAAGCATATGGGGCATCAGTAATGGTTCAGTGTTTCAGTGGGGCATTTGTCCCATCTGACCTGTATGTGTATATGTTTGTTTGCATACAAAGCACCTTGTTCAGTATTTATTCAGATGGTTATAAATCCCCACGGGACAGAACATGGTCCTATGCTTTTGCTGCACACTGATGGTCAGCAGGGAGGTGATAATGTCTCATCTCCATCACGCTATAATGGAAAGCTCAAGGTACCAGGACATCTCCTTTGGTGTTATTCACAGCTCTGTACAACAGACCCTCCCTTTTCCACAAAGTAGCGGCCTTGTATGTCCTTTCCCTCTAACTCCAACATAACAGTGCAGAGTTATTTCTTTGGGGGCAGCAAAGTTAGGGGACTTTAGCAGCTCTGCTATCATTTTGTGAATGACTTACAAGACTGTCTAGAGCCAACCCTGCCACCCTCTCTCAATCGGTGTAAATTCAGTGGCAATTTATCAGGAATCGCCAATAAAAATCAACTTGCTCTTAAGCTGGGCAATGGGATCTCCTCTTCCCAATGGGTATGGTGCTATCCCGATATTAATGAGCAAAACCATAACATTTCCCAGAAGTGTACGTCAGCCAACCCTTGACACAATGGTTGTCAGCTAGCTATTCCGTAGTGGTGTTAAGAGGAGAAGCTCCCAAGGAACTTGGTATGCTCCGCCAACAGGGCGGGGGGCGTGCGTTTGAATGAGGTGTTTTCACCTTTATTCCTGTCAAGAGGCCCCGGCAGTTCAGGGACTGGTGGGCAGGGCAGAGTTTTATAAAAGGTGCCCCGGTGTGGCGCGAAGAGAGAAGCTCCCGGGGAACCAGAGAGGGCAGCCAGACTCTCGATTGCTTGCTTCGGGCTGGCCTGTTTCTCTCCCCAATCCTGGTTCGAGAGTGTGTGCCCGTCCGGAGCAGAAGTAAAAGGTTGGGCGGTGTGTTCCCCACTGCCAGCACTGCTCTGTTAGGATAGAGCCTGGGCTCCCTCACGGTAAACAGTGTGTGACTAGCTCTGAGGTAGGAGGGAGAAAGTGAGGGGTATGAACGTACATTCTCCAACTGTATAGCAGTATATTTTTCACCTGCATCACACAGACGTGCTTGGTAAAGTGTACAGTTTCTGTCAAAGTGAGGAGGAGGAACGTACATTCATGAACTGTATAGCGGTATACCTTTTCGCCTGCATCACACAGGCGGGCTTGGTAAAATGTACAGTTTCTATCAAAGTGATGGGGGAGGACCGAGCCGACTGGGTCCATTGGTCCCTCAATACGTATTGAGGGAGAGGTTTTTACAGTCCCACAGAACAGGGCTCCTGCAGGGGTATTTCAGGTTGGGGAAGGGACCGATGGAATATGTTTGGCTAATTAATAAAATGGATTACAAGAGGACATAAGAAGAAACTAAACAAAGCAAGCAAGGGACAGTGAGGGGAGTGGTCACAGACCCGCTCCCCAGGTTCCTCACGGGGTTTCCTCAGAGGCGGGCACGCTTCTGGAAGTTTGGTGGTTATGTCACTATGGTGTACTGTTTACATTTCCCTTTCAAGTTAAAGGTTGGTGTGCATATGCTCACAGAGGACGGGGGTGAGAATCAGAGTGAGCGAAGCGCATATGACGGGAGAGTCCAGGACTCGTACCACTGTTATTATTTAATTATTTATTTACCCGAGGCGAATAGACTCACTCCCAGGTGACACAATTTATGATATTCAACTATGTATGTACCAATAGAGAACTGACTTACTTACAAGTGATGCTGTCGTGAATGTTTGATTATTTATTTACCAAAAGTGAATGGACCTGCTCACTGATGACCTTTGTTATGTAATGATTTTTATACCAAGGTTTTACTTACACAATTTCTATCATATAAAGAAGGCCGTCAAGCTGGTCAACTGAAGATACTTCTGTGAATATTTATTACCCATGGTACACACTAATCAAAGTTAGCCACCATGGCTAACACATCCCATAGAAGAGGGCCTTCACTGACTCGGAGCCTTTTATTTATTCACTCTGAGGGCTAGCAATGGTCATCATAGGAGAGCCCACTCATCGCCCCATGGGTTGTCATTTAGCACTTGTGTGTGGTAAGGTGCAAGTATCCCATGCTCAGGACGCCTACAGGTTGCTGCCCACCCCTCTTTTTAGATACCTTAGGGAGAAACACTTTACATTTAGGTAAGTTCTAAACAATGTTTAACCTCCTGCAGGAATCCCTATACAATTTGCACTGCAGATATTGAGGTCAGCAGCCGCAAATGGAGCCCTGTAAAACAGCTTCTTAAAATACATTTAAGGCTGGCAGAGTCATTCTTTCTAGGATGGTGCCAGTATCAGGCTTTGAATGCCACTGCTATCACAATCAGTCTTTAAGGATTTCAAGGAAAACACAGGAACATAGTAGAGGGTTCACTCCTTTATTTTAAACAGGGGGAAAGGCTGACGCGGAAGATAGAACGTAGCAAAGGACCTTCTACGATGAGCAATACTATCAGGATAGGTCAAACAGTACAGGATTTCCTCCTGCTCTAGATAGAGCCAGAGCCCCAAAAGCTAATCCCTGATAGCTCTTAAAGTCTATATAAATTAAGCATGGCTGTTTTTGACGTGGTGCTATCATTTAGTTTTGGTGCACAGCTTGGTTACATCCAATATACCCCTATCACAATCTCCTTGTCTGTCACTGCCAGCATGCTGCTCTTCACCATCCTGCAGATGCTCCAAGCTCATTTTAAGCCTAGGTGATGCACTTCTGCACAATCCCTACTCTACCCATATTTTTTGTTCCTCGTTTCATCATGAAGAACCCCCTGCAGGTTCACAGCATGACTCCCATAAAAAAAAGTCCTGGTGCTGCGTCAAAATCTGGTGAGTTGTGGCTATTGTTTATGGGGAGAATTTTGCATTTTTGACAAACTGCCCAGACAGGCAACAGTCTCAGCACCACAGCACTTGAACACATTAGAGTGAGGTTTGTGGCATGAGTGACCGAGGTTCTCATATTTCAAGCAGCACTTTCTCGGATTCAAAAGTAATTGACTCCTAGAAGTCTTAGCATGTAGTTTATGGTAATGAGTGGAGTTTCCAGACTGCCCCTTTTCTTCATCTGCAAACTCACAGATGCTTGTTTTGTAGTACATGGGATAAAATATATCCATGAGAGAGAGAGAGGGAGAGAAAGAGGGAGAGAGAGAGGGAGAGATGGAGAGAGGCTTGGGGGAGGTGGCTTGACAGTGGCAGTGTGCATTAGCAAAATGGGACTTTTTGTAAGAGGCCATTGGTTGGAGTGCAGTGTTGCAGGATGTTTAGTCTTTTAAGGCCTAATTCCTTCGTTCTCACATCTAACCAACTACCTTACACTACACACACACAAAGAAAATACAGATGGCAGCTACAGGCCTAACCATTAGCACATTAACCTCAACTGAACCATGACTAAGCTCTTCTCTCTAGACCTATTACACTCTCCCACATCAGCATCTAACCAGATCCAAAGCAGGGGTCCAGGCACTTCCGACCTGCATGCATCAAGTCCACAGGTTTTGCATCTGCCACGCACACTGGCTCACTAAGAGGCTTCCCATCTCTTTACCTTACAGACTTATGAGCAGCAAGAGCACTATACAATACCATTTACAATACCTTGCATCACATACTACATTGTACATGGGACTGCTTCAGTCATCAAAAGCTATCGCTAAATTGCATATACTACACCTTACCTGGTCAGGATTTTGACAGCATAACTAGCCCCCCCAAACTGCACCAACTCCACCGTATATGGTCAGGCTTCAGACAGCTGAGGTATCCCTGTAAATTGCACAAATCATACCATACATGCTTAAGCTTTATGCAGCAGAGCTAACCCCCAAGTCACATGTTCTGCACCATACATAATCGGAAAATAGAGAGCAGGGCTATCCCCTAAATCACATACCCTACTTGATCAGGATTTAGAAAGCAGAGCCGCCAAATTCACATGCACCATACAAGGTCAGGAAGTAGACAGTATCCCCATAAATCACATGACTTGCACTGCACATATTATGCCCTATTGTGTTTCACATGCAGGTATTGCTAAGAAACCCACCAGAAATCTGATATTTCAAGCACCCGCACTCACCACATGCTGGCTGAACATGCCAAATAGCAAGAGAAAACCCCCTCATCCAGTCTAAACATTTCAAAACTCTGCATCTCTTCAATCAAGTTTCAAACCTCACTAATCCACCAAACACCCTAAGAAGTCAATCACTTGAGGTCTCCCATCTGCAGACAAAACCCTCAGTGCACAAATCAATACCGACATAGAAAACATACCTGCACAGGGTGCAAATGCTCCTGGTTCTACAAACTTCAGAAGTTAAGTACACCGTGGGTCTCATTACGACCCAGGCGCTCCCGTAATGAAGGGTGCTGGTACGGGACCGGCACCGTTCATTACGGGACGTCCTATTACGAGGTTCCCTTGTGGGACCCGCTCAGAACGTCTGGTCAGACGAGACGTCCTTAGCAGGTCCCGCAAGGGGACCAGGGAGCTAATAACAGGCCCGTTATTAGCTCCCTCCCAATTCCCTTTGAGCCCAAGGTTGGAATGACCCGGTAATTCCTCATTGAAGGAACCTGGTACTGGAACCCGGTATGGAGGCAGCCATGCCCTTATTAAGGGCATGGCTGCCTCCATACTCCTAATGAGGCCCTGTGTCTTTTCCCTCTCCCGTCACCAAACAACCCCCTCCACTCTTCCTTTCAGATCCACAAAAGCGCCTTGAGACTATGTAAATGTCAGGGGTGTGCAATATAGATTCCATGACATAACATGGTCACCATACCATGAACGCTCAACCTTTAGAGAGCATAGCTATCCCCCCTAAATCTTATGTCCTGCACCGTTCATGGTCAGGATCTAGGAAGCAGAGCTACACCCCAAAAATGCACATCCTGCACTGTACATGGTCAGATCATAGATAACACAACTATCCCCCTAAATTGCATATACTGTAACTTACAGGTTCCTGTTTTAGGCAAAGCTATCTGCATTAATCACATGTCCTGAACTATACATGGTCCGGCTATAGACAGCAAAGCCATCCTTCTAATGAGAATGTCCTGATTCATACATGGGCAGTCTGTAGACAGCAAAGCTATCCTTCTAATGAGAATGTCCGGATTCATACATGGGAAGGCTATAGACAGCAAAGCTATCCTTCTAATGAGAATGTATTGAAACATACATGTTCAGATGCCTGATAACAGAACTGGTCCCCTAAATTGCCTAAACTATAGCTTACATGTTCAAGCTTTATATAGCAGAGCTATCCCTCTGAATCAGGCGCCACAAGAAGTAGAAAATTACCACATGGCCAAAACGCATGACGTTTCATAGTTTTTGAAACCAGTTAAATGATACGCAAACACAATTCTCTGACCATATTCCTCAAACATCATTTCAACTTGTGTAAAAGTTGTAAATGCAAGAGCACAAATTAACACCTAACGTACACCAGAAAGGCAATCTCTCTTCTGCAGAACAAGGTCTCAAGCCCCCCCCCCCCCAGCAAGCATTTATCTTAGGAAACGCTCCTAGCTCTTTTTGTTGCTAGTTTAAGACTGCTTATAATGTGCCTAAATACCACCTAACAAATAACAGATAAAATAACCATTTCTAATCTTTTATCTGAAGCATAGGTCATTGTTGTCATTATAGAGGTCACCACAATGGATTTTGGTGAGTTACAGCGCCACGAAATGGAGTGGACGCGACTTGGGAAGGGGCATAAGGCCAATATATGGTATCAATATTATTGCTAAAGCCAAACGGACAAAAGCAAAGTGCCTTGAATTGTCACCACTTTGCCAGGGTAAGCTACTGCAGGGTGGTTACTGTCAGTCGTGTGCTATGAAGCCACAGGTGTAGCCGTTCCAATGCATTTATTTCTAACACCAGACCTTTTATGATGATAAAACCCATCTATCAGGGAATCTACCATTAACCAATTTAAATTCTCCACCAATCACAATGACTGAGCAAGTGGCTGCAGTTGTGTCAATGAACAATTCCGAAAAATCAAGGATTTGGCTTGTAGCATAATGCATCATTTGATACTAATCTTTTTACCTTTGGAGAAATGGAAAAGTTCTGGTTAAATGAAGAGCAGATGTTATATACTGGCCAACATGGATTTGGATCACACCGTAGCGATTCTGGCAAGAAGGATTCCGATCATGGCTCTCATGGTGTAGTTACTATCCACACCTCTTTCTTCTTTGGGTTTAACCTAAGCCTCTGTGGGGACATCCCTGTATGAATGGCATCCAATCTTTTCCGTGTAGCCCATCACCCAACCACACATCACTTCTATCAGATTACCACTTGGGCACTGTATCTAAAAAAACATCCCCTCTCATCTATAGACCCAATATGGTTATTTGTCCACCCATTGACTGCCCATGGCCGTGCTAATCTCTATGGCCATTCCCACCCAGTTCCTGCCCCTCTCTGCCTAAAACACCTCCTAATTGGAACTCTCTGAGCTCACTTTAATCAAGCCTTTCCATCAAACTTTGCGTTCAAAGTGCCTGCCAGTGTTTTTTCACAGCAGTGTTCCGATAGTTAATAACCTTACTGGAGTTGTAATGTCTTAACCAGGTCTGTCTTCAGCCACTCTATTTATAGGCACTATGTGTGTCCTTCACTGAAATCCTGTTAAAAACATCCACTGGCAAAGCCAACAATTTTTGCTTGTGTAAATGCATTATACATTTATCAGGCACTGCTATCAGATGCCCATGTACTCGCACCATTTTGCATCTGAAACCTTCCATAGCCAGTTACTACCACTACGGCAGTGTCTGGCAAGTGCCTTTCCCATGTCTGCACTGAAGCCCAAACTGTTGGCATTGCCAATGCTTGTGTCTTTTGTTCTGAGATACTGCATGCTTCTCATTGCTGGCTACAGTCCATCAGCTGTGTATCAATATAGTGGGACTATGTTAATAGTCACAATATGCTTTAAGGAACTGTTTTATGAACTGGAGTTATATCTGGGATTTACATCAGCAGAGTACCACGCAGCTCCTTGTTCACATTGAGTAGTTCATACACTAATGCTTGTAATCTTTGCATTCTGGTAGGTGTAGTTTTGATGTTCCCGTTATACATTGACAATAAAGAAAAGCAACCCATGACATTTTTGTGCATGCAATTTAGAGTTTGCAGCCGTGTGTTTGTGAAGGACAGTTGTGTTTAATTGTCCATCATTGATGCATATTTTGACAACCAAGAAATTAATGTATTCCAGACCATATTCTGCTGTTAAAATTGTTATTTAAAATCACTTCTATTCATATATTCACATTTGTTTACAATTGTACGATATTTGAGGGGTGAAAAACAGGAACCCTGTTGACAATTGCAAAATGTGAACATAAACTGATTAATAAAAAGAAACAATGCCGGTCCGATAGCACAGCGAGTAGAGCGCTCGCTTTGACGAATCCCGGCAGGGCCAAACTCAGCCTTTCATCCTTCCGAGATGGATAAATGAGCACCACACACCGTGGGTAATAATAAGCAGCACTCAGATGCCTGAGGGTTCGTAGTGTTATAGAATTGCTAAATTATTAGTATTATAAATGCTATTGTTGACTATACCCATTCAGCCTAGGCAATCAGATGTTATTGCTTTTTCCCTCAAGGGAGGTAGCGAGTGCAGCATAAGTAATTACAGAAAGTGAGTAATGCAGCATGTAAAGGTTTTCACTGCGACATACCACATGACTGAAGGCCGGCCATCACGCTTTGTGCAGAGTGCGTTTGCGGCCTTGGCTACACCAGACCAGATTTACTGCACTTTCACATTCCAGGGGGTATCTTTAGCATCATCTGGTCAAGTCGCCCTAATTATGCCCCCTGTAGTCAAGCTGTAGTTACCCTAATATGGTTAACAAGTTCCCCTGGGATGAGAGAAGAGCCAGCAGGTGAAGGCCACTCTCCAGCTTGTTGCCATGCACTAACACCCCTCCCCCCCTCCTTAGTCACCCCTCATTATGGGCGGTTGTTTTATTGTTACAAAGTATGTAATTCAAAATGTCAGCCCCTGAATATTTAGTCTGGTACAGTGTGAGGTGTTTGTTGGGAAATCTCAAAAGCCCTGCAAATACTGACCAAGATAGCCCCTGGGTACGAGCTACTCATACCTGACCGGCAGGGGGTCCAACGAAACCTACATTTGGAAGGGGGCTAACACTTCAAATGTTGGCAGAGGCACCAACTTCAGAGACGGTGGGGACGGGAAAACGGATTTGTGTGGGGGCATCCAACTTTTTTGCGCATTCTAATGAGACTATTCTAATGCAGCTTCAATGTCAGTAACATTGAAGTCCTTAAAGTCTGAAAGCACCCACATAAGGACTGCCAAGAATGAGCTTTCTCCTGTCCTGTCCCTACCCTTCCAATCACTCCCCTGGCAGGCAAGTACTAACCCCACATCACGATTTCAATTGCCTAAAAATGTATGCATATGAATGCAGGTGCTAACAGTGAAATGCTTTACGTTAGTAATTGTAGGGCCTTTGTTAACGGGGAAGCTCAGGCACCGTTTAACAGCTGTGTCCTGTTCTGTCCAGCCACGGATCTGTAGGTCAGCCAGGTCGAGTCAACATTGCCCAACATTTCGGTGGGGGCCAGTGGGGCTGAAGACCGGTCAGCTCAATGGTGTTGGCAGCAAATATGTCATAACCACGTTATGACAGAGAAGCTGAGGCATCAGTTGATGTTCCTCAAATCAGTGTGTCTCAGGTTGCCTTGGAATTCGAACCCAGGAATGCCAACTCTCCTCCCCTGCCCTCCCCCCACACTCACATAGTGGCACACGCTTCTGTTCTCTTTGTTACCATGCCATCGCCTTCTTGTCCTAAATGCCATTAACTTTGAGACCACCTGTTGCTCGTCAGACTTGTTAAACAACCAGCGCCTTCCTGCGATGACCCTTCTTGTCCACAATGCTGGCAACTGTTACAAATGCAACAAGCACGTTTTGCGCTTACAAAAACACATCGCAAAAAACAAAAAAAAAGCGGTGGGAGAATTTGCCCTAAATGTGTCTTGGGAGGTGGCGTGGGCTCAGATTACACAACAACTGAACAGGTGGGGTGCGTGTGTTGACGATGCTAATTGGATTTGCAGACAGCTTCTAAAGCGAGGGAGGGCGGATTTAGGGGAGGGGATCTCGTGGAGGATGCATAGGGATCCAAACCATACGATCAGCTTAACCTGTGTATATATGGGCAGTCACTAGGCGGGTGACAACTGGACGCCCAGGAAATTGCTTAGGATGTTTTAGCGGAATAACACAAGAGAAGTGTTCCCTTCCTGGGCCAGATGGAAAATGCTAGCCTGACTCGTCAATAAAAATACCAATATTGGCTTTTAAGATGCACAGAGGTTTGATTATCCACAATGCTCATTTATTGCAACAAATGGAGCAGAGGAGCACAGTCATACATGCCAACATGCCCCATTTCATTCGGGAGATGCAAGTCCAGTCCTTGTTTGAACTCTGCATTATAGTCCTGTAGTTGCCCAAACTTGAAGCTAGGACTGGATTAGCAACTGGCAAAAGAAATAGGGCATGTATGCCTGGGAGTGCACAGTCTAATCTGACCAGAAAGTGTGGAGGAACGCTTCGGAAGCATATCCTGCTTTGCAGCTTACACATTATGTTCTGTTACTGTGATTTATACTGTGCACTGCCGCCATTTGCATATTCTCCAGGTACTGTGGCGCATCTTAAAGCGTGTACACTGTGAGAAGAGAGGGAAAATGAAAGATAGCTTGGCTGCTGTGTTGATGCGTTTGAAAGTACACATATACGGTGTGCAGGTCCGTTTCATCAGAGCACTCTTGTTTCCCATGGCCATGCATAAGAAGGCCACCCAGTCCTGCTTTTTAACTTGAATTCTGGGACTTGCAGTTATAGAGGAGCAAGTGGGCACATTTTCCCCTAACTCCCGCCCCCTTACCACCGTCATATTGGAACAGTAGGAGAAGGGCCCAATGTGAGACTCCATGTGTTATGCCTATACCACATTGAGTGTACGAGAGACGATATGCAAGCCGTATTGAATGTACTCTCACACCAAAGTGTGGAAGGATGCCGTATGGAAGGATGTCAGCACGCACCATTGGACATCATGGAGCGCTGAGTGAAATGTGACGGGGGCAGAGTGATGTCATGAAGAAGCTATACGAGGACTTACTGAAATGATATGAAAATGCTTAAGAGTGACAATGTAACTGAAGCGATAAGAGAAACATGTACGAAATGATAAAGTAATCATGAATGCAAAAGAAAATAAGTGTAAATATGCAGTAACGCAGTAGAAAAGATACTTAGAAGCTTGCTATAGAGGAATATATAACGTGGCAACGACAGACGTAGTTGGAAAATGGACGTTGGCTTGTGTAAATATTCAATTCAACTACCTCAGAAACAGATCAGGGTTGCAGGGTCTGGAGACGCTGGAAGAACAGCTTTGTGTGCAAAACAAAGAGGAGTCTATGTTGGCTTGGGATCAAGGATGCTATGTTTAAAGAAAAGCTGCAAAGCATGAAGGCAGGCAGACGGATAAGCCATGGACGAGACATTTTTCTCTTAGATTAAAGAAGAAGAAAACATCTGCAAGAGCCGAGTATTGGACAATTAAAAGTGTATAAAGTCTATAAAAGGTAGAGTGAGCAAGTCTGTAGGGGCTAAGAGGCTCAATGATACCCAGTGTAATTAAATCAAATAACAGTAAATAAGAAGGGAAACTTTGGCTAATGGCCGGACTGATGAGAGATGATGGACTAATTGGGAAACTGGGGAGTAATCTGATGTGATTCAAGCACCTGGATTTCGGTTTCCTTACATGCTGCTAGCCAAAAGTCCAAGGTTGGTGAGAATGCCAACCAATCAGTGTGTCTATGGGCATCCTGCTATACAATGTTGCATAGATCAATCCATTGCCATTTTGTTAGCTATAATCAGTATTATAAGTATTTAGAGGTAGCTTGAGGTGTGTTTTACAGATAAGAGACAGCCAATGGAAGTACTAACCTATATACATTCTATAAGTAGATATGTTCCCCTAACCAATCCCTCCCGCTAATACGTTGTATGGTTTTCCATGAATGATGACATCATAGATGATGCATATTGTGGTATAAGACCTCTGTGTAATCAAGTTTGTCTGTGAGTGTGAAAGTATCCGTCTGATGTCTGCCAGTTGACCTTGCTTTATTAAATTGAGAGTAAAGTTGTACTTTGTCAAATTCTTTGAGTCTGTCTGGTTTTTTGTTCTGAGATATTTACAGGTAATTCCATCTAGCACTAGACGTTTCAAGGTGCTAGAGCACATGTTGGTAGAAGTACGGATGGTTCTGATCTAATTGACCTAAGCCCAGATCCAGGTCTTCAGATTTTTGACTGCTCATGCCATTAGCCAGAAGACAGCAGAGCTTCCGGTGGAGATCGGGAGGCAACAATACACGTGTAAAAGGATTTGGTTCGCAGGTCTTCCTGTAAGTGATTTCAGCCCTGCACTCCACCTAAGTCAATGCCTAGCGTGTGAAGCACAGCAGGAACCCTTAATTATTTATTTATGTCTATAAGTTCTTTTATTTCTGAATGATGTACCCTTATATCACGCCCCTCTCTTTGAATCCCCCCGGTCTCACTGAACCAGGAAGCAGGCTGTTTTGCAAAGTTAAAAGATTTATTTTATGGATTTGAACTTTATATATATATATATCACTATTTATTATTCATACAATTATTACCAATGGATGATGTCACAACAATCTCTTTAATCAGAAGGAGTATGGATAGGAAATATAATGCAGCATAAAATAATACTTTGTGTGATTTCAGTCAAATGCAATGTCACTCTTTCTCCCTGCACACTACTCAATCCCCCCAATATGCAAGATAAAGATATGGAAGGAGAGGAAAAAGGTTTCAGGAATACAGAATTCAACAAATACAGCTCAATCACAATTTCTCCCAGCAAGCATAGAGAGAGAAACAGGAATTATTGCAAACAGGTCAAATGCTTTTGAATGTGGCTTTGAATTAATGGTTAAAAACACTGAAAAATGAATTTAATTCACTAAATTGAATTCAAACTAGTGGGAGCCGCTCTGTATAGTTTCAGGTAAACACTAGCAATGATGGTTGAATAACTAGCAGGTTGAAAACTGAATTCTGAGGTTGGATGAAAAGAACAGCTGTTTTACACGTGATGAAATTGAGCCAAACAAAACATTTGCGGCAAACTTTTCCGTGGTCGTGAAACGTGATTGCGGAATAACTAGAAGGAGTTGGAATGAGGTTTTGGATTTGTTGGAAAGGTGAGGATGTTAGCTTCAATTTGACACTCAAATGTTGTTTCTAGCATGCAGGGTACGGAAGTTATGAAGGTTTTAGTAGAGGCTGTTTTTTCTCAGAAAGTCACCATTTTTAATGAAAGATGTGCTTTTTTAAAATTACAAACAAGTTTCTGATACTAGAGAGTCTATGAAGACACAAGATACCCAACGGTACAGCCACCAGATCAGTGACACCTCTGTCTGGCTTTTGCCCGCCGAGACACTTGTCTTTCTTCAGCAAATATATTAGCACAAAGATGATATTATCACTACCATTACCAAAGGACTCTACGAATGAGAGAAAGATTCAGGAAAGACAAAAGATTTTCTACAATGCAGTTCTGGATATGATAGAATGGGTTTGGATAGGATTACTTAAGGATAAGATACTTGCTAGTGACAATTCTATGCTATAGATACTCACTACTACTGTTTGGAATGGGCCCGTCAGGGATCTGGTCAAAGATTTCTGGACTGGAATTCTGCTAGCCCACTGGACAGGATTCAGGGCGCACGGGTTCTGCACTCAGAACGGCACTCTGGACACTGCACGGCACTCTGGACTGGATCTGATGTGTTGGTTCTGAGTTGCAGCTATCTGGTTACAGCTCGGCTCTACTGGTTTGGATATCTGGATTCTAGCAAGAGTTCTTAGCGAAAAAGCAGAAACAGCACAGCCAGGCTGTTCTTTTTGTGCCCCTTGGAGATCTGCGGTAAAATCTGGTTTCAGGATTTTAAAAGGCCAAGCTGAGAAGGGTTCAGCTTTGGAATTGGGCCTTTCTGCTTTCAAAAGTTCTGGAGTCTTGGATATGGGTTTCTCCTGCAGAGTGCTTCGCCAGCAATCAGTTGATGGGTGAATCGGTGTCCCTTTAGGTCCTACGCTGTCTCTATTTATGTATTTCCCAAAGGGGTGGGTAGGCTGAATTATACTAGGCACACCCTCTAGGAATCCTATTGGTTAGGGTCTGGCCTCTCCCCTGATTTGAGAAGGAAATCTGGTGCCATGATGATGCTGTATTTTACAATCCAGGGAGACCCTCCCCTTTGTTTCTGGACAGTAAATCTAGTCTTCATATAAGGCATATTCACAATATTACCAACTTGCTAGCAATAACATATTTACATCACAGATTTAGTGGAGCAATTATCCGTCAGAGTTCCATCTCGATGAGAGCTTCGGTTCAGATTTGACAGTGTTTCGCGCTTTTGGTTGGGTACCCAATGTCCATATTTTTCTACATATATGCGCATGACATCTGGGCATAATCCTGTGAAGTTTCATATTTCTAGCATCATCACAACTGCTACATCACCACAATCTCTGTAGTCATGTCTCTGAACATAGCACAGAGTTCTGAGTAGTTTCAAAAGTTGACCGGAATTTTCATGTTAACAACCCTATATTTTACAGATTTTTACAATTTTGCAAAGTTCTCTGTGAGTCTTTTTCAAAAAGATACTTTTTGTGGTTTACAGATACACATATATGTCTGTCCTACCCCTAAAGTTTTGCTGGACCAAGAGTGATCCAGGTCTCTCTTCCTGCTGGCAGCGGTTTCTGTTGACACTTGAATTTGCATACCCTTTCAGTCCAGGAAGTCTATTGTCTCTCATTCAGCAGCAGAGCAAATCTCCTCCCCTCTCCATTAACATCCAATAGAGTTCTTGGCTTTGCTGAGAAGAAGTAGAGTTGCCTTTGTTGGAGCAAACTGTGGAATGTGCTTTGAAGTCCTCTGGCTTTTATTATTTCACTTTAAAACCCAACTTGTTTAAATTTGTCTTTGATAAAATAAACTTACATTTAAAAATAGGCAAACAGATCTCTAATTCCAGTCTTTTTAAAACATAGAGATTAAATAGCGGCAACCTATATTGCTTTAGATGGCAAGTCACTTCTTTTCAACAGTTTGATTTTAATGCACAAGTTTTAAACTGCCAGTGTAATTAAATGCCAGCTTTGACACAGGTGGCCAGCGGTACTGCGCCCATATTCTGACAGATTTCCATAAACAAGCACACTTTTTAATGTGGATATTCTCTGATAGATTTTGCTTTTTCTGACATAGTGCGCTTATGTGGATTCCTTAAATAAGGTGATGGTTAACACCCATCAAGGATGTTGGATCTTTTCTGATGTTTGGGAACCATGATTTCACAATTTCAACAGCCAAGGAAAAACGGATTTAAGAGCACTTTTGGTTTTCCTGGCAATGAAGCACTGCCTTTCAGTAGTTTCATTTTACTCTGTGGGCAGCCCAATGACAGGTTTTGGCAGTGTGGCCTCCTGTTCTACCACCGACACAGGCAAAGTAGATTGGCATCCCATTCTGTTGGTTTTGGTGAAAGCAACGCACAGTGATGTTGCAGGGCAGAGCCTAGTGCGTCAATGCATCCCATGCCCACTTGACAAAATTCCTGTCTGGTCACCGCAGGTGCCCCATGGACGGAGGGCGAACTGGTCAGTTGAGGGAGAGTCGATGTTGAGCTGAGCCACTTGAAAGTGGCAAAAATAGGGAGAGGGACTTTGTTGTAAATAATATATATGTATAAAAGTAACGTAACAGGGTTTTGGGGATTATTAAGAAGAGAAGTAGTTACCTTGATTCCCGGTTCCAAGGGAATGGAAGGGTACACACTAAAAAGGCTCCAAATAGGGTGTTTAGGATTCCTGAGGCAAAGCCAAAAAGAAGAGTGCGTATCAAGCTCCAAAATGGGGCAACTATTAGATGAGATAGATTTATTAGAGATAGTAAAGGCAGGAGTACGCAGGGGAACATTTATTAAAGTGCACATGTGTGGGATTATAAAATACGTCAGTCCAAAGCTTTTGTTGTGTTTAAACTAGTATATATGAAACAATAGTAAAAAATGAAGGGGATTTTTTGTATGCTTTGATCAAGAGATTGACATCAATCAGAAGGATAAAAATCAAGGAAACTAATAACTATGTAAAGAAGAGACTCTTAAAATATCAATGGTAGAACAACAAGATATTAAAATTGATAGAAAGTGTAAACGAAGGACCAAAACAGAACATTGAGTGTGTAGAGTTTTAAAAAAGGATACCATTTTGATTTTCAGGTTATTATGCGGCAATTGGTGGTACCTGCTCAAATTGATCAGTGTGGTATATTTGATAACTTCAAGAGAAGAATAAAAACAATTAAAAAACATTGGGCAACTATAGACAGTTGAAATCGACTTGTCATTATGGGAGACACACCTCTTCTACATTTATGCTGGGCATTGCCAAGATACACAGCTAAGATAATGAAATATCTTTCGGATTGGGTCAGAAGCACCACTAATAAGACGCTCATGCCATGGCCTCAGCAGGGTTTGTTTTGAGCCCCCTGCTTACAACAGTGAGGACAATGCAGAAGAGAGCAAAAGCAGAGAATGCAAATATATCTCGACATGCGATCAAAGTAAACAGCGTGATGAGAGAAAGGACAGACAAGAAAGACAGATGGAAATAGAGGTAGAAACAAAGAAGCAGAAAAAAATAAAGGACAAACCTAAGTTAATAACAATTGTTCCGAACAAATGTATGCAAGGACAGATATTACTCAAACTGGATGATAAGGGCATTGATGGGGTTCGAGGAAGAGAAGAGCCAAAAAAGAAAGAAAAGGAAGAAGAGAGCATATGAAGAAGAGAAAGAGAATGCAGGAGTAGGGAGAAGATATGAGGCAAGGAAAGACTAGAAAAGATGAGAGGAGGTAGAAGCACAAAGGAGGCAAGGGGAAGATGAACCAAGGTAGATGAGGAGAAGGGAAGAAGAAATTAACATAATTAGGGGACTAAAAAATGATGGGATAGATTATCTATGCCATAGAAGCATAGTGCCGATCATAGCACAAGAACGACTTGAGGAAGACAGAGGGTCACAACAGCCCTGCAGAGAGCTGCAAGGGGTACCAAGTATACCTGTCATGGCCACTGGACAAGGGGCCAGTCCTTCCTCACCCCCAGGGTCCAAATGGACCCAGTCCTGGTGCCTCTGGCACCAGGCTCAAGAAAAATGTGCCTTGCACACTCTGTGCCTAAGGCACGTGCTGCAGGGCCGGGCGTGGCCATAGAACATCACTGGAAGGCACATGTAAGAGTCCCTGGGAGGGGCAAGGTGGAGCCACTAGGTGGAGCTAAAGGGAGGGGCCAAGTCCAGCCTATATAAGGCCAACCCATCCACGTGACCTCGCTTCGCGTTAGTCTGCTTTCTGCAGCGTAACGCTTACCGCTGTCCTTCCTGTGCATCCACTTGATTCCAGCTGCTCCATCGCTGAAGACATCTTACCTGATTCCAGCTACCCCATTGTTGAAGGTGCCTCTTACCTGAATCCAGCTACTCCACCGCTGTAGGCTCATCTCACCAGAATCCAGCTACTCCATCGCTGTAGGCGCCTCTTACCTGAATCCAGCAACTCCACCGCTGAAAGCGCACCTTACCTGCTTCCAGCCGCTCCATCGCTGTGCATGCTTCTTACCTGCATCTCATCACTATCGGAGTCGGAGCCTTCTTCTCACCTGATCCGGGCGTCCAGCTACTCGGAGCTCTGCTTCCTTTCTTCTCCTTCACAGTACCTTCACCCTGCAACCGCAAAGCTGCATTGAACATCAGGACTTCGCTATACACCGCCGGCCTCCTCCTGCAAGGGAGAAAGAACACAACAGGTTAGAAATCATATAGATAACAAACTCTTGGACGCACTGTACTTGAGACTAGAGTTCCATCATTAAGGCCAACTTACCAGCTTCTTTGGGAGCTCCATCATTTCAAGGGAACGCCGGATTCGCTCCACGGCTCCGATCTGCATTTTCACACCTATCAGGAAAAGATAAGACATTGCAAGAATTATTCTTAATGAACAAGATAAAGACATTATAATAAATGAACTAGAATCATAACCAAAAGACTTACCTTCTATGTGGATTGGTCACAGTCGGTCTGGATCAACCCTTCCAAGGACCAGTGAAGCAACTAGGTCCACTCTACGTGCCCCTGATACAAGAAGCAGGACGGATGACTCAACATTACAACACAACAAGTTAGCTTGTATGGGAAAAGGCTTGCACACTTCATTCTGGCACGAGAGGGTAGAGGGAAATCATGACACCACCACGCCATTCTCATTGCCTCTCACCTTCTCTCAGGAGCAATACCAGCATCCAGAACAGCTGGCTTGGCAGCAACAGGAAAGGGAGGCGATCCAGGGGAGCCGAGTTGAGGAAGGGCTCCAACCGTGCCCAACGTCCCCGCAGAGACCAGGTGAGCATAACAATACCATCATGGGCTGATGTGCAAGATACAGAAGACATATATAAAGGACTCTGGGGTTTAAATAGGCAAATGAGGAATAAAGAAGGGCGTAAAACCCAAAGAAACATAGGATTATCTCTTTCGAGGGAAATGGGAGTTAGGTCAGATGATGTCATACCAGACGAGCATAGAACACTCTCTTTAAGCAGACTAGATCTTGATGATGCAGAAAAGGATAACAGTCATACAAGCTGGGGCATAATGTCGTCAGACAAAGAAAGGGAAGAAAATGAGAAAGCGCAAAGGGAGGGCGAATGCAGATTTTAAAAAGAATGGAGTGTAGAAAAAGGGGTAAAATGGAAAGATTTAGAGGACCCCAAAGAGAGACCAGACACACCAGGGACACCAGAATCAATATCATATACTGAGAGACCACAAGCATGATCGCGCAGCGCAGAGGATGTATCCCCATCTTATGTAACCAGATTAAGAGCATTACCAGGATGGAGACAAATGGGCGAGACTAGCCCGCCTAGAAGACGAAAAGTGTAGGCAGGTATGATTATGGTCTAGGATTTTCACAATTCCCATTATTAAAAAAAGGGGGAGGCCGACCACAATATATACTGTGGCCACAAATGGCAAAGACAATTTAAGATGTAAATTACTGAGTCTAAGTTCCGGTGCGGGAAAATTGATTTATGAGCTAGAAAAAAATGACATTAGTTATTTATGAGATGAAAGGCTTGCTAGCAGCAATCATTGGCAAGAGAGCTGACAACATTTTGAAACAAGCACAATATGCAGGTGTGACTGCACAAAACAGTACACACAATAAAATAATTGCAGAACCGATGTATGGCAGGCGCTGAGAGTACAATACCCCGGCACATCAGATGTGGGTGCGATTATGACCAATAAAATGGGGGAGGATGAAGACCCTTTTGCTTATATTCAAACACGCTGGCACCTTGAGATCAGTGAACCTTGGGATAAAACGGTAGCATTATTTTACCACATTGTGTCAGGGACTGCCCGAGCCAGTGCAACAGCAACTGAAGATACAGGTGGGAATGGAAGCATAAGAATGGCCTGAAATACAATTGATGATCGTCCATCACTGCAGATTGATGCAGGAGAAGAATAAGAAGAAAGCAGAGAGTAGAAAGCAGGAGGAAGCGAAGTTAATTCAGAAGAGGTTTTTACCGATAGTCATAGAGAGAGCAGTGTTGACAAGTAATGAAGGTGGGGTGACGCAGGAGATGCAATCAGTGCAGCAAAACAATGTAGTGTATCCCACAGATCAGAGTGGGTAAAGGTTTTGGCCAACGGGAAGAGGAAAAGGGCTTAGAGGAGGACGAGGTGGATTTCAAAACCCTCAGGGGAGAGGAGGATTTAATGGAGGACAAAAGCAACAATGCCGGAATTGCAGAAGAATAGGACACACAGCCAGAACATGTAGAAGCAGAGGAGGCATGCAGCAAAAATGGCAGGCTCCAAGAGGTGGGATGGGATGGGCTATGCTACGCAATAAAATACAGAACCACTGAATATTATGCCCAAGATCAGACACAGGTTCAGACATATGTGCTGCAACCACAGCAAATACAGCAAGCAGCATTACAAATACAATCGCCACAAGGGCAATCACAGCAAGTACCCATGAAAGCACAACAGGTACAAACGTAGCAAGCACAGACACAGCAGGCTATGGTGCCACAATGGAATATGACAACAGGAGTCCAGCAAACACCTGCACCCAAATAAGGGAGTGTGACTATGGTAGGAGGAAATCCTTTCAAAGGTACAGGGATGCATTTATATCCACAATAGGACAGCCCACAGAGTGACCTGATGTGTTCAGTACTATCAGTGACACCAGACCCCTAAAGAGGAACCAAGGGTCAAAGAGACGATAAGAGACAAGACATTTTCATTTCTTGTGGACACTGGAGCAACTTGTTGCTGTGTCCGTGAGGGAAAATATCCAATGTCAGGTTGTCAGGTATTGCAATGAATGTGCAGGGATTCTCTGGGGCGATGATTTTAGTTCCTTTTACAGACAAATTACCAATCTATGTAGGAGAACACGACACTTTTTCCCCATCTAAGTATTTGGCGGGTCCTCAGGAGGTTCCTACGTATTAGTTTTGGTATTATACTTGCTTTTGCTCGAGTGTTGGTTTGTTCTCTGATTCCAACAATAAATAATCTTAAAAATAGGAGCTAAACGTTAGAATGTCGAAAAGAATGTATACATAAATGTCTAGCTAATCATAATTGACAAAACCCTGGTTATTGCGAACAGCATGGAATTGTGTGGCAACACCAATGTACAGATAAAATAAAATACCTCTTTCATTCAGGAAATTACCAAACTTGAAAACGAACGTTCAACAATGAACACTACAGCCAAACTTGACCCGACAAAACAGACCTATCAGGATTTAAGGTAATACAAATTACCTTAACAAAACTTTTATACGTATAGAAGCTTAATAAAAGCTTATTCAGGTCTGTAAGAGGATTGTCAAATCGACTATATGTTCTTTCTAAAAATCTTTCCAAATGTAAATTTAACAAGAGTGTACTCTGCTAATAGACCACAATTTTGTTCATTTACCAGCAGATCCACTAAATTAAGTGGTTGGATTCTTTCCAGCAAATAGGAAGCAAAAAAATGTTTATTGTTGGAATCAGAGAACAAATCAAAACTCAAGCAAAAGCAAGTGTAATACCAAAACTAATACGTGGGAACCGCCAAATACTTAGACGGGGAAATACGTGTCGAGGACCCTTGAATTCAAACGAACAAGCTATCATCTAACAACCCAATGCAAAAAAACATTATTTCACAAACCAATTGAATAACAAGAAAAATGACTCAGTGATTGTTTTGCGAATGAAGGTCACCCTACAGATGAAAGCGGCAAAAAAAAAAAACTTTGTAACATAACGGAAATCACATCAATTTAATTAAGTAAAGAACAGCAAAAATAGTAAAACTAATTTTTCATTTCTACAAATAATAAAGGCGCAAATTCAAACATCACGGTAATTGTCTCTCTTTTTGCATTTATTCCTAACCCTGGTCAGCCTGAGGGTAAACTGTAGTTTGAATTTTTCTAGCTGCCATCTCCAAAGGTCATCAACAACGCAGAACTAAATATCCATTACCCATTTTTTCAACTAACCACTGCAACACAAGGGTGCCAGTAGCTGCAGCAAGGCTGAAAAACTCTTTTTGAAAACTTTATATAGGAGAACACCACATGTCTATGTCATTGTTATATTCTAGGCAAACACCAGTTAACATATTAGGGTGTGACTTTATGACACACCTTAACATGATGAGATCTTTAACCGATGAAGGAATAGTGTGTTTCACTCATGGGATACATTATATGAATGTGTGAGAGTTTATATTTGCCTTTACAGACCAGAAAGCATTACGAGGGGTCTCTTTGGACTCAGAAGTATTTTTGTGTGGAGTTACTGTTTTAATATCGTAGCTGCCCAGATTGATAGACAAACTATTAAGAATAATTGATGAGTTTTTGTTCAGACCAGAAATCGCTATGAATGATGAAGAAGGGCAGATTATCACCTGGAGTTAGAATCAGCAGTTGTTAGAGAGGAATGGGTGGTTCTTCATGGGACAGATGATGAGGGAAGAGGATGGATTACAGTGATAGACCTAAGTAAAGGATACAGGCTGACAGATTTGACAGATAAGGAGCTTCTTAAGAATTAGTACTCAGATGATGAATTAGTATTTTTCATAAGTCTCACTATTGGATAAAATAAGAGGATAGAGAAATACTGCAGAGAATGGCATTGATAAAAATGATACCATTATATTTCCAGGAAGATTTAGAGAAAGCGGCAAAGATTTTATGGACCACAAGTCCATATGATGTGGGTGTATTGAAAGGAGTAGGAACAGTTAAAATCAAGCTTAAACCAGGAGCACTTTTGCCATGTGCAAAGCAATATCCCATATCCCATGTCCATAGAGGCAGATGAAGGTACATTCGAGATCATTTCTGCCTTAATGAAGAAAGAAATATTGGTACCATCCAATTCGCCATGTAACACAACTGTGTACCCGGTGAGAAAATCGATGGGGCGGGGGGCTTGTGGAGATGTATTCAGGACCGCCCCCCTATAAACAATATAGTCGAAGCTGAGTTTCCTTTAGTTTCAAGTCCCACAACAATAAAATGCAACATTCCATCTAAGGCCAAATAAGTTACAGTCATAGATTTGAAGAATGCATTCTTTTTTTATTCCCCTCCATGAAGACTCACAGGATTGGACTTACTTTTTGTTTAGAACGATCCACCTGAAACATACTCAATTACTCTAAGGGTCCTGTGATTCTCCTTCAGTCTTGAATAGAGTCCTCCAAATAGACTTAGGCAATGCTCAGCTCGAAAGTGCAATAGTTCAATATGTGCATGATGTTTTGGTGTGCAGTGAGACAGAAGAAATATGTAGAGATGATTCAATTAAGCTTATGACTTTCCTCTCAAAGAAAGGATATGAAGTGGACAAAGAGAAGCAACAATATTGTCAGGA
Source organism: Ambystoma mexicanum (assembly GCF_040938575.1). NCBI lineage: Eukaryota > Metazoa > Chordata > Amphibia > Caudata > Ambystomatidae > Ambystoma > Ambystoma mexicanum. The sequence goes on along the minus strand of NC_090940.1, from coordinate 239,705,129 downwards.
AGAGGTCTTGTATATAGAACAGTTGATTTCTCATGATTGAAGGAAAGTGATGCCTGAAAGAGCAGAAGTAATTATGAAGACCTCAGAACCTAAAATAGTGAGGTAAACACCAATTATTAGGCCTATGTAATTATTGCAGGGCCTGGGTTTTCGGTTACAGTACATATATTTGACCACTTTTAAAAGGGCTTAAAGAAGCACAGGAGGACAAGAGTAAAATAATATGGACAAATGGGATGACTGAAGAATTTGAAGAATTAAAAAGGTCGATCAGTACATCCCCTGTGTTGGGAATTCCAGATTATCAAGAAGAATTGTATTTATGTTACATTCAAATGGAGAAGTCATGACAGCAGTCCTTACACAGAAAAAACATTAAGAATGGACACAAACCATCAGCCTATTATAGTGCGATGTTAGATCAAGTAATGAAAGGACATTACCCCTGTGCATAGTGTTTAGCTGCTTCTGCATTCGCGATTGAAAAAGATTCAAGTACAACAATGGGGTGTTCAGTAACATTATTTGTTGCGCATGCATATCTTGCAATTTTGTAGAAACTCAAAAGTACATTAACCACACAAAGAGCATCAGGATCCATGGTAATTATATTGAATCCTGCAATTAAATGTATCAGATGCAAGACAGTGAATCCAGCAACATTTATAGCTGAACCAGTAGGAGAGGAGTGGGGGCGGGATCGGTGGGAGTAGGTGAGTTGTTTTAATTGATGGTTCTTCAAAAATTGATAAACGACCGGTGAAAGGCATACTGGATCAGCGGTAGTAAAGCTGAACCGAGAAGGTGAATTTGAAGCAGTGACATGCAAGAGATTGCCTTTGTCTGGGACAGCAAAACCTGCAGAATTAGTGGCGCTTATCGCTGTGCTTCAGAAATTCAAAGATGAGGAAGTGACGGTGTACTCTGACTCCACTTATGTGACGTCAACTGTACACACAGGTCAGTCATGCTCAAAAATGAGGGGCTTCCTCCACGGAGACGGCACTCCAGTGCAACATGCAGCTCTATTGGATACACTTTTTGAAGTATTAGCACTTCCATTGACTTTAGCAGTCGTAAAATGCACAGTGCATTCTAAAAGGACATATTTAATTTCTCGTAGAAAACAAAGCCGCAGATTTAAAAGCCAAAAAGCAGCCTATTTTCCAACCATTTCTAATTTTGAAAGTGTTAAAGAAACGACAGGACAATATATGTTGGTAAAGGAGGGCTTTAACCGGCTGTCTATTGTCCAGTTAATTGAGATACAAGGGAAAGCACCACAAGAGAAGGAATTGTGGAGGAAGTGGGGGTGTTCTTTATCCTCCACTTAGGCAATTGGGAGACAGGATAGCAATGGAAAACCTGTTATGCCTCTAGGATTATTGAGGGTAGCGCTGGAGCAGCAGCTCCACTACCCTGTTCATGTGACTCGAGAGAGTCTAGCTGCTACAATAGCAGAAGAGCGTTTTTTGCCATATTTTTGTTAAGAGTATGTGGCACAGTTTATTGTAAGTTGCATTGTGTGCCAGAGATTGACTGCTGGGTACATTTTGCGAACAGTGAGAGGAGCAATTCCTAGACCCAATGGCCCATTTCAGCACCTACATATATACTATGTAGATATGCTGCAGACATGCCATGGTTACAGATATATGCTGGTCATGGAATGTCCTTTTTCTAGATGGATAAAGGCCAATTTATGCAAGCACCCTGATGCCACTTGTGCTGCAAAGTTCGTTGTGTATGAAGTATTCCAAAGATGGAGTGTGTTTGAGATTTTGCAGTCTGACAATGGACCACATTTTGCAAATGAGTTGTTCAAACAAACAGTTATTTTATTAGGCATTAAGCATACGTTTTCCCCCGCTTATCACCCAGAGGTGAATGGTGAAGGTGAACAATTAAATAGATAACTGAAGGAAAGGATTACAAAGATCAAGATGACTCTAAAGAAGGGATGGCTACATTGCCTACCGCTCGATGCCCTAAGAAACCAGCCTGGCTCAGAGCAACATGTAATTCCTCATGAGTTGGTGACTGAACACTGCCTAAGGACCCCCCCTTGCTCCTCCAACTAGGTTAAAAACTGAGGCTCATAATGTAGAGGAGACAATAAGTGATGAGATGCAAGATTACCTAACAACAATGACTGCAAGTGTTTCTTTCCTGTCTTAACAGGTCAAGAATGGAAGCAAGGGGTCAAAGAGAAGTGACAAAGGCGATCGACCCATTGAAGCAGAGGATCTGTTAAAACAACCAATTTTATACCCAGGAGACCAGGGGCTGGTATGAAAGTTTGCACATACTTGGAGTACTCCCCGCTTTGAAGGTCCATACAAGGTCGAATAAGTCACACCCGCAGTAGCCTAACTTCATTTACATGACAACAAGCCATATAAAGGTGAAACCCCAACCTGTCCTGTAACTACCCACAGTGAAGCAAGAGAAGAAGTTCCACATATGCAGACTTGTTCTATGGCCAAGAGTAAGGACAAGGAAAGAGAAGAACACAGCAGCACCCTAGACTAAAGGCGATATCTTTTAAACATTTGACAAGAAGTAAACAGACTTGCAGGTAGCTGGAACTTTTTAGGTAGGCTCAAGAGACAATGGGCCTCATTACGAGGTTGGAGGTAGCCATGCCGTTTATACCAGCATGGCTACCCCCAAACTAAAGTCTGGGTCCCGCAAAAGGGGAATTACTTGGCCATTCCGAACTTGGTGGGCCCGGTAATTCCCCTTGCGCGGGACCTGGAGCCGGTACGTCCCCAATCACATTTGAGCCCCCATAGGGCTCAGTGGGAATGGGGAGGATGGTAGCAGCAGTAATGTTCATAACGGTACCGTTACTACCATCCTGTTCAGCTCGCGGGTGCCACCCTGCACGCCTGGTCTGACCAGGCGTGCAGAGCGGCACCTGTGACCAGAACTCTTAATATGGCGGCATTGTAACAATGGCGTTGGTAGCACTACCCACGCCATTGTTGCCTTACTGCCACCATCGCAATGAGGCCCAATGTATTGAAGTAACGGTGCTGAACGAAGAAAAGCACACTTCATCTTTATGTTACCTATTGCAATAACATTACACACATTCTTGTATGCTGTTTTTACCTACATATTACAGTCTTATCCAGCTCTAATAAGAAGATATGTCAACGTCATAACATTTCTTGGAAATCCTAAGAACAATAATATTATTTTTAGAATAGTTATTGCAATCATCTTGCAGTTCTTGACATAAAGGTGCCATTCATAGAGACACATTGAGTTGCATATTAAAGGTTTGAGCATAAATGAGGAGGTTGCAGAATATAGGAGGCTCATTGCCATCAAGAAGATCGATGAGTTTCCAAGGAATAATAATTCTGGTGTCATTCTGCATCATGATATGTGTTTTCCTCCTGATTATTGTGACATGTAGATATGTTATAAGAAACAATACAAAAAAGGTGGGTGTTGATGAAAGTTACTGTTGCCCCTGATGAAAACATGAACAGCATTTCTTTATAATTTTACTAGGAATTTATTTATATTTAAAAAAGGTATGTTTGTGAAGATCATGAAGTTATAAATACATATATTGATAATTCATCTCATTTAAAGAATAACCTATGGTATCAGCACATGAAAAGGGTGGGAAGAAGAACGTCAGATGAAAGCAGCTATGTGTGTTCCCTTATTCCTTATGCTTTGGAAACCTCTAAATTACTCATAGCAACAGAAGTATTAGTGAAAAGGGAACATTGCCTGACATACCTTGCACTTTTACCTGAACAGGGGACAGTTCCAAGGCAGAACAGCATCCATAGTGTGGATGAATAAAGTGACAACTCAAAGAGAACACAATGATGTATAGGACATAAAGTCAAGAGAAAAGCCAGAAACAACGCATCAAATAATAAAATATGAACAGCCTGCAATAAATGGAGCAGGAATCAAGATTGAAGAACATAAGATGTTACAATGCAAGGATAAGAATCAGAAGGAAATACTAGAGTGCTGGGAAAGAGGTCAACTACAAACTAAAGAAACAGTGCTTACTCGCGAAGGGTAGGCTAAAGGATTGGTTGTGTGCAAAGCAACAGTATTAACCGGACAATGGGAATTCATTGTGGCAAATGCAGAAAAGGAATGCAAAACCCAATGGCCTAAGATTGTTTATAAGGGAGGACCGTTGCAGATACTATCTCTGAAGAATGTGTCTTTATGCTTCGGAAATAATGGCACAGTGAAAGTTGGACAAAATCACAAGTGTGGCCCAGTTGTGGGTGTGCCAGGCTTGAAGGAAGGAACAGCAGTCCTGATGGACCATTATTGGCCCTGTGGATCAAGTACATGTATGACGTTACCACCAAAATGGGGAGGAGTTTCTTCATTGATGCCGATAAGCATACCAGCCTTAGTAGTACCACAAAGTGACTTGCCGATTACAGACTTACACATTTGAGGAAAAAACAGGTCATTAAGGAGAGCAATACATTGTAACAAAACCTTTGAAATTCAAGGAAAAAAACTGTAGTTGCATGGATGTTAATGTGAGAACTTAACACATCAAAACCCCTGAAATGTATCTAAAAGGCACCTTAACTTTGCACCCCCTTTTGTACAGCCTATGACCACATCAATGACATCAAACATCACATCACTACTTACTTTACAACAGTAACTGGTATTAAGCATGGCCTTCAGCCGTGGCCAAATATATTTTAACACATGAATGGGTACTAGTCATGGCCTTCAGTTATGGCCAGCGGTCACAACCTTCACCTATGTGCATTGAACATTTTAAAACACTAACAGGCTATCAACCATAACAGTGGATACAGCTTTCAACCGTGTAAATGGGCACTAGCCCTGGCCTTTGACCTTGAGCAGTTTGTACATCGTTTGGCCATGTCCACTGTATATTTTAAAATAATAAAATGCAATAAGTGATGGCCTTCGGCTGTGCCCACTGTGAATTATGCAACACTAACTAGCCACTAGCTATGGCCTTTGGCTGTGCCCACTGTACAAAATGTACACTAACCAGCCACAAGCCATGGTCTTCAACACAATACTAGCCAGTGTCCATAGCCTTTCGCTGTGCCGACTGTATATTCTAACATATTAATGGGCACTAGCTATAGCCTTTAGCAATGGCCATTGACTACAGCTTTCAATGTTACCCACTGTATATTCAATGATATTTTTGAACACTAACCGACCACTACCTATGGCCTTTGGTGATGCCAGTGACTCCAGCCTTTGTCATGGCCAAGTCCACGGCCTATGTTAAGGTAATCAAACTTTTCATGAGCTAACTTATAAATGATGTTATGTCTAATTCCATTATTGATGTAATCTGTAATATTCAATGTAATTAGTGTTGTCACCAGTGATGTGAATTGTAGTGTCATCAGTGTTCTCATACAACATGTAATTAGTGATGCCATCAGTGATGTGATCTGTGATGTCATCATTGTGGTCATAGGCTGCGCAACAGGGGGCACAAAGTTAAGGTGGCTTTAGCTGAATTTCAGGGATTTTGTTGCATTACGTTCTCACCTTAACGTCCCTGCAACTAACGTTTTTTCCTTGAATTTGAAAGGTTTTATTACAATGTATTGCTCACCTTAATGTCCCTGCAGGTAAAAAAATGTTCCTTGAATTTAAAGGGTTTTGTTATTCCAGAGACCACTAGCATGGTCTTCAGCCATGCTCAGTGGGCACGGCCACTATATATTTGAAAGCACTTGCAACCCATCGCTCAAAGACATTCATCAATCTCAAACTGATTTTTCGCTGTTTTGACAGTGGTATTGTTATGTATAAAAGATTGCAGGCTTCGCGAATTAACAATGTTTTAGGCAATGCACGGTGACATTAAATTATTTGACAGGGATCGCACACTTTGGTTAAGCAGCACGCTACAAGGCCCTTGCTTTAATGCTGGTCTCTTGGTGACTGTTGTGATACATTGCACAACCTCTACTAACCGCATTTAAGCTGCACGGAAAAGGCTAACAAATGATCAGCTGCAAGAATAACATATGCCCAGGTACTTTTGCCTCCATAGCGAAAATCATAAGCTGGCACCACTGGAGTTCAATTGACCTCCTTAGAAGAAAGTGCGCAAAACAAAATAGCATTGGACTTTTAAAAAAAAGTAATGAACACCAGAAAAATAACCTGAGAGATGGAATCTTCCAATAAATATGCTGGCAAAGTATAAAAGGTGCTCACCTTTTAAATCCAACAACCTGTAGTGAAATATTCCATGGAAAACGAAATCGCAATACAAAACAAGTGCTTCTTGTCTTGTGGGTAATCGTCTGTACTGGGAACATGACAACCCGAGTAAACACCTTTTATCCAAATACTTTAGCAAGCTTGCCAACCTCAAATAAACCCAAGGGGTTGGGTCAGCCCTCTGAAAAAAATGTTACGCTGTCCACCCAGATATGCCCTTTGTGGCTAATCAGGGGAAAATAACTGACCAGTGTCCAGGATTGCTCTCTTACCACATCGTGGGCAAATACTCATGATTTACTTGCCCTCTCATCATTCGTCTTCTCTCCCCCATGTCTGGCTTTCAACAATACTCTGCTTTATTACAGACCCTCCATCTTATAGCGATTTTGCGATCCCGCAAAATGCCGCGAAAACGACCGTTTTGCGCAAAATGCCGCAAAAACGGCCATTTTGTGCAAAAACAGCATCTTTATAAAAAAAAAAAAGTTTTTTTTTTTTACATTTTTTTTAAAGTAATCTGCAAAAATTACCGTTTAAAAAAAAATAATACTCAGGATGCCAGGTTCTCAACTTTTTTTTACACAAGAAATGAAATGCGCTAACACATATCACTTGCGCCCCAAAAAAGTGCAGCCCAATCCACAAGGGACACATGAATGGGCATATTTTATATGCACGCCCATTCAGATGGCTTTTTTCACCTCCTTGATCAAATAAAGTGGTGTTTCTGTCAATTTAAAAGTGCATCCCTCATTTCCAAGCAAGATGCACTTTTAAATGTGCAGAAATTGTAGGCAACCCTACGCGCATGGGATGTGGGGCTGCCACTGCATGACAGGAGCCCTCATTACAACACTGGCGCTAAACCATGGTGCTATTAGCACCATGGTTGCTGCCGGTATTGTAACGAGTCCACCATGGTGAAATGGGGAAGTACCACCCCATTCCAAGGTTGGCGGGGCGGTACTTCCCCATTTCACCATGGCCCTTCCCCATTCCCATTTTTGCCCCATAGGGCATAATGGGAATGGGGAAGGCGGTAATTACGGTACCGCAAATTGCGGTACCGTAATTAGCACCAAGGTCCCTTTGCGGGTCCATTCCTTAACGGCTGGTAAAACCAGCCGTTAAGGTGGGAACCCGCAAAGGGGCCTCGTAATCAGGTGCTAAGGGATTACCGGTACCGGTACCCTTAACGTTACCGGTAATCCCTTAGCGACAGGGTCGTAATGAGGCCCAGGGTCTTTGCTGACCCTGTCATGCATTTCTTTTAAAGGTATGAACCGCTGCTGTCGCTTGCATTTCTCTTCCTCAAACAGGATAAAAATGCATTTTTTGGGTCGCATTTTCCAGCGCAGGCACCTGGAGGGCCTGCCCGTGTGAAAGGCGCTGGGAGCTTGCAGAACACTGTCGGGAGAGCGATTCTATTCAAAGTACTGGCCATTTTGATGACAAAAATCTGTCGAATGTTACAATTTGACCTATTTCATCCAGTACTATTCAATCGATTTTGATAAATACTGAACATGTGTTGCGGGGGTGTCACCTGCTCCCCATGTTCAGTATTTTTGGTCTAGGGTGGTTGCAGAAGTGTTTTCCCCTTTTTCCTCAAAATTGGAGGTGGGGACAGAAAAAAAAAAAATAACAAAAAAGGGACCCGGATCCGACCCGCGTTCGAGGGACGGATCTGACACCGCAGGGTTGCAGGGGAAGCGGCAGCGACCAAGCAGTTAAGTAGGGGAGCGGGAGGGGTGGTGGAGAAAGGTACATTTTGGGTTGTTTGGCTGAGGTGCAAATCAATTTGCAGCGAAATTGACTACAGTCAATTCCGCTGCAAATAATTACACTTCGGTCAAACAACCCAGAACACCATTCAAGGCAGCTGGCCAGCGCACAATTTGCGCACCAGTAGAACAATGTGGTCCAAAAAGGTCACTATGAACAGCCAGCGCTAGTGCCAATTCTTTAAGGATAAAAAGGCAGCGTTCAGCATGAAATGTTTGAGGGTGCCCAGACCAAGAACCCTCAGTAATAGCAAGATGAGTATAACAGTGAACTGCGCCAATTAACAATGAATATAACAACCAGTTGGTTATAATTTTAATTTCATTCCACAGCCTGACACGTGTTTCGAGCAAAGCTCTTTTTCAAAGGCTGTACATCAAATTACAATTTCAAGCCGTTACCATGTGCACCAATTTAAATACACCATAGCATTTGGATAAATACAAACCGGGGGGGGGGGGGGGGAGGGGTGGCAGAAAATACAAGAACATAATTGTATAATACATAACATTGCAAAAATTGTTAAATCAATATAATAAAATGAAATTAGAGTTTGTAAATTAGTTACCGTTTCCAGTAGAGTAAATCCAATTACGGAAGCAATGAAAAAGAATGACAAAATCAACATGAGAGAATGAGTGTGGTACGGTGGCTAAACAACTTTGGATGAATTAGTTGGCTAGATCGCCAATAGTACTCCTAAAGCAATTAATTTTATTTAAGGTAAGATTACCTTAGATCGTTGTCCAAATGAGTAATCTATACAGAACAAAATAAAACCCAAAACCTCACAGTTAGTGCAAAGTTGTGACCAAATACAAGTATGCCACTTTTCAAAAACCTAATACCGATAGTTAGCACTTACCAATACTGCAGATTAGATAAGGAACAGTTCCTGAACTAAACAAAAATAAATTGATTATTTGTAGTCAGCATTCAGTACTAAAACTCAATCACGATATTAATATATTAGACAGCCAAAGTCAATTAAGAGTAGAGGATTTACCTTAATTTAAGTTGCAAGTGCAATGACTAATAAGGTAGCCTGCATCGATCCACGAATACGGGAAATATTGCCCACGAAGAAAAAAACGATTCATCAATGCGGTGTGTCCAATGTAATCCATATCAGTTGACAATTAGACAAACCCGGACAATGGGAAACAAAAACGGGCCCGGAATTAGTTAGTTTGTACGTGCCACCTGAGAAACAGGGAGCGCATTGAAGAGCAGCATCTGCCTCACCGTCCTTCCGGCAACAGCCGTATCCAAGGGAGAGCGCGCGCGCAAGACGCCGCCCGTGAAGTAAAGAAGGGGAAAACACGAATTCACTTGAACTACAACGTGACGCCACCGGGCACGGTGGCCATATTGGGTGAGGAAAACTATCGATACCAGTTACCCCACACCAAAGACAGGCTGCTTTGCCTCGAAAATAGAGAAGTGTTTTCCCCTTTTCCTCAAAATTGGAGGTGGGGACAGAAAAAAAAAAAATAACTAAAAAGGGACCCGGATCCGACCCGCGTTCGCGGGACGGATCTGGCACCGCAGGGTTGCAGGGGAAGCGGCAGCGACCAAGCAGTTAAGTAGGGGAGCGGGTGGGGTGGTGGAGAAAGGTACATTTTGGGTTGTTTGGCTGAAGTGCAAATCAATTTGCAGCGAAATTGACTACAGTCAATTCCGCTGCAAATAATTACACTTCGGTCAAACAACCCAGAACACCATTCAAGGCAGCTGGCCAGCGCACAATTTGCGCACCAGCTCAAACCTGTGCAAATGCGCCGGTCACCTTTGAGAATAAGGTGACCTGCTCATTTCCAAAAATGGGTTGTCTAAAAATAGCATATCCTCCGTTCTTTTTTTAAATGCCCCATTATTTGAGGAACTGGGTCAAAATCTACATTTAAAGAAAATAAAAAAAATGGTTACACTATGAGAGAGAGGGAGAGTGATGGGTGAGATGTGAAGTGATGGGCAAGAAAGCAGAGGGAGAGCAGTGGGTCAGAGGAGGAAGCGCTGCACAAGAGAGCAGAGGAAGCAGTGATGCGGTGGGAGAGAAATCTGAGAGTGAGCAGAGGTACAGAAAGTAGAGGGAGCGTGTGGTCAGTGAGCCAGAAAGCAGAGAGGAAGCGGTTGGCCAGAAAGAGGCAGTGAGCTGCAGATTGGGAAAAAGGATGAGGGAAGAGTGAGATAGCATGGGAGAAAGGATGCAAGATGCAGAAGCAGCACAAAAGAATGAAGGACTGTATATTGCGGGAGGAATTGTAGAGTGTAAGGTGTGAGTTGGGAGTATGATTTGGAGTGTGGCAGGGGCTGGGCAGTGCAAATTGTGACTTGACAGTGTGACCTAGCACGTGAGTATTTGTATGACAGAGTGAGAGGTTAAGTATTGTAAGATGTAATAGAGAGTTGGTGAGATGTGTGTTGGTGAGAGAGGTGTGTGGGTGTTTGGGGGATTGGAGAACATAGAAGGGGAATATTTTCAGCATTACAATTGATAATGATCAATTTAGTTAATACTATTAAATAGGCATGAACATTAAACCAGGAATGTAGCCAAATCAAACAATGTTCTGCCATGCCAGAGACATCTGGGACTCTTCCTATTAAATTAATACAAAAGATACATAATAATGATACCCTGGCTCTCTTGTAGCCTTGCACTCTGCCTATTTCCTGCAATGTGGCAATCTTACACCCTCCAGTTAATACAAAATGTCCCGCAAAAATGCCGCAATAAATAAAGGTTTGTGCCGCAAAATTTGCCATTTCATGCCGCAAAATTTGCCATTTCATGCCGCAAAATCCTGGAAGGTCTGTTTATAAAGCCAACTTGCAAAGTACACATATAGTGTCACTCAAATATATAAATCCTTATAGAACTATGTTAGGAAATAACTGTACAAGTATTGCATTATCCTCCCATCTTGACAATGAGACTACAAATACCAGAATGCAATTCAGCAATAGGCAAAACAAAATGTCTCTGAGTGCAAAACCTTCAAGGACTAACAGTAGCATGGTTTTAAAATGAAATAGTGTGGATGCTGTGTGTTATGAGATATTTAAAACTAAGAAAACACACAACATTCAGGACTGTGGACTGTCTCCCATCCATGCAGTAACTGGGATTGACCATGCTTAGTTTCAAAGCGGGGAAGAATCCAGGCCTCCTAAGGCCATTTTTCCCTAAGTGGTCTTGTAAGGTGGGCTCATTAATTAGGCAACATGGTCTTAAGGGGATGACCTCTTTCTCGCGTTGAAGGTAAGCAACGTTCGTCCCAGTTACTGCAGGGCTGGAAAACCCAATGTTGCTGTACACATTTTTTTTTTGTTTGTTTTGACTGGGAGACTACAAATACCAGAATGCAATTCAGCAAAAGGCAAAAAATGGTCTCAGTGCAAAACTTTGAAGGACTGACAGTAGCATGGTTTAAAAAAATATATAATTTGGATGCCCATTCGGTCACTCATCCATGCAGTAACAAAGATTTGCCATGCTTAGCTTCAAAGCAAGGAAAGGGCCGACTCATTTCTCTAAGTGGTCTTGTAACTTTGGCTCATTTATCGGGCAACATGACCTGAGGAGGCTGGCCCCTTCCTCACTTTGCAACTAAGCAGGGTATGTCCTGGTCACTGCATGGATGGGAGACCTGGATGGCAATCGTGTGATTTTACACTCCCAACGTACCTATAGCTGTAAAAATAGCTTTAAAAAAAAAAACTGTGTTTTGGCCACCAGGGGGCGCACGGGTGATGTCGTGCCCCATCTGAGCTCGCTCATCAGAGGTCCTGCGAGTGGTCTGATCCCCCACTTCTAGGACCTCCCCACAGCTGAGACTCGAGACGAGGCTTTGGGAAAGTGCCCCCCGCCAGTGGCAAAAAACCCGGAGCAAATCGGTGGAGTTTTCGCCTCGCACCGATCAACTGAAGTGCTCCCCCGTTTCCACATCGAAACGAAAGCGCGGAGCCCAGCGTAGGCCCCGCCTAGCAGGAGCTCTGCGGAGGCCTTGCTTCCAAATACAGGCAGCTACGAGTGACTGGAAGCGGCAGCGGCACAGCGCACATATTGCGCCTTCCCCCCCTGCACAGTATCGAACGGCGGATCGGCAGAGAAAGCCGTGGACATTGGAGCACCGACGGTGCACGGAGGTGCGCTCCCGGTCTGCGGGGAGGCCCCGTCTGCGCACGGCTCGTGTGCTGTAGCGGTAAGGGGACCTACAAATCTGCAGCGGGGCGGCTCTCACCCCCGGCGGATGAGCCGCGGATGGTTCCACGGATTTGGGAGCTCGAAAGACTGCCCTACACCGCCCTACGCCCTCTCAACAGTGCGGTGTGGACGGCCGCGGTTGGGGCGGGGTAGCCCCGCAGAGCCGCGGATCCCCATGAGATCCGAGACAAAAAAGGGCGACCACCCCTTCCTACAGTAACGGGTCACTCCGGTGAGTGCACAGCAAAACATTTGCTAGGAAGGCGGCCAGCTCGGCAACTTGCGTCGCAGACTGCAGGACCAGGGACAATGCCTCTAATAGACATCCTGTGGGGAAATTGAAAAAGCAACCCAGACCCACGGGACGGACTCCTCTACATAGGGCCACATAGCATGGTGGGGTTCGCCCAGTTACTGTGACAATTGGCAAGCTGAGGGTTGGGCCCCCAAACCTTGGGGCGTGTGCCCTCCTCGACTACGCTGGACATCTTGCTTCACCCAATACCGACAGCCAAACCACGTCAGTAGGTGGACCCCTCACACGCTTAGGGTGGACATCACAGCGATGAGTCTCTCCTACTCCTGTTAATCAGGCAACCCACTCATTGCGCACACAGTGACCGAGGTAAGGAGCTACAAACCCTGCACCCAGAAATCCACACTGCGACTTAGAGTTCCCTCTGCCGCCCCTCTGGCTCCCTACAGACTCGTTCCAGCACTATTCGGGCCCTGCTTAACGGATTACTGGCCCACTTAGATCTATGGACTTTAAACAGAAATTGGCCAAATTTCAGTATAATCAGGTCTCTGAAGCACCGCCCCTGTGCGAATCCTCTACCATGGCCTCCAAAAATCCAGAGGCTGCACTGACCAGGGGTGACATCGCAGACCTCCTTTCAGAAATGAAAGGGATGAGAGCAGACATAGGCAATAAGATTGACAAGATCACAAGCAGAATTGACAAGATGGAGGAAAGAATCGAGGAGGTTGAGCACAATCAGACCTCCTCAGGCATCCTTGAAATGCAGGTCGACCACCGCCTTATGGAAATTGAGGGCAGGGAGGAGGAACTCCAGCTAAAAGTCGATGATTTAGAAAATAGAGAGCGTCGGAACAATATACGTGTCTTTGGTGTTCCTGAGGTGGACGGAGAATCAGAGACACACCTCAAAAAAACCCTACATGACATTCTGAAACTTCTGTTTGAAGACGATGGAATAGATGAACCCAAAATTGACAGGATCCACAGAGCCGGAGGTAAACCGGGTAGCCCGAGGTCCATCCTGGCCCGGTTCCACAATTATGCAGATAGAGCCCGGATTCTAGATAAAGCCAGGCTTGCATCGCAGATTTCCCTGGAAGGGTCACGCATCACCATTTTCCAGGACCTGTCCTCCCTTACACTAGCGCTGCGAAGGAAATGCCAACCAATTACCAAGTTTCTCAAGGATAAAGGTGCCAGATATCGGTGGGGCTACCCATTCTCACTAACACTCGAATGGGACGGCACGAAGATGAAACTCACCTCAGAAAGAGACATTTCCAACGCCGTTACTGAATTACCAGGCCCTCAAGCAGATGGAACTCCCATCCCAACAAAGAAGAATGCTGAAGAAACTTGGCAAACTAAAGGCCCTCGAAGACGGAGAATGCAGGGTTCCAGGAAATTTAGGAGGATGAACGCCTCATCAGACATGGAACATTGACTTCTCCACTATTTTGATCATCCACTATGAAGAGGCAACTCGAACGACAGAAGCGAATCGGGTGACACTTCTACTAGACTGACTCCCAAGCTGGACCCAAGTAAGAGGTTGGAGGGCGGAGTCATGCGAATTGAGGTACAGGGTGGGATCAAGGGGGGGAAATGTTTAAGATCTCGACTACACCTGAGCGGAAAGGGCCATTTTCGAGATTCTGTTGGCCGGTAATGGAGGAGGCCTCTTTCCCTCAGGCATCGAATGACTTGATCGGGGGGCTCGAAAGTTTAAGTTATGATGTGTTTTTATTGAGAACGGACCGATTGTTGTGCGGTTCACACTGGTGGTTTTGATAACGGTTGGGTGATGTCAACCCAACTGCATCGGACGCCGCGGGAGGGAATGTTTAGGGGTGACCCTACAATGGGCCACTCTGTTCTTGGTGGGTGGGAGGGGGTTTGGGGTAGAAAAGTTGGACTTTTACAGGTTCCTTTTACAGAACGCAGGATACATTTGCAAACAGGTGTCGACCTAAGAGCACTTACTCAGTTTGGCAAGGAGCACCCTTCGACCACATGGCTACGAGGGTCCACAGAGTCAACACGACAGGCACAGAGAGTAGCGAAATCTTCATCAGTAAGCCCTGATGGCAACCACACATAACATTGATCAACTACGCATAGGCACACTGAACGTTAAAGGCCTAAACTCCCCTACGAAGCGTTCCTTGGTTGCAAGAGAATTTAAGCGCTCCAAGATTGACATCTTATTCATCCAAGAGACACATTACCCGAGAGGACAAGAGAGGGCAATCCCAGGTAGACCTATTGGCTATACCCTATGGAGCTCCGGTATAACAAAAAAGGCAGGAGTGGGGATATTAATTCGTAAGAACCTACGCATGTCGGTCCAAAGCTCATGGGTGGACACAGAGGGAAGAATGGCAATCATTTCAGGGCTCATACAGAACGTGTCTGTCACTCTGGCCACGGTATATGCTCCCAACCAGGGCCAAAAGAGGTTTCTCCACAAAGCAATTGAAAAAGTGTTTAATATGGCAAAAGGGCAAACGATCCTTGGAGGAGACTTCGATATGTGGATGTACCCCGCCCTAGACAGACAAAGTGAAACAGACATACTCAAACCACCACGGCCGGCTGAGGACACCGATATGAAAGTAGCGCTCTCAACATTTGGGCTAACTGACAGTTGGCGTCATCTCCACCCCACAGACAGCGGCTTCACCTTCCGCTCCATTCCCCATGGAACCCTCACACGAATTGATTACTTGTTCCTGTCCGAAAACCTACCACGAGAAACCTTTGCTGCAGAAATATGTCCGATCTCGTGGTCAGATCACGATATGGTTATGACAGAGATACGATGGGTGACGCACATCCCCCAAAACACAAAATGGAGGTGCAACGACTCTCTGTGGAAAGACATGGCGTTTAGAGATGAATTTGAAAACGAAATTAAACAATTCTTTGTCTCCAATGACACTGGGGAGATTTCAAAAACTTCGCTATGGGAGGCAGCAAAAGCAACATGGAGAGGTATTCTTATTAGAAAGGGGGCCCGCAAAAAGAGAGAGGGAACCTTGATCAAAGAAAATAGCAGGCAGAAATTGAGCGCAGTAGAGAAGCAGGCACAATCAAACCCACATGAAAGAGCGAAATACATCAATGAAGCCAAGGAACTCAGAGAAAAACTAAAAATACTGGAAGTCGGCAAAATTACCCAAACCCTACAGTATTTAAAGCAAAAACTTTACGAAAAAGGTGACAAGGCTGATGCTCTTCTAGCAGCAAGACTACGCGCACAGAGAGCTGAGAGGTGGGTGAACGTAATAGAGAGAATGGACGGCACACTCCTAGACACCACCGAAACCTCACCCCAAGGGATCAGGAGGCGTTCGCTTTTTTCTACGAAGACTTATACACCTGTGACCCGCCATCTCCGCCAGGTGCCATAGAAGATTACCTCAAAGACGTCAAACTACCATTGTTGTCACGCGCTGAATCGGAGGCGCTCGATGTCCCTGTAAGTGAAGAAGAAGTCGCCGACGCTATCAAGAGACTCAAAGCAGGGAAGTCTCCAGGAGACGATGGATTCACCCCTGGCTTCTATAAGTCATTCACCGCGTACGTTGTCCCCTTCTTAACAACGCTCTTTAACGAAATCTTTGAAACAGGCAAAGTGCCCCCCTCCTTCGCACAAGCACTGCTAACGGTTATTCCAAAAGAAGGCAGAGACCCGAAATTATGTGAATCATATCGTCCCATATCGCTTTTGAATATAGACGCCAAAATATACGCAAGGGTCATAGCAGCCCGAATAGAAGTCCATTTACCGCGACTGGTGAATCCGGATCAGGTTGGCTTTGTGATCCAAAGACAAGGGGCAGACACCATGAGGAAAACACTCCATCTGATACACGAAGCACGGGGCATGCCAGGGGACCCCACCCTCTTGTCACTGGACGCCGAGAAGGCCTTTGACAGGGTGGACTGGGACTTTCTAGAAAAGGTACTTATCGAGGTGGGACTCGGCCCGAGGCTCCGCCTTGCTATAAAAGCTTTATATTCATCCCCGCAAACATCAGTCTCTGTCAATGGTGGCTATTCTAGATGGTTCCCCCTGGAAAGAGGAACGAGACAGGGATGCCCACTGTTCGCCATCCTGTTTGTCCTCTCTCTCGAACCTTTGGCACAACGGCTAAGACGGGACACCGGGGTCCGGGGGATCAGAGTCGGAGACAAGGAATATAAGTTGGGTCTCTATGCCGACAATATATTGCTTCATCTCACCTACCCGCTCGAATCTATCCCGGCAGCTCTAAATATTATTGAAGAATATGGACAGATGGCAGACCTGAAAATCAACACTGGGAAATCAATCCTGCTCCCGCTTGACAAGAGCAGAGACGATGAAGTGGAAAGATTCGCCCCACTAGGAATGAAAGTGAGCCTGACCACCCTGCGATACTTGGGCATCAACGTCACCCGAGATCTCGATACTTTGTACCAAGCTAACTTCCCTCCCATGTCACTAACATTGCAAAACGATATGAAAAATTGGGCCAAACTCACAATCTCATGGATGGGGCGCCTAAACGCCATTAAAATGGTAATTCTCCCTAAGATCCTATACCTGTTTCAGATGCTCCCTATAAAGATGCCTAAAGAATTCTTCACTGAAATGACGAAGTCCCTGTTGGCTTTCCAGTGGCAAGGTAAAAAACCGAGAGTCCCCAAATCCCTTCTGTATCTCAGGAAAGATGACGCGGGAGTGGGCCTCCCGAACTTGGAATCATACTACAGAGCGGCTCAGCTGCGAATATTAATCCCTCACCTGAGACAGCAGACGGACTCACATTGGATAGCTTTGGACAATTTTCATCTTCGTCCGTATACTGTTGGCGAATGGATATGGGTTCCTGGACCCCAACTGTGAAACAGTATCAGAAATCACCCGATACTCGGGACCATTTGGTCAATCTGGAAACCAAATAAGGATATGAAAGGGGTTACAACCTGCCCCTCTCCCCTAGGACATCTTTGGGTCCCGGGAATATGTAATGACATATCTGAACCACTAAGCTACCAGTCTTGGTATGAAGCCAGCCTAGAGCGGGCAGGCCAATTGTGGAGAAATAAGGCTTTCATAACCATACAAGAACTCGAGGAGGCACTCAATATAGGTCCTCTATCAGTCTTCCAATATTTAAAACTAAAAGGGGTGATGTCACGAGAGAAGTGGAAGGACCAGCTGCAGAGGGACCTCACGCCTTTTGAAAAAATTCTGGACACCTGGACGGGCCCCAGAGGTTTGATAAGCGCCATGTATAACGCCCTGATAACAACCAATACAGCCCCTTCAACCAAACTGAGGAACAAATGGGAAACAGACCTACGCAGACCCCTGCACGACGAGTTGTGGCTGCGCATGTGCAGGCAGACAGCCAAATCATCAATATCGTGTCAATATAAACTTCATGCGCTAAAACTCCTCCACAGGTGGCAGTTTGACCCGCTCAGACTTGCTAAAATGTATCAAGGGGTCAACCCGCAATGCTGGAGGGGCTGTGGCCAAGACGCGAACTATTGGCACATGTGGTGGGGCTGTAACAAGGTACAGGCTTATTGGGACAAAGTCCTCAGTTGGATAAAAGATCTAGATGATGAGGACAGAGAAACATCCCCTACTGGTCCTCTTCGGCTTAATTGAGGAAGACGAAATGATCCTAAAAGCCCCTAAGATGATCTTGGGTCTACTGCTGGCTGCAAGAGCTTGCCTCACAATGGCATGGAAAAGATCATCCCTCCCCACTAAGACGGAATGGGTGAATGTCGCACGAAACATCTTCAGAATGGAGAGTTTGACCGCTGCTCTACACGGACATGGTACCTCGGTGGAAACCGAATGGGCTGACTTCCGTGCACAATATATTACATGAAAATTGGTGTGTGTAATGCCTTAGTTTGATCTCATAGACTTATCTGATGCCTGTATAAATAACATGTTGTTTTCATTTTTCTCGAACACTCATGCCTACTGTTGCCATTCGAACTCTGTAAAGAACTTAAGTATGTAACAGGAGAAATGTCCCTGTTCGCATCCGGGACGCAACTGAAAGGGAGGGGGTGATTGATGTTTGTGATGTTCTCCTTTTGCTGTTACCAGTATATCACATGCCATACTCTTATATGGTTTCTTTTGTTTCCAGGTTATATGTTCTTTTTCCGCGCGCATGCTTGCATAAAAGCGGTGTCTCTGTTTTACCTGTAAAAACCAATAAAACTGAAATTTAAAAAAAAAAAAAGAAAAAAAAACTGTAACCGCGCGTATTGAACTTCACATACCCTCTACTATCCTTAGTGCTATATAGCCGTGAATATGGAAAAAATGACCAGAAACAAATATTTTCCTGCCCCCCAGGCCCTCACCAAGTACCCCCCTCGTCTGTGTCAGATCCCCCCACTCCCCAGATGGCCTTGTCACCTCCCTTGCCCTTTCCCTTTCCCCCCACATCACACGCTGTTTCTGTGAAGTAGTTTGCTTTGAGATGTGGGCTATTCACGACTATAGCTGAGGACAAAGAAAGCTTAGTGTTGCAAATTCAGTCCCTAGACCCCCTCCAACTCCCAAATGTACATTTGGTGCTCTCTAACCACCCCCAACCTCCAGCCCAATGGCTTTTTTCCTGTGTTTCATTTTTCCATATCCTCGGCTGTAACCTCAAATATCTCGCACAGAGGAAAAACAAGATGGTGGTTGTTTCATTTCTAAAAACACCAGGTTTTGGGTAAATCCCAGAGATATAGCCATCTATTTTTGAAAATGTCCCTCATGATGCAATCACTTACGATACTAACCCCATTAGTACTCGCAGTAGTGTGAAACATAAATTATGTAATATATATTGCTTCATGTACACCTAACACATTTTGTTTTCTGTAAGAGAACACATTGGAAAGGCAAGCAAGACAGCACAAGCGCTCCCCATCCACAACAGCATACGGGCATAGGAAAGGAAAGAAACTCTGTAAATAGCAAAATGGACAGCCTGGAAGCCAAAATTGAAGAATTGGTAAACAATTGTGCCGCCTTAAAAGATTGCGTACAAGGGTATAATATGGACAAAATAAAATAGCACTGCCAGACCTGCACCCCTTCCCCATGTCACAGCCCACCATCCCCTCAAAATCTGTGTGATGGGAGACGTTATGTGATACCGCAATCCCTTCCTCCCCTCACTACCAACTTGTGCCAATCCCCAATTCCACACAATAAGTAAACACCTCTGCTACCCCTTCCCTTTGCTAATGGTGTGTATGAATGTGTGCAAGTAAACGTTGATATTTAAACTGTTGCTTAGTGTAAATGTGGTATTGTTTTTTCTTTTTTGAAATGCCGCTATGACTCAGCAGTGCAGAGTCCTCGTAGGAATGACCGCAATTAAGCAAAAGGAACCTGTCGACCTATCCGCAATGACAATGGAGGCATCCGTACGATGCCAGTACGACCCGCATGTCCACATCTTGTGCACCACCTATAATTACGTGTGGCAGCGGACGTTTGTTCGTTGCGGAAGTACATGCATGTGTATCTGTTGCTCTGTGTCCTGGTAAAACCACCACTGTGCAGCATATGCGCACAAACTTTATTTCTAGCCACCCACACACATCCTACAGGTAGCTTTACACATAAACATCCCACCTGCTATACCCTATAAACACCCAACATGTCCCAAAATGGTCAGCACACGTGTGTCGCACTATTAATCAGTACAGAAGTGGCAATGGTGTGCATAGGAAACCTATGCACATGCGCACATTGTATTCCACCCAAACACATCCTGCGGACAGCAGTCCCAAGGGAGAACAGGGGCAACGTCACCATGAGACCGCACCCACACTGCGCGTGGGCCCTTATTTTGGGGACACAATCCGGACGCTCAGACAGCAGAAAATACAGTGTTGTGTAATGTACAGAGTGTTTTTCGGAAAGTACATGCTTACAAACACACCACAATGTGCCATTGCACATGTGTATATGTTTTTGAACAATGTAGGCCTGTTTTCTGGGTGCATGTTCTCCACAGTAGCCCTACAAAAGGCCACACCCCAGAGCTCCTCCGCAATCCATTTGTAGCTTTTCAGAACAGAGTAGCAGGCCACATAGGTTTGACCTGCAACTGATGTTAGACAGAACCTGCTGTGCTATATTGCCTTTGTAAGTAATGGCAACCATGTCAGCCCGGCTCACTACGCGCAGTAATGGAGAAGAGTATTAAACGGCCATTCCTGTGAACCACACCCTCAGTTGCGATAGTCCCCACTGTACCATTTTCATGGGTAGCATGCTGAAAATGGTAGTATGTGGCACGTGCGTTTCCCCAAAGCAGAAGCATTCCTTCTTCCCCTTCCACTTTCTTCTTTCCAGCATGCCGTCTTTGGGTACTGTTAAATAGTTCCACATGCATCCACCAATCACATTGAAGAGCTCTCCATGTAACAGTAGCAGTTCTGTACAACAGTCTTCTGTGTACACACCACATCCAGAAACGTTATTGCGCAATCCCTCAGCCTCCACAGTCTCATTTCCATGGCCGCCATCCTCAAAATCCCCAGATGTTGCTTTCGTGCTGCGTGCGGCCTTGGGGGAATAAATTGCATCCAGGGTAGTTTGTTTTTAGTGGCGGCTCTAGGTGCCACTAGAGAAACAGATTATTTCGGTTTTTATTTGATTTTGTGTTTTCTTGTGCTCACATTGTTACAGTAAACTCTTCAACGCATCCTGTAGATGGGCAAACAAAACAGCATTACCAATGGGCGACAACGAAATGCCTTTTGCATGGAAAAACTCTGCATTTCCACAACTAATGAGGTTATTGTTGCAGAAGAACATTCCACCAGTGGACAAGAAATTTGAGATGCTTCGGTTGATGAGACACCTTCCAACCTTTGGCTGGGAACAACATACATTGGCATTGTCCCATACTCTTCTTGGTGTTATGGATGAGAAAAGCACCTGAGCAGTGGGAAAAAGCCTCTTCACTACATTCAGCAACCGCTTCAGTCAACGGAACAAACCTAAAGAAGCCACGTAACCCAAATGCATGCCGCTGTAGTGCACGACGACAGCATTAACAGTAGCAAAAGGGGCCAGGTCTCTGCAAAGTGCATGCATATCGGTGAAACTGCAGTCATGGACAGTGCACCACAATGCGTCCACTCCTTCCAAACGAAATTGCCATCAAAGTGTCTTTCCTGGGCATACTTGTGCAGATCTATCACAAAGGCATCACCCAAAGTCAAAACAATGCGTTTCTCCGTGTCATCCAGCCACACTATGCAGAGTAATGTAAAACAGCATGAACACCCCTTCCTGTGAACCACACCCTCAGTATCTGATTGGATAATCCCCATAATCCCCACAGTCCATTTCCATTGGCCAGCATGGTGAGAAGCGCAGATTGTGGCACGTGTGCTTCCCAAAGTACCGTGAGGGCCGCTCCCCAGTAAAGCAGGAGCAGTCCTTCCCTTTCCACTATTTTTTGTCTACCACTACCTCATTGGGTACTGTTAAATAGACACACACGCATCCACCAATGCCATCCAAGACGTTAGCATCTAACACTGTCAGTTCTGTACAACACTTCATATGTACCGTTACACATTCAGCCTGCAAGTGTTGTGTCATTCGAAAGCACGTCCAGTAGAAAGTTCAGTAAAAGAATGCAAGATTTGTGCATCCACATGAGCACCCATCACCACAAAATAGAGGCATGAATACTTTTTCTGCAGTATGTTTACAACTCTTTTATGCACCTATGCAAACGGTATATGTCCATTACGTTCTTAAAAATCTTACTGTTTTTTCTCCCATCCCCTACCATCAAGTGGCACTTCAATAGTATATGCTTGCAATGTTTTCATTTACCCATATCATCCATTGTAATTTCGAAACAGGAACTCTCTTCTTTCCTTTCTGAAAATGCTATGAATTTTTCTTCCCCACTAACCCATCTCCTACATAAATTATAAAAATATGGCACCAAAACCAGCACTGCATGTATCTTACAAGCCTAAAGCAAGTTCCCAAACGGTAACTGTCTGTACAGCTGTGGTTCTCTCTAGGCTGGACTATTGCAACAGCCTCTTTTTAAATCTGCTGCTTCTACTCCCCGCCCTCTGCAACTCATCCAGAAGAGGACTGTGCGACCTTGGCCTCAAACCCAGGGATCTTATCTCTCCTGGACTGAAATGTCTGCACTAGCTCCCAGTGGCTGTGGGGAATAAGGTGAAAACCCTCTGCATTATGCACAAGGCCTTCTAGAGCCCTGGGACCTCCATACCTTCAACTCTCACTTCCTAAATATCTCCCTGCTCAAGCTCTTCCCTCATCCACCTCCAACTCCAACTCCCTCAGGGTCTGTCGCTTCTGCAAGCAACCAGTTGGTGGTAGATCTCTTTCTTCAGTCGGGGCCTCCCTCTGCAACAGCCTCACTGCCTCACTGCCTCCCTGAAACTTGAGGAGAATCATCGCCGGTTCCGGAAGCCTCTCAAAGCCTCTCTCTTTACTTCTGCTTTTTCTCCTCCTCTCCCCTGCTGACTTCCTGGCTGAAACTGATTCTGCACTGGTTACTCTGAAGTCAGGCCCAGGTCACCTTGCCCTGCCATTCACACCCCTGCACTTCCTTTCTGGCAAACCATGCATTTGGGGATTGTTTTCTGTCTGCCTAACAGTTCCACCACATGATGTCTGAACATATCCTTGAACTTGCCACCTTTGGCCCGCATTTTTACTTATTGTAATTTGTTCTTCTTACCATGTATTGCACGTTCCCCTCCCCCTACCCATGCACGTGGGTGATCTGAGTGACACATGGCCTAGTAGGTTTGTTGTCTCGGTCTCCTCTCTGTTCCCCCTCCCATGGCTCAGCCTGCCTTGAAAAACATGTGTATAGGCGCATTATAAATGCCATATCATACAATTTGACATCATATCATACCATAGACACACGCATTCATGACAACAGGATTCCTGCCCCTTACCTTATACAATTCAGATTTTATTTTTCCGGCAGTGCCCCACTTACTACAAACTTTTCAAATTTGATCGCACAAAAGCAGCACTGAATGCATGTTAGCAACTTCAAACAAGTACACGCAGGGCATGCATACAAACAGGTTGCCTGTCCCTTATCTTGCACACTTCCACCATAGCCTTTTGCACTTCTCTGTACAAAGAGACATTCTGCCACAGTTTTTGCGTACACAACACAACCAGAAACCTTATTGAGCAATGCCTTAGCCTCATCAGTCCCATTTCCATGGTTGCCATCCTGAAAATGGCCAGATGTGGCACGTGTAATCCTGAAACTACAGCAGAATCCGCAGAGTTTTCATGCTAGGAAGGGGGCGGGGTGTGAAACAGGGTAGGGCATTGGGTCTTTAGTGGTCCCTCTGAAAAGATTTCTTGTTTTTCTGTTTTCTCGTGTTTTTTCTTTTACATGCTTGCAAACAAACTTTTTAGTTTTTTTCCTCTTTGTATCAGTTTCCGTTTGCTTCTCCTCCTTCAATTCTTACCAAATTATGGTCAACACTTCTTGCACAAAGTACCAAAAAAAAAATTATTGCCAATGGTGTTCAAAGAAATATTATTTGCATGGAAGCAGTGTATATTTTGCAACTTCATGCTCTCATAGTGGGTAGAGAACATCCCATCAGTGCACAAAAATGCGACATGTTTCTAGGACACCTTCCGAGCTCTGGCTGGGGGAAAATTACACCGGCATGGTTTAATACTCCTCTTGGTGGTATGGTTGAGAAAACAACCTTGGCAGTGGGAAAAATCTGCATCACTGCATTTATCAACTTCTTCAGGTAGACCTCCAGAATGCACCACGACAATTTGAACAGTAGCCACATATCTGCAAAGACGAACCATCCTGCCGAAACTGCACACATAGAGACTTGCCCACAAAGCGTGCACTCCTTCCAACCTGAAATTAGCAGCAACGCCACTTTGCAGGGCATACCTGTGCAGATCTTGTACAAAGGTATCACCCACGATCAGCACTGTGCGTCTCTCCATCTCTACCAACCTCATTACACAGAGAGTATTGGTAAAAGGTAGTACTGCCTCTTCCTGTGACCCCCGATTCCATAATCCCCACAGTTCCATTCGCAAGCCCACCATGCTCAGAATGGCAGGATGAGGCACGTGCGCTTTCCCAGCTACAGCGAGGGCTACGCCCCAGTAAAGCAGGGACACCCCTTCTCCCCTCTCCACTGTTCCTTTTCCAGCACTCCCTCATTGAGTACTGTGAAATGTTCACGCACACATGCAGCAATCACATCCAAGAACTCTGCATCCAACACTATAATTTTTGTACAGCACTCCAAATTTACTGTTGAACACTCTGAGTACATGTTGCATGTGATTTCAAAGCACCTCCAGTTTAAAGATCTGGAAAAGAGTCCACGATTTCAGCATCCAAACTCATCCAGAGCAGCATCCATCACGCCTTTGACCATGCACACACCAGTCTACTGCTTGCCCACACCCAGCACAACATAATGGAGCCATGCATGTGAACATGTGGGCAGAAACCAAAATCCACAAATGTAACATACCCAGAAGCACTTCTACCCAACCCCAACACCATAACACAGCGATGCAAGGAACCATATAACAGTTAGCAGATTCCACAAACATAACACTGCCTCTGCCACCCCTACCCACTTCCATTCACAAAGTATTGTGTCACTGCCAACCCAACCACACAATCTTCACAAGATTGGGCCTACTCCCAGGTAGCTGCACAACCCAGAGTATCCCAGCACATAGAAGATTCACTTCAACCCCATCCTCTTCTATACAGACAGTGTTCCAACATTGCACCCAGTGGGCACACTGCAGGACTTTTTACTGCACAATCTCCAGCCATACACCAAAAACTGTAGGATACTCTAACAATGACCACACCCATGGAACCAACAATATACGCATGTCAGCTCAATTTTAGTGCTCTATGAAGAGTAAAATGTGCTCCACAACCATTCTGTAAAGGTGGCCACCCTCTGAGAGATGCAGTGAAAACTGCACTGCTGCGGTGGGTGTGTTGAAGACTTTGGCTTTTGGGTGCATGGCCTACGGCCTATGGCCTTTGGCCATGCACCCAATAGTCTAGGCCTTGGCCACACCGACTGCAACATAATCCAGCCATGCATGGCAACATGTTACCAACTATCACAATCCACACACGTACCACAGCCACTGGCACTCCTACCCAAACATGCAACATTTAGCAGAATTTACAAACTTAACACAGCCTCCGGCACCCCTACCTACTTTCATTCACATATGATGGTGTTACTGCCAACCGAACCAACCAACAATATATGCATGTCAGCTGACCTCTGGTGCTCTATCAAGTCTACAATGTGCACCACAACCATTTGGTAAATGTGAACACCCTCTGAGAAATGTAGTCTAAACTGCATTGCTGCAGTAGGTGAGGGCAAGGCCTAGACTATTGGGTGAATGGCCTAAGACCTACGGCCTTTGGCCATGCACCCAATAGTCTAGGCCTTGCCCACACCCACCGCAACGTAATGCAGCCATGCATGGCAACATGCGACTGCATGCCACACGTACCACTGCCACCGGCACGGCTACCCAACCTCTGTACTGTAATACAGCTATGCATGGACACATGCAACAGTTAGCAGAATCTACAAACATAACACAGCCTCCAGAACCCCTACCCACTTTCATTCACATAGTATGGTGTTACTGCCAACCAAACCAATTTTTTTTCTCGCAACAGTGGCCCTGCTCCCAGCACTCCATTCAGTGCACAAAACCAATACTTCATAGTGCAGTACATTAGTCAGCACTCCACGCAATGGACACTACCCAATCCTATGAAATATGCAGTTCACCCCTATCCACTTCTATGCACACACAATTTCAATTTTGCACCCAGTTCACACACTGCATTACCCAAGCACATAGAAGATGCACTTCAACCCTACCCTCTTCTATACTGACAGTATTCCAACACTGCACCCAGTGCACACACTGCAGAACTTTTCACTCCATTAGCTGCAGCCATGGAGTAAACACTGTAGGATGTGCTAACAATCACCACACCCATCAAATCAACAATGTATGCACTGCTGATGAACCAAACACAGAAGGCAACAATGTGAAACCTAATAGCAACCACAGTTGTCACCACGGTAAGAGGTCGCTGCACCAGCTATCTTGCTGTAACGAAGGCTGCCTGCATTCAGCATACATGGTAGTAGGCTGTGCAGGGACCCGTGAATTGGCGCAGTATGCACGGATACTGCAGGCACACCAACATTGACATATCTCAGATGAACCACTTCCCACTCCCCTACACTTTCCATCCCTTCTTCCCACCACCACATGGCGTAATGTATGTTTTGCAATGCACTCCCCTTCTGCAATTGAGCTGCCACCATTCACCACGGTAAGAGGTCGCGGCATGAGCTATTGTGCCGTAATGAAGGCTGCCTGCATTCACCACACATGGTAGTCGCCTGGGCAGGGACTGGCGAATTGGCACAGTACGCACCGGATACTGCAGGAACACCACTGTCTTCATCCACCTAATAATCAAATATCTCACTTCTCACTCCTCCACACTTTCCATCCCTTCTTCTCACCACCACATGGCGTGAAGTATGTTTGTGAGTCCCTTTCGGTGCTGCACTGTCCTCCGATACACCATAGTGGCGTTTCCCAAAATATTTGATGCACAGCACGCGTTCCTCCAGCCAACCACCGGCCGCGTTCACCGTTCACCGACATCACGTCGTACTACAAGCCAATGAGACTTTTGTGTGCGGAGCAAACAGGGAAATGGGTTTGCGGAGCCAGATATAACTAATTTTTTGAGACGTACATTTCAGTTCTTTGCAACAAAAGTACTGGTCGGATTTCCACCAAACGCACAAAAGCACGCTTTTGCAACGAAGCCCCCTATCCTGCTGCAAATCTGATTAAAATCCGTCCAGCCGTTTGGGCTGTAGCCGTGCACAAAGTTTTTGCCAATTCAGTATATGGAAGAAAAAGACATTTTGGGACCCCCCTATAACTTTGCCCCCCTGCACCAAACCTCACCAAACTTGCCAAAAGAATTCAGAGCGGGCCATATACTTTGATTTGCAAAGTTTGGTGAGGATTCCTCCAGCAAACCTATAAGCCACCCAAAAAGTGGTCTTCCTATGTGTTTATCAAGTTAACCAGAACTACACGGCCTATAAATATAACAGTTACTTACGGGACATCACCATTTTTTTAAAATTCTACTTAAAGTTCTTGGCAGAATGTAATGGATTATACTTGTCATTCATTCTTTCAAGATAGTTTGCACTTTGCTGTATCGTCCCTAGGAGACATCACAATGTCTCCTCTCTCGTGCCCACTGTCCTCTGCTTAGGGCCCCAGATAAATATTTTCTAAATATTGTAAGTTAATTGATATTTTTTCAAGTTGGGAGTAAAATGATATATAGGCAGTAAAAACGTAATTCCCATTACCAAACGGGATATTTTTAGGCAAGCAAAAATATCTTTTTTATCTTAAAAAACATATTTTAACAATTCATATGTCATTCCAAATAATTTCATAAGGAAATTAAAAGATACATCTTTACCTTAAGGTTTCTCCTCAGATGCATCAAAACATGAGGATGGGCTCTGTGAACAAGTCCCCCAGCCATCCCTGGGGGTGCTGGACGGGGTGGTCACAGGTGCCAGGGGCCACCATCTGTGGCGAGATGCACGACCCCGAGGTGGCATTTGGGGGCTCCACTAGAACACCCCACCATGTCCCAGATTCATGGCATAGGACTGCTCCAGGGAACTTCCCCGTGTTGTGCTATTCCCTTTAAGGGATTCCCCAAGAGAAAATATATTTTGCTGTCTGGATTTTTCCATACTGAAAATACATCTTCGATTCAGAAAATAGGACATAGGAGTAGCATGAAACTTACTGTAACTGAAAGATTCCCAGTGCCTAGTTTGCTGGCATTCAGCCTGGCACAGATGAAGCATGAGCACGTTGAAATGGTAGAAGAGAGCCAGGAGCACATTGGCCTTGCATGTCGGTTCCAACATTGCAGGCAAGGTCTTTGAGAGCTTGGTGTGATCCCAATGCAGTCCTGTGCAGCAGCTTAACTAGCAGGTGTGTTAAAGAAGAGAAGATGAATAAACCAATGATGGATCCAAAACCATTGCTTCCATTGGTGCACTGGTCATGGTTAGCATGGCACATATGGAGGGCCAGGGCTCCATAAAAGCCAAAAGGCCCTGCAAATTCAGTGTGGGTATTGGGAGTTGGTGAGTGAAGCAGTACGACTATGCAAGAGAGAATACTGCGGCAGAGGAAAAGAAGGAGGTGAGTGGACTGTGGATGAAAAAGGCGGGTTGAATGCTGGAAGGAGCGCGAGAGAACACCAAGAGGCAGGTTGGAGGTGAAAGCAAGGAGAGATCGCAAGGAGCTGTCAGACGTTACCAGCAGGGTGATGAAGAGAACAGCACAGAGGTGATAGGAGGAAGGATGAGAGACCACCAAGGAGGGTGTATGGTGGAATATTAGGAAGAATGAGGAAATTAGTAAAATAGGGAAAATAGGGTGGTATGGGAAATCATAAGACCAATACTAAAGGGGAACATAAGAAGTAGGGTAAGAGCACTATTGCCCTTGAAGGTTGTGGGAAGATAAGAAGACAAGACAGGCGAGAGGAGGAGACCATTGTGCATGATCAAGGATTTAGACAAGGTCAGGGTCTCGGGGTGAAGATCTAGGACCCTGGGACAAAGAGGTAGTGCCTGAGTGATTGTGAAGAATGACACACTGTTCATTCACTGGCTTTGCCAATGTCCAAGCTCAACACTTTGAGTTAGGACAAAAAGAAGATGACCAAATCCTTAGGAGTCAAGAAAAAAGTATTTGGGAGACTTATAACCCCAACACTTTGAGTGATTGTGAACCAATTACTCTCTCCGTGAAGGGGAACCAGGCCTGAGACCTGTTAAACCAAGAAATGTCAAATCTATCGAGAAGCCATCCTGTTATTGTTGCTGACTATTGTCTGACATTGCCTTTCACCATTATTTTGTCTTAACATTGTAAATAAACCGAGTACAAAACTACTTCAACTCTTACCTACCTATGCAAGGCAGTTTTTGATCAGCTTTGTTTCTTGACAGTACCTGTCAATGGTTTCATATTTTATGTAGGGAGTATTTTGACTCCACATTTTGTTGGAAGTATTTGCCTCTTATCAGGAGGAAAGGTTGTTGATATGCTGCTTTGTTGTGGGTCTGATGACACTCTGTAATATGTACATACAGCCGTTGGTGATAGACATCAGAAGTACAGTCTGGATTCCAAGATTTACCCTCATGATTATGGGGTAGAAGGAAGTACGTATGAATGTCTACCTGATCGGTACACCTGTATGTCTGACAGCATGCAGGCACTTAGTATAGAACATCCTGGAATAATGATGGTTGGAGTAGTAGCTTCTGTGTTTCTGGCCAAAGACAGTGGGTCTAGAACATAAGAATTTGCCAGCGGTGAAGTTACAGGGTCCCGCTTGAACTTAAACCAGTCCTCACAAAAGATTTCAGAGGTCACCAAGACCTAACATTATATATATATATATATAGGAAGAAACGTATCTCCCTTTTTGACTGGCTAGCCTAAGACATTATCGACTATAGCAAAATCAGAAAACCAATACTTGTATATTAACGCCATCCTCTAAATTAACAGCGGACAGAAGACTGTATACAGGAAGAACCGGCTTGGTGGGCATAACTTTTTGGTTCAGGCAATCAGACAATGAAATACCATGCCTGCCGAAGTAGGTAAAGAACCCAAACTTTTATCCTTCTGAAAAAGATGGAAGACCCATCTTTTCAATCAGTAAGTAGATCTTCTAAGATGGCGACTTCTTCAGCTTAGTTTTGGTTTAAGGCAGTATAATGCTAAAATACCGTTAGGTGATTGGGCGCTTGCCAAAACCACACTATACCATAACATAACCATGTTCTCCAGTTTGGGCTTTGGCATTGTGCCATATATACTCTGGGCGTATGCAGATTCTCTAGCCAGTCTTAATTGGGAATACACGAGTCTTAATATTGACCCATTCACTCAAAGGAATATATCTTGCCCCATTTCACCCACCTATTTTGGTTAAAAGTTGGACAGTGGATGTTGTACAAGATCCTGTTTTGCATATTCTTGGAGCAGCTTTCCCACACAAGTACATTCTCCCTCAGAGTGAGGAACTCTCCAGCTGTCAAGAATCTCCTGACATCCACAAGCTCCGTAGGGTCAATGTTATGTGTATGTCATCTCTTTAAGTAAAGTCTTCTTTGACAAATCATGTAATCTTAGATCCACAAACATTGAAGCAGCTTTTGAGACTCGTGGAGTGGTGAAACAGAAATCCTGAATGTGACATTTACAACCCTTCCGTCTACGTTTTTTGTGTTATTTGTCGATTGTAGAAGTTAAGTAATGGTGCAGAATTGTCAAAGGTTTCATTGGGCTGGTGTCTTATTGCCCTTCAAATGTTCAGTAGCTGCTGCTGTCAGGGTTGATTAAAGAATACAAACTAACTCATACTCGAATGGATCTCTCTTCATCTCCGGAACTAGTGCCAGGAAGAGAGTGAATTTTAAGCAGCCACCATAAAACACCTGGAGCTTTTCCAGATTGGCACAACAGTATGATGCCGATTTGCCCCAGATGTCAGGTCACAAGCATATACAGGGCATGTGTGCTTCCCTATATGTTGGTTCCTTTTCTCCACACACCACGGATGCCATCATGAACTAGCCACTTCCTGTCGTTCCATCACAGTGTTAATGTTTAGAATGTTGTTCACAAAATCATAGCTGACCCCACAGTTAACATTCAAACTTGGCTTGCATCCGTTTGACCTTGCTCCTAAACAGTGTCAGGTAAGAAAAGCAGCCTATCTTGTGACGCATCCTACGGACCCCTCACTAAACCCCTGCCTAAAGTCTCCTCCCAGGTGGCCAGGGAAAGGCAGATGCTTTCTGATGCTGATTTTGGGGGGTGGTGTTCTACAGGAGGTTCACCTGGGAAGAGTGGAATCAGTGGGATGCGACAGTATTTGTCTTCCTCTGAGGAGGAGGATGACTCCGCCATACCCAAGTATATAAAGGCTTGTTGTAATAACCATCTTGCTGTTCCACAGCATATAAAGAGGGGTGAAATCAATCCTACACTCCTGAGACAGAGGAAAAATCAAAACCAACATAAGGTTCGGGAGATTTGTACAACTGAAAGCCTCCTTAATGCCAAAAGGGCCAGTGAAAGGAAATTTGGGAATAACATCAGCGTAAAAGTATTGCCTTCCCCTGTACAATCAAAGCCAATGACTAGCTCTTCTGATGTTTCTTAAGAACATTAGAAGGAACAAACAGAGGTTTAAAAGTAAAACAACAGAAATGAGAAACACTTTTTATTGTTGGGGACTTCATGTCCCATAATTCCTAAAGTACTGGGACGAAGAAGAGGAATGAAGAAGCACAATGTTGTAGGAGTCGCCAGTTCACTATAGCAGGTGACCCACCTGGGAGACTGATGCTTAAAAGGACCCCTCAGGTGCAAGTTATAGAGTTGGCATTGTTAGTGGAGAGTAGAAGTAGTCAACAGTCAGCAGCAGAAGTAGTGTGGTACGTGGTGGCAGCCCAGGCAGAAGCTGGAGGAGCGAGAACACGGCAAGACCATTGCTGGACAGATATCAACTGCCGGTCCTAAGGTCGGTGCACCCATAAATCTGAAATGCAGTGGTTGCGCAGCGGGAAGCGTGCAGGAGTCTGTCTCAGTTGGCTGGCATGCACCTGAAGACCTTGAGGTTGTCTCCGGTGGCTGGTGTGCACCAGAGAGCCTCAGGTGCAGGACACACTCCAACTGGAAGTGGTGTGGATGAAGGCAGACTTGCCAAAGTGGTTTGCCGGTTCAAGTGGAGCCACAACAACTGAAGTAATGTGATCAGCGATGGAAACAGAGGGGCGTGTCTGATCCGGCGAGTACACCGCTTGCTATGGACCCCGGAGCACTATATACCCGCTTGTGTAGTGAAAGCAGGCCCCCAGCAAGTAAATTGCACTTGCATAGAAGCATTAATGATATAAAGAAGCAGAAGCAGAACGCATGTGTGACTGAAAATGAGTCACACGTTACTGATACACATTGAACTATTGTAAAACAATAGCAGCAGGATTCCTTTGCGAATGAAAGTGATTCCCAAGTCAGTTTTAAACATCAAACCAGGGAAAAGCAGCAAAACCATTGCAAGCCAAAGCCAAATGATTGCAATTTTGAAAGTTATAGGCTGTGGAAAACACAACCAACTATGGGGGTGACTTGTTAAGAGATGAGAAGCATTGCCCAAGCCAAGAACAACTGAACCAAGAAAAACACAATTTAAAATATTGCCAACAGCAGAAAGGGGTTGTCTTGGGCTGATAGCTCAGCGGCAACGTGCTCGCCTTGGAAGCAAGATGACATGGAGCACCACAGGTTCGATCCCCGAGTCCGTGCTTAGAAACCTCTGTGTATTAAGCGGGTTATACATAACCTATCATATCAATTCCAAGTACATCAACTCAAAAACATGTTATCCATACTGTATACAACATCTGGTGCAAATTGGGAAACCCACACATTGCCACACCCAGGGGAGAAACAGGAGGAGACTCTATCCCTATCATTCTTTGGTTGCTTGTACAGTGGGAAGCCAAAGGAGGCCAAAGGGGTGCCCTTCTGGTAACAGTCAACCAGAAGCAAAGAAGCATAATTTGCAGAAAGGTATTGAAGAGCATCATTTTGTTTCTTGTTTTCCCCCAAAAGTTGGTGAAAGTTTTGAAGCTTCAAGTCATTGAATGTTGTGAAGCTGCAATGAACTCTTATCAGTTGACAATGATCACAAAAACACTTGTAGTAGTAAAAAGCCATTCTTGGTATACTTCCCTGCCCGATGGTCAACCTTTAAGCCTGGCAGGGAAGTAGACCAAGTGCGAGAGTGCTACAAGGTGGTCTTGACACTTTACGTTGTTGGGGAGTTGAAGAAAGAGCCAGGCAAGGCTGTTACAGAGATATTGAGTTCTTAAAGTGGCAAATCATCCTGACAAAGACAATCATTGTTGCTATCAAGGAACTGAAAACGTAATTAAAGAAAAGACTTACATCTTCTGTGTTGGAACTTTGTGTTAACAAGCAGAATCAACATTGAACTGTGCTGGAACTTTTGTTGTGATTAAGGATTCCCTTGTGTTCTTTCTTGAACTTTGAAACTGAAGTACGTTTGAACCTGGGTAAGGGGAGTCTGCCCAGGTTATGACTGTATTCATATTTTGAATTAAGTCATTAGTGTTTTGACCGACATATATGTTTTCTTGTTTATATGACGTATGTGTAAGTGTGAGCGACAGATATCCTTTGTTACAATGTTTCCTTTATTTTATTTTAGGCAGGGAAATCCTTGTCAGGTTAGGGATCGTGAGGCTTTCTACCAACCATATGCTAAACTAAAATGGCATTTGTTGAGAAAACTTCCCAACGTGATATGCCTCACATTTCTGACCCCTCACGATCTCCACTGAACACCCTTAAAACATGGAGAGGTTACAGTTGCCCATTGATGTGCATGTTACACATGTAAGTGTATGCAGAGAAAAGAACGAAATGTGGGTGATAATGGAACTAAAACCAAGTAATTTACCAACAATCGAACCATTTAGTTTAAGTAGAGTTGAAGAGATAATGACCCAGACATTCTGCTTCTGAAGTCACCAACTTGGCATTAAACTTCACTTCTCTCTTTCCTCTGGTTGGCAATTTGTTTTAGTTTATTTCTAAGCATCCACACTTTTGTCAGACGCGAAAAACTGAAGTAGAGGGGGAGGATATTTACCCCATAACACAGTGTGAACAATGTGCACTCACCAATAGCCATTGGCTAGTGATATTTGACTTGGATAGCAAGAAATGGTGTGCAGTGTGTATATAACAATTGAGGGGACAAGTGACTTTTTGTTGGCTGAGCTTGACACTTGAATTGTTGCCCCGCCATGACAAACATCTGTCCTTTGTTCATTAACTCAGGTGAACTGTGATTTTCCCTACAACCGTGCTTTGCTAGGTTGAAGATTGGCGAGCATGAAATATTTCCCATAATGTGGGAAATTGTCCATGATCTACGTTTCCAGGATGGGGGAAACATTCAGCAAATGGACGGACCACTTTCCTCTTTCTAGGACCTCTCCTGCAGGGATTTCTTCTTCATCCTGATATTGGTCTATGATTGATTTTAAACGATTACATTTCTTTTTGCTAGAGGCAATTAAATGTGCTCTTGGTACCTCCAGGGCACTACAAACATCTGAATCAAAGCAAATCAAACTTCAGCAGCAAGTCCACAAATCCACCAAGCTTCCTTACTAGCATTCAAACCTGTGACACGCAGGTTATATACAGTGCTCTCTGCAGAAAGATGCATAAACCTACTAATCTCTTTAACGGAGTGGAGAGTGTCAGCCTGCGGCAAGTGAGACACACAACACTACTCGGAACAAGGAGCAAGGCAATGCCTGTGTAAATACCAGTCACCACAAACTGAATTAGCTCTTGCAACAGAAATTATAGGTGGTATTATTAGGTCAATCTAGTCTACTAAAAATGATCATGCCTCAAAAGATGAAAAGTTGGGACAGCTGGCAGGGCTTTGAAGATACCGCCGGTAGATTACGCACCACAGTAGACAAAGTCACCCAACGGCTTGCACTATTGTGATTCCAACAGCAAATTACACTCTGCCCAAAGATCCTTTTGTCTCTCCACGTTGTTGTTTGGTTCAAGACATAATATTCTGGAAAGATAGTTCACCAAAGATGAAGAATGGCAAAGAACATTTAAAATGTGAAAAGGCAATGAGGTACATATTTAAAACACCGGTCCAACCGATGGATGCACTTTGTTAAAAATGATGGATGAGAGAGGGGGTCACTGGGGGTCCTGAAGTAGCCTTCGCTCGGCGTGATCCACAGCTCAGCATCAAGAGGGCAGCACAGGGTAGACTCTGACTGTTGGAACCAACATAAGTAAATTGGAGGATGCTGACTGACCGTCCACTTCCTATCCCAGCCCCGACGCCATCCTTCTCCTCCTGCTGCTGAGAAGTGTGAGACAGTGCATCTGAGTTTGAAATAAGGACTGGTTAGGGAGATGGTATTGACACGTCTTCTACAGTTTATCAGGTTCAAAGCCTGGACAGACCAAGGCATCCAATCCACAAAATTCAGGAACATTCTCGCTTTGTATTCAATGGTGTGCCAGGCGGTTTTGTAGCTGATTCAACTTAGTTCTGATATGTGAAAAAGCAAGAAATAATAACCAGCAATGTCTACAAAAACTAAGCCAGATGATCAAATTGCAAATGGCTACAGAGAGGTTGAATGGTAATGCATGTTGTAGCCATACTCTGCTCAATTAGGGGAATGTTGAGCATCTTATTTCATCGGGGATTGAGATGACAGGTCACCAACAGGATACAAGTGATTAAAAGACTGCAAATAAAGTAGCTTTTTGCAAAAGCTTTCAACCACACGACTACATCAACAAGAACCGTGTGGGGATGAAAAAGTGACGGTATACGTTTTATTAAGTACACGATAGGTAATGTACAGATTTTATTTCAGGGAACATTAAGAAAACACAGATTGCCCATTAATAATTTCAGGCAAATGTTGGCGTTTCTGGAAGTTGACACGTTACAGTTAGTGGCAAAGGACCATTAGAAAGATTGGTCACACCTTTGCTCATCTGTGCCTTCATTGCTCAATGTCTGTCTTGTCTGTTTGCAATACAGTGAAAAAAGATGTTTAAACACAAAGGCAACGTTAACTGAGCTCCCAAGACCAGCATGTCAATTAACTTTTTTGGAGAACACTAAAAATGCGATGCCTAAAAATATGGAAGTCATTTCATTATTGTTTAATGTAAATAACACAATACTGAAAAATGGGGAGAAAATGGCTTCACATGCAGAAGAAAAAACACGGGTATATAGCTGTAGGGCTGT
This sequence comes from Ambystoma mexicanum, assembly GCF_040938575.1. Taxonomy (NCBI): domain Eukaryota; kingdom Metazoa; phylum Chordata; class Amphibia; order Caudata; family Ambystomatidae; genus Ambystoma; species Ambystoma mexicanum. Next base: position 239,668,516 of record NC_090940.1, on the reverse strand, counting down.
GCCTGTTTCACCTTTATGATTTGGATCAATGCTGCCTGGTTTAGTAGTAGTGTGGCGCTGAGTGGGACATGCATCCACTGCTCGTTCCTGTGTGTACTCCTCCAGAGCGGTAGCCATTGCGTTGTTGCTTCACATCTAGAAATCGTATTTTGAACACAGTGCAATTTAAGAAAGTTTTAATTTCCTGGCTTCTATTATTTGTTGCTTTGGGCCCGTAAAGCGTCCAAAAATTAAGTATTGGCTGATGGATGTGGTGCAGGAAGGGGACAGTAACAGGTGAGATCCGGAAGAAGACGATCTCAAGACATGTACAAAAGAAGGGGAGGCTGAAGTAGAACGAGGCAGCCGCAAAGAAAGACAGAAATGTGTTCGAAATACGGCGAGCTGTAGGGGTGCCGCGAAAAAAATGAGTGCCAACTTCAGACGATGTATTAAAGTGGGGAGTCAGCTGCGTCAGAAAGAGTATCCAGCTGTGTAAGAAAGAATGCCCAGCTGAAGAATATAGCACAATAGGAAAGTACTTGGGAAAGAGCTGGAGAAGGGAGCTGTAAAATGAGAGTATGTCTGGGCAGCTGCAGAAGACATGGGACGCACAGGTGACATCAACATCCTGTCACTGCCAGCTGTGAATGCACGCTGCAAAAAGAAAGTCTTATGGATAGTTGGTGAAAAAATAGAACAAAGAATAGTGTGAGTGCACACAGACTTGACTATCAATTTGTTTTGAATATTTACGCGTTTGAAGTCATGAGATCAATCCTTGTGGAAGGTGATAAAGGTTAGGGGACACGAGTGAAGTCTATGGGATACGTGTGGGGTAATTCGTGCGTGAGAGTAATTCCGTGGGCGAGGGGGGCGGACCGTTCTAACGAGCGTGACCTGGTGGTATGGTTGCGGTGCTGAAACCACTTCTTTCCCTGACATAAAACCAGAATGTGAAAGATTGTGTGATCTATAGTCCCTTTACTATGTCTACGACTCTGTTCTCCTTTCCCTGCCTATGTCCGCTCCCTATCAAGTTCTGCCGTTTCCCATCCACGCACTTCAGCATAAGTATTATGCCCTCACCTGCGGGAAATAAGCTGAGCGAGCAGTGGCGCCTGCTAGCTTCTGGGTTATCCCGTCGAATTTGTAATACATCCTTTGCAAGCGCACAAGAGAGGTCACAGACACCTGCAGAGAGCAAGCTCCAGCCAAGGACGGAATTCTCGTTCAGCAATGTGAGTGGAAGCAAGGATGCGGCTGCGCATAGTCCATGGCATCATGGGAATTGTAGTATTCTGTATCTGCGCAACACTTTTTACACAGCAGTTTTTTTTTCCGTACTAACACGAAGACGTTTCCCGTAAGCAAATCACGCAGTATATAATTGCTTTTATCTGGTTGCGCGTAGTATTACTTTGTGCTGCTGCGTTGAAACGTTTGAATTGTTTTTGCATATATGCACTTTAAGCAAATATAATTGCCTATTTAATTTTTAGTCACTTGAACACCTTCTCAGCTACTCATTGTTTCTAATCAGGCATAATGTAAAACGCTACAATTGTGATTTGATGTGTGTTATGGATACAATGTATCACGAATTGGGTCTTCCCTCTCAAAGGACTAAATAAGATAAAACAAAATCGTAAGGGGCTGATTTACTTTGCAGTTCGAAATTAACTGTGCATTAATTCCCCAATAGTAAGAGTGAGTGTTTAGATTGTATTGAAGACAGAGTCGAGTATAATGCATGCATCTTCATTCAAAACAAAAGAGGTGATGGCTGGAAGGTTTGGAATTAACAGAAGGGGAAAGACCGTATGGAAATCAGACTTGGTCCCACCGCACTGCGCTGTTCTGGAGGGTTGGCCAGAGCAATGCCAAGATAAGTTTGATTCTAAACCTTCCAGCCATCACCTCTTTTGTTTTGCTATAGTCACCCTAGTTGGACGGACATGCCCAGACATGGGTCCAGTGCCTGCTGGGCCTAAAAACCCAAGGTACTCCTCACTGATGAGGCCCAACAAGGCCAAAAGATGTTTGGGGATGCTTATGGTCTTGTGCAGAAGGGATTTGACCAAGCAGTTTGGACTGGACTGTCCCTTTTGGGGTGGGACCAAGCCTGATTTGCATATAGTCTTTCTCCTTTTGTAATGTCTTGGCAGGCAAAGGACAATGGTCTGGAGTGTTGCCCAGAGCAATGCCAAAGGTTAAGATTGATTCCAAACCTTCCAGCCATCACCTCTTGTTTTGCTAGAATCTTCATTTACTCCAGGAGCAAATAAAAATTCATTTGAAGAAATTTAACAAAAAAAACAAAGTTAAACAATTTTCAGAGGACATGCAATAGAATGCCTTAATGAGCTAGGCTTAAGAACTCTATGACGGCCAATCACAGCAGGTCACATTGCATAAAGTACTATGTAATCAATCTTTCTTACTTCTTCTTTAGCTCCTGGAACCACAGGCACATTTCTTTGAAACATTTCTTTACATCAAATCCAGAAATGATTCAGGTCTGGCGACACTGTGGAAGGGTCACAGTATTGCACATTTCTGAAAAGGCCAGACTCCAAAAGTCCACTACAGTGGTGATGGACACAGTATGAATATTACATAACACAACATGCAATCTCAACGGGTTGGGTAAATTCCAGACATACCCCTGGCGTGGCAAACACCTCTCTCCTGTTATCCTAATAAATATATTGAAACACAAATAAATTGTGACTGTCACGTGATGTGCACCCTTCAACACAGACACATTCAAAGCAAGACTGGCGAGGCCAACTCTGCTTCGATAAGACAATGGGCCTTCTCATTATACCCGACGCGTAGGTACCCACAAGCTGCACCCCTGACCTTGTACTAAATTTACTGGCATCACCACTGCTCCTATTATCCCAAATCACTGAACGTTCCATACAAGGCTGGCCCTTTTCTCCTTCAAACCCCATGTGCCTGTTAGGGCTGATATTCTATACTCCGGGCTGGTGGACAGATGTATAGAAGGCCAACCTATATTGTGACAGGGACAACTCTGGGAAGCTGTAGCCAAATCAGTTTAGGTAGCAGTGACAGACGGTCTAGGCTAAGTTCTTCAGAGAGGTGAGCTTGTAAAGGGTCCACAATGGGGTCACAAAATGGGAATAACAAATTGCACTTAGACAGGATGTATAAAAATACAGTTATTTAATTATGGCCAAAACACACTATAAGAAAATGAAGACAAGCAGGTAGGTTTATCACACATTATCATACAACTAAATACATATACATTCACCAGGTTATAATGCAAAATACAAATTAAATGCTCCTGCAAAGGAATGGATAGGTAAGGATTATACACCAAAACGTCCACAGAGATGATCCCTAGCTAAAATTGTTCAAGCCTAATGTGCCCTATTGTTCAGGATACAGTTCCAAAAAATTTAGGATGCAGGAAAAATTGCAGGTGGGGTCTCTGGGGTCCAGTGAAGGGTTCTTAGAGTTAGGGTTCAATGTAGACTAGTGCCCAAAATGATCCCCAACAGAAGCCTGGCAAAGGCAAAAATTGGCAAAGCCAATAGTGTAAGAAATAGGATTATTATAAGCCCATTGATTTATAATGGGAGCACAAGGGTAGGTTAAACGCTCTGTAATTTACCCCCCTTACTCTGAATCTTCCCAAGTCTTTGTAGAACAAAGGAAGGGTGTCTTGGCTTGCTTTTGCCGCCAAAATCCACGGAGCTCGATTTCCAGGGGTTGCAGGTTTGAAAATGACTCAGAGTGGGATCTTTTGCTGGTGCATGGACTCTCGGTCAAAGAATGAAAAAACAAATAGTGCAGCAGCCCTTTAGGGACTGAACCTGTGTCAGAAAAGCAGGTTTTGGACGGTGCATGCCGCGCACAGCGATGCAACAGGACTCAGTAGCTGTGGTCGGACTTTCCGGTCTTTCTCGGGTCCCCATGGTGCTAGGATGCCGACATTTTGCAGAGGGTGTCTCTGCAGTGCCAGCTGAGGGTGTTCCAAGATTCAGGTGGAAACTCAGAACGGCGACAGAGTTTCCACGGTAGCCCAAAAACAAAGCTGGTCGGCCACAGGACAGTTCAAAGGGCACTTCCAAAGGTAGTTTTTGTGCTGGGCACTAAGCAGACATCGGGAATGGATGCTATTTCCAAGTTTAATAGCACCTTCACAGGGCAACTAAAGATCTCGAGACAGACAGGGCTCTACCAGGACTGCAGCATAAATTGGTTGACAGGCCTCCTTCAGTCAGGTTCCTGGTTTCTTCGCGGGTCTCTCAGCTGGACAGGATACTTGACTCCTTCAGGTTTCTCCAGGATCTCGGAGAATGCATGCAGGGGTCCTCTTCTTATCCTAAAAGCCAGGTAGGAGTCAAAACTCCCAATAGCAGAACTAGCCCCCCCCACACACACCCCACAGTGGTCCATTCAGGATCACTGGCGGGAACACTCATGCATACCACTCAGACACGCAGAAACCAAGATGTGGATTAGGGTCAGACTGACCTAGCCCACATCCTGCCCACAAACACACAAAGCCCTCCAGTAGCCCACCAAAAGCTGCTGCTTTCCCGGGCACTGGAAGTCCTTAAATCCTTAGCCAGGAAGAAGGCTGAACAACAAGATGGCAAAAAAAAGAACAGGCAAAAATCTTGTGGCACAGCCATGTTTGAAAAGTAACCACATTCAGTAGCCAAACACGGTAAACGCAGTAAAGCTAAAACGAAATTCCCCAAAAAGTGGGGAAAAGTCATTGATGCCACCAGCCCATCTTTTAAGCACATCTAGAATAACCAACAATCCTCAGAGTGTTAGTCTAGGGCAAAACAAAAATGCACCCCATTGCACTGCAGTGTAAGCTGCTTTGTGCAATAATAAAAAGTTACCCTAAGTGATACAATTATAACCACAAGTAGCAACTTAGTAACACAACTAAGGGAAACATTGTTTCCCAGTACTGATAGCATGAAGAACAAATCAGTTTCCCCATAACATATGAGCAAAGGCCAGTGCAGTGAAGCTTCAGGCTTCACTGTACTGCAAAAAGTACAGGTCTGGATCAGAAATAAAAGCAAAAAGTTTGGGGGTTCCATAAAGATGGAAGGAAACGTGCAGTAAAGAGAATCTTTCCTAACAGTGCCCAGTAATGACGTGACCAGGGCATCACGCTTGAGTCTGAATTTCAGGTATTTATTTGCTTTGGTTATGTGCCTACTTGTAGTTCAAATAGGATGATCACTCCTTGAGTGAGGGCAATAATGCTCTAAATCTTTGCCTAACCCGTTGGCATCACGAAACCTCATGCTCTATTCTCATTTGTCCTTCGAAGGGCGCATGCCTACCTGCCCTCCAAACAGTTAACATTCCATTCCCATTGCCTTCAGGCTCTGCAGCTGGATACAATTAGCTTTATCTGAGCAATGTGGGTGCCTCTAACCTTTACTTCTCTCTTGAGGAATGGAAAAGGTTTTTTTTCTTGGGGCTGAGCTAAATAGAGTCGCAGCTCCACATCAGGGCCTTCATTCTGTTCAATGTGCACTAGGCCTTAACATCCAATATGGTGGCAGTCCTGCTATGTCAGTATGCTGACCTCGCTCTTTACCGCAGTACCTTTCTGGCTCCATCTTCCAACTACTTCAGCTGTCACCTCGCACCTCACTGGAAACGTGACTTTTTGTAATACTTCTAAGCCAGGGTCTATACCACACTGCCCTATCTATCACCTCTGCAACCTCTACATTAATATATGTGTTGCTCATTCTGAGTTGCTATATGAAGTATCTACTATGCGTCAGAACTAACTACAAGTGAAATGTGCACCTTCTCCTGTGCAAAACTCAACCTGCACACACCGTGGAACGTACAAATAGGTTTTTCTCAACCTGAACCTTTTTGCCCATCTAGGACGCTGTAAGTACCTCCCAACGCAACTATCTACCTAACCTTACTCCACCCTACCACCCTACATGTTCCATAATACTCCATTTTCCCTCCTGGACAGTCAAAGTTCTTTGATGCCACAACCTATGGCAGGAGGCACTATACAAATGCAACATATAATCGCAGATCAGGACTAAAAGGAGATCCAGAACTCTCTCCGCTTTGTGTTAGCCACTGGCATTCCAGCATCCAGGTTGGAGACCAATAAATGTTAGACAGGATCTTGTCAGTCACTAGTAACTGAGTAAAAGAGAAAAACAAACAAGATGAGTGGGAGGGACTAAAGACACTGCACATCCTAATTGTTGATCACCTGCGTTAGAAGATTGTAAATACAAAGACCCTTTTCATATTTTGAGAAACTTTATTACCATTGCACAAGGACATTCAATTATATTGTTTTATCACAGTTATTACAGAAGCAGGCCTTGATGTTATACATTACCAAAATCCATAGTGTACAATGTTTTATTAATTGAAATTAGTTAGATGACATTGAAAACATTACGTGCTTATTATTTTTCAAAATGGTGGCGCGTTCACCCTGGGGAACGCAGCACAGTGCCTTACATGGCAGTGATAGTAACTGTCCCATTCACTATTGAGTATATTTTGCATTCGGATTTATTGCAATTACATTTATTATGTCATCTTTGAGGTCCTGGGTGTTAGTGTTAAAAGTGCACGGTGTTGGCACGAGTTATGGTTGCTTAGCTTACCATAACTGGTGAATTTCTGTTTTTATTTTGGTTTTACCTGTAACCATAGCATCCTTTAACGTTTTTTTGGTGAATTACATAGGTTTGTATGAATAAAAATGTTTCATGATGTTACATCACAGTATATAAGTTATTCATAATTCCTATTTTAACATATAAGGAAGAACTGTAAACCTCCTTTAACAACATATTTTTTGCAACACATCTTATGTGTGTTGTTATCAGCAGGGTATGCTGGGAATGCAAGTCATGGTTGAATTGCTTAGGGTATGAGGCTCAACCATGACCCCAGCACCACCAAACCAACCCCGGTTGACTACTGCACCTACCCTGCATCCTAGTTCAGTGTCCACTATACCATTATAATGTGACCAATGGCCAGTACTCCTGGCTTGCATGGTCAGTCTCCACAATCCATGGGACATGGGCTGCGGCCATGCCGCATTGCCCAATAGGCAATCAGAGGAGATATTTGTCCTTGCTGAGGGCCAGGCCCGCTGCCCAGGCAGCAAAGTTATATCCCTATTTATTGTCCTCACTTTTTTACACTTTCAAAAAAGTAAAACACAGGATAGATATGCAAAAGCATGCTCTCAGGTCCTTGCTGATGCTCCTCGCGCAGGTTTTCTGTAATCCTGTCCAACACTCCGGACTACAGCCACAAGAAGAATTATTTTTACCATTTAAACTAAGAGCTTTGGCAATGCCGCATGCCCCAATAAGTAAATCATAGTAGGCATTCGTCCTTGCCGAGGGCCAGGCCCACTGTCCATGCGCCAAAGTTATATCACTAGTTTTTGTTCTTGCATTTGTACACTTTACAAAAATAAAACACAAGACAGATTTGCAAAAGCATGCTTTCAGGACCTAACCGCTTCTCCTTGGGCAGGTTTGATGTAATCCCGTCCAGCACTTCAGGCTGTAGCTGCAAGCAGAATATTTGTACGCTTTCAAACCTAGGGCTGCGCCATGCCACATGCCCCAATAAGCAAATCAGAGTACGCATTTGTCCTTGCTCAGGGTCAGGACCATTGCCCAGGCTCCAAAGATATATCACCATTTTTTGTACTTACATTTTGACACTTACGAAAAAATAAAACACAGGACAGATTTGTAAAAACCATGCTTTGAGGTCCTTGCTGATGCTCCTTGCAAATGTTTGCTGCAATCCTGTTCAGCACTACGGGCTGTAGCCTCAAGCAAAAGTTATTTTCCCATTCAAACCTATCCAGATTTCAAAAAACATTACCACATAGCCGGTCCGTGGTGGCCATGCCAACTTTAGCCCCATTGCCCCTCCCTCGTGGTTATGGCAGACAATCTGGCCACTGCCCATGGCCACAGGCTATACCTCAGTCACCAAAGGTACATTACTGTTTTTGTACTTACATAATGACACTTTTCAAAAAATAAAACAGACTCATTTGCAGAACCATGCTTTCAGGTCCTTGTCAATGCTCCTTGCATGAGTTTGCAGAAACTCCGTCCAGAACTTTGGGCTGCCGCCGCAAGCTGAATTTTTCCCCCCATTTAAACCTAGAGTTTCGGCCATGCAGCATGTCCCAATAAGTAAATCAGAGTACGCATTCCTCCTTGCCGAGGGGAAGGCCCACTGTCCATGCGACAAAGGTATATAACTATTTTGTGTACTTAAGTACTTTTTTGCAGTTTCTTAAAAAACGACTGGACGGATTTACACCCAATGTACAAAAGCATGCATCCAGGACTAGGCCGCAGCTCCTGCCGCTAATTTGGTGAACATCCGTCCAGCGGTTTGGGCTGTAGGTATGAGCAAAAATCTTTTTCCATTGTGGCTATGAGGATTTCCACAAATGTTGAGACGCCCCTATAACTTTGCCCTCCTGGACGAAACCGCACCAAATAATTCTGAGGGGGATATATATATTTTTTTGCAAAGTTTTGTGACCAACTTACCATAACTACAATGCCACTACCGTACGCCGTGTAATATATATGGTTAAGTTGCTGAACCCATAGGAAGAGCACTTTTTGGGTGGCTTATAACTTTGCTCCCCCTGGAAGAAACCTTACCAAACTTTGCAAAAATAAGTATATGGCCCCATCTGAATTTTTCTGGCTAGTTGGTGAGCTTTCATCAAGAGGGGGACAAGGTTGTAGGGGGGTCCCAAACCGTCTGTTTATTCCATAGACGCATGGTAACATTTTTTTTTGTTCACGTCTACAGCCGAAACCGCTGGACGGATTTTGGCCAAATTTGCGGCAAGATCCCGAAAGCATGCTTTTGTAAATTTGGTGCAACTTCGTCCAGTAGTTCTTTTTAAAACAGCCCAAAAGTAGGTAAAAGAAAATTGGTGATATCTGGGTCCGGTCCGCGGATTCACTTCACTGTTTGGGCATGCTCACTGATTGGATGGTGAAAAGACTGAAGTGCTTCAGATTTTTGGAAATTCCCGCCATGTTTGATTCATGGACAGGTGCCATGTCCGCAAACATTTCAGTAAAAACATATTAAAAAAAAGACAGCATTGCACTAGTCAAAATTATCAAACAATCTCTGGGGAGGTGAGGGGTGACGACGATGGGATGGTATATGGCTGTAAGAAGCCAAAAAAATGATGTTTTTAATCCCCTAAATCCGCGGACAGTCCGGATGTTCGGGTACTGTCCTGTGATGTTCGCAAACATTTCAGATGTTCAAGGTCATCTATGACTATTTCTGCATTACATCAGTTTTTGGATGGTTTATAACTTTGGCGCCAAACAATGAAACTTCATGAAATTATGGCATTTTATTCTAGACCTGATTCTGAATAGTTTTGGAAAGCGTGGAGCTGTTTTGTCAAGAGGAAACAAAATTAGAGGGGAAGTCCCAAAATGTTGTAAAGGCTTATAAATGTGCCATTTGACAAATGTACACAAAAGTTTGCAAAAAAGATTTTACATCTCTATATAAATGTTTTTGTAAAGTGTGGTGGGATTTTGTCAGGAGGGGGCTAAATTGGAGGGGGTCCCGACATTTTTAGATGGCTTATAACTTTGTTGCGTTTTCACGAATGTGGATTCAAGTTTTCAGAAAGATTATAGACCCAACCTTGAATGTATGTCTATAGTCTGAATGGATATTGTTAAGTGGGGCTAAGTTATATGACTATTGTATGTACATACATTTTGACACTTTTGAAAAAAATAAAACATGGCCGGATTTCCAGCAAACTTGTGTAAAGAGCTTTGGCAAGGACCTTAAAGCATGGTTTTGCAAATGTGCCTGTGTTATATATATATATATATATATATATATATATATATATATATATATATATATATATATATATATATATATATATATATATATATATATAAGACATATATATATATATATATATATATATATATATATATATATATATATATATATATATATATATATGTGGCCATAGGCAGTGGCCAGATTGTCCGGATCATGGCATAAGGTCATGACCCGGACAATGTGGCTACTGACCATGGCCACGAGGGACGACAAATGGGGTTAAAGTGGCCATGTTTTAAAGTGGGATAGGTTTGCAAGAGAAAAATAATGTGCTTGTGGTAATATGGTCATAGGGTTCTCTCTTCACCTTCTGCATGCTACCATGGAAAGGGAAGAGGGGATCTGGTGGCCATCTTGGAATAGGATTTTCCTACCTACAGCGGGATGCTGCATGCGTCCCAGTGTAGGAAGAAAAATCTTTTTTTTAGCACCCTGGGTTCCCGCTTTGGAAACCCGGGGTGCTATTGGCCTTCATCCCCCATTGCCGGGGCTGGAACTGGGGATAACAGTCCGGAGCCCTCATTCGCTTGGGCTGATAACTTTGGCTGCCGGGGGGGTGAGCGTAATACACACAATGCTAATGGAAATGTTGGAAAATCTTATTGAGTCCATGTACTTTACTGAGAAATGTAAAGTAGATGGAGTCTATAAGATTTCTTTTTAGTTCTATTTTATAACTGTGAAAGGTGGTTCCTAAAGGAACCTTTCTTTTGTTGTTTTTTTGATGTATTGTTTTTTGCAGGAGATGTTAGAACATAAGGTGGGGGAGGGCAATGAGGGAAGAGGCACCAAGCACTAATATGTATGGGCAAGTGGACTGGGGAAGATGGTGCACGTGTGTTACGTCCATGGTAGGAGGAAGTGTTTCTCATGCTCCTTGATTACAGCTTAAAAAGCACTTCGAAATTGCTTCCCCCTGCAGAGTGGTGTGTTGCAGTATATACAGAGGACTGTTGTCTTTGAAAGATATGGATCAACAGCCTCTTTTATTGCTTGCAAGGTAGCTGTTTTTTTTTTTTATCCCATAGAAGTAGGCTGTGTGGTTACAGTATTGGTTGAGGAAGATGAGGTGGAGGATGAAAGCCTACTACTTGCTAAGAAAGGAACAACCTTTCTGAGAGCATTGCAGTGGTTGGGTTTGGCGTATCGGTGCATGGAGATGGCCCCCTAGGAGTACTGTCCAGGTAGTCCACGACCGAGTACAAAGTTGCACTCAGTGCGTTTCACTTTGGTAGCTTTAGCCTTTGGTACATTCCCAACAGTGGTAAAGAACAACCACACCCATGATTACCACACCCATGATTCTCTCTGGATGTTAGAGGTAGGCACTTCCTCTTCCTCATCTTCTTGGTCCTCATTATTGTCTTTGGAAATACTGTGTTTTTATTTTGTGTAGGTCCTCCAGCTCATGGTGGTGGTGGTGGCTCTTGGGGAGGAGAGATGGCAATAGCTGATGCCATTTTTAAGATAAATAGCAGTTTTTATAATATTCTTCCAAGTACGTGCTTTGCACTAGATTGTTAATGGATAATGAGTGAAATGGATAATGAGTAAGTATAGCTGTAGGAGATGTGCAAGGGTACATTTTGAGCTTGAAAGTTCCTAGATCAGAAGAAAATGCAGTTCCGAACTGACCTCCAAGCAGAGACCCAATCACAAAGTAAAGGCGTGTTCTCGGACATGTCATCATGCCGCGCACGAGCGCATGGTCATGTGTTACTGTCGGGAGGTCAGTGATGATGTTAATGGACGTCACCTGATTCAAAAACAGTGGAAAAGGATGCAAAGTGTATAGAAGTGTTAAAAATGATGCTAGAAGGTGAAAGGGAAAATAGAATACACTGGTAAAAACCCATGAAATTCACTGAAAAAACATAGTTAAAGGGAAGTTATGGTTAAGTTGCACTAATCAAAACCTATGGAATTTGATGACAAATCTTTTTTAAAGGGACGTTATGGTTACGAGTAAAACCGAGAATTCTCAGAAATGTGGCAGTTATGGTAAGCTAAGCAATCATAACTTGCGCCACCACCGTGCACTGCTAAGACTAGCACCCAAGACATCAAAGATGACATCACAAATGTCATTGATGACATCCTGTAGTATATAAAAAAGCAAATACAGCTTTATTGACAAGCTGCCTTGATTCTTCCATTTGTGGACTGAAAAGGTTTGTTGGACATCTCCATGTTTGCCTCTGATTTATTTCAGAAAAAATTATCTTGGCAGCATGAAACAGGTCCATTAGGCTTTTAAAGAATTCCTCCAGGGCAACCTGCAAGTACACTGGAGTCACAAACATCAAGTGGTCCCCTCCCCAATGCACAATTACAATGTTTGGACATTTAAAGTGAGCCATACGGTCACAGAATGAATACAAGCTTGCCCGGTTTAAGCCACAATCTACATGCCACAAAACGTCCACTTCTGCCAATGCAATACTTCAAAAGATGCCTTGAATTTCAGCATACACCTTCAACAATTGAATTGAAGAGTTCCCCAAAGTCCACACAGTCTGCCTTCTGAAAAACATAGCCATAGCCATTTTCAGTGCTCTCACAACTCCTGCAAACAAAATTCCTGCCTCCCTCTCTTCCTGTATACCACACCTAGCAAACCTGATTGGCTAATCCCCATAGTCCCCTTTCCATTACAAGCATTCTCAAAAGACCAGGATGTGGCATGTGCTGTACATAGACTACCGCAGTGTCTGCGGACCCTGTAACACAGGGGCAGCCCTTCTACCTTTTATGTTCTCAGCACTCCCTCATTGGCTGCTTTCAAAGAGTCACACATTCATCCACCAATCAGATCCAAAGCCTCTACAACTAACCCTATCATCTCAGTTAAACACTTCAGAGTACATATCTCCTGTTAATGAAAGGCATCTGCATCAGAAACCGCTGTGCAACTGTCCATATTTCTATTTCCAGATTCATCAAGATCTAAATCTAACAAAACATAGTACAGGTATGCTTATATTTAAAAAATGTTTGTGATGTCATCTTTGATGTCATGGGTGTTAGTCCTTGCGGTGCACAGTGGTAGCGCGAGTTATGGTTGCTTAGCTTACCATAACTGGTGAATTTCAGTTTTTTTTTAATTTTACCTGTAACCATAACGTCCCTGTAACAACGTTTGTCCATTGAATTGCGTAGGTTTTTACTAGTGCAGCTTAACCATAACATCCCTTTACCAATGTTTGTCCAGTGATAATAGGGCACTGTGAGCAGAACCTACTTGTAGCATTGTTTTTTCAATAAAGGGGATACGTTTTTAGTACTGCAACTTCACCATAACGTCCCTTTAGCAATGTTTTTTGTTAGTGATTTTCATATGTTTTTAGTAGGGTACTATAACCGGAATGTTGCTTTAGTATAGTGTTTGCTGTAAAGGTGATATCTTTTTGGTACCACAACTGAACCATAACATCCTGTTAAGAACATTTTGTCACTGATGGCTTGTCTGCCTTCCTCACAAACTTGTGGAAAGGCCAAATGCCCCTGTTTATGTATCCATTTGTGCTACCCCTTCCCTTGCCCAATAGTGTCAGTGTATATTACAAATGAAAGGTGTGCATGTTAAGTGTTGGTCAGACTGTGAGTGGTGTTTCTTTTTGTGTTAACATAGCATGGAGAATATGTGGCACACATTACTAGCCGTGATAGCTGCAGGTAAGCAATGTGGAGGTTTCCTATGCAGACTAAACCTGGCCAGCTTATGTGCAATCACAATGCAGGTATTCGTAGGACTGCAGTACTAGCCGCATGGGTGCATGTTCTAAAGCACTTTTAATTACTTCTGGGAGCACACGTCTATCGGTTGTACAACTATGCCCATGCTTAGGGCATCCTCTGTGTGCTTGTAAGAGCGCTCCTGTCGCCAGCCCTATGGACTGATACGGTAGGGTACCACATTTCAAGTACTCCTCACAACTATGTGGGTTGCTCTGCAAACCTACCAATTTGTCGCTGCACCATGCCTGCCTGTATGATGCCCACTGGAAAACAAGGAACAGCAACCTGGAGTGTATGGTTGGTATGCTAAATGTCACAATAGTTTGATTGATGTTCTGCTTGCCTTTCCATGACCCGTGAAACAGACACACTGTATTTGCACTGAGCACTGTGCCGGAAAGTGTCAAGGGTTCGCCTGCAGGTCGTAGAAGTGGAGATTTATTTAACTGCAGGTGTGACAGCTTGTAGTGAGTCTGCAAAATGGCAACGCCCGTGCAACTTGGTCACTAACATAGTAGAGCATGTTAAGAGAAGTAAGCAAACAGCAGATTCTTCGGCGAGCAAAGAATATCACTGCTGGTTAGAGCAGTACTATAGCCGCATGAGTGGCACTTAATAAATATCTTCCTCCTGCATGTATTGAAGCTGTGTTTCTCCTTGTTGTAAGCATTCTTGTATTTCACAAATCATTCATCTCCATGCATGCTAGTCCTACGGCTAATGGCATACCATAAACTGTGCGTACCGCATGTGACGAGACCAGCAATGCAAGCATTAGGGTAATTTCATGTACACCATTCTCCATATAGGCAGCAGCCTTCAAGAGGGGCACTCCTGTACGGCACCAGAGCTTTAAAACACCCTTGTAGACCATATGCTGCACTAATGACCCTTACCTGCCAAAGGGCATTGTAGTGCGCATGTACTGCAACGCGGTACACTACAGAGAGAAGCTACTTTGAAGTGCTTGGGACGAGTGTGTCCGCGAGCATGACAAGGAGTGGTGGCTATTTAAGTGAGGACCACCCAACATTTCCCTCTCACTGCACATCCCCTATGGTATTCCTGTAGGTGCTGGCCTTCCGTACTGGCCCTTGCCCTTCGTTCCTTCGGTGGCGTGTGTTACAAGACCAAAAGAAATAGAAATGAACTGGGAAAAGTGAAGAAAGCTACTTTCAGAGTTCAACAACGTAAGTGGCAATGAAGGGAGGCAGGGCGCCACGCATCATATACCCTCCACAGATTATGCACTAAATAAAAGGAGCCGTGGTACTGTGGAAAACACTGCAGATGAATCGGGTAGAAATGGCTCGCTGTTGAAGGATTGTTTTATGTGTTGCAGTGCATTTTCAAGAGCTCAAGTGCACAACACCTAGCACAAACATTCTCCATATTTCCAAAAAGGGCAGCAATGCAATTTGTATAGGTCGTGCAGAAATCAGAAATGCATATTAAGAGGAACGCTATTTGTGGGGAAAAGTCTTTGTGCTGTGAAACGTCAGATTCCCATTTGTAAAGTACAACATTGGTACAAGTCGTAAAAAGGCACAAATAGACGTACCTTGCTTTCTCCATTTCCGGACCAAATGAAAAATAACACGGTGGCATGGGTGTCTGCGTAATGGGATAAAAAATTATGCAGGAGATCGGAAAGAGATGCATGACCTGACCAAGTGCCTCCTTCAGCGCAAACGGCACCACAAATCGTGTTGTGCAATTTTCCCTCCACAATGAACAACAACAATATAGTGGTGATTGTGCGTCAAAGTCTCACACAGACAAACCAAAATCAATCACTTCATTGTAGGCACTCCATACGAGTACAAATCCACATGATACAATCCACAATGAGCTCCGACTACACTCTGTTTTCCATTGACTGTCAATGTATTTCGAACTCCCCCCACAAAGCATATGCTGAAACACACACCCATAAGCGCACCCTTTGCATTTTCCTCGACAAATACACTGTGTACCACAGTCTGTGTGTGCAATCCACACCCAGAAACCTTATTGACCAATCCTGTGTCTTCCACAGGCCCAATTCTATGGCTGCCATCTGCAAAAGGGGCGTATGTCACATGTGCAACCCTGCAACTCTCGCAATGTCCGTGGACTTTTCCAGGTGTGTGCGCGCTGGAGGGGGGGAATACATTTCAACCAGGGTAGGGGACCTCGTCAGTAGTGGTGGCTCTGAAAAGAGCCATTTTAAAAACATGTTTTTAAAGTTGCTTTTTTAGAAACACAATGTTTTGCTATATTTATAAGTATTTTTGTGTTTTGTAGTTGAGCTCACATGCTTACAGTAGGGTCTTCAATGCAGCCTGTATATTGGAAAACAAAATATCATTGCCACTGGCCGACAAAGAAATTCCATTAGCTTTGAAAAGGTGTATATAGCGAGAACCAAAGTTGTCGTTCTCACAGCAGAACATCCCAGCAGCACACAAAAGTCACACATGCTTCGGTTGATTACACCCCTTCCGACCTCTGGCTGGCGACAACAATCATTGGAATAGCCCCACACTATTCGTGGTGGAATACATGAGAAAAGCACCTTGGCAGTGGGAAAAATGCACTTCACTGCTTTTATCCACTTCTTCAGTTGACAGTACACACAGGAACAAGCCATGGAACCCAAATGCAATGCTCCATAGTGCATGACCACAGCATACACAGTAGCAAAAGTGGCCACTTGTCGAAATTCAGCAAGTAGACCGCCGAAATTGCACACATCGGCACAGCACCACAAAGTGTCCACTGCCTCCAAATCAAAATCACAATGAAAGCCTTTTTCGATGGCATACTGGAACAGATCTTCAAACAAACTCATCACCGACTACAAAAACAGTGTGTCTGTCCATCTCTGCCTGCCACCCTCACTGCACAGAGTAATGGAAAAAATAGTGCTGCCCTTTCCTGTGATGCAAACCACAAGCAACTGATTGGCCAATTCCCACAGTGCCATTTCCATTGGACCGCATGGTGAGAAGAGCAGAATGTGGCAAGTGTGCTTTCTGAAATACCGCGAGGGCCTCGCCCCAGCAAAGCAGGAGTAGTTCTTCTTCCCTTTCCACTACTGTTACTCCACCACTACCTTATTGGCTACTATTGAATAGTGACCCATGCATCCACCAATCACATCCAAGCCGCCATCAGCCAACAATGTCACTCCTGTACAACACTTCAAATGTACCAATACACATTCACACTACAAGCGTCGTGCCTTTCCAAAGCACATCCACTACAAAGTTCAGTAAAAGTGTGCACTATTTCTCTTCCACATACATCAACATGTCCACCCATGATGTGGCACGTGAAATTCTGAAAGTACTGCGGAATCCGTGACCTTTTCGTGATAGTGAGGGATGGGGATTGGGGGGTGGGGGAAGCAGTTTCAAGCAGGGTAGGGGAATGGATCTTCCATCGTGGCTGTGGAAAGTTGTATTTTTTTTTTAACGTGCTGGCAAGCAGCTTTTTTTTGTTTTTTCCCTTTATATGCGTTTGTTTGCCTCTCCTCACATTTTTACAAAATTCTGCTCAACGCTTCTTGCACAGTGTAAAAGAAAATGGCATTACCAATGGTGCTCAAATAAATTCAATTTCTACGAAACCACTGCGTATACTGCGACCTCATGATCTCAAAGTGGGAGGAGAACCTCCCAGCAGTCTGCATAAATTCACACATGCGTCTGTTTATAACAAACCTCCGACCTCTGGCTGGGGACAAATTAGACCGGCATGGGCCCATACTCCTCTTGGTGTTATGCATGAGAAAACCACCTTGGCAGTAGGAAAAATCTGCATCACTGCATTCAGCAACCTCTTGAAGTGACAGATAAAATGTTCACATGACATGTAACCCAAATGTAGACTTGCATAGTGCACCAAGTCAAAATCAACGTTCGTGATGGAGGCTACATATCTGCAAAGGCGAACCATCCCGCCGAAACTGCAGTCATACTGACAGCCCCAGAAAGCATCCACTCCTTCCAACCTGAAATTACCAGCAATGCCTCTTTGCACACAACACCTGTGCAGATGGCGCACAAAGGTATCACCGACGATAAGCACTGTGCGTCGCTCCATCTCTACAAACCTCAGGACACAGTATTGGGAAAAAATGCTACCGCCCCTTCCTTTCAACCACACCCTAAACACCCGATTGCCTAATTCCCACAGTTCCATTTCCGTGGTCACCATTATCATAATGGCAGGATGTGGCATGTGCCCTTTCCCAGCTACAGTGAGGGCCACACTCCAGTAAATCAGTGATAATATAATACTTCTTCCCTTTTCACTGACATTGGGCCTACTTGAAAAAATCTGCACACAGCAGAGTAACCAAACACATATGAGCTGCACTTCAACCATACCGTCTTCCATACTCACAGTATAGAAACACTGCACCCTGTGGCCACACTGCACAATTCTCACTGCACCGGCTACTGCCGTACACCAAATACTGTAGCATATTCCAACTATCCCCACAACCATGGAACAACCAATGCAAGATTTTTAAATCACTTCTGCTGCTGTAGCACGTCTACAATGTGCTCCACAACCATTCTCCAAAGATCACCACTCTGTGACTGATGCACTGTCAAAACTGCATTGCTGCAGTGGGTGTGCTCCATTCACACATTCACTGCAATGTAATGTAACCATGTATGTCAGCATGTCACAAACTACAACAATCCACATACGCACCACTGCCACCAGCACTCCTACCCAACCTCTGCACCACCATGGAGCTATACAGCGAAAAATACAACAGTTACCATAATCTACAAACATAACACTGTCTCCAGCACCCCTATGCACTTTCATTCACATACTATGGTCTTACCCACTTTAATTCACAAAGTATTGTGTCACTGGCAACCTAACCACAAAATGTTCACAACATTGCCCCTACTCCAACCAATCTGCACACAGCACACTATACAAGCACATATAAGCTGCACTTCAACCATACCCTCTTCCATACTGACAGTATGCAAACACTGCACCCAGTGCCCACACTGCATGACTTTTCACTGCACCATCTCCAACCACACATCAAAAACTTTACCATGTCCTAACAATGACCACACCTACAAAACCAAACATACACGCATGGCAGCTCACTTCTGCTGCTCTATGGCATCTGAAATGTGCTACACAACTATTCTTCACAGGTCACCACCCTCTAACTGATGCTGAGTCAAATAATAACTGCCGTGGGTGTGCTCAAGACCTGGGTGTCATGCTCCCCTTTTTCCCCAAGCATTGGGATCGATGGAAATTGGGCCGCCATCGTTTGTTCCATTACGTTTGACACATTTTCTGAGCTGTGGTCCAGTCTTTTTCCAACATGGCCGCCCCCAGCATATCAGCGTTCAGTTGCTGTCGGCTCGCCGCATTGCAACTGTGTGTGTTTCACTATCCTGCTGTTGTCACGCTCCTGTTCATTTCTCTAGGCTCTGCTGAGCCCTGCCTTTCCTTGGGTCCTCGCCCCTCTCTCCGTACCTTCTTTTTCTCCTTCTCTCCGTGAGCTCTTACCAGCTGGAACTCTCTCTCCGTTCCACTCCCTTCGCTCTCTCTGTCTCTCTGCACTGCCCTCTGGGAAGCTTCAGCGTATTTTTGCCTCGGCTTCCTGTCTCTCCTTTCCAGTGAGGTCGCTCTTGGTGGCGCCTTCTCAGGTTTCCCCGAGCGCTTCCATTTCTACGGGGGATTACTCTCTTGTCCTTGTTCCGCAGTCTGACACGCACTTGCCTGCTCGAAGCTTTCGTGCCACCCATCGATCTTCAGTGCCTCGTGGTTACCATCCCTTCTGCAAGAAGGTTCTGTTTTTTTTTGCCTATGTGGCTTTTTCCCTGTTCTGGCTATCGCGGTCCCGGGGCCACTGGTTTCCGAAAGTCTTCCGCAGCCAGTGTGGCGTTGTTCCGTGGTAGACCATATCTCATAAAAAGAAATCATCCGTCAAAGAAAGAAGAAAGAAAACCCCCTAAGGATATTTCTTCAGGTGAGGAGGAGGGGGAGGAAACAGAACTAGAAAGTGATTTTGACATTACGGATAAATCCCCAATTTGTGACAGTTCCCCAATTTGTGACACTGGGCTCTTGAGTGCATGGCCTACAGCCTTCGGCCATGCACCCAATAGTCTAGGCCTTGAACACACCCACCGCAACGTAATGCCACCATGCATGTAACCATGACACCAAATGCCACAATCAACATACACACCACTGCCACCAGCACTCCTACCCAACCTGCGCACCGCGATGGAGCTATGCAGGAAATAATGCAACAGTTAGCATAATCTAAAAACTAAACACTGTCTCTGTCACCCCTATGCACTTTCATTCACATACTATGGTCTTACCCACTTCCATTCACAAAGTATTGTGTCACTGCCAACCTAACCACATAATGTTCACAACATTGGCCCTACTACAACCAATCTGCACACACCACACTATGCAAGCACAACCCTCTACCTGATGCAGAGTCAAACATGCATTGTTGCGGTGGGTGTGTTGAAGGACTAGACTATTGGGTGAATGAGCCAACGTTATGCAACCATGCATGCCGCCATGTGCCCAACTACTGCAATCCACCCACATAGCACAGCCACGCGCACTCTCACCCAACCTATGTCATGGGCAATTCACTCCCCTTCTGAAATCCACCTGCCACCACTCACAGTGGAAAGAGGTTGCCGCAAACAGGTCACTGCACAAGCCATCGGACCGTTACAACAGCTGCCTCCATTCACCACACAAGGCCCAGATACCCGTGAATTGGCACAATACGCACAAATACTGCAGGCACACCTCTGTCTTCTTCCACCTATTTCCATATGTCACATCAACATCTTCTCACTACCCCACCCTTTCCATCCCTTCTTGCCGCCAACACATGGCGTACGGTATATTTTCCAGACCCTTCCGCCACTGCACTGTCCTCCGATACACCATGGTGGCATTTGGCAAAAATGTTGACACACAGTAGCTTCCCAACATCCAACAACCGGCCGCGTCCAAAGTTCTCGGACTGCACGCCGTACCGCAAGCCAATGACACTTCTGTCTGCATAGTGAACATGGAAAGGGGTCCGTGCAGCGGACACAGATATCACAAATTGTTTTAGATGAACATTTCAGTTATTTCCAACAAAAGTATTGGTCGGATTTCCACCAAACCCCACTCCTGCCACAAACTTGGTGCAAATCCGTCCAGCCGTTCGGGCTGTAGCCATGCGCAAAGTTTTTGCTCATTCAGTCTATGGAAAAATAAATAATTTTGGGACCCTCCTATAACTCCCACCCCCCTGCACGAAACCTCACCCAACTTGCCGAAAGAATTCAGAGCGGCCCATATACGTATTTTGCAAAGTTTGGTGAGGATTCCTCCAGCGGGAGCAGAGTTATAAGCCTCAGAAAAAGTGCTCTTCCTATGGGTTTAACAACTTAACCATAACTACACGGCCGCTACTGCGGGCCGTGTAACATATGTGTGTATATATATATATATATATATATATATTATATATACACGATAGTGGCCATGTAGTTATGGTTAAGTTGCTGTTTCCATAGGAAGAGCACTTTTTGGGCAGCTCAGAACTTCGCTCCCCCTGGACGAATCCACACCAAACTTTGCAAAAAAAGTATATGGCCCACTCTGATTATTTTTGCAAAGATTGGTGAGGTTTGGTCCGGGGGGGGAAAAGTTATAGGGGGGTCCCAAATATTTATTTTTTCCCATAGACTGAATGGGAAAAAAACTTTGCTCGCGCCTACAGCTCAAACCGCTGGACGGATTTTCACCAAATTTGGACCAAGAGGAGCGGCTTGGTCCTGAAAGCGTGCTTTTGCAAATTTGGTGAAAATCCATCCAGTAGTTTTTTTTTTTAAATGACCAAAAAGTAGGTCAGAAAAATTAGTGATATCTGTGTTCGCTTCGCGGACACACTTCCCTGTTCGCTCCGCGGATAGGACGGTGATTGGGCAAGCAGCTTGCGTGATGTCCGTGGACATCTGGCGTGCTTTTCTATTGGCTGCCGTGAAGCGTGCAGTGCGTCTATTTTCAGAGACGCCCGCCATCTTTGTTTATCAGAACGGGATCTGCTGCCTGCACAGTGTAGATGTGGGCTGTGTCGGCTCTGCATCGGCCCTGCATCGGCCCAGGCCCTCGTGTCTCTCTTTTGTTCCCCCCACTGTCCCGCTCATGGCCCGTGTCTCCCATGTTCCCCCCCTTCGCTGATTCTCCATGTGTTCCTCCCACCCCCCGCTCATGCTCCGTTTCTCTTACCCGTTCCCCCCGCTCATGTCCCGTGTCTCCCTCCTTCCCCCCCACCCCCAACTCATGCCCCGTGTCTCCCTACTGTTCCACCCACCCCCCGCTCATGCCCCGTGTGTCTGTCCCCTTCCCCCCACCCCCGCTCATGCCCCATGTCTCCCTCTTTTCCCCCACCCCCCACTCATGCCCCTTGTGTATCTCCCCTTCCCCCCACCCCCGCTCATGCCCCATGTGTCTCACCCCTTCCCCCCACCCCCCGCTCATGCCCCGTGTGTCTTTCCCCTTCCCCCCACCCCCGCTCATACCCCGTGTCTCCCTACTGCTCCCCACACCCCGCTCATGCCCCATGTCCCTCTCCCCTTCTCCCCACCCCCCACCGCTCATGCCCCGTGTGTCTCTCCCCTTATCCCCACCCCCCGCTCATGCCCCGTGTCTCTCTCCCCTTCCCCCACCCCCCGCCTCATGCCCCGTGTGCCTATTCCCTTCCCCTCCACCCCCCGCTCATGCCCCATGTCTCCCTCCTTTCCCCCCACCCCCTCGCTCATGCCCCGTGTTTCTCTCCCCTCCACCCACCCCCTGCTCATGCCCCGTGTATCTCCCCTTCCCCCCACCCCACGCTCATGCCCCGTGTGTCTCTCCCCTTCCCCCACCCCACGCTCATGCCCTGTGTGTCTCTCCCCTTCCCCCCACCCCACGCTCATGCCCCGTGTGTCTCTCCCCTTCCCCCCACCCCCCGCTCATGCCCCGTGTCTCTCCCCTTTACCCCCACCCCCCGCTCATGCCCCGTGTCTCTCCCCTTCCCCCCCACCCCCTGCTCATGCCCCATGTCTCCCTCCCCTTCCCCCCGCCCCCCGCTCATGCCCCATGTCTCCCTCCTTTCCCCCACCCCCCGCTCATGCCCCGTGTGGCTCTCCCCTCCCCCCACCCCCTGCTTATGCCCCGTGTCTCTCCCCTTCCCCTCCACCCCCCGCTAATGCCCCGTGTGTCTCTCCACTTCCCCCCCACCCCACGCTCATGCCCCGTGTCCCTCTCTTCTTCCCCCCACCCCTTCCACCCCACCCCCCGCTCATGCCCCGTGTGTCTCTCCCCTTCCCCCCCACCCCCGCTCATGCCCCGTGTCTCCCTACTGTTCCCACCACCCCCTGCTCATGCCCTGTGTCTCTCTCCCCTCCCCCTACCCCCCGCTCATGCCCCGTAATTCTCTCCCCTTCTCCCCCACCCCCGCTCATGTCCTGTGTCTCTCTCCCCTTCCCCCCCACCCCACGTTCATGCCCCGTGTGTCTCTCCCCTTCCCCCCACCCCCCACTCATGCCCCGTGTCTCCCTCCTTTCCCCCACCCCCCGATCATGCCCCGTGTGTCTTTCCCCTGCCCCCACCCCCCGCCCCCCGCTCATGCCCCGTGTGTCTCTCCCCTCCCTCCGCTCATGCCCCATGTCTCCCTACTGTTCCCCCAGCCCCCGCTCATGCCCCGTGTCTCTCTCCACTTCCCCCCACCCCCTGCTCATGTCCCGTGTCTCCTCTGTTCCCCCCCACCCCCCGCTCATGCCCTGTGTCTCTCTTGTGTTACCCTCCCACCCCCCGCTCATGCCCCGTGTCTCTCTTGTGTTATCCCCCCACCCCCTGCTCATGCCCGATGTCTCCCTCGTGTTACCCCCCACCCCCCGCTCATGCCCTGTGTCTCCCTCGTGTTACCCTCCACCCATGCCCTGTCTCCCCTGTTACCCACCACCCCCCGCTCATGCCCTGTGTCTCCCTTGTGTTACCCCCCACCCCCTGCTCATGCCCTGTGTCGCTCCCCTTCCCCAAACCCCCCACTCATGCCCCATGTGTCTCACCCCTTCTCCCACCCCATGCTCATGCCCCGTGTGTCTCTCCCCTTCCCCACACCCCCTGCTCATTCCCCGTGTCTCCCTACTGTTCCCCCCACCCCCTGCCCCGTGTCTCTCTCCCCTTCCCCCCCACCCCCCGATCATGCCCCGTGTGTCTCTCCACTTCCCCCCACCCCCCGCTCATGCCCCGTGTCTCTCTCTAGTTCCCCTCCACCCCTTCCCCCCCACCCCCCGCTCATGCCCTGTTTGTCTCTCCCCTTCCCCCCCACCCCCCGCTCATGCCCCGTGTCTTCCTACTGTTCCCCCCACCTCCCGCTCATGCCCCGTGTCTCTCTCCCCTTCCCCCACCCCCGCTCATGCCCCGTGTGTCTCTCCCCTTCCCCCCACCCCCGCTCATGCCCCGTATGTCTCTCCCCTTCTCCCCCACCCCCCGCTCATGCCTTGTGTCTCTTTCCCCCTTCCCCCATCCCCCGTTCATGCCCCGTGTGTCTCTCCCCTTCCCCCCCACCCCCCACTCATGGCCCGTGTCTCCCTCCTTTCCCCCCACCCCCCGATCATGACCCGTGTGTCTTTCCCCTTCCCCCCACCCCCCGCTCATGCCCGTGTGTCTCTCCCCTTCCCCCACTCATGCCCCGTGTCTCCCTACTGTTCCCCCCACCCCACGCTCATGCCCCGTGTCTCTCTCCACTTACCCCTCACCCCCCCGCTCATGCCCCGTGTCTCCCCTGTTCTCCCCCACCCCCCGCTCGTGCCCCGTGTCTCCCTTGTTCCCCCCATCCCGCTCATGCCCCGTGTCTCCCTCCTTTCCCCCCACTCATTCCCCGTGTCTCCCTTGTGTTACCCCCCAGCCCCCCACTCATGCCCCGTGTCTCCCCTGTTCCCCCCACCCCTGCTCATGCCCCGTGTCTCTCTCCTATTCCCCCCACCCTCTCTCATGCCCCATGTCTCCCCTGTCTCCCCCGCCCCCGCTCATGCCCCGTGTCTCCCCTGTTCCCCCCACCCACCGCTCATGCCCTATGTCTCCCTCCTTTCCCCCCCACTCCCCGCTCATGCCCCGTGTCTCCCTTGTGTTACCCCCCACCCCCCGCTCATGCCCCGTGTCTCCCCTGTTCGCCCCACACCTGCTCATGCCCCGTGTCTCTCTCCTATTCCCCTCACCCTCGCTCATGCCCCATGTCTCCCCTGTTCCCCCCACCCCCCGCTCATGCCCCGTGTTTCCCTCGTGTACCCCCCACCCCCTGCTCATGCCCCGTGTCTCCCTCCTGTACCCCCACCCCCCGCTCATGCCCCGTGTTTCCCTCGTGTACCCCCCACCCCCTGCTCATGCCCCGTGTCTCCCTCCCCTCCTGTACCCCCACCCCCCGCTCATGCCCCGTGTTTCCCTCCTGTACCCCCACCCCCCGCTCATGCCCCGTGTTTCCCTCGTGTTCCCCGCACCCCCCCGCTCATGCACCGTGTTACCCCCCAACCCCCGCTCATGCCCCGTGTCTCCCTTGTGTTACCGCCCACCCCTGCTCATGCCCTGTGTCTCCCTCATGTTCCCCCCACAACCCGCTCATGCCTCGTGTCTCCCTCGTGTTCCCCCACCCCCTCCCGCTCATGCCCCGTGTCTCCCTCATGTACCCCCCTCACCCCTTGCTCATGCACCGTGTGTCTCCTGTTGCCCCCACCCCCTGCTAATGCCCCGTGTGTCTCCTGTTGCCCCCACCCCCCGCTCATGCCCCGTGTCTCCCTCGTGTTCCCCCCACCCCCCACCCCTCACTCATGCCCCGTGTTTCCCTCATGTTACCCCCCACCCCCCTGCTCATGCCCCATGTCTCTCTCCTTTCCCCCCCACCCCCGCTCATGCCCCTTGTCTCTCTCCTTTCCCCCCCACCCCCGCTCATGCCCCGTGTGTGCCCTGTTCCCCCACCCCCCGCTCATGCCCCGTGTGTGCCCTGTTCCCCCCAACCCCCGCTCATGCTCCGTGTGTGCCCTGTTTCCCCCACCCCCTGCTCATGCCCCGTGTCTCCCCTGTTCCCCCCTCCCCCGCTCATGCCCCGTGTCTCACTCGTGTTCCTCCCCACCCCCCGCTCATACCCTGTGTCTCCCTCGTGTTCCTCCCCACCCCCCGCTCATGCCCCGTGTCTCCCTCGTGTTCCTCCCCACCACCCGCTCATGCCCTGTGTCTCTCTCGAGTTCCCCTCACCCCCGCTCATGCCCCATTTGTGCCCTGTTCCCTCTCACCCCCCGCTCATGCCCTGTTGTGTTCTCTTTATACACCCCGCCTTCCCTTTCCATGGTGGCCATCTTGGTAAAAGAATTTCCTTCCTACACCGGGACGCCGCCGGCGTCCCGGTGTAGGAAGGAAAATCTTTTTTTTTTTTTACCACCCAGGGTTCCCACTTTGAGGACCTAAGATGCTAGTGGTCTTCATCTATTGAAAAGGATGTTATGGTGACGTTGCACTAATAAAAACCTATAAAATTCAGTAAAAAAAAAAAAGTGTTACAGGGACGTTATGGTTAAGTTGCACTAATAAAAACCTATGAAATTCAAAGGGACGTTATGGTTAAGTTGCGCTACTAAAAACCTATGAAATTCAGTGAAAAAACTTTGTCAAAACTTTGTCAAAGGGATGTTATGGTTCCAAGTAAAACCGAAAACCCTTGAAATTCGCCAGTTATGGTAAGCTAAGCAACCATAACTCGTGCAACCACCGTGCACTGCTAAGACTAACACCCAGGACATCAAAGATGACATCACTCTTTTTTCTTTTGCTGACATATCTAGGCCACATGGTTTTCTTCAGTAACAGTCAGAAACTAAAAATGTTATTTTATTTGTACACGTATCCTTCAAGTAGGTTCTTACAGTAATTCCCTTAGAGTCCAGTCACATCATATGAAACATATACATAGGGGAAGACACAAGCAATCCTTTTTGTGCATAAAGATAATCAATAGACTTATGAGCACTTTCTGATAGTTCTGTTTTTTTTTTTTTGGCTGTACTTTCCCTGTATATGGTCATATTTGTATACATTGTCCTCGCACTACTTTCCTTAGGGTCCAATCACACCAAGTGATACATATACATAGGGTAAATAGCAGCTTTGAAACAGAGCAATCATTTATTTGCATGAAAATAATCAGTTAAGTTATGAATTGTTTCTGCTACTACTTGTGCTTTTTTGCTAACTTCACTTTCCCTGTATATACCCATATTGGTATGTGTTCTTGTGCCTTTGTGTTTTGTCTATAGTAATGCAATTATGTAATACATGTGATTTATTAGCTACTTATTACATATTTCACAGTACACAAAAATCTATTAAGAAAACAATTATCATTTCATTATTCAACATATTAACATTACGAATATTATACCTTCATCTTGTACGCTGCACACAATGTTATGTTTCTGTATGAGTAGCTTAGTATACTGGATAGAACCCCACAATAGAATGCTATTTATATCAATGCATCGTTCAATGCACTAAATAGGGTACGATATTTATTGCAATGATCCTTGACACTTGTTTCGCAACATTATAATAAGAATCCCTTGTACACATATTTCATGAAAAGTACATACACATGTGATGTCATCAGTGATGTCATCAATGACATTTGTGATGTCATCTTTGATGTCGTGGGTGTTAGTCTTAGCAGTGCACGGTGGTGGCGCGAGTTACGGTTGCTTAGCTTGCCATAACTGGCGAATTTCAAGGGTTTTTCTGTTTTACTTGGAACCATAACGTCCCTTTGACAAAGTTTTTTCACTGAATTTCATAGGTTTTTAGTAGCGCAACTTAACCATAACGTCCCTTTAACAAAGTCTTTTCAGAGAGAGAGAGAGAGAGAGAGAGAGAGAGAGAGAGAGAGAGAGAGAGAGAGAGAGAGAGAGAGAGAGAGAGAGAGAGAGATCCTGCTACTTATCCTGTAATAAGCTTCACAATGAGCATATTCTCTTTTTAGCCACTCTAGCAAATGCCATTCATTGCATAATTCATCACCTGCTCACATGAAGCAGAAAACAATTACAATGCCATGTGTTTCAAAATGTTTCTTTTTACAAGCATTTTGATTAACGTAAAAAAAATGTCTATGTACAGCAGCACTGTGTAACTTTTTCATAAACGAAAGGAAAAGCAGATCAAATAGATCTGTAGAGCATGTTTAAGTGGCACTTAGTGTCTGCCAGTTTGCAATGCTGGCATCACATGCATACAACTTCACTCATTCCAATCTATAGGTGCTTATTAAGTATTTATTTTTTCCTTTGCATTCTGTCACTTCCAATTTTGCTTCTCCCATTATAAAACTCAAACTACAAGTCCCAGAATGCAAAGAGAAAAACACGACAACTTCAAGATTCAAAACTGTGACATGTATATCAAATAAACATATAAAATGCTGTGCTTTTCAAAATAATGTTTTGGGAAGCATTTTGAAGAAAGTTAAAAAAAAATGGATATTGCGGGCATTTGCAAGAGGGCCTTTACACTGAATGTGAATTTTCAGAACACTGTTTTTTACTGGGGACTTAGCAGTATTTTTCCGCTTGCTCCACCCCCACTTCCTGTCAACTACTCAAGTACTAGCTGCACACATTTGCGCGTGCATATTTGTTAAGACTGCCTTTCAGTGGCAGCATGAAGGACCCTTTACACTGAATGGTACGTTGCATGGATTACAACATTTCTACAAACCTTTATCACGCTGGGAACGCTGACACATAATCAACGTATTTCCTTTTATCCTTCCAGTGCATTTTCATAACACTGAAATACTGTGTACCATTATAAAACTTTTAACTGGACACTTACCAGTGTTTTCTCACTTGCTGCGCCCCCACTTCCTGCCAACTTCGTAAGCACTGGCTGTGCGCATTTTCGCACGTGCATTTGTAAGAGGGGCTTTTTTCGAGTGCAGTTGGCAGTTTAGTTGGCAAGCTGGTGAGCTCTCACATATTATTTCATTTGTGTGGAGTGTGACCAAACATTGTGCATGTGGCGGTTGTCTTTATTATTTATTTATTGTTATTTATCTGTTTCTCCTCTGCTTTGCACTTTCCACTTCTCCCCCCTTCCATGCACTTTTCCCCTCCCCCCTCTCCCATGCACTTGCACATTCTCAATCTCACTGGGCCTAGGAAGATCGATGTTTTGTTCTCCCCTGTTCCCCTCCCTTGCCTTGTCGCGCTCTGAAACACTTGAGTACAAGTGCAATAGAAATAAAATATCAATATGCGAGCTGATTTGAACATGTCCCACATGTGTACTTTAAAAATCACACATGCTGAATGCTGTTGTGGCGAATGCAAAGAAGGTAGGACTAGTTAACAAGGGCATGAATAATGGGGGACTGAAATGAAATCGCTGTCATGTCAATTGCCAACATGCTCTCTCAAACAACCGAACTCAAGGATTACGGACATATGTGACTTTTGCAAAGTAAAGATGAACTTGGCAGCTCCTTTGGCTGAGCTGACCCAAAGTAACAGTGAGCCAGCTGAGAGGCCTTCGATCGTAGATATCTCTGATAATGTACTAATTGAATTTGCAGATCCTGTGAGTGCAGAGACGGTGCTGGGCTTTCATTCATATTTTTCAACCACACTTTTAATCCCAGCACAAGTCTCCTCCAATAATCTCTCGAATCCTGTTCAAAATGAGCTTCTGCCTGATTCGGAATCTATCATACAACCCTTTATGTGGGGTTCGGTGTCTACGTCTGGTCCTGTATTTATTCCACCAATTGCTATATTTCTATTTATTCTCCTAACGTAAGGAGCCCCTATGAGGCACATAATCAGGGCGTACCTAGCATTATTGTTGCGCAGGTTCACAATTATAACACTAATGCGACACATGACCATGACATTTCCGGCATCTCTCCTGTCCAGGTTCCGATTCCAAAAACTGTAGAGCAGAATGAAGGCATCCAGCCTGCTTTAACTGAAGAGCAATCGTCATCAACCAGAGATGCCGTAACTCATTCTGAGGGTCCCGGTTGTGAACGTGTGTCCGAATATGGGGATTCAAGTTGTCCCCCTGCACTGCCTACAACATCCTTTTCTCCCCATTTTACTAAAGGTGAAATTCCATCTTATTACCTGCAAGCCTCAATACAACTCTCTACCCTATCACAGTCTCCTATCATGTTTTCAAATTCGTCTTCACACCACTGCCAATCTCCTTTGCTAATCCTACAACTCGCTGATTATCTCTCCCCAAGCAAGAGCACTCCCCCCCCGCTATTAGAAGTTATGTTGGGGGAGATCAAAAAGCACAACAAACAATTGAGAAGGGTTCCGTACTGTAAGAGGATTCAATTCAACACTACAGCTAAGTCAATGCCTAGTCTGGGATACTGAATGGAAACCCTTATTGATATATCTTTATGTCCAGTTCATGCGTTCTGGATGACTACCCCTATATAACACCCCTCTCTTGGAATCCTCCTGACCCCACTGAGCCAAGAAGTAGTTCTGTTTTGCAAGTTTAAAAGGTTTATTTGATAATTTAAACAATATAGATATATATCACACTTTATAATAAATTAATAATTGGATATCACACTTAATCTGAGCAGTAATCAATAATGGATAGTCTGGCACTAGCACACTTGTGAATAGGAACAGAAGAATAAGGTGGTAGAGAATACTTTATATAAGTTCAGATGGATGTAATGTTGAATGAAAAATGCAATACAGAAAATACTCAATATGATTTCAACAAAACAATGTAATCACTTTTCTCTGGCAATTCCCTCCCCCCTTTATGCAATGCAAGGAAATGGAAGGTAAGCACACAGTTCTCAGAAATGCAATCAAATGTAATTCAGTTCACCCCAGCAAGCTTATCCTACAGAAGTTGGAAACACAGGCCCAAAATGCTTTTATATGTGCTGGCAATGAAGTGAAAAATATGCTAAAATGCTTTTAATTCCCTCTAGAGGTTCAGGGTGAGTGGTATATACTTGGGATGAGTTCAGGCTCACTTTAGCAAGGATCTAGGAGTAACTAGCAGGTTAAACGAATTTTTTCTTTAACGGAAGGCAAGCAGCAGCAGATTTTTACACATGGAGAAACTTGCAAATTGCGGCAAAATGTCAAATCGCGGCAGATTTTTCCGAGTGCGCCGGGCGCGATTACAGAGGAACAACCAGGACTAGCAATATCGTTTTGGGGTCCTAGGACAGCCTAGGATCTCAGCTTCCAGATGAAAGTTACTGCAAGTCTCTAAGACAAACGGTCGTGGAGATATGAGCGATTTTGTGAAGGTTGTTTTTCGGATTTGAAATTTTAAAGTTCAAAGTGACAAGTGACAGTTTTGCAAAATGACAAGCTACAACTTCTAGGAGACAGTTCTGGTTAGATTAAAATAGATTGAATTATATTATTTTAACTAAAAGATTGGTTCTGCACAGTTCTGCTATGTACTCACAACATATTTAGAAATAGAATGGGCCTCGCCACGGATCTGGTCAGGTTTTGGACTGGACTCTGGTCTGGTCTCTGCACTTCACAGTGATCTGGGTCAGCTCTCTCTGGTTCTGCTAACAGCGGTCTGGTCTGGGTCTGCTCTCTCTCTGGATTCTGGAGATTGATGGATTTAAAGTCTGGATCTTTCTGCACGGCTTTCTCTAGAGATTGATGGAGGTAAAGTATGGATTTTTCTGCACAGCTTTCTCTAGAGATTGATGGAGGTAAAGTATGGATTTTCCGGCAGAGCGTCCCGCAGCAGATGGAAATGAATGTCCCTATCTGTCCTGTCTGTCTGCTTTTATCTGTTTTTAAAATGGGTGTGTGTGCAGCATCACTAGACCCTACCCCTCTACACTTGCCATTGGCCCAATTCTCCCCTCTCCCATGATTGGGGAAGGAACTGTGAGTCAGAGTGATGCTGTAGGTTTTATGGGTCAGAGGATCCTCCCCTGTCAAATTGCACACAATCTATATTTGATAAAAAAAAACATATTTGCACAGGTACACATTTGTTTAAAATTACATGCACCCATCACATATCACAGGAGGTATACCCTGTCCAAATCTGCTCTTCCTGGGGGCTTGCATTCAGAAATGGCAACATTTGCACTTTTTAACTGATTTTGCAATTTCGGACATTAACCCAAATTTACCCACATGTGCGCAAGGAGCATGGACATTAGTTGATGAAGTGTCAGATTTTTCACATGCACACATTTTGAGTAATATCCTCTTTTCCGCTAAAACCCCCCTGAACATACCACCGGGTCCTAACACGTCTGAAAATTGGGGCAGAAAAATCACAAGAATTATGGCATCATTTAAATAATTATGACAAGTCCGTACTATGAGTTATTCATCTTTTTCTAAAACCATATTCTGGCTGGCAGGGGTGTGCCTTTTCAGGTCACATGGTACAGAAACCAGTCTTTCCAGTTTCTGCCAAGCTCAGAGACCCTGCCCCTCCCAGCTTCTGCCAAGAGGAAGCTGTTTTACGACATCTGCAATAAACCATCTGCCTGGGTGAAGGGGGTTGCATTGTTCAGAGCTCCTGTATTCTGTGGGGGCTCCCCTTAATTCAATTATCAGAGAGATGGCATATCCTTAGTGTGGCCAGCAGGAAACAGCCAGGCCTGGGAAGTTACTTGTGAATCAAGTTTCACTCCTGATGGGGGTAGTTGCCAGGCAAAATTGGAATCTCTTTAAGCCAGTTTTTTAGCCACATGTCATTTCTGTTCCCCAGTTTTCTGCATTCAAATAACTAACAATTTTTTACATATGCAGCTAGAATGCTGATTCTAAGTTTAAAACTATGACATTTAAACAATTGCAGCCTATGTGACACTCAAAAGTAGGTTACTCATTTCTTTTAAACATTTAGATTTTTAGTGTCTTTCAGTCCAAATTTACTTAAACTGCTGAAATCCACAGCTCAGCCAGTCTTGTGATGAACATTGTAATTTAGGCTCATCCTCTTTCCAGATTTTGTATGCCCACAAGACTTTATTCTGCCAGATGTCCGCAGGTGTTCAGTGAGATTTTTGGATGTGTTGCAAATAGGCATTTTGAGCTGGCATTCAGAGAAACAAAAGGTGATTTTAAAGTGCGGTTTTTCCTTTGGCACACATTTCACTCATGGCACCCCGGCCCATCCTGCTCACACTGGTGGGTGGCAAGTTAGGCAACCATTTTAGTGTGCACAACTGCGCGGTTTTCATAGATTCTGGCGCACATGTGGGCTTTTTCGGCCATCTTGGATTTCCTAAGCCCACAGCACCAAATGTTGTAGCCTAATAGTCCAAACGTGGGTCAGAACGCCCAACAAATCCCCCCACGTGACTGCCCTCTGAATTTGAGTCGATGGGGAGTTGGGTGCACAAGGGTTTTGACCCACGCACTGGTCTGTCCGCATAATCTTCTTCCAATTCTGCAAATGGCACAGTTCAGCATCTTTTCCTCCATCCGGTACTGATCGATCGGTTCTCCTCTCCGGTCCTGATGGGAATATTGGGCGGTACACTGGGCCCCCTTGCGTCATCCTCCCAGTCTCCGGATCATCCTCCTTGGCCGGTCTCCAGGTTTTCTTTCTCCTAGGACGACAAAGGAAAAGCGGCAATACCTACTCATAGACGTCTTTCCACCGCTGTTGAGATAGTGGGGCAGCATATGCATTTCATCATAACGAAACATTACATTCTTATTTTGAAAAAAAAAAACAGTATAACTAAGAGACAGTTTCATGCAAATCACAATATTTTAGAGACTAGATGTGGTATGTTTTATGGTTGGAACTGAATTAGTCTGAGAGAGTACCCTCTAGGATTCCAGAGGATTCCTCCAGTTGTTGCAGAGTGTGCCTGGGATGGCAACATTTCAACTGGTTTATGTGGACCCACTTGTCTTCCCCCGCTGCCAAAGGACCTTTGGGGATGTGGATTTTGTAGGCCACAGGGGAGATTTTGTCTATAATCTCAAAGGGTCCCTTCCATGTAGGCAAAAATTTGCGCTGCTTGGCCTGGTTCCTTTGGAAGTTGTATAGATAGACCCGGTCTCCCACCTGATATTCCTTCCTGGAAGTTTTCAGGTCATAATGGGTCTTCATGCTATCAGCCGATCTTTCTAGATTCCGCTGAGCATAAGCAAAAGCATGTTGGAGGTGTTTCCTTAAATTCTCCACATACTCATGAGTAGTGGAGGCATTGATCAGTGTCTGCTCTTGGGTCCTGTAGAGCAAATGCTGAGGAAGCACCATCTTGCGTCCAGTCATCAACTCAAATGGTGACATTTTGGTTGCAGATGAAGGGGTAGATCTGATGGCCATTAGGACCAGAGGTAATCGGATATCCCAACTTGGCCCAGAATCTGCCACAAACTTTTTTAAGATGCTCACAATGGTTCGGTTATATCTCTCTACTGCCCCAGAAGAAGCTGGCCTGTAAGCAATATGTAACTTCCTTTTGACCCCCAGTATCTCCCACATCTTTGTCATTACTTCACTGGTGAAGTGGCTACCCCTGTCTGACTCAATCCTTTGAGGTAGACCGAAACGGGAAAATATGTGGTTAATCATCAGGGCAGCTGCGGTTTCTGCCTTGCAATTTGGGGCTGGGAGACATTCCACCCACTTGGTAAACAAGCATGTCACAGTCAACATGTACTTATTCCCCCTAGCAGAGCGAATCACGGGGCCTACAAAGTCGATTTGTAAATCTGACCATGGCAGTGTCATCCCCCTCTTTTGTAAAGGCGCCCGGTGTGTGAGGGATGTCGGCTGAAATTGTGCACACACAAGACAACCCTTCAAATATTGGTTCAGGTCCTGGCCCATGTGTGGCCAGTATGCAACCTCTCTTAAGATTTCCAATGTTGTGTGAAACCCCCTATGACCGGCTGTGGCCGCATCATGGGCGTGACTTAACATCAGGCTTCGGAATGAGGTAGGAACCACCCACTGATCGTGGCCAGCTTTGGATTTCCTTACCAGCAAACCGTCTTGGATTCGGAACATTTTTGGACATTTCATCAACACTCTTAGGTCCTCTTTCCCAATGTAATCGGTATCCGTCAGGGGAAAGTTCTCAGGGTCCTCAATGTGCTGGTAAAATTTACCAAGTATTGGATCCCCTTTCTGAGCTGTAATTAAATCAGCATCAGGGGTCTCCTTACTCCATTGTGCAATTGAAAGATCATTGTGAGCATTTGACTGGGACCTAGTGATAGCAGTGACCTGGATTTCCCCCAACAGGGACTCAATCTCAATTAGATCCCCTTGGATGGCCCCGGTTTTGGCCAGCTGATCAGCTAAGTCATTTCCAGTTTTGTCTGGTCCCTCTACTTTGGAATGACCCTTGATCTTTTTCCAATAGATGGTCATCTCATTCGAGGTGACCAGATCATCAATGTTTTGGATCAACTTCCCATGTTTCAAGGGTTTGTTGTTAGCACAAAACATGCCTCTGGTTTTCCAATTAACCAGGTGCTCCACGAACCCGTTCCGTACATAATCCGAATCTGTGATTATGACCAGTTCGTGGAGTTGATGCTGGACAGCAGTGAGGATGGCCTGATGCACAGCCATCAATTCTGCCACCTGACTGCTTCGGGGACCAATTTTGTATCCAGTGGAGGGTTCTGGGGACTCATTCACCCATGCATTCCCTACGCCGGCCACCAGTTCTTTCTCCCCGTTGTTGTCAACATGGTAAGAGCATCCATCCACATAGACAGTGGGCATTCCCTCACACTTGTCTTCTTCAAAGACTTTGTGTGGGGAATGAAGGTATGCCTCTGTGTTGTCCTTGATTTTTAGACTTTCGTCCTTGAGACAGTTTTCTCTGGCACAATCATGCAAGTCAGCCAGACCTTGCGCGAGGGGACTCTTCTTGTTTTGGCCATATCTGACCTCCACAGGAAAGCCTTGCATTGACAGAATCCAGGAAGTAATTCGGGAATTACTCACATTTCCGGCCCGGATTCTATCACTTTGGAGATATTGCAGAGGCTGGTGTGGAGTCTCCACTATGATGTGTTCCCCCTGGATAAACGGGCGGTAATTCTTCAATGCCCACACCGTTCCCAGGAGTGCCTTCTCACAATCGTTGAATTTTTCCTCCACAGAGGATAAAGTTTTGCTCGCATAGGAGATTACTTTATTGACCTTGTCATGCTTTTGGTATAATACTGCCATCAAGCACGTATTAGAGAACCCCGTCTCCAGGAAGAACTCCTTGTTTCTGACAGGGTAAGCTAGGCAGGGCGCTTGTGAGAGGCTTCTTTTGAGTTGTCTTACTGCCTCGGCTTGTTCTGGTCCCATTCCCACTTGACCCCCCCCTTCAGGAGATGAATCAGGGGTCTGGTGATCTCTGCGTAGCCCTCAATGAACTTTCAGCTGTAATTAGTCAGTCCAAGGAGGCTCCTTAGTTCCCGCAGAGTTGTGGGGTCCTTCAGTTTCTGAAGTGCTTCCACTTTCTTGTCCTGGGGACAGAGACCCTGAGGAGTAATCTCATGCCCCAAGAAATTAACACGAAATCTACACCACTGTGCTTTCTGAAAGGAAAGTTTTGCTCCGGCGGCCCTCAACTGTGTCAGAACATAACGGATCTCCGCTATGTGTTCCTCAACAGTTGAGCTTTTGATGAGGACATCGTCTACATAAGCCAGTTTACCCCTCGCACCCAGGTCGGGCATGGCCTTATGTAGGAAAATGTTGAACTCATTACCGGAGATAAGGTATCCGAAGGGAGTCCGGGTCCATGTGTACTGCTGGCCCCCAAAGGTAAAAGCCAGTTTGTATTGGTCCTCCCTGCTGACAGGCACGGTCCAGTATCCATTGGTCAGGTCTATTGCAGTGAATACCTGTGACCCCTGGATCTGGGCCAGCCCTTGGTCAATGTAGGGAAGAGGCCATCGGGAAGTATGGACCCGTTTGTTGAGCTCCCTGAGGTCGGCGCAGAGTCTCCACTGGCCGTTTGGCTTCAATATTCCCAGCACCGGATTATTGAAGGTGCTGTGGAATGGACGGATTATTCCCCGGGACTCAAGGTTCTTAATTATTTCAGTAAGGGACTCCATAGATGCGAGAGGCAAACGATATTACTTCACAAACACTGGAGTCATGCCAGGGTCCGTGGGGATTGTTGTTGTGTGGATGTCAGTGCGACCACAGTCATATGAGTCTACCGCAAAGAGATCTTGGAAATCCAAGAAAACTTGTTTCAACTTTTGCTTTTGTTCCAGAGTCACACAGGCATCAGCTAGGTTGACTCTCTCTTCCACCATCTGCCTGAAGCCTGGAAAGACTTCTGGTTTGGCTATCTCAGCGGCCTCCTCCAGCTGGGTGGAGAAGTCCCTGGTCAGAGTGCTGATTTGGACTGGAGGCTTCAGGTGGGAAAGGCAGCCCTCATGGACCTGGAAAATCACCTCATCCCTCCTGAAGTCACAAGTCACATCTTCCTTACCATAAGGGCAAGAAGTGTACACCAGGAAGTTCCCCCCATGCCGGGTAAAAATCCTGTCTGGTGTTGTATTGTCATCACTGTCACTGTCAAATCAGTCCTTGGGGATTGGCCCTAACAGTTCATTACCTAAATCTATGGAAAAATGTCGGTCATCAACCGCCATTCCAATAATGGTGCCTGCGGCTAGAGTAATACTCTTTAAGTCGCTGTTATCCACCTCTATTGGAATGGTGTCATGTTCTATGTTGACTAATGGAGTTGGGTTTACCCCCAACCCTTGCTGTTGGAGAGAAGCGTTTAGATGCATCTAAGCATCAGGGTTTTGCAGATATTGTCCTCTTTTAACTTTCACTTCCAGGGAGAATTGTCGGTCCTTTCTGGGATGGTGACTTCCTCTTTGATCTGAATTTCAACTGCATAAGGTAGCAATTGAGCTGACCTAAATGCTTTTTCTGGATCATCAAAGCCCATGGGATTATCCGCTAATCGGGACCAAGCTTTGAAGTTTATTAGGTCCAAACTAATGGCAAAGCGATTGAGAATGTCACTGCCTAAGTAAAAGGCAGCAGTGGCGTCTCGCACGACCCAACAATTGTGGACTATGCTCTTGTTGCCAATGGAGATTTTGAGCATACACCTGCTTGGCAGGGGATGTTTGGAATTGGGTGCTTCCAGGTCCATTTCCCATTTGTCTATCAGTTTGAATGTGGGAATGGCTGGATCTTTTGGGAGTTGGCGGAACATGGCTTCGCTGATGAAGCTCTTACCGTTGTTCACACACACTCGAGCGAGAACAGAGTCCTTCCCATCATTTAATTGGACCGGGATGAACAACTGCTCTCCAATTTGCTGAATATCAGCCAGGCTCTGAGCTGATTTCACATCTTTCTGGACTATAGGAGTGGGAGTTTCTGATTG
The DNA here is from genome assembly GCF_040938575.1 of Ambystoma mexicanum. NCBI lineage: Eukaryota > Metazoa > Chordata > Amphibia > Caudata > Ambystomatidae > Ambystoma > Ambystoma mexicanum. The sequence goes on along the minus strand of NC_090940.1, from coordinate 239,630,379 downwards.
TGGATTAGTATAGAATCTCAGAGTGTTTCCTTCCAGCGTGGAGTACCACTTTAAACTGGAAGGAAGGTTGATTTTCAGAAATAGAGAGGACCCCCCATCACCAGTCTGTTGTCCTACTGCTATTACTGTCACGTCTGGAGTTTGGCTATTCTGGAAGTGAAATTGTACTTGGTCAGATTTTTGTTCAACCATGTGGCAGGTGCCGTTTAAACTAACATGGTTGACACTCTGTTTTAATTTTATTGGTCGGCTAGTCTGGGTCCAGAGGACCTTGTTTACGCAATCTATTAAGGGTGACAACCTCCTCAGGAGGTCATTCCCCAGTAAACAAGGGGTGCCCTCTGGAGTCACTACTATGACCGGGTGTTTCACCTTGTGTCGCCCGATCTTAATGTCCAAGTCTGCAGTCCCCTCAACGGGAATTTCCTTCCCGTCAAAGTTCTGCAGTTGTCCAGGAAGAGAGGTGAGAGGAATTTGGTAATTCTCTCCCCTTCCTGCATTCAGTTTGTCAAAGGCCCTTCTGGACAGAAGGGTAGCTTGAGATCCAGTGTCCACCAGTGCCAAAATTGTACCCTGCCCCTGTACTTGTACCGGGGCATAGTATCTTCCCTCCTTCTCCTCAAGGGGGCACAGATAATGCACATTTTTGGACAACTGGTGGACTAACTTTCTGGTTTTGGACATCGCTAGCGAAGAGATTTGGGCAGAATTCTGTGGAGAGCCTTGGGAATCTGAAAGAAAAAGTTGGCAACTGGAGATCAGAGCCATTGTGGGTTCCCCTGGCTCCGGTTCCGGGCCGCCCCCCCCTTTTTGGAGGCAGTCATCAGGATGGGTTTGAACCAGGGGTTTTTCTTGCGGTTGGTTCTGGGATGAGATGGTGGGCGGCGGTAGCTCAGTCTCCACATCTCCCCAGTCTGGATTTGCATCCCTAGGGACCCATTTTTCTTTGGGAGGAGTTCCCCCATCTCTGAAGGAGAAGATCCTTTTCCCAGGATCTTCTGAGGATCCCTCTCCCTCAAATTGGAAGATCTGTACCTCCTCCTCAAACTGTGTCTGTTTGGGTCTTTTGTTTCTCCTACCCCCCCTCTGCTCCTTAGGAGGCAGACTTTCAGGGGCAAGAGATTTTGTTTCCGGTTCCTGGGTTTCCAGGGGCTGTTTACAAGTGAGGAAGGAAGCTTCCTCCAAGGCTTTACACCCCCCTTCCCTTTGTGCCTCCTCCCTGGGAACCGGTGAGTTATCGGGGTGCTGCCCCCGTCATTGTTCTGGGGCACCAGGTCCAGAGTTGGGTGCGTTCTACGCCGGCATGCCGATCTGAGGGTTTTGCTGAGCCCTCAGTATGTGACCCAGATCCCGCGCCATGTTTTGAACCTGGCGCTCTAACTGGGAAACCCGCTCAGGCTGATACGGGGCCCTGTTTTCTCCCCTGGGCTGATCCCGGGAAGGGTAGCTATCCCTTCTTTGGTAGTACCCCTGGTTGGGAAGATTTGGATACCCCTCCACCCTTGGCCTCCCCTCTCCCGGATTCGGTTGTCTGGGCTCAGGGAATTGGGGAAAGAAGGGTGGAGGATTTTTGGGCTGGAAATTGGGTGGATACCTGGGGAAGAAGTTCTGCCCAGGGTTTGGAGAATTTCTGCCCTCCAGTGGGAAGTTAGGAGGGAAGTTCCCTGGGTTAGGTGCTTGGCTGGATCCCCCCCCTTGGGCTGGAGGAGTCCACACATAACCCAGGATGGGTCTGTTTCCCTTGTAACAGGGACTTACATAGTCAGGAGAGCGAGGGACCCCATTTTTGGGACTACCTCCTTGACTCCCTGTTTGTGACTGGCCCGAGGACCTTCTGGGCCCAGCATTATTAGGTGCAGGTAGGTTTTTAGGCCCCCCCATCTCCAAATCCAAAACGGGGGTGACCTTTACCTCTGCCACCTTGGCAGCAGCAGGGGTGCTGTTGGCTTTGGGGTTTTTCTGGGCATTACTTTTGCTAGCTACTGGTTTCTGCACCTCATAGATCCGGGTAGCCTGTTCAATGACCCAGTCTAAAGATCTTTTCTCGTGAAAATCCCTCACGAGCTGGGTCATTATGTATTTGGACAAGGCATGAAAAAATGTATTAATGAATTCTCTACTGTCTGTCCGCACCCTTCTGGTGGTCTGCGCAAAAGCACGTTTCAGTTCTTGCACAAATTCTTGTGGGGCCTGATCCTCCCCACATTGCAAATTGTAGGCTGCCTTGCGAGCCTCTTGAGGATTTCTGTGAACAGAAAAATGTTTCAAGATGGCCGCCTTATAGGTGGACCATCTTAAATGATTTTGGTCCTCCAGCCCCGCAAAGAAACTAGAGTATTCCGGGGAGAAGGTCCACTTTACATATTGAATACAGCTTTGGCTGTCCTTCAAATGGAAAGTCTCCATCATTTGCTCAAACAACTCTAAGTGCTCCCAAACAGAATACTTAGCGTTCTTATGGTAAGGCGTGATGACGCTCCTGATCGCCTTAATCTGCTTTAAGGGGTCCTTAAGCAAGGCCCTTTTTGCCTTACTGGCCCTTTTGGTTCGGGTAACCCTGGTCCATTCATCTTCTGACTCAGAGGCACTGCTCCCCGAGGTTCCCGTCAGATCTTCCAGGTTTTCCCGGATTCTGCGAGCCTGGGAATGGCTGGCAGAATGTGGGGACCTGGTCTCCTGTGTCCTGTACCGCTCAGAGGAGTCTTCAGATCCCTCCTTGCTGCCAGGATTTGATGGGTACCCCCCCCACTGACCTAACTGGGCAGAGGTTTTCAGGATGCCCTTAATGGGCCTACTCACCTGGGGCTCCCCATCAAATTGCACTGTGCTTGGGTGCCCATACCCGGATGCCCGCCCCTCCATTCCTGGGTGGTACTGGCCTATGAGCCCCATGCTTCTGGCTGGATAGTAATCTGCCATCCCTGTGGCCCTGTGCTCATGTGCGCCAGGGGACATGGGGGTGGCAGAGTCCAGGGACTGAGAGAAATAAAGGCCTCTGGTACTAGGGCTCCTGGGATTATGCTCAGGAGTATCTCTTTCCCAGCGAACCTCATCTCTATCCGCCCCTGCTCCCTGTTCCAATGCAAGAGCCTGCACCTTCAGTTCCTCAGTTAAGGCCTTACTAGACTCTATCAGTCTCTCCTGCATCGCTACCTGTTGTTGGAGCCTATCATTGTGCTGGCAGAGAGCCTCATTCTCTCTCTGCGTTTCCTGATTGGTCCTGGAGCACTGGGCCAGTCTTTGCTGCCGGAGGGTTACCTCCTGAGCTGTGTGCCTATTGGCCTGCTCCTGTCTTGCCAGAGCATCCTCCACCCTCCTGGTGTGCTCTAGCAAGTCCTGGTGTTCTTTTTGGAGGTCACCCAGTCCCTGGAGGGCCAGGTGATTTTCTTCCATTTTCCTTTTTAAGTGGCAGACTTCCTGACTTAAGGTATCCCTTTCCTGACTAAGAGCCTGCATCTGTGCCGCCAGGTCGTCCCTTTGCCTTTGGAAGGCACCAGCTTTCTGGCGCTCCTGGTCAAATTCTGCCTGGGTATCCAGGTCTTTCAAAATCAGTTTATTGCTCTCTGCCTTCTCCCTATCTAGGTGGCTTTGCAGGGTGACTACCTGCTCAGCACATGCCCTATTGAAGTCTAACTGTTGCTCCAGCTTTTTCTGGCTCTGCAGTAGGGAGTCCAAACCTTCTTGGTACTCCTTCTGCAAGGCCAGAAATCTGGTATCCTGGTCGGCCTTTTCCTGTTGCAGGATGTCCATATCCCTCTTTATTTTAATGGTGTGCTGTCTACTCTCATTTTCTGACTCCTGGCTCCCCTGCAGCCTCTGCTCAGAAGAGACCAGGTCAGATTGGACCTTCTCTAACGCCATCTGTCGCTTATTCGCCAGATCTTGGCTTTCAGTACATTTATCCTGCATGTCTCCCATATATAGGTACAGGTATGCCACTATCCTAACCATCTTGTCTTGTTCATCCTTAGCTTTAGGAGCCATGTATAGTTCACTCAGGGCCACATGTAGGGGACCCTGATCTCCCCATGTATCTGACACTGTTTCAGTGACCTGTTGCGTGATGGCCTGCAACCAGACCATGCGGTCCTGGTGAGTCCACTCACCTCTCACAAATAACTTATGTAAGAAGTGCTCTCTGGCTATTTTCATATCTACCAAGGTCGTCATTCTAGAGATTGGTCTCTGTCCTGACTTACAGAAATTAGTGTTTTATTTTTGCAAAACAGACCTTTTTCTTAGAGCGTTCCTTTGAGGAGTGCTTTACAGCGTAACACAGCGTGGTGATCCGACCGGATATGTGTATCTGGTCAGCTGGCACGCTGTATTAATCTGCACAAGTGATAAATCTAATCCAAACGTCCGGCACGAGCCCCCAATTTGTAAGAGGATTCAATTCAACACTACAGCTAAGTCAATGCCTAGTCTGGGATACTGAATGGAAACCCTTATTGATATATCTTTATGTCCAGTTCATGCGTTCTGGATGACTACCCCTATATAACACCCCTCTCTTGGAATCCTCCTGACCCCACTGAGCCAAGAAGTAGTTCTGTTTTGCAAGTTTAAAAGGTTTATTTGATAATTTAAACTATATAGATATATATCACACTTTATAATAAATGAATAATTGGATATCACACTTAATCTGAGCAGTAATCAATAATGGATAGTCTGGCACTAGCACACTTGTGAATAGGAACAGAAGAATAAGGTGGTAGAGAATACTTTATATAAGTTCAGATGGATGTAATGTTGAATGAAAAATGCAATACAGAAAATACTCAATATGATTTCAACAAAACAATGTAATCACTTTTCTCTGGCAATTCCCTCCCCCCTTTATGCAATGCAAGGAAATGGAAGGAAAGCACACCGTTCTCAGAAATGCAATCAAATGTAATTCAGTTCACCCCAGCAAGCTTATCCTACAGAAGTTGGAAACACAGGCCCAAAATGCTTTTATATGTGCTGGCAATGAAGTGAAAAATATGCTAAAATGCTTTTAATTCCCTCTAGAGGTTCAGGGTGAGTGGTATATACTTGGGATGAGTTCAGGCTCACTTTAGCAAGGATCTAGGAGTAACTAGCAGGTTAAACGAATTTTTTCTTTAACGGAAGGCAAGCAGCAGCAGATTTTTACACATGGAGAAACTTGCAAATCGCGGCAAAATGTCAAATCGCGGCAGATTTTTCCGAGTGCGCCGGGCGCGATTACAGAGGAACTACCAGGACTAGCAATATCCTTTTGGAGTCCTAGGACAGCCTAGGATCTCAGCTTCCAGATGAAAGTTACTGCAAGTCTCTAAGACAAACGGTCGCAGAGATATGAGCGATTTTGTGAAGGTTGTTTTTCGGATTTGAAATTTTAAAGTTCAAAGTGACAAGTGACAGTTTTGCAAAATGACAAGGTACAACTTCTAGGAGACAGTTCTGGTTAGATTAAAATAGATTGAATTATATTATTTTAACTAAGAGATTGGTTCTGCACAGTTCTGCTATGTACTCACAATATATTTAGAAATAGAATGGGCCTCGCCACGGATCTGGTCAGGTTTTGGACTGGACTCTGGTCTGGTCTCTGCACTTCACAGTGATCTGGGTCAGCTCTCTCTGGTTCTGCTAACAGCGGTCTGGTCTGGGTCTGCTCTCTCTCTGGATTCTGGAGATTGATGGATTTAAAGTCTGGATCTTTCTGCACAGCTTTCTCTAGAGATTGATGGAGGTAAAGTATGGATTTTTCTGCACAGCTTTCTCTAGAGATTGATGGAGGTAAAGTATGGATTTTCCGGCAGAGCGTCCCGCAGCAGATGGAAATGAATGTCCCTATCTGTCCTGTCTGTCTGCTTTTATCTGTTTTTAAAATGGGTGTGTGTGCAGCATCACTAGACCCTACCCCTCTACACTTGCCATTGTCCCAATTCTCCCCTCTCCCATGATTGGGGAAGGAACTGTGAGTCAGAGTGATGCTGTAGGTTTTATGGGTCAGAGGATCCTCCCCTGTCAAATTGCACACAATCTACATTTGATTAAAAAAAAAACATATTTGCACAGGTACACATTTGTTTAAAATTACATGCACCCATCACATATCACAGGAGGTATACCCTGTCCAAATCTGCTCTTCGTGGGGGCTTGCATTCAGAAATGGCAACATTTGCACTTTTTAACTGATTTTGCAATTTCGGACATTAACCCAAATGTACCCACATGTGCGCAAGGAGTATGGACATTAGTTGATGAAGTGTCAGATTTTTCACATGCACACATTTTGAGTAATATCCTCTTTTCCGCTAAAACCCCCCTGAACATACCACCGGGTCCTAACACGTCTGAAAATGTGGGCAGAAATATCACAAGAATTATGGCATCATTTAAATAATTATGACAAGTCCGTACTATGAGTTATTCATCTTTTTCTAAAACCATATTCTGGCTGGCAGGGGTGTGTCTTTTCAGGTCACATGGTACAGAAACCAGTCTTTCCAGTTTCTGCCAAGCTCAGAGACCCTGCCCCTCCCAGCTTCTGCCAAGAGGAAGCTGTTTTACGACATCTGCAATAAACCATCTGCCTGGGTGAAGGGGGTTGCATTGTTCAGAGCTCCTGTATTCTGTGGGGGCTCCCCTTAATTTAATTATCAGAGAGATGGCATATCCTTAGTGTGGCCAGCAGGAAACAGCCAGGCCTGGGAAGTTACTTGTGAATCAAGTTTCACTCCTGATGGGGGTAGTTGCCAGGCAAAATTGGAATCTCTTTAAGCCAGTTTTTAGCCACATGTCATTTCTGTTCCCCAGTTTTCTGCATTCAAATAACTAACAATTTTTTACATATGCAGCTAGAATGCTGATTCTAAGTTTAAAACTATGACATTTAAACAATTGCAGCCTATGTGACACTCAAAAGTAGGTCACTCATTTCTTTTAAACATTTAGATTTTTAGTGTCTTTCAGTCCAAATTTACTTAAACTGCTGAAATCCACAGCTCAGCCAGTCTTGTGATGAACATTGTTTTAGGCTCATCCTCTTTCCAGATTTTGTATGCCCACAAGACTTTATTCTGCCAGATGTCCGCTGGTGTTCAGTGAGATTTTTGGATGTGTTGCAAATAGGCATTTTGAGCTGGCATTCAGAGAAACAAAAGGTGATTTTAAAGTGCGGTTTTTCCTTTGGCACACATTTCACTCATGGCACCCCGGCCCATCCTGTTCACACTGGTGGGTGGCAAGTTAGGCAACCATTTTAGTGTGCACAACTGCGCGGTTTTCATAGATTCTGGCGCACATGTGGGCTTTTTCGGCCATCTTGGATTTCCTAAGCCCACAGCACCAAATGTTGTAGCCTAATAGTCCAAACGTGGGTCAGAACACCCAACAGTACATACAACCTAACATGAAAGAAATAGTAAAAAGCAAACAGTATATACAAGAAAGCTTATTGATGCTAGAGTCGCAGGGGACATTGCCGGTACCTCTAATTGCTCCAGCTCATGTATGCCTGAACATGCAAAACACCACACATGATGGTGTACTGCTTCTAGTTGAATCAAGCATCGTAGAGCAAATAAGGTCTCCTCTTCATGAAGGACTCAATAATCCATCAATACCGCCAGAAGAGGAGTGCATTGTGTTACAACACCCAATGCAGGATGTAGATCCAAGAAATCAAATTCCTCTTGCCTGCTGTATACTATATTTACAAATACCAAAGCATTAGACAGCCGATACACCCAATAAAAAAATAAAAAGGCCTCTCCTAAATCTTCTCAAGCGAGATCTCGCAATTTCATCCAATCTCTATTGATGCCAAACAAGCAAATTCATAACACAAGGAAATTAATATCTAAAAAATATGCCAAAATGGCAAAGGTGCGGAAAGCCGTAACCAAGGGCATTTCAATCAAGCCTTGAAAACATACTATAACAACTGTGATGAATTATGAACTGCTCAACAAATTAGTATCTGAAGTTGAGCATATGAACAACAATGCTACTTAGAAGAAAATCTAATTCAGAAGTAGTGTCAGTCTCAACACAAAATTAGAAAAATGTGCAAAAAGCCAAATAATTAGGCCTCCTCTTACTCTTGGATATAAATTCCTTACTCTTGAACAAAAAAGGAATGAGCTTCTAAAAACTGTAATTTCCCATACTACTTCCGCACATCCTGAAACAAACACTTTACAGTTAGGATCTATGGTAAGACTTTGAATCAATAGCTGAATTGATATATATTATAATAATACACATTCTGAGCTATTAAATATAACTGCCAGACGGCAAACATCTGAAAATACAGATAACATTATTCAAAACAGCGTTTAACATTTCCTCAAAATCGCCACTTTCCCCTACTTCAATGTAGAGGTGGTGAATATCAGATGTACACTCTAAATATATCTAGCTTATTGGCTATCTTCAGTGATATCCAATTGCTTGAAGATATTCACTCCTCAGATATATCCCTAGTTGAGTTCCCCCATGAGCAAGAGCGAACAAAGATCATATTATGGATTCCATTCGGAATTGTATTACATACTATATGGAAAGCAAAAACAGCTTTATTTCACATGGGATTTCTTCTGAAGCAAGATCATACCCATAAAGAGGAGGTCTTAATAGAACAAGACAACCGAAATTCTTCTGCTTCTGAGGTTCTTACTGCTAACACCATGTTTAGAATCCCCTGTATGTTAGGTGCCTTTGATTCCCTGCGAGATGTCACCCTGGTGACCATGGGTACCTTACAGGAATCGTGGAAGACTAACCATTTACACATGGAGAGAGTACCATGCGATGTATAGAAACCCTTGCAATCACAAATGACTTCCCTAAACCTAGCCTGTTGGAATACAAGAGGATTCAAGCATCTGCTCCATATTGTACACAATCCCCTCCATGATTTTGATTTAATTCTTTTACAAGAAACGTGGCTCACTGAAACTCTAGTGTGGCATTGCTACATACTATCCTTGTTACCTGCTCAAACCTCTACCCGCGGTAGACTTTCTGCAGGATTGATGGTTGCTATTAGTACAAGATCACTCTTGATTTTAGAACCTTGGGCATGTCCCCATACAATTATGCAATTAGTCAAAATAAGATCATCAACGACCAATGTTGCAATTATGAATTTATACTGGAATCATGGTGGCATATTGGAATCCACATTTCTTCAACACTTAGATCAAATGTCGGAACTTATTATGCAATATACAACCATTGCGTATACAATAATAGCTGGTGACCTAAACATTCATCGTGTTTCCGGCTCCACACCTAACATTAACACACGTAATCAGAAATTGCTTGAATTTATAGAAGAGAAATGTATTATGCTCAACTGGTCCATTAGAAGCGATATTCTGCCAAAACCTTCATGGAAATGTGGAAACCAATCTGCAGTCATTGACTAAATATTTGTCCAGCGAAAGATGTTAAATACTGTCACACATTCTCATAGTGATCATGATCTGCTAGCTATGACATGGCACCTTACGAGACCTTTACATGACTCGGAATACTATGCGCACAGCCTTGAAATTTCAAGTGGACGTAATAGATTTTGTTGGTCAGCCGCCTTAGTGCTAGACCTTGAACATTGTTTTCGTGATGTTCCCAGCTGTGTAAATCAAGTATTAATACAATATGTGGAAGCTATGAGCTTGTTCAAATTGCAATCATCTCTTAACCAAGGGCCGACTTTTCAACATAAGTATGCCTTTGATCAGGAGATAAACAACAACAAAAAAAAAACTGTGCAAAGACATAAGAGGATTGTGTTATCTTCATATGAGAACAAGGTGCTAAGCCTCTAGAACTTTGAAAATGAAATTCAAGAATTGGCTAAAAATCTCACTATGCACTTATCTACCAAAGGGAATCAGAACAGATGCTCATGATGATAGTGTCTAAAAATAGTGCCCAAATCTGGAAAATGCTAAATGCACCATATCAAGTGGGACAAATAACCATATCAGATTAATTTAGTTCCCAAATAAACCTGGGTGCAACATTATCCACAGCTTTATGGTTGCGGTAATCACGAGCTAGCAGAGGATCATGTGTCTGCAAAACTAATGACAACCTGTCATTTGATATAGATGACATACTGTACCAAATAAAGAATCTGAGCCCCTGGTTCCGATGGACTTACTAACCAAATGCTCAAAAACCACCCAGGTGAATGGGCATTGGTATTATATGCCATCTTTTCCAAAGTTACCAATCTGAGACAAATTCCTCCAACCTGGAAAAAATCTATCATTGTACCAATATTTAAGAAAGGAGATTGTGAGTGCCCTGGCAACTGTCGCCCTATCACTCTATTAGATATCATGGGCAAGATATTTGCAAGATTACTGCTAAGAGACTTTGCTATTTGTGTCAAAGAAGGAAATCATTTTGATGTATTCCAAACAGTATTTTGTTTTCCAGATTTGGGAACCACAGTTAATTTGTTGGCAATATGGGTCTCAAAGTCATGGTTTACAGACAGAAATGCTCAATATTTAGAAAAAATGCATTATGAATGAGGTAGAAGGGTCCTTATTAGCGAGAAGCACCATACTAGCAGCAGGAATCTCACTTGATCTGCTGGTAAGTGATTCAAATTGTGTTAAAAACAAGCTGTGGCTCCACAATTGGATCTGAGCAGCAATGTATGCATCATAAATTCTTTGAGGAAGGCAACTTTGAAATTAAAAGTCTAAATAATCCTGAACTGTATCTACTAAAACTTCCTGCCCAAAATACAGAACAATGTTTTTACGCTTTAGGCTAAATATCTGGCCGACCCGCGAGATTACAGGTAGAAGGGCAAAACTATCATGTTCTTCAAGTTCATGCAGATTTTCTAAGAATTCTTTAGAATTGGAGACACTTAAACATCTACTGGCGTTTTGTCTAGCCCTAGTAGCAGAACGCAAACATTATTTAGAACGACTATATTAGGACTTCCAATATGCATCCTGCAGTATGTTATGGTAAAGCACATTCAATGGGAAAGGTAATTCTGTGATATTTGCTGCAATTAACTTTTAGATTCACTCAAACTTGAAAACAAATAGCTATTTATTGCTCACCTCACCTTTTTTAGGCATTGAACATTCTAATACTGTTGTAATTAATTGTGAATAACATGCTTATCTTATGTGCAATCACATTGTATGACTTCAGTGTTTACACACCTCAAGGTGCACTGCTGATAACAATGTGCAAATAATAATGTACACTTAAATTGCTCTTCTATGAAATGCGAACTTAGAAGTACCTTTTTAATGCTGTACAATTTAACACTTGATTTAATTAAATTTCTTCTGTTTTTATTCTATCATATTTTAACTTCATCTTTGGAATAATCCTATTTTTTGTACTGTAAATTAAATTTGAAAGGTTGTAAGCCAACCCTATCAAATATATATATATATATATATATATATATATATATATATATATATATATATATGCATGTCTGCATCTATAGCAGCACTGTGTCACTTTTTCATAAAAGAAAGTAAAAGCAGATAAAATAGATTTGTACACCATTGTTAATCGGCACTCAATGTGTGTGCCAATTTATTATATTGAGCGTACATGCATACTTCCTAACAATCTATTTTATGCAGTCTGATTTTTTCTCTACAATCTGGGACTTTTACTCCAACATTTATAATAGGAAAAGTGGAACTAAAAATCCCTGACGCAAACAAAACATCTCGAACTACATAAACACATACAGATTAGAATGCATCATGCTGGCAAATATGCATATACTGCTAACATATTAAACTTCCATACATCAACTGCCAGAAGTGTACTACAAATCTTTTCCATCAAATTTTCTTCTCTTTTACAAAACTTAACAGAGCTTCTATAAATGCACATGCACATTTCTTAACTTTCATGAAAATGCTTTTAAAATCAAAAATGTTTACTGTCCACCAATTGTATTAACTGTTTTCCCCACCACTCCTCCTTCCTTCATAAATAACAACCTTACTTACTAAAAGTAAGTCACCATTACCTCATATCCCCACTAACTTTCTTTTACAATTCCAGGAAAGAAGCACATTACCGAAGACAAGAACCGAGAAAAGAAGACCCTTCACATCCAACAAAGTAAGTACATTAATGTACCATGTGTATGTATGTAATTACAGCAGCACAGTTCTACTCTTTATCACCCCACTCTTTTCAAACTAACACTTCTTTCACTCTAAGCAATTATTTTCTACCATTCACACTCTCCCTGTTCCCATCCAAACACCACCATTGCAACACCTACTCTCTTCCTCAAAACAGCATAATGTTCCTACAGATTCCATTACACCACCACCCCCTTACTCACTACCCCAACACCATCACACCTCTGCAGGCTCTCACTCTCACAACCTTCCCAAGCACACCGAATATTCCACCTCACAATCAAACCTCACTGTATTAATCTGTACAATCTCACCCACAAACCCATGAACCATACATGTATATGCATCGGACAACTTTCCAACCCAAACTTTCCCTTTTCACAACAGACACAACAAAATGCCAACTAAAAAGTAGCTCCATAAAAAAGAAAGAAAAAATAGAGCAGATAAGAATAAAGCCACACAATATCCACCTCTAAAACAATGTATATATAGAAACCATTCAAACAAAAGAGCTAGTACCCTCACTCAACAAAATTAAATTGGCCACGACAAAAAAAAGGTAAGGCCTCTCTTGCAAAAACTAAAAGTAAAAGAATATGTACAATGAAAAGTAGACCTACTAACAAACCTAACACTGTATCTGCCAGTGTTAACGTAGTCACCGTAATCCAATCCAAATGTGTATGTTACAGAAAATGTTCCACCGTAGATCTCTTCACAATCTTAAAAAAACAGCTGAAAAAAGTCACAATCTACCCTTAAATTCTACCACAGGAGACCAATCCTGCAAGTTCTAATTGACAGCGCTTTTCTAATAAAGAGAAAACATAGTTTATATTGATTTTAAACAGAACGGACCACTAACTAAATTAATCAATAAATTACAAAAAGTACCTCTAAACATGTGCAGTGTCAATATACAGACCTTTTTAAACTTCTGTGATGGTGAATGGATTCACACAAGTAGCACAGAACCATATTTCAATGAAGAAGCTTATAAATAAGAACAACAAAAAACAATTGCCATAGACAATAATGGTCGAAGGTATGAGATGGTAGAAGACGCCATTATGGCAAAAGAAACCCTTATAGAAATAAAGTCCCCAACATAATTTGATCCAAAGGCTCCTTCCACCCAAACAAACCATCCAGTGTACAAATGGACATGCAGCTCAATGTGTAATGTATGCCAACAATCCTTTAAATCTTTACAATTCCTCAATCACTATGTGAACTTTATACACCATGGACTCCTGTCCAGTACACAGCCACACTGGTCTGCAAGGACATTCATTAGTATGCATTTTAGGAGCTGCTTGCAAAAGCACCCTCCACCACATCAAAATGTTAGTAACACACCATTCTACTATACAAAATCTTATGCATTGGCTATATTATGCAAAAAGTCCTGCGCTCGAACTGCAAAATTTAAATAACATTCTCCTACATGGAACAGCCAAACAACGCCTTCGAGAAATAGAGCACATCCAACGTAAATACTTTGAAACCAATTCTGTACCTTCAGAAAACAGTACCGAAAACCTCATTAACACCAACATCCTAATAAAGACCTACAAAAAAGAAATAGCTACGTTTCAAAAGACATCTGCTGATATGCCAAACCAAATATTTGTCTGTTGTCGCGGACCATTTTATTTAAAAAAAACACAAAGATAGTAGATAAAGCCTAGAAAATAGAAGAAAATGAAGAATCCCAATGGTTCCAATTAGCTTTATATGTGACCGCAGAAACTAAATACAAAATAACTGACCCCTTAACAGTTTGCACATACTGTAACACAAAGCTTGACAATAACCAAATACCATCACGTTCTATCACTAATAACTTTGAAATATTCCCACTTTCGGAAGCTCTCCAACAATTTACTTGTATGAGAGCATTATAACCCAAACAGTACACCCATTAATTTCAAGCTATTATACGCCTTCAACCGTAATCAGCCAAATTACCTCCATCCAAGTTACTAAAGGGCATCCGTGGCAAAGTAGTATATTTACCATTAGATCTGAAAGAAGATGTGGAAACTCTAGGAGTACAATGACTAATGGATCAATCCTTGCTTTTACTAGTTAGTGGTGTGCCAACAAAAGACAAACACGTTTGTCAACAACTAGTCTACTTAAGTTAGACAAGCCCTAGAATATCTAAAAGAAAACAATGAACACTACAAAGATGTAAACATAGAGAAAAACCTAAGAGAAACCACCCAAATAATTCAAGACTCACCAGCAACTGGCCAATTTAAATGTGTAGATCCTGTTACTGCAGCCAACTTTTAGACCAGTATCCAATTCACACACCACACTCCAAAAACACCATTGACGATGCATTACAAACATATCAAATGCATCAACCCAAAGGATCTCCAATGAGCATATGACAAAAAAGTGTAGAAACACATTCTTTTCCTCTCCTCTTTTCTACAGGAAAAGGAGGAAGAGATGATGAAAGGTCCACACAAATTAGTGCATCAGAATATCGCGCTTTAAGAATGTATTCCGAAGACCCCAGATGTTATGGTTAAAATGTTAGAGCCTTTTTTTAATGTGTGTGCAACTCCATATGAGTTTGCCAACTGCTTAAAATAATTATAGACAAAGATGCAGTTTTGCAGTCAAGTATCAAAAATCTCTTGGCAAACATGCGTGGTACAAAAGAATATGGTTTCAACGTCATGCTGATGTACGTTGTATGTTAAGGAACCTAGGCCCACCCAAATGGTTTGTTATTTTAATTTGTGCAGAGTATGCATGGGATGACTTGCACAACTTCTTACACAATGCAAACCAAAATAAAGATGGAATAGATATAAAAACACCAGGAGAACTCAGTTCCTTTGATCCTGTCAATGTATAAAAAGTTACTTTAACCATTGCTTCATTGCCATGACTACATTACCTGGGACATACTAGAAGAAAACACAGATAGTGGCCTACATACACACATCTTACACTTCCAAAAACATAAGTGTGGCAAATACTGCCAACATAGATATAAAACAAAGACAAACTATACCAAATGCTGCTTTGGCTTCCCTAGACGAGCTTGCTCAAAAGGACAAGTGAATAGCTTGATGTCTTCTATTAGATACAGCATAAAAGGTGAATCCCCTAAAAATACATACAACATTAAAAGGGATGAAGCATCCAAGTACATCAATGATTACAAAGCAATAATGTCCCTCTTGTGGAATGCAAACATAGACATACAATAGATTGCAGTACATTTCACTGCAGTTGCAAGATATGTCACAGCCTATCTCCCAGAGCTGAGAAAACAGAGCTAAAAGACCTCTGGGATGACATATCATCTGACAAAAAACTATCACAAACATTGTACAGCTTTGGTATAAAAATTCACTCCCATAGAGATGATCTAGTGATAAAAAAAGTGCTAACAAAATGAAACATGCTACATGCAACAATGTTTTACTTTTAGAGTATATAGTGTAGACAGCACTAATTGCTTGCCTTTCTTGCTCATATTCTATCACTTGGTTGTGTGTTGGTTCTTTCTCAAGCATAGCAGCTCTTCTGATATCTCATAACTATTAGACTAATGTTATGAGCATAGGCGCTGCAAACCCTTGACTGACAACACATTTACCTTTGAACACAAGTAGACATTTGTTAAATTGAACATTTAATCATGCTGAAAAAAACTATGCACAATATAATCACAATTGATAAAACAAATCACGTATTAAAAACATGTAACAAAAAAGACACATATAAACCATACACATAAAATATAAAATGCAATACCAAAATCAAAGAAATATACTTAGCTTTCCAAAAACATCAGCAATACAAACAGAAGTGTTTTTAGCAAGAAGAAGAAAAATTGTCACTAGATTAAACAAGTCAATATTTGCAAAGACACATAGATAAATGGCTAAAAACGACATACAAAATGTAATAGACAAAGCATTTCTAAAAAGAACTTATTTAAACACACTGCTAATGCTCAAAAGGAGTTAACAATGTTTCTAACATAAGTGTAAAACTGCCCTTAAAAATGTTGACCATTGCAGTCTTGAAAAATGTAAAAATAATATGTTAGGCAAATGGATACATACTTTTTCAGAATGTCACGGTGCAGAAGAAAATGACTATATCCTTTCACAAAGAAGGTAATGCATTTGAAAGTATAAATGGTAAAATCATGATTTGATGAATGTTTAAAAGTGCACATCTAAAAGAAACTGCAAAATTGAAACTGATGACGCAATTGGCATGTGCGATACTTAAATTAAACTTTAAATATTTGAAAACGTTTGCAGTTACAATTTGCCAAAGGAAAAACAGATGCAAAATACACATTTGCAACACATTGACCCCCGATACTTGAGACCACATACAGGATTACCAGGATATAAGATTACTTGTTCTTTGAAAAATCACAGAAATAGTAAATTCCATCACATTTGCATGCTTGGTCTACATAATACTGCCTTTAGATATTAGGTTTGAAAAATGTAGGGTGCTAAACCACCAACAAAATGTCTTTTACAGTTGAAAGAAAGTATGGAGCAAAAAATGTACAAAATATTGAAAACATTTGCAATGACATAAATAAATTGATACTTTGGAGTAGAACATTCAATAAACAAAGCAACAAACAAAAGAATAGCTTACATAGCAATGTAGTTCATCCATGAAATATGCAAGGTTTCTTACAATAGTATAAACAAGTTCAAACATACAAATGTGATATTAACAAGCATCCTTACAGGCATGTGAATTTTCTAGACACACATATTATAAAAAGTCAGTTACATGTGTAAATGTGGCGGGAAAACTAGTAATGAGAACAATAAAATATGGTTTATACTTGTAATGGATTCATTTCTTAAAGAAAGAAGATGGGAAGAAAATGTATACATATGTTTCTATTGTCAGAATATTTAGATGAAAATAAACTGCCTATGAATTCCATTGTAAATAATATGAAATCACCACCTATTCCCCAAATATTACAGGTTTTAAATGTATATGCACATGTATTTACTCATTCAATACATTTCCAAACAATTATACACTTACAGACAAACTTCAGAAACAGCCCAGCAATTGAATTAACTAAAGCTTTAAAAGGCAAAGTGATATACTTAACTTTCAATATACTTGATAATGTTGAAGCTTTAGGGGTAAATTGTGCTATTGAAAACACAATGTTAGTATTAATAATGGAGTGCCAACAAAAAGTAAACAAAATGGCAAATACTTGCTTATTATGTTTATGGCTATCAGTGTAAATAATGGTTAATAGCTTACAAATATTATGAAAACATAAGTATAGAACAGCACATGAATTTAAACCTTAAAGGTGTAAATCAAAAACAGGCACCATTTGAAAAGATTGAACTAGAAAATACAGAAAGCTTGTATGAAGAATACCAAAGTTGCCCTTTACATCTCATAGAGGTTATAGGTTATTCTATAGAATTATTTAAAAGGAGGCAAGCAAATGGTACATTACTAAGTGTATGGAATAAATACTCAGAAACAAATACTTGGCTTAATTGTTTCCAACAGGATATGGGGAACGATTAGATAACAGATTGGTAGCAATATCAGCTACAGAATATAGAACATTTTGCATGTATTCAACAGATCCTAGATTTAGACTTACTCATGAATATGTATTTCACTTGCTATGGATATTTATATGAATACATTGTATGTTAAAAAACCATGGCCCATTAATGTGGTCTGTAACTTTAAATTGTGCAGAATATGCATAGGAAGAGCTATTAGATTGTTAAAAAGAGGCAAATGCTCACATACCTAACATCAACTCTTTAACTTCAAATGAAGTTTGTGCACTTAATCCAGAAAATGTATCAAGACAGTTTAATCATTGCTTCCTTGCCAAGTTAATCGTTAAACTCACACAATTAGGTAAAGTTGCACATTACTTTCGGAAAAAAGAATATCAAACCCGAGAAGCACCTCAAATATGTATGTTTTTATGGGTTGAAGGTGCTGCATGATTTGGTGAAGATACTTAAAAAAAAAAATAAGCAACTTTCTTGAAAAGGATGGTACGTGCACCATTTGCAACCTTAACACAAGCCCAGATTTACATGATAAAGTAATAGGTTTCCAAAATCACAAATGCACATCTTATTGTAAAAGAGCACACAAAGCAAATTAACACTTTTGCCAAAATCATCTCTTTGGCTTTCCTCTAAAAGGACATGAAGAACAGTAATTAATGATCACCTTTCAGCGTTTAGACACCATGTTAAATGGATAACTCCCTTTACATGAACAACTAATGTCCTATAAAGTTAAGTATCTGAAATGCAAACATTGATATTCAATTTGTAGCAGATAATTCAATGTCAGTAAGTAGATACATAATGTCATTTTTTTAAATGTTTTATTTTTATTGTTGTTTTGACTGGAAAAGTTTCTCCAACCTTTCTACATTTTACATAATAAAGAAAATCTTATTACAACAATACAAAAGTAAAAATATACAACATACATTTGTTATCAAGACATACATTTTAACATTTAAATAATCTAATATAAAATTGAAATTTTAAAATCATATTTAAAAGATCTACGAAACACAATTTCTGAAAAGCAAACACAGCGAGAGAATAATTAATAATTAACTGTGTTATCTACCAGGTCAGCTTGCTCAAAATCATGCAGTTTCAACACATTTAGATAGTTGACTATTGCATAGCTCAGAGATTTCTTGTTTGTATGAAACAGGGTAAGCCACAGTTGATCATGCGTTACATTTACATGTCCTTCGAAATATGGTTTGAAGTACTTGCATCTCAAAGGCAACAGCTTGGTGCAGTCAACTAGTAGATGTCTTAAGGTTTCTCTTGCTGTGTGACAGAGGTGACAGTGTATTTTGTCTTGAGGCAGTAAGTTGTGTTTGCAGAATATATCTGCTGTAAGGCAGAGATGTAGTCTGAAGCGCAGAAATGCTGAACAATGCTGCGTTGTCAAGCTCCAATCATACTCCTACAACTTCTGCTTTGCCTTATTGTGATTATCAAGTAATAGCTGCAGTGATATATCTGCATCGTGCAGCAATTTCTGCGTTCTCAGCCTCCATGTTTTGATGAATTTATCATTAAATTCTTGAGACATATATGTTGCTATTAAAATAAGTAGACCATTCTTATGGTCATTCATCATAAATTTCCGATACAATGCACACCATTTCCACTTATACATGCCATGTAATGAAATTAGGCCTAGTTCATACCGAATTAATGGCAGGGACTCTGACATAGGTAATTACAGGATTTTCTTCCAGTATGCACCCTTAATCTTAGACTAGTATGAGTATGAACACCATCCTTTAGTTTCTGTGCCATCAAGAAGAATTGGCATCATCTTTTGTTTATAATAGACTATTAGTGGATGTATAGAACATTTACAAAATGTGGCTCTAATAATCCTGGCCAGAGATATAGCTGTGAGTTGTTTGGTTTGTTTGCTTTCTTCATAGGGTGTATCTAAGGGTTATTGTTACGCCCAAGTAAACATAACTTGCGAACACACCCAAGCTGCTATTTTGCAATATCCATGGATACGTGCAGCATCTCTGTTTTGGGTTACCAAATTCTTTTTTTTTAATTTTATTTTTTATTTGATTTAGTTGAAATTAAACAACTTTTCAAATACAAAAAATTATAAAAAATACTTAGTTCATTCACAATTTAAACAATTACATTCTAAAAGGAAAAGGAGAAATATAAAGAATAAAAAAAAAACATAAGAACATACAATCAAACTAGGATTATTTAACTTGGTTGTTCTTTCTTTAAGATTTGATTTCCGATGGTAAAATACAATCTAAAAACTGTGTTATGGCTTTCATAAGTGCTAATCTCACTGTTGAAAATAAATGTCGCCAGATTTCATCATCACTCTTATCACGGTATATAGAAACCAAGTTCTTAAAGTATAACATTCTCTGAGGCAGCAATTGTGGACATTTTATCATTAGATGTTGCAATGTTTCTTTAGCCGTGATCATTTGGCAAAAACGACAGTAGTTCAAGTCTGATGGGATTTTCTTTCATCGTAATAAAATTTCTCTGGTTGGCCAAAGATTTAACCTGAACCTTAGAAACTTTTGCCTCAAAGTTTTAGAAGGGCATTTTACTAAATAGGAGGCCATAATCCGCAACTTTTTATGACCGAACCAGTTAGTATCAAAATCTTTATAAGTCATGCAGATAGACCTATTTTGAATCCAATTCCACTGATACAGTTTCGTCTTGGCACGAGAGGGATTCTCTAGTAACAAAGCTAGAGTTATGTCAGCTTCAGCCATGGTCTCTAGGACATACTCACGCCATTTCTTTGGAAAGTTATTCATGGAAGTTATAAGTTGATGAGCTATTACGCCTAGAATGTTATTAGCCTCACAGCCTAGTAGACATTTGCGGAAAAGATTACACATGCGCCAGCTTAGCCGAGCTTCCAATGAAACTAAACCTAATTCATGACGAATTAGTGGTAATGGAGTGGAGTTAGGCAATTGCAAATTTGTTTCCAAAAACGGCCTTCAAGAGTGTTCCATATTTTTATATAAGTGTTTAGTTTTGATTCAGCTCCATATAGCATTATAGGGATGACTTTCAGCTCATAAAATAATAACACATGTTTTCAGGTGAATTTACCATATTTGAAATTCAAAATCTTTGCCTGAGATATTAAACTGTATCTTGCTACTCTGAACACCAAAATGAACAATGTGTCT
Source organism: Ambystoma mexicanum (assembly GCF_040938575.1). NCBI lineage: Eukaryota > Metazoa > Chordata > Amphibia > Caudata > Ambystomatidae > Ambystoma > Ambystoma mexicanum. The sequence continues at coordinate 239,609,466 of NC_090940.1, read as the reverse complement.
GAAGGATTGTTATACACAATAGTTCCCAAATATTTGTACTCTGTAATGGTCTTAAGCGCAACATCTTGCAAATACCATACATGATTAGATTGTCCACGTTTTTCTGAGTTTTTACAAATTAGGACCTGTGTTTTTTCCAAATTAATAGTTAAATTGTTTGTTTTGACAAAGTCAGTGCATTTAGCAGATTCTACAAGCCAGTCGGAGTTTGGGACATCAATATTAAATCATCAGCATATAACATCCATGGTATACGCTGTTTCCCCAATTTGGGAGAGTCTGAAATGACTTGGAGAAAGAACACACCCATATCAAGAATGAAAAGATTAAACAATATTGAGGCCAAGATACATCCTTGCTTTAGGCCACGTAGAGTACTAAAGGCCGATGACAGAAGACCTTCATGTGTGAGTCTAATTTTCATGGTAGTGTTCGTGTGCAGTAATCTGATTAAAGTTAATAGAGACAAAGGACATCCATAAGCTTCTAATTTGGTATATAATAAATTCCTGTCAACAGAATCAAATGCCATACGAAAGTCGATGAAGGCCAAGTACAGCGGCTGCTTTCTCATGGCACTTTGGGCTTGTATCATGCTTAAAGCAATCATGTTGGGCACAGTGCCGAGCCCACTCACGAACCCAGATTGCAGAGGATCTCTCTTCACTTCATTTGCTGACCATTTATTTAGTTCTTTTAGGATGATGCGTCCAAAGATTTTACTGGGAGCATTAAGGAGTGATATAGGCCGATAGCTGGCTGGGTCTGCACGATCACCCTTCTTGTAAATTGGTATGGTGATCGAACAAGTCCAGGAGTTCAGGATGAGCTGGGTGAGTAATATGTTATCAAACATGATTTTTAAAATATTGGCCCAGATATCTGGATATTGTCTTAAGGTTGCATTAGATAATCCATCCGGGTGAGGGGCTCTGGAATGACTACTTTTATTTATGTAGTATAGAATGTCATCGCGGTCGTAATTGAGCCAGAAGGACCCATGCTCTATTTGAGGTTTCTGAGATGTAACAGAGACTGGAAGACCTTATATTTTTTTTATAATAGTCAATCCAGTCTTGCTCTTTAATAATGCTGGCTTGAACTGCCACCTGTGTTCTGGCAGTTACTTGATTTATTAGAGCCCAGATTTGAGATGCGTTTTTGCTAGATAATTTCCTAAGCATTTGGCTCCCATCCTCTTGATATAGCTTAGATTTTATACCCTTTGTCCAATTTTTATAGTTTGTACTGATCCTTGTTAGTACTTTGGCTCTCTATTCCCTGTAAGGTGCACGCCTGTGCGGCCGCTCACCTTTTGATAGTGAGCCACACATAGTGCTTTTTTTGCCGCGCACTTGTGCTCCAATCATCATTTCATGAAAAAAAAATATATATATATATATATATTTTTTTAAACATTATTTAAGGCTGGCCACCAAATATAAATACTGGCGGGTTGGCGGCCAGCCTAGATGCAGGCCAGGAGGCAGCAGCAACATTCGTGATTGCTAGAAAACACAGTCGTGCGGTGACACGAACTTTGCTGCAGCCTCCTGGGCTGCTGCTACTCGTGCTGACTGTGCTTGGCTCAGGGCTGCACTCTGCGCTTGCGCAGGGAGCCTAGCAACCGCCCTGTTGCAGCAATGCACGTGCCCTGCTGCTGGGTCTCTCCTTGCCTTGCGCACTAGGCACTGTCTGCCAGTAGCAAGTGTGAGAGACCCCAAGCCTGCATGCAGACACTGGCTGAGCCTGAGGAACTCGAGCTGCCAGTGCCACGACGGACGACGCCACAGGCACCTGCTGCAGCTTGTGTGACCCCACCCCTGTGAAGAGAGCTGCGCACAGCCACGTGCCAACGAGCCTAAGGTAGGTACAAAAATAGTTATATGGGTGGGTGGCAGGGCGGGCAGCCTAAGTTTGGATTTGGAAGTCCATTTAAGATGAGACTTCAACTATCTGTCGGATTTCATCAGCAGGGGACCGTCTCTTATCGCCACCATGACAGCAGGCCCAACCTGCCTGTACCCCCGTGGACTCGGCGCTCACGCCGGCATTCTACACCTTATCCCCCCCACCCCTCCCCGCCTTCCACCAGACCTCACCTAAGGAATGCTGTTTTATTGCATTTTAAGTATGGGGGGGTGGGAGGATCCCAGGCCAGCTTTTAAAACACGCTGCTCAGTCGTGCTCAGTCATGGGCTTAAAAGGCGGTGGCAGCACTGGCAGGCCGCGCTGAGGACTGAAGAGCCTTCTTGATAATGTCCGGCCGTATGAGTGGCCTGTACCCGAACATTGCACCCTCCCAATTCAGGAGGATCAAGGCACACTACTCGGCGTTTTAAAAGTAATGCCTTTTTGCACAGCCCGTCATGTTGGAATTCTCCAGGTTCTAGGACCTGTAACCTGGAGAATTCCAACATGACGGGCTGTGCAAAAAGACATTACTTTTAAAATTCTGATAGTGGGAGACGCTAGCAAACAATGTAAGGACTGTTGTAATGATGACTGGTTTATTGTTTGAACTTGAGTCCCGAGTTTCAGTCTCAGCACCTCAGTTTCAGCATGTAGTGTGTGTCATCATTGAAAAGTCACTATCCCCCAGTAAATGACTAGAACTCAGGGGCGGACTATAGGGAACTCCGTAGATTTCCTGGCAGGCCTCTGCGCCATGGTCGTCTTTTGTGTGGTAAGGTAACTGGTATTTTATTTCCACAGTTTCTCATAGGAAAGGGATTATGATATGATATGATATGGTATTTATAACGCGCCTATACACAAGTGTTCATTGGGCTTGGGCTTGCTGAAAATGTGTAATTTGGTGTAATTTGGGGAATTTGGGCCACTTATAACGTTTTTCCAGAGCCTCTTTTTGTTCCCGGTCCACCCCTGCTAGAACCAGCTCTCTACAAGCGTTCAATTCCATATAAGTAAAATAGATGGCGATACCGAGTTTGAATCTCAGGCAGCACCTCCGTTTCAGCATGTAGTGTGTGTGTCATCCTTGAAAAGTCACTATCCCCCACTAAATGACCAGAACTCAGGGGCGGACTATAGGGAACTCCGTAGATTTCCTGGAAGGCCTCTGCGCCATGGTCGTCTTTTGTGTGGTAAGGTAACTGGTATTTTATTTCAACAGTTTCTCATAGGAAAGGTGTTGGGCTTGGGCCTGCTGAAAATGTGTAATTTGGGTAAATGGGGCCGCTTATAACGTTTTTCCAGAGCCTCTTTTTGTTCCCGGTCCACCTGTGCTAGAACCAGCTCTCTACTGGCACAGTGGCAAGCGTTCGATTCCAAATAAGTGAAGTAGATGGCGAAACCTCAAGCCCACTCCGTTCCTTCGCGCATCCATCCAGAATGGGACCCTAGGACTTCCACTTATAGGTGGCTATTGGGCTGCATTCGAAAGTTAGGGCATCCACGGCGCTGCATTTTAGGGTGCTGCATTTATCTATGTGCCACACTTGACCTTGAAATATGCTGATAGTGGGAGACGCTAGCAAGCAATGTAATGACTGTTGTAATGATGACTGGTTTACTTTCTGTTGTTTGAGTTGAGTCCCGAGTTTGAGTCTCAGCACCTCCGTTTCAGCATGTAGTCTGTGTCATCCTTGAAAAGTCACTGTCCCCGGAACCCCACTAAATGACTAGAACTCAGGGGCGGTCCGACTATAGGGAACTCCGTAGATTTCCTTGCAGACCTCTGCGCCATGGTCGTCTTTTGTGTGGTAAGGTAACTGGTATTTTATTTCCACAGTTTCTCATTGGAAAGGAGTTGGGCTTGGGCCTGCTGAAAATGTGTAATTTGGGGAAATGGGGCCACTTATAACGTTTTTCCAGAGCCTCTTTTTGTTCCCGGTCCACCCGTGCTAGAACCAGCTCTCTACTGGCACAGTGGCAAGCGTTCGATTCCATATAAGTGAAATAGATGGCGAAACCTCAAGCCCACTCCGTTCCTTCGCGCATCCATCCAGAATGGGACCCTAGGGCTTCCACTTATAGGTGGCTATTGGGCTGCATTCGAAAGTTAGGGAACCCGCTGCATTTTAGGGTGCTGCATTTACTAATGTGCCACACTTGACCTTGAAATATGCTGATACTGATTTGTTTCTGTTTTAAAATACTTGTTTTCAGAATACCACTCTCATTTTAAATGCGGAGCGAAAATAAACAATATAAATTCGAGACATAGGACCACATTACAAGTCTAGTGGTAACCATGCCGGATTTGGGAATTTTACTGGCGGCTAGCTTGCCGGAAACACCGGGGCATTATAGCCCCTGGGGTTTCGGGAAGTCAGACCCCAGTAAATGGTAAATCCCCATGGGGACTATGATATGATATGATATGATATATTTTATTTATATCGCACTCATACACAAGTGTATCAGAGCGCGCCGACAAGGCAAGGGAAAGGGAACAGGGAAGAACAAAACAACGATCTTACTAGGCCCATTGACATTGAGAACGCGCAAGTGCATGGAAGAGGGGGACGGGGAAAGTGCATAGAATGGGGGAGAAAAGGAGAGTGTGTGGAGCAAGGCGAGACAGATAAATAAAATAAAAAAATAATAAATAATAAAGGCAACAAACAATGGTAGTGCAGCCAGCAAGTGACAAGTGCTGGGTTTAAGGCAGCAGTTTGGGTAGGTCTGATAAGTGCAGAAAGAAAAAAGGGAGGGGACTGTATGGGTACAGATACAGACCCTAGTGCAAGGGGTGGACCGGAGGCAGTGCAGGAGGGTGGCAGGGTGAACGGGAGGACAGAGGGTGGCCAGGAGCACAGTGCCAAGGGAGGACAGAAATCAGCAGGGAAGGGGGGGGGGCAAAAGCAGGAGCAAAGAGGAAGGTCTTGAGGGGCTTCCGGAACTGGAGATGCTTCTCCTCAAGTTTTAGAGTGGCAGGGAGGCTGTTCCAGAGGGAGACTCCCAGCGGAAGACAGAGATCTACCCCGAGCTTGTTTCTTTGAAAAACGACTGACCCTGAGGGAGAGGAGCTGAGAGCTCGAGAGGGGAGGTATTTGCAGAGGGATAGCTGAATGTATGTTGGACACAGGGCCCAGAAAGCCTTGTGGACAATGCAGAGGGTTTTGAATTTAATCCTTGCATCCACAGGGAGTCAATGGAGAGATTTCAGAGCTGGAGAGTGGAGACCATGGAAGCACTGGCAACGTTAAGAACGGTGCCAGTGCTTCTGTGTAACTCTGCAGGCGGGTGTCGTTCCTCCCGCCAGGTTGGCAGTACAGCAGTGGTGTGCGGTGGACTGGTGGTGGTCTGGAAGGACAACCGATGTTAGACACTGTGGAATCTGATCACTAAGCCTTGCTCACTGGTAAGACGCTGCACCACCGCTGCCGCGCCACCGCCGACCACCCCCGGTCTGGCAGCGTATCACTCAGTTGCGCACATGACTGAAAAATAGCCCGCACACAACTATTCTTTGGCGCACACAGCCCAAAAAAATTAGAGGGAACATTGCTTTGGCTCGCTCATCTATAGTTAATCTTAGGGCCTTACGTTTGAGATGTCTCACATGTGTTTTCATTTGTTGAACTTCTGGATTATAAACATGCAAATAGGGTGTTTGTTTGGCCTCCATCTGGATAGATTTGGACTGAAATCGTTGAATTAGTTCTGGATATATCAAACTACATGTATGTTCTTCTTGTCTCACTTGCAAGACTTTTAGAGCATAGCATCTCTTGAATGCATTCAGTGACGGTTCAGACCATCTAAGTCTGTTCCTAGCAGTATTAACCATTATTTGCTCTGGATGAATTTCACAAGGGGATGTCTTATCCATGTTTTTATGCACCCACGACAAGCTTAACTTGTTATGATCGCTTAAATTAGAGTGTATCACATTGAAAGATGTCAATTGAGAGAATAGCATTGCATCCACATAGACAAAATCAATAACAGGTGAGCTAGTTCCTCTATGCCAGGTAACAGAGGGTGGAATGTCTGATGACCAGGCTCCATTGAGCATAAACAAGTTTCTGGATTTGATTAGAGTCTTCCATTTTGATAGTCTGGAGTGTTCTAAAAAACGATTAGGGTCTAAACAATGTAAATTCAGATCACCAGCTAGTATTATGTGACAATAATGTTTTTCTTGAGCAACCAAATCCAGAGTTTCGGTTATGAATTCTAGGAACCTGTCATCGTCTATTCCATACGGATTCCAATAAACATTTATAACAGCATAAACTATTTGATTTTTTGATAGTTTAACCATTTGAATGAAAGAATTTGGGGAGAACCAGTTTTTTGAAGCAATTTGAGTGCTCTGTTTGATAGCAATCAGCGGCCCTGAAGTAGGACGACCTAATTTGGCTTTTTAGCTGGAACACGGAGGATGTCATAATTATTCCAGATGGGGGGGAAAGAGAGTAACCAGGTTTCTTGTAGTTTACAGATATGCTAGAAAGTGTGACCAAGGGCGTTCTATCTAACATTTTCAGCGATGATTCCAATGGAGTACTTGTGACATCCACTCGTAGTTTCTCCGGAACAGTCACCATGTGAATAGGTTGTTCTAATTGATCTGCAGGCACACACATGTTAACAACTGGAGTTGGTATACCAGCTATTTCCACTGCTTCTTGAGTGGAGGAACCTCTTTCCAATGGATCCATTTGTTTTGAATCATTGACACAAAATTGGCGTATGTCAGATGAGAAAGACAACGAACACTGTATTTATGTTTTCAACCCCCCCCCCCTGTTCTAGCATTTACTGTGAGGAGCGTTTTTCTACCAAGAGTACTAGTTAAATGGTTGTGAGAAACTAAGCCAGGGTCACAGGGCATGCCTGTTTTTAGAGTGTATATTCCCGAGGCCATTTTAAATGTCACGACAACTCAACTAGTTTAGTAAGCATAAGAAAGGCTCACCGTAAATTACAGCGCCCACTGCCCGCTTGCCAGCTAGACAGCTACTCCACTTCCTCACCTGCACTTCTCGAATCCGCACGCGCAAATGCGTGTGCAATCAATCTAATGAGGAGTTCTGGGAGTCTGGGCGGAGCGGGCTCTGATGAAAAAAAAACACAAATAAACGTGAGTTTCAAACGTAGTTGCAATGAATCACCAAACTGTTAGAGCCTTTACAGAGGTCAAGCCATACCCAGCCAATCTGCACACAGTAGTTGAAAAGAAAGCATAGTCCAGCAATTTTCGTCAATAAGAGCGCAGAGACCGGGACAGCCAGACAGCAACTCCCCTTCCTCAACGGCACTTCTTGAATGCGCGCACACGAATGCGCGTGCAATCAATCTAATGAGGTGTTCTGGGAGTCTGGGCGGGGCGGGCTCCAGCCAATACATACACAGTAGTTGAAAAGAAAGCAAAGTCCAGCAATTTTGTCAATAAGAGCGCAGAGACCGGGACAGCCAGACAGCAACTCCACTTCCTCGACTGCACTTCCTCAACTGTCATATGTAAAAATAGCTTTAAAAAAACCCTGCAACCCTTTGGTTAGAAATTACAAGTGAAATGTCACTCTACGCAGATTTAATAAGTGTAGGATTAAACAATCTTTCTCATTGTGAATGTGGCACATGGAAAGCAACAGAGTGTTTAACTGGAGCAAAACCTTCTGGTAAACATGTACACCTTAAGTGGATTAGTCATGAGTACCCAGAAAGCAGGTGTACAATTTTAAAACATTAAAATGAAATCCACATGTTAGCAAGGCAGCTAATAATCCAGATAGGGAGGAAATAGTAAAACAAATGTTTCGCAACCCCTATCCAAGATGATCTGACCATTTTGAAAATGTTTGTGTTATATGACATTTTACAATTATTGTGAAGGTGTAAAAGACATCATTAAAAAGGGGTACTTTAAAAGTAAAGTAAATTGATGTCTGCTTACTAAAGCATGTAAAAGCTAGATTAGGTAATCATCAAAACCTAACCTGTGTTTCTTTGGAAAAAAGAAGAACTGTAGTATTATGCTTACTTGAGCTCCTTTAACCATGGCATACGTAATCAGAACTTCTAGGAAATTTGAACAGTTTAGAAGTGGCATTTACACACCATGAACAATACATTTAAAAAATAACTTTTATAAAATTACGTCAAATGCTTGAAGAAGAAACTGAGCAATAAAAATGCTGGAAACAGACCTAGCAAAACCAGTATCAAATACAGATTTAAATGTAAACCACTACAAAGAAAGGAAACACAATTTGCAATGCAAAATGCAATGAAATAATAAACAGATAGTTTTGAAGAACCAGTTGGCAAATTAAATTTTCAACAAATAATAAGTGTTTACTTATTTTGTTGGTTACATTGACCATGACCTTTTATATGAAAGTAACATTTGCACGTGTGTAAATTTTCGGTCTATACTCTTTTCTATTAGTCGAGAAAATGGCACTGGAAAACATGTTTTCATTAAAGTTATACTTAAATGCATGCTTGAAACAGAATAATCCTTCAGATTTTGTTATAACAGCTCATACTAGTTGGGCATCTTTAAATGTTGGTGGTATAACACTACATGAACTATTTAGGTTAACAGTAGAACTTGAAAAATAATTTCACTATGAAACTACAGGCAGAAATATGAACTAATTAATAACAGATGAAGTCGGCATGTTCACCAACATTATGGTTGTATTTATATTTCTTTGCATACATTTGAAAATGTCTTGAAAAGGATATATTTGTTACATAACATACCAATATAATATGTTATTTGGTGACATGTTACAGTTGACACCAGTTAATGAAAAACCTGTTTTTAAAACAATGAAAGCAAAAGATAGTGAGACAATAATAGGACATATAGATAATATAAATATATGGGTTTCATTTAAATGCTTGTAATTAGCAGAAACTATGAGACATTATGAGAAAATATGAGACAAATTGAAGGTCTAGAATAGGGCAATATTCTTAAAGAAATAAGAAAAGGAATAATAACAGAAAAGTTTGCAACGGAATTACAAGAATGAATAATTCAACATTTCAATGGTAGTTAAGTAACTGCAGAAGAATTATACAAGATGTTGATACATTCAGTTGTGAAATGATTTGTCAAGGTAATCAAAAAATGATTTCACTAAAATTAGACCAATATGTGCTAACAAAAAAGGTGCAAGAAAATACCACATAGGATTCCAATAATTATAACCTTCTGTTTCCAGAACAGCTGGCCTTGATAGTTGTTTAAATGTTTCTATAAAGGTGATAATTATTTTAAAAATAAAGGTTAACATAGAAGAGGCTTAGTTATTGGAGCTACGTGATATATAGCAGGTTGTAAAAACCAGGCCAACAAAATATTTATTCAATATCTTGCAATACAATTTGAACATAAAACAAGTGAAAAGAATTAAAAAGTTACAGTCAATTTAACTTTTAAAAGACATTTAAAAGAATTTATAAATTCCAGTAATTCCAACACATGTAGTAATACTACATAAATATTCATATATAGCATTAGTTTATGTAGAATCTAAAGTTTTTTTACAGATAGAATGAACTATGTAGCTGCATTTAGAGTTTGAACACTTAAAGGCTTATTTTAATATTCATAGATGTTGGAAAGTAAGTGCTCATATTTCATGTACAAAAGACTATAGCAGACTGTGTTAAAAGTATTCAAACTATTTGCCAGGAATTGACATACCAACAAAACTTAAATCCGTTAGAAAAAAATTGTCAAAGATCAAGAAAGTAGCAGTAAAAGTATGACTAAAACAAACAGTGATAAAGATTAAAAAACAAATATGTTGAGTTTGAAAACAGCTTTCTGGGTCTTATGAGCGAAACTGGAGTACATTGTTATGCTAATTCAACTTTACATATACTGCTAAAAGTAGAATCTTTGGGGAATGTGATTTGCCCAAAACGTCCATATCATGTGGGTAGAGAAAATAGAAGTCCAATACATATTATGAGTTGGGGGCAATTATTTGAAGCAGGCAGATTTATTGGCATGGAGAAGACGGGAACAATGCTGAGTGTGGGTAATACATGCTTTCTGCTCTATGCCGAATTAGCAACTAAATGTAGGAAAACATGGTCTACGTTCCCAGAGGAACCATTCATTCTTAAAGTACGTAGTAGAATACTGACTTTGGGGTCAGGTGGAAGAGCAATTACTGGGCTGTATAAAGGGTGTATTATTAAATATTGCAAAGGAGTGTTGAATGTACAAAGAAAGTGGGAAGTAGATCTGGAAGTCCCATTGGAAAACGCAGAGTGACGTCAAGCATATGAAAATACCAAATAAGTCTCACGTAACATGCAATTTAAATTACTACATTATAAATGTCTTCAGAGAGCATACTTAAGTCAAAGCTTGCTGCGTAAGATAAAAAGGAAACCAAGAAGGGAAGTGCCCTAAATGTGGGACTATAGATGCAACATTTTTACACATGTGGTGGGAGTGTCTGGTAGTATATGGGTTTTGTGAGATTGTGGTGGCAGACCTGGAACAGTTTGCTGATTGGAGTATAGACCCAGCTATTAAGCTTTGTTTATAGGAGTTAGTGACTGTCAAGAGAACAAGCACACTTATAACCAATTGCTTCACCAAATGACTACTTGAAATGAAGTGGATGGTGACTTCGGCACTATTGTTGATGACGTAGACAGGGAATATGTTGAAGTGGGTGGCTGCAGAAATATACCTCTGGGTGAAAAGTCATGAATATGGAGAGGATGACGTACTTTATTGCATATGGGATGATTGCATATGGGATGAATGTATTGACACTATCCTTATGTCACCTGATATTATGCCTCCGTAGGAGGTTAAATTTGATTTACAGTATTATGATATGTCTGTTGGACACTTAGTGGATACCAAATTAATAACTCTATATATGCCATTATATATAATGATTTGCTGGGGAAGAACATGGGAGGGTGACGCAATTGGATGGTTACTGTATCAGATATCACGTTAAAATGGGGTGTTTCCTGGAATATGGAGGTGGGCAACAAGGAAAGGGTAAGGCAAGTTAATGTCTTGTGGTTTTTGTTGTGGGAAATTATTGCATTAATACATTGTTGTAACTATCACTGGTTGTGGTGATATAAGAAACAAATGCAACATAAAAAGTATAAACTTTATACAACAAATAAAAAATAGAAGTGAAAATCTTTTTTCAAATGTACAATCAATAAATTGATTGTAGTCGATTTAATATATGGCATTAATGTGCACTATCACCTTATTCCAATACATTGTCAGATATATTACGTTGTCACGCTCTTATGCCTCTTTTTACCATAATCTGTTGTTTAATATAACCTATTTATAAACATATTGATAAAGTACATAATGTTGTTACCTTAAAGCCTGTATTTCTAATTTTTATAGAGTTTACGTTTCTGTTGGTTTAACATTTATTCCCATAAACGAAGAATGTTAACCTCTTGTTGAGAAATTGTTAGCCAAAAATAAAAATATATGTGACATTGAAACATTGTTTGGAAAAACTGGAAGTTATTGAGCATAGATTACACTAAACTAGACTGGTGAAGGGTGAACTGAGCTAATCACAGCCTAGGGTAATCAGGACTTTCTGTGGAAGATTCAATCTTGTGTTTTGCAACAACATGTTGAAATTGTTCAGTAATTTCGGTAAGTACTCACACATTTATGTGTTACCCTTTGAGGGGTACATGGATCTTACCTAAAGGATACTATGGTAGGTCAGAATTACCACTGGGTGACCTGACATTGTTACAAGGGCTTTATTTTTGTCAACACTATACAATCTTACCCTGAATCTACAAGCACAATACCCTATTTTATAACAAACAGATTCAATTGTATGCTTTTCAGGCTGTCTAAAAGTAATAAAATGTCCTCCAACCGGAATCCTACTCAAATAACATAAAGAAAGACTTTGGAGCGCTCTGGAATGGATGGCTACTGGCTTCTGCACCCCAACCCTGTCTTTAGAAAAGGCCTATGCCCATAGTTCAAATTATTTGTATGTATTTATATACAAGAGGAACAATGCTCTTTTGATCACAAAAGAACGTACAATAGATAAGAATTCATATTTGACAAGAAGCAGTGAGCTTCTTACAATGGGGTGAGTTTGAGGGACATTCTGACAAGGTTGTGGAAGGGATTAAATGGAACAGTCACCGGTGTAAGAAACCTGAGGATGTTCTCACAAGTAATCCTGGGGATCCTTTGTTCAGGTGGCCAGGGAAGGATCCCAACCCTGGGGGCAGACAAGCGAGGGAGGATCACCTGGGTAGGGGTCCTTGGGGAATGAGGGAGGAACGCTAAAGGGTGAGACATGGTATTGCCCCCTTTCCGATGCCCCCCTACCCAACATACCCTCAATCGTCATGGGACATTGCCAACCAAGTGCCATCCTACCCCAGCACTTTCCCCTTGAGGAAAAGATGGAAAATGTCATTCACCATCTTATCAGACCCCGACCAATCCTCACTATTTAACACAGAAAATAGACAAAGGATAAAGCAACCAATTTACCCACAAACAACATATTTATCTCCCCTTTCCTGACAGTAATTTACCCAATGTTCTCATAACCCCTATGGAACACTACAACTCCCATAATTCCTATTTCCCCTTTGACTGCCAAAGTACTGGGACAGGGAAGAGACAACCAGGTGTAATGAAGATTACCAATAGGAAAATGCAAGCAGCAGCCCTACCTACTCTATGGCAATAACCCGCTAACGAGGACAGGCAAGGTCAGGCACAAGACCATTATCACCAACACCTAAAGTCTGTTAAGGAGCCAGCAAGGTATATAAGGTGTGCCCAAAAACAACCAGTTGAGCAACCTGGGGATGCTGAAAGGACTGTGGAAGCCAGGAGGAAACATCAGCAGCAACTGGGAGAAGCCTGGAGGATGGAGTGCCAGGACACTGACCCTGCATCTAAAGGGGGGAGCTGCAGTGTGGCGAGGGAGCCGTGTCTCCAACGAGCCAGAACGGGCACAGCTGCAGTTTGCTGGCAGGGCCCAAATCAGTGCATGTTCTCTGGGTTAGCTACAGAAGCCCAGGTGACTGCGGGGCATGTGGCGAGGCCCTGACCACAGTCTGAGACCACTGAAAGACCCGTCAGCGCTGTAATACTCATGGTGAGAGGTGGAGTCCCAGTGGCGTGCATGCGTGTGGCTGAAGTGGGATAATCTCCTTTGAACATTGTGAACCATTTAGCAGATTGAAGCTCCCAAAATTGCCAAAATGCTTGCGGGGCTAGTGAAGTGGGAGTAAAACCAATATGTTACATTCTGGGACTTGTAGTGTGAAAATGGCAAGATTGGAAATTTAATGCAACAGAAGGTGTACAGAAGGCAGATTTAAAGTGCAAGTTATCCAAAGAGGATTGAAAACAATGCAGAAGAAAATGCAAGAGCATGAGAAAGGTAGAGAAGGGCACCTGGCCCAGAGCAGAACTAAATGGTGAAAGATAGTAAGGGGCGCGAGTAGCCCAGAGGAGAAGAGAAAGAAAGAAAAGGGTGGAGTAAAGACCTGACCCAAGGAGCGGACGCCAGGGGCACAGCTCCAGTATAAAAAGATACAAGAGAAAACCGAGAGAGCATAAAAGAGTGAATCTGAAGGGGCAACAACTCAGAGTGGTTGTGCAGGGAGAAAGAAAAAAAACAGCGTTCTCCAAAAACTCCAGGCACAGACTTCGTTTTTAGTGCATTTGATGAATATTACCTTGGGAGACATAAAGCACAGGGGTGGCCTCGAGGTAGGGAACAGACTCGGGAGGGCCATAGAGCTCAACACTATGGTTGAGTGAACTTTGTGAACATTGCCCAGACAGGCGTAGGCTTAGGGTAGGGAACCCTGAGAGGCCTATTGCCATTCTAGTTACAAGAGAGACCCGGACTCCGGTGAGGGAAGCCTGAGGGGTCTAGTGTGAAATATTGTTGTACCAGTACTATAATAAAATGTTGTGAGCCAAGGAACTGGTGTAAAAATTGGTTGAAGCAGTCATGCATAGTTCCAGGCCAAATCTATGCAGTTTTGAAGGTCTTGGACGTGAATATTGAAAGCAACACATGTTACATTGAAAGTCAAGTGAAACCCAGACTTGGGTGAGGGAAGCCTGATGGGTACAGTGTTTTGTTTTAAACCAAAAAAAAAGTATTTTTTGAAGTCAAGAGGGACCCGCACTTGGGTGGGGGAAACCAGGGAGGTTTTTTGTGAAAGTTTTTATGTTGGAACTTTGTTGCACCTTTTTGAAACCAGTGCAGTGACTTTGAAACCCAGGCAAGGGAAGCCTGAGAACATAGTCTAACCTGATGAATTGTCCCAACCACGTGAACTGTGTAAACCAGCCATGCTGAAGAACTTTACAAACCATCCCAGTGCATTGAATTTGGGGAAGGTAGTGGTATGCCACTTACATTGCCATTCTGACATTCTTTTTGAAACACTCTTTTGTTTTTGCATACATTTTCCCACACATAGTTTTTGTAGAGCATGAGGCACATATAGGTTTATGACACAGACTTCCCTTTTGGTAGCCCTGACTGACTGGGACTATTTGGTTTACTTTGATAGTCGAAACTACTCCCATTACAGTGTTAGGACCAGGTAAGAAGTCTACAAACCCAGTTAAGTTTAATAAAGGTTTTCGAAACTTGTACATCTTGTGTCTGTGTGTTCTCTTATGGTACCATGCCTTTCATACGCTGGGGAAAATACATAAGTGGACATACATAGATTAAGGAAAACCATCATTGGATATTTTTAAATGGAGGAAGGTGTTAAGGCCAGATGTGCTCTGGATGTAACCATGATTGGTGAATTGCTAGAGTGGAGGCAGAGGAAGTGAGGGGCAGAGGCAAGTTAGAGGTGAGGAAAGAATGTTAGCTAGCAGGCAGCGGAGAGGGAGGTTAAGAGGGTAACTGGGAGGTGAGGAGGTAGGCTTTTTTATGGTTTTGGACAAATCCACATGGACTGTTTCTTGAACGTCCGGTGGAAGAGAATTGCATGCAAGTGGAGCAAGAAGAGAGAAAGAGCGGAAGCAAGAGAAATCACAGGAAGGGTGAGAAGACACAAGGGTTGTCAAGTGGAAT
This sequence comes from Ambystoma mexicanum, assembly GCF_040938575.1. Taxonomy (NCBI): domain Eukaryota; kingdom Metazoa; phylum Chordata; class Amphibia; order Caudata; family Ambystomatidae; genus Ambystoma; species Ambystoma mexicanum. Next base: position 239,594,416 of record NC_090940.1, on the reverse strand, counting down.
TTTTATCAGCTATCCGGGGGAAGAGAATTCCATGCAAGTGGAGCAAGAAAACAGAAAAAGAGGAAGCGAGAGGAAGCACAGGGAGAGTGAGAAGACACAATGGTAGGCGAAGCGGCAGAGAGGACATTACTAGAAATCTTGTAGACATGGACAGATTCAGTGGTGCCTTATCATGGACATGGACAGATTTGTGAACCAGGAGAAGAAATTTAAATCTGGCCCTGTTTAACATGGTCAGCCATCCAGTCTGGTGATGGTACGAGCAAGTAGATGTGATGTGAGGAAGTTCAAAAAGAGTCCTCGTAGCAAAGTTAATGATCTTGTTGAGAGGACCGAAAGCAAAGTTTGGGAGACCACAGAGGGTGTTGGTGCAGTAGTCCTGTATCGAGAAGACAAGAGTGGTTGAGAGACGCTTAGCGGTGTTGAAAAGAAGGAGGTGCTTGATTTTCTTAATATTTAGGAGGTTGAGGTAAGCTGCTGTTCCAGTTTTGGAAATTAAAGTAAAGAAGGTTTGAGAAGGGTCATAGATTACGGTGAGGTTTCTAGCTGAAGAAGAGTAGGGAGAGTATAAGGTGGGAACTGGATAGGCAGAGGAAGAGATGCAAGAGAGTTTTTGGCAGGGAAGAAGAGCACCCATGTTTTGGTAGAGTTTAATATCAGAGAGTGCAAAGTTATTCAATATTTAATGGCAGAGAGACAGTTGGAAATGTTAATAGAGAGATCCGAGAAGAGTTCAGGGAAAGAGAAGAAGATATGACTATCATCTGTGAAGTGTTTGTACAAAAACCCAAAGAAGTAGATTAGTGCCCCAAGTACAGAGGAGTAGTAAATAAAGAGGAGTGAACCCAAGACAGAGCCTTGTGAACACCAAAAGTTAGAGGGGTGGGCTTAGAGGTGTTGTTGCTCCAGGAGACAGAGAAGTGTCATGGTGAAAGGTAGGATTCAATCCATGCGAGGGATCATTTGTCAATCCCAAGAAGAACCAGAGTATTAAGGAGATAAGAGTGATCAACGGTTTCAAAGACAGCAGAAAGGTCAAGGAGAATTAGGAGTGGTTGGAGTAGGTTGGCGTGTTTAGCAGAGGTGATGAAGTTGAACACATTCATGACAGCAGTTTTTGTGGAGTGACAGGAATAGAAACATGCTTCTATGGGGGTTGTGGATGTCTTATAAATTGCAAAAAGGTAGCAGGCGCCCCTCTCTCGAAAGAACACGACATGATAACCTGTCGAGTGGTTATTAACCACTTTGAGAGTTCGCAGCTATCTGCTTTTTGCTCACTGTACTTTTCACAGATGGGAAATATCCATTTGCATATCAGTCTTTGGCCGCCCACATGGGCAGTCCAGCTCCAAAATGCTATGGCAATTCCTTTCTGAACAAGAGTAACAACAGCAACCCCATACACATGTTTCTGTCATGACTTCTGTCGGGCGGCACTTCTTTGATTTGTGGAGACGCCATTGACAGGTTCCACTACGTTCGATGGCCGTCTGGAATCACTGTTCTAGTGTTTTTCCAAGATGGCCACCGACGTCCTTTAGTGCAAGCTCAGTGCAATGTTCCTTGCGTTGCACCTTCACTGCTCTCCCGGCTCGAAGGTAACGCTGTGTTTTCCCTGTCCGTGTTTCCTCCGTTTGGATCCTGTGTTCGTTCTTCCCCGTTTCCTTGCTGTGTTGCTTGCCTTCCGGTATTTCTCTTACCGGTCTCTACGCTCGGCTCTCTCTCTTATGCTCACCTCGCTTGGCTGCCCTGCCTAGCCTTCTCACGATCCCTGCATACTCTCTCTCTTCCTCATAGGCACCGTATTCTCTTACCACTGGAGCCCTTCCATGCCTCTTTTCTTACTTGGGAGCCCCTTGCTGACATCCTCTGTATTTGTGCTCCTTATTTTGCTGACTCCGGCGAACCTCCATTCTACTGGAAGGCTTCCACTGTACCTACCACTGAATTGTCGGAACTACTCCGCCTAGGAGGATCGTATTCAGCCCACATCGCTATCACAGACCATCTTGCCAGAACATCCATCGCAGGGTTTTTTCAGCCCTTTGGGCTTTTTCCCTGCTCATGAGCCGGCTCCCGGGAGTCCCCGCTGTTCGGGTCTCCAATCCCCCGACAGTGTGGCATCCCAGGGAGCTCGCCCCTACTTACGCCAAAAGAAGGAAGCCAAGAAGAACGGCAAAGAACGGACCCAAAGACGTCCAGGAAGGAAGTCGGAGCTACAGGATAACTCTACGGACTATTCAGGTGAGGAGGAAGGGAGGGAAGCCTTAATCAACCCTGACAGACCTGACAGTTTCAACCTTGTTGGGCCTCATCAGTCAGGTGAAGCTGTGCCTCTCTGAGCACAGTGAGCAGGGAGTTCACGTCAGGTTGGCCCCAGGTAACTTAGGGTGACCAACCCCAAGTTCCTTCCAAAAATACAAAAAAGGTAGCAGGCGCCACTATCTCGAAAGAACACGGCATGATAACCTGTTCAGTGGTTATTAACCACTTTGAGAGTTTGCTGCCATCTGCTCTTTGCTCACTGTACTTTTCACAGATGGGACTGTGGGCGGGACAAAGACTGATATAGAAATGAATGCAACCAGATGTGGACTCCCTGCTCACTGTGCACAGAGAGGCACAGCTTCACCTCACTGATGAGGCCCAACAAGGCTGAAACACATGTATGGGGTTGCTGTTGGTACTCTTGTTCAGAGGAGAATTGTCATAGCATTTCGTTGCAGGACTACCCATGTGGGCGGGACAAAGACTGATATGCAAATGAATATTTCCCATCTGTGAAAGGTACAGTGAGCAAAAAGCAGATGGCTGCGAACTCTCAAAGTGGTAAAAAACCACTGAACAGGTTATCATGCTGTGTTCTTTTGAGAGAGGGGCGCCTGCTACCTTTTTTGTGTCTTATAAATTGGGAAGATGGTTGAACACATCACTTTTGAGCACTGTAGAGTAGTGCAGAAAGAGAAACACAGGTCCAAAATTTGCTGATAGGGCCCCTTGCTTTTCCATGAGTGGGATGACCATGGCTGTTTTGAAAACAAAGGGAGAGGAAGCAGAGCTGAAGGACAGGTTGAAGTGTTCAGTGAGGTGAGAGGCCACTACAGGAGTAATAAGCTTGATTAGCTGAGGAGCAAGAGGGTCTGATGGAGCACAAGATGGGCTAGCCTTCATCAGTAGGGATAAAGGCTATCCCCTCTTACCTTATCTTAACCAAACTTATAACGTGCCCAAAGGTATCATGGCACTAACAACAGCAGAGGTAGGTGCCAACCAAGGAGTCCAGCAGTACTAGAAGAGGAAGGTTTTCAGAGCTCAGCGAAATGGCAAATGAGCCTCAACGGCACATAAAGAGAGAGGAATAGAATTACAGGATTTTTCTGTGGCCACTAAGAAGGCATACCTACCAATCCGAGAAAGTCTAGCCCTAGGAGGCTGAATAGTTTTCAGAGATTGGGAACAAAGTGAGCTGCAAGGTTTATAAGTGCAGAACTTTGTTTGAAGGTATTCAGCTCCTATTTTATAGAAGGCTTTATGAAACAAACACAGCGATTCAAATTTAACACGCTGTTCGAATGGGAGCTAGTGGAGCTGGTGCAGAAACTGTGTCATGTGGGCACCAAACTGAGGGTGAAGTACTGCTCTAGATGCCATGTCCTGCAACAACTGCAAACGCTGGAGCAGATGCTGCGGGATGGGTAAATATAGAGCATTACAGCAATCAATATTACTGATTACCAAAGAAAATACCACCAGAGCATGGCATTTTGGTGGAATGCAAGGAAAAACTTTCTGCAGGGTCCACAAATTAAAATGAGCCTTCTGGCAGGAAAGAGAAACCTGATCATAAATGGCTAGCAAAGCCAATATTTTTACACCTAGGTCATTTACAGAAGAGACAAGAAGGGGAAAAGGACCCAAGCTCTCAGGTCAGAACTCAGGGGTCCAAAACAGACAGGGGATGGTTGTACCCACCACCAACATCTCAGTGTTCTCATCATTCAATTTGAGCCAATTCAGAGCAACCAGGCGCCAACTGCCTTTAAGCTGCTTCTAAGACGACCAGCTGTCTAAGGCTGAGTTAAGTCCAGCCACATAATAATTTGCATATCACTGGCATAGGAACAGCACAGAAAGCCATGTGCGTGGATTATGCCAAAAAGTGGCTGATTGTACATATTGAACAAGATGGGAGACAATGAGGAGCCCCGTGGACTCCACACAACTGAGGAACCAAGGGAGGAAGGGACACAGCCCGAGAACAACTCACCAAAAAGGAAGAAAACCAGACCAGAGAGGCCCACAGAGGAGAGACGGGTGATCAGGGTAGGGTGGTCAATGGTGTCAATGCTGACAGATCTAATAGAAATCAGGGCCCCCACCTCCACTTTGGTCTACCAGACAAGCCAGATAATCAACAACTGAGACCAACACTGATTCTGTGCCTCGGCCAGGGCAGAATCCTGATTGAAAGGGGTCAAAAAAACAGAGGATTCCAGAAAAGCAATAAGGAGAGGGGAAACCAAAGACTCAAGCAGTTTCATTAAGAAGGGAAGCAAAGAAATGGGATGAAAATTAGACAGGACCAAAAAGTCTAGACCTGGTTTCTTCAACAGCGGGATCATAAAGTCATGCTTAAGGTTATCAGGATAGCCCATGAGGAAAAGGATTCATTGGGCCTCATTATGACCCAGGCGCTAAGTGTTTAACAGCGCCGTAAAAGGCTGCAGCACCGTTAAACACCTAGCGCCTAATTACGAGGTCCCTTTGCGGGACCCGACCTTAACGGCTGGTTAAAGTAGGGACCCGCAAAGGGAACTTGGTGCTAATTACGGTACCGCAATTTGCGGTACTGTAATTAGCGCCTTCCTCATTTCCATTGAGCCCTATGGGGCAAAAATGGCAATGGGGAAGGGCCATGGCGGCATGGGGAATTACCGCCCCACCAACCTCGGAATGGGGCGGTAATTCCCCATTCCGCCATGGCGGACTCCGACATGGACCATGGTGCTAATAGCACCATGGTTTAGCGCCAGAGTCCTAATGAGGCCCATTGACTGCCGTGGTTAGCCAGGGGACAAAGTCAGAAACACTCTTCAACATTGAAAGCGAAATGGGATCGCTAGAGGATGCTGATTTTAGACTGTTAAAGGCTGACAAAACTTTCCTGTCAGAAAATACTAGGAAAGAGAACCAGAGACCAACTGCTATGTCCAGAGGAGTGGTCCGGCCAAATATTTGCAAGAGCTGCACCTGCGCAGCGCAAGTCAGACTGATGGTTTTATGAATAGTGGCTATCTTATCGTCAAAAAAGGACGACAGAGAGTCGCAGTGTTCCTGAGAAGAAAGGATAGCAGGCTGAGATTTGGCTTGCACAGTTAAGAGATTCAACAACCGCAAATAAGGGTATAGGCTGGTTAATAGCCTGTTCAATCTTGATGCTAAAGTGTGTTTGTTTAGCTTCCACAATTGCTTTTTGGAATTTAATGGTAGCAAGAGGAAAAAGAAATTTGTCAGAAGGCAGATACGCCATTTGCCATTTCCTTTTGGCCTGCCTGCAGTCAAGTTTAAGAGTTTTAAGTTCTGCTATAAACCAAGGCTCAGAGCGATGAGACTTCACGTGGCAGCGTTTACAGTGGGCAAGAGTTTCAGCCACTGACTTAAATGTCTGGGAGACTGTTGCAAGTGTGCAGGGAGGGACATTAAAGCAGTACTTAAGGATCAGAGAAATGAGATTCTGAGGAGAGACAGAATGCCAACAGTGCTTCGAGTGAAACTGCTGAGGGAGAGGAGGCAGAGGAACCACTGCCGTCTCAGAGAAGGGGACCACCATATGATCTGAGCAGATAATAGGAAATGTTGGGGAAAACAGTCAAAGCTGCAGGGCAAGCAAAAATAAGGTCCAGGGTATTCCCCATATGATGCGTAGGATATGTGACCAGCTGGGAGAGACCCAAATCAGACATCGGAGCCAAAAATGTACCAGCTAAATAACAGTTGGATTTATTAGTACGAACATTAAAATCACCAACAATAATCAGATTAAAGTATTTCCGATGCAGCATAGCAACGAGACCAAGAAACTCATCACAGAACATGCGGTTGTAGCCTGGGGGGCAATATATCAAAAGAACAAATGCGGTATTGGTAACTGAGAGAGGGATATGAATAAGGATCCCATCCATATTTAATACATGATTAAATTGGATAGGTAGGACCTTAAAATCTGACTTAAATATTACAGCATCCCCACCGCCAGGGCGTGGTGAGCTGCGATCACAGCGCAACAGCAAATAGTCACAACAGGTTCAGATTGAGGACCTAGCCCGGTTTCTGAAATGAACACAAAATCCGGGTGATAGTCCTCCGACCAGTTTTTACAATTTTGAGCATGTGCCGCCAAAGAGCGTGCATTGACCAGGAAACTGTTCATGGAGGGCTTCAAATCATTTAACACAGCAAAGCCATGGACAGACATACTATCAAAATTAAATGGAAGAATAGCGGCTGCTGGGGCCAGACCAAGAAGGTCTGCCCGCGATATACTCTGCACAAAAGAGGCAGGACCACAACATGGCAGCATCCATGGCTCGGTCTGAGCATGGATGGGCACAGATGGGCTTGACTTGAGCGCCATCGGCATGCTGACAGCATGCTGACAGCACGTTCGCTGTACCAGTCTGCTGCACTTGCGTTCTCTCTTGCACATTTATACCAGAGAGAAAGAAAGCAAGGACTCACAAGAACATGAGAAAAGGAAAGCTGGATCCTCACAGAGGACCGCCAATATTTAAATTATGAAAATCTCAATAATCACAAACAATTATGAAGTGAAAAACACAGTATTGGTGTGACTAAAGTGGGAGATAGAGGCAGATGATGTTGCTAGAGTAGTGTAGAATGTAGATGGAGGGAATGTGAGGAAGGTCAGGAGAGAGTCTCTAATTTTGGAAATGTTTGCAGCGAAGAATTCAGCTAGGTCATTAGCTGTGAGAGTGGAGTTGATGGTCATAGACTTACGAGGAGTGAGTTTAGGGTGCCCAGTAGCTGGCGAGGATGGTTGGTGTGATAGTCAATGAGTGTTGGGCAGTATTCCCTTTTTGCTCTAGCAAGAATGGACTTGAGAAAATACAGGGCAGAGAGGTGGAGTTGCAGGTCTTCATGCAAGTGGGTACGCCACCATTTGCGCAGCAGCTGACACATGTCTGTGTGGAGAGAGCATATGAATGGGGTGACCCCTGGTTGAGGATGCTGACTTAGAGCTGAAAGGAAGCAGTGGGAAGTGAGAGGAGAATGAGCCATATAGTACGGATTGGAAGCTGAAGAAGGCATTTTTGGTGGAAGAGGCATTGTGTGTGAAGGAGGAGAAGGGGAACTGTAGGTCAGGGAGAAAGGGGGAATTGCAGAAGCTTTCAATTTCCTTTTTAGTAAAAGGTGAAGCAAGAGGTCAGAAGATTGCAAACCATCAAGAGCCATCTCAAGCTCAGCTTCATACTTGAGGTTTTCACCTATTGGAATTTGACGCTATATATGCTTTAATGCCTCTTCGAACAGCACAAAGCCATCAACGTGTCTGTGATACAACACAAAGTCGAAGAAAGGTCATTCATGTCTGCGATTCCTAGGCAATGGGGTTTCATTCAAAGGCTCATCCAGCTTTTATTGCCTTTTGAATATGGTGCACAGGCTGACCGCAATAATAACACTACCAACAGAGATGTTCGCTCTGGTTCACATGGTCAAAGACTAGATCATGATGATGTTGAGAAAATTAGAGACAAGGGACATTTTAAGCTGCAAGTCTGGATACCAGTATGCCAGAGCCTAGATAGAAATGCCAGCTTAAATGCAGAGATAGTTGGCTCTGAGGAGTTCATCTGTGCCACAGTTTTAAAACCATGCCACAGGTTTTGATGGGTCTGCCTTTTTGCCTCTTTTGAAAGTTCACATAGAAAAATGCAAGTTGTTGATTCTGGCCTGGTACATGAGACGAAGGCATCCCACATCAACTTCCCAGAAAATTAACTGTAGAAATGCCCTATTCTTTCACTTCCATACAGAACAGTGCCAGTAGCACCATCAGCTAACTCACCTTTGCTTCTATACTCAAGGGACAGTGGAAACATCAAACATCCCCAATGTCTTCATCTGTTACCAGTGAGCACAGCAGCTATTCATGACTGTCTTCTTAAGGAGTTTGGTCTAAAGCACTGAACCAAACGTGCAAATGCTTAGCCAAATTTGGAATCAAGACGCAGCAAACAGAGCAAAGGTGCATATCAAAAAGGACAGCGAAGGACATTATAATAAAGATAATGTGTAGCGGACTATGGAAGATGAGACTTTGCTTAATTGGCACAGCCAATAATGCAGTGCTCAGCATGAAACAGGCTGGTAGTGAACTGTCTGTTGTGCCCTGCCACCAGCATCAACTCTGAATTCGTTTTTAGTGCAGCCGGGCAATCATCGGAGACAAAAGGACATGTCTGATAGCTATAGTAATTGTAATCATGCAGAAGATGAATCAGCCCTTCTTACCCTGCTCTGTTCCAAGGGATGAGGAGTTGGTGGAAACACTTTGAACATGTCCCTTCTGCTGATTTAGATGAGGATGCAGAGAATATCACCATCTTGTTTTAGCGCTGCTTTGCTCTGCTGCAACAATATGCACCTGAAAAACCAAGTTATGGCAAACAATGTTGAAATTTTTAATACTGTGATTGAACCCAGATGTGTGACGCTGTGTGGAAATGGACAATATTCTTCACCATCTTTAAGATAGATAAAAGAATATACCAATGCACTCCACTAATACAGCCCATATGACTTCCTATCAGGCCACCCACTCACATCGACAGTGTGGTACTGGCCGAGGGGCTCCTCTGATCCAAACATACTATAATATGAAACGTGTCTCAAAGGAGGGTAAGCCAACAAAAAAATAAAGTTGTGGCAACGCAGAAACACAAAGGCAAAAGTACAAGAAAAAAAAAGTGTAAACAGCCACAAATAAATAAATGTAAACAAACAAAAAGAAAATTCTGGATCAAGGGAATTTTAAGATGCCATTCTTCCAGAAGACAATATTTAGTCTACCCTCAAAATGTCCAATTATGGCCTCCAGTTGTCCTGGACTTCCCATATTGTATTTTAATTTTCTAGTACATGAGTGCCAGAAAGGTGGGGAAGCAGTGGTTGACCTGGGAGTTGGCGATGGCATGTACCTGCTCATTCTTGGGTGGTCACTGCATGTGGCACTCTTTAGTTGTGCTGCCTATGCATACCTCCTCTGCTGCAATGACCTGCCCATGCCACTGGAAGATCCCAGATGGGACTCCGGCTGATTTCTACCTAAAGAAAGGAAACTGTTATAACATATGATGGTATTTAGTATGAAAATAGAATATTTTATAGTAAAGTGTATAATAGTTTAGTATTTAGTATGGTTTGGATTTTGTACCGAGCAATTTAGAGTTTCGTAGAGTTGTTTAAAGTAAGATAAACAATGAGATACAGATTTCACAATGTCCTTACTGTTGCCTTCTGCGAGTTACTGATCAGGCCTGGGTTCACAAGCAAGTCTGACTAACAAACACAACACATTCTCCCGGAAATGATGCTTCTGTTTTTGGTGTGTTCCATGCAAGTTCGCAGCTCCATTTCAGTGACCATCTTCTGCCCTTCAAAGTCACACATTCTTTCTGGCCATGCAACGTGCCACATAGCACATTTGACCCCACTAAACCTAGTGCTCTTTGAAGAGATCTCCAAAAAAAGAAATGCAAAACTCCATCGAACAGTCACAAAGTGAGAGCAGGAGTAGCCAAGCTGATCATGCGTGTGTTGGGTGTAAGTGGCTTTCCTCTTCCACCTTTAGCTAATAATACAATTAGCATACATGGTCATGTTTATGTTATTCTCGGCCGAATATGCTTTGAAAGGTCAAAACACTTTGCACATCGAGTAATGCTTCTCAGTTATTCATCACAACTAGATGTTTGAGAAGTGTTGATGTAAATACATGTGTTCAATGATTCTTAGCCACAAGCGAATTGGAGGGAAATTTCATCTGCTGCAATTAAGAACTTCACAAAATCATGCAGGTGGAAACAACTTTGCACAACCCTAGTTATCAGGGCCCCATTTGCTCGTTTCATTTGCAGCTCCTGAAATATATTCATTTATTTATTAACTTTATTCATTAAGAGTTCTATTAAAGCACGAACCAGGCACTGGTGCATCAGAGAGCTTTACAAAATGATGTATATTATGATGAGGACAAACACACAGCTGTCAATGAAGAAGTGACCGAGCTAAAACAACATGGATAAGTTTACAAAAAACAATCACCAATATATTGATTGATGAACTAAAAAATGGATTGCCATAACCAGGCTCTCAAATTCTTTCTGAATTTCAGATAGTAAGGGTTCCCAAGATTAGGGAACTCGCGTCGCCTGCACATTATCTAAAGCCAATAACAGGCAAAAAGCTATATTCAATATGAATCAGAATAAAGATGTCATGTTGTCTAGATTAAGATACACATTTCATATGTCTTAAGGTGATTCCCATCAGTGAGCTTATTCAACAGATATGCAACAAAACACAAATACTTTCCAAACTTTTGTGGTACAAGAAACATATTTTAATGTATATGACCCAACGCGTTTCAAAAGGTCATCTTGTCATCAGGGGTTCAACATTTTTTCATGTTCCTTCATAATTTCTAAAATCAATTAAAAAATATATACTGTGTAAGTGTGCTTGTCTTAAATTCACAAATATCCCAGTTAAGATGAAGATACTTAGGCAGAGCTTTGCAATGGACACCACAGCTCCCGAGAAGGATCTCTTCATGGAAAATGGTGACTTGAATTTTGCAACTTCCTAAGAGAACTCGACTCCTGACACCTCTTGAGCCTCCTAAAATGAGCACTCTCCCGGCCAGGCAACCAGGAGTTTACCAATAAACTGCCCTGTATAAAATCCATAGAAATGTAAAGGTAATTCTAGTCTTAAAAGGTTAGCCAAGCTAGGTTCACATGTAGTGTTGTTCGTTGAGTTATCATGACTTAAAAACATGCACTCTGTATATGACCCAAATACTATAGATTTACATTGCATCGCATTGCATGGTGGCATAGCACATCAAAGCAAAGTAAAAAGAAGTATAGCTTAGCATAACAAAATAATGTCTCTGTACTGTGATGGTCCTGCAAACAGGGCAGCCATTTTAAAGAGCCAACTGACTGTGCTCATAACATTATGAGCCTGTATAGTATGCAGATAATGTGATGTCCACATCCGTTATTGGTCTTTACATCAAAAAATCAACCATGGAAACGAAAATCCATCGGAAGAAATGCACTAAAATAAATGCATTGAAATGCTATCTTTTACATTGAATATAGGAACCGACAAGTTTCGATGGGTATGTACTTTGAAATGTAAAAGATAGCATTTTGATGCATTTATTTTTCATGTTAAAATGTTACATTGAGCTGTCCAGCCTTGAAATCTTTAAAGCATTTCGGCACTGGCCAGCTTCATGTAACCTTTTCTTTATTGGGAGATTCCCCCCCCTATACCCTCCCAGCCCTTACCCTAACCCCAACCCTAACCCTAACCCTAATCGAAATTCAACAGAAGGTATTCAATGAAAGTGCATTTCGATGGAAATGGCTTTCAATGAATGCATTTCATTGGATTTCAATTTGATTAATTCATGTTTGATGGATAGTCTAGATACCGTCCCCACATAATCTGTGGTTCCTATGAGAGGCCTTTTACCATGTACACTGTCATTGCCCTGCAAACTACATATTGAGAAATAGACATGCATGATTAATAACTGCTGTGATGGCATTTATAATGAAGGAGTACTGGCCGTGATGAAACCCGACCCACTAGGAATTATGAGAGCTTGTTGTTAAGGACATTTAATGGTTCAGTGGGTTGAGCACCTGCTGTAGAGATGTGTGCAATCTGCAGATAATGCCATAGAATACCATCAAGGCTGAGTCGTATTATTAGGTGGTGAAAGGAATGCCATTGTATTGGGTAATGATAACCCCTGTAAGTCTCAGGTTTGAGAAGTAAGTATGCTATTTAATTTCTTGATTATAAATATGGGTTACATTCTTTCTTCACTTCCCTTCCCTCGCCAACTTCCCCGCAGGCCCCTGAGACACAGAGATATCCAGGACCCAGGCATAACATACTGCCTGCCTTATTTGTTGTTTTGTAAAAAGTAAAAATGTACAGTGGGAATGAGGCTGTATGTAAGTTAATATTTTTAAAGCATGGGTGGAGAGAAAGAGAAAGAGAAAGAGAGAGAGAGAGAGAGAGAGAGAGAGAGAGAGAGAGAGAGAGAGAGAGAGAGAGAGAGCATCTCCTATGCACATCTAACGTTTTTAGAAGCTGTGCCTGTGAACGGGTTGGGGCCTATTGAAATGTGTATGATGGCAGTGAAAATGGAAATGAGGTAGATATACACCACCAGATTTCAGTGTGCTGGGGCAATGTCCGAGGGTAGTAGTCATACATCAGATCGGTGTATCCAATAATGGAGCTATTTCACCTTTCCCGCTAGAGGAGTGGAAAATCCTACCTCAAAGGGTTCATTAAACCAGGGGCTGTCCCACCTACGGACGAAGGACCATACATAGACAGATTCTCCTGGCAGCAGCGGTTGGCTGGGTTGGGAGTCAGTCGTTAAGGCAGGTGTTACATCTGGCACATCCTCCAATCGGGCCAGTGCAATCTGTTGGGAAACACATTTTATTCCCTGTGCCAGTGTGGTCAAATAGTCTTTCAATACTTCACCTAAAACAGCTGCTGCTCTATGGGCGTCTGACACCCTCCTAACTGTAGACAGGGTGTATGCGCACGTCGTCCTGTTACAACCTTACATGGTGATAAGTGGTGGTCTCGGCTGTGTGTGCAGACTGAAAAGTGCCAAGGGTAAGCAGTGAACACAATTTTTCTTCAATGTGGAGCAAAGCTTGGACAGTTTACTTTTGAAGAGGCTGTTGATCCTCTCCACAACTCCGTTGGCCTGAGGGTGTTAAATGCCAAGTAGTACAGTAATCTCCTTAAACAACTCATTGAAAAAGTGTATGCCATATCTGACCTTAACGCATCACACACGCCCCATCAGGGGAAAACTTCACAGACCAGAAATATTGCTGCACATTTGTCATCTGGATGTGCACAAGGGCCCACCTCCACCCATTGTGAGAAGGGGCAGACAACAACGATCTAGTATCGGGATCGATTACACCCCTCACCCATGTGACCCATAGTCAGTATGTAGCTCACAGAATGGACTCGATGGGGCGGGGTAGAGTTCTTTCAGTGTGCACAATGTCATTCTCGTGCTGAAACCTTGGCATGTGGTGCATCGAATAACCAGGCTTGCTAGACGCTCCTGGAGGTTTGGAACAAACCAATCCTCGAGTATGTCAGCAGCGATGTGGTGCTTAGATCTGCATGGGGGGATGGTGCAGCTGGTCAAATGCTACTGTTAGCAGTTTGTGTGGCATTACTGCTTTCTCAGTGCCTTCTTGCCTGCATAAGAAATCGGTGGGGGATGGCTTCTACCCTCTTTTGATCCGCAACCCCTTTTCCTTCTCTGGGGCCCTTCCTTGTAATTCAATTATCTGTGCTGTGGGCCAGGTGTTGTACAGTGCAAGCGGTTGTTCAGAGGTGGAGTAATGACAACATGTTCAGCTGGTGTGTGCACTGGGAGATATTCTGCAGTATTGGCCACTGTGTCAGCTGCAGCATTTCCGAGTGACACCTTGTCAATATTATTAGTGTGGGCGGCGCCCTTTACAACTGCCACTACAGAAGGTTGCGATAGAGGGAAAATCAGTTTATCCAGAAATGCGGCATGCTGTACTGGGGCCATGTCCTCCCTCCTAAAACCCCTCTTCTTCCATCGTAAGAGACTGGCATGCACTGTTGTAGTGACGTATGCCGAGTCAGAGTAAATTGTCATGTGACATCCCTGTGAGGCTTGTATCACCTTGATAAGCACAATCAGCTCTGCCGCCTGTGCTAAATGATGCATGAGTAGTCTTTTTTGGATTAATGTTTCATATTCGCCCTCCCCTAGGCACACCACTGCAGCGTCAGTATGTCTGACACCTGTGTCGTGGTCAATTGTCACTGAACCATCAACAAAGAGGACCTCTCCCCCTCGAATGGGCTGTCCTACGCCTTGGGAATGCCATCCTCCTCCCCCTCGCACATCACACGGTTGTATCTGGCCAAATCATCATCAGTGCACATTTCTGTTATGAACGTTGGAGGATTGACTGTTTTACACCGTACAATATGAATATTCAGCCCGGAGAAAATAATCTCATAAGCAAATGCTCTTTGGATAGACAGAGTAGATTTTGATCGCTCTAAAATGGCAAAACGGCATGTTCCATGTAGAGTCTAACAGAGCAACACATCACAATGGTGGAACTTTTCTCAATTGCAAACGTCGCTGCTGCAAGTGCCTGTTGAAGTGAACTGCCCCTGCATCGCTGAGTCCAGTATGCCACTGTAATAGGCCAATGGGCCATTGTGCTTTTCTGTGTCAACACAGCAGTCATGAGCTGGCCATTACAGTGTGAAAATAAATAGAATGCCTGCATATAATCTGGGGTCCCTAGCACAGGGGCAGTTGAAATCACTTCTTGGGGTAATTGAAACTCTGTAGCATTTCTTGAGTCCACATTATTGTTTTGTAAGTCTTTTGTGCTTTTTTGAGGCTCTGTAAAAGAGGCATTGTAGATGCTGCATAATCAAGTATCCAGTTCCTGCAATAATTGCACAAACCTAGGAACTTTTGCATGTCCTTACTGTTGTGGGCTGTGGGGTGGCACACACAGATGTAGCACAGTCAGGAATCATTCTTTTACCATTTGCTGATATTAACTGTCCTAAATGCAAAACCTCTTATATACAGTACTGTGGTTTTGCCTTGTCAACCTAGTATCCCTTGCGAGCCAGAAGCTGAATGAGTGTAAGGGAGTCTTGCCTGCAGTGCTGCTCATTGTCAGTGCACACCAGCAGGTCGTCCATGTATTGGCTGATCGTGCTGTACAGGCATTTTTTAGGTCAATTTCTGTGAAATGGGTTGCTTTTTTGGGGATGCTACACAAAATCGTGGCAGGGTTAGAAGCCACAGGAAACTCTTGCTGTACCACACCATTTAGGGGGCACAAAGCCTGCATCATTCACCATTTGCCCCTGTTGCCTTTTTTACAGGAAAGATAGCTGTGTTGCATGGAGAGGTAGATGGTACTATTATCCTTTGGTTCAAGAGGGCAGTGATGGTATCCCCAATTCCCTCTTCCACCTTCCCTGGAGAGTGGATACTGCTTAACTCAGGGGAGTACTCTCTTAGTTTGAGTATTACTTTTATGGCGGGGTGCACTTTGTAAGAGCCCTACATCATGGGGTTAATGCTCCACAATTTTTCAGGCACCTGTTCCAAATCTGCCTCAATTAACTGGGGCAGGGCCATGAGGGCCATCAAGGGAGATTGGACCTCGTGATATTACAACATTATTTGACAGGGGATACAGATCACTAGCACTATCTCTCCATCATCTGGCCTGTCCTCAAACAACTCTGGATCAGTCACCTCCTTCAGATGCACCATGGGGTCAATGCAAAGCACTGCACCACTCGCACCCGTCCTGGTCAGTCCCTATCACAAAAGTCCTTTTTGCAGAAATCACCAAACCCTGCACATCTAGAAATAGTATTGTACCTGACACCAACTCAGGAGATACAACTAAAGGGCAAAATATGAAATCTGTGGGCTATCGCCAGCGCCCTTTGCCAATGTGCACCACCTCCACAAGCACAGTTATCATGATAATAAGCAATGCCCTTATTGTGCACATACTGGGGTAGTGCACACTATGCCACTGTCTGTGAATGAAATGGTCATATTGAGTTTGCTCAGCAGATCCCTGTCCAACAATTTCACTGCGGAACTTTTGGAATATAGCCAGGGGGCCACACCACCTTCCCCCGTATTTTGACATCAACCTCTTAAGTGTATGCAAATGTGCACACAGCCCCTGAAAAGCCTTGCATGTCAAGAGTTTGGACGGATAGCATGAAATCTCCCTCGCTGATGCATGATTTTGTGGCAGCAAGAGTTCCTCATCAGGGCAGACTGTCATAGATAGAACTGGGCCTGCAGGCACTTTCTGAGGGTTGTACCAGTCAGGGTATTTGTTTGTCCCAGGAAATGTGAAAGGGTTGTTTCCCAACATGCTCACCCCTCGATAGGGCACAATGGTGCCATTCAGTACTTCGTTGTGTGTGTTCATGTTGCCATTTCCGTGCTGTGGCATAGTTTGCTGTGTAGTTTGTTGTTGCTGCACTTGCACCCACGGGGGCCAAGGTGGGAGCTGCATGTATGCTTGGTGTATTTCGTAAGGTGTGTAGGTCATCCTCTGTGGTGGCATCTGCTGTGTGTTCTGGGGTGGTGTGTGGTAGTTATTGTATATATTGCATTCGTGCTAATGTCTGCTCCGGTATATTCTCGCAAAGTGTCCCCACTTTCCACAGCTCCAACATACTGATGGAACCATACTCCCACCTCTAGGGCCCATTCCTCCGAACACTCCAAATACCCCTTTTTCACCTCAATGCCCCCTCTCCCACGTTTCTGCCTTCCTTGCTGCCACTTGGGCTGGTGTGTTGAGCCCCCTCTCCCACTGTCCTTGTTCTCCTTCTCCTTGCCAGAATGCCACTATTCTGACCCCTGCAGGTGTTTGCGTGCCCCCTGTCATCTCTGGCTGTGCAGGTGTGTGCACTGTCACCTCTACAGCTATTTTAGCCTAACTTCCTTTGTATCAGTTTTGCCTCATTTACCAGCAGCTGTTGCTCTGTTTCCTTATCTCTTTCCTTTATTTGTTTACAGTGGTGTATTATTATAGTCTGAATCTCTGCCCATCCTTTTGCTTCAATGCCCACAATTGTGTCTAGTGCCTTCTTTTGGTAAAGCCCTTTTTACCACAAAGTAAACAAGAGGAGCTGATCAGTCCCACTGGTCCCCTATCTCTGCCCTCCACATCTCTTGAACCTTAATAATGTAATTCAAGGTGTCTGCATCATCACCCATAGTGCATTGCATGATGGACTGGATGTCTGGTGTGTCGGGGCATGTTCGCCGAAGCCCATCTCAAACCAGTTCTCTGATGTTCTTAAATGGTGCACCACTGTGTGCATCATCATCTAACCTCACTCCCGGGTACCCAGCTTTTATCCGCACGTCCCCAGCCTGATATCCCATGATCGTCATCAACAAACTTTTCATATCACCCACAGCTAGGGGCACACCTGCTGTCTGTTTATCAAATGCGTATATGCACTTCCCCACCCCACCTGTTAATGCCAGGAGTGCCTTAATGAGATTGTTTATGTCAATTTGTGCCCAGGGCACACACTGCACCCTGCCCACTCCCTTGTGAATCAGGGGCATCTTCAATCCTACCTTCTTCCAAACACTTCCCCTTTTCCTTGCTGCTGCTATCCGGCCAAACCTCTTTACTCTTCTCGCCCTACAAGCTCTCCACCCGGGATGTTAATTTGGCTGCCTGTTGCACCTCCTCCTCACAGATGTCCTCAAATTCATCTGCAGTACTCCACCGATCTTCTCCTGGATCCCCACCTGGTCCTCTATTGGACCCAGCAGTCCCATACCCTCTGCTACCTGCTTGCCCTCCCTCTTTCATCTCTATATGTACATCCTTTATTGCCGTAGTGTCCAGTCTGAATAAAATGGCCCCCGCTCTCCACTCATCCAGCGCGCTCCCCTTTGCTCTGTACTGCTCGCAGTCATGCTAACTCTGCTCACACTAATTCTAATGCTTCTTTAAACTCACTCTGTCTTTTGCACTCCTGGGGCGGAGCGTTTACAGAAGTGGGCATATGGGGTGGAGGTGCCGTGGCCATGGTTGACACATATGCTGAGTTAGTGTACCCCGTTGCTGGGTGGGCTGCCAACAGATATATACCTTTATATTCTGTCTGTATCTCACTTCCCTTTGCTGGCATGTCCCCTCGTGAAGCATTTTGTGCCCCTCCCCCACCACTGTCTTCCACATCCTCAATCATCTTCCACAAATCTAGAATTTTCTGTTCTGTAGCTGCTTCCCTTTGTACGTTGCTATTAGAAATGTAGTCATATGGTCCATAATTCCCTTGTTATGAGTGCCCTGCTAGGCCAGTAGAGGGGCATCCCCCTTGTGTTTCCACCACCCATTGCTTATGGTACTTCTCAATTATCTCCATGTACAAGGGCAAGGCTTAGTACATGTACTCTAATGGGTTCTCCCCTCCCATTATAGCGATATGCGTGCTCTAAAGCGTCCCTGTGCTTCTACTTGTGCAATGCAAACCCTGCAGATGTCACAGTTAAAAAATTCACTGTCCCTTCCTCCCAGTCAGCCCACATCACTTTTCTCTCCCTTTCACATGCACACTGTCTCACACTCCACTCACTCAAAACAAACCACTATTTGACAGCACCCTTCCTTGGGCCTTCACCTTACACAAGGCAAAATAGTAAAACACTAAAACAATAAGCTAAAATAACAAGCTAAAAAACAACCTCTACTGTATCCGAGACAACTAATTATGTGGGGCTCCTACTTATTTATTTTCCTCCATTACACAATATAAGTGGTACCACCTTCTCCCCTCACTCAGGGAGGCTCCCTACACTCCTGTTTTCTTTTCTGTAATGTCCTCCTTAAAAAAACATCAATAATAATAAAAGCAATAAATTACACTCACACCATACACATGACCTCGTCCTTTGCTCACTCACACACCACACTCTTCCCCATATATCTCTCCCCTACTTGTTATCACTTGCAAGCTTATGCTCATATATGTGTATTCACCTGAACTCCTCTGTCACAGGGTTCCATCGATGGCCTTCCCAGAGCAGCATCCTGTTTCAAAGAGTAGACAGGACTTCTGTAAAAGCAGCTCCTGTACACCACTGGGAATGATGCGTCTGGGGACTGGTTGCTGTGGGTGGTTGCGACCCCTTCAAAGAAGCAGCCTGGAAGGCTACATTGGTGCAAGGGCCACTGGGATCACGTAGGGGTCACCAAATGAAGGCATGCCCCTGCACGCTCACTCCAGAAAAAATATAACCCTCTAGGGAAAAAGGTCCAAGACATTGCTTGCAAGGATAACAAGTATTTATTTCTACAAAATAGAAGTGCATCAGCAAAGAACTCTGCTCCGTAGGCATGTGCAGCACATTATAAGCACAAACAATGTCTCTGATGACGTAATTATATATAGTACAATTCTACAACCCTTATTGGAAGAGCTCTATAGATGTAGGGCCTGCTCCATACGGGATGGCAAGCCATTGGTCCATCTTCATCTGTCAATCTCTGTCCACGTGTGAGCTGCTGAGCTCATCATCCACGGTGAAGTTGGCCTTCTGTTAATTGGCTACTAAAACAAAACAATGCTATTTTATCCTGGTAACTGTGCACGTGGCAGATACAGAGATGGGTTCGGGAGGAGGGCTGATGTCACACTAACTCACATGCTCCACTAATATCCCAAACAGATCAGCAACTCCAAAGCTCCTCCACTTTTGTTTTTGGGCTATAATCTTCTGCCACCCTGCAGCTTGCTGGACAAATCACATGACCTATTTGTGAAGGCGCGATAGCCTTGCCTTCTAATCTTAGTGATCGATTGATCGATGGGTGTAAAAGGTTTATGGTTGGTGATCTGGGTTTGGATGGTCCTATGGCATGCAGGGGTCTCAGGATAAAAGCATTGCAAAGCTGTATTTCTCGTGTGGGGATCGTTTGGGGCTTGAGGGCTTTGCTATCTGTCCCTTGAGATGGTACTGTCAAGAGGCACGCCGCTCTCTTCTTATGACCTTGCACGGCACATACTTCCCTGTGCCCAAGGGCCTGTAACTTTTAGAACAATGGAGGATTTCATGGGCTCTGTCAGACCCGGCAGGGGTGGGTGTGATGTTCGCGTTCATGCAAGGGTGTCAGATATCCTGAAGCACGGTTCCGTGTTGACCCGTCGTGAAGAATATATTTCTTCCTACCAATGTGATTCTCAGGAGTACGAAAGGACAGGCTGAGAAACTAATTGATCGGAAGATGGTGTAGAGTTGTTGGGATCGGTAGAGTTGAGCGGACCACAAACTTCACGATAGATGGAGAATCCAGGTTCCTTTCAACGACTGCAGAATATTACACTGATTAACAATCAAATACACCCCTTTCTGGATAAACGTTTAACAAATAATTAACCGACTAACCTGCAGAAAACGGGTTTTAACCAGAAGTGTTTCATGCAAGAATGTCCTCAATACTGGGGAAATCTGGAGACCATAAGAAGAGAAAATACAATCAGTACCAGATAGTGAGTTGTAGAGAATGGTAAGGAAAGTTAAGTTTCTTACCCTGGTTTCCCTGGAAGTGGTCGTCTCTGGCAAATCTCCTTCTCCTTTTCTGTACGAACTGTGTGATGGTATCTGCCCCCTGTCCGACGAACCAAATAATCCAATGGTGCAAGGAAGTCACTAGTCCAGCAACAACCTATTCCCGCCGGCACGAGGACGCCTAAAAGGTGCTCAGGAAGTCTCTAGTCCAGCACCTAGCCTATTCCCGCCGGCACGAGGACGCCTACAGCACCCTGGAGGAAAGGACAGGGAAGGAATCGGAGGGGAAGAGGAAGGAAGGAAAGAAAGAAGGTAAGAGGTCTCCCAACCTTCAAGGTCCGAAATCAACTTAACCAAACCACTAGGCAAGAATAACCAAAAAACAATCCGAGGTCAAAATACTAGAACAGGTAAGGGCAATCCGTGAGCATATCCAATAAACGTAATCCGAGATCAAAAAAAACCAAAAATTTCCAAGCGAGAAGAGCCACTGTCAATATGGGATCAGAAGCAGCGAGAAGTGGGCGCCGGATCATTAAGTACCTGAACTACCGGCAACAAGATGGTCATGTGACCCAGTACGTTTTCTATCACGTGGAAGACGCCGCGCCCACTGACGTAACCTCCATGGTAACTTCCACGTGAGGCGTCGGGAACTACGTTCCCGACGAAAATGTCTACCGCGAGTAGAGCGTGGATAATGCAAGCCCGCCTCCTGTCTGATATTCGAACGCGACAGGCGCTTTTGGCTACGAGAAGACAAGAGAACCGAAGGGGTAACACAAGACCTGAAGCGTTTTCTGACAGTATCCTCCCCCAAAGGACCCCCATGCCCCCGTGAGGCCAGAAACTGGGACACCAACAACGGGGCATGCACATTCTGCTCTGGTTCCCATGTCCGATCTTCCGGACCGTAACCTTTCCAGTCCACTAAGAAATACCTGGTACCACGAGAAACCTTAGAATCAAGAATGGAATTGACTTCATACTCCTCTACCCCTTGAACCAATATCGGAGATGGAGAAGCCACTACCCTGGTACTGTCCACACAAGGCTTAACCATGGACACATGAAAGACCGGATGTATCTTCCAAGAGCACGGCAAATCTAACTTGACTACCAATGGACTCAAGACATCCTTTACAACATAAGGACCGACAAAACGTGGCAACAAGCATCGTCGTCCTGGAATGCGTAAATTCTTTGTGGACAACCATACCCGCGAACCTGGAACGTAATTGGGTGCAGGACGGCGATTCCGATCAGCGTACTTCTTTGCCTGCTCTTGAGCTTGTTTCAGATGTTCCAGCACCCTATCACGGACCAGAGACAAATCCTTGATACAAGATTGAACTGCCGGGCAATCCGCAGGTAGTTTCCAATCAAGAGGTAGGGTGCGTGGGTGTTGCCCATATAAGGCATAAAATGGCGATGTTCCCGTAGATGAATGGCTGGAATTATTATAAGCGAATTCCGCTAATGGAAGAACGGCTAACCAGGATTCCTGATGTTGAAGGATGAGACACCTGAGATACTGCTCCATAGTAGCGTTCACCTGCTCTGTTTGACCATCCGTCTGGGGATGGAATGCTGTGGAACACCGTTCATCCACCCCTAATGAGAACATAAGATGCCTCCAGAAACGTGACGTGAACTGGGACCCTCTGTCAGAAACCACAATCTCAGGTAACCCAAAAAACCTGAAGACATGTCGCAAGAACAGCTCCGCCAGCTTAGCAGCTGATGGCAAACCTTGGCAAGGAACAAATAGAGACATTTTAGAAAAGCTGTCAACCACCACCCATATAGTATCAAAACCGTCGATCAAAGGCAACTCCACCACAAAATCCATGGTAATCATCGCCCATGGTCTGGCCGGCACTGGTAATGGCTGTAGTAACCCCATAGGTTTCGCCGAATGGGATTTACATTGGGCACAAATGGCGCAGGTCGAGATATATTGCGAGACGTCTCTTCGCATAGAGGGCCACCAACACCAGCGTTTGAGGAGTTCGAGGGTTTTCTGTGAACCAGGGTGCGCTGCGATAGCAGCGTCATGACATAAGGAAATAGCTGCACACCGGGTATCCTGATCAGGCATAAAGACACGACCCTGGACATAAGGAAGACCATGCAAAATATCCATGTTATATTCTGCCAATTCTGCGGGCTCTTTATCAACCCAGGTCTGGAGCGTTGACTTCAAAGTGGGTTGTAGAACACAACTACAAACCACTTGTGTTGGTAATAACAATGACCCATCCTGTGGACGTGAAACATCATTCCCCAAGCTTCTGGATAGAGCGTCAGCCTTGGAATTAAGAACACCTGGGCGATAAGTCAACGTAAAGTTGTACATAGAAAAGAATTCATGCCAGCGGGCATGTCTCGCAGTGGTGCACGTCAAGGACTGCAAGGCCAACAGGTTTCTGTGGTCAGTAAAGACCTGGACCGGTATTTCCGTACCAAGAAGATGATGTCGCCAGACCATAAATGCGTCCCTAACAGCCAACAATTCCCGTTCAGTTACGGTATAATTGCGCTCATAGGGCGTTAACTTGCGTGAATGATAGGCGACTGGATGTAATTCCCCGGTATCAGCGCATGTCTGGGACAGGATAGCTCCTACCGCAACATCCGAAGCATCAGCTTCGACGACGAAAGGACGTTTGACATTTGGATGCAGCAAAACAGGAGCTGTAGTGAATGCGGCCTTTAAAGACTCAAACGCTATTTGGGCGTTATCGTTCCATAAATAAGGTTTCTTGTTACTGGTCAATTCGGTGAGGGGTGCAGCAATAGAAGAGAACTGTCTAATGAACCGCCTGTAAAAGTTAGAAAACCCCAGAAACGATTGCAACTCTTTCCTTGAAGTTGGTACAGGCCAGTTTAAGACCGCTTTTACCTTACTACTACTCATCTGCACTCCTTTGTTGGTGATGTCATATCCAAGGAACTCGACCTGATTTGCATGGAATACACATTTTTCTAACTTGACAAAAAGGTGATGCTCCCGCAAGCGTTGTAAGACTTCTGAAACATGACGTACATGATCTTCCATAGATGGAGAATAGATGAGTATATCATCTAGATAGACGATAACGAACCTGTCGATCATGTCACGCAGAACGTCGTTGATGAAATTCTGGAATGTGGCCGGGGCATTGCAAAGCCCGAATGGCATAACCAAATACTCGAATAGGCCATATCGGGTCTTGAAGGCGGTTTTCCATTCATCCCCTCGACGAATCCGGACCAAGTTGTAAGCACCCCTCAGATCCAATTTGGTGAAGAATTCTGAAGACCCTAACTGATCCAGTAAGACAGAAATCAGCGGAATCGGGTACTGATTTCGGATAGTACCTGCATTGAGCTCCCGATAATCAATACAAGGTCTTAAGTCACCCTCCTTCTTGGGTACAAAGAATAGCGGTGAAGCAAATGGAGAGTGAGAAGGCCGAATAAAACCTAACTCAAGGGCTTTATCCAAATATTCCTTAAGGACGACTTCTTCCTTTTGGGTAAGGGAATAAATACGTCCCGATGGTGTCTTAACATCTGGTTTGAGAACAATTGGGCAATCGTAGGGCCGATGAGGCGGCAGAATCTCCGCTTTCCCTTTGTCAAAAACATCCTTATAACTTGTGTATTCGACAGGCAATACGGTGTTAACAACTGCTCCAATGGTAACCACAGAGTTCAACAAAGCCCGACTAGGAGCTTCAGGTGCTTCATACATAGACTCTACTGAATTGCATGATCGAAGTCATTGCTGAGAACTGAAAGCGATAGCCCCGGTCTCCCAGTTAATGACCGGATTATGAAGCTTGAGCCATGATAAACCCAGGATTAGTTTATATTGCGGTGCCATAATGACGTCAAATGTGATGGTTTCCGAATGCTCAACACCAATGGTTAACAGTAACGGAATGGTATGTTCAGTAACAAGCCCAGAAAGAAGGGTTGATCTGTCAACGGCATTGACTACCTCAGGAACACTCTTTGACAATAAGGGAATACCCCATTTCCGAACATATTGGGCATCAATGTAGTTACCAGTTGCCCCAGAGTCAAGAACAGCTGCAGAACTCCAAGGCGTGATCTGGTCATAACTCAACATAACGTCAATATAGAAGGGTGTGGACAACAAGGAACCCTGCATGGAAGAGCTCGGCGTAGGGGTTCCTTCTACGACCGGGCCTTGGCGTTTCCCGACTTGCGGGGTCTCTTTGGGCATGCACTGAGTAGATGATTAGCGGAACCGCAATAAAAGCACAAATTGTTCCGTCTGCGATGTTCTCTTTCTTCCGATGTTAACGGGCCCCTTACTGCCCCGATTTGCATAGGTTCGTCACCGCCAGAAACAGGAATTGGGGAAACGGTAGTATTGACCGGGATTACTCTCTTCTCCCCTTTTCTTTCGGCGCGTCGGGCATCAATCTGAAGTACAAGGTCCAAGAAATCAGGAAAGGACGTAGGAACCACCGGAACCGTGGCTATAGTATCTTTCAATGAGTCCGACAATCCTTTATAAAATAGGGCTGCCTTTTTATCTTCCGGCCAACCAGTTTCAGCAACCAACTGATTAAACTTAGCCAAATATGACAACAAAGGAGTATCCCCCTGACGGAGATTTAACAATTCCAGATCCGTGGCTTGAGTCTTGTAGCGAGTATCAAACACCCTAGTCATAGCACTGATCAATGCATCGCAGTCGAACAATAGCGGACTGCCTTGTTCTAACAAAGGATTAGCCCAAACAGCGGCCATACCACCGAGGTTTGATAAGACAAAGGCAGCTTTTGTAGTCGCATCAGGAAACGAGGTAGGCCGACACAAGAAATGCAACCTGCATTGGTTAATGAAAGTCCGAAAGGATTTAGGATCCCCAGTAAACCTTTCTGGGGGAGCAAGCGGGAACTGAGCGGCCATGTACACATGCGTAGAATCAGATCTGACCGAAGGCCCTGCCTGACCTGAAGTGGAAGCGGAGGCCAAAGATGGTGATCCTGTAACCACTTCCCTGATACCAGCTTGCATTTCGTCAATGCGCCGGTGGGTGTCAGCCTGGGCCGCCGTCATATCGGCACGTAGGTCGGCCACCAACTGAACCAAAACGGCCAACGGGTCATTCGCGGCATCCATGATAAGGCTTCTGATTCTGTCAGATATCCTGAAGCACGGTTCCGTGTTGACCCGTCGTGAAGAATATATTTCTTCCTACCAATGTGATTCTCAGGAGTACGAAAGGACAGGCTGAGAAACTAATTGATCGGAAGATGGTGTAGAGTCGTTGGGATCGGTAGAGTTGAGCGGACCACAAACTTCACGATAGATGGAGAATCCAGGTTCCTTTCAACGACTGCAGAATATTACACTGATTAACAATCAAATACACCCCTTTCTGGATAAACGTTTAACAAATAATTAACCGACTAACCTGCAGAAAACGGGTTTTAACCAGAAGTGTTTCATGCAAGAATGTCCTCAATACTGGGGAAATCTGGAGACCATAAGAAGAGAAAATACAATCAGTACCAGATAGTGAGTTGTAGAGAATGGTAAGGAAAGTTAAGTTTCTTACCCTGGTTTCCCTGGAAGTGGTCGTCTCTGGCAAATCTCCTTCTCCTTTTCTGTACGAACTGTGTGATGGTATCTGCCCCCTGTCCGACGAACCAAATAATCCAATGGTGCAAGGAAGTCACTAGTCCAGCAACAACCTATTCCCGCCGGCACGAGGACGCCTAAAAGGTACTCAGGAAGTCTCTAGTCCAGCACCTAGCCTATTCCCGCCGGCACGAGGACGCCTACAGCACCCTGGAGGAAAGGACAGGGAAGGAATCGGAGGGGAAGAGGAAGGAAGGAAAGAAAGAAGGTAAGAGGTCTCCCAACCTTCAAGGTCCGAAATCAACTTAACCAAACCACTAGGCAAGAATAACCAAAAAACAATCCGAGGTCAAAATACTAGAACAGGTAAGGGCAATCCGTGAGCATATCCAATAAACGTAATCCGAGATAAAAAAAAACAAAAATTTCCAAGCGAGAAGAGCCACTGTCAATATGGGATCAGAAGCAGCGAGAAGTGGGCGCCGGATCATTAAGTACCTGAACTACCGGCAACAAGATGGTCATGTGACCCAGTACGTTTTCTATCACGTGGAAGACGCCGCGCCCACTGACGCAACCTCCATGGTAACTTCCACGTGAGGCGTCGGGAACTACGTTCCCGACGAAAATGTCTACCGCGAGTAGAGCGTGGATAATGCAAGCCCGCCTCCTGTCTGATATTCGAACGCGACAGGCGCTTTTGGCTACGAGAAGACAAGAGAACCGAAGGGGTAACACAAGACCTGAAGCGTTTTCTGACAAAGGGATCTAATACCAAAACATATAATGCCGTTTGCTGCGCTTGCACCTAAGTTCCAAAATGGCTGCATTTACTATATAGACTTTAATGCATGCACTAGAACGATCATGTCCCCTCAACTGTATACACCCACCTACTCCCTGGATGCACTCCCTAGCATTTGTTTCTCATTTTGTATCATTTAGAGGGGGTGGGAAGACCCTCTCTCCTTCCCAACACCATGTATTCTGCCCCACGGCAGTCATCTTGGAACTTGTCACTGCACAGATGCATGGTGAGATTCAAACATGCCATTTATGATGGAGCATGGGAAGCAACTCTCCTCTACTGTGCATCTCCTGCCGGAGAAGAAACATGTGACAATCTCCAATTGCTAATTCTTACTCTATCCATGTTTGTTCCCACCCCAGGCGGGTCTGCACAACCTCATCATGTAATGCTTACCGTGTTCAATGTAGTTCATATGGTTGGTGTGTTTACTATAGTACACCAACAAAGCATTTTCACGTTTTTGTGGACAATCTATTGATCACTTGCAAAACAAAAGTTGAAATGCATATTGATAAATTTGAGTGCCACTATGGTTCAGATGGGAGCTCAGTGTTTTAAGAACTTGTCACAGAGATCTTTTTTAATATGCCACATCACAGTACCAAATGTTGTCAAGGCTAACTCTTACTTTCCTAGGTCTGAAGTGGATAAACGTGCATGTACATATATTTTGGCGATAGTAACGCCTACTGTCTTAAGCAATGTAATTGCACTGAGTCACACTAGAAATAAAAATGAACTTAGAATCCGTATGGTGCCTTTGTAGAGCTCTCTTCCTCCTCAGGAGGGTAGTAGAAATGGTAGGCAACTCCCAATGAAGAGCATAAAGTGTTATCAGTATGGTGCCCTTGTAGAGCTCTCTTCCTCCTCAGGAGGGTAGTAGAAATGGTAGGCAACTCCCAACGAAGAGCATACAGTGTTACTTGAGAGAGTTGATTAGATAGCCAAATCCAAGACCGAGGAAACAAAGTGTTGGCTCTCATTTTCTGACTTTGCCACCAGATGATTCAGTGATTTTGGAAAAATCATCTTATCTCACTGCATAGTACTGTGCAGTCTACTGTAAAAATGCTTGCTGTCTCACATTCTGGTGAAACATTTTAGGTCATTGCTTGTTGTTTCTTTTATGTATGCAATTTGATTAAAAAGCGTACTACACAGAAAAGAGACAACACAATATCACAGGTCTGTGGCAAGCTTATTTTCAGGTCTGCTCATTCGTCTGAAATGGTTTGCTGTTTTGGTGCAATTTTAAATGTTGCACATCATGAACAACAATGCACAAATCTGTCTGGTGGGTTTATGCAAAGCTTTAAAATACGATACAATTGACAAACACAGATACACTTTTTAGGCTTGCATCAATATTTGTATACTTCCCTTAATGTTGAAGGAAAATTAAGCTAAAATCATTAATCTTTTAGCATAATATGCCTCTATAATGAACCTTTTTAATGTTAGCTTATTGTGTGATTTCTGTACTTTCTACGTTAGGTTTATAAAACAGGGTTGCATTTTAGTTCATAAAAGTCAATCCTTTCCAAAGTGTGTGATCCTGAGCTGCTCAGTTAATCTGTAACATTTGCCAGTCATTACATATTTCAAAGTTGTCAGCCCCTATGTAAGTAGCTCTCGGGATGCTCTTCAGAATTCCTCACTGACGGTTCAAATAGCTATAGTGTTACTTCTTATGTAATAATAGTGGCCACTGATATGTAGGATACCACAACATCATTTGTTTCTTTGCTAACAGCAATACTACTTGAAAACAATGGCGCTCTTCTAATCTTAGTGTATGTCCTGATAAGTGCACCTTCCTGGTAGCTTCTAATCTGTATCTTCTCTCTATGTTATTGCATGTGTACCTTTCTCATTGCTTTCCGTCCATCTCCTGTATCCATGCTTTGAACACTTGTATACTCTGAGATGGCTAATTCGAGCTCTATATCCATGCTGGGGTGTGCGTTCTTTTTTTATACAGCTACTGATCTGTGTCCTACATTTATTCTATGGTTGGTATAACTTCCTCGTAGCTGCTATTGTTTAAAAGTACCCTGTACCTATGCCAGGATACAAGTACCCTGGTATGAACAGCTCATTTTGCCATTGCAATGCTACTCATTTATTATTCTGATTCCAATACGGATAAAGAGGGCAAGGTGACTTTAAGGGAGTACCGTTGCTTGTTGTGTGACCATATATTCTGGATCCCTTCATTTCATTAGTTTCAGTTTGCTGGTATGGAAATAAAATGGTGGTAAAATTGCAGTCACAGAATTACCGACACTTACTCACAGTAAATCTGGCAATATCCCCATGGAGAACTTTGGACTCTAAAAAATGGGGATTAAAACCACTTTATGCTACGTATACTCTGCCAGTAAATCCACAGGACCGAGCAGCAGTAACAATAAGCACATTTGGTAGTAAGTCCAAGAGAATTATTGTCAAACTCCTAATAAAGGCCCAAAGTCTTGTAAATGTCACATAGATGCAATGGTGAATGTGGCATCTTGAATATTCTCTTCTATTGCTTATTTCCATTGTGCAGAAGAAGCCCAGCACTCCACCACTCTGCTACTTCCTCTCAGAGTCAGGCCCATTGGAAGCCATCAGCAAGTATTTCCTTCTTAAAATGCCATAGTTTCCTACTGTGACGTCACAGCGGAGTATTATGGAATTCAGAATCACAGCTGCGATATAGCAGCAGGGGGATACATCATTTCCACTTCACCCTCGGGTCTCCTAAGAACCGAAAGGAAGAATAGAAAGCCCAGCATCCAAGCAGGATCTGTCCGCATCTCCCCCATAAGCCTCCTCTCTTCATCCCCAGTAATGCTGCAAAGGGCATGGGGAACATACAGAGCACAACATTACAGACGGGTGCTTTCCGCTACAGGGTCTACTCCACCATTAGAGTCTGAGTTATTATTATAGACAACTCAGGCTTTGCCCTCATGCCTATCAGCTATAATGTGTAACCCCTTGGTATCAAATATAAATATCCCAGTAGTTGATAACTACACATCTATACTTCTGGGTATAAGCCACTAGTTATGGCATCACAACTATCCAATAAGAATATAATGATCAAATGGCACATTGCACATGAGAGAAACAGTTCCACTGCTCTGCCAAGACAACGTGGTAGGTCTGTCTCCAAGGACTCATGGCCCGTCCATTGTTCCAGCCACCCGAGGCCCTTTCCCGGTGGCGTTTTATTATTTTTCTTAAAATGCGGGGAGGCAACAGGGAGCTACACTTGATAGGCCATGCCTAGCTCAAGTAAGGGCCCATCTTTACTCTTAGCCACAAATTTAGTGCGAGGTCCATCTCCACCTGGATGCTCAGAACAAGGATCATCCCCAGCAAGAGGCCTGTTCTCCCTTTGAGGCCCATTGCCACTTTGAGCCAATGCCTGGACCTCAGCAGTATCACAATTATATATAAAATGCCAGTTCACCAAATAATCTCCTATACAATTCATATTCTCTCATGTGAATACTCAAAACAGCCATGTTGGGGGAATTAATATTAATGGAACGTTTTAAATGATTTGGCATTTTATATTGGAGGCATCTGGTAAGTTGGGGTCTTGGGTGGAAATGAGACTTTGGTGGCGATGGGCTGAACGCAGGAATGGGCCTGCAAGTAGGAATGGTCCTCAGTAGAAATGGGACTCAGGTGATGGAGTCTTGAGACAGGGATGCTTTCATGGTGACCACAGGCATTGCTCAGGAATAGCCTCCAGGAAGGGGGCGGGGGTTGGGTGGTGATGGGCCTCACTGAGGAGTGGGTAGGGCCTTTGTGTGAGATGCTGGAGCAGGTATAAGAGTATATAAATGAAACGCAGGGACTGATTTACAGAAACGTTTTCAATGGGACGTTTCCATGTTAAAACATTTTGGTAATTGAGGCCCGTAGCATAATGTTCAACGAGCCCGTTATAAGAAAAGCATGTTGAGGGGAAACGCTCGTGCTTATAATAAAACAGGTGCCGTACATCAATCTTGGACTCCTGTTGGCGCACTTCCACGTCAAAGGAATAGTGAATTGTACTGTCACCGTAATTTACGTCATGACCAGCGTAATTCAGAAATCCGCTGAACAAACGCCACTCTTTGAAGAGCTGCAAGCCCCAGTACAGCGGTTATTGGCTCCGATAATCGTCGGGCGAAACAGCCCAGTTGTCTTTCAGCAAACTTTTAAACAATGCGTTTGACTCACAGAACGCCTCCCCCTCCCACCCTCCTCGAGACAGAAGTCCGCTCTGAGATGGTTTCACACGCCGCCTCGGCGGACACCTGCTTTGCCCCTTCAGACACCTACTTGAAGATGGAGAGCCGCTGATATTCAATATGGACGCCCTCTCGAGAATACACGGGACTCCCTGCCCATGTGTGTGAGTCAGCCTTTCAAAAAGCGACCTTACCAAATTGCCATAGACTAGCAAGTTAACGTGATTAATTCCCAGCTGTTCACAATGACCCGCGGCCGCTCCCCAGAGGAAGGGGCATTCCCAAACACAGCTGAAACCGTTTAAACCCCCTCCACCCCATTGAATCTGAAGGCTTTACACCACATTTTGGGTTTATTTTAGCAAGCAGAAATCACAGTTACCAAAAGCTCGGGTCCACGAACCATATTTGTTTTCGAATTTACCATTGGTCTTTCATCTCCTCGCATGTTTCCAGTTGGGAAAAGATTGATCGATTTCACATCCTTTTGTTACTTAATTGATCCAAGGCTCAAGAGGAGGTGCTAGGGAGGAGGGAAGGGAGAGGGGGGTTATAGCCCCAAGTCTTTTGGTTTTAGACCCTGATAGAAGCTCAGGACCTACAACCAAAAGGCTAGCTAGCCCTGAGTCCCGACAGTTGCGATATTAGCCTAGCCCCAGCAACACCGGGCTAACCTCCAGACAGTCGCGACATTAGTGCAGCCCCAGCAATACCGAGCTAACCAACCGTTAGGAAAAGATGACACTCCCTGGACCACGTTGCAAACCTATGGCTGATGCAAAAGGACAACCGCCCCTTAAAATGTCCAACAAAGCCGGAGACTGTCTATTATGCATACACAACTCATTTACATTTTAACAGCAGCAAAGAAATACACTTTTCCAGTGGAGGCTGGTGAATTTTACAAGTGGCGGGGCGTTATTATTTTTTCCCTGTTAGAGCAAACCCAAACCTTCCAAGGTTAGTTTGTCTTGGTGGGCAGTAGCAACATAGGGGTTCCCATCAGACAATTTTTTAAAAATGATCGGTAGAAAAGGTGTTTTTTGGTGCACAATTTTCAGGATAAAATAGATTTTGAAAACACTCCAAGTGGGACAGACACAATCTTCCAATATTTCAGACACCAGATCACCATCAATAATGGGGGGCATTTAGAAGCAGTGCATCATGTTGATGCCCATCAGAAATTACTGTTCCCCAATAATTAATTAATGTATCTTTGGCACATAGGATTGAGAAAGAGCTGAAAAACTGTGCCACTACCAATCCTAAGAAATACTAATCACATGCCAGCAGAAATTACACTAGTTTAATCAAGGATTGGCAATGCCAACTGTTTGGACTTTTGTGTAGGCATGGGAAAGGCACGAGCCAGGCACAGCCATAGTGGTATTAGCTCTCTGTGATATAGGCGGGCATAGCTACTCATTGTTGATAGCAAGTACACAATGGTATGTGTACCTGGGCATCTAATAGCAGGTCCTGGCAAAAGCTTAAAACCTGTGCACAAGCCAGAAATGTTAGCTTTGCCAATACTTGTTTGAAACAGGACATCAGTGGATTTGCCAATGCTTGTTTGAAACAGGACTTCAGTGAACGACACACAAAGTGTTTATAAATGGAGTGGCTGAAGGAAGGCCTTGTAAGACATTATTATTATACCAGTAGCCTGTTAACAATGGTAATCCCCTTACTAACTTGAGAGGGGGGTTTAGATTCTATTAAAGACAAGGAGGCGACTATTATGCAATACAATCTTTACTTCTGACACCACAGCAGCAAAGAAAACTTTATAACAAAACAAGTTTTGTTAACTTAAACTGAAAAACAGCATTTCAGTGATAATAAAGGGAGGCATCAGCAATCCAATATGAAGAGCAGGTCATGCCGTTAGCAACCAATAGGCAGAGACCATTCCCATTTAAGTCCTTTCCTCTAGCAAAACATCCTCTTTCTTTGCTGCTGACGCCATAAGCTAAGTACATTCATATTCACTTGTGTACTTTGTTGCTAGTTGGTGTCTTTGGAAGAGCAGCAGAAAATTGTGTTTCTCTTATTATATACTTTGTTGCAAGCGCGTGTCATTAAACGCTGCAGGCCCATTATCCCTCAATTCCTCTCAAGTTTGTATTTATTTACGGTGTGTAGGTGACGACTGCTTAATTTATTCACGCGCAGTGGCAGTTCTCGCACGAATATCCGGCCTTATCCCAGAGCGTTCTATTTACTTAAGATCAAGCGTTCTGTTTGCGTCCCACACAAGCTGGCTCAGCAAAGTGCATATGTTTGGGTGAGCAGTCAGCCCTCCCTCTCTCATTCACAGACGTGCTTCGTCTGGGTGTGGCCTGCTCGGTGTCCAGGCCCCACCTGGTATATATTTAACACTGCAGGAATTTTCCCTTGGCCTGCTTGGCTTCCAGGCTGCGCCTGGCTTTATTTGCAAAATCACTGTAAGCACAACTCTCCCAGCCCATTCACCTCACCAGGAGATACTTTTGGGCAACTCCTGCTCACCATTTACTTTCATACATTACATTGCCATATTACATCATTGTATCACAGCCGTTAAACTGTGCAAAGGGACAGCTACAGTATATTAACAAGACTTTTTTTTATCCCTTGGGGAAAATAAGTTTGTCACATTAATTTGTGTTTAGCTATGGTTGTATGCAAGAGTATGGAGGGACCTTCTTCAGCTGATGCCAGTACCCAGGATAGGCCTTCAAAGAAAAGTGAAAAGTCTGGTGAAGGTTCTAGTTCTAAGGGTCCTGGGGAGGGCCCCCTCTCTGCTCCCCCCTCAGTAACTAGAGCAATTCAGTATTCTATGGAGTCTGCCCTTCGTAATCTTAATTCTACACTGGCCTCAGCTTTTGATAGGTTAATTAATAACATTTCTGATTTCCACGCTCAGTCTGATGCAGGCCCTTCCCTTGTGGTGCATGTCCCCAGAAAGTGTTCCTGCAAGTCCAAATATTTGAAAAGACAACTCAGCCCTTTGTCCAGTTTCCCAGGTCAAGTAAAGTGCCTCCTTTGCGCTACCTAAAATGAACTTACAAATAACAGAGGGAGGCATGAATGCACAGCACAGTGCTAGCAAGTCAAGCACATTCCTTAAAAGCCACAGATTGGTGTTTGCACTCAATAAGTTATCAGTTATTTCTATTGTAATGGTTGCATGTCAGCAAATTGACCTGTTGTATTGTAGTTGTATTGTATTTTCATTTATATAGCGTCTTTTACCATTATTTTAGTCTAAATGCGCTGGTGGTGGAAACGCCCCAGGGGACCAAGTTCCAGAGTGCTGGAGGTCACAGAGTAAGATTAGAATGTGTGTCCGGATTTGGTCTAAATAAGGCTTAGCAGGTCTGTCCAGGATCCGGTAGAGAGCAACCCATTAGGTCAGGCAAGTGGGTGGGTGCTGAGAAGAGTCAGGGGAGGATGTGAGTGCTAGAGACTCATTATGTGTTTACCATGTCTGAATCTGTCATAGGCCTTTGCTGCATACTGATGTCAGAGGTGTTCATGCATAGTCTGGTGTAGGTAGGCAGAGAATTATGTGACCAGACCGACAACATTTGTCATAGTCCTTGCGCTATTCTGATGTGTGTGGGTAGCCATACCTGCGGCCAGTGTCCACTGGAGTGGTGTGTTATATGTACCTAGCAGATCCAGTGGTGATTTGTTGTATGTGCACCCAATTAGGTATTGGCTTCTTCTGCGATTCTTGCAGCTGCGTTAAAACAGTTAGTTACAGCGACAGTCTATGCTTCAACTAATTGCAACTAGAGGAGCACAGGTTAGACTTGACGGCTCCTCTAGGTGGATAGCATAGCGAAAACAGGAAAAGGCAAGCTTCGGCCATAATGGCTTGCATATCATTTGTGCATTTTCAATTGTTTCCTTGTGGTATCCACTGATCATCCATGCTCTGCAGATCACAACTCCTTTCTCCCAACAGTCTGGCAACAATACTGTTCCCCAGATTTGCATGTGTCCTCTGCTCTTCCATCTGCGAGCGTCTTTTGTAGTTTTTCCTTTGATATCCAGTTTTTTGTTTGCTTCTCTTCTGATCTCTGCTCCTTTTACTCCAGACATCTCGTATCTGATCACAGTATTCTTAGGTTTGCCATTATTTCTTGTTTTTATGTCTTGGACATAATCATGTTCATTTGAATCAGTTGCTTCCATCGCCCATTTCAGCGAAGCATTACTTCCTATAAACTGACCTGTGGTCGTGCACATTGCTATATGTGACAGACAGTGTGCTGTCTTAACATCTATTTCAACAGCTACAAAGATTTCTGACTTCCCCATGCTGTACGGTAGGAGTGCACAAACTAAACATTCTTCATCTGAAGGCTGCCTTCCAACTTCCTTCATATGTTGGTACCATATGTTGTTTCCCAAATGTGCCTTGCTATCCAGGTAATCATTCAGTTCATTATTGCCTTCTTGTTTGTTCCTTCTGGCTCTGATCCTTTTGATATGAGCTTTCACTAGCATATCACGTAATACTTCTGCATAGCTTCTTCTTGCTGGATGATTCTCAGGCATCTCCATCACTGATCTGGGTATTTTTGTCTGTATTATTTGAGTAGGAGAAAGTGCATTAAGTTTCATCCTTTCAACATACAAATCTGGCATGAAAATGTCTCTCAAAATTTCTGCTTGTGTCTTCCGAGGCATTATCCCGATATCATGTCTCAAAGGATCAGGTGTGCTTGCAGGTGTCATTTTTGTTTGTTCACTCTCTACAGCCTTTTGACTCTTTAAAAGTTCAGCTTTCGTCTTTTGCCTCTCAACTTCTTTTGGCGTAAAACTTCTCATCGTTGTTTGTCCAGGCTTTCCCCATTCTCTGAAATGTGATTCTGAAATCATTGATACTGGGCCAGGTGTGGTTTCACTCATTCTCTGTGTAGGTGTAACTTTCACCAATCCCTTATCTGATTTGCTTTGCCAACCCTGTCTTCGGTGTTTCAACTTATTTGTTAACACAAGTGTCGTATGTGTATTATTGCTTATCACATCCATCTCAAGCTCAGTCCCACTATCATTCTTTCTAGGAACAGGAATGACTATGTAAGGTGTGGGCACATTTGTAGGTTTTATGCTCATATCTTTAAGTGGATACACAGGGGTCTGAACACTTTGTGCACCTATAAGAAATGCAGTTCTAATCGTTAATGACAACAGTATGATAATGAATACAATACAGGTATACATTATTCGCCTGTAGGAGAGTTTACAGCATTTGTTCCTTGTGCAATATGAATGTCTCTCCTCACGGGGGAGAATGATGCTGCTGTTCTGGCTTCCCATCTCGATCATCTAAGGAAGCAGAAATGGGTTCTTTAATACATTTTTGTCATTATCACTTCTTCTGGACTCTGCTCTCTCTGCTTGTAGATCAATATTGCCGGATTGAGTTGTCATAGTTATTTGGTGCAAGAGTACGAATCTGCATCCCCATCTATCTCGAGGGTGCTGCTACTCATCTTAAAGGGCTGTTTGGAGACCCCCAGTCTTATGGACCGGCTGGGGTCCATCCAGTTCACTTGGTAGCAGAGATTAGATGGTTAGATTAGATAAGACATCCATTGTTTGTCGACATAAGTAACTTCAGGTCCTCAGCAATATCACAAGTCCTTTGCCATCCAGCTGAAAGAATGAGAAGTTCCCCATAGATAGTGGTTAGTTTAATTAAGAACCCTGCAGGTTAGGTGTGGAGGGACCTTTGCTTTCCCCCCAAGAACCCTTTCCCACTTCTACGAGCATCTGATTGAACGAGCGGCACGGAAAGGCGGCAATGAAGGCGGTGATCCCGAGCATCGGGAGAGGAAAAACATGCAAACAGTGAGTGAAAAAGACTGAATGCTTTGGCAAAAGTTGCATGCCTTAAAAACAAGTAAAGAGAAGGTAACAGAGGGAGGTGGGACAAAATAATAATGTCAGAGGAAGAGTATAATGTGTATATATAAGGGGAATTTATTGACTCGAGGGTGACCGAGCAATATAGAGAGATACCTGGAGTGACCGAGACAAGAGTATATGCCCAAGTTCCTAGGTTTTAAAGAGTGCTAGCAGAAGCCTTCATTTGAAGTCCTGAATTGATAAGATGACGTAGACGACCAGATCGATTAAAGACGATCTGAAAGAAATGGGCTTAAATTCTATGTCGGAATACAAATTAGGGGCAGGATGCATCTGAGGAAGCAAATGGCCTGATATCTGTATGGCCGGGTGTAGTCTGTCTGTCTGTTTTAAGTGTTTTGGTAAATCTATGACATCATAAGGTAAAAAACGTTTTTTAAAACAGCATGAAAATTACACGATTGTATCAATAAGATGTTGCATGGCATGAATTGATGGTTGCTGTTTACAAAAGTAAAAGTGAAATTATTGTTGAAAAAAATGGGAATGGAGCTTGCGACGATTGGTGCTCACTCATATTGTTTATCTTGTTTTTGAAACGTTAAGCATAACGAAGTGTTATATAAGGAGAGGATAAACGGGTAAAGCATGGAAGACATTACACCTTTGATACACATGTGCAAACAGCTGCCGAAGCATGCACCCAAGCTTAAAGTGTACACTGCAGAATGGGTTAAAGGAACTGCAAACAAAATGTTTATGCCATGGCCACAAGCCAGATCGCTATCTAAGACGGTCCTGCAGCACATGAGAACATATTTGCATGCCACGTATACTGGCAAAAAGTTAGACAAACGCCTAGCTAGTTTAGTGCTTTGGAAAATTTACCAAGAGGAAAAGGAGGAGGAGCCTCCGTTAGATTGGATACTGAATATATGCAGAGAGGGGGGTAAAGAGCCTTCTGTGCCACCCGCCCTGTCTGAAACGAAAAGCGAAGCTAGTAAAGACAAAGGATTATACCCGTTGAGGGAACTTAAAGTAGCCACGGGATATAGCAACCCGGCATATGCGTTGCCTACACAAAGTAGTGACGAAAGCCCAGAAAAGGACAGAGAAAGAGAAATTATCTCCAAAGTCCCGAAGGACAAGGAGAGACGCAAAAAGGAAAAAGGAGACCAAGCACAAGCAAGTACATCTCTAGATACGGGAAGAGAGGTAAAGAGATGGAAGGGAGATGAGGATAGGACTGATGAGATGGAATTCGAACAGAACAAGTGGATGGGAGGTCAGATTTTATTGAAACTCGATGTAAATGCATTGAGGATATGAGACAAAGGGGAGAACAAGATGAATTAGAAAGGAAAGAGAAGGAAAAGGAAAAACAATTAAGAGACGAAGGGGCTAAGATAAAAAGGCAGAAACGAGAGCAGTTATATTGTGATGAGCAGGTCAGAAAACAGGAAAAGGCAGAGGAACAAAGAAAACGTGATCATAAGCAGAGAACAGCTGATGATCAGGATAGAATAGAACAAAGGAGAATAGAAGAAGAACAACAAAAAATACAGGAGAAGAGAATAAGGAGACGAAGAGATGACGAAATGGGAAGGGCAAATGAACGAAGAGATGCGAGGAAGCATGAAGAAGATAGAGTCAGAGAGGAAGCGAGGAAGCATAGAGAGTTTGATGACGGCATAGAACGCAAGCAAAGACAGAGAGCACGGGATCTTGAAAATCTGGAAAGAGAGGTTAAAAATCCCGAACCAGTAGTAGACTGGGAAGAAATAGAAGAATTCTTTCCTGAGTACGATTCGGTACCAGGCACGTCTAGAGAAGATATAGAAGATGACTTTGACACGAGAAGCATCGGAGAGACGATCGATAGAATATACAATGAGATGGGGCTAGAAAAGGTAGCCCAAGGGAGAGGAGAGGAGAGGATGAGTGTCTTGAGAGCACTCAGCTGTACGATACTGAGGACGCCTCCCGGAGTAGCAGAAATAGAGAGCCGTCATTAGATAGGCTGACTCTAAATAGAAATGAGGAGGATGAGAGAAGTTGCACGATTGGGCACAGACAATATCGGACTCAGAAAGAGAAGAATGTGAAGAAAGAGAAGACAAGAGAAGACGTGAAAGAGGCTTCTCTAGGGGAAAGGGAATAAAATGGTCGGGTTCTAGTGGGTCTGCACCTAAGGCATCAGAATCAGCCATACAATCAGATCAGCATGAAGGAGTATCATACGGTTAGAGGGGGTGTCTCTGCCACCCTATGTGAGCAGATCACAGACATTGCCAGGTAGACGGCGATGCAGGAATATTACCCCTGCAGTAGATATAAAAATTATGAGAGAGGAAAAGGAGTGCCATGTGTCACAGTTTCCTTTACTAGAAAAAGGAGGAAAGAGGCCACAATATATACCTTGGCCATACATGGATAGAGAAAACCTGAAAAATAAGTTCCCAATGTTGAGATCGGGAGCTGGAAAATGGATAAATGAGTTGGGAAAAATGACAGGAGGGAACACTTTAGCTATTGGGGATATTAAGGGTCTTTAAATCACCATGCTTGGTGATAGAACTGACGATGTGTGGACATGTGCAGGTTACCCTGACAATTTGTTTACGATTTAACAGAAGTCAATTTATTCCCTATCCGACCATCACATCATGTTCTCATAGCTCTGATTTCTCACCTACAGTTACTACCGTTAACCCCAATGTCTGCTGAACTAAACCATGGCCGCTGTTTTCCATTTTAATTATCTTCAGAAATTTAATGAAGGGTGAAACACTAGTCTATGCAAAGCGGTAATCTAAGGTTGAGCATTGATTACCTCTTCCTTAAATTGGAGCTGCTGGTATGTCCCTTTGTGTCCATTTAACATATGGAAGTCACTTTTCTCCAATTCTCTGAACCATATTTGGGCTCTTTTTTTTTCTTCAAGCCCACATTTGACCCAAAGAGAGTATCTCCACTTTGTGGGGTTTCTCTTATCCAATTTATGTTAAGGTCAGCACACAAAATGTTTAGAGAATCATGCAGGGTCAATCTAAATTTGGTGATCAGTCTCAGTATAGTGGCGACAAATCCCCCTTCTTTCCAAATCATTTGGTTCCAATACAGGTTTATTATTACCACAGAATGATCAGGCATGATAATTTGGGACTCGATTTCTAACCAAATCGTTTGCTTTTAGGGATTAGTGTTTCTAGTTTTAACTATATTCAGGCCAATCCCTTTATTATCAAAGTCAATAGGCCCGTAAACAGTCTACCTTTCTCACGCCTCTTAGCCAGGTTAGATGAAGGTCAAAACCCTCCACTACAGGAGCAGTCGAGAGCCACGTTTCCTGGAAACATAGAATGTCAAATTTTGTGAGGTTTCCCTGATCACAGTTAAACAAATGTTTAAATCCTTTTGTATTACAGGAACCCAGCATCATTGAGGCTCCTTTTGTGTGGCTGGGGTATTACCAAGCTTTATTGATATTTAGGGTTTTGGCAACCCATCCCGAGCTAATCCCTTTCAGAGCATTAGATTTTAGATTAGATTCTGTCACTATCAACCTCCCCACCTCTACTTGTCGATTAAAAGGCATCCTTAGATGCAATTTGTTCTCAAATGGGTCCTTGCCCAAGATTGGCGAGCCCTCGACTGCCATGACCTGGATTTATTTAGGGTCCTGTGATCTATTAAAATAGTACCCTTTCTCC
Organism: Ambystoma mexicanum; assembly: GCF_040938575.1. Taxonomy (NCBI): domain Eukaryota; kingdom Metazoa; phylum Chordata; class Amphibia; order Caudata; family Ambystomatidae; genus Ambystoma; species Ambystoma mexicanum. The sequence goes on along the minus strand of NC_090940.1, from coordinate 239,553,715 downwards.
ACCACATTAGTAGTAAACCTTGGCTCTACCTTCACTGGGCTGCCCCGCCTATGCAGTTTAGAATCGCTCTTCTCTCTGATGTCAAAGCGCAGGGGCCATAAGGTCTCTGCCGAGTCCAGTAGAAGATTGTAGATGATTTTAGATCTTATGTGCAGGCAGACCTGGTCTCATTTTTTCATTCTTGGGAACTCCCCGCAGTAATGTCATCTGATATCATATCTCTTAATTTGGGAACATGTTGGAGAAGTCTCAATATGTTTGTTCGGTTTAATCTCAGCCCATCTGCTACTGATAGTTTTCTATCCAGAAGCATCTTATAATCGCCAGGATTGCTGTCATTTTTGGATTTGTGCTCAGTGTCTCTAAATCTATCTTGATAATCTTCACAGTCTCTCGTATTGCAATTCAGCTGACCCCAAACTGTTCAATCCCGTTCAGAAGCCTACATGGCCCACACCAAGACTTTGCTTGTGCCACTCTCCTTTGACTCAAGAGGCTCTCTGTGATATAGGCGGGCATTGAAGCACCACTGTGCTCTGCATGCTGAAGGTGGTTTCAAAGGCTTCTCCTCAAGCAATGCCAAACAGTGGAAGCAGACTAAGACAGTCACAGGGTATTCTCATTCCTCGTTGCCACGAAACACACTGCTACACACAGCTGCACTCCACATGGTGGAGGTAGTTTTAAAGGCTCCTCCTCAAGCAATGCCAAACACTGAAAGCAGACTCCGACAGTCACAGGGTATTCTCGTTCCTCGTTGCCACGAAACACACTGCTACACACCTACTTACCTGTTATGGCAATTCCCTCCAAAGCAAATGCCATCTGTTCATCTACTCTGACTTCAAGATAATAAATACACCTTTAATCACCTATTTGCTTCTTCATCTTCCTCCAGCTTTTTCACCCCATGCTTTGGATGAAATAGCTTAATTTGGTTAACATGGACAAATTGTTCCGCAAACAAATCTCCTTCTTTTATCACTATTCCGTACACCACAGGTGGACATGCCAGGTTGTGAGAAATGTCTCATTCTTATATTTAACATTTCCCAAATTAAATTTGAATAGCTGATCATCTACTTCATACTCCCTCACAGATGTCTTTTTGTCATAGTATGAATTTGAAATGTCAGCGGCTCATTCTCTCTCATTCTCCATCACTCACAAACACACTTTTACCCACTCCCCTGCCCCCACCCTTGCCCCACCACAAACATTCCCCCTCCTTTCATACACAGCCGCTCACTCACAAACACACACACACACTAAATAATCGGGTACCTAATTCCCACAACTTTCATCTACTGGCTGTGCCTGTCAGCTCCTGCCACGCACTTGTGTGCGTCGCAGGGAGCAGCTGTCATCCAAAAGATTACATGCGCGCAGATAGCAAGGTTAGTGAGGGGAGGAGAGATGCTAATCATTAATAGTTGTGAAACTGAACAGAGCAGTTAAATCCCTGGCTTCACCTTGTGAGGTATATTGATATGGGCAGGACAAACCTCTGTCCTCTGCCACTCGACGTTTGTTGCTGCTGACTGATAATAATGTTTTTAATGTAAACCCTATCAGCTTTCCTGGGCGAGAGATCTGACAGGCTTTTGCCCTAGCTCTCTTTTCACATATGCACCCCATGCTGAGGGCCATTGCAGAGTGCTGCCTCTGTCTGCAACTTACTCCCTTTGGGAGGGCTTCAGATGCCCCTAAACCGGTGGCTGGCTCTGCCTCTACCCAATAAGCACTACAGATAAAATGCCTCCCCTAGCTACTGTCCTTCCGAAAAACTCTGATGTGCCAACTCCTCGTAAAACCCACCAACCGAAGGACACCTGATTGAGTCATCTGCCAGTTGCTGACCTGCCCTGAGATTTGCGCAGGTTTGTGATGGTGCACAGCTTAAGAGATACATAAACACAGCATAAATAATTAAAATACATTGCTTTAGGGATATACGTACTTCTTATTCAATAATTTGCATTTTCTGCTCAATTAGATGTGTCACTCAAACTCATTCTGTCAGCATACATTCAACCTAACGCTTTAGTACACATAGACAGCCTGAAGGGATCATCAGAGGGCCTCTTCAGACCCCTACACTACCACTCATAGGTGAGCTGCCAATTTGAATGCTATAAAAACACACTTTGCCCCAATATCAATTTCAGCTACAGATGAGCGCTCGTTTGAGGCGTAACCTCAGTCATTGGAGCGGTCAGGAAGGACTGAGGCAGACAGAATCGAGGCTCTGTGCATACAGCAGGGGGAAATGAGCAGGTAATGGATCTGGACCCCCAAGAGAGACGAGCACGCGCAGGGTCTGACAGGGTTACACCGAAGAACCACCCAGTGATTTCCTCAGGGAACTCAACTGTCAGAATTAATTTGGCTCCTGCAGTTCAGCCATCCTTCCAGTCCTGTATGTTAATAGGTATAGCAAGTCTTGGGCCTCCTTGAGGAGGGAAGGGTTGGCAAAATAAGCCAGTGGAAAGGAAGGTGAGTGGAGGCACTGAACTCTGTATTCCTTTTTGAAAGCAGCTGACCACGCCCCCTTCCCTAGCTGCTGACTAGTAGAATGCGCAGGTGAGTGTACGAGTGCGCGCCGGGGCCATTCAATGAAACAGGCCAGGCACTGTAAATGCTAGCTGGAAATCACTGCTGGAGCAAAACGGATGTCTGATGTACCTCCATCATCTTGCGGGCCACGTATTTTCCCATGGGGTATTTTCCAATGGCGTACCATTGCGTCACTATCGCATTCAGCATCAATGTGTTGTCCCTGCACGGGAAAGGCTTTGTTGTGTCACAGCCTCATATATCTGTATGCAATGTCTTAGGCACTGCACACCACATCCATGTGACTTCTGGGCACTATGAGGTGATGGTGAGGGTCAGGACAGGGGGGGAAGCCATAAGGAAGAGTGTGTCATGTATCTACAAGGGGAAACTCCCTAGAAATGTGCTTTGCTGGCCAATTCTACAGGCAACAACGGCACGAGTGCAGCTCCCCGGAAAATGACAGAATGTAGTAGGGTCCGGGTCCTGATATTGTCATTAAAAAAAGGGTTCCGTTTTTTCAAAGGCTCTGCGCCAAGAACTTTACAGGTTTTACTTTCATTTTGTGGGGTGACTGCTATATTGATGTGGCCTGTTAAAATGTCCTAGAACTCCCGCTACAGCTGATGTTATATGTCATCCCATGCCTGGTGTCTACTGAATCATAGCAATGCCACTGTTCACCATGAAATACTGGTTTGTGATGACGTGTTGAACATGATAAAGTGTTTGAAAGAGAGTTCAGCTGTTGTCAATCTCGCGTTTATAGAGGGCCTGAATGCCGTTTGTTTACCTGTATTACTTTGGCCCAGTAGGCCCTTGTAGTTAGTCCTGGCAAAATGAAGATTTGTCAGAGGCTGCAGTGAGAGAGGCTGAGGGCCATCAGTGCAGGTGTCATGTGACTTGAGTACTTAAGAACCGTCTTGCAGGGCCAATTCCAGTTGATACATGAGTGTTTTTGAGAGGTCTATGAGCCCAGTCTTTGACCAATTGCAGTTGTCTCATCAGTGTTTTGGGGAGGCCTAGTTATAAGTGTTTTTGATAGGCCTTTGAGTCCAGTCTTGGACCAATTGCAGTTGACCCATGAATGTGTTGAGGCAGCCTACTTATGAGTGTTTTGGGAAGCCTGTGAGTTCCGTCTTGTAACAATTGCAGTTGACTCATGAGTGTTTTTGAGAGGCCTTTGAAGCCCGTCTTTGACCAATTGCAGTTGACCCATGAATGTGTTGAGGCAGCCTACTTATGAGTGTTTTGGGAAGCCTATGAGTTCCGTCTTGTAACAATTGCAGTTGACTCATGAGTTTTTTATGGGGGGGGGCTTTGAGCCCAGTCTTGGACCAATTGCAGTTGACCCATGAATGTTTTGAGTCAGCCTACTCATGAGTCTTTTGGGAAGCCTATGAGCCACGTCTTGTACCAATTGCAATTGACTCCTGCATGTTTTTGGGGGGTATAGGGGGGGTTTGAGCCCTGTCTTGGAGCAATTGCAGTTGACTCATGCATGTTTTTGGGTGGCCTATGAACCCAGTCTTGGAGCAATGGCAGTTGACTGCAATAGTATGGTAAAGTAGGTGGGCTACAACCCTCGCCTGAACAAGGCCAACCTTGTGCTGGCACAATAAACTGGTCATTGCTTACCTAAGCATGTGAAGCTGGAAATGGGCCCTCTCTCAGACCACATACAATTGAGTTGAGCAAGGGCCCCAGGCTTCTGACTTTTTCTGTGATGCCCGAGGATTTCGAAGTGTTGCAGGACACTTGCAACGTGGGTGGTCTGGAATGGTCATACAATGGTTCTCATGAGACATTAAATCACAGATAACTCTCCCGCACCCATGGCTGAATTTGGGAAAGGCAGTTTGATATTTCCAATCGGTTCATAGATCCATTGTTTAGAAGGAGGTGGACCAGTGTACTTATTCATTGGGATGGTGTATTTCCATCCAGCACGTTTAGTTATCCCACACACAACACATCCACAAATTGAACAGAATAAGAAATGTCCAAGATGTAGTTAGATTCTCTAAATCTACAAAGGACTGGGATGTAGTTATGAATGTGGCCTGTTCCTGACCACAGCATGGAAGAAGCGATTGAGAAATGTGTTGGTGAACTTTTAGTGTATGAACACATTGGTATGTTTGCCCGCCTCAGGTCAGATCAAAGCCGGCTGATATTTGCAAAACACATGGCTCTGAAGTGAATAATATAGGACATTGTCATAACACTGTTTCTAAGAGTCAGGATCACAAACAACAACACAACAACACATAGGCCGCACCAACAGCACATGCGGACTGACACCGATCCAATACCCGCACCAAAGCTCAGCACCCAGTGTATACCGAGTTGAAGCTGCCAACAGAACACACCTCCTCTCACTATCCTACTTCCACTTCACCTTACTAACCCATCCCACCTTATCGTTTGCAGATCCGCCAGAGCGCCTGTGGACCAACTCCGTTGGTGACGGTGCGCGGTACAAATACCTTTAACATTTAACAAACGTATTTTAACGAATTGTCATTCTCGCTTGTATCTCTAAGCCATTAGGGACTATTGCTGGTATAGAATTTTATTTTCTGCATTTTGGGGTCTTGTTTAGGGTATAGGTTTTAGTTTTAAAATGTATGTACACATATATTGATTAATGGCTGATAACAGCCGAAATCCGTTTTATATTTGTCCATAAGAGTCTGACTGAAATGATAGAATCTGTAATTTTACTGAATTGAGAATAATTTGTGTGTGCCATGAGTTGTTATTATGGGCATTACTATTGGTTTTATGGCAACGTGGTACCATTGTATGATGTTATTTATTATGCTGATTATGTCATTCGCTGAGCATTTGCACTTTATTATGAGGAGTGTGCTATTATATGATGTTTTTGTATTTCAATATAAACAAACCGCTGTTATGGTAAAACCATCTGGTATCTGGTATTTAGTCAAATTAGAAGCTGTTCTGCCAAGTAGCTTACAGAAATAACAATTTAAAGATTGTTATGCCTATATATGCTACTGCTTTTGTTGTGATGTTTTTATTATTGTTTTTATGTTCTGTTAAGGCATGTTGCCTACATAACGTTTTATACATGCAATTAGCCCACAATGTGGACCTGCACAGAGGTGGGGGCAGAGGAGAGTCCAAACAAGAACGTTTTGGGCATTGGATCATACACTTTAGAGAGGGGGTCTTTATCCTTTCTGGAACTTTCTGAAGTCGCATACAATTTTAAGAGCGGGACGTATATTGCGTGCCTTGGTTGGGTAAGGAGTGCATGTGCACAATGAGCGTCCAGGGCGAGAGGGGTGAGAGTTGAGAGGCACCATAAGCTATGGCTTGGGTCTACGCCCATAAATGAGCAGGGTTCACTTGTTTTGATGTGCCTGTTGGGTTAGGCACAGTCCATGCTAGGACTGGGTCTGTTACCACATGCTACTGAACAGGATTAATGAATGCAAAGGTTGCCAGGTTAGGACTTCGAGAGCCACGACCACACCAGGATAACGGCAACCACTAAGCATGAAAACACATTTCGGATCACTGTATTCAGAAGTGTATGAATATCCTGAAAACCTCAGGGGGTTCGGCTCCTGAGAACCGGACGTAAGAACTCTTGCAAAGGTTCCGTGATACATGATATCATAAGCTACAAACGCGTCATACAAAATCAGTGGTGCTGGGTGACCGCAGACCACGCAATTCAGCTTCTCTCTAATGCAAAGGAGCGTGGTGGCTGCGCCTCAAAGGGACGGGAATCCAGACCATTTCTTCTGCAACAATAACAGGTCCTGTACATAACATACAAGCTAGCCTATAACTGTCCCTTTGAGGCTCTTTGCCGTAAATGAATAGACTGATATGGGCCAGTCATTTTATTTTGTACAAACCTACATTTTTTCATCCACAATCTTTACATTAGTAGTAGCAACGTGTAAGAAAGGTATAGGTAGCATTTTGCATATCCTAAATCACGCATAGCTGTACATGAAACAGTGCATTTGATTTGTGAACACTGTACTTTCCTCAACCCAACCTTTTACCGTTATTAAAGTTAATCAAATGAAAACTGATTTATTGAAATTAATTAGTGAAATTGAGCTAGAATAAATTGTGACTGTAAGTTTATAATTATGAAGGTAGTTTATGGGTGTGAAGGCTTCGACCAATGCACTCTAGCACCATGGGCACATGAAGCTCTCATCAGGAGATGAATGCCTCTATGCGCTAGATCCCCTAGAAAAAAGACGCACACACAGTACTTGGGTATTTCTGAACTGCACATATCAACACAGCAGCAAAGCTGTCTTACGCTTGCACTCTCTCCGCATTAACTGTACTCAGTCTCCTGTTTTTCAGATCGTCCAACAAACCTGGAGACCATGCACCTATCAGCAGAGCACAGAATCAATCCCAGGAATTGTCAGTGTCAGGTATTTTAAGTTACAAGTTACAAGAGCCTGGTGTTTTCATTAATGGAATTTAAGGCATGAGGACTGCAAGGGCTTGGCCTTTATTGGAACCTGTGTGGCATAACTTTGTAGGGAATTATGTGTTTGAGGGGCTATTTAAAAAATGTTTTATTGTGCGATATAGTTTACCAAGAAATGTTTTGCACTGAAACAATAAAAGGACAGATATCATCATACAAAATACATAAAAGCAAGTGAAATCACCTACACTACCACAATTCAGTCTGCAAATATATATACAGTTATATTTATTAAGTCAATGGATCTTCTTAAAAGCTTTTTTAAAAAATCCTGAAATATTTTTAATAGAACCCACAGCAGCAATGATAAAATCTGTCTCCTGCTTCCCTTAACTGTGGCAGTGTCACACAGGTTCAGAACAACTGCTCCAAAGATTCCAACGACAAGTCATGCCTACAAAATCCAAAAGTTCTAACTGCACCGATCTTACCGCATCTGGCTCCAATGATTTTACAAGTAAGGTGTAGGTTAAAACGCCATTTCATAAAATTAAATATTCCACTTGCAGTTTTGATTCAAACAAATTATTTGAAACCATTTATAGAATCTCTTGTGGTGCACCAAACCTTATGCAGAAGTTTTTTGTTTTTGTTTTACCAAGTCCAGATTACCTATCAAAACATGTGATAAGGACATGGTACCCTACACAGCATCACCACATTTCACCCAATCCTGAGGACATAAACTTGTCCATTTCGAAGAACAGCATTCAAAAAGAAAAAGAAAAAGAGTTTGGTGGGGGATCTAAGATTTTTCTAAAAAGCGCTAGGGTTCTCCACCTAGCTATTTCAGCTAGGGATAGTAGCCTCTACCTGTACCTCAAAATTGCAACGGGGACACCCTTGGGCAACCCCAAATTTATTCTCCAAATCAAGCCTTCCACCGCCACCCATTTTGATGAGGATCAATACCTAGGACTATCACCAAGGTACCATTTGTACACTGTTGACGACAAAACCTAGTGGGTTGTTCCTGCGCACTGGGGGGATGTTTAACATGACATTTTCAGTTTTTCAGTTTTAGTCTTAAGCAGCCAAGCGAAATCTGAGTTAATGCACTCCTTGGCGATGTCAAAGTTTGACATGGTCATAATTACTTCCATTGTCTGTGCCAACTGTTCCGTGGGTGGGCCACATCTTTAGCAACGGAAATGGGAAAATATATATTTTTCGTGTCTTGAATGGGGGCTTGGATATCAAGCGAGCCAAGTGCATATAGTGTCTCATGAAGTGATAAGGCTGCCTGAGAATGTTTTATTTGCTGCTACTTACTCGTATTTTTCCAATCTAGACTGGGTAGTATTGATCTGTAGTTTCATCAACTGAGTCATGTTCAGCCACAATAGGCAGGTCCATAGTCTTTGCTTGGATTACACTGCATGAAATTCAGAGTTTACTAATTTTATAAAATGCTTGTAAACCAGTGCAAACTATATATTTGCACTGGTCTACATGCTTCACAAATTATTTTGTAAAACGTTGGGTTACATGTTGATTGACAAATACGCAAACCAATGCAGTTCTGCAAGTTCATTTGGACTTAAAAGTTCTAGAATTTTGTAAACATTACGTTTACCCTGTTTACAAAACATAAGAACTTTGGAAACTTCAGGTACACTCATCAACCTGTTGTGTAAACTCCGCCTACACATCAAGTTTGCAATTGGTTTACAACACTGTTGTAAACTGTTGTAAACCTTGCTTTTATGGTTCACAAAACCATTGCAAATGTTTAAAATCTTAAGTTTAATATGGTTTACGTTATGGCAAACACACTAAATGTAAAGTTTGCTCATGGTTTACAACATTGTAAACACTTTGCAAACAGAATGTGCGCTCATCAACATGCGTAAACAGCAAAATAAAAATCTGGTTTGCAAATGGTTTGCAACATTGCTGTAAACTGTTGCAAGTGTAAGGTTTTGCAATGTTTACACATTCTGAAAAATGTCCAAACCATGGTTTTCATGCAGTGAATATATGTTCTATGTCCAGCTTCAATTCAGGGACATTGCTGTTATGTTACAGGACTTACGGTGAATATTTGCTATTGTTCTTGAGAATCCTTGTCTTTTGCATTGACCATAACCTGCCTGAAGAGTAAATAACCCAGGCAACGTTGTTTTGTTTAATATGATGTTTGTTTCAGCATGAAGACTTTATTTTCTGGGCTTTGGCATCACCCTCATCTGTTTTCAATTAAATGAAAATGCAAAATAATGATGTGATTTGATCTAGCACTTGAAAAGCCTGATAGACGACGCATATTTAGCAAATCTCCAACAATGCATCACATGGAAGAAAAAGTCAAAGAAACCATTGACTTAGCAGATATGTCAGCACCAGTTCAGAAGAGGCTTATAAAGGTTATTCGCCATGCAGGCCTGAAACAGTCCTTTTGCCACGAATCATAAAACAAACCAATGCAAGTGTATCGCGATTGCCCCGATATTGATTCAATTGCACCTCCTTGCCCAGGGGTCTACAATCAATGGATCTCCAGATATTTTGCACTGCAACTCCTATCAGACCTAGCCAGCATCGTCAATGCTGAGGGACCATGGGAGTCAAATTCCAAAGCATCTGCACAGATGCAGTTTGCAGGCCCCTGTCCAAGCCTCTCGCAGTTACCAATCTACTCTGGCAAAGGCTCCAGGAGTGTTGTTACAAAGAGTGTTGTTACGTCACATCTAACACTTACAAACAGCAATGCTCACTACAGTGGGTGGTACACCCTCCCTTCTTGCTCACACAACACACACACGCACACAGGCTAAACGTACCACCAAATTAAATCAGACAGGTTGCCAAGTTTCCCTAATGTAATAGTTGTCGTAGAGAGGGCATATATACCAACCAACCTGATGGCTGGCACAAAGGTAAAGTTGAATAGGAACATACACCACTCCATCTATGCCCAGGACGAAGTAAATGCCAAACTAGTCCTACTGAAAACGGTAGTGCATTACCCAGACCGTGCCCATGACAGATTCATCATCGGACACATAGATATACGCCAATGGCGCAACACAAATGTGCCCCCGCCCGCAAGCCCTGCTGAGAATGCGTCCCACTGCCCACTTGACCCTCCCCTCCCCTGCTGGGCATGGGCAGCGTGGGGCCCACTGCACCGTGAGGGCTTCGGGGGGCCCCCGTTACGCCAGTGGCATACACAAAAGGCTTGCCTTTGCTGACCGAGGTGATAGATTGTCAGCAAATGAAACATAATATTGTGCTACATCACACCTTTCCTATTTACACACAGATTTAATGATGTTCCCCTCACATAGGAGACATTGCATATGATATCCAACAGTGGGTACAGATGCAACCAGACATTGTGGGATGTATTGACCCACTAGGCTCTGCCCTGTGTGCTGGCGGCACCAGAATCAGCAAAATGGCCGCGAAAATCTCATGTGCGCCAAAACCTAAGGAAATTGCGATCTACCAATGACAAAAAGATGGCTGCCAAATCTACCATGCATGTTGTCAGTGGTGGAATGGAGACCGCACTCTGAAACATGTCATTGGGCTGTCCAACATGTAAAAATGGAGCACAGATGAAAAGCAGTGCTTGCTGAAAGAAATCCGAAATCTGCTTTTAAATCTTTTCTTGGTTGCTAAAAAATACAGAATGCTGGTCCCAAACACCCGCAAACATCCAAATCCTCTTGTGGGGTGTCCCATGCTATGGAATACAAGGATTTATTGTGCATTTGCAATATCCAGGAAAGTTGGATTGGTCACAAAAACATCCACAGCCAGTTTGCCTGCCTGGGAAAGCTGTCAAAATCTGGCCACAGTACCAGCGGCCGCCTGTGACTGTTTCAAAAGCCTGTTTTAAAACTGTAAAAGTTGTACCACTAAGATATAATGTCTCAAATTCTAAGTTACTTGTTATCAAGAGCAAACTAGGTTGTCAATATTTAAACTTCATGGTTTAGAGCCTAGAATCAGTGTTCTAGATGTTTGTTTTAAAATTGTAAGTTTATTTACAACAAAGAAAAATGTAACAAATGTACTTTTAAAGTAAGCCTGATTCAGCCAAAACTACAAAGAAACTTCCCCTATTGGGAAAGACACCTACCTTCTGCTTCCCACCAAAAGGCCAGGAAATCACATTCAGGTGTTGATGAAGACGGGAGGAGATTTGGGCTGCTGCTCCTGGCAGAGACAAAGGACCTTCCTAGGCTGAAAGGATATGCAGATTAAAGTGTCAACAGTGCTCTCTGCCAGAAAGAAGAAGGCAGGGATTGCTCTTGAGCTACAAGAAACCTTCGGAGGCAGGGATAGACATTTTTGTTTTGATTCTCAATGGACAAAAAGCAGATTTCTAATAAGACTGATAATTTATTGTGGACAATTCTTAAAAATATAGAAACCCCAGACTTCTGAATCTAAATTTTGGGTGCACATTTTAAGAGGTGCCAGAACTCTGTGCTATGTTCTGGGACATAACTGTAGAAATTGTGGTTTTATAGCAAATTCATTGATGTCAGAAATATGAAACTTCATACACTTGTGCCCCTATGCAATGCGCACATGTGTACCAAGATTGGACAAAATAGATATTGTATCCGGGACAAAAAGTGTGACAATTTGTCAAATGCAGACCCAAGATCCTACAGAGACGGGGCTTGGATGAATATTTGCTCCACAAAATATGTGATCTAGATATGCTATTGCTATCCAGTTTGTAAAATTGTAAATATGTATTATATGAAAAGTAGATTTCATGTGCAAAAACAAAGCAGAGGGTTTTCCTGTATCATAAACCACATCGTAATGATGACACCAATAGAATACCTAGGGGGTGCACCTAGGATAATTCGGCATACCCACCCCTTTAAGAAACACATACATAGAGACAGCTTAGGACCTAGAAAGACACACTGATCCCCCCACCATCCTGATTTCAGTGAAGCACTTTGAAGGAGATACATTCATACGCCTTGTTCCAGACTACAAAAACTTTGCAAGCAGAAAGGCTCAGAGCATAGCTGAACCACTTTCAGCTGGGCCTAACTTCCAGAACCCATCCCTCAACTTAAAGGGGAAACTAAAGTGCAGCCTGGCTGTGCTTTAGCTGCTTGTCTGCCAAATAATCATCTTCATAACCAGAAGGGCAGATTAAATCACAGTCGTGCCGTGCCGTGCTGTGCAGACCAGAGAGCCATTGCTGATCCAGTCCAGTCCTGCCGGACGGTGTTCAGAGGGCCTTGCAGATCGCAGACCAGATAAGTCCGGTGTACCCAGCAATCTGTCCCAGAAAGTATCCCTGACCAGATCCCTGACGGGTCCATTCAAAACATTGGTAGTGAGTGTCCATAGTACAGGATTGTCACTAGCCTATGTACCATCTATAGTCACCCCTATCCAAATCATATCCAGAACTGTCTTGTTAGAAATCCTTTTTGTCTTACCTGAACGCTCTTTCTTATCCTATAGTTCTTTGGTAATAATATTGTTAAAATCATCTTTCCGCTGATATATTTTATCTGAAGAAAGGCAAGCGTCTCGGCGGGCAAAAACCTGATCGGTGACGTCCTGATTTGGTGGTGTGCTGTCGTGTAGTTTGTATCTTCATAGTTTATCCCTAGTGTAAAAAAACCTTGTTTGTACTTTTAAAAGCGCATCCTTGTTTTACACTTTGCCTCTATCTGAAAAAAACGACCTCCACAAATACGTTCATAACGTCTTCATATTTCATGCTAGAAACGAAATTGAAGTGTCTTCTTGAAGCTGACATCTTAAGCTTTCTTATTAACCCAAAACCGCATCTCAACTCCTTATAGTTTTTCCGCAATCGCGCTTACCGCGCGTGGAAAAGTTTGCCGCAAATTTTTCATTTGCCTCAAATCTATAACGTGTGAAATAGCTTTTCATTGCACCCGACCTCAAAATTCAGTTTTCAACTTGCTTCTTACTCTCTACTCATTCGTAGTGTTTGTAGGAAACCATACAAAGTGGCTCCCATTATGATTTCAACAATTTTAATGATTTAGACCATTTTTAGTGTTTTCCCCATTCATTCAAGCCGACTTTAAATCCATTTTGACAAGTTTGCAATCATTCGTTTCTCTCTCTGTGTTTGCTGGCGGAAATTTGGATTGATATATCGTATTGATTTCTGCATTCCTGAAACCTGTTCTCTCTCTTTCTATCTCTTTATATTGAATATTGGGGTGATTGAGGGGTGTGCAGAGGGAAATATTAACCATATTGCCATTTGATTGAACACACACAAATGTATTATTTCTGTGCTGCATTTTTTTTCCCCATCATTACTCCTTGTGATTAAAGAGATTGTGTAGTGGGACATCACCCCATTGGTGATTATTGTATAACCATTAAAAATAGTGTGATATATATATTGTGCAATACATAAATAAATATTTTTAACTTTGCAAACCAGCCTGATTTCTGGTTCAGTGTGACTGGGGGGGATTCAAAGAGAGGGGCGTTATATAAGTGGCACATCGTTCAGAAATAAAAGAACTTATAGACACAAATAATTAATTAAGAGTTTCAGCTGTGCATCACACGGTAGGCATTGACTTACGTGAAGTGCCGGGTTGAAATCACTTACAACATGGCACAAACCCAAAGACATTATAGCGCTGCCCACAGTGCTGCAAGATCTGTTGTGCAGCACACACCTGGAAGGCACATTGCAGATGCTTGGTAAAAACAGAAGGTGTATTTCTGCACCTCCAATGTCCTGCTACCACATCATTGAGAACTGTGCAATGCAGCACCATATTCTTTGCATAGAGGCCCAACAATAATCAGGGAAGCAGATGGCACAGATGGAATAGAAGAAGCACTCCTATTCCGGCAGCAAGGAGGATATGAGTGCACCACAGGTGAATGTTTATCAAAGAGGTAGGAGATTTTGGGAAAATTCCTTTTCAGATGGTAAACACATATTATATGTTGATGAATATAGATGCATTTGTAATCCTTTTCCAAACATGATGCATTGGAGCAATACAGATTTCTCCTGTACATGACAAATATACTCACTCATGCATGTATTCTTGGGTAAATGGTGCAGATTGCCATTGTAATCTATGGCAAAAACGAAATGCAGAATAACAGAGTCTGGTGGCTGCACAGCATTTAACTGGTGCTCTTTTCACCACACAGTTTCCCAAGTACTTCACATGTACATCTTCATGATAAATGTATTTTGTCCCTCTTGCCACGCCCCTCCCCCCTCAGCTAAGCCTACTCATCTATGACTGCATGCCCATAGGTGCGTTTTTCTGATTGGTAGTGATTGGGACATCACTCTCCCTAGGTGGTGTTGGCATGTGTCTTAGGGATATACTCCATGTTCTTAGTATGAACCAGGGTGTTCCGAATCTCTTCAAGAAATTGCATTTATTTATCTTCAGTAATTATTCTGCTGATCAATGGCTGACCTCAGGGCCAGGTTCGATCAATTGAACCTAAAGGCTAGCACTGTTAAACGGTAGCGTACCTCTGTGGATACAAGATGCCCTACATGTCAGGTCCGGAGGGAAGATTTGCTCCATTTTATTTTATTTTTCCCAGTTAATAACACAATTTGAAGGCAGACGGTTGTACCAGTTTTAAGACATTTGTCGTTTAGGAAATGTCGCCCAGCGTTGTACTTTTTACTGTAGGCAGAGTTGTGTTATATTGCATGGGCACTATTGTCTTTTCTTAAGAGAACAACCAATAGTAGGAGAATGTAGTTTTTAGCTTGTCTTGTATATGATGAACTTATATTTCTAATGATTTTTTGTGTATTTTATAATGATTTTATTGTTTACCTGTTTTAATGTATATTGATGTATTACGATGTATGTTTTAATGTTTTCTTTGATGGCTATCGACTGAGAAAAGATGTTTTGAATTACATTTATTTAGAAACGTTCCCCTTGTATTTATGGAGGTACTCTCATCCTCATAGCTGCCCTCCGGCTGACTCTCCCCACCTTCTCCACTTAACATTTACTTGTGTAGCCTAATTATTTGTGTTTGGCAAAACCTGAAACAGTTTAATAATGTGTTTGTGTAGTCCTGTAGATTTTACTCCTCTGCAAATGTTTTTTCTCTGCAAAATTCACATACTCCAGTTTCTCTGGAAGCTTGTGCTGTAGCTAGTCGTCTTATACCAGCAGTCACTTGACCAAGAGAATATCTCGTTTCACGAGACACACCAACCATGACATCATGTACACTGGGTCTCCTCTAGAGGGTGATGGCAGCTGTCCACACTGAAACAGACATTGTGAGCTACAGCCTTGCCTTCTAGTGTGTGCCCTATGTGTTTCGTTCATGAATACACCATGTGTTTCGTTCATGAATACACCACCCATTTCTTGAATGATGCAAAGATATCGTGTTGTATCACCTGTAGTTTAGTGGCGTCCAGCTGCTTGGTATGGACATGCCATGGTTGATCAAACAGTATTACATGTGTAAGGTCTTTAAAGTGTCTTGCAGCAACACCCATATCCTCAGTCGTATGTGATTGCCTACGTATCTTTCTCCTCTCAGCCACTGGAGTGTCCTTTGGATCTTTTGTCTGTATTGACTTCACTGCTGCCATGTCTTCCTCATTGATGAAGCCTGCATGAGCGAGATGAGAGATGACAGAAGTGAGTGATCTGTTTAGGCACACCGGTCAACAGAACAACCGTGCATAAATGTACTCCTCAAATATGCTTACAGTGCGTATGTGAATGGTGTGCATTACTCTACCTAAATGCATGCATTCTTAAGGATAGCTTTCAAAATCTTATATAATCTTATAGAAATACTGCTTAAGACTTCCAAGACCTTATACGAATTGCATCAAATGGCTATTATATAAGGTATTACAACGTTTTTAGACAGACCTGGTGGGGGACAACAGTGTTCATTATGGGATCTGGGGTCCGAAAACACACCTCAGCTGTGCCCTCTCATTACAATGACCCCCCAAGGGTGTATCATTCTACCACCAACACATAAAACAAGCCCTTTCCTATGATCTGTATCTCCTCCATGAGAACCTGGCATGTCTCCACGCCATGGTGGGCCGTTGGGTGGGCAAATGTCCTTATTTTAGGCACCGGTCTTGGCTTAACCACATTTATGCATAGAGTGTGAGGAAAGACTAGAGCTGGAAAGGATCTAGATAGGGAAGACAGACATGTATTATTCCCATAGGTCAATCATTTCAGATGGTCTCGGACATCAGGCTGCCAGTCATTCAAGTGGACCATGTCTCCCGTAGGTAATCTTGGTGCCATTCATTTGGAATGGCTGAGGTCACTCTGGGGGTGGGAGAGAATCCCACAGAGAGCCTAAGAGGCACAGGTGGGGGGGGAATACATTACAGAGTAGAATGCAAAGATAATGCCTGCTCTTCGTGGAGCCTGTGAGGGCTCTAAACCCTGTCCAAGGGTGTTCCTTTCCACATGGAGTGCCTGAGTGTTCTGATTCTCTCCCTCAGGAAGAAGGCCAACCATCCACTGTATAGACAGGGTAAGGGAGCCAACCTGGTGCTTCTTCAACTAGAAATCAGAGAAGGATCTTCCTGATAAAGTCAGAGCGAGCATTATATTTTTGGGGAATCAATGAGTAAATGCAGTCTTAGTCAGGAGCAAGGGGGTCCAAGGGACTGCAATGTTTATTCCGAGCTCAGACTGATTGATTTTGCAAAAGAGGGGACTCCAAAGAGTTGGTTCTTGCGTTAAAGTGTAAATATTTACAGCCACAGGTTGAAACATTGTTTTGTGCCTTGCATTGTCACAGAATATTCCACAACCTACTTCACTCCTGGGCCAACTTGCAGGTACATGCTGCGCCAAAGCCTGCAATGCTGGCTAAGCTGCAGGGAATGGCTTATCCATCAGCCAATGCTCACATCCGTTGCATCAAATCTTTCTAGCTGGAGGTTGTTTTTCCCCATACTGTTTCCACTCTGCCCAGGCACTCTGCCATGCATGCTCTTGGGGTTCATGCACCTTTGTGAAGTCTCCTCCATTCTACAAATCATACTCCCGATTATCCTTCAGTTTCTACATCTGGAGGAGTAGGGAAAACATCGAAAGCACACTAAGTGGTCTGAAAGGGAGAGCTCAGACACAATCAGCACATGGGTGCATTCATTTTCTGCTCGGCTGATGCTTTTTGGCACCCAAGGAAACATGTTAGTGTACAGCATCTCTCTCCTATGTTGCGGCAATAGATGTTCATCGTTTTCCATGGCAGCGATCTCTCGTGGATCACGGTGATGGAAAACTATGAACTCCTATTGTTTCTGAACCAGTATGTTATCATTGAGATGTCAGACCCAGCGCATGTCTATAGTTTAACAATCAGTGCCCAAGATCATCCGTACAGGTGATGTGAGGCGCGTTAACCACCAAGGCGTACAACCAGTTGGAACTTCTGTTACTCAAAATACCCTGCACTGGATATTTACCATTCTTTTTATTAAACTCGGGTGGCACTAGGTTGGTGCACTTACCGGTATAGACCCGCTAAATTTACAAGAGACTAGGTAACACTATTGATATCTAAGTTCTTATTACTGGCACGATATTACCCCCATAATATTGTACCCTGGTACTTGTACTCTGGTACAATATTATTGTCGTTATCAGGGGAGTTGCTAGGTCTGGAAAAGACCCGGGGCTAAACTGATGCCGGAACTGTTGGGACTGGGGGCTAGCTAGTCTTTTGGCTGTAGCTCCTGAGATTCTATCCGGGGCTACAACTAAAAGATCAGGGGCTATAGCCCTCTTAGCCCCCACCCCCCCTTAGCAACGCCTCTGGTGGTTATAGTGTACCACAGTAGCTGAATGACTATTGCATCAGCTCCTGCCAGCTCAGCACGTGGCTTTAGAAAGACAGAAGAGCTAACTGAGCCAGGAGGATATGTGGCACTCATCTTGTTTCAGCAAAGCTGAGCAGCGTGGGTTCGAAACCCGCCCTGCAGCAGAATCCTGCATGTGATTTAAAAAGGCCACTTTTTTTTGTTTTGTTTTAGGAGTAGCCAGTTGAAATTGGATATCGGTGATTAACTTCACAAGCACAGAAACAAAACAATATCAGCGATATGAGGGCGACCTATTGGCATTGCCCGTAATCTGATTTTATTCTTTTGCTTTTAAAATCACACGAATGAGAGATAGTCCCTGTCTGGTTTCCATTAGGATGAAACATAAATGCAAAATAGGCCTCGCAGTTATCCGTATATTAGTCAGACTGTAACTCCTTGGAAATCACATTCACGTGTGTGTTATGCCTCACAACTTCCCATGTTTGGCTGGTGTGTCCCCACATTGGCAAAGTATGTTGCACAGGTAAATTCATTAATGGATATTATTCGCATACGGTAAACACCGAGAGTTATGCCTTTTGAACCCCCTTTCTGTACACATCCTGGAAAGGCTGCCAGCTAGTATGCGTTGCTGACGGCTAAGAATAACTTACAGATGCGCCGCAGACCCTCTGCATAATGCAGCCTCTTTTTTCAGTGTTTCCCAGAAGATCAGTGTTTGCACTGTTGGCTTGGATTCTATGTCAAGACCAGAGGAGAATGCTATGCGTCTCTTCTTTTTTTTAGGTGAACTAAAGCAGCAAACTATAAACCAAACAACATTTCTCATGATCCCTGGGGACATAATGTAATTTCAATCTCTTTAAATCACATGACTTCATTGTCCAAGCTCTGGCAGCCTGTACTATTTATATAGTTCACTTAGAATGTCTGGGTATTGAGGACTGGGCGAGCTCACACTGAGGCCCAGCCCTAACTCTTGTAAAACATTCCATAAGCAAGAAGCAAGACAAACCTAGCACATACATGGAGTGACAGATGTCACAGCCATTATATCCTCACAACCAACAACTTAGGCCATCTGGGTACGTATATTTATTTAGGTTTTCTTTATTTAATTGTTCATTTATAACACACTTAATACCAGTGATTGGTTTATAAGCTCAAGATCAGGTTTCAAACCTGTGTTGTGCCGCGTTGTCTTGCTTCCAAGACCAACACATTGCCCCTGAGCTATCCTTCCTCCCCAATATACAATTCATGGTTACAAATGTTTGAATCTTGGGGGAAGTGTTGTTAAAAATTAAATGAGCACCAAGCCCAGTGTGCACTTAATGATTCAACCATAGAGCCATTTTATCACAGACGCATGTCTGAAATATAAAGCTCTGTGCTCATTCTTATGTTCCCAAAATGCTCTTTAATTTTATTAAATGAAGCCAGGAACCTTATTGGTACTATTAGTCCCCTTTCCCATTCTCATAGGGATATTTTCAAAAGAGTACAATAAGAGAGTACCATACTGCCATCTTGGAATGATAAACGTCTATCAGAAAATAACTTGTGTGGGTATTGTAGGTTTTGATAGTGTGCTTTGCCTGGTAAAACAAGTGAAATATTTTGTGTAGGTGTGTAATGTATGCTGGAAGTCATTATTAGACATGAACATTGTACATTGTTAAAAAGAGCCACTTGGCAATTTAGTGTAATTATATGCTGGTCCTCATAACAAGTTTGGTGGTATCCCGCCGGTATATCCGACGTGATACCACCATACGGAATTACTGTTACCAGCACTTGGTCTGCTGGAATTACTGGCAGATTACAAGTCCCGGTAAGGATAGTTATTCCCCAATTAATGGAGTCCCATATGCCGGTATTACCGGAACTAGTAGTACCAGTGCGGTAATACTGCCTATTTTTGCTGGTGGGGTGAGGGAATAACCCCCAGCTCTTGGCTCGAGTTAATTCTGGGCCACCCCACCAGCAAACTTGGAGTTTGCCAGTCCGTAAGCGGAATTACTGGCATGTTAATTCTGGACCGGCAAACTCCTAATGAGGCCCATTCTTTAATGACCTATTTTTGCAAAACAACACAGAAATTTCCTCCCCCTTCAAGATAGCTGAGGTTTTCCCTCTGGTCCGGCTGCTGTGAGCAGTGGCTGGGTGGTTCTAGGAAGCCCTCACCACACAACGAGACTCCTGTCCTTAGGGAGATAGAGACATTTACGAGAGAGAGACAGAAAGAGAGTGACAGAGAGAGTACAGGGTACAGCTAATGTCCTCTGATGTGAGCCTCCTTCCTCCTATTTCATTGCTGTTCGAGTATTAGAAAAGTATCATTTGTTATACATGAGCTTGTTTATTTTTTCTATCAAGTTTTCCCAAATCTATGACTTTCTGGATTCCCGTTTCATGCATAGCATCTGACACATAATCTGAGATTCTTCTCCTTAATCACAGCACATTTCCATTGGACAGGGAAATACAGGCGGTGGCTCTGGTGCTATGATGTTGCAATGAGTCGAGCTTCCTCAGGGCTACAAGCACGGACACATCAGTCTTTAGGACCAGATGTAGTGCCTGTCACACTTCAGCTGTGAAGGCTTTACTAATGAAGAACGGCCTGTGTCTCCAGTTTAGGCAGCATGCACACATGCAATCATTATGATGTATCATCCATGCAGGACCAAGGGGCTGAAATTGAGGAACCGCCTGCCATTTATTAGTCTGTGTCCAAATGTCCACAAAATCGGGGTTGTGACATCAACCGTCTTCAAATTAGCCATGATGTTCCAACTAGCAAGGGAGATCCTGATTGGGTGGTTCATGCAAAGTCATGGGATTGCTCACTGTAGTGCAAGCGGGCAGTCTACCTGAAGCTAAGCCCCCACTGAGCAATATATATTGACATCAAGGGCAGAATGAAAGCTGTATGCCCCAAAGAGGATATTGAAGAAAAGGAGCTCATACCCCGAAGCCTGAGGTCATGATTATAACTTTTCTCACCTAGAGCAAAAAGGATCCCAAAAAAGGATTGATCAGCCATGGTAGTCATGTCTAGATAAACAGCTAGGTATGACCGGTCCCTTCCGAAAAAAACTGAGCCTGGACAAGAGAGGCAAAAACATGAATGAAATCAGGATCCTGACAACAATACCAGTAAAGGGAACCCCAACAATTGATTCATTTTAAGCACTGTGCGGGTACCTCACACAACCCACAAAGAAATCCAGCCCTTAGAACAATTCCTGCAATTACACCAAGGTGTAATATCATTAATACATGTGTAAAACAATTATGAAAAACAGAGAACCAATTATGCACATCATACATGTATTGCTCCCAGTACATTCAGAGACATACAGCGAAAGCACTACAAGTTCTACACGCACATATGATTACTGTTCATTACTCGAGTTGAGTTTTGTACGAGTATGCATGAATGACCTCAACACCAATATCCTAAACCACCCCAGTGGACAAAGATCACAATGCAAAAAACAATAACAAACACATAGAAAACAAATAAGTGAATGAAGAGTTACTTCAACAATTCTGGTGGTTTGCCCGATGGTGTAAACCTGACAAAAAATCATCATTCATTTAGTTAAAACCCTTTCTCCTAACATGCAGTCATTATTAAATTGAATTGGATGAAAAGGGCATTTGATGAAAAAGCAAACTTAAGTTTGGTCAGCGGTGGCCTGATCAGTCCTTGGCCCAGCCTTTCTCAGGGCATAAATAGAATTTCCCAGGGTGAACAATTCAATAGAATTAGCTCTCTTACAATAGAAAATAAGCATTGGCAATGCCAACAGTTTGGTCTTTTGCATAGGCGTGGGAAAGGCACTTGCCAGGCACTACCGTAGTGGTATTGGTATTAAGTAGCCATTGATGGCAACAGGTGCAAAATGGTGCGAGTACATGGGCATCTAATAGCAGTGCCTGCCAAATGCCTAATATTTATACACATGGCAAAACTGTTGGCTTTGCCAGTGGTTGTTTTAAGAGGCTTCCATGGAAGGGCACACATAGTGCTTATAAATTGAGTGGCTGAAAGCAGACCTGGTTAAGATGTTTTCATTACACCAGTAGCAGGTTTTCGGCTCTAATGAACTCTCAGAAGACTGCTATCAAAAAACACTGGCAGGCATTTCAAGTGCAAAGTTTGAGGGTAAGCCTGAATAAAATGAGTTCAAAGAGTTCCCATGAGGAGGTATTTTAGGCAGGGAGGGGCAGAAACTGGGTTGCAATGGTTTTAGGGATTAGCATGGCCGTTGGCAGTCAATGGGTGGGCAAATAACAAACAACCCCTACAAGATGTGTGTCCCGCCTCATATGCATTTCTCCCTATCTGTACTCCAATGCAACAGTTTTAGCTTATAGGTGGTGCAAGCGTCACTTAATAGCCCAAACTCAAAATAGGATGTAAACGACAACATAAGAAAATACTGGGTGAAGGCGCGCTCGCTTCATAAGTATGCACTCGGATGAGGAACAGCGGACATGGTGATAATTGTAAGAGGATTCAATTCAACACTACAGCTAAGTCAATGCCTAGTCTGGGATACTGAATGGAAACCCTTATTGATATATCTTTATGTCCAGTTCATGCGTTCTGGATGACTACCCCTACATAACACCCCTCTCTTAGAATCCCTATGACCCCACTGAGCCAAGAAGTAGGTTTGTTTTGCAAATTTAAAAGATTTATTTGAAAAAAAATTAAACAATGTATAGATATATCACGCTTTATAATAAATTAATAATTGAATATCACACTTAATCTGATCAGTAATCAATAATGGATAGTCTGGCACTAGCACACTTCTTTATAATCAATGATGAGTGGTTATAGGATGGATAAGATAGCAACAATACTTTTATGGTTTCAAATGGATGCAATGTGGAATGAATGCAGTACAGAAAATAACTTGATATAATTTCAACAAAGCAATGTAATCACTTTTCTCTGGCAATCCCCTCCCCCCCTTTATGCAATGCAAGGAAATGGAAGGAAAGCAGACAGTTCTCAGAAATGCAATCAAATGTAATTCAGTTCACCCCAGCAGCTTAGACTACAGAAGTTTACACACAGGCCCAAATGCTTTTATATGTGCTGGCAATGAAGTGAAAAATATGCTAAAATGCTTTTAATTCCCTCTAGGAGGTTCAGGGTGGGTGGTATCAAGTTAATATTAGTCCAGGCTCACCCTAGCAATGATTCAGGAATGATTGGCAGGTTAAACAATTTTTTTCTTTAACGGAAGGCAAGCAGCAGCAGATTTTTACACGTGGAGAAACTTGCAATCGCGGCAAAATTTGCGAATGCGCCGGGCGCGATTACAGAGGAACTACAAGGACTATCACTATCGTTTTGGGGTCCTAGGACAGCCTAGGTTCTCAGCTTCCAGATGAAAGTTACTGCAAGTCTCTAGCACAAACGGTCACGGAGATATGAGCGATTAAATAAAGGTCGTTTTTCAGATTTGAAAATTTAAAGTTCAAAAAGACAAGTGCAGCTTGCAACTAGAAAATGACAGGTGACAGCTTTACAAATGACAGGTGACAGTTAGGAGGCAGTTCTACTTAGATTAAAATAGCTTGAATTATATTATTTTAACTAAGAGATTGGTTCTGCACAGTTCTACTAGGTACTCACAATATATTTTAAAATTAGGCCTCGCCACGGATCTGGTCAGGTTTTGGACTGGACTCCGGTTCAGCTCTCTGGTTCTGCTAACGGGTCAGCTCTACTCTGCTGGTCTGGTCTGGGTCTCTGAAGGTGGATAGATTGAAGTCTCTATGTTAGCTCTCTGGAGGTTGATGGAGGTAAAGTATGGATTTTCCCGGCAGAGCTTCCAGCTGCAAATGGATTTGAAGGTCCCTATCTGTCCTGTCTGTCTGCTTTTATCTGTTTTTAAAATGGGTGTGTGTGCAGCATCACTAGACCCTAACCCTCTACACTTGCCATTGGCCCAATTCTCCCCTCTCCCATGATTGGGGAAGGAACTGTGAGTCAGAGTGATGCTGTAGGTTTTATGGGTCAGAGGATCCTCCCCTGTCAAATTGCACAAAATCTATATATATCTTCCTGGGGGCTTGCATTCAGAAATGGCACATATTTCACTTTTTAACTGATTTTGCAATGTCGGACATTAACCCAAATTTACACACATGTGCGCAAGGAGTATGGACATTACTTGATGAAGTGTCAGATTTTTAACATGCATACATTTTGAGTAATATCCTCTTTTCCGCTAAAACCCCCCTGAACATACCACCGGGTCCTAACACGTCTTCAAATGTGCACTGAAAAATCACAAGGATTATGGCATCCTTTAAATAATTTTCACAAGTCCGTACTATGAGTTATTCATCTTTTTAGAGTTATGTTCTGGCCCCAAAGGGGTGTGGTTTCCCCACAGCACAAGGTTGAATTTCTGGTTTTTCCAGTTCTGCCAAGCCAGCTTGCTCTCACAGGCAGTGCTCCTCCCCTGTCCTTCCAGGAGGAAGCTCCATTTACGACATCTGCAATAAACCATCTGCCTGGGTGAAGGGGGTTGCATTGTTCAGAGCTCCTGTATTCTGTGGGGGCTCCCCTTAATTCAATTATCAGAGAGATGGCATATCCTTAGTGTGGCCAGCAAAAGGCAGATAGGCCTGGGAACACAGCTGTGACTCAAGTTTCACTCCTGATGGGGGTAGCTGGTGGCCAGAATTCAGTTCCTTAAGCCAGGTTTCAGATAAAATGTCACTTTTTGTTCCCCAGTTTAAGTCAAGACAATGTTTTACATATGCAGCTAGAATGCTGATTCTAAGTTCAAAACTATGACATTTAAACAATTGCAACCTATGTGACACTCAGAAATAGGTCACATTTAGATTTTTAGTGTCCAAAATTTACTTAAACTGCTGAAATCCACAGCTAAGCCAGTCTTGTTATAAACCTTCAAGTCACTTCAGAATGTAACTTTACATTGGATCCACCTCTCAGTAAGTCTTTCTTTGGCTTGCCTTGGGTTCATTTATTCAGTTTTACACAAAATCTGGTGGTTTTAAAACGCCGGCTTTTTGATAGTGGTGAGTACTGGTACTGCACCCCTTTTTGGGATTTAAGAAAATGAATTCCCAACAGTTATGGGTTTGCTTTTGGCAATCAGCATTGCCATTCCCAATGGTTTCAGACTACTGTGTGGGTAGTCCAATCGTGGTTTTAGGCAGTGTCCTTCTGTGCCCATAACATCGGCAAAAATGAGTGGCAGCCTATTCTTCATGCATTTCCCTGTGCATTTTCTGGGAAGCTCTGTCCATCATGATGTTTTCCATGTCAGTACTGCACAGTTTTGAGGTAGGGCTTGGATGCGTGGATAAAAACATCCCACAAGCCCCCCTCTTGCGATGGCCATTCTATTTCACTAATGGGACTCGCAAGACCTGGGATGTTTCCTCATCTTCTTCCAATAGATGGCACAGTTCAGCATCTTTTTCTCCATCCGGTCGGATCGATCGGTTCTCCTCGCCGGTCCTGATGGGAAGATTGGGCGGTACCCCGGGCCCGTTGCGTCTCTGCTCCCGGTCTCCGGATCATCCTCATTGGCCGATCTCCCGGTTTTCTTTCTCCTAGGACGACAAAGGAAGAGCGGCAATACCTACTCATAGACGTCTTTCCACCACTGTTGAGATAGTGGGGCAGCATGTGCATTTCATCATAACGAAACATTACATTCTTATTTTGAAAAAAAAACAGTATAACTAAGAGACAGTTTCATGCAAATCACAATATTTTAGAGACTAGATGTGGTATGTTTTATGGTTGGAACTGAATTAGTCTGAGACAGTACCCGCTAGGATTCCAGAGGATTCCTCCAGTTGTTGCAGAGTGTGCCTGGGCTGGCAACATTTCAACTGGTTTATGTGGACCCACTTGTCTTCCCCCTCTGCCAAACCGCCTTTGGGGATGCAGATCTTGTAGGCCACAGGGGAGATCTTGTCGATGATCTCAAAGGGTCCCTTCCATGTAGGCAAGAATTTCCGCTGTTTTGCCTGGTTTCTTTGGAAGTTGTATAGATAGACCCGGTCCCCCGCCTGATATTCCTTCCTGGAAGTTTTCAGGTCATAGTGGGTCTTCATGCTATCAGCTGATCTTTCTAGATTCCGCTGAGCATAAGCAAAAGCATGTTGAAGGTGTTTCCTTAAATTCTCCACATACTCATGAGTTGTGGAGGCATTTATTAGTGTCTGCTCTTGGGTCCTGTAGAGCAAATGCTGAGGAAGCACCATCTTGCGTCCAGTCATCAACTCAAATGGTGACATTTTGGTTGCAGATGAAGGGGTAGATCTGATGGCCATTAGGACCAGAGGTAATCGGATATCCCAACTTGGCCCAGAATCTGCCACAAACTTCTTTAATATGCTCACAATGGTTCAGTTATATCTCTCTACTGCCCCAGAAGAAGCTGGCCTGTAAGCAATATGTAACTTCCTTTTGACCCCCAGTATCTCCCACATCTTTGTCATTACTTCACTGGTGAAGTGGCTACCTCTGTCTGACTCAATCCTTTGAGGTAGACCAAAACGGGAAAAGATGTGGTTAATCATCAAGGCAGCTGCCGTTTCTGCCTTGCAGTTTGGGGCTGGGAGACATTCCACCCACTTGGTAAACAAGCATGTCACAGTCAACATGTACTTATTTCCTCTAGACGAGCGAATCACAGGGCCTACGAAGTCGATTTGTAAATCTGACCATGGCAGGGTCATCCCCCTCTTTTGGAGAGGCGCACGGTGCGTGAGGGATGATGGCTGAAATTGCGCACACACAAGACACCCCTTCAAATATTGGTCGAGGTCCTGCCCCATGTGTGGCCAGTATGCAACCTCTCTTAAGATTTCCAATGTTGTGTGAAACCCCCTATGACCGGCGGTGGCCGCATCATGGGCGTGACTTAACATCAGGCTTCGGAAGGAGGTAGGAACCACCCACTGATCGTGGCCAGCTTTGGATTTCCTTACCAACAAACCGTCTTGGATCCGGAACATTTTTGGACATTTCATCAACACTCTTAGGTCCTCTTTCCCAATGTAATCGGTATCCGTCAGGGGAAAGTTCTCAGGGTCCTCAAGGTGTTGGTAAAATTTACCAATTATTGGATCCCCCTTCTGAGCGGTAATCAAATCAGCATCAGGGGTCTCCTTGCTCCATTGTGCAATTGAAAGGTCATTGTGAGCATTTGTCTGGGACCTAGTGATAGCAGTGACCTGGATTTCCCCCAACAGGGACTCAATCTCAATTAGATCCCCTTGGATGGCCCCGGTTTTGGCCAGCTGATCAGCTAAGTCATTTCCAGTTTTGTCTGGTCCCTCTACTTTGGAATGACCCTTGATCTTTTTCCAATAGACGGTCATCTCATTCGAGGTGACCAGATCATCAATGTTTTGGATCAACTTCCCATGTTTCAAGGGTTTGTTGTTAGCACATAACATGCCTCTGGTTTTCCAATTAACCAGGTGCTCCACGAACCCGTTCCGTACATAATCCGAATCTGTGATTATGACCAGTTTGTGGAGTTGATGCTGGACAGCAGTGAGGATGGCCTGATGCACAGCCATCAATTCTGCCACCTGACTACTTCGGGGACCAATTTTGTATCCAGCGGAGGGTTCTGGGGACTCATTAACCCATGCATTCCCTACGCCGGCCACCAGTTCTTTCTCCCCGTTGTTGTCAACATGGTAAGAGCATCCATCCACATACACAGTGGGCATTCCCTCACACTTGTCCTCTTCAAAGACTTTGTGTGGGGAATTACGGTATGCCTCCGTGTTGTCCTTGATTTTTAGACTTTCTTCCTCGAGACAGTTTTCTCTGGCACAATCATGCAAGTCAGCCAGACCTTGCGCGAGGGGACTCTTCTTGTTTTGGCCATATCTTACCTCCACAGGAAAGCCTTGCATTGACAGAATCCAGGAAGTAATTCGGGAATTACTCACATTTCCGGCCCGGATTCTGTCACTTTGGAGATATTGCAGAGGCTGGTGTGGAGTCTCCACTATGATGTGTTCCCCCTGGATAAACGGGCGGTAATTCTTCAATGCCCACACCGTTGCCAGGAGTGCCTTCTCACAATCGTTGAATTTTTCCTCCACAGAGGATAACATTTTGCTCGCATAGGAGATTACTTTATTGACCTTGTCATGCTTTTGGTATAATACTGCCGTCAAGCACGTATTAGAGAACCCCGTCTCCAGGAAGAACTCCTTGTTTCTGACAGGGTAAGCTAGGCAGGGCGCTTGTGAGAGGCTTCTTCTGAGTTGTCTTACAGCCACGGCTTGTTCTGGACCCCATTCCCACTTGACCCCCCCCTTCAGGAGATGAATCAGGGGTCTAGTGATCTCTGCGTAGCCCTCAATTAACTTTCTGCTGTAATTAGTCAGTCCAAGGAGGCTCCTTAGTTCCCGCAGAGTTGTGGGGTCTTTCAGTTTTTGGAGGGCTTCCACTTTCTTTTCCTGGGGACAGAGACCCTGAGGAGTAATCTCATGCCCCAAGAAATAAACACGGGTTCTACACCACTGTGCTTTCTGAAAAGAAAGTTTTGCTCCGGCGGCCCTCAACTGCGTCAGAACATAACGGATCTCCGCTATGTGTTCCTCCACAGATGAACTTTTGATGAGGACATCATCTACATAAGCCAGGTTACCCCTCGCACCCAGGTCGGGCATGGCCTTATGTAGGAAAATGTTGAATTCATTGCCGGAGTTGAGGTATCCGAAGGGAGTCCGGGTCCATGTGTACTGCTGGCCCCCAAAGGTAAAAACCAGCTTGTATTGGTCCTCCCTACTGACCGGCACGGTCCAGTATCCATTGGTCAGGTCTATTGCAGTGAATACCTGTGACCCCTGAATCTGGGCCAGCCCTTGGTCAATGTAGGGCAGAGGCCATCGGGATGTATGGACCCATTTGTTGAGCTCCCTAAGGTTAGCGCAGAGTCTCCACTGGCCGTTTGGCTTCAATATTCCCAGCACCGGATTATTGAAGGTGCTGTGGACTGGACGGATTATTCCCCGGGACTCAAGGTTCTTAATTATTTCAGTAAGGGACTCCATTGATGCGAGAGGCAAGCGATATTGCTTCACAAACACAGGAGTCATGCCAGGATCCGTGGGGATTGTTGTTGTGTGGATGTCGGTGCGACCACAGTCATATGAGTCTACCGCAAAGAGATCTTGGAAATCCAAGAAAACTTGTTTCAACTTTTGCTTTTGTTCCAGAGTCACACAGGCATCAGCTAGGTTGACTCTCTCTTCCACCATCTGCCTGAAGCCTGGAAAGACTTCTGGTTTGGCTATCTCCGCGGCCTCCTCCAGCTGGGTGGAGAAGTCCCTGGTCAGAGTGCTGATTTGGACCGGAGGCTTCAGGTGGGACAGGCAGCCCTCATGGACCTGGAAAATCACCTCATCCCTCCTGAAGTCACAAGTCACATCTTCCTTACAATAGGGGCAGGAAGTGTACACCAGGAAGTTCCCCCCATGCCGGGTAAAAATCCTGTCTGGTGTTGTATTGTCATCACTGTCACTGTCAAAGCAGTCCTTGGGGATTGGCCCTAACAGTTAATTACCTAAATCTATGGAAAAATGTCGGTCATCAACCGCCATTCCAATAATGGTGCCTGCGTCTAGAGTAATACTCTTTAAGTCACTGTTATCCACCTCTATTGGAATGGTGTCATGTTGTATGTTGACTAATGGAGTTGGGTTTACCCCCAACCCTTACGGTTGGAGAGAAGCGTTGAGATGTATGTAAGCATCAGGGTTTTGCAAATATTGTCCTCTTTTAATGTTCACTTCCAGGGAGAATTGTCGGGTCCTTTCTGGGATGGTGACTTCCTCTTTGATCTGAATTTCAACTGCATAAGGTAGCAATTGAGCTGACCTAAATGCTTTTTCCGGATCATCAAAGCCCATGGGATTATCCGCTAATCGGGACCAAGCTTTGAAGTTTATTAGGTCCAAACTAATGGCAAAGCGATTGAGAATGTCACTGCCTAAGTAAAAGGCGGCAGGGACGTCTCGCACGACCCAACAATTGTGGACTATGCTCTTGTTGCCAATGGAGATTTTGAGCATACACCTGCTTGGCAGGAGAGGTTTGGAATTGGGTGCTTCCAGGTCCATTTCCCATTTGTCTATCAGTTTGAATGTGGGAATGTCTGGATCTTTTGGGAGTTGGCGGAACATGGCTTCGCTGATGAAGCTCTTACCGTTGTTCACACACACTCGAGCGAGAACAGAGTCCTTCCCATCATTTAACTGAACAGGGATGAACAACTGCTCTCCAATTTGCTGAATATCAGCCAGGCTCTGAGCTGATTTCACATCTTTCTGGACTATAGGAGTGGGAGTTTCTGATTGTGGATTAGTATAGAATCTCAGAGTGTTTCCTTCCAGCGCGGAGTACCACTCTAGACTGGAAGGAAGGTTGATTTTCAGAAATAGAGAGGACCCTCCATCACCAGTCTGTTGTCCTACTGCTATTACTGTCACGTCTGGAATTTGGCTATTCTGGAAGTGAAATTCTACTTGGTCAGGTTTTTGTTCAACCATGTGGCAGGTGCCGTTTAAACTAACATGGTTGACACTCTGTTTTAATTTTATTGGTCGGCTAGTCTGGGTCCAGAGGACCTTGTTTACGCAATCTATTAGGGGTGACAACCTTCTCAGGAGGTCATTCCCTAGTAAACAAGGGGTGCCCCCTGGAGTCACAACTATGACCGGGTGTTTCACCTTGTGTCGCCCGATCTTAATGTCCAAGTCTGCTGTCCCCTCGACGGGAATTTCCTTCCCGTCAAAGTTCTGGAGTTGTCCAGGAAGAGAGGTGAGAGGAATTTGGTAATTCTCTCCCCTTCCTGCATTCAGTTCGTCAAAGGCCATTCTGGACAGAAGGGTAGCTTGAGATCCAGTGTCCACCAGTGCCAAAATTGTCCCCTGCCCCTGTACTTGTACCGGGGCATAACATCTTCCCTCCTTCTCCTCAAGGGGGCACAGATAATGCACATTTTTGGACAACTGGTGGGCTAATTTTCTGGTTTTGGACCTTGTAAGAGAAGAAATTTGGGCAGAATTCTGTAGAGAGCCTTGGGAATCTGAAAGAAAAAGTTGGCAACTGGAGATCAGAGCCATTGTGGGTTCCCCTGGCTCCGGTTCTGGGCCGCCCCCCCCTTTTTGGAGGCAGTCATCAGGATGGGTTTGAACCAGGGGATTTTCTTGCTGTTGGTTCTGGGATGAGATGGTGGGCGGCGGTAGCTCAGTCTCCACATCTCCCCAGTCTGGATTTGCATCCCTAGGGACCCATTTTTCTTTGGGAGGAGTTCCCCCCTCTCTGAAGGAGAAGATCCTTTTCCCAGGATCCTCTGAGGATCCCTCTCCCTCAAATTGGAAGATCTGTACCTCCTCCTCAAACTGAGTCTGTTTGGGTCTTTTGTTTCTCCTACCCCCCCTCTGCTCCTTAGGAGGCAGACTTTCAGGGGTCGGAGATTTTGTTTCCGGTTCCTGGGTTTCCAGGGGCTGTTTACAAGTGAGGAAGGAAGCTTCCTCCAAGGCTTTACACCCCCCTTCCCTTTGTGCCTCCTCCCTGGGAACCGGTGAGTTATCGGGGTGCTGCCTCCGTCATTGTTCTGGAGTACCAGGTCCAGAGTTTGGGGCATTCTGTGCCGGCATGCCCATCTGAGGGTTCTGCTGCACCCTCAGTATTTGACCCAGATCCCGTGCCATATTTTGGACCTGGCGCTCTAATTGGGAAACCCGCTCAGGCTGATACGGGGCCCTGTTTTCTCCCCTGGGCTGATCCCGGGAAGGGTAGCTATCCCTTCTTTGGTAATACCCCTGGTTAGGAAGATTTGGATACCCCTCCACCCTTGGCCTCCCCTCTCCCGGATTCGGTTGTCTGGGCTCAGGGAATTGGGGAAAGAAGGGTGGAGGATTTTGGGGCTGGAAGTTGGGTGGATACCTGGGGAAAAAGTTCTGCCCAGGATTTGGAGAATTTCTGCCCTCCGGTGGGAAGTTAGGAGGGAAGTTCCCTGGGTTAGGTGCTTGGCTGGATCCCCCCCTTGGGCTGGAGGAGTCCACACATAACCCAGGATGGGTCGATTACCCTTGTAACGGGGACTTACATAGTCAGGAGAGCGAGGGACCCCATTTGTGGGGCTGCCTCCCTGGCTCCCTGTCTGTGACTGGCCCGAGGACCTTCTGGGCCTAGCATTATTAGGTGCAGGTAGGTTTTTAGGCCCCCCATCTCCAAATCCAAAACGGGGGTGACCTTTACCTCTGCCACCTTGGCAGCAGCAGGGGTGCTGTTGGCTTTGGGGTTTTTCTGGGCATTACTTTTGCTATCTACCGGTTTCTGCACCTCATAGATCCGGGTAGCCTGTTCAATGACCCAGTCTAAAGATCTTTTCTCGTGAAAATCCCTCACGAGCTGGGTCATTATGTATTTGGGCAAGGCATGAAAAAATGTATTAATGAATTCTCTACTGTCTGTGCGCACCCTTCTGGTGGTCTGCGCAAAAGCACGTTTCAGTTCTTGCACAAATTCTTGTGGGGCCTGATCCTCCCCACATTGCAAATTGTAGGCTGCCTTGCGAGCCTCTTGAGGATTTCTGTGAACAGAAAAATGTTTCAAGATGGCCGCCTTATAGGTGGACCATCTTGAATGATTTTGGTCCTCCAGCCCCGCAAAGAAACTGGAGTATTCCGGGGAGAATGTCCACTTTACATATTGAATACAGCTTTGGCTGTCCTTCAAATGGAAAGTCTCCATCATTTGCTCAAACAACTCTAAGTGCTCCCAAACAGAGTACTTGGCGTTCTTATAAGGCGTGATGACACTCCTGATTGCCTTAATCTGCTTTAAGGGGTCCTTAAGCAAGGCCCTTTTTGTCTTATTGGCCCTTTTGGTTCGGGTAACCCTGGTCCATTCATCTTCTGACTCAGAGGCACTGCTCCCAGAGGTTCCCGTCAGATCTTCCAGGTTTTCCCGGATTCTGCGAGCCTGGGAATGGCTGGCAGAATGTGGGGACCTGGTCTCCTGTTTCCTGTGGTGCTCAGAGGAGTCTTCAGATCCCTCCTTGCTGCCAGGATTTGATGGGTACCCCCCCCACTGACCTAACTGGGCAGAGGTTTTTAGGATGCCCTTAATGGGCCTACTCACCTGGGGTTCCCCATCAAATTGCACTGTGCTTGGGTGCCCATACCCGGATGCCCGCCCCTCCATTCCTGGGTGGTACTGGCCTATGAGCCCCATGCTTCTGGCTGGATAGTAATCTGCCATCCCTGTGGCCCTGTGCTCATGTGCGCCAGGGGACATGGGGGTGGCAGAGTCCAGGGACTGAGAGAAATAAAGGCCTCTGGTACTAGGGCTCCTGGGGTTATGCTCAGGAGTTTCTCTTTCCCAGCGAACCTCATCTCTATCCGCCCCTGCTCCCTGTTGCAATGCAAGAGCCTGCATTTGTGCCTTCAGTTCCTCAGTTAAGGCCTTACTAGACTCTATCAGTCTCTCCTGCATCGCTACCTGTTGTTGGAGCCTATCATTGTGTTGACAGAGGGCCTCATTTTCCCTCTGTGCTTCCTGGTTGGTCCTGGAGAACTGGGCCAGTCTTTGCTGCAGGAGGTTTACCTCCTGAGTCCCATCCCTACTGGCCTGCTCCTTTCTTGCCAGAGCCTCTTCCACCCTTCTGGTGTGCTCTACCAAGTTCTGGTTTTCTTTTTGGAGGTCACCCAGCCCCTGGAGGGCCAGGTGATTTTCTTCAATTTCCTTTTTTAAGTGGCAGACTTCCTGGCCTAAAGTGTCTCTTTCCTGACTGAGAGCCTGCATCTGTGCTGCCAGGTCGTCCCTCTGCTGTTGAAAGGCACCAGCTTTTTGGCGCTCCTGATCAAACTCTGACTGGGTATCCAGGTCTTTCAGAATTAGTTTGTTGCTCTCTGCCTTCTCCCTATCTAGGTGGCTTTGCAGGGTGACTACCTGCTCAGCACATACCCTATTGAAATCTAACTGTTGCTCCAGCTTTTTCTGGCTCTGCAGTAGGGAGTCCAAACCTTCTTGGTACTCCTTCTGCAAGGCCAGAAATCTGGTATCCTGGTCAGCCTTTTCCTGTTGCAGTATATCCATGTCCTCTTTTATTTTAATGATATACTGCCTACTATCATTTTCTGACTCCTGGCTCCTCTGCAGCCCCTGTCAGAACAGTCCAGATCAGATTGGGCCTTCTGTAATGCCAGCAGTTGCCTACTCGCCAAATCTTGGCCTTCAGCACATTTGTCCTGCATGGCTCCCATATGTAAATATAAATATGCCGCTACCCTGGCAATCTTGTTGTGCTCATCCTTGGCCTTAGAGGATATATATAGTTCACTCAGGGCCACATGTAAGGGACCCTGATCTCTATATATATCTGACCCTGTTTCAGTGACCTGTTGCGTGATTGCCTGCAACCACGCATCCTGGCCCTGTTCGGTCCATTCACCTCTCCCAAATAGCTTATGTAAGAGGTGCTCTCTGGCTATTTTCATGTCCACGAGTGTCGTCATTCTAGAGATTGGTCTCTGTCCTGACTTACAGAAGTTTGTATTTTATTTTTGCAAAACAGACCTTTTTCTTAGAGCGTTCCTTTGAGGAGTGCTTTACAGCGTAACACAGCGTGTGATCCGACCGGATATGTGTATCTGGTCAGCTGGCACGCTGTATTAATCTGCACAAGTGATAGATCTAATCCAAACGTCCGGCACGAGCCCCCAATTTGTAAGAGGATTCAATTCAACACTACAGCTAAGTCAATGCCTAGTCTGGGATACTGAATGGAAACCCTTATTGATATATCTTTATGTCCAGTTCATGCGTTCTGGATGACTACCCCTATATAACACCCCTCTCTTAGAATCCCCCTGACCCCACTGAGCCAAGAAGTAGGTTTGTTTTGCAAATTTAAAAGATTTATTTGAAAAAAAATTAAACAATGTATAGATATATCACGCTTTATAATAAATTAATAATTGAATATCACACTTAATCTGATCAGTAATCAATAATGGATAGTCTGGCACTAGCACACTTCTTTATAATCAATGATGAGTGGTTATAGGATGGTTAAGATAGCAACAATACTTTTATGGTTTCAAATGGATGCAATGTGGAATGAATGCAGCACAGAAAATAACTTGATATAATTTCAACAAAGCAATGTAATCACTTTTCTCTGGCAATCCCCTCCCCCCCTTTATGCAATGCAAGGAAATGGAAGGAAAGCAGACAGTTCTCAGAAATGCAATCAAATGTAATTCAGTTCACCCCAGCAGCTTAGACTACAGAAGTTTACACACAGGCCCAAATGCTTTTATATGTGCTGGCAATTAAGTGAAAAATATGCTAAAATGCTTTTAATTCCCTCTAGGAGGTTCAGGGTGGGTGGTATCAAGTTAATATTAGTCCAGGCTCACCCTAGCAATGATTCAGGAATGATTGGCAGGTTAAACAAATTTTTTCTTTAACGGAAGGCAAGCAGCAGCAGATTTTTACACGTGGAGAAACTTGCAATCGCGGCAAAATTTGCGAATGCGCCGGGCGCGATTACAGAGGAACTACAAGGACTATCACTATCGTTTTGGGGTCCTAGGACAGCCTAGGATCTCAGCTTCCAGATGAAAGTTACTGCACGTCTCTAGCACAAACGGTCACGGAGATATGAGCGATTAAATAAAGGTCGTTTTTCAGATTTGAAAATTTAAAGTTCAAAAAGACAAGTGCAGCTTGCAACTAGAAAATGACAGGTGACAGCTTTACAAATGACAGGTGACAGTTAGGAGGCACATCTACTTAGATTAAAATAGCTTGAATTATATTATTTTAACTAAGAGATTGGTTCTGCACAGTTCTACTAGGTACTCACAATATATTTTAAAATTAGGCCTCGCCACGGATCTGGTCAGGTTTTGGACTGGACTCCGGTTCAGCTCTCTGGTTCTGCTAACGGGTCAGCTCTACTCTGCTGGTCTGGTCTGGGTCTCTGAAGGTGGATAGATTGAAGTCTCTATGTTAGCTCTCTGGAGGTTGATGGAGGTAAAGTATGGATTTTCCCGGCAGAGCTTCCAGCTGCAAATGGATTTGAAGGTCCCTATCTGTCCTGTCTGTCTGCTTTTATCTGTTTTTAAAATGGGTGTGTGTGCAGCATCACTAGACCCTACCCCTCTACACTTGCCATTGGCCCAATTCTCCCCTCTCCCATGATTGGGGAAGGAACTGTGAGTCAGAGTGATGCTGTAGGTTTTATGGGTCAGAGGATCCTCCCCTGTCAAATTGCACACAATCTATATTTGATAAAAAAAAACATATTTGCACAGGTACACATTTGTTTAAAATTACATGCACCCTTCACATATCACAGGAGGTATCCCCTGTTCAAACTCTGCTCTTCCTGGGGGCTTGCATTCAGAAATGGCACATATTTCACTTTTTAACTGATTTTGCAATGTCGGACATTAACCCAAATTTACACACATGTGCGCAAGGAGTATGGACATTACTTGATGAAGTGTCAGATTTTTAACATGCATACATTTTGAGTAATATCCTCTTTTCCGCTAAAACACCCCTGAACATACCACCGGGTCCTAACACGTCTTCAAATGTGCACCGAAAAATCACAAGAATTATGGCATCCTTTAAATAATTTTCACAAGCCCGTACTATGAGTTATTCATCTTTTTAGAGCTATGTTCTGGCCCCAAAGGGGTGTGGTTTCCCCCCAGCACAAGGTTGAATTTCTGGTTTTTCCAGTTCTGCCAAGCCAGCTTGCTCTCACAGGCAGTGCTCCTCCCCTGTCCTTCCAGGAGGAAGCTCCATTTACGACATCTACAATAAACCATCTGCCTGGGTGAAGGGGGTTGCATTGTTCAGAGCTCCTGTATTCTGTGGGGGCTCCCCTTAATTCAATTATCAGAGAGATGGCATATCCTTAGTGTGGCCAGCAAAAGGCAGATAGGCCTGGGAACACAGCTGTGACTCAAGTTTCACTCCTGATGGGGGTAGCTGGTGGGCAGAATTCAGCTCCTTAAGCCAGGTTTCAGATAAAATGGCACTTTTTGTTCCCCAGTTTAAGTCAAGACAATGTTTTACATATGCAGCTAGAATGCTGATTCTAAGTTCAAAACTATGACATTTAAACAATTGCAACCTATGTGACACTCAGAAATAGGTCACATTTAGATTTTTAGTGTCCAAAATTTACTTAAACTGCTGAAATCCACAGCTAAGCCAGTCTTGTTATAAACCTTCAAGTCACTTCAGAATATAACTTTACATTGGATCCACCTCTCAGTAAGTCTTTCTTTGGCTTGCCTTGGGTTCATTTATTCAGTTTTACACAAAATCTGGTGGTTTTAAAACGCCGGCTTTTTGATAGTGGTGAGTACTGGTACTGCACCCCTTTTTGGGATTTAAGAAAATGAATTCCCAACAGTTATGGGTTTGCTTTTGGCAATCAGCATTGCCATTCCCAATGGTTTCAGACTACTGTGTGGGTAGTCCAATGGTGGTTTTAGGCAGTGTCCTTCTGTGCCCATAACATCGGCAAAAATGAGTGGCAGCCTATTCTTCATGCATTTCCCTGTGCATTTTCTGGGAAGCTCTGTCCATCATGATGTTTTCCATGTCAGTACTGCACAGTTTTGAGGTAGGGCTTGGATGCGTGGATAAAAACATCCCACATAATGCAAGCAGGAACTGTCATTCGTCATGCAATGAAGGACCACAACCCTCCAGAAATCCAGGATAGTACATCGCTGCACTCCAAGACAGCACACAGTGCCATGATGCATTTCCAGTGAAGAGCGCTTTGCACAACACAAGTTGCATTTCCAGTGAAGAGCGCTTTGCACAACACAAGTAACAGTGACAGAAGCCTGCTGCCAAGGACAGAGAAATGGAGCAAGTGGATCTTGCTGACTAAGGGGAACATAACTGCCGCTCCTGCTCCTGACGTCAGCAGACTTGTGTAGTACATTCACGGGAGTTTCGCGTTGGCGTATCTTCCAGCACTAGCCATGGCAGCGAGTCACGAATGAGAAGTTCCTGGTGAGGTTAGGATCGTGCTACAACTCTCCCACAGAAAGGGGGACACAGACACACAATAATAATACCAGCGAGAGGGTGAGAAAGAGAGAGCGAAGAAAGATAGAGGGGGGAAAAGGGGAGAGAGAACCAGACAAAACAAATGTCACACAGAAAGAGGGATAGTGATACACAGCAATGCAAGCAGAGAGAGAGAGAGAGAGAGGGCGAGGCAGAGAGCACAAGAGAGAGGGAAAGATCAAGAGAGAGAGAGCAGGAGAGAGTGGTACAAAGGATGGAGAGAAAGAGCGGAGAGAGCAGGAGAGAGAGGCACATAGTAAGAGAGACAGACATGGGGTGAGGTAAACTAGAGAGCGGGTAACACCAAATGATCAGCTGTATTCAGCTATTACAATGTAAATGCATATCAAATAACTTCTAAAGCCCCGACTCAGTGGGACTAATCGTACTATTGCGTAACCCCGTGTTGAGGGTTGAAGGGAAGAACTGGTCACATTGGTGAACCATTAGTCCCAGTGTTTTCATGCAGAACCCGCACACTTCCCCGGATACCTGATGCTGCCTTTAATAGCTCTTACCCTTCTTCATCCAAGTGCCTGGAGCTGGGCCTGGGGGAGTGGCTGCTCTGTGCAAATCCACGGGTACACAATTGCCTTCTTGGCAATAATAGAACATGATGAGCCCACATTATTTAACCCTTAAATAAATGATCTAAAAATGATCTCTTCCTTTCTATGCAGTAATGGAAACTCACATTTGGAAACATAACATTTGCAGAGTTTTTGAAGCAGATTTCCGCTGCGTGCCAGGTGTAGCAGAGGAAACTAGTAGCATACGTAGTCTATGTCAGACTCAGAGTATACATGGTCTCCAGCTTTACGTCATGCACAGTCGTACTATGACTACGTTGGGAATCCATCAAGGAAAGAAAAGGTTCTCAGCTACGGAACAAAAGCCCTGCCCTGCTGCTGCCCACTCCAGCCATCCTGCCCTGCTGCCCACTCCAGGCGCCATACCATGCTGCCCCCTCAAGCAGTCCTACCCTGTTGCTGCCAAGTTCAGCCCCAGGTGTACCCCATCTTGGGATCACAAACGCTCCTACCATGCAATCAGGGGCAGCTTAAGAGTGTGATTGAAAATAACATATTCGCTGAGCGGAGACAAAATGTCAGATGCACGCGCTGCTAGCAGCATCGGCAGCCTCTTACAACGTGTCTGCAGAGAATCTTTGATCAGCTCTTTAGTGGCTGTAATGTATAATGCAGCGTAGCCAACCAGCCATCAGCAGAGAGGACGGAGGGTCTCCATTTCCATACCGTAACCTGCGTGTGCTCTTAAATTCAACAGGTTGGATAGGGAATTCATCATTATTTCACCTCAGGAGAAGGCTGTGGAGTGCATGCATTTTTTTCAGTACTGTGACATTTTCAAATGTGCATTTATTATGCGGTTAACATAGGGTGCACAACAAAGAGATAGATATAGAAGCATACAGGAGCATGTTTACTTTAGCTATTTTAAACAATATATCATTTTAAATGGAAGATGCATGATATATTTACCATTCAAAGATGGCTGGCTTGTTTTCAGAGAGCTCCCTTAGAGATGGTTGCCTCCATGGAAGAGCTAACACAAAATCAAAGAGTTCCGAGATGGGCTGGAATGGGTGGGATTAAAAATGTGTATCCCCTCTCAAATATCACCTCCATTGGAAAAGCATTGCAGACCCTCATTCAAAGCCCATCTTTGAAGCTGTTATGTTAATGACAATAGTTTTGGCTTTAAAGGTAGCACTTTCAGCGCCACCTAATAGCCCAAACTAAAAGGGAGAACAGCATATTAGTGCCATAACCTCCAGGTGCATTGCAAAATTCAAGGGTTATTTTAAAGTAAGATGTAAAAATTGGTGTATGCACCTTAAATTCTTTGGGAGTAATTCAGACTCACATCAATTTTTGAATACAAATGAAAGGGCCATTAATGGACTGTGAATCTCGGCAAGCTCGACATGCTGAAACCACAAGCAGCATGCATGTCACAAACCATATGAATCAACTGGTAATACCAAACAACATTGTGTGCCTTCTAATTCCAAATCGTACCGGATTTTGACAATTTACTGCAGCAGTTCTATGATACACCTACAGTGAAAATGAATGTAGTATGTGGGTGTATGTATGTATGAGCTGCCTCTCAGATGCGCACAAGTGTGGCAAGCATTTCACTTACCCGCTGTGCTAGGCAGACGCGCTAGTATCAATATTTTTCAGGGTCACATTCCTATTAAGAATTGGTTCAAGCAACAACTGTGAGCATTTAGATGAACTACAGTGGTCTCCAACAACTAGACCTTGCATGGCTGTACGACATGTGTGTTAGTGTACGCCATCTTGTCGAATGATACACCTGCCATGTCTGTTATTTCATTTTAGGTTGTTAGCAAGGGCCATGTTGGAGAACCATTAATATCTATATTTATGATATTAATAAAAATAGTCACAGTCTAAAGGTATTCGTCCTAGAAGTGTCGTACAATGTAAATCTTCTTTCAAGCCAGTTAGATGTGTCTTAAGCCACTAGGTCCATGGGTGTCTCAGTCTGTAAAGTCTATTTACTATCAAGTAATTATGGCTGTCCTGTTTCAGCATATCCAGAGCACACCATTGCGGGTCGCATTCAGAGTGGTTGTTTTCAACAGTGTTGCACTGACGGAGATGAAAGTGTCCTATTGCAGATTTTTGATCTGTGTTCTGTTATTCTTGTAGACACTTTCCGTGCTGTCATGCTGATATATGTTTTCATACTTTGACAATGGATAATGTGTATGACATTTCTACTGCTGCATTTAGTGACCTTTCTTAACTTCCACTGAAAATCGTTATGTACAAACATTGTACTTAGCGTGGAACGCCGTATGGAACAGTTGCCACATGGAAAACGTCCCACAAACGGGGATCCCTCTATGTTCCACCATTCAGTGATGGTACTATCTGCTGAAGTGGTGTTGTCAGGATGTATTCTAGAATGGACTAATCTATCCCTGATATTACTTCCTCATTATAGGGGCAAAAGGGTAGTGCTAGTCAGACATCCCGTGCATTCAATTAAATTCCATTGTTTCTTGACACGTTTCTTTATCTTATCAGTGTGTCTCGTGAATGCAGTGGCACAAACAATCCTATTTCTTCCAGTGCCCGTTTATTTCGGTTTCAACAGGTGTTCCCTGTTGGTACACAAAGCTCTTTTGGCAGGCTGCTTCAATAGATTCCGCGGGTAACCTCTTTCTATGTATCTACTAATGAGTGCATTGGCGTGTGCCTGATAATCTTCTTTACAGGAGCAGTTTCGCCTGATAGGCAAAAACCTTCCCTATTGGAGACTGTAAAATAATTATTTAGGGTGTTCTTTAGAGTATAGCAGGATCGAGTTGCAATCCATTTCCTTGTGGAAAAGTGTAGTGTGTAAGTACCCTTCTCTATGACAAATCAATACATCTAGGAAAAAAGGTGTATTTTTTATTAGAAATGCAGGTAAAGACTAGGGGCCCGATTCATGGAATTATTTGCACGTAAAATTGGGAACACAAACTGCATGCTAAATACCGCTCGTTGATTCATGGAACCATCTGCGCGGGAATGTTGCCGGGACCTGTGCCAAGTTTGCGCATGCTCGGCACAGCTCTGCAAGCGGCCAAGTTCCTTTTGAGAGACTCCATGCAGGGGGTGGGTGTGATCTGCGTAGGGTCGCAATAGGCGGCGGAACACCCAAAATGTGGAAGAACGAGCCAGAAAGTGGGTGTTACGAGGGACGAACCGCAGGCAGTCCATAGCATGTCCACAAATGCGCATGCCAAAGCGTATTCATGGATGCAGCCGAGCAACCTCTCCCCTGCGAAATGCCCACGCAGTGCCCTCAAAATCTCTGCCATCCGGTAGCAGGCGTAGAGACTTGTGGAGAGGAATTGCAACGCTGGAGGTGGGTTTGCATGTTGGATTTAGGGGTGGGTGCACACAGACGTGGTTCTGATCAAACCTAGGGGTGCACGTACGCAGCGTTGCGGGGCGAAGGGACTGTTTACAGGGTATCGCACGCAGTTTGATCAGAAAAATTAATGTTTTCCGGGACACTGTACGCATGTCCTTGGGGTGCTGGTTAGTGTTACGGGGGACACATCGCAGTGGTCCCGAGGTGAAGGCTTGGTTGGCGGGGACCGCACGCACTGTTCACAGGAATGCGTGTGTTTGTGCCCTGGGAGCCACCAAGTGTAAGTGAATGTGGCTGTTTTGGCTTTGCGTGGGGGTGTGTCGGTGGTCTTCCAGCCACGACTGGCGAATACGGTTACTTTGCGCATTTAATTCTATGAATACGCAGGGCATGCATTTTTATATTCTGCTTGCAGGCTTGCGCAGTGTCAGTCTCGGCATGCAGGAATTGCAGGAGAAATGTAGACTTTTCCATGAATCGGGCCCTTGGTTGGAATTTCAATCGTTGAGCCAATTCATTAAGGACTCCAATTGTTCAAAGCTACCATTCCAGATTATGACTATATTGTCAATATATCTTTTCCCACATCTAATGCGACCCTGAGAGTGGTTGTTGGAAAAGATATATTGAACTTTGAAGCCTATCATATCAATATTGGCGAGGCTGCGGGCAAACACTGGACCCATAGCCGTACCCTTCTTCTGGAGGAATGTTTATTTGCCATTTCTTTACCAAAGATAAAATAATATTTACACAAGGCAATCTGTAGAATTCCACTATATATTCTGTTGGAACCATGTGTGGATTAGGGGTCTTTCAATCTTTTAAAAATGATATCCACTGCCTCTGATTAAGGAATGTTAATGTACAGAGCTGCAATATTGTAAGTAACCAGGATGTGTATCAGGTTTACACCAATGGGCAAATCTTTAGAATTGTTGAAGTCACTTTTCATTCACATGCTGTTTTTGTGTGTCTGTAACATATGTGGTTCTATGTGTTTGTCATTTCTTTTTTGCATTGTGAGCTTTGTCCACTGGGGTGATTTGGGAGATTGGTCTTGAGGTCATTCACACATACTCATACAAAACTTGAGTAAGGAATAGTGATAATATGTGTGTTTTAAACTTGAAGTGTTTTTATTGTGTGCTTCTGAAATCATCAACCTGTCAGTCCTCCCTGGGTGGTTGCTTAAGGAAGTTTGTCTGCTTGGCAAAGCAAATTGTAATATGTCAAATGAGCGATGAAAAGGTGTCTACGTGAAAATGAATACCAAATTGAGCAAACTATCAACTTCAGGGGTGAGGTTGCTGTTTGAGAACCCTTTGACATTGAAATGGCAGAGTTTATGGGTGCATACACTTCCCTAGACAGACATGAGTCATCTATTACAAATTTGTTTGCAGCTAAGGATTTTAGTGAGGCCTGAAGTGAATGGTGCTACTGCTCTGGCTGGTTTTATAGGATAGAAAGCCCCAAGTAGGTAGAGAAGATTCACACTATTGTCAAGAGCAACAGCAGAGAGAGCCTTTCTTCTTCTCTAGAGGAGGAGGGGGCCATGGACACTCGTTGAGTAAACAACCCTCTATGTCCTTGTGAGCATGCTGAGTCCATCTGTGGGAGGGAGGACATGCATATTTGGCACAACTTAGAAACGTTGTCAGGGCACTTGTGGTGTTATGGGCCATGAAAAGATGCAGGACATTTTTGGGATGTCCTTTCAGGTGAAACTCTTCATCCCATCAACTTGTTTTACTGAGAGAAAAATCATGATGGGCAGAGTAGCAGAGAGTCTGTCTGGAAAGAGTATAATCCTACCCACAACTCAGCAGCCCTGAAAATGTGAGATAGGTGATCGGAATCAGACAATCAATGATTGGGTATTCCACTGGCATTTTCACAATGAAAGGTGTCCACTTGCTGAGAGGTATTCTCTTCAGAGAGACAGGCGGGAGAAGCCTACATCTTCAATGGGCCAGTAAATCTTGGACATTCACGATCGTGATCTTTGGATTTTCATCAGCACTGTCGTGCTTATGAAGCTCATGAAACTAATAGCAGCTACATCTAGAGCATCTGGGGTGCTCATTGTCATATACCTGGATGCAATGATATGGATGTCTCAGGACACAAATTATCTGCAAGTGGTGACCAAACCGATTTAGGATTTAGGTTTCCTGATCATGTGAAATCAATCAGATCTTCCAAGCCATCTGCATCGTTGGGCTTTTTCAGCAGACGCAGGTTGTGCTTTACTGAAACATTTACTTGCCAAGGATCACTCAATCAGGAGAAAAGTGTTCTTTGCCTTCTTGAATGGTCTAGCCTCACAAAGAGAACTGGTGAGGGCAGTAGGAAGTTTATCATACTCCTTACATGCCATTTTCCCCAGACACATTAATTATTGAGTCCTTCAGAGACTCAAGAACCACCACCTTTTCTACGAGGTCTCAAGCGCTTAGATAGTTTCTTTTTGTAGAGCTACAAAGTGCAGCTCTAG
This sequence comes from Ambystoma mexicanum, assembly GCF_040938575.1. NCBI lineage: Eukaryota > Metazoa > Chordata > Amphibia > Caudata > Ambystomatidae > Ambystoma > Ambystoma mexicanum. The sequence goes on along the minus strand of NC_090940.1, from coordinate 239,509,251 downwards.
AGTACCCTTGCACCTAGCATTTCCAAGGCAGACAAAGCTTTGCATAGTTTGGTATCTTAAGGCCCATGAATAGGCTTCAAAATCCTAGAACAGTCATGTAAAAATAAGTTGTTGATTTTCCTGAGGAAACCACATGGTCTGATCTGATTGCTCGCTCATTTGGCTTGCTGCAGATTTTGAATAAGAATGTAGATTTTCCATATGTATTATATTTATTTATTTTTTATCATAACAACTTTATTTGCAAATGAATTCCATAAAAATCATACATCGTGTCCGAGTAGAACAAGTGCAACGGAAAATGGTTAAAACAACATACAATAAGAAAAATGCAGAAATTCTCGTAAATCCTTTTTGATAAATTATTGCACTATCCTCAGTAGAGAATCGCTCTTATTCCATGCACTCGTTATAGAGGTGGTGACTGTATAAATAGCATCACTATATTGAACACTTTTAGAAAGAATTGTGTCATGCCACGAATTTGCAGACAAACTTTTAATTTACTTCCTCTGGCAGTGTTATGTTGTGGGTAGGTAAAGAGGAAACGCTGAAGGATTTTCCTCTCAAGGGGACAAAAGGGACATATAGGTGACAGTTTTCGATCCCACTTAGCTTTAACTGTAGCCAGAGGTAGATTTCCAAGCTGCATCTTTAGTAGTAATGTGCATTTCAAAGGATCATCTAAGAGAGATAGATATTCTTCCATCATAAATTTATCTTTGCACATTAGATATTTGTATGCCATAGACAGATAAAGGCACTTCGTGACATATTCAACCAAATACCAAACAGTGGCTTGACATGGCACATTGATAAGCTTGGGACCGGTCCAGAGATCATCCATATCATCCATATCCAACCAATAAGCAAATTCCTTTATATGTCAAAACCATCTGAGAGAGGGCACATTATTATAAGACAGTACATCTCTCAGCGCATCACGACAATTCTGGTGGCACTCTCCTGACCAAATACGTAATCATAATAAGATCGACTTGAGAGTGATCAAGTCTGATATACAAAGGAGCCCCAATTCCATATAAAATTGAATGTTAGGGGTACTACTCGGGAGAAGCAAAAGCTTTTTCAGAGGTTTTTTCTTCTTTTATTGTCAGGGCATTCACTTTGATGAACCCCAGATTTCTGCACTATAGAGAGCCCCAGCCAGGGCTTGGACTATGTAGATTTCCACAGCTGGAGGCACACGGTACACTTTGCTCCAAGATGCCATTACATTTTCTGAACATCATGAGGTCAACCATTGCCACATGATTGCCCCACTTCCCATGATTGGAGATTTTAACAGTAATTAAGGTAGTTAAAATTACTGCCTTCTTCATGTGTGCCCCATTAACATCAGTTACCACGTGACACCAACGCCCCTGGGATCTACAAGACGTCATGTACTTCATTTTCGTGACATTCACCCCCAAACCCTTTAGATGGCAACATTTAACAAATTGGGCGACCTGTTTCGTAAGTCTGTTTGGCGGGTGTGAGAGGAGGACAATATCATCGGCAAAGAAAAAGACTCTGATTTCCTCTCCTGCCAACATGGGGGCATCCAAAGTCCCCATTGGGAAATCATCTAGCAACCCATCAAAAAATACATTAAAAAGGAGGGGGTGAGCATGCAACCTTGCTTAACACCCTTAATTAATTTAAGAGTATCAGTTGTCTAGCCCCCAAGCCCCATCTTACTCTGGCTGAGGAGTCAGCGTAGATGTCCATAATTGATTTTAACAAATCTAATGGAACCCCCTTATTATATAAGGCCTCCCATAAGGTGAGCCTTGGAATGCTATCAAAGGAATCCTTTAAATCAATAAATAAAAGACGAAGGCTGCTCTTATTTAAGTTAATAAATAAGACTTGCATTTATTATTATTTATCTTGATTATGTTAAAGACACAGAAGCAAACATTAGCTCTCCCATCAAAGCATGAATGATTTGATCAATTTATTAATCAGCCATGTTGTATTTATCTTTTCAGCTGTGCTGCATTGTGGTTTATTGTCTATTGAACCTCAACAGTTTGGCTCTATGGTATATTGTATTGCATCAATACCATCAAAGTGGTTATCTATGACAAAGCCCAATTTGAAGCCTCACGGGTGCCCTGCACACATGTCCTAGTGATTGGTGTTGATATGGGCTATCGAAATATAAAAGAAAGGAGAGGAGTAGCCATTACAATTTTTGAGAGAGCAGCATTTTTGTGTCAGAGACTGATAACAATTTTTGAGAGCAGAGCTTTTTTGTAAGGAGCCATTTTAACTTTTCTCTGAATGAGAGCCATTATCATTTTCCAACGAGCATATTGTGAGAAACCTGAAGGTATTCTCCCAAGTAGACCTTGAGATTCCCTTATTCAGGTGGCCAGGGAAGGGCTGGCGCTCGAGGATCCCAACCCTGGGTATGGACGAGCGAGGGAGGATCACCTGGGTAGGGGAGCCCAGGGTTGTGCTCAGGGAAATATCCGAGGTGAGATGCAGTTTTATACCGGGGAAGAAGGTGAGGAGGACAAGATTCCTGGGTCCTTTGTAGGTTATACCACATCTGTCTCTCTTCCTCCCAATGAAGATATCTTGCCCAGATCTGTGGCCCCTCCATGTATAACAAATCCCCTAGGAACCCAAACCTTGTTGCACTTAGAAACTATCTCTCCCAGAATCCCTATTTCTCTGTGTCCTACCCGAATACTCCCGGTCGTTCTCCTCCACATCCCTCTGATTACTATCTCCCGAACTCCCAATCTGTTTTGACAAAACACCACTGTCCCCCCTATTCATTTTACAGTCCTACCAAACTCATCCTTCCGAGTTCACCTACCACCCTAGGACGAAGAATATAATTCCACATGACACCTTTTCCCTATCCACCCCCTTTCCGACACAAACACTTTCTCACACCATAGAAAACAAAAGACTAACACTAGAGCTGTTTAGCTGAGATGTCCCGACACAAAGGTCAGGCAAAGTCAGGCAATTGACCACAACCACAGACACCTGACGGCCCTTTCCTTTCCCTACAGGGATAAAAGGTGTAGCTCGAGAGCACACTAAGAGCAAAGAAAATCACACAACAAGAAAGCTATCTCAGGGTGGCAGTTCAAGAGGTGTAGAAAAATGGCGAGAACCAAAGGGACGACAAGGAGAGAAACAACCTTGCCCTTTTCTAGCCAGATTCACAAAGCCTCAGAAAAAGGAATCAGAAGAACGCAAACAATAGCCACCGTGTGTTGCAGCAGATGTCAACACTATACAGACACCTCCTACACCGATAATCAGGAAGGGTAGAGGCGCTTGCTGCCGTGGTACCGTCCTTGATTCCAGAGACAAGAAAAGCCAAGCGGTTCATCACAGCCAGTGAGTCGAAGGGAGGACTTATAAGAAACCAAACTGTGTTGAACGAAATTTGCAAATGGCAAATTAAGCAGAAAACCAGCTGCAGAGGAGTTTGGCAGGACGTGGATGCTCACTCGATAGACTCTGGTTGATTCCCCTGTTGTTGAAAATACCAGTACCAGAAGGTCCTCGGAGAGACACAAGGAAAAGGTCAACATGGTCATACAGGGGTCTAGTAAAACCCCCTGTACAGTAGAAACTCTTTGACCAGCACATCATTGAAAAGCTAAGGGAGATGAATCCTGAATAGTGAGAAAGGAGAAGGAACTGTGTGGTTGCAACAGTGAACCCGATGGAGGAAGGCCGACAGAATGGAGCAAAGCATAATGCCCCAATGAACATTGTGTTGCCAAGAGTGAACCCGACGGAGGGATGGACACAGTATATTGTTTCAAAGACATTAAGACTTGTGAAAGTGAAAGGAGAAACCTTTTGGAATAAAAGCTGTAGTGAACCCGACAGAGGGAGGCTAACATTGTGAAGGGTCTGAGCCCGGAAGAGTGGGATCCAAGGGTAAAAAGCCATCAACAAACGACTTGTGAATACCATAGGAGCAATCTTTTGACCACCACATTCGAGAAGGGCCTGATCCCGGAAGAGGGGGATCCATGGGTGTAAAGCTACCACCCAATGACTCATGAATGCAGCACGTGAAATGTTGTGAATGAAAGCCATAGTGAACCTGATGGAGGGAGGCTGGCATTCGAGAGACGTCTGAGCCTGGGAGAGGTACACAGAGGTGAAAACCAGCCACCAACGTAGTGAAATAGATAAACTCTTGTGAATAAGAGCAGCAGTGAGCCTGACAGAGTTAGGCTGCTATTCGAGAGGGATCTGAGCCCAGAAGACGGGGATCCAGGGGTGAAAAACCATCATCCAACATACAGATGGAAAGGAACTTTTTGTTTAGTTATTTTGAACCCATCAGCTCCTCGGAGGAAAAATACTTTTTTGTTGAAAAGAGACTTAACAACCGAAGATCCTGATACCTGAGAACGGAACTGTTGTTTCATGCTGGGAAAGCTCGAGAGTGTGCTACACTCAGGAGTTCTGCCTTTTCCCATACTCAAAACGTGGGGAAGGGACCCCTGGCTATAACATCCTGACTCATCATTTGTGAACACTTCTTTCTTTCTTGTGAACATTATCCCACACTCTTTTTGTATTTAGTTGTAAGGATCGGCAATATTTTCTTTTGGTATAGGACCTTTTATTTGGCAAGACACCACTAGGACTTCCTTATTATTCTTTGATGACCTTGCTCCCATCGTAGATTTTGGTTTATAATAGGTGTTTTTCCAACCTACCTATACAGTTTAATAAACACGGTTGAACTGTGATCACTTGTGTCTGTCTTTAATGTTGCCAGCATGAGTTCCTTCCAATATGTTCTGTGAAGGAGAGCCAGAACAAATTGTGAGAGGGAGACTGTGGCTTTTCTGTGCATCTGTAATGGAGAGCTAAGCCAGAACTATTTAACAATTCCAAAGGGAGACACCTTTCTGCTGGAGAGCACTGTATAAAACGAGTGTTTTATACAGTGCTCTGGGCCCACAAAATCATCATCTGCTGGCAAGCAGAAGTTCAGAAAATGTTCTAGAAAATAGAAAGATGTGCAAGAAAGTTGATAAATGGCTGCCAAAAAACAGAGTGATTTACGAGCGCTTGTGAAAATGTGTGTAGAAGGCGCTGCCACTGGAAGTGTAGTAGATGACCATTGCATTTCGTCAACAATAGAAGCATCTGCAAATGAAAGGTCTGTGTCTAATAGTAGTGAAAGAAAGTTTGCAAGTGAGGAAGGAGGCCCACCTACTTTTAAATCGCAAATTAAACATGTGTCAATGTCTGAGGCTATAGCAGTAACAACAGGAGACAATTACTCTGATCAGCTCTGAAATGAGCAACAGCCAGCCTTAGTGACAACATAGTGGGGTAGGACTCAGATAGTAACTCTGCAGATGCTGAACCTGTGTAAATTTTGGAAGAAAGTGAAACCCAACATGTTGATAGACAATAGAGTGAAAATATATGGTAAATATTTCCATATTTTGAATCTTGGAAAGCTGCAAAGGAAATCACCAATAGCCTGACGAAAACACAGGAAAAATACAAAGTGTCTGCCCATACCCAGAACAGACCTCATCTAGAACATAGGGCACCTTGTTCAAGCACTAAGCCCTCAACATTCATTGTTTGACAACACTTTCAAATCAAGCCCAACAATATAAATGCAGGCATCTGTATTATATGTGTCTGGAAAGAGAGCAGTGGAAAACTGGGAGGGTGATTCAGTGCAACGTTGTTTAAACGTGATCTTGAAAAATGTCCTTCAATGGCTCTTTCCAACCATCGAACCAACAAGACAGAGTGTTGTGGCCAGATGACAGTTGTGGTTGAACATGAGAGTTCTTATATCTTCAGAATGCAGTAGAATATCACTTCACCAGTAAACTGTAAGGGGCATGTTAGAAGGGAGAACCTGTCAGAAAAAAAACACAAAGTAACTCTGGAAATCAACCAGTTGATTGGAGAGTTTATAGCTAAAGGCATGCAGCCTTAGAGGGTTGTTACAAATATTTCTTTCATGTCCTTATTCATTTCTTTTCCCCATGCCACAGCATGCCAACCCATTATGTTTGTTTTTCAATTGTCCACAACCTGTTAAAAATAGTATATTCTGCCCTGTGGGTCAGTGAAAGTCATATTGTGAATTTAACAACTGATATGTGGACCAGCTCCCAAAAAGTAGATTACATATGCATCAGTGTACATCAGATGTTGTTTCAGGCTATAGACAAATCTTTCTAGTCTTGTAAGGCCTTACCTCTATAATGCTACACTACCAGTAACCCAGGAGGCAGTGATATTCAGACAACGACTGCTCTCTATATCCATTTGTTTGGAAAAAAAAGCACACTGCAAATAATATTTTAAAAGAGCAGCAAGATGTTATGTGCTTGTTGCAGCGCTGCTCAATCTTCATGTCAATGTTGTTTCTCATGATAATGGTGAAACTGGGAAGATTACACCTTATATTCTGGTCCATGACCTTTTGAAGGAGAACTGAAGCATTGTTACCTGGAGAGGAAAAGCAATGAAAATATGTGGCCATTTACGTCATTCTGTTAAGGCATGGGTAGCATGAGCAAGGATTCAGTCAAAACAAAGTTTGCCATTTCAACAACTTGTGTGCAATGTGCCCACAGGGTGGAACTCCACTTTGTATATGTTTCAAAGTATGTTAGAGCAAAAAAGGCAGTGCAGGAGTACACATTCCAACATGTAGTGGCAGATCGTGTTATGCTTAATTCATCACAGTGGTTGATGTGAGAGCACCTAACACCCCGTGTGAGACATTTTGAAGACGCCACTTGCTACATCTGCAGGGAACATGCCACGCTAAGTCAAGTGATACCACTCATACATTTTTTAAAGCAACAAATTGAGAGAGAGTAGTGCCTTTCAAAAACAAAGGAGATGTTTCTGGAATACCTATGTATCATTGAATTCTTCAGCTGCTTCAACATTTCAAATTGTGTAACATACATGTGGTCACAGAGAACTAAGCTTGCAGCCCTATTTGACCCTCGGTTTATAATGGCACAACTGCAAAGTGTCTGGAAGTTTTATCTTACAAAAACATGCTTGTTTCTAAAGTATTAGAAGACTTAAATGTTTGCCACAGTATTGTGACCAGTCACACGTAGCCAACTCACCATTTCCACCAAGCTTCACCCACCAAACAACAGATGCAAAAAATCAGTACCTGTTAAGACAATAAGCTGTGTATGACCGCACACGTTGACAAACACTGTGGTTGTGTCAAGGAAGTGCTCTGATCAGTAGACTGTTGATATCTATCTCAGGAAAGGTATCACACCATTTGATACTGATTTATGCAAGTACTATAGAGAAAAGAGGCAGATGTGGCCTGTGCTTTCTCGATTAGCTTGTGTGATGGCGAGTTGCCATCTAACCAGTGCCTACCACAGGCAGATGTTTAGTACAGCTAGAAATATTGTCTGAAACTTGCTTGACTCAGTGTTAAACATGTTCAGCCTATTACCTTCATGAAAGGCAATCTACAGTATAACCCCCAGCCTTTACTGGAAATAGAAATGTGTGATAGACTCAGACAACCTGGGTACATATGTGCACAGACTGCCTACATTCGAGGATGATGCTCATTGTTACCAATTGCAATGGCAACCAAGATGCAGCATCTGATAATGAGAAAGATTGAGAGAGGTCTACTAAAGACATTGTAAATTATGATCATATTATTGAATCTGATATGCAGATCTAGGCTTGTAGTAAAATGGTCTCAAATTGATCACAGAAGAGGTCTTCTAGAGCAAGGACACATTTTCAGATCAGAGATTCTATGTGAGGGAGAGTGAATACAAGCTTTGACTGAGCAGCATTTCTGTGAAGGAAAACCATGGACATTTTTCAGATAGTAACCTTTCTTCAAGAGCTAGCAAGAACAATATTTGAGATGTCAGCTATTCTGTGAGGGAGACCCATTACAATGTCCAAGAGAGCAGCTATTCATTTTTTCATTTGGTGGATTGTTTGAGAGAGAGATTCCTTTTTCAGAAAGCAGCATGCTCTTTGAGGCAACATTTTAATATACAAGTGTGATTCAACTAATGCCACTCAATGGAATTTCAGCTCATACAGAAAATCTGCATAGACACTAGTGTTCCTCACTCAATCCTGTCATTGATACATTCATAGCACACTGAATAACTCAATTATCTTCACTTAGAGCCCTTATTTTTGAACAAAAAGAGACTATCTAACAGAAAAGATGTTAGATGCCTCTTGTGATGGTTAGACAAGATGGGGACACTGTCTATTGAACACTGGTTGAGACTGGCTTAACGAACGAAGGTGTAGGACATCACATGCATGACTAATGGAGAGTGGCAGGGGCAACAGGGTTACTTTGATCCACTGTTGAATGCTGATTCAGACTGATTCAATGAAAGGTGTCATGTACGTGACTGAAAGGGAGACTTGCTAACATTAACAAAGTAAAAGGCCCATAGCCGACCTGGGTTCAATTAATTTAATTCAATGTATCCTCTCAAGGCCTACTTCAGAAAAGATAATTGTTTACAATTTTGGTGGCTGTTGCACAGCATAAACATATATCTGTGTTTGACTATAATATGCACCTAATGCAACAAAAATATTAATTGAATCATTGATGTGTTTTTTTGACCAAGGACCTTTGAAATGTTGGTTGTTGACATGGCCTTCCTTTTTAGATAAAGTGTGATGAATTGACTTAAACTAATCAAGTTAATCAATTTTTTTTTAAATTAGAAAATTCAACAACCTTATTGTGGCTGGGGAGGTAGGGACACAGAGGTGGGTAAAAGGAAGTAGCAAATCCATGGTCATCTAAATGAAAAGAACATAATATTTTTTCAGAATCTTGATGTCATTCCTAACTATCTCTTGTCTTCTCACACAAAATACTGTTTTATCTTGGCTAGACAGATATCGCCTACTTTCTGTGGGTTTTTTTTCAAAACGCTCCTACCAGGGACCCGTAACAATTTCTCAAGGAGCGGTTTCAATACAACTGATGACCATTAACAATTAAGTGTTGTTTAAAGTTAGGGTCTTTTGTACAAGTGATGGCCATTAACACATTTCAAAGATTGGCTTTGTTACAAAGGATGACCCCTGAGAAATGTTCAAGGAGCAGCTTCACTACAAGGGCTGACCATTAACAATTATTCAAGGAGAGGCTTCACTACAAGGGACGATCCGTAACAATTTTTTAAGGAGTAACTTTGATACAAGGGGTAACGCTTAAAATAGTTCATGGGGCTGCTTCACTACAAGGGATTACCCTTGACAATTTTTCAAGGAACAGCTTAACTAGAAGTAATGACCTTCAGAGTTTTTTGAGGTATGACTTTGCTCCGAGGGATTTCCCTGAACAGTTTTCTGTTTTTTGAGGAGTGGCTTTGTTACAAGGATGACTCTTAACAATTTTTGATGAGTGGCTTTGCTACAAGGGAAGAACCTTAGCAGTTCAGCCAGTAAGCGCTGAACGTGTCGTGCACCTCAGGACATCAAATTCAGTAATGGTAATTGCAGGGAAGGTTTTTCCACCTGCTTTAATGCACTACTCATCATGACCCCCTTAATATCAATTATTCTGGTCATTTTCTGTTTTTAGTTTTTGTTCAGGGAAGAAGCTTAGCAGTTTTAGACAAAAGGCTTTTAGACAAGTTATGACGCTTAACCATTTTTCAAGGAGCAAATATGCTACAACGATCGACTTTTCAAAACATTTTCACATAAGTAAATCAATATTTTTTAAGGAGTACTTTTTTAATATTGATTTGCACTGGTGGATCGACAGAGTTTAGTTGATTCGAACCATACCAATGACTGTGGTTATGATTAATTCAAAACCTTCCAGCCATCACCTTTTTGTTTTGCTTTAAACATGTTGAGCCAGGATGGAGGCTAGCACTTTAAGGCTGGCCCATCCATTGTGATTTCATCACTGTTTTCCTTTGGCAGGGTAATCCTTGTGCTTTGCAGTGCATTCAGTGAGACATCACTTGTTTCTGAATTAACAAGCTGCACTGATGTGTTCTGTATTGATTAACATGCCACAGTATATTAAAATATGGTGGCGGGTACTCATTTGTAGTTGCTGGTATTGTACATGTGCATTTAACACTGACAGGCCTATCCCTGGTGCCATTTTATTTTGTTACAACTTACACTACATGGCATTTCTTATGTACTAACCATCTGCTACCTGGTCTCCAACCTCTGAATCCCCAGAGCATGTCACTCCATTTACAAAACTGAGAGAGTGTGCCTTCACCTCCCAGGGGAGCAAGAAGAACTCTGGTACAGTGCCAACCCATCTGACACTGCTTTCCTCTCAATGCACTGATATGATTGCCCGGATACAGTGATTCAGGTCATCTCATCATTTCTGGACTTGATTTGCTGTCTGTGGGTGTGCAGATACTGTTTATAGCCTATCCTGCACCCCATCCTCAGATGGTTACACACAGCTACTGGTGGTTTGGCCGTGTGGTGGCTAATGAGTTTGAGTCCATTCTTTGCAACTTACTCAGCTAGTACTGCAAGCTCCTGCCAACTGAATTCGACCTTTCGCTGGTGCCCTTTGCACAAGCACTGCACAGTCCGCTTATAGTTTGTGGTAGATAATATTTTTGCCTTGGCAGTCTATGACAGGGATGCAGGAGGATTGTGTTCCATGTGTTTGCGGTCAACAATAGCTTATCTATGTGTTTCTGGAATTACTGCATCTGAAAATATTATTTCTACCTGCAGTGATGTATCTCCGATAGGCTTGCATGGGGTAGACTACTTTTCCCACCTGAGGTGGATACCATTACCGTGTGCTTGCCAGTACTCGCTGAACGTGTTGTGCACACCACATTCAGTAATGGTAATTACAGGGAAGGTTTTTCCCCCTGCTTTAATGCAATACTCATCATGACCCCCTTAATATCAATTCTTCTGGTCATTTTCTGTTTTTATTTTTTGTTCAATTGCCTTGAATGTCTTATCGTCTTATGTCTTCCCTTTTAGTATCTGGCTGTTTGTGTTGCTTGGCCTTTCTTCTGAAAAAATCGCCATTCAGTGGTCCATTTAGCCCAAGGTTGTCCAACTCAGGTTTGACGGGTTTTCAGGATATCCTTCATTTATATTGATGAGGAAAAATGTGCATACATTTAGAACCAATGTATGCAAATTCGTTTCATGAATATTAATGAGTGGTATCCTGAAAACCCGGCATGGATCCGGCCATCGAGGCCTGGAGTTGGTGTAGGCAGCTAGGCTATGTGATGCTACCACTGGAGAAGGTATATGTCAGGAACTGGAGATTGTGGAAGCGCTGGAGGCTATGATCAGCGCGTGCTCCAGTCCTCACCCAAGATGGCCACCATACCGTTAAGAGGCTGGCTCCTCCCACAAACCGATGCGTTGTATCTGTTAGTCAATGCTCAGTTCGTGTGGTGGAGTTTCTTCCATGGATCCCTCCGTGCCTAAAGTGAACCTGCTAACCACCTTGTATCCTACCTTAGTTTCTCTCCCTCCTTCCTGCCCGTGCCTCGTTTGTCTGTTTGTCCTGTTTTGCTCTCCGCCTTATCTGTTCTTTTTCCTTCTACTCACGGTGTTTCGGCGCCGCCTGGTTCTGTGCCATTGCCCCTTGTTAGACTTTCTTAGCTCCCGTTCCTCTCGCTTACTTAGCCTTTCCATTTTTTTGCACTTGTGTCACTCTAGTGTTGCATCTTTCTCTGCGCAGCCTTTCCTTTAGTATTTCATTTTTAATTGTTGGCGCCAGTATTCCAATACTTCCACCGGCGCTGCCTTGCCTTTCTCTTGTTGAGTCCCTGTTGCTCTGACTACACCCTGGGAACCTTTTTCTCTTGCATCATTGGACTATATCCGTATACCTTTCTATTTCCTTTCAGTCGCCTTTCACACCCTGCTCAGGATAATTCTTTTTGTCCTAATCCCATTTATTTCCTTCTTCTGTCTTTTATCGCGTGGTGTTGCCTTTTCTTCTTATCATCTTTTGCTCATTTCAACATTCTATTTGGAGAACTTCTAGTGTTCTCTTCTATTTATACTCCCTATAGTCTGGACAGTTGTGGAATCAGACATCTATACAACCGGCATTCCTTTTTGTTGTGGAGCAAACAACGCCTTCATTGTCGATTGAGAGGAACCGACTGTCCCCCTTCCGAACCCATTCGGAAACAGGGTTTTTTCTGCATTCATGCTTTTTCCCTGGAAATTAGGACTGGCCCTCTGGGGATCCCCGAGGTCAGGGTTACATCTCTGCCAAGGTGGCCTCCGGAGGGGCCAGACCCTACTTACACGATAAGAAGGCCCAAACTCCAAAAGACAGATCTCCCTCAAGGAGAAGGGATCAGAAGAAGACAGAGGCCAATCCTAAAGAATCCTTCCCAGAAGAATCAGGTGAGGAGTTGAGGGAGGAAGCCTCGGTTCTTGACAGTATATGTGCTATCCCTCACAAAACCTGCAGGACACATGCAAAGAACCCAAGGCCCTGACTCATCTAATCAATGGAATTGGGCTCTTTGATAAGTGCCCCTCAGGTGCGCAAAGCTCATTGTGGTCTATGGAGTGGAGCCTGTAAAAGAATACACAGCAAGGAGAAACCGAGATAGATTCCACATACCTGCTCTGTGCACACTCAGGAATACAGCAATACTTCACCACGATAGCACTAATACCTGATTCCAAGATGGCAGACAGGCTAGTTTTGAGCTTGTGCCATGGGAGTCTAAAGTGAGAGACAGATTAGCTTGTTAGAACAGCAACACCACACCTGAGTATTAGTGAAACTGGCATGATTTTGGCATGGACCAATCAAGAATTCTGAGCAACTTAATCGGGGGAACACCCACCAACCAGGACACTCATTGAAACAATAACTGCCAAATCCTGATTTATGAAAACAGGGAGATTTGTCTTGACTGTGAGTGTGTTAGGATGGTTTATCATAAGTGTAGTAAAGCATGGAGAAAGAGGTGGTGCAGTGAAGAAGAAACTGAGGTCGCCAAGTCAAATAGACTACATACATAGGTTAAGAACATGAGCTGGCAAAGCCAAGACGGCCACACTGTAAAAAGGGGCAAGTTTTAGAGGAAAGGCTGAAATAGACATAATACTGGGAGCTTTGACCCACACTTAGTTAGGGGGGATACAATCCTGACTAGAAACCTCAAGGGCAGAAACTGCAAGGGCTTCCCCTGATAAAACAAGCTTTATTCATCAGGAAACTGGTCTGGAGGGCTTACAGAACAGGTCTTGCCCTGATAAAACATGGAAGAGACAATTAAAGTGCTTGTATCAGTTAAGGATCATGAGACCTTGAGGACAATTTGGGTAACAGAACAGGTCTTGCCTAGTATGCATTTGTCAAGGCTAGCTGAGTACAAAGGAATATTTGACATTAGGATAATCAGCCGTAGCCAAGTCAATAAGTGTGCTGGGGCAATTAAACTTTTCCTGAGTTCTGGGAAGAAAACTTTCTTGGGTGTGAACACTACTGATTTTAGTGATATTGAATAGGAGCTGATATTGGACTCGGCAACTAGGGCCTGTTAGCCTAGGCCCTTTACTGGATTTGGGGTGATCCCTCTTCTGGACACATGCTTTTGAGAAAGCTCCTTATTCTGTTGTTTAGTTTTTCTGCTAGAACCTGTAGGAGCTTGTCTTACCTTTCTCTGATCCTATAACTAGTCGATACGAAAAACAACATTTTGTGGCAACCTCAGTCAGGGATACTTGACGATCCGAACACAGGATCTAGTAAGAGCATTAACTCTCCTATGAGACTGTAGATGGACGGTACTCACCACTGGACATAGAGTCCTACAGTTTAGGATAACTCGTAGATTGCTTGGACGAGAACCTACACTTTGCAAAAGTAGGTCTGTTTTGTTGTTTGCACAAACCTTCTGTTCTCCTACTGCTAAACGTATTATTGTTTATTCAAAATGCGTACTACTAACCTGATGTCATTCTTACCTTCCCGTCCAATTAATTAATTAATCAATTAATTAATTAATTAATTGATTTATTCATTCAACAGATTTCTCCCCTTCCTAGCTCTCTTAGTTTCTGGATGGTTGCTTTGATTTCCCACACCTCCTTGTTTTTTCGTTCCCAATTTCAGATTTCCCTATTCACACTACCATGATTTCAGATTAGGTACACTAGCAAAACACTATATCAAAAGATTTAAGCAGCTTTTACTAAAACTACACCCAGGCCGATTGTCCAGTCGACCAGTAAACAATATTGTCCACTGGATCCAGCTACTGTCAAATCAGGTTATTGGAGACTTCCTAAATTGCAATGGAAAACATGTATTTTAAGTCTAGTTGCATTTGAAATTTGCTAACAGTTTTGTTTGTGGGCTCCAGTGAGGGCACTTGAGACTGACCCTTCAGGGTTGGATGGGTCAACCAGCATACACCATTGCATGGTCGGCGAGGCCACTCGACCCAGGCCCATCAACGCTGGGGGGTCACCCAGCAGATATACCAGGGCAGGGGGTCACCCTGTCAGCTCATCAGCAAATCATGGCCTGGGAAGCACCTAGGCCATCACAGCATCCAGCACTGGTGTTGCCCGTCTGGGGCCACCGGTGTACTGCTGTGGTGTTGCCTTATAAGGACTCTGCACCAGCGAAGCCTCGGGACAGTCTTGCCCATCAGGGGCACTGCCATGTCGGAGGGCACTTTGGGGCAGGCCCTCTGCTGCTACGCAGCACTGCAAAGAACCACATAGCAGGCAGGAGTCAATTGGTCTCGACTTGTTAGACCATATATGGAATAAAGGCACAATAACCATATACTAAATGACACGCCAGTCGTGAGGTTCGAATTCCAAATGGGGCTGGTTTATTCCTAAAGTATCTCAGTCGGCCGACCAGGTCTCAACGCCTCACAGCGTATGTTCCCAGACACCGTAAGAAGAGAGAGAGCGAGCAGCGCTAAAGCAGTCATGTACATATACATAATACATCATCCTTTACAATACCATTCGGCCCACCCTTATACATGATGAACAATCTAGGGTTCGGTAATTAACAGCTATGCATGTAACTTCAGTCAGTCTAAACATTAGCATTCTAGCAAAGGCTGCAAAGACAGTTTTCTGTTATGGGGGACATGGGATACCGGCGCAGGGGAAGATATGTTCTAGAAGGGAGACATTTCAACCAACGTTATCTGTTCGCTGCAGCTCATGAGCTAAGGGTCAGACAGTTCTGAGGCAGAGAAAAAAACATCTTTCGTAAAGGAGGACCGTTAGTTGCATATAATTCACATTTAACTGCCTTTTACAACAGCGCTTGCAAGACAAACCGGCACCTGGGCTACTGATTAGGCATGGCTCTTGCACAGCATCAAGGCCTCAGTGAGGGGAAAACAATGTATTTCTGCACAGCTCTACATTCCTGTCTACGTTAGCATTCGGAGTTCAAGCTGTGGCCTCACACCGTGTGTGGATCTGAAGCATAGAATATATTTGCAAAGTGTTACAAAAAAAGAAAATGGCTGGCATCTACAAAATGGACTCCCAATGGTCACATTCAGGTTTCACGGTTTGCAATCTTTGTCACATGATGTGATTTGCTTCTGGCCAACATACTATTCATCTCATTCGTGTTCTGCGATTACATTTTCGGTATAACAGACTGACGAGCGGGAAATCGATCATCCCTTTTATTGAGTGATTCACATGGTCACAAGCACGTGACATTAGCCGGAGCCTTAGGAGGGCCTGGCATTATCACAGAGGGTGGCTCATCACAAGTATCTTATGGTGTCTAATTTCAATTTTTGTCTTTTGTATTCAACCAGTAAAATTCTTCTTGTTCTTTTCACCTTGAATTGCTTGCTAATTCTCTCAAATCTATTTTGGGATTTTATATAGCACAACTGTTGTTATTATTAAGGTTTTTTGGAGCATCTACAATTAGATTCAGTGAAAGCCATTTGTAATGCATCAACTTCAAATACTAGCAGTGCACACATTCTGGTCACTGATGCTGAAAGCTGCTTTCCATTTCCATAGTACTTTGTCTATAGTCCCTCTCTTATTTCCACAACACCTGCAAGCTGACAATTGAATAACTTGTTTAGCATTCTCTTACTCGCTTACCTCAAAGTCACTATGAAAGGAGGAGGAAAAGGGCCTGGGGTCTTTCTACATGACAAGGCCTGAAAGCTGGTCCAAAGACCGTGTTGAATAAACAGTTTCTACAAACCCCACAGGAAAATTGAAAGCACGCATGCTTGAGCACTACTACGAACTGTAAATAATCTTAAAGCTGCCTTGGGCCCCTTCCCGCCTCTTTCATGATCAAGGGCTTATTCTGTTCCTAAACGCATATGTCTCATGTTACAGAAATGCTGCTATTAAGAGCTAAAGAATGGCACCACTGATTTTGTAAACCCAGCAAATTGAAGTCTTAATGGTATGTGCCTCTTGGCTGTATGCCATTTGAAAAAATCCGTTTTTATCACAGTGTCAATAATTTAATTTGGTCGTACAGAGAAAATTGGAGCAGCACAGGTGTTTTAACTTCTAACTATGGGAAGAAGCAGATGTTTTGGGCAAACCCTTGAAGAAAGGCCGAAGCGCCACTGTAAATCGGGGGTTTCCACTGCTAAGGCTTGTGCTGCGTTTAAAACACCCCCTGTCACGTTTCCCACGGAGTGTAGGCTGCATTGACGGGAAAATAGAGTTTTACTCAGAACTCACTCAAATGTATGAAGCCTGGCGTTGCCTGAACAATGCGATCTTTGTTATTAACTCAAATGAATTGCATTTATTAAAAGCTGGAGTCAAATGTAATCCCGTAAGAATTATTGAAACTTAAGCACACACGTTGGCCAGCCAGCGAACTCGACAGTCGATAGTCATGTGCTTGGCAGGGTGCATTCTGCCTTACCGACAACATCACATGCGCACATTGTGGACACAGCTGCGAAAACCAGGATGCAGAAAGGCACTTAAAGGCTGAGAGAGCAACCTTGAATTTCTTGAGAACTCTTACATGGGGAATCTATATTTCTCTGTTCGCCGTCACCATAAAGCATATTTGTGGTTTCAATTTCTCTCTGGAATTCCTGATGTAAAGCCAGATTTTCATCACCAATGTGTCTCAAGAACTACCTATGAGTTCATCACAGCCCATGGGTAAAGACGTATTAATTAGGTGATGATAACCTCGCGTCGTTCTGCCAATATGGCCATGGTGCTTATGGTTTAGATGTTCCTTTGATGAGAAGTCGCTCACCTTTGATGAGAAGTGGCCTCAATAGTGTAAAACCTCAGAGCCACTTTTACAGCCCACCCAGGCCAAATTGCAAGGAAATGCGGGCGGGGGGACTAGGAATGGACTAAAAGGCAGAGAACCAGACACTCACCATAATAATCTCAACTGTAAGCATCCATTGAATAATTCAAGGGATAATATGACTCCAGTGACAGCCAATCACTTTCAGATGCTAGGGTTATTGGAAGAAAATGACGAACTACCTAGTAACAATCCAGGTTTTGCTAATATTGATACAACTGAGAAGGATATATCAAGCGATACCAAGGGACACTTCGATAGCACAAGATTCATCTTCCTACTTCACCCATTGTTCCCCTCCCTAGCATTTCTGATACCAGATCAACTATAACCAAGCTTTTTTACTTCTTGCAACATGGCCAGCCTTGGAGGCAAGTTACAAGGTGACGATTGTGTACATTTGGCTACTAAATCAGACATTCTAGCCCTCCAGGAAACTTGCCACATGGATTCTTTGTACCGAGATATGGCTACTGAATATTTGGGAAAAAGGCAAACTGTAACACAAAGGAACCTCCATCTGGTGGTTGTGTTATATTTGCATCTGCGGGGTTGTCATGGTTGTTCATAGAAATAGGCATAAAATGCTGTCATATACTGTGTCTGCACGGAAGCCATTCTGAGTTTAAAGACATGATAAACATCTATAACAGTGCTGGACTCAAGGGCTAAGATACACACCCATTGAGGAGGTATTCAACCATTTGGTCACTCGTCTGAATAATCTCAATGAATTTGCCCATTGCCCAAAGACAACGAGGTAATGAAACCTGCTAAGATAGTATCACTGAAACATGCAGTGATACTATTCCTGCATGTGGATTGAAATTATAGGTAAAGATAATGTTAGCTGATGGGATGCATTAATGAACACTCTAGTGACAGAGTTATGGTACAATCTGCTGACAAACTGCACAACATGCCGAGTGATATGTGGGCTTGACTAGTGGATTGCAGAATAGAGTTAGTTGTTCTTTTCAAATCGATTGGTCAGCCCTCGAAAGCCTTATTACTAGTTGATGTACTATAACAGAAGATGTTATGTTAAAGGTACTTATATCACCAACGGAATTGGTCCCCAGGTGCTCTGGTGGATCTGTAAACAGGAAGGAGGTCAGGTAGGGTTAGTCGGGAGGAGGGAGAGTGGGAGAGGTGGTGTGCTGTTGGCAGCTTCGGCTCGGTGTACACCAGATGCTGGGCTTTGGTGCAAGTCTATATGTTGATGTGGTGCCGTAAAGTGCGTGCGGATTGCTGGGAGAGAGGTGGTTGTGTGAGTTTTGTGTGGCTTAAGTATGCAGAAAACTGAGGGTTGGGTTAGTGGGGTCTGTATCCTGGTTCACATACTTCTGGTTCCATTTGAGCAGTATCCCTGTGGGCGGGGCTGTTGCTGGTTCCTTATGGGAACTTGCTGTGGTGGTGCTCCGCGTATCCAGCTGTGTCAAGGTGAGTCTTGTATGGGGTGGTAGGTGTGTCTGAACCGTTTATTTGGGTGTGCAACTGGGTAGGTGCTATCTATTCTCTTATTATCTAGTGTGACACTGGTCGGTGGAAGCTATCAATGGTTCAGGGTCAGAATGCTGTTGATGAGGCATCCTTCTGCGTCCGTCTAGGTCATCCTGTGTATTCCGTCGTTAGTGTCCCCCTATCATGACTATCTCTCTGTTCGTTTTTTGGTTTTTGTGAGGTGACTTCCTTAGGGCTATTGTCAAGTTGTATTTTGTTTCTGATGGCACATTGTGCTTCCTGCTATATCTGGGTGAGCACTGTGTCAAGTGGGTGCTTATTCTGTTTCTCATCCTCTGGATTGGGCTAATGGTACAGATGAAGGAGCAATTGGCAAATGACATGGTCAGAATCTCTGTCAGTAAATATGCTGTTCTGGGTAATGACCGACCCTATCCTGCACCTCTTGATCTAATATAATTGTCTGCATACAGTACACTACCCACCAGGCTCAGACTAGATCGCTTACCCCCTTATTTGGTAAATGCTAGGTGATCAGTCACGCATACTGAGGGTGACGGTCTGTGTCAGAGCACATAGTGTCCCATTTATTCCCCTTCACAGTCTGGTCAGCATGTCAATCGAACTCACCCCGGTGTAAGAAGCTCAAAGTTTCCCATCAACTCCGATGTCTTATCTATTGTATGCTCTTTTGTAATCAAACAATCATTGTTCCTTCCTGTACATAAATAAATATACACTTTCTTTGTCTCTGGTGCCGCAGCCTCAGGAAAAACATGTCCCCTGCCTAGTCTACATTGTCACTACTGCTCTCATTACAAAGATGCTTGAAATAAATTGTGGTCTATAACCTTGCAGGTGGTCCTAAAGAAGATGATAACTCATGTTAAGCCGGCCATGAAAATTAGACACAGGCTACTCCAAAGTAATAGCTTTTACTATCTGATGGTCTTTAACAACTGAGTGTACATGAATGTCATATACTATCCTGCTTCATAAGCATGCTTTCATCACTTCTTTGTGTGAGATGTCCCACATTAATGTCTTTCTATTAGGTTTTTACTATGTAGTTTTATGGATTTTGTTTTCCAAATAAAGTCAGTTGGCTGTCAAAGGAAAACAAGGCCGATGCCAAATGGCCACTGTGAACAAAGGAAAAGTGATCTAAAATAGATCCCCCTTGTCTATCTATGGTTGGGACATAGAACATAACATGGGAGGACTGCCAACATTTGGACTGGGGGGCCAGTGTACCTTTCTAGCCCACCGTGTAATGGCCAAGCCCACAATTGAGAGGCCCCAACATCCAGATCAAGTAATCGCAATGCAAACCTCTCCCCCTGCACATTCTCAAGTATATATAGTGAACATTATTGAAATGACATTCCTTTTATGCAACACATTTTTGAGCTTCGTTTGTAGTTTCTTAGAGGCCTAGAACCCTGGAAATTCTCCCACTTGCTAGAAATTATTTCACCAGGGTAATATAATCGGTGAAATTGGAAAGCTGGGATTTGTGCCCAGTTTTCAATGTGTTACAGCTTGGAATATTAGCATACAAAAATGATCAGGTAAGCGATTCAGTTTCTTTTTCCTTTTTAGAGTTACCCTTTGTGTAACTTTACTATTACTTGCCTTCCAACCCTATCTATCTATTCCCTAGTGAGGCGACTAGCCCTAGACAAAGCTGGTGCGCCACTTATCTAGGGTTAGGGGATAGATTAGAGACTTGCCCTTCAGCTATAATATCGCAATCGCTACTTTGAACTTATAAAAAAGCACAACCTTCTGATTTTGAAAACAACTTGTTTTGCAGGTGAAATCTGATTACTTTATTCTTTTTCCCTGGTTTAGCGATTAAAAGGACAAACAAAATAAAAATTATGTAAATGAAACAACTCTCAACAGCAAAATGTACTGTACTTTGTAATTTCCTAAACATAATGCTGCATTTACTGATGTTCTCAGGGCATTATATCTTGAACGCAAGTATTGTGTTATCCACTTGCAAAGACCTTTGGGTCGGCCCACTGGTCCATCGTTTACAAAATCTCTAAATTGGCCTACCGGTTTCAGTGGTGTAGGGATTAAACCACTTTCTTCAGGGCTGCAGCACTCCAAAAGGTGCTGCCACAAAGAGTAAAATGTGAGAGTTTTGCAATGACTTTTCACCGCACCCCAATTGCATATGTAGCCAGGCAATTTAAAAAAAAAGCATCTGTTTAAAGGCAAAGGGACTGTTCTCATTCGTTCCGGGTGTGATTTCTTTGACGTCCCATTTAGACCTAGTTTTCACTTCTGGGAACAGTCACGCTCCATTCGATCGCTGGTTGTTCTCATCTCTGCGCTTGTAATATGACAGCAGGATACATCACCCCTGATCCCATCTTTAGTTTTAGAGAAGTCATTGGTAGAATAGAGCCATTGCTGAACCAGATGATCTGGGTGTTGTATAATTATGAAATGATGCACAGGAGGCTGTGTAGCTGCAGATGATGTTTCTTTATTCAGACGTGGAACATCAACTTGAAAACTGCATATTAACTCATGTAACAACAAGAGGGCAGCAGGCCCTTAAACTCTGGTGCAGCTGGTGTGAGTATTTAGTCTCATTTGAGGCTCTCAGGCCAGTCCAATGGAGGAGCACACAGGAGCTGATGTTGCTCCCTGCCTCCACTCCCAGCGTCTGCTGTACGCGAATCGCGGGATACGCATTTCCCTTTCCGCCCGAGATCTCACGAGACCAGGAGGTCTCGCAATATCTCTACACACCTCCCTCTAATAATGCAAAACAGGTTATTGCAGGACATAGTCATTGCATTTCACGGGTCTTCTGTGTTCCCTTCTCGGCCTGTCACCTCTCTCGCTATGGGCATCCTGCTTGTGGTCATCTTCTTGCACTACTGTGGGTGCATCCGCTTCAATTTTATTTTCTTTGACTTCTCTTCTGTCTGTCTCCGGCTCTCGTTCTCTCTCTCTCTCTCTCTCTCTCTCTCTCTCTCTCTCTCTCTCTCTCTCTCTCTCATTGTCCATTACCTCCTCAGTTTCGGGTCTTTGTTGGGTCTTTTCTCTCTCTTGCCTCTTTTCAAACATGGCTATTCTCTCCATATTCCAGGTGCGCCCGTCTTCGGTGCGGACGTGGTTGGTTCCTCTGTGAACTACTTTTACGGGTCTGCTGAACCTTGAGCCCGTCATTTGATCCTTGGTCGGCAAACGTATTTTGACCCAATCTCCTTCTTTTACGTCTGACCCTTGTTTTGTCCTTCTTCTTCTGTCGCTCCACATTTTCATGCGTGCTTTGCTGTTCTCTATTCTCCACACCACTTCCAACATGTTTACTTCCTCATCTTCTCTTACTCTGGCCAACCATGGTTGCACTAGTGTGGAGGCTGCTCTCCTCCCTCTCAACATGCGAAAAGGGGAGATTTGGGTGATCCCGTTGGGAGTCAGTCTGTGAGCTGCGATGGCCTCTTTGGTCGTTTTGAGGGGATCCATTCCTGAGGCGGTCGCTAATTGGATGGCCCCTTTAATAAACCTGTTGGCCCTCTCTACAAGGTCATTGGCTTGGGGATGATACAGGCTGCTTTCTTCTGGTGTATGTTGTGCTTCTTCAGGAACAGTTCCATGTCTCTGGATATTAGTTGTACCCCATTGCCTGTCACTAACTCATTGGGGAGCCCTTCCCTCTGGAAGATGGCAGTGAGGACGGTGGCAGTCGTGATGTTGGGGACAAACTCGGCCTCGACCCACTTTGATAAGTAGTCTACTAGCACTATGCCATAGCGATGTTCGGGCACCATTGCTTCCAATGGTCCTATAAAGTCCAGGCCCACTTTTGACCACACAGCTTCACGGGTTTCCTTGGGAATCATGGGCGCTTGTCTGATCTTTAGGTGCTTATCACTGTTGAGACACTCATGGCATCTCTCAATCATAGTACGGATCTCCTGATCCATGGACGGCCAACAGTAGGCTTCCCTCACTCTACGACGTGTCACTGTGTTCCCCAAATGGCCTGCATGAGCTCTGCACAGGATGGTTTTCCTCAGGCCTGTGGGTGGAATCACCTGGTCACTCTTCATAACTATGCCGTCAACCTCCGAGATTTCATCTGCCACTTTCCAATATGGTCTCATTGCTTCTGGCATTGCCTTTTTATCTAGCCATCCGTTCTTGACCCATTCTCTAATTCTCACCATGGTGGGGTCTTTTCCGTCTTCTTCCACCCAATGTCTCTCACTTAGCTCTAGGTAGTCTGGGGCCTTGAGATCTGTGATGGATGCTACAATGCATTCTTCTTGCAAGAAGGTAGTGGCATTGTCCTTGCCTTCTGTCAATCCTTGACATGCAGTCCGCCTGCAAGTTCTTCCACCCCGAGATGTGCTGTACCTCAAAAGTGTATTCTTGCAGTTTGGCTGCTATACGTGCTAATCTGGGTGTCAACACTTTGGTGCTGCCTGGGCTGATCATATGGATGAGAGGCTTGTGGTCGGTGAATAACTTGAACTTTGTGCCCCACACATATGTCCTGAAATGTTCCACAGCCCATGCACACGCCAGCATCTCCTTCTCGATGGTGGAGTAGTTTTGTTCGGCCGACGATAGGGCTTTAGAGGCAAATGCTACCACATGTTCTGCGTCGCCCTTTTTCTGGGTGAGAACAGCTCCTAATCCGTATGCGCTGGCGTCCGTAGTGATGACTGTACTCCAGTCTGGGTCGAACGGTTGCAGGCACGGCGCTTCCACTATGTGTCATTTGATGCTTTCCACCGCTTTCTACTGGGCTTCTTGCCACGTGCACTCTGACCCTTTTTTGAGAAGCTCGCGGAGCGGCGCTGAGGTTTCAGAGAATTTGGGGATGAATTTGGCGTAATATTCCGCCAGCCTCAGGAATGACCTCACTTCGTCTTTGTTGGTGGGTTCGGGAGCTTTAATTATAGCCTGTAGTAGGATTTGCTTGGGACTGATATCTTGTATCCCAAATACTCAACTTCTTGCGCCTTGAATACGCATTTTTCAAGCAACTCCCTTTTCTTGAAGCTTGGTGAGGACTGTTTTCGATGTGGCATCATGTGTCTGCTCATCTGCCTTCGTATACCAAGATGTCACCCTGGAAGTAGGACATGTTCCTGACGTTCCGTAGTAGGGTGTCAATCATGCGTTGAAATGCTGAGGTACCACTGGGCTCAGCCTCTCTGATGCTTCAATTTCCTTGATGGTGCCATCTTTCTTCATTCTGTCCAATTGGCTTCTGAGCGTGTCTCTTGCGGTTGCCGGTACTGGTCTTACCCTGTGTTTGACCGGCACTGCGTTGGTCTTAAGTAGTATTTTGTGGACCAAGCCCTTGATGTGTCCTGGCTCTTCCGAAAATAGTTTTGGATAATCTCCTTTCACTACTGGCACTCCTCTCAAACTGACTGACAGTACCTGGTCTTCTGTGCTGGGGTCCAGCTTAATTTTCAGTTTTGCCTGGTAACCATAGCACTGCTGGGCCTTCTTGACTAAAGTAAACTTTTGTGGTAGTCTCTCTTCCTTTGAATTCCACTTTACCTTTAATGTAACCAAGCAGGTCTACTGACGCGCCACCGAAGACTGTAGGCCTGTGCCGCGTGCTGAGCACTTGGACCGTCTCTGTTCCCATCATCTCCTTGTACGTGCGCAGCGGTATTATGGTGTGGTCAGAGCCCGAGTCGGCCATGACTCCTGTTTCTAATCCATTGATTTTGATAGCGCAGTGGGGCTTTTCTCTTCTGGCCCGTGGGCTGGTCATCATTATGACCGTAGGTCTCCCTTCATTCTCAGAGGACGATTCCCTCTCAGTATTGTGTTCAGTGTTAACACTGGAGAATTTTTTGTTTCGCCATCGGCATACACTTGAAAAATGTCCAATCTTTTTGCACATTGAGCATTCCTTGTCCCTTGCCGGGCACACTTTATCAAAAGCTAAGTGTTCCGTGCTGGTGCACCTGTGGCCTTTTAATGGTTCTTTCCTCACCCATTTCCCTTCTCTCGTGTCGAGGACCGGCCTCTCCTTCTTTGGGCAGAAAGCTACCGCTTGCACTTCGGCTGGGCTGTGCCCACTTGCGTATTCTTTCCTTCTACCTGCCGTCTCTTCCACTACTCTCGCTATTTCAATTGCTTTTTCCAGCTGTAGTTCTTTCTCTAGAATGAACTTGTCTTGCACCTTCCTGCTGTTGGTATGAACCACCAGCATGTCACAGATCAAACCTTCCGCGTTGCTTCCAAAGTTGCATAGCGCCGCCAATTCGTGCAGTTTGGTAACATAGTCATCCACTGGTTCTGACGCCTCCTGGTTGCTGCTGTAAAACCGTATCTTGTGTAGGACGGTATTCTCCTTGCTGGTGAACCTTTTGACAATTCTTCTCACGGCTTCCTTAAATACATCATCGTTCTCACCGGCTACTGGCTCTGGGGTGAGACTTTCGAACACCCTTTGTCCTTCAACACCCAGGGCATTTATTAGCATCGCTCTGCGTCTCACTGCCGAGTAGCCTGCACCGCCCAAGGCCTCCATGTACGTGGTGAATAAGGGTTGCCATTGCGGCCACGGAATGGCAGGATTACCTGGAGTCTGCAGGAAAGGCGGTGGTGGCGTTGCTCCTTGCATTGCACCGCGTGGGTTTCAGTGGTGATGCTCATTGCCAATTATGTTGTATAATTATGAAATGATGCACAGGAGGATGCGTAGCTGCAGATGATGTTTCTTTATTCAGACGTGGAACATCAACTTGAAACCTGCATATTACCTCATGTAACAACAAGAGGGCAGCAGGCCCTTAAACTCTGGTGCAGCTGGTGTGAGTCTTTAGTCTCTGTTGAGGCTCTCAGGCCAGTCCAATGGAGGAGCACACAGGAGTTGTTGTTGCTCCGTGCCTCCACTCCCAGCGTCTACCGCGCGTGAAGCGGGGGAGCTGCATTTCCCTTCCCGCCCGAGATCTTGCTAGACCGTGAGTTCTCGCGATATCTCTAGACAGGGTTTGTTCTCAGAGTAAAACGTGAGCTGGCATGGCAAAGGACACATACCTGGCTTCCTGGCTCCACAGCAAACATGACAAAATCCATACATGCACCCTGTATACACACCCCCCACAACATATGATTAACATACATTGTTAAACTTATTTGTAAAGTAACACTATAGAGTATAAATCCATATGAGTAAGGTTGCTCTACCGATAGTTAAGGAAAATAAGGCACAGCGATTAAAAGTGATTTGCTCAGGATCACATAATGTATGAAGTGTGGAAGGTGGGGATTTGAGCCCTGTCTTCCTGGTTCCACAGTTTCCAATTCAGAAAGCAGGGGATACTTCATCTTCTCCTAATCCATTTTATTAGGAAACAAAAAAAATGTCTGCAAAGTTGTTATTCTAGGGCTAAACTAGTATACTGTTCAATAAATCTGTTTTTTAAAGCACCTCACTATCTTCAAGGGGGAAGCCTATTGCTCGTCTGTATCCGGAGGCAAATACATCCGAGAAACAGACTGATTAAAATGATAATGAAAAGTTACTATAATTATAATCTTAGTCTGTACAATAGTGTGTACTTTCAAATCACCCGATAATGCAAGCTGAAAAAATATACCAGAAGTAGTAATGGAAACATATGTTTATAAAGCAAGTGTGCATCACTTAGTCATTAAAAAGTGGATAAAATCAGTCCCAAAATTGGTTGCAGTGGGCGTGTAGGTCAGACAGATCTCAGTAACAGGTAACCTGCTTATCTACCATTCCAGATGTGTACCTCGTCTCATTTACCCTATTTTCCTTACCCATCATCCTCCTGTGACTTTCCTTTGCACCACATTCTCAATGCCCCCTTGTTTCTTACAAATAACGTTCAGACCTCTGATCCCCTACTGCTCCGTCCATTTACAATTAATCCAGTCCCCTTCCCTTACCTTGCATGCACCTCCTTCCCTTGCCCACATTGGTCAGTCATCAATTCCTTGACACTCACACCCATTAATTTCCCTGAAGCACCTTCTGTTGCCCTGGCTTGCCCTGGCTTTCAGTTAGACTGTAGACCTTCTTGATTTGCCGGTCGAGCTCTACCAGGCACGACAAGAAGCTGTGGTTGGGGCCTTGCAGGTAATTGTGACTATGGGGGTCTGCACTTGGATGATGCAGAATGTAAGACGGCAAGGGGATGTGGCTTTTAGGTGGTTTGATGTATCTGTCTTCATGTGACTTTGAATCTATATACCTGAATCTGGTGTTGATTTGCATGTGTGTCTTTTGTTGGTCACATAAACTAAGAGTGTTCTGGACAAGACAATGAAAAACGTTCACAGGGGCCATTTTGAGTTGGGTGGTAACAGTAAAATCATCAGTATTTGGCAAATATCATTGAGTTTACAGTCCACCCAACTCAGAGTTTGATCAAATACCAGTCGGAATACAGGCGGTGCTATTTTCAGCAGACCTATTTTTAGCTCCACCCTAAAGGTGGAGGTAAACAATCCAACCTGGCCCTATCTGTTTTACATTTATCTTTTTACTGTACAGAAAGGAAGCACAGATACTTCCCTACAATAGAGTGAAAAAAGGTTTTACAAATGGCCATGTTGAGGGGGCAAAAGGTGGGTATTCCACATAAAGGTGACATCATTTACACTTTTGTGCATGAAGAAAATCAACAGTAGTGAAATGAGCCACTACTCTACAATATCCATTTCTCCCTTCCAATTGATGCTGAAAATGGCTGAAAAAAATGTTAAAAAACCTTTTTACATTACTGCCATCGGAGGTGGTGTTTCTGAAATAGCACTGGAGGTATTCCAGAAATACCACTCTGCTGGTGGTGAACTTTTAGTAGGGCAGATTGCCAGAAAATAATAGGAGCTGATAACTTTCTTTAGCAGTATTCATACATGCGCCCAACTCTGAATGACCCCCTTTAGTTTGAAGTCTTCCAATAATTAATAAGTGAATATTACATCTTTCTTGTCTCGGGAGGATAGCTCAAGGGCAACGTGCTCGCCTTGGAAGCAAGATGACACGGAGCACCACAGGTTCGATCCCTGGGTCCGCGCTTAGAAACCTCTGCTTATCAAGCGTGTTATAAATAACCTATCATATCATATATCTATGTATGGTTTTCAACTGTGCCAATAGTAAGTACCACAAGCAGTCCCTATAATCACCATATAAGAAACATCCATGGGTGCTATTAAACTTTTTATGAACACACTGGTGTCAAGAAATGCCCCAGAACACATGGAAAGCATTTGTACAGAATCAAGCAACCAAGGACAAACTCTATACTATCTGGACCCTTACTTCCTTGGCAAGTAGGAGTCGTGATAAGCTGCTGTGGATTGTAACAGACTAGTGGTGTATGAGGAGCAGTGGTGCCAACACTACCATCCAGAGTCATGGAATCTGTTGTTTAAATGCATACAATGCCACGGGGTGGTATGAACATGCCCCTGCAGCCTAGACTCTCTCTCACACTCACTGTGGAGGCCCATGTGTAGGAGCCATCCAGGCCCATCTACAACATTCCTAAAATCAAGACGAAAGTCTTGCCCTATTTACACAGAATCAATCTGAGCAGGATTTGCAGCACTCAGCTCCTTTGTGGCAGGCAAAATTCTGAAGGATTTAATCTTTTTCGATTATTTTGTTTACATTTTGGAGCTCTGGATCATGGGGCATCGGCCAGCCGGCCTGGCGGGCAATTGCCCCTTTGCCCAACTTGACAGTCCGCCCCTGGTGTATAACGAGGTAGGGTAGATCAGGAATAGATGGGGGAATGAGATGGTAAATGGAACTTTTTTTTATATGATAAATAATGTGCAGGGTGAGTGGTGAGTAGGAGATATGCAGGGTGAGGTGGCAGCCATGAAAAAGCTCAGAACGCGGATGTTACACCTGCAAATCCCATTGTGAGCTTCCTGATTGGTGATGACCTCCCCTGTGCTAATTAACAATAGTGGTTGAAGTGGGTGGGAGCAGGGTTGGTGGGAGCAGGGTTGGGCGCGATACTCGTCTACTTTTTTTAATTAAGTTTCACCGTTCCTCTACTTATTATTTATGTATGTTTTAGTTGCAGAATGTTTTTGTTTTAAAATAAAAGTGTAGGCAGAAGTTGAAACTTACAGTTCAGTGCACTGGTTCAGGGGTCAAGCTGCCAGAGGTACTACGTTCCCCTAAACAGCAGGCACGTTTGTTTTTTGCTTTCGCCCTAAACTCCAGCCTCACATCACAGTGAGTTATCGCAGAGCTGCTGGATTGCTATGGCCTGCTTGGGACAAAGCCCATTCCCATCATAGCCCTGCTCCTGCAATAATCAGAATTGTTCCTTTGCATTCATGCAACTTAACATGAACATACTGCAGGCCCAGCTGTACATGCAGTTAATGGGTAGGTGGGAGGGATGGTTTTAATCTATAGCATGCCCCTTAAGAAGTGCAAATGGAGGGTGATTAGAAAGGGGAGGGTGGTAAAGCTACATGCTGTGGGGGACAATGTATAAAGGTAATGGGGGTCAGTTATAGGGTTTGTATTGCAGGTGGGAGGGGGCGTGCTGATGGGGTTTGTGGATTGCGGGGGCAGGCCGTTGATGGGGTTTGTGGATGGCGGGGGCCGGCCAGCAGAAAACATAGTTCCACTACTTCTTTTCGTACACTTCGACCACTGTGGGTGGAGCAATCATTTCTGTTTTGTGTCAGATTTTCTAGGTTTACACATTCGCAGTCACACGATTCACTGTGATAAATACACATTAATAAATACACATTAATTGTCTCCAGTGGTAAAAAAAAAAGTTAAGTGCCAGGACACTGATATGCTAGAGTGAACCTGCATTGACCCTGCACACTTCTGGCCCCACCCACTGCCGTTGTTCACAGTGTCGCCATTGTTGCGGCTGTAGGATGTAAACGTGAAACATAGTAATGCTAAGGGTCTGATTCTGCAGCCATGTACCCAGAGTCTCTTTCCATGCGTGGTCTCATGTTATGTTCTATCAAGAGTGTAGATATAGCAGTATGGCGTGCCGAATTGTCAAAACGTTATTGATAGTGTTTTGCCGTTGCTTGGATTTGACTTTTAGATAGGATGAGCAACTCAGTGTATTTTTAATCCACATATTTTAGTGAATTTTGGAGCTATGCATTCGCTTGTGTGCTTCGCCTTTTATGTGAATCATACTTGTATGTTGCCTAGTTTGTTTTTGTAAAGATGTCTTATGTTTTGAGACCCGTTTTAACTTGATGTGTTTTGGTTTGTTACCCACACGCCATTGGCCACTAGTATATTTGTTGAAAGGCATACATGCAGGAAAGGAAGCACTTCATGTTGGCCTGGCACTAAAGATATAAGCTACTGCTGAATCACAAATTGTTAACCAGAAAAACCTGGCTCAAATCCTGGCGTGCCCTTTTCACAAAGTGTTGTGCTCCTGTGCAAAACACGTCACCTCAATGTGCCTTATTTTCATTGTCAGCTAAAATTGGGACAGCTTAGCAGTGATTTCTTTTTTTTTTTTTACATTTATGTAGCGCGGCACATGCCCACAGTCCTCAGGGCGCACACGAAACAAACAAGACAAAAAAAACATGAAGCCATCAGCCAGGGGGAGAACCAGGAGCACCCCGGGTTCAGCCTGGATTAAGATTGAAGAGGTGGTATTTGATTCGTTTTTTGAAGTGGCCAAGAGTATCGGCCAGATGTAACGGCATGCAATGGCATTCCATGGCAGGGTCGCCTGCATGTCAAAGGATGTCCCACCGAACCGAGCCAGCTTGTGTTTGGGTTAATGAAGTGTTGAATAGACCAAGCATCCGAGCTGTGTTCCTGAGGTATGAACCTTTTGGAGATTCTTCAGGTATTTGGGTCAGGCATTGGACTGGCATTTGAAAGATATTGTGAAGATCTTGTGAGTAATCCGATTTTTCACTGGTACATAGGAAGCTGAACTGGTAACAGTTCAGCTTCCTATGTACAGCACATACATGGGTTTGTTTGGACATACCATGGGTGGCACGAACTGTGCTGTTTGTTTTGTGGCACCTGTAAAGAGTGCAGGTTGGAACGTGATGTGCCAGCCAGCAAGCTGTTACAATAGTCCAGCCTAGAGTTAATTGAAGCTGTGCCTAGAATTGAGCAGTTCTTGAGTGATATAAAAGAATGGATGTGATTAAGTAGTTTAGAGATGAGGCCACATGAAGATCGAATGTGGGAGACATGTGGCTTCATAGTCAGTACGGAATCAAGGCTTACCCCCAGTGTTTTTACCTTCTTGGAGACATTGATTCTGTTGCCGGTAATACAGAAGTTGTCAAAGGCAGTATCTAGCTTCTTAAGGCGAGGACCGGATGCTACAATCAGGAGCTCAGTCTTTTCGCTGTTCAGGGCCAGTGAATTGTCAATCATCCATGCCTGGAGTGCATCGCAGATTTTATTTATGGCGACTGAAGCCAGCGTGTAGTTCCCACTCACCTCAAGGATCACCTGGGTGTCCTCAGCATAATTAGTATACTGTACACCCAGTTCATCCAATAAGTCGAGCAGGGGCCTGTTGTAGATATTAAACAGAGTTGGTGAGATACATGAGTCCTGTGGAACGGTGTATGTTTGGAGGACCGAAGAGGAGCTTGCCTCACCCACTGCCACACAGGCGTTCTAGGGTCCAAGAAATGAAGAGATCCAATGTTCTGCTAACTTACAGCAGTGTGCCAAGTCCCTGACCCTAGCAACTAGGAGCGAGTGATCCACCAGATCGAAAGCCGCAGAGAGATCTCAGAGCATCAGCAGGGCGGGATCCATTATGCTGGCCAAGGTGGATTTTAGGTCCAGCACAGTGGTTTCCATCCCATGCTGGGCTCTAAAACCTGATTGACGTGCCCTCAAGATATTTTGCTCTTCAATATGTCCCTGCAGTTGGGTGTAGGCTACTTTGTCCATGATTTTAAGAATAAAGGGACATTTGTAATGGGTCAATAATTTTTGGCGACTTGTGAGTCAGCATTACTCTTCGTTAGCAGGGGTGTGATCCACGCCTCTTTAAGGGATGATAGAACTGATCCTTCATCAAAGGAATGATTGATAGGCTTTGACATCCAAGGAACCAGCATCTCAAGCAAGCCCTTAAAGATGTAAATGGGGCAGCTATCACTGAGGCAGAATGTAGGTTTCATAGTGAGGATAGCTTTAAGAATTTGATCCTTGGAACAATGGGCGAAATGAAACAGGGTGATATTATTAAACCAAGTGCATCGTCCTCAGCGATAGTTTGGGAGGGGTGAATTTACTGACACCATGTACAGTCTTTAATAGGATCCTGATGATGTGAGGGAGTATCCTGAAATTCGGTCAAGATTTTAAACAATTCACTTGAGCTAGACCGAGCAGTAGTGATTGTGATGCTGGAAATGCATCGAAGGGACAGGGCCTCTGTATCCTTGTCCTTTACTGCTTTCTGTCGTGTTTTCCGCACAGGAGTTCATGTGGGACTCCTGGCGGTGCAGCTCTCTCTTTTGGTTTGGTGTACAGACCCATTGGATGCCCTTATGGCACCCATGGGTAGGGGTGCAACCCTGTGCCCCTAGTGTATGTTTTTGGGCACCTGTGTGTAACCCACACAGCAGGGTACGGGCTGGTGGCAGCTCCATGCTGAATTGACTGGTGCCCTGAGCGTCCTCCATTTTGGGGTGCCCAGGCCCTGTCATTGGAATCGGTAGATTCCTGATGGAGACAAAATGGCCCCCATGGCCTCTTGCCTTCCATCGCCTGTTACCTTGATCTTCCCGAAATCCCGGGAAGCCCTGACTCTGTCCCTTCCCCCTGACTGGCAGTTGGGTGGAAGTCCCATATATGGTAGTGTGTGGAAGTGCTGACCAGACTGGCAGAGCCTTCTCAACAACCGTATGTTGTGGGTACGCCTGTGGGTGGGACCTGGGTGAATGGAGTGTGTGACAAATACGCATTCTATGTTGTGGGTGTCTAGTATCTGTTGGTTGACACAATGACTGAGACAGACCTGCCCGAAACCAGTATGAATGCAGTGAGACAGCCCTGCCCGAAACCGGTATGAATGCAGTGTGGAGTGTTGAATGGCTGGGTACTTGTCCCAATACACATAACCTGTTGTGAGTGTCTGGAGAGAAGTGAATGGCCTGAATGCACTGTGTGTCTGATTGGCTGCCTGCCTGCATGAATGCCCTTAGTCATGATTGGATGCTTGAGTATGACCCAGCGGAATGAATGGGAGATCAACAGTATATCTGGGGACCTCTCACTGCTTGGAATCGAGTTCAGAAGCTGAAGTCCACTACAACGAGTAACTGGAGTAACTGAAGTTTGACCTTGAAGCCCTGCTGGATGAGAAGAATTGCTGTTTCTCTCCTTCACAATCTGAAAGCTGCTGTGTCTACAAGGACTGACCCAGAGAGGACCTGGTAAGGCGCTCTCTTCCCGAGCTACGAGGGACCATCGTGCACCAGCTGATCTTTGCCAAAGCTCCCTGGTAGAAAGACCTTCGACAGGCTGCCGACCCTAGACGGGGACCGCTGCAGAATCACAAAGAGAAGCGCCCGGACTGTTGTGTAAGAGGATTCAATTCAGCACTACAGCCAAGTCAACGCCTAGTCTAGAATACTGAATGAAAACCCTTATTGATATATCTTTATGTCCAGTTCATGCGTTCTGGATGACTACCCCTATATAACACCCCTCCCTTGGAATCCCCCTGACCCCACTGAGCCAAGAAGTAGTTCTGTTTTGCAAGTTTAAAGGTTTATTTGATAACTTAAACAATATATATTATATCACGCTTTATAATAAATTAATAATTGGATATCACACTTAATCTGGTATGATAAAGATTAACAACGGAGAATCTGGCACTAGCACACTTCTTTATAATCACTAAGGAGTTGACATGAAATGGATAAGATAGCAACAATACTTTTATGGTTTCAAATGGATGCAATGTGGAATGAAATGCAGTACAGAAAATACTCAATATGATTTCAACAAAACAATGTAATCACTTTTCTCTGGCAATCCCCTCCCCCCTTTATGCAATGCAAGGAAATGGAAGGTAAGCACACAGTTCTCAGAAATGCAATCAAATGTAATTCAGTTCACCCCAGCAACTTAGACTACAGAAGTTGAAAACACAGGCCCAAAAATGTGCTGGAAATGAAGAAAAAAAATATGCTAAAATGCTTTTAATTCCCTCTAGAGGTTCAGGGTGAGTGGTATCTAGTTAATATTAGTCCAGGCTCACTTTAGCAAGGATCTAGGGTGTAACTAGCAGGTTAAACGAATTTTTGGCAACTGAAAGGCAAGCAGCAGCAGATTTTTACACGTGGAGAAATTTGCAAATCGCGGTAAATTCGCGAGTGCGTTTTTCAGGATTGCGGCAAAACTATAGGGGGTAGGAATGCGGTTCTAGGTTCCTAGAAAAGCCACGATTCTAAGCTTTCTGAGGAAAGTTACTGCAAGTCTCTAGCACAAACGGTCACGGAGATATGAGCGATTAAATAAAGGTCGTTTTTCAGATTTTAAATTTTAAAGTTAAAAAAAAAGACAAGTGCAGCTTGCAACTAGAAAATGACAGGTGACAGCTTTACAAATGACAGGTGACAGTTAGGAGGCAGTTCTACTTAGATTAAAATAGCTTGGATTATATTATTTTAACTAAGAGATTGGTTCTGCACAGTTTTCTAGGTACTCACACTATATTCTTGAGTTAAATGGGCCTCGCCACGGATCTGGTCAGGTTTTAGACTGGACTCTGGTCTCTGCACTTCACAGTGATCTGGGTCAGCTCTCTCTGGTTCTGCTAACAGTGGTCTGGATCAGCTCTGCTCTGCTGGTCTGGTCTGGGTTTCTGGTTCTGGATAGATTGAAGTCTCTATGTTAGCTCTCTGGAGGTTGAGGGAGGTAAAGTATGGATTTTCCGGCAGAGCTTCCAGCTGCAAATGGATTTGAAGGGTCCCTATCTGTCCTGTCTTTCTGCTTTTATGTGTTTTCAAAATGGGTGTGTGTGCAGCATCACTAGACCCTACCCCTCTCCACTTATCATTGGCCAAGCTTTCATTTCTCCCCTGATTGGGGGAGCTAAGTTGTGTCAGAGTGATGTCATTTTACAGCCTGCAGAAAGTCCACTCCTCCTGTCAACTTGCACACAAATCTAGATTTGAACCAAATACATATTTGCAGAGGTACATATTGTTTTAAAATCATATGCACCCATCACATATCACAGGAGGTATACCCTGTCCAAATCTGCTCTTCCTGAGAGCTTGCATTCAGAAATGGCAATATTTTGCACTTTTTAACTGGTTTGCAATACCGGACATTACCCCAAATTTACACACATGTGCGCAAGGAGTATGGACATTAGTTGATGAAGTGTCAGATTTTTCACATGCACACATTTTGAGTAATATCCTCTTTTCCGCTAAAACCCCCCTGAACATGCCACCGGTTCTAAAAACCTCTTAAAATGTGGGCAGAAAAATCACAAGAATTATGGTATCATTTATAAATTTTTCACATGTCCGCTCTATGAATGATCCATCTTTTTAGAGTTATGTTTGGCCCCAAAGGGGTGTGGTTTCCCCCCAGCACAAGGTTGAATTTCTGGTTTTTCCAGTTCTGCCAAGCCAGCTTGCTCTCACAGGCAGTGCTCCTCCCCTTCCCTTCCAGGAGGAAGCTACATTTACGACAGCCGCCAATAAAACATTTGCCTGAGTCAGGACAGGGCTTTGTTCAGAGCTCCTGTATTCTGTGGGGGCTCCCCTTAATTCAATTATCAGAGAGATGGCATATCCTTAGTGTGGCCAGCAAAAGGCAGATAGGCCTGGGAACACAGCTGTGACTCAAATTTCACTCCTGATGGGGGTAGATGTCAGGCAGAATTCAGTTTCTCAAGCCAGGTTTCAGATAAAATGTCACTTTTTGTTCCCCAGTTTAAGTCAAGACAATTTTTTACATATGCAGCTAGAATGCTGATTCTAAGTTCAAAACTATGACATTTAAACAATTGCAACCTATGTGACACACAGAAATAGGTCACTCATTTCTTTTAAACATTTAGATTTTTAGTGTCTTTCAGTCCAAATTTACTTAAACTGCTGAAATCCACAGCTCAGCCAGTCTTGTTATAAACCTTCAAGTCACTTCAGAATATAACTTTACATTGGATCCACCTCTCAGTAAGTCTTTCTTTGGCATGTTTTGGGTTCATTTATTCAGTTTTACAAAAAGTAAAATCTGGTGTTGTTTTAAAATGCCGGCTTTTGGATAGTGGTGAGTACTGGTAATGCACCCATTTTTGGGATTTAAGAAATGAATTCCCCACAATTCTAGGTGGCTTTTGGCAATCAGCATTTCCATTCCCAATGGTTTCAGGCTACTGTGTGGGTAGTCCAATGGGGTTTTTAGGCAGTGTCCTTCTGTGCCCATAACATCGGCAAAAATGGGTGGCAGCCTATTCTTCATGCACTTCCCTGGGCATTTTCTGGGAAACTCTGGCCATCATGATGTTTTCCATGTCAGTACTGCACAGTTTTGAGGTAGGGCTCGGATGCATGGGTAAATACATCCCACAAGCCCCCCTTCTTGCGGTGGCCATCTGATCCTTCACTGGTGGGACCCGCAAGATCTGGGATGTAGTTCTCATCTTCTTCCGGTAGATGGCACAGTTCAGCATTTTTTTCCTCCATCCGGTACTGATCGATCGGTTCTCCTCGCCGGTCCTGATAGGAATATTGGGCGGTACGCTGGGCCCCTTGCGTCTCTGCTCCCGGTCTCCGGGTCATCCTCCTTGGTCATTCTCCATGGTTTCATCTCTCCTAGGATGAGAAAGCAAAAGCGGCAATACCTACTCATAGACGTTTTTCCACCACTGTTGAGATAGTGGGGCAGCATATGCATTTCATCATAACGAAACATTACATTCTTATTTTGAAAAAAAAAAACAGTATAACTAAGAGACAGTTTCATGCAATCACAATATTTTAGAGACTAGATGTGGTATGTTTTATGGTTGGAACTGAATTAGTCTGAGACAGTACCCGCTAGGATTCCAGAGGATTCCTCCAGTTGTTGCAGAGTGTGCCTGGGATGGCAACATTTCAACTGGTTTATGTGGACCCACTTGTCTTCCCCCGCTGCCAAAGGACCTTTGGCGATGTGGATTTTGTAGGCCACAGGGGAGATCTTGTCGATGATCTCAAAGGGTCCCTTCCATGTAGGCAAGAATTTCCGCTGTTTTGCCTGGTTTCTTTGGAAGTTGTATAGATAGACCCGGTCCCCCACCTGATATTCCTTCCTGGAAGTCTTCAGGTCATAGTGGGTATTCATGCTATCAGCTGATCTTTCTAGATTCCACTGAGCATAAGCAAAAGCATGTTGAAGGTGTTTCCTTAAATTCTCCACATACTCATGAGTTGTGGAGGCATTTATCAGTGTCTGCTCTTGGGTCCTGTAGAGCAAATGCTGCAGAAGCACCATCTTGCGTCCAGTCATCAACTCAAATGGTGACATTTTGGTTGCAGATGAAGGGGTAGATCTGATGGCCATTAGGACCAGAGGTAATCGGATATCCCAACTTGGCCCAGAATCTGCCACAAACTTTTTTAATATGCTCACAATGGTTCGGTTATATCTCTCTACTGCCCCAGAAGAAGCTGGCCTGTAAGCAATGTGTAGCTTTCTCTTGACCCCCAGTATCTCCCACATCTTTGTCATTACTTCACTGGTGAAGTGGCTACCCCTGTCTGACTCAATCCTTTGAGGTAGACCAAAACGGGAAAAGATGTGGTTAATCATCAGGGCAGCTGCCGTTTCTGCCTTGCAATTTGGGGCTGGGAGACATTCCACCCACTTGGTAAACAAGCATGTCACAGTCAACATGTACTTATTCCCCCTAGCAGAGCGAATCACGGGGCCTACAAAGTCGATTTGTAAATCTGACCATGGCAGTGTCATCCCCCTCTTTTGGAGAGGCGCACGGTGCGTGAGGGATGATGGCTGAAATTGTGCACACACAAGACACCCCTTCAAGTATTGGTCGAGGTCCTGCCCCATGTGTGGCCAGTATGCAACCTCTCTTAAGATTTCCAGTGTTGTGTGAAACCCCCTATGACCGGCGGTGGCCGCATCATGGGCGTGACTTAACATCAGGCTTCGGAATGAGGTAGGAACCACCCACTGATCGTGGCCAGCTTTGGATTTCCTTACCAACAAACCGTCTTGGATCCGGAACATTTTTGGACATTTCATCAACACTCTTAGGTCCTCTTTCCCAATGTAATCGGTATCCGTCAGGGGAAAGTTCTCAGGGTCCTCAAGGTGCTGGTAAAATTGACCAATTATTGGATCCCCCTTCTGAGCTGTAATCAAATCAGCATCAGGGGTCTCCTTACTCCATTGTGCAATTGAAAGGTTGTTGTGAGCATTTGTCTGGGACCTAGTGATAGCAGTGACCTGGATTTCCCCCAACAGGGACTCAATCTCAATTAGATCCCCTTGGATGGCCCCGGTTTTGGCCAGCTGATCAGCTAAGTCATTTCCAGTTTTGTCTGGTCCCTCTACTTTGGAATGACCCTTGATCTTTTTCCAATAGATGGTCATCTCATTCGAGGTGATCAGATCATCAATGTTTTGGATCAACTTCCCATGTTTCAAGGGTTTGTTGTTAGCACATAACATGCCTCTGGTTTTCCAATTAACCAGGTGCTCCACGAACCCGTTCCGTACATAATCCGAATCTGTGATTATGACCAGTTCGCGGAGTTGATGCTGGACAGCAGTGAGGATGGCCTGATGCACAGCCATCAATTCTGCCACCTGACTACTTCGGGGACCAATTTTGTATCCAGCGGAGGGTTCTGGGGACTCATTCACCCATGCATTCCCTACGCCAGCCACCAGTTCTTTCTCCCCATCGTTGTCAACATGGTAAGAGCATCCATCCACATAGACAGTGGGCATTCCCTCACACTTGTCCTCTTCAAAGACTTTGTGTGGGGAATTAAGGTATGCCTCCGTGTTGTCCTTTATTTTTAGACTTTCGTCCTCGAGACAGTTTTCTCTGGCACAATCATGCAAGTCAGCCAGACCTTGCGCGAGGGGACTCTTCTTGTTTTGGCCATATCTGACCTCCACAGGAAAGCCTTGCATTGATAGAATCCAGGAAGTAATTCGGGAATTACTCACATTTCCGGTCCGGATTCTATCACTTTGGAGATATTGCAGAGGCTGGTGTGGAGTCTCCACTATGATGTGTTCCCCCTGGATAAACGGGCGGTAATTCTTCAATGCCCACACCGTTGCCAGGAGTGCCTTCTCACAATCGTTGAATTTTTCCTCCACAGAGGATAAAGTTTTGCTCGCATAGGAGATTACTTTATTGACCCTGTCATGCTTTTGGTATAATACTGCCGTCAAGCACGTATTAGAGAACCCCGTCTCCAGGAAGAACTCCTTGTTTCTGACAGGGTAAGCTAGGCAAGGCGCTTGTGAGAGGCTTCTTTTGAGTTGTCTTACTGCCTCGGATTGTTCTGGACCCCATTCCCACTTGACCCCCCCCTTCAAGAGATGAATCAGGGGTCTGGTAATCTCTGCGTAGCCCTCAATGAACTTTCTGCTGTAATTAGTCAGTCCAAGGAGGCTCCTTAGTTCTCGCAGAGTTGTGGGGTCTTTCAGTTTCTGAAGTGCTTCCACTTTCTTTTCCTGGGGACAGAGACCCTGAGGAGTAATCTCATGCCCCAAGAAATTAACACGGGTTCTACACCACTGTGCTTTCTGAAAGGAAAGTTTTGCTCCGGCGGCCCTCAACTGCGTCAGAACATAACGGATCTCCGCTATGTGTTCCTCCACAGATGAACTTTTGATGAGGACATCATCTACATAAGCCAGGTTACCCCTCGCACCCAGGTCGGGCATGGCCTTATGTAGGAAAATATTGAACTCATTACCGGAGTTGAGGTTTCCGAAAGGAGTCCGGGTCCATGTGTACTGCTGGCCCCCAAAGGTAAAAGCCAGTTTGTATTGGTCCTCCCTACTGACCGGCACGGTCTAGTATCCATTGGTCAGGTCTATTGCAGTGAATACCTGTGACCCCTGGATCTGGGCCAGCCCTTGGTCAATGTAGGGCAGAGGCCATCGGGAAGTATGGACCCGTTTGTTGAGCTCCCTGAGGTCGGCGCAGAGTCTCCACTGGCCGTTTGGCTTCAATATTCCCAGCACCGGGTTATTGAAGGTGCTGTGGACTGGACGGATTATTCCCCGGGACTCAAGGTTCTTAATTATTTCAGTAAGGGACTCCATTGATGCGAGAGGCAAGCGATATTGCTTCACAAACACAGGAGTCATGCCAGGGTCCGTGGGGATTGTGGTTGTGTGGATGTCAGTGCGACCACAGTCATATGAGTCTACCGCAAAGAGATCTTGGAAATCCAAGAAAACTTGTTTCAACTTTTGCTTTTGTTCCGGAGTCACACAGGCATCAGCTAGGTTGACTCTCTCTTCCACCATCTGCCTGAAGCCTGGAAAGACTTCTGGTTTGGCTATTTCAGCGGCCTCCTCCAGCTGGGTGGAGAAGTCCCTGGTCAGAGTGCTGATTTGGACTGGAGGCTTCAGGTGGGAAAGGCAGCCCTCATGGACTTGGAAAATCACCTCATCCCTCCTGAAGTCACAAGTCACATCTTCCTTACCATAAGGGCAAGAAGTGTACACCAGGAAGTTCCCCCCATGCCGGGTAAAAATCCTGTCTGGTGTTGTATTGTCCTCACTGTCACTGTCAAAACAGTCCTTGGGGATTGGTCCTAACAGTTCATTTACTAAGTCGATGGAAAAATGTCGGTCATCAACCGCCATTCCAATAATGGTGCCTGCGGCTAGAGTAATACTCTTTAAGTCGCTGTTATCCACCTCTATTGGAATGGTGTCATGTTCTATGTTGACTAATGGAGTTGGGTTTACCCCTAACCCTTGCAGTTGGAGAGAAGCATTTAGATGTATGTAAGCATCAGGGTTTTGCAGATATTGACCTCTTTTAACTTTCACTTCCAGGGAGAATTGTCGGGTCCTTTCTGGGATGGTGACTTCCTCTTTGATCTGAATTTCAACTGCATAAGGTAGCAATTGAGCTGACCTAAATGCTTTTTCTGGATCATCAAAGCCCATGGGATTATCCGCTAATCGGGACCAAGCTTTGAAGTTTATTAGGTCCAAACTAATGGCAAAGCGATTGAGAATGTCACTGCCTAAGTAAACGGCGGCAGTGACGTCTCGCACGACCCAACAGTTATGGACTATGCTCTTGTTGCCAATGGAGATTTTGAGCATACACCTGCTTGGCAGGAGATGTTTGGAATTGGGTGCTTCCAGGTCCATTTCCCATTTGTCTATCAGTTTGAATGTGGGAATGGCTGGATCTTTTGGGAGTTGGCAGAACATGGCTTCGCTGATGAAGCTCTTACCGTTGTTCACACACACTCGAGCGAGAACAGAGTCCTTCCCATCATTTAATTGGACAGGGATGAACAACTGCTCTCCAATTTGCTGAATATCAGCCAGGCTCTGAGCTGATTTCACATCTTTCTGGACTATAGGAGTGGGAGTTTCTGATTGTGGATTAGTATAGAATTTCAGAGTGTTTCCTTCCAGCGTGGAATACCACTTTAGACTGGAAGGAAGGTTGATTTTCAGAAATAGAGAGGACCCCCCCATCACCAGTCTGTTGTCCTACTGCTATTACTGTCACGTCTGGAATCTGGTTATTCTGGAAGTGAAATTCTACTTGGTCAGATTTTTGTTCAACCATGTGGCAGGTGCCGTTTAAACTAACATGGTTGACACTCTGTTTTAATTTTATTGGTCGGCTAGTCTGGGTCCAGAGGACCTTGTTTATACAATCTATTAGGCGTGACAACCTTCTCAGGAGGTCATTCCCTAGTAAACAAGGGGTGCCCTCTGGGGTCACAACTACGACCCGGTGTTTCAACTTGTGTCGCCCAATTTTAATGTCCAAGTCTGCCGTCCCCTCGACGGGAATTTCCTTCCCGTCAAAGTTCTGCAGTTGTCCAGGAAGAGAGGTGAGAGGAATTTGGTAATTCTCTCCCCTTCCTGCATTCAGTTCGTCAAAGGCCCTTCTGGACAGAAGGGTAGCTTGAGATCCCGTGTCCACCAGTGCCAAAATTGTCCCCTGCCCCTGTACTTGTACCGGGGCATAGTATCTTCCCTCCTTCTCCTCAAGGGGGCACAGATAATGCACATTTTTGGACAACTGGTGGGCTAACTTTCTGGTTTTGGACATCGCTAGCGAAGAGATTTGGGCAGAATTCTGTGGAGAGCCTTGGGAATCTGAAAGAAAAAGTTGGCAACTGGAGATCAGAGCCATTGTGGGTTCCCCTGGCTCCGGTTCCGGGCCGCCCCCCCCTTTTTGGAGGCAGTCACCAGGATGGGTTTGAACCAGGGGATTTTCTTGCTGTTGGTTCTGGGATGAGATGGTGGGCGGCGGTAGCTCAGTCTCCACATCTCCCCAGTCTGGATTTGCATCCCTAGGGACCCATTTTTCTTTGGGAGGAGTTCCCCCCTCTCTGAAGGAGAAGATCCTTTTCCCAGGATGCTCTGAGGATCCCTCTCCCTCAAATTGGAACATCTGTACCTCCTCCTCAAACTGGGTCTGTTTGGGTCTTTTGTTTCTCCTACACCCCCTCTGCTCCTTAGGAGGCAGACTTTCAGGGGCAAGAGATTTTGTTTCCGGTTCCTGGGTTTCCAGGGGCTGTTTTCAAGTGAGGAAGGAAGCTTCCTCCAAGGCTTTACACCCCCCTTCCCCTTGTGCCTCCTCCCTGGGAACCGGTGTGTTATCGGGGTGCTGCCCCCGTCATTGTTCTGGAGCACCAGGTCCAGAGTTGGGTGCGTTCTGCACCGGCATGCCGATCTGAGGGTTCTGCTGAGCCCTCAGTATGTGACCCAGATCCCGCGCCATGTTTTGAACCTGGCGCTCTAACTGGGAAACCCGCTCAGGCTGATACGAGGCCCTGTTTTCTCCCCTGGGCTGATCCCGGGAAGGGTAGCTATCCCTTCTCTGGTAGTACCCCGGGTTGGGAAGATTTGGGTACCCCTCCACCCTTGGCCTCCCCTCTCCCGGATTAGGTTGTCTGGGCTCAGGGAATTGGGGAAAGAAGGATGGATGATTTTGGGGTTGGAAGTTGGGTGGATACCTGGGGAAAAAGTTCTGCCCAGGATTTGGAGAATTTCTGCCCTCCGGTTGGAAGTTACGAGGGAAGTTCCCT
Source organism: Ambystoma mexicanum (assembly GCF_040938575.1). Taxonomy (NCBI): domain Eukaryota; kingdom Metazoa; phylum Chordata; class Amphibia; order Caudata; family Ambystomatidae; genus Ambystoma; species Ambystoma mexicanum. Next base: position 239,466,164 of record NC_090940.1, on the reverse strand, counting down.
GGGCTAGGTGCTTGGCTGGATCCCCCCCCTTGGGCTGGAGGAGTCCACACATAACCCAGGATGGGTCGATTTCCCTTGTAACGGGGACTTACATAGTCAGGAGAGCGAGGGACCCCATTTGTGGGGCTGCCTCCCTGGCTCCCTGTCTGTGCCTGGCCCGAGGACCTTCTGGGCCTAGCATTATTAGGTGCAGGTAGGTTTTTAGGCCCCCCCATCTCCAAATCCAAAACGGGGGTGACCTTTACCTCTGCCACCTTGGCAGCAGCAGGTGTGCTGTTGGCTTTGGGGTTTTTCTGGGCATTACTTTTGCTATCTACCGGTTTCTGAACCTCATAGATCCGGGTCGCCTGTTCAATGACCCAGTCTAAAGATCTTTTCTCGTGAAAATCCCTCACGAGCTGGGTCATTATGTATTTGGGCAAGGCATGAAAAAATGTATTAATGAATTCTCTACTGTCTGTGCGCACCCTTCTGGTGGTCTGCGCAAAAGCACGTTTCAGTTCTTGCACAAATTCTTGTGGGGCCTGATCCTCCCCACATTGCAAATTGTAGGCTGCCTTGCGAGCCTCTTGAGGATTTCTATGAATGGAAAAATGTTTCAAGATGGCCGCCTTATAGGTGAGAGGGGCCATTCTTTCATGGATTTTGAATGGTGCATCTTGAAAAAAGTGAAAGGGAAGACACAGGAAGATATCAATAGAAAACTGCTAAATTTAGAACAAAAGTTAATTTTTTTAACTAATAGTCATGTAACAGGACTCAATGAAAATATTGAGTGGCATAACATCAAATAGATTATTTTCTTATGTTTTCGATTAACATTGAAGGACGTGTCTTGTAATGTCTGATGGTATTTCCTATCACGATGTACCTATTGTGAAATAGGAATTCACTTTGAAGAACTCCCAGAAATACAGGATGGGGGCAGGGTACTTTGTACTCTGCACTATGTATTAGAAATGACTTATCTTTAAAAGGGTGAGTTTGGCCCCTACAGTGTATTTATATGTTAATGTTGATTGGACCTGTTAAAGGTGTATGACTAATACCAGCAATTACTGGAGTTCCTACGTAAATTTGGCACTGTGCCTTTGCCCTAAATAATCCATCTTCTAACTCATGCAGAGACTGTTACATACTGTAGTTGGACTGTTACTGGATAATTGGATGGTGATTAACGATCTGCACCTCGTAGGACCCCTACATTAATGGAGAGATATGTTTTTATTTATTTTTTCCTTATCCTTTTGTTTTTAACATATGGATGAGACCGGAGGAGTGCTTGAGTAGTATTCTTGCTCCTGCAGTGGCTTTACTCACGGGTTGCTGGGGTAGCTACACTGGTTTTGGCGTCGGCGCGGCGTTGTACTGCACGCGATGACGTCATCGCGTCACGTTTTTACACGATGACGTCATCAATGGGCGTACGACCACGGCACTCTCAATAAATAGAGAAGCTCGCGCTCGCGAGCAGATCAGCAGCAGAATAACAATACTCTGCGGATGGTTTACGGCTGTAGCACTACTAATGGTAAGCTGGGGGACCTAGATTTGGGGAACTGATGGGGTGCTTTATCAGGATTTTTACCTTGATGTATTTACTTGCTAAAAGTGAGTGATGGTACTTAATACATCCTCTTTCTAGGGGAAGACCCTTGCCACGGAGTACTATAAAATAAAAAAAAAAATAAAAAAGCATTGGGGCTCAGGAAAATTATTGACAAGACTACAGACCCTAGAATAGTACTTTTTTACAAAAGGTATGATCATTCACATTTGTTTCCTTCTATCTGGATGCTATTTGTAGTTTCGGCACGTTTTTCTGCATTCTGAGAACTTACAGGGTGTCCTATTTCTTGACAGAATACTAACTGCATATTTGACCTGGTTTGGAGGCTGGCTTATGTACTTTGCCCACAAGACAGGAAAATCATTATTGGAATGGAGGTGAGGTGTTACCCCAGTTGGATTGTATGAGGAACGTTCTGAGTTTTGAGAATAGATGTGTGTACTCTCTGATTTGATCATTCATTAATTGCCATTATGATTTGATGAGTACAACAAAGAATGTGTTGTGATAGGCTTTATATCCCTCCCAAACACTGTGTATAGTGAAGGACAAAATTGTGATTGTCTAAATAAACTTGTACTACATGAAAGAGATTACAAGTTTTAAGCACTAGTATCTTATAGTATATATACTTGATGTATCCTAATGGTGATTAGGACTGGCTGGGTGAAGTAAAAAAAACCTATTATGCCAAGGTAATAATTGTTTTTATATTGTATGTATCCTCAGCTCTAGAAATTGGAACCATAGAGACAAGTCTACAAGAAGCACAAGTCAATTTGTCGCCCCTGAAGAATGTCCAGTTAATAATAAACATCCAGGACAGAAACTTATATAAGTTGGGCTAAGTTGTGATACACAGTAGGAAATAAGAACAATTGAATTAGCTACTGTCTAGAATGTTTAAATGAGTGTATAATTTGAATATGTGTGGAATAATTACCACTTTTATAACATTGAATATTTTGTATGTGATGTAATGAATATTTTTAGTGAATGTTTTTTGATATTTGTGCTGTTTAGCAAATGAATTAAATATGATATTTTAATACTGGATACATGACATTTATTGTACATGACATAACTTGCATTTGGTTAGATAGACTGTGTGATCGGGTTTCAGATTGCTGAGGGCAAACATGTTGTGTTAAATAAATATGTCCCTTCTTTTTGATTAAATTCGCCTTATAGGTGGACCATCTTAAATGATTTTGGTCCTCCAGCCCCGCAAAGAAACTGGAGTATTCCGGGGAGAAGGTCCACTTTACATATTGAATACAGCTTTGGCTGTCCTTCAAATGGAAAGTCTCCATCATTTGCTCAAACAACTCTAAGTGCTCCCAAACAGAATACTTAGCGTTCTTATGGTAAGGCGTGATGACGCTCCTGATCGCCTTAATCTGCTTTAAGGGGTCCTTAAGCAAGGCCCTTTTTGCCTTATTGGCCTTTTTGGTTCGGGTAACCCTTGTCCATTCATCCTCTGACTCAGAGGCACTGCTCCCAGAGGTTCCTGTCTGTTCTTCCAGGTTTTCCCAGATTCTGCGAGCCTGGGAATGGCTGGCAGAATGTGGGGACCTGGTCTCCTGTTTCCTGTGGTGCTCAGAGGAGTCCTCAGATCCCTCCTTGCTGCCAGGATTTGCTGGGTACCCCCCCCCACTGACCTAACTGGGCAGAGGTTTTCAGGATGCCCTTAAGGGGCCTACTCTCCTGGGGTTCCCCACTGAACTGTACTGTACTTGGGTGCCCATACCCGGATGCCCACCCCTCCATTCCTAAGTGGTCCTGGCCTATGAGCCCCATACTTTTAGCTGGATAGTAATCTGCCATCCCTGTGGCCCTGTGCTCATGTGCGCCAGGGGACATGGGGGTGGTAGAGTCCAGGGACTGGGAGAGATGAAGGCCCCTGGTGTTAGGGCTCCTGAGGTTATGGTCAGGAGTCTCTCTTTCCCAGCGGACCTCATCTCTATCCGCCCCTGCTCCCTGTTGCAATGCAAGAGCCTGCATTTGTGCTTTCAGTTCCTCAGTCAAGGCCTTACTAGACTCTATCAGTCTCTCCTGCATCGCTACCTGTTGTTGGAGCCTATCATTGTGTTGACAGAGGGCCTCATTTTCCCCCTGTGCTTCCTGGTTGGTCCTGGAGAACTGGGCCAGTCTTTGCTGCAGGAGGTTTACCTCCTGAGTCCCATCCCTACTGGCCTGCTCCTTTCTTGCCAGAGCATCTTCCACCCTTCTGGTGTGCTCTACCAAGTTCTGGTTTTCTTTTTGGAGGTCACCCAGCCCCTGGAGGGCCAGGTGATTTTCTTCAATTTCCTTTTTTAAGTGGCAGACTTCCTGGCCTAAAGTGTCTCTTTCCTGACTGAGAGCCTGCATCTGTGCTGCCAGGTCGTCCCTCTGTCGTTGAAAGGCACCAGCTTTTTGGCGCTCCTCATCAAACTCTGCCTGGGTATCCAGGTCTTTCAGAATCAGTTTATTGCTCTCCTCTTTCTCTCTATCTAGCTGGCTTTGCAGGGTGACTACCTGCTCCGCGCATGCCCTGTTGAAATTGATCTGTTGCTCCAACTTTTTCTGGTTCTGCAGTAAGGAGTCCAAACTGTCTTGGTGCTCCTTCTGCAGGGCCAGAAATCTGGTATCCTGGTCTGTCTTTTCCTGTTGTAGGATGCCCATATCCTCTTTTATTTGAATGATATATTGCCTACTATCATTTTCTGACTCCTGGCTCCTCTGCAGCCTCTGCTCAGAAGAGGCCAGATCAGATCGGGCCTTCTCTACTGCCATCTGTTGCCTATTTGCCAGATCTTGGCTTTCAGTGCATTTATCCTGCATGTCTCCCATATATAGGTACAGGTATGCTGCTATCCTGGCAATCTTATTGTGTTAATCTTTGGCTTTAGGAGCCATATATAGTTCACTCAGGGCCACATGTAATGGACCCTGATCTCTCCATAGGTCTGACCCTGTTTCAGTGACCTGTCGCGTGATGGCCTGCAACCAGGCATCCTGGCCCTGTTCAGTCCATTCACCTCTCACAAACAGTTTATGTAAGAGGTGCTCTCTGGCTATTTTCATGTCTACTAAGGTCGTCATTCTAGAGATTGGTCTCTGTCCTGACTTACAGAAGTTTGTATTTTATTTTTGCAAAACAGACCTTTTTCTTAGAGCGTTCCTTTGAGGAGTGCTTTACAGCGTAACACAGCGTGTGATCCCACCGGATATGTGTATCTGGTCAGCTGGCACGCTGTATTAAACTGCACAAGTGATAGATCTAACCCAAACGTCCGGCACGAGCACCCAATTTGTAAGAGGATTCAATTCAGCACTACAGCCAAGTCAACGCCTAGTCTAGAATACTGAATGAAAACCCTTATTGATATATCTTTATGTCCAGTTCATGCGTTCTGGATGACTACCCCTATATGACACCCCTCCCTTGGAATCCCCCTGACCCCACTGAGCCAAGAAATAGTTCTGTTTTGCAAGTTTAAAGGTTTATTTGATAACTTAAACAATATATATTATATCACGCTTTATAATAAATTAATAATTGGATATCACACTTAATCTGGTATGATAAAGATTAACAACGGAGAATCTGGCACTAGCACACTTCTTGATAATCACTAAGGAGTTGACATGAAAAGGATAAGATAGCAACAATACTTTTATGGTTTCAAATGGATGCAATGTGGAATGAAATGCAGTACAGAAAATACTCAATATGATTTCAACAAAACAATGTAATCACTTTTCTCTGGCAATCCCCTCCCCCCTTTATGCAATGCAAGGAAATGGAAGGAAAGCACACAGTTCTCAGAAATGCAATCAAATGTAATTCAGTTCACCCCAGCAATTTAGACTACAGAAGTTGAAAACACAGGCCCAAATGCTTTTAAATGTGCTGGAAATGAAGAAAAAAAATATGCTAAAATGCTTTTAATTCCCTCTAGAGGTTCAGGGTGAGTGGTTAATATTAGTCCAGGCTCACTTTAGCAAGGATCTAGGGTGTAACTAGCAGGTTAAACGAATTTTTGGCAACTGAAAGGCAAGCAGCAGCAGATTTTTACACGTGGAGAAATTTGCAAATCGCGGTAAATTTGCGAGTGCGTTTTTCACGATTGCGGCAGAACTATAGGGGGTAGGAATACGGAGATATGAGCGATTAAATAAAGGTAGTTTTTCAGATTTTAAATTTTAAAGTTAAAAAAAAAGACAAGTGCAGCTTGCAACTAGAAAATGACAGGTGACAGCTTTACAAATGACAGGTGACAGTTAGGAGGCAGTTCTACTTAGATTAAAATAGCTTGGATTATATTATTTTAACTAAGAGATTGGTTCTGCACAGTTTTCTAGGTACTCACACTATATTCTTGAGTTAAATGGGCCTCGCCACGGATCTGGTCAGGTTTTAGTCTGGACTCTGGTCTCTGCACTTCACAGTGATCTGGGTCAGCTCTCTCTGGTTCTGCTAACAGTGGTCTGGATCAGCTCTGCTCTGCTGGTCTGGTCTGGGTTTCTGGTTCTGGATAGATTGAAGTCTCTATGTTAGCTCTCTGGAGGTTGAGGGAGGTAAAGTATGGATTTTCCGGCAGAGCTTCCAGCTGCAAATGGATTTGAAGGGTCCCTATCTGTCCTGTCTTTCTGCTTTTATGTGTTTTCAAAATGGGTGTGTGTGCAGCATCACTAGACCCTACCCCTCTCCACTTATCATTGGCCAAGCTTTCATTTCTCCCCTGATTGGGGGAGCTAAGTTGTGTCAGAGTGATGTCATTTTACAGCCTGCAGAAAGTCCACTCCTCCTGTCAACTTGCACACAAATCTAGATTTGAACCAAATACATATTTGCAGAGGTACATATTGTTTTAAAATCATATGCACCCATCACATATCACAGGAGGTATACCCTGTCCAAATCTGCTCTTCCTGAGAGCTTGCATTCAGAAATGGCAATATTTTGCACTTTTTAACTGGTTTGCAATACCGGACATTACCCCAAATTTACACACATGTGCGCAAGGAGTATGGACATTAGTTGATGAAGTGTCAGATTTTTCACATGCACACATTTTGAGTAATATCCTCTTTTCCGCTAAAACCCCCCTGAACATGCCACCGGTTCTAAAAACCTCTTAAAATGTGGGCAGAAAAATCACAAGAATTATGGTATCATTTATAAATTTTTCACATGTCCGCTCTATGAATGATACATCTTTTTAGAGTTATGTTCTGGCCCCAAAGGGGTGTGGTTTCCCCCCAGCACAAGGTTGAATTTCTGGTTTTTCCAGTTCTGCCAAGCCAGCTTGCTCTCACAGGCAGTGCTCCTCCCCTTCCCTTCCAGGAGGAAGCTACATTTACGACAGCCGCCAATAAAACATTTGCCTGAGTCAGGACAGGGCTTTGTTCAGAGCTCCTGTATTCTGTGGGGGCTCCCCTTAATTCAATTATCAGAGAGATGGCATATCCTTAGTGTGGCCAGCAAAAGGCAGATAGGCCTGGGAACACAGCTGTGACTCAAATTTCACTCCTGATGGGGGTAGATGTCAGGCAGAATTCAGTTTCTCAAGCCAGGTTTCAGATAAAATGTCACTTTTTGTTCCCCAGTTTAAGTCAAGACAATGTTTTACATATGCAGCTAGAATGCTGATTCTAAGTTCAAAACTATGACATTTAAACAATTGCAACCTATGTGACACTCAGAAATAGGTCACTCATTTCTTTTAAACATTTAGATTTTTAGTGTCTTTCAGTCCAAATTTACTTAAACTGCTGAAATCCACAGCTCAGCCAGTCTTGTTATAAACCTTCAAGTCACTTCAGAATATAACTTTAAATTGGATCCACCTCTCAGTAAGTCTTTCTTTGGCATGTTTTGGGTTCATTTATTCAGTTTTACAAAAAGTAAAATCTGGTGTTGTTTTAAAATGCCGGCTTTTGGATAGTGGTGAGTACTGGTAATGCACCCATTTTTGGGATTTAAGAAATGAATTCCCCACAATTCTAGGTGGCTTTTGGCAATCAGCATTTCCATTCCCAATGGTTTCAGGCTACTGTGTGGGTAGTCCAATGGGGTTTTTAGGCAGTGCCCTTCTGTGCCCATAACATCGGCAAAAATGGGTGGCAGCCTATTCTTCATGCACTTCCCTGGGCATTTTCTGGGAAACTCTGGCCATCATGATGTTTTCCATGTCAGAACTGCACAGTTTTGAGGTAGGGCTCGGATGCATGGGTAAATACATCCCACAGTTGTCTGCCACTGTTGACGACCGCTGTCGCTGACTGGAGCCGCCGTGCTCCCGTTTGCCTAAGAACTTCATTGATCCAAGGACGCTCTCGTCCGCATCGTCGCTGCTGTATCCTGCTGGAGAAGGCCTGACCGTCGACGTGCCGAGGAGCATCCGCCGGTGGGTTTCCCACCACTCAAAGACCACAGAGACTCCGACGACCCGACACCCTTGCTGGGCCACAGTTCTTCAAACTCTTTGCGGTCCAGAACTATCGACACTGAGGTGCCCCGCACGCCTCTTCCTTGCAGGACGTTTACGCTTCCCCGTCAACGAGCACCGCTAGGAACAAAGCTGCCGCTTCACCATCGTAGCTCTCCCTGTTCTCTGTCGGACGTTCGACCACCCCTGACTCCTGTCTTAAAGGGAGGGCACTCAAGAAGGGCCGGTGATTCCCCGACGAGGAACGCTAAAACACCAGGTACTTTGGGGTTGCAGAACTATTGGGAAATCTATTGTGAACAATATATGGACTAGGCTTGTATCTTTATTGTACAGGTTGCCCAGGTGGGGGGATCACCACACAGAGCTGTGTAGTGACCAGTATTTCTGCCAATGGTTCGTATCAACTGCTTTCCTCTTTTCTCTACTATTGGTTTCCTTTACGCCTTGATTTGTGTGCCATTTAACCATACAGTTGATACACTTTAAAGAGATCTAATAGTAACTGTGGTACCACGTAGAATTGTATATATTTGCCATTATAGATAACTGAGTACAAAGTGCGTTATCGTGATATTGTATATAACCTTGAATATTAATTATATAAAGACTGTGTTTTAACCGATACAGTGTGCGGACATTCCTTTGTGGGTGCTTGGGGACTACACTGTACTTAAGACCCAGCCCGCATCACCTTCCTGAGAAGCTAGGCCTTGATTGCTCGACCACATACCAATAATAGAGAATCTTGGCTGGGGGTCCTCTGTGTCTCTCCTCTACCATATAGAGAGCAGAAGTACAGACCACCCCTCCAGTCTTTACAGTGATTCCATTGTTAAAGTAGGTGGATTTGCTGGAAGTGATGATGGTTTTGAATTCCTTCACTGCCTGCTTATACTGGTCACTGGTCCCTAGCCTCTAAAGGAAAACACACTAGGCTGAATTGTCCATTAACCGGCTATTGTCAACATGACATTTAAGCCTGTTTCTTGATTTTTTCCTGAATAGTTAAATGAGACTAAAATGTTTGGTGGATGGGGAGATATTGTAGGGCGTGGGTCACCAAGAGGCAACAACGAAAAAAACCTGAAAGATTTGTTGCATCCTAACCTGATACTAAACAAATTAATGACAGTCATTTATCACCAAAGCATATTAAATAAACTGGAGTGGCAGGGTGAAACGAAGTGGGCTGTTCGTAAGAAAACATCGCACAGTCCTTTGTTATAAGCGCACTTTTATTTGTTATAGTGCTAACATTAGGTTCATAGCCACATTTCAGGATGGAGACATAAACATCCACCAGCCCCCATGGTCAGCCACATTCTCCTCTCTAACTATCAAACTATCAAACTTCGAACCCAAACACACGCAACATTCCACTCCCCTCCAAGATTCATTCATAAGACGTCACTTTAGCTGCATGAATGAGTTACTGACATAAAGGCAAACTCCAGATCATTACATGTCTCCCTCCTTTACAGAAAGAACAATTAAAATAAACCCACTAATCACAACAACCTGAAGTTACTGACCATACTGACCCTCCTATAACAAGCACAACAAAATGCACTCCCAACATCCAAACCTTCACTTACTGCGGACCCTGCAGTACACCTAACAAAGAGACCAGCTCCAACTTCCATCATCACACAAAACCAACACCAAACTTCCAACACTTCTACAACTTATTCTTAACTCCACTTCCCACACTAGAATACTTACGGTTACACTTACTCTCTCACTACTCACGCAAAAGAGCCTGAAGAGTTCTAAACCCCACGACCAAAATGAAAGCAGGCTACCCCCAGTGCCCGACATTCAACCCGTGTGAAAACCGCTCACCCTAAATCCTCCAATGAAGCTTACAAACTTCACATAATTTGTAAAATTAAACTATCTCACAACAGCAACACTAGAGTTCTCCATTCTCTAGGCACCAATCTATTGATAGTAACATTCAACAAATACCTAGGCAGATGTTGAAGTACTCCACACCTCAAGATACCTACCATATCTCTAAGAGAAACACATAGTGCACATACAGTCTTGTACAGCACTTAACCAAGATACCTACTGTATCCCTAATCAAAACACACAGTGCACATACACTCTTGTACAGCACTTAACCATGTGATCCTCTACACACCACTATCATTACAACATATATCAAACATAACGTGCAGACCTGTCACAACCAATTCTATTGATACATTTATCATTGTGAGCACAGGGTAGACCCATCATCAAAGTCTCTGATTTGTCCGTAGACCTGAAATGGAAACATAAGTTATGCACATACTTTGTTATGCCAGCCGATCTGAAAAGGAAAAGGATTAGAATACATATACCACATTCACAATTCCGCACACGAATGTCCTTAAATTGCTCGTAGGTTCAAACAGCAAAAGAAATTACCTTAACAGTACGTGCATAATAAAGCAAGATCTCACAGTAATACTACCAATAATAATGCCCTTTTACAGTCTCAACTCATTTACAATACCCTATCTAAACAAAGGCCATGTCAATGTCACACACACCATTCAAACTGCTCCCACATACTCATTCAAAATAGAATTGCCAATCAAAGGCCTTGCATGACACCACTAAATCCCCTTAATACTCTCGGTCATAACAAGAAAGATCCTTAAAAAATCTAAAAAAATCTGGATCTAATTCCTTCAGCAAAAAAAAAAGAGGTGTCTACAGCTTCCCCTATAAACTCCCCGCAAGACCCACAATGACCCCATTTCTCCTCCCAATGAGCGGTTAACTCATTGAATGCACCCAAACAACAGTTACAGAGTGCTACCCCTCTGTCACGATAATCCCAACAACTTCCATAATGGGAACCTCTCCTGGGACCTTGAAAAGTCCCTACTTCTTCCACCGGAAAATGAGAACATGTTTTCAGACCATCAGCATGCTGAAAACTCGAAGTTCCTTGCTGCTCACAAACTGCCTCCTCTTGAACAGTGAAAACATCCTTTTCACTCGCGGATAGTTTGCTCCTTTTCCCGTACTTTATTGCTCCCTGACACTTAATTTCATAAGCTACCGCTGCTGCTCCTCCCCATAAAGTCACTTCACCTGCCTGTGTCCCAGCACCAGCATAAATCAAATCCGTAGGAAACTCCTTCTGATCCAGAACGTATTTCCGCTTGCCCAGCACTGTGTAAGTTCCTTCTGTAGAAGAAAGAACCCTTGCGTCGTCCTCTGACTGGTGGATGTTTATGTCTCCATCCTGAAATGTGGCTATGAACCTAATGTTAGCACTATAACAAATAAAAGTGCTCTTATAACAAAGGACTCTGCAAGGTTTTCTTACGAACAGCCCACTTCGTTTCGTTGGCGACAAGGATGCCAGTTTCAGGAGCGCCGCAGTGAGAAAAAAAAAAGAAAACCATACTGTCGGTGCGCCAGCGGCGAACATTGAAGGGTACAGAGAGGACACAGGGCTCTGTTGATTGAGAGCAGTGTCCCAAATTGATTGCCGCTCGCCGACACACGGAGCAGCCCTGAAGGAAAAGGAAAGAAATTGAAGGCTCTCACTTTGACAGTGGCTGCGGGGACTACAGAGGAAGATGGTGGCGTCGGAAGTTCAGGTAACCTGCAGGAAATTCCTGTGATCTGCAGGCAGGAGTGTACGGTGCTCCAGGAGACATCCACCAGCCCCCATCCACTCCCCTCCAAGATCCATTCATATGATGTCACCTTAGCTGCATGAATGAGTTACTGACATAAAGGCAAACTCCAGATCATTACACAGGGCTATTATTGTATTTCCAAAAAAATGAACTAGGAGACCTATGGTTAATTATGACTTTTGCTACCAAAGTTATATGATCTTGGGCAAATCACGGTCTCCTTTTCTGTGACTTAGTTCACATATTTTCTAAAATTCGGAGTACATACACAGTGACTATCAGGAGTGCTAAAAAACGAAAGAAGTAGGGGCATTTTGTCCTACGTGAACTGGTCAGTTGCAGTTCTCCTCGCAGTGCTCAGATATACCCATGACTCCTCACTTAGACTATCCATGGAAAATAGATCTGCAACCTTTGGCTCTCTGGATGTTTTGGACAACAAATCCCAAAAGCCACGGTCAGCATTATCAACTACGAGGGCTCTCTGAGTCATAGTCCAACACATCAGCAGAGCTGCATGATGTTTACCCCTACTGTGGATTAAAATGTGGGAATGGTGACTTAAGAACCTCTAGTCTTTAGACTCATTTCCAAAGCGTTTTAAAGTTAAGGAGATTATCGTTGAATACCATTTTACTTAAGTAGTGCTACCCTTTCATGCTGGAGCTCTCTTCTTACCCGCCATTTCACCCGTTGTCCAAGCCACAGCCCCTAGACACAGTTACAATGATGATTGCTCCACCGGTATTCTACACCCTTGTAATGCTACCAATACACTTATGAGATATGAGATATGATAGGTTATTTATAACGCGCTTAACACCCAGAGGTTTCTAAGCGCGGACCTGGGGGTTGAACCTATGTTGCTCCGTGTCGTCTTGCTTTCAAAGAGAGTACGTTGCCCCTGAACTATCCTCCAGAGCCAATCAGACAATTTGCAGAAGAATCAGAACATAATCATCACTACATTCTTGTAGTCTAACAAAATCCTTGGAACCTCTCTTGAAAAAAAACAACAAAAAAATATCTGGCCTTAAATCGAAAGTAGGAGTCAAATGTCCAAGCGTGTTGTAAAGCTTTTAGAGCAAAACAGGCCTTTCTATGGATATCCTCTCCCAAAGAGTCGAATCCACTACCTTGGAGAGTTGTGAAGGAACAGTTTTCAAACTGTTAGCAAAGCCAACCCATCTGTAAATAAATCTTATACTTGACCAGGAATATTCAGTATTCCCACATCTTTTTTGGTTTTCTCATTTTATTGACAAAGTTACAAAAAAGTGCAATTTTGATTTTGCGTAACATTATTTGAAATCAGTACTTAAAAAGAGGTAAGCATCATATATTCTTGAAGCATTGAACCAATTCTGAATGTTAACGATTGGACAAAAAGCACATTAAGGGGGTCACTACGAGTATGGTGGTAGTCATGGCGCTATTTGCGCCATGACTGCCTCCCATACCGGTACCGACTCAGGTTTGGTTCAATGGGCACTTACCAGTCCATTCGGACCTTGGAGGGACCGGTAAGTCCCCATTTACCAAACCATTCCCCATTCCCATTTGAGCCCCCATAGGGCTCAATGGGAATGGGTATGGTGCAAATAATGGGCCGGCGTATGCCAAGCCCCTTATTTGCGCACAGGTCCCTTAACGGCCCGGGTCCCGTCCTTAACACCTGGTCAGTCCAGGCGTTAAGGAAGGGACCCACTAAGGGACCTCATAGTAGGGTGGTAAGGGATTACCGGCACCAGTCTCCTTACCGGTGCCCGGTATCCCTTACCGCCCTACTCGGAATGAGGCCTAAGTCTGAAGGGATGAGCAAAGTGGGCCTTTAGTTTCACTTCTTGCAAGAAAACGGCGAGCATGTCATTCCACCCCATTAAACAAGCCAAGCCGTCTGGCCCCCTAGCTCACCTACCGTTGTATTTGCCTAGAGGCTCGCTCCACTCTATCTTGATGAAACTTCCAGTCAGTTAACCCCACCCAAGGGTTCTTTTCAGGTGAGGGGCCTAGGTCCACTGCCCCCTGTTGCATTTCTTCCTGAGAATAAGAGTCCATTGTCAGAACTAATTGCAACCAGTGCAGTCCAAACATGGCGCCTTGACGGCCTATACGTAGATACCTCAAACCGTCCCAAAAGTGTTGAGCCTAGCGTGTTTCGCTGTGCATGTCTATAACTGGCATGTTAGGACAAGTATTACCAAGCCAACAGTTTGGGGACTACCGATAACCAAGGTCAGCTGTGATTCAAGGAAATAAAATACAATGCTCACGCTCATGTGAAGATAGATGCTATGAAGGCATCCCAAAACAGAAAGAGCCATAATACAATGGGGACCCTCCCATATCATTCACTTCTCGTGTCCCCAACCATGGGGATGGCGACATATTTGTTCACTTTATAATAGACCGCGGTCGCCATCACTGACGCCGACAAAAAGGGTTGCAACACAACAGATCAGAAAAATATAATCTGTATGTGGTGATAACAAAGGATACTGATCAAGTAATTCATGGGGCATGCTGTCTATTGATCCTATTAAAGGTTACAGGTTGTACTTGTTAGCATTTAGATAATGGAAGGGGGAAAATAAATTATGCCATTTTGAGATTCAATCGGGAATAAAGCAAAGAATGGTCATCGATTCGGAGAATAAGAGAGACGAACAGAAAACAAAAAAAGAGGGTGGTGGGCTGGAGCGTGGCACGTCATAGCCTGTCAATTAGTAAAGGATCAAGAAGTAAGAAGGAACCTCGATGGTAATAAACCTAATCGACTGACTCTATTTGGCAGGAATAACAGTACTACAGTAGATGCATTTGTGTTTTTATGGGGGCTGAGGAACTTGTGGTAGACTGGGAGTGAGCTCCAGAACTGATGAATGTTTATTTCTATAATGAATAACTGTGCACGACGACTGACGTCTGGAAACTTTTTAGGGGGTCAAGAAGATGCACGATCATTTTTTAGTTGTTCCAGGGACCTTTCCATACTTGCACTAATGTGAACCGTACAGTGTCTCTGGCGGAAGATGTGGTGAGATACTTTTCTAAAGCAGACCACATCGTGCTAACATGGATTTAGAAAGTCGGGTCTCTAGTTTGTTCAGAAGACATTGCTAAGCAAGACCAGGAGGTAGCTTGAGCTCTTAACAATGTAGTTCACTTGCTGAGCAAAAGTCATCATGAAATTAGATGCAACGAGCCGAGGTAGTGCAGCGAAAAGAAGTTTTGACCAATAAAATGGCATGTGTGCCTACTCTTGGTCCCAACAGTCAAGCTTATTGGCTTGGCCAAATAGAAGCAGAAGCAGCTTTCCTTTGTCTAAAATTGGTTGCATATTAGGCACTCTGTATTGTTCTTTAGAGTCTCTTGGGTATCACCTGGTTGCAGTAAGGCCTACATGCAAGATGTAGATGCAACATGAAGATGCAAGATGCACTTAACCAGTAGTGATGATAGAAGCCTCATGGAATTTAGGGAGAGAAGGGGTAACAAAGTTGCTTGTTTGGAGACACCATTCTTTACTTATTTTAATAAGGAGGTGGCAGGTCCTATTCCTTCTGCTCTGATATCCTTGGATGTATGGTTTTAGTGCTGATACTGCCTTTCAAACCATTGTTCAGCTTATCGAGACAGATGTTCTTGGTATTTTGCATTATATGTGGCAGACACGTCCTGAAAGATCTGGCTACTTGTTTTACTATGATCAAGAAACGTCCTTCCACATATTAATTCATGTTGTTTCTGTTCCCCTTGGGTACCTAAAGATTGATTAAGGGCAGATCTATGACATCCCGTCTCATGGGACCATTCACCGCATTATTTGCAGTATTTGAATAAGGGCAGTGCCCCCACACCCTCTTCTACTAACCGGCCACATTCCTAAACCTAAATCTCCCTTTTCCCCTACTCCCGGACCCATTAAAAATGGGTGTTGAAATAGCCCAACACCAAATCGGGTTAAAGTGCTGCATTCGGTTTGAGGATGCAATTAAGAATTTAGTTGTGGGTCCGATTTTGCTGGTCAATGGGATTTTGGAAATTGGGAAATAATTCAGAAAGATGTGGGGTGAACCATGCCCTTATTTTTTTACAACTACCTTTTCATTAGAGATGTAGACCTTTAAAACAACAGAAAAACCCAAAAAACTGTAATATCGACCTCCTCTAAGTCCGCAGGACACAACTGCTTATTCCATCCAATCATGCCCCCAAATACCTTAGTTCCCCTCCTCCTCTCAACTCTTTGGCCAGACCTATAATACTATCATGGATCATTTCTTAACCAATAAAATGCCAAATGCACTGTCTCTTTCACAAATCAAACGATCTTCAAACTGATGCTCCTGCAAAATCCACCAGATTTCAGGAAAGGTACCAATATCAGAATGCATCATATATATGATCTTTATCATCACAAAAACATTGCAGATCTTTTGCAGCCATTCTGTTCTAGCTTGAAGAGATGAAGCCTTGCATCTTTGTGCCACTGCTTTTCTTTTCGCTCTCAACAGAGACCCTCGTAGCCTGGGTAACCTATGACATTCATCCACTTCTGATAGCTTGAATAAAACCCATTTGTGGCCTATTACTCGTATTTTAAAGATTAAAAGTAAATCCTGCAAATGTAGGAGTGGATGGAGGGTGGGGGCAGGGCTGGTGTGATGGGTCAGAAATTTGAGGCAGACACCTTTTAGATGATTTTTCAAAATGTGTCACTTTATTAAATCAAGTAACACCTTTCGCTATTCCGACAAGGATTTCCCTGACTAACGTGAATTAAAGGAAATACTCTAACAGAGAATGCCTGGCCTTCACACTTATACATGGAATACACAAGAAAATATAAATATGGCAGTTCACAACAACAACAATAACTATATTCTGTAATAAATTCACAGTCTCCCTTGGTAGCCTAGGTGATCTCCCCTTCCCCAGGTTTTATATTGGATTCGGTTTCATAGTTCAACAAAAAGAAACAAGGAAATCCAGATTTGCAACACAATTCCACTTTAGTTCTTTGCACCTTCAACTTGTCAAAAGAAAAGTTCCAGTAATCCAGTGTCCAAAAGGAATGCACCTTCTTCTTAGAACAGATATGTTTAGCCAAACAAATAGCATCAATGATATTCTTGGTCAGGATGTTTTTGTCACAACTTCATAAATGTCAAAGGGACACAGCTTCTTAATATCAGCTCTTCACAGCTCTCCTTTCAACACCATAAACCACAATTGGTATCTATTTCAGGATAATTTCACAGCACTTCTACTTCCACCTGGTTTACTGTCAGACCAGGTCCACTTCCACATGGATTAACAATGCAGGTCTACTCGCCGGCCTGATAGCATTCCACATTGAAGAGTGCTTCTGAAGTTCTGCCTCTACTGACAAGCAGATATTTACCACAGCTTCAACCGTTTGTAACTTTGTCACTTTCCACAACTTTGGAGAAAAGACAATATTCAAATGACTGCTCCTCAACACATTCATGTAGGTAAGGCACTCTTCTTCTGAACATTCACCTTCCAGAAGGACAGCATCTTTGCCACATTTGTATTTCTGCAACATCAATAACCAAAATGTTCTTAAGAATGTAAGACTACCTCTCCTCCTTTTGGCTTTGGCAATGTGAGATTTTATACCAGCTTTAGTTTTATGGAACAATCACAATTTTCAAGCTTCACCCTGTTTCAACATTGCATTCTCCCCTTGTCTTCCTGTTGGCCCCATAGTTCAGTGGCCTGACTTGTTATTAGACTCTTTTGACTCTGGCCAATATTTGCACAGCTCTTGGATTTGGCAATACTTGTATCACTCTTGTCTGTGGGCAATGCTTGTACCACTCTTGACGGTTGGCAATGCTTGTTCCCTGGAAGTTATAATTCTTAAAGTTCAGTCACTTCAATTCTGTGTTACAATGTTTTCTACTGCTTTACCAACAACCCTCGAGTTAGCCTTCAATTTCGGAATCAATTTTAGGCACATGCCATTAGTATTTCATCTCTTTTATGTAGTCTAATTTTCAATTAGTGCCATTCAGATCATTTCACTCATAATCTAGTACTAATTTCGTTGCATTCATTGTCCAACAAGCAACGGTCGGGTTAACAGTGCTTTCACTCATACGCAAGTGATTCTCCTTTGCTAACATTGCCTGCCTTTGTTCGCGCAAGGGATTAAAACACTCAGTAACACTCACCGGCTTCTGTCTTCAAACCCTTCGCATGCTGCAGGACTTCCACTGCTCTGTCTTCTTCTGAACGGACACACTTCCACTTTGAAGTTGCCTTAGTTCCTGCCATGCAGTCACTGAGCTCATAATGCTACGGAGACCCTCTGCTGCATACAATCTCTCAACCATGGTGTCCTGCACGCTTCCTGCTGTGCAGTCTCTGCAATTCGGTTTCCATGGGGGAACAGCTGTATTCCTTCACGCTTCCCGCTGCGCAACCTCTGCACTTCAAATGTAGGGGGAAATGACCCTCTCAGGACACAGAACTGGAATCTGCTTGGCTAATGTTCCGGCACCCCTTCTTTTTTCCAACTTCTGCGTGGACTGCCAACAACATGCTTTCCTTCTGCTGCTACTACTGTGGCTCCATCTCCATCTAATGGCCTACACCTGATGGGGCCCTTCAAGCCTCTCTACCTCTCCCAGGTGTGGGTCATTAGCCCAAACAAGCTGACCACTTCTGCAGCATTGCTCTTGAGCCCTCTTCTTCGTCCCAGTACTTAGGGAATTATGGGACTTGAAGTTCCCAACCACAGAATTAAGTTTTCTAGTGAGCGTTCCACTTTTAAACTCATGTTTAATTCCCCTAAGTATATTTAAGGAAATCTCACCAGCATTTACTTGAAAAGGAGAAGGCAGTTCTTTTAAGCCATCATTAACAGATTTCCTTTCCCTGTACTTCTGTAAGTTAGGGGTGGTGTTTAACTTTATAAGTGTCATACAGGTTTTCCTAACATAGGATGTTTAAGGATTTTACCTTAGCTTGACCCACATTGGAATGTTCAATTTGTGGATTAGACAAATGAGAGTGTGTTGAGTGTTTGGTGAACGCCCAGGGATTTACATGCAACCTGCAGCCTTTGGCATAGTTACTGTTTGCTACATTGTGACACAGTAATTTTCAGCCTGAGTACGCCACAGCTTGTTTAAATCAGCAAGTTTTTCTTTCACTTGCGGGAGATCAGCTGGTGGATCGTAGACGCCTTCTGCCTGCAAGTCTTTCTCCAGTGTAGTTTGTTTCTATATAAAACCACCCCAAAGGAGCAGAGCGACGTGGAGTGCGTTGAGTGTTCGGTGGACGCACAGGGATTTATATGCGACCTGCAGCCTTCAGTATAATTACTGTTTGCTACATTGTGGCATAGTAATTTTAAGCCCATGGATGCTGCAGGCTGTGTAAATCAGCAAGCCTTTCTTTCACTTGCGGACGATCAGAGCGAAGTGGAGTGCTTTCAGTGTTTGGTGTTCGGTGGCCGTGGGCAGCATGGACCCTATGATTGGATGAAGTAAGGGTTCCAGTCACCACCCAACACTTTTCTGCCGATGTTGATCGGTGAGTTGCTTTTTTCTTCTTTAGTCACTTACCTGATATAATACACTTTGTGCATGTGGGGGAGCCGGGACCGTGATTTCCTTGGCGGGCTGCAATCTATGTACAAAGAAGTGATTTCTTATGCACACCAGTTGGGAGGTCTGGAACCTTCTGATTTAGCTCATCCACGGTGGTTGGTAGGTTTGCAATATGACCCATGTATTTGATCGATGGCAGTGACAAAGAGGTCCGCATATATTTTGAAATTAAAACCTATGAAGAAATCTGGACTGAGGAGTGAGGTACTCTTAAAAGGAAAACTGCCTCGTATTCCTCAGCAAACCACCAAACTCAAATGCGATGGCCTAAAAAGGAAGAAGGGCAAGAAAGAAGGGGGTGATGATGTATTAGCTGCCTCTTCTGCCCAACCTAGCATATTGGGGCTTTTTATTGGCAAAGGCCCCAGGAAATTAGTCTTGGATGGGGTGCCACCGGCGGACAATATCATATCAGATACATGCAGGCTGTTGAGACCAACACAGGTGGGGGTTGTTCATTGTGAGGCCAAATCAGAAGGTCATCTCTCTGGTGTTGACCTCTCATTAGATAAATATTGGTTCCTTACTGGCCCTTTGCAACACTCTGAGAAGAAACTCCTTGGTGCCAGGGCAGCAGTATAGAGATCAGGCTATGCAATTTAGCAATCTATCTGAGAGCCCGAACCTGGAAGCCTTGTTTTCGCCAAGGGTGCCCACTGGACACTTAGAAGACAAAACCAGGGTGGAGAACCAATTGGATGATCCAAGCCCCTTTTGGAGGACTCTGCGCTTTTGGAGTTATTGACCACACTGGCAGAGAAGGTGAATGCACTGTTTTAGTTATGTTCAGTGCTGGCAGCTGACCAGCGAACATTACATCAGCTGACATCAAATCTCCTTAACCATAAAGCAGCAGCTAGTCTACCTGGTACTATACCAAATAGGCTGTCAGGGCCTTCAACTAGAGTAATGTTTTTGGATCATAGGGGGCCTATTCTAGAACCCCCATGTTAGTCTAATACTCAGGGCTCAACATTTGGTATAGCAGAGGCAGGGTCTGAAAGTATAACAGTTATTGACGAATTTGATATTTCGTGAATATAGCAACGGTATCTGAAGTAGAGGCTATTGACGCTCTATGTGTTGAAATCTCTTGGATGGAGGTGGAGACCTCTGCCTGTGCACCCGCACAGCCACACAGGGAGCAAAGGCACTGGGTGAATGATGTGACGAGGGCCCTCTACCTGGACCATCGAAACAGCTTGCAGGCCTTAACAAAGGCCGGAGTACTAAGGTGCCTATTGTTGTAACCCAGACATTGAAGGATGGGGTCAGAAGAACTGTGTCATTGCAGGGCCCCCTGGACAAGTGGGTTCATGCACAACCATTTAAACATATAAACCAGCAAAGACTCACACTATCCAAGTAACTAAGGGTGGCCTTCCCACAGGGACGCTCCCTGTGAAAACAGGAGAGCGTCATAGTTTGTTTAGGCAAGCTGGCCCACCCGAGTCATGCTTTGGGATGGCACCACAGGAAAGCAAAGTTGGGGAAGACCACTTGCCTAGGAGGGGGGACCAGGCATCCAGGTTGAAGTGCCAGTATCCGACCCTTAACACAGTTTTATACCCACAGAGCATTGGGGCCCAGGAACTTATATGGCACCATAAGGTAAAAATCCAAGTACTCGAATATGGAATCAAGGATAACATCATGCAGGCCCCCTTAAATTTAGGCCCATCTGAAACTCGAGGAGATACATACCTCAGATGCCAGTCCCTTTTCAAATCGATTTGCCCTGCTCAGGATATGGGCCACTATACCGTGGCTGTGTACCATTACTTCAAGTGACATAGTACAGATTAAACTACCAAAACATGGAAGTGAGACGAATTGGGTACTTGTTTGATATACCTCACCAATGGCAGTATCTTTCATGTGGGCAAACACAAATTGACTGTACAATGAAGGCCTAAATCCTCTGTTCAGTTGTGCATTTTCCTAATATTTTTCTGGATAGATGCTGCTATCTCTTTGCTTTTCCCATTTTTCTCAGCCACCATTTACATCACCCCTCCCTGGTGTAGTCATTTCTCCATTGTCATTCAAATCAATAAACTCTTGTATATTATCTCCTATGATTTCTGTGTTGGACCTATCCATCAATAGGAAATTATTGGAGACCCATGTCCCCATTCTCATATCACTGGTCCAGTAAACCAGAATAATATACATCAAATCACGGTCTGACAGCTGGATAGAGTAGTTTTCTGCCTCTGCAGCCAAGGTGCTATTTGTCTACCCACTGACACTAAGTCATTTGATTCAACCGAGTGGTGCACCAGCATGTTAAATGTATATCAATTTTCAACTCTCCTGAGCTCCGTCCATGAGTTAATCAGGCGAAGGTCTTTGTTTAGTTTCTTAAATATGAGACAGACTCTACTCTAAAAATGTATTCTTTGAGTCACAGTCTCCCCTAATCAATCTTCGTCAGGGTGGACCATAAGAAAGTCCCCTCCTTCCAATACCGGGCCTTCTGTAAATCTTTCTAAGAGTCAGATTCACTCACCAAAATGAAGTTTAGCTCATGTTCAGACAGTAGACTGAGGCTATTTTCATAAATCTCTGTTGAGGAACAAGTCCCTACCTCCACTGTCTCCTTTTACCTTGCTCACCACCAAACAGCAATCTGCTCCTTTCGCAATCACCACTCCTCTCTTCTTTCTTTCACCAGATGCGTAATAAGCTTTCCCAATCCCAAATCTTCTAATGGATGGCTCCCTGCCCCTCAAAAGGCGGGTTCTTTCTTACATAGTACATCAATGCTCACTGTCTTGAAATCTAATCTAAGCCAGCACCTTTTTTTCAACGTGTTAAATCCCATTAAATTTAGGGTGCCCAGCCGAAGGTTGAGCCTTGCCTATCCCCTAGCAGGGTCCTCTTTCAGCTTATTGGTATCAGCCAATCCCCAATTTGTCCCACCATGTAGCATTGAGGAAGAGGCACATGAGTCAGTAGGAGTCGCTATGGGACTCCCACCATCACCAATCAAACATACATACAAGATACACAAAAATAGAAAGAAATGTTGAAAAACCACCCACTCGCCTCCCTTTTTTACCCCCGCCCCAATATTGTTCCTTCAGAGTAAGTCACCCTACCACCCACTCCTGTGGTCTTCAACCCTACCCTTGACCCTCCTGTAGGGCTCAAACCATTATGCAGGGCCACAGTCTTCACCACAAAACTGCCTCCTCCTTTACAGCAGACCTATATACACAGTTCAAATTGCAAATGATTGCCTCCTCACCAACCTTTATCGCCAGTCCACACCTTTTTCAGTCTCCTGTTTCCATCCCTCTTTTACCCAGTCTTCTTCCACTATTTTCTCTTTTAGCCGCTTAAGTGTTCTCAAAATCCATTACACCTCAACCTTCTCCCTTTTCTCCTTTCCTCATATTTCTTTTTTTGCCCCTCTTCTTTCTTATGTTCTCCTTTCCTTGTTTTCTTCTCTTTCCACACCCTTTTCTCTTCCCTTGCGCTCTCAATCTTCCAGTCCTCATTCCTGCTACTTCCTGTGTCCTCCTCTATCCCTCTCTCCCTCTCTGTTTTCCTCTTGATCCGTTCCATTCCTATCTCACTCTTGTGACTTCCTGGATCCAAAACTCCTAATTCCTCAAGGACCTTGTAATGCATCGACCCCGGAAGGTTTGGAACCGATGGAAGTACACCTAACATGGATGCTGGAAGCTTCATGTTGCGGTCTATGCATCATCCAAGATGGCCGCCAGCACATATTTACGCACAGCGCACCAGTGCTCCGATGCGTTGTATCAAAGTACTTTCGTATCTTACCAGCGCTGTGTTTCTGAATCTCTCGCTACCTATTATTGCTTCCTGTTGTTTATTCTTCTCTCTTCGTCCACTATCTTACACCGAGGTTTACGTACTATTTTTTGGGTAGCTTTCCTTTATACCGTTGGATCCCGGATAATTGCACTTTGAGGTTTGTTCTTTAACTCCTCAATCTCTGTATCTATCCTTCCTGCTATGTACCTTGTTTACTTTCTCCTTGCCTACCGTTTCTTTTCAATTTACTCTGTTTCTTCCGCCTGGAGTTTCTTCTCTCTAGTTACAGTCTAACCTTTCTAGGCTACTAATCTCCAGTTCGTTGGTTCGCCGTCTTGGCGTTCTTCTACCATTCGGCCATTTTCCAGACCTTTACTCCTCCACATTGGTCCTTTGCCACTAGTTTCCTCTCTTCCCTTGTGGGTGGCCTCTCTTGGATGGAGGTGGAGACCTCTGCCTGTGCACCCGCACAGCCACACAGGGAGCAAAGGCACTGGGTGAATGATGTGACGAGGGCCCTCTACCTGGACCATCGAAACAGCTTGCAGGCCTTAACAAAGGCCGGAGTACTAAGGTGCCTATTGTTGTAACCCAGACATTGAAGGATGGGGTCAGAAGAACTGTGTCATTGCAGGGCCCCCTGGACAAGTGGGTTCATGCACAACCATTTAAACATATAAACCAGCAAAGACTCACACTATCCAAGTAACTAAGGGTGGCCTTCCCACAGGGACGCTCCCTGTGAAAACAGGAGAGCGTCATAGTTTGTTTAGGCAAGCTGGCCCACCCGAGTCATGCTTTGGGATGGCACCACAGGAAAGCAAAGTTGGGGAAGACCACTTGCCTAGGAGGGGGGACCAGGCATCCAGGTTGAAGTGCCAGTATCCGACCCTTAACACAGTTTTATACCCACAGAGCATTGGGGCCCAGGAACTTATATGGCACCATAAGGTAAAAATCCAAGTACTCGAATATGGAATCAAGGATAACATCATGCAGGCCCCCTTAAATTTAGGCCCATCTGAAACTCGAGGAGATACATACCTCAGATGCCAGTCCCTTTTCAAATCGATTTGCCCTGCTCAGGATATGGGCCACTATACCGTGGCTGTGTACCATTACTTCAAGTGACATAGTACAGATTAAACTACCAAAACATGGAAGTGAGGCGAATTGGGTACTTGTTTGATATACCTCACCAATGGCAGTATCTTTCATGTGGGCAAACACAAATTGACTGTACAATGAAGGCCTAAATCCTCTGTTCAGTTGTGCATTTTCCTAATATTTTTCTGGATAGATGCTGCTATCTCTTTGCTTTTCCCATTTTTCTCAGCCACCATTTACATCACCCCTCCCTGGTGTAGTCATTTCTCCATTGTCATTCAAATCAATAAACTCTTGTATATTATCTCCTATGATTTCTGTGTTGGACCTATCCATCAATAGGAAATTATTGGAGACCCATGTCCCCATTCTCATATCACTGGTCCAGTAAACCAGAATAATATACATCAAATCACGGTCTGACAGCTGGATAGAGTAGTTTTCTGCCTCTGCAGCCAAGGTGCTATTTGTCTACCCACTGACACTAAGTCATTTGATTCAACCGAGTGGTGCACCAGCATGTTAAATGTATATCAATTTTCAACTCTCCTGAGCTCCGTCCATGAGTTAATCAGGCGAAGGTCTTTGTTTAGTTTCTTAAATATGAGACAGACTCTACTCTAAAAATGTATTCTTTGAGTCACAGTCTCCCCTAATCAATCTTCGTCAGGGTGGACCATAAGAAAGTCCCCTCCTTCCAATACCGGGCCTTCTGTAAATCTTTCTAAGAGTCAGATTCACTCACCAAAATGAAGTTTAGCTCATGTTCAGACAGTAGACTGAGGCTATTTTCATAAATCTCTGTTGAGGAACAAGTCCCTACCTCCACTGTCTCCTTTTACCTTGCTCACCACCAAACAGCAATCTGCTCCTTTCGCAATCACCACTCCTCTCTTCTTTCTTTCACCAGATGCGTAATAAGCTTTCCCAATCCCAAATCTTCTAATGGATGGCTCCCTGCCCCTCAAAAGGCGGGTTCTTTCTTACATAGTACATCAATGCTCACTGTCTTGAAATCTAATCTAAGCCAGCACCTTTTTTTCAACGTGTTAAATCCCATTAAATTTAGGGTGCCCAGCCGAAGGTTGAGCCTTGCCTATCCCCTAGCAGGGTCCTCTTTCAGCTTATTGGTATCAGCCAATCCCCAATTTGTCCCACCATGTAGCATTGAGGAAGAGGCACATGAGTCAGTAGGAGTCGCTATGGGACTCCCACCATCACCAATCAAACATACATACAAGATACACAAAAATAGAAAGAAATGTTGAAAAACCACCCACTCGCCTCCCTTTTTTACCCCCGCCCCAATATTGTTCCTTCAGAGTAAGTCACCCTACCACCCACTCCTGTGGTCTTCAACCCTACCCTTGACCCTCCTGTAGGGCTCAAACCATTATGCAGGGCCACAGTCTTCACCACAAAACTGCCTCCTCCTTTACAGCAGACCTATATACACAGTTCAAATTGCAAATGATTGCCTCCTCACCAACCTTTATCGCCAGTCCACACCTTTTTCAGTCTCCTGTTTCCATCCCTCTTTTACCCAGTCTTCTTCCACTATTTTCTCTTTTAGCCGCTTAAGTGTTCTCAAAATCCATTACACCTCAACCTTCTCCCTTTTCTCCTTTCCTCATATTTCTTTTTTTGCCCCTCTTCTTTCTTATGTTCTCCTTTCCTTGTTTTCCTCTCTTTCCACTCCCTTTTCTCTTCCCTTGCGCTCTCAATCTTCCAGTCCTCATTCCTGCTACTTCCTGTGTCCTCCTCTATCCCTCTCTCCCTCTCTGTTTTCCTCTTGATCCGTTCCATTCCTATCTCACTCTTGTGACTTCCTGGATCCAAAACTCCTAATTCCTCAAGGACCTTGTAATGCATCGACCCTGGAAGGTTTGGAACCGATGGAAGTACACCTAACATGGATGCTGGAAGCTTCATGTTGCGGTCTATGCATCATCCAAGATGGCCGCCAGCACATATTTACGCACAGCGCACCAGTGCTCCGATGCGTTGTATCAAAGTACTTTCGTATCTTACCAGCGCTGTGTTTCTGAATCTCTCGCTACCTATTATTGCTTCCTGTTGTTTATTCTTCTCTCTTCGTCCACTATCTTACACCGAGGTTTACGTACTATTTTTTGGGTAGCTTTCCTTTATACCGTTGGATCCCGGATAATTGCACTTTGAGGTTTGTTCTTTAACTCCTCAATCTCTGTATCTATCCTTCCTGCTATGTACCTTGTTTACTTTCTCCTTGCCTACCGTTTCTTTTCAATTTACTCTGTTTCTTCCGCCTGGAGTTTCTTCTCTCTAGTTACAGTCTAACCTTTCTAGGCTACTAATCTCCAGTTCGTTGGTTCGCCGTCTTGGCGTTCTTCTACCATTCGGCCATTTTCCAGACCTTTACTCCTCCACATTGGTCCTTTGCCACTAGTTTCCTCTCTTCCCTTGTGGGTGGCCTTCTTCTGTGACCAGTTCCTCCATAACCCTCTGGATGTCATCTATGGTCACCGGTTTTTTATTTATTTATTTTTTAAAATTTTATTATTAGCATTTAGCTTCAATAGAAGCTTTTTACCATTTACAGTTTAAGTTAGAATCCAATAACAATAAAAAACACATGATACAAACATTTTAGCAGAAAGTAAGGAAGAAAAGAAAAACAAAAGAAAAGCAAAAAAAGAATAATAGCTCTTACCAAAACAAAAATCATAATAGCCTACATCCTGTACAACAAGATAAACAAGAAATAGAATGATTCAACAATCTAAATTTGCTCCTTTCCGTCAAGCTTAATAAAAATAATTGAGACCAGCTCTAATAAGGCAAAAGTTACAGATAACCTAGAACCCTGCAGCAAATATGACCAAATGTATTTCTTGATTAAAGTTCAATTGTTCGCAAAGAATCTACCTAAAAGGTAAAATCGAGTGTCACTCACGCCCTGCCAACGCCTAATAAGAAGGCAAAGTGATTCCATTTTATAATCACAAAGCCTGCATTTATAATCTCTATTACTTTTCGGCTTTCTAGCTTCAAGAATTTCTTTTGTCGGAAGATATTAAAACGCAGTCTTAGGAATTTTTGTTGCAGCACTGCTGAAGGGAACTTACTCAAATACAATGGAATTGTTCCACACTTGTTGAGAGCTACACAATACTTTCCATAAGGTTTGGACGACTGAGCTGCCTCAGACGACTCAATCCAATCATATTCGTACAGAAGTTTTTTCACATAATCTGGATTTTCAATGAGTACTTCCTCTGTAGTGTCAATTGAGTCCAGCAGTCCCAAACATTTGGTACTCCATTCAACAAGTAATTGCTCTTTTTCTGTTTTAAGCGGCTGTCCAAGCAGCATGAAGTCACTATCAGGTGGAGGCAATATACATTTCCAGTAGAATGATAGTGTTTTCCAACTCACATAAGTAATGCGAGAAGTCAACCCTAACTCTTTCCTTATCACTGCCATCGGCATGCAATTTGGAAGGTCAAGTACGGATCTCCAGAAAAGGCACTCTAGGATTTGCCATAACTTCCAGCTCAGCTGAAGAGAACACTCAGCCCCAAAAGTCAAAATGGGAACTACCTTCATACCACCAGTTTTTAATCTTTTTCCCATTAAAAAGTGTGAGCGAAGTATCAACTCCCCTGCATCCAAGCCCCGTGTCTCTCAGCCATTGCCTTAGACCTTAGCATTCCTTATGTCTAATTAGGGCACAGGATGATAAGTCTTCATAAATCCCAATTTGAGAGTTCTTGTTTTCCACAAATGTCTCCCTTTATAATGTGTTTAGTATCTTCTCTTTCTCTGAAAAATAGAGGAAGTGAAGTAATATTGGCTTTGCCCTCTTTCTTATCTTCTCCAAATATCTCACTGTTTCTCTTTCCTACTCTGCCACTCCAAAAAAGAAATGGTTACATCTCCTTTCTCAATCCTCTATATTGTCTAGCTTCAGACATAGACTCTCTCGTTGTCTTCGCAGTTCAGAGATCCAAATGTCCACTTGTGTGTCTAAGATGTCTGCTGACCTCATTTTGGCTTTGAGCCCATAAACTCTCTCCTCAATCGAGTCAATCGTTCCTTTGAGTGCATCCATCTTCTGCCATATGTCTGCAAACATGTCTTTGAGTACTTCAAGTTTTGAATGGATGTTACTCTTCGTGCCAAACTGGTGCTTCCCTCCATGTTTTCCTGTGTCACAGTAACTCTTGCATTGTCTGGCATCTCACCATCCCCTCACCAGAAATTCTGCAGCAAAGACTTCCAACACATCCAACCATACCACACATTTTCTTTCGTGGAGAGATTTTTGGCTATCTTTTGTTTCCTGGTTCTTTGCCTATTTTCTCCTTCCATCTCCTTTCCTTTAACCCTCCCCTTTCATTTCTCCCAGAGTCACTTCTCTTCTTTTCTCTCATTTCCCTTCTTTATTTTTCATTCTTACTCCTTTTGTCATTTAGTTCTCTTTCTTTCTTTTCTTCCTGCTTGTTACTATGCATCCTTATTCCCTTTCCTTTCCTCTTTCTCCCCTTTTGGAGAGGCGGGGTGATGGTACAAGGCTCTCACTACAATCATCGAGGGGCTTCATCCAGGCCCATCCCTCAGTGTCTTCCTGTCAGTTTCTCATTCTTGTCCCCAGGGCACCCAGTAACGCTTTTTCTACACCAAATGTGGGACTTCACACATCCTCATTCGCTTCTCATCCAAGAGGCTCTGTCAAGCTGCAGTAGTCCTCGGAGAAGGGTCTACCTCCTTCCATTCTACTTCACCCGGTCTACCCGGGCACCAACTCTCCCGCCATCCTTCCTCCCTCTCTGCTCACAGACTCCCTCTTCAATGTAGATCAGGCCCTACCTAATGTTTCGATCTTAATTGCCACAAGCGGATGAGGACCCAGCCAGTAGCCCCGGCCCATGAGTGAGGGCCTTCTCTAAACTCTACTCTTTTGTTCTCCCATGGGCATCCAGCTCTCACTTTAACTACAGCTCTCCACTTATCTACTGGCCTCACTGCAGGTGGACCTGTCCATATTCCCCTGCTTGGTGGACGGACTGTCTCATTCTCTATCACCTCCACTGGCCTCCCCCTTCCAAAGTCATTGTTTCCTCTTTGCTCTCCCCTTCACAAACCCTCAGGCACTTCTTACATCTTCCCCCAGTGACGGGGCAGTCAGCCGGGTCTCCATCGCCTGCCTCTGGGAGCTCTGCACAGCTTCCCAACATTGCATATCTCCAGAAGTCCTTGGTGCTCCCGGCTGTCTCTTCTGGTACCTCAGTCTACATCGCACATGGAGCCAGAGATTGGTTTGCCAGTAGACCGGATGATGCGTCTGAAGCATTCCTGGACCAGTACCAGGGGGCACAAATGCTTCTTCTTTGATTAGGTCACCTCATCTTCGCCACAGCTCATCTTATTTCATTGTCTGGGTTTTTTTCGGGGTTAGCCTCCAAAGAAGTCTATTCAAGCCACCATCTTCTTTACGTCTCTAATGGGCTAATCCATGCCATTTTTAGCAGGGGTGACACTGGGTGATTCATCCGACCAGGTATGGTATACTTTGGTTTCTCCTGAGATCCACTGAGTGCATAGTACTTACATATAGGTGTAAATAGTTTCTTCCATCCTGTGCTGAATCATGACATTGGGCATTGAATGGAATTTATCATGGCATTCCATTGATAGCACTTATTTAGGCATTGTGGAGAAGCAATTTGGATATATCTGTTGTTCTTACAAGCTGCACAGGCTGGTATTTCTTATGAAGTTTACTTGGTATCGGTAAAGTCGTATTTAAAGTATCCAGGTGGGCAGCATCTTTAAAGATGGAGGCTGTGCATGGTTGTGCAGATGGTGTGCAGGTGTAATGTTCACAGACACAGGCAGGTCGTTGAGAGAGCAACATATACAAAACCCAGCTACCGAGTTGGATTTGTGAAAAATAACTTTATTCAGGCAATCATAGGAGGAAGACTCTCTCCCCTCAGAGAGTCCTAAGGCCAAATGATAAGCCAGGAACTCTCTTGGGTGAGGCTTCCTGAACAGAGCAGCATATAACATTCATGGGTGGAACACACTGAAGACAATGCCATGGCAGGGACAGAATAAGGTGGGATGCAACAGCTAGGATATAGGCTGGATATTGCTTGCTGTTTTCCGAGTTGTTCCAAGATAATTTACTGGAATTCCTGGACTGCGTGAGGAATCAGGTCACATGTGGCAGTATGCGGAGAGTGCAGGGCTGTTGAATGTTGTCTCATAACTTTAGGCATTTTTCCATTAGAACAAGAGGAGGGTTTTGCAGTGTTGCTTGAAGGTTGTTGTGAAATACTGTCCGGCATGGCCTATGGTGGTCTGTGCTGTGGTTTCTATTTACTGTATGCTGGCTCGCGTTATATGGGGCTCAGATAGAGATTTGGAGGAAGAGATGTGAGTGATGAGCATGGCTGTGGTAAGTGAAGTCGGAATCTATAATGCTTTGGATTTGGCTGTGGTTGTCTGTTCTTACTCCCCTTGGACTAAAGGTGCTGACTGGTGTTAGCTGGGATAGGTATAGTGACCTGATGCTATGTGCATAGAGATACGGTTGTACTGGGGCTGTGTCTTATAGAGGTTGTGTCACTCTAGGTTGCAGGGTGATAGTTTTCTTGCCACTTGTCGTTTATTAGAGGCTGCCTGGAAGCTTCCTGTTATGTGGTCATGCTAGGAGGGGCAGCACCATAGGTGAGCTAGCAGAGTTACAGTGTCAAATGCCATCAGGGATGGTTAAAGGTGGATTTGCACTGTGCCATGGTTCTCGTCCCCCAGAGGTGGTTTGTGGTTATTATGTGTATTTGTCTGGGTCGGCCAATGGGAAACTGCAGTCTGGTCCTGCCAGTGGATGAGCACAGTGTCCAATGGCATCTCCCAGGCTGGACAGAAACCACCAATAAATGTTCCGAAAACATAAAAATAAAGCACTATAATTGTGTTTAGGCATCCATTAGAGATCGTGGGCTGGGGATGATGGGGTGTGGTTGTTATTGGGCTATGCGAGCCACGTTGTGATCACATGTAGGAGCCGACTTTTCATCACAGGCAACCCTGTGGTGATACATTATTGAAAATGTGTGGGCCAGTGTGGGCAGCTTTAGAAGCTGGACAGAAAGCAATGTGAGGAGGTTGGTGATCTTGGGTTCTTGTCCTGCGGCAACAGTGCTAGCCTTGGGCTCTCTTTTGGAGAACCGCTATTGCGTTAAGGCAGATGAGTGCAGCGGATATCAGCTATGTGTGCTCCTGAATCCAAATGCATTGTTACTGATTCAGGATAAGGATATGTGCGTGGTCCATGGTGCCTGTTCTACCATTGTAGTAGATACTGTCTTGGGTAAAGCTGCATCTCTAATAACACATCACAAAATGTAGCAGTCAAGCTATGCCCTAATATCGTAGAAAGGTAGGCTTTACTACGTGGGTGGGCTAGCGGGTCTTAACAATCCAAAAGTATTCCACACAGATCAGAAGTTGATATGAAGGATAGTTGTCCCCAAAAGAAGGACATGATTACACTCAGTTTTATCAATTCAGTATATGTTGTTCAAGTGTCACTTATCATCCAACAGTCATCAGGTGACATCAGATGGGCAAGTAGTTTTGCCAGGGGGCTAAAAAAAAAGATACTGTCAGAAGACAATGGAATACTGAATAGCCAGTCCCACAACCAGTCCATCCAATGTAGATTTCATCGAGTACTCTACTGGGTAATAACTGACCAATAGGAATCGAATGCACACCACCACAGTCTGCCTTTTTCTGTACTTCAAGCTAAACTCAAAACTGCGCTGTCCATCACTTCCAATTAAACTACTACAAACAGCACTGAAAAACACCATGCCAGCTCTCAAAGGAGGGCAACGTGGTAAATAGCATGCACAAAATAAGATGTGTACACATATTGTATTTGTGTTTTTACCCGAGTCACTTATCAGCCGGTAATGACATGCATATTACAGATCCGTGCGTTTGTGTGGTCCAAAATGGGCACGGCCATTTTGCGTAACAAGCGAAACCTCAGAAAGAAACACACTTGAGCCTCCTTCTCCACGCGCCACTTGGTGGTTTGCACAAGGTATAATAATATACTTCGAACTGTGCTTTAGTTCACTCCTAACTAACCAAATATAAACATCCCCTAACAGTCCTTCAATTTGGCAGGTTCTAATTCAGAATAAGCATTATTTTCCTTTCTCGCGAAAGATATTTGATCTGGGGTCGGCGAGCGTCTTTACAAAATGCCCAAATTACAGAAAGCAACACTTTTCTCCAAAATTAACATTCTTTGGGTCTTGATGAAAGCATCAGAGCTAGTGCTGTGTGGGGCCTTCATGTTCAGCCGCATTAATGAGTTTGGAGTATTTTACGTACAAATGAAAGGGACATTTAATGCCATGCTTCTTTCACAGCTGGATTTAAAACCTATTGAAATGAATAATTAACAGAGCCAGTAGTTTTGTCTGATGTATGAGCATTATCATGCTATGCCCAGTTACTGACCGTATGACGCAGAGTGGGAACTGGGCCGGAACACGGCTGAGCAGGCCTTTGGCAAAGGCTTCTTGCTGTCCTGCTGCCCAGCGGCAAGACCAGAAAACTCCCAAATCTGTTCCCAAGTTGCGAGAAGACCCAGCACACCAGACTGAATGCAGAGACAGCCAACGCCTCACATCCTGCTTAGGATCTGTCCAAATTGGTATATATGTCTTACATTTCACAGAAAGGTTTTTGTTCGGGTGAGTATTGTGACCATAAAAAGAGCATAGTTAGGGGGTGGCCTAACTCTGGACCGATGTGGCGCTCAGTCCTGGGTGGATAGCTCAGTGGCAACGTGCTCACCTTGGAAGCAAGATTACACGAAGCAACACAGGTTCGATCCCTGGGTCCGCGCTTAGAAATCTCTGGGTATTTAAGCGCGTTACAATTATGCAACTAAGACAAAAAACATAAAAGAATTTCTGTAACACATACCAATATACATATACATAGGGTAAATAGCAGCTTTGAAACAGAGAAATCATCATTATAATAAGAATCCCTTCTACACATATTTCACGAAAAGTACATACACATGTGATGTCATCAGTGATGTCATCAATGACATTTGTGATGTCATCTTTGATGTCGTGGGTGTTAGTCTTAGCAGTGCACGGTGGTGGCGCGAGTTATGGGTGCTTAGCTTACCATAACTGGCAAATTTCAGGGGTTTTACGGTTTTACTTGGAACCATAACGTCCCTTTAACAAAGTTTTTTTCACTGAATTTCATAGGTTTTTAGTAGCGTAACTTAACCATAACGTCCCGTTAACAACGTTTTTTTTATTAGCACGCAAACAATATACAAAGATGGAGTGTAAAAAGCAATTTCTCAGAGATAGCTGTACACAGAATATTGCAAACTAAGAATTTATGGTCGTTTACAGTGATTGTCAGCTGCTCCCATTTTTTGCTCGCGTGCCGGAGAGGCCCACGACTCGCACTATAAGGTTTTATTGTTTTTTGACCTTGACAGACAGGGATCGTGCTAAAAGACTTCTTTTGAAGGAGTGTTGCAAAAACTTAAGACACGATAAGGATGAAATTTCTGAAACGAAACCACTTTTATATATTATATCACTATGAGAAAGATCGTTGGCACAGACAGAGTCGTATTTTGGGACTGCACTATGCTTAGACAATGGAAAATGCCAATATATTGTAAGTAACCCTTTAGATTATTTCATACCGGAATATAATAACAATAGCGTGGCGTAAAAGCCCGGTTAAATTGTACTTGTTTGTTCAATGTGGCATAGTGTTTTCTAGCGCGCACTATCACTGCCGAATTGGTCCCCTGTCGCTTAGGGGCCTCTGAAAAAGGCAGAGGACAGAGGGTGGGTTAATGGGAATAAATTAACATACTCCGTTGCACTATCCTCGCTAGCAAATAGTGTCACGCCCTAATAAATAAAATGAATATTTTTAATGAAGATCGGCTGGTGAGACTAATTTATGTTTTTTAAAACAGGTACGTCCTTCCATATTGTCAATGCCACGATTTTCAGACCCCAGCCGATGGTTTCTTTAACTGCCAGGTGCAGCTCCATGTAAGCAACTTCATGACCCTCACCATTTTATGGGACAATCGCCAAGGACCAATATGCCCTTACACAGTACTAGCGGCTAGAAGCAACATACCAACCATTATGGTGGTCTAATGCCTCGTTGGTTGGAGCAGCCTTCCGATTATCAGTGCGACCATTTGCTTCTTTTATCATAAACCAACAGCCTGTGTACCCTAATGCCTTGTTGTTGGAGCAGCCTTCTGATTATCAGTGCAACCATTTGCTTCTTTTATCATAAACCAACAGCCTGTGTACCGCAAAGGAACAGCGCGTGGCTCAAGATGAACTTTTGCTGATCGACAGCAAAGACAAATCGCTGAATATTCTCTAAACATTTGATGTGAAATGAATGTACTTTACCAAATGTACAATCTTGCTATTTACTTTTAAACCACAGTTTCATATTCCGAATTGTGGCGCACTGTGTTGTAAACTGATCTAACACCCTCTGTACCGCAAAGGAACAGCGCATGGCTCAAGATGAACTTTTGCGGATCGACAACAAAGACAAATGCAAAGCGCTGAATATTCTCTAAACATTTGATGTCAAATAAATGTACTTTACGAACTGTACAATCTTGCTGTTTGCTTTTAAATCACAGATTCATACTCCGAATTGTGGCACGCTGTGTTGTGAGATGATGTGTGTTGTTTTCCGGGTTCTGTGTAAAGTCGCGTATGACTGGAGACGACTGAACACGTTTGGCTACGCACCCTGTAACGTCACGGAGAGAGGCGGGGAATATGAATGCTTTGATAATGTCAGGCTCCGGGGCGGCACATATGATTTAGTGTCGCAAAAGCAGGTCAGCCAGGTCGATGGCGCAAGTGATAGGATTATCACATAATGTCGTGGCACAGCAGCCTGATTTATCGTTTCTATAGTGAACAAAAAGTCGAGTAAGGCCCATAGGAAATTGTACTATCAGCGGACATAAGGAGGGTTCTTAGAACACTTTCAACCTGACAACGAACAATACGAACAGCGTTCTCAGAACACCCCCATTTTGTTTAATTGCAAACATTTCGGGACACCGCAAGTGTTCTTAGAACACATTCAACTTGCCAGAGTACAATACGGACAGTGTCCTCAGGACACCCCCATTTTGTTTATGTACGAACATTTAAGGACACCGTGAGTGTTCTTAGCTCATTTTAGCTTGCTTGTGAACAAAACAGACACATACTCCGTCCTCAGAACACCCCACCATTTAGTTTATTTACAAAATTTCAGAACAGCCGTGTTGTCCGCAGACAAATCTAACACAACAAAAGCATCTAGCACATTAAAAAAACAGTTTCACCGTGCTGTCCGCGGTCGACGGCGAATGCAAGATGGCGGGCACCACAGAAAATCTGACGCACTCCACACCCCACGCTGTCCATTCAGCGAACAAGTTGCATGTCCGTGGACATCACGCAAGCCGCTCGGCCAATAGGGGCGCTGTCCGCGGAGCGAACCGGGAAGTCCGTCCGCGAGATATCACTAATTTTTTTGCCTTACATTTTGGTCATTTTAAAGAAAAAATACTGGACGGATTTACACCAAATTTGCAAAAGCACGCTTTTGGGACCAAGCCCCCGCTCCTGCCGCAAATTTGGTGTAAATCCGTCCAGCGGTTTGGGCTATAGGCGTGCGCAAAGTTTTTTCCCATTATGTCTATGGGAAAAAACACAAGTTTTGGGACACCCCCTATAACTTTGCCCCCCCTGGACCAAACCTCTCCAAACTTTGTAAAAAAGAGTGGGCCATATACTTTTTTGCAAAGTTTGGTGAGGATTCGTCCAGAGGGAGCGAAGTTATAAGCCACCCAAAAAATGCTCTTCCTATGGAAACACCAACTTAACCATAACTACATGGACGCTACCGCGTCCATGTAATATATGGGACAGCAATCACCTAGCGATGACAATACAATTCAGAAAATAAGCAAAGCAATTGAATTCACTTATAATGATGCAGAATAGAAAACACCCGAAAAAGAACAGTTTTGTTGAGTAATCAGCAGGTATTCAGGAATGAAAGACAAGGTCAAGAGTTTAGATACAATCTTCCCTCCCCAAACCAGAGAGAAAACCGTTTTTTGGCAAATGACACTTTTAAACTGAGAGGTGAGAATTGCTTTGTAAAATAATGCAAAAGGGTGCAAAAATGTTTAAATGGATAGAATTTCTGAGGAAAGCAACACTAAACAGGTCCCAACACACATGAGCTATAACATAACCAACAGTACACACTTTAGATCAGAACGGGATGAAAGACGCACTTTGAAATGGGAAAGAGACACGTGTAAACTTTTGAACTTTGCAAATTCGCTGCAAACTTTTACTATGCGATATTGGAGAAAAACAGGTCAAATACACTGTTCCACGATGCGGATTATAGTTGTGGGTGTAGCTAAGGGTCTTAGGTATCAATGAGAGTTGAAATTTCTTTTCTATCTTAAAATTTGAAGCAGTTATGGAGGTTTTAGTGAGAGGCATTCTTGCAAAATAGGCGCGAAAATGAAAACAGAAATTCGATTTTAAAAATGACAGATAGATTTTCTTATGCTATATTAAGGACTATGAAAAATAAGATGCCACACAGAAATCAGTTATTCACGGCCGCTCATAACTCTTCATGTGTGATACTCTAGTTTCCGTGCTGTATGGGAATTACTTTAATTAATCAAAATCACTAAAGAGTTAGGGTTCTGTAACACAGGTGAGAAAATCAGCGCAAGAAGGATTCTTACAATACTAGGGTTCTGAATTTAAAGATGGGATGGGTTGAGATTGGGATGATACAATGCAGATATACTATGTGTCACTGTTCTTCCTATTCATACTTACAGTCCTTTGTAATTAAATTGGACTGTCGGTTCTGGTCATTGGATTGGATCAGGTCTACTGGCAGCACAGCACCTCTGGAGGGATTTGGATCAGGGGCGTGGTTCTGGTCAATTGTGGACTGCGCCTCAGGCTGGATTAGGATGGGCCCTTCTGGTCACTGGACACGGCAGATGACAGGATACAAGTTTCAGCGGGCAAGACTTAATGGTAGCAAGCCAAGCTGAATCAGAATTATTCTTTTTAAGTTTTGGAGGTTTGCAATTGGATCAAGCTAGCAATAGTGCAGCAATGCTAAGTCTGGATTCTGCAAAGAAATCTGGATCTTCAAAGAATTCTAGAGTTAGCTTCTGTTACGCTCACCTGATATCCCCGGGGGCGTCTGGAAGGCTCTGAGATCTGAACCCTAGATGCGTAGTTGCCCAGTGCTGAATAATGAATCTGCAATTTCAGAAGGGAGGATTTGTGATAACTGTCTCTAATGGGTGAATCTCCTACCTCCCTCTGACCTCCTTCCCACTGGGTTCTTTTCTCACCTTAGTTATTTGTAGGGTGAGCTATCCGTCCTGTGTTTCTTGTGAAGGGTGCTCAAAGTTTGTCGGCGAGCTGCCCGAGTTGCTTCACTGGTACAGTATGCCTTCCTTGGGCCTAGGCCTGCTGTGACCCCGAATCTGCTGATAGGCAGGTAGGTTTGTTAATTGTAAGTCTTTGTTCTGTTTATGGTGGGAATTCATTAATGTCTTTATCTCCTTCTTTTCAGGTGCGAAGGTCTTGATGCTGGCGTGCCGGATGGAGATGCATGTTTTTTAGGTAAGAGAAAGCCCAAAGCGCAGCGCCTTTATTGTCTTTTAAAGCTAACCTGTGTTTTCTTCTTCTTTTCACAGCCCGCTGTGGTGCTGCTAGTGGATGAGACCGTGATGAAAAATAGGCCCCCGGAATCTGTTAAGATAAGTACAGCGCTGTGCGGTTGTTTAATATTGAAAGCGAACCTGAATATGTCTCTTTTCCTTTGCAGATGTTGCTGTGGTGCTCCGGATGATAGTGTGGCATAGCGCAAAGGAATTCAGGTAAGACTGATGGAATTCGATGTTTTGGAAGCACGCGTTCTAATATTGTTTTTCCCTTTCTCGGTATTATTGCAGGTCACAATGTTCGAACAGCAGCTGTGGTAGTGGTTCGCCGGAAGTCCTTAAGCTAGTACTCACAGGTGAGTAATGTTTCTTCTTCTCTCGGTTTCCACAGATTGCAGCCCAGTTGAGATGCTGAGTGCTGGATGGTGTTTTCTCAGGTAAGACAATAATCTTGTTCTTGTTCTTGCAGGTTTACAGGAAGATGCTGAAGACTAGGAGCTGGACACGGTGAGCGTCACGCTGCTGGCTGCAGAATAACTCGAAGCATGTTCTGCAGTCAGGGTGTGGTATAGCCCAGGTAAAGTAGTACCAGGGAAACTAGTTCCAGGCCTGCCACACCCAGAATACTAGACCGCATGGCTTGGTTCTTAAAACTAGACTGTGTGGGTGCTTTCATGTTGGATTTAAAGGCCTGTGTACATAAATGGGACCTAGTTTGAACAGCCCTTCCTTCCTACATATGAGCCTAGTGCCAAAGGTGCCAGGACTGGCTCCAGGAGCCCTTTTGCAGTGGTTCTAAGGCCCTCAGTGTTCTGGTGGGAGCCTGCTTGTGGCACAACTTACGCCCCCTCACAGTGGTCATGACAGCTACAAGATGAAGAGTTCTGGAACCAGGTGCTGCACTGAAATCTGGGTGGGTTCTGGAAGCAGTGTGTCCTATGTGTAGTGAAGTTCCTATATTTATGCTGTCAAATGCCATCCCCAAGTTTATGGTGTGGGCAGAATTTCAAAAACACACCCCCACGGCTGTGAGTGGCTGCAGGCACGTGCTTTGTTTTGGTTGGCAGTCTGAACAGAGCTGTCATCTTTATGATGCGATTTAGGAACTCCCACATTGATTTTTACCAAAACATAACTTTTGCACAAATGTACATTTCTAACATTATGTACCCCAATAAAATTGGACAACCACATTTCATATTTGATTGTCTATATTCACATTCAATCCCTGTCCTTGTGTGAGCTGTCTTTCTCATTCTATAGAATTTAACCAATTTTAAACATAACCGTTTGGATTAATAATTTCTTACTCGATACATCTCTGGGAGCTTATCAGTGGACCATGTACATACAATCTCGGGTTTGCACATTAATCTTTCTGCTATAATAAGACTTTTTTCATAACTTTGGTCCTTAAAGGGTACAAGTTTCATCAATGTCTTCAAATCAAGAGCCTGGAATTAGGTTAATGTCTGCCAATTTTCAGATTCATGCCTTTTAGGTTGCTCAGTTAAAGAGCTTTAAACTTTAATCAAAAATAAGGATTTAACATCAAAGTTCTCCTTTGCAACCTCCCCATCCCAGGTCCCATTCTGCTGCTTGTTGTCCTTATGCGGAAACCGTTATGATTCCTGTTTTCAAGGGAGTGTCAAGCAGAGATGTCAACTTTCCCAGGCCATGCACTGCCAATCAGAATGTAACAGTTACTTCCACTGGGTTACTGTAAGATCCACCTCTAATCATGTATTTAAAAGATATAAAATGAACAGAGTTTATAATGGGTTTTGACATTTTAAAGGAATTAAGCCCTTCACAGGAAAATGATTTAAACAGGCGGATGTTGCACTTCTTCAGGAAAAGGAAAACACTTTTAAACTGGGTTTGACAGCTAAATTCCTTAAACAGCTGTCAGGCATTGATGCCTGGATTCCTCTGACTGCGTGGAGAATCTTTGATTTCAGCACATTTTTTTCCTTCTAAAAATTCACCGGAAAGATGACAGAATTTAGCACCAAAACAGCATTTTGAAGGTTGCCATTGATTAGGGAGCTGTATTTAAGGGCATTTTCAGATTTTTAGCCCTTCTGTGGCCTTGTGACAGGTGACAGCAGCAGTGATTCCTGTTTTTACACCACTTTGACTTTGTGTGGAAGGGTGTGCAGCTCTTACGTGGTTTATGAACCATGAGCAGTCTTGCAGATTTGGTGTGCACGGGGTTATTGCCTCCATTTATAGCAGTTTTCTTTCCCCATTAGCAAAGAGGTGTAGTAGGGTGCATTGGCATGGGTTGAAATATCCCACACCCCCCAGGGCCTGGTGCTTCAGCATCAGGTTGCAAGTGAGTGAGAGTGATTGAAGAAGAGCACCAGGTCCAAGAATCAACCCAAAGACAAGACCTCTCCAGATGGTGACATAAAGGCCCTGTTCCAGACACCACAAAATCCAAGGGAAAAGTCCCAACAGGTGTGGCCGAGGCCCATGTGCACAGGGGCACTGCAGAGATGGCAAGCAAGGTGGTATCCACTTCAGATCTACAGGTGCTGCTCTTGAAATTACGAGCACATATCCAGAAGGGCACAGACAGGCTGTTCAATGGCATTTCGGAACTAGATTACCATATCCAGAGGTCTGACAAACACTTGGAGGAGTTAGGGGACAAGCAGTGGGAGCAGGTATATGAGCAAGATGTTCTTGAAGCAAGGGTTACTGAGTTGGAGTCCTCCATGCAGCAGATAGCAGATCCTGGAGAGGCATGAGGATGCAGAAAACATATCCTGCTACAACAACCTCAGGATGCATGGCATACCCGTCATGGTCAAGGACATTGAACCAGAAGCTTTTGTTCAGGATCTCTTCAAGTCCCTTCTCATGGAGGCAAGTGAGGATGCTGTTCATTTACATCACACCCATTGGATCTACACGCCGTTTCAAAATAGCTGGAAAATAATCCCTGATGTAATAATGCAGGGACTCTTCTATAAGTCCAAGCAGAAGCAATGCAAGCAGCCCGGAAATCGCAGAGAATATGTTTTCGGGGGCACAACTGTCATTATAGCAGGACCTATGCCTGTTGACGCTCCTGAAATGAAGATCCTGAAGTGTGTAACTGGTTGGCTTCTTGAGAGCAGCATTCGATATTGATCAGGCTTTCGTTTTAAAATTCACTTTGAACTAGATGGAAAATCAAGGGCGATCTCAACACCAGAGGAAGCAAAGGATCTATGGGGAGATGTGTTGGCAGTGGAACAGTCAGATCCTGATCAGGACGAGGAAGTTGAAGGATCCTCTCCAGACAGACAGAAGAGTTGGCAGCCTAAGAAGCGAACATGGAGGTCAGCCTGAGATATTGATTTTGCTCTTTCAGGATGATTTGTTGTAAAAAGTGCACAGAAGTGATCCCTCTCTTCATGCTTGGGAAGTGTTGGTTCCCTTTTTTTCTCTTGCTGCAATGGGGTGGGAGACCTATCATGCCACAACTGGTACCCGGAGGAGTACACAAGGTGTGAGATTATGATGGTTATGATTGGGTATCTGGTTTCACTGCCTGCAATATTGATTGTTACAGTTAAAAAGGAGAAAGTTGGTTTTGTTGCATTGGAGGCTCACGTCAACCTTGATTGGATATATGTTATGAATGTCACTCACGGACCTTCTGTTAAATTAGTTAAAATTTGTCACCTAACATGTGCAAGGGTGAAACTCCCCTGTCAAAAGGAAATCTGTGGAGAGACGTCTGCATGAGCTGAATGCTTCAATGGTGTTCTTGTCGGAAAACACCTCATTCAGCAAGATACTGGGTGCCTGGTGAGCAGGCATTGTAAATGAATATTTTGCATATGGGGCCTCTAACAATAGAGGTGTGGAGATTCTTATCAGCACTAAGGTGCAGTTTTGCTGGTGTCTTTGTATGATCCCAATGATTCACAAGACTCCTTTTTGACAGCTCTTCTCCCTATTTTCTGTGAGGAGGAGGTACTGGTGAGAGGGGACTTTAACTATGTCCATAATGCACTGTTGGACAAGATCTCTCATCCCTCAAAAGTAGATAGTCACAATAAGTAAAAGCCCTAGACAGGATGTTGAGGGAATGCTCTCTTTGAATTATGGAGGTTTTTCATCAAGCATAGCAAGGTTATGCATTTTATTCTCATACCCACAGATTATTCTCAAGGCTTGACATGATATTAGCATTCTCAAGTCTATTCCACATGTTCATAGTGTTAGGATCAGCCAAAAATACCTCTGAGATCACACTGCTCTTGAAAGATGCAGTTGTTGGAGCAGAGATTCATAATACAATGTCTAAGTACTTTGCCGAAAGTCACACAAGATTTTGGACTAGATGTAGTTTGGGATGCTTGAAAGTCAATGATGCAGGGGGAGATTATAAGCAACCTACCTCGAGAGTGGCAGGTAAAGAGGTTGGCGCTGGAGGTAGCAGGATGTGAAGGTGAGGTTAAACAGGGTGATACTAGGAAGGATCTCAGGGCACTGAAAATAACTTGCAGTCATCCTAAAGTGATGTGCGCTGAGAATTCAGCCCAATCTTTGCTTAGAATTAAACGTTCTTACTACTCAAAGGGCAATAAAGTCAATAGGTTCCTGGCGGCAAAACTCAGAAGATAGGCCGCCCGTAATTTTGTTCCATGCGTATGTAATGATGAGGGGAAGGATAATTACGGGGAGGATGATGCATTGGTGATGGTAGATGCTTATTATCAGGAGCTGCATCGGATGTCCCCAGGCTAGGGGGTACTCAGGATCAATTTCTGGCAAGGGCTCCGCTTCCTCAAGTTGGGGAACAGAATAAGGGTGATCTAGGCTCTGCAATAACGCAGAAGGAAGTGATTAGCACAATTTATGTCCTACTGAATAATAAGGCTCTGGGCCCGGATAGATTCACTAATGCATATTACAAAGTGTTCATGACTACCCTGTCTCCCCATATGACCATATTATTTAACTCTTTCCATGAATTGGGGAAGATAACGGCTTCCATGGCTGAATCCTTGACTATGTTGGCATTGAAGCCCGGTAAGGACCCCAAGAATTGCCCATCCTTTAGACTTAGTCCCCTGCTCAATGGCAATGCGAAGGTGTGTGCCAAGATAATAGCTGCCCACGTAATGCATACTCTTCCGTATTTTATAGGTCCAGACCAGTCAGGGTTTATCCTAAATTGGAGCACCATTGATAGCATTCGGAAGCTGGTGAATCTGATAGACTGGGCACATAGGGCGGGTCAACAGATTGGAATTGT
This sequence comes from Ambystoma mexicanum, assembly GCF_040938575.1. Lineage (NCBI taxonomy): Eukaryota > Metazoa > Chordata > Amphibia > Caudata > Ambystomatidae > Ambystoma > Ambystoma mexicanum. The sequence goes on along the minus strand of NC_090940.1, from coordinate 239,422,889 downwards.
GGCTTTGGATAGCCACACAACTTTGATTCTGTTGACTGCACATTTATTGGTTGGGTACTCGACACCTTCAGGTTTGATGGCAAATTTCTGAGGTTTGTGCAGGCAGGATATCCAATTCCAGTCACTAGAGTCAAATTAAATAGACATCTATTGCCTCTGAAAACCATTCAGAGAGGGACGCGCCAGGGTTGCCCTCTGTTTCTGCTCCTATTTGCATTGGCAATTGAGCCCCTTGCATGCATTATCTGGGCCTGGTCTGATATACAGGGGGTGTACTGTGGGGGGGTGGCTCACAGCATAAAATTGTGCTGTATGCCGATGATACTGCGCTTACAGGGTTCTCTCCTCATATCTGGCACCGATTAGGGTTCTTGACGAATTTGAAGAAGTCTCTGCCTTCAGGATTAGCAGGAATAAATCTCAAGGTCTTGATGACACTCCCTTGGTGAAGAATTAATGGAAATGCAGCGTTGTCTCAGTTTTCTTGGTCCAAAGAGCCGATTAACTATCGGGACATTCTGCTGCCGCCCAAGGGCCAATCCTTGTATGTGGCTAATTAATATTCCTGCCGTAAGGGGGAGTGCAGAGAGGACTTGAAGTGCCGGGATCTGCAAGAGGTGTTGTGGATGGGTAGGATGCCTGCAGTAAAAGTTTCTCTGTTGCCCCGATTGCTATATAAATTCAAACTTTGCCCCTGTGGATTCCTTCGCCTATGCTCATTAGACTTCAGTGTGAGATATTGAGATATTTTTGGGGTAGGAACAGGCCACAGATCCAGAGAAAGGTTATGCTGAGGAGTCAGCAGATGGTTGTACTAGGGGTGCCTGATGTTTAAAAGTATTTTATGGGGGCACAGATAGCTCAGATGGTTGAGTGGGGTCTAGGGAGGGATCAAAGTGCTGGAGGGACATTGAACAGGTGGCTATGACCCTGCCTTTTAGGCACTTGCCATTTTTCAGCAATAAGGCTTGGACAGCACAGGGAGCTCTCATGAATGCTAGAAGGGTCTCACTAGAACACTGGGATAGTGTGATGCGGCTACATGGGGTCTTGCTAGGGTTAAGACCTTTATCTCTGGTCCTACAAAATGCTGACTTCTCTCTGGGTTTGTCTAGCACAGGCTTTGCAGCCTGGGAGGTGCAGGGGGCCTTGATATTGGGAGCCCTCGATTCAGACTCTCTCCCATTGTCGTTTGAGCACTGTAAATTGAAGTTTTGGGTGGATGAGCGTGAGCGGTTCCATTATGTGCAGTTGTTGCAATTGGTATAACAGTGTAGTACTTGAGAGATGGAAACCGGACCCCAAAGGGTTTGGAATTGATGCTTAGAAATGGTGAACCATCTAAGAGAATCGTTTAAACCTATTAGCTGCTGCAGGGGCATCTGTCTCCTGATTCCTTCTCTTATATTAACAAATGGAGGTAAGTGTTAAGGGTACTGATCGAACAGGAGGACTGGATTGATATATGGGACAGGGCTGGGAGGTCGTCGAAGTGCATCACAATTCGAGAAAATGCATTTAAAATTTTCTTGAGATGGCACTTGACACCACAAAGGTTGAGTAAAGTGGGCCAGTGTATATCGCCACTGTGCTGGAGAAGTGGTGCGGAGAGTGACTTGGGGCATATGTGGTGGAACTTCCCGGTGATCACTACTTTTTGGAAGGAGGTTCTCTCGCATATCGAGGACATCATGGTTTGGTCGCTCCCATGGAATCCAGTGTATGGGCTCTTAGGTAATGTAGATCCGGAGGGGAGCTATCCTATGCCTTGGCCGATGACGTCTCTAATCACTCTTTTGCTGTAGGCTGTGGAGTTGGTGATTACAGGCCAGTGGGAGGACCCTGCAGGACGGCAACAGCATATTGGTGGGTGAAGATATGGGTATGTTTTGGCTATGGAGAAGGATTTGGCCCTTATACTGAAGAACTTTCAGAGATACTGGCCCTCATTACAACTCAGGCGGTAAGGGGTTTACGGCGCCGTAAACAGCGCCGACCCTTACCGCCTGAGTACGAGGTCCCTTAGCGCCATGGCGGATTTAACACCTGCTTTTAGCAGGTGTTAAAATCCATGGCGCTAAGGGACCATGTTGTTAATTACGCCACCGTAATTTACGGTGGCGTAATTAACGCCTTCCCCACTCCCATTATGCCCTATGGGGCAAAAATGGGAATGGGGAAGGGTAAATGGGGATTGGGGACTTACCGCCCCGCCGACCTCGGAATGGGGCGGTAAGTCCGCCTACCACCATGGCGTAAACGTAGTTTAGCTTCATGGATTAGGGTGAGCTCTGCTTCCTTCAGGATGGAGCACATGTCCAGGAGTGCCTGATCGTGCTCCTCTTGGGTGGTGCCGTACACCAGGATGTCGTCTGAGTAGCTGAAAGTTCACTTGACTGGGAGGAGTAGGTGTCTAATAGGCTCCTGGAAGATCTCTGCGGCCGCTGAAATACCGAAATTCTCTGCTTGTATCGAAAAAGAAAAAAGACCATTATGCGTCACAAACGTTGTTTCGCCTCTGGTGTCAGGGTGTACCTCCAGTTGGTGATACCCCTGGTTGAGGTCTAGCTTTGAAAATGTTGTGGCACAGTTCAGGTTCACAATCATGTCCTCTATTTTCGGGCCTTGGTGCCGTTCTCTTTCAATCGTGCTGTTTGCTGCCCTCATGTCGATGCAGAGTTGAAGTCGGTTTGCATCCTTTGGTACCACGACTAGGGGCGATGTCCATGGCGTGGGCCCCTTTGCACGTTCTATAATGTCATTGTCCATTATTTACTGTAGCTCCCTTGATACGGCTCTTTCAAGTGGAACCCAACTCGCCTTTGATGTTGTGGGACTGGTTTGACTCGCTCATGTAGGCGTATGACTGTATCTTTCAGCTTTCCTAACACCTGGAAGAGCTCAGGGAATGCTTCCTTGATCATCTCCTTGTTGACCTGTGAGCCCTTTAGGTCGCAGATGGCTTTGTTGCTGTGTTTACCCCTCTGCATTCTACTATGTCATCATACTGGAATTAGATACCTATTAGGCTGACTCATCTGGAAATTGCAGGTTCTGACCATATGAGAATTCATCTCCGTTGATGTATGGGTCATCTGGGTAGCCAGTCCGGTGGGTGTAGTAATCAGCCTGTGACAGCTGGTCATGTGCGGGTATCCTCACTAGTTGGCTATTACAAGTCAACAACAACACTATTCCCTCTTTAAATGCTAATAAAAGTAATGTGGAAATGTCAATTACTGACACAACTAATGCAGTCCCCGCAGTTCCAGTAATACCTGTTGTAATTGATGGCGCTGCGAGTGCTGCGGCCGTATCAGGCCCACTCATGGGACAGTTGTCTACTCAGAATCTGTTAGGAGGTTCTTTAGAGCCCTGTATTTTGACTATTAAATATTATAAAAATTAAACGGGGAAAAGACCCATAGCAATAGGTTTAATCTACTGAATATAGTCTCCAGAATTCCCTTCCTTAGGATATTAAATTCTTGTGACTTTGACTTTATTGCACCGGATCGCAATAGTGGTGGTGGGCAATGTCATAGGTATTATACAATGTACATTGTATATTACCTATGACATTGCCCACCACCACTACAATGTCCATTGTATATTACCTATGACTGCATCACTAATTAGGAACCAATATGACTCTTTGGAGTTCTTGGGATATGAACTGGATAAAGTCTGTCCCTTGACACCAAAGTTAAAGTGCTGCGACCATTGTACATGATCCTCTATTGCCTCTCCCACCATAAAAGGGTGTTCAAAAGGTTTCAATGACAATGTTGATGACATTAAAGGTTTACAATGGTTGAAAATATTAATCCCTGATTTTGAGAAATTGCAGAAATGAAATTAAATGTTCACTTGCTGGAACACCTGAGGTCATGTGCATTTTGTCAACAAACCCCAGTTTTATAATATGTTGTGCAATTCATCCGTTTTCATGCTACATGAAACATGGTTGACGGACTAATAGGTGGGTATGCCGTATATCAGTCAACTGCAAAGAAAGGGCCAAAAGAGCATACATTTGGTGGGCTTTTGATAGGGGACAAGCATGAATATGTCTCTTCTTTGGTGCACTTAATCGGAAGTAAATGAGCATGCGCTGGCTGCCGAGGTCGCCATTAATGTAGGTCATCGTAGCCAGCGCCTGCTCGTTATGAATGTATATGATCCCCCTGGTGTTCTTATGACTGATATCATCCAGGAATCTATTGTTTTGATTATTTCTAGTTGGATTAAAAATGGCCACTTGGATATGACACTAATGGGAGGCGATTTGAATACCAGGTGTGGTGAGCATTTCAGCAAGGAAATCTATTCTGAGATTAGACAGGATTGTGCATGATACGGAAGACTGTTAATCCGAAAGGTATTTGATGGTTTAGATCCCTGGAACTTTGTAGTTTGGTTATTCTAAATGGTCGCACTACTGGGGACATACCTGGTCAAACTACCTGGAAATGTGGCCAAAAAGAGGCCAATCTTGACTACTTATGTTGAAATATTCAATTAATTAATATCCCAAAAAACGTAGATATTTCCAAGAATATATTCAGTTATCATGCAACCCTATGCTTTTTTTACCAAATTTAATACATTGCGGCAACACCAATATGCCATCTGTGACTTGGTGCCCAATCAGGAAGGCAACCAGGTTATATGATCTGAACATAATGTCGATAAAATATGCCAAAAACTTGCATTTGTGTATCATGTTTGCCTGAGTCTGCAAACTGGCAGCAAAATTGAATTATGGCCAAGCAGGTTGGTGCTTGATAACCTCAAAGGTAGTGCTAAAAAAAACGACCCTATCTATTAAGAATCCTGTCCGCCCATTCGATATAGAAATACAAAGACAAAAGAGGTAATTACGAATTTCTCTTTACAAGCTGAACAGGGACGCCTGTATTTGTCCTGAATTAGTGGATGCACTACGAAAATTGAAAAACTGCTACAAGAAAAGTGGTTAATTCGAAAGAAACAACTTTGACTACCAATTGGCAAAAGATGATTTCAGTCCTTAATAGTAAAAACACAAAAAAAGCGTGGCGTATCCTTGTTCAAGCGAGACCTCCTACCACTAGAAATATCATGAATCCTATTTCTGAGAAAGTCTGGCATTCCTATATTGAAACAAAATGTTGTGCAGTGATCTAGATATTTCATTTATCCCTTTTCTTAGCGTTGAGTGGCCAATATCATTTAAATCTGATGACATGGTCACCCACCTAACTAAATTAAATAATTCACAAGCTCTGGGGTCAAACGGTCTCTCTACATCTACTCCGAAAGGAAATAAGGAAATTTGGACCATTATATTATGTAACCTTTTTACTAAAATCTGTAGGGAAAGACGAATTCCAGATTCCTATAAAAAAGTGATCTATACCCCAATATTCAAGGTTGGTGATCGTCTTTTATTCGAAAATTAGTGCCTATTGCCCCTTCTGGACACTACGGGCAAGATTTTTTCAAGATTCTTGCTAGTCTACTTGCAAGCATGGGTCATGGAACATAACATCTTGAACGATTACCAAACAGGTTTCAGAAAACGATCAAGCACCACTCAGAACATCCACCTGTTTGACGCTGTAGTGGCTCGGGCTAAACTAAAGCATAGCCCATCAGTATATATTTCCTTTATTGGCATTCGAACTACTTATGACCAAGTGATTTGTTCGCTTCTTTGGAAGAAACTTTGCATACTTGGTTGTCCTGAAAAGAAACTTGAGATCTTGGTGGCTCTTTATTCTGACACCACTGCTCAGATCAGGCTTGGTGACAATAGGTTGTCATCTCTAGAGGTGCCTATTGAGAGAGCAGTAAATCATTGATGCTTGTTAGCCACCCTGCTTTTCAACCTCTATATATCTGACATTCCATTTAGACTTGGCACACATGCTAATTGCCCACCTAAAATCGCCCATTGTGTTGTCGCGGCCATGTTATACGCCGACAACCTTGTGCTGTGTGATCAGATTATTAGTGGGATGAGATCCATGTTAACTGCTCTTGCATGTTATGCTGAGGAACATGGTTTATCCATTCATCTGAAAAAAAAAACAAATCTATATTAGTCACTGTGTGACATATTAAAAAATTGCCATTGATTTCTGCTGTGGGTCACATTGAATACACCCAGTGCTATAAATATCTGGGTGTGCAAATGTCTGAATGTAAAGGCTACCATTAATTGGTTTCTTGTAGGAAATTAAAAGCAAAACATATATCATTGTTGGTACAGAGATATGTGTATCATCATATGGGATTCTCCCTGGGTGGAATACTTGTTCTTTACTGACAATGGTTTTGTGCAGTAGTTTGGCATGGCCTTGAGGCACTCGAAATGCGAGCTCTTGATTGGTTAAATATGCTTGAAGGATTCGTCTGGAGATGTGTTCTGCGACTCCCTCCCTTGACCTCCATAGAGTATATGCGCCTAGAACTCAGCCTACTGTCTCTGAAATCTATAGCTGGTAAACGGAGAGGAGAGTTCTTTCTGAAATCGAAAACACTTCAGATGTGTTCAATATTGAGCAGATTGGGTTCTAACTATTGCCATACTCATTGTTCCTCAAAGGAAGTTAGGGACATGAAGTTGATTTGTGAACTTTTCCTAAATTTAAACTGGGAACCTGATTTTCAACATTGCTGTAATGTAACCAGGCTGAAAGGAGCTTTCAACCGATGGTAAAAAAAGTGGGATTGGGTGAGATCAAGTCTCTCTGGTAAATCACAGATTTATGAATCCTCAACGATACCTCCTCCGATGCCCTGACCCCGAAGTGCAAAGATTCAGAGTGCTCCTTCGTACCAATCAACTCCCTATTAGATCTGTTTGAGGTGGGCAATGGAGGCTCTCCAGTAAGGATAGGTTTTGTAGAATCTGTGTGATCTTGGAAACATACTGAGACGGTGCGCCATGTATTGAGTGAATGCCCTAAAATTGACATATGTATATGACATTGCTTGGCCATTTCTCTCATGATTATAATTCAATTAAATGTATTGTGTTTTGGTCTTATTGTTTAAATACTGAATGCAAAAGGTTACACATTGCACTTCATAAAGTTTGGCGTTATATTAGAAGCAAACTTGGAAATGGGAACTGAAGGATACATTGGACAATGTTTTTTACTCCAGTTGGCCTTCCTTTTATGTGTTATTGATGTTAGGGCATGCTGTACTTTTATATTGACAATTTGCGAAGACAAGTGATATTCTATCATTGATTGCATTCTAAAATTGCATTTTAGTATCACTCTTTTATCAATTCTGTGGAATTTTACTAAGTCAAACTTTAGTGTATATGTTTTATGTTTATGTATGCTTTAATGTAATACTTTATGTATGATTGTGAATTTGAAATGCTGAATTGTATTATTAATTGATCTAAAGAATTGTGTATTTATGAATTGATTTGTAAACGTTCATTTTAGAACTAAATACAAATACATAAATAAAATAATTAAATAAATACACCTTCTTTTACAGTCTTCATGCTGAATTCCTCCCACTTCTAATACTTATTATTACCCAATCGAATACCACTCAATTTTTCAACCTCATAATGATGGGCTGAGTTGGCACTGCCAAAAGATTAGATCTTAATTAGAAGGTTAACTATTAATTAGAAAACAGGCTGGTCCTATATCAGAGGCTAGCGCTTAACCGTTGAGTTATCCACCCAGACTATTGCTTTAAATGAAATAGCATCACAGCATAAACACTGATCTTCATCTTTGGAAAAATCAATGTATTTCTGATCTCATGAACCCAAGAAGTAGTGACTATCACCATCCAGTCCGAATACGAACAAACCCATAGCCGAAATGTTTCACTATGTCTAGGCCTGCTCAAACACACTACTTCTTAATTGAGACATGAAGTAATATGTGTATCCCTATTTCATCCACCCACTGGACTACTTACTTCTCAGAACCTACACAGTTTTGGCAAACTGACTATAAAGTGTATTATTTTTTATTTGTATTCATATTTATTTAAACATAGAGCATAATTTCAAACAGAAATGGCTTACAAACTAGGCAATAACAGAGAGCAGAGGACGTTCTCAAGTAAGTTGCTTTTACAGAAGAGCATTGTTATGTTGAATTGTGTATAGCAGGTGGTGAAGAGATAAGACTAGGACCATGTACCAGCGACAGGGACTGGAAGACCATGCAGCATTTTTATACATTGAGAGCCTAAAGCCATAATTTACATATTTACACATCATATAGAGCAGCCCTAAGGGCACAGTGAAGGATGGGTGGATGGATGGTTAGTTTGGATAGAAGGGTGTAGGGGGTGAGGGCTCATACCACTGGTAACAGGTGGAGCATTGTTTTGGGGAGTTCAACTGATGAGATGGCGTTGATGGTCAGGGAAGAGCATTCTAATTGAGTGGGGCAATTAGAATAGGAGCAGGAGACGCATAGGGCATGGTCTGATACGTTGTGAAAAGATGAGGAGGGAAAGGTTTGAGGGGGAAGAGTACAGTAGGATGTATTCAGGGAGGGACTGGGGACAAGGCCAGGGATGGATTTGCAGATGAGTAGCAGGTATTTAAGTAAAGCTGAATCACTATGGTGCGCCATCAAGCATGGTGACAGTAGGTAGAGACGGGGAGTGGATGGAATCTGGATAGTTTAAAAAGGGTGCTTGTCACAAAGTTGTGGATTTTGTTAAGGGGAGCAAATGTCTTGAGAAGTAAACCAATACATAGGCTTGCACAGTATTCCGGTTTACTCAGCAGATGAGTGGAGATAAGCTTATTATTTGCGTGGCTTGTGAGGTGGGGGTGGACATTTCTCTAATGTTTAGGTGCTTGAGACTGGCTTTGGTGGTATTGGCCAGGATGAATTTGTAGCGTTTCAATTTGGTGTCAAAGAGTACCCCGAAGTTAGAAGCCATGGGCTAGCAGCTAAGGAGGTCAGGGCAGTGAGATATTGGAGAGGGGAGAGCGGGGTTGGATGTAGGCAGGGAGAAAGATGACTTCCATCTACAGTGGGTTTAGTATGAGGCAGCATAGAGGCATCCAGTGGCAGATGGTAGTTTGGCAGCTGGTTATGCATTCAGAGGCTGCCGGGGTGATGAATGGAAAGCGAATAATATTAGAGTATCTTCACTAGCGAAGAGGTTATAGTTGAAGTCAAAGGAGAAAAGGATTTTGTCGATGGAGGTGTATAGAGTGAAGACTTCTTCTTACCACAGTTGACCCATATGTTTATAAAGCAATCAGTGTTGGCATCTACCATAAGCTTGTCTTGCCCAGGGCTCCACTGATCCTTTTTAGCCCTAGCCTATAGCACTGTAATACACTGTGTGCATAAAGCTGGCCACACCATCTTCACGGTGAAGGTCTCTGTCTCAACCAAATCTATTTCACTAACAACACAAGGATCTAAAATATCACCTATGCCACTCACCCTAAACCTTCCAGCTAATTTACATGGGACAGTTATTATTACTATTCATATATTCAGATAATCTTTTGGGGGAAATGCTGCATGCTTTGTCACCAGCTTTACTCATGGTTGGCTATCACCCCATAACATGACAAAGACCCCCATTCAGTTCCTTTCAGTTGACAGACTGCTCTCTGAAGGTGAGGGCTTGAGTTACTGGGAGTCCGGGTCTCCTCCATGTAAACATTGATCTCTTTCCATAAGGTGCAAAGGTCAGGGTGTTCCTCTCCCAGGAGGCAGTGGATTAGCAGTAGGCCCCTCAGCCCATTGGTGCTGGGGGCCCTGCTGCTGAATGTCCAGGTAGAGGCCCAGCCTCAGACCCCTTCCTGAATTAAGTCCAGGAGAGGGCTGGCCCTGCTGTGCGGGCTGAGTGTGGAATGTGGTGCTATGCCTTTGGTTCCTGGCTGCGCTCTACGCAACAGAAACCAGGAAGATTCTTTCCTGGTTCCTGTCTGAGTGGAGCGTGGCTAGGAGCTGAAGACCTTGGGAGAAGCGGGAAGCTGCAGGTATGAATGCATTTTTTTATTTTATTTTGTATGCGTATGTCAGAGTGTGTACTTGTGTATTGGATGTAATTTTGTATGTATATATATATGTGAATGGTGTGCATATATGTATGTAATGGGTGTGGGTGAGCATGCAAGTGAATGTGAGAGAGGACATATGGGTGAGTGAATGGTAAGTGAGTGGAATGGTATGAATGTCCACATATGTGTATGAGAGCTGCTTGGAGCTCAGGAATCAATCATGCATGTTTTTACTGGGCATATATGGATGCCCAATAAAATATGCCATGCCTGCCTCCTACTCCTCTTCTGATCTCTGTTTTACAGTCATTGAGGCAGAGATCATTGGTGGTGCACCAGGACTGGATGGCAGATAGGCAGTTAGGGATAATGGAGGGTGAAAGAGGGTCGGCAGGGAGTTTCAAAAAGAGATGTGTGTTGTCTGCGTAACACTGGCAATTTGAAGAGAAGGAGGAGATGAGGCATGTAAGCCGGGCAAGGTGGATTTTAAAGAGAGGAGAGGATAGAGGGGACACCAGAGGTGGAGAGGGAAGTAGGAGAGGAGAAAGTGCAGAGGATGACTTGGGGTGAGCGGTCAATAAGGAAGGATGTCAGCCAGTCCAGTGCCCGCTCTGAGATACCAAGGGTATTGTGGAGACTTTGTGTGAGGATGGAATGGTTGACTCTGTCAAAGACATAGGAGAGGATAAGGACAGCTGGGGAGTTGGAGTCCAGAGATGCACGCAGATTCATCACATTCATCATGAATGTGCATGCAAGGCTCTGGGGAGCACAGGGTGCTGGTAGGCATTGTATTTTTTATTTTTTATTTTTTACTGACATCTATCATTTTGGTACAGCCAATCTAGTCATTTCTTTATGTGGCTTACAATGGTTTACCAGACATCTATGATAAAGTAAACACGATAAGTGTTAGTACATGGCTAGATTAGCCTTTTGCTGGAGCCATTGTAGCTATAATTTCTTACCCTGGGATGGCATTTTTTAGTGGGGATCTATCATAAAGCAAGGATCATAAGTGTTATTACATGTTTAGACTGGCCTACATCGGTGCAGCTAGTTTGAAAATGTTTTCCTATTGTGGCATGCGATGTTTAATGGCAAACCGAATAGCAGTGTGTTCTTACATGTGGGTACTGACGTTGATTGGCAGAGCCAGATTGGACATGTTTTCTTATAGTATCATTACTGGATTTATGGCCAAGTAAACAGCCAACATGGAAAATATGGACATAGTTAGAGTGAACATGTTTTTTTATGTTGGCATACATTATAGCAAAAGACATCAAGAAAGTTTGTTTGGTAAATGCTCCTGTGAACTGATGGTGAGTTGCAACTATTTGATTTTTTTAATGAGTTAAAACCAATTGCAAACTGGCTTTTGAGACAATGTAACACTTCAAGTGTGATGTAAAATGCACCATTCAAAACATTGTATTAGCGGGAGATTCCCCCGAAACACCCTTGGTTGGTTCAGGTTCCCTGACTACGCTCGGTCACTCTTGCAGATATGTGGCAAAGATTTACCCCACTTCAATTGAAGAAATCACTAGTCACCACTGGTGGATGGCACATTGGGTGGCAGGGGACAGGCACCACTTCGTTGTTTTTATGCTACATGCATGATTGAAGCTTTGATCGAAAAGCATACTTACATCTTTCACCCAGTGCAATATGTGGCGTGCCCTTGCAGCATTACGATTATCATGGCCATTGCATATGCGTGGTGGTCCAGGTGGGTCCGGAGTGTGGCACGGCCCCTGATATGATATAAGTAATTCATAATGCAAGTGTTTCTAGGTAGTACAAGACAAGGGAGGGAAGACAGAGGGAGGTGTAAGAATATTTAGCAAACAGTACAGAGTACAGCACTACTGCACTGGTAGCAAACAGCACAGAGTACAGCACTACTACACAGGTAGCAAACAGCACAGAGTACAGCACTACTGCACAAGTAGCACATTTTTTTTTGCAGCACCACCACCACAAGGGTGCGGTGCATTGCTATATGGGTTAGCAGATTAACAAGGAAAGACAGGCTATTCAGTCAAAAACGATTTTAACATATAAGATGCAAATCTATTTTTACAGTTAAAAGCACACGTGCTCATTTAAAAATGCACACTATTTTTCACCTGAAATGCCTATGGTGCGAGAGACACATTTGAAAATTAACAGCTAACCTACTAACCATTAACCTGACTAATAAAACCTTATTTAACATAACCCACTAATAAAATGTGTTCTCCACTGCAGAATTAGGCATACTCTGAAAACCATTTAAATGTGTGTGCAGATTTTTTTTTCTTCTCTTCTCTGCCTGATTCTCCGTGTTTTTGTGCACAGTAACTGCAGGAAGAAGGAAGTCAGATTTGCAACAATTGCAAATGTATAAGCGAAGCTATTGTTGAAGAGTAGGAGGCTGAGAGATGATGGATTTCATTGGGACACGTCATACAGAGGGCTGAGAGGAAAGTTTTAGTGGGCAGTAACGGGGAAAAAGACTGGAGACATTTTTCTGCACTACTGGAGAGAAGACCTGGCTGTGGGGCTCCTGACTGAATGCAGATTCCTGTGTCCTGCTGCAGTCGAGATTGGGGAGAGCTGAAAGAAGGACCTTTCCACTGGCTGAGGCATTCCTATCTGCAAAAGCTGAGAATTCCAGGCAATGACCCCGGTTTGAGAAGGCAAGCGTTCCTTTTTGCTGGAGTTAATCCAAGGGAGCCACATTCACAAAGAGAACAGCCAAAGAGAACAACTAAAAAGATAAGGTAATGAGAAGTGTGGGAGCTGAGTGTGTACGGTAATATGCAGTCAGTGTAGGATTCCTGTGCGTGTCTTAATCAAGTGCTAATGTTGCAATTTGAGTTCTGTTCTCCGCCACTCTCTTTGCAGTGTGTCACAGACAATGCTTTGACTGTACCATTTTATTTCTGTAAAGAATGAGATCGTGTTTAAATACAACTTTTATAATACAGAAAAATATTTGAAAACAGACGGGTGATGTTTATTGTTTACCATTACAATGCTGATGATGTGGGGAGATTTTTAAACAGTGCAATGGTCATTTTAAGACAGATGTGTGCATGTCAGAATCAGTATGAATAATTGTGAGTGACTGTAGCATAGCTTGTTGGAGGTACATGAGCCAACGGGAAGAGAGACTCTCTGAACATAGCTCCCTACCGTATATAAGGTAGTGGAAATTACCACAAGACTACCACATATAGCTCTCTGTCGTAAATAAGTCAGTGAGTTCGCCCATGGTGGCACACCAACACTATCACTGGAAAATGTGGTATTCCTAGAATGCAGGTCTGAGGTCTCTCTAGTGATCACACGAAAAATCTAAGCAAAGATAAGGGATTCTGGACATTGGGGCCACAAATAAAACAAGGGAATTATGCTCACCAAAATACCACCAACCACGTATACCAAATATGCAGGTCTGGGTGCTGAAATAATGCATGTCCATTGTATTATTGTTGCACATGGCCAAATCTGAATACAAAGAGTGATTATTGCTAAGTTATTTTTCGGCGGTAATAAAATACCGTCAGGCCCCAAATCTCCACAAAATACCCTACAGAGGACAAGATAAATCTTACTAGGCCTTGTGTCATTCAGATCGTGCAAGTGCGAGAACGCAAAGTACAAGGGGGAAGGAAGGGGAGAAGTGCAAGGGAAAGGAGAGGTGAAAACAGGGCAGCAATGCTCTGAGTAAGAGCAGCCAGGGCAGTGTGGCTCTGGTTAGTGCAAGGAGAACAAGGAACGGTAGGGTTACAGTTACAGCAGCTAAGTGCGTTGTCGGCCCGGAGGCATTGTTAGGGTGACTGATCAAGAAAGAGCCTGATACCCAGTGAGAATCTGAGGGTAGCCAAGCAACCAATCAGTACAGCAGACTATTAGGTCAGGTAGGTCAGTCAGGGAAGGAGAGCGAGAAAGCAGAGAAGAGGAAGGTTTTCAGCTGCTTCCAGAACTTCAGGTGGTACGGCTAAAGATTGAGAGGGGCAGGGAGGCCATTCCAGAGGGAGGCACCTGTAGAGGAGAGGGATTTACCCCCCACTCTCTGTCTGGAGAAGCTTCTAAACCTTAGAGAGTTTGAGGTAGCTCAGCAAAGGGCTCAAGAAGGAAAGTATTTTGGAAGAGAGCGTTGGATGTAGTGCGGGCCCCAGCACCGGAAAGCCTTGTGGACAACGCAAAGGGTCTTGAACTTGATCCTTGCAGCCACCGGGAGCCAGTGGAGAGATTTCAGGGCTAGAGAGATACAGTCACTGGGCTTGAGGCCAAGGATAAGTCTTGCAGTCCTGTTCTGGATTAGTTGCAGAGGGGCGGAGAGTAGAGGAAGGCAGATTGAGAACAAGGCTGTTGCGTAGTCCAGCCTAGAGAGAACCAGTGCTCTGGAGACAGTGCAGTTCTGGGGGAGAGTCCCTTTGAGGAGGTGCAGCTGGTAGTAGGACTTCTTGATGATGTCCTATCCTGAACCGTGGATAGACAGTCAGGAATGAGCAAGAGAGGAGAGGAGAGGAGGCTGAGGGGAGACTGAAAGAAAGCTGAGTGTCATCCGCATAACACTGAAAGTTATAGGAGAAGGTAGAGTTCAGGTGGGCCAAAGGGGCCAAGCAGAGGTTGAAAACGAGGCTGAGAGGATAGAACCCTGGGGAACGCCACAGGTAGAGAGTGAGGTGACGGAGAAAAATTGAACAAGTTGGACCTGGGAGGGCTGGTCCAAGAGGAAGGAGGTCAGCCACTCCAGTGTCTGATCCATGATGCCCAAGTTCTCACTGAGTCGATGGATCAGGAATGGTGTGGTTGACCATGTAGAAAGCAGAGTAAACATCAAGATGGATGAGTATAGAAGGAATGCTGGAATCAAGGTAAGAGAGTAGATCTTCATTGGTGTTCAGGAGATCAGTTTCCGTGCCTCTGGCAGCTCTGAAGCCAGACTGATGTTCATGGAGACAACCAACAGATTCAGTTTGAAGAGTAGCTGGGAGATGGCCAGCTTTTCCAAGAGTTTGCCGAGGAAAGGGGTGATAGAGATTGGGCGATAATTTGCCGGGCAGGGAGGATCGGCAGACGGCTTCTTGAGGAGGGGGTGTACAAGAGGGTGCTTGAGGGCAGAGAGGAAAGTTCCAGTGGCAAATAGTAACTACAGAAATTGGCCAAGGCTGGAGCAAGGGTGTCAATATGGTGCTTGATGTTTATGGATGAGCAGAGGAGCGCCTGTTGGACAACACTTTCATAGATCAGACTTGTCTAAAAACTTTGTCATGTGTTGTCAGAGAGAAAGAGGAGAAAGGAGGAGGAGAGGGAGAGATCGCCAAAAGGGGGCAGAGAGAGGAAGACAGAGAGGAAGAGGAGATAGAGGACAGGAGGCCCTGTTTTTTTAGCTAAGAAGTGTGAGGGCAGGGCCGTACAGAGGGCCTGGGAGGGAACATGAGAGGTAGATACTGCAACAGAATTGGCCATTTCCTTGCAGATTTTAAAATGTTTGGCTGTGTTGTTAGGGGCACAGAGATGCGGGCTTGAATGTGTGCTCTCTTCTTGGACAGGACAGAGTCTGTATTGCCTTTGGAGCAGACAGCAGGCCAGTTTGTCAGAGGATGCGCCTAAAGCCCTCCACTTTCACTGAGCCACCCTGCACTTGATTTTCAGGATGGCAAGGTCGGAATCATACCAAGAGTTGCACTTGGAGGTAGCCTTCAGCCGGATTCTCATGACAGGGGCAAGGATGTCCAAGGTGTTGGAAATACAGAGATGCAGATTAGAAAGGGTGTGTCAGAGTGTGAGTCAGCCGCAGGAGTAGGAGGAGCAGAGAAAGTAGAGGCAAAGGCATCCACTGACACACGTTTCATGGGCCGAATGACAGAGATGTTAGGTAGCAGTGCTGGGGGGGGCTTTGCCAGAGGGGTATGGAGTTTCAGATGAGAGGAGAGAAGAAAGTGGTCAGTCCAAAAGAGAGGAATGCTAAGAGGGTTAGAGAGGGGGATGTCTGAGGTGATAGGAACATCCAAAGTATGTCCAGCAGAGTGTGTCAGGCCAGGGGGCAGATTGGAAAGAGAGAGAGAGTATTGTAGAGGTTGCAGAAAAGTCCAGAGGAGGGATTAGAAGCATCTCGGTGAATGTTGAGAAGAAGAGGCAAGGAGAGAAGAGGAGAGGTCGGCCTATTCAGAGAGGAAGAGGGCAACCTGGTCAGGTGGCCTGTAGATGGTGGCCACAGTTAGAGAGAGGCCGGGAGCGATAGAGAGCCTGCAGATCAGGCATTCAAAGGAGGAGTAGGCCTGCATAGTGGTGACAGAGGCTGGGACCCAATCCGGAAATATCAGGTCTACTCCACCTGCAGGATGGTTGTTCTGGGTTCGGAGAAGATCTTATAGGCCACAGGGAGGAGATTGTCAAAACTCATGACAGAACTGGCCATAAACCATTTCTCGGTGAGAACAAGGACCTCTAGGTCGAGTTCTTTGAGGAGGTGAAAGGTGCCAGAGGCCTGTTTCACAACAGAACAAGAGTTAAGAGTAGCGACATGGAGCAGGTTGACACAATTGAAAGACTTCCGAAGAGGGGTACAGGCTTGAGGTAGAACCTGCGGAGGTGGTAGAGGGGCCTGAGGGTGGGCAGAGGAGGAAGATAAGGGTGCCAGAGAGGTGGCGGAAGGAGTAGCTGGAGAACGGAGTAAGTTGATAAAACACAGGAAATACCTATCAAAAAGGAGGAGATTGGGCTGAGGGCCCTGAACCAAGACAGTACCGGTCAGATAGACCTTAAAGATGGTCTTGGAGGAGTGGAAGGGCCAAGAGGACCTCCCACCTAGTGCCTCTGTTAATGGGAGAGAAGGAGAAAGGAGAGAGAAAAGAGACTAAATGAAGGGTTCATAGGTCTGGAGAGGGGATGACAAAAAGGATATCAGTGAGAGTCTGTCTGGCGGAAGCACTGGTGTAGGTATCAGCAATATGGAGGCCTGGGTTGTAGACCACGATGTCCCTCCTGAACTTCCTCCTTCCAGAATTAGTGAGTGGGATAGGGTAAGAGATAGAGTAGCCGTTAGAAAAGATGAGAGAGATAGAGAGCACTATAGGGGGTGTGAAGGAGGTAGGTGAAGGAGAAGGGAGTGAGAGAAGTGAGAGAGAGAGACGCACAGCCCTGTGGCACACAACTCAGAATGCGCAAGGGGAGGAGGAGGAGGGGGTCGGGATCACAACAAAGGAAGACACAAGAGGGGAAAAAGTAACTCACAACAATGAATAGCACACCTTGCAGGGGGTTGATCTAGGTGGGAGCCTGGAGAGAACCAGCAATAAGGCCACAGTTACTGGAATGCGAAAACAACCAGATTCGACTTTCCCTGAAGGGGGGAAAAAAGGCAGGTTTTTGAGCACAGCACAATACAACACATCCAAATTCGATTTTTCCAGAAGGGGGGAAAAGGCACGCTTTTTAGCACAGCTCAATACAACACACCAAGATTCGACTTTCCCCTGCTTTGCTTAAGAGACTGGAGGAGGCCCCCTCGGCATGGCTCAAAGGGTGAGGGCAAATTCTGTGCTACTCCACTGCCGGGAGGAGCTGCTATATGTCATGTTAGCCAGGATGCTGGCCACCAATCACAATCCAGTGTGTGTGTAACAATGTTAAAGGGACAGAGATCACCTTCCTCATAGCTTTCTTGGAAATCCTGCTCCATCTTCCAAAAAATGTCCTTCTTTCCTTTGGATTTAGGTGGTTAAGCCTCCAGCTTCAATGCCATTGGGTAGTCAGCATGTAGGACCTGCTACTCCTAGGCATATAAAAACCCTGTAAAATGGGATAGCCCACCTGTAACATGGGATAGCCCATCTGTAACATGGGATAGCCCACCTGTAACATGGGATAACCCACCTGTAACATGGGATAGTTCACCTGTAATCCCCCTTCCTCCGACTTGTGTTAACGCCACATTACTTGCACTGCACCCCTTTGCTTCCTGGCTAGGTTTGTGCTATGTATATCGAAATCCAGTGCAATGCAACACAACGGATTTCGAGATGCATCTTTTTTGCTGGCTGTCATGCTCTTCTTTTGGAAACATTACGTTCGGGTCAGTAACATTTTCTATGAAAAGTTGAAAGAGAATTAACACAGGAATTTGAAAGATGATGGCAAATGTGACTGGCCCAAGGGGGATTATTATAGTAGCAAAGCAGCACTATGGAGGATTTCATATGTTTCCTAACTCTTTGGCTGAACTGATTATTATGAGTAATTGGAAGGAACAAGCTGCACCGACGTTCAATTTGTGGTGGGCTGAATTATGTAGATATGCAGCCATAGAGAGGGGAACGTTGACGCAAAGCGGAAGTTCCAACGAGCTTGAAATGATATGGGTATGTTGTTTGCTTGCCAATTGGATATTAAATAGTAGACGAGCTGAAGGGAGGCCTTAAGGAGGCATACTATTTATTAAAAACATGAAGCCTGATTGCTACTTTAAAGAAGAGGGTGCTAAAAAGTGCTTATTTTCTGTATTTGTTTATGAGTTCATTTGCATTGTCCTTTTTTCTTTTCTTTGTATTTCCTTCTTCTTTTCACTCTAAAGTATGCAAGAGCAAAAGAAAGAAAAATGGAGGAAAAATGCTCATTCTTTTTGGACCACAGTAACCAAAGAGGAACAGACCTAGCACAACCCGCCAAAAATAATATGGATAATGTATCTAACATTAAAAGAGGAACAATGTGACAACAAACACTTTTAAAGCCACAGAAGCGCTAATAGTGCTGTCACACTATCGATCTACCCGTTGAGTAGAGTGGGAGTGGGTGTTGCTTTTTAAGAGCTGTATGGCCTTAATCACATAGCGTTTTCCAATGGGGTTTTGCCTCCATAGAACGGTTCTGTGAATTAGGCTCTTAGAGGAGTATTATTGAAACTTTGCACCAGGATAAGTGCAGTGAGAGCTAGGGCAACAATTGTGATGGTAAACAAATTCATGTTGGTCCATGCATTTTTGCACAAGGGCAGTGTTTGCTCTTGTCCAAGCCTTATGGCCTGGCCAAAACAATCATTATGGAATACGTTTTTGCCACTAAGGGAACGTTTGCTAAGTACGCTTGCAGCAAGTGACACGTGTGGTAATGCCACCCTTACTCTGTCCCAAGAAAGCGACAATATGTGCGACCACAGAATGAGTGCCCTTATTATAAAGCTCACCTTTTCAAGTAAACTCCTTGAAAACTGATACTCTATCTCTAATACCTCACTGTGCCGTCCTTTTTTTGTCTTTGTGCCTGCGGGCTATCGGCGCATTATAAACATATAAATAAATAAATATATGCGCCCGCAAAGTAGCGATCACAAATGATGCACTGAGAATACATGCTGACAACCTACACGCGCAGAGTATTGGGCAACAGATTTTGTTTGCACAGAGCATGAGCCCAAACTCTCGACACACCCATAAAAAACGAGCCCACACTGTATGTGCCCAGGGTATGTGCCAACAGAGTACATTCATAGAGTGTGTGCAAGTAGTATCTGCAAAGAACATGCGCCATCTGAGCACACACTGCCCATGTGTGCGCTGTTCCGAGTATTCACAGTCATAGGCACAGTCAGTGTGTACCCACAGTTTAGGCAACTACAGAACATGCAAGCAGATCAGTGGTCGAAGTGTACGAAAAGAAGTAGTGGAACTATGTTCCCTGCTGGGCTACACTGATCCCCACAAACCCCATCGCCCCACACTCTCCCGCGCACGATACAAACCCCAAAAACCATGCGCCAGCTGTTTAGGGGAACACTCAGTGCAGTGCACTGAAAGTGCAAGTTTCAACTTCTTCCTACCACAACCATTCCGGAATGGTTTCTTTTCAAAATAAAAGTATAGAAACAGTAAAACCTAATTAAAAGAAGTAGAGGAGCACCACTCCTGACCGCTCCCGCCCACTTCGACCATTGAACCAGATACACACCAAGAGTTCATACGTGGACAGAGAATATGCTCAGAACAGGAGTATGTTACAGAAGAGCGTGTGGCCACAGGTTTTGTCTCTGGGGTTTAACACCAAAAACTGGGACCATGGCCTATGGATATACAGACAATGGGGGTCATTACGACCCTGGCGCTAAGGGGTTATCGGTGCCGTAAAAGGCTGCGGCACCGTTAACCCCTTAGCGCCTAATTGCAAGGTCCCTTTGCGGGACCCGACCTGAACGGCTGGTCTGGATCAGCCGTTAAAGTACAGACTCGCAACGGGACCTTCCAGGTAATTACGGTACCGCAATTTGCGGTACCATAATTACCGCCTTCCCCAGTCCCATTGAGCCCTATGGGGCAAAAATGGGAATGGGGAAGGGCCAATGTTCAATGGGGAATTACCGCCCCGCCAACCTTGGAATGGGGTGGTAATTCCCCATTGAACACTGACGGACTCGTTACAACACCGGCAGCAACCATGGTGCTAATAGTGCCATGGGTTACCAACAGTGTTGTAATGAGGGCCCATGTACTCACACAGAGAGTAAATACTCCGAGTATTTGTCCGCCCAGTGCATGCCAGCAGTGAAAAACGGAATCAAAGGACACCACCAGAGCCTCTACTCCAGTCGCCGTTTCTCTGGGTAAAGTGATGTCAGATTTTAAGTTCGGTTCTTGTACCGGCCTTCACGCCGTACTCTTTTCTGGGCATCATGTCAATTCTCTAGGGGGTTTGAGCTCTCTCTTGTTTTGACTTATTCATATGACCCAGCCTCGTGATTACATGAAGCCATGTGTGCTGCGTGAGAGGTGAACCATGCCTTTTCTCATCATCATGTCATCCTAATCTGCTGTCTCTAGGGGGCATCTGTTCTCACTTAGGAGGGCCTCTGGAATGTTTAACCATCAGAAAAATGATGTCACCATAGCCTGTTATACATTTGAATTTCGTTTTTACCATTACAGCACACGTGTAGACCCAAGAGCAGAGCGGATAACACATTACTCTGCCTGTGATGACCATCTATAATGTATTTACTGCTAGGTCAAGCAGATACACATGTGGATGGATGGATAGGAGCATGGACGGTTTGGAGAATGGATGGAAGATAACAAGAGGCGTTGATGGGTGAGGAGGGGATGGCTGAATGGTCGAGTGTGTGGCTGGATTGATGAATGGGTGAGTGATTGGGCTTGTGAATCAGCGGGTGGGTTTGTGAGTGGTTATGTGTATGGTTTTGTTGATATATGAATGGATCAGGTGGGATTATGTGTGGTATAGAATTAATTAACATGGCAGGCCGTATTTAAAATAATGACCACCAGTTATTCCCCAAATTGCCCCCAAAATAAACAAACAAACACACACACACACACACACACACACATGCCATCATGAAAACACACCTAGACAAGAGCAGTCAAATAGACTGTAAGGGAGCATTAGAACAACTGTCTGAACACAGGAAACAGTATATTACAGGCAGGAGGCATGCTAGCATCACACTCACATAGAATATGTAGAGATCAGACAAAACACACAGCACAGACAGAATCACTGCCACACACACACACACACACAGAAACACACATGCAAACACACATACGGACAACAGCACCCACACAGATTTTAAGGAGAACAGTAGAACAACTGTCTGAACACAGGAAGCTGTATACTACTGGCTTCTGCCATGCTACCATCACACTCACATGGAATATGTAGAAGTGAGGCAAAATACACAGCACAGACATAATCACTACCACACACACACACACACACATGCAAACAGACATACAGACAATAGCACCCACAAAGACGGTGACACAAACAGTATAACAACGCTATGAACACAGGAAGCAGTGTACTACTGGCAGAAGCCATGCTACCATCACACTTACATGGAATATGTAGAGATCAGACAAAACACAGAGCACACCAGCATCACTGCCACACACACACTCACACACAGACCCACACATACAAACACACATACAGACAATAGCACTAACAAAGACTGTAAGAAGAGCTGTAGAACAACTGTCTGAACACGGGAAGCAGTATAATACTGGCAGAGGCCATGCTACCATCAGACTCACATGGAATATGTAGAGACCAGACAAAACAAAGAGCACAGACGGTATCAATGCCACACACGCACATGGATGCACACACGGACACACGCATGCAAACACACACACACACAATAGCACCCACAATGACTGTAAGGAGAACCATAGAACAACTGTCTGAACACAGGAATCAGTGTAATACTGACAGAAACCATGCTACCATCACACTCACATGGAATATGTAGAGATCAGACAAAACACACAGCACATAGAGCATCAGCGATTCACACACACACACAAACACATGGTACAACCTTAATATCAGCTTTTTTAAGCTGCATCTTACATTAGAGCCGCAGGAGGAAAAGCACTGCAACTTTTCCTCACGTGCAATGAGCCGGTACTCCTTGGATAGAAGCCGTGTAGCTGCCAGTGTGCTTTCCTCAGGGGAGACAATGGGGGCTAGAGTTGCTGTTGCATATGGTTCACTTGAGCCGCCACCACCCTACCCAGCAGGACTTAGGTGGTGAATGAGAAGCTGCAGAAGCAAGTGAAGAAGTGGCGCGTGAAGGGAACAGCTGCCTGGCACCCTGATATAAAGCCTGTTGTGCCACCAGTGCTTTGAGTGGGATGAGAGCTTGATCAGACCCTCCAGGATATTGTGACATTAAACTGGCTAATTTGCAGCATATAATTGTACCTATTGCAACATTTTTGCTGCACACTTTGTATCGATTGGAGGGTGCCAGAGAGCCACGATGCTACAAAAGGGCTGCTTGCGTGAGGCTGCAAGAGCAACAGCTGCTCAATAAATAAACTAATTAATCAATTTTATTCGCAAAGTTCACACATTGCCATAAAATACACGTACACAGAAAAATATTCATGAATCAATAATCAGTGACAGTAACCACCTGGAATGGGGTACAGCCATTTTGCAGAAATGTTGACGCGTCAACTGCAGTTCGTATGCCTACATTTTTCAATATTAGAAATATCCATGTTTTCCTGAAACGGGCATAAAAAGGGCACAGCAGCGCAAAGCGTGCCTCGATCTCAAGGACCAGAGGGCAGAAGTGGCAGCTAGCACTGCCCATCTGCCAGAATGTGTAGCAACAACTTGAGATGGATCTACATTTCTTGTACAATGAGTATCGGTGGTTAATCCAATTCAAATAGTTCTCAAAGCTTCCATTTTCTTTCATTAGCAAATCATCCACGACAACGTTTCAAGATGACGTAGTTAACAGAAGGTGTCCAATAGACCATTCTTCATAGGCCATCTTTATGGAGCTTACATCATTTTGCGTAGGATGGACAAAATCATGCCAAAATTGCGTGCAAGCAAATACAAAAAGCATTCTCTTTACATGCTCCATCGAATCCCTCGGGAGACCTTCTTGGTTTATACAAACATTAAACCCAATATGGATAACTATTCTCACAACTAAACTGAATTTGTTACTGCTGTCATTGAGTAAATATGCATTGGCAACTACAGCAATCACTATTTGCACATGTACTGGAAAACAATCCAGTAAAGTTACAGCACAATGAGGAAAAAACGTGCTCAAACCAAACATGTTTCTGTCATTACGTCATTAAGTACCGGACATTCCTCAGCAGTACCTAGCACTAAGCATATAAACTCCATCACAAACTATGAATTGGAAAAACAACGTGAGAAGTCTAAGAAAAAATTGAATTCTCCAATCAAAAATGTGCATTCTTAATGTCAATGTATGACGTCCTTCACACCATCCGAATTCAAGAAGAACAGAAACAACAAATCCTCATTATCTACAGAATGACAATAAATACCAGCATGTGAAGACATGTTAAGAATGAATCAAAACATTGCAACCAATTTCTCCCACAAGGGAAACTCATAACTCCCACCACCTTAGCCCATAAATACCTGTGGAAAACATATCAATGAGTTGAAAATATCTTGTGATTTCAATTCACTTGCACTGGCGGTGTGCCAATTTCCAAAAATAGGCCTGTCATCCTCGTCAGTAATGCTTGAAAACATATCCAAAACACAAAAAAGGGAGATGAAGTCTACTCCTATACCGGTGAAAGAACATTAAACCACTCTCATGCCTGAATGTAAATGGTAAACCGCAACCTGTGCCACCTGAATCCAACCCCAATAATGTGCATGTCACCGGTATTCACTTTATAATAGTCAACACCACATATCAGAGTGAGGAATTACCCAAGACACCAAAGTGCCACAAAGCGAAATGCAACATTTCAATCCCAACTTCTACCTTTTGCACGCCCATGCACAAAGGATGATGTGTTGAGTACAACTTCATAACTTTTCATATAATCCATTCAACCAGAAAGGCAAAGATGTTTCCTTATCTGCCCCTAATTCAATAGACAGAAATGTCCAGCACTGGACACCCTTAACTTGGGGGGTTCCTTCCCACCCTCAATCAAGGAGCCCTACAACACTTGCTTACATTTTGTAGTGCTGCCCTCACTGAAGTTTCATATAGAGTCAGAAACATCTCCCCCTGTGCCCACAGTGAGCCAGGAACCAAGCCGGGTTATAGAACAAATATATACTTATTTTAATTATAAGCTCAATGAATAACAATGTGTTCAATCACAGCTGCCACCTTCTTTGTGACAGAAAACACAGCTTCAATTACAAAACACTCTTTGTCTATATGACGTTTATTTCCCAGACATGGAACAGAGGCTACCTAAACTGTCAAAACTCTTTTCCCATGAATCCCGTTGTAAGTCGAATTTCAATAATAATAATATGGCACAATGCTAGAACATAATCTTCAACACTACGTGCTGAAAGGTTCAGTATCAAAATATAAGCACCATTTTCGTTTTGTGGAAACTAGTTTATCTTCAAGGCTTGATCTATGGAGTAACATGCACCCTCAAAATGCTAGAAGTTTAAATCACATATTTGTAAAATGCATATGTTAAATAGTACATTACCCGAATGTAGCTTAGCAAAAGACCCAGGACTAATTTGAAAACAAGACATACATCACATGTTCAGTGTTGGATACGTGAGGTCTCACTTCAGCAAAGCACTTTTCTCCCATCCCCAAAAACCCAAACATCAATGACATGCAGCACCCTTCATTTAAAAGGCCAGGTCTAGGGAGTGGGTATAATTTAGGAATTTCGCTTTGCAGTCCCCCATCCCTTAAAGGCTTGTGTTGGGGAAGTTTGGACAGTAAAATGGGGATGATTATGAATTTTGGTTTTCCAGACCCTCCTTCACTTAAAGGCCTCTGTTGGGGAAGTTGAGCAGTTTACAATTTTCTTTTGTGGGGCGAAGGGCACCTCTTGGTTAAATGCAATGTTGAAAGCATGGCGATAATTGGGGATTTCGTTTTTAAAATAAGAATACCTGTTATTTAAAAGAATGTTTTGGGAATGGGTTTCAGGGGGAATGTTTGTTTTAGGGACAAGGATCTTTTGGTTTGAAAGGAATGGTTTGGGGATGGTGTCAGTTGTCAATTTCGTTTTGGTGGCAGGTATATATTTTGTTACAAATCCTGTTTTGGCAGGGGTTCAGTTGGGAGTTTCGCTGCAGGAAGGGACACCCCTTCTCTTTAGAGACGTCAGGTGTGAACAGGAAAATCAAGGCACCCCTATTACTTTAAATCACTATCTTGTATCTTGTCGCTAGGTGGGAGGGTGAAAGTTTCACATTTTTCCAAGCTCCCCCCGGTTCAATCTATTTGGGAGTTGATTAAATTAATATACTGTCAAGTATGCTAAGGGTCCACACAATTTTCCCCTACCCATTAATGAAAGAGAACCCACTATGAAAGGGGATGGGTGAATTAAATAGATCCCCACACTGACATTTATTTGGACGATCTACTTACTTTTGGAAATCTCTGGGCTCTGCACTTATGGAAACTGAGCAGGGCTTTGCTCTTAGGGAAAAAACTGGATTCTGGCCTAGCACTAGAGTCAAATGAAATTCCACAGCAATTCTCCCTCTATGGTTCCAGGGAAGCCTCACAGCCACTGTTTTCTAGTCTTCCCAGTGATAGACACTTCCAACCCTCTTATAATATTGCCCCAGATGCAATTTCAGCAGATCTCCTTTGCTAATTATTGGCAGCTGTATCTTAGTATTTTTTTTAGCAGCTATGGCCTTCTCTCATAGTGCATCTACTTTATATACCACTCACCACACCCACAAACATAATAATCTAAGGAGGTGGCAAGGTATTATCTTGCAACCAGGATTGGACAGTTACCCTTCTCTCTCCACACCCTGACAACCGATAGGTTCTGGTGGTGGTGACATTTAAATTATGGAAAAACAGTGGGAGGGGACAACTCCATTGTCTAGAGTGAAATGTTGTCTTTATATATTATGTAAATTCACCCTAAAAGGTTGCTACATGGCAGAAATGTGTAATTTACGAATAAACGATATATATATTGAGCTAGGCATGCGCGATTTAATAAAATGATAGCAGTGTGCACACCATGTTGCACAGGCATGTGACTATCTTTTTGGCCAAATATACAAAAAGTATAATAGTGATAAACATGTAATTTACTCTTCAGGTACCTAATTTTACCCTCCATCAGTTGGCTAGTTCTTAAATTCAGGACATTTTCTGGGCATCCAGAAACACATTTTAGCTTTCTATTGTAATGAAATAAGTTACATGTGGATAAATTTCATTTCAGCAAAGTACAAAAGAATGCAGTGTGACTTACTGTTGCTGAGAAAAACATTGATTATGAAATTCCATTTAAACCAATTCGACATCTTCACATCTATGAAAATCTAAGTTCTCCTCTCTCAGGCCAGTTTCCTTTCTTGGCAAACATGTGACCGGAGCTTCCTGAACTGTGTTTTTTTTAAGGCCACGGTAAAAGCCATTTGCTTCTTTGTTGTTTGAAGTTGGTGTACTGAGGAGTTCATTATCCTACAGCAAACCATTCAACTCTGCCCTGTGATGCCGTAAGGCCATGCTGACATCTGGCACTTTGTCCTGTTATCTGAAGTTGACCACTATTCTTTTCTTAAAACCTTCTATTTTTTTTGTATTTTTCCACATTCAGGTCTGACAATCACTTTATTGCATTTGTAAATAGCTGGTATGCATAAGCTTCAAAGGGACCCCCTTTCCAGACCAGAAGACCAACAGGCCTGCAGTGGTGAATCATGTGTGAATTCTGCCCAACAACAAAAACAGGGTCTGCCTCGGGTCTATGGAACCCAAATAGCCTTTTCTTTTCAATTGTTGCTGGTATTTTGCATGTGAAGCATATTATCTGTATTAATACATTGCATCTTGTCAACACACACTCAGTCTTGTCCCTGATATATATATTTTTTTTTAGCAGGGAAAATTGTTCTAATTTCTTGCTTTAAAAACTACAAAACGCACATGTAAGCCATTTTAATTTCAGTGTTTGAACACCACGCTTTTCTTGTAGATGGGGCCTTTGAACGTCTTCTGTCAATATGAATAAAGGCTGCTTTTCAGTTTGACATTTCCTTTTGTAATGAAAGATAGGCCTTTTGATTTCCAATGCTTGGCCATTTACATACCTCTTCCCTGTATTACTTGGAGCAACACACACAGTCTGCATTAATAGGCCCATTTTTAGTGTGGAAATTTTCGAAGGATGGCAGGTCATTTTTCCAGTGGGCCTTTCAGTTATGTTTGTTTGGGCCTCAGATTAAACCCCACAGCATGAATCACAGGTCCGAAATACCAATAGAAAAGTGTGTAAATGAAATGAATCATTCAACTTAATGGTGCCATTTTTGGTTCAACCCTGCCATGGAAAAGGATATGCTATAGGAACAGTGCTTCAAGTCGGGGGTACATTGAGGGGGATCTCTTTAGAAGACATGACCTAATTACGGGTGCTTAGGCAATCCCCCCCAACAAGAGACACCCCAGCCATTGCATTCAAGGGCCTGTGGTTAAAGAAATGCCTGCGGGGAATACTGCACTGCCTGGTGCGTGATGTCTCTTTATTCCGAAACAGGAGGAGGGCTGGGTTGGCCAGCCTCTCCTTTTGTTTTCTGAGTAAAGATCTAACACGCAGTGGAAGCCTTTTAACCAAGTACATTTAATGGGCTTTTCTGGTGCATGTTAGCTTTTTACTCAGAAACAAAAGGAGAGGCTGGCCAACCCAGTCGTCTTCCTGTTTCTGAATAAAGAGATATCACACAGCAGGTTTAGCCAAAGCACTGCTCAGTTCACGGCTGACTTCAGGTATCAGCATTTCTTTTTAGAAAAAAGAAAAGGCGATGTTTTTTCTTTGTTTCTAATCTGAAATGCTGACACCAGCAGACAGCACTCTTCTAAACGGCTCCCTTAGAGGTCAGCGTGGCTGGGGCTGGTCGAGGTGAGCCCCAGCAGGGCCCTGGCTCGGGATCCCATTTCAGAGACTGCCGGGTCTTGGCCCTGGCTAGCCACAGCCCACTTAAAGCCCTAGATAAGAATCATGTAACTATGTCCCGGAATTCAAAATGCCACACCACACGCTATTGTACAAAAAGTCTTACCTGTGCATGCTGAAAATAATGAACACTCTAATGCCCATCACAACACCACTTTATCCAAAAGACCATACTGTAAGCAGCTATAGAAATACTTCAGTAGTCGAATCATGTGACACTCAACCATCTTGAATTGAACGTGAAACCCAACTGCATGCGCTGTCCACACTGAAAGGCGACATGTTCGATGGTGCAATGTACTGATAAAAAAAATACGTTATTGCAGCCAAACTATACACAAACTATGGTGGAAACGCAACCTTGGTAAGCACAAAACACTTTAAGATTAAAGCTGGAAGATCTTGCCACTGATTCAGGCAGTGATAACTGCAATCCTAATTGAGGGTCCACACTGTGATTTCAGTATCTTGGTTTGCCAGCATATCCCAGATAATATTACTACATATCTGCTGTTCTCTTGAGCAATTGATACACAGCCAAAACAAAATCGGCCTAAACTGGTCTTCATGGTGAAGATGACATAGGTTGAATGGAAAATGGTGTAGGCTGAATTCCAAGAAGATGGAAATAGTCTGAGCAATCTTTTTCCAAAGCTCTTTCTGCAGAGTCTAGAGTTGGGAATAATTGATGCCACCGGTGTTGCAGAATTGCTCCAGGACCTGTGGTTCATCGCAGCCTAAGCTCTAGATAATCTAGGCCTGGTTTTTAATATGAAGCAATATGACATATGCTTGTCTAACTCCAAAGCTCATTTTGAATTGTTCAGTGCATTCTCCTGCCCTGCCAATATCTGATTATGGCCCCATTCTTAAAATACATAATAACCTTTTGCTCTCATCAATTCAGAGGTAGCTTGCATTTCCTGTGGCACAACCCAAAGCAGAGGCATTGCTAGCAAGGGAGGCAAGGGGGTGGGGGGCTGAGGGGGCTATATCCCCGGCTATTTTGGTTGTAGCCCTGGATAGAAGCCCAGCAGCTACAACCAAAAGGCTAGCTAGCCCTGAGTCCCGACAGTGTCTACATTAGCATAGCCCCGGACCTATTCCTGACCTGACAACAACCATGACCCAAAGTTTCTCTCGGATCACACTATTAAAGGCAGTCTTGAAGTCAATGTACACAAAATAAAGTATTGTTGTTCTCGTAATCGCACATTTCTACAATAAAGTAGCCATGATACAAAACTGTTCATTTGTACAACAATGCCCGCAGAAACCTCCCTGGAGATCAGATGTAATGTTTTTAAAACATTTTTTTATCAGAGTCTCACTCCTCAAATATCGTTTAAATTACCTTTCTGGAAGTCTTCGCCATACGTTCTTTCAGATTTACAGCGTTCTCAAAATCGCTCTAACCTGGCGGTGTGCTAAGGGCCGTGCCTAATAAGTCACACAAATATGATTTGGGTGACCTAAACAGAGGCAGCTAGCCCCAAAATACAAAAGAAAGGGGTCATTGATAGATACAGTGAGGCAAAGGGATTTTCTCAAGCTCACATAATGAGCCAAGTAAGTAAATCATAATTTGAGCCTTGATTTCCTGGATGCCCAGTTCCCAATTAAATGTTCTCCGGTTAAGTCTTCAGCTTTAGAACTGACATACAATGTTGTTTGTGCAGTGGTCTTTTAAGATATACAGTTGTACTCTAGTTAACAATCCTGAATTGCAAAGCTTCAACTGAACAGGAAAAATAAAGCACATTAGGCTGGGGGCGCGGGGGTGTGGGGGGGTTCACCAGAAATATACAACCTCTTAAAAGGTTGTGTACTGATATGCTCAATTTTGACCACATATTGGAAATCAATGGCACTTACTAGGGAATACAACTTATCAGACCACTATTCTTACAACACAAAAAAAGATGTTACCACGACATCCCCCTTACCACATACTACTGGTTAAGGGGTAGTACAAATCAAGAGGCCTGAACGTTTAAGTTTACCTTATAAATAACTAATACCATTACAACAATATTGTCATTTATCATATAATTGAACAACAACACAAATGCACCTCACCACAAAGCATGACAACATAAGGAAATCCCCCAAAGCCTGCAGAGCTCAGACGTTTGTTTGACCTGAGATAGCCTTTTACTTGTGTGCCTATACAAATGAACTGGATACAAGCATCCTGTTGTGTTTTTGAATTAAATACCGAGACATGTAAAATTAATTAAGAAAGTGACTGGGTTGTCACCGTTGATGTTAACTTGAGAAGAATCGGATTTAAAAGTAACCAGAGACGTCAATGGTGTGCTTCCTAGTTGCAAGTAACCAGAGACGTCAATGGTGTGCTTCCTAGTTTCAAGTAACCAGAGACGTCAATGGTGTGCTTCCTAGTTGCAAATGTTCAGGACGAGCTGCACAAGATGCTACAAGATTACGGGCTAAGTGGAAAAACGTGGTAGTCAAATGGAGCAGGCTCCATGTGGGGGTTATGTGTGTTTTTTGGAGTGGGGAATGCATGGCACTAAATGTGTTATTTCAAAAGTTGGACTCCCTGGTTCTTTCTCTTTCCCATCCTGCCTCCACCAGCATCAGGTAGAGACACGCTGCTCAAGGCTGGAGCTTTATGGCGGGTGGGGCATATCACTGGGACTCTGACACTGTGGAGATGGCCTTGTCTGGCCTTGCAAGCGGGTACCACATCGACAGAGGTCCTTCCAGGCCAAAGGGTGTACAACATGTGTAGACCACTTGCATTTGTATGTGCTTCAGAAGTGCCTTCTGGCTGGTCTCTGAAGACTGAATAGTGTGCACTCTCCCTATTCGTGGTCAGGCATGTACAGGTCACAAAGCCTGCACGCACAGGAGAAATAACGGTGGCTCAACACGTTTGGAGGACCTTCAAGCGAACCCTGCAAGAGGACTGTCCCACGAGTAGTTGTAGTTTTTGGACCATACCTGTGATGAGTCCCGATTAGCCCCTGCCCACATAAAGTGCCATATATTAGATGTGGTTCCTACTGTCACAAGTGCTTATGTTGCCTTCTCTTCTATGCTGCCACAGGCCTTCACATGATAGTACAAGAGAAAGGTGAAATGTTCCTATTATTGGCCTTCTCTTCTAGGGTTAGTGTCTCTAATTAGGGTAACCATTTGATTACGTAGAGGGTTCCGATGGACGCCGTTAATGGATCAGGAGTCTATGATAACTGTCCATATTGCATGTAGCAGAACACCAGGTCAATCAACCTTCAGTGGGCCAGGTCACGGTGCCCAGCCATGCTGCCTTTGGGTTTCTGTGACGTTAGATGTATCCCTTCAGATGCTTTGGAAGGAACTTGCGCTCCACGAGTATTTTTCGGTGTCCGTTTATTCGTGTGCACTTTGTGCATTTTTCTAGATACGTTTCAGATTTTTAATTTTTAATGGGTTGTTCCCCAAAACTCCCTGCCGAGAACACTTCTCACACCATCACCCACCAAATCCCAAAGACTCCAGCCCACACGCCCAGACACACGCACGCACGCACGCACGCACGCACGCACACACACACACACAAACATCATATGACATATTTTAAATAACAAAAACGTCGATAAACATATTGAGGAAAAGTGCACGAACAAAGTGCACACAAATAAACTAACACTGTAAAACAAACGTATTACGGTTACACAACTACCCGATATCAACCCATAGCGCCTCTGGCTGTCATTCTGTCTGTTAGTCTCTCTCTCTCTCTCTCTCTCTCTCTCTCTCCTTCTCTTTCTCTCTCAACTGGTGGTTTATATTAATTAATGCAGTGCCTCTCCATCACTCTCAAATAGGGGTGTATATGCCCTGCAAACAGACTAAGGTGGATGAATGTGGTGCCTGTCTCTCTCTCTAGACTAGTGGTTTAAATGCCCTGCAAACGTAATAAGGTGATTGAATGTGGTGCCTCTCTCTCGACAAATGGTTTATATGGTCCGCAAACAGAATAAGGTGAATTAATGCAATGCCTCTCTCTCACTCTAGACTAGTGGTTTGTAAGCCCCGCAAATAGACTGAGGCGACTGAATGTGGTGCTTCTCTCTCTCTCTCTCTCTTGACAAGTGGCGTATATGCCCCCACAAACTGAATAATGTGAATGAATGTGGTGCCTCTCTCTCTCTCTAGACTAGGGGTTTATATGCCTTGCAAACAGAAACAGGTGAGTGAATGTGGTGCCTCGGTCTCTCTCCACTAGTGATTTATATGCCCTGGAAACACAAACAGGTGAATGACTGCCGAGCCTTTCTGTCTCTTGTCTAGTGGTTTATATGCCCCACAAACAGAATAAGGTAAATTAATGTGGTGCCTCCATCTCTATCTCTCTACTAGTGGTTCTTATGCACTGCAAACAGAATAAGGTGAATGAACGTTGTGCCTCTATCTCTCTCGACTGGTAGTATAAATACCGCACAAACAGAAAACCATAATAAGGTGAATTAATCATGTGACCCTATCTCTGTAATAGGGGTTTATATGCCCTTCAAACAGAATAAGATGAAGGAATGTGGTGCTTTTATCTCTCTCTCTCTCGAATAGCGGTTTATATGGCCCACAAAAAGAATAAGGTGAACTAATGCGGTGCCCCTCTCTCTCTCTTGACTAGCAGTTTATATCCCCCACAAACAGAATAAGATGAAGGAATGTGGTGCTTCTCTCTCGACTAGCGGTTTATATGGCCCACAAACAGAATAAGGTGAATTAATGTGGTGCCCCTCTCTCTCTCTCTCTTGACTAGCGGTTTATATGCCCCACAAACAGAATAAGATGAAGGAATGTGGTGCTTCTCTCTCGACTAGCGGTTTATATGGCCCACAAACAGAATAAGGTGAATTAATGAGGTGCCCCTCTCTCTCTCTCTCTCTCTCTCTCTCTCTCTCTCTCTCTCTCGACTAGCGGTTTATATGCCCCACAAACAGAATAAGATGAAGGAATGTGGTGCTTCTCTCTCGACTAGCGGTTTATATGGCCCACAAACAGAATAAGGTGAATTAATGTGGTGCCCCTCTCTCTCTCTCTCTCTCTCTCTTGACTAGCGGTATATATGGCCCACAAACAGAATAAGGTGAATTAATGTGGTGCCCCTCTCTCTCTCTCTTGACTAGCAGTTTGTATGCCCCACAAACAGAATAAGATGAAGGAATGTGGTGCTTCTCTCTCTCGACTAGCGGTATATATGGCCTACAAACAGAATAAGGTGAATTAATGTGGTGCCCCTCTCTCTCTCTCTCTTGACTAGCGGTTTATACGCCCCACAAACAGAATAAGATGAAGGAGTGTGGTGCCTCTCTCTCTCTCGACTAGCGGTTTATATGGCCCACTAACAGAATAAGGTGAATTAATGCGGTGCCTCTCCATCACTCTCAAACAGGGCTTTCATTATTGAACTCGGCTCTTATCTGAGAGCTGAAGTAATTTTCTTTGGTCCCATAATCCAGGTTCCCTCATTAAATCCCCGATAGAGAGCCAACTGTCCTCCGTGTGCCTCCTATCTTTGCACTGTTGTAGCTCATACATGATGGAGATGACTCTACAGCAGGCCTTCCTTATGAAAATGTACCGATGGAGCCACTACATGTTCACACACATGGCCACATCAGCCATGGTCCCTCCTGGATCCATCACGGCTGAGAATCACTGAGGATGTGTGTGCAGGCGTTGCACATGCTTGCACGGGTGCAATAGTTCTGTGGAACGGTCGCTGAAGCACAACAGGAAATTACCTGTGCTTGTTAGGTCTTTACAGCCTGGAGAAAGATTTCTGAGACTACTAAAGCAAGTTTGGGTGCAGTTGGATTGCACCTTACAGATTGCATTTGAGGCTTCTATTTTCTCGACAATTAAAAAAAAATGCAGGTCTTTGTAAGACATATAAATTAATGGAATCATGTTGCGTGTGATAATGTTGATCACATCATCCCACTATAACTCTTTGTATTATTAAAATAATTCTGGCCTCTGTGTGTCAGTCAAGCCAGTGCTTAATTTGTGGGGGTGTTTGCCAGCGCTCAGCCCCGCACTTGTTTGTGAGCCCTGGCACTTACTGTCTCAGACGCGACTGGTTGTGAAGTAATGATAGCTAGAGCATCCATCAACCCCAATAAGCAGGTGCAAGCTGTAGTTTAAAGGAGAGTTCCGGGACTTTTTTTTTATTGTCCCTACGGGTCGGCCATGTGTTTGTAAGCATAAATCGGTAGATCGTAGGAAACTTTCCTATGGACCTTACCCGACTTTTCGCCCCTTATCGCACTCGAAATCAGCCTCCATTTTGTGATAATCCTATCATTCCGCCGCATCGACCTGGCTCACCTGCCTTTGCGGCACTAAATCAAATCCCCCGCCCCTGAGCCTGACATCAGCAGACGCGTACTGCCCATTTCAAGCACGTCTCGTGTCAACAATCGCTGCGCCTCAGCTATTGACGTGTTGCCATGGAAATGGCAGGACGCCTCTTTCCCCAATAAGTATAAACAGACCGTTTCACAACATACAGCAGCAGATTTTCGATTCCATTCCTCTCTCTGTGTTACTTTGAGTATTCTGTGACTCGTTTCAGTGCTCTGGTCAGCTACCTTCGCCGCTTGTAGCCCGTGTGAACAGATACCAGTACCACCGCTATAAATTATTTTACTATCTTTACCGCACAATGGCCACAATAATGCCGTATATGTACGAGCCCGAGTACACCGAGGAAGAACTACTGGAAAGGCAAGCACGCGAAAACGATGGGGATTCGGACGGCAGTTGGGAGGACCAGTCAACGGATGAAGAGCCTGGACCATGTCGCATGGACGGCGTCTCCACCTGGTGCACGTGCAATCGGTGCGAGCTAATGCCAACTGAGGAGGAGAACTGCTGCTGCCGTGAAAATTCCGGGTGCTTGGCCTACATTTCGGAAAGCGAGCAAAGTCAGCAGGAAGGCGAGCAAAGTCCGCAATGCATCACCGAGCTGCCAGAGTTCAGGGAAGCCTGCCTCTCACGGACAGTGTTGAGGATGATGATGGTGCTTATGCACGAACTTCGTGGCACTGTTCGTCCGCGTAATCCGAGTAACGAGTAAGTATACTCTGTTTGTGATGTCAGTGATGCCACCACTATTTCATGGTCGTCTCCCACATATAAAATTACATTTACATATCATTGGAACGCATGTAAATTGGTTCCATATAGTGCATTTTCTAGATATAATTTTTTTCTAAGAAAAATGACATGTGTTACCTGAATCGACATTGATAAGAAAGTTTGGTCAGTTTAATACAGTTTGCATCTTTTTTTTTCACAGGTGGTACAGGCTGGTGGCCTATCGTTGCTTCACTTGGTGGCTTCACGGGAGGCTCGGACACCGCGTTCGGAGAGTAATACCTGCCTGTGCGGTACTTGCCATTAGACAACATTTCCCCAGTGACAGTGGACAATACCGCGGATTTTCCCTCGATGTGCTGCAACCTCAACTTTACAATGTGTAATGTTTATTATTTATGTTTAATTAAAATCTAAAATAAAGCCCAACATATATTTTAACAATGGTTGTTTTGATTTTTTAAATGAATCTAGTGTATATTCTCCTGGGAGGGTGAGGTATTTATAAACTCACCCCCCTGCCTTCCATGTAGTAGATCCTGCAGCCATCCTCTTACATTCAGTTAGATGGCCTCTCCTTGGTGAGGCCCTGCGGCAAACGGGTCTTGTCTGCACGACCACCGCCCCGATCCACCCCCCGCCCTATCAAAGGCAGTTCGCACCGGGGTACTTGAGCTGCTGGCAAGTGGAGCTGTCAGGGAGCGATAAAGGCCAAGAGGTGCCAAAGACCATGTACACTTCAAAGTGGTCTATAGAGCATGGGTTTGTTGTTCCCATGTCTACCTCCAGACCCCGTGTCTCCTGCCAAGCATCCCCCTCACGCTGGACGGCCCCCTGCAATCCACATAAGTGTGTCTCCATTCACGAGTCTTCCTGTGTCTTGTCTGCACGACCACCGCCCCGATCCACCCCCCGCCCTATCAAAGGCAGTTCGCACCGGGGTACTTGAGCTGCTGGCAAGTGGAGCTGTCAGGGAGCGATAAAGGCCAAGAGGTGCCAAAGACCATGTACACTTCAAAGTGGTCTATAGAGCATGGGTTTGTTGTTCCCATGTCTACCTCCAGACCCCGTGTCTCCTGCCAAGCATCCCCCTCACGCTGGACGGCCCCCTGCAATCCACATAAGTGTGTCTCCATTCACGAGTCTTCCTGTGTCTTGTCTGCACGACCACCGCCCCGATCCACCCCCCGCCCTATCAAAGGCAGTTCGCACCGGGGTACTTGAGCTGCTGGCAAGTGGAGCTGTCAGGGAGCGATAAAGGCCAAGAGGTGCCAAAGACCATGTACACTTCAAAGTGGTCTATAGAGCATGGGTTTGTTGTTCCCATGTCTACCTCCAGACCCCGTGTCTCCTGCCAAGCATCCCCCTCACGCTGGACGGCCCCCTGCAATCCACATAATGCCACGACATATACACGTCATTCATTCACAAACACACCCCTGGTTCGAATTCTTTATAACCCACCTCATATTTCTAATGAGAACTTCTTTGCGCTTTGCTAGTCAACCCGTGAAGGTGCTGGTTATCTGCTCTTCGTCTCTGTGAACTTCCGTGACCACTTTGAGCAAACTCGTCAGTTTGCAACCTGTGAACTGCTCCCTGTTCTACGACAAGAAACTACTCTGATCCCTGCATCTAACTGTTTGTTCGTCAAGGTAAGTCCATGTACCATAATCATTTTGCGTCCAATTTTTTAATTTATATCTATTTGCTAGTAGTCATCAAATTGCATCCATGTTTTCTTTTCGTTCACGACAGTACATGCAAGGAACTAGTCACATGTTCTGAGTTTAGTCAAATTACTTTTTCTATTTTTTGAAAGTTATTGAAATACTTATCCGCATGTGAATAACGTGTATAGTTCCAAGAACCAAAACGGACCTTGCATTGAACCTTTTATGTGTCATTTACTGTTTTAACACATTGGTATTCATAGAGAATTGTTGATCTTTACTTTTCAGAACTTTCCATAATGCCTGCCTGTTCCATTGGCGGTTGCCCTTCGAAGACCCATAACAAATCTGAAGGTACTATAATGCATGTTTTCCCTAAGACAATAGATCAGATAAGAGGATGGGTCCGATATTGCGGATATCCAGCCTCTGAGCTAGAAAGTAGAGTCCTAGAAGTCTTTGCGGACAAGAGGGGTGATCGATACCGCATCTGCAGCAGGCACTTTAGCCCAGACATGTACTCCACATCATTGCTAATAAAGAAGAAAACACCGCGAGCGAGGCGAAAATTGCTCTCAACCGCTATTCCCACTCTATTCGTCCACATGCCTCCACTGGTGAGTCAAGTTTACGGATCTAGTTCTCGGCCTTGCGGTAGTGTGTAGCAGTAGCTAACAATAATTTCCCCATTTATGTATCCACTCAATATGAAGGCGGAAGATTCTCCATCCGTGTCGTTATTGCAGTCATCAGCCACTTCAAGCGCCTATCGGGTAATCTTACTTAGCTATTCTGACACTGACTTGTTTTAGGCATGTAAATCAATAGTTTTAATTGATCGTGTAATTATTTTACCTAATGGTACACCCTTGTACTCGTCCTCTAGTCTTTGTTTTCAGTTATAATTATTGTTATCCAAAATAATGCAAGTACTGTCTTTCAGGGAGATGCTGAGGAGTCCAACGCATTGACGACAACCGTAGATGTCACTCAGATGCTCGAGGTACGTTTCTTTCGTTTTTAGCCATTGATATGTCCTTCTGTCGTCGCCCTCCTATTTGTCTTCTTTTTTCAATATTGTGTTCATTACTAATGAAAGTCCTATGTTTCAGGGAGTCGATGGAGCATTAGTCCAAGTAGAAGGGGGAGCATGCAGTTACGGGTCGGCGCAACAGCTTGCAGAAGTGTGCACCGCAGTTACATCGTCCCTTGATGTTCTTATGCATTTCGAGGTATGGATACTGACAGTTCGATCAAGCGAAATCATATGACGTGATTACATCCGCTATACTTCCTTCTTTATTAACGCAAGTACTATGTTTCAGGGAGATGACGGAGCTTCTTCTACAAGAACATCACCCCTAGTAGTTGATGCAGATCTCTGGGTGGTGACACTTCCAACGATCGAGCAAATCGAATCATATTTACATATCCATTATTTATTTTAGACAACTGATCATTTGTGCAGGTCTATTTAGATGAGCCGTTGACGCCTGCTCAAAGTTTATGTTCTTTTTAACAAAATAGAAAAGCATACTAATGCAATTACTGTGTTTCAGGGAGTTGCTGAAGCGTCATCTTCAATAATATCATCAATGGAAGTCTATGCGGAGCCCGAGGTATGGATCTTGACAGTTCAATCTAACTAGATCAACAATGCGTGAACTATTGTCGTTTGAATGTTCTACACAATGCGTTCATTCGTGTTTTGCTATTGAGATGTACGTATGGGTATTGGTCCCCAAGTACATTTTGTGTTTTCAATATTATTATACATACTAATGAAAGTTCTATGTTTCAGGGAGTCGATGGAGCCTCAGTGAGTGATGGATGTGCTTATCATGAAAATATAGTCGTTGCAGCGCGAGAGGAAGTGGAGACATGCACACACGAGTCGGAGCAACAGCGTCCAGATGTTGAAGTTCGAGGCAAGAAAGTTTCAAAGAAAAGAAAGCAAAAGAAGGTTAGTGTCCTGTTCACTATATTATGTTGTCTTTCACTGTCAATAGTTCAATACTGTAAGTTGTGTTTAAACTGAACATCCCTTTTCTAATCTGTCCTCTAGTTGCGAGTGGGTGTAAGAACTAAATCTACACAGACAGTGAAGCGAACGAGAGATGTTGCTTGTCAAACCTTTTGGCAGGGACTTGAGACTGGAGATGCATCGTGCCAATGGGAAGAATATGAAGTGATTGACAACGGAGCTATACCACCACCAGCCATTGATAGTGAATGTCCTCCTGGTAGTTTGGATGCAGTCGGAGATCAATTCACAGAATCCACACCCGCAAAAAATAAGAGCGCGCGAAAGTTGAAGACATTGTTTTTTTCTCCCATCTCCGGACAAGGAACAGATGTTGCAATGGAAGAGAATGACGTGGACGACAATGAAACACCATCAATATCACTCAGCATAGCGGAAGACGATATCAGAGATTGTACCTTTCATGCGAGTGACATGTCCTCAACGTTACAGGCCGAACCAGCTGGGATGCAGAGTGAAAGTATAAGGAAAGAGGCCAAATTCATTGTATTCGATAGCTGTTTGATGGATATTATTATGATGATGAAATGTGGGCATTCGGTTGGTGGGGAAGTATGTGGGGAGCCATTGATTAATGTGACTCGTGCAATTCGAGGCACTAACCTTAAAATACATGCCACCTGTACACAATATCATCCGTTCGCATGGTCTGCACAACCCATGCTGGGGCAACTGCCAGCAGGCAATCTACTTTGTGCAGCGGCCGCACTTTTTAGTGGTTCAAGTTTTAAAAAGTTACAGTATTTCTTTCAGTTTGTGGGAATCCATTTCATTGCGAAAAGTCAGTTCTACAAATACCAAACCGATTATCTATTTCCAGCCATCAGCGAAGCTTGGAGAATGGAAAAAATGTCAATGGAAAGTACATTCGCGGGCAAACGCTTCAGGCTAGCCGGTGATGGACAGTGCGACAGCCCAGGATTTTCAGCCAAGTACTGCACCTACCACTTTCAGGACATGGAAAGTAAGAAAATTGTGAGTTCGGTGGTCGTGCAGGTGTCACAAAGTACATCCTCAGTGGCCATGGAGAAAGTTGGCTTTGTAGCATCATTGCAAGAACTACAATCGCGGGGAATGGTGATCGACCTGATAGCCACGGACAGACACGTTTCAATTGCCAAGACAATGAGAGAACAGTACAAAAATATAAATCACCAATTTGACGTTTGGCATCTTGCAAAATCAATCAATAAAAAATTGTCTGCTGCAGGTAAAAAAAAAGAATTGCAAGGTATTTCACAGTGGTCCAAGTCAATCAGCAACCATCTTTGGTGGAGCTCAAAAACATGTGAAGGGTCGTTGGAAATTCTACTGGAAAAATGGCGGTCAGTAATGTTGCACTGTAGCAACGTACATCGATGGTCGACAAATGAGCATTTCCACAAATGTGAACATGGCCATTTGTCCACAGAGGAGGCACGGAAGAAGAAGTGGTTGATTCCTTCATCACCCACTCACAAAGCCATTGAAAAGATTGTATTTGATAAAACTATAACAAAAGCTTTGAGGGGACTCACGGAATTCTGCCACACAGGAGATTTGGAGGTGTTCCACAATATGTGCCTCAAGTACAGGCCCAAAAGATTGCATTTTGGCATGGAAGGCATGATAAATCGGACTCTTTTAGCGGTCTTGGCACATAACCATAATGTTGGCCGTCAACAAAGTAGGACGACCGGAACTTTAGGGA
The DNA here is from genome assembly GCF_040938575.1 of Ambystoma mexicanum. Classification (NCBI taxonomy): domain Eukaryota; kingdom Metazoa; phylum Chordata; class Amphibia; order Caudata; family Ambystomatidae; genus Ambystoma; species Ambystoma mexicanum. The sequence continues at coordinate 239,381,893 of NC_090940.1, read as the reverse complement.
CGCTTCGCTACAATAAGGCCTTCACTAAAAGAAGTAAACAATGGGTGATCAAACCAGTGTTTGAGGATATGCAATATGAGTTTATTGAGAGACTTATCGTAGATGTCCTCGATAGGCACATACATGGAGTGGTGAACGAACCTATGCAGGGGACAACTGCATTGCCACCCAACATTGCCTCTGTTCCATGTCCACCTAAAGCAGAGCTCATTGAGAAATACACATCACGGTTTAAATGATTGTAATTTGATTGTCTGTTCTCTCGAGTCTCCTCATGTTGCAGGCCCATTGCAATTAAACCAAACAGTAATATAAATCATTTTTACAAAAATTATAGAATGTTTCCGTATTGCAAAAACATGGCCGACCCATAGGGACAATAAAAAAAAAGGCACGCAGACAAGATGTCCCTAAAACTAACTGCAGCTAACTAGAAATGTGTGCTCGCTCAAAGTGAAGGTCAGCTGCTTTGATGTTTTGCTCGGGTGGCGGAACGGCCCACGACCCAATATAAGGTTCTATTGTGATTTGACCTTGACAGGCCGGGACCATCCTGAAAGACTAAGAAAAGATAATGAATAAAATTTCAGAAACGAAACGATGAGCCACGTTCATTAGAAGAAGTAACGTCGGCAAAGAAGGAGTGGTGTTTCGGGTCTGCCCTACACAGAGACACAATGGAAAATGCAAATATAATGTAAGTAACTTTTGATGAGTTTATACCGCAATTTCATTACTATACAGTGGCTTTAAAGACGGGTTCAGTTGTACTTGTTCGTTCTATGTGGCATATTGTTTTCTACCGCGCACTATCTTGAGGAGAAACATCTGCTTTTACTGAAGCACCTCAAAACCTTCCTCTTTGCTTCTGCTTTCTCTCTCCCTCTCCCCTGCTACAACTGGTCCACTGTCTGCGACCTCAGTCCTGGGCCCTTCCACTCTCCACCTGCACTCCCCCCCCCCTCCATGCCTCGCCACGCCTTTAAACACTTGTGTACACCCAGTAGCGCTGTCCTCGCTATGAAATGAATAATTTTAATAAGGATCTGATGGTGAGACTAATTTCATTTTTTATGTTTTTAGGTACATCATTCACTACTGTCTGTGTCACGAGTACCAGACACCGGCGGACGGCTTCTACAGCCGCCAGTTGCTTCTCCGCGTGAACAACGTTACCACCCTGACCATTTTATGGGACGATCGCCAAGTACAAGTATGCCCTTACGCGGTACTAACGGTTAGATGCAACATACCTACCATTGTGGTGGCCTAGCGCCTCGTTGTTGGAACAGCCATGCGATTATCAGTGCGACAGAAGAGCTTATTTTTATCGTAAACCAACACCCTGTGTACTGCACACGAACATCGCTTCCCTCAAGACGAACTAATTTGGATCGAGAGCAAAGAAAAATGCAAATCGCTGAATATTCTCTAAACATTTGATGTCCAATAAACGTACTTTGCCAAATGTACAATCTTGCCGTTTGCTTTTAAACCACGGTTTCACATTCCGAATTGTGGTGCTGTATTGTGAGATGCTCTAAGACCCTGTGTACAGCAAAGGACCATCGCGTTCCTCAATACGAACTTTTTGGAACATGAGCAAATAAAAATGCAAATCGCTGAATATTCTCTAAACATTTGATGTCAAATAAATGTACTTTACCACATTTACAATCTTGCGGTTTGATTTCAAAGTACAGTTTCATATTCCGAATTGTGGTGCGCTGTATTGTGAGCTGATCTGTGTTGATTTCCGGGGTCTGTGTGGAGTCGCGTAGAAGACGCCTGGGCGCGTTTGCCTACGCAGCACAGTCACGTCACGGATAGAGGCGGGGAATATGAATGTTTTGATAAAGTCTGTTTCAGGGGCGGGGGATTTGATTTAGTGCCGCAAAGGCAGGTGAGCCAGGTCGATGCGGCGGAATGATAGGATTATCACAAAATGGAGGCTGATTTCGAGTGCGATAAGGGGCGAAAAGTCGGGTAAGGTCCATAGGAAAGTTTCCTACGATCTACCGATTTATGCTTACAAACACATGGCCGACCCGTAGGGACAATAAAAAAAAAGTCCCGGAACTCTCCTTTAATCCCAAATGTGTCGACGATGTGGGGAGCAAATATGGGTGGGGGCTGCAATGGTGGGGAATTGCCCACCCGCAGTGTCCCAAGCGTCCTAGCAAATATTTGGGCCCTTGCACTTATTTTCTTACAAATTAAACACTGCAGCAACCGGAAAGTTCTGGCCTCGGGTGGGTGGGGGATGGCAGAAGCTACAGCCTCTGCAGATTCAGAAAACTTGAACTGGATCAAAGCCTGCAGACAAACTATAGAAGTTTCTGAAAGTGGATGAAGTCAATAACCCGCCTTAGTATTTGAAAAGCAGGGTCCCTCCTTCATCAGCTTAAGGCGGGCTCCCAGAGCTTTACGTGGAAGCGAACTGGCATCAGAAGATACCGCGAGAGGAGGTGTGGTGAAGGAGCACGCTGTGAAGCTCCCAAAATAAAATAAAGATTAATACAAGGTGCGTCACGGCCTCTTGGGCCGCTATTGGCATGAGCCATACACATGTAAAGAGACTGTTGGCTCAGCAGAGCAAATAAACCCTTCTTTAAAGTCGCCCCTTTAACTATAGAAGTGAGCGTCAACTCAAGCAGGCCTGGACAAGGGCAGGTGAGAAGCAGGCCTCACCGCAGAGCCATGACGGAAGGGAGGGCGGCTGGCCTCGACCATGACCAAGGCAGGGAGAAAGAACCGCATGTAGGCACATGAGCTTAAGGCCTCCTGTTCAGGCTTTAAGTCCTTTATTTGAATTCCTTCATGTGTGCGTGTGATTCTGTTGCTGTTAAGTCTTTCTGGGCCTTGCAATTCCTCCACTTAATACGATGTCCTTCCGAGCGGCCTTCTGTCTGTCGTTACTGATGCCTAGAGAAGGTCAAAGAGGAACACGGGTGGGATTTTGCAGCCAGCAAGTACATCAAAGGCAGGAGGCGGGGCTAAAGAGGCCAAGCTAGTGAGAGGGGCAGAAAGCAGGCGGGGAGAGGCGGCCAGAGAAAGAGAGAACAGGGCTTAAATGTGGGCTCCAAACAACAACGCACTTGTTTTGTTTCTCAACTGCTTGAAAGATCAAAGCCAAGGGGCTTTGGTGAACGCAGTCTCATCAGCCACGTTCCAGTGGCTAGTCACAACGTGGCTAAAGTTGCTTTTCCAAATAAAATGTTTTAAAAAAAACACAAAAAATGACCCAGCGACGCGGACTGCTTGGCAGCTGAAAGGCTCTCCTCCGCATATCCGCCCAACACGAAGTGGGCTGGGAAGTACCCAAACGGAACAGATGATGAGGAAATGAAAGACCATTAATTCTGACAGCGCAATAATGAGCTTGACCCACCAACAGGAACATATGTCCTTAAGCCTTGACCCCCATGTGCCAGGCAGTGGAGTTTAACCCTTCATGCTCTGAAAGCGAGCTGCATTTCCCAGCCTGCACCCATGCCTTAGGTGCCACCCAGTGCACACGGAGAAAAATGGCTGTTTTAGAAGCCAGCCCTCTGGAGCGGCATGGTGGAAGAATTAGAACCAGGCACCCGTACAAAACAAAGGAATCATTCTTGTTTAGCACCGTGTGTTAATTACTCCCATCCCAACAAATCAATAATTAAAATCAAGACAGGAAGCATAGATTAAGGATATTGAACTAGGCGGATCCGTCGGATATGATTTGAGTTGATTAATGACAGAAGGCACTCACTTATATCTACAATGCTGAAGGACAGCTGTGATAACTTTATAGACCGGTTCCCTGTGCCTGCCTATGTATGACCATAACACGCCTGGACCTGCAATTTGTAAAATACTATTTTTTGTGCTCTGAACCATGCACAGCATAGCGTATAGCCACACTCAGGTCATTTTTGAGGAATAAGGAATTATACATTTCTGGGGGAGTTTTGATGAGTTGTTTTGGATATTGGGGATAGCATTAGAGTAAGCATCTTATTACAGGGCATGCGGTATCAGGGCTGTAGTTATGGTTAAATTGCTGAACCCAAAGGAAGAGCACTTTTTGGGTGGCTTATAACTTCACCCTCCTGGACAAATCCTCACAAAACTTTCCAAAACAACAATATATGGTCCCATCAGATTGATTCTGCAAAGTTTAGTGAAGTTTTGTCAAGGGGGGACAAAGTTATAGGGGGACCCATAGACGCAATGGAAAAAAATTTTTGCTCACGCGTACAGCCCTAACGTCTGGAAGGATTTTCACGAAATCTGTGGCAGGGGCGGTGGCTTGGTCCTGAAAGTAGCTTTTGTAAATTTAGTATAAATCCAGCCACTAGTTTTTTTAAAACGACCAAAACATAGGTAAAATAAATGTGTGATATCTGAATTCGGTCTGTGGACTCCCTTCCCTGTTTGGTCTGTGGACCGGCCTCTGATTGGCAGAGAGGATGGTGTGATGTTCGCAGATGACGGAGGAGCCGGCTGATTTGATTGTGAAAAGCGTGTGGCGCATCATATTTTTGGGAAACGCCCACCATGTTGCATTTGCGGACAGTACCTGTTGTCCACAAACATTGTGGAAAACACATATAAAAAAACACAACATTGCACTTGTCAAACTAATGAAACAATCTATGGGGAGGTGAGGGGTGATGAGTATGGGATGGGATATGGCCATAAAAAGTAAAAAAGCAGGCGTGTTTCTCCTGCGATGTCCATGAACAATCCGGGGCGCTCCTGTTATGTTCGCAAACTACTAAAATGTTGGAGACATCTATACTTACTTGTATATTACAGGGTTAATTAATATCAGTTTTTGGCTAGCGCCACTCATTGAAACTTTCATTCTAGACCTGACTTTGAATGGTTCTGCAAAGTGTGGTGCTATTTTGTCAAGAGGGAACAAAATTAGAGGGAGGGGTCACAAAATGTTTTAAGGCCTTATAAATGTGGTGCCATTTGACAAATCTGCACATCTGTTTGCAAAGAGATTGTAGACCTAGATGTGAATGTTTTCATGGGCGGGATCTAACCCAGGGATAATAGCAGGACTCATGATACGCCATTGGAGGCATTTATTTTGTGACAAGCTGTGATCGGATTCATTAGTCTACGCAATCAGCATTGTATTTTTGACTCAAAACGATGTGCCAAACCATATGATGATTTGCTAACTACTACATCATGTTGACTTTCTTATCTCATGCCAAGGATGTGCGTGATGATACTTTACCTAGGTCACGGTACCCTTATTACAAGATTCTAGGCCTTGACGACGACCTGTGTGGTCGAAACACGTGTCGGCGATCTCAATCGGAATTAAATACAACTGTATCTGGATTTATAAAAAGTGTGTTATCATTTCACCAATACATTTAATCCTAGGCAGTGTGCAAGTCACTGTGCTTCCAATTCCATGTAATACTAGATATTAATGTTTTTGCAAAGTTTGGTGGGATTTTGTCAAGAGGGAGCAAAATTAGAGTGGGGGTCTCAACATTTTTAGATGGTTTATAACTTTGTTGCCATTTTACAAATGTGGACAGACGTTTTCAGAAAGATTATAGACCCAACCTTGAATGTTTGTGCGAAGTCTGAATGGATTTCGAAAAGTGGGGGTTAGGTGATTTGACTATTGTATGTCCATACATTTTGACACTTTTGAAAAAAATAAAACATGGGCGGTTTTGTAGCAAACAAGTGTAAGGAGCATTGGCAATGACCTGAAAGCATGGTTTTGCAAATGTGTCAGTTTTTGATATTTTGAAAAGTGTCATAATGTAGGTACAAAAAATAGTAATAGACCTTTGGTGACTGGGCTATAGCCTGTGGCCATGGGCAGCGGCCAGATTGTCTGGGGCATGGCCTAAGACCATGACCCAGACAATCTGGCTACTGGCCCTGACCACGAGGGACCAGCAGTGGGGTTAAAATGGGCATGGCCACCAGGGACTGGCTATGTGGCAAAGTCTTTCGAAATTGGGATAGGTTTGAATGGGAACAAAAATGTCCTCGCGGGTAGAGGTTGAAGTGCTGGATGGGATTGCAGCAATATGCACGAGGAGGGTCAGTAACAACTTGAAAGCATGGGTTTGTAAGTATGTCCTGTGTTTATTTTTTCCAAAAGTGTAAAATGTAAGTACACAACACCGTAATATTACATTGGTGTCTGGGCAAAGGGCCTGGCCGTTAGCAAGGAGAAATGTGTACTGTAATTTGGTTATTGGGGAATGCGACATGGCCGAAGAAGTAGGTTTGAATGGGAAGAAATATTCTGCATGCGGTTACAGCCTGAAATGGTGGACTAGATTACAACAAAAAGTCTAAGACTGTAAGTAAAAATACTAGTTATATACTAGTTATATACATCTGGTGTCTGGGTAGTGGGCCTGGCCCTTGCCAAACACAAATGTGTACTCTGATTTGCTAAGTGGGGAATGTGGCATGGCCAAAGCCTATGCCCAATGGATTTGGAGACTGGCCATGGCTGCAAGCCACGAGCACTGGCCATTGTTTACATTATTAGGGTATAGTGGACACTGAGCTAGGATGCAGGGTAGGTGCAGTGAATAATAGGGGTGGTTTCGCTTGGCTGGGGTCATGGTGGAGCCTTATGCTATAGGCAATTGAACAATGATTTTCATCCCCAGCATGTGCTGCTGATAACGACAAACATAAGTATGTGTTGCAAAAAATATGTTTCTTAAAGGAGGTTTATATTTATTTCATATAGATGAAAAGAGGCATTATTAATAACTTATATACAGTGAAGATACACCATGAAAACCTTTGAGTTATAAAAACTGATTAAATTGACAGAAAAACATTGTTAAAGGGATGTTACGGTTAAGATGCATAAAACAAGGGGGATCCTTGCAGTCCCTCGCCAGACATTAGTCCCAGTTATGAGAGACTTACCCAGAGTCTTTAGCTCACTATCTTTCACAGAGAAATATGTAAAACTTATCAGTCTTTGTCCTGCCCTAGGTCAGTCCAGCACCGAAATGCTAAGCAATTCTCCTCTGAACAAGAGTACCAACAACAACCCCAGACACGTGTTTCAGTCTGGTTGGACCTCATCAGTAGGGTGGAGCGGTGCCTCTCTAAGAGTAGTGAGCAAGGGGTCCACATCTGGATTCCCCTAGTAACTTAGGATGAGACCCAAAGTTACTTAAATATGCAAAAAACAAGGGGGGTCCTGGGAGTCCCTCTGCCGGACATTAGTCCCGGTTACAAGAGACTTACCCAAAGTCTTTAGCTCACTATCTTTCACATAGGAGAACTATCTAAAACATATCAGTTTTTGTCCTGCCCTAGGTTAAGATGCATGCCACTACCACCCTTGGGACTCCTCTGCTCCAGTAGTTAGCCAGTGGCGTCCCATCTTGGCATCCCTTGGCATTTCCCTGCTGGTATCTTATGAGCACTTGCCCATTCATACTAGCCCGTCTATTTAGGCACTTCTCTCACTGCACAATGCATATGCGCATTTATAGGAGCATTGTGCACAATTTATTTTGTAATAGTAAGAGAAATGCAGATGCAAAAGATGCGTAGAAGCTTGTTAAGTGGCAGTTGGTGTGTAGAAGCTTAGTATGCTCATAGGGTTATATGTACAGATTTTGGAAGTGATTGATGAATGGATGTGTGACAATTTGAAAGCAGGCATTGAGGGAGTGTTAAAACTAGAAAAATTAAAAAGGGTAGAAGGGCTTCCCTGTGTGATGGTATGCAGTGCAGTGTCTTTTAATGATCCATGACCTGCAAAGGGAACTGTGGAGACAGTGGATAGTTATAAAGGTTGGTCAATTATGGTCCTTATTGTATGCTAGAGAAAGGTATTTGGGACAGGAAATTGTTTCTGTTATATTTTTCTCCAGTATATAATTGTCCATTAGCACCCTAGGCGGGGGAGCCAGCCAATCAGGTGGATAGGAACGTGGGTTTGAAACGCCTTCTCTTCGCCTCCTGCAGGCCACAATGGAAAGGGAAGAGGGGCTACGTACAGAGCCTTGCCTTCCCTTTCCATGGAGGACATCTTGCTAAAGGATTTTCCTTCCTATAGCGGGATGCAGTGCCCGTCCCACTGTAGGAAGGAAAATCCTTTTTTTTAGCATCTCGGGTTACTGTTTTGTCAACCGGGGTGCTAATGGCCTTCATCCCCAGTTGCAGAGGCTGGAACGGGGTATAACAGCCCAGAGCCCTTCTTATCCGCCCTCGCTTCGCTTGTGCCGATTATTTGGGCTGCCGGACTGTTATGAACGCCACATTATTCCTACTAGCATGAGACAAAATGCTAATGGAAATGTTGGAGAATCTTATTGAGTCTATCTACTTTATTGAGAATGCAAAGTAGATGGAATCTATACGATTATTTACTATAGTTCTATTTTTTACTGTGAAGGTGGTTCCTAAAGGAACCTTTATTTATTTATTTATTTACTTGCAGGATCGGTCAGAAAGTATGGTGGGGAGGGAAATGATGGAAGAGGCACCAAGCACTAATATGTATGGGCAAGTGGACTGGGGAAGATGGTGCACGTGTGTTACATCCATGGTAGGAGGCAGTGTTTCTCATGCTCCTTGATCACAGCTTAAAAAGCACTTTGAAATTGCTTCCCCCTGCAGAGTGGTGTGTTGCAGTATCTACAGAGGACTGTTGTCTTTGAAAGATATGGATCAACAGCCTCTTTTATCGCTTGCAAGGTAGCTGGTTGGATTTTGTTTCCCACAGAAGTAGGCTGTGTGTTTACCGTAATGGTTTAGGAAGATGAGGTGGAGGAAGCCAGCCTACTACTTGCTAAGAAAGGAACAACCTTTCTGAGAGCATAGCAGTGCGTGGAGGTGGTCCCAAAGGAGTACTGTCCAGGTCGTCTGCAGCTGCGTACAAAGTTGCCCCAGTGCATTTTACTTTGGTAGCTTTAGCATTTGGTACATTCCTAACATTGATAAAGAACTGCCACACCCATGATTCTCTCTGGGTGCTAGAGGTAGACACTTCCTGTATGTCATCTACTTGGTCCTCTTAATTGTCTTTGGAAGTACTGCGCTTTTTGTTGTTGTGTAGGTCCTCCAGCTGGTGGTGGTGGTGACTCTTGTGCAGGCAGGGTGGTAATAGATGATGCCATTTTTAAGATAAATAGCAGTTTTGCTAATATCCTTCCAAGTATGTGCTCTGTGATAGATTGTTAATGGATAATGAGTAAGACTAGGTGTAGGAGCTGTGCAAGGGTACATTTTGATCTTGAAAGTTACTAGTTCAGTAGGAGATGCAGGCATGAACTGTCCGCAAAGCACTGTCTGGAAAGTCTGAGATGACATCAGACGTTCGCGGATGTCGACGAGCACAGAAAAAGTTGCCAAAAGTGTATAGAAGTGTTAAAAATGATGTTAGAAGGTGGGGAATGGCAGCGTTTTAGGTTGAAACTTTGTAAATTGGACACAAATGTTGCTATATTGGGCTAAGTATGATATTATTAAGTTGTAGGAAATTAAGGGTGCACTGGTAAAGACCTATGAGATTCACTGAAAAAACTTTGTTAAAGGGACGTTTTGGTTAAGTTGCACTAATAAAAACCTATGATATTCACTGAATAAAACTTTGTTAAACGGACGTTATGGTTAAGTTGCACTAATAAAAGCCTATGAAATTCAATGAAAAAACTTTGTTAAAGGGGCGTTATGGTTACAAGTAAAACTGAAAAACCTCAGAAATTCCTAATTTATGGTAAGCTAAGCAACCATGACTTGCACCACCACCGTGCATGGCTAAGACTAACACCCAGGACACGAGCAATGACATGGGTTTTTGTATGTTAAATCAGCACCTTAATTAAAGTTTTTACACCGAATTTGCTAGGGTTTCGTTGCATCAGATTGTTTCACCTTAACATCATTGCAACTAATGTTTTTTCACTGAATTTCAAGGATTTTGTTATGCTATACCTCCCACCGTCTGTACTTCTGTCTTTTTTTTTTTTTAATTTTTTTATTGGTTTATACAAACCTTTAAAAAGAAGACAAATACAACACATATAAAACATTTTCCACAATCCATACATTCCAAGTCTTCGCCCTCCGATCAGTTCAATTTCGTTTAGGTACACAGGTTCGAAATCACACATGCATAAATTACATCACTTTGGAGTTTAACTTTCATTAGGCTTTGATTTTATAGGCACATCATTCAGCGCGTCCTCTATCACACGAATAAATGCCACTAGAGCGTATAAGACAGGTCGATTAGAGCCGTCGAATAAGGCTCTCCACCAATCGTCCTTTGTCAAGGTTTGGTATTTAGCGGTTATTGAACCAAAAATGATAGATCTTTGCTGAACAAACCCAGAACATGACATCGTCAAGTGTTTTAAAGTCTCGATTTCAGACTGGCAGAAGCGGCACTTTGAATCCAGGTCGGCATGTTGTGCCCACAAACTTAAACATTCCTTGGTTGCCAGAATGTTCAGCTTAAAGTGCATATACAAAGCCCTGCTATGTTGGTCGGGAAAACAAGTAAGGTAATTTTGCAGCTGCCCATATACTCTAGTTTCCACTGGGACATCCTTCATTGTTTTCGATTCCGATCTTGCAGTACATGTTCTGATCCAGTCCACTCTCCACATCTTCTTTTTGGCCTGGTCTGGATTGTCCATCAGGGCCTGTATAGAAATGTCGTACATTACTAGGACTTCGAGACATAATCTGTTCCATTGGGATAGCATTGTTTCAGATGTATCGTTTCCCAGTGGCTGTATTATGCAGATTTGTGGCAACTGATCTTTTTGCCTCGTTTTCCTAAACAAACTTAGTAGGTTCCAAGCAACACGAGCTTGTATCGAGATATAGGAAAGTTCGAATCTTATACAAATTGTGGGCGTACCCTTTGGTAAACATAACACTTTGGACCAAAAGATGTTTTCTAATGTGTTCCACAACTCGTAATCACAGCCAAAGGCATTTTCACCACCATATATAAGTGCAGGCACCACTTTTTGTTGAAAAAAGGTTACAGTAGGTTTCAAAGAGAACTTCCTAAATTTTCTGTTAATCAGGGAGGCCTGACACGCCAACTGGTGGCATTTGCTTTTGGTCGCTTCAACCCAAGGAGCTTCATTTCGGTTGGCGTTAATTTTCATGCCTAGGTACGAAGTGTTCTTCACAATCCTAATTGGTTCTTTATCAAGAAACCAGTTAAATTTTTTCACCTTCCCATTATTGCCCACTAGTTTTTCAAGGACCAAGATCTCACATTTTTGTTTATTTATTAACAAACCATTGGCCACTAGATATTTTTCAAGAGTGGTGAGTTTACGCTGCAACCCTATCGGTGTAGAGTCCATAAGAATAAGGTCGTCAGCGTACACAAGATAGTCAATATGTGTACCATTGATTTTTGGTGGAAAGGTTGCTATATCGGCAAAGATCTCCTTAATATCCGATATGAACAGATTAAAAATGGAGGCTGCAAGAGGACACCCTTGTTTCACTCCTCTGTGTGTATTGATAGGAGCCGATAGTGAGCCTTTGAGATCTAATCTGATTTTGATTGTGGTATTAGTGTGCAGCTCATGTATAGCCGCCAATAGGCTAGGAGGACAGTTCCAGGCAACCAGTTTTCCCCAAAGCAAATCTCTGTGATACTGTCGAACGCGTGGGATAAATCAATTAAAGCCAAATATACTTTGGATGTCGAGCGATGAGCTTCCATCTTCAGCAGGTTTATCAGCAGCAGGTTCACTCCACAACCGACCCCCTTCACAAACCCAGTTTGTCTCGGATCCACCCGGTTGGAGTTAGTGGACCACTTTAGTAGTTTTTCTTGCAGGAGGGTGGCATAGATTTTTCCCAACATGTCCATCAGCGCAATTGGTCTGTAGTTTTTGGGATTACGTCTGTCACCCTTCTTAAAAATTGGAACAATCACCGCAGATTTCCACGATTTAGGTGTACTACAACCTTGCACAATCCTTTTAAATAGTATTGTACAGAAGTCTGACCATGTATCTGGATGTTGTTTGATAGAGAAATTGGTCAGACCATCCGGGCCCGGAGCTCTGGAATCGTGCAGCTTTTTAATGACTTGAAGGATGTCATCTCTAGGGAATACGATATCCCAATGAGTAAGAGAGGGACCGACCCATTCTGAAGTTGTCGCATCTTTGCAGAAAAGCTCAGTATAGAAGGACGTCCACTCAACTTCTGAGACCAAATTTGCTTGGAGGGCATGCTGTGGAGCTAAAGTGGTGTTTATTAGTCTCCAATAGTCTCTTCCATTGTTACTCGTCATTTTGGACAGCATCAGCTCTGCATTTTTTGTACCATAATCGCTTTATGAGATTTGAGCCAGTTCTTGTATGCTTGTCTCATTGCTCTTTTTACGTTGTTAATATTTGGGTGATTTTGTCCATGGGCATTTCTTAAGTCACGACATAAGGCTCTTTTATGTTGAAGAATTTCCAAGTCAAATCTATGTTTGGGTGAGAAGACTGCATGTTTTAGTTTATTTTTCCGTTCTTCGAATTGAGCTAGCAGATGGGAGTATTCCGGTGACTCAGAATTTTTTTGAAATCCCTTGGTGATATGAGTCACCTCTTCAGTTTCAAGTTGTAGCCGTATTCTGGATGCTCCAGTTCTCACTGCATGCGGCCACGTTCTGGTCTCGCATTCCATAAGATTATGAAGACCTAGAGTCACCATATCATTATCACTATGGATCATATTGGTGATCTCCAGACGAGTTGCCCTCATGTGTAGATTTCCGGAGACAAACATATAATCAAGCGTCGAACTCTGGTCACGTCTACGCCAAGTAGGTCGAGCAGGTATATCACCAACTGTTTGGCCGTTTAACATCGTTAACCCACGTAGGTCCAATTCCGTGCACCATTGATTTACTATCTTCTCTTGGTGGGTATTGAATGATTTTTTGGCGCCAGGTAGATTTAGATGCGTGATACAATCAATGGTAAGGTCACCGCAGACGATAAGCTCGATCATGTTCTCCTTCTCTGTTAGGTCGTCAATTGTTGAGGTAACCTGATCATTAAAGGACTATGTGCCAACAGCCGAATGGTTCCAATATAGGTTTATGATGTATAATTTAGGTGCAAAAGCGTTCCTTCCCACATAGAGACTGATCACCACTACTTGTATAAAAGGAGATGGATTGAAAGATTCAACAATCCTGAGGCCTGACACTATCTTTGCCGCCACTAAGAGACCAGCCATAGGTCTGCCCTAAGACTGTTTGATGGCCGGATTGAACGCAATTTCAAAGCCTTCGAAGATGGGGATCTCATTAAGCCATGTTTCCTGCAAGCAAATGAGGACCAGATCAGTAGCCCAGGGAGTATTGAACATATGGGTAAATCCCCTCGTGTTCCAGGATCCTATTGTGCAGGTCTGCCGGTTCCCCTTTAGCTTGGCATTATTTGTCAGCTTCGCAATTTAAGGTGCCGGCTAACCAGGACCAATCATTATCTGGTACGGCTGAATTCACAACGTCCTCAGTGTCATCACTAGAGATTGGGAGCCTTACAGCCCCTTGAATTGTTATCCTTATGGGATCACTCATAGATATTGTATCTGTCGAATCATCTTGTGAGCTGCACATTTTTGACTGCGCTATTTGCGGTTGTGCGGTGGTAATGATATGAGCATTTGATTGTTTAGCTTCATTAACAGGCACACAGCTCAAGTCATTTTCCAGAAGCCCAGACACAGGGTGTTTAACTACTACAGATATGTTGAAACCCAAAGACATCAACACCAGGCCTGCTTCCATCAGGATATCTGCTATAGGTTTTGATTGTAGATGGAGTATGACCGCATCATTTTTGTTTTCATCAAAAAATTCAACGGTTTTCAAATCTCCCGATTCAATAGCTCTCAGGCTAGGCACAAGATGACATAGCCATAACACATTATGGCGATTTAAGATTAAATCATCTGAGGAATCTATCCATTCCAGGAGAACTTGATATCAACCCTGTGGTTTCTGAACAATGCTTCTGGCTTGTTTATCCTTTGATTTCAGGGTGCTCTTGCTATATACTGCCTTTGGCTTGTTGGTTGTAGAGGTATCAAAACTGTGGCACAGCAGAGCACCACCTGTGCGCTCGGAACGCATCTGTTCCAGCACATCGGATTTTGAAGGGGCCACAGCTTGGGACTCATTAAGACTATCTGCCTTCTTTTCAGTCGCAGGAGCATTTCGTTGGCCATCTGTGTTTAAGGCGAGGGTTACCAATTTCATGCGTTTCTTGTCCAGTGTCATGAAGGTTGACAAGGATTTTGGAGCGTCAGCTTGAGTTAAAGTAAAGGGATACAGGACTTGACAGCTTCTTTGTGCTTTGTTGCACTGGATATGACTTTGTCCTTCGCTCGTGGTGACTTTCCCAGCTGTGGCATCAGTCGTAAAATATTTCACAGCCGGTGCAGTCGTAACGGGCAATACCAGTGGTTGATGAAGTTTTGGGGCCGTATGAGGAACACACACCTCTTTAAGTTGTTCCACCATAACCTGTCTTAGCATAATCGGAACAGGTTGGCAATCGACGTTATTCGTCGCATCAGGAGCCATGTTTGGTGCACACACCTCTTTATGTAGATCAACCAAGACATGTCTTGGCATGGTTAGAGCAGGTAGACAGTCGATGATGGGCGCCGCATCAGGGTGGCTCAGATCCTGGTTATTGACTTCCTCATAAGTTGACAAGTTCAGTAGCTCTTCGGATAAACACCTAAGACCTGATTGGGATTCTAGGGCTTCATCTAGCCCCGTTGTAGCGTCTTTTGGGCAAGAATTTGTGTTGCGACTTGTACCTTTTACAAAAGTTCTATTAACCGTCACATTAACGGTTTTGATGTTTCTTAAGAACTTGCGTGAGTCATTTCCACGTTTTGTTTTTTTGTGGATTGATTTTTCGGTTTGTTATTGCAATTGCCCTTTCCGGCGTTTTTGCCCTTCAATGGCCCTTGATTGATCACAGGCTTCTTGAATATGTCATCAAGAGTTGAATCCATAGGGTCAACAGCAAGGGGTATCTGTGTAGAGTCGTCACTAACCGATTGGATTTGCGCTCCCAGGTTGGAGGTAGACACAGTTTGTGGATCTAAAAGAGCCAGATTGCCAGCGGCTTGGCTTGCAGTAAGGATGTCATCAAATAGCGTAGTCAACGCCTTTTCGTTGGAATGTGAGATGAGAACTTGTACGGGTTCTCTAGTAAGCACTTCTTTGTCAAAAATCACATCAGGCAAATCGCTCTCCAGTAGCCTCACATTTTCTTTGAGTGTAGGCTTACAAACTGAAACATCACGTTGACATGGAGCGTTAGTTGGTTCCATGTTATTGCTTGGAACGCATGGAGTATCCAGAGCATTTTTGGTTATAGTTAAGTGAGCACAGCTGCTCGGGGCAAATGCATAGGTAGTTGGAGCTCCCGAAAAACACCTTGCAGAGTCTTGCTTCGCGTCAAAGTGACTTTCATTTCTTTATTGAAAAAGATTTAATGCTTCTTTAGCCACCTCTGCCAAAAGTTTCTTATCAAGATAGGGATTTTTATTGGATTCAACTAAAGAGTCGAGGTCTAACTCAGTTCTCTTTTGGGTCCCCCACAATGACTCTTTGTACGAGCTATGTGCATTTTCCATTTTCAGGAGTTTCAAGTTAATTGTTGCAGCCAGGCTAAAAAGATCTTTCGTTGTGTCGTTCAGCTGTTCATACATCTTCAAAAAGGGGGCAGTAGCCAGTGTCATCGATGATATTATGATCGCTTGCAAGTCTTTCATATTTTGCTCATGGCCAATTGCCTTAAACTGGGGCGCTTCCTGCCGTTCTCAGAGTCTTCTACGGTAAGGCACTCGTCGAATTTTGGGAAATGGACGTTCCATTAGAGAAGAGTTCGAAATGGACAGATCCGATGAAGAATCAAGCACTGAACTAGAGCCACCCTCCGCCTCTTCATTTAAATTCATATCATCATGTAAACCGTCAGGGATGGATTTTGGCGTGTTACATGACTTTTTTCTGATATCATACCTGTTGTCTTATCATTTGTTATCACTATCTTTTCTTGAGCACTGGAACATTGAGTTTATCAAGTATTTATTCTTTGTGTCCACTAGATAAGAAGGGATTAGTAATGGTGTACTGAGAGGAGGAAATGTGAAGTGGTGGTGTTAGTGGAAGACTGTGATGAGGAAGATTGAAGTTGTGTAGTTGAGGACTGTGACAAAAAAGAGTGAGTTGGGGTAGCTAGGAACTGTGACAAGGCATGGTGTGGAAAAATAGTTGGGGAGTGTGTTGAGAAATAGGGAGTTATGCTTAGTGATGGACTGTGGCGAGGAAGAGTGAGCTGGTACATAATATACATCATGTATAATAAACACAGAACTCCTTTTAAAGACTGCCTAAAAATATGACATTTAAAATAAATAATAATAATACTCAGATTGAGATCTACGAAAGCACTGATGAGGAAGAGGGACATGATGATAGATCTGGATTCATGAACAGTGTCTATAAAAATGAGTAAACACTGTGTTAATTGAACATTATTCATATGCAGTTTCGATCTCCCACCCAAAAAGAATCGAGAAGTCATAACGTTATGAATTAATTCAGAAAATACTGAGTCGAGCAAGAGAACATTGAACAACAATGCAGATCGAGAACCACATAGACGCCCAATGAAATTAAAACTGCATCTATATTTTCCCAAAACTTAATTTTATGTGAAGATTTAAACATGACAAACACATTGATAATTGCACTCTCTTCTCAAAAACATTCAATACAGAGAAACAACACAATACTCTGCTTAACTACACAAATTCAAACCGCAGTGTGAGCAGCACTAAAATATGACATTCAACTCACAAATTGCGATTCCTCATAATATTCATACACAGTAAAATATGCATATAATATTTGAGAAATAGGTATTTCCTATACCCGAGCTAATCAACAACCAAATTGTCACTTAACATTTTCAAAACTCCTTAATATAAATAGAATAAAAACAGACTCATTTAATTTCTAATCACAATTTGTGGGTATTAAAAATTCTGCAAACCTATTGGCATAAGGGCACTTGCGTGCAATGCATGAAATTCAAGATTGATTTAGTTCGTAGACACACAAAAATTGCAAATCAGATGCATAACACCTTACACTTTGCCATTGCCTTGAAACAAAGTCAGTTAGTCAGACGGCAAACTTTCCTTTTTCTCTAAAGTGCATTTTTCCCTAACCAACCCTTTTCCCTGTGTGTTCTCCCCCTTTTTAGGGATATTTGTATCCTTTTTGTTGTAATTTTATTTTTTGGGGCATTATTTTTTGGAGTGGCAACACAACTTCACGAGGCACCCTCCAACGAGGAAGACATTGACCTCCTCACTGTCCCTCAAGACTCAAAATATGTGGAGCAGGTGGAGCAGCCAGATCGACCCAAGAAACACTGCAGGAGTATTTTATATTTCTATTTGTATTTTATTAAATTCACAGAGCGCCTTCCACCAAAGCCGCTGTACAATAAAAGAATCAAAGAAACAGTACAATCATAAATGAAATAGATGAATACAGATTTACATCAACAGAGAAACCAAAATCAGTTTGTTTATACTTTTGAGAAACTGAAGACGCAAGAAGATAAAGTTTATGATTAGTTTGGAAAGGAGAACAAGATGAATTTCCCATCATTTGTGCTGGCGGTGCTTCAAGGTGCCTAAAGACACTCCACTGTCAGATGTTTAGAAGGGACAGTGCACATTTTGTGATGAGGTATGCAGGAGAGGATTCTCTTCAGTTCCTGCACAGAGTCTAGGCATAATGGCTTCATCAACCACCTGATTCGTTACTACTGGTGACAAGTGGGCAAATATTTTAGGAGCAGGTTCTGCCAACAGTCAATCCACCTTGGTTGCAATGCCCTGCAACTCACCACCAGACCTGCAATGCCACAGGCTGCAGAGAAAGCTGGACCACCACCAGCTGTGTCTTCCCCAAAACCTCTTCCATTAACTTCTTCTGGTGCCAATGATGCGAGTGTCACCTCTTTTACTATTATTATTATTTTTTTTTAATATTATGATTGGATTTTTTTTAGTGTACACCTAGCTTCGAGAAGCAACAGAGTGCTTTTCAGAGGTATACAACAATACAGATACATAACAGAGCGCTTCACAGAAATATACAAAAGTACAGATGCATATCAGAGCATTTTTAGAGGTAACAACAGAACAGATACACAGCAGGGGTAGGATACAGAGGGACACAGAGGAGGGTTACAGATGTACTGGGTGGTGGGGAGGAGAGGGGCAGGTGGCGTCTAGTGATTCAAGAGCCACGAGGTGAGACGTGACGGCCTAGCGGTTGAGGAGGAGAGATTCCTTAAAGAGGTAGGTCTTGAGTTATTTTCTGAATTGTAAGAGCGTGGGGATGAGTCTGATGCTGATGGGGAAGAGGTTCCATAGTCTTGGGGCGTAGGCAGAGAGGGCTTTTTTCTGGTACTTTGCTTTTGTAGCAGCAGATTTTACGTCTGCATGTCTCCTGGCTTCTGGTGGTGCACTATCTGCCGGAGATGGTGAGTTTCTCACTAAAGTAGCTGGGTGACTTGAGGGTGGCTTGAGGGCGACTGCCTTATAGATGATGCAGCAAGACTTGACAGTGAATCATGCGTGCAGTGAGAGCCAATGAAGGTCGATGAGGGCCTGGATAATGTGGTCATATCAGCTTACACCTTTGATGAGGCATGCGGCCGTGTGTAGGATACCTCTCAAGGCACAAGGGAGGATGACAGGAGGCCTTTGAAGACTGCATTGCCCCCATCCAGGTGGGATAAGAGCTGTGCTTGAACGGTGGATCTAAAGCTGCCCAGAGAGAGGAAGGCCTTAACTTTCTGCAAGAGGGAGAGCTAATACCAAGCTGTCTGAGTTTTGTTAGCTATGCGTGTCTTGAAGGAGATGTTTTTGTTGATGTGGAACCCAAGGGAATTTGCGCAGGAGGTGAGCTGAGGTGTGATGTCCTCACAGTTCATGGGTGGTAGCCAGGCCTGTATGTCTGGGTGTTCAGTGATGTTGGTGAGGAGTAGAAATTCAGTCTTAGCCACCCCTGCATTAGACCATCCATACCAACGCAGGTCTCCAGTAGGTGGCTACTCATACAACAACCTTGAAGCATTGTTCAACACTGAAACATGGTTTACCACCATCCACCCCACATGTTTTTGATGTCCTCCTATCCTAATGCTGCTGCATCCAACATGCCGACCAGCAGCAAGGAAAAGAGGCAGAGTAGCAATCATCCACAGGGGCGATAGGCTATGCTTCATCATACCCTCTCCCAGAACAAGCACCTTTGAATCACTCGCCTGCTGGTTCCTCTATCGCACAAGGAATCCATCACCTCTCACATCATCTACAGACCACCTCAAAGGGGTGACTCTTTCATTGCAAACATCTCAAAATTAATCTCCTCTGCCATATTAGCATATTTAAATAATGTTTTTCTCTGTGATATTAACGTCCCAAGTCACAGTCTGTCAACAACACTCGAAGCAAGCTTTTCGCACTGACCGCTTCTATGGACCTTATGCAAATTGTGCTCTCCCCCATGCACAACAAAGGCAACACCGTAGACTTAGTATTCACATCACTCCCCTGCATCACCTGTGCAGACCCTATACCACTTGACTTGTCTGATCATTATGTCATTCCATTATCAATCCCCCACTCGACTACAGCTCACAAAAGTCAGGCTAAACGCCCCCTCACTCATCTCCACTCATTCAAAACATTCCCGGTCAATGAGCTAGAAGCAAACTTTGTAGACTTCCCCACCACAGGAAATGGCTTGGGCCTCCTGGAATTATTGGGCAACTATGCTATGAAACTGGTGGACACTCATTCCCCCGTAAAATCCAGCAGGGCTAAGACCAAACCATCCATGTTATGGTACACCCCTGAGCTGGCTTCCAACAAATGCTCAATCAGAGCCCTAGAGAAATGGTGGCGAAGAAACCATAACTTGGGAGACCTCACCAACCTCAAATCTCAGCAAGTAAACAATAGGATTCTGATTACCAAGGCAAAAGCTGCTTACTGCTCCACCACCACTGCGCAGTCTCTAACAGGACAAAGCCCTCTTTGAAGTAGTAAAGCATTTTACCAAACCCTCACCCGATCCCTAGGTACCAGCAACGAGCAAATGTGACAGAATCAACACATTTTTTATTGAAAAAATAGACAAATGTCGAGAAACGAATGAATCAACATTTCACAGTATTAGCGTCCCCTTCCTCCCAGCAAACACTGACCCTCTGAACAAAATTCTCTCCTCTATTTCCCCTGGATCTCCTAAAAATGATTGCCTCCCTCAAATCTACTTCTTACTGTGATGATAAAATTCGGGCCTCCATCATGAAAACAAATGATGGACCCAGTGCTCAGTGCACTCCTCAGCATCATCAATGCCTGCCTCATAGAAGGATCATTCCCATACAAACTCAAGAGTGGTTTTATACAACCTCTTTTGAAAAAAAAAACTAGATCCAGATGACCTGGCCAACTACAGGCCCATTATGAACCTCCTGTTAATTGGCAAAATCTTGGAAAAAGTAGTTGCTACACAACTACTTATCAGAATCAAACAACCCCATCTCCTAAATGACTATAAGTCAGGCTTTGGCCCAAAGTGTAGCAACGAGACAGCCAATATTCAGGTGGTGGATGATGCTCTCCAAATCATGGATAAGAGTCACTCATGCCTCCTCATCCTCCTTGACCTCTTGGCTGCATTCAACATCTTCAACCACCATATCCTTCTCTCCCTCCTTGCTGACAGGATGGGATTCTCTGGCACTGTCCTGAGTTGGTTTACCTCCTACCTCTCAGGTAGACATCAGACTGTCCAGATGAACTTGTTGCACTCTAACTGACTCCAGGTCTCCAGGTCTCCTGTGGTGTCCCCTAATGCTCCATCCTCGCATCGATTCTTTTTAACCTTTACATAGAGCCTCGGGGTACTCTCATCAAAGATCCCAATATAGCCATTCAACAATACGTAGATGATACTCAGTTGTATATGAGAGGAAAAAGCGCATAGGACATCATTTGTCTCCTGGATGTTGACTGTCTACCTCAATCTAAACCCATACAAGACAAAATGTGTTCTCATCGGTCCGCCCCGCTAAAAAACAACTTGTCCAACAATGACTCAATGATATGCGCCTATAAGGTTTTGATCCACAACTTTCTTACTCAGCAAATCCTTAGTCTTCACCACTGACAGCAATCTGTCCTTCCAGAAACACATAGCCAAGAAAGCCGAAATAGCCAGGCTCAGAATCTTTACCCTTCGAAAAATCAAACCTCCATTGTGCCACAGGACTTCCAGACCATAGTGCAGGCCCTTGTGGTCTCGCACATCGATGGGGACATTTTCTCCCAACAGGGCTCCTAGCTGCTCACTTGGCTCCCCTAAAAGAAGTCCACCATGTTGCAGCATGTCTTATGGGAGCACGGAAATGTGACCAAAATACCCCATCCTATGCAAACTACATTGGCAAACTACATTGGCTTCCACTCCAAACCAGGCTACGGTTCAAGACTGCATGTATCATTTACAAAGGAATCACGAGTAGCACACCAGCGTACCTGGAGGCTAAGCTCCACATATCTGGTGGAACATGCTCCTTGCACAGCAAATCGACCAACCAGCCTGAATCACAACTCGTCCACAAAGAGAGGACCCACGGAAAATCCTTCTCTTGTCATGCACCTACCATGTGGAACTCAACCCCGTTGTCAATGTGGAATGCCCCCAAAATTCTCCAATTTCGCAAATTTCTCAAAACATGGCTCTTTCAACGACACCTGACCAAGAACTAATTCCAATGGACGGACATACCGACACAGAGACCTCACAGTACCACAATACTGTTAAAAGATGCCAGCCCAAATGCCAGCTACCCACACTCTGTGCAATGCTCTGCTGATCTTGAGCTAGGTCTGCACTTTAAACAATACAATAAATACATACAAATAAAATAAGTGTCGTTTTCACCTGCAGCAAGTGCTAAATGACAATAGCACTGAATGGAACAAATGTTGAGGCAATTGAGGAGGTTTGAGTGGAGCATGGGTGAAATTGCCAGTAGTTCCTTTTGAGAGTTTTATACTCCTTTTTTCAGGTTTGTTGTTATCTGTTTATTGAGAAATGGCAACGTCAGCAAATAATGTAAGCTGCCATCTTTGTATCGCTTTATGCAGAAGGGTGGTTTTCATTAATTAGGAGTTGAAGGCCTGTGGGAACTGTGATTGCAGACCATCTTCCCAGGGATTGGACCACTAAGCCAGTAACTCAGACCAGAGATTGTAAAGAACATTATGCTAGCAGGGCTGGTCTACATTCTAAAGAGACTGGAATGATGGACCACTAGGAACATAATGAATACGCTTATTTTTAACAGAATGTGTAACAGGTGGGCATCTTTTCTAGGGGATAGGACAGAAACAGTACACCATTACAATAGAAGCAGAACATCAAAAAAGAAAGAAAAAAGAAAAAGAGGAAGAAAAAACAAATGCAGCAGTCGAAAGATAAAGAGATTGGTGGACGAATGTCCACAACTTCCAGAATAACTAAAGCACGGATAGCCTCATAGAAGAAAATGGAACACATTGATCCCGAAAAGGACCTCTGAAAATCATCCACACACTAGAAGCAGAGTCTGGTTGTCCAGAATGGTACCGGCATCAGTATCCATGCAGTGGTGAAGTGCCTGGAGCAGTGAAACTCCACGATAGAGAGGCGCTTCTAAGAGCCACAAATGTGCCATCCCAGTGGAGCGGTAGATGCACCCAGGAGCCCAACCAAAAAACAGCTGAGTGGCGGCAGACTGCCAAAAGAGAAAGACACAGGATTTTCAAGTGGTCCAAAGCCACCCTCAAGGCTGAATGCACACTAACCACACTTCACCACAGGTGGAGTCCCATGAACAACCCACTCCATGCATTGCAACCAACCCAGCACAGCTCACTGCTGTCAATGGAGATTAGAACACCAATAAAATGATGGGGACCATTGCAACATCCCCTGGCCCTTCCTTGTCACAGATCGGGACACAACACCAGAGACCCCGGGGCACCGGCAGAATATCCGGCCAGTCATTGCTAATGGGGCAATGGCTGCAGGCTGCAGCACACTGCTGTTGTTCTGGCCACCACTAGCCAAATCCTTTTCACCCAACACCTCCATCTAAAAGGTCTGAGCTCTGCAGCACCACAAAGAGGAGCAGGACTCTGCCTTCTCTGATTCCTTCTTCTCAATTCAATTCAAATAGCTTTATTTCGACAACATTGTCATAAAAGCATACATCACTAAAAGACAACACATACAATTACATTGTAAAACAGGTAAAAATAAAAGTTGTCGATTAACAAGGGATGACTGGTAACAATTCTTAAGCGTAAACACCACGCTCATCTGAGAAATGTGCAGGCAGCAAATACAGCAGGGGTGTTTATTGAATGTAGGCACGTCTTCTTATCTCATGGTGATGGTGAGAACACCAGTAAGTAGGGATGAGAGATCTTGACACAAGAGCTGAAACATCAAGCAAGAATAGCTATGAGAGTCTTCAAAGTAGAGAATATAGAATATAGAATCCCATATCTGCAAAGTGTGGCTCTGCAGATCATTTTTTACTGCAGCTCCCATATTCCTCACCATTGACTATGCTGGATGGCGGTAATGGGTGTTGTAGTCCAAAGCATCTGGAAAGCCAAGGGTTGCAGACCTTTGCATAGATTGTGCTTGTGATTGGTAAATGGAAGAACCCAGATATAAAAACCCTGTATGCATGCATCAGAGAACGAATTTGGGCAATGGTGTCAGACATCCAAAAGCAGGTTTGTGAGATAATGTAGGTTCGTGTAAATCAGGGGTTGAATGACTCCCACCGTGAATGGGTGCCACTCCAAGGTAAGGCACAAGAGTCCATAAGGATCTGTTGTGGAATCGGTAACTATGGACTGAAGACATTTCAAAACAAAATAGCATCTTCGCAAGCATGGAAGGGATTTTTTTTTTTTTTTTTTTAGGAATGCAAATGTTGTTATTTCAGAAAGGGATGTAAGACTGCACGAGGAGAATCAGGCATTGCACGTAACGATGGGCAAGACACCTCCAGGCCAACATAAATATTCATAGATTGTAAACTAATAAAATAGATAAGCATTAGAAAATGTAAAATGCACTTGAAATACCAGAACAGACTTAGGCTGTTTTATTAAAACAGTGTGTGCCAGCTCTGAGATGTTTATTTATCTGGGTTGGATCAGATGCAGTCTGATGGAATTTAAATACATATTCTAGGTTGGGGCGGGCGGGTAAACCACACTTTAATTTTCCTACCATGCTGTGTTTTATGCTTAATTTCTGTGGCTCAATATTGTATCATTCTATCCAGTTTGGCAATGTTTGTGAATAGTGCCTAATGTTATTAAGCCTCTGCGGATTCGCACGTAGCAGTCAATCTGTCTTGTGTTTCAGCCTTGGCTTCCACCGTGGCCTACTACAGTAAATCGCGTTGATGGAAGCCATACCGGCCAATCAGTCCATGGCGAGATGCGCTGATCAAAGCCTATAGAGCAGGCTGTTTCCATAGTCTTGGGATACAGCACAAGAACATGATTGGCCACGTTTTTGATAGACACGTTTACACAAATCCTCCCAGTTGCGTGCAGATCGACATGACTTCCACATTCTGTCCGCCCCATGTTATGGACACATGCGAAGTTCTCATCGTGGTGTTCAAGCTCTCTTCCCAAAGCATTGGCTGGGCTACAGGTCGTGTTGCTTTTCCTGTCCTTGGTGTGCCATTGTGTCTACCAACTGACCTACTGTATAGGCTGGCTTCCAAGACCTTTTAGATGTGTGTATAGGGGTGGGTGAAAAGAGGAGGCGGTGGATCCTGCTCCCGCTTTCTGCATCACCTGCAGAGCGTAATTCAGAAAACTGGGCTGCACCTGGCGTGTAATATCTCTCTCTCTCTCTCTCTCTCTCTCTCTCTCTCTCTCTCTCTCTCTCTCTCTCTCTCTCTCTCTCTCTCTCTCTCTCTCTCTCTCTCTCTCTCTCTCTCTCTCTCTCTCTCTCTCTCTCTCTCTCTCTCTCTCTCTCTCTCTCTCTCTCTCTCTCTCTCTCTCTCTCTCTCTCTCTCTCTCTCTCTCTCTCTCTCTCTCTCTCTCTCTCTCTCTCTCTCTCTCTCTCTCTCTCTCTCTCTCTCTCTCTCTCTCTCTCTCTCTCTCTCTCTCTCTCTCTCTCTCTCTCTCTCTCTCTATGTCGAGTGTGCATTTTCTAGAGCTACTGCACCCATTGCTACCACCAGCTTGTCCAGAAAGACACAGACATCTTGAAGGGGGGAGGGAACAATGTGTGTTTTTTTTAATGATTAAAAGTACAATAAGAGCAAAAGTGACAGAGGCATACCCTCTGGTGTGGATTGGCCTGCTGTTTGGAGACACACATTGCCATCACGTGTGTCCTGCAGGAATGTCCACATCGCACTGAGGGTGCATTGCTCATATGGGGGGAGTTGAGGGAGAACTATACATGCTCTGCAGGGGTGCTGGGATTTTGACAGATCTTGTCAGTGACCAGAGGACCAGGCTTCAGGGTCCACAACATCTTTTTTTGCGGGTTTTTGTTAGTTATTCGTTTGTGTGCAAAATTAAACATTCCCTTGGTACTCACAGACGAAATAGATCAGTGCTTTTAATCTCGGTGTGACCCTTTCCAAGAAGGACGTTTTGAGACACAAAATAGTGTGCACTTTTGTAAAATGGAGCTATGAAAAGGACATAATTTAATTGAACAAACATTTGTAAAAACTCACTTCTTTTTAAAATGTTCCAATGTTCTAATGCTCACTTCTACTATATGCTGTAGTCCTAATCCAAATTTTAGACTTGTGTTGAGCAAATCACATTATTAAAACGTATAGTAGCCATTTTCAAAACTTTTTATAGAAAGTTATCATTCCAAGATGTTCATACTGGTACACTGCACTGTACACTTTCTAAACATCCCTATGGGGAAGGGGCAGGGCACAAATAGCATCAACGAGAGTTCCTGGCTGCTTTGTGCAAAATCAAAGAGCATAATGAGGACATCAAACTAATCACAAGGCTTTATACTTGAAAAATATGCATTTGATAAGGGGGTCTTGTGCTTTAATCACTAAGTACATAATGCATACTGGCTGTGTGCTTATTTCCTTGTTCACTAAACTCTTTCTAACCTTAAAGTGTTTGTAACCATGAGCTGGAGAGGAAGGATAGCTCTGGGGCAATGCATTTGTCTTGGAAGGAAGACAACTGGTGCAACACAGGTCGAATCCCGATCTCACGCTTAGAAACCAGTCGCTGGTATCAAGCGTGTTATAAACGAACAATAAAAATAAATAAACTATATAAACCCATTGGGACAGCCTCTGACTATTTGGATGGTAGGATGAAATGGCTGTGATCTCTATCTCCATTTAGGTCTGAAGGACCAGTTGGGGCAGGATTTTGGAAGAGCAGGGACTTATAGGAGAAGGGGCACAGTCTTCCTTAGAGATTAATGAAGGACTCTTCTCCATTTTTAGGGGGTTGGTTAGGGGACATTGATGGTGGCTGGTTGGAATGAGCTGCATTCTGGCTGAAAAGAGTGGCCCTAGAGTTCTAGCAACCTGGTTGCCAGAAATGCAAGACATCATGGGCAATCAGGCCACACAGAAGGTTCTGGTGGCCTGATTGTCAGCCACCTCTACGTGCACTGACTGCCAGGAGGTTTTAAGATATCAGCTGGGGTGGAAGACCAGCTCTATGGCCCACAGAAGTTGTATGCGGGGTCCCCACAAAGTCCACACAACAGAGTGGAATGACTGCAGGGGGGATTGACCTGTATTACTTTCCACAGAAGTAACAAGGTTTTTGACCCAGCCTCACTTATACAGCCTGACCAGCGTACAGCATGCTGAAAATTCTCTGACATGATCACACCACATCAACACCCCATTAAAGGGGACTTAGAGAAGCTGTTCTTAAGGGTACCGGACAAACAAAATTGCAACACCCTTCACTCTCAGCTTGACAATATAGTCTACCATGCTACAGCTCTTCTTATGCATACCAGGAAGGCCTGGATAAAATAAAAAAAATGGGCCTCATTAGGACCCTGGCGGTAGGGGGTTAACGGTGCCGGTAGAGCTGCCAGCACCGTTAACCCCCTACCGCCTCATTACGAGGTCCGCTCGCGGGACCCACTCTGGATGCCGAGTTTTAGCAGATATCCTTAGTGGGACCTGCGAGTGGCCCAGCATGCTAACAATGGACCCGTCAATAACGGGCCTGTTGTTAGCATGCTCCCCATTCCCATTGAGCCCTATGGGGGATAAAATGGGAATGAGGATGTAACCGGGTCCGGGTTCCCTGAATGGGGAAATACCGGGCCCTCCTATGTCAGAATGGCCCGGTATTTCGCCATTCAGGGAACCCGGTACCCAGAATGGAGGCAGCCGTGCCGGTAAGTACGGCATGGCTACCTCCATTCTCGCAATGAGGCCCAAAATGTCTGATTCGCAATGTAGCTCTTTAGATGGACACCAAATAACTTAAACGAGCAGGTGCTTTCTCATCAGTCTACAGTGACGCTGGGAGGCAGACCTTTTGTTTTTCAGGCAGGAGTTGGGGGGGCGGGGTCTGGCGGCAACACAAAAAAACGCCCCATTGTAACATATGGGGACTTTCACTCAATTGGCCTGTACTCAATGCCCCTGCAGTGACACTGTTGCTGCCCAGGAACAAGATGAGTGTCTCCACATAAATTCCGACGCAGCAGAGTTATCAATCCCCTTGCACTGTGTCAAGACATATTGCAGAGAATTCTTGCACGGATCGCATGCAAGTGCCTTAGTTTGCAGTTTGATACCATACTAGCAAGGTTGCAAGCAGAAGGGAAACATCTCCCCCCAGGTTATGTGTTTAGATGTTCTCTGACTATGCTTGGGAAGCGGGAGGAGAGGACTTGTTTTACTCACCTAAATTCAGTTCCTCTCACTCACCGAGTGTATATTGCCAATAGAACAGCTATTTATTTTGATCATTTGTCATGCATGCATTCATGCACTTATAAAGTGACCCAGAAAAGTGAATCCTGCCAATCCATTCTGCCAATTATCCACCTTATGGTAGACCCTGTAGCTCCCACTGAGTCTGTCACTTTACCCCAACTCTGACCGACCTTATAACCAACACCATGAACATACTTTGGTACCAGATGTTGCTTTACAAATCTACCGTAGCAGTTAAACTCCTGTCCTATTCTTTGGTGGAAACCAAAGGATTTTGTATATTTGTCAAAGCCATGTGTCCAATGTATCGAGTACCCAGCCTCACATATTTTTCCACACTTCCAGTGGCTAATCAACAATCTCAGTCTGCATTCCATGCCATTCATGTGACCCAAGACCAGCATACAGGCAACTGAGTAGATGTGTTTCAATGCACAATGGACTTATTTAAGGAATTACACAATAGCTGCTCAACCACAACTACCCCAATTTTCATACTGCAAAAACGTTGTCGGCAAGCAATTCTTCCAATGTTTGCAATTCAAAAGATGGACAAAGCAGCACACAGCTCAGTATTATTCAATGCAATATTCTGTGATAGTTTAGACCAACAAGCTTGACTGTTTTGTTGTCAGCAACACTATCCACCAGTGCATGCACAATTACAGCTGTGTTCCCTGTTTACAGAGGTTGAGAATGTAATGGCTGTATGTCACAAAGTTTGTATCAATTTCAGCCAGTTTATCACAATTCAGAAGAAGGCAAGAAGATTGCACACTGGTAATGGTCTTGCTCAGCTCGGCCTCATGCCATAGAGACCAGTATGAGATGCAACGCAAAGATGAAGCAGGATCTCCTTGGCAACGGTCGCCTGTGAACTTGTTCATGCAGCTTCTAGTTTCTTTAGAAAGTTATAACCAGGCTGTCAGCAATGATAACACTACCATCTGTGATGTGCACTTTCAGGTTCTAAAAGGCCACTGGAACAACTACTTAATCACTGATGATCCTAGAAAACTAAATTCTGTTGCACAATTCGAATGTGTACAATTCATTTTCAGGAGCAAATGCATTTACAATTTTACTGAGTCAGGGCTATTGACACATCCTTTGCACTACAGGCATTTCTACGTGGTCCAGCTCATGAGGAATATCAATGAGCCCAAGTCCAGCTCTGAACATTGCAATGCAATCTCTGGCTTGATATGCATTTCCCTACTCGCAAACAACGCCACGACGCGAGAGGCTTGCAGAATATATTAATAAGTCTTCTCCCGCAGAGGAAGAGTGGTAACGCCCAGAGAGAAAAACGGAAACACTGACTTTCTGTCATTTGAAGGATGGCTTGTTCACGTATGTGTTTGGTTGATTAAATAGCATTTACCGATACCTAGAAGCTGTTACAAAGAGCTATAAGGGGGGGAAGGAAGGTGATGGAGAAAGGGAAGGGTTGGCACTAGGTGAGAGGGAAGCAGGGCTAAGCGGTCCTAATTCAGTTAGGTAGCTCGAATGACGCCTAACAGAGTCCTGCATCTATGACAGAGCACTGTAAGGGGATGGGAGGGTGGTAGGTGATTATCAGGAATAAATGTGGGAGGCTGAGAAGAAGGGGAGAGACAGGTTGGGGAAGATGCAAGAAAAATAAGACCAAATCACTGAACTCACTACGGCAAAGGGCTTTAAATCTGCTCGTATAGCTGTGTGGAGCGCATTCCAAAAGAAATAATGTCTTGCTGAAATGTTTGAAACACTGGAAATGATGTCCGTCTTCTAAATCACAGCGCCATTTTGGACACAGCAATGCTTTTCAGAAATGCTACTTGAGGCTAAGCGCATGATACCTACTAAGCAGTCTCAGCAATGGAACAAAGAGAAGTTGGATGATGCTGAATGTTTACAGTTCATTTTTACCAAGGGTGTGACCTTTCTTCTGTTACCAGATCACGTCCAAAAAAAGGTTTGACAACGTGTTAGTCCAATTCTATAATCACACTAACTCCAAGTTTTGCAACTTTTTATTGGACTAACTAAAAATATTATGTTGAGATGGTACAATGCACTAGAGCTTTCAAAGACCCAACGATTTCTTCACCAGATGGCGGTCATAGAGTGAAATCATTATCTAACAGCAAATAGAAAATTTATTTCAAATAGAAAACAGGGGAGATCTCAATTCAAACTTCATTGGTTGCAGAAAGAGTATGCAAGGAATATGGACATTATCCAGTATTAGTACCAATGGGGAGGCTCAGAATGTGGGTGGTACCAGATGGCAATCCCGCCAGCCTGTGCCGCCTCAGGGCTGGAGGCTGCCATCTCCCCTTGCCGGGGAATTAGGTCTTTCCCTGCCACCTTCCCCATCCATATAATTCCCTCCCACCTCCACTTACCTTCTTTTGTGTCCATTTTGGAAGCGGATACGCTGGGAACACTTAGTCCCTTCTATCCTTTCCATGGTGGCTCTTTTTTTGTTTACTTTGTTCCTATTTTTTGAATTACTGCCATGAAAAGGGAGAAGGGACTGCCTTCTCCCTTTCCATGGTGGCCATTTTGCTTGTTTACTTTTTTCAAATATTTTCAATGGCCTCCATAGAAAGGGAAAACAGACTTTGTTTTTCCTTCCCCGGATGCCATTTTTTGGCATTTTTTTTTCTGTTTTGAAACCCTGGAGCGTTTCAGAACAGAAAAAATAAATGCTTTTAGTACCCCAGAATTACAGGCCGTTGTACTAATAGCAATAAGCCCCCTGTAACTATGAGCATTACCAGGGCATTAGTGATAATGCCCCCTTGCTTGGGCGTATTGCTTAAATCGATGCTGCAGAACAGATGAGTTTGCTGATGCATTAGGGAAATTCAATGGGCCTTCACTGTGTTAATAATAATGATGTGCTATTTATATAGCGCCTTTATCCACAGCACTTACACAGCACATATTTACATACAATATCACCCAACCGAAATTTATACTCATTTATCGACCTCGGAAGGATGAAAGGCTGAGTTCGCCCTGCTGGGATTCGAACCTGCGACCTGCAGATGACGCTCAGATCGCAGCAGCGAGCGCTCAACCCACTGAGCTATCTTACCGGCATGTGGGCCATCGGGAGCGCATGCTGGAATCCTTGCACAAAATATCAGTTCTTATCTACTATACAATTATATTAATTTACTTAGGAAAAGGAACACGAAAAAGTCATTGTTGAATAGAATATAAAATACGCTATACTGGTTGTGTTAGCAGCGCAACTTGTGGTACATGATCAACATGTATATGCCTAAGCTCCCCGGCCGATACCAAATACACAGTGACAGCTGCCATCACATCTGATTTTGTAGAATTTCGGCAAAGATCCAGTGCACTTTTTAGAGTAATATCTTTGTACTTTTTGAACATTGGAAATAGTCTTAGTCATCTTTTATGAGCAAGTATGAGGCAACAAAGTAAAAAATGCATCACATCCTCAGTGCAGAATTAGCACAATGGGCAAGATGATGTGTTATGGGACTTCCAGTTTTCCGTAAACTTGGCCAGTGCTAAAATACCTAAGCACAGTTTGAAACATGACAAAGTCTGAGGAAAAGATTCCATAGTGATTAGGTAACATTCCAGTCCAAAATCTTGTTTCTCTGTCATGTCATTTTCGAATAAGGGTTGTCCACAACCTTTAGAAAGTAGATATTCTAACACCCTTTGTTGATAGGAATCCTTCACACTCACACTATGCCCATGCTTTATGGTGTCCGGCTTCTCCCAAAGATCCTTTCAGCCTATCACTTGTAAAATGGAACAAACATGCCTTGGCCATGGCTACAATAAACCTTTTGCCGAGTGCAGCACCCCTAACATGGCTCGTTTGTGTACAATCAACTCTGGCATTACCCAGATTCGAAGCCATATTAAAACAAATTGGTATCCAGTAATATTACCATCACACAAATGATTGCCATATATATAGTCCTTGGGAAAAGGCTGTGGCAACATTATGTATTGTGACCATTTGTAAGGGGACCGGAGCTGTCCCCCGCAGGTTCACAGTGATAATGTCCTTGCAAACCACAGTCTTTTTGCAGCGTCTTTTATGCCGCACAGCCTTTTTCTGGTGACATTATCATGGAACCAAGGAATTATTGTTCCAATTTCCAAGAAGGGCTGCACATCCCTGCTCTCCTCATATAGACCTCTGATTTTGCTGGATGGGACACTAAAGCTCTTCTCTGGCATTGTCCTGAATCACCCTCATGTCTGGTAGGCAGATAATAATATCCTGTCAGATACACAATGAGGTTTCCGACCCGGTAATGGGACGATACATCAGATCCTAAGTCTATGCCTCATCCTAGCAAAACATGTACAGGTTCTTGACTCCTCTATCTATGTGGCATTTATGGACCTTAGCTCGTTCTTTGACCATGTGGATATGGGACTCCTTTGGATAACATTATGTGAGCTAGGTGTGCCCCGTCCATTGGTACAGAAGCTTGAGGTACTCCATGAGAATTCAAGGGTCTGTGTGAGATATGGCCTGGAAGGAGAGTTGACCAATGGTGTTACAGTGATAAAAGGGGTACAAAAAGGATGTGTCCTTGCCCCTCTTTTGTTTAACGTATATATGTCAACTCTCTTGCTACTTATCTAGAGTCACTTGCCAATATTGATGTTCCCCAATGTGGTGCCAGGAGACTGCCAGGTCTCAGCCATGCTGACGATGCTGTTCTCCTGGCAAAGACTCCTAGATCATAGGAGACACTGATCACAGAATTTGCCAATTATCCGAGAGACGTGGGATTAAGGTCAACAATCGTAAGTGCTCTATAATGTGTGTCTTTCGGAAGTTGAAGCATTGCACGCTGATGTTTCTAGCTGGGGAACAATTGGAATAAGGCACTTCATTTGACTATCCAGGCATCACATTTAATAATACATTAAAGTGGAAACACCATATCTCTAAGCTAGGTATGAAGATGAGCCAATTGATAGGGGGCATTTTCAGATTGGCAAAAACCCAGAGACATTCCTCTGTTGCTCATATGATTACGATTTACCTAGGTCAGCCTGTTCCAACTGGTACCTTTGGGTGCCATATATGGGGGTATGCTTGTGCTGGTGGCCTTCAAAATATTGAGAATTGTTTTCTTACAAGACTTTTAATGGTTTCCCCTTCTACTCCAGTGTACTCTCTGCACTTGGAAACTGACATCACATATCTGGTAGATACAATATATATGTCAAATCACTGCTAACTTGGGCTTCAATATGGGCTGGTGAATGTACCCGTCTCACAAAGGCTTTAATTGAGAATATACCAAGGATGGACGGGTGCTAAAAAAAGACTGGCTCGCCCACATTTTATCTCTGTTACATATGGTAGCCTGGCCGATTTATTTTCAACACCCTAAAAAATGAAATCCATATCATAGGAGGCAGTTAAAATCAAGGCCATGCAATAGCTGGCCTCTGGGAGGGAAGACGATATGATGCAAAAAAAAACACAAGTAAGGGCTTATTTACCATTAGAATGTAAGAAACAATCTGATTGGCCCTCGCCAGGTCCATACCTCACCGGAAATCCCTTGGCCGGGTTTCCATTCCTTTGTCCTTTGCTACACAGAAAACCGCGTTGCAAAGTTCCGATTTTGGGTTAACTTCGCCGCCATTTTAAGATTCATCCGCCATTTTGATTTCTACTGGTGTGTTCTTTGTTCTAAAATGGTGGACTATGTTTTCAACTTGCAACCAAGCCTCCCGACCTTTGAGTTCTGTTAATGTTCAGGCTGTCCGAGAGCCAACTGTTTAGACTGAGCTATGAGAATTTGTGCTTCATATGAACTGTTGTTTAAGTGTTGTCTGCGCTCACAAGACTCATCCTTGCATAAATATTAGGACAATGAAGAACAAACCTCGAGGGTATGCATTGGCCGAACTGTATTGTAAAAGAACTTAGTACAAGGCTTACCGCGGGATCCGAGAACATACATGTCATGATGCCTACCCCCGGAGCACCAGGCCAGGCCCAGCACCCCCGGGAGCAGGCATCACGCCCCCGGGTAAAAGCCCAGCGGCCCTTTATAGGGGCTCTTTGGACTCTGTCCTGGCGCCGTTGGTGCCAGGCTCATGTTGGACATCAGTCCTGGCGCCATAAGCGCCAGGCTCATAAGGGGAAGTGTTTGGTGCACTTACCTGAAGCAGACCATGCTGCACACTCACCTGATGAAGACCATGCTGCATGAAGAACCAAGCCAAATGAGGCTTAGGAGGAACAATTTTTCTGATGGAACTATTTTGTTACTTGGGTGGGGCTGTGGAAGAATACTCACCTGGAACTTCTTCCTAAGCTATTTAAGCCACGCCCGGACAGCCAAACGTGCTTCGCGTTGTTCTGCATCCCAGCAGCTGAATGCTCACCGTGTCTGCTCCTGCACCTGGACTCCAGCCACGCCCGCCTCGAACCTGGAACGCCTGTAAGGGAATAAGAGAAGAGAAAGGTGAAAACCAAGAACTTATTCAACCTTCTTACCTGCATCCAGAATCTTCACGCCAGCATTCCTGAAGGAAGACTTCCATTTAAAAGCACTGCGTTGCTCGCTGCAGCGCCGTGCTTCACTCACCTGTTCCCGAGACGCCGCCCGGCTCCATCGCAGCTCTCAGCACCGGTCGCCACATCTCTGCACCTAAGGGAGAGAAGAAGAGACAAAAGGTGAGCAAGGGAACACAAGAGGAAAGCCTAATTTTCAGCCATATTACTTACCGGCTTTTCTTGGTTAACCATTCCACATCTCGGGTCGGCGCCGCATCTTTGGCAGGTACCGCACCACGGCCCCTAAGGGGAAAGGACATTTTCAGCCATATTACTTACCGGCTTTTCTTGGTGAATCATTCCACATCTCGGGTCGGCGCCGCATCTTTGGCAGGTACCGCACCCCGGCCCCTATGGGGAAAGGACAAAAGACATTACTGGGAAATTATAAAGACATTTAGAGGGGTCGCCCTCATCACTAACTCACCTGATTTTACCACCGGCAATTTAACCCCTCAAAGCATCGCCTTTGTTCTGCACCTGAAATAAAGGTCAGGAAAGACAACATAAAAGGAGGCTCACACTTGAACTTTTACATCTTCATACTTACGGCGTATTACTCAGAAAAGTCAAGTGGATGTGCCAGCGCCATTATGAAAACCAGTGAAGTAACTGGACGAACGCGTGCCCCTGCACCAGAAGCAGGATGGAGAGTTCATCCTTCCAAACCATAAGGTGAGCTTAAACCGGGGGTATTGGAGGAATCAGAGAAGAACGAAGGAGGGAAGGGGGGAGCAAGCACACTATTCGGCAGACAGTTAATCCCCTTTCTCATCTGCAGAAGGATAATCCTACGGGCCAGACTAGCAAGATTTGGGGGTCGTGTTCAATCGATGGTCAAAATTCTGCGCATGACGCTTGAAGAGGCCACAGCAACCCAGACCAGACCAGCGCCTCCGTGGGAGCCAGGTGAGCGTTACAATACATCACCATTGTGCCTACATGGAAATGCAAACCTATGTAATCCTTTGCATAATATTGCATGTTCAGTATGTGAACTAGACACAAACTCTAGACCACAAATTATTAACGTGAAGAGAGGCTTGACAATATTACACAAATTGTATAAAAGCACGAAAGTTTAGATGTCCAGCACTCTCTCACCTCTCCTTGTCGGCTGGTACACACTGCAAGGTGTTGGGAGCCACATAGCTATCTGTTTTGCTTTGTAAACTGTACAGTAATAAAAGATCTGTGAATCTTTTTAGCCCGCGATCGGTGTATTTTCTTTGTGTTACTCAGCCTCGTTATTTCTTTGTTCTTTCAGATGGCGACCGAACAGGAACCCTCAAAATTGATGCCACCGTGTTGAAGAGTTGACGCGGATATCAGACAGGGATCGGACGGTGAGAAAAGGGGGCCCCTTCTTGGATGAAACACGACACCTCAACAGTACGGCACAATCCAATCCCTTGATGGTGAGCTTGCGGTCCGAGACAGCATATTGACGAGGGTCCTTATATCGAGGCGGGCAGTTTTGCTGAAATCACCAACCACAAAGGTCCTTTGTTGTCCTTTGTAATCCGATCGGACCTCCCTTTGTCCTTTGAATCAGGTGAGTCGTGCCCCGATTCCTAAGTATGCTGATATTTGGTTGTAGTATTGTACTCGCAAGCACTTTCGGTGCCAGGTAACACCAGTAATCTGACATGCCTGGGAAATTGTCTACCTGTTTCAGGGTGTTATTCTGCAGAGACAAACAATCTTTGGAATTTGGCCATCCGGCACCACAGGAGGGGTCGCCGGCATGTACTATGTACTGTAAGTACAGCATTGGTTAAGTGGCACAGCGAGTAGCGCGCTCGCTTTGACATCTGTGCAGAGCTTGCTAGCGCAGGTTCGAATCCCGGTGGGGCCAAATTCAGCCTTTCATCCTTCCGAGGTCGATAAATGAGCACCACACACCGTGGGTAATAATAAGCAGCGTTCAGATACCTGAGGGTTCATAGCGCTATATAAATGCCAAATTATTATTATTATTGGTAGTATAGTATTCAATGATATTTGGCACAGACAAACTAGACATGCTTCCAAACTTCAGTGGCCAATCAATGGTAATTTTGAGATTTCCCAAATAGAGTATTTAGAATCCATATTGTTAAAGAAAAAAGCTAGACCTGCAGCATTTGATGTAATACAAAATTGGAAAAAGGAAGCTATGCAGCAACTTAAGAGTAAAGAGAAGCATGCATGTCGACACATGTCAAACTCAGAAAAGGCATTATTGTATGACCAACAAAAACAGTCAGAGTCTGTTAGAAACATGGATGGGGCTTTTCAACTGGGTATACAGAAAATATATCCATCCAAAGATTTTCATGCCTCAGATGAGCTAATTGATAAACCTTTAAATGAACGTAGGCCTGGTGCCACTGCACCACCTCCTTATGTACCTATTCCTGCTGTTTTACCTCTTCCTGCTGACGTTCCTCCTCCCGTAGCAATTTCTGTTCTTTCTGTTGCTCCTCCGCCGGCAGTTATTGCTCTGTTTCCTGTTGTTGTTCCTCCGCCTGTACCTCCACCTTTACCGACTGTTACGTTTCCAATAGATCCATCTTTGGTGCCAGCGATAGTGTCTCCACTGCATGTTGTACAGGATTTGTCTACTCTTTCTTTCCCAAGCAGTTCTGCTCCGCTCATAGTTGATAAAGGAGCGAGTGCTGAATCAAAAGTTGTAACTCGGAACACAGTTTCCAGAGAGAAGAGGAGAGATTTGAATGCATGGGCTAGACAAAGTATAGAGAAAGGTGAACAACCTACTGTCTTAGCTACACTCTCTAATCTAGGAAGTATTCCCGATCAGAATGTCTTTATTGAGGGCATGGGGATACATTTGGCTGTGATGTGGAATAGATTGATGAACACAGATGTCCCATAAAGGTTCAGATGTTTGAATGTTTTAGCTTATTCAAGGGATACTGCTGAGAAAGTACATGAGCATGTCAAGAGGGTTTTTGAGTTTAGAAGGGAGTTAGAACGGTTGCAGAATGATGAAGTAGATGGTGATAGTTTGGACACTTTTTACGTGCAGAAACGGTTCCTTCCTCCTTGTAAGTCAACGAGTGAAGAAACGCGAATTTGCACAAGGGATGCGCTTAGATGGATTTCAGATATGTTGATATCTCCTGTAGAAGTATATGACACATATAGTCAGTATACTCCAGAAATGCAGAGGAAAGAGATACAGGTAATGGTAGAATATCTGCAGGATGAATGTATAAGGAAAAAGATTTGTTGTCCCACAGAATTATTGAATATTTATAAGAGAGCTTTTGCGTCTGACACTACTTCCACCACTTTAGTGCTCGATTTGGCTGGCTCTGTTGCTTAGTAAATGTTCGGAGTTGCCTACTTCTCAGTTGCCTATGAGAGAGGTTCCTCCGACATTTGTTCCCAAAGTTGGGATTCCGGCTAATGTTGCAACGGGTGCAGCAGCCTATGATATTGCAGCCCACTACGTATCACAGTTTGTTCACGTCCCGTTCTCAAGACAGGAAGTGAATGCTATTAGACAGTCAATTCCAGATATTAGGAAAAATCCAACAGGGTTTTACAAAGAAATAGAACCTGTCTTGCATTTGTCAGTTTTTACTCTGGGTGATATAGACTTGCTGTTCCATGTGTTCCTACCTGCTGATTTATGGAAACAGATTAGGACTGTAGATGATCCAGCAGGGTTAGGTGACACATGGGTTAACTTGGTTAGGTTAGATGGAGAAAGGACAGCTGGTGAAAGACCACCACAGGTGATACTGACTTTGCCAGATAGAATAGTAGCAAAATTGAAGACTGTAATTCCTGAGAGAAGGATTGTTTGGGACAAACTCATGGCTTGTACCGAAGGAAAATCTGAACCATTCTTTAATCAGTTCGAACAAGTATTCCCAGATTTTAGCGGACAGGATTTAAGCACCGAGTCAGGAAAAAGATTGTTTGTGGATATGTTTGTGCGTGGATTGTTGCCTGATATCCAGTGACAAATTATGACTTCCGAGAGTGCTTGGCAAGCTAAATCACAGTCCGAAGTATTGCATATGGCTCAGTAATACGAGAATAGAGTCAATAATGAGAAAGAAAGGATTGAAAAGAAAAGGGGAGATCTGAAAACTAAGGTATTATTGCAACAGACGGTCAGAGGGCCTAGAGGTGGAAGTACGCAATTTCGAGGTCAGTTCGTTCCACAAGGTAATGTGCCGTTGGGTCCTGTACACGCGAACCAATGAGCTTATTGCAGACAAGAGGGTCATTGGCAAGCACAATGCCCGATCCTCCAGCAAAGGTCGAATAACACATATGGTGTCATGGGTAGACGATCCAGAGGCCGCCCTGGGGTACGGGGTCCTGGGAGGAGTCAGTTTGCTCAAAATTATCAGTCTTTTTCACAAGAAAATCAGCAACCTAGTGTAGATAGCAGAAATATCTTTGATAATCCTTCAACTGCCTATCTTTCTGAAGATCTTGTCTTTGATGATATATTGTTTCTTTAGGACAGCCCGAAGCAGGGTCTGGAACCAACGCCTATTCCCGTTAATCAGAAAGGGCCCTATGTTGAGATGATGGTGGGGAATAGGAAGCATCTATTTTTGATAGACGCAGGAGTACAGAAGTGTTCCATTGATCATACACGTGTTCCACACATTCCACTGTCAGGGCAGAATAATGTTTCTGTAGGGTTTTCGGGTACGCCAGTGGTTGGTCCGGTTTCTTTGCTGGTACCGATTTCACTGGGTCCATTTACCGAACACTGTCCGTTTCTTCTGACAACGAGCTGTGGAGAGAATTTGTTGGGGTTGAATCTGTTGAAGGAATTAAATGCAGTAATTCATTGTTCTTCAATTGGAGTGCGTTTGATGATTTCACCACAGCAATATTCTGCCTCACAGTTTTTGACTAGACCTTTGCCGCCAGAATTTAGTGAAGATCTGGTGTGTTTATGGGCGATTGACGGCAATGATGTTGGTATTTTGCAAATTGAGCCTGTTAAAATCATCTTGAAACCAGGAGTTAAGTTGCCACGGATTCCACAATATAAGATTTCAGATGAGCAAGCTTTGAAGTGTATAGTTTCTGATTTTGTACATCATGGACTAATTGAAGAAATTGCAGGAAGTTTGTGCAATAGCCCGATTTTACCGGTGTATAAGAAAGGGGATAATGCAATTCCTTTCCGTTTCATTATCGATTTACGCGCTATCAATAAGATCGTTGCTCCACAATTTCCAATTGTGCCTGATGTAACGACGATAGTAACAATGATTCCAGCTTCCGCTACTCATTTCAGTGTGGTGGATCTTAAGAATGCCTTCTTTAGCATTCCCATACATGTGGATAGTAGATGTTTGTTTGCGTTCACCCTAGGGGGACGCTCGTTTACATTCACCCGTACGCCACAAGGGTACACAGAGACTCCGAGCATTTAT
This sequence comes from Ambystoma mexicanum, assembly GCF_040938575.1. Lineage (NCBI taxonomy): Eukaryota > Metazoa > Chordata > Amphibia > Caudata > Ambystomatidae > Ambystoma > Ambystoma mexicanum. The sequence continues at coordinate 239,341,778 of NC_090940.1, read as the reverse complement.
AGTAGGGCTTTGAAAGAGCAGCTCGATATACTTGAGTTGCCTTCTACTTGTACATTGCTTCAATACGTCGATGACCTTCTCTTAGCTGCAGGTTCAGAAAGTGCTTGCAAGGAAGGCGCTGTGTTATTGCTTATTCATCTAGCAAAGCATGGGCATAAAGCTTTATTGAAAAAGTTTCAGAAACTGTCCACAGGAGGTCGCCTATTTAGGCTATCTCCTGTCAAAGGAGGGAAAAAGATTGACACCTGAAAGAATTAAGAGCATTTCTGGCATGTCTGTCCCAAATACACAGAATGAAGTCAGAGCCTTGATAGGAATGGCTTCTTACTGTAGACAGTGGATCCCTAATTTCTCATTAGTGATCAAACCAATGTTGGCATTGACAAAGAAGGGCATTTCTTTGCCACTACCGTGGAACTTGGAACACCAGAAAGCTTTTGATCTGCTCAAGACTGCACTGTGTTCAGCACCAGTTTTGGGCACACGAAATTATGATAAGGCCTTCGAATTGTATGTGCATGAACGTGATGGATGTGCTTTGGCTGTGTTAACGCAGGAACATTGGGGGGGAAGAATATACCGTACAGTTATTTTTCCTCCACACTTGATCCTGTTGCATGTGCTTTGCCGAGATGTTTGAGAGCTGTCGCTGCTGCGTCTGTAAAACAGAGCGAGGGTATGGCCCTAGGCCATACTTTAACCGTGTTGGTACCTCACTCTGTAGACGTTCTATTAAATAGAACGCAAACACAACACCTTACTTCCACATGATAACCAAGATATGAAATGATCTATTTGCGACGCATATCCAAATTGAAAGGTGTTGCGTTTTGAATCCGGCTGAATTTTTACCTCTTCCGCAAGATATTGCTTGCAGTGATGAAATGTCACATGACTGCCTTTATACCACTGAACAAGAAATTAATGGCAGGATTGATTTGAAAGATACACCTCTGAATGTTTTGTGATGGCTCCTGCATCAAACTTCCGGATGGTACATCCACTGCTGCTTATGCCATCACTATACTAAGCACGATCGTGGAAACCAAGAGAATTTTGCATAACTCTGCGCAGTCCGCAGAGATTATTGCACTGACTCCATCTTGTGAACTTTCCGAAGGGCTTAGAGTGAATATATTTACTATATATTTACTGACAGCAGTATGCCCTTGAGGTGGTTCACAACTTCGGTAGACTATGGGCAGAATGAGGTTTCTTGACCTCATATGGAACGAAAATCCAACATGGCACCTTGATAGTTCAGCTAATCTCAGCACTTGAGCTTCATACTCAACTAGCAATCATGAAGTGCAGGGCAGATCAGAAAGTAATAGATGATGTAGGGAAAGGAAACGCTTTTGCCGACAGGATAGCTAAACAGACTGCTACTGATTTATACTCAGAAATGTATGTTACAAAGGAATCCACAAACACTTGTACTGTAGATGAAGTGATTGACTCGCTAAAGAATATTCAAGCTAATGCCACTCTAGAAGAACTTAAACAATGGGCTGAGGGTTTGTCAAAGTTGGGTGAGGAAGGGTGTTGGGTAGACAGTTCAAAAGGAAGATGGATGTTACCCGATGCATATGTCACCGCCATGATCACAATGGCCCCATATTTGTGCTAGGAAAATCTGCAAAATGTTAGAATCTTTATCGGTGAATGTTAACATCTCAAGAACTGCTGAGCGTTTAGTCCAGAATTGTATGGTTTGCTTATAGCATAATGCAGGGAAGGGTACGACGACACCGAGGGGTAGTTTTGGTTCCACCTCTGTCACTTTTGAAGTAATGAATTTCGACTTGATCGAGATGGAGCGCTGTCTTGGTAGTCATTTGTGCCTTTACCAAGTGGGTTGAAACCTTCCCTGTGAAAGATGCTACAGCAATGACAACGGCAAAAACCATGCTTAAGGAATATTTTCCTAGGTTTGGTTTGCCGAGGGTCATCTGGTCGTATAATGGTCCACATTTTATCGCTGCTGTTATTCTGCAAGTATGCGCGGGATTACAAATCGATAAACGGTTCCATTCGGCTAGACACGCTCAAAGTGCTGGACTTGTAGAACGCCATAATGGTATCTTGAAGAATAAAATTGGCAAGTTCTGTGCAAGCAGTAGTTTGAAATGGCCAGACACTTTATCTATAGCACTACTGTCCATGCGGACAACCCCACAGGAAACAACTGCTGAACTCGTCCTTTGCCACTTTTTGCACTGAAACATAAGTAAGTGGCTGGGGACCGGAAAAGCTATCTTCAATTAAGATCATGTGATCAGGAGATCACCAGCAAATGAACTACAGTGTTTTTCACAGGAACTTTTCAGGAAAGAGCTTCGAGGAACAATGCCTGTCGCTATCTCTACTCGTACGGAGCAACCGATCTATTGTGTGGCTAACAAAGACATTGGACAGAAAAATACATGGTCCTTGAGAACGTATTGTTTCCTTGCAATTATGTTAACTGGTCTGACAGTAGTAATCTCTCTTGGGCTTTGGTATATCGAGGGGGTGTGTCCACTTGAAACACTTATACCTACTGAGAGTCTTCCCACTATGTCTACACCTTTCGTGCATCTGCACACTCTATCTCCTAGGGATTCCCAAAACAGACAGAGTTATCACAATAATACACTTCTGTTAATAATGAATGTGACTTATGCGATCTTGGATAGAACTAATTGCTGGATCTGGTCGCATTTGCCACAACACAGGGAAAAAGGGTTGGGCTGGTATATTCATCCTTTGCCTCTAACTACTGCATGCTATGCCTCTCTAAGGGTGTTATTATTTGGTCGTTGGAACTATACCATCTCAGGGAACTTTGACGGGACTAATTTAAATGAGTTTGAAAGGTGAGTCCTGACGCCTCTGGGATGCTCCCTTTTTGCAAATAGGAGCAAGCTTAACGTTGCTTCTATTAGGCCTTCCGATAGACTATCTAGACCTTTTCATTGTTAATCTCTTTCAAGATGGCTCCCATACACAAACGGGATGCTACGCCTCATTCCTATACTATCGATCATAACCCCAACCCTTTTTCCTTCTGCATACAAAGGAATGGTTCTCAGTCGATGGGTACTTTCGATGGTTGTACCAATATTGCGAACTTGACCAATGAGGATAGACCTTTGTATGTAGATGATCCTGTTTATTTCATTTGCGGCAATGAAGCTAATCTGTGGCTACCTACGGATTGGCAGGGTACTTGTTATTTGGGTATCTTGCTACAAGGGGTATATGTAGCTAGCACCTCTGAGGTCTCTAGGGCTCGTCCAAGGCGGGACGAGAACAGTGATACTCCTTTACAAGTCATGGGTGATGTAGCGAGATCCTTTGTGCCATTTTGGGGACAGATCATGAATTCCGAGGATATTAGGAGACTAGCAAGAGTATTGGAGAGAACCATCAACCGGACCACCGATATACTCTACAACATGACGCTAGAACAGAAAGCTATTACACTAGTGGCTCTACAGGACCGGATGGTGTTAGACGTCATCCTGGCTGAGCATGGTGGAGTATGTAAATTGGTGGGATCTGCTTGTTGCGTTTTCGTACCTGACTCCTCCCTGACCATATTCAAGGCAATACACAATCTGCACGTCCTAAGTACAGAAGTGCCTGTTCCCGAGGGAAACTGGGATCTTAGTACTTGGTTCTGGGACTTTTTACGGTCTTGGGGATGGAAACTTCTTTCAGTCTTAATGGTAATCCTTGGTGTTCTGTTGTTCTGTTGTTGTTGCATACAATGTCTTCCTGCCATATGTTCGATGTTAGGGGGATGTTGTGCGCAAACTGTAGGAACATTAGGACCGAAAATACACACACCTGAGAAGATGACTAACATTTTTGTGATGAAGGATATTACTGTCAAAGATCTAATGGCAATTGATATATCTGATGAATGTGATTCAGGATGTATGGACATTGAAACGTGGCGTTACGAGTAAAGCAAATATTTTTAATAAAGCGCTTGTCTTAGGCAAAATGAGGGCTTGTTAAACGGTAATTATATAGTGCCTCCTTAGACTTGATATTGGCCTAAGCCTAGTCGCGCTACACGGAAAACCGTGTTGCAAAGTACCGATTTGGGGTTAACTTCGCCACCATTTTAAGATTCATCCACCATTTTGATTTCTACTCGTGTGTTCTTAGTTCTAAAATGGTGGACTATGTTTTCAACTTGCAACCAAGCCTCCCGACCTTTGAGTTCTGTTAATGTTTAGGCTGTCCGAGAGATAACTGTTTAGAATGAGCAATGAGACCTTGTGCTTCATATGAACTGTTGTTTAAGTGTTGTATGCACTCACAAGACTCATCCTTGTATAAACATTGGGACAATGAAGAACAAACCTCAAGCGTATGCATTGGCCGAACTGTATTGTAAAGGAACTTAGTACAAGGCTTACCGCGGGATCCGAGAATATACATCACCATTGTGCCTTCATGGAAATGCAAACCTATGTAATCCTTTGCATAATATTGTATGTTCAATATGTGAACTAAGCACAAACTCTAGACCACAAATTATTAACGTGAAGAGAGGCTGGACAATATTACACAAATTGTATAAAAGCACAAATGTTTAGATGTCCAGCACTCTCTCACCTCTCCTTGTCGGCTGGTACACACTGCGAGGTGTTGGGAGCTAGATAGCTATCTGTTTTGCTTTGTAAACTGTACAGTAATAAAAGATCTGTGAATCTTTTTAGCCCGTGATTGGTGTATTTCCTTTGTGGTACTCAGCCTCGATATTTCTTTGTTCTTTCAGGTCTTGCGGGCCAGGGTACTAATAGCAATATGCCCCTCGCCGCAGGGGCATTACCGAGGCAGGTAATGCCCCGGGCCTTCGTTAAGGCCCTCGCTTCGCTTTGGCCTGTAACTATGGGCTCCCGGGCATTACCTGTCTCAGTAATGCCCCCGCAGTGAGGGGCACATTGATTAATTAGCGCCCTCTTGGGGCCATGCAGATTAGCTCCAATTGGTGACCATCCCTCTGCAGAGAACACTCCTAACAAAGAACATAATAAATGTACTCTCTCTTGGAGACAGTTGTGCAGTCTTGGTCTAAGGGAAGTGAGGGGGTATAGATTTTAACTGTAAATGCGGGAGCACAGACAAATTATCTAATGTTGTCTTATTTTGCCCACTATTCCATGATTTACGTGTCACATTTTTTATTAATTTACTTAGCGCCCAACATTTATGTTATTGCCGTCCTCATCGAACACAGGGGTTATTTCTGCTTTTTTACAAACAGTCTGGAGAAGATGTTTGATTATGTGGGGCACTTACTTTAATCATAACGTCTTAAAATCATGAAGTCCTTGTAGATGAATGTAACTACATTAGGATTTATGAAAGAGGTGGGGCTATTAACATTGAACTCTGCTTTTTAAACTGTGATTATGTTTTTGTTTTATTTGTGAGGTGAGGAGCAATTTTGAGTGGTGTCCAATTGCGCTGGGACCTGGATTTTAGAGATTTGTAGGGGCTGCTGCGTGGCAGGTGGTTTCTGGTAAACCCTAAGTGTTTCTATACCGCCAGAACTTTGCGCTATGCCCGATATTTGTCAATCAGTTACAGTTCAAGTGCCTGATAGTATTACTTAATCTATTCATAACACAGTTCAAAATATTTTAAATTGTGTTATCATTAGATTAATTAGCGCAAAGTGCTGGCGGTATGGGAATGTTTGTGTTTTATGCTCTGTTTTATATTGCATTAGATTTTGTGATTTTTATGTCCGTTTTATGGATCGTAATGATCCGAAATAAATGACTTGACTTGAAAAACAAAACTGGTTAAATCCTTGCCAAATATTTTGTATTCCTGTATGGTCAAGGTCCAAATGCAAGGATACATTTGGGGTACTATTAGGCAGCAAAAGCATTGTCCTCACTAATGGGATGTGTTGCATTGTTCTAGACCCAGTTTTCACTGTCGTACAGTACTGCTGAGGTTACTTGATCCCCATATATAACAGACTCTGGGAGCTAATTCCAAGCCTGTACAAACAAGCTGGGAAATGTTTAAAAAAAGTTAGAGTAATCGCTCCCTGCCTAATTAATATTAGTACCTGGCAAGGGTCAACCAGAATGTAAGAAAGATTCTGATTGGCCCTTGCCAGGTGCATATCTTGCCGGGAATCCCTCCGCCGGGATTCCATTCCTTTGTCACCGGCGGGGGGCGTGGCAGCCGCTCAGCCAATGAGGAGGCTCGAGCGGGGCCATCTCCGCTCCGAGCCTACACGCGGCTGGAGGCTGCCTTTGTTCCCCGCCGGAGATTTACTCCCCCTTCCCCTACACACAATCCCCTCCCCGGCCTCCCAACCCCACTTACCTTCCTATTTCTGCCTTTTCGGGAGCAAACACATTGGGAACACTTCTGTTCCCAGTGCGTCCGCTCCCTCTGGCCGCCATGGAAAGGGAAAATGGACTCCATTTTCCCTTTCCCAGCCACCATTTCTGTTGACATTTTTGTTTCTTTTCTGTTCCAAAACACTGCAGCATTTCGGAAAAGAAAAGAAGGCTATTAGTACCCCGGTCTTGGGGGCCGGGGTACTAATAGCAATATGCCCCTCGCTGCAAGGGCATTACTGAGGCAGGTAATGCCCCGGGGGCTTTGTTAAGGCCCTCGCTTCGCTTGGGCCTATAACTATGAGCCCCGGGGCATTACCTGACTCGGTAAACCCCCGCGGCTCGGGCCATATTGCTTAATTATTGTACTTCTATCGATCTGTGGGCCCATAATCCCTTGCAGCTGATCAAAATGATCTGTACAGTCTATTTGCTCTCCGATATGCATGATGCTCATCATCTTCATTTTGTATGGTGACAAATGATAATGTTAGTGGAATTAGTATTTAAGAAATAGAACCCGAGCGTTGGGGGCTTTACCAACTCAGGTAATGTACTGGGGCCCATAGGTAAGGACCCGAGCGACCTGACTTGGTAAACCCCTGCGGCTCGGGCCATATTGCTTAATTATTGTACTTCTATCGATCTGTGGGCCCATAATCCCTTGCAGCTGATCAAAATGATCCGCACAGTCTATTTGCTCTCCGATATGCATCATGCTTATCATCTTCATTTTGTATGGTGACAAATGATAATGTTAGTGGAATTACTATTTAAGCAATAGAACCCGAGCGTTGGGGGCTTTATCGACTCAGGTAATGCCCTGGGGCTCATAGGTAAGGACCCGAGCGAAGCGAGGGCCTTAACAAAGGCCCCAGGGCATTACCAGAGTCGGTAATGCCCCTGACGCGAGGGTTCTATTGCTATTAGTACCCGAGCCCGCAAAAATGGTGTGACTGGGGCACTAAAAGCTTTTTTTTGTCCGAAACGCTGCAGCGTTTCAGCGCTGCAGCGTTTCGGGAGAAAAAAAAAAGAAAATGGCCGCCACCATGGAAAGGGAAAACGGAGTCCGTTTTCCCTTTCCATGGCGGCCATCGGGAGTGGACGCGTTGGTAACACAAGTGTTCCCAGCGCGTCCGCTCCCGAAAAAAGGATCAACAGAAGGTAAGTGGGGTTGGGAGGGCGGGAGTGGGACGAAAAAAAAAAAAAACCTACCTGCGTCCCCGGTGGGGGACGAGGGACGCCTCCAGCCGTGTGGAGGCGCGGAGCGGGGATGGCCCCGCTCCGAGTCTCCACACGGCTGGAGGCTTCCCTCGTCCCCCGCCGGGGACGTAGGACCAAGAAGGTAAGTTGGGGGGGCGGGTGGGAGGGAGGGAAGGGATTACATTTTTTTTTAAAAAAAGCCTTACCCGAGTCCCGGCGGGGGGCGAAGGCAACCTCTCAGCCACAGGGAGGCTCGGAGCGGGGATGGGCCTGCTTCGAGCCTCCTCATTGGCTGAGGGGCTGCCACGCCCCCGCCAGGGACAAAGTCTGTGGAATCCCGACGGAGGGATTCCCGGCCGGGTAGGGACCTGGCGAGAGCCAATCAGAATGCTTGTTGCATTCTGCTTCTCGCTTGCCGGGTTACTAATAATGCATAATCCCTTATCTTCACAAATATCTAAAAAGATTGAAAAAGCTTTCCTTAATCCCACGGGAGTTCCTGAGATAATGGCTGAGTCATCCGAGAAGAGTAAAAGCAGTAGCATTGCCCCGTCAAGATTAGGGGCACAGAGCACATAGAACGCTTTAATGCTAAATAATGTACACGTAGAGAGAAAGAGACCAGAGAGAGCACACATCCTTGTCACAACCTTGGATTAACCTCAGGGGAGCCGTATTTTTACCCTTGATGCCACATTTTACAAATGCTAAATTGTTTTGATATAGAGTAACAATGGCTTTTAACATTTCCTGGGGTATCTTGAATCTTTTCAGAGTCAACCAAATGTTCAGTTGGCTGATACAATTGAAGGCTGATTTAAGGTCTACAAAAATAATATACAAAAATTCACAGTTCAGGACCACATACTTATCAATAAGCAAAGTCTAAAAGCTTTGTCAATGGTCCCCACACTCTTCCTGGAGCCTGCTTCGACATGGTTTATTATATTATTTTCTTTAAGTCATATATTTATATATTCAGAAAAAGCCTTACAGTAAACCTTGCATAACAAATCAATTAACAAAATGTGTCTGTCATTCACAGAATTGTTATGATCCCCCTTCTTAGATATAGGGCTAATTATGGCCTGACACTATGAGATTGGGATCATATTTTCTATATTAATACAATTAAAATTGTTGATAATATTGGAGCTCAAATCTCTAGTTCGTCTTTGAAAAAAGAAAGTATAAAAGGCCACCTGGTCCTGATGGTTTACTGCCTCTCTATGCGAGCAGCATATTTTGACCCTCTACCTCAGTAAACACCAAAGTACCAGAGCTATTGCACATACATGATATATCGGATGTATATGGTTTGGCCGTGGCACAATTGTTCACGTCCAAATTGACTGTGGTCAATTCAGCCCCAAAGCCAATTTGCCTCGGTCAAATCTGGCCAAACTGAAACTCCCCAGCCCCCACCTTACACTCCACCACCTACCCCGTACTTACCTTTTTAGTGTCCACTCAGCTTTTGACCCTGCGGCGTGGGATCGGTCCTTCCTATGCGGGACGGATCTGATGCTGCAGGGTCGGCTTTTATTTATGTATTTATTTATTTTCTTCCCGTCCCCCGCTTTCAAACCTCTGGAAGCGGGGGATACCCCTGCTACCCCCAAAGGCCATCACTACCAAACATGGGAAGCAGGGGACACCCCTGCCACCCCTGCTCCCCATGTTTGGTAGTGATTACCCAAATTGATTGTTTCCAAACGATCGAATGGTACTGGCCGAATTTGGCCAGATTTACCATACGGTCAATAGGAAACAACCAATTTGGGTTCTACCAAGATTTCCACTTCATGTTCCTCAGTGCTGGCACAATAGGAAACACCCTTAAAATATTTATACCAGGCAGTCCCAGTTATAGATGGTCCCTTACGACTGCTCGAATCCGTTGTATCCTTAGTTACCATTTTCCAGAAAACACTTTTCTTGGTAAAAGCATGTATAAGTGATTTCCAAAGTAAATTTGTTGCTTCTTTTTCTTTTGCTAAATGATAGATTTGCAATATTTTCTAAAGTGGCTTATCAATATCCTATCATTAGTTTTATGTGCAATCCTGAGCTTGTCGCTTGCCTTTTTACAGTCCATCTCATACCCTGGGAATTAAGTGCATTGCCTATTCCTACTATTACATGATGTCACATTTTTTAAAATAAAAAATGAACTAATAAGGTGCTCCAAATTTTCCTACATCCTTAGACCTTCCTCTCCTGCAAACCACTGTACATTTACAAAATAAGTGAGTGAGAGAATTATTGCAGTATAAATATTTAACAAAAGTACTAATAGGTATATATTTGCCCATTTCTGGCCAAATCTTCCAGCGCAATCCAAATTCTGCCCAATATTGGCTTCTGAGTTGTTTACATCCAGTACACGTGTGTCCATTGAAAGCATCACCGGGTCGTGGTCCTTTCCATATGTTCTTGGAACCTTGGATTTTTAACCAGGATCCGGTGCTTCAAATGAATCATAACATCAATATAAAACACCCACTGAGGTCTAGTTCTAAAGAATGGACGGACCGGTTAGTCACCTGGGAGCCGACCGTTGCATGCTTGAAGTGCATATCTCATATAAACAGCACCTAGGTTTTTAGCAGAGGGATATCGTCGTTGTGGATGTGACATATTAGAGTCTGGGAGTGATATCATTGGCAGTTTGCCCGGTCAGAGAATGGGGTAAACATTGCCAAGAGCCATCAGAAAGGCTTTACCCTTCTTTTCTGTAACAGAGTTTGAGTTACTTAACATATGCTGTAAACTCCCAGACTGTACATCACACCTTTTCAGTTACCACTAGAGTGTGGTTGCAATTGCTGCAGTTCTCACACCTAAACAGACATGAAGCCAATGTCTGAATGGGCATTCGCCCATCTTCCCAGTTATTCAATAATGGATGCCCCTCTATAGAGGAGTTTGCTGATGCAATAGGAAATACAATGGTTCTTCCCTGTGTGGTGGGCTAAGGGGACCTCCTGCTTGCATCCCTAATCTGTATCGGATAGGGGCCTGCAACCTCTGGATCTCCAGATATTTAGAACTATATCTCCCATCGGCACTAGCTAGCATATTCAATGTTGAGGGATCATGGGAGTCTTAGTTCAAAATATCTGGAGAGCCACAGGTTACAGGCCCCTGGTATGTGAGTATTCATTGGCGGCCTCTCTGTGAATTGTGTGGGTTCTATGTGATTTGTAGGATTCAGGCAATTGGGAGTTTGAAAATCCCATAGCCATTGTATCAATGGACGATTCACTGCCAATTCTGCATTTAGTCTGCGTTTGCCCACCCGTCTTCCCATTAATCCACGCCTCTGCATCCATTCTGTTTTTATTGGCAAATTTGAATTGGGGTTCAAAATGCAATCTCATAATTAAGGGAGAGTTTGCTCTATCTCTGTTATTTTGCTGCTGATCACAGAAACCTGAGGGTGGTGGTAGGGGAGAAAGGGAGTGTGGTGCCTTGTGATGAGCTTGTGTAGGGATTATTACCCTGGTGAATGGCAGTAGTAAAATGTATGCTACACCGTAGTGGCATCTTGGTGCCAGTGGCAGGCTTACTATGTGGACTTGGGCGTGACCCCTGCTAAAAGAAAGACCCTCATACAATAACAATGCAAGACAGTTCAAATGAAATAACAAACAACGGCAAGGAGTACGAATTTTACAGACAACAATAAACGATGGCTAGACATGAATTACATACATCTCAATTCAGTGTGAAATGACCCATCTGTATGAACAGTTCCTGCACCTGGCTATCGCCCAAGGGTGCTCTTTTGGTCTCTGAGTTAGGATCTGTTGGTTTATACGGGTGTTTAAGTGCAGTAAGGGTGTGAGCGACATGTGTGTGATATGGTCACGTGACTCTGAGAGAGAGAGAGAGTGTGTGTGTGTTTGTGTGTGTGTGTCTCTCTCTCTCTCTCTCTCTCTCTCTCTCTACGGGCAGATCTTTCTGCAGGGAAGGCAGATGTATTATAATCACAAGGATTCAGGCAGATTTTCCCTCTGTAACTATGGAATTTATGACACTGCAGAAATATCACAAATATATGCAGATTTCGATGACGTTTTCTGTAGATTTGGGCTGTGTATACCAATTACCCTCCCCCTAGCGGTAAATGGGAGTGCCGCAATCAGTGCCTTTCCTATTGCTGGCAGAAAGACCCAGAATGCATATTACTTTTAAACTCTTCTAAACTATCATGCCAATCTATAAGCAACACCATGGCTCTACCATGGTTCATTCTGTACAGATCAAGTAATGGGGGTCTTTCTTGACCCAAGCCATTCATTTGTCTCGTGTGATTTTATGAAAATGAAAAATAAAGATATGTACAAAAAGAATCCTGGTCACCTATTACTCTATTTCTTTTTACTTCTATTTGTACTTGATATTTGTGTTATGCACCCCACAAAAGCAATTGTTCCTAGTTGCTTGCAAACTTAAAAAAATACACATGCGAGTAGATGGAGAGTCCAAAAAAAAGTACAATAAAAAAAAGTACAATCGCATTACCTGAAGGGCAAACCTTGTAATGTTCTATGAAACGTCAGCATGTATGACATAAACTGAGGTTAGATTTTGGTGCATTACACAAACAAGGGCTAATAAAGAGGGCCTAATGTGATTATCAGAGGGTCAGATTAGGCATATAAAGAGTGATGTTATTCAGAAGATATGCAATGTAATGTGAGTGATCTTGTTTAGCAACCTTTTGCCAAAATTGGGGGGCTCGCTTTCTGTAAATCCTGGCGATATCCTGGCTCCACTTTACAATCATATTAAAAAGTCAGATAGAAGATCTTGAAAGTAGTTTAGTTCTTCATCTGCAACAAGTGTGAGGAACCTCATATATATGAGGCATAGGGGCTCATTGTGAGTTGTCCGGTAATACGGTGGTGATTCCGCCTCAGCTGCATTACTGTTCCCGCTGTGATGTCGGGTGGAATTACTGCCGTATTACAACTTGGCGGGGGCGCGCACATGACCATTGAAAGTAACAGAAATTCCATCTGGTGGTATTACCACCAAAACTGGGTCCAGAAAAGTAATCCCTTCCATATTCAGAGGAATTACCGTTACCACTGTACAATCAGCACTATTTCTGTCTAAGGTAATTCCGCGGAGGAAATAGTGTCATCGCCGGAACAGGAAGCACGGCAGCGGCCATCTTAAAAACACAATCCACTCTCAATCTCCCATTTCCCGTTGCCATCCAAACACACAGGAGTGGGAAAAGATGTGAGGGGAGGAGGCAAAGTGGAAGGTGCCTGATCACAGGCTCATAAAATAGAAATTCAGTGAGGCAAAGCTGCAGGTCCTCATTGACAAGTTGGTGGCCAATGCAGAGGATATGTATAGCTCCAGGCACCACAAAACCTTGGTGCAGCATAAGGCTCACGTCTTGGCTTGACATCTGCGAGAAGGTGACATCCATGGTCAGAATCACATAGGATGGAGAGGAATGCAGGAAGAATGACCTCAAGGGCAGGGTCTGCCTCCTCCTGGCCAGGTATCAGCAAGAGTCATTGGCCACCAGAAATGGCACCGTAGCCCCCCTAGTACTGACTCAGTGGGAGGAGAAGGCGTGCTCCATCTTCCACCTGGATTGGATTGAGGGAATCACAAGTGCAGAGTCTGGGGACAGCAGCCAATTTGTATCCAGTGAGTTTGAATGCCCTCTTCCTTCCCCAGACAATGCAGAGGCTTAATGACCATCCCAAGCATGTGCCCCTCAGCACAGAGGGGCCCAATGGAGAGTTGAAGATGCCACAACATGCAAGTGGATAGTACAACCTCAGAAGACACTACCTCCACCTTGCAGTGGACATATACATAGTCCTGCAACTGACCATACCCCACAGACCACATGTGTAGGATGTTTCTCCACCATGTAGCATGTGTGACTAGCAAACCCACGTACATGTATGCATGATGAGTAACAGCATGTCATTGTTCGCCCAACAGGTTCACAGGCGACTTAGGAGGAGGATGAAGAGGCAGGCACATCCAATTCCATGGCCGGCCATCCAGGGCAATGCCAACAGCTGCCCATCGATGGGAAGGGGAAAAGAAAGGGCAGGATCACAATATCTGGGCACAGCAGCAACACACGTGCCAGCACTGGCACCTCATCTGATAAGACTGCTGCAGGTACTGTACTCCCCGGAACCTGCAACCACCTCCCAACAGCCAGCCATTGAGGATGTGAGAGGGGAGCCAGATGCTGGCAGGCAGGCACACAGAGGACACTGTGCACACACTGACCCACCTGGCACCCCTACATTACCTGAGTGGGACACCCAGAAACTTGGCCAGCGGGTGACAGCGATGGCCTTTCATGTGGCTCACCCTGTTTCAGCCCCAGCCCTACCCGCAGCCCATCATCCATCCATCACAGGAAACCATATGAAGGAGGCTTGATGATATGGAGCAGAGCCAGGTGCTCTTAGAGATATTTGTGGAAATACAGGTCCAACATTGACAGGCCATCCATGACTGTGTACAGGGAGCCTCACAGAGGATAGTGAGGGCCATGGAGTGCGTTGGGGATGGTGTTGTGCAGAGGGAAGAGGTGGGGGAGGATGTTTTCACATTTCAACATTAAATATTAGTTCACTTGAAGCAATGCTAGGACATTCCTTTTTTGTGTACATTAGTTTGATTCTTTAATTTTATTTTTTATATTATATTATAATTGTTATTTTATAAGTATGGGATCGGGATTCGAACCTGTTTTGCGCTGCATTGCCTTGCTTTCATGACAAACGAGTTGCCCCTGAGCTAACGTTCCTCACCTGGAATATTGACAATATTTACAGTGGTGCATAGCATGTGGAATTAAAAGTGCTAAAAATGTCCATGAGTTCTTGCAGTACCATACATCCATCCCTGCCCTCTTTACACCCACTGCATGGCACTGCATCGCCCACAGGCAGTGTGTCCTCCTCTTCAAGGTGTGGCATGTTCACATCAGGGGAGGTAGAGGGACATTCCGACTGAGGCAAATGTTGTGCAGCATGGCACAGGCAAGCACAATTTGTCCAACCTTTTCAGGCCTGTAATCCAGTCCAGTGTGGGCACCTGAAACGGCCGTCAACAGGCCAACAGTCTGCTCAATAGAGAGCCTGGTCCATTCATGTGCCTCATTGTAGGTCACCTGCTGCGGCACCTGTGGATCCCGCACAGGTGTCATGAGCCATGTTAGCTGGGGGATCCAGACTTACCTGCAAGGGCCAAAGGTGTCAGTCACAGAGCATTAGGGATGTGTTGCCTTACCTTTTACAATGGCATGTTGATGGAAATTCTGTGCATGCATTCTATGGGTATTTTCTTAACTTGCCTGACAATCACAGTACAAGCATATGGAATCATTCAGTATTTGCATTGTCATGTATCACCTTGTACCCAACTCACAGCCAGCAGTTGTCACTTTCAGTGTCTGTGATTTTTATGGCAGGATGCCATGGGGCCTGTTGTGGGCCTGTGCATTGCTCTCATGCATGTGTCCTGATGGTTGGTGAGTTGTACCTCAACAGGTTGCTGTTGTCTGCATCTGTTCAAAGATGGCATCATATACCTGTTTGCATGGTATTACTACTGTCAGTTTTACATTTTTCTTGGTGCAGAGTTGTACTTTGTGATGCAATGAATAGGGATGTATGATGTGCCATTGTGGTTCCTATAGTCATGTGTGTGTTGGTAGCCTGTTGGGGTCATGTGCATTGGCAAATTCCTAACTGCATTGTCCATCATGTCCAGGTCCTGTGGGTTGTAAGCTGCCATTTGTCTGTGAGAGGTGTAGAGAATCTGATGGGATTCCCCCCAAGAACCTGGCCTGCGACCCTTCTCCTGTGGCCAGGGGAAGGCAGGTGTTCTCTAATCCCAACCCTGGGGGTGGTGTACTGCGGGGGGATAACATAGGGTGGCGGGGTGAATCAGACCGGGAGGACTTTGAGGAACCCCTTTTGCCATTCTGGAGAAGTAGAATTGAAGTTTTCTAAAAATTAACTACAATTCCCAGAATCCCTCAATGATTGGGAGGAAGAAGAGTGCTGAAGAGGCCGACAGGAGTCGACGTCAAGCAGACACGCCCAATGGTTCCAAGCAAGGTCAGGCAATTAGACTTAAGGGCCTTTACCTGAAACCAATTACCCCATCTGAGGGTCATAACAGGCTGCAGCAGGGAAGAGTGGTAGAAAGAAGCTGGATCTGGAGCTGGAAAGGCAGCAGAAGAAGAATCAGAAGAAGCAGAGCATGCAGCCACCAGTTCATTAGGAAGTGTGACCACGACAGGGACACCAGGGTAGAGAGGAGGTAGATTTCACCTGTAGACTCTGAGTTGATCCTGTGCTCACAGACCCTGTATTGCTGTGGCAGCATTGGAAGGGACTGGAAGCAACAGGCGGTCTTTCTAGGTGTGCCTCATTGCTGTGAATGCAGAGCTGAAGTTGCATCTTTTCCCAAGGCCCATCTGCAGGACCAAGCCAAGGGAAAATGGAGAGTAGGAGTCTCTCCCTTCATGAGGCTGGATCAGAGACACCTGTGCAGCAGAGGGCTGTGGATCCCAAGAGTGCCCACAAAAAAAGCAGGAGACGAAACAAAGTTGGGAAGCAGCAGCAGCCCACAATCATTGTAACTATAAGCCTGAAAGAGAAGCGCTGCACTATCGAACAGCAGAATTATCTTGCTGGTAACTGTAACTAGCTTCAAATATACTTGCGTTGCCATCTAAGCGAGAAAATGTTAACTTCAGAAGTGGAAAGTCTTATTGTTAAGGGGAAAGAAACACGCGTTTATATAAAACACTCACGTGTAGTGAAAGCTTTCCCTAACATCAATATAACTTTGTTGCCGAGCAGTCGCTTGTCTCCATTTAACAGGGAGAATGTTGCCAGTAGCCTAATTAAAATAAAACAGACTTCCCCAAAGTTTTGCAAGCAACGTTTTAAAAGCATGTGCATGATACAATGTTTCCTAATACCTTGGAGACTGAGTGCTGACCGAAAGGTGGGAATGCGTCTCTCTTTGAAGTGGCAGTTCAAGAGTGAAACAAAGTCGTGTGTGCCTAATTCTGTTTCTAGTGGAAAGTATATATCTTGAAACACTTTAAAGGCTGAAGCAGATGTCGTAGAAGAGTTTAAAGTTGAAGCCAGAACAAATATTACCCAAGCCTCTAAAGTGAAAGGGTTAACACTATAAAAGTTAATTCTTCTCTCTCAAGAAATATACACCATTGTTCTGACGTTTTTAAAGGTATTGTTACCTGAGTTTCCTCTAAATTGAATGAGTCGAGAACATCCAAAGCTGGAAGAGTGGCACAATAGCTTTGGGGTAACCATGAAAGGGAGGATGTATACAACACTGGGGAAGGGAGCTGGGTACTTGTTAACAGAAGTTGTTGTTTTCAAATCTGCATGGCGAAGACTATATGAAGGAAGAAGAAGTGGTCGAAAAGCTAACTGCAGATATTGTGTTAGCTGCAAGACAGGCAAAGAGGCTGCCCTTTCTTATGGTATAGAAAGAAGACTGCCTTGCCTGCCTGTAGAGGTTGAAGTATTGTTCAGTTGCCTATCTTTGAAGTTGCAGTTGTAGCAGCAAAATTACCTGATTTCAGACGTTGCAGTAGCAGCAGCAGAACTGTGGCCTAATCTCCGAAGAGGTAGTAGCAGTAGTAATGCTGTGATCATCCATATTCTTGTCAGAAGTATAAAAGCTGAAAGAAGTAGAAGCTGAAACTAGCTGTGGTGAAAGGGAGTCTGATCTCACAGTGCTGTAATAAAAAGTTGCTGAGAACAGAGCAAACCTTAAAGCATCCTGACAAACTGTGTAAATAAGACACCGCCAAAGTTGAAAGTAGAGAAGGTGTTGACAAAGTGGAAGTGGTACATTTTTCTTCAACTTTATCTATCTTTGTAAAATAAGTTGTCCAGGAAACCCCAGTGGTGCTATTATTTTATTTGTGGAACTGTAAAAGGAGAATATTTTCAACAAGCAAAGAAGAGACCTTTGCCATTGGATTTTATGTGTGTGAATTTTTGTTTCTTTGGAACTTATCAAGACTTTGGTTAAGACTTTTTGTACCTTGGAAGAAATTGACTTTGGGGTATTCCTGGGAAAGCAGGATCTATCCAAGATCACTAGAAGTCATCCAAGACACTGAGTGTTTGGTAACCTTTTATTAACCCCTTAAGTGCCATGGGTATTTCTCCCCAGTGCCAGGGCCTTTTTTGGTGATTTCGGTATGTGGCCATTCAATGGCTTGTAACTGTTTTGTTACATGAGGTATCTCGGCCAAATTTGGCTCCTTATTTTCCCACATGTAGGCGGTCGTAACGCCATCCAGGAATCCTAAGTTGCTGTAGGGGGGTGAGAGAAAATAAGCAAAAAGTATGAACATTTTGGGTTTTTTCAAAAAATGCCAATAAAATGATGTACAAAGAAGCCTGTGGTTTTTTCCTTGTAAGAGCTAGGAAAGAATGGTTTGCTATGCTGAATTCCCCAATTTCCTGGCTTTCAAGAACATGTTAAGGGGAAGCAAAATAAAATTATTTTGATGTGGTTATCAACTGTTTTGTGAGAGGTAGGCGATTTTGGCCATTTTTGCCAATTGGACATGCATGGACGGAATGGAAGAAAAGAGTAGGAAAGCCGAATTGGAGTACAGAAAGGCAAGTATTTCTGAAATGTAGACAAAATTCCAAGTTTCGGAAGGGGTGATTTGCGTAGGTCAGGCAAGATCTAGGTAGGGGAAACTGCCATAGATTGGGGGAAAAGCGGGAAAATGACTGAAAAAAAGGCATGTGTTGGACATGGTTGGCTTGGTACGGCAATGGCTTCTATGAATTTTGAGAAAAGCAATGCTCCGCTACATTCCCTCAACTCTTGCAGTTAGGAGAGCACACATTTTTTGTAGTGTTTTATAAAACAAGCAATACCACAAGCCAAACACTGAGCCATGGTACACAGGAGTTTTACGCTCACGGCCTTAACAGACGCACTTAGCATGTGTAAATAAGGAAAACCAATGTGGTGAGGAACGGCAAGCATACATTTTTTGAAAGAGCACAGGCAGACCTTTTCAAGGACAGGTGACTTGTGCAGGTTACAAAAGTTTATGGTGCCTAAAGCAGCCACTAAATGTAGGTCACATTTGGGAAATTAAAGGGTTGCTTGACAAAGGCCACCAGCAAATGGGTCTGAATGTTATGAAAACAACAGAAACACAACACATGGCCTACGGTCCCGCGTTCCCACAGGTGTCCAGATGAAAACGGTACCTCACATGTGTGGGTGCACCTACCTGGCCGCCAAGGGGAAAGCCTAAAACACAAGTAATCCCAAATCTGTTTTCAGATCGGGATTTGAGACGCTCTGCCGACCGGCACAACATACAGATATGGGCCTCGGGTGTCCAAGCCACCGGGGTAAACAGGGAACCCCATGCATTTCCGAAAAGAGGACACCCATGGGAATAAGCAGAGGTATGATAAGCCCAAATCGCCCAAGAATTTATTACCCAGACACACCCACAAAGTCCAAAATGTGGGGGAAAAAATGCATTTTCCGCACATTTCGCTCAGCTCCCCCATGGAAACACACCCCCAACAACACATGTCCTACCGTCCCGCGTTCCCACAGGTGTCCGATGAAAACGGTACCTCACATGTGTGGGTGCACCTACCAGGCCGCCAAGGGGAAAGCCTAAAACACAAGTAACCCCAAGTCTGTTTTCAGACCGGAATTTGAGACGCTCTGCAGACCGGCACAACATACAGATATGGGCCTCGGGTGTCCAAGTCACCGGGGAAAACAGGGAACCCCATGCATTTCCGAAAAGAGGACACCCGTGGGAATCCGCAGAGGTATGATATGCCAAATTCTCCCCAGAATTCATTACCCAGACACCCCCGCAAAGTCAGAAATGTGGGGAAAAAACGCATTTTCCGCACATTTCGCTCAGCTCACCCATCGAAACACACCCCCAACAACACATGGCCTACCGTCCCGCGTTCCCACAGGTGTCCTGATGAAAACAGTACCTCACATGTGTGGGTGCACCTACCTGGCCGCCAAGGGGAAAGCCTAAAACACAAGAAACCCCAAGTCTGTTTTCAGACCGGAATTTGAAACGCTCTGCCGACCGGCACAATATACAGATATGGGCCTCGGGTGTCCAAGCCACCGGGGAAAACAGGGAACCCCATGCATTTCCGAAAAGAGGACACCCGTGGGAATCCGCAGAGGTATGATATGCCCAAATCGCCCCAGAATTTATTACCCAGACACCCACGCAAAGTCCGAAATGTGGGATAAAAAACCGCATTTTCCACACATTTTGCTCGGCTCACCCATCGAAACACGCCCCCAACAACACATGGCCTACCGTCCCGCATTTCCACAGGTGTCCTGACGAAAACAGTACCTCACATGTGTGGGTGCACCTGCCTGGCCGCCAAGGGGAAAGCCTAAAACACAAGTAACCCCAAGTCTGTTTTCAGACCGGAATTTGAGACGCTCTGCCGACCGGCACAACATACAGATATGGGTCTCGGGTGTCCAAGCCACCAAGGAAAACAGGGAACCCCATACATTTCCAAAAAGAGGACACCCGTGAGAATCAGCAGAGGTATGATATGCCTAAATTGCCCCAGAATGTATTACCCAAGCACCCCTGCAAAGTCGGAAATGTGGGAAAAAAACGCATTTTACCCACATTTCACTCGGCTCATCCATCGAAACACACCCCCAACTACACATGGCATACCGTCCGCGTTCCCACATGTGTCCCGATGAAAACAGTACCTCACATATGTGGGTGCACCTACCTGACCGCCAAGGGGAAAGCCTAAAACACAAGTAACCCCAAGTCTGTTTTCAGACCGGAATTTGAGACGCTCTGCAGACCGGCACAACATACAGATATGGGCCTCGGGTGTCCAAGTCACCGGGGAAAACAGGGAACCCCATGCATTTCCCACAAGAGGACACCCGTGGGAATCCGCAGAGGTATGATATGCCCAAATCGCCCCAGAATGTATTACCCAGACACCCCGGCAAAGTCCAAAATGTGGGGAAAAAATGCATTTTCCGCAGATTTCGCTCGGCTCACCCATCGAAACACGCCCCCAACAACACATGGCCTACCGTCCCGCGTTTCCACAGGTGTCCCGATGAAAACGGTACCTCACATGTGTGGGTGCACCTACCTGGTCAAAATTGGGGGATATAGGGGTGCACAGACAGGTTAAATCCAATTTAGAAAATAGAGATATTGATAAGAAATGTATCAACAAGTAATAGTGTAGAAATGTTTCACATAGTCTTATGGTGCAATCGGGCTAATGTCACAAGGCCACTTGGGACAGAAAAACAGCACAAATCCAAAGCAGTGTATTACTACACGGCAAGCCCAGCTGCACTCAGTAGGGACATACAATCCCTCTATTTTCAATTAAGTTCACTTAACTATTGGGTTCCTAAACGGCATGAATTCTGTGGTGTGTAGACACCACTTAATAATTTATAGTTTCCAAAAGCAAATGTAATTACTACAATACACAGTGTTAGGTGAACGAAAATTTGTAAAGTGGTAAAGAAAACGTAACAATCAGAACCCAAACATGGCAATTAGCTTGTGGACTTTAATCTTCAAGATCCAACAAGTCATACCTAAATAAGAATAATGCTAGTACAGTTCGTATTCTCTAAGGTACAGAAAACAAGCATTCATAGATATACAATGCAACATAACTTGAAGTAAACAAAGGTGTTGATAAACAGCATCTCTTATAGAGCGACCCTGATGTAAATCTGTATGACAGTTACAGTACACAATGCTCTAAATGCATAGGTTCAATTATTTCACAAGTACAAATGAAATCTCATATTGAGATGTTGCAAATAAGGCCGACGCGTTTCGGTTCAAAGAACCATCTTCAGGGGATAGATTTCATTTTTCAAATTCCATTTTCATAATCACAAGGTAGTAACACAGTCTCTGTAAGGTAGTAAAGAGAAAAGAGAAAGGATTTCTTAGTTTCTTAGGTAAACCTCTATAGGTGTACAGTCTAAAAAAAGTGCAGGGAAGGTCAAAATCACTAACCTTGCTGAATAAAGAGCCGGGCACAGAAAGAGAATCCAAACACACAGAACGAGTGGTTGAGAGCCACAGGCTGCTAAGGTATCTAAAGAGTAAAATCAGAAGGACCAATCGTAAAGTAAAGCTCCACAAAATGCCGGTCCAAATAAGAAGTAAACACAGTAGAATACATAAGCATGAAAATAACCTCAAAGAAAGGGAATTTATAAAGCCAGTACCAGAGGTAAGCTCAAAGATGCTAACCCCATTGAATCGTGGAGAAAGGAACCAAAGGTCTGTGATAAAGCTTAACATCCACCAGGATAGCTTGCATTACAGGCGATTTAAAAGCCAAATGCAAAAAATGCCTAAAAGAAAAGAAAGCGGGCGAGCAGATGTGACAGAGCATCACCAACGAGTGGGTAAATCCAGGCGGTCCTGCATCCAAGAGCAGGAAGCATGAACCGGGAGGTTTAGAATATAGAGTCTCAAATGGCGGATAAATGCATACCCGAAGGCGCAGGAGTAAGACGGTCCTCTCGCTACAGCCGTACGTGGAGACTAAGCGTAGTCAGACAACAAAAGCATTGTCAGGGTGATCTCGCGCATGCGCAAGAGTGCATGAAAACGGCGTCCATATTGAAATGGGACGTCGAAAGTCGGCGTTACCATAGGGATGTCGAGTAACAAACTCATAGCGGCCGAGAAGTAACGGTGAGACGTGAATCGGGCAGCAACAAAAAGAACCCAGTGAGGTAAATACTACACCTGGAAGGTGAAACTGTAAAGCAGTAAAAGTAGTATCGAAATCAATATAGCGCGCGCGTGGGGGCAACACCAGTAGCTCAGAGGAACTACGGGGTGCCCCCATGGCGCGGAGGTGTCCGAACTGGGGAAGACACTCAAGGGCCACCGAACCATTCGTGGAAAGGCAGCCAATAGGTCAGGTCAAAAGCGGAGGCGAAAGGACAAATCGGAAAGCAGATAATTCCATCACAACCTTGGCAACAGAAATGGGACTAATTGGGGTATAGGCTGAGAGAACAGCGAGGTACATGATCAAAGAATGGGGAAAACCAAAGTCAAGGGCCGAGGGGACACAGAAGAACAGAGGCCAATGCATAAGAATTGACCGTTAAAGTGAGGCCACAGGTATGAAGAAACAGATCAATCATCGGGCAATGACATGCGCTCGCCATAGCACAAGAGGTTGCAGTTATATTCAACTCTGGTCACTGAAGGAATTACATAGTGCGCCATGCTGGAAGGCCATATGTAGATGGTACAGGCTATACCTCTAACTACAGACATTGGTCAACGAGTGTAGCACTATTACAGTGACATAGTCATACAGTAAAATACTTTTAAAAGCAACACATACAGTTTGACAATTATCGAATATCCAGTTTACACAAAGCACATAAGGTCAAATTCAGTATTCATGCCTCGTGGGAATAGAGAGTCCAGTAGTTCGATCCATAAAATTTCACGTTGTAATAGTTTGCGCTGTATATCACCTCCCCTACTTCCTGCTGTGATTTGCTCAAGTATAACGCATTTTAATTGAGCAATTGTGTGTCGTGCTTCAGAGAAGTGTAGTGATACTGGTGATTTGAGGCTCTTGGTGCGGATATTGGATTTGTGTTCTGACCATCTAATTTTGACTTTTCTTGTGGTCATGCCTACGTAGTATAAACCACATGGGCATTTTAATGCATAAATGACATTTTGAGCATCACATGTGCATGATTGTTTGAGAAAGATGGGTTTACCAGAGTGAGGGTGTGATATGCTGTTGCCTTTAATGATGTTGCCACAATGTTGACAATTGTGACATGGGATGGTACCTTTACAGTTTTTCTGCGAACTAGAGGATGGAACTTCTGCTTTTACCAGGCTTTTTCGTAATCACCTACTATTCCTGTAGGCAAAGATTGGAGGTTCATCAAACAATTGCTGCAATTGGGGATCCATTCTGAACATGTTCCAGTTCTTTTTTATCACTCTTTTGATCTTCATGCTCTGCATGGAATAAGTAGTCACGTAAACGAGTGCTTCACTTGATTTAGGGGGTTTTGGGACCAGTAGTGACTCTCTCACAGTACTCTTGACTTTATCTGCGACTTCTGTGATTTTCAATTGGTCATATCCTCTTGATGTAAATTTCGTTTCAAGTAGTTGTGATTGTCGTTCATACTCGGTGGTCTCCGAGATTATTCTTCTGTAGCGCAAGAATTGGCTAAATGGGACACTGTCAACAGTTCTCTTTGGATGAAAGCTTGTAGCAAGCAAGAGGCTATTCCTATCAGTCTTCTTAGTGTAAATTCTTGTTTTCAGAGTGTTGTTCTTCGCATATATCTCAACATCTAGGAAGTGGATGGTAGTGTCACTTATCTCCGTGGTAAATTTGATACGAGGATGTATCGAGTTCATCATCCCGAAGAAATTTTGTAATTCTTCCACAGGGGCGGACCAAATTCCGAAAATATCGTCAATGTATCTCAAATACAGTGGCAGGTGCCTCATCCATCTGGGTGAACTGAGAATATTTTTGTGTTCTAGATGGTACATGTAGGTGTTAGTATAACATGGTGCCATTGCTGCACCCATGCTAGTTCCAGATATCTGAATGAAAAAGCGATCTTGAAATTTGAAAAAATGGTTTGTAAGCACTAATTTCAATAGGGTTAATACAAATAGTCTGTCTCCTTGGCATTGCTCTGATTGAAGTAGAAGCCATTCAGTGGCTTCAAGGCCTGCTTCGTGTGTGATGTTGGTGTAGAGGGATGTCACGTCCATCGTAAACATCACATCTCTTCCTTTGACAAATTGCACATTTTTAAGTTTATGTAGAAAATGCATTGTGTCTTTCACGTAAGTCTTAGAGTCCTGTATGAGTGGTTGCAAGATTTTGTCCAAATATTGTGCTAATGGTTCCAGCAGACTCGCAGTGGCTGCTATAATAGGACGTCCGGGTGGGTTTATCAATCTCTTATGTATCTTAGGAAGTATATAGATAACTGGCATAATCGGATGTTTATTTTCTAGAAACTGCCGTGTCCTTTCTGAGATGACATCATTGGCTTCTGCCTCATCAAGTACCACCTTAATGATGGATCTAACAGCTTCAGTTGGATTCAGGGGTACTTCCATATAAGTGTCTTGGTCATCAAGTTGATGTTTAATTTCATCAATGTAATCTTGTTTGTTCATATGAACCAAGGCTCCTCCCTTGTCTGCTGGCTTAAAAATGATGGTCTGATTATCCAGGAGATTTTTGAGTGTCTGACGTTCTCTCGCTGAGAAATTCCTTTGTGTATTGTTTTTGAACTGAATTTTCTTCAAGTCTTGTAGGACAGTTTTCTCAAACGTAGAGAGAATGTGGTTTTGAACTGGAGGGTTAAAGTGACTCTTGGGTTTCATTTCCAGAAATCTGTGCAGCTCCGCAATACTTGAATCTTCGTTTTGGGAATCAAAAAAGACTTTAAGTCTTAGTTTTCTCATCAATTTGAAAAAGTCAATTTTTTCTCGGAGCAGAGTGCTGTTGTTATTAGGAATGAAAGATAATCTTTTCTTGAGGACTTGACGTTCCATCTTGGATAGTTGGTATGCTGAAATATTGACAATTAGAGTTTCTTCGTCGTTTTTTTCCGTTGTGGGTTTTTCCTTCTGTCCTCTTCTGCCCACTGCAGAGGAATCAGCTGCCAACTCCACAACTTCTTTTTTAGAAAAAGGCCAATTAGAAGAGGACAGAAGAAAAAACCCACAACGGAAAAAAACGACGAAGAAACTCTAATTGTCAATATTTCAGCATACCAACTATCCAAGATGGAACGTCATGTCCTCAAGAAAGGATTATCTTTCATTCCTAATAACAACAGCACTCTGCTCCGAGAAAAAAATGACTTTTTCAAATTGATGAGAAAACTAAGACTTAAAGTCTTTTTTGATTCCCAAAACGAAGATTCAAGTATTGCGGAGCCGCACAGATTTCTGGAAATGAAACCCAAGAGTCACTTTAACCCTCCAGTTCAAAACCACATTCTCTCTACGTTTGAGAAAACTGTCCTACAAGACTTGAAGAAAATTCAGTTCAAAAACAATAGACAAAGGAATTTCTCAGCGAGAGAACGTCAGACACTCAAAAATCTCCTTGATAATCAGACCATCATTTTTAAGCCAGCAGACAAGGGAGGAGCCTTGGTTCTTATGAACAAACAAGATTACATCGATGAAATTAAACGTCAACTTGATGACCAAGACACTTATATGGAAGTACCCCTGAATCCAACTGAAGCTGTTAGATCCATCATTAAGGTGGTACTTGATGAGTCGGAAGCCAATGATGTCATCTCAGAAAGGACACGGCAGTTTCTAGAAAACAAACATCCGATTATGCTAGTTATCTATATACTTCCTAAGATACATAACAGATTGATAAACCCACCCGGACGTCCTATTATAGCAGCCACTGCGAGTCTGCTGGAACTATTAGCACAATATTTGGACAAAATCTTGCAACCACTCATACAGGACTCTAAGACTTACGTGAAAGACACAATTCATTTTCTACATAAACTTAAAAATGTGCAATTTGTCAAAGGAAGAGATGTGATGTTTACGATGGACGTGACATCCCTCTACACCAACATCACACACGAAGCAGGCCTTGAAGCCACTGAATGGCTTCTACTTCAATCAGAGCAATGCCAAGGAGACAGACTATTTGTATTAACCCTATTGAAATAAGTGCTTACAAACCATTTTTTCAAATTTCAAGATCGCTTTTTCTTTCAGATATCTGGAACTAGCATGGGTGCAGCAATGGCACCATGTTATGCTAACACCTACATGTACCATCTAGAACACAAAAATAGTCTCAGTTCACCCAGATGGATGAGGCACCTGCCACTGTATTTTAGATACATTGACGATATTTTCGGAATTTGGTCCGGCCCTGTGGAAGAATTACAAAATTTCTTCGGGATGATGAACTCGATACATCCTCGTATCAAATTTACCACGGAGATAAGTGACACTACCATCCACTTCCTAGATGTTGAGATATATGCGAAGAACGACACTCTGGAAACAAGAATTTACACTAAGAAGACTGATAGGAATAGCCTGTTGCTTGCTACAAGCTTTCATCCAAAGAGAACTGTTGACAGTGCCCCATTTAGCCAATTCTTGCGCTACAGAAGAATAATCTCGGAGACCACCGAGTATGAACGACAATCACAACTACTTGAAACGAAATTTACATCAAGAGGATATGACCAATTGAAAATCACAGAAGTCGCAGATAAAGTCAAGAGTACTGTGAGAGAGTCAATACTGGTCCCAAAACCCCCTAAATCAAGTGAAGCACTCGTTTACGTGACTACTTATTTCATGCAGAGTATGAAGATCAAAAGAGTGATAAAAAAGAACTGGAACATGTTCAGAATGGATCCCCAATTGCAGCAATTGTTTGATGAACCTCCAATCTTTGCCTACAGGAATAGTAGATGATTACGAAAAAGCCTGGTAAAAGCAGAAGTTCCATCCTCTAGTTCACAGAAAAACTATAAAGGTACCATCCCCTGTCACAATTGTCAACATTGTGGCAACATCATTAAAGGCAACAGCATATCACACCCTCACTCTGGTAAACCCATCTTTCTCAAACATTCATGCACATGTGATGCTCAAAATGTCATTTATGCATTAAAATGCCCATGTGGTTTATACTACGTAGGCATGACCACAAGAAAAGTCAAAATTAGATGGTCAGAACACAAATCCAATATCTGCACCAAGAGTCTCAAGTCACCAGTATCACTACACTTCTCTGAAGCACGACACACAATTGCTCAATTAAAATGCGTTATTCTTTAGCAAATCACAGCAGGAAGTAGGGGAGGTGATATACAGCGCAAACTATTACAACGTGAAATTTTATGGATCGAACTACTGGACTCTCTATTCCCACGAGGCATGAATACATAATTTGACCTTATGTGCTTTGTGTAAACTGGATATTCGATAATTGTCAAACTGTATGTGTTGCTTTTAAAAGTATGTTACTGTATGACTATGTCACTGTAATAGTACTACACTCGTTGACCAATGTCTGTAGTTAGAGGTATAGCCTGTACCATCTACATATGTCCTTCCAGCATGGCGCACTATGTAATTCCTTCAGTGACCAGAGTTGAATATAACTGCAACCTCTTTTGCTATGACGAGCGCATGTCATTGCCCGATGATTGATCTGTTTCTTCATACCTGTGGCCTCACTTTAAAGGTCAATTCTTATGCATTGGCCTCTGTTCTTCTGTGTCCCCTCGGCCCTTGACTTTGGTTTTCCCCATTCTTTGATCATGTACCTCGCTGTTCTCTCAGCCTATACCCCAATTAGTCCCTATTTCTGTTGCCAAGGTTGTGATGGAATTATCTGCTTTCCGATTTGTCCTTTCACCTCCGCTTTTGACCTGACCTATTGGCTGCCTTTCCACAAATGGTTCGGTGGTCCTTGAGTGTCTTCCCCCAGTTCGGACACCTCCGCGCCGTGGGGGCACCCCATAGTTCCTCTGAGCTACTGGTGTTGCGCCCACGCGCGCGCTATATTGATTTCGATACTACTTTTACTGCTTTACACTTTCACCTTCCAGATGTAGTATTTACCTCACTGGGTTCTTTTTGTTGCTGCCCGATTCACGTCTCACCGTTACTTCTCGGCCGCTATGAGTTTGTTACTCGACATCCCTATGGTAACGCCGACTTTCGACGTCCCATTTCAATATGGACGCCGTTTCATGCACTCGTGCGCATGCGCAAGATCACCCTGACAATGCTTTTGTTGTCTGACTATGCTTAGTCTCCAAGTACGGCTGTAGCGAGAGGACTGTCTTACTCCTGCGCCTTCGGGTATGCATTTATCCGCCATTTGAGACTCTATATTCTAAACCTCCCGGTTTATGCTTCCTGCTCTTGGATGCAGGACCGCCTGGATTTACCCACTCGTTGGTGGTGCTCTGTCACATCTGCTCGCCCGCTTTCTTTTCTTTAGGGCATTTTTTGCATTTGGCTTTTAAACTCGCCTGAAATGCACGCTATCCTGGTGGATGCTAAGCCTTATCACAGACCTTTGGTTCCTTTCTCCACGATTCAATGGGGTTAGCATCTTTGAGCTTACCTCTGGTACTGGCTTTATAAATTCCCTTTCTTTGAGGTTATTTTCATGCTTATGTATTCTACTGTGTTTACTTCTTATTTGGACTGGCATTTTGTGGAGCTTTACTTTAGGATTGGTCCTTCTGATTTTACTCTTTAGATACCTTAACAGCCTGTGGCTCTCAACCACTCGTTCTGTGTGTTTGGATTCTCTTTCTGTGCCCGGCTCTTTATTCAGCAAGGTTAGTGATTTTGACCTTCTCTACACTTTTTTTAGACTGTACACCTTCTATAGAGGTTTACCTAAGAAATCCTTTCTCTTTTCTCTTTACTACCTTACAGAGACTGTGTTACTACCTTGTGATTATGAATATGGAATTTGAAAAATGAAAT
This sequence comes from Ambystoma mexicanum, assembly GCF_040938575.1. Taxonomy (NCBI): domain Eukaryota; kingdom Metazoa; phylum Chordata; class Amphibia; order Caudata; family Ambystomatidae; genus Ambystoma; species Ambystoma mexicanum. The sequence goes on along the minus strand of NC_090940.1, from coordinate 239,312,564 downwards.
CTATCCCCTGAAGATGGTTCCTTGAACCGAAACGCGTCGGCCTTATTTGCAACATCTTAATATGAGATTTCATTTGTACATGTGAAATAATTGAACCTATGCATTTAGAGCATTGTGTACTGTAACTGTCATACAGATTCACATCAGGGTCGCTCTATAAGAGATGCTGTTTATCAACACCTTTGTTTACTTCAAGTTATGTTGCATTGTATATTTATGAATGCCCTTTTTTCTGTACATTAGAGAATACTAACTGTACTAGCATTATTCTTATTTAGGTATGACTTGTTGGATCTTGAAGATTAAAGTCCACAAGCTAATTGCTATGTTTGGGTTCTGAGTGTTACATTTTCTTTACCACTTTACACATTTTCGTTTACCTAACACTGTGTATTGTAGTAATTACATTTGCTTTTGGAAACTATAAATTATTAAGTGGTGTCTACACACCACAGAATTCATGCTGTTTAGGCACCCAATAGTTAAGTGAACTTAATTGAAAATAGAGGGATTTTATGTCCCTACTGAGTGCAGCTGGGCTTGCCGTGTAGTAATACACTGCTTTGGATGTGTGCACCTACCTGGTCGCGAAGGGGAAAGTCTAAAACAGAAGTAACCCCAAGTCTGTTTTCAGACCGAAATTTGAGACGCTCTGCCGACCGGCACAACTTACAGATATGGGCCTCGGCTGTCCAAGCCACCGGGGAAAACAGGGAACCCCATGCATTTCTGAAAAGAGGACACCCTGGGGAATCCGCAGAGGTATGATATGCTCAAATCGCCCCAGAATGTATTATTCAGACAACCGCGCAAATTCCAAAATGTGGGGAAAAAAATGCATTTTCCGCACATTTCGCTCGGCTCACCCATGGAAACACACCCCCAACAACACATAGCCTACCGTCCCGCGTTCCTACAGGTGTCCCAATGAAAACGGTACCTCACTTGTGTGGGTGCACCTACCTGGCCGCCAAGGGGAAAGCCTAAAACACAAGTAACCCCAAGTCCGTTTTCAGACCGGAATTTGAGACGCTCAGCCGACCGGCACAACTTACAGATATGGGCCTCGGGTGTCCAAGCCACCAAGGAAAACAGGGAACCCCATGCATTTCCGAAAAGAGGATACCCGTGGGAATCCACAGAGGTATGATGTGCCCAAATCGCCCCAGAATTTATCACCCAGATACCCCTGCAAATTCTGAAATGTGGGGAAAAAAACACATTTCCCGCACATTTCGCTCAGCTCACCCATCGAAACACGCCCCCAACAACACATGGCCTACTTTCCCGCGCTCCCACATGTGTCCTGATGAAAACGGTGCCTCACATTTGTGGGTGCACCTACCTGGCCGCCAAGGGGAAAGCCTAAAACACAAGTAACCCCAAGTCTGTTTTCAGACCGGAATTTGAGACGCTCTGCTGACCGGCACAACATACAGATATGGGCCTCGGCTGTCCAAGCCACCGGGGAAAACAGGGAACCCCATGCATTTCTGAAAAGAGGACACCCGTGGGAATTCGCAGAGGTATGATATGCCCAAATCGCCCCAGAATTTATTACCCAGACAACCGCGCAAATTCCAGAATGTGGTGAAAAAAACACATTTTCCACACATTTCGCTCAGCTCACCCATCGAAACACACCCCCAACAACACATGGCCTACCATCCCACGTTCCCACAGGTGTCCCAATGAAAACGGTACCTCACATGTGTGGGTGAACCTACCTGGCCGCGAAGGGGAAAGCCTAAAACACAAGTAACCCCAAGTCCGTTTTCAGACCGGAATTTGAGACGCTCTGCCGACCGGCACAACATACAGATATGGGCCTCGGGTGTCCAAGTCACCAAGGAAAACAGGGAACCCCATGCATTTCCCAAAAGAGGATACCCGTGGAAATCCGCAGAGGTATGATATGCCCAAATCGCCACAGAATGTATTACCCAGACACCCCGGCAAATTCCAAAATGTGGGAAAAAACGCATTTTCCGCACATTTCGCTCGGCTCACCCATCGAAACACGCCCCCAACAACACATGGCCTACCGTCCCGCGTTTCCACAGGTGTCCCGATGAAAATGGTACCTCACATGTGTGGGTGCACCTACCTGGTTGCCAAGGGGAAAGCCTAAAACAGAAGTAACCCCAAGTCTGTTTTCAGACCGAAATTTGAGACGCTCTGCCGACCGGCACAATATACAGATATGGGCCTCGGGTGTCCAAGCCACCGGGGAAAACATGAAACCCCATGCATTTCCGAAAAGAGGTCACCCGTGGGAATCCGCAGAGGTATGATATGTCCAATTCGCCGCAGAATTTATTACCCAGACACCCCCGCAAAGAACAAAATGTGGGGAATTAACCGCATTTTCCGCACATTTCGCTCGGCTCACCGATCGAAACACACCCCCAACAACACATGGCCTACCGTCCCACGTTCCCACAGGTGTCCCGATGAAAACAGTACCTCACATGTGTGGGTGCACCTACCTGGTCGCCAAGGGGAAAGCCTAAAACAGAAGTACCCCCAAGTCTGTTTTCAGACCGAAATTTGAGACGCTCTGCCAACTGGCACAACATACAGATATGGGCCTCGGGTGTCCAAGCCACCAGGGAAAACAGGGAACCCCATGCATTTCTGAAAAGAGGACACCTGTGGGAATCCGCAGAGGTATGATATGCCCAAATCGCCCCAGAATTTATTACCCAGACCCCCCCGCAAATTCTGAAATGTGGGGAAAAAAAAAACATTTCCCGCACATTTCGCTCAGCTCACCCATCGAAACACGCCCCCAACAACACATGGCCTACTGTCCCGCGCTTCCACAGGTGTCCCGATGATAACGGTACCTCACATGTGTGGGTGCACCTACCTGGCCACCAAGGGGAAAGCCTAAAACACAAGTAACCCCAAGTCTGTTTTCAGACCGGAATTTGAGACGCTCTGCCGACCGGCACAACATACAGATATGGGCCTCGGGTGTCCAAGCCACCGGGGAAAACAGGGAACCCCATGCATTTCCGAAAAGAGGACACCCGTGGGAATCCCCAGAGGTATGATATGCCCAAATCGCCCCAGAATTTATTACCCAGACACCCCGGCAAATTCCAAAATGTGGGGAAAAAACCCATTTTCCGCACAGTTCGCTCGGCTCACCCATCGAAACACGCCCCCAACAACACATGGCCTACCGTCCCGCGTTCCCACAGGTGTCCCTATGAAAACAGTACCTCACATGTGTGGGTGCACCTACCTGGTCGCCAAGGGGAAAGCCTAAAACAGAAGCACCCCCAAATCTGTTTTCAGACCGAAATTTGAGACGCTCTGCCGACTGGCACAACATACAGATATGGGCCTCGGGTGTCCAAGCCACCGGGGAAAACAGGGAACCCCATGCATTTCTGAAAAGAGGACACCTGTGGGAATCCGCAGAGGTATGATATGCCCAAATCGCCCCAGAATGTATTACCCAGACCCCCCCGCAAATTCTGAAATGTGGGGAAAAAAACACATTTCCCGCACATTTCGCTCGGCTCACCCATCGAAACACGCCCCCAACAACACATGGCCTACCGTCCCGCGTTTCCACAGGTGTCCCGATGAAAACAGTGCCTCACATGTGTGGATGCACCTACCTAGTCGCCAAGGGGAAAGCCTAAAACAGAAGTAACCCCAAGTCTGTTTTCAGACCGGAATTTGAGACGCTCTGCCGACCGGCACAAAATACAGATATGAGCCTCGGGTGTCCAAGCCACCGGGGAAAACAGGGAACCCCATGCATTTCCGAAAAGAGGACACCCGTGGGAATCCCCAGAGGTATGATATGCCCAAATCGCCAGAGAATTTATTACCCAGACACCCCGGCAAATTCCAAAATGTGGGGAAAAACCCATTTTCCGCACATTTCGCTCGGCTCACCCATCGAAACACGCCCCCAACAACACATGGCCTACCGTCCCGCGTTTCCACAGGTGTCCCGATGAAAACAGTGCCTCACATGTGTGGATGCACCTAACTAGTCGCCAAGGGGAAAGCCTAAAACAGAAGTAACCCCAAGTCTGTTTTCAGACCGAAATTTGAGACGCTCTGCCAACCGGGACAACATACAGATATGGGCCTCGGGTGTCCAAGCCACCGGGGAAAACATGGAATCTCATGCATTTCTGAAAAGAGGACACACGTGGGAATCCCCAGAGGTATGATATGCCCAAATCGCCCCAGAATTTATTACCCAGACACCCCCGCAAAATCCAAAATGTGGGGAAAAAAAAGCATTTTCCGCACATTTTGCTCGGCTCACCCATCGAAACACACCCCCAACAACACATGGCCTACCGTCCCGCGTTCCCACGGGTGTCCCGATGAAAACGGTACCTCACATGTGTGGATGCACCTACCAGGCTGCCAAGGGGAAAGCCTAAAACACAAGTAACCCCAAGTCTGTTTTCAGACCTGAATTTGGGACGCTCTGCCGACCGGCACAACATACAGATATGGGCCTCGGGTGTCCAAGCCACCAAGCAATACAGGTAATCCCATGCATTTCTGAAAATAGGACACCCGTGGGAATGCGCAGAGGTATAATATGCCCAAATTGCCCCAGAATTTATTACCCAAACACCCCCGCAAATTCTGAAATGTGGGGAAAAAACGCATTTCCCGCACATTTCACTAGGCTCACCCATCGAAACACGCCCCCAACAACACATGGCCTACTGTCCCGCGTTCCCACAGGTGTCCCGATGAAAACGGTAGCTCACATGTGTGGGTGCACCTACCTGGCCGCCAAGGGGAAAGCCTCAAACACAAGTAACCCCAAGTCTGTTTTCAGACCGGAATTTGAGACGATCTGCCGACCGGCACAGCATACAGATATGGGCCTCGGGTGTCCAAGCCACCAACGAAAACAGGGAACCCCATGCATTTCCCAAAAGAGGACACCCGTGGGAATCCGCAGAGGTATGATATGCCCTAATTGTCCCAGAATGTATTACCCAGACACCCTGGCAAAGTCCAAAATGTGGGGGAAAAAACGCATTTTCTGCACATTTTGCTCGGCTCACCCATCGAAACACGCCCCAACAACACATGGCCTACCGTCCCGCGTTTCCACAGTTTTCCCGATGAAAACGGTACCTCATATGTGTGGGTGCACCTACGTGGTCACCAAGGGGAAAGCCTAAAACCGAAGTAAACCCAAGTCTGTTTTCAGACCGAAATTTGAGACGCTCTGCCGACCGGCACAACATACAGATATGGGCCTCGGGTGTCCAAGCAACCGGGGAAAACATGGAACCCCATGCATTTCCAAAAAGAGGACACCCGTGGGAATCCCCAGAGGTATGATATGCCCAAATCGCCCCAGAATTTATTACCCAGACACCCCGGCAAATTCCAAAATGTGGGGAAAAAACCCATTTTCCGCACATTTCGCTCGGCTCACCCATCGAAACACGCCCCCAACAACACATGGCCTACCGTCCCGCGTTCCCACAGGTGTCCCTATGAAAACAGTACCTCACATGTGTGGGTGCACCTACCTGGTCGCCAAGGGGAAAGCCTAAAACAGAAGCACCCCCAAATCTGTTTTCAGACCGAAATTTGAGACGCTCTGCCGACTGGCACAACATACAGATATGGGCCTCGGGTGTCCAAGCCACCGGGGAAAACAGGGAACCCCATGCATTTCTGAAAAGAGGACACCTGTGGGAATCCCCAGAGGTATGATATGCCCAAATCGCCCCAGAATTTATTACCCAGACCCCCCCGCAAATTCTGAAATGTGGGGAAAAAAACACATTTCCCGCACATTTCGCTCGGCTCACCCATCGAAACACCCCCCCAACAACACATGGCTACTGTCCCGCGCTTCCACAGGTGTCCCGATGAAAATGGTACCTCACATGTGTGGGTGCACCTACCTGGCCACCAAGGGGAAAGCCTAAAACACAAGTAACCCCAAGTCTGTTTTCAGACCGGAATTTGAGACGCTCTGCCGACCGGCACAACATACAGATATGAGCCTCGGGTGTCCAAGCCACCGGGGAAAACAGGGAACCCCATGCATTTCCGAAAAGAGGACACCCGTGGGAATCCCCAGAGGTATGATATGCCCAAATCGCCCCAGAATTTATTACCCAGACACCCCGGCAAATTCCAAAATGTGTGGAAAAAACCCATTTTCCGCACATTTTGCTCGGCTCACCCATCGAAACACGCCCCCAACAACACATGGCCTACCGTCCCGCGTTTCCACAGGTGTCCCGATGAAAACAGTGCCTCACATGTGTGGATGCACCTACCTAGTCGCCAAGGGGAAAGCCTAAAACAGAAGTAACCCCAAGTCTGTTTTCAGACCGAAATTTGAGACGCTCTGCCAACCGGGACAACATACAGATATGGGCCTCAGGTGTCCAAGCCACCGGGGAAAACATGGAATCTCATGCATTTCCGAAAAGAGGACACCCGTGGGAATCCCCAGAGGTATGATATGCCCAAATCGCCCCAGAATTTATTACCCAGACACCCCCGCAAAATCCAAAATGTGGGGAAAAAAAAGCATTTTCCGCACATTTTGCTCGGCTCACCCATCGAAACACACCCCCAACAACACATGGCCTACCGTCCTGCGTTCCCACGGGTGTCCCGATGAAAACGGTACCTCACATGTGTGGATGCACCTACCAGGCCGCCAAGGGGAAAGCCTAAAACACAAGTAACCCCAAGTCTGTTTTCAGACCGGAATTTGGGACGCTCTGCCGACCGGCACAACATACAGATATGGGCCTCGGGTGTCCAAGCCACCAAGCAATACAGGTAACCCCATGCATTTCCGAAAATAGGACACCCGTGGGAATGCGCAGAGGTATAATATGCCCAAATTGCCCCAGAATGTATTACCCAAACACCCCCGCAAATTCTGAAATGTGGGGAAAAAACGCATTTCCCGCACATTTCACTAGGCTCACCCATCGAAACACGCCCCCAACAACACATGGCCTACCGTCCCGCGTTCCCACAGGTGTCCCGATGAAAACGGTAGCTCACATGTGTGGGTGCACCTACCTGGCTGCCAAGGGGAAAGCCTCAAACACAAGTAACCCCAAGTCTGTTTTCAGACCGGAATTTGAGACGATCTGCCGACCGGCACAGCATACAGATATCGGCCTCGGGTGTCCAAGCCACCAACGAAAACAGGGAACCCCATGCATTTCCCAAAAGAGGACACCCGTGGGAATCCGCAGAGGTATGATATGCCCAAATTGTCCCAGAATGTATTACCCACACACCCCGGCAAAGTCCAAAATGTGGGGGAAAAAACGCATTTTCTGCACATTTTGCTCGGCTCACCCATCGAAACACGCCCCAACAACACATGGCCTACCGTCCCGCGTTTCCACAGTTTTCCCGATGAAAATGGTAACTCACATGTGTGGGTGAACCTACCTGGTCACCAAGGGGAAAGCCTAAAACCGAAGTAAACCCAAGTCTGTTTTCAGACCGAAATTTGAGACGCTCTGCCGACCGGCACAACATACAGATATGGGCCTCGGGCGTCCAAGCCACCGGGGAAAACATGGAACCCAATGCATTTCCAAAAAGAGGACACCCGTGGGAATCCCCAGAGGTATGATATGCCCATTTCGCCCCAGAATTGATTACCCAGACACCCCGGCAAAATCCGAAATGTGGGGAAAAAAATGCATTTTCCGCACATTTTGCTCGGCTCACTTATCGAAACGCACCCCAACAACACATGGCCTACCGTCCCGCGTTCCCACGGGTGTCCCGATGGAAACGGTACCTCACATGTGTGGGTGCACCTACCAGGCCGCCAAGGGGAAAGCCTAAAACACAAGTAACCCCAAGTCTGTTTTCAGACCGGAATTTGAGACGCTCTGCCGACCGGCACAACATACAGATATGGGCCTCGAGTGTCCAAGCCACCGGGGAAAACAAGGAACCCCATGCATTTCCGAAAAGAGGACACCCTTGGGAATCCGCAGAGGTATGATATGCCCAAATCGGCCCAGAATGTATTACCCAGACACCCCCGCAAAGTCTGAAATGTGGGAACAAAAATGCATTTTCCGCACATTTCGCTCGGCTCACCCATCGAAACACGCTCCCAACAAAGCATGGCCTACCGTCCCGCATTCCCACAGGTGTCCCGATGAAATCAGTACCTCACATGTGTGGGTGCACCTACCTGGCCGCCAAGGGGAAAGCCTAAAGCACAAGTAACCCCAAGTATGTTTTCAGAATGGAATTTGAGATGCTCTGCCGACCAGCACAACTTACAGATATGGGCCTCGGGTGTCCAAGCTACTGGGGAAAACAGGGAACCCCATACATTTCCGAAAAGAGGACACCCGTGGGAATCCGCAGAGGTATGATATGCCCAAATCGCCCCAGAATTTATTAGCCAGACACCCACGCAAAGTCCGAAATGTGGGAGAAAAAAACATATTTTCCACACATTTTGCTCGGCTCGCCCATGGAAACACGCCCCCAACAACACATGGCCTACCGTCCTGCATTCCCACAGGTGTACCCACGAAACCGGTATCTCACATGTGTGGGTGCACCTACCTGGCCGCCAAGGGGAAAGCCTAAAACACAAGTAACCCCAAGTCTGTTTTCAGACCGGAATTTGAGACGCTCTGCAGACCGGCACAACATACAGATATCGGCCTCGGGTGTCCAAGTCACCGGGGAAAATAGGGAACCCCATGCCTTTCCGGAAAGAGGACACCCGTGGGAATCCGCAGAGGTATGATATGCCAAAATCGCCCCAGAATTTATTACCCAGACACCCCCGCAAAGTCCGAAATGTGGGGAAAAAAACGCATTTTCCGCACATTTCGCTCAGCTCACCCATCGAAACACACTCCCAACAACACATGGCCTACCGTCCCGCGTTCCCACATGTGACCCGATGAAAACAGTACCTCACATGTGTGGGTGCACCTACCTGGCCACCAAGGGGAAAGCCTAAAGCACAAGAAACCCCAAGTCTGTTTTCAGACCGGAATTTGAGACGCTCTGCCGACCGGCACAATATACAGATATGGGCTTCGGGTGTCCAAGCCACTGGGAAAAACAGGGAACCCCATGCATTTCCGAAAAGAGGACACACGTGGGAATCCGCAGAGGTATGATATGCACAAATCGCCCCAGAATGTATTACCCAGACACCCCCGCAAAATCCGAAATGTGGGGAAAAAAACACGTTTTCCGCACATTTCACTCGGCTCACCCATCGAAACACGCCCCCAACTACATATGGCCTACTGTCCCATGTTCCCACAGGTGTCCCGATGAAAACGGTACCTCACATGTGTGGGTGTACCTACCTGGCCGCCAAGGGGAAAGCCTCAAGCACAAGTAACACCAAGTCTGTTTTCAGACCGGAATTTGAGATGCTCTGCCGACCGGCACAACATACAGATATGGGCCTCGGGTGTCCAAGCCACCAAGGAAAACAGGGAAACTAATGCATTTCCCACAAGAGGACACCCGTGGGAATCCGCAGAGGTATGATATGCCCAAATCGCCCCAGAATGTATTACCCATACACCCCAGCAAAGTCCAAAATGTGGGGAAAAACGCATTTTCAGCACATTTCGCTCGGCTCACCCATCAAAACACGCCCGCAACAACACATGGCCTACCGTCCCACATTTCCACAGGTGTTCCGATGAAAACGGTACCTCACATGTGTGGGTGCACCTACCTGGACGCCAAGGGGAAAGCCTAAAACAGAAGTAACCCCAAGTCTGTTTTCAGACCGAAATTTGAGACGCTCTGCCGACCGGCACAACTTACAGATATGGGCCTCGGGTGTCCAAGCCACCAGGGAAAACAGGGAACCCCATGCATTTCTGAAAAGAGGACACCGGTGGGAATCCGCAGAGGTATGATATGCCCAAATCGCCCAAGAATGTATTACCTACACAATCCCGCAAAGTCCAAAATGTGGGGAAAAAAACGCATTTTCCGCACATTTTGCTCGGCTCACCCATCGAAACAAACCCCCAACAACACATGGCCTACTGTCCCACGTTCCCACAGGTGTCCCGATGAAAACAGTACCTCACATGTGTGTGTGCACCTACCTGGCCCTCAAGGGGAAAGCCTAAAACACAAGTAACCCCAAGTCTGTTTTCAGACCGGTTTTTGAGACGCTCTGCCGACCGGCACAACATACAGATATGGGCCTCGGGTGTCCAAGCCACCAAGGAAAACATGGAACCCCATGCATTTCCGAAAAGAGGACACCCGTGGGAATTCACAGAGGTATAATATGCCCAAATCGCCCCAGAATTTATTACCCAGACACCCATGCAAATTCTGAAATGTGGGGAAAAAACGCATTTCCGGCACATTTTGCTCGGCTAACCCATCGAAACACGCCCCCAACAACATATGGTCTACTGTCCCGCGTTCCCACAGGTGTCCCTATGAAAACAGTACCTCACATGTGTGGGTGCACCTACCTGGCCGCCAAGGGGAAAGCCTAAAACAGAAGTAACCCCAAGTCTGTTTTCAGACCAGAATTTGAGACGCTCTGCCGACCGGCACAACATACAGATATGGGCATCGGGTGTCCAAGCCACCAAGGAAAACAGGGAACCCCATGCATTTCCAAAAAGAGGACACCCATGGAAATCCGCAGAGGTATGATATGCCCAAATCGCCCCAGAATGTATTACCCAGACACCCCAGCAAAGTCCAAATGTGGGGTAAAAATCCATTTTCCGCATATTTTACTCGGCTCACCCATCGAAACACGCCCCCAAAATCGCATGGCCTATGGTCCCGCGTTTCCACAGGTGTCCCGATGAAAACGGTACCTCACATGTGTGGGTGCACCTACCTGGTCGCCAAGGGGAAAGCCTAAAACAGAAGTAACCCCAAGTCTGTTTTCAGATCGAAATTTGAGAAGCTCTGCCGACCGGCACAAACTACACATATGGGCCGCGGGTATCCAAGCCACTGGGGAAAACATGGAACCCCATGCATTTCCGAAAAGAGGACACCCGTGGGAATGCGCACCGGTATGATATGCCCAAATCGCCCCAGAATTTATTACCCAGACACCCTCACAAATTCTGAAATGTGGGGAAAAAATGAATTTCCTGCACATTTTGCTCGGCTCACCCATCGAAACACCCCCTCAACAACACACGGCCTACTCTCCCGCGCTCCCACAGGTGTCCCGATGAAAACGGTACCTCACATGTGTGGGTGCACCTACCTGGCCGCCAAGGGGAAAGCCTAAAACACAAGTAACCCCAAGTCTGTTTTCAGACCGGAATTTGAGACGCTCGCCGACCGGCACAACATACAGATATGGGCCTTGGGTGTCCAAGCCACTGGGGAAAACAGGGAACCCCATGCATTTCCGAAAAGAGGACACCCGTGGGAATCCCCAGAGGTATGATATACCCAAATCGCCCCAGAATTTATTACCCAGAAACCCCCGCAAAATCCGAAATTTGGGAAAAAAACACGTTTTCCGCACATTTCGCTCAGCTCACCCATCGAAACACACCCCCAACAACACATGGCCTACTGTCCCGTGTTCCCAAAGGTGTCCCGATGAAAACAGTACCTCACATGTGTGGATGCACCTACCTGGTCGCCAAGGGGAAAGCCTAAAACAGAAGTCACTCCAAGTCTGTTTTCAGACCGGAATTTGAGACGCTCTGCCGACCGGCACAACATACAGATATGGGCCTTGGGTGTCCAAGCCACCAAGGAAAACAGGGAACCCCATGCATTTCCCAAAAGAGGACACCCATGGTAATCCGCAGAGGTATGATATGCTGAAAACGCCCCAGAATGTATTACCCAGACACCCCGGCAAAGTCCAAAATGTGGGGAAAAAAGGCATTTTCCGCACATTTCGCTCGGCTCATCCATCGAAACACGCCCCCAACAACACATGGCCTACCGTCCCGCATTTCCACAGGTGTCCCGATGAAAAGGGTACCTCAGATGTGTGGGTGCAACTACCTGGCCGCCAAGGGGAAAGCCTAAAACACAAGTAACGCCAAGTCTGTTTTCAGACCGGAATTTGAGACGCTCGGCCGACTGGCACAACATACAGATATGGGCCTCGGGTGTCTAAGCCACCAAGGAAAACAGGGAACCCCATGCATCTCCGAAAAGAGGACACCCGTGGGAATGCGCAGAGGTATGATATGCCCAAATCACCCCAGAATATATTACCCAGACACCCCCGCAAATTCTGAAATGTGGGAATAAAACGCATTTCCCGCACATTTCTCTCGGCTCATCCATCGAAACACACCCCCAACAACACATGGCCTACCGTCCCGCGTTTCCACAGGTGTCCCAATGAAAAGGGTACCTCACATGTGTGGGTGAACGTACCTGGCCGCCAAGAGGAAAGCCTAAAACAGAAGTAACCCCAAGAATGTTTTCAGACCGAAATTTGAGACGCTCTGCCGACGGGCACAACATGCAGATATGGGCCTCGGGTGTCCAAGCCACCGGGGAAAACATGGAATCCCATGCAATTCTGAAAAGAGGACACCTGTGGGAATCCCCAGAGGTGTGATATTTCCAAATCGCCCCAGAATTTATTACCCAGACACCCCCGCAAATTCTGAAATGTGGGGAAAAAAACGCATTTCCTGCACATTTCACTCGTCTCACCCATCAAAACACGCCCCCAACAACACATGGCCTACTGACCCGCGCTCCCACCGGTGTCCCAATGAAACTGGTACCTCACATGTGTGAGTGCACCTACCTGGCCCCCAAGGGGAAAGCCTAAAACACAAGTAACCCCAAGTCTGTTTTCAGACCGGAATTTGAGACTCTCTGCCGAACGGCACAAAATACAGATATGGGCCTCGGGTGTCTAAGCCACCAAGGAAAACAGGGAACCCCATGCATTTCCGAAAAGAGGTCACCCGTGGGATTCCACAGAGGTATGATATGCCCAAATCGCCCCAGAATTTATTACCCAGACACCCCTGCAAAGTCCAAAATGTGGGGAAAAAAATGCATTTTCCGCACATTTCGCTCAGCTCATCCATCGAAACACGCCCCCAACAACACATGGCCTACCGTCCCGCGTTTCCACAGGTGTCCCAATGAAAAGGGTACCTCACATGTGTGGGTGCACGTACCTGGTCGCCAAGAGGAAAGCCTAAAACAGAAGTAACCCCAAGAATGTTTTCAGACCGAAATTTGAGACGCTCTGCCGACCGGCACAACATGCAGATATGGGCCTCGGGTGTCCAAGCCACCGGGGAAAACATGGAATCCCATGCATTTCCGAAAAGAGGACACCTGTGGGAATCCCCAGAGGTGTGATATGCCCAAATCGCCCCAGAATTTATTACCCAGACACCCCCGCAAATTCTGAAATGTGGGGAAAAAAACGCATTTCCTGCACATTTCACTCGTCTCACCCATCGAAACACGCCCCCAACAACACATGGCCTACTGTCCCGCGCTCCCACAGGTGTCCCGATGAAAATGGTACCTCACATGTGTGGGTGCACCTACCTGGCCGCCAAGGGGAAAGCCTAAAACACAAGTAACCCCAAGTCTGTTTTCAGACCGGAATTTGAGACTCTCTGCCGAACGGCACAAAATACAGATATGGGCCTCGGGTGTCCAAGCCACCAAGGAAAACAGGGAACCCCATGCATTTCCCAAAAGAGGACACCCGTGGGAATCCGCAGAGGTATGATAAGCCCAAATCGCCCAAGAATGTATTACCCAGACACCCCCGCAAAGTCCAAAATGTGGGGAAAAAACGCATTTTCTGCACATTTCGGTCGGCTCACCCATCGAAACACGCCCCCAACAACACATGGCCTACCGTCCCGCGTTTCCACAGGTGTCCCAATGAAAACGGTACCTCACATGTGTGTGTGGACCTACCTAGTCGCCAAGGGGAAAGCCTAAAACAGAAGTAACCCAAAGTCTGTTTTCAGATCGAAATTTGAAACGCTCTGCCGACCAGCACATCATACAGATATGGGCCTCGGGTGTCCAAGCCACCGGGGAAAACATGGAACCCCATGCATTTCCGAAAAGAGGACACCCGTGGGAATCCCCAGAGGTATGATATGCCCAAATCGCCCCAGAATTCATTACCCAGACACCCCCGCAAAGTCCAAAATGTGCGGAAAAAAACGCATTTTCCGCACATTTCGCTCGGCTCATTCATCGAAACACACCCCCAACAACACATGGCCTACCGTCCCGCGTTCCCACAGGTGTCCTGATGAAAACGTTACCTCACATGTGTGGGTACACCTACCTGGTCGCCAAGGGGAAAGCCTAAAACAGAAGTAACCCCAAGTCTGTTTTCAGACCGAAATTTGAGACGCTCTGCCGACCGCCACAACATACAGGTATGGGCCTCGAGTGTCCAAGCCACCGGGGAAAACAGGGAACCCCATGCATTTCTGAAAAGAGGACACCCGTGGGAATCCGCTGAGGTATGATATGCCCAAATCGCCCCAGAATTTATTACCCAGACAACCCCGCAAATTCCAAAATGTGGGGAAAAAAACACATTTCCCGCACATTTCGCTCGGCTCACCCATCGAAACACGCCCCCAACAACACATGGCCTACCGTCCCACGTTCCCACAGGTGTCCCGATGAAAACGGTACCTCACATGCGTGGGTGCACCTACCTGGCCGCCAAGGGGAAAGCCTAAAACACAAGTAACCCCAAGTCTGTTTTCAGACCAAAATTTGAGACGCTCTGCCGACCGGCACAACATACAGATATGGGTCTCGGGTGTCCAAGCCACCGGGGAAACAGGGAACCCCATGCATTTCTGAAAAGAGGACACCCGTGGGAATCCGCAGAGGTATGATATGCCCAAATCGCCCCAGAATATATTACCCAGACACCCCCGCAAATTCTGAAATGTGGGGAAAAAAACGCATTTCCCACACATTTTGCTTTGCTCACCCATCGAAACACGCCCCCAACAACACATGGCCTACCGTCCCACGTTCCCACAGGTATCCCGATGAAAATGGTACCTCACATGTGTGGGTACACCTACCGGGCCGCCAAGGGGAAAGCCTAAAACACAAGTAACCCCAAGTCTGTTTTATGACCGGAATTTGAGACGCTCTGCCGACCAGCACAACATACAGATATGGGCCTCGGGTGTCCAAGCCACCGGGGAAAACATGGAACCCCATGTATTTCCGAAAAGAGGACACCCGTGGGAATACCCAGAGGTATGATATGCCCAAATCGCCCCAGAATTTATTACCCAGACACCCCCGCAAAATCCAAAATGTGGTAAAAAACACCTTTTCCGCACATTTCGTTCGTCTCACCCATCGAAACAAAGCCCCAACAACACATGGCCTACCGTCCCGCGTTGCCAGAGGTGTCCCGATGAAAACGGTACCTCACATGTGTGGGTGCACCTACCAGGCCGCCAAGGGGAAAGCCTGAAACACAAGTAACCCCAAGTCTGTTTTCAGACTGGAATTTGAGACGCTCTGCCGACCGGCACAACATACAGATATGGGCCTCGGGTGTCCAAGCCACCAAGGAAAACAGGGAACCCCATGCATTTCCCAAAAGAGGACACCCGTGGGAATCCGCAGAGGTATGATAAGCCCAAATCGCCCCAGAATGTATTACCCAGAAACCCCGGCAAAGTCCAAAATGTGGGGAAAAAACGCATTTTCTGCACATTTCGGTCGGCTCACCCATCGAAACACGCCCCCAACAACACATGGCCTACCGTCCTGCGTTTCCACAGGTGTTCCGATGAAAACGGTACCTCACATGTGTGTGTGCACATACCTAGTCGCCAAGGGGAAAGCCTAAAACAGAAGTAACCCAAAGTCTGTTTTCAGATCGAAATTTGAGACGCTCTGCCAACCGGCACAACATACAGATATGGGCCTCGGGTGTCCAAGCCAGCGGGGAAAACATGGAACCCCATGCATTTCCGAAAAGAGGACACCCGTGGGAATCCCCAGAGGTATGATATGCCCAAATCGCCCCAGAATTTATTACCCAGACACCCCCGCAAAGTCCAAAATGTGCGGAAAAAAACGCATTTTCCGCACATTTCGCTCGGCTCATTCATCGAAACACACCCCCAACAACACATGGCCTACCGTCCCGCGTTTCCACAGGTGTCCTGATGAAAACGTTACCTCACATGTGTAGGTACACCTACCTGGTCGCCAAGGGGAAAGCCTAAAACAGAAGTAACCCCAAGTCTGTTTTCAGACCGAAATTTGAGACGCTCTGCCGACCGCCACAACATACAGGTATGGGCCTCGAGTGTCCAAGCCACCGGGGAAAACAGGGAACCCCATGCATTTCTGAAAAGAGGACACCCGTGGGAATCCGCTGAGGTATGATATGCCCAAATCGCCCCAGAATTTATTACCCAGACAACCCCGCAAATTCCAAAATGTGGGGAAAAAAACACATTTTTCGCACATTTCGCTCGGCTCACCCATCGAAACACGCCCCCAACAACACATGGCCTACCGTCCCACGTTCCCACAGGTGTCCCGATGAAAACGGTACCTCACATGTGTGGGTGCACCTACCTGGCCGCCAAGGGGAAAGCCTAAAACACAAATAACCCCAAGTCTGTTTTCAGACCAAAATTTGAGACGCTCTGCCGACCGGCACAACATACAGATATGGGCCTCGGGTGTCCAAGCCACCGGGGAAACAGGGAACCCCATGCATTTCTGATAAAGGGAACACCCGTGGGAATCCGCAGAGGTATGATATGCCCAAATCGCCCCAGAATATATTACCCAGACACCCCCGCAAATTCTGAAATGTGGGGAAAAAAATGCATTTCCCGCACATTTTGCTTTGCTCACCCATCGAAACACGCCCCCAACAACACATGGCCTACTGTCCCGCGCTCCCAGAGGTGTCCCGATGAAAATGGTACCTCACATGTGTGGGTACACCTACCTGGCCGCCAAGGGGAAAGCCTAAAACACAAGTAACCCCAAGTCTGTTTTATGACCGGAATTTGAGACGCTCTGCCGACCGGCACAACATACAGATATGGGCCTCGGGTGTCCAAGCCACCGGGGAAAACATGGAACCCCATGTATTTCCGAAAAGAGGACACCCGTGGGAATCCCCAGAGGTATGATATGCCCAAATCGCCCCAGAATTTATTACCCAGACACCCCCGCAAAATCCAAAATGTGGGAAAAAACACGTTTTCCGCACATTTCGCTCGGCTCACCCATCGAAACAAAGCCCCAACAACACATGGCCTACCGTCCCGCGTTGCCAGAGCTGTCCCTATGAAAACAGTACCTCACATGTGTGGGTGCACCTACCTGGCCGCCAAGGGGAAAGCCTAAAACACAAGTAACCCCAAGTCTGTTTTCCGACCGGAATTTGAGACGCTCTGCCGACCAGCACAACTTACAGATATGGGCCTTGGGTGTCCAAGCTACTGGGGAAAACAGGGAACCCCATACATTTCTGAAAAGAGGACACCCGTGGGAATCCGCAGAGGTATGATAGGCCCAAATCGCCCAAGAATTTATTACCCAGACACCCACGCAAAGTCCGAAATGTGGGAGAAAAAAACATATTTTCCACACATTTTGCTCGGCTCGCCCATGGAAACACGCCCCCAACAACACATGGCCTACCGTCCTGCATTCCCACAGGTGTCCCCACGAAACCGGTATCTCACATGTGTGGGTGCACCTACCTGGCCGCCAAGGGGAAAGCCTAAAACACAAGTAACCCCAAGTCTGTTTTCAGACCGGAATTTGAGACGCTCTGCAGACCGGCACAACATACAGATATGAGCCTCGGGTGTCCAAGCCACCGGGGAAAACAGGGAACCCCATGCATTTCCGGAAAGAGGACACCAGTGGGAATCCGCAGAGGTATGATATGCCCAAATCGCCCCAGAATTTATTACCCAGACACCCCCGCAAAATCCGAAATGTGTGGAAAAAAACACGTTTTCCGCACATTTCGCTCGGCTCACCCATCGAAACACGCCCCCAACAACATATGGCCTACTGTCCCATGTTCCCACAGGTGTCCCGATGAAAACAGTACCTCACGTGTGGGTGCACCTACCTGGCCGCCAAGGGGAAAGCCTCAAGCACAAGTAACACCAAGTCTGTTTTCAGAGCGGAATTTGAGACGCTCTGCCGACGGGCACAACATACAGATATGGGCCTCGGGTGTCCAAGCCACCAAGGAAAACAGGGAACCCCATGCATTTCCCAAAAGAGGACACCCGTGGGAATCCGCAGAGGTATGATAAGCCCAAATCGCCCCAGAATGTATTACCCATACAACCCGGCAAAGTCCAAAATGTGGGGAAAAACGCATTTTCAGCACATTTCGCTCGGCTCACCCATCGAAACACACTCCCAACAACACATGGCCTACCGTCCCGCGTTCCCACATGTGTCCCGATGAAAACAGTACCTCACATGTGTGGGTGCACCTACCTGGCCACCAAGGGGAAAGCCTAAAGCACAAGAAACCCCAAGTCTGTTTTCAGACCGGAATTTGAGACGCTCTGCCGACCGGCACAATATACAGATATGGGCTTCGGGTGTCCAAGCCACTGGGAAAAACAGGGAACCCCATGCATTTCCAAAAAGAGGACACACGTGGGAATCCGCAGAGGTATGATATGCGCAAATCGCCCCAGAATGTATTACCCAGACACCCCCGCAAATTCCGAAATGTGGGGAAAAAAACACGTTTTCCGCACATTTCACTCGGCTCACCCATCGAAACACGCCCCCAACAACATATGGCCTACTGTCCCATGTTCCCACAGGTGTCCCGATGAAAACGGTACCTCACATGTGTGGGTGCACCTACCTGGCCGCCAAGGGGAAAGCCTCAAGCACAAGTAACACCAAGTCTGTTTTCAGACCGGAATTTGAGATGCTCTGCCGACCGGCACAACATACAGATATGGGCCTCGGGTGTCCAAGCCACCAAGGAAAACAGGGAAACTAATGCATTTCCCACAAGAGGACACCCGTGGGAATCCGCAGAGGTATGATATGCCCAAATCGCCCCAGAATGTATCACCCATACACCCCGGCAAAGTCCAAAATGTGGGGAAAAACGCATTTTCAGCACATTTCGCTCGGCTCACCCATCAAAACACGCCCCCAACAACACATGGCCTACCGTCCCACATTTCCACAGGTGTTCCGATGAAAACGGTACCTCACATGTGTGGGTGCACCTACCTGGACGCCAAGGGGAAAGCCTAAAACAGAAGTAACCCTAAGTCTGTTTTCAGACCGAAATTTGAGACGCTCTGCCGACCGGCACAACTTACAGATATGGGCCTCGGGTGTCCAAGCCACCGGGGAAAACAGGGAACCCCATGCATTTCCAAAAAGAGGTCACCCGTGGGATTCCACAGAGGTATGATATGCCCAAATCGCCCCAGAATTTATTACCCAGACACCCCTGCAAAGTCCAAAATGTGGGGAAAAAAATGCATTTTCCGCACATTTCGCTCGGCTCATCCATCGAAACACGCCCCCAACAACACATGGCCTACCGTCCCGCGTTTCCACAGGTGTCCCAATGAAAAGGGTACCTCACATGTGTGGGTGCACCTACCTGGTCGCCAAGGGGAAAGCCTAAAACAGAAGTAACCCCAAGTCTGTTTTCAGACCAAAATTTGAGACGCTCTGCCGACCGGCACAAACTACAGATATGGGCCGCGGGTATCCAAGCCACTGGGGAAAACATGGAACCCCATGCATTTCCGAAAAGAGGACACCCGTGGGAATGCGCACCGGTATGATATGCCCAAATCGCCCCAGAATTTATTACCCAGACACCCCCACAAATTCTGAAATGTGGGGAAAAAAATGAATTTCCTGCACATTTTGCTCGGCTCACCCATCGAAACACGCCCTCAACAACACACAGCCTACTCTCCCGCGCTCCCAAAGGTGTCCCGATGAAAACGGTACCTCACATGTGTGGGTGCACCTACCTGGCCGCCAAGGGGAAAGCCTAAAACACAGGTAACCCCAAGTCTGTTTTCAGACCGGAATTTGAGACGCTCGCCGACCGGCACAACATACAGATATGGGCCTTGGGTGTCCAAGCCACTGGGGAAAACAGGGAACCCCATGCATTTCCGAAAAGAGGACACCCGTGGGAATCCCCAGAGGTATGATATACCCAAATCGCCCCAGAATTTATTACCCAGAAACCCCCGCAAAATCCGAAATTTGGGAAAAAAACACGTTTTCCGCACATTTCGCTCGGCTCACCCATCGAAACACACCCCCAACAACACATGGCCTACTGTCCCGTGTTCCCAAAGGTGTCCCGATGAAAACAGTACCTCACATGTGTGGATGCACCTACCTGGTCGCCAAGGGGAAAGCCTAAAACAGAAGTCACTCCAAGTCTGTTTTCAGACCGGAATTTGAGACGCTCTGCCGACCGGCACAACATACAGATATGGGCCTCGGGTGTCCAAGCCACCAAGGAAAACAGGGAACCCCATGCATTTCCCAAAAGAGGACACCCATGGTAATCCGCAGAGGTATGATATGCTGAAAACGCCCCAGAATGGATTACCCAGACACCCCGGCAAAGTCCAAAATGTGGGGAAAAAAGGCATTTTCCGCACATTTCGCTCGGCTCATCCATCGAAACACGCCCCCAACAACACATGGCCTACCGTCCCGCATTTCTACAGGTGTCCCGATGAAAACGGTACCTCAGATGTGTGGGTGCAACTACCTGGCCGCCAAGGGGAAAGCCTAAAACAAAAGTAACGCCAAGTCTGTTTTCAGACCGGAATTTGAGACGCTCGGCCGACTGGCACAACATACAGATATGGGCCTCGGGTGTCTAAGCCACCAAGGAAAACAGGGAACCCCATGCATTTCCAAAAAGAGGTCACCCGTGGGATTCCACAGAGGTATGATATGCCCAAATCGCCCCAGAATTTATTACCCAGACACCCCAGCAAAGTCCAAATGTTGGGTAAAAACCCATTTTCCGCATATTTTGCTCGGCTCACCCATCGAAACACGCCCCCAAAATCGCATGGCCTATGGTCCCGCGTTTCCACAGGAGTCCCGATGAAAACGGTACCTCACATGTGTGGGTGCACGTACCTGGTCGCCAAGAGGAAAGCCTAAAACAGAAGTAACCCCAAGAATGTTTTCAGACCGAAATTTGAGACGCTCTGCCGACCGGCACAACATGCAGATATGGGCCTCGGGTGTCCAAGCCACCGGGGAAAACATGGAATCCCATGCATTTCCGAAAAGAGGACACCTGTGGGAATCCCCAGAGGTGTGATATGCCCAAATCGCCCCAGAATTTATTACCCAGACACCCCGGCAAATTCCAAAATGTGGGGAAAAAACCCATTTTCCGCACATTTCGCTCGGCTCACCCATCGAAACACGCCCCCAACAACACATGGCCTACCGTCCCGCGTTCCCACAGGTGTCCCTATGAAAACAGTACCTCACATGTGTGGGTGCACCTACCTGGTCGCCAAGGGGAAAGCCTAAAACAGAAGCACCCCCAAATCTGTTTTCAGACCGAAATTTGAGACGCTCTGCCGACTGGCACAACATACAGATATGGGCCTCGGGTGTCCAAGCCACCCGGGAAAACAGGGAACCCCATGCATTTCTGAAAAGAGGACACCTGTGGGAATCCGCAGAGGTATGATATGCCCAAATCGCCCCAGAATTTATTACCCAGACCCCCCCGCAAATTCTGAAATGTGGGGAAAAAAACACATTTCCCGCACATTTCGCTCGGCTCACCCATCGAAACACGCCCCCAACAACACATGGCTACTGTCCCGCGCTTCCACAGGTGTCCCGATGAAAATGGTACCTCACATGTGTGGGTGCACCTACCTGGCCACCAAGGGGAAAGCCTAAAACACAAGTAACCCCAAGTCTGTTTTCAGACCGGAATTTGAGACGCTCTGCCGACCGGCACAACATACAGATATGAGCCTCGGGTGTCCAAGCCACCGGGGAAAACAGGGAACCCCATGCATTTCCGAAAAGAGGACACCCGTGGGAATCCCCAGAGGTATGATATGCCCAAATCGCCCCAGAATTTATTACCCAGACACCCCGGCAAATTCCAAAATGTGTGGAAAAAACCCATTTTCCGCACATTTCGCTCGGCTCACCCATCGAAACACGCCCCCAACAACACATGGCCTACCGTCCCGCGTTTCCACAGGTGTCCTGATGAAAACAGTGCCTCACATGTGTGGATGCACCTACCTAGTCGCCAAGGGGAAAGCCTAAAACAGAAGTAACCCCAAGTCTGTTTTCAGACCGAAATTTGAGACGCTCTGCCAACCGGGACAACATACAGATATGGGCCTCGGGTGTCCAAGCCACCGGGGAAAACATGGAATCTCATGCATTTCCGAAAAGAGGACACCCGTGGGAATCCCCAGAGGTATGATATGCCCAAATCGCCCCAGAATTTATTACCCAGACACCCCCGCAAAATCCAAAATGTGGGGAAAAAAAAGCATTTTCCGCACATTTTGCTCGGCTCACCCATCGAAACACACCCCCAACAACACATGGCCTACCGTCCTGCGTTCCCACGGGTGTCCCGATGAAAACGGTACCTCACATGTGTGGATGCACCTACCAGGCCGCCAAGGGGAAAGCCTAAAACACAAGTAACCCCAAGTCTGTTTTCAGACCGGAATTTGGGACGCTCTGCCGACCGGCACAACATACAGATATGGGCCTCGGGTGTCCAAGCCACCAAGCAATACAGGTAACCCCATGCATTTCCGAAAATAGGACACCCGTGGGAATGCGCAGAGGTATAATATGCCCAAATTGCCCCAGAATTTATTACCCAAACACCCCCGCAAATTCTGAAATGTGGGGAAAAAACGCATTTCCCGCACATTTCACTAGGCTCACCCATCGAAACACGCCCCCAACAACACATGGCCTACCGTCCCGCGTTCCCACAGGTGTCCCGATGAAAACAGTAGCTCACATGTGTGGGTGCACCTACCTGGCTGCCAAGGGGAAAGCCTCAAACACAAGTAACCCCAAGTCTGTTTTCAGACCGGAATTTGAGACGATCTGCCGACCGGCACAGCATACAGATATGGGCCTCGGGTGTCCAAGCCACCAATGAAAACAGGGAACCCCATGCATTTCCCAAAAGAGGACACCCGTGGGAATCCGCAGAGGTATGATATGCCCAAATTGTCCCAGAATGTATTACCCAGACACCCCGGCAAAGTCCAAAATGTGGGTGAAAAAACGCATTTTCTGCACATTTTGCTCGGCTCACCCATCGAAACACGCCCCAACAACACATGGCCTACCGTCCCGCGTTTCCACAGTTTTCCCGATGAAAACGGTACCTCACATGTGTGGGTGCACCTACCTGGTCACCAAGGGGAAAGCCTAAAACCGAAGTAAACCCAAGTCTGTTTTCAGACCGAAATTTGAGACGCTCTGCCGACCGGCACAACATACAGATATGGGCCTCGGGCGTCCAAGCCACCGGGGAAAACATGGAACCCAATGCATTTCCAAAAAGAGGACACCCGTGGGAATCCCCAGAGGTACGATATGCCCATTTCGCCCCAGAATTGATTACCCAGACACCCCGGCAAAATCCGAAATGTGGGGAAAAAAATGCATTTTCCGCACATTTCGCTCGGCACACTTATCGAAACGCACCCCAACAACACATGGCCTACCGTCCCGCGTTCCCACGGGTGTCCCGATGGAAACGGTACCTCACATGTGTGGGTGCACCTACCAGGCCGCCAAGGGGAAAGCCTAAAACACAAGTAACCCCAAGTCTGTTTTCAGACCGGAATTTGAGACGCTCTGCCGACCGGCACAACATACAGATATGGGCCTCGAGTGTCCAAGCCACCGGGGAAAACAAGGAACCCCATGCATTTCCGAAAAGAGGACACCCTTGGGAATCCGCAGAGGTATGATATGCCCAAATCGGCCCAGAATTGATTACCCAGACACCCCGGCAAAATCCGAAATGTGGGGAAAAAAATGCATTTTCCGCACATTTCGCTCGGCACACTTATCGAAACGCACCCCAACAACACATGGCCTACCGTCCCGCGTTCCCACGGGTGTCCCGATGGAAACGGTACCTCACATGTGTGGGTGCACCTACCAGGCCGCCAAGGGGAAAGCCTAAAACACAAGTAACCCCAAGTCTGTTTTCAGACCGGAATTTGAGACGCTCTGCCGACCGGCACAACATACAGATATGGGCCTCGAGTGTCCAAGCCACCGGGGAAAACAAGGAACCCCATGCATTTCCGAAAAGAGGACACCCTTGGGAATCCGCAGAGGTATGATATGCCCAAATCGGCCCAGAATGTATTACCCAGACACCCCCGCAAAGTCTGAAATGTGGGAACAAAAATGCATTTTCCGCACATTTCGCTCGGCTCACCCATCGAAACACGCTCCCAACAAAACATGGCCTACCGTCCCGCATTCCCACAGGTGTCCCGATGAAATCAGTACCTCACATGTGTGGGTGCACCTACCTGGCCGCCAAGGGGAAAGCCTAAAGCACAAGTAACCCCAAGTATGTTTTTTCAGAATGGAATTTGAGATGCTCTGCCGACCAGCACAACTTACAGATATGGGCCTCGGGTGTCCAAGCTACTGGGGAAAACAGGGAACCCCATACATTTCCGAAAAGAGGACACCCGTGGGAATCCGCAGAGGTATGATATGCCCAAATCGCCCCAGAATTTATTACCCAGACACCCACGCAAAGTCCGAAATGTGGGAGAAAAAAACATATTTTCCACACATTTTGCTCGGCTCGCCCATGGAAACACGCCCCCAACAACACATGGCCTACCGTCCTGCATTCCCACAGGTGTACCCACGAAACCGGTATCTCACATGTGTGGGTGCACTACCTGGCCGCCAAGGGGAAAGCCTAAAACACAAGTAACCCCAAGTCTGTTTTCAGACCGGAATTTGAGACGCTCTGCAGACCGGCACAACATACAGATATCGGCCTCGGGTGTCCAAGTCACCGGGGAAAATAGGGAACCCCATGCCTTTCCGGAAAGAGGACACCCGTGGGAATCCGCAGAGGTATGATATGCCCAAATCGCCCCAGAATTTATTACCCAGACACCCCCGCAAAGTCCGAAATGTGGGGAAAAAAACGCATTTTCCGCACATTTCGCTCAGCTCACCCATCGAAACACACTCCCAACAACACATGGACTACCGTCCCGCGTTCCCACATGTGTCCCGATGAAAACAGTACCTCACATGTGTGGGTGCACCTACCTGGCCACCAAGGGGAAAGCCTAAAGCACAAGAAACCCCAAGTCTGTTTTCAGACCGGAATTTGAGACGCTCTGCCGACCGGCACAATATACAGATATGGGCTTCGGGTGTCCAAGCCACTGGGAAAAACAGGGAACCCCATGCATTTCCGAAAAGAGGACACACGTGGGAATCCGCAGAGGTATGATATGCGCAAATCGCCCCAGAATGTATTACCCAGACACCCCCGCAAAATCCGAAATGTGGGGAAAAAAACACGTTTTCCGCACATTTCACTCGGCTCACCCATCGAAACACGCCCCCAACAACATATGGCCTACTGTCCCATGTTCCCACAGGTGTCCCGATGAAAACGGTACCTCACATGTGTGGGTGCACCTACCTGGCCGCCAAGGGGAAAGCCTCAAGCACAAGTAACACCAAGTCTGTTTTCAGACCGGAATTTGAGATGCTCTGCCGACCGGCACAACATACAGATATGGGCCTCGGGTGTCCAACCCACCAAGGAAAACAGGGAAACTAATGCATTTCCCACAAGAGGACACCCGTGGGAATCCGCAGAGGTATGATATGCCCAAATCGCCCCAGAATGTATTACCCATACACCCCGGCAAAGTCCAAAATGTGGGGAAAAACGCATTTTCAGCACATTTCGCTCGGCTCACCCATCAAAACACGCCCCCAACAACACATGGCCTACCGTCCCACATTTCCACAGGTGTTCCGATGAAAACGGTACCTCACATGTGTGGGTGCACCTACCTGGACGCCAAGGGGAAAGCCTAAAACAGAAGTAACCTCAAGTCTGTTTTCAGACCGAAATTTGAGACGCTCTGCCGACCGGCACAACTTACAGATATGGGCCTCGGGTGTCCAAGCCACCAAGGAAAACATGGAACCCCATGCATTTCCGAAAAGAGGACACCCGTGGGAATTCACAGAGGTATAATATGCCCAAATCGCCCCAGAATGTATCACCCATACACCCCGGCAAAGTCCAAAATGTGGGGAAAAACGCATTTTCAGCACATTTCGCTCGGCTCACCCATCAAAACACGCCCCCAACAACACATGGCCTACCGTCCCACATTTCCACAGGTGTTCCGATGAAAACGGTACCTCACATGTGTGGGTGCACCTACCTGGACGCCAAGGGGAAAGCCTAAAACAGAAGTAACCCTAAGTCTGTTTTCAGACCGAAATTTGAGACGCTCTGCCGACCGGCACAACTTACAGATATGGGCCTCGGGTGTCCAAGCCACCGGGGAAAACAGGGAACCCCATGCATTTCCAAAAAGAGGTCACCCGTGGGATTCCACAGAGGTATGATATGCCCAAATCGCCCCAGAATTTATTACCCAGACACCCCTGCAAAGTCCAAAATGTGGGGAAAAAATGCATTTTCCGCACATTTCGCTCGGCTCATCCATCGAAACACGCCCCCAACAACACATGGCCTACCGTCCCGCGTTTCCACAGGTGTCCCAATGAAAAGGGTACCTCACATGTGTGGGTGCACCTACCTGGTCGCCAAGGGGAAAGCCTAAAACAGAAGTAACCCCAAGTCTGTTTTCAGACCAAAATTTGAGACGCTCTGCCGACCGGCACAAACTACAGATATGGGCCGCGGGTATCCAAGCCACTGGGGAAAACATGGAACCCCATGCATTTCCGAAAAGAGGACACCCGTGGGAATGCGCACCGGTATGATATGCCCAAATCGCCCCAGAATTTATTACCCAGACACCCCCACAAATTCTGAAATGTGGGGAAAAAAATGAATTTCCTGCACATTTTGCTCGGCTCACCCATCGAAACACGCCCTCAACAACACACAGCCTACTCTCCCGCGCTCCCAAAGGTGTCCCGATGAAAACGGTACCTCACATGTGTGGGTGCACCTACCTGGCCGCCAAGGGGAAAGCCTAAAACACAGGTAACCCCAAGTCTGTTTTCAGACCGGAATTTGAGACGCTCGCCGACCGGCACAACATACAGATATGGGCCTTGGGTGTCCAAGCCACTGGGGAAAACAGGGAACCCCATGCATTTCCGAAAAGAGGACACCCGTGGGAATCCCCAGAGGTATGATATACCCAAATCGCCCCAGAATTTATTACCCAGAAACCCCCGCAAAATCCGAAATTTGGGAAAAAAACACGTTTTCCGCACATTTCGCTCGGCTCACCCATCGAAACACACCCCCAACAACACATGGCCTACTGTCCCGTGTTCCCAAAGGTGTCCCGATGAAAACAGTACCTCACATGTGTGGATGCACCTACCTGGTCGCCAAGGGGAAAGCCTAAAACAGAAGTCACTCCAAGTCTGTTTTCAGACCGGAATTTGAGACGCTCTGCCGACCGGCACAACATACAGATATGGGCCTCGGGTGTCCAAGCCACCAAGGAAAACAGGGAACCCCATGCATTTCCCAAAAGAGGACACCCATGGTAATCCGCAGAGGTATGATATGCTGAAAACGCCCCAGAATGGATTACCCAGACACCCCGGCAAAGTCCAAAATGTGGGGAAAAAAGGCATTTTCCGCACATTTCGCTCGGCTCATCCATCGAAACACGCCCCCAACAACACATGGCCTACCGTCCCGCATTTCTACAGGTGTCCCGATGAAAACGGTACCTCAGATGTGTGGGTGCAACTACCTGGCCGCCAAGGGGAAAGCCT
Source organism: Ambystoma mexicanum (assembly GCF_040938575.1). NCBI lineage: Eukaryota > Metazoa > Chordata > Amphibia > Caudata > Ambystomatidae > Ambystoma > Ambystoma mexicanum. Next base: position 239,284,508 of record NC_090940.1, on the reverse strand, counting down.
AAAACACAAGTAACGCCAAGTCTGTTTTCAGACCGGAATTTGAGACGCTCGGCCGACTGGCACAACATACAGATATGGGCCTCGGGTGTCTAAGCCACCAAGGAAAACAGGGAACCCCATGCATTTCCAAAAAGAGGTCACCCGTGGGATTCCACAGAGGTATGATATGCCCAAATCGCCCCAGAATTTATTACCCAGACACCCCAGCAAAGTCCAAATGTGGGGTAAAAACCCATTTTCCGCATATTTTGCTCGGCTCACCCATCGAAACACGCCCCCAAAATCGCATGGCCTATGGTCCCGCGTTTCCACAGGAGTCCCGATGAAAACGGTACCTCACATGTGTGGGTGCACGTACCTGGTCGCCAAGAGGAAAGCCTAAAACAGAAGTAACCCCAAGAATGTTTTCAGACCGAAATTTGAGACGCTCTGCCGACCGGCACAACATGCAGATATGGGCCTCGGGTGTCCAAGCCACCGGGGAAAACATGGAATCCCATGCATTTCCGAAAAGAGGACACCTGTGGGAATCCCCAGAGGTGTGATATGCCCAAATCGCCCCAGAATTTATTACCCAGACACCCCGGCAAATTCCAAAATGTGGGGAAAAAAACCATTTTCCGCACATTTCGCTCGGCTCACCCATCGAAACACGCCCCCAACAACACATGGCCTACCGTCCCGCGTTCCCACAGGTGTCCCTATGAAAACAGTACCTCACATATGTGGGTGCACCTACCTGGTCGCCAAGGGGAAAGCCTAAAACAGAAGCACCCCCAAATCTGTTTTCAGACCGAAATTTGAGACGCTCTGCCGACTGGCACAACATACAGATATGGGCCTCGGGTGTCCAAGCCACCGGGGAAAACAGGGAACCCCATGCATTTCTGAAAAGAGGACACCTGTGGGAATCCGCAGAGGTATGATATGCCCAAATCGCCCCAGAATTTATTACCCAGACCCCCCCGCAAATTCTGAAATGTGGGGAAAAAAACACATTTCCCGCACATTTCGCTCGGCTCACCCATCGAAACACGCCCCCAACAACACATGGCTACTGTCCCGCGCTTCCACAGGTGTCCCGATGAAAATGGTACCTCACATGTGTGGGTGCACCTACCTGGCCACCAAGGGGAAAGCCTAAAACACAAGTAAACCCAAGTCTGTTTTCAGACCGGAATTTGAGACGCTCTGCCGACCGGCACAACATACAGATATGAGCCTCGGGTGTCCAAGCCACCGGGGAAAACAGGGAACCCCATGCATTTCCGAAAAGAGGACACCCGTGGGAATCCCCAGAGGTATGATATGCCCAAATCGCCCCAGAATTTATTACCCAGACACCCCGGCAAATTCCAAAATGTGTGGAAAAAACCCATTTTCCGCACATTTCGCTCGGCTCACCCATCGAAACACGCCCCCAACAACACATGGCCTACCGTCCCGCGTTTCCACAGGTGTCCTGATGAAAACAGTGCCTCACATGTGTGGATGCACCTACCTAGTCGCCAAGGGGAAAGCCTAAAACAGAAGTAACCCCAAGTCTGTTTTCAGACCGAAATTTGAGACGCTCTGCCAACCGGGACAACATACAGATATGGGCCTCGGGTGTCCAAGCCACCGGGGAAAACATGGAATCTCATGCATTTCCGAAAAGAGGACACCCGTGGGAATCCCCAGAGGTATGATATGCCCAAATCGCCCCAGAATTTATTACCCAGACACCCCCGCAAAATCCAAAATGTGGGGAAAAAAAAGCATTTTCCGCACATTTTGCTCGGCTCACCCATCGAAACACACCCCCAACAACACATGGCCTACCGTCCTGCGTTCCCACGGGTGTCCCGATGAAAACGGTACCTCACATGTGTGGATGCACCTACCAGGCCGCCAAGGGGAAAGCCTAAAACACAAGTAACCCCAAGTCTGTTTTCAGACCGGAATTTGGGACGCTCTGCCGACCGGCACAACATACAGATATGGGCCTCGGGTGTCCAAGCCACCAAGCAATACAGGTAACCCCATGCATTTCCGAAAATAGGACACCCGTGGGAATGCGCAGAGGTATAATATGCCCAAATTGCCCCAGAATTTATTACCCAAACACCCCCGCAAATTCTGAAATGTGGGGAAAAAACGCATTTCCCGCACATTTCACTAGGCTCACCCATCGAAACACGCCCCCAACAACACATGGCCTACCGTCCCGCGTTCCCACAGGTGTCCCGATGAAAACAGTAGCTCACATGTGTGGGTGCACCTACCTGGCTGCCAAGGGGAAAGCCTCAAACACAAGTAACCCCAAGTCTGTTTTCAGACCGGAATTTGAGACGATCTGCCGACCGGCACAGCATACAGATATGGGCCTCGGGTGTCCAAGCCACCAACGAAAACAGGGAACCCCATGCATTTCCCAAAAGAGGACACCCGTGGGAATCCGCAGAGGTATGATATGCCCAAATTGTCCCAGAATGTATTACCCAGACACCCCGGCAAAGTCCAAAATGTGGGGGAAAAAACGCATTTTCTGCACATTTTGCTCGGCTCACCCATCGAAACACGCCCCAACAACACATGGCCTACCGTCCCGCGTTTCCACAGTTTTCCCGATGAAAACGGTACCTCACATGTGTGGGTGCACCTACCTGGTCACCAAGGGGAAAGCCTAAAACCGAAGTAAACCCAAGTCTGTTTTCAGACCGAAATTTGAGACGCTCTGCCGACCGGCACAACATACAGATATGGGCCTCGGGCGTCCAAGCCACCGGGGAAAACATGGAACCCAATGCATTTCCAAAAAGAGGACACCCGTGGGAATCCCCAGAGGTATGATATGCCCATTTCGCCCCAGAATTGATTACCCAGACACCCCGGCAAAATCCGAAATGTGGGGAAAAAAATGCATTTTCCGCACATTTCGCTCGGCACACTTATCGAAACGCACCCCAACAACACATGGCCTACCGTCCCGCGTTCCCACGGGTGTCCCGATGGAAACGGTACCTCACATGTGTGGGTGCACCTACCAGGCCGCCAAGGGGAAAGCCTAAAACACAAGTAACCCCAAGTCTGTTTTCAGACCGGAATTTGAGACGCTCTGCCGACCGGCACAACATACAGATATGGGCCTCGAGTGTCCAAGCCACCGGGGAAAACAAGGAACCCCATGCATTTCCGAAAAGAGGACACCCTTGGGAATCCGCAGAGGTATGATATGCCCAAATCGGCCCAGAATGTATTACCCAGACACCCCCGCAAAGTCTGAAATGTGGGAACAAAAATGCATTTTCCGCACATTTCGCTCGGCTCACCCATCGAAACACGCTCCCAACAAAACATGGCCTACCGTCCCGCATTCCCACAGGTGTCCCGATGAAATCAGTACCTCACATGTGTGGGTGCACCTACCTGGCCGCCAAGGGGAAAGCCTAAAGCACAAGTAACCCCAAGTATGTTTTTTCAGAATGGAATTTGAGATGCTCTGCCGACCAGCACAACTTACAGATATGGGCCTCGGGTGTCCAAGCTACTGGGGAAAACAGGGAACCCCATACATTTCCGAAAAGAGGACACCCGTGGGAATCCGCAGAGGTATGATATGCCCAAATCGCCCCAGAATTTATTACCCAGACACCCACGCAAAGTCCGAAATGTGGGAGAAAAAAACATATTTTCCACACATTTTGCTCGGCTCGCCCATGGAAACACGCCCCCAACAACACATGGCCTACCGTCCTGCATTCCCACAGGTGTACCCGCGAAACCGGTATCTCACATGTGTGGGTGCACTACCTGGCCGCCAAGGGGAAAGCCTAAAACACAAGTAACCCCAAGTCTGTTTTCAGACCGGAATTTGAGACGCTCTGCAGACCGGCACAACATACAGATATCGGCCTCGGGTGTCCAAGTCACCGGGGAAAATAGGGAACCCCATGCCTTTCCGGAAAGAGGACACCCGTGGGAATCCGCAGAGGTATGATATGCCCAAATCGCCCCAGAATTTATTACCCAGACACCCCCGCAAAGTCCGAAATGTGGGGAAAAAAACGCATTTTCCGCACATTTCGCTCAGCTCACCCATCGAAACACACTCCCAACAACACATGGACTACCGTCCCGCGTTCCCACATGTGTCCCGATGAAAACAGTACCTCACATGTGTGGGTGCACCTACCTGGCCACCAAGGGGAAAGCCTAAAGCACAAGAAACCCCAAGTCTGTTTTCAGACCGGAATTTGAGACGCTCTGCCGACCGGCACAATATACAGATATGGGCTTCGGGTGTCCAAGCCACTGGGAAAAACAGGGAACCCCATGCATTTCCGAAAAGAGGACACACGTGGGAATCCGCAGAGGTATGATATGCGCAAATCGCCCCAGAATGTATTACCCAGACACCCCCGCAAAATCCGAAATGTGGGGAAAAAAACACGTTTTCCGCACATTTCACTCGGCTCACCCATCGAAACACGCCCCCAACAACATATGGCCTACTGTCCCATGTTCCCACAGGTGTCCCGATGAAAACGGTACCTCACATGTGTGGGTGCACCTACCTGGCCGCCAAGGGGAAAGCCTCAAGCACAAGTAACACCAAGTCTGTTTTCAGACCGGAATTTGAGATGCTCTGCCGACCGGCACAACATACAGATATGGGCCTCGGGTGTCCAACCCACCAAGGAAAACAGGGAAACTAATGCATTTCCCACAAGAGGACACCCGTGGGAATCCGCAGAGGTATGATATGCCCAAATCGCCCCAGAATGTATTACCCATACACCCTGGCAAAGTCCAAAATGTGGGGAAAAACGCATTTTCAGCACATTTCGCTCGGCTCACCCATCAAAACACGCCCCCAACAACACATGGCCTACCGTCCCACATTTCCACAGGTGTTCCGATGAAAACGGTACCTCACATGTGTGGGTGCACCTACCTGGACGCCAAGGGGAAAGCCTAAAACAGAAGTAACCTCAAGTCTGTTTTCAGACCGAAATTTGAGACGCTCTGCCGACCGGCACAACTTACAGATATGGGCCTCGGGTGTCCAAGCCACCAAGGAAAACATGGAACCCCATGCATTTCCGAAAAGAGGACACCCGTGGGAATTCACAGAGGTATAATATGCCCAAATCGCCCCAGAATTTATTACCCAGACACCCATGCAAATTCTGAAATGTGGGGAAAAAACGCATTTCCGGCACATTTTGCTCGGCTAACCCATCGAAACACGCCCCCAACAACATATGGTCTACTGTCCCGCATTCCCACAGGTGTCCCTATGAAAACAGTACCTCACATGTTTGGGTGCACCTACCTGGCCGCCAAGGGGAAAGCCTAAAACAGAAGTAACCCCAAGTCTGTTTTCAGACCAGAATTTGAGATGCTCTGCCGACCGGCACAACATACAGATATGGGCATCGGGTGTCCAAGCCACCAAGGAAAACAGGGAACCCCATGCATTTCCCAAAAGAGGACACCCATGGAAATCCGCAGAGGTATGATATGCCCAAATCGCCCCAGAATGTATTACCCAGACACCCCAGCAAAGTCCAAATGTGGGGTAAAAACCCATTTTCCGCATATTTTGCTCGGCTCACCCATCGAAACACGCCCCCAAAATCGCATGGCGTATGGTCCCGCGTTTCCACAGGTGTCCCGATGAAAACGGTACCTCACATGTGTGGGTGCACCTACCTGGTCGCCAAGGGGAAAGCCTAAAACAGAAGTAACCCCAAGTCTGTTTTCAGATCGAAATTTGAGAAGCTCTGCCGACCGGCACAAACTACAGATATGGGCCGCGGGTATCCAAGCCACTGGGGAAAACATGGAACCCCATGCATTTCCGAAAAGAGGACACCCGTGGGAATGCGCACCGGTATGATATGCCCAAATCGCCCCAGAATTTATTACCCAGACACCCCCACAAATTCTGAAATGTGGGGAAAAAATGAATTTCCTGCACATTTTGCTCGGCTCACCCATCGAAACACGCCCTCAACAACACACGGCCTACTCTCCCGCGCTCCCACAGGTGTCCCGATGAAAACGGTACCTCACATGTGTGGGTGCACCTACCTGGCCGCCAAGGGGAAAGCCTAAAACACAAGTAACCCCAAGTCTGTTTTCAGACCGGAATTTGAGACGCTCGCCGACCGGCACAACATACAGATATGGGCCTTGGGTGTCCAAGGCACTGGGGAAAACAGGGAACCCCATGCATTTCCGAAAAGAGGACACCCGTGGGAATCCCCAGAGGTATGATATACCCAAATCGCCCCAGAATTTATTACCCAGAAACCCCCGCAAAATCCGAAATTTGGGAAAAAACACGTTTTCCGCACATTTCGCTCAGCTCACCCATCGAAACACACCCCCAACAACACATGGCCTACTGTCCCGTGTTCCCAAAGGTGTCCCGATGAAAACAGTACCTCACATGTGTGGATGCACCTACCTGGTCGCCAAGGGGAAAGCCTAAAACAGAAGTCACTCCAAGTCTGTTTTCAGACCGGAATTTGAGACGCTCTGCCGACCGGCACAACATACAGATATGGGCCTTGGGTGTCCAAGCCACCAAGGAAAACAGGGAACCCCATGCATTTCCCAAAAGAGGACACCCATGGTAATCCGCAGAGGTATGATATGCCCAAATCACCCCAGAATATATTACCCAGACACCCCCGCAAATTCTGAAATGTGGGAATAAAACGCATTTCCCGCACATTTCGCTCGGCTCATCCATCGAAACACACCCCCAACAACACATGGCCTACCGTCCCGCGTTTCCACAGGTGTCCCAATGAAAAGGGTACCTCACATGTGTGGGTGAACGTACCTGGCCGCCAAGAGGAAAGCCTAAAACAGAAGTAACCCCAAGAATGTTTTCAGACCGAAATTTGAGACGCTCTGCCGACGGGCACAACATGCAGATATGGGCCTCGGGTGTCCAAGCCACCGGGGAAAACATAGAATCCCATGCATTTCCGAAAAGAGGACACCTGTGGGAATCCCCAGAGGTGTGATATGCCCAAATCGCCCCAGAATTTATTACCCATACACCCCCGCAAATTCTGAAATGTGGGGAAAAAAACGCATTTCCTGCACATTTCACTCGTCTCACCCATCAAAACACGCCCCCAACAACACATGGCCTACTGACCCGCGCTCCCACCGGTGTCCCAATGAAACCGGTACCTCACATGTGTGAGTGCACCTACCTGGCCCCCAAGGGGAAAGCCTAAAACACAAGTAACCCCAAGTCTGTTTTCAGACCGGAATTTGAGACTCTCTGCCGAACGGCACAAAATACAGATATGGGCCTCGGGTGTCTAAGCCACCAAGGAAAACAGGGAACCCCATACATTTCCGAAAAGAGGTCACCCGTGGGATTCCACAGAGGTATGATATGCCCAAATCGCCCCAGAATTTATTACCCAGACACCCCTGCAAAGTCCAAAATGTGGGGAAAAAAATGCATTTTCCGCACATTTCGCTCGGCTCATCCATCGAAACACGCCCCCAACAACACATGGCCTACCGTCCCGTGTTTCCACAGGTGTCCCAATGAAAAGGGTACCTCACATGTGTGGGTGCACGTACCTGGTCGCCAAGAGGAAAGCCTAAAACAGAAGTAACCCCAAGAATGTTTTCAGACCGAAATTTGAGACGCTCTGCCGACCGGCACAACATGAAGATATGGGCCTCGGGTGTCCAAGCCACCGGGGAAAACATGGAATCCCATGCATTTCCGAAAAGAGGACACCTGTGGGAATCCCCAGAGGTGTGATATGCCCAAATCGCCCCAGAATTTATTACCCAGACACCCCCGCAAATTCTGAAATGTGGGGAAAAAAACGCATTTCCTGCACATTTCACTCGTCTCACCCATCGAAACACGCCCCCAACAACACATGGCCTACTGTCCCGCGCTCCCACAGGTGTCCCGATGAAAATGGTACCTCACATGTGTGGGTGCACCTACCTGGCCGCCAAGGGGAAAGCCTAAAACACAAGTAACCCCAAGTCTGTTTTCAGACCGGAATTTGAGACTCTCTGCCGAACGGCACAAAATACAGATATGGGCCTCGGGTGTCCAAGCCACCAAGGAAAACAGGGAACCCTATGCATTTCCCAAAAGAGGACACCCGTGGGAATCCGCAGAGGTATGATAAGCCCAAATCGCCCAAGAATGTATTACCCAGACACCCCGGCAAAGTCCAAAATGTGGGGAAAAAACGCATTTTCTGCACATTTCGGTCGGCTCACCCATCGAAACACGCCCCCAACAACACATGGCCTACCGTCCCACGTTCCCTCAGGTGTCCCGATGAAAACGTTACCTCACATGTGTGGGTACACCTACCTGGTCGCCAAGGGGAAAGCCTAAAACAGAAGTAACCCCAAGTCTGTTTTCAGACCGAAATTTGAGACGCTCTGCCGACCGCCACAACATACAGGTATGGGCCTCGAGTGTCCAAGCCACCGGGGAAAACAGGGAACCCCATGCATTTCTGAAAAGAGGACACCCGTGGAAATCCGCTGAGGTATGATATGCCCAAATCGCCCCAGAATTTATTACCCAGACAACCCCGCAAATTCCAAAATGTGGGGAAAAAAACACATTTCCCGCACATTTCGCTCGGCTCACCCATCGAAACACACCCCCAACAACACATGGCCTACCGTCCCACGTTCCCACAGGTGTCCCGATGAAAACGGTACCTCACATGCGTGGGTGCACCTACCTGGCCGCCAAGGGGAAAGCCTAAAACACAAGTAACCCCAAGTCTGTTTTCAGACCAAAATTTGAGACGCTCTGCCGACCGGCACAACATACAGATATGGGCCTCGGGTGTCCAAGCCACCGGGGAAACAGGGAACCCCATGCATTTCTGAAAAGAGGACACCCGTGGGAATCCGCAGAGGTATGATATGCCCAAATCGCCCCAGAATATATTACCCAGACACCCCCGCAAATTCTGAAATGTGGGGAAAAAAACGCATTTCCCACACATTTTGCTCACCCATCGAAACACGCCCCCAACAACACATGGCCTACTGTCCCGCGCTCCCACAGGTGTCCCGATGAAAATGGTACCTCACATGTGTGGGTACACCTACCGGGCCGCCAAGGGGAAAGCCTAAAACACAAGTAACCCCAAGTCTGTTTTATGACCGGAATTTGAGACGCTCTGCCGACCAGCACAACATACAGATATGGGCCTCGGGTGTCCAAGCCACCGGGGAAAACATGGAACCCCATGTATTTCCGAAAAGAGGACACCCGTGGGAATCCCCAGAGGTATGATATGCCCAAATCGCCCCAGAATTTATTACCCAGACACCCCCGCAAAATCCAAAATGTGGTAAAAAACACCTTTTCCGCACATTTCGCTCGTCTCTCCCATCGAAACAAAGCCCCAACAACACATGGCCTACCGTCCCGCGTTGCCAGAGGTGTCTCGATGAAAACGGTACCTCACATGTGTGGGTGCACCTACCAGGCCGCCAAGGGGAAAGCCTGAAACACAAGTAACCCCAAGTCTGTTTTCAGACCGGAATTTGAGACGCTCTGCCGACCGGCACAACATACAGATATGGGCCTCGGGTGTCCAAGCCACCAAGGAAAACAGGGAACCCCATGCATTTCCCAAAAGAGGACACCAGTGGGAATCCGCAGAGGTATGATAAGCCCAAATCGCCCCAGAATGTATTACCCAGAAACCCCGGCAAAGTCCAAAATGTGGGGAAAAAACGCATTTTCTGCACATTTCGGTCGGCTCACCCATCGAAACACGCCCCCAACAACACATGGCCTACCGTCCTGCGTTTCCACAGGTGTTCCGATGAAAACGGTACCTCACATGTGTGTGTGCACCTACCTAGTCGCCAAGGGGAAAGCCTAAAACAGAAGTAACCCAAAGTCTGTTTTCAGATCGAAATTTGAGACGCTCTGCCGACCGGCACAACATACAGATATGGGCCTCGGGTGTCCAAGCCACCGGGGAAAACATGGAACCCCATGCATTTCCGAAAAGAGGACACCCGTGGGAATCCCCAGAGGTATGATATGCCCAAATCGCCCCAGAATTTATTACCCAGACACCCCCGCAAAGTCCAAAATGTGCGGAAAAAAACGCATTTTCCGCACATTTCGCTCGGCTCATTCATCGAAACACACCCCCAACAACACAAGGCCTACCGTCCCGCGTTTCCACAGGTGTCCTGATGAAAACGTTACCTCACATGTGTAGGTACACCTACCTGGTCGCCAAGGGGAAAGCCTAAAACAGAAGTAACCCCAAGTCTGTTTTCAGACCGAAATTTGAGACGCTCTGCCGACCGCCACAACATACAGGTATGGGCCTCGAGTGTCCAAGCCACCGGGGAAAACAGGGAACCCCATGCATTTCCGAAAAGAGGACACCCGTGGGAATCCGCTGAGGTATGATATGCCCAAATCGCCCCAGAATTTATTAACCAGACAACCCCGCAAATTCCAAAATGTGGGGAAAAAAACACATTTTTCGCACATTTCGCTCGGCTCACCCATCGAAACACGCCCCCAACAACACATGGCCTACCGTCCCACGTTCCCACAGGTGTCCCGATGAAAACGGTACCTCACATGTGTGGGTGCACCTACCTGGCCGCCAAGGGGAAAGCCTAAAACACAAATAACCCCAAGTCTGTTTTCAGACCAAAATTTGAGACGCTCTGCCGACCGGCACAACATACAGATATGGGCCTCGGGTGTCCAAGCCACCGGGGAAACAGGGAACCCCATGCATTTCTGATAAAGGGAACACCCGTGGGAATCCGCAGAGGTATGATATGCCCAAATCGCCCCAGAATATATTACCCAGACACCCCCGCAAATTCTGAAATGTGGGGAAAAAAATGCATTTCCCGCACATTTTGCTTTGCTCACCCATCGAAACACGCCCCCAACAACACATGGCCTACTGTCCCGCGCTCCCAGAGGTGTCCCGATGAAAATGGTACCTCACATGTGTGGGTACACCTACCTGGCCGCCAAGGGGAAAGCCTAAAACACAAGTAACCCCAAGTCTGTTTTATGACCGGAATTTGAGACGCTCTGCCGACCGGCACAACATACAGATATGGGCCTCGGGTGTCCAAGCCACCAGGGAAAACATGGAACCCCATGTATTTCCGAAAAGAGGACACCCGTGGGAATCCCCAGAGGTATGATATGCCCAAATCGCCCCAGAATTTATTACCCAGACACCCCCGCAAAATCCAAAATGTGGGAAAAAACACGTTTTCCGCACATTTCGCTCGGCTCACCCATCGAAACAAAGCCCCAACAACACATGGCCTACCGTCCCGCGTTGCCAGAGCTGTCCCTATGAAAACAGTACCTCACATGTGTGGGTGCACCTACCTGGCCGCCAAGGGGAAAGCCTAAAACACAAGTAACCCCAAGTCTGTTTTCCGACCGGAATTTGAGACGCTCTGCTGACCAGCACAACTTACAGATATGGGCCTTGGGTGTCCAAGCTACTGGGGAAAACAGGGAACCCCATACATTTCTGAAAAGAGGACACCCGTGGGAATCCGCAGAGGTATGATAGGCCCAAATCGCCCCAGAATTTATTACCCAGACACCCACGCAAAGTCCGAAATGTGGGAGAAAAAAACATATTTTCCACACATTTTGCTCGGCTCGCCCATGGAAACACGCCCCCAACAACACATGGCCTACCGTCCTGCATTCCCACAGGTGTCCCCACGAAACCGGTATCTCACATGTGTGGGTGCACCTACCTGGCCGCCAAGGGGAAAGCCTAAAACACAAGTAACCCCAAGTCTGTTTTCAGACCGGAATTTGAGACGCTCTGCAGACCGGCACAACATACAGATATAGGCCTTGGGTGTCCAAGTCACCGGGGAAAACAGGGAACCCCATGCATTTCCGGAAAGAGGACACCCGTGGGAATCCGCAGAGGTATGATATGCCCAAATCGCCCCAGAATTTATTACCCAGACACCCCCGCAAAATCCGAAATGTGTGGAAAAAAACACGTTTTCCGCACATTTCGCTCGGCTCACCCATCGAAACACGCCCCCAACAACATATGGCCTACTGTCCCATGTTCCCACAGGTGTCCCGATGAAAACGGTACCTCACGTGTGGGTGCACCTACCTGGCCGCCAAGGGGAAAGCCTCAAGCACAAGTAACACCAAGTCTGTTTTCAGACCGGAATTTGAGACGCTCTGCCGACCGGCACAACATACAGATATGGGCCTCGGGTGTCCAAGCCACCAAGGAAAACAGGGAACCCCATGCATTTCCCAAAAGAGGACACCCATGGGAATCCGCAGAGGTATGATAAGCCCAAATCGCCCCAGAATGTATTACCCATACACCCCGGCAAAGTCCAAATTGTGGGGAAAAACGCATGTTCAGCACATTTCGCTCGGCTCACCCATCGAAACACACTTCCAACAACACATGGCCTACCGTCCCGCGTTCCCACATGTGTCCCGATGAAAACAGTACCTCACATGTGTGGGTGCACCTACCTGGCCACCAAGGGGAAAGCCTAAAGCACAAGAAACCCCAAGTCTGTTTTCAGACCGGAATTTGAGACGCTCTGCCGACCGGCACAATATACAGATATGGGCTTCGGGTGTCCAAGCCACTGGGAAAAACAGGGAACCCCATGCATTTCCAAAAAGAGGACACACGTGGGAATCCGCAGAGGTATGATATGCGCAAATCGTCCCAGAATGTATTACCCAGACACCCCCACAAATTCCGAAATGTGGGGAAAAAACACGTTTTCAGCACATTTCACTCGGCTCACCCATCGAAACACGCCCCCAACAACATATGGCCTACTGTCCCATGTTCCCACAGGTGTCCCGATGAAAACGGTACCTCACATGTGTGGGTGCACCTACCTGGCCGCCAAGGGGAAAGCCTCAAGCACAAGTAACACCAAGTCTGTTTTCAGACCGGAATTTGAGATGCTCTGCCGACCGGCACAACATACAGATATGGGCCTCGGGTGTCCAAGCCACCAAGGAAAACAGGGAAACTAATGCATTTCCCACAAGAGGACACCCGTGGGAATCCGCAGAGGTATGATATGCCCAAATCGCCCCAGAATGTATCACCCATACACCCCGGCAAAGTCCAAAATGTGGGGAAAAACGCATTTTCAGCACATTTCGCTCGGCTCACCCATCAAAACACGCCCCCAACAACACATGGCCTACCGTCCCACATTTCCACAGGTGTTCCGATGAAAACTGTACCTCACATGTGTGGGTGCACCTACCTGGACGCCAAGGGGAAAGCCTAAAACAGAAGTAACCCTAAGTCTGTTTTCAGACCGAAATTTGAGACGCTCTGCCGACCGGCACAACTTACAGATATGGGCCTCGGGTGTCCAAGCCACCGGGGAAAACAGGGAACCCCATGCATTTCCAAAAAGAGGTCACCCGTGGGATTCCACAGAGGTATGATATGCCCAAATCGCCCCAGAATTTATTACCCAGACACCCCTGCAAAGTCCAAAATGTGGGGAAAAAAATGCATTTTCCGCACATTTCGCTCGGCTCATCCATCGAAACACGCCCCCAACAACACATGGCCTACCGTCCCGCGTTTCCACAGGTGTCCCAATGAAAAGGGTACCTCACATGTGTGGGTGCACCTACCTGGTCGCCAAGGGGAAAGCCTAAAACAGAAGTAACCCCAAGTCTGTTTTCAGACCAAAATTTGAGACGCTCAGCCGACCGGCACAAACTACAGATATGGGCCGCGGGTATCCAAGCCACTGGGGAAAACATGGAACCCCAAATTTTTCCGAAAAGAGGACACCCGTGGGAATGCGCACCGGTATGATATGCCCAAATCGCCCCAGAATTTATTACCCAGACACCCCCAAAAATTCTGAAATGTGGGGAAAAAAATGAATTTCCAGCACATTTTGCTCGGCTCACCCATCGAAACACGCCCTCAACAACACACGGCCTACTCTCCCGCGCTCCCAAAGGTGTCCCGATGAAAACGGTACCTCACATGTGTGGGTGCACCTACCTGGCCGCCAAGGGGAAAGCCTAAAACACAGGTAACCCCAAGTCTGTTTTCAGACCGGAATTTGAGACGCTCGCCGACCGGCACAACTTACAGATATGGGCCTTGGGTGTCCAAGCCACGGGGGAAAACAGGGAACCCCATGCATTTCCGAAAAGAGGACACCCGTGGGAATCCCCAGAGGTATGATATACCCAAATCGCCCCAGAATTTATTACCCAGAAACCCCCGCAAATTCCGAAATTTGGGAAAAAAACACGTTTTCCGCACATTTCGCTCGGCTCACCCATCGAAACACACCCCCAACAACACATGGCCTACTGTCCCGTGTTCCCAAAGGTGTCCCGATGAAAACAGTACCTCACATGTGTGGATGCACCTACCTGGTCGCCAAGGGGAAAGCCTAAAACAGAAGTCACTCCAAGTCTGTTTTCAGACCGGAATTTGAGACGCTCTGCCGACCGGCACAACATACAGATATGGGCCTCGGGTGTCCAAGCCACCAAGGAAAACAGGGAACCCCATGCATTTCCCAAAAGAGGACACCCATGGTAATCCGCAGAGGTATGATATGCTGAAAACGCCCTAGAATGTATTACCCAGACACCCCGGCAAAGTCCAAAATGTGGGGAAAAAAGGCATTTTCCGCACATTTCGCTCGGCTCATCCATCGAAACACGCCCCCAACAACACATGGCCTACCGTCCCGCATTTCTACAGGTGTCCCGATGAAAACGGTACCTCAGATGTGTGGGTGCAACTACCTGGCCGCCAAGGGGAAAGCCTAAAACACAAGTAACCCCAAGTCTGTTGTATGACCGTAATTTGAGACGCTCTGCCGACCGGCACAACATGCAGATATGGGCCTCGGGTGTCCAAGCCACCGGGGAAAACATGGAATCCCATGCATTTCCGAAAAGAGGACACCTGTGGGAATCCCCAGAGGTGTGATATGCCCAAATCGCCCCAGAATTTATTACCCAGACACCCCCGCAAATTCTGAAATGTGGGGAAAAAAACGCATTTCCTGCACATTTCACTCGTCTCACCCATCAAAACACGCCCCCAACAACACATGGCCTACTGACCCGCGCTCCCACAGGTGTCACAATGAAACCGGTACCTCACATGTGTGAGTGCACCTACCTGGCCCCCAAGGGGAAAGCCTAAAACACAAGTAACCCCAAGTCTCTTGTATGACCGGAATTTGAGACGCTCTGCCGACCGGCACAACATACAGATATGGGCCTCGGGTGTCCAAGCCACCAAGGAAAACAGGGAACCCCATGCATCTCCGAAAAGAGGACACCCGTGGGAATGCGCAGAGATATGATATGCCCAAATCACCCCAGAATATATTACCCAGACACCCCCGCAAATTCTGAAATGTGGGGAATAAAACGCATTTCCCGCACATTTCGCTAGGCTCACTCATCGAAACACGCCCCCAACAACACATGGCCTACTGTCCAGCGCTCCCACAGGTGTCCCGATGAAAATGGTACCTCACATGTGTGGGTGCACCTACCTGGCCGCCAAGGGGAAAGCCTAAAACACAAGTAACCCCAAGTCTGTTTTCAGACCGGAATTTGAGACTCTCTGCCGAACGGCACAAAATACAGATATGGGCCTCGGGTGTCCAAGCCACCAAGGAAAACAGGGAACCCCATGCATTTCCCAAAAGAGGACACCCGTGGGAATCCGCAGAGGTATGATAAGCCCAAATCGCCCAAGAATGTATTACCCAGACACCCCGGCAAAGTCCAAAATGTGGGGAAAAAACGCATTTTCTGCACATTTCGGTCGGCTCACCCATCGAAACATGCCCCCAACAACACATGGCCTACCGTCCCGCGTTTCCACAGGTGTCCCAATGAAAACGGTACCTCACATGTGTGTGTGCACCTACCTAGTCGCCAAGGGGAAAGCCTAAAACAGAAGTAACCCAAAGTCTGTTTTCAGATCGAAATTTGAGACGCTCTGCCGACCGGCACAACATACAGATATGGGCCTCGGGTGTCCAAGCCACCGGGGAAAACATGGAACCCCATGCATTTCCGAAAAGAGGACACCCGTGGGAATCCCCAGAGGTATGATATGCCCAAATCGCCCCAGAATTTATTACCCAGACACCCCCGCAAAGTCCAAAATGTGCGGAAAAAAACGCATTTTCCGCACATTTCGCTCGGCTCATTCATCGAAACACACCCCCAACAACACATGGCCTACCGTCCCGCGTTCCCACAGGTGTCCTGATGAAAACGTTACCTCACATGTGTGGGTACACCTACCTGGTCGCCAAGGGGAAAGCCTAAAACAGAAGTAACCCCAAGTCTGTTTTCAGACCGAAATTTGAGACGCTCTGCCGACCGCCACAACATACAGGTATGGGCCTCGAGTGTCCAAGCCACCGGGGAAAACAGGGAACCCCATGCATTTCTGAAAAGAGGACACCGGTGGGAATCCGCTTAGGTATGATATGCCCAAATCGCCCCAGAATTTATTACCCAGACAACCCCGCAAATTCCAAAATGTGGGGAAAAAAACACATTTCCCGCACATTTCGCTCGGCTCACCCATCGAAACACGCCCCCAACAACACATGGCCTACCGTCCCACGTTCCCACAGGTGTCCCGATGAAAACGGTACCTCACATGCGTGGGTGCACCTACCTGGCCGCCAAGGGGAAAGCCTAAAACACAAGTAACCCCAAGTCTGTTTTCAGACCAAAATTTGAGACGCTCTGCCGACCGGCACAACATACAGATATGGGCCTCGGGTGTCCAAGCCACCGGGGAAACAGGGAACCCCATGCATTTCTGAAAAGAGGACACCCGTGGGAATCCGCAGAGGTATGATATGCCCAAATCGCCCCAGAATATATTACCCAGACACCCCCGCAAATTCTGAAATGTGGGGAAAAAAACGCATTTCCCACACATTTTGCTTTGCTCACCCATCGAAACACGCCCCCAACAAAACATGGCCTACTGTCCCGCGCTCCCACAGGTGTCCCGATGAAAATGGTACCTCACATGTGTGGGTACACCTACCTGGCCGCCAAGGGGAAAGCCTAAAACACAAGTAACCCCAAGTCTGTTTTATGACCGGAATTTGAGACGCTCTGCCGACCAGCACAACATACAGATATGGGCCTCGGGTGTCCAAGCCACCGGGGAAAACATGGAACCCCATGTATTTCCGAAAAGAGGACACCCGTGGGAATCCCCAGAGGTATGATATGCCCAAATCGCCCCAGAATTTATTACCCAGACACCCCCGCAAAATCCAAAATGTGGTAAAAAACACCTTTTCCGCACATTTCGCTCGTCTCACCCATCGAAACAAAGCCCCAACAACACATGGCCTACCGTCCCGCGTTGCCAGAGGTGTCCCAATGAAAACGGTACCTCACATGTGTGGGTGCACCTACCAGGCCGCCAAGGGGAAAGCCTGAAACACAAGTAACCCCAAGTCTGTTTTCAGACCGGAATTTGAAACGCTCTGCCAACCGGCACAACATACAGATATGGGCCTCGGGTGTCCAAGCCACCAAGGAAAACAGGGAACCCCATGCATTTCCCAAAAGAGGACACCCGTGGGAATCCGCAGAGGTATGATAAGCCCAAATCGCCCCAGAATGTATTACCCAGAAACCCCGGCAAAGTCCAAAATGTGGGGAAAAAACGCATTTTCTGCACATTTCGGTCGGCTCACCCATCGAAACACGCCCCCAACAACACATGGCCTACCGTCCCGCGTTTCCACAGGTGTCCCGATGAAAACGGTACCTCACATGTGTGTGTGCACCTACCTAGTCGCCAAGGGGAAAGCCTAAAACAGAAGTAACCCAAAGTCTGTTTTCAGATCGAAATTTGAGACGCTCTGCCGACCGGCACAACATACAGATATGGGCCTCGGGTGTCCAAGCCACCGGGGAAAACATGGAACCCCATGCATTTCCGAAAAGAGGACACCCGTGGGAATCCCCAGAGGTATGATATGCCCAAATCGCCCCAGAATTTATTACCCAGACACCCCCGCAAAGTCCAAAATGTGCGGAAAAAAACGCATTTTCCGCACATTTCGCTCGGCTCATTCATCGAAACACACCCCCAACAACACATGGCCTACCGTCCCGCGTTTCCACAGGTGTCCTGATGAAAACGTTACCTCACATGTGTAGGTACACCTACCTGGTCGCCAAGGGGAAAGCCTAAAACAGAAGTAACCCCAAGTCTGTTTTCAGACCGAAATTTGAGACGCTCTGCCGACCGCCACAACATACAGGTATGGGCCTCGAGTGTCCAAGCCACCGGGGAAAACAGGGAACCCCATGCATTTCTGAAAAGAGGACACCCGGGGGAATCCGCTGAGGTATGATATGCCCAAATCGCCCCAGAATTTATTACCCAGACACCCCCGCAAAATCCAAAATGTGGGAAAAAACACATTTTCCGCACATTTCGCTCGGCTCACCCATCGAAACACGCCCCCAACAACACATGGCCTACCGTCCCGCGTTTCCAGAGCTGTCCCTATGAAAACAGTACCTCACATGTGTGGGTGCACCTACCTGGCCGCCAAGGGGAAAGCCTAAAACACAAGTAACCCCAAGTCTGTTTTATGACCGGAATTTGAGATGCTCTGCTGACCAGCACAACTTACAGATATGGGCCTCGGGTGTCCAAGCTACTGGGGAAAACAGGGAACCCCATACATTTCCGAAAAGAGGACACCCGTGGGAATCCGCAGAGGTATGATAGGCCCAAATCGCCCCAGAATTTATTACCCAGACACCCACGCAAAGTCCGAAATGTGGGAGAAAAAAACATATTTTCCACACATTTTGCTCGGCTCACCCATGGAAACACGCCCCCAACAACACATGGCCTACCGTCCTGCATTCCCACAGGTGTCCCCACGAAACCGGTATCTCACATGTGTGGGTGCACCTACCTGGCCGCCAAGGGGAAAGCCTAAAACACAAGTAACCCCAAGTCTGTTTTCAGACCGGAATTTGAGACGCTCTGCAGACCGGCACAACATACAGATATGGGCCTCGGGTGTCTAAGCCACCAAGGAAAACAGGGAACCCCATGCATTTCCGGAAAGAGGACACCCGTGGGAATCCGCAGAGGTATGATATGCCCAAATCGCCCCAGAATTTATTACCCAGACACCCCCGCAAAATCCGAAATGTGTGGAAAAAAATACGTTTTCCGCACATTTCGCTCGGCTCACCCATCGAAACACGCCCCCAACAACATATGGCCTACTGTCCCATGTTCCCACAGGTGTCCCGATGAAAACGGTACCTCACGTGTGGGTGCACCTACCTGGCCGCCAAGGGGAAAGCCTCAAGCACAAGTAACACCAAGTCTGTTTTCAGACCGGAATTTGAGACGCTCTGCCAACCGGCACAACATACAGATATGGGCCTCGGGTTCCAAGCCACCAAGGAAAACAGGGAAACTAATGCATTTCCCACAAGAGGACACCCGTGGGAATCCGCAGAGGTATGATATGCCCAAATCGCCCCAGAATGTATTACCCATACACCCCGGCAAAGTCCAAAATGTGGAGAAAAACGCATTTTCAGCACATTTCGCTCGGCTCACCCATCAAAACACGCCCCCAACAACACATGGCCTACCGTCCCACATTTCCACAGGTGTTCTGATGAAAATGGTACCTCACATGTGTGGGTGCACCTACCTGGACGCCAAGGGGAAAGCCTAAAACAGAAGTAACCCCAAGTCTGTTTTCAGACCGAAATTTGAGACGCTCTGCCGACCGGCACAACTTACAGATATGGGCCTCGGGTGTCCAAGCCACCGGGGAAAACAGGGAACCCCATGCATTTCTGAAAAGAGGACACCGGTGGGAATCCGCATAGGTATGATATGCCCAAATCGCCCAAGAATTTATTACCTAGACAAAGCCGCAAAGTCCAAAATGTGGGGAAAAAAACGCATTTTCCGCACATTTCGCTCGGCTCACCCATCGAAACACACTTCCAACAACACATGGCCTACCGTACCGCGTTCCCACAGGTGTCCCGATGACAACGGTACCTCACATGTGTGGGTGCACCTACCTGGCCGCCAAGGGGAAAGCCTAAAACACAAGTAACCCCAAGTCTGTTTTCAGACCGGAATTTGAGACTCTCTGCCGACCGGCACACCATACAGATATGGGCCTTGGGTGTCCAAGCCACTGGGGAAAACAGGGAACCCCATGCATTTCCGAAAAGAGGACCCGTGGGAATCCCCAGAGGTATGATATGCCCAAATCGCCCCAGAATTTATTACCCAGAAACCCCCGCAAAATCCGAAATTTGGGAAAAAACACGTTTTCCGCACATTTCGCTCGGCTCACCCATCGAAACACACCCCCAACAACACATGGCCTACTGTCCCGTGTTCCCAAAGGTGTCCCGATGAAAACAGTACCTCACATGTGTGGATGCACCTACCTGGTCGCCAAGGGGAAAGCCTAAAACAGAAGTCACTCCAAGTCTGTTTTCAGACCGGAATTTGAGACGCTCTGCCGACCGGCACAACATACAGATATGGGCATCGGGTGTCCAAGCCACCAAGGAAAACAGGGAACCCCATGCATTTCCCAAAAGAGGACACCCGTGGGAATCCGCAGAGGTATGATATGCCCAAATCGCCCCAGAATGTATTACCCAGGCACCCCAGCAAAGTCCAAATGTGGGGTAAAAACCCATTTTCCGCATATTTTGCTCGGCTCACCCATCGAAACACGCCCCCAAAATCACATGGCCTATGGTCCCGCGTTTCCACAGGTGTCCCGATGAAAACGGTACCTCACATGTGTGGGTGCACCTACCTGGTCGCCAAGGGGAAAGCCTAAAACAGAAGTAACCCCAAGTCTGTTTTCAGATCGAAATTTGAGACGCTCTGCCGACCGGCACAAACTACAGATATGGGCCGCGGGTATCCAAGCCACTGGGGAAAACATGGAACCCCATGCATTTCCGAAAAGAGGACACCCGTGGGAATGCGCACCGGTATGATATGCCCAAATCGCCCCAGAATTTAT
The DNA here is from genome assembly GCF_040938575.1 of Ambystoma mexicanum. NCBI lineage: Eukaryota > Metazoa > Chordata > Amphibia > Caudata > Ambystomatidae > Ambystoma > Ambystoma mexicanum. Next base: position 239,263,361 of record NC_090940.1, on the reverse strand, counting down.
TACCCAGACACCCCCACAAATTCTGAAATGTGGGGAAAAAAACGAATTTCCTGCACATTTTGCTCGGCTCACCCATCGAAACACGCCCCCAACAACACATGGCCTACCGTCACGCATTTCCACAGGTGTCCCGATGAAAACGGTACCTCAGATGTGTGGGTGCAACTACCTGGCCGCCAAGGGGAAAGCCTAAAACACAAGTAACGCCAAGTCTGTTTTCAGACCGGAATTTGAGACGCTCGGCCGACTGGCACAACATACAGATATGGGCCTCGGGTGTCTAAGCCACCAAGGAAAACAGGGAACCCCATGCATTTCCGAAAAGAGGTCACCCGTGGGATTCCGCAGAGGTATGATATGCCCAAATCGCCCCAGAATTTATTACCCAGACACCCCTGCAAAGTCCAAAATGTGGGGAAAAAAACGCATTTTCCGCACATTTCGCTCGGCTCATCCATCGAAACACACCCCCAACAACACATGGCCTACCGTCCCGCATTTCCACAGGTGTCCCAATGAAAAGGGTACCTCACATGTGTGGGTGCACGTACCTGGTCGCCAAGAGGAAAGCCTAAAACAGAAGTAACCCCAAGAATGTTTTCAGACCGAAATTTGAGACGCTCTGCCGACCGGCACAACATGCAGATATGGGCCTCGGGTGTCCAAGCCACCGGGGAAAACATGGAATCCCATGCATTTCCAAAAAGAGGACACCCGTGGGAATGCGCAGAGGTATGATAAGCCCAAATCACCCCAGAATATATTACCCAGACACCCCGGCAAATTCTGAAATGTGGGGAAAAAAACGCATTTCCTGCACATTTCACTCGTCTCACCCATCGAAACACGCCCCCAACAACACATGGCCTACTGACCCGCACTCCCACAGGTGTCCCAATGAAAACGGTACCTCACATGTGTGAGTGCACCTACCTGGCCCCCAAGGGGAAAGCCTAAAACACAAGTAACCCCAAGTCTGTTGTATGACCGGAATTTGAGACGCTCTGCCAACCGGCACAACATACAGATATGGGCCTCGGGTGTCCAAGCCACCAAGGAAAACAGGGAACCCCATGCATTTCCAAAAAGAGGACACCCGTGGGAATGCGCAGAGGTATGATAAGCCCAAATCACCCCAGAATATATTACCCAGACACCCCCGCAAATTCTGAAATGTGGGGAATAAAACGCATTTCCCGCACATTTCGCTAGGCTCACCCATCGAAACACGCCCCCAACAACACATGGCCTACTGTCCCGCGCTCCCACAGGTGTCCCGATGAAAATGGTACCTCACATGTGTGGGTGCACTTACCTGGCCGCCAAGGGGAAAGCCTAAAACACAAGTAACCCCAAGTCTGTTTTCAGACCGGAATTTGAGACTCTCTGCCGAACGGCACAAAATACAGATATGGGCCTCGGGTGTCCAAGCCACCGGGGAAAACATGGAATCCCATGCATTTCCGAAAAGAGGACACCCGTGGGAATCCCCAGAGGTATGATATGCCCAAATAGCCCCAGAATTTATTACCCAGACACCCCTGCAAAATCCGAAATGTGGGAAAAAAACACATTTTCTGTACATTTCGCTCGGGTCACCCATCGAAACACACCCCCAACAACACATGGCCTACCGTCCCACGTTCCCACAGGTGTCCCAATGAAAACGGTACCTCACATGTGTGGGTGCACCTACCTGGACGCCAAGGGGAAAGCCTAAAACACAAGTAACCCCAAGTCTGTTTTCAGACCGGAATTTGAGACGCTCTGCCGACCGGCACAACATACAGATATGGGCCTCGGGTGTCCAAGCCACCAAGGAAAACAGGGAACCCAATGCATTTCCCAAAAGAGGACACCCGTGGGAATCCGCAGAGGTATGATAAGCCCAAATCGCCCCAGAATGTATTACCCAGACACCCTGGCAAAGTCCAAAATATGGGGAAAAAACGCATTTTCTGCACATTTCGGTCGGCTCACCCATCGAAACACGCCCCCAACAACACATGGCCTACCGTACCGCGTTTCCACAGGTGTTCCGATGAAAACGGTACCTCACATGTGTGTGTGCACCTACCTAGTCGCCAAGGGGAAAGCCTAAAACAGAAGTAACCCAAAGTCTGTTTTCAGATCGAAATTTGAGACGCTCTGCCGACCGGCACAACATACAGATATGGGCCTCGGGTGTCCAAGCCACCGGGGAAAACATGGAATCCCATGCATTTCCAAAAAGAGGACACCCGTGGGAATGCGCAGAGGTATGATAAGCCCAAATCACCCCAGAATATATTACCCAGACACCCCGGCAAATTCTGAAATGTGGGGAAAAAAACGCATTTCCTGCACATTTCACTCGTCTCACCCATCGAAACACGCCCCCAACAACACATGGCCTACTGACCCGCGCTCCCACAGGTGTCCCAATGAAAACGGTACCTCACATGTGTGAGTGCACCTACCTGGCCCCCAAGGGGAAAGCCTAAAACACAAGTAACCCCAAGTCTGTTGTATGACCGGAATTTGAGACGCTCTGCCAACCGGCACAACATACAGATATGGGCCTCGGGTGTCCAAGCCACCAAGGAAAACAGGGAACCCCATGCATTTCCAAAAAGAGGACACCCGTGGGAATGCGCAGAGGTATGATAAGCCCAAATCACCCCAGAATATATTACCCAGACACCCCCGCAAATTCTGAAATGTGGGGAATAAAACGCATTTCCCGCACATTTCGCTAGGCTCACCCATCGAAACACGCCCCCAACAACACATGGCCTACTGTCCCGCGCTCCCACAGGTGTCCCGATGAAAATGGTACCTCACATGTGTGGGTGCACTTACCTGGCCGCCAAGGGGAAAGCCTAAAACACAAGTAACCCCAAGTCTGTTTTCAGACCGGAATTTGAGACTCTCTGCCGAACGGCACAAAATACAGATATGGGCCTCGGGTGTCCAAGCCACCGGGGAAAACATGGAATCCCATGCATTTCCGAAAAGAGGACACCCGTGGGAATCCCCAGAGGTATGATATGCCCAAATAGCCCCAGAATTTATTACCCAGACACCCCTGCAAAATCCGAAATGTGGGAAAAAAACACATTTTCTGTACATTTCGCTCGGGTCACCCATCGAAACACACCCCCAACAACACATGGCCTACCGTCCCGCGTTCCCACAGGTGTCCCAATGAAAACGGTACCTCACATGTGTGGGTGCACCTACCTGGACGCCAAGGGGAAAGCCTAAAACACAAGTAACCCCAAGTCTGTTTTCAGACCGGAATTTGAGACGCTCTGCCGACCGGCACAACATACAGATATGGGCCTCGGGTGTCCAAGCCACCAAGGAAAACAGGGAACCCAATGCATTTCCCAAAAGAGGACACCCGTGGGAATCCGCAGAGGTATGATAAGCCCAAATCGCCCCAGAATGTATTACCCAGACACCCTGGCAAAGTCCAAAATATGGGGAAAAAACGCATTTTCTGCACATTTCGGTCGGCTCACCCATCGAAACACGCCCCCAACAACACATGGCCTACCGTACCGCGTTTCCACAGGTGTTCCGATGAAAATGGTACCTCACATGTGTGTGTGCACCTACCTAGTCGCCAAGGGGAAAGCCTAAAACAGAAGTAACCCAAAGTCTGTTTTCAGATCGAAATTTGAGACGCTCTGCCGACCGGCACAACATACAGATATGGGCCTCGGGTGTCCAAGCCACCGGGGAAAACATGGAACCCCATGCATTTCCGAAAAGAGGACACCCGTGGGAATCCCCAGAGGTATGATATGCCCAAATCGCCCCAGAATTTATTACCCAGACACCCCCGCAAAGTCCAAAATGTGCGGAAAAAAACGCATTTTCCGCACATTTCGCTCGGCTCATTCATCGAAACACACCCCCAACAACACATGGCCTACCGTCCCGCGTTCCCACAGGTGTCCTGATGAAAACATTACCTCACATGTGTGGGTACACCTACCTGATCGCCAAGGGGAAAGCCTAAAACAGAAGTAACCCCAAGTCTGTTTTCAGACCGAAATTTGAGACGCTCTGCCGACCGCCACAACATACAGGTATGGGCCTCGAGTGTCCAAGCCACCGGGGAAAACAGGGAACCCCATGCATTTCTGAAAAGAGGACACCCGTGGGAATCCGCTGAGGTATGATATGCCCAAATCGCCCCAGAATTTATTACCCAGACAACCCCGCAAATTCCAAAATGTGGGGAAAAAAACACATTTTTCGCACATTTCGCTCGGCTTACCCATCGAAACACGCCCCCAACAACACATGGCCTACCGTCCCACGTTCCCACAGGTGTCCTGATGAAAACGGTACCTCACATGTGTGGGTGCACCTACCTGGCCGCCAAGGGGAAAGCCTAAAACACAAGTAACCCCAAGTCTGTTTTCAGACCAAAATTTGAGACGCTCTGCCGACCCGCACAACATACAGATATGGGCCTCGGGTGTCCAAGTCACCAGGGAAACAGGGAACCCCATGCATTTCTGAAAAGAGGACACCCGTGGGAATCTGCAGAGGTATGATATGCCCAAATCGCCCCAGAATATATTACCCAGACACCCCCGCAAATTCTGAAATGTGGGGAATAAAACGCATTTCCCGCACATTTCGCTAGGCTCACCCATCGAAACACGCCCCCAACAACACATGGCCTACCGTACCGCGTTTCCACAGGTGTCCCGATGAAAACGGTACCGCACATGTGTGTGTGCACCTACCTAGTCGCCAAGGGGAAAGCCTAAAACAGAAGTAACCCAAAGTCTGTTTTCAGATCGAAATTTGAGACGCTCTGCCGACCGGCACAAAATACAGATATGGGCCTCGGGTGTCCAAGCCACCGGGGAAAACATGGAATCCCATGCATTTCCGAAAAGAGGACACCCGTGGGAATCCCCAGAGGTATGATATGCCCAAATAGCCCCAGAATTTATTACCCAGACACCCCTGCAAAATCCGAAATGTGGGAAAAAAACACATTTTTCGCACATTTCGCTCGGCTTACCCATCGAAACACGCCCCCAACAACACATGGCCTACCGTCCCGCGTTCCCACAGGTGTCCTGATGAAAACGGTACCTCACATGTGTGGGTGCACCTACCTGGCCGCCAAGGGGAAAGCCTAAAACACAAGTAACCCCAAGTCTGTTTTCAGACCGGAATTTGAGACGCTCTGCCGACCGGCACAACATACAGATATGGGCCTCGGGTGTCCAAGCCACCAAGGAAAACAGGGAACCCAATGCATTTCCCAAAAGAGGACACCCGTGGGAATCCGCAGAGGTATGATAAGCCCAAATCGCCCCAGAATGTATTACCCAGACACCCTGGCAAAGTCCAAAATATGGGGAAAAAACGCATTTTCTGCACATTTCGGTCGGCTCACCCATCGAAACACGCCCCCAACAACACATGGCCTACCGTACCGCGTTTCCACAGGTGTCCCGATGAAAACGGTACCTCACATGTGTGTGTGCACCTACCTAGTCGCCAAGGGGAAAGCCTAAAACAGAAGTAACCCAAAGTCTGTTTTCAGATCGAAATTTGAGACGCTCTGCCGACCGGCACAACATACAGATATGGGCCTCGGGTGTCCAAGCCACCAGGGAAAACATGGAACCCCATGCATTTCCGAAAAGAGGACACCCGTGGGAATCCCCAGAGGTATGATATGCCCAAATCGCCCCAGAATTTATTACCCAGACACCCCCGCAAAGTCCAAAATGTGCGGAAAAAAACGCATTTTCCGCACATTTCGCTCGGCTCATTCATCGAAACACACCCCCAACAACACATGGCCTACCGTCCCGCGTTCCCACAGGTGTCCTGATGAAAACGTTACCTCACATGTGTGGGTACACCTACCTGATCGCCAAGGGGAAAGCCTAAAACAGAAGTAACCCCAAGTCTGTTTTCAGACCGAAATTTGAGACGCTCTGCCGACCGCCACAACATACAGGTATGGGCCTCGAGTGTCCAAGCCACCGGGGAAAACAGGGAACCCCATGCATTTCTGAAAAGAGGACACCCGTGGAAATCCGCTGAGGTATGATATGCCCAAATCGCCCCAGAATTTATTACCCAGACAACCCCGCAAATTCCAAAATGTGGGGAAAAAAACACATTTTTCGCACATTTCGCTCGGCTTACCCATCGAAACACGCCCCCAACAACACATGGCCTACTGTCCCACGTTCCCACAGGTGTCCTGATGAAAACGGTACCTCACATGTGTGGGTGCACCTACCTGGCCGCCAAGGGGAAAGCCTAAAACACAAGTAACCCCAAGTCTGTTTTCAGACCAAAATTTGAGACGCTCTGCCGACCCGCACAACATACAGATATGGGCCTCGGGTGTCCAAGTCACCAGGGAAACAGGGAACCCCATGCATTTCTGAAAAGAGGACACCCGTGGGAATCTGCAGAGGTATGATATGCCCAAATCGCCCCAGAATATATTACCCAGACACCCCCGCAAATTCTGAAATGTGGGGAATAAAACGCATTTCCCGCACATTTCGCTAGGCTCACCCATCGAAACACGCCCCCAACAACACATGGCCTACCGTACCGTGTTTCCACAGGTGTCCCGATGAAAACGGTACCTCACATGTGTGTGTGCACCTACCTAGTCGCCAAGGGGAAAGCCTAAAACAGAAGTAACCCAAAGTCTGTTTTCAGATCGAAATTTGAGACGCTCTGCCGACCGGCACAAAATACAGATATGGGCCTCGGGTGTCCAAGCCACCGGGGAAAACATGGAATCCCATGCATTTCCGAAAAGAGGACACCCGTGGGAATCCCCAGAGGTATGATATGCCCAAATAGCCCCAGAATTTATTACCCAGACACCCCTGCAAAATCCGAAATGTGGGAAAAAAACACATTTTTCGCACATTTCGCTCGGCTTACCCATCGAAACACGCCCCCAACAACACATGGCCTACAGTCCCACGTTCCCACAGGTGTCCTGATGAAAACGGTACCTCACATGTGTGGGTGCACCTACCTGGCCGCCAAGGGGAAAGCCTAAAACACAAGTAACCCCAAGTCTGTTTTCAGACCGGAATTTGAGACGCTCTGCCGACCGGCACAACATACAGATATGGGCCTCGGGTGTCCAAGCCACCAAGGAAAACAGGGAACCCAATGCATTTCCCAAAAGAGGACACCCGTGGGAATCCGCAGAGGTATGATAAGCCCAAATCGCCCCAGAATGTATTACCCAGACACCCTGGCAAAGTCCAAAATATGGGGAAAAAACGCATTTTCTGCACATTTCGGTCGGCTCACCCATCGAAACACGCCCCCAACAACACATGGCCTACCGTACCGCGTTTCCACAGGTGTCCCGATGAAAACGGTACCTCACATGTGTGTGTGCACCTACCTAGTCGCCAAGGGGAAAGCCTAAAACAGAAGTAACCCAAAGTCTGTTTTCAGATCGAAATTTGAGACGCTCTGCCGACCGGCACAACATACAGATATGGGCCTCGGGTGTCCAAGCCACCAGGGAAAACATGGAACCCCATGCATTTCCGAAAAGAGGACACCTGTGGGAATCCCCAGAGGTATGATATGCCCAAATCGCCCCAGAATTTATTACCCAGACACCCCCGCAAAGTCCAAAATGTGCGGAAAAAAACGCATTTTCCGCACATTTCGCTCGGCTCATTCATCGAAACACACCCCCAACAACACATGGCCTACCGTCCCGCGTTCCCACAGGTGTCCTGATGAAAACGTTACCTCACATGTGTGGGTACACCTACCTGATCGCCAAGGGGAAAGCCTAAAACAGAAGTAACCCCAAGTCTGTTTTCAGACCGAAATTTGAGACGCTCTGCCGACCGCCACAACATACAGGTATGGGCCTCGAGTGTCCAAGCCACCGGGGAAAACAGGGAACCCCATGCATTTCTGAAAAGAGGACACCCGTGGAAATCCGCTGAGGTATGATATGCCCAAATCGCCCCAGAATTTATTACCCAGACAACCCCGCAAATTCCAAAATGTGGGGAAAAAAACACATTTTTCGCACATTTCGCTCGGCTTACCCATCGAAACACACCCCCAACAACACATGGCCTACCGTCCCACGTTCCCACAGGTGTCCTGATGAAAACGGTACCTCACATGTGTGGGTGCACCTACCTGGCCGCCAAGGGGAAAGCCTAAAACACAAGTAACCCCAAGTCTGTTTTCAGACCAAAATTTGAGACGCTCTGCCGACCCGCACAACATACAGATATGGGCCTCGGGTGTCCAAGTCACCAGGGAAACAGGGAACCCCATGCATTTCTGAAAAGAGGACACCCGTGGGAATCTGCAGAGGTATGATATGCCCAAATCGCCCCAGAATGTATTACCCAGACACCCCGGCAAATTCCAAAATGTGGGGAAAAAAACACATTTTTCGCACATTTCGCTCTGCTCACCCATCGAAACACGCCCCCAACAACACATGGCCTACCGTCCCACGTTCCCACAGGTGTTCCGATGAAAACGGTTCCTCACATGTGTGGTTGCACCTACCTGGCCGCCAAGGGGAAAGCCTAAAACACAAGTAACCCCAAGTCTGTTTTCAGACCAAAATTTGAGACGCTCTGCCGACCGGCACAACATACAGATATGGGCCTCGGGTGTCCAAGCCACCGGGGAAACAGGGAACCCCATGCATTTCTGAAAAGAGGACACCCGTGGGAATCCACAGAGGTATGATATGCCCAAATCGCCCCAGAATATATTACCCAGACACCCCCGCAAATTCTGAAATGTGGGGAAAAAAACGCATTTCCCGCACATTTCTCTTGGCTCACCCATCGAAACAGCCCCCAACAACACATGGCCTACTGTCCCGCGCTCCCACAGGTGTCCCGATGAAAATGGTACCTCACATGTGTGGGTACACCTACCTGGCCGCCAAGGGGAAAGCCTAAAACACAAGTAACCCCAAGTCTGTTTTATGACCGGAATTTGAGACGCTCTGCCGACCGGCACAACATACAGATATGGGCCTCGGGTGTCCAAGCCACCTGGGAAAACATGGAACCCCATGTATTTCCGAAAAGAGGACACCCGTGGGAATCCCCAGAGGTATGATATGCCCAAATCGCCCCAGAATTTATTACCCAGACAACCCCGCAAAGTCCAAAATGTGGGGAAAAAAACGCATTTTCAGCACATTTCGCTCGGCTCACCCATCGAAACACACCCCAACAACACATGGCCTACCGTCCCGCGTTCCCACAGGTGTCCCGATGAAAACGGTACCTCACATGTGTGGGTGCACCTACATGGCCGCCAAGGGGAAAGCCTAAAACACAAGTAAACCCAAGTCTGTTTTCAGACCGGAATTTGAGACGCTCTGCCGACCGGCACAAACTACAGATATGGGCCTCGGGTGTCCAAGCCACCAAGGACAACAGGGAATCCCATGAATTTCCCAAAAGAGGACACCCGTGGGAATCCGCAGAGGTATGATATGCCCAAATCGCCCCAGAATTAATTACCCAGACACCCCTGCAAAATCCAAAATGTGGGGAAAAAAACACGTTTTTCGCACTTTTTGCTCGGCTAACCCATCGAAACACGCCCCCAACAACATATGGCCTACCGTCCCGCGTTCCCACCGGTGTCCGATGAAAACAGTACCTCACATATGTGGGTGCACCAACCTGGCCGCCAAGGGGAAAGCCTAAAACAGAAGTAACCCCAAGTCTGTTTTCAGACTGGAATTTGAGACGCTCTGCCGACCGGCACAACATACAGATATGGGCCTCGGGTGTCCAAGCCACCAAGGAAAACAGGGAACCCCATGCATTTCCCAAAAGAGGACAACCGTGGAAATCCGCAGAGGTATGATATGCCCAAATCGCCCCAGAATGTATTACCCAGACACCCCGGTAAAGTCCAAAATGTGGGGAAAATTTTCTGCACATTTTGCTCGGCTCACCCATCGAAACACGCCCACAACAACACATGGCCTATCGTCCCGCATTTCCACAGGTTTCCCGATGAAAACGGTACCTCATATGTGTGGGTGCACCTACCTAGTCGCCAAGGGGAAAGCCTAAAATAGAAGTAACCCCAACTCTATTTTCAGATCGAAATTTGAGACGCTCTGCCGACCGGCACAACATACAGATATGGGCCTCGGGTGTCCAAGCCACCGGGTAAAACATAGAACCCCATGCATTTCCAAAAAGAGGAAACCCGTGGGAATCCCCAGAGGTATGATATGCCCAAATCGCTCCAGAATGTATTACCCAGACACCGCTGCAAAATCTGAAATGTGGGAAAAAAACACGTTTTCCGCACATTTCGCTAGGCTCACCCATCGAAACACGCCCCCAACAACACATGGCCTACTGTCCCGCGCTCCCACAGGTGTCCCGATGAAAACGGTACCTCACATGTGTGTGTGCACCTACCTGGCCGCCAAGGGGAAAGCCTAAAACACAAGTAACCCCAAGTCTGTTTTCAGACCGGAATTTGAGACGCTCTGCCGACCGGCACAACATACAGATATGGGCCTCGGGTGTCCAAGCCACCAAGGAAAACAGGGAACCCCATGCATTTCCCACAAGAGGACACCCGTGGGAATCCGCAGAGGTATGATATGCCCAAATGGCACCAGAATGTATTACCCGCACACCCCGGCAAACACCAAAATGTGGGGAAAAAACACATTTTCCGCATATTTTGCTCGGCTCACCCATCGAAACATGCCCCCAACAACACATGGCCTACCGTCCCGCGTTTCCACAGGTGTCCCGATGAAAACGGTATCTCACATGTTTGGGTGCACCTACCTGGTCACCAAGGGGAAGGCCTAAAACAGAAGTAACCCCAAGTCTGTTTTCAGACCGGAATTTGACACGCTCTGCCGTCCGGCACAACATACAGATATGGGCCTCGGGTGTCCAAGCCACCAAGGAAAACAGGGAACCCCATGCATTTCCGAAAAGAGGACACCCATGGGAATCTCCAGAGGTATGATATGCCCAAATCGTCCCAGAATTTATTACCCAGACACCCCTGACAAATCCGAAATGTGGGAAAAACACATTTTCCCCACATTTCGTTCGGCTCACCCATCGAAACACACCCCCAACAACACATGGCCTACCGTCCCGCGTTCCCACAGGTGTCCCGATGAAAACGGTACCTCACATGTGTGGGTTCACCTACCTGGTCGCCAAGGGGAAAGCCTAAAACACAAGTAACCCCAAGTCTGTTTTCAGACCGGAATTTGAAACGCTCTGCCGACCGGCACAACATACAGATATGGGCCTCGGGTGTCCAAGCCACCAAGGAAAACAGGTAACCCCATCTATTTCCCAAAAGAGGACACCCGTGGGAATCCGCAGAGGTATGATATGCCAAAATCACCCCAGAATTTGTTACCCAGACACCCCAGCAAAGTCCAAAATGTGGGGAAAATTTTCTGCACATTTCACTCGGCTCACCCATCGAAACACGCTCCCAACAACACATGGCCTCCCGTCGCGCATTTCCACAGGTGTCCCGATGAAAACGGTACCTCACATGTGTGGGTGCACCTACCTGGTGGCCAAGGGGAAGGCCTAAAACAGAAGTAACCCCAAGTCTGTTTTATGACCGGAATTTGAGACGCTCTGACGACCGGCACAACATACAGATATGGGCCTCGGGTGTCCAAGCCACCAAGGAAAACAGGGAACCCCATGAATTTCCGAAAAGAGGACACACGTGGGAATGCGCAGAGGTATGATATGCCCAAATCACCCCAGATTTTATTACCCAGACACCCCCGCAAATTCTGAAATGTGGGGAATAAAACGCATTTCCCGCACATTTCGCTAGGCTCACCCATCGAAACACGCCCCCAACAACACAAGGCCTACTGTCCCGCGCTCCCACAGGTGTCTCGATGAAAATGGTACCTCACATGTATGGGTGCACCTACATGGCCGCCAAGGGGAAAGCCTAAAACACAAGTAACCCCAAGTCTGTTTTCAGACCGGAATTTGAGACTCTCTGCCGACCGGCACAACATACAGATATGGGCCTCGGGTGTCCAAGCCACCGGGGAAAACTTGGAATCCCATGCATTTCCGAAAAGAGGACACCCGTGGGAATCCCCAGAGGTATGATATGCCCAAATCGCCCCAGTATTTATTACCCAGACACCTCTACAAAATCCGAAATGTGGGAAAAAAACACATTTTCTGCACATTTCGCTCGGCTCACCCATCGAAACACACACCCAACAACACATGGCCTACCGTCCCGCGTTCCCACAGGTGTCCCGATGAAAACGGTACCTCACATGTGTGGGTGCACCTACCTGGCCACCAAGGGGAAAGCCTAAAACACAAGTAACCCCAAGTCTGTTTTCAGACCAGAATTTGAGACGCTCTGCCGAGCGGCACAACATACAGATATGGGCCTCGGGTGTCCAAGCCACCAAGGAAAACAGGGAACCCCATGCATTTCCCAAAAGAGGACACCCATGGGAATCCGCAGAGGTATGATAGGCCCAAATCGCCCCAGAATGTATTACCCAGACTCCCCGGCAAAGTCCAAAATGTGGGGAAAAAATGCATTTTCCGCACATTTCGCTCAGCTCACCCATCGAAACACGCCTCCAACAACACATGGCCTACCGTCCCACGTTTCCACAGGTGTCCCGATGAAAACGGTACCTCACATGTGTGGGTGCACCTACCTGGTCGCCAAGGGGAAAGCCTAAAACAGAAGTAACCCCAAGTCTGTTTTCAGACCGAAATTTGAGACCCTCTGCCGACCGGCACAACATACAGATATGGGCCTCGGGTGTCCAGGCCACTGGGGAAAACAGGGAACCCCATGCATTTCTGAAAAGAGGACACCAGTGGGAATCCGCAGAGGTATGATATGCCCAAATCGCCCCAGAATTTATTACCCAGACAACCCCGCAAAGTCCAAAATGTGGGGAAAAAATGCATTTTCCGCACATTTCGCTCGGCTCACCCATCGAAACGCACCCCCAACAACACATGGCCTACCGTCCCGCGTTCCCAAGGTGTCCCGATGAAAATGGTACCTCACGTGTGTGGGTGCACCTACCTGGCCCCCAAGGGGAAAGCCTAAAACACAAGTAACCCAAAGTCTGTTTTGAGACCGGAATTTGAGACGCTCTGCCGACCGGCACAACATACAGTTATGGGCCTCGGGTGTCCAAGCCACCAAGGAAAACAGGGAACCCCATGCATTTCCGAAAAGAGGACACCCGTGGGAATCTACAGAGGTATGATATGCCCAAATCGCCCCAGAATTTATTACCCAGACACCCCCGCAAATTCTGAAATGTGGGCAAAAAAACGCATTTCCTGCACATTTCGCTCAGCTCACCCATCAAAACATGCCCCAAACAACACAAGGCCTACTGTCCTGCGCTCCCACAGGTGCCCGATGAAAACGGTACCTCACATGTGTGGGTGCACCTACCTGGCCGCCAAGGGGAAAGCCTAAAACACAAGTAACCCCAAGTCTGTTTTCAGACCGGAATTTGAGACGCTCTGCCGACCGGCACAAAATACAGATATGGGCCTCGGTTGTCCAAGCCACCAAGGAAAACAGGGAACCCCATGCATTTCCCAAAAGAGGACACCCGTGGGAATCCGCAGAGGTATGATATGCCCAAATCGCCCCAGAATGTATTACCCAGACACCCCTGCAAAATCCAAAATGTGGGGAAAAAAACTTGTTTTTTGCACATTTTGCTCGGCTAACCCATCGAAACACCCCCCCAACAACATATGGCCTACCATCCCGCGTTCCCACCAGTGTCTCGATGAAATCAGTACCTCACATGTGTGGGTGCACCTACCTGGCCGCCAAGGGGAAAGCTTAAAACAGAAGTAACCCCAAGTCTATTTTCAGACTGGAATTTGAGACGCTCTGCCGACCGGCACAACATACAGACATGGGCCTCGGGTGTCCAAGCCACCAAGGAAAACAGGGAACCCCATGCATTTCCCAAAATAGGATACCCGTGGGAATCCGCAGAGGTATGATATGTCCAAATCGCCCCAGAATGTATTACCCAGACACCTCGGCAAAGTCCAAAATGTGGGGAAAAAACACATTTTCCGTATATTTTGCTCGGCTCACCCATCGAAACACCCCCCCAACAACATATGGCCTACCATCCCACGTTCCCACCAGTGTCCCGATGAAAACAGTACCTCACATGTGTGGGTGCACCTACCTGGTCGCCAAGGGGAAGCCCTAAAACAGAAGTAACCCCAAGTCTGTTTTCAGACCGAAATTTGAAACGCTCTGCCGACCGGCACAACATACAGATATGGGCCTCGGGTGTCCAAGCCACCAAGGAAAACAGGAAACCCAATGCATTTCCGAAAAGAGGACACCCATGGGAATCCCCAGAGGTATGATATGCCCAAATCGCCCCAGAATTTATCACCCAGACACCCCTGAAAAATCCGAAATGTGTGAAAAACACATTTTCCGCACATTTCGCTCGGCTCACCCATCGAAACACACCCCCGACAACACATGGCCTACCGTCCCGCGTTCCCACAGGTGTCCCGATGAAAACGGTACCTCACATGTGTGGGTGCACCTACCTAGTCGCCAAGGGGAAAGCCTAAAACAGAAGTAACCCCAAGTCTGTTTTCAGATCGAAATTTGAGACGCTCTGCCGACCGGCACAACATACAGATATGGGCCTCGGGTGTCCAAGCCACCGGGTAAAACATAGAACCCCATGCATTTCCGAAAAGAGGACACCCTTGGGAATCCCCAGAGGTATGAAATGCCCAAATCGCCCCAGAATGTATTACCCAGACACCCCAGCAAAATCTGAAATGTGGGAAAAAAACACGTTTTCCGCACATTTTGCTCGGCTAACCCACCGAAACACACCCCCAACAACACATGGCCTTCCGTCTCGCGTTCCCACAGGTGTCCCGATGAAAACGGTGCCTCACATGTGTGTGTGCACCTACCTGGCCGCCAAGGGGAAAGCCTAAAACACAAGTAACTCCAAGTCTGTTTTCAGACCGGAATTTGAGACGCTCTGCCGACCGGCACAACATACAGATATGGGCCTCGGGTGTCCAAGCCACCAAGGAAAACAGGGAACCCCATGTATTTCCGAAAAGAGGACACCCAATGGAATCCCCAGAGGTATGATATGCCCAAATCGCCCCAGAATTTATTACCCAGACACCCCTGCAAAATCTGAAATGTGGGAAAAACACGTTTTCCGCACATTTCGTTCGGCTCACCCATCGAAACACACCCCCAACAACACATGGCCTACCGTCCCGCGTTCCCACAGGTGTCCCGATGAAAACGGTACATCACATGTGTGGGTTCACCTACCTGGTCGCCAAGGGGAAAGCCTAAAACACAAGTAACCCCAAGTCTGTTTTCAGACCAGAATTTGAAACGCTCTGCCGACCGGCACAACATACAGATATGGGCCTCAGGTGTCCAAGCCACCAAGGAAAACAGGTAACCCCATCCATTTCCCAAAAGAGGACACCCGTGGGAATCCGCAGAGGTATGATATGCCCAAATCACCCCAGAATGTATTACCCAGACACTCCGGCAAAGTCCAAAATGTGGGGAAAATTTTCTGCACATTTCGCTCGGCTCACCCATCGAAACACGCCCCCAACAACACATGGCCTACCGTCCCGCATTTCCACAGGTGTCCCGATGAAAACGGTACCTCACATGTGTGGGTGCACCTACCTAGTCGCCAAGGGGAAAGCCTAAAACAGAAGTAACCCCAAGTCTGTTTTCAGACTGGAATTTGAGACGCTCTGCCGACCGGCACAACATACAGATATGGGCCTCGGGTGTCCAAGCCACCGGGGAAAACATGGAACCCCATGCATTTCTGAAAAGAGGACACCCGTGGGAATCCGCAGAGGTATGATATGCCCAAAACGCCCAAAAATATATTACCCAGACACCCCTGCAAAATCTGAAATGTGGGAAAAAAACACATTTTCTTCACATTTCGCTCGGCTCACCCCTCGAAACACACCCCCAACAACACATGGCCTACCGTCCTGCGTTCCCACAGGTGTCCCAATGAAAACGGTACCTCACGTGTGTGGGTGCACCTACCTGGTTGCCAAGGGGAAAGCCTAAAACACAAGTAACCCCAAGTCTGTTTTCAGACCAGAATTTGAGACGCTCTGCCGACCGGCACAACATACAGATATGGGCCTCGGGTGTCCAAGCCACCAAGGAAAACAGGGAACCCTATGCATTTCCCAAAAGAGGACACCCGTGGGAATCCGCAGAGGTATGATAGGCCCAAATCGCCCCAGAATGTATTACCCAGACACCCCGGCAAAGTCCAAAATGTGGGGAAAAAACGCATTTTCTGCATATTTCGGTCGGCTCACCCATCGAAACACGCCCCCAACAACACATGGCCTACCGTCCCGCGTTTCCACAGGTGTCCCGATGAAAACGGTACCTCACATGTGTGGGTGCACCTACCTAGTCGCCAAGGGGAAAGCCTAAAACAGAAGTAACCCCAAGTCTGTTTTCAGATCGAAATTTGAGACGCTCTGCCGAACGCCACAACATACAGGTATGGGCCTCGGGTGTCCAAGCCACCGGGGAAAACAGGGAACCCCATGCATTTCTGAAAAGAGGACACCCATTGGAATCCGCAGAGGTATGATATGCCCAAATCGCCCCAGAATTTATTACCCAGACAACCCCGCAAATTCCAAAATGTGGGGAAAAAAACACATTTTTCGCACATTTCGCTCGGCTCACCCATCGAAACACGCCCCAACAACACATGGCCTACCATCCCACGTTCCCACAGGTGTCCCGATGAAAACGGTACCTCACATGTGTGGGTGCACCTACCTGGCCGCCAAGGGGAAAGCCTAAAACACAAGTAACCCCAAGTCTGTTTTCAGACCAAAATTTGAGACGCTCTGCCGACCGGCATAACATACAGATATGGGCCTCGGGTGTCCAAGCCACCGGGGAAACAGGGAACCCCATGCATTTCTGAAAAGAGGACACCCGTTGGAATCCGCAGAGGTATGATATGCCCAAATCGCCCCAGAATGTATTACCCAGACACCCCGGCAAATTCCAAAATGTGGGGAAAAAATGCATTTTCCGCACATTTCGCTCAGCTCACCCATCGAAACCCGCCCCCAATAACACATGGCCTACCGTCCCACGTTTCCACAGGTGTCCCGATGAAAACGGTACCTCACATGTGTGGGTGCACCTACCTGGTCGCCAAGGGGAAAGCCCAAAACAGAAGTAACCCCAAGTCTGTTTTCAGACTGGAATTTGAGACGCTCTGCCGACCGGCACAACATACAGATATGGGCCTCGGGTGTCCAAGCCACCGGGGAAAACATGGAACCCCATGCATTTCCGAAAAGAGGACACCCGTGGGAATCCGCAGAGGTATGATATGCCCAAAACGCCCCAAAATATATTACCCAGACACCCCTGCAAAATCTGAAATGTGGGAAAAAAACACATTTTCTGCACATTTCGCTCGGCTCACCCCTCGAAACACACCCCCAACAACACATGGCCTACCGTCCTGCGTTCCCACAGGTGTCCCAATGAAAACGGTACCTCACGTGTGTGGGTGCACCTACCTGGTTGCCAAGGGGAAAGCCTAAAACACAAGTAACCCCAAGTCTGTTTTCAGACCAGAATTTGAGACGCTCTGCCGACCGGCACAACATACAGATATGGGCCTCGGGTGTCCAAGCCACCAAGGAAAACAGGGAACCCTATGCATTTCCCAAAAGAGGACACCCGTGGGAATCCGCAGAGGTATGATAGGCCCAAATCGCCCCAGAATGTATTACCCAGACACCCCGGCAAAGTCCAAAATGTGGGGAAAAAACGCATTTTCTGCATATTTCGGTCGGCTCACCCATCGAAACACGCCCCCAACAACACATGGCCTACCGTCCCGCGTTTCCACAGGTGTCCCGATGAAAACGGTACCTCACATGTGTGGGTGCACCTACCTAGTCGCCAAGGGGAAAGCCTAAAACAGAAGTAACCCCAAGTCTGTTTTCAGATCGAAATTTGAGACGCTCTGCCGAACGCCACAACATACAGGTATGGGCCTCGGGTGTCCAAGCCACCAGGGAAAACAGGGAACCCCATGCATTTCTGAAAAGAGGACACCCATTGGAATCCGCAGAGGTATGATATGCCCAAATCGCCCCAGAATTTATTACCCAGACAACCCCGCAAATTCCAAAATGTGGGGAAAAAAACACATTTTTCGCACATTTCGCTCGGCTCACCCATCGAAACACGCCCCAACAACACATGGCCTACCATCCCACGTTCCCACAGGTGTCCCGATGAAAACGGTACCTCACATGTGTGGGTGCACCTACCTGGCCGCCAAGGGGAAAGCCTAAAACACAAGTAACCCCAAGTCTGTTTTCAGACCAAAATTTGAGACGCTCTGCCGACCGGCATAACATACAGATATGGGCCTCGGGTGTCCAAGCCACCGGGGAAACAGGGAACCCCATGCATTTCTGAAAAGAGGACACCCGTTGGAATCCGCAGAGGTATGATATGCCCAAATCGCCCCAGAATGTATTACCCAGACACCCCGGCAAATTCCAAAATGTGGGGAAAAAATGCATTTTCCGCACATTTCGCTCAGCTCACCCATCGAAACCCGCCCCCAATAACACATGGCCTACCATCCCACGTTTCCACAGGTGTCCCGATGAAAACGGTACCTCACATGTGTGGGTGCACCTACCTGGTCGCCAAGGGGAAAGCCTAAAACAGAAGTAACCCCAAGTCTGTTTTCAGACCAAAATTTGAGACGCTCAGCCGACCGGCACAACATACAGATATGGGCGTCGGGTGTCCAGGCGACTGGGGAAAACAGAGAACCCCATGCATTTCTGAAAAGAGGACACCCGTGGGAATTCACAGAGGTATGATATGCCCAAATCGCCCCAGAATTTATTACCCAGACAACCCCGCAAAGTCCGAAATGTGGGGAAAAAAACGCATTTTCCGCACATTTCGCTCGGCTCACCCATCGAAAAACACCCCCCCAACAACACATGGCCTACCGTCCCGCGTTCCCACAGGTGTCACGATGAAAACGGTACCTCACGTGTGTGGGTGCACCTACCTGACCCCCAAGGGGAAAGCCTAAAACACAAGTAACCCAAAGTCTGTTTTGAGACCGGAATTTGAGACGCTCTGCCGACCGGCACAACATACAGATATGGGCCTCGGGTGTCCAAGCCACCAAGGAAAACAGGGAACCCCACGCATTTCCGAAAAGAGGACACCCGTGGGAATCCACAGAGGTATGATATGCCCAAATCGCCCCAGAATTTATTACCCAGACACCCCCGCAAATTCTGAAATGTGGGGAAAAAAACGCATTTCCCACACATTTCGCTCAGCTCACCCATCAAAACATGCCCCCAACAACACAAGGCCTACTCTCCTGCGCTCCCACAGGTGTCCTTATGAAAACGGTACCTCACATGTGTGGGTGCACCTACCTGGCCGCCAAGGGGAAAGCCTAAAACACAAGTAACCCCAAATCTCTCTTCCGACCGGAATTTGAGACGCTCTGCCAACCGGCACAAAATACAGATATGGGCCTCGGTTGTCCAAGCCACCAAGGAAAACAGGGAACCCCATGCATTTCCCAAAAGAGGACACCCGTGGGAATCCGCAGAGGTATGATATGCCCAAATCGCCCCAGAATGTATTACCCAGACACCCCTGCAAAATCCAAAATGTGAGGAAAAAAACACGTTTTCCGCACATTTTGCTCGGCTAACCCATCAAAACACGCCCCAACAACATATGGCCTACCATCCCGCGTTCCCACCAGTGTCCCGATGAAAACAGTACCTCACATGTGTGGGTGCACCTACCTGGCCGCCAAGGGGAAAGCCTAAAACAGAAGTAACCCCAAGTCTATTTTCAGACTGGAATTTGAGACGCTCTGCCGACCGGCACAACATACAGATATGGGCCTCGGGTGTCCAAGCCACCAAGGAAAACAGGGAACCCCATGCATTTCCCAAAAGAGGACACCCGTGGGAATCCGCAGAGGTATGATATCTCCAAATCGCCCCAGAATGTATTACCCAGACATCCCGGCAAAGTCCAAAATGTGGGGAAAAAACACATTTTCCGCATATTTTGCTCGGCTCACCCATCGAAACATGCCCCCAACAACACATGGCCTACCGTCCCACGTTTCCACTGGTGTCTTGATGAAAACGGTACCTCACATGTGTGGGTGCACCTACCTGGTCGCCAAGGGGAAGCCCTAAAACAGAAGTAACCCCAAGTCTGTTTTCAGACCGGAATTTGAAACGCTCTGCCGACCGGCACAACATACAGATATGGGCCTCGGGTGTCCAAGCCACCAAGGAAAACAGGGAACCCAATGCATTTCCGAAAAGAGGACACCCATGGGAATCCCCAGAGGTATGATATGCCCAAATCGCCCCAGAATTTATTACCCAGACACCCCTGCAAAATCTGAAATGTGTGAAAAACACATTTTCCGCACATTTCGCTCGGCTACCCATCAAAACACACCCCTGACAACACATGGCCTACCGTCCCGCGTTCCCACAGGTGTCCCGATGAAAACGGTACCTCACATGTGTGGGTGCACCTACCTGGCCGCCAAGGGGAAAGCCTAAAACACAAGTAACCCAAAGTCTGTTTTCAGACCGGAATATGAGACGCTCTGCCGACCGGCACAACATACAGATATGGGCCTTGGGTGTCCAAGCCATCAAGGAAAACAGGGAACCCCATGCATTTCCCAAAAGAGGACACCCGTGGGAATCCGCAGAGGTATGATATGCCCAAATCGCCCCAGAATGTATTACCCAGACACCCCGGCAAAGTCCAAAATGTGGGGAAAATTTTCTGCACATTTTGCTCGGCTAACCCATCAAAACACGCCCCAACAACACATGGCCTGCCGTCCCGCGTTTCCACAGGTGTCCCGATGAAAACGGTACCTCACATGTGTGGGTGCACCTACCTAGTCACCAAGGGGAAAGCCTAAAACAGAGGTAACCCCAAGTCTGTTTTCAGATCGAAATTTGAGACGCTCTGCCGACCGGCACAACATACAGATATGGGCCTCGGGTGTCCAAGCCACCGGGTAAAACATAGAACCCCATGCATTTCCAAAAAGAGGACACCCGTGGGAATCCCCAGAGGTATGAAATGCCCAAATCGCCCCAGAATGTATTACCCAGACACCCCTGCAATATCTGAAATGTGGGAAAAAAACACGTTTACCGCACATTTCGCTCGGCTCACCCACCGAAACAAACCCCCAACAACACTTGGCCTTCCGTCTCGCGTTCCCACAGGTGTCCCGATGAAAACGGTACCTCACATGTGTGTGTGCACCTACCTGGCCGCCAAGGGGAAAGCCTAAAACACAAGTAACCCCAAGTCTGTTTTCAGACCGCAATTTGAGACGCTCTGCCGACCGGCACAACATACAGATATGGGCCTCGGGTGTCCAAGCCACCAAGGAAAACAGGGAACCCCATGCATTTCCCACAAGAGGACACCCGTGGGAATCCGCAGAGGTATGATATGCCCAAATCGCCCCAGAATGTATTACCCAGACACCCCGGCAAAGACCAAAATGTGGGGAAAAAACACATTTTCCGCATATTTTGCTCGGCTCACCCATCGAAACATGCCCCCAACAACACATGGCCTACCGTCCCGCGTTTCCACAGGTGTCCCGATGAAAACGGGACCTCACATGTGTGGGTGCACCTACCTGGTCGCCAAGGAGAAGGCCTAAAACAGAAGTAACCCCAAGTCTGTTTTCAGACCGGAATTTGAAACGCTCTGCCGACCGGCACAAAATACAGATATGGGCCTCGGGTGTCCAAGCCACCAAGGAAAACAGGGAACCCCATGTATTTCCGAAAAGAGGACACCCATGGGAATCCCCAGAGGTATGATATGCCCAAATCGCCCCAGAATTTATTACCCAGATACCCCTGCAAAATCCGAAATGTGGGAAAAACAGGTTTTCCGCACATTTCGTTCGGCTCACCCATCGAAACACACCCCCAACAACACATGGCCTACCGTCCCGCATTCCCACAGGTGTCCCGATGAAAACGGTACCTCACATGTGTGGGTGCACCTACCTAGTCGCCAAGGGGAAAGCCTAAAACAGAAGTAACCCCAAGTCTGTTTTCAGATCGAAATTTGAAACGCTCTGCCGACCGGCACAACATACAGATATGGGCCTCGGGTGTCCAAGCCACCGGGGAAAACATGGAACCCCATGCATTTCTGAAAAGAGGACACCCGTGGGAACCCGCAGAGGTATGATATGCCCAAAACGCCCCAGAATTTATTACCCAGACACCCCTGCAAAATCTGAAATGTGGGAAAAAAACATGTTATCCGCACATTTCGCTCGGCTCACCCACCGAAACACACCCCCAACAACACATGGCCTACCGTCTCGCTTTCCCACATGTGTCCTGATGAAAACGATACCTCACATGTGTGTGTGCACCTACCTGGCCGCCAAGGGGAAAGCCTAAAACACAAGTAACCCCAGGTCTGTTTTCAGACCGGAATTTGAGACGCTCTGCCGACCAGCACAACATACAGATATGGGCCTCGGGTGTCCAAGCCACCAAGGAAAACAGGGAACCCCATGCATTTCCCACAAGAGGACACCCATGGGAATCCGCAGAGGTATGATATGCCCAAATCGCCCCAGAATGTATTACCCAGACACCCCGGCAAAGTCCAAAATGTGGGGAAAAAACACATTATCCGCATATTTTGCTCGGGTCACCCATCGAAACATGCCCCCAAAAACACATGGCCTACCGTCCCGCATTTCCACACGTGCCCCGATGAAAACGGTACCTCACATGTGTGGGTGCACCTACCTGGTCGCCAAGGGGAAGGCCTAAAACAGAAGTAACCCCAAGTCTGTTTTCAGACCGGAATTTGAAACGCTCTGCCGACCGGCACAACATACAGATATTGGCCTCGGGTGTCCAAGCCACCAAGGAAAACAGGGAACCCCATGCATTTCCGAAACGAGGACACCCATGGGAATCTCCAGAGGTATGGTATGCCCAAAACGCCCCAGAATTTATTACCCAGACACCCCAGCAAAATCTGAAATGTGGGAAAAAACACATTTTCCGCATATTTTGCTCGGCTCACCCATCGAAACATGCCCCCAAAAACACATGGCCTACCGTCCCGCGTTTCCACAGGTGTCCCGATGAAAACGGTACCTCACATGTGTGGGTGCACCTACCTGGTCGCCAAGGGGAAGGCCTAAAACAGAAGTAACCCCAAGTCTGTTTTCAGACCGGAATTTGAGACGCTCTGCCGACCGGCACAACATACAGATATGGGCCTCGGGTGTCCAAGCCACCAAGGAAAACAGGGAACCCCATGCATTTCCGAAAAGAGGACACCTGTGGGAATCCGCAGAGGTATGATATGGCCAAAACGTCCCAGAATTTATTACCCAGACACCCCTGCAAAATCTGAAATGTGGGAAAAAAACACATTTTCCGCATATTTTGCTCGGGTCACCCATCGAAACATGCCCCCAACAACACATGGCCTACCGTCTTGCTTTCCCACATGTGTCCTGATGAAAACGATACCTCACATGTGTGTGTGCACCTACCTGGCCGCCAAGGGGAAAGCCTAAAACACAAGTAACCCCAAGTCTGTTTTCAGACCGGAATTTGAGACGCTCTGCCGACCAGCACAACATACAGATATGGGCCTCGGGTGTCCAAGCCACCAAGGAAAACAGGGAACCCCATGCATTTCCCACAAGAGGACACCCATGGGAATCCGCAGAGGTATGATATGCCCAAATCGCCCCAGAATGTATTACCCAGACACCCCGGCAAAGTCCAAAATGTGGGGAAAAAACACATTTTCCGCATATTTTGCTCGGCTCACCCATCGAAACATGCCCCCAAAAACACATGGCCTACCGTCCCGCATTTCCACACGTGCCCCGATGAAAACGGTACCTCACATGTGTGGGTGCACCTACCTGGCCGCCAAGGGGAAAGCCTAAAATACAAGTAACCCCAAGTCTGTTTTCAGACCGGAATCTGAAACGCTCTGCCGACAGGCACAACATACAGATATGGGCCTCGGGTGTCCAAGCCACCAGGGAAACAATGGAACCCCATGCATTTCTGAAAAGAGGACACCCGTGGGAATCCGCAGAGGTATGATATGCCCAAAACGCCCCAGAATTTATTACCCAGACACCCCAGCAAAATCTGAAATGTGGGAAAAAACACATTTTCCGCATATTTTGCTCGGCTCACCCATCGAAACACACCCCCAACAACACATGGCCTACCGTCCCGCGTTTCCACAGGTGTCCTGAAAAAAAACGGTACCTCACATGTGTGGTTGCACCTACCTGGCCGCCAAGGGGAAAGCCTAAAACACAAGTAACCCCAAGTCTGTTTTCAGACCGGAATTTGAGACGCTCTGCCCACCGGCACAACATACAGATATGGGCCTCGGGTGTCCAAGCCAACAAGGAAAACAGGGAACCCCATGCATTTCCCAAAAGAGGACACCCGTGGGAATCCACAGAGGTATGATATGCCCAAATCGCACCAGAATGTATTACCCAGACGCCCCGGCAAAGTCCAAAATGTGGAGAAAAAACACATTTTCCGCACATTTCGCTCGGCTCACCCATCGAAACACGCCCCCAACAACAGATGGCCTACCGTCCCGCGTTTCCACAGGTGTCCCGATGAAAATGGTACCTCACATGTGTGGGTGCACCTACCTGGTCGCCAAGGGGAAAGCCTAAAATAGGAAGTAACCCCAAGTCTGTTTTCAGACCGAAATTTGAGACGCTCTGCCGACCGGCACAACATACAGATATGGACCTCGGGTGTCCAAGCCACCGGGGAAAACATGGAACCCCATGCATTTCCGAAATGAGGACACCCGTGGGAATCCCCAGAGGTATGATATGCCCAAATCGCCCCAGAATGTATTACCCAGACAACCCCGCAAAATCCGAAATGTGGGGGAAAAAAATCATTTTCCGCATATTTCGCTCGGCTCACCCATCAAAACACACCCCCAACAAAACATGGCCTACTGTCCCGCATTCCCACAGGTGTCCTGATGAAAACAGTACCTCACATGTGTGGGTGCATCTACCTGGCCGCCAGGGGAAAAGCCTAAAACACAAGTAACCCCAAGTCTGTTTTCAGACCGGAATTTGAGACGCTCGGCCGACCGGCACAACATACAGATATGGGCCTCGGGTGTCCAAGCCACCAAGGAAAACAGGGAACCCCATGCATTTCTGAAAAGAGGTCACCCGTGGGAATCCGCAGAGGTATGATATGCCTAAATCGCCCCAGAATTTATTACCTAGACACCCCCGCAAAGTCCAAAATGTGGGGAAAAAAACGCATTTTCCGCACATTTCGCTCGGCTCACCCATCGAAACACAACCCCAACAACACATGGCCTACCGTCCCGCGTTCCCACAGGTGTCCCCATGAAAACAGTACCTCACATGTGTGGGTGCACCTACCTGGTTGCCAAGGGGAAAGCCTAAAACAGAAGTAACCCCAAGTCTGTTTTCAGACCGAAATTTGAGACGCTCTGCCGACTGGCACAACATACAGATATGGGCCTCGGGTGTCCAAGCCACCGGGGAAAACAGGGAACCCCATGCATTTCTGAAAAGAGGACACCCGTGGCAATCCGCAGAGGTATGATATGGCCAAATCGCCCCAGGATTTATTACCCAGACAACCCGCAAATTCCAAAATGTGGGGAAAAAAATGCATTTTTTGCACATTTTGCTCGGCTCACCCATCAAAACACACCCCCAACAACACATGGCCTACCGTCCCGCGTTCCCACAGGTGTCCCGATGAAAACGGTACCTCACATGTGTGGATGCACCTACCTGGCCGCCAAGGGGAAAGCCTAAAACACAAGTAACCCCAAGTCTGTTTCCAGACCGAAATTTGAGACACTCTGCCGACCGGCACAGCATACAGATATGGGCCTCAGGTGTCCAAGCCACTGGGGAAAACAGGGAACCCCATGTATTTCTGAAAAGAGGACACCGGTGGGAATCCGCAGAGGTATGATAAGCTCAAATCGCCCCAGAATTTATTACCCAGACAACCCCGCAAATTCCAAAATATGGGGAAAAAAACAAATTTTTTGCACATTTTGCTCGGCTCACCCATCGTAACACACCCCCAACAAACACATGGCCTACCGTCCCGCGTTCCCACAGGTGTCCCGATGAAAACGGTACCTCACATGTGTGGGTGCACCTACCTGGCCGCCAAGGGGAAAGCCTAAAACACAAGTAACCCCAAGTCTGTTTTCAGACTGAAATTTGAGACGCTCTGCCGACTGGCACAACATACAGATATGGGCCTCGGGTGTCCAAGCCACCAGGGAAAACAGGGAATCCCATGCATTTCCCAAAAGAGGACACCAGCGGGAATCCGCAGAGGTATGATATGCCCAAATCGCCCCAGAATTTATTACCCAGACATCCCCGCAAATTCTGAAATGTGGGCAAAAAAACGAATTTCCCGCACATTTCGCTCGGCTCACCCATCGAAACATGCCCCCAACAACACATGGCCTACTGTCCCGCACTCCCACAGGTGTCCTGATGAAAACGGTACCTCACATGTGTGGGTGCACCTACCTGGCGGCCAAGGGGAAAGCATAAAACACAAGTAACCCCAAGTCTGTTTTATGACCAGAATTTGAGACGCTCTGCCGACCGGCACAACATACAGATATGGGTCTCGGGTGTCCAAGCCACCGGGGAAAACATGGAACCCCATGCATTTCCGAAAAGAGGATACCCGTGGGAATCCCCAGAGGTATGATATGCCCAAATCGCCCCAGAATTTATTACCCAGACACCCCCGCAAAGTCCGAAATGTGGGAAAAAACACGTTTTCCGCACATTTTGCTCGGCTCACCCATCGAAACACACCCCCAACCACACATGGCCTACCGTCCCGCGTTCCCACAGGTGTCCCGATGAAAACAGTACTTCACATGTGTGGGTGCACCTACCTGGCCGCCAAGTGGAAAGCCTAAAACACAAGTAACTCCAAGTCTGTTTTCAGACCGGAATTTGAGATGCTTTGCCGACCGGCACAAAATACAGATATGGGCCTCGGGTGTCCAAGCCACCAAGGAAAACAGGGAACCCCATGCATTTCCCACAAGAGGACACCCGTGGGAATCCGCAGAGGTATGATATGCCCAAATCGCCCCAGAATGTATTACCCAGACACCCCGGCAAAGTCCAAAATGTGGGGAAAAACGCATTTTCTGCACATTTCTCTCGGCTAACCCATAGAAACACGCCCCCAACAACACATGGCCTAGCGTCCCGCGTTTCCACAGGTGTCCCGATGAAAACGGTACCTAACATGAGTGGGTGCACTTACCTGGTCGCCAAGGGAAAAGCCTAAAAGAGAAGTAACCCCAAGTCTGTTTTCAGACCGAAATTTGAGACTCTCTACCGACAGGCACAACATACAGATATGGGCCTCGGGTGTCCAAGCCACCGGGGAAAACAGGGAACCCCATCCATTTCTGAAAAGAGGACACCTTTGGGAATCCACAGAGGTATGATATGCCCAAATCGCCCCAGAATTTATTACCCAGACAACCCCGCAAATTCCAAAATGTGGGCAAAAAAACACATTTTCCGCACATTTTGCTCGGCTCACCCATCGAAACACACCCCCAACAACACATGGCCTACCGTCCCGTGTTCCCACAGGTGTCCCGATGAAAACGGTACCTCACATGTGTGGGTGCACCTACCTGGCCGCCAAGGGGAAATCCTAAAACACAAGTAACCCCAAGTCTGTTTTCAGACCGGAATTTGAGACGCTCTGCCGACCGGCACAACATACAGATATGGGCCTCGGGTGTCCAAGCCACCAAGGAAAACAGGGAACCCCATGCATTTCCGAAAAGAGGACACCCGTGGGAATCCACAGACGTATGATATGCCCTAATCGCCCCAGAATTTATTACCCAGACACCCCCGCAAATTCTGAAATGTGAGGAAAAAACGCATTTCCCGCATATTTCGCTCAGCTCACCCATCGAAACACACCCCCAACAACACATGGCCTACTGTCCCGCGCTCCCACAGGTGTCCCGATGAAAACGGTACCTCACATGTGTGGGTGCACCTACCTGGCCACCAAGGGGAAAGCCTAAAACAGAAGTAACCCCAAGTTGTTTTCAGACCGGAATTTGAGACGCTCTGCCGACCGGCACAACATACAGATATGGGCCTCGGGTGTCCAAGCCACCAAGGAAAACATGGAACCCCATGCATTTCCCAAACGAGGACACCCGTGGGAATCCGCAGAGGTATGATATGCTCAAATCGCCACAGAATGTATTACCCAGACACCCCGGCAAAGTCCAAAATGTGGGGAAAAAACGTTTTTTCGGTATATTTCGCTCGGCTCACCCATCGAAACACGCCCCCAACAACACATGGCCTACCGTCCCACGTTTCCACAGGTGTCCCAATGAAAACGGTACCTCACATGTGTGGGTACACCTACCTGGTCGCCAAGGGGAAAGCCTAAAACAGAAGTAACCTCAAGTCTGTTTTCAGACCGAAATTTGAGACGCTCTGCCAACCGGCACAACATACAGATGTGGGCCTCGGGTGTCCAAGCCACCAAGGAAAACAGGGAACCCCATGCATTTCCGAAAAGAGGACACCCGTGGGAATCCGCAGAGGTATGATATGCCCAAATCGCCCCAGAATGTATTACCCAGACACCCCTGCAAAATCCAAAATGTGGGGAAAAAACATGTTTTCCGCACATTTTGCTCGGCTAACCCATCGAAACACACCCCCAACAACATATGGCCTACCGTCCCGCGTTCCCACCGGTGTCCCGATGAAAACAGTACCTCACATGTGTGGGTGCACCTACCTGGCGGCCAAGGGGAAAGCCTAAAACAGAAGTAACCCCAAGTCTGTTTTCAGACTGGAATTTGAGACGCTCTGCCGACGGGCACAACATACAGATATGGGCCTCGGGTGTCTAAGCCACCAAGGAAAACAGGGAACCCCATGCATTTTCCAAAAGAGGACACCCGTGGGAATCCGCAGAGGTATGATATGCCCAAATCGCCCCAGAATGTATTACAGAGACACCCCAGCAAAGTCCAAAATGTGGGGAAAATTTTCTGCACATTTTGCTCAGCTCACCCATCGAAACACGCCCCCAACAACACATGGCCTGCCGTCCCGTGTTTCCACAGGTGTCCCGATGAAAACGGTACCTCACATGTGTGGGTGCACCTACCTAGTCGCCAAGGGGAAAGCCTAAAACAGAAGTAACCCCAAGTCTGTTTTCAGATCGAAATTTGAGACGCTCTGCCGACCGGCACAACATACAGATATGGGCCTCTGGTGTCCAAGCCACCGGGTAAAACATAGAACCCCATGCATTTCCGAAAAGAGGACACCCGTGGGAATCCCCAGAGGTATGAAATGCCCAAATCGCCCCAGAATGTATTACCCAGACACCCCTGAAATATCTGAAATGTGGGAAAAAAACACGTTTTCCGCACATTTCGCTCGGCTCACCCACCGAAACACACCCCCAACAACACATGGCCTTCCGTCTCGCGTTCCAACAGGTGTCCCGATGAAAACGGTACCTCACATGTGTGTGTGCACCTACCTGGCCGCCAAGGGGAAAGCCTAAAACACAAGTAACCCCAAGTCTGTTTTCAGACCGGAATTTGAGACGCTCTGCTGACGGGCACAACATACAGATATGGGCCTCGGGTGTCCAAGCCACCAAGGAAAACAGGGAACCCCATGCATTTCCCACAAAAGGACACCCGTCGGAATCCGCAGAGGTATGATATGCCCAAATCGCCCCAGAATGTATTAGCCAGACACCCCGGCAAAGACCAAAATGTGGGGAAAAAACAAATTTTCCGCATATTTTGCTCGGCTCACCCATCGAAACATGCCCCCAACAACACATGGCCTACCGTACCGCGTTTCCACAGGTGTCCCGATGAAATCGGTACCTCACATGTGTGGGTGCACCTACCTGGTCGCCAAGGGGAAGGCCTAAAACAGAAGTAACCCCAAGTCTGTTTTCAGACCGGAATTTGAAACGCTCTGCCGACTGGCACAACATACAGATATGGGCCTCGGGTGTCCAAGCCACCAAGGAAAACAGGGAACCCCATCCATTTCCGAAAAGAGGACACCCCTCGGAATCCCCAGAGGTATGATATGCCCAAATCGCCCCAGAATGTATTACCCAGACACCCCTGCAAAATTCCGAAATGTGGGAAAAACACGTTTTCCGTACATTTCGTTCGGCTCACCCATCGAAACACACCCCCAACAACACATGGCCTACCGTCCCGCGTTCCCACAGGTGTCCCGATGAAAACGGTACCTCACATGTGTGGGTGCACCTACCTGGCTGCCAAGGGGAAAGCCTAAAACACAAGTAACCCCAAGTATGTTTTCAGACAGGAATTTGAAACGCTCTGCCGACCGGCACAACATACAGATATGGGCCTCGGGTGTCCAAGCCACTAAGGAAAACAGGAACCCCATGCATTTCCCAAAAGAGGACACCCGTGGGAATCCGCAGAGGTATGATATGCCCAAATCACCCCAGAATGTATTACCCAGACACCCCGGCAAAGTCCAAAATGTGGGGAAAATTTTCTGCACATTTCGCTCGGCTCACCCATCGAAACACGCCCCCAACAACACATGGCCTACCGTCCCGCGTTTCCACAGGTGTCCCGATGAAAACAGTACCTCACATGTGTGGGTGCACCTACCTAGTCGCCAAGGGGAAAGCCTAAAACAGAAGTAACCCCAAGTCTGTTTTCAGATGGAAATTTGAAACGCTCTGCCGACCGGCACAACATACAGAAATGGGCCTCGGGTGTCCAAGCCACCGGGGAAAACATGGAACCCCATGCATTTCTGAAAAGAGGACACCCGTGGGAATCCGCAGAGGTATGATATGCCCAAAACGCCCCAGAATTTATTACCCAGACACCCCTGCAAAATCCAAAATGTGGGAAAACACATTTTCTGCACATTTCGCTCAGCTCACCCATCGAAACACACCCCCAACAACACATGGCCTACCGTCCCGCATTCCCACAGGTGTCCCAATGAAAACGGTACCTCACATGTGTGGGTGCACCTACCTGGCCGCCAAGGGAAAAGCCTAAAATACAAGTAACCCCAAATCTGTTTTCAGACCGGAATTTGAAACGCTCTGCCGACAGGCACAACATACAGATATGGGCCTCGGGTGTCAAAGCCACCGGGGAAAACATGGAACCCCATGCATTTCTGAAAAGAGGACACCCATGGGAATCCGCAGAGGTATGATATGCCCAAAACGCCCCAGAATCTATTACCCAGACACCCCAGCAAAATCTGAAATGTGGGAAAAAACACATTTTCGGCATATTTTGCTCGGCTCACCCATCGAAACATGCACCCAAAAACACATGGCCTACCGTCCCACGTTTCCACAGGTGTCCCGATGAAAACGGTACCTCACATGTGTGGGTGCACCTACCTGGTCGCCAAGGGGAAGGCCTAAAACAGAAGTAACCCCAAGTCTGTTTTCAGACCGGAATTTGAAACGCTCTGCCGACTGGCACAACATACAGATATGGGCCTCGGGTGTCCAAGCCACCAAGGAAAACAGGGAACCCCATGCATTTCCAAAAAGAGGACACCCATGGGAATCCCCAGAGGTATGATATGCCCAAATCGCCCAAGAGTGTATTACCCACACACCTCTGCAAAATCCGAAATGTGGGAAAAACACGTTTTCCGCACATTTCGCTCGGCTCACCCATCGCAACACACCCCCAACAACACATGGCCTACCGTCCCGCGTTTCCACAGGTGTCCCGATGAAAACAGTACCTCACATGTGTGGTTGCACCTAACTGGCCGCCAAGGGGAAAGCCTAAAACACAAGTAACCCCAAGTCTGTTTTCAGACCGGAATTTGAGACGCTCTGCCGACCGGCACAACATACAGATATGGGCCTCGGGTGTCCAAGCCACCAAGGAAAACAGGGAACCCCATGCATTTCCAAAAAGAGGACACCCATGGGAATCCCCAGAGGTATGATATGCCCAAATCGCCCCAGAATGTATTACCCAGACGCCCCGGCAAAGTCCAAAATGTGGAGAAAAACGCATTTTCCGCACATTTCGCTCGGCTCACCCATCGAAACACGCCCCTAACAACACATGGCCTACCGTCCCGCGTTTCGACAGGTGTTCCGATGAAAATGGTACCTCACATGTATGGGTGCACCTACCTGGTCGCCAAGGGGAAAGCCTAAAATAGGAAGTAACCCCAAGTCTGTTTTCAGACCGAAATTTGAGACGCTCTGCCGGCCGGCACAACATACAGATATGGGCCTCGGGTGTCCAAGCCACCAAGGAAAACAGGGAACCCCATGCATTTCCGAAAAGAGGACACCCGTGGGAATCCACAGACGTATGATATGCCCTAATCGCCCCAGAATTTATTACCCAGACACCCCCGCAAATTCTGAAATGTGAGGAAAAAACGCATTTCCCGCATATTTCGCTCAGCTCACCCATCGAAACACACCCCCAACAACACATGGCCTACTGTCCCGCGCTCCCACAGGTGTCCCGATGAAAACGGTACCTCACATGTGTGGGTGCACCTACCTGGCCACCAAGGGGAAAGCCTAAAACAGAAGTAACCCCAAGTTGTTTTCAGACCGGAATTTGAGACGCTCTGCCTACCGGCACAACATACAGATATGGGCCTCGGGTGTCCAAGCCACCAAGGAAAACATGGAACCCCATGCATTTCCCAAACGAGGACACCCGTGGGAATCCGCAGAGGTATGATATGCTCAAATCGCCACAGAATGTATTACCCAGACACCCCGGCAAAGTCCAAAATGTGGGGAAAAAACGTTTTTTCGGTATATTTCGCTCGGCTCACCCATCGAAACACGCCCCCAACAACACATGGCCTACCGTCCCACGTTTCCACAGGTGTCCCAATGAAAACGGTACCTCACATGTGTGGGTACACCTACCTGGTCGCCAAGGGGAAAGCCTAAAACAGAAGTAACCTCAAGTCTGTTTTCAGACCGAAATTTGAGACGCTCTGCCAACCGGCACAACATACAGATGTGGGCCTCGGGTGTCCAAGCCACCAAGGAAAACAGGGAACCCCATGCATTTCCGAAAAGAGGACACCCGTGGGAATCCGCAGAGGTATGATATGCCCAAATCGCCCCAGAATGTATTACCCAGACACCCCTGCAAAATCCAAAATGTGGGGAAAAAACATGTTTTCCGCACATTTTGCTCGGCTAACCCATCGAAACACACCCCCAACAACATATGGCCTACCGTCCCGCGTTCCCACCGGTGTCCCGATGAAAACAGTACCTCACATGTGTGGGTGCACCTACCTGGCGGCCAAGGGGAAAGCCTAAAACAGAAGTAACCCCAAGTCTGTTTTCAGACTGGAATTTGAGACGCTCTGCCGACGGGCACAACATACAGATATGGGCCTCGGGTGTCTAAGCCACCAAGGAAAACAGGGAACCCCATGCATTTTCCAAAAGAGGACACCCGTGGGAATCCGCAGAGGTATGATATGCCCAAATCGCCCCAGAATGTATTACAGAGACACCCCAGCAAAGTCCAAAATGTGAGGAAAATTTTCTGCACATTTTGCTCAGCTCACCCATCGAAACACGCCCCCAACAACACATGGCCTGCCGTCCCGTGTTTCCACAGGTGTCCCGATGAAAACGGTACCTCACATGTGTGGGTGCACCTACCTAGTCGCCAAGGGGAAAGCCTAAAACAGAAGTAACCCCAAGTCTGTTTTCAGATCGAAATTTGAGACGCTCTGCCGACCGGCACAACATACAGATATGGGCCTCTGGTGTCCAAGCCACCGGGTAAAACATAGAACCCCATGCATTTCCGAAAAGAGGACACCCGTGGGAATCCCCAGAGGTATGAAATGCCCAAATCGCCCCAGAATGTATTACCCAGACACCCCTGAAATATCTGAAATGTGGGAAAAAAACACGTTTTCCGCACATTTCGCTCGGCTCACCCACCGAAACACACCCCCAACAACACATGGCCTTCCGTCTCGCGTTCCAACAGGTGTCCCGATGAAAACGGTACCTCACATGTGTGTGTGCACCTACCTGGCCGCCAAGGGGAAAGCCTAAAACACAAGTAACCCCAAGTCTGTTTTCAGACCGGAATTTGAGACGCTCTGCTGACGGGCACAACATACAGATATGGGCCTCGGGTGTCCAAGCCACCAAGGAAAACAGGGAACCCCATGCATTTCCCACAAAAGGACACCCGTCGGAATCCGCAGAGGTATGATATGCCCAAATCGCCCCAGAATGTATTAGCCAGACACCCCGGCAAAGACCAAAATGTGGGGAAAAAACAAATTTTCCGCATATTTTGCTCGGCTCACCCATCGAAACATGCCCCCAACAACACATGGCCTACCGTACCGCGTTTCCACAGGTGTCCCGATGAAATCGGTACCTCACATGTGTGGGTGCACCTACCTGGTCGCCAAGGGGAAGGCCTAAAACAGAAGTAACCCCAAGTCTGTTTTCAGACCGGAATTTGAAACGCTCTGCCGACTGGCACAACATACAGATATGGGCCTCGGGTGTCCAAGCCACCAAGGAAAACAGGGAACCCCATCCATTTCCGAAAAGAGGACACCCCTCGGAATCCCCAGAGGTATGATATGCCCAAATCGCCCCAGAATGTATTACCCAGACACCCCTGCAAAATTCCGAAATGTGGGAAAAACACGTTTTCCGTACATTTCGTTCGGCTCACCCATCGAAACACACCCCCAACAACACATGGCCTACCGTCCCGCGTTCCCACAGGTGTCCCGATGAAAACGGTACCTCACATGTGTGGGTGCACCTACCTGGCTGCCAAGGGGAAAGCCTAAAACACAAGTAACCCCAAGTATGTTTTCAGACAGGAATTTGAAACGCTCTGCCGACCGGCACAACATACAGATATGGGCCTCGGGTGTCCAAGCCACTAAGGAAAACAGGAACCCCATGCATTTCCCAAAAGAGGACACCCGTGGGAATCCGCAGAGGTATGATATGCCCAAATCACCCCAGAATGTATTACCCAGACACCCCGGCAAAGTCCAAAATGTGGGGAAAATTTTCTGCACATTTCGCTCGGCTCACCCATCGAAACACGCCCCCAACAACACATGGCCTACCGTCCCGCGTTTCCACAGGTGTCCCGATGAAAACAGTACCTCACATGTGTGGGTGCACCTACCTAGTCGCCAAGGGGAAAGCCTAAAACAGAAGTAACCCCAAGTCTGTTTTCAGATGGAAATTTGAAACGCTCTGCCGACCGGCACAACATACAGAAATGGGCCTCGGGTGTCCAAGCCACCGGGGAAAACATGGAACCCCATGCATTTCTGAAAAGAGGACACCCGTGGGAATCCGCAGAGGTATGATATGCCCAAAACGCCCCAGAATTTATTACCCAGACACCCCTGCAAAATCCAAAATGTGGGAAAACACATTTTCTGCACATTTCGCTCAGCTCACCCATCGAAACACACCCCCAACAACACATGGCCTACCGTCCCGCATTCCCACAGGTGTCCCAATGAAAACGGTACCTCACATGTGTGGGTGCACCTACCTGGCCGCCAAGGGAAAAGCCTAAAATACAAGTAACCCCAAATCTGTTTTCAGACCGGAATTTGAAACGCTCTGCCGACAGGCACAACATACAGATATGGGCCTCGGGTGTCAAAGCCACCGGGGAAAACATGGAACCCCATGCATTTCTGAAAAGAGGACACCCATGGGAATCCGCAGAGGTATGATATGCCCAAAACGCCCCAGAATCTATTACCCAGACACCCCAGCAAAATCTGAAATGTGGGAAAAAACACATTTTCGGCATATTTTGCTCGGCTCACCCATCGAAACATGCACCCAAAAACACATGGCCTACCGTCCCACGTTTCCACAGGTGTCCCGATGAAAACGGTACCTCACATGTGTGGGTGCACCTACCTGGTCGCCAAGGGGAAGGCCTAAAACAGAAGTAACCCCAAGTCTGTTTTCAGACCGGAATTTGAAACGCTCTGCCGACTGGCACAACATACAGATATGGGCCTCGGGTGTCCAAGCCACCAAGGAAAACAGGGAACCCCATGCATTTCCAAAAAGAGGACACCCATGGGAATCCCCAGAGGTATGATATGCCCAAATCG
The DNA here is from genome assembly GCF_040938575.1 of Ambystoma mexicanum. Taxonomy (NCBI): domain Eukaryota; kingdom Metazoa; phylum Chordata; class Amphibia; order Caudata; family Ambystomatidae; genus Ambystoma; species Ambystoma mexicanum. The sequence continues at coordinate 239,226,856 of NC_090940.1, read as the reverse complement.
CCCAAGAGTGTATTACCCACACACCTCTGCAAAATCCGAAATGTGGGAAAAACACGTTTTCCGCACATTTCGCTCGGCTCACCCATCGCAACACACCCCCAACAACACATGGCCTACCGTCCCGCGTTTCCACAGGTGTCCCGATGAAAACAGTACCTCACATGTGTGGTTGCACCTAACTGGCCGCCAAGGGGAAAGCCTAAAACACAAGTAACCCCAAGTCTGTTTTCAGACCGGAATTTGAGACGCTCTGCCGACCGGCACAACATACAGATATGGGCCTCGGGTGTCCAAGCCACCAAGGAAAACAGGGAACCCCATGCATTTCCAAAAAGAGGACACCCATGGGAATCCCCAGAGGTATGATATGCCCAAATCGCCCCAGAATGTATTACCCAGACGCCCCGGCAAAGTCCAAAATGTGGAGAAAAACGCATTTTCCGCACATTTCGCTCGGCTCACCCATCGAAACACGCCCCTAACAACACATGGCCTACCGTCCCGCGTTTCGACAGGTGTTCCGATGAAAATGGTACCTCACATGTATGGGTGCACCTACCTGGTCGCCAAGGGGAAAGCCTAAAATAGGAAGTAACCCCAAGTCTGTTTTCAGACCGAAATTTGAGACGCTCTGCCGGCCGGCACAACATACAGATATGGGCCTCGGGTGTCCAAGCCACCGGGGAAAACATGCAACCCCATGCATTTCCGAAATGAGGACACCCATGGGAATCCCCAGAGGTATGATATGCCCAAATCGCCCCAGAATTTATTACCCAGACAACCCTGCAAAATCCGAAATGTGGGGAAAAAAAAGCATTTTCCGCATACTTCGCTCGGCTCACCCATCGAAACACACCCCCAACAACACATGGCCTACCGTCCCGCGTTCCCACAGGTGTCTCGATGAAAACAGTACCTCACATGTGTGGGTGCACCTACCTGGTCGCCAAGGGGAAAGCCTAAAACAGAAGTAACCCCAAGTCTGTTTTCAGACCGAAATTTGAGACGCTCTGCCGACCGGCACAACATACAGATATGGGCCTCGGGTGTCCAAGCCACCGGGGAAAACAGGGAACCCCATGCATTTCTGAAAAGAGGACACCCGTGGCAATCTGCAGAGGTATGATATGCCCAAATTGGCCCAGAATGTATTACCCAGACAACCCCGCAAATTCCAAAATGTGGGGAAAAAAATGCATTTTTTGCACATTTTGCTCGGCTCACCCATCGAAACACACCCCCAACAACACATGGCCTACCGTCCCGCGTTCCCACAGGTGTCCCGATGAAAATGGTACCTCACATGTGTGGGTGCACCTACCTGGCCGCCAAGGGGAAAGCCTAAAGCACAAGTAACCCCAAGTCTGTTTTCAGACCGAAATTTGAGACTCTCTGCCGACCGGCACAACATACAGATATGGGCCTCGGGTGTCCAAGCCACTGGGGAAAACAGGGAACCCCATGCATTTCTGAAAAGAGGACACCCGTGGGAATCCGCAGAGGTATAATATGCCCAAATCGCCCCAGAATTTATTACCCAGACACCCCCGCAAATTCTGAAATGTGGGGGAAAAAACGCATTTCCCGCATATTTCGCTCGGGTCACCCATCGAAACACACCCCCAACAACACATGGACTACTGTCCCACGCTCCCACAGGTGTCCCGATGAAAACGGTACCTCATATGTGTGGTTGCACCTACCTGGCCGCCAAGGGGAAAGCTTAAAACACAAGTAACCCCAAGTCTGTTTTATGACCAGAATTTGAGACGCTCTGCCGACCGGCACAACATACAGATATAGGCCTCGGGTGTCCAATCCACCGGGGAAAACATGGAATCCCATTCATTTCTGAAAAGAGGACACCCGTGGGAATCCCCAGAGGTGTGATATGCCCAAATCGCCCCAGAATTTATTACCCAGACACCCCCGCAAAATCTGAAATGTGGGAAAAAAACAAACATGTTTTCCGCACATTTTGCTCGGCTCACCCATCGAAACACACCCCCAACAACACATGGCCTACCGTCCCGCGTTCCCACAGGTGTCCCGATGCAAACAGTACCTCACATGTGTGGGTGCACCTACCTGTCCGCCAAGTGGAAAGCCTAAAACACAAGTAACCCCAAGTCTGTTTTCAGACCGGAATTTGAGACGCTCTGCCAACCGGCACAACATACAGATATGGGCCTCGGGTGTCCAAGCCACCAAGGAAAACAGGGAACCCCATGCATTTCCCACAAGAGGACACCCGTGGGAATCCGCAGAGGTATGATATGCCCAAATCGCCCCAGAATGTATTACCCAGACACCCCGGCAAAGTCCAAAATGTGGGGAAAAACGCATTTTCCACACATTTCTCTCGGCTAACCCATAGAAACACGCCCCCAACAACACATGGCCTACCGTCCCGCGTTTCCACAGGTGTCCCGATGAAAACGGTACCTCACATGAGTGGGTGCACTTACCTGGTCGCCAAGGGGAAAGCCTAAAAGAGAAGTAACCCCAAGTCTGTTTTCAGACCGAAATTTGAGACGCTCTACCGACCGGCACAACATACAGATATGGGCTTCGGGTGTCCAAGCCACTGGGGAAAACAGGGAACACCATGCATTTCTGAAAAGAGGACACCCGTGGGAATCCACAGACGTATGATATGCCCTAATCGCCCCAGAATTTATTACCCAGACACCCCCGCAAATTCTGAAATGTGAGGAAAAAACGCATTTCCCGCACATTTCTCTCAGCTCACCCATCGAAACACACCCCCAACAACACATGGCCTACTGTCCCGCGCTCCCACAGGTGTCCCGATGAAAACGGTACCTCACATGTGTGGGTGCACCTACCTGGCCACCAAGGGGAAAGCCTAAAACAGAAGTAACCCCAAGTTGTTTTCAGACCGGAATTTGAGACGCTCTGCCGACCGGCACAACATACAGATATGGGCCTCGGGTGTCCAAGCCACCAAGGAAAACATGGAACCCCATGCATTTCCCAAACGAGGACACCCGTGGGAATCCGCAGAGGTATGATATGCTCAAATCGCCGCAGAATGTATTACCCAGACACCCCGGCAAAGTCCAAAATGTGGTGAAAAAACGTTTTTTCGGTATATTTCGCTCGGCTCAACCATCGAAACACGCCCCCAACAACACATGGCCTACCGTCCCACGTTTCCACAGGTGTCCCGATGAAAACGGTACCTCACATGTGTGTGTGCACCTACCTGGTCGCCAAGGGGAAAGCCTATAACAGAAGTAACCTCAAGTCTGTTTTCAGACCGAAATTTGAGACGCTCTGCCAACCGGCACAACATACAGATATGGGCCTCGGGTGTCCAAGCCACCGGGGAAAACATTGAACCCCATGCATTTCTGAAAAGAGGGCACCCGTGGGAATCCCCAGAGGTATGATATGCCCAAATCGCCCCAGAATTTATTACCCAGACACCCCCGCAAAATCCGAAATGTGGGGAAAAAAACACATTTTCCGCACATTTCGCTCAGCTCACCCATCGAAACACACCCCCAACAGCACATGGCCTACCGTCCCGCGTTCCTACGGGTGTCCTGATGAAAACGGTACCTCACATGTGTGGGTGCACCTACCTGGCCACCAAGGGGAAAGCCTAAAACACAAGTAACCCCAAGTCTGTTTTCAGACCGGAATTTGAGACGCTCTGCCGACCGGCACAACATACAGATATGGGCCTCGGGTGTCCAAGCCACCAAGGAAAACAGGGAACCCCATGCATTTCCAAAAAGAGGACACCCGTGGGAATCCGCAGAGGTATGATAAGCCCAAATCGCCCCAGAATGTATTACCCAGACACCCCTGCAAAATCCAAAATGTGGGGAAAAAACATGTTTTCTGCACATTTTGCTCAGCTAACCCATCGAAACACACCCCCAACAACATATGGCCTACCGTCCCGCGTTCCCACCGGTGTCCCGATGAAAACAGTACCTCACATGTGTGGGTGCACCTACCTGGCCGCCAAGGGGAAAGCCTAAAACAGAAGTAACCCCAAGTCTGTTTTCAGACTGGAATTTGAGACGCTCTGCCGACGGGCACAACATACAGATATGGGCCTCGGGTGTCCAAGCCACCAAGGAAAACAGGGAACCCCATGCATTTCCCAAAAGAGGACACCCGTGGGAATCCGCAGAGGTATGTTATGCCCAAATCGCCCCAGAATGTATTACAGAGACACCCCAGCAAAGTCCAAAATGTGGGGAAAATTGTCTGCACATTTTGCTCAGCTCACCCATCGAAACACGCCCCCAACAACACATGGCCTGCCGTCCCGCGTTTCCACAGGTGTCCCGATGAATACGGTACCTCACATGTGTGGCTGCACCTACCTAGTCGCCAAGGGGAAAGCCTAAAACAGAAGTAACCCCAAGTCTGTTTTCAGATCGAAATTTGAGACGCTCTGCCGACCGGCACAACATACAGATATGGGCCTCGGGTGTCCAAGCCACCGGGTAAAACATAGAACCCCATGCATTTCCGAAAAGAGGACACCCGTGGGAATCCCCAGAGGTATGAAATGCCCAAATCGCCCCAGAATGTATTACCCAGACACCCCTGAAATGTCTGAAATGTGGGAAAAAAACACGTTTTCCGCACATTTCGCTCGGCTCACCCACCGAAACACACCCCCAACAACACATGGCCTTCCGTCTCGCGTTCCAACAGGTGTCCCGATGAAAACGGTACCTCATATGTGTGTGTGCACCTACCTGGCCGCCAAGGGGAAAGCCTAAAACACAAGTAACCCCAAGTCTGTTTTCAGACCGGAATTTGAGACGCTCTGCTGACGGGCACAACATACAGATATGGGCCTCGGGTGTCCAAGCGACCAAGGAAAACAGGGAACCCCATGCATTTCCCACAAGAGGACACCCGTCGGAATCCACAGAGGTATGATATGCCCAAATCGCCCCAGAATGTATTAGCCAGACACCCCGGCAAAGACCAAAATGTGGGGAAAAAACAAATTTTCCGCATATTTTGCTCGGCTCACCCATCGAAACATGCCCCCAACAACACATGGCCTACCGTACCGCGTTTCCACAGGTGTCCCGATGAAATCGGTACCTCACATGTGTGGGTGCACCTACCTGGTCGCCAAGGGGAAGGCCTAAAACAGAAGTAACCCCAAGTCTGTTTTCAGACCGGAATTTGAAACGCTCTGCCGACTGGCACAACATACAGATATGGGCCTCGGGTGTCCAAGCCACCAAGGAAAACAGGGAACCCCATGCATTTCCGAAAAGAGGACACCCCTGGGAATCCCCAGAGGTATGATATGCCCAAATCGTCCCAGAATTTATTACCCAGACACCCCTGCAAAATTCCGAAATGTGGGAAAAACACGTTTTCCGTACATTTCGTTCGGCTCACCCATCGAAACACACCCCCAACAACACATGGCCTACCGTCCCGCGTTCCCACACGTGTCCCGATGAAAACGGTACCTCACATGTGTGGGTGCACCTACCTGGCCGCCAAGGGGAAAGCCTAAAACACAAGTAACCCCAAGTATGTTTTCAGACAGGAATTTGAAACGCTCTGCCGACCGGCACAACATACAGATATGGGCCTCAGGTGTCCAAGCCACTAAGGAAAACAGGAACCCCATGCATTTCCCAAAAGAGGACACCCGTGGGAATCCGCAGAGGTATGATATGCCCAAATCACCCCAGAATGTATTACCCAGACACCCCGGCAAAGTCCAAAATGTGGGGAAAATTTTCTGCACATTTCGCTCGGCTCACCCATCGAAACACGCCCCCAACAACACATGGCCTACCGTCCCGCGTTTCCACAGGTGTCCCGATGAAAACAGTACCTCACATGTGTGGGTGCACCTACCTTAGTCGCCAAGGGGAAAGCCTAAAACAGAAGTAACCCCAAGTCTGTTTTCAGATCGAAATTTGAAACGCTCTGCCGACCGGCACAACATACAGAAATGGGCCTCGGGTGTCCAAGCCACCGGGGAAAACATGGAACCCCATGCATTTCTGAAAAGAGGACACCCGTGGGAATCCGCAGAGGTATGATATGCCCAAAACGCCCCAGAATTTATTACCCAGACGCCCCTGCAAAATCCAAAATGTGGGAAAACACATTTTCTGCACATTTCACTCAGCTCACCCATCGAAACACACCCCCAACAACACATGGCCTACCGTCCCACGTTTCCACAGGTGTCCCGATGAAAACGGTACCTCACATGTGTGTGTGCACCTACCTGGCCGCCAAGGGGAAAGCCTAAAATACAAGTAACCCAAAGTCTGTTTTCAGACCGGAATTTGAGACGCTCTGCCGACCGGCACAACATACAGATATGGGCCTCGGGTGTCCAAGCCACCAAGGAAAACAGGGAACCCCATGCATTTCCGAAAAGAGGGCACCCGTGGGAATCCACAGACGTATGATATGCCCTAATCGCCCCAGAATTTATTACCCAGACACCCCCGCAAATTCTGAAATGTGAGGAAAAAACGCATTTCCCGCACATTTCGCTCAGCTCACCCATCGAAACACACCCCCAACAACACAAGGCCTACTGTCCCGCGCTCCCACAGGTGTCCCGATGAAAACGGTACCTCACATGTGTGGGTGCACCTACCTGGCCACCAAGGGGAAAGCCTAAAACAGAAGTAACCCCAAGTTGTTTTCAGACCGGAATTTGAGACGCTCTGCCGACCGGCACAACATACAGATATGGGCCTCGGGTGTCCAAGCCACCAAGGAAAACATGGAACCCCATGCATTTCCCAAACGAGGACACCCGTGGGAATCCGCAGAGGTATGATATGCTCAAATCGCCGCAGAATGTATTACCCAGACACCCCGGCAAAGTCCAAAATGTGGTGAAAAAACGTTTTTTCGGTATATTTCGCTCGGCTCACCCATCAAAACACGCCCCCAACAACACATGGCCTACCGTCCCACGTTTCCACAGGTGTCCCGATGAAAACTGTACCTCACATGTGTGGGTGCACCTACCTGGTCGCCAAGGGGAAAGCCTAAAACAGAAGTAACCTCAAGTCTGTTTTCAGACCGAAATTTGAGACGCTCTGCCAACCGGCACAACATACAGATATGGGCCTCGGGTGTCCAAGCCACCGGGGAAAACATGGAACCCCATGCATTTCTGAAAAGAGGACACCCGTGGGAATCCGCAGAGGTATGATATGCCCAAAACGCCCCAGAATTTATTACCCAGACGCCCCTGCAAAATCCAAAATGTGGGAAAACACATTTTCTGCACATTTCACTCAGCTCACCCATCGAAACACACCCCCAACAACACATGGCCTACCGTCCCACGTTTCCACAGGTGTCCCGATGAAAACGGTACCTCACATGTGTGTGTGCACCTACCTGGCCGCCAAGGGGAAAGCCTAAAATACAAGTAACCCAAAGTCTGTTTTCAGACCGGAATTTGAGACGCTCTGCCGACCGGCACAACATACAGATATGGGCCTCGGGTGTCCAAGCCACCAAGGAAAACAGGGAACCCCATGCATTTCCGAAAAGAGGACACCCGTGGGAATCCACAGACGTATGATATGCCCTAATCGCCCCAGAATTTATTACCCAGACACCCCCGCAAATTCTGAAATGTGAGGAAAAAACGCATTTCCCGCACATTTCGCTCAGCTCACCCATCGAAACACACCCCCAACAACACAAGGCCTACTGTCCCGCGCTCCCACAGGTGTCCCGATGAAAACGGTACCTCACATGTGTGGGTGCACCTACCTGGCCACCAAGGGGAAAGCCTAAAACAGAAGTAACCCCAAGTTGTTTTCAGACCGGAATTTGAGACGCTCTGCCGACCGGCACAACATACAGATATGGGCCTCGGGTGTCCAAGCCACCAAGGAAAACATGGAACCCCATGCATTTCCCAAACGAGGACACCCGTGGGAATCCGCAGAGGTATGATATGCTCAAATCGCCGCAGAATGTATTACCCAGACACCCCGGCAAAGTCCAAAATGTGGGGAAAAAACGTTTTTTCGGTATATTTCGCTCGGCTCACCCATCGAAACACGCCCCCAACAACACATGGCCTACCGTCCCACGTTTCCACAGGTGTCCCGATGAAAACTGTACCTCACATGTGTGGGTGCACCTACCTGGTCGCCAAGGGGAAAGCCTAAAACAGAAGTAACCTCAAGTCTGTTTTCAGACCGAAATTTGAGACGCTCTGCCAACCGGCACAACATACAGATATGGGCCTCGGGTGTCCAAGCCACCGGGGAAAACATTGAACCCCATGCATTTCTGAAAAGAGGGCACCCGTGGGAATCCCCAGAGGTATGATATGCCCAAATCGCCCCAGAATTTATTACCCAGACACCCCCGCAAAATCCGAAATGTGGGGAAAAAACACATTTTCCGCACATTTCGCTCAGCTCACCCATCGAAACACACCCCCAACAACACATGGCCTACCGTCCCGCGTTCCTACGGGTGTCCTGATTTAAACGGTACCTCACATGTGTGGGTGCACCTACCTGCCCACCAAGGGGAAAGCCTAAAACACAAGTAACCCCAAGTCTGTTTTCAGACCGGAATTTGAGACGCTCTGCCGACCGGCACAACATACAGATATGGGCCTCAGGTGTCCAAGCCAACAAGGAAAACAGGGAACCCCATGCATTTCCAAAAAGAGGACACCCGTGGGAATCCGCAGAGGTATGATATGCCCAAATCGCCCCAGAATGTATTACCCAGACACCCCTGCAAAATCCAAAATGTGGGGAAAAAACATGTTTTCCGCACATTTTGCTCGGCTAACCCATCGAAACACACCCCCAACAACATATGGCCTACCGTCCCGCGTTCCCACCGGTGTCCCGATGAAAACAGTACCTCACATGTGTGGGTGCACCTACCTGGCCGCCAAGGGGAAAGCCTAAAACAGAAGTAACCCCAAGTCTGTTTTCAGACTGGAATTTGAGGCGCTCTGCCGACGGGCACAACATACAGATATGGGCCTCGGGTGTCCAAGCCACCAAGGAAAACAGGGAACCCCATGCATTTCCCAAAAGAGGACACCCGTGGGAATCCGCAGAGGTATGATATGCCCACATCGCCCCAGAATGTATTACAGAGACACCCCAGCAAAGTCCAAAATGTGGGGAAAATTTTCTGCACATTTTGCTCAGCTCACCCATCGAAACACGCCCCCAACAACACATGGCCTGCCGTCCCGTGTTTCCACAGGTGTCCCGATGAAAACGGTACCTCACATGTGTGGGTGCACCTACCTAGTCGCCAAGGGGAAAGCCTAAAACAGAAGTAACCCCAAGTCTGTTTTCAGATCGAAATTTGAGACGCTCTGCCGACCGGCACAACATACAGATATGGGCCTCGGGTGTCCAAGCCACCGGGTAAAACATAGAACCCCATGCATTTCCGAAAAGAGGACACCCGTGGGAATCCCCAGAGGTATGAAATGCCGAAATCGCCCCAGAATGTATTACCCAGACACCCCTGAAATGTCTGAAATGTGGGAAAAAAACACATTTTCCGCACATTTCGCTCGGCTCACCCACCGAAAAACACCCCCAACAACACATGGCCTTCCGTCTCGTGTTCCAACAGGTGTCCCGATGAAAACGGTACCTCACATGTGTGTGTGCACCTACCTGGCCGCCAAGGGGAAAGCCTAAAACACAAGTAACCCCAAGTCTGTTTTCAGACCGGAATTTGAGACGCTCTGCTGACGGGCACAACATACAGATATGGGCCTCGGGTGTCCAAGCCACCAAGGAAAACAGGGAACCCCATGCATTTCCCACAAGAGGACACCCGTCGGAATCCGCAGAGGTATGATATGCCCAAATCGCCCCAGAATGTATTAGCCCTACACCCTGGCAAAGACCAAAATGTGGGGAAAAACAAATTTTCCGCATATTTTGCTCGGCTCACCCATCGAAACATGCCCCCAACAACACATGGCCTACCGTACCGCGTTTCCACAGGTGTCCCGATGAAATCGGTACCTCACATGTGTGGGTGCACCTACCTGGTCGCCAAGGGGAAGGCCTAAAACAGAAGTAACCCCAAGTCTGTTTTCAGACCGGAATTTGAAACGCTCTGCCGACTGGCACAACATACAGATATGGGCCTCGGGTGTCCAAGCCACCAAGGAAAACAGGGAACCCCATGCATTTCCGAAAAGTGGACACCCCTGGGAATCCCCAGAGGTATGATATGCCCATATCGCCCCAGAATTTATTACCCAGACACCCCTGCAAAATTCCGAAATGTGGGAAAAACACGTTTTCCGTACATTTCGTTCGGCTCACACATCGAAACACACCCCCAACAACACATAGCCTACCGTCCCGCGTTCCCACAGGTGTCCCGATGAAAACGGTACCTCACGTGTGTGGGTGCACCTACCTGGCCGCCAAGGGGAAAGCCTAAAACACAAGTAACCCCAAGTATGTTTTCAGACAGGAATTTGAAACGCTCTGCCGACCGGCACAACATACAGATATGGGCCTCGGGTGTCCAAGCCACTAAGGAAAACAGGAACCCCATGCATTTCCCAAAAGAGGACACCCGTGGGAATCCGCAGAGGTATGATATGCCCAAATCACCCCAGAATGTATTACCCAGACACCCCGGCAAAGTCCAAAATGTGGGGAAAATTTTCTGCACATTTCGCTCGGCTCACCCATCGAAACACGCCCCCAACAACACATGGCCTACCGTCCCGCGTTTCCACAGGTGTCCCGATGAAAACAGTACCTCACATGTGTGGGTGCACCTACCTAGTCGCCAAGGGGAAAGCCTAAAACAGAAGTAACCCCAAGTCTGTTTTCAGATGGAAATTTGAAACGCTCTGCCGACCGGCACAACATACAGAAATGGGCCTCGGGTGTCCAAGCCACCGGGGAAAACATGGAACCCCATGCATTTCTGAAAAGAGGACACCCGTGGGAATCCGCAGAGGTATGATATGCCCAAAACGCCCCAGAATTTATTACCCAGACACCCCTGCAAAATCCAAAATGTGGGAAAACACATTTTCTGCACATTTCGCTCAGCTCACCCATCGAAACACACCCCCAACAACGCATGGCCTACCGTCCCGCATTCCCACAGGTGTCCCAATGAAAACGGTACCTCACATGTGTGGGTGCACCTACCTGGCCGCCAAGGGGAAAGCCTAAAATACAAGTAACCCCAAGTCTGTTTTCAGACCGGAATTTGAAACGCTCTGCCGATAGGCACAACATACAGATATGGGCCTCGGGTGTCCAAGCCACCGGGGAAAACATGGAACCCCATGCATTTCTGAAAAGAGGACACCCATGGGAATCCGCAGAGGTATGATATGCCCAAAACGCCCCAGAATCTATTACCCAGACACCCCAGCAAAATCTGAAATGTGGGAAAAAACACATTTTCGGCATATTTTGCTCGGCTCACCCATCGAAACATGCAACCAAAAACACATGGCCTACCGTACCACGTTTCCACAGGTGTCCCGATGAAAAGGTACCTCACATGTGTGGGTGCACCTATCTGGTCGCCAAGGGGAAGGCCTAAAACAGAAGTAACCCCAAGTCTGTTTTCAGACCGGAATTTGAAACGCTCTGCCGACTGGCACAACATACAGATATGGGCCTCGGGTGTCCAAGCCACCAAGTAAAACAGGGAACCCCATGCATTTCCAAAAAGAGGACACCCATGGGAATCCCCAGAGGTATGATATGCCCAAATCGCCCAAGAATGTATTACACACACCTCTGCAAAATCCGAAATGTGGGAAAAACACGGTTTCCGCACATTTCGCTCGGCTCACCCATCGAAACACACCCCCAACAACACATGGCCTACCGTCCCGCGTTTCCACAGGTGTCCCGATGAAAACAGTACCTCACATGTGTGGTTGCACCTACCTGGCCGCTAAGGGGAAAGCCTAAAACACAAGTAACCCCAAGTCTGTTTTCAGACCGGAATTTGAGACGCTCTCCCGACCGGCACAACATACAGATATGGGCCTCGGGTGTCCAAGCCACCAAGGAAAACAGGGAACCCCATGCATTTCCAAAAAGAGGACACCCATGGGAATCCCCAGAGGTATGATATGCCCAAATCGCCCAAGAATGTATTACCCACACACCTCTGCAAAATCCGAAATGTGGGAAAAACACGTTTTCCGCACATTTCGCTCGGCTCACCCATCGAAACACACCCCCAACAACACATGGCCTACCGTCCCGCGTTTCCACAGGTGTCCCGATGAAAATGGTACCTCACATGTGTGGGTGCACCTACCTGGCCGCCAAGGGGAAAGCCTAAAACACAAGTAACCCCAAGTCTGTTTTCAGACCGAAATTTGAGACTCTCTGCCGACCGGCACAACATACAGATATGGGCCTCGGGTGTCCAAGCCACTGGGGAAAACAGGGAACCCCATGCATTTCTGAAAAGAGGACACCCGTGGGAATGCGCAGCGGTATGATATGCCCAAATCGCCCCAGAATTTATTACCCAGACGCCCCCGCAAATTCTGAAATGTGGGGAAAAAATGCATTTCCCGCACATTTCGCTCGGCTCACCCATCGAAACACGCCCCCAACAACACATGGCCTACTGTCCCGTGCTCCCACAGGTGTCCTGATGAAAACGATACCTCACATGTGTGGGTGCACCTACCTGGCCACCAAGGGGAAAGCCTAAAACACAAGTAACCCCAAGTCTGTTTTCAGACCGGAATTTGAGACGCTCTGCCGACTGGCACAACATACAGATATGGGCCTCGGGTGTCCAAGCCACCAGGGAAAACATGGAACCCCGTGCATTTCCAAAAAGAGGACACCCGTGGGAATCCGCAGAAGTATGATATGCCCAAATCGCCCCAGAATGTATTACCCAGACACCCCCGCAAAGTCCAAAATGTGGGGGAAAAAACACATTTTCTGCACATTTCGCTCGGCTCACCCATCGAAACACGCCCTCAACAACACATGGCCTACCGTCCTGCGTTCCCACAGGTGTCCCGATGAAAACAGTACCTCACATGAGTGGGTGCAGTTACCTGGCCGCCATGGGGAAATCCTAAAACAAAGTAACCCCAAGTCTGTTTTCAGACCGCAATTTGAAACGCTCTTCCAACCGGCACAACATACAGATATGGGCCTCGGGTGTCCAAGCCACTGGGGAAAATAGGGAACCCCATGCATTTCCAAAAAGAGGACACCCGTGGGAATCTGCAGAGGTATGATATGCCCAAATCGCCCCAGAATGTATTACCCGGACACCCCTGCAAATTCTGAAATGTGGCGAAAAAAAACGCATTTTCCGCACATTTCGCTCGGCTCACCCATCGAAACATGCCCCAAACAACACATGGCCTACCGTCCCGCGCTCCCATAGATGTCCCAATGAAAACAGTACCTCACATGTGTGGGTACACCTACCTGGCCACCAAGGGGAAAGCCTAAAACACAAGTAACCCCAAGTCTATTTTCAGACCAAAATTTGAGACGCTCTGCCGACCGGCACAACATGCAGATATGAGCCTTGGGTGTCCAAGCCACCGGGGAAAACAGGGAACCCCATGCATTTCCGAAAAGAGTACACCTGTGGGAATCCGCAGAGGTATGATATGCCCAAATCGCCACAGAATTTATTACCCAGACACTCCCTCAAATTCTGAAATGTGGGAAAAAAATGCATTTTACCGCACATTTCGCTCGGCTCACCCATCGAAACACGCCCCCAACAACACATGTCCTACTGTCCCGTGCTCCCACAGGTGTCCTGATGAAAACGGTACCTCACATTTGTTGGTGAACCTACCTGGCCACCAAGGGGAAAGCCTAAAACACAAGTAACTCCAAGTCTGTTTTCAGACCGGAATTTGAGACGCTCTGCCGACCGGCACAACATACAGATATGGGCCTCGGTTTTGTGCAAGCCACCAGGGAAAACATGGAACCCCATGCATTTCCAAAAAGAGGACACCCGTGGGAATCCACAGAGGTATGATATGCCCAAATCGCCCCAGAATGTATTACCCAGACACCGCCGCAAAGTCCAAAATGTGGGGGAAAAAACACATTTTCTGCACATTTCGCTCGGCTCACCCATCGAAACACGCCCCCAACAACACATGGCCTACCGTCCCGCGTTTCCACAGGTGTCCCGATAAAAACGTTACCTCACATGTGTGGATGCACCTACCTGGTCGCCAAGGGGAAAGCCTAAAACACAAGTAACCCCAAGTCTATTTTCAGACCAAAATTTGTGACGCTCTGCCGACCGGCACAACATACAGATATGGGCCTCGGGTGTCCAAGCCACCGGGGAAAACAGGAAACCCCATGCATTTCCAAAAAGAGGACACCCGCGGGAATCCGCAGAGTTATGATATGCCCAAATCGCCCTAAATGTATTACCCAGACCACCCCGCAAATTCCAAAATGTGGGAAAAAACGCATTTTCCGCACATTTCGCTCGGCTCACCCATCGAAACACGCCCCCAACAACACATGGCCTACCGTCCTGCGTTCCCACAGGTGTCCCGATGAAAACAGTACCTCACATGTGTAGGTGCACCTACCTGGCCGCCAAGGGGAAAGCCTAAAACAAAGTAACCCCAAGTCTGTTTTCAGACCGCAATTTGAGACGCTCTGCCAACCGGCACAACTTACAGATATGGGCCTCGGGTGTCCAAGCCACTGGGGAAAATAGGGAACCCCATGCATTTCCAAAAAGAGGACACCCGTGGGGATCCGCAGAGGTATGATATGCCCAAATCGCCCCAGAATTTATTACCCGGACACCCCCGCAAATTCTGAAATGTGGGGAAAAAAATGCATTTTCCACACATTTCGCTCGGCTCACCCATCGAAACACGCCCCCAACAACACATGGCCTACCGTCCCGCGCTCCCATAGCTGTCCCAATGAAAACAGTACCTCACATGTGTGGGTACACCTACCTGGCCACCAAGGGGAAAGCCTAAAACACAAGTAACCCCAATTCTGTTTTCAGACCGGAACTTGAGACGCTCTGACGACTGGCACAACATACAGATATGGGCCTTGGGTGTTCAAGCCACTGGGGGAAACAGGGAACCCCATGCATTTCCCAAAAGAGGACACCCGTGGCAATGCGCAGAGGTCTGACTTGCGCGAAGCGGCCCAGAATTTATTACCCAGAACCCCAGACAAAGTGAACATTGTGTTTTTTCCCCACCAAGTATCACACTTTGTCGGGGATTGTGGCTAATAAAAACTGGGGCAATTTGCGCAAGGCAGACCTCTTCGGATTCCCACGGGTGTTCTCTCTTGGGAAATGCATGGGGTTCCCTGTTTTCCTTGTTGGCTTCGACACCCTAGGGCCAAATCTGTAGGTTGCCCACATGAACAAATTGTGCTGTGGTGAAAGGCTCAGGGTTACCAGCGGGTTACCCATTTCCTTTTGCGCCTCCGGTAGGTGCACCCACACATGGGACACAGGGAAATGTCTCTGAAATTGGCTGAAAATGCAGACAATTCTCAGACATTTCGCTCTGGCCACCCACCGAAACACGCCGCCAACAACACCTGGCCTACCTTCCCTCGTCCCCACATGTGTCCCGATGAAAACGGTACCTCACATGTGTGGGTGCACCTACCGGGGGCGCAAAAGGAAAAGGGTAACCCACTGGTAACCCCAAGCCTTTCGCCACTGCCCATTTTGTTCATGTGGGCAACCTACAGATTTGGGACTATGGTGTCGAAGCCAGCAAGGAAAACAGGGAACCCCATGCATTTTCCAAAAGAGGACACCCGTGGGAACCCACACATGGCCAAATTGGATGGGCGGCCCATCTCATGTAGCCCTCCCCATGGGCAGATAATGGGGGAGGCTGTCCTGCACTCCTCCCTGGGCTCAGGCGCCCGTTCCTAGGAGCAGATATCTGGTCCCTGGGAGGGCTGCAGGACATGGCACCCATTCCATTGCGGCTGGGGGTGAGGGGGTCAATGCCCCATCCCAGTAGAAACTTCCCAGACCCTTTGGGGTGCCCCACAGCCCCCCCTAAAAAGCATTCCACCATTTTCCATTTTTTTCTTTGTTTACGAAACTTGCCTTGGTGCAGAGGGACACATTGGTGTGCCAATCTGGCCCTGGGGTGGCCAAACCTTACTGCCCCACCCACTGGGGGACCTGTCCCACCATTTCTGGGGCCCTGTCCCCCCTCACCCCAAATGGGTGGCAGGGGCACCTCATGCAGGCCGCTCAGGGCCTCCTACAAACGGCTGCGTGAGGTACACCCCCCCCATTTGGGGTGGGGGGGAGAGTGTAAAGACTGGAGAGGGGTGTCTGTACTTCCGCTCTCTATATAGTAGAGGAGAGGCACAGAGGACCCCAGCCAAGATTCTCTATTATTGGTAAGGTAGTCGAGCAATCAAGGCCTAGCTTCTCAGGAGGTGATGCAGGCTGGTTCTTAAGTACAGTGTAGTCCCCGAACCCCCACAAAGGAATGTCCACACACTGTACTACTGAAAACACAGTCTTTATATAATTAATATTCAAAGGTATGTACACGATCACTATTACGCACTTTGTACTCGGAAATCAACAATGATAAATATATACAATTCTAAAGTGGTACCACCAATGTTATCGAATCTCATTAAAGTGCATCAACTGTACGGTTAAAATGTCACACAGATCAATAACGCAGAAGCCAGCAGTAGAGGTAGGAAGGAAAGCAAGATGGTTGACACGGTAGTCAGACTACTGACCCCTACCACTGGGTACAGTTCTGTGTGGAGATCCCCCCACCTGGGCAACCTGTAAAATAAAGATATATAGCACAAGCCCAGTCCATATATTGTTCAATAGCCTTGTTTCCTCCTATTAAGGTTTTACCCCCCCAATGTACCTGGTGTGGTAGAGTTCTTCGAAGACGTGTCGAAGGATCCTTCTTGAGTGACTCCCTTTAAAGCAGGAACCACGGATCGTCGAGAGGCTTTGAAGATGGTGAGCTTGTCGTCGACGGCGGCGATGAGAAGTTCTAGGGTGCCGAGACCCTGATGTCGATCCAGGCGGTGCTCGTCAGCGGCGTCCTGCGAGGATGAGGTGTGCGGGGCACCTCGGCGATGGATTGTTCAGGACCGCAAAGAGTTTCAGAAGAACTATGGCCCAACAAGGGCGTCGAGTCATCGAAGTCTTTGTGGCCTTTAGGTGGCGGGAAACCCAACGCCGGATTCTCCTCCACCCATAGGTCATCCTTGACTTTCTCCGGCGGGACAAAGCGGTCGACGTTGCGGACAAGGGAGTCCTTGGATTCAAATGTTCTTAGGCAAAGGAGCGGGTGGCTCCGGTCGTTTGCGGCACGTCGTCAAGTGGTCCACACGGCTGGGCAACACAACTTTGACGGGCCTCCAGCGGTTACACAAACCTGCGAACCCTGGTCGACGGCAATAGACTTCGACAGCGGCGAAGTCCGGGTGCTTTGCTTCGTTTCCCTCAGCGGTCCCGTCTCCAGTCAGCAGCGTTTCGAGGGTCTGACTTCCAGGGAGCTTCGGCAAAGGTTAGCGGTGCTTGATGGTCCCTCAGAGCACGGGAAGAGGGCGCCTTACCAGGTCCTCTCTCGGATCAGTCCTTGACGAGTTCGGCAGCTTTCAGATCAGGTCGAAGCAAATGCAACAGCAAGTCTTCGTCTTCCAGCTGGGCGTTGAGGCTCAGCAGTTCCAGTTACTCTTCAAGTGTAGACACAGCTTCTGAATAATTTCCAGTGGTGACAGGTCCCCAGATATACTATCTTGTCTCTCATCCACACTGCTGGGTCACTCTCAGCCGCCAATCCTACAGAAGGGCATTCATGCAGTCAGTCAGCCAATCAGGCACACAGTGCATTCAGGCCATCCTCCTCCCTCTCAGGCACTCACAACAAGGAATGTGGATTGGGACAAGTACCCAGCCATTCAACACTACACACTGCATTCAAGCCAGTTTCGGGCAGGGCTGTCTCAGTCTTTGTCTCTCATACCAGAAACCAGAGAGTTACAACAAGAAGTGCATATTGGTCACATACTCCATTCACCCAGGTCCCACCCACTGGGCATACCCACAACATACAATCAATGGGAAGGCTCCAGTCAGTCTTGACTGGACTTCACAACAACACCATATATGTAACTTCCACCCAACAGCCAGTCAGGGGGAAGGGACAGAGTCAGGGCTTCCCAGGACTTTGGGAAACAAGGTAATAGGTAATAGAAAGCAAGAGGCCACAGGGGCCATCTTGTTTTCCATCAGGAATCAACTGATTCCAATGGCAGGGCCTGGGTATCCCAAAATGGAAGATACTCAGCGCACCTGTCAAATTCAGCATGGAGCTGCCTCCAGCCCATACCCTGCTCTGTGGGCCACCCACAGGTGCCCAAAAACATACGCTAGGGGCACAGGGTTGTACCCCCACCCATGGGTGCCGTAAGGGTATCCCACGGGTCTGTTCGCCAAACCAAAAGAGAGAGAGCTGCACCGCCAGGAGTCCCACATGGACTCCTGCGCGGGAAACACAACAAAACACACGATAAAAAGGCAGTAAAGGACAAGGATACAGAGGCCCTGTCCCTCCGATGCATTTCCAGCATCACAGAGAGGGCCCCCAAAAATGGTGGTACAGGCCCCCCAGTTCATGGGGCAGTAGGGTTTGGGCACCCTGGGGGCAGATTGGCACACTAATGTGCCCATCTGCGCCAAGCGAAGTTGGGTAAACAAAGAAAATAATACAAAATCATAGGCTGCATTTTAGGGGGGGCTGAGGGCCACCCTAAATTGGCAGCGAATGTTATACTGCAACGGGGGGTTGCACTCACCCCCCCACCCCAAATGGAGGGCCCCACCTCATGCAACCCTCCCTGAAAGTAAATTCCCGTTGCAGGGATCGAGCAAAACAGAGTGCCTAAACCGATGAGCCGGCTCGTCTGTGGCAACCTGGAGCGCTTGCCACCGACGAGCCGGTTCGTGAGTGGCACTTAAGGGGTTAATGTTGTTTCATGTTATTTAATATTTATGTTGGTTTTGTGAATGCAAGGCGGTTTTCCCCTAAATTCTAGACTAGGTAGGGAATCCCATGGTAGAGTAGGTTTAGTTAGGGTTTATTTTATAATTTTGTGCACAATAAAAGATTGAATTGTGAGAAATCTAAAACCAGTTGTGAGCCTCGCATTGCTGACCCCTCACAGAGGGCAGGTTCTTCATGTACATGTACAAGGACTTGAATGGGTATGCATTTTTCAGTTGTAGCTATGCTGAGCCCCCCGCCCCATCACATTTCTTCTCTATAGTGCTGCAAGATGAATTTGTGTGCTGGCACTTGTAGTCCGCCAAAATCCATGTCCATTGGCCTCTGTGCCTCTCCATGTATGCAGTGGGAAGCCATCATGAAGTACGACACAGACTTCAAGTTCACACAAAAGATATTTATTAACTTAACTGTCAGGATGGTTGAAAGCCTATCTTGCTCTTTGCTAAGGTGGGAATTCCCTACCTGAATAAAACTAAGGAAAGTCTGAGTTAAACTTAAAGGACTGTCTGTGTCCAAACCTATCCTTACCCTCACAACTACAATTAACCAAGGTGTAGGGATGTCAAAGTCAAAAGAAACAGTGTTTAACTCAAATTATTTCTGAGCTTCTTCCAGCACACAGCTTCCGTTCAGCTCCCCTTCCCCAAACACAAGAAAGTTCCATGAAAAAGGTTTTAAAGTTTAGTGTTATCCAGTTCAAGGTGATATAGTTCAACACAAGTCCCTGGGGCTTCCCTTTCCCAAGTTTCAAGTAATGCAGTTCAAAACAATAGGGGTCTTGAGACTCCCATCCCAAGACAAGTTACAGAATAGTTCAAAGTGATGTTGTTCAGCACCAATCCTTGGGGTTACCTTCTCCAAGTCTTTAATGTCTTGAATTATACTTGCTTTAGTTTTCTAGAAGTCTTAAACAAACACCAGATCAGCCTGATCCTCTTTCTAGCCCCTCGCCAGCTCTTCTACAGTGTTTTCATGTGGCTTGTTTTACGGTGTCTTTAGCTTTCACCATTCAGGGTCCTCTGGTCTAGGTGCAGTTGTCAGACTGCACAATCCACCCATCACAGGTCACGCAATCACGACCCTGGGCTCCTCAGTCTTCACCCACCGGTTATGCAGTGCTTAGCTCCTTACCACCAAGTCACTGTCAATTGACCACTTGTACTAGGCTCTTGGCTTAGGGTATATTTCTGTACTCCTCTGGCTTCACTTGGTCGTCTTGTGGCTCTGCCACAATGTGTCACACAAACCTATCCCAATTGTAGCTTTGTCACACTGCATTTATTCATTAATGTTCACTGCTTGGCTTCCTATAGACTTTAAAATATTAGAGTTACAGGTTTGGATTGATTCATTGTGCCACCTATAGAGCACCTGGAGACTGCCCTTGGTTGGCATTGGTGCGTGATATAAATCAACATAACACAACATAACATATGTTTTAAAGTTCACTTTTCAGCTCAGAGTTTACAATCCTCCTATGTTGCTAAATTAAGGTCAGAATTCAATGTATAGTTTGCTTTAAATGGTAATTTGGTATTTAATTCGATATTCAACGTGTGCTAGTTTTATCACAATGCTTATTTTCTATTTAGTTAGGTATTCAATATGCATTGGCTTTTTAAATATTGATTTATTTATTATATTCCATTCAGTCTGGTATTCAATAGGCAGGTAATGATGTATTCTTCTGGGCTATACTTACTTGTGATCCGTTCGGTGCAGGGACGCCTCTCCAAAACTCACCTTTCTTCTTCGCTCTCACCTGGTGGTTTCCCAAACTTTCCTTTCCCCTCCTGAAGTCGGAGGTCGGGAAGACCCACTGTTGTGAACTCCGCTCTTTTGCTGTGTTCTTCCTGCTTCACACCGTCATCTTTGATGCTGGTCTTCGGACGCTGGCAGCATCCTCGGCATTTCAGGCTCCTTTTCAGCCCTGGCTGCACACGCCTTGGATGGAGGCTACCAGGCCTGTGGGGGATACAGAGCCCACTTACATAATTTCCCACAAGTTCACTGGAACGTCTGCCTGTGTCCTGGCTCTTCCTCCTGGGCCACCAAGGCTGCCTCCTTTTGCAGGTTTTCGGCTGCTTCACCTGCCACACTCTGCCCTGCTGGGCTGGTTTCCCTTTATACACCTGCAGCCCCTTGACAGGATGCAGGGGTGAGACTCTAATTAGTCTTGCCTGACTACAATTACAGGGACATGCCTGACCCTTATAGTTCCTTACAGGCATCTTCTTTCTCCCAGTAACAGACTGGTGAAAAGGGGGAATATTCATCACTCTTAGTTGCACCTTCTTCATCTCAGTATGGTCATATGTTATATGCGAGGATTTGAGGGGAACCAGCTCACAATAGCCTACAAAGGTTGGGGGAGGGTTAAGGTGGTTGTCAGTAGGGAAAGGGGGATACCATGTATCACCCATGGGCACCCCACTCCCAATCGTCAAGGACCCTCCACCCAGGTGATCCTCCTTTGCTTCTCCACCCCCAGGGTCAGGATCCAAGAGCCATGGCCTTTCCCTGGCCACCATCACAGAGAATCCAAGGGGAGTAGGAGTGAGAATACCTTCAGGATTCTCATGGCAGGCAGTGTACTGTTGCACAGGAACATGGCATTGTGAGTGGATCCAGGGAAGTGGGCACAGCAGCATGTGATGCAGAAGTCAGGATCACAGGTCACCTGGACATTGAGCTTCCTGGTGTGGCATACCACTTCAGATGCCTGGGGGACCAGGAACATCACTTGGGTGTGTTATGATAGGCCCAAGTATGCCAAAAAGAAAAAGACTCAATAAATAGTGCAACTCTAAGAGCAAGAGAAAACCCAGATTTATTCCAATGCGAACGCCTGAGAGAGCACACAAAAGACAATCTCAAAATGGAGTTAGGAACAATAAGGTTTTAAGTTTGAAAAAACATCACAGCTGATGTTATAGTTAGTAATTACGCTAAAAATGTTTTATTTACGGGGCGTGATCAAGCGGCAACGGAGATGGCCGCGTAGTCCGGGAGCTCCTGGTGCTGAAGAGATTTTAATAATGCCAAACTAAAGATTATACTTTTATTTAACATTAACATTACACGACAACAAATTCTTAAAATTCAACATACATGCACTCGCAGTACGTTGTTATTATCCGGATGTTTCCATTTACCGTGAAATCGCTGCAGTTCTCATGGCTCTGACGCACCTCAGAAAGCCTGTCTACTGTACCGGAGCATTTTGGATGCTGATTCACCCCTAATTCTCATTCGTACAGCGTTGCTTGGAGGATGGTGCTCTCCCTGCCCCCCAGTGGGCCCCTCTGACTTTGCGTGCTGTGGTTGAACCAAGGATGTACTCCGTAAACTGCTTTGCTAAGTGAGGGGGCATTAAATTCAAGACAGCCTGCATTATTATTAAATGCATAAATGGTATTGCCCCTCTGTACCTAAGAGAGCTAATTCAGCCATGTCACCCAATGAGACAACTACGCTGTAGCGATAGTCACCTCCTGATTCTTCCTCATTCAGTTTATACATCTCGAGGTAACAGAAGATTCTCTGTTTTTGGGCCCAGGTTGTGGAACTCTCTACCTTTGCAACTTAGGACCATGAGTTCTCTCTTGCAATTCCGCCGAGCACTGAAACCCTTTCTCTTCAGGTAGATAGCCCCCTTTTTGGGAGGGCCTCGTTTTGACCCATAACATCTGCCTCTGCTGGTGTCATCTGTGCCAAAACACGATTAAGTTTGTCATGCGCGCGTTACAAATACATAAAATCAAAAATCAAATAAAATCACGGCCTCACGTCATTGTTGCTATCGACGCGTCCTGTCAGCTGACGGGCATACGCGTGTGGGAGATTCCACCTGCGCCTGGAAATACGCATTATACACCACAAGGTCATAAGTCTTTCATTCTTTGTTGGTGGATTCTGCTCATTACTGTTCTTATGGACAGCAAGCCTAAAGTGCAGTTTTTCTCACCAAACATTCCTCAGACCTTTTAAATTACATATGTTTGCAAATGAGATTCCTGTGAAAATATTGTCATTCGATTTAAATTCCCTAAACCAACACACACGTTTCACAACATCTTTTAATTTTTGTTGTGCTAATACCCAGTGTTTTTTCAAGAGTGTGCGTAGAACTATTTGTTTTAGCTACCTTTTACTCTCACAGACTTCAGTAACCCTTTTTTGTGAGAAACATTTGCTGACACTAGTAATACAATCTATACACTGTGATTACAGTGCTCTTTTCCTATTATTAAGCAAACAAATCCTCAGATATGTAAGTGTGTGATACTAATATCAACTTACCGGAACATCACCTGCTTCAATATTCTTGTGTCATCCTGTTATTGCTGTTATACAATTCTCATGAATTTAACCTGTACTTTTTGGAGCCTTTTATTACCCATATTTTTTAGCACCTTCAAAGTAACTCCCGCCAGCTCTTATTTCTCTAACCAGCAATTGGGGCACACTCTCTTCAGTTTTTCTTCATGTCAGCCCAACTCAGCTAAGATTTTGGTGAGATCAGCCATAGTAATACATTTGTATTACTATGGCTGATCTACCCAAAATCTCAGCTCCTACCGACAATACACCTTTCAATGATTGTATGCAGAAGATCTTAGAAGAACTCGATAATATTCGATCCTCCATTTCTGCCCTAGACTCCCGTTACTCCTCCATTCAGGAAGAAATTAAAGAGTTGAAATGGGAAATTAAATCATTTTCTGGCAGACTTGAGGAGACGGAGGAACAAATCAACTTCGTAGAGGACAGAGTAGAAGGTCTCGAGAGCATGCAACGAAGACTTGCCCAATTAGAGGATGAAGTCACTGAACTTGAGGATAGAAATTGAAGAGACAACCTTTGTTTCTATGGAATTCCTGAAAAAATTGAAGGAGATGACTCCATCAATTTTCTCATCAATTGAATCCCATCTACCATAGCGAATACGTTCTCTCCCTCATTGGAACTACAAAGTGCCCACAGAATCAGACCCAGGCTCGGCAATAATAATTCCTCACCTAGACCCTTCGTTGCATGCTTCCTCAGATATCAGCAAGCACGTCAAGTTCTACTTGCCACCAGGAAAAGCTCCCCCACACTCTTTCAGAGTCACAAAATCTTTATTTCCCCGGACTTCTCCAGAATCACTCAGGCCAAAAGGAAAAGATTTCTGGACATGAGACCTCTATTGAAATCGCTCAACATCAGGTATGGTCTATTAGACCCAGCTAGAATTATAATTACCTTTCCGGATGGCCCAACTAAAGAATTTACTGACCCAAATGATCTTCAGAACCTTCTCCAAGCTCTGCAAACATCACCGATGGAGAATACCTTCCGAAAACAGGTGGTCAACACACACAAATTAGATCCTCCTCGTCATTCATCGATCGTCAGGATACCCAAAAATTAGCATATCAAATACACACCTAAACGCAGCAGGTCAACCGCCTCTATACCATCTGATGCTCCATCCTCTTCTACTCACCTTAGAGACAAATCAAGATCTCCCATCAAATCAATTGATATTTCTCTCACTATTTTGCAGACTTGATGATTAAAAATGTGTTCCTTATTCATCATTGTCGCTACTACTAAACATATGAAGCATTATCCATATCATCTTTTAGCCTTTTCACTTATGAACATTACTGTTTATTCATTTGTTCATGCTTTTTTTAATTTCTGTTGTTGATCTCTCTTATTGCCCTTTGCTCCTTCTGGTCTATGCTTATTCCTTCTCTGTACTTTGGTTCCCCCCATGATTCCGATTCTCTTATGCTTCTTCTTCCTAGCCAATTTCACCTCTACCCATTTGTCATTACTTGTTCTCTCATATCTTTACTTTTCCAACTTTTTCATTCTTACATGTCTTCTCCTTTATTGTCGTCTCCTCCTCCTTTTGTGTTATCCCTTGAACTTTAATGTTAATGCTGATTTTGATACTTTTTATTCCATTCATGCCTTAAAACACTTAACTTTTTATACATTGAAATTCATGAGAATGTTACTCTACCATGTTTTTTCCCTACCTTCATCATCATTCTATTTATTTATACCAATGTCTATTAAATTCATAACATGGAATGTTAAAGGTTTGGGTCATCATATTAAACGTACTAAAGTATTATCTCAACTTGTTAAACAAAAACCTGATATCATCTGCCTTCAAGAAACTCACTTAAGCTCAGATATAGAACACCTCAAGATTTGACCCCTGGATCCCTGGATTTGACATACATTTTATTCAAATGCACTTGATAAAGAGAGTGGTGTTTCCATCTTAGTAAATAAACACTTGAGCTTTGAAGATAAAGACCCTGAAGGCTGATGGTTCATCATCGATGCAAACAACAACTTACTGCTTACTATTGTCAATGTGTATGGTCCGAATGCTCCTAATCCTTCTTTTTGGTCTAATTTTATCACTGAGCTATTTTAAAAGAACTTTGATAAACTGAAACTTTGATAAACTCATTTTTTGCAGATATATGAATCCGATTCTTGATTTTACCCTGGATCAAAAATCCTCCTCTAATTTAGTTAACTCCAAATCCAGAAACAGTTTTCTAAAATTGTTACAAAATCTAAATTTTACTGATTCCTTGAGATTGTTCCACCCTGATACCAAAGATTATACGTTTTACTCCCCAAGACCAATCTTTTTCTAGATTACACTATATGTTTGTTAACGCCTCATTAACTCCCACTATTCTACATTCAGCTATCAGCCCCATTGCCATCTCTGACCATGCACCTGTATGCACCATTCTTGATTGGACACCTATTAATAAACTTTCTCCTAGGAGGAAATTCAATTTGTTCTGACTAAAAGACAAAGTATTCATTGAAAAACAAATTCCTTTATTAAAGAATTCTTTCTCAACAACAGTCTGGAATATACCTCTCTTCACAACAACTGGGACACTTTCAAAGCCACCCTTCGTGGCTTTATAATACAATATGTTGCCATCAGAAAATGACAATCCGAACGCATCCATAACAACCTCTTAGCCTCAATTAAACAACTTGAACAATCCTACTACGCAAACCCAGATCCTATCACTATGAAAGCTCTTATGGCCAAACACATTGAATTCAATCAAATCTGCCCTGATAGAGCCGCTAACTCACTTCTGAATTCCAAAACTAAAATCCACTGTGGGTCTAACAAAGCAGCTTAAATTTTGGCATCCTACCTAAAAAAGAAAAAAGAAAAGTCTTTCATCACTCTTGTCCTCTCTTCCGACGGTACCAGATTAACCAAATCAAAGATATTAGTGACGACTTTCTTGATTTCTTCTCTAATCTATATACCTCTGACTCTTCTATTAAGAATTCAGACATTCACTCTTTCTTTGAAACTAATAAAAAAATGAATCCTTCCAATTCGTCTGACCTATCAACTCTTGATAGCCCTATTAAACAAGCCATACTTGATCTCCAACCGAATAAAGTTCCAGGCCCTGATAGTTTCACCTCAAACTTCTATAAAATATTCATACATTGTATGGCACCAAAACTTTATGATCTTTATTCCCACTTCGCAGAAATAGGACAAAGCCCTGGTTCTTTTGGTGAGGCTCTTGTAGTTCTATTTCCCAAACCAGCGAAGACCCCTCCCTGATTAAAAACTATCAGCCCATTTCTCTTATTAATTCCGATTCAAAATGTTTTGCTAAGATCCTCGCAAATCATCTTGAATCACACCTTCCCAAACTCATTCACCCTGATCAATCTGGTTTTATTAAATATCGCTACACCTCCTCTTACTCCAGACTTCTTTTCAATATACTTTCTCACTCAGAAAATTCTCAAGAACCTTTAGCCCTACTTGCCCTTGATGCTGAGAAAGCATTTGACGGGGCCTCCTGGCCCTCCATGTTCCAATCCTTATCCTGGCACAGCCTCCCTCCTTATTTCATAAATCTTATTAAAATTCTTTACTCTTCTCCCACCACCCGTATCCTTATCAATAATTCACTCTACCCCTCTTTTTGAATTGAAAGAGGAACACATCAAGGTTGCCCACTATCTCCCCTTTTATTCAATCTTGCTTTAGAACCTCTTCTTCAGAATATTAGAACAAATATTAACATCAAAGGCATCTATATAAATAATATCGAAACTAAACTTTCTGCTTATGCGGGTGAAATTTTACTCTATTTATCTTATCCCGCCTCCTCTAGCAAACATTTAATATCTACTCTAAATCATTCTTCCTCAGTCTCCGGTTACAAATTAAATTTTGATAAGTCTGAAATTATGCTTCTAACTATCACATGTAATCTCTCTACTACCCCTCTATCTGGATTGTCATGGCCACCTTCCCATATTACTTATTTAGGGCTTTTAATCTCCAAAGATATTTACTGCACTATTGATAATTGATAATATATAATAAATAATAAATAATTGATGATAAAGTCACAGAACTACTTCAAAATGTCCCCTATTTTTCTATCCTGGTGGGGATGCCTTGATACTATTAACATGATGATAAGTCCCCTTGTTCTATATACAATATCCACAATTCCTACTGCTATCCATGCCTCCTTCTTCAAAAAACTTGATTGCCTTCTTCTTAAATTTTTATGGAACCACAAAGTACTGCGTATCACCATTGATAAATTAAGACTCCCCAATGCCTAAGGAGGAGTTAAATTCCCTAATTTTCATTTATATTTCAAAGCTTTTATACTAAAACAACTAACTATCATCAAATTCTACAAATCTCTTCTTGATAGCGTGCCCCCCTGGGTTAATATTGAAGCTAGCCTTATTTCTCCACTTTCTCTCTCCCACTTTTTGATGACCTCTTCATGGCCTAACATTACTTCTTTCCCATCATTGTCAAATTCCTTCACTGGAATCAATTCTGAGGATCTTTTTATCTGGTTCAACCATCAAAACTCCACCAAATAAAACCTCACCAGTATATTTAGATGGTACTCAGGTGGGATTAACTTTGTTAAACAACTATATTCTAACACCAAATGTATTCCCTTTCCACAGATAAAATCACAATTCAAAGTCTCTACCTCAGATCTTCCCTTTCACACTTCCCTCGTCAAATCTATTACTAAATTAATGCCTACTGTTAATCAAAAATGCCCCTCCCCTTCTTGAACTTCTTGATTAGCAATATTTCAACTAATGCTTCTAATCTTTACGCTTTTCTGAATGATAGTTATTTTCCCAACTCACTTAATACTTGTACTGTCAGACAATGGGAAATCAATTGGGATATACAACACTCCCAGGACCACTGGTCTAAAATATGGAAATTGTGTCACTCAGCTTTTATTGCCGCCAATGTTACCCAACCCCGTTTTTTAATTTTTCATTGTGCTTTTCTTACTCCACTGCGCATTGCCAAAGCTGTAGACAATGTATACAATAATTACTGGTCTTGTGCTGATCCTAATGCAGATTTTATTCATTTATTCTTCAAATGTAAAGATGTAAGATGTACATGCTTTTTGGTCTTCGATTTGGTCTCGACTACAAATAATCTTTCATATATCACCCTTAACACTTGCCAATCTAATGATTGGATCACTTGTTAATCCAGCTATTAATCAGATTGATTCCCCTTCTCTGTTTAATCTAGTCATAAATATTGCATTTCAAAATATTGCTTATAATTGGAAAAATACAACCAACATATCATATAGTATTTACTCTATCCATCGAAATAGAAAATTGGCATGCTTTTTCTTTTGATGGTATACAGAAGTTTACCAATAAAATGAATATATTTGTTCAGTACCTTAACCCTCATGATTAAATGTATTAAAATGCTGTTCCTCATTACTCCCATCCCATTCCCATGCTGAGGTTCTCTTTTCCAGACATGTTCATGGCCTTGCAATCTGTCTCGTCTCCCTCTCTAGATACACAATGAGCCTGGCAAGTGCGCTGTCTAATTGGGCATGGATTAAATGATCAATATTCTGACCATGTGAAGCAGGACCACTGTTGCTAAGACCATTTCTGCCGATTTACTGGATTTTCTTCTGTCCTCACATATGTGCCTTTCTTCACTGGCCACTTGGGGTGCTATTTGTTTATTCGTTATGTGATCACTTGGCGCAGCAGCTACTTGCACATGACATTCAAATATATGTCTGTTTTCTCACTGTACTAATAGAAACTAATTAACTGCACACTGTGCCCTGGGAAACGTTATCTGGTGTGGTTTCAACTCTTAGGCATAACTCCCTTTCGCACACTGACCTTGGTGCCCAGGCTGCTACCTGAGCATCATGTGGTCTGAAATAGTTTGTTAAGCTACAATATTTCATAATTGAGGCATTGCAGGGTTCGATCTGAGTAATGGCGGTGCTACTGCTCTTCCTCCTCCATGTTAGTGTTCTTCATGTCTTGCATGCTACCATTCATTATTCCCTTCCCGTGTATGCTGCAACCTCTCCCTACCTACCCATGTATATACTACTTGTGTATCCCTGTCTGGGTATTCTGCAACCTTTCCCTGCTTTTGTGAATGCAAACTACTTCTCTCCTTACGTGTGTCGCACAACTGAATCTACTCCTTATTGCGGCTGCATGACCATTAGTGTTTTACTGACTGCAGAACGTTTTTCAACTTGTACTTTCGTTCATGCTTGGGAACTGGTGGCGGTGTGGCCAGACCCATTGTAACTCTCATCTGCACCATCACACGCCACCCTCTGGTCAATTTATTGACCACACCTCCATTCTTCTTCATCCTGTCGTATCTGAATTTAGCTATCCATACTTTAAACTCCTCAAGCTACCTCCTTGTTCTATGTACACCTCTGACCCACATGTTATAAAGCAGCAATCCCCATCCCCTTCACAATCGACCCAGTGTTGTATATAACACTCAGGGTCAAGTGGGGGCATGAACCTGGTGCCAATGGGTCCAATAGGCCTTTCGATGATGTGCATCTGAGGTGTTTCGCTTGTTTGAATGTGGATGTGTAGCAGAATATTATCTTATATTGTCTATATTATATTATATTATAATATTATATTATATTGTCTGTTATTACTGTCTTCATGTGCTTCTCTACAACCTGTTCCCTGTTTTTCGACACTGTGCTAATATTTTTTGCAAGACACAGAGACCTGTTAGTACCAATACCAGAACTGCTATTATTATCTTAATTGTGTTAACTAGCCAGGCAGGCACCCATGAGAACAGTCCCTCAAACCAGACCTCATCTTCAGCTGCACTACTTTCCTGGATCATCTTTGTGTGCACGTTCTGCAGGGAAGTTATTGCTTCTGTCAAGCACCCATTATGCTCATTGTGTGCTGGTGTGAATGTAAAGCAATGTGAGCTGATTTTTGCACATACTCCCCCTTCCATGGCAGTGAAGAAGTCAAGGACATACCTGTATTGGAGAGTAATCAGTCTGATAGCTCTCAGCTCCTTAATCACATTGAGCCCTTTCTCTGTGGCATTTATGGCCTGCAGTAGCACCCCATCTAGTTATCTGCATCCACTTGGCATTTACTACCATTTGCAAGCCAGGGGCAAGAAGGTATGAGAAGAACATAGATGCCTTGCTGAAAAGCCCATATCCAGGTGGTATAGCATTCAATGCATCGTTAGATTTTGTGAAAACCTAGAAGGTGTTTCACAACCTAGTCCCCTGGGATCCTGTACTCCTGTAGCCAGGGGGTGGACAAGCGAGGGAGGATCACCTGGGTGGGGGGTCTTTGGGGAGTAGGGGAGGGACACACGATGGTGACACATGGTATCCCCTTTTCCTAACCACTATCAAATCCCTATCTTTACCTATTTTCTGGGACACTACAGCTCCCATGATTCTTACTCGCTCTATGCTGACAAAACTACTGAGCCGAAGAAGATGAGGAATGAGGCTATGAAGATTACATCTAGCACTTTGCAATGGCCATGTCCCATTAAGGAGGCCAGGCAGGTCAGGCACTAAGTTTCAATCAAACACACCTGCCAGACATTAGCTATCTGTATGAGGATAAAAGGTGGAGCAGAGAGCAACACTTTGAGCGAGGGTGGGTATGAGAAGGAACAGCTTTTCCTGAGCTGCTGCAAACCAGGTTGTGGAGATAGGAGGGCCAAGGGGCTGTTTGAATTCTGAGAGGAGAGAAAGAAAACCAGGCGAACAAACCATATTTCTAAGAGTCCATGAGGGTTCGCAAAAGTGAGACCAAGAATATGGAGAGAGCCTTTCTCTGAAATATTCCAAGGTTGCCTGTTCCCCTCCCGGGTCAACGACAGATTCATAGAGGAGCAGAGGAGTCGATGGTAAAGACCTTGATAGCCACAATCAAGGCGAAGAAGAAAGAACGGAAATAAACACAACCAGTGACTTAACGAATGAAACAAAAGTCTGCTTTGTGTTGCAAGTGAATGAAACTGTATAAAGTGAAGTCTAAGTGAATGATGATGATCGTGTGAAGAAGGATTTGATTGTTAAAAGCAAGGCAAGTGGTTAAACAGTAACAGAGTGGTGGTCCTGCTGAGGTGAATTGCATTATTGAAAGTTTCTGTGAAATGTGTTTGAACTGTAGCATGAAGCTAAAGAAAAGAAAGCTGTAAAATATTTTGAAAGCGTGTTGAAAAGAAAGAAATGGAAGGCGCGGTCCCAGCAGAGGGAATACTATGAACGTTTGTGAAAGGAACTACAAACACCAGAAAGCTTTAGTATGTTGAAAAAAGAGGGAAACCTGAGTGAATTACAAAGTGAACTGTAAAGAGCAAAAACAGGCTTGAGCCCTAATGAGGGGAGCCGGAGTGAATTGTACCAAAGTGAAAGAGTCAAAGAAACCTGACAGGGTCAATTTGATAAAGTGTTCAACTGTATCCTTGATTCAAGGCAAAGACGCATACACTGTTTTAAACTGATAAACGACTGATGCCCAAGAATGAACTGTTGAATGGTACCAGCAAGCCAAAATGTGCCACATTGAGAGAACTGTACCATCCACCTATCCTTTTCTTAACTCCTGAGACCCTGTGCCTTGAACGTGGACAAGGGAGTTGTCACCTGCTTGTAGAAGCGATTCTGACTTTGCTTTTGAAACACTATTTTATTTTGAAGCACATTCCCTTTTCACATTTTTTATTTAAGGGTGAGGTTTACAACACAGACAATTTACTTGACAAGCCTGACTTGGACTTGTTTTCTTTTGTTTAATGGTAGAGACCACTCGCATTATAGAGTTAGGGCCAGTTTGGAGTTCTCCCAACCCTTTGACATTACAAAATAAAGGTTTTGAAAACTAGCATCTATTGTGCCTGTGTCTACTGTTGGTGCCATGACTTCCTCACAATTTCCTCAAGAAATAATTGTCTCTTTTGTGTGTTGTAGTGTTTCATATCTTTTCTCCTTTTGGTCATTTTGTTCCATAGGGTAGTCTCCTATTTACACCATATCACTCTGGGGCCACTCCAATTTGGCGAGAGCTGCATATGAGCTGTGTACGACAGGCCCAATAATGTTCCATTAATAATGCTGTGCCTACTTTCATGCCTGGTATATCATTGAAACACAGGGATGCAATCACTATCCTTTGTTAGGGCACTAGCCTTTCTTCATCCTCTACCCATGTTAACAGTCTGGCATATATTTTCCATTCCTCTAGGTAGTTCTTATTCACCTTTTCTACAGGACCCCACGAGAATCCTATAAATGTGTCTGCTCTACATTCCATCATCCCTCCCACCTCTCCCATTACGTGTAAATGGGGCCTGTCCCAACATAGGGGTATCTCATTTCCTTGTTGGGCAGTACATTTCAACAATGGATGTTCACTTATAGTTACGGTCCCTCTGTGTCGCCCTGGCAATGTACATTTCATCACCTTGTTCACCAATGTCTTTTCTTTGAAGAAATTATCTTCGTAAGGTGAGTCTGCTTTTGTCACCCATTTTAAGTAAGCCCAATTTCTCTGGAATTGTCCCCTTGTTT
The DNA here is from genome assembly GCF_040938575.1 of Ambystoma mexicanum. Classification (NCBI taxonomy): domain Eukaryota; kingdom Metazoa; phylum Chordata; class Amphibia; order Caudata; family Ambystomatidae; genus Ambystoma; species Ambystoma mexicanum. Next base: position 239,193,817 of record NC_090940.1, on the reverse strand, counting down.
TGCACATTGCAATATGAGTTAGGCAATGTGCCCTGTTTACTGGTATTTCTTTGGCCACAATATAATCTGAAGACACTCAAAGCATATGGAAGGAGAAAGCATACAAAGCAGTTTTTATCCGTTGTCTCTATTCCCAGCTTAGTCATGTGGCAATACCATAGGTTATTTGTTTCTTTTGCTATAACCTTCAAAGTTTTCTCTCAGGAGGTGTTTGTCATCAATCACGTCTCTCCTAACTCGTGTCATTCCTTCACTCATGTTAGCAGCTGCATTGGTACCGTCATTGTTAGAAAATCTTGCTGCCATAGTACATGCAAACCAAAGAAAAAAGGAAAAGAAAACAGCGGCAATCATTATGCTTATAGGGCCCGATTAATGGAAAAGTGTGCATAATACCCACAAAGGCTGTATGCCAAGAATGACACTGTGCAAGCCTGTGTGCAGAATAAAAAATGTGCGCCCCGCATATTCATGAAATTTGCTTCGCAAATTAACACTTGTGTACTGGCGCATTATAAATGCCATATCAAACGCCCCTGACACGCCCCCACACAAATCCAAAACAGCAACATTTGCATGCTCCCCAGATGTGCATACATGCAGCCTGTAAACAGTGTGTGTGGTCCCCCACAAGCAGACCTGCACCTCGGCGACCCTGCGCAGGGTACCTTGCAACTGTCACCGGCACCCCAACAACTTGCGTAAGGTTTATCGTAACTCGGTTATCACTCAGGAAAATCTGCATGCAAAACTCTGTAAACTGTTCGTGCACCCTACTATCCTGTGTACGTGCCCTCCTAACTATAATATGGAACCCGTCTGTGTGCACGCACCCCAAAATCCGACATGTAAACTCACCTCCAAAGTTGCAATTCCTCAGGGCAAGTCAGTACGCCTGCTTCTGGGTGGTGGAGATTTTGAGGAAACAGCGTGGGCACACCGCAGGCGAGATGTTGTATGGCCACATCCATGAATATGCTTTGTCGTGCGCATTTGTGGGCGTTCTATGGACTTGTTCTTCCCCATTTTGCATGGTCCTCCCCCTATTCCAGCCCCTGTGCAGGCCATGCCAACCCCATGTTTGGAGTCTCGCACAAGGCACTCGGCCACTAACAGAGCCGTGCCAAGCCTGCGCAAACTCCACTGAATTCCCCCGAAAAGTCCTGTGCAGTCTGTTCCATGAGTCGACGAGCAGTGCTTCGCATGTAGTTTGATGCGCAAGTTCCCGATTTTACACACAAATAATTCCATGAATCCGGCCCATAGAGTTTTATTTAACACGGTGCTGCTCTGCATGCCTGGTCTGACCACGGGTTCAGAGTGGGACCCGGGAGTAGAACTCGTAATGTGGCGGCATGGTAACAACGGTGCCAGTAACACTACCGGCACTGTTGTTGCCTTACCGCCACAGATGTAATGAGGCCCAGTGTCTTTTGTTCTTGAAAAATAACTTCTTCTGTGGTGTGATGATATTTGTCACGTTGCTGGCCAGCTCCCTCTCTCGTCTGGGGCCCGTCACTACTTCTTGTTCCTCTTCCTCTCTCTCTTCTGACAGGGGGGCTGTTTCATTTAATTTTTTAAGATCAGTTATGTGTAGCCACATCTTCAGCCCTCTTACTTTTACAGCCGAGGGTGAGACGTATTCTACACCATAGGGACCAGTGAATTGTGGCTTCTGCCACTTTCAAATGTGATTGCAAACATACACAAGATCATTTGGAAACAACTGTATTGGTGGAATCACTACATTTGGATCTATTATGTCTTGTCCATTTTCATTGGTTGTTGCGGGGCCACTCTGTCACACTTGGACCTGTCTAAAAATAAAGTTCAGTGATTTAGTCATATCAGTCAAATACGTGTGGAATTCTTCACTAAGCATGGTTGATGAACTTGATGGTCAGATTCGGTAAGGCAAATAGAGCCAGGTGAAGGCAGTGCAACCAATTTTTATTGAGCGTATCTCACAGTTTTGCAACATGTTCCTTCAAAAGGCCGATGAGATGTTCCATAAAGCTGTTGGCCTGGGGTGATAGGCAGAACAATGCTTGTCTTTAATGCCAAGCAGGGATTGTCACTTCAGAAAATAAGTAATGTGCAAAGTGTGGTCAATTATCTGATCGCAACACTTCACACACTCAACATTGGGAAACACTTAATGTACAAGGAACTTAGCCACCAACTTGGCATCTGCATGGTTATGTGGTCCACCTTCTATCTAGTGTGAAAAGAGACATAATACCACAAACATGTATTGGTATCCATTACAACTTTGGAGCATATCGAAATAATCATTATGCAAATGCCAAAATGGGCCTGTAGGGTGGGGTATTGCTTCTCTCACCGTTTTCAGGGTATGTCCAGCCGTATAATGCTGGCACATGGCACAGTTAACAATACAATTTACAGCATGCTCATGCAGATTGGGGACAAACCATTCTTCTGAAATACCTGCTGCCACATATTACTTTGTAGTGTATGCTGGGTAGTGCAGTTGTTCTAACTGTACTTTATATAACTCAAGGGGCATTACAGGCTTCCATGTGCTGTTCGGTCACCACACCAGGCCAGTGAGGGTAAATTAACATCCCCCTTTATCCATAGACTGTGTTCTGTTTGTGGTGAATGCCCCTACAATGCACTCCAGACCTCTTTTCTCATCATCATGAGCATCATTTTGTGCAGGGAAATTATTATCTCTGGGATTAGTGGGAAATATGCAGACCTTTTTGCTTCTACATCTGCTGCTCCGTTACCACGGGACCTCATGTCTGTGCCCTTAGTGTGAGCTGTGCATTTCACCACAGCAGCAACCTTGGGATATGCCAGTGTATCTAGTAATCTCTCGAGGAATGGGGCATGCTGTACTTGTCATGTCTCACTTCAGGAGCCCCTGTACATAGCATCACTGGTGGCATGTTCACACTGTGGGGGTGTCTTCTCTCCACATGGCTTCTCTTATGCCAAGTGTAGGTCTAGTGCTCAGAGACAGCAAATGCAGAGAAGTTTGTCTTCCTTCCTCATCATTGGATCTGCCCCCCCCTGGATCTGCCCACCCAGGAAATCGATAAGAAGACCAGATCCCAAGGCAACGTTGCATTGCTACTGTTGAAGCAGAACGATCCGTAAGTTTGTTTGTCATCCTGTGAGAAATCCTGTTTGCATCTGTTAGTATCTCTATGCCCTTGTATGCTTGCTAACTACTCTCTGTTTTCATACTATTTTTTCACCTTTCCTGGTAAATGTTTAGAACATTTGCAGCATTGAATGTCAAGAAAACGCTCCCTGCCCTTCTCATATCATTACGGAGACAGATAACATCCCGTTGTACGGTGTCTCTCTCTCTCTCTCTCTCCGTCACAGAAAAGCTACTGAACACATCCCGCAAAGGTATTCCCTTTGATTCATTATATTACTGGTGCAGAGTTCATACGCATTGTTCTATATTTTCTCCATCTCTACCAGCTGCAGGATCAGACTGTTTTGAATGAGACTAGTAAATATCAAGGGTGCTGCATTGTAGAAGCCACAGTCTCTCTTCCCATCATTCCAGCTGTGTATCTCTGGTTCGTCCGACTAACCAGTCATCAGCAGCTTGACGTTGGAGCACTAGGGTTTTCTTCCCCAAAGGGTTCCCCTATGGTACTTGCCTCCCTGAGAATACCAATCAGGGGGTTAAGGGCTCTTGGGCAATATCTTGCATATATTCCCTATTCTGCTGCAACTGTTCAGGTTTGTAACTATTTGAGCTATACTGTATTATCCTAACAGATAGCAGCACCCAAAAAAAGAAAATGAAACAGACAAAATGGTCCAAATGCAGCAATTGGTTGCAGCAGTGCAAAACCTAACATTAGAGGTGCAAACTTTAAAACAGGAAAAAGTGTTATTCCGTCAACAAGTGTTTCGCACCCCACGGGTAGCAGAGTTACCTCCTAGCATCCTTGCAGGGGGCACATTTGACGGTGACCCTCATAAATTAAAAGGATTTTTGGATGCATGTACCATGCAGTTGCCCTTTAAAGCTGCATATTTCCCAACAAATAGAGACAAAGTAGGCCATATGATTTCACACCTCACAGGAGTTGCTTTAGCATGGCTACACCTTTGGTCACAACTAACAAGCCGATATTAGACTCTTATCAGGCTTTTGTAAATAGTTTGCCTGCTATGTTTGAGAGGCATGAGATCACAGTGTCTGCCCAAGAACAGTTACTGGACTTTAAACAGGTTTATGTGGATATACTATCTTACATTACAAAATTTAAACAGATGGCTGCAGATATTGCTTGACCGAAAAATGCCCTTATCACTTTGTTTAGAGGAGGCTTGTCTGAAGACTTGAAGGACGACTTTTCAAGAGTACCACAATCTGCTAATGTAGCAGAATTGATAACTTTGGCTATCAAATAGATTACCGACTCCTGGAAAGACAAGGAGAGGGCAAGAAGGGTAGAACCATGAGATAAGTAGCAGAAACATCCCGAACCCCGCCCAAAGGAGTTTATCTGGAGGAACCCAAGCAGTTAGGTGTGGCTAGAGGCCCACTAACAGTTGAAGAAAGGAACCGTAGAAGGTCTATAGGGTAATGTAAGACTCATTTCGTTAGCAAATGTCCACTGAAAACCGGAAAATGCCCACTCCCAATATTAGAGGGAGCCACGATCAGGGAAAGTCAGTTGGGTTCCCCTGCTCTGATCCCCGATTCACAAGCAAGTAGCTCCCACCCTCCAACCATGGTGGTGATCAGAATTAGATTGTTATGCACAGGTTTGGAAATACTTAATGTACCCACATTGATTGATAGCGGGCGGCTGGACTATTCATTGATGATCAATGGACCTGGTGCAAATGGTTCCATGTCTTAAAATCGCAGCAAAAATGGCAGTGAATACAAAATATTGTGGCAAAAATGCCATGGTTTTGCTGCCACAATCAAGTAAAGGATGCGCGGGACACCCCGCAACCCCCACTGCCCTTAAATGGTATAATGGGGTACACCTTTACCAGGTCAAAACACGGCATTTTGCTGCAATTGTTTTTACCGGTGACATTTTTGCTGCAATTTTATTACCTGATACCGTGCAAAGGGATACCTCAAATTTCCAAAGAAGTTTACATCCCTGTGGAGGGAGTAGATGGTTCTCCCTTAGTCTCTGGGCCCATCAATGAAAAAACAATGTGTTTGTGTTTGCATATTAATTTCCATCAAGATGAGATATCCTTTGTCATTATAAAGGCAGCCCATTTCCCCTATTATTTTTGGATTACCCTGGTTACAACAACACAATCCTTATATTAATTGTAAGGCAAGATCATTGTTTTTGGGATTCAAATGTTGTGTTTCTCAGTGTCTGACCAGAGAATCTGTAGGTGTCCATGCTTCCACCTCCTTCTTTCCTCTACAGAATCCGGTGACAATGATAAACAATCTTTAGGCGATACCTGAATAGTATAGGAATTATCACGAAGTATGCTCAGAGACTCTGTTCAAGGAATTACCCCTGCTCCGACTATTGTGATATCACTCTACTCCCAGAAATACCAGTACCCTTTGGTTGGATGTATAGTCTATCTGAACAATAGATACAAGTACTTAAAGAATATCTCCACACCCATTTAAAAACAAATGGCTTATTGTGAAATCCAAGTCACCTGCTGGGTTTTCTTTGTTTTTTATTCCGAAGAACATGGATGAACTCCCTCCCTGTATTGATTACTGCAGCCTTAATAAGCTCACCTTCCCGGATTGGTACCTCATGCCCATAATACCAGATATATTAGAAGCTGTCAAGGGGGCCTCTGTTTACACTAAGTTAGATCTCAGGGGAGCTTATCTTCTATCTGTGTGTGAGCCGGTGATGAGTGGAAAACAAAATTGCATATACCATATGGACACTATGAATATTGTGAGATGCCATTTGGTCTTTCTAATGCACTAGCAATAGTCCAACAATTTATGGACAATGTGTTTGCGGACCTTCTACTTCATTCCGTAATTGTATACCGAGATGATATACCTATCTACTCTCACAACATTAAGGGACATACTAAGCATGCACAAATGGTCTTACAACGTCTGAAAGAGAATCATCTTTATTGCAAACTAGAAAAGTGTGATTTTCACCAGACTGAGGTGACATATCTGGGTTACATCTTATCTGTAAAGGGGATTGTGATGGATCCCAACATGTAGCGGCCTTTCTAGACTGGCCTCCTCCGAAATCAATCAAAGAGCTACAAAGATTTCATGGTTTCCCGAACTTCTACCAAAAATGTATAGCCAATTTCTCTCTCGTTATACTTGCCTTGACTGCTCTTCTTAAAATTTAGCAAAATATGACTGGAACCGGCATCCCATGAAGCCTTTTGTGATTAAAAAAAATGCCTTTACTTTGGCTCCCATTTTGCAAACACCCAACCAAGAAAAGAGATTCATAGTGGAATCTGATGCCTCTTCTCGGGCACTAGGAGCAGTACTCAAACAACCCAACAGCTCTTGTGCAGAGTTTCTGATTGCCTACTGTAAGGAAGGCATGGTATCACACTTCAAGACACACGTGATCACAGTTCATGGATATATATTGAACTTTAATTGGGTTTGTAAAATGCCTTTCTAATCCTAAATCTAAATATGGGAGAAAGCTATGACCATAAAATAATAATAATGCAATCCTAGTAGAGTCTGGTGAAAATAAAAGGGCCTATACTCATGCCAATCCTTACTTTTAAATACAAATGGTGTGGAAGACGATGTTATACAAAAGAAAAGAATTCAAGAAATGATATCTCAGGATAGTTGAGCCGTTAGCTTCCCTTGCCCATGTTTTCAGCACGGGATAAGGCAGCACACTCAAGCTTAGCACATACTCTGACTTTTCTAGCATGAGGATGCTTTTCAAAATCTGAGTTTTAGTACCTTCTGCACCAAAGTCTCTTTGCCATCTAAAGTCTCTTATTTCAGAGGGGCTGATGCGACAACAAACATTCAAAGTTCCTTTCTCCTCAGGATTCTCATATGCACAACTTCTCTGGTGATTCACTCTTCACCCCTGGTGCCCCACCACCGGGCTCAGACCCAATTTAACACAAAACCTTCAATTGGTCTCCCTCTACCAGGCTCGGACCAAATCTATCTAATTTTCTAAACTGTCTTTACTATATCAAAATCGAAGAATTTCAACTGTGCACAGGATTTTACTTGATCTGTCGCAGGACCACTTTGATTCACAATGCTTTGTTCCCCTCTTTAATATAAGACTTTAACTTTCACGTCTCCTACTTCTCAGCTGGATACCTTAAAGAGACTTTCGATTGAGAACACACGAAGTGCTGGACCACTCTGTGAAAGTACCGTATCTGGTTTTTCAAAGTTCAAACACTCATCAGCAGTTCAACTTTATTTGCATCTCTTATCACACGCATTTTAACAATGTTTATGCTAGCGCCCACCACACAATGTTGCTGCTTGTAACCTTGGCTTCAACACAGACTGGTCTTGTATCGGTCTCCCCAACTCACTGGCTGTGTTGATTTCACTGATGCTGCTTTATTCTTGGAGGCATGGACCGTACCAGAGTGGCTGCTGCTTCTCCCCGCCTTGATTAATAACGCGGGAGGGACCCGGGCATCGCCGACACACAATACAGGATTCTTCAGTCTGGTTTCCTGGTCTTACACTTTCTAATCTCGAGGGCTCTTGAAAGTAATGGTTTCTTGTCAGAAAGGTCAATGGAATTTCCCTCCTTGCGAACCCCTCCTGTTTTGCCTTCTTTCTTCTCTTGTTCAGCTGCCGTCTCAAAAACTGCTGTTTCCTCGTGTGCTTTGCCACGGTCAGTGTGTGCTCTCATGCTCCGCCTTTTATCCATGGAAATCAGGTGTGAGTAATTGTCAGAAATTGCCTGACCTTGTCTGACCAATGCATTGGGATATGTCAGGTACACCGCTTGGGTGTTAGCCTGTTTTTTCCCATAGCGATCTGTCCATGTGAAAGTGAAGAGTTCCCACATGTCTAATCTGATAGGATGGGGTAAAGGTGTTACAGGAAAGGGGATACTGCATCTCGCCATCCGGCGTCGCACTCCCACACTCCAATGACCACTCACCCAGGTGATTGTCCCGCACTGGTTAACCCCCAGGAACTGGATCCAAAAGCTATGGCCATGTCCTGGCCAGCTGCATGACAGATCCCCAGGGACTAGTGGGTGAGACACCTTCTGGTTTCTCACACTACCTATCTAAAATGTTGTTTCTTTCCGAACAAAACTATAAACTGCACAGTTTCAGAAAAGCAATTACTAGCAATAAAGAGAGCTTTTCAAGAATGGAAACATCTGCTCTAAGGTGCCATATATCCAGTTGAAGAGTTGAAGTAAGAACCAATCATGGAAATCTCAAAAGTCTCCAGTTTGCTGAAACACAAAACAGTCGTCAGGCACGATGGGCATATTTCTTTTCACCATACAAAATTGCATTTACTGTCATCCCAGGGAAGATCAATTTTATGGATGATGCGTTATTTAGAAAATATAATTCTTCTTGCCGCCAATTTTGACCGAGAATACTTTTTCCTAAGGCTTTGTTTATACAAACGTTCACAGACTTTTTGCAGACAATTAGAAGAGAAAATCAGGCCATGACACATTATGTCAGATGATTGCAAGAAAATACACTCTCACCATGAACAGTTTCTAATTCTACTCTACAGAATGAGGTTCTCAACATGCCTCATGATTCATTGGACGCTGGACACAGAGGTTTTTACTGTACATTGGACCAAATCCAAAGACACTTTTGGTGGCCGGATGTAGTCAAAGACGTTCAAAATTATCTCTCTTCCTGTGTGGCCTGTTTAAAGACCAAAGTTCCTAGAAGACCTATGCTAGTCCAATTGGTACAACCACAATTTCCTTCTCAACCCTGGCAGGTGATCTCCACGGATTGTATCATCCACCTGCCATCTGCCAACGGAAAGATTACTATCAGGGTTACCATTGACTATTAACTAAATTGGCGCATTTCATTGCTTTACCCCAAACCCCAACAGATTCTCAAATGACTCAAATGTTTGTGAGTACCATCTTTTCCAGACATGGTCTACCAGATACCATCCTATTGGATAGAGGTCATCAATACGGATCCCTATGTTGGAGACTTTTGTGTTCCTCATTGAACATAAAAAGAGCCCACAGTTCGGGTTTCCAACGGCAAACCAATTGATATGGATATTGATATTTTATTTCTATCGCACTCGTAAACAAGTGTTTCAGAGCGTGACAAGGCAAGGGAGGGGAACAGTGAAGAACAAAACAATGATCTTACTCGGCCCAGTGACATTGAGAACGCGCAAGTACATGGGAGAGGGGGAGGGAAAGAGTGCATGGATGGGGGAGAAGTGGAAAGTGCAGAGCAAAGGAGATACATATAAATAATAATGAATAAATAAATAGTAAAGGCAACAAACAGTGGCAGTGCAGCCAGTAATTGGCACGTGCAGGGTTTAAGGCAGCAGAAAGGGTAGGTCTGATAAGTGCAGGAAGAAAAAGAGGAGGACTGTATGGGTACAGATACAGAACCCAGTGCAAGTGGTTGTCTGGAGGCAGTGCGGGAGGGTGGCAGGGTGAGCAGGTACATGGGCCCGGAGGACAGAGGGTGGCCAGGTGCACGGTGCCAACAGAGAACAGATCAGCAGAGGAAAGGGGGAGCAAAGGCAGAAGCAAAGGGGAAGGTCTTGAGGTGCTTCCGGAACTGGAGATGGTTCTCCTCAAGTTTTAGAGTGGCAGGGAGACTGTTCCAGATGGAGACCCCAGCCGAAGACAGAGGTCTACCCCTAGCTCGTTTCTTTGAAAAACGACTGACCCTAAGGAAGTTAGAGGTAGAGGAGCAAAGAGCTAGAGAGGGGAGGTATTTGCGGAGGGATATCTGAAGGTATTTTGGACCCAGGCTCCAGAAAACCTTGTGGACAATGCAGAGGGTTTTGAATTTAATCCTTGCATCCACTGGGAGCCAATGGAGAGATTTCAGAGCTGGAGAGATACGATCCCAGGGCTTGAGGCCAAGGACAAGTCTTGCAGTCCTGTTCTGTATTAGTTGCAGAGGGCGGAGAGTAGACACAGGTAGATTTAGAAAGAGGCTGTTACAATAGTCCAACCTAGAGAGAACCAGAGCTTGGGAGACCATGAGCTTCTGGGGGAAGGAGAGGAAAGGCAGAGTACCTCTGAGAAGGTGCAGTAGGAAGTTTGACTTTTTAGAGACATCAGAGATGTGGGCAGAGAAGGAAAGTGTGGAGTCAAAGATGGCCCTGAAGTTCTTCGCCTCGCAACTGGGGGTAGGAGGAGGGCCAACGGAGGCCAGCCAGAGAGTGAGGGGAAAGGATGGTGAAGATGTGCCAATGAGGAGGATCTCCGTCTTGCTGGCATTCAGACAAAGATCATTGGTGGCACACCAATCTTGAATGACAGCTAGGCAATCAGAGATGAGAGAGGGGGAGGAGGTGGCCGAGGGCAGCCTGAAAATGAGCTGAGTGTCGTCAGCGTAGCACTGGAAATTTGAGCAGAAAATGGCAATGCAGTGGGCCAGTTGACAAACTGAGAGATTGAATCAGATATTGGAACGTTATTTGCATTGCGTTATTACATCAGCACAGGACAATTGGGTTGATCTGTTGCCCCTTGCAGAATTTGCTTATAATAATGCTAAACATTCTGCTTTGGGATCTAGTCCCTTTTTCTACATATATGGTTTTCATCCTACATGTTTCCCTTCTGCCTCGCTTATCGCCACTCGATTTCCAGATGTGGATGCACTTGTTACAGATCTCCAAAGGGGGCATAAATCTGCTTTGGCATCCCCTACTGCATCCCAGGATTGGTGTAAATGCTTTGCAGACCGTGCCCTATCCCCAGCACCTATTTTTGAATCCCAGAGACAAGGTGTGGTTGACTTTGCGTTTTGTTACCAAGGAATCTCCTACCTTTCAAGTTGTCCCCTAAATACCTCAGACCCTTGAGATCCTGGACACTGGAGGTCCTGTTGCATTCTTGCTATGTCTTCCACCCACCTGGTCCTGTATCCACAAAGTCTCACAACTGAAATGAGATGTACCTGACTGATTCGAGAGACAGGCGGTTCCTCAACCTCCTCCAGTACAGACCCATTTTGGGCCTGAGTTTGAGGTTTCAGGTATCTGTGACTCCTGGTATTTCAGAGGTCGTCTGCAGTATTTGGTGGACTGGAAGGGGTATTCACCAGCTGATCGTTCCTGGGAGCGAGATTCGCCATACATGCTCCTTGCCTGGTTCATCTTTTCCATCGTCTTCTTCTGGGCAAGCCAGGCTCACCACCTCTGAGAAGGGGGCATACTGTCATGTCTCACTTCGGGGGCCCCTTTCTATGGCATCGTTAGCAGCATTTTCACACTGTGAGGGTATCTTCTCTCACCATGGCATCTCTTACGCTGAGTACAGGTTTAGTGGTCAGAGAAGGTGAATACAGAAGAGTTTGTTTTCCTTCCTCATCATGGGATCTGCTCCCGGAAATCGACAAAAGGCCGGTTCCCTAGGCAAAGTTGCATTGCTACTTTTGAAGCAGAACGCTCAGTAAGTTTGTTTGCCATCCTCTGAGCAGTCTTGTTTGCATCTGTCACTATCTCTATGCCTTTCTATGTTTGCTAACTACTCTCTGTTTTCATACTAATTTGTCACCTTTCCTGGTAAACATTGAGAAAGCTAGCTGCATCGAATGTCAAGAAAATGCTCGTAGCACTTCTCGTGTCATTACGGAGACAGATAACATCCTGTCTGACAGCATCTCTCTCTCTGCCACAGAGAAGCTACTTAAAGAATCCCACAAAGGAATTCCCTTGGATTCATTATATTAGTGGCTCAGAGTTCATACGTATTTTTCTATGTTTTCTTGATGTGGTCTCCACCTTTTCTGGCTGCAGGATCAGACCGTTTTGAATGGGACCTATAAATATCAAGGGTGCTGCATTGTATAAACCACAGCATCTGCTCACATCATTCCAGCTGCATCCCTCCATTTACCCCGAACAACCAGTCATCAGCAGCCCGATGATGGAGCACTAGGGTTTCCTTCCCCAGAGGGTTTACCTAGGGTTCTTGCCTTCCTGAGAATACCAATCAGGGGGTTAAGGGCTCTCGGGCAATACCTTGCATATCTTCCCTACTCTGCTGCAACTGTTCAAATTAGTGAATATGTGTGCTATTCTGTATTATTCTTACAGTACTGGTGTGTCATTTGCATGTTTAAAACCCCTCCTCCTCCACTGTGACAGTCCAGAGTATAATGTAGACATCATGTAGGTGGATTCTGAATATATCATCACTGCCTGGTCCACGTGCTGTTCTAGTGCGAGTATCATTGCTACTAACTCAGCTGCGTGCATGGAAAAATTTGCTGGTAATCTGGCACCTGTCACAATCTCAAAATCATCACCCCTACTCCTTATCACTGCTGCTCCTGCATGCCTCAATCCTGTGCTCTGATCTATCGTCAATGAGCCATCAACAAAGACCACCTCTCCCCCTAACAGAGTTTCTCTCACTGGGTGTACGTCATCATATATGTCAATGTATGCAGAACAGTCACAAACCCATTCTTCTCCCTGCACTAGTTCAGCAATCAGTCTTGAGGATTCACTGCATGACATCTGACAATGTTTATGGATGGATTGGACAGTATAACCTAAAATCCAGATGATCGCTGTGTAGTGAGCTTTGACTTTGGTTTTCAGAGTATGGAAAACAGAGCATGCTCTACATAGAATGTTACTGCACAGCCCATCGTTATTGTGGATGATTTCTCTATTGAAAAGTCTGCTGAAGCCAGTGCTTGTTCACATGGGAAATGTCCTCTCATCACTGGAGCTACGATCCCATTGTAGTATGACAATGGTTTGTGTCACGTTCAAGACAGCCGTCATCACGTATACCTTTGAATGTGAGAATAGATGAAATTCTTCCTTGTAATCTGGTCTTCCTAACACGGGGGCTGTACTTATTGCTTGTTTCAGTTTCTCAAATGCATTCATCATTTTGCCTGTCCACATTGTGGGGCTCTTTTCATTCTGTGCTTATTTTAATCCTGCAAAAAGGGGTCAAACTACATGCTGAAGTCAAAACAGCTAGTAAAACAGTCTCAACGCAATAAGGAAAAAGGTACTACAAACACAAATAAACAAATATCGGTTAATGTATATGTTTAAGATAAGCCCTTACAATGGAGTATCTATGTTGTAAAGGTGTGGTCCCCCAAGTAATCCAAAGGAATAATCCAAAAGCAGTCAACATTGAATGTAAGACTGGCAAGGAAAAAATAAAACTTTTATTGAACTGAAACAGCTGTCAGAAAATACAGACAGCTCTGTGGAACTGAACTGGAAAGCACTTCCGAGCTACCCCTTTTAAAGTGCAAACCTGCAATTAACAATTTCCTCAATTGCAACAATTGATATAATTCTAACATGTTCATTGGCTTGAAGAGGTATGTGGAAGTTAGCCCTGTGCTCCCCTCTTATAAGATATATGACACAGAAGAAGGCAAGGAGACACCGCAAGCACCCATACTATTTCAGACTAACTCCCAGTGCTCCAATAAGTTGCTAGGTATGTTGAGAGGTACCCCCTCAGCCAGCCCTACAGGCTAGGTAGTCTACCCCAGATTGGATGAGGAGCCCCAGGCTGCAAACAAAGACACTTCAATTGACAGTATTGAGTAAAGTGCCAAGAAGCAAGGTTGCTGATGTCATTAGAGACACCATGACTCAGCAGCATTAGACATGAAGCACACGTGCCATCCGCACTTCGGGACATAAACATGCACTCAAATACACGAAGCACATGAGCGTACAGTTCTATATATAGAGGACAGATACAAATACATACTGTCATTGCTTTAATATTTTGCCATTAGCTAAACGCAGCAACGCAGAAACCGAAGAAGCAAGAGATCCTGAGTAAAGCTTGCAGATGCTTGCATGCGAATAACCTTATGGAACTGCAGGAGTACCTATTGGACCTGACAGATCCAAGTGTGACTAACCTATGAAGAATATAGAATAGCACAAACACTGTAGGAACCGCGTAATGGTTTAGGAAAATTACAGCAGGCCACAAGCCTCTCAGCAAGAGCTGGGCTGAGCTGAAATCAGACTGAACAGAGAGCATACGTGTGAGACAAGGCCCACTGCCAAGGCCATAATATATGGATGACATTACATTCCTTGAATGTCAGTAGCACCAGCTGCAATAAATGCAAATAATTCTTCATAATTCAGAGCTGCACAGCTCCAAATCATGGTCTCCCATCACGTGATCAGCTGACTCAGACAATGGACAGCAACCAACACTGCGAAAAGGAGCCGATCTCACGCTGCCAGACAGAAGCTTGCAACAAAGATGTTGCAATGTGATATAAGTGTTGCACTGAGCAAAAGAACATTCTCATAGACTAAGGTGGTACACACAAGTTACAATGCAGACACATAGTCATTTGTGTTACCTTGAGAAGGTACACCAAGAGCTGCGAACCTTTGTGGTTCCCAGCCCTGGGGACATCAGCTCTAGCCAATCACAGTTTAGTATACTAGAGGTGGGTAGCAATGGGCAAGAAGCAATGGTAAGACCCTCACACTGCAACATTGTAATAGATAGTGATTTTGGGATGGACCAGGCCAGCCACCTGACATGCGAGAGCCAGTAGAATAAAACATATAGGCAATCATATAGGTTATTAGGCTCCTGACGGCCAATCGAGTAGTCTGATAGATTTTCTGGAGAAGGGCCAAGGTTGTGATGTCAATCTGATGTAATTTTAGGTCAGAACTGGCCTGCGAGCCAGGAGATGTTGAGATGTCCACAGATTTCTTCTGTCCCTGTAATGATCCCTGTTGGTTTTTGCTGTAATAAACCGCAGTTTGAACTTGCCGTTTGACTGAGTCTTCCATTGTCCTGTGGAGGATGTTGGGCTTTTCGAGAGTCTGCAAACTCCCAGTGGCCCTCTGGCATACCTGGGAGTTTGTCCCAACAGGTTGCTCATCATTGACACCCTAAAGAACCCTGTACGTTAAACAATCGTGTGTGGAAATCAGTCATGGCAAAACTATGTTGCAGCCCCTGAAACACACAATCCCCTTCTCCTGATTGGGTCCCCTCATCCCTCAGCACCTACACATGCTCACACCCCACCTCCCATGCCAATACCTGTTGCCAACGCTGGACGCGACCTTCAATTTATCTTGTCACAATGAGCAACTGCATGAAAAAACATGTGCACCGCCCTGCTGCTAAAAATGTGTTCCTTCTATTTGTTTGTTCTACCACACACTTTTATTTCTGATCCGTCCAAATGCCCTATGGTGAGTGGGGGCACTGTTGCTCCCATCTTAGTTCTATATATTGGAAATTCCACGATCTGATCCCCTTTGTGCATCATACGGTGTCCTTCATGATAACTGAGTACTCATTTGTTTTTCATCAGGGAAGCACCTGCTGCCTGGTGAGCAACTTCATACCCATGAGAAAGTATTCCCCGTCAACAATTAATTGAACTCTGCTTGGCATCCCTTTCCATCCTGACCTTCGCTCCATGAGCTTTCCTGCCAAGCAATAGAAATAAAATTCAAATAAATGAAGACCACAGACCTTTAGCTACACCATGATATATATATATATAAATATTATATAGTAAAACCAGGCCTGCCTGCCCTTTGTCCTAACAATATAGTGCGTTAACCCAAGCTCCCTCTAGGACTAACCCTCTGCACTTGTTTTTTGAACAGCCACAATCTAACAGCTCCTTGATGTGTAGCACAACTATATGTATATTCTAATTACCCTCTGACATCACCCAACCACGTGACCACTGCATCACTACCCAGGCACAAAGCCTTGATAAAGTGGTTTTCATAGCCTGGACTTGTGTGCCCCTTTGGGATGCTGGATTTGTATCTTTACACTGTAGTAAAAGCCAGGTGGACACAAACCTCTCTGGGAAAAAGAATGAAGAACAGGTTGGGTGTAAGGGAAAGAGTGAGGAAGAGGGCAATACTATATCAAAATGGGGCATGGACAGACTCCTGAGAAAGCACTGGGCAGGAACGGATAGCAGCAGAATTTCTTCACTGTATTCCGAGAAGGTTTTTAAGAAGGGGCATGATTTGTGTGTGAGAGGCAGATAAATTGATTTAACCATACATCTCTAGGAATGTGCGAATGTGGAACACAGGGCAAAATGGGGAAATCTGTGTAGGAGATGCCAGGCAGAGCCACAGATTTGGGCCAGGAAATTAACAGACCATGGTGAGGGTGCATTGCGTTATGCAGACAGACTGGGTCCCCTCTGGCAATAACAGGCAGGCTACACCGAAAAGTGGGAACACAAATGAAGGCTTTGCAGAAATCTGGAACAGATTTATTAAAGGCAGAGAAGGTAAGTTAGGCACACTGGACACAGGTGATTGTTTGCACTATGCGACATAAGAGAGAGAGAGAAAACGATAAAGAGAGAGAGAGAGAGGGAGAGAACGATAGAGAAAGTGGAAGAGAAAAGAAGAGAGAACGAGAGAGAGATGGAGCAGGAGAGAGAAAGAGAGAGCAGGAGAGAGAGGGAGAGGGCTGGAGAGAGCATGGTCAGAGAGGCCCAGATAAAGAGGCAGGGGGAAGCAGAGGCAGTGAGGCCATGGGAAAGAAGCAGGGTGAAGCCGGGCAGAGAGGCCAGGAGGCCTACTGGTGGTGAACAGTTCTGGTTGGCAGAGGAGGATAAAAGTGAGAGTGGAGAAGGCAGACCAGGAACAAAGGTACCTGCTAATAGGGGACCTCTTTAGCTTCTCTGCCCCTAAACCTCATGGTCAGAACACCAGACCTCCAGCAGCCAAAGAAAGAGACCGAACCCAGGTCCTCTCTCCAGCTATAAGGCTGTTGCTTCACCCCTCCTGAGCCTGCCCACACCCAGGAACACAACATGTGGAACTGGTTTCTGGCTGTTGCCAGGGATTAGTGGCCGGAAGGGGAGTGAGGATCACAAGGTTTAGGACAGGTGGGCAAATGGGCTCAAACCCACATCCATGATGTGTGGTGACATGACAAAGCGGAGGTTAATTGCAAGGTGTAGGACAAGTGTTGTTCCAGAGTGAGCCCCCCACGCATTTCCACACCAGGGGAAGACTAGTTTCTGTGTGGTGCCCAGGAAAGGAGAGATGGACATTACAGGGTGCCGAGCAGGTGGGCAGATAGGGGGCTTAATTACAGGGTGTAGCAAAACACAGTCAGGGACAATAGATGAAAAGGGCAGGCCAGAATATTAGATTGCTGTTAATGGGGAGTGGAGGAGGTTATGTAAAGGGTTAGCCCTAGGCTGCAGTACTAGTTTCTGGTTGCTCCCGGCCAGGGCTCAGTGACAGGAATGGAGGTGGAAATTACACAAGTGGGCACACACAGGCAAGGACAATAGATGAAAAGAGCAGGCCAGAGCTGGGCTGGGAACAGGTTTAATGGCAGGGGAGTTGGCTGGACCTTGGAAGATATGGAATCCCTTTGCTACTGTCTGTAAACTGTTTGCCTAGGCTGGGAACAGGTTAAATGACAGGGGTCTTTGGCCAGGTCTTGGAAGGAATGGAATCCCTTTGATGAAAATACATTTATGAAAATGAAAAGTAAAAATACAGTAAACCCACAGTAAACTCCAAGTGGAATACATGCGAAAACACAGGTAAAGGCTGTCAGGGGCCCACACATGGAAACTGCTATTTCCACACCAGACAGTGCAAGACGAAGCTACATTTGGGGAATTGAAAAGTAAAATACAGTAAACCCACAGTAAACACCAAGTAACATATCCATGACACACAGGTAAATGCTGTCAGGGTTCCACACGTGAAGACTGCCATTTCCACAAAGGCACCCCAGATCACATGGAAAGTGTCCATGTCTCCCCTGCTCTTGAAGACTACATTATAAAACATTGACGCACTGATTAAATCCTGGATACAATCTTCGGTATTCAAACAAATGCTTGATTTCCAGGCACAAAGAATGTATTGTTTTGCCAGTACGCATTCCTAAATAGCCAAGCCTTGCTTGCTTTTGGCCAGTCACATATTACCTTGCCAACACCAAGAATGAAAAAGGAAGCTTTTATCGGCACATTCTTTTCCAGAACTACGTGAATTCTCTTGCATATCCCTTTCCAAAATGTGTTGATCTTATGGCAGCACAAGATGAGAATGCTCAGTGACCCACCATCTTTCTTAGACTTCCAACATATATCATTGTCACTTAAAGTCTTCTCATGCACCTGCTCTAGCGTCCGTTATATACAAAGCAGTAGTTTGAACTGACAAGCTCCTTAGCTCCAAACCAGCGATGTCAATTGCACACTGATGCAACACCTCGGTCAGCTTTCAGGTGGCAGGTTTCCTCCAATTTCCCAGGCCCACAACAATAACATTTCTGTGTCTTTCTCACGGGTTGCCACCAGACATTTGTATAAGGTGGTGTCAGGCAGTCGCTAGCCATACAGAGTTCCATTTGTGGCCAGTCAAGATTAGAGTGGCCAACTTTCTGAGATCATTCTGACAGCAGTGATGATGTACATTTGACGCGCCCCCAATTGTTATTTAAACAATTTGTGAATGGATTTGAACGTTCTAACACCTGGCTTAATTATAATGCTAATAGTTTGTAGGTGATGATGTCTTTTTAACTGCAAACATGGCCACCACAACCCTAGGAACAAAGCATTATAATTGGAATGAAGCCGGGTGTCAGAGCATTAGCAGCAAGACTGAAAGAGCGAGCGGTGGCAGGAGCTCGATCTGCGGCTCACAAACAAGCCTGGGTCGATACTACTAAATGAACGGATGCAGGAGTTTTACCTGTCCAGCACAGGACAGCGTCCTCCATAACGGGACAGTCCCACAAAATACGGGACAGTAAGCCACTCTAGCCAAGATGAGGCTGGCACTACTCCAACCTTATCGGCCTCTGAGAGGAATCTGCCTGCGTGGGTATATAAGTGTATGGCTACCAGAGGTAAGGCGGGTCCGTCTATGTGGGCAGGGAAACAACAAATACGGCTAGATGTACAAACCTTGTACAGGGCAAAGTGTCAATGCACAAGGAGTTGCAACCAGTGTAGATTACTGAGGGATTTTTGGATGTGCATCTGATTGCAAAAAGCAGAGAAGACCTAGACATAGGACCAGGGGCGTTGCTAGGGGGGGGGCTAAAGGGGCTATAGCCCCTGATATTTTGGTTGTAGCCCCGGATAGAATCTCAGGCGCTAGAGCCAAAAGAGTAGCTAGCCGCCAGTCTCAACAGTACTGACATCAGCTTAGCCCCGGGTCTTTTCCAGACCTACCAACACCCCTGCATAGGACTACATGGAAATGCATTTGCAAAGCATACAAAGTGGCAACATTTTCAATAGGGCTTCAGGAACTGCCGCTAGAGGCTTTGGGGGGCTTTCTAGGGACTTGTGTCTTCCCGACCAGATCCCGGCTACTGCTGCATAAACAGTGGAAGTGTTCCTCAATGGACAGCTTCTGCTTTGCAAATGGATACTACTTGCACAGGGCAGAGGGTGGTCAATTATTGTGCAGGCTGCTCTTTGAATCACAAGGGAAGGGCAAGCACACGTTCTGCCTCCTTTACTTTGCAATTAAGAAGAGATTGCAACGTGGCTTTTGCGTACATGTGACCTGGGACTTTGCGTTTGCAAAACCTGCCAATGTGAGTAGCGCTGACTTTGGTAAAAGCAAACCAGCCAAAATAAATAAATAACAGAAATAACAGGGCCAAATGTACTTTGCATATCCAAAGATGAAGAGCTGATGAAACTTAAGATACATAAAAGAAACATTGGAACAAAATGAAAGGTGTTCGGATTTCTTTAATAATGTATATTGATCGCGTATTGAACTTGATGTATGAAAAATTAAAACGATTGAGTTCCATATTTGACTAAATAACAAACTATTTGGTATTCAGGTGAATATATGCTGTTTGGTACATCTGAGCATTTGCCATATGTTCAGGTAACCAAAGTATTCACTGAAATGGGGTTTGCGCACAGCAGCAATGTCCCAGAAGAAGGGCATTCTGGTAAGATGGCTTTGCACTATGAGGCCAAGTGTTTTAATCAAGAGTAGACTAGGCCGAGCCATCCGGCCTGTAATGTATCCAGTGTGGGCCAAAGTGCAGGCTCATATGGCAGTCCTGTTTTCTGCCACTGAAATCAGCAGAAAGTGGGCATCAGCTGGATTTATTATTATTATTATTGTATTCATTGAGTGCGACCTGGCTTTGAGAAGCAACAGAGCGCTTTACAGAGCTATACACCAATACAGATACATAACAGAGCGCTTTACAGGGGTATACACCAATACAGATACATAACAGAGCGCTTTACAGGGGTATACACCAATACAGATACATAACAGAGCGCTTTACAGAGGTATACACCAATACAGATGCATAACAGAGCGCTTTACAGAGCTATACACCAATACAGATACATAACAGAGCGCTTTACAGGGGTATACACCGATACAGATACATAACAGAGCGCTTTACAGGGGTATACACCAATACAGATACATAACAGAGCGCTTTACAGAGCTATACACCAATACAGATACATAACAGAGCGCTTTACAGGGGTATACACCAATACAGATGCATAACAGAGCGCTTTACAGAGGTATGCACCAATACAGATACATAACAGAGCACTTTACAGGGGTATACACCAATACAGATGCATAACAGAGCGCTTTACAGAGGTATGCACCAATACAGATACATAACAGAGCACTTTACAGAGGTATACACCAATACAGATACATAACAGAGCGCTTTACAGGGGTATACACCAATACAGATACATAACAGAGCGCTTTACAGAGCTATACACCAATACAGATACATAACAGAGCGCTTTACAGAGGTATACACCAACGCATATTCATAACAGAGCGCTTTACAGGGGTATACAGCAGTACAGATGCATAAGGGAGCACTCTTCAGAGGTAACAACAGAACAGATATACAGCAGGGGGTGGGAAACAGAGGGGCATAGAGAAGGGGTACAGCTGTGACAGGTAGCGGGGAGCAGAGGGGCAGGCGGCTTCTAGAGAGTCAGGTAGCGTGAGGGGGTTGTGATAGCCTAGGTGTTCAGGCTGAGAGAGTCCTTGAAGAGGTGCGTCTTGGGCTCCAGCTGGATAATCCTTATTATGCTGCAACTCTTCCTGTAATCATTTTTAGGAATGTTTCAATTTAAAACAAGAACTAGCCTGCAGAGTTAAGGTTTAAAAGGGGCAACATCTTTTTGAAATAGGTGGATTTAGAGGGAGTGCAGGACAATGCAAATGTATTGGAAAACAGGTCTGGTGTGTCCAGGTCATGTTTTCCCATACTTCATTCTACGTCGCTGTCTTGGTCCCAAGCTTCAATGGAGTACCCGGAGCACCATTTTAGTATGTAAAAGTCAAACCGGGCTCCTTTGGAAGAGAGAGAGGAGACACAATGTCTCATTAGCTGTGGTGGCATAAATCCAAGCAGGAATCCTGGCTGCAACTGCTTGAGAAGCATCTGATGAGGTGTACACTCCAGTAATTCTGTGGCTAATACACTTTCACCGCCCAAGAATCATGCAGAAATATTATCAAACCTAGGAAATATAACATATTTGAAAAACCCAAAGGAACATACATGTTTTCATGAATTGCTTCTTTAAGTGTTAGAACTTTACTTTAGTATTGCATCAGCTAGTAGAATGTACAGTAACCCTACTCTAATGCCAGATACTTTGGTAGAGAAGACTTTGCTTTTTCTTTTTTAAACAATTTTATTTATTGAATGTGTTTCAGACAGGGGTGGCACTTTAATGAAGCAGTGCACATTCAATCAATCAATCAGGTACTTATAATGCACACTGTCACCGAAGGCATCATGGTGCAGTCAAAAGATATCTGCGAGAGACCAAGACAAACGACAGAAAAGGGAGCTCACGCAAAAAAATGGGTTTTGAGGTTGCGTTTGAAGAGCTCAAAGTCATTGATCGGCCATAACGGAACCAGGAGCGAGTTCCAAAGTTTGGGACCCTCCACCGAGGAAGCTCTTCCCCGGACAAGCTCTTTGCGATACCTGGGGACACATAAAAGCATGACATCTGCAGATCTCAAGGAGCGACCAGGCCAATCGATGCGCAACTTCTATTGGATCGTCGAGCAGCCTTTCTCATTCAAGGCACACTAGATCATGCATGAAGCCTTACAATTTACCAGGGCTTCCACATGCAGCCAGTGTAAAGACTGGCGAGCCTTCGAGACATGCTGCCCGAAAGGACTCGCTTTCACCAGTCGAACTGCTGCATTTTGCAAAACGTGTATGTGGCTTGTGAGATAGGCAAGCTGAGAGATGTAGACAGCATTGCAACAGTCAATGCTGCCGTTTAGACAGGCTGCTACCCAGGGCTGTCACAAGATGTGGTGAGACCTGGGGCAAAACATTTGGTGAGGCCCCCTTTTGATGTTAAGCACTGGGCCCGCGGCAGCACCTTCGCAAACAGGGGACTCAAGAAATCTCCCCTTGAGTTTGTGTGGAGGAACCCAAATATGGTGTATTACTACAACTGCAAATCAACTACAGCAAAGTTAGATTTCTCTACTGAAGAAAGGTTTTATGCCAGACTCAAACATATACAGAATGACATGACGGCATGGTGTGCCTGACGCCAGCATTAAGGAGCACCCTGCCTCTGTGTGCGCATTAAAACACACAACATACGCAGTGACAGATGAAAGATGTTCAGCGGAGGCTGGTGAATTTGTGAACTGAAGAGGCTTAAATGTTTGTGCCAATTATGCAGGATCAGCAGAGCACAGTGAGGGTGCCCAAGCCAAACAAGAGTTATTTGAGGGGGTTTGTCATTCCCAAGAAAATGATTGAAACATCGGGTTACACTTATGCATTTTACAGCACTTTGTTTGTAAAATTGGGTAGGAATCCATACAGTTTGCAATTTGTTTTGTATGGAAGCACATGGAAAAACACAATAGTTGCAAGTCACCAACCGTGCACAGGAACATTTTCCAATCCATTTCATGCCGCAGTTGCACATAACAAATGCTAGTATAAAGATATATTCATGCTGGTTGTTCCCATGTTGTCCATGCAGGCTGCAATAATATATGCCATTATTACCATGTATGCCGTCCCAGCCAGTAAACATGCCATGCCACAGAAAGTATGTCCAGGCTGACTGTGCAAAGCTAAGGGTAGAGGTGCACTCCTTAAGATTCAAATAAGGAAAGAAAGCAATTTAGTCGAATATCCTGATGAATTCAACAAATTCCAGGTGCTCCCTAGTGGATCTGTGCTACCAGACCGTAGAAAATGTGCAAAGAGAGGTACCTTGAGATAACAGGGTACAACCAGGGGCACACACAAAAACTTGCAAGTCAAGTAATTTAGTTGGACAAATATGCCAAAAATCACATTAAAAAAGAAATACTTTTCAATTATTCAATACGAAATTTGAAGTCAAACATTTATATCGCTTTAAGGTAAATAAAAGTCTGTTTTCCAGACTCTTTTAATATCAACAAAAAAATCACATATATAAAGAATTCCACAACTGTGGGAACACTTCCATGAATATTTCATACATTCTTCTTGAAAATTCCAAACATAAAAGATTATATATACAGGTGAAAAAGTCACATCATTTCTCAACACTTTTTTCTAATGTGTGTTTGTGGATCTCCAAGTAATACGACAGTGCAGCCTTACTCTAATTTGTCTATGATGTTGATGAATATTGACACATGTATTTTTCTGTATTTTTTTGTAAAAATTTGGGGTGAAATATACCTTACTGAATGATTTATTTTGGATATTCCTTTACCTGATGAAGGGCTGGATTGGCCCGAAACGCGTAGTAGATAGATAGATAGGTATAGAACAACATTACCTGTCGTATTACTTGGAGATCCACATACACACATCAAAAAAAAGTGTTGAGAAATGATGTGACTTTTTCACCTGTATATATAACCTTTTATGTTTGGAATTTTCAAGAAGAATGTATGAAATATTCATGGAAGTATTCCCACAGTTGTGGAATTCTTTATATATGTGATTTTATGTTGATATTAAAAGAGTCTGGAAAACAGACTGTTATTTACCTTAAAGCGATATAAATGTTTGACTTCAAATTTCGTATTGAATAATTGAAAAGTATTTCTTTTTGAACGTGATTTTTGGCATATTTGTCCAACTAAATTACTTGACTTGCGAGTTTTTGTGTGTGCCCCTGGTTGTACCCTGTTATCTCAAGGTACCTCTCTTTGCACAGGCTGACTGTGCACCATAAGTGTTATTACTAGGTCGATTGGCCTAAATTCAATGTGTGCCAATTTAGCCAAGTAGTATGTTTGCTTTAACCTTGATGCACAGTCCTGTGCAACATGGGTAAAGCAAAACAAGCATTGGCAATCCTAACAGTTTGGGCTTTCATCTAGACATGGTAAAGGCACTGCTGTGTTGGTATAAACTGGCCATTGATGGTAGCAGGTGCAAACTGGTTTGAGTACCTGAGCATCTAATAGTGCCTGGCAAATGCCTAATACTTATGCACAAGCCAAAACTGTTGGCTTTGCCAATGTTTGTTTTTAACAGCACTTCAGTGAAAGACACGCAGGGTGCAACACCACTGAGGAGATCGAGCTGTAGCCTCCTCCCGAAAAGTTGGGTTTTGTTGACTCGACCTGGCTACTTGGGCGGAGCCAGCCCCTGGCTAGCAAGGGCTGAAGCCCTCCCACTTTGAGGCAGAAGGCCTCTCTCAAAGTGTCGCCAGCCCATAGCTCTCGTTATGGAGTGGCAGCAGCATCAAACATGCAGAGTACAAATGCCTATCTATGCAATATCAACAGACTAACTTTGATAAAGCCAATGTCTTAACTTCTGGCCTCAGCTTTTAGATGGCCCACCTCTCCAGAGATTAGCATAGCATTATGAAAGTAAAGATCCTTTGAATTGGGGTGAAAGGTACGACTAGTGGCCAAAGGGAAAATTAAATAGCTATTCAACTTCCTAGCTGGGCGTAGGGCGTTGGGGGGGAGTGGGAGCAGGCTGGTTGAAGATGTGTCAGGGCTAATGGGGCCCCATTTCTTTGCGATGTTTGTAGGGAACCCCAGACCTTACAGATTGGAAAAATAGGCCAAGGCACCTATGGAGTACCTTTAATCAATAATTAAGTCAAAATAATACAGTGGGGTGATTAAAAGCTGCAGATTATCAGTAGGTGTCTGTGTCATAAAACTGCGAACATGAGGGCAGCTGCTTGGGGGCCCATTTCAACTGCAAAAGCTGAAAGACCCAGACACCATCCCTCAGTGGGGAGACTGACAGCGCAATGGGTTTATTGGCCCCACATTGGCCTCACTCACTATCCGCTTTCAAAACGGTCATCCAGCCCCTGCCGGGCTGACCAACAGAGCTGTGGCCAGATGGAACAAGACACAGACATTAAACAGGGCCTGGGCTTCACTGTTAAAAGACCCTGAAATTACTAACATAAAACATTTCACTGTTAGCACCTGCATTCATAAACATACATTTTTAGTTAATTGAAATCGTGATGTGCGGTTAGCACTTGCATGCCAGGGGAGTGATTGGAAGGGAAGTGGTAGCATGAAACATCTCATTCTCACAGCAGTCTTTAAGTGTGACGTTTCAGAAATGAGGGCGAGAGTTAGCTGCTTGTAACATTGAAGCTTCATCAGCATAGTCTCATTCAAATGTGGAAAAATATTAGATGTGCCCACACAAGTAAGTTTGCCCCTACCCCACAGGCTCTGAAGTTAGCGTCCCTCCCAACATTTGAAGTGTTAGTCCCGCTCCATCACCCCCTGAAAAGTTAGCCTAGGAGCACCTCTGATGCCATGACCCCACCCCTTAATTAAGTGGCCTGCAGGTCTGACATATTTATGGGTGGGGGCTGGCACAGACACTCACATACAACACTTTCACCCGTGCATTCATCCACCAGTCACACAACTCTTGCATGCCCGCATACATAAAACCAAACACAGCATTGACACCAACATAAGCACCAACATACACGCACATTCATGCACATATACATACTCATTTAATTTAAATACACATATATACTACACATATATACACATTTAAATTAAAATAAAAAAAACACTTACCTTACCTCCATGCACCCTTGAAAAGTCCCCAAGCAGCCACTGGGGACCGGATGGTACGTAGATATGCTGCCTGACAAGAGAGAACTCCTCTCCTATCAGTCAGCGTGTTCACAATGAGCAACGTGAACACATTTGACTGATAGGAGAGGAGTCCTCTCTTGTCATTCACCATGTCCACGTTTTCATCTGAATAACGGGAGACAGCAGAGCTCACTTCTGAGCCCTCCTGTCTCCCATTATTTTGCTGTTTGTTGCGGAGCCAAACAGCTTCGCAACAAACAGCAAAATCATATCAGTGGCACATAGGCGACAGCACAGTCCCACGTGTGAATAATGGACACGGGTGGACTGTGCTGGCTTCTATGTAGGAGAGTGGGCCCTGAGGCCCCCTGCAAGTGCGAGGCCCGGGGCAGTTTGCCCCTCCTGCCCCCCCTTGTGACGGCCCTGCTGCTATCACTTGGGCATGAATTTCTCTGGGAATGAAGGGGAGGACTTTCTTCATGTGTTTCAGTTTCAGAAAGCCAAGACCACAGACTGAGTTAATCTGGCTGTCCATCGTAAGGGAGGCAGATATCTTAATGCCCAGGTTCCGAACTACTTTAACCGGCTCTGGTAATGGGCCTAACGCGGAATGCCAAAAATCAAAAGTCCAGCTTGCAGGGGTTTAGAGAGCTTGCAGGGGCTTAGAGCAATGACCAGTGCCATCATTCTAACTTCATTGTTGGAACAGAGATACGTAGATAATGAACTAATTCTTGAAAATGAGTACCGATACTCAGTATCAGGCATATTTCATTCTTATGTTGCTACCCATTCTACCTACTCCCAAACAAATAGCCCTACAAATAAGTGGTGTACAAGCAACTTTTACACCCTAAAAAAAAGCATCTACTCCCAACTAAAATTAGAAAATCATAAACAAATATTTTAGAGTTTGTAGTAAATTACGCAGAGGGGACCCGTGAAATGTACACCTTTGAGTAAACAGGTCCAGTGCATGTCCTTTTCCACTTTTACATGCTAGAGTGCAAAAGTGGAGTGTAAAAGGGTGGCATACTGACTTGTATGCCACCCTTTTGCACTTTGCTGTGCAAAATGAATAAATGCTGCCTGCACTGATGCATGGAATGCAGCATTTACAATGTAATCCGCCTGCTTTTTACTGGTGTAAAAATCAGGCAGATTTCATAGGAAATTATAGAATTTGTGCCGGCATGAAAATAGATGCTGGCGCAAATGCTGCAGTATTTCTATTGGCGAGAGGAAGGGTGAGGCAGAATCGTAATTTACAATCCGTGCCTCATTTCCTCCATACAAATGAATGAAAATGAGCTGTGATGTAACTCTAAAGCGTAATACACATATGCAAGAACGTTACGCATTATAATTACATTATGTCTCATTAAACATGAGGTCATTAGTAGAGTAAAATGTGAGAAGACCTCTACTCTGGGCAAACATGGCTTAAATGGCTTGGTCTGTGAAAAGGCACCCACTTATGAGGATCTACAATCACTTTTAAGCCCACTTTGCTTTACCAAATAGCTATTTATATACCAATCTGGTCCCGGCCACAGGGTGTTTCTGTTGGTATTCTTGTTCAAGTAGAAATGCCTATCATTTGGGTGGGTTTATAGTGATAATGTCGAATTACAAAATGTCGAAAGTCAAAATGTCGAAAAAAAATGTCAGAAAAAAAACATTTCGAATGTCCTTTTTTTAATTTTCTGTTCGAAATGGGGGGTTCCCTCCTCAACCCCTCTTTTTTTAAAACCCTTTTTTTAAACGCACGAAAGCAAAAAAAAAAACATGTAAAATAAAAAATGACATAGTCGAAGAAAAAAAAATTCGGCCATTTCTTTTCAACATTTTTGTCATTCGACTTTTTGCAGTTGACATTATAACTGCACACCATTTGGGTGCATGACCTGTTGTTGTGAGCGGGACCAGACTGATAGGCAAAGGGATATTTCTCTTTTGTGAATGGTACAGTGAGTTAACATGTGGTAGTACACCCTCCTGAGTGCGAACCATCCCAGAGAATAGGTTATTTATTTATTTATTTGTATTTTTAAAGTGCACAGCTGCCCTTGGTTCGTTCTTGGTAGATGAACTCCCACACCTTTTACCATATTTAGTGTGCTTGGTGCGTCACCCTAAGTTAGTAGGGTAAACCAAATGTGGATCCCTTGGTCTCTGTGCCCAGGGAGACAACGATTCACCATACTGGTGATGCCCAACAAAGCAGAAACATGTGACTCGGGTTGCTTGTGCGACTCTTGTTCAGAGGAGAATTGCTTAGCATTTCAGTGCTGGACTGTCTTTGTGGGCAGGACCAGCCTGATATGGAAACTGATTTTTCTCCTCTGGGAAAAATGGAGTGAACTGAAATGTGGTTCTGTAACCTCATGAATGGGAACCATCCCAGTTCATTAGAGGTGCTCACACATGTTTAGACAACAAACACATAGGGCCTGATTCATGGAATATTTAGCTCGGTTCAAAGTGACTTTGCACTGGTGCAAACACCCTGATTCAAAAAATAGTGAAAAGTGTATTTTTGCTGTGCACTGCAAAAGTACTGCTTGCACCACAAATTAGGCCCATTTAGCATTGTGCAAAGAGTACGTTTGCAGTGCAACGTGACTTTTTTACTGCTAAAATACACTTTGGACCTCTCTGTGAATCAGGCTGTTTGCACCAGTGCAAAGTCACTTTGCACCGAGCTAAAAATGTCATGAATCAGGACCATAGTATACTATCCCCTGCTTGCTTGCTTGCTTACGTGTGTGTGTGTGAGTGTGTAATATATATGCACATATATACACACACGTCTAAGAGGAACTGTAAAATAATAGGGCATCTTTTCATTTGCATGAAATCCTAGGTGAATGTAAGTATGGATTGCTAAAAGATATCTGCTCACTTTCATACTTGCCCAAAAAAACGACTGCCATTGGGAATGGGGATTACTTGCTTACTCCCTAAAAAAAATCACTGTAACCCTAACTTCAAAAATCGTCTCTAGAACCTTGCCAATATTGTAAATGCTTCAAGAGATACATGTAAAACTGTGGGTTCCTTTGTATTTGAATCCTTGGTATGTTGGAACTGATATAATATTGTTTCGTCCACATTGTATATGTAGGCCTATGCCCAGTTGCTTTGCAAAGAAATCCGTATTACAAGGTTGTGACCTTAAGTAAATCAAGCCTCCAGCCTCCCTGCAGTCTAAAATTGCTGTCTCGTGTGCTGTTGTTCTTGCTTTAACCTCTCGAACCTCTGTAGGGGAGTTAATGTCCAACCTGCCTTCAGGCTACATGTTAGGGTCATGTAGACCTTGTCCTTCGTTGACCTCGGGATCAGGGGATTACTTGAATCAGCGATGTTAACTTAAAAGTGTACAAGAATAATAATGCTATCCAAATACGACATGCGAAACATTTGTTTGATCTGTATTAAAACGATGTGTAAAGAGTGTAAACGTTAAACTAAAGAATAATTGTGTGCGTTAGTAAATATGTTGAAAAGTAAATCGCATGCACAAGATATGTAAATTAGGAAACGAACCTGGCGCAACCCTAGCCCAGTGTATAATTAACTTGTAAGAGGCTGGACATCATTATAACAAATTGTATAAATACGCTGATGTCCAGCTAGAAAACCTTGCTCACTGCTCACATTGAACCCTGCTGGTGGTCTCTGTGATGTATTGACAGCCAAATAGCTATTTGTGTACTTTGCGACACTGTTCAGTTTTGTAATAAAGATTCTGGGAATCTTTACAAGCCTGTGTCGGTGTATTTTCCTTTGCATGGTGTAAAAGCCTTAATATTGTATTTTTCTGATTCCACAGGTAAAGTGCCTGGAAACCCATGCAATAAAGGCACACATATTTTTGTATTGTAAAGTTGACTGACTGTCAAGTACTGCATATGTCAGTGGTGTAATGTCAACATCAGCAACAGAGAAAAGTTGACAGACTGACAAAGGCCTTGAAATATCAGAAGGTGCCATTGAAGATCAACAACCGAGCAAAGTTGACTGACTGGCATGAACTTGATATGGCAATGAGTGCCATGTGAAGGTCAATGACCAAACAAAGTTGACTGACTGCCAAGGACTTGATATATCAGTGGGTGACATGTGAAGATCAGCAAAGACCAACATTGACTGACTCGCAAGGCCTTGATATGTCAATGGGTGCCATATGAAGGTCAGCAACCAAACAAAGTTGACTGACTGCCAAGGACTTGATATGTCAATAGGTGGCATGTGGCATTCGACAAACAAATATACTAATTTGACAAATGGCACTTTTAATTTATTCTGGCTGTACAGACTCTTCTTCAGTTTTTCTTTCTCCATACTCTTTGTCCAGTGGTGGCACTAGCAGTTAGGTTCCAGTCCAAAGCGCCTTTGTGGTCAATATGCAATTTAGGAGGGAGGGCACATATACCTTGCAATCGTAAAACTGCCCCTATTGCTTAACACATAATGGCAGGAATAGGGGGATTGTGTCTACTGTTCTGCTATGCTAAGGAGAGTAATGAGTAACAAGCTCTCTTTTCACACACGTTTTTTTTAGCAGGATTCAAGAACAAAAGCCCATATTACGCCCCCGGCTACCGCCTTGCCATGGTCTAGTGGCCATAATGAGTAGACTCTAGGTCAGATGACAATGAGAAGAAAAAAGACATAGACGGTCCTCTGACAAGAGCATAAAAAGTTCACTCATTTTACACGCAGACCTAGTAACTCGAGCCAGCCCCGGCAAATCGGGCTTGCCGTATTCACTGCCTTCTGGCTCATCACACACCTTTCCAACCGAGCAAGTTTGGAAAATTAGGTTGCCTTAGGTAGAGTTTACATATTTTTTTTAATCATTATGTACTGGTTATTTGTTATGCGGACTATACAGCAACATTTTATTTGGAGGCGCATCAAGACAAGGAGGGGAGGGAAAGGTAAGACGAATAAGGTACAAAATAAAAACAAAAACATTCGTAAAAGGTCTTGAACATTTGCAACGTGCAAGTGCTAAATCAAGAGAGCAGGGTGTGGGGGGTAAAGCAGGGGAAGAGGGGGGAAGACAAACAAAACATTCTGACTAGGTCGTGAGACGATTTGCAACGTGCAAGTGCTAAATCAAGAGAGCAGGGTGTGGGGGTAAAGCAGGGGAAGAGGGGGGAAGACAAACAAAACATTCTGACTAGGTCGTGAGACGATTTGCAATGTGCAAATTGACAAAGGTAAACTGCACCTTTTTGTGGGCAGACAACACAATGCCAAGGAAAGAAACTCGAATGAAACAAAACCAGAATCTGTATTTCGAGAGCATAGCAGGTTGAGTAGTGCCATATATCCCATCATAACGCTCTGCCATGCGTTCCGCTGACTGGGCATTCTGGTTCCTGCTCAATTCAGTACAGCATCACATAACATAGGCTTATTTGCTTCACTTCCACGTGCAAATCAGTTGCGTCCAATGTGCACCACCCACTACATGTGCTGGGCGACTCTTGCACTGGACTGTATGAGTGATGCACCACACGTGCGCCGTAGCATGCATCGCAATACGATGACAATTGCCAGCGTTCTACATATGCCACTGAGCACCTACGGTTTTTAAATGCCTGTGTTGTTAATTAAAATAAGAAGAAAACACAGTAATGTTGTATGTTCGATTAAACTATTTTATGTGCGATGCCATACAAGGCACACACATGGTTAACATCCAGCCCGCAAAAGGGGGACCTGGTCATCTCCCAGAAATGTGATGCCTTCTCATTGCATACTTTAATTAAAATAATATATCACTAGTGGAGTTGCATGCTCGTTGACCCCTTCAGCTCTCACCCAAGAATGACTTCCAAAGAAAGGGTGTTGCAAGACATTTGACCCACCAATGACAAGCCACTGTTTTTGGTTTAATCATCTTCATTGACCAATGACTCCTGCCCATTCAGGCACATGTTCCCTATGTTGGGGGAGCGGGTAAATGACTCCCAGTTTGTCAGCCCAAAATGATGATATTTTGTTTATCTGTCTTTCTCCCACTTGAAATTCAGCTCACATCTATGCAGTTCGCCTGTTGCAAATGTCTCTTGGTGCAAATCCCCTTCTTGGACTCGTGCAGGCTCGTACCAGAGTTTCGGAACCCGAGACATTGAACTGGTTAGCTTTAGAACCTGCACACACAGCACCAACAAAAGCCAGCAACACACGTGCTTTTCAAAGATCAGCACTCGGCGTTGTTAAATCACAAGGGATTCCTATGCACTTCAGAGAGGTTGCCAGTAGCAATATTGTGGTCGCAGAATCGAACTCCAGTAAATACCGCCCTTGCTTTTTTTTTACATCCTAGCCCATCAGAGCTTGTATGCACTGAAATCCAAATGCACGACAAACACACTGAAGTTTCAGATGGATAATCTAGACCTCGACATGTGACGTGCCATTTGTTTGCTTTCCATAGCTCATCTTACTGTGGAAAGAAACTGGGCTCAGACGTGCCCTCTCACTTGGCAGCTCAGCGCTTTCAGCGTCAGGTGATAGCCTCCTGACTCAGTTTATAAACAATGGGAAGGCTGACTCGCTAGCTGAGGGGGTCAGCTAAGCAGGCTACCATGCTGCCACGATGCTGTCCCTAGGGACAGGCTGGGAAGTCAGGCATTGTCATGGGGCCATTCTGAATAAACTGCACTCTTTCATTGCCGGGACTTCTATATTTTCTATAAGAATGAAGACGTATAAATACATCCTAAAAGCAGAGCAAGTGTTAAAGACGCCTTAAATTGCATACAAGACATGGTTTCAAACATAAGCTCGGAAAGACCGAAGAGAGACATACCAAGAAAGTGCTAAGGATCAGCACATATCATTTGATGTGTAACCAAAAAAGATGTGGAGTAAACACCTGATACTGATTTGAACAAGGATCTATTCATAAGGTGTGGAGTACACACCTTACATTAATTTGTATCAAAGATTTGTGCATAGCAATTTTTGTGGAAATTATAAGGTGTGAAGAAAACACCTAACAGAAAATTATGTGTTTGTTCATCCCTTAAACTACTGTGAAGAATAAAAGAAAAGCTGCTAACACTGAAGTGGTATGACTCACCTTTGAATAACTTTCTGAATTAGGTTGGCGCATGTGAGTAATTTTTTCAAAATCCCTTTCTTATATTGTATCTGTGCAGCAGCCACACAGTTTTGGAGAAACACTCATGTTGACAACCCAACGCAGTACTTTGATTATTTTGTTTCACATTACACACTAGTGGTCACCAAGGGAGTATTTCTCCTTTTGCTGCAAAGGTTTTTTTTTCAATTTCTGATTACAGCAATTACCTGAGCCTAACACATTTCAATCAATGCCAAATAGATGGGTTGATTAGATGGTGTTTGAAGGCCCATACAATTGTGATCTGGGAGGTTGTGGATTTTAGTTTCAGGGGAAGGGCATTCCAGTGGAGCCGTGCCAGGAGAAAGAATGGAAAATTTGCTTTATAGGGCAAGAGGTGGTATTGGATAATTAATAAAGGCGTGGGGCAGCTATGGTGTAAAGTGAAACTGCCTGTGGTTGGTAAGGGGCAAAAAGAGTTACTGCTTTGAATATTAGGATGATTAATATCTGGTGAAATGCTGAAAAATGTGAGCCACAGGCTGTCACTGGGAAGAAAAGCAGATCTGTCAATCTTCAGTAGTATTGTTGTGACAAAAATAAGTGCATTTTAAAGGATTGCAGGGATTGTAAAAAAAAAGCAAGAAGCAAGACCTTGGAGCTGTAAGAGTATTCATCCATGACTTGGCAGGTGATGGTGGGCAAAGCTTAGGATTGTAGAGAAGGAGATGTACACATCACTCATGGGGCCCACCCCCTCACCTCCGTCATACTGGCAGAGCAGCAAAAAAGCACTGTGCATGACACCTAGTATCGTCCCAATACCGAATCGAAGATATGAAAGACGTTATGCACTCAGACAACCATACCGAATGTACCCTCAAACTGAAGTGGTGGAAGGAAATTTGCAGACGCCATCCACATGGAAGAACTATAAGTGAAGTCTGACAGATATAAAGTGACGTCATGGACAGAAACGATATGCGAATACTTGAAGAATGACGAGGTAACTGAAGTTACAAAGTAAACATATGTGCAAATGTGAAGAAATCATATCTACTAAGAAGATAAGTACGAAGAGATGCAGTAGATGTATATACGCAGAAAAGCAAGGTAGATGAGAAATATATATGCTTGCTATAGTATAAAATATGATGCAGGTAAAGTAGCCATTTTGAGAAGATAGACATCGGTTTTGTGTAATAGTAAGCTGAAAACACAAAGGAGAGAGACTGAGGCAGAAGAGCTGACAGGCACTGGAATACAGATTCATGCAAGAACAAAGAATATTTGTTTGTCTAAGGATCAAGGATGCCACAATGAGAAGCAACTGCAAAGTACAAAAGGAGTCAAAGAGGAAAATCCATGTACATAAGACATATTTCTCTTACATTAAGCAAAGGATTAAACATCTGTGAGTGCCAAGCAATTGACAATTAAATATGGTGAAAGCATGTGCATGACGGAGCAACCAAGCCTCCAGCGGCCGGAAAGAGTAATAGCACAGAGAACAAACAAAATCAAATTGCATTAAATAATTGAACAGCATGGCAAAATCATTGTCTCCTCTCAAATTGTGCAAGACCAGAAAACAAGGCCTATTCATAAGCTCCAGACGAAGATAGCAGTGTACCCTCACTCCCATAAAAGTTCAGGAGAAGAGAACAGTTAGCAAGGTCAACAAAAAAATTAGGCTTTGGCTTAAGGTCTACCTGATGAGAGATGGTAAGGCTATTTGGCCAAGTGGGCAGTTGTCTGACGTTGTCCCCGCACCTGGGTTTCAATTTGCTTATGTGCTGCTAATGAGCTGAATATTCAAGGTTGGTAGAGGATGCCAACCAATCAGGATGGCCTATATGATGATGGACCATACACTGTTTCAGAATCCAATTGGCTGCTGTTATTCTACTATTATCTACATTATATGTAGTTAGAGGTTGTTTTAGGTGTGCCTACCAGATAAAGGGCAGCTATATGTTCCCTTAACCAATCCCTCCACCAGATAGGTGTTTACTATTTGCCACGTTCGATGACGTCATAGTTGACGTATATAGCCTTTGTGTAATGGAAATGTATTTTTAGAGTGAGTAAGCTCTGACTTGTTATGCTTGCTAGATTGCCCTGTTTTATTGAACTGATAATAAAGTAGTACATTCCCATGTTCTCTGAGCCTGTCTGGTTATTTGGGCCCGTAATTATTTTTTATGCTAATTCCATCCAGCACTTGATACACTACAGGTGCTACTGTAATGGATGATGAAAGTGGGGAGCGGAATTTCACTGTTGAAAATAGACAAGGAAGAATGGAGTTGGGGTTTGAGAATGGAATGATGGTACAGTGTACATTTCTGTCTTTTCTTGGGATACACATTTCGCAGAATGCTAGCATCCATTATTGGATGTGGCCAAGGACAGCGCTTTTGGGTGGCATACATTGAATGATAGATAGATGTGAAACTGGAGAACTGCCAAATCATTGAATGTTATCAATTTTCAAGCTAGGAGTTCTAGATGGTGATGCATTAGTGATGCAATACCTCTATTTGGTTATCTATGGTATGTCTATGATCAACTGTGTACATGGAGGCAGATAAGTAAACCTGTATGAGCATGGGGAGAAAGCTGAGTGTCTGGGAAGGATATCACAGGGGTAATGCTCTGGTCTTGTAGACAAGCACCCCCGGTACTATGCTTAGAAGCTGGAGTCTGGCATAAAGTGCAATATAAGAAACCAAATTAATGTTTTTGGAGGGGCTGAGGCAATTAGGCTAGAAACATGGTGAGAGACTCCTGTGCTGAGTGCATTCTAAAAAACGAAGCTGCAGGAATTTAGGAGTTTGCAGAGGCTAGGTACTGGTTGAGTCTGCTGAGGACACATTTGTAAACATGTTGTAAAGACAAATTAATTTAAATGGGCAGACGTGACGGTGCAAGTGCAATTAGTTCTTTAAAATGCTGTTGATATCTATTGTTTGATGAAAGACACGCAATAATTAGGTGAAATACTTGGATGAGGGCATAGAAGATATGTATGGTTTGACAGGATAATGGGTCAGGGGGTGCACAGAATGTGGGCCTATTCAACTTATCAGGGGAACGGGAGCTCTGGGAGACCCGAGCATGGATTTATGTGTCACCATTGGAGAAGAGGAATGTCCTGACCATATGAATATGAGCTTAGGGCCCTTTAGGAACGTGCATGTAATGGATGGGATCTTACAGAATAATTCTGAGCCCAAAAATCTGAACCAAAACAGGAAGATGGCAAAGTACTGTTTTATTATCAATGATCTAAAACAGGGAGTTACAACAAACATCAACGGATGTACATTCAGGGGCATATTCATGGAATTATTGTGCCGAAAAACGGGGATTTGTGCGCCATTCTGCCCGCAAATCCCCATTTGTTAAACAGGGATTTGCGGGCAGAATGACACAAAAATCCCAGTTTTTCGGTGCAAATGATTCCATGAATCAGCCCCTCAATCTTTCTCTCCGGAATCTTTACACAAAATATAGGTTTATACTAAAATACATCAGAGGTGACATCATACTACGTGGCAATACTGAAAAATCTATCAAGAGTCAGGATTGGCTAAGGGGAACATTTGAGTATATGTTCTATAGGATCTAGGATTGTGATTGGCTGTCCGCTATCAGGTGGACAATATTTGCCTACCGCTAAAACTTGTCATCTTGAGAACCATTAGATACACAGTTTCTCATTGGTCTTCAAACTATAAGGCCTTTCATTATATGGAATAATATAATTGGTTGGCACGCTTGTGCCATGTCTGGAACATTCAGTTCACTTAGCAGCACGTAAGCCCAGACCCAGGTGCAAGGACATAGGGCATGAAAATATCTCCCCACCCAATTAGCCCAGCATCTCTCATCGCCCATGCCTTCTGCCATGAAGATTGTCTTTGTACTTGGCCTTGCAAAGTATCCTTGTCTTTCAGAATGCACAGGAGTGAAGGCACTCACTATCGTGTCTGGGACTCCAAGTTCAAACTCTATTTTCATCCTTGACTCACGTGACAGGAGACCAGGATTTGGTCCATTTTGCAGGTTTTAAATGTTCTAAATGAATTAAACTTGCCACTCATGGTATTCTTTCTTTGCACCTTAACAACGGAAGATTCATCCTCGACACGTTCCCTCATTTCCAGAATAGAAAGCTGACCTTGGCTGTTTCAGTCTTGACTCCAGGCCAGACAGCCTCGTCTTACAGCTCCACGATTCTGCTTGATCTTGCTGTGACACAATTTTCCCTTCCCGCTTCATGGGTCCTGGCTTACTAAATACATGATACCGATGTCCAATTTCTATACAATGGTGGCTTCACCTGCGTTCTATTTACTACATATATCCAGATTCTATGACTAAGTCTACCTTGCATTTTAGCATCTGTACATTTATTGAATGGCTGATTTTCTGCAACATTTTGTGAACGCGTAATCTTCTTTGTACAGAGGTATGCAGCTGCTCCTTTACTTTCCCCCCTCTGGTCGAGTCCTCAACCACCTTCTCAAGTGTTTCTGCATCTTGGTATTTCTCTTGAAGAAATGTTTCTTAGGTGTCCTTATTTTCATCACACCCCTCAGGGTGCCTGGTGATTGGACATGTTCATCTACACTTCAGTCATGTAGTTACATAGTCCATTTGGGGTACAGAGACCCATCATCACACGTACTTCTTATGATTATTTGGGTGCATAAACTTTGTTCGCTCAGGTGCTACAATGTTAGCCTTTATGTATTTTCGGACAGCATCAACAGTCAGCTCTTTGACGTTTGGTTCATCATTGGCATCAATCATGATCTTCATTCCTACTACCTTGTTGCCATTTATTTACATTGGACAATCACAATCCTGATTATACAGAATCCAAACATTACTAGTACCAGTATTACTCCAAGAACCTTGAATAGATTCACCAACCAATGAGGAATCCATGAAAACAAGGAGTTAAACCAACTGATCATCTTCAATGTCATCTGTCTCTTTTCCATCTTGGTATGCAGGTCTGTCAACATCGATATGGCCTCTGACAAGGTCACATTCTGGCCATCATGAGAAGGTATATATATATGTGCAACATGATGGCCCAATTTTGGCACAAACTGCTCCTTCCATCGTTGTGATCATATCAAGGACATACATATTTTGGAGGGTCATCAACTGTATGGACCTCAGCTCTTCTTTAATGGCTTTGAATTACTTTATGGTAGTATTCATTGTCTGCAGAAGCTCCCTTCTGGTGTCATGCAACCATTTGCTATTCACCACTGTTTGAATTCCAGGCATAAATATGGTTGAAATGATCATAGCAGTTTTGTTGAACAACTTGTGCTCCTCAGGAATGGTGTCATACGCTGTTATTGATTTGGCTGAGAAATAATTTTCTCTTTTCATTCGCTGGAGTTCAAG
Organism: Ambystoma mexicanum; assembly: GCF_040938575.1. Lineage (NCBI taxonomy): Eukaryota > Metazoa > Chordata > Amphibia > Caudata > Ambystomatidae > Ambystoma > Ambystoma mexicanum. The sequence continues at coordinate 239,155,016 of NC_090940.1, read as the reverse complement.
TAATCTTCTTTTTCTCAAGTGGTCATCTGCTTTTGGAAATTCACCAATATGTAGATCCCTCTGTGGAATCACTTATGCTGGAACATGGATGAGCACCAGGGAACACACTCCGCCCCAATCCTTGGGCAACTTCATATTGGCCCTAGATCCACAAGCCCAATATCGATCCAGAAGGACAGCTGTCCCATCTCTCATTACAGGAACATCGATAGTGGTTTTGCATCCATTGTTATTTCCCAAGTGGTTCTCTCCATAACCTCGGAAACATATTGTTGCATTAACCTACGGGATCACAACTACTGGGCCTGATTAGTCTTCTGCCCATGTCAGTAACTTTGAGTGCTTGGCCCATGACTTTAAGCATCCATCATTCACTCTATGTACTTCTTATACGCATTCAGTTTTCAGCAGCTGAGCTTCACAGAACATCATTCCATCGTCCCATCCCTCTTGGTATGCACTCGTCCATAAATCAACAGTTGGGTTTGTTCCCAACATCCATGTGATCCTGCTATTTCAGTCACATCCGGCAATTCATTTTCTTAATTTCTTCAACTATCAATTCATCCTGTCCTGCAACAGGATACACAAGCATTTCATCTTCCATTCAGGCTCCTTTTTCATTCGTATGTTCTTGATATAGTCATCTTGGTATAGAAACCACCATCTTGATCTCCATCGCCCAGCTTCCTTGGAACTGACCTTGAGTAGTACATGCTGCAAGATGGCTGAGGCATTTCACATTGTATGCTGATACCTCCTTATAAATTAACATCCTTACTGTATTCATAGCATAGGTGATGAGAGAGCAGACATAGCAACTCTCATCAGATGCACTTTCCCCACCTTTCTCATGTGTTGATGCCACATGTTATTCCCCAGTTGAGCTGCATTATATAGCTACATATGTATCCCTTCATTATCTTCCTCTGTGTCTCTTTTATGTCTCCCAACATACTCATAGAGATCAAGGAAATTGTCATCAATCATACTCATAGTGGGGAGAATCATGGGAGACCTTCCTTCAGTAGAGCCATTAAGAGAATAGAGACTGTGAAAAATAAGAAACAAAAAGATAACGAGAACAATCATGCAAATATATATTATGCCTAGGAATCTGGGCAACCATTTCTCATGCCATCCTACTGTTTGCTGAACTCGTTCCCTCTCTATAATCATGCCATCTTCTTCATTAATCATTTTTAATACAATCATCGAGTGCTTTTACATTTGCAACTGTTCATTTATAACAATGACGAGTCTTCTTATCACTGGACCGCATTTAGGATCCCATAAAAAAGTGTGGATATTAACGTCTCTTCTAACAAGAGCAGGGTAAGATTGAAGTATGAAAACAAAGACAGCAACCACAAGCTGATGAACATCACTATTAGCAGGTATCATGTATTTTTATCACGTTATAACTAATATTCTGCATAAAATGAATCTGGATATTGGTCTCGCTTCCAATTTCTGATCAAGAACTGATGTGTAGGCATAATTTCTGATGTATTTTTTAACTGCTTCAATATATTTCTAAAAGTTAATTTCAACCTCTGGAATTTCCCCACATGTCCTTGAACTTCCTGCTAAAATATATGAATTCCAGTCCAAATAAAGTACATGTTAATCACTTGTTGTTTTATCATCCTTCTTCTTAGTCATCGATCAAGTCTGCGAACATGGACATTCTTCTTCTGGTCTTTCTTCTGGATCAGCAACGGTGGGAGGGAGCGTCTCACCTTTATAAATCTTAATGTCACTCGGATGCAACCAAGCCGCCTTCCTGAAATCTTAACAGCTGAAAGGGAAATGTCTTCAACAAGGAAGGGGCGATTAAATCAAGGCTCGTGCCACTTCAGCGTGAAATTTCTAATCAGCATCAAGTCCCCAACATATTGATTAGGTGGTGGTAATAGTTCACTCGGATTTGTCGCTGAATGATCTTCTTCCTTGTTCCTAGACCTTCCCCCGATGCTTGACTTGACTTGACTCTGAAATTAAAGAAATACTGGTAGTCACACATGTCAAATAATCATGCATTTCATCACCTGAAGTTTTAGTTACACTCTGGGCATCACTCCTAATCCTAGACAGAGGTGTAAGGGGCATTCTCATTCGCCCTGTTAGTAGTTTGTCCGGAGTGAGGTGGTGGTCCGACCCTGGCTGATTCCGAAGGGCATATAAGGCCAAGGGTAAGCAATACAGCCATCCCTTTTTCAAAGTCAATTTAATCTTGGCAATCCTTACTTTGAGGAGGCCATTGAGTCTCCCACATATCATGTTTGCTTGTGGGTGAATAGCAGGGCTTCTATTAAGCATTGTGTTTAATGCTTAATAGAAGCCCTATCTGTTCAAATAGCTCAGTGACATAATATCGCACATTATCGGATCTTAGTACTTCCCACACACCCGACCTGGGGAAAACCTTTCATACTAAAAACTTCACTGCGCAAGTGGCATCAGGATGTGCACATGGACCTGCCTTGATCCACCTAGAAAAGGGGCACACCACCACTAATAGATACCTATATCCATTACATGCCTGCAGCATATTGACATAGTCGATATGTAAAAGCTGAAACAGACCATTTGGTCAAGGTATTACTCCTCTAATCATTCACACTGTATGTCCAGCAGTTAACATTTGACACATGATGCAGTTCACCATAAACAGTGCAACGTGTTCCAACAAATTAGGAATGAACCAGACTTGTGCAATATTGGAAGCAAGACTATCTCTAGTTACTTGTGCAGGGTATTGCAGCTGTTCAAGCGCAAACTTTAATAAAGTTACTGGCATCACTGGCTTTCCAGTGCTTTTCTGTCACCATAAAGCTTCTGTGTTGGACGGAAAACACCCCCTTCACTTTCATAATTATTGCTCTCCCTGTGGTGCACTTCCCTGAATCTTTATTAATTGGGTTATCAACAGCATAATCAACCCCTCCTGTATTAACCTGGTTGTAATTGGATGTTCTTTAATATTCTCAGTATCAAAACTCAAAATTTCTAGAGAGTATGCAACCCTTTTGGCTTCTATGTCTGTGGCTTTGTTCCCACAAGTGATAAAGTCTGTTCATTTAGTATGTCGTGCACATTTTACGACTGCTATGGCCACTGAGAGTCATAGTGCCTTATTGAGTCTATCCCATAAAGATGCATGCTGTACTGGAGAGCCGTCTGCGCAGAGTTAGTCCCTCCTTTTTGATACGTAACAACCCTGCATGTACGGTTGATGTCACATATGCGGAGTCAAAGAACAACGTCACTTCCTGCTCTTCATTTTTCTGAAGCGCGACAATGTGCGCTACTAATTCTGCTGCTTGAGCTGAAAAATGAGATAGTAGCCTTGCACTTGCCACTACCTCGAATTCTCAATTTAATCTGTGCCTTACTACTGCAGCGCCTGAATGCCTTTCCCCACTAGTCTGATCAATTTTTGAAGAACCATCAATAAAAAGAATTTCCCCTCCTGCCAAAGCATTCTCTTTCACACATGGTATATTGTCATAAAATTCAACATAATTGGCACAGTCATGTACATGATCACCTTCTTCTACGGGTTCAGCTATGAACATGACTGGGTTCACTATTTTACATCTTACAATTCTAATTGTTGGGTTAGAAATCATTACCTCATAAGCTGAAGCTCTTTGGGATGTCAATGTACCCTTGGGTTTCTCTAAAATGGTAAACAAGGTATGCTTCTTGTAAATGGTAATAGAAAAGCCCATGGCAATACTTGTGGATTTCTCAATTGCAAATGTGGCAGCTGCCAAAGATTGTTTGCAAGGGAAGTGTTCTCTCATAACTGGGTCTAAAATCTTGCTGTAATATGACAAAGGTTTGTACCATTAGGGCTTAGGGTTCTTTGCATAAGCACTGCTGTCATGACTGTCCCATTTGTGTGTGAAAACAAATACAATTCCTCAGAATAATTGGGAATACCTAAAACTGGAGCTGTACAAATTGCTTTTTTCAACTCCTCAAACCCTTTCTACATTTCTTCGGTGCATTCTATTTTTGTTTTACCAACTTGTGCTTTCTTTAATGCTTGTAGTAGTGGCTTTGTGTATGTGCTGTAATCAAACACCCAAGCTCTAATATAATTGCACAAACCCAGAAACTGCTGCATTTGTCTTAATGTGTTCGGTTTTGGTGTTTTCATAATTGCCCCAGCCCTTTCAGGTGTCACTTTCCTTCCTTCCTGTGAAATTAGTTGACCTATGCACAGCACTTCCTCCTGACAATACTGCAATTTCTCCTTGCCCACCTTATATCCTTTGTCTGCTAAAATAGTAATTAATTGGACAGAGTCTTGCCTAAGCTCCTCCTCTGTGTTGACTGCAAATCAATAGGTCATCTACGTACTGTATCACCATGCTTTTAAGATCGATATTGCCTAGATACATCTGTAGGACTCTGTTAAAGATCGATAGGGACTCACAATACCCTTGAGGCAAACAAGTATGTTTTAGTCTTTTTTGGCGAAATGTAAAAGAAGTTAAGTCTTGTGAGTCCTTGTGCAATGGATCGAGAAAATTGCATTTTTCAAATCGATCACAGTAAAATATCAAGGTTCTACTGGGATACTGCACAATATTGTCAAAGGATTAGGAACTAAAGGAAACTCAGCATCTACAATCTGGTTAAGAGGTCTCAAATCCTGGATAAATCTCCACGACCCCCCTTTAGATTTCTTAATCGGATACACTGCAGTATTGCACAATGACTCTGATGGCACCAGAATCCCCTGATCCATCAGTGCTGAAATAGTTTGAAATATACCTTCATCAGATTCTCAAGGCATGGAGTATTGCTTTCATTAGGGTAAAATTATTCCTGGCTTTTGCTTTATTTTAACCTCCTGTATCCCTTTTAATAAATCTATGTCATAGGGGCCTATGGTCCATAGGGCACTCAGTCCTTTTTAAATATCCTCCTGAAAAAATGCAGATAATTTCTGCATTATCATCATTCTCTGTGGGACTTCTCTTTTTTCTATCCTTATCCAGTATGTGATGCTCATGAAGAAAACCACTTTGTCAACACTTTGGTCTTCCCTGAACATATCATCATCGGTTATATCAGTCAGTCTGCTCCCTTCCTCAAGAGCTATCACTGTTTTCCATGGTCTAACCTCATCATCTATCCCGCTGAGCATTGCCATTTCTCTTCATACTATAGCTGCTTCCAACTCTACAGGAATAGTCTGTCTACCTTCCTCATCCATAGATATTTGCGGTTTAAATAGAAACTCATCAGGTATTCTCACAATCTTCCCTACCACACCAGGTAACCTTGTCAGAAAAATGCTTCCTCCATATAGAGAAATCTCTGGATCAACTGGAATGCCTCGCAGAACCAATTCCCCTGTGAACACCAGTATAAACTCTGCACGTTTAAATATTGTATTCCTGGAGTGGAGCACACTATTCCTTGATCAGTAAATGAAATTGTCATGTTAAGTTTTGTCATTAATGTCTTCCAAAAATGTTAACTGGTGTCTGTCGTGAATATAATAAAGAGACTGACATGTCACATAGGGAAACCGGTAATTTATCAGTAAAATGAACTTGTAGCTCCAGAGAAACCTTGAACATTCATGGCAATACCTGACATTGGATATTTTCCCACTCATATACAAGAACAAGTTGTCGCAGTGTCTACAAGAAAATAGAAAGATTTGCCTCCTATCGTCACATCGACCCATGGTTCCACTTGGGGGTCTGGTGTCACAGATAGTGCTGGACACATCAAGTCACCCTGTGAGCTGTCCTATTGTGGTTACAAGCTCATCCCTTTCCCTGTGAAAGGATTTCCTCCTACGACAGTGACATCTCCTATTCTGGGTCTTAGTACTTGTTCTGCATTCGCATACTGCTGTGTCTACATGGGGGCTTGTTGCGGCTGCCCTTGCAGTGGATGCACTTGTGCTTGTCCCTGCTGTGGCACCTGTTGTATTTGCTGTGCTTGTTCCTGTTAAGATGTGTGGTCTTGGGCAAAGGCCTCTCTGGTCTGTGTGCTGTATGGCGGTGGATAAGCTGTCCCCCAGCTGGAAAACAGGCCATTTTGTACATTCCCTCAGCTCTCACATATGCGTGCAATATGCCCTGTCATTCCACGATTCCAACACACTGGGGGAGCCCTTCTGGTAAACCCTCTTTGGTTATAGCCTCCCAGAGTACTCTGGTTCTCGTTCTGTGTGTTGTGAAACCCTCCTTGGTTATACTGAAATCCGCCTCCTCTTCCCCTATAACCAATACCTCTGCCTCATGGCGTAAACCCGTACCCACCTTGGACCATCGGGCGTGGATTATTTGCCTGTGATGCACCCATTGCTTCCTGCGTTCCCATTCCTTCTTATCTTGTTAATGCCAACCCTTCCATGGCACATTTCGACAACTTTTTCTGAACTAACTTGGCTTCCTCGATTTTTCTATTTTCATCTTTCTTTTTGTTCTTCTCTTGTAATAACTGACAATGGTGTACTATTGTCAGATGTATCTCAGCCCATGGCTTCGCTTCCATCCCCACTTGTTTTTTCATCTGTTTCTGTACTGGCTCAGGCAACCCCTGACATAAAATATGGTAAAATAGTACCACTGTCTTTTCCCATGGTTTGGGAAATTCAAGCTGCCATTTCTCCTGAATACCCTGAATGTAAGCAATAGGGTCTTCATCTTCTTTCATTTTACGTGTCATAATTGCACCCATATTGATGTATCAGGATATTGTACCTTGAGAGCCCTCCAAATACCTGCCCTACAATTATTAAATTGCGCTCCATCATGCACTATGTTTTGTGCAGTCACACTTGAAAATCCTGCTCTCCTCCATTTGTCATCAGCCCTCTCTCCAAGCATGGCTGCCAGGAGACTTTTTATGTCGCCTATGGCCAGCATATGTTCTCCTGTAATTTTCTCAAATTCGTATATCTATTTCCCAGCCCCCGAAATCAAACTCGGGAGATTTTATTTTAAGTTATCCTTATTCATCTATGGCCATGGAAAATATTGCGGTCTTGCCCCCCCTTCTCTAACAAGGCGAACTGCGTGAATACCATCCCATAGTTGGATCCTGCTATTTTGTCTATGCATGGCAGGGATAATCATCCCTGTTTGTCTTCTTTTCAATAATTAACTTACTTACATATGGTGGAGACTCTCCCTTCTCACTATGTGATCATCCTCTGTGATGCTCAGGATATGCTATGGGATGTGGTGTTCTTTCTTTAGGCTGTTCCAGATCTAACCATCTCACTTCTTTATCCATTTGCTGGCTTCCTTCAGGGGCGCACACGCACCCTCCTTCTACCCCAAGGCCGGACTCTCTTTCCTCGTCAGATATTGCTAGGTGTGACTGTCCTCCACTTCTCGGTCTAAATCTAATATACTTAAGGACAATGCTCTGCGTTCATCACTAAACAGATTTTACTCCTCATTTCGTAATTGAGGTATTGGGGATTGATCATTGTTCCTTCAAATTCCATACTCGCTGTCTCGTCTTAATTGCTGACAGGCCTTATCAATCCTTTCTCCAACGCTTTCCATACACCCTTCTTCATCTAACATTGCTCTAGGTGCTTCTAGTATCTTCTCCTTTATTAGGAGAATGTCTCCCTCTCTTTCCAATTGTATTTCTGGTCTCAGCCTCATTTGCTCTCTGCGAAGTATCTGAACCCCGCTGTCTTCTGTTTTGTTCTATTTTTCTATCTACTTCCCTTCTCTTTCTCGCATCTCTTGTAACTCGTTCTTCCTCTTGCCTTGGTTATTCGTTCCTTACTCCTTCCCTTCATTCCTATTCTCTGTAACCTTTTGTCCCTTAATCTTTGTACTTCTTCCTCTTCTCTTTTTCTTTCGTTACTGTCCCTCTCTTCTATCATTCTTTGTCTATTGTCATACTTTCTTTGTTCCTCTGCCCATTCTTCAACTTTCTCTTGCTCTTTTATATATTTCCGTTCTCGTCAATCCCTAGTTTTACTTTTTTGCTCATCCTCCTTTAGTTTCCTCTCTCATTCCTTATCCTTGCTTTTTTGTTTGTCCTTATCTTCTCTTTGCCTAACTTCCTTGATACTTTTGCCATCTATCTTGAGTAATAGCTGTCCTCCCATCCATTCGTTTTGTACGAGTGCTACCTCGTCAGCCTTGTCCTTTTCTCCTTTCCATCTAATGACTTCTCTATCTATACCTGTCCACAAATTCGACAGTTTGCTTCTTTTTTCCTTGTCTTGTATGAATTTGCAAATATCTTCCTTTCTTTTATTCTCTTCCGGACTATCGTCACCACTGTAAGTGGGGGGGGTTCATATATCAGATTACTATACCCTGTTTCTGCTCTTAAATCCTTTAAATATACAGTCCTATCTCTTTTGTGGCAACACTCTTTGCTTTAGGTAAGGTAAGGGAAGATGAGAGCTCAATGCTTTCCTCCTTATGCTGATTAAGCTTCCAATCCTCAGCTGGTGAGTCTTCTTTTTCCTCTTGGTACATCTTCCAAAGCTCTAGAATTTCTAATCTTTTCTTGAATTTCTTTCCTGTGTACGTAGCGTGCAAGTATGTGGTCATGTCTTGCAATATTACTTTTGACAATGATCTCCCTCGTGGCCACGGCATGAACATTTTATCTGCTGTGCCCTTTAACCATGCTGCACTGTACTGTTTGAGCTTGTGCATGTGTTTTGGCAGTGTCTTGCATAGGTTCATGCGAGGAGTGTTTTCCATAAGGACATGTCTCAATTGACTGTCATTACTTAACAGATCGTTAAAAATAAACCTTTTGCCTTAACTTAAATCACCACTTTTAACATCTTAAAACAACAAATATGAGTAAGTACCATCAATCGCTGCTCAATCCTCTTATTTGAATGACCTATCAGTTCTTTTGATTGGCACCAATTGTTTTGCTACACTTTATCTTTAATCACTGTTACTTTCTCAACTCTTCACAATTCTATCACTCCTCGAAACCTTGTTCAACAAACAACACTTAGACTAGTCACACATTGCATATTTATAAAACATTTTAATCACTCTCCCCTCGCCTTTATTTTACCCTGTACAGGGTTTTAGACACCTTACACGGTCCTGACTTGTCCGTTTTTTTCTTTTTCTACTCCTGTTGGAGTTTGAAATGTCTCCTTCTAATTCCCTTGAATAAGGACACCAAGGTGTTCTCTCGTCTTCACAATATTTCCTGTTACTCAAAATTATCACAATCTCCCTTTATATTGCCATTCTCCTTAGTCTACATGCCATTCGTTAATCAACTTGAGGCCTTCGGTATTGACTCCTCTTTAAAGGGGGACCCTCTGCCCAACAACAGCTTTGATATCTGCAAACAATGGCACTGGAACAAGACCAAAGGAAAGCGGACGCCCGGATGGTTCACAGTCATCTTTAATACAGGTTCAGAAAGATACACTGGAAGCACACTGAGCTCCTACAATCATCTTCCCTTTAATACACTTTTGAGAATGATGGATCATTTCATACAAATTCACAATACATGTCTGATTGGTCCCTTCAGCCAAAAATTAACCTCTATTTGTCTGTGATTGGTTGGTTTAACTGTCGCTCACAAAGTCACATTAGTTCATCTTGGCAAGCATTATTTGACTGACACATAATCGGATAAGCTTGCGCGAGATCCAGCCGTGCCTCATTATAAATCCTTAAATGCCTGGCAAGAAGCAGCCCTTATCTGATTCTCGAGGCCTGCCAAAATCTACTTGGCAGTTAAATGCTGTGTAGGCCTCTATGAGCTAATCTTATTTGTTGCCAAGTAAGCAGCTGCTTGGTCTAATTGGTAGCTTTCCCATGTACTTATCTGATTTACTATCAATCATTGTCTGCTTTTTCTGCTAAGAAATTCTAAATATACCAATCCCAGCCATGCTTATCTACAGTGAACTTCTGCCAATGAAATATTCATTATTCTGCATGAGTAAGGGCTTTTGACACCTGGACCCAAGACAACATTTTGTCTCTGGCATCCATCTTAGAAAATGTCTGTGCATGTTCAGCCTAGATGTTCGGCTACCAAACGGTGAACCAATCTACTTTTGTACATAACTTGTTTTCTATACAGTTTTCAGACTACATTCTCACATATTCATAATGTGTGTTTAATACCTGAGACACCCTCCATCTCCTGGATCCTTCTGACCCAGAAAATATATGTTGCCCTATTATACATTCTTTGTCTTCAAAAAGCACTTATAATTCTGATTTTTGCAATACTGGAACCACTGATCATCCCACCATGCCATCCACACCCAGTTTGGAGGAGGGGTCTTGCACCTCCTCTACGCATCCTTCAATCTGACCACTTTGCCTTCTGTCTGCAGAGACCCATGCAAACCGAGCTGGGATTTCTTTAAAGGGGGGGCCTGCCCACCATCTCGGTTCTTCTTTCAATTGTATTTCTATTCGGAAGTGCCACTGAAATACGTTAGAGTAAGGCACCTACGTTGCGAGCATTACATACCACCATTTTGGTGGGCTGTGGTTGCCATGGTTATATGTAAACAGTAACGTTACACATAGCGCGTATTGTGGAACAACAGGAAAGAAAGTATGGATACATTGAAAGCATACATGCTGGCACATTGCGAGTACAACAGCTCAGCATGATTTGTTTATATTATGACTGGTAACGCTCGTGTTTAACTACAATGTTACAAGGAATACACCGCTTGTAGTAAACACATAAGGCACAGTATTTTGCTCACAGTGATATTGAATCATATCAGATCCCTCCAAGAGAACAAACAAGAGACAATTTTTTCAAAACAGTTAAAACAACTAAGGACATTATGGCAACATGTTCTTCAATGCAATGACAGCTTAACAAGAACTTGATTGGTCAGTGGAAAGCACTTTCCCTTGTGGATTGTATTGACTACATTGAAAAAAAAAGAAAAGAGGGATATATAGACATTGCTTTCTTTTGGGAAATTATTGCTGTGCAGCTGCACTTGTTGAGCAACGATCAACTTCATCATGCAGAACATTGTAGCCCCAATAAAATTTTTGGCACAACCAGGTAATCCTATTTGTCCGTGGGAACAATGGTTAGACAACTTCCAAGTCTACTTGAGAGCAATTGGAGGGGCTAAGTACAATGACGATCTGAAAGAGGCTACTTTGCTCAACTGTGTGGGGACAGAAACACTAAGGATATTTAGAACTTTACCTGATCCTAATGATACAGAGGACGGATCTGGAGATTCCGCTAGTAGTGCCAGGAAATATGAGACTGCATTATTGAAGCTGAGCAAACATTTTGGGAACAAAACAAACATTGTTCCTGAGCGATATAGATTCTTCTCCAGAAGACAAAACAAGAATGAAACAGTAGACACCTATATTGCAGCATCGAGAGGTCTCATATCTACGTGTGAATTCACTGGCGTGGCAGGCGAGTATTTAAGGGACCAATTTGTTCTACATGTGGCTGATTCCCGGATCCAGCAATGGTTGTGGCAAGCAAAAAATCCAACGTTAGAATAGGCACTCGAAATAGCCAGATCGATTGAGCTGGGGGAAAAGTGCATGAGGGAAGTTCAAAGTAAGCCAGAATATGTTGACATTAAGTCGGTTCATGATGAGAGTGATGGAGGGTTTATCAAAGATGAAGAGGCTTTGGTTGCCATGGTGAAAAGATTAGTTAAATCAGATTTTGGTATGAACTCCAAGCAAAACAGAGAAACATTTCAAAGATCGCAAAACAGATGTTATAAATGTGGATGGCATAGACATGCAAATCCAGAAAAGGATTGCCCAGCGTCGATGGCTGAGTGTTACAAATGTGGACAACTAGGCCCCTTTGGCAAGGTCTGCCGCAATGCCAGAGGAGGAGGCAGACTGAATCCACGAAATTAATGCAACAAGAAATAACACAGTTTTGAAGGGGTGCTTCAACTAGCATAAAGGCCATAAAGGCCCTAGTGGTTCATATGATCTGGTGGCAATCACAAGTGGATTTGAAGAGGAGGTGCAAATATTGGCTCTTGCGTCAATGGAAGGCACTGTTGGGCCATGAGTGCCTATGGCTATCAATGGTGTTACTCTGCAGGTCATGGTTGACACCGGATCTCCATATACTATGGTAGATATGGAGACGTATATTAATGTGTTGAAGAAGAAGAAAGAAGATTTGCATATGACTAGAGTCAAAGTGACTGGCTATGGCAAGGCCCCAATTAATATTGTGGGCTATACCTGGGTACATCTGGACTTTGAAGGGAGAAAAACCTATTGCAGGTTATATGCAGCCTAAGACAGATTTTATAAAGTTGGTTGGTGGGAACAAGCATTGTTGAAAATCAAGATACATCCTGGTGAGAACATACCCATCTTGAGTGTAATGGACAATAGCTGTGATTCTGCCGTGAACTTAGCCAAAAGCTTTCCCAAAGTTTTAAATGATAACATTGGTGTCCTTAAAGTTTTCAAACATCGCATAATACTCAAGAGTGGGGCAAAACCAGTAGTGCACAAAGTAAGAAACATTCTGATTGGCACCCGTGTGGCACTACAAAAGGAGTTAGAGAAATTGTGTTCTCAGGACATCATTGAACCAATAGAGAGCTCTGAATGGCTTTCTCCAATTGTGATCATAAGGAAACCAGAAGGGTCGATCAGGATGTGCGCTGACCTGAGAGATCTTAATAACAACATTTGGGTAGATCGCCATCCACTACCTAATATTGGAGAAATGCTCACTACCATGGAACCTGCAAAATGTTTCACTACATTGGACTTGTCCTCCGCATACCATCAGGTGGTTTGGAAGAAGAATCCAGGCACCTTACATCGTTTAAAACGCCTTTGGGTGTGTTTAGATATAAAAGAATGCCGTTCGACCTGGCATCGGCAGCCGCCGTCTTTCAGAGACTGATGCAACACCTTTTCAGTGGTCTACGAGTTGTACATTATTTTCAGGATGACATATTGGTGTTTGTCATGTCTGAAGAGGATCATGACGCCAAACTACTGGGAGTGTTGCAAGTTATACAGCAAAAAGGTCTTACTCTTAAGATAGAAAAATGAAAATAAAGAGAAAAGAGGTGACATACCTAGGACATTGCATCAATGCAGAGGGGATAAAGCCAAAAGAGGCCCTTGTGAACACCATTCTCAAACTTCCTGATCCCACCAACAGAGACCAACTTCAGAGTTTGCTGGGCCTCACAGAATATTATTCCAAATTTGTAGTCCATTATGCTGATAGAGCAAGTCAAATGAGAGGTCTGATGAATAAAGGTACAAAATTTGAGTGGTCTGAGGGATGCAAGAAAGAACTAGAGACAATCAAAATGTTAATCAACAAAGCTCCTGCCCTTAAGATGTTTGATTGCAGTGCTAAAACTATGGTATCCATGGATGCCAGCAACATGGGGTTGGGAGGTGTTTTAGAACAAGTACAAAACAGACATGTAGTGCCAATTGCCTTCACTTCTAGGACTTTAAAAGGAGCGGAAAGGAACTATTCAACTATCGAAAAGGAGGCTCTAGCAGTCAAATGGATTTAAGAGCATTTCAAAGGGCTTATTTGGGAATTCCCATTGAACTCAAGACTGATCACAAACCACTTATACATGTTTTGAATTTGAAGAACCCGCATTTGACATCCCCGTGCATTAGAAGGTGGATCTTGATTATCATGCAATATAATGTAATCATAAAGTATACCCCAGGGAGAACGAATATTGTAGCAGATTGCTTCTCCCGCCTGCCATGCGTCTGTGAGGAAGAAGACCCAAGTGGTAATGATATGACGATGGAGGATCAGGATACTGATTGCATCATTGCACAAGTGCATCCTAGTTTTGGTAAGGAGGAGTGGATCGAAGCTGCAAAACAAGATTTGGAGCAAGGACAGTTGAGGAGAGCGGTGGAGAGTGGTTGGAAAGATATTACTGGAGACATTGGATCTTGGGAGAAGATAAAAGATGAAATCTAATGTGGTGAGGTATGCATTTACAGAGGAGATCACATTGTCCCACCTGTAACCTTGAGAGAGCGGATTATGGAAATTGCGCATGAACGAGATGTAGGGAGAAGTCTAACGAAGAGAGAGGTGAGAGAGGCATACTGGTGGCCCAATATGTGGAGTGATTTGGAAGCAATTGTTAAGGAATGTTCTGCGTGTGCAGTGAGTGATAAAGGAAAGATTACCAGGATCACACTGATGCAACCAATACCTGTACCAGATTCAGTTTGGACAAAATTGGCTATCGACATTGCTGGCCCATATGAGATATTGGAACCACAAATGATGTATTTCATTGTATTGGTCGACTATACATCCAAATGGGTGGAGTGTGGAATTATTGAAGAATCCGTTTCTGCTATGAAAGTGAAGACATTTTTGGAAGAGATATTTAGCAGGGAAGGTGAACCACAGGAATTAATATCGGACAATGGTGCACAATTTATGTCGCAGGAAATTCAATGTTTTCTTAACGAGCCATCAAACACAGCACGACAGCTTTATATCACCCCATGGATAATGGCCTAGTGGAGAGAATGAATCGTTTTATAAAGGATGTTATCCAATTGGCCATTGTCAATAGTCTGCTGTGGAAAGAAACACTCCAAGAGGCACTCAATACATACAAAGTCACTCCACATTCAGTGACGGAAGTGGAACCTTTTACCCTGATGAAAGGGAGAATTGCCACCAATAGGCTTAGACCTGCATGGATGACTTTAAAGAGAAGTAAAAATATTGATATGGAAGAGGTTGTAAAAAAGGTAAAGAGGAAACAAGAAGAGTATACAAAATATTATGACAGACAGAAGCATGTAAAGGAAAGTAAAATTGGAAGTGGGGACTGGATCAGAGTAAAGGAACCCAGGAGAGTTCTTAAAGGAGAGTCCAAATTCCCTTCCCTACAGAGAGTGGTCAAATGTTCAAAGAAGTCAGTGGTTTTGGAAGATGGTAACAAGTGGTTGTGTAATGATGTCATATTAGCAAGGGAAAAGGACCGACTTAAGTACAGTACTAGTCAGTGCTCTCCACAAGTATCATGGAAGGATGGATATCCAATCAAGGTCTCACACCATGTTAAGACACTCGGAGTCTACCTTGACTCTGACCTGTCTATGGATAGACAGGTCAATGCCACCGCTGCATCCTCAGCCTACTACTCCAAAGTCCTCAATGCAGCCAGGCCCTTCTTGGCCCGTCAAAATTGCCTCACGATTGCCAGGGCAATTATCGGGTCAAGACTTGACTACTGTAATGCCCTTCTCATGGGGACTTCCAGCAAAAACCTGGCCAAATTGCAGCTAGCCCAGAACAATGCGCTAAGGGCAGCCACCGGCACCTCAAGAAGAAACCATATCTCCGAAATTAGAAGGCAAGTACACTGGCTCCCTGTCAAAGAGAGGATTGTCTTTAAAACTCTTGCTCTCACACACAAATGCCTTCACGAACTTGCCCCTCCTTACCTGACCAACAGAATTACTAGGCACACGGCCACGAGACCTCTCAGGTCCCCTTATGCCAACTCAATTGTCACGCCTACTACTCGGAAAGTGCGCGCTGGTGGCTCCAGCTTCCCCACCCTAGCAGCCACGCACTGGAATGCTCTGCCACCTCACCTAAGACTCATTGAATCCCACCTAGCCTTCCGCAAGGCTATCAAAACCAAACTCTTTGTTTAACCTGAACCTGTATCTTCCACTGCATATATGCTTGTCAATATGTAACTAAGAGCCCTACTGGCACTTGTCTGTAATCCTAAGTTTGCGTATCCTCTGTAACAGCGCCTCAATGCCTTATGGGCTGCAAGGGCGCTAAACAAATGCAAATAAATAAATAATATAATGTGCCAAGTGAAATGAATGAGAACACTAATTCTGCATATGATGTTGATTTAGTGGAGAAATCTACTGATCGCAGAATACCTGGAGAGTTCTGCAGAGACAATGCATCTTCTATGAGACCCAGAAGAGTTGTACATAATTTCAAGAAGGATTTTATTTACTATTAGATTAATTATACTTACACAAACAATTTAACATGTATGCTGTACCATCTTCAAACCCTTCAAGGAAGCACAGCATGTGTCCTTTATTAAGTATTTACTCACAGTGAAAACTTCTGTGTTCTTTTTATATGTTTGTACATAGTTCCACTATCACATTCTTCATAAACAATGTGGAGGGGGAGATGTTATAATGTGAAGTGTTATTGCCTTGTATATAGTTCTAATTGAGAATGTTCTTCTCAGGTGATTCTGGAACAGGTTTCAGAATTCGACGAGAGGAAGGTACCTGTGGTGTGAAGTTGGCTGTGGGGGACTCCCTCATCATTAAACCTAAGAAAATCGTATGAACTGTGTTGACCTTTATTGATGAAACTACATAACACAGCTTCAGTTCAAATAACAATGTTGTGATAATTAACAGGCAGCATTAATTCACATAACAATGTATCTCTTCCCAACTCGCCAACTACACATATATGTGAATATAGTACAACTGTATAAACCAGTGTGTGTCATTTCAATGAAGGTTTTTTAGACACACAAGAACCATAAACAGTTTTACATCATGTCACTCAATAATTCCTTGAGGATTTAAACAAAAATGCAGAAACAAAACAAGAAACCCAGTGATCCGTATTCTGTTTTGACCCACTCAAGTTGCCCACCTCACGATGTACATATGTGTATATTAGGCTGCTCATAGTTATCTAAATCTAGTGCCCCCACCCCGGGGGTATGTGTAATTTCAAGATGGTTTTATGCAAATGGGATATACAGAGACCCACATTCTATTTCAGTGACCATTAGTACAAAGTACCATTAGTAAAATGAAAATAAGATTGTTCCATTCAATCGAAATATTCAAACAATTTTGCACTGTGTTCAAATTGTAAATCCATCATTGCTCAAGTTTGCATATTTGAGCAGCCAGATCACCGCCTCTGGGGTGTGGTTTTAGAGCCTGCACCACAAACCAAACCAGGTCTTGATCAGTGTGCCCTAAACATTTGTAATGTTCAACAAGCGGTCTGGCCGGCACTTGGTTTCTGATGCATGAGCGATGGTCCTAGATTCTCTACCTCATCTTTCGAATTGTTTTGCCTACATATAACAATTTCAGGGGCATTCAATTATGTAAATTACAAATTTAGTCTTGCAGTTTTTATGAGTCCTCAGCTCCCATTTTAATGGCCTATGCTCAAACCATTTAATAGAAATGGTAAAGTTGCACGTGACACAACCGCCACATTTATGATGGCCCTTTACTGGGGTTAAGCCCCATAGTGTCACCATTCCATCATTTTCTTGCGTTGTTTTGTACGTTTGGACCAATTTTTGTATTAGATTGGCATTTTTCCTAAAGGCAGACAGAGGTTTTTTGTTCAGAGTCCTTGGGTTTTTCACCAGATGCCAATTCTTCTGTATTATTCTTTTAATCTTGTTACTCACTGGACTAAAATTAGTCACACATACCAGTTTTTCTTGATTGTCTCTGTTCTGTTTTGTGAGCGCAACCTCTCTGTCTGTATTAGCACCCCTCTTCTGGTTATGTTTTATGTTCTTTTCTCGGGTAACCTCTGTCTGTAAATCTCTTTTTCAGATGATCTGCGTGTCTCACAAAATCTTCTTGTGCGCTACAGTTCCTCTGAATTCTGAAGAAACGACTGTATGGGAGGTTAAGTTTCAGGCCTGCCGGATGGAAGGTGTTAAAGCCTGTTTCTCCCTGATGGTTTCCTGTATAGGCTACTACCATATCCCTCATCACTTTTGTAGATGGTTAGATCCTGAAAACTCAACCTCTGGTGGTCAAAATCCATTCTGAAATTCAAACGGTCATCACACGAATTAAGCCATTTGAGGAAAAGATGTAAATTGTTCACATTTCCCGACCAGATACAGAACACGTCATCAATGTAATGTTTCCATATCAGGATATATCTGGCCCAGGGGTTGTACATGGAAAAGATATAAAAAGGTTTTAAAATGTGCCATATACAAATTGGCCACGTCAGGGGCAAATGTGGCACCGATACTGACCACTTTCCTTTGTTCATACAGTTGTTTTTTGTATGAAAAAAAACTTTCAGACATATCCAGCCTGGTACATTTCACAACACAGCTGCTTGGTGGTCTTACTGGGGTTCTGCGACCCTCCAAAATGGTGAACGGAATATCCAAACATTCTCTTTGGGCAATCGGGGTATACAGGGATTCAACATCCAATGTCACTAGAATGCCATCAAGTCATCTGTGTATTGTGGTAAGGGTGTTGATCATATGAGTGGAGTCTTTCACGCATGATGTCATAGTGGTCACAAAAGGCTTCAAGAAAAATTCTGCATATACTGATAGAGGATCCAGAATTTAGTCTATGGCTGCAACAATGGCTTTCCCTGGTGGATCTGTCATATTTTTATGTACCTTGGGTAGAACATAAAAAGCTGGTGTCTTGGGATGATCTTTCATAAGAAAATGTTTTCTTCATGATAAATCCATTCTTGTTTGTGTGCATGCCTGAGAAAACTCTTAATCTCCTGTTGTATACGTTGGGTGGGATCTACATGCAGTTTTTTATATGAACCCACACCCGCCAGCAAGCGTTCACATTCAGCTTCATATTTTACAGTGTCTAACAGGACAATTCCACCCCCCTTGTTTGCCAGTTTGATGGTTATTTCAATATTCTTACATAGTGCGTACAGGCTCACTCGTTCTTCTCTTGTGAGGTTGTCTGATTGGTGATTGTTTTTAGAGATGGCTTCCAATGATTTGCTCATGAAAAGATTCTCAAATGCCATTATTTCTCTCCTGGCATGTGTGGTTCGGGGGAATACATTTAAATCTCCCTTTCAGGCCTGTCTGATTCTCCGTTTGAGCGCTTGGCATATTACCTGTGTGCTGCGTGGGCAGGTGGACTTCAAAAAATGTTTAAGTCTAATGTTACGAAAGAACTCACATAATTCTATTTCACATACAAAGGGGTCAGCACTGGTAACAGGCACAAAGGATAACCCTTTTTGGAACAAAGTAAATTCTGCCCTAGTTAGTGTGTTGGAAAACAAGTTGATGATAACTAAATCATCATTTATTGGTTCTGGTACCATTGGCATGTTTTCATTCAGTTGTATTGTGGTTGGTTCCTTCTGTTTGATTTCTCTGACCCCCTCTGTGAAAACCCTGTTGTCTGGGTGTACCAAATCCAGCAACTCTCCTCCCTGTGAAAGTGCTTCTTCGGTACTAGCGTCCTGGTCGTTGTCACTTGAAGACGCTAATGCATGGGAAAATATCATGTATCTTCGATTTCTCCGATTCCCAGAGTTTTGGTTCTGTTCAGTATAGAATGTTTCTCTCTGGAAGGGATACGTTTGCTCTTCTCTATAGTTATCTATGTCCTTCTGCAGTTTTTGTATTTTTCTGTCTTGACTTAGTTGTCTAAATTCGTTAATTTCCTCTTCCAGCTTTTCTGCTTTCTTTTTTGCCTCGTGGATATTTTGATTTTCCAGAAATGCCTTTGCCAAGTCTACCAAGTGCTCTCCCTCTATTTTACATTCTTCCTCCGCTGTTTCAATTATTAAGATGATCCAATCTCAAGAGCATTTGGTACCCACTTTGCTAAAGGTCTTCCTGAATCAGGGATTGTCAATGAAAATTCTAGGAATTATGTGAACTTTTAAGCACTCTTAACTTTTACAGTATATATATGTATTTTTGACCACAATAACAGACCAAACTGATAATCCTTACCAGTCCGTCTTTCATATCCATGAATGTGTTACCATGGTGACCTTAAATACCACAGATTTGCCATGGCCTGGTGCTGCGGTGACTCGCGTGGATCATTAGCTCCCGAAAATACACCAGATAAGGTTCGTTTGCTAATCTTTCTCAGTTCGCTTTGTGAACTATACAGTATGAATACGGAGGAACACACGTTCACACCGCCCTGCTTTTTATCCTTATGATTCCAGTTTCTTGTACGCTACTGATTGCCTTACTGATCCCGTTACGTTCACACATGGACGCTACCTTGACAGTCTATGAAATATCATTTAGAAGGTAGGCGCCATCCTTTAACACACAACTCTATTTCTGTTGAGAACTGGCCCTCTAGTTTCATTTGACACACAATATGTTCTGTTTTCTCTCCACAGACAGTCATTAATTCCACATGCCATCTCTTAGGGCCCCCCCTAGGCTATATATCCTAGAGATTAAGGTATTTTATTTGTATGATCATATTTGACCAACACATCGGTGTGGGTACAGAAGAACACATCTAATTGGGAATGTATAAATTGGCATGCATAGATAATTAATCACAATATCTTGCTCTCTTTTTAGTATAACTTATCATGGGCTATCATCCTCTTGATTCCTTCCCTATATATCACTCATATATAATAGTACAGGAGACGATCAATCCATAACATCTTGATAAGGAATCCCTGCTAATTCACATGAGTTAGCGTGTATTATGAAAACAACTAATTACAATTACAAATTATTTATGTTCATGACCTGTATTGATGAATTGTTGAATTTTCTATACTGACAGCATACATATTGTTACATACATTGTTGACATTTTGGCAATAAGGTGTGCAGGGGACGAGAGTGTCTGATACTCTTCGGGCACTATTTTGTGTTGAATTGTTTATCCAACCTCGTGTCAGGGTTGTGTTACCCCCCCCCCCACTCTGCATCCAAGTTCTCAGTTAAGACTTAGTTTTACATGTGTATTTAAAGTATTAGAAGGTTTGCTGTTGTACGGTTAGTACTTGTTGACCTCAAGTTAAGATCAGAAATGTCATCTTGGACTCGAAAAAGCAACATTGTGGTGTGCAGAAAGGATCCTCCTTGTCACCCTTTGTATTTACCTTTTCTTTAAAGCCCTCGGCTTTGCTTATTGAAACATGTGATCTTCTGTTCCACCTTGTCTATGACTCTCCCCTGATGGCAACCACAGGCAAAGGTGGCATCAATCAAAATCAACCAAGGTGCAGTCTTGAAAGAATCCCAAACATTTAATGGATAAATAAAGGTATAGCTGTGTCCCGCCTTTCCTTTCAATTAGCCATTGTCATTTGGCTCGACACCAGTCCTTGTTGATAATGTCAGGTCTCTAGCTGCAATCTTCAATAAGGACATCACTTTCAGAACTCGGCTCCAAGATTTAACTAATAAATACAGCAACCAAAAGCATACTGTAGCACAAATTAGAACATGGGGATTGTTATTGACCTCCTGTAAGCCAATCAGATTATGTAGACCGCGGTCAATAACTACTTGTGTTGACTGCATTCTGAGCATTTTTTTTGTCTTCAAAGGAGACGTGGAAACAGTACCACAATTACCAAGGAAGAGTTCTTTAAACAAGACACCTCCTCTGTGGGAGCGTCTTTTTTTCACTGCAACATTTTATTTATGTTATTTATTTATTTATTTTATTTCTTGTAGAGCGCCACATGCCCATGAGCCTCAGGGAGCACAAAAAGAAAGGGACAGACAAGAATAGGTGAAGGAAGAGGGTGATGAGTGCAACAGGGAGAGAGAGGAAGAATAGGCAGTTATTAAACTGAACAGGTGAGTTGTAACCCTCTTTTTAACATACAAGTGAGAAATCTAAAACCTGGGAAAATGTTTTCACTTTTTTATATAGAAACTGACACCTAATGCCTAATTTAATATTAGTCACTATTAAAGTAATGTTTCTTTTTACTTAACCACCAAAATTCCAAAACACATATTGTAACTACCACTATGTGCTAATAGGCTTATAGACCTCGGGGGGAGGCAGGTCATTATAGCTTGTGACAATGGGGGTCATTACGAGTTGGGTGGTTAGCGTTAACGGTCACCGGTAATGATGCCTGTGCCGCTAAACCCTTACCGCCCTATTCCGAGGTCCCTTATCGCATTCTACCAGGAACGGCTAGTCTGACCAGCCATTCTCTGCGGGTCCCGAAAAGGGAGCTTGGAGCTAATAATGGGCCCGCAATTTGCGGGCCCGTTATTAGCGCCTTCCCCATTCCGATTGAGCCCTGTCGGGGCTCATTGGGAATGGGGAATGGTCAACTGAATGGGGACTTACCGGGTCCGCATAGGTCGGAATGTCCCGGTAAGTCCCCATTCAGCCAGAACGGACCTGGACCTGGATTTGGAGGCAGCCATGGCACTAATAGCGCCATGGCTAACTCCAAACTCGTAATGACCCCCAATGACCCTTACCCAACTTATCACCACTCCCATGGGGTATAAGGCTATATTCATCCTCTTCGCGGGGGGTGGGTGGAGGCAGCTTGGGATAATGAACCTTAACCAAATTATCACCACTCCTGTGGGGTATTAGGCTATATTCTTCCTCGTCTCGGGGGGAGGGGGAGATAGACAGGTCATTATAGCTTGGGATAATGACCCTTACCCAACTTATCACCACTCCCATGGGGTATAAGGCTATATTCATCATCTTCTCGGGGAGTCGGGGGGGGGGGAGGCAGGTCCTTATAGCTTGGGATAATGACCCTTACCCAACTTATCACCACTCCTGTGGGGTATAAGGCTATATTCATCCTCTTTTTGACCTGAATCACAACGTGGAAATTGTTAGTGCCTTAGTCCTCTCAAAACATAGAATGCTGCAATAGCACCTACATAGGGCTTAGCAGAAGGGATTGTTACAGGTTCCCACTCATCCACAGCAGAGCGGCGTGCTTGGTCAATGCTCACATCGATTTTGAGCACTTCCCCAAGGCACTGCAAACTCTACGAATCATTACAGCCCATTGAGGGTCCTTCGTTCATGAGTTGCAAGCCCTTCCCCAGCCTGCCATCCGGCCACCACCACTTCTGTTTATCACTGGCGCTCTGAGTCCTCTCTGAATGCATGAAGCGCTGCAAAAAAAAACAAAACATAAATACATATCAAGTTATGAATTGTTTGATCCTGAAAACAGAAAGACTTATCACTATGGGAGATATCATTACTAAATATGGGGCTGCCTCAGAAAAGCTTTGGTGGACTATTTTGGTTGAAGGAGAGAAATCAAAAATTATAATTGGCTTGACGAGATTCTTGCTACTGATCTTCACGAAATTAGAAAGCGCAGAGTAGAACTGTAACTTGGAAGAGCGCTGTTGACAGTGATGATTTTGAAGGAATTTTTGAAAAGAAGATCCGTATATTATTTGTGATATTATGATGCTAGTATATTTCTTAATTACTTACTCCTTTTTTTGTTTCTTTTCTTTTTCTCTTTTTGTTTTATTTGTTTTTGTCTAATTCATCTTCTCTTGTATATACGAAGTTTACTTAATTCTTTGTAAACAGTTGTATGGGTATTTATATTTTGTATGGGCTAAAGGTTTTCAAAGAGGAAACCAAATAAGCCAACAAATAATTAAAATAAAATATCAAGATAATGTTTATTTGAATAATGAATATATGTAAATGTAAGTTATTTACAAACTCAATGGTTATTCTAAAACCTGGTTTCATTGTTGCGCTTGAGGACTGGAATCGAGTTCTGATTGGAAGACAGGGTAATTCAATGTCACCAGGGTACTACTTTTGTTTTCAACCTAGAGCTTCTATTTTAAAAGCCAGTGTTTTCTGGTATTTGTCTTTAAATGAACAGAGTGGATTTGACATGGGTGATTCGTGTAATATAGTCGCATGATATTGGCCGGTGTATATCATTCAAGATAAAGTGATAGCTAGTTTTAGGGAAAGTCAGATTTGGCAGAGGTAGTATTAGTTCCCGTTGGCGATTGTGCATTGTATTTCCTGATAGGATTCCTTTTGTAACTTTGACAGAAGTAGTATGTATTGTGCTATGTACGGAATGTAAATATCAAAGGATTCTGCAATCTATTAACACGTTTTAAATATTTGTACCAGCAAGCTTTGTTGTCCAAAGCCAGACAGCTAATCAATCTACAAGTTCAAAAAGAGACCAGTCTCTGTTTCCTGAAAGTTTACAATCCTATCTGAGATTTTTTTTTACAAAACATGATTTCATTCGGCAGCAAACAGGCAAGCAATGCACACTGTCAGCAGATCCAACCCAGTGCTTCGCCGAAGACCTTTGACCCCTTATTAAAGAACACACCAGCCCAGCTGCACTTTTTCACATTGTTTACGCAAACAGCAGCAGAGGATTGCCAGTGGAAAATGCAGGCTGGACTTCAGCAGTCATTTGTTTTCATTCCCCAAACATCAGCATGTATCTCTGTGAGAAAATTCGATATTAACAAATGTACCAGCCCTCTGTTTCCAGAATCAAAGTGTGTTCTCGTGAAACACTGAAATCAGTAAGAAAGCCAGCTGCTCACACAGGGCTGGACTGGCCTACAGGGTACTATGGAGATTTCCCGGTGGACCTCTGCACCCTGGGACTCTTCTGTATTTTATTTTCACATTCTCTCATAGGAAAATGGTTGTGCATGCACAAAATGTGTAATATGGGGCCACTTTGAAAATTATTTCCAGGGCCTCTTTTGGTTCCCAGTCCACCCCTAGGGGTATATTAACATGGCTTTTATATGATTGAGAAGGTAGCCAAAGCGATCCCACATTTAGCAGGCAGACATCTTGAGCTGCGCGGTTGAAGAACCAGACACACGGGTTGTGCGCTCAAAGTTGGTCTGCCAAGACAGACCTGAGCTCATAATACACTCCTTCATAAAAGTAACTATGAAAACGACTCTAATAAATAGGTACTAAGTGAAAAGATCTTTTTATAAAGATCTTTTCCAAAAAAGATCGATTTAGAAAGGCTCCTGCGTGACCGCACACAGCGGTCTTTCTAAATCAAACTGTCAGCCCCTGTGACACACACAAATGCACGCACGTGCCGACAGGCACAGCGAGACAGAAGACGAGCCGCGGGAGTGTCAGGTGAGTGTGTGTGCGTGTAGCGGGTGCGTCGTGTGTGTTGTAGTGTGTGTTTGTGTCTGTGTGTGTGTGCATGTAAAATATCGGGAAATGAACATGAATGTGTGTTTGTGTGTGTATGTGGTGGGGCAGCGGGGCAGCAAGGGGCGAGAGAGGGAGTCAGGGGGTGAGACCCCCAAATTTAAAAAAAAAGGCTCAGTCATGTCCTTTGTCTACTTTCTAAGGGCCGCACCAAAATCAACTGATATAAGTCAGCCTTTTTTATGTGCGGTCTTTAGAAAGCGGAAAAAATTACATAGAACATGTAAATGAACATAGGCTAATTCTAAAACCACCTAACTATAGCAACAACCCACAACAGAGTGTCTACTGCCACCCCACCACATACTTAACATCCACCCATTTCACCCGACCTACACGATTTTCTTCTTACCGGACTTCCTGGTCATTGCCCCCAAGATGAGTAGGAACAGCACGAGTCAGGCACGGTTATTTATACTCAAATAAAAGTTTATTTCGGGTATTTATAGCTTTGGATAAAACTAAGAAAAGGCTATCTTAAATCATTTTCTCTAGTTACACAATTTGAGTCTTTAGTGTTCAAACTCACAGTCTGGATTCATCTGATGGGGAAGTTGATGAATTCACGGTCATTCACATTGGTTTTTATGTGCCCTCCCTTCTTTCTTGCCGCATGGTTTTGTAGTATCTGGCCATCTGCTTTCCGTCCTTGGTTCAGTGTTAGTCCCTTTGCAGGGGTCTCTAGAGCTCAGGTGCACCTGCATGCTAGACCCGCTTGCCAGCAGAAAATGAAGTAGGGTGACAAACATACATACCTTCCACTGGATGGCTGGTAATTTTAATTTGTCTACAGGCTTGGTTTATGGATTCTCGTCAATTCCCTATTTTAGGATCCTGTTTCCCATAAACCTTATCCTTACTCTGCTGCTTGTCGAGTCATAATGGATTGGTAACTAAGGGATCTCTCCTCCAACCCCTTTTCCTTTGTTCACACTTCCTCATAGGTTCCCCACCTGCATGCACCTCCACCTGTCCTAGTCTTACTGTGGGCAAGCTTCAGACTCATCTGCTCCTTCTCCTTTGCTTCCCTTGCAGTCAGTTCTTTCTTGATTATACCTCCAAACTCCTTCTCTGCCTCTCCTCCACCTTCCCATGAATATAACTTCCAAACTCCCTCTTGAATTTTCTCCCAACCTCCTCCTAGATGACCTCCTTCTCTCTCCTTGGTGTTTTCTCACACCTCCTCTCTGAGTTTTCTCCCTCCATCCTCTTTGATGTTCCTCCCAACTTCCTTTGTGATGTTCTCTCGTACTTCGTCTCAACTTCTACCAGTGACGCAGGTGCACAGGAGATGAAACATAACATGTTTGCTACGTCCACGCTACTGAGCCTATAAAATCTAAGGTTTGGACCCTCTGTAGCAAAGCCCACGGAGGACAAGACCGCAGCGTTGAGCGACGCAGGTGCACAGCAGACGCATCCCGACAAAACATAGTATGTTTACTACGTCCATGCTACAGAGCCTATAAAATTGGAGGTTTGGACCCTCTGTGGCAAAGCCTCGCAGGACAAGACCGTGGTGTTGAGCGACGCAGGGGTTTGGCAGCAAAGTGGTCCGTGGCGCAGACAGTGAGTGCGGACGACTCACCCTCCTGTCTGTGGCCGCCAGGTACAAATTTGTGGGTAGTTAGCCTGCTCTACGCTTCTCAGCCCTTCTGCCCTTGCCCTTCTTCCCCTGTCTTGAGTCCTCTCTCCCCTGAGAACCGCCCCTGTGCCCTTGCCCCTAGGCCTGGTGGGGCCCCCTCATCTGTTGATTCCCTCCCGTGTGGTTCCATCGCATTCTCCTTTGCATTGCACTCCCTCTCCCCTTCCTTCCTTCTTCCCACCTCTGCATCCTCTGCCCGTGTGATTCCCTCGCAATCCTTGATCGCATGTGCTCCGTGCCCCTTCCATCCTTGGCCACGCTCCCGCCTGCATGTCCTCTGTCCGCATGGTTCCCTTGTTTTCCTTCATCACTTGTGCTCCACACACCTTCCATCCTTGGCTACATTCATGCCTGCGCACCCCTCGCAGTCCTTGATCGGGTGTGCTCACCCATGCCTGCGCGTCCTCCGCCCGCATGGTTCCCTCGCACACACTGATCGCATGTGCTCCATGCCACTTCCATCCTTGACTACACTCACACCTAGGCGTCCCTCACAATCCTTGAACGCGTGTGCCCCATGCCCCTTCCATCCTTGGCTTCGCCCACGTGTCCTCTGCCCACGTAGTTCAGTTGCAATCTCTGATCGCGTGTGATCTGCACACCTTCCATTCTTAGCTACTCTCATACCTGCGCATCCTCTGCCCACGCGGTTCTCTCGCAATCACTGATTGCATGTACTGCTCACTCCTTCCATCCTTGCTACGCTCACGCCTGCGCTTCCTCTGCCCATGTGGTACCCTTGAAGTCCTCACGCCCCTTCAATCCCTGGTTCACTCACACCTCTGTGTACTCTGTGTCCTCTGTGCATCACCTACTCCCCGTGCATGCCCCTTCCCTCCCCCCTTCCCCTTTTCCCCATCCCAGCCCTGTTGCTATACTGTGATCTGCTGATTTTCTTTTCCTAGGCCACTTTTGCTTGATTGCGCTGTTCTTGTGTCCGCTATCTTCGACTGCTGTTTACTAGTACTGCCTATTTCTATATGTCTCTCACTCTTCTGTTTAGGTTCCCTTGATCATTGTTCTGTCACTTAGCCCTCACTCTGCCTGTTGTTCCCTGTTGTGTTCCTTTCTCTTTCAGGTTCCCTCTTTCTCTCTCTGTTAACTGGTTTTGCTTTCACATCTACTTGACTGCTTAATTCTACTGACTGCTTCTTATTAAGTTAACTGGTTTTGTTTCACTGGTTACAGGTTTTGTGTTCACATGCACTTGACTGCTTAATTCTACTTGACTGCTAGCTATTAAGTTGTTCTTGTCTTGTTCTTGTTTCATCTGCATGCACCCCTCCTCTTGTGCCCGTCCCTAGTGTCTCCTCCCCCTTACCTTTGTCCCCACCTCACATCCCCTCTTTTCTCCCCTCTCTCCTGCCTCTGCATCTGCTATGGTGCGCTCTGTTTCTTCTATCTTCTCTATTGACTATCCTGTCCTTCGTACTAAGTCTGGCATGAAGAAGATCAAATGGAATATCCTGGTCTCCAACCCAGGCTTCCCCATCGCTGATACCTACACCAGCACTTCCTCCAGACAGACCCTCACCGAATCCTTTGCCAGACCTATGGACTCCACATATGGTTTCTGTGCTCTCTCTTTTCTCCTCCTCTTCCATTAATGGTGGCACCAGGTGGGAAGCCCTCTTGGCCCCCTTCCACTCCTCTAAGACCATTATTGGTTACCTAAATGGCATCGTCTTGGTCAAAGGCCCTCAGGCAAACCTCCTCCTCTTGGATAGATGCTTCCCGCACCTCATCAACTTCCTTTCTTCTCCTGCTGTCCCTTCTTTCCCCTCTTCAGCTCCTTTGCCTCCCTCCTCTGCCACCTCTCTGGTGCCTTCATCCTACTCCTTTGCTATCTTGCCCTCTTCTCCTTCCTCCACTGTCCACCCTCGGGTTTCTTCTAAACCTCTGCATGGCGCATACCTCTGACCTGTACCCCTCCATGGAAGTCTTTCAAGGGTGGCAACCTTCTCCACATTGACACTCTCAAATCTTGCTCAGCTGTCAAACACCCCTCTGACATCTGCTGTCTCCTGGAAGAACTCAACCTTGATGATCTCGGTCTTACCAAGACATGGTTCACGGCCAGATCTGTCACGAGTTTTGACACTCTCCTGCCAGATGGCTACAAGATCCTCTCCACACCAAGATCCAACTGTCTTGGTATAGGTGTATCCTTGATCTTCACAGAGTGGATCCCTGCCGCTATTATTCCTATGCAGGTCTACTCCTCCTTTGAATGCCTGGTATGCAGGCTCTCTCTCTCTCTCCTAACCGCTCTCTCACTGTGGCTACTATCTACCAGCCTCTTGGTCAGGTTACCTCCTTCTCTGAGTGGGTGGACCTCTCCTCCTCCCTCCTGGCCTTGACCACGCAACTCCTCCTCCTCTGAGACCTTAACATCCACCTGGATGTTTCCTGTCCCTCTTCTGTACTCTTTCGCAACCTCTGCGATTCTCTTTCTCTCTCTATTCTTCCCTCTGGCCGGACTCACACTGAAGGGCACACCCTGGATGTTCTGATCTCCTCAGACCTCCCCCTCTCGATCCCTCTCACCACTCCTCTCTCCTGGAGTGACCAGTTTCTCCTCTCCTCTTATCTCTCTGTCTCTACCACTCAGGCCAAGCCAACCCCTGCACTGCCACCAACCTTCTGGGTCATTCGACCCATGAAGCATGTGTCAGCTGAGGCTTTTTCCGCTACTTTCTCTCCTACACCTCTGGCTGACTCACATCCTGACACAGCCCTCTCCAATCTCCATTCTTCTATCTCTGACACTCTTGATGTACTTGCCCCTGTCATGAGGATCCGCTTGAAGCCCAAAGCCAAGTGCAACTCTTGGTACGACTCAGGCCTTGTCACCCTTAAACGCAAGTGTGGGTGGCTGAGAGGAAATGGCTGACATCTTGTACATCCTCTGACAAACTGTCCTGCTGCCTGCTCCAAAGGCAGTACCGACTCTCTGTCCACACTAAGAGGAGAGCTCACATCCAAGCCTGTGTCTCTGCGGCATCTAACATCTCAGCTGAACTCTTCAAAGTCTGCAAGGAGCTGGCCGATCCTGCTGCAGTCTCTACCCCTTCTTTCCCCTCCCATGACCTATGCACGGCCCTGGCTTCACATTTTACCTTGAAAACACAGGACATGCTGTCCACCCTCTCCTCCTCTCCTCCTTCTTCCTCTACTTTTTCCTCTACCTCTGTCCTTCCTGTGGCCACTTCTCCTTCTCCCTTCTCTTCCATTCCTTTGTTCACCCCTGACAAGTTTTATAGACTAGTCCGATCTATGAAAGTCTTGTCAAAACAGGTTCTTCCCTGTTCATCCAAAACCATCAAGGACCACATTGAAACCCTCGATCCAGCCTTGGCCAACTTCTGTAACCACGTATTCACCACTGGAACCTTCCCTTCCCACCTGAAGCACTCTCTTGTGCACCCTCTTCTTAAGAAACCCTCAGCCGGTCCCTCCTGCCTGGCTAACTATCATCCGATCTTCATTACTCCTTTTCTGGGAACACTCTTGGAAAAGCTGGCCATCTCCCAGGTTAACCTTCACACTGAATCTTCTGGTTGTCTCCATGACCTTCATTCTGGCTTCAGAGCGGCCAGAAGCACGGCCACTGCTCTCCTGAACATCCGTTAAGACCTGCTCTCAAACCTGGATACTAACCACCCCTCTGTCCTCATCCTACTCGATCTCTATTCTGCTTTTGATACTGTCAGTCATGCCATCCTGCTCAACCGGCTCCGTGATAACATGGGTATCACTGATCAGGCCCAGGCATGGATAACCTCCTTTCTCTCCGTCTGACCCTCCCAGGTTCAACTACGGTCTCTGCTTCCCTCTATCGCTCTCTCTACCTGTCATGTTCCCCAGGGGTCTAATCTTTCTCCCTGGCTGTTCAGCCAATATCTGGCACCTTTCGCCCACCGCATAGCTGCTCTCTGCTCCAACTTTCAGTGCTATGCGGATGACACTCAGCTCGCTTTCAGGCTTCCCTCAGCCACCTCTTCTCCCGCTCTCATCCCTGATTGTCTTTCTGCAATCCAGGAATGGTGTGCTGCCAATGACCTCTGACTTAATGCCATTAAGACTGAGATCCTCCTCATCGACTCACCAGAAACGTCCTTTTCTGTCACTCTCTGGCTGCCGACTCTGGGCCCTTTTCCTGCTCCCACCTATGTGCCTAAGAACCTTGGGGTCATCTTCGACTCCACACTCTCCTTCTCTCCTCACATTTCTAAATCTACCTGCCTCTACTCTCAGTCTTCTACAACTCATGCAGAACAGGACTGCGAGACTTGCCCTTGGCCAAAAGCCCAGGGATCGTATCTCTCCAGCTCTGATATCTCTGCATTGGATCCCAGTGGCAGCAAGGATCAGGTTTAAGATCCTCTGCATTGTCTACAAGGCCTTCTGGGGCCTGGGACTGCAATACCTCCAACTCTCTCTTCGGAAATATCTTCCTACTCGAGCTCTTCGCTTCTCCACCTCCAACTACTTGATGGTCAGTCTCTTCTCCAAGCAACAAGTTGGTGGGCATATCTCTTTCTTTGGCTGGTGCCTCCCTCTGGACCAGCCTCTCTGCCTCTCTGAAACTTGAGCAGAACTATCTCCGGTTCCGGAACCGCATCAAGACCTTCCTCTTTGGTTCTGCCTTCTCTCTTTCTCTCCCTTGCTGATCTTCTGTCTGATAATTGCACTGGCCACCTGGCTACCCTCTGAATTCAGGCCCAGGTCCCTGCCCTTCCAGCTGCATACCCACACTGCCTCCCAGCACACCCTGCACTTGTGGTCTGTATCTGTAACCCTACAGTCCCCTTCCCTGCACTTATTAGACACTTGTTGTCAGCGCTTTTAACTCTCGCACTTGCCACCTGCTGTCTGCACTACTTGTGTTGATTTCTTGTCCTGCACTTGTCCATCCTCCCACTCCCACCCACCCCCGCCACGTATCCCTCCCCGCTCCCCTGCACTTGCATGATCTCATTGTCACTAGGCCTAGTAAGATCGTTGTTTTTTGTCCTTCCTCTGTCTCCCCTTCTTTGCCTTGTCTGGCTTTGAAACCAGGGACCTCATTTCACCAAAATGCCAGGGGTAGCAGAAGTGACATTGTACGACCCTTGACCTCAGATGACATCACAGAAAGTAATGTAATTTGGCCCAACACCAAAGTGATATCATGGGAAGCAAAGGAACACAACCTTTTGCCCCTTGATAAAACAGGAAGGGGCATCAGATAGCATTGCTCCTAAGTACACAGTGAAAATAATGGTTACGATATCACTATAATGTGATATACATTTCATACAAGAATGGATCACCATATGTATCGTTAGTATCAGTGTGTATAGGCCCACATTATCAAATTACTGTGAATGCAAGCAGACATCCAAGGCCAAATGATAATGATGTGTTATTATAAAGCACTTACGCTTAAGCGCTTTATATAGAACAAATATACATACAATATCACCCAACCTGTGTTGGTACTCATTTATCGACCTCAGAAGGATGAAAGGCTGAGTTGAGGTGTTTAAGAACAGACTAAATCAGGGTCTAAACCCCTGAAGTGTGCCTGAAATAAACCTTTAATGGGTCTATCAATGAGGCCTGAAAAAGAAAGAATCAAAGAGTTACATGGTACTGGCCACAGGGATATCAAGGGATACCTCAGGAGTCGCAGTTGCGAACCCTGGAGATCTTCAAATGACATCCTTGCTTGAAACTCTTGTGTATAGGTACGTTATAAATGTCATGTCATCCCTTACATACAGAAAATGTCTGCTCCAGCTCCATACGTGTACCTGCTGGCATGCCACAACTATGATCCCACACTTTAGTAAGACTCTCTTGAAGGAGACAAGAGTGAGGGCTTACTATGGCTTTGGGGCATCTAGTGAGGGGTGTATTTCTTGAAAGGACAGGGGACTTAGAGCTATGGGGCAACCGACAGCTGTCTGCCACAGACCTTGGGTGAGGTGCTGTGGTCCAAAAGATCCCCTATGTACCTACTCTGGTCCCCGTACCACACCATGGATGGAGGCACCCAGTCCCATGGGCAACCCATACACTACCGCCACTCAAAGACTGGGGAGTTTGTCACATCACTGTGAGTCTCATTTCACTTTCTAGATGAATTAAAGGCTTCCAAGTCCTCACTCAACCTGTCCACACCAGAACAAGGATGTCTTCTTCTTTTTTTTCTCCAGGCTTTTGAATGTAACACATACCTGGTAGTGCCCCATTTCCTCTCGGCCAATTTGCTCTCAGCGCATTTAAGTATTTCACCACATTTGACTGCAAAATATGGTAAAAAATTTGCAGAAAAATGTGGCTAAAGAAATGTGAGAAAATGGGCTTCAATGAAATGTCTGCGTGGAAATCACATGGATCCACATAACTTCTTGCTGCAACCCCTTAAAGATGTGTCCCTTAACCAGAAAACACGCTTTGTGTGGAGTTTTCTACCCACCAGCACCTTTTCCTATGTCTGGAATACTTACTAATTCTTAAAAGCTTATCAAGGATACTGCATTCTGTATGGGTGACAGATTTAAGCCATTCTGCCTTAAATCGCGAAAGTCATCAAATTGTATGTCACTAGGCCCGAGTCACCTTTTCTCTCCTTCAGTGTATGGCTGCCGGCTTCCACTCACCCATCAAGGCTCTTCTTGCACTTAGTACCGTCGAAGCTATATAGCCTCCTTCAACCCCACACACACCCTCCTTTATCACCAGCTACAGTAAGCATAGAAGAAAATATGTTAGCATAAATGTACATGTTCATTTTCATTTTGAACATATCTGTTGTGTGGTACCGACCTCAGTCCAGTTTATCTTTGCTACTTTGCTGGCGCCTCCCATCCTTAATGCCATATTCAGCCCCTTACTTTCCCATGCTCATTTAGCATTTCATCGCTATCAAGGAGCACCTGCTGCTGTCTCAGCACTTTCCCGACCTGATATCTTAATGGCGTCTATTCTCTATGCCGCCCCCGTTTCAGAACTCCCTAAATGTCACCCATTGGCTCTGTCCCTGTAACCTTACAACCTGTTGCTTTACATTCTCCCACGTGGTCCCCATGCCTGCCCGTTAGGTCTTACACAAGGAACTCCCAGATATTAATGGGAACGACAGGCTCCAGTGCTCAGGGAATGTAAGGGGCTGACCTACAGCTAGGCAAGAGGGTTTCCTTCAAGCTACCGCTGGCTCACTAGGTAGAAGATGTGGGTAACAGTCATGGAAAGGTTGGGGTAAATCATAGAGTTGTCATTGTGACTCTTTAATATTAGACCTCGGCCATAAAAGTTCTGAAAAGGTGACCTGCAACTCGTCCGGAGAGAGCTAAACGTTCACATTTGGCGAAGTTTCATTAATGTGTTCATGTCGAAAAAATCATTTTGATGAAAGGAGGCGATGGGTTGCACTGGGTTCTCTTTATGGACACTTCTAGGACGCATGTCTGGAAACAATCTCTGCCCAATTTTGAGATGGCTGGCACACACAGAACCCTTATCTTGAAGTGGTTCTCGGGCCAAACTCGAACTTTTCCATTTTCTCTGCGAAATATAATGAATCTGTCTATTTCATTAACTGTGTGATACAATGTAATTCACCGAAGCTAAGACACATGAAAGGAGAAGAGGGAAACAAACTAGCATTGTTTCAAATCCCCAGAAGCTAAAATATAACATTCACACCGGGTGAAGGGTGCACAGCCAATCAGGTGGCTGGAACAGTGGGCAAGAATACACAATCCCCGCCCGCTGTCCCAGTCACCCGTGGCTCTTCACCGGGTGCTGCTTTTTTCTTCCCTTTTTTGTCATTGCGTGGAGGCAACAAAGAACCTCTCCCTGTTCACTCCCCACCCACTCCACTTACCTGCGGGAATGCTCCGGTCCCGGAACTCCTCTCGTCTAGTCCCTTTTCCATTTGGTGGCGGCCATTCTTTTTTCCTTTTGGTTTTTCATTTTTCCTCAGGAGATCAGCTGCACTAGCAGCTCAGATATCCCAATGAAACATTGTGAACGCCATTTGCAACCCCGACGAATCCAGGGGTTTGAATGGCTTTCATGCCATGCCAGGAGGGCAGACATGGCCTTTAACAGCCCACGGTCCGATCTGAGGCCCTCGCTTTGCTCGGGCCTGCCTTAGCTCTCATGCGTGTGGAGAGCTCCTCTTGTATAAGACCCACTTCACTTAACTCACTCAGCATCCCTTACCAGTGACTGTTTGCTGTCTGGGTAGTTCATTACCAGACTTAATTGGTTGTGGATCGAAGTGAAAAGGTGTTAGTGTTCAGAATTTCATTTCTGGCTGTGGTTGGTGGAAATGGATGAAAAGATCATATCTAAAATGCTGAATGCACGTTTAGTGTGCATTCATCATAGTAGATTAGATTGAAGCCCATAATACCAAACAGGCGAGCAGGGCTTGCGGCGTGTCCCCCAGTTCTGTGTTATGGGCTGCAGGGGTTTTGGGTTATCCCCTGCATACATTAAAGGCAGTGCGGGGGACAAACATTTAAAATCGTAACTGAGCTACTTAATTCGATCTTTTGGGATATGTTATTTTAACATACATCCATGGTTGGGGCTTTCTTTCCTATGTTTGTTTCATTCTTCGCTTTTGTTGATGTTGTCAGAAATAGTTTTGGTCCACCTAGAATCTCCTACTAGATGCCCCTATCTGGTGCACTCATTTGTTATGACAGGGTCATGTACTGCGTAATGTTACAACTGTAAGGTACCATGATTTTTGGCTTCCCTTCTTGATGGCAAAGGCCAGGGATTACTGGTGGTCACAATGGGTCTTGCCTGCTAACCCTCTGCCTCACCACAACTGGGTTGATGCCTTTGAGCTTAAGGCTTAAACATGGTCACTCACCCATGAACTTCCTTCTTGCCTCCCGTTCTCTTATCTCTTCTGCCTTTTGTTTCCACCTCTTCTGTATTCGCTCTGTTTCTCCTCACTGCCTCTTTTTCACACCACCAATTCCTCACTCTTGTCTTGTTCGACTCTTCTGGCTCTCTATTTCACTTTTCAGCTGTTCCTACTTATTATCTCCCTCCCTGGCACTCCTGCATCTCTTTAATATTCTTCCTTCTTTATTTTTCCAAGCTCCTCAGTCTCTTTTTATCTCTTTATGCTCCCTCCATGCTGCTGCCCATCCTCCTCCTCCTTATCAAATTCCTTGTTTCTTCCTGCTGTCCAATATTTCCTCTCATGCTCCTCTCTGCTCTTTTCATCCTCCATGTCCCCCTCTGTGCTCTCTCTTACTTCACCTCCTTTACTTTCTCACTCCTCCTGCTCCATCTTGATCTTTCTCCTGCCTGCTCTCTCCTTATTATTATTGCTGCTCTCGCTCTCATCCTCCTCTCGCTTCCTTCTCTACATCTCAGTTCTCTCATCTTTTTCCACATCTCCAACCTCTCTCTCATTTTTCTCCTCTATGTTCTCTGTCTCTCCACCCCTCCACTTTTTCACGCTCTCCTCCTTCACCTCCCTACCCTCTCACCTCTCCATCACCTCCTTGCTGCAACACCATGACTCACCCTGCATCTATCTCTCCATATTTTGAACTGCAACACTTCTCATTGGCCCCACTCCCTTTTAAATACCCCCAAAGGATTGGTTCCAGAACTGCAATTGCTCTATAGGAATTAGCTTGGATTGTCAAGTGAGTATACTTCAAAATGTGTACTTCCTCTGTGAAATACCGGTTTCTCAGGTGACCACAATTTGCTAGCAGACCGCTCTGCTAGGTGACGCTACAAGACATGTGACCTCTGTAGGGTATTTTGTGGAGATTTGGGGCCTGACGGTATTTTATTACCGCCGAGAAATAACTTAGCAATAATCACTCTTTGTATTCAGATTTGGCCATGTGCAACAATAATACAATGGACATGCATTATTTCAGCACCCAGACCTGCATATTTGGTATACGTGGTTGGTGGTATTTTGGTGAGCATAATTCCCTTGTTTTATTTGTGGCCCCAATGTCCAGAATCCCTTATCTTCGCTTAGATTTTTCGTGTGATCACTAGAGAGACCTCAGACCTGCATTCTAGGGAAACCACAATTTCCAGGGATAGTGTTGGTGCGCCACCATGGGCAAACTCACTGACTTATTTACGACAGAGAGCTATATGTGGTAGTCTTGTGGTAATTTCCACTACCTTATATATGGTAGGGAGCTATGTTCAGAGAGTCTCTCTTCCCGTTGGCTCATGTACCTCCAACAAGTTATACTACAGTCACTCACAATTATTCATACTGATTCTGACATACACACATCTGTCTTAAAATGACCATTGCACTGTTTAAAAATCTCCCCACATCATTGGCATTGTAATGGTAAATAGAAAATAAACCACCCGTCTGTTTTCAAATATTTTCTGTATTATAAAATTTGCATTTAGACATGATCTCATTCTTTACAGCAATAAAAGGGAACAATCAAAGCATTTTCAATGACACACTGCAATTATAGTGGCGGAGAACAGAACTTAAATTGCAACATTAGCACTTGATTAAGACACGCACGGGACTTTCATTTTTCTACACTGACTGCATACTTTCGTGCACACACACAGCTCCCCCAGTTAGGTAATTACCTTATCTGTTCAGAGGATTCTCTCTGTGAATGTGGCTCTCTTGGCTTAACTCCAACAGAAAGGAACGCTTGCCTTCTCAAGCCGGGGTCATTGCCTGGAATTCTCAGCTTTTTCAGATAGGACAGCCTCTGCCAGTGGAAATGTAATTCTTTCAGCTTTCCCCAGTCTCGACTGCAGCAGGACACCCCCACAGCCAGGTCTTCTCCCCAGTAGTGCAGAAAGATGTCTCTCTGTCTTTTTCCCTGCTACTGCCCACTAAAACTTTCCTCTCAGCCCTCTTTATGACGTGTTCCAATGAAATCCATCATCTCTCATCCTCCTACTTTTAAACAATAGCTTCGCTTATACATTTGCAATTGTTGCAAATCTGACTTCCTTCCTCCTGCAGTTACTGTGCACAACAACACGGATAATCAGGCAGAGAAGAGAGGAAAGATCTGCACACTCATTTAACTGGTTTTCAAAGTATGCCTAATTCTGCAGTAGAGAACACATTTTATTAGTGAGTTATATTAAAATAAGGTTTTATTAGTCAGGTTAATGGTTAATATGTTAGCTGTTAATTTTCAAATGTGTCTCTAGCAATATAGGCATTTCAGGTGAAAAATAGTGTGCATTTTTAAATGAACACGTGTGCTTTTAACTGTAAAAATAGCTTTGCATCTTATATGTTAAAATCGTTTTTTTTTTTGAATAGTCTGTCTTTCCTTGTTAATCTGCTAACCCATATAGCAATGCACCGCACCCTTGTGGTGGTGCTGCAAAAAAAAAATGCTACTTGTGCAGTAGTGCTGTAATGCTACTTGTGCAGTAGTGCTGTACTCTGTGCTGTAACATGCCAAATATCCTTACATATACCCTCCTTTTGTTTTTAGAACTTGGCTATAATCCAAGCCAATTCCTAAAAACAACTTGTTCTATTTTTTTTTTTTTTACAATATAGCAATCCAACAAAATGAATATTCATGTGCATCAATGAAAATTTTCAATTAACATTTCATCTGAGTCCATCAGTTCATAAAATGTTCCACATTTGCCTTCTCAGTGGAAGTGGCATTACTTTAAGTTTAAATTTTCCAAGTCAATTAAAAACAATGAAATAAAACAACTAACTAAAACAAATAAGTAATATAACAAGTTAAAATAAATAATTAAAATAATAAATACGTGGAACTTCATATGCCGGAACTTTTGCTTTGTCTCTTTTGGTATGTCCCGACCAGCGATGTTATTCGGTTCATTCGAGTACTCTTTCATCTTGGCAATCTTGAATCCACAGTATTCATCTCTTTTGGCATTCCGGTTATTTTGTCTTCACCTCCACCTGGAGGCAGGCATCTTTTGGTCTTCATCCAGGGGACTCCAGGACTCCATCGTCTCCCGTGGCCTCTGATCCCGGAACCTCCGATCAAATAATGTTAATCGTCTAAATCAAAATAGAAAATAAACAGATTAAGTACATAGCACAATACTAACTTCATCCTTTTGCCAAAAATAAAACATGCTTGGTAAAAATACTTCGTTTTTTTTTTTTTTCTTTTTTTCTGAAATTAAACACAAGTTAAAAGAAAACAAACACATATAAAACAGCATTCAATATTTAATACACTTTCTCTCTGCACACTAACCACGAGCTTCCGTTATATGTGCATTTATTTATTTATTTATTTATTTATTTATATTATATATTTTCACATATATTACAGTGTTTATGTGCCATCATAACAATCAACTTTTTTTTTTTTTTTTTTAACTTCTTTGTCACTGCCTCCTGATCACACCCATTTATTTTCTCAAGGGACTCTATCCGTTTCCACATGCTCAAGCTGCCTGATCTCATGTCTGGGATGGCATGGTTTGATTTGATTTACATGGACAAACTGCTCTATTGCTGTTTCACCTTCATTTTTCAAAATTTTATACACTACAGGAGAGACTTTATCTATAATTCGGAATGGCCCCTGCCAGGCTGCCAGAAATTTAGAATTTTTCTGTTTACTTTTTCCAAAATGAAACTTGTACACCTGATCCCCTACATTGTATTCCTTTACTGATGTCTTTTTGTCATAATATGACTTAGCACTGTCAGCAGCTCTTTCCAGATTTCTCTGCACAAAAGCAAATGCATGTTGCAAATGCCTCCTCAGTTCATCAATATATTCATGAACTGTGGATGCACTCACTAGAGTTTGCTCATGTGTTCTGTATAGTAGGTGTTGTGGTAACACCATTTTCCTACCTGTTAAGACCTCATGGGGGCTAACACCTGATGCTTTGGCAGGAGTCGACCTGATTGCCATCAAAACCAATGGTAAACGCAAATCCCAGCTGGAACCTGCTTCTGCCACAAATTTCTTTAAAATGTCCACAACAGACCTATTGCTTCTTTCAACTGTACCTGAAGACGCCGCCCGATATGCGATATGTAGTTTCCTTTTCACACCTAGTATTTGCCATACCTTACTCATTAGAGTACTTGTGAAATGACTTCCTCTGTCTGACTCAATTCTTTGTGGCAACCCAAACCTTGAGAACACATGGTTCACCAGCAATGTGGCTGCTGTTTGCGCACTACAATCTGGTGCGGGAATGCACTCAATCCATTTTGACATCAAACATACCACACTCAAAATATAGCGGTGTCCCCTGCTCGACCTTTTTAAAGGACCTACATAGTCTATTTGCAAATCTGACCATGGGAGAGTTAGGCCTCTTTTCATCAATGGTGCTCTATGCATTGGTGAAGCAGGTTTAAATTGGGCGCATACTAGACATCCTCTAGTATATAATTCCACATCTTGGGACATATGTGGCCAGTAAGCATAATCTTTTAGTATTTCTAATGTCTTTTGTGAACCTCTATGGCCTGCAGTTATGGCATCGTGTGCATGGTGTAGCATTAGTCCTCTGAATGAAAGGGGTACTACCCACTGTATTTGCCCTGTTATGGACTCTCTAATCATGAGTCCATCCTGTAATCTAATTCGTGTTTTGTTCTTTAATAACACCCTCAACTCTTCTTTTCCCATACAATCATTTTCTGTTAAAGGATTTTGTTCAGGATCCATCAAATGATTATAATAGATTCCCAAAATTTGATCATTCTTTTGTGCCTCAATCAAATCTTGGTCTGGCGTGTCATGACTCCACTGCACCACCGGTTGATCTACCTCCTTTGGTGCTTTAGAACGTGTGACTGCATCAATTTGTATTTCACCCATTAAATAATCAATAGGTAGCAATTCTCCCATCACAGCCCCAATCTTAGCCAGATGGTCTGCCTTATCATTTCCCTCCTTATCCTCTCCTGGTGTTTTTAAATGCCCACGAATTTTTCTCCAGTATATTGTTAAATTATTTTCTGACACCAATTTGTCTATGGCTTGTATCATTTTTCCATGTTTAAGTGGCTTTTTGTTGTATGTAACCATGCCTCTTGCTTTCCAACCAGGCAAATACTCCACAAAGCTATTCCGTGCATAGTCAGAATCAGTCACCAGGACAATTTCACTGAACTTTTTATCAACTGCAGTAGCAATTGCTTTATAGATGGCTGCCAATTCCGCCACCTGACTGCTCCTATCTCCAATCCTCATCCCTATACTAGGAACACCTTCACATTTCAACCAGACATTTCCTATTCCTGCCACTAATTGTTTATTACTGTCATTTTCAATGTGAAAAGCACAACCATCCACATATACAGTTGGCAAATCCTTGCATGTTTTTTCATCAAAAGCTTTGTGTGGTGATTGTTCAAATTCCTGCAAACTAGCTTCCACTTCCATTTCATTTGGTATTTGTTCAGCTGCACAGTCATGTAAGTCAGCTAACCCTTGAGCAATTGGGCTCTTTTTATTTTGTCCATATCTTACTTCTACGGGAAAACCTTGTAATGCCAGCGTCCATGAAGTGATTCTGGATTGCGCTAGATTGCCTGATCTAATTCTTTTACTCTCTAAAAATTGCAAAGGTTGATGATTTGTTTCAATAATCACCTTTTCTCCCTGAACAATGGGGCGAAAATGTTGTAGCGCCCATACAGTGGTTAATAGGGCCTTCTCACATTCATTAAATTTCATTTCAACTTGGGAAAATGCCTTACTTGCATATGCAATGGTTTTGTGATTCAAATCGTGTTTTTGTGATAACACTGCTGACATACAATGTTCAGAAAAGCCTATTTCTATAAAGAAATCCCTGTCCTTTATGGGGTATGCTAAACATGGTGCCTTTACAAGACATTCCTTCAATCTAGCCACTGCATCAGATTGCTCTCTTTCCCATCTCCAGGGAGTATTTAGTTTAAGCAGTTTA
This sequence comes from Ambystoma mexicanum, assembly GCF_040938575.1. Classification (NCBI taxonomy): domain Eukaryota; kingdom Metazoa; phylum Chordata; class Amphibia; order Caudata; family Ambystomatidae; genus Ambystoma; species Ambystoma mexicanum. The sequence goes on along the minus strand of NC_090940.1, from coordinate 239,113,460 downwards.
GTCAATGGTTGAGTGATTTCTGCATAATTCTCAATGAACTTTCTGTTATAGCCTGTCATCCCTAATAAACTTTTTACTCCTTTCACATTTTTAGGATCTTTTAATCTTTGTATGGCCTCTATTTTCTTCCTTTGTGGATTTAGCCCATGTTCAGTCACTTCATGCCCTAGAAAGTTCACTTTTTTCTTGCACCATTGTGCTTTTTGCAAAGATACTTTGGCGCCTGCTTTCTGCAATTGGCCAAGCACATGTCTTATTTCATCAAAATGGCTTTTAAGGTTTTCATTTTTTATCAAGACATCATCCACATAAACTATTGTCCCTCTTTCCGCTGCATCCGGCATGGCCTTTCTCAAAAATATGCCAAATTCACTCCCACTATTGATGTACCCGAACGGAGCTCTAAGCCAGGCATATTGAGTCCTGTCAAATGTAAAGGAAAATAGGTGTTGTATCTCCTCTGCCAATGGCACACACCAATATCCAGATGTGAGATCTAACGTGGTAAATACATTTGAACCATGTATCTGAGCTAGGCCCTGATCAATGAATGGTAGTGGCCATCTAGATACTGGTACTCTTTTATTTAACTCTCTTAAGTCTGCACACAGCCGCCATTGACCATTTGGCTTTAACACACCTAAAATAGGCGTATTGGATGTGCTATGAATGGGCCTAATTATTCCCCGTGATTCCAAATTTTTAATAATCTCTGCCAATGATTCTAAACATGCCAGCGGTAGTCTATACTGGCGTACAAACACTGGATTTCTGCTACAACCTTCTGGTAGTGTGGCCACATGTAAATCAGTTAAACCACAATCATAAGCATCTTTTGCAAATACATCCTTAAACTCCATAAATATTTCCCTCAGATTGCGTCGATCCTCATCGCTGTTACATGCATCCGCTAAGGAGATCTGCTCTTCTACCATTCTGGAAAATTCTGGAAACTCTTCTGGTAAAGGAATCTCAGCGCTTTCCTCTAACTGTGTGGCTGTGTCTTTTTGTAGGGCTGCCACTTTCAAATATTTTGGCATATCAGCTTCCACTTCAATGGGCTGATTTCCTGTTTCATTTTCATTTAAATTAAATATTATGCAATCCTCTTGATGGCAGCACACTGTCTCATTTGAATCATAAGGATACACAGAGTGAATTTTAAATATCCCTTTGGGCTGAGAGTCCAGGTGTTCTGGCAACTCGCCCTTGGCATCTACATATTTTTCAGGAATATTCCCAATCACCATGTTATTTAAATCTGCCGTATAATGTGATTTTTGTATGGCCATTCCTAATGGGGAGTTTTCCTCTAAATGAATGTCCTGACAACCTTTATTATTTACCATGATTTTTACAGATCCCTCACCAATGTCTACCAATGGAATGTATTCATAATCCAGGCCTTGCTGTTTTATGGATTCATTCAGGCATACAAATGCATCATAGCCTTTCATCTGCTGTCCATTTTTGCATTTCAGTGTTATTGCAAACTGTTTTGTAAATGCAGGAACAATAGTATTTTTCCTCATTTGTAATTCGACTGCATAAGGAACTAGTTGTGCACAATGATAAGCCCTTCTTTTGTCTTCAAATTCAGGCGCCGGCCCACCTAGGCGTGACCATATTTTTTGATTAAGGAAATCTAACACCATACACATTCTGTGCATGATGTCATTGCCCATGTAAAATTCATTTTGTGCTCCACTCACTATCCATACATTATGGTAAATTTCTTTCTGCCCAATGCTAATTTTAAGCATGCATCTGCCTGTAATTCGGTTTTCAAAGTCTGGACTGTCCAACCCAGAAACATATTGGTTTTTAATCCTAAATTTCGGGATTTCTTCCCTCTCCATAATTTTTTGCAACAATTTCTCATTAATGAAACTCCTTTCATGTTCAAGCGCTAAAGTGGCTTTTATTGTTTTAAGATAATCATTTATACCAGCGTGAACCCATGGTTGCTCATCTTCCATGTGTATCTCTGCCAGAGTGGTAATGTGTTTTTCTGAATCTGTTTTAGGAACAATATTCTGTTTGCATGTATTCTCTTTTAAATAGAAACGTAATGTGTGTTCGTCTATGGCAGTCTGCCAATCTTTCCTTGGGTCCAAGTATATTTGTACAGGTAGTTTTTCATTGTCGCTCTGATCTTTGTCTTGACACCTTAATATAACAGTGACACTAGGTATGCAGCTATTCTGGAGATATACCTCCACAGCATCATTTGTTTTGGCAACGGTGTGACATTCTTTTATATTGCTGTTTTGTGATTTTAGTTTCTTAGGCCTCAATGGTTTTTTGGTTAAGGACCACAGCACTCCATTCACCCCATCTATGAGAGGAGACAATCTTTTCAGGCAATCTGTCCCCATCAGAAATGGAATTTCACAAATAGATGTGATCAATACCTCTTGTTTCATTCTGTGCTTTCCTATTTTTATGTCAACCTCAGTTACACCTATGATGGGCACCTCCTCCCCATTAAAGTTATGCACTGGGCCTTGATTTGCCTTCACTGTGATCTGACTCTGTGGAGGCCTCCCTTCATTGATACTCTTTACCAGCTCCTTGGACATAATTGTGGCCTGTGCGCCAGTGTCAATCATAGCAAAGGTGTGGCATTTTTCTTCTACAGTGATGGGTGCATAATATCTGTCCTCAACTTCCTCTAATACACATAAGAAATGTGAATTCTTACTGATTTCAGGGCTCACCTTTCTCAGGTCTTTTTCACTTTTGGCTAAGCACATTGGTAAATGAAAAGACATTTTTCCCTCCTTTTTACCCATTTCTGTGCGAGATATTTTATTCATTTCTCCATGTTCAGAGGTTTTTTGGAGTGTGGCCACCGTTCGCCCATCCATCTGGGTAACATCAGAGACCACATTACAACCTTCCAACTGAACATGTGTCACAACATCATTCAGCAATTTGTCATTTTTTAATTCTGTGTATTTGTGATCATTTAGTGTAATACCAGCCCTTTCAGCCTTTTCAAAAATATGTGGCTCAAAGAATTTTTCAGGTGATTGACTTGTACCCTCCTTGTGAGTATTTCCTTTTTCTGTCTGTGTTTGGTAATTGTTTTGCTTGCCCAGGGAAGGAGCTATGGCATCCCCACTTACTCCCTGTTCACTGGTATTCCCCATGCATGAGTCATTTTTCTTAAATCTGTCCCTTTGTTCTTTTGGAATTCCTAATGTTTCTTTTTCATTTGTGCAAATCTTTACTGTTTTATTTAGCTCTAAGTTAAACCGTACCTCTTTTTTAGAAGTATTTGCACTTTCTGTCACAATTTCATTTACTGGTACTTTCATTTTTAATCCATTAGACATCTCAGAGTCGTTATGCAAAATTATATCAGAGCAATCTGTCATTTTGGCACTGCAGTTATCATGAGTACTTAGTCACTTTTCGGAAGCCCCCCGGTCATTGCTATGGCCATCAGCCCCCTCTTTGGAAGGTTGTTTTTGCGCTGTATAGAGCTTTCCTATTTGCTCAGCTAACATTTTCACTTGGGCCTCAAGGCATTGGAACCTTTCCACCTCTCTAGGATCCTCTTTCTGTGGCCTAGGTCGATATTGGTTGTTTTCCCCCTGATTGGATCTATTCTGATACCTCTCAGGTGATTGATACCGGTTGGGATGGTTTCTGAACTCTTGATTCATTTGTGGAGGGGAGCGGGTTGCACCCATCCTTTGATTATAGTCCCCTGGTGGGGAATCATTGTACTGGCGTGGACTGTAGTTCACGTTTTGCTTCATGTCCTGTCTCTCAGATTGTGGGTACTGGCCCCTATATTGATTTCCATTATCAGTAAATCGATCCACATATCGGGGCCTATCCTGATTACCATATATCATGGTGCTGGGATCAAATCTGCTCTGTGTCCCCAATGACTGGTAGGGACCATCATTTCTTTGATCTTGATTTTGTCTCTGGTTATTGTTCATACCTGCCATATCAGACCGGTATCTTACCCGGGGTCTATCTCCTAAATATCTAGGGCTGATGTAGCTCTCTCTATTACTAGGATCATGTGATTGGAATATTGGTGCAGTAAATGGCGATCTTTGTTGATTACCCCTTTGTTCAGGTGTCACATTATTTTTACCTTGGCTTTGAGCAGACTCAAGGGACATTTTGGCTGACCTGATTTCCATTACTGTGGCTGAGGGTTCTTTAGATTTAGGCCTAGTATCTTTCATTTTATCACTTTCTCTACCCTGACAATAGAGTACCTCATATAGCTTGGTGCTTTGATGTACAATCCATTCAAGGGACTTGTCACGGTCAAATTCACGGACCAATTGGGATATGATGTCTTTCTGTAGCCCATAGAAGTATGCGGTTTTAAACTCATTGGAATTTGAGTCAAAAGATACATCAAAGCGAGAGAATGCTCTTTTTAAGTCTTGTAAAAATTGGCGAGGTGATGTATTAGGTCCAGCAGTAATAGTGTACGCAACTTTCTTTGCCTCCTGCAATGACTGAAAAGGAGAAAAATGGCGCCTAATTTCTTTTTCAAACTCCAGCCATGTCATATTCTGCTGTTCATTTAATCCCCTTATGATGCTGGCTGTCGGGGCATCTAAAGTTAAATGAAAATATTGTCTGTACTGTTCCTTAGGTATCTGGAGCGCTTTAAAAATGTCATGCACCGCTTCTAAGTGATCCTCAATGCAGCATTCACCTCCCTTTTTAAATGGTTTGATCAGGGCTTTAATGGATTTCATTATTTTTATGGGGCTACTTGTTGCAATGCATGGAATTGCACTATTTTGTGATTCAATCCTGTTTTCAGGTGTATGAGATTGGTGGCTGCCCCCAATGGGAGTATCAAATCCCCCAAGGGCGCTGCAACCAAGTTCAGTCACCGGCCCAGTCACTGGGGCACTAGCTCTTTGGGCAGAGCTAGAATTCACCTCCACTCCATTGAATGTGGTACCCTGCCGCCTCTCTTGGGACCTGGGAATGCACATTTGCTGTTCTAAGTCCTTACACTTTTTAAGGAGTCTGTTGGCTTCATCATGCAAATAATTATTTTCATCACTCATTTTATTAATTGCCTCCTGCATATCGCACATTTGCATTTGGCATTCATTGAACTCTTTATTTCTCTTGTCTCTTTCTTGAATCATTTTAATCATTTCTTGTTCTGCACTCTGGAGATCACCTTCTTTTTCGCAATGTTCTTTTTGTAAAATCTGCATTTCTGAAACAACCTCATCTTTATCCTGCCTAATGTGATCCACTAAGGCTTTTAAGTGTGTCAATTCTTGCTCACTATCTTCAAATTGTTTCTTGCTTTTGGATAACTGAGTATCAAAGTCTCTGCATTTTAATTGCATGTCTTTTTGGCATACATCCAATTCTGCTCTCAACATTTCCTGATTTTTACTTGCCCCATCTAATTCAGTCTTTAACCTGTTAATTAGCTGAGTATCATTCTCTTGCATTCGCAGGGACTTGTTTAAAATAAACCATATTTTGCCGCATAGCCGTATTAAACAGTCTTTCTCTGCACTTTTATCGGCTGCATTCAATAATCTTGTAAGGCAGACCTGAATTATGCTGCCTTCTGCAAAAATATTGTCTAGTTTTTCTTTCTGCACCTCACCCTGAATGCGGTTACTCCATTCTAAGGTACTGTTCGAAGACCAATTCCCATGTGCAAATAACTTTGCCTCTAAATATTGCACTAGATCTGAGAATGTGGTTTCCCTTTGTGACATTCTGAAATTCGTTTTTAGTGGCACACTGCTATTATAAAATGGGTTCCCTTTAATGTGTCAATGGCAGTGTGAGACACGCTTGCCACGCCCAGTAGGTACTCTGTGATCACTTTCCCGGCCAACGCACCATAAATATGTAGGGTATTTTGTGGAGATTTGGGGCCTGACGGTATTTTATTACCGCCGAGAAATAACTTAGCAATAATCACTCTTTGTATTCAGATTTGGCCATGTGCAACAATAATACAATGGACATGCATTATTTCAGCACCCAGACCTGCATATTTGGTATACGTGGTTGGTGGTATTTTGGTGAGCATAATTCCCTTGTTTTATTTGTGGCCCCAATGTCCAGAATCCCTTATCTTCGCTTAGATTTTTCGTGTGATCACTAGAGAGACCTCAGACCTGCATTCTAGGGAAACCACAATTTCCAGGGATAGTGTTGGTGCGCCACCATGGGCAAACTCACTGACTTATTTACGACAGAGAGCTATATGTGGTAGTCTTGTGGTAATTTCCACTACCTTATATATGGTAGGGAGCTATGTTCAGAGAGTCTCTCTTCCCGTTGGCTCATGTACCTCCAACAAGTTATACTACAGTCACTCACAATTATTCATACTGATTCTGACATACACACATCTGTCTTAAAATGACCATTGCACTGTTTAAAAATCTCCCCACATCATTGGCATTGTAATGGTAAATAGAAAATAAACCACCCGTCTGTTTTCAAATATTTTCTGTATTATAAAATTTGCATTTAGACATGATCTCATTCTTTACAGCAATAAAAGGGAACAATCAAAGCATTTTCAATGACACACTGCAATTATAGTGGCGGAGAACAGAACTTAAATTGCAACATTAGCACTTGATTAAGACACGCACGGGACTTTCATTTTTCTACACTGACTGCATACTTTCGTGCACACACACAGCTCCCCCAGTTAGGTAATTACCTTATCTGTTCAGAGGATTCTCTCTGTGAATGTGGCTCTCTTGGCTTAACTCCAACAGAAAGGAACGCTTGCCTTCTCAAGCCGGGGTCATTGCCTGGAATTCTCAGCTTTTTCAGATAGGACAGCCTCTGCCAGTGGAAATGTAATTCTTTCAGCTTTCCCCAGTCTCGACTGCAGCAGGACACCCCCACAGCCAGGTCTTCTCCCCAGTAGTGCAGAAAGATGTCTCTCTGTCTTTTTCCCTGCTACTGCCCACTAAAACTTTCCTCTCAGCCCTCTTTATGACGTGTTCCAATGAAATCCATCATCTCTCATCCTCCTACTTTTAAACAATAGCTTCGCTTATACATTTGCAATTGTTGCAAATCTGACTTCCTTCCTCCTGCAGTTACTGTGCACAACAACACGGATAATCAGGCAGAGAAGAGAGGAAAGATCTGCACACTCATTTAACTGGTTTTCAAAGTATGCCTAATTCTGCAGTAGAGAACACATTTTATTAGTGAGTTATATTAAAATAAGGTTTTATTAGTCAGGTTAATGGTTAATATGTTAGCTGTTAATTTTCAAATGTGTCTCTAGCAATATAGGCATTTCAGGTGAAAAATAGTGTGCATTTTTAAATGAACACGTGTGCTTTTAACTGTAAAAATAGCTTTGCATCTTATATGTTAAAATCGTTTTTTTTTTTGAATAGTCTGTCTTTCCTTGTTAATCTGCTAACCCATATAGCAATGCACCGCACCCTTGTGGTGGTGCTGCAAAAAAAAAATGCTACTTGTGCAGTAGTGCTGTAATGCTACTTGTGCAGTAGTGCTGTACTCTGTGCTGTAACATGCCAAATATCCTTACACCTCCTTCTTGGCACTAATGTGTTCAAGGCTTTCATTCCTTTTCTTAGTCAAGAGAGGTGATGTCTCTGCTGTTCTATTTGTTTGTAATACTTTCATGTTCTGTGACGTGAGCCTGTGAGTTATGCTGTGAGCATTGACTGCAAAGTTTTGCCTTTCAGCTTCCACAGTTGCATTGTGTGGTATGAGAATCCCCATGGTAGCTGGTCTGCAAGCGGCCTGGCCCACCTTCATTTATCTGTGATAACCCCCTGAAAATGCTATGTCTTATGCCTTAAACATGGCCTTGCTGTGCCCGCAAGGCCAGGGATGTGTTGGGGATGTGTGATCAGCCGTTTACACCATTCAGGGCCTACATCCTACAGTGGGTGGTGGATTCCTACCCACATTGTTACCCCAGTCCCATCCTCTTTCCCCAGCAAGTGGCGTTATCACATACTTTGCATAAATCTCCAGGTTGGACTTGACTTCCTATGGGAAACTCTTTGACGGTCACGTCTAGTTCGCTTAAGAACAGTGCACTGGACATTTTGGGCCTTCCGCCATTTTCCAGGTGCATTGTCCATTGCTTCTGTCCTGTCAATTTAGTATGGTATTTGCCTCATAATGGGCCTGCTCGTTCCACCTCAAGAATTCTGGGATATCCATTCCAAAAATGATCTTCTAAGTAAGGCCAGACATGATAAATCCCCTACAGGAATACATTCCTCCTTGGCTTCCGAATGTGTCAGTGCTTTCACATGGTTACCATGGACATAGGTATTGCACACGACACAGTTGGACAACAGTTGTTTCAGGAATATGTGATTGTTCTATAATATTCATTTGCTGGTTTTCTAAGTCTAGGATGGCTATCACTATACACCAATTGAGGCCGATAGGGACATTACAGTTTACCCCTCCCCGTCCCTCCTCCCCTGACTCCTGGAGCACACATTGCAAAGTACTCCTATGGGTGTTCATCTGGTTTTCTGGGGGTCCCTCTATTTTTTTATTTTACTTTATTTTTGATTGTTTAAAGCTTGGGCATAGCTCGACAGCAGCCGAGCGCTGTAGTGTGGGTAGCCAGCATTTGGGCTGCCATTTTAACATGAAGCAGTACTGTGAAGTCTGTGTGTCATCATGTGTGTCCATTGGAATTAGTCCTTGCTCAGGTGTTGTTGAAAGAGCCATTCCTTGAGAGGATTGTTTGCAGGCCCTCTCTTTGCCGACGTGCTGTGATTCAAGTCGGTTGGTCCATTTGCTGCATGAGGAACGTGTGCCACCAGATTTATGGAGCCTAGCCACCAAGTATGCTTGTGTAGTACTCGTGTCTGCTTTGTGGATGAAACATGCAGTCTTGAACAGTATCCTGGTTTGTAGTGGAAGACAATGCAGTTTGCGTAGGATGGAGGCAATTCAGTCGAATTTCAATGCTCCAGTAATAAGATGTGCTGCAGCGTAGTAGACTGCTTTTAGGAAAGCCCCGTGAGCAGCTGGGAGCTCTCTCATGCAAGCATTTCCCCCCATTGATGTGCAAGACCACAAGGGCCTGCACTATGAACCCGAAAATCTGCAAAGGGATGAAGAGTTTAATTTTCAAAGGGTGTAGATTCTGAGCCAGGCTATTTGCCCCTTCTTGGCTATGTGTTTCTAGAAGGACAAGCTGCGGTCAATGGTGAAGCCTAAAGATTTTGTTGAGTCTGAGTGTTGTGGATCAAATTCTATTAGGCGCATATCATTAAGGCATTGTTGGACAAGCTGTTTTTAGTGGGTGAACTGATGAGGACAAATTCTGTCTTGGATGGGTTTACTTTGAGATAGGCAGTCGACATCCAGGACTGGATGATCGCTAGGTAATTGTGGAAAAAATTATATCCTGCATGCTATTTACTCTTATGTACAACTGAGTATCATCCGTTTATTGGTGGATGGCTATTTTGGGATCTTTGAGGACAGTGCCCAGAGGCTCCTTGTAAAGGTTAAACAGGATTGGTGAGAGGGTGGTGCCATGGAGGACTTTGCAGGTGACCTGGAGTTGCTTAGAATCAACAATTTAATGTGAACAGCCTGGTGTCTGCCTGAGAGGTAGGAGGTAAACCAATTGAGGACAGTGCCAGAGAATCCCATCCCGTCAACAAGGATGGAGATAAGGATGATGTCAAATGCACGATGTCAGGGAGGACAAGGAGGCATGAGACTCTACCAATCCTTGTGGTCATCTGGTATTCTGGGTAGAAATTATATTGTATCCATTAGCTTTTCTGATTTCTTTCACCAGGCAGGCACTAGCAATGTTGCCCACTTTATGACTGGCCTAGCATGTATGTACCAGTCTCCATGCCATACCCTTTGTCATGCCAACTAGGACATGTGGTTATTCATCTAGAGCCATCCATGGTACACTTGCGTCCCTGCTCGTGAAGGTTTCTTGGGCTGTGTGAACTCAGAACACTCTCTTTTCAGGGCACTTGGTTGGTTCCTTTCATGGCTGGGAATTTAAGCTGATAGGTCATGACTGATATGCCCAATGGTTTCTGGTGGATATTTGAATAGCCTGTTCTAATGCTGATCGGGGAGGGAGTAATACTTTTTGCTGGATATATAGTAGAAGGTAAATGCAGAATTGCTCTAGTGTGAGGGTGTCATTCAGCTCTTCCAAAGACAATCCTTCAATCCACTTGCTTTAAGTTTTTTATAGTCTATAGAACTGTTGCTGGGCTGTCTCCATCGGCATAGATTCCATAACTGTTGGTTATAGTACTTAGTGTCCTGGCCTAGTGTCTCCAAGATCCATTTTTTTAGATTGCCATACACAGTTTCGCCATCCAGAATTATGACTTGTTAAGCCATCTGCAGTTCACAAGTCAAAAGGTCAAAACAGGAGCAATGACACAACCCCAAAATTCCTTCTCCACTTTGCTGTTTCTGCCACTCCTTCAATGTTGTTGAAAAAGGCACCTGGATCCTCTCCCTCACAGTACTTCTGCAGGTCTGCTGGGGAGGTTTGGGCACCATGGGACCTGGGTTATGCTTTACTGTCATTCCTTATTTACCTTTAACTGGCTAATGACCCTTTTCCTAATGTTCTCCTGAATCATTTTGGACTGAGGAATATCTTGATGCCTGACCTCTTATTGACCTTATGGAGTTGATTGTTTCTGGTCAGAATTAAGGCTTGTTGTCCCCAGGGCTTCCATGTTGTCAGACATGGGTAGGATCCCAGCATGGGGCACAATGGCTTATGCAGCATATGAACTGTTGCCAACTAGGGCCTGATGCCTGTAAAATACCAAACTTCCAAACAAGGAAGAGATTATCTGATCTTCCTTTTGGATCTCTTTGTGGGCCCCTCAGGGACAAACACCATGTTGCTGCTGATCGCTAGAACAAAATCTACCTTTTCCGCTGGGTAATTTACAATGTCGACTATAGTTTGGATTGAAAACAAACACCTGGGTCTTGCTGAGTTGGGCCCTGAGATAGAAAGTTACTGCCTTTGGATAGGCCCCTTTTCTTCCTTTGCAGAGGGGAACATAAGCAAGGTCCTTCTTGCCCTGGGCCATATTATAAAATACTGGATGAGGAGGTTTATGAAACCGTCTTGGGGTTACAGTTTAGTTTAGCAATTAACAAACAATTGAAACACAAAGTTAACTTTATTTCTAGTATTAATTTCTACAACCAACCAACTAGCAGGGTTTTGGTTCTGACTGCCCTCTTGGGAAGTGTGCTAGGAAGTCACCTCCTTCTCTGCTGGACTCTTCCCTGTCTCTTTCAAATCTACGACTGTGTTACTGCTTTTGATAAATCCATTACTGACCCATTGTCGACCTGAACTATCACCTTGTTTCCCTCCTCCCCAATTATTCAAAGGTCTTTGGGTTGTCTTCAACTGGATCACCGAGGATAATTGTCTTGAAGATCCACTGTAATGTGGCATCTGTAATAAACTGAGCATATGGCCCTTGGAACGTGTATATGGTAAAGTATGGGATTACACCAGAATAATTCTGAGTCCAAAAACCCAGACAAACTCAAGAAGATGGCACATCATTGTTTTATTACCGAATTATCTAAAACAGGGAGGTTACAACGGACATCAACGGGCGTATGCTCAGTCTCTTAATGATTTTCACAAATAACATGATTATATACTAATTAGGTGTCAGAGTGACATCATACTACGTGGCAATAGTGAAAAACCTATCAAGAGTCAGGATTGGTAAAGGGAAACATCTAGATATACTATTATATAGGAGCTGGGATTGTTATTGGCTGTCCTTTATCAGATGGACAATTTATGCCTACCTCTTCAAATATGTAATTTTCAGAAACACTTGTTACAACGCGTTTCATTGGTCTCCTAAGCTATAAGGTCCTTCGTTATATGGACTAATACAATTGGTTGGCATGCTTGTGCTATGTCTTGAACATTCAGTTAATTTAGGAGCATGTAAGCCAAAACCCAGGTGCGGGGAGATAGGACATGAAGCTACCTCACTACCCAATTAGCCCAACATCTCTCATCACCCATGCCTTTTGCCATGAAATTGTCATTGTACTTGGCCTTGCAGAGTATTCCTGTCTTGGGAATGCATGGGAGTAAAGGCACTCGCTATTGTGTCTGGAACTTCAAGTTCAAGCTCTATTTCCATCTTTGGCTCACGTGACAAGAGACCACGATTTGGTCCATTCTGCAACATTTAAATGCTTCAAATGAATTAAACTTGGCATCCTTCGTGTTCTTTCTTGCACCTTAATGTGAGAGGATTCATCCTCTGCACACTCGTCCTTCTTCAGAGTAGATAGCTGACCTCAAATTCTAGGATCTTGACTTCAGGCCAGACAGCCTCTCCACACAGCTACACCAGCCTGCTTCTTCTGCTGCAACAAAGCTTTTCATTCTCCTTTCATGGTTTTTTGGCTTACTATTTCATGATACCAATGTCCATTTTCTATACAATGCCGGCTTTGCCTGCATTCTATTGAATACTCATAGCTAGCCTATTATGATGATTTGATCTACCTTACGTTTCAGCATCTGTACATGTATTGAACTTCTGCCTTCTGCAGCACATTGTTAACGTGCAATCTTCTTCTTTTCCTATTTGAAAGTTCACTCGATTCTTTACTTTGTCATTTGTTCTGTAGGATCCATACACCATCTGTATTCACTATCTTGGGATGTTGTGCACACTTTCTTATGACATCATCAGTTCATGTTCTTGGCTCTTTCTCATATTCAGGATAAACGGAAAAGCAGGTGTCCCTAAACCTAGAAACAGGGACGATTAAGTATGAACAACTGAAGAAGAATCTAGGTCTTTATTTGTCAAAGATACTTTTTTAATCTTTTTTTATAGGAAGTAAATCATATACTTAATTCAGAGCGCAGAACACAATCCGAAATCCAATGGACATCCCACCATTTAGCAAAAGAACACTAGAAAATCAGAAAACATTTTTAATGTCCAAAAAATTGCAAAACATATATTCAGTCATACCAAACACGCCATCAGTCACTCAGTCACACTCAGTACTAAATGTCCACAAAAAAGACACACAATTTGCCATGTAGTATTTCATGAAACCATTTCTTTTGGTCAAAAAATCAGGGTACGCAGAAAAGATCAGTTAACCAGTCCCAACCGGTTTCAACGTAAAGAGATTTCACAACGTCTTCATCAGGGGAAAAAACAATACACTATGAAATTAATGGATTTTTTTTAAAAATCATCCTTAAGGGCATTGTCCATTGTGTCTAAATACTAAATATAATCTATTTACAAGGACCATACCTAACAATTGATGGTATGGATATTAAAAGGAGTAGCTTGGGGGGAACCAGAGATACTTGCATGCCCACAGGGATTTCTTCGTGCAGGTTGTCATCACTTTGTGGGTACATTCCATAGGATTTTCTCAATGGGTATCTCCTTCCAAATACTTGCTGCAATATTGGTACAATAGCTGGTGTCAGGCAAAGCACGGTCTCGTTTCTCCAATACAAAGGAGGTAGGAGGCAGGATCTCCTGCAGAGGTGTACATCTGCTCCTCTACAAAATACTCCAGAGAGACTGGACTCATGCATGTCTCCAACTTTCTCTCTGATGCTCACCACTCCAAATTCTCTCCTGTACCTAAAAACATTTGGCTCTTCTGCCACATTTGTCACTGTTGACCACTCCTCTCTCCTCCACACTCTCCAGGGCACTGGGTTTCACAAATCTGCTCTCTCCTGGATTGCCTCCTACCTGGAAGGTCGCTCCTTAAAATCTCCTCATGGTCACAAACCTTTGACCCCACCACTTTCCCTGTAGGGGTCCCCAAGTATCAATCCTTGGACTTATGCTCTTTACCCTCTATACCTTTAACCTTTAACCTAAGAAGGCATATCTTGTTCTTTAACTTTCACAATTACCTCTTTGCTGACTTCACTCATGTTTACCTCTTATGTCCCTCCTTCTTCCGAGAAATATTGGAACACATTACCAACTGTCTCACTACAATCCGACACTGGATGCTCTCTGCTGCATCATGTTGAATGCTTCCTCTTCCTCTTCCCACCTGACCTTCCTGCTGCCTCGTCCACGGCACACAACCTTGCGGTCCTCTTTGATAGTAACCTCTGACTGCAAAAATTCACGATTACCAGTGCTTCCTTTCAACCCGCTAAACATTTGGAAAATCGTCCAATTCCTTTCATACCATTGTACGAATATTCAAATTTCCGCCTATTGCTCAACAAACTCAACTACTGCTCATGCCTATTCCTGGGCCTTCCTCTCTACTCCTTCCTCCCTGTGGACAAAATCCTCAACTTCACTAGCAGCACTCTCTACAACCTATCCACTTACCCGCCCACTTTTGCCTACTGGCAATGATGGTTGGTTCTCCATGCATAACTGCTGCCTTTTCAAGTTTCTCTTTTCCTAGTCTACAAAGTTGTCAATTGTGTTGCTCATCTGCTCCGTTCTGACTGTATCTTTGTATACTCCCCATCTCAGTCCCATTTGCTCCTCTTCTACACTCAACATCACTGTCCTATGTGCTTCCTCTTGCTTACACTCTTTCACCCTCCTCTCACCACTCCATTGGTACCTGATGCCCATGACAAATAAAGCCAGCCCTACTGTGTATCTCTTCAAAGCCTGGATTAAACTGCCCTTACTTGCCAAAGATGCAACTCCTGCTACCCTCCCTGTCTGACCCTACCACTCCCTCTAGTGTTGTGTACAAATTTAATTTTGCCTTTCTTTTAGTGTAGTTTGAGGCACTTGCCCCCCAGGTTAATGTTACCTATGTAAGCCACCTGTTTCATATATTTTATATTTCTTTTGTTTTGAACCTGGTCTGTGGTGTGTGTCTGTGTCCTGCTTTGCTCACTCATAAACTGGCTCACTCCTTGTTCTCATATTTGTGATATTGTCTGGAGAATGTCCCCCATCTGTGAATGTGGTATTGTAAGTCATTTCTGGTTGAAACTGAGAAACCCAGTAGGATGAGGAGGGATAGGCATTTTATTTGGTGAACGGTACTGTAGAAGTTACACCCTTTCATGTTCTCTAAGCCAGGAAGTGATCCATTTGAAAATCAAATCTTCTAGTACTTTAGAGTAGTGGTGGGAAAGAGGCTGGTCTAAGGTAGTATGGGTTGTGGGCGTTGGGAGATGGTGTGACATTGAAGCATGCTGATAAGGTCCCTGGGCAAGGGAAAGGATGACATAAGGGGACAAGAAGAGCAGGTATTGGGTGCTAGAGCTTTTAAAATGTGTGGGAAGAATAGGTAAAAAAAGAGCACATGGTGGTTTTGCAACTTTGAGCAGTGGTGCCATTTCTGTTGTGGTAAAATGTAAAAAAAGGCAATATGAAGCGACAGATAGGATGGTCATTGGTTGGAGAGCAGGTGGCAGAGAACAAGGAGGGCACTCAGGCTGTCTGTGATGTTAATGATGTTAGATGATCTATGTGTTCACTTTGACTTTTAAATGCTGAACGCAAAAATGTCTGATTTTTGTTCGTGGTGTGCAATTATATGTGGGGGGCAACCCCCTGCAGCTCCCCGCATAGTCCCCTTACAATATATCTAACACGAACCCACCTCCCACATATAAATGCGGTGAAATCCACAAAAAAAGTTCAGCATTTTTTTCATTCAGCATTTTCAGGGTCGCAGTGATAGTATGATCCCATTTTAGATCTTATAATGGGCTAAATGATCATCAAAGAAAGGAGGTGATATGATAAGGGACAGTATAGCTTAGAGTGTGGAGGATAGTTTGCAAGAAAGAGAGTGGGGAGACAAGATAAAGTTGGTGTAATAGGTTGATTTAATGGAACGCAGAACAAAGTAGGGAGAGGGTACAGTGGGGCCTCCACAAGCGACAAATTTATATGTGCACTCAAGTCCTCAGCAGACAGGTGAGCTGGGTGCTCTGAGGCTGGGGCTGGATGGAGTGATATCAGGCAGGATAGAGGACTTCTCAATTGTGTTGACGTAGAATGGAGCCAAAGAATGAAGGGAAGAGAGCAAGAGAGTCAGGTTTGAGTTTGTATTTGCTGAAAGTGGGTGAAGGGATGGGATGGGGCTATGTCGGCAGGGATGTGGTCACATCAGGAGGAAGTAGTCACAGATAGATGTCATGGTGGAAAGGGCAGAGTAGGGAAGGGTGTAACGCAGGAAGATCATGCATTAGGAAATGGTTGGAAAGTTGTGGAATGGGGACATGGAGTGATTTAGTATGATAGTAACGTTGCAGAGGGGTGGTCATTGGATAGTGTGACAAATCCAGGGAATTCCTCCCTTCTTCCTAAGGGGGAGTCGACTCCTTTGAGATTCGGTAGATGAGCCTGCTGTGTAAAACCATCCCTAAGGGACAGTACAAGTGGTATTTTACAGAGGGGGACACCTTTATGGGACAAGGACTCCCCAGTGTACAAGTTGACACCATCTCCCTTAGTGCCAATATCTCAAGTGCTTTCAGCTTATATGGGGATTGATAATAATGATAACGTAGTTGGACCTTCAACTGTGCTTGGTTGTGCTGCTGAACCTTTCTGGGGGCCTGAACAACAAGACCGATTGTCATTTGTCTCTCATTACAGGGAAAGACATAAAAAGGCTGAGATTCACACCTGGGCGGTAGAAGCCATTGCGGAGTCAAGCAATGCTCGGAGAAGGCCAGCCTGAGCAACTGTAGCGCAGAGCACATAGAGCCTGGAGGTGGGACCATGTCCCAAACGTGATGGGCACAGAGCGTGTGGAATGCTGCAGAGCCCAGGAGGGCTGTGTGCCCCAAGCTGCAAGGTCTCCGCTGGAGAAAGACCGAACTGCCACTGACACAGCGCCCAGGAGCACTCGAATCTTGACGTCCAGCAGGAGAAGGAACAGCAACCAACCACTGATCTGAAAAGAGAGGTTCCGATACAATCCAAGAAGCCATCTTCACCAACGAACACTGCAGAGACACAGGTACACGGCTCACCCTGAGAAGAAGGAGGAGGGCGGGTAAACTCTAAAGCATTCCAAAAGGGACCTACACTGATAGAAATTTGGGGAAAGTAACTGAGATAAATACATAGGCCCAAACAGGGAAAGCAAGTTTGTAATACCATATGAGAGATAAAGAAAAAGCGAAACCTAAAGAGATTACCCTACAATGGGGAAACAGAGCCCCGAGAAGGGGCTACCAGACACCTGAAGAGAAACAAAACGCATACCGGGAATGAGTGGAAAACAAACACACCAAGAGCAGTTATTAGAAAACAGAAAGAAAGGGAACCCCCAAAAGGGTTCAAAACGAAGGGCCAACCTGGCTGAGGGACAAGGTCCTAAACAGGGCGGTGAACCAAAGCCACTCCGAGAGGGTGGAAAGTTATAGCAAAGCTGACCCTTAATTAGAGTCTGCTGTTCCATGCTGGACCCCAAGAAGATATACCAGAAACCAAAAGAGAAATAAAATACCAAAAGGGGAAATATATGTGAAGCTGTCACCCTAAGAGATGTTACTATAAGCCTGAAAGCAATAGAAAGACTTGAGAAGCTCCCGTATGAGTTAAAAACACCACACGAGGGAAACATCCGGTCCAGAGCTAAGATTTACAGACCAGAGAAACTCAAACCCTTAACTACAGTCAGCAGGTCCATGCTGGACCACAAACTCCTGTCACTTGCAGGAAACTGAGACACCTTGGAGCGGTGAGGAGGAGATATCTTTTGGACTCTAAAAAACCTTAGAAATACACATACTATACTTGAGGGATGAATTATGTTGCTTAATTAATACCTTGTGAAGGGACACAGGACCTTGTCCTTTTTAGGTATGGTTGGAAGTCAAGCAAGAGAGTGTGCAAAACCAAAGAAAATCAGACCCTCCACTAGAGTCAGCCAGTCCAGGCTGGTCCCCAAAAAAGCCTCTGTCCCCTTCATGAATGTGGGACACCCTGTAGGGACGGAAAAGAGACAAACAAGAAATGTTGGTGAAGTGCAGGGCATCATTGCATCTCATCAACTCATAATGAAGCCTTAGGTGCCTTACAGAAGCTTAGTCACATTGTTATCTATTAGATGAATGGCAAATCTATGTCCATAGCAAAAGAGGAACTACATCGGCATTGTCTCCTCCACACCCTATATATATTTGGTTATTTATAACACTCTTAATAGCCAGAGGTTTCTAAGCATGGACCCGGGCATCGAACCTGTGTTGTTCTCCGTCGTCTTGCTTCCAAGGCAAGTGCGTTTTCATTCTAAACAACATCTACCTAAGACTATTCCCACCAGGCAAATGCAGCTCATAGACCTGCTTGAGTTATCAATGTACAGGTTCGTAGTAGTAGAGAAAGAAATGCTCAGTATTTTTCTAAATTACCCGATTTGTTCTGTTTTTGTTTCTTCCAAAACTTTAGAACTTTTTTGTAGATACATCTGAGAGAGTTTGAGGTCAACGACGGGTAAACATAAGGGCCCTGCACGTGATAGCAGGCTGTTGACATCCACCACAGAGTCCTATACAATGCCCCCACTGCCCCAAAGGTTCTGGCAAGCCCCTGCAGTGAAGTTGTGCATGTTAACATGATTTACCCTTGTTCCAGTGCCCTGCTGCTGGAAATTGAAAAGAAGTTTGTTTTTTTGGTTGATTCTGCTTTATTTATAATCAAATTCCATAAAAGCTAACATCAATTAACGTATCGATAACATCACAAAAACATCATATGATATAAACAACATAAATAGTAAAACGGTTCAATTATTCTTGTGGTGTGTCAGAGTTTGGCATGCATTACAAAACGGTGGGGAGGTATAGGGGTTGCTACCCACTGCAAATCCTTGTGAGACACTTTTGTGTAATTTTGTCCAACCTTAATGGTTAGGGAGCCTGACCCACCCCTCAGCTGATTCCACCTCAATGACCAACCAGAGGGCCAATACAGTCCCCTTGAGTCAGTTGAGCTACGTCACTCTATGTATGAAAACACACACTTGCCATGACTTCTGCACTGCGCGCCAAGGAACATTCAACTGGAAATTAGCAGAATTTGCTATGGAGTGTTGTGATTGGGCTGCAAGGATCTTTGAGATAACTTAATGAATGAATGCTCTCAGTTCTTATATTTCATTCAATGAGATACCAATCATGACAAGACGGTCCTAGCACTCATTGAGACTTCCCGATCAACACACTTGTAATTAGCTCATTCGACTGGATGAAACAATTAGAGCTTAGCTGTGTATATGTTTCATATCCTAGAAGATGTTCTGCCTGCACTACTCAATGCTATAAAGCTTTTCACCATACCCAATCACAACTGTTCGTGGATCGGAGCCAAGCCCCTAGTTCACGACCTGATAACCACCACTCCACATAATAATTGCAAAGGGGGACCTGCTCGCTGCTTAGAGGCAATCCAATCCAATCCTCCAATTGACAGTAAACCAGTGGCATTCTTAATAGAATACATCAGTGGCACCCCCACATGCCTTCTGGGAGAAATAGACGTTTGCATTTCCATGTATACATATTGAAATATTCAACATTTTGACAATGCTGCATACCGGATACTAGAGAATGACAGATAAGCACTGAATCAAATGGTGTGACATAAATCATGATGGCCGGGGGTGAAGAGTATGGAAAGGCAAATGGGAATACAGAGAATGTGGTCAGCCATAGCCCTTTGGGTTCGTCATCAAGGATGAAGCTTTTGTTAAGTGGTGCTTCGAAGCTGGTCAAGGAAGCCGACACCCTAGGTTATAAGGATCAGTGCTGCAATTTGAAGGCACAAGCAGAGCAAAAGAGCAAAATCTTTAAATAGTGCATGGGGAAATATGTGCAATTAGACAGTGCTTAGATGGGATCAGAAAGGGGAGCTGGGTCTTATGGAGGGAAATTGTTGGAAGTGGATGGGAAGGTTTGTCCCAGGTCATGGTCTGAGTTGAATGCTAGGGTGTGTCATGTATGCAACACCTAGTTATTCAGTGATAGCAGGTCTTTATCTGAAAATGGAGATTGTGAGAATCAGTGGACATTTCACCAAGTCTTGGAAATACCATTCCTTTGCCAAATTAACTACCCCGTAAGACAACTTCGGCACACCAACTTCTTCACTCTTTACGTCGCCCTGATCTTCATATATCTTGACTTTCCTAAAATGGCTCTTGCCCTCAAATTCACTAGGACTATATTTAGAATAGTTTATGAGCCCTATTGAAGTACAGGTCAGAATAGATAAAGAATGACAAAGCTAATGTGGTGAAGTTACAGTCTGGCGACGTGCAGGGTGACAGATTAAATGCACACATCCCTGTTTCCCGTTTGAGAAGGAGTGGCGTGAAAGGGAGGCGTCAGCTTAAACATTTCTGCTTGCTGAAGATGACAGTGTTTATCTGGCATTTAGTAGAGGAAAGTGTCAGGTGAATACACCACCTGAAATATGTGGCTAATTCCCCCACCCTCCTGGTCTTCCTAACATGAAGCTGTTCAAACTGGGGTCCCGGAAGTGTTCCCCACTGAATCTTCCTTCTGGCTCCTAGGGCAGTGACAACATTCTATATTGCCCTAGGATCTAGCAGTCGCTTGCTTGCAGTAGGAAAGCAGTTGCAAACACTCTTCCATACAAGCTGCTGGCTAATGATCCCTTGTATATCAGTGCGCCTTTAGATGCGGGCAATTCTGTAAATGGTCCTGACTGTCGTGGTTTTGCATGGGCATTGTAATTTTCTAAATGTCTACTTTAGTTGTGCTACCCTCTGATTGCCGTTTAAACGATAGGGCGCTTAACAAATTTGTTAAAAATGAAAACTAATGTGTACGAAAATACATCCCGCCTTGGAGCAGGAAGAGGTTGTGCTGCTTCATGCCGGCGCCGATGCAAAGCTTTCATCACTTACCATCTCCTCGCGAAACACATTTCTCGGAATGTATTTGTGTACACTTAATTTGCCTTTTTGCAATCCCACACACGAGCATATGGCATATCTGTATATGCTCATTACACATGGTGAGTCATAAAGCGGAGACTGGTAAAAAGGTGCTATTTACGTGACCCCAATCTAGAGTGCGTCACGTCGGTCGTTTATCCCTGTTATTTTGGCAAGTGCTGTTCATGGACCCACCAGCACCTCGCATTTAGGCAGAGGAAGATTATAGGTCCGACATCTCACTCTCTCATTTCAATTATCGCATGACATTCTCCCCTTACCCAGACGACCCTGCTTTCCGCGTGTTTACCTTTGCTCTTGCTGGTCGTGTACCATTGCATAATAATGCTTTATACACAATCTTTCAATGTGCATCTCCGAAGTGTTGCATCATGGGTTAACATTTCATCAAACCAAGCACAGAAAGTGTCAGTCCTGCAAGAAATGGCCTCGCATTTTTCCTGGTGACCAGGCCGCCATGTTGTAGTTTCTACTTCCTGCCAGTGTACAATAGGAACAATACACAGAAGTCCACAAGGGCACGGAAGGAATGTTACACTTATTTTATTGAAAGATGTCTGTGTTCAGCCATGCAGTTTTGTAACTTATGGATGAGCAAACCTTTTCTCCTCACTTGGGAACCCTATGTTGCCCATCGCCTGAATGATCCAAAGATGTTCTTGAAGCTCCCCTTCCCTTGGGATGATGTAGGTGCATGCATTGGAAAATGTGAAAGAGAAGGAGTGAGCGACAAAGGTGGGTGTCCCTCACACAGGCCATGTGCCTCAACCTGCTCCTTTCCCAAGCTCCCGCATGGTTCCACGGATGGATTTATTTTTGGTACTCCTCTTTCTATCTTTAAGGACATGCCTACAGGGTCGGCCTGGGCCATATAATTGTCTCGGGAACCAACGAAATAGTGACGCAAAGTTGCAAATGGCTATTAATTCCTTTTGTGGCACTCTTTGAATAGTGGCCAAGGGGGAATTCTTTGATAAAATGTGATGCAAATTGTGTATTTTAAATAATATTTATTCAGCAACACTGTTAAAAACGAATAACTGCTTAGAGAAGGAACTCATTAAACTGGCCGACATTGCCCAAAAAAGTGTCCCACTTTGACTCAAAAAAATCAGCCCATTTTGTGTTTTTGGTTCGGCCATGGGCCTATTGCCCTGTAGGCGAGTCCAAGCCTGCATGGCTAGTATCACCATTAACACATAATCAGACTGCCTACAGTACATGTCTTCAGTGACACGGCTACTGAATTCTTTAATTGGTGGGGGTTAAGCCTTTGCAATGAATGTGTGCGAGCGTTCGAGCTTAGCAAGGGAGTCCCAACCAACCAAGAGCAGTTTGAGTGGGGGAGTTGGTGTGGGAAGAGGGGAGGGATCTTTTTTAAAATAATGTTTTAAAGTGGTATATTTTACAGCTCACTTTCTTCGAAAAAGTGGGTAAAAAGAAACACAGTCTACAATCAGTTTTGTGAATAGCACATGAACAACTACAATAGATGCCAATTCACCAACATTGCAAAGGAGCATTTTCCAACACATTTTCACAAAGTCTTAACATAAAATATATACCAATGTGCTGCCGCTGTAAAAATGTAAAAAAGAAAAAACATGTTCATACTGGCTGTACCAAAACATGTACATGATGGCTGCACCAAAATAAGCCAGTATTCCCACATAAGAACATTCTCTTTTATGAACATTCTCATGTTTGCTTTGCCCATAATGCCAGTAATGATACCATAAGAAAAAATGTCCATGCTGGCTGTAACAACACATGCCAGTATTCCCACGTGAGAACATACACATATTTGCTTTGCCCATAATTCAAGTAATGATACCTCAAGAATACATGTCCATGCTGGCTGTACCAACATATGCTAGTATCCCAATGTAAGAGAATACTCATATTCGCTTTGCTTATAATGCCAGTAAAAAATGCCCTGACATTATAAGAAAACATGTACATAATATGTACACTAGTGTAGGCCACTATGCATACCTAAGGACACTCGTCATGCTTCCTTTGCTTAAAATGCTAGTAATAAATGCCATGCCATTGTAAGAAAACAGGATCATATTGGCTGCACCAATCTAGGTCACTATGCCCACATATGAACACTCATCATGATGGCTTTGCCCATAATATCAGTAAAAAATGTCATTCTGTGTGACTGTGTTTTGTATGCAATGTGATGTGCTATGCAAACTCTTGCCCATCTTTGAATTGGTCCCGATTTGCATCTGACAACCTGTTCATCTGTTTACCTTCATGTGCTCTGCTTAAAAGTTTCCTAAAACTTCTTTGACCTTTAAAAGTAACCTTTGCTCCATACCTTCGAAATAATTCAACCCACACTGTGAAATGTTCCTGTAGCACCAAATACATTATTTTCTGCTAGTGTGCAAGATTATCATTTACAAATATTAGATCTTCTAAATTTGGCTTGTTACCATTGCCAAATATCAGCAAAATTTATATTACTTTGCCGCATTGTGTCTCGTTTTTAGAATTTGCCAGGACACAGAGCAGTTGACTTGCCTCTGTAGTTCTGCTTGAACTACACTTCCCAGCACTGACCCGACCTTTTGGCTTACTTCACAAAAACACCCAGACCCGCTTGTAGTGGAAAAGGTTGCTTTAATGTGACAGGCTAAAGCTCACAAATAACTGCTGACCTAGCTCCCTGGCCTTACAGACTAACAAAATGTTTTAACAACCAATTTAATAATTCAACACTTTTCCCCCAACAAATAAATAATTAATTAGTTCCACTTCCTCCCTGCCTACCCTTGGTCCCTACCGTCTCCTTACCATCTTCTCAAGGCGTCCCACATTCTCCCTGGGGCCATGCCCCTCCATCTTCAATACCTGTTCCCCTGGGGTAGCCCGTTTGTGCAAACAGCACCACCACCATCCTTTCCTTCCTCCATTGTGCTTCACTCCCCCCTCATTTTAAGGGGCCATGTCCCCAGCAACCAAACAACCTCAATACCATAGAACTCCCCTCTACACCAAACTCCTTCTTCCTATGACCTGCAGCCAGTCTGACCTGCCACACCAGCAACAAAAATTTGACATCACAACTTCCGGCACTAATGCCCCATCCCGTCACAACAAAACTGCCCAAAAAACCCTTTACAGCCCATAAACAGAGACTAAGACCCAAAAACTATTGAGGGGGAAAAAAACGTCCAAAACTCTAATTAAAAACAGGAAACCCCACCCCCTTTTAGAAGTTAAAACCATTTTCCTGCCTAGAAAAAGAGGGTGGGCGGGTGGGGACAAACGCACGTCTTAACCGTTGCCTGCTCCAGAACCTTCCCTGCCCCCTTAAATACCCCAACGGGTGCTCTATGCACAGGCTGTGCAGCACCAAAAATCACCGCAGGGGGAAACGCTTTGCGTTCCCCCGGGGGCCCCCTTTTGGCTTACTGCACAAAAAACCCAGACTCGCTTGTAGTGGAAAAGGTCACTTTAACGTGACAGGCCAAAGCTCACAAATAACCACTGACCTGGCTCCGTGGCCTTACAGACTAACAAAATGTTTTAACAACCAATTTAATAATTCAACACTTTCATTTTCCCCCAACAAATAAATAATTAATTAGTTCCACTTCCACCCTACCTATCTCTTGGTCCCTACCGTCTCCTTACTATCTTCTCAAGGCGTCCCGCTTTCTCCCCGGGGCCATGACCCTCCATCTTCAATCCCTGTTCCCCCGGGGAAGCCCGTTTGTGCAAACAGCACAACCCCCATCCTTTCCCGCGCTATTCCCCCATTGTGCTTCACCCCCCCCTCATCTAAAGGGGCCATGCCCCCGGCAACCGAAAAACCCTCCATCGAGATATTCTTTCTGCCCCACTCCTGACACTTCTTTCTACTTCCAGCTCCTTACTATCTCTTCCACCTGCAAGGTCACATCCGCCAGGTAATAACTATTCCTGTATAATGACAGGTGGGCGCAATCCACTCTGAAAATCTTGAAACCTTCATAAACTATTTCTTTGTGCTCTAAAACCTTCACCGTCGCCGAGGCACAACATTTTTCGATCTCTCTATTTATTCCCTTCCTTGCCCACTCTATTGCTCCCTCACTTCTTGCTCCCCTCCAAACTTTCTGCGGCAACAGCTTAGTCCAAACTACATATGCTTTGGACCACATTTCCCAGACCCATACCAAATCCCTTTTCATTTTTCTTAGAAGAGCCACACCTGTATCTCTTACTAGGTCATTTTCCCCTGCATGAATAATCACCCCCTCTGGAGACCCATAGCGTTCCTTCAGCCCCGCCAACATAGGCAGCAGCTGATCCCAGCGAAGCCCCCCTAAACCGGGCCACCTTACCAATGCCAATTTGTAGCTACAACCCAATTGCCCACCAAAAACCCTTTTCTCCTCCTCCTTTGCCTCCCACTTAACAATAGAGTGGCCTACAATCCAAATCTGTGGCATCTCCCCCAGCCTACGCGTTGTTAAAGACTCCAATCAAGCAGTCCCACTAAGTCAGTGCCTTGTCTGGGATTGCTCAAAGGAAGCCCTTATTTATATATTTTTATGTCCAGTTCGTGTACTCTGGATGACAACCCTTATATAACACCATTCTCTTAGAATCCCCCTGACCCCACTGAGCCAAGAAGTAAGTTTGTTTTGCAAATTTAAAAGGTTTATTTGAGAATTAAACAATATATATATATATATATATATATATATAAATATATATATATCACACTTTTATAATACATTCATAATTGATATCATACTTGTGAATATGAGCAGTAATCAGCAATGGATGAGGTGATACTTGCACGCTGGTTTAATTACTTAGGAGTAGTATATAGGATAAGGTAGCTGAGAATGCTTTATATGGTACAAGGAAATGCAAGGTGGAAAAGAAGCAACACAGGAATAAACTTGATATGATTTCAGCAAAACATAATTTAATCACTTTTCCCCTTTTGGCAATTCACCCCCCTCTATGCAATGTAAGGAGGTGGAAGTGACACACACAGTCTTCAGGAATACAATCACAGTACAATCCCAATTCAGTTCCCCCCTATCAAGCTTAGATCAAAAGGGATGATTTTAAACACAGGCAAAGTACTTTAAAGGTGGTATGCAAAGAAGTGAAAAATATGCTTAAATGATTTTAATTCCCTCTAGAGGTTCAGGGTGGGTGACAGCTACTTTGTATTAGTTCAGGATCACTTTAGCAATGCTCTATGAATGATTGTCAGGTGGCAAACGAATTTCAGCAAAGGAAAGCAAGGAGCTGCTATTTTGCCAAGTGAAGAAATTGAGCCAAATGGCAATTCGCGGCAATTTTTCCGAGTGCGTCGAGCGCGATTACGGAAAAAGTAAAACAAAAGTCGGTTCTGAGATTGGAAAGCCCAGAATCTTACCTTTAAGATGAAAGTTACATTTCGTTCCTAGGACAAACGGTTCCGGAGATACGGACGATTTCGTGAAGGTAGATTCTCAAAAGAAAAGTCAAGCTCAGAATGACAGATGACAGTTTTCAGGTTTGAGATCACGGAAGGAACACAAGATTTCTAGGATGCAGTTCTCAATAGGTTAAAATAATTTGAATTAGATTATTTTAAACTAAGAGATTGGGTTTTGCACAGTTCTGGCGGTACTCACACTATATTTTGGACAGGAATGCGACTTTGCCACGGATCGGGTCAGGATTGGACTGCAGTTCCCTCGCCACGGACGGTCTCTGCCTGGTTCTGCTCACCGCGATCTGGGTCAGCTCTGCTAGCGGCACTGCACAGCGGTCTGGATCTCTGGTTCTGGCAAAAGTTCTTGGCACTGCACGGCAGTCTGGTCTCTGGTTCCGGATACAGCTCTGCTTTCTGGGTGTTTCTGGCACAGGGTTTTAGGCCAGAATCAAACAGCTCAGCCCGGCTGTTTTACTCTGATGTGCCCCTTGGAAGTCTGGGGTGAATCAGTTTGCAAAATATTTTGAGGCCTGCTGACAAATTCTGAAGTCTGAATTCAAAGTTCTGGTCTCTGTCTGGATTTGAAGTCTAAGTGCTGGATCTGGTGTCTTCTGGCAAAACGCTCTGCAAGAAATCAGCTTGAAGTGGGAAGTGAATGTCCCTATCTCTCCTGCACAGTCTCCTTTTATGTGTTTAGAAAGTGGGAGGGTCGGCTCATCTTCTATGCCCAACCCTCTCAACTTATCATTGGCCAGTTCCTCCTCTCTCCCTTGATTGGGGGAACTGGGTTGTGAGTCAGAGTGATGAGGTAGGTTTATGGTCAGAGGATCCTCCCCTTGTCAAATTGCACACAAATCTATTTCTGATCCAAATACATATTTATCTATGTACCATTTTTCTAATATTATATGTCCAGTTAACATATTTTCTGTAGCACCAATTCATCCAATCCCTGTCTTTGTAAGATGTCGTGTCCACTTATGACAGAATTCTGCCCTTTTCATCCAGATAACGACATCTAAACCTTTCCAGATTTTACACAAATGTGCAACAGGGATATGGGTTTCAGATGATAAAGTGTCAGATTTTTAACATGCATACATTTGGAGTAACAACCTTTTTTCCGCTACTATCCCCAAGAACATACCACAGGGTCCTAACACCTCTTAAAATGTGCACAGAAAAATCACAAGAATGATGATGTTATTTATATAATTTTTACAAGTCTGCACTATGAATTATCCATCTTTTTAAAATTATGCTCTGGCCCCAAAGGGGTGTGGTTTTCCAAAGCACATGGTGGAATTTCTGGTTTATCCACTTCCCCCAAGCTCAGCTGGCTCACAGATGCAGTGCCTCTCCCCGATTCCTTCCAAGAGGAAGCCATTTACGACCCCCCTAATTTAACATTTGCCTGAGCCAAGGACAGTGCTTTGTTTAGTTTCCTGTAGTCCCCAGGTGCTCCTCCCCTGATTCAATCAGGGGGGTGTCATCTCCTTTTGGTGGGGGCAGCAGAATGCAGCC
Source organism: Ambystoma mexicanum (assembly GCF_040938575.1). Classification (NCBI taxonomy): domain Eukaryota; kingdom Metazoa; phylum Chordata; class Amphibia; order Caudata; family Ambystomatidae; genus Ambystoma; species Ambystoma mexicanum. The sequence goes on along the minus strand of NC_090940.1, from coordinate 239,085,517 downwards.
AGGCCTGGAAGAGTGGCTGAGCAAGTTTCACTCCTGTCGGGGGTAGTTGCCGGGCAGAATTCACTCTCTTCAAGCCAGGCTTCAGCTAAATGTCACTTTAGTTCCCAGTTTTCTACATTCAAATCAAACGGACAATTTTTACACATACAGCTAGAACGCTGATTCTAAGTTTAAAACTATGACATTTCAACACTTGCAAACTATGTGACGCTCAACAGTAGGTCACTCATTTATTTTAAGCATTTAGATTTTAGTGTCTTTCAGTCCAATTTCACTTCATCTGCTGACATCCACAGCTCAGCCAGTTTAGTTATAAACATTGTTTTGGGCTCTTTCTCTTTCCAGATTTTGTATGCACACAAGTCTACCTTCTGCCAAATGTCTGCTGGTGTTCATTGAGATTTTTGATTATCTTGCAATGTTTAAAATAGGCATTTTTAGCTTGCATTTCAGAGAAACAAAGGTGATCTCAACGCGCTTTTTTATTTTAGCCACCAGCACTGCTGTTTTTCCTTTGGCACACATTTCACTCCTGGCACTCCTGGCCTATCACGCTCGCACTGGTGGGTGGCAGGTCAGGCGACCATTTTGGTGTGCGCAAAACTGCACGGTTCTCCAGGATTCTGGCGCAAATGTGGGCTTTTCCGCCCTCTTGGATTGCCTAAGCCCACAGCACCAAGTGTTGCAGCATAATAACTTGAACGTGGGCCAAGACACCCAACAGCGTAGCATCTGAAAAAGAAATTACGATGTCCCATTTCCTTCATGACCAACCTCATATTCAACCCTCCCCTACTCCCCAGATCCTATTTTTAACAGCCCCTTTCCCCATGTCCCTAACGTACCCTTTGTATTTCCCGGACCTCCACTGTTCCAAGCTTTTCACCTTATCCTCGGATAAGCCCAATCTACTAACTTCAGATGCCACACCCATCCTAAATAAATGAGTTCCGAACTCCTCCGCCCTTTCCCCGACCGCTGACAATACCATCCGTAGCACCCCAACACTTGCGCTGCTGATACTGCCGCCCCATCTTCATGCCGAAAAACCAAACCCATCCTTCCCCCACATGGCTCCTTCCACGCCAAACCTGTTCTCATAGGGACCAAATCCCTACTACCCCAACCCAGCAAAACCCAACAGCCCTTTCCTTTTTGATCCGTCTTAGACCTCTTAAACCTGATGTCCAGCCCTAACTCTGTAAAATAAACATCTTCCCAACGACGTCCGCTTACTGCCCTCTTTCCTCCCACCAGCTCAGAAACCCTAAAGGCCCAAAAAACAGCCATGTAAAACAAGTTGCAAACAACAGCCTCACAAGCCGACCAGCAGACTCCCCCCACAGCCTGACACAACCTGGCTAATAGAGCCGCTGATACCGGCCTCCTACTGTCCTTCTCTCTCTTACTCTCCCTTGGCCAACCCTCCAACATCCTGGTCGCCATTTCTCCACTGCTCGGCTTGAATCCCCAAAACCATTTCCCATAGAAGGCGATCCCCGGCAACTTCCCCTTTATAGTTGCCTTAGACCAACCCTTATCCATGCACCTCAAGAGGAATATAGTTACATCATCCTTTCACCGCTCTTCTGCATCCCCCCTGCCCTTCCAGCTCCTAGCTCCCCCCTTTTATGAAATCCTCCCAAGCTCTCCTGTTTACCTCCCTAGACGCTGGGGCAAGCGAACCCTCTACCAAAGAAAGCGCTCTCATCTTCCTATCATCCACAGGTCTTCCGGAATCCGCTGCCCCTCCTGTTCTGCTCCTGGAGCCAATCCACAGAATCTCTGCCATTGAAAACGAGATAATGCATCAGCAATGCCATTATCCTTCCCCGGCACATGTGTTGCCCTAAACACCACATTCCATTCCATGCAATGCAGAACAAACTCTCTCATCAATCTTGCCACCCTCTGATCCCTTGCCGACTGCCTGTTCACTACATGAACCACACATTCGTTGACAATGTTGAAGTTCACTTTCTTTTTCTGAAACTCCTTCCTCCACAACTCCAACACAACCAACAAAGGAAAACAATTTGAGAAATGCTATGCTCCTCCTTTCCTTCAACCAACGCGATGGCCACTTCTCCGCGCACCATTTTCCCTCCCAAAACACTCCAAACCTCCCGCACCTGCTGCATCTGAAAATATCTGCACTTCCCATGACACCGGATCCCCTTGCAGCCACATGGACACCCCGTTAAAGCTCTCCAGAAAACACAGCCAAATCCTACAGTCTTCCCGAACTGCACCTTCCACCCTTAACCGATGATGTGGGCACTTTGCTCCCACCACAGACCGCACCATGTTCCTACAAAAAGTCTGCCCTGGGGCCACCACCTTGCATGCAAATTTTAAATGCCCCACCAGTCTCTGAATTTCCAATAGCGTCCTCTTCCGTGCCCCCACCACTTTCTCTAGCAATCCTACCAGTTTGTTCACCTTGTCATGCGGCAAGCATGAGGTCATGGCCAATGAGTCCAATTCAATCTGTAAGAGGATTCAATTCAACACTACAGCTAAGTCAATGCCTAGTCTGGGATACTGAATGGGAACCCTTATTGATATATCTTTACGTCCAGTTCATGCGTTCTGGATGACTACCCCTTTATAACACCCCTCTCTTGGAATCCCCCTGACCCCCCTGAGCCACGAAGTAGTTCTGTTTTGCAAGTTTAAACGGTTTATTTGATAATTTAAACAATATATATATATCACACTTTATAATAAATTAATAATTGAATATCACACTAAATCTGAGCAGTAATCAATAATGGATAGTCCGGCACTAGCACACTTCTTTATAATCAATGATGAGTGGTTATAGGATGGATACGATAGCAACAATACTTTTATGGTTTCAAATGGATGCAATGTGGAATGAAATGCAGTACAGAAAATAACTTGATGGGATTTCAGCAAAAGACAATGTAATCACTTTCTTGGACAATTCACCCCCCCTTTTATGCACTGTAAGGAGATGAAGATGACACAGTTCTTAGGAATGCAATCAAATAGAATTCAGTTCAATTCCCCCCCAGCAGCTTATACAACAGATAGGAGTTTTGAAACACAGGCAAAATGCTTTGAATATAGTGATAATGCAGTGAGAAATATGCTGAAAATGGTTTTAATTCCCTTTAAGAGGTTCAGGGTGAGTGAAATATACTTGGGATGAGTTCAGGCTCACTTTAGCAAGGATCTAGGAGTGACTAGCAGGTTAAACAAATTTTTGGCAAAGGAAAGCAATGAAGCTGCTGTTTTCACACGTGGCTGGATTTTTAACCAAATTGCAAATCGCGGTAAAATTCGCGAGTGCGAGAATCGTGATTACGGCAAAAGTATGAGGAGTCGGTTCTAGGCTTGTTGAAAAGCTGAGATTCTAAGCTTTCAGAGGAGAGTTAAACCAAGTTCCTAGCCCAAACGGTTCCAGAGACACGGACGATTAAATAAAGGTAGTTTTTCGGATTTGAAATTTTAAAAGTTCAAAGCGACAGGTGACAGCTTGCAGCTAGAAAATGACAAGTGACAGCTTTGCAAATGACAGGTGACAGTTAGGAGGCAGTTCTGGTTAGATTAAAATAGATTGAATTATATTATTTTAACTAAGAGATTGGTTCTGCACAGTTCTGCTAGGTACTCACAATATAATTTTAAAAGGAATGGGCCTTGCCACGGATCTGGTCAACAGGTTTTCTTCACTCGCCACGGACGGTTTCTGCGCACAGCGTCTGGGTCAGCTCTACTCTGCTGGTCTGGTCTGGGTCTCTGGTTCTGATCAGGTCTGTGGGTCCGGATACAGCGGTCTCCGGTTCACCTGGTCTCTCTCTGGATACAACACTGCTCTCTGGCAAATGGCAAGAGTTCTTGCAAAGAATTCAAACGGCTCGCCTGGCTGTGAATAGTGGCAATGATTTGAGGCCTGCTAAAGAGGGATTTAGCTTGTAGTTGACCTCTCTGCTACAAATTCTGAAGTAAAGTCTTGGTCTCTGAAGGTGGATAGATTGAAGTCTCTATGTTGTCTCTCTGGAGGTTGATGGAGGTAAAGTATGGATTTTCCCGGCAGAGCGTCCCGCAGCAGGTGGAATAGAATCCCTATCTGTCCTGACTGTCTGCTTTTATGTGTTTTGAAAGTGGGTGGGCAGGCTAGCTTTCTAGGCCCTACCCCTCTCCACTTGTCATTGGCCACTTCCTCCTCTTCCCCTTGATTGGGGGAATGAAATGAAGTGTCATCATGATGAGGTCTGTTTATGATACAGAGAACCCACCCCTGTCAACTTTACACACAATCTATATTTGACCTAAAGACATATTTCATAGATACACAGTGGTTTGAAATTACATGCACCCATCACATATCACATGAGGTATCCCCTGTTCAAACTCTGCTCTGCCTGGGGGCTTGGGTTCAAAAATGGCAACATATTTCACTTTTTGGTCGGGTTACCAATATTGGATTTGTCCCCGCATTTACACAAATGTTCGCAAAGCATGTGGGCATTAGGTGGTGGAGTGTCAGATTTTTAACATACATACATTTAGAGTAATATCCTCTTTTCTGCTAAAAACCCCCCTGAACATACCACCGGGTCCTAACACAACTTCAAATGTGCACAGAAAAATCACAAGAATAATGATATCACTTATAAAATTTTCACAAGTCCGCTCTATGAATGATCCATCTTTTTAGATTTATGTTTTGGCCCCAAAGGGGTGTGATTTCCCAGGTCACATGGTGTAGAAACCAGTTTATCCAGTTTCTGCCAAGCTCAGAGACCCTGCGCCTCCCAGCTTCTGCCAAGAGGAAGCTATTTTACGGTCCCCCTAATAAACCATCTGCCTGGGCCCTGGAAGGCCCATTGTTCAAAAGGAAGCCATTTACGACTACCCTAATAAATCATCTGCCTGGGCCCAGGACAGGCCTTTGTTCAACTCCCTGTAGCTGCTCCACCCCTAATCTAATCAGAGAGGTGACAACTCCTTTTGGCAAGGGGAAGAGTGGCTGAGCAGGTTTTAACTCCTGTGGGGGTAGATGTCAGGCAGAATTCAGTTCCTTAAGCCAGGCCCCAGCTAATGTCACTTCTAGTTACCCAGTTTTCTGCATTCAAATAAACTAACAATTTTTACACATGCAGCTAGAATGCTGATTCTAAGTTTACAACTATGACATTTAAACAATTGAAACCTATGTGACACTCAAAAGTAGGTCACTCATTTCTTTTAAACATTTAGATTTTTAGTGTCTTTCAGTCCAAATTTACTTAAACTGCTGAAATCCACAGCTCAGCCAGTTTTGCTATGAACATTATTTTAGGCTCATCCTCTTTCCAGATTTTGTATGCCCACAAGACTTTATTCTGTCATATGTCTGCTTGTGTTCAGTGAGATTGTTGGATATTCTGCAATGTTTGAAATGGGCATTCTGAGCTTGCCTTCAGAGAAACAAAGGGTGATTTTTAAAGTGCTTTCTAGCGAACAGGCACTGCTGTTTTTCTCTTTGGCACCCCATTTCACTCATGGCTCTTCTGACCCAGTACACCCGCACCGGGGGGTGGCAAGTCAGGCAACCATTTTGGTGTGCGCACAAACTGCGCGTTTTTCATAGATTCTGGCGCACATGTGGGCTTTTTCGGCCATCTTGGATTTCCTAAGCCCACAGCACCAAATGTTGTAGCATAATAGTCCAAACGTGGGTCAGAACACCCAACAAACCCCCCCGCCCGACTGCACTTGGATTGAGTCGAGGGGATGTCGGGTGCTAAGGATGTTGACCCACGTGCTCGGAGGTCCGCATCATCTTCTTCCAATTCCGCAGATGACAAAGTTCAGCATCCTTTCCTCCATCAGGGGTGGATCAGTCGGTTCTCCTTGCCGGTCCTGATGGGAGTATTGGGCGGTACACTGGGCCCCTTGCGTCTCTGCTCCCGGTCTCTGGATCATCCTCCTTGGCCAGTCTCCAGGTTTTCTTTCTCCTAGGACGACAAAGGAAGAGCGGCAATACCTATTCATGGACATTTCTCCCCCACCATTGATATAGTGGGGTGGCATATATATTTTAGAACTCAACAGATATGAACATGCACATTTTTTTTAAATTGAGAGACAGGAACACATAAACTTGAGAAACACAGAATTTGATAGGCTATAGGTAGGATCTTTTAGGGTTGGAATTGAATTACTCTGGAGCGGTACCCTCTGGGATTACCGAGGACTCCTCCAGTTGCTGCAAAGTGTGCCTGGGATGGCAACACTTCAACTGGTTTATGTGGACCCACTTGTCTTCCCCCTCTGCCAAACCGCCTTTGGGGATGCGGATCTTGTAGGCCACAGGGGAGATCTTGTCTATAATCTCATAGGGTCCCTTCCATGTAGGCAAAAATGTTCGCTGCTTGGCCTGGTTCCTTTGGAAATTGTATAGATAGACCCGGTCCCCCACCTGATATTCCTTCCTGGAAGTTTTCAGGTCATAGTGGGTCTTCATACTCTCAGCTGATCTTTCTAGATTCCGCTGAGCATAGGCAAAAGCATGCTGAAGCTGTTTCCTTAAATTCTCCACATACTCATGAGTTGTGGAGGCATTTATCAACGTTTGCGATTGGGTTCTGTAGAGCAAATGCTGAGGAAGCACCATCTTGCGTCCAGTCATAAACTCAAATGGTGACATTTTGGTTGCAGATGAAGGGGTAGATCTGATGGCCATTAGGACCAGAGGTAATCGGATATCCCAACTTGGCCCAGAATCTGCCACAAACTTCTTTAATATGCTCACAATGGTTCGGTTGTATCTCTCCACTGCTCCAGAAGAAGCTGGCCTGTAAGCAATGTGTAGCTTTCTCTTGACCCCCAGTATATGCCACATCTTTGTCATTACTTCACTGGTGAAGTGGCTACCTCTGTCTGACTCAATCCTTTGAGGTAGACCAAAACGGGAAAAGATGTGGTTAATCATCAGGGCAGCTGCTGTTTCTGCCTTGCAGTTTGGGGCTGGGAGACATTCCACCCACTTGGTAAACAAGCATGTCACAGTCAACATGTACTTATTCCCCCTAGCAGAGCGAATCACAGGGCCTACAAAGTCGATTTGCAAATCTGACCATGGCAGTGTCATCCCCCTCTTTTGGAGAGGCGCGCGGTGTGTGAGGGACGTCGGCTGAAATTGCGCACACACAAGACACCCCTTCAAGTATTGGTCAAGGTCCGGCCCCATGTGTGGCCAGTATGCAACCTCTCTTAAGATTTCCAGTGTTGTGTGAAACCCCCTATGACCGGCGGTGGCCGCATCACGGGCGTGACTTAACATCAGGCTTCGGAATGAGGTAGGAACCACCCACTGATCGTGGCCAGCTTTGGATTTCCTTACCAACAAACCGTCTTGGATCCGGAACATTTTTGGACATTTCATCAACACACTAAGGTCCTCTTTCCCGTTGTAATCGGTATCCGTCAGGGGAAAGTTCTCAGGGTCCTCAATGTGTTGGTAAAATTTACCAATTATTGGATCCCCCTTCTGAGCGGTAATCAAATCAGCATCAGGGGTCTCCTTGCTCCATTGGGCAGTTGACAGATCATTGTGAGCATTTGTCTGGGACCTAGTGATAGCAGTGACCTGGATTTCCCCCAACAGGGACTCTATTTCTCTTAGATCCCCTTGGATGGCCCCGGTTTTGGCCAGCTGATCAGCTAAGTCATTTTCAGTTTTGTCTGGTCCCTCTACTTTGGAATGACCCTTGATCTTTTTCCAATAGATGGTCATCTCATTCGAGGTGACCAGATCATCAATGTTTTGGATCAACTTCCCATGTTTCAAGGGTTTGTTATTAGCACATAACATGCCTCTGGTTTTCCAATTAACCAGGTGCTCCACGAACCCGTTCCGTACATAATCCGAATCTGTGATTATGACCAGTTTGTGGAGTTGATGCTGGACAGCAGTGAGGATGGCCTGATGCACAGCCATCAATTCTGCCACCTGACTACTTCGGGGACCAATTTCTGGGAACTCCTTCACCCATGCATTCCCTACGCCAGCCACCAGTTCTTTCTCCCCGTCGTTGTCAACATGGTACGAGCATCCATCCACATAGACAGTGGGCATTCCCTCACACTTGTCCTCTTCAAAGACTTTGTGTGGGGAATTAAGGTATGCCTCCGTGTTGTCCTTGATTTTTAGACTTTCGTCCTCGAGACAGTTTTCTCTGGCACAATCATGCAAGTTAGCCAGACCTTGCGCGAGGAGACTCTTCTTGTTTTGGCCATATCTGACCTCCACAGGAAAGCCTTGCATTGACAGAATCCAGGAAGTAATTCGGGAATTACTCACATTTCCGGCCCGGATTCTGTCACTTTGGAGATATTGCAGAGGCTGGTGTGGAGTCTCCACTATGATGTGTTCCCCATGGATAAACGGGCCATAATTCTTCAATGCCCACACCGTTGCCAGGAGTGCCTTCTCACAATCGTTGAATTTTTCCTCCACAGAGGATAAAGTTTTGCTCGCATAGGAGATTACTTTATTGACCTTGTCATGCTTTTGGTATAATACTGCCGTCAAGCACGTATTAGAGAACCCCGTCTCCAGGAAGAACTCCTTGTTTCTGACAGGGTAAGCTAGGCAAGGCACTTGTGAGAGACTTCTCTTGAGTTGTTTTACCGCCTCGGCTTGTTCTGGACCCCATTCCCACTTGACCCCCCCTTCAGGAGATGAATCAGGGGTCTGGTGATCTCTGCGTAGCCCTCAATGAACTTTCTGCTGTAATTAGTCAGTCCAAGGAGGCTCCTTAGTTCCCGCAGAGTTGCGGGGTCTTTCAGTTTCTGAAGTGCTTCCACTTTCTTTTCCTGGGGACAGAGACCCTGAGGAGTAATCTCATGCCCCAAGAAATTAACACGGGTTCTACACCACTGTGCTTTCTGAAAGGAAAGTTTTGCTCCGGCGGCCCTCAACTGGGTCAGAACATAACGGATCTCCACTATGTGTTCCTCCACAGATGAACTTTTGATGAGGACATCATCTACATAAGCCAGGTTACCCCTCGCACCCAGGTCGGGCATGGCCTTATGTAGGAAAATGTTGAATTCATTGCCGGAGTTGAGGTATCCGAAGGGAGTCCGGGTCCATGTGTACTGCTGGCCCCCAAAGGTAAAAGCCAGTTTGTATTGGTCCTCCCCACTGACAGGCACGGTCCAGTATGCATTGGTCAGGTCTATTGCAGTGAATACCTGTGACCTCTGGATCTGGGCCAGCCCTTGGTCAATGTAGGGCAGAGGCCATCGGGAAGTATGGACCCGTTTGTTGAGCTCCCTGAGTTCGGCACAGAGTCTCCACTGGCCGTTTAGTTTCAATATTCCCAGCACCGGATTATTGAAGGTACTGTGTATTGGACGAATTATTCCCCGGGACTCAAGGTTCTTAATTATTTCAGTAAGGGACTCCATGGATGCGAGAGGCAAACGATATTGCTTCACAAACACTGGAGTCATGCCAGGGTCCGTGGGGATTGTTGTTGTGTGGATGTCGGTGCGGCCACAGTCATATGAGTCTACCGCAAAGAGATCTTGGAAATCCAAGAAAACTTGTTTCAACTTTTGCTTTTGTTCCAGAGTCACACAGGCATCAGCTAGGTTGACTCTTTCTTCCACCATCTGCCTGAAGCCTGGAAAGACTTCTGGTTTGGCTATTTCAGCAGCCTCCTCCAGCTGGGTGGAGAAGTCCCTGGTCAGAGTGCTGATTTGGACTGGAGGCTTCAGGTGGGAAAGGCAGCCCTCATGGAGCTGGAAAATCACCTCATCCCTCCTGAAGTCACAAGTCACATCTTCCTTACCATAAGGGCAAGAAGTGTACACCAGGAAGTTCCCCCCATGGCGGGTAAAAATCCTGCCTGGTGTTGTATTGTCCTCACTGTCACTGTCAAAACAGTGCTTGGGGATTGGTCCTAACAGTTCATTTAATAAATCGATGGAAAAATGCCAGTCATCAACCGCCATTCCAATAATGGTGCCTGCGGCTAGAGTAATACTCTTTAAGTCGCTGTTATCCACCTCTATTAGAATGGTGTCATGTTCTATGTTGACTAATGGAGTTGGGTTTACCCCCAACCGTTGCTGTTGGAGAGAATCGTTTAGATGTATGTAAGCATCAGGGTTTTTCAAATGTTGTCCTCTTTTAACTTTCACTTCCAGGGAGTATTGTCGGGTCCTTTCTGGGATGGTGACTTCCTCTTTGATCTGAATCTCAACTGCATAAGGTAGCAATTGAGCTGACCTAAATGCTTTTTCTGGATCATCAAAGCCCATGCGATTATCCGCTAATCGGGACCAAGCTTTGAAGTTTATTAGGTCCAAACTAATGGCAAAGCGATTGAGAATGTCACTGCCTAAGTAAAAAGCGTGCGACGTCTCGCACGACCCAACAATTGTGGACTATGCTCTTGTTGCCAATGGAGATTTTGAGCATACACCTGCTTGGCAGGAGATGTTTGGAATTGGGTGCTTCCAGGTCCATTTCCCATTTGTCTATCAGTTTGAATGTGGGAATGGCTGGATCTTTTGGGAATTGGCGGAACATGGCTTCGCTGATGAAGCTCTTACCGTTGTTCACACACACTCGAGCGAGAACAGAGTCCTTCCCATCATTTAACTGAACAGGGATGAACAACTGCTCTCCAATTTGCTGAATATCAGCCAGGCTCTGAGCTGATTTCACATCTTTCTGGACTATAGGAGTGGGAGTTTCTGATTGTGGATTAGTAAAGAATTTCAGGGTGTTTCCTTCCAGTGTGGAATACCACCTTAAACTGGAAGGGAGGTTGATTTTCAGAAATAGAGAGGACCCCCCATCACCAGTCCGTTGTCCTACTGCTATTACTGTCACGTCTGGAATTTGGTTATTCTGGAAGTGGAATCCTATTTGGTCAGATTTTTGTTCAACCATGTGGCATGTGCCGTTTAAACTAACATGGTTGACACTCTGTTTTAATTTTATGGGTCGGCTAGTCTGGGTCCAGAGGACCTTGTTTACGCAATCTATTCGGGGTGACAACCTTCTCAGGAGGTCATTCCCTAGTAAACAAGGGGTGCCCTCTGGAGTCACAACTATGACCGGGTGTTTCAACTTGTGTCGCCCAATTTTAATGTCCAAATCTGCCGTCCCCTCGACGGGAATTTCCTTCCCGTCAAAGTTCTGGAGTTGTCCAGGAAGTGAGGTGAGAGGAATTTGGTGATTCCCTCCCCTTCCTGCATTCAGTTCATCAAAGGCCCTTCTGGACAGAAGGGTAGCTTGAGATCCCGTGTCCACCAGCGCTGAAATCGTACCCTGCCCCTGTACTTGTACCGGGGCATAATAGCTTCCCTCCTTCTTCTCAAGGGGGCACAGATAATGCACATTTTTGGACAACTGGTGGGCTAACTTTCTGGTTTTGGACATTGCAAGAGAAGAAATTTGGGCAGAATTCTGTGGAGAGCCTTGGGAATCTGAAAGAAAAAGTTGGCAACTGGAGATCAGAGCCATTGTGGGTTCCCCTGGTTCCGGTTCTGGGCCGCCCTCCCCCTTTTTGGAGGCAGTCATCAGGATGGGTTTGAACCAGGGGATTTTGGTATTGTGGGTTCTGGGATGAGATGATGGGAGGCGGTAGCTCAGTCTCCATATCTCCCAAGTCTGAATTGGCATCCCTTGGGACCCATTTTTCCTTGGGAGGAGTTCCCCCATCTCTGAAGGAGAAGGGCCTTTCCCCAGGATCCTCTGAGGATCCCTCTCCCTCAAATTGGAAGACCTGTACCTCCTCCACAAAGTGGGTCTGTTTGGGTCCTTTGTTTCTCCTACCCCCCCTCTGCTCCTTGGGAGGCGGGCTTTCAGGGGCAGGAGATTTTGTTTCCGGTTCCTGGTTTTCCAGGGGCTGTTTACAAGTTGGGAAGGAAGCTTCCTCCAAGGCTTTACACCCCCCTTCCCCTTGTGCCTCCTCCCTGGGAACCGGTGTGTTATCGGGGTGCTGCCCCCGTCATTGTTCTGGAGCACCAGGTCCAGAGTTTGGGGCATTCTGCGGTGGCATGCTCATCTGAGGGTTCTGTTGAGCCCTCAGTATGTGACCCAGATCCCGTGCCATATTTTGGACCTGGCGCTCTAACTGGGAAACCCACTCAGGCTGATACGGGGCTCTATTTTCTCCCCTGGGCTGATCCCGGGAAGGGTAGCTATCCCTTCTCTGGTAGTACCCCTGGTTGGGAAGATTTTGGTACCCCTCCACCCTTGGCCTCCGCTCTCCCGGATTAGGTGGTCTGGGCTCAGGGAATTGGGGAAAGAAGGATTGATGATTTTGGGGCTGGAAATTGGGTGGATACCTGGGGAAAAAGTTCTGCCCAGGATTTGGACAATTTCTGCCCTCCTTGGGGAAGTTAGGAGGGAAGTTCCCCGGGTCAGGTGCTTGGCTGGATCCCCCCCCTTGGGCTGGAGGAGTCCACACATAACCCAGGATTGGTCTGTTTCCCTTGTAACGGGGACTTACATAGTCAGGAGAGCAAGGGACCTCATTTGTGGGACTACCTCTTTCACTCCCTGTCTGTGACTGGCCCGAGGACCTTCTGGGCCTAGCATTATTCGGTGCAGGTAGGTTTTTAGGCCCCCCCCATCTCCAAATCCAAAACGGGGGTGACCTTTACCTCTGCCACCTTGGCAGCAGCAGGGGTGCTGTTGGTTTTGGGATTTTTCTGGGTATTACTTTTATTTTCTATGGGCTTCTGCACCTCATAGATCCGGGCAGCCTGTTCAATGACCCAGTCTAAAGATCTTTTCTCATGAAAATCTCTCACGAGCTGGGTCATTATATATTTGGGCAAGGCCTAGAAAAATGTATTGACAAATTCTCTGCTGTCTGTGCGCACCCTTCTGGTGGTCTGCGCAAAGGCAGGTTTCAGTTCTTGCACGAATTCTTGTGGGGCCTGATCCTCCCCACATTGCAAATTGTAGGCTGCCTTGCGAGCCTCTTGAGGATTTCTGTGAACAGAAAAATGTTTCAAGATGGCCGCCTTATAGGTGGACCATCTTAAATGATTTTGGTCCTCCAGCCCCACAAAGAAACTGGAGTATTCTGGGGAGAATGTCCATTTGACGTACTGGATGCAGCTACTGCTGTCCTTCAAATGGAAAGTCTCCATCATTTGCTCATAGAGCTCCAAGTGTTCCCAAACAGAGTACTTGGCGTTCTTATGATAAGGCGTGATGACACTCCTGATTGCCTTAATCTGTTTCAATGGGTCCTTAAGCAAGGCCCTTTTTGCCTTATTGGCCTTTTTGGTTCGGGTAACCCTTGTCCATTCATCCTCTGACTCAGAGGCACTGCTCCCAGAGGTTCCTGTGTGATCTTCCAGGTTTTCCCGGATTCTGCGAGCCTGGGAATGGCTGGCAGAATGTGGGGACCTGGTCTCCTGTGTCCTGCGCCGTTCAGAGGAGTCTTCAGATTCCTCCTTGCTGCCAGGATTTGATGGGTACCCACCCACTGACCTAACTGGGCAGAAGTTTTCAGGATGCCCTTAATGGGCCTATTTTCCTGGGGTTCCCCACTAAATTGCACTGTGCTTGGGTGCCCATACCCGGATGCCCGCCCATCCATTCTTGGGAGGTACTGGCCTATGAGCCCCATGCTTCTGGCTGGATAGTAATCTGCCATCCCTGTGGCCCGGTGCTCATGTGCGCCAGGGGACAGGGGGATGGCAGAGTCCAGGGACTGAGAGAGATAAATGCCTCTGGTACTAGGGCTCCTGAGGTTATGCTCAGGAGTTTCCCTTTCCCAGCGAACCTGGTCTCTATCCGCCCCTGCTCCCTGTTGCAATGCAAGAGCCTGCGCCTTCAGTTCCTCAGTTAAGGCCTTACTAGACTCTATCAGTCTCTCCTGCATCGTTACCTGTTGTTGGAGCCTATCATTGTGCTGGCAGAGAGCCTCATTCTCTCTCTGAGTTTCCTGATTGGTCCTGGAGCACTGGGCCAGTCTTTGCTGCAGGAGGGTTACCTCCTGAGCTGTGTCCCTATTGGCCTGCTCCTTTCTTGCCAGAGCATCCTCCACCTTCCTGGCGTGCTCTAACAAGTTCTGGTGTTCTTTTTGGAGGTCACCCAGTCCCTGGAGGGCCAGGTGATTTTCTTCCATTTTCCCTTTTAAGTGGCAGACTTCCTGGCTTAAATTATCCCTTTCCTGACTAAGAGCCTGCATCTGTGCCGCCAGGTCGTCCCTTTGCCTTTGGAAGGCACCAGTTTTCTGGCGCTCCTGGTCAAACTCTGCCTGGGTATCCAGGTCTTTCAAAATCAGTGTATTGCTCTCTGCCTTCTCCCTATCTAGGTGGCTTTGCAGGGTGACTACCTGCTCAGCACATGCCCTATTGAAGTCTAACTGTTGCTCCAGCTTTTTCTGGCTCTGCAGTAGGGAGTCCAAACCTTCTTGGTACTCCTTCTGCAAGGCCAGAAATCTGGTATCCTGGTCCGCCTTTTCCTGTTGCAGCATATCCATATCCTCCTTTATTTTAGTGATGTACCGTCTGCTTTCATTTTCTGACTCCTGGCTCCTGAGCAGCCTCTGCTCAGAAGAGTCCAGATCAGATTGGGCCTTCTGTAATGCCAGCAGTTGCCTACTCGCCAGATCTTGGCCTTCAGCACATTTGTCCTGCATGGCTCCCATATGATAAATATGCCGCTACCCTGGCAATCTTGTGGTGCTCATCCTTGGCCTTCGGGCCATGTATAGTTCACTCAGGGCCACATGTAGGGGACCCTGATCTCCCCATATATCTGACCCTGTTTCAGTGACCTGTTGCGCGATTGCCTGCAACCAGACCGTTTGGTCCTGATGAGTCCACTCACCTCTCACAAATAGCTTATGTAAGAAGTGTTCTCTGGCTATTTTCATATCTACCAAGGTCGTCATTCTAGAGATTGGTCTCTGTCCTGACTTACAGAAGTTTGTATTTTATTTTTGCAAAACAGACCTTTTCCTTAGAGCGTTCCTTTGAGGAGTGCTTTACAGCGTAACACAGCGTGGTGATCTGACCGGATATGTGTATGTGGTCAGCTGGCACGCTGTATTAATCTGCACAAGTGATAGATCTAACCCAAACGTCCGGCTCGAGCCCCCAATTTGTAAGAGGATTCAATTCAACACTACAGCTAAGTCAATGCCTAGTCTGGGATACTGAATGGAAACCCTTATTGATATATCTTTACGTCCAGTTCATGCGTTCTGGATGACTACCCCTATATAGCACCTCTCTCTTGGAATCCCCCTGACCCCACTGAGCCACGAAGTAGTTCTGTTTTGCAAGTTTAAACTGTTTATTTGATAATTTAAACAATATATATATATATCACACTTTATAATAAATTAATAATTGAATATCACACTTAATCTGAGCAGTAATCAATAATGGATAGTCCGGCACAGGCACACTTCTTTATAATCAATGATGAGTGGTTATAGGATGGATACGATAGCAACAATACTTTTATGGTTTCAAATGGATGCAATGTGGAATGAAATGCAGTACAGAAAATAACTTGATAGGATTTCAGCAAAAGACAATGTAATCACTTTCTTGGACAATTCACCCCCCCCCCTTTTATGCACTGTAAGGAGATGAAGATGACACAGTTCTTAGGAATGCAATCAAATAGAATTCAGTTCAATTCCCCCCCAGCAGCTTATACAACAGATAGGAGTTTTGAAACACAGGCAAAATGCTTTGAATATGGTGACAATGCAGTGAGAAATATGCTGAAAATGGTTTTAATTCCCTTTAGGAGGTTCAGGGTGAGTGAAATATACTTGGGATGAGTTCAGGCTCACTTTAGCAAGGATCTAGGAGTAACTAGCAGGTTAAACAAATTTTTGGCAAAGGAAAGCAATGAAGCTGCTGTTTTCACATGTGGCTGGATTTTTAACCAAATTGCAAATCGCGGTAAAATATGCGAGTGCGAGAATCGTGATTACGGCAATAGTATGAGGAGTCGGTTCTAGGCTTGTTGAAAAGCTGAGATTCTAAGCTTTCAGAGGAAAGTTAAACCAAGTTCCTAGCCCAAACGGTTCCAGAGATAACGGACGATTAAATAAAGCTAGTTTTTCGGATTTGAAATTTTAAAAGTTCAAAGCGACAGGTTACAGCTTGCAGCTAGAAAATGACAAGTGACAGCTTTGCAAATGACAGGTGACAGTTAGGAGGCAGTTCTGGTTAGATTAAAATAGATTGAATTATATTATTTTAACTAAGAGATTGGTTCTGCACAGTTCTGCTAGGTACTCACAATATAATTTTAAAAGGAATGGGCCTCGCCACGGATCTGGTCAACAGGTTTTCTTCACTCGCCACGGACGGTTTCTGCGCACAGCGTCTGGGTCAGCTCTACTCTGCTGGTCTGGTCTGGGTCTCTGGTTCTGATCAGGTCTGTGGGTCCGGATACAGCGGTCTCCGGTTCACCTGGTCTCTCTCTGGATACAACACTGCTCTCTGGCAAATGGCAAGAGTTCTTGCAAAGAATTCAAACAGCTCGCCTGTCTGTGAATAGTGGCAATGATTTGAGGCCTGTTAAAGAGGGATTTAGCTTGTAGTTGACCTCTCTGCTACAAATTCTGAAGTAAAGTCTTGGTCTCTGAAGGTGGATAGATTGAAGTCTCTATGTTGGCTCTCTGGAGGTTGATGGAGGTAAAGTATGGATTTTCCCGGCAGAGCGTCCCGCAGCAGGTGGAATAGAATCCCTATCTGTCCTGAATGTCTGCTTTTATGTGTTTTGAAAGTGGGTGGAGAGGCTAGCTTTCTAGGCCCTACCCCTCTCCACTTGTCATTGGCCACTTCCTCCTCTTCCCCTTGATTGGGGGAATGAAATGAAGTGTCATCATGATGAGGTCTGTTTATGATACAGAGAACACACCCCTGTCAACTTTACACACAATCTATATTTGACCTAAAGACATATTTCATAGATACACAGTGGTTTGAAATTACATGCACCCATCACATATCACATGAGGTATCCCCTGTTCACACTCTGCTCTTCCTGGGGGCTTGGGTTCAAAAATGGCAACATATTTCACTTTTTGGTCGGGTTACCAATATTGGATTTGTCCCCGCATTTACACAAATGTTCGCAAAGCATGTGGGCATTAGGTGGTGGAGTGTCAGATTTTTAACATACATACATTTAGAGTAATATCCTCTTTTCCGCTAAAAACCCCCCTGAACATACCACCGGGTCCTAACACGTCTTCAAATGTGCACAGAAAAATCACAAGAATAATGATATCACTTATAAAATGTTCACAAGTCCGCTCTATGAATGACACCATCTTTTTAGATTTATGTTCTGGCCCCAAAGGGGTGTGGTTTCCCAGGTCACATGGTGTAGAAACCAGTTCATCCAGTTTCTGCCAAGCTCAGAGACCCTGCCCCTCCCAGCTTCTGCCAAGAGGAAGCTATTTTACGGTCCCCCTAATAAACCATCTGCCTGGGCCCTGGAAGGCCCATTGTTCAAAAGGAAGCCATTTACGACTACCCTAATAAACCACCTGCCTGGGCCCAGGACAGGCCTTTGTTCAACTCCCTGTAGCTGCTCCACCCCTAATCTAATCAGAGAGGTGACAACTCCTTTTGGCAAGGGGAAGAGTGGCTGAGCAGGTTTTAACTCCTGTGGGGGTAGATGTCAGGCAGAATTCAGTTCCTTAAGCCAGGCCCCAGCTAATGTCACTTCTAGTTACCCAGTTTTCTGCATTCAAATAAACTAACAATTTTTACACATGCAGCTAGAATGCTGATTCTAAGTTTAAAACTATGACATTTAAACAATTGAAACCTATGTGACACTCAAAAGTAGGTCACTCATTTCTTTTCAACATTTAGATTTTTAGTGTCTTTCAGTCCAAATTTACTTAAACTGCTGAAATCCACAGCTCAGCCAGTTTTGCTATGAACATTTTTTTAGGCTCATCCTCTTTCCAGATTTTGTATGCCCACAAGACTTTATTCTGTCAAATGTCTGCTGGTGTTCAGTGAGATTGTTGGATATTCTGCAATGTTTGAAATGGGCATTCTGAGCTTGCCTTCAGAGAAACAAAGGGTGATTTTTAAAGTGCTTTCTAGCGAACAGGCACTGCTGTTTTTCTCTTTGGCACCCCATTTCACTCATGGCTCTTCTGACCCAGCACACCCGCACCGGGGGGTGGCAAGTCAGGCGACCATTTTGGTGTGCGCACAAACTGCGCGGTTTTCATAGATTCTGGCGCACATGTGGGCTTTTTCGGCCATCTTGGATTTTTTAAGCCCACAGCACCAAATGTTGTAGCATAATAGTCCAAACGTGGGTCAGAAGACCCAACAAATCCCTTAAAAGGTTAGCCCCACTTCCGTTACCTTCCATTTTGTATTCTGCCAACGGCACCCCCAACTGTCCCATCAGGTGCTGAAACATCTTTAGCATCTCCCTGCACTCCTTCTCTTTGTCCGCCCCACTCATAAACAGAAAATCATCTAGGTAATGCAGTACCCCTTTCAAACCAGAACTATATGAAAAAACCCACTGCAAAAAGGAACTGAATCGCTCAAACAATGCTCAAGAAATTGCACACCCCATTGGCAAAGCTTTGTCAATGTAGATGCAGTCCTCGAATTGCATTCCCAGCAGCGAAAAATCCTCCGGTGGCACCGGCAACAACCTGAAAGCCGCCTTAATGTCGCACTTGGCCATGAAGGCCCCACACCCTGCTTTCTTCATCAAACCCACCGCCTGATCCACACTTGCGTATGCAACCCCACACTCTTTCGGAGCAATGAAATCGTTGATAGACATGCCTTCTGGCCATGACAAATGGTGTATCAACCTAAATTCCTTTGTGACCTTCTTGGGTACAACACGCAGACGGGATATCACTAAATCCCCTGGCAGATCATCAAATGGCCCTACCACCCTCCCCGCCGCTATCTCCTTGCCCAATATCTCTCTTACCACTTCCACATTTTCCCTGGCGGACTTCACATTCTCCGCCCAACGACGCACCCTCGGCCCTTGTTAACCTAGCCTGAAAACATGACGAAACTTTCTCCCAAGATCTCTGCCCCCTCCCTGTCTGGATAAAATTAAAGCCACTCCTCTAACACCTCCAATTTAATTGGAGTAAAAGCCTTTCCCCACAACCCCTCTGCCTGATCCTCAACCCCTCCCCCTGTCTCCTTGTTGGAAGCACTAAGTAATTGGGTGCTTTCCTGCACACATACTGCATTCATGTCTGAAGCTACACACCGTCCTTGTGCAGCTGTCCTTATTAAAGGCCCAGCATGCCGCTGAGGGTTGCCCTCTGCCCCCTCCCCCGGCCCCCTCATGGGCGGGACGACCAAGAAAGGGCTGGAAAGGCACAGGCAAACAACTCGCTGTGTGCAATGTCGGGGCAGGCCTCGTCGAAGCCATCCACTGCAGCCAGAGATCCATATCTATTTCACCCCAGACCGCCTGGCTGTCCTCTGCCATCCTTGCCCTAAATTCTTCATCATAACGCACCCAAGCGAAACCCCCAAAACTCATAAATGCCTTTCTAATCACATCCATGTACTTTAGGAGAGCCACACATCTCTCTGGAAATTTCTCACAATAGACAAGTAGATAATAAATGCTGACGTCCAATTCTCAATCGTCACTGGTACCCTTGGGCACGAGGCCAGCTCCCTCTCCTCCTCCTTAGAACCCTCTGTGGCTCTCACTTCCCTATGAAGCAGCTTAACCACGTCCACAAATTCCCCTGCTTGTATTTTATCCTTTGTTGTTGTCATCAAATGTGCTCCCAACGGTTTCGTAATGCCCATGTATGGCAGCTTTTTCTCCTTGCTCTTCACCTCCACCTCTTTTTCTCTTGTAACCTGTACCTCGAGCGTAAAGGGCCCAATCACTTTGTCAGTCTGAACCTCCACTGATTTTTTCAATATATAGGGGGTGCAAGCCCTCTTTTTTAATAAGGGGGGCCTGTGTGATGAGGGAGTATAACAGTTTGGAAACACGGGGACACAGGCTAACACAGTGATGCCTATTGCAAAGGCTAGTAGCCAGAAACTACTAACCTTTGCAATAGACATCACTGTCGGAACCGAGGCACCTCTATGCATATAAATAGCCTCCCTCACTCCATTGAAAGCGCCAGTCCGTAATGATAATTGCACAGCGCAGTGGTTCGCAAGGTAAAACCATAGAGTTAAGCAGTATTTTAATCACAGTAGGATAAGATCATTTTAGCGCCGCATAAGCGCGATGTTTCACCTTATCTCACAACTGGGCACAGAAGTTACGTATTAGAAGTAATCTGCGCCACCACCGCCAGAAATGGCATTTCACGAACAAATACAGCTAATTTATGCACACATGAGCTAGTTGCACAACAGCAAGATAATCATTATCTATTTCTTACAGCTGAACCAGCTGAAGACCAAACCCTGGTCAAACAGGATCTAATCACTCAAGGCGCACAGAAGGCTCCTTATGAGAAGAACCCTATATATCTTCTCAACACCTGTGACACTGGAAATTATTGGCTGAGGTAGGATTGTTTACAGCACACACCTCAGGCACCACGGTTCCTGCAGAGAGACACCCAAGTTCTGATTTTACTCTTTTACCTTTAGATGTTCCATTTTGGGGTACACCAGTGACACCACTCAGTTCCCTTCAACAGTCCTAAAGACAGCACTAGAACACCAACTACCTACAACGTGCCAGAAACACCATAAGTGTCGACTAGACAGATGTTCGGTTATGACAATCACATTCTAAGTCACGACATGTACTAACCCACACTGTGCAAAAACTGAATGCAAATTGTCATTGTATGTGTTTTTGAATATGCCTTAAGTTGTGTATATTCCCGCCAGCTATGGGTATAAAAAAGGTTATGACAAGGGCCCTGTGAGGCCATTTTTAAATCACAAGGAACAATAAAATGTGTTAATGTGTAACATGCAAATTGGGTGCTCTCTTATGTACAGATCAAATGCTGTGATCTGTTAATGTGTGCTGTATATACTACCGGCAAGTGTTAGACAGGTGGGGTAGCCTGTGTCCGCGTGCTTCCAAACTGCACCTCCACCAAGCAATTCTCCCTTTCTCCGACCAAGGCTCCAGTAGCCTGTATACCAATCTCTCTCCTCACCCTTGCAACCCTGACCCTTCCCTTCTTGGTCCCATTCTCGTGTCCCCTCTCTGCCATGCAGTTGACCAGTCCATTTCCTGCTCACCTCTTTCTGCCCTATCAGCGCCCGTCTGCAGCCTGGCCTCCACTCCAATGCTCCCCATCTCCTTCCTTACTGGGCTCCTGCTGCGGGGACAAAATATGTCAGCAGTCTCACCCAGCCAGTTATCCCACCGACCTCCAGCCTCCCAGCCCCACTTCTCCTATCTTGCACAATCCCATTTAAAGGCCCTTCTCGCTCTCCCCCTCCACCTTACCGCCCTATATCCTTCATCCTCCCACTGCCCCACATATTTTTCCATCCCTTCATCATCACCCATGGAATACCATTGCTGTTGCGAGCACATGCTCGGGCCGGGCAGATCCTCCTTTTCAGAATCTGGGGCATCCGCCCCGCCACTCCTTCGGGGTCTTCTCTGCGGGGCCGCAGAAACCCCTTCCTGTTCCTCTTCTCTCAGGCAAGGGGTCCTCTCCTCCACTCTGTGGTCTTCCTCGCTAAGGGTTGTGCTGTGCCCTCTAGACTGTCCTTGTGCAGTTCGTGGAGGGGCCGTTCTTAAACCCTCTCCATATTCCGCCTCTGCCATAGCAGACGCTGCTCTGTGCCCTCCACCCGAAATCCTACTATCCGGGGGGGCATTCTGCGCCCCTCCCTAACCTCACTAATTGATGGGGACCGCTCTCTCCTCCTTCCACCCGCACTCTTCTGCATGTATTTGTCCCCCTTTCCCCTCTGCCCAATCACACCTCTCTGCACCCCGTCGCCTTCACTTTCGTTCCCCTCCCCGACCTATACCTTTTTGGACACTGCTAACGTCCCCTTCATCCACCTGATCATTATCCCCCAAACCCAATTCTGGTCTCCCTCCCAACTGCACACCTCCCCTGGACGCTCTCCTGTCAATCTCCCTGCGCATCTTCCTACCCCTAGACTCACAGGCCTCCCCTCAGCCTGCCGAGGGCCTGCACGATACCATCGATGCGAGCGCCCCATCTGCCGCTGCTCTACGATGCGGTCTACCTGCACCTTCCTCCCACCCACCCGTAACCTCACCCACAGCCCCCTCAAGCTGGGCTTTGGATGCCCTGCTATTGATCTCCAAGGCTTCCCTCAGAACCTTTGCATCCACCAGACCCTTCTTTTTTGATCCCTGACCCACCATTCTGCTGAGCAGTGCTACTGTGCACCTGCACAATGCAGCGCTGAACCATCTCACTAGCCCTGAGCCTTCTCCCCCTTAAAAGCGCTGAGCAGCCTAGGAGAACCCAGTGCCGATAAAAACACGAATGACCCCTGGAAAATAAACTGACCAAGTTTATAATAGACAGCTGGCCAACTGAAAAAACTACCTGGCCCTCTAAAATAATGGATTGCTTGCCTGTCTAACCTTTATATATATTTAATTATTTATTTCGAGGCACCTGCTTGCATGTAACCACAGAAGCAGTTAAGCAGGCAATATCCCCTTTACGCTCAAAATACAGGCCCTAAATTCCTTAGCCGAAGATAAAAGATGTATATAATTTTATATATGCCCACAGCCGGAAAACCATGTTACATCATTAAAGTGGGAAAACAAAATCAAAGGAAGTAATACACCTCTTACAGCCGAATAATAACAGTGCGTCCCCCTTTAAGGAGAATGCGCTGTAACCTTTGGCCGCACACAGCAACCGCGCTGCAATGGGCAGAACGTTGCAGTTTTAAACGCGGGGAAGAGGGCACCTGAAAATACTGGAGCCTAAAATATATCCCTATAACAGAGGCAACACAAGTAGCGAAAAGCTGCCCAGGACGCCCCGCTGCCCACCCGATAGCAGGTTCCTTAAATGATAGTCGACGACCTGCGAGCAGCTCCTAGCCCGGCGTCACAAAAACTTGCTGAATGGGCTAATGCTCTCTCCCACAACAAGAATAAACCTGCTAATGACAACGCTCGACAGGCTGAGGTAAGGGGGTACTTTATATGCGGTACCCCCGGCTATGTATGTAAACCCTTCTATATTTCTTTTTCAAATAATTATTGCTCAAAGTAAGCTAAACCTACAACTGCCCTCACTAACTAGCAGCCCTACCTCACCTACACCAACTCCAACTTTTGCCTAGACCCAGGGAAGGCTCGCAGCACATCCTAACCGTCGCCTGCTCCAGAATCTTCCCTGCGCCCTTAAATACCCCGCAGGGGGCTCTATGCGCAGCGCAGGCCAGCTCGCTGGCCAGTGCAGCGCAAAAAATCACCCCGGGGGAAATGCTTTGCATTCCCCGCAGGCCCCCCTTCTAAACGACATCGCAGTATGTGAGTGCAAGCGCGTTTGTCAGGCCAGTTAATGCTGGTGTATTTAACTTACACTGGCCTCCTTTCAGTCGTGTGACTGTACTTTTTATGCAAGGTGGTGTGCTGTGCGAACTCTTGTCCATCTTTGAATTGGTCACGATTTTCATTTGACAACCTGTTAATCTGTTTTCATTTATGTGCTCTGCTTGAAAGTTTCCTAAAACTTCTTTGACCTTTAAAAATAACGATTGCCCCATACCTTGGAAATTATTCAAACCACATTGTGAAGTGTCCTGTAGCGCTGAACACATTATTTTCTTTGCTTGTGTGCAAGATTATCATTTCCAAATATTAGATCTTCTAAATTTGAATTGTTACAATTTCCAAATATCAGCAAAATGTGTATTATTTTGCTGCATTGTGCGTTTGATTTTCTAATTTGCTAGCAGCTGGCTTGCCTCTGTAGTTCTGCCTGAACTACACTTTCAGCACTGACTGGGTCTTCTAAACGATGTCTGCAGAGAATTAGCGCCGGCGTGTTTGTTAGGCTGGTTAGTGTGAGTTTGTGTAAAGGTTATGCATGAAGCCTATTGCGGTATTACTGACAGTCGCAGGTCCCTTTGCCCAGTAAGTTTGCTGGACTTTTTGGCTATTGCCATATGTGGCAGCAACTATGCCTGTGCACATGACAAGTTGCTATCAAGTGAAACGTGCTGATATCTTGGCAAATGACCTTGTATTAGGACTTAATCCAAATCTCACACATACTGACATTCCTGGGGATCCTCCCCTTGACAATTCATTCAGTAATGTTACTACCACCCATATTACACAAGCTTCATCATCTACCAGCCTCTGCATACTGAAGGAGGCTACACAACCCGTGTCTGTCAGTGCCTCTGTCAAAGAGATGAATGTGCAACTATCTAACCTGAAGAACTTTGCTCCTTCATCTAACACGACACCACTAACTGAGCCTATTCTCAAATCTGGGGAAATCTTTGACATAACTCCCCCTCAAGAGTTGCTCTCTATATCACTTCTTAACGCCCATTCTGTCTGTCTACATGGCCCTGAAATTGCTGACTACATCTCTATGCATAAACCAGATTTCTTTACAATTACTGAAACATGGCTGCACAAAGCAGCCCAGGACTCCACCCCAGAAGGCTATAAATTGTATAAAGCAGAACGCATCGAAACAAGGGGAGGTGGAGTGTAATTTCCTATGAAGGACTACCTCAATTGACACCTTGTACAGGCCCCTTACCTGGAGGGATGGTAAAATGTAGCTCTCAAATTGAAGGTTAACGATAATGTTTTTCTTACTATGCTCCTCTTGCACATACCTCCTTATATTCTACCTTTCTTTGAGGAACAACTTCTCGCCCTGTTGAATAGCATTATAACAACTAATGCTCCAGTTATCCAACTGGGCTATTTCAACCAATGGGCTAATGACCGTAGTGATACTAAAGCAGTATCCTTACGATCAGCTTTGGAAGCCCTTGGACTCTCTATTGGTCAAAACTCCAAAGCATCAAGGTGGTCAGACCCTTGATTGGATCCTGACCCGAAATTTACATAACACCAGTATCTATTCTAAACCATGTCATTGTTTCAACCATTTCCTAGTCAAACTGGAATACACATTACCTACTGCTCCTCTTAGACTGGATAGCAACCCATTGATCAAAATGAAATGTCGAGAATTGAAAAACATCTCGTCCACCGACTTCTCTGCACTTGTGTCCAACAAATTAGACACTAGAGAATGTTTTGATAACACTACCAACTTGGTAGACCATCTTTCCAGAGCCATCAAGTTCACCATTGACACCCTGACAGTTTAAAAGGAAACCATAAAGAAATCCTGCTTTTGTGATACATCATTAAATCTAGAAAAATAAAAAGAGCCTTGGAATGTTAATGGTGAAAAAACCCTGATTCCACCACCCTCAGCAAATATACAGCGGCTGACCACACATATAAGAACCCCATTATTGAAGCCAAGTTAAAAAACTACATCCTTCGCATTGAGAAAGCCAAATCATCATTCAATGAACTTTTTAAAATTCTTAAAGAATTTGAAAATAACACCTCACTTTTACCACCGGTTACTAAAGACACAACTTGGTGTCAGAGCATTCAAGATCAATTTCAGGCAAAGACCTCGGGCCATCAGTCCAACATCGCTAATCAATGTAATCAACAAGTTGCAAGCAATGAAGCACCTTTACTTAACATCTCTATCAAAGACTTCCCTATGCCACCTACTCTCAAATTTGAGTTTCAATGCTGCACTGAAACCAAGGTTTACAACATCATCAGAGGCCTAAAGCCCACCACATGCACAGGGGATCCCTTCTCTACTAACATCCTGAAAGACTCAGTGGACATTGTTATCCCGTGGATCACTAGGATGATCAATATGTCTTTTCTGAAGGGCATGGTACCAGCTTCTTTATAGAATGCCTGGAAAACCCCCTTGCTGAAAAAGAACACCTTGCTGTAGCCAAAAACTATTGGCCCATTATGAATGTACCTTATTTAATGAAAATCATTGATAACGTTGCCTATTCGCAACAACACATGTTTGTAGAGAAGAACAAAGTCTTGGGCATTCACCAGTCACCCTTCAGAGCACAACGCATGACTCGGACTGTTTTACTGAACCTTAAACATCTCAGGTATCGTATAAAATGCTCACTCTGCTCTACTCATGTTATTGGACCTCTCTGCAGCATTTGATCTCATTGATCACAATTTGTTATGTGAAAGATGGTTGAATATCGTCAATTGCTCAGATCAGAGAAGGCAGCCAACTGGATTACTTCCTTCTTTGACCTTACAACATTTAGGGTGGCTGTTGAGAAAGCTGAAGCCTCCCCCTTCTCACCCTTGTGAGGTGTTCCACAGGGCTCTTGCCTATCCCCGATTCATTTACACAAGACCACTTCTTGATCTTCTTGATGAATTGGGTGGCTAATACACCAACTACGCCGACGATGCCCAGTTCCTCTTTGAACTGACTGGTATCCATGCCATTGACTGCAAAACTGTAAATAACGTCTACGAAGAAATCCAGAATTGGATGGTCTATAACTACCTTGCCTTGAATAACAACAAAACCAAGTTCATCATTTTAGTTCAGTTTATTTTCTTATATAGCACACCTCACAATAGCGTATCTGGGTGCATATACTTAGACAAAGAAGCATGGTTACACACATCAAATACAAATCCCGCCAGGCGGGGAAGAGGTGAGTTACAGTTCACCTTTTTGCAGAAATGGGTACTGAAGGTGTGTTACAGATCACCTTGAAGGCAGTGTCAGTGAGCAGGAGAACAGAACATAGGCAAAGGCAATTATTATTAGTTACATTTATACAAATATTTACATAGATCTGGAGCAATAGTAAAATTATTTGCAACCCAGCAGTGAACCACACACTCAGGGAGTATGTGGTTATCAGGATTAGACCTGCTTAGGAGTCATTTGAACTAAGGAGCCAGGCTTTGGTTTTGGCTCTAAAAGTTCAGAAAGCGGGCTCTGCTCTGATGTCGGGAGGGAGGGCGTTCCATCGTTTGGCTGCTAGCACTGAGAAACTGGCCCCTCCTGCTGTTTTTAGGTTCAATTTGGGGATTGTAAACTGGATGAGGTAGTTTGCTCTGGTGGGTCTGTTAGTCTGGTGTCTTGTGAATTTAGCTTTCAGGTACGCAGGCGCTGTGTTAGCTAGTCACCTATGAGTGATGACCAGTGTGCAGAGAGTAATTCTGTCCTGGATGGGTAGCCATTGAGCTTCTCTTCTGAGGGAGAAGATGTAGCTCGTTTGTGGGATATTGAGGGCTGATCTAAGGGCATTGTTTTGCAACACTTGGAGGTTGTTTAAGTTCCGTGCAGAAGTCCCAATGAATATTGTGTTGCAATAGTCGAGCTTGGAGAGAATAAGAGCTCTTGCTAGTGTGGTACAGCTGGTGGTAGATAAGAAGGACTCACACGTGTTCATCAATTTGTTAGTATAGAATGTGGTGGAGGCTAGAGAGTTAAATTGTCTACTAGGCGTCAACGTGGAGTCGAGGTAAATACCCAGTGTTTTGACTTCACTCAAGACTTTAATGATACTCCCGTCAATGTTAAATGACTCATAGCGGGAGTCTAATTTGTTTAAACGAGTTTGAGAACCAATGATAAGTAGCTCAGTTTTATCATCGTTTAAACAATGGCTATGATCTCTAGATAAATGTTGTTAATCAGTTTGGTGTCTTGAGAGTGACATCCAGTGAGTGTGACGAGTATCTGGGTGTCGTCAGCATAGTTGGTATACGTGACACCCAGATTATCGAGGCAGTCGAATAGGAGTTTGGTGAAAATATTGTAGAGTGTGGGCAACACACAAAAGCCCTGAGGGACACCACAGGTAATGGGCACTGGTAATGCTGAGGCTGTAGGTGAAAAGACCCTGGTGGTTCTGTTAGAGAGAAAGGATTTGGTCCAGCTGGCCGCTTTCACTGAGAAGGCGGCTGCTGATGTTAGGTGTTGAGTGAGGATTTCATGGTCTACCAAGTCGAAGGCAGCTGATAGATCCAAGAGCAGGAGAATGGGAATCTTTCTTCTGTCTTTAAGCTCATCCATCTGAATCTTGAGATCTAGCAGTGCCATTGCTGTACCATGTCTGGGTCTAAATCCAGATTGACAAAGGCCTAATAGGTTGTTTTCTTCGAGATGTTTTTGTATTTGTATATAGGCTGCACGGTCCAGAATCTTAAGGAGAAATGGGACCGCTGTGATGGGCCTATAATTTGTGAGCAGATTGGGGTCTAAATTAGGATTTTTTTTAAAGGGGCATGACCAAGGCTTCCTTGAAGTTGTTGGGTACTGTGCAGTTTTTGAATGATGCATTTATCAGAGTAGTGATAAATGGGGCTAATTCTCTTGCACTGTCATTGATGACTGCAGCGGGGCATACGTCACCCTGACAGTTAGATGTTTAATTCCTGAGATAATATTTTGAACATCTTTGATGGAGACTTGAGAGAATTGGAAGGGGGCACACACAGTGGAATAGTGTGCTTAGAGTCTTTGAATGAGTGTGAAATAGGGGGTAAATTGTTTTTTTTTGGTGTTGATTTTGGATTGTAGGAGAGCTATTTTGGCTGAAAGGGCCTTTTGGATGTTCGCACACCAGGTTTCATTTTTGGAACAGTCATCGATGATAGGTGCAGGGGATTCTAGTTCCCTCAGGATAGTGAAGAGTTCCTTAGTGCTAGATTTAGCATTCTGGATTCTTTCATTATAGATTTTCTTTTTTGTCCTAGTGATGGTTGTTTTGTAGGCAGTCGCAATAGTCATGTATTTTCCTTATTCGCTGGAGTGTTTTTTTTTCCAGAAGGATTCCGCTGATCTATTTTCATTCCGGAGTACTTTCAGTTCCAGAGTAAACCTTTTGTTTAAGTGGGAGGTGGGTTTAGCTTTTCGAAGTTTGAGCGGCGCAATCTGATCGATTGCTTGCTTCATTGTGGTGTTAAAGGTAACGACTAGTTCTGAAGGGTTTGTATATATGTTCAGTGGAGTGTTGGTGATAGGAAGCAACATAGGGAGGAGTAAGTCAGGTGTACGGTTGCGCTTATTCCATGCTACGGTGGAATGGACTGTAGTAGTATTAGAATCAAAGGGGGCTTTTCCCTGAATGGAAAAGGCGATGCAATGGTGGTCTGACCATGCGCAACGTTCGTTGTTGAGTATATTGGTGGTACAATTAAAGTCGACCAACCAGTCCTGGGTTCTGCCTTTATCATGTGTGGGTTTGAGGATGCAGGATTTATAGCCGATTTGAGAAATTGTATTCTCTAGTGCAGTGGCGTTAGTGTCTTTGGAATCGTGGAGGCCGAGATTCATATCTCCTAGGAGAATGATCTGAGAACCTGGCTTGGTATTTTGGGTGACAAGGGTTGAAATGTCTTCCTTGAATGAAGAGATGGGGCCAGATGCGTGATATATGAGGTGCATGAGTATGGTACTTGAGTGGGATAGGGGTAATTTGACAGAGCAATTCTGCAGAAGGGAAGTGGGTGCCGGTACATTTTCTGAGTCCTAGGTGGTATTTGGCGATGAAAGCTACACCACCTCCTTTGTCTGAGTTTCTGTCTGCTCTAATAATGGTATAGTTGTCAGGAGGGCTAATGCTAAAGCTGGTCCTGATTCTTGGTTGAGCCAAGTTTCAGAGATAGCAAGAAAATCCAATTGGTTGGCGATAATGAGGTCAGCAATATCGGAGGAGTGGGCTACTAGAGAGCAGGCATTAATCACGGCTCCTGTGATGTCAGGTTGGACAATAGGGTTGTGTTTGATAACCTTTGGGTTGAGTTGTTTGTGTGTTGCATCTGGAGTAGGAGTAGTGCTGGGATCTGAGGGGCAGTGTAGTTTCTGGAGAATGTTTGGAGGGGTTTGCTTAATGCTGGGCCCTTGTCTGGTATTTCGTGCGATGAGTGAACATGGGACAAATGGTGTGGGTGGGGTGGCGAAACGGTGGATCCATTCTCCTGGGGACAGGTGGCTGCAGGACTCCAGGGGGGGAGACCCATGGCAGGGGTGATGTAAGGTAGCTGTGTAGCTGCAATGCTGAGGAGAGTTAAAGGAAGGAGCACAAGCAGGAGAGCTACAAGGTGGGGACTGGCCTTTCAGATGTATTGCAGGTCTATGGTAGAGGAGATGATGGGCGTTATGCTGTGGTTGACAGAGGCAATGGCAAGCGAATGGCAGGAAGCAATAGTACAGGTGGGTGAGGTTTGGGATAGTAGTCAGAGGGGTATCAAATGCAATAGATATAGTATTGGGCAGCAGGGTTGGGCAATAAATGCTAATCACACACACAATATTTGCACACTGGTAATAGCAAATGGTCGATGCAAATCACACGTGCAGTAAAAACACATACAATAATATCCCAGAAGATGAGATCAGGCAATCAAGTGTGTGGGGCAATAGGTACAAGGCGGGGAACTAGAATTGTTAAAAATCGTATGAATTACGCGGTACTGTTTTCATATATGGCTTAAACAATTGCGGGCAAACAATATTTTAGCCAAAAAGGCATTTTGTTTGCATGCAAAGTCTACTCACATTAGTAACACACTAAACTCGTTGGTGATATGCAGGTGGACTCTGGAGCGAAATAGCGGTGTGCGAGGCATGTTGGGATGCGTGTGGCAGAGTTTGGTGCATTGGTCCCTGACAGTCCTGGACAGGCACAGACAGGTGTAGGCCTTCGTCTGGTGGCCTTACTCGTGTGGGGCTGGCTTCCGCCTCCGGTCCCACTGGATTGGGTAAGAGGCCACTCCAGAGGTTGCTAGGCAACTGAAGTAAACAGAATTAGACTCGTAGGACAGTGGCCATTTTCTGAACGAATCCACAGAGTCCGAGCTCCATGTGGGTAATAATGGTGGCTGCAGGATGGAGGAGCAAGCATCTGGGAGCAAAATGCTGCGGCGAGGTGCAGTTGAGGATTGGAGCTACGGAACATGTAGCTGATAGGTGGGACGGGATTTCATGCTGAGCTGCTCCGGCAGCTGGTTTGTCCCCGCTGATGGCGGTGCTGCTCCTGCAGCAGGGATAGTGTGTTGGGGCTCCTGCCCTGATGCGGGTGAATTTGGAAGTGGGGGATACAGGCAGGGGCAGGTGTAGGACTTATTCTGGTGGCCTTTCTCGTGTGGGGCTGGCTTCCGCCTACAGTCCCACTGGATTGGGTAAGAGGCTGCTCCAGAGGTTGCTAGGCAACCGAAGTAAACAGAATTAGACTCGTAGGGTGGTGGCCATTTTCTGAACGAATCCACAGAGTCCGAGCTCCACGTGGGTAATAATGGTGGCTGCAGGATTGGGGGCAAGCATCTGGGGGCAAAATGCTGCGGCAAGGTGCAGTTGAGGATTGGAGCTACGGCGCATGTAGCATGTAGCTGGTAGGTGGGACAGGATCTCATGCTGCGCTGCTCCGGCAGCTCGTTTGTCTCCGCTGATGATGGCGCTGCTCCTGCAGCAGGGATGGTGTGTTGGGGCTCCTGCCCTGACACAGGTGACTCTGGAAGTGGGGAATACAGGCACGGACAGGTGTAGGCCTTCTTCTGGTGGCCTTACTTGTGTGGGTCTGGCTTCCGCCTCCGGTCCCACTGGATTGGGTAAGAGGCCGCTCCAGAAGTTGCTAGGCAACTGAAGTAAACAGAATTAGGCTTGTCAGGCGGTGGCCATTTTCTGAACGAATACATGGAGTCCGAGCTCCATGTGGGTAATAATGGTGGCTGCTGGACTGGGGGGCAAGCATCTGGGGGCAAAATGCTGCGGCAAGGTGCATTTGAGGATTGGAGCTACGGCGCATGTAGCATGTATTTTCGACAGGATATCACGCTGCGCTTCTCCGGCAGCTGGTTTGTCTCCGCTGATGGTGGCGCTGCTCCTGCAGCAGGGATAGTATGTTGGGGCTCCTGCCCTGACACGGGTGACTCTTTTTGACTCCGGCCCTTGCCTATGGAAAATAGATGCCAAGTACTCCCCTTTATTCAGATTCCTGTCGGCAAATCAGTGAAAACCTTAGGTGTAACACAAGATTCTGAACTATCTATGAAACAGCATGTCATGTCTCTAATGTTCGCTCCTCTTCTGGAAATGTTACTAAACTCATCCACCAGATCAGGCCCTATCATAAAACTAAAAATCAATCTCTCCTTGCTACTGCATTAATCAACTCAAGATTGCACTACTATAACAGCCTGCTCATAGGCACCTCTAAAGCCAATCTTAAATGCCTGCAGACCACACAGAATGGCGCCATTAGGGCAATCTTTGGACTAGCCAAGGGTGATCCTGAATCGGACCTTAGAAAGAGACTCCACAGGCTTCCTGTTAAAGAGAGAGAGTCAGACACAAGATTTTATCTTTGACACACAAATGCCAAAACAAATTATCCAAAGTTATTGACCCAGAGCAGGCAGGCTTTATCAAGCAGAGACATGCATCAGAATATATGTGCAGACTCATTCTGACCTTATATGCGAGTAGGAAATTGTCAACAGATGTGGTGCTCATGTCCCTAGATGCAGAGAAGGCATTTGATTGCATAGAATGGAACTTCTTGCAAACGACTTTGAAAGGTTTCGGCCTAGGAGAAAATCTATTTCAGTGGATACAGCTGCTATACTCAAAACCCACAGCCAGTGCGAATACGAATGGTCTATCATACGGGGGTTTTGAACTGGGAGAGGGATGAGACAGGGATGTCCACTATCACCATTACTGTGCGTCCTCGCAATGGAACCTTTAGCAGAGAGAATAAGAAGGGACACATTAATTAGAGGAGTCCAATTCTGTGAAGCATCACCAAAACTGTGGTTATATGCAGACGACTTGTTAGTGACACATGATGTGGAAACATCGGTTCTGTCGGCAATGAGACAAATTGACACATTTCATGACTTCTCAGGATACAAAATAAACTGGTCAAAATCAGTAGCCATGGCAGCTTCAGTGGGATGTACAAGTGGTCAAATAAGTAGCAACAGTTTCAGTTGGTGTTCTGAAAGAATGAAATATTTGGGCATCTGGTTAACTAGAGACATGGTCTGCATGATGGAAGTGAATCTGAAATGTCTGATGGAGAATCTGGAGAAAGATATAGACAGATGGTCTGAACTAAAACTAAGCCTATGGGGGAGAGTTAACGCCATCAAGATGACCACAGTCCCACGCATAAATTACATCCTGAGTATGATACTGTTACCCACAAAGAAAAAGTGAATGGGAAAAATACAGAGTATGGCACAATTGTTCTTATGGGAAGGAAAACAACTGTGCTTGAAGTTATGGAAACTACAGCTGCCACAGGAAAGAAGAGGTTTGGGTGTTAAAAACGTTCATCTGGCTTTCATGGCACAACACTTACTTCTGTTCATTGAGGATTCAACTGATGTTTGGATGCAGTCGGACACGAGTAAATGCATGCCGCTATCACCAAGGGCGCGTCTGACATCAGTGGATGGAAATGGTTGTAAATCTTATCCACCAACTAAATTGTGGATGGAATGTTGGCATGATCTGATAAGGTTGACCAAAGGGAATGTATTCTGTTCCAACATTTTTTTTATTATGGCTTAACCCAGAGATTAAGATGGACGGAAAACCAATGTTCTGGGTAAATTGGTTCCTGTGTGATGTACGATGGATTGGCAACCTACTTAAGGATAAGAAGTGGATCACTTTTAATAGTTTGATCACAGAAAAGAGCATGGAAGGATGCACGTATGCAGAATATCAGAGATTAAAGAGAATAGGTGGGAGAATTCCCGATGAAAGCAAAGACTATGCAGACTGGCAGAAAGAATTCAAAATGTCTGGTCATATTGCTTCAAAGATGTACAAACACCTAGATAAATACAAGGAAGTTAACGAAGACCTACTTGGAAAATTGGCAAGGGCTATAGGCTCAGAAATGAATGCATGCAGATGGGACAATATATGCAGGAATGTGAGCATGAAATTGTTAAACCTCAGAGAAACGGCAACGCAGATACACATTTTAAAAAGGGTTTACTGGACACGGCTTGAACTCCATTCAAGGGGTTTGATAGAGTCTGAGGCATGTTGGACATGCAAGCATATGGAGGGCACATTTGAGCATATAATGTGGGAGTGCAACAATTTGAGGGAATTCTGGCAGGAAATTGCAATGAATATGAACAAGGTTTTGACATTGGATATCGATTCCGACTATACAACCATTACAATGGGGGAAGAGGATGTAATAGCTGACTTTTCATCCCCACAGAGGTGATGATTCTTCAGAGCTTCTCTAACGGCAAAAGAATTGATATTGAGAGAATGGAAAAATGAGCTAGGACCTTCAGTTAATGCATGGCTTATCGATATGCAACAAATGTCATTAATGGCGATAGTGATTCTGTACAGGAATAAGAAGAGAAACCTGTATGAAGAAATCTGGGGCAGGTTTTTGGAGTTGTTTTAAATTGACTGCTTTCTATACATATAATCCATGTTCTAGTCTGTGAAACCTATGAGAGTATATAGTTCAACGGCAGTGCAATGTAGCAGTGAGAGGAGGAGGTGACCAGTTATGTACATATTTCTGTGAAATGTATTTGATTGTAATGTAATATATGTGTATTTATTAATAAATATGTGAATACAAAAAAGACATATTAACGTTTAACGTATATGATCCTGCGGGCATTCATAATACGGCTGCGATACACACATGTTGTATGAGCTACTAATGACAGATTTAAACTCACTGGAAAAGATGACTGTACATTTCAATGCAAAATGTTCTCAGTATTTGCAAGTCGATGTGGATATGAGGTGCTCAACCAATTAATTATGGAACATCTCTGAACCTAGTAAGTTGAGAGACAGCCTAATACAAATGCAATAGGTTACAAGCGCAGAAGCTCTTTAGAATCCCTGAGTCTCCCACTTTCTAACGCCGGTTCAACGGTGGCATGCCAGGCCAGTGAACACGCCTGGCAGCCCGTAAGGGTTCCTGAATTGATTACATCTTTTTGATTGCCCCTGATTTTGTTCATGGGGTTTCTGTGAAATTCATCCATTGCTGAGAAAGTGATCACTTTGCATTGAAACTAAAGTGGTCTTTCCTTGTTAACCAGGTTACATACAATAATACAATTGGTGCCATTGAGGTGAACGGAGGTGGCACAGGCATTAGGTGCCCATACAAATACTTCAAGCGAGTGTTAAGAAGACTGCTACATAATATCATAAGGTTTCAATCTGAAATTGATGTGAAGATTAGAGATTGTAAACTGTAAAGAGTTGTATCAAAACTCACTTGAGATTAGTGAAAAGGTTGAAATGTCAAGAACTGTTAGACATCATCAAAACTAATGACACCCAGAAGTGTACACTCTAAATGAATGGAAGAGGCATAGAATGTACAAGCTGATTGCATTTACTCTGAAACTGCAGAATTACATCTCAAAGATGCATATGTTGAGCCAGCTAATTTAAGAGGTAGTACAATTGTATTTACAAATATAAGTTGGCATTAAAGAGAACCGATAAAGGTAATACTATCAATTGTTGAGAGTCTCAAAAACACCTCAACACTGGGCTCAGACGGGTTGTGCAATGCACTGTTCCAAAAGTCTCCTCATTATTGGGTTGTCCTATTTGATGTGCTCTTCTCTGCTATGAGCAAATGTGAGCTTATGCTACTGGCTTGGCAGCAGACAATAACCGTAATCTTTCCAAAAAAAGAGATTGCTCTATGCCATGCTTTCACAGGTTGCTCGCCAAGTTAGAGGAACCATCAAAATGTTCTACTGCTGAACTAAAACAGTAGATAGAGTCTACCAAATACACTCAGACAAACCGGTTTCAGAAAGGGGCATTCCACTGTGTCCAATGTGCTACCATTGGTGTTGTTTGCGGAAGGGTCAAGTAAATCTATCACCAAACGAGTTTAGGATGTTTAAGTAGACGTTTCCATAGCATTTGATCGTGAAATGGTAGCACATTGTGGAGCAAGCACGCTAAATGAGTCATTCACATTGGATTGATTCAAATGATCATGGCCTTGGACACAAGCACAACAGCTCAGGTGAGACTTGACACACAGAGTGCACTGAGCAAGCATGTTAAAGCATTTAACGGGCTGGTACAAGGGTGTACACTGGCACAGACGGTAATCTAAGATGCCGGCCGTGATTGAAAGAACACTGCATTCACTCATCTTGCTCAGCAGAGGCCTTGCTGGCCTTATCGGTAAGCACCCTCAGTAATGGCGGCTCCTGTGACCCCAGCAATGTGCTGTCCTTAGCTTGGGGCTCCTATCCATCATGAACAGGTAGATTGGCTACAAGCGGGTTAATCACTGTTTTGGCGCCCGACTTTGTATCCCTCTGAGACACAAGCGAATGGCCAACTTTCACAGGACAAAGGTACATGTAGCACTGGCTATGAACTCTCTAACCTCCTACTCTTTCCATGCATCATAACGACAAGCAGGTCACTCCTATCTCTGCTGCCTCAATGCTGGTCTGCTGTCTCACGTGACAGCCCACCTTCGCTCCTCGCCACAGCATCATCATTCCTTTGTGCCCCTCAAAGCACAGCCCACCCCACCATGCGATACATCACACTCACCCGGGAATCCAGCCAGCACAGTACACTTGCACTCCTACCACACAACGCCCTCTCCCCCAGATCTCCCAGGCAACAACACAGTTGCCAGCATGAAATCCTGTCTCCCAGTTCCACCTCGGTGGACCACAACCCATCTTAGACCCTCCAACACACCTCCGGAACCACCACTAATGTATGGTGCGCCCTCCCACTACGTCACCTTGGTGGGGCCTGTCCACATAAAACCCTGCCTCCTTCTAACACAACTCCGACCTCAGCATCCCAATTGACGCCAGCACCAGGCTATGTCATTCACTTGGCCCGATGCCCAGCCACACAGCACACTATATGAGTGCCACAGGTCCAACCCGACTGCTTTCCCACCAGCGTCGCTGCGTCACATATCCAACTGATAACCGTAGCATGGCACTAGCGTTCCTTGCAGTACAGAGCCACTGATATCCACTAATCTCAGTCCTCCTCACCTCTTCGTCCAACCAGACCGAAATCCTTATTACACATCCACCATTTCTGTCCACTCCCCCACATAATGATGGGCATCCCTTCTCCTTGACATCACCCAAAATCACTTTTCTTCCCTGCAGCTTGCTATCCAGCCACTCATCAAACTGAAACCATCCGCTCAGCACCTTACACTACCCGGTAAAATGTACCCTGGGCCTTCAAGCTCATGGACCTCAAACAGGATTCTATTCCATCCTTCATTATCACTAACAAACACCATGTCCTCTTTTCTCTCTCCATTTTTTTGCCCCTTGGTGCACCGTCCTCCCCCACTTGTTTTACTTAGCCTGTTCCCTAAATGGTGGGATCTAACCAATATGTGCCATGCAATGACTCGATGCTAACGACCAAATGTATATGACTGTACTCACCACCGCTGCCACTTCACATCACTCATACACAATTTTCACATGATACACTAATGCATTCATGTCACCTTGTATGACCACCACTTCATCTATATTAATTGGTGATCACGTTCATCACCACTCACGACACCTCAATGAAACAATGTACACTATATATGTTGTATCAAATCACAGCCATGATAAAGACCTTTCATGGACAAAACACGTGTCAGCACTGTGTATGGAACCGGACACTTTTTATGCTATCAAACCAAGGCACATTAGAAGCCAATAAACCAGCACTTGTAATTCAAAATGGAAGTGACAAGACTCCTCATTAGCTCACTTCATACAACAACCAAACTGGTTATGTCAAGCTGTTATCTGCTGAGTCTACAAGCCTCAATGGTTGTCTAGTAAGGCACCTGACAACAATATTTTTTAGATGGACCGTTATAACTCCTTAAACACTGTTCAACGCCAGCGAGGAGATGGGGAAATTTTGGCTTCTGGTATCTTGCTCCTTCCTTTGAAGATCAAATTGCTTACATTTGAATATTTGAACAGTTTTGCACGGTTGCTCACTAAACATAATCCAAAAGAATGCACAATGTTTGCATTTTAAACTGATCTCTATACCAGTGTAGGGTTTTGATGTGTTCCTTTTGTTGGCTTGAGTACCTTTATTGATTTAAATAGCTGAAGGGGCCAATTATCTGGATATCTGTGGATGAAAACAATCCATGCTTTTGAATGTAGGTAACTTCTGAATGGATTCCAAGTTAGTTTTGTTGGATTAAGATATTAAAAAGCGTAAAATGTTTACGAGTACTCTTTCACTATCAAAGTGCTGTTGAAAGGTTTGGCTGGATTTATCCACAAGTATTTAAAAACCGGTGACTCCTATTGCAGTGTGCAACTATTCGGCTGATTGATGTAAGCAAATTACATTTGTTCATATTAAATTAATGTACTGCTCTAATCTATGAACTGCCTGCTGTCAAGGCGGAGAGGAAATAGGGTACGCTTTGTGGGTGGGATATCACACCATCTATCTTTCTACATTCATAAAAGTGAACATTAGTGGGTTTGTGGCTGAGTTTGTGGCTTGGTGCAGCATTGTTCCTTATACTATTCCACACTGTTTCACCAATCTGCACCACACTTTTACCTGTTAGGACACTCCGGCCAATACTGGCTACATGACATTTGGACACTCCACCCCATTCCCCGGATTTCAGCAAAAGTCAAATGTTTCTGGGTTTGTGACTTGGCGAAGCATTGTTGCTTATAGAATTATACACTGTTTCACCAATCTGCACCAAATGTTGCATAGGTACCTGGTAGAACCCTCCGGACATTACTGGCTACATGACATGTGGACACCCCACCCAATCCCGCGGATTTCAGCTCAAGTTAACATTTGTTTATGGGTTTGTGGCTTGGCAAAGCGTTGTTCCTTGTACAATTCCACACTGTTTCACCAATCTGCAGCAAATGTTGCATAGTTACCTGGTAGACCCCTGCAGACATTACTGGGTACATAACATTTGGACACCCCACCCTTTCCCTGGATTTCAGCACCTTCACACATGAGACGGTTGCCTGGAATCGGCAAAACATCAATGTGGTTGTAGAAGGACCGGTCCTCAAACCTAGAATGTACGGTTTCTGGCACATTCCCACTGCAAAGCATGGCAACTAACTGCACCACGCCAGGGTGAGGCAACAGGTGGGGAGAGAGCACAGTTGGTCCCAGTATGCAGCAGTACACAATCTCTCGCCTCCCCGCAATGTCTGCTCCGGGGTATGTCAGCTAGCCACACACACCCATTCTCAGTGCAATTTACTTTAGCATGCAAAGCACATCAAGCGATAAGCGAATCGGAACAGCAACCTACAGGATCATTGATTTTCAACAATTGATGAGAGTGTTGGCATGTCTGTCCACAGAACCCGTTCAGAGAATGGGTACTTTTTGCTAGTTACTTATAAAGGCCATAGAACATGTTAGGAAGTTTACGTCTGTTTTATGTATTAAACCCGCAGTAAACCTTGATCCAACCTGTCACGATGAAAAGGAGATCATCTACCTTTTTAGTGCACCCCTAGATAAATCTTTTTGGATGAGAATATGGACTGAAAAAAGAGTTCATATGTGTGTGATGATGTTGTACATTTGAGGCTATGACCGACAACTTTGATGACATTGTTTGTACAAGTGTAGGAACTGATGTCATTGAACTACACGTTTGAGTTGCCTACCAATTGTCAGAATAGGATAAACAGGGATTAAATTTGTTGGTGAAGGGCTTGTGGTTTGGTGGTTTTTAATATATGTAACTTGCTGCCTCTGCACCAAGTGGCGTGATAGAGAAGAAAGAAAGTAGGCAGTCTCAATGACCGCACCTAGAGTTTAAGACTGGCATCCACATGCCATGAATAGAAGAGAAAAGTTAAAAAACACCTAACCTCTTTAGCAAGACCCTAACCAAGATACCTTTCTCCATTCTCCAACTCTAGCTCCATTGAACTGTCCCAAACTGCTTGCCCTGTCAATTTGATGTAATATTTAGCTATATCCTCCCACCAAGATACGCATCTTGACTTATTTCATCTATGTTATGTTTACTTGCTCACAGAGGTGTTGCTAGTGAGGAAGTTGGGGGCTATAGCCCCGGGTCTTTTGGTAGTTGTCCCATGGATAGAAGCTCAGGGACTAAACCAAAAGGCTAGCTAACCCAGAGTACCAACAGTCATAGTCCCGGACCTTTTCCAGACCTAGCAACACCCCTGCTGCTCATGCAAGCTTTTCTGGGATCCTTGACACGCTTGAAGCCATTTCCTGTGCTGTGAATGGCACCCCTGCCAGTCTGTACACACCAACACAGCAGCAAAACTGCCTTGCGTGTTGCAACTCGTCTCACTAAGGGGTGCCCAGACGTCCCGTTTTTTCTGGGACGGCACTGGTATTTTACCCTTTGTCACGGCATCTGAGAGTTTTTTACATTTCAAAACCCCATCCTGGAATTTGAGGGATGGGTGACTTCCGTCACAGTTTTTGCCAGGAACCGATAAACAAATCCCGAAATCGGGCCTGGCACTGCCCTCTTGCTCGCGTTTCCTCCCTGGCCTCTCTGCTCTAATGAGAGTGCTGTGCCTGCAACACACCCCATACTTTGTGCCATAACAAGCCACCAACATAGAAGTAGGACTACTGTTTTTATCAGTGTCGTAGTTGTGTTTTAGTACATCCTTTATGTTTATGTCCGCTAAACCACTAGTCCTACTTCTATGTCTATCACCCATCCCGTTTTTTTTATTTTGAAATTCTGGTCTCCCTACACTAACCTAACCCATCCCCCTAATTTTCAGATTAATCAGAGCGCCTAGAGACTATGCAAACGGCAGAAGCGTATGGTTTAAATCCCAGTAACATAACATAGCCTACAATAACATAACTTCTATTCAGGGGCGGCTCGTCCATAATGAGTGAAAGGGGCGTCCACCCATCAGGTCTTGGCCCCCTCTCATCTATTGTGGATGACCCAGCCCAGTGAAATACAAGCACTCCCTCAGCTGTTTTCTTCAGCTGAGGCAGTGCTCTTAACTGTCAAAGGGAAACACTGTTTCCCTTTAACAGTTAAAGTTCCCTAGCCATTTAAGTTGAATGAGCAATGCATTTCTGGGACATTTGCTTCCCCAGCATCGCATGGCTCTTTGGAAATGCTGGCTGTGGAACTGCATGCCTGTACATGCAAGGGGGCACTCCTGCACCTCCCCACACATACAGACAGAGCAGGCTGGAGTGGGGAGTCTCATCACCCATGCTCAGGCCCCTCTACACATGAGCAGAAACCAGGAAGCTTCCTGATTCCTGTTCATGCTAGCTGGTGCCTAAGCGCTGGTGAGGAAAGACCTGAGGCAGAAGGTACATTTATGTTCTGCTTTTTAATTGAAATTATGTGTATGGATGTGTGCACCCTTGTGTTGTTAGGTGAATGAATATATGATTATTTTATTTTTTTATTTTTTTATTTATAACATTTGTTGTATGCCCAGACCCATGGGTATCACGGCGTATTTACAAGATTACTTAGGCTTAAGGTTACAGGACAGTTAGCACAAAATAACAATTAGGTGATTTCAGTAAAAAAATTACAAACTGTACAAACTTAATAGTCATAGGTCACTTTGTACCCAGGAAAAAGCTTGGTAGTTACATTAACAATATTTCCATTTGTTATGTGTGTTACAGGGGCATTGGTGGCAGGAATTAGAATGTATTATTATAGATGCTGATTTTCAGGAGAGCATGATCGCTGTGTGCATGTTGTGTAAATGTGTGTGTTTGTATGTTCATGTATTTATTTAAATGTGTGTATGCTTGTGTTATGAGTGAGTGCCTGATGGATTTTCGTGTGAATGAAACAGTGTTTTCTGTGTGTATGTTGTGTAAATGTGTGTGTTTGTAT
Source organism: Ambystoma mexicanum (assembly GCF_040938575.1). Lineage (NCBI taxonomy): Eukaryota > Metazoa > Chordata > Amphibia > Caudata > Ambystomatidae > Ambystoma > Ambystoma mexicanum. The sequence goes on along the minus strand of NC_090940.1, from coordinate 239,043,568 downwards.
GTGTATTTAGTATTTAAATATGTGCATGAATACATGTATGCTTGTGTTATGAGTGAGTGCATGATGGGTAGCTGTGTGAATGAGACAGCGAGTGCTTGCTTTGTGTATGTTGTGTATGTGTGTATTTGTATATTCATTTATGTATTATTTAAATATGTGTATGGATGCATTTATGCTTGTATTATGAGTGAGTGCAAGATGGGTGCTCATGTGAATGAGACAGGGAGTGCTTGCTGTGTGTATGTTGTGTAAATGTGTGTGTTTGTATGTTCGTTTATTCATTATTTAAATATGTGAAAGGATGCATGTATGCTTGTGTTATAAATGAGTGCATGCTGGGTGCTCTTGACTGTGAATGAGACAATGAGTGCTTTATGTGTGTATGTTGTGTAAATGTGTGTGTGTGTGTGTTTGTGCTGGCCCGAGATGATTTTGCCGAGTCGTGGTAGGAGGTTTGTACATCAAAGGCATTTTAAAAATGATTTTGTTGCACAGCCCTCCTCCCCACTGACCAAAATCAGTTCTCCGTCTGAGGTGGTGTGGGGCCCAGGAGTCATGGATGGTATTTTTTTACTGGACATCTATGATAGATGTGTATTAAAAAATACTGTGCCTGTCCCCCTTTCCCTCCAGCACCTTGCATACATACATAATCACTTTGATTGTTTGTGTGTTTGGCGCTGTGGGGCCCAGGGGACAGGCATGGTATTTTTTTATTATGTAGCTAGACTGGCATTTCAATGTAGCCAGTCTAGTAATTTCTTATTGTGGTATGACATTTTGTATTGGGCATCTTTGATATCGCAAGCATGATAAGTGTTTTTATGTAGTTCGACTGGCATTTTAGTACAGCCAGTTTGTTCATGCTTTCATACCTGGGCATGCATTTTTAATGGTAAAAGCCAACTGGAGTATGTTCTTACTTGGGGATACTGCCATATATTGGCCGAACAAACATGGACATGTTTTCTTATAGTATCAGTACTTGCATTGCGCACAAAGCAAACGTGAGTATGTTCTTATATGGAATGATAAGGTATAATGGTGCAGTCAGCATGGAAATGTATGGGCACAGCCAGTGTGAACATGTTTTATACTGGCACATATTGTGGGAAAAGGCATCATGGAAATGTGATGGAGAAATGCTCCTGTGGACTTGCATTTATTGGATTTTTTTTCATGACTTACCCTACAAAACCCAATTGCAAACTGGTGTGCTTTTTACCCAATTTTTCTAAAAAGTATGCTCTATAATGCACCATTTTCAACTATTATTTAAAAAATTATCCGGGGGAGAGAACCACACTGCCTCGATCCCCCCTTGAGTGGTGCGGTCTGCCTCTCTATGATCGGTCGCTCTTGCATATCTGGGACAAATATTTAAGCCCCTCCAGTTAAAAAATTCACCAGCCGTCACTGCTTCTTTGTCCCACTGGCACATTCCCTCGCTATTAAAATACCTGCAGTAAAATAATAATAAAAAACATCGGCTCCAAAAGCACGCTACCAGCGCAATTAGCGTGCGCCGTTTTTACTGCATAACCAAGTTGCTCTCTTTTTTTTCATGGCCGCACTGTGTTCGTGTCGGAATATTTTCTAGTCCCTGCTAGTCTTCCGGCTCCAAACCCACCGTGCTTTCGTTTCTCTACCCTACCATCTGTGCCCCGCTCCCAATGAGAAAATATTGGGATAGATGTGCGAGTGGCGCGCGATATGTTTGCAGAACTGGGATGCTTTATGGGTGGTTGCAGTACCCAAGCAACCACGGGTGCTGTATATTTTAACAACTGCATAAAGCACAACGGGGCTCCCATTAAGCTTCGACCCGAAATGTTGACGTTTCCTAAGGCCCATTCCATTCCCGACCTGCCCCCATAAATACAGTAAATGCTTCTCACACGCTAAGAGTTAACTGGTGGCTTCCCAACCCACAGCTGGGAATGTTATCAAAATAGCCCAAAGGAAAAGCAGCCCATGTTCAAAGCATCTTTCCACAGGCCTGAGTTGTTGGGAAGGTTTCATACTCTGTAAAATGGCCATTCCTAAATATAATTGGTCTGTCAAAAATGTGGCTGTTCTGGCAATTTAAATTGATTTGTATACTGGGTTCCTTCCACTTCTAAGCACTGTCATAATAGCTATTAATGCCCATTTGAATGGTGCTCAATGTATCAATGCCAGAAGGACGAAGAGCTAAGTTGGCAGTGCCAGGCTTCACACTGAGAAATTGTAGACCATGCCAGAGGTGGGCATTTAACTCATGAATCATCCACCTGGTCATAGTTTTTTAAATCAGCAATAAGTCGTCTCCACAAAGCATTGGTCCCATCAGCTACGCCTTTACAGGACTCGTATACTGGGACCCCTACATAGATTGTAGAACAGGTGTCTATTGCTTTTAACGCCCCAGTTTATTAACCAGGGTGCTGCAAGCAATTATTTTGCCTAAAATAAGGGTCATGGAAAGTGTGAGATCTGTTGTTTTAGTCACAAAGAAAAAATCCTTTTCAGATGTCTGCCATGGAATTGAAGCTGGCGCTCCATGGGGGAAAATAAACGCACCTGTCTTGCAAGGTAAGACTGTGACGTCATGAACATGAAAACAGACTTCTTGAGAGTAGCACTTCGTGGCGTCGGGCCGCACAAGAAATGTAAGTTGATTATTTTTCTTTTTTAGAAAAAAGTCACCATTAGCACATGCGTAGAAAACTACAAAGGTGCTAATCGGTGAGGGCGGGGTGCGGCGGGTAAGTGAAGGGGAGGCGACGCTGGGTGCTCAGGCAGCTCGGAATGTGGGCTTGTACCATACAATACTGCTCGTGTTTCGAGCCTCCTAATTGGCCGGTGCCGCCACCGAGGGTGCTAATGGTCGTTTCGGCCAGCGCTTGGATCAAGCTGATTGGCTCTCGCAACTGTCTAGGGTGCTCATTTTGTTTACACTTCATGTGCACATTTCTGCACTAACCACATCCAAATTTCAAAACTTCAATCTAACGTCTGGTCAGCCTATCTGAATGCACAGCTGGTCTACTGGCAAAATACGGGAGGAAGACCTTGCATTACACAAGGCTCCTTCCTAAGGAACTCTGTCCTCTTTAACTCAAGCTTTCAGTGCACCTTAGGGCCTAATTTCAAGAAGACTTTATGAGATTCCAATGAGTGTCAAAAACTACTTTGCTCAATACAGCCTTTGCATTATAGGTTCCATAAGGCTCCAAACTACGGGTACCTCCAAAATCTGGGCCATAAGAGCCACAGTTCTGAAGCAGTTGCTACTCAGAAAGAGAACTATGCAAAAAATCGTGTACATTGATACGCAACTCCACCTCTGACGGGGCGCCACTGACTTTCCATCAAACAACACTCTGAGTGGACAGCCTTTAGTTCAATACACAAAGAAGTGAACCCAAAACGTCTGGGATTCCGTTCCAGTCTGTTCAGCCCTTGTGAGCCAGCCTGGTCTCCTCACTGACATCTTCCCGCAAAAAGCTGCCCACAAACCCAACAGACTACCAACACTTCAGAGGAAATCCCTGCACAACAAATGCTTGAAGCCATGGAACTATATCACTCACTCACTAATTCTGCACGCAAAGACTTGCGATTCGTGTCTGGCCTACAGGAATTCCCAAAAGTGGGGAAGACCTACCTTTTCCCCCTCTGCGATAAGGCCATAACATCATAAAGTTGCCATGCCCTAAATTCAGATTTGAAAGAGCCGCTGGATGAACATTTACATCTTGCTTTACAACCAATCCCTCTGCAGTGAGGCGAACATCATATGATATGATCGGTTATTTATAATTTGCTTGATACCCAGAGGTTTCTAAGCGCGGACCCAGGATCGAACCTTTGTTGCTCCAAGTCGTCTTGTTTCCAAGGTGAGCACTGTTGCCCCTGAGTTATCCTCTCAGACGTGAGGTAATACTAAGATTAAGGACATACAAATAACTATGTAGGTATACTATTAAGGTTTCTATAACGCAAGCCTATCTTACTATCCAATGAGCTTTACAGGGTGGAGAGAGGAAGGTGAATTGTTCAATAGGGAATCAAGGAGAAAGGAATAAGGAAAGAAGCCGAAATATTGGAAAGAATGAAGCAGAGTCAATGGCTTAGCAATCAGCATTCAACATGATAAATAAGTTATCATCAGCACTAATAACATTCGACTAAAGGACATCACCACAAAACCCCTCTTTAACAGGATGGCGGTGCTTGATACATCACATGTTGTTGCTTAATACTAATTGCTCATGGGATCCTATGATTGATGACGTCAAATGGAGAAGCCTACTGCTGATGGGCACTAAGGGCAAATCCTCCCACAAAGTCATGGGACGTCTGTAGAAAGTATACAGAGAAATAACCCTACACCGTCCACTCGTCCCATTTTCCATCATGTCTCCTGGTCACTAGCTCGGACAGTAGGGGCAAGATAATAGACTGGGGCTCCCAAAAAGGGTATTCATTGAAAAAATCTCATTTATTTTAATGGAAAATAGTAGATTTAGATAGACCGCTCTGAGACCATAAAGAGCGGTCGTTCTTAATTGATCTGTCACACCGCTGCCACAAATGAGTGCGCGCAGGGGCTGACAGGGACGGCCAGGACGGAAGACGGCAGACACACCCAAATCCGATAAGTGTATGTGTGTATGTGTGGTGTGTGTTTGTGTGTCTGTTGAGGGAGATTGTTTGTGTGGTGCGGGTGGCAGATATGTTATGTGTAAGGGTGAGTGGGGGTCAAAGAGGTTAGTTTGTGTTATGGAAGGGAGGGGGCGGGTGATTGAGTATGTGTGTGTGTTAGTGTGTGTTTCTGTGATGGGATGGGGTTAAGGTTAATGTATTTGGTCGGGAGCGGCAGGGGAGCAGAGGGGGTTTTGGGGACTAAACGCCCCTGTTTTAATGTGAGAGGGTGAGATATTGGGTGAAGCGGGATGTGGGGGTTGATCCCCATCCCCCGAAATAGTGATATTGCATTGTTTATTTATTTATAGATATAATATATCTGGATTATTGAAATCCATCTTTTCGCTAATGGCCTTCAATATTTTACAATATTACATAAACCCCAAAAAGAACATCAAGGAGATTTCCCTTCACCCAATCCACTTCCTGGTGAGAGCCCCTAATAACTTAGCACCCATTTGCCAAGGGCAAACCCAAATGAGAACTTCTAAAGACCAATCAGGTGGCAGAAGTCCCCTCCACACATCTTCAATATCCAGCATCGTCTTTCACTTTGAATAGATGCAGAGACCACACCTCTTTGAGGCAAAGGGCAAGGTACATTGTAAACCCCTCAGAATGAGAACACTGTGATAGTTCCTTAACACACTCATATTATCTCTGCAGTGAGGCGTATGTATACAACACACTGGCTTGGCCATGGAACCGCACAGGAAACACCCTTTCCAAATTCCCAGGGAAAAGGGAAGCAAGAAGGCTTGAGAGATTTAAAATGTATAGGCATAAACCCCTTTACCTGCAAAGTAGGCAACACACCAGTGAAGCAGAAACAGGCGATTCATTGAAAAAAACATCAAAAGTACAGGCAAATTCAAAATGTCCAGAAACCTTTTTACCCCGCACCCAACGAGTTTTGAACCTTTTCGAAACCCCAAAAGAGTTTTGTACTAAAAAGCCTAACTCTTAAATCACTGCTGGGTACCACCTGATGGCCCCAGTCAATCACGGAAACCTTGTCTTGGCTGTGCCAGAATGGCCATCTGTAAGGGTGTTATCTCCTAAACCTTTTTTTTATTTTTATTGCATAAAATGAAGCTGGTTATTCTGCCTCTGAAAGGGGCCTTTGCTAATCAAACCCCCTTTCGTAATGTGTTCCCTGCTACAAGCATAGTGCACCCATGTGACTCAGCTGGCGCGCTCTTTGGGCTTCCCAAGCCCCAGCCTGCTGTGACAGCAGTGCAGGTTCAAAGGTCACTTGTGCATTCCTGACTCCTGCCTACTGCAGCTAAACTCCAAACAGGAAGAAGAATGGCCTTTGCAGTCGAAGACTCCTCTTTCCACAAAAGGATAACTGTTTGTTTTAAAGGGGCCTGGTTGCACAATCAACTGTAAAGGTACCCTGCCTCGCTTGGCACGATGGAACATAAGGTCAGACAAGTATACAACCACAAAGCAATTTGGTGTCATATAGTTGTCAACCTAGACCTGAACATTATCCATGGCAGGGTATGTGGAATACGCTTGTCTGGCCTGGGTCCCACCCAGGCATCCCTGGGTAGAGGCCAAGAAGTTTCCCCCCTTTTTAATGTTTCACTCAAGAGGTGTCATCTTTTTCTCCAAAAGGGATGAGCTGGGGACTGACCTCCAGGATACAATAGATGCACACTCCATGGTGCTGACCACTGGAGTGCATTTGAAGTCAGCAGACAAGGGAAGGGGGCAAAGTTAGATCTGTCAGAGGAAAGGGGTAAGATGACAGAAGGGTTCCACCATCTTGCTTTCGTCTGGGGCTCGCAACAACTTCCTGCCCTTACCATTTCATGCAGACAAGACACTCTGGATATGATACCAGATGGCAAAGGACAATTGTTACAACAGCCTGCATTGGACCCTTTACCGGAGGCTTTCTTTGGACCAATCCCCTGTGAATGTGTTCTTTATAAGATGGGAAACCCTCTCCTGAGTTGATTATTATTTTAATACTGAAAGAAGAAGAATTGACCTGAAACCTTGAGGGATACCCCCTATTCCAAGCTCCTTTGCCAAAGAGATGAAGACAGGAACTTCCAAGACATGAGAAAGCTCTGCCCTCAAATATGCCATTGGGAACAGTGTGGGGCAGTACTTGGTTCCCAAAGCCCTTTGGCTGGCTGTGCTCTAGTCCTAGGATCCTGCTGCCTGGAGCTGAAGAACCCTCTATAGGTGCCAGACAACTCCTGGACTGGAAGTGCAGAAGTGTGGTTTGGTTCTTCTAATGTGCACCAAATACTTGAAAGCAACTTATGTTTTAGTTTGTATTAAGTGTATTAGTTTATTACAAACGTTAAGACTACCACATGAAATATACAATATCCTTGATAAAAATATATACAGTTCAATAAAAAATGTATATCTCCAAACAGTTATATATATATATAAAATCAATTTTTAAGAAGTTCATTCATGCCACCAATTACATTTAAGTTTCCACTTGGAAAGAACTCACATATCCATTCCTTCCAACATCAGTATCTGTTTCTATATTTCATGAACCACATTCAGCAACACCGCTAAGTTTGCAGCAATTATGGACGACCAAAACTGATTGCTAGCAATACTTTCAAAGGAGCATACGAAGTTCTCATAAATTAGGTGATATTTCACAACCAGCACAACACATTGGCCCTCATTACAACTGTGGAGGTCCGGAAACAACGTGCTGGTAGTTTCGATTACCGGCACTCATTTCGGTCCACCGCACTATGAGAGGAAATGCCAGTACCTACGGTCCGGTAACAGCATACACTGTGCTACCGTTGCCGGTAGCAAAGGTACCTGAAACTGTGGGACCCTAGTGAAGCAGTGCTCGAAACTGTGGCACCATGGAAAGAAGGCAGCATTACAACTTTGGATTTGCCAGAAACACTGGCACAAAAATGATAGTGCCGCTGCGAAAACCATGCCCCCAACACTGGCACTGCGAGCAGATGGTAACCAGGCCTAGATGTGCAAGATCAGGTGCAGGTGCACCCAATTGACCCAGCTGCACACAATGATTACAGGGATTGCTTAAAAGGACCACACCACACACACACCCTCCAACACAACATTGCTGCCACTCGTAGCAGCAGTCAATGACATGGAGGAGCTGCATGCAGAAGTACAGCTCTATGAACAGGAGGTGCAACAGTAGCAACAGGGTGACAGGAAGTGGAGGAAGAGGAGGTGGATGCTGTTAAAGATTCCAATTGGCATCACACACCAGACCAGGACTCTTGCCCTTAGCCTCGGAGGTAGCGCACAATTAAAATACTTTTTCTTTATTTGCTAGAATTCGGATTGAGCTGACACCCAACCCATTTCACACCCCCTTTTACAAATACCCTGGGTCACAATGGACCATGAACCAGGCCGGTGGGTTGAAATACAATATTTATTTATTTTAAATTCAAAGAAATAACACAAATGTAATATTGGCCAGCAATCACCAATGGGTTGATAATTACAACGTAAAATGATGAAGTGCACTTAGTTGAACTTCTACTATAATATATCCAAAGCACAGATGAATGGGAAAAATTTTACTGTTCGGGTAGATAGCAACCAAGTTAAGATTTCCCACTGCAATGCTCCCTCAAACCCTTATTAATTGAATTTTGAGTGGATAGAAAGGCGCAGCAATGAGTCAGGCATACTAGGCAGCCAACAGAATTAGAAATGAGAGGCAAAATCGGATTCAAAAGTCTCAGAATTGGTAAATAATTAAATTACATGTGCGGTTGAATAAATGAGGTAAATATGAGTTCCAACAGTATCAGCGATGTAAGAACACTAGCAACTACAAGGCAAGGTACCAACAAAGGGCATACAGTACAAAAATCAACTTTGAAGTGACAACACAGTGCAGCCAAAATCACACGCATAGAAATTTCACTTTCTTACTTTCACAGGTTTAAATGTCAAAACGGTTTGAAAAATGGGTGAAATAGACAGAATCGGAATGCGGTTTTTAGGCTGGGTTATAGATGCACATCACAGGGGTAATATCGAAGTGAAAGAGTGTCTCCAGATGAATGGATGAGATTTTCAAAGGGAAAGTAGATTCGGTTTTAAAAATAAAAACAGTTAACAGAGAGAATCGGTTTGGAAAGAAATTACAAATATAGTTAAACTAGATTTTAATGACTAGATTGTTAAAGAAAGACACAGTACGCTCTAAGGTAAATTTGCAAGGTTAACCTTTTCACCCTGTTTCAGCTGTATATGGGAATTAATTAAATTATTCAAAATATGACTAAGGACTTATGCAAGACAGAAATGAGTGGAAGAATGAAGCTAACGCTTGTAAGTCAAGGACAGGATGCACAGAGAATTCGAACAGTTTTAAACAAGTTATAAGGGTATTGATGGGATTACTAAGATGTGGAACAAAGACAAGGTATCAAGTTGGGGTATACTATGTGTTGCTATGGGATGGGGAGATACTCACAATCAGAGCTGGAGTTTGGGGTTTGGGACAGCCAACCGGGTTTCTGGACTCAAAGGATCTGGTCATGGCACCACGGCGGGGCTCTCCTAGCAGAAAACAGCTGGGCCTGTCTGGTCACGGCACAACGGCATGCAGGTAGTGGGGCAATAAGCTGGTCTGGTCACAGGATACTCTCAAAAAGGTTACCACAACTTTCCCCCTTTCTCCCTGAGTTAGTGGGATTTTGTTATGGGGTTTCTTTTTCTGGATCACTGGGCCTGCCTGGATAGGGTCAGCTATGCTTTGACCTGGCAGTGGAATCAGGAATCTGGAGTCTGGCTGTATGAATCTGGAATGTCTGGATATGCAGGAGCTGGAAAATTCAGAAGTTTGTCATTTGTCTCTATGAGCTTCCCCCTTTTATAAGCTGGGTGACATCACAGGATATATTGTTGGGGCAGGCTTAGGCTTGACATGCCTCTAACAACTGAATAGGCCAGCCTATGTACAACAGATCCCTCCTAAAAGCCGATTGGACTGAAGGAGAGAACTCAGTTTTATGGGGTGTGTTTTTATGAGGTACAGAGCCATCCCACAGTTACATTTGCCAAAAATCAGTTCTGACCTAAATTGCAAGTTTTTACAGTTGTGGCACTCTTGCAAATCACATAGACAAATTACATATTTCATACAGAGCATAGCAGTCCAACTCCCAGGTCTGTATGACATTGTTTCGTCCCTCTAATAATCTTTCACGCTTTTCGGTGGGAAATATTCCACTTACTATTTTGCAATTTTATACAGCTGTACCTATTATCACAGAGCATGTTTGCATTACATTTCGAAGTTATCCCATGAACACTTTTCCTGTGAATGACATTATTCTACCGTTTGCTTCCCATATATGCTAGGGAAATACACAATATTTTGTTTTAATGCCCCCAAAATCATATTTAAACTGTTAAACTCTTGCAATACTGCATTGTCCGTATTCAGAAATAAAGCCTTAAAGTTTATTCATTCAAAACAGTCTTTTGCCCCAAATGGCAAGCATTGTCTCCCAAATAAGGGCATAACGTCCAAGGTTGCCCTGGAGTTTGCTTTGAGGCTCCCCAGTTAAAGTTGAGGGGCAGTGCTGTTCACAAAGGCGCACCTAAGTGTCCAGGAAATCTTTTGTCTCTTGGCTGCAGAATGCCAGAAAGACTGAAGAGCATATTACATTCTCCTCCTTAATCTATTAATAGTTTCCAGATGCTGGTCCCCTTGGGGGGAGGCAGGTCTTGTTCCCAGGAAGCAGATGTCCTTTAAAGCCAGGCCAGGAAAACCTGTTCTGTGCCTTCAGCACACTTATTTCATTAAAAAAAAATATGAACCCGAAAGCAAACTGTGGGACTTTAATATCCTACATATGTTTTAAAACAAAACCCCATCACATTCAGTGCAAAGACAGTGCCTTAATTCCACAATTTACTTTCAAAACGACATTTCCTTATTTGTAAAAAGCAACCATTTTTACACATGGTGAATCTTCCTTTTGCTGTCACTTCCAATGCGGTTTACTCTTACATCTAGATTCTAAACATTATTTGCAGCCCTAATCAATTTCTCATACACTCAAATCTGTTCAAAGCGAATGTCCACTGAAACTGACATAGGCACAGAGATATAGGGCTTCTTTTGAAGAGTTTAGCTATGCTGTTTTGTTGCAAAAAAGGCAAGCGTTTTTCCATACAGCTGAGAGTGAAGTTTATTTGTTATTTCACAGATCTTGCCTGGCACAGCCTGTCATTCATTGAGAAATGCCCCCTCTTCCTGAAGCACAACCTGAATATGCATGGACATAGCTGGGTCCCACTGAACAAAACTGTGTACTGCTGAAAACGGTGGACAAGAGCATCCGGGCACAGTCATTTTAAATGTAAAATATTTCCTTTTTCAATGGGAAATTTGGAGCTAGTAGGTGAGCAGCGCTGCTTTTCAATTCTTTTCTTGGGTGTACATAAGGAACACACTAGCAGCCTTTTCCAGTGTGTTCCCTGTTCCATCTTGCCCCACATTTGTTTGGCAAAGACAGCGCAGCCATCATTTTTGTAGCTGCAAAACACAGTTTTGATGAAAGTGAATGGCGCGCTGCAGAGCCAGTGCAGCCATTTTGCTGGTAACTGCTGAAGTGCAGATTGGTGATGGAGGGGAATTCTGCTGGGTGGGTAAATGTACCCCACAATGCAGAGGAACAATGGGCAGCAAGTTGTGCCCCAGAGACGTGCACCTACACCCCGCACAAGAGCCACACCCTGGTCCCTGTCTGAGAGGAGGATCCACACACCATACTGTGTGAACATCCTTGCAATACTGGACCTCATCCAGGATAACATCCAGAGCGTCATTGGCATCTGGACTACCATACTCCACTACTCTGTTGAAAGTGGTGTCTGTGCTCCATTTTCTTGCCACAGGCGCATTCCAGCACACAGTTGGGGAGCTGCATGGCATCTCCTAGCCAGCATTCCCAAAAGTGCGTGTGCAGGTCCTGGATGTCCTATTGCATCATGTGTCCCAGCACATCACCCTACCAATGACACAGGCTGAGGTGAAGGCCAACAAGGTGTGCTTCCATGGACTGCACACACATAGAGCTAATGGCTGGCCATGCCGGAGAGGAGGTGTATCGGAACAGAAAGCGATACCACTCCATGAATGTGCAGGTCTTCTGTGATGCAGACCTGACAATCACACACTGCTGCACACGCTTCCCGGGACGTAGCTATTGAGTGAGTAAAAGGATCAACACACACACACCCCACTGCAAGTGTACTGAGGCAGAAGGGATGTTCACTGTCACCAGTGACTGGCCCACAGGCACCATGCAAATACAGGGACACAAACTGCATGCAAGAGTGGGTGCCCACCACTGGCATGTACTACATAAGTACACGGAAGGACACACCGGCACAATCAGGGCATGGATGGACAGGCACATGCAATGCACCACAGGTACGAGAATGTATCACTCCCAGGTCACGAAGCACAGAATATCCTCACTGTGCCCCAACTACCACCACCAACCCATCTTTGGGAGTCAGATCCCCCACATGTCCCGACTAGCATTACCTGTCACAGGGTGCAGCAAGGTGCTTCATGGGCCGCAAGCGCACAGACTCAGATGCATATGTCACACACCCACATTACAAAAAGCATGCACTGCCCAGTCACCATAATAAAATGGCCCACCCTCCTGTGTTCCTTTCCATGCAGGTGATACTGGCTACCCCTTCCTACCATGGCCGATGACCTCTGTGAGACATCCACAGAGCTACAAGGAACCAGTGTAAATCATGCTCACATCAGAACAAGGGCGACAGTTGAGCAGACCTTTTGACTGTTGAAGGCATGTTTTTGTTGCCTTCACTGCTCCGGTGGAACACTGATGTACGGGCCAGTGATATAGGGGGAAATAGTCATGGCCTGTTCCATTATGCACAACATGTGCATCCGGCAGGAAATTCCCCTGGCCCCAGACATGGACATGGCTCTGACGGATGATGATGATGACAGCGAAGAGGATGCAGCTGCAGACATGCGACTAGGCCATCAAAGGGATGATAGGGATGGGCGTGCAGCCCGCCAGAAACCTATACAGAACTACTTCTGAGCACACAGCACCCACACACGACCCATGGCACACACTGCATGTGAGTCAGCACACAAATAAAGCACTGCTATACACAAATTGAATGTTCGGACATGAATTCATATGCAGAACCATGTGTACTTTTTGCATGAACAAACAACAAGTAAAGTGTGGCCCACCGACCCCCTCCCCAACCCTCCCTCCCCAACTACTCCCTCCCTGACAAACCCCACCAACTGACTCCCCCAACTGACCCTCCTCAACTAAGCCTCCAAGACAAGGCATACCCAAAACACCCCAGGTAGCATCAGTGTCACTTGATATCTGGAACTGGGTCACTTTTGTAGCTTCTTAACACCTGACCTGCCCTTTTGAGGTGAGCCTGACAGGCACAGGGATCTGTGCCTCAGGCTGCTCTGTTGTGAGCTGGCAGGAATGGTGACGATTGAGGGTGGGTCTGAACCTGCCATGTCCTTGTGCTCAAGTGCCGCCTGCAGGGAAAGGGTGAGTGTCTCAGCCATTGCTGAGATGTCCTTGTTCCCCTCCCAGACCCTCTGTGTGAGCAGGACTGTTGTGTATGTTGATCATCCCAGGGCACGTTCACAGCATCGGCCAGTGGCCTGCACACTCTCCTGGATCAAGCTGGTCTCCTCCCGCATCAACCTGGTTTCCTCCAGGTGCTGGCGCACGAGTTCAACGATCTGTTTGTGCCATTTCTAGATGCGCAGCAGGCATGCATCCATGTGTCTGATGCTGAGGATGGGTGGTGGAGGTGGGCTGTGAATGTCGGAAGGGCTGAATGAGGAACAATGGTAGCGGGCGTGTTCAGATGTGCCCTTGGTTGTGTCCCCGGCATCCTTCCCAGCATCATCATCTGTAGATGCGCCAATGTACATGAGAGGCTGGTGCGGGGGGGTACTGGCTGTCCTGTTGGTGCCTATGTTGGGGCAGCAGGAGTTGCTGCAGGGGCTGCAGGCTGTACCTCTGTTGGGGAAGCAGAAGTTCCTGCAGGGACTGCAGGCTGTGCCTCTGTTGGGCAGCAGGAGTTGCTGCAGGGGCGTGCAGCATGCTCACTGGGCCTGTGCCTTGCGTTGCCGGTGCTGGTGTTGCCTTGGCACCAAATTTGCATCGCATGGCTATCCTCCTCTGTTTGGCTGTCTGTGAGGTGCTTGGTCCACCTTGATCACTGTCAGATGATGTGCCGATGGGGGTGAGATGGGCATGCCGTTAGTCACCTCTGTACCATCCTATGGCATTACTATATGCAGTTTAGGCATTTAATGCATTGAAAACCTGTATGGCACATATACACAAGTGTTTCCAGGCACCACCAGCAAGAAGGTGGTGGACATGGGTGGACAAATTAGGAGATATGGGTTATAGGTGAAAGGGTCGCATGAAAAGGACTGAAATACAATTGGTTCGAGTCAAAAGGACCTAAAACAAAAAAATTGAATGTACATTTATTTTATTTTTATTTTTTTTTGGGTGGAGCCCCCCCCCAGCCCCTGTTTTATGGCCAAAAACAACAAATTTAATCTATACCAAGCAAAACAAAAACAAAATACATTTTAAAAAAGCATTTGATTTTTTTGTTTTAGGTCCTTTTGACTCGAATCAATTGTATTTCGGTCCTTTTCATTCGACTCTTTGACTGGACACCCGAGATATGCCTGTACAGGGACCTTGAGGCATTGTTACCATGCACATGCAGGGAACAATGTCATGCAGGGGAAGAAGGAGTGAGGGTACTAGGATGGAAGGGAGCGTATTGCAGGAGGTGGGGGCTACAAGGGGTTAGGCATGTGTTGATGGGAGCCACAGGAGCAGGTGCAATAACTGTAAGGGGGAGGGGTGTACAGTGCAAAGGATGGGTTGGTACACATTCCAGATAGTGCAGGGAAGGGTGGTCATGGGCAAGTGCTGGTGAGGGATGCTGGGGGTGACTGGTCAAAGATGGGCTGGCACCAGTGTGACTCATGGGGAACCAGGCCCAAGACAGCCTTGTGTATGGGGCAGGAGGTCTTGGAATGGATCCTTGCAGTCACAGGGAGCCAGTGGAGTGATTCCAGGGCTGGTGGGAAACGGTTCCAGGGCTTGGGGCCTAGGTCGAATCACACAGCACTATTCTGGATTTTTATGAGGGGGCGATAGGAGGTAAGGGTAGAGTGAGGGAGGGCTTTTGCTGTTGTTCAGCCCAGTGGGATCCTGAGCACTGGAGACATTGGGCCTCTGAGGTGGTGGTGCTGTAAGTCGGACCTCTTGCCATGGTCTGCGATATGCGTATGCATGGTGTGGGATGAGTCAAAGGTGATGCCACGGTCTGTGGACTCACCGGGGGTGGTCGAGAGGGGGCCCAAGGAGCATGGCCAAGGAATGGGTGGGTAACTGGCCACAGGTGCAACGATGAGGTGCTTCTATGTCTTTCTAGGATTGAGGCAGGGATCGTCAGCAGAACACATAGCATGATTAGCAGTCAGGTACTCATGTGTGAGAGAGGATGAGAGATGGTACAGGATGGGAGTCTGAACGTGGCCGGTGTATCATCAGCATTACACTGGGAGTGTGGTGCAATGGTGGTGATCGAGTGGGCCAGAGTGGCAAGGTAGGTGTTGGGGAGCCATGTTGATTGAATGGTGCCCTCAGGGATGCCACAGGTGGGGAGTGAGGTAGAGGTGTGGGAAGGGCACTATTGCACTTGGGGGTGTTGGTCTGACAGGTAGTTGGTCAACCATACCTGGGCCAGGTCCGTCAGGATGGATTAGATGTGTACATGCATGTGAGTGTGTCACAGGTGCACATTGCCTGTGGTGCAGACATGCCACCTTGGAGGGGGCGTGCCACATGTATGTGTTGATTCTCATGTTGTCAATGTCTGAACATGTACAGTACTAATGTGGGCATGTGTGTGTTTGAATATTTAGGGGGTCAATGTTTGTGTTCCCTTGGCCAACAGCCATGGTTTGTTGGCCACTGTATGGGTTGGATGTGGTCTTGTGTCATGCAGTTGGACATGTCTTTGTGTGTTGTGCTCTGCATTTGCATGCCCGCTGTGTTTGTCTTGGTGTGACATGTTGTACTCACCGCCTTCTCCAGGTGTCCCTGCTCCAACCTCTGCTGCTCCAACTCCCTAGCTGCCTTCAAGGTGCAGCAAACTGCTGCACTTCTCCTCCCATGGCTTTAGTTTGATTGATGAGGCTGTCCCACCACCAGTGGCCAGGCATTTCTTACGGTAGGCCAACAGTAGGTTGTGGACCCTCAGGCAGAGGTCATTCCACCACTTGTGGCAGTTGCGTTCTGTGCGGAGTACGGGTCCTACGGCTGACACCTTCTGCGCAAGCTCCTCCCAATGGCATTCTTCCTGATTTGTGTGCTGCGGCAGTGGTCCTTTGCAAACAGATCTCCAGAATGTTGTACTATACAGTCAGTCAGGATGGTTAGCTCCTGCTCAGTGAAGCGTGGCTTACACTGCTGTCTTTCAGGGATGCGAAATGCCATGCCTGCTAGTGCAATACCAGTGTCTGCGTATCCGGATGGCAACAGGAACTGGGTGGTTTTAAGTGGAGTGTGTTTTCCAAAAATGGCCGGTGTCGAATTTTGGTGACGTTGTTTCCAGTGCCAGTGTTTCCGTTGCCGTTGTTTCCAGCAGAGACTTATGCAATAAACAGAGCAACCGGTATTGTTGCTGGCGGTGCCACCGATTTCAACCAACAAATACAGTGTTTCTGTGATGCCGGTTGCACCCGGACCAGCAACGCCGAAATGCACACTCCCGCGATGTTGTGAAGTGCCACTGATCTCGTGGTTATGGTTGCTGTGAACGGTGCCAGCGGCACCACGGAATCACCGGCAAAATACAGCAACACTTGTAATGAGGGCTAATGTGTCAAAAGATGTGTTGCTGTTTCTACTTTACTCCAACACAACCTTCATGTACCTTGTTCTATCGGAATATGAAGTGTAAAGCCCAAAACCATAAGAGATGGCAGCAGATTTAGTCTCAATAACATTATAAATGTACGACACCGCGCTTCAACAGTATGTATAACAAAGCTGAACAGCGGAACAAATGAAAACTCTTGTTGGCTATATTCCAATGATGCTTTCTTTTGAGCAACATATGTAATGTTGCTCGCGCGATCCCACTGCACCGCTTTTGAGGTCAGTTCCTTCTTGATAATAGAGCGGTTTGAAGTTATATCCAGGGTCCAGTCTATACGTTTATGAAAAGACATACATTCTATTGCATATCTAGATAAAGCCTTATCCTGCAATTGTGCAGATTTAAATAATGGACTATATAATGATGGATGTGAGGGTGTGTCTGCAGACAGGATTCATATAACTGGAGACTTTGCCTAATTAGTGAAAGGGTCTCAAGCGAGATGAGGCCCAGCTCCAGGCGTAATGCTTCAATGGATAAAGAGGCAGGAAAACTCAAGGATATTGTATTTTTCATGGGATAGTCTTCCATAGTTAAGCTTCCAGTGTTTGGAGTCAACGTGTGTGGTGGAAAGGTAATGCTTCTAAGCCATACAGGATAGCTGGGACGATACTCATTTTGTATATCTTTATCATGCTGTGAGTAGTTATGATATTTTTAATGAATCTACATTTTCTGCATATTTTAGGAGTTATATAATTATGCATAGGCCTACCTATACGTCTGCCTGATAGTAAGGTCCCAAGATTAACGTATTGGTTGACTACATCAAGTTTTGCTCATTGCATGTGCCAATTAAATTTAGGCTGTCTTTTTTACCACTTATCACCATGATTATTTTTTTGGGGGAATTAATGTTTAATAAATTCTGCTCTGGATAATGTGCATTGAGCGATCTGTAGGTCCAATAGGAGTACGATCCAAAAGTACTGTGTCCCCTGCATAGTCCATCCAGGCTATGGAGTGTAAACCAATTTTAGGCAAGAAGTTTTGCATTGTTCCATCACAAGAGGCATGTTAGCCACATATATAAGATGGGGGCCAATACAGACTCATGTTTAAGCCCTGTATTAGTTCAAAAAGATTCTGTGAGGTCTCCGCTATTTCCCAGTCTTACCGCAACCATTGTTTCTGTATACAATTGTTGCACCAGGTGTATAATGGTTGGGTCTGGGTTCCAGGTTTTACTTTGCACAAGAGTTTGTTTCTGTTAACCATATCAAATGCATGTGAAGAATCAATAAATGCCAACTGAAGAGGGGAGCCACAGGGGGCACAGGGCTCTAGCAATGGGATGTTGTGACGTCCCCATGCACTTCCAGAACCCCATGTGTTGGCAATGAAAGAGATTTTTTGTTAACCCATCTATTTGTTTTACCTAAAAGTATTGAGCAAAACATTTTTCCTGGAACATCCGAGAGACCCAACAAATGATACTTTCCAGGGTGATCGCGAGGCCCCTTCTTATGGATGGGAACCACAATTGATTTTTTCCAGGGAGGAGGAAGGATGAATTTTCCCTTTCCTTGCTATTTCGTTAAAAAACTTATATAGCGATTCGGCCCATTTATAGTGATTCGACAATGGTCATGCACGAGGTGACAAGCTGTCTAACGGACTGAATGTCCCATCATGCATGCGGTGCTACAGAAGCCTTTTCCTCTAATGAGCATTCATTACAGGAAAGGTCCTCGTGACATGCATGCACCCTCAAAGGCAGTATCGGAGAGCAGCAGTGCTGCGTTCCCCTCAAAGAGTGGAAGTCCTGCAGAGAACCTTACCCTGCTGAGTCTGTCTACCCTGTTTTCTGCCTGCTGAAGGAGGAGCTACTGAAGATCCTACATCTCCTCATCAGACCGCGGAGCGGACGCGTAGCGGACGTCGAGTGGCGGCGAGTGGCAGTCCTGCAGAGAACCTTACTCTGCTGAGTCTGTCTACCCTGTTTTCTCCCTGTCGAAGGAGCAGACGCAGAGTGGCGGAGAGTGGCAGTCCTGCAGTCATGGCTGTCGTGCCTGTACTGACTGCCTCCCCCCTGACTCCACTAGAAGAAGAAAACGGGCGCTTACAAAGTTTGCACTCTCGCCCACACCTTGAAAAACTTCTCCAAGAGGAAACCCTAAACCCACTGAACGCGTCGGCAGTCACTGCCAAACCCAGTGAAATTGCCAGTAAAATTGCCGGAAACAAAGTGGGGAAGAAAGTTTTAAAATTACCCACACAGACTTCAAGTAAAAGCCTGTGGCCTGTACGAAATGACACTCAGCTCTTAACTGATCCACTGATAAATCTATCAGAGACGTCGATCTATCTCTGCAACAAGCAAACATTGACATCACTACCAGATTGACGAATACAACCTCATCTGCTGTGTCCCTTCCCGCTCGCTTACCGGCCTGCCCCAGAGGGGACACTGTGTCTGCAGTCGGGGAGCCAACCTCCAACGAGTGTGGGTCCGTGTCTGGATCCCCCCTGAGCGATTATGCGAAGAGGAGAGCTGAGGAACACTGTCGTGCAGAGATTTCTCCAGGCCCCCCCGCCTGCCCTCGCGCAGAGATGTGCCGAGGACCAGTGGAGGGGCAGGCGGACAGGGACCCAGAGATGTGCCGGACCGCTTCGGAGCCAGTGGGCCGTGCTGCGCCTGCAGACCCTCACATGGTCCTTGCCCTCATCCACGCAGAGGGTGGGGTCTCAGGGGCACTGGAGCCGTACGTGGAGTCGACGGACGCGGGCCGGCTCCTGCCTGCATCGATTCCCGAATTCTTGCTGGCCACGCCCCATGCAACATCATCGGAGCAGGAGCTTGCCGACCCTTTTGTGGATCCTGTGCCACACCTCCCCGAGGCTCAGCAGATTTACCTAATCAAAAATAAAAACACACCAAACCCAAGGAAACGTCCACGACAACTATTAACCACGACTCAAGTGAAGAGAAAAAGACATTTTAAAAACAAAACAGATTCACAAAACATGTCAAGTACTTGTAAAGCACAAAGAAATGCTATAAGTCTAAAACAGTCTACAACCAAAGGCAGAATGCTAAATGGAAATAATTCAGGAGTAGCACTTTCTCCCATATCGATGCTGACAAACTTTTTTTATAAAAAAGCAAAACGGGGTAAGATGTACCGGTGCTCTGCGAGAACTCACGGATGATGAACTGCTTGATGCAGTGCATGATCTGCAACCACTAAACAAACACAGAAAAATCGATGAGAAAGCAAAGAATAAACCAATCCTTTCCAAAGCCAGTTCACTTCCCCTAAAAAAGAAAATTCCACCTTCGAACAACCTAGAAAGCGGCCCGCATCGGACCAAACAAACATAATCTCGATCCCCAACAACTTTGTCTTTGGCCAAACCCCACACCTACCTCAAACTTCAATCCCTCTACCCTCTTCACCAAACACTCCCTCACTTCCAGCAACAAACGAGCCGCAACATGCTATGGAGGCCGAGGTCGCTCCGATCGCTGCTCAAAATAGGAAGCAAGCAGCTGTTCAACCTCTCCTCCACTTTCATCACTGCTCTTTCCTGTATCGCATGAAACAACAGTACCAACCTCCTCTCCAACCACCGAACAGAGGAGACCACAACAAACTGAATTAGAGGAACATATAGAACCTCACCAAAATGGTCATCAAAACTTAGCGACCCAGGACCATAGAGATAAGAGGAAATGGAACCTTGACCATGTCCGATGCTATGACAGATCGAGCTTCTATATTCCCTTCACTCCTATACATGGTCCCAACCGAAAATCTTCAACAGCTACTAATGAAACACCTTCAAAAAAGCCTGACCTATTTTCATACGTGTCAGCACGAACAATTGCCTTGGTTCCCTTCACTAGGCTTTATGAATCACTGCACGACACATTAAAGGATCATACGGTTTTACAGGCTATGATTCATACAAAGCTAATTTTTCTTGAAGGTCATGTTACGGCCCAAAAGGAAACAAAAAAAACATCTTGCACAAATATGAACCCTGAACCACCTAGAAAAACGATCAAATGGATCAGCTACTCCATCTAGCGACCCTGCATTGACTTGACTGCCGGAAAGCCACATAAAAGCGTCTCTGTTGAGAAAACCAATTTGGTCTCCAAAAAATGCATCAGCTCCTAAACCAAACAACAAACGGATTGATCACTAATATCGTCCTAGTAATTGATGACGAAGAAAACAAAAACAAATCGTCACAAGAACTGATGGAGCAAACCTATTCATTTTTTGACTCAACAAGAACTAAAAACTCAAATAACCTTCTTACCTCAGAGGCTACTGGAAAAATACCTCCCTCCAAAAAAGCTACCAACCTGGCACCTAAATCTGCTACAATATCTCTGAGACATCACGCTTCTCAAAGCAATTTATCTCAACAGAATTGCGACCCCTCGAGTCCTCAAATCTTATCTACAAATCAAATCACCAAGAATTCACCAATAGCAACTGAGGACTTCCTGTCAAACACCGACTTGATGAACCTCACAGAACACTCTGATACAACTTCTCCTACGGGCTCTTCGGCTCAACTCCATGAGGATCCTACCAGTCCTCCCACACCTGGCCTACACATCAATGAGCCTGCGATTAACATCAACTCAGAAGAAATAGAAAATTCACCGATTTTCCTGACCTTGGAGGAACGCCGGAAGAAGATCAAACTGTTGTCAGCAATAAAGCAAAAAACAGAGTTAAAAAAACAACAACCGGCCCAGACTCCTCAGCCCAAAAGACGGATGAAAGAAACTAAAACCAAGAACAGAAAGACACAGTAGCAATTTGCCCGAGCGCTCAAACGACTCAAACCTACCAACCACTCCTAGATACCCTCCTAAATCTTCACAGAGAACCCGTAAATGGGAAAACAGTCCAAGACAAATCTCCCCTCATGCTTCTCGGCATCACAAATCTGAAACAAATACACACCATGAATCTATAAAGACTGAAAAACCACCGGTGAAATGGATTCTCAAACTTGAACAATCGAAAGAAAATCGAGATGAAGTTATACTAAACAGAAGAGGAGCCCTGATTTTGATACATCTTATTACAAAACTCAATCAAATTACCTCAGACGACCTGAGGATAGTTGAACCTATCCACTACGATGGAAGAGCAGTGTGCCATCTTCACATTATCTCAAGAAGAGTCAAAAACACACTGATGGACCAAGATGGAGACTTCCTAAGTCTGGGGTACTACCTGTCCCAACAGAAAGATCCCTCTGAACATACAAATTTCAAATCCAGTGAACCCATATGGAAAAAGGCATGAAATAACTGCGAAAATGCCTATCAATCAAGACCCATACGCGATTTAAACATCAATTCGCGCAAACGAAGACCCTCCTATCGACAGGCTCCATCAACTTCTCATCCCAGTCCAAAAGTGTCTCTATCGAGTAAGAATCAACCTCTACTTCAGCCTACTCGAATTTCAACCAAGGCGGAAACAGACGACGCGAACAAAGAAAACTCTGAGGCAAAAATAGCCTTTCGCAAAGAACGACAAGATCAGCACAGAAACCTTACCAAAACTATCCATCCAGAAAAAGGCGCACTTCCAACACCCCATACCAAAAATCCTACTTCATCTAGCTTTTGGGTGTGGCTCCCAAAAGCATTAGCAACACATCGTTCAAAGTAGCAGCTCATGATCAGGACTTCACTTCGAGACTCGGCGGACACACAAAAGAGCGCCCCTTGTGACCTCAAACTTGGATCATGGAACACCAAGGGCTGCAAGCATCTAACCTTGCTTAGTGATGTTAATCTGGGATCCACTGATCTGTGGTGTTTCCAAGAGACCTGGTTGACCAAAACACCATCGCTCGACGGCTTTGACCTTCGCCTGGCTCTGGCATCAAAAGGACCAGTTGGTCACCCGTCCTCGGGTTTGCTCACTGCATGCCGAATGAATAGTGGCCTGGCAATAGTGGATACTATCGTCTCAAACTACTCGCTACTTGCACTCTTGCTAACCTGGTCACTCTTTTCACCTCATATGGGCACCCCAACAGACAATTCCACTAGCAATATTAAATGTCTATTGGAATCCTGCTGCAATTGACCAAAACATTTTTTTGGCCCTAATTGAGAGTACTATCGACGAAGTATGAACCACCCATAACACCTACCACATTAAATTATGTGGCGACCTAAATGCCCTCTGCAACCCAAATTCTTCTGGGAAAAGAACACTGGGTGAATAACGAGGAGAATTTTGGGTCAAATTGATGAACTCAAGAAAACTTTACAATCTCGATACAGTATATAAAAGCAACACTCGACTCCCAACCTGGGTAATCGACAAATCAACGTCAACTATTGATTACACCTTTGTTTCCGAACCCATCCTGTCTCTAACAACCTCTTTTGACGTCCTCCAAACTTCATCTATCGACCATGACATCTTGCTAACCACTTGGAAATCATCATATGCTAATCATGACAGGATGGAGGTTGGACTGGAACAAAACCCCCAGAGAAATAGACTGTGCCTTACAGCATACAGTATCATAGATCTTACAAATCGATACACAAACCCAATTTATACTCCTAAGACAGATTCTATCGACTATGCTCCCTTGCTGATCTCATACAGAACGCTGAAAGGCAAACCCAACAAAAACCTTCAAACGCCCACCCATTCATACGACAAACTTCTGGTCCTGAGACGGCGCGCCTTCAGGAAAGCCAAAAGAACTGCAGCAACACTTCCTATGGCCGAAAGAAAACTAGCAATCAAAGAAGCTACCAGAGAATACAAAACCTGGGCGATAGGGTACAGATGGAAACTACATCAGCAAGACGCGGAAACCATGTTGAAATCAATCTGCTCCAACAACTCGAAGGAATTCTGGTCACTGTTGAACAAAGCATCTTCACCGAGCGGACCAGAAATTACGAACACTATCTGTGAAGCCACCTGGACAGCTCACTTTAGATCGCTCTTCCAGTTGTCTAGTCCTAATCCAATGGAGCACTCTCTTCCGCAGACAACTACGGTCGGTCTCAAACACCTGAATCAGACTGACGGCTGGACAAAACTGAACGTTCTAGACGATATATGTGACATCCTCAAAAAAATGAAAAAATCTCGAGCACCTGGCCTCGATGGCATCACTAACTTTAACTTAAAATCTCACCCGGCCGAGTGGGCTAAATTTATAAGATCAGTGTTCACGAGATGTGTGGCTGTGCAATATGTTCCCCCTTCATGGCTATCTGCAATAGTGGTCCCGATCTACAAGAAAGGAGACAAGCAAGATCCTACAAACTATCGACCTATCGCCCTGTTGGATCCTATAGGAAAAGTCTTTGATTCACTTCTTCTTAAAAAATTCCAATCTTGGGCCTTGTGGGCCCCATGTAACGACAACTTTTAAGCTGGCTTTAAAAAAACACTGGGAACTACGATTAACATCTTTCTGCTAACCATTTTAAAAAACAAAGTGAAGGACGGCTGCCCAAAATTATACATGGCTTTCATAGACTTCTCTAAGGCCTTCGATAGAGTCGATCGTACTAGACTCTGGGAGAAACTGACTGCTTGGGGCTGCCCAAGTGACATCCTAAAGCCCATCAAAGCACTTCACACAGATACAAATATTAAAGTGAGGTTAAACCAGCGAAGAAGCTTATCTACCCAAATTGAGACAAAAGAGGTGTTAAACAGGGCTGGCCGCTAGCACCGGCCCTCTTCATCGCCTATATGGGAGCCTACCAATACTCAGAGGTCCTGATTAGATCTTTCCTGCCTAAAATTGCGCAAACAAACATCAGCAGACTACTGTACGCGGACGATCTTATCCTATTAGACCTGACGCCTATAGGCCTTCAGCGCCAACTCACTAACCTACACCAATTCTGTAGTGAAAACAAACTAGAAATTAACACTGACAAGACTAAAATCATGGTGAAGGAACGCTCGGCCAAAAAACAAGATAAATTCAACTGGTTTCTAGATAAAATCAAAATTGAAAAAGTCAAGGACTTCAAATACTTGGGCATAATCCTGGACAATTCAGCAAAAGACTTGGCCATGCAAGAATCTCTGTTCAACAAAATCCGAAGCCTAGCAAAAAAAGGCAAAGCAATAGAGCGAAAATTTGGCACATTTTCCACCATTCCACTACTGAACTTTTATAAACAAAAAGTGGTTCCTATCGTGACGTATGGCTCAGAAGCTATGCCTTGTCTACCTAAAATCCTCTGGTCCAAACTAGAAGCCTACTTCTGGAGGACGGCTTTTTGTTTACCAGATTCATCTCCTATCGTATTGATATGCCGAGAACTCAGTTTGGTTTCCCTTCAGGGCACTGTTGACTGCAATACATTGATGCTCTACAGGAAATGTATTCTACCAAACTGCTCCTTCCTCCATGGTCTAGTGCTTAAAGAAATGCTAGCGGGAAGCTGTACTATGCTTAACCAATAGGAAAAAGAAATCAAGCTCTACTAAAAACTATTGAATGTACAGAAGATGACCTGATCAACAACCCTACAAGGACAACCAAAAAAATAAAAGAGATGGATTGGATCCGCACTCTTGATGCAGCATCCAAATATAAGCTTGCTTCTCACTTGCCTTCGGCATGGAAGAAACTAGGTGAACTCTAGAACTATATCAAAAAATTACCCAGCCGACTGGCATGCAACCTCATAATGAGAACAAGACTAAACCTTCAAGACACCAACGAAATACGTCACATTAGAAATTATTCTCTGACTAACACCTGTAGATTCTGTAAGAAAGAGAAAGAGACCATTCGCCACTTACTACTGTCTTGCCCAAGTATGACGGAGATTCGGCTTCCCTACATGAAATACCTTCTCCGACATTCTGTAAAAGCTGACGAAGAGACATGGTGGAAAAGGATGATTAGCCGTGACCGTACATCATGGCAACTAGCGACATTCAAGATCCTTCAACTACTAGTAGAAAAACTTGACTTGAAACAAAACGAAAGCAATTAAGACTTTTTTCCTTTCGCCTGGACTGTCCTCTTCCTTTTCTTCCTCTTATACCTCAACAACAACAACATTAAAAACCCTTAGAAGCGCAAGATCCGAATTAGAGAGATCAAACAACTACAAAGGAAATAAAAACTGAAGATGTTGTAAAAAAATAAAATTTTTGATTAAAACTCAACAATAAAAAAAGTAAAAAAATTATTGAGCAAAACATTTTTCCTTGAACATCCGAGAGAGCCAACAAATTATACTTTCCAGGGTGATCGCGAGGCCCCTCCTTATGGATGGGAACCACAACTGATTTTTTCCAGGGAGGAGGAAGGATGAATTTTCCCTTTCCTGGCTATTTCGTTAAACAACTTATATAGCGATTTGGCCCATTTATAGCGATTCGGCAATGGTCATGCACGAGGTGACAAGCTGTCTAACGGGCTGAATGTCCCATCATGCACGCGGTGCTACAGAAGACTTTTCCTCTAATGAGCATTCATTACAGGAAAGGTCCTCGTGACATGCATGCACCCTCAAAGGCAGTATCGGAGAGCAGCAGTGCTGCATTCCCCTCAAAGAGTGGCAGTCCTGCAGAGAACCTTACCCTGCTGAGTCTGTCTACCCTGTTTTCTGCCTGCTGAAGGAGGAGCTACTGAAGATCCTACATCTCCTCATCAGACCGCGGAGCGGACGCGTAGCGGACGCCGAGTGGCGGCGAGTGGCAGTCCTGCAGAGAACCTTACTCTGCTGAGTCTGTCTACCCTGTTTTCTCCCTGCCGAAGGAGCAGACGCGGAGTGGCGGAGAGTGGCAGTCCTGCAGTCATGGCTGTCGTGCCTGGACTGACTGCCTCCCCCCTGACTCCACTAGAAGAAGAAAACGGGCGCTTACGAAGTTTGCGCTCTCGCCCGCACCTTGAAAAACTTCTCCAAGATAAAACCCTAAACCCACTGAACGCGTCGGCAGTCACTGCCAAACCCAGTGAAATTGCCAGTAAAATTGCCGGAAACAAAGTGGGGAAGAAAGTTTTAAAATTACCCACACAGACTTCAAGTAAAAGCCTGTGGCCTGTACCAAATGACACTCAGCTCTTAACTGATCCACTGATAAATCTATCAGAGACGTCGATCTATCTCTGCAACAAGCAAACATTGACATCACTACCAGATTGACGAACACGACCTCATCTGCTGTGTCCCTTCCCGCTCGCTTACCGGCCTGCCCCAGAGGGGACACTGTGTCTGCAGTCGGGGAGCCAACCTCCAACGAGTGTGGGTCTGTGTCTGGATCCCCCGTGAGCGATTATGCGACGAGGAGAGCTGAGGAACACTGTCGTGCAGAGATTTCTCCAGGCCCCCCCGCCTGCCCTCGCGCAGAGATGTGCCGAGGACCAGTGGAGGGGCAGGCGGACAGGGACCCAGAGACGTGCCGGACCGCTTCGGAGCCAGTGGGCCGAGCTGCGCCTGCAGACCCTCACATGGTCCTTGCCCTCATCCACGCAGAGGGTGGGGTCTCAGGGGAACTGGAGCCGTACGTGGAGTCGACGGACGCGGGCTGGCTCCTGCCTGCATCGATTCCCGAATTCTTGCTGGCCACGCCCCATGCTACATCATCGGAGCAGGAGCTTGCCGACCCTTTTGTGGATCCTGTGCCACACCTCCCCGAGGCTCAGCAGCATTACCTAATCAAAAATAAAAACACACCAAACCCAAGGAAACGTCCACGACAACTATTAACCACGACTCAAGTGAAGAGAAAAAGACATTTTAAAAACAAAACAGATTCACAAAACATGTCAAGTACTTGTAAAGCACAAAGAAATGCTATAAGTCTAAAACAGTCTACAACCAAAGGCAGAATGCTAAATGGAAATAATTCAGGAGTAGCACTTTCTCCCATATCGATGCTGACAAACTTTTTTTTATAAAAAAGCAAAACGGGGTAAGATGTACCGGTGCTCTGCGAGAACTCACGGATGATGAACTGCTTGATGCAGTGCATGATCTGCAACCACTAAACAAACACAGAAAAATCGATGAGAAAGCAAAGAATAAACCAATCCTTTCAAAAGCCAGTTCACTTCCCCTAAAAAAGAAAATTCCACCTTCGAACAACCTAGAAAGCAGCCCCGCATCGGACCAAACAAACATAATCTCGATCCCCAACGACTTTGTCTTTGGCCAAACCCCACACCTACCTCAAACTTCAATCCCTCTACCCTCTTCACCAAACACTCCCTCACTTCCAGCAACAAACGAGCCGCAACATGCTATGGAGGCCGAGGTCGCTCCGATCGCTGCTCAACATAGGAAGCAAGCAGCTGTTCAACCTCTCCTCCACTTTCATCACTGCTCTTTCCTGTATCGCATGAAACAACAGTACCAACCTCATCTCCAACCACCGAACAGAGGAGACCACAACAAACTGAATTAGAGGAACATATAGAACCTCACCAAAATGGTCATCAAAACTTAGCGACCCAGGACTATAGAGATAAGAGGAAATTGAACCTTGACCATGTCCCATGCTATGACAGATCGAGCTTCTATATTCCCTTCACTCCTATACATGGTCCCAACCGAAAATCTTCAACAGTTACTAATGAAACACCTTCAAAAAAGCCTGACCTATTTTCATATGTGTCAGCACTAACAATTGCCTTGGTTCCCTTCACTAAGCTTTATGAATCACTGCACGACACATTAAAGGATCATACGGTTTTACAGGCTATGATTCATACGAAGCTAATTTTTTTTGAAGGTCATGTTACGTCCCAAAAGGAAACAAAAAAAACATCTTGCACAAATATGAACCCTGAACCACCTAGAAAAACGATCAAATGGATCAGCTACTCCATCTAGCGACCCTGCGCCACTCATCGACTTGACTGCCGGAAAGCCACATAAAAGCATCTCTGTTGAGAAAACCAATTTGGTCTCCAAAAAACGCATCAGCTCCTAAACCAAACAACAAACGGATTGATCACTAATATCGTCCTAGTAATTGATGACGAAGAAAACAAAAACAAATCGGCACAAGAACTGATGGAGCAACCCTATTCAATTTTTGACTCAACAAGACCTAAAAACTCAAATAACCTTCTTACCTCAGAGGCTACTGGAAAAATACCTCCCTCCGAAAAAGCTACCAACCTGGCACCTAAATCTGCTACAATATCTCTGAGACATCACGCCTCTCAAAGCAATTTATCTCAACAGAATTGCGACCCCTCGAGTCCTCAAATCTTATCTACAAATCAAATCACCAAGAATTCACCAATAACAACTGAGGACTTCCTGTCAAACACCGACATGATGAACCTCACAGAACACTCTGATACAACTTCTCCTACGGGCTCTTCGGCTCAACTCCATGAGGATCCTACCAGTCCTCCCACACCTGGCCTACACATCAATGAGCCTGCGATTAACATCAACTCAGAAGAAATAGAAAATTCACCGATTTTCCTGACCTTGGAGGAACGCCGGAAGAAGATCAAACTGTTGTCAGCAATCAAGCAAAAAATGGAGTTAAAAAAACAACAACCGGCCCAGACTCCTCAGCCCAAAAGACGGACGAAAGAAACTAAAACCAAGAACAGAAAGACACAGTAGCAATTTGCCCGAGCGCTCAAACGACTCAAACCTACCAACCACTCCTAGATACCCTCCTAAATCTTCACAGAGAACCCGTAAATGGGAAAACAGTCCAAGACAAATCTCCCCTCATGCTTCTCGGCATCACAAATCTGAAACAAATACACACCATGAATCTATAAAGACTGAAAAACCACCGGTGAAATGGATTCTCAAACTTGAACAATCGAAAGAAAATCGAGATGAAGTTATA
Organism: Ambystoma mexicanum; assembly: GCF_040938575.1. Classification (NCBI taxonomy): domain Eukaryota; kingdom Metazoa; phylum Chordata; class Amphibia; order Caudata; family Ambystomatidae; genus Ambystoma; species Ambystoma mexicanum. The sequence goes on along the minus strand of NC_090940.1, from coordinate 239,014,037 downwards.
CTAAACAGAAGAGGAGCCCTGATTTTGATACATCTTATTACAAAACTCAATCAAATTACCTCAGACGACCTGAGGATAGTTGAACCTAGCCACTACGATGGAAGAGCAGTGTGCCATCTTCACATTATCTCAAGAAGAGTCAAAAACACACTGATGGACCAAGATGGAGACTTCCTAAGTCTGGGGTACTACCTGTCCCAACAGAAAGATCCCTCTGAACATACAAATTTCAAATCCAGGGAACCCATATGGAAAAAGACATGAAATAACTGTGAAAATGCCTATCAATCAAGACCCATACGCGATTTAAACATCAATTTGCGCAAACGAAGACCCTCCTATCGACAGGCTCCATCAACTTCTCATCCCAGTCCAAAAGTGTCTCTATCGAGTAAGAATCAACCTCTACTTCAGCCTACTCGAATTTCAACCAAGGCGGAAACAGACGACGCGAACAAAGAAAACTCTGAGGCAAAAATAGCCTTTTGCAAAGAACGACAAGATCAGCACAGAAACCTTACCAAAACTATCCATCCAGAAAAAGGCGCACTTCCAACACCCCATACCAAAACTCCTACTTCATCTAGCTTTTGGGTGTGGCTCCCAAAAGCATTAGCAACACATCGTTCAAAGTAGCAGCTCATGATCAGGACTCCACTTCGAGACTCGGCGGACACACAAAAGAGCGCCCCTTGTGACCTCAAACTTGGATCATGGAACACCAAGGGCTGCAAGCATCTAACCTCGCTTATTGATGTTAATCTGGGATCCACTGATCTGTGGTGTTTCCAAGAGACCTGGTTGACCAAAACACCATCGCTCGACGGCTTTGACCTTCCCCTGGCTCTGGCATCAAAAGGACCAGTTGGTCACCCGTCCTCGGGTTTGCTCACTGCATGCCGAATGAATAGTGGCCTGGCAATAGTGGATACTATCGTCTCAAACTACTCGCTACTTGCACTCTTGCTAACCTGGTCACTCTTTTCACCTCATATGGGCACCCCAACAGACGATTCCACTAGCAATATTAAATGTCTATTGGAATCCTGCTGCAATTGACCAAAACATTTTTTTGGCCCTAATTGAGAGTACTATCGACGAAGTAGAACCACCCATAACACCTACCACATTAAATTATGTGGTGACCTAAATGCCCTCTGCAACCCAAAATCTTCTGGGAAAAGAACCCTGGGTGAATAACAAGGAGAATTTTGGGTCAAATTGATGAACTCAAGAAAACTTTACAATCTCGATACAGTATATAAAAGCAACACTCGACTCCCAACCTGGGTAATCGACAAATCAACGTCAACTATTGATTACACCTTTGTTTCCGAACCCATCTTGTCACTAACAACCTCTTTTGACATCCTCCAAACTTCATCTAGCGACCATGACATCTTGCTAACCACTTGGAAATCATCATATGCTAATCATGACAGGATGGAGGTTGTACTGGAACAAAACCCTCAGAGAAATAGACTGTGCCTTACAGCATACAGTATCAGAGATCTTACAAATCGATACACAAACCCAATTTATACACCTAATACAGATTCTATCGACTACGCTCCCTTGCTGATCTCATACAGAACGCTGAAAGGCAAACCCAACAAAAACCTTCAAACGCCCACCCATTCATACGACAAACTTCTGGTCCTGAGACGGCGCGCCTTCAGGAAAGCCAAAAGAACTGCAGCAACACTTCCTATGGCCGAAAGAAAACTAGCAATCAAAGAAGCTACCAGAGAATACAAAACCTGGGCGAAAGGGTACAGATGGAAACTACATCAGCAAGACGCGGAAACCATGTTGAAATCAATCTGCTCCAACAACTCGAAGGAATTCTGGTCACTGTTGAACAAAGCATCTTCACCGAGCGGACCAGAAATTACGAACACTATCTGTGAAGCCACCTGGACAGCTCACTTTAGATCGCTCTTCCAGTTGTCTAGTCCTAATCCAATGGAGCACTCTCTTCCGCAGACAACTACGGTCGGTCTCAAACACCTGAATCAGACTGACGGCTGGACAAAACTGAACGTTCTAGACGACATCTGTGACATCCTCAAAAAAATGAAAAAATCTCGAGCACCTGGCCCCGATGGCATCACTAACTTTAACTTAAAATCTCACCCGGCCGAGTGGGCTAAATTTATAAGATCAGTGTTCACGAGATGTGTGGCTGTGCAATATGTTCCCCCTTCATGGCTATCTGCAATAGTGGTCCCGATCTACAAGAAAGGAGACAAGCAAGATCCTACAAACTATCGACCTATCGCCCTGTTGGATCCTATAGGAAAAGTCTTTGATTCACTTCTTCTTAAAAAATTCCAATCTTGGGCCTTGTGAGCCCCATGTAACGACAACTTTTAAGCTGGCTTTAAAAAAACACTGGGAACTACGATTAACATCTTTCTGCTAACCATTTTAAAAAACAAAGTGAAGGACGGCTGCCCAAAATTATACATGGCTTTCATAGACTTCTCTAAGGCCTTCGATAGAGTCGATCGTACTAGACTCTGGGAGAAACTGACTGCTTGGGTCTGCCCAAGTGACATCCTAAAGCCCATCAAAGCACTTCACACAGATACAAATATTAAAGTGAGGTTAAACCAGCGAAGAAGCTTATCTACCCAAATTGAGACAAAAGAGGTGTTAAACAGGGCTGGCCGCTAGCACCGGCCCTCTTCATCGCCTATATGGGAGCCTACCAATACTCAGAGGTCCTGATTAGATCTTTCCCGCCTAAAATTGCGCAAACAAACATCAGCAGACTACTGTACGCGGACGATCTTATCCTATTAGACCTGACGCCTACTCACTAACCTACACCAATTCTGCAGTGAAAACAAACTAGAAATTAACACTGACAAGACTAAAATCATGGTGAAGGAACGCTCGGCCAAAAAACAAGATAAATTCAACTGGTTTCTAGATAAAATCAAAATTGAAAAAGTCAAGGACTTCAAATACTTGGGCATAATCTTGGACAATTCAGCAAAAGACTTGGCCATGCAAGAATCTCTGTTCAACAAAATCCGAAGCCTAGCAAAAAAAGGCAAAGCAATAGAGCGAAAATTTGGCACATTTTCCACCATTCCACTACTGAACTTTTATGAACAAAAAGTGGTTCCTATCGTGACGTATGGCTCAGAAGCTATGCCTTGTCTACCTAAAATCCTCTGGCCCAAACTAGAAGCCTACTTCTGGAGGACGGCTTTTTGTTTACCAGATTCATCTCCTATCGTATTGATATGCCGAGAACTCAGTTTGGTTTCCCTTCAGGGCACTGTTGACTGCAATACATTGATGCTCTACAGGAAATGTATTCTACCAAACTGCTCCTTCCTCCATGGTCTAGTGCTTAAAGAAATGCTAGCGGGAAGCTGTACTATGCTTAACCAATAGAAAAATGAAAATCAAGCTCTACTAAAAACTATTGAATGTACAGAAGATGGCCTGATCAACAACCCTACAAGGACAACCAAAAAAATAAAAGAGATGGATTGGATCCGCACTCTTGATGCAGCCTCCAAATATACGCTTGCTTCTCACTTGCCTTCGGCATGGAAGAAACTAGGTGAACTCTAGAACTATATCAAAAAATTACCCAGCCAACTGGCATGCAACCTCATAATGAGAGCAAGACTAAACCTTCAAGACACCAACGAAATACGTCACATTAGAAATTATTCTCTAACACCTGTAGATTCTGTAAGAAAGAGAAACAGACCATTCGCCACTTACTACTGTCTTGCCCAAGTATGACGGAGATTCGGCTTCCCTACATGAAATACCTTCTCCGACATTCTGTAAAAGCTGACGAAGAGACATGGTGGAAAAGGATGATTAGCCGTGACCGTACATCATGGCAACTAGCGACATTCAAGATCCTTCAACTACTAGTAGAAAAACTTGACTTGAAACAAAACAAAAGCAATTAAGACTTTTTTCCTTTCGCCTGGACTGTCCTCTTCCTTTTCTTCCTCTTATACCTCAACAACAACATTAAAAACCCTTAGAAGCGCAAGATCCGAATTAGAGAGATCAAACAACTACAAAGGAAATAAAAACTGAAGATGTTGTAAAAAAATAAAATTTTTGATTAAAACTCAACAATAAAAAAAAGTAAAAAAATTATTGAGCAAAACATTTTTCCTGGAACATCCGAGAGAGCCAACAAATTATACTTTCCAGGGTGATCGCGAGGCCCCTTCTTATGGATGGGAACCACAACTGATTTTTTCCAGGGAGGAGGAAGGATGAATTTTCCCTTTCCTGGCTATTTCGTTAAACAACTTATATAGCGATTTGGCCCATTTATAGCGATTCGGCAATGGTCATGCGCGAGGTGACAAGCTGTCTAACGGGCTGAACAGCCCATCATGCACTCGGTGCTACAGAAGCCTTTTCCTCTAATGAACATTCATTACAGGAAAGGTCCTCGTGACATGCATGCACCCTCAAAGGCAGTATCGGAGAGCTGCAGTGCTGCGTTCCCCTCAAATAGAGCCTCCCCTAGCATATGGCAATGGCCAAAAACTGTTGACGTGTTGTATAAGTGAATAAGACTGTAGCTAATGGGGAAGAGTGGGCACAGGAGTGCTGATCCCTACTATGTTGGACATGTGCCTCTACTTATTATAAGAATCGAAAATATACTATTGAATTCACCCAATTCCTACAAGAGACCATAGCCATTATTAACGTCTCCCAGCAACATCTGTTCTAATGTGTTCACTGTCACAATGCCATCTTGTTGCAAAATATATTGTTACATAAATATGAACGTTTTCAGGGGCAAGTCTAAAATGCTAATGAACTGTGTGGGATGAGACGAAACAACAATAACGACACGGTACACAAATATTCATTTCTGCACCTAAAAACTAAGGACTGTCCCGCACAAATTGACACAACAGGCAGCACTAGCTCATTCCTCAGGTTGCAAACACAGACCCACGTATTCCACTCCCCCCACATGCCTTGGGACTGCAAAGCATAGCTGTCTAGTGGCCACGTTCTTTGTATGATCATTTGTATTGTATTGCAGTTGTCATTTTTGTAGCTCAATTTTCCCATTTGTATGGTCTCAGTGCGCTTTGTGGGTGGAACGCCCTTGGGACCGAAGCCCAGGTAGGGGAGATTCTAAGAGTTTACTTAAAATCCCTGTGTGCATTCTGCCAGGATTAGGACTTGGGAGGCCTGGCTAAGCTCTAGTAAGCAACCCTGAGGTCAGGCACGTGGAAGGGCGCTGTTGGTGTTTAAGATAGAGTGCTAGTGAAGGAGACTCGATGTGTGTCCAGCTGGACCGAATTTGTCGTAAATTGTTGCTGTATACTAATGGCAGAGGTGTTGAGGCACAGCAGGGGTTCAGGGCGGAAGGCTATATGAGCAGCTAGACCAAATTTGACATAGCCGTAGCTGCATTCTAGAATGCACGGATGGAGAGCCGTGCCTGCGGCATGTGTCCACAAGTGTGGCGCCTTTTATACGTATCTGAAACTTGGACAGAGTTTATCTTCGATATCGCTTTCCTAGGTCTCCCAAGACGATTGGCTGGTCTCGCAAACCGAGACCAGCCCATATATTTAAGCAAACAATTATAATAGATAATGAAGAATTAAAAATCTCAGAAGGCAAAGCTCAGTTGACTGATAACCCAGAACTCACTGCAGGGGTGTCAACAAGGCATGGGTCTGATTGGCAGCCATCTCCAGCTGCCATCATCCCCTAGCCCGCTTGTGTTATGCTTTCAGAAAATGCCAACCGACATCTTTCATTCCGTGCAGAGATGCAAGAAAATGCATTTTCAAAGATAGAGACACTCGAGAGAAACAAAACCGAAGGCACCATAAGTGCCTCTCCAATGATGCACATGAAACCCAACACCCTCATTCACTCGAAAGGTTAACAATTTAGAAACATAAAATAAGATAATTGCAATGAAAGTCCCATTTAGCTCTTGTTTGACGCACATAGTGCCCTCTTCCTGACCCACTCAGAGCAGGGCTAAAAATACTCTGTGCTGCCACCCATGGCCCTGCGGAATGATGCATGTTGCTCTGCGGGCAGCCGCCCACGCGAAGCCTTGAAGTGGCTCCATGTCTCCTTTTCATCCTTTCATTTTTTAGAAGCCTTCATTAAACTTTTATTAAAAAAAGATTACATTTTCGTAATCACTACGTTTTTTGTTGAGATGTCTTTGTGCCAGGAGCTTAGGGGGATGACGCAGTCAGACACAAAGGGGTGGTGTAGAGCGCAAATGCACTATTCATTTTTTATTGTGAAGTGCATCAGGCCGGTGAATCAAGCTTTAGGCTTAACAAAAAGAAAAAAGAAACACATGCTCATGCTCTGGCACCTGCTGCCCATCTATGACACATTAACCGGAAGAACGCAGGCAAACGTACAGGGAAGGCGTGGTCACCCAGGCTAGGCGGGTCAGGAGTTAATCGCCTTATGACCAGTCGAGTTCTGGCTAGGAATTATGTGTGGATGAGCCTGTGTGTGTGTTTGAGTGGGGGGTGGCGGGGGTTACGTGTGTGGTTGTGAGCACACATGCTCATATGCCTGTGTGTGTGCATGCAGGCCTGCATAGGTGTGCATGCGTGTGTGTCATACCTGCCTAACGTCTGAGTTTTCCCCGGAGACTGTCCGCTAGTCCACATCGTTATGTGGGCGGGTCTAAGGGGAGGCCCTGGACGCGGAAGGCAGGGGATATGACGTTGGGGTTAGGGAGAGGCGGGCACGGGTTTCCGCCAGTTGCCGGCTTGTTAAAATAAAGGATATTCGCACCCGACACTGGCTCCGTGTCCATTCTTCAGCACTGCTAATGCGCACCTTTGTAGGAACCCAACAGAGAGTCTGGGTTTTTAGCCTCTTCTCTGGATCTCCGAGGAAGACCCTAGAGTCTCTGGGTTTTTGTGGGCGTGACCAAAAAGAATGCAGACTGGAGCAAAATAATCGTACAATACTGCTTTCCATCCGGTGTCATTAATGACACAGAATTGAAAGCAGTATTACCGCGTTTATTTTGCTTAAGCTTTCATTCTTTTTGGCCAGTTTGCCAGGGCTCAAGTCGAGGTACACGCGGGTGGACTGAGTCCCACCTACTGTTTTCAGAGGGTGGACTGCGTCACCCCCAGCTAAAGTGAGAAACATTGAAGGTCCTCTTTGAATTCAAGGTGACCTCAAGGACTGAACCACAGCCATGAGGTTTGCATGCTGGACACCTCACCACGACGCTGATGAAAAACAAATTCACTGTGAAACATTGAAGAACAGACAGGTGTCTGTGGGGATGGGGCATGGCAACATGCATGGCACAAATGAAAACATATCAAATGCGGAACATAAAATGAACAAGTCACAAGGCTGCCCCCATATATCAAAATAACATCAAAATAGTATTATGAGAAGGCTAAGAAGATGGTGGCAACAGGGCTGCCCTATGACACCAAGGGTGGTATATGCGACCAGGTGCATGCTGGACGATCAGGAGTGTTGATGCAGGGAAGGGAAAGTGACTAAAAAACAGGTTAAGGAGGGGCTGGTCGTCGAGATCCCAGATGTGCTTCTGGTGGTCAACAGGAGAGGAGAGAGAGCCTAATGGAATTGGTGTGGAAAAAGAGGCACAGATTCAAGAAATGCTGTCAAGACAAAAAATCACAGTTAGATCACCCTGATCCATGCTGCCATCACCATTTCCACACAGCCAAGAACTGTAAGTCTCTGTCTACCTTCTATGCTCCTGAGGAATCCTGGAGACAGACAGGTAGAATGTTTCACCTTACTAACTAGATTACTGGGGGGGCACTCCAAATGTGCCCCAAATTAAGATCAAGAACTCATCAGCTGTGTCCTTTTAGATCATCCACCCTGGAGATGTATGGTCAAGGTTGGAGCTGTGGAAACTAAGGCCACTCTGGGCTGTGTAAGTTTTAGGCTCTGGGCCTCTGCATTGTGCAGAAAGTGCAAGAGATCACCACACATATCCTCAACTCTCCCTCAGTCCAGTGTAACACTCACCTGGTATCCACGGGGATGTCACTCAGCCTGTCTGAACTCTTACAACCTCGAACACTTCCCTGGAAGCTATTCGACTGGAAACTGTGCCTGAAACACAGGATTGGTAGAGTTTAACTCCCTATTGTCTCTGTGTGCTTGAACCCCCTTCTTCCCCGGGGTCCAACCCTTCCCTTTGATCCACAGCTCACCTTGTTTTCTTGCATAGTGCTCTCCGTTCTGCCTTCAGCGCAGGGGCGCGTTGATTGATGCGGGCTCGTTGCTGCCTAGTTACTTAACTGGCAAGAGTCCGACAGGTAAGTATAATGAGTCTTTTGAACAGTTCTCTAACTTCGTTAATTTCCTTCCTTAGATGATGGCCAGTGTCTGGGGATGGCGGCGTGCTTCTGAGATGAGTCGCGCTGAAGGTGAGTGAGAGCGCGATGCGCGATGCACCCCTTTCGTATTTGCATTGAACTGAGTTATTTTTCTGTGGCTTTTAGGTGCCGCAACGTTTTCAGCGTGGATGCCGGTTATGAAGAACAAATGCGATGGGTAAGCGTGGTATGCGGCGCCTCTAGATGTCTCCACGCTAACCTGGAGTGTCTTTTCCCTCTTGCAGATGGATGAGAAGTTCTGGAGGCAGAGTTCCCCCAGAGTGGCTGGGGTTCAGGTAAGCGTTTGAAGCTCGTACAGTATTTAAAAATAAGCGAAGATTTGCAGAATGCTTACTAATGCCTTTTTTCTGTTCTTTTCCCTTTTCCTTAGGAAGTAGCGTGCCGGGATGGGAATGACAACGCCGAAGATGCCCGCATAACAGAAGGAGCGATGACTGATGGGCAGAAGCACCGCAAGGTAAGGCTGTTCCTAACGGTGTTCTTGTTCTTGCAGGAGCTGAGCGCAGAAGAAAGATGCAGGCCTACTGGAGACCGATCCGAACACGGTGAGTGTCACGCTGCAGGTGCAGAAAACGCAAAGCATGTTTCTCAGCCTGGGTGTGGCTTAAATAGTCTCTGGGTATCCCAGGTGCCTCTGGGCTGAACCACAACCAAAAGACTAGACCGCACATGCAGTTCTGGGAACCGAAATATGTGGGGACATCCATCTTGTCCCCATCAATGCACTACAAGTCCAATCCCCAATGTTATCTTATGGGAGTGAGTGAGTCAGGTGCCACAAGTGCCAAGTCTGACTCCAAGTGGGTCTTTGGAGGGATGGAGAGGCTCTTAAGGGCCATGTAGGTGATCGTGGCCTGGCTCCAGCCTGACATCTTGGAGGGCTGGGGACATGAGGGGCAGGAATCATGACAACACTCCCCCCCAAAGCCCCTCTCCAGTGGCTCCTCTGTCTGTTCCTGGTTTGGTTGGATGGTTTTGATGAAATTGTCTAAGCAAGCGAGGTGCATGGATGTACTCACAAGGCTCCCATGTCCTGTCTTGTGGACCATACCCCTTCCAGTCTACTAAGTAGTATAATTTGGATCTGACGTACTTTGAATCTAGGATGTCCTTGACTTCGAATTCTGGCTCCCGGCGACTACTACTGTCATGCCGCCGAGTTCCTGGTGTCTATGGAGCCGCTGGCGACGCGGAACTTAGTCCCGTTCGCTGGTAGCTTTCGGCCACGCCCCCTGTTTCCTGGTTTTACTTTCCTCCTGTTCCTATTGGTTGGGCGCTCCGCACCCCGATGTTTTAACCGGCCACTTCCGGGTCACGGATGCGTCGCAACGCTTCCGGTTTCGTCCGTTAGCCCTGAGTTGCTTGCTACCTGTTGCTATCTTCCTGAGTTACTCGCTTTTCTGCCGGTCGGGTCCTCAAGCCCAGTCCAGCCCCCTCTGTTCTTCCTTCGTCCTTCCGCTGGTTCTATCTGCCTTTCTCTCGCTCCCTTGGCTTTGTTTTCACTCGCCCGCCTCCCCTGCCCTCCTTCCAACTTGCTTACCCTCCCTCCTTCCCATCTTCACTTACCGCTTTTCCGCCTCTTGTCTGTTCCGCTTACTGCGCTCTTCTGTTTCCTACTTCCTCTCGCTCTGCTCCGTACCTTCCGTGTGCCAGATCCCTGCTTTGTCCATTTGGACTTGCTCTCGCCTACCTTCAGGATTGTTTGCTGTGACCTTCCATGTACCAGACTCCGGCCTGTTCCCCTGGACTTCCTTTGCTTGCCGTTTTGTTACTTCCACTTCTAGCCTTGTGTACCAGATCCTCGGACCGCTTACTGGACTGCCTGTGTTCTGGGGGAATTCACTCCACGTGTTGCCTCCAGACACTTTCCACCAGCTCTCACCCTTCAAGGATTCCTGGTTCCACACCTCCAAGGCACTCAACGATAACACAGGGGTTTTTTGTGCCTAAGGGCTTTTTCCCCTCTTGGTCGATCCCGGGGGAGGGGCTCCCTGGTCTCCCCTCTTGGGGGGCACAGTGGCTTCCTCCCGGGGTCGTCCCTATCTACATAAAAAAAAGGTGCAATCTCGAAGAAAGGAAAAGAAGGGTTCTTGGAAGGAAGAAGAAGGTGAGGAGTCAGGGGAGGGGGAGATCTCAGAATCTACACTGTCGGACCAAGATATCAACGACCCCGGTGACAGTTTGCGACGCCAAAAAGAGATGGCCACCCCACAGCAGGTACAAGAACTCGTAGCCGCTGTACAAAGTCTAAGTTTGGAGATGCAGAACCTTAAGACAGCTAACGCCACCCTTCAACAGCGTCTGACGGACAGGTAAAGACCTTTAACCGATTTACCTCCACTTCCCCTAGTATCAGGGAAGTTCGATGGTTCCCCAAAAAAGGTTAAGGAGTTCCTGGACGCATGCAATCTTCATTTTTCCTTTCGCCCTCAGACCTTTGCCTCAGACCACGCCAAGGTGTGGTTTATGATCACCCACATGACCAGGAATGCCCTGGCTTGGGCTACCCCTCTAGTAAACCAGCCAGACCCGGTTTTACAGGACTACAATGCCTTTAAGGCCCTGATTCAACAAACCTTTCTGCGAACAGTGAGTACCTACTTGGCCTTGGAGGACCTCCTTGACATCCGTCAGGGGAATTCTGATCGACTGACATACATCACCGCTTTCAAACAGGTGGCAGCTGAGGCAGGTTGGCAGGAACAGGCCAGTATGCCATATTTCGGCGCGGTTTATGGGAAGAATTGAAGGACGAATTAGCCCGAATAGAAAGACCAGTGTCTTTTGCCGAACTCCTGACAGCTACCCTCCGAATTGACTTCAGAATGACGGAAAGACGTCAAGAAAAGAAGACGACCAGGTTAAGTGTACCCCCTCTCTTGGAGACTCACTCACCCATATCTGTACCCTTCCAACGGACTGCTTAGGAAGAACCCATGCAGATCGGAACCACCAGAGCCCCGCTCACACCTGAAGAAAGGAAACGGCGCAGGGAGGGTTCCCTGTGTATGTACTGCGGGTCTTCCTCACATTTATAAAGAGATTGTCCGGAAGTACCGCCCAGAAGGTCGGGAAATGCTCGCCCTCGGTAAACATTGGGAAGCATTACCGAGGGGCTGCTCTTAGTCCCTACGCGCCTCTTTCTGTGTCCTCTACTGAAACGTATGAGGACTCCCGGTTGATGGTGCTCACAGTTTCTCTCAGAGTGGGCCCCAACGAAGTAACCACTTTAGCCCTACTCGACTGTGGAGCAGCAGGGAACTTCATGGATACCCATCGGGCAGAACGACACGGAGTGAAAAGGATAGCCAAACGAGAAGATCAAAAGGTGGAAGGGGTTGATGGCGAACCTTTGAGCTCGGGTTTGATCACTCACACCACTGAAGCACTTACTTTGTCCATCCAACAACACACCAAAAGTATCACATTTGATATCATCAGGGCTGCTCACTTTCCCCTTATCCTGGGTATCTGTTGGCTACGCAGATACAACCCCAGTATTGACTGGTCTAGAAACGTACTTACTTTTCAGTCCTCACTATGCAAATCGAAATGCTTGCCAGACCCAAGATTCGAGACCGTCAAGACCACAAATAGCTGCGAGGTCAGAACTGTACACTGTCTCCCACACTACCTGAAGGAGTTCAACGAGGTGGCAACTGAAAAGATACCCGTCAAGCTCCCTCCGCACCGGCCTGAAGACTGTTGCATTGATCTCACCGCAGGTGCATTGGTACCCTTCGGTAGGATGTTTCCACTGTCATTAGAAGAAAAACAATACCTCCGAACGTACTTGGACAGCAACATGGAAAACTGGCTCATAAGGCCTTCAAAGTCCCCTGCAGGGGCATCCTGGTTCTTCATCTCTAAAAAGGATTCAAATGAGTTGAGGCCGTGTATAGATTATCGCGGTCTAAACAAGGTTACCATAAAAGACCGGTATCCTATGCCATTGATAACCGATATCCTACAAGCTGTACAGGGTGCTACCCTCTTTACAAAACTCGACCTGAGGAATGCTTATCACCTACTCCGGGTGCAGAAAGGAGACGAATGGAAGACAGCATTCCGGACTCCTTTCGGACTTTTTGAATACCAGGTAATGCCGTTCGGGTTGGTAAACGCCCCGTCGGTATTCCAACGGTTTATGGACAGACTATTCTCCAATCTCCTGTGCCAAACCACATTGGTATATTTAGATGACATTCTGATATACTCTTGCACTCCTGAAGACCATGTGGAACATGTCATGGAAGTATTCAGAAGGCTACAGAGAAATCAGTTGTCTGTTAAACTCGCCAAATGTGTGTTTTCAGCCTCCTCCATTCCTTATTTAGGATACATTCTGTCAGACCACGGTATCTCCATGGATCCTAACAAAGTGTCTTCCATCATTGAATGGCCTTCACCCACCTCAGTCAAAGAGATACAGAAATTCCTGGGGTTAGCAAACTTCTACCAGAGATTTATCCCTAATTTCTCTCAAAAGATACTACCCATCACCTCACTTTTAAAGAAGTCTGCAACTCCATTCAAATGGTCAGCGGAGGCGGAAGACAGTTTTGTGAATCTTAAGGAAGCCTTCTGTTTGGCACCCATTTTACAACAACCAAACCAACATCTACCCTTCATTCTAGAGACGGAAGTTTCATCAGCCGCAATAGGGGCTGTGCTTCTTCAAGAAATCCAGGGTACAGAACATCCGGTGGCTTATTTCTCGAAGACCCTAAACACCAGTCAAAGGAACTACTCGGTCATAGAGCGAGGGCTTCTAGCCATGAAGGCGGCCTGTGTAGAATGGCGCCATCTGCTTCAAGGAGGAAGGTTCTCGTTCACCATACGGACCGATCATAAGAACTTGCAGGTTCTCAAACAGTTCGAGTGCTACAACACTCGACAGGCCCGATGGGCTCACTTCTTCGCCCAATTCGAATTCCACATAACCTACATCCCTGGCAAAATGAATGTTGTAGCCGACTCTCTTTCCCGCCGGTGTGATTACCTGCCAGAGACAGATACACCTCTTGAACGGACGTTTCCCCAGTTCAGGACTATTGGAATTATTTCTAAATTCCTTCAGCAGGTACAGGAGGATTCTGGAGGTCGTTTTGAAGTGGAAAGACATTCTAAGGATCTGGCCTATGAAATCAGGAACGGCCTTTACCTTGTTGGAGGAAAACTCTATCTACCCACACCGGCTTTCCGCAAGACAGCACTTGGCTGGTGTCATGATTCTAAACTAGCAGGACACAGGGGAGTGGCTGGCACTCTCGACTACCTTCAAAGACATTTCTACTGGCCTACGATGAGAAAGGATGTAGATCGGTACGTTCAGTCATGTATCGTCTGTCTGCGGAGTAAGTCATCCCGTAAACGACCAATTGGTCTACTGGAACCAAGTGCTGTACCCAAGGGTCCTTGGAGCACGATCTCTATGGATTTCATAGTGGATTTGCCCCCGTCTCAAGGATGCACCTATGTCATGGTAGTAGTGGATTCATTTACAAAATTGGCCGACTTCTCCCCATTGCCTGGTGTTCCTACTGCAGCCAAGATGGCGGAAGTGTTTCTCCAAGACATATTCCGGTTACACAGTCTACCTAACAAGATTATTTCAGACCGGGGTAGTCAGTACACCTCCCGGTTCTGGAAGGCCCTGTGTGTCAGACTAGGTATCGAAAGAGCTCTCACCTCTGGATTCCATCCGCAATCCAAGGGGCAAACTGAACGCCTGAACGGAACCCTGGAACAGTACTTAAGGTGCTTTATCAACTCCCAACAAGACAACTCGTGCACGCTACTCCCTCTAGCTGAATTCTCTTACAATAACTCCACACATGCCGCTCTGGGGTTCAGTCCTTTTTTTGGTACTTATGGTTTTCACCCTCGCTCCATTCTTCCTGTCTCTGGCCTCTCTAGTAGCGTACCATCGGTAGATTCTTCCCTCTCCCTCCTTATGGAGACACACAAGAAGGTAGAGGAAGGCCTTAAGTCAGCCCAAGCCCAATATTGCATTCAAGCCAACAAACACCGTAGACCTGTACCAGGATGGGATGTGGGTACCAGAGTCATGCTCTCCACTAGATATTTACCTCGTTGGGTATATCCCTCCAAGTTATCTCCCAAGTATCTAGGGCCATACGAGATCATACAGAAGATCAACCCTGTGGCTTTTCGCTTAAAATTACCCAACAACCTCAAAAGGGTCCACCCTGTTTTCCATGCCTCTCAACTCAAGTCATTTCATGCTGACACATGGGCACGACAGGTTAGACAGGCCCCGATTCCTCAGGGTTCCACTCGGGCGGAATATGAGGTCGCCCAACTCTGTGACTCCAGGTATCATAAGGGCAGGCTGGAATATTTGGTTAAATGGAAGGGCTACCCTTCATCGGAAAACTCTTGGGAACCCATCACACACATTAATGCTCCTGTCTTACTTCGCAAGTACCACTTCTTTCATCCAGGGAAACCAGGAGGAGGAGTTTATAGGAGGGGGCATACTGTCATGCCGCCGAGTTCCTGGCGTCTATGGAGCCGCTGGCGACGCGGAACTTAGTCCCGTTCGCCGGTAGCTTTCGGCCACGCCCCCTGTTTCCTCGTTTTACTTTCCTCCTGTTCCTATTGGTTGGGCGCTCCGCGGCCCGATGTTTTAACCGGCCACTTCCGGGTCACGGATGCGTCGCAGCGCTTCCGGTTTCATCCGTTAGCCCTGAGTTGCTTGCTACCTGTTGCTATCTTCCTGAGTTACTCGCTTTTCTGCCGGTCGGGTCCTCGAGCCCAGTCCGGCCCCGTCTGTTCTTCCTTCGTCCTTCCGCTGGTTCTATCTGCCTTTCTCTCGCTCCCTTGGCTTTGTTTTCACTCGCCCGCCTCCCCTGCCCTCCTTCCAACTTGCTTATCCTCCCTCCTTCCCATCTTCACTTACCGCTTTTCCTCCTCTTGTCTGTTCCGCTTACTGCGCTCTTCTGTTTCCTACTTCCTCTCGCTCTGCTCCGTACCTTCCGTGTGTCAGTTCCCTGCTTTGTCCATTTGGACTTGCTCTCGCCTACCTTCAGGATTGTTTGCTGTGACCTTCCGTGTACCAGACTCCGGCCTGTTCTCCTGGACTGCCTTTGCTTGCCGTTTTGTTACTTCCACTTCTAGCCTCGTGTACCAGATCCTCGGACTGCTTACTGGACTGCCTGTGTTCTGGGGGAATTCACTCCACGTGTTGCCTCCAGACACTTTCCACCAGCTCTCACCCTTCAAGGATTCCTGGTTCCACACCTCCAAGGCACTCAACGATAACACAGGGTTTTTTGTGCCTAAGGGCTTTTTCCCCTCTTGGTCGATCCCGGGGGAGGGGCCCCCTGGTCTCCCCTCTTGGGGGGCACGGTGGCTTCCTCCCGGGGTCGTCCCTATCTACATTAAAAAAAGGTGCAATCTCGAAGAAAGGAAAAGAAGGGTTCTTGGAAGGAAGAAGAAGGTGAGGAGGCGGGGGAGGGGGAGATCTCAGAATCTACACTGTCGGACAAAGATATCACCGACCCCGGTGACAACTACTGGCTGCGGTGGCATTGCTACCCGGGTCCCAGGTTTAAGTAGAGACATGTGGAACACAGGATACATTTTCATGTTTGACGGCAAAGCTAGTCTGACCGCCACAGGATTTATTACGGAGATGACGGTGAATGGACCCAGGTATTCTGGACTGAAAGTTTGGTCTCCTTTAATGGACACGTGTTTAGACGCCAGACAGACTTTGTCTCCCACTTGGTAGTTGGGGGCCTTTGCTCGGTGTTGATCAGCAAACTTCTTTTGCCGATTCTTAGCTTGAAGTAGGTGTTCAGCTGCCCTTTTAAAGGTTTGAGAAATGGCCGTGCGCAAGGTTTTGACTGCCGGCATTTCCAGGGTTGTAGGAACATCCAACTCAGAAGTTAGTGGGTGCCTGCCATACATGGTATAAAAGGGTGTCTGGCCAGTGCTGATGTGTAGGGAATTATTCTAAGCATATTCAGCTATCTATAATAAGTCGAACCAGCTTCCTTCAGCTTGGTGTAACATGCAACGCAGATGCTGCTCGAGCGTCTGATTTGTCCTCTCAGTTTGACCATTGTTTGGGGATGGTGACTGGTGGATAGCCGGATGTCGATCTGGGCAATATAGCAGCATTTTCTCCAGAAGTAAGACACGAATTGAGTACCTCAGTCTGAGACCAAAACTGAAGCTAACCCATGGAGCTGTACGATGCCTTCAAGAAATACCTTTGCCATAGTGGAAGCATTTGGGAGCCCCTTAAGAGGAATGAAATGTGCCATTTTTGAAAATAGGTCCACGACCACAAGAATAGTGTTAAACCCGTGACTGGGTGGTAGTTCAGTACTAAAATCGAGGGACAACGTGTGCCAGGGTGCTGGTGGGATTTCCAATGGTTATAATAGCCCAGGCGGTTTCTGCTTGGACGACTTGTTTTGAGCACACACTCCACAAGATAGGATGAATTGGATAATGTCTTTATGCCACGTGGGCCACCAATAATTTCGTTTTACCTTGGCTATGGTTTTAGCAATTCTGGGGTGGCCCTCGATCAAGGAATTATGATAACCGGACATGACTTGTTCTCGTAGTTCTTGGTTTGGTAAGAATAAACGATTCCTGAAGTAGGGCAACTGATCTTTTATCATGTAATGTTCACATTGTGCACTCCATGCATGTAATTGCTCCGGACTCATCAGGTTTTGGATTTCTTCATGTAATTCTTTCTGAGTTATGGTTGCTGTGATTCCCAGGAGCTTGTCACTCTGGATGATTGCTATTGGGTCAGGGGTCTGATACCCTTGCTCTTCCTCCCCCATACTGGAAAGGGCACCCGCCTTCCCGGTTTTCACCCCCAGTCAAAATGTAATCACGTAGTCATATTCAGCAAAAAAAAGAGCCCAACGTAGTTGTCGTGAGGATTGGGCCTTTGCTGTTTTTAGGTACTGGAGGTTCCGCTGGTCAGTTATTACGTTGATTGTGTGTCTGGCGCCCAAGAGGTAGTGCTGCCATGCCTTAAAGGCTGACTTAATGGCCAGGAGTTCTTTGTCTGTGATAGCGTAAGTGAGTTCAGGGGGTGTGAATTTAAGTGACCAGAAGGCAACAGGGTGTAACTGGCCCGTTTCGGGGTCCTTTTGTGAGAGGACGGCTCCCACAGCCATGCTTGAGGCATCCGTTTCCACCAGGTATGGGAGATCAGGGCGAGGGTGGCGTAAAATTGGGACAGATGTGAATCTTGCTTTGAGTTCCTGGAAAGCCTCCTCGGCTTCTGTTGTCCACTGGAACTTTTTGTTGCTTTTCCTTAGTAATGATGTGATGGGATGCATGCTGCAAAGGCCAAAGGGCATTACTTGATATTCGTAGAAGCCGTATTTGGTGCAAAAGCGGTTTTCCATTCGTCCCCCTGTTTTACGTGAACAAGGTGATATGCCCCCCTCAGGTCTAGTTTTGTGTAGATTTGGGCATCTTTGACTTGATCAAGCAATTCAGTGATCAGTGGCAGGGGGTAGCAATTTTTTACGGTAATCTGGTTCAGTGCGCGATAGTCGATGCGCGTTCTCAAGTCCCCCTCCTTTTTCGGTACAAAGAATAGAGGACTGGCTGCTGGAGACTTCGAGGGACGGATGAACCCGTTGGCCAGGTATTGGTCAAGATAGGCCTCCAGGTGCTGGTTTTCTGGTTCCATGAGTGCGTAAATTCACCCACAAGGGATTTGTGCGCCGGGTAGCAGGTCGATTTGGCAATCGTATGGTCTATGCGGTGGCAGGGTGTTAGCCTGTTCTTTCTGAAAGACATCTTGAAAGTCCTGGTATTCACTTGACAGGGTGCCGATTGCCAGAGTCGCAAGTGTGGAGGTTCTGGTGTCTATTGGTTGTTTCTCTTGGTGATAACATGTGTGGGCGCAAGTCTTGGGAAAGGCCAATTCCTTTGCTCGTCAATGGATTCGGGGATTGTGAGCTACCAACCATGGCATTCCCAAAATCAACCGGAACTGTGGTGCCTTAATGAGGTTGAACACGATAGATTCTTGGTGTCCATCCTGGCAAAGAAGGGTTAAAGCTGCAGTGCATTGGGATACTGGACCAGATGCTGTTTCTGTGCCGTCGACTGTGGTAACAGTGTCGGTAGTTGATTTAGGGCGTAACGGAAGCCCCATCTTTGCCGCAAGACCCTGGTCAATGTAATTCCCAATGGCTCCACTGTCTATGCATGCTCTTACTGCGTGCATCCGAGATGGTTGTTGGTGATTGATCAAGACCACAGATAGTGCAAAATGGGAGGTCTGTAGTTCACTTTCTTCGCTCGACAAATGGACCCCTAAACTTGCCGGGCTTGGGAGTTTTTTCCGATTCCTTGATGGTATCTTCCTTGTCTGTGGCTCCTACCGGCCTCCTCGGTGGCTTCACAGGGCACTCTTTAAGGAAATTACCTGACCTTCCAAAGTACAGACATACCTGCTGCTGTCTCCTTTTATCCCTTTCCGCTTTAGTCAAGGGGGATCTGATTCCCCCACATTTGGATTGGTTCTCCTGGACCTTCCGTTGTTCGGGCAGTATTGTCCTTTGAACGCACATACATAGAGCAAGGGTCCGGTCTGGTTCGATCTGCTCTTCGTTCCTGCAACCTATGATCCAGTTGAACTACAAGGTCAATGAATTCTGAGCAGTCTTTCGGGGTTCACTACTTGTGCGAGAACATCCTTGAGCTCCCCCCGCAAACCCCGATGAAATAACGTGGTTCTCTCCTTAGGGTGTTGGTCTCCTGCCTGGCTGCATGTACTTCGGAACGTAGCTGCCCCAATACGTGGCCTAACTGGTCGGTTTCTGACGTTTCCATGACGCCCAGGTGGATTTTGATGTGAGGCTTTGCGTTCTGTGACGCTCACCTGGTATCCACGGGGACGTCAATCAGCCTGTTCTGACCTCCTACGACCTCAAACCCTTCCCTGGAGGCTATTAGACTGGAGACTGGGTCTGAAACACAGGATTGGTAGAGTTTAACTCCCTATTGTCTCTGTGTGCTTGAACCCCCTTCTTCCCAGGGTCCAACCCTTCCCTTTGATCCACAGCTCACCTTGTTTTCTTGGATAGTGTGCTCTCCATCCTGCCTTCAGCGCAGGGGCGCATTGATTGACGCGGGCTTGTTGCTGCCTAGTTACTTCACTGGCAAGAGTCCGACAGGTAAGTATAATGAGTCTTTTGAACAGTTCTCTAACTTCGTTCCTTTCCTTCCTTAGATGATGGCCGGTGCCCGGGGATGGCGGCGTGCTGCTGAGATGAGTCGCGCTGAAGGTGAGTGAGAGCACGATGCGCGATGCACCCCTTTGGTATTTGCATTGAAGTGAGTTATTTTTCTGTGTCTTTTAGGTGCCGCAACGTTTTCAGCGTGGATGCTGGTTATGAAGAACAAATGCGATGGGTAAGCGCGGTATGCAGCGCCGCTAGATGTTTCCACGCTAACCTGGAGTGTCTTTTCCCTCTTGCAGATGGATGTAAAGTTCCGGAGGCAGAGTTCCCCCAGAGTGGCTGGGATTCAGGTAAGCGTTTGAAGCTCGTACAGTATTTAAAAATAAGCGAAGATTTGCAGAATGCTTACTAATGCCTTTTTTCTGTTCTTTTCCCTTTTCCTTAGGAAGCAGCGTGCCGGGATGGGAATGACACCGCCGAAGATGCCCGCAGAAGTGAAGGAGCAATGACTGATGGGCAGAAGCGCCACAAGGTAAGGCTGTTCCTAACGCTGTTCTTGTTCTTGCAGGAGCTGAGCGCAGAAGAAAGATGCAGGCCTACTGGAGACCGATCCGAACAAGGTTAGTGTCACGGTGCAGGTGCAGAAAACGCAAAGCATGTTTCTCAGCCTGGGTGTGGCTTAAATAGTCTCTGGGTATCCCAGGTGCCTCTGGGCTGAACCACACTAGACCGCACATGCAGTTCTGGGAACCGAAATATGTGGGGGCATCCATCTTGTCCCCATCAATGCACTACAAGTCCAATCCCCAATGTTATCCTATGGGAGTGAGTGAGTCAGGTGCCACAAGCGCCAAGTCCGACTCCAAGTGGGTCTTTGGAGTGATGGAGAGGCCCTTGAGGGCCATGTAGGTGATCGTGGCCTGGTTCCAGCCTGACATCTTGGAGGGCTGGGGACATGAGGGGCAGGAATCATGACAACACTCCCCCCCCCAAGTCCCCTCTCCAGTGGCTCTTCTGTCTGTTCCTGGTTTGGTTGGATGTTTTTGATGAAATCGTCTAAGCAAGCGAGGTGCATGGATGTACTCACAAGGCTCCCATGTCCTGTCTTGTGGACCATACCCCTTCCAGTCTACTAAGTAGTATAATTTGGATCTGACGTACTTTGAATCTAGGATGTCCTTGACTTCGAATTCTGGCTCCCCGGCGACTACTACTGGCTGCGGTGGTGTTGCTACCCGGGTCCCAGGTTGAACAGGTTTAAGTAGAGACACGTGGAACACAGGATGAATTTTCATGTTTGACGGCAAAGCTAGTCTGACCGCCACAGGATTTATCACGGAGATGACAGTGAATGGACCCAGGTATCCTGGACTGAAAGTTCGGTCTCCTTTAATGGACACGTGTTTAGACGCCAGCCAGACTTTGTCTCCCACTTGGTAGTTGGGGGCCTTTGCTCGGTGTTGATCAGCAAACTTCTTTTGCCGATTCTTAGCTTGAAGTAGGTGTTCAGTTGCCCTTTTAAAGGTTTGAGAAATGGCCGTGTGCAAGATTTTGACTGCCGGCATTTCCAGGGTTGTAGGAACATCCAACTCAGAAGTTAGTGGGTGCCTGCCATACATGGTATAAAAGGGTGTCTGGCAGCTGCTGGTGTGTAGGGAATTATTATAAGCATATTTAGCTATCCATAATAAGTCGAACCAGCTTCCTTCAGCTTGGTGTAACATGCAACGCAGATGCTGCTCGAGCGTCTGATTCGTCCTCTCAGTTTGACCATCGTTTGGGGATGGTGACTGGTGGATAGCCGGATGTCGATCTGGGCAATATAGCAGCATTTTCTCCAGAAGTTAGATACGAATTGAGTACCTCGGTCTGAGACCAAAACTGAAGGAAACCCATGGAGCTGTACGATGCCTTCAAGAAATACCTTTGCCATAGTGGAAGCATTTGGGAGCCCCTTAAGAGGAATGAAATGTGCCATTTTTGAAAATAGGTCCACGACCACAAGAGTAGTGTTAAACCCTTGACTGAGTGGTAATTCAGTAATAAAATCGAGGGACAACGTGTGCCAGGGTGCTGGTGGGATTTCCAATGGTTATACTAGGCCAGGCGGTTTCTGCTTGGACGACTTGTTTTGAGCACACACTCCACAAGATAGGATGAATTGGATAATGTCTTTATGCCACATGGGCCACCAATAATTTCGTTTTACCTTGGCTATGGTTTTAGCGATTCCGGGGTGGCTCTCGATCAAGGAATCATGATAACCCGACATGACTTGTTCTCGTAGTTCTTGGTTTGGTAAGAATAAACGATTCCTGAAGTAGGGCAACTGATCTTTTAACATGTAATGTTCACCTTGTGCACTCCACGCATGTAATTGCTCCAGACTCATCAGGTTTTGGATTTCTTCATGTAATTCTTTCTGAGTTATGGTTGCTGTGATTCCCAGGAGCTTGTCACTCTGGATGATTGCTATTGGGTCAGGGGTCTGATACCCTTGCTCTTCCTCCCCCATACTGGAAAGGGCATCGGCCTTCCCGGTTTTCACCCCCAGTCAAAATGTAATCACATAGTCATATTCAGCAAAAAAAAGAGCCCAACGTAGTTGTCGTGAGGATTGGGCCTTTGCCGTTTTTAGGTACTGGAGGTTCCGCTGGTCAGTTATTACGGTGATTGTGTGTCTGGCGCCCAAGAGGTAGTGCTGCCATGCCTTAAAGGCTGACTTAATGGCCAGGAGTTCTTTGTCTGTGATAGCGTAATTAAGTTCAGGGGGTGTGAATTTACGTGACCACAAGGCAACAGGGTGAAACTGGCCTGTTTCGGGGTCCTTTGTGAGGGGACGGCTCCCACAGCCATGCTTGAGGCATCCGTTTCCACCAGTTATGGGAGATCAGGGCGAGGGTGGCGTAAAATTGGGACAGATGTGAATCTTGCTTTGAGTTCCTGGAAAGCCTCCTCGGCTTCTGTTGTCCACTGGAACTTTTTGTTGCTTTTCCTTAGTAATGACGTGATGGATGCACGATTTGCAAACATCCTGGGATGAACCAGTGGTACAAGTTTGCAAAACCCAGCATACTTTGAACCCCCTTGAATGAATTTGGGGATGGCCAGTTCAGGATAGCATCTACCTTGTGTACATCCTTTCGGATTCCATTCGGGCTGAGAATAAAGCCCAGGATTCCACCTCGGAGACGTGGAATGAGCACTTTTCGAGCTTGGCGTAGAGCTGGTGTTGACGGAGTTTCTCCAATACGGATCGGACGTGTTTAACGTGGTCCTGCTTTGATGCAGAATATACTAGGATATCGCCGATGTACACTAGAGCACAGACATCAATCAATTCCCGTAGGACATCGTTCATGAAGTATTGAAATGCAGCAGGCGCGTTGCAAAGGCCAAAGGGCATTACTTGATATTCGTACAAGCCGTATTTGGTGCAAAAGCGGTTTTCCATTTGTCCCCCTGTTTTACGCGAACAAGGTGATATGCCCCCCTCAGGTCTAGTTTTGTGTAGATTTGAGCATCTTTGACTTGATCAAGCAATTCAGGGATCAGTGGCAGGGGGTAGCGATTTTTTTATGGTAATCTGGTTCAGTGCGCGATAGTCGATGCGCGTTCTCAAGTCCCCCTCCTTTTTCGGTACGAAGAATAGAGGACTGGCTGCTGGAGACTTCGAGGGACGGATGAACCCGTTGGCCAGGTATTGGTCAAGATAGGCCTCTAGGTGCTGGTTTTCTGGTTCTGTGAGTGCGTAAATTCGCCCACAAGGGATTTGTGCGCCGGGTAGCAGGTCAATTTGTCAATCGTATGGTCTATGCGGTGGCAGGGTGTTTGCCTGTTCTTTCTGAAAGACATCTTGAAAGTCATGGTATTCACTTGATAGGGTGCCGATTGCCAGAGTCGCAAGTGTGGAGGTTCTGGTGTCTATTGGTTGTTTCACTTGGTGATAACATGTGTGGGTGCAAGTCTCGGGAAAGGACAATTCTTTTGCTCGTCAATGGATTCGAGGATTGTGAGCTACCAACCATGGCATTCCCAAAATCAACCAGAACTGTGGTGCCTTAATGAGGTTGAACACGATAGATTCTTGGTGTCCATCCTGGCAAAGAAGGGTTAAAGCTGCAGTGCATTGGGATACTGGACCAGAAGCTATTTCTGTGCCGTCGACTGTGGTAACAGTGTCGGTGGTTGATTTAGGGCGTAACGGAAGCCCCATATTTGCCGCAAGATCCTGGTCGATGTAATTCCCAATGGCTCCACTGTCTATGTACGCTCTTACTGCGTGCATCCGAGATGGTTGTTGGTGATTGATCAAGACCACAGATAGTGCAAAATGGGAGGTCTGTAGTTCACTTTCTTTGCTCGACAAGTGGACCCCTGCACTTGCCGGGCTTGGGAGTTTTCCGATTCCTTGATGGTATCTTCCTTGTCTGTGGCCCCTACCATCCTCCTCGGTGGCTTCACAGGGCACTCTTTAAGGAAATGACCTGATCTTCCACAGTACAGACATACCTGCTGCTGTCTCCTTTTATCCCTTTCCGCTTTAGTCAAGGGGGATCTGATCCCCCCCGATTTGCATTGGTTCTCCTGGACCTTCCGTTGTTCGGGCAGTATTGTCCTTTGAACGCACATACATAGAGCAAGGGTCAGGTCTGGTTCGATCTGCTCTTCGGTCCTGCAACCTATGATCCAGTTGAACTACAAGGTCAATGAATTCTGAGCAGTCTTTTGGGGGGTTCACTACTTGTGCGAGAACATCCTTGAGCTCCCCCCGCAAACCCTGATGAAATAACCTGGTTCTCTCCTTAGGGTGTTGGTCTCCTGCCTGGCTGCATGTACTTCGGAACGTAGCTGCCCCAACATGTGGCCTAACAGGTCGGTTTCTGACGTTTCCATGACGCCCAGGTGGATTTTGATGTGAGGCTTTGCATTCTGTAACTCTCACCTGGTATCCACGGGGACATCATCCAGCCTATTCTGACCTCTTACGACCTCAAACCCTTCCCTGGAGGCTATTAGACTGGAGACTGGATCTGAAACACAGGATTGGTAGAGTTTAACTCCCTATTGTCTCTGTGTGCTTGAACCCCCTTCTTCCCCGGGTCCAACCCTTCCCTTTGATCCACAGCTCACATTGTTTTCTTGGATAGTGTGCTCTCCATTCTGACTTCAGCGCAGGGGCGTGTTGATTGATGCGGGCTCGTTGCTGCCTAGTTACTTCACTGGCAAGAGTCCGACAGGTAAGTATAATGAGTCTTTTGAACAGTTCTCTAACTTCGTTCCTTTCCTTCCTTAGATGATGGCTGGTGTCCAGGGATGGCGGCGTGCTGCTGAGATGTGTCGCGCTGAAGGTGAGTGAGAGCGCGATGCACCCCTTTCGTATTTGCATTGAACTGAGTTATTTTTCTGTGTCTTTTAGGTGCCGCGACGTTTTCAGCATGGATGCTGGTTATGAAGAACAAATGCGATGGGTAAGCGCGGTAAACAGTGCCTCTAGATGTTTCCACGCTAACCTGGAGTGTCTTTTCCCTCTTGCAGATGGATGAGAAGTTCCGGAGGCAGAGTTCCCCCAGAGTGGCTGGGATTCAGGTAAACGTTTGAAGCTCGTGCAGTATTTAAAAATAAGCGAAGATTTGCAGAATGCTTACTAATCCCTTTTTTCTGTTCTTTTCCCTTTTCCTTAGGAAGCAGCGTGCCGGGATGGAAATGACACCGCCGAAGATGCCCGCAGAAGAGAAGGAGCGATGACTGATGGGCAGAAGTGCTGCAGGGTAAGGCTGTTCCTAACAGTGTTCTTGTTCTTGGAGGAGCTGAGCGCAGAAGAAAGATGCAGGCCTACTGGAGACCGATCCGAACACGGTGAGTGTCACGCTGTAGGTGCAGAAAACGCAAAGCATGTTTCTCAGCTTGGGTGTGGCTTAAATAGTCTCTGAGTATCCCAGGTGCCTCTGGGCTGAACCACACCCAAAAGACTAGAACGCACATGCAGTTCTGGGAACCGAAATATGTGGGGGCATCCATCTTGTCTCCATCAATGCACTACAAGTCCAATCCCTAATGTTATCCTACGGGAGTGAGTGAGTCTGGTGCCACAAGCGCCAAGTCTGACTCCAAGTGGGTCTTTGGAGGGATGGAGAAGCCCTTGAGGGCCATGTAGGTGATCGTGGCCTGGCTCCAGCCTCACATCTTGGAGGGCTGGGGACATGAGGGGCAGGAATCATGACATCCAGTGCTGTGCAGGTACGTGCACTGATTAGGGAGGGAGAGACAGAGAGGAGGCGATGTCTTTTTGCAGATGTAGTTTGTGCGGGAAAGTGAGGTGCACAGTACACAGTTACCTGTTATCATGACCACTCTTGGCTGGAATCTCTCCTTCGAATTTAGAACCTGGAAGATGGAGAGTTCAAGGACAGGCATTTGGTGGTGGAGGGCTAGGAGGAATCATGCAAGCAGGGTTCTTCACATTGAGGTAATACAACTACTCCCGTAGGAATTTCTTGAACTCATATACTTCAAGTGACAATGAGGGGGCTCACACACCACCCCGCCATCCACCTGTTTTCAGTGGGGACCTGCTGGGTATTGACCCACAAACCAGATGCAGTGTGGAGAGCCCTGCAGTTTTAGCACCAATTAGGTGGAACCTGTGCAGGCCCTGCAAGTCTGCTAAGAGATGAGGCATAAGAGGCACAGGGTGAGAACCCTCCACAGGCCCTGGTCATAGTGAGACGTATTGCACTTTCACACAGGTCATCAACCGCATATATGGTGTGGCGAAGATGTCACAATGTGTGCCACCTACCTAGAGCGCACAGATGCGCCTATGTGTGTGGAAAGGTGAGATGACACCATGCAGTAGTTGATGGTGCATTGTACAGCCCCAACCGAGTAAAGGACCGTCAAATGGCAGAGAGCATCGTACAAAAGTGACACAATCTATGGTACACAATGCAGCACCTATTAAGTAAAGGACCTTCAAATGGCGCAGAGTGTGGAACAAAAATAAAAGAGGGAAAAGGGACTTTTGAGCATCGTTGTGTGCAGCCGAAGCAGAACCCTTGGAACACACTAATTCTGGATTACCTGCAACACGTTTTCATGGACCACAAATACACTGAACCGCACACACGATGCACCAGGTGGTTTCTGCTGCTCTTTTCTTGGTTCGCAGGGCTATGAGTTCTGGAGTGAACCAGGGGTTGAGGGGTAGGTTGTTCTTTAGTTTCTTGGTTTTAAGGGGGGGCTAAGGGGTCCAGCATGTTGGTGAACAGCTCGTTGTAGTGCTGCACCAAGGTGGAGGTATCATTGGAAGTTGGCAGGAACTGCTTGAGAAGTGGGATGATGTGATTGCTAGTGATGTTGTGGGTACTGCGTGCAAGGATGGTGGCAGATTTGAAGATGGTCCGGAGGGTAGGGTGGCAAGTGGGGGTGGGGATGATGACTGAGAAGAATAAGGTGTTTTGGTCGGAACAGGGGCAACGGAGGTTGCAAGGATGGTGGCGTTGCTGTTGTGGTGTAGGATCCAGTCCAGCATGCAACCCTAAGCGTGGGTGGGTCCAGAGATGAGTTGGGTGTAGTTTAGGGCTGTCACAGAATGGGTCAGTATTGTGGCATCCAAGTCTAGTGCGTCATTATACCCCAGGTTGAGGTCACAGAGGATAAGGAGCTGGGTGGCGGGTTTCAGGTTGCCGTGGGCATGTTGTGAGAGGTCTGATTCGAAGCTGGCTAGTGGGACAGGGGGCTGGTAAATGAGGTGGAGCGTGATGGAGGAGTTGGCAGAACATTTGATTTTGGCTTAGGAGATTTCACAGATGAGAGGGGGGTGGTTTTCATGGTGTGCAGGGCAATGGTGCCTTTATAGATAATGGCAACAGCGCCCCCTTTAGTCTGGGTGCTGTGACAATGCAGTATGGTGTAGCCATGGGGGATGGCCATAGAGAGTTCTGGTCCTGAGGATGGTGTGAGCCATGTTCCGGTGAGGACGAGGATGTCAAGATTGTTGTTGGTGATAAGGTCTTGGACGCCGTGACCCTGTGCTACCAGGGATCTTGTGTTGAGGAGTGTGCAGTGTAGGGGGGCTGCAGTGGCAGGGGGGTTGTTGGCCTGGGTGAGGTTGGGTGACAAAGTGTTGTTGGGAGAGCGGAGGGGGGTATCTCTGGGAGGACTCTTGGGAGATGTGAGGTGCAGTATTTGAGGCAGTTCCTCTCTGGTAGGGGACCGGGTAGTGAGATGTCGGTGGGGCTGGTGCTGCATGTGGTGAGGTGTGTGATGCAGTTGTGGAGTGGGTGGGGGTGTGTGTAGCTTGGGTGAGTGATATGCTGATGGGTTACTGGTGGGCGTTATGGTTGTAAGTGGATAGAAATGGGGCTTGGGGCCTTGGGAGGGCAGAGCTCTTGCCTGTGGTAGGGAGTGCTAGCAGTGAGTTCCGGGGGAGCCAGAGTTGTTTGAAGGAGTCAGAGGTGTTGGCTCTGGCAATTGCGGGTCTGGTGGTTTTCTGGTGGATATGCTGTGACCAAGCTGGTTTGGGTTGTTGGTGTGGGTGGGTGGTAATGTGTGGTTTGAATTGTCTGGAATTGGCAAGGCGTGCTTGGGTCAGAAGAGTTGCAGGTATGTGAGATTGTGTTCTTTGTCATGGTTTGTGGTGCAGAGGAGACTGCGTGAGGGGGAAGGAGATGGCTGGGAGATCTTGGGCAGGGTGAGGTAGGGTGGGTGGTTGGTGCAGGCTGCTCGGGCCATCTAGGTTACATGTGTGTTGCCGCTGAGGAAGAGCCTGAGTGTTGGGAGGGTAGGTGCTAATGAAGGTGTTACGGCTTTGGTGAGAATGCGGGTGTAGTCTATTGGGTGGCACAAGTTCTGAGAGGAGCTGGATACAGAGCATGTCGCTGCAGGAGCAGTGTGGGCAGGGTATGGGCTTTCAGAAACAGATTGGTGGGGGAATTGGAGTGGGCTTGATAGGCTTGGGATGGGAGATGCTTAGTGGGGGAGTTTGAATCGTACTCGACCTCCGCTTGGCAGGTGGCTTCGTGAAGAGGGATGCAGGTGCATGCGGGCAGGAGGAAGTGAGAGGGACTGGGGAGCGCAATGTTGGTGTAGAATTTCACACAGACATAACGGTGTGCTACAGGTGCACAGGAGCGAGCTGGGATATTAATGGTAACAGGCTTACCTTGTGTTTCGTGAGCATAGATGTGACTGCGTTGGTGCAAAAAGTCTGGCGGTCCTTGTAGTGTATGTGACTCACGGGGGGAGCAGTGGCGGCGTGAACTGCACGTCTATCTCGGCCCAGACAGGGCCAGACAGAGAATGACTCTAGCCTTAGTGTTGGGCCTTGGTAGGAGGCCGGCTTTGCTTGTTGGCTCCCAGGGTGAATTAGACAGCAGCCAGTCTGGGGGGGGCATAGGTCGGGCCAAGGGGCGACCAAGCCTGCACAATGCAAGGCTCTGCAGCCGCAGCAGCCATTTTCAAGTGCACGGCAGTGGATTCATATTGCCAATCCAATGAAGGCAGAATTTAAAATGTCGATATTCCTTTCTGCCATTACTATTGCAAGCAGTAAATCCGATTCTGTAGCTTTGCAGGGCCAGTCAAGGGAAGGCGAGTTTTCAAATGCGGCAGATATTAAATGTTGATGGTCTTCTGTAGTTCCTCTCATTTGTTCACTGACATCTTCGGCAGGCAGAACATGCGACCACCCGGCTGCCATAACCTCTGCGCCTGATCCTGATGTTGGACATGCTATTTGGTCCTCGGCACAGGGGAACCGGGGAACTCAAATCTTTTCTCGCGCAACAAACATACCTTCACTTCTATCCTTCCACTTCCTTATAATTCCGACATATTTCGAAATTAGGAAAGATGGCTGAGTTATAGAATCTCTTTTTTTTAAACTGATGCAATATTTCACCATATCGTCCACTCAACTGGAGCTCAGTTGACTTACCAATTCACTGCCTGACCTCAGGTTGTTGTAACAAGGAACGTATAGCAGAAACAGCGGGGGGTAACTGGTGATGGGAGAGGGGCCACTTCAGAAACTGGGTGGGGCAAACTTGGAGGCTATGCAGCCCTCTATTTTATCCGAAGGGTTGTCCAGCATTGTCCTGCGTGGGGACCAAGTAAGCGCAATATGCCAGTGAGAATAACCAAGTGATTGGATTTAAAGATAACATACACATTTAATTGATTTGATATTTTTTATATCTAAAGCCCAGCTATCCGATCAGGCATCACCCTTTAAGCAAAAGCGACCACTCTGGGACCAGACAGTAGTTCAGTGTTCCACCACCCTTTTCTCTCCCATCCACCCCTACACCCCTTCTACTCATACCCTCTACCCGTCAAAATCAGATCCTTGGCCAGTATTACACATCGCGCAAATGCGCGCACACACACACACATATACACCACATTCACTCACTAATTTTAAACATACCATTCAATCACACCACTTTCCACCATACACTCGCTAATTCACACGCACACCCAGTCCCCATTCTGGTTAGCGCCATGGCTACCCCCTTACCGCATTTCGGGTCCGTGTTCCCGGAATGGGGACTTACCATGTCATTCCGACCTTTGCGGGACCGGTAAATCCCCATTCCGGGAACGATTCCCCATTCCCATTTGAGGCCCCATAGGGCTCAATGGGAAGGGGGAAAGCAGCAATAACGGTACCGTAAATTACGGTACCGTTATTGACCCCGGTGTCCCTTTGCAGGTCCCGTCCTTAACGCCTGCTAAAAGCAGGCGTTAAGGAAGGACCCGCAAAGGGTACTCGTAGTAGGGCGCAAAGGGATTACCAGCACCGGTGTCATTACCGGTGCCCGGTATCCCTTTGCGCCTTACTTGAAATGATGCCCATTGTCTGTAAAGTTTTACGGTGTTCATGCAGACACATTTTTCAGCACAAAGGCAGCAACACTTTAAAGCTGCTAGTTTCAGCAAAGGATTCCATCTTCGCACTGCCTTACAAAGGTCCCATTCACACATCAGCCCCCCCCCCCCCCCCACGGATGCGAGGGAACATATAACAATGTTATGTGTTCTTTCACCTTTCACATCAGAGGGGAGGGGGGCTGATGTGTGCACTTGTTTTTTGTTAACCAGGGAGGAGAGGGAAACCTTTCCTGAAACTAGCAGTGCTAGTGGGTGTTTTTTAATTGATTTATTTTTGCATTTGTAGCAGCGCGCTGAACCTTCCGGTATCTAGGCGCTAGTTGCATTAGAGAAAGGGGGAAGGGGGCATAAAGTTTTGCTTGTTAGCTCATTATGTATGCATGCATGTGTGCAAGCAGTGTGCTCATGTAAATGAGCGAGTGTGTGGTGAATAGGATGTTTAAATGAGTAAGTGAATGTGTAATTGTGTGTGTGTGTATGTGTGTGTATGTGTAATGCTGGGCAGAGGAGCATATTCTGGCGGCTAGAGGGTGGCAGGTGGGGTGTGTGGTAGAGGGACGGGTGGGGAAAGGGGCATACTTGGGTTCCATGCCAGACAACCCTTGGGGGGTGGAACAGAGGGTGCAGAGCCTCCAAATTAGCCCCACCTAGGTTGGAAGAGGCCTCTCCCATTACCAGTTAGCCCCCTGCCCCAAATGTAGGTTGTGTTGCACTCCTGAATGGGAGTAAGCTTGACTTGTTGACTTGACGTTGGCCACTTTGCACATGTTCTGACCTTCGCGGCTTCTCCTCCTCGGCTTACTACGGGGTCCCTGTGGCCAGTTTATGCCCTCCATCTTCTGAACCTGAATGCATGTGCCATTCTCATGTCCCCAGCACATCTGCTTGTGGGCCGTCTGGAATCTCAAGTTGAAAGGCCAATTGTTTTTATCCACCAAGCAAGCCACAGCCACTAAAAATAGTAAAAACAAAATCCCTTCTTTTAATGGCCTTCCTGCACCACCGGGCTTCCCAGCAAAGGTCGTTTGTTTAACCCTTATAAAAAGAAAGGGGGGAGGGCAGCCTAAAAAAGCCGCTTCCACAAAAACATTTTGTTTTCCAAATTTACGGCCTCTTGTTAGTGTGCCCTCCCTGGATACTGAACGAGGAGTGTCCCAAAGACTTTGAAACACGCAGAGCCCGTGGTCCTGCTGCCTGGCAGAACGTTTAGTCCAGCTTTAACAATAAAAGACAGGTCATGCCTCATCAATTCTCCAACATATAGCATGTTGGTATGCATATCATTTCCATAATATGACACAGAACATTGAGAAACAACATATATCGTCCCCGTTTAAAAACCCTGCTGCATAGACTGCTTGATAATGCGCTAATGTAGTATTTTATTTTTTTATTTTAATTTACAATATTTGATTAAACCCATCCTGAAAACGAAGGGCACCTGGCAGTGGACTGAAAAGAATTGAGGACCAGCTGTGCAAATACATCATGGCAAAGGAAAAAAAAAGAGTTTTAAAATATATATATATATATATATTTGAAAAATATAATATGCAGAACAATTGTGTGGTTATGTTATGTTAGTCCATAGTCCAGTTTTAAATATAATCGCAAAAGTTCGAGTTGCGATACCTTTTATTGGACTAACTGAAAATATGATACTACGAGGGAATAATGCACGAGGTTGCAACATTACTTGGATCTTCTTCATCAGATTGTGAAACCCTTTTTATTATCTGATAAGAGAAGGGCAAAGTAAACTCGAAAGCTCATGCCTTATTCCCTCTTAGGATGTTTCCTTTTAGTCCCATACAAGGTTCCAAATTCGGCATTAGTGTAAAATGTAAGGAAACAAGTACAACAAATATTGATGGTAGGTGGAAAAATCCATTTTTATATTTTAAATACATTTGTTCAACTAAAATGATGGTCTGTGCATATGGTCTTTTCCCTTTTTGTAATGGCTTGGCAGTCAGAGAGCGATGGTCTGGAGGGTTGACCAGAGCAATGCCAGAGGTTAAGATTCATTCCAAACCTAATTGCCATCACCTCGTTTGTTTTGCTATAGTCACCCCGAGTGGGGCGGGTATGCTCAGACATGGGTACCTTCCCTTGTTGGGCCTAGCGGTCCAAGCTACTCTTCACTGATGAGGTCCAACAAGGGCAACATGTGTTTGGGGATTCTTGTGGTCTCTTGACCAAACAGTTCGCAACAGACTGCCCCTTTTGGGGTAAAAGAATGGTTTACAGGGTTTTCCAGAGTAATGCCAGAGGTTCTAAACCTTCCTGCCACCACCTCATTGCTTTGCTGTGGATTCCAAAAGGGAGGTAAAAAATAGACACACAGACAGTTCCCTTTGTGTCTACTTTCTCTGCTCACCTCCATCCTCACCCTAACCACGTTGCCTCAGGCTCTGCAGGGTGAGCAAAGCGTGTCTTATAAGAACGTTGCTTTTTTTCACCGCCCCATTTAGTGGTTCTTCCAATTCAATGGTGACAGTGCTCCCATAAGGCAATTCGAGGCAGCTGCCCTTGAAGGCACCAAAGGGCACCACACTAATCCCCAAGACATCTCCCCTGGCATAAATCCTGGCACTCAGCCTACACAGACGGTGTCCTCCATGCTGCCTGACAGTGGACAAGAACCATGAAACTCCCCACAAAGCCTTTATCAGCAGATCCGTATTAGGCAACAATACACTGATCATAATAGGAAAACAAGCCCAATTGCACTGGAAATCAGAGAGGACTCGGTCTGCGCAATCACCAGGTCAAAATCATTTATGAATCTTCCTCAAATGAGATCTTTGCATTCATGCAAGCAATGTTCACCACTAAAGAGAGATTGAATCAGTGATAGAAGTGTACCAAAAAAGTAGTGGAACTCTGACTCCGGTGGGGGACAGAGTAGGAAGGAAGGGAGCAACGTGCAATACAAATTTCAAAGGTTGCAGTCATGCTGGTTGACAGCCAAATGAGTTCAAACAGAGTTCAGTTTAGCTGTAACTGATATCCAGTGGTAAAATGGAGACGTGTGCCAAAGAACTGTTCCGGAACGAGGTAAATGGTTACAAAAGGTAGAGGAGTTGTTAACAGTAAAGAATAAGAGTACTGGAACACCAGTACCGGCCGTTCCCGCTCACTTCGACCATGGGATTCAATAGGCTACAACAGAGTCTTAGTTTTCTTGAACCCTGCTTCCTTGCGCAAGGTACTTTTCATTAATATAATGATAAACATTTTCTAATTATAAAGCATGCATAATCTGCATACACAGCGTGAGTAGGGCCATGCTATTCCTTTTTCAAACACTCGTATCACAAGAACTGACAAAAAAAAAAAATTAAGAAACACCATTTTTTCATCAGGACTGGGAGTTTCAGAGATTTTCATTCAGGGACCACCACATGGGGCGCCATATATTTCAAAACCTTGGGGGCAAAAATTAAAGTACAAGTGGCACAAAACTTAAAAAGCGTGGGGTAATGAATAGCGCCAGTAACCATTGCAGATATCAGTATTCTGCGTGATTGAAAGCAAGCTCTAACAAATGGTGTGGCTTCATGTAAAGCATGATTACAGATCATGGACGCTGCAAGGTGCTTATTTTACATATTTTTCATGTTTTCATTTTTCATGAGGAAATGTCTTTGTTAATCTTGCCAAGATCATGATTCAGTTTAATAAAAGGCTCTCCTCTCTTTGGGAATTTCCTTTCATTTACCAAAGTCAAGGCCTAGGCCTTAGAAAGAGTCTCTCCCACAATATCCCTTGAAAAAACAACAGGACTTAATTTCCCAAAATTCAGTGTTTGAACCCTCAACATGTCATACAATATTGCATCAGAGCTCTCCTTTTTCCAAAGTCGTTCTTAGACACTTTGTTACTGAACATCATCTTTTTTAATTCCTTGACTTGAATTTCCGCTCAGTTTCAGGCTGATCCTCTCTACTTTTATCTTCGGGATCTCTCTTCCCCTGGCCTATTCCTCAGACCTCTTCCCTCTTGAGTTTTCTCACAGACTTCCAACTCCGGTGGCCTCCCGGGCTTCTCAAGGCACTTTCTTCTCCCTTCCAGCTCCCAGTTGCGTCTCTCAAACTCTTGCAGGAACCTTCCCAGATCTCATGACGGAATTTCCAGATTCCCTTTCTGATCTTGTGTTGCTGTCCCCTGCATTATCTCCTGTCTTGCCACTGCTGCCTCCAAGTTTTAGGACCCATTCATCAAACGGAGACTCTGTGTTGCATTCTTCCATCAAAGTCAGAGCACCTCCAGCTCACAGCTCTCCCTAGGCCATCTCGCCTGCAGTCTTCCACAGCTATTCACATCATGTCCCCTCTTCCAGAGCTTCTCCTTCCTTGAGGGGTCTCTTCTCCTACACATCCGTTTAGGGTGGTTTTATTGCATGAAGGCGTGGTTTATAGCTTCCATTAAGCTAATACCTTACAGAAGTCTGCTTAGCGATAATATTGTCATCCCCTTACAGGCACATAGCTAGTTTAAAGAGATCTCAGGGAGAGTGTGTTTTGGGCAGGGAGGGGCAGGTAGTTGGTGGGAATGGCCATAAGGACTACCATCACCATGGCTGGTGAAACAATAGATCAAATGCAAACAACCCCTATTTTACGGAGTAATGTACGCATGCGCGACACGGAACGCGGCCACGCATTCGCGTTGAAATAAAGGGAGCCCTTGCCCAGCAGTTGCCGCCGGGACTACATAGTGAGCAGACCTGTGTCCGTGTGTTCTTTCAGGTACCGGGACTAGGGGGCCTAACTACGGAGGTGACTCGGGGCTATATCCACTATTTAACACTGGCGACGAAGACATTGCTGAGTGGGGAGAGAATTTCAGGCTCGAACATTCGATTTCAGAGCATTTTTTTTTCTCGGCGCCCACTAGATGCCTCACCCGTGCGGTGATGTCTGATGCCGCCCCAGTGGTTAAAGAACCCTGTATCGAGTCGATGGACAGGAGCGACAAGCCATGAGGTACTGTGCATGCATACTTTGGGTCCACGGGGAGGGGCATGTACTTCCTAGTCCTTATGGATCAGTGGTCCTGCTACCCACAGGGGAGTTGGTTGAGTCCACATCCAGCGATCGCACCATCCAGACACTGGACAAAATCTTTGCCACCCATGGGTTTCCACAAGAGCTGTGCTCGGACAATGGTCCCCCGTTTCAGGGCCGCCAGTTTGCAGCGTTCATGGATGAATGTGGTGTCACACACCGGAAGGTTACCCCAGGGTGGCCACATGCCAACGGGGAGGTCGAATGTTTTATGCGGACCCTCAATAAGGTGTTCCAGATCACTAAGGGCCACGGGAGGAATTGAGGAGGAATCTGTACCAATTCCTCTGCAAATATCGATCCACACCCCACCAGTCCACAGGAGTGGCTCCAGCGGAAGCCCTGTTCAACCGGTGCCCCCGTGGCTTTATACCAGGACTTGGAGGACAGGCCTGTGGGGTCATCAAACACCAAAAGACCCTGGAAGGAAGGCAAGGACGCAACGAGCGCGATAATATCCAGAGGAATCTGAGGCCGGCGAACATCGAAGTAGGGGACACCGTCCTCGTACGCAACCGGCATCCGGAAGGGAGGTTTTCCCTCAACTACGAGCCCAACCCCATGGGGGTGACTCATGTCAAAGGCTCAATGGTGACTGCGTCTGACCGGAGAGGAACAGGTACGAGAAACTCTTGCTTTTTCAAGAAGGTCAACATCCAGGACAACCCCGACAAACCTCGTGATGGTGGTGTGTCCACCTACGCCTCCAGTGCAGCACCTGGGCTGGAAGAAGACTCCGGGGCGCCAGTGCCAGTAGAGCCTCTACATGATGTGAGCAGAGAGTAGGGACGGTATCCCCGCCGGGAGGGTCGATGATGCCCGACCGACTTCAAGGACTACATTCTGGACCCGAGTTCCTAAGGGCCAGAACCAGAAGAGACGGTAACTGCCCACGTTGGGCCTCATCTAAGCTGTTTGATGATTATTACTGTATGTGTCACGTTGACATTTCTCTGTTTAGTTATCTTTTGAGACTGTTTGTTATGAAAAAGGAGGGATGTAACAGAGTAATGTATGCATGTGTGACCCGGAACGAGGCCGTGCATGCGCGTTGGAATAAAGGGAGCCCATGCCCAGTAGTTGCCGCCGGGACTCTGTAGTGAGCAGACGTGTGTCTGTGTGTTCTTCCAGGTACCGGGGTTGGGGGGTGCTAACTATGGAGGTGACCCGGGGCTATATCCACTATTTAACACCCTACACGCGTGTGCCCTTCCTCACATTTAATTTCTCTCCTGTTTTCACTTTCCATCGGAATCATGTCAATTTAACGCAGCGTTCACAATACCGCCTAACGGTGAAATCTAACCAGGAGATTTCATCAATAAACCTGTGCCTCTGAAAGTACAGTATGCCTGGAAAAGGAGTCAGTCAAGTGTCAGTCGCTCGTTTGACACGTGACTGATTTCCCCCAAGCCGTTCAAGTGTTTCAGAGGTATCGGTCAATTTGGGGAAAAAATTAATTTTCAAACCAACGAGTCAGAATCAGTACCACAAGTAACATTAGAGCATGCGCAATTGCAACAAGCTATGACAGGATCTTGTGGGAGTGCAGCAAAGAAACAACAGTATCAGAGCAATGTTCAAGAAACCAGCTTGCACTGGTACTGAGCTAGAAATGGAAAAGCTGGAGACCCCAGGGTTAACACGAATTGATAGGGACATATTTGTGGCTGTCCCATTGTGAAG
This sequence comes from Ambystoma mexicanum, assembly GCF_040938575.1. Taxonomy (NCBI): domain Eukaryota; kingdom Metazoa; phylum Chordata; class Amphibia; order Caudata; family Ambystomatidae; genus Ambystoma; species Ambystoma mexicanum. Next base: position 238,976,774 of record NC_090940.1, on the reverse strand, counting down.
TCAAACTGGGTGTTGATATTGTTCCAAGTATGGGCTGGAAGGGTGATGAAGTTCTGTATTAGACTATCCAAGGACTAACAAACCAGACTGGAAAACGAAGCAGTAAAAATGAAACATAAACATACATTTAAAAATATAGAATTTTACATTGAACGTAATGTGAACAGTGATGATAAATACAATGTAAAGGAAAAAAGGAAACATAACAACATTTATTATTTAACCTGTTTTTTTTATAACACGGGACATTTTGTTTGAAGGATGTTTTTGTTTTCTTGTGTATTTATTAATATATCAGTGGAATCCCCCTTAACCCACACATCTCATCTCAGCGCTCTTTTGTTTGCCCTCAGCTATTTCCATCCATGGAGTTACACTCTCAAAATGGCGGGAAGCCCCATACCATAGAGTCCCCTCCCCACTCATATGCTAACTCTAAACCATATTGCTTCTAGCCGGAAGCCATTTTCTTTTTGTTTTGTTCTATTGTATGATTTATTTAAATTAAATGCTAAAATCAGTTATCATAACTGTCTTCATTATTAGTTTCGTTATTTTTAATAAACGTTTTTTCTACCTCCTTATTTTCATTTTTGATTTGTGTTAGCGCGTTTATTTTCTTCTGCATTACATTCTTTGACCCCCCCTCAACTTCAAATTGGTTTGGTATGTTCCCATTAAACGACGAGTGGCCCTTTTCTATGGCCAGATCTCATTGTTGTGCCATTCCATAATGGAGTAGCTTACTTTAGCCCCCCGCCCTCCACACACCCCGCCCCTGGCAATCTGTTTCACTGCATCACCCCATAAATCGCCCATTGTGCGCAGCAGTGATTATCTACAATGGGCTTTTATCTGGTGCCTGAAAGCAGCCTTAGAATGTGTGTTGGGGAGGCTGGTGTGTAGGGATGGGGAAGTGGGAGGAGAGGGCTGAGACAAGGGATAGATTTCTAAAGTTAATGGCTCGGATGCCAACAGCCTGTCAAAGGGAAAGCCAGGGGGCAGGAGAGCGGCAGCACTTCGGGAAATGGCTCTGGGAATGTGTACTGGCACTGAACGCACTCCTCGCACCATCGCCCTCTGCGTGGCCTACCGCTCAGAGAGGTCAAGCGGCATGACACTTACTGTGGGTGAAAATAACTAGACAGTGCCTTGTTCACGGACTCATAAGTCATTGACACCCCAGTCGTGCCCCCCCCCCTCCGCCAACATGGCTCCCAAACAAGGAGAAGACGGAAGATCATTGTGTTGGAAACAATGGCGGAGCAGTTTACAATTTCATGCAGCCAGCTTAAAGGCAATTATTTTATTCTTAATATGGTTTCCTGCATCACTTCCAGATGAGGATGACCTTGTATCCAGGTTACCTAAGCCATTTCTGGATACCTCATCTAGTTACTACCCAGTGTTCTGCGACACTGAAGAACCCCCTGCAATAATCCCTTTCAGATGAGCTGAGCCACTCCCTGACGCCTCTCTTTGACTATTCCTCGGGGGCACGCGCCACATCCAGTAATCTATACTTCTGCCTGCCTTACCTCCTGCATGCCAACGTTGTCCATTCCAAGTGGAAGAAGCTAGCCCGGTCCTGGTTTTAACGTTGCAGTTTTGGGCTCATTGCCCTATATTTCCCTATTATAGGATAGCAATTCCCAGAATGCAAAGTTAAAACCAGGACTGGACTAGCGTCTCAGGAATGGAATCGATAATGGTGCCATGGATGTGATCTTTCGGAGTAATGCCTTCTCGATCAAGGTGCTCTCTTCCTGTGTGTTTGCATGGGGTTAGAGATCACTGCTGTTGCAATGACATGGCCTGCGCTGGGGCCATTCCATGCTGTGCCTGGAGAAATCCGGCATGAAGACTCATATAGATGCCTGATCTTATATTCAGTTGAAAAGTTCAGTCTTTCATGGGAATAAAGCAGCTGCAGGTACAAACCTGCAGAGTTAATTTATGGGCCACCAATTAGTAATTGGTAATCTTAATTATGTGAAGTGGATCATTCCATTGCATTTATTACTTGCAAGTGAATGTTTTCCTTCAGGAACCACATGCTGATAGCTTCCAGGAGAAATGTTTCATCTATAGAACACATGGCGCACTTGCGATGTGCTTCTGATGGAGGAATTAACCTCATGACCGACAGTGACTTCCATAAGAGGACACTTCTGCAGCCGGTGAGGGGTCTGCAGCTGCCTCAGCCTCTCTGCCATGTTATCCTGCTGCATTGCCCAAGGACTAAAGAGCTGAAGCAGCCACAGAGGTGCCCCCTTTCTCTCCTCCCAATATCCCCTCCTGGCAGTGCTTTAAGTGGGATTGGAAATCAAGGGGGGGCCTAGTTAGGGGGTGTGGCCTAAAGACACACACCCTAACTAGAGCCCCACCTCGATTAAGGGCGGGGGGGGGGGGCGACTGGTAAAAGTTGGAGCTGGGGCACACTGGCATTATTACCTTTGATGTGCCCAGCCCAGCTTTAACCATGGCCTCCTTGAATGAAAGGCCTGTACTTGAAAAAGGAGTAGGGCTGGAGGGCCCAGTCTCTCCTTTTTTTTTCGAGTAACTAGTCATCACCCAGCCAGGGCAGTTTCTAGCCAACTTGGTGCCCATGGCGAAACATCAGAATGCGCCCCCCCTCACCCCGAATGGATCACGTCACTCCCAAACTACAACTCTGTCATGCGACAAAACCCCTCCTCAATATCAATAAATCATTGCTATATAGATGAAGATAATTTAATTACATTGTTATTCAAGTACTTCACAGAAGAATTCTAATGTGAAAACACCACTGTTGCTGCCCAAGTACATGGTTTTTCTGTCACCTGCTCTTAGGGAAGGCCTTGCCTGAATGCAGTTTCAAACTCTCCGTACTAGCAAACTGCGGTGTGATCAGCCTACCGGGGTCTGAGAACTCACTGACCACTGGCCCTGTGTTGCAGGTGTTCTGTTCGTACTACCTCACTTGTATTTCGCAAAGGGCAATACTAGAGTAACCACATGAATTATTTTCTGATCGGAGGTTATCATTCCAAGATGGACAGTCTGGTACACTCTTCTTGTACTCTTTCAAAATACCTCTCTGAGAGTGGGAAAGGGGACAAATAGCACCAATGAGGATTCATGTAGGCGTTTCATTAAATCACACAGCATTTCAGGACTATAACAGTGATCAGAGATCGCGACATTTGAGAAACAAGTCTGTGATAAAAGGATTGTATGTGTGAATCTCTAAATGCATAATCGATGCATGGCTTGGTGCTCACATCACGGTTCACAATACTCACCCTAACATTAAAATTGTTGTAATCATGAACCATGCATGCTCATTTGGACAACTTACATTTTTGGATGTGAGTATTAAATGGCTGCAACATCAGCCACTCAAATGGGGTACGGCGACTCTTTTGCTTCTTGTTTCTGAAGAATTTTAGATGAGAAAGGGATGGGTCTCACTGTGGGCATGCCCAACCCCAATACAGAAACATCTTTAAGGACTTATATCTAGACAGGACAGAATACCGCACAATAGAGACCCAATAAACAATGCACAGAAATGCTACACAGAAATGATTGTACCTCTTACAAACTTGAGCCTGACCAGAAATGAGCTGATGAAGGGTTTTAAACAAAACCGGCTTCTAATGCATGGTAAAGGGTCCACAGTTCCTTAGCCACTACCTCCTCCCTATTACGCAGGCCTCAGGGGTTATTTCAGCAAAAAAAGCGCAGGCCCATGCTTTATCTAACAGAGCTGGCATTAACATTTCTCATTAGTGCTGGCCTGCAGCTAGTGGATATCATGGTGTGGCAGTGTAGGAAGGGTGTTTGGCCTAGTGGATGTACAATTTGAGGCTACTTCTTTGATTGCTTTATGTGTTTAAGTGTGGGCACAGTATGGCATGTTCGTCAGAGCCACATACACAAAACATCCCAGTGTGCTCTTGTATGGACATTGGGCACATCAGACAACAACCGATATATGTTCTGTTACATAAGGGAGCACCACATAGACACCATTAACCAACAGGGTGGAGACGTGTGTAGCGCACAAATCATTGCTGCAAACATATTACATCATTGAATTGCCACGTTCTATTGTCTGCACAGTGACACAATACACCCTGCTTTCCTAATCAAGGTGCCAAGTGACGTGGTGCCATCTGGTGTGCACGCTAGGCAGTGGCTTGTTTAGAAAATTAAAAGACCTTTGATGCTCAGCGGATGCATTTAGTCCATGTCCCAAAGCAGCCACCAGAATACTTAGCAAGAAAATGACAGTTAACCCTCCCAGGGATGCGCCATATGTAACTAAAAAGTAATATTCCCAAAAAACGTTTTGTTGTGTCAAATAAAGAGACATGAATATAAATGAAATAGTTTTAAAATGTTCCTGTGGCATTTTAATTCTATTTGAAGAATGCATAGGTTTGGTCAGCTAACCGATACTTGTGCAGGCCTTGTGAATAACAAATGCCCCATGTTCAGTCTTAACACTGAAATGTTGAGCGCTCACTGTGTGAAAACAATGGCTTGTTAAGTGAGCCATCACTTATAAATTGCCCCACTTGAAAGTCTGCCAACACAAAGAATGAGGGGCACAGGGTGTATGACTCTAGAGCATCTCACGCACTGTGTTTGGAATATGCATTCCTTTGTTTGCATATTCCAACGCAACGCAGTCGGCAGAGAGCAGCTAGCCGCACATCGCACAGGAGTACACACCGGCACAGCAGGCTGCTTCATCTGTTGTCCGGCAAGGTCGAAAACACCTTTCTGGGTGGGCCCCTTACTGCGCCCCCCTCCTGAGCTCTTTAGCTCTGCGCCGTGGGCCGTTGCCCGCTCAGCCTGGGCCAAGAAATCGGGCTGCACCCAGCATCATGCTGGGTGATGACTAGTTAGTTACTCAAAACAAAAGGAAAGCTAGGCAGTCTAGCCCTCCTCCTGTTTCGAGTACATAGGCATGAGGCAGCCCGCACTGTACGGTTACGCCTGTTGCTCGCAGGTGTCAGCACTTCGGTTTAGAAAAAAGAAAAGGTGATGCCTTTTCTTTTTTTCTAAACCGTAGTGCTGAGACCTGCAGGCACCTTGTTTGTTTGTTTGTTCGTTTATTTGTTCATTTTATTTATATAGCATGCCTGACCCAGAGGTATCTGGGCACTTCAGGTAAAGGAAATGGTTGCTTGATACAGTTATATCATACAATAAAGGATAAGATGATACACTTTCTCTACTCACACCCCTCCCCCTTAGATAAGAACGTCTGATAGATTTTCCGGCACTACAAGTCTTGACAACATAGACTGCGTGCAACATTCCAATTTTCCAAAAACATTCTTGTTTATTCAAAATATTTAAATTAAAACATAAAACACTACCCTCACCTAACACAGTGTAAATGCTAACACTAAAACCTACAGAATCTAAAAAACTAGGCTTCAAATTATACACGTACCCAAGACACAAACGAAATCACATAACAAAATACAAAGAGAACCTAAATGTGTCAATTAAAAAAACATACAATCCCAACATATTTCTGTTCTTCAAGGCCCCTTTCGGGCGAACATTCTTCAGGGGAAACTTTAAAACATCCACTATTCTCCTCAACACCGTGTTGAATGGGTAGTTTCAGGCAAACAAATCCTTAAAATGGTTAGCAGCACTAACAGCCCTGATTTGAGAAAGGCTTTCAATACCCGACACACGTGTCATCACTAAGGGCAAAGCATTAAACTTAAGTTTATATCTTAAAAATATGGTGCATTCCTTTATTTCTGAGTGTGTACGAATACTCAACTTTTTGAAGAAGTTGTTATTATTACCATCCACTGCCACGACTGCACTAGTCCATTTGGAGTATGGCACCCACCCTCCCTTTGACCACTGATATTATGTTTTGGCCTGTCTCTTTATGGGTCAGAGTCTGGTCAAAACCGGCTCTGGAACCATGCAGGACGCTCTTTCACATATCATGTCTCTTGAAAGAGGTAGTGGCCTGAAATGGCTCTACCATATAAACACCTTGTTATTCTGTCTGAACTTGGGGGGGGGTTTGGAACGATACTGGAAGCCTTGGTTCATCAAGCTTCAGTTTTGTATAAGTCTCTTATAAGAGGGAGATCAAGGGACCTGCTCCTCCTCGAAGCTTCAAAGCTAAAGCTGGGCCCGGACTATCTGGATAAGAGACACATAGAGGGCTTCAAAACTTACCTGGATCAGATCAGCCCTGACTATGCTCAATCACTATACATGAAGCTTAAACTAGGGATCCTGCCAATTAACGCCTTTACCGCCAAAGGGAAGAGCTCTGACCAAGTTAGTTGCCCATAATGCGGGGCTACCAAGGGGACAATAGCACACTTCCTTTTATTTTGCAAGCCCTACCAGCGGCTAAGGCGGTTATATCTGAGACCCGTACTGATGGCTGCAGGTATTAAGACAAGTGGGTACACCTTAGAATCTCTGGTCCAAAACACCAACTTCACAATGGCAGACTCAGTGGACTGCTACTTGCACAGAGCTTGGTTGCTGAGGAGAAACAAGGTAGAATTTTAACCGGGTGCAAGGCTGTGAGTATTTTTCTACTGGTGCCACAATAGCTTTTGGGTATGGTTAGCCCTACTTGATTTCGATAACTGTGGCTTAGTGTTGTTGTACCAACTGTTTTTAGTGTTACATTTTAGATTTTTACTCAAGTTTTTGGTGTAATTATAACAATATGGTTTTCTATGTATTTTAACCATTTTGTAATGTATTGTAACCTGATGACTGTGCGTCGAATAAAGGTTTTGAAAAAGTAAAATTTTACATTTTGTGTGTGTATGAAATTTATATCTCATATATGTCTTATATACATATGAAAACTGAAATCATTTCATCATGACTGTGATGTGAGTTTTCAAACATATTTTAGTGCACATGCATGAAATGTGCATCTCCTCCATGAAGTGTAGAGTTTGTAAAAAGATGTACATTTGTTCTTTATAGGTCTCCAGAACATATGAAATCTTAAATTAAAGCGAGCCTTTACTTTGATGTGAGTTTTTGTATGGTTTAACTTTTCATCAATATATGCAAAGTGCAAATACTACACTGCTAAAATCCATATCAAAACTGACATCAAAGTCACTCCTGATTTCTGTGGGAGTTTTCACATGTGTTTTACTGTATATGTGAGAAATGTACACCTCATACATATGCGTGTACAGTTTGTATAAAACATGAACATTAATTCTAAGCATGCGTGATATATAGATACATCTTAAAACTTAAATATTTTCAAATTGGCCAACTGGATTTTCAAATTTGTTTCTATACATCATTTCAAGTTAAGATCTAAGTGCATGTCAAAAAGCTTGGTAAACAAAGTGGTCCATTTTGAGCTATTTCAGCTGAAATATATTTTCTTTCACCAGGGGAAACCCCCATGTTAAAAGCTTTTAAAATGCAATTGAAAGATTTAGAAAACGAAGCGATCCAAAAATAATTCTGAAATTGTCCATGTAGGGGCAGCTGCCTTCAAATGGTGTTATGTGCAAGTTTCAGCATTTTTTCATGTAATGATTCAAGCATTAATAAGAAAGGCGTTTTTCTGAACACAATAGACAATCACATTTAAGCTTAACTATGCCAAGAGCTAGCGTGATGGTATACAGTATAGATGTATGTTTGTCCAAAGCCGTCCTGCTATCTTCGTCTGTTATCACTGCCAAAGGGAACTGTTGCCCTACGCATACAACAATAAGACTTCAAGTTCATCTTCCAGGCAAACAAAATGTTTAGATAACATACAATTAGCTGCATAAAAGACCTAAGGCAGGGAACCCACTTTAGCAGCATACTTCAAGTTTCATACACTAAGGAAATACATAAAAGCTCTCCCTACCGAGTCCTCCACTCATCTACCTCCATCCTCCTGCATGTGAGCTGGTTCTCTAAGCAGAGATTTGGAGGGAGATCTTTGTCCTCAGCAGGGGTCTCCCTCTTGAATAGCCTCCCTGCTGCCCTCCGTCTTGAGCCTGGTCTCCTCAAGTTCTGGAAACTCCTTAAGATATTCCTCTTCTCCTCTTCCTTCTCTCTCTCTCTCTCTCTCTCTCTCTCTCTCTACCCTGCTAACCTCTCTCTCCGCCCTATCCCTCTCTCCCTCCTTTTTTCACACAGCATGCCAACTGGCCACCGGGTTTACCTCAGAGTCTCACAGGTCCCCAGCACCATCGCCAGTCCTCCAGCACTTGGCTAAGGGCCTGCACTTGCCTCATCGCTACTGCACTTGGTCAATGACCCATTGAGAATGGCATCTCAGCACTTACCACTATGATGGAATCGCCATCATAGCTAAATCCAACCTAGGCCTTATATTAACCGTGTACCCCAAACTTTCATCCTGCAAAATACTCACAGCTAAAATAACAATTGACAACTCCCATACCTAACTATCCAACTAGTATACAGACCTCCTGGGCCCATTGGCACCTTCGAGGAAGATCTGATGTTACTAATGACTGAGAATATCAAAATGTCCTCTCAAATGCTACTATTAGGTGATTTCAATCTAGGATTGAATGACCCGAACGATCTCCAAGCATCATCAGTCGCCAATACTATCATAGAACAAGGCTTCAACATACAGGTCACCCAACCTACCCGTATCCCTGCAGTCCCACTTCCAGCAGTTGACACCCGATGTCTGCACTTACCATTGCACTTGCCACCAGCTGGCCGTATCTTTACCTATTGTTATTTATTCTAGTATCCCAAGTACTGCACTGTTCCCCACCCCTTTCCCCTTTGCACTCTCCCCTCCCCCTTCCCATGCACTTGCGCGATTTGAATGACACCTGGCCTAGTAGGATCATTGTTTTTGTCCTCCCTCTATTCCCCCTCCCTTGCCTCGTCGCACCTTGAAACACTTGTGTATAGGTGCATTATAAATGCCATATCATATCATATCATATCATATCATATCATATCATAGCAGAGGTAGAACCCTTGACTGGCAAGCCGACCTTAACTGCGACACAAAAATTACCTCCATCACTCCCCAATCTTGGACAGATCATCACCTAGTGTCATTCACCCTCTCAATAAATACCCAAAAAACTAAACAAAACCCAATAGCACCACCTTGTCATACAAGGATCAAATGCAACATCACAGTGGATGCTATCCTGCCAATTGTGATCCCCACATTGAACTCCCTAGAGGGAATCAAGGACCTAAACAAGTTAGTAGAGAGATACAATTCCTCCATGACCAGAGCTCTCGACACCATCGCTCCTATCACATTGCGCAAAGGCAAACGAAAAGCTCACTTGAATTTGTGGTTCACCCCAGAATTAAAAATCTTACGTGCTGAAAAAAGAAAATTAGAATCTATATGGAAGCACCTCCCTTCCAGAGAGAACAAAACCAATCTAATGAATTTATCTCCAAAATACAAGAAAGAAATAATCTGCACAAAATGAGACTCTTACAATAATAGAATAAATCAAGCTAGCTCCAGCACCAAAGAGATATTCGTTATCCTCAAAGAGATGGAGACGCCTATCACCCCAACAGACCCATGTGTCAAGGACCAACTCTGGTGTACCAACATACAGAACACTCTCACTAATAAAATAGACACTTTGCAAGCCAAAATTGATGAAACACGCCTAAACCTTCAAAATTCAGATATTCACCACCACAACTCAAAGCCTACCACCAAACCTCCCCAAGACTTTACGTTTTCAAAAGACTCTGTCCTAGAGGCACAAAAAATCATAGCTTCTCTGAAACCATCAAAGTGCCAAGGCGATAGATGCCCAGCACAAATAATCAAAGATGATGCTAGAGACCTCGCTCCGTTCATCTCTAAATTAATCAACGCATCTTTCACAACTGGTATAGTACTTAGCAAACTAAAGAAATTGTGGATTTTACCCCGCCTTAACAAAAATAAACTCTATATCCTACCATCCCCACAAACTATAGGCCAATTACCACAGTCCCTTTGTTACTGAAGATACTGGACAGGGTAGCCTATCTACAGATCCAGGAATATTTTGAGACTTACCACCTCTTAGGGATGGGACAATCCGGATTTAGACCCCTAAATGGAACCAAAACAGCATTAATTGACTTAAAAGCTCAGATAGACGAGCTTAAGAACAATGTGAAAATGGCCCTGCTACTACTCTTAGACCTATCAGCGGCCTTTGATTCGGTTGACCATATAGTATTATGCAATCACATCACCTCGCAGCCCATTTCCCCCAGAATGCCATTATTTGGATACATTTGTTCCTTAACAACAAGACAATGCTGGTCTTCTCTCCATCAGCGGCAGCAGACCCTATTCTCATTACATGCAGAGTCTCTCAGGGCTACTGTGTATCACCCACTATGTACAACATTTTCACAAAGCTGTTATTTGATGATTTGGACCATCTGGGTGTCACCTACACTAACTATGCAGATGCCTCCCAGATCCTCCTTCCATTGACGGGAGTTTATGATGATAATGTATTGCTAGCAAACAGAATATATCTAATCATTCAGGCATGGTTGGCAACTCACGGCCTGTGCCTGAACGACAATAAAACTGAGCTGCTGATTGTGGAATCGTCAGCCAACTTGAAGAAACTAAATAGAGACTACACCTCCTTCAACATCGATGGAAACAAAATCCCAGTGGCCAAAGAGATAAAAACTCTAGGTTTCTACCTCAATGCTACATTAAATCTGCATAAACAAGTTAATGCCACAGCCTCGGCTACCGCCTATACAGGGAAACTGATCAGGGCATGTAAACCGCTGCTCTCCAAGGAAAGTTGCATTACCCTTGCCAAAGCACTAATACTATCCCAGCTGGACTATTGCAATGGTCCCTACTTGGGAGCAAGCAAATATGTTATCAATAAATTATAAACCTTGAAAAATAATGCCTTGAGATCTGCTCTAAGTATCTCAAGAAGAGCTCACATATCTGAAACAAGAAGGCATCACAAATGGTTGTCGATCAATGATAAGATCCAACTTAAAACTATGTCCCTCACGTATAAATCTCTGAACCATGCAGCTCCTTATTATTTAACCGAAAAGTTTAACCTCAGATCCTCAACTAGAGTCACCAGGTCCTCCAAAACCCTCAGCCTGCTGGTCCCTAGATACACATTACAAAAATCAGGGAGGAGCAGCTTTCCAGTCATGTCTGCACAGCTAAGGAACTCACTTCCGCGTTCCTTGAAAACCACTAACTCATTCTCAAGCTTCAGAAGTAAATCGCTAGTTGAGAATCAAAAACATTATGCCTTACCTCATTACCTCGAATCACCTAACTGACCCTTGCTCTGCATATTGTACAGAATTTACCTGTCGCCCTTATGATGTGACTGTATGTATGTGTAATTGACATCGGTAAATATGTGTAATTTTGTATGCCATGACCCTGTATACCTGTAACACTTGCAACTGCCAAATGCGCCCAGATAACTCTCGGTTAAGGTTCGCTATAGAAATAATAAAATAAACAAACAAACAAACTTACCCAGTTCTGACTAACTTGGCGCACCTGGATTCCACCCCCTGCACTTGTCCGCTCCCCCACCCCCACTCTCCTGTACCGTCTGTGCACTTGCACGATCTGAACGTACCATGCCTTAGAAATCGTCTATCTTTTCCTCCCTGTCTCCCCGTCTGCATGGTGGCACTACTATGATCTTGGAAAAACTGCAGAATTGTCGTCAGACCTATTTGCTGTTACCTACACTGTTAATTGTATTATATGCACTTAATCTGCCTGAGAAGACTGATATTATTCAGAAACTCGAGGGCTCTGGATGACTGTTGTTTTTCTCCCCTTGTTCCCTCCTTCCCTGAGCACTTTAAAACACTTGCCTTGCGTATATGTGCTTTACAAATGAACATTACCATACTATCTGTCACATCTTTCCTGCTCAGTGGACTATCATCTTATTGAAGACATTTCCCAATAAGAAAATCCTCCCAAGAGGTCAATATGGGTTGAAAAATGTCAGCCGCATCTTTCACTGCCTCACATGTAGCTGACTTGTCCCAAGGCCTGTGACCTAAAAGGGGGAGGGCACCTCTTTGTAGGTTTTCCTATTTCCAGACATCCTTCCCGCCTTCCAATTACAACAGCAGAGCATAGCTCTTTGGCTATGTCCCACATAAACTGCATCCTTACACCTATCCCTTAATACTCCCTCTGGCAGGCTGGTTTACAGGAACACTTGGGGGATTTCCCAATATGAAGTTCCTCTGAGAGACCTCTTAGATGAGGGCATGTCACTCTGCCTGATAAATTACTCCCTCAGCCCTAGTGTACAATGCTACCTGTTGTGAGTTCTACACGTTTCTTCATCAGCATTTCCCATAGCAACAAACCATGCTCACTTCTGGCCCATCCTCACAACACATCCTCCTCAATACTTAAGCATCTACCCCAAGTCTGATTTTTAATCAGGAATGTTGTCAGGACATCTTTAATTTGTATTGACTTTTTCCATCTGCACTCCATATTTGCCTCTCTTAAGATGTTACATTGCATTTAAAAGAGAAGACAACATGTTTGGTTGGAGCAGATTTGCAAGAACATATTTGGCCAGAGTGCAATAACTTTTTTCAGCCAGAATTTGGCCGAATATAATCAAGTCAAAGTTTGGTACACCACTATCTTTTAGCCATCACATTCTAACAATTCTGAATCAAATAGAAATATAGGAGTATTTCCTAAGGAAGGACATCCCAGTGATTTGAATCCCTATGTAATTGCATTGACCTACTATGATGATAATGACACAATTGATTTACTTTGCATGAAAGCAAGTTGTAACCTCAAATACCAAAAGGTATCCATCTGCATGGAAACAGTCAAATGTTCAAAAGATCATACTAAATTGTTTTGAAGATGTTATGGTCCTTGCATCAAATTCCTTGCATCCAAATGCATTTGCATCGAATTGTTTCCATCTACAAAATGTGCCTCAAATGCATTTTCTTTTTTCTTTTTTTGGGGGGTCCCCCCAAACCCCTGTTTTTTACCCTTTAAAATCCATCTGAACAAAAAATAACCATTTACCCCAAAAAACATGCATATGATGCATATTTTTTAGATGAAAAAAAATGGATGGAATGGCATTAGATGCAATGACCAGATACCCTTTGAAGCTTGGTGATGAAATGAAAACAAGATGTGAGTAGTGTAACTATAACTTTGCTACAGTGCTGGGAAGGATACTAATGTAACATAGAGGGAACCGCTCATCAAATCCAATTGATTTTTGTATCGCAATTGTTGTCTGTTTCTGTCATGATCCATAGAACGTGTCCCTTTTGGACTTCCTGGTCTCTGTCACAATGGGGCTTGCACTCCTTGGTACTTCCAACATGGCCGTCTAACGTGGTACACTCTCCACCAGCGTCCACGTCAGATGTAGCTCATTCTACAAAGAGACCACGCCCCCGCGGCCCAGCGCATCTCAACGCTACCGCTTGCAGTGGCTAGACGTGTGCTCTGTAGTTCGCTGTAACTAATCTCTTGTTTCCTGGTTCCCGGACCCTCGATTTCCTCCCTCCTTACTCTGCCTTGATTTCCCGGATCTCGTGTACCGCCTCCGAGTACACCTCCCTCGTTTCCTGGACTTCCCGGAGACTCCGAGTACCCCTGGACGCTGAACGCACACTGGAAACAGAAGAGGCTCGCGCGGGCTTGTACAAAACCTGATCCGTACGCAAGAAGGCTCCTTCCAAGAATTCCTGGAAGGATCGAACTCAGGTGAGAAAGGGGGGAAATCCGTGACAGTTTCTCCAAGAAAAACGTAAGCCTGCACCATACAAAATGGTAAGGCTTCAGTAAAATGACCAGTACATTTAAAAGGAAACATAGGCACATGTTATGGGGTACAATAGGCTGTGAGGTCAGAGGAAGCCAAGGCAGTTGTGTACTAAAACTTGTGATCTTTCAACTTTTATATGAAACTGGAGTTTGACTTGCCCTGGAGTTACATTAAGAGGGCTTGACATACTCAAATAGTGCATTTCTCCATTGTTAGCAAACAGGAAATATCTAGCCCTAGAATGTGTTGAAAATGTCTTGTCAAAAAGGTCATGAATTTTTCATCCTGAAATTTACTTGAACGTGATGTCATAAGTGATACATTTTGTGGTGTCCTTAGTGTGCTCTTGTTTCCAGTAATGGCATTTATGATGGCATAAGTAATGTCATATTTGATGTAATCAGTGATGTCATCAGTGCACTCATAGTCAACACAACGGGGGGCTAAAAGATAGAGTGGTACATCGTCTAACAGCTGCTGAGTTTTGTTTAGTTAAAATGGCACCTTAACATCACTTTAAAGTATTTACTTTTTCACTGAAGTTTAGGGTTTTGTTGTGTTGAGCTGATTCACCTATCCTGACTCTAACTGAAGTTTTTTTGCTGAATTCTGAGGGTTGTCCTATGCTAGATTTGACCTCAGCAGTAGTACTACATTTTTTAAAATTGTAATATCATAGCAGATCTCTCATGCAATGTTGTCAGAGTGTTGCTAATGTGCGTTTCATGGGGATCTCCCCATTGCAGTTCTTTGGGCCACGGGATCTGTTCTATGGCCATGACCAGTGGCTATTTTGCCTGTGGCATGGCCTTTGCCACCCAAAGAGAAAAAGGACGAGGAACTGAGACAAGGAAGATGAAGAGGGACTGGAACAAGGAAGAAGGATACGGACAAGGGACGTGACAAGGGTCCACATGCAGGATTGTGATGAGCATGCATGTGAGGGACTGTGACAAGGATGCACAAGTAGGATGGTGATGAGGATGACCATCAGGGACTGTAACAGGGATGCACATGAGAGACTGTGATTGGGATGCATGTGAGGGGCTGGGCACGGGATGTGTATGAGGGTCTGTGATAGAGTTTCACTAGAGGGACTTCAGTGTGTTGAAGGTCAATGTAACTGGGATGTGGGAGGTGGAATATGGGGAAATATGGTGGGTAGGTGGGTTATGGCATAAGTGCCTTAGGGTCCAGGTTGTCCAAGTTATGAGTTTCCCAACTGTATTTTGCTACTGTTTATCCACAGCCATACTTGCTTTTTTACCTTACACTCTAGGGTGTGGGTTTCCCAACTGTATTTTGCTACTGTTTATCTAGAGCCAGACTTAATTTTCTTCCCTTAAGGTCCAGGGTGTGGGTTTCCCAATTGTATTTGGCTATGTCATGGCCACAGGCCCCAGAACACAAAACCCACACCATCTAGTGATGGGGGCAATGGGTCACTTGACTCACCTATGTCCCTTTGGGGCCCATAAACACAGGAGCCCTGGCTGGACTCAGTCCTGGCATCTTTGGCGTCAGGCTCATATAGAGATGTGAGCAGGAACACTTTATTTCAGTGCAGGAGTGCTTTTACTTTATTTCAGTGCAGGGGTGCTTTTAATTTACAAGAACTTTCCAGGAGCTGAAAGCCTTTATTCCAGAGAACATCCTCATGTGCTGACTCATCGGCTGTGGCTCCCTAGGCCTGGTCTTCATGTGCTGACTCATCAGGTGTGGCAGGGTGTGGCAGGCAGGCTGAACATGGTGGGCGTGGCTTCAGAAGCTCAGCTATATAAGCTGCTCCATCCTTAAGGCCGGTACTTCGTGTTACTGTGCACTCGCGTGCATCGTGGCGCTCACCGCCGCTTGGACCAGTTTACTTACCTTTGAAACCAGGTCTTCTCCTGCATACTCACCTCCAGGAAACCGGTGCTTCATCACTTCATCTGCAGACACATCTCCTGACATCCAGTGATCTTGATCCCGATGCTGCAGCACCGCACTCCGCATCCACGAACTCGGACCCTGTGAAGAAGAAGAAAGACGAGGTTAGAACATCTGTCCTAGGGCCGCACCGCATTTGACCCCTGCGTGCCCCTAGTTAACAATTTACCAGCTACTGTACCACTGCAGTTTCATTCCTCATTCCCTCCGGCTGCCGCCTCGAGCTTCGCAGCTTCTGCCAGGCTGGCAACATCACCTTCAAGGGAAGAAAGCAAAAGAGCAAACATCAAAAGTGGAACGGACAGCAATACAAGACAACTAACTTTACAATATAACAAAAACAGACAAGGAAAGACAAAGGCAAACAGGAACACTTACCTGAAGTATAGTGGCTTAGTTGCAGCAGGACTGGATTACCACGAGCAAGGGACCAGGGAAGGAACTCGGTCCAGATCATACAAGCGCCCCTGCCAAAAGCAGCAGGACAGAGTGCTCGCCAAAACTAATCAACAGGTGAGCTTTCCGGGGACTGCGCATTCCATGGGTAACACGGTTTGGGAGAAGGGGTCTGGAAGGGGGTCAGGCACACAAGCTGGCATACTCACGCCGCCTATTCTCCATGCAGGAGCAGCCCGAGCATCATCACCTATTACCACCAGTCACCACATAAGCGCAAAGGGTGAAGTCGGACCCGAGCAACCTCACCCCCGGGAGGGCTGCAACTGTGCCCCAACACCTCCACAGAGACCAGGTGAGCGTAACAGGATATGTTTTTTCCACAGGTATACTTGCTGTCCTTCCCTTAATGTCCAGGGTTTTGGTTTCCCAACTGTATTCTAAAGGAGCAGATGGATGAGTTTTCCCTAGCTCCCACCCCCTCACCGCCATCATATTGGAAATGCAGGAGAAGAGCTCTTTGTGGGGTCCCATGCGTTGTTCCTGTTCCACATCGAGTGCACGAGAGACGATATGCACTCAGAAAACCATACCGAATGTACCCTTGACCTGAAAGAATTGAAGGGTGTCAGCTTGCACCAGTAGACATCATGGAGCACTGAGTGAAATCTGATGAGGGCAGAGTGAAGTCATGAAGTAGATATAAGAAGACATACGGAAAATATATGAAAATACTTGATTGATGATATAAATGAAGCAACAAGAGAAATATGTATGAAATGGAAATTAATCATATATGCAAAAGAAGACATAGGGCCTCATTCCGAGTTTGGAGGTAACCATGGTGCTGTTTGCACCATGGCTATCTACAAAACCAGTTCCGACTCTGACCTTGTTCAATGGGGACCTACCGGTCTAGTCCGACCTTTGCGGGACCGGTAAGTCCCCATTGAAAAAGGCAATCCCCATTCCCATTTGAGCCCCCATAGGGCTCCATGGGAATGGGGAGGGAGCTAATAACGGTACTCAATTTGCAGGTATTCAGGAATAACACAAATCAAACAGAATATCACTCCCACCTTCCCCCTTAACAACACGAAATGTGTCACAAATGCTTAAATTATGATACATTTCTATGGGAGCCGCTTTGAACAGATGCACTCAATCACAAGCAATGATTTAGTCAAACGAAAACCTTTGGAATCTCACAGTCAAAGTAGGAAATAATTTAAAACTAATTCACATGTGTAAAACCTTTAAGAATGTCAAATCGCGGCAAACTTTTGCTTGTGCGATTTTCGCTATAACAGGCCAATCGAAGTTGAAATTTTGCTTCTATCATAAAAATTGAGGGAGTTATAGAGGTTTTAGTAAAAGTCGTTTTTGCAAAATAGGCGCGAGAATGGAAAACAGAAATTCAGGTCAAAATGTCAGATAGGTTTTCTTATACTATGTTAAGGACTATAAAAAGGAGAATGCCACACAGGAATCAGTTATTCACGGCCGCTCATAACCATTCATGTGTGATACTCTAGTTTCCGTTTGGTTTGGGAATTACTTTTCTTAATCAAATAAATAAGAAGAGAAGTTAGGGTTTAGTAACACAGATGAGAGAAAGGTGAATGCAAGAATAGTTCTAGCAATACTATGGCTCTGAATTAAAGATGGGATGGGTTTGAGATTGAGATCATGCAATGCAGGTATATTATGGGTCACTGTACTTCCTATTAATACTTACAGAATAAGTTATTAAATTGGACCGTCAGTTCTGGTCATGGATTGGGTATGTCAAGGAAGGACAGCACATCAGGCGCGGGAATGGATCAGCTAGGCCTGTCACCGGATTTGCACAGGACCTGCCATTCTTGTTCCTGAGTATTTCAGCTCAGCTGGATAGCGAGTTCCTCAGGCAAGCCTTGTGGTAGCAAGCCAGAAAGTTTCAGGATACTGGTTCAGAAGGCCTTCCCACACCACAGTGCTACACTGGGTTGTGAGAATAAGTTTGAGGATTTTGGCCTTGCTGAAGTCAATAGTACTCTACTGCTTGGCAAGAGTCTTGGCATCTGGATCTGGAAGGATGCTAAAGCTGGATGTAGAATGCTGGAACAAAGTGCTTCGCCGGAATCAGGAAAGTGAGTGAATCAGTCAGTCCCTATGTGTTGTCAGCTGTCTCTATTTATCCTTTCAAATGACATCACAAAAGGGGTGTGAACTAGGATTGGATCATGACCTCATCTCCAACTTGCATCTGAGTGATTGGATCAAGGATGGATGATGTCACATTTATGGTTTAGCTTTACAGTCCTTAGAAACCTCCCCTCAGCCACTAGTGTCAAAATCAGTTTTTAGCCTAAATACTTATTTCTACATTGGTAATCTCCACACAAATCACACACAAAGATTCCATATTTTATGTAGCATCTGTTCATCAAAATCCCACAGCTGGGGGATCTTGTTTCTCCTTTCGCCATCAACACATTTTCCATATTGTCTGCAAATTTTCCCAAATGTGTGTGTTTAACATAGGTATGTGTCTGTAAATTTTCACACTTCTAATATTAATACCGTTCACATGAAACCACATATATTGCCGTTCCTGTCCAGAATATGTTACACAGTTCTACCGCCTCTTAAAATGTGCAGCAAATAATTAGACTAACAACTCTGTCCTTTTTATATGTTTTACCACTTTGAATCACAAGTCATGAGTCTCTAAAAATTGTTCATTCGTAACAGCAAATGGTCCGCCCCTTAGTCTTTCCCTGGAGTCCAGGAGTAGCCCCCTCCTTTGAGGAATTCCTTCCAGGAACAGTTTACAACCCTTTCACACCCCCGTTTCCTGGGCTGGAGGATCTGCCATTGTTCATTCTCTTTTTGTAGACAAAAGTCTGGCCTAACCCACAATTATCATCTCCCAGTGAGTTTCTGCTGAAAGAATTTCCCTCCCCTTGGGAGAAACCTGTTTTTCCACTTCTTGCAGCTCAGCCATGCTAATTTATTGTTAATTTCTTAAAGTCCAGTAGAAACCAAATGTGTTGCATCAAACATAAATACATTACTTTCTTAGCTTTAAATCTGTGGGATCAAAAACACAACTGAGATCTGTATTCCTTTTAGCAACACTCCTTTTATGTTTGCTAATCTGGCAGACTTTTAGTTTAAATACTTTGAAGTTTCATCAGAAGCTCATATGACAGCTGTCATTCACAGGTAGCCCAGTGTACTGCACACAGATTTTGACAGGAGCTGTCAGTTTACAGACAATCAAGTTTGTCTGAGGAAATGTTTTGCTCTTTACACTTTAGAACTTTGTATAGTCGCCATGCTTCATTGGATTCCATGAACTTTAGCACCAAGTAAGATTTTGAATGTTGAGAAGTGTTGTGCATAGGCATTTTGGAGTTTGTAGCAACAAAGCAAATGTCATTTATAGGCACATTTTGGAGTTGCATTTGCAAAACGCTTCTTCTCTCTCTGCACTCTGCTGGTCATGGAGCCGACTGGCACATTTTCTGCAATGCGTGCTCTATCCCACCATATATGAACCACGGGTGGCAGATTGTGCATCCATCTTTTTGTGCGTTTAAACACGTGATTTTGGAGGTTTTTGGCGCACACAAGGGTTTTGCCGCCATTGTTGCTGTTTCTTGCGCCATAACTATCAGAATGATGCCCATAACATAGCGGAGTGGGTCAATACATCCCACAGACCAGGGTTACAGAGTCTGGGGACATTTGAGAAACAGTCTTATGTGCAAAATAAAGGGGAGTCTATGTTGGCCTGGAATTAATGATGCTATTTTAAGGAATAATTGCAAAGCAGAAGGGAGGCAGACAGGGAAGCCATGTACGTAAGACACATTTCTCTTAGATTAAATAGGAAGAAAACATCTACAAGAGCCAAGTATTGGACTATCAAAAGTGTATAAAGTCTATAAAGTCTATACTAGATGGAGTGAGCAAGTCTCTAGAGGCCTAGAGGAGCACGATCAATCCGTATAATTAAATCAAATAGCAGTAAATAAGAGGTCAAAATTGACAATATTGTGGTCTCTTCACACGTGATTCAGAAGTCGATTACAAGTGTTATTCATGAAGCCTCGGTTGAAGATAGTGATGTGGTTACACTCCCATAAATGTCCCAGAACAGAGGCCAGGCTACAAGGTCAACTACAGATGGGAAACTTTGGCTTATTGCCGGACTGATGAGAGATGATGAATTAAGTGGAAGAGTGGGGAGTAATCTGACATGATTCAAGCACCTGGGTTTTCATTTTGTTCATGTGCTGCTAACACACCGGAAGTCCAAGGTTGGATGAGAATGCCAACCAATCAGAGGGTCTATGAGGCAAATGTCTGTACAATGTTGCATAGACCAATCTGCTGTCATTTTCTCTGCTGTAAATTGTAATTGTAATTGTTTATTTTTATAGCTTTTATACACAGGTGGAGTGCTTGAAAGCACTTCAAGGTGGGAAGGAAACAAGGGAATACAGTAATCATTCTTAGGGCTTGAAGTTTTCAGACAGTATTATACATATTTATAGGTAGGTTGAGGCATGCCTTACAGATAAGAGGCAGCCAATGATGTACTAACCCCTATGTATACGATAGGCACATGTGTTCCCCTAACCAATCCCTCCCTTCAGTAGGTTTTGTTGTTTGCCACATAGGATGATGTCATAGGTGACACATATTGGAGTATAAAGCCTCTGTATGATCAGGTTTGTATGTGAGTCTTCAAGCATCAGTCTGATGTCTGCTTTTTACCCTGAATTATTTGACTGAGAATAAAGTAGTATTTTGCCATATTCTTTGAGTCCTGAACATGAAAAGGGGATTACCCCAAATGTGGTACAGCTAGTGAGGGGGTCTCAAATCTAAGTTCACAAAAAATGCACAAGCTGTGTAAAGTAAACTCAAAGAAAGCTACTGATTGTGGTTACCTTAGTATCCAACAAATGGATATCCTAACTTGAAACTACCCGGACTGTCCAAGAGAAACACAAAGCAATGCAGAATCACATCAAACACAACTTGTTGAAAAAATATATTACAATTTTTTATTACATAAAAGTGAATACATATAACAAATACACACACTCCTATGTTTTTGGCAAATATATAATAGAAGTATTTACAACAGATGCAGGAAGACAAGAAAAATCAGCTTCTTTAGTGAATGTCCTAATTTTCCATAAGGATGCAACATATGCATGAAATGTTGTGCTTAGAACAAATGCTTAAATATGCCTGAAAAAAGTGCATAAGGACAACCAAGTACAACTTCTTGGAAGTGCAGGTCTGCCAATTGTGCCAAAATAATATAAATACAATAATACAGGTCTGCCTACGTAAACATTTCACTTTATTCTGGTGCAGAAGTCAGGGTCTCAAACATTAATGATGTGGTAAGAAACAAACAAAAGAATGAGTTTCAACAAGATGAGACCACTGTTATGTTTCAGCGGGCCACCTGTAGGGCCTCTTTAGAGAACCGCCTTCCTCGGGGCTGAGTAACTGATGGTAATCCCTACGGGGAAGCAGACAAAGCAATCCATCACATAATGAATATGTACATAAAATAATAAATACAACACGGAAATAACACTGTGACTTGCTGTATGTTTCTCAAACACATGACCTGGGTTTATCAAGTATTGAGGCCCTAACTACTCAGGCCAAACAATTGTTAATTTAATCAGACTACTAATTGGAATCTACCTCAGAGGGGAACCTTACCCAAAATGAATGTGGGTGGAATTCATCAAAGGCAGAAATTCTAGACGCAAAGCTCAACTTCAGGGTGGAGCGTGATGCAGCAAGGACTGAAGAGAGTCATCACTAAAAGTCAAATGATGTAAGAAATAGCTCAAATAAATGTTTGAAGATTGCAGGATCTATCATAGGAAGCATTAGAGGCAGAAAAATGTAAAAGAAAAAGATATACCTGAATAGAAAGGTATATCTGATTCTCACGTCATGGCATCTATCATGAATAAATCAAGGCCAGTGTCAAAATTCCAACTTCGGAACGAAGGGAGAAGAACTGCCACAAGTTGTTGGCAAATGGATGTCCAATTAAGGGACGCTAATCCAGTAATAAATACCTGATCTATGCAAAAAAGGGAAAAGAAACGAAGAGAGGAAACAGAACAGAGAGAACCCATGTTTAATACCAAGTTGAAAAACCTTAGATAACTGGGCTCATCAAAGCCATAGCAAATTAGAGAGCATCTGCATTAAAAAGCTCATCAAAATCATGCATGATATTCAAGAATACATAGAGTGCATGAGTTTGTAAAAGGATGCATAAGTTTGAAAAGGAAAAAAAGTTAGTTACTAAGCCCGTTAGAGTGCTGAAAATGAAATGGTTTCGTAAGGAGAGAGAATTGCGGGCACGAAAGCTTACCGTCAGCTCGGACGGACAAAGGAATGTAGCCGGAACCGATGCTGTCTGTAGAAGTGCCTGCGTGCGTCTGGCAGAGGGGGCTAAGCTGCGAGCATACCTTATGTTGGAGCTTGCAGCGTGATGACGCCTCGAAGGGGAGGTAACGCATAGTGTATGGGAAGCCTCGCTGTGACATGGTAGTGTCAGACTGACACACCTCCGTCACGATTGGCTTGCAGAGTGCAGCCAATCCCGAGTGGTTTTTGTGCAACACACCCTGCAGGATAGACAATGCCCTGGAAAACGGGACCTAACGGTCGCGCAGCGAGCATCAGCATGGAGCCTCAAAGTGTGCGAAGCACCTAAAGCGGCCGGGCACAACAAGGAACATGATGCGAAAAAATGTGCGTCAAAAGGTACGATCTGCCTAATGTATTGACATGGTTTACTGAAATGTAAATGGGCACCTGCCGGTGGAACGAACTGCTAGTCCTGAAACAAATGAGGAAAGGCTGCGAACATTGTTCAAACTGGAGTTGTTAAAAAAATTCCGTGTTGAAACCGGAAAGAATACAAATAATATTTGGACACATTAGCCCGCACTTATCAGGTTAATGTGTTGGATACTAAGATGTCAACGAAGTATGTAGCACCGTTATAAAGGTGGGATAAATTCCTCATTTAGGCCATACATATGAGTACCTAATCGAAAAATCCACCTTGCCTCCCTGTCCAACAGACTTTTATGTATGTAAGTGGAATTTTTGACTGTTTCCAATACCCACCACAATACATTATTGGGTGAGTGATTGGCAGTCATGAAGTGATTGACCAGGGGTGCTGTGACCGTTTTACATCGTATTCGTGATCGATGTTCCGCAATCCTGATATGCACTGCTCTGCTAGTTTGACCAACATACCTTAGTCCACACGGACATTCAATGCAGTAAACCACGTTTTTGGTTTTGCAATTGGTCAGGTTAGGCAGAGTCCATACCGGTCATTTATTTTGAAATCTTTCATTTTTCTTGTAAAGGGACAGACACTGCATGAGCCACATGGGTAGTGGCCCTCGACTGAATGCAGATCCCATAAGCGCGTTTTTGGGGGATTCTTACTAAAGCTGGAGTGTATCAGTTTGTCTCGAATGTTGGGAGCCCTTTTAAAAGCAAACCGAGGTAGAGGTTCCTCTGGAAGGTCCAGTCTAATAATGTCCCAATGTTTTAGGATAAGTTTCTTTATTCGAAAAGCTAAAGTACCGTGTGTAAGAACACAAGTCATGTTGTTACTCTCGGTTTGTTGTGTTTTGGTGGTGAGTAAGAGAGCACGATCTGTGCATCATGCCCGTTTCCTAGATCTCTTAATGAGGGTTTTAGGATAGCCTCTCTCTCAGAGTCTAGTGTCCAGTACGTCCACTTGTTGGTTAAATCATGGATGTCAGTACAGTTTCTTCTTACGCGGAGATACTGCCCGTACGGGAGGTTGTCCTTGAGGTGCCGAGGGTGATCACTTGTATAGTGTAATAATGTATTTCTGGCACTAGATTTTCTATGTAGGCTGCATTTAAGCTGGTCATATTGATGCCCAATGGTTAGGTCGAGGAAAATGACTTGGTTGTTAGAATGTTCAAGTGTAAATTGAATATTAACATCAATCTGGTTGAGCCAGGAGAAGAACTGTAAGAGTTCATTTTCTGGTCCTTCCCAAATAAAAATGATGTCGTCTATGTAACACTTCCAATGTAAGATTGATTTTTGGAAGGGATTGGATTCACAAAGAATGTGTTCAGTTTCAAATTTCGCCATGAAGAGAATAGCCAAACTAGGTGCGGAAGCCGCACCCATCGCTGTGCCTTTTATCTGTAAGAAAAAATTTCCATTGAACTCTAAATAGTTTTTACATAGTGCAATTTCCATCAATTCTAAAATAAAATTGATTGGCACTCTCTGTTGGGTATTGGATTCTGTCAGGAGTTCCAACATGCATTCTAATGCTTGTGCCTGGGGAATGCTGGTGTATAAAGAGGTTATATCCATTGTGACTAAAATGTGTTTGCTGGGATCAAATAGGTGTTCAAAAATTTGAATGGTATTCATGGTATCACGTAAATAGGTACTTGTTTCTGTGCTCAATGGTTTGTGAAACATATCAATACATTTGCATAATGGTTCAAGTATGGTCCCACAGCCTTAGACTATGGGACGTCCGGGTGGGTTTGTTGTGTTTTTATGTATCTTTGGAAGTGCATAAAGGGTTGGAGTGCGACCCTGGCTGGTTGTTAAGAAATCGTATTCATTTTCCGTGATCCAATTACGGTCAAAAGCATATTTTGCTGCTTGATCAATTTCCACTTTGATGTCCTTCGAGGGATCCTTTTTCAATTTTTTGTAGCTTGCTGGATCGTTCAGTAAGTTATTAACCATTTCCAAATATTGGGTGTTAATCATGACAACTATCCCACCACCCTTATCTGCGGGCTTAATCACAATGGCATCATTGGATGCCAGTTTGGTAAGGGCTTTGTTTTCTTCTAAATTCAAATTGTGTTTAATATGAAATCTAGTATTGGAAGTTTTGAGGTTGGATAAATCCTTGAGAACCATTTTCTCAAAGGTTAGAATTTCCTTGGGCATTTGATTGTCCTGCGGTGTGAATGTTGAAGGACATCGTAGACCGGAGTCCTGCTCCTGTACTCTCTCAGGGGCGTCTTTAAAGAAAGATTTAAGCCTAATGGTTCATAGGAATCTGCGCACTTGCATTTCCATGGAGAACCAATCAATTCCTCTCGTGGGAACAAATGATAAGCCTTTAGATAAAACAGAGATATTCTTTGAGTCTGTCTAGTTATTTGGTCTGAAAATCACATAACCCTCTCCAATAAAATACAGATGAGACCCACGCACATTTCAGAACAGCCATTCACATAATCTGACCCTTCTGACTCTCCCTCTCCCAAGACAATGTGTCACTGCATTTATTCTCTCACCTGATGTCAGACTTCGGGTCGATGGCACCTCTAGTATTCGTCTCTTCTTCCCCCTCCTCCTCACCTGGGTGGTCGCTGAAGTCTGGACTGATGGATCTTCGGGTCCAGTAGTCTTTTCCTCTCTTTGTAGGTTGACCGCGTCTCCCATGAGACGAAGCCACAGCGGAGGCCAGGTAAAGGCACCCCGCTGGGACTCCGGTCCCAGGAGGGACAACTAGGGGAAAAAGCTGCAAGCGGCAGAAAAAACCCCTGCTGAAGGCACCGGAGTCCTGATGGAAGCTGAGCTCCGTGGGAAGTAGCTCTAGAGAAAATGCAGGCTACAGAATGCAAAGCCGACCGGGAGAGGTGAGAGGTAAGCAAAACTGAGCACGGTGCCGAGGGGGCACGGCAGGGGGAAGGGAAGCAGAGTACAAAAGAGCGAAAAACAGAGAAGAGAAGGCAGAGCAGAACTAGAGAGAAGGAGAGCGTACACAACAGCGGCAGCGAGGAGAACAGCTGACGGAAAGAGTTGCAACGCGAAGCGCAGAACGAAGGCGGGGCCTAAATAGGAAGCATGAGCCAAGGGAAAAGACTAGACCGCGCTATGTGCTCGGCTATGATAAACCCGGGTCCTTGGCCAGAGACGCCAGGAAGGAACGCGGCCTGTGACAGTATGTCCCCCCCATACTGAGAACCCCCGGGCTTCCCTGGATGCCCTCTATGAAACCTCCGGAGGAGGATGGGGGCGTGGATATGAGAGACAGGCTCCCAGGAATCTTCAGCACTGGAGTAACCCTTCCAATGGACAAGGCAACCCCTGTGATACCTGGAATCACGAATACTTGAGACCTCGTATTCCTCGTTAATGTTCCCGGGTACAGGAACAGGGGAGATACGGGCAACCCGGAAATTATCCGCACTCCTCAATAAGGAGGCATGAATAACAGGGTGAACCCGCTTCAAGGAAGGAGGTCGGTTAAGGCGAAAGGTCACTGGGTTTATTCTGGCTGCGATGGAAAAGGGGCCCATGAACCGTGGAGATAGTTTGGAGGGGCGAGACCAGCGTGGAAGGAATTTGGTGGAAAGCCACACCTTGGAGCCCACCTTCCAATCGGGGACATCCCGACGGTGCCTATCAGCTTGCTGTTTGTACCCCTGGAGACTCTCAGATAAGCTCAATGAAGCTGTTCTCTGGGCTTCCTTCAGCCGAGACAACACATCTTCCACGTGTGGCAGTGAGGAATGGACAGGCGAGGGAGGGATTATAGAACGAGGGTGATAACCATAGGAACAGAAGAAAGGCGACATCTTAATGGCCGAATGTCTGGAATTATTATATGCAAACTCGGCTGTGGGCAGCAAAGCCACCCAATTATCTTGTTCAGCATTGATATAAGCCCACAGATATTGTTCCAGAGTAGAATTTAACCTCTCTGTTTGCCCGTTCGTCTGCGGGTGGTAACCTGATGACAAAGCCCTCTCGATGCCTAGATTTTTACATAAAGACTTCCAGAACCGGGACACAAATTGGCTCCCGCGGTCCGACACAATCTTGTCCGGGAGACCATGAAGACGAAAAATGTCCCTGACGAAAACCTGAGCCATGGCTTCTGCTGTGGGCAGGCCCGAGAGTGGTGAAAAATTAGCCATTTTGGTGAAAGAGTCTATAGTAACAAGGATACAGGAACATCCTTGTGAGAGCGGTAGATCCACAATAAAGTCGGTTGAAATATGGCTCCAGGGAAGAGTAGGTACTTCTTATTGTTGCAAGAGGCCCACCGGTTTTTGAATACATTTACTTTGTTTACAAATGGCGCAGTTCTGAACGAATCGCCTGACATCCTTAATAAGATGGGGCCAGTAGAAAGTCCTTTGGACTAGCTCCAGAGTGCTAGTTTGCCCCCTGTGTCCGGCTGTTTCGTGATCATGGCACCACGAAAGGACCTTGTTCTTAAGTTCCTTAGAAGGTATCCACAGCTGGTGTCCCTTAAAAATCAAATCATCCCTCTTGATTAGGCCAATCAGTTCTTGGTGACCAACTTTTGCTTCTTTGACTTGTTGCAAGAAAGAAGAAAGGGTACTTACGATCTTGTTTCTAGGAAACATCCTCTCCAGAGAGCAGGTGATATGCTTGGAGCCGTACGTCTTCCTGGAGAGGGCATCAGCCAATGTGTTTTGACTTCCAGGTATGAAAGTAATTATAAAATCATATTGAGAAAAGAAATGTGCCCAACGGGCCTGTCTGGAGTTAATACAATCCATAGATTGTATCACCTGTAGGTTTTTGTGATCGGTCCTTATGATAAAAGGATAGGTGTTACCTTGGAGAAGATGTCTCCATTCCTCACATGCCTTTTTCATAGCTAATAGTTCTCTCTCTATAACAGAATAGTTGCACTGACTCTCGGTAAGTGTCTTTGACAGATATGCCACCGGATGTTCTACGCCTTGGTGATCTTGAAGAAGAACTGCCCCTATGGCGGCGGACGAAGCATCAGTCTCTAGAAGAAATTGCTTAGTCTGATCAGGCTGCTGTAGAATGGGTGCTTGGCAGAACTGCTCCTTGAGACGACGAAAACTATCCTCTGCCTTTGAATTCCAAGTGAACGGTCCGGAGGATTTCTTCGACAGGTTGGTAATGGGTAAAACAATGTTCGAGAATCCTGCTATGAACCGGCGGTAAATGTTGGCTAGACCCAAGAATCTCTGTACCTCCTTTACTGAGGTAGGGGCCGGCCAGCGAAGGATGGCATCTACCTTGCTCTTATCCATCTGTATCCCATGAGGTGACAGAATAAATCCCAGATAGGGAACAGAAGAGACCCCAAAAAGGCATTTCTCTCTCTTAGCCAAAAGATGGTTACATTTGAGTCGAGTCAGCACTTCAGTAAGATGTTTGGTATGGTCGAGCATGTTATTGGAGAAGACCAAGATATCGTCGAGATTAAACAACCACTGAAATAAACAAGAGGTCGGAGAACATGCGGTCCATAAATCTTTGGAAGACAGCCGGTGCATTTACAAGCACAAATGGCATTACATGGTATTCGAAGAGGCCAAAAGGTGTCCTGAATGCCGTCTTCCATTTGTCCCCCTTCTTAATGCAGAGAAGGTGGTAGGCGTTCCGTAGGTCTAATTTGGGGAATATTGTGGCACCTTGGACGGCTGCTAGTATATCTGGGATCAGAGGGATGGGGTAGCGGTCCTTCTTGGTTACTTTATTAAGACCTCTGTAGTCGATACACGGTCGCAAATCAGTGGAACCCCTCTTTGGGATAAAAAACAGTGGGGCTCCAGCAGGTGATTTAGATAGCCGGATGAGACCGTTACAAAGATTGTCATCCAAATATTTCCTCAGGACATCTTTCTCCTTCACCGATAGCGCAAACATCTTGCCGAAGGGTACCAAAGCATTGGGTGTCAGGTCTATGGAACAATCTTCAGGCCTATGGGGGGGTAACTCCAAAGGAGAAGAGTCAGCAAAGACTGCATCAAAGTCCTCCAGGATCTGCAAAATTGTATGGACTCCAACTGTAGCAGCAAGCTTACTAGAATACGTCCTCACTGTTTGGTAATTGACGCCCTGCAAGCACTGTCTTTGGCAGTAGGTAGAGGAGAAATCTAGACGGTTGGAGGCCGAATCAATGTAGGGATTATGCCGGCGGAGCCAAGGAATACCCAAAATGAGAGGGAAATGAGCTGCTCGAATGATGTCAAATGTTATACTTTCAGAGTGTTGGTGGATGGTGAGCAATAACGGTTCTGTAGATTGGGTAATAAGGCCAGAGCTCAGCGGTTTGCCGTCCATGCCCTCCACCTTCTGTCCCTCCTGTCGGTCTATGCGCTTAGCTCCCACTTGATTGACCCATAGAGTGTCGGCAAAGTTTCCGGTGGCTCCACAGTCCAGGAGAGCCAATGCCTCAATCTGGTTCTCCCCGATGGTAATTTGTACAGTGATGACCATGAGGTGAGAGTCTTGGGAGGAGTCAGATGATCCGATTGACATGGAAACATAGGGACTATACAGCACCCCTCCACATCCCGTCCCCTCTAGGATCGAGGGTGTTCGTTTTCCGACTGTTTGGAAGATAATTCAGGACAAATCCTTACAGAGTGTCGGTCTGATCCACAATAAGCACATAGACCTTGCTCCCTCCTTCTCTTCCTCTCTTCGGGAGTAAGAGAGCGGAGTGTAGCACCTATCTGCAATTGGTTCTTCAGTTTGTTTGGATGAAGTAGGAGGAGGAGGGGGTCCCCCAGGGAAGAAAGATCGGCTTCGCCGTTTCTCTTGTCTTCTTTCAATCATACGAAATTCGATCTGAAGGGCAGCTGTCATTAAAGCAGCTAGTGATTCTGGGCGAGGAGAGCGGGCCAATTCGTCTTTTAGATCTTCTCTAAGACCTAATCGGAACAAAATTATCTGAGACTGTTCCGACCAGCCAGTTTCCAAGGCCAGCCTTTTAAACGTTGAAATATATGACTGCACGTCAGAGGATCCCTGTCGAACATCCAGCAGGTCTTCCCCTGCTGACATGGCAACTTCAGGTCTTTCAAAAGTGCTCTTGAGAAGTCCCAAAAAGGCCCCATAGTCCTGTAGCACAGGGTCAGAACTGGTTACCAGAGGAGTAGCCCAGGCTAGGGCATTTCCTGACATATTAGAGATCATAAAGCCGACCGTGGCCTGGTCGGAGGTATAGGAGCGGGGCCTGAAATTAAAATATACTGTGCAGGCATCTAGAAACTCTCTCAACTTTTTCCGTGAGCCTTCGAACTTGCCCGAAGAGAGAGCCATGGGAGGCAGATCTATGGAAGGTGGCTCCCGAGAGGCTATCATCTGTTTCATAAGGGTGTTCTCGGCTTTCATATTTTGCATCTCCAATGAAAGATTCTGGACCGCTGCCACCAGTTCCTGTACCTGCTCAGGGGTGGCCATTGTAGATTGTGGGCGTTGCAAACTGTCAGACTTCGGGTCGATGGCACCTCTAGTATTCATCTCTTCCTCCCCCTCCTCCTCACCTGTGTGGTCGCTGCAGTCTGGACTGATGGATCTTCGGGTCCAGTAGTCTTTTCCTCTCTTTGTAGGTCGACCGCGTCTCCCACGAGACGAAGCCACAGTGGAGGCCAGGTGAAGGCACCCCGCTGGGACTCCGGTCCCGGGAGGGACAACTAGGGGAAAAAGCTGCAAGCGGCAGAAAAAACCCCTGCTGAAAGCACCGGAGTCCTGATGGAAGCTGAGCTCCGTGGGAAGTAGCTCTAGAGAAAATGCAGGCTACAGGATGCGAAGCCGACCGGGAGAGGTGAGAGGTAAGCAAAACTGAGCACGGCACGAGGGGGCACGGCAGGGGGAAGGGAAGAGCGAAAAACAGAGAAGAGAAGGCAGAGCAGAACTAGAGAGAAGGAGAGCGTACACAACAGCGGCAGCGAGAACAGCTGACGGAAAGGGTTGCAACGCGAAGCGCTGAAAGAAGGCGGGGCCTAAATAGGAAGCATGAGCCAAGGGAAAAGACTAGACCGCGCTATGCGCTCGGCTATGATAAACCCGGGTCCTTGGCCAGAGACTCCAGGAAGGAATGCGGCGCATGACACCTGATAACTATGGGTTGCTGCTAGAGACCTCAGCACTCCCTACCCACCTTAGTGCTCGCTAAAAATGCACACATGCTTTTAAGAAATGCTTTGTCATCTCTTACATCTCTGACTATTGTCTTTCGAAGGGTGTTCATCCCCACAGTGCTTCAAGGCCATACAAATGGCAGTAAACTGTATACAAGTTACATATACTATACATAACACAACATAACTTAATGGGAGACTGCGATGGGGATTCTGGTGGCACAGAGGAATTAGGGACTGCAAGTCAGTGAGCAAAGGGGTACTGGGATGAAGAAGAGGGAAGCAGGGGGCAATGTAGGACCGTGATGAGGAAGAGTAATGGGAGAGTGACAGGGGATGACATGAGGAAGATGGAGGCAGGAGTAACGGTGCACTGTGATGAGGAAGAGGTAGGCAGAGATGATGGGGGATTATGAGGAGGAAACGGGAGGCAGGAGCAACAGGGCACTTGCCAAAGAAGAGGGAGGCAAGGTCTTATGATGGAGTGTGATGAGGCAGATAGAGGCTGAGGCAATTAGGGTCTCTGATGAGGAAGAGAGATTCAGGGGCAATCAGGGACTATTACAAGGGAGCAGGAGGAAGGGTAATAGGAGCTACTATGAGAGAGGTAGTACAATGGTGCACTTTGACAAAGGAGAGGGTCACGGTGCAATAGTGCATTGTGATGAGGCAAAGGAAGGGATGTTAATAGTGGACTGTGATGAAGAAGCGGGAGGTGGGGTTAATGAGGGATGGTGACGAGGGAGAAGAGAGAGAATAAGTACAAGGGTCTAGGACCAGGAAGGTTTATATGGGGGCAATAGGGGACTGGGACAAGGAAGAGTAATGCAGAGGTAATGAGGGACTAGGGAAAGGAAGAGTGAGGTCGAGGTAATGCGGGGCTGGGATGAGGAAGATTGAGGTGGAGTAAGTTGAGAGTGGGATAAGGAAGAGTGACGCAAAGGTAATGAAGGAATGTCATTGTATTTGAGAGGTGCAGGAGGGGAATTTGTCAGAGCTGCAGGAGAGAGGGGGCAATGGAGGACTGTGACAATGAGGAGGGAGACAAGAGGCATTCAGGGACTATGAGGAGGAAGATAAACTCAGTAGTAAGGAGGCATTATTACAAGGAAGATGGAGGCAGGGTAATGTGGACTCTGACAAGGAATACGGAGTTAGTACAATAGTATACTGTGTCAAGGAAGATGGTCACAGTGCAATGGTGCACTGTCATGAGGCAAAGAGAAAAGGGGTAATTTTGTATTGTGATGAAGAAGGGTGGATGGGGGTATTGGTGGATGTTGACAAGGGAGGGGGGAGAGGGTAGGGATCGCGGTATGGGACCAGCAGGAGGGAGGCAGAGGTAATGAGGGACTTGAAACAAGAAGATTTATATATGGGCAATGGGGGCTAGTGATGCAGAAGAATGATGGGGGTAATGGGGAAATGGGGTGAGGAAGAGTTATGCTGGGGCAATGGGGGACTTGGATGAGGAAGAGTGAGACTGGGTTAATAAGGGAATGTGACATGGAAGAATGAGGCAGAGTTAATGGGGGCTCGGATGAGGAAGAGTGAGGTGGGGTAATGGGAGACTTGGATGAGGAAGAGTGAGGCAAAAGAAATGGAGACAAGAAAGAGTGAGATGGAGGTAATCAGGGACTATGATGAAGAAAGGTGAGGTAGAGTGGTTGGGGATTCGGACAAGGAATGGTGAGGAAGTGTAACACGGGACTGGGATGAGGATCAATGAGTGGGGGTAATGGAGGACCAGAATGATGAGGGAGGAGTGCTCTATGTGGACAGGAATGAGGAAGAATGAGGTGGGTAATGTGGAACTAGGATGATAATAATAGTGGCAGGGGCAAAAGAGGGCTTGAATAAGGAAGAGTGAGACGGGGTCTATCCAGCACTGGGATGAGGAAGAGTGTAGCAGGACTAATGGGGGACCAGGATGAAGATTCAGGAGAGGGTAATGGGGACAGGAATGAGGAAGAGTGAGGCAGGGTTTCTTGGGACTGTGAAGAGGAGGATGGCGATACGGTAATAGGGGGCTGGAATGAGGAAGAGGGTGGCAGACAAAATGAGGGAATAGGACAAGGAAGAATAGGTCAGGGAAACAGAAAGCTAGGAAGAGAAAGAGTGCAGTGGGGTAATGAAGGGCTACGATGAGGAAGGTAGAGGTGCGGGTAATGGGGGACTGAGGTGAGACAGAGTGAGGTGGGCGTTATTGGGGCCAGGGAAGAGTGAGGCAGGCTTAATTGAGGACTGGAATTAGGAGGAGTGAGACAGTAATAACAGGGACAGGAAAGAGTGAGGTGGGGCAATGGGGGACTAGGGCAAGGAAGAGTGCTGTGCTGTCATGGGGGAGTGGGATGAGGAAGAGTGGTGTGGGACTAATGGATGACCAGGAGGAAAATGGAGGAGAGAATAATGGGGACAGGAATGAGGAAGAGTGAGGCAGAGTTATGTGGGACTGGGTTGAAGAGGATGGAGGTACGCTAATAGGGATCTGAAATGAGGAAGAGGGAGGTGGGCAAAATGGGGGAATATGACAAGGCAGAATAAGTCAGGGTAATGGAAGGCTGGGAAAAGAAAGAGTGCAGTGGGGTAATGAAGGGCTGTGATGAGGAAGATAGAGGTGTGGGTAATGGGGAACTGGGATGAGACAGAGTGAGGTGGGTGTTATTGGTACAGGGAAGAGTGAGGCAGGGCTATTGGGTACTGGTATGAAGAAGAGGGATGCAAGAGTAATGGGGGACCATGATTAAGAGGGAGAAGTGGATAACAGGTACAGGAATGAGGAAGAGTCAGGCAGCAATGTTGGACTGAAATGTGGATGATAGAGGCACGGTTAATATGGATCTGGAATTGAAAAAGTGAGGTGGGGAAAATGGGGGACTGCGAGGAGGAAAAGGGAGTTAGGGGCAATAGGGCACTGTGCCAAGAAAGATGGTGGCATGGTGTAATGAAGGAGTATGATGAGGTAGTGGGAGGTCGCAGTAATTGGGGACTGTGATGGCAAAGAGAGAGTCAGGGTAATCGGGGGTCCTTACAAGGAAGAAGGGGGCAAATTAACGTGGACTGTGATGGGAAATAGGGGGGTAGTGTAATGATGCACTGTGACAAGAGGTTCCCATTGAAGTAGTGCACTGTGATTAGGCAAAGGTAGGAAGGGAAATGGGGGACTGTGATGAAAATGAGGTAGAGGGAATAATGGGGGACTGTGATGAAGGAGAGGGGAGACGGTGGTAATGAGGAACTGGGACCAGGAAGAGAGAGGCAGAGGTAATGGGGGACTGGAACCAGGACGATTTATATGGGGGAAAAGGGGGACTGGGACAAAGAATAATGGGGCTGGGGTAATGGGGGGCTGGGACAAGAAAGGGTGAGGCAGAGGTAATGGGGGCTCGGATAAGAAAGAGTGAGGTAGTGTAATATGGGATGAGGGCAAGGAAGAGTGAAGAAGGAGAAATCGGGACTGGGACGAGGAAGAGTGAGGCAGGGGCATGGGGGGTTGATGGGTATTTGGGAGGTGCAGGGTAATCAGGGAATCTGTCAGGGATGCAGGATTCAAGGGGCAATGGTGACTGACAACAAAGAGATCAGTAGGTGTTAATGGGCGGATTCAAGGGTAATGGGCGACTGTAGTGAGAAAGACAGAGGTAGGGATAATGGGGGACTGTGATGAGGCACTCAGCATTAATGGGGACATATTACAGGTTAGAAGAAGGCAGGATAATGGGGCCTGTGACAAGAAACACGGAGGCAGTACAATGCTGCACTGTGACAAGCAGAGTCAAAATGCAATGGAGCTCTATGATGAAGCAAATGTAGGAAGGGGGGTGACAGTGATAAAGAAGAGGTGGGGGTAATGGTAGGCATTGACGGGGGAGGGCAAACGGTGGAAACTATGGACTGGGACCAAGAAGAGGGAGGCAGAGGTATTGTGGGACTGGAACCAGGAAGATGAATATATGGGAAATGGAGTACAGGGATAAGGAAGAGTGATAAGGGCGTAATATGGGACCATGTTGTAGACGGAGGAGGGGATAATGGGGACAGAATGAGGAAGAGTGAGGTTGGGTACTTTAGGAGTGGGATGAGGATGATGGAGGTAGGGTTAATAGGAGGCTGCAATGAGAAAGAGGGTGGCCGCAAAATGGGAGACTGAGATGAGGAAGAGTATGTCAGGGTATTGCAAGGCTGGGAAGAAAAACAACGCAGTAGGGTATTCATGGATTGGGATGAGGAAGAGAGAGTTGGAGGTCATGAGGTACAGGGAGGAGGCAGAGTGAGGCGGGTGTAATGGGGACAAGGAAGAGTGAGGCAGGGGTAATGGTTGACTTGTATGAATAAAGGTAAAGCAAGAGTAATAATGGACCAGGATAAAGACGGCTGATGATGTAATGGGGAGAGGGAATAGAAAAAGTAAAGTAGAGTGATGTGGTACTGGGATGAGGATGAATGATGTAGGGTAAAGGGAGGCTGGGATGAGGAAGAGTGAGATTATTGGAACGGGGAATAGAAATGAGGAAGAGTGAGTCATGGGGAATGGAGAAACAGGATGAAGAAGATAGTGGTGGAATAATGGGGGACTGGAATGAGGAAAAGTGAGTCTGGGGTAATGTGAGACTTGGGTGATGAAGTTTGGCGTGCGGTAATAGGGACTGGAATGATGAAGAGTGATTTGGGTATAATGGGGGACTGGATCAGGAAGAGTGATTCATGGGTTATGCTAAGTGGGATGAAGAGGGTAGTGGGGACAGGGGTGAGGAAGAATGAGACACAGTAATGTGGGACCTGGATGAGGATGGTGGAGGCAGGGGTAATGGCGGGCTAGGAAGAGGAAGTGAGTTCTGGGTCATGGGATACTGGTTTGAGGAAGTGAGGGATGGAGTAATGAGGGACTGCAAAGAGGCAGAGTGGGACATATGCAATGGGGAAAGGGAAGAGTGAGGCTGGGTACTGGGATGAGGAAAAGCAAGATGGGATAATGTGGGACTGAGATGAGGAAGAGTGTGGTGAGGTAAAGGGATACTGGGATGAGGAATAGTAAGTTTGTTGGAATAGGATAACAGGAGGAAGTAGACCGTGCTGAAATAATGGAAGACTGGGATGAGGAAAAGTGAGTCTGAGTTAAGGGGAGACTTGATGGATGAAGTTTAGTGTGGGATAATGAAGGATGAGAAAAAGGACTGGGGGAAAACAACGACATGGGAATTGAATAAGCGTGGGAAAAGAATATAAGAGGAAAGAGGTCTGGGCGAAGGAAATAAATAACTTAAATGAGGAGCACCATGGTATTAAACTGCATATTTCCCCACCCTCTGGCACCTGGAGGAAGGTGGGGGAACTCCCTCATAGCGCTAGCCAGAGAGTCATGGCAGGATGGAGGGCAATTAAAGTGCGGAAAAACAAGGATTATGGGGAGTTGGGCCTGGAGTAAACAACAGAGAAAACAAATTGGAGAAGGGAGCAGGGAATCTAGAAAATGAAGGAAAGGGCTTGGGGATGGAGGAGGTCAGAGGGTCTGGGAAAAAATCAAAGTGGTAAACTTGAGCGGTTGGGAAGCAAGTAGACCACCAAAAAGGTTGGGGAAACCAAGTGAGGGTGTGAGAGGTCAGGAGACCTGGGAAACTAAGTAAGGGAAGATAAGGGGACATGAGATCCGAAACCAAGGACTTAGGTAAGAGGGCCAGAGAACTCGGAAATCTAGTTGTGTGTAAGAGGCTGGAAGGCTTCGGTAACTGGGTATGGTGTAACAGGGCGGGAGCCCTGGGATTACTGAGCAATGGTGTAAGGGTTGTCAGACCTGGGCAATAAGCAAGAACGAAGAGTTGGGGAGGGACTGGGGAAAACTCTGTAAGAATGTTAGGGGGTGGGAGATCTGGGCAACTCGCAAGGGCGTAAGAGGATGTGTGACCTGGGAAACGGAGGAAGGGGGCAAGCTAGGCAGCACTCTAGGTAACCTGCGGGGGGCACAGTAAGTGTAAGGGCTGCATGCTCAGTGTAGAACTCTGAGTATGGCTGGTACAAACAGACCACCTGTAAGTTACCTCCTGCCTAATAAAGCAACTGCAGCCTTTCCTGCCCACAGTAATATTGTGTTGTCCTATTATTGTTTGCATTATAAGTCACAACGTGGGGGGGAGCTCCTAGGGCGGGAGCTCGGATGGAAGTGGTGAGGTGCTAGTGGGAGATGGAGACACTGGGGCTAAGTGTTGACTTTCGCTGCTATGTGATAGGCAGTGCTTACAACATCTAATTGGGGAGCGTGAGCCATCTTTCTAGACACTGTCATAGCATCCAGTCTTGAGGGTGGACCTTCTTCATTGCACACTAGTGTCGGGAACGCGCTGTGGGGCATTGGCCCCCATGCCAAATGCAAATTAGTGAAATGTTATTGACCACAATGTAATGACGTTTCTGTTTCTGCCTCTGCCACACACACCATCCTTGACCTGCTAGCAACAACAAACAAATGAGGCGCAGCGATGAAGCACTTGGTACTTGCTAAGACTTCCCAGAAGTTCATATTTGGAAGGAACCCGTGGGATAGTGCTCTTTGAAGTTTGAAATAAGTAACTCTTTACATACAGTGTGTGAAACAAAGCTCTCCTTGTAAAAGCAATTTTTGACAATTCGTTTTAATCTGCATTCCACCTTTGCCGCTGTATTTCATTCCGCATCGACCCCTATATACCTGTGTTTTGGAGTGAATAACCGCTGTGGGGGACATGCGTTTTTCGCATCAACGGCCCGAGGCAGCCGAAATGAAACGGCAGGGCTGTTTTCCTCAGCTGGGACGCTAGCTCCTCTGTCGGGGCTAACCACGGGATGTTCTGCTGGAAAAGCCTTCGTAATTGATGTGCGGTGAGAGAGCGCCTGGTGCACGCAGGCACTTCGGCAGGCCTGGGCCTCGGAGGGCTCTTACCCTGAGGTTAAGTGCCACAGTAATTACCTGAAAACACAGTCCCAGCCTCCCCGACATTTTCCCTCTGCGTCCTCTCACCCTGGTCCCCACCCTCTACTCTACTGCTTGGGAAATGAATTCATTATATCACATGGGTTCATTAGCAGGGTGCTGAGAGTGTGACAGACTGGGCACACGGGCTGGTAGCCTTCCTATCCCCTAAGGTCGTGTTTACAGAACGCCAAGCTAATTTACCTAAGTACTGTAAATATTGCATTTAGAATCCTGGGGTAATTGCGTCCACGCCTCACTGTGCACACCTTTCAGACAAATGGGGTGTGAGGGAGTAGGGGGGTTGGTGGGAGGGGGGGGCGTAGAGCAAGTCACTTGGAGTAGTTTTAAAGCTTAGTTTAAGGTTCTTAGCCCAAATGGAGACTGGAAGGCTCGTGGGATTAAAAGCAGACCCTAACTGTGCAAGCGTGTTCTAGCCGCACACCACTCTACCACCACAAATCCCTTCCTGAAGTGGAGAGACCAATATGTGTCAGTACAGTTTCAATGTATATTAACTTGAAGCCTGCACACTATGCATTCCCATGTTTTTCGAACCACCTTTGCTCGAATTTGCTCCTAAGAAATGATCTTCTTATTTTAGAAGCTGACTTTGAATTATATCTGCAAGGGATTTTAAGTTTAGCTGTCTCAGAAAGAAGACAAGCACAGCATTGGTACCTACTATTTGTTTTTTTATAGCACCTCGAGCTTTAAGTGAGCTGGGGCTGCTTGGGCTGAATCCCGGCAGTCCCTAAGAACTGCTCCTCAGCTGGGGCACTGTTGAGGCTCGTTGTCGAACATAAGTAATCCTGTGGCTGCCTAACACATACTTTGTGGTAAGCAAGGTAAACTGAGAAAGGCCATCACAAGGGGGCGGCATCTAGCAAAGTTCCCTGGGCCTCGGGAGGCGGTGGTGTGCCCTTCCAATTCCATCTGGGCAGCGATATGCAAAAAAACATCAACACACGCTTGAATGTGTATGGTCATGCAGAGTGTTAGCAGGCTTCAAAAGGAGAGTGTTCACAGCAGCTCCTAGCATGTCACTCACTCCGTGATGCACACTAAGTTCACTGTTCAGCTGCTGGTTTAAGGATCTGATCATCGGCCTCACTGATGTATGCGCCCCCTTATCCCATTTCTTTATTTAGTATTGAGTCTGAGGCGTGCCCAAGAAAATGTGTTCTTTTCTGCCCTGTCGGGTATGGTCAAATGATCCTTTAATGTATACCATGTTCTCTTTAGTACAGATAGTTTGAGCATTCAATATAGCCCATCTTGTGTAGCATTGTTATCTTTCTCTGGGGAATATATTGATCAAAAAGCAATAATCGAAGGAGAAATGCATAATGATAAGGTTGAGTGCTGCCACTGTGAAGGTTGCTCAGTGAGTTCAGTACGTGTTGCTGAGATCTGTGTTAATATGCTTACATGTACTTATTATCCAGGAGTACCCACTTCCCCCAATCAGGTAACCATAATTCTCTGGCTGCTTTGGCTGGAATGCAGAAGTGCTGCTAGTGGGATATCAACATGGGTTTGTACCTTTTTTTGGGATAGCTTCTATGTTATGTTACATGTGTATAGCCCCTCCTGCCACATGTAATGGCATCAAAGTGCTACAGGATGCATGGCCTTCCAACAGACTGTACATTGAAAAGACAAGAGAGAGGAGCAGGGCAATGTATGTAGGAAAAATTCTAGTTTGGACATTATGTGGAGAGCTGAAAAGTCTAGTTTGGGGACGTTGGAATCCAGAGAGAGGGTGAAGAAGAGGCAAGAGTGTATTAAAGATAATAGAAACTAAGTGACAGCTGGACTACATTTTGTTTCGTGGGACTCAGATATATTCTATAGGAGGCAGCACTATAAGAGCAATGTAGAAGGAATGAACAGTGCCTGAAGCCCTAAATCAACTAATTGAGGGATCTACTACACTTGTAGTGTACATGCAAATACAGGCAGTTTGCAATTGGTTTTGTAGGGTAGCCCCAATCCAACTATCCAATAGATGACATTTGCCAACAGTGCACACAAGCATTTCAAATGCATTTTCACGATGTCTTTGGCCCAATATATGGTATTCTAAACACATGTTCAAGCTGTCTGTGGGCACACATGTCCATGATGGCTGCACCAAAATATGCCAGTATTACCAAAGAGGCACAGATGCAGGTTTGCTTTGCTCATAATGGCAGTAATGATACTATAAGAAAGCATATCCAGGCTGGCTTTGCCAATATATGGAAGTATCTCCACGTAAGAACATACTCCTGTTGGCTTTGCTATTACAAAGGCCATGCCCCAATATAAGTTTGCCGGTCTGGGAACTACGGTACCGGTAAGCATGCCGGTACCGTAGTTCCCGGACCGGCAAACTACGAGAACTGCTCAGACCTGGCGGCCGTAACGGCACCCGCGAGCAGAGCATGTCAAATGCACCAACACTATTGATAACGGTGCCGATGCATCTAGCTTCTCCATTCCCATTGAGCCCTATGGGGCTCAAATGGGAATGGGAATGGGGAAGAATTTTTTCCGGCGCCCAGGAATGGGCAAATACCGGGTCTGGCAAGGGCCTAATGACCCGGTAATTGCCCATTTCTGGGCACCGAAAAAAAAAATACTGGTGGCAGCCGTGTCTGTATTAGAGCCATGGTTACCGCCAGCCTCGTAATGAGGCCCATTGTCAAACTGGCTGCACCAACATGCCAATCTAGCCATGCAATGCCACTTATCATGCTTACTTTACCATAGATGCCCAGAAAGAAATGCCATAATACTGCAAGAAATAGCTAGACTGGCTGCATTGAAATGCCAGGCTAGCCAAGTTATACCACTTATCATGCGTACTTTACTATAGATGCACAGAAAAAAATGCCCTACCATAGTAAGACATTGATAGACTAGCTGAACCAAATTCCAGTCTAGCCACTTAGCATCACATATCTTGCTTGGTTTATCATGGCTCGGTGCCCATTAGAAATGGTATTGCACCGTAAGAAATGGCTAGAGTGGCTGGCACCAAAATACATTTTGACATACTCAGCATTTTGAACTGTATGTTTTGAGCCTCTGTATTTTCCACTCAATAGTCTGAGCTGTCATGGCTTTTATCCAGTATCTAACATTCTGTTCTGAAATTCAAGACTTTGTGGATCACACACATGTTCTGATGCAGGAGATGCTCAGATCATCTTATTTAGCACTCTGTCACAAAAGTCCCAGTGTCCTAATTGTACTGCCATCCCCATATCAAAAACCACAACAAAGGGAAAATAATAATATTGAAACATTAAAAAGAAACTGTGAGGGTTGAGCAGTAGCTGGTGAGATGGGAATGCTACCAACGCTCCAGAGTTTAACTCTGAAATTCAGAAAGAGGGATGATGAATTTAAAGAATGCTTGTGTGACTTAAGGGATTGACATGCAGGGAACACCTATGTACACCAGATAAAGATCACACCTTAAATGTCTGGTCGTGGACATAAGAAGTCACTTCTGGTGTAGATGTACTTGTTTGTGTTGTTGTTGGCCAATAAACGTGTTCAGAAAAATGTTTTGGAGGACAGGAAGGGTGGCAATGATCTTTGTTCTTGCAGGGCTTAGTTCTAATTAGCTGTCATTGAACTAGGGAAGTGAGGATACTACGAGTCTATGCAGGCAATCACTTACAGGCAAACGGGGGGTAGTTTGATCAGGGCTTTTGAGAAAAAATTGATTTAAAGACTCCTGGGAAACGATGCAGGGATTCCCCACTTCTACTGCAAATGTAGAAGATGTGTAGTCTGTCGTCCATTTGGCACATGCAACATTAAGGGTTCAAAGTATGCCAAAGCTCACAGACACCCTAAATATTTAAATCCAGTCAGCTTTTCAGAATGACCAGCAAATTTCAAATATGTTTTCACTGAAGTTCCTTAGGTGCAAGATTGGATTATACTAGAAGGTCAACATGCCCAAACCTAGTCGAAGAGAGCAGGAAGATATTTTGGTGAGTAATGGTATGATTACAATGTTGCTGTTGGTGCCACACTCTAAGACTGACCAGATCAAAGTGTGACTCGGTGATTGTGTGGGCCATTGAGTGAAGTCACTGTTAGCCATAGTGTACTCTTAAGAGGGGTTTGAGCAGAATATTTTGTGATATTGTCAACCCAGCAGTTGGAGTCAACTGCAGTAAACAAATTAGGAGGTACTTTCGAGTTGGGCAATATTTCAGAACGAAATACCACTGGAAGATATTACCACTCCACTGGAGTTCTTTAAATGAAAACACCCAATTTACAGTGTACCACTGGCAGATGTGATATTTCTGGAATAGTCCTGTGGATATGTTTCTTATTTTGTATCCATTTCTACAATCATATTTTGGTGATGGAAATGGATAATATACAATCATTTTTCATATGCCTTTTATTAAATGCTGTAAAGGGTAATACATGACCCTTGACCATTTTCTGGATTCCATTGGAAAAGTGGTGAGTGGTTGTGCATCAGAGGTGCCCACTTTCTCACCACCTTCTAATGTGCTCATGTAAATAAACGAAAAACTATTTTTGGGACATTTTACAAATTTTACTTGCACCTCTGGGGTTGAGTTAGGCAGACTTTCAGCTGCATTGGTTGGACGGTAAATCTGCTGGTATTGATCAAATATTGCCAGATTTACCATGGCCACCAAACCCTAAAAAGTGAGAGTGAAAGACAGGTTCAAGGAAGATGCACTTAATTCCCATGCACATACAGTACCTTTGCCATGCAATCCTACTGCAGGGACTACATGTTGGACTGCAGGGTAGCAAAGGCTCGTTGAGAAACACATTTAAACACAACTCTACTGACTGCTATTACTGCTGCCATAATAGATGCAAAGATACATATTTGATGGCTGTATTTGATACACATTTGATAGTACAGTTTATGAACAAGATGATCAAATAATTCAAAGGAGATCTCAACCATTGTGGTGGCTGCCTGGCACAATGGGGGCAGTGGATGCAGTTGTTTAGGTCAATAACTAGGTTATGAGGGGTTATTGGACACAATAAACTATGTATGTAGGATAGCTAAAACAATATTCAAACGAAGCAGATGCATCTTCAGAAAATCACCCTGTACATGGATTAAGCTGATAAAGGATATAGAAGCCAAACACTGGACATGGAGAAGTGGGAGGTTGGAGTACAGGCTGGCCATGCTATCTCTTTATAGACAGGTCTGCCCCATAACAAGAATGGATCCTCAGATGTCTGTGTGCAGCTTGCAACCCCAGATTTGAATCCCAGTGGGGCAGGCTCAGCACTTCATTCTTCTGGATTTGGTAAATTGTGTCCCATTAAATTGGGCAATAATAACAACTATGATTACAGTTAATAAAAGGAGGGGAAAAACTAGACAAGAGCATTATAAAGACGGGGTCATTACAAGGTTGGAGGTAGCCAGGGTGCTTATAGCACCATGGCTACGCCCTTACCGCATATCGGGTCCGGTTTCCTCGAATGAGGAATTACCGAGCCATTCCAAACTTGGAGGACCTGGTAATTCCTAATTCAAGGAACCCAGACCCTGAACATCCCGATTCCCAATCGAGCCCCCATAGGGCTCAATGGGAATGGGGAGCATGCTAATAACGGACCCATTAAGAACGGGCCCATTATTAGCATGCTGGTCCTTTAGCGGCTCCCACTATGGGCGTCTGGCAAAACCAGCCACCCTTAGCGGGACCCGCTAAAGGACCTCGTAATGCGGCGGTAAGGGGTTAACAGCACCGGCACCTTTACCAGCGCCATTAACCCCCTACCTCCAACCTCGTAATGATGGTCTCATTATCATTATAATTTCACGTATTTGCGTGCATTCATTTTGCCACCCCATTATAATCTAGTGTGGGGCATGTCATGGGAAACACAGGCATCATTCCACAGAGTCACACATTTTCATTTCCCACTAGCACCTATTGAATTTTCAATCTCATGAAAGTGTGTCTCACTGAGCATGACCCTAGGGCATGCCCAATAAACTGTCCCTATCCTATGCCTAATTTCCATTACCTGCCTCATTTGTCTAATTTCCTCTACGCTATCAAATAAGAAGCCATGTTAATGAGCATACCCAGCACGGGTAACATATTGGTGCCCACTTCTGATCTAATTACCTGACCCCACCAAACCTTATTCTCTATGTGATCTTTGCACTTAACATTTTCTACAC
Source organism: Ambystoma mexicanum (assembly GCF_040938575.1). Taxonomy (NCBI): domain Eukaryota; kingdom Metazoa; phylum Chordata; class Amphibia; order Caudata; family Ambystomatidae; genus Ambystoma; species Ambystoma mexicanum. Next base: position 238,932,482 of record NC_090940.1, on the reverse strand, counting down.
ACATTTCCATTGCTATTTCTGCATCTGCTTTTAGGATATAATGTGTATTTTCAGCTGTTGTTTGCTTACATTTATTTGCCTCATGTAATTTGTTCACTCTGGCTCTCTAGTCCCTTTTTTGTGATGTTGTAATTCCATTGTGTGATCCCAACCCTTGGCCCCTCCTTCTGGAAGGACCCAGAGATGCTGTGTCAAAGAGAGGCATCACCCCTCCACCCGTCACCCACAAAGCAGACGGAAAGTCAACCTGAGCACCAGGAGAGGAAGGGGCAGATGGTTGGAATGATGGATGAATTGGACACACAGCACAGGATTTTCTTCACTCTTAATGGGAGGAAGGAAGCAGCAAACTCTGCGAGATCTGAACCAAGAAGTACATGGAAGTTTGGCTTATAGGGTACAGCTGGTCCTGCGGACGACTCCTTTTTACTTCCTATTCATTTAAGTAACTGCAAAATCCAGTATTCATTAGTGTGGTTATCATCAATTGTCGCAATTCCTCGGAGTCAACGGTATAAAGCCTAAGCTGCCGAAAGTTAAATTGAAAATAGAAGAGACTCCTTGACTCTGCGCCAACTCACTCAGTCATCCGGACAACCAGCATAGAGCCAACGCGAGTGACTAAGGAGTGACTAAGGTGACTAAGGAGCTTAAGGAAGAAATTCTGGGATTAACCCCAAGACAAAATTTACTACCATGACAATGAGTGAATATATCTAGAACAATCTGGTTTGGAAATGGCAGATATGTTGAGATACAGTTCTAATTGTCAAAGACAGTTTGTTTCTTTAGCCCAGATTTGAAAAAGGCTCTGCTGAGCGGAAACACGTGTCATCAAGGGCTTCTAACACAATAAAATCTAATCAAGTTTGAAAAATTGACGCAAAGTCAAGGAGTCTCTATTTTCAACTGAACCAAGAAGTGCCACTTAACCAAAGACATTGCAATGACGAAGAGCTGTAGAGAGGAAGCCCTAGTGTGTGGTAAGCTGAGAGAACCAGGAAGAGCGTGAAAGGATATCTCCTGATAGATAGAGTTAAAAGGTAAGGAATTGAATGGTGGCAGTTTAGAGTAAAAGGGAATTTTTAAAGTATTGATTATTTTTAAAAATGTTTTATTTATAGGTGGCTTGACTTCTTAATCTGTTTAAATAGTATTGCCAGAAAAATATACAATAATTCTGACTTCTCCTTAAGTAAAGCATTGGACAATCCGCCGGGACCAGGCAACCTTGACGTACTAGCTTTGTTGATATGCCATAGTATGTCGTCTCCATCAGTAGAAAATGTCCAAATGGTCTCTGACTTCATCTCTTCCTACTCATGTTTGCTACTGTCCACATTAAACTGGGTTGTTAAGTGGTCTGTCATACCAATTCTGCAACTACGTTTGACTGAAGAGTCGCTAATGGAATGTTTAAAAAGTTTCCATATTTGCCGGTTTTAGTACTGGATATTTCTTGCAGCATTTGCACTGCATCTTACTGGATCATTTGATGTTTTTGATAATGTATCCAATTCTTATACTGCTGTTTGCTTTTTCTAACCATATCTGCCCTTGTTGGACAATTCTCCACTGTTAACCTTCTCAGATCTGCTTGCAATTTCTTCCTTTGAATAATGAACTTAATGTCATAGCAATGCTTATGGGAAAAATACGATTTAGCGTTATTTTCTACAAAAGAGGTAATGAGTTGCGGGCAATCTAAAACCTGAAGCTCATTCTGCTTTTTCATTGTTATAAGGTCTTTGAACCAATCCATGAAGAGCAGGATTTTTGTGGTATCCATTCTTAATCGGTTTTGGCCCGGTGAAATATCAACCTGAAAGGGATACATTTCTTCCACAACTTCTGAACTTGCCTTACAGGTACGGTTTATTATGTTGTGGTCGCTGTATGCCGTCTGTATTACTTCGAGTTCCGATACCCTGAACTGAACATTCGCAGAGACATGAAAGTAATCCAAAACCTTATTAAAGGTTCCTTGAGACCAAGTCGGGCATGCTGGAATGTCACCCTGTGTTTATCGATTGAGTTGTTGCAGATCTTGCAAAGCAGCTTCCTCGCCCCATAGATTCCCTTTCTGCCTGTGTTCTCTCAAGCTCTCTTTATTCAAGATGTTCATATTAAAATCCCCACATTCTATTATTATTGAATCCTCCAGAGATTCACGAAATTCACCAATCAGGTCCATAACTCCATTTATGAAGTTAATACCTGCTGAATTCTAGTATATATTGAATATAATAAACCATTCAGTTATTTCTCTGCATAATGCAAAGGTTTGGATTCATACACCCTGAATGTAGGGATTGTGTTTCCATACCTCAGTAATTTTTAATTGTCTTGAATTTTTTACCAATGTCAATAATCCAGATGCAGCCCTACCCCTGTGGCCTTGTATAGCTGGATTTAAGGAGGCAGTAAAACCATCCAATATTGGGCATGTCCTCAACCATGTCTCTTGGAGGCAAATTATGTCGATGTCATCCCAGGGTATTTCCTTCTAAGCAAAGAGATGGCCGAAGCCTCCTGTATTCCAGCTGCCTATGACCCATTTTCCCTGTTTCTGTTGATGGCCTAGCTAAAATTCTTTCTTTTAGTTAAAAATGCTTCGGCCAAGCAACCCCAGGATTCATGCTGGTCGTTCTTCATCTTGTTTTCCTGCTGTGTTAGTACTTCTCTTTTATCCTTACTGGAATGTCTCACAGTGATTCTTAGAAATGTTTTTTGATCATCTCCCAAATAACATCTGCTGCAATTACTAGCTTCTTCTTGATCTCTTTTAAGGCTCGCGAGGGGACAGAAGTCTTTTTCAGACAGTTCTTTCCCTCATCTGGGTGAGCCCGGGTTGTGACCAGTGGGGCCCACATTCCATTGGGTGTGGGTCTAGGAGTAGCCTAATCAACGTGTTGGCGTGGATCCAGATTTCCCAGATCCATGATCCAGCAATTTCTTTCTCCCAGATCTGCAACAATACATTTGCACCCCTCTATAAAAAACAGTACATAGCAAAAGAGAAGCAAGGCAAATAGTGTTGCAACATCAATCTACCTATCTCCCCTTCCCATCTGCTCTCCCCTTTCTGTTATGTCCTCGATCCTCACCTCTCTCTATCTCACCACATTTCTCTCACTGCTAAATCCTGTCGCTTCCACCTCTATAACATTCGTAAAATTCGACCCCTCCTTACCTTTCACACCACTAAACTTTTAATTACCTCCCTCATCTTCTCCAGACTCTGCTACTGTTCCTCCCTTCTCTTTGGACTCTCCTCCTCTCATCTCTCCCCTCTTAAATCCATCTACCACTCTGCCATCCGCTCCCTATGCTTTCTCTCACCTCTTGACTCCATCTCCTCCTCCATCTCCTCCTCCCTCACCTCTCTAGGTTGGCTCTCTTTTCACTCCCAGCTCAAGTTCAAGCTCCTCTGTCTTGTTTTCAAGTCCCTCTATGGTCTTGCTCCCCCCTACCTCTCCTCTCTTCTTTCCTTCTACACCCGTCTCGTCCTCTCCGCTCTGCTAATCTTTTCCTACTCTCTCCTCCTTCACCCTGCACCCCTTCCCACTTCCGCTCCTTCCAACTCCTTGCTCCCTTCCACTGGAACCGCCTCCCCCTTCACATCCGGTCTTCTCCCTCCTGCCCTTCCTTTCGCTCTTCTCTAAAATCTTACCTCTTCCACTCACCTCCCTAACACCCCACGTTTCCTTTCCTCCTCTCTTCCCCTTTACCCTCACCTCTTACTCCTCCTCTTCCTAACCCTCTCCATCCCTCCTACCTCTTTCCTCCCTTCCCCCTGCTTGATTCTAGTCTCACCTTTTCCTCTCTTCTTCCCTCACATTCCTGCATTCCCTCTTTCCCCCGTTCTTACCTCCTCGAACACCTACTACTCCCTTGCACACCTCTCCCCTCCCACACCCTTCTCACTGCTGCAATATTGTAAGTTGTTCTTTATACTGTTTTCAGGTTGTGCTTCAATTATCATCTTATGCTTGCTGTATGTTTATTTGTTCTCATGTAAAGCACTTTGGAGTAAAGGGCTATATAAATTCAATAAAATACAAATACAAATGTCTGATCCTCTGTCACCTTTCACCATCCAGTCACCTTCCTTCAGCTGCCCTAACCACAGTTCCCATTTACCTCCCCTTCGACCTATTCACACCAGCACCCAGCATGCCTTTCCTGGCCTGGGAGAATTGAGGGTGATGCCTCCTCCTCTTCCTCTGGGCTGAGCAGTGAGGCTCCCAGTCCCAGATGGTGTCTGCCCAACAAAACCTTCCTACTCCCAGCAGGCCCCGGAAGAGATGCTTGTGCTTCCTTCATCTTGTTGTGAAAGATAGACTCCCCCCAACCCCCAGAATACTGAAGCAAGGTATAGGAGATTTTGTTTCCTACAAAATTACATTTTATTTCCAACTTCTTTTTGTTTCAAGAACAGAACATACCATGCCCAATCAATACAGTTAGTCTTGTTGATCTTAACAATATTTATAGCACAAAAACATATTCTCCAATTACATACACACGTATATGATCAGACTTGCCTGAAATACAAATGTGTGTTGAAGTTTGGCTTTAAATACCTAAAATAATACTCAATTATATACTGATTTCTTTAAAAATGCGCAAGTCACATGAGAAACCAACCTGACAATGTATTCATCATTGAAGCAACATGTTGATGAAAGGATTAAGGGGTTCGGGGGGCATTTTGTTTTGAATCCTAAACTGCATGGAGCAGAATTCTCCTGCTTGCACTTTTTGCAAAAGGGGCCATTCATTAATTTTAATTGTTTCCACCAAGTACTGAAAAACTAAAGAATAAAACACAGGCAAAAATTGCCTTTGCTCTTTACTTTACCACTACGTGTCTGGAAAAGTGTAAATCACTTCCGCAATTAACTATTGTGGGAGCCATCCACAATGGATTTCTTTTGACTCTGTCTGCTTTTACCAGGTGTAAATGTCAGGCAGATCCCGTAGGAATCCATTGGTTTTCTGCCAACATAAAAATATATGCTGGTGGAATACAAATCGGATTTGGCAGGGGCACCTTGTTAGGTCTGATCTGCTCTCCAACTTCACCCGTCAAATCATACAAAATCCTACAGCATATAAAAAGTGGAGCTAAATGCATTTAGAGCTATTTCTTCCACTCCGCTTGACCTGAAAAATACCCCCTATGACTGTAGCTTTATTTTCCCCATCCTGAATGGAAGCCTACAAACCCCAGCATAGTAACTAATGAGAATTTACAAAAAATCTCATACAGACACAAAGTGAAATGAAATGCATGACATGGTTATTGTTTCAAACAGCTTGGTCTGTATCCCCTTAATTACTAATCACCCAACAGTAACACTTAAACAGCTTCTTAAAACCCTACATACCTTTTTTTTATGTGCCACAGCAATGGTCACTACCTTTTTACCTTTTCTCATCTCTAATTTATTTGTTTATTTAATTTATTTCTAAGGCGCTAGGACAGTGGCCTGGAGGCATAAGGCACTGACATAAATACAATAAAAAACATAAAGCTCAGAGAGGCCTAAGGAGAAACCTGAGAGAAACTAGTGGAGGTCAAGGATCCATTTGCTCAAAAAGAAAGGATTTCAAGACACATTTGAACCTCCGAAGACTAGCACACAGGCTTAAATCAGGCAGAAGAGTATTCTACAAGTGAGGAATTGCGGCTGGGAAGCATTCATTTTGCACGTGTACCAGTTTGGCCTTTGGTGTGAAAAGTAACCCTGTGTTACTGGATCTTAGATTGCGCTTGTTAGATAGCCTCTTCAACTGTGCTGCCATATAAGAAGGGCTTATTCCATACATGCAAGCACATGCAATGCAAAGGGTACGAAACTTGATTCTCTTTGTAATGGGGAGCCAAAGTAATGCTCTGCATGCTGTTGGGATATGATCTATTTTACGCACACCCATAACGACCCTCAATGCATTGTTGTGGACAACTTTCCGACGATTGAGTTCTCCTTTGCCTACCCCAAGTAGATTGCTGGCAAAGAAGTATGGGTGGCTCCCAATGATCGCCCTGGATATGGTGGCACAACTGGAAGCCTCAAGGAAGGGTCTTATTTGTGCCAGAAGAGTAATGTAGTATGTTGAGTTAGACACTAGGCCACTGATATGGCACCTCATTGAGAGCTCTTGGTCAATAGTGACTCCCAAGATGTTTACTTTTTTCACAGTGGGGAGCAGACAGTCTGTGACTGGAAAGAATTAATAGGACTGATCAAGCTGACTCCACTTAGGGCCGTGCCCAGGATAATAATCTCAGTTTTTCAGTTATTCAGGGCTAGGACATCATACCGCATCCAGAGCTGGATTTGGTTGTATGTGGCATTAATGACCTCAGTGTCTTTGGAGTGGTCACCTGATAAAGGGAAAAGACACCGGGTATCATCAGCTTAGTTGCCATAACACTTCCTGTTGTAGGTAATCTGCCTATGAGACACATTAAAACGCTACAATCTCAATAGTGGGGCCTGTTCAGCCCTGCTGTTTGCATTTGAGGGTAGAGGTTAGAACAGGGAGGGGGCATTGGCATGTGTGCCTTGTCCAAATGTTAAATCCACCTCTGATTGCACTCTTTGGAAAATATTGAAATACTGCTTTTTAATTATAAAAGATGTATACCTTTTTATACTTTGCCCGTAACATTATAAAAATGCTCTTCTTTTTTGTTATTTTACGGGTGTTCATGTTTCATTTCCGGCACAGCCTAAACACCCAGCACCCAGGATTTACATCATAATTTCCAAACAAATCCCACAACATGCATAACATATTCTGTTTGCATGCAAACTCTGTAAAGTTACTCATACAGAATGAGGTTATCAAGTCAGTACCTATCAGTCTGAATCATGAAATGTTCTTGCAGAGTATACTAGGCTTCCAAACAAAGATACATTCTATTTAAGTCAGAGTCCCACTGGTAAGCATGCATGAGAAAATCTGAAACTGGTCAATATTTGCCAACCTAGCCTTATCATTTTCAGGTAGGGTCTTGTTGGACCAGCTCAGTGAGGTGCAGCTTGATTCGCTAGGCATAGCAAGTAAGACACCCACATCTGGGCAAATACACATTGATTTAGGTAGACAAACGGAAGCCAACATGCATTGGCAAAGCCAACAGCTTGGGCTTTTGATTAGGCATGGATAGGCATTTGCCAGGCACTGCCATAAGGGTACCACATAAGGGTACCACCTGGCCATAACATGACAACAGATGTAAAATGGTGCCAGTGACTGGGCATATAATGGCATTGCCTGGAACGTCTGCTAACACCTATACGCAAGCCAAAACTGATGGAATGTGATTGCTTGTTTAAGACAGGACTTCAGTGCAAGTCACAGAGGCATTGACAAATATATTGCTTATAAAATCAACTGGCTGAAGAAACACATTAATAGAAATTTACTACACCGGGAGCTCATTTACAGAGGCAATTAAGTAATTAAACACTCAAAATAATGCTTAGATATAGCACTGGCAGGCCCTATACAGCAACATGTTTGGTGTTAGCTTGTACAGCACTTGCTCAAAGAGTTCTAGAAAGGTTAGGTTTTGGTGGCGAGGCATTAACATAGCCATGGCTAGTCATTAGGTGGGTAAATGACCAGACATATCCATAGGATGTGTGTTACTCCTCACATTTTATCGCCATCCTATCTGTGTTCCACTGCATGTGTTCTGGTTGTACCTATTAGGTAAAAGGTCTCTGAATCAATTAGAAGCACAGTCATTGCTCTGGACAGCCTTCCATTCCATTGTTTGCATATCAGCCTTGGCCCTGTCACTAATATCAGAAGCCCGTCCCAAACTGCTGGACCACAGGGCCTAAAAATCCATGTGGGGTCTTGTGTTCCAGTGCAGATGGAACACGGCCTAGCAATTGAGATTGAACTGCACCTTTTGGTGGCAGCACCAAAAGACATTTGCTAATGGTGTGTCCCTTTCTCTAATGGCACAGACATACTACAAAATTATGGCATGAAATTTTGTGCAGAGCAACGTAGTGGTAATGCTTAATTCAAAGCCCTGCATATATCATTTTTTTATTTTACTACTCTCCCCTCGAGAACCAAATTTGTGTTCCTACCAACCTTATCTTTTCACTTGTACTCAAGTAGTTAATGCACCAAAATATATACTTTGAATGTAATTTGTAAGGGTCACCAGTCAGTTGATACACCTTCAGCAGAAATCTGTGTTCAAGTAACTTTACCTGTCATTTCTATTGTTTGATATAATTAGCCATTTTATTAAGCATGATGTGAAAAACCACTATATTCCCACAAAAAAATAAACATACTTTAAATTACAGAAACCTAAATTGTGATTTTAGGTTTCAGAAAATAGGTGTAGGCAGCCTGTTAGAAAAAGTGTGCTACCTCACTTAGAGGTGTTAATGGCCCTCCATCTCCCTGGTCATTTCTGCTTTCATGACTGTAGGAAATAAATGCTCGTCTAGGGCAAGAAAACAAATCCTGGTCGGGCCTCCTGCAGTTCAGCCTCTCAGAATGATGTCCCTGAGGTTGCTGATGAATGTTTAGAGTGACATCCACCCCCCACCCACTCCCTTAGTTACTAGTGGTGTATAACACCACTGACAAGGCCTCCTTTCTATGGGTGCAGGGGTTGGCAATGGGGGGGGCCCTGTCCCCACTAACTCCTCTGCTGGAGCAGGGCCTGCTCCGAACCCTTTTTATTTCACACCGCTGCTTCTGTTTTTACCATCAGATCAAATCCAAATGTTAGAAAAAGGGGAGCTATGTTGAAAGCTCCATCAATTGTTCTATTGAGTCTTTATGTGATATTGTAATCTCAGCCGATCTTCATGAGGCGATTCCCACTCTTTCCACCCCCTACTTGTACTTTCTCAATTTCCCCCAGTTTGTTACCCCTAATTGCAACCAGGCTCATGGATAGCCTTAAATTCTTAAAGAACTTTCTAGAATCATTGTTTTTTGTTTGTGATTCTTTTGAATATTTCTATATGATTCTTGTTGTAAAATTAACTTCTTTGAAAGTATCAGGTTTTTAAAAATATTTTTAACTGGAAATGAGTCTAAGACAATCAGTCCCTCATCTGTGTTTTTCCCTGGATTTTTCTCCCTGTACCCAACTTCTCCCTACACTCTCTGCCCCTCAGGAACTTTAATATCATTGAAAGTCTTTGGATGGATCCTCGGCTGATATTCTCTGATAATATGGCCTCATTTTCTCTTAGACCATCTTTAAGTGGTGCATCGCGTGGTGGGCTCCGTGCATCGTTCAATAATACTTGTTGTGGCAAATACAGCACGCTAAACACTCATTGAGCCTCTTTTCTGTTTGTTGGTGAAGACCAATCCGACTTTGGATTCTAATATCACAGCAAGCTCTTGATAGTCTTCTTGACTTTTTTTTCCTCAATCATAGGGTCCAAAATACTATACAAAATGCTCCTAATTTGTTCCCTATTCTTCTCAAATTTTTCTTTAACTGCCATCACAAAGCCTTCCAAAAAATAATTTCTGAATGCAGCATGGCAGATAAAGTAGTTTGATCTCTTAATTGGTCATTTATGAACTCATATAGTTTTGTAAAGGGAGCCATAGTTATTGACATTGTTGCAACAGTACTTGCATTAATCCCTGGTCACATACTCCATTTCAAGGGTACACCTATTTTCATTAGGTGAGTTCTCCTCCTCCAGAAGTACGGGGGACATGTCATCCCTGGGGAGGGGTGCCACTATTGTATTAAAGTTTCCACTCGTCTCAATTCTTCGCCTTTTCCTTCCCTGTGATACTCCTTGCAATGTCAAAGATTTAGTTGTGTTAGTCCTCTCATTTAGAAGTTTTGAGGGATAAGGATCCTCAATTACTGTGATAGTATTCACTGATTTCATAGCTTGATGATCGCCCTTCTGCTCAATCCGCCCTTGGCTATCCTTCCCAGGAATGGCAGTGAAGGAACCAAGCCTAGTCTGGTTAACTTGATGCCCAGCAGTATCAGTTCCCCCTGCACCTTTCCGGGGTGTGCTGCTTATCTCCCTCTCCCTGCTTTTTCCGTTCGGGGGGCAGCCAGCATTTGCATGATCTCGACTTTCCCCCAATGTTCATTCCAATAAGTTCCAGCTCTCCAAGAGAACAGAGTCCTCCACCTCCCTTGTTTCCATCCCCTTTGAGTAGGGCATTGATGATGGAATACTTGCACTTGCTTGGGTTAGACTTCTATAATGAAACCTTTGTTCCATACTGCCCCCTTTGATACCTGATCTTGGAGGTTTCCAGTGATTTTTTAGGAGCAGAAGAGGGGTTCCAATGTAATGGCCCCCACACTTTTTTTTTACCCTCTGCCATAAATGTTGAGGAGTCTTTAAGTATAGATATTGCTGTGTTGCTGTGTTCCCAAGGCACTTCTTGTCTCCCTTTGGTACTACAAGTGGGTACTCCCTCAAATTATTTAGATTACTATTGTTGCAATCCATGCTCCTGTGGTCAGAGGTTTGGGTCTGGATCATTCCAGCCTTAGGGGTACATTTGGTGATTTCACCTCCATCCCCATCAGCCCCTGCCTCTGGTCTAGCTAATGGATGACTTGCATAGCTTACTGGTTCATGGAGTAGTTTACACAGAAGCTTGGGAAAATTAGTCAAAATCGATTGTTTATCCGGAACATTGAAAACAGCTTAATTAATACTTGGTAATACTTCGTCAAAGCCACATTTGCTCAGCAGCGCACAGATTGCCACTTCTCCTCCAACTGGCCCCTCATCTTTATCTACAGCACCTTTTTTCCCTCTAGGCTGATATTGTCCTATAAGAGGGAGTGAGATTTTTTTTTAAGCACCATATTTATCTATATATGATGCTGTTGATCCAGTCAACAGCACCTCCACCCTGATGGGGATCGGGAGATTGGCATGCGATTTAAAAATCCCCAAACAGCAATCTCCCTGCTCGCTGAACTTGAAATCCATCAAATCTTCCCCTGACACTAGTTCCTTAATTTCTTTGTTTGTTTAAATGTGTTTGTCACACGAATCACTCACCTACTCCACTTCTTGAATCTTGAGGGGGCAAATGGAATCACTACTTTCATCGCTCGTGCTGCCCTCCAGCCTTTACCATGCAGTTTGTTGCTCACACTGCAGCGATTGTTGTCCAAGGCAAGGGCTCCTAGAGCCTTTCACCTCTGCTATCTCCCAGTCTCTGCGCTGCCGCAGCTAACTGCAGCCAACTGCTTCACCTCTGCTTCAACTCTGCTTCACTCTGTGAGTTGGCAGAGTGTATGTAAACTCCTCCAAGCAGTCAGATAGAGGGCAAAGACAGACTCCACAGAAAGATGTGCTCAGCTCAGCCAACTGCTTCCCCTCTGCTTCCACTCCGCTTCACGAGTTGGCAGGGTTTATGTAAACTCCTCCCAGCAGTCAGATAGAGGGCGAAGACAGACTCTACAGCAAAAGCTCTGCTCAGCTCAGCCAACTGCTTCACCTTTGTTTTAATTGCACATTGATCTGTTTGTTTCCATAGACATCTGCAGTCTCACCAGGGTTATTTCAAAAAGAAGAGAGCACAACTGCCCATCAAGCTTTTTTAGCCAGGATTGAAAGGGCACAGCAAAGTTCTCAAAAGAAGGCTGGAATCTGTGTAAAAAGAGAATGGAGAAGATTGTTTGAGAATGGTGTTAAAATGGGTATCAACATCAAGAGAGGAGCAAGGGGATCCACTTGAGGACCAGAGTCAGAGAAGAGCAACAGCTGTTTTTTTGTGCTCTTCTTTGGCTCTGGTCTTCAGATGTTTGGTCTCTATCCCCCTCACTAGCTTTTTAGCTTCCTCTTTTCACTCCTACCGATACCTCTCGTCTTACAAGTCCAAATGACCCAATATCTCCACATAGTCTCCTTATGTCTTCTCATGACCACAATGCTCTCCCTCTTGATGATATCGGTGACTACAGGTTTCTTCAGCCATCTCCCTTTCTTCTATCTCCTCCTTCAATGTTCCTCTATCGTCACCTGCAGGGAGGTGGTTATAGGTTAAAGGTTCGGATCAAAAGGTTCGAAATACAATAGGTTCGAGTCAATAGGACCGAAAACAAAAGGTTTTAATTATTTATTTTTTTGGGGGGGTCCCCTGGGGGGGTCCCCCCAACCCCCGTTTTTGTGGTAAAAACCACTTTTTTACCTATACGTAAACCAAAAAAAAAAAATAAATAAAAAATAAATTTGAACCTTTTGTTTTCGGTCCTATTCACTCGACCCTATTGCATTCGAACCTTTTGTGTTCAAACCTTTAACTGGACACCCAAGGAGGTTTCTGTGGACCACATCAGTTCAGGGGAGAATGCCGAAGCCGGAGGAGGTTTCAGAGGACTTTGTTACAACAGGGGGGCAAAAGCAAAGAATAGTACTAGCCATGGGAAGTTAAGCCCTTAGAAAACATACTGTGAAGAAGAATCAGGCAGAGAAAATAGCCATTAACCCCCACCAGGGCCAGCAAGACCTCCCAGCAAGTAGAATTATTATACCAAAGTGGACAAGAAGTTCCTGTTGTGCCCCTTTGGGAGAATGACTGAGAAAAGCCCCTGGAGGCAGATATCTGCCAGATCCCCAAATCCTCCATCTGCCCAAGAGCCGTGGGAGCGCTCATTAATCAAGAAGAGAGATGAAGGACTAAACAATTATATTCACAAATATGGCTGGAGGAGAGCAGATTACCTGCTTGGGGAAGAAAGACATGTATACATACTTTTGTTTCTGACACTGGAAGCACCTGTTTGAAGTTTGGATTTTGGTTGCCATGGGTTTTAGGATTTTCTTGTTAACCTCTGGATATTTCTTCAAGGAACCTCACTGATGCAAGAGAAGAAGACAACGTTTGTTGAGTATTTGAACAGATTGGAGGTGCTCTAGGTTTTTTTAAAGTCCCAGATTAAAGAAGGATTAGATTATGTGACTGCAACCTACCTCGACCCAGCATGCAAGCCCCTGAGCATTCTTCTAGGCAATAACTCTCTGAGGCCCTAGGGAATTAGGAGAAGCTGGTTTACATTTGCAAAGGTGGTAAGGTTGAGGGGGAACACTCACACAAAAGGAAAGGCTCCTATACAGCCTTTGGGTCATGTTTCATAATCGATCATAATATGCTGTTTGTCCAAGCTCACAATGCTATTCTGCAGCAACACATTCACTTTCCAGTGCTGACGGCTTCCATTTGCCCATTCTGGGTGCCAAGCTAGAGCTCTAGAGGTGTTGTTTGCCAAATATCAAAAGGCTATTCTCTAAGGAATCCATATGACCTCATTGAAGTGCAACTTTGTGATTGTGGGCACACACAATAGACACTTAGCTCTTGTGTTCTTTGAGAAGAAAGAAAAAGAAAATAGTTCTCAAGAATCACACTCATTACAGCATTTGATTATGGAGTATATTCTGATCGCTGGTGTTCCAACGGGAGGAAAAAAGTCAGTTGACTCTGGAAGTTTGCAAGATGTATTACAGTACAGCCGTGTGAACATGGTCAAGCAGTAGGTTGCAAGATCTTGTTTTCCATGGGAGGGAAGGAAAAGGAAACAGAAAATGGTGGTGATGGATTTCAAAGTAGTGTAGCTGTGCTACTTTTGGTGAACAGTATATTCCGAGCCCTTGTTTTTGCAACCATGGGGATGAAATCAATCAGCATATCAGCCAGTCCTGAATCACTCCTTTTACGAAGCGCTGATTGCTTCAATTTCTGCCCCATCAGTATACTATTTGCCCACTATCACAAGATCTTATTATAACTCCCCTCGTGCTGTGCTTTTAATATAATGTACACTTCAGGTTTCATTATAAGTTTGCTGATATCCCGCCTCTATTACCGGCCGGATACCGGCAAACTCTCCTACCGTTTCCGCCACTTGGTCTGCGTGAATTACCAGCAGATTTTTGTTTGTAGGGTGGCGGATATACCTCCAGCTCTTAGTTGGAGGGTAAATCCTTCACCAAACCAGAAAACCTATAGTTGGTGCTGGTACACATTAGTATCAGCACTTTATTTCTGGACCGGCCAAATTATAACGAGGCCATTTATAATTTATGTGCCTGAAATGTAATGTTCAACTTATCACGTGATTGCGGAGCCCATAAATATAAGCAGTTGCTTCGGGATAACCGCATCCCAACAGGCTCAGACTGCACTAAATGGCAACAGGGCAATGCCCGAACCAAAAATGCAAAATGCCAGTGTGGACACGTTTTTTTTAAATCAAAGTGGGCCTCTCCTTCGGCCAATGGGCCAGTTTGATGAGTTACTTCACCATGCGGCTAGCCGTTTTGCCCATTGCTGCTGAGTAAATATTCCTTAAATTGCGCACTCTGCATTACATTTGATCAAAAAACTCCATTACATTTGATCAAAAAACTCCCCCTTGGGTAAACAGTCTGTCACAAAAGAAATAAATTGCCTTTTGCAACGGTGGGCCACTTTTTCATTGGTGCCCGACATACATTTTATGCTCACTGCATCCTTTTGGTGCCACTTTCTTGTAATAGCTTGAAAAATCCCAAGACCCAAATTCAGTTCTCAGGCCAGCAGTCACTGCTTCACTGACATCGACAAACACATAGTGCTTATCAACCAGCTCTTTGCAACTGGTAAAGATAATGTTACAATATTAGTGGTCATTGCCAAAGCAATAGTTGTTTTACTGCAATGTAATGCACATTGCTGTAGACTAGGGTCTATCACATTCCCAGGCAACCCAAAGCACCATGAGGCCATAAGAATGGCACATAAATGTAATATATCATAATGGAAAGAAACCTTTGACATTGACTCTTTTCTGATTCCTTATTCTCGCGCCACTTCACCTCCAGTGATTTGAGACAGCAGTGATGAGACAAAAGTGACGTCTCGCCACCTCATCGCGCTGTCAAAAGAGAAATTATATTGTGCCTCCTATTGCAATAAATATATGTGTATTGGCCTACGCCAAGCTGCTCGAAAGTCGCTTGCGAAAGAATCCATGTTTGCAAGGTCCAAACCTTAAAATCAATGTAAGCCGCCATTTTAGGTCAATCCGCCATTTTAAGATTCGCTTTGTAAAGTCACCCTGTGAGTTAAAATGGTGGACGATGTCATTCCAAAAGTACAACATGGCCGTCTTGACCTCTCTACCTAGCTAATATATAACTTTCCTGCAGGCCAATTGTTGATGTCGTGAACTGAGACCTTGTCCTTCGTTGACCTGTGTGTAAGGGATTACTTGTGTAAAGAAACTAATCCAAGAGTATACTATAAAAACAATGTATTCAAATACTGAGCATAGAACACTTGTTTAACCACATTCTATTAATGTTTAAGAAGACTAACATAGAAAATCCCAGGATACACAGTTGCTGTATAGGCTTGTTGATACATGTATTAAAAGCGAACCAGTTATATGCGGTTGTTCGAGACTTGGCATGAACCCTAGATCGGTGATGTATTAAGTGGAATATTAACCGGAAGTGGGGCTGGACATCGTGCTCACAAAATGTATAAAAAGCCAATGCATTCTAATGTACAGCGTCTCTCACTGAACACACTGAACCCACGCTGGAGTTCGTTGTGTTGTACTGAGGGCCGATAGCTATCTGATTTTGCTCTGTTTTTGTAACTGGATTCAGTATAAAATAAAGTACTTTGTATGTTCCTTTGTAACCCGTGTTTGGTGTATTTCCTTTTGGGGTACTCAGCCTCGATATTTTGATTTTGTTTTCACAGTTGGCGCCCGAATAGGGACCCTCAAGATTAATGCCGGATTGTTGAAGGTTGACACACGCTATCGGACCGGGATCGGACGGTGTGACAAAAAGGGGCCCCACTGAACGAGACGCGACACCTCAGCAGCGCTGCACGACCCGATGCCTGGACGATTAGCTTGTGGTCTGAGGCGGCATCTTGAAGAGGGTCCACTTATCGAGGCGGGCAGATTTGCCGAAATCACCATACACGAGGTAAGATTAGTTAGGTAAGATTCTTTGAAATCCAATAGGACCTCCTTAGGTTTGTTCAGGTGAGTCATGACCTGACTCTTAATTCAACCCTGAAAATTTGAATTTGGCGCATTGTATCTGCAGACACAATTATTGACCAGGTAACACCAATAATTTGATATGCCTGGGAAATGGTCTACCTGTTTCAGGGCGTTGTTCCGCAGTGATAGACAATCTTTGGAATTTAGCCGTCCGGCACCACAGGAGGGGTCACCGGCATGTACTATGTACTGTAAGCATGGCATTGGAAGTATAGTATTTAATGACATTTGGCACAGACAAACCAGACATGCCTCCGAACTTCAGTGGCCAATCATTGGTAGTTTTGAAATCCCTCGTATTGAGTATTTAGAGTCAATTCTATTAAAGAAAAAGGCTAGACCTGCAGCATTTGATGTTTTGTAGTATTGGAAAAAAGAAGCGTTGCAACAACTTAAAAGTAGAGAAAAACATGCACGCCGTCATAAGACGAATGCCGAAAAAGCATTATTGTATGACCAAGATAAACATTCTGAAATGACTAGGAATATGGATAGGGCTTTCTCACTTGGAATTCAAAAAATATATCCTTCCAAAGACCTCCATGCTTCCGATGAATTTATAGATAAATTGCTAAATGAACGAAGGCCTGGTGCCTCTGAGCCACCTCCGTATGTTCCTCTTCCTGCTGCTGTACCTCTTCCTCCTGTTATTCCTGCTCTACCTGCTGTTGTTCCCGTTGTTCCTGCTCCTCCTAATGTTCCTCTTCCTCCAGCTCCTCCACCTCTTCTTATCGCACCAGTTACAGTACCTCCATTTAATTTGCTGCTCCCTATCTTCCAAGTGGTCCTGAGCCACTTGTAATCGATCGAGGTGCAGGGTCAAAGGTTGTCACTCTCAATACTGTACTACCGGAGAAGAAACGTGAGTTAATTGCATGGGCTAAGTATTGTATGAAGAAGGATGATCAAGCTAATGTTTTTGCCACACTTTGTAATATGGATAATTTTCCTGAGAAAAATGTTTTTATTGAAGGTTTAGGGATTCAGTTATGTGTAATGTGGGGAAAGTTGAATAATACAGATCTCCCGCAAGGGTTAAGGGATCTAAATACTTTAGCGTTTTCTAGAGACACTGTGGAGAATGTAAATGAGCATGTCGAGAGGTTATTTGGGTATAGAAAGGAGTTAGAAAAGTTGCAGAGTGAGGATGACGAGGAGGAAAGTATGTATGTACAGAAAGGGTTCCTTCCTTGTCGTAAATCAATATCTGAGGAAGCACGAATTTGTATGAAGGACGCGCTTAGATGGATTTCGGATATGTCGATAACTCCAGTTGAAGTATATGACACACATAGTCAGTATACGCCAGAAATGCAGAGGAAAGTGATACAGGTAATGATAGAGTACCTACAGGATGATTGTGTAAAAAGAAAGATTAGTTGTCCCACAGAGTTATTGAGTATTAACAAGAGAGTTTTTTCACTTGACACTTCTTCGACTGCTTTAGCGCTCGATTTAGCTCTGTTGCTTAGTATGCGTTCGGAGTCACCTACTTCTCAGTTGCCTATGAGAGAGGTTCCTCCAACATTTGTCCCGAAGGTTGCGATTGCGGCTGATGCTGCACGAAATATAGTTGCTGTGAACATTCCTGCACATTATGTATCGCAGTTCGTTCACGTCCCGTTTTCAAGACAGGAAATGAATACTATTAGACAATCTATTCCTGATAGTAAGAAAAATTCGACACGATTCTATAAAGGAATAGAGTCCGTCTTGCAATCTTCAGTATTCACCTTAGGCGATATCGATTTGTTATTCCCTGTACTCCTGCCCGTAGATTTTTGGAAGCAAGTTAGAACTATAGACGATGTGCCAGGGTTGGGAGATACATGGGTAAATATAACTAGACTCGATGGAGAGAGGCCAGCTGGTGAAAGACCGCCTCAGGTGATATTAACTTTGCCTGATAGAATCATTGCTAAATTGAAAACCATAATTCCAGAGAAAAGAATTATATGGGACAAACTTACGGCCTGTGTCCAAGGAAAGTCTGAGGGTGCTACCGAGTTCTTTAATTGGTTCAAACAGTTATTCTCGGATTTCAGTGGACAAGACCTAGACACAGAGTCTGGGAAAAGGTTATTTGTGGACACATTTGTGCGTGGAATGCTGCCTGACATTCAGTCGCAGATTATGTCTTCTGAGAGCGCTTGGCAGGCGAAGTCCCAATCAGAAGTACTGCACATGGCTCAGTACTACGAGAACCGTGTCAATAATGAAAAAGATAGAGTTGAAAAACAAAAAGGTGATTTGAAAACTAAAGTGCTACTGCAGCAAATTGTTAGAGGCCCCAGAGGGGGTAGTTCTCAGATTAGAGGTCAGTATGTCCCGCAAGGGAATGTGCCCTTGGGTCCTGTGAACATTAACCAGTGTGCCTATTGTCGTCAAGAGGGTCATTGGCGAGCACAATGCCCCGTCCTTCAACAAAGGTCAAATAACACATTCCGAAATATGGGTAGACGATCCAGAGGTCGCCCGGGTATAGGGGGCCCTGGTAGAGGTCAGTTTACACAGGATCCTCAGCAACCTTTCTCGCAGGACAATCAGACTACGGGTGTGGACACCAGGGACATATTTGATCATCCTTCCGCTGCATATTTATCTGAAGAGCTTCCTTTTGATGATATTCTGTTTCGTTAGGATTGCCCGAAGCGGGGTTTGGAACCTACACCTATTCCCGTCAATCAGAAAGGTCCCTACGTTGAAATGGTGGTGGGAAATAGGAAACATCAGTTTTTGATAGACACTGGAGCACAGAAGTGTTCCATTGATCATTCACGGGTTCCAAACATTCCACTGTCAGGGCAAACCAATGTTTCTGTAGGGTTTTCTGGCACACCAGTTGTTTGTCCGGTTTCTTCGCCAGTACCTATTTCTTTGGGTCCCTTTATGGACCACTGTCCATTTCTTTTGACTTCGAATTGTGGAGAGAACTTGCTGGGGTTGAATCTGTTAAAAGAATTAAATGCAGTGATTTATTGTTCTCATGATGGAGTGCGCTTGATGATTTCACCACAGCAATTTTCTGTCTCGCAATTCTTGACTAGACCCTTGGCGCCAGAATTCATTAATGTACCAGAGAGCTTGTGAGCTGTTGACGACAATGATGTCAGTGTTTTACAGATTGAACCTGTTAAGATAGTTTTGAAACATGAAATTGAGCTGCCATGCATTCCCCAGTATAAGATTTCAGTTGAGGGCGAGCAAGCTTTGAAATGCATTTTTTCTGATTTTGTGCATCGCGGGGTGATTGAAGAAATTTCAGGAAGTTTGTGTAATAGTCCGATTTTACCCGTGTACAAGAAAGGCGATAATGCAATTCCATTCCGTTTCATAATTGATTTACGTGCCATTAATAAAGTCGTCGCTCCACAATTTCCAATTGTGCCTGATGTGACGACAATCCTAACCATGATTCCAGCTACAGCTACTTACTTTAGTGTGGTGGATCTAAAGAATGCTTTCTTTAGTATGCTTATACACAAGGATAGTAGATACGTGTTCGTGTACACCATAGGGGGACACTCGTTCACATTTACTCGTGCACCTCAAGGGTACACAGAGAGTCCTAGCATTTATAGTAGGGCTTTGAAAGAACAACTTGATACCCTTGAATTGCCCTCTACCTGTACATTGCTTCAGTACATTAATGACTTGCTTTTATCTGCGGACTCTGAGAGCGCCTGTAAGGAGGGTACTGTGTTATTGCTTATTCATCTAGCTAAGCATGGTCATAAAGCTTTGCTTAAAAAATTTCAATATTGTTGCCAGGAGGTCGCCTATTTAGGCTATCTCCTGTCAAAGGAGGGAAGAAGATTGACACCTGCAAGAATAAAACACATTCCTGGCATGTCTGTCCCAAATACACAGAAGGAAGTTAGAGCCTTGATAGGTATTGCTTCTTACTGTAGGTTGTGGATCCCAAATTTTTTACTAGTGATCAAACCGATGTTGGCTTTGACAAAGAAGGGCATTTCTTCACCATTGCCATGGAACGCGGAACACCAGCAATCATTTGACTTGCTTAAGACTGCATTATGCTCTGCACCAGTTTTGGGCACACCAAACTATGAAAAGGCCTTTATGTTGTTTGTGCATGAATGTGATGGATGTGCTTTGGCTGTATTAACGCAGGAACATGGAGGGAAGAATAGGCCGTGCGGTTGCTTTTCTTCCGCCCTTGATCCTGTAGCATGCGCTTTGCTAAGATGTTTGCGAGCTATCGCTGCTGCTGCTGCATCTATAAAACAGAATGAGGGAATGGTCCTAGGCCATGATCTAATCCTGATGGTGCCTCACTCTGTAGATGTTCTACTGAACCGAACTCAAACGCAACACCTCACTTCTGCACGGTTGACAAGATATGACTTGATCTTGTTTGCTCCTCACATTCAAATTAAGAGGTGTTGTGTTCGTAATCCGGCTGAACTCCTACCTTTCCCGCAAGATACTACTTGCGGCGATGAAGAGTCACATGATTGTCTGTATACTACCGAACAAGAGACAAAGGGTAGAATTGATTTGAAAGACACTCCTTTGGATAATCTGCAAGGAGAACTGTTTTGTGATGGCTCCTGCTTCAAACTTCCGGATGGTACATCCACAGCTGCTTATGCAATCACTACATTAAGCACGGTTGTGGAAACTAAGAGAATCACGCATAATTCTGTGCAGGCCGCAGAGATTATAGCATTAACCCGAGCTTGTGAACTTTCCGAAGGGCTTGCAGTAAATATATATACTGACAGTCAGTATGCCTTTGGGGTGGTTCACAACTTTGGGAGACTTTGGTCAGAAAGAGGGTTCCTAACTTCACATGCACCAAAATCTAACATGGCTCCCTAATAGTACAACTACTCTCAGCGCTTGCGCTCCCTACTCAGTTAGCAGTTATGAAATGTGCATCACATCGAAAGGTTACAGATGATATAGGGAAAGGGAATGCTTTAGCTGATCAGATAGCTAGACAAACTGCTACCGATCCCCTTACGGAGATATATGTTTCAATGGAGACTGTAAATGCTTATGCACTGGATGAGGGTTTTGGGTCTGTACGGGATATCCAAGCTGATGCCACGTTAGAAGAATCCAAAAGGTGGGCTGAAGGCTTGGGGAAACTTGACGATGACGGGTGTTGGGTGGATATAGTGGAAGGGAAATGGCTACTCCCTGACGCGTATGTAATGATGATGGTCATCATGGCCCATGGTCCTACGCATGTATGTGCCCAGAAGATGACAAAAAATTTAGAAAAGTTTTGGGTAAATGACAACATTTTGAAAATTGCCCATCGCTACGTCCAGGATTGCATGATTTGCCTACAACACAATGTGGGAAAGGGGACAGCAACTCCAAGGGGAAGTTTTGGGCCACCCTCTGTCCCCTTCGAAGTGATCCACTTTGACTTTATTGAAATGGAATGATGTGATAATAAAAAATATGTGCTGGTGGTTATCTGCGCTTTTAGTAAATGGGTTGAGGCTTTCCCTGTTAAATATGCTACAGCCATGACTACTACAAAAACCATGTTAAGGGAATACTTCCCGCTGTTCGGGCTACCAAGAGTTATCTGGTCGGACAATGGTCCACATTTTGTTGCTTCTGTAATTCTGCAGATATGTACGGCATTACGAATTGACAAACGGTTCCATTCGGCCAGACATGCTCCGGACGCCGGACTAGTAGAAAGACACAAGGGTATCATTAAGAACAAGCTCGCTAAGACGTGTGCTGGCACCAAACTAAAATGGCCGGACGCCTTACCGTGTTGTTATCCATGCGTACAACCCCTCAAACTAAGACTGGGCTCTCTCCATTTGAGGTGGTAATGGGGAGACTTGCCAATATTTAGAACCTTCCTAAATGCAATTCGTTGAGAAATGTTGAAAATGTATTACTTTCAGATTATTGCAGCCAGTTGACTAAAAACCTTTATTTGATTTATCACCAGGTACGAGAACCTTTACCTGTGCGATACGAGGGCCCGGGCCACAGCATACGGCCTGGAAGCTGGGTGCTCGTCAAAGCATTTGAGCACTCCTCCTGCCTTGCGCCTCGCTGGCATGGCCGTTCAAAATCCTGTTGGTCACCCAGACAGCGGTGTGGGTCTCTGGGAGAAAGAACTGGATACACGCGTCTCACGTCATGAAACTTTCTCACCCTGTGCCACACGTTACAGAAAAAACAGAACCCCTCACTAATGCTGCAACCAACGACCCTAAAGCTGTAAGTAGCACTGAGAGTGTGTCGGAGAATCTCTCTGAGCCCGTGAGGCTTGGGGAAGCTGCCATTTTGTCTCCACACTCTCCAAAAGTTTTGCATCCGGAAACTGCTATTTCAAATTCGGCATCTTCACTTGTTTACGACACGTTGCTTCCACCAGGAAGTGACGACATATTGTTTCCGGATCAATCAGTACCAGGAAAAGTAAGGTACAATCTGCGTCCAAGAAAATAGACTTACGGCACGGTTTTGCTGTGCATCTGATAGACTTACGGCATGGTTCGGCTGTGCATTTGAAGAAGAAAAGGATCATCGAGGGCTTGTTTTTGCCCAAATTTGAGAAAGGGGATTCTGTTGGATAGGGTTGTGGAAGGACTAAGAAGTCGCTCGACCGGAAGGTCACCGGTATCCGTTTGAAGACTACAATGCCTGCTACTGCTACCGCTCATATAGCACTTATAAATAAGGGGGTGACCAACCGGGACAATGGACCAAATGCCTGGGCCCCGAAAATGTATTGCTGTATTTTTATAATGATATTTGGGTTTTTAATAGTCGCTGCCTTAAGATTGTGGTACCTTGAGGCAACTCATTCTTTAGAACTTTTGTTACCTACTGAAAGTACACCTATTGTTCCTACTCCCTTTGTACATTTGCATACTCTATCCCCTAGGGACTCTCAGCATAGACAAAGATACCACAATAACACTCTACTACCTATCATGAATGCTACGCATGTCATTTTTATTAAGTCTAACTGTTGGGTCTGCTCACATTTACCGCAACACGGGGATAAGGGGCTAGGTTGGTATATTCATCCTTTACCTTTGACAACTGCTTGCTATGCTTCTCTTAGAGCACTGTTCCTTGGCCGATGGAATGATAGCATCGCAGGGAACTTTGATGGCACTAATTTGAATAGTTTTGAGAAACATGTTTCGACTCCCCTGGGATGCTCGCTTTTCGCAAACAGGAGTAAACCTAATGTTGCTTCTATTAGGCCTTCTGATAAACTGTCTCGTCCTTTCCAATCTTTGATTTCCTTTAAGATGGCTCCAATAGGCAATAAGGATGCCATGCCTCCTTCTTACACTGTTAATCATAGCCCCGATTCAGTTTCTTTTTGCATACAGACGAATGGAACTCTGTCAATGGGAGATTTTCTAGCTTGTGCCAACATTGCAAATTTGACTGGGGAAAAAAGACCTTTGTATGTTAGCGAACCTGTCTACTTTGTCTGCGGTAATGTAGCATTCCCATGGTTGCCCAGGGATTGGCAGGGAACCTGTTATTTAGGGATCCTGTTACCTGGGGTGTTTATAGCTAGTCCAAGAGAAGCTTCAAAGGCTCGTCCATGGCGGGATGAGAATGGTGACACCGCAGCACAAATCTTGGGAGATATAGCTAAATCAGTTGTGCCATTTTGGGAGCAGATAGCAAATTCAGAAAATATCAGAAAACTAGCGAGAGTACTGGAGAGAACCATCAACCGGACCAGGGACATACTCTATAATATGACGTTAGAACAGAAGGTGATAAGATTAGTAGCACTTCAAAACCGGATGGCATTAGATGTCATTCTGGCTGAACGTGGTGGAGTGTGTAAATTAGTGGGGTCCGCTTGCTGTGTTTTCGCACCAGATTCCTCCCCAACCATCTTCAAGGTAATACAGAATCTGCATGTCCTTAGTTCCGAAGTGCATGTTCCCGAGGGAAACTGGGATCTTAGCGCTTGGTTCTGGGACTTCTTGCGATCTTGGGGTTGGAAGGTACTGTCGGTCTTGCTAATTATTTTGGGAATCCTGTTGTTTCTTTGTTGCTGTATTCAGTGTCTACCTGGTATGTGTTCGATGCTAGGGGGATGTTGCGCACAAGCGATAGGTTCGATAGGACATAAAGTGTATGCCCCAGATAAAACTTCCAAAGAATATGTGTTGAAAGACATTTTAGCAAATGACCTAATGGCAATAGATATTTCCGACAGTGATTCAGGGTGCATGGACGATGATGCATGAAGTTATTTGCAAGGAGATCCAAAGTAGTTTTAGCACTTGGCATAGGCCAAAAGGAGGGTTTGTCAAAAGAGAAATTATATCGTGCCTCCTATTGCAATAAATATATGTATATTGGCCTACGCCAAGCTGCTCGAAAGTCGCTTTCGAAAGAATCCGTGTTTGCAAGGTCCTGACCTTAAAATCAATGTAAGCCGCCATTTTAGGTCAATCTGCCATTTTAGGATTCACTTTGTAAAGTCACCCTGTGAGTTAAAATGGTGGACGATGTCATTCCAAAAATACAACATGGCCGTCTTGACCTCTGTACATAGCTAATATATAACTTGCCTGCAGGCCACTTGTTCAGGTCGTGAACTGAGACCTTGTCCTTCGTTGACCTGTGTGTAAGGGATTACTCATGTAAAGAAACTAATCCACGAGTATACTATAAAACAATGTATTCAAATACTGAGCATAGAACACTTGTTTAACCACATTGTATTAATGTTTAAGAAGACTAACATAAAAAATCCCAGAATACACAGTGGCTTTATAAGCTTGTTGATACATGTATAAAAAGCGAACCAGTTATATGCGCTTGTTCGAGACTTGGCATGAACCCTAGATCTGTGATGTATTAAGTGGAATATTAACCCGAAGTGGGGCTGGACATCGTGCTCACAAAATGTATAAAAGCCAATGCATTCTAATGTACAGCGTCTCTCACTGAACACACTGAACCACGCTGGAGTTCGTTGTGTTGTACTGAGGGCCGATAGCTATCTGATTTTGCTCTGTTTTTGTAACTGGATTCAGTATAAAATAAAGTACTTTGTATGTTCCTTTGTAACCCTTGTTCGGTGTATTTCCTTTTGGGGTACGCAGCCTCGATATTTTGCTTTTGTTTTCACAGCGCGTGTTCTCAGAAAGTAGAGACAGATGACAAAAGAGATACATTTCTAAGTGTTCATTTTCAATCATATATGAAGTGTCAAACTGCTACTCAAACTTAAGTATGGACGTCGGGATGATAATCGTGGCCAAAAGTGTGTCCATTCCTATGGGCCAATGGATTTCCAAATCAGTAATTCAAAAGAATAGGGGTGTCCCCTTCTTACAATAAAGTGTGCCTTAATATTCGAGTCCAGTGTACAAAAGCTCCAACACAAAATCCTTGGAGTGCATAGGAATAAAACCCTGCATTCAATAAAGTATCCTCTGGTGTCCAAACAAAATGATCTTACAAAAGCCAATCAAGGAGGCTGTGTCCTCCCCTCCTGCTGTAGGAGGGTGGTTTGACTCCCAGGTATCGTCTTGTCTCAGGAGTGGTATTGCGCCTTGGTCCCATGGCTCTTGGGTAGATTCATGCTTTGTAGATCTGCTAGCTTCCTATGTAGTCTGCCAATTTTGTATTCTGGAACTCACTTGTCGAGGGGTCGTGCTGGCCTTCATTGGGTCTGATGGAGAAATGTGCCTCTTCTCCCAACTGCACACGTTCCTCCTTCTACAACCTTCGTTCTGCCTGCTCTTCCAACTCTCTCCTTTCTGCTCACCAGAGCATTGTTGCCCTCACCATTCTTTTCCCACGCATTTCCTAAAACCTTGATTGTGGTCTTCATGTGTCTCCCTACCCTTCTTGTTACTTCTAGAATTCTTCTATTCTTTTCCGCTTGGTCCCTAAATGGTCTATCCCCTTCTCCTCTCTTCAGTTTTCTCCACCATACTTCTCTGCCAATATCTTCATCATCTTTTTTCTTGAGTATGTTATTTCTCTCTAGGGTCTCTCTCTCTCATGCTTCCCCACAGTGTCTCCCTCTCTCTTCCGGTCCTTCATTCAACCTCACACTATGCCCCTCAGTTACCTTTTCCCTAACTTTCCAAATCTCTCTTTATCTCGTGTAACCTCATTGTCTTCATGATCTCTTCCTCCTAATTCTTAGATGGTAAACTGTATTTCCTTTGTCAAGTCAGTATCCTTCTTTCTCTCTTCCCAGACAATCTCTTTCTCTCTGTAGCTCTTCCAAAGCTCCCCCCCTGCATTGCGTTCCCATCTACTTCCCCAATGGTAATCTCTTGTTTCCATGGACAGTTGGTACCCTTCACACTTTCTTTCCAAACAGCCTCCTCCTCTTATTTCAAATAATTTGGATCCCCTCTCCTTACTTCCTAGACAAAACCCTTTATTACATTCTCCAATCTGGTACCATTCTTACCCACTACCACCCCTTCTATGTTTGTCTAAATGTTTGTCTAAATCTCAAAAGACACACAAATGAATGTGTGTTTTCTCCAGACAACAATGCAAATAACCAACCCTACCAACACCTCACCCCTCTTCACACACCTCTCAAACCCTAACCAAACACAACCATACCTCTTAAACCACAGCAACCCACATGCACCTCACCACCCCGCAACAACAAACACACCACACAGAACCCCACACAACAGCACACAAAGGATCCCGACCGGATGCCTCAGCACTAATATACAGTGTTAACCAAACTGAAGCTGCCAACAGCACATCACAGCTCTCTCCAAACTTTATCCTACTAACGCACTCTAACTCTCCTCCCTTTCTTTCATATCTGCCAGAGTGCCAGAGGACCACTACGGTGGTGAGAGTGCATAGTATAAATATCCTTTAACATTAACATTCTAATAATCCCACTCTGTCTATACGACTACATGCTTCTCCCAATATGACTATCATCAGGGCTTCCCACCTGGACCACTTCAACATTGTGCTCTCTTCTCCTTGGGGATCCTCTTTGCTTCAAGTCTCCAAGGTTCTGCTACGCCCGCTGGCCAGCTCTCCCTAGATCGATCTTCAACCTTCTGACCAAACCTTGCTGCTTGGGGTCTCTCTGGCGCTTTGTCCTTCCTGCAGGAAGTTCTCCCTGGGACTAACAAACCCTGATTGGACTCATACATATTTAAAGGGTGGTTGTCCCTCCGGTTGGGTGGACTTTAGGGTTAAAGCCTGTACCTGCAGGATGGTGTTGCTAGATCGGGCTATGAGCTTATATTCAGACTGTTTCTCAGTGGGCTGGCCTAAAGCTATATAAAGGCGTGAATACATTTTGACTCTTATACTGGCTTGTTTTAGCATTGTGTTTTCAACACTACTCCCCCTGAGGTGGCCTGTTTCCATCTGTGTGCTTTTGTAATTCCAGTGAGTGTTCTTCTCATATAGAAACTCTCAAATAAGCCTGGAAAAGTATTTGTTACATCTGTTTGTAAAGTCAAATATTTAGATTGCAGAAATTGTAACTTGTATTTCCTGTGATGCATGCCAGAGTGGAAGAACAATGATTGATACATTGCAATCTTGTGTGTGTTTGTTTTCTTTCTCCTGGCAGAGGGAGAAGCTGATACAATGTATTTCAGCTGGTTATGCGGATATTCATATTATTTCTCTTTGGCAGAGCTGCCGGGAAAACATAATAACAAACCAATTGTCTGAGTGGCTGCCATGTTTTTGTCTTCATTCCCTTTTCCTATTTACTTATTGCATTTATAATGCGCCCAAACCCAGAGGTATCACGGCATAGTTACAGACATCTTAGATACATACTGTTATTTAGAGATATAATACATTACATAGTACATTATACATTGAGCAGTAAATCATTTCTTATGACTGTACAGTAAAATCAAGCGTTCTGGGTAGTCAGCTAGGTGTAGAGAGGAGGTTGTTCAGAGGAGCTGCCTAGCGAGTCTTGGCCTAGTGGACATGGGGCATTGGGCTCAAATTTGTTGAATAGCCAGGTTTTGAGTATCTTCTTGAAATGTTGGAGTGAGTGCTCAGATCTAACAAATAGTGAGAGTGTGTTCCAAAGTTTAGGAGCCATAAATGGGAAACTACTACCTCCAACTCTGGAGCATTTGAATCCAGGAATAGTGAGGTGAGCCTTGTTGTTGGATTTTAAGGATCTGGTGGTTTTGTTCATGGTGACAGCATTGTTGATGTACAAGGGGGGCCTTCTTAGCAAAGCATATATGCGTGACAGAGTGTTTTGAAGATTATTCTGGCTTTGATGGGGAGCCAATGGGCTTCCCTTCTGCTGGTGGAGATGTGATCAGATTTATTTTAGACCAATGGCTGCTCTCAGAGCTTTATTTTGTAATAGTTGCAATTTGGAAAGGTTGGCCTTAGAGGTTCCTATTAGAAGCACATTAAAATAGTCTAACTTTGATAGAATGAGGGCCCTGGCGAGTGTCGTGCAGTTTTGCGGCATTAGAAATGTGTGGCTTAGTGCTATGAGTTTAGACGTGTAAGGGGTGTTTGAAGAGAGGGCGTTGATATGTTTGGACATTGTTAGATTGGCATCTAAGTAAACACCTAGCGTTTTGACGTGTTTGGAGACTGGAATCTGTGTTCCGTCAATGGTGATTGTGGAATAGTCAGTATGGAGGGCATTCATTTTGGCAGTGGAGCCCACAATGAGGATCTCAGTCTTCTCATCGTTTAGACAGAGGCTGTTGATTGCCATCCAATTTTGAATAATGCCATAAATATTGTTTATCATGATAGCGTCCTGATCGTAATTCCCAGTTAGGGGTATTAGGATTTGGGTGTCATCAGCAAAGTTAGTGTAGATGACACCCATGGCACCCAGGGCAGTGAATAAAAGCTTAATATAGGTGCTGTACAGAGTAGGCGATAGACATGAGCCTTGTGGGGCTCCTAATGGTACTGATATGGGATCCACAGCTTACCTACCAATGGAGACTCAGGACGTGTGATCGGACAGAAAGGATTTAACCCAGAGAGTGGCATCTTTTGAGAATCGGAAGCTGTTTGCCAGGGTGGCGCATAGTTTGCGTAATCCACAAGATCGAATGCAGCGGATAGATCTAATATAAGAGGATTCAGAGTTTAACTGCGTCTCTTAGGGCATCGATCTGTATTTTAAGATCAAGGAGCCCTGTTAGGCATTTCGCCCTATTGTCTTGCTCCTGGGAGGTTGTTTTCTTCAAAGTGGGATTGTATTTGTGCACAGGTTATTTTGTTGATGATTTTCAATGAGAAGGGAACTGTAATCATTGGGCGGTAATTAGTGGGGATAGCAGGGTCCAACAAAGGATTTTTGTAGACTTGGTCTACCCAGGCTTCTTTGATACTTGGTGGGACTATGTTAGTGCTAAATGATGAATTGACGAAGTTGGTGATGATAGGGGTGAGAGTAGGACTACATGCTTCTCCCAATATGACTCTCATCAGGGCTTCCCACCTGGACCACTTCAACATTGTGCTCTCTTCTCCTTGGGGATCCTCTTTGCTTCAAGTCTCCAAGGTTCTGCTACGCCCGCTGGCCAGCTCTCCCTAGATCGATCTTCAACCTTCTGACCAAACCTTGCTGCTTGGGGTCTCTCTGGCGCTTTGTCCTTCCTGCAGGAAGTTCTCCCTGGGACTAACAAACCCTGATTGGACTCATACATATTTAAAGGGTGGTTGTCCCTCCGGTTGGGTGGACTTTAGGGTTAAAGCCTGTACCTGCAGGATGGTGTTGCTAGATCGGGCTATGAGCTTATATTCAGACTGTTTCTCAGTGGGCTGGCTTAAAGCTATATAAAGGCGTGAATACATTTTGACTCTTATACTGGCTTGTTTTAGCATTGTGTTTTCAACACTACTCCCCCTGAGGTGGCCTGTTTCCATCTGTGTGCTTTTGTAATTCCAGTGAGTGTTCTTCTCATATAGAAACTCTCAAATAAGCCTGGAAAAGTATTTGTTACATCTGTTTGTAAAGTCAAATATTTAGATTGCAGAAATTGTAACTTGTATTTCCTGTGATGCATGCCAGAGTGGAAGAACAATGATTGATACATTGCAATCTTGTGTGTGTTTGTTTTCTTTCTCCTGGCAGAGGGAGAAGCTGATACAATGTATTTCAGCTGGTTATGCGGATATTCATATTATTTCTCTTTGGCAGAGCTGCCGGGAAAACATAATAACAAACCAATTGTCTGAGTGGCTGCCATGTTTTTGTCTTCATTCCCTTTTCCTATTTACTTATTGCATTTATAATGCGCCCAAACCCAGAGGTATCACGGCATAGTTACAGACATCTTAGATACATACTGTTATTTAGAGATATAATACATTACATAGTACATTATACATTGAGCAGTAAATCATTTCTTATGACTGTACAGTAAAATCAAGCGTTCTGGGTAGTCAGCTAGGTGTAGAGAGGAGGTTGTTCAGAGGAGCTGCCTAGCGAGTCTTGGCCTAGTGGACATGGGGCATTGGGCTCAAATGTGTTGAATAGCCAGGTTTTGAGTATCTTCTTGAAATGTTGGAGTGAGTGCTCAGATCTAACAAATAGTGAGAGTGTGTTCCAAAGTTTAGGAGCCATAAATGGGAAACTACTACCTCCAACTCTGGAGCATTTGAATCCAGGAATAGTGAGGTGAGCCTTGTTGTTGGATTTTAAGGATCTGGTGGTTTTGTTCATGGTGACAGCATTGTTGATGTACAAGGGGGGCCTTCTTAGCAAAGCATATATGCGTGACAGAGTGTTTTGAAGATTATTCTGGCTTTGATGGGGAGCCAATGGGCTTCCCTTCTGCTGGTGGAGATGTGATCAGATTTATTTTAGACCAATGGCTGCTCTCAGAGCTTTATTTTGTAATAGTTGCAATTTGGAAAGGTTGGCCTTAGAGGTTCCTATTAGAAGCACATTAAAATAGTCTAACTTTGATAGAATGAGGGCCCTGGCGAGTGTCGTGCAGTTTTGCGGCATTAGAAATGTGTGGCTTAGTGCTATGAGTTTAGACGTGTAAGGGGTGTTTGAAGAGAGGGCGTTGATATGTTTGGACATTGTTAGATTGGCATCTAAGTAAACACATAGCGTTTTGACGTGTTTGGAGACTGGAATCTGTGTTCCGTCAATGGTGATTGTGGAATAGTCAGTATGGAGGGCATTCATTTTGGCAGTGGAGCCCACAATGAGGATCTCAGTCTTCTCATCGTTTAGACAGAGGCTGTTGATTGCCATCCAATTTTGAATAATGCCATAAATATTGTTTATCATGATAGCGTCCTGATTGTAATTCCCAGTTAGGGGTATTAGGATTTGGGTGTCATCAGCAAAGTTAGTGTAGATGACACCCATGGCACCCAGGGCAGTGAATAAAAGCTTAATATAGGTGCTGTACAAAGTAGGCGATAGACATGAGCCTTGTGGGGCTCCTAATGGTACTGATATGGGATCCACAGCTTACCTACCAATGGAGACTCAGGATGTGTGATCGGACAGAAAGGATTTAACCCAGAGAGTGGGATCTTTTGAGAATCGGAAGCTGTTTGCCAGGGTGGCGCATAGTTTGCGTAATCCACAAGATCGAATGCAGCGGATAGATCTAATATAAGAGGATTCAGAGTTTAACTGCGTCTCTTAGGGCATCGATCTGTATTTTAAGATCAAGGAGCCCTGGTTAGGCATTTCGCCCTATTGTCTTGCTCCTGGGAGGTTGTTTTCTTCAAAGTGGGATTGTATTTGTGCACAGGTTATTTTGTTGATGATTTTCAATGAGAAGGGAACTGTAATCATTGGGCGGTAATTAGTGGGGATAGCAGGGTCCAACAAAGGATTTTTGTAGACTTGGTCTACCCAGGCTTCTTTGATACTTGGTGGGACTATGTTAGTGCTAAATGATGAATTGACGAAGTTGGTGATGATAGGGGTGAGAGTAGGAGCGCACAACTTTACTAGGTGCACTGGGAAACTGTCTCCTTTAAAGTTAGAAGGCTTTAGTTTGGAAATGGTATCTAACGTTTGTTCCTGAGATACTGGGGTGAAATTGAATTGATTGTTAGGTTTTTGAGTAGAGCTGTCAATTGTCTTTAGGGGCGTATTTTTATTGGCCAAGAGGTTTCTTTTGGATAGCATTTTCCATTGAAGTAGTTGTATTTTACTCATTAGAGCATTTTGTATAGTGGTACACCAGGCTTTGCTGGAGTTCACTTGAGTATTTGATGGGATGGGATTTTCCAATTCTCTTAAGAATTGTGAAGAGTTCTTTTGAATTAGAAGATGCGTTGCTAATGCGGGTGTTAGGAGCATTAGCTTTGTGGGAAATAACGGCTGCTTTGAAGGTTTTGTTAGCTTCAGCTAATGCTTTAGAGGACTCGGAGGACAATGTTTTTTTGTGAATGTGTTCTAGAGATCTCTTATTTCGCCTGAGTATTACGAGTTCTTCATTAAACCAGAAGGTAGTACGCTTGTCTGGGCGTCGGCATTTAGTTGTGAGTGGGGCTAGCACATCAATGGTGGCTTTGAGACCATTGTGGTAGAAGTCTGCAAGATTATTAGGGTTATTGCTCTGGGAGGGAAGGGAGGACAGCGCATCCTTTAGAAGAGGTGTAAGGAATTCTACAGTTAGGTTGCGTTTATTTCTTATTTCAATGGTATCTGAAGTCTTTGAAGTGTGGAGGAGCTTCTTTTCAAAGGAAAGTGTGAAGCTGATGAGGTGGTGATCAGTCCAATCGACTGGTGTATTATCGTCTATAACTAGTAGGGAGTTGAGGGTGAGTATCCAATCTAGTACTCTGCCCGTGGAATGAGGCGGAGTGTTGACTAGTTGGGTAAAGTTCATGTCTAAGAGGGAGGTGTGTAAGGCTTTCGCTTTATGGTCTTACAGGTCGTTGAAACCACGGTTTATATCACCTACTATGATAAATTTGGTGTTGGGCTTGATGAGGGGCATAAGAAGAAGAGGGAGGTTTGATTCAGGGTGGCTGTTGTTGTTCAGGGCTCTGTACACTACCAATATATTGGTAGTGGTTTATGGTCTGTTGTAATTTTAGCAAGGAATAGTTTGTATCCATTCATTGGGTCAAGTGGGCAAGTTCTTAATTGGAGGTTAGATTTAGCTATTATAGCTACACCCCCTCCCTGTGAGTTTAGTCTGTCGGACCTAAGCATATCGAAGTCCAGGGGGATTGACAGTGCTAGTAGGGAGGCCGAAGCTTGATGCAGCCAGGTTTCTGTCACTACTAATAAGTCCAACTGGTGGTCCAGAATAAGGTTATGGATTTCAATGGCATGGGCGCTGAGTGAAGGTACGTTGAGTAGTGCACTTTTCAGACTAGAGGGAGGTTCAATCATAGGGGGTAGCAGAGCTACGGTGTGTATGAATGTAGGTTTGGCTTGGATGGGGGTTTGGGTGTGAAGTTGGGTTGAGGTCTGACTTTTTGGTGCTGAGTGTTGGCAGTGGGTCGGCAGGTTTTATGGAGGTGTTGGCTGAGTATGCCTTCATGCTGGTTGTGTGGCTTATAGATCTAGTGCTGGAGATGGGAGTAGCAGGGATGGAAGTACGTGATCTGAGCCTGTTCAGTCTACAGGTGCCCACTAAGGTTTTTTTTGTCTTGTTGACAGGTGGTGATGAGCTAGTGATACCTAACAGAGTGCAACAGACTGCAGAGTCTGTGTGGGTGTCTGGGCGTGTTATAGGAGAATTTGTCTTGGTAGTGTTAACTTTGATTGTGGGGGAGTTGTTGCTGAAAGGTATAGTCTGCTTGGATCTCAGCGATACAGTATTTTGGAAAGGGGCAGTCTTGGATAGAAAGGGGGTGGGGTAGGGGAGAGGATGGTGTCGGTAGCATCCCAGTTTGGCGAGACCATTGCCTATTGGCATGAAGCTGCCTCCTGAACAGGGAATAGCATTGTCTATCAGAAGGTAGGGATGGATGGTGAGCATTGTGTGCCGACTAAGTGACTGGACGTGTGGGGTAGATTGGGCTGCAATGGGGTCGAAAAGTGTCGTAGGTGGTTGGCTGCTTTCCCTAACAGTAGGTGGGACACGTGGGGGATACTGAAGTTCAATTAACTGCTTGGGTGTACTCAGATGTCTTGTGCTGGTTTTAGGTGCCAACGATAGGTCTGTGCTAACATTTGAAGCGGTATAACCGATAAAGTGATTCTATCAGAGAGGTAGCAGTGTGCAAAGTGACGATATTAACCATAGATAGAAAGTCAAATATTCATGCTTGCATTTGAAACAGTGCATTAGATACAGCAATTAACAGCACTAATATACAATGGGCTATCTAGAGGAATTCACAGTAAGTAATGCAGTTCGCAATCATTTGAGGAGGTAAATACACAGTGAGTGTTTGGAGTTTAACAGCGGCTAATGCAAAATAAGAAATGACTGCAAATCTCAAGCATTAGAGGTAGTCAGTACACAGTGGGCATTTAGCGCTGTTTCAAGCATTGAAGGCCTATGGGACAGTCACACTATAAAGACTAAGTTTGGAATGTTCTCTGACTCAGAATACAGAATGGGCACAATGCGGCAATACAGACAGTAAATTATTAGAATATTTGTACATGGCGAGAGGGTGATCGGTCGTTGGTTTCATGCATGCTATATTCTACTTAGTTATTACAGACTGGTGGTAGTAGGAGCCATGGCTCCTGCCTATAAATACTGCGGTTAAGCCTGATGAGACATAGATTAGGCACATAGTGCACGGTGAGTGAGATCATGACAAATATCAACAATAGTGATAGCGAGGGTTAGGGCTATGGCTAGTTGCCGTGGGCCGGGTTACTCACTTATGAGCGTTTCGAGCCTTCGTGCATTATCTGTGTGTGCTGCAGTTGCATATGACTTAATGTTACTCACAGTCAGGTTCTATATGGTAGAGAGGTCTGAGGGGTTAGTGTCCCGCCCAGCTCCGACAGGCTCGGGACAGGAGCCTTGTGATACATGCCTTTGGAGGCGTGCCGGCTTCTCGCCTGCCGATGAATCAGAAGGATGTTAATACTAGGCTCCAGCCTATCCGGCTTTTTTCAAAATTCAGTGCCCTTGTGTTTCTTGGCACACCTGGGCAGACACAAAGAGCAGGTCAATGCTATGCAGCAAAAACAACGCTGCCAATGGAAGTTCAGGATTGCGGTTCTGTGTCTTTTAAATAGCACACAATCCGCAATATTTTTGGATGGATGAAATTTGAGTAGGTGGCTATTCCATAGTAAGCCCACAGGCTTACCTTAACAGGGAATGAGTCCTGCGAGGATTTTCCCACTGCTCCTGCAGTGGGGGGAGGGAGCTCATGCTTCTCAGGCTGCTGCTGCCCTTAAAGCGAACATGCCTTTTGGAGGTTGCTTTCAACACACAGACAGACAATCTTCAATTTGAAAGAGGGTTTCTGGCCCTGGGGCCTCCAGGGCTCCCCATTGGGGATTTCTAGAATTGAACTATGACTGTCTCCCACCTTCAGAAGGACTTGCTCATCACACAGAGACCACATCTCGGCCACCAGAAAATCGGTCCACTGGCTGCCCGTTAAAGAACGCATCCTTTTCAAGTCCCTTGCATTGACCCACAAGTGTCGCCACGACACAGCACCTCCCTACCTGGCGCAAAGATTCTCTGCACCCACGTCAAACAGACCTGCGAGATCTAACCAAACCAACCGTCTCGCCATTCCCAAAAGCCTCAGGATTAGAGCTGGTGGCTCCAGCTTCCCAATTCTAGCGGCGACTAACTGGAATCTGCTTTCTCCCTCCATCAGAGGCATTGAATCCCACATGGCCTTCAGAAAAACATTAAAAACCCTGCCGTTCGTTTAGCCATCTGCTCGTCACGCCAACATGCAAGATCATAACCAGTGTTAATTATGCCTGTTAAAATGTGTAACTCATAAGCTGTGTAGCACTGCCTGTAACAATGTAGATCCTACCATCCTATGTTCCTACACTGACCCATGTAACTAAGTCACATTCTTGAAACAGCGCTGCGATGCCTCTGGGCTGCCAGGCGCTTTACAAATATAAAATAATAATAATAATAATAATAAATAATAACACACAGCCGAACAGACTTAAGGGTGTTACACCAGTAATCAAAATAACAGCATGTTCCTGCACCCTGTTTCTATACATGATTTCCCACTTCTCCCATTGCTTCTTTTCAACCTTTACCCCAGAATTTTCAGGGGTCTCCCTCAGGGTAATTTGCATTTTTACAAACTCACAGTGAGCATTGTTTTCCAATTGCTTACCTTAAAGATGGGACATAACATCCTGTAATCAAGTACAAACCCTGTGCCGCTTGGTTGCAGCCAAATGTTGCCTTTGGGTGTGGGTGTACATGTGTGTAGTATGTGGGAGGAAGGGTTCTTAAACCTCTTTGCTGCTTTCTCTCTCCGCAAAATACACAGAGGCCTGCCTCTAGACGTCGTTAGAGACCCCTTAAAGGAAGAAGGTGTATGGATATTGTGGTAAATTAAGGTTACTCTATATTTCAGAGACCATAGCTGCAATAAACTGCACTAGGATAATGAGATGTGATATAAGATTACCAGGAAGCATCATTCTTTTGCACACTATCACTAGGTGTACTGAGTGTGTCATGCTGATGTACCTGTATTGAGTGCATTGCATTTAAATATTTTATAAATTCAAGATCACATTACATAACATCTCTCCTAGTGTTTTGAATGGTGTCTCGCTTCGGAGTTAGTCTTGAAACAGATTTATCTTTAGTGTATTGACTGTTTTTAATGATGTTTTGGTTTCCTAGTGTGTAGACTGCCAACGTTCCCATTTCTTGTGCTGCAGGAAACATGAGTAGTCTGAAAGTCCTTTTTGGAGCAAAATAATATGTGTTTCAACCCGTTTTTGTGCAATCCCGCCTCTGGTTTTAATGGGTTACCAGGTGTATTAGCTGCCAAGATCACTATTTCTCTTGTCTGTGAGTCCATGTTAGGGCAAATTCATTTGTGTTTCAATCCCATTTTCTCCACTTTAGTCCTGAAAACTGTCCTGCTTCTCATACATTTCCAGTCTACTTGTAAATTATGTTACTCTCTGGGCATACAATTCCCAGTAACTCTGTGAAACGTACCAATAGCACTCGAGGGATCAGACGATACCCGAATTAGTTTGACTGGCACATTTTGCAGCCTTTCAAACTCCCCATACATTTCCTTCCGCTTCCTCTCCTACGTGTCCCCAATTTTGTTGACCGATTTGCGTGCAGCAGAAAGATGAGGTTATCCAGTTAAAGGTGTTGTCCCAAAATCTGCGATTCACCCTACCGCCACCTGCAAACTACACAACTGTTGATAAAGGAAGTGGTTTGAAATTGATGGAAAACAGGTAGATTATTGCCAGAGGAGCCCAACAGCTGTCTAAGAGGGGCTTAGTCTCCACAGCACCCCAGGAATCCCCATACGTTTGCTGGAAAGTTCCCAATGACAGCCTCAGCAAGGAACCTGCATACAGAAGGCCACTGTAACATGAAGTGTCTTGAGGGTCACTCACTTATCCTTAGTAAAGAACTGGATGTTTCGAGGCGAGGGACACTTGCGTGCTGTGGTTTGGGGGCCCTTGCATCTACCTTGTTGGCTTTCAGCCTCAAAGACTCTGTCTCCACTTCTTACCCTCAGTGATGTGAGATGGTCTTACTGTGCCCTAGCTCTCTGCACAAGCAACACGCATATCATAACCTTATCAGACGACTAATGTCTAACACATGCAGTTCCCTGTACCCTACGCTTTGCAGCAAGTGCACTCACAGATGAATATATAATAACTGGAATGCCACTTCCTCCACAATCTCCCATCTCAGGCATTTGCCAGTCTTTGCGCACTCATCTTCGAGCATCCTCACACTTGATGTTCGGCATCTCTCCCTGGGGTAGAGGCTCAGGTGGAACTACCACTGTGGCATGCTGGAGGCAGAGGCTCGGGGAGAGGGAGCCTTCCACCAACGGCACTGTCCACTGTGTCATTGATCATGGCCCTCTGTCTGGCTGCAGACATCATAATGGTCAGTGCAGGTTCCAAGGGACAAGGCAGAACTGGGGCTAAGACCTGGGAAGGGCTGGATCTGCCCATGTATGTACTCTTCTATGTGAATGAGATCTGGTGCACAGAGTCTCGCTCTCTTGCCTATCTTCCTGCCCCCTGCAGTAGTAGAGCAACCTATGACATCTTCTGTCTTTTCCTCCTTTGTGGTGAGGCATGTGTCGTCCTCCGGAGTGGACTCTGATCCATAGATATAGGAGTGCTTAAATGAAATAGGTGCCACCGAACAAGTGCACCAATACCTGATTAACCATTGGAATAAACACCAATTGGCTCCTGGCAGGTGCTCCTGGAGAAGGTTTCTCCCCCAGCCTCGTTCTGGTTCCCCTTCCCGTAACTGTGCAGCAATACAAGCTTATGCTTATGCACCTCTCCACGAGGTACGAGAAGGTATGGAGAAGGGCCATGGGCTAAGAAAGGGCCCTTGTTTGAAAGGGTGCCTGACATGCACACTGCACCCCCAGTGAACCTACGGCTAGCTGACCAGGCTCACCACAGATCGGTAGCAGTTATGCTCTAAATGGTGGCATTCATCTATTTCACCTGAAAGCTAGAACTGGAAAATGTTTAGAATACCTAGCTCTGACGTCAACTACTGGGAGACGGGAAAAACAGGAGGAATGCTCAGTAAGTGGTGCCCATATAACCTCCCTGTTACAGAGACATTGTCCCTTTAAGAGGGAGGTCCCGCCTTCCCGCTCCCGGCGGAAGTGACAGGAGGAAATAGGGGGTTATGGGAGTGAACATCACTCCTTATGTAAATGGAATAAAGAAAGGTTGTGTTTTCTTCTCCGCTGGTGTGTCTCCTTCTTGTGTGCGCCAATCTGGCCCAACAACTTGGCGACGAGGCGAGTCTGACGCGCCAGCGTCCTCCTCCTCCTTCGAACGCCGGCAATCCTGCTGCGCATCCTTCCTCATACGCCGGTTTTCCCACCGAGCTCCGAGCGCTGAACCGAGCGGCTGCGTCCCTCCAGCGATCCCGCTGCCGCACACTGCTGCTTTTCCTCCTCCTCTGCCGGCAGCTCCTCCAAGAGGGTCGTGGACAGGATCACACAATCCCACGGATCCTCACAGCTGACCACACCCTACAGCTACTTCCTCCTCCTCCAGTGGCTGCTCCACGTGGTCCACGGACAGGATCATGTCGGATCCTCCATACTCATTCTGCGATTCTGCGGGGGGGGGACCGTGCCCCGCAGCCCCCCCGTACTCGGCGCCCCTGACTAGTGGAAACTGTGACACTCTCACTGGTGCAGATAGGAAGTCACGGCAAGAAAGTAGGTAGAAAACACACTTTCCATCTCTGAAACATTGTACACGCTTCATCTGTGCTCGAGAGGAACTAGTTCTGAGGCAGTTGGTATTTTTAAGCAGGATTCATGCAGTTCACGTCTTCAAAAACATAAGAGCACTCTGCCGTATGGTCGGACATTATGCCATGTTGTATGCTGGGAAATTATCCTTTGTACTGTGATGGGAAATGGTGCCGAGAAACGTGCCGGGAAATGTGCGAGTTCATATGAAGGGCAAATGTCCCATACTATATAGCGGGAAACGCCGCCATGTTATTTGCTGGGGAAATATCCACGTGCACAACCTGAGACGTGTTGACTCTGAGTTCAACGGAACATCCAAGAGGGAGGGGGAGGGGCAGGTCACCTGCCAGTTCAGCCCTTGAGGAGGAGGCCTGCCAGTCCTGGAAGAATCTGAAATTCTTCATTAGGGCCAAGCCAATTTGCGAAAGGTTAAATAAACGAAAATAGCTTTAACACAAACGCCGTTCCTATCCTACTCCTTGCAAGGGTCGGCAACCCTGCGCCGTTGCCAAAGAAAACAACGTTAAAAGCCCATAAAATGGCGCGCGTCTTCTAACAAAACATCTTCTGTTTGTGTGTGGATAATTTCAAGGATGAAATCTGCCCGCAGTAAATCAATGGGCAGGTAGCAGAACTCCCTAAACTGCCCCTTAAACCGAAGAGAGAGAGAAAACAGAGCTTCCATTAGGCCCGTGGAGCTCACCGTTAATCACAGGAGGGCTGGTACGCCGGGTTTTCTGTTTTTATGGCTGAGGGCAGGGGTTCGGGTTGCCCTGTGGCTGGTCAATTTCCTCCATTTCTACCACGGTCCCCTTCATCCTGAGCCTTTATGTGGGTGTTTAATGATCACTGTGACCTCCTCAGGGCAGTGGAGGCGGTCACTTTGAACTCCAACAGACCGCCATCCTCTTCTGAGCCCCTTCAGCTCCGGTCTTGGGGTCATGAGCTACAGAGGTCAGGATGTGGCAGCCAATAGTGAGCGCTATTGGTTACAGTTGAAAATAGATTTGATGCAGTCCAACTAGCTGCTGTCTATACGTTCTGGGTATATTTATTTCTTTCTTTTTTTTGTTTTGTTGTTGCAAATTTTGATTTATTACAAACCTTTTTGCAATTTCACCCAGTCATCATTTAACAAAATTAATCATCCCATCGAGTTTTCGTTCTGGGTACATTTCCATATTGAAATGAGAACACAGGTAGAACTTAATGTGTCAGGGCTGAATTTCAATAGCATTTCGTTTCCCCGTTCACGCTTAAGCAATCTGTGAGCTGCACGTGGCAGTTCAGAAATCGTCAAAAAGAAATAAAGAGAAGCACAACACTATAGGGTTGCCGGCTCCATTGCAGACAATGATGTGACAGAGGCCTGAGTGCAGTAAAGGCATTGAACAAGTTTTACTGGCCCATAACTGCTGAACCCATATGCATGCATTAGGATTGGCCGAACCCCAAACCCTCTCCCGTAATGATAGGCTCACAACTTGTATCAAGTGTTGGCAATAAAAGGACGTAGGATTTTATTATACAGATATGAGTTATGGCAATAACAATATAACATATCATGATGGTATCATAATTTTGGGCACCGGGTCCTGAGGTCACCCCCTCTGACCGGTGCCGCCATCTTGTGTCCCACGACTAGTTTTGGTCACCGTACAGTGCCTTGTACTTCTTTTTGTTCCTCTTCCCTTTTTGTAGGGTGGGCGGGTTCTGTGGTAAAGAAGCAAGAAGATTTGGAAGACACTGAGTAAACAGTGAACCTCCTGTTTGCTTGGGTCCCCTTTCAGGGTCCACAAACAGATTGTGTTTACTCTGAGCATGCTGCTCTCATTTATAGGACCCAGGGAGGCCCTGGGTCTTTGTTGTGTATGTGGTGGGGGCTGCTGTTGTCGCAGCCCCCCCCGGCCGGATAGCCGACTGTCTGACCCCCTGGTGGGGGCAATCTTTTGAACCTGGGCCCTGCCTGATGGTTGTTTTCCTTATGGAGCTTAGCACCTTGCTGTTTGGAGGAAGGGTGAGATGACTGTTCGCACCTTACCCTTCCGTGGCTTTGGGCTGCCAAGACTGCGTGTCTCTGTAGCTGGGGGGAGGAGAGGAGCAGGCACGGGGAGGTTGGGGCTGCCCCTCTCCCAGCTGCCGATAGTAACAGCAGTTACCCTGCCTTGCTTGTGGGATGCCCATGCAGCATTGCCCATAACTGCTGAACCCATATGCATGCATTAGTATTGGCCAAATCCCAAACCCTCTCCCGTAATGATAGGCTCACAACTTGTATCAAGTGTTGGCAATAAAAGGCCGTAGGATTTTATTGTACAGATATGAGTTATGGCAATAACAATATCACATATTATGATGGTATCATACTTTTGGGCACCGGGTCCTGAGGTTACCCCCTCTGACCCGTGCCGCCACACACGGGCAGGTTGCCGGCTGACCGTGTTCCCCCAAGAGTATGCTCTAGAGACAGCCCCTGTGAGCAAGTGTTGCATTGATTTCCTGAAAGAAATGCTCCATGCCCTGGCTAGACAAATGGGTGCCATCGTGGAGAAAGAGGTCTGTGTTGCCTAGTGTAATGGCTAGGTGTTTTATGAAACCCAGTCCTCTTGTCATACAGAATCTCTCTATCGTCCTGTTCAATTTTCTTCTGGATATGTCTATAGATTTGTAGCAGTTGGCCCCTAGCCATTTCTTTCTTGGTAAGATGGCTGAGAAGTATATTTCAGTACCCCTCCAGTTGTGCGAAATGCCTGCTAGGGAGGAGCAGATTTCTTCTCATAGGATGCGTCTAGCCGTGTTGACTAGGTCGTTGCCCCCTAGATGAATGATCAGGAATTCTGGGGGGTCCATGTATGCCACCAATTCTGCTAGTGTTTCGTGGACGTCGGCCCAACGTAGGCCTCTGTATCCCCACCACGAAGTAATGGTGTTTCTAAAAGGTGGCCCTTCTTTAGTCTCTTCTGCCCATCTGCCTGTCCTGAAAACGAATGAGTGGCCCACTATCCATGCTGATCGGAGTGTGGTCCTCGATTCGCCTGTTGTTCTGTGGTGGTGGGAGGGAGGGAAAAGAAAGAAAATTTTAGGCAGGATGGCTATATCAGTTGTGGTCTGATATATCTTTTATAACAGTCTGACTTCCATCCCCCTATGTTTTTAGTTGTTGCGGTGCTAAGCCTCCCTGCCATGCTGCAGTGGCGGCACCTATCCTGAAGGAATGAGTGCCGAACTGTTTGGGATCCCACCCTGCTTTGCTGATTGCTTTCATCAGCACTCCTTTAGATTGGTAGCGGCTTAGGGCCGATGCATCCTTGTGGACTAAAAAAACTCCCCCCCACTTTGGGTCGTTGGGCGTAATAGCGGTTGGTGATGCAAACCGGACAGTTTGTTGCTTCATCAATGCAACAAATGTTGATGGTTCTTTTAGCACCCGTTTTCGACTGTTGCATTTCTATGCTAACACTCTCCTGTCTCACCCTGATTTCCATGACACCCAGGCCGTTTGTGGCCTTGGTGCTGGAAGCGATGAGTTGTCCTACCCGGAAAGCCCCAAAGTAGGCTAGGAAAAAGGCTGTTTTAAATAACATTATTTCGTATGGGTGCCAACATATGGCTTCCAACTGGCTTGCTATCTGCACCAGTTTGCTGAAATCAAGGGGTCGGCGGGTGTCCACTTGGGCACCCTCTATTCAGCCCCATCCCTTCATTGCATAAGAGATGAGGGCATTCTGGGTGGGGTCTGAATCGCCCCGTATTTTTGTAAAATATGAAATTGCCACCAGGTGTCTTTTAGCCCAATCCCTTTTGAAACCTTGTTCCCGAGCCAATTTTAAAAATACTTCTATATCTTTAATCGTTATTAATTCTACGTGGTTTACACCTGCGGCCTTAAATACTGTTTGCAAACACTTACTCTACTGGGTTGCAGTAGTG
Source organism: Ambystoma mexicanum (assembly GCF_040938575.1). Classification (NCBI taxonomy): domain Eukaryota; kingdom Metazoa; phylum Chordata; class Amphibia; order Caudata; family Ambystomatidae; genus Ambystoma; species Ambystoma mexicanum. The sequence goes on along the minus strand of NC_090940.1, from coordinate 238,889,116 downwards.
CTTGCCACTGCCCTCTCTGCCATCTCCGTTAGGAAGCCTGTGAGGTTGTTGGCACCCGTCGTTGATGTGCCTGATTCTTCTTGGGCATCCCGGCCTGGACTCTCTGGCGCTGACGTTGATGCCAAAGTGTTGTTGGCACCCGTTTTAGAGGTGCCTTCTTTGTATTGGTCACCCCGGCTTGCACTTTCTGGTGCTGGCGTTGATACCAATGTGTTGTTGGCACCCGTTTTAGAGGTGCCTGCTTTGTATTGCTCATCCCAGCCTGCACTCTCTGGTGCTGGCGTTGAGGCCAATGTGTTGTTGGCACCCGTTTTAGAGGTGCCTGGTTTTCGTTGGGCATCCCGGCCTGTGCTCTCTGGCGTAGGCGTTGATGCCTTTATTCTTGTCTTCAAATTATTGCCCAGCATTCTGCTGGTATTGGCGTCATCTGTTCTTGGGCATGTGGCGCTAGCTCTCGGTTTCTTGTCCACTGGAAGCGAGATAAAGCATCAGCAATGTTATTATCTGCCCCTGAAATGTGCTTCGCTTTGAGTACAACGTTTACTTGTAGTGTGACTGTTGTAATGGCTCGTAATACTTTCAGTACTAAAGGGCATTTCGTAGACCTTCTGTTTATGGAGCCCACTACAGCCATGTTAACCGCACCAGATCAAAAGTTCTGTGTTCGCTAGTCGCCTGCCCCAGATGTGTAATGTTAGCCAGATGGGAAATATTTCTAGTAGGGCGATGTTTCTTGTCCACCCTGCTGCTCGCCATGAATTGGGCCAGTATCCTGACACCCATTCGGAGTCTAGTATGGCTCCAAACCCCTTGCTCCCAGCTGCGTCGGTGTATAGGACCCTGTTTGACCGGGTATTTAAAGGCGTTCGCCAAAGTAAAAACCCGTTGAAATCTCTGAGGAATTTTCCCCATGTTTCCAGGTCTTGTTTCACCTCTCTGCCTAGCCGGATATGCAAGTGTGGTTTGGTGAGTGATTTGATTTTGAACTCTAGGCTTCTGGAAAATATCCTCCCGTGCACTATTATTCTGGATGCGAAATTGAGGCTGCCTGCTAAGGATTGTATTTCCTTTACTGTCCCCTTTTCTTTCGTTATCAGGTTTTGTATTTTAGACAGGAGTGCTGATATTTTTATTTTGGGGATTCTGCAGAGCCCCTTTGCTGTGTCTATTTCGATGCCCAGGAAATTATGTTTGTGTCTGGTTTGGTGTTTTTTTCCCTCGCTAGGGGAATTCCCCACTGTGCGGCCATGTGCTCAAGTTTTGCTAAAGCCCTGCCGCATTCCCCGGAGTTTGGTGGCCCTATGACCATGAAATCGTCTAGGTAATGCACTATTTTTGTCCCTTGTCTCTGCTTTAGGAAAGCCCATTGGAAAAAGGAACTGAATTGCTCAAATAGTGCACAGGATACTGCGCACCCCATGGGGAGGCATCTATCTACATAGAATTTGTTGTTAAAAGTGAAACATAGCCACTGCTGTGACTCTGGTTGGACTGGCAAAAGTCTGAAAGCAGATTCGATGTCCAGCTTGGCCATCAAGGCGTTTCTGCCGCACTCTTGCATGAGCCTTACCGCCTCTTGGAAATGCGTGTAAGTTACGGCTGATTCTGTGCGTGGGATGCCATTGTTTAAAGACTGGCCTTTAGGGTAGGAGAGGTGATGGATTAGCCTTATTTTCCCGGGTTCTTTTTTGAGGACCAGGCCTAGTGGAGATATTAAATAATTCTTTATAGGCATGGCATCCCAGGGACCTGCTACCCTGCCTAGTTGCAGTTCTTTCTTGATTTTGGTTTCTATTATCAGGGGGTTGTCCCTGGCTGACTTTAGTTTCATCATGATGGTATGTGACCCAGTGCCCTTAAATGGGATGGAAAAACCTTTGGTGAAACCCTGCTATGGTATCCTGCTGGTTTCCTTGTCTGGGTAGTTGTTTAGGGTGTCCCTAAAGTTGCCCGGGTTAGTGGGTGTTCGTCCTGGTTCTAAAATTGGGATATCATTCTTTCTTGGCTGGTAGTCTGGTGCAGTTGCTTGCTGCATGGTTGCCATTGCAGTTTGTGCAGGCGTGTTTGTACCAGCATTCTTTGCCCAATGTACACTGGTTTTTCCCAAAATTTCTGCATGGGATGTTAGATTTGGCAGCCTGTTGTTTGTTCTGTCTGTGGGCATTATTTGTAGCCGCCCAAGGCTGGTTCCTCCGAAAGGGCTGCTCCCCTTTTTGGATTTATCATTGTCATGGGATTTGCTTCCTTGCAAATTTTTGCTATTTTTGGAAGAAGAATGCATGGTATCTTCTTCCTGGGGAGGTTCGGCATTGAGGGTGTATAAATCGTTCTGGACTTCATCCCACTCAATGGCTGGCCTTTCTGACATGCTCCTCCTAAATCTGATGTTGTATGCTAGCCTTGTCTTCCCCCTCTGTGTTACTTTTACTTCCCTTATTTTATCAACGTATGCTCAGATCTTCCTACCATCCATGGGGAATTTTTCTTCATATATTGTTGCTAAGATGGCAAAGGCCTGTAACCAGTTGTCCCAGTTTTGTTGGACCTGGACGTTTCTGGCAATAGCTTTTTCTTCTATCTTTCCCTTTGCATTGGGCTTCTATTAGGGAAAAGATTTCTATAAATTCCTTGGCCCATATGGCTTCTTTGATTGTGGTATCAATGTTCCATTCCAGGCATCTTTTGTATCTATTTAGTATCTCTGTTTGGAAAGATTTCATTTTTTTGGTCTAACTGTGCATTACAGATTGTTACAATGTCAGTTGTATTGCTGCCCGGTGTCCCTGTCACGCCCGTCTTGTCTGTGCTGGGGGTTGCCCATGCTTTTAGAGCACCTGCTGAATCTGTTGCTGGAGTTGTGGGGGCTGTTGTATTTATAGCTGTGGGTGCTACTGGCAACTGCTGTACTTGTTGTGGCGGGATTGCTGTAGGTAGTGTTACGGGTGGGTTGACAACCGTTATTGTAGGTTCTACTGCGATGGTAGGGTCTGAGGCCCCAGGTTCCCTTGTGGGGAACCTCTGTTTCCCCCTTATTTCTACCATTAGTTGCTGTAATTCCGCTACATTCTCGCATAGTTTTGACACATTTTTGGTACCTTTTTTGGCGCCTTCGGATACTTTTCTCCTTTTTAATGGTGCAGAAACCTCCTCTTGGCTGGGTGGGCTGGTAATTCCTTCCCTGGGTAGGCCGTACATGTTTTCTCTAACCCATGCCCATCCGTAGTGCTCTGCGCTTCAATGGCTGCTAACAATTGTGGTGATTTGGGCTTCTGCACCGGTGCTGAGGGTGCCCGTGCTTTCCGTTTGGGCCCTACGGTCTTCTATGCCTGTTATAGGAAAAGGAAAAAGTTTTATCAAGGAGTTACACTGTTGTTATCGGCGAGCTCTTTGAGCCTGTTCTATTTGTTGCTGTGCTGGGTAACTGTTGGCTGCTGCCTTCTTGACAGGGTTCAACGAAAAATTGTCTCCTAGTGTCCACTTTGTGCGGTGTTTATTTTAAAAATGGGAATCCCCCAGGCTTGTTTCACTGGTATTTAACTAATTGGTTTCGCTGTGAGGGCGCCCATGCAATATTACAAAAATTATTTTAAATCTGCAGTATTTGGGGCAGCCGAGCTTGAAATTGTGTTTGCAAGCTCTGCGTGGATGTCAAGAAAAACGGGCTCCCGGCTCGCCGTGCTACCAAGCTGGCTGTGACTCTGCCTGAGTTTAAAACTGGCTTGTGTTATTTTGCCCTGCCTGCCTTATAACGCGGGGGCTCCGGTCCAATGTAACAAATTGTATCTCTTCCTGGACACAAATGTCTATTTTTCCTCCCTCGTAGCCCCAGCACGGTGGCTCACCTGTAAGTTATTGAATCGGCCGCCGTCCGCGCTGGGCTGCTCGGGTGCCTCTCCCTTCTTCGTGTGCACTGGTTTTGGGATGATTCCGCAGCACGTGTCTTTGTTTGTTTTGTTTTGGACACGCTCGCCGCTCGCTTTTTCCTCTATGCCGAGATGTTGAGATTGACGCCGTCCGCGCTGGCTGTTCGGTTGCTGCTTCTTCCTTCGTTAAGGCTGCATTGCAATTGCTTTGAACAGTACAATGTTCAGGAGGGAAAAAAGACGCTGCAATGTACAGCGAACTTCAAGAATTGCTAAAGAAGCAAGAAGATTTGGAATACATTGAGTAAACAGTGAACCTCCTGTTTGCTTGGGTCCCCGTTCAGGGTCCACAAACAGATTGTGTTTACTCTGAGCATGCTGCTCTCATTTATAGGACCCAGGGAGGCCCTGGGTCTTTGTTGTGTATGTGGTGGGGGCTGCTGTTGTCGCAGCCCCCGGCCGGATAGCCGACTGTGTGACCCCCTGGTGGGGGCAGATCTTTTGAACCTGGGCCCTTCCGTGGCTTTGTGCTGCCGAGACTGCGTGTCTCCGTAGCTGGGGGGAGGAGAGGAGCAGGCACGTGGAGGTTGGGGTTGTCCCTCTCCCAGCTGCCGATGGTAACAGCAGTTACCCTGCCTCGCTTGTGGGATGCCCATGCAGCATTGCCCAAAACTGCTGGTGTTGCTCGAGAGCGGGGTCCATAAGGCCACCATGTTCTGTAATTGAGATTAAGAAAATAAAAGCGGTGAAACAGGGGATGAGGAATTTGCTTGGGGTGGTTGCAGGGATTTGGCTGGGCCTTGCTGGGAGCATGTGCCTACATGAGGATAGGACAAGTAAGGGCCTGCTTCCAGATAATGTGCCGGACCATGTCTGCCGGGTGTTGGGGCTGGCAATGAATCAATGCAGCGTCATGGGATGGAGTCAAGGCCAGTCTGCAACTGCCAGGTGTGGCCTGGCGAAGAATCTGTGCGGTGGTGGGCAGCAGAGTTAATGTTCCGGGTAGTGTGTGGCAGTAGCGAACTAACGAGATTTGCAAGCTATACCATCTCAATTAGCCCACTGATTGGTTAATGGGGGAATCACAAAGCACCAGCTTCTTTCCTTCACAGTCCAATCATACTGCTCAGGAGCCCACCTTGCCCTGTGTCTGCTATTACTTTCACTTGTGCCAAACAGCAAAAGGAGTCTGCATGGGTTGTGCTCTTCAAACACATAGTCCCATTATTGATACCCCCGGACTGCCATAGCTGATACCTATTTTCCCAAAGTAAATAGCTACAACCACCTTGGACTGGTGATTTACTGTGTGATAACGGGCCGTCATCTGCCAGGGAGAGTCCCCTCATCTGTGTTTATTGCTCAAGCAAATCTCTTCTGTCTCCACCGGGGATGTTCTAATAGCTTTACAGATCCCAAAGCAAGGGCCGTAGCATGAATTGCTGTCCCTAAAACCTTCTTAACGGCCAGATTCGGTTTTGTGGGCCCAAAATGCTAGTACGTCACTCTCTGTCAGTCTATACATGAAGCTATATAGCAACATTGACAGTTCCATTGCAGACAGTGCAGTGGTAAAGGGCACGATTGCTAATTATTACTAAGAACTTGCTTTTAACATAACTCTAATCATTGCAGCTTTTTTCTGTTTTGTAGAGCTATATATAACAGGTGTTACTGTTCCACATTTCCAATCACACCCAATTGATTTACTCCAGAGGGAAAGAATACTGTGGTAGTCCTTGTGGGAATCGAACTTGTGATTTGAAGAGTGAACATGGACCTCAGAAGGCAGCACTAATCTTACTGAGCTGTAATAAGAGGTAAACTGTGATTGGGGGATAAGATCTGTGCCGAAAAATTCAAACAAAAGTCCCACAGTGCAGTTCCAGATTCGATGTTTTTTTTAATACTCTGTAATATAAAATGTGTTTTGCTTTGAAACACTGGAGAGCACATTTTTGAATGGGCGTTACATGAATGAAAGGTGAAAAAGCCTTTCATTCACATCCCGCACCAGTTTCAAGCATTTGTATGGTGGAAAGCAGCACGGTCGGACTGGGCCATAACATTGTCTCGGGCACCAATGAAAAAGTGTCCCACGGTTGCAAATGGCTATTCATTCCATTCGTGACACTGAATAGTTCCCAAGTCGGAGTTTTTTGATTAAATGTGATGTGAATTGTGCATTTTGAAGAATATTTATTCAGCAACACTGGTCAAAACTACTAGCCGCATAGTGAAGTAGCGCATCAAACTGGCCCACATTGGCCAAAAAAGTGCCCCACGTTGACCCAAAAAACTGGCCCACACCAGCATTTTGTGTTTTTGGTTCGCCCATGGGCCTATTGCCCTATAGGCCAGTCCAAGGCTGGAAAGCAGGGAAGAATGCAACTTGGGTTTTCGCCGCCTCCCTTCCCTCCACCATACAAATATTTCAGCATTTGTGTCGGCATGCGTTTTCATGCCTGCACAAATGGTGGAGATCCCCATGGGGCACGCCAGCTTTAGGCACCAGCAAAAAGCAGGCGGGCAACACAGGGATCCACTGTAAATGCTGACTGCCATCCTCGCATAGCAGTCAGGGTTTGCAATTGAATTTAAATACTGTCAGACAGCATTTCATTTCAATTGTGAAGACTGTTTATCATGCACGCATGGTAACCAGTCTTCACAATCTAAATTAAATGCTGTCCGACATGCAAGCATGTCAGAGAGTATTTAATTTCAATTGTGAATTCCGTCTGCACCCACAATTACAAGTAAATGCTGGCTGGCATGCAGGTACTGGACCCACCATTGGGTGACACGCAGGGCACTCCCTCCAGCTCTGAGGGCACAGAGTCCTACAAATGGCGGAATGGCGGACCAATGGGTTTACCTCACATGAAAGAAGTGAGCACGCCACACGCACCGAGAAGGCTCCCATCCTGACACGAATGCAGGTAGTGCACAGCATAAATAGAGGGCAGTGGTTCTTTCTTCCTTTCCTTTCTCCTCCCCCCTCCTTTTCCCCCAATCCCCCAACCCCGGCCACTGTTGCCTCCCCTGTTCCATAGCAAACGTTCATGACTTGACAAAGACAAGATCAACAGCATGAAGATGTTGGTGCAGGCCCATTTAAGGTGTTCTGATCGCGCCTGGACCCTGGCTGGGAGCTCACATGTTGATCGCTGTGATAACCTGATAGCATTATAATCATTATACACATGCGGAATGTGGAGAGTGTGACGGGCAATGACGCCACTCAGATCTGAAACCCCTCCTTTTGTTTATGTCCACTCTATGTGTGCCTTGTCCGGAAACAGCGAGACGGAGCACTAAGAAAAGGACCGCTCATATCCCAAACTATCCATATCTACCTGTGCCCTTCAACCTGGGAGCTGGGCTTTAAGGTAATTTACACACATCTTCGTGTGGACTGCAAAAATGGGTCACAAAATCTCCAAAAATGAGTGATGCACAGGACTGACTCCCACAAGTCTACTAGGAGGTAATCATGAGGGGCTAGTCTCCGAGGGGGTAGACCTTACTTGGGACACAGGTCTATGTCGCCAATCATGACATGTGTTTTTGAACGCCTGCTTGTGGCATTTATTGCCATATAAAAAAGTAATGTCCACTTCACGGCACCTAGGTGAACAACTGTCCAACTCTCTTCTAGGTCTGGGCTGGATGCTAGACTCTACCTGATGGACAGCAGTAGGTCGCATTACTCAAACCACTGAAGATTACCCCAATAATTGTGTCATTGAAACCGGTCTACCTTTTTCCTTTATTGATATCCTTATAAGAAATGGGATACTATGTTTCTGAATTGACAACCCATATCGGCTTCACAGTCGATGCATTGCTGATTATACTGGTGGTTTGATTTAATATATTTTACACAAGAGTCACATCCTAGCTGAAACTGCGAACAGCTACTTAACTCATTATATGTCAACTTTTACAATTAGTCCCGTACTATGCACTCTGTGCACACACTTCTTTGTGGGTCAATAAAGAACGGATTGTTGCTAAAAAAAATGTGTCATTAGAACGTAGCCAGTTCAGATTATTACGTCTAAAGCTGAGATCGGATTGGTAGGCTCTAAGAGCTGAAGGTAATGCGTTCCACGACTGAGCAGCTTTCACAGGGAAGCCAATTCCCCCACATTTTGTTTAACTTAAATCTGGGTATCTTCAGACAAAAGGAGTTAGCCACTCTGGAGAGGCAGGTGGATGCTTTTCTAATTATTCTCTCAGTTAGGTATGGTGGTGCCGGGTTGTTAAGATATTTGAAAGTCAGGGAGACTTTTTTGAGTCGGATTCTGTCATTTACCTTCAGCCAGTGGTGTTCTTTTCTGATTTCTGAGACATGTTCTCTGTTGGGTATATTCTGGGCCGTTCTTAGGGCATTATTCTGTAGAATTTGGATTTTGTCTAGGATATATTTGTTAGCACCTAAGTAAAGGGCGTTGCAATAATCCAGTTTTGATAGTATTAGAGTGTTGGTGGAGGTTGGGGTGATTCCAGTTCACACATGATGGTGAAGAGCTCCCTGGAGCTGGATTTAGCGCTCTCAATTCTCACATTGTACGAAGCCTTGTTTTTGTGCAGGATGGCTAATTTGTAGGTTTTAGCCACTTGCAGAAAAGTAACTTTGTTAGACTCAGAGGGAGAACACTTCCACTGGGTTTCAGCTTGGTGTTTGAGTAAGAGGAAGGCATTTAGGTCTGGTGTAAACCAAGAGTTGTTATGGGCAGCAACTTTGGGTTTGTATAGGGTGAGGGGGGCCACTGTATCGATAGCTTGGGTGAGTGTGAGGTTATATAGGTCAGCAAGGACTGAGGGGTTCCTGTGGTGGCAGTAGCAGTTTGTTCAGGACGGTCACTATGCTGTCTTTTGTGATGTTTTTCATGCTTCTGGCAAATGTGGAAGTTGGAGCGGGAGCTGCAGGCATGAGGGAGGAGTTTTACGCTCATCTGGTGTCCACGGGGGCACCACACGATACTGGATGGAGGTCTAAGTGCAATCCCGGACACCTCTCTGCTTGGTTATGTGCCAGACAGTGGGTAGTGCCTATAACAGGAGAATGGAGGGTTAAGAAACTGGTTCTGTAATGGGTGGACTCCCACCTCCCTCTGGTCCAAATCCCCTACCTTGGGGTTATTGCTCACCTTAGGTTTTTGTGCGTTGAACTCTCCGTCCTGCGTCTCTGTGCAGGAGCGCGTGGTTGGTGCGGGCGTTCTGTGGACCTAGTTGCTTTACTGGTCCGTGTGTCCTTATGTCGGATCCAGACCGGCTGGACTCCGACTTTGCTTGCTGTCTTCCAGGTGAGTTATAATGTCTTTTCCGTCTTTATTCTGTCTCTTTCTTTCCCTGCGTTTTCTCTGTCTTCTCGGCATCTTGCTCCACTACGCTGTTCCCTAACAATGTCTCTTTTTGTTTTCACAGGGATGGTTGTGATCAAGGAGTTGCCGCGCCGATGGCGAAGAACACGGTGAGTTATTGATGCGTGGAGCGCTGCGCTTTTTATTGGTGTTAATTGCTAACCTGAGTTCTCTTCTCTTTGTACAGGTTGGGGTGATATTCCGGAGTGTTGAGCGATCAAAGCGCTTCTTGTCCAGGTAAGTGCTTTGTTAATGCTGACCTTGTTCCTTCTCCCTTGCAGGTTGCTGTGAAACCCGGAGATAGACAAGGTAAGATAAGCGCAGGCTGCTGCCAGGACTCACTGCTTTGCTTGATGATAATTGTTATTATTGCTATCCTTGTTTCTTTACCTGTGCAGGTTGCAGCGAACTCCGGAGCTGGGCGAGGCAAGCAAAGCGCAGGATGGATTCAAGACCGGTTACTTCACAGGTAAGTGTTTTTGCTCGCTAATGCTGTTCTTGTTCTTGCAAGTTATTGATGGAATCTGGATCTAGGGCTTCAGCATCGGGCCGTCGGAGAAGCAGATCAGCAGGAGCTGGACAAGGTGAGTGTTACGCTGCAGGAGTGCAGAATAACGCGAAGCGTGTTCTGCTGTTTGGGTGTGGTTTAAATAGGCCAGGTAAAGTAGTTCCAGGCCAAGTATTTCCAGGCCCAGCCACACTCAAAATACTAGACTGCATGGCTTGATTCTAAAGAACTGAGCAGTGTAATAGGCCTCCAAGGTCCAAAACAGGTATTGCTTTATTCCTGACAATGAGTCTGGCGCCAAAGGCACCAGGACTGACTCCATGTATGTTTCTGATGGAGTTTTAAGGCCCTTGGGGCCAGTTTGAAGGGCTTTAGCCCCACTGCTGCCAGGGGTCTGTTATACCTGAGGGGGTCAGGGGCATGAATCATGACAGGAGGGTATGGACAGAGTGAAAAGGATAATATTTTGGTCTGTCCATGGACAGTGTAAGTTGGATGTAGTCCTCACATTGAGTAAAGGTCTGCGATCCAGTCATGTGTTCTACTTCAGCATGGGTGGGTTCAGTGATGCGCTCTGTGAAGATGAGTGCATGCAGAATGTCATTCAGGGACTGTGCATTGGTATCGGCCAGGTCATTCAGTACTAAATTAAAGTCCCCTTGTAAAATAGTTCTGAAGGAGATCTTGAAACTGGAGAGAAGGTGGGTGATGTCTTCCTCAAACATGCCGGTAGGGCTGGGGCATGGTAAAGCAAGTGTAGAGTAACGGTGGAGTTGTGTGATAAGGTTATCTTAGTGGTGAGTATCTCTGCAGATGAGAGCATAGGGTTGCAGAGTTTTCTAAGAAAGATGGAGGTTCTTGCTAAGAAAGCAACTCCCCCACCTCTGATGTCAGTTCTGTCTTGGCAATAGATGGTGTAGTTGTCTGGTATGGCATAGTGGGGTTGCGGAGCACGCTGGGAGTGTCTGAGTTTTTGGGAGTCTTTGCGTAGAAATCTTCTATCTTTCACGTTTTCCCAATCACAGTCCATATATTCGTGTACACCTTGACATTAATACAATTCTACCACTATAAGGTTGGTTCTCATAAGGAAATGGGGGATACCCTGTCTTGCCTGTGGGCCACTTTTTCTTCACCCTCCTCCTAGTGTTCCTGTATGTATGATGTCTTTTAGTCTGTTTCCAGGCAGATGCTAAAGGGTAACAATAGCCTACAAATGCAGATGGGACCAAGGGTCTCACCCAAGGACATCCCCCTACCATTCCCTAAGTCTCCTCTACCCAGGTGATCCAGCCTCCCAACTCCACCCCGATGGTTGGGATCCAAGAGTGATGGCCGTCCCGTGGCCACCTAAGTAGAGGATGATGAGGAGAAAGAAGTGAGGACGCCCTCAGGGTCCTCACAATATGCTAACCCATTTCCATGCATCCCTTAATCGACTAGAGTGTGGCGCACTTCATAATTTCTAACTGAATGGGAACATGAAGGCATCTAAAAGGTCTTCTATATTACTAGAGTTTTTGTTTGTGGAACCTGCTGAAGTTAGAAATCCCCTGTGCTTCCATAACTACTCAAAATCATGTCCAACAACCAAATACATATCCAGAGTCAGTGTATATGTTAACTCTCTATTTTTCTGCTAATTTGCATATATTTATTAATGAAACCAGTTCTGCTACTTATGATACGTATACATTGAAAATCTACTGTTACATCCTGCTACATCCTGCATGAACAAACTGCATATCTGACAATTAGTTGGCCTTTATCACCTCTGGTACAGAATCTTTCATCAATGTTTACCACGTCAGAGTTTTGCAATGGAGTGTCAGATAAATCTTATCTGGGTTGAATACATTTGTTAGTAATGGTAACAAAGTCATGAGGTTCACAGTCATGTGGAAGGGAAGTGGGTAACAATGAAGTTTGGTTCAGGGCAGGACAACCTGTAAGAGTTATGTTTGAAGGGTTTAACAGCAACATTTCATATTTAGTGAGTCGTGATGAGGACAGATTCTGTGGGATGCTCTTCAACAATAGTGATTATTTGACACGTAGAATAGCTACTTCTAGTTTGATTCTGACAGTGTGCATTCACAATATTGTACTACAAGTGAGTAAGCTGCTACTGACCTAAGCCATGGTCCTGCTGACATCAGGGATTTGGTTTAATATGCAGTTGGTCTCAGTTTTTTTTGTCTGTGTTTTTGTGTCAAATGCCAAGGAAAAACTGTTTCCTTTGTAACAGTACATTGTGAATTATTTTCTGTAGTCAAGTAGTTCTAATGTTTGAGCATACAATAGTGCCCATTGTATTCAATAGAATGCCTTATATATTTATTCTGTCCATGGTAGGGCCTCTAAGGTATTCAGTTACATCAACTGCTGCAGTGGCTTAACAGATTCTCCATAACATTATACCCACATTCTACAAATATCTGTAAGCACTAGATAGGTTCGCATCTGGGTTAACATCTGCTGCTTGGGCACTTTTAAAATTGCATCTGTGTTTGTATTGGCAATGGGTCGACACCCAGCAGTACAAATAGACTCTCTTCCTAGAGAGTTGTAGTTTTTTGTCTAGAAGCCATATGTCCTTCGAGAGCTAAAGCAGTCAAGAGTACTTATGTCTGTTGTTTACGTGCATCATATGAAGGGGAAGTTGACAGGTGGTCATTGACGTACTGTACTAAAACAGACTGTCTAGGAAACTTAACATGATTTATATCCTTTTAAAATTGTTGGGACAAAAGTGCAAGAGAATCTGTATGCCCCTATGGAAGGTGTGTCCACGTAGTTTGAATTCCTCGATATGAAAAGGCAAATACATATGTACTGTCCGAATGTACAGGAATGGAAAAGAAAGCAGAACAGTGGTCCACAACTGTAAAAAGTATCAGTTGGGGGAATACAGGAGAGTATGGTAGCTACATTTGGAACAGCCAGGAAGAATGGTAGTACTACAGCATACACTGCCCTAAGTTCTAGCGTAAATATATATGTATCTCTCCCTGGCTACTTCACATGTAATATTGGAGTATGTCAGGTGCCTGCTCACGTTGTTGCTGGGCTCTGGATTTAGTTGGGTGTTCGGGTCAGCTAGAACCAGTTTTGTCTTCTCTGGGCGGTCCATGCTTCCTGAGGGTGCCTATTGCAGAGTGGGAACCAGCCCCCAAGAATTTCCCAGACGAGAACACGGAATGGACTCCCGGGAACCAACTCCCTACACCACGATTCAACTCCCTGGATTTCTGTGGTTCATTGATAAGCACTTCACTGGGGAGCCGGATCTTGAAGCTGGCAACATGGATGATGCCAAAGGGTCCCAAGCTCGATGGGCAAACGGCCAGGAAGAGCCGGCTAAACAGACCAACTGGCAGTACCCTAGTAGGGCAAATGGTGCACCAAGGAGAGCAGGCAAGTCCAGTAGAGACAAACGAGCCAGCTGAAGAAGACCACAGAAGGAGAGGGGCAGAAGACAAGGGAGCCACACCAGGGAGATGAACCAGGACTGGAATCAAGACTGGGAGTGAGAGAGAAGTAAGGAAAGCACACAACACACTGAGCATGTTACGAAGCATCCATGTGTGTGTCAACAGCGTTTACATTTTAAATACCCCTTTGCTGCATGCCTGGTGCAGGTCACCTCCTTTGTCATTGCTGTTACAACGAGGGACGCCATTAGAAAAGTGCATGCGCTAGATCAAGGTGCTGGTCCTACACGCATGCACAGTCCAACTGTCATGGCGGCACCCATGGCACAATCGGCAGTGGTCCTGCGGCATCATCTGGGCTGCTTCTGAGTCTGGTTGCAGCCTTTCTGCCTGTCTGATTCCCTGTGCCGCAGGCGCCAGCGGCAATAGAGATGTCAAGCGAGTCTGACACCCTGCACCCACGGCCTCGAGCTTCCAGGTAAAACGCTTGAAGAACTGACATACCAGCTGGGGCGCATGAACCTGGGAGGCCAGTTCCCAGCGTAGCCCTTCCAGTCAATCAAGAACTGCAGTCGCCCGTTGCGAAGGCAAGAATCGCAACCCTTCTGGACTTCATACTCAGTGTTGCATGTGAACCCCTCCTGGGAGCATGGTAGCTCCCAGGATGTTGTAATGGGTCACGTGGCAGTAGCCACGCGACCAACACAATAAAAGAGGCGAGCCGCTTCCGGCTCGCCAGTCACTCCCATTCTGGCTCCAGCGTCGTTCCTTCGGCACCAGGCTGGTGCTACGCTGTTGGTGCTGGGCCCACGGACGGGGCCCAGCTTAAGGACGGTGCCCCTGCCGGGCAACTCCGTCCGGACGGTGCCCCTGCCGGGCAACGCCGTCCCTGTGGGTCCCCCAACCATGTGAGGCGGGTTGGGGAGCGACCCCGGCCTGGGTGCCCCCCCAGAGCCGGGGCCGCGGTGGCCAGGTGGACCTGGCCACGTGTGTGGAGCTCCGGTGTCCCGGAGCGGGTGGGATGAGCCCCCACCCCTGAGTACGCGGCATGGGTGCCGCCAAGTGTCTATGTTGTCGGGTGCCACCCGACCCGAGTGTGGGGCTGCCCGGTGGACCGGGACAGCCCCTAACAATGGCGACGAGGGCGGGAGCCCTGCGTGTGAAGCGGCGTCGGCCGCACTGGGTGGAGGAGCGCCTCCTCCCACCGCCACCAGGAAGGAGGAAACTGTTTTCTCCCCTTCCCCGGGGGAGTGTGAGTGCCCCGCGGAATCCGCCGCACAGACGAGGTGCGGAAAACCTCGCCGCACACAAGCGATGGATGCGGGCCCATCTCCAACTGGGCCCGCTAAGGAGGGAGAGGGGCCCCGCGCGCCCCGAAGAAGATATGGGGCGGGCCCATCTCCAGCTGGGCCCGCGATGAGGAGGAGCGAACAAAGGCGTGCGGGCCCAACTCCAACGGGCCCCGCGATGTGGAGAAGTCGCGGCGTCGGCCGCAAGAGGCTGTGTTCCCCCTTATTCCCGTGGGGGAGGGATGATGTGCGGCGTCGGCCGCATGTGGAGGTGATGCGGTCCCATCCCCAACTGGGCCCCGCATAGGGGCTGCCCGCCTACAAGAAGGAGGTGGTCGGCCCCCCCCATCACCTCCAAGGAGAGTCGCCCGCGGCGTCGGCCGCAAGAGGCAGAGGCCCTGCCCCTCCCCCACCCGTAAGCCGCGGGGACAAGGGGCGGCCAACTGCGCCGCAGAAAAAAAAACAACGATGCGGGCCCAACTCCACTGGGCCCGCAAGGCAATAGGGAGCCGCTTCCCACCCGTGTGGAGGAGGATCGGCGTCGTTGGCCGCGCGAGCGGACGCCCCCCCCTCTTCCATCTGAGGGAGACTGCTCTGCGGCCTCAGCCGCAACGGAAGGACAGGAAGTGGCGGGCTCTAATCCAACGGGTCCCGCAAGAAGGTATGGTGCGGGCCCGAGGTCGAAAGGGCCCACAACAAGGATGCAGGCCCAAATCCAACTGGGCCTGCAATGGGGAGAAGCGGAGGAGCCTCTGCCCCACCCATGAGGAGGGGGAGTGCCGGCGGCGTCGGCCGCACTGGGTGGCGAAGTTGACTGCCTGAAGCTGCCCCCTCGCCCATCTGGGGGAGGAATGCCCGCAGCCTCGACTGGAACAAGGGAGGCGCTGCCCCTCCCTCAACCGTGACACGGAGGGGAACCGCCAGCCACTACCCCAACAGAAGCCAGGCCCATCAAAAAAAGGAGGGGAGTGGATGCGGACCCACCACAAACTGGGCCTGCAATGGAAAGGAAAAAAGGGGACAAAGGCAGCGGGCCTAACACCAGCTGGGCTCTCAAGGACACGGGCCCTGAGGGGTGTTGCCCCCATACAAATGGACCTAGCCGATGTGGCCCCTGGGCCTCCCCAGGTGCAGCTTTGCCGGTGTTTGTGTGACCGTGTTGTAACTGTCCTAAATGGAACCCTGGTGAGGGGTGAGCTGGTTTCCAGCAACTCCATACGGAAGATGGACATCATGAGTGACATTCCCCGGAAGACTGTGAGCCGGCAGACACGGACTTGCTTAAAATGGCCCGGTTAGTGGGTAATGGTGTGTGGTGCACACCTGCAGACTCGGAGTGCTTTATGTGGTGCCAGTACCCCCCAGTGGTGCTGTTTAGTGACATGAAACCACTCACCCAGGTTTATAAAGGGTGTATTAGTAGAGTGGTTGTAGGAGTAGTAGTGGGCAAGTAGCGGTATGTGTTTTGTTTTGTTGTTTATTAAAAAATGGAGTGGTGTTGCATGTGAACCCCTCCTGGGAGCATGGTAGCTCCCAGGATGTTGTAATGGGTCACGTGGCAGTAGCCACGCGACCAACACAATAAAAGAGGCGAGCCGCTTCCGGCTCGCCAGTCACTCCCATTCTGGCTCCAGCGTCGTTCCTTCGGCACCAGGCTGGTGCTACGCTGTTGGTGCTGGGCCCACGGACGGGGCCCAGCTTAAGGACGGTGCCCCTGCCGGGCAACTCCGTCCGGACGGTGCCCCTGCCGGGCAACGCCGTCCCTGTGGGTCCCCCAACCATGTGAGGCGGGTTGGGGAGCGACCCCGGCCTGGGTGCCCCCCAGAGCCGGGGCCGCGGTGGCCAGGTGGACCTTGCCACGTGTGTGGAGCTCCGGTGTCCCGGAGCGGGTGGGATGAGCCCCCACCCCTGAGTACGCGGCATGGGCGCCGCCAAGTGTCTATGTTGTCGGGTGCCACCCGACCCGAGTGTGGGGCTGCCCGGTGGACCGGGACAGCCCCTAACACTCAGGTTGGCCATCAATGGAGAGAGATGGAGGCCCAGCATACAGCCATAGGAGTCCAAACTAAATGTCTGTAACAAGGAGGGTGGACAAGTCAGACAGAGAGCAGCTGTCAATATAAGGCTGCAGCTGAGATGCAGGAAGTAATTCAGAATAGACCCAGGAATTGCAGAGCCAAATTGACGGGTACGTTCTGGACAGAAATGTCTTTACTGGACAGCCACACCCAATCTCCCAGCTTGTACACAGGTTAGACGGAATGACGCTTTTCTGCCACGGACATTCATTGTGTCATTGCCGTTTGATGAGCCCGAACCATGTTGCCATGGCCTTGCTGTATGCAGCAGACCATGTTGTCAGCAGAGAGCATTCAGCTCTGAGATGGCATTTGCACAGGTATGAACCATCACGATCTCAGGCCATGTGAGTGTCCTTGGTCCACAGACCCCATAGGCATCATGTTGTAAATTCTTTTGTGTTTTAGGGCTTTTAAAATAAGCAAGTTGTGCGTCCTGTGCACATGGGTCCCCATCCCCTGCTGCTTCCCCATACAGCCTATTCCCATCTCCCAACCCTCCCATCCAACCTGATTGTTCCGTTACACCCTCATAACTGACACCCCTGGGCAGCCCAAGTGCCCGGCAGCCCCTGCGGCTAAGGGATTAAAGACATAGGGCGGCTCCTACATTGGTGGCTCCAGAAAGTGTCTGCAGGTCTCAGCAGGGGAAGCCAGCAGCCAGCTGTCAACCAGCAGCGACTACCCAGGTAGGTGTGGCCCGGGTGGGGAGTACAGCAATCATTGTACTCGGGAATCCCTGCTACTCTACCTACCCTAAAAACATATCAGGCCAGAATGATAATAGTAACCAGCTTAACTTCCAGACAGGATTGTGTATGTCAGCCATTGCCACATTTTAGCTACAATCTGTGAATATTGGCTTGTGTCGCATCGATACAGGATTGTGAATGCTAGCTTGAGGTTTGCTCACATAGATTTGAATCATATCTAGAAAGAGCCACACTGTGATAATACTGTGATTGTTAGCCTGCTCCACACTGTGATAGTGTTTTGATTACTATCCTGCATTGCACTCCACAGAATTTTTCATATACTCTCAAATATAGGTATAAACAAACCATATGTGTCTGTTATAATACTAAACCTACAAGAAAAGGCCAGAGGTAGTTCCCTTTGCTGCCTGGGGGGGGGGGGTTGTTAATGGGTCTTTTGGCCCAGTACTCACAACTGCATATTTACATGTGGCATTCATGTTTGGTCACTTACCGGCATCTGCAGGTGGGCTCACTCCTGCCTCAGCCTCCCCGATCCCATGGATTCCCTCTAGGTGGAGGACACTGCTGCAACGCTCCTCCCATGCTTGCAGCCTCAGTGGGGAAGGGGGTCCTCCGCCTGTCCCACTGCTGCGTTGGCGGTGCGTGGAAATGAGGTTGCGTACCCTCAGCCTCAGGTCGTCCCACCGCTTGTGGCAGTCCTTCACGCTCCTCACTGCCACGCCCACAGCAGTGCACTTGCGTGCAGCTTCGGCCCACACCTCCTTCCTCCGCTGCTGTGTGGCACGCCGTTGGTCGGCGCTGAACAGCATCTCCGCATTGTCCACAATGTGCTCCACCAAGACGGTTAGCTCCGCCTCGCTGAAGCGCTGTTTGCGCTGCCTCTGAGCAGGAATCCTGGCAGACATGCTGGTGGTCCCTTTTGGCTTCTCAGAGTTAGGATTGTGCTGGCTCTGGATGGCAATGGATTGTGCTTTTATATGATGGCCGCCTCTCTGTTTCCTGTTTTGGCGATCATGGTATTTCCGGTTCCGTGTCCGTGGCGGCGGAGGCGGAAACGGGTTTTGCGCCACTTGTGGCTGCGTTATTTCCATTTCCGTGGGGTTTTCCGTGATGGCGGTAACAACGTTTCCGAGTCCGTGTGGTGCGCGCGACTGACAGCGTGTAATCGGACGGTTTTTCCGCAACCTTGCGGACACGGAAACGTTTTTACCGCCGTCGTGGATTTTGCACGGTCCCGGACTGGCAGGTTGTAATGAGGCCCATTGAGTCGTTTTTGGGTTTTGCCAACTTTTATAGAAGATTCACTGGCAATTTCTCAGAAATTGTGACACCCATTACACAATTGCTTAAGAAAGCAGTGAGTTTTACATGGAGTGCTGAGGCCGAAAAAGCTTTTCAGGAGTTGAAGGTAGCGTTTACCACGGCACCTGTATTAAGACATCCAAACACTGAAAGGGTTTTTCAGGTGGAGACAGATGCCAGCAATGTGGCCATAGGAGCTATTCTGTCTCAAAAGGATGAGACAGGAGTATGGCAACCGGTAGCATTCTATACTAGGAAACTGTCGGGGTGTGAACAGAATTACTCCATCACTGATAAAGAGCTATTGGCTATCCGATCACCATTCCTTGAGTGGCGACATTACTTACTGGGAGTCCGGCATCAGGTGGTGGTGGTAACCGATCACAAAAATTTGCAATATATTAAGACATCTCAAACTTTAAGTCCAAGGCAATTAAGGTGGTCTCAGTATTTCAATGAATTTGATTTTGTGGTAACATTTAGACCAGGAAATAGAATGGGAAGGTGGATGCCTTAACTAGGCAACAGAATTTAGACAATATTGTTGGTGAAAAGAAAGCAATAATTGCGTCCGAAAAGATCACTGGGTCTATTACGAAGCAATTCATTGATCAGGTGAAGAAAGCATTACCAGCTAGACAATTGCAGGAGTGGCGGAATAGTCATCCGACAAGAACAGTACGGGAAGGATTACCATACCATCAGGGTAGATTGTATTTACCAACCAAAATGCTACAAGACCGGGTGTTATTTTGGTGTCATAAATCCCCCTTGGCAGGACATGCAGGTTACAGAAAAAATGAAAATGATGTTGGAAAAATATTTTTGGTGGCCCACATTACGGCAAGATATAATTACTTACTTGGTACAATGTGAAAATTGTTTACGAAATAAGGCTCATGTTAAAAAAGGGATTGTTACAGCCATTACCTACTCCTGAGAAATCATGGACTCATATTTCCATGGATTTCATCACAGATTTGCCACCTGACAAGCAATTTGACGCCATTTTGGTGGTAGTGGATTTTCTCTCTAAACAGGCTCATTTTGTGCCTTATATTGGTATACCAAGCGCAGGCCAGTTGGCGAGTTATTTCTGCAACATATAGTGAGATTGCATGGCCTCCCAAAGTGTATTGTTTCAGGCAGAGGTTCTCAGTTCACTTCCAGGTTTTGGCGTGCTTTTTGGCGACTTTTGGGAATCAACTGTGCTCTATCCACCAGCTATCACCCTGAAATGGATGGTCAGACAGAAAGGGTGAATCAAACACTTAAGCAGTATTTGCGAGGGTATTTGGGAGATGGAAGAGAATCCTGGGTTCAAGCCTTATGGTTGGCCGAATTCACAAATAACAACACCTTTCATAGTTCACTGGGAATGGCTCCTAATGAGTGTTTGTATGGTCATGAGCAGAATATGATACCTGAACATTTGCCAGTGGTAAACAACATGCCAGTGTTACAAGAGCGGAAACAGTTGCTTCTGGAAGTCAGACAAAAAGCCCGGGCCAATTTGGAGCATGCCAAAAGACAATATAAAACACAAGCTGACAAACATAGGCAGGACAGTCCTAAATATCAAGTGGGGAACAGAGTGTGGCTATCGACTCGAAATGCCTAGATTCATTGGGCCATATACCATTATTCAATGTGTTTCTGAAACTGCTATGAAATTACGTTTGCCAAAAAACTTAGCCATACACCCGGTGTTCCATGTGTCTTTACTTAAACCCGCAGATCCCAGGATGACGACTAAATGGCCTCCGGCAATACTCAAAGAAAGACAAAAGGAATATGAAGTAGAGCGAATCTTGGAGGTCAAGAAACAGGGCCAGAAGGTTTGGTATTTGATTAAATGGAAAGGCTATGGACCGGATGATTGTTCATGGGAGCCAGGAGGAGCTGTGCATGCTCCTCGGTTGGTCACACAATTCCATAAGCAACGGTTGTTCAAGGTTGGCCTGAGGAAGGGCCGTTAGAGAAGAGGTAATGTAAGGATTAAGGGCTGGAGCAAGAAAAGTGTGTGTAAAAACACATAGAAAATGGAAAGCTGGAGTAAAAAAAAACTACAACTCCCAGCAACACTTGGGAAGGGTGTAGACCTAGCCGTGCGCCCGTTGGAACAGCTAGGAACAATTAGCAAAAGCGCCCGTTGGAACAGCTGGGAACAATTAGCAAAAGCAATAAATGGGCAAGCGGCATTAGGCAGGTGTGGTTTATTTTGGTTCGACAGCAGGCGAAGTAGGAGACGGGTGTGTCAGGACTTCGAAGATGGAACGGCTTCAGAACGCTTTATGAGGGAGTTTGGACGAAGTTGCAGTGACCGCGAGCGGACAGGGAATGCAGTGATTGTTGCGTCCGGGACGGCTCTCAAGCTGAGATAAGTACTGGGCAACTGTGTGAATATATTGGGCGGCGGCGGGTGGATTTCCCTTGCTGTCAGTTATGGGCAGATTACTGTGGTGTTCGGGACGACTTGAGAGTTTCCCAGACTTCAGATAAGCGTTCCCAGAGTTTGTTAGGAACTCGCTTCTTCTTTTTACAATTACAGATAATGGTGGCCTTATTTAACAGCATTTCATGTGTTCAAGTCTAAGTGCGGGTTGGATTTATACCCGTGTAGAACACGGAAGGGCTCTGCTGGAGGTTTAGGGAACTCTCTGCATTCCAAAATGTTATCAAGTCCACATTGCATGTGATGTTGTATGTTCATTTCTTATACGTGCCTGATGGCCATGTGTTTTTGTCTATCATTGTGATCAATGTCAGTTCAACCAGTTACATGTTGATATGAGACTAATACTGTCAGTCTGGCATCCTAGAAGCAGATATGCAGAATAAGGTGTATATAGTCTTATGTTTCTATTACCCAGTGGTTTTGACATGTATTAAGGTTGTCTATGACTACTATAAGTACGGAGTGTTACAAGTAGAGACATGTAGGGTGTCTTCCCTATTGTTTCCCCTCGTCCTATCCACCTTAGGTGTTCCCTCAACCTCTTTCCGGTGTTCCTAAACTCCCCTCCCCATCCACAACCTCTCCCTAACTCATCATCCCCTCACTGGCTGACACGTGGTGTCCTGTTTATACTATCAGGCGCCTGTGCCAACCACGGGTAGAGGGTCGCCTTACATTTGGCTTCTGTGGTTCGGGAAAGGGTGTTGAATACCCTTCCCTTTGCATTGACAAAGTGGTTGGCAGCTATGCAGGAAAGGACCTTTGCAACATAGTTCCTATCAATCTCAAGGGATGGAGGTAAAACCAAAATATCATCCAGGTAGATTCAGACCAATACACCCAGTAGGTCTGAAAATATTGAGTCCATAAACTGCAGGGAAGATGGCAGGGGCATTGCAGAGGCTGAATGGCACCACCCAGTATTCAAACTGCCCCAAGAAGGTCTTGAATGCTGTTTTCCATTTGCTATCTTCTTTTATTTGGACCAAGTGGTAGGTACTGTGCAAATTCAATTTGGTGTATATGGATGAAGTCTTCATAGTTTCCAAGATGTCCCGGATAAGAGGCAAGGGATACAAATCCTTGCACGGGATCTCATTGAGAAGGAAGTAATCCATGCAGGGACGTAGGATTACCTTTTTTGGGGCCAAAAAATTAATGGGTTCCCACATGGTATTTGGAAGACCAGATATAGCCCTTCTGCAAACAGTCATCCAAATACCTGTGTAATACTTGTACTTTGATTGAATACACACAGCCATGTGGTTTAGGTTTATCAGGGGCCAGTTGGATTTCGCAATAGAGTGGATGATGCAGTGGTAGCGGGATGCTATTGGGTTCTACAAACTCTCCTGCAAACTGTCGATATTCAATGTATATGTCCTGTTGGGTACATTCAAGGAACATCAATGGATTCCTTTAGGGTTTTCCTTGAACAGGCTTATTCTGGATCTCAATCAAGTAAACCGTCAACTCAGGGTTGGATGGAAAACACATGGTTTTGGTGTTCCAGTCAATGCAAGGATTGTGGGCATTAAGCAAGGGAAGGCCTAACACAATGGGATATGTTGGCGTCTGAATGGTTTCAAAGGCAACAGTTTCAATTTAGTCCATTATACGCATGGACAAGGGCACTGTGTGTTGCCGAATAGGATCAGACACTAACAGTGTTCCGTTGATCACTTCTATCTGGCACTCAATGGTTTGTGCAGTAGTGCGATTGCTGCCATCTGGGTGAATAACTGGTCTATGTAGATGAGTCAAACAAGGCTTTCATAGATACCTGGGTTGTCTTGTCCATCCAGACCAGTTGTACTTCCAGAGACAGGATACAGGAATGAGTCATAGGTCATAGTGAAGATACCAGATGGTATTTTATCTCGAGTGAATTTGTTGTTCCCTTCTGGTCTTGCAACAAGCCCTTCAGTGTCCTGCTTGTTTGGGATGGCATAATGGACAGGAGGCAAGTAATGGCTGTATCCCCCACAGTACAGGCACAATTCATTGTGCTATAGCACCTTGTAGCGTCTCACATGCTAGATGGAATTGCCAATAACGATCTCAGGCCCAAATAACTAGACAAACTCATAGAATATGAGAAATTACTACTTTATTATCAACATAAAATAAAGTAGGGCAATCTGGTGAACAACAAGCTGTAGTTCACATACTCACACCCAGAATTGATTACAGAAAGGTCGATATGCGTCATTTATTACATCATCCTATGTGACAAACTGTAAAACCGATTGAAGGGAGGCATTGGTTAAGGGAACATATGTACGTATATGTCGCCAGAGATTTATCCCCATTCATTACCAAACTGATTAACACCTCTTTTGCCACAGTCACTATCCCTGCCAACCTTAAACAGTCCTGGGTGCTCCCTCTCCTGAAGAAACAGACCCTAGATCCTCTCATCCCTACCAACTACCGCCCTATTACCACGGTCCCTTTTTTACTTAAAATACTGGATAAAGCTGCCTACAACCAAATTCAAAAACACCTTCTCCGTCATGGGAAGGTGTGAATGTACAGCAAGAAGGCCTGACCTTGGTGCACAGCTCTTTCCATTGCTTTAATTAAGTCTAGGACATACCTGTCCTGGAGGGTCCTCAGCCTGATGGCCCCCAGTTCTTCTCTTATTGCATTAAATCCTTTTATTGTTGCATTAATGGTTTGCAAGAGTGGCCACCTGGTGATCTGTAGCCACTTTGGATTCACTTCAGTCTGGAGTTATGGCATAAATATGGATGTTATTATCATTGCCGTCTCTCTAAATACTGTATGTTCATTTGGAATATCTTTGCAGGCTTCTATTGACTTTGATGAGAAATAGTTCTCCCTCTTCAGCCAGCAAAGTTGAGTGATCTCTTCTCTCTCTGGTGATCATTCATTTTTGGAAATTCATCAATATGTCGGTGACTTTGAGGAATTACTGATGCAGGAACATGTATTCCTGCAATGGAACATACTCCTTCCCAATTTTTGGGCAACTGCATGTAAGCTCTCGATCCACAGGCCCAATATACATCCATCAGTATGGCACTTCCTTCATTCATCCCTGGAACTTTGAGTATTTGCTCACATCCTTTGTTCTCTCCAACCTGATCCAGTCCTTTATTCCTGAAGCATGTTGTTGCATTCTTTAGTGGTCATATAGATACTGGTTCTGCTTCGTTGTGAACCCATGTTAATAGCTTAGTGCACTTGGCCCATGATTCTAGGCACATATCATTCACTATTTGCACTATGCTTACTGGTTCCGTCTTCAATAAGTGTCC
This sequence comes from Ambystoma mexicanum, assembly GCF_040938575.1. Taxonomy (NCBI): domain Eukaryota; kingdom Metazoa; phylum Chordata; class Amphibia; order Caudata; family Ambystomatidae; genus Ambystoma; species Ambystoma mexicanum. The sequence goes on along the minus strand of NC_090940.1, from coordinate 238,864,809 downwards.
AGGGCAAGACAACATTGCTTCTTCCCATCCTGTACTGGTGTCAATTCGTCCATACAAAAATAGCAGAGGTTTTTCCCAGCATCCTGGTACTCCTGATCTTTCCACCATGTCTGAACAGTCCATCCTCTTCATTTCGACAACCTTTATTCGTTCCCCAATCTGGGATGGGTACATACAATTTTTGCTTGTCCAACCCATTCCTTTTTCCATAAGTATCTTCATATGGAAATGTTCTTCATTATCGCCATCACAGTGTTGTCCATTTCCCTTTGAATGTTCCTCTGTTTCTACATGCTGCTAGATGACAGAAACACCTTTCATCATGTTCATCCATTTCTTTTGCAATAAATGTCTTTGCTTCGTTCATGGCATAGGGGAGGAGAGAACACATGTAGCAGCTTTCATCTGACGGTCTCTCTCCCACCTCCTTCATGTACAGATACAATAGGTTATTCTTTAAATGAGATGAATTTTCAAGATATGGATTTATATCTTCATGGTCCTCCTCAGCATCTCTTTAAAGTTGAATAATTTGTTTAGTAAAATCAGGAAAAAGGCTGCTTGTGCTTTTATTGGGGATTATGTTTCATTGTCACCCACAGTATATGTATTTTTAATTATTATGGCCCTCATTAGGACCCTGGCGTTAAGGCGTTAACGGCGCCGTAAAAGGTGTCGGCGCCATTAAACCCTTAACGCCTTACTACGAGGTCCCTTTGCGGGACCCGACCTTAACGGCTGGTCTAGACCAGCCGTTAAAGTAGGGGCCCGCAAAGGGATTCTCGAGGTAAGTACGGTACCGCAATTTGCGGTACCGTACTTACCCCCTTCCCCATTCCCATTATGCCCTATGGGGCAAAAATGGGAATGGGGAAGGGCCATGGTGGCATGGGGAATTACCGCCCCGCCAACCTTGGAATGGGGTGGTAATTCCCCATTCTGCTATGGCGGACTCCGGCATCGACCATGGTGCTAATAGCACCATGGTTTTCTGCCGGAGTCCTAATGAGGACCTATGTGTCTAAATGCCATCATAATAAGGGAGAAAAGGCAGATCCTAATACAGAACAACATCACCATTTTTATTCCAGAAAAACTCATCCTTTTTTGATGGAAGTGCGCCTCTTACGCATTAAGAATCCACATTTTGTTTTAATTCAATATGTAATTCTGTTATTCTTTATGAATCACACTTTTACATCAAGATCTGCAAAATAATTGCCACAATAATTCTGAAAATAATGTCAGTGTTTTTAGGATTGCTCAAAATTTTTATAATGTCCACATGTCGTCTTATCAGAGCTGGGTAAGACTGTAATATGTAAGTAAAAAAACAGCATACAAGAATATGTGTAATGTTATTACGATGGGTAACAGGAGATACAGTGTGTTCCTTTTCTTTTACCTCTGGTACATCAACATATTTTTCCTTTTACCTATCTAAAATAGTTCCAGGATAACTGCAAGTCCATTTATTCCTTATAAAGTTTAAGAGATGTTGATTTTTATTCAAAGTGTCTTTATGCTCCATATAGTCCTTATCATTTCCCTTGGTCATCGAGCAGGTCTGCATGCATGGAACATCTTCTCTTGCTTCACTGTAAGTAGATGCAGGTGGGGTCAAGGTTTCTCCTTTATATGGTTTGATGTCGTGCAAATGCAGCCAGGCTCTCCTTTCTTTTAGTTTAACAGCTTTGTGAGTAACTTCTTCCATCTCGTAGGGTCCTTCAAAACAGGGCTTATTCCAAGTGTGGACACATTTGCATACCAGCACATGGTCTCCTGGATATAGACTGGGCTGCTTTAATAGTTCATCTGAATCAATGGGTTGGCTGTCTTTTATGTTCCTCTTTGACCCCTCGCTATGGTTCCTGACCTGTTGATACATAAACTAAACACTAGCGGTCAAAGTTGTCAAATAATCATGCATTATATCACCTAATGTATTTGCTACACTATGGGCATCAGTTTTTAACCTATTTGGAGGAGCAAGGGGTGTTCTCATTGGGCGTCCAGTCACTAACTAATGAGGATTTACATGGTGATCTGAGCCAGGCTGATGTCGTAGGGCATATAGTGCAAGGGGTAGGCAACGTAACCATCCCTTCTTTAAAGTGAGCTAAATCTTGGCTATCCTCTCTTTGAGTAATCCATTTAAATGTTCACAAATGTCATTTGCCTGTGGGTGATAGCCAGAAGAGAACTTGTGCTTTATCCCTAATGAAAGGGTAACATTTTCAAATAGTTCATTTACAAAATGCAGTCCATTGTCAGACCACAGGACCTCGCACACACCCCATCTTGATAACACCTCATGCACAAGGAACTTGGCAGCGCATGTAGTATCGATGTGCGTACATAGACCTGCCTCAATCTCCATCTAGAAAAAGGACATATCACGACCAGCATATACCTATAGCCATTGCATGCCTGCAGCATATCTACATAATCTACATGTAGATTCTGAAATGGGCCATTGGTTTCAGGGATTGTACCTCTCGCTGTTCACAAGTGTGTCCTGCAGTCAATTTCTGGCACCTGAAACTGTACCACATGTTCTAATAAATTTGGTGAAAACCAATCTTCTGCAATTGTAGCAGCAAGACTCTATCAAATCATGTGCGCTGGGTAGTGAAGCTGCTCCAGTGCCACCCTCAATAATGCTAGAGGCATAACTGGCTTTCCAGTGCTATCCTGTCTCCATATTGTCTCAGTGGGGCATAAAGAACACCCCTGTTTCTTCCATAAATCTTGCTTCTCCTGCGAGGCTCAACCTTGTATCTCAATTAAATGAGCAATAGACAACATGTTGAAACCCTGTTTCATCAACATACATCGCCCTACCATCTGTTTAGCACTTTTTATTTTGAAATCAAAAATGTTTGGGAAATATGCTGCCTCTTTGTCTTCTAATTCTGCGGCTTCATTCCTGCAGGAAATCATGTCTGTTCTTCGTGCTGCACATTTTACGACTGCCATAGTCAATGGAAGTCTTAATGCCTCAATAAGCTTATCTAATAGGTCTGCATGTTGCAATGGAGTGCCATCTATGCAGAGGAAGACCTTCCTTTACCAGGATGACAAGCCTGTGGGTCCAGTTGACGTCACATAGGCAGCAGCGTCAGAGTACACCATCACTTCCTCATCCCCATATCTTTGAAGTGCAGCGATAAGCAACACTAATTCTGCAGCCTGTGCTGAGCAATGCAACTGCAATCTTGTGCTTTTTACTTCTTCAAGTTCAACCTCTCGGTTCAGCTTTACTACTGCTGACCCAGTATGTCTTTTGCCAGTTGTTTGGTCAATTTTTGACGAACCGTCAATGAAAAGAATTTCCCCCATCCGAGAGCATTTTCTCTAACACAGGGAATGTCATCATAGAATTCAGTATACGTTGTGCAGTCATGTGCATCATCATCATCTATTACTGGCTGTGCTATGAACATTGCTGTGTTCACTATTCTGCACCAAACAATTTTGATCACAGGGTTTGAGATAATTATCTCAGAACCTGATGCTCTTTGTGTGGTCAAAGTACTTTTGGGTTTTTCTAAAATAGAAATAGAGCATGCTCAATAAATATTGTTACTGAACAGCCCTTTGTAATACTTGAAGCTTTTTCAATCATGAATGCCGCAGCAGCTAGAGCTTGTTTGCAAGGGTAATGTCCTTTCATAACTGGATATAAAATCCCACTATAATAAGCCAATGGTTTATGGCCATGTCCTAATGTCATTTTCTGTGTGAGCACTGCAGTCATGACTTCTTCATTTGAATGGGAAAATAATAAGTACTATTCCTCATGACAATCTGGAATTCCTAACACAGGGGCTGTACTGATTGCAAATTTTAATTCCTCAAATCCTTCAGTCATCTCATCTGTCCATGTTATCTTACTCTTATCTACCTGTGTTTCTTTAAGTCCTTTTAAAAGTGGTTAAATATATGTGCTGTAATCGAAAACCCAGGCCCTGCAAAAATTACATAGGCCTAAAAACTGTTGCATTTCCCTCAGGGTTTTAGGTTCAGAGGTCTTCATAATTGCTTCTGCTCTCTCAGGTGTCACTTTACTCCCCCTACTTGAGAGATCAAGTGTCCTATATACCCTGTCTCTGAGAGTATGGTCATGAGTCTAACTGAGTCATCTCTGCATCTTCTTCTGTCTCACTGCACACCAAAATATCATCCACGTACTGAATTATTGCTCTGTCGAGCTGTACATTACACAGATCCATCAGGAGGTCACTGTTAAAAATTGAGGGGACTCATAGTACCCTGTGGCAAACGAGTATGCTTCAGGCAGACATTTCAATGTGAAAATGTGGTCAAATCTTGTGAGTCCTCATGAATGGGAATTGTAAAGAATGCATTTTTGAATTCATAACTGTGAAATATTGGCCTTGGATGAGATATTGTATAGATATTGTATTGTATTGTAGCAGGATTTGGAACTAAAGGAACTAAAGGAAACTCAGCTTCGACATTATTGTTTAGGGGCAAAGATCCTGAATGGATCTCCACGACCCAGAGTTGATTTCTTCACTGGGTACACAGCCTTCTTACATGGGGACTCGGATGGCACCAATATTCCTTGCTTCATTAAAGTGGAAATGGTCTCGAATATATACCTTCATCCAACTCTCTGGACATGGGATATTGATTTGCTTGTGGCAAAAGGGCTCCTGGTTTAAGTTTGATTTTAACTGCTCTCACTCCTTTCAATAGACCCATGTCATATTGACTTGTAGCACTTTCTCTAAATCTTCCTGAAAAAATGACGGTTTCTTTTTTTCCATCACCATTTTCTGCACTTTTTCTCTATTCTTGACTTCAATCCAATAAGTGAGACTTATGATAAATACTAAATTGTCATCTGAATAATCATCCCTAAAAAGCTCCTTGTCTGGCAAGTCTGTCAACCTATATCCTAGTCATGTTCTCCCTCCTCCCCCCTCATCATCTGTTCCATGGACAACCATCCTTTCTTCTCTTAGCACTGCTGCTTCTAACTCTAAGATGATAACCTGCCCTTCTTCATCATCCATAGGTATTTCTGATCTAAACAAGACCTTATCAGGTATCCTCAATGGGTAACCATGATAATAAAACAGTCACTCCATACAAAAATACTTCTGGAACTAAGGGGACTCCTTGTAGTGCATTCTGGGGCCTGTAATATAAACTCTTTCACATTCATTTAATGTATTCCTGCAGTGGAGCACACTATTCCCTCATCAGATTTTAGGCCTCATTCTGAGTGTGGCGGTCCGGACACAAGGGTGCTGGTATGCTTAACGGTACCCTTGTTTCCGGACTGCCACACTACGGGTCTGCCTGCAGGGGCCATAGAGCCTAGCAGGTCTGACCCTGCAGGGCACATTGGCCCCAGTAGGCAGACTCATCAGTAACGCACCAGCACCATTAGCAACAGTGCTTCCGTCTCCCCACTCCCAGGAACGGGGAGTTACTGAATCTGCCGCCTGACTTCCTGCTTACAAGTCCCGGCGGTATGGGGAGGTCAAGTGGCAGATTCAGTGTTTCTGGGTCGGCGGCTACCCGCTGGTGGCACCGGCAGTTTACCGCCGACCTCAGAATGAGACTCATTGGGCCTCATTATGACCCTGGCGGTCCCGAAATAACGGTAGCGGTAAACCCGCTGCCACTGTTGTTTCCGGACCGCCTGATCCCGACTCCTGCAGGCGGGAGATGATGTTCCCGCCAGGTCTGACCTGGCGGGTTTAACACCACCCACCTACAGGTGGACGAGGAAACACCGGCAGCATTACGAGATGCTGCCGGTGTTTCCATGATCCCCATTCCCATTGAGTCCCATAGGACTCAATGGGAATGGGGATTAACACCATTCCGCCTCCGTGATTCCCGGAAAACCGGGTTTGTAATGCCCCGGTAATTCCGGGAATCACAGCGGCGGAATGGTAATATGAGTCCGGCGGTAACCAGGTGGTTTTACCACCTCGGTTACCGCCGGACTCGTAATGAGGCCCATTGTCATGCTAAGTTTCGTCATTAAGTCACGCCCTCAAATGTTATTTGGTGTCTGCGGAGAGTGTAACAATAGCATAGGCATATCATGTCCTCCTATAGAGATTGGTAACTTGTCTGTAAAAGCAACTAAGCTCATCACCCCAGAGAATCCCTGTGCATTCCTGTCAATGCCTGACATTGTTTATTTTCCATCACGGACACAGGAATTAGTTGCTCCAGTGTCTAACAAGGAACGGAAAATGTCTTGCATCCTATCGTGACCTTGACCCTTGGTTCCTCTTGGGGTTCCGGTGTCATTGATATTACTGAACACATCAGGTTCTTCTGCGAGCTGTCCTATTGTGGCTAAAAAATTCATCCCCATACCTGTAAAAGTATTCCCTCCTACCTTGGTCACACCCCCTAGTCTGCGTGCGGGTGCTTTCAGGGCCCCTTCATTCGTATTCCATTGTGGTACCATGGCCTGTTAAATCTGTGCTTGCTGGGTTTGTATCTATTGTGTTTGCATGGGCCCTTGCTGGGGTTGCCCATGTGGTGATTGCATTTGTAATGGGGATTGCTGTAGTTGCTGTGATTGCGGGGCACGTGTCTGATTCTGCATGTGATCTGGGTCATAATACTCCTGTGGTTCTGTATTATATTGTGGAACATAGCCCATCCTCCCTCTTGGAGTGTGCCACTTTTGCTGCATGCCCCTCTACTTATACATGTTCTGGCTATGTGTCATATTCTTCCGCAATTCCAACATTGTTGCAGCTGTCTGCCATTAAATTCTCCTCCACCATGAGGGTTATGAAATTCACCATGTCCTCTTCCTATAGGTCCATTACTTCTTCCTACTGACCAAACATTATACCCACTCTGATCCATTGGATATTTTACATTGTTTTTCTGCGCTAGGGGCATTTCTTGTGTCGCCACACCTTCACCACTCGTCAATTCCACTCTCTCTATGGCTACTTTTTCTGAACTAGCTTTGCTTCCTCTTGCTTCCTTCTCTTGTCATTCTTCTTATTCTTCACCTGTAACAATTAGCAATGGTGCTCGATGGTCAATTGTATTTCTGCCCTTGGCTTCACCTCCATCCCTACTTGTTTCTTCAATTGCCGATCTACTGGCTCAGGCACTCCCTGACACAAAATGTCATTGCTCTTGAATTTATTGAGTAAAAGCAACAGGATCTTCATCCTCACCCATTTTCCTAGTCATAATCGCACCAATGTCTTATGTATCAGGATATTGTACTCTGAGTGCCCGCCATACATCTGCTCTACAATTGTTAAATGTCACTCCATCGTCTGTCGTGTTTTGTGAAGTCGCACCCACATACCCTCCTCTTTTCCAAATGTCATCAGCCCTCTCTACTAGGATGGCAGATAGCAGGCCTTTTATGTCACCTATTGCTAACGTCCTTCCTGATGTCATTCTCTCTAACTCAAACATCTTTTTTCCTGCATCGGAAGTCAAACTAATTAATTTACATTTCAAATTAACCTCGTTCATTTATGGCCACGGAATATATTGTGCTCGCCCTCCCCTTTCTCTAATGATGGGAATTGTGAAAACCCTTATCCATAGTCATACCCACTTACACTTCTCGTTTTCCAGGTGGGACTAGTCTCACCCGTTTGTCTCCATCCTGGTAGTGCCCTCAATCTGATTACATAAGGCAGAGATTTACATCCCCTGCGCTGCTTGATCATGCTTGTGGTCGTTCAGTATATGGTGTCGGTTCTGGTGTTTTTTCTTTAGAGTCCTCTAGGTTTGACCATTTTACCCCTTTTTCTAGACTCCAATCTTTTGAAAATCTGCATGTGCCCTCTCTTCGCGCTCTCTCGCTTTCTTCCCTTTCTTCATCTCACATCAATATTCCCCAGTTTGTATGACTGTTGTCTCTTTCCACATCATCAATATCTAATCTACTTAAAGACAGCGTTCTGTACTCATCTGTTATGACGCTATCTGGTCTATCTCCAGTTTCCCTCAATAAAGATCCTTCGACATTCTCTTGAGTTTTATACCCGTTTTTATCCCTTATTTGCCTATATTAATCCCGAATCATTTCCCTATGTTTTCTGCTTCATGCTCATTAGCCCATGTTTGTAGTCTCAGTATTCCTTGCAGCTCACTGCGGGGCTGTTGTGACCCTCTCTCCTCCTCAGATCTTTCTTGTTCTTCGATCAGCAATATATTCTTATGAAAAAGATAGTCTATCTCGCCATCCTTTAGTTCCCTACTTCTGTTAATTTCTTCTTCTCTTTTCCTCATTTCTCTCATCTCTTCTTCCTCTTGCCTTCTTTTCAACTATGTGCTTTCAATCTTTGTATTTCTATCTCGTCTTGTTTTTTCTCTTCTAGTCTCTCCTTTTCCTTCCTTGCCTTGTACCTTCTTCGTTCTTCCTATTGCTTCCTCTCATTTTCCTTCCTCTCTCGTGTTCTCTTTCTTTCTTTTCCCGCTCTTCTCTTTCTTCTCTTTCTCGAACCCCATCAACGCCCTTATCCTCCTGATTGAGGTCAATGGGCCTCATAACGACATTGGCGGTAAGTTTACCTAGTTTCCGTGATGCCAATGGATGATTACGGTTTGTAAGGCACTCGCATTCCGGCATGCCCGAAACATTGGCACTGGAATCACGGAAACACTGTGAAAAGCAGGCAACACTGACAACCCCTATGACCTTGGTGCCGGTGCGCCCGGATCTGGCATTGCAATGCCGGACCCAGCTGTGCCGGAAACTGCAGCGCCACAATTACTGTGAGCAGAAACAAAGTGATCACTGGAACAGAAAACAGGTCGGCGGCCATTACAAAAACACAATCCATTGTAATCTGCAATTCCCAGGCGACATCCACCTCTCCTGACTGAAGAAATAGCACAAGGACCATATCATCTCGCATCTGTGAGACCCGCAAGCGAAAGCCGCGCTTTTCGCAGACACAGCTGAACATTGCTAGTGGACACCATTGTCCTGCATGCACAGGAGTTATTCTCCAATGATCAGCGCCACCAAACCCAGCTACGCAAGAGGAGTAGAGATTTCCACAATCACTGGGACGACCTCCACCTGAGGGTCCGGAACCTCCTCTCTGCACAGCGGAGACAGGGCATGGCCACAGGTGGTGTACCTCCTCACCAATACGTCTGATGCACTGGGAGGAAAGGTGCAGCAGTGTGCTGCAAATGGAGTCGATAGAAGGGGTTGGCACTGCGGACGCCGGAGCCGGGACACCAGAAGAGACCAGTGAGTAAACATAACCCCAATGTAATGAACATCAGCCCTTCCCACCCTGCTCCCACCACTGTACCAGCATATCACTGAAATGGGAATTGCACCGTCCAGAACCCCCCCAAAACACCCTGCATGCACACACCCCCACACATTAACCAACATTCAGGTTGCATTCATGGACAGACACCCTGGCCCCCTAACAATGACCCATGCCTGAAATACATGTTAAACACTGCACCAGTACCCTGTACTGCTAAGTCTACAACAATCTGAACTCACACAGACACACATCACCCTGCCACAGCGTAGAGGATGTGTGCCTGCCGTGCTGCCATTGCCACCAAAACACAGCAATGCTAACCCTCATCTCCACCCACACATGACCAACCTTGCACGCAATGGCAATGGCATGTGTCCCCCACGTCCCAGCCAGCTCGATTCGAGATCCCAGATGCACATACTGGCCCTGCAACTGGGTCAGCCATCAAGCCCATGCTTGCCCAATCCATACCACCCCCTACCCACCCCAACACTCGACAGCTCGACAGGCCACCGCCCTAACACCATACCTCAGAAGTGCCAGGACACCACGCCTATAGCCCCAGTACAGCAGACTACCATGTACAAACATCCCACATCCTGCAGCCAGTATGCACAAAAGAAGCACGTGTGCACCATGCCATGTACCACGCCATGTCCCCAATACAGCACGGCCACAATCAACATAATGCATGTATCAGTGCTTCTTAAATCCATACTGGTCCCAAACCGCATGCCTTTCTGACTCCCACAGGCACATACTCTGACAGTGAAGTAGGTCAAACAAGCACCTCAAGGGACACCAGATGACACCGCCACAATGCTGCACATATCACCACCACCACCTAGGACACTGCAATGACCACTGACCCACCTGACCCACCCATTCAGGCAGCACAACCTGCTATGGTCACCATTGCTGCAGCAACCCATCCAGGCAGCACAACCTGCTGTGGTGACCATTGCTGCAGCACCCATCCAGGCAGCACGACATGCTGTAGTCAACAATGCTGCAGCACCCATCCAGGCAGCACAACCTGCTGTGGTTACCACTGCTGCAAAACCCTTTCAGGCAGCACTACCTGCAGTGCTGCTATTTCCCACAAGCCAAGCAACAGGAGGAAGGACACTACACCCATCACAGCAGCCATATGCATGTGGGTAGGATTCCAGTGCATAGGACACAGCCGACAATGCTGGAGACACCACCGGGAATACCACTGACCACACGAGCTATGAGCGTGCTGATTTCAGCCCAATTAACCTCACGAGCCGACAACAAACGCCCTTCCCCAGTGTCAGGGAAATGGATGGCCGTCTACGCTGTATTGAAGAACAGCAGGGAGGCTTAACTGCCCTAGTGCAGCAGCACCTGGAAGAGGCCCAGATGATGAGGAACACTGTGCAGGCCACTGGCCGTCACACTGAACGTGCCATTGGATGGGCCTCAACCTCAAAGGCATCTCTGGATAGATGAGCCAGTGAGCCAACACACACGCCATCCACGAGATCCACACCTGCAAGTTCTGTTCATAGCATCCCGAGGCGTAGGTCGATGTACCTGTCAGCCATTCCACACAGTGGAACCCCTGGTGGCAAGCAGGCCCATAAATAGGCCAACAAGAAACATGTGCCCTGGATGTGTCTTTGGCAGGGACTACATGGACAATGTGACACAAGTTGGGGAGGGGTAGTGGGGAGGTATATTTGGGGAGAGGGAGTGAGGAGGAATAGTTGGGGAGGGGAGAGGAGAGGTGTAGTTGGGGAGGGGGTGTTTGTCCATCTGTTAGTGCATTATATTCATTACATTGCACTTGGTGTTGCACAGAAATCATGACTGGACATTCATTTTTAGTGTTAGTGAGTGTTTTATTGCCTGTACAGTGCAGATTGTGTTTGCTGGCCTTTGCCATGTGCTTGAGTGATTTGCTCAGAAATAGTGGTTAATCAGTGCATGTCGTGCTTCATGGCCATCCATGGCATCCCTGTGATGTGGCAATGGCAGTTCGTCCTCACTGTCATTCTCATCCTCCCTCTGCTGGGTGCATATCCATGTCCGGGGGAAGTGGTATGTTGTGCCTGATAGACATGTTGTGCAACATGGAACAGCCCAAGACTATCCTGCCCACTTTCACATGAGTACACCTCCCGATCTGCTCAGGCAGCAGAACCTTGCCTTTAACAACCCAAATGTCCGCTCGATTGTGCACTGTGTCCTGATGTGAGCACGGTTGTAGCCCTGCTTGTGCTGGTTCTGTGGGTGCCTGACGGGGGTCATTAGCCATGGCATCAATGGGTATCCCGCATTACCTGCATGGGAGGGACAGAAAGGGGGTGGAATCATTGTGGTGCCAGTGTAATGTTAATAAAGTCTGTATGTTTGTGTTTGTTTAATGGTTTGAGGGAAAAAAAAGAAAAAAAAAAGTCTGTATGTTGGTCATTGTCACATGGGATTGGCACAAGACCTAGCAAATGGCACAGATGACCCTAGTATCCACCGCATTCCACAGTGCACATGCATTGTTAATTCAACTCACCCAACAGCCAGGTCCACTCTCTGTTGTGATGTGCCATGTACCCTGGCAGCGTGGAGTACCTCAGCACCATAAAACTGTGTGTCGGTCCTGGCAATCTTGCACAGTAATCGGTGATGAGGTGGTGTGCATCACACACCATCTGCACATTGAGAGAGTGGTACCATTTCCTATTCCTGTGGATTGCCTCAATGGCATATTTGGCCACCAGCCCCACATGTGTGCAGTCCAACACACCAATCACATTGCCTCCCAGGGCATGGAATGCAACTTAGGTGGCATTAACCTGGTCAAGTGTTCTGTGTAGGGCAATGTGGTTGGACACGTGCTGCAAGGACACCCAGGAGCTAAAAAAAGGACCCTCAAAAAACAGGTTGCCGTAGCCCATGCAGCTCATCCACAGTGTGTTGGTAGGTGCTGGTTGCCAGGAAATGTAGCACAGACACTACCTTGAGCAAGGGGGAGATGTCAGTATGAATTTGGATGAGGCTGACGAGGTTGGCATGGATCCGGTCGACTATGCTGTTGATGGTGTCCCTGTCTAGCCGGTAGACGGTGTGTGTCTGTGTTTGGGTGAGGATGAAGGGTGTGGCCTTTATGCAGAGTATGGGTGGCTGCCTGCGAGGTGCTACCTGCTGGCCATTGTTATTATGGATGGCCATGAAGATCCTCCTTCTCCTCCTGCGCCTCCGCCCCCTTCTCTTCCTCTCTGCCTCTTCCAGTTGTATCCGTACATGCAGGGCCTCCAGCTCCATTACTGCTACTGCAGATGCCGGCATGGTTGTGTTGGAAGTGTTGTGTGGGAGTGGTCCTTTTGTGCATTCACAGTGCTCAGGGTGTGCATCTGGGCTGATTTTAGCCACCTGTGGCATGTTCCTGCACACCTGACACTGTTTAACGACTGGTCCGCAATGCTGGTGTTTCTGGCACAGTGATCACTGTGCCACCGCCACTTTTATGGTGGTGTTTCCGTGAAGTCGGTACTCGGAATGTGCCCATACTGCCACTGTGCTGGTGTTTCAGGCACGGTCTATCTGTCAGTCCACAGATTCCATTCACGGTGCTGCTGGATATGGTAGCACTGTGGATGTCACTTGCGGTGAGAGGTTTTGCAGCATCATAGGACTCGTAGTATGCTGGTCTGGAATAGGTTGCCGGTACAGTGCGACTGGCACCGCTATTTCCGATCCGGCATGCTTCTAATGTAGCCCAATATCTTGATTTAAAAATCGTATAATTACCTTCATTTTTTTACTATTGTTTTATATGTTGTAGTCTAAACAAAATAAAAGTTTTTCGCTGACATTTTTATAATTTCATATACATGTGCGCTTTTAATTTTCTGAGTACGCCTTCCTTTACTATCTCTAGTGAATGTATCTCATCTAATTTTTTACCCTATTTTGGAGTTTGATACCCACTCTTCTTCTTGGCTTTGCCTCAGGAATCCTTAAATAATACCCCTACTTGGAGTTTTAGTGCATACCCTTCCACTCTTCTTGGTACCAGGAATCGAGGTATCTATTTCCCTTCTTTCTAATCCCCAAAATCCTGTTACGTCTATAAATATATTTACAATGCCGTCCATCCCCCAAATTTTGACACCTTCGATGCTCTATTTACATTTGTGGCTCAGCTCGAATCCCTCAGCATCAACTCTTCCCCAATCAACCAGTTTGCCTTCAGTCCGTGGGGCACCTGAGGGGACCAGACAGGATTTTCATCAATGAGGGACCTGCCAACTGAATCTGCTTACACATGTATTTTATGCTAATGTAAAAGCAGTCAAGATTCAGAGAGTCTAGATCTGGGCCTAGGTCGATTAGACCAGAACCACCCGCACTGCTACCAAAATGTGCTCTGGCACCTTGAAGCTTCTCATGTGCTAGATGGAATTACCAAGGAAGATCATGGACCCAAATAACCAGACAGACTCAAACAATATGGCAAAATACTACTTTAATATCAGCATAAAATAAAGTAGGGCAATCTGGCGAACAATAAGCTGTAGACCCCATACTCACGCCCAAAATTGATTACACATAGGTCTTGTACCTCGATATGCATCATTTATGATGTCATCCTACGTGGCAAACTCTAAAACCTATTGAAGGGAGGGATTGGTTAAGGGGACATATGTACCTTTAGTATGCATAAGTGATAATGACACCATTGGCTGCCCCTTATCTGTTAGGCACACCTCAGACCACCTATAAATATGTATAATACTGATTATAGTGGAAAAAGGCAACGGGTTGGCCTTTGCAACAATGTATAGCATGTTGCTTCACAGGCCCTCTGATTGGTTGGCATGCTTTCCAGATGTTGGACTTTCAGATTGTTAGCAGCATGTAAGCAGAATAGACCCCAGGTGCCTAGAGTAATGTCAGACTACTCCCCACTTTCCCAATTAATCCATTCTCTGTGATCGATCCAGCCCCAAGACAAGGCTTATCATTTGTTGTTGACCTTGCAACCAGTTCTCTGTTCTAGAACATTTAACGGAGTGTAGGTACATCATTATCTTCATCCAAAGCTTAATGAATAGGCCTTGATTTCAACTTAGAAATCTCATGTGAGGAGACCGCAAATTTGTCCATTGTGAGCTTTTATTTACTGTTATTTGATTCAATTGTATTGGGTGTCATAACTCCTCTTGTCCCCTGGAGATTGTATCAGCTTTGCCATCTTTAATTGCCAAAAACTTGGCTCTTTCAGATGTTTTCCCCTTTACTTAATTCATGAAAAATATGTCTTATGTACATGGCTTAGCCTTTTGACTCCCCTTGTGCCTTGCAATTATTCCTTGAAATAACATCCTTGATCCCAGGCCAATATATGTCTCTGAGGTAGCTTGATTGTTTTTAATATGAGTACGACATCCATATTTCCATCATGGCCACTCTAGCCACTTTATGTTTTCCTCTGCAGCAAGCCTCTATACGTCTTGTCTACCTTGCGTTTCTGTGTATATACATTTATTAGTCAGCAGTTTATCTTTTTTGCATTCATGAATTCTTCATCTTTAGTTACATGTTTCCCTTGTTACTTCAGTTACATCTTTAGTTTTAGGTATTTTTTATCATTTCCTTTTTGTTTTAGTATCTTTCCTTCATGAAGTCACATTGCCCTCGTCAGATTTCACTGATAGGTCCATGATGTCTAATGGTGTGTGCTGATATCTTTCACCCTTTCAGTGCGAGGGTACATTTGGTACGGTTGCCTGAGTGCATATTGTCTCTCATACACTAAATGCAGCATTGGGATAATACCTGGTGTCCTGCATAACACTCTTCACCTACTGTTCCAGTATGATGGAGGTTGAGGGGGTGGGAGCCAGGGATGGCGTGTCCATCTGCTCTTCTACACAATGGAGATACCGTCTTTTGCGTTCAGCCTTAGACAGTTATCCATGTAAGGCTCCAAGCTGCATTGGTTCTTTGGTGGATTCCTTCTATGACAGATCCAGGGGTTTCAGTGGTCTAAATACTCCCTCACCCATCCCCACCTCGCTCCCACCATCATTTGGTTAATCAATGATCGATGCAAAGGACCTGATCTAGCAAGCCTTTCAGGTTCTGGTGAATGTGCTTGTTCGCCTTTGCATTCTTCGCGAGGTCCTCCTCGGAACAGCGTGCATGGGTCAACTCCTGCCTTTGTTAGTCTGCAGCTAGTTGGCGAAAGCGACTGATGTAGGTCGCAAGGACAGAGGGTCTTGCTTGAGATCAAGTAGTTGGCTTTGAACCGTGGCCAAGAAACAGAACGGATGGGTATCCCCTTCGTCGCTGACACCGGGGAAACGAAATAGGAAATGCCAAAGGAGGTTGTGTCAAACGGAACTCCACAGTGCATAGATTGAACGGGACTTCAAATTAATGGCTATAAGCAATTATAATAGAGGCATAGCTGAAAACACATGTTACAATATAAATAATTTTATTGATATCAAATAGATAAAAAACATTTAATATATACATTCATTTCATAAAAACATCTTAAACTTTGATAATTGAGATAGAGCACTAATGGCTAAAGTGCTGAATAAAGTGCTATTATATACTCCATATAGACCCAATATATGGTCAGTACTGAAAAGTGGGAGCCAAGAGGACAGAACTTGCACCAAGTGAAGGGGATCACGTGGCGAGAGGCTGGCACTCATAATCCCATCCCACACTAAACTTCATAAATAAACATGAATGGTGTGCAGTATAATATTAATAATTTCATATGTAGCCAAAGATGCATACCAAATACACATGCTATCAAAAAATCTGCATCAATGGAACTCCAATGATGCAAAACAAAAGGGAAAAGAAAGACAAGACACGTGGCAAATAACTAATCTGTCAACAAGTAGGGTGCAAGTAGTCAACTACAAATTACGGGGGACAATAAACATGAATATACACGGTGACAAAAAGTAGTTTCGACAGCATAATGTGTCTAACTGGGCCACAGCTGATGCCCGTCTTCTTCAGGACGAAGCACTCCAGTCTCATCACAGCCACATTGCTTAATGGGAGCGTGGCCATTTTCACTCATTTGTGACTCCAACATTATAGCAAACGTGCTTCTTTATATTTAGCACAATAAACGATACATATTTATAGATTTCTGTCTTGGCTTGCCCTGTCATTCTCAGTTAACTGAAGAAATGGCATCATGCAAAACGCACGTGGAGTTCCCAGACCAAAGAGGTCACCAGTGCAAACAGCACATTAGATGTCTCCATGCTATACAGCATATAGTGGAGTTGTCACCATAAATCTGACATCCACGGCAGCTGGCCATTTAAGGTCAGCAGTCCTCACAGTCTGATGAGCGCGTTGAAAAGCCCAATACGTCTTGCAAAGAGCAAAACCAAAAGGCCAGCAGGTCGGGTGATTGGAAGACAGCGAGGAAGGCCTTCTCGAATTCCCTGAAATCATCCAAGATAGGGCTATTAGTAGAAACGTATGGGACCACTCATGCCAGTGCATTACCCGTCACGTTACTAAGGATAAAGCCAATTGTAGCTTTGTCATGTTGGAAGTGCTGAGGCCTGAAACAAAAGTGGGTCTTGCAATGGTTGCAGAATTCCATAAGGCGAAGGGGCTATCCATCACATTTCAGGGCTAAGGGCTGAGGTGTAGGCCACAGTGTTCTCTGTGAGAGCAATTGCAGGATCCCATCCCATGGCCACCCTGAGAATGGAATTTATTTTTGTTTCAGGGTGGCTAACTTGAGCCTTAAAGCTTGTAATTCCTCTCAGAGTTCCTGCTCAGGATCCATTGCGTTAGGGGTAGATGGGCATCTTAACCTGTCAAGTACCTAATCACGTTGTTGCTAGGCTCTGGATCTAGGTTGGGGTTCGGGGCAACTAGAACCAGTTTTGGTCTTCTCAGGGCGGTCCAGGCCTCCTGAGGGTGGCAGGTGCAGAGTGGGAACTGGCCCAGAGAATCCCCAGGATGAGAACACAGAATGGACTCCTGGAAACCAACTCCCTACACCACGATACGACTCTCCATATTTCCATGGAGCCAGGACAGTGACAAGCACAGCCGGATGTTATAGCTGGAGAGATGGATGATACCAAGGGTTCCCGAGCTGGAAGGCTGAAGGAACAGGAAGAGCAGGCTAGCTAGACAAATTGTTGCTAGCGCAGCAGGGCATGCAATGTACCAAGGAGAGCAGGCAAGGCCAGAAGACAAGAGAGCTAGTAGAGACTACAGAAGGAGAGGACCAGAAGGCAAGGGAGTGATAGCATGGAGAGGAAGCTGGATTGGAATCAAGACTCGGAGCGAGAAAGAGATGAGGAAAGCACACAACACATGGAGTGTGTTATGACGCATCCATGTGTGTGTTGGCAGGGTTTAAATTTCTCTGTGTCAGATGCTTAGAGCAGGCAACCTCCAGCAGCATTACCGTTGAACTGAGGACTCCCATTGGAACTGTACATGCGCGAGACCAAGGTGCCGGGTCCTTTCACACATGCACAGTCCCACTGTCATGGTGGCACCCACGGCACAAACTGCAGTTGTCCTGCAGCCGCATCAGGGGCAGCTTCTGCATCTGATTGCTGCCTGCCTGCCTCCCGGTACCACAGGCACCACTGGGGATAGAGGCATTAATCGAGTCTCAAAAAATGGTGTGAACACAGTGCAAGTAAAAACACAGTTTTATTGATTCAAACTGCCAGAAACAGTCGTAACTGAAGACGATCTCAATTTGCCACTTCCAACCCTCCCTATTTAAGGAGAGAAACTCATTAACATAATCCTATCAATGCAACACTTTTAGGGTAATTTTAACATGATATGATATGGCATTTATAACGCGCCTGTACACAAGTGTTTCTTGTGTACAGGCACGTTGATTGGTTTCTCTTCAGCAAGTCCCTAAAGAAACCTACACATTAAAAGTCCCATTGGATGTTTCACTTGTTGGAACCCAAAAAAATACAACCCTCAATGACATCACATTTTCCTGACCGACATAAACTGTGTGCTTCCCATTGGTTGGCACTTCTCATAGTACATTTTGTTGAAACCCTCGGACGCTGATTGGATAATTGCTTTGGAGACAGCGCAGGCAATAGTAGCTCACCAAGCCTATCCAATGAAACTGTGCATGGACATCAGCAAAGTCATAGACATGTCTGCATCCCCTGGAAGACCCAATCCCCTTCCCCTGAATGGTTCCCTGGTCTTTTGCCCTTCTTCACCTGCTAGGCCGTTACCTCCCCAGTTCCCTTCTAACGTCATGCAGCCAACTTGCTTTTCAGAGGACATTTTGGCTGCCAGACAGACTAAACGAAAAATGGAATGATGCTGAAGAAAAGCCCCCTCAGCTGGAAAAATGCTCTGTTATAAATAAGCTGTTAAACACTACAAAGAATACATTTTTAATGCCAAAGCAAAAAATGTCTATACAAGAATCCATCAAGCAAAATCCCATTCTAAGGAAATCTTCACTATCCTATAGGAGAAACACAATGCCCCAGTTAATAGTCAGAAACAAGAAAGTAATGTTTGCTGTCAAGCAATCCATGAAGCCTTCACCAGCAAAACTGAAAAACATCAACTGGCTATTAAGGAACAAATAAGGATTTTCTCTAACGATGTCAAAATACCTGAGCTCATGTGCCATTCTACTCTGTCCAATCCTGAAAATGTTACCTTTAAAAGAATCTCAGAGGCAGAGGTTCTTGAAATTATTCACAAACTTAGACCCTCTTCTTGTAAAGGAGATTTATTTCCGGGTAAACTATTTAAGGATTTCGCTGAGACCATAGCCCCCTGGGTTGCCCACTTTGTAAACCAGTCTTTCGCTGAGTCCTATGTGCCAAACAATATCAAAGAGGCATGGATCACACCACTGATCAAAAAGGACAATCTTGATCCTTCAGTTCCAGGTAATTTCAGACCCATCACGAATGTGCCTTTCTTGTTGAAGATAATAGATAAGATTGCCTATCAACAATATCAATAATTTATAGAAGAAAATATGACATCCTTGCCGAAGAACAATCAGGATTCTGTGGCAATCATGGCACTGAGACAGCTCTTCTGGATTTACAGGTAAACATTGCATCTTTCATCGAAAATGGTAACCCAGCACTACTCCTTCTGTTAGATCTCTCCTCGGCGTTCGATCTGATTGATCACCATCTGCTTGCCGAAAGACTGATGTTAATGTTAATGTTAATGTTAATGTTAATGGACATTTGTACCGTGCACTGTCACCACCAAAGTGGTCCCCTGGCGCTCTGGAGGCTCTGAAAAAGGAGAGGAGAGGGGGTGGGTTAGTGGGAATAAGCTGGAAAAGTGCAAGAGAGCAGTGATGTGCTGTTGGCCGCCTCAGCCCGGTGGGTCCGTTGGCTGGGCTTGAGGTGTTTTACGGTCCGTAGTCGTCATGTGCTGTTGTGCAGCACACGTTGGTAGATGCTCCCCTGCCGCAGCAGGCTGGTTTAAATCCTTTCTAGGCCCTAGAATGTCAGCTGTTGTCAAGGGGGTCTTTACCTCCTAAAAAAATCCTCTATTATGCAGTGGCCCACAGGGGTCTTGTTTATCACCCCTTTTCTTTAACATCTTCTCCAAGCTATTATGTGACATGTTACGAACCATGGGTGTCAAGTTTACAAACTACGCTGATGACGCTCAGTTGGTTTTCTCACTGTCAGGAGATTATGAAAAAGACGCTCAAAGAGTCAGAGAGGTGTTTTTAGCCACACAAAAGTGGATGGCCTCAAACTCCCTGGCCCTCAATGAAACAAAGGCAGAACTCATGATTATGGGCACTCCTCAGAGACTAAAAAAACTAGAGGATTTATATCAAAGCTTTAAAATTAATAATAGCACTATCACAGTGTTTGATTGGGTAAAAATGCTGGGTAAATTCTTGGACTCACATCTATCCTTTAAAACGCACGCCTCATATCTTAAATCTACTTGAGCTTTCTTTACTAGCCCTCTGTGGCAAATACGCCCCTATTTATCCAAGCCCAATCTCGCTGTAATTGCTGGGGCTATAATAAATTCCAAATTGGATTATTGCAACAGTCTTTTAATGGGCACTGCAAAATCTAACCTAAGAAAAATGCAAACCATTCAAAATGGTGCGGTTAGAGCAGTAAATGGGCTTAGCCGACATTCCAGAACCTCTACTGCTAGGAGGAACCTCCATTGGCTCCCAGTTGATCAAAGAATTAAATTCAAGAGCACAGTGATAATCTTTAAATGTCTTCCGGGTGCTGCTCCAAAATATCTTGTTCGGAAACTAATAAAAGCCCCCATTAGTAGAAACCTGCATTCTAACAACAACCAAGACCTGCTTCAACCCTGTCAACTCCTAAAAAGAATTGGTAACACCAATATTAACTTCTGGGCACCAACACTTTGGAACTCCCTTCCTCTGCGACTTAAGAACTGTGTATCTCTCAACCTCTTAAAAAAGGCAGTTAAAAACCTGGCTTTTCGATGAAGGCCCCCGCCCTTTCAGCCCAGTCATTTCTGGTTCTTTGACTATCTGCTTATCTCCTTCTTTGTGCTTATGTTTGTGTTTGCTGTCCCTGTGAGCGCTTCGAGGCCTAAGAGCGATTTAGCACTATACAAAAATTAATATAGATAGATAGATTGATAGAACTTAACTTGAAAACACTTTCGGCTGCTGGAAATCAATTGCTCCTATTTATGTGTTCTACCATAGTACTTTTATTCCCTGGTAAAAAGGACCTGTAGTCTTTGGGGGTTGCTGTTGCTCCCATCCTGGTTACATCTTCTGGCAGCCTGCAACCTGGGCCCCCTCACCCCTAGTACTGTGTCCTTCGTGCCCATTGTGCATTGCCCTGTCTCTTGTGGGACTGCACCTGCTGTCTGCCCTCTTGCTCACAAAAACACCTACCCCTCTACACACAGCCTGGGGGCTAGTTTCGGTCTCATGAGAAAATGTCCCCTTGCAACAATTAATTGGACAATACCTGGCATCTTCCTTGTATTCTGACCTTGGGTGCTCAGCGCTTCTCGGTTCATCAGCAGAAAATAAGATTCAATTAAATGCATGCTTAAATCCTCTTAAATCAATCTACCATTCTTCGAATTGCTCACTCTGTCTTTTCTCTCATCGGGACTCAATTTCTTCGTCTCTTGCCTCACTTGGATACTTGGATGGCTTTCTTCTTATTCCCAGCTCAAGTGCAATTTCCTTTGCTTAGTCTTCAATTCTCCCAACGGTCTTGCCCCCAATGATCTTACATCTCACCTCTCATTCTATTCTCCTCCTCGTTCTCTCTCGCTCTGCTGGTCTTTTTTTGACTTAATGTTCCTCGTGACCCCTGTGCACAATCCCGTTTTCGATCCTTCCAACTGCTTGCTCCCCTCCACTGGAATCTTCTTCCTCTATCTCTCCGATCTATTACCTCTTGCTCTCTTTTTCGCTCTGCTTTAAAAACTCACTTACTTCAGTCTGTTTGATTGATACTGGTTGACTCTGAACACCGATTTCTATTGCTAATTTAATGTACAGTTAATTGCTCTCTGTAAAGCGCTTTGGTTAAAGACGCTATATAAAGTATAATTAAATACAAATACAAATACAAATGCATGCTACAGCCTTTAGCTAAAGATGCCAGCTCTGCAGCTTTTAACATGAGCCTTTAAAAACATGGCAGATCTCTTGCTCACTGCTGCATACACTTAATACAGCTCTATCTACCTAATAACCCTAACCCTACCTACATCTACGCAATATTATAAGTGTGTTACATGGGCGTGCTAAATAGAAGAAATGTGCGTGTTGACAGAACCTAAAAAGGAAAGTTTTGCTACATGTGTAATATAAAAGTGCACTGTAACAGAGAATGAAGAGGAGGTGCTTTGCTGCACGTGTAATATAAGAGTGCCCTATAGAAGAAAGTTAAGAGGGAGGACGTACAGAGGAAATGCTTTGCTGCATGTGCAATATTTCTCTGTTACACTTGTGCTTTTCTGCGCACCAGCCATGGCCGCCCTCTTGCTCACAAAACAGCCACCTTGTGCACACCCTCTATGATAAAAACAAACCCCTCCTGTGTTCCCTCCTCCCACCAATATATATGTGCTAAAGCAACTACTATGTGCTAAAGCAAATACACTGTAAAACCTGTCTGTTTGCACATGTTTTTCTAAGCAGTACCAGTTCCCTGCCATGTGGCACAACTATGTGTACCCTTAATCTGCTGTGGCGCCACCAAACCCTGTGACACTTGCGTCACCACGTCATTCCTGTAGCTTGTAGGTGCAACCCATTCAGAATGCTGGATCTGCATCTTCACAGCATGCCAGAGTATCACCAGGGCTACTGGTTGGGATCATTGTTCCTTATTTCAGAAGTGATTGTATAACTGGGGATATACTCAGCAACTTCAGAGTCTGACCTGGATGATGGTGTATCGTGCAACAAGACTAACACTGCGTCAGTGTTTTTATCAGGGATATCTAAGAACACCCCGTCTGGGAAACAACAAATACTACAATTTAATGTACATACAGACTTTCTTCCAAATAACGTGACTTAATAAGAATGTGTGGTTGTCGGTAATGTGTCTTACATAGGGTGACAGAAAACTGTTCAGTGACTGTGTGCATCATTGAAGTATTAGATATGCCTAATGCATTGATAGTCATTGAGGATAAAGGCATGACAGGAAAACATTCAGAACAGATTGCTAATCTGCTGATCCCCTTGTCTAGAAGACAGGAGATTCTTTGCCCCCCTACCTCACACTGTACAACACACTGGACATATGGGCCATCCTGGTCTACTGGAATCAGGGGGTTCAGGAGGAGATTTTCTTTGAAGCTCTCTCTGTTTTGGTCCTTATCTGATGCACTCAGTGCTGACTTGTTTGACTTCAATTGAGGGGTATTTGGATTAAGAAACATATCCTGTTTGATATTATCCTGCTTTCTAAGGACCTGAATAAATGAGACATCTGCACTACTGGTCTCTGGAACACATAGGGCACTAGCGGAGATACTCCGGGCATTACATGTCTCCTTTTTCATGGTGAGAGCTGTGTTGATCCTTCTTGCAGCCTTCCTGGCCGGTCCATGGGCGGGCCCTACATCCACGCCGCTTGCATGCTGCTGATGCCACTGAGCTGCACCTAGGACATCAGTCGGTGAAGCGTCCGTACCTGGGCTTGTCTACGACCTCAGAGCGCCCCCCGCTGGATCCGCTTGCCCCGCAGCAGTATACTTGAGGGTCTCAGCGATAGCATACCCATCTGCACCTCGGCCCGCTCCAATGCTCGGTCAGCCTCCTTCAACCATCAGAGCACCATTGCAGTATGCGGCCCCAGGCTGATGACAGTTTCTACGGTGTCGGAGTGGTGGTGGGTTCTTCCGTCTCGTTATTGCATGTAGATAACTGCGCAGAACTACTGGAAACGCAACATACTGGGCGTGCCATATATTGCCGTAACCGAGCCTGAAATCAACAAATATTTGTTAATAACTCTGGGAGCCACGTTCCCTGCTGGGGCTGGGGATTCATATTAGCCCCATTTGCAGGCAGTATATCTAAACCCCACCTGTATTGCTCCTTATATATCCTCGCCCAGTGCTTGCCCTTTGTAGAGGCCATGCAAGATCCTACAAGATATGACCTGAGAGGAGCCAAAGAGGGTAAGAGGGGCCCCATGGATGCTTTTACAAACATGCCTCGACCCGAACCGCAGCACCTGGTTCCGGGCACCAACGCTTCTCCAGGCACGGCCATGGATCCCTATATATGTATGATGCAGGCTGTTTTTGCATCAGTAAATGTTACGCTTGATGACATTGGATCTACAGTAGACTCACTAAAGAAACACTCGAGGAAGAAAGTGGCTGCATCACACAGGCTGAGAATCGTGTATGTGACCTAAAAAGCACTGTTACTACACACGGTAAAGACATCGAACATATTAAGAAAGAACTTAAAGCAGTTCATGTGAAGTGTGATGACCTAGAATTGCGGTCGTGCAGCAGCAAAATTAGGGTGGTGAGCATGACGGAGAAGCCCCTAAATGTCCCCATGGAATCTTTCATTGAGGACATGTTGCTCTCCTTGTTTCTAAAGGCATGGTTTTCTGCTCAATTCTTGCTGGAGAGGGTGCACCGTTCTCTGGTTCCATGCCCTAAACCGGGAGCCCCTCCGCGCACTATCATTGCCCACTTGCTTAATTACCGCGACTTGATTCTCCGACTCTCACGTGAAAGAGAACCTTACAGTTTGACTCAACCAGAATTCACATCTATAGTGATTTCACATCTGGTGTCCAAACAGCCCAACGAAACTTCAACCAAGTCAAATGTGCTCTATGCGACAGGAAAATTCCATATGCCAGGATTTTCCCTGACAAACTGAGAATACATCATGCAGGCAGATCACATTTTTTCGAGTATCCGGAAGAAGCTTCATCCTATATTGAGTGAACCATTCTGATGCCTCCGGCCAATGATTGACTGAGCCGACTTGGCAGTCTGCTACCTGGCTATGAGTGGCTATTCTCTGTTGAGCGTGGTTGCCTATACCCCTACCATTGTTAAGATGAAACACTTACGCGTTACTCTTGTCTCAACATTATGATTTAAGATTATACCTTGGGAACTTTCTCATACAGGAATGCAAAGCATGCCAGGAAAAGTTCCAATGTCCTTGTTGATATTCACAGGGCACCTCCCCCTGCTTAATTATGTTTTTTTTTTGTTTATGGAGGAACACTGTCAAGTTTGATGTTCAGTGAGGGTGAGGGTAGGGTTGTTAGATGGTTGAAAACACAAAATTTGATGGTCACCCTTGGAGTATATTTTTTAGTCAGCTGTTGCATGGTCACGCTGGAAATGGATCTCTTTGGTGTGAATGATGGGTAGTGGTAATCAGTCAATTAGGTTATTTGCATGGAATGTCCATGGGTTAAATAATCCTATTAAGTCTAGGAAAATACAGTTGTATGCTAAGAGACATAAAATACAACTTTTGCTGTTGCAGAAGACCTATGCTTTGACTAGGGTGGTTGAGTCTTTCGCCCACAGCTGCGGCCCCAAAAATGGTGTACCAATTATTCCTCACAGTCTAGGGGGGTTATCATTCTCATTCATCACAGGTTGGTTTTCCAGGTTTCCAAAACTATTGTTGACCCACTCGGCAAACACGTGGTTGTATGGGGCAACATCTATTGTCACCCCACTCTTCTTATCAATTCATATGGTCCGAAGGTTCACAACCCTGATTTTTACCTTAAGATGGTAGACTTGATGTCCCCCATAGACAAAACCTCTGTACTGTGGGGCGGGAATTTCCAGAAACCCCAGGACCCTGACCAGATCGGCTCACACCATAATTCAATCCATATCTACCGCTAGTAGACATATGGAGGGATTACACCCCGTGGAGAGGAATTTACTTTCTACTACTCCGTCCATAACTCAGGATCACGCATTGACGTTTGGTTAGTTACACCTAACTGGATCCCATTTACTACTGAATGCTCTATTTTTCCCACACAATTTCGGATCACTCTCCTGTACTCCTTGCTATTCAACCGGCAAAATTTAACAAGAGTCCCTTGCTGTGGAGAATGCCTCCAGCCTTTCTGTGCGACGCCATGGTGGTGGACTAATCATGTGTAGTTAATGGACTTTTTTTAATGCAACGAGGGCACAGTGGGTTCTCTGTCTGTAGTGTGGGAGACCTTGAAGGTTTGGCTATGTGGTAAAATTACATCTAAGACTCAGGGTTCCTTTTGAACCATCCTCCATGATCTCGAGATGATGGAATCTCGACTCCGTGCACTGGAAAATAGCTACGTTCTATCACCCAGGGAGTCAACACTGTCTCAAATACATACACAATTGGATACATTTTATGAACTTGCTGAGCGTGGGATTCTGTATGTAACTAAACCTAGCTGGGTGAGAAGATATGTTGAGGGGGATAAGACCAATACATTCTCTAGCCAGATTGATAAAAGTTGACACCAGTGTTTGTGACCAAGACCAAAATTATGAGGTTTGTGTGGGTGAAACTGCAATTAACAGAGTGTTTGTGGAGTTCTATTTTTCATTGCATGCCAATATTGACGCTGTTTCTGAATGCGATCTTTCCAACTACTTACCTGCGGTCCCACGTCCTTTGTTGCCCGCTGAGTCGACTATTGTTCTGGAAGCCCCTTTGACTACTGACAAGATCACACTTGCAATAAAAGACCTAGCCTCTGGGAAAGCTCCTGGGCTGGATGGCTTGGGTATGGACTTTTGCTCACTGGACCTCGCCCCCAAACTCCTTGCAGTGTGGAATGAGGCTCTTACGTTAGGGACGCTTCCCCCATCACTGCGAGAAGAAGTCATGTCTGTTTTACTCAAGCCCAAAAGGCCCACTCATGAAGTTTCCTCATATCGCCCGATCTCCTTAATTAATTTGGATGCAAAAATATTTGCTAAAGTCATTCCAAACCATTTACTACCATTTATGACCCACCTGTTACAATCCGATCAATCAGGATTTATACCCACTAGATCTACCTCCTTGAACCTACGTAGACTGTTCGCCATTATTGCTCAATTAGATCCCAAAGCCAGAGTCGTTGCAGCATCATTGGATGCCGCAAAAGTGTTTGACACAGTTTCATGGCAATACATGTTTCCTGTTCTTAAGTGTTTTGGGTTTGGTCCACACTTTTTGGGATATATTCAACTCCTCTACACTGATCCCATTGCCCTGGTCAGACTAATCATACCCTCTCAACTAAGTTCCCCTTGTGCATGGGAACTCGATAGGGTTGTCCCCTCTCCCCTTTATTATTTGCACTTACAATTGAATTTTTAGCTGCACTAATTTAGTTAAAACATGTGAATAAAGGGGTTAGGATTAATGGATCTCCCCAATTGATCCCCTTGTATGCCGACAACACTGTGTTGTATATATTCAGTATCCCAAAGCTAATCTGGCCCCTATAATGAGTGATGTACCTGAATTTTCCATATATTCTGGCTAGAGGATAAATAATACCAAATCTGAGCTGATAATACTTACACCCGCACGACGTAGCTAAGTAACTTGATGGGCTTCCGCTGGTCTCCTCCCTCTGTGAGTTATCTAGTTGTGGTTGTATCTATTGAGCACCAATCACTGCATGCCGCTAATTACGAACCATATCTGCATCAGCTGGAAGCCAAACTTAAAATCTGGAACAACCTTCCAATTTAAATATATAGACGAATATCATTGTTAAAAATGATTGTCTTGCCTAAACCGTTATACCTTTTCACCAATCTACCAATATGGCCCGGCAGGGACTTTTTCTCTTAATTACAATCCATGACTTCCTAATTTGTCTGGTACAATGGGGCGGTTAGAATGAGTTGGGTGAAAATGACTGAACAGTATGATAGTGGTGGCCTCTCAGCACCGGACTTTGAGCTCTACTATATGTCTGCTTAGGCCCAATATGCGGGGCATTGGTTCTCCGATTCTGATTACCTTGCTCACCTCCATGTGGAGAGATATTCCGCTTCCCTCAATGGTCTCCATTCAGTCTTATTTACTGAACGCTACTTGGACTCAAAACATTTTGACCCAATTAGAACTATTGTAAATGCATGGTCCAGAATATATTAGAGGCTTGGCATTGATTACCCGTACAGCAGTATTTCTCCTTATGGTGTTTTCGTGGGATAGCTCCCACTTATGGCCCGTCTCTTGGGACCCTCATGTGCCATTAACATTTGGAGATAAGTTCCCGGATGGGAAGTTCGTATTGCTTGCTGACTTCTTGTCCAAACTTGGCCACGGACCCTCTAGGGCTCTTCAATATCATAGGATGAGAGCTGCATTTCGACATAAATGGCATTTCTTTCTGGATGAGCTAATAACACATCCATTTATCCTGGCCGTCATGCTACCTAAGGGGGTTAGCTGTGGAACCTCCAGATTGTATAAAATTATACAAATTCATACCCCCTCTCGTAATCCCATAAAATCTATATGATATGATATGGCATTTATAACGTGCCTGTACACAAGTGTTTCTAGAGGTGAGAACAGGAGTTGGGCTTGTCCATTGATGAGACATAATGGGTTAAATGCTGACAACTTACTAAATTGGTGTTAATAACTGCAAATTTGAGACTGATTCAATATCACCCTCTCTGCTTCATTACATAATATATCCACCTGATGTTGTGTATTCTTTTCAATGTCTGCTAAGTATTTCCTCTCCCCCTTTTGTGTACCTCCTCCCTTCGTTCATCTCTGTCCCTCTTTTCCTCTGTTGTCTCTTTGTCCCCTCCTACGTTTTCCCGCTGTGGGTTTGTATATCCCGCCGTGGGCCGCAATGTCGGGTAGATACCATTGGGTGGGAGCAAAGAGTTTGGTATGCTCCCTTCCGTTGTCCCTCTCCCTCTTTCTTTACTTGTTCCCCTTTTGTTTCTTCGTACCATTTCCAGAGCCCCAACATATATTGCCTACTTTTCAATTTGGAGCCCTTGTATTTTGTTAACAAAAATGAGAAAACGTTTTCTATTATTTTACATTCAAACGTTCCTTCTCTGGGCCACACATGGAAGCACTTTCCTGCAGTCTCCTAGACCCACTGAAAATGTTATTTTTAAAAGGTCATCGCAATACAGGGGGAATTTTACGCACATGTGACTGCAGGGGCTATCTAGATAGTCCGCTATCTCCAACCCCCTGACTTGCCTTCCTCCGTGCCCCAATTTACCCAGGTACCCTTCTCACTTCTCTTTGTTGTCCCTTTTCCCTGGAAAACCCACACTCACTCCTCAGCACTCGCCACCCCCCCTTTGTTCACTCTGGCCCTCATCACAGACCCATCCACGCACTCTCAGTCATCACACTGGCCTTCTCTTTAGGCTTGCCCACTCCCTCCGTGTTAGTAACCAACAGCCCTCAATGTGGGATTGCCTTCTCCCTATATTAGTAAAAGCGAGTGCTGAGTCCCCTCCTCTTCTTTCACTTGCTTCCTGCTAAAATGGCAAGTGCACTATTATACACACGTTATCTCTTGGTGTTGATCCATCCACCATGAGTCAACACCATGTGACAATACGAGCAACACTCCATAGCACACACGCGTCCTTCTCTATAACCCCGAAACAACAATAAAATTACACTTGTCTTCCCCAAATGACACAACTATACAATCGTCAGTGCTACACGACTCCCATCTAATGGGATCTGCCTCTTACTGCGCACCCTTCCTGCTCTAACGCAGGCATGCCCACTCCCACTCCACTCCCTATAGAGCGGTACGTGCTAAAATCTAATACCACCACAGCCAATCGTCCTCCCACCTAGAAGGTGCATCCTACACAATCAAATTCTGTCCCTCCTCCGCTGAGTGCATGCACCCACAATGCAGCATTTTCCTGCATTTTACACTCACATCCTAGAGATCCTCTGGTCCCCTCGGCACCGAGCCTCACTTGCAGACTCACCTCTCACCCTGAGCATGGGTGGCACCCAGGACCAGGAAGATCATCCTGAACTTGGCATCCTCTACCCTGCTCCCCCTGCCACCCTCCAACCTACTTCTGCAAGAGTCTGTCCTGATACATTCTGGTTTCACCATCACTGTCTTCTGGCCAATGCTGGATTTGACTTTTATGGACTTTATTGATTCACGGTACGTCACCCTTTCTCATGGTGGCCCTGAATCATGCTGTTCCCATCTTCATATTGTATCCAGGCTTGCAACATTATGTGTTACTACTGACTTCTGCAATTGTATTCGCTCTCCCCTCTTGCTTCTCCACTTGTTTTGACTGCTTACTCTCTGTTCTCTCCTCCTCTCCCTATCTCCCTTTTCCTATCTCCTCCCCTCCTCCCATTAATTTCTTCTATGCACTTACTCTATCAGAATTTTCCCCGGACCTAGTATGATAGCAACCTTGTATGTCTCCTCCCCCATTCCCTTACTTGTTCTCCCCCAGCACTATCTGAAATTTCATCAGGCCTAGTACTATAGTCGCTTGTTTTGTTCCTCCCCTCCCTTTCTGCACCCCTCTCCCTCGCCTTTTGTTTTCTCCAGCTCTACCAGAAATGTCATCAGGCCGAGTATGATAGTCACCTGTCTGTTTCCATTTCCTTCCCACTCTCCCCCTCCCTTATCTATGCCTTAGCTCTTGAACAATCTGAAATGTCGCCAGGGGGAGTACGATAGTTCATTTCACATCCTTACTGTTCATGACCTATAAGAATGTCATTGTATTTTCTCATGTTGCCTGCCTTGCCTTGAAGTGCTTTGAAACACATTGTGTATAGGGTCTATATAAATAAACTATCATATCATATCAAACTATCATATCATGGCCTCATCGGTGATGTGCACAGATCAGGTCTGCAGTCGGTGGACCCAATGCCCCAGGGAGGGCAGCTGTAATACCCTCAGTTGACTGAGAGAACTGAGGATCTCGCTGGGGCCTCCAAAAATGTATCAGGAGTCCTCCAAAAGCTTGTAATAAGTAGTTACCACAAGTAATCCAAAAAGGAGCAAGCACACAGCAAGAAGTAACGCTGTTTATTACAGCTGGGCGAGCACAAATCAAACAGAGCAGAGGAACAGAACTGGTTGATGAGAGCTGACAAACTGGCACACACCAAACAATATATTTATACTGCTAATACAATGTTCATGGTTTTGGAAACAGTTGCACTTCAAACTTCACATCTTTGTGGTTCCCACAGAGGTTCTTGGTTAAAATATGTCATACTCCTATAGGTAGACTTACGTTAGTCGAACATGATTGGAGCAAATATATCTGCCCCTCTCCCTGCTCATCTCCCCGCCATATGGTGCCATATTGCTTCCCACTCCTCCCACAAACAGTTTGCAATTAGTAGAAGAAACTTTGTGCTGACCTCTGGTCTTTTATTCATCTGCCATTGGTCAGCACCACAGCAGAAGGAACACGAGACACCCTGAGCTAATGGGAAGGTAGGCATTCATATGGCACCTGCGAGATAGCAACCTTCACAAACAATGCAAGGGACACTCCAAGGGCTGGTTACTTCTCAGGGTCACCAAACCTTACCGTCTGATTGATTCTTCAAGGATAAAAACTCCCTGTTCCCGTAACCGCTGGCCAAAGGGCAATTTAGACTGTCTGAGTGTTCCTCTACATCCGGTCGACTTCCCAGCTCCCATTAGCACCCATGAAACTGTCTCACAGACCTTGATTACATCACCAAGTGCTGTCTCAGCGACTATGGTCTGCTGGAGGAAAGCAGCTTCAGTTCAGCCTTAGCCCTCCCTAAACTGAGGTGCACAGGTCATGATTTCGAAGCGAGTCTTCAGGGTGATGCTCAACCTGTAGCATCCCCACTGAGTGTGTTTACCTGGGATTTCCCCTTTCGCGTACTTGTGCACACACGGTCCTTGTGCCAATGTCATATACACGGTATCTCCAGCTCCTAATTCCTTCCCAGACCTGATTCAATGGCAGACTACAGTTACCAACGTCACCTTGTTTCCCCCTAGAAGGTGTCCCAGCCCATTCCGCATATTCCCTCAATTGGTAGGTGCGCCCTCCTGTCTGGCGTTGAATCAGCACCTCCATTACACCCCCATCAACCACGCTAATATGGAGGACCACCAATGGGGTAATCATCTTGTGCCTTGCCAGCTACTGTGGCAGAACTGTTGTTTATTTGTATTTGTGATGTTCCTTTAGGGTCCTCCCATTACCCACACTAGTTGTAGTGTAGCGAGTGGATCCACGGGGCCCGGCTAGTGCAGTTATATTTTTGTCTTCTGAGGGAATCCATAGAAAGAAAGATGCACACATAAGGGTAATAAAGGTGTAATACATGTGTAGGGTGTTTATTTATTTGTGTTCTGTATGTGTTTGTGTGTGTATGTCTTGGGAGAAACCATGCAGCCTACCATGTTAAAAGAAAGGGGAAAAAAAGGAACGATAGACAAGAACTCCCCTTCCCAAGAATGGGCTGGGCAGGGGAGAAGAGAATCAAAAGAGGATTCGAAACAAGGAGACAGTTGGAGAAGGACAGTTAAAAAGAGAGAAAAGAAGAGAGTAAGGCCCTTACCTGTGGGGGGTCGCTGCCTCGAGTGCCCCTCTGGGGCCTAAAGCCATATTTGGTGCCAGGCAGTGTGTGGGGAGCCCTCTGGAGACTGAGTCCAGGGTGCCGAGCTGCTATACCAGGACAGCTTGGCTGACACGGGTTGTGGTGCCTGCCGGTTCGCCCAGGGGCCATACTGGGCAGGCCCAATGACATTTGTTGCCAAGACAGTGAGTCAGGGGCTGCCTGGGCCCACTCAGAACAGGCCAGCCCAGACCGTGTGTGGGGGCGGCCCAGAGCGGGCTGCACAGCCATGCCCCCAAAGGCCTGCCCCATAGCCAGTGATGCAGGCCCTTAAATTAAGTCCTCCCAGGCTGCATATGCCAGTAGGTGAAGTAATGAAGCTGGAAGCAGTGAAGATACAAGTTTTAGGTTAGCCTCGACAGTCAACTGTGGTGAAGAGGGGGTAGAGGCAGTCCCGGACTGCTCTGTTGAGCGACCCGGGTGAAGAAAGCCTCAGGCAGCCCAGCGGAGCAGCACGGAGGAAGGCAAGTGGCCTGTGCCCTGCGTCTAATGATGCATTGCTGAGGCGGACCTGAAGATCTGTTGGGCCGTGGGGTGCAGTGGTGAGGACGGCAGCATCCCCTATTGCCATGGGAACGCTGCCAAACACAAAATGCCGTCTGAGTGCAGCTGTGATGTCAGGTGGGCCCACACAGTGTTATCAATAAGGCAGGAGCATCAGTGAGTGTGGGTGGGCACCCCAGTCAATGGGGTGGACCCTGAAAGTCAAAGACAAGCCACAGGTGCAGCAGTGAAGTATGGACAGACCCGCATTCACACAAGGGGACACCGACATGAAAGGAGCACAAGAAAATGCAGTGAGAGTGGGTGGCCCCATGTCACAGATGGTGCCACCCTGAACAAAGAAGATGGGCAAGGCCCTATACAGCATCATCAGGGACAGGCCCCATCACAAGCTTGTCATCAGGAGCAGTCCTGGACCCACTCCCTCACTCCCCCATAGTCAGCGCTACAAGGACAGACCTCAAGGTACTGAGCATGGGTGACTGCAGCAGTCACCCAATTGTGACAAAGTGTGACTTTCTGACATAGTGTTTTACGTTGTCTATAGGGTGTAAGTCAAAGTATATACGTATGAGTAGTTGTGTGTATATATCTATTTAGTGTATATATCTATTTAAATAATATGAAGTAGGGGAAGAATAGAGTTAGGCAAATGTTAGGGGTAGGTTAAACAGAGTAAATGTTGAGTAGAGGTAGGATATTTGCCATTTGTTTAAGAAGGGGGTAGAGCGGAGCTACCCTGGCTTGGCATCGCAAGATGGTGTGGCGGCCTGACTGAGGCTGCCTAGCAGGATGGCACCACACACAGAAGCCACCCTCTGGACTCACACTCCGTGTGGTTGGTAGCTGAGGTTAGACATGAGATCTGTTGCGCCAAACTCACCATAAGGGTCCTCAGGACCCCTCCAAGGAACTGTGAGTTGACATAGCAGGTTCCCCAGTCAGTTGGGGCACACGTCAGAGAAATCCCAGGGAAAAGGGAAAAAAAGAATGAGTGTTTCATTAAAGAGAGGTCCCCGTTGGGATCCCGATAAAATTCACTCTGATGTCTATTAGTGATCAAGAAACACAGGGTGTGGCCCATCTCCTGTTAATAGTGATTTTATTTTGCAGGTGCCATGCCCCTCCCTAGCTAGCAGACTGGGGAATGGAGGAGCGGGTTTCCATGGGGACTGTCCCTGGTTCGTGATGTGAGGTGTACGTCCTTGCATGTACATGGGATGGTAAACAGGGGCTACAGTAGGCAGACCACAAAAGGACTCCACAATGCCCTTTTCTAAGATATATTGAACTCAGGATCTGTCCAGACCCTTCAAAAACCCTGTGGGCCAAAAAGGTGGCCCCCAAAACAGTGATGTCACTGATGCAAAGAGGCAGATTTGGTCGCTTTCTGTTGCTAATCTGTGTTCCCTTTCTGTGTCCGCACACCCTGCCCTCCCACAGCCAATTTATTAGCTAAAAATAGCAATGTAGGTCAGCGGATTGTGCCTGGCAAATAGAGATATAGGAAATTTGAGTGTTCCTCATTAGGGCATTTTTTATTGTTTTAAAAGTGCTGGATGTATTTACTCGAAACCACAAAAGAACTGTGCGTCAGACCCGACACAAGGTCCGTACAGAGGTTCGGTGAAGGTCTATTCAGTGGAATAGGCTGTAGGCGAGAGCAACATTTTGTCCTTGGAAAACATGTGTGTTGGGTACCCAATACAATTTTGCCTTCCCAGATTATTTGTTTTTGAAAGTCTTGTGAAGATTTGTTGAATGTAATAAAGTTAACTGCCTCGTAATATTTACTCTTCCTGTGGAACCTTTCATAGCCACACTGCCGATACTGACATATGGCATCACAAAAAAGTATTGGTTAGGCTCATATGTTTTTTAAAAAATGTAATAGCCTTTTTATATCATTCATTGGCAATTTATTTAACTGTTCTGTCTGTTTCTGTTGTGTAAGTGTGGTGAGCATAATGAATTAGACATGTGAGAAATGTGTGTCATCAGGTTGAAGCTATGCTGTTTTTCAAGCTCTGTTGTTGAAAACAACAATTTTGTTGTTTTGAAAATCATCCAAACTTTGCTCTTGGATTATTCTCCACATTTCTGTATTGTAAAAATGGTATTTACTAGATATTTAATAATGTATTTAAATAGCATGAACATGTTGTTAATAGCATTGGGATGTTTGTCCCTTTTAGGATGTTTGTTGTTAGTGTAGATATTTATACCCCTGTAGATTAATAGATGTTAGCCTTTTCAGGCTATATCTCCCCCCCCCCCCCCGACCCCGCTGATGGCAGAATAAAAATACGTTTGTTTTGTTTTGGTAGCATTGGCCCTCATTACATATTTCCTGGAAAAACGCTGGTAATTCCGGCATGCCGGTAGTACCGTTTCCAGCAGGCCGACCGCCAGAATTACCGGCACATAATAGGTCTGTGGGTGTGCCATAACCCTCTGCTGGACATGGTTGTACCAGTATGCCAGAAATACCAGTATTAACACAAAATTGCTGGAAACACGGATACAGGCACTCAAACTGCTGGAATTACAGGTGCCAGTATTTCCAACACCAGAATTCCCAGCACTGGAATTACCGGCACCAGAAATAGCATCATCACAGGAACGGAAGCTCACCGGCGGCCATTTTAAAATCCCAATCCACTTTAAATCCCCCACTTCCTGCCATCCACCCAATCGGAGACTGCAGACTTGACAGAAAGTGGGAAATCTAGAGTCCCAAAGTTTCAGCTTCGTAAGCCAAGGTTTACAGAGCTGGAGCTGACTGCCCTTGTGGACAATGTGGTTGGCAATGCAGAGACCCTCTTCTGGGCTGGTATTCGCAGGACCAGCGAGAGGAAGAAAATGGCCATCTGGCAAGAGTTGGCCGACAAGGTCATAGCTGTGGGGACTGGCCAATGCATGCCACGGGACTGCCACAAGCACTTGCATGACTTATGGCTGAGGGCCTGGAACATCCTGGCAACCCATAGGAGGGAATATGCCACCACAGGAGAAGGGACCATGGCACCCCCAACCTTCATGTCCTGGGAGGAGATGTGCAGCTCCATCTTGCACATCGAGGGTATCGAGGGAGTTTGGGCAGCAGAGGTCAGAGCTGGGGCCCAAGTCTATGATGTTATGTACAACAAGCCCCATGTAGATGCAAAATGTGAATCCAAATACATGCATCCCAAGGCCGAGATACACAAAATGGGCAAAGGAACAGGTCAGCCACAGCGAAAGGGCCAAACACACAACTATGCGAAGGGTTGCAGCCAGATGTAGCCATGCACAAGCACCATAGCCAAAATGCACTGCCTCACACACAGACACATGACATGCACCCATGTGCGCCAAGGGAGAAAAGGGCAGGAATCGTAGGCCACTGCACACACAGCAAGAAGCCACCTTGGCAGACCAACATTCAATGCACACTCCTATCACCCACATGTAGAAACACACATCGGAGCAAACAGACCAAATAAACAGCATGCCAAGAGCAGGAAACCCACAATGTAGCATGAGTGTAAAACAAGCCCCCAGATGTGATTCCCAGAAGACTAACTGCATGCTCATCACACCCCATCAGGCACATTCGCGCCAGTCGCAGGATGTGGCTTCTAAGATTAAAGAACTCAATTTTTGGAATACAAACACATGCCACCCAGGTTCCCATCACTTTTACCAAAGATCGCTGACATATTTTCACGCAGGGTGTGCCTGGCCACCCTGCATTAAGAGCATTAATATTTTTGAAGTTGGAGAAAGTTTGAAGTTTAGAGAGACAGAGCCAGCCCTGAAGATGGAACACTTGGTCCAAAATGCCTAGGCAATGGTCTCTTTTACTCTCTAATGAATTTTACAAGGATTACACCGATTAACGGATGTAAATGAATTTTGTTTCAGTCATGATTTTTGAGTTCAACATTTAAAATGCTTTAATTTGCTGTCGTTTTTATTGCATTACTGCATCCCCAGTTGAGGTTATTTATCCATCAGAAAGTTATTCTTTGGTTATCCTCCTGTTTGAGTATTATCAGGGTTCTGAGGGATGCCTAGAAGTATTTATTCACAAGATCATTGTTGTTGCTATAAGAGTGGTGCCCACCCTTGCCCTTTTACATTCTCTGACAGTGACATAGCTGCACCATCATCAGGAGGAGCATGTGCAGATATGATGGCAGCACCACCTCCTGCAGGGAAAGCACCACCACCTCCCTCTGTGCCAGCTGTTTAACCATTACCACCACCATATCCTTCTGAGACAGCTGCGCAACCAGCACTGCCACCACCTCCTGCTGTGACGGCTACACAACCAGCACCACCATCACCTCCTGCTGTGATAGCTGCGCAACCAGCACCACCACCACATCCTGCTGTGAAAGCTGTCCAACGAGCACCACCATCACCTCCTGCTGGCAACACCATACCAGTTGTCACTGGCCCTTCCATCCCTCCTTTGCCTTACACAACACCATTGCCACACCAGCCACTGCCATATCATGGCAGGTACAGCACAGAGGAGGAGGAGGAGAAAGAGGAGGAGAAGGATGACCACGACCCCTATCTATCGTTCAGCTCGGGAAGAAATCACAGATCCCCCTCCTGCACCCATGCCCAACGTCCGGGACATGGATGTGCGGCTCTGTGCAATGGAGGACCAGCACAGGGCGATGACGGCACTTGTCCAGCAGCAGCTCAATGAGCTGTAGCTGCTGCTTAAGTCCATACAAGCCAACAGCCACAGGAGTGCACAGTCAAAAGGCTGCACCACTGCTGCCCTGCTTGTGTTTGTACAAAGGGTCCATGAGGGGAATGTGGGAATCTCCTCCATGGCGGAGTCCCTCTTGCACACCCTGCAAGTCACCATAGAGCACTTGGGGGCAGAGGGGTCTGACCCACCATTCAACATCATGGCAGCTCACAAGGCAGTCCAAGGCACTGCTCCCAGTGGATTTCCTACACACCCGCGCCAGACATGAGCCCTGTGACAAAGAGGCAGCGAAGATGACTGTTGGTGTGACACTTTGGTTCACTTAGGGACTGTGGGGTGTTTGGGGAGGGGGAGGTGGGTGTGGAGACAGGGGTGTGTGTGGAGAGGAGTGGGGACGGGGGTGTTTGGGGAGGGGGTTTCGGGATGGGGTGTGTAGGGAGGAGGAGGGGGTGTTCTGGAATTGGGGGTGTTGAGCAGGCAATGGGGGACTGGGGATGGAGGTGTGTGGGGATGGGGAGTGTGGGGAGGGGGTCTGCTGGGAGGGAGGTGTGTGGGCAGGGGAGGGGATGTTTGGGGAAGGGTAACAGAATGTTTGATTTTGCCTTTCATATTTCAATACACAGTGGTCACTTGAAGCAATGAGTGGACACACCTTATTTTAGTGCAAGTATTTATTGTGTGTGCACATCATATGCAGTAAGGTGCAAGAGAATCGCAGAGTGAAAGGGGTACTCAGAAGAAGTTATCAATGAGTTCTGAATGGGCCATGCGCCCATCCCTGGCATCCATGTGCACGTTCATAGGCCCAGCTGGCACTGCACATCATTATCATCAGTCTCTGGCAGAGGAATGTCCATATCTGCGGGCAGGGGTATATTACGTCTGATGCAGATATTATCCAACATTACACAGGCCTCACCTGCTCTGGCCTGTACATGAGCGCACCCCCAGATCAGTGTAGGCATCTGAAATGTCCCTTCATGAGCCCGAAGTTCTGCTCAATTGTTGGTGGTCACCTTGGTGCTCACATGTGCCCTGTTGTATTCCATTTCCTCCTGCGTCTGGGGATCCCTCAGAGGGGTCATCAGCCATGGAAGTAGCAGGTATCCTGAGTCACCTGCATGGGGTAAGGAAACAAGGTTGGCCTTATCTTGCATGTTGCCGAATTGTGCAAATTAGCCATATTTTATACTTAGCCTGTATGTTTAGGTTAGCCACATTCTGCACAGGTTCTAATAGTATGCCAAAGCCTTATGCTCCCTACTGTGCCCTAAGACAGGCATTATGTAAGATCTGTATTGTGCTGGGGTATGCTCCATGAGACGTATTGTTTGGGAGGGAAATGCATCGCACTTAGATAGACCTTTGGGGGCAGGAAATGCATCGCACTTGGATTAATTCCTGGGTATTGCCACTAACTATCTGTACTGAAAACTCACCATTCTACATACGCACCCTCAGTCTCTGAACTAAACACAACCATACCTCTCTCACACCACTAATCACACGCACTTCAATTCACTCGACATAAAAACAAACCATACACAATCATGCCTCAACACCACATGGAAGCTACCAAACAAAAATGCCCCATTCAGTGACCGGTTTCTCCGAACTGAAGCTGCCAACAGCACATCAACGCTATCTTGCTCTTCTCCCTCTCAATCCTTCTTACAGATCACCCCAACACTCCTTCAATTGCAGACTCGCCAGAGTGCTAATAGACAATGCAAGTGTCAACAGTGCACGGTAGAAGCCCCATTGGCATTGATATTAAAATGTGTGAGTAATGATGTTCAGCAGTGGCTCGTTGGTAGAGTATAGAATGTATAGTTATCTATAGGTAACCCTTTTGTGATTGGTTCTTCTACAACTAATAACTCCTCCTAGGTTCAACCTTCTACAAATTATACATTTCCATCTAATGTACTATTGGTTGGCATTTCACTACACTCGTCGATAAGAGGAACATAATGTGATTGGCCAGTCATTAGCTCATTGGCCTCAGTACTTTTATGCATTGCCAAAATACATGGGGCCTAATTCATGGAACATTTTCCTATGGGATTGTGCCATTATAAAACGCGTCCATGAATCTGGCACATGGAGAGGTCATAGCAGTCTTTTTACTTTTCGCCATAGGGTAATCTACTATCTGTACCACATCACCCTGGGGCACCACTAGTGCTGGTGCATGAAATACTGCTTGTGAGTGGATGCCACTCCAATTTGGTGAGAGCTGCATATAAGCTTGTGAACCACAGGTCCAATAGTGGTTCATTAGTACTGCTATGCCTACTTTCATGCCTGGTATGTCCATGATGCGTTTGCATCAAGCATTCTTCCCTATCTGCACTGTGCCATTATTTCTGAAACACAGCAATGTTTTTTTTTTAATGTTGTTATGTGTGCTAGCCGTTATTCATCCTCCACCTATGTCAACAGTTGGGCATCATTTTTCCATTCTTATGGTGAAAAGTTATATTTTTCCGGTTTTGGCATACAAGTGTGTTAGGATTAAGGGCTGGAGCAAGAAAACTGTGTGTAAAAACACATAGAAAATGGAAAGCTGGAGTAAAAACTACAACTCCCAGCAGCACTTGGGAAGGGTGTAGCAAAAGCGCCCGTTGGAACAGCTGGGAACAATTAGCAAAAGCAATAAATGGGCAAGCGGTATTAGGCAGGTGTGGCTTATTTTGGTTCAACAGCAGGTGAAGTAGGAGACGGGCGTGTCAGGACTTGGAAGATGGAACGGCGTCAGAACGCTTAATGAGGGAGTTCGGATGCAGTTGCAGTGACCACGAGTGGACAGCGAACACAGTGATTGTTGCGTCCGGGACGGCTCTCAAGCCTCCCGGTCATGAGATAAGTACTGGGCAACTGTGTGAATATATTGCCCTCAATCCCAGATTCTGCGCAATCAAACACAACCACCCCATCCAGCTCCACTACTGCCAGTCCAAGGAGGCGCTCGAGTAGGCTAACGTGTCCCTCAGGCAAGGTTGCACAGGCACAGAAGCGCACACGGAAGTGATGGCATGTGTGTGGGGCAGTGCAGGACACATGTGGACTACAAGGGTGTGAGAGGGGTGGGCACGTTTGGGTGGTGGGGTAGGTAGTTTTGGGGGTTTGAACAATGGGTCCTGGGTGGGGGTGGGCACGTTTGGGTGGTGGGGTAGGTAGTTTTGGGGTTTGAACAATGGGTACTGGGTGGGGATGGGCACGTTTGGGTCGTGGGTGGCCCCGGGTGTACATCTTCCCGAACCAATGCACCTCCTTCCCTGTTGTTATTACATCAATACATCACCATTTACAATCAAGACATACATGTGTGGACATTGATCATTTATTTTGCAGTGCAACTATTAATTCATTGTCGTCACCGTGTTCGTGCATTTCTGTGAATGTGCTGTGACTCAAAAGTAAATGCGAATCAGGGCATCCCGTGCTCTCTGGCCATCATGTGGACCCCCAGGGGGAGGCGGTGCCATCCCCATCTCCATCCCCATCCCCATCTCCATCCCCATCCCCATCTCCATCCCCATCCCCATCCCCATCTTCCTCATCTGCGTCTGGTGGCATTGGGATGTTCCTGCGCAGGCATATATTGTACAGCATGGCACAGACGAGCGTGATTTTACCCGTCTTCACTGGGCTGTACAGCAGTGATCCGCCAGATCTGCTCAGACAGCGGAAACGGGCCTTCAGCAGTCCAAATGTCCTCTCAATCATTCCACGTGTGCGGATATGTGCCCTATTGTATGCCTCTTCATGCCTGTTCCTTGGTCTCTGTACAGGTGTCATCATCCATGGCGTGAGTGCATATCCCGCATCACCTACATGGGATGTAGATGGGGGAACATGTCAGTGTTTGTGGCATCATGTCCTCATCTGCTGCTGTGCATTCTTGTGTCATCATTCATTCATGCATATGTACCATGCAGTGTATGGAGGCATGTTTTGGGCATCACGATGTATGTCACTAACTGGATATGGGCCTACACATTAACTTGCATGTTTACTGTGCCCTGCGGGTAACATTTGTTTGTGTGCATGTCACGGTGCAGTGCTGTCCACACATGGCAGAGTGACTACACTGTACGGAAGTAGTAAATACA
Source organism: Ambystoma mexicanum (assembly GCF_040938575.1). NCBI lineage: Eukaryota > Metazoa > Chordata > Amphibia > Caudata > Ambystomatidae > Ambystoma > Ambystoma mexicanum. The sequence goes on along the minus strand of NC_090940.1, from coordinate 238,823,040 downwards.
TGTCGTCTCATTTACACGCTTCTCGTGCCTTTTGAGGCAGTGTTTCAATTGAGGGTGGGTGTCTGCAGTGGCACAAGGTTCATGGGACAGTGACGGGATTGGCTGTGCCAGCGTGTGCACGGGCACATTGTGGTGCCCTGTCATGTCTTCCTTCATGATGTTTGGCATCCGCTGTGTATTTGGTAGATGGAAGGGGGGTGATGCATGTGTGGTCACAGCGGCACACTCACAATGCTCATTGGCCTGGACACACACAAACCACTTCGACAGGGTTGTAGCATCGTCAGCTGTACTCACCCAATAGCCATGTGCTTTGTCCGGCATAGCGTTCCATGTACCGTGGCAACGTGGAATTCCTCAGAGCCATTGAGTCATGTGATGATCCGGGGAAACGTGCGCAGCAGTGTGTAATCAGTTGCATGGCATCACAAACCATCTGGACATTCAAAGAGTGATACTGTTTCCTATTGCGGAGCACCGCCTCAATTGCACGTGGTACTGTCAGCTCAACGTGGGTGCAGTCAACTGCGCCTATGCAATTTGGCATGCCTGCTATGGCATGGAAGGCCAACTTGGTGGCAATGACCTCGGGGAGGGTGCGGGGTAGGGCTATGTGTTCCGACACATGGCGCAACAGGGCATCCAGTATCTGTACCAGGATTTTTGAGAAACATGGTTGTGATATGCCGTGCAGCTCACCAACCGTGTGTTGATAGGTGCCAGTGCCAAGGAAATGCAGTACTGAGACAACTTTCAGGAGGGGGGGTGGCGGTGGGGGTGTCAATTTGGCTGCTGATGTTGTCCTCAATCATGGCGGTGATGTGCAGGATTGTTGCATGGTCCAGCCGGTATAGTGTGTGGATGTGTCCTGGGGTGAGGTTCCAGGGTGAGGCCCTGATGCGTGGTATTGGTGGCTGGCGGCGGGGTCGGGCTGGCTGGGCAATGGGGTTTGCCATAGCTGCAGGGTTGGCTGGTTGCCGCCTGCGCGTCCTCCACCTACGCCTCCTCCTCTGCGCCATTACTGCCACCATGTGCAGTGCTGCCTGTTGGTTGAGTAGGCCCAGTCCCAGTGCTACTACACCTGCTGCCTGCATGGTTCTATGTTGTATTGGGCTGGGTGTGGCCCTTTTGTGGGCTCCCAGTGGCCTGCTAGGTCCAGCTGGGCTGATTTGGTGCACCTGTGCCCTGATTCCGTTCAGCAGGAAGTGTATAACGGCATCTTCGCGGTGGCGGTGGTTCCGCCACCGTGATCACGGTATTTACGCCTTTTTTTCCCGGTATTTCCATGTCCATGCAAGTTGTGATGCTCACGGTGTTTCGTGTTGACGGTAACGGAGGTGTTTCCGTGCAGACGGACTTAACGGGACCCCTATTTCCGCAGTGGCGGTTGAGGGTGGTGCTATTACCGGGGCCGCGGGTCATGATTGGGCGGACATGGAAACGGTGCCGGTATGGTTTTACCGTCAGTGTTAATTCCGGACCGGAGTACTTGTAATGAGGCCCAATGTGTTTTATGCATTGTGGTGATGGCCAATCCCTCACTGCCTGCACTTTCTTGGGATCCATCACAATTCCTGTTGCAGTCAAAATAAAACCCAAGAACTGTACTTGAGTCACATGAAAAGCGCATTTCTCCAGTTTAACACATAATTGAAGCTCTTGCAAACGTTGCAATACCTTTTGTACATGTTGTTCCGGCGAGTCTGAATAAATTAAAATATCGTCAATATAAACAATAACAAAAACATCAATGAAATCATGCAATACCTCTTGCATAAAGAACTGAAAGGCCGCTGGAGCATTACATAAACCAAAGGGCATAACCAAGTACTCAAACAACCCAAACTTTGGGCCTCATTACACGGATGGCGGTAAGGATTTACCGGTACCGGTAAAATACCGGTATCGGTAAATCCTTACCGCCTTACTACGAGGTCCCTTTGCGGGTTGGGGGATTTAACGCCTGCTTTTTGCAGGCGTTAAAAACCAACCCGGAAAGTTGACCCAGGGAGCTAATTACGGTACCGCAATTTGCGGCACCGTAATAAGCGCCTTCCCCATTCCCATTGAGCCCTATGGGCCAAAAATGGAAATGGGGAAGGGCAATGGTGGAAGGGGGAATTACCGCTCCGCCAACCTTGGAATGGGGCGGTAATTCCCCTTTCCGCCAAGGCGGTGCCAGTATTTTACCTGCATGAACCATGGCGCTAATAGCGCCATGGTTCTCCGTCATCCGTGTAATGAGGCCCTTTGTCCTGAAAGCGGTTTTCCACTCATCGCCCTCTTTAACTCGTATCAGATGATATGCTCCTCTCAAATCCAACTTAGTATACATCTTGATCCAAGAGAACCGCAATCATTGGCAAGGGAAATCTGTTCTTGATTGTTACTTTATTTAAGGCACGTTAATCTATGCATGTTCTTAACGTACCTTCCTTCTTAGGAACGAAAAACAATGGTGAGGAGACTGGGAACGTGGAATGCCGTATAAACCCTTTAGCCAACATCTCATCCAAATAGTCACGTAAATACTGGTTTTCTTTTTCTGTAAGAGCGTAAATCCTACTGCAAGGCAATTTTGCTCCTTCTTCTAATTCGATAACACAATCATAAGATCTATGGGGAGGTAATTGTCCTGCCACCCTTTTGTCAAACACTTTAACAAACTCTTGATACTGTGGAGGAATCTCTCCATTCATAGCCCCCACCATCTGGTTCTCTACTCTCTTCTCCGTTAACATTTCAACTGGTCCTGCTTCTGATAAGGTATGTTTGTGACAATGTTCCTACTCAAACCACAATTGTCTTCTCCAATCTGAACTGCGGGGCTGCAATTAAATCAAATGTGATTTCCTCCCTATGACCTGATTCACATATCATCTCCAAACCTTGAGCCTGTTTCCGTATGGGCCCAGACACTAGCGGTGACCCATCCACTGATTGCACTCCTTCCACCTTTAGTTTCTCCACTACTGGCAATCCTAACTGTTCAGCAAAAGAGATATCTACAAAATTACCTGTCGCCCCAGAGTCAACCATGGCCATCACCTCTTGGTTAGTGCACGCAAAACATAATGTTACCAAAATGTAAAAATGAGAAGTTTTATCCCCCACTGTATTTGCCACCCATCTGGGGAACCAAATATCTTTCGGGCCTGACACCTGTGTTCCCCCTAAGGTTGGCCCATCTCTTTTCCCGCTTCATTGGTACTCTTTTCCCCTCCCACCTTCTTCTGCGGAGTGTTGGGACAAGTCTGTATAAAATGTCCCGCCTGCCCACAATAAAGACATCATTTGTTCATTTTACGTTGTTCTTTTTCACTTGCTGATAATGGCCCTCTGATACTGCCAATCTGGATGGGCTCTACTTCACTCATCCTGCCTCCCCGCCCACGATGCAATCGTGCAAAGGGAACTACCTCTGGCCTTTTCTTGTCCCCTTTTCTCTCATTCATCCTATGATCCAAGCGTAAAGCCAAATTGATCATTGCCGTACATGTACTGGGTTGCGGCTCAACTTGGGCAATGGCAACTTTAAGCTCCTCACGTAACCCCTGATAAAACAACACTGTCTGCTTGGCCACCGGCCACTCTGTTTCAATTACCAGTTGGTTAAACTGTGTTACATAGGTGACCAAGTCCCTAGTTCCTTGTTTTAATCCCAAAGGTTCCTTGTCCTGAGCTAACGATACCTCCTGTCTGTCAAATAGTCTGCCAAATTCCACTAAAATACCATCCCAATTATATAACAACGGATCATCCTTTTGTAACAATGGCATAGCCCAAGCAGTGGGGTCCCCAGTTAAATAGGAGATTACAAAAGCGGTTCTTGCCTGTATCGTCTCAAACGCGGTAGGTTTACATAAATAATGCAGTCTACATTGAGTCAGAAACATCATATATTTTCGGGGATCTCCCACAAAACGCTCTGGTGCTGCCAGCGGAACACTACTTCGAGGTTGAACAATTACTGTGTTGTTTTGACTGGTAGAAGCTCCTGTTGCCTGATTACTCTCTAATGGTGTTCTCTGGGCTACCAAACTCTGAACTTGTGTCTTTAGATTATCCGACTCTTGTCAAGCATGTGCCAACTCTACCTGAATATCCTGCAATGCCTTTAGCACATCAGCTAAAGGCGGAGGTGTCACTTCCTTTGGCTTGGGTGGTTATAAGTGTCCCAATATGGGGGTGGCTTATTATGTCAATGCAAAGGGAAGGGTATTCGACACCCTTTCCCGAACCACAGAAGCCAAATGTAAGGCGACCATCCACCCGTGGTTGGAACAGGCGTCTGATAGTATAAACAGGACACCACGTGGCAGCCAGTGGGTGGAAGAGGAGTTAGGGAGCTGTTGTGGAAGGGGAGAGGAGTTTTGGAACACTGGAAAGAGGTCTAGGGAACACCTAAGGTGGATAGGACAAGGGGAAACACCAGGGAAGACACCCTACCTGTCTCTACTTGTAACACTCCGTACTTATAGTAGTCATATCACACTAAGCATAACACTCTGGGCCCCATTACACGGTAGGCGGTAAGGGTTTACTGGTACCGGTAAGGGCACAGGTACTGGTAAACCCTTAATGCCTTACTACGAGGTCCCTTTGCGGGACCCAACCTTAACGGCTGGTTTTACCAGCCATTAAGGAATGGGCCGCTAAGGGACCTTGGTGCTAATTACGGTACTGCAATTTGCGGTACTGAAATTACCTCCTTCCCCATTCCCATTGAGCCCTATGGGGGCATAAATGGGAATCGGGAAGTGCCTTAGTGAATGGGGAATTACCGCCCCCGCTCACCTTGGACTAGGGCGGTAATTCCGCCATCCACCAAGGCGGACACAGAAAAATACCGGCGGCAACCATGGTGCTTACCGCCTACCGTGTAATGAGGCCCTCTGTACTTGTAGCATTCATATCAAATGATGCATATCTCTCCCTAAGGCTTGACAACCTTAATACGTGTCAAAACCACTGGGTACTAGCAACATAAGACTATATACACCTCATTCTGTATATCTGCTTCTAGGATGCCAGACTGACAGTATTAGTCTCATAGTAACATGTAACTGGTTGAACTCACATTGATCACAATGATAGAGGAAAACACATGGCCATCAGGCACGTATAAGAAATGAACTTACAACATGACATGCAATGTGGACTTGATAACATTTTGGAATACAGAGAGTTCCCTACACCTCCATCAGAGTAATTCCGTGTTCTAGACGGGTATAAATCCAACCCGCACTTAGACCTCAACACATGAAATGCTGTGAAATAAGTCCACCATTATCTGTAATTGCAAAAAGAAGAAGCGAGTTCCTAACGAACTCTGGGAACACTTATCTGAAGTCCGGGAGACTCGCAAGTCATCCCGAACACCACAGTAATCCGCCCGTAACTAGGAGCTGGGTGCAGGACCCCACCAGGGTGACTAAAAAGATAATTCACCTACATCTGGAAATGAAGATAGGGGCAGTTCACACTTATGCTGTGGACTTCTCAAATGCTCGGCTTCCTGATAGCAAGACATTGAATATCGATACTATGGTGATGTATCGCATATCATCTTATGACTTGCATTTGCTCAGCCTGGAGTCCTGGGAAGTTGGAGAGCAGCCCCAACCTGTGGGAATTAATCTGGTCAGTTGAATGGCTGGGAGCTCTGTATCACCCGACATCCTACACCAAATGCTGATGATGTAAAATGCTTCCATACCTCACACAGCATTCATTGCTGCCTGTGCTCCTACCACATTAGTGTTGATGTTGTCCGAGTCCGTCCGCGAACAGGCGCATGGTTTGCGAATATCAGAATCTAGGCCCTCCCCACAACCACCTGATTGATGTTCGATACTACGCATGTATCTATAGCTGTGATATGCTGCAGTGGTTGTGGCCAGAGCCTAGAGTCTTGGATGTAAGGCCATAGACATTTGAGTGTATGGGTGTGCAGTATATAAAACCCATAGTGGCTTATAACTCCAGTGCGTATAACTTTGTTCTTAGGTGCATGGCCTTTGGCGCATCCAAAAAATCTGACGCACATTACGCCTCACTCCAGCCAATCGGCGGGGACGTCGTGTGTCCGCGGTCATGGTGCCAGCCCTTTAGCCAATCGTTATCTTGTCCGCGGAGCGAACAGGGAAGTGTGACTGCAGAGCGGACATAGATATCACTGATTTTTTTAGACCTACTTTTTGTTTTTTTTAAAGAAAACTATGGATGGATTCTCACCAAATTTACAAAAGCATGCTTTCGGGACCAAACCCCTGCCCCAGCCGCAAATTTGGTGAAAATCTGTCCAGCGGTTTGACCTGTAGGCGTGCGCAAAATTTTTCCCCCATTCAGTCTATGGGAAAAAAAGACGTTTTGGAACCCCCCTATAACTTTACCCCCCCTGGACCAAACATCACCAAACTGCAAAGGAATTCCGAGTGACCCATATACATCTTTTGCAAAGTTTGGTGACAATTCGTCCAGGGGGAGCGGAGTTATAGGCCGCCCAAAAAGTGCTCTTCCTATGGCAACAGCAACTTAACCATAACTACACGGCCACTACTGTGCCCGTGTAATAGTTATGGTTAAGTTGCTGTTTGGTTAAGCCGTGATGTGCGTAAGATTGTGTAGGTGCATCCGACATCTTGGATTCGAAGACAGCGCAGTCGCCACCAGAGGCGAAATGCTATTTCAGAAACAGTTTTGATCTCCTGCAATGCGTCGGGATGTTCATAGAGTAAGAGATGGGTTACATACTGTACTTGTTTGGGCGGCAGGTGTTAATGATATATTCGCCATGCGAAATGCTGTTTCGGAACCTATTTTGATCTCCTACCGTGCTTGGGGAGGTTCAGAGAGTAAGAGATGGGTGAAATGCTGTACTTGTTTGGGCAGCAGGTGGTAATGATGTTTTCTCTGTGCACGCCTAGTTCGGGATGTTTTTGCATTCAGAAAGTGAAGGGTCTAATAAGGTTAGTATTTCAGTCCTTGCTGTGTACAGGCACTTTGAACCTGTACTAAGAACATGCGTGCTGTTAGTGAACATTGAAATTGAGGACATGTCGTTATTACATTATTTTCTACTATGGGTGTCCTAATGATTCATATGCTGTCATGGGTGTGACATGCTCTGGTGGTTGCGGCCAGGGACTAGAGTGTTGGATGCATGGCCGTAGGCCGTAGGCCGAAGGCCATACTTCCAAGACTGTAGGCCCTGGCCACAACCACCGCAGCATGTCACAGCAATGGATACACCTGTAGTATTCATTATCGATCACATGGTTGTGGGGAGTGTGTACAGTCTTGGGTGCATGGCCAAAGGCACATGGCGATGCACCCAGAACAAAATGATAAGCACTGCAGGCATTACCCACTGCACACCCAAACATTGCAATATCTATGAATATACAGCTAGGAGTCTAGCATCTGGCAAAAACAAGTGAAGCATTCCACAGCTATCGATACAACCATACTACCACCCACCACTCAAGTGGTTGTGGGCAGGATGCAGAGTTTTGAGTGCATGGCTGTAGCCGTAGGCCATACGCCACACTCCTGAAACTTTAGACCCTGGCTAGAATCACCACATCATATTACAGCATTGCATACACCCGTACTATTGCTTAGCAGTCAGATGGTTATGGGGAGGGTGTACAGTCTCGGGTACATGGCCGAAGGCCATGCACCCAAGTACAACCTTATAAGCAGTGCAGTTGTAACCCAATGTACACCCACACATTCAAATGTCTATGAACATATATCCAAATCTCTAGGTCCTGCCCACACCCACTGCAGCATATTCGAGAAGCACATTAGTGATTGTATACTTATGGTGAAGTTGCTGTTTACATAGGAAGAGCGCGTTTTGAGTGCTTTATAACTGTACTCCACTTGGACGAATCCTCACCAAAGTTTGGAAAAAACATATATCAGACACTCTGAATTCGTTTTGGAAGTTTGGTGATGTTTGGTCTTGGGGGGGGGGAGTTATAAGGGAGGAGGGGTTCTCAAAACATCTATTTTCCCCTTAGACTGAATGGGGAAAAAATTCCTGGCCGCAAACATGTGGCGCTTTCCCTGACAGGTTGTGCATCAGCATGGAGTACGTCAGCTTTTTTCGGTGCCCCGCTATCTTTTATTCATGTTTTGATGTACGCTTTGTTGGGGTGTGATGGGATGTGGGAGCACAAACTGAAAAAGTAGAGTTTTCTTGTTACCAAAGTCATACGTCTAAATGGAAGATAATGCTCACTGTACCAGTATCAATTACTGCATTTGGGTTAAAATGTTTTTGGAATAATATTGCCGCCAAACTGGCGTTCTAAGTTTTGAAAACTACAGCCACCATCTGCACTGTTTGCTGAAAGCAACAATTCTGAAGGTGTATGGGAGTATCACTTCTCAAAAAGGATTTCATTATGCTGTTACAAAGTAAGAGTGTATTTGTCTTCTGAGTGAAGGTCACATGAGTTGCTTTTTTGCTTGGACGCGCCATACACCCGCGCATCCCACTGAATGTAAAAGGGGCAATTGTGTTTTGACCTTGAGCGACACGGACCTCTAAAAAGAAAATCAAGGAATGAAAGGGTCGAAAAAAATAGCAATTGATAAGGTTATGTTTTAAAAGGTTTGTAAGGGACATGCAAAATCAGTCCATCAAGATTCTTTGTTGCGAATACATTGGTGTCTGACTTGCTCACCAAGAATGGAGGCAGTAAATATTATGTAAGTTTATTACTTTTGCCCACTTTACAGCAACCTGCCCTTTAATTTTAAATTACCGACAATCTAATTGTGCAATATAACTCATGTATTATCTTTCTGCACTGCTCACATACCTTTGTGTATCACTTTGCACGTTCTTTTGTTCTTCTTTCAAGTCACGAAATGACAATTTTTGATATTTCTCCATTCATTCTCCATTCATAACTGAATTATTATAACTGAATTATTAGTACACATCTCCCGATAATCCCTGATACTTTTTTACCAACATTACATTCACAACCCCTTGTATGAAAAGTAAATGCACATGTGATGTCATCAGTGATGTCATCAATGATTTTTGTGATGTTATCTTTGATGTCCTGGGTGTTAGTCTTAGCAGTGCACGGTGGTCTCACAAGTTATGATTCCTTAGCTTACCATAACTGGCAAATGTCATTGGTTTTTCGATTTTACTTGTAACCATAAAGCCCCTTTTAACAAAGTTTTTTTTACTGAATATACATATATATATTTGGCAGTGATCAAAAACAAAGGGATATTGTCAGTGATGTCATCAATGACATTTGTGATGCCATCTTTCATGTCCTGGGTGTTAGTGCTAGCAGTGCACAGTGATGCGGGCAGGTATGGATGCTTAGCCTACTATAACTGGCAAATTTCAGGGGTTTTTCGGTTTTACTTTGAACTATAATGGCACGTTTGTAAAGGGTTTTTAGAGAATTGCACAGGTTTTTAGTAGTGCAACTTAACCATAACGTCCTTAACAAAATGTTTGTTTAATGAATATATATATAATACAATGTTATTGACCCATAACTCGATTTTTGCCAAAAGTTGACATGAAAACCAAAGGGGATTGCACATGGAAATGGCCACATGTCTGCTCCAGACTCCTAAAGTAATCCCTAGAGAGAGGCTGGATTTGGGGGTAGAGCAAATGGTAATAGTCCAATCCTGATTGTGAGTATTCTTGCAGTGCATCGCCCAGTACTGCAATCTTGATGGTGTCATTACTGGTATATAATGTGGATGCACTATGAGGAAAGGGGAGAGCTGCTGACAATTACCATTTGACAGCCACAAGGAAACACCAGAAGAGATTGCTGAGATTCTATCTGTGTGGAGCTGTCTATTGCTGGGGAGTCCTAAAAGCTGACTGGGTTGTATGGTGAAGAGCTGGGGACCATCCTTGAGAGTGGAGTGACCAGACCCTTGCCCTGTTTTCCAAGAGGGTCCAGAAATGCAGCTGGCTTTCCTTAACTTTAAAAAGAGGCTATCAATGTGAGTAGAAATGGGCCAACTGAAAACAAATGTGGGGGAATCTGCTTGCCTTAAATCTTTTCCCCTCATAGTGGGTGGAGTGTCAAGACTGTGTATATCCTTAGCCTATTTAACTAAAAAGATTCATTTAATGAATTCCCTTTATCAGAACACAATGGGTGATTTATTTTATTTTTTATAAGCGAAATTAACAAAGCTCATTCCCAATGTGCGCTGAAAACTATAGACTGGAATTTAATTGGGTAGTCTTATGGTTCCAGTTTCCCAAACACAGGCCTTCAAGTGGAGGGGGTCTGCAAATCCAAAATTCACAAATCATCCCAATTTGTACTGTCCATATTCCCCTTACATAGGCCTTTAAGTGAGGTGGGTTTGAAAATCAAAAATTCTTAAAGCATCCCAAAACTTGACAGTCCAATTTCCCCTAACAAAGGTGTAGAGGAGCAGCTAAGTGCCCCTGCAGGAAGTCCCACCTCCCTCGTACCTATATGCTGGAAGCCAGAAATGGTGCCTTGTTTGACACCAGTGACTGTGACTATTCCGCATTGAATCTTCAAGACAAGATATCCACTAAGAAAACCATATCAGATGTATTCCCCAAGAGATGACAATCTCTTGGAGGAGATCCCCGAAGGAATATGAAAATGATAGAAAGAGAAATTGGTGTCATCACAAGAAACGAGTGTGAAACGTTGAGAAGACTGGCTGAAGAAGAGAATGTAAGGACCTTGTAGAAACTGATGATAAAGTAAAGAATTGAGTAAACTTCCATATTCAGACAAATAGTGCACGTGTGAAGAGCACTGCAGGAAATGCAAGCAGCGTAATAACTGTACAGAAGCAGCAACGCAAGTAGTCTAAATAATCAGAGAAGCTAGCTACACGTAGTGAATACACTGCAGGCGGTGCCATCATTATATAGAAGCTGGACATCAGTGTCACAATTTTAGTAAGTTCAAGCCCATGAAGAAGAAGGATGAAGCTGTGTCGCAGCAGAGAATTAGCTGGGAGCATGGAAGAATCAAGAAGGGATGTCTGACCTGGTGTTAAGGCTGGGAGCTGCCAAGAACGGGTTATCTATCCTTGAAGAACAGTGAGCATGAGATGCAGAATCATCCCTTATTAAGGTGCAAAGGAAGAACACCATGAGTGCCAAGTTTATTAATTTAATATAATTAATTGCTGCAAAATGGGCCGGATTGCAGTCTCCTGTCATGTGAGCCAAGGATGGAAATAGAAGTTGGGCATGCAGTCCAAAACTATGATAAGTGTATGATCACACTCCCATATGTTCTCAGGAGCAAGGATACTTTGCAAGGCCAAGAGTTCAAAGACAATCTTAATGGCAGAAGGCATGGGTGATGAGAGACTATGGGCTAATTGGGTGGGGAGACACAGTCAAGTCCACCTCCTGACACCTGGGGTATGAGCTTACGTGCTTCTAGTGAGCCAAATGCTCCAGAAGGGCACGAGCGGCCAACCAATTGTAGAGGGCCATATAACGAAGAGCCTTGTAGTTTCATAGCCAATGATGTGCTGTGTAGCTAATAACTGTTGAAGATGACTTGCACTAGGGGTGGGCATGAGTTGTCCACCTGACTCTAGAGACACAATCACAACCTAATCCCTTATAGAAAGTATACTTAGATGTTCCCCTTGAGCCAACCACAACCCCCGCGTAGTATGCCACGTAGTATGACATCACGTTTGATGAATGTACAAAAGTATTGTTTTTTTTATTAAATGCTTCAAGAGAAAATGCTGTGTGACGTCCGTTGATGTCTGTTGTAACTCCATGTTTTAGAAAATTGATATTAAAACATTCAATGAACTTTGCCATCTTCCTGAGTTGGTTAGATTATTTGGTTTAAAGACTTACTCTGTATCCCATCTACTGCACGATATGCTAACCAAAAAAGGGCCTTAAGCTCACATGGTAGCAGTGGTAGGATGGTTCTGACCAATCGATTAAGTTAATCTCCAGAGTTTCGGACAATCGAACATCCTCCGCCATCTAGTCGGAAGATCGCAGGGTTTCCTGTGGAGAGCGGCCGAATGGAAAACTTGCAAGGCGAACCAAGATGCTGGGGAGGGTCCCTCTTTGACGAAATCCCTGCCTGGTTTCCACAGGCGCTCTGTGGACAGAAGGCGCAAGTGGTCGGTTGGAGGAGGAGACGAGTCAAAACGACTGAATGGTGAAAAGACTGAGGGGAATGGCAAATTGAGGGAACGGGGATGTGGTCATTTAAAAGTAACAGGAAATATTTTGTGGAGATAGAGATAGATATAGAAGCGTCCAGAAGCCTGACCCAAGAAGGTTCAGAATAAGTCATCTCACACTCCAGCAGGAGTCACTAGGCTACATGTGAACAGGTTCACATAAGGAGACAATTTAGATCCTGTGACAGGATATTTGAATAGGGGCAAGGAGGAAAAAAGGGTGATCACAGAGTATTTTTAGTAAAATGTGTAAAGTCGACTAGCCTTTTTGTGTCATGTGTTGAGTTAAGGTGCTGAAAATTGATACATGTTGTGAAGAAATTGAAATGAAGTTAAGGAGCAAAAGGGACTATCTAGGGAAGTATATATATTGTTTTAAAAGTATTAAAAAGTGGTGAAAGTATTTTATGAACTCTGGTAAGTATTGGCATTCAATTGAGACTCGGCACAATGGGAGACACTCCTCTGATGCATTTATGTAAGACATTGCCAAAGCACATGCCCAAACACAAACAGTATCGTATGGAAGGGGTGAAAGGCATGGCAGATAGGAAGTTCATACCATGGCCACAAGGGGTATCACTGTCAAAAGTAGTATTGCAACACATGACCACATACTTGCATGCCGCATGTATGAGGAAGACATTGGAGAAAAGATTAGCGATCCTAGAGATTTGGAAGATGTACCAGGAAGAAAGGGAAGATCCGCCACCTAAGGAGTGGATGCTTAGCCAGCGTATAGGGGAAGGGGTGGATTCCAGAACAATCAATGTGGGTTTCAAAATGCGCAGAATGAGAATCAGAATGCACAAGAAGGATTCAACTAAGAGGGACTAGTCAGGCAGTCTGCCCCTGTGTGTTGGTCTTGTGGGATGACAGGGCACATTGCACATGTATGTGGGAGCCAAAGGAATGTACAAGAGGGGGAATAGCTTATCCTCCACCATATAGCACACAAACTAGGGATGGGTTTGCCCAAGATCAGACAGTGTATCAGACACAAGCGCTGCTAATGCAACAGACACAGCAACCAGAGCAAGTGCAAATGAACCCACCACAAGAGCAATCGCAACACGCCCCCATGCAGACACAACAGTATGCAAACATGAGACAATTATTGACACCCAGAATAGGAGGCGCACGTGGTAGGAGGAACTCCTTTCACAGGTACAGGGGTATGCATGTAGCCACAATAGGACATCTCAGAGGGCAACTTGATGTGTACAGTACTATCAGTGGCACAAGACCCCCAAGAGGAACCAAGGGTTGATGTGACGATAGGAGGCACATCTTTTTCTTTTCTAGTAGACACTGGGGCTACTCGTTTGTGTATGCGAGAGGGAAAATATCTAATTTCGGGAATTGGCATGAATGATCAAGGGTCTCTGGAGCTAGGAGGTAAGTTCCTTTTACTGATGGATTACCAGTCTCTATAGGGGAGTGTGACATGTGTGTTCCATTGTTGTATTCACGACAGACATCAGTTAACATTTTGGGAAGAAATTTGATGACAAAGCTTAACATGAAGATTTAATTTGCTGACAAAGGAATAGTGTGTTCCACTCCCGGAATACACTACTTGAATGTGGGCAAATGTATACTTGCTTTCACAGGGCAAATGGCTTTGCGAGGCGTTCCAGTAGAGCCAGAGGTTTTTCTTTATGGGTGAGCATTCTACTGATGTGGCTACCTGGCTTAGTGGGAAAGACTGTGAGGGTAATTGACAAATTCTTGTTCAGACCACAGATGCCTATGGACAAAGAGGGGGGAAAGACTATCCCTCTAGAATTAAAATTAGCCATAGTACAAAGAAAAATGGCAATGCTCGAAGGAACGTATGATGAGGGTAGACCATGGAGGACAGTAATAGCTCTCGAAGAAGGGTACAGGTTGACTGACATTACTGATGATATGTTTAGAGAAGACCCAACAAAGTAGTGGTCTTTATGAGCATTAAATATTGGATGAGAATAGAGAAAAAGGAAATCCCACAGCGAATGGCAATAATGCTGCAGCGTCCAGCATTTTATGAGGAAGACTTGGAAAAGGTGCCAAGGGTTCTACGGACAACAGACCCTTATGATGTAGGACTGTTGAAGGGAATAGGGGAAGTCAAAATAAAGCTGAAGCCAGGGGCGATTTTACCTCGAGCAAGACCGTATCCCATGCCTCGAGAGGCCAATGAGAGCATGTTCAAGACCATTTCAGCACTGATGAAACAAGGTATTCTGGTGCCATCAGAATCATCATGCAACACCACAGTGTATCCTATCAAAAATCTAAAGGAGTGTTGTGGAGATTCATATAAGACATGAGACTGATTAACCAGATTGTAGAGGCTGAGTTTCCTTTAGTTTCTAACCCGGCAAAGATACAATGCAGTATTCCAGTGGAAGCCTGATATTTCACAGTGATTGATTTGAAAAATGTGTTTTTCTCAATCCCACTGCATAAAGACTCAAAAGACTTGACTTAATTTACGTTTCACCAGGCTCGTCTGAAACATACTAGGCTGCCTCAAGGGTATTGCGAGTCTCCATCAATCTTTAACACGGTCCTCCAGATGGACTTAGGCAATATTGATTTGAAAAGCATGGTGGTACAGTACATAGATGACATTTTAATTTGTAACACTACAGAGAATGAATGCAGGCAAGACTTGATTCAGTTGATGACTATCTTAGCAGATAAAACATACAAGGTACACAAGGAAAAACTACAGTACTGCCAAGAAGAGGTGTTATACATAGGACAGTTGATTTCACATGAGGGAAAAAAAGGTGACACCTTAAAGAGCTGAGGCGATTATGAAAACTGCTAAACAGCACACAGTGAAACAGATGCAATCATTTTTGGGACTATGCAATTATGTTAGAGCCTGGGTATTTGATTACAGTTCATATGCAAGACCCCTTTTGTAGGCTTTAAAGAAAGCACTGGTGAATGAGGTTAAAATAGAATGGACTGAGGAGACGGAGGGAGGGTTTGAGGAGTTGTAAAAAGTGATTTGTACAGATCCTGTTTGGGAATCCCCAATTATGCTGAGAAATTGTATTTGTTTTCACAGACCAATGGGACAGTCATGACAGCAGAGTTTACACAGAGGACTACATTGGGGGATAAGCCTCTAGCATATTACAGTGGGATTTTAGACGCAGTTATGAAAGAAGACTTTCCTTGTGAACAGGCATTGGCAGCCGCCGTGTTTGCAATTGAGAAGTCTACAAGTATTGTCATGGGCTGCTCTATGACTCTCTTTGTGGAGCATGCCTTGTTTGCCATTTTAGAGAAACCCAAAGGTACATTGACATCTCAGAGAGCTTCTGCCTACGAGGTAATGATTATGAACCCAATGATCAAAATTGTCAGATGTAAAATAGTGAATCCTGCCACATTTGTAGCTGAGCCAGTAACAGAAGGCGATCATGTGAATGACTGTGCTAATTATGTTGAATTCTATGATGATATACCTTGTGTGAAAGAAAATGCTTTGTCATGAGGGGCAATTCTCTTTATTGATGGTTCTTTGAAAATTAATCAAACAAGTGGGGAAAGGCATTCTAGCACAGCTCTAATGAGGGATAGATCAAATTGGGAATTTGAAGTTGTAGCAAGTGCCAGGCTATCGACTCATTTTTCAGTGCAAGCAGCTGAATTAGTAGCGCGCATTGTCGCACTCGAGAAACATGAAAGACAGGGAGTGACTGTGTACAGTGACTCCACCTATGTGACATCAACTGTACACGTGGGGCTAGTATGTTGGAAAAGGAGGGGCTTCCTCCGAGCAGACGGCACACCAGTGCAGCACGTATCTTTATTGGACAAGCTTATTAAAGCACAACAACTCCCAGTAACCATAGCGATATTTAAATGCACCGCTCACACTAAGCAAACAGATTTGATTTCTTGCGGGAATGATGCTTCAGATGCAGAAGCCAAAAGGTTTGCACATTCCCCAGATATCTCAAGTTTTGACACTCCAATCTCGGCATTCGATACGATCAATCATAAAATCATTCTCCAGCAGATTGGGATGGTGGGAAGAGCTTCCGAAGTAGTGGTAAAATGGTCCTGCTGATTTCTGAGGGATAGGACCCAGCGGGTAACACTGGGAGGGTTTCTATCAGAAGTGTTATGGTTAGAATGCGGAGTCCCACAGGGGTCAGCACTGTCACCATTGATCTTCAATCTATACACCCGGCCACTATTTGACATCTTACGGAAGTATGGATTGAGATTCCATTCTTATGCTGATGACACCCAGATTTATGTGGAAACAGAGAATATAGAGGAGGCCTTTGAAAAAATGGATCAGTGCATGTAGGAAATAAAAAAAAATGGATGGCATGCAATCAGCTACAGCTTAATACGGCCAAAACAGAGGTAATCCTATTCAGTGCAGGAAGTAAGCTGAGGGCCGAAAAACAAGAGACAACCCCACGGATCCTAGGAGAAGATATCCAGTTCTCAAAGAAAGTAAAGGATCTGGGATGTATATTGCAGGAAAACCTGGGCAGCGAAGCCCAGGTAGGTGCCAAAGTGAAGGCTGTATATTATTCACTACGTATGCTTAGGAATGTGCTTCCGTTTGTAGCAGCAGAAGACTGTGCAGTGGTCATTGGGGCGTTGACTAACTCCCATCTCGACTACTGTAATAGCTTATTGACAGGGATTCTCACCAAACAGATGATGAGACTTCAAAGGGCACAGAATGCAGCAGTTAGGCTGATAGCCCATTTGGGAAAAAGAGATAATGGGTTGGCCTCACGGAGATCTCTTCATTGGCTGATGGTGGAGGATCAGGTAAAGTTTAAGATAGCCTGTCTGATGCACAAGTGCTATTATGATAATGCACCAAAATATCTCAGTGCTAAGATTTACCATCTTGAGCCATCCAGAGATCTTAGATCGGGAGATAAAATGCTAATGTCCATACCATACTAAGCAGGTCCCAAAGGGGGATAGGAGGTTCTCGGCCTTTGGCCCAAAGGTATGGAATCATCTACCACTTACCATCCGTTCATGCTCATCACTGGAAAGCTTTAGAAAAGCATTAAAAGCCTTCCTCTTTAAGTAAACCTAAGAGGTCTATACACCAGCCGCTACACTGTGAATATTCTGGTCACCCTGATCGATACAAACTTAGTAATCATCTGGGCCCGAATGCAGTTCAGTCTGCCTGGTGTGAGTTAGAAATCCTCAAAATCAAATCAAATCAAATCAAATGTCAAAGAGAATGTAGTCTCGATTATGGTAATGCAAGAAGGGTTTAATCATTTGCCGAAGACACAATTAATGAAGATTCAAGGCAGTGCACCGCAGGAAGAGCAGTAATTATGGAAATGAAGGGGGTGTTCTTTATCCCCCAAGAAGCATTATGGCAACAGGATAGCACTGGAAAGCCAGTGATAGCAGTAGCATTGTTAAAAATAGTGTTTGAACATCAGCATTACCCAGCGCATGTAACTATGGAGAGCATTGCTGCAACGATCGTGGTTTATTCCAAATCTGTTAGAACATGTTGCACTCTTTGTAGTGAATTGCATAGTGTGTCAAATGTTTACTGCTGGGCATACACTGAGAACAATTAGTGCAGTAATACCTTGACCAAATGGTCCTTATCAGCATTTACATATTGATTATGTTGTTATGCTGCAGGTGTGTAATGGATATAGGTATCTGATAGTGATGGTGTGTCCATTTTCTAGGTGGATCAGGGCAGGTCTGTGTACACACCGAGATGCCACTTGCGCAGCAAGGTTTTTAGTATGTTAAGCCTTTCCAAGATGGGGTGTGTGTGAAGTGCTGCGATCCGACAATGGGCCACATTTTGTCAATGAAATATTTGAACAGATAGGACTATCATTGAGTATTAAACATAAGTTTCTTCTACTGATCACCTGCAAGGGAACGGGATAGGTGAGAGACTCAATGACCTCCTTAAGGAAAGATTGCCAAGATCAATCTAACTTTGAAAAAGGGATGGCTATATTGCCTGCCCGTAACTTTATGTACCCTGCGGAATCAGCCTGGGTCGGACCACCACCTCACCCCCCATGAACTAGTACAGGGAGGCAAATGAGAATGCCTCTTACACCTCCATCGAGGAGCAGAAGTGATGCCCAGAGTACAGCTAAACTGCTAAGTGACGAGCTGCATAATTATTTGACATGTTTGACCTCTAGCATCTCTCTCATTTCAGATCAACTCTGGCGTCTGGGGGGGTCAGTCTCAGAACACATATGAAGACCACTAAGCAACCGGATCATTTGAACTTTTATCGGCACCCAAGTTGTATGTTGGTGATCTAGTACTTATTAAAAATGTCACCCAAAAGTGGCACGAGCCACGATTCAATGGCCCCTTTTGCGTTGAAAATATAACCCCCTCAGCAGTAAAAGTCCAAGACAGACGAGCTTGTCTTCACTTGAATGACATGAAATTGTATAACGGCGAGACCACCCCTCCTACTGTTGCTGATTCAGAAGCAGGAAAAGAAGAATTTCAGCGGGTGCAGACTGGATCGATGATGAAGACGGACGACAAACCAACCAGCTGTTAATACAGATTTTGCATATGGACTAAGGTTCAGTCGGACACTCCTTATCGATATTATAGTAGGAGTGCAAACCCTTGCTGTGAGCCATAGGAATCTCTTGGAAATTAACTTTAGAAAAATATTGATGTATCACAGACATGCCTGAACATGATTTCAAATTCGAAGATTGGAAACAAGAGCAATATCCAGATTCATTTCTCAATGAGTATCTATTTGGTTAGCTACATGGTCCGAACCGATGGGGATGTACACAGGCATATATTTGCTGTTTTTGCATTTATCCTTCAAGCTTATCCTGCTCTGGTCAGAAGAGACATTGATGTTCGCACTTTTTTACAGGATCCTAAGAATGGCCATGTAATTAGGAGACTGCTCATAGCAATTATGAAAGAGATACTGCAGTTGCAGGAATAACAGTGTTTCATCCGAAATGATCATAGTAAAAATGAGGAATGTTGAAAGTAGTATAATTTTCGGAATGAGAAAGCCGGACCAATCCCAGGATGGAGAGAGAAGTGAATGTCAATGGTATTGTGCATACTATACGCTTGTACAATTACTCTTTTTGTCTTTCTGTTTCTCCTGTTTCAAACTCTCTATTAAATTGGTTCTAATGAGGCAGAGGTCCCTTTGGTTCTCCCTACTACGGGAACTACTTCTGATTTGCTTATTTTTATGAGAAAGAGGCCGCTACGATTCCCCCCACTAGGAGAACTGCTTTTGACTTGCTTCATGAGTGTTAAACAACCTTTACATTTGGGAGGCACAAGAGAAGTGCAGAGGAAGATAATGAAAGAATAAACACTTATCTAGATAATACAGCACACTTGGGTAATAACATGTGGTACTAGCACATGAGAAAGGTGGGAAGAGAACATCTAAGTAGAGTTGCTACGTGTGTTCTATAATACCTTATGCTTTGGAAACCTCTAAAATATTCATAGCCACAGAAGTATGAGTGAAAAAAGCACATTGCCTGACACATCTCACACTTTGCCTTATAAGCGGACAGTTCCAAAGCAGAACAGCATCCATAGTGTGGATGAAAAAAAGTGACATTTCAAAGAGAAGACAATTATGTGCAAGATTTAAAGACAAGATAGAAGATAGGAAGAAAGCATCAAATACAATTTGAACAGCCTGGAGTAAATAGAACAGGAATCAAGATTGAAGAAAACAATATCCTGCAATGCAAACATACGAATGGGAAGGAAATACGAGAAAGCTGGGAAAGAGTTCACTAAAAATCAACGGAACAGTGCTTACTCATGAAGGATGGGTTGATGGAGTGGTTGTGTGCAAAGCAGCAGGATTAACCGGACAGTGGGAAGAAGTTGTGGCAAATGCAGAAAAAGAATGCAAAGATCAATGGCCAAAGGTTACAAGATTGTTGACATAGGTTGACGATAAGTGAGGACCATTGAAGATACTACCCCTGAAGAATGCGTCCTTATATTTCGAAATAAGGGTATGAGGAAAGTTGAAGTGAATCACCAGTGTGGCCGAATTTTTGATGTACCAGGCATGAAGGAAGGAACAGCAGTCCTGATGGATCATTACTGGGCTTGTGGGTCCAGAGTCTACATGAAGATAACCAATGACTGAGTAGAGATGTGTTCCTTGGTGCTCATCCATGTTCCAGCGTTAGGGATTCCTCAGAGTGACCTGAACATTGGTGAATTTCCAAAAGCAGATGTCACTTTAAGAAGGAGATGATAACTCAAATTTCTCAATCGCACAAAGAGGGAGAATTATTTCTCAGCAAAATCAATAGAAGCTTTTGATACTATTCCATATGAGCACAGGTTGTTTAGCCAGACTGCAGCAATATTCACGACTATCTCTATGCTGGGGATCCAGACGATGGCCAATGTCAAATGGTTACAGATTACCAGATGGGAACTTCTGCAGACTATCAACCCACCATAAAGGGATTCAATGCTATCAGGGAAAAACTGAGAGCCATAAGGCTGATCCTACAGAACAGATATGTCCTTGATATGAGCACAGCGATGAAAGGAAGAGTGTGCGCCATATTGGGCCATCGTGTTGCACATTCAACCTTCTCACGATGACAAGAATGGGACCTTGACAGAGGCCATAACGTTGCTAACAAACCTGCACAACAAGATGGAAGACGAGACAGAAGATATTGCAGATGATGGATGGTTTGCGTTTATCTTTTCATGGGTCCCACAGTGGATGGCAAATATTTTCAAATTTCTTGGAGCAGTGTTGGTGATGTTGATGTTTGGATTCTGTGTGATCAGGATAATAATTACACAGTGCAAGAAGACAGCGATGAAGGCAGGAGGAATAAAGATCATGATCAATGTCAAATCAGGGTTTGGACCCAAGGAGTTGACAAATGTAGATATCAGAAAATATATAGAGGCCAGAATTGAGGGAACAAATTTCCTGTATCCGAAGAATCATAAAAAATACGTGGGATGAAGGGTCTATTGTAATACGAATGGACATTGTAGCTACAATGACTTGGAGCGTGGATGAACATGTAAAATCAGCAAGATATCTGAAGGGAGTAATGAAGATCTGGACTCCGAAGAAGCACTTTTTCAAGAGAAGAAATCAAAACGTGGAGATTAGTTGAGGTGTGGTCGATGAATCAACCAGAGGAGGGCATTAGAGGAGCAGCCAAGTGCCTCTGCAGGAAGTCTCATCCCTCACCCACCTATATACTGGAAGCCAGAAATCGTGCCGTGTTTGACACCAGTGACTGTAACTATTCTACGTCGAATCTTTGAGAAAAGGTATCCACTAAGAAAACCCTATCAGATGGATTCCCGAAGAGATGACAATATCTTGGAGGAGATCCCCGAAGGAATATGAAAATGAGAGAAAGAGAAATGGGTGACATCACACGAAACCAGCGTGATGCACTGAGAAGACTGGCTGAAGAAGCGAATGTATGGACCTTATAGAAATTGATGACGAAGTAAAGAATGGAGTAAACTTTCATATGCGAGACAACGATTGCACGTGTGAAGAGCACTGCAGAAAATACAAGTCGTTTAATAACTGCACAGATGCAGCAAAGCAAGTAGACTAAGTAATCATAGAAGCTAGCTATACTTAGTGAATAGACTGGTGGCTGTCCCGCCATTATATAGAAGCTGGACATCGGTGCCACAATTTTAGTAAATTCAAGCCCATGAATAAGAAGGCTGAAGCTGTGTCACAGCAGATAATTAACTGGGATTGTGGAAGAATCAAAAAGGGATGTCTGGCCTGGTGTCAAGGCTGGGAGCTGCCAAGAAGTGGTTATCTATCCTTGAAGAACAATGAGAGTGATACGCTGAATCATCCCTTGTTAAGGTGCAAAGAAAGAACACCACGAGTGCCAAGTTAATTCATTTAATACAATTAAATGATGCAAAATGGTCTGAATTGTGGTCTCCTGTCACATGAGCCAAGGATGAAATAGAAGTTGGGCATGCAGTCCAGAACTATGATAAGCGCATGCTCACAATCCCGTATATTCTCAGGAGCAAGAAGACTTTTCAAGGCCAAATTCAAAGACAATCTTCATAGCAGAAGGCATGGGTGATGAGAGATGATGGGCTAATTGGGTGGGGAGACGTGGTCCTGTCCACCTCGTGACACCTGGGGTATAAACTTATGTGCTGCTAGTGAGCCGAATGTTACAGAAGGGCATGAGCATGCCAGGCAATTTTAGAGGGCCATACAATGAAGTGTCTTATAGTTTGATAGCCAATGATGTGCCGTGTAGCTAATAACTGTTGATGATGACTTGCACTAGGGGTGGGCAAGAGTTATCCACCTGACTGTAAAAACCCAATCATAACCCAATCCATTATAGAAAGTATACTTAGATGTTCCCCTTGAGCCAACCACAACCCCCGTATGTTTTTGCTTATTTGCCATGTAGTATGAGTCACATATGGTTAATTTTTACTATGAAGGTATTGTTTTTTATGAAATGCTTAAAGAGAAAATGATGTGCGACATCCTTTGATGTCCGTTGTAGCTCCCTGTTTTAGACAATTGATATTAATACAGTAAACAAACGTTGCATATTCCTGAATTGGTTTGATTATTTGGTGTAAAGAGTTACTCTGCATCCCATCTACTGCATGATACGCTACCCAAAAAGGGCCTTAAGCTCATAGGCCTTTAACTGGAGGTGGTCTATCATGTCACTTCCCAGCAGTTCTGTTTGGAGGCCAGGGGCTTGCAGGGTCGCATCCTAGTGCATCTATTGTAGATGGTGGTATCCATGCAACATTTATATGCAGGATTCTATTAATCAGGGTATTGGCATAGTTTCGGCACTGCGCATGCATGGATGGTCGTGTTTGTCATTACGAGGATGCGCAGTCCTGAGAGATGCACGGATGTTTCTGCTTGTCCTTCAAGCCTCCCTTTCACCCCTTTGCACTATATCAGCAGCCGAGCCGGACGATTCAGCACATTTCGATGTAGTTTCAGGCTAGTCCGTTCCCTGTTGGTAATGCAACTTGTTCTCTTTGTTTCTTGCCTTGCCTCGTTTCTTGCATCCTGCCGGCCAGCTCCTCCCGCTGCTTGAACCTTCCTTGCCCCTTCTGAACTCTACCGACCTGCTCCCTCCCCTGTCTCTCCTCCGACTTGCCTGCCTTCTTTTGGGCTCTCCTTCTCCTGCCTTGTCAGCCTGTCTGCCTTGGGGCGTGCCCCCCTAGCCTTCCTTGTCAGTCTACCTGTCTGCCTTGGGGGGCCCCATCCTGCCTTCCTTGTCAGTCTGCCTGTCTGTCTTGGGCCCTTTTCTCCAGCCTGCCTTGTCTGCCAGCCTGTGTGTTCTATGGAGTCCCTCTGGTAGGGTTCCATCGACTTCATCCTGCACTTATCAGGGGACCATGTTCCTGTGCCCCTCCTTGAACCATCTGGATTCACAAAGGCCTTCCCTGTCAGTGCTTGCACTATTCCGATGCTACCTAAATCAGGGAGGTGCCGTCCAGTGGCGTTGTAAGCTGACTCAGCACTGACCCTGTCCCAGAGCTACGGGGGTTGTTGGGTTGGTTCCCTGCTCCGCATCAACTCCTCAAAACCTTCATTGGCAGTCTGGCTTCAAGATCCAGGCAAGATTCTTGGCGAACAGGTACACAGAGCAAGTGGGATGCTCAGTATAGCATGTTCTGAAAATCCAAAAGTCCTAAATCATCCCAGTTTTTCTGTCTGACTTCCCCAACACAGACCTTTAAGTGAGGGGGGTCTGAAAACAAACTTCAGAAAATGTCCACTCTCCCCAGACATGGCCTTTGAATAGTAGGGTCTGCAAGTAATTGATGTTTTGGTTTGGGGGCTGGGAGGAGAAGTGCTTGCAAAAGTGACATATGTAAATTGCTTATGTTCACTGACCAGTTTCATTATTTCTTGAAGTGAAATCTGGATAAAGTAAAATATTGTGATTTGTGTTTTTCCCAACTAACTTGTGTGATTTATTTGTGTAACCAGAAGATTAATTGTGAGCCACGAAGAATGTGGCGTTTGATGTTTTTGTGTGATCTTGATTACTTCTAATTCAAATAAATATAAATATATTTCCTACACCATGGCCTGGTTCTTGGCTCGCTGTGGGCACACGGGGTGAGGGATTTGTGAGACTCTATATGAGTCTTCAATAAGGCCAGTGCTAAAAAACGTATGGAAGTATTGCAGGGCTCTATGATTGGGGGTGGGAAGGAACTCCCCAGGTTAAGTGTGGTCTCAATATAACGCAACAACTTGGGGGCTCGTGCAACAGGATCTTGTCTATTGTTGTTGACTCAAGACTAGTGCATTGGTGATAGGATATTCATTTAGGTGTAATTGAATTGAGGTAGATAGAAGGTTGCCGTGCATTGTTAAAAGGCCACTGTAACGCTTGAACCCTGCGTTCCAGGGAGTTGTATGGGTGTAGAGAAATAAGACTGTGTACAGTGATAAGGCAAAAAGGAGATTGAGTAAAAATTGATTTTTGATTTGGCATTGTGTGTAGAAATCAAGCAAGAACAGGGTGATTTTTGCCCTTGTGTAAAGAAAGTTTTACAAAAGTTACAAAAACCATTTTAGAATGACTATTATAGAAGTGTGTGATGCCAGGAAGCAGCTCCTGGATAGGCTATTCATTCAAGGAGAATGGCGTGAGGGTGAAGCCATTGGCTGGCAAACTAGAATAGTAAAACAGGTCACCTCAGTGAGCACTAACATTTGGTGTGAAGGTGGGATATTGCACAAAGCATTAGAGGCATTTTATATGACCCACTTGTGACTAGTCAAATGGTTCATCTGACAGCTTATTTATACTTCCACTTCCAATTAGTGGAAGAGAAAGTGCAAAAGAGTGAGGCTGATGTGATGAAGCACACTGGACAGAAGAAACTTGCAGAGCTTGAAGATAAAGTGCAGCAAAGCAGCCAACATTTTGAGTTACATGAAAGGCTCATTGAGCAACTACAGGATAAACGGAAAACACAACCGCAAGACAGGGCAGAGAGAGGGACAGAATTTGCGGCACTGCATAATGCATGCACTGAGGGTGCAGACAACGCATGTCACCTGCATTCAACTACAGGACAAACTGAAAACACAACAGCAAGCCAGTGCAGAGAGAGGGATAGAATTTGCTGCACTGCATACTGCATGCACTGAGATTGCAGACACTGCAAGTCACCTGCAGTCCCAATTGAATGATCAGACTGTTCATAACAGAGGGTTGCTAGATGACATTGTGGCCCTCAAACAACAAATTAGTGAATTGGAAAGGGGCAATAGTCAGTCCATCATTAAAGAGTGTTACCCAAAAAAAGGAGTTTGATAAAATGAAGCCAATTGTAAATATTCTGAAACAACGGAATTTACAACTGGTCAAAGACCAAGATGCATTCAGGTTAAAAGTGGATGCAGAGAAGGAACAGTTAGGTCCTCAGGAACTGACCAGAATTAGAGAAGAAGAAAGGAATGAGCTTATAGAGTGTGTGAGACAAATAGAAGCTGAATTATTAGTTAGAGGCAGCGGAGCAAGAGAAAGAGATTATTCTCCCCAAGTAAAAGCACATTGAATATGCACACAACATGCATACAAGGCTCAAAGAGGGAGAATGAATCACTTCAGCATGAGGTGCAGCAAACAAAAGATTGGTTGGTAGCTCAGAGCAGGGTGCTTGACACTGATTAGGCCTTAGTGTCAGAAAAAAAAGCCAGCTCTGTGACTACCAACAGGAAATAAGGAAAGAGAGACACAGGTGTGAGAGTCTCACCAAGGAAATTGAAAATAATTATAAACAGGCCCTGAGGCACCATGACCAATCAGGTTATGGGACAAGGTCCACTGATAAAGGTAAGGTGCCCCTCCAAGAAGGGGCCTCATGTCAGTTATTTACAACCTCTCATGTACAAATGGGAACTGACCTCATTCATGCCATCTATCAACAACAGGGTGACATGCATGAGGAGATTCCAACTGATCCAGAAGGCCACTCCCTGTAGGATATTGATGAGTATTCATCTGTAGCACACAGAAGGGAAGGTGGCCGTACCAGTGTGTCCTGGGAGGCCGAAAGGAATCTCATGAGTAATTCTGACCCAGAAAACTCCTATGATGACAAGATCAGGCAGTAAGACTTGCAGAAGATGGGCATACAAAGAAACCACCTGGCCCGTTTAGCTGGAAGAGAAAAGTCAGAGATCCAACCCAGGAAGAGCATATTAAAAACCTCCATCCATTCAGGGGGCTGAGGGGATTTCCCTAGACTACCTGAAAGGAGGGAAGAAGCGACTGAGTGTAACCCTGGGCTTAAAAGTAACTACCAGGAAAGTGACCCTGAGAGCACACAGCGGTTCAGGCGAGAAGAGTCCAAATGCTATGACTCTGGGAGATATTCCCGGTCTTATAGAGATAGAGAGCACCTAGAGGACAGGGGAAGGGGTACACAGAGTAGCTCTGAGTCAGAAAATGAATGGACTCACGAGCAGAGGAAGACAAAGACAGGGAAACAAAGCAAGGGTTTTTATGAGAGACCCAACAAGACAAATCAAGGCTATAAAGAGCTTCCTTACTCCATACCACAAGACATTATGAGCAGATGATGGCATCATTCCAGATCAGAAATGATGTGAATTGCATAGCATTTGCTAAATGGATTTTCTCACCTAAGTACTCCAGTTTATTTGCAGGACTGGAGGACCAGGATCATTATGACTAGTCCACCTATAAAACAGCCATTTTAAAATATTTCTCCTCACACAGAAACCCACAGGAAGCCCCTAAAGCTACATATCATTTGCAATGTGGGGAGGATCAGGTGCCTAAGGAGTTTGTGCAGGAGTTAAAGCAGGCATTTGCTCAGACTTCCTGGTGATTGAAAACACATTGTAGGGAGTTTGTGACCACCTATTTCCGTATGCTCCCCAAATACATACTTACTCAACTGGTGCGTGACTTTCATGAGCACAGGACCCTGGATTGGGTAAATGAACAAGCCACCAAGATCTATGTGGTCCAAAAGCCCACTAGGAATAAAAATATCACCAAAACCCCTAAGCTGTCTAACACACCTGCTGCCGCAAATGTGGCAGAGATGAGAGCTACCTATCCCTTGGACCTGTAGACCGGGGGGCCCAAAAGTAACCCTCCTGAAAACATGCACAATGGAAGGCAGAATGGATCCCCCCACCCCAGCCCAATCGAATCGTAGACAGGTAATGATCCATCAGACCCTGCCACCTATATAAACCCTAGGTACAAGGGTACCAAACGAATCCAGGAGAATGTATACACTCCCCGGCCCAATGGGAGGAACCAATCAGGTAAGCACTGCCCCGGGAAACTTCCCTACAAACTTCCCTCAGGAGAGAAGTATCCCTCCACTTCCCAAACTGAATTATTTTCCACAGATATCTCCTGAACAAGAACTTTCAAAATAATATTCTCTCTCCCCAGTTTCAGGACAATAGATCCCTAAAACCGGGAGAAGGGAGATTTAGGATGGTAAAACATGGGGGAAATTTCCAGTACCCAAGCTACTCTGGGAGAAGGGACAGTTACCTTCATTCGGTAGCATGACTCGAGTCCTCCCTACGACCCAGAAAAGGTCTCACAGCTGGAGTGATAGGTCTAGCAACCGACCGATGACCTGGGGCACATGCTGAGGGCTCAATCCAACCCTCAACCTAACCCAGATTCCCCAAATGCCCCAACA
Organism: Ambystoma mexicanum; assembly: GCF_040938575.1. NCBI lineage: Eukaryota > Metazoa > Chordata > Amphibia > Caudata > Ambystomatidae > Ambystoma > Ambystoma mexicanum. The sequence goes on along the minus strand of NC_090940.1, from coordinate 238,795,059 downwards.
CCCAGTGCTGATGCCCCCGGGAGGAAATGATGGGAGGAAACATCCCAAAAAACACAGGTTCCTGTGGAGGGGGCCCGGCGGGAGGGGTGATGGCAAGCACTAGAAGAAGCTTTCTTTCTTACCCAGACAGAACCCCTAAAAACCTCTCGGCCTGAAAGTGACTCTTCTACCTTGAAACTATTAGAACCCGAAGAGCAAAGGATAGGTAGGAGATGCCAAAGAAGAACCCACTTTGTGGAAGAGCTTAAGATCATCCACGTTTAAATAGGTGAGTCGCTGGAGGACTCAGGTAAAAATACCTTCTCTTTCAGAAATGCAGGGATCCCTTCCAAAGATAAAAGTGTCCCAACAGACCCTGACTGGGACAGTGTAAGTATGGAGATGACCCAAAACAAGAAACGATTCAACCCCCAAAATGTGAGCTAGACAAGTTAGAAATGGAGGGGTCCCTTCCCCAAACAGGTTCTGAGAGCTGCCTCCAGGTAAAGGGGAACAGCACAGAATCAGGGGGGAAAGAGGATTTCACAAATCTGCCCATTGCCAGTAGTAGAATTATCTTTACCGAGTCCTGATCTCTGACACAGAAAATTGCCCAAGATCACAGTTTCGGAGTTCAATATTAAGAAAATGACCACCAGGCTGACAAATAACTCACACTTTCTCTGCACCTTGGAGGAGAAAGAAGGCAGATTTTACACACTGGTAAGAGTGCAGGGTCAGTCTGAATTATCAGCCAGCTCTGGTGGATACTGGATCCCAAGCCACCCTCCTGTCCAAAAACCAACTAAACTCCACCAAATTTCCCTCACACCACTTCCTGGACAACTTAAAAATGTTGACGGTAATGACATTTCTGTCGAAGGGACTGTGGATCTGGAAATTAAAATTGTGAGTCACTGATTAAAACATTGGGTGATAGTCGTGACTCCACAGGGCAAATCTTGTTTACTGGGAACAATCTCCTGAGGAGGTTCTCACCTCCTATCAACTGTGCAAAAAAGGTTCTCTGGACCGAGACTAACGAGACTAAATGGCCTATAAAATTCAAAATGAGTGCAAGTAAGTGCCAATGGACCATGCTGGACCCTGCAGCTCACTGTGTGCTTTTTCCTTCATTAACCGCTGACGCCCTCTGGACGGACACTATACCGTGACACCAGCAGACACTAGTGTCTGCTTTGTTAACCCTTTGCTATCTCAACTGCGGGTGGCCCCAGTTTAAGCACACATGTTTCATTTTCCCCACAGAGAGCGGAGGACTCGGATCCATGTGTGCCGCTAACATTTGGGTACACCCATTTTTCCAGCTATGACTATCTGAGCAGGGACCTATATAAGGTATGGCTGAACACCAAACTATATGTTTGTTGTATTGTTATACTTTGCTTATCAAGCCCCCTTCTGTCAATCACTTGCTGGGGCTCCCTTTGACTTCCTTTTCACTACTGTTCAATTTTTGACGTATGTCAATTAGGTATTCGACATTGGGAGTACCTGATAGTAGGCCATATATGATCCACCTATGTTCCCTCATACCTTTGACTTAAGTATGGAGTACACAGATATGGGATCCAACCACAACCTGTAATAGGATGGTGATAAACTATGTGTCCCTTCTTTCTAAATGGATAGTAATATTAGTACTAGCAGTGTTGCTTATGTGGATGACAACCAATTATGTGTTATCCATATTCAATTGAATTGATGTTATTAGCTCTGAGGTGAATATGGCTACATACACTTCCTTTTGTTTCCCATAGGTTCCCTCTCCATGTGATCCAGCCTTACGGCACTTACAACTTGGGGGAAAAGTATTGACAATCCCTATATGTTGAACCATTCCTCCCTCAATATGGTCAGTCTTTTAATTACCCATACCAGACTGTACCAATTGCTGTGAGCAGAAGACTGTCCTGATGATAGTGGCTTTACTCGCATACATGCCACAGAAACCGGTCAACAGTGGATGTTACTTACAAGAGGCACAAATCACGCCTACCTTGTAGTTTGAGCATTTCTTTTTACCAACCACCCATGACCCGTCATATCTACATCATCTCACGACGGATTATGGGACTTGGTGTCTTCTTTGTTGTGTGTTATGTCGAACATTGTATATCAATGTATCTGTGTCAGTTTTAGACCTGAGTACACCATGGCCAGGAAGACAATCTAGTGGCTAATAAACTGACAGATACCCCACTAGATGCCTCTCCAATTGACCATAGGTGCACATTTTGTAAGTGATCATTGAGCACTTCTCTTCCTATTTCCACTCACACATAGTGGAAGAGAGTGGCATAGGTCCAACAAGGCTGAAAGTTTTACATATCTAGAAGTGGTTAGTTTATTTCTTTTTCTATCCACTGTTTGTAAGCGGCACAGCACCGTTACCTAGAGGACGCTTTGCACTTAGGCAGGGATAGTCAGATATTCATTCTATCCTTTTCTGTCCTTCCATCACAGCCTTTTATTAGATGTACCCTCTCTTTGGGTGCTAGTCCATTGGTCCTGGTCCACATAGGCCTCTGGATTTCCTGATGAGTTATAACCCATTTTTCCATACACTGGTTTTTGCCCTATGTTTGTGTTAAACAATTGTATTTAAATGCAACACCTCTAGTAGACCTAGAACACAACACTGTTTGAATATTGGTGCATAACACTGACCCTCGAAGTATCACTTTGGTGCAGACACATGTGAGACGTGCATGGTATCAAGAGAGAAACGACACGAAAGTGCTCTTTTTAAAACCTTTATTTACTAAGGATCCTGGGTTGGTGTAAGGCCTGACTGGCCCTAACTCTAAAGGGATAATTCCCTTAACTGATATTTCTGATGGCCGTCATTGTTTAATAGTCCAAAATAAATATTCGTCTGTGTCTAAACCAATTCTTGCCCTCACTCTTTTAAAACATGTGATAGGAAGTTGTTGAAAAGAAAAATAGTGGTTCAACAAAAAGTGGGAAACCAAAGTTTGTTTCAGATGGTCTTCTCACCAGGTGCACTTTGGTCAATGACACACAAATGAGTTCAATCAAAAGGACTGTTCCTAAGACCTTCTCCACAGAGCCCTTGCAGTGATTTTAAATACCTAGAGTGTCTTTGAGTTCCTTGGGATTCCATTCCCAAAGCTTCAACTTATTCAAGTTCCAAATACTACAAAAGAAAATGTAACACAGTTCCTTTTAAGGCTTTTCAGGGGTTCCCTACCCCACACATCAATCCTTTCAACACTATAAAGAAAACTAGTAAGTGTCCATTTTATTGATCTTACTTGCCTCCTCCTTGTCTCAGTATGTGTTGGAAATGGGGAGTGGGAGATGGGGGAGATTGGAGATACACCCCAAAAGCTGAGGGAGAGTAGGTTAGTGTATGATTGGGACTGGGGGAATACTATGTTTTGCCTTTGGGCATCCTCCTTCCAATCCCCTGTGACCCTCCACTCAGGTGATCCTCTCTTGCTTGTCCACCCCCAGGGGCAGGATCCAAAATCAATGGCCCTTCCCTGGCCATCTGAATGGAAGATCCCGAGTGAGTGGGTTCTCCCAAACCCTTCCCCTATTTGCTTCACAGGGGAACCTCGAAAGGAAATCAACATTTGCTTGTTCTTTGCCCTATTGATGTTACACTGAGAAGCAACAAGAACCACTGTACAACTCTTGGGTTGGACTCTTTCCTTTGACTGATCCATATTAGAGACGAGTGATCAGTGACCAACCTAGACTTTCTGGCCAATAAGCAATATTTAAGAGGGGTGATGGCCCACCTGATTGCTAAGGCTTCTAGTTTGATCACTGAATAGTTATTTTCCCTGGGGAACCGTTTTCAGCTAGTTTATAGAATGGAATGTTCTAGCCCATCATGTATCTGGGATAATACTGCACCTAAACCAGACAAAGAAGCATCAGTTTGCAATATGAAGTCCTTAGAAAAGTCTGCTGTCTTGAGAATAGGGCTTTGACGTAATGTTTGCTTGAGGAAACAATAACATATTTTGTTCTTATGCCATCTATCTTTCTGGGGTTCTGCGTTTCATAGATTGTCGGTCAATCTGGCTGTTTTATTGTAAAAATTAAGTATGAACCTTCGTAGTACCCAATAAACCCTAGGAAAGATCTGCAATCCTTTTTAGTCTTGGGCGTAAAATAATCTAATAGGGCTCTAACTTTTCCGTCTTAAGGTTGAATACTGCCATTTCCGACAAAGAACCCTAAGTATTTTACAGCAGGTTGAGCTAACTTGCATTTTCTCGGGTTGGCTGTTAACCCGGCTTTTGTGAGGCTCTTATTATAGTGTATAGATGGTATAAATGGTCTTCCCAGGTTGAACTGTGGATTACAATGTCATTGATGTATGCCCTGCAAAATTCCAAATAAGGTTGGAGAATCTTATCCATCAACCTTTGGAAAGTTGCTTGGGCACCATACAACCCAGAGGTTAAGACCTTACACTGATATATGCCTAGCAGGGTTGCAGAAGTGGTCTTTTCTTTATCTGGTGCATCTAGGGGAACTTGCCAGTACCCTTTGCTCAAGTCTAGGATGGACAAATAGAGGACACTACCCGATTTGTCAATAAGATTGTCAATACAAGGTTTTGGGTAGGCGTTGAAGGCTGAGATGTTATTCACCTTTCGTAGGTCTATACAGAACCTCCAACCTTTGTCTGGTGTTTCCACTAACACAATGGGGGAGGACCAAGGACTGGTAGATGCCTCAATTATGTTGACCTGGAGCATTTGCTCTACTTCTTTGATGACAATATTTCTACATGCCTCAGGTATCGATATGGTTTGAGATGTACTACCTTGCCTGCAGGGGTGTGGATGTGATGGTATATTCCTTTCACCCTGTCAGGCTCTTCACAGAACACATTGACAAATTTCTCAAATAATTCAAGAAGATCTTTTTGTTGTGCCTCAGTGATATCAGAGGCAATTAGAGTATTGTTGTTTACCTCTACTGGTATTAGACAAGATAGCAATGTGTCATTAGACTCAGAGGTGTTCTCCTTCCACTCTTTTAAACATTTTATATGGTAAATCTGCTTCTTCTGGTGATGATCTGGCTGAGCGATCTTATAATTACAGGGTCCTGTCTTATCTAATACCTCATATGGCACATGCAATTTAGAAATAAGCTTGTTTTCTGAGTTAAGGAGAAACACAAGGACTTTTTGCCTGATGAAAAAAAGTCCTATGTGACACCTTCTTATCATGGAACACTTTCTGTTGACTTTGGTCTTTACCAAGGTGATCTTAAACAAGAGATCGAACGGTTACCATATGTTCTTTTAACCAAGAGGCTGTCTGGGACAATGGTATTTAAGCTTCTTCCCTTTCCTCCCATGTTTCTCGAAGCATATCTAAAACTTCTCTGGCTTCTCGCACATACAATAGTTCGAAGGGTGAGAAACCAGTGGAGGCTTGAGTTGTTTTTCTTATGGCAAACAGAGCCCACAGAATCATCTGATCCCAATTGGTTCCATCCTTGTCAATAATCTTTTTAAGAATGGTTTTAAGGGTCTTATTAAACCTTTCAACGTATCTGTCTGTTTGGGGCTGGTAAATGGACATTCTCAAGATGGTTATATTAAGTAGCACTTTTACTTCCCTCATGAGCTTACTCACAAAGGTGGTATCCTGGCCGATTAAAATTTCCTTAGAGAAGCCCATTCGAGAGAAGAAGGGAAGCAAATGCAGGAGTATGTGCTGGGTGGTTTAATTATGCTGGGGAAATGCTTCTGGGTATCAGGTGGCAAGTATCACCAACACATACTTGTTCCCTAGCTTAGATTTTTTGAGGGGGCCACTGATGTCCATTCCAGTCCTTGAAAATGGTACTTCGATAACAGATAATGGATTTAAGGGGGCTGGTGGTGGTAAGTGAGTACTGGTACGCTGACATAATTCACAAGTTTGAATGAAATGTTTTCTGTCAACATGTATCCCTGGCCAATAGATCTTGTTGGCCAAAAAAGCCTGAGTCTTGGCTTGACCTAAATGTCCTCCTGTGGGATGTGAGTGTGCAATCTCAAGCACTATCTTTTTGTGACTTCGGGGAACCGCTAGTTGTACTCTTGGCATCCCTTCAGAAGTAATATCCCCTCTATACAGGAGAGCTTTCTTTAAAAAGTAAAATGGCCCTCCAATAGTCCGACCCTCAAACTCAGGTACAACCCCTAGGAAGGCTTCAGTTAAGAAAGGATAATCCAGCTGAACAAAGGCCAAGATGGGGAGCATGTCACAGCTTTCGCCATGGATGGCTGGGTTTGGGTAGAACTAGCCCGAGCATCAGTTTCCTCAAAGCCTAAAGCCCCTCTTTCAGGAAAATCTTTTTCGGTCCTTTCTCTAGGGATAGGCGACATCATTCTTTCAAGTGTTCCCTGGGCTATTTGGTCTCCTGCCTGGATCTGTAAGGCCTCCTCCCTATGGTTATGGAGTAGTTCATTTATATCTCTCCTAAAATCAGGATCTATCACCCTGGGCAGGACATCAATGCCAAACACCAAAGCAAGTCCTGAGTTGTGCGCCAACATGATGTATGTTCTGGGAAGTGAAATAAGAACAAGAACAGTAGGATAAGACATCTTTCTTTTGGCAGGATGATTTCTGTTCAGCTACTACAAAGACCCCACTGTGGGGTTGGAAGCTCTATCACATAACTTCTCATACCTCAGGGTCCCCCAACTTGTTTCAGTTGCGTTGCATCCCACTATAAAAACATACGTGAGATAGGTATGGTATCAAGAGAGACACAGACTCAAAAGTGTTTGTTTTAAAACCTTTATTTACTAAGGGTCCTGTGTTGGTGTAATGCCTGACTGGCCCTAACTCTAAAGGGTTAATTAATTTAACTAATGTTTCTGATGGCTGTCGTTGTCTAATAGTCCAAAATAAAAGTCTGTCTGTTTCTAAACCTATGCTTGCCCTCACTCTTTGCAAAAAAATGCTAGGAATTCTTTGAAAAGAAAAATTGTGGTTCAACAAAAAGTGGGAAACAAAAGTTGGTTTCAGCGGGTCTTCTCACCAGGTACAGTTTGGTCAATGTTCCAAAAATGAGTTCAATCAATCAACAGGGTTGTTCCTAAGACCTTCTCCACAGAGCCCTTGCACTGCTTTCAGATACCTTCAGTTTCTTGGAGTTCCTTGAGGTTCCCTTGCCCAAGTTTTGACGTATTCAAATTCCAATCACCACAAAAGAAAATGTAACACAGTTCCTTTTTAAGCTACTTGGGGTTCCCTTCCCCACTATAAATAAAACTAATAAGTTTCCCTTCCCAAGCTCAGGCCCCTTCCAACTTTCAAACACAATGTCAATGTTATTAGGATGCACTTTAAATTCCTTGGAAGGCCTCTCAGGGTTCCCTTCCCCAAGCTCAGGCCTCTTCCAGCTTTCAAACACAAAACAAAATATAACACAACTCCATTTAGATTTATCAGAATGCCCTACCCAGGGTTAGGCACATCTAGTTCCAAGCACAAGTTCATCTGGTCAGGATGTACCTTTTCCATATATACAGATTTTCTTACATACCATCTTGTCATGGGGTAAAATCAGAAGCTTTTTAGAGTGCCAGGCTCTTTGCTATTCCTAAGCGTGACCACTCTGATCTCGTGCTCCTCTCTTTGTTTCATACTCTTACTTTTCTTTATACCTTTTATCCTCAGGTGCTTCATGCACGCCTTTCCTATATTCCTTTCTCTTTGTCGTGCACACTTGCACTGTCTTTTATTCATGTCACGTTGTTTTGCCTCTTGAACGTTTCCCTCTTTTTGTCGTGCACACTTGCACTGTCTTTTATTCCTTTTTTGCCTCTTGCACACTTATTTCACTCTTCTGTGCACACTTGCATGTGTTTCCTCCTTTCCGGGTCACTCGTACCCTTTCCTTTTACTTGTACTTTACTTTTACTTCTGCCCGGTACTAAGGTACCTTTTTTTGCTTTCTTCTGTGGCACTAACGTGCTTTCTCCTTCTTTCGTACTTTCTGTTTCGTAAAACTGTCCTTCTTGCTTTCCTCTCATCGCAGCTTTATAAATCTTGCTTTTTCGTCCTTGCCCGTGCCAGTCACCTTCACACTCACAAGTTTCTCTCTCTCTCATGCAGAACTCACTGGGTAGCATAGTGCTGGTGAGAGGTCTCTCCGAGATGCTTTGGGTTGATGTCAGGGTCTCACAACCTAACCCTCAGACACCCATGCTGCAGACATTCTCCAGCACCGGGCCAGCATTGTGGCACACCTACGGATCCTTCTTTCTCCATCTCCCAGCTTTGTGGCTTCTCTGGTCCAGTACAGCCCCTGAGTCGGGGTCCAAAAGCGATGGCCCTTCCCTGCCCACATGAATGGAAGATCCTGAGGGAATTGGCGTGAGAACACAGTCCGGTTTCGAACACACCTTTATTGGAATGGCAGTTGATGCCCAAAATGATTCTATTAATTTAGGTAATGAAATCATGGGACCAATCTCAAACGACTGTTTCGACATTAACGATGGTATTCCTCCAGAAAAGATATTTACTAGGCATGGGGAGAATTTCATGGTGTACACGTCCTGCCCCTATAGGGTGAACAAGTGACATGTAACATCAGGAGGGCGGAGGTAGTGTGCAGAGTCAAGGGCCACTACTACAAATCCGGGGACCCTACTGGCCAGGTTGGTGGTCAGTCAAAATGTCGGAAAAAAAAGTCGAATGAAAAAATGTCAAAAAAAATATCGAAAAAAAAGTCGAATGTATTATTTTTTTATTTATATGTATGTTTTGGGTTTGGTAACTAAAAAAAGGGGTAAAATAAAAATAAATAGAAAAAACGGGGGTTGGGAGGGGAACCCCCCCATTTCGAAAAAAAAACGTATTGAAACAGAAATTCGACATTTTTTTTTCGACATTTTGACTTTCTACATTTTTGTTTTCGACCAAATGACTATAAACCGGCCAGGTTAACACCATCAAAAGAGATCTCCCCACTCAACTGGAGGATAGATCTGAAATTGCTAAACCCAAGGTATTTCCAGGTTTCAATCAGATGGTTGAGGAAAGGCTCAATCTTGCTGATTCCTGTGAGACCGATGAGCAATGACCAAAAGCTGAATCAGTACCTTCAGCAACCCAGTACTGGGTAGAAACAGAACCCAATGGCCAATGGAGACTACGTGCTGACCTGAGGGGGGTGAAGAAACGGGTTCACATGTCAAGATAGCCACTTGCCTACTTCAATCAAGGGCTGGAACAGATCCATGGGTCAAAGGTGTACACCACCATTGACCTGACCAATGGCTAATGGACAGTAACTGTGAGTAGGGAAGACCAGTACAAGCTTGATTTTACCTTCAGGGGGCAACAATACATGTAGACCCAAACCCCCTCTGTACACATAAACCCCAGCATTGATTTCAACACCATTCTACATAAGGCCATGCCTGATTTTGGTGAAAGGGGAAACCTGGCCTATGTAGATGATGTTGTTATGAAGAGCTCAACTGTGGGGGAACATATAGCAGAGATCTGCTATGTTCTAACCCAGCTGCGGAAAGCTGGAGCATAACTGTCCTTTCAGAAGGCACAGTGGTGTGAGACCTGATTGAACTACTTAGGGCACAAGATCACCTGTGAGGGTCTTAATCCCCAGGCAAAGAGGGTGGAAGCCTTAATAAAATTAAAAGAGCCTGCCAATCTGTGAGAATTAAGAAGCCTTTGTGGACTCACTAATAATAGTCAGAGGTTAATTGAAGACTACGCAGAGGTCCCTCAACCCTTTGCCCATTTATTAAAGGCCGGAGTGAAGCCAAGGCAGTTAAACAACTGAAAAGAAGCCTTTCCCAGGCTCTTTGTTTGGATTACCTCATAAAGAACAAGGTGTTGTTCTCAGATACTTGCCTAACAACGGTGTTGTATCAAAATCATGACAAAGTCAACAAAGTCATCTTGTGCGCAAGCAATACTTTGACCTCTGTGGAGGAAAAATTAAATGACTGCGAGAAGGTATTCCTGGCAATGGTGTGGACATTGAGGGACTACTTCCCATTCATCCAGGGGGCGCACATCATTGTTGAGACTCCTCATCAATCCTTGCACATTTTACAAAGTGACAGAATTCCTCCGGGGAACATTAGTAATTCCAGAACTGCTTCCTGGATTCTGTCCATGCAAGGCTTTCCTGTGGAGGTCAGATATTGCCAAAACAAGAAGAGTCCCTGAGCCCAATGGATGGCGGACTTGCATGATTGTGCTGAAGAAAACTGTCTTGAGAACAAAAGTCTAATGACCATCAACAATATGGAGACATACTTATCCTCCCCACACAAGGTCTATGAAGAAGACAAATGTCAGGGTATACCCACAGCTTATGTGGATCGTGCTCCTACCATTTTGATAACAACAGGGAAAAAGAACTAGTCGCTGGCATTGGAATGCCTGGGTGAATGATACCCCAGAACCCTCTGCTGGTTATAAAACAGTAACACAAACAAGTCAGCTTGCAGAGTTGATGGCCGTTCATCAAGTCATCTTCACTGCAGTGCACCACCAACTCAAAGAACTGGTCATAATCACTGACTCTAATTATGTCAGGAATGGGTTTGTGGAGCACCTGATTAACTGGAAGAATCAAGGGGCATGCTTTGTGCCAACAATAAACCCTTAAAGCATGCTAAACTGATAATTGGTTCACCAGCCACACTTAAGAAGTTGGATAAACAATACAGCTCCTTTGCTATTTACCACTCGTCAATCCCAGTACTGCAAACTGTAAAAACCCTGGGAGTCTACCTCCACTCGGACCTCTCACTGAACAAGCAGGTCAATGCCATTGCCTCAACCTCTTCATATCATTCCAAACTCATCAATGCTGTAAGACCATATCTCTAGAAGCCTAACTGTCTCACCATTGCAAGAGCAATAATCGCATCAAGATTATACAATGTAATGCCCTCTTCCTAGGGACTTCCAGTAAAAATCTTCTCCAAACTACAGACAGTCCCGAATAACCCCCTTACGGCAGCCACTGGCATCTCCAAAAGGGAACACATCTCTGACAGAAGAAAACAAGTCCATTAGCTCCCCATCAAGGAGAGGATAGCCTTTAAAGCCCTGGCCATAACACACAAATGCTTCCACAACCAGGCACCCCAATACCTGGTGCAAAGGTTTGTTAAGCAAGAACATGCGAGACCCACCAGAACAGCCTATGCTAACAGGATATCCATTCCTAAAACAAGGAGAGTGCGAGCAGGAGGAGCTTTCAAGTTCTGGCAGCAACACACTGGAATGCCCTCCCTGCATCTCACCTGGCATTCAGGACACTAATCAAAACCCTGCTGTTAACCTGAGCACTCCTTCAGCTTGCCTGACTGGTGCACTCTATAACCACAAGCTAGTGCATTCTCCTGTACCAATTTCTCCACTTGTAACTAATGCAACACTGTTTTGTAAACTCAATGTAACCAAGAGCTAATTATTTCTAAATATGTGCATGTAAGACAATCATTGCAACAGCGCCTCGATGCCTGTGGGATGCTCGTGTGCTTTACAAATTCAAATAAATAAATATAAATAAATAAATAAATAAACTGATCCATTTAATTGACAATCTGGGGGCCTCAATGAGATTACATCTATTGGAAGAAGATAAGAGGTTGTTTCAAAATAGAGGGGTCAGATTAGATTGGGAATGGCTTGGCTGACAAGCTGACTGAAATTGGAGACCTGCAGGGGGATTTCATAGAAACAGAATCCTTGCTGGAGGAAATCCAAGTTGCTGCTGACAGCAGATCACAAATTCATGCACATAGTGAACTGTTGACTGCTCAGTGGAGTAAAGATACCCCAGATGCAGATGTGATCACTGCACAGAAAGAGGACCCAATCATTGGGCCATTTTATCAGCACATTGAAGGCACTGTGAGTTTTCCTCTAACAGAGTCGGATTACACCAGTTAAGAGGCAACCCGTGTGTTGTTGAAGTTTTCCAAGATGTTCGGGATCCAGACGGTTTGTTGCTAAGGAGAGCCCTATCTGGCTGTGACCACTGGGTGGTACCTAACTCATTCCGAAGCCTGATGTTGAACCAGGCCTGTGAAGCGGCCACTGCCGCTCATAGGGGGTTTCACACGACATTAGAAATCTTGCATATATACATATTTATAGGGAGTAATTTACTTAGTGAATATGCTTTTGTGAAATAGTGAATATGCCTTCTGCTATAATTGCATGCTGTTATTTTTGTCAATTCTGTGTAAATCCTCTCAGGAAATATGTTGTGTAAAACAAATGTGCCTCTCTTTTTTCTGTTTGCTAGATAATTAACGTCCTTCACTTCCAGTCTGGACCCCAGAAAGTAGGACAAAAGGAGGTGCCATGCTACACCCCCCAACCAAAAGACAGCAGAGGAGACTGCAGTACCCACTCCCTAATAAAGGAAATTGATCCGGATGGCTCCAAATGAAAGAAATATATGAGAAGAAAAAAAGGGGGGATTTAGGATGAAACCCCCACTCTGCCCTGCTTTCCCCCATGGAAGAATCATGGAATACCAAGGGGGACAGCATGTGGGGTGCAATCAAAGGCCCCAGACCAACAGAACTGAAGGGTGGGACCAGAGGAGAAATTACCTGCTAGCATTCAGAAACATTCATGCTGAAAATGGGCCTATTTAGGCAAATTATGTGGGTATGTTTCTGTAGTTGCATTTTTCACTGAAACTGCCAACCACCAAAAGTTGGTGCACTGTGACAATTTAAACCACTTTTCAGCAGAAAGACTAACAGCAAATAATTTAAAGTGCATTTTTTTAATGACTGAAAGGAACATCCAAAGTGAATCCTGTTCAGTAAAACACACTGTATGTCAAGAAAATAAAGGCTGTTGTTAGAAAATGCAATATGCAAGTTACTTTGAGACACAGGCAAATGGTGGGTCTCGGGCAGAATTCACAAATGGCTTCCCTCACTGCAAGCTTGATTCGTGCATCCTTACTATTTACAACTGCAATAAAATGTGGCCCCTCTGAAGGGTGTGAAAACCAAGTTTCCCTAGACCTGCTGTCTCTGAGGGAAGTATTGTGCAGGCCAAATGTTATAGTATGTGCATGACTGGAATGTGGGGAGGGGGATCTCTGTGTTGGCAGGTGAATCCCAGGTATTTATGATCTGCAACCTACACTTCAAATAACAAAGAGTCATAAAAAACACTCTGGCCAAAGGTTGTCTCATAGTGGCAAATGTACTGGAGCCAAAAGAGCTACACTTTGCATAATATGAAGATGTTCTATTAATTTAGAAGGACTATTATAATTTAGGCATTTTTCGTGGCAACCATAACTCACAGTGCCTTAATTTCTGTGTCATTTTCTAGATCATTTCCAGGTGATTTTGTTGAAATAAAATGAATCCACCTGCGATTTAGGGAATTGTAATGACAAGCTAAAGGGTGTTCCTGGCTTCTCTGAACATGTTCCAAATTTGAGGGTTGACATACTGGTGGATGGTAAAATTAGGGAGTGAGTTGCATTTGCATAACTGTTATGCTTTTTGTAAAAATGGCAGAAAATTGTCAAACAGCCGTGCAACATGGTGCAGACCTGGCTGTTGTTTTATTGAGGAGCTAGACTTGGGGGTAGAGAGTAGGGTAACTGGCCAATCCTGGTTACAAGAATTCTTGCACAGCTTCACCCAGTATTGAAATCTTGATGGTGTCATCACTGGTATATAAAGTGGATGCACTTTGAGGAAAGGGGAGAGCTGCTGGCAATTACCATCTGACAGCCACAAGGAAACACCAGAATAGATTGCTGAGATTGTTTCTGTCTGGAGCTGTCTATTGCTGGGGAGTCCTAAAATCTGACTGGGTCCTATGGTGAAGAGCTGGGGACCATCCTAGAGAGTGGAGTGACCAAACCCCTGGCATGTTCCCCATGAGGGTCCTGAAATGCAGCTGTATTTTCAGAACTTTAAACCAGAGATTTCAATGTGAGTAGTATTGGTCCAATTGAAACCAAATGTGGGGGAATCTGCATGCCTTAAATCCTTACCACTCATAGTGGGCAAGGGAAGGGGGGGAGGCAAAACTGTGTAGATCCTTAGCCTATTTAACAAAAAACATGAATTTAATTAATTTACCTTGGCAGAACACCAAGGGGTGATATTCTTAAGTGATTGAGCCAGCAAGCCCAAGGAAGCGGTATTTGCACAGTACATGGCACAGCACATTGCACTTTATATTACATCTATGCAAGTTATTCAATAGGTGATTCTGACCAACTAGCAGGACTGCCGATGCACGTCAGGGATATGCGTCCATGCACTTCAAACATTGGTAGTTACTACCATTTGCACAGCATATAGCACCTCATATATTGTTTGTATATTTGTACCTATTTACATGTGTGTTAAATTGTCTTATCAATGCGGGTGCCTTACCATTATGTATCGATTATACCTTAATTGTCACCATTGCATCAACCACTTTACTATATTGCATCTTTTTGAACAAACAGAATGTCGATTAAATAAGTTTAATGGACATATATGATCTCAGGTGTCTGCATGGTTTTTTAGATGGATTACAAGGACCAAACCAAGAACCGGGTCACTATGATCAGCACGTTGGACTTTACATAGTATAAGTATGGGATAGGCTAATTTTTTTTTGTATATCTAGTTTTTTAAAATGATTCACCATAGAAAATGAGCAGGGTTAACAATGAAACTTTTGTCCAGACTGTTTACAGCAAGTTGTTTAATTAATCTATTGTCATGTATTACTATCAACAAGTAAAGTGATCTGCAACTGCAGTGACTCTGTATCCACATGGAGAATACGCTCGAGAGATATGTTTCAAGATGGCGTCCGCTAATGACCACATCTAAAACCATGTACCATTGTAAATTCGCCAATGGCGGAAACATCGAAGAAGGACTAGTTTTGAACAGACAAATCCGGCCATTGTGTACTGTAGTCACCTTTACCCAATGAAGCCTGTGTAGGGTGAAACGCATTGTTTGTTTTTGCCTGATTTGTCCACCAAGTTTTCAATAAAGGACACTATTCTGTGGCTGACTAGTGGATCAGTGTGATTTTCGGATAGAATGTATGAGTGCCGCTGTGCTCCTGATTGCTGTGCAGTCTAGTTTCTTCACATATATATTGAGGATACTGTTGAGTTCAGGGTTTGGCCACAAATGACTCTGACACTCCAGTGAACTGTTAACTTATTTACTTAAGTTTAGGCACACCAAATACAGTTCTTAGAGTCAGGTAAGTAAAAGGGGACATAGGACACCCACCGGCATCCTCTCTCAGGGCTTACATCCTTGAAACTAACAAACCTGGAACTCACTCATAGATAAACATTCTAAGCCCTGCATTCCATCTCAAGATTCTAGTCACTTGCACCAGATGAATGCAAAGTTAATCACAACACATCTTTCCCCTATAGGGACAACAACAAGAACAGTAAAGTATCGGTGGCAAGATCAATATTTCATCAAAAGATTTGTCCAGTAAAGTCCCACCTGAAAAACAAAAGATTATTCAAAGCATTTCATATATAACCACAACCAACTCCAAAAGGTTTAGACCCTGTCACCACTTCAAAATCTATTAACATTAACATCAATGTCCATCTGTGGATTAAAATTAAAAGTCCACCTGTGGAGAGAACATATTAATATGCCTACATAGAACAGCTAATGATGAACACTGTTATCAACTTAATAACTCTAATGAAGATTTAATAAACACTCAAAACCTTAATATCTTATTTCACTCACACATCACCGCATACATGTCTACCAACATATGCCAAAACAATGGCACCAAAGTCTAGGAACAACATTTCCCTTTTTATACAGACAGTGTAATGGACAGTAGTCCGCTCAATGATTCACCACAACCATTGCACCTTTTCACACATGCAACACATGTAATGGACAGTAGTCCGCTCAACGGTTCACCTCAACCATTGCACCTTTTTACACATGCAACACATGTAATGGACAGTAGTCCGCTCAACGGTTCACCTCAACCATTGCACCTTTTTACACATGCAACACATGTAATGGACAGTAGTCCACTCAACGGTTCACCTCAACCATTGCACCTTTTCACACATGCAACACATGTAATGGACAGTAGTCCGCTCAACGGTTCACCTCAACCATTGCACCTTTTTACACATGCAACACATGTAATGGACAGTAGTCCGCTCAACGGTTCACCTCAACCATTGCACCTTTTTACACATGCAACACATGTAATGGACAGTAGTCCGCTCAACGGTTCACCTCAACCATTGCACCTTTTTACACATGCAACACATGTAATGGACAGTAGTCCGCCTGTGGAGAGAAATATGTTAAACTACATAACTCAATTAAAGAGAGAGACATGTACCTACAACATCACTCTAATAAACTAATTTATATCAGCTCTAGTATCTCAACTCTAATCGCCAGCACCTCTGCATTCTCTCCTACTTCACCATTGCATAGAGAGTAACGGAGGAACACAGAGCTCCCATCCCCATCAAACTTCATAACTGAGTCAGGCCTCCCGCTGCAGCACTTATGCCGAACTCCAGGACTCCACTCAAGCCAACCGCAGCAACCTTCGGTTCCAGTCAAAGGTAAGCGCTGACATCGGATAACTTTGTCAGTGATCTCAGCTGCCTTCACTATGACCAATAGCTTGTAGCCTTGGCGCAACAGATGTTTGCACAGTCCATGGGCCCCAGGCCCCTCCTAGATCCATTAACAACTTCCAACTCTTCTGAATGTCTGTACAGTCTCAATTCTCTTAAATGCTTTATGAGAGACTGCCACCTTGAACTTCACCATGCCAATGAATGAATGAACCTTGCTGCTCCAATGAACTTCACAGCTCCTTCTAATAACCATAAGTCTCACAGAGCCCACTGCCCTTTGCAGCACACCCTTGTCACTGAAGTGCCTCTTCACTCCCTATGCAGTGCCTCTTCACTGCCCCGTGCAGCACTTCACTGCCCTCGCAGCACCTCACCTCTTCACTGTACCATGCAGCACTTCACAGCCTCTGCAGCGACCACTCACTGCCTCTTGCAGCGCCTCTTGACTGCCTCTTGCAGCACCTCTTAACTGCATCTTGCAGTGCCTCACTGCCCTTGCAGAATCTCTTCACTGCCTCATGCAGCACCTCTTCACTGCCTCATGCAGCACCTCTTCACTGCCTCACGCAGCACCTCTTCACTGCCTAACGCAGCACCTCACTGCCCCTGCAGCGCGTCTTCACTGCCTGTTGCAGCATCTCACTGCCCTTGCAGCACTTCTTCATGCAGCACCTCACTGCCTCTGTAGCATCTCACTGCCCCTAGCAGCGCTTCACTGTCTCTGCAGCGCCTCTTCACTGCCTGTTGCAGCGCCTAACTGCCCTCGCAGCACCTCTTCATGCAGCGCCTCACTGCCTCTGCAACATCTCATTGCCCATTGTAGCGCCTCACTGCCCTGGCAGAACCTCTCCACTGCCTCATGCAGCACCTTTACATCCATAGCTGCTCTGTTATTCCAGTGCCTTCGTAGCGCCTCTGTCTGGGCCTTTCGTGCCCCCTCTGCCTCTGTAGCACCTCTGTCTGGGCCTCTATTGCCCTCACTGCACTTGCAGTGCCTCACAGCCATCCAGCGCTCTTACCTGAGAGAGGATCACTTCTCAGAGGGGGGGGGGCGGTGGGTGTCTCCCTTTGGTGCTGTCCCCCCAGCACAGCCAGATCCCATCCTCGTCGCCAGTGTTGAGTTCAGGGTTTGGCCACAAATGACTCTGACACTCCAGTGAACTGTTAACTTATTTACTTAAGTTTAGGCACACCAAATACAGTTCTTAGAGTCAGGTAAGTAAAAGGGGACATAGGACACCCACCGGCATCCTCTCTCAGGGCTTACATCCTTGCAACTAACAAACCTGGAACTCACTCATAGATAAACATTCTAAGCCCTGCATTCCATCTCAAGATTCTAGTCACTTGCACCAGATGAATGCAAAGTTAATCACAACAGATACCTAAAGAGTTTTTGTTTAGACCAGAAATAGCTATGGGTGATGAAGAAGGACAGGTTATCCCCTTAGAGTTAGAAGCAGCAGTTGTCAGAGAAGAAAGGGTGTTGTCCATGGGACAGATGATGAGGGAAGAAGATGGAGAGCAGTGATAGCCCTCGGTGAAGGATTTAGGTTGACAGACTAGACAGACAATGAGCTTTTTAGGGATGATTATTCGGATGCTGAATTATTGGATTAAAGTGGAGAATAGAGAAATACTGCAGAGAATGGCAATGGTGAAAAAGAAACCATCATTTTTTCCAGGAATATTTAGAGAAAGTGCCAAATATTTTATGGACTAACAGTCCATATGTCGTGGTTCTATTGAAAGGAATAGGAGCAGCTAAAATCAAGCCTAAACCAGGAGCAATTTTGCCATGAGAAAAACAATATCCCATGTCCAGAGAAGCAAATGAAGGTTTATTTGAGACTATTTCCGCTTTAATGAAGCAGGAAATATTGGTGCCATCTGATTCCCCATGTAACACGGCTGTGTACCCAGTGAAGAAATCAGCTGGGGGGGTCGTGGAGATTTATTCAGGATCTCCGTCACCAAAACAATATTGTTGAAGCAGAGTTTCCTTAAGTTCCAAATCCGACTACTACATTATGCAACATCCCATGTAAGGCAAAATATTTTAACGTTAAAGTTTTAAAAAATGCGTCCTTCTCAATTCCCCTTCATGAGGACTCACAAGATTTGACTTAATTCTCATATAGAAAATCCGCCTGAAACATACTTGTTTGCCTTAGGGGTACTGTGATTCCCCCTCATTCTTTAACAGGGTCCGTCAGCTGGACTTAGGTAATGTACAGCTTGAGAGTGCAATAATTCAGTATGTAGATTTATTTATTTATTGTATTTGTTGGTAGCACCAGGTCTCGAAGGTATCACAGCGCTAAGTACATGGTTAGGAGAACATTACGTTACAGGTGTCATTGCAAAAGGTGGTTACAGAGTATCAGAGGTCGAGAATCAGGTACATAGTATCTAAGGCAGTACATTACATATATTTGTCAAATAGTAGGTTTTTCGCTTTCTTGCAGAAGATAGCATAAGCAGGTAATCTGGGAATGTTTGTGTTTCATGTTGTGTTGTGTTTCTTGTTGATGTGTTGAGTGAGGTATAGGGGGCAGAGTTGTGTAGACAGCGGTGTGTAATGGCAAGGAGTTTGAACTCAATGCAGGCTTTGATGGCAAGCCAGTGGGCCTCCCGTCTGATGTGGTCAGAGTACTTCAAACCCCAGACTGCTCTAAGGGCGTTGTTTTGAAGCATGTGAAGTTTCTTCAGATTCTTATTGGAGGTCCCTGCTAAAATGGCATTGCAGTAATCTAATTTGCTTCCTATGATGGCTCCGGCAAGAGTGAAGCATTTATCTGAGTTGAGGAATTTCCTGGAAAGATTTATACATTTGGTAGAGTAGGCTGTGGAAGAGGCAATGGTTTTGAAGTGTTTTTTGCATATTTAATTCTGCGTCCAAGTAAATACCTAGTGTTTTTACATGGTTGGAGACAGGGATGGTGTTGCCGTCTATGCAAAAGGAGGACAAGGCAGGGCCGAGAAGCTTGATGCGATGTGGGGATCCTACGATAAGGAGTTCTGTTTTTGCATCATTGAGGCAGAGAAGGTGGGTGGCCATCCACTCTTGTATGATGCTGGAAACATGATTGATGATTATGAAGTCAGTGTCGTGATTTCTGGAAAGTTTGATGAGGACCTGTGTGTCATCGGCAAAGTTGGTGTAAGGGATGTTGAGGCTGTCGAGATGGTAAAAGAGTGGTTTGGTGTACACGCTGCATAGGGTGGGGGAGAGGCATGAACTCTGAGAGAAACCATAGGACACAGGTATGGGGTCAGCTGACTCAGAGCCTGCAAAGACCCTGGTAGTTCTGCTGGAGAGAAAGGACTGGATCCAAATAGTGGCTTCTGAAGAGAGGGGGAAGGTGTTGGTGAGGTGTTCAAAGAGAATGTCATGATTGACTCGGTTGAAGGCTGTGGAGAGGTCTAAAAGTAGAAGGATGGCCAACTCACTGTTGTCCCTGATGTGGTAAAGCTGAATCTTGAGGTCGAGGAGGGCGTTTTCAGTGCTGTGTCATGATCTAAGGCCAGATTGCTGGGTACCTGAAAAGTTGTGGCTTTCGAGGTGTGATTGCAATTGTGAGTATGCTGTACAGTCCAGGATTTTGAGAAGGTAGGGAACAGTGGTGATGGGGCAATAATTAGTCGCAATGGTAGGGTCAAGAGTGTTTTTTTTCAGAAGGGGTTTGACCCAAGCTTCTTTAACGGCAGAAGGGATTGAATTAGCCTTGAATGGGGCGCTGATAAAGTTGTCTACGATGGGGGCCAGTGGTTTGGCACACATTTTGACAATGTGGGCAGGGCAGGTGTCGCCAACACAGGTCGAGGCTTTCAGGTGTTGGATGGTGGTACATACTTCAGCCGGGGAGATGGCAAAGAAATGGAATTGGGGTGGTGGAGTTGCAAAGTTGAGGGGGTTAAGGAGCAGGAGTGTTTTTGTGAATGTTTTTTTTTTCATTAATGTTCGTGTTTTAGGGTCAAGGGAGGATTAGATGAGTGTGCAGCCTGCTTTATTTTTAGGGAAGCTGTCAGAAGGCAGTGCTGGTGATTTGAGCGTTCTGAGGATTATGAAAAGTTCTTTGGTGTTGGAGCTGGCGTTGGAGATTCTGGTGTTGTAAATGTTAGCTTTGGTATGAATGATAGCTGATTTGTAGGAGTTGGCTGAGCATTGGAAAGCTGCTTTGTTAGTGGTAGAGGATTTTTTCCTCCAGAGGTGTTCAAGGGCTTGTTTCTTTTTCCGGAGGGAGGCTAAGTCATAGGAGAACCAGTTATGGGTGTTGTTTTTTGAGGGAGGTAGTTTTGAGGGAGCATGTTTGTCCAGAGTTTTAAGCAGTGCAGAGTTGTAGGATTCGAGAATGGCTTCTAGTGTGGCATTGTCAGGGGTGGATTGAGGAAAGGGCTAGAAGCTGGACTGTGAGCATGGGTGTGTCTCTTGGGGTAATGAAAAGGGGTTTTCCAGTAATGGGAGTGTTATTGGTGGTGGTGGTGAAGGTAAACAGGATCACAAGAGTGATCAGACCAAGGAAGAGAGAGAGGGGAAGATACTTGGAGTGGAATGTTACATGGTAGAATCCAATCAAGGGTTCTTCCTTTTTCATGGGTAGGAGAGAAGACACATTGCATGAGATTCCTCTCTTCCAGGCTAGCTGTGAGGGCGGAAGCATTGTGTTCAGAGGGGTCCTTGAAGCCTAAATTGAAATCTCCTAGGAGAATCAGTTTGGTGTAGGGCATAATAAAGGGAGTGATGAGGAGGGGGATGTCAGATTCTGGGGTGGCTGGGTGGGAGGGTTGGTGGTAGAGGAGAAGCAGGTTGATGGTGGTTTGAGGGGAGGATTCAAATTTGGCCAGAAGGGTTTCATAGCCTGGTGGATGTTGAAGAAGTGAGGCTCTGAAGGGAAGAGTGGATTTATGAATGATGGCAACACCACGTCCTGGGCATTCCTTGCGATCAGCTCAAAGGATAGAGTAACCAGTAGGAACTGCAAGGGAGAGGAGGGGGCTAGTAGCATTGGGTAACCAGGTTTCGGTTACAGCTAGTAGGTCAAGATTATAGTCAGTTAGGATGTTGTGGATGTCATATGCATGTGCACAGATGGAGCAGGCATTAACAAGAGCACAAGTGATGTTTTTGGGAGGAGAGAGGGACTGAGGATGGGGTGTAATGGGTGTGGTGCCTGACAGGATGTAAGGGAGTGATGTGGGGAGGGGATTTTTAGGGGCATCGAGCCAGATGGGTAAATGATTTTTGGATGGAGGGGGGTGGGTTCTGGAGCAAAGTCAGTGTATACGGGCAAGACCAGTACACAATGTGATGGAGTCCGGTGGTGGGGTGGGGGTGACTGCGAGTGTACACTTGAGGTGGAGAGGGATATCCATGTCAAGGCTGGTGTAACTTGTATGAGTGCATGAGCAGTTGGGAGGTCTGGGGTGTGTGCAATGGAGAGTGCGCTGTCTCAGTCTTGTATTTCCAGCCTGGAGACTGATGGAGGAGTTAGGAGGTGGGGTGTATTTAGTCTGTAAGTGGGAGGTACCTATAAGTGATGCAATAAAGTTGGTAGTAGGGGGGTGGCATGTTTAATAAACTAGGTGGTGAGTGTGGAGCTTGAGGAGTGAGCAGATGGGCTGTGAGATGGTGGTTATTATGTGTTATGGCTTGGATTCTGTGGCACTTAAGAGGTGCTGTTTTAGCAAGGAATGTGGTGGTTGGAGGTAAGGTAGATGATAGTAGTGGTGTAATTAGGGTTTTGTGCAGAAGGAGGCAAAATTGCAGGACATGTGTGGATACTGTGGGTGTGTTGGTGAGGACAGTGTATGTTGTTGAGTGCGCATGCGCCTACTCGAGGGCAGTAGGGAATTTTAGTTCCATAGACTAGGGAACTGTGGGCGCTTGGTGAGAGAAGGGTTTCATGCCATGTGGTAGGCAGTAGTTGAAGTCAGGAACGGTGGGTCAGAGAGGGAGAGGGTGAATGATATGATACCGTCCCTTGCGGTGGCGGGCCAGCATATCAGCTGGTCACAATGTGAGCCGCATGGATTAGACAGTTTACGATGGTGGGGAGATCTTGGAGGAGGAGCCAGGAATGACTCGGCAGTGGCGTGGTCGCGCGCATGAATATAGCGATCTGTACCGGAATAAAGGACGCACTTTTGAGATGAGTGAGTTTTGAGGTGAGTTGAGGCCAGGAGGGGTGACGGTTGAGTGTGGGCAGCAACAGTATTCAAAGGGTGCCGCAAGAATCATTTGTTTAAATGGGGCTTGTTGTTATCAGGGGTGTCCGCTGTGTTTTATTTACAAGGTGTGCGATGCCTAAAGAGTAGGCTGAAAGTGGATCGGGGGAGTGATTCGGGGGTCGCGACCGTACCTAAGTACATGTAAATGGTGCTAGTGTAGCTGGGATGAGTGTGGGCTCTGTCAGCTGTGTTCACAAGTGTTGGGAGGTTGGCACTAATGTAATGGGATGAGATTGAAGATTTTCGGAGGGCAAGCAGTGCGCTGCCATAGATGGTTGTGGCTGCGTGTAACGGCCTGAAAGAAGAAAGGAGCTTGGCAGGGGGAGCAATGTGAGTGTGGCACAATAGGCGTTACAAGTTCTTTGACCGGGTTTGCATTAGCAGTGTGCATTGAGCGAATCTCACAGCTACATGGCTGTTGTGTCATGGCAGCATGAGAAGCACACTTGGGTGTATTACAGGTGAGATTTGAGGACCCATGCGGAACAACAAGTGGATTACTAGGCATTTTGGACCCAGACATACAAAGTGGATATAGCGGCATGTATGTTGGGAGACCACTGTTCTCAGAGTAGATAATTTCATTATTATTGTTAATGAATGTATAGTCAGCATATATCTCTGACATATCGACCTTGTACAAAAGATACATAACACAAATGTCATAGTCAATTTGGGTTTTAGCCCATGTGATAGTGTTCTGGTGAGACAGTACCTGTTGCGCAGCATGTCTAGCCTCACGCTCGACATGACTGAGACCGGCAGAGACTGGATCAGAAAGTGGCCTTGAGTGTTGAGTGCACTCAGGCATGGCAGTATCCATCTTGGGTGTTGCTGTAGCTGTTGTAGTGGATGTAGAAAATGTGGATTCTCTGCCTGGGGCAGCAGGGCTGCTGGGGGTCTCCCATTGGGGAAGGGGACCTGTCCCACCATGAGACCGGTAGAGACTGGATCAGAAAGTGCCCTATTAGTATGCAGTGAGACAGAAGAAAGATGCAGAGAAGACTCAGCATCAATTCTAGATGAAGACAAATTCAGACAGCACCAAGAACTTATTGGGAAAAACACATGTTCCATCTAAAAACACTCCAATAAAACTAAGAGTGGTATAATACACTACAATCCGAAGCCCCTTTTTTTTCTTTTTTGGTTCAATATGAAAACCACACTCACGCAGACAATTGTGTTAGCTGGCACAGAGATTTAGTCCTGTTACCCCTTAAGAATATCTTCAAGATATTGGGCAGACACAATTTAAGGGGACAACCAGCGACAGCTTGTTTGATCATATCAATCTCTTAATGAGTCAATTAATGTTTTGTCATAGGTTTGTAATATGTCTGCAATTCTTTGATAACCCCTAAACTACATTGTGTGCCAAAAATGTACAGCAGGGCACACTTTGTGAACAGTGAATGGAGCAATCCCCAGACCCAATGGCCCGTTTAAGCACTTACATATAAATTATGTGGATATGTTGCAGACATGCAAGAGCTATATGTACATGCTGGTAGTGGTATGTCCCTTTTCTAGGTGGATTGAGGCAAGTCCATGTATGCACAGCGATGCCACATGCACTGCTAAGTTCCTAGTGCCTTAGGTGTTACGAAGATGGGGCATGTGCGAAGTCCTTCAGTCTGACAATGGACCGCATTTTGTAAATTTTCTATTTTAGCAGATTACTCTATTATTAGGTATAAAGCATAAGTTATCTTCTGCCTATCACTCACAGGCAAATGGGATTTGTGAACATTTAAACAGACTCCTTAAAGAGAGGATAGCTAAGATCAAGATTACATGCTCCTCCTACTAGGTTAGAAACCGATGCCCACAGTGTAACAACGACATTAGGTGATGAGATGCATGATTATTTGACAACTACGACTGCTAGTGTTTCTTTTCTTTCTCAACAGATCAAGAACCGGAGGGATTGGTCAAAGAGGATTGAAGAAGACAGCCAATCAATTGATCCTATTGAAGCAACCTAGTTTATATCCAAGGGTCCAGGTACTGGTACAAAGGTTTGTTCACACTTGGAATAAAATCTGTTTTGAGGGACCATACAAAGTGGAAGAAGTTACTCCTGCAGCTGTCAAGCTAAAAGGAAGAAGAGCCTGGCTGCACCTGCACAACATCAAACTGTATAAAGAAGAGACCTTGATCCCTCCTGCACCTGCTGACAGTAAAGCAAGGGAAGAAGTTCCACACATGCGGACTAGATTGGCCACCAAGAATAGAGATAAGGAATCAATGGACTTGCAGATATTCTAGACATTTTTTAGATAGGAACAAAAGAAAATTGTTGACAAATAAAGAGAGCATGCTGCATCTTATATGCACTCAATCATAATAACATTGCACACATTCTTGCATGCTGTTTTTACCTATATATTACAGTCTTACCCAGCTCTGATAAGATGACCTGTGGACATTCTGACATTTCTGACATTTCTAGGCAATCGAAAAACAATCATATTATTTTACAGAATCATTACTGCTTTTATCTTGCAGTTTTTTATATTAAAGTGTGATTCACAAAAAAAATAAATTACATATTGAATTTAATCAAGATGGGAAGGTTTCAAATATAGGACACTCACTACCATCAATAAAATCGATGAGTTTTTCTGGAATAGTAATTTTGATTTCATTCTGCGTTATGATTTATCTTTTCTGTCTTATTATTATGGCGTTTAGATACATAACAATTAAAAATGCAAATGAAGTGGTTGATATTGAAACATTTCTTATAATCCCTAACAAAAGCACTATTAGCATAGTCCCTGAATTTCCTTAATAAATAGTTTGACTATTTCTGGTGAAGATCATGAAATATAAACTCATATCTTAATAATTCAACCCATTTAAAGAATAACATGTGGTATCAACACATGAAAGAGGTGGATGAGAGAATGTCAGATGACAGCTGCTACCTATCTTCTCTAATCCCCAATGCCATGAACGCAGCCAGAACATTCATTGCAAGAGAAATACCTAACACATGATGCAAATTGCCACAGGCATCTAGCAGCGTGCACAACCAGAGGACAATTCAAAGGAAGATGGGCAACCCCACTGTGAAAGCAAAAGAAAATATCGAAGCTGAGTACCCCAAAAGGAAATACACCAAACATGGGCTTCTCAGATCTTTATTCAAACAACTGTACAGTTTACAAAGAAACAAAGTATCAGATAGCTATCTGGCCCTCAGTACATTACAGTGAATACAAGCCCTTTCGGTGTGAAAAGTGAGAGGTACAAGACGTCTAAACACTTGCATCTTTTATACAATTTCCAATCGTAATGTCCAACCCCTCTGCAGGTTAATAATTTCAGTCTAGAGTTCGTGCTGAGTTCACCTCTAATTTATCCAACAATATGCAATGGCAACAGTGTATCTTTGAATTTAACATTTAAGCCTTAATACACATCCTATAAAATGTAGTTCATCAAGTGTTCACGTTTAGTATTTAAACAACATTGTGTTTGATGTATGTCCACAGATTGGGCTTGTTGCCATAGGTAATCCTTGAACTACACGTCAAATTTAGGACAAGGTCTCATTACACGGTCCTAACATTTGACCTACGGGCAGTTTGGACATTAACTCTGCGTGAAGGTCAGGATGGATAGGTTACAAGTGGGAAAACACTGTCCACCATTTTAGAACACAGAGTGACTTTGAAACAGAAGTCAAAGTGGCGGGTGTACCCAAAATGACGGTTAGGTCGATCTAAGGTCAGAACCTTGCAACGCAGTTTTCTTCGCAGAGCGACTGGGCTTAGGCCAATATATACAATAAAGGGGGTACAATATGATATCCCGTGTAACAAACCCTCCTTTTGGCCTAGGCCAAGCACTAAACTACTTCTAGTCACTTCACGAGTAACTCCACGTCTCAATGTCCATGCATCCTGAATCACTATCGGAGATATCAATTGCCATGAGGTCAGAAACTAACATTTCCTTCAGCACAAATTTGTTAGATATTTTCTCTGGGGCGTATACCTTGTGCCCAAATGCACCCGTCGCTTGTGCACAACATCCTCCTACCATCGAACACATACCAGGAAGACATTGTATAGAACAACAGAGAAACAGAAAAATACCTAAAATAATCAGCACGACCGAGAGCAGCTTCCAACCCCAAGATCGCAAGAAGTCCCAGAACCAAGCGCTAAGATCCCAATTTCCCTCGGGAACATGCACTTCTGAACTAAGGACCTGCAGATTTTGAAGTGCTCTGAAAATCGTTGGGGAGGAATCTGGCATGAAAACGCAGCAAGCGGACCCCACTAATTTACATACCCAACCACGTTCAGCCAGAATGACATCTAATGCCATCCGGTTCTGAAGTGCCACTAAACTTATTGCTTTCTGTTCTAACGTCATATTATAGAGTATGTCGGTGGTCCAGTTGATGGTCCTCTCCAGTACTCTCGCTAGTCTCCTGATATCTTCTGAGTTCAATATTTGTCCCCAAAATGGCACAACGGATTTAGCTACGTTGCCCAGAATTTGTGCTGAAGTATCCCCATTCTCGTCCCGCCATAGACGAGCCTTTGAAACTTTTATAGTGCTAGCAATAAATACCCCGGGTAACAGAATCCTTAAATAACAAGTTCCCTGCCAATCCCTGGGTAACCATGGAAATGCTATATTACCGCAAACAAAGTAGACAGGTTCACCTACATACAAAGGTCTGTCCTCACTAGTCAAACTTGCAACATTGGCGCAACCCTTAAAATCACCCATTGACTGAGTACCATTCCTCTGTATGCAGAAAGAAACTGAATCGGGGCTGTGGTTAACAGTATAAGAAGGAGGCGTGGCAAACCTATTTTGTATAGGAGCCATCTTAAAAGAGATCAAAGATTGAAAAGGATGGGACAGTCTGTCAGAAGGCCTAATAGAAGCAACATTTGGCTTGCTCCTATTCGCAAAAAGTGAGCATCCCAGGGGGGGTTAGAACGCGTTTCTCAAAATCATTTAAGTTAGTTCCATCAAAATTCCCTGAGATGCTATCATTCCATCGACCAAAGAATAGTGCTCTTAGAGAAGCATAACAAGCAGTTGTCAAAGGTAAAGGATGAATATACCAACCCAACTCCTTATCCCCGTGTTGCGGTAAATGTGAACAAACCCAACAGTTGGACCTATTATAAATGGCATGTGTAGCATTCATAATGAGTAGCAGAGTGTTGTTCTGGTAACTCTGTCTGTGGTGAGAGTCTCTAGGAGAGTGTGTGGATGCACAAATGGAGTAGAAACAGTGGGTACATTTTCAGTGGGTAATACATTTTCAAGTGTTTCTTCCAGATACCAGATTCATAAGGCAATGACTATTGTAAAACCAGTTAACATTATCATTAAACAAAAATACCTTTTCAGGGGCCCACACATTCGATTGGTCCTTTCCGTGGCTGGTCACACTGTCTCTTATCGATTCCGTACGAGCGGGAGCGGTTGCAGGCATTGTACTCTTCAAACAGTTTGCACCAAAGTTAATTTGCTGGCGACCTCCAGGCCGAGCGTCTTCTTAGTCCTTTCACAAATCCTAGCCAACAGAATCTCCTTGTGTACAAATGATCGGGCCAAAAAGACAAGCCCTTTGCTGATTTTCTCGGTGGCACAGCCGAACCGTGCAGTAGGTCTATTTTCCTTGGACGCAGATCGTACCTTGTGACTCCTGGCACAGAGTGATCTGTAAACAACGTGTTGTCACTTCCCGTTGGAAGCGATGAATCCAAAACAGGATCTAATGCAAGATCCGGAACAAATTCAAAAGATGGAACTTTTGGAGAGTGTGGAGGTGAAATGGCTGTTTCCCCCAGGCCCCACGGCTCAGGAAGATCTCTCAAATGCTTTTGTGAGGACCCAGTCTCCGGCCGTATGGTGTGACCAGGGCCCTTGTATCTAACAGGTAAAGCCTCTCGCACCTGGTGATAAATCAAATACAGATTTTTTGTTAACTGGCCTCAGTAGTCAGAAAGAAGTACATCTCGTAAAGAACGGGGCTTCGGGAGATTCCAATGTTAGCTGGCCTACCCATGACCATGTCAAAGGGAGAGAGCCCAGTCTTAGTTTGAGGGGTCGTCCTCATGGACAATAATACGATCAGTAAGGCGTCCAGCCATTTTAGTTTGGTGCCGGTACATGTCTTAGCGAGTTTGTTCTTAATGATGCCATTGTGTCTCTCTACTAGTCCAGCACTCTGTGCATGTCTGGCCGAATGGAACCGTTTATCAATCTGTAACCCAGCGCATATCTGCAGAATTACAGCAGCGATAAAATGTGGACCATTGTCTGACCAGATGACTCTTGGCAGACCAAATATTACTTCAGCATGGTCTTTGCCGTGGTCATGGCGTTGGCATCTTTGACGGGAAAAGCTTCAACCCAGTTGCTAAAAGCACAAATGACGACTAATACATATTTAAAATTATGACAACGCTCCATTTCAATAAAGTCAAAATGGATTACTTCAAAGGGGACAGAAGGTGGACAAAAACTACCCCTAGGAGTTGATGTGCCCTTTCCCACATTGTGCTGTAAACAAATCATACACCCCTGGACAAAGCGTTCAGCTACTTTAGGGATTTTGTCATTTACCCACACTTTTTGCAACATTTTGGTGACCTTACAAGCACAAATAGGGGTGTGACCATGAGCCATAACAACCATCATCATAATATACGCGTCGGGCAATAACCATTTCCCTTCAACTTTGTCCACCCAACACCCGTCATCATCCAATTTCGCCAAACCCTCAGCCCACTTCTTAGATTCCTCTAACATGGCATTGGCTTGAATGTTTGTTATGGATTCGATACCCTGATCCAAAATACAGGCATTTGTGGCTTCCCTTGAAGTATACATTTCTGAAGAGAGTTCAGTGGCAGTCTGTTTGGCTATCTGGTGAGTGAAAGCATTCCCCTTTCCTACATTATGTACAATCCTCTGATGTGCTGTGCATTTTATAATCGCTAGCTGAGTAGGGAGTGCAAGCCCTGAAAGTAACCGTACTATCAAGGAGCCATGTTGAATTTTTGTGCCATGTGAGGTCAAAAAACCTCTTTCTGCCCAAAGTCTGCCAAAGTTGTGAACCACCCCAAAGGCAAAGGCATACTGACTGTCAGTGTATATGTTACGATAAGCCCTACGGAAAGTTCACAGGCTGCGCTCAATGTGGTGATTGCATAAGCAGCTGTGGATGTACCATCCGGGAGTTTGAAACAGGAGCCATCACAAAACAGCTCCCCTTGCGGTTTGTTCAAAGGAATGTCTCTTAGATCGATTCTGCCTTTGGTCTCTTGTTCTGTAGTGTAAAGGCAGTCATGTGACTCTTCGTCACTGCAAGCAGTACCTTGCGAGAAAGGTAAAAGTACAGCCAGATTAAGAACACAACACCTCTTAATTTGGATGTGCGGTGCAATCAAGGTTCATTTGTATCTTGTTAATCGTTTGGAGGTAAGGTGTTGCGTTTGTGTTCTGTTTAATAGAACATATACAGAGTGAGGTACCATCAGGGTTAAAGCATGGCCTAGGACCATTCCCTCGCTCTGTTTTATGGACGCAGCAGTGACAGCTCTCAAACATCTTGGCAAAGCGCATGCAGCAGGATCAAGGGCAGAAGAAATGTAGCCGCACGGCCTATTCTTCCCTCCATGTCCCTGCGTTAATACAGCCAAAGCACATCAATCAATTCATGCACATACAACACAAAGGCCTTTTCATAGTTTGGTGTGCCAAAAACTGGTGCCGAGCACAATGCAGTCTTGAGCAGATCAAATGATCGCTGGTGTTCAAAGTTCCACGGTAATGGCGAAGAAATGCCCTTCTTCGTCAGAGCCAACATTGGTTTAATTACTAAGGAGAAATTCGGGATCCACTGCCTACAGTAAGAAGCCATTCCTATAAAGGCTCTAACTTCCTTCGGTGTATTTGGGACAGACATGCTAGAAATGATTTCTATCCGTTCAGGCGTCAACCTTCTTCCCTCCTTTGACAGGAGATAGCCTAAATAGACGACCTCCTGTCGACAATATTGAATTTTTTTAAGCGAAGCTTTATGTCCGTGTTGTGCTAAGTGAATAAGCAACAAAACGGTGCCCTCCTTACAAGCGCTCTCTGAGTCAGCAGCTAAGAGAAGATCATCTACATACTGAAGCAATGTACAAGTAGAGGGCAACTCAAGTCTGTCGAGCTGCTCTTTCAAAGCCCTACTATAGATGCTAGGACTTTCCGTGTAATCTTGCGGTGCACGGGTAAAGGTAAACGAGCATCCCCCTAAGGTGAACGCGAACAAGTATCTACTATCCTTATGTATAGGGATACTAAAGAAAGCGTTCTTTAGATCCACAACACTAAAGTGAGTAGCTGAAGCCGGAATCATGGTCAATATTGTTGTCACATCACGCACAATGGGAAATTGTGGAGCAACAATCTTATTAATGGCACGTAGATCAATAATAAAACGGAAGGGAATCGCATTATCACCTTTTTTATACACGGGCAAAATCGGACTATTGCACAAACTACCTGCAATTTCCTCAATCACGCCTCGATGCACAAAATCGGAGACGATGCATTTCAAAGCTTGCTCACCATCGACCGAGATCTTATACTGGGGAATACGTGGCAACTTTACTCCATGTTTCAGAATAATCTTAACAGGCTCAATTTGCAAAACACTGACATCATTGTCATCGATTGCCCACAAACACTCCGGAACATTACTAAATTCTGGCGGTAAAGGTCTGGTTAAGAATTGGGAGACAGAAAGTTGCTGTGGTGAAATCGTCAAACACACTCCATCAGAAGAACAATGAATGACCGCATTTAATTCTTTCAACAGATTCAACCCCAACAAATTCTCTCCACAATTCGTGGTCAAAAGGAACGGCAGTGGTCCGTGAATGGACCCAAGGTAATAGGTACCGGTGAAGAAACCAGACAGACAACTGATGTGCCAGAAAACCCTACAGAAACATTGGTTTGCCCTGATAGAGAAATGTTTGGAACCCGTGAATGATCAATGGAACACTTCTGTGCCCCTGTATCTATCAAGAATAGATGTTTCCTATTTCCCACAATCATTTCAACGTAGGGACCTTTCTGATTAATGGGAATAGGCGTTGGTTCCAAACCTTGCGTCGGGCAATCCTAGCGAAACAGAATGTCATTGAAAGGAAGTTCTTAAGAGAGGAAAGCGGCAGAAGGATGATCAAAAAGGTTTCTATTGTCCACACTTGGTGCCTGATTGTCCTGCGAAAAGGGTTGCTGTGAATCCTGTGAAAACTGACTTCTACCAGGACCCCCTGACCCTGGGCGACCTCTGGATCGTCTACCCATATTCCCAAATGTGTTATTCGACCTCTGCTGGAGGATCGGGCATTGTGCACGCCAATGACCCTCTTGTCTGCAATGAGTGCACTGGTTTATGTTGACAGGACCCAATGGCGCATTTCCATGTGGAACGTACTGACCTCTAAATTGCGAAGTACCCCCTCTAGGGCTTCTAACAATTTGTTCCAATAGTACTTTTGTCTTTAAGTCACCTTTTCTCTTTTCAACTCTTTCTTTCTCATTATTGACACGATTCTCATAGTACTGAGCCATGTGCAGTACTTCTGACTGAGACTTTGCTTGCCAAGCGCTCTCGGAAGACATCATTTGTGACTGGATGTCAGGCAGCAATCCACGCACAAATATATCCACGAATAGTCGTTTCCCAGACTCTGTGCTTAAGTCTTGCCCACTGTAATCCGAAAATACTTGTTCGAACCGGTTAAAGAACTCGGTGGCACCCTCAGATTTTCCTTGGACACAGGCCGTAAGCTTGTCCCAAATAATCCTTCTTACAGGAATTATAGTTTTCAACTTTGTAAATATTCTATCAGGCAAAGTTAATATTACCGTGTTTAGAGGAGTGGTTCAG
Source organism: Ambystoma mexicanum (assembly GCF_040938575.1). NCBI lineage: Eukaryota > Metazoa > Chordata > Amphibia > Caudata > Ambystomatidae > Ambystoma > Ambystoma mexicanum. Next base: position 238,762,244 of record NC_090940.1, on the reverse strand, counting down.
CTGAGTGGTGCTGTCTCGCTGTGGTGCTGCTCCCTAGTGCCTTTCTGCTGGAGTCCGCGTGTGTTCCCTGGAACGTTTCTGCCTCTGTGCTACCTTGGCCCGCCTCTGCTGGCTCCGCCTCCTAGTTGAAGCTGACTCCTTATCTTAATCACGTGTGCGCGTTCAGCGCGCGCGTTCAGAGGAGTGGTTCAGCTGAGTGGTGCTGTCTCGCTGTGGTGCTGCTCCCTGGCGCCTTTCTGCTGGAGTCCGTGTGTTTTCCCTGGAACATTTCTGCCTCCATGCTACCTTGGGTAGGCGTGCCGCTCCCAGCGGCTCTTTTGCAAGACTTGCAAGACTCTATTTGGCGTGTTGCCAAGGACTGATATTGTGATTTCTCCTGTTTGTTTTTAGTCTGCCTCTGCTGGCTCCACCTCCTAGTTGCAGCTGACTCCTTATCTTCATCACGCGTGCGTGTTCAGCGTGCGCGTTCAGAGGAGTGGTTCAGCTGAATGGTGCTGTCTCGCTGTCTAGCTTTCGAGCTTTCAGCGAGGCATTACTGTGTGTGGTTTTGTTTCACAAACTGTTTCTGCTGTTGTAGCCTTTTAATTTTGTGCAGTGCGGTTTTGTGTGCTTCATCTGTTTGCCGAGTGGGCTGCAGATTGAACTATTATGCAGGCCAGACTGCCAACATTGACCATGGGGATGCCCCCAGCTATCCAATCTGGGGGTTTTAATTTCTTGTTAGATAATGCACAACAATTAAAAAAAACAAAAAACAACAGCCAGCATTATCCCGCTGTTCAACGCCGGTTCTGAGCCGTGGCCGCAATGGCAGCAATGTTTGTTTTAGAGGTCCGTCATTGCCCGATATTTGGCCCTTTTGTAAAGAAACAACTCTGGCTCCCTTATTTGATAATTTGCGAGTTCCCTTAGCTTCGCAAGCCACATTTTCACCTTGTTTAACATCAAAGGATAGACTGCCTCTACCCTTCACCAAAGTGCCTACTGAAGCCCGGGGCGAAACTCCTGTTTCTTTAACTCCTTCGATTTGTGGTAGTCCTGTGTCCTGCATTTCCTTGTCCGATAGCATGTTATTACACAATTTGCCGCCCTCATCTTCGGTAATGGCTGAGGCCGCGTCGGCCGCCTATGTGCCTGCTGAAGTTGCAGTTATTAATTTGGATTGGAATCCATCAGGCTTTTCTCAACAACTTTTGCCTGAGAAATCCTCTCTAAACTTGTCACGCTCTCCAGTCATGTTTTCAGACATCGATCTCAACTGTTCCGAAATTGAAGCTTCGTACCTTGCCCCGACACCACGACGTAGCGCAGTTCCACTAGGTCCTTCTGGCAAAGTGGATGCTGTAGCTATGACCAATAATATGGTCAATCTCACTTTATCTGCCATGCATGTCTCACTGCAAACGTTATCCAAATTTTTTGATTCAGTGATTAACAATATGTGCGATCACTCTCAAAAATTGGATAAAATTTTAGTTTGGCAAGAGCATGCTGCTTTATTGTTACATCAATCCAAAATTCTCCTGTACCTGGGCTAATTGATGCAAGTGATCGCCCTCTGGTTCTTACAGCATCATTAGGCATTCAAACCTCTTTTGAGGTACAATTAGTAACATGTTCTAACCATGTCCATCCCTCGCTGGCATCTCTTTCTTTATTACGTGCAGTGCCACTCATTGAAGGCATTATTTTGGACAACATAGCCACGGCGCCTGTTTTTCCAACCATCTCAGTTGCCCCCCCACTTAGCACTGGAGTTTTAGCTACCCCAAGTGTCCCTTACACCATTTTCACTCCAATTGCTCCGTGTGCTGGCCCCAAAACCCTTGCAAAGTCTCAGTGCAAAAAATCCAAAAACCTTCCAGCCACAAAAAAAGATAACTCTTCAAAAACGAAAAGCTTCATTTGTCAACTTCACCCTCCCAAAAAAAGTGCTCTTATCGCTTCCTCTGCTGTGGCAAAGAAATATCACCAAATGTCTATAGTACGTATTCCAGCATCCAATGTTGAGGGTTCCTCCATCATTCCTCCCCATGCTCCGCTTTCCTTGGAAGCGGCTGATGACACTTTTCCTCTCCAACAGCAGTTGTCAACTAGGCCAGCTCTCCATGTTAATCATGGACCCCACTCTCAAGAGTTGAGAGGTCCACGATTTGCTCTTGATCCACTTGCCCAGCACTAACTAGTCCAAGTTGTGGAGCCTAGTTATTTTTCTGCTATTAGCTGGAATACAAGTGGGCATTCGCAGCTACTGAACAATGATTCCAGCTTTTTGTCAAAATATAAACTAATTTTACTGCAGGAAACGTGGCTTACTGTTGAACCTATTTGGGATTCCCATGATGTACTCACCATAGTGGCTCACCAAGGTCATACTGGCCGTCCCTTTCGTGGGTTATTGACCGCAGTCCACGCTGATAGTAACACTAGTCTCTTCCCCTGGGCGTCCCCTAATGCTTTCATTCAAATGTCGAGATTGATACTGTCATCAACATCATATGCCATCATTAACATCTATTGGAATCCGGTGGGGATTACGAATGAATGCTTCCTTAAAGCCCTGAGTGATATGCTGTTTCTAATCTCCTTGGATGGTTCTGTTCACAAACTATTAATTGCAGGAGATTTTAATCTGTACTGCTTTCATTCCACCAGTAGAACCAATTTATCTCGCATTAAAAAATGGGAACAATTTGCTAAACATCACAATCTCAATAGGCTTAATGGAGCATTTAATTCCGATATCCCTCCAGTTTCAACCTGGTCTAGGGGCTCTTCTGCATCTATTATTGATTATATGTACACAAATGTCACCTTATTCTGCGATGTGTTGGATTTTGAAATTGTGCATTCGGATTTGAGTGATCATAAGCAAGTAACTGCTGTTTGGCAATATTGTGACAGTTTTAATTTGCATAGAGATAAAATCACTCAGTGTCAATTTAAGGTTAATAACGTGGGTAATAGACTCTGATGGACGGAGCAAGCCTTAGTCTCCCTTCATGGTTGTTTGTCTCATGAGGCTAGGATACCAGTGTTAAACTTCACTTCTCCAAGTGTCTGTTACTCTGACATGCTTCAACTTTTTCAGCCCCTTGCGCCTAGCTCCCTGTCTAAACGTACATACTCCATTCCACCTTGCCATGTTTTTGACAGGGAAACTAGAGATCGCAAGTGCCTCTTTCGTCAGCAGTAAAGAGCAGCATTGAAACTTCCTGATAATATTCAGCACAAACATCTCATTAATCTTAAAGCCAAATACAAAAATTGGGTCAGAGCTAGGTGTGCTAAACTATATCACTTTGATAGCCAAATTCTCTTGGCTGCAGTTCACAGCAAAAATATCGCTAGAGTGTGGTCCCATCTTAACCAAGCTACAACTGGATCGCAAGTTGCCATACAAGCCAACAAAGTCTCCGAATTTGCTTGGATTGCCTATTTTTCTGATTCATACAAAGTGCCTGATGGTAGTATCGCCCTAGCCTCCACTCATGTCTTGAATACCTTTCACCTAGACTTTGATGTGGATGATATTTTAATATTCATCAAAAAAGCCCGTTGGTCAGGTGCTTGTGATCCGGATGGCATGTCTAATAACATGCTTAAAGCCCATCCGGAAGTCTGGGGGTGAATTTTGTTTTCCATCTTCACCCTCATCATGAAATCACAAAAACTGCCCCCAACCTGGACCCATTCCATCGTCGTCCCCATCTATAAAAAGGGGAACAGAAAAGATCTGTGCAGCTATCGGCCGATAGCGCTATTAGACGCTCCAGGGAAGATTTTCTCTCGATTAATTTTGAGAGACTTTCATAAGTGGACGTCAGAAGTCCACCTCAATCATCCATTTCAATCAGGCTTTGTGGCAGGTTTAGGGGCTGTAGGTCATTTGGTCGAAAACTAAATGATCGAATGCCATTTGATCGAGAGTCAAATGGTCGAAAAAATGGTTGATTTATTTATTTTTTTATTTTTTTATTTTTTATGGGGGGTTCCCCCCAAACCCCCTTTGTCTATATTATTTTTTTTTTTTACCAAACAAAACTAAAAATAATATAAATAAATAAATAAAAAAATTCCACCATTTTTTTTCCGACCATTTGGCTTTCGATCAAATGGTCATTCGATCTTTTATTTTCGACCATTTGACCGGACACCAGGTTTAGGCACCACTCCCAATATAATCACTCTTAACATGCTTCTCTCGGATCATGCGGCCCGTAAGCAGACCCTATACTTGGCTTTCATTGACTTTAAGGTTGCATTCGATTCAATTGATCGAATCCTCCTCTATCATAAATTGGTCAATTTGAAATGCCCACCATCTTTGGTATCTTTAATAGTACTCCTTCACTCCAACACCTCCATGCAAGTTCGCCTCAATTTAGGTGGTGACATGACTGCAAAATTCCAGACGTTTAGAGGGCTGAAGCAAGGGTGTTTTTTATTTTCCTCAATTTTCAATTTCTTCATACACGACCTGGGCCTTAATCTTAGCAAAATTTTAAGTGACCCTCCCAGTTTGGGCTTGTATAGAATTCCCGATCTTTTTTATGCTGATGATTTGATCCTCATTTCAAAAACTCATACTGGTCTCCAAAAACTATTGGATGGCCTAGAGCTATATGTGGATCTAAATCATATACAAATCAATACTTCCAAAACCCAAATAATGATTTGCAAAAGTTATCCAGCCACCAAAATCAAACCCTTCAGTTGGCGACTACATAATGTCTCTCTAGCACAGGTGCCCAGTTGCAAATATTTGGGCAGACACGTCCTCAACTCTTGAGCTTGATTCATCAACCAGTGGCAAATTACGGTCATTAGTCGCCCAAGCAAAGATTCTTATGGGTAAATTTGGCAAGTTTACTGTTAGACATGTTTTAACATTCTATCTCCAGAAGGTGCTCCCAATTTTGACCTATGGATCTGAAGCACTCTCCCCCAGACCCATTGAGTGGTGCGATAAATTGGAATCATCCTTCTGGAAACAGGCTTTGTGGCTGCCCGTGTGCACACCTTTGCCTCTAATTCGTTTTGAATTGGGATCTCTTTCCATGGCTTCCTTTGTCATCTGGAAGTACTGTGCTTTTTTTCGAAAGTGTCTTTTGTCTCTGAACCGCTTCTTGGGAAAGGTGGCAAGTCATCTACTTAAGCAAAATGAGACATTCTCGAGAAAATGGTGTGTGTTCGTTATGAATGCATTGTCCGATGCATCCGTGGATTTAGATTTGCTCTTATCCAATGAAACTCGAGCTAAAAAGAAAATATATCATCATGATTGGATTACAACCCAAAATAAATGTCTAATTTATAAGGACTTTGATCGCACTTTATTTGGCCACAAGCGACTCAGAGTAATGGCCGACTATTTGGCCAAATTTCCTTGTTCAAAGACTCACCAGAAATGTCTTCATTTTCGTTTAAACCTCTGGCCGACTCTTGACGTTTTGGCCCGTAGAAAACAAATTGGAGAGGCTGAGAATTGGTGTCGATTTTGTAAGAATGTTACCCAAAAAGAAACATTAGAACATTGTTTGGTGCACTGCTCAAATATAGTTACTATTCGGGAAACATGTTTTGGAAACTTCTTCGAAGAGCAAAATGTTTACATACAAAAGAACATGTGGCAATGCATTTTCTCATCTGTCTCACTAGGTGCTAAGATAGCAACTGTACAGTTTTTGGATGCAATTTTTCGTGACCCACATCCTTAACCTTTAATGATTTTTTACTTTTTCTTTTGCCATATTGCTGCTGAATTCTAATGTTCTGAGTTTTGCTTGCCACGGGTCGTATTTGTATTTCTCTGTCTTTTTAACTGTGAAAAGGATTTTAATGATTGTATTGCACTGTTTTTGACATTTTGTAATATTTGAAAGGTTGATTTTATCAACCATAAAAATAAAACAAAAATAAAAAAAATATTACCTGTGGAGGTCTCTCACCAGCTGGCATTTCTCTATCGAGTCTAGCCATAGTATCCCATGAATCTCCTAACCCTGGTACATCATCTATGATATGATATGATATGATATGATATGGCATTTGTAACACGCCTATACACAAGGGTTTCAAGTGTTTCAAGGCGCGACGAGGCAGGGAGGGGGGAACAGGGGAAGACAGACAACGATCCTACTAGGCCAGGTGTCATTCAGATTGCGAAAGTGCAGGGGACTAGGCCAGGTGTCATTCAGATCGCGCAAGTGCATCTGAATGACATCTATAGCCCTAATCTGCTTCCATAAGTCAACAGGCAGGAGTACAGGAACTAACAAATCAATATCATATAAGGTGAATACTGATGACTGCAAGACAGACTCTGTTTCTTTATAGAACCCTGTCAGATGCTTCCTAATAGATTGTTTAATGGTGTTCACTTCCTGTCTCGAGAACGGGACGTGAACGAACTGCGACACTGTCAGAGTCAAACTCCAAATTTCCCTCTTCCTCTTCTAACTCCAACCCTCCAACCTCCTCCTCACCTGTGGCGATGGTTTCCTGGGGCGGTTCCAATCTCTTCTTCCACCAAGCAGTTTTTTTTGTCGGAGGATAGGGCCTACCCCGGGAGGAAGCCACCCTGACCTGGTACAATAAGGTCTAGAGGGGGCCTCTCTGCCGGAGCAAGCTAAATGGGGGAAAAAGCCTGATGGCATAAAAAACCCCCTAGCGAAACTGTGGTAAGTAGGTCCAATGATTTAGGTAAGGAGGACTGATGAATCGAGAGCTGCCAAAGCGGAAGGTCCGAAGCGCTGGAGTATGACGAAATACTTAGGGAGGCCAGGAGGAGAGAGAGTAACGAACAGAGAGGGGAACCAAAGGGGGACCAGTAGAGTTGCAAGGAACAAAAGAGGGAGCGGGAGAAGAACTGGAGAAAAGGGTAGGCAGAACAAATCGAAGGACAGAAACGGGAACGGAGAATACTAGCGTCTCACCCGGAGCCTGACGCGAGAGGGTTGCAACACGCAGACTTCTGGGTGTGACGGGAAGAAATAGGCGTACCGCGGCAGACGCCGCGGGAACAACTAGACCGCTGAACACAGTGCGTGGTGGGACGTGAAGGGGTGGCTAATGGCCGCCCAGTCTCCACCGCGACCAAATTCCCCAACGTTGGCGGCGCATGACAGTATGCCCCCTTCTATACCTGGACCACCCAGGCTTGCCTGGGTGAAAACGATGGAACCTCTGGGTAAGGAGGGGGGCATGAACAAAAGACCCCGGTTCCCAGGAATCCTCTGAACGGGGATAACCCTTCCAAGCCACCAGATATTCCAGTCTTCCTCTTCTAAATCTGGAATCCCTAATGTGGGAAACTTCATATTCTTTAGGAATAGGGTCGGGATCCGAAGGGAGATGTAAGTTTCTATTTCTGGGGGTATTGGGATCAGCCGAGCGTAGAAGAGAAGAATGGAAGACCGGATGTATGCGTTACATATCTTTGGGAAGACTGAGCCTAAAGGCTACAGGATTTATCCTTTGTGAGATCTTAAACGGCCCCACGAAACGGGGGGACAATTTTGTAGGATGCAACCAACGAGGCAGGTATTTAGTGGATAGCCATACGCGATCCCCTTCCTTCCACAGGGGACACGGCTGGCGATGTCGGTCGGCTTGCGACTTATACCTTTCCCTAGCTGAGGTCAAACTGACCAGGGCGCTCTTATGGGCAGTGGAAATGTCGGCTAATGTAGACTCGATGGAGGGTATGTTGGTCGGGGAACCGAGTAAGGGAAGAATTCCTCGGGGATGGAGACCGTAGGTACAAAAAAAAGGGCTAAGGTTGGTAGCCGAGTGTACGGAATTGTTATAGGCAAATTCTGCAGTAGGCAGAAGGGATACCCAGTTGTCCTGGTGGCGATTTATGTAACACCTCAGATATTATTCTAGAGTGGCATTGAGCCGTTCGGTTTGGCCATTGGTCTGGGGATGAAACCCAGAGGACAGTGCTCTGTTAATCTCTACGCGATGACACAAGGCTGTCCAAAATCGAGAAGTGAACTGACTCCCCCTATCAGAAATGATCCTATCAGGGAGTCCATGTAGTCGGAATATGTCCCTAAGAAACACCTCGGCCAATTCCGGGGCAGTGGGGACACCAACTAAAGGGGAGAAATGGGCTAATTTTGAGAAGGAGTCGATGGTGACCATGAGACAAGTATAGCCCTGGGACACGGGTAATTCCACGATAAAATCCATCGAGATAAGAGACCAAGGACGTGATGGTATTTCAGGTTGTTCTAATAACCCCAATGGTTTACATACAGAAACCTTGCTTTGCGCACAGACTGGGCAGGCCTTACAGTACATCCTGACATCCTTAGACATAGAGGGCCAAAAGAACGTACGAGATACTAGCTCCAAAGTGCCCTTCTGTCCTCGGTGACCGACCGTCACATGGTCGTGACACCATCCCATAACCTTCATGCGCAAAGCTTGAGTGGGAACAAACAATTTCTGTTTGTACCAAAGGAGCCCCCCTGTCCTTGTTAACTCTTGTCTCTTTTTTGGAGGTAGTATGTCTTCCATACCCTCCGTGGTTGCGGATTTCACTTCTTGAAGGAATGTAGATATGATACCCACTATCCTGTTGTGGGGAATAAGAACTTCTGCCGGAGAGGTGGCACCCATCCCTGGGGAATTCCGCCGGGAAAGGGCATCGGCGAGACCATTCTGGGAGCCAGGGATGTAAGTTATGACAAAGTCATATTGACTAAAGAAGTGTGCCCATCGTGCTTGTCTGGAATTGATGCATTCCATCCCCCTGAGAACCTTCAAATTCTTATGATCAGTACGCAGAATGAAGGGTGATGCGCTACCCTGTAGCAAGTGTCTCCACTCCTCACAAGCCGTCTTGAGCGCTAATAGTTCCTTCTCTATAACCGAATAATTCTTCTGACTCACCGACAAGGTCTTAGAGAGATAGGCCACTGGGTGCTCAATCCCCTGATGTTCTTGTAATAACACGGCTCCCAGAGCCTCGGCGGAGGCATCGGTCTCAACTACAAACGGTATAGTCTGATCGGGCTGGTGAAGCACTGGAGCAGAGCAAAACAACTTCTTCAATTGCTCAAAAGCGTTGTCAGCCTGGTCAGTCCAAACAAAAGAGCCAGCTTCCTTCTTGAGTAAAGCCGTAATAGGTAATACCGTTTGAGAAAAGTGACTGATAAACTTCCTGTAGAAATTCGTCAAACCTAGGAACCGTTGAACGTCCTTCAGTGAGGTGGGTGTGGGCCATTGCAGTATGGCAGATACCTTTCCGGGATCCATAGAAACACCTTCCTTGGATAGGATAAATCCCAGATAGGAAATTGTGTTGGTCTTAAAAACACACTTCTCTGGTTTCACCATGAGGCAGTTGGCCCGAAGGCGATCTAGTATGCTTCGTAGATGCTGGTCGTGTTCTTGTGGGGATCGAGAAAAAATCAGGATGTCATCTAAGTACACAACCGCAAAGATAAAAAGGACTTCAGAGAATAGTCGATCCATGAAGCGCTGAAAAACAGCTGGGGCATTCACTAAGCCAAAGGGCATAACCCGATACTCATAGAGCCCAAAAGGTGTACGGAATGCCATCTTCCATTCATCACCCTCGCGTATTCGGAGAAGATGATAGGCACTTCGCAGGTCCAGTTTAGAAAAAATGGTAGCCCCCTGCACTGCCTCCAGTATGTCGGCGATAAGCGGCATGGGATATCTATCTCTTATTGTGACCTTATTGAGACCCCGGTAATCGATGCAAGGCCTCAATTCTGCAGAATCGCGCTTGGGGATGAAAAACAATGGGGCCCCTGCGGGAGATCTTGAAGGTCGGATCAATCCGTTGGTCAGGTGGGCATCCAAGTATTTTCGTAGAGCTACCTTCTCTGTGAGAGACAGTGGAAACATCCGCCCGAAGGGGACTAATGCGTCTTGGCCGAGTTCTATGGTGCAGTCCTCTGGACGATGCGGGGGCAGCTCTAGTATCATTCTGTCAACAAAGACCTCGTAGAACTCCTCTAATTCAGATGGAATGCAACAGATGTCACACGCGGCGGTAGATTCGGGCGCGAGAACCTTCACTATTTCCTGTGACCGGTGTGGCATACAGACTTCCTTACAGTATCCGGACTCAAAGGTAATGGTATTCCTGAACCAATCTATGGAGGGGTTGTGCCTTCTCAGCCATGGGATACCCAGTATGACTGGAAAGTGGGCTGCTCGAATAAGATCGAATTTCATACCTTCAGTATGATGTTGGATAACCACAGTGAGTGGTTCTGTAGTGTGAGTGATGGGACCAGAGGAAAGCGGGGTCCCATCAACGCCTTCTACCTTCTGGGCATCCTCGCGTTGAACTAAAGGAAGACCTTGTTGATCGGCCCAAACGGTGTCCATAAAGACTCCAGCGGCACCACAATCAATGAGGGCTAGAGTAGTTAGCTTTTTGGTAGACGTTTGTATCTGTAAGGATACTACCATCAAACGAGAGTCCATAGTGTCTCCTTGGGGAGTGACTGCTAAGGTTACATAGGGACGAGAAGATATACCTCGGAAACCTGCCCCCTTCAGTCCTGAGGTCTGTCGTTTCCCGGTTTACGGGATGGAACTGCTGGACAATTTCGTAGTAGATGCGCATCTGACCCGCAATACATACAGAGACCAGTGTCTCGCCGTCTTCTGCGTTCTTCAGGTGTTAATGGGGCTCTTGCGGCTCCTATCTGCATGGGTTCTTCCTTGCTTGATGCTGAGGGTAACAGGTGAGAAGGAGTTCCTGAAGAGGGTGAGTTGACTGGTGTGCGCAGCTTCCGTCTTTCAGCCCGCCGCTCACTGAGGCAGAATTCTATCTGGAGTGCTATGGACATCAAATCTGAAAGAGAGGTGGGAAGTGCCAGACGAGCCAGTTCGTCCTTTAATTCTTCTTTTAGACCACGCCGAAATATTGTAAATTGCGCGTTTTCCGGCCACCCGGCCTCTGTCGCTAGGCGTTTGAAGGACGAGATATAGGTCCTGAGATCGCTGCTGCCCTGCTGAACGTCTAGCAGTTCTTCTGCGGCAATATGAGTTATCTCAGCCTGTTCGAAGGTCTGTTTCAACAAGGTGACAAAAGCGCCATAGTCCTGGAGTACCGGATTGTTGCTGGTTACTAGTGGGGAGGCCCAGGCCAGGGCGTTTCCTGTTAGATTTGAAATAACGAACCCCACCTTGGTGTGAGCGCTGGCAAAAGTATGTGGGCGAAAGGCAAAATAAATGGCACAAGATTCGAGAAATTCCTTGAGACGTTTCGGCGATCCGTCATATTTACCAGAAGACAAGGACATGGGGGGGAGATCAGTCTCCCTAGATTCTCGAGTTGTAATCATTTGTCTTAATGCTGCATTTTCAGCTTTGACATTCTGTAGTTCGACGTTCATTCCTTGTACGGCTTGAATCAGCTCTTGCAGCTGTTCTGGGGTAGCCATGGTTTCTTTATGGCGTTGCAAACTGTCAGAGTCAAACTCCAAATTTCCCTCTTCCTCTTCTAACTCCAACCCTCCAACCTCCTCCTCACCTGTGGCGATGGTTTCCTGGGGCGGTTCCAATCTCTTCTTCCACCAAGCAGTTTTTTTTGTCGGAGGATAGGGCCTACCCCGGGAGGAAGCCACCCTGACCTGGTACAATAAAGTCTAGAGGGGGCCTCTCTGCCGGAGCAAGCTAAATGGGGGAAAAAGCCTGATGGCATAAAAAAACCCCTAGCGAAACTGTGGTAAGTAGGTCCAATGATTTAGGTAAGGAGGACTGATGAATCGAGAGCTGCCAAAGCGGAAGGTCCGAAGCGCTGGAGTATGACGAAATACTTAGGGAGGCCAGGAGGAGAGAGAGTAACGAACAGAGTGGGGAACCAAAGGGGGACCAGTAGAGTTGCAAGGAACAAAAGAGGGAGCGGGAGAAGAACTGGAGAAAAGGGTAGGCAGAACAAATCGAAGGACAGAAACGGGAACGGAGAATACTAGCGTCTCACCCGGAGCCTGACGCGAGAGGGTTGCAATGCGCAGACTTCGGGTGTGACGGGAAGAAATAGGCGTACCGCGGCAGACGCCGCGGGAACAACTAGACCGCTGAACACAGTGCGTGGTGGGACGTGAAGGGGTGGCTAATGGCCGCCCAGTCTCCACCGCGACCAAATTCCCCAACGTTGGCGGCGCATGACAGACACATAATGTGCAGGAATTTCTTGAGCAGCAGTACCTGCTGCAGCATTAGCTGGAATCTCAGCCTTTGGGACAAATGTCAGAGGAACCTCTCTCATAGGCAACTGACAAACAGGCAACTCCGAACGCTTACTAAGCAACAGTGCTAAATCGAGCGCTAAAGCAGCCAAAGTAGTGTCAAACGAAAAGGCCCTCTTATAAATACTCAATAACTCTGTGGGACAACAAATCTTTCTTTTTACGCACTCATCCTGCAGGTACTCTACCATCACCTGTATCACTTTCCTCTGCATTTCTGGCGTATACTGACTATACGTGTCATATACTTCAACGGGAGTTATCGACATATCTAAGATCCACCTAATCGCATATTTCGTACAAATTTGTGTTTCCTCGTTTATCGATTTTTGACAAGGAAAGAACCGTTTCTGCACGAACGTAACGTCCGAACTATCATCATCTTCATTTACATTCTTCACCCTTTCCAACTCCTTTCTATACTCAAAAACCCTCTTTACATGCTCTTGTACTTTCTCCGCAGTATCTCTAGAGAATGCTAAAGTATTCAGATCCCTTAACCCCTGTGGGAGATCTATATCATTTAGCCTATTCCACATTACACATAAATGAATTTCTAATCCTTCAATAAAAACGTTTTTCTCAGGAAAATTGTCCAAATTACAGACTGTGGCAAGAGCATCATTTTGTTCGTCCCCCTCCATGCAATGTTTAGCCAATGCAATTAATTCACGCTTTTTATCTGAAGACACAGTATTATGAGTTACAACCCTCAATCCGGCTCCCCGATCTACTACAAGCGGTGCAGAATCACTTGCAAGAGGGAGAGTAGGTGATTTTTGAAAATCTGGAAACAAAGGTATTATCACTGGCACGGCAGGCGAGCCCACCGGACATGTAACTTTAGGCAAAGGTGGAAGAGCAGGTGGAGGAGCGACGACAAGAGGAGGAACAACGGAGGAAGAAGAGGAACATTAAAAGGAGCAATACGAGGAGCAGAAGGGGCTACGAGAGGAGGAATAACAGCAGGAAGAGGGACATACGGAGGTGGCGCAGTGGCACCAGGCCTACGTTCATTTAGGAGTTTGTCAATAAATTCATCAGATACATGAAAGTCTTTGGAAGGATACATTCTCTGGATACCAAGTGAGAAAGCGCTATCCATATTCTTAACTGACTCAGACTGTTTATTCTGGTCATATAACAACACTTTTTCAGCGTTCGTCATATGATGGCGCACATGCTTTTCTCTACTCTTAAGCTGCTGCATAGCTTCTCTCTTCCAATTCTGTAATACTCCGAATGCTGCAGGTCTAGCCTTTTTCTTCAATAATATGGATTCTAAGTATTCAATACGCGGAATTTCAAAACTACCATTGATTGGCCACTGAAGTTCGGGAGCATGTCTAGTTTGTCTGTGCCAAATATCATTAAATACTATACTACCAATGCCGCACTTACAGTACATAGTACACACCAGCGACCCCTCCATTGGCGCCGGTCGGCCAAATTCCAAAGATTGTCTGTCACTGCGGAATAACGCCCTGAAGCAGGCAGACAATTTCCCAGGCATATCAGAATACTCGTGTTGCCTGGTCAATAATTGTAATCGCGAGTGCAATACACCAAAACAAATTATCAGGATACTTAAGAATCGGGTCACGACTCACCTGAGGTCCAATCGGATTGCAAAAGGTTCTAGCCAAGGTTCCACGTGGTTGGTGATTTCGGCAATTCTGCCCGCCTCGATATATGGACCCTTGTCAAGATGCCGACTCGGACCTATTGTGCTCACCGTCCGGGGATCGGGTTGTGCAGCGCTGCTGAGGTGTCACTTCTCATCCAAGAAAGCGGCCCCCTTTTACACCGTCCGATCCCGGTCCAATAGCCGCCTCAACCTTCAACGAGCTGACATCAATCTTGAGGGTTGATATTCGGGCGCCATTTGTGAAAGCAAAAGAAAATATCGAGGCTGAGTACCCCAAAAGGAAATACACCAAACACGGGTTTATAAAGATTCTCAAATCTTTATTCAAACAACTGTACAGTTTACAAAGAAACAAAGTATCAGATAGCTATCTGGCCCTCAGCACATCACAGCCAATACCAGCCTTTTCGGCGTGAGAAGTGAGAGGTACTGGACGTCTAAACACTTACATCTTTTATACAATTTCCAATCATAATGTCCAACCCCTCTGCAGGTTAATAATTTCAGTCTAGGGTTTGTGCCGAGTTCACCTCTAATTTATCCAACTATATGCATCTGGATTATGTCCAGTTTGTACCACAACAAATCACAATGGTAACAGTGTATCTTTGAATTCAACATTTAAGCCTTAATACACATCCTATACAACGTAGTTCAACAAGTGTTCACGTTTAGTATTTAAACAACATTGTGTATGATGTATGTCCGTGGATCGAGCTTGTTGCCGTAGGTAATCCTCGATCTACAGGTCAAACGTAGGACAAGGTCTCATTACACGGTCCTAACATTTGGCCTACGGGCAGTTTGGACATTAACTCTGCGCGAAGGTCAGGACGGCTAGGTTACAAGCGGGAAAACACTGTCCACCATTTTAGAACACAGAGTAACTTTGAAACAGAAATCAAAATGGCGGGTGTACCTAAAATGGTGGCTAGGCCGATCTAAGTTCGGAATCTTGCAACGCGGATTTCTTCGCAGAGTGACTGGGCTTAGGCCAATATATACAAGAAAGGGGGCACAATATGATTTCCCGTGTAACACTACGATGGTGAACAAGGTGAACATTTCCATTTCAAGATGCTTAAGTGAAAACACAAAGGATGGGAAAGAGATAAGCTGAACAACAGAGATGCTTATATATAAGTAACGGTTGTTGAAATGAAGAGGATGGGATGTTCAGACATACTGGAAAAATCAGCAGTACCAGGATGCTGGCCTAGACCTCAGTTATTGGTGTATGGACGAATTGCCACCAGTACAGAATGGGAAGAAGGAATGTTATCTTGCACTCCACACTTATTGAAGAAGCACCAGTAAGCCTACAGCAAATAGTAAATGACATGTGCTTAATGTCATGGGCCAAGTACTCTAAGCTACTAACATGGGTTGACAATGAAGCACGACCGGTGTCCATAATACCAATAAATAATGCAACAATGTGCTTCAGGAACAAAGGCCTGGTTCTAGTTGGAGAAAAGAAAGGATGTAAAAAGATACTCGAAGTACCAGGAATGAATGGAAGAACTGCAGTGCTTATGGATAGATATTGGGCTTGTGGATCTAGAGCATTTATGCAGCTGCCTGAAAATCGGAGAGGAATATGTACCATTGCGCACATCCATGTTTCTGCATTGGTCATTCACCAAAGTGACCTCCATATTGAAGAATTTCCAAAGATGAATGAATACCAGAAAAAGAAGAAGTCGCTCAACCTCAGTCGGCTGAAGATGGAGAACTATTTCTCAGCGCAGTCAATAGCAGTCTATGATGATATTCCAGCAGAGCATACATTTTTCAGCAAGATGGCAATAATATTTACATATATATTTATGCACGGAATTCTGACTGCAGTGAATGCCAAGTGGTTACAGATCACAAGATGGGAGCTGCTACAAACGATCAACTCAACAATAAAATGATTGAATGCAATCAAAGAACAATTGAGGGCCAGCAGGCTTATGACCCTCCAGAACAGGTATGTCCTGGACCTAATTACAGCAATGGAAGGAGGCGTGTGTGCCAGGATTGGCCCTTCTTGCTGTACATTCACACTTGTCCATGAAGGAGAAAATGGAACCCTGACAGAAGCAATAACTATGCTGACAACCCTGCACACGAAGATAGAGAATGAAGTTGATAAGACGGAAGATGACGACTGGTTCTCATTTCTGTTTTCATGGATTCCAACTTGGCCAGCAAATGCCTTGAAGCTACTTGGAGCAATACTAGGTTGGTACTGCTAGTATTCTGTCTTATAAGGACCATGATAGGACAAGGCAAGATGATAGCTAAGAAAGCTGTTGGGAGGAAGATAATGATCAATGCAAATGGGGACCATACACCAGAGACTGAAGACACCAGGCACAAAGGAGAGTTTGCTGCACACCCATCAATTAAGTTTTATTGCCCAAAGGATCATAAGAACTATATTGGATGTTGGGTATTCTGTCAACTTACTGGAGGATGCTATTGCATCATCTGGAGTGTGGATGAGCATATAAAGAATGCAGGTGACCTGAAGGCGGTGACAAAGGTATGGATTCCAAAGAGACCAAATTATGAAGAGAAGATGAAAACGATTGAAGAGGATGAGGTGGTCAAGGACTCGATCAGAGGGGGTAACGTAGAGGAGCAGATGGACATGTCATCCCTTGCTCCCACTTCCTCACCTCCATCACTTTGGAACAGCAGTAGAATAGCTTTATTTGAGAATCCAGGTATTTTCCCTTTACTGCATCAAGTGTATGAGAGATGGTATGCACTAAGACAACCATATTGAATGTGCCCTCACACTGAAAGGGTTGAGTGATATCTGCACACACCATTGGACAATGAAGAGCTATATGTGAAATCAGACAAGGGCAGAGTGATCTCATGAAGGAAAGAAACAAGGGACACACTGAAATGATATCCATATACTTAAAGAATGAAGATGTAACTGAAGTAACAAGAGAAACATGGAATCGAATATGTAGACATCATAAGCAACAAAGAAATTAGTGAGTAGAGAAGAAGTGATTTGTGAGAAACGTAGAGGTATTCCCTCACCTACTCCCCGGGATATTCCATTCAGGTGGCCAGGGAGGGGCCATCGCTTTTGGATCCCGACCCTGGGGATGGACAAGCGAGGGAGGATCCCCTGAGTAGGGGCTCTATGGGGTTTGAGGAGAGAATACAGAGGGTGAGACATGGTATCCCCACTTTCCCAACTATACATCACCCCACTCTCCCTGAGCCTTTATGGGATATTACTAGTCCCGTCCTGTTCTGCCCTACCCATTTTGAATACATACTGAGACAAGGAAGAGGAAGCCGAGAGTAAGAAAGATTACCTATGGTAAAAGTCCCTATAGTACTAAGAGGAGGAAGATGAATGAAGAGGCCTACTACACCACACTACCAACATACAGTTTTAATGCAGTCAGACAGAGTCAGGCACCTGACAGCCACTATGCATACCTGACTTTTATTGAACACTGACCAAAGTATAAAAGGTGGAGTTTTAACAGACAAAGGGGAGCAAGCTGTGGGTGCTGAACGAGCCATGAGAGCTGGAAGATGAAATCCAGGAAGCTGCAGCAAGGAGACCCCGAGGTATCCAGACCAGAACACGACACCGAGAAGTCGACCCAGTGTTGTGTGAGGGTTACTGCGGGACCTAAGAGAGACTGTGAACTGAACTTTTGAAACAAGTGAGGCCTAAGCTTGTGGAAGGAAACCTTGAGTAGCCTAAAGACAATGTGAATCTTTAGAAACCCTGAGAGGCCTAAGCTAAGGGAAGGGAACCATGAGAGGTATCAAGGAAATGTGAACTTTAAGAAGCTTGGGCAAGGGAGGAACTAATGTAGGAACTTTTATGAACTAATTTATTTTGTAGCTACAAGAACCTTGCCTGGAAGATTCCATGGACATTTTTAAGCTGAACTATTTTTTGAACTGGCAAAGCTGAACTTGACGAGAAGGCCACCGGAATCCAGCCTTGTCCTTTACTTCTTTATGGAACACTATTTTTCTTTTAAGAAAACCCTACGCAACATTTGTTTCAAGAGTGAGGGCAAGCATAGGTTTGACACAGACAGATTTTTGCTTTGGTACTTACGGACTTAGATTATCCTTAGAAACATAAGTTCAGGGGAAACCCAAACAGAGATAGGGAAAGTTAGGCAGTACTCTAAGTATTTTAAATAAAGGTTTTTAAACTGTTATCTCTTGTGCCTGTGTCTCTCCTGATACCATGCCTGGCCCAAAAAAAGTAAACATGCACAAAAGCAAGGTAGATGAGACATATAGAGGCTTGGTGCAGAAGTAAATGTAACGTGACTGTAACTGAGGTTCAAAAGGATCAATTCCCAGCAAAAGTTACCACTTAAGAGAAAAACGCAGTTTGGTGTGAAGCAATTAAGTATTCAGAATCAGACACTTATAATGTCCAGGATTTGACAAAGCCCTGAGGAAGCCCTAAAATCAAAGGTTGAAACAAGTGTTGGCAAGAGTTGTAAAGCTGTTAAGGACAAACAATTGCAAACATGTTAAAAGGAAAAAGAATATAAAACCATTCCAAAACAAGTTATTTTGTGTGAGGAATATCTAAGAGTTGGTGGCTGGCGCATTGGGAAGTTTTAGACTTTAGAAACCTTACTTTTTAAAACGTAGTCTTCAAAAGACTGAGATCCTAGTTCCTGGTTCCCATAAGCAACATCCATCCCTTCTCTGGCAGGACTTGTTCAGCTCATTTCCACAACCCACCTCAGTGGTAACAAACATAGCATTCTATTTAGATGACGGATTTGTGTTGTGGACTCCATGTCCCATGATGCTTAGCTAGCATAGTCAGTATCAAAGGATCATTGGAGTTCCTGTGCAAAACATCTCCAGGGTCACATAATGAGTAACCATGCTCTCTGTAATAAGGTCAACCAGGTTACAAAAAAGAAGATGCTTCATGCTTTTACAGTTTAGGAGACTGCTCCCTTACTTTACCCCCTCTCATCGGATATAAGCAGTCATTGAACTGGTTCTACCATGCCTGGACTACACAGATGCCATCTATCTGGGTGCCCCTTAATACCTGGCTCAGAAGCTACAGAAATGTGTAGAATGCCACAGCCTGACTTGTCACCAAGACTTAGCTCTACCAGCATGTCCTTCCAGTCTTGAAACATCTGCACTGGCTTCACCTGGAGAGCTGCCTCCAGTTTAAGACCCAGTGCTTCAATCAAGGGCGATCGCATATCTATCTAGTAGATTCTGATGATCTTGCACACTGAAACCGACCACTATCCCCTTTGCAGATGACACAACCTGGAACTGTTGGTCATGTTCCCAGCAGCACCTTACTGCCCTCTCAGTAATTCAGTAGCCCAACCTTTAGGAAATGTGGAAGCACATGTTCCTTTAGGAAAGCTTTAAACAGTTTTCCCTTTGAGCTGTAGACAGAACTTCCAGTGCCACGAATCTATGGACACAGTTCGTTTAACAAATAACACTGACTTAACATAACACAGATGGGCTGCAAGCTAAACTTGAAGTGAAGAACAGATGGAGATGTGGATCCCACATAAATGTAAAGAAAATGGGTGGTTCAGTTAAAGAAAAAAATTGGTGCCTGTGGAGAGTGGGTTTGGGAGACAAGGGGACTCTAAGCCGGACCTCCAGTGCTACAGTGGGTCCTGAAGAGATGCTTTTGAGATCACTGGACCACCACATGTTTCCCCTGGCCTAAGACAGAGGATTATCAACGGTATTGCACTTTCCATTTCTCTGGCCGTCTACAAAACTCTCATATGTTAAGAATAAGCCACTGCCCTGGTGATCTTGTGAGCTATGGCTTCCTTGCATGGCCATCAAAATGAAGAGGCACACAAGAAGACCATCCTGATGTGGAAAAGCCGTTGAGCGGTGTGTGGCGGGTGCCTGGGGGCGTGCCCGCCAGACCTTTGTCAGTCAGCAATGAAATGTGTGTGGGAGGTCCTCGAATCTGCATAAATGAGACAAAATGGCAGGCAGCCTTAAAAACATGCTCGGTCTCTATGGCATCCATGTACTTCTATACACAGGGGAGGCAAGTCCTGATCCCCAGAACATCATCCCATATGCTTCATTCATTATGGGCTGCATGTGTAAACAAGCCCACCTAGGATGGCCCGTAGAATGGTCAGGGCACAATAGATGCAGTGGCCCTTCTGGGACAAACTGTGAACGGAGGATAGCACAGGGGCAACGTGCTAGTCCGTGCTAGTCACGCAGAGCCACAGAGGTTTGAATCCTGAATCTGTGCTTAGAAACCGACTTCAGGTATTAAGCGTGTTATAAAAAAAAAAAACAGAGGGGCTAGGCGTTGGTGAGCAAGTGCAGGAATTGACAGGAGACGTGGTGAGGTGGTGGAAGAGAGATGTTTTCTGAGAGGAGAAGGAAGGAGGCATTGGAAAGGACGATGGAGGAGGGTGTAGGAGTGAGAGAGAACAGCAGAGTGGAGGGAGGAGGAGGGTGCAGAGTTGCCAGAAGGAACATCACTACAGAGGAGGTGACAGAAAGAGAGAACGGGATGAAGGAGGACATTTCAAGGACAAAGTTGGAGGAAAAGAGAGAAAGCAGAAGCTGAAGGAGATATCTAGAAAGAGGTTGGAGAGGGGAATGAGGTGAAGATTGTTGGGGGTATTCAGGAGAAGGGGTGAGTACCGCAAGCACTAGGAAAGGAGATTCAAGAAGAAGGTGGAAGGCACTTGATGCACATAGTAGTTTTTGTCATAGTAGGTAATGTTTTTAGTGTAGGAGGAGGCAAACCAGACAGTAGACAAGTGGGGCTTGGAGTAGAGGAGGTACAAACTTGTGGTGAAGAGGCAGACAGGAGAGGCAGGAGGGGCTATTTTAGGTACAAGACATTGGGACCCATCGAGAAAGACACCAGGGTCAGAAATGCTGGGGTCAAAGTCAGGATCCAAGAACAGGAAGGGTGCAAGA
Source organism: Ambystoma mexicanum (assembly GCF_040938575.1). Taxonomy (NCBI): domain Eukaryota; kingdom Metazoa; phylum Chordata; class Amphibia; order Caudata; family Ambystomatidae; genus Ambystoma; species Ambystoma mexicanum. Next base: position 238,741,388 of record NC_090940.1, on the reverse strand, counting down.
TGGTAAAGCTTGGGATATTAAGCCAAATCAGATGCCAGCCGCCCCGTAAAGTCTCTAGTGCTTCGCCAGGTCCTGTTCTGCTCCAGCCTCCCTTTTCCTGACGGCCTCGCTGAGGGATGTAGGTGAACCTGCTACTCAGGGACTAGTGAGTCTGCCCAGAGAGGAGGATGAAAAGAAGAGGACTGGGGACCATCAAGAAAGTACACAAAAAACAAGTGCAGAGAGACGGAAACCCCAAAGATTGTGGGTTCCTGTAAACTAATCGTCTATCCAGTAAGGAGTAGTCTCTCCCAGGGGCCGTCCACCCAAGAACAGGTTAATGGGCTGTATTCGTGCTAGTAGAGGGACTCCCAGAACCCCCCTTGTTTTGCAGTCAGGAACCTGGTTTGGGATTTTCAAGCTGAAGCATGAAATGGCTCAACCCAAGGAGAAGCCGTCCTGTTGTTCAGTGTTTGCGTCATATTACCATATTTTGGCTCAGTTCTGTAATGACCTCTAATTTTTAAAACCTGCTTAAATATACGTCTGTCCCTTAGCTTCGTTTTGCTCCTGTTGCCCATTTTGGTCTTATTTGCGATGAGATGTTTTGTCCGCCACTGTTTCGCAATCGGAGAGTGGATGACGGCATCCGACCAGATAATTCGAGCCTAATTTTCTTGATTTGGTTTCTAAATGTGAAAATATTTTCCGTACAACCCTGTGATTAGGCTGGCGCGCACGCCGATCGCCTGTACGTTCAAATCTCCCCAAGATCCTTCCGCATGGCTTCTTGCCATGAAACAAAAACGCCCCCTTCTCACATCACTTCCATATAACAAGAGCGCCTTATCATTCCAAGGCCATCTTTCCAGACACGGGTCTCACTACAGCACGACAGAATTACTTCTTACCATAGGCTCCGTACTGTGTAATTAAGAAGAATGCGTCTGATGTGACTTTAATCAAAATGCATGGCATGCCTCTTGCCTCAGTCTTCCAAACCGACGTCTGCTGAAAACTGTCTATGTGTCAGGCGCATAAATTGAGAAGGCTTTCTTGTTCTTGCAGCTCCCACGTCTCAGAATCTAAGAGGGGCCTTAAGAATGGGGGTGGGGAGAATTATATGGAATGCAGCTCAGGTGCTTCTCTCTTAATTTTAAATTCTGTAACCTTCTTCTTGCAAAGTCAGCTCCAAAAATTTAGCTTTAGGAAATGTTCCCACCATTGTCAGTAGTAATGAAGAAAATTAATATAGAAATCGCTTTACTGTGTGTTTTCTGATCACGTGCACAAATGAACTTCTCTTCATTAAGTGCAAAGATTTGACAAAGAATGTTGATATTTTTCCAAATTATGTACAGAGCTCATTCAATGCGATGATATCACACTAGAATGGGAAATTTAACAATGTTCCCATGATGGGAAAATGTGTTGATGTTAGTCTGCTTAACCCTTTCACTACCCCTAAGACTTAGGACATCCACATTTCCACAGGACAGCAAAGGGGGTTAAGTAGGTCAGCATGCTTGCCTGGGCCTTATCACGTTTCCCAAACATCCTCTTTTTATCTTAAATGCCAGTCCTGAGTATGGCTACAGTCCATTGCCCTCCCCGGGCTTTAAGCAGTGGTGTCCTCCACCCAGTGTCTCCTGCCAGAGAGTTGTCTACATATTCATATGTTTTCTTAATGTTACACCTACCTACATGCCTTCTAGGCCAGAAGTTCGACCTTTTCAACTTACTGGCCCAATTCAAACTGTACCCCAACGTATTGTAGCGTTTCTTGCCACCACATCAGCAATATGAGCCTCTGTGCTCCAAGAAAAGGAAGCTCAACAGATTGCCAAGAGTCTGCAAGATCTGTGTGCACTCCCTTGAGTGCCCTGATGGCTTTGGGGAAGTGGCACAATAGAAGAATTAGATAGATAGGTAGACGGACAGACGGACGAACGGGCGGACAGACAGACAGACAGATAGAAGGATGGATGGATGGGTGAGTGGATAGATAGATAGATAGATAGATAGATAGATAGATAGATAGATAGATAGATAGATAGATAGATAGATAGATAGATAGATAGATAGATAGACGGATGGACAGATAGATAGATAGATACCTTCATTCCACAAAATGGCTTCCTTTGTGGTTTCACAGACCACATTTTGAAAGTAAACTGTTCCTTTCAGACAGTTTTTCCACCCTCCATTTGTTCCTCCATTTTGGGGCGCGCTACCCCTGTTTTCTGTGTGCTCAAAAGTGAAGATTCGCACTTTCCCCCTTTGCTGTTTCCCCATTTGGATGCACTAAATTGGTCCATGGCACCTTCGCCCCCCTAGCGAAGCATCCACTCTGCCGCCCCTGCACAACTCCTGGCTACCTACCAGGCCTGCAAGTTCCCACACCCACCTATGAAGACCGCCTTCTCGAAGGCATCCAGTGCAATCTGGCACATTGGCATCCAGTGCAATCTGGCACATTGTCAGCCACTGACACTGACAACAGATAATGATTGGCCGACGAATCTAGGTTGCACTATTAGGTCACGATGCAACACTTGTCTGTAAGTCATAGCAATTCTGTGTGCTGCAGGCAGGACAACTTAAGACAGCCGCTTCATAATGTGTGTTGAGGGTGTGGCCTGCTGAATATGCGCCTGCCATCAATTATGCTGTCATATACTGTGCTTTGTTTAAGATGCACTGTGCATGAAAGAATAATTGTCTACTGTCGACAGAGGCGTTGTTGGCTCTCATTTGGAGCATTGTCCTGTCATCCGTATTTTGATGCTTTCTTGTGTGTTCCCAATGCCAGTGCAGAGGCAGTAGTCGGAGGGAAATGCGAATCAACTTCTCTCTGTGCATCCCGCAGAGCTGAGGTAGCAGGTACAAGACCATTTGCCATGAAACGATGAGTGTTAAATAAACTGTTTGTGCATGAGTATTGTGTGAATGTGTGGATCCTTGAGAGTTTGAAAGTGTCTCTAGGTGTGTCCATGTATATAGTATGTATGCATGCGTGCATGGAGTAGGCTATTGCATAAAGGCTCAATGTGGTGGGAGTGGGAGGGCCAGAAATGTGTTTGTAAATGGCACTAGTGGTATATTGTGGGGAGAGGCTACAAGCAAATATGTTACAGAGCAATCTTGGAATATATTGACACATCCAGCATGACTATATATTTTTGCAGTGGTACTATGGGCATTATTGAGCACAACCATGTTGAGTGTGTTCTTACATTGGCAATACTGCCATATATTGGCATGCCAAGCATGGACAGGGATTCCTACTAACAGGCATAATTGAGGAAAGCCAACTTGTGTGTTCTTTCAGTGGCAATCTAGGCATTATTAAGCACAGTAAACATGTATGTTCTCTTAAAGTTGCAAAACTGGCGTATTTTGGCATTGCCAGCATGAACATGCCCTTTAGCAGTGGCAACACTGACATTATTGGTCATAGCCAAAATGCGGATGTTCTTACATGACCAATACCAGCATGTATTGGCAATAAAAATGTCTTCTTACAGTGGTAATAGTGGGGTTATTGGGTGCATACAACATGAGCATGTTCTTACAGTGACAATAATGGTATATATTGGCAGAGTCAACATGAAGATGCATTCTTACAGTGGCACAATTCCGGTATATAATATGGGCAAAGATATCATAAATGTGTTTTAGTGCCTATGCTGGCATATATAATGTGGTCACTTGCATCATAAAGTGCTTTATAATAGCATTTATGGCATTTATAATGTGGATTCAGTCATCAAGGATTGTGTTTTACAGTAGCAATGGCACATATACTGTGGACACTGGCAAAGGCAACATAACAAATATGTTGGAAAATGTTTTGTTTTTGAACGCCTACAATGTAATCTCCATGTGTTACTCCACAACACCATTTTTAAATTGTATAGCTATTTACCTACATTATTTTAAGAGCCTTTGCTGTAAAATATATTATTTTAATGCAATCTTTTAACAATGTTTGTTAGATTGAAGCCCCTGAACCCCTTTAATCTGGTGTTGGCTCCCTTGCTACACACAGTCTTTCACACACATTGGAATAAAATCATCATACAACACTGCTTCCTTATATTTTGACATTGAGCCAAAGTGGTTGAATACACGGTAATGTCCAAAGGATATAGCTCACATAACTGATAATTCCTTGGTGCAGCCCCTCCCACTATGGGCTAATTTTAGCAGCCTACAAACTTTTAGGAAAAAGGGCTGTAAGATATTCTGGTCATTATTTGATTGAATATCCATAACATTCAGGTAGAACAGAACCTTCACTTGGGCCACCCAGACAGCAGACCATTCAATCTCGAGTGCCTATCTAGAAGCTCATGTAATATCTCTTGCTTGATAGGTACAGATTAAGACTGAATAGATGGGTTATCACTTTGTACATTCATGCAATATCTAGGAGGTGGACTCAAGATAACTGAGTCCAATCGTCTAGACTTTACATAGTGCATCACCTGAGAATAAGCTTTCTATAGAAGAATATTTGGTTAGGTGTCATGAAATGTTGGAGACTTTCTAAGCCCTGTTCTTTCAGTATGTGAAAGAATTGCTAGGACAGTAAGAGGTTGGGGGGTTGGTACCTAGCCTTCTCTTTTAGGCCATTAGGGTAGTTTACATAGTTGCATAGAGTTTAACTCTTTAGGAGAATGGCCACTAAAGGATGAAGAAAAAGGATGCTCGGTCTTGCCCAAAGGTGCCCATTCCAGGTACCGCCATGCCATGTTTTATGCCACTTCTGGCCATCTTTTCACTGTGACCAATGTTGCTGCTCTGTTGGATGTCTTCAAGTCTTGGACTCCATGTGAACTCTGTCTTCTGAGGCTCTTGATAATTCTTTTCAAGGAAATAGCCCTTCTTTTTTGCATGGTGTTTCACGAAAAGTGCCACTTTTGCAAATTCCACTGCAGCACTTTTCACAAAGTGCCTCTTTATAAGCAGCTAAAGACTAATGAGCAGCCACAAATAGTGGTTTGATGGGTGGGCACGTACAGGAGATGGACAATGTGCTTTCCAAGGCGTCCCAAAGTAGTGACATGCAAATGAGGTGGCATGTGGCATGCCGCTTAATAACCGGGTATAACCAACACCATGGCACCAGGTCATCAGTGAATGGTGAAGGAGGAAAGGGTCAAGAATTGTGGAGGGACAGGGGGTGCGTGGCTGTCCTCCGCATGCACTGGGAAAGAGTATCAAGGAAAGGCAGTGGAGCGTCTCCTGCATACAGGAGAGTGGAAGAGGGAAGCAATGGAAGAAGAGAGGTGAGCAGCGGAAGTGAGGTGAAAAGGGCCATTGGAAAACGACCTTGGAAGACAGCTTCAGAATAACAAGCACAGGACCTTTTAAATCACTGTATTCGTGCCTCTTGACAAATCTGTGTATTAGTGTTGATAACTAATGTTGCCCTACATGAGGGTTGTCCAACTCCTGGCCTCGAGGGGCAGAATCCTGATGGGTTTTAAGGACATCCGTCATTACTGTTCATGAGGAAAAAATTGCATTCATTTAGAATCATTTTATGCAAATTTATCTCCTGGATATTAATGAGGGGTATTCTGAAAACCAAGCATGGATTCAGCCTTTGAAGCCTGGAGTTGGACAGACCTGCCCTACATGAACTCCAAGTCTGTTTTTTGTGTGGCCAAGATGTGGACTTCTCTTCTAGGGCATGTATAAATCTGTCATCGGCTGCGCCACTATTCTACATCACAGAAAGGAAGGGTGTGCATGTAGGCAAACCCTCTATAGAGATCCCAATAGTTTATGATGGGCCTAGGATTGCAGAGATTGGCATAGTTGGATTTGTTTTTATAAGGCGCTAATAATCCTGGCAGAATTAATTGCATTTGGACGCAGGTCGTATTACAAATGCAAGTCTCCACAGGAAGCTCGATGTTGAAAACTCCACGGCTTGTAGAATTCTAAGCATGCAACCAATGTATTACAAAAAGGTAAGTTTTAAGAGATTTCCGAAAGCTAGAAAGCTTTGAAATGTTGCGCAGTTGCAAAGGAAGGGAATTCCAAAATTCAGGACCGTATATAGCTGTCATTACTCCCAAGACTTCAAGGTCGATGGGCGGCTGTTCCATTGTCTCATGCAAGTCCATTAGGTTATATGTGATTTTACTGACCACAATTACAGAGTGGTTCATTTCATTTCTGGGAGGATAGTTCAGCGGGCAACGTGTTCGCCTTGGAAACAAGATGACACAAAGCAGCGCAGGTTCGTTCAATCCCTGGATCCGCCCTTAAAAACATCTGGGTATTAAGCGTGTTATAAATACGCAACTAAGAGACACATTCCTGTAATCGAGCACCCGGGCTTTGTGAGCACTTTAAAAATGAAAATAAATAAAAAAAAGAATTGTGGGCAAAACACCAATTTTTTTTTTATTTGGGCCTCCCCTCACAAGCCCCTCAATATTCTACACTTATAACGGCTCTCCAACCCCATCATGTCCCAGTTTAACCCCTTACCCCTCTTCCCTTTATATATTTATTTTATCCTTTCAGTGAAATTGAGTGTTATTGTCCGCTCTGTTATGTACCACTCTGTAATGTTTGCAATAAAATGACTGGATACCGTCCATTACTGCCATTTTGCATTAATTCGTTATGATAAGTACTCTTTCTGACAGCACTCTGTGAATGCACTTCTGTTGTTGTCTGCTTTGTGGTATATCTCACTGTTGTTGTTCTTTGTATCAGCAATCAAGTTGGTGGTTTTGGCAGCTACCAATCTACTTATACATAAAGGCAGTGGTAAAATAGTAATTTCATTTCAAGAATGTTCTTATGAAACCTAACAAATGATCTGCCAAATCTTTTGTCACTGTGTTAATTTGTCATTCCATAGGTTGATCGTGAAATATGAGACAATATATTCCAGGAATATTGCTAATGATTCCACAATGAGTCTACATATCTCCTCCCTGGTAAACTGTCTGTGAGTCTACATATCTCCTCCCTGGTAAACTGTCTGTGAGTCTACATATCTCCTCCCTGGTAAACTGTCTGTGAGTCTACATATCTCCTCCCTGGTAAACTGTCTGTGAGTCTACATATCTCCTCCCTGGTAAACTGTCTGGGATCTTTGTTGTACAAAAGAACATGGCTATTCTATTTGTATTTGTATTTATATTTTATTTAATTTTTATAGTGCTTGATGCCTAAGCGTTGAACCCAGTAAACAAGGGTATAATGAAAATGTCAAAGAAACAAAACAAACAGATCAGTGATAGAAAAGGTGAGTTTCGAGGTGGGTCTTAAAAAGGGGAAGAGCAGACATGGAACGTAAAGAGAGAGGGAGAGAGTTCCAATGTTTGGGCGCATGCAGAGCAAAAGAACAGAAACGGGACAGTGCAAAGAGGTGTGGGGGACAGTTAAGAGAAACATGGATTGGGAATCGAGGGAACTGGCTGGTAGAAAGATTACAAAAGAAAAATGCAGAGGGGCAAGGCAATAGAGACACTTGAAAACAGTACATAGGAAGTTGAAGAGTAAACGAGTTTCAAAAGACAGCCAGTGTAAAGAGTGCAGGGAAGAAGGAGGGGGGGGGGGAGTGCAGAGTACCTGGATAGATGAATGGTGGATTTAGTGAAGGGGAGCAAGGTGGGGCAGCAGGAGACCAACGAGGAGGGAGGAGCAATTGAATAGTCTGAAGAACACTAGAGCGGAGAGGAGAAGTTTGGTGGAGGACAAAGTAAGGAACCACATACTTTTTGAATGTTAAACAGCTGATAGCAGCATAAACGGGAGATAGAAGAGATATGAGCGGAGAAGGAAAGTGAGGAATCAAGTATCGTAGAGTGGGGCGGATGAAAGGTTTTGCATTAATCATTTGGGCATCCTTCCATGCCACTTTTTTTAGAATGTCTGCAACATTACAGAAACTGGCTACTAGTATGCAAATCAGTCTTGGTCCTTCCATCAATGGGTCAGTTCGCCATGAACTGCTAAGACTCCTCCCCTCTCCACTGCAGCCCAAGGCACCCCAGACATACGTTGGCCTTGTTGGGCCTCATTTGTGAGGTGCAGCTTGGTTCGCTATGGTACAATGAGCAACATACCTACATCTTTGTGCACACACCCCCACTGATGTTTGAATGGATCCTACCGACCCCTTTGATTTATAGTGGGTTGCATTGCATTATGTTTAGCCTGTCTGTGCTCTTTCAGAAATGGACCATCCATGCACAAATGAGTATTGACCACCAGTGGGGGCCATCCATCCAAAATATTGCTTCGGCCATATTGAGATTATAAGTGTCTTACCACTTGCACTATCTGAAATGTCGCTAGGCCGAGTACGATAGTTAATTTCACATTCTTGTTGTTGTTGTTCATGGCCTGTAAGAATGTTTTGTATTTTCCCTTGTCGTGAAGCGCTTTGAAACACATTGTGTATAGGTGCTATATAAATAAACTATCATATTATATCATCTGTGAGGGTGTGAGTGAAGCTTGTTTCTCTAGCAGGGGACCCACATCCCACCATACCCATTTCCTCCTAAGGAGATCAATAAAGCCAAAAACCCACTATTATCCACACCACTTCCATCAACCATCCTGAACTTCTTTGTGAAATACCCCCTGGGCTGATCATTCACCTGCAGGTGTTGCAGAAGGATTCCACAGCACTCTGAATGGGCCCTTATCCACCCGCAGCCAAATAGGTTGCAATGAAAAAATGTGCAGAAAACATTAGGGGTTGTTTTTGAAAACAAAAATGCTGCACCTGGTTAGGAAGCCACCAGAACCTTTCTGTAGTATTCGCTGCAGGCTGTGACACACACTCACTTTTAAAACAATCTCTGAGACCATCTTGCTCAAAAAGAGGCACACTCTTACAAACTTTATGAGAGAAGTGTAAAGGCTCACTCCCTGATTTACACATGCATATTCATAAAATATAATACACCCCAGTGGGGAATGAGACTAGGAGGACAGGTTGCAAGATTTAGATAAAGTTTATATAAAGTTGGCATCCAGAGAACTCTGCTGCCTCGAGAGCGCTCTTGACAAATAATACAATTACATTAACTTATAAGGGGAAAAAGCATCATCAGTGACATCATTACATAAGGGATTACAATAGTTCAGGATTGGACGAAAAGCAAGGCAACATATGTATCTTTAGGTGCTGCTTCCTCCGGGTTGGCTGCTTGGTTGGCGGGTGGTTGAGCGTCACAAGGTCCATCTGCCTGGGTCTGGGCGGGGTGAGGGTTTGGTCACGGTGAGATAGGGTGGACACTAACTAAGCTAGCATGAAAAACTACCACTAGACATACAATAAACAATGATCATTAGTATACCTTTGAACAAATCTAGAAAACCTATAAATTGCATGCATGTGATTATACCACCTTTTATTGGGACTTTTTTACGGGGTACAAGGCATAGAGGGCTTGTTCTCTGTGATAACCTGGGAGACTGGGTGGTTCTTAACACATCAAGGCAAGTGGGGAGTTATAATGACATGTGTTGGTTTTAGATAAGGAACAAAAGGAGGGCTCCAACCACAGAAGTATTTCTAAACACTATTTTTTGGTGTCTAAGTGATTGTTTTCAAGTTATTTACAAATTGAGGTTTCGAATAGTAAACCTAGTATCTAAATGAGTACACAATCGTATCCCCTATTGTAGAAAATAAGGCACAAATACACTATTTATGTAGAAAATATGTATATTTTTAATTCAATTTATTCTTTGTCAGTATTATTAACTCATACACAATCTCAGACTATTTGTCTGATAGAATGAAGAAATCACAAAAAATCAAACCAAAATCACAAAGGAGAAAGGACCAGAGCTGGTACACTGGTTATCTAAAAAGCACATGTTAAGTGGGTTAGTAACATTTGTGTGATGCAGAATTCATTGTACAACATCAAGGAAATCATGTAAAAGAGAAAACAGTAGCAAAAAGTTAGCACTGTATGGCAAAAATTATTCAACATTTGCACACTTGCACATCGTAATGAAATACGTAAGGGCACCAGATATTGGGTCCCTGACTGTTGGCTCAGGTTGTTTGATAACCTGGTTTACCTTTCAATGTCCAAAGGTTTATTTTGAAGGGTAAAAAGGAACAAAGGAAAGAACTGGTTGGTCTGGTCTCGGATTGAGCAAGGCACACACTGTTTAGCTACTATGCTCTAAGGACCTGAGCGATCTAACCAGGGTGGCTGTTAAATTCTATAAACAGAGGACCAAAACCATCGGTGTGTTGGTTTTAGGGCACAATATACTGAGACAGAGGTCTGGGTTTATTGGGGGCACTGTGGGGTGGGCAGCACAGCGGGGTCACACTTCTGGTATATAAAGAGAATACCTTAGGAGGCCACAGGGTTACACTGGCAGTAATTTTCCAACCATTGGGCCACGGGGACAGGGGCAGGTTTGTGGAGATGGATGAGCTACAAGGCATGGTTCGAGCCGGTTCACACACAGGACAGTGATCACAGAGGAAGAGTGAGAAGATACATTAAGTTGTTTGTTTCAATTATCCCTGGCGCATCCGTGAGAAAGGGAGTTGTGAAGCTTTCAGACAGGGAGGAAAAGGTGGAGGCCATGAGCGTGCTGTGCACGGCGCTGCAGAGGGGAGAGAAGCCATTTCGTACTATTGAAGTGAGGCCTAGTCCAAAGATGGAGTCGAGGGCACACAAAATAGAAGCTAAGTGTATCCCGCAATAGCCCCACTTATGCTAATGTTATCATAAGGGCAATGGAGACGTCCCCCGGGATTGCACGAGCAAGTGGACCATAACGTGCAGAATGTGCGAGGGTGCCCAAACGACCCCTCACTCCCACACATTCCCCCCTTTTATTACATCTAAAGTAACAAACTCATCCTTACGGTTATTTTCATTTAGATAGTGCTCTGCTTCTTGCACTGCTTCATCCCATGCGGGTGTCCCTTTAATTGGCATCCAAGCCCTGCAAAGCTTTGACCTCTCCTGGCGTATTCATCAGGTGTGCAGGTCATATATATTCCCCATCCCCATCCAGGTCCACCCACACCTCCCTGTACCATTGTAACTCCCGTGGCTCTTTGATTGTTGTATGGTATAAGTTATCTACCCTGTCCCCATGCTGGTGATGTACAGCTGTCAGGCGATACTTTGGTGGATTTGACTCCCCAGTCTGTATTTGAGCATCTATCATGGTTGCTGCCATTGTCGATTTGCCCATTGTTAACATCATCATTGTTGAACTAGGCATAGATTTTGCACAACATCGTATGCCCATCTGGCACACACAGAAAAATAGCAAAAGAAAAACAATGACTGGAACAAAAAATGTCATCATGACGTCGAACCACGATGATATCCAATTGAAAATGTCATCAAACCAGTTGCTCGGCTCTATTCCTCCTTCCTTCTGTATTCTCACCCCCAAACTGTGCACAGCGGAGATGACGTGGGAGAGGGTCCCATTGTCTGCGTCTTCAGAAGGTACGAATGTGCAACATGAACTCCTGATTTTTCAGCAAACACTGCCGTCCATTGCTGTGAGGAGGTCCAGGATGTACCAGTTCTGCATTGTCATTAAATGCAGGGCGTGAAGTTCCACTTTTATAACATTGACCCTCATTACAACCTTGGCGGAGGACCATGGTGCTATTAGCACCATGGTCCATGCCGCTAAGGTTACGATTCCGCCATGGTGGATGGCGGAATTACCGCCCCATTCCAACGTGAGTGGGGCGGTAATTCCCCATTCACCATTTGCCCTTCCCCATTCCCATTTTTGCCCCCATAGGGCATAATGGGAATGGGGAAGGCGCTAATTACGGCACCGTAAATTACGGTGCCGTAATTAGCTCCAAAGTCCCTTTGCGGGTTGGATTTTTAATGCCTGCTAAAAGCAGGCGTTAAACACCAACCCGCAAAGGGACACTTGTAATCAGGCGTTAAGGGTTAACGGCGCCGACGGCGCCGTTAAACCCTTAACGCCTGAGTTGTAATGAGGGCCATTGAACCCTTCTTCAGTCGCGTGGCCAGTTGGATCAGCTCCCAGTGCACAATTTGCAGCCATTAGGCATTTGTTCAGGCTTGAAGTCCAGGCACCAGGAGGGAAGCAAAGAAGGTTTCAGCAGAATTGAACAGTTTATATTTGTCTGGAATCTCAGCAAGTAGTTCTGATGACTTGCTGGAGATATTGTTGGATGACCGTCGTTTGCGAGACACCCTGTCTTGCAGTTCGTTTTCAGACAGAATGTCATGTTAAATGACTTCAATTCAGCAATCCCACTAAGTCAGTGCCTCGTCTGGGACGCCCAAGGGAAGCCCTTATTTATATATTTTTATGACAAGTTATACGCTGGATGATAAACCCTTATATAACGCCCCTCTCTTTGAATCCCCCTGACCTCACCGAACCAAGAAGTAGGTTTGTTTTGCAATTTAAAAGATTTATTGGAAAAATTAAACAATATATATATATATATATATTACACTTTTATAATACATTTATATTTGATATCACACTTAAGAATATGACAGTGATCAACACTGGGTGATGTTACACTAGCACATTGATTTAATTACTTAAGAGTTAGTATAGGGAGGAAAAGGTAACTGAGAATGCTTTTATGGTTTCAAGGAAAAACAATGATGGAAAGAATGCAGTACAGAAATAACTGGTAGGGTTTCACAAGAGATAATATGTTCACTTTTCCCCTGGTGGCAATTCACCCCCCCCCTATGCAATAGAAGATGGAAGAGAGAGCACACAGTCCTCAGGAATACAATCAAATGTAGTTCAGTTCCCCCCTAGCAAGCTTAGATTACAGGGATGATTTTAAAACACAGACAAAATCCTTTTAAATGTGGTGGCAATGAAGTAAAATATGCTAAAAATGGTTTTTAATTCCCTATAAGGGATTCAGGGTGGGTGATAGCTACTTTAAATTAGTTCAGGATCACTTTAGCAATGCTCTATGAATGATTGTCAGGTTGCAAACGAATTTCAGCAAAGGAAAGCAAGAAGCTGCTATTTTGACAAGTGAAGAAATTTGAGCCAAATCGCAAATCGCGGCCCTTTTTCCGAGTGCGTCGAGCACGATTAAGGAAACAGTATAATGTCTGGGTTCGTTGTAAAGCCTAGAATATTAGCTTTAAAATGAAAGTTAAATCTCGCTTCTAGCACAAACGGTTCAAGAGATACAGACGATTTTATGAAGGTGGTTTTTCAGAAATGAAATAATGATTAAAAATGGCAAAATTACACTTTTACAGGTTTAAAATCGGAGAATGAACACACGATTCCTATGATGCAGTTCTCGACAGGTTCAAATGTTTTGAATCAGATTATTTTAAGCTAAGAGATTGGTTTTGCACAGTTGTGGCTAAGTACTCACACTATGAATTTGAAATAGGCCGTCAGGGTCTGGTCAGGTTGGGACTGGACTCCAGGCGGTTGGTTCTGAAGTCACAGCTATCTGGGTCAGCTCTGCTCTGCTGGTCTGGTCTGGATCTCTGGTTCTGCTCACAGTGATCTGGTCTGGTCTCTCTGGATACAGCACTGCTTTCTGGGTACTGGCTCTGTTCTGGATTCTGGAGTTCTCCGTCAGCGTGCTGCGCAGAAATTCAGTTGAAGGTTGGAAAATGAATGTCCCTGTCTGGCTTCCAGTGGCTCTTTTTATGTCTTTTGAAAATGGGTGTGGATGCTAACTTTCTTTGCCCACCCCACTCATGATTTGATAGGTCAAGGATTTCTCTTTGACCTGATTTGAGAAGGGAGCAGTGAGTCATCAGGTGTCATCTTTATGGCATACAGAAAGAACACTCCCCTTTGCTTTTACCTTAGAAAATCATTTTAATAACTAAACACATTTCCCGTTGACATTACATATACACATCATATATCACAAAAGGTAGTTTCTGTTCCAACTCTGATGTTTCTAAGAGCTTGGATTAAGAAATGACAACATTTTGTGCTTTTTGGTTGGTTTACCAATATTGGATTTTTACCAAAAATGACACAGATGTACACTGCCTTTCTACACATATTCCAGTAAATTTTCATTTTTCTAGCGTTCACCCCGTGTCTGCAATCGCCATAATTCATGGGGTTTTGCCTCAGAACATGGTACAGAGTTCTAACACCTCTTAAAATGTGCACAGAAAAATCAGAAGAATAATGATGTTAATTATATAATTTTGACAAGTCCATACTATGAATTATCCATCTTTTTAAAATTATGCTCTGGCCCAGAGGGGTGTGGGTTCCCAAAGCGCATGGTGGAATTTCTGGTTTGTCCACTTCCTCCAACTCAAGTTGCTCACAGAGGCACTGCCCCTCCCCGTTTCTCTCAAGAGGAAGCCATTTACGACCCCCCCTAATTTAACATTTGCCTGAGCCCAGGAAGGCTCATTGTTCAGTTTCCTGCAGTCCCCAGCTGCTCCTCCCCTAATCCAATCAGAGAGGTGTCATCTCCCTTTGGTGAGGGCAGGAGAATACAGGCCAGGCCTGGGAAGAGTGGCTGAGCAAGTTTCAACTCCTGTCGGGGGTAGTTGCCAGGCAGAATTCAATCTCATCAAGCCAGGCTTCAGCTAAATGTCACTTTTGTTCCCAGTTTTTCTTCATCCAAATCAAACTTACAATTTTTACACATGCAACTAGAATGCTGATTCTAAGTTCAAAACTATGACATTTAACAGTTGCAAACTATGTGACACTCAACAGTAGGTCACTCATGTATTTTAAACATTTAGATTTTAGTGGCTTTCAGTCCAATTTAACTTAGGCTGCTGACATCCACAGCTCAGCCAGTTTAATTATGAACATTATTTTGGGCTCTTTCTCTTTCCAGATTTTGTATGCACACAAGTCTACCTTCTGCCAAATGTCTGCTGGTGTTCATTGAGATTTTTGAATATCTTGCAATGTTTAAAATAGGCATTTTTAGCTTGTATTTCAGAGAAGAGAAACAAAGGTGATTTCAAAGCGCTTTCTGAGCTAACCGGCACTGCTGTTTTTCCTTTGGCACACATTTCACCCATGGCACTCCTGGCCCATCACGCTCGCACTGGTGGGTGGCAGGTCAGGGGAACATTTTGGTGTGCGCCAAAACTGCGCGGTTTTCCTGGATTCTGGCGCAACGTGGGCTTTTCAGCCATCTTGGATTTTCTAAGCCCACAGCACCAACTGTTACAGCTTAATGACTCAAACGTGGGTCAATACCCCTGACAGTCGTATGTGGAAGGCTCTGTTGTTGCTGGCTGGGGTGCTGCCGATATGTCAGCCAAATATTTCCCCCCTTGGATATGGCTTTCTGGAATCACCATTAGCGCTGAGTGCAGTGTGGCCAGGGCACATGTACCACTCCAGGATGGTGGGAGATGCAGGTATGCTTGTTTGCCACATACCCAATACATGTCCATGAATGCTGCTGTTCCCTTTTTCTTGTCTGGAATGATAATTGTTTTGTTGCATTTTCTGTTCGAGCCTATTTGCACCTTTCCCTCGGCATGGAAGCAAAGTTTGTGTTCATTTTCTTTCTGTGTTTTGATGGGTTTCTCGAGATCTTTGACCCGTGTGAGCTTTGCAATATGTTGGGACCAGACCGGAGTGCATGTTTCCTTGACCCATTGAAAATTCTCCACAGTAAGTCCTCGCAATGCATCTGCTTTGCACGTGATCGTCTCATCATGCCATTTGTTTTCTGTGAACTGTGTCCCTCTGATAACAAAAAATGGTTCTTTGATGCAGATCACTCCTTGCAGCTTACTTGTGCAGGTTTTTTCATTCTGCAGCATTTCTATTGTAACTGTGTGTAACTGGAAGGTGCTCCGAATCCTAGACAATACGAGATGAATAAAAAATTGGGCATCCGACAAGGGCACTTCTTGGAGTATAAGTATTTTAGATGTGCCTGAGGCATGTAGTATAAGAGAGCAGACATAGCAGCTCTCATTTGTTGCTTGTTTGGCTGTTGCACTCATGTCTGAGTACCATTTGTTGGATTGATCTGGGTGGCGGGGGTCTTCAATCTCATCTAATCACAGGCCATGGTATGCGTCATAGTGTTTCCCTCCCGCCCCCCTTTTCTGCCTCCTCCTCCCCCTTCGCTATTATTTATCATTTTCACTCTCCTGTACTTTATGGGAAAGACATCTGACCATGTTACATCACTTAGTTCACTAGCAGCTTGCCAAGATTGTGATATTGGAGAGTGTTGGGTAATTGGAGCATCAGGGTTAAAGTGCATTATAGTGCCTTGTGAGGTAGGTTCTGTGGTTGCATGTACATTTGTATGTGTCAGGTCAGGCTCACCGAACCAGGAATAATCACCCTTGTATTCATTAGTCTCATTATCTTTGTCGAAACCCATAGCAGCAAGTGAAAAATGTGGGGTTTTGACAGTTCGGTTTTTATGCAAACGTAGTGAGATTATCCTTTACAGAGCCATTGTGTTTCCAAATTGTTGTAACTCCAGCCCATATGAGGATTGAGCCTTCCTGTATCAGGTTTACCCCACTGCCCCTGTCTTTTATATCCCCAATTATGAAAGTAAATGTCCAGTACAAGTCAGCAAAAAATAACATCACAGAAAATACTATTGCTGCAAATGCTAATCCGCATTCATAATTGTACCATTTATTTATTCTATCATCTACCCTATCACTATCTACATTTAAATCATCGTTCGGGAGGGCCCTCCTTTCCATCATATTTCCACCTGAAGGGGTGATATAAAAGGGTTAAGTACATTGCAAAAACATTTTACACTTCTGTGCATATTTTCATTTCAAGCATTACCTCATTAATACCTTATTTCTCTACTAATCACTTTTTCTACCTCTAACTCTTTCATTTCTATTAAACTTCATAATGTTCTTTGAAAAGCATTAACTTTAGTTAGATGACATGAGAAAGTAGTAGTGACAGAAGAATGGAGAGAAAGAGAGAGAGAGAGAGAGAGAGAGATGTACTGTACATTTTTAATACAAATCTTTACACATGTTTCTTAGTCACACAATTTTCCCTTTTTCACATTTCTCAAAATTCTTCACTTCTTTTGGGCCACGTTACACATCTCTATTTTAACCACTGGCAACTTCTTCACTCTGTTGTTGCTCACTTTGTGGAGTTGTGCTATCGTGTGCTCTTCTCACATCTGAGAGATGCACCCAATATTTCAACACCTTAACCTTCACTGCAGTGGGTGTGCAGTAAATCAACTTGTATGGGCCATGGAATTGTGGGGAGTTCCATCTCTGCACAAAGCTACGCACATACATATTTTCTCCTGGCATTAATTGTCCTGTAGGGCTGGCTTGGGCTGGTGTTGTTCTATCTGTTTCATTATTTTGTGTGAATGCAGGTGCTATTTGTCTTGCTATACTTCGTACCACAGGTGTCAGTTGGGTAAGGTATTCCTTAAATTCATGCCCCAGCACTGTGGCAGCTCTGTGAACGTCTGATGCTCGTCTTGCTGTTGACAATGGCATATGTATGCGCCGTCCCAACACTATTTCGTGCGGGCTCAAATGATGGTCCTTACTTGGTTGCGTTTTGAGTTGGAACAGAGCTAGGGGCAAGCAATACACCCAGTTCTTTTTAAGTGTGTTACATAACTTGGGCAATTTACTTTTAGGCAGGCCGTTGATTTTTTCTACCAACCCGTTAGCCTCAGGTGATAAATAGAACATAATCTGTGCTTTACAACTAACAAGGAGGTCACCTCTTTGAAGAGGTAATTCACAAAATGGGAGCCATTGTCGGGTCTGATCACATTGCATATACCCCACCTGGAGAAAACCTCCCGCACCAAAAACTTTGCTGCGCACTTTGCATTTGGATGTGGCCATGGCCCAGCTTTCACCCACTATGAGAAGGGACAAACTATGACAATGAGATATCTTGCCCCATTGCATCTTTCCCCCATGTCGACATAGTCTATGTGAAGCTCTCTAAAATGCCCCATGGGACGTGGTAGTGTTGCTCGTAATGTTCGAAGAGTCATTCCTGAATTATATGTTTGGCATGTGGTGCATTCAATTGTTAACTTCAATAGGTGTTCCTGCAGATTTGGTACAAATCAGTTTTCCTGAATCTCTGCTGCAATGTGTTGTTTTGTTATATGCGTTGAGAATGGAGCTGTTGGAATGCTCTCACTAATAATTCTACTGGCATCACCACCTTCCCTGTCAGTTCTTGCCACCATATTAAATCTGTTGGAGACAGTTCACATCCTGTCTTTCCCCATAATTCCTGTTCTTCTAATGGTGCATGCTTGTGCAATTCTATAACTTGTAGAATGGGTGTACAGTTGTATCCTTCCTCCTGTACTTCTGTACTTGTTGTTTTTACAATGCACTGTAATGGTTGTGGAACATTGAAGTATGCTGCTTCTTTCGCAGCAGCGTCTGCTGCCGCGTTCCCGAGCTAGATCGCGTCCGTGTTATTGGTATGTGCTTGTCACTTCACCAATGCTACCACTGACGGTTCTGCTAGCGCTTCGATCAAGTCATTCAGAAGTGTTGCATATCTGTACTGGTGATCCTACTGCCCTCCTGAACCCTCTTCATCACCATCGTGACAATCCTGAATGCACTGTTGTTGTCACATATGCCGATTCAGAATATATTGTCACTGGAATCCTTTGGCTGTATGTAGTGCTTCAATTAGTGCTCTTAGTTCTGCTGACTGCGCTGAATAATGTGAAGGGAGGCGTTTCTGTACGATAACTTCATACCCTTCTTCTTCCATTCTTATCACTGCTGCCCCAACATGTTTTTCACCTGTCTCATGGTCTATTGATGCTGAACCATCCACAAAATATTTTTACCCCTCCCTAGTGCATTTTAACTTGCTTTTGGGATGTCATCTTCTCCTTCATATGTGGCGCAATCATGTGCCTGAACGTCTTCTACCGTGCATGGCTCAGTAATGAATGTGGCTGGGTTCACTGTCTTGCATCTCACCACATGAACGTTTGGACTTGATATTATGATCTCGTATGCTGTTGCCCTTTGTGTGGTGAGGGTGGATTTGGACCTTTCTAAAATGGCAAACAGTGAGTGCTCCGCGTACAGTGTCACCGGACAACCCATCACGATGGTGGCGCTTTTTTCTATGGAGAAGGCTGTTGCTGCGAGAGCTTGTTCACACGCAAAGTGGCCCTGCATTACCGAGTCTAGTGTGCTGCAGTAGTAGACCAATGGCTTGTGGCCTAAGGATGTCTTTTGTGTTAGAACTGCAGTCATTAATATGCCATTGCAATGTGAAAACAAGTAGAACTCCTGGTCATAATCCAGGTTTGCTAAAACTGGCGCATGTGTAATGAGGTCTTTTAATTTGAAATATTGGGTCATCATTTCTTGTGTCCATTTTAGGGGGACGCTGTCCTTTTGTGTTTCTTTTAAAAGTGAGGCCTAGTCCAAAGATGGAGTCGAGGGCACACAAAATGGAAGTCAAGTGTCTCCCGCAATAGTCCCACTTATGCTAATGTTATCATAAGGACAATAGAGGCGTCCAACGCTATTACACGAGCAAGTGGTCCATAACGTTCAAAATGTGCGAGGGGGCCCAAACAACCCCTCACTCCCACACAGAAGTTAGCTGGTGAGATAGTTCAGTGGGTGGAATGCTCGCTGCTGCAATATGTGTGTAATTTGCAGGTTGCAGGTTCTAATCCTAGCAAGGGTGACTCATCCTTCTGAGGCCGATAAACGAGTGCCAATTTCGGTTGGGTGCTAATTGTATGTAAATGTGTTCCCTGTAGAGGTCATTTTTGCGATAGTGCTAAATAAATAACACATCATTATATAAATAATCAATCATCATTCTTAGCAAGGATCCCGGATTCCTGGCTGGATATTGTGTTGATAACACAGTCCCACAGTTATCACTTTCGTCAATCAGCCCATCTCTTCTGGGTTCAAAGCTAACTTTTTTTTTGTCATGCAGACAGGTTGTGAGGTGCTAGCAATTCTCTTGCGCTGCTGCCATCCTGAGAGTGGCACGACATAGCAGAGTATTGCCCCCCTTTCCATATGGTAGACCCACTTATTTTGCACTGATCACTATGTGAGATGGGACACAGCATAATCCTGAAATATTTTACTTCCTAGGGAGCTGGATACATGCCATGCCCGAGTGCCATTAAAATAACAATAACACCAGTCATTACAGCACTTTGAAGCAGGAGGAATCCGGCATAAAGCGCTCTGCCATTGTGAATTATCAGCATCCATTAGTTTTGTAATTTTGGCAAATCAAGATGAAATGATGAAGAATTTATGTCAAGTTAAGTGGATTATAAATTCAGTCCCCCGTAGGCTGTTTTGTCTTTCAGAGATACATTTTCTAATACAATCAAATGTGTTTCTTTATGAAAAAAAATAAAAGCAATGAAAACAACTCAAGGCTGTTGATGTGACACAAGGTCTAGCTACAGGCAAGTTCTGTTCCCCACTGTTTTACCTCTGTTTGTTTTTCCCTAAATCATGCCTGCTTTTTGCTGTCCCAAAACATGCATCCAAATAAAACAAGACGCTTTCTAAAAATGTACAGAGTAAAGTGAATGCAGACAAAAATAAACATGCAAATCTCAGTTTGACGTCAAAAGCTAAGTGCTTGCCTTATTTTATATTGCTAAAGTAGAAAAGGCTGTTTTCTTTCTGTTATATTTCCATCATCATTCACAAGAGCTTTATATGGTGAATGATTTGGGATCTTAGCTAACAAAAAGTGTCTATAATAATATCACTTCTTCATATAGCAGTTATTGTCAGATTCCTCCCATTTCTAAGCGCTGTAATAATAGGTGTTATTATTCCCCAACTTACGCTAGGAGGGATCAAGGGCTGAAGTGGCCTGGATTGGAACCTGTGTCCTACAGATTGAACACAGGTGGCTTGGACTGAGCAACCTTATGCACAGCACTAAACCCCACCCAAATTTAGGAGTTGTAGATACAAAGGTTACAACTGCCCATACTCCTGCCATGCTGCTGTCTATCATGTGTGTGTCATATATCCCAGCCTGTTCCTTTCTCTGTAGAGCACTGTGTGTTTTATTTAAATTTTGTTCACATTTGAGTGAGTTTTGAGGCTAGATCTGGGAATGAACGAGGGCCATTGGGGGTGTGTGCTGGTGCCCGCTAAGCAATGCTGGGCCTAGTGGAGGCGTGGGGAGGATCGCCTGGATGACCTCAACTCAACCTGCTTATGTGGCAGGGACTTGTCATATGGAGTCTATTTGGGGTTGTGTCCCTTTAAGGGACCAGAGTGCAGTAGAATTTGGTATGCAGTGATTATATCGAATACAAGACAACTAATGAAAAAATAACGAATGGAAAAATACCAGAATAACTAATTTTGAAAAAAATAAAAATGGGTTTGTGAGAGGGAATAGTGGTTTTGGGGGTGGGGGAAAGATATTGTTTAAAAAAGGGGGCGGGCCTACAGGGGACCTCCCCCCCCCCCGAAAACAACAAAAAATGAATTAGTTATTTTGGAATTAGTTATTGTGTATTTGTTATTTTTTCATTAGTTATTATTTCATATTTCATTAGTTATAATTGCATGTAATCGTAGAATTTCCTGTGCACAAACCACCCTCCCTGTGGTCCATAATGGGACAATCCCCTTCTTCCTTTAAGGACAGAAGCACTGCTGGAACAGGGGTAGAGTCAGCTCAGGGAGGCAACACTCTTCACAAGCAAAAATTGGAAGATCAACTTGAATGTGCATCTGTTCACACTAGGAAAACCTCATTGGGGCTGATTCAGGTTTGCGAGCAGGTGAACATAAGTGAGTCCAAGGAGCGTGCCACTCCAGTGCACTCGGTTCCCTCTGCACATGTGCAAGACACATTTTCAATTTGGAACAGCGTCATTCTGTGGTTCGCCCCTTAGTGGTATGCTCAAGCGAGGCGGGCCAAGAACATATTGGAAAGGTCACCAAACATTTACACTTAACCGATCATACTGTAGAAAATACAAATCTGCACACCAGACTCTTGTGTGGCAAGGTAGGTAATCAGAGGTGGGATTAGGTCCCTATGTAAGGTCTGCGGAAGGGTTTGGGTGGTTGCAGAGAGTGGAAGCATAGTGAAGGATGTCCGAAGAAGGATATTAAGGAGGAAAAGGTGGCGGTAGCAAATGGAACAGGATGCTTCAGGGAGAAGGAAAGAAATAAGGAGGTGAAGTTGAAGGGGAGGAAATGCTTTAGAAAGGAGGGGGACACATAAGAGATAGTTGAAAAGAGGCAACTAGAAATCAGGAGTGGAGCAAGGAGGTAAAAACAGCCACAGGGAAGCAGGAGGGTAAGAAAGTAAGATGGTTGCAATTAATAAGAAGGAGTAGGAGGAACAATAATATCAGTAAACGGTGGAAAATAAAGAGTACAAAGAGCACTTGACCAAGAAGCATGGGGAAAACAAGGAAAAAGAGAAGAAGAGAATAAAGGAGTGGAGAGAAGGCTAGGAAGAGTGGAGTGAGCAGAGGCTAATCCAACAGCACGAGAGAGAGAAGGTGTTCCCTGGGAAAGACCACAATAGGTGGAGAGGACACTCAGGCATGCCCTAAGCCTGACAGAGGAATGTGGAGTGGAGGAGCAACAGGCATATAGTTGTTATGATTCCTGCCCCTCATCTGTCCAGCCCTCCAAGATGCCAGGCTGGAGCCAGGCCACGATCGCCTACATGGCCCTCAAGGGCCTCTCCATCCCTCCAAAGACCCACTTGGAGTCAGACTTGGCACTTGTGGCAACAGACGCATTCACTCCCATAGGATAACATTGGGAATTGGACTTATAGTGCATTGATGGGGACAAGATGGATGCCCCCACATATTTTGGTTCCCAGAACTGCATGTGCAGTCTAGACCTTTGGGTGTGGTTCAGCCCAGAGACATCTGGGATACCCAGAGACTATTTAAGCCACGCCCAGGCTGAGAAACATGCTTTGTGTTTTCTGCACCTGCAGCATGACACTCACCGTGTTCGATCGGTCTCCAGTAGGCCTGCATCTTTCTTCTACGCTCAGCTCCTGCAAGAAGAAGAACAGCGTTAGGAAAAGCCTTACCTTGCGGCGCTTCTGCCCATCATTCATCACTTTTTCTGTCCTGCGGGCATCTTCGGTGGTGTCATTCCCATCCCGGCATGCCGCTTCCTAAGGAAAAGGGAAAAGAACAGAAAAAAGGCATTAGTAAGCATTCAGCAAATCCTCGCTTATTTTTAAAGACTGTACGAGCTTCAAACGCTTACCTGAATCCCAGCCGTTCTGGGGGAACTCTGTCTCCGGAACTTCTCATCCATCTGCAAGAGGGAAAATACACTCCAGGTTACCGTGGAAACATCAAGAGGCGCCGCCTACCGCGCTTACTCACCGCATTTCTTCTTCATAACCGGCATCCACGCTGAAAACGTTGCGGCACCTAAAAGACACAGAAAAAGAACTCAGTTCAATACAAATACGAAAGGGTCTCATAGCGCATTGCGCCCTCACTCACCTTCAGCGCAACTCGTCTCAGCAGCACGTCACCATCCCTGGACGCCGGCCATCATCTAAGGAAGGAAAGGAACGAAGTTAAAGAACTGTTCAAAAGACTCACTATACTTACCTGTCGTACTCTTGCCAGTGAAGTAACTAGGCAGCAACGAGCCTGCATCAATCAACGCGCCCCTGTGCTGAAAGCAGGACAGAGAGCACACTTTCCAAGAAAACAAGGTGAGCTGTGGATCAAAGGGAAGGGTTGGACCCCGGGGAAGAAGGGGTTCAAGCACACAGAGACAATAGGGAGTTAAACTCTACCAATCCTGTGTTTCAGGCCCAGTCTCCAGTCAAGTAGACTCCAGGGAAGGGTTTGAGGTCGTAAGAGGTCAGATCAGGCTGAGTGACGTCCCTGTGGATACCAGGTGAGCGTTACAGAACACAAAGCCTCACATCAAAATCCACCTGGGTGTCATGGAAACGTCAGAAACCGACCAGTTAGCCCACATGTTGGGGCAGCTACGTTCCAAAGTACATGCAGCTAGGCAGGAGACCAACACCCTGAGGAGAGAGCTGATAGTAGCCAAAGAATGCACTGATGATTTATGCCAGCAACTTCTCCAGTCACAAGCAGGGCATGCACCATTGCCGGGAAGCATGCCCTCGATGCCAGCACCATCAGCCAATTCCGTTCAGATAACCCTTCCTGGGGCAGTTCCCTTGGCCCCGCCCGAACGATTTATGGGTGATCCCAAGGGGTTTTCAATGTTCATGAATCAGTGCCGCCTGCACTTCCTTTGTAGACCAGGGGCCTTTCCAAATGACCAGTCACGGGTCGCTTTTGTGCTATCCTACCTGAGTGGTAGCGCCACAGACAGGTCCGTACCCTTTGTGGCCCAAGACGATCCTTTGCTGCATGACTTCAGGGGCTTTCAGCAGGAGATGGAAAAGCTGTTTGCCCGTCGTACTTATGGGCAGGCATTAGACAATGAACTTCTGTCCCTACGCCAAGGGAATCAAGACCTATTAACATATATAGCCACGTTCAATAGACTCGTAGTTGAAGCAGAATGGCCAGTGGAGAAGAGAACCACGTTATTTCATCAGGGGCTGCAGGGGGAGCTCAAGGATGTTCTCGCACAAGTAGTGAACCCCCGAAAGTCTGCTCAGAATTCATTGACCTTGTTGTTCAACTAGATCATAGGTTGCAGGACCGAAGCGCAGATCGAACCAGACCGGACCCTCGCCCTATGTATGTGCGTTCAAAGGACAATATTGCCCGAACGGAAGGTTCAGGAGAACCAATGCAAATCGGGGGGGTCAGATCCCCCTTGACTAAATTGGAAAGGGATAAAAGGAGACAGCAGCAGTTATGTCTGTACTGTGGAAGGTCAGGTCATTTCCTTAAAGAGTGCCCTGTGAAGCCACTGAGGAGGACGGTAGGGCCAACGGACAAGGAAGATACCATCAAGGAATCGGAAAACTCCCCAGCTCGGCAAGTGTAGGGGTCCACTTGTCGAGCAGAGAAAGTGAACTACAGACCTCCCATTTTGCATTATCTGTGGTCTTGATCAATCACCAACAACCATCTCGAATGCACGCAGTAAGAGCGTACATTGACAGTGGAGCCTTTGGGAATTACATCAACCAGGATCTTGTAGCAAAGATGGGGCTTCCGTTACACCCTAAATCAACCACCGACACTGTTACCACTGTCGACGGCACGGAAATAGCTTCTGGTCCAGTATCCAAATGCACTGCAGCTTTAAACCTTCTGTGCCAGGATGGACACCAAAAATCTATCGTTTTCGACCTCAGTAAGGCACCACAGTTCCGGTTGATTTTGGGACTGCCATGGTTGGTAGCTCACAATCCTCGAATTGATTGGCGAGCAAAAGAATTGGCCTTTCCCGAGACTTGTGCCCACACATGTTATCGCAAAGAGAAACAACCAATAGACACCAGAACCTCCACGCTTGCGACTGTGGCAATCGGCACCCTACCAAGAGAATACCAGGACTTTCAAGATGTCTTTCAGAAAGAACAGGCTAATACCCTGCCACCGCATAGACCATACGATTGCCAAATTGACCTGATACCCGGCGCACAAATCCCTTGTGGGTGAATTTACACACTCACGGAACCAGAAAACCAGCACCTGAAGGCCTATCTTGACCAATACCTGGCCAACAGGTTCATCTGTCCCTCGAAGTCTGCAGCAGCCAGTCCTCTATTCTTCGTACCGAAAAGGAGGGGGACTTGAGAACATGCATCGACTATCGCGCACTGAACCAGATTACCGTAAAAAAACGCTACCCCCTGCCACTGATCCCTGAATTATTTGATCAAGTCAAAGATGCCCAAATCTACACAAAACTAGACCTGAGGGGCGAATATCACCTTGTTCGCGTAAAACAGGGGGACGAGTAGAAAACCGCTTTTCGCACCAAATACGGCTTGTACGAATATCAAGTAATGCCCTTTGGCCTTTGCAACGCGCCTGCAGCATTTCAATACTTCATGAACGATGTCCTACGGGAATTGATTGATGTCTGTGCTGTAGTGTACATCGATGATATTCTAGTATATTCTGCATCAAAGCAGGACCACGTTAAACACGTCCGATCCATATTGGAGAAACTCCGTCAACACCAGCTCTACGCCAAGCTCGAAAAGTGCTAATTCGACGTCTCCGAGGGGGAATTCCTGGGCTTTATTCTCAGCCCGAATGGTATCTGAATGGATGTACACAAGGTAGATCCTATCCTGAACTGGCCATCCCCAAATTCATTCAACGGGGTTCAAAGTATGCTGGGTTTTGCAAACTTCTACCGCCGGTTCATCCCAGGATTTTCGCAAATCGTGCATCCCATCACGTCATTGCTAAGGAAAAGCAACAAAAAGTTCGAGTGGACAACAGAAGCCGAGGAAGCTTTCCAGGAACTCAAAGCGAGATTCACATCTGCTCCAATCTTACGCCACCCTCGCCCTGATCTCCAATACCTGGTGGAAACGGACACCTCAATGGCTATGGGAGCCGTGATCTCACAAAAGGACCCCGAAACGGGCCAGTTACACCCTGTTGCCTTCTGGTCACGTAAATTCACACCCCATGAGCTCAATTACGCTATCACAGACAAAGAACTCCTGGCCATTAAGTCAGCCTTTAAGGCATGGCGGCACTACCTCTTGGGCGCCAGACACACAATCACTGTAATAACTGACCACCAGAACCTCCAGTACCTAAAAACGGCAAAGGCCCAATCCTCACGACAACTACGCTGGGCTCTTTTTTTTGCTGAATATGACTACATGATTACATTTCAATCAGGGGTGAAAAACGGGAAGGCCGACGCCCTTTCCCGTATGAGGGTGGAAGAGCAAGGGTATCAGACCCCTGACCCAATAGCAATCATCCTGAGTGACAAGCTCCTAGGAATCACAGCAACCATAACTCAGAAAGAATTACATGAAGAAATCCAAAACCTGATGAGTCCAGAGCAATTACAAGGGTGGAGTGCACAAGGAGAACATTACATGATGAAAGATCAGTTGCCCTACTTCAGGAATCGTTTATTCTTACCAAACCAAGAACTATGAGAACAAGTCATGTCCGGTTATCATGATTCCTTGATCGAGGGCCACCCTGGAATCGCTAAAACCCTAGCCAAGGTAAAACAAAATTATTGGTGGCCCACGTGGCATAAAGACATTATCCAATTCATCCTATCTTGTGGAGTGTGTGCTCAAAAGAAATCATCCAAGCAGAAACCGGCTGGGCTATTACAACCCTTGGAAATCCCACCAGCACCCTGGCACATGTTGTCCCTCGATTTTATTACTGATTTACCACCCAATCAAGGGCTTAACACTATTCTTGTGGTCGTGGACCTATTTTCAAAAATGGCACATTTCATTCCTCTTAAGGGGCTCCCAAATGCTTCCACTCTGGCAAAGGTATTTCTTGAAGGCATCGTACGGCTCCATGGGTTTCCTTCAGTTTTAGTCTCAGACTGAGGTACTCAATTCGTATCTAACTTCTGGAGAAAATGCTGCTCTATGGCCCAGATTGACGTCCGGCTATCGACCACTTACCATCCCCAAATGGATGGTCAAACAGAGAGGACAAATCAGACCTCGAGCAGTATCTGTGTTGCATGTTACAGCAAGCTGAAGGAAGCTGGTTCGACCTATTATGGATAGCTGAATATGCTTATAATAATTCCCTACACACCAGCACTGGGCAGACACCCTTTTATACCATGTATGTCAGGCACCCATGTACTTCTGAGTTGGACGTTCCTACAACGCTGGAAATGCCAGCAGTCAAAACCTTGCACACAGCCATTTCTCAAACCTTTAAGAGGGCAGCTGAACACCTACTTCAAGCTAAGAATCGCCAAAATAAGTTTGCTGATCAACACAGAGCAAAGGCCCCCATCTACCAAGTGGGAGAAAAAGTCTGGCTGGCGTCTAAACACGTGTCCATTAAAGGAACCCGAACTTTCCATCCAAGATACCTGGGTCCATTCACCGTCACCTCCGTGATAAATCCTGTGGTGGTCAGACTAGCTTTGCCGTCAAACAGGCAGATTCATCCTGTGTTCCACGTGTCTCTCCTTAAACCTGTTCAACCTGGGACCCGGGTAGCAACGCCACCGCAGCCAGTAGTAGTCGCCTGGGAGCCAGAATTCGAAGTCAAGGACATCCCGGATTTAAAGTACGTCAGATCCAAATTATACTACTTAGTAGACTGGAAGGGGTGTGGTCCACAAGACAGGACATGGGAGCCTTGTGAGTACATCCATGCACCTCGCTTGCTTAGACGATTTCATCAAAACCATCCAAACAAACCAGGACCATACAGAAGAGCCACCTTGAGAGGGGCCTTGGGGGGGGAGTGCTGTCATGATTCCTGCCCCTCATATCCCCAGCCCTCCAAAATGTCAGGCTGGATCCAGGCCACGATCACCTACATGGCCCTCAAGGGCCTCTCCATCACTCCAAAGACCCACTTGGAGTCAGACTTGGCGCTTGTGGCACCAGACTCACTTACTCCCATAGGATAACATTGGGAATTGGACTTGTAGTGCATTGATGGGGACAAGATGGATGCCCCCACATATTTTGGTTCCCAGAACTGCATGTGCAGTCTAGTCTTTTGGGTGTGGTTCAGCCCAGAGACACCTGGGATACCCAGAGACTATTTAAGCCACGCCCAGGCTGAGAAACATGCTTTGTGTTTTCTGCACCTGCAGCGTGACACTCACCGTGTTCGGATCGGTCTCCAGTACGCCTGCATCTTTCTTCTGCGCTCAGCTCCTGCAAGAACAAGAACACCGTTAGGAACAGCCTTACCTTGCGGCGCTTCTGCCCATCATTCATCACTTTTTCTGTCCTGCGGGCATCTTCGGTGGTGTCATTCCCATCCCGGCATGCCGCTTCCTAAGGAAAAGGGAAAAGAACAGAAAAAAGGCATTAGTAAGCATTCAGCAAATCCTCGCTTATTTTTAAAGACTGTACGAGCTTCTAACGCTTACCTGAATCCCAGCCGCTCTGGGGGAACTCTGTCTCCGGAACTTCTCATCCCTCTGCAAGAGGGAAAAGACACTCCAGGTTAGCGTGGAAACATCTAGAGGTGCCGCATACCGCGCTTACTCACCGCATTTCTTCTTCATAACCGGCATCCACGCTGAAAACGTCATGGCACCTAAAAGACACAGAAAAAGAACTCAGTTCAATACAAATACGAAAGGGTCGCATAGCGCATCGCGCTCTCAGTCACCTTCAGCACAGCTCATCTCAGCAGCACGTCACCATCCCCGGACACCAGCCATCATCTAAGGAACGAAAGGAACAAAGTTAGAGAACTGTTCAAAAGACTCATTATACTTACCTATTGGACTCTTGCCAGTGAAGTAACTAGGCAGCAACGAAACTGCATCAATCAACGCGCTCCTGCTCTGAAAGCAGGACGGAGAGCACACTTTCCAAGAAGGCAAGGTGAGCTGTGGATCAAAGGGAAGGGTTGGACCCCGGGGAAGAAGGGGTTCAAGCACACAGAGACAATAGGGAGTTAAACTCTACCAATCCTGTGTTTCAGGCCCAGTCTCCACTCGAATAGACTCCAGGGAAGGGTTTGAGGTCGTAAGAGGTCAGAACATGCTGAGTGATGCCCCCGTGGATACCAGGTGAGCAATACAATAGTACAGCATCAAGGAGGCCACAGGAGAGATAAAACAGTGGAAAAGAGTTAAACAGAGGAGAGGAAAGGAGTAAGAGATCCACTTAGGAATGAGGACTTTGCGTAATGGCTGGCAGGCAGAGAAAATTGGGTCAGTGGGGCACAGAGACAGATCCTCCAAAGAAAAGGAAGTACTAAGAAGCCAGCATCCGGACTCCCGAGTTTAGGTGGCATAGTCCTTGTTGGCAGCTGCAGGGCCTAGACTGGAGGCCCTCAGCATCCCTCTTGCAGCTTCCATGCACTCCCATATAACCTCTGGAACTTGCTGAGAGCACACAAACAACTTTAGGGCACAATTCGTAAACCTGATGAACTCCTCAACCTTAAGTTATTAGGTGCAACATACGTGGCCCAGATTATTGAAACCAAAGTCCCTATTAATCCTCAGCATTTGCAGCAGCCTTTAATAGTAGTGAAAACCTCTTCAAAATAGTCAAACACTGCATAAACCCTTTAACAGACCCAGACATGCCAGAGTCCTTAGACAAATGCAGTGCCATCAATGATTTCTTCATCAGCAAAATCCACTTAATTAGACTTCACATTGATGCCTTCAAATTCTCTGTGCTTCCGTTTTCTATCCCACCCTGGACCTTCTGACTATTGATCGACGCCACCCCCTCCTTCCCGAGGATCTCACTGTCAATGTCACCCCACTAAAGCCAACCACATATATCAATGACATCCTTCCTCCAACCATCCTAAAAAATACCTTGGGTAATTGTTAATGCTTCTGTGCAATGGCACCTGGAGCATTCAAAGTGTCGAATGGCATTACCGCAATAAATGATCTTAGGCCCAAATACCCGGACAGACTCAAGGAACATGGCAACATACTACTTTATTTTCATTTTCAATAAAGAAGAGAAACCTGGTGAACAAACAGATTGCAGCTCACACACTCTCAACACATTTCAGTTACACAAAAGTTTTTATATCTCAGCATACATCACCTATAACGTCATGCTACATGGCTAACAGTACAAACCTACTGAGTGGAGGGATTGGTTATGGAAGGCGTATATACCTAATGTTTGTATAAGTGTTAGTAACATCATTGGATGCCCCTTATCTGGCAGGCACACCTTGTATTATCTCCAACTTCGTAAAATACTGCTAATAGCATAACAACAGCAGCGGATAGGCTTCTGGAACAATGTATGATGCACGATTACATAGACCCACATGATTGGTTGGCATTCTCTTACCAACCTATGACATTCGGCTCATTAGCATCACGTAAGCACAGAAACCCAGATGTGAGGGAATGTCAGACAACTGCCTTTCTTAGTGAATTAGCATACCACCTTAGATGATACCCCCTATTATCAGTTAGGCCCTAAGCCAAGGCTTCTTCTTTGTAGTTGACCTTGCTGACTGTTCTCTTCCTCTGAACTTTAAAGGGAGTGGAGGTACACTGCTATAATTGTCTGGAGCTTTATGAATAGGCCTGGTCTTCCAGTTCTGCACAACGTGTGAGGAGACCATGATTTTGTCCATTCTTCCCTTTTATTTAATGCTATTTGATTAAATTATATTGGGTGTTACTACTCTTCTTGGCATCTGGAGACTTGGTTGATCCATTCTGCGTGCGCCTTCTCCATCTATATCTGACCAATACTTGGCACTCGCAAATGTTCACTCCTTTACTTAATCTAAGAGAAATATGTCCTATGTATATAGCTTGTCCTCTTCAACTCCTTTCACGCCTCACAGTTGCTTCTTGCTGTAGCATCCTTGATTCCGAGCCAATCAAATACCCTGTGTTCTTGCACAAAATTGTATTCCAATGCCTGTCAGCTTGGCAGCCTTGGTTTTCCTTCGTGAGGATTCTCGCTTACTATTGTACAATGCAGACGTCATTTTCTCAGCATGGCTGCTTCACTTGTGTTCTTTTTTCTACTTTTAACAAGCTTCTATGTTTTATCTATCTTGAGTTTCTGTGTATATACATCTATGACACCCCTTATTACTTATCTTCTTAGTGTATATGGTTTTCTTTATATTCGCATATATATATTTACTTCGTCACTTCAGTCATATCTTCATTCTCTAGATATTTATATGTTAGTTTCTGTGCTTCCTTGTATCTTCTCTTCTTAATGATGTCACTTCACATCTGTCAGACTTTACTTATAGTTCTTCTATGTCCAGTGGTGTCCGTAGACTCATGTCTAGCGCATTAATTCGAGGATACATTCGGTACATTTGTCTGAGCGCATAACGTTTCTCATACCCTCGATCTGGTATTGGGATGATACCAGGTGTCATGCACAGTGTCTTCTTGCTGTTCTTCCAGTATGACGGAGGCGAGGGGGTGGGCCCTATAAATGACATGGACATCTGCCTTTCTATAGCTCCCTAAACCTGTGCATTTTCCCAACCTGCTTAAAACTAGGTTAATCTGCCCACACCTTATGAAACCCCCACTAGACCCAGAAGACAGTGCCAATCCTCAGCCTACCATTCATTGGTAAAATCTTTGCGAAGGCACTGGCGAATCAATATCGTAAGTGAATCGACCAGTCAGTATTTCTCCAGGGCTACCAGTCCGGGTTCCATCTGAACTACAGAACCTAAACAGCCACCATTCAGGTCATTGATGATGCTCTCTAGATGATGGATAAAGTAGATTCAGGCCTCCTGTTTATCTGGACCTAACCACCGCCTTCGATATGATGGCCCACTAGCCTCTCATCATCCTCCTCGCACAAAGAATGCGCTTGGTGGGAACAGTTCTCAACTGGTTCTCCCCCTGCTTCTTGGACTGATACCAGTCACTTCAGATGGACACCTTCAGATCTGGTCACCTGGTTGCCTGTGGAGTGCCACAGGGCTCAATCCTCTCTCCAGTGATCTTTTCTCTATACCTGGAATCATTAGTATCACTCATTGATGACACAGACATCTTGTACAACAGTACACGGATGACAACCATCTGTGGTTTAAAGTAAACTCCTCCTGTGACTCCAGAAATGCCTTGCCACCATTCAAACATGGGCACCTTAAACTTAACCTTGCCAACATTGAAATTGTGCTCTTTGGCCACCCCTGCAAACCAGAAACCATCCAATGATGGCTGAACGAGATGAACCTGGATGGATTCACACCCCAACTTTCTATGGCTTCAGCATGGACAGAAATATCTCCTTTCAAGAGCACATGAACAGGAAAGCACAAATCAGGTTGTGCCACATCACAATGCACAACAAGATGAATTCCATCATCCCTCACCAGGACTGTAGGACTGTCATACATGCTCTGTTGTTCACACACATTGCTAGAGATAATAACTTCCTCGCCAGGCTCCCTGCTGTCCAGCTGGCTCCACTCAAATCAGTCCATCATTCTACAGACTACCTTATCACTGGTTTTAAAATATTGAAAAATATCACCCCCATTCTGCGCGACAATCACTGGCTCCCAAGGCCTGATCATTTTTTTAAATTGCCTCTATCACCTAAAAGGCTATCACCACCCAGATGCCTGTCTACCTTGTGGACAATTTTAACAGATCGGAGGGGGAGTACACACTTCTCTAGGAACCAGACCATTGCTAGACTTGAAACTAACCTGCAACACTATGCTAGTGGCAATATGTAATGGAACATCCCTGCAGTTCAGGAAAGAACTAAAAACCCTGCTCTTCAGGGAATTCCTAGGCATGACTTAGGTAATTCTGTCATGAAAGAATGGCAGAAGCGGGCACCACTGTTTTATTAATTTTCTTTTTTCTTTGTTCTTCTTAATTCAGTAAAAAAGTCCTTAATGTATCTGAAACGTACTAGGAGCTATCAGGCTATAGGCGATCCTATGACACAAGGATCCATACAAAGCTTAAGACAAAAATAACCAGGTGAAACCACCTAGTAATGTCTGATGCTCTCAAAATGCTCAGTGCCTGAGCTATTAGTTCATGTCACTTTGTTACAATTATCCTTTTTTTTTATTTCTGGTAAGTCTTTTGTAACTTCCATTAATGATCCAGTCCTTTTGTAAAAATCATAGGAAGCGTTTTATTCAAAATAAAGAGCAAAAAGTGGCTATTTCTTCAGACAGAAAAGACTCCTCGGTCTAAATGTAGCAATGAGCCAATGCATTTCGGTGTATTAAACCATTGTCAGGGCTCTAAATGCTAAATCATTGTATTTCATATAATATTTCGAGTTTACATTCAATATTTCATACATACCATTGTGTGCCATGTTTTATTCACATTATACAGAGAAAAGAAGAAAGCAAAAGCAAAATCGTCATAAGCATCATTGTCATTGTCAAATACAAATACAAACACAACTACAAAGGGGTGGGCTCTTTAGTATGGAGATTGGCAGCTTCAACATTGAGTGGGTAGGACTGCATAAAGGGAATACGGGCATGAGCTTGAGGATAGCTCATTGAAGTAAGTGCTCACCTCTGACATGGGGCAAGCTTAAAGTTAGCATTTTCATATCTTGGTCGGGCTGGTTCAGATCCTTCATGCTTCAGGAGTCACTATATTCAGAACGGTTAAATTGAGTAATTAAGATCACCAATTCATGCAAGCCTTACTAGAGTATTATTACTAGAATTACTACATCTGTGAGATCTTCAGAGAGAAGCATGAACATTATGAGACGGTCAGTTCTATAGCGTGGTTATGTTTTACTCCTAATTACATCTTTAGGCTAGGACATGACTGTAATGATGGGCTGGGATATTTGGTAACTGGCATACATACCTGATATTAAAAATACTATGTTTTCAGTTGCAGTGTCTAGCTGCCTATGCTGGTATTCATGCTGCATGCCTTTCATTTCTGTTCTCAATCCTGCATTTCATGCATCCCAATTCTACTGAGTAGTACCTAGCACTATTGCAAAGCTAGACAGTGATATACCCCTACTCCTGTTAGTGTCGCGTCAGTCCAAAGCAGACCAGTTCTCTTTGGTTCAAAGATAAGAGTGACACTTACCTGAAGCAATTGTGACCACTCAGTAAGAAAAGGTATAAGATGCCTATGTGGGGGAAAAAGTACCAGGAACAAATTCCACCCAGCAAGTATTCAATTCCAGGATCAGAATGCTGAAGTCATGTAGGGAGCAAGTAACCACAGCACCCTTGGAGGCGAGAAATAGGAAAAGTTGCAATTAGACTTCCTCCTGAATCTTCAGTTTTAGAATATGCCAAAAGGCCAATGCTATGGGAAGGACGTACATTATTGCCATGCTGGCATGGGATGCTCCAACCACTCCTGCGATAGAAGCATGGTTTGCATGCTGGCAGACATCAAGAGTGGGCTATTGCAGACACCTGCCACACTGACAATATGAACCAGGACTGAACCTTCAGCAGAACCCCCAACACAGGATGCAAAAGAGAGTGTTCACTGTGCTACCGCACTGTCCACGACGCCATAGGCTCCAATTATGATGTATTTCAGATGCAAACCACCAACTTTTTATTGCAGGCACCACATTCGACTTTGATTTCCAGCAATGATATTGGTAGAAAAACAAAAACTAAATCGGTGGAAGATTAAGGAATGGTACTTTGGCTTGAATTGTTCTTCTTTGATTAATAGCCTGACTGTTTCCACATCTTCTGGTTGAGCTGTTTCCAGGGGATTGTCCATGGCAAATGCACCCTATGGATATTGAGCAGGGATTTGCTGCACATATGTACTGATCCCAAAGATTCTCTTATCAGCCACACTGAAGTGGCAGGGAAAATAAGGCAAAAAAATATGACCCACGAGAGGCCGACTACCAGCATTGTGTAAATCAGCCAGGACCCCAGTTCATGAAATAATTATTCAGGCCTTTCTGCAAGGTATGGGGTGGAGCAAAAGAAGCCCAGACATACTTTGGAAATGTGGTGATTCCATTCACGGCAGAAGTCTCCGCAGGGTGCACTTCCAACTGTGGTGTTCCTGCATGTCTGTCTGCAGTATTATGCCATTATCACAGGCAGGCCAAGGGTTCAGAATAAAACTGTCTCCGGCACCAATGCAAAAGTGGCCCGCAGTTAAAAATGGCAATTCATTCCTTTTGTGACAAACTGTTTGGGTAGCACCCAACGGGGAGGTTTTTGATAAAATATGATGCATATTGTGCATTTTAAAGACTATTCATGCCTCAGGGTTCATGGCAGCGCGTTATAAATTGACTAAATTGATTAAAAGTAACACTGGTTAAAACTACTAGCCGCATGGTGAAATAACTTATCAAACTTGCTCACATTGGCCAAAAATGTGGCCCACTTTGACCAAGAAGAATTCCCACATAACCATTTTGTGTTTTTGGTTCAGGCATTGCCCTATTGCCCTATAGGCCAGTCCTAGCCTGGGCAGACCCTATGCATCCAACAGAATTGTCAAATAATGAAATAATGCAGCCATATCTTTTCCTGCATTTTTTCCTATGAGGGTGAATCCACTCAGACCTATATTCAGGGAGCTATGGTATGTCTCTTATCTTGGGCGCCTGCCTCCTTTATTTTGTCTGACTCACTGAGTGGTAGCTGCAGTCAAGCAGTCAGGGACAACTCTTTGGAGAGGAAGGGTGGTTAAGAGTCATTACTTTGAACAAAATGATGCCCACACAGAGAGGATTGTGCATCCTACAGCTGACTAGAAAATGTTCAGAAAGCATCTAGGAGCATGCATTTTGACCCTGTTGATTAGGGTGATTCTTTGAGTCAAAAGTCAAGCCTGCCGTTCCGGAACTAAGTTTAGAAGTTTGAACATTATGGGTATTCAGGGACTGTATCTACCTAACTGGGAGTTGGACATTGGTATCAATTGGTGATCTTGACCAGCTTCTGATTGGAAACATGATTGTGGTCCTGACGCTGCCCCTTGCGTTAAGTGAAGGGTCCTATATTAAAGGTAGGACCTGACTTGGGAAATGGGTAAGATGCATTTCCAAAGGCAATATAAGTCAATAGAACTGTAAAGCTGGGCATCTTTGATTTTTCCAACCACTGGTTGTCAGTAATTTGGTCCAGGCTAGTTTGAAAGTCATCAATGACAGCTCCTGGGATCTGTGTCACAGTGATGGTTCTGATGGTGACAAAGAGTATCATCCAGCAATTTGGACTGCTATGAAGAACTGGTGGAAATTCTGTGCCTGAGACGAGAAGAACTTTTGATGCTGGAGTTTGGTTAAGCTGTTCCGTCCACTGACTGTTTGGGTCTGTATCATGAGGTGCATAGAGTTTCTAGCATAGGCAGGCACTCCAGGCACAGAGGAACTCTTCGAAGTCCAAAAGTATCCTTAGCCTCTTACTTGGTTGTTGTGTCATTACTTTCAGGTTGCAATAACAGGGCTAGGCTCTGTCAGATACTGATCCTCTATGTGTCCATTGTTTCCACTTCTTCCTGCTCAGCCCATGTAGGGACAGGACAGCAAAGGCTCATTTTTTGATCAGGCTAATAGTGATTTTCTACAACCTGACCGTGCCTGCCCAGCTTTGGGAAAGGATTTTTGGTTTCTCACTTTCCTCTGCTCATCCAGAGGTCTGTTGTCCACAGATACCGGGCAGAGCTTCACTGTCAGATCAGTTCTCGAAAGAGAGCAAGTACATCTGATCTTCATCATGATTCCTCTTTGGGTTGTCATCTTCTTCTTTGCTTTGGGGGCTTTGGGGTATGTCCCAAGGTTAAATAATGTAAGAATTCAGATCCTTGGTTTAACTAAGAGTTGAGGCTGAGTTTAAACTCGGCACCAGATCACATAGTTGCATTCATTCAAACTATTGTTGACCACTTTGTCACTGGGATGCTGCCACATTAACATTTTGCAGGCTTGTTCCTGGGTGTCTCTCCCGGTCTAGAGTGAGTTCTGGATCTAGAGACTATTCATAAACAGTCAATATCTGCTTCTGGAAATCGCAGCTCTTGCTCTATGAGAAAGGCAGTAGACATGAACATATATGGAGATTTAGAGGAACAGGTAAACACATATAGACTAACTCCCGTCCCCTCACTGCCGTCATGCTGGAACAGCAGAAGAGCTGCATGTGGCATCCCCTGTGTTGTCTCAATACTGCACCGAGTGCATGGGAGATGTTATGCACTCAGACAACCACATCAAATATACCCTCATGTTGAGAGAGTGGATGGAGGTCAGGACGCACCATCAGATATCATGGAGCATTGAAGGGACATCTGACAAGGGCAGAATGATATCATGAAGAAGATATACGAGAATATGCTGAAACTATATGAAAATACTTTAGAATATTGATGTGACTGAAGCCACAAGAGAAACATGTATAAAATGATAAGGTAATCATGTATTTAAAAAGAAGATGGAGTAACTTGTGGATCAATAAGTGTAAAGACGCAGCAACGCAAGGTAGATGAGACAAATAGAAGCTTCCTATAGAGGAATATATGTAACCTGGCTAGGACAGCCATTATTGGAAGATGGACGCCGGCTTGTGCGAAGATCCATTCTAACTACCTCAGAAACAGATCAGGGCTGAACAGTCAGGAGATGCTGGAAAGTGGCTTTGTGTGCAAACTAAGAGGAGTCTATGTTGGCCTAGGATCAAGGATGCTATTTCAAGAAATAACTGTAGAGTACAAAGGGAGGCAGATGGATAACCTCATGAGACACACTTCTCTTAGATTAACAAAGATGAAAACATATGTGAGAGCCAATTATTGCACAATAACAGTGAATAAGGCTCATATAAGATGGAGAGAGCAAGTCTCTAGAGGCTAAGGAAGCAATAACACCCAGCTAAATTGAATCAAATAGCAGCAAATAGGAGGTTGAAATAGACACATTTGTGGTCTCCTCACAAGCAATGCAGAAGAAGAAAACAAAGGCTATTCATTAGGTTGCGGTTGAAGATGAATGACGTGCTTATACTCCCTTGAATGTCATAGAACAGAGAGCAACGGCAAGGTCAACTACAGATGGGAAACTTTGGCTTATGGTCAAACTGATGAGAGATGATGTCCTAATTGGGAAAGTGGGCGGTAATCTCAGGTCCAACTGGGTTTCGATTTTCCGACTTGCTGCTAGCAAGCCGAAAGTCCAAGTTTGAGTGGGATTCCAAACAATCAGTGGGTATATGTTGTAACTAAGTTGCGCTATTTCTGTAACCAGCGCTATTCTGTAACCAGCGTCACGATGCCCCCGGGCTGACTCTGTGTGCTTAACAAATACGAATAAATAAATAAATAAATAAATAAATAAATAAATCTATGGGGCAACTGCTGTACAATGTTGCATAGACCAATTCACTGTCATTTTGTCTGCGATAATCAGTATTATACATATTTAGAGGTAGTTTGCGGTGTGTCTTACATATAAGAGCCCGCCAATTAAGTTCTAATCCGTATACATTCAATATGTAGACATGTTCCCCTAACCAATCCTTCCCGCCAGTAGGTTTCACAGGTTGCCATGTAGGATGATGTCATAGATTACGCATATTGGGGTATAAGACCACTGTGTGATCAAGTTTGTTTGTGTGTGTGCAAACGTCAGTCCGATATTTGTCAGTGTGCCCTGCTTTATTAAATAAGAATAAAGTAGTACTTTGCCACATTCTTTGATTGTGTCCTGTTATTTGGTCTGATATCTTTACTGGTAATTCCATCTAGCACAAGAGACGCTTCAAGGTGCTTGAGCACAGACACGTTGGGGTACCCTTATTCTAAGAGGCATAGCTTTCAGGGATTCACGGGGGAGACATGTTCCTCATGAGGAACTTGATGAGGTCTCATCAGGGGAAAACTCTGCAGACTGGTCAGGAAAAAAATATAAAAACACAAGGTCCTCTTACCAGAGGTACAGATTAGGCCTTTTCCCCTCCCATGGCACATCTAATCTAACAATATAATAAAAGGCCAGATGTATGTTTGTCCTGTATGTTTGACCGCTGCAATCATGTGCAGTAGAGGCACATTTGCATAGCTTCGCCTGTTGTCACCGCCAGAGGGAGCTGTCGCCTTGGGATATGTAGTGGTCCTACTGTGTCAATAAAAACCTGTGCTTTATCCCTTTTATCAGATAAATGAAGAATGAGGTTGACCGTGCCCAGTGGGCATATGCTGCATGCTCTAAATAAAACTATATTTTCACAATTAACAACATGATTGTATGACGCTGACAACTATGAAAAATAACCTTTTCTGAAGAGATCTTTATGAGGGCCTGGGGAACTGCTAAATCTAGTGGGTTTGATAGTGGTCGTCACCAAAGGAGGTAATACACCTCCTTAGGTTCTTTGAGCAGAAACACACAATAATAGTTCAATTAATAATAATCATAAGAGTAATACTAATGTGTGCGTTTTTCCCTCTTCCTTTTCCTTGCCTTGCTTTTTGAGTGTTTATTGTTGTTTTTATTTTATTTTAAAGATGCTTTACGGATTATGTAAGGATTGTTGCCCTCTTCTTTATTCATTATGGAAGGAGGGAATGAATCATGAAAGGTTTGTAATAAACCATGACATGTTTAATAAAATAGAAAATAAAAATAATAATAATAAGTATTATTAGTATTATTATTGTTATTATTATTAATTATTATTATTATTATTATTATTATTATTATTATTATTATTATTATAAGTATTATTATTATGTTTTTATTTAGCTCTCCCTCTCTGATTCCTCTGCTTCTAAGATCTTAATAAAAGAGAATTCAATTTCCCAATTTAATGCTTTTCAATATATTGACCTCAGGCAAGGGAGAGCTGCGTCAGGCCCCATTGGAATGTTAACCTGTGTTTATAGATCACACACACACAGGCATGCATGCACGCATACACACAAGCACATCTACAGCGAGCAGTTACATCCATGCGCTATCTTTGCGGCTACATGGTAAAAACTTTGCTGAAAATGTTGGGGGGGACATGACATCTGAAGAAAAGGCGCCCCAGCCAAATGAATGGGGACAAAATGGTGTGCCATGAAAGTTGGGGGGGACAAACACCCCTGTCCCCCCCTAAAATTACGCCCATGGGTAAACACATCATAGACTCGTCTAACAGTCTATGAACGGATGTGCACTTGTATGAGTCTCTTACGGGTGTGCGCTGTTCACAGCATGCAGCTCGCTCCCAATCTGATGGGCCGCACAGTCCTTGCGTGATTGCAATCATGTCAAGGGATGTGTATTCCCCTAACCGCAATATGACAAATGTCCACAATCAAGTGTTTCGTAATGGCGGCGAAACCCAGCCCCGTGATCATCATGTCAAAGGCACCGCGCCACAATGTCCCTGCAGGCTTCCCGTATGTGTACGTGACAACTCCTTGCACTTTCGGTTCAGGGGCGTAGGCAGAAAAACAAGCAGTGCCCTCTTTGTGCAATTAAATGAAAGACTTCTATTAATGAAACGGGTCTGTAAGCGGTTCCAGAGCAGGCTAAATTGGCGGGATGAAGGGTATCGCGCTACCTCATTGAGCGGCGGGCTCGCTTCATCAGCATCCAGATGGGTTGGGAAAATAGTCCTCTCCCGGTAAGAGCTTGGGTTTGCTGCACCCGTAATGTCCGGGGCATACATGACAAGCAGCAAGCATCATGTGGGTGCAGTTAATGCCATGAAGGGTGGGAGCTGGA
Organism: Ambystoma mexicanum; assembly: GCF_040938575.1. Taxonomy (NCBI): domain Eukaryota; kingdom Metazoa; phylum Chordata; class Amphibia; order Caudata; family Ambystomatidae; genus Ambystoma; species Ambystoma mexicanum. The sequence goes on along the minus strand of NC_090940.1, from coordinate 238,700,114 downwards.
CTTGAATATGCTGGAAATCAGGGAACGAGTTGCTGGGTCTGAGCGGTGCACATTTTCCTAAATCCCTCCCTCCCCCAAATGGAGTTATTTCTGAGCAGTTTCCACATCAGAAAGGGCAATTAATGAGCGAAGCCTTCATGCTATGTTCCTAGATCTTTATACTGCTCCATGCACAACCGTAGTATTTTATTTATTATTGCATTGGTGTCTTATATACAGGCGCCCGATTGCACAAGTGTTTCAAGGCGCCAAAGTCATCTGGTTGCAGCTAAAATGTAGAAGCATGTGTAGCCCATTGACATTTAATTACGGTTAATAAGCAAATACTTTCAAGGTACAACATAGTATGTTCCAGAATTTCTAAGAAGGCAGGCATGGGGGCTGTGGAGTGGGTGCGCCCGGTAGAGGAGATATCAAGGCAGGGTAGAATTGGAATGAAAGTGTGTGCAGTTTACTGAAGAGGTAAAAGTGGCATGGAGTCTGAAAGTGCATATCGGGTATGTGCTATTGTGGTAAAAGAGAGATGGAACAAGGGAGAGAAGGGATGGCAGAGAAATTGTTGACCAAGACAGAAGGTGGGGGCGTAAGAAGGGTTGTCTTGGGTGTATAAGTGCTTATGTAGCTAAAAAAGGTGTTGCCCGGAAAAGGGAGGTAGTGCAGTTGTGCGGGTCAAGTGTTAGGCAGCGCTTGCCAATGGCCCGGGTCTCGCCGGATCCGTGTCCCGGCATAAAATATGTAGCCGGATCTCAGGATCCGGCCAGCCTCAACGTTAAATAGACCATCACAAACTAAAGGGCTTTTGAAAGGAAAAAAACAACAAAAAAAACCAAACTGCTTTCCGCGCCACAGTAAGGAGGGGGGGGCGGAGCTGCACACAGCACATTGGTGTCATGATCACTCTTCTGGCTCCGCCTCCTACCTATGTCACAGGCAGCAGTAGCCAAGGCAGGCCCACAGCGAACCTGGGGGCTCGCCTCTGCAGCTTGCACAGAGCAGATGAGATCACTGAGGTGATCCCTCAGGTTCACTAATGGTCAAAGACCCTGTCACTGAGCAGAGAGCACACTGTGCACACAAAGCGGTATCCATTTGGAAAACGAAAGGATCACTGAGCCCCCAGCTTTGCAGGCTTGGTGATCGTTACCTTTCCCAAATGAATTCTGGAATTTGGAGTTTTGGATGTTAAAATACATTTTAACACGGACGGTGCATGCTGTGATGGTTTGAAAAGTACACAAAACATAGCAAGGCACGTTTACTATGGTTTGTGTACTTTTCAAGCAATGAAAGAAATTGTGCCATTTTGAAACTATTATTTTTAACATTTTCTTTGATCAGCGTACAACTGGCAGCTCTGGCCCTTCTGAGCTCTGCCTCCTCGGAACTCCACCCCCTCCTGCAAACACCGCCCCCCACACCCGCCTTGTGGGCTCCCCCTCCAAACGTTTTCCATTTCCGCACTAGTGTTAGGTGTATGAAGGTTGAAGCAGGTGGTGTGTTAAGCTTGAGGTTGTAGGTCGGCAGAAGTGGTAGTCTAACAGCGCCACCTCATTAGCGCTACCTGCATTGTATTTGATGATCAATTTGCATTTGTGCGTGGATGAAAACAACTCACGTACACAGTTGGTGCCCATCACATGCACTAGACCTGGATTTGCAAGAGGTACTTTCCTAGCTGGACTGTAATGGCTGATGCATGCTTGTAGTAGGTAAAACACGTGTTTTCATTGGATGCATGAGCCAGAGTGTCAGAATGCCAACCTGGATGGGCGTACAGTAGTTTTGCTCCCTTGCACCTTTATTCCTTTCCATGCCTTACGAGCTTTGTTCAACATAAGCCGTAAAAGCATTACACAATATAGATACGTGTGCGCAATAAATACACCAATCCTTTGTACTATTCATACATCACATCAAGTCACAGATTAAACATAACTCAATACAAATATGTACACAGTAAAGTTCATCAGTCCTCAGTACATAGACAATCATCACATCAAGTCACAGTATATAAAGAATTTGCAGATAGAATATCATAGAGGAGAAAGACCTTACCCAGCTATTAGAGATTACAGAATTAGTGGCTGACATCATCATCGATTTTAATCAGCCAATACTTTCCTGTGTAACCACACTCTATGTATAAATTTAGTGACCCCCACAGACAATCAAAGTACTAGTGGTAGATGTACACAAATTGGTGGCTTCCATAATGGTTCTTAGCCCACATTCAACAAATAGAGGCTTCAGCTATGCAGATCTCAATTTACTATGGAGTGGGCATAGATGCATGACGCGTGGCGGTGTCTCTTCTACGTTTGCACACGACAAGCATAAATCCGTCTCTGCAGAAATCCTACACGTATTTAGGTAAACTACAGGTGGAATATCCAATCCGAACCGAATGCAGAGGGATCTTGCATCCATTCATTGACATGGGGATGAGGGAATTTGCCTCCTCTGTGGCTGCCCTTCACACATGGAAGCATGCACAGACACATTGACTGGCAGGTGTAGCTCCAGCAGCTGCTTCACTGGCTCTTCCATCTTTTTAGGACCACAGCTGCAAATGTATTGGGAGGCATGGAGGCAGGAAATTGAACATTAGCAGGGTGATCGGCGCATACATACACTTAAGCTACCAGGGTGTGCACAGCAAGAGGTTGGGGAATTTGTGTCAAACCAGAGTCATTTGAATACCTAAACCAAGGTGGAACACTCCAGCTTTCACCAGAATGCATGCATCCTTCAAAAGCCAACATTCGGTTTCTAAATGTTCAGTGCCTGCACCCACATCTAAGGCGGAAACATGGATAGACATGTTGCATAACAGTTTGGAGGTAGTTTTTGATAAAAGAGGTGGCAGGGCGGTTTTCCCCTGACTGTAAACCACAGAGAACATTTTTAAAATAATGGCATGAAATGTTGCATTGTACTGTACAATTAAATTAGTTATTTAAGCTAACACTGTAAATATTTCCAATGGATGCCCTTTCACCACCCAGGGTCACTTGACAACATTTTCATTATGTCCACATTGGATGCCAGCATTCTCACTGTATACCATGCCCTGAAGGTGCACTCACAATATTTGCCAGCATTGACACTTTATATTACTTTGAATAAACTGGACCAATATATAACAGCATACCCTCTGTACAGAAATGTCACAAAATTGCACTTGCAATATATGCCAGGATTGCCGCTGTAAATCATCACCATGAAGCTGCCCCCAGAATTTATGCCAGCATTGCCAATGTATATTACTTTTATGATACTGTGCACACAATACATTGCAGCAATCCCACTTTAAATCACTTTGGTGATGTTTACACAGTATATGCCGGCATTTCCACACATGCAAGCATTCCACATTAGCATAAAGACACACACACATTCTGGCACGCACAGACTCATTCACTTCCACATGAGCGCCCTTCAAAGAAGTCATTTTGTTGGTTGGATAGACTGTAGGAAAAAGCTTCTGTGACACAATTATCTGTATTGCAACTCCCGGCAATGTCAATACAAATGATATGATATGATATGGCATCTGTAACGCGCCTATACACAAGTGTTTCAAATGCTAATTAGAGGTCCCAATACCTTTTAAGGCACAGGGCCTTCCAAACACTAGAATCGTCCTTGGGAGGGTTTGATATATTTCAGTGCTAAACTTTAGGCTCTGCATCACTTTCACTAATAGGATTTTATAAGGAGTTATTATTTCAATATGTAATCTAAAGGTCACAACACGAACAATCCAGGGGTCAAAATTGTGTCTCTTAAATTGAAGAAAAACCTTCAGGGGACTTTGTGAAGGAGTCCAAAAGCATGAAATATTTGTACTTACTATTTGTGGTGAACATTCTCGTCTAGAGTAGCTTTGTTTGTCCTCATCTCTCTTTTTAAAAGCACTTTGTCTCTATACTATGAGCTAGATATGATCTTCCTTCTGTAACAAATAAATGCATGTGTCCCTTAGATTATTGCTATGTTTTTAATACTAAGTAGCTAGTAAAAGCCTGCATTTGATCGAAATGTCAAATTGGGTTTTCGTTTACCTGTGATGAGTCTTTGGAGGTTTCCCAAGCTGTAAGTTGTCCTCGCAGTACGATAGTTCTTTCGAGATGAGATAGACTATAAATTTAAACAAGTCTACCCTTTCCAAAAACCTGAAACTGCTAGAAACTATAAACCAATACCGAAAAACAAGCCTTCAATAATGCCACCGCCACAAATATCACCTCAGTCATCGGATGTAGAGTCAGCCAGTGAGACAGAATAAGATATGACCACAACTCCATCCTCATATTACTGTATATTTGTTTAACGCAGATATGGAAATGCATAATTTTCTTTAAAGTATTTCGCAAAACAATTTGCATTACCTCATTTAAGTCTTCTTAATATTGACTGTCTTTCCAATTTGTATTTATTATTTAGTAAGTTCAGCCTCTATCATTGTTCACAACAGAGAGTTTCTCAATGCATGCTAACATATATCAATATTATACAAGCCTGTGAAAGCTATATGACTATTTGCTACTGTATATTTGTTTTAAAAGTGTTGCTGTAAGTCATCACTGCACCAAAGCTTAGGCTAAAATTAGATGCACGCAATTAACAATCATTTTTATTTCTTTAGAAGACTTTCTGAATTATTATAACATACATATTTAAGTTTCAGGTCACAACGACTACATTTGTATTCAAGTCTATAAACAACAAATCGAAAATAGGACAAGCATAAATAGCGCAGTATTTTCCTCGTTTATAAGCGCAACCAATACGTGCTATTGGGATAGCGTCACACGCATCCCAAAGCCAAATGGAGGAGGCGTGATGACGCGGTCGCGTAAAATGAACGTGACCGTGTCATCGCGTCACTACAAAAAGCGCCCATTTTAGTTTTCCTGCTGCAATCATACCGTGAGGAAAACTTACAGCTTGGGAAACCGCCAAACACTCATCACAGGTAAACGAAAACCTAATTTGACATTTCGATCAAATGCAGGCTTTTACTAGCTACTTAGTATTAAAAGCATAACAATAACCTAAGGGACACACTTGTTTATGTGTTACAAATGGAAGACAATATTTGGCTCATAGTCAAGAGACAAAGTGCTTTCAAAAAGAGGGATGAGGACAAAATAAGCTACTCTAGATCAGAATGCTCACCACAAATAGTGAGTACAAATGTTTCATGCTTTTGGACTTCTAGTTGAACCTGAAACTTTAAATAGTATTTCCAACAGGCACAATATCACATTTTACATACAGTATCTTGTATTTGTTTTGTTTTAGGTTAACATAATCGATACTTTACCCTGTTTTGAAACCCTCCCGATGAACCATCCATAGACACAAGATGGAGAAACACGCGTTGAGGGAATGTAACAAGCACTAATGAGAGATCTTTTAACAAAGGGATTTAGAGATAATATCATATCCCAGAGAAAACCAACTACGAGATAGTGCAAATCACTATTGTTCTAAATGGAATGAGTAAATATCACTAATTGAAGCTGATACGAATTTTGTGATGAAACCAAGAGATTTAGAAATTGAATAGAATCCAATCCTGTAATTAATACTCACGGATTTATCTTCATGATGCTGAATTATAACTAAGTATTAAAAACAATCAAACAGATCCTTCTTTTCTTTTTTCTTTAAGTATACAAAGTACTGGACAGCCTCAGTACCACAAGGAACCGACATTGCTGCCGATTCTCAGAGCTATTTCTTCAGAACCTCAATAATCTACAACTATTGGGACTTGCCAACAGCTGGTTTAAGGCTGTGTTTACAAATCATAGAATGACTTTGTGAAGGAGAAACACTCATCTCTATGGTGGTGGCACGGTGTGTGTGTGTGTGCGTGTTTAAAACATCAATGGATAGCGGTAGTAAGCTGATGAAGTTGCCAGCATAATTTAAGAAGTGCTTGTGGGTCACTATTTCCATTAAAAATGTAATATTGAAGCAAGCAAATGAAGCAGGACGCTTTGGAGGGCAAAAGAAAGAGCAGGGTCTTTGGTTCATAGAAATTGCAATGAGTTGCATGCTCCATTCATTGACTATGGCCGATGATAATTTCTAAATACATTAGACAGTCATTAGGAATTCTGAAAAAAGCCAATGTTCGTGTAAAAGGGAATATTGCAGAATTCCGGGTCTGTGTGTGGAAAATTTAGAACATTTGTCAGGTTTGCTTCTAGGCTTTGACCATAATTAGATTTCACTGTGAAGGCATCCTGTTTGCTGTGCTTTCTGCTTACTTTAGCTGAATGAAACTACCCATTCCTATCTTCAATGAGTTTGTGCTTTAAACTCTGCACCCTCCTTAATCCCTGAAATAATAGATTCCAAGCAGTTGCACCCGGAGCTATGAAGATACATGTGGAATTGATGGCAGTTCTCTAGAAGGTGGTTCTGCTCATTGAGCAGGAGGAACCCATCTTTGAATTTATACGTGCAGGCCTCACAATGAGGAAAAAGCTATTTTGAAAACCATCATTTCATATACAGTTTACAATGGAGTAACATTGTTAATTGTTTAAAAAATATAGGAATAGCCCCTATTGAACATGGTCATTCTTGGAGGATATCATTCGGCCTCATTACGAGGTTGCCGGCATGCTGGCGGTAATACTGCCAGGATACTGGCAACTGGTAATACTTTTACTGGTACTTGTATGCCGGCAATACTAGCAGATTAGAAGTTCCAGTATTCACATTAAGTCCCCATTTCCATGGGGTCCCCTAGGACTCCATAAGGGGATTTTGCTGCAATTACCGGCAACGGTATTACCGTGCCAGTAATACAGGCTTTTTTTTCTTTGCTGGTAGTTGTCAGATTCACTGTCACCCCTACTGGCAAAGTTGTCGTTGGCCGGTCACATCCTCCAAACAGACATAGCAAAGACTATAGGTGGCCTCAATTTCCAGTCACACTGTTGGCATTACATTCTTATTATGACCGCCTGGCACACCCACTCAAATTCCATTTACTGGATGAGAGCATGACAGAGCCTCTGCACCGGCAGACTTGCCTCAGCTGACAGGGTCCGGATTCACAACCATACAATTTTGCATGCATACGCACACGCACACGCATGCAAACACGCACACACACACAAACACGCACACACACAAACACATAGAATATATTCAAACAATTTAATTTATAAGCCCTCAACTTATGAGACTTCTATCAGAGTGGCATAGTACGATGTGAAGGCTTCTGCATCAGCATCGCCCCAAAAGTATCAACATCGGGTCCACAGCTTGGTTGCCGCTGGGGACATCCCATCCGGGTGCCGTGCATGAACCTGATTTCTGCACTTCTTTTTATAAACAACTAAGTACTGAGGTGGAGTGCCAGACCTGCGGGAGTCTGCAGGTGTACACTGGGCATGGACGAGAGGTGCAACAAAGGAACTGGTCCCCTGCCTTCTCCAGCTCCACCACTGTCCTCAGTCCATCCCATCATGGAATGAAACACTTTCTTCTTGATTGTCTATTTCCAAAATAACTCCTTCAGTTTAAATAGCAAGGGGTATAAATAACATTTTGATGCATTACAACTTGGTTTTCCGATGTTGGAGAACTGTGCACAACTTATTACATCAGACATTCAGAAAACGTACAGGCACTATATAGGGCCAAACCCCAAAAAGTCCAAGGCTAACAGTGCCCATTACTGTGTATGGTAAGTCGGCACTCTTCTGAAACCCTCTTACTTTCCTGCAGTCACCCTATTCACGGCATCACAAACCCAGCAAATACTTTAAAGTAGGCCTACAGAAGTGGGTGGTCTGAGTCAGCTCCCTTGCACATACCCTTCTGTGGAATGACCATGTTACACGTGAAATAGAAACAGCACACTGTTCATCTGATGGCATGTTCTTCAGATAGTACATTAGGCACACATTAAATAATGTGTAACATTATCAATGCTGCCATCTCTTTGCACATTCATGTTCCCTGTGGCAAATCTCTTTACATGTTTTTTAACATATCTGTGAGGCTACGCCTCGGCTAGAGCCGCTGCGTGCTCCGGACACGCCTCGGCTAGAGCCGCAACGTACACCAAACACTCCTCGGCTGGAGCCGCGACAGGCTGCGCCTCGGCTGGAGCCGCAGCGTGCAACAAGCGCGCCTCAGCTGGAGCCGCGGCGGGCTGCGCCTCGGCTGGAGCCGCGGCGTGCTCCGAGCACGCCTCGGCTTGGCTTACATTGTCTTCAGGCCTGCCCAGATGGGGGTGAGCGAAGGGGGGAGCGGCCGACCCGCCACCGCCGTGCTGCTCATGGCGACCCCAGGGCTAACCATGGCAGGAGGGAACCACCTAGCAGCCGACCATGCCCCTACTTGGCGCGGCCATGGGCACGTGACCGACGCGAGGGTCTTCCATTGCTTAAAGGGGAATGGCAATACGCCGGGACTGCGTCCTTTAAGGGAGGCGGGTCAAAGCCTCATGAACCAATAGAAAGGGGGCTAGGCTGGACGCTCAGTGATTGGTGGGGCCCTAAGCCCAGCTGTCCTGATAAAAGCGCGCCAAACCATTCTGATGGGTGTTCGTTCTCTTTCCACAGGATATCGGGAAGAGAGAGGAGGGAGAGTCAGAGTGGTGGGCCTATCCGGATTCTAAGGGATAGAACCAAGCTGGGACTAAGGCCAGCATACTCTGTGAAGCCAAGACACCGGTGAAGCAAACCGGAAGGACTTGTTTATTTGTTACCTTGAGAAGTTTCCTGCTTTACCAAGAATAAATATACTTTCATCATCCGCCTGTCTCCCGTCTATAATTCCACACTGGCGACGAAGGTGGGATTCTAGACAGCACTATGGAACCTCTGATTAAAACCCTGGCCGAGGGCCAACAGCAACTACAGCAACTGATCCAGCTGCAATCCCAACAGGCTGCCGTGGATAGGCAAGCCTTTCAACAGGCCATTCAGTTACAGAGCACCCTACAATCCAATGCCCAGGACAAACAGCATGAGACGATGTCCCGTCTCACAGATGCCGTAGCCAACACCAGAAATCAACCACTGGTACCTTTGGCGCTCCTACAAAAATATAAGGAGGGAGAAGACCCTGCCTTTTTTTTCACTAGTTTCGAAAGGACTGTAAGGAACGCACAGTGGCCCCCGGATCGGTGGGGACAGTACGTTGCCCCCCTCCTGTCTGGAGTGATGCAGGGTGCATACCAGGCGGCGAATCCCAACGGCAACACCCCGTATGGGGAGATTAAAACCGCAGTGCTGGATCGGTTAGGCCTGGACGATGAAGCCTAGCGAATCCAATTGAGGGAGACCCGTCTCAAGGCTGGGGAAAGCCCGTGCCAGCTGTTCTATAGAATAAAGGACCTGGTTGAGAAGTGGCTACTGGCTCCAAACCCCGCTAATCAACCATTGCTTGACAAAATCATCTTGGAACAGTTCATAGAAGCCCTACCAGGGCATATGCAGAGGTGGGTCAGACAGCACCACCGGCCCTCCCTAACCGAAGGCGTGGACATTGCGTCGGCATTCCAGAAGGCCGGCCAACCCAACTACAGTCTACCGGAGTATCCGCCTGCATAGCCATTCCAGTTCCCGACCCCCTTTTGAGTAGGGGTAGCCGAGCCCTGCCCATACGATGGAGATCCACCGTTGAGAATCCCAGGAGACTAGAGGACAAGAGACCAGGAATAGACAAGAAGACCCCGTTGTTGACCCCTGGTTATAAACAGCCGCAATGCTATGACTGCAATGAGTGGGGCCATATCGCCAGATTTTGTCCCAGGAAAAGTTCAGTTGAGCCAATGGACATCGGTTACCTGCACCCGGTAGACGAAGAGTGCCTCCCGGGTCCTTATGTGGTGGACATCCGAGTCGACGGCAGACCAACACACGCCCTCCTGGAAAGCGGCAGCAGGCAGACCGCCATATCACCAATCGTGAGTAACACACCCTGCTTATCTAATATCACGGTACCTATTAGATGCATTCATGGGGACATTAAGTGTTATCCGATGAAGGATGTGGTGATTGACTTGAATGAAACATCCACTCCCTTAAGGGCTGCCGTCGTACCATATCTCCCTGCCCTGGTGGTGATCGGGACCAATCTCCCCAACTTTAATCAGGCACTCAGGGCCCTAGAGGAAAAGGAGAAGACACCGCCCGAATCCAAGGTTACGGGGACGGCCTCTGGTTCCCGGGAATCCCTCCCCTCGCGAAAAAGGCGAACCCGGACGGCCTGGTGTCAGGATAGTTATATGACACGTCCCATCGATTGGAAGTTGGAAGACAACGAGGACACCATACGAGGGGAGACCTTAACCGATCCCACTCTTCGAGTAGCCAGGGAACGGGCCGCCCAAGAAGGGGAACCCAACCTGGCCGGTGGTCCAGGATTCCTCTTACGTCAGGGTCTCTTGTACCGGAATTATAAGGGTATAAGGGCGACGACGATACCATGAGGGAAAAGTTAGTGCTTCCAAAAGGTCACCGCCCCCTAGTGCTCCAACTAGCCCACAACCATCCCTGTGGGGGTCACATGGCCTCTCTTAAAACCCAACAAAACCTTTTAAAGAGGTTCTACTGGCCTGGCATTTATGGGGAGGTTGCCCACTTTTGTAAAAACTGTCCCACTTGCCAGCTAACTAGCGGGGTCCTACCCGCAAAGGCGCCGCTACAAAAGATGCCTCACATAGCGATCCCGTTCCAGAGGATCGGCATGGATATAGTTGGATCCCTGGAACCTGCCAGCCGGGGATATAAGTACCTATTGGTCATAGTAGACTACGCCACCCGATACCCGGAGGCCTTCCCCCTGAAGGGGACGTCGGCCCGAGTGTTGTGCGACCAACTGATCCCGTTCTTTGAGTAGGGTTGCCTTCAGAAATAATCACAGACCAGGGTACCAACTTTATGTCGACTCTCTTACGACAGATAAGTGGACAACTCCAGATCAAACAATTGAGGACCTCTGTATACCATCCCCAAACCGATGGACTGGTAGAACGCTATAACCAGACGATTAAGAAAATGCTACGAAGGGTGGCGGGACCAACCGGGAAAAACTGGGATAGGTTGATCCCTTTGGTGTTGATGGTGCTAAGAGACATCCCCCCAGTCTTCCAACGGTTTTTCCCCCTTCAAGCTCTTATTTGGGAGACAACCAAGGACCATACTGGATCTGGTGAAGGAAGAGTGGGAAGCGGCTGAAGAGGTGTCCTTAACTGAGTACACCGAGGAGCTAATGGAACATCTGACTGCGTTACGCACGCTGGCCTAAGCCAACCTCGGCCATGCCCAAACAACCCAAGAGACGAATTACAACAAGGGGAGTCGTATGAGAACCTTCAAGCCAGGAGACCAGGTACTGGTACTCCTACCTACCAGCGCCAACAAGCTGTTGGCCAGATGGAGAGGGCCTTACAAAGTCACAGATGCACTAAGCCCAGTGACCTATCGGGTGCATCAACCCGACCGGGCCACCCCAGATAGGGTATATCACATCAATCTTCTAAAAAAATGGAACGCACCTCTCATAAGCGCCTTTGTAAACATCGAGGAGCCAGAATCAGAAGTGATCCTGAATACAGACCCTGATTCCCTGGAGGCTGTCAATTGGGAAGACGCACTGACCCTGGAGATGAAGGAAGACATCAAAAGCAGGCTGTCGCCCTATGTCAACGCCTTTTCCACCTTACCTGGACGTACTAATGTACTAGTACACGAGATCAAGATGGTACCCGGGCCACCCGTGAGACTTAGGCCTTACCGGATTCCTGAAGCCTGACGGAATGTTATCAAATCCGAGGTGGAGGAGATGCTGCGGATGGACATTATCGAACCCTCTGTCAGCGTATGGTCATCCCCCATAGTGCTGGTTCCCAAACCAGACGGCTCGGTCCGTTTTTTTATGGACTACAGACGATTAAACGCGGTGTCCAGTTATGAGGCTTATCCAATGCCTCGAATGGACAAACTTCTAGAGGGCCTGGGTCCCGCCCAATACTTGAGCACTCTAGACTTAACCAAGGGCTACTGGCAAATACCCCTTCACTCCCAGGACAAGGAGAAGACTGCCTTCTCTATACTAGAAGGACTATACCAGTACAAGGTTCTGCCCTTTGGACTTCACAGAGCATCCACCACGTTCCAGTGATTGATGGACATCATACTGAGACCGCATGATGGATACGCTGCTGCTTATTTGGATGACATTGTGGTGTACAGCCGTTCCTGGAGAGAACATCTGGATCATCTAGAACTGGTAGTGGCCGATTTGCACAAAGCAGGGTTGCACATCAACCCCAAGAAGACTACGTTGGGAACCCACAAGACCCGATATCTGGGACATATAGTGGGTGGAGGTATCCTGAAGCCTCAATTGTCTAAAACCCAGGCCATACTTGACATACCGACCCCCACTAACAGGAAGCAGATTCGTGCTTTCCTGAGATTGTTCAGATTTTACCGGAGATTCATCCCCGACTTCTCCTCGGTGGCCGCCCCCTTGACCGACGCTTTGAGGCTTCGGGGAGTTCCGAACCTGACCAACAACCCGAGGGCCCTAAACGCCATTTCGTACCTGAGACAATGAATCACATCGAACCCTGTCCTATGCTGTCCGGACTTCCAGGAGCACTTCTTTTTGCAAACGGATGCCTCAAACCAGGGCTTGGGGGCCGTGCTTTCGCAGGATAAAGGAGGGGACCTGCAGCCGGTGTGCTTCATCAGCCGGAAGTTACTGTCCCATGAGATGTCCTACTCGACCATTGAAAAGGAGTGTCTGGCCATCAAATGGGCCATTGACTCGCTCCGATACTACCTACTGGGTCGCCGGTTCACTCTCTACACCGACCATGCACCCTTGCAATGGCTGGCTCTACATAAGGATACGAACCAGAGGGTTCTCCGCTGGTTCCTCTCACTCCAGCCTTTTGACTTCGTCACGTTGCACAAACCTGCAAAGTTCCAGTTAGTGGCTGACTATCTGTCCAGGTGTTCTCCCTGGCCCGATCGGCCTGGGATTGGGGGGGAATGTGTGAGGCTACGACTCGGCTAGAGCCGCGGCGTACACCAAACACGCCTCGGCTGGAGCCGCGACAGGCTGCGCCGCAGCTGGACCCGCAGCGTGCACCAAGCGCGCCTCAGCTGGAGCTGCGGCGGGCTGCGCCTCGGCTGGAGCCGCGGCGTGCTCCGAGCACGCCTCGGGTTGGCTTACCTTGTCTTCCGGCCTGCCCAGATGAGGGTGAGCGAAGGGGGGAGCGGCCGACCCGCCACCGCCATGCTCCTCATGGCGACCCCAGGGCTAACCATGGCGGGAGGGAACCACCCAGCAGCCGACCATGCCCCTACTCGGCGCGGCCACGGGCACGTGACCGATGAGAGGGTCTTCCATTGCTTAAAGGGGAATGGCAATACGCCGGGACTGCGTCCTTTAAGGGAGGCGGGTCAAAGCCTCATGAAACAATAGAAAGGGGGCTAGGCTGGACGCTCAGTGATTGGTGGGGCCCTAAGCCCAGCTGTCCTGATAAAAGCGCGCCAAACCATTCTGATGGGTGTTCGTTCTCTTTCCACAGGATATCGGGAAGAGAGAGGAGGGAGAGTCAGAGTGGTGGGCCTATCTGGATTCTAAGGGATAGAACCAAGCTGGGACTAAGGCCAGCATACTCTGTGAAGCCAAGACACCGGTGAAGCAACCCGGAAGGACTTGTGTATTTGTTACCTTGAGAAGTTTCCTGCCTTACCAAGAATAAATATACTTTCATCATCCGCCTGTCTCCCGTCTATAATTCCACAATATCCTAGGTTTTCTTTGTGGCTATAAATGGGCTGATTGGGGCTATTTCGCCACAGAATAGCCTGCAGACAACCAAGGAGCCAATGGAGTAGCTTCCATCTCCTGGGACGTTGCATGAATGGGCGGTGCCATTGTTGGGTTTCAGAGGGTTGAATAGGCGGCAGACGTCACTCGGAGGTGATGCGAGCTCTGATGGAAAGAGCCTGTCAAATTTCTGACCTGAGTGTATTGTAACACTCATTAACACTAACATGACGGCCCAGCGGCAGCAGCAGCAAGCACAGTGGCAGAGGACAGAAGCATGCAGAGGGAATATCAACAGACCCCCAGTGGCTTTCAAAGTGTGGTGCTTGCTCCCCTGGGGTGAAGCCTGGCACCTTCTCAGGGGGGTACAAATCCCACAGCATAAAGCACCAACTAAATTGTAATTGGTTATTTATAACACAATTAATACCCAGAGGTTTCTAAGCGTGGACCCGGAGAACAAAGCTGTGTTGCTCAACGTCGTCTTGCTTCCAAGGTGAGCACATTGCCCCTGAGCTATCCTACCAAGACCCTAAATAATTTAGGCTTATTTGTATTTTAACCGAGGCTCTGTGCATGTTACCTCCAGTGAATGGGCACAATAATGGAAATAAGCACAGCCTTTTCAGGCTTTGTTTATTTCTTGTTTTCTGATGTCTACAGCAGAGTCCCCAGGACGGGGCATGCTTTGACAACAATGCCTGTTACACAGAGAACAAAAAACGGAAGAGAAAGAAAACAAACTGGAAAGGGGAGGGAGACAGTGAAAGAGCAGAATAGGATAAAAGTGAAGGCACATAGGCACTGCACATGAATCAACAGACCATACAGAGCTCAAGAGAGAAAGAGATCCAAAAGAGTGAAGCACAATAGCCACATATATGTAAGCTGCGAAGGATAGTGGCAAGATAGATTAAGGCAGAAGAAAAGAAATAAAGGATGCGAGGTCAAGAGATACAGAGAGCCACTCTAAGAAAGGAGTGAGAGAGACAGAGAGAAAAAGGCACACAGGAACAGACAGATGAAACTGAAAAGGTGGGAAATTAAGATTGATAGAGGAGATATAATGAGTAAGAGCGAGCACAAGACAAGATAATGTGTGTGCAAGGGAAGCGAGAAATTAAATTAGTGAAGGGGAGGTGGAGATAGAGGGGGAGATACAGGAGAAGGGAAATAGAGAGAGAAAGAGGCATATAGCAGGACGTATAGCTAGAGAGGGAGGGAGAGAGGCAGACACAGAACTATACAATTCGCCCATATGGTATATAACCTGGTCATCCAGTCCAGGCTTTATTCTTTGAGTACTTGGGCTTTTGGTCTTGCTGGGTAGGAAACACCTGGACTGAATAACTGATGAATGGCACAGTGCAACGTCAGTGTTCTGAAGAAGGGGAGTAAGAGAGGCGAAATACAAAATTGAAGGTGTAAATAGAGCATCCCAAGAGGAGGAGAAAGGACAATTAGAATGGGAAGGAGAGAAGAGAGAACAAAAGGGAGTCAAAGAGAAAGAGCGTGAGATAGGGTAAAAAACAACATGTGAGATTTGATGGTCCAAGGGACTGAATAAAATAGTGAGTGAGGAGACAGAATGGAAGTGAGGGAAAGCCAGGAGACTGAATGAGAGCGAGAGCGAAGAGAATACTAGACATAAAGGTAAGTGCAGAGTTTTTTATCCGACCCACAGCCACAGGGTTACCTGAGGTTATTATTATATTGGGATCATGAGTGGACCTGGTGCACACTAGGTCACAATTTTCCACTTTAGTGGTATATCATCGGTGGTATTTCATTGAGGGGTATGGTGTAGAAACTCTGCATAGACTTAGCAGATCACCTGAAGACAGTAATATAGGGAATCAGCTCTTTATGATTTACCCCAGTTTACAGTGTTTTGGTGAATCTTGCTTTTTACTGTCAGTGGTAGTAAAAATGCCTCCTTTGCTTTGTATCTGTCTATATTCCATCACAAGTAACAAGAACACGCAATAAATAGACCAAAGCTGATCTAATTCTTTTCAGGTGCTGTATAAGCAATTAGGGTTTATGAGTAATAAAAAACAACATGTGCAATTTAATGAGTTTAACATGACCACCTATGTAATTCAAGAATTAAAACACACATCTCAAACTCTTGTTTGCCTTTTGCAATGATAACCGATTTTATTCTTCAGGCTTAAACATAACTATGAGCAGATTTCATAGTAATGCTTCCCTCGCGATCAAAGCTTTTCCCACAATTAATTTGACTCACAATTTTAGTTTTGCAGTTCAAAACACTGTTATCTAATGGCCTTGAAACATAGCATTGGTTTTGGCAGCTTAAAGCATTTGGTTATATTTGAGATCTGGTTCTTGGATGGTAAAGAAAAACACATGAAAATAACTATCTACGTTTTTTCAGCCTCCAGCTGCCCACGATATACAATTACACTATGTGCAATCATACAACACACACCTCACTTGTACTTATTTTCTCACCTAAAGAATGCTTGAAATATTCACACCAGCAAAGTCAGCGAAGCATCGGTTCAGTGTGCCCTTGGTCCCAGCTCGGCTGTCTTCCCCTCAACAGACCCTCCGCTGCTCTTGAGAATCTCTCTTTCTCCATGTCACCTGGTCAGCACACGCACAGAAAACCTTTCTTATCTGCTTCTCTCCCTCCTTCACAGGAAAAGCTCAGTAAAGGCACAGTAGTCCCCAAGTGTCAACCAGCCCACAGTCAACAGAGACAGCCAGAACTTCTGATAAACACTCGTCCCTTTACTCTCTGCACATCCCTTTTTAAAGGATCTCTCCTCAAGTTACCCCTTATTGTAAATTCCCCTATGGAAAGTGTGTGAATTGCCTGCCTCTGATGTCACGTGTCAATCACACACCACCTCCCCTGACCAAACCTCTAGAATGTTCCAGAGAACACCTGTCTAGGCTGTCACCTTTGGACAGAGATTCAAAGCAGCAAACAGATGCTAATAAGATACGCTGGCTTCCTGTCCTGGAAATTTTGAACAATGAGCTTGCTTTGAGCTACATGAACATGCACATTCCATGCCCTTCAAATTGTCTTGTCTACATTGCAAAACAGCTTTAATTCTGCAAGTTTATTTCTTGCATTTTCCAAGCAACATTGCACAGCCGTTGCTTGACATCTCATAAGATAAGTCAGCTTGTACCAATGATCTGCACTAATATTTTGCACCAAAGGGCTACAGACTGAGCTACCTTAAATATCAGTAAGGAATTACAGATTACTAAATTAGGTTTTAATGGTCAGTATTTATTAGTCTTCCTTGCAACTCAGC
Source organism: Ambystoma mexicanum (assembly GCF_040938575.1). Classification (NCBI taxonomy): domain Eukaryota; kingdom Metazoa; phylum Chordata; class Amphibia; order Caudata; family Ambystomatidae; genus Ambystoma; species Ambystoma mexicanum. The sequence goes on along the minus strand of NC_090940.1, from coordinate 238,682,982 downwards.
CCATAGTTGTACCATGGTGAAGCATTGTGCTATGCTATATCATCAGTCATTATGCAGTGCCAAATTCAAACCCCCCCTTGTTCTTTTTGTCTCACACCAGAGTCCCACACCAAAGTCTCACACGTCTTGCATCTCTTGCTGTCAGAGTCTGGGTTTTTGATAAAACTTTGCCCCACCTGAAATACGGAGCACCATTTTCTCTACATACTCTTTCCTTTGTTTCTGTTGAGACATAGCCTACCTATGGGCTCCTACAGAAAGAAAACTCTTGGCTACCATTTTGTCAAAATGTGTGATCTTGTGCATGTCATAAGAAAATAAAGAATTCTCATGCTTTGACTTTAGGATATAGTACACCAATTTCACAAAGTTCCATATTATCAAATATCATGCAATTTGTATCCAACATCTTCAAATAGCTTATGTTTATTTTTAATTTATTTTTATGAGACTTTTTTATTCTATAACCTCTGGTCTTTTCTTTTGATCACCTTCTTCTTGTTTTTGTCTTTTTTTTAATTGAGCTTTCATTCTTTTTTAAATCATTTTTTTCTTTTTTTGCAGAATTTTCTTCTTTTTACTAATAAATTATCATCACGCTAGAAATACCCTTTTCTACAAAGAAAATGAAAAATATTTTTTTTTTAAATTATGATGTTGTCCATATTGTACATAGTGCCTATTCTATAACTGGATAACTGGATCAGAACAAGCCTAGATATGAATCCATTCAAATCAATGTTTCTGTTGAAAATAATTTACTCCCAAAATTATTGCTTCACCTTCAATTGTTTGTGAAACAAGGACGAATCAAAACAAAGAATAAGATAAGGTGCACAATACCAAGTACAAGATAATAGTTCTCTTAACTTGATGGTAGTCAACACAAAGCCTAATGCTGCACTTTCAAGCAGTCCCGTCTTCATGCAACAGCTTTCCTTACTGTGGAGCAAGTTTCCATCCTCTGCAAGCAGGACTTCCCTCAGGGCCGCTAGTTGTATATCTTTTCCCCCTTTTTTGGTTGAGGGGTTTTTCCATCCAACCAGGGGACTCCCATTCCACCTGCAGACTCCAAGGTCCTAAGGTCTGGCGGCCAGCTCCAGAAGTGCCGCAGGGGCAGTAAGTTAGTCTCTAAATCAAAATAGAAAAAGACAGATTAAGAACCAAGTACACCAAATTCATTCATTTTCCCTTCCCTTTGATGTTCACCTTAAATAAAACTGTGGATTAAGCAGCATAACATATACAATATATACCAGGACGGTATTTTACTTTCTCCACGACCACCTGTAAATAACCCTTGGATTAAGCACAAAAATAATATAGCACATCTATTATAATTGACTGTAAATAAGCATGTAGGTTAAACATAACAAAATTCAACACAGCTTTTTCAATCAAGAAACAATAGTAACAAATCAATCATTGCTATAAAGATTCAACATCCATTCAAAACCTATTATTCTAATCATACATCAACCTGTGACACTTACCAAACTAAACAAACACAAAGCTGGTACTCTTGATCCGATCCATTTATACTATTTTACAGATATATGATATGATATGATATGATCGTTTGTTTATATAGCGCCGATACACAATGTGTCTCAAAGCGCTTCATATACATTTTTTACACACCTTATGCTCATATTTCCACTTATATACTCACCTGTTGTTTCACCCCCACTTTTTTACATAAATCTTAATATGTAGTCACATTTGCTTACCTGATGTACCCTTAATTTTAACCCCCATTTTCCAATTAAATCATAGATTCATACATACATACTTACCAGCTATGATGAATCTCTTGAAAGTAGCAGTGCTTCATTTCCTGAATACAACTACACCTTTTACTCCCCATTAGTTTCTCCAGTCTGTTCGATCCTTCTCACCTCATGCTTTAAGTGAAATGGTCTGATTTTGTTAAAATTAACAAATTGTTCCACAGTTAAATCTCCTTCTTTTACAGCAATCTGGTAGACCACAAGTGAAACCTTATCCACAATTTTAAATGGCACATGCCAGAATGCAAGGAATTTTGCATTTTTATGGTTACCTTTCCCAAAGTCAAACTTATAGGGCTTCATTACACGGTAGGCGGTAGGGATTTAACGTTACCGGTAATGAAATACCGGTAACGTTAAATCCCCATGCGAATCACGACCCGACACACCGCTATTAGCGGCACCGCTAAGTATGGTGCCACTAATAGCGGGCAGTCCGCGTGCGCGTGACCCACCATCCCGTAAATGACGCCATGCCGCTATTAGCACAGCATCACAAGTTGAGCGGACACGCCAATATCGGCATGGTAGCCCCCCAAACCCCTTACCGCCATGGCGCAAATACCGGCATTGCGAACCACACGTTAAGAGAACTGAGCAGTGTTCCCACCTGCCACAGGTGGACACAATCAGCACAGGTGGAGGCAATGGAGACTGTGGCAGCTCAAAAGGAGCACACCACACCCCTTCACACACCCCTTCCAACACCAAGATGGTTCCAATACTAGCAGCATTACATGGGCTGGAGGACATGATTGCAGCGCAGCTGCAACAACAACAGGCAGCACAAAGAAGACGCAGGAGGAGGAGGAGGAGGGCAAGACAGGCACAGCAAGCACCACCACGGCACCTAATCATAACACAGAGGCACCCACCAATCCCCAGGATCAGAGCCAGTCCATTTAACCTAACCCCTGAGCAGATACACACCCTGTACCGTCTGGACCGGGATACCATCACCAGCATCGTGGACATGATACACAACGACATTGTGAGCCTCATAGACATCAGAACTGCCATCCCCCCTCTACTCAAGGTGGTGACTGTGCTCCACTTCCTGGCCACAGGCAACTACCAGCATACAGTGGCCCAGATGCATGGCATCTCCCAACCAGTATTCTCACGCACGCTGAATGAGGTACTTGATGCCCTCCTGAAGCATGCAACTAAACACATATCCATGCCACGGACTGCCCAGGAGATTGCAAACACCAAAGTTGGATTCTATTCACTGGCAGGCATCCCAAGTTGCATCGGGGTAATCGACTGTAAACATGTGGAATTGGTGGTCCCACATCCCAATGAAGTGGTCTACCGAAACAGGAAGCAATTCCACTCCATCAATGTCCAAATGGTATGTGACGCCAACAAGATAATCACACATTGCTGTGCCCGATTTCCCGGATCAACCCATGACTCCATGGTCCTGCGGAACTCAACTATCCCACGCTACATGGAGCGACAAACCACACAAAGTTTGTGGCTACTTGGTGAGTAGCAGGGCAAGCACATGGCAGTGTGATTGGGGGGAGGGGAAAGATACATACTCCAACTGGGTATAGCTTGTCATCTGTCTGGGAAATGCACATAAAGATGTACGCCAATGTCCATCTGGGAAGGCCGCAACGTACTAGAGATGAACCGACATGCAAGTATGAGCTACACTACATACCAGAAATTCCAGGTCTGGTAGCATCAAACATCCATTCACATACACATTGCACAACATTGTACGCCACAAAATGGCTAGATTCCATACGTGCCATGAAGATAGTCATCCGGAATCAGTCCAGCACAACATCAATAATGCAATGTGCCGTATGATGCATACAAAAGGATCAGCCCTAGCCATACACATTGCATTGCACCACACACCTTTACCACCACTGAAGTGATGCCTCACTGCATGGCAACATCTATGTTGGAATGGCAGTACAACAACAGTGAGGAACAAAATCTGCCTAGGCCCAGGGACACCTAAGACCTCGCCTCACCCAGGACATGTCAATTACTGTTGTTGACAGTAATGGGGCATGTCTACTTGCAGGGTCGAGCTCACCCTTGCACATTGCTGTCACACGGACCATCTGCATGTATGCCATTGACTGTGTACTGGAATCACTATGCAATGTCAATTTGTGTGATATGAACAGGCTGCTCTGCAGGTGAACAGTAACAGGACCCCATTCGTTCCCCCATACAGGTGATGCCGGCTATCCCCTTAAGAGCTGGTTCCTCACACCTGTACGGAACCCACAGAACAGGCATGAAGAGGAATACAATCTTGCACATACCCATACCCGCATTGTGATCGAACAGACTTTTGGCCTTTTGAAATCACAGTTTAGGTGCATTAGCAGGTCTGGTTGCGCTCTCCTGTATGGCCATGTGAAAGTGGCCAAGATCACCATGGCATGTGTCATGCTGCACAATATGTGTATCAGACGGAATGTGCCACTGCCCCCTGACGTTGAAATAGAAGCACCTGATGAGGATGATGAAGCTGATGAGGACGGAGGCGAAGGGGATGCAGGACATGCAAGAGGGGATGGCCAGGAGGGACGTGCTGTGAGACAGCATCTGATCAACCAAATATTCTGAGGGACATGTTTTGGTACTGTCACATGGACATGGGTAGGGATGCACTGGTGTATGTTTAGAAGTACGCAATGAACACTGTCTCCAATAAAGTACACAAACACAATGAAGATGTCCAAGCCTGTGTTTTGATTAGACACCAGTGTATTAAGTAACGGAAAGATAAAAAAGTTCATGTCCCCAAACATCCCACCACCCTTCCCCCCACCCCCCACAACAGACCCATAACACCCTTCCCCCCACCACCCCACAACAGACCCATAACACCCTTCCCCCCAACCCCCATAACAGACCCATGACACCCTCCCCCCACCCCCCACAACAGTTCCTCATGTGTCTGCCATGTTTGCATTGGCCCATGCACGCAGAGGAATCGCCATTAACCCCCTATTGGCCATTGTCTGTAGCAGCATTTGGAGGATGGCCAGACGTGCGCCTGGTGGTGCGTGTTGAGCGGTGGAGGGGGCTTGTCTGTGTTGAGCCGGCAGATGACGATGGGGCAGACTGTCCTGGTTGTGAGAAGTGGCGGTCCATTGTGTCGGCTATGCGAGTAAGGACCTCCCTGAGCCTGGATATCTTGTCACACAGCCTGTCAGTACAGGCGTCCATCCTCTCAGCGGAGTGCCTTGCCGTCTCCACAATATCCTCCCTGAGATGGGCAGCCTCCTCAACATGCTGGCCAACCAGCACAGTCAGTTCCTGTTGACGCTGCAGGATGGTGGGCAGATGGAGGGCAGTGCTGGGTGATGGTGTACTGGATGCTGTGCCCTCAGATGCATCCATTGCAGCAGGTGAAGCCACCATGGGGGACATTATGGCTGGAAAGTTGTCCTCAACAGTAACATCAGACCCAGATGTCTGGAATGGTGCTGGCTCTGGGGTTCTAGGGGGGCTTTGGGTGTGCATCTCCATTGGGCCAACTATAGTGTCCTCAGGATCAGATAGGGGGGCAGTGGCGGCTGCCTCTCCAGCGGAGCTTGCCGCAGCTGATGGTGGGCCCTCAGTGGCTGGTATTGGTGGCTGTGGGTTCACCTCCGGTGGTGGGGCTGCAGTTTGTGGTGCAGCTACTTCTGCCCTGGCAGTGGCACTCCTACGATGTTTCACACTCATCAGGTGTGACCTTCCCCCCTTGCCCCTTGATGTTGTGGGGGTGTCCTCCGAGTCCTGTGCCCTTGGCCTCTTACTCGTAGCTGGTGCCTGGGATGCATTTGCGGCATCCTCACCATCTGTATGTGAGCCTGTCAGGGACAAGAAGGGGGATGGCATTGGTTGTGTTTCAATATTCTTAATGCAGAATACATCAATGATGCAGTTGTGGCCATTGGGACTTAGTAGTTTTGGATGCAGGTGATGTGCCAGTTCAGTGCCTCATCCATGCATGGTTGTGTTTGGCACTTGTCTCTGGTGATGTGTGCATGTGTTTGTGTTTGGGTCTGACACTGACATGGTGAGGGATGGATGCATCTGTGGATGTGTGTCCATGCATGAGAGGATTCTGTGCTCACATATGGGGGGAACAGTACATTCACATAGCATCCTGTCATGTGTACACTCACCTCCATCCGAAGTGGTACCCACGCCTAGCTCCATGGTGGCTACTCCCTCAATGGATTCCACAGCGATTAGGTTTCCACAGGTCTACTCCCATTCTTTTAGTCTGATGGGTGAACCAGCTCCACCTGCACTGGCTATTCGGTGGTTTTCGGCAAGGATGCCCCTCACCCGCAGTCTGAGGATGTCCCACCTTTTCCTGCACTCACGCACAGTGCGGGTGCTGGTGCCCACTGCACCGACTTTCACTGCCACTTCTTCCCAGATGGCTTTTTTTTTAAGTAGTGTCGACCGCCGCATGTCATTGGCAAAAACAACCTCAGCATTGTCAGCCAGGATCTGGGTTAGCATGTTCAACTCCTCTGCTGTAAATCTTTCTTTGCGCTGCCTGTCAGTGCTTTTTTTGAATGCCTTGGGCATGTTGAAGGTGTCCCGGATGATTTTCAACTGCTAACGACTCCAAACAGGTCCAGGGGGGAGAGGATGGCAATGAATTGTGTTTTTGAAGATGGCCGCCGTGCTCTTTCCCATTCCTGTGCGATGACACTATTTCCAGTTCCGCAATTTAAAGGTCACAGCTAATTGCGGTGACCGCTATTTGCATGCAGCAGGAGGGCGGAGGTGCAATCTGCACTTTTGTCGAGGGCGGTAAGTGACTTTTTTGGGTCTTTACCGCCATGGCGGTAGGGGGTTTACCAGCATGGCGCTATGCTCGTGTCCGCGCACTCGTAATTTTGCGCTATTAGCTCCCTCTTGCGAGGGCGGACACGTTGATAGCGCCATGCCGGTATTTTGAGGTTTTTACTGCACAACGTGTAATGAGGCATAGACTCAGTCACCTCCTTCATATTCTCTCACAGATGTCTTCCTGTCATAGAATGAATTTGCACTGTCATCGGCTTTTTCCAGATTCCGCCGTGCAAACACAAATGCATGTTGCAAGTGCTTTCTCAGCTCATCTGCATATTCGTGAATTTTGGCTGCATTTACCAGAACCTGTTCATTGGTCCGGTAAAGTAATTATTTTGGCAAAACCATCCTCCTGCCTGTTAGAATCTCGAGTGGACTGAGGTTTGTGGATCTAGATGGTGTTGACCTAATAGCCATTATCACGAGAGGGAGTTGCAAATCCCAAATGTACCCTGCCTCAGCTACAAACTTCTTTAAAATATCAACAATTGACCTGTTGCTACTTTCCACATCCCATGAAGAAGAGTGCCAGTATGAAATGTGCAATTTTCTTTTTACACCCAAGATTTGCCACATTTTGCCACATTTTGTCATCACTGCACTTGTGAAATGACTACCATGGTCTGATCCATTCCTTTGAGGAAAACCAAACCTAGAGAAAATATGATTGGCTAACAAAGTGGCTGCCGTTTGCGTACCGCAATCAGGTGCTAGAATGCATTCCAGCTAGTTGGACAATAAACAAGTGACTATCAACAAATACCTCATTCTCATTGCTGAGATTTACACAGAACCTACATAATCGATTTGCAAATCTGACCATGGAAGTGTTAGAACACTTTTCATTAATGGCAACCTTTGTGTTCGGGAATTGGTTTGAAACTGTGCACACACCAAGCATCCCCTTCTATATAGCCCCTGTGACATATGTGGCCAATAGGCATCATTTGTTTGATTTCCAAAGTTCTCTGGGAACCTCTGTGGCCTGCAGTTATGGCATCATGGGCATGATGTTCCATCAGTCCTCGAAATGACAATGGTATCACCCATTGAATTTGGCCTGCCACAGATTCCTGAATCATCAGTCCATTCTGCAATCAAATTCTCTTTTTGTTCTTTAGAAACATCCTCAGTTCTTCTTTCCTTTTACAGTCCTCCTCAGTCAGAGGACTTTGTTCTGCATTAAGCAAATGATCACATAACAGACCTAAAACATTTTTTTTTGTGCCTTGACCAAGTCCTGATCAGGTGTATCAAAACTCCTCTGTGCCACCGACTGATCAATTGTTTTCTGGATTTCACTGAGCAGGGGCTCAATAGGAAACAACTTCCCCATCACAGCCCCAATCTTGACTAGCTGATTATTCTTGTCATTCCCTTACTTGTCTTCCCCTCGTGTTTTCAGATGGCCTTGTATCTTCCCCCAATGAATGATCAGGTAATATTCTGAAACAGGTTTATCTATGGCTCGGATCATTTTGGCCAGTTTGAGAAGGTTTTTTTTATATGTGACTATTACACTCAATTTCCACCTGGGTAAATATTCCACAAAACTATTCGGGCATAATCCCAATCAGTGACCAAAATGATTTATATGAATTTATTATTTACTGCTGTGGAATTTGCTTTATAGATAGCGGCCAGTTCTGCAACTTGACTGCTTTTGGGGCCCAATCTCATGCTTACCCTTGGAATGCCATTACACTTGACCCATACATTTTCTATTCCTGCCACTAAATCTTTTTCAGAATCATCTCCCACGTGGTATGAATACCTATCTACATAAACAGTTTGGAGATCCTTACATGCTTCTTAATTGAATCCCTTGTATGGGGATTGTTCAAATTCAGTAAATTTGTTTCTAGCTCTATGTTTTCAGCTGCACAACCAGCTGCACAATCATGTAACTCTGCCAGTCCCTGGGCAACTGGACTATTTTTATTCTGTCCGTATCTCACTTACACTGGGAATCCTGCAACGCCAATGTTCATGATGTGATTCTCAACTGTGCCAAATTCCCTGACCTGATTCTTTTGCTCTGTAAAAATTGTAAAAGCTGATGACTTCTTTCAACAATCACGCATTCCCCTTGATTAATGGGGCGGAAATGTTGTAATGCCCAGACAGTAGTCAAAAGTGCTTTTTCACTTTCACTGAATTTAGTATATACCTGAGACAATGCCTTACTGGCATTTGCAAAGGTTTTGTTATTTACATTGTGTTTTTTATATAGGACCGCTGACATACATTGATCTGTGAATCCTATCTCAATTAAGAAATACTGGTTCTTTATTGGATAAGCCAAACATGGGGTTTTCATCAAACAGCCCTTTAACCTGGCCATTGCCTCACTTAGTTCCTTTTCCCATATCCGGGGTACCCCTGGCTTCAGTAATTTAGTCAAAGGTTGTGTGATTTCTGCATAACCTTCAATGAATATCCTGTTTTAACTTGTTGTTACTAACAAACTTTTCAGGCATTTCAAATTGCTAGGATCTTTTAGTTTCTGAATAACTTCCATCTTTTTCTTTTGTGAATTTAATCCATGCTCTGTTACTTCATGCCCTAGAAAATCAACCCTTTTTCTACACCATTGCGCTTTCTCTAAATATCATTTTGCTCCAGCCCTTTGCAACCGACTAAGCACATGTCTAATTTCATTGAAGTGACTTTTTTAAGTCTTAACTTTTGATTAGCACATCATCCACAGAAATCATAGTTCCTCTCTCAGCTGCATCTGGGAGTGCTTTAGTTAGGAATATCTCAAACTCACTTCCGCTATTGATATAGCTAATGGGGGTCTGTGAACATGCATATTGTAATTGGTTAAAGGAGAAGGCAAATACATTTTGTATATCTTCAGCTAGTGGTACACACCAGTACCCAGCTATGAGATCAAGAGTGGCAAATATGTTGACCCCTGAACTTGTGCAAGACACTGATTGATAATTGGGAGAGGCCACCTTGAAACAGCTATCCTCTTATTTAGTTCTCACAAGTCTGCACACAGGCGCCATTGGGCTTTAGTACACCTAATGTGGGAGTATTTGAAGTACTGTGAATAGACTCTGGATTCCAAATGTTTAATGACAGGCCAGGAGTAACCCATATTGTTGCAGAAATACTGGTTCCCTACTATAACCTTTAGTTAATGTGGCAACATGTAAATCAGTCAGCCCACAGTCATAGGCATCTTTGTCAAAAATCTCTTTGAACTCCATAAATATCTTTGTTAATTGGTCTTTTTTTTTCGTCATTTGTGTGAGCATCTGCAGCTTGGATTTGTTCCAATAATATTTTAGAAAATTCTGGGAAATCCTCCGTAGGGGGATCCTCTGAGCTTTCCTCTAATTGTGTGGCAGTGTCTCTTTGGAGAGCCGCAACCCTCAGATATTTTGCAACATTGACTTCCATCTCAATTGGAAGTGTTTCACTTTGCTCTTTTTCTCTTTCAGAATCACCTACTTCAAGGAGGATACAATTTTCCTGATAACAGCATATCACTTCTTCTGGTTTATACGGGTAAACAGACTTGATCCTGGAAATCCCCTTTGGTTTAGAGTCCAGTGAATCAGGCAATTCACTCCTCGAAGTTAAGTAGCCTTCAGGGATGTTCCCAGTCACTGTGTTGTTTAGATCAGCAGTGTACTGGGATTCCTGTATTGCCACCCCTAATGCTGTATTTTCTTTCAAATGTATGTTCTGGTATATCTTGTTATTCATCAGTATTTGAATGGGGCCATCTCACACTCTACCAATGGTGTATATTCGCATTCTAGTCTTAAGAAACACAACTGCATCAGGCCCTTCAATCTGTTGTCCCTTTCTGTATTTTAACATTATTGCAAACTGCCTGGTGAACACATGAATAGTGACATTTTTCTTTACCGGAAGCTCAATTGCATATGGCATCATTTGGGCACAATGGTAAGCTTGCCTTTTGTTTTCAAAATCAGGTCACCTGCTCCGCCCAGCCTAGACTAAACCTTTTGGTTCAAGAAATCTAACAACATACACATTCTGTGCATGATGTCATTTCCCAAGTTGAACTTTTTATTGGTCCCACTTACAATCCAAACATTGTGATGAATACTTTTGGAACCGATTGTGATTTTCAACTTGCACCTTCCCATAATTATTTACCCCAATTCCGGGTCACACAGCCCAAAGATGTGGTGATTTTTTTTATTTTAAAACTTGGTATTTCCTCTGTGTCAAGTATTTGTTTAAACACACTTTCATTAATGAAGCTCTTTTCCTGCTCCCGGTCCAATACTGCCTCAATAATTTCTGGATGCTTATTCACATACACCGGGATCCAGGCCTGCCCTTGTTCCGTGTGTATCTCTGCAATTGTTGAAATATATTTTTCGTGATCTGACTCTGCAGCAACGATTGATTTACAATGTTCCTCATTTAGAAAAAAATACAATTTGTTGTCATCAATCTGTGTTTATTAATTTGTCTTGGGGTCCAGAAAAATCTCTACAGATTGCTTTTCCTTCTCCCCTTGCATTTCACTCTGACACATGAGAAAGACAGTGAAAGTAGGTACACAGCTATTTCGGAGATACACTTCCACCGCACTTTCTGATCTAGCAATGGTGTGACAGTCTGCATTGTTGCTCTGACGAATTACCTTTTTAGGTTTCAGGGGTTTCTTGGCCAAAGACCACCATGCCCCATTTACCCCATCCATAAAAGGTGACAGTCTCCGAAGGCAATGTGTTCCTAAAAGGAATGGTATCTCATCTATGGGTGTGACCACCACTTCCTGTCTCTTTCTATGTCTCCCTATCTTGATGTCAACTTCAGTGATACCCACCACTTGTATTTCTTTCCCATTGAAATTATGCACAGGCCCTTCACTCTGACTCAATATTAGCATGTCCTTTGGGGATTTTCCCTCATATATGCTTTGTATTAATTTCTGGGACATCACGGTTGCCTGGGCAAATGCGTCAATCATTGCTAATGCATTGCACCTTTCTTCGATAGTAATAGGAGCTTAATATCTATCCTCACATTCTTCTGGTATACAGAAGAAATGTGAACTGTTAATGATTTCAGGGTTTACATTACTTATGCCTGCCTGACCTCTTGCTAGGAAAAGAGGCATATGAAATGAAACTTTACCCCCTTTTTTTCCCATCTCTCTTTGTATCTCTGTGTTTATTGTGTTGGGCTCAGAACCAGTTTGCAGTGCAGTCACTGACCACCTCCTTGTCTCGGGACCACCAGTATTCATCCCCCTTTCCTTTTCTGCTTTTTCCTCATTGTTAGTGTTCTCTCCACTTACCTCTAGTCTGGAACCTAGAACATCGACATTTTCACGGTTTCATGTGGCAGCATGTCAGTTTGTGGGGCGTGATACTTACCTACATTTTGTACGGTACCTGTAATTTTTGCCTCCTGAAAGATTTGTGGCTCAAAATACTCTTCAACTGACTGACCTGCACCAGCCTTTTGGGGCATTTTCATTCTAATGAATACTTGAAATATTCACACCAGCAAAGTCAGCGCAGCATCGGTTCAGTGTGCCCTTTTTCCCAGCTTGGCTGTCTTCCGCACACCCACCTCTGCTCTTGAGAATTTCTATTCCCCAGGCCGCCTGGTCAGCACTCACATAGAAAACCTTTCTTATCTGCTTTACACCCTCTGTTGAAGGAAAAGCTCAGTAAACACACTTTAGTCCCTGAGAGTGAACCAGCCCACAGTCAGCCAAGTCAGCCAGAACCTCTGAGAGACAGCCTTCCCTTTTCTCTCTGCACTTCCTTTTTTAAAGGATCTCTCCTCAACTTGCCCCTTATTGTAAATTCCCCTATGCACAGTGCAATAATTGCCTGCCCTGACTCTGATGTCAAATGTCAATCAGACACAACCTCCGTTGACCAAACCTCTAGAATCTTCCAGAGAACACATGTCTAGCCTGTCACCTTTGGACAGAGATTCAAAGCAGCAAACGGATGCCAATAATTTACTCTGGCTTCCTGCACTGGAAGATTTGCACAATAAGCTTGCTTTGAGCAACATGAAGTCGCACATTGCATTCCTTTCAACTTGTCATGTCTTCACTGCAGAACAGCTTTAATTCTGCGTGTTTATTTCTTGCATTTTCCAAGCGACATTGCACAGCCTGTGCTTGCCATCTCAAAAAATGCGCCGGCTTGTACCAATGATCTGCACCAATATTTTGCACCAAAGAGCTATGGACTGAGCTGCATGGGTTTTAATGGTCAGTATTTATTAGTCTTCTTTGCAACTCGGTCCAGAGATATACCAGATATACCATGGTGTAGCATTATGCTATGCTATATCATCAGTTATTATGCATTGCCAAATTCAAACACCCCTTTGTCTTTTTGTCTCACACCAGAGACCCACACCAAAGTCTCACACCTCTAGCACCTCTTGCTGTCAGAGTCTGGGTTTCTGATAAAACGTTGCCCCAGCTGAAGTTTGGAGCCCCATTTTCCCTACAGAAGAAACTAAACAAAATGTAAAGTCAGGATGGGAGGAGAAGTAGTGATACATAAGGAACAGGAAGGAGTGATAAAGACAAAAGACACTAAATAGTAATGGAATGAATGAGAACATTGATCAAGAATACAAGAGAAGATATGAAAACATAAAAGGTAGTGTGAAAGAGTGAGTAATAGTATAGAGCAGACATCCGAAGGAGGAAGAGGTAGCAGAACAGCGAAGGGATAGAAAGAACAGTGGAGGGAGTGTGAAGAATTTAGAGATAGTGGCGAGAGAGCTAGGAAAAGCGAGTGACGAGGAAGAAAAGAAGGCAGTGCAAATTCAGCCTCCTGGGCTCAAAGGAAGGGGGTCAACAGCGCAATGGGTGTAATGGACCCACTCAATACCAGCTTTCACAAAACAGCCATCCAGACCACCCAAAATGTTAAGTCTGGGTCTGTCCCTGGTTGGATGGTGTGAGTCAGGTCCCCAATTCACTATATAATTGAAGAAATGTGAGCTTTGGAAATGTCCTATTCATCTAAAAGCCCTGAAGATTTGGAACCCTGTTCAGAAATCAGAGAAGATCAGCAGAGCCTATGCATCTGAAGTACATTCCTTGCACATCCACCCGGGATGACCTTCACAAGGTACAGAGGGCCAGCACGCTATCATTGGTGCTGAAGGACCAGCCTAGACCATGCTTATGGATGTGCACTTCAGACTATTCTGCGCCCATTCTGATCACATGAAATGCTGCTCTCCAATGCCTAACTGCAACACCACATACAATTTAGGGTCACCAATGGCCTCCTTATCATGATTGAGCTCAATATAATGTCCAGCACTTGGTCACATTTCAGGAAAAGCACAGACACAGACTCCAGGGAAATTGAAAAGTCGTGCTTTTTTATGTTACCGGAATGTAAAGTGATGAAATATGTTCTATGTATTGTATATGTAAAGAAGTAGATCCTGTTCAATGTACATGTATGTTGAGTTTTTACAGTGTAATAGTTTACCTATAGAAACCTGCAAATGCTTAATTCCTGTAAAGAAAGCACTAGAAAATGATCGCTCACCCGATTGGCCATTTGCCACCAAATCACTGCTCTTGGTGTGTCCTATCAGGGGGATGCTGAACCCTCCAACTCAGGTAAATGTTGGAAGGATATGTCACCCCTAGGGCGATAAAGGCCAATTGTGTAGCCATCTCGCTGCATATAAGTTGTACTTCCAATCTGCAATGAAGAAAGAGCTGAGGGGGACCCTGTGACAGAAGGGAACAATGTTCCCAGTCTTCCTGCCACACCACTAATAAGGCTTGACCTAGGTGTAAGTGTGTGCCCAACTGCAAAGTCTCTTTTCTCCAGTTGTCATACCCTCTTTTCAGCACCTGATCTACTGGGGAAGAAAAAGAGGAACCAATAGAAGAATCAGCTCTCAAAAATAGGCCACACTCCCATTGGGGTCTCGGGTGAATCAAAAATGAACAGACCTGGTTCATGGCCACCATGTTCCAGCAAAGGGTAGAAAGGGGGAAGTGTCAACTGTCTGCAGAGCACTCAAGTACCTGAAGTAAGTCGGTCAGTATGCACCTTCCCAGCCCTGCCTGGCAGCCGCAGGTGAAGTAAACCTCTGCTGCTCCCAGTATCCACTCAACTAGGACTTAATGAAGACTTGACAGCGGCCTAGTTCTAAACATCTGGAGAAATATGATGCAGGGCACTCTTCACAGCTTCAAACAATATCACTACAGTCATCTGCCCAGCCCTTCCGGATCCCACGTGCCAGTCAAAGCAACCCTACCAGTCAGAAGATCCAAGAGAAGAATGCAGCTGAGTGTCCAGCCGCCCTTCTGGCCTTCACTGCCTACAGCAGCAGCAGCTAGCTTGCATCCTGTAGCATACATTTCAGAGGACGGGCATGCAAGCCTGCTTATGTTTTATATTTCATTTTACTGGCCCATAATGTTTTGTTGATTTTTTTGTTGACACTTTGCAGCTGTCTTTTGGTTAGAATCGACTTTTAGGAATAGGATTTTTACGTTTTGAATACAGTGTGAACTTTTTTTTAAGTCACGGAAAAGTGCTCTTTGTATGAATACCAAATGTAGTAGCAGTAATTACAGCATGAAGTATTTCTAGCAGACATTAGAAATACTTTCAATCTTCCATTGAGTCCCCAGTGGACCCATGCAACAGCAGGAGCATTTCTTATGAAACATGAAAAGCCTCACCTGCCACCCAAGGATTCTTGGATGGGTATTGGGATATACTTGTTTTCACAGACTGTTGTTGTAAGTCAGCAGCTTGTTCGTGCACTTTTGGTTCACATGAATTTGGCTGGTTTTGTTTAGTTTTTTTTTCTTAATGGGGGGATCACCTATGCCCCGCTTGCCCACCTCCATCACCCCACATACAGATATACATACATGTACATGTAATTGGTCGATTTCAGCCAAAAGTGCACGAACAAACTGCTGACTTTCACACAGCAGTCTATAGAAACATATCATGGGGTGTTTCATCTTTGAATCAGGTTAAAGGACACCAGGCATTACTGTGACCAGGTTTTCTGAACCAGAGGCAGAACATTTTTGAAAAGTCAATATAATAGACTTAGAACACTGACAAATAAATATTGCAGATCACAAGGGGAATGTCCGTAGATGTGCTTGAAAGACTGGTACAAACTCTGTCACAATTATTTTAGGTTTCCTACAACTCTTTCAGAAGGAATTTGCATATTTAGCCCTGTTCTGAATGACTGTGTTTGGCAAAAGAGAATGTTTACAGGCCATGTCCAACTAAGGGATTTGTCTAACCCTCATCATTGCAGGGATTACCATTATTCTACATCAATATAACGTATATGAAATGTGCTCAGTGCCTCCACTTTTCCAGTTGACCATTGTCACAGGCCAGGTGTCAACATAGAATGCCAATGGTGCTAAAACTCATTTATTTGTTTAAAAGTGCTGAGGGTTAAGGAGACCACTAGCAAGTGATGGCAATTTAGACATCCTACTCTAAAGCAGAACCATGGATCTGAGTCCCCTAGAATATCACAGTATGTTGTAGAAAGGCAAATGTACATGTCATCTCTAGTGCCCGGCCCCTCACCTCTGTCTTATTGCATGAACAAGAAAGCACTCTGTGTGACACCAGGTATCATCCCAATACTGCATTTAAGTGCACTGCAAGTGCTGTTTTGCTGTGAGGACCCGCTGGTGTGCTCCTGCCTGTTCCCTCTACGGGAAGGTGCCCATGCACAAGAGGAAACAAATCATCTGAAGTGCGGCGAAACGGGTTGCTGGACTTCATTCTCCAGAGTAGTAGATCCTCATCGTGCGTGACCCGCCCCCTCCCATCCGCCCACCGTTCCTCGTTGTGCATTAAACCTGGGTGCACGCGCACCCGCGCGCGCACCCCTGAAGTGCAATGCAAGTGCTGTTTTGCTGTGAGGACCCGCTGGTATGCTCCTGCCTGTTCCCTCTACGGGGAGGTGCCCATGCACAAGAGGAAACAAATCATCTGAAGTGCGACAAAACGGGTTGCTGGACTTCATTCTCCAGAGTAATTATTCTGCATTCAACCTACTTGGGGACTTATTGTCTTTGGACGTTGAGCTATGTGTTTGGCCCCCTTCTGACTCTCCCTTGCTCCAACATCCTAAGGAGCCTATACTCTCTCCTAAGGAGCCTGCGTGCACTGTGTCTTGCATTTCCTACTATGCAAGTGTCCTTGTGATACTTACGTTCTTTTTTCTCTTTTTTTCTGTACGTAGATCCTCATCGTGCGTGACCCGCCCCCTCCCATCCGCCCACCGTTCCTCGTTGTGCATTAAACCCGGGTGCACGCGCAACCGCGCGCGCACCCCGGAAGTGCACTGCAAGTGCTGTTTTGCTGTTCGGCTGTGCGGCGGGGTAAGGGGCGTAATTGTACATGTTCCGTTAAATACAGTATATCATGGTCAAAACAGGTGCACAATATTGTACATACTTATGTGTTACTCTGGCAATTTTCTTGTTTGGCTGGGATAATTTCACGGGGATAGCCTGCCCTACTTTAGCCACCAAGAGCAAGTGTGTTGAGAGCTTATTTTCTTGCTGTATATTTAACAAATAAGTCGCAGTATGGTTGAGGGCTTGCAAAGTGGTCGGAAGCTTCTAGAACCGGTATCTACAATACATGACATCACTGTGAGCGAGGATATGTCTGCTGAGTGTGTGGCTCCACTAATTCCTCAAGCTCTCATGTTATCTACACCGGGCCCTTTAGAGTGTGAGGCATCGTCAGTTGATCTTGTAGCTACATCGGTACACCAAGCTACAATGTCAATAAATGAGTGCACTCCTGCAGTCAACGAAATGGTTGTAGCTCCCAAATTTGATATTAATGCTATGATACACTGCTCTGGTAATAGGGCTGACCCTTTAGTGAGAAACACTAAATTTGAGCTTAAGGATCTGAATAATAGTGCTCCAAGTATTTCCCCTGCAATTGACTTGAAACAAAGTAATGATATTGGACTATACAGTATCTCCAACATCTCCTATAAAGAAGAAACAGTTGATTGCTCAGTAATGGGTCCCACCATTGAAGCAGAGCTAAGCGAACGTATTCGTCTCTCTCTTGGACCTTCAACTCCTGTGAATCAGAAATTGGTCGGGAGAGAAGATGTTTTCATGTTGAGTACTAGAAGTAAACCCGTTCCCATTAGTAATCCTGACACTTTGAGTGGTGAAAATGTCAAACTGACCTGGGAAATGGATTTTGAACCAAATGAATCCTTAAATAAACCCATGGTTAGTTCACCTAAAGCTTCTAGTGCTCAAACTGCACTAACTGATCGGATGAACCTTGATATTAATGAATTCCAATCGAGTTTGATTGGAAAAGATAAAGAGGCCTCTAATAATGATGTCCGCTCTGAGAGCATCAAACTTGATGCACCATCTTTAAGTCCTGATTTCCCTGTCTTATCTAGAATTCTCAACTTACTGGATAAGGGCCATGAGCGCTCCCACTATGAAATAGGAATCATGAGAGAAGCTATCGCTGACTTATCTAACAAAACTAACAGAATTGAAGGCCTACTGTTTACTTGTGACGCAGTGGCTGCTCTAACTAATAGACTACCCAAGAAAAAGGATATGGTGGATAGTGCCACTCAATTTGATGGCATATTTAACATACCTACGCAGAAAAGATGCTCTTATGCCAGTTCTGCTATCCCCAGATCTTTGAACTCAACCTGTACACAGACTGATGTTATTGTTGACGACTTGTGTAAAGTTCTGTCCATTGTCCAAAAAATTGAGTATCATCTGGATAAAATGCATACAGAGTCTTCTGCAACTCAAGCAGTGATCTCTCCTGCTGTCACCGGGGTTGAATTCATGAATATATCCCAAAGTCCCGATAGCCCATCCCAGCTGATGGATTTAATTGATCTAGCGGGTGAATGTTCTATGATGGGAGACCCAAAAATGTCAGAAACTAGTAACGGTGATCTCCCACTGAAACCTATAACAGTTCTAACCCGAAGAGAAAAAAGGCTAGCTGGCAGGGCTTCGAAAAGGAAAGCTAAAGCGTCGGCCTTGGCAAAGAAACATGGGAGGGCCGCGCTAAACGCCCAAACTGAAGCTTTGCCGGTTATCCCTGAGAATGACGCGGTGATTAATCTTTCTCAACTTGATGAAGAATCAAGACTGTTACTTGATATCAAGCCCCCTAATAAAAGCAAAGAAAAAACAAATGGGGATGAAAAACAAAAGAGTATCCAGGAAATTGTTAATGTAAAAAGGAATGGTGTAAGGACTGATTGTTCCTCGAACCATCAATCCAGTCCACTCCCCTCAGGCATCTCTGGGGGGGGGTTGCAAATGTCGCTTACTCAATTCTACCCGATAAGCCATAAACAAACTTCCGTCTGCAAAGAGAAAAGTAAGGTTACGATACCCAGGGCTTGTCCCTCTCAGCCTGCTGACAACGACCTACTAGAGGGTTCTTCTACTGAGCCATGGATGCTGGGTGTATTGGGTAGGGATCCATTAAGATGTCTGGAAGGTTCAAAGGTCTTAGAAGTTGACATAGGGCCTATGCCTTCACCGCCTAAAGTTATGTCCAGTAAAGAAAATGAAGCTTTAGCATCAACTGAATTGGTTGATCTAAATGTGGGGGGTTGCTCTAATAGCAGCCCAAAAGCGGACAACAATGAGTTTTAGTCCATTCTTGATCCACCGTACATACTTGGTTGGGAAAGTGACCCCAATGTTAACGGTAAATTAACTTTGAATCGGTCAACCCTCTTAAAAGCGTTCCACACAATACCCTGTCTGAGAACCATAGTATCAGATGATATTGATTGGGTAAGACTAGCTAACAGATACAATAGCAGGATGACATGTGGATTCTATTCCAGACTTATTATGAAACTTGTTTGGGAACAAAAAGAAAACTTTGAATTTATTGGATTGACCCCTTTTTTATTACAGTCTGATTCAGATGCTAGAATTTTCCTTGATAAACCAATTGCTTCCATAGTCACCAGTGACCATAATACGATGCTAATGCAGCCTCCCCAAATTAGTGGTGATCTGGTTAAACAGTTATTAGCAATGGCTGCTGTATTATCAGGTTTAAATACACTACCTCATTCTACATCGGAGACTGTATCGGTGGTGCCACCCTAGCCCTGCAAACTTACAATCAATTGAATGTTTGTCATGGAACTGTTGTGGGTTGGCTAACCTGAAAAGATGGTGGGGATCCACCAACCTAAGTGAACTTCCGGCTATATTGCTATTACAAGAGACAATGCATGCCTCCCAGCTGTCGTTTGATGGTTTTGTTTGTTACTCTCAACCTGCAATCCAGGGAGTAAAGGGTAGACCGTCGGGTGGTCTTGCAATTTTAATAAATAATGCTTGTAAGTATCTAACGGAACTTGTCTATAAGGATCCGAATGTATTAGCCATAGAAATAGCACCGGCTTCTCCGCAAGGCAAATTTCTCATCCTGTTGTGCATATATTGGAATAGATTGACGATAACGTTTAATGAAATCACTGACATTCTGGATGCTATCTTAGAAGGTGTTTTTGCTCAACACAATGAGGTTAGTGTAGTGGTTGGTAGCGATTTCAACTCTTCATGCTTATGGCAAAAGCTTTGTCCGGGATACCAACCCGTTCCTACTGCGCCTACTTCGGCTAGGAACGGGTTGAAATGGATAGAGTTTTTCCTTAACTGGGACATTCAGGTAATTCCTACTAATTCAGTGTACTATACATACACTTGGTCGAGGGGAGGTTTGTACTCACACATTGATCATTTTTTTACATCCTCGAATACTTGCCTCGTAGCGGACAATGTGAATATCAAGAATCTGGGATTTGGTGATCATAATGCTATTTCAATACAATTGAAATTAGAGGGTTGGGGTCTTACCCCGTTTTACTCTCTAAAGTTGGTCGAGAATGCATGCCCAGGTTTAACGGTCAGATGGAATCCCTCGGTATGCTTTCAACTTACGGAGCGTATTAGAGATGAATTGGGGTTGATCAAATGTTTGAATGTTTCTCTCCAGGACCATGCAGGTGTTGACCATTATATCTCTAAAAATGATTGAATTCCATCTGCTGGAAATGTCCAAATATAGAAAACCGCCGCCGGTCGTTAAACCACACCGACACAAATTTAATATTGAAATTTACCACCTTAAGAAGACCAGAAATTATAAGTTTCATAGATTATCTAAGTTGTTGCTTGATCCAACACAATATCTCATGCAAAGAAAAACTATTCTAGCTACACATAAAATTGCTGTGAAAAACCTAAAAACGCAGCTATACATGAATGACAACTATAATATGCTTTATCACATCTTGAAAAGTGATACACGTAAAACTTGGGCTTTGTTAAGAATGATAAATGGTAACAATGAAGGGTTGAAAGAAAATGCTATCTCAGCTGATCGATAGGTCAGCTACTTCAGGCAGAAATATGAATTACCCACAACGTTCCTAAATTATCCTTATCTAGTGACCCAGAATAATATACCTATGTGCTCCCCTTGGAGCCCAGATGATATTTCTCGGGCCATTAAGAAATCTAATCCTTCTAGGGCCATGGGCCCTGATGGTATCCCAGCTTGTCTCTATAGATCATATATACAGTTGTGGGCCATGATCTTGAAAAATAAATTTGATGCAGTATTTACTTCTCAAACTATTCCGAGCTCATGGTGCTCCGCTAATATTATACCTATATACAAACATGGCCCTATTGATGAACCCAGTAACTTTCGCCCCATTGCGCTAACCGACGCGTCCTCTAAGGTATTTTGTTTACTAATTCTGGAAGACCTCCAAGTATTTATGAAAACTAATGCCACTCTTTCTAAATTTCAGACTGGTTTTCGCCAGCAAATGGGATGCACTATTAATGCTACCATTATCGCCCATATTGAGTGGAATTCCAAGCATAATCACTCTGGAGCAGTTTACATGGCTGCTCTTGACTTGTGCTGTGCTTTCGATACTGTGGTAAGGGACCTCCTGTGGCTAAAGATGAAGGTGTTGGGCTTCCCTGGATATCTAATAGCACTTATACACCTACTCCATACTGACACTACTTATAGAGTACGCCTTAATAAGGAAGGTATGCTAACCGGACAGATACCATCAAAAGTGGGGCTAAAGCAGGGGTGTACTCTAGCAGCCGTATTGTTCAACTTGTATACCTGTGATATTGAGGAATGTTGGTCAAACAAAGTGATTTACCCAATTCGTATAGGTCGAACCAAATTGAACTATATTGGCTTTGCGGATGATATCCTTATTTTTTACAAAACTCCTTTTGGCCTACAGCACAAACTTAATGCTTTCAGCTCTTATGCCAATGCCCATAACTTGAAACTTAACCATTCCAAATCACACATTTTGATGTTTAAGGACGGCCATAAAAAAACTTGCACCTACACATGGTTTATGGAAGATACTCGGATTGCTATAATTCAAGAATTTAAATACTTGGGGTATCCACTTTCGAATTCATTTTCAAAGTTTTAGTGGAGAAATAAAATATGTGAAAAAATTAAACCCCTCATATCCCAAATGAGACTAATAATGGGTAAATACTGTGGGTTTTTCGCTTTTGCCCGTTCTTCAATTCTACACCTTAAAAGTGGAACCTTCAATTCTATACATGTTAGATATGTGTCTATATGAAATGGACGACATCTTAGATACACTTCAAGGAGGTATTTGGAAAAATGTGTTAAGGCTTCCTCCATCCGTTCCAAATGATATAGTTTGGCATGAACTTGGTATTCTTCCATTGTCAGCTAAACGGAATTGGAGACTTTTGAGTAACTATGTGAAAATTCTGAATCCTCCTGCTAATTCATTGTATGAAGACTTAAATGAGCATCTTGCTTTGGGTTGCATGAAATCTTTGTCAAAATATGCTGAAAAAATGAATGATCTAATGGGTCTTCTTGGTATCCTGAAGGAGGATCTAATGTTAGGTCTTCCTAGTTGTAAACAAAAATTATACCTTTACTACTGGAGCTGCCAGGCTGATGGAATTGGGTCCTATCGATCTTACTATGAGTATGCCCGGTTCAGAAGAAAAATGGGTGGGCGACCAGGATACATAATGCAGTTTCCTTCAGCCTTGGGTCGCAACTCATACCTAAGATTTAAACTTAATTTGTTTTATACTAATGAACGTTTGTTTAAATGGGGTACTGGTGAAACTGAATTTAATAATGGCAGCTGTCGATTTTGCAAAGAAATGACCATATTTGAGACTCTTAAACACCTAGTGATCTATTGCAAATATTTTGAAGACCTGAGACATATCAGGTTTGGTGACTATATGATCACCAACTCTGTCCTGTCTCGCGAAACTTTATGGAGTAGATGTATGCTGGGTGAAAGCACAAAGTTAATATTGAAATTATTATCGGTTTTAACGACCATTGACTCGAAACTGATGGAGTGCATTGAAAGATAAGATGTCTTTTCAGTCAATGTATTTGATATGTGAAGGATTGGATTATTCTATCATGCGAATTTGAGTGGTATCTTTTGTCATGGTATTTTAATGTGTAAAGAAGAATGTTTTGTAAATAATGTATTTGTAAAGGTTTTAAACCAAACACAATAAAAAAAAAAGGAATAGTGCATTTAAGGTATGAAAGATGTTATGTGCGCAGACAGTCGTATCGAATATATCCTATAAGTGATGAGGTAGAAGGATGTCTGCATACACCATTGAACATAGAAGAGCTATAAGTGGAATCTGAAAAGAGCAAAGTGATGTCATGAAGAAAATATATAACGACATGCTGAAATGATATGCAAATACTTAAAGAATGAAGATAAGAACTGAAATAATGGAGTAACATCTATACAAGTACGAATAAATCACATACACTAAAAAGATAAGTAAGAAGAGATGAAGTATATGTATATATGCAGAAATGGAAGCCAGATGAGGCACATAGAAGCTTGCTGCAGTTGAAAATATAACGTGAACAAAGTGGCCATTATGAAAAGAGGGCTGTTGGTTTCGTATAATTGTAAGCTAAGAGGCCCAATGAGAGAGATCAAAGCTGCAGAGCTGACAGGAATTGGAAAACAGCTTTGTGTGAAGAACAATGGGTTAGGATCAAGGATGTCATGGCAAGATGCAATTGCAATGCTCAAAAGGAGTTGAAGAGGATAAGCTACACACCTACAACATATTTCTGTTAGATTAAGCAAAGGAGTGAACATTTGCAGGTGCCAAGTGTTGAAGAATCAAAGGTGCAGAAAACATATGCAAGATGGAGCAACCAAGTCTCCAGAGGCTAAGAGAAGTAAAAGCACCCAGTATAATTGAATTAAATAGCACTAAATAAAAGGTCTAAATGGACAGAATTGTTTTCTCTTCGTGTGTGGTGCAAGACTGGATAACAAGACCTATTTCTTAAGCTCCAGACAAAGAAAGCAGTGTACCTTCACTCCCTTAAAAGTCCAGAGGAAGAGAACAGTCAGCAAGGTCAACTACAAAGATGAAGCCTGGGGCTTAACTGATGAGAACTGGTAGGCTAATTGGCCAAGTGGGCAGTGGTCTGACATTGTTCCCCGCACCTGGGTTTTATTTTGCTTACATGCTGCTAATGAGCCGAATGTCCAAGGTAGGGAGAGAATGCCAACCATTCATGAGTGCCTATGTAGCAATGGAGTATACATTGTTGCATAAGCCAATCCGCTGCTGTTGTTCTACAATGAATCTTTGTAACACATAGTCAAAAGTAGTTCAAGGCGTGCCTATCAGATAAGAGGCAGCCAATTGTGTTACTAACACCTAAACAAAGAATAAGTATATATTTTTCCTTGACCAATCCCTCCACCGGAAAGGTTTTTACTGTGTGCCACGTAGGATGACATCATAGCTGATGTACATCGAGTTATAAAGCTTTTGTGTAATCGAAATGGATTTTGAGAGTGAGTAAACTGCCATCTGCTTGTTTACCAGCTTTCCCTACTTTATTGAGCTTATAATAAAGTAGCATTGTGCAATATTCTTAGAGTCTGTCTGGATATTTGGGTCTGAGATTATT
This sequence comes from Ambystoma mexicanum, assembly GCF_040938575.1. Lineage (NCBI taxonomy): Eukaryota > Metazoa > Chordata > Amphibia > Caudata > Ambystomatidae > Ambystoma > Ambystoma mexicanum. Next base: position 238,658,270 of record NC_090940.1, on the reverse strand, counting down.
TATTAGTAATTCCATCTGGCATTTAGAATACTAAAGGTGCTACTGTATATTTTGGTAGCAGAGAACACTTTTGGTGCAGTCTCTGGTGCCGAGATGCAGACTTTCAGATTTTTGATGTCTTCCACCATTCGCCAGGAGATCTCAGAGTTTCCTGTGGAGAGCTGTGAAAAAATACGCGTGTGAAAAGAAGACGTTTGGCAGGTGCCCTTTGAAGAAATTCCTTACAGGTCCCTGCAGGCACCCTGCGGACTGAAGGCAAACTGGCCGATAGGGGAATAGTCGATACTGAGGCACTCGAGCTGAGCAACAGATGTAAGTAGAGCATCGAAAGTGCCAAATAATGGGCAGGGATTGTATTACAAGTATGAATATATATAGTAGCAGGATTGATTTTAAGAGAAAGTGAGCAATACCTTGATCCCTGATCCTAAGAGGAGAGAAGAGCATGTGTTACACTCCAAGTGAGGTATTTTTTAGGGATTCCCGAGGCAAGGTCAGGATGAAGAATGCATGTCAAACTCCAAGATGGGGTAAAACTGAGATTACTTTACTAGAGAAAGTAAGAAGACGATCATAAAAAATGTAAGTGCACATTTGTTTGGGGTTATGAATATGTCAGCATAAAACATTTGATTTATTTAAACTAAGAGATATATAATGATAGTAGTAATCTAGTTGGTTATCAGACTCAAACCAAACGATTGGCACCAATCAGAGGAGGATAGAAATTGAGAAAACATAGTAAATGAGATAAGATTCTTAAAGTGTCAGTTATAAAATAGCAGGACGGCAAGAATAGATTGGACTATAAATGAAGGAATAAATAGAACATTCTTGTATAGGCTTTAAAATTGGTTAAAACATTGTTTTTTGGGCTATGGGCCGTGATTGATGGTGCTGACCAAAATTGATTCTCATGGTATAATTAATTTAAGCAATAAATGGAATAAATGAACTGTTAAGTATTGACAGTTGGAAACGACTTGTCATTATGGGGGACACTCCTTTGCTACACCGTGCAAAACAATACCGAGATACACACCGAAGATCAGAAAGTACCATGCTGAGTCAGAGGAAGAAAGGGTGTGAGGAGAAGGCTGATGCAGTTTTTTGATAGATCCAATCATATAGAGAGGGGTAAAGTGGTCAGATTTACCAGACCCAAAAGAGAAAACACCAGAACCAACCCCATAGTCTGAATGACCACCAGCATGGTCGTGCAGCGCAGCAGATATATCCCCACCTTATATAAGTCGATTAAGGTCATTGCCAGGACATAGACAAACTGGTGAAACTAGACCCACATGGAAGACAAGAAGTGTAGTTGGGTACGATTGTGGAACAGGATTTACACAATTCCCATTATTGGAATAAGGGAGAGGACAACCACAATATATTCTGTGGCCACAAATGGACAAAGATAATTATTTGAAATGCAAATTACCTAGTTTGACTGCATATGCAGGAATATGGATTTATGAGTTTGAAAGAATGACAGCAGGAATGAGGTTAGCAGTGGGTGACATAAAAGGCCTGCTAGCAGCCATCCTACGGGCAAAAGTTGATGACATTTGGAGTCCAGCAGGAAATGTGAGTGTAGAACACAAAACACAACATATGATGGAGAGACATTTAATAATTGTAGAGCAGACATATGGAGGGCACTTGAAGTGCAATATCCTAGACACATCAGATATGGGCGTGTTTACGACAAGGAAAATGGTTGAGGTCGAAAATACTGTTGCCTTAATTCCAGAGATTCAAGAATGTTGGCTTCTTGAGATGAGGGAGCCATGGGATAAACAGTAGCATTATATTATCATATTTGTTGTCAGGGACTGCCCCAGCCGGTGCAACAGCAGATGAAGAAACAAGTAGGGATGGAAGCAAAGCCATGGCCATAAATACAGTTGACTATTGTACATCATTGTCAATTACTACAAGAGAAGAATAAGAAGAAAGTTGAGAGTGGAAAGTAAGTTCAGAAAAAATTGTCAACATTTGCTATAGAAGGAGCAGTAGTGGTGACTGTGTAACAACACATGAGTAAAAGCCAACATAGCCAAGCAATGTAGGGTATTCTATTGATCAAAGTGGGTATAATTGTTGGCCAAGAGGTAGAGCAAATGGGCTAAGAGGAAGACACAGATTTCTAAATCCTCAAGGGGGAGGATGATTTAATGGAGGACAGCTACAACAATGTTGGAATTGTGGGAAAAGTGGATATATAGCCCAAACATGTAGAAGCAGAGGGGGCATGCAGCAGAATTGGCAAGCTCCAAGAGGGGGATGGCCTATTCTCCACAGTATACTGCAGACCCACAGGAATATTTTGCCAAAGATCACACACAGAATCAGATTTGTGCGCCACAAATACAGCAAGCACAACAAGTTCTGTTGCAATCACAATCACCACAAGGGCAACCACGGCAAGCACCCATACAAACACAGCAAACACCCATGCAAACACAGCAAGTACAAACCCAGCAAGCACAGCCACAAAATGCAGTGGTGCCACAATGGAATATGTATACTGGAAATCCACAAGTATCCACACACAGGATAGGGAGTGTGAATGTAGTGGGAGGAAATCCTTTCACAGGTACAGTGATGAATTTATATCCACAATAGGAAAACCCACAGAGCGACCTGATGTGCTCAGTACTGTTAGTGTGTGGAATGTATTAACCCACTCATCCGAGCCCTGCAACAGTACTGTGCATTGCTGGCAGCAGAAACATCAGAATGGCCACTGGAAAGCATGCTGCTTGCCAGAGATCACCAGAAAATGTGCAGTAAAAATCTGAAAAATAGGCTTCCATCCACTTTTGCCTATCTTAGTGAGCACAGAATATCACTGCCAAAAACCACCATTGGGCTACCCACACAGTAGCCTGAAACTACTTGGAAAACGCAATACTGATTGCCAAAAGCAACCCAGAGCTGTTTTGGAATTCATTTTCTTGATTGTCAAAATGTGCTAAAATCATGACAAAACCACCAAAATGATCCAACCTTCTTATTGGGTGTTCCACATTATTCTACTGCAAGAATCCACATAAACACAATATCAGCAAGAATCATATACTATCAAGCTAAATCTCATTTTAAAGATATTGATGTAAGGACAGCTGTCAAAAATGGGTGTAGTACCGTTGCTCACCTCTACCAGAAAGCCAGCGTTTTAAAACAATTCCTTGTAAAAACTGAACAACTGAACCCAAACTATGCCAAAGAAATACTGGCTATCAGAAGCCTAAGGGGTAGAGACAATGTAAAACTATATTCTGAAATGACTTGAAGGAAGCAATTGTTTAATGTATGTATTAAAAATGTGGGTTATATTGTAAGAAAAGACAAATTGTAACATTGGTGGCAGAGTTAAAAAGTGTTTCCACACTGGGATCAGACAGATTCCACACCACCCCCCCTGAACAAAAGAAGCTTCCTTCTGCCCCAAGTCAAGAGATTGACAAGTTGGTGTGAAAAGGAACTGGGGAGTGGCACCCTGGACTGGGGCTCTGCTGGCAGGAAAAAGAGACAATGGATTCTTTCAGCTGAATAGAATATGCTGATTTGGGTGTAACTGGTCAAACAACTGCTCTGGGAGAGACAGGCCATGTGACATCTGACTCACCAAGCTTCTGGGGGGCGGACCAGACTGAGATGTGAATTCAATTGAGAACAAATATATGTTTTATAAAATTGCAATTTACAAAGTGTTCCAAGCTGACAGAAATGTCAAACTTGGAGATTCTTAAAATGACAAATTCACTCACAGTTCAAGACAACACTGGACGCCGTGTGATGTTCTGTAACCAAACCCCGTAATTATTAATATTGTAGCTGCAGTGTTTATGCTAGAAATATGAAAACTTACAGTAATATGCTCAGAGAGGGTGTGTATGTCTGTGTAAAATTGGGTGCAGAACCAATCTTGGCAAATTCACCAAAAACGAAAATAAGTCGTCATTTCTGGACCCAAGCTCGTAGGAACACGGGGCTTGAACAGAGACCTGCCTTAATTCATATGTGAGGTGTACATGTATTCTCAACAACTTGTGTATCTGGGAAATATGTTTTTGGGAAAAATTGATTTTCTAAGTAAAAGCAAAGGGGGGGTTTCTTCACTAGATTGTAAAACACAGCATCTCAGACTCATTCTGACACGCTAATCCTTTCTCCAGTCAGGTCACAGGGAATCCTCTAACCTATCAAATCCTTACGGGGTTGGCCATGTAGAATCAGCCTTCCCACCCACTTTGAAAACACATAAAAAGAGACTGCTTAGGACAGGCGAGGACACACTCATTTTTCCACTTCAACTGATTTCTGCGCAGCACTCTGCCGGACCAGATCCAGACAATATCCAGACTCCAGATAGATCCAGAGACCAGACTCTAGAACCAAGCTCTAGAACCTGAAGCAAAGGCCCAATCCCCAAAGCTGAATTCTTTTCAACAGGCCTTCAGGATCTTTTGCAACCTGTTCTAACACCTAAAGCTTCCCAGGGGCATCTCAAAATCCAACAGCCTGGCTGAGCTGTTTTGCTGTTCTATCTAAGAACCCTATGATAGAACCCACATCGAGACCCAGAGAGAGCAGTGCTGTATCCAGACCCGTCAGACCAAGACCAGAGGCCGTGCTGTGAGCAGAACCAGTGCCTGAGACCGTCCGGTGGCGAGTGAAGTCCAAACCTGACCAGATCGGTGACGAGGCCCATTTCCATTCCATTCCAAAACTAGGAGTGAGTATCTAGTCTAGAACTGTATAAAGTCATCTCTTAGTCTAAAGTAATCAAATTAAATCCATTTCAACCTGTCCAGAACTGCATTTAGAATTTGGTGTCCATCCTGGTGATTTCAAATCTGTAACGCGCATTTGTCATTCTGAAATCTTGACTTTATTTCTGAAAATCTACCTCCACAAAAACGTCTGTATCTTTTGAACCGCACGTCTTAGAAGCGAAATGTAACTGTCATTTTAAAGCTAAGATCCTAAGATTTCCAACAACTGGAACTGGAATTGAACTGCATTCTTGATTGTATTCTTGAAACCTGTGTACCCTCATTCCCATCTCTTCATACTGCATAGTGGGGGGAGTGAGTAGTCACAGGGGAAAAAGTGATTATATTATCTTCTGATTGAATTCATATCAAGTTTATTTCTGTGTTGCATTCTTTCCCATCTTGCATTTCCTTGAACCATAAAAGTATTCACTGCTACCTTATCCTTCCTATTCCTACTCCTAAGTGATTAAAAAGATTAAAGAGATTAAAAAGATTGTCAATTTTGTAATATTACCCATTGTTGATTACCGTCCATATTCATAAGTGTGCTATTCAGATATTATTTTTTTTTATAAAAGTGTGATATATATACATTGTTTAATTATTCAAATAAACCTTTTAATTTGCAAAACAAACCTACTTCTTGGCTCAGTGAGGTCAGGGGGATTCAAAGAGAGGGGTGTTATATAAGGGTTCATCATCCAGATTTAAGAACTTTGACATAAACATATATCAATAAGGGCATCCCAGACTAGGCATTGACTTAGTTAGAGTGCTGCATTGAAGTCACTTACAGATTGGGGGCTTGTTGCGGGACTTCTGGATTAGAACTACCACTTGTGCCGCTTAATACAGTGTGCTACTTAATAGGATTCATAAATCCTGTTGGGCTACCACGCTGTGTTACGCTGTAAAAGCACCCCTCAAAAAGGAACGCTCTCAGGAGACCGTTCTGTTTTGCAAAATAAAAAAACGAACTTCTGTAAGTCAGGAAGGAAATCAATTTCCACAATGGCGACATTGGTAGACATCAAGATAGCTAGAGAACACCTTTTACATAAGTTATTTGTGAGAGGTGAGTGGACTGAGCAGGATCAGAATGTGTGGTTGCAGGCGATCACACAACAGGTCACTGCAACTGGGTTAGATATCTGGAGAGATCAGGGTCCCTTACATGTGGCCCTGAGTGAACTATATATGGCCCCGAAAGCCAAAGATGAGCACAGCAAGATTGTCAGGATAGCGGCATATTTATATATGGAAGCCATACAGGACAAATGTGCTGAAGGCCAAGATCTGGCAAGTAGGCAACTGTTGGCATTAGAGAAGGCATAATCTGATCTGGACTCTTCTGAGCAGAGGCTGCAGAGGAGCCAGGAGTCAGAAAATGATAGTAGGCAGTATATAATTAAAATAAAAGAGGATATGGGTATCCTGCAACAGGAAAGGGCAGACCAGGATACCAGAATTCTGGCCTTGCAGAAGGAGCATCAAGAAGGTTTGGACTCCCTACTGCAGAGCCAGAAAAAGCTGGAGCAACAGATAGATTTCAACAGGGCATGCACAAAGCAGGTAGCCACCCTGCAAAGCCAATTGGATAAAGAAAAAGAGGAGAGCAATAAATTGATTTTGAAAGACCTGGATACCCAGGCAGATTTTGATGAAGAGCGCCAGAATGCTGGCACAGAGGCAGGCTCTTGCTCAAGAAAGGGACACCTTAGGCCAAGAAGTCTGCCACTTAAAAAGGAAAATGGAAGAAAATCACCTGGCCCTCCAGGGACTGGGTGACCTCCAAAAAGAGCATCAGAACTTGTTAGAGCATACCAGGAGGGTGGAAGATGCTCTGGCAAGAAAGGAGCAGGCCAGTAGGGACGTTACCCAGGAGGTAATTCTCCTGCGGCAAAGACTGACCCAGTACTCCAGGACCAACCAGGAAGCACAGAGGGAAAATGAGGCTCTCTGTCAGCACAATGATAGGCTCCAGCAACAGGTAGCCATGCACGAGAGACTGATAGAGTCTAGTAAGGCCTTGATTGAAGAACTGAAAGCACAGGCTCTGGCAGGGCAAAGGTGAGCAGGGGCTGATAGAGATGAGGTTCGCTGGGAAAGGGAAACACCTGAGCATAACCTCAGGAGCCCTAGTACCAGAGGCCTCCATCTCTCCCAGTCCCTGGACTCTGCCACCCCCATGTCCCCTGGCACACATGAGACCAGGGCCACGGGGATGGCAGATTACTATCCAGTCAGAAGTATGGGGCTCATAGGCCAGTACCTTCCAGGATAGGATGGGCGGGCATCCGGGTATGGGCATCCAAGTACAGTGCAATTTAGTGGGGAACCCCGGGAGAGTAGGCCCTATAAGGGCATTCTGAAAACCTCTGCCCAGTTAGGTCAGTGGGGGGGTACCCATTAAATCCGGGCAGCAAGGAGGAATCTGAAGACTCCTCTGAGCGTCCCAGGACACAAGAGACTAGGCCCCCACATTCTGCCAGCCATTCCCAGGCTCGCAGAATCCGGGAAAACCTGGAAGATCAGACAGGCACCTCTGGGAGCAGTGCTTCTGAGTCAGAGGATGAATGGACCAGGGTTACCCGAACCAAGAAGGCCAATAAGGCAAAAAGGTCCTTGCTTAAGGACCCCTTAAAACAGATCAAAGCAATAAGGAGCATCATCACTCCTTACCATAAGAACTCCAAGTATTCTGTTTGGGAACACTTGGAGCTCTTTGAGCAAATGATGGAGACTTTCCATTTGAAAGACAGCAGTAGCTACATTCAGTATGTAAAATGGACATTCTCCCCAGAATACTCCAGTTTCTTTGCGGGGCTGAAGGACCAAAACCATTCAAGATGGTCCACATATAGGGCGGCCATCTTGAAACACTTTTCTGTTCACTGAAATCCCCAAGAGGCTCGCAAGGTAGCCTACAATTTGCAATGTGGGGAGGATCAGGCCCCACAAGAATGTGTGCAGGAGTTGAAGTGTGCCTTTGCGCAGACTGCCAAAAGGGTGCACACGGACAATAAAGAATTCATGAATAAGTTTTTCCATGCCTTACCCAAATACTTCATGACCCAGCTAGTGAGAGATTTTCGTGAGAAAAGGTCACTAGACTGGGTCATTGAACAGGCCACCCGAATCTATGAGGTGCAGAAACCCCTAGAAAATAAAAGTAATGCTCAGAAAAACCCCAAACCGACCAGCACCCCTGCTGCTGCCAAGGTGGCAGAGGTAAAGGCTGCCCCCAGTTTAGATTTGGAGATGGGGGGGCCTAAAAACCTGCCTGCACAGAATAATTCCAAGCCCAGAAGGCCCTCGGGCCAGTCACAGAGAGGGAGCCAAGGAGGTAGTCCCACAAATGGGGTCCCTCACTCCCCTGACTATGTAAGTCCCCGCTACAAGGGAAACCGACCCATCCTGGGTTATGTGTGGACTCCTCCAGCCCAAGGGGGGATCCAACCAAGCACCTAACCCAGGGAACTTCCCTCCTAACTTCCCCCAGAAATTCACCAAACCCTGGGCAGAACTTTTTCCCCCAGGTATCCACCCAACTTCCAACCCCAAAATCATCCATCCTTCTTTCCCCACCTCCCTGAGCCCAGACCACCTAATCCGGGAGAGGGGAGGCCAAGGGTGGAGGGGTACCCAAATCTTCCCAACCCGGAGTACTACCAGAGAAGGGATAGCTACCCTTCCCGGGATCAGCCCAGGGGAGAAAACAGAACCCTGTATCAGCCTGAGCGGGTTTCACAGTTAGAGCGCCAGGTCCAAAATATGGCACAGGATCTGGGTTGCATGCTGAGGGCGCAGCAGAACCCTCAGATGGGCATGCCGGCGCAAAATTTCGACGCAGAATGCCCCAAACTCTGGACCTGGTGCTGCAGAACAATGACGGGGGCAGCACCCCGACAACCCACCGGTTCCCAGGGAGGAGGCACAAGGGCAAGGGGGGTGTAAAGCCTTGGAGGAAGCTTCCTTCCCCGCTTGTAAACAGCCCTGGAAACCCAGGAACCAGAAACAAAATCTCCTACACCTGAAAGTCTGCCACCCAAGGATCAGAGAGGAGGTAGGAGAAACAAAGGACCCAAACAGACCCACTTTGAGGAGGAGGTACAGATCTTCCAATTTGAAGGAGAGGGATACTCAGAGGATCCGGGGAAAAGAATCTTCTCCTTCAGAGATGGGGGAACTCCTCCCAAAGAAAAATGGGTCCCAAGGGATTCAAATCCAGTCTGGGTAGATGTGGGGACTGAGCTAGCGCCGCCCATCATCCCATCCCAGAACCAACAACATCAAAATCCCCTGGTTCAAACCCATCCTGGTGACTGCCTCCAAAAAGGGGGGGGGGCAGCCCAGAACCGGAACCAGGAGTACTCAAAACTTCACTTCTCCTATCTCCAGTTGCCAACTTTTTCTTTCAGATTCCCAAGACTCCCCACAGAATTCTGCCCAAATCTCTTCTCTTTCCATGTCCAAAACCAGAAAATTATCCCACCAGTTGTCCAAAAATGTGCATTATCTGTGCCCCCTTGCGGAGAAGGAGGGAAGATACTATGCCCCGGTTCAAGTGCAGGGTAACATTTTGGCACTGGTGGACACTGAATCCCAAGCTACCCTTCTGTCCAAAAAGGCCTTTGATGAACTAAATTCAGGAAGGGGGGAGAATTACCAAATTCCTCTCACATCTCTTCCTGGACAACTTCAGAACTTTGACGGGAAGGAAATTCCCGTTGAGGGGACTGCGGATTTGGACATTAAAATTGGGCGACACAAGGTGAAACACCCAGTCATAGTAGTGACTCCAGAGGGCACCCCTTGTTTACTAGGAAATGACCTCCTGAGAAGGTTGTCACCCTTAATAGATTGCGTAAACAAGGTCCTCTGGACCCAAACTAGCCGACCCATAAAGTTAAAACAGAGTGCCAACCATGTTAGTCTAAACGGCACATGCCACATGGTTGAACAAAAATCTGACCAAGTGGAATTTCACTTCCAGAACAACCAAATTCCAGACGGGACAGTAATAGCAGTAGGACAACAGACTGGTGATGGGGGGTCCTCTCTATTTCTGAAAATCAACCTTCCTTCCAGTTTAAGGTGGTATTCCAGACTGGAAGGAAACACTCTGAAATTCTTTACCAATCCACAATCAGACATTCCCACTCCTATAGTCCAGAAAGATGTGAAATCAGCTCAGAGCCTGGCTGATATTCAGCAAATTGGAGATCAGTTGTTCATCCCTGTTCAGTTAAATGAAGAGAAGGACTCTGTTCTCGCCCGAGTGTGTGTGAACAACGGTAAGAGCTTCATCTGCGAAGCCATGTTCGACCAACTCCCAAAAGATCCAGCCATTCCCACATTCAAACTGATTGACAAATGGGAAATGGATCTGGAAACACCCAATTCCAAACATCTCCTGCCAAGCAGGTGTATGCTCAAAATCTCCATTGGCAACAAGAGCATAGTCCATAATTGTTGGGTCGTGCGAGACATCACTGACGCCTTTTACTTAGGCAATGACATTCTCAATCGCTTTGCCATTAGTTTGGACCTGATAAACTTCAAAGCTTGGTCCCGATTAGCGGATAATCCCAGGGCTTTGATGACCAAGAGAAAGCATTTAGGTCAGCTCAATTGCTACTTTATGCAGTTGAAATTCAGATTGGAGAGGAAGTCACCATCCCTGAAAGGACCCGACAATTCTCCCTGAAAGTGAAAGTGAAAAGAGGACAGAAATTGAAAAACCCTGATGCTTATATTCATCTAAATGCTTCTCTCCAACAGCAAGGGTTGGGGGTAAACCCAACACCATTAGTCAATATAGAACATGACACCATTCCAATAGAGGTGGATAACAGCGATTTAAAGAGTATCACTCTAGCCGCAGGCACCATTATTGGAATGGCGTTTGATGAACGACATTTTTCCATTGATTTAGGGAATTAACTGTTAGGACTGATCCCCAAGGACTGTTTTGACAGTGACAGTGATGACAATACAACACCAGACAGGATCTTTAACCGGCATGGGGGGAACTTCCTGGTGTACACTTCCTGCCCTTATGGTAAGGAAGATGTGACTTGTGACTTCATTAGGGATGAGGTGATTTTCCAGGTCCATGAGGGCTGCCTTTCCCACCTGAAGCCACCAGTCCAAATCAGCACTCTGACCAGGGACTTCTCAACCCAGCTGGAGGAGGCTTCTGAAATAGCAAAACCAGAAGTATTTCCACGCTTCAGGCAGATGGTTGAAGAGAGAGTCAACCTAGCTGATGCATGTGTGACTCTGGAGCAGAAGCAAAAGCTGAAACAAGTTTTCTTGGATTTTCAAGATCTCTTTGCGGTGGACTCATATGACTGTGGTCGCACCGACATCCACACAACAACAATTCCCACGGACCCTGGCATGACTCCAGTGTTTGTGAAGCAATATCACTTGCCTGTAGCATCAATGGAGTCCCTACTGAAATAATTAAGAACCTTGAGTCCCGCGGGATCATCCGTCCAGTCCACAGCACCTTCAATAATACGGTGCTGGGGATATTGAAGCCAAACGGCCAGTGGAGACTCTGCGCCGACCTTAGGGAGCTCAACAAACGGGTCCATACTTCCCGATGGCCTCTTCCCTACATTGACCAAGGGCTGGCCCAGATCCAGGGGTCACAGATATTCACTGCAATAGACCTGACCAATGGATACTGGACTGTGCCTGTCAGTAGGGAGGACTAATACAAGCTGGCTTTTACCTTTGGGGGCCAGCAGTACACATGGACCCGGACCCCCTTCGGATATCTCAACTCGGGCAATGAATTCAACATTTTTCTACATAAGGCCATGCTCCACCCGGGTGAGAGGGGTAACCTGGCCTATGTAGATGATGTCCTCATCAAAAGCTCAACTGTAGAGGAACATATAGTGGAGATCTGTTATGTTGTGACCCAGTTAAGGGCCACCGGAGCAAAACTTTCCTTTCAGAAAGCACAGTGGTGTAGAACCTGTGTTAATTTCTTGGGGCATGAGATTACTCCCCAGGGTCTCTGTCCCCAGGAAAAGAAAGTGGAAGCACTCCAGAAACTGAAGAACCCCACAACTGTGCGGGAACTAAGGAGCCTCCTTGGACTGACTAACTACAGCAGAAAGTTCATTGAGGGCTAAGCAGAGAACACCAGACCCCTGATTCATCTCTTGAAGGGGGGGGGGGGTCAAGTGGGAATGGGGTCCAGAACAAGCCGAGGAAGTAAGACAACTCAAAAGAAGCCTCTCACAGGTGCCCTGCCTAGCTTACCCTGTCAGAAAAAGGAGTTTTTCTTGGAGACAGGGTTTTCTAATACATTTTTATTTATTTATTTCACATTTATAAAGCGCTCACACAGCCCGCAGGCATCGAGGCGCTGTTACAGGAATTGTCTTTTTTGTTTTTCTTAGTTGCATAATTGTGTGTTTTTTTTTCTTAGTTACGTATTTATAACGCGCTTAAACACCCAAAGGTTTCTAAGCGCGGACCCGGGGATCGAACCTGTTGTTGCTCCGTGTCGTCTTGCTTCCAAGACGCGCACGCTGCCGCTGAGCTATCCTCCCGGGACAATGCTTGACTGCAGTATTATATCAAAGCATGACATGGTCAATAAAGTAATCTCCTATGCGAGTAAAACTTTATCCTCTGTGGAGGAAAAATTCAACGATTGTGAGAAGGCACTCCTGGCAACGGTGTGGGCATTGAAGAATTACCGCCCATTTATCCAGGCTGAACACATCATAGTGGAGACTTCACACCAGCCTCTGCAATATCTCCAAAGTGACAGAATCCGGGCCGGAAATGTGAGTAATTCCCGAATTACTTCCTGGATTCGGTCAATGCAAGGCTTTCCTGTGGAGGTCAGATATGGCCAAAACAAGAAGAGTCCCCTCGCGCAAGGTCTGGCTGACTTGCATGATTGTGCCAAAGAAAACTGTCTCGAGGATGAAGGTCTAAAAATCAAGGACAACATGGAGCCATACCTCAATTCCCCCCACAAAGTCTTTGAAGAAGACAAGTGTGAGGTAATGCCCACTGTTTATGTGGATGGATGCTCCTACCATGCTGACAACAACGGGGGAAAAAGAACTTGTGGACGGCGTAGGGAATGCATGGGTGAATGAGTCCCCAGAACCCTCCGCTGGGTACAAGATTTGTCCCCAAAGTAGTCAAGTGGCAGAGTAGATGGCTGTGCATCAAGGCATCCTCACTGCTGTCCAACATCAACTCCACGAACTGATCATAATCACAGATTTGGATTATGTACGGAACGGGTTCGTGGAGCACCTGGTTAATTGGAAAACGAGAGGCATGCTATGTGCTAATAACAAGCCCTTGAAACATGGGAAGTTAATACAAAACATTGATGATCTGGTCACTGTGAATGGGATGATCATCTACTGGAAAGATCAAAGGTCATTCCAAAGTATACGTACCAGACAAAACTGGAAATGACTTAGCTGATCAGCTGGCCAAAACCGGGGCCATCCAAGGGGATCTAATAGAGATCAAGTCCCTGTTGAGGGAAATCCAGGTCACTGCTAACGCTAGGTCCCAGACAAATGCTCACAATGATCTTTCAACTGCACAATGGAGTAAGGAGACCCCAGATGCTGATTTGATTACGGCTCAAAAAGGTGATCCAATAATTGGTAAGTTTTACCAACACATTGCGGACCCTGAGAACTTTCCCCTGACGGATACCGATTACATAGGGAAAAAGGACCTCAGAGTGTTGATGAAATGTCCAAAAATGTTCCGAATCCAAGACGGTTTGTTGGTAAGGAAATCCCAAACTGGTCATGATCCGTGGGTGGTTCCTACCTCACTCCGAAGCCTGATGTTAAGTCACGTCCATGATGCGACCAAAGCCGGTCATAGGGGGTTTCATACAACACTTGAAATCTTAAGAGAGGTTGCATACTGGCCACACATGGGGCAGGACCTCGACTAATACTTGAAGGGGTGTCTTGTGTGTGCACAATTTCAGCCAACATCCCTCACACACCGTGCGCCTCTCCAAAATAGGGGGATGACACTGCCATGGTCAGATTTCCAAGTCGACTTTATAGGGCCCGTGATTCGCTCCTCTGGGGGGACTAAGTACATGTTGACAGTGACATGCTTATATACTAAATGGGTGGAATGTCTCCTGGCCCCAAACTGCAAGGCAAAAACAGCAGCTGCCCTGATGATCAACCATATCTTTTCGTGTTTTGGATTACCCCAAAGGATTGAGTCAGACAGAGGTAGCCATTTCACCAGCAAAGTAATGACAAAGATGTGGGAGATACTGGGGGTTAAAAGGAAGCTACATATTGATTACCGGCTAGCCTCTAGTGGAGCAGTAGAATGTTACAACAAAACCATTGTGAGCATTTTAAAAAAGTTAGTGGCAGATTCTGGGCCAAGTTGGGATATCCGATTACCTCTTGTCCTAATGGCCATCAGATCTACCCCTTCATCTGCAACTAAAATGTCACCGTTTGAGTTGATGACTGGACGCAGGATGGTGCTTCCCCAGCATCAGCTTTACCGGACCCAAGAGCAGACATTGATCAATGCCTCCACAACTCATGAGTATGTTGAAAATTTAAGAAAACACCTTCAACATGCTTTTGCCTATGCTCAGCGAAATCTAGAAAGATCAGCCGATAGCATGAAGACCCACTATGACTTGAAGACTACCAGGAAAGAATACAATGTAGGAGACCGGATTTATCTATACAATTTCCAAAGGAACCAGGCCAAACAGCGGAAATTTCTGCCTACCTGGAAGGGACCTTTTCAAATTGTAGACAAGATCTCACCAGTCGCCTACAAGATCCGCATCCCCAAAGGCAGTTTGGCGGAGGGGGGAGATAAGTTGGTCCATATTAATCAGCTAAAGTGTTGCCATCCCAGGCACGCTGTGCAGAAACTGGAGGAGTCCTCTGGAAACCCAGAAGGGGCCGCTCCAGATAAATAAAATTCCAACCCTAAAATATTCCACATGTATGCTATAAAATATAATAATAAGAATGCAAATGTCTCCTGATTTATAAAATGTATATGCCCGCCCCACTACATTAATAGTGGTGGGGAAATGTCTACGAATATGTTTCTGCTGCTTTGCTTTGTCATCCTAGGAGAGATAAACCATGGAGACTGACCGAGAAGGACGACCTGGGGACTGGGAGAAAAGATCCGAGGGGCCGGGGTATCGCTCAATACTCCCATCAGGACTGCCGAGGAGAACCGATCGATCGACCCCTGATGGAGGAAAAGATGCTGAACTGTGCCATTCGTGGAATCCGAAGAAGATGAAGCTAACATCCCAGTCTTGCAAGTTCCATTGATGGAAGATCGACGGCCATCGCAAGAGGGGGGCTTGTGGGATGTATTAACCCACTCATCCGAGCCATGCAACTGTACTGTACATTGCTGGCAGCAGAAACATCAGAATGGCCACTGGAAAGCATGCCGCTTGCCAGAGATCACCAGAAAATGTGCAGTAAAAATATGCAAAATAGGCTGCCATCCACTTTTGCCTATCTTAGTGAGTACAGGAGATCACTGCCAAAAACAACCATTGGGCTACCCACACAGTAGGCTGAAACCACTTGGAAAACGAAATACTGGTTGCCAAAAGCAACCCAGAGCTGTTTTGGAATTCATTTTCTTGATTGTCAAAATGTGCTAAAATCATGGCTCACAAAACCACCAAAACGATCCAACCTTCTTGTTGGGTCTTCCACATTATTCTACTACAAGAATCCACATAAACACAATGTCAGCAAGAATCATATGCTATCAAGCTAAATCTCATTTTAAAGATATTGATGTAAGGACAGCTGTCAAAAATGGGTGTAGTACCGTTGCTCACCTCTACCAGAAAGCCAGCGTTTTAAAACAATTCCTTGTAAAAACTGAACAACTGAACCCAAACTATGCCAAAGAAATACTGGCTATCAGAAGCCTAAGGGGTAGAGACAATATAAAACTATATTCTGAAATGACTTGAAGGAAGCAATTGTTTAATGTATGTATTAAAAATGTGGGTTATATTGTAAGAAAAGACAAATTGTAACAATGGTGGCAGAGTTAAAAAGTGTTCCCAAACTGGGATCAGACAGATTCCCCACCTCGCCCCTGAACAAAAGAAGCTTCCTTCTGCCCCAAGCCAAGAGATTGACAAGTTGGTGTGAAAAGGAACTGGGGAGTGGCACCCTGGACTGGGGCTCTGCTGGCAGGAAAAAGCGACAATGGATTCTTTCAACTGAATAGAATATGCTGATTTGGGTGTAGCTGGTCAAACAACTGCTCTGAGAGAGAGATGCCATGTGACATCTGACTCACCAAGCTTCTGGGGGGCGGACCAGACTGAGATGTGAATTCAATTGAGAGCAAATATATGTTTTATAAAATTGCAATTTACAAAGTGTTCCAAGCTGACAGAAATGTCAACCTTGGAGATTCTTAAAATGACAAATTCACTCACAGTTCAAGACAACACTGGACGCCGTGTGATGTTCTGAGACAAAACCCCGTAATTATTAATATTGTAGCTGCAGTGTTTATGCTAGCAACATAGAATTTACAGTAATATGCTCAGAGAGGGTGTGTATGTTTGTGTAAAATTGGGTGCAGAACCAATCTTGGCAAATTCACCAAAAACGAAAAGAAGTCGTCATTTCTGGACCCAAGCTCATAGGAACACGGGGCTTGAACAGAGACCTGCCTTAATTCATCTGTGAGGTGTACATGTATTCTCAACAACTTGTGTATCTGGGAAATATGTTTTTGGGAAAAATAGATTTTCTAAGTAAAAGCAAAGGGGGAGTTTCTTCACTAGATTGTAAAACACAGCATCACTCTGACTCATTCTGACACGCTAATCCTTTCTCCTGTCAGGTCACAGGGAATCCTCTAACCTATCATATCCTTAGGGGGTTGGGCATGCAGAATCAGTCTTCTCACCCACTTTGAAAACACATAAAAAGAGACTGCTTAGGACAGGCGAGGACACACTCATTTTTCCACTTCAACTGATTTCTGCGCAGCACTCTGCCGGACCAGATCCAGACAATATCCAGACTCCAGATAGATCCAGAGTCCAGACCCTAGAACCAGGCTCTAGAACCTGAAGCAAAGGCCCAATCCCAAAAGCTGAATTCTTTTCAACAGGCCTTCAGGATCTTTTGCAACCTGATTCTAACCACTAAAGCTTCCCAGGGGCATCTCAAAATCCAACAGCCTGGCTGAGCTGTTTTGCTGTTCTAGCTAAGAACCCTATGCTAGAACCCAGATCCAGACCCAGAGAGAGCAGTGCTGTATCCAGACTCGTCAGACCCAGACCAGAGGCTGTGCTGTGAGCAGAACCAGTCCCTGAGACCGTCCGGTGGCGAGTGAAGTCGAAACCTGACCAGATCGGTGACGAGGCCCATTTCCATTCCTTTGCAAAACTAGGAGTGAGTATCTAGTCTAGAACTGTACATAGTCATCTCTTAGTCTAAAGTAATCATTCAATCCATTTCAACCTGTCCAGAACTACATTTGGAATTTGGTGCCCAAACTGGTGATTTCAAATCTGTAATGCGCATTTGTCATTCTGAAATCTTGACTTTATTTCTGAAAATCTACATCCACAAAAACGTCTGTATCTTTTGAACCACACGTCCTAGAAGCGAAATGTAACGGTCATTTTAAAGCTAAGATCCTTGCTTTCCAACAAACCCAAAACATTCCAATTCCTTATAGTTTTTTCTGTAATCGCGATTTACGCACGCGGAAAGAGTGCCATGAATTGCAATTTAGCTCAATTTCTCCACATGTTAAAAATAGCTGTCTCTTGCTTACCACTGCTGAATTTCATTTTCCATCTGATAATCATTCATGAATCATTGCTAGTGTTGACCTGAATCAATCTAAAGTAACTATCACTCATCCTGAATCTCTTTTAGTAAATCAAAATCAATTTAGCAGATTTTCCCATCCATTGCAATCACATTCAAAAGCATTTGGACCGTGTTTTAAAATCATACCTGTTTTCTCTAAGCTTGCTGGGAACTGGAATTGAACTGTATTCTTGATTGTATTCTTGAAACCTGTGTACCCTCATTCCCATATCTTCATACTTCATAGTGGAGGGAGTGAGTAGTCACAAGGGAAAAAGTGATTATATTATCTTCTGATTGAATTCCTATCAAGTTTATTTCTGTGTTGCATTCTTTCCCATCTTGCATTTCCTTGAACCATAAAAGTATTTGTTGCTAACTTATCCTTCCTATTCCTACTCCTAAGTAATTAAAGAGATTGTCAATTTTGTAGTATTACCCATTGTTGATTACCGTCCATATTCATAAGTGTGCTATTCACATATTATTTTGTTCATAAAAGTGTGATATATATATATTGTTTAATTATTCAAATAAACCTTTTAATTTGCAAAACAAACCTACTTCTTGGCTCAGTGAGGTCAGGGGGATTCAAAGAGAGGGGCGTTATATAAGGGTTCATCATCCAGATTTAAGAACTTTGACATAAAAATATATCAATAAGGGCATCCCAGACTAGGCATTGACTTAGTTGGAGTGCTGCATTGAAGTCAGTTACAAGTGACACCACACCCCCAAGAGGAACTGAGGGTCAGGGTAACAATAGGAGACAAGACATTTGTATTTCTTGTAGACACTGGAGCGACTCCTTCCTGTGTTCGAGAGGGGAAGTACCCAATGTCTGGGATTGCCATGAACGCTCAGGGATTCTCTGGGGCTATGAGCGTACTTCATTTTACTGATGAATTACCAATCTCTATAGGAGAACATGACGTGTCTATGCCACTGTTGTATTCTCTGCAGACATCAGGTAATATATTAGGATGTGACCTGACAAAACTGAACATGACGATATCTTTTGCTGACAAAGGGATAGTGTGTTCCACTCCAGGAATACATTTTATGAATTAAGTGAGTTTATATGAACATTTACAGGCCAAAAAGCATTACGAGGTGTTCCTTTAGATCCAGAAGTATCTTTGTATGGAGTGAATATTGTGTTAACATGGCTTCCTAGATTGGTAAGTAAAGTATTGAGAATACCTGACAAATGTTTGTTTAGGCCAGAATTACCTATGAATGATGAAGAAGGACAGGCTATTCCTTTAGAACTAGAAGCAGCAGTGGTAAGAGAGGAAAGTGTGGTTGTTCATGGGACAAATGATGAGGGAAGAGGATGGAGAACATTAATAGCTCTTGGTGAAGGATACAGACTAATAGACCTGACATATGAAGAATTGTTTAGAGGTGATTATTCAGATGATGAATTGGAATTTTTCATAAGTCTCACTTATTGAATTAAAGTTGAGAATAGGGAAATACCACAGAGAATGGCATTGGTGAAAAAGAAAACATCATTGTTCCAGGAAGATTTGGAAAAGATGCCAATGGACCAACAGTCCATATGACATGGGTCTATTGAGTGGAGCAGGAAAAGTTATAATTAAGCTCCAGCCTGGAGCAATTCTGCCACAGTCAAAGCAGTATCCCATGTCCAGAGAAGCAGACAAAGGCATATTTGAAACCATTTCTGCTTTAGTACGGCAGGGAATATTGGTCCCATCAGAATACCCATGTAACACAGCTGTGTACCCTGTGAAGAAATCAACAGGATATTCATGGAGATTTATTCAGGATTCACGTCGCCTAAATAATATAGTTGAAGCAGAGTTTCTTCCGGTTCCAAATCCAGCTACAATATTATGTAACATCCCATCCACAGCCAAATATTTTACACAGATTTAAAAAATGGCTTCTTTTCAATTCCCCTTCATGAGGACTCATAAGATTTGACCTTGTTTTCGTATAGAAACCAGCCCTGGAAACATAAAAGTTTACCTCAGGCATACTGCAAATCCCCCTTAACATTGAATAGGGTCCTTCAGATCGACCTAGGTAACGTACAACATGAACGCACCATAATTCAGTATGTAGATGGCATACTAGTGTGTAGTGAGAGAAAAGAAAAATGCAGAACAGACTCAGTTCAGCTATTGACCATATTAGCAGATAAAGGATACCAAGTAGACAAAGAGAAAGTACAGTATTTTCAGCAAGAGGTCCTGTATGTAGGACAGCTTATCTTTCAAGAAGGGAGAAACGTGACACCTGACAGAGCAGAAGCGATCATGAAAACTCCAACACCTGAAACATTGAGAGAAATACAACTATGTTTAGGCCTATGTAATTATTGCAGTGCCTGGGTTTTTAATTACAGGACATACATTCCACCACTTTAAAAAGGACTCAAGGAAGCACAGATAGGTAAAAGCAAAATAATATGGACAGATGAGAAGGCTGAAGGATTTGAAGAATTAAAAAGGGCACTTTGCACAGCCCCTGTGCTAGGAATTTCAGATTATAATGAAGAGTTTTATTTATTCTCACATTGAAATGGAGAGGTAATGACAGCAGTCCTCATGCAGAAGACAACCTTAGTGCATGGACATAAATCATTAGCTTTTTTTAGTGGGATTTTAGACCCAGTAATGAAAGGACATTATCCTTGCTATCAAGCATTTACTGCTTCTGCTTTCGCGATTGAAAAAGCTGCAAATATTATAATGTGGTGATGTTATTCGTCGAGCATTCCCTAATTGCCAAGTACATTGACTACACAAAAAGCATCAGGGTATAAAGTAATTATTTCAAACAACTATGAGAGAAAGACATACAAGATCGGCAGTAGTAAAATTAAAAAAAGAATTGTGAATTTGAGGTAGTGAGAAGTGCGATACTGTCTTCAAATTGCCCATCACAGGCTGCAGAATTAGTGGCGCTTATTGCCGCAATTCAGAGGTATGAGGCTGAGGAAGTGACAGTGTACTTTGACTCTGCCTATGTGACATCAACCGTACATGCAGGATTGTCACACTGGAAAAGGAGGGACTTCCTCTGCGCAGATGGCACACCAGTGCAACATGCGTCCCTATTGGATAAACTCACTAAGGCATTGAAGCTCCCATTAGCTATCACTGTGGAGGGCAGACATGAATTCTCGTGGTAACAAAGTCCCAGATATTGAAGCAAAAAGAGCAGTGTATTTTCCAAATGTTTCCAATGTTTAAGTCAATATGTTAGCCGGACAACAGGCAGGGACGAGTGTATAGCAGACCCGAAATGATACAAGGCAATACATACTTAACTGGTGTAATTGTGCAAGTGACCCATTATCACATTTCCCCAAGTACTTCCCCAAGCGCTGCTCGTTAGTATGCTGGCCAGACTCTGCTCGCTAGTATGCTGGCCAGACGAAGACAGGAATGCGTGCATAGCAGACCCGACAGGACAAAAGGCAACACAAATTGAATTGTGGAAACTCTGGTCACCTAATTAAATCAAGAGAGCTCATACACAATAACAGAATTAGATACTGTGACTTGAAAAAGACCAATCTGGTCAAAACACGTGTTGGCAACCACAGTATTGACCATGGAATAAACACTGAGATCTTATAGTGTTATTTTGTCACATTTTATTGTGTTTATGGCAGCGCATGTCCATGGAACTTATCTAATATCTTTAAGTCAAAAGTTTCGAGCAATGGTCATGGCGATGTACTGTCGTAAAGGAAGGTTTTAATATGTTGTCCATTCTACAGTCAATTGAGCTGCCAGTTCAAGCATTTCAAGAAGAGTAGGATTTATGGAAGGGATAGGGGTGTTCTTTATCCCCCCCTGAGGCTTTATGGAGACAGGACAGCACTGGAAAGCCAGTTATGCCTCGAGCATTATTAAAGGTGGCACTGGAACAACTTCACTACCCCGCAAATGCAACTAGAGAGAATCTTGCTGCCACGATTGCAGAAGACTGGATTTCACCAAATCTATTAGACCATGTAGCACAGTTTATTGTGAACTGCATTGTAGGCCAGACGTTCACAGCAGGGCACACTTGCAAACAGTAAGAGGAGCAATCCCAAAACCCAATGGCCCTTTTTAGCATTTGCATATATATTATGTGGATATGTTGTAAACATGCCATTGTTAGGTATATTTGTTAGTGGTAGTATGTCCCTTTTCCAGGTGGATTGAGGCAGGTCCATACACGCACTCCGAAGCCACATGTTCTCCCAAGTTTCTCTTACGTGATGTGTTCCCTAAAAGGGGTGTTTGCGAAGTCCTGTGGTCTGATAATGGGCCACATTTTGTAAATGAATTGTTCTAACAGATAACTCTTCTACTAGGCATAAAGAACAAGTTTTCATCTGCCTACCACCCACAGGAAAATATTATGTGTGAGAGATTAAACTGACTCCTTAAAGAAAGGATAGCCAAGATCAAAATAACCCTGAAGAAGGGATGGCTACATTGTCTACCCCTTGCTCTGTTGGCCCTGAGAAATCAGCCTCCCTCAGATCACTATCTGACTCCGCATGAGTTGGTGACTGGATGCCGGATGAGAATACCCCTTGCTCCTCCCAATCAAATAGAAACTGATGCCCACAGTGTAGCAAAAACATAAAGTGATGATATGCATGCTTATTTGATAAATATGACCGCTAGTGTTTCTTTAATTTCTCAACAGGTTAAACATCAGAGGGAAGGGACAAAGAAGATTGATGAAGACAGCCAAACAGTTTATCCTATTGATTTGCTTATGCAACCAAGTTTGTACCCAAGGCACCAAGTGCTTGTGAAAAGCTTTGTGCGCTCTTGGAACAAACCCTACTTTGAAGGACCTATTAGAGGGTTTCACTCCCACTGCAGTGAAACTCAAAAGAAGAAGAAGAGCCCTACTCCTCTGGCACCCGTTGACAGTCACGCAAGAGAAGATGTTTTGCGCATGCAGAGCAGATCACCTCCCAAAAGCCAAAACAAAGACTTATCAAATGAAAGACAACTGAACTTTCAGGTACTCTTAGGCTTTGATAAACTTTGCAGCAGTTCCAGAACAATTCCAGTTACGACAAGACAAAAGGATGTATTGGGGATAATGCACAAAGCTTGCACATGACATTCTATGTTGCCTATAACAATAACGTTGCACACATTTATGTATGCTGTTTGTAATTACATTCTTCGGTCCTACCCAGCTTTGGTGAGATGACACGTTGATATTATCAAATTCTTTGAAAATGCTAAGAATGGTTTTATTATTTTCAGGGTCATTTTTGTGATCATTTTACATTTCCTATTATAAAAAGTGTGGTTCATAAAAGTGATAGAAATTACACGTTGAATGAAAAAATGGGAATTCTCCAAGTAATAGGAGACATATGGCCAGCAAGAAGATCGATACATTAATTTGGAATACTTTTGGTAACCTCATTCAGTAAAATTATTTGTCTTTTCTTCCTCATTATTATGGCATTTCGTCATATAATGATTAAAATAAATGCAGATTTAGTGTTGGGTAATGAGACATGTATTTGTGTCCCTAAGAAAAGCACAAGTGATATTTTCCCTGATGTTTTCAAGCAAATTATTTGACTTACAAGGGATGCTGGGGAAGATCATGAAGATATAAATACATACCTTGATAATTCAGCCCATTTAAAGAATAACATGTGGTATCAGCAAATGAGGGAGGTGGAGAGGAGAATGCAAGATGAGAGCTGTTGTGTGTGTTCTCTCATCCCTTATGCCATGAGGACAGCCAGAACATGTATTGCAAGGGAAATAGCTGTACATGACGCAAAATGTTTCAGTCACCAAGAAGCATGCACAACAAGAGGACAATTTGAAGAAAGATGGGCCAGCCTATGACGGAGGTCGAAAAAACAATCTCATATGAAGATTAATACATAAAAACACAGAAAATGGAAAACTAGAATGCTCCTGTACTCATTCAGTGGTATGACTTGAGACAATAAAAGGATTGTTGAACAAAGGAGACTGGGTTGTGCAGGTAAATGGGAAGAGCCAGGATAACCAGGCTGCTGGGAAAAACCCCAGCTATTTGTATATGGATGAGTAGCAACCAGTTTAGGATGGGAAGATGGAAGATGGAATGATGAATGCCAGAAATCATGGGCGAAGTATTCAAAATTACTAACATGGGTTGAGAATGAAGCAGGGACTGTATCCATATTACCTATGAAGAATACAATATTGTGTTTCAGAAACAAGGCCCTGACCAAAGTTGGAGAAAACAAAGAATATAGGCAAATAATTGATGTACCTGGGATGAATGGAGGAACTGCCCTGTTGATGGGCCACTATTGGGAAGCCTGTGGATCTAATGTGTATATGCAGCTGAAGCTACCAAACAAATAGGGAACAATATGCTCTGTAGTGATCATGTTCTTGCATTGGTGAGTCCCCAAAGTGATTTCCATATCAACGATTTCCCAAAAATGAATGCACACTAAAGAAAGAAGAGATCACTTAATCTCATTCGATCGAAGAGAGAGAATTATTTCTCAACAAAATCGTGGGAAGCCTACAATGACATTTGAGCTGGGCATACATTGTTCAGTAGAACAGCAGTGATAGTTACAGCTATACACATGCCAGGAATTCAGACAGCAGTGAACGCCAAATAGTTACAGATAACCAGGTGGGAGCTGTTACAAAGAATAAATATGACAATAAAATGCTTTAATGCAATTAGAGAAGAACTGAGGGCCCTCAGACTCATGACCCTCCAGAACAGGTATGTCTTGGACTTCATTACAGCAATGGAAGGTGGTGTGTGCACCAAGATCGGGCCTTCTTGCTGTACATACCAACCAACCCATGATGAAGAAAATTAAACCCTGACAGAGGCAATAACTATGTTATCAACCCTGCACACAAAAATGGAGACCAAAGTAGATGATGACTGGTTCTCATCCCTGTTTTCATGGGTTCCAACCTGGCTAGCAAATGCCTTCAAGTTGCTTTGAGCAGTACTAGTGTTAGCATTGCTTGGATTCTGTCTTATAAGAATAATCATTGGACAATGCAAGAAGACATCAAAGAAAGCTATTGGTATGAAGAAAATTATCAATGTGAATGCTGTGACTGATGAACACAAACAGATTGAAAGAACCACCCCTGAGCACCTGAAGGGAAGTTCTCTGGCACCCCAGGAATGAAGTTCTATTACCCCAAGGATCATAAAAACTATGTGGGATGCTGGGTGTTCTGTCAACTGACTGGGGAATGTTGCTATATGACCTGGAGTGTGGATGAATACGGAGGTGACCTGGAGGGAGTGACAAGAATATGGATTCCGAAGAAGCCACAGTGTGAAGAAAAGGTGAAGAAAATTTAGGAGGTGAACAAGGTCTCGACCACAGGGGGGGAATGTAGAGAGGCAGGTGTACACATCATCTCTAGTGCATGCCACGTCTCCTCCGTCTTATTGGAAGAACAAAAAAGCACTGTACATGACACCAGGTATCACCCCAATACCGCATCGCAGCTAGGAACGACGTTATGCGCTCAGTCAGCCGTATCAAATGTATACTCACACTGATGGGGTAGAAGGATGTCTGCATGAACATAGAAATCTGACAAAAGCAAAGTGAAGTCATGAAGAAAGATATAAGGACACACTGAAACGATATGCAAATACTTAAAGAATGAAGATAAGAACTGAAGTAACGAAGTAACATTTATACAAGTACAAAGAAATCATATACACTAAGAAGATAAGTAAGAATAGATACAGTAGATTTATATACGCAGAAATGCAAGGTAGATGAGGCACACAGAAGCTTGCTGTAGTAGAAAATATAACATGGACAAAGCGGCCATGATGAAAAGATGGACGTCGGTTTTGTATAATAGTAAGTCAAGAGGCCCAAAAAGAGAGACCAAAACTGCAGAGCTGACAGGCACTGGAAAAAAAGCTTTGTGCAAAGAACCTTGGCTTAGGATCAAGGTTGTCATGGCAAGATGCAATTGAAAGGCACAAGAGCAGTCGATACGCTACATATGCATTCCATCTTTCTTTTAGATTAAGCAAAGGAGTGAACATCTGCAGAAGGCATATGCAAGACAGTGCAACCAAGTCTCCATAGGCTAAGAGAAGTAATAGCACCCATTAAAATTTAATTAAATAGCACCAAATGTAAGGTCAAAATGAACAGAATCGTGCTTTCTTCACATGTGGTGCAAGACTGGTAAACAAGACCTATTCCTTAAGCTCCAGACGAAGATAGCAGTGTACTTTCACTCCCTTAAAAGTCCTGAGGAAGAGAACAGTCAGCAAGATCAACTATAAAGAAGAAGCCTTGGCTTAGGGTTTATTAACTGATGAGCGATGGTAGGCCAATTGGCCAAGTGGGCAGTGGTCTGATGTTGTTCCCCGAACCTGGGTTTCATTTTGCTTACAGGCTGCTAATGAGTCAAATGTCCAAGCTTTGGAGAGAATGCCAACCAGTCATGAGTGCCAATGTAACATACATTGTTGCAGAAGCAAATCTGCTGCTGTTATTCTGCTAATAATCTGTATTATATGTAGTCAAAAATAGGTCAAGGTGTGCCTACCGGATAAGGGGCAGTTAATTGTGTTACTAACACCTGAACAAAGTATAAGCGTATATGTTCCCTTAATCAATCCCTCTGCCCGCTAGTTGTTTACTGTGTGCCACGTAGGATGTTGTTGTAGCTGACGTACATCGAGTTATAAAGCTTTTCTGTAATCGAAAATGTATTTTGAGAGTGAGTGAGTTGCAATCTACTTGTATTTTGCCATATTCTTTGAGTCTGTCCAGTTTTTTGGGTCTGAGATCTTTGATTGGTAATTTCATCTGGCACTTAGAACGCTAAAGGTGCTACTGCACAATGTGGTCAGAGTTGCATTGCCATGAGTGGTGCACACAATAGCACTCACAGTTCCAGGAAATTACAAGGGTTCCACAGCCCTTCTTTCATTGCCTGTGTCACCAGACCACTTGTGGTCGTTCTGGCTTGTAGTGCAATTAGTGCTGTCAGTTCTGCCAATTCTGACATGTTGAATACAAGTGATGGCAGTTGAATTATTCCCTGCCTGCTGCATGTTGATTTTCATTAGACAGTTATTATCCTCACACCTCCAGCCCAGGGCAGGTATGCAATCTTCAGAGGGTTGTTCAGCGTTGTCCTGACTCCCATTATGGGTCCTGGTACCTTGCCAACAGTAGGTCTGATCACAATCTCCCTCTGTCTCAACATTGGCCTTTTCTGATGGCAATATTCTGTGTCGGAACTCTTCAGCAAGTCATGGGCCAGGATCCTCCCATACCAAAACACAGTCTGGGACAATAGTTTGACCCCCAGTCTGATCTCCTATCTACCCCAATTCACGATTACCTTATGTCTTCCTCCACATCCATCTTTTTGTCTCTTTCTTCCAACACTAGCCTCTCCTTGGTATCTTTACATCCCTCCTCCTGATCTTTCTCCACCTCCAACATCATACTTTGCCTCAGCCTCTTTCTTTCCACCTTCTTGTTCATTCTCTCCTCCAATACCAGCCTTTCCTACCCCTTCTATCTCTCCTCCTAATCCTGCCTCACACTGTTCACAAGAACTTTCTTTTACAACCTCCTATCCAACTCTGGCACTTGTGTCTGGCCTTCAGTGTGTATGTGTGATTGTCTCACTGGCTTTGGCATCAGCTCTGAATATCTTGTGTTGCTTGAAGTCCCCAGCCTTCCCTGTTGGTCAGTGGATCATCATGTGAAGTCAATATGTTGGGGTGTTGCCATCTTGGAGTCAGGCAGCACTATCATAACAGCTGCCTGACTCCACCATCACTTGCTTGTGCCACCATGGGCTGCCTATCTCCTAGCGACTCCTATCTTGCCTCATTCTGCCCATCAAATTGTCTGCCTGTGCTTTTACACACTGAAACATCGGCCACGCTATCCTGCCTGCAGTGAGGTTCAATATGCTTGTGGACTTCAAGTGCTGACCTCCCTGATCACTTCTGCTTTTTGATGGTCTATTTGTCAAAGTAGCATCTTTCGAGTTGACCTTGAAGTCCATGTGAGCAGGCGGTGAATGGGAGAGGGGCTCTGGGGATGCTACATAAAGCCGCCTCTGGAATTATTGTTGTGGCGAGGACAGATCAAGCTCCACCTGTCTCTTCAATCTTTCTCAGCATTGGTTCAATGTTGAGCTGGAAGGTATACTGCATTACATTCTTTTCTAGCTGGTATCTCACGAAACAGCACCACTGTGCCGGGGTCTCTTTTTATTGGAGTCGAAGCCATGATCTTTAAGCCTCTGGTGGATTCTTCTCCGACTCCTTAGCCTTAATGAGCAAGCTATCAAAGTAAAAAGCTTCAATTTTCTCGGCAAGCTCAGCATTTCCAAGGATGCAAGACTTGATCACCTTTGCTGGGGCTCCTGCACTGAGTTGGTGGATTATAAGAATCTTAACTCAAAATACAATATTCTTATTTGCTAACTTGTCTTTGTCAGTGCCCCTGTCAGTATTTTTGGAATAGTTTTATTTCAACTTCCAATAGGTACTGTCTTTCTGGTCCACTTATCTTTTCGAGCTTCTGTTGGGTGATCATTTAGAGTGATTGAATCACAAATCCAATAAGCAGTCTTCTACTGCCTTGCTTGACTTTGCTAGTGCCTCTGTGCTTGAACTTTGGAGTGTTTCCATCACAAATCCCACAAAGCAATTCCTTTTGATGTGCTTGGTTTCGTCAGCACCATTGCACTTGCTTTTAGGAATAATTGAAAAATAACTTTCCTAAATAATTTCTTCCTCTTCTGGACGTTCCTCTTATTCCTCCTTAGGACCACTTTACACTTCATTGATTAAGGCCCACCTCTTGAGCTCCTTTTCTGATTCATTCTGTCTCTCTTGTTTCTCTCCGGTGTGGCATTCTGGGCATTCTCCATCACTCACCTTTTCTGTGTAAGAAGCATTCAGGGCTTGGCTCCTTTTTCCTCTCTGTCCCTCGCGCCACAATTGTATTTATCTGAGGATTGTGCTTGCCGTTCTGCTGTTGTGCAGTTGAATGTCATTTCTGAAACTCGTGGTGAATTGGATGTATTCGTCAGAATGGTGTCCACCCATGACTCTGCAGCCTCTGGCTCGCTCATCAACTGAGCTCTCGGGGAAGTCTCTGCATCTCAGTCCTGCCACTGCCTTCCCACCAGGCATTTCCAACATGTCACACCGCTCTCTGCAGCGATCTGGATGGAACTATCCATCTCTCTTCTTCTGAGCTGCTGTTCATTTTGTGACGCACAGCACAACTCACGGTGTCAAGTGCTACATAAAAGGGATGATCGACCATAGACTCTTCTTCCATTTTTGTATGGATAATGGGGAAAATTCATCAAACATTCACAATTCTATATACACAGCGACATTCTGAGGCAGGGTCCTGAACATTATTCACACTGATCATTCCTCCATTTTATCTTGTTTATTAGTACGCGGTGAGGGCGCAATCAGAATGAGAGAACCATTCTGATTGGCCCTCGCCGAGGCATTACCCAGCAGGGAATCCCTCAGCCAGGATTCCACGGCCATTGTTCCCGTTTCGGGACAGATTAAATTGCTTTTAGTTCCCCGGTCACTCAGATCTTGCGGGCCGGGGTACTAAAAGCAATATGACCCTCGCGGCGGTGGCATTACCGACACAGGTAATGCCGCAGGGCCTTCGTTAAGTCCCTGGCTTCACTCAGGCCTATAACTATGAGCACCGGGGCATTACCTGAGTCGGTAATGCCCCCGCCGCTCGAGTCATATTGCTTAATAAACCTGGGATTTCACCGGAAGAGTGATAACAAATGCTCTATGCTTAGTTGGAATCATTAAGAGGGTCGCATGGATGGATGTATAGACCTCTGCTGAAGATTTCCCTACCAAGGCAGCAACACTCCCATATACGGACCCCATGCACGACGAACTGAGTTAGCGTGCTCTATGCACGATTATTTATTTATTTATAACATTGTTGTAATGCCCAAACCCAAGTGTATCATGGTGTTTGTACAGAAAAGGCCAGTTCATAGCAAAGAGAAAAAATACAAGTGGCACAGGCATGGTTCGGGAGGTTCTTGGAGATAAAGGTGCACAGTGTCATTAATCGTATCTATTGACAAGCCAGGTTTTCAACAGTTTCTTGAAGGTAGTGTGGGAGGTTTCGTCTCTGATGTTTGAGGGAAGAGAGTTCTAGAGTGAGGGGAAGAGAACTTTGTGGAAGGTGTGTGTCAAGGTGTGTCTGCCCTTCTTTGCAGGATGACCCCTCTGTCTAGAAGGTACAGTTTTAAGTAATATTTGAGGTGGCTCAAGAAGGCACATACGGACAAGGGTATGGGCCCAGCATTCCCTCTCCTGTTCACATGGATTCAGTCTCTGTCCTAGTCGTCCATTTGTCCTCCAGTTCTACCTGAAGCCATGTTTCCTGCAGAGACTCTGCTGGCTCTGCCCACCTAAATCCTATCTCTCTCTCTCTGGAGGCTTCACAGACTTTATCGGAGACATGCCGTCTTATGGCAGTGGCAGCATGGTTTGGGGAACCTCCCAAGAAGAGTGCTGGGTCTACCGTAATCCAGGGAGATCTCTGTCAGAGTCACCAAGCTACCTGTACCCTCCTCTTCTGGAACAGACCAATGACCGCAGGCATTTTACAGAACATGGATGGTAGAATGCACCATGACATTCACCCCACGAGGGTGCATACATATCGTGTTCACCATTCAGGGACCTTTGGAGTCTTTTTCTGAAGAGTGCTCGGGTCCAGGAATCATAATGTACTTTAATGGCCGCACACCTGGCACAATTTCTGGAACAATTTCTGGGCACTTGGTGTCCATACATTTCTATCACTGCTGTCCTCTCCTTTACACCATGTTTTCCTTTTATTCACATTCAGTGCTCTCCCTTCCTTGTATGTTAATTAGGAGTTGGTAGGAGAGCAGCGACTACCCTTTGCAATCCCTTTTCAACCCTGGGTTGACGCCAAGCACTTAGTGCCAAAAGGATGTATTTCCACCAAACCTGGGCTGTACAAAAAATAAATCACAAAAAATACATCACTTGGTTTTCACACTCAAATGAGCGTCCTCTGTCATTTCTGCTTTTCAAAATGGCGTGATTGTTCAAGGTCGTAGCCCTCCTGCAAGCAATCCTTAAGAATACGCGCTACAGACACTGACATAAGGAAACGACCCTTGTTCCAATGTACCTGTCATTGCTACTACATAAATATTATTGCATGGAGAGATGCGTTAGTCTGCATATTTGCAGTGCCTTTGTGTAATATGCAAATACAAATTTGATGCTTGAATAGTTCTGTTTTAAGATTGCTAATATGCAGGATTTTAAACCTTAAATTGAACTAACTAAAAATAATACACTTAGACGATTCAACACATTAGCTTTCCAAATTGCACAGACCATCTTCTGCAGAAGTCTATGCGAAGTCGAAAACTAATGAATGGTACCTTATATTTTAGTTAATACAAATTGATTATTTTCAAAACAGTGCCTAGAAATGGATAGATAGGGGTCAGCCTGTTATGTGCGTGCTGCTAGTAATTGTTCTTCATTCAGCAGGTGTGAATCCAAGCAGAGAAGACTCAGCAAGTCATTGTTCCAATGTTGATACATTGACTGTACGGTTGCTAGGTAACAGTACTATCAAATGGTAACAAGCACTAAATAGAAAATCAGAGAACAAACAATGATTGTTTCACCAAACCAGTTTCTATGAAGAACCTTTATACTGTTAGGTTGATTTAACAGGGGGTTTGAGGTTTTCCTAATCAGCATTATTTATTTGCTTGAGTCCTCCCAGTCCGTCCTTAGCCACCTACGTTTGCACGACAGTGTTGTCCATGGAAACCTATTAAGCCACATAGGGTTGCGCCCTATAGAAGTGAAGGAGGCATGGTTCATTCTAAGATGAAATCTCACAAGTGCTGCTTGGTTCACAAGTCTTGAGTACTCCTGCTCGCTCGAACCACAACAGGCAATACGCTTGAAACTTTATCCGAATACAGACAGCCTGAGACACCAACCCTCCCCGCTCTTGGTGACACCAGTTTTCCGTGGATGTGAATCCAAGATGGCAGCCCAGTGTTTTATACCAAGCTAACAACTCTTTGGGGCGAAGACCAACTCCCGAGCACGCTGATACAATAATCACACCTGAGCCAATCCTGATGAGGGTTAAAAGGGGAGTTGGGCAGACAGAAGGTGTGAGAATTAGGAGTTTGGAGAGTGAGGTGATGGAAAACGTATTTTGGTGCAGTAAAAAGAGGAAAGGAGGAGCAGAAGTAAAGAGGAGAGAGAAATAAGAATGGAGATACAATTGACAGAAATTAGATCAGGGGTGATGGAGAGTGAAAGGAGAGCAGAGGTGCAGGATAAAATGGAGAGGGGAAGGGAAGAACGGAGAGTGAAGATTAAGGGGGGAGTTAAGAGCAGAGACAGTAAAGGAGACAGGGTAGAGAGGAGGACATAGAGTGGAGACAGGCAGAGTTGGAGAAAGCAGAGGAGAGAATAAGATGAATGATGGTGTCTAAAGAGAGGGAACAGAGAGTTTAGGTGGTGGACAGGAGAACATGAAAGACCAGAAAGGGGGAACAACAGAAAGGGGGACAAGGAAAACAAGAAAAAGGCCATAAAGATAGAGAGATAGGGCGAGAGAGAGGGAGAGGCTGGGAGTGTGAGAAAGAGAGAGAGCCAGAGAAAGGGAGATCAATCAGATTAGGGATTGGGACCCAATGGAAACTCCTAATGTGGTGGAAAAGGAGACCAGTGGTGAGCTAAGCCATGAGAAACTGGGCTGAGAGGTTAAGCCTGACTACCCCACAGTCCATCCATTGAAGAAGGGCCTTACACCTGACCCCCGAACTGATGAACACAGGCATCTGGGGTGGCGGTGCCAGGCATTTCCGGAGCCGAAGAGGGCCAATGAGTTATCCAGACAAAACCAAGAAGAGCCAAGAAGGACCCTGTGATATGTCATGGAGGAAATGCAAAGGAATATAGACCCATATAGACCCAATGGACTGTAAGTGACTGTCTTCCATCAGAAAGGCAGAGTTTTCTGGGGAGGGAGAAAGGGGAAGACTGAGGACTATGCTCCAAACGATGTCAAGAGAAGCCATATCTGTTGATGTATCCAAACCTTGAGTTTAGTTTGAGTAAAAAAATAAATGACTATGTAAATTTACTTGACTTCGAGCAACTTTGTTGATTCAGTCATTCGTGACAGCACCCATGGTTAGGTGGGGTGTCAAGTGGAAGAGGTGCATAGGACAACAACATATAGCAGATTGGGGCAGTTGGACAATGATCAGAACCATCTCTTAGGGGGCTGTGAGCTGGGCTGTCAGCCAGATTTCAGCTGTTGTGGTATCTGACATACACACCGTTTTTATAATAGGCAATTGGTTGTGCTCTTGACAGACCTTCAGAAATCATTGCTTATTAGATTTTTTAAAATGTATAAAGATGGAATGGGAGGAAATGTGGTCCCCATGATAAAGTGGACTACGTGAAACCAGGACACAGGGGCTCAAATCCCTGCTTCTCCGCTAGGCCAAAGTGTGTGATTGTTGATAAACCTCTGTAGAGGAGCAGATGTATACATCCACAGGAGATCCCGCCCCCTACCTCTTTTGTATTGGAGACATGAGACCATGCCTTGCCTGACACTAGCTATCGTGCCTATACCGCAGTGAATATTTGGAAGAAGATGCCCTTTGAGACAACCCTATCGAATGTACCTTCGAAGTGATGACAACTTACAGGAGGAACTCCCTGAAGGAATATGGGAAAGAGCAAAGAAAATTAACTAATGACGTCATAAGAAAGTGTGCACGACACCTCTAGATACTGATTGAACACAATGTACGGATCCAAGCGGACAAATGACAAAGTAAAGAATCCAGTGAACTATCAATGTGGAAAGAGGGTTACACATTAACAAAGTGATGCAGAAAACAGAAGTTCAATAGATGTATAGACTGAAACGCAAGGTAGATCAAGTCATCATGAAGGCTAGCTATGAGTAGTGAATAGAATGCAGGCGAAGCCGCCATTGTACAGAAACTGGACATTGGTATCATGAAATAAAGAAACCAGAAACCACGAAGGTAGAATGGAAAGCTGTGTCGCAGCAGAAAAGCAGGCTAGTGGAGCTCCATGACGAGGCTGTCTGGCATGAAGTCAAGATCTTAGAAATAGAGGTCAGCTATCTACTCTGAAGAAGAATGAGCGTGCAGAAGATGAATCTTCTCATGTTAAGGTGCAAGAAAGAACCAGATTGTGGTCTTTTGTCACGTTTGCCAAGGATGGAAATAGAGCTTGAATTTGGAGTTCCAGAAACGATAGCGAGTGCCCTCACTCTGGTGCATTCGCAAGACGAGAATATTCTGCAGGGCCAAGTACAAAAACAAGTCCTATCTCCCTGCACCTGGGTCTGGGCTTACCTGCTGCTTAATGAACCAAATGTTCCAGACATGGCACAAGCATGCCAACCACTTATATTAGTCCATATAATGAAGGGCCTTATAGTTTAGAAGACCAATGGAACACAATGCAACTAGTGTTCCTGAAATTACATGTTTGAAGAGGTAGGCTTAAGTTGTTCACCTGATAAAGGACAGCCAATAACAATCCTAGATCTGATATGATTGTATATCTAGATGTTTCCTTTAACCAATCCCGACCCTTGATAGCGTTTTTACTATTGCCACGTAGTATGAAGTCACTCTGATGCATAATTGAGTATATGAAGTATATTTTCTGTGGAAAACATTGAGAGACTGAGCGTATGTCCGATGATGTTCGTTGTAACCTTGCTGTTTTAGATAATTGTTAATAAAACATTAACTTGACATGTTCTTGAATTTGTCCGGTTATATGGACTCAGAATTAGTCTCGTGTAATCCCACCCATTACATATGCATATTCCTAAGGGCCATAAGCTCACCTCTTTACCCCAAGGAGCCTACATTTTCTTAAATACTCATGTTTGGTCAAAGCAAACTTAATCAGATATTTGTAATATAAAGAAAACAAGCCAAATAATGTTCCCTAAATGTACCATTGTTATACTCATGAACAGCCACAACCACATCCTGATTTCATGCCCCATCTCTACACCCTTTATGGCAGGTTCATTGCTGCTGGAGAACCAGGACAGGCCCAATGGAACAAGATTAAGCGAGGGTAAATAATGCTACAGCTGGCACATTGTAGGAGCACTTGAACATGTGGGGCTGTAACTTAAACATCATGGCTACGAATGGCATAGCAATCTTTACTTTCCTTAAGAAGGTTGATTGAGGCTGCACTTTGTAAATGGTGACAAACCAAGCACTTCCCCCTGCCCCTCCCCCCTGGCACTTCTCCCCTTCCCTCTTCCCTGCACTTGCACAATCTGAATGACATAGGCCTAGTAAGATCATTATTTTGTCCTCCCTTACTTTCCCCCTCCTTGTCTTGTCTCGCCTAGAAACCCTTGTGTGCAGGTGTGTTATAAATGCCACATCATATCATATAACCTGGAATATGGGGCCTAAGAGGGCATCACATGGCAGTGTCAGGGTACATGAGACTACCCTTAGCGTTTATGGCAGTGCCTGGTTATGGCAGGGTATATTTAGCATATTATAGCTATACCTGCCATCTGAGGCTTTATTTAACAGACATAACATGATGTCAATTGCCCATATCAGTGGGACTGTTTATTATTTTCCATGACCATGTTGGCTCAAGGGGATGAAATCACTTCAAAGCTCAGAGATGTTTCAAGGGTTTTTATAGATGTTTCACTCAGCCATGTGGCTGTCTTTCTCTTGTATTTAAAATCACCTCCTCCCTAACTAACCCAGGCATCCCTGGCCCCCAGTAAGTAGATATGGAATGTTAACCCATACTGTCTAATCACTTTCTTGTGCTGGAAGTGGTCACCTACTCCATCCAGTGAATAGTGTCCTACAAGGATAGGGAATGTGACTTGCAGATACCCTGATGGTATCACTCTTGAGGCTATCACTCTCACACTCTCCTCTTCCTTTTCTCTTCTCGGTACCTTCCAGTACTCTTCCCTGTCCACCCACATTACTTCCCTCCTTCTTCTACTCTACTATCCCTCTGATCCCTGATGTCGCCCACTCCTTCAAAACCCCACTTCCACCCTTTGTGACTCCTCCTGGCTACCGCCCCCTACCCCACACAACTACACCCTCCTCCACACTACTACTCCTCTTTCCACAATACTATTCCTCCCTTCACACTACTACTCCTCCCTTCACACTACTACAACTAAAACACCTTTCTTTCACTCTATAGCATACACTTCATATTCACTTCTTACACTGTTTACTCTAATCACATTTTCTCCACTAACATACTCACTCACACTGCCATACCACTTCTTCTCATTAGCCAATGATTCACCTTCTCCACAAATTGCCTCTCCAACTTCCCGATCCTGCCTTCCTCCAGCTGGTCTCTTTGTCGTCCACCTCCTCCACTTCTGACCTCACCAGAAATAAACCCACACTTCGTGATTCCTGCTGTCTGCTTATATCCCCCCTCATCTACTGTTATTGACCTCCTTTCCTGGGACAATCTGGCCCTGTCTTTCCCACCCAGGGCGTGTTAGAAAACCAAAAGGTCATAAGTGCTGGAGTAAGCCCAGCCTACATTTTCCTTGTGGGTCTGCTGTGGAACAACAATGGTGCCCTGAGAATACAACTGTTCGTGTTCATATTGCAGTGTCTTATTTCAGTTGCTTCTGTGGTAAGAACAATGGGGAAGGGCACCCATGTTTGTCCCTGCTGTTCTAGGGATTATCAAGGTGCATGGTGCTGGTATTCCCCAGCAGCACTGGGCACTCCTTCTGTTGGCAGTGGCTGAACGCAGCATCCAGCTGCAGATCTCTCTCTGCTCTTGGTTACACCGGTGGCATAGTTCGCATTGGTGCTGCAATGTCTCTTTCTATTTGTGGATGTCTGTGCAACTGATCACTGTTGCAACTGGGCGATGATGCAACGCTTGCCTTTTCTTCACGGATGTAGGGCACTGAGTAAGTATTCGAACTAGGATACTTCTTTTTGATTTCAGGATGGAACGATGTCTCTAGAAAAAACAGAAACACTGGCAAGCATTTTGTATTGGAGACATGAACTAAGACAGAGGTGTGCGCTAAGAAGCATGTTGGCTCAAGCAGGGGATAGGAATGGGGGCCATCTTCACTACCACCAACCACCACATGGTTAAGACTGGCTCTGGATTTCTCCCTAGTAGGCCTCAGACCTCCATCTGAGAGGGGCTCCTAACCCCCTTTGACAAGACTAGGTTACTGGCCTTATCACACCTCCCAAAACCACAAATCCCCAACCAAAACAGACAAAATTGTAAGATTTGGGTAGGGATATCTGGAAATGTGACTTATCCCTCAACCAGTGGTTGTTCATCTCTCCTCTAACCCCAAAGTTGTCACTGATTACACAGACCCCAATGTTTGACTCTGGCTGCCAGGCTTTACTTGTGTGTGGAGGTGATCATTGTGCCCAACAGTATGCAAACTATTTGTTCCCTTTAATGAAAATTGTACATCCAACCAAAAGAGACGTGCATTAACGCAGAACACTTTAAGAGTGATATAAATTATTATTATTATGTATTCCTTCTAACGCACAACACACCCATAGGCCTCAGTGAGTACATAAAGAGAGACAGCTATATAACCCTGAGGAAAGCAGAGGGTCAGAGTTCAGCAGCATCGGGGAGACAAAGAGTTGACATATTAGTCATTAGAGTTGAAGAGGTAGGTTTTAATAACCTTCTTAAAATGGAGGGCACAAGGCATTTTGCGTACAACAGGAGGAAGGGAATTCCAAAGGCCGGGGGACACACATTGAAGCTCATGCCAGCAAAGTTTTTTTGTTTAAAACGAGTAAGGTAAAGTTTGTTGTTACTGTTGAACCATAGAGATCTTACTACTGTGTCAGCTAGTCAGGTGCATTGGCTACATGACATTTGTGTGTGGGAGCGAGAATTTTATGAGCCCACATTCAACAGCTCAGTTGTACTGCCATTAAGTGCAAGGGAATTCATAGCCAGCCATGTTTGAACCCGCACATAAGCTTGGTTTATGTTGGATGCATCAAGATCATAATTCCTTGTCAATTCGAAGATATTCTGGGTGTCATCTGCGTAGTTGGTATACTTGACTCCAGCACTATCCAAAAGATAATAGTGGGCAGGTATAAATATTGAATTGTGTCGGAGAGAGGCAGGAGCCATGTTGTGCACTGCAGCAAAACAAAGGAGGTGATGGCTGGAAGGTTTAGAATAAATCTTAACCTCTGGCATTGCTCTGGGCAACCCTCCAGACCATCGTTCTTTGCCTACCAAGCCAATTACAAAAGGGGAATGACCATATGCAAATCAGGCTTGGTCCCACCCCCAAAGGAGTAGTCCAGCCCGAACTGCCAGGTCACATCCCTTCTGCATGAGACCAGAAGCATCCCAAGACATGTTTCAGCCTTGTTGGGCATCATCAGTGAGGAATAGCTTGGGTCTCTAGGCCCAGCAGGTACAGGACCCACGTCTGGGCATACCTGTCCCACTCGGGGTGACAAAAGCAAAACAAAGGAGGTGATGGCTGGAAGGTTTAGAATGAATCTTAACCTCTGGCATTGCTCTGGGCAACCCTTCAGACCATCGTTCTTTGCCTGCCAAGCCATTACAAAAGGGGAAAGACCATATGCAAATCAGGCTTGGTCCCATGCCCAAAGGAGTAGTCCAGCCCGAACTGCTAGATCACATCAATTGGTGTCTTAGAATCACCTATCGAGACCCTTGTAGACCAAAGGCCCAGGAAAGATCCAATCCAGGCCGTAGCACTCTGAGAGCAGTTGATAATCTTGGTTATCCTCTTGAACAGCAAGGAGTGATCACCAAGATCAAAAGTTGCCGAGAGGTCAAGGAGCATAGTCATGGTGATCTGGCCTCTATGAACAATATCAAAAAGATTTGCCCTTAAATCAAGCATGGCAGTTTCAGTTCCATGCTTAGCTCGAAACCCAGATTGATGCTTTACGAGCAAATGGTTACTGTCAATATGCTCCTTGAGTTGCAGATAAGCCACCCTGTCCAAACTTTTCAAAAGAAAAGGGATGTTCGTGATGGAGCGGTAATTACCCGCAACTGCAGAATCCAATGTATCATTTTTAAGAAGAGAGGTTAACTAGGCATCCTTTAGACATAATGGAACAGTTGTGGCCAGAAAAGATGAGTTGACAATATTGGTGATCAGCGAACCAAGACATCTGATAGAACCCTTAATTGCACTTGCAGGACAAGAGTCCCCCTGACACAAGATCAGTTTCAGTCCAGACACAATTGTTTTGATTTCACTTTCCATGACTTGTTGAAAATTAAACTTAGGAGGTGAGGGGTCAACGTTACTGATAGAATTATCTTCCAGTAATCAGAGGGTACATGCACCCTGTAATCCAGTCCGATGGACCTTAATAGTGGCTTTATTTTGCTAACTGTGCTTGAAATTATTTTTCAGAATTTTCAGTCACCAGTTGGCCGACTTTTTATTGGCGCTACCACAGCGCTTTTTTCTTTTCAGTTCTTTAAGAAAAGAAAAGGTTCCCTCTGGCTTCACTTTGCACCAGTAATCCTGCTATTATAGTTAGAAATCTTCTGTATCTTGCAGTCAAAGTTTCCTGGGATGGATATGTCCGCCAGTACCTTTCACACTGTCTCTTTACTTTTCTGTGCACGATTATGTCATCATTAAGTCAAGTCTTATTTTTGACTTCACTCTTTACAACCTTGAACATTTCAGGAGCCGGTGTGTCAAAGACCTTTCGACGTGATCTCATTAAATTGGTGGACTAAAACACTGGTGTAATTAGATAATAATCTGTTGGCCAACATAGGTACAGCAAGATTGGAGAATGCCTCAAGGCTGGCCTTCCCAAGGGTTCTCACCCTTAGTTCCAATCTCGCATTAGAATTCACCTTATTTCGGAAGGCAGATAGGTAGAGAGCAAAGGATATGAAACAGTGATAAGTCCAGGGGCAAGAAGTAATGAAAAGAGTTGACAATAAGAGTTTATGCGATAATACCCTGTCAAGAGTGTTGCCGTCTCTGTGGGAGGGATAGTCAACATGCTGAGTAAATCCCATAGCATTACAAGCAGACAATAATGCAGACGCTTCATGGTCTGATTCATTATGTGGCCAAAGATTGAAATCACCAAGTACTACCATATATGTAGTGGACTTTAAGAAGGTACCTAATACTGCAATGAAATGGTCTTCAAAGGAAGGAGCTCCTCCTGGGGGTATATATAATTCCAATAAGCTAACGGTAGTATTATTATCAATACTTAGCTTAACTAGGATATGCTCACAATTGTCCAACATGTTGGTACTGCGGGCATGCAAATGTAAGGAGCCTCTAGCAATGAAAGCAGCACCTCCTGCCCCCAGGTCCCAGTACGATCTACTCTGAAAATCTTAAACCCAGTCGGAGTAGCGGACATAGCTGCATGTTTAGCGGTATCATGTAGCCAGGTCTCAGCTAGACAGAGTATGTCTAGGTCTTGTGTAGTAATCAAGTCAGCAACCTGCGCAGCATGCATGGCTACGGAATGTGTGTTCAAGAGGGCACGTTTCAAGTAATTTGATTCAGTACGACGGGAGGGGATAACCGCAGGCCTGATTCCTCCCTTGGAGAGAACAGGGACCCAGAGTCAACAGGTATGATGGAAATATCAGTTACAATGGAAAGTTCTACCTGCTCTCTCATAGATTACATCCTGCTGTTCAGTAAACTGTACCGTTACCTGTGCCGCACCACACCACTGGCCCTAATGGTAACCCGATCAATACCTTCATTCTGCAAGTCTAACCTAGACACCGAGGTGGTATTACTGTTCACAGGTTGAATTGCACTTTTGTCTAAAAAGTGGTGGCTACGGATGGAGAGTCAGTAATCCTTCTAAGGGGATGTACCAGCTAAGATATCAGCCTAACAGCAACACTTGGCAGGGGCCCTATCCACAGAATAATCATTAGTGAGATTGTTACGCACTTTCTCAATAACATCAGATGCATGGCGGCTTCACACACTAGAAAGTAGTCAATGCCAAGATCAGAAAGACGTGTGATGGGAAACGGTTATGTTTTTTATTAATGGATCAGTGGTTCCGAAGGAGTGTCATACTAGGGAAGAGACAGTCGCATATCGGGAAAGCCTATTAAGTGCCTGACTCCTCTCCAGCCCGGCAGTCTTTCAAATGCGCCAGCATGTCTGGAAACGTTAAGGTGTCTCAAACGGTGTCCGCTCATTTGGTCGAAAAAAAAAGATCGAA
This sequence comes from Ambystoma mexicanum, assembly GCF_040938575.1. Taxonomy (NCBI): domain Eukaryota; kingdom Metazoa; phylum Chordata; class Amphibia; order Caudata; family Ambystomatidae; genus Ambystoma; species Ambystoma mexicanum. Next base: position 238,617,179 of record NC_090940.1, on the reverse strand, counting down.
TGACCATTTGGTCGAAACCAAATGGTCGAAAAAAAAATGGTCGAAATTTTTTTTTTATTTATTTATATATTTTTTTTGTTTTGTTTGGTTAAAAAAAAATTAATATATAAAAAGGGGGGTTGGGGGGGGAACCCTCCCAAAAAAAATAAAAAAAATTTAGAAAAATAAATAAATAAAAATTCGACCATTTGGATTTCGACCATTTGGTGTCGACCAAATGACTGGTAGCTGTCTCAAACACTAGTCTACCCCCGATTATATACTGATGTTATTTTTTGTGGGTTGTGGAAATATATTACATGCAAAAGTAATAATAGGTATTTTTGCTATTATTATCGTTAATAATCATACCTTGATAGATTATTTTTATCGCGCTTAAAACCCAGAGGTTTTTAAGCGCGGACCCAGGACTCGAACCTGTGTTGTTGCTCCGTGTCGTCAGGCGTCCAAGGCGAGCACGTTGGCGCAGAGCTATCATAATAATAGTTGAACGGTTCCTGCAGGAGTTATTCTGCCTCGAACTCCTCTCACTCCGCAGGCAGTAGAAATGAGCTTCTCATGCTAGACCTTGGACGTTTCATCATATCACACCATGAATTAACTCTCCTCGTTGCTTGCCAAATAAACAGCCGTGAACTTCACGGATAATTATGTCTACGTGTAAAGGCAGCTCTGGTAAACAAATATCTTTGTTGAAGTTTTTTTTTTTTTTAAAGCAACCACAAAATTGAATTTATTCGGAGCTGTGCAGCATTGCAAAAAAAGCGCACCCTGGATACAATCTTCCCTGTTCTTCTGCATAAAAATCAATTTTGGTGCAAACTCTGGGCCATGTGTTTCTCATTACAGCGAATACAAGTTTTCTGCTTGGCTTACAAGAAAGTGCGTCATGCGGCCTGCTGCATAAATCCGTCGAGTAACGTGACTTGTGACCTCTCACTTAAATTGAAAGCTTTAATTCTGGAAACCTTATACTCGATACCTTTTGGGAATACACCAAAAATACATTTTATTTTTTTTAAAAAAAGGCCAGTGGCCGGGACCAAGAAGCTGCCAAGTGGGGATGAGATGTCACTGAGGCATAACTAAAACATGGGAAATGGCCTTCTCCAATTTGTAAACACGCTAATGTCTTTTGGCGGCCTATTAGTCAGCGTAGGGGACGGCAGGGCTTCGCCTCTGAATGCAGCAGCAGTGACTCACATCTCAGATGTCACAGGAGGGAAATTAAACAACGACGGGAAGTCAGCTGGGCATCGGATTGCGGCTTAGATAAGCACCGCCTTTATTTTGTGAACACCGCAAAAAGGTGTGCTACGCGCAAATTCCAGTATCTCCCGCCAATATCTCCTCCGAATATAACCACAATATCCTTTAAGAAGGATGGTTTGGGTATGTACTTGAAAATTAATTGCGCTTTGACAATAATTCCTTGTTAGATACTTACAAGGGATACCACTTTCTGCAAGAAGCACAGAAGGTGGTTCCCTGTGAGTACGTGTAAGCGTCCCCCCCCCTGCCCCTCTGGGTTATTTTGAGCACTGCACATGGCCTCCTTGTGTAGAGCGCCCCTTTTCCTGGGCATAAAGAGGGAAGGGAAGGTTGGGAAGCAAACAACGGTTGGTTGTGTTTGGCGCATCGTCCAGTCGCTACACCTGTTCCTTCTCTGCCCTGTCGGACTAGGTGGTGTTAGGCGGTTCGGGGTCGCTGAGGGTGAGGTTTATAGGCTGGCTGCTGGGGGCTTAGGTGGTTTTGTGAACAAATTACCACCATTTCAATGTAACTCCGCGTCGGACCTGGTCCTAGGGGCTATGGCCGCTCCTGGCCGTGCATTGTCAGTGGTGTATTGTGGGGAAGGACAAGGGCCTTGAGCGCCTTCCTGAGCTGCTGAGCCCAGCCCGGGGAAGGCAGCTTCTCTCTTGTCTGTTGCAGTCAGGCGCGGGAGTTGGGCACCAGGTTGTTAGTTCTGGGAATAGAGCGGGTGATCACAGGCTTTTGTGTGGCTGGTAGAGCCTGTTCGTCTGCCCGATGGGCAGGCCGGGAGTGCGGTGCTCATAGAGGGCCACAAAGGGGCGGTGTGGTGCGCAGCCCTCCAGCATTCTCTTCAGGCTGCCACTTGTTTCAAGGGGGCAGCAGTAGCCTTGGTGGGAGGCTTGGGAGCCTTATAAAAAAAAGAAGAAAAACGAGAACCGTATTTTGCATGCACCGAGTTGGGGGCCTGCAGTGTAGGTTGACAGTGGTAACAAAGAGGAACTCCAAAAAAAACCCGGGAACTGAAATGGAGCAAAAGACTGAAAACGAACAAAGAGGTGTTCCCGTGTAAACACAGTTAAGCAAATAATTTAGGACTACCAGCATTTACTAGACAGGTTGCTATAGTGAGTAAATCACATAATTTAATAATGATACCTGTTATACTATGATAGTGCAGTATGCGCTTATTGGCACAATTGCCACAATATAAACAAATCTAAAACACATTCAACCTATATTTTATTATAAAAATGATACACAAAAAGTGGTAACATCCAAAGAAAAACAACAAACAATTTTTAGTAGAATAAAAAAGAGTACGGTTAGAAAAATAAACTGAATGTAACCAATGTAGCTCAGGATCACAAATGTATTAATATTGCTAGTTGTAGTCCACAGACTAAATTGGTCAGTGGGGCTTCAAATCCTGGCTGTGCCGTGAATAGTTACCTGTCCCTAACTTAATTGGAGCTGATTTTATCAGTCTATAGCAACAAATAATCAGCCAAGGGACTGTTTTGTGGTTTGATGCTACACAAATGCTTGTCTCAGAGCTAATAAGAATAAAGCTAATACACAACAAAAATGAAAAATTAGGCTAATACACAGTACTATGCCATCCGCTGTCGTAAGTGGTGGAAAGCGTGATAGGTCACGTTCACTTGTCACCGGTGTAATCACAACCTCCGTGCATGGACAGTGGCAAAACTGGCGTTTCAGTGGTAAGGTAGAGAAAGTATACCACCTTCGTCAGGATGATAAATCATTTGTTCAGCCCAGAAGGTATTGCTTCAATGTTAGACATACGAGTGTAGTGATGGCATTTTATAAATGGTCATACCCCCATTGAGTACCTCTAGAGTACCGGTAGACCTCTAAGGAGCTTCAATGTGATCTGCTAGAGGTGCTGCAGGCTCTCGGCAATGAATGCCGTCTGTTTTGAAGATGTCCGCGGGTAAAGGAGCGGCTGAAAATGGCTCACTCCATTGCGGCAAGGTACTGTGACACGGAGCCAGGATGTATCAGGTTGCGCACTGCAGACGCCATCGTAGTGCGTATTCAAACGCTGAGTAGGTTGACAGGCCTGGGCCAAAGTGAGCCTGTTGGTGGGGGTGCTGGGTTGGCAGCTTGGTGGAGGGGTGTAGAGAGGGGTTTATGAAAATACATAAATATAAAAAGGGGGATATTTGGTTTCCTTGCAGTGAGCAGGACAGGTTTTCTTTGGGGGCCTGCAATTGGTATCGTTGGATACATTGATGGGTAGGTCTGGGGGTTTAGGGGATTATGTCAGGGAGTGTGGTGGATGCCCAGGCCTTACAGGAGGCGCTGAGCATTATCAGCTGGGCATCTAAAGCCCAGTTAGAAGGGGCAGTACATGAGGTAAAGGGGGAGGGAGGGCGCAAGGGTGGGAGGGGCCCAAGGGTGGGAGGCCCCAGCGCAGAACGGCTTCGTATGGGGCTCTCGCAGCGGCAGTGGCTTGTAGATCATTGGCAGGGAGGAGGGAGAGTAGGGGAAAGGGGGCTTGGCGGAGCAGGGTGGATATGCCGAGGAGGGCAGAGGGAAAGGGGTCTAGGTTTGCTCCTGAGGTGCAGGGTGCCAGTGGTGGTGTGAGCAGGGGGACGAAGGAGGATGAGGGGCGCATAAGTGGGGATGGTAGAAATGGGGCAGAGGGGGTTGGGGTGTCAGTGAGGTGGGTTCAGGGTAGAACATACCTGCAGAAGAGTGCAGGGAGGAGGAGGGCACTCTCCCCAGTGGAGGGCGGTGACAGGGGAAGGTATGGGCTGACCTCCCCACCTGAAGGTGATGAGCACGGAGGGCATAGCACAGTCCCCATTTTAGTGGTTGAAACGGAAGGAGAGGATTTCAGAGCGGTTCATCCAGCGAGAGGAGGTGAGCAGCCTAGAGGGTCTAGTACACCCCCGAGTACGACAGAGCACAGGGCAGATGGTGGAATGCCTCGCCCATAAAGAGGAGAGGAGCAGGAAGGGATTGGTGTGGCCCCTCCGAGGAGATGACACAGGTGCATCGGGGTGAACACCTCATGCTGGCCCGAGGAGAATCTGCCCACCCCGAGCAGGCTTACGGAACATGACTGGTACATGGCTGTGGAGGATGAGTGGGTGAGGAGTACTGGCTGTTGTGGGAGGAGAGAGGTCAGGGGGAGTGGGTTGAAGGAGAAAGGGGACGACAGGGTGGAAGGTTTGGGGGAGGTCATTTTGGGGGGAGGTTGGGGCCGGGGTAAGTGGAGTATGGGAGAGTGCGGGGAAGATGGGCTGGAGACACTGCTGATGTTTTTGTCAGGGTCGACCAGAATCAGGCTAGTCAGGATAGGGAGCCCAAGGGCAAGTGCTGGTTAATGGGTTCTGGAGTAGACTGGACAAGGAGGGCCTGGCCCATGAAGGTACATATGAGGCCAGGCACCAGTCACAGTGGCAGAGGAACATTAGCAAGGTAGGGGGAGAGGCAAGGAGGAGGAGAAAAGGAAAGTCCTGAGGAGTTTTCAGATCTTAAGGAGATCCGGGTCAAGTCTGAGAGGGGCAGGAAGGCCATTCCAGAAGGAGACTCCTGACGAAGAAAGAGATCTAGCCCCCACTCTCTGCTTGGAGAAACGTCTGATCTGCAGAGAGTTGGAGCTAGATGACCTAAGGAGTCTAGCAGGGAGGTAGTTAGGGAGAGAAAGTTGGATATAGTGGGGTCCTAGGCCCCAGAAAGCCTTGTGAATGATGCAGAGGGCCCTGAATTTGCAGCCACTGGGAGCCAGTAGAGAGATTGTAGAGCTGGAGAGATGCTTTCCCCAGGCTTGATAAGTCTTGCAGCCCTATTCTGGATTAGTTCAAGAGGGTGAAGGGAGGCAAGAGGCAGATTGAGGAAGAGGCTGTTACAGTAGTGAAGCCTAGAGAGAACTAGAGCTCTGGAGACATTAACCTTCTGGGCAAAGGTGAGGAAAGGGAGGATGCCCATGAGAAGGTGGAGCAGAAAGTTGGACTTCTTGCTGAGGTCCGAGATTAGAGGGGAGAAAGAGAGAGAAGTGTAGAAGATGACCCCAATGTTTTTTGCCATCCAAGGATGGCGGCAAGTGAGTGAGAGGGAAACAGGGAGCAGGTATCCCAATATGAAGGATCTCAGTCTTACTGGCATTAAGGCAGAGATCATTTGCAGAGCACCAAAGGAATGGTTACAGAAGTCAGCAAATGCAGGGGCGAGAGAGGAGATGTTGTCCTTGAAAGTTCTGCAAGAGCAGGGGAGCAACTGTTTGGAGGAGACTTTTGCAACGCCGACTAAACTGGTGACCACATGAGGTGAAATCGGAGAAGGGGAGAAAATGGGTGAGGGCAAAAGGGGGGCCAAGGGAGACAAAATCATTGGGTGGCTGGGGAGGAGAGTAGAGGAGAGTGAGAAGAGGATGTCCTCAGTTTTGTAGACAAGTGGGAGGTAAGTGCAGCGCATAAGGCCTGGGAGGGGAGAGGAGAAGAGGAGACTGCAGTAGGATTGGCAAGTTCCTTGCACATTTTGAAAAGGTCTGCCATGTTATCAATGGCCCCAGAAATGCAGGCTTGAGCATGAGCCATATTCTAAGAGTGGATGGACAGTCGATATTGCCTTTGGAGCAGGTGGCAGGCCAGTTTGTCAGGTAAGGTGCCAGAGGCCTGCTATTTCCACACAGCCACTCTGCACTTGCGTTTCAGAGCGGCCGAGTCAGAGTCATACCAAGAGTTGCACTTGGAGGCAGGCTTCATGCGTATCCTCATGACAGGGAGTAGGATGTCCAGAGTGTTGGAGTTGGAGAGATGAAAGTTGGTGAAAGGGTCGGACTGGGACAAGAAATAGGCCCGGCCACCCAAAAAAAGAGGCCCACCCCTTGCCTCAAAAAAGTGGGCCACCCCTCGCGTCACGACCCTTGACCTCTGACATCACCGGAAGTGATGTCATTTGACCCCACCCCAAAGTGACATCCCGAGAAGCGATGAAACACGACCTTTCACCCCTTGACAAAACATGAAGTGGCATCAAATAGCATTGTTCCTAAGTACACGAAATTACTGTGAATCCAAGCAGACGTCCAATGCCAAATGATATGTTATTGTATAGAACTTACGCTTAAGCTCTTTTTTATGGAACAAATATGCATACAATATCACCCAACCTGTGTTGGTACTCATTTATCAACCTAAGAAGGATGAAAGGCATTTTGGAAAAAGAAAAAAAAAATTTGAAAAAATATGTATTTTTGTTCACATTTTATTTTCTTCCAAACCGGCCCAGACATGGCCATAAACTGGCCCTCACTCCCCAGGAAATATTTCCGCCTGGCCATGGGCCAAAAGGCCGAGGGTCCGATCTGACCCTGGTTGGTGAGTGCTGAGTCGGTATGAGAGTCAAAAGCAGGGATGGGAAGAGAAATAACAGTGGCGACAAATGCAGCAGCTGAGACACGCTTCTTTGGTCGTATGACTGAGAAGGAGACTGGAAGGGCAGGCAGAGGCATCGCCGGGGGGCCAGGGTGATCCAGTTGAGAGGAGAGAGTGGTCAGACCAGGAAAGAGGGGTGGTTGCAGGGTTGGGGAGAGTGATGTCTGCTGAGATTCAGAGCAAACAAGGTGTGTCCAGAAGAGTGGATTGGGCTGGAGGGAAAAGTTGTGGGTGAAAGAGAGTCACAGAGGTCCCAGAAGGATATAGTGGCTGCATCCAGAGAGTCAACATGGATAATAAAGTCCCCAAGGAAGAGGGGCTTGGGGTAGGAGGAAATGTCAGGCCAGTGGAAAAGGGAGATAGGACAGGGGGCTTATAGATAGTGACAAGAGTGAGGCAGAGGGTGGAAGATACATTCAGCCTACAGATGAGGCATTCAAAGGAAGAATAAGATTCACTGGGAATGACAGTCGCAGTGACCCATTCAGGGAAGATAAGGGCAACTCCACATCCAGACTGGTTAGTCCTGTGCTTGGAGAGGGTCTTGTAGCGCATGTCTCGGTGAGTGAGGCCATCAAGGTCTAAGTCTTCAAGGAAGTGACTGACGTCAGAGGAGTGTTGAACAGCAGAGTTAGAATTGAGGGTAGCTAAGTGAAGCTGGTTGACACCTTTAAAGTTCTTCCGAGGCAAGGTACAGTGACATGGTACCCGTGTTGGTGTGGGCAGAGAGGCTAGAGGAGTGCAAAAGGAGGAGTGACAGGGGAGGAAGTTAATGAGAGACGGGAGATGCCAATCCAGAAGGAGGAGGTTGGACTGAGAACCCTGGGTCATGATAGTGTCATTTTGGTAGAGATTAATGATGAACCTAGATGATGAGAAGTATACCAAGAGAAATTCCCACCTAGTTCCGATGTTAATGGGCAAGGAGGAAAAGGGGGATAGGATAGAGCCCAAATGGGGAGTTCATACGTCAGGAAAAGGGACAGTGAAGAGAATGTCAGTGATAGTCTGTCTGGAGGAAGCATTGACATAGGTATCAACAATGGGGAGGCTTGGGTTGGAGGCCAGGACCGCCTTCTTAAACTTTTTCCTTCCAGATTTCAAGAGAGAGAAAGGATAGGTGAAAGAGAAACAGTTTGAGTAGATAGGAAAGACAGAGGGCACCAAGAGAACAGGGGGTGAGACGGTGGAAGATTTGGAAGAGAGACTGCACTGTGTAAGAGGAATTCACCAGTCGACCTAGTAGCCAATATAGGGCAGATGAAACTTTAGTACAGTAAGTCAGGACTACAGGGCAATAAGGCTTAAGTTACAACAAACAGTAGTATCACAGCATAAATGTGATAGAGGAGGAGTTAGGTGAAGTACCTAAGTTATAACACTTTTACAGAAATTACTGCATGGCAAATAAGAGATTTGAAAAAGCAGCACAGATTTCAGTTTCCTGTAACACAGTAGAAAGTAACCAAATATAATTAGGCTAAACAAGCAAAATGCAGTAGCAGCAGTGAAAAAACACCTAGATGTGAACTTCAAAATCAGGCTAAACATTTCTAACATGCAGAATGCAGTAGGAGAAATGAAAACACATCTAGATATGAACTTCTAAATTATGCATAAGAAATGCTAACATGCAGAATGCAGTTGGTAAAAATCAGAAGCAGCAAGAGATTGAGAAGCAAGGAGGAAAAAAGACAATAAAAAGGGTACAAATGGCAGTGAATAACAGAGGCATATGGGTTGGGGTTCACTGGCCTCAGTTAACCCAAGGAAGTCTTAGTGGAATTAGGGTGGTAGGCAAAGAAGGTGGGAGTCTGTGTCTTGGTATGGAGAGAGCTAATGCGGGAGCCGGCATCAGGCAGAAGGCAGACAGTCTGCGGCATGCAGCAAGACTACTGAGTGAGACATATCCCCCAGTCTTAAAGATAAAAGTGTGTGGGAGGTAGGATTGAGTGGGGGGTGGTGAAGCAGGAGGAGCAGGTGTGGCCACATAAGAATGCACACAAGGGGGCGGGAGAATGGCAGGTTGGCAAGTGTGGTAAGAAACCAATGGTCTCAGCGGGAAACAAACAGTGGAGTTGTGAAATGCACTTACCTGATGGAATTGGAGCTCATGCAACGTGATCCCAATGGGGGCGGGCAAGGCTAGGTGGTGCAGCACTGGGACCACTGCTGGACAGGCCAACAGGATCCTTAATGTGGGCCTTGGTCGGTGGGCCAGCTCTCGCCTCCCAGTTCACTGATTGGATATAGGAGAATGAGATTAGACAATCACAGCCGCTGTTGGAGGGGTAGACAAGGCATTCCTGCGCCATGATGGAGAGTGGCGGTGGCCATGTTTAAGAAGTTAAAGCCTCTAATAATGAACAGCCCCACTGGGCTAAGGAGGTACTGGTGCTGCAGCGCCGCTTAATCATGATGGTAAAACACACAGTTATGAGTAAAATGCCCAGTTGGTGCGATCGCCTTCAAAGAGCACATGAAATTGCAGAAAACATCATGCACAGCCCAATTGGGCTTAGATAGCATTTCTGGAAGGTCCTCTTTTGGAACGCTGCCTCGTGGTCTCAGAGATGGAGGTGAGCTCCTGAAAGTGCAGGCAAGTAGAGGTGGTTGCAGTGGATGGCGCCCACGTGCCCAGCCCCAACGCTTCAAACAGCGAGTGGTTTACCCGTGACTTAGCAGCCCTTTCTTGGTCATCCCGCCCTGGATGTGATGGGGGAAGCGGCAGGGGACAGCCATCAGCAGCCTGCTGAGCCTTTTATAAAGAAGGGCTCCCTAGGATACAGTGTAGCGGTTGCCGTAGGCGGGCAGATCTCTTGATGGGGCACGGCCTGGGTCTCCGCTGTGGCCGGGGACTTATCGTGCCAAAAGGAATGAAGGGACAAATCACGTCCTGGGGTCACCACTTGAAAGTAAGCGTCCCCAAAAATCCAATACCAAACTCCCCAATGAGAGCCAATAACGGACACACCCCAGGAAGGAATGAGACCAGGACCAAGTATGGGTGAAGATAAAAAGTTAAGTTTATCCAAAACCAAAATAGGGCAAGCAGAGAACTCTGTAAACTCTGAGAGCGCTCTGCCAAACATCAGAAGACATCTACGTTTTGTTACAAAACCATGTCACCTACGATGTGGGAACTAGGGATTACATGAATCGATGAGATTGGGCAATTGGGGGTAGTCAGTATAGAATGTGTATAGTCCAAGCTTCAGGATTGGTGAGGCTCCATGTGGTGTTACAGTGATGCTTGTGGGTCAGCTGGACTCGTCGTGGTGGAGCGCGTGGTCGGCGATGTCTAGTTGATACATCTCGGCTGTGCTAACATTTGCCCTTGTGGCCACGCATACTCATTCAGTGTTGACTATAATTCATTACGCCCTGTAAATCCTACAAATCGTTATTCTAACATCACTAGAAAAATAGCAAATTACCCTAGGTGTTCATGTTTCATCATCATAAAAATACTATACAATAAATGGACTGCTTCACGAGGTAAGGTGGCTTATCGTGGGACACATATCAGGGATACCTCTATCACTCTTCTACATTAGATCCAATGGGGGACATCTTTATAGTATGTTAGTACATAGAAGTAAAATATATAGGAGTAAATATATTGCTACCATGGTCAGTGGGGGTTTGGGTGAGCAGGGATACTACCTGGTCAGATGGCATATAGCTGGTACATCAAAAGGTGGTGGGATGAGAGGCTTGTTGCCCATATGTCTATCACCAAGGTCTAGGGGTGCAGAGCACGTTTATTGTACTATTGTGGGTCTGGGGGGTTGGGAGGAGGGTGGATGCTTGGTGCAGGCTCAGTGGAGGGGCGAGAGGTTACAATTATAGCATCACATGGTCAGTGAAACAAGGGCCTTCAGATATCATCCCGGCCTGAGAAGGGAGGAAGGTGGGGGCTGAGTACACAGAGCTGCAGGAAAAGGGAGAGAGGGCCTTGTGGCCTCTAGCCAGTCTACCTTGTGGGGTTGCATACGACTCATTAGAATGCGATGTAGAATTTGGCCAGTGTGGTTGCAGGTACATTAAACAATATGCGAACTATGATCATAATATAGGTTACACGTTTACGTTTATCATGAGCACCATGTTACAAATTAAATTCTATCTATAACAGCCTTGTGACTTTACCGTCTAGTATTATATACATTTTAGAACCGGATGCAAGTCGAACATGTTTGCGAACACACGTATATTTGAAAAGCCATTGAACATCTGCATTGTATACCTTGTAATATATCGAACAGGTAGATTGACATATACCTTAGTGTGAGTGTTTTTCAAAAGGCAAGATTTGTTCAATAGTATGGGGCCTTGGCATATGACCAATAGCTTTGTGTGCAGTAAAATAGGTAAAGATCATCTTGTTTCGTTTCCTAGGATCAGCCCCTTCATACATTTCTACAGGGGGCATTTATAACCTTTAAAGCGGGATTAGCAGTGTGGGTGAAACAGAGTGGCACACAGGCGTAGGATCTGTATCTGTTACTTCATACAGAGAACAAGGTTGGGGGGTTATCCACAATGTATGTCATAAATGTAGGGCCTGCAAGGGGACGGGGCATGCTTGTGGAGATTAATTGTTTTCCTCAAACCCAAGCCTTTGCCCGATCATTCACAGGTCAGCGATAAACTGCGGAAGGTGAAACATACAGTGTTTGTCATGTAGCTTGTTCTCGCCTAGTCTCCTGTGGGAGGGACGCAGAGGGGAGGAGGGTGAGGGAGAGGACAGGCTCGCTGTGCGCGATCTCAAGGGGAGAGATGCAGCTCTGCAGGCAACCTTTGTCTATAAGGCCTTTGTCTATGAGGCCTGTGGTATCATGTACAAAATGGAGTCTGGTTGTGGTACAAAATGGAGTATGGGATCAGCTTTCTGGCCACTGTGGGCATACATATGAGTTGTCCCGCAGCCATCCCGCATCACTGGCCACAGGCGCATGGATAGCCTGTGGACGAATCATAATCCGCACATAGGTTGGAATGGAGAGGTTAGGGTCTCAAGGACCTTTCCTCCCATACACTTCCGAGGTCCTCTGTATGGTTCTGGCTTCTCACTTCACCGCTAAAACTCAGGATATCCTGTCCTCTCTCTCCCCTTCCTCTCCCTCTACCTCTCTTGTCCCCCTCTGGCAGCCTCTCCCTCTCCTCCTCCTTTTTCCTCTTTCTCTACGACCACTCCTGACAAGATTTCTAGACAAGTCCGATCTGTGAAAGGGTCGTCCCAGCAGGTGCTCACCTCCTCCTCCAGAATCACCAAGGACCACATTGACACCCTCGCTCCAGCCTTGGCCAATTCCTGCAATCACTCTTTTGCCACTGGAACCTTCCACTCTCCCCTCAAGCACTCCCCTGTGCACCCCGTTCCGCCGATCTTTCCTCTCTGGCAAACTACCGCCTGATATCTTTTTTAAATGTTTTATTATTGTGTATTACAGTACAATCTGTACTTTTGACACACCCCAACGTAATACTCCATTATCCGAACAATTAACAATTACATTTTAAATTTCAATACATTCATTAATACTTTTAAAAGAAAACAGTCACTTGATTACACAATATAAAAGGACGACAGCACATGCCTTTAAAAACCTTAAAATCTGAATTAGTAGAGAAAGTTAGTTTCCATAGATAGAATTTCACCCCTCAGCATCTGTTGGTTGGGACAGTACACACACAAATGTTTCAATGGGCCTCATTACGACACTAGCGCTCCCGGAATAAAGGGGGCCGGTACGGGACTGGCCCCCTTCATTCCGGGAGCGCGGATTACGAGGTTCCCTTTGCGGGACCCGGACCAGACGTCTGGTAAAACCAGACGTCTTTTCAAGGGTCCCGCAAAGGGAAGAGGAAGGTAACAACGGACACATGTAATGTGCCCGTTGTTACCTCCACCCCCATTCCTATTGAGCCCTATGGGGGCTCAAATGGGAATGGGGAATGGTTCCTGCAAGGAGTAATTACCAGGTCCCCCTATGTGGGAATGACCCAGTTATTCCTCATTGCAGGAACCCGGTAATGGAGCCTGGTTTGGAGGCCCAATGTCTCTATCTCGATACCACAATACTTACAAAGTCTCTGTTCCCTCGGGCTTTCATTTGTCTGCCTAAGACTTCTTGGGATAATACTAGATTTAATCTAAATCTTAGAATGTGGGAACTGAAGTGCCTTGATGGGTATTTTTTCAGATAGGGGGCAACAGTATTATAATTCTTTATTACCCAGTCAAAATGATCTCCAAAGCATTGGTGTTGCATTACATTTTCTCTGAGACCAATCCACACGTGTCTGGATAATTTTCTCTTTACCAAATGGGCTGTTCCTCCCAATTCTTCCACTGTAGCCCTTTTATTTGTAATGACTTTAAACGCTTGGCACCCCACTCTACCAAAACTTTACATGTGCCGTTTACCCACAGTTCATTTAGGATCTCGTAAATAGAGGCAACCGGCAGAACCAATATAGATGCAAGAATCTGCAGCTTCCCCCAATCAATCATAGTATGAATGGGGAGCTGTCCCAGTTCATGCAGTATCCCCACTAGTGGGACTGATTGCGACAGACATAAAAGCCCATGACAAATCGTTCCCTCCAGTTTGTGCTAGTCAATTTGAACGTTCCTTGTCTGAGCACCATATATTCGTTTACGGACTATTTGTTGCTTATACAATTTAAGTACCGGAAGGGCTGAAAATCTACCAAATCTAAAACCAAACTGTCGCATCTTCACTAAAGCACCCCTAAACTGGGCTTTGAGGTCGATTAAAAAATCAGGCCCTCCTGTGTTACTATAAATGGAGGACCCTAAATAGTTGAACTTATTCACCACCTCAAGGCTACCACTATTTAACTTGCAAGGTACACCTCAGCATTTTTTTTGCCTCCCTTTATCACCAATACTTTGGTTTTAATTGTGTTTATCAACAAATCCAAAGTTCCCAGAAATTCTTCCACTGCAGTTAGAGCTCTTTGGAGACCAATAGCTGTCAGGTCACATATCACAATGTCATCAGCATACAATAAATGTTAAAAAAGTGTTCCACTTTATTTGTTGTTTTGAATGAACATACAAAGAACAGAACAGCAACACCATCTCAATATCATAACATTACATCTAGATTGTAAAATTAATAACGTTACCAAGAATCATACAGTACTATACTTGAATCCATGAAAACAGAGAAACCAATAGCAATCACAAAGCACTATTTTACAACCAGTTTATAGATCTTTGAATTTTGAACTCTCCCAGTCTCGGGGGATTGGTTCTTATTGAAGTTAAATGATCTAATATTCCTAAAATGTAAAAACAAAACAAAAAAAGCGCCAACACACACCCTTGATGTAAACCTCTATTTGTCTCAATCCATGGAGTATATGCACCGTGGGCATCAAGTCTCACTCTAATTCTTGTGCCCATGTGCATTGCCTCCAAAATCCCCACCAGGGCCGGAGGACAACCTGTATTCTGTAGATTTTTACATAGCAAGGCCCTATTTATGTGGTCAAAGGCCTTGCTAATGTCCAAAAACGCCAAGAGCACATGTCTACATTGAGCTACATTGAACAGCACAAAACCAGCACAAAACTATTTAAGGCAGTACCCATGCCCTAACGGAAACCCATCTGAAAGGGGTCCAAACACTTAGTATCACAATCCCAAATCTGGAGTTACTTAAGCAACATTTTAGCTAACATTTTGTTTGAGGCATCTAACAATGAGACAGGTCTATAAAACAAAGGAGTAGACCTATCACCTCCTTTAAAGATGAGAATATGTGTGGCGGCAGACCAGGTTTCAGGGAAATCTGTGTTGATCAATATGGATGCAAATAAAGCTGACAATTCTTTAGACCAAACAAGCAGATTTTCTTTGAATGTCAAATTTGAATGGCCATCAGGGCACGGTGCATTAGACGTCTTGCTCTTTTTTATCAGTAATGCAATATCGTCCAAATCTCACCTAATAAACCCCTTCCGGCCAGCCTGCGACCACTCTGGTGAGCCATTCACCCCCAATATCATTTAGAGGTCACTAAAGTGTTTTGTCCATACTTCCTCCTGGATCGATTGGGTTTTCAAAAATAGATCTCTGCATTCGGGTTTAATTAGTTGCCAAAATCTACCCGAATTGTTACCCAGCACCTAATATCTCTCACTCTTTTCCTGAGAAAACTCATGGAGAAGCTGGCCCGCTCCCAGCTTATTCTCCACACTGAATCTGTTGGTTGTCTCCATGACCATTAGTCTGGCTTCAGAGCAGCCAGAGGCACAGAAATTGCTCTCCTGAACACCTGTGAAGATCTGCTCACTAATCTCGACTCTAGCCTTCCTTCTGTCCTCATCCTCCTTGATTTTCCCTCTGCTTTTGACACAGTCAATCATACCATCCTGATTAATCATCTCAGTGAGAAGCTGGGCATCACAGATCAAGCCTGGCTTGGTTGACCACCTTTCTCATGGACCGACCCTCGCAGGTCCAACTTGGGTCCTTTCTCTCCACCACCTCTCACTCCACATGTGGTGTTCCCCAGGGCACTAACCAGTCACCCTGGCTCATTAATGTCTACTTAGCCCCTTAGGCCCACCCTATCTCTACCTTTTCCTCTATCTTTCAGAGTTTTGCAGATGACGCGCAGCTCTCCTTCAGGCTACCCTCAGACTACTCTCCTCTCTCGCTCATTCCTGACTGTTTATCCGCGATTAAGGAGTGGTGTGTCCCCAAAGATCTCTGCCTTAATGCTAGTAAAACTGAGATCGTTCTCATTGGGACCCATGCTCCCACTTTCTCTCTCTCACTCTGGTCACCCTCCTTGGGCCCTCTCCCTTCGTAATCCTGTGAGGCTTAAAACCTTGGTGTCATCTTCGTCTCCACCGTGTCCTTCTCTCCTCACATCACAGACCTTGCCAAGAAGACCTACTACCAGCTCCACATCCTCAGAGGTATTCTTCCTTTCCTCACTTTCCCACAGAAGCTCACAGTTTCCAGAGCCCTGGTTTTCTCTAGGCTGGACTACTGCGACAGCCTCTTTCTCAATCAGACTTTGTCTTCTCTCTGCCCTAAGCAACTAATCCAGAACAGGACTGCAAGACTTGTCCTTGGCCTCAAGCCCATGGACTGTATCTCTGAAGCCCCTGGCGGCTGCAATGGTCAAGTTCTAGACCCTCGGCATCATCCATAAGGGTTTCTGGGGCCAGGGCCGCACTACATCCAACTCTCTCTTCCTAAACACCTTCCCTCTCGAGCCCTTTGCACTGCCTCCTCCGACTCTCTGAGGGTCAGATGCTTTTCAAGGCAGGGAGTGAGGGGGGGGTAGATCTCTATCCTTTTCAGGTGCCTCCCTCTGGAATGGACTCCCTGCCCCTGTCAAACGTGAGCCAGTTACCTGAAGTTCCGGAAGCAGCTCAAGACCTTCCTTTTTGCCTCTGCTTTCTCTCTCTCCCATGCTGATCAACATGTATGCTGTGCAAACTGGTTGCCTGGCTACCCTCAGAGACTCACTGGTACCAGGCTCCCCCTTCACCAGAAGCTCCTCCACTACCTCCAGGCCTAAAAAACACTTAGGAAACCTACAGCCCCCCCCCTGCCTCCTTGCACTTACCCAGTGCTCCTCTGTCCTGGCTGCACTTACTCAGAGCGTTTCTGCTCTAATTGCACCTCGCCTTCCTTTCCCCTGGCACTTTCCCTCTCCCCTGCACATTTGCGTATCAGACTTGTACGGTCTGAATGACACATGGCCTCGTAAGATTGCTTGTTTTGTATTCCCTCTGTCTGCCCCCCCACTGTTGTATCTTGCCTAGAAACACTTGTGTACAGATGCATTATGAATTACTTATCTTGTCATATCATATCATGTGGAGAGATGTTGAAGTTTTGCAGGTCCAGGGGGGTTCAGACGCTTGCGCATCTGGGTATCAAATATGAGGCTTTCGGTTTATTCCAGGAGGATGGAGTTCATTTGTCACTTATGAGGAACCAGTACTATTTGTTAGATGTGAGGTTAGCGGTGGAAGCCATCATAAAGTGGTGGCGGTAAAAGGGAGTGACGTTAAGGGGGGTGGAAAGAACACCTCAGGAGAGGGTGTTTCTGGTGCCGTGGACCTGGCCCTTTGTAGGATGGTGGGGGAAGCAAAAAGGGGTAGTAGCGTGGTAAAGGGGGGTAGCCAGGGCTTTAAGTGGGGTAAGAAATCGAGGGGGGGCCCTCATTTGGGGGCGTGGCTTGTGGGAGGGTTGTGGCCTAAAAAGTACGCAAATCGTAGGGTATACACACAAATATATATAAATGTTATATATTTGTGTGCGTACCTTACTATGTTTGTGTACTATGCAAGCCATCTTTTCTAAACATAGAAATATGTAAAATATTTCTACGTTTATAAAAGATGGCTTGCAAAGTACACAAACCATAGTACAGTACGCACACAAATATATAACATTTATATATATTTGTGTGCATACCCTACGGTTTGACTAGTTTTCAGGCCATCTTTTTTAAACATTTCGGGTTTATAAAAGATGGCTTTGAAAGTACACAACAAAATTGTCCGTCGGCAAAGCTTTATAAAAGATGGCTTGAAATGTGTACTTTCAAAGCCATCTTTCATAAACCTCGAAAAATGTCGAGGAATCCCCAGGTTCGCCGAGGGTTAAAGGCGCCTCGGCAACCTGGGGAAACAAAGGGACAGTAACTGCCTCTGGCGACCTCTCACGCGAGGGGTCACCAGAGGCAGTTACTATGACTGACGGAAGTGGCAGCCAGTCACAGCGTCGCTGTGGCTGGGTGGCACTTCTGTCAGCCCGCCTGACTTCATGGCAGGTGTATCTCCCGTCGCGGCTGCGGCCGCGACGGGATAATGCATCCCGCGATTCCCGCCAATGTTGCGGTAGGACGGGGGCCCCGGCAGGGCCCCGGCTCAGTCCCACTTTTTGGAGACTGCCAGGGTCTGGCCCCGGCAGGCCCCAGCCCACTTTAAGCACTGGGGGTAGCGCTTTTTCCACAAAAAGGCTAGCCGGGGTGTACAAAATGGGGGAAGAGGTATTGAAGAAGGAGGGGTATGCCCCGGGAGGAAGATGTGTGGAGAAAGCGGCAATGAAGGTTGAAAGGAATTGAGGGTAGAAGCATGAATAAGGGGCCAATAATTGTTTAATTGTTTAATTAATTAATTACTTTGATGATTGGTATTTGATGTGTAGTCTGTAAGGCCAAGGAGCCAGGTTAGCATGTATTTGTAAGCTGCAGCCTGTCACATTAAAGTAACGTTTTCCACTACAAGCAAGTCTGGGATTTTTGTGCAGTTAGACCAGAAGTGGTGTATGAGAAAGGTCAATTTCAAAATGGATATTCTGCAATAACATAATCGGAGCTTTTAGGCAGACCTCACACGCTTTTGTTGGGTGTTATTCGCTGTGCAATCAGTCCGTTCTCCCGTCAAACCTCTAATTTATGCATGCATTTCAACGGGCTCTCACCTGTCAAAAAGCAAATTGTTGGTTTTCATCAGCCCTAGAAACAGAAAAGGTAGAGAGGAATATTTTTGTTTTACTATGCCCTGCAACTCACCAAGCCCCGACCCTGGCCAGAGCCTAGTTGTGTTGCCCACCTATAGCGGCATAGCAATGCCATCCATATTCACTTTCTCCCACTCTTCAAGATCTGCTGCATCACTTTCAAGGTGGTTGCTAGAGGCAAACCGGCCTTTTTGAAAACTAAATTACACATTTCGGATGGTCCTCACCAGATTAGAAGCCAGAATCTACCACAAATCCAAATTCCTTACTTTTGCCCTTCATGCAACTCTACCAAAGCTTATTCTGCAGCTGACCCTTGATTGCAGCATTCTCTCCCTGTTCCTATTCCACTTTGTCCTGAACTGTTGGAATTCCTCAAAGCTTTAAGAATTTAATTTTACCTTACCTTATCATATCCATAATTGATATATTTACTTTTATTTCTCTAGTGTCTTTATTATGTTCTAGGAAAATGCTGTTTTATTTTGGGACTTCGTGTACTGTGTTAGTATTTCACATATTAGATAGGATGATTATCTCTGCATGTGTTTGAAATATGCGTTTTATTAAATTTGTACAGGACCCCAGTGCCTTCGGGCCAGGCTGCACTTTATGCACATTTTAAATTATAAATAATAAAATCAGGACACAGCATTCCATGAGGACCTCGAGGCCTGACAGCCCCACAAATGATCAACTCACGCCCTTACAATGCCAGTAAGTGGTTCCTCAATCCACATGGCCCTGCCCTTCATGGGGCTGCATCCCTCTCACCTTGGCTGGTGGTCCCCAATGAGTGCCGCTCTACAGAGAGGACAGATGATTGGCTGTACTCATTTGAATACCATGAAAACCTCCAATGAATGCTCCACCTTGATGCGGGGAGTTGTTTACTGCTCTCTCTGTCTGTTGGCCCAATGTCCATTGCTCTGCAAACAGAACTGTTTTTTAATTGCTCTAAGCTCCATATCTCAATATCTACATTTTCCCTCCACCAGGACATCTGGAACCTCAGCAATTCCTCTATGGGTGTGTACAACTTCTGTGTCAAACGCTAACAACGGTGGTCTGAAGAGGCCTGACAAATGCAAGCTCCAATGAGGTGTAGCACTTTGTAAATAAGTTGGAAGACTAAAAGAAACAACCAACAAGTGGTGATTGGAATGCTTTGAATTAATCAGAACCACTGAATAGTCTGCGAAACAGCTTTAATTCCACTTTATTTTGTCAAACTGTGCCATTACAGCAAGGGACCAACTATATTCAAATATGTCTTTGGTCCCAAAAGGAGCAATGCAGTCGAAACTGAAATATAAAAAACAGCCATTTTTGGAGCCATCAGTGGCGTGTATCTTGGATGTTCCCGGGCTCTTGTTTAGCTTTGTGCCAGGCCCCTGAAGCTGAAAAGAATAGTTTCTGCCATGTACCACCCGTTCTCCCATGAAGACATGTTTCTCAATTTGAAAGGACAATCTGCTAGGTTACCATGACGCTATGTCCAGAGGTTTGCACATACCTGCTGCACATAATACAATGTACACATTTGTAATGTATTGTCAGTAATTCCAACCTCACTCATTTACAGAGTTGCCATCTCTTAAGGATCTCCTGTAAAAACGGCACTGCCCACCCACATGAGGACTAAAGCAGTTGTATAGATGATAAGGCATGGCTTGTATTAAGGAAGGCCATTGATACTCAAAGTGGTAGTAGTTTGGAGGGCATGATCACTGTCTACCTCGCTTCTATCATCCCTGAACTCTTATATGGCTCTGTGTTAGTATCCGAGGATATGACTTCCTGGTTTGAGGCCATAGAAGGTAAAATATTGATATCAATACTAGAGGTCCCGCAATCTGTACCGCTGGAGGCCCTTAGATTGGAATTAGACGTCCAATCTCTTAGCTCATCATTGCTGATCTCCAGGTGTAAATTATGGCAGACTATAAAGTCAGCATGTGTAGGTTGTCTTTTACTATTGTTTGCCAGATCATCCCTGACTGCGACTAATACTTTTATGTTTAGTCTTCAGGGAACCATTGACCGTCACCTGGCTGCGATCGGCATGACTAACGATGAATTGTTGGATTGCCCATATGCCTTACAATCTCTAAAAAACAAAACTACAGTCTGGGACACTGACACTAGGCTCACTAAACTGCAGCTTACATTTTTTCACTGTTTATATGCAGGTCAGAGCTTTACCCCAACCTACCTTGCTCGTATTTGAGGAAACCTGTAAACAGCCAATGAATGTGTTTCATTACCCATTTAAGATTTGATATACTCCCTAATAAAGAGCACTTGGGTAGATGGAGTGGGATTCCCCATGAAGAATGGGTATGCAGGTAAGTAAGCGCTCTATTGAAACCATGCGTCATGTCCTTACTGGCTGTCAAAACCTGGCCAATGTGTTTAACAAATGGTCCGCTCTGAACCAACAACACACACATTTTGTGTCTACAGACCAATTCTGGAACAGTATTTATTGCGCCAGTTCTACGGTCCTAATGGCTGGGGCCTTTTACATCTGGAAAGAAATGATAAGGCGGGTAGAGAACATTACTCATTGTTGGATATAATTCATTTATTTGGTTAATGTTTTTAGTTGTATTGAAAGAAGGGGTTTTAATTCTTTGGCTGATTGGGAGAAGATAGGTGATATATGGACAATATTGTAACAATTGACCAGATTTGTGATGTCAGATGAATTATTTGTATTTGTGGTTTAAATGAACTTTCTATTTTGTATGTTTCTATGTAATGCAGAAAGTTTTTTATTATAACAATTGCATAAATAAACATACATAAAAAATAAGGCATTTTTGTTTGTCTGACACTACTGTTGAACCCTCCACAGATTTAATACCATGCAATCAAATATACGACACCTCAGCTGGAGGAGGAGACTCCCTGAAGCAGAGCTGAATTAAAGGGGGAGAGACGAGCAGAGAGGTCGCTCCCACTGGAGCATGGAACAAAGACAGCCTGGAGGCGGGACCACAGAGAGGACGACCTGGACCAAAAACACACAAAACACCACTGAATCCAAGAACGCTCGGCCAAAAGCTTCTCAGCCCCCGTACCGAGAGTCATAGAAGGGAAGAGAACTCTGAGCACTGGCGAGGCGCAGAGAAGGCCACTGCGACAGCAGCCACTGACACAGCAGGCAGAGATTAACGCAGCCGTTACAAGAATCACTGATCCTGCTTGGTGGAAGCGCCACGAGAGAATAGGTACGCAAGCTGTACAGGAAGAAGGGAGGCAGATGGTTGAACGCTGTGTGAAATCCAAAACCCTGCCATTCGCCGCTAATGAGCCCAAAATTAACCTGAGCAGTAGCCAAAATGTCCAGAGTAATAAGAAAACATCTAAGAATGCTGAAAGCCAAGAGAGCTGTATTGAAAAGTCTCATAATGAGGAAGGGACAAAAACCCTGCCAGAGATAAAGAAGAGAAGCCCAATGGTTAGAGAACTTGTGAATAGCTTACAAATAATCCCCTTCATGGTAGGAGTACCATGCGGTAGGTGAGTCCAGGACACACCAAAAGGTACTTTGTTTAAACTCATATGTTTTGATAATCCATCTGTCATCATTATTTATTCATTTATTTCATCTGATCATACAGACAGTTGCACCCAGTTTTCCATTTCACATTTCTCTCTATCTATACCGGGTTCAATAATACAGTGCTCTGGAAGAGGTTTAGAAATTGAACAGTGCAGGGTATTGCTCTCTATTGAAATGAAGCATACACATGGACGCCCATTATGAACAATAACAATGTTTTTTCCATAGGCCATGACACAAACCTTTAATCTTCAGAAGAAGACTATTAAAACAATATTTCTCTCCTTAGGGACCATATCTGCCTTTTTGGAGGCCAAAAACACTTTTGTTAATTTCGAAGTTCAACAAAATCAACACATGTGATTTGGCTATGTGGCAATACATTAAATTATCGTTTAATAAAATGCTAAGGATTTATTTTAACTGGCCAACCCAATCAATAAAGGGAACATTACATCACACATCCCCACAAGACTTGGTTTGGGTTGGACAAGTTAACTTACATACATATGTGTGGGTTTGCACTCTGGAACAAGGACATAAAGGCACAGGTAATCTCTCAGGTACAAGAGAGGGACCATCAGAATCCAACATCACTTATAGATATTCTCAATGCTCAATTCTTCTATTTTACCTCTCCTTTATCACAGATCCCAGACCCTGTCCACTCTCCTGGTTTCCTCCAGCAATCTTATCAGCAGTTTCAACCCAGGTAATTTCAGACAGTGTGCCCAATTTCCATTGTGGTTCTCCTTATAACACCTCAACCACACCAACCAAACATTTTCTATACAGATATTGAATTTAATAAGCTACCATCTCCCAACATCTCTGCTTCATGACTTTTTCTAAGAAATCATAACCACATTTCTGGTTGTAACTCTTGTTCCTAAGGTTAAATTTATATGAAAAGCAAATCAACAGATAAGCATGTTCATCAGCTGTCTAATGAAACTTGCACCATTACTGTGTGACATATGATTACTGAGAAAATGAACAGAATATAATTGTTCATCTAAACTAATGCTAACCTCTAAACAAACTGCATATTTTAACTTTAATTGCACAATAAGTTTTGTTTCCCCGCTCCACATGAGATCTGGACATGTCCTTTCCTTGTTGGTTTCACCTGCAATCAATCCATTAGCATTATTTCTCCCAAGTATAATTGATCATTTGTTAGTTATCATTGATAGCAGGCCCCAACCCATCATCAATTCCTTCTTTGTGACTACTGTGGCTTCAAAAGATGTTTTAGATAGATGGAAGATAGTGGGAAAGTCACTGTTTGAGTGTTCTGAACAGAAACTGAAGCAGCCATTTGCCCTGAAAAGAAAATGGAGCCATGTATGCTGAACAGAAACAGTTTCCATTACAAAGGAAGCCTTTTATTACTTGATCACAAATCATATACAGATTTCTCCTGCACCATACCATTAATGTTCATTTTTAAATCATACTTTATATTAACCTGGCACAGGCACTGGAGTTTTACTGGTAAACAGCCAAGATGTAAATGTCTTTATTTTTCCATGCTGCTTTCTTTTTGTAAAAAAGTGCATTTCATTTTTTTCATACTGTAGTGAAAGGTAGGTCTCTGATTCTAGTTCCTTGTCACAAGACAGTATTTCTACATTTCAAGACTCATTACATTTTATTTCTCTGCGAACATCATTTCGATGTGACAGTTGGGAATGAAATGCTGCCCTTTACAGTTTGGCAGTCGTCACCCTGTGTTTTCAATGCTCTACATTTTAGGCCCAACATAGCCAAATGCAGGTTCCATTTTGTCTCGGGGCTGCCTTTGAACCCCACAAATTCACCCAGTCATTTATTCTCACAACATAGCAGGTGCTTAAGTGCAGGGGAGAGTGTGGATGTCATGCTCTCTTTTCTTCCCCAAGGAGTGGGCGGTCTAGTCTCCACCTCCTGCTTTTTACATTCCAGGGGTACAGAAAGGACTTCTCCCCTTTTCTTTTTCCTTGGTTCCTTTGCAAGTTACCTGTGGTCCTCCTAGGACTCCACTTCTTCTGGTCCCCAGGATGGAAGGAAGGATGTTAATAATTCTAAAGAGAGGAGTAAAAAGAATTGTTACGTTTTTGTGGTTGGGCATTATTTCCCCAGACAATGTTACATGTAAATTTCGACAAATTGATTGTATTTCACATTTGAATAAACACTTATTTTTTATCACATTTATTTAAGTAATATGTATACTTAAATTAATAACTCACCTGTTATATATAATTTAGTTTATATCTGGGGTTTTGATCTTACCTTCATTCCCTAGATGGTTCCACGGCTATAACTTCAGTGGGCTCCTCAATCTCTTAAAGCTAGTCTGGGATGACAGCTTTTTTGACTGATTGATATGGACCCATTTCTCTTCCTTCTGTTGTCCTTTTGTGATGCAGATCTTACAAGCAACAGGTGAGATTTTCTCCACAATTTCAAAACTACCACACCAAGATGGAAGACATTTTCGTTCCTTGGTCTGGTTTCTCTCGAAATTGTACAGGTACACCTTGTCAACTACCTCATACTCCTTTTCCGTGGTCTTCAGGTTGTAGTACAATTTAATTCCTTCAGCTGACCTGACTTTCAGCTGACCTCTCTAAGTTGTGCTGGGCATAAGCAAAAGCATGCTCGAGGTGCTTAATTAGGTTCTCAATGTACTTATGTGTAGTGTAAACATTGATCAGCATCTGTTCCTGAGTTCTACATAGCAGATGCTGACGTAACACCATTTTACATCCGGTCTGAAGCTTAAAAGGAGACATTTTAGTTGCAGAAGATGGTGCAGACCCAATAGCCATCAGGCCAAGCGGTAATCGAATGTCCCAACTGGGTCCAGTGTCTGCCACAAACTTCGTCAATATGCTTAAAATTGTCTTATTGTATCTCTCAATTCCTTGACTCAATGCCGTGCAGTAGGTGATGTGAAGTTTTCTCTTTACCCCTAGAATCTCACACATTTTGATCATCAACTAAAATTATTGGTAAAATAACTACCTCGGTCCGACTCAATCTTTTGCGGGAGGCCGAAACAAGAGAAGATGTGATTGATCATTAGCACAGCAGCAGTCTCCGCCTTAGAATGCAGAGCAGGAAAACATTCTGCCCACTTTGCAATTAAGCCTGTTACAAATCTGCAATTAAGCCTGTTACAGTCAAAATGTACTTGTTGTCTCAAGAGTAGCTAATCACTGGCCTGATGAATTCGACTTGCAAATCTGACCACGGCAGAGGCATTCCCATTTTTTGTAGGGGAGCTCTGTGTGTTGTATAATTTGGCTAACATTGTGTACACACAAGACACACCTTGAGATATATGTTGGGGTCCTGGCCCATACGTGGCCACTATGCAACCTCATGCAAAATTTCCAATGTCGTGCAAAAACCCCTATGACCGGAAGTGGCACTTCATGGGTGTGAATCAATATCAGGCTCCGAAATGAGGTAGGTACCGCCCACTGGTCACATCCAGATTTGGCAAATGTTATCTATACCAATAGATCCTCTTTGCTTTATAATCGATTCTTTAAAGAGGAAAACAAACTCACAGGGTCTTCAATGTGTTGATAGAATTTTCCATTAATAGGGTCCTCTTTTTGTGCAGTGATCAAATCTGCATCAAGGATGTCTTTCCTCCAATGAGCAGTTAAGAGTTTGCTGTTGGCACGAGTTTGGGACCTGGTGACAACAGTGACTTGGATTTCACCCAGCAGGGACTCCGTATCTAAGGATTCCCCCTGCAGAGCTCCGGTTTTAGCCAGCTGGTCAGCCAGCTTTTCCGGCTCCTCTATTTTGGAATGACCTCTTATCCATTTGCAATATATGATCATTCTATTAGAGGTCACCAGATCATCAATCGACTGGATCAGTTTTCCATGTTTTAAGGGTTTGTTGTTAGCACAACTACTTGATTCTTCCAGTTTACCAGGTGTTGCACAAACCCATTCCTGACATAGTCAGAGCCAGTGATTATCACCAATTCTTTGAATTGGTTGTGTACCACAGTGGGGATGGCTTGATGTACAGCCATCAACTCTGCCATCTGAATTCTTTGGTGTCCAATTTTGTAACCAGCAGAGGGCTCCAGGGCATCATTCACTGAGGCATTCCCAATGCCAGCCAATAGCTAATTCCCCCCGTTATTGGAACATGGTAGGAGCACCTGTCCACATAAACTGTGGGTATCCCCTGGCAAGTGTCATCTTCAAAGACCTTGTGCGTTGAAGTTAGGTACGCTTCCACATTGTCTTTGGTCATTAGACTTTCTCCCTCGAGACAGTTTTCTTGAGCACAATCATGCAAGTCAGTCAATCCTTGCAATAGAGGACTCTTGTTGTTTTGGACATATTTAAACCTCCACAGGAAAGCCTTGCATGGACAGAATCCAGGAAGTAATTCTGGAATTGTTTCCATTCCCTGTCCCTATTCTGTCACTTTGTAAATACTGCAAGGGTTGGTGTGCAATATCTACATTGATGTGCTTCCCCTGAATAAACTGGTGTTTTTTAATGCCGATACCATTGCCAGGAGTGCCTTTTCACAGTTGATTAATTTTTCCTCCATAGAGAAGTTTTGCTTGCATATGAGATAACCTTGTGCTTTTGGTGCAATATCGCTGTTAGGCAGGTATCTGACAACCCATTCTCAAAGAAGAACTACTTATTCTTAATGGGGTAAGCCAAACAAGGAGCTTAAGAAAGGCCCCACTTGACTCTGGCCTTAATACATGAGCCAAGGGTTGAATGACCTCTGCATAGTCTGCAAGGAAGTTGCGACTATAATTAGTGAGTCCAAGAAGGCTTCTCAATTCTCACAGAATAATAGGGTTTTTTTTAAATTTCAATAAGGCTTCCATTTTTTTGCCTGGGGTTTGAGACCCTCAGGGGTGGTTTTGTACCCTGGAAAGTTCACTCTGGTCTTGCACCACTGTGCCTTCTGAAAGGCCAGTCTTGTTCTGGGCTTCTTCAACTGGGCTAGAACATAGTGCATTTCTGCAAATTCCTCAGTTGAGCTCTTGATCAATACATAATCTACATCGGTCAGGTTTCCCCTTTCGCCCATGTTGGGCATGGCCTTATGCAGGAAGATATTGAACTAATTTCTGGAGTTTACATATCCAAAGGGTGTTCGGGTCCATGTGCATTGCTGCCACCCAAAGGTAAAGGCAAGCTTGTGTTGATCTTCCCTACTAACAGGTATCGTCCAGAAACAGGTGGTCAAATCAATGGCTGTGTACACTTTAGACCTTTGGATCTGTGACAGCCGTTGAATGATGTTGGGAAGTGGCCATCTTGACATGTGGACCCATTTGTTCAACTCCCTCAGGTCTGCACATAGTCTCCCTTGGCCATTTAATTTTAGTACCCTCCAGTACCGGGTTGTTAAAGGTACCGTGGATCAGAGGAATTATCCCATGGGATTCCAAATTCTTAATATTCTCTGTGATTGACTCCATGGACACAAGAAGTAGCCGGCACCGTTTCACGTACGTCTAGAGTCATATGAATCTATTGAAAATATATCCTAGAAGACTAGAAATACCTGCTTCAGTTTCTGTTTTTGTTCCTCTGTCTCACAGGGATCAGTGATATTGATCCATTTCTCAACCATCTGCCTGAAACCTGGAATGACCTTGAGCTTAGCAATTTCAGTGGGGTCCTCCAGTTGGGTGGAGAGATCTCTTTTAATGGTGTTCACCTGGACATGAAGTTCCATGGATTTGAGGTAGTTGTTGTTAATTCTAAATACCACCTTTTCCTTCCTGATGTCACAGGTTACCTCTTCCACCCCTTAAGGTCATGAAGAGTACACCAAGAAATTCCACTATGGCGGGTAAAGAACTTTTCCAGAAGAATACCATCACTGATTTCGAAACAGCAGTGAGGAATTGGACCAATTATTTAATTACCTAAATCAACAGAATAGTGTTGGGCATCAAAGTGATACTTTGAGGGCTGCTGTTATCCACCAATATTTGAATGGTGTTGTGTTCTAGATCCACTGAAGGGGTTGGATGTAAATATAAACCTTGTTGTTGGAGGTAAGAGTTCAAGTTTATATATGTGTCCTTATATTTGAGGTTCTGTCTTTGCTTAATTTTGAGGGGTATGTTGAATTGTCGCACCTGTCCTGGGATGTGACCTCATCTCCATCTGAACTTTGACCGCATAAGGCAGCAATTGAACTGACCGGAAGGCTGTTTTTGTGTTGTTAAAGCCCATGGGGTTACCTCTGAGTTTTTGTTCAAATCTAGACTAATTGTGAATCAATTTAGAATGTCACTACCCAAATAAAATTCAGAAGGTACATCTCTAACAACCCAACAGTTCTGTTCCATAATTTGGTTGCCAATGAACATTTTTAGCATAGACATGTTTAGAATTTGGTGTTTCCAGACCCACACCCCATTTTTCAATCAATTTAAATGTAGGAATGGTCTGATCTTTTTAGAGGTTCCTGAATAATCCTTCCCTGATGAAGCTTTTTTCTATTATTCAAGCACACGGTGGCAAGCACTGGCTCTTCCCCCTCATTTATCTGAATGGGGATAGATAAGTGTTTACCCTTTTTCTGTATGTCGGTCAGACTATGGGCCGGTTTTTCATCTTCCTCTTTTAAGGGATTCAGTGTTTCTTCTTATTTTTGACTGCTATAACATTTCAGAGTGTTCCCTCCCAGTGTGGAATGCCACTTGCAACTGAGAGGAAGGTTGATGTTCAATAGTTGAAAAGAGTTCCCATCAGCAGAAGTGATGGTGATTTCTGGGACTTGGTTGTTTTGGAAATTAGGTTCCAATTGATCGGTATGGTGGTCAATAAAATGGCAGGTGCAATTCAGACTCACATAGTCCATACTTTTCTTGGTATAATGGCCCGGTTAGTCTGGGTACAGAGGACCTGGTCCACGCAGTGAATCAAAGGTGATGACCTCTGAAGGAAATCATTCCCCAGTAAACAAGGAGTTCCCCCTGGAGCCACGACTATCACCGGGTGTTTGAAATTATGTCGCACAATTTTATCTCTTGATTCGCAGTCCCTTCGATGGAAAACTAATTCACTTTGGAGTTGTGCAGGAAGAGGTATAAGGGGAAATCGTGACTCCCCCCCTCCCAAAAGTCAGTTGGTCAAAAGCCTTTTTGGACAGGAGAGTAGCTTACAATCCACCAAAGCCGATAATTCACACTGACCCTGTTCCTTGACTGGGGCATAACATCTGCCCTCTTTTTCCTTAAAAGTACAAAGAAAGTTTGAGCCATTTGCCAGCAAGGCGGTCATTTTCTTAATATTGAACTCTGTCACTGTGTGGTCTTGGCTGATTTTCTGTGTCGAAGATCGGGAATCTGCTGGAATGAATAGGCATTTTTAAATTTTGGTAGTCAGGGGATCCTCTTGCTCCCCAGATTCTTTGCTATCCCCCTTTGTCTGAAGGCAGTTCTCAGAACTTGTTTGTGGGGAGGATTCCTCTACTGTCTTTGGATAATCTGGCTTGCATGGTTGGGGTGTAGAAATTTCTCAATCTGGGTCGGTCTCCATACCTACCATGTCATAGTCAGGGTCTCTTGGAATCCATTTGTCTTTGGGAGGGATCCCCCGTTCCTGAAAGAGAAGATTTTTGTACCTAAATCATCTGAGATCCTTCTCTTTCAAATGGGGATTATCTGGTTTTCCTTCTCCACAAAGTAGGTTTTTCACTGACTGCTCCTATTTACCCTCTGTTCTTTGCGTTCAAGCTTCCAGGGGGTAGATGAGTCACTATACGGCTGAGAGGTTTTCATGGGTTATTTTCTGGTAAGAAAGGAAGCTTTCTCAAAGGCATGGTATCCCCCTTCAACCAGGGCACCATACTCAGGAACCTGTTGATTGTCAACATTTTCCTTCAGTCATTTTCCCCACAAAGGAGGAGGGGGGATAAGACCCAGTGTTGGGGCATTCTGGCAAGCATGATTAGACTGAGTGTTCGACTGAGCCCTCAGCATGCACCCCAGGTTGTTGGTCAATTGTTGGACCTGTCGCTTCAGTTGTGTAATTTTCTCTGGGTTGTAGGGAGGTCTCTGCTCATATTTCTGCAGCTCCCTAAAAGTGTTACTCTCCCTTCTAGTGAAGTAGCCCAGGTATTGGAAATGTCCCCCATAATTTCCAGTCCTGATTCCCCCTTCTCCTTGGTTCAGGGATCTACTGTCCTGGAACTTTGTTTATTGTTTTGGAAGTTTGGATTTTGAGGGTACCTGTTTGAAATATTTTTTAGTTGGGAGGTGGAGTGGCACTTCCCTCCTGCAGAATATTTAGAGAGAAGTTTCAGGAGGAAGTACTTACCTGATCCCCCCCCCCTTTGTGCCGGGGGAGTGTACACATACCCCATGATTGGTTTTGCACCCTCATATCGAGGAGTTACATAGGTGGCAGAGTCAGAGAAGTCATTTTGCTGACATCCTGCCTGAATACCATTTGATTGGGCCTGGGTGGAGGGGCTCCTATGCCTTTCATTCTGCTTATCAGCTGGAAGTATTTTTAGGCTCCCCTTTTCTAGGTCCAAAGGAAGGGTAGTTTTCACCTCTGTCACCTTGGCAGCGGCAGGTGTGGTAGACAGAATTTTGTTTTAGGGTTGTTTTTACTGTCAATGACTTTCTACACCTCATATATCCTGGTTGCTCGTTCTATTACGCAATCCAAAGTCCTGTGCTCACGGAAATGGCAGACTAGTTGGGTAATTATATATTTGGAAGGGTGTGGAAATAAGAGGTCACAGATTCCGTGCTATTCGTATTCACCCAAGTGAATGTCTGGGCAAATGCATGTTTTCATTCTTGGGCAAACTTCCTGGCTGCCTGATCTTCCCCACGCAGCCTTGCGTGTTTCTTTTGGGTTCCCGTGAGTGGAAACGTTTAAAAATAGCCTTCTTATAGGGGGACCATTTACAATGACCCTGGTCTACCAGTCCTGCACAGAAATGGCCATATTCCAAGGAAAATGTCAATTTCACAATTCCCATGCAATTGACATCATTTTTTTATTTCAAATGATGACATAATTTGTACATAGAGTTTTAAGTGCTTCCACACCGAATACTTTGCATTCTTGTGGTATGGGGTTATGAATCTCTTTATGGCCTTAATCTGCCTAATTGGGTCTTTAACAAAGTCCTTTCGTCATTTGGTATTTCGTTTCTGTCTCTGGACCTGAGTCCATTTACCTTTGGAATTAGGGCTTCCCTTTGAACCCCAGTCCCAGTCTTCTAGACGCTCCCTAGCTTTATGAGATTGGGAATACCTCTCAGAATCATCGCATCTGAACTCATCCTTTCGCCTTGAACTCTCAGGGGCACTTTCCCAGGCACCACTTTTTGGCGCTGGTTAGAGCGCATTCTCTTCTCCAGACTGTTGCCAATGTGTATTATCCCTCTTTCCAGGTAGTCTGGGGGGAATTCACCCATTTACCTGAATACATGGAGATTTTTCAAATGCCCTTCTTAGGCTAAAGTTTTGGCGTATCTCTTTCAAAGAAGAGGGTTAGGTGTTCTCTTTACAATATCATTTTCTGTAAATCTAACTCTCTGATTTTCTCATCATATGGGTTTTCAGGGTCAGAAGTACTTGTGGGACTATTTTTGGTCTCCTATGCCATGCTGGCCCAGCCACCTTCCCTTCAGTGTAGAAGAGGTGAATATTCATTAATGTCAGATACGGACTGGCCTTCTTGATCAGATTGGCTAGGAATAGGTAAGGCCCCCTGCCTTGTGTTTCCCTGTTCTCTATATACTATAATAGTATTCATGAGGTCAGATCCAATCTGTACATGGGAGGTTATACACAACTGACATGAGGTCCTTTATGGGAGGGGCATCTCTCCTTGATCATAGGGCCCTATCCAATACCCTGATCTGTCAGGTTGTCTCAATGCCTATTTATATTTTTAGATTTCAGTTTTTAATTTCTCACAGATGTTTCACTCTGCCAGGATTTCCTGCTTATATTCACAGAGTTTAATGTATGAGTCAGAAACTATGGTCTGGCTGGCTTCAAGCACACTGCTCTGAGCCACCATTCAGTCCTTTATTTTCTGTACTTTGTCTTGAAGGATTTAATAATCCCTTTGAGGTTCTTGTGTTATGCGCACATGTTCATGGTGCTTTTCTTTTAAAATTACAGGTTTTCTCTCTTGAGCATCTCTACCATGTGCTACAGGTAATAGGCCTTCTTCTGATTGTCTCAAATGCTCCATAAACCTTTTCTTCCCTGATTCTGTCAGTTCCTGAGAACCTGAATGAACCTTTTCTACATCCAATTTCAACTGATTCACTTTTTGTAACAGTACATTGTTATCCTGGTGTAAGATGTCTTGTTCCGTAATAAGTTGCCTTTTCTGCTGTTTCAGAAGATTTAAATCTTGGTGCATATGATCAAATGTCCTTTTGGGAGTCAACCCCTTTTATAATTAACTGACTGTTTTCTTTTTTAAGCTCCTTTATGGGCTGTTTAAAGGCCACAATATTATCCAGCAGCACTCTATGGTGTCTAATCCAGTCATTCAACTGGTGTTGAAGGTGTTGAATGTGGCTTACAGTTTGTGCACTCTCTTTATATATATCTTGCAGTGCAGCACAGCCAACTCAATGTTTCGCTCTTTGCTGGACTGTTGGTAGGTAGGTAGGTTTTTACCTCATTTCAAAGTTGCTCCAAGAGGTTTTCATGTTTTAATTGTAAAATCTGGCATTCTTGTACTTTATCTTTCAATTGCAGGAGTGATTGCCAAACTTGTTTCAGGCATGCAGTGTGATTTAGCATACTGACCTCTTTATTATGCAATCTCTCTTCGAATAATTGCAAAGGAAAATAAAACTGAGCTGTGAGTTTAGCCATTTTAGTCTGCTCCTGGTGCACATTTTGAGCCATGTAAAACTCTTCTAGAGCTTTATTTACCATCCCACCACTAAGTCAAATGTCAGGGCCTGCTGACGTGATTTCATGTACCATTCTAGCCTGCCAGCACCCAGCATCCTGCTAATTTCAATCTCCCGAATGAACAGTTTGGCTAGGCAATGTTTCCTGACCTCTTCCGTTTGAACGGCACTCATTTTAAAAGGGGCTTTTTGCACCCTACTTCACTCTCTCTGCAAAGGAGCAAAAACCTTACACTTTATTCCTGCTAGATTTCAATACTCATTAGCAAATCAAATCTGATTACTTATGTATTACCCTGCACAATACTATTCCTCTGTACACCTCCCTGACTCTCAGGGTTCAAGGCCAACAGTGGTACCTTAACAAGATATGAACAGCCTGCCACGCCCCCTAGCGACGTTACACTAGACTGAATAGCCTGTTGAACAATGCACTTGTCATGAATCAAAAACAGAAAGCTAGATCCTGGTCACGACCCCCATTTATACTAGAGATATTGATGCGGAAACCAGCGATACAGGGAACTATTTCCCTCCCCAATCAAAAGTGCGACACCAATATTCCTTTTCAGTTCATTCTAGTCCTGCCTGTGTTTCATATAGTACAAATTGTGTACACTGCACACCTAGATGTAGTAGAAGAGCTTAATTTATTTCAAATCATATTTCCAAAAATAAGTTAATCCGTCTTAAAGTGTGTCGTGGAAATGGTCAACCCTGACACATAGGTTGAAAATGTAAGCAAACAAAGGAGAAGTTCCCTGGTCGGGAATTCACGTCCCTGGCACTCTATCACAAGCCTAATAAATCAAGATGCCTTGGGTGAAATTATATATGTATTGAAGTGAAGTGTATTATTCACATCCATAGATTTCTTATATATACTGGTCAATATTTCTGTTCCTTTGTATGTCACCAAAACATCCAATAAATCAATGTTAGGTTCTCCTCCCTCCATGGTGAATTTAATATGTTTGTGACAATTGTTCAAATATTCAAAAAACAAAACTGTAAGAGTTCCTCTTTAGTGCCTTTCCAAATGGCAAACACATCACCTATATATCATCTCCAAAATATTATTTATGATGACCAAGGTTGTCTGTCCAAGACATGTGCTTTCTCGAACTGATACATGAAGATGTTGGTGTATGTGGGTGACACTGAAGAACCCATAGATGTGCCTGCTATCTGTAGATAGAATTGTCCTTCGTATCTAAAGTAAACAGTGATGATCATTTTCTTTTTTTAAATTCTTTTCCTAAAAATACTTTATTGCATTATCATGTAGACTTGATTGAAATTTCGCTCCTGATGAAGAGACTATTCTTTTTTATGTGCGCTGGACCAGATGAATAAATATATATTATTCATAAGTTAGATTTCCTCAGCATATTTATATTTTTGAAAATGCTTATGTGAAACTATGATCATTTACAAAATTACACTGAATCTACTCTTAAGTGGAAAACCTAAGGTTCATTTTTAATCATGAATAAATATTTGGCTTTATTTATTAGGCCTGTGATAGTGTGCGTGGGACGTGAGTTCCTGACTAGGGAGCTTCTCCTTTGTTTGCTTGTATTTCATATAGTACCACATAGGTCCACCACATAGGTCCCTCACCCCAGCGCACTTGGAAATGCAAGCAGTTTTGCTTAACTTAATCACATGTAAAAATTATTTTGGCCAGGGCTCAGTTCTTAGCAATGCTGGCAATATTATAGCACAACAAACTTTTCTGAAAATATGTTATTTATATTTGAATCCTGTTCTCTTTCATTATCATGCAAGGCAAAATCTTCCTTCTGTTAGAAGTCACTTCCTTACTTTCAGTAGACAGTAAGTAGTAGGAAATTTCATTTTTATGCACCCCTCCCTTTAGAGAGTTTTGGGGTTGCCAACAATAATTAGGAGTACCCAATTACTTTGCAGATTATATTTGTATCCACACTGGATATGCGCAATGTTTTGAATTTCGAAGTTCAATAAAACACCCTGGCCCTCATTACGACCCAGGCGGTAAGGGGTTTACGCCGGCGTAAACTTCGCCGACCCTTACCGCCTGAGTACGAGTTCCCCTAGCGCCATGGCGGATTTAACACCTGCTTTTAGCAGGTGTTAAAATCCATGGCGCTAAGGGACCTCGTTGTTAATTACGCCACCGTAATTTACGGTGGCGTAATTAACGCCTTCCCCACTCCCATTATGCCCTATGGGGCAAAAATGGGAATGGGGAAGGGTAAATGGGGATTGGGGACTTACCGCCCTGCCAAGGTCGGAATGGGGCGGTAAGTCCGCCAACCACCATGGCGGAGTTGGCAGCTTAGCGCCAGGGACCATGGTGCTAATAGCACCATGGTTCTCCGCCAAGGTCGTAATGAGGGCCCCTGTGTAATTTGGCTGTGTGGGAATTAATTAAATTATTGTTTAGTAAAATGCTTTGTGTTGGACAAGTTAACTTACATAAATATCTCTGGGTTTGCACTGGAACAAGGACATCAAGGTTCAGGACATCTCTCAGGTACAGGACAGGGACCATCAGAATCCAACATCAGTCATTGATATTCTCCAGACTCAATCTCTCTATTTTGTCTCTCCTTGATCATAGATCCTAGCTTCCGTCCCCATTCCTGGTTTCCTCCAGCAATCTTATCTGCAGTCCCAACCCAGGTAATTTCAGGAAGTCTACCCAATTTTCATTGTGTGTCTCCTTATAACACCTCAACCACACCCCCAGAAATGTCTACTGTGACAGACCACTCAGACTAGGCAGGTAACTTGAACAAAGGTCAGTCTTTATTGATTTTTTAAGAAATAAAAAGAAAATATTAAATCAAGTATAACTTCTCTTTCCAGCCGAGATGACTCTGATCGGTTTTCTGCGAGTGCAAGGCAAAAATCTCTGTTTAATCTTCGTAAGCCCACTGGTATGGACTTGTGGTCTCCTTGCTTCCAAACCGATTCTGAAAGAAGAAAGAGAACTCCCCCTCAGTCCTTCGTCTCTCTTTGCTTTATATAGGGGCCGGCCACTCTTGGCCCAATCAGGTATCTCCTTATGTCTGAGGATATAAAAACCCTTGCAAGCCCCGCCCCCTTCCTTCTGTGCTCCCAGTCGCCATGATGTCTCCCCGCCATGTGCCACGAGGTAAAGATTGGGGTTTATACAGTCAGAGGTCCCCCGCTTTGGTAAGTATAAAGTCCTTCTAATATCCTTCTTTTTGGTCTCTTTTCTCTGTTTTACGAGTGTGAGGTTATACGGTTCTTTTGCTTCTCTTTGCTCCGTTCCCCGTTTGTGGTGTCTTGGCCCAACAACCTCCCCCCGTTGGTCATTCGTGCTGCGGTACACGCGGCACACGCCGGCAGACCCTTGCTCCGTCTGGTCGCCTGTGTCGTGGTTTCCGCATTCCTCACGCGTAGGACCCACGCCACTTCTCAACCCTGCTACCGGCCGTGCGTTAGGGTTTCCACTATCCGCATTCAGGCAACACAATTCGCGGATGGCACCCAGGTCTGCCCCCGACCACAAATGACTGCTTCCTTCAGTGTACTCCTCCTCCTCCTTTTGGCCCGTACGTTCAGGTTCGAGATCTGCTTCTCCAATGTCCACCTCATTGCTTCCCGCGGGCCCCTCCGTTGTTTCCGGGTATTTGGTGTTCGCATGGCGTCCCATGGCCTCTGATGCAGTCTGGCTGTTACATCTACATTATGAGATGCCAGTTTATTGGCCCTTGATAGGGAATGGACAGCTATTTTCCATCACCTTACCCAGGGCGAACCTCTTTTCTTTGATTGGCCCGTTCAGTTGTCAAGCTCACATTTTGGGAGGGCTAAGGCCACACACGTGAATTTACATGGTTACACATTTCAATTTTGCACATAAAAATGTTCTGCATTTACAGCTAAGCATAACAATTTAAATATGCCTGAAACGATCTGCCCATACCGGACCTAATGAAATAAGTCGGTTCTAGGCCAAATTTTTTTTTGGGGTTTTTTGGGGGGGGTCCCCCCCAAACCACTGTTTTTGGTGCAAAAACCTTTTTTTTTTTACAATACGAAAACCAAAAAATAAAATATATTTTAAAACAAATGTGACCCTTTGGTTTTCGGTCCTATTACCTCGATCCTTTGGTCATTCGATCATTTTGGTGTCGAACGTTTGAAAGGACACCAATAATTCTCGTGACTGCAGGTGGTTGCAGGTTTGAATGAGGGTTTTTCTTGATTTATTCAAAAATGATAACAGCTATCAACCCGTATTTGTCTATACAGATATCTAATTTAATAAGCTATCATCTCCCAAAATCTCTGCTTTTTTACTTTTTCTGGAAAGATATAACCACCTTTCAGGTTATAACTCTTGTTCCCAAGGTTTATGAGAGTTATACCAACAGATAAGCCTATTCATCAACTTTTTAATGACACTTGAATCATTACTGTGCAACCTTTGGTTCCTGAGAATATGAACAAAATATAATCATCCATCTAAACTAATGGCAATCGCTAAACATATATGCATATTTTAACTTCAATTGCACGTCAAGTTTAGTTACCCCACTCCACATGAGACTGGACATCTGCTTTCTTTGTTGGTTTTGCCTGCAATCAATCCATTAGCATTCTATCGGTTCTAGGTCAAATGTTCGAATGCAAATGATCGAATGACCAAAGGATTGAATCAAAAGGACCGAAAACCAAAGGGTCGAATTTTAATTTTTTTTTTTAATTTTTGGGAGGGGATTCTGCCCCCAAACCCCCATTTTTGGTGCAAAAACCACTTTTTTAACAATACGAAAACCAAAAAAATATATATATTAAAAAAAACAAATTCAACCCTTTGGTTTTCGGTCCTATTACCTCGACCCTTTGGTCATTCGATCATTTTGGTGTCAAACCTTTGACCGGACACCCATTCCTATCTCCCAAGGCTAATCAATAATGTATTGCTTATCTTTGAGAGTGGGCCCAGCCCATCATAGATTCCTTCAAGGTCACTGCTGTGGCTTCAAAATATGTTTTAGATATATAGAAGATACAGGAAAGTCACTGTTTGAGTGTTCTCAACAGAACAGAAACTGAAGCCATTTCTCCTGAACAGAAACTGATGCCAATTCTCATGAAGGCAATACAGGCTCTCCGTTCTCACCAAGAAGAGAGCCCTTATCCAAGCCCGCATCTATGCGGCATCTAACAATTCGGCCAAACTCTTTAAAATCTGCAAGGAGCTAGCCAACCCTGCTGCAGTCTCTACCTCTCCTGTCCCCTCCCAGGCCCTCTGCATGGCACTGGCCTCTCACTTCATTTAAAAAACTAAGGAAATCCTGTCCTCACTCCACTCCTATCACCTCCCCCCCACTATTCCCTGCTCTTCCTCTGGCACTTCTGCAGCCACCCCTCCTCTCTCCTTCTCTGCCTTTCCTCTTTTTTCTGCTGACGAGGTTTCGAGACAAGTCCGATCTATGAAAGTCTCGTCAAAACAGGTCCACCCCTGTTCCTCCAAAACTATCAAGGACCACATCTACTCCTTGGCTCCTGCCCTGGCTGACTTCTGCAATCACTCCTTCGCCTCTGGAGTCTTCCCATCCCCCCTCAAGCACTCCCTTGTGCACCCTCTTCTTAAGAAACCCTCTTCCAACCCCTCCTGCCCAGCTAACTATCGCCCAATCTCTATCACTCCCTTCCTGGTCAAGCTCCTGGAGAAACTGGCCATCTCCCAGCTTAATCTCCATGCTGAATCTTTTGGTAGTCTTCATGACCATCAGTCTGGCTTCAGAGCTGCCAGAAGCATGGAAACTGCTCTCCTGAACATCCGTGAGGACCTGCTCTCAAACCTTGACTCTTACACCCCTTGTGTTCTCATTTTACTCGATCTCTCTTCTGCCTTTGACACTGTCAACCACACCATCCTGCTCAACCGTTTCCGTGATAACCTGGGTATCACTGGTCAGGCTCCGGCGTGGCTGACCTCCTTCCTCTACAATCGACCCTCCCAGGTCCAAATGGGGTCCTTCCTCTCTGACATCTTTTTCTCTACCTGTGGTGTGCCCCAGGGATCTAACCTCTCCCCCTGGTTGTTCAACCAGTATCTGGCACTTCTTGCCCACCGCATCGCCGCTCTCTGTCCCAACTTTCAGTGCTACGCGGATGATACCCAGCTCATTTTCAGGCTACCCTCTGCCTCCTCTTCCCCTTCCCTCATCTCTGACTGTCTTTCTGCTATCCATGAATGGTGTGCCGCCAACGACCTCTGCCTTAATGTCAGTAAGACTGAAATTCTACTCATCGGCACACCCACTCCCTCCTTCCCTGCAGCTCTCTGGCCGGCCTCCCTTGGCCCTCTTCCCGCTCCTACCTGCAAGGCAAAAAACCTTCGACTCCACACTCTCTTTCTCTCCTCACATATCTGACGTCTCTAAGAAGTCACACTACCAGCTACACCTCCTCAGAGGTATCCTTCCTTTCCTCTCCTTCCCCCAGAAGCTCACGGTCTCTAGAGCCCTGGTTCTCTCATAGCTGGACTACTGTAACAGCCTCTTTCTAAATCTGCCTGCCTCTACTCTCCGCCCTTTGCAACTCATCCAGAACAGGACTGCGAGACTTGTCCTTGGCCTCAAGCCCAGGGACCGTATCTCTCCAGGACTGAAATCACTACACTGGCTCCCAGTGGCTGCGAGGATTAAGTTCAAAACCCTCTGCATTGTCCACAAGGTTTTCTGGGGCCTTGGGCCAAAATACCTTCAACTCTCTCTTCCTAAATATCTTCCTTCTCGAGCTCTTCTCTCATCCACCTCCAACTCCCTCAGGGTCAGCCGCTTCTCCAAGCAATGAGTTGGGGGTAGATCTCTCTCCGCAGCGGGGGCCTCCCTCTGGAACAGCCTTCCTGCCTCCCTGAAACCTGAGGAGAACCATCTCCGGTTCCGGAAGCACCTCAAAACCTTCCTCTTTGCCTCTGTTTCTCTCCCTCTCTCCCCTGCTAAAATTACTGAACCTGCACTGAATCTGCAACTGGGCCACTCACCGATCTCGGTCCTTGGCCCAGCCACTCTTCCCTGCACTGCCTATCTGCACTACGGGACTGTCTCTGTAATCTACAGCCCCTCCTCCCGGCACTTACCTTGCACTTGCCACCAGCTGGCCCTATTATTTATCTTGTATTCTACTAACCCTGTACTGCACTTTCCCCTTTCCCTTTTTCCCTTGCACTTTTCTCTTCCCTTCTACCCTTGCATTTGCGTGATCTGAATGACACCTGGCCTAGTAGGATCATTGTCTGTCTCCCCTTGTCATATCATGAAGAGAAAATTTTGATTTTACATGTTATAATTTCTATTACACAGGAGACATTTAATACTTGATCTCAGATCATATGCAGCATGGCACCAATCTTCACTGGTAAACAGCTCCTTTCAGTCCCAGATGAAAATGTTTTTATTTGTCCATGGTGCTCTCTTTTTGTGAAAAGGGCCTTTCTTTTTTTCCATACTGTAGTGAAAGGTAGGCCTCTGATTTATGTTCTATGTCACAAGACTGTACTTTCACATTGTTAGGCCCATTTAATTTTATGTCTCCGGAAACAGCATTTTCAGTTGGCAGTTGGGAAGGAAATGCTGCCCCTTTCAGTTTGGCAATACTCACAGAGTGTTTTCATTGCTCTGCCTTTTAGACCAAACATATCCATATGCAGTTTCCTTTTTGTCTGGGTTCTGCCTTTGAAACCCACAATGATTTATGGACACATGTGCTTTACCCTTCAAAAAAGGGGCGTAAAGACAAGGCATGCAAAAACCTTTAATTCACATGTATGCCTCGCATGTACGCATAGTAATTACACCTCATCCCATTTTTGAATGGCATAAGACCCCATAGGTTAACTCATTCAAATTGTACCTTCTCCACAACAGGTGCAATTTAAAGGAGTAAAGTGGCCATCAGAACAGGTGGGCCGATTCACATTAACAAGCCCTCTCAACACCATCACATGGTTGCACAAGGGGAACAAACACAAATGATAGGGGTGGGGGCAGCACATAAATGGAGAGGAAGAACACTTTTGCTACAAAATGGAGAGAACAGACCTTTTATCTGTGCATCTCAACATGCCACAAAGACTGATGGCACAGGCTCAGATGGGACACCAGCAACACCATCAATCAGGTACCCATTCACCCTGTAGCCAGGATCCCCTCAGGAGCTCATCATCCTGTACACCCAGAATCCCTTTAGGTAGCTCAGCTGCCTGTACCCCAGCACCACCCTCAGGCAGCTCATCAGCCTACACCTCAGATGTCCCTCAGCAGCACCAGGCCAGGAGAAGGTGTAGGAGTGTCCACAGGCCCTACACATCAATGATGTACATGCCCAGGTTTTCCCAGCATGACCACACCAACCAATAGGTCATCACCACATATTGCCCGAGCATGCAACCATCTAAAGTATCATGGAGTATTCTATCTAGCCCAACTGGAAGCCTGCAACATTCATCACCCTGCACTGAAGCTCCTAACAGTGGTGTCCATGGCACATGGCATTATTCAGTCATGCTTCTTCCAAATTCTCACACAAGCCTTGAATGCTACGATGAGATTTCTGCACCACTACATATCCTTCTCCACTGGCCCAGGTGCCCATAACGACATGAAGGCCCAGTTCTATGTCATTGCTTGCTTCCCCAATGTAGTGAGGACCATCAAGTGCCCCCTTGGTGTCCTTCTACCACATAGGGTAACCAAGACAGTCTCCAGAAACAGGTGTATGCAAACTGCTATCAATGTGCACATGGTATATGATGCTAACCTGCCATTTACACGTGTGTGTGTGTGCGTGCATGCGTGCGTGCGTGCGTGTGCGTGTGTGTGCGTGCATGCGTGCGTGCGTGCGTGCGTGTGTGTGCGTGTGTGTGTGGGGTCAGATTTGCGGGACTGACCCATGACTCCATGATCCGAGCTCAGAGCAATCTGCCAAGCATCATGGAAGGAATACAGCCAAGGCGAGAATGGCTGCTGGGTATGTACATAAGCGCCCAGCTGCCCTCAGTGCATGCCATCACAATGCAAACCTGTTACTGACACAGCACAATCCCACCATACACAAAGGACACACATTTCCCAGTTTCATCATCAGGAGAATGTCGATTATAGAAAATAAAATCAGGGACAAAGAGCACATGTACCAAATGCACAAGGCGGCACGGTGGCAAGGACTGCTCCCATGGACAAATTGCCAATGACAGGCTATCATAGTTCCAAAGTGCACCGTATAATGAGTAACATGCAGTGTGGCAAGGACTTTGTAAATTTAGTTCACCCAAATTTGAAAAGAGTATTTTTTGGGTAAAAGTTTGCTTTCCTGATGAATCGAGCATCCACCCTCTCCCCTTTTTTGCTTTAAATGCATACACTATCAGAGTGACGTGTCGAAAAAGGGACGTTTTTTACAAAAGCAAATCAAGTTCTTAAAAAAGCAATTTTTCAAAAAACAAATTGATTCTTGAAAAACCAATCAATTCTCAGTAAAAGGAGCAGTTCACTCCATGCTAACATCAATCCGTCCTCTGCAGGAAAATATTGAATTGATCAGATTTTAAAACAGAGTCACTCATTTGTATGCATTAAATAACTCCCACACAGACCCTATGTAACACCAGGAGATAGAAAGGATGAAGTTTAAACTGAAATCTCTCTCTTTTTATCTCTATTGGAAAGTGTCCAGTGTGTGTTTCTTTGTTACTCATTCCTCTCCCCACCATCTGATAAGAAAACCTACCGAACTTTGAAAGCTATTGCATTGCAGGATGTCTGCGTAATATTTCCAGCTAGTCCAATAAAATGTATCAAAACTTGCATTTTATGAATGTCCTCATTAAAAAGAGTGGGCCTCGAGTATTTCAGTGAAGGTGCAACTCGCTTATGGAATGCTGAAGTGGATTTGGTGCACCAGCGCACTTCATTTCAGTACTTGACGCTACTCATTAGTTCCCTGTTAGGCCATGTTAAATTACTAGCCTTAAGGCCAGATCAGGCGAATGGTG
Organism: Ambystoma mexicanum; assembly: GCF_040938575.1. Lineage (NCBI taxonomy): Eukaryota > Metazoa > Chordata > Amphibia > Caudata > Ambystomatidae > Ambystoma > Ambystoma mexicanum. The sequence goes on along the minus strand of NC_090940.1, from coordinate 238,574,478 downwards.
CAAAAAGTCAAATCATCCAGTATGTTACATACCTCCTAGTTTTCAAAAAGTGCCTCATTATGAGTTGGGATGACATTGGGTAGTTACTGCATGGGATACATAGTGCAGCATAGGGTAAATATAGCTCATTTAACCCATGCACTACTTTCAACATGCCCCAAGCCATAAATAGGGCATCCCCTTGTTGTTCTATCCATTCCCTGAGGACTCTGCTGTACTTAATTGTTTGTCTTGCAAATCTTCTAAATTGTTAGACTCTCAAATTGAACAGTTACACTGGATCACCATCACATTTTTCTTTTTCTTATGGTTTTCTTCTGTCATTCTCTTTTTTTCTCTCTTCTGTTTAGTTTTGCTGGAAATTACCATAATATCAGTCACTGTACCATCTCATTACATGTGTTCAGCTCTTTCGTGCAAATCAACATAGCAGCACAATCAATACTAATACACATGCAGATGTCCTGTGTCATCCCGACCTAATGATGCGGTTGTATTTTACAAATAGGACATATGTATCCCATATGTTTCTTTCTGTTTCCACCATAATGATAGTGTACAAGTCCGAACCCCATACCCTCATGGTTCACCTTGAGAAAACGCAGGCTGGGATTCAGGATATGTTTTCCAATAAGGCTACCAAGGGGCTAGCAGGGGAGAGCCTGGAAGACAATAAGGGATGGAAAAAAGAAAAAGTAGCACCGCCTACCACTAGCAATGTCATTTACTTGGCACTCATGGCACTGACTTTGTGAACCCTGGCTACTGGCCCACACACAAATGTTAAAAGGTGAGTTGTTCCTCAGTGAAATCAAGATAATTGGCGTAAAATAATCTTCACAATTGTTATTGTACAGGGAACAGAATGTGTGTGTCTTCAAAGTTGCGAACATGACACAATCTGAAAGTGCTTACACAGTCCTGTTTTTTTCTTTGTAGCCCCAGTTTTATAATGGGAAAAGTGGAACTACATGTCTCAGAATGCAAAGAAAAAAAACAGGACTGGTTGAACACCTACAGATTGGAATGGGTCATGTAGCAAACTATGTGTCTGTCTGTGTGGGTGTGTGTGCTATCTCTGTTTGCAGTTTGCTTAAGTGTCACTCTTCATTGCACATGCGTGTCGCTTGATTGCAAACTGTGTAAACCAGTTACCCCTATGTACTCTTGTAAACTTTAGAAATTACTCTCTTTTTATACAGTATGTACAAAGGATGGAGATAGCTCAGTGAGACAAGTGCTTGCTGCAAACACAGTTTTTTCTCCTGGAGCCTAACTCATATTTTAATTCCATCAGACTCGAATCAGTCTTTGCGGCTTGTATTGTTGAAATATTCAGTGCTATTAAGCTGAGTTGCAACACTATCTGATTTTTTTCCATTGCTAGGAAATAGAATGTATTTCCCCAAGTGCTATGTAGAAAACAAGAGAATGAATCATACTTGTTTTAATAATTGTGATGTATTTCTTTTATAGCACTACGCACCCATAGGTCTCAGAGCACTGAAATAATAAAAGACATTATTAACCCACAGAGTAGTACTCAATGTATTGACATCGGAAGGATGAAACGCTGAGTTGACCCTGCCAGGATTCAAACATGCCACAGCAGGCTGCGCACAAATATCAGGGGTGAGTGCTTACCTCACTGTGCTATCTGACCGACAGCAATTTTTGAAAAAGATTTCTTTATACATATTTTTAGGTTGACTTGCAGTGCGGTTTGGTGCTTTGCAATTCCACCTTTAGAAATCATAGATTATTGATGTAAAAGTAAAGTTAGGATGTTGGCATGCAGAGTCAGTGAAACCAGGGCAACTGCACACAAATGCCAGCTTCACCACTTGGCAACATTGTGTAACCCCGGCTAAATTACTTAATTCCACTTGGCCGAATTTTCCTTAACTACTGAAATTGAGATCACCTACAGGGGATTCAGTTCAGTTGCACTATATCAAAAAGAAAAATAATTTACAAATAAAACGCACCATGATTGCACCCAAAATCAATGCAGTCCAAACATCTCCACCCCCGCCCCCTCGCCTGACCCACCTTCGCACCTTCGGACCTATATCAATTTCTTGCCCATTTTGACATTCCTTTACTGTGGTGCCGTTTTTCTTAAATATGGCACTGCTGGGGACTACGCTGGAGCCTATTGGCACAGGGCTGTGCTTGGGCAAATGTGGCACACTTAACAATGATGGAAACACCTGGGCATGTGAAGATGTACCTCACATATGGCAACTATACCTGGCATGTTAGGTTTTACCAGTGGGCAAGGTGGCAGTACTTGGACGGATAAGGCTGCACTTGGCATGTGATCTCATCATTTGGGCCTGTAATGCTGTACCTTGCAAACAAAGACTGTACAATGGAGTAGAAGCTTTAAACTGGAATACAATTGTTTTATTTGACCATGCCCTATTATTGCAGGGTGTTGCCATATGACCCTTTATTTATCAGATGTTCATCACACCCGAAATTTGAGGCTTCAAATGGCATGAGATAGCAGTACCTGGCCATATGAGGGTGTACTGGCAAAGGAAGGCAGTACGGCTGGGTGTTCCCGTGGCATATCACCCACTAACAATTTCACCCCTCTGCATACACCTCTCAGACTCTAATCAAACACAACGACAACCCAGAAGCATAACAAACTGCACAAACTTCACTACACCGTAACAACGAAACCAACCACACATAGCTTCGCACAACAGCACATGACGGCTACCGACCAGAAAGCAGCCCCAAGCTCAGCGAACTGTTTTAACCGAACTGAAGCTGCCAACAGCACATCACTGTTCCCTTGCACTTATCCCACTCGTTACCATTAACTAACCCCTCACCCCCTTTCCTTTTCAGACCTGCCAGAGCGCCAGGGGACCACTCCGGTGGCGATAGTGTGCTGTACAAATATCCTTTAACATTAACATTAACATATCATGATTGAACCCATGGAGAATTGAGGCAGCATCATAGAGAATATGTATATTTGGAAAGCAAAAAATAGCATTTTGTCAGCTTCAGTTTCATGCAGGGGTGTTGGTAGGTCTGAAAAAGATCAGGGGCTACGCTAATGTCGGGATTATCGGGACTCAGGGCTAGCTAATCTTTTGGTTGTAGCCCCTGAGCTTCTATCGGTGGCTACAACCAAAAGACCAGGGCTACAGCCCCCTCAGCCCCCACTTAGCAACACCTCTGGTTTCATGTTTTAACCAGAGCCAAATGTTATATGTCATCACTTACTGTCACTTCCTGTGAAATTGTTGGGGTCAAAGCTCATGTGATGGCGCTTCCTGTGATGTCATCAGATGTGAAATTAGACTTTTGCGTCCTTTGGTATGTTGGCGAATTGAGGTCCTTGGAGAGAGACAAAAGAGCTGTCATACATGGAACTCCAAACTATATTTTGCCCAAAGGAGCATCAACTGCTACACTGGTCCTATTGCGGGGCAATTCACCAACATATCCTTGTGTACCAACACCAGTGAAAAGGTGTGCTGAGGGGTCGGTTGGGTTTATGTCAAGAAGCAACCTGTTTGCAAGCAGCGCTTAACAATTCACAATCAATAAAAACTTGTTCACTCTTGTGCACATATAGTATTTGTAAGCGGCATTATAACTGGCGTTCTAAAAACGCCTCAAAGTTTGCATTAACTGAACAACCAAGGCTATCGCGTGCCAACAGCTCTGCGTAGGGCAGACTCACTGCCGCCTTTAACCACTTGCCATCACTCCGAGCACTCCATTCCACCGTGCTATTGTAAAAGTGCAAACAGAACTTTTCAATAAGATCGGTGTGACATAAATGATTTTGCACGCTCTTAAATTCAATTTAATGCATCTGCTGTGTTATTCCAACATGTCAAGCCCCCAAATCAGGAGGAACAGGGTTCTCCCGACCCAGTGAAATATAAGAACTTGGATTTTAATTTAACGAGAACCAGAAGTTCCGCAGCAAGATCCTTTGTGGGGGAATCGGCCCCAGCCATGTGTAAATACTGTGCAGGCCCTTCGCTTTCAAACCCACAGGGGTCACTGCGGAACTTTTTCAAGCGTGCGCCCAGAGAAACACAAAGTGAAACTGAATTCTCTGCAGGGGGGAGGGTCACGGGGTCAGCTACAAAGAGGCTGCGACTGGACCGCCTCTTCCCGTCAATTCTTTCCCAGCAGAAGCCCCCTTGATGCCCTAGCCCTTGCAGCTGTGCGTCTCGCCCGCTGGGCCCAACAACACGGCTATATATTAACCTTTCCCGGCAGCGCGGGCTCCAGGCACATGGGAAGTAAACAGGATTTTTGCTGCTTATTTATATGTACAGGTCTGGTGACCAGGTAATTGCGTGTGTGCCAACGTGTGTTGATTATTCAGTCGTGGTTTTTGCTTTGCATTTTGGGGCTTGAAGTACTGTATTATTATACAACAAGCAATGTCAAAGCCAATAGTTCTGGTCTTTTTTTTGTAAACCCTGCAGGACTAAATACATAGCTCTCAACCATTTCTGTCGCAAAGGCGGGTGAAAACACCCGATTTTGTTTTTGGCGCCAAAAGCGTGTGAGTTGAGAGCTATGTAAATAATCATACTCTATATATGTAGACAGCACAAACCTGCTGTCTTGGGCAATTTGTGCTCCATTTATGATTAGCATTTTATAAGTAGGGGAAATAAATATTAACAGTATTTGGTAAAAAAGAGTTGCCAGAATGAAAAGGGATGCACGAATGGACACGATTATTTTATTTTTGTATTTTTATTTTTTAGCTTTTTAAAGCGCACTAGCAGCTCATAGGCATCGAGGCGCTGTTGTAAGAAAGTGTCTTAGTTACAGGAACGGTACTTAGGTCATGGTTATAGTGAGCGTGTAGCCTTACAATGCGCACTTTGGTTACATATGTGGTTACAGGTTTATCATACAGTAGCAAGGAGGTTGCATCGCATAGAGAGTAGTAGCACACAGCATAAGCAAAATAACGGGGCCAGTCGGGTCCCGTTATACAGACAGCATAGTTTTTATCACTTTCCGTAAGGCTATGTGCGACTCACTACTTCTGATGCGGGGTGGTAAGGCGTTCCAGTGGGTCGCGGCCATGACAGGGAAGCTGGAACCTCCTGTGCGAATCCTCTGGGTCTTGGGAATGGAGATTCGGTTGGTGTAAGCCGTTCTTGTGGGTGTGGCTGTGATACGTTTGGCGATTCTCTGTGATAGGTAGAGGGGGCAGTGTTATGGATTCATTTGTGCGTGAGGGAGAGAGTTTTAAAGACGATCTGCTCTTTATGGGGAGCCAATGAACCTGCTTCCTGAAATGTGGTCCCTTTTGGATATGCTGGTGGCGGCCCTGGGGCATTATTTTGGACAGTCTGGAGTTTTCTGATGTTTTTAGAGGAGGTGCCTGCTAGGAGGGCATTACAATAATCAAGCCGAGACCCAATTATTGCTCTCGCTATGGAGAGGCAGTTCTGCTTATTTGGTGCTTATGCTGTAAAGAGGACTGTTGCCTTCAAGAATTAGCCTACAATCTACTGGCTAGATTACAGAACAAAGAGTTGATGATATCTCACATGCAAGCGCTCCTCATTTGTATCAAAATAGTTTGGAACAACTCTATTAATGTATAGATAGTTTGTAAACCTTTTATTAATGAAAACAGTAAGTCTCCTTTAAAAAGAGATTGAGCCACACCTTTTAAAAGAATCATGTTCTGTGTGTTTGTTAGTAAGGTGAAATATTAACAATCATCTTGAAACTTCAAAATGAAATGGCATGCCAACTGCATGGGCATCAGTTTTCGCCCCAATGAGGTTTTTCTCAAGGCAAACGTCATACAAAATTATTCATCAATGTATATGGTATTATTTCGTTTGATCCATCCCTAGGATTATGGGAGGTGTTGAAAACATTGAAAAACATTAATATCAGTTGTGGTTGATGCCAATTGCATTTCACATGAAATCAAAAGAAGGGAGAGAAAAAAAGGAGAGAGAAAAAGAAAATATTAATATGGGCCAAAGAACAAAAACAAGTGATTATAAATATGATATCACTAAATCTGACTTTAATAAAACTATAAAAGGTTCATCCAGTTTGCATTATGCCAGATTTCAGGAATCCAGATAATGCAGATCTTGCAGAAAAATGGGAAGACAATCTTAACGCAAGTTCCAGGAATATGGTAGAACTGGTAGAGCACACAGATAGGAAGCACAAAAGGCTAGAAGGGCAAATAGCAACACACGAGAAAGCAAAAATGCCCGCACCAGATGCTACTAAGGCAAACAATTATAAGACCCATAACAGTTACTCAGAACACATCAGGACGAAGTGAAATTACGAAAACCAGAACATTCTTTAGAGATGAACGAGACAATTGGGACGATAGGGTGTACACTTTTCAGCCCAAGTATGATGACAACAAAGCAACTCGCTCCCAGGTAGCACTCTGAACACTTCCATGGCCAGTTCAGATACGGATGCAGATATTGAGAGACCAAGTGCATCCATTAATGACGCTGCACCTACAAGTGACTCACAGATTATAAAAGGAAATATTTTAGAACAAACAAGAAGATTCAAAAACAGACAACAGACAAAATAGACAACAAGTCAATATCAGACATGTTAGGTTTGCAGACCCATTTGCAGAAGATAATTCAACACAAAATATAGATACAGAGGATGTAGAGAAGTAGGCGTGAGAACATTAAGATGAAAGAACAGTGTACGAAACACTACTGAGAAAAAGACCAAGAACAAGATTGGAACACAAAACTCTGACTACGCCCCATCCAAAACGAGTTCTGAGAACCTGATCACCAATCTCTCTAACAGAGTGCTGGATACCTTGGAGATACGAGTCCCTAACAAGGGACTATCCTTTGCACCCCTCAAGTCACTGGACTACACACAACCACATATTGACCTGTATAAGTTTATACGAAAACTTAAACTTAAGAAACATACCCATAACGTGGATAAAGATACTACTAAGCCTCCTACCATGAAGATTGTACCTAGCACATTTACTATTAGAGATAGTGAAGATACTAGGCTACATCTGTCTCTGGATGACGAGACTAGCGTATCAGACACACACATTATTTGTGACTTGGACATCGAATCCAATACTATATCTGACTCTAAACTCACTATCAAGTCCAAGTTTACACCAGTTACAGCACCTGACAACATTATTGAGACCTTTTATTAGGCTACATTGATGGACCTACTTCGACTTATGGATAAGAATATATCTAAAAACCCAACCTGGACACGTGATAATCTATCTCTATTAGAACACAAGGCACTGAACAAACTCTCAGGAGACCGGACAATTGTTATTAAGGAGGCTGAGAAGCATGGGGACATTGCCATTCTTAACAGAGAAGATTATCTCAAGATGAGACTCAAACATCTCACCAGGTTATTTATGCACAGGTGACAGGACTCTGTTGCTGAGTGTTTCAGTGTTTGGGTACTTTGGGTGCATTACCTCACGGGGCCCCTGCTTGACCTGCCGAAGTGGACATGGGTCGATTGGTTTCTGCACCCACCGATCTCCATTTGACCGTTGGGAGTGGTGGCAGAGTGGTCTGCAGTCTGCACAGTCCAGTGGTGATTCTTGCTGGTCTGTCTTTGGTGACTGCTTTCTGGAGGCGGTCCTTATATTGAAATAACCATTAAGTCCGCAGAGCGGAGCCGAGTGATGGCAGAGTGGTCTGCAGACCACACAGTTAGCTGCCGAGAACAGGGGAACAGAGTCTCAGATCTTGGCCACATCTTTCAACAATGGGAAGGTGTACACAGGTGTACCTTACTCTCCGGAGCAGGACTTTGACTCCCAAAGGATTGACTTAATTAACTTGTCCGGTTTTGGCTTTTGTGAAGTGAAAATATATCAGAGCGTGTGTTATTTTTGCGTGTCTGAAACTAACTGTGTGCCTTTCACTCTCGTCTGTTTGGAGACTGCGTGGCTCGCCCTTTGATCCGTAACAGGTAGTTGTGTGCTTTTGGGGAAACATGGCAGATAAAAATAAAAACAAAAATAAATGATATACACTAAGAAGTGAAAGTGCTGCGCTTATCAATAGTTCAGGCATTGCTACAGCTCTGTCTGACAACTCGACAGAAGTAGGCCAAGAGAAGGGGAAAATCTCTTAGCTTTTCCCTAAAAAGTCAATGGGAACCTATGCACAGGTTCTCCAAACCAAGGAGTCAGGAGGGGACAAAGCTCTGGTTATTGGAGTCAATATGAACACAAATGACTGCAACGTCTCCGGATCAGTCCTTTCACAGGTGGAGCAGGAAGCACATTTTATTCGAAGCATGTATCAGCCTCAAAAGTGAAATCCAGGCGATTGAAGCCATAAGGGATTGCTTGAGTGTTTCCCCTGCTATATTTAGAAACCATATCTGAAGCTCCTCCAGCATCTCTAAATGTGCCTATGGGAAACTCTGACACTACTCAGATGCAACCTGAAAACTTTTTACAAGTACCCCTGGGAATGATCCCACCCTTCACGATACGGCAGAGTCAGCTGAGAACCCACTTGTAGCCTTAAATCTCATTCTACAATCTTTAATTTGCATGTACGTACTGTTCCCTATGACGTGAGAGCAAATTCGGCCATTTTAATGGAGGTACAACGTTTGCTCCAACAAGGGCTTAAAAATATTAATTCTGAAAATGAGGCACGAGCTCTAACTCCTTTCCAGCCAATTTATGCAGACAACCTTACAACCTCAGGTAAATTAAGAAAAGGAAGAGCTGATACTGAGGGTACTCAGACAGCACGCTCATCTGCTATTGCTCTGCCTCTAATCATTGATCTAAGTACCACTCTTTCAAAATAAAGAAATCAAAGAATATGAAGGCTGTCACAATCTCCAGAAGGAAGCCGTGAGCCTTGGAAGGATCTTCTCCTCCGGTGCGCCGCAGGAGCAGCACACCCAACCCTCTGCACTACGCTCCTGATATAAGGTAAGCCCAATCGGGGCTTCTGCAGTACGTGTACTGCAACCAGAGAATCCCACTCCTACAGCAGTAACCCCATCCACTTATCCTGGAAAGCACTGTGGAAAGAGCACATTTTAATCTGCACTGTTTAATTGTGCATTCATCACTTTATTCTGCGTGTGACCCCAGAAGCATACAGCTGTGATTCTCTCCAAAGAGGGCCACTGCCGTTCTGTGAATACGGTGCAGCACTCCCTAGCCTCTCCTGTCTAATCAGCTGCCTGCATCTTCATAACCCAATAGGGTGGATCGGCAGGCATAAGCCGACACCCCCACCTAAGGCACCTCACTAAAGGCGCCTGTCCTGGCCTGGCCCCTTAATCCGGCGTGAGCCTTGGAAGGCTCTTCTCCTCCGGTGCGCTGCAGTAGCAGCGCACTCAACCCTCTGCACTACGCTCTTGATATAAGGTAAGCCCAATCAGGGCTTCTGCAGTACGTGTACTGCACCCAGAGAATGCCGCTCCTCCAGCAGTAACCCCATCCACTTTTCCTGGAAAGCACTGTGGAAAGAGCAAATTTTGTTTCCGCACTGTTTACTTGTGCATTTATCTCTTTATTCTGCGTGCGACCCCAGAAGCATACAGCTGTGATTCTCTCCAAAGATGGCCGCTGCCGTTCTGTGAATGTGGTGCAGCACTCCTATCCTCTGCGGCCCAGTCAGCTGCCTGCATCTTCATAACCTAATAGGGTGGACCGGCAGGCATAAACCGGCAACCCCACCGAAGGCACCTCACTAAAGGTGCCTGTCCTGGGCCTGTCCAGGGACGTCCGAACATCAATGGCACAAACTCCTGCCAATTCTGACCTCGTCTCTCATTACACGACCTGCTTGATTTCACCTGCAGATCCCAGCAACCAACTAGATGCGCTCAACTTTTCATCAATACCCACTCTGTGCGGTATGACTCATTGCCACCATTTTCCGATTACCGTTCCTCAGAGAAATGTTGACTCTATCTAATGTAATGTCTATACCCTTCTTATAACACCCTCCTATGATGAAGTACGGATCCGTCACCAAGCCAGCAGCATCCTCTAATTCATAGAACTGACTATTGATGTCCCATTACTAGATCATCCACTCCTACAGCAGTAACCCCATCCACTTATCCTGGAAAGCACTGTGGAAAGAGCACATTTTAATCTGCACTGTTTAATTGTGCATTCATCACTTTATTCTGCGTGTGACCCCAGAAGCATACAGCTGTGATTCTCTCCAAAGAGGGCCACTGCCGTTCTGTGAATACGGTGCAGCACTCCCTAGCCTCTCCTGTCTAATCAGCTGCCTGCATCTTCATAACCCAATAGGGTGGATCGGCAGGCATAAGCCGACACCCCCACCTAAGGCACCTCACTAAAGGCGCCTGTCCTGGCCTGGCCCCTTAATCCGGCGTGAGCCTTGGAAGGCTCTTCTCCTCCGGTGCGCTGCAGTAGCAGCGCACTCAACCCTCTGCACTACGCTCTTGATATAAGGTAAGCCCAATCAGGGCTTCTGCAGTACGTGTACTGCACCCAGAGAATGCCGCTCCTCCAGCAGTAACCCCATCCACTTTTCCTGGAAAGCACTGTGGAAAGAGCAAATTTTGTTTCCGCACTGTTTACTTGTGCATTTATCTCTTTATTCTGCGTGCGACCCCAGAAGCATACAGCTGTGATTCTCTCCAAAGATGGCCGCTGCCGTTCTGTGAATGTGGTGCAGCACTCCTATCCTCTGCGGCCCAGTCAGCTGCCTGCATCTTCATAACCTAATAGGGTGGACCGGCAGGCATAAACCGGCAACCCCACCGAAGGCACCTCACTAAAGGTGCCTGTCCTGGGCCTGTCCAGGGACGTCCGAACATCAATGGCACAAACTCCTGCCAATTCTGACCTCGTCTCTCATTACACGACCTGCTTGATTTCACCTGCAGATCCCAGCAACCAACTAGATGCGCTCAACTTTTCATCAATACCCACTCTGTGCGGTATGACTCATTGCCACCATTTTCCGATTACCGTTCCTCAGAGAAATGTTGACTCTATCTAATGTAATGTCTATACCCTTCTTATAACACCCTCCTATGATGAAGTACGGATCCGTCACCAAGCCAGCAGCATCCTCTAATTCATAGAACTGACTATTGATGTCCCATTACTAGATCATCCACTCCTACAGCAGTAACCCCATCCACTTATCCTGGAAAGCACTGTGGAAAGAGCACATTTTAATCTGCACTGTTTAATTGTGCATTCATCACTTTATTCTGCGTGTGACCCCAGAAGCATACAGCTGTGATTCTCTCCAAAGAGGGCCACTGCCGTTCTGTGAATACGGTGCAGCACTCCCTAGCCTCTCCTGTCTAATCAGCTGCCTGCATCTTCATAACCCAATAGGGTGGATCGGCAGGCATAAGCCGACACCCCCACCTAAGGCACCTCACTAAAGGCGCCTGTCCTGGCCTGGCCCCTTAATCCGGCGTGAGCCTTGGAAGGCTCTTCTCCTCCGGTGCGCTGCAGTAGCAGCGCACTCAACCCTCTGCACTACGCTCTTGATATAAGGTAAGCCCAATCAGGGCTTCTGCAGTACGTGTACTGCACCCAGAGAATGCCGCTCCTCCAGCAGTAACCCCATCCACTTTTCCTGGAAAGCACTGTGGAAAGAGCAAATTTTGTTTCCGCACTGTTTACTTGTGCATTTATCTCTTTATTCTGCGTGCGACCCCAGAAGCATACAGCTGTGATTCTCTCCAAAGATGGCCGCTGCCGTTCTGTGAATGTGGTGCAGCACTCCTATCCTCTGCGGCCCAGTCAGCTGCCTGCATCTTCATAACCTAATAGGGTGGACCGGCAGGCATAAACCGGCAACCCCACCGAAGGCACCTCACTAAAGGTGCCTGTCCTGGGCCTGTCCAGGGACGTCCGAACATCAATGGCACAAACTCCTGCCAATTCTGACCTCGTCTCTCATTACACGACCTGCTTGATTTCACCTGCAGATCCCAGCAACCAACTAGATGCGCTCAACTTTTCATCAATACCCACTCTGTGCGGTATGACTCATTGCCACCATTTTCCGATTACCGTTCCTCAGAGAAATGTTGACTCTATCTAATGTAATGTCTATACCCTTCTTATAACACCCTCCTATGATGAAGTACGGACCCGTCACCAAGCCAGCAGCATCCTCTAATTCATAGAACTGACTATTGATGTCCCATTACTAGATCATCTCTGACTTGCCCTTTTGATTTCAATTAGCTGAAATGTCTAGCCATTTTATGTGTGCCATAACTGTATTGTGATCACCTGCATTACTGTCTCTCAACATTGTTTGAGATCTACTGTTTTTGCCCTCCCTGTCTCACACGTGCTAGAAAATAAAACAGACACTTCCCGGACAGGGAATAAGGCAAAAGAGAGAAGGCTGCGAGAGTTCAAGGAAAAGTTTATCTAGATCTCTGAGAGTGCTCTGACAAAGTTAATGTTACATCACATTATATAGGCACATTGTCATGTCTAACATATGATGCTACGTTGGACCTGGATTGGTCAGCCAGGGTGGTGTCTTAGGTGTGGGCATCATCTCTTCCTCCTGGTTGGTTGCTTGGTTGGCGGGAGGATGGACGTCAGATATCTGTGCTCCGGATGAGTGAAGGTCAGGTCGCTGTGAAGCAGGGTGGTCACTATCTAAGCTAATGAATACATTCTAAATAATGCATGCACTAAATAATGGTTGATCAAAAGACCCTCAGTAGTTTATCATGTCATTATACAAATCACACAGGTGTCTATATCATCTATAACATTTGGGTTATACAGGTCACAGGTTTAAGGGTCTTGGCCACTATAATACTCTCATTGAACTGTGGGGTTAGTCTCACAAGAATCTCAGGTATGTGGCATTTGTTAGCATTAGGCACGATATACTGCAGCAGGGGTCAAATGTTAGTTGGGGTCTGTTGGGTGGGCTTCACGGCATGGTTAGCGGTCTGGCACATGAAAGGAATATATTGCAGGGACACAGGGTCAGAATGGCAGTAAGTTTCCATTGGCGAGGGTGCGGGGGCAAGGACACGTTTGTGGAGATGAACGAGCTACGTGCTTAGTTCATGCTGGTTCACATGCAGGACAGTGATCTCAGAGGAAGACTAATGTGATACATTTATAAGTTGCAAATACCTCTGGCTTCAGCGTGAGAATGGAGCTGCAGAGTTTTCCAGTCAGAGTGGGAACAAGGGTGGGGGCCGTGTGCTCTGAGCCTGGCTGCTGCGGGGAAAGGGAGAGAAGCATTTCGTACTATCGCAGTGAGGCCTTGTCAACAAGATGGAGTCGAAAGGGGGTACAAAAATGGATGCCCTGTGTCTTGCTCAGTGGTCCCATCTACGTGAATGTCAACGAAAGTTAAATTCGCATAAGGGTAAGGGGCGAACCCACCACTGGAGGCACTTGGTCCAAGCTCTGTACTGAGAAGTGAAGGCAGAGAGGGGCCTGCTGGCCCCTCGCTCCCACACATTTTCCTCTTTCGTTACATCTAAAGTAACAAATATTTTATTTTTTATTCTTTTCATTCTCCCTTCGGCAGTACTCAGCCTCCGCGACTGCTTCGTCCCACGCGGGGGTGCCTTTTATTGGCATCCACACCCTGCACACACTTCTTAGGCTATTCCCTCTTCTGGCATATTTTTCTGGTGTACACATTAAGTAGATCCCACCATCTCCATCTAAGTCCACCCATACCTCTCTGTACCATTGCAGCTCCGTTGGTTCCTTTATTGGTGTGTGGTGTAAATGATCAACCCTGTCCCCATATTGCCTGTAAATGGCTGTCATCCTGTATTGCGGTGTGGAGTATTCCCCTGTTTGTATTAGTGCATCTATCATGGTAGCTACCATTGTCCATCGGCCCATTGTTACCATCATCATAGCTGAGGTAGGCATGCTTTTTTCACAACACGGGAGTCCCAGTTGGCACACACAGAAGAATAGGAGCACAAAGACGATGATGGGGACGAGTATTTTCATTGCCACATTTACCCATGATGGTATCCAGCGGAACAGATTGTCGAACCATGTGCCTTCTTCTGCGCCTCCTTCTGTTCTCATCCTCTCTCCTAAATTGTGTGCTGCTGTTATCACATGTGAAAGTGTATCGTTATCAGCATCTTCAGTTGGCACGAACGTGCAACACGCCCCCCCAATTTTTCGGCAAACACCACCGTCCATCGCCGTGAGGAAATCTGAAACACATCTGTTTTGCATTGTCATAAGGCGCAGTGCGTGGAGCACTGTTTTTATAACGTTGAACCCTTCTCCAGTGTCGTTAGCAAGTTGGATGAGCTCCCAGTGCAATATCTGCAACCATTTGGCAGTTGTTCATGTTTGCAGTCCCGGGACAAGGAGTGATGCAAAAAATGTCTCCGCTGATGAAAAGAGCTTGTACTTCTGTGGGATCTCAGCAAGGAGTTACAATGATTCGATTGAGATGTAATTGGAGGACCTTTTACTTCGTGTTAGTTTTTTCTTCAGTTCACATTCTGACAATAGTTTGTAAGTTGGAGCTTCTGTTATCATTTGTTGGGGCGCTCTCGATGGTTCAGCCGATTGCCCTGCTGCCAATATGCCAGCCGATTGCCTGCTGCCGATTTGCCAGCCGATTCTCCTTCTTTTCCGTGTATATGACTCTCTGGTATTACCATCAGGGCTGTGTGGAGGGTGGCCAAGGCACATGTACCTTTCCATGCTGTTGGGAGGTGTAGATAGGCTTCTTTGCCTCAAATCCAGTACATGTCCATTAGTGCAGCGGTGCCTTTCTTCATGGTATGATTACCGTCTTGTTGCATTTCTTTGTTTCCCCCATGTTCACTCTTCCTTCCCCATGGAAACACAGTTCATGTGGTACTTCTTTCTGTATTTTGATAGGTTTTTCCAGGGCTGTGACCCACGTTAGCTTTGTGATATGTTGCGACCAGATGGGGGCATATACTTCTTTTATCCATTGGAAGGTGTTGTTGGATAGCCCTCGGAGCGCCTCTGCTTTACATTCGATAGTTTCCTCGTGCCATTTATTTTCTGCATATCTCGACCCCTTGATGACAAGAAATGGTTCCTTAAGGCAAACTACTCCTTGGCGCTTGCTGGTGCATGTTCTCTCATTTTCCAGTTTTTCCATTGTGACAGTGTGCGCTTGGAAGGTGCTTTTTATCCTGCACAGAACCAGATGAATTAAACATTGGGCCTCTGACAAGGGCACTTCCTGGGGTATTAACATTTTTGGTGTTCATGATGCATGCGGAATGAGTGAACAGACATAGCAGCTTTCATTTGTTGTCTGCTTCGCCGTGGCACTCATGTCCGAATACCATTTATTTGATTGATTAGGGTGGTGGGGATCTTCTATTTCATCTAGCCCGAGGTCATGATAAATGTCATATCTTTTCTCTCCCGCCCTCCTTTTTCTTCTCTTTCTTCCTTTTCCCCCATTCGTTATCACTTTTTTTAATGTATTTGTATTGGGAGCATTCCATCCCAGGCTGTGTCATTGTTGTTCGAGATGGCATGTATATAGTCATTAGCAGCAGCAGCGTAATATGAGGTAGGGGGTATGGTTGTCTGTGCATATGTATTTGTGTAAGTTACATCATTTGGCCAATAATAATCGCCATCATATTTATTAAGTTCATAATCATTACTCATATTAATATTTGGAAGTAGCAAGGAGACACTTGTTGGGCCTGCGGCGGCGTGTTCTGGAGGTTGCATTACAATTGTACCATTAGCATCAATGTCATATGTTTCTTTCCACATCGTCTTTACCCCAGTCCATATCAAGTGCGACCCTTCTCGTATCAAGTTAGCCCCGCTCCCCCCCTTGTGCATGTCATTAACCAAAGATAGAAGGGTGTAGTACCAGGCCATAAAAAACAACATTACAGACAACAAAACTGCAGCGCATTTTAAAACACATTCAACATTACTGAATCTATTAGACCTAATGGCATCCCTGTTGCTATCTAACATTAATTGGTTCTCTGCGATTATTGTTTGTTGAGCCATGTGTCACCTGGGGCGATACAAATTTGTTAAGTCACCACAATATATACATGTATTTACATTTCTATTTCAACTTCATATTTAATCATCATTTTTATTCATGTTTGCTCATTTCTCCATTACACATTTATTATTACTATGGAGTGGAGAGTGAAAGAGTGATGGAGAAAAGCGAGAAACAATAATCGAGAGGAAGAAGAGAGAGGGAGAGAAAGAGAGAGAGAGAGTTGAAGAAGGGGAGAAAAATAAAAATACATGTAATAACTTTTTCCTTTTGCAGATACTTTTTCATCAGAAATTCTAGGCACTACTTTTCAATTTCACTTGTAGTATTACTAGCGTGTTCTTGTTCGCTCTGTGTAATTGCACTATCGCGCACCCTTCCCACATCTGAGAGGTGCACCCAATATTTCAATCCTTTGACCTTCACCGCAGTGGATGTACTATATATAACCTTGTAAGGGCCGTGGAACCTGGGTGAATTCCATCTCCTCACAATGCTCCTAACATAGATTTGTGCTCCTGGCATCAGTGGCCCGCTTGTGCTGTCTGCAGCTGGCATGGTAGTATCAGTCGCTGCATTCTCAGTAAATGGTGGTGCAATTTGTCGCTCTATGCTGCGTACTACGCGCATCAGTTGGGTCAGGTATTCCTTAAATCCCTCCCCCAGCACTGTGGCAGCTCTGTGCGCGTCTGATGCTCTCCTAATCGGGGAGAGTGGTGTGCGTATTCGCCTCCCAGTCACAATCTCATGGGGGCTCAGATGGTGGTCCTTGCATGGTTGCGTTCTGAGTTGAAATAGTGCTAGGGGTAAGCAATGCACCCAATTCTTTTTCAGCGTATTACACAATTTTGATAGTTTACTCTTTAGTAATCCATTGATCTTTTCCACCACCCCATTCGCCATCGGATGATAAATGGAACACAGTTTGTGTTTCACCCCCAAGAGTAACGTCACTTCCTTGAAAAGGTCATTCACAAAGTGTGTGCCGTTGTCTGATCTTATCACATCACATATTCCCCAACAGAAAAGACCTCTCGCACTAGGACATTTTCCGCACAATTCTCATCTGGGTGGGGACATGGACCCGCTTCCACCCACCTTGAAAAGGGACTTATCACTACAATTAAATACCTTGCTCCGTTACATCGCTCTCCCATGTCAACGTAATCTATGTGTAGTTCTCTAAATGGTCCTACTGGTCGTGGCAGGGTTCTCAATGTCATTCCTGAATTGTATGTTTGGCATGTTGTGCATTCTACTACAAATTTTGACAAATGTTCCTGTAAATTGGGGACACACCAATGTTCCTGGATGTCTGTGGCAATATGCTGTTTTGCTATGTGGGCTGGGAAGTGCAGCTGTTGGAATGCTACCTCTAGCAATTCTACTGGCATCACTACCTTTCCTGTTGTCTCCTGTCTCCAAATTAGGTCTGTGGCTGATTGTTTGCACCCCCGTTTGCTGCACAACACTTGCTCCTCCTGTGGTGCTCTCCTTTGTAGTTCTATTATATGCGCTATTGGTGTGTTACTGTATGCCTCTTCCATTGGCTCTGTAATGGCTGTTTTTACAACGCACTCGACTGTTGGTGTTGTATTGAAATACAAGGCCTCCTTCGTTGCTGCCTCGGCTGCCGCATTTCCCAATGAGACTGCATCTGTGTTGTTGGTATGGGCTTGGCATTTCACCACTGCCACTACCGATGGTTCTGCTAATGCATCTATCAGTTCAGTCAATAGTGCAGCGTGCTGTACTGGTGAGCCATCCGCTCTTCTGAACCCCGTCCTACGCCAGCGGGATAGGCCTGAATGGACTGTGGTTGTTTCGTATGCTGAGTCTGAGTATATTGTTACTGTGCATCCTTTGGCTGTATGCAGTGCTTCAATCAATGCAGTTAGTTCTGCTGCTTGTGCGGAGTAATGGGACGGGAGGCGCTTCTGGACAATTGTTTCATAGCCATCTTCCTCCATGCGTACTACAGCCATTCCTACATGCTTCTCCCCCGTTTCAGGGTTTATCGATGCTGACCCATCTATGAAATATATCTCTCCTTATTCAGGGTGATTTCGCTCGCTTTGGGAATGTCATCGCCCACCCTTCATAGGTGGTGCAGTTGTGTTCTTGCATGTCCTCTGTGGTGCATGGTTCTGTAATAAATGTTGCTGGGTTTACTGTTTTGCACCTGACAACATGTACGTTGGGGCTCGAAATTATTATCTCATATGCTGTTGCTCTTTGTGTTGTTAATGTTGATTTTGACCTCTCAAGAATTGCAAATAAGGAGTGTTCTCCATATAGTGTTACCGAACATCCCATCACAATTGTGGTGCTTTTTTCAATGACGAAAGCTGCTGCAGTGAGGGACTGTTCGCACGCGATGTGTCCTTGCATTACGGCATCTAATGTTCCGCTGTAATAGGCCAATGGTTTATGTCCTAATGATGTTTTCTGTGTGAGCACTGCTGTCATCAGTGTTCCATTGCAGTGTGAAAATAAGAAAAAATCCCTCTCATAATCTGGGTTCGCGAGTACTGGTGCATCTGCAATGAGGTCTTTTAATCTAAAGTACTGTGCCATCATGTCATGTGTCCATTTTATTGGGGCCCTACTCTTCTGTCCTTCTTTCAATGCTTGTAGCAATGGGCGTGTGTATGCTGCATAATCAAGGATCCATGCTCGACAATAATTACATATACCGAGGAATTTTTGAATTTCTTTAACTGTTTTAGGTATGGTCATGTTGCGTATAGCAGCTGCCCTGTCTTGGAGTATCCGTTTCCCATCTTTTGATATTAGCTGTCCGAAGTACACAACGTCAGCCAGGCAGTATTGCAATTTTCCTTCGTCCACTTTATACCCCTTGGCAGCCAACACGTTTAATAGTGTTATAGAGTCTTCTCTGCACTTTTCTTCTGTGGGGCTGCAGACGAGTAAATCGTCTACATATTGTATAATGGTGCTCTCTGCATCTATGTTTCCAATATCTTCACGCAATACTCTGTTGAAAATGCAGGGGCTTTCACAATACCCCTGTGGGAGTCTGCGATGTTCATACCTATTGTTTCCTAGTGTGAATGCTGTCAGGTACTGCGAGCCTGGGTCGAGTGGTATGGAGAAGAAAGCATTCTTCAAATCCACCACAGTAAAACATGTAGATTCTTTGGGTATGCTGCACAGTATTGATGCCGGGTTAGGCACTAATGGGAACACTTTTTGGATGACGTCATTGAGTGGGTGGAGATCTTGGATCATCCTCCACGCCCCTCCCTTTGCTTTTTTGATCGGGAAGATAGCCATGTTACAGGGGCAGTTTGATGGCACTATAATACCTTGTTTTAGGAGTGCATTTATTGTTTCCCTAATTCCTTCTTCTGCTTCTCTGGATATGGGGTATTGTTTCACTCGCGGCGTTATGGCACCTGGTTTTAGTTTTATCTTTATTGGTGTCACCTCATGGAGTAATCCTACATCGTGGGGGCCTGTAGTCCGAATTTCAGGTGCCACCTTGGCCATGTCTTCCTCAAATATTGTCGGCGGGGCATTAATGCTAGCCATAAGTGGGTTGTGTACCTCTCTGTAATGAATCATGATGTCACATGGTATGCTTATTTCCATTATTATCTCTCCGTCATCTTCATTATCAGTGAATAATTCCTCATCGGTTATGTCTCTTAGCATTATATTGGGGTATATGTGTAACACAGTTCTCCACTCACACCCATGCGCGTCCAATCCTATGACCAGAATGCGTTTGCTTGATACCTGAACTGCCTCGATGTCTATGGACATGATCGTGCCTGGCACAACATCTGTGTGTGCAATTGGGCGGAATATAAAATCTGATGGTGTTCTCCATTCCTTTCTCGTTATCTCTAGTACCACTCGGGCTAATACTTTGATGCAATAAATAAACATGTCTATGTCAATGGGTATTCCTCGCACCACAACTTCATTCATCACTGTGCTAATCATCAACATTGCTCGTACTGGGCATACTCCTGGGGTGGAGCACACTATTCCCCGCTCAGTAAACAAAATGGTCATGTTCAATTTACTTAGCAAATCTCTGCCCAGTAAATTGATTGGCGCGTCTTCATGGTACAGTTAGGGTGCGCGCACAGTTTTTCCCCCTGCCGTTATATCAAGATCTTTAGTGTAAGGAACTTTTAAAATAGCCCCAGAGAACCCCTGCGTTTCCAAATTCCTGCCTGAGAGCGGAAACCGCCCTTCCATAAGACATGATTTCTCTGCTCCCGAGTCTACCATGAAGATAAACTGCTTGTTTCCTATCTCTGCCCCCACTAGTGGTTCCTCTTCTGCACGTACGGTGGTGGATAGACTGGACACGCAAGTTTTCCCTGTGAGCTGTCCTAGTGTGCATACCTTTCTTGCCCTGGTACTGAAAAGACATTGTCTCCGACCACTGTCACGCTGCGGAATGGCGCAGGTGCGCCATTTGCAGCCGTTGCGAAACAGTTACTATTTGCATTTCCTACAGCGTTTTTTCTCGTAATGGGTTGATGTGCGCCGTGATGCGGTTGTGGGGGTGGCTGTCTTTGCTGCATTTGGGGTTCGTTATAGCACTGGTCTTGTTGTCTTCCCCCTCCCATTGGTAACCCATAGGGCCTACCTGGGTGTGGGCATCGCCATCCTTGTTCATTTTCTATGGGTTGCTGCCCTTGGAAATACCCTGAAGGCCGCATTCTGCAATCCCTCGAATAATGTCCCCATCACCCACAGTTCCAACAAGACCCTTGTGGTCCTCCTCTCATCCCCTGCCCACCAAATCCTCTATTCCCCATACCCCCAAATCCTCCTCTCTGGCCACAGTACCCACCTCTTTCTCTTGCCGGTCTTTCTTGCCACTGTGGTCCGCTGTATGAATCCTCTCCGTTTCACGGTCCTTGTTCTCCTGTCGTCCGCTACGCTGCTATTGTCACTGGACTACTTCCCGCTCCTTCATCCCCCTCGTTTTCTCTATCTGCAGCTACGCTGGCGTTTACGGCGGCGACCTTCACCAATTTATTCTACACCAGTTTCGCTTCGTCTGCCAGCCTTTTCTGTGCTACCTCTTTTTCCCTCTCTTTGATCCTCCTGCAGTGGTGTACAATTATACTCTGAATCTCAGGCCAACCCTTGGCTCTATCCCAGCTATTTTATCCAAGGCCTTCTGTACCTCCTTCGGGAGCCCCTTTTTGATGTTAACATAGAACAAGGTGGTGGACTGATTCCACGCCGTGCCAGTTTCGCTTCTCCACAAATCTTGCACCCGTAGTATGAATTGCGTAGGATCCTCGTTTTCTTCCATTGTACACTGCATCACTAAATGTAAATCTGGAATGTCTGGAAACGTGCGCCGCAATGCGTCCCATACTTGCGCTCGAACGTTGTTGAACAGTGATCCGTCATGGTGGTCACAACTCATCGTCACTCCTGTGAACCCTGCCTTTTCCCATACTGTGTCTGCCTGATCGCCGACTGCCGATACTAACAGACTTTTTACATCGCCTATGGCTAATGGCTCCCCTGCCGTGTGTTTTTCTAACGCGTGTATCCATTTCCCAGCTCCTCCCGATAGTGGGGGGAGAACTTTCAACAAGTTATTTTTATCCATTTGGGCCCATGGAATGTAGTGCGGCCTACCTGCCCCCTTGTGTATCAACGGCATCTATAACTTATGTTTCTTTCCTGTTTTACTTTCCGTCCCTTTTTTTACCCTACTTACCAACATATTCCCTGTTCGCTGTCTTAATCTACCCTGCCATCGTAGGGGTGATCTCGGATCCATGTCATCAAAATGATGTGGCAGTGGGGACCCTACTGCCGCCACTCCTTCTTCATATTCGTCTAGATCACTCCACACCTCTTCTATCTCTGTTTCTTGTTCGTAATTCTCCTCCTGTCCTTCCCCTTGCTGACTTTCTGGAGTATCTGGACATATAATCCTCACTGGTTTGTCATTCAGATGGAACAGGAACTTCCCTGATCTCCACTCCTTTTCTCGCCCTTGTGGTATGTGTGTCCCTTGGGACGTTATGGATCGTGCCTGCTCTGGTGTTGTTGGTGCTAGTTCCTCTGTTGTGCTTGGTGGGGGTGAGAGATCTGTTACAGATAATGGAGACACCTCCCCTCCCCCAGGCAGCATTTTTCCTCTGTCGCACAATGCTCTCAGCCGTGTTATTTCCATCTGCGCATGTGCTAGCTGGCGGTCTAACTCTCTGGTTAAGTGTGCTAAATTCACGGGGGGTGCACTTGTCGGGCCATACAACCCTCCTTTATCATAGGGCGGTGGTGCTGTAGCTACTGCTCCGTTTGAGGGTGTGAGGGTGAGACATGCCGGTACGTATAGAGGCTCGCTGTACCCTACTGCTGGTATTGACATTAAGGGATATATTTTAGTTGTGTCACCTTCAGCTGTAGTGGTTGTGCACTCGCCCTTTGGTGTTCTGCTTGCCTCTTCCTGCGTTTTCAAGTTTTCACTCGTTCTTTCTTTACCTACCTCTGCTGTGGGTGTAACTTCCTCGAACATTCGCCACAGGTCCAGTACTTCTCTTGCATTTTGTAACTGTTTCCCCTTATATCTTGCTAACAAGTGTGTGGACACTAAATCTAACACCCGTTTATCGAATGACCCACCTTCTGGCCAAATCGGCGTCACACTATCTCCTTTTATCTCTGTCAACCATTGATCTTGGTACTTTTGTATCTTTTCACTGTACAGCGGGAGGTGTTGACAAACATGGGCTAGTGGTGTTATTCCCCCCCATGATGATAGTTCTCCTTGTGCCTGTGTGTATGGTTGAATCTCAGTCTCCTTCTAATCACCCCTCCACCCACTCGTCCTTCCTTCTAGATCAACAATATATTATGGGTCTTTCAATTACTGATAGTTTCTACGTGCACGTATATCTATCAACACATGTCAGTATGCAATGTCAGTAATGTGATTATTGCCTTTCCAAATTCAACAGTTCACTTTTGCATGTATACAATTTTATCAACAAATCAATTGCAATACCTTGATATTCTTGAAAACAAACAGACGGAACATGAAAAACATACAACACATATCATGCACATGCACTACCTGCATGCTTTTATTTCCCCTTTATTCCCATTACCACTCCATCCCCATTTCACCTATTCTCCTCATTCACTCCCCACCTCTTACACCTTCTTATTCATTCCCAGGCAGCATTTTGCCTCTGTCGCACAATGCTCTCAGCCGTGTTATTTCCATCTGCACATGTGCTAGCTGGCGATCTAACTCTCCAGTTAAGTGTGCTAAATTCACGGGGGGTGCACTTGTCGGGCCATACAACCCTCCTTTATCATAGGGCGGTGGTGCTGTAGCTACTGCTCTGTTTGAGGGTGTGCGGGTGAGACATGCTGGTACGTATAGAGGCTCGCTGTACCCTACTGCTGGTCTTGACATTAAGGGATATATTTTAGTTGGGTCACCTTCAGCTGTAGTGGTTGTGCACTCGCCCTTTGGTGTTCTGCTTGCCTCTTCCTGCGTTTTCGGGTTTTCACTCGTTCTTTCTTTACCTACCTCTGCTGTGGGTGTAACTTCCTCGAACATTCGCCACATGTCCAGTACTTCTCTTCTATTTTGTAATTGTTTCCCCTTAAATCTTGCTAACAAGTGAGTGGACACTAAATCTAACACCCGTTTATCGAATGACCCACCTTCTGGCCAAATCGGCGTCACACTATCTCCTTTTATCTCCGTCAACCATTGATCGTGGTACTTTTGTATCTTTTCACCTTAGAACGGGAGGTGTTGATAAACATGGGCTAGTGGTGTTATTCCCCCCTTGATGATAGTTCTCCTTGTGCCTGTGTGTATGGTTGAATCTCAGTCTCCTTCTAATCACCCCTCCACCCACTCGTCCTTCCTTCTAGATCAACAATATATTACGGGTCTTTCAATTACTGATAGTTTCTACGTGCACGTATATCTATCAACACATGTCTTTATGCAATGTCACTAATGTGATTATTGCCTTTCCAAATTCAACAGTTCACTTTTGCATGTATACAATTTTATCAACAAATCAATTGCAATACCTTGATATTCTTGAAAACAAATAGACGGAACATGAAAAACATATAACACATATCATGCACATGCACTACCTGCACGCTTTTATTTCCCTTTTGTTCCCGTTACCACTCCATCCCCATTTCACCTATTCTTCTCATTCACTCCCCACCTCTTACACCGTCTTACGCTTTCCCAAGAATTCTCACTTACACAGAAAAAGAATATTCTAAATAACTACTCCGAGTCTACTCAATATACGAGACTCCTACTATTTTCTCTTTATCTTCACTTATTTATTCTGCACTGGACGAGACAATGCTACGCGGCGCAGCCTTCTATCCCGTTCGGACTAGGATACCTCTTCTCTTCTTCTCTTCACTTCTCACAAAACCTAATGGCCATATAAAGGACAGGTCAGAAAAGCCTCATCAACACTCACACAGGCCCTACTCTTCCCTATAATCCATTACCACCTGTCCCCTGTTCCCTCCTACTTCCCCCTTACCTTTCCTTGGTAACCTTCACAATGGGCACTCACGTGTTCAGCCAGGTGATCCGAGGGTCACCGTTTGTGGTCCGACCCAGTCATGCTCGCACCCCAATCAAGCTGTGGCCCGCCTCGGCGAGCAGCTTTTCAGTTGGATATTCGTCAACCGGCAACCCTTAACCCTTTCTTGTAGTGCGCACAGGCTGGTCGGCCGCGGAGGCGATGGTTTTGCTGGGGGGCGTCCCGGATCTCGCCGCACAGCGCAGGCCTCGAGGCACCTCTCGAAATCACGTTGCAGGGGGTCACCAAATGTTTGTGCCCTCCCTGTCTCACACGTGCAAGAAAATAAAACAGACACTCCCCGGACAGGGAATAAGGCAAAAGAGAGCAGGCTGCGAGAGTTCAAGGAAAAGTTTATCTAGATCTCTGAGAGCACTCTGACAAAGTTAATGTTACATCACATTATATAGGCATATTGTCATATCTAACATATGATGCTACGTTGGACCCGGATTGGTCAGCCAGGGTGGTGTCTTAGGTGTGGGCATAATCTCTTCCTCCTGGTTGGTTGCTTGGTTGGCGGGAGGATGGACGTCAGATATCTGTGCTCCGGATGGGTGAAGGTCAGGTCGCCGTGAAGCAGGGTGGTCACTATCTAAGCTAATGAATACATTCTAAATAATAGATGCACTAAATAATGGTTGATCAAAAGACCCTCAGTAGTTTATCATGTCATCATACAAATCACACAGGTGTCTATATCATCTATAACATTTGGGTTACACAGGTCACAGGTTTAAGGGTCTTGACCACTATAATACTCTAATTGAACTTTGGGGTTAGTCTCACAAGAATCTCAGGTATGTGGCATTTGTTAGTATTAGACACGATATACTGCAGCAGGGGTCTAATGTTAGTTGGGGTCTGTTGGGGGGCCTCATGGCATGGTCAGCAGTCTGGCACATGAAAGGAATATCTTGCAGGGACACAGGGTCAGAATGGCAGTAAGTTTCCATTGGCGAGGGTGCGGGGGCAAGGACACGTTTGTGGAGATGAACGAGCTATGTGCTTAGTTCATGCTGGTTCACATACAGGACAGTGATCTCCGAGGAAGACTAATGTGATACATTTATTAGTTGCAAATACCTCTGGCTTCAGCGTGAGAATGGAGCTGCAGAGTTTTCCAGTCAGAGTTGGAATGAGGGTGTGGGCCGAGTGCTCTGAGCCTGGCTGCTGCGGGGAAAGGGAGAGAAGCATTTCGTACTATCGCAGTGAGGCCTGGTCACCAAGATGGTGTCGAAAGGGGGTACAAAAATGGATGCCCTGTGTCCTGCTCAGTGGTCCCATCTACGCAAATGTCAATGAAAGTTAAATTTGCATAAGGGTAAGGGGTGAACCCACCACTGGAGGCACTTGGTCCAAGCTCTATACTGAGAAGTAAAGGCAGTGAGGGGCCTGCATCTCTGACTTGCCCTTTTGCATTTCAATTTGCCGAAATGTCTAGCCATTTTATGTGTGGCATAACTGTATTGTGATCACCTGCATTACTGTCTCTCAACATTCTTTGAGATCTACCTAGCATTGTGCTCGATCCTTGGTTACAGTAATCTAAATTAATTTGAGATATGCATATCGCCTTATCCAGACATGTAAACTGCCTAGTCTGTTGTTTTGATATGCTATTCATTTTAGGCTGCTCCACTGAAGCACTCGAGTGCTAGCGTTAATGCCCACTACACTACTTAACTTACTCACGTAACACACTCACATAGTAGCAATCACCCTCTCCACCCAGCTCGCGGCAAAAAACTAAGTTTCTCACCGCTCTGCACGCAGTTTTTCCCTGCTACAATTAGTCGCTTCAATGGAAACACATGCCTCCACCAATGCCAGCACACACCTATCTAACATCAAAGCCCCCCCCCCAAAACAGGCAAGAGCACATACACCCTAGAGGCCTATCCCTAAGCTACACAGCTTTATTCATTATCAGCTTCACTTGCATGCTTCAAAGTCATCCAATTCACCAGGCCCACACCGCTAGTGGTAACAATACCAGCATGTGCAATATTATGCCTTCACACTTATAAGGCAACTCTACTCACAACTCACCTTGTTCAAAGGGTTCATTTATTCATTTTGGCACGGGCCTTGCCCATCTACACTGCCCCAGACATCACCCTCTGCCATGCCCCAACCCATTCCTTCCCAGCACACCAGCCTTTCCAACCACACCTCACATCCACATCCAATCCTCTCCTCTGCTAGGCAGAACACGCCGTTTACGGCTCTCATCCAGAACGTTTAACAATCACCATACCTAGACCCATTCCTGCGTCCACAAGAACGGGCAGACTTTCAGCGCATACTCATCACCTGCATCCTAATACTAAAAATCAGTACACACCTTCACGTGCAATTGCAATAGCAACACCTAAACTCTATATATCACAGGATAAGCCTGACATCACCACCCCACGGACCAACACCCATATCAATACCCTACATAACACACCCAATTCTGCTCCAGCATGCCCAAAGTCCTGCCCAACCCAAACACACCTCTCCCTCACAAACAAACAGCCATTATCAGGAGCTCTACTAAATGTAAGGTCCCTTGGTGCGCATGCTACAGGCATATATGACACCATTCTAGAACTGAAATTAGACTTTCTAGTGCTAACCGAAACATGGCTACATACAGCCTCAGGCCCCCAGATCACACTAGCCACCCCCCCCCGAGTACACTCTACTTAGAGCAGACAGTCAAGATACCATTGGCGACGGGGTGGAAATCATCTTCAAAACTACACTCCAATTCAGGGAATGTAAAATAGAAACCTTACCAGGGTACGAACTCCTTTGCCTCAAACTAGCCATCCACCCTAAAGCCACAATCAATGTCCTAATAGTATACAGAGCCCCAAGCTCTACTAACAATCCCGACATAGACTTACTGCTGCTAATTACACCACATCCCAAACCTAAAACTAATAAAATTTTCTTAGGAGATCTCAATTTAGGGTACAATGGCCCATCTGACCTCAAAGCCACGGCTTTCCTCAATACATTCTTAGAAATGCAATTCATGCAAAACGTAAATGCCCCTACCCATGCTAAAGGCAGAACCCTTGACTGGATACTTACATTGAATATGACAGTATCCTCAGAAGACATCCTCAAAATGCATTGGATAGACCACCACCTAATCAAATTTAACCTAGCCATAGCTACCGACCCGATAGCTAAAAAATGTAGTCTTACACGTATATTGGTCAGAAACACACGGAAACTCACACCCGAAAACTTGACTCCTCTACTCTCTGGATTGCTCACTGCCAAATCAGTAGATAATACCAATACAGCCAGCATCTCTCTTCACTATCACCACTGTCTGGAAACAGCTATTAATGAAGTATCCCCACTTAAATCCAAGGTTCCCAAGCCCAAATGCAGCTCCCCCTGGTTTAATGATGAACACATAGAACTTAGAAGGCAAGAAAGAGCACTAGAACACTTATTCAGAAAAAAAACACTCTGCAGAACTCCAAACCAAACTCCAACAACTCCCCAAAACCTATAAACTAAAGGTACTTACTCACAAAGCAGATTCGCTTAACCATCGCATTACCAATGCTGCATCTAACACCAAAGAGTTATTTTCTATCATTAAAGAATTTGATTCTCACATCCTACCCACCAATCATCTCCAGTAAAGCGTGGTGTACTACCATTCAGGATGCATTGTCCCTCAAAATCAACACACTCCAAAACAAAATAACTCTGCAAAGAAAGCTCTTAGAGCTTATATTCAAGCCCCCCTCCCACCTCTCCCACCAGGCATTGACAATAGAACCATTGTGACCAAATTCCATTTTGCCCCAGTCACAAATGACCAGGTACTCAAAATGATAGCTTCTCTTAAACCATCTAACTGTAAGGGTGATAGCTTCCCGGCTAAAATAGTGAAAGACTGCGCACCCACACTAGCACCCACCATTACTAAATTTGTTAAAGCTTCCTTCAGCTCCAATGAAATCCCAGCCTCCAAAAAAGTAGCCTGGGTTACACCCCTTCTTAAAAAACCTTCACTAGATCCCACCTCCCCAACCTATTACAGACCAATCACAACTGTGCCGTTCCTCCTCAAAATCATTGACAAAATTGCGTACACCAAAGTACAAACCCATCTAGAAACTAACCACCTATTAGGGGACAGAC
Organism: Ambystoma mexicanum; assembly: GCF_040938575.1. NCBI lineage: Eukaryota > Metazoa > Chordata > Amphibia > Caudata > Ambystomatidae > Ambystoma > Ambystoma mexicanum. The sequence continues at coordinate 238,545,677 of NC_090940.1, read as the reverse complement.
AGTCAGGCTTCTGCCCCAGACACAGTACCGAGACAGCCCTTCTGGACCTAAAAAACCAGATGGATGTCATTAGGGACTCTGGAAAGTTATGCATCTTACTAATAATAGACCTCTCTGCTGCCTTCGACTTAGTGGACCATGACAAACTATGCCAAACCTTAGCTACCAACTTCCACTTTTCAAATGAAGCCACCAGGTGGATAAAATCCTTTCTTTCTGACCGCACCTCAAGAGTTACTATAGGCGACAATGCTGCTGACCTCATCCCAGTACCGCTGGGTGTACCGCAAGGTTCCTGTCTCTCCCCCACTCTCTACAACGCCTATACCAAATTACTTTTTACAGCACAAGACGCTATGGGAATAATTTACACATACTTTGCTGACGACACACAAATACTCATTCCAATCACAGGCAACCTCGAACAGGATACAATCTGCATCAACAAAATCTATTTGCTTATTCAAAACTGGATGGCAAACAATAGCCGTTGCCTCAATGGAGAAAAAACTGAGATTCTTATAGTTGGCTCTCCGGCCCACCTTAGCAAGCTCCACCCAGAATACTCCTCCATAGTCGCTGGTGGTACCCCTATCACCATTTGAATCTAGGTCAAAACACTAGGGGTATACTTGGACTCCAGCCTCACCATGGGTAAACATATTAGCACTCTTGCCTCCTCCATGGCATACACACCCAAACTCATTGCCCTAAGTAGGCCCTTACTCTCAACAGAAAACTGCCTCACACTTGCCAGAGCTCTTATCCTAACCAAGATAGATTATTGCAACATCCTCTTATTAGGCACCTCAAAAAAGAATCTAAACAAATTACAACTACTTCAAAATAAAGCCCTTAGAGCAGAAATGGGCATTAACAGAAGAGAGCATATATCGCACCACAGAAGAGAAGCTCATTGGCTACCTGTCCAAGCCAGAATTCTCTACAAAACACTCACCATCACTCATAAATCCATCTCAGACAATGCCCCTATATACCTTTGCCAAAGTCTCACATGCAAAGCCCCTGCTAGATCACTCAGACCCAGTGCTAACACACATCTCACCATACCTTGCTTTACTACCACCAGAGCTGGGAGCTCTAGCTTCCCTATTGCAGCCCTGCGTATCTGGAACTCACTATCCTCCAACCTCTGCAACAAAACCTCTCTCCAAGAATTCAAGAAACTACTAAAACCCTGGCTTTTTAATACATTTTAACTCTCTACTGCCAGCTCACTCACTACCCACACACAGTGTTCTCCCCTCACTCTACCGGTGTAATGTCTCTCTAGTCTGCTTAACACCCAAGTTAAAGCTTGCATCCATTTTGCTGTTGAAATGTACATCTAAATTGTGTAACTGTGTTTATGAAACAACTAAGATACTAAATATGCTTGTAACCTACGACGTGATACCTAAGGTTTTTGACCATAAAACCAAATGCAATAAATAAATAAATAAAAGGATTACAGAAATGTCTGCAGAACATTACAGCAGGCAAATAGGATGATGTACATCGAAATTCAGTCTCAACGACTTAGGGAAAGGTCTAGAAGGATGGGTGTGTTATGTTAAAGGGACATTTTAGCAAAAGGCACCACAAGCAAAGAGACACCATTTAACACATCCCCCCAAGGCCTTAACAGTCGGTGCAGGACTCTAAACATGGTCGAGCAGCGATAGAGCTAAGGGCAGGTGCCGGTCCAATTTCTACTTCAAATAAAGGGGAAGCAATAACTCGGAACCAAGACCTGAGCACTCAAAAGGACGGAATGCCACCGCCCTGTTTGCAGGAGATCCCTAGTCCACTTGGTGACCTAGGAGGAACAAGCTGCTTTAAGACGGCATTAGTGAATATTGCCCCCCAAAATGAAGGTCGACCATCTACACAACCACCCCCAGTACCATTGTCGAGTATATACCTCCCGACCGTGAACAGACTCAGGTCAGGGGAAAATGAGAGCAACATCCTGATCCTGGAATCATACGACGACAGGAATATACCTCTAAATCAACAAAGAATTTTGGACCTCCTTTCAACTATTCCGGACCTAACCTCCATATCATCCCTCGACCTAAAGTTTGTTTGTTTGTTTATTAATTTGTGAGGCGCACCAACCCAGAGGTAACTGGGCACAACAACAGTACAAGGATACTAAAAGCTTAGGTGACATAGTCAGGAACAGTTACTAAGGTTACATAAATAAAGAAGGTGAACAGAGAATAATCTGAAGTTGAGGAATAATGATGCACAGTAGGTAGCAAGATACAGCTAGGTAGTCAGAAAGCAGGTATAAATACAGTACACAGTTCAGGCAATGCATATCAGGTGTGTGATGAGAATTACAGATCTGTGCACGGTGAGAAGAGGTCAGATGGCATTGGATCGCAGCCAATTCACAGTATTGTGTCTGAAGCCGTAGAGGGATTGGTCAGCTCTGAGATAGATAGGCAGTGCGTTCCAGGACTGGGCAGCTTTCACTGAGAAACTATTTCCTCCAAATTTTTTTAGTTTGAATCTGGGTATGTTCAGACAGAAAGCGCTTGACACTCTAGAGTGGCGGGTGGAAGTTTTTCTTACAAATCTCTCCATTAAGTAAGGGGGTGCTGCATTGTTTAGGCATTTGACGGTGAGGGATACTGTTTTGAGCAGGATTCTGTCATTTATCTTCAGCCAGTGATTTTCTCTTCTGATTTCTGAAACATGTTCTCTATTAGGTATGTTCGGAGCAGTTCTTAATGCATTTTTCTGTAAAATTTGGATTTGATCTAAGATGTATTTGTTGGCACCTAGATATAGGGCGTTGCAGTGATCTCATTTTGATAGTATTAATGCATTGGGGAGGATAATACATCTAGGTTTAGATAGAATTGGCCTGTAAGCTCTGATTAGCTTGCACGTATAGGCAGATGAGGATGCCAAAGAGTTTACCTGTTTACCAAGGGTTAGAGTGGAATCAAGGTAGAAACCAAGAGTTTTCAATTCTTTCATTTCCTTGATAGTATTTCCATGTATGTTGAAGGCAGAGTAATTACTGTTCAATTTTTTTAGGTTTGCAGCTGACCCAAGAATCAGAATGTCTGTTTTGTCGTCATTCAGGCAGAGGCCGTGGGTTGCCATCCATGAGGAGGTGTATTTTATTTACCAAAGCCAAGTCATCGCCATCATTGCCTGAAAGGGGAATGAAGATCTGGGTGTTGTCTGCATAGTTAGTGTAGGTGACACCCAGCCTGTCCAATTTGTCAAACAGAGGCTTTGTAAATATATTGTACATAGTCGGCGATACACAAGACCCTTGTGGATCGCCGGATGTGGTCTGACTAGGGTCTGCAGCTGCTGATGGGGAGAAAACTCTCATCGTTCTGGTGCTTAAGAAGGATTTGAACCAGGCAATGGCACCCCTAGAGAAGTGGCCAGCAGAGGCCAAGTGTCTGCACAGAACTTCATGGTCCACCAGGTCGAAGGTGGCCGAGAGGTCGAGCAGAAGGAGTAGGGCTGTTTTCCCTTTGTCCTTGAGCTCATCTATTTGGGTTTTTAGGTCGATTAATGCCGTTTCCGTGCCATGTTTTGGCCTGAAGCCGGATTGGCGGGAGGCTAAGAGATGATTGGACTCAAGCTAATTCTGTATTTGCAAGTATGCCACTTTATCAATTATTTTGAGAAGGAACGGCACCGTGGTAATGTGCCTATAGTTGGTTGGGAAAGCAGGGTCTAGAGTCTGTTTTTTTTTTAAAGTGGTAGGACCCAAGACTCTTATAAGGTGCTTAGGACAGTATTGGTCGCGAAAAAAGCGTTAATTTATTTCAATATAAATAGTTCTAGGTCTCTCGCTGCATCTTTAATTATCTGGGCGGGACAATTGTCACCCTGGTAGTTGGAAGGTTTCAGTGATGAGATGATTATCTCTGTTTCAAGGATAGGTACTTTGGTGAATCTAAATGGTTCTAGGGTGCTAGGGGATTCAGTGGGTAGGGTCGGCAGCGACTCAAGATTGGACAGAGAGGCTTTTTTATTAGCAATCTTATTGTGAAGTAATGTTATTTTGTTAGCTAGAGCATTTTGTATACTTGTGCACCAACATTTATCCTTTGGCACATTATCTGTTGGCGGAATTGGGGATTCTATTTTGCGTAATATCACAAATAGTTTGTACATTTATTTGATTACACCCATTTGGAAAGATGCACTGTCCACTTCCATTGAAAAATTATCGAAAGCAAAGTGCTCAGAAACTAAGAGGAATGTTTACCGAAAGGTTTTGAATGTTCTAAGGTGACTCAAAGGGAACTCTCATAATGCCCTCCAACACCCAGTAAGGCACTATTTTGATCAGGACCAAGAAAATGGTGCTTGCCATGAAATTGGAAGCGCTACCTGGGGCTGCCTGGCCTAAACCCTTCCCTCTACAGTGAGTAGGCTTCCAGGTTTCTAATGATCTACATAAATTGGTAAGTTGGAACTCATGTGACCAAAAGTCATTCTTAAGTAATCTAAAGAAACAGTTTCTTGATGACTTGACTTTGTCATAATACTTCTTCAAGCGGCATGGTTAAAGAGCGACCCTACATGGGATGGGTTCTTAATCCATGCTACACTGGCAAAAAAGGGGATACGAGGCAGACCAATGGGTGGGCTATTAATTGCCATGACAATCAAAAAATGTCACCAGTTCAAAAATATTCCTGTGAACTCTGATGCCTTTTTGGTAACAATGATTACAGATAAGATTGACCATGGCAAACAGTAAGTGATGTTAATTATAAATGTGTACTTTAATCCCGCAAGTATAGATGTTGATGATGTTACATATGTCATTGACAGAATCCCAATAACCTGGCTTGCAGACCATCCTTCAGGTATCATTGTCATGGCTGGGGACTTGAACTGTAGGTGCCAGGTTGGAGATGGGGGCTGGCATGAGACAGATGCTTCTCGTATCACACCACTCGTCCATCTGCCTAGGAGACCAAACTGTGGTAATATATGGTCCAGTTTCCTATCTAGATGGAACTTTACTCAAATGAATCTATTGTTTGTGGGGGGTCACTCTCTACGGTTCCGACTTGGTCAAATGTATTCTCTAACTCTATCATAGACTATATCTTTGTGAAGAATCTTAAGGTGGAAGAGTTGGTTGAATTTAATATAGTGAAAACTACTCTGTGTGATCATGCTATGTTATATCCTGTTGTGGGCCAAACATTTTCTAGTGAGCCTGAAGAGCTTGGACCACATTGTCAGTCATCTGGAGTCTCGGAGGAGGTTTGGATCGACTATTTTACAGGCAAATACGAGGCTAATGAGAGAGAAGAGGTGAGGCTGATGAGTGTGGATACCCTCCTGGGGATTGAGCACCCGCTGGTGTTTGACCCGGGAGACATAGAGCTTATAATTAACTAATTGAATAACTCCCGAGCATCTGGCCCGGACGGAGTAACAAATGGCATCATCACAAGCCAATCATTCTTTGGGTGGATATCCTATTCCATCTCTTCACCCATATTGTGACAGACCGCACCTGCCCTATCTCCTGGACCTCTTTGGCATTGTTTCCCATCTTTAAACGGGGGAATAGAGAAAATCTGGTGTTGTATCGACCCATCTCTTTGATTGACACCACCTCAAAACTCTTTGTGACTCTCCTCCTAAGTAAAGTCACTCATTGGGCAGAGGACTCAAATATACTAAGCACTCTCCAAACTGGGTTTAGGAGAGGTAGTGAAACTCTACTGAGTGGGATCACTTTGACAGCTTGTCTATCAGATATTGGTCCACCAAGGGGCCTCTCTCTGTATGTGGACACAGTTGATCTGTCCGCTGCCTTTGATAACATCAATATAGCAATGTTATGGACTAAATGACCAAAGTGGGGGATTGATACGGGATTACTATCATTACTGCAACTTTTATATTCAAATAATTTGACAAAGTTAGACTTAATATGCAGGGCTAACTAACCCGAGGGATTCCTTTAAAATGTAGCGGATGTCAAGGGTGCGTGCTCACTCCCACAATATTCAACCTATCTTTAGCTGACTAAGGGCAAAAATAAAGGAATGGGGAGGCTATGTAAGAATGGCTATTTTTCCATTCTTAAAATAAGGAGTTTAGTGTATGCTGACGATTTAACACTTATGGATTACACGCAATTGGTACTACATCGACAATTAGAAGGCTTAGAAAAATACCTAAATGAAAAAAAGCTTGCAGATAAACCCAAGCAAATCATATGTTCTGACTGCAACAACACAAAAGAAGCCAAAGAACTTTACCTAGAAACGGGGTAATAAACGATTGCGAAAGTTGAATCATATGCTATTTAGGATTCATAATCTCAGTAGCAAAGCATCGTGAACATCTGAAAGTGTGCCTAGATGAAACAATACGTATGTGTACCTCTCTTCTGATGGTTATAAAAATAAATGCTATGTGCCTACTCATTAGGCACATTTATTGAGTACTATAAAATCAAAGTTTCACCAACTATCCTCTAGAGGTGCAAACTCCTGAACATTAGGGACAGGATCTTTTTTTGACACGCTTGAGGATAAGATTCTAAAGCGGGTGTTGGGACTCCCAAATTCAGTACTGAATAGCATTATCAGACTGTAATTGGGGATTACTTCCTGGTGGGCACAATATACCAGAAGGAGTCGTTCCCTATTGGGTTACCTGGAGCGAGCAGGAACTTCTGCACTGGGATTCTATGTAATGGCTCTAATCTTACGCAATGTAAATCCCTATTTAAAGAAATGTAAAAAACGTTGTGACACGATGAGGAAAGATGTAGAGCTGTCATACATAGAATCTGATACACTACTGAAGAAAAAGATCAAAAGATGGGATGGAATTATGGACGGACAAGATTTGGGCAGATTGAAGTTTCATTCTGGAAAGGAGCATTTTTTCATTCTTACTGCGCAATCCAGTGGGTATTTAGTGAAATTTCCTTCATCAAAAATAAGAAACCGTTACCTAAGGTTCTGACTGTAATGCCTTCCTACTCTGCAATATATTGGTCCAAAGATGAGCATTTCTAAGGGTATGAGAAATTGAAGAGTGTGTAACATGGGGGTTGAGGAAAGTATATTCCACCTTGTAATGAACTGTCCAACTTTTCTTGATACAAGAATTAAATGTTTTGAAAGATTTTTTATTCAACATCACAGGTATATTCTCAAAACGTATGGTATAGTCTTATGACCACCCAGCAAATGTCACCCATCGTAGCCTAGGCTAGGATGTTAGACGGAATTTTCTCAGAATTGAACAAGGTATCAGAACAAGGTCTCATAGATCTACCGTCATTGGAGGACTTTTGATGGAGTTTGTGGATCTCCAAGGAATGGCAAATGTTTACCTATGTAGCTACAAAATATGTCTGATGTGCTTTATGTTTGTTACCGGAGCCTTGGTGCTCATAATGTCTGAGGACAATTTTATGTATTATATTTACTGGAATCTGATTTTTTTTTATAATTCTATTGGAGTTCTAGTGTTACTTAAGGTCTGTGGATAATTTGTATGCTTATGTTATTTATGTTATCTACATCATATTAATTGGACATTACTTTTTTTATATATTTTTTTATTTCTCTTGTATTTTTCTGCTTTTTTTCTTTTGTTTCTCTTTTTTTTGTGTAAATGTACTTTTGTAGTGAAAAACAAAACCTCAACACACTGGGTTGTTATATCAAATGGAATGGGAAACCAACAGCCAACATTTTACGGGACTACACTAGGGTGGTAATGTAGTGGCATGGTCCAGTGGATGAGGACAGGATATACATGTGGCAAGAAAATCCAATCTTGCCCACATTGTACTTTCTCCCTAAAATACACAAGCCTTCTTAGGACCTACCAGAAGTGAGACGTGTTCTCAGTGGTATTGGCTGGATCACTGAGAATGCATCTAAATATATAGATCAATTTTTACAACCACTAGTGATTGAATTGAAATCATATTTACAGGACTCAAACATATCACACAAATACTCAATACAATAGAATGGAAATCAAACTATTATTTTGCAAGCTCTGATGTCAGAACTCTGTACACGTCACTTGATCAGACATTAGCTTTACAGCTTTTGAGTATATTACCCTGAATGTGTGGGACACATATTGTTTACATTTGGAGTATTTGAAGGATCATCTGACATTTACCATGAACAACAATGTCTTTATATTCAATGGGAATTATTACAGACAGAATAAGGGATCAGCCATGGGGCTTGCTGTGTTTTTGGCACATTTCGAGCAAACACACACTCTCAAATCTAATAACTTCTATTGTCATATCCATGGGTGGTATTGTTACAGTGACAACATTCTTTTAATCTGGGATGGCACAGTGGCAAAGCTCCTGCAGTTCACAGAATACATTAATATCAATTATTTTGTACTTGAATTGGTGGGACACATTAAGACTAAAGAAATTCAATTTCTATATCTTAACATCTATATTAAGGCCAATATTATACATACCCATACATTCAGGAAGCAGACTGAAGTTCATTCAACCTTACATTACAGTAGTTGCCATCAAAGGCATATCATTAACAATATACCGGTTGCAGAAATGATCAGGGCCAGATGGTATTGTAGTGAAAATGTTGTTTTTAAAGAAGATTTGAATGTGGTAAAAAGTAGATTTGCAGGGAGAGGTTATAGCAATGTCAGCATTACAAAAGCCGTTCAGAGACTACAGAGCAAAATAAGGGATTTCTTTATAACAGTTGTAGCAGGATAAGGCACACACAGCATTCTAACAAAGTGGTGAGATTCATTACACAGTACACCAGAGACAGCTGACAAATTTACAGAATCTTTAACATTGGCACTTATTACAAGTGGGTGATACCCTGAAAGACTATATAGGGTGCACACCTACTATTACCTACAGTAGCGCCCCTTCTATTAGGAACAGGCTATGTCTGAGCTTACTGAAGCCTATTACACAACATAAGGGTTTGGGTTTCAACAAATGTGGATTTTGCTCAATATGCATTTACGCTCTGGACAATACTATCAGGGTAATTCATAGAATTTCGCAGAAAAGTGTCGCAAGCGGCTGGCGCAGAGTGTCCGCGTGCGATTGACTGCGCCAGGCACGTGCGCTAAAACCGATTTCCGCGCACAGCGTATTCATGGATTTCATGCTCCCAAACCAGCCGTGGCGCAGAGTATCGCAGCGACCCTGCAGCAGCGCCAGTAACGCCCCCAAGAACGCCCTCGCGCAAGGAAAAGCCATCAAAATCGCTAAATCATCGCAAAGGGCTGCGCTAACCCTGGACCAGTTTACAGGGCTGCCAAACAAGGAACGCAAAGCGGGTAACGTGCATATCAGGGGTACGCGTGAAGTTATACACGCGATTAGCCAGGGTATGTGTATTACAGGGGTACGCGGGAAGTCCAACACGCGATTGGCCAGGGTACGTGTATTACAGGGGTACGCGTGAAGTTATACACGCGATTAGCCAGGGTACGTGTATTACAGGGGTACGCGGGAAGTTCAACACGCGATTGGCCAGGGTACGTGTATTACAGGGGTACGCGTGAAGTTATACACGCGATTAGCCAGGGTACGTGTATTACAGGGGTACGCGGGAAGTAATACACGCGATTAGCCAGGGTACGTGTATTACAGGGGTACGCGGGAAGTTCAACACGCGATTGGCCAGGGTACGTGTATTAAAGGGGTACGCGTGAAGTTATACACGCGATTAGCCAGGGTACGTGTATTACAGGGGTACGCGGGAAGTTTAACACGCGATTGGCCAGGGTACGTGTATTACAGGGGTATGCGGGAAGTTTAACACGCGATTGGCCAGGGTACGTGTATTACAGGGGTACGCGGGAAGTTTAACACGCGATTGGCCAGGGTACGTGTATTACAGGGGTATGCGGGAAGTTATACACGCGATTAGCCAGGGTACGTGTATTACAGGGGTACGCGGGAAGTTCAACACGCGATTAGCCAGGGTACGTGTATTACAGGGGTACGCGGGAAGTTCAACACGCGATTGGCCAGGGTACGTGTATTACAGGGGTACGCGGGAAGTAATACACGCGATTAGCCAGGGTACGTGTATTACAGGGGTACGCGGGAAGTTCAACACGCGATTGGCCAGGGTACGTGTATTACAGCGGTACGCGTGAAGTTATACACGCGATTAGCCAGGGTACGTGTATTACAGGGGTACGCGGGAAGTTTAACACGCGATTGGCCAGGGTACGTGTATTACAGGGGTACGCAGGAAGTTTAACACGCGATTGGCCAGGGTACGTGTATTACAGGGGTACGCGGAAAGTTCAACACGCGATTGGCCAGGGTACGTGTATTACAGGGGTACGCGTGAAGTTATACACGCGATTAGCCAGGGTACGTGTATTACAGGGGTACGCGGGAAGTTCAACACGCGATTGGCCAGGGTACGTGTATTACAGGGGTATGCGGGAAGTTTAACACGCGATTGGCCAGGGTACGTGTATTACAGGGGTACGCGGGAAGTTTAACACGCGATTAGCCAGGGTAAGTGTATTACAGGGGTACGCGGGAAGTTTAACACGCGATTGGCCAGGGTACGTGTATTACAGGGGTACGCGGGAAGTTTAACACGCGATTGGCCAGGGTACGTGTATTACAGGGGTACGCGGGAAGTTTAACACGCGATTGGCCAGGGTACGTGTATTACAGGGGTACGCGGGAAGTTTAACACGCGATTGGCCAGGGTACGTGTATTACAGGGGTACGCGGGAGTTTAACACGCGATTGGCCAGGGTACGTGTATTACAGGGGTACGCGGGAAGTTTAACACGCGATTGGCCAGGGTACGTGTATTACAGGGGTACGCGGGAAGTTTAACACGCGATTAGCCAGGGTAAGTGTATTACAGGGGTACGCGGGAAGTTGAACACGCGATTGGCCAGGGTACGTGTATTACAGGGGTACGCGGGAAGTTTAACACGCGATTGGCCAGGGTACGTGTATTACAGGGGTACGCGGGAAGTTTAACACGCGATTAGCCAGGGTAAGTGTATTACAGGGGTACGCGGGAAGTTGAACACGCGATTGGCCAGGGTACGTGTATTACAGGGGTACGCGGGAAGTTTAACACGCGATTGGCCAGGGTACGTGTATTACAGGGGTACGCGGGAAGTTTAACACGCGATTAGGCTGGGTGGGTCCTCACAGGTGTTCCCTGTACACCCTCCACGGCCCCTGCAGGCAGCCTACAAAACAGGGGACTACCCTGCACACCTGCTCATGTCCCCCTGCACCCCCACCCCCCAGCAGTGCAGGGGCAGCCTCCACCAGGCCCCCACTCATGTCTCCCACCACCCCCACCCTCCCGCCACCAGGGGCAGCCTCCACCAGGCCCCCACCCATGTCTCCCACCACCCCCACCCCCCCGCCACCAGGGGCACTCTCCACCAAGCCCCCACCCATGTCTCCCACCACCCCCACCAGTGCAGGGGCACCCTCCACCAGGCCCCCACCCATGTCTCCCAACACCCCCACCCACCAGCACTGTGGGGCACGTGGCCAGCAGGCAGTCAGGCAGCAGCAGATGGCAGGTGGGAGCGTGCTCAGGGCTCTGGGGGGGCAGTAATTTGGCCTCCTGGCCAGGAGCGTGGTCTCTCGTGTGTGAACGCGTGGACAGCCTGATAGGGAGTGAAATCCCACACGTCAGCAAAGGCCCTTAGCGCGTAAACCCGTCAACAGCATATGCGCGCCTATAGTCACCTGCACGTGCAGGAAATTGTTGCGTGACACGTCCCAGTGTCAAAGCGTGTGATTGGTGAAAATGGATGTACACGCAGAAGTGACAAAGCGTGTGATTGGTGAAAATGGATCTACACGCAGAAGTGACAAAGCGTGTGATTGGTGAAAATGGATCTACACGCAGGAGTGACAAAGCGTGTGATTGGTGAACGTACACGCCGCGTAAGTGACGCTGTACGTGTGGGCCTGTATATAAGGTACATGTAGAACACCATTTCCTTGTACGTGCTTTTCGTGGAGAGCGAGTGGGTGAATTCTGTACTTCTTGTCGTTTCACACGCGATTTACTTCACGGCGTTTCCAGTTCGTATTCCCTGTTACCTCTGACAGCTTTTTCTCTTTTTTCTCTTTTACTGGTTTACCTGGGCCTGTTCCCTCAAACAGTGTCCCCTTCTACTGTTGTCCTGTCTTCTCAGACAGCGTACACATCTTCTTTTGGCGGGGGTTTAGCCAGCCAAACGCGCTCATTCTTCACGCTCTTTTACCTGGCAGACGGTGAGTCACGCACGTATCCAACTTCTGTGCTTGCCCCGTGTGTAGCCTACCCCTTCAGAGGTCATTCTAGGCTGCGTGTGACACGCATACGTTCATTCTTGTGTTACTGGGTGCCACAGCGTAGTGCAGGTTTTTCTTTCTGCACACGTGGTCTAGGAGGGGTTGCGTGCACGTCATCTCCCTTTTTTGGGCCTCCTGTGCGTTGCGTGACCCGTCATCTATCCCCAGGGGTTACAATCAGCCGTGCTAGAGCACTAGGGTACAATTACCATCTGGTACCCAACCCCTTTGACCCCCAATTGCCCAGGACAATTGTCTACAGCCACTCCCATACGCACATTAATATCAGTGCCATGGCTGGGAGGCGAGGATTCCGTAAGGGTGGCAAAGGTGGAAGAGCCACAAGTGGTGGCCGTGGTGGATCCGGTAGGGGACGTGGTCGTAACTTGCAGGGTGAGCCTGTCCCCCCATGTGGGGAGGACCAGTCAAGGGCACCCATCATCCCCCCCCTCCCCCCCTCCCCCCCTCCCGTTGAGGCTGAAGTGGCTGACACCATCCATGCTCAGCCCTTGTTGGACCAGCCCATTGTGGCACCAGACCTGGCTGACTCCATGGCTGACTTCCAGGTCAGCAGGGCTACGACACGTGCGCTGGTGCACGTTGATGCCATCATGCCACGTGGATCTGGGGCAGCAAGGTCATCTGCTGCACCAAGGAGGCAGGGCGGAGTGGCTGCAGGGGCAGCTGCGGCTCCATCCACCCCAGCCCTCACACACCCAGCCAGGACAGTGTCGGTCCTAGTCCATGCTGCTGACATTCCCCCTGACACCATCACACTAGAGCCAATGCCTGCACCAACTCCCATGCTGAGTGTGCAATCCCACACTCCTGATACAGAGTCCACCAGGGCTCCTGCCCCTAGTGTCCAGAGCGGCGCAGGACACTCAGGATCACCACCACCTTCCAAGCGGAAGAGGAAGAGTGCTCGTCCGGCACAGGCTGATGCCCCAGACACGGCTACACAGTCCGGCCCGTCCAGGAAGCCCAGCTTCACGGATGACGAACTGAATGCACTTGTCGAGTATGTGTCCGGACATGACAACGAGATGGTCATTGTTGCAGGATCCAAGACCACACCTGCACAACGCCAGGCACACTGGCAGACCGTTGCGGACATCGTAAGTGCCCTTGGAATCGTGAGGCGCACAGCCAATGATTGCTATAAGCGCTGGAATGACCTAAAGCGCAGGGCAAAGAGTAAGCTGGCCTCAAGTCATGCCGCAACTCTAGTGACTGGAGGTGGGTCTCCAGTAGTAGACATGGAACTCACTCCACATGAGTCAGTCGCTGGGACCTACGTCACGGAGGAACAGATCCAAGGCGTGGGAGATCTGGCTGATTACGAGGCATTGTCCGGTGAGTGCACATGCATGTGTGTGTCATCCATGTGCATGGTGTGTGTGTGAGGGCTTCTGTTTGGGTGCCAGGTGAGAGTGTGTGCGCCTGAGTCGTATGGGTCAGCCATGTGCTTCATGCAATACTTCCTGCGCAGCTGCATTTGGCCATAGCAGTATCCCTTCTGCCAACAGTAGACATCTAGCACAACTGCACGCCAGTTGCCCTTGAAGTGTCACCTTGACACAACATATTTGCTTATTTTTCACTGTTCATTCAGTCAGTTTGTTTGCATTCCACCACTTTCACTAGGCATGTCGCTGTCCACTAGTCACATGTCTGACATGGGTATGGTAAAGTGGAGTGACTTTGTTACCTGGATATCATTTGTACACACATGTCCCTGTGCAATTTGACCATTTCAGACTGGCAGCTCCAGGTGAAAAATCTGACCTTTTAGAATCAGAAAAGCTATTACATGCGGGAACTGGACTGAATGAATAGGTGCTGCCCTCCTCTCCATCTTCACTCAATAGCAATGGTACATGCCATCTGTGTGATGGCATGTGTGTTTCACCTGCCAATCACAGGCCAATGTGTGATGCCACTGCCAGGCAGCATGCAGAAAATGTGTTCATCTTCCATCTTGGTGTCATCAGTGTGTGCCATTTGCCTGCACTTCATACGCAGTGAGGGTGCATGCATGGGAGGGTTTTAGTCATGTGGGACATGTGTCAATCAAGTACTGGTTCTCTTGCTTCTCAGCCCTCAATGTGTGCCATGGTGCTAATGCCTGTTTCCATTTCTTTGTTTTCATGTCTTTGCAGGGGAAGACGCACCTGATACTGCTGGGGTTGTGGAGATGGTGCAGACCCAGGAGGTGTCCCAGGGCCGACCAACCACCAGTGAGGGACGTGGTGTGGTGGTGGGGGAGAACCCACAAGTGCTGCAGGTCGTGCTCTCAAGGGGTGTCTCTGGCTGCACCTCCCCCGAGCTGTACTCAGGTGTTGATTCGGATGAGACCTACGAGCCGTCGCAGGTGAGTGTTCCAGGGAGGGATTCTGTTCTGTCTCACCCACCTGCACCAGGGTCAGTACCCTCCATGGGGATGTCAGTGTTGGCAGCTACGCCTTCGGTGGTTACGGATGCAGGGTCACACTCCGCGACATCTGATCCTGTTCCTGGGCCAGCAGATCAGAGGGGGAATGCAGTCCTGCAGCCTCAGGCAGTGCCGGCACAGCAAGGCGCAGTTCGCCTTGCCCCAGACAGGTGTGGTGCCCGCCGACGTGGTGGCCGTACGCCACCCGGCAATACCGCATGGGAGCAATCCATTTACGGTATGGCTACCCAACAGGCTGCATCATCCGAGATGATGGCTCAGGCCATGGATAGGGTGGCCACTTCCATTGTCCCCCCAGAAAGGCTGATGGAGCGACTAGAGCAGGCAACCGACTCCATCTGCCAGTCACACAGGGAGGACATGTTGGGGTCCAACAGGGACAGGCGGGCGGCACTGGCGACTCTGCAGGAGGCCATCTCCATTGAGTCCCAGGGCCACAGGGAAGCCCTGAGGCAGGAGCTCCTACACCTCAGGACGACTCTTGTTGAGCTTGAGGCTTCAACACACCAAAGGACAGAACAGCAGCTGGAGCGTCTCACCCGTACGCTCTCAGCTGAGATGCAGGCAACGAGGGCGGAGGTCCGGGCATCCCGTGAGTTGTTGCATGGGGACCTCCGCACACTCATCCTCCAGAACCAGACCTACCACACCCGCATGCTTGCAGCCATGGAGGAGCAGACTAGGGCCTTGCGTGGGCTGCCTCCCATAGTGCAACCACCTCCGGATGCAGCTGCACAGGGTGATAATAGCGACAGCAGTGATACTCCCACAATAGGGTAGCCGTGTGGGCCATGAGCCCATGGAGGTGTTTTATCTTCCCAGGATCCACGCAGGTGGGTTCTGTGTGCATCCTGTCCTCGGACCTCCTGGGTGGCCTCCCCAACCCCCCCGGGCCCATCAATGGCCATTTTTGATTGTTTCTAAATTTTTATTTTTATTTTGATTTCTTTTATTCCCAATTTTTTTGGGACGATCTGTTGGCTTCGATCTGTTGGCTTCGATCTGTTGGCTTCGATGTGTTGGCTTCGATCTGTTGGCTTCGATCTGTTGGCTTCCGTGGTTCCTGTGGGCATACGCTGCATTGTGGCTGGGCACATGCAGGCTTGTAATGTATTTGGTTCAGATGCTTGGGTTTGAGTCACACACACCCCTCCTGCTTCCCGTTTCCATGGGCTTGCAAAGGGTGTGCCCAAGTGACAGTGAATTACACAGTGACGTTGGACTCCCATGAGCTGTGTGGCCAGTCTGTAGTCAATACTGTGTATACATTCATAGTGCATATTGCTGTTGTGTTGTACACTGCATGTTGCATTGATGTGTAACTCTTCTTCTGTGTCTACCTCCCAATTTGCAGGTCCCTTCCTCAAGTCCACACAAGGACCTCTAGTCTGGCGATGGGGACCATGTTGGCAGCAGTGCACCTACAACTCTATATGGCGCCAACACTGCACAGTTGGTAGTGGTGGGAGTGCAGGCATTTCCAGGTGGTGAGACTACTAATATGTAACATTTTTGATGTCATGTTAATGGTACTACGTGCTCAAGTATGTTGTTGGTCCGGCATTGCTGTGAGCATTTCAGGTGTTGCAGGTTTCTAATAGTGCCACTGTACATAGTGAGAGTGATGTCATGTTGTGGGGATTACTTTGTTTACCTGCAATTAGCATGACATGGCACGGTGTGTCGTGTGGCAGTGCTGGGGTTGGGTTGGCTGACATGGCACTGTCCTCTTGTTGCATTTTGCAAGTGGGTATTCATTTTAGCTGCTTCAATGTGTAACTTCACAAAACTGCATTGGTGGTGTCTGTGTGGGTAGGGATGCACACATTGTTACACTTCCAGGTGAACAATCTCAGGCTGACATGGAATTCCCGGTTCATTCTCCACACATTCAGGATCAGTGTCAGGTTGAGTCATCATTGATTGTCAGATGGAATGTGCCAGGGCAGTGTGCACTCCACAGGGGTGTGATTTCTATGTGAAGTAATTAGCCACTAGCTGTGTACGGGCTGCCTCCCCCCGTGCCCTTTCTCCTCCCATGCGCAGCGGCTGTGCATGTGGTTGGGGATGTGGGGCCACCACCATGTCCACGGCCAGGCCCCGGCGTGTTGCAACGTTGTGCAGGACACATGCTGCCACTATGATCCTGCACACTACTGGGGGAGCGTATAACAGCTGCCCGCCAGAACGGTCAAGGGAGCGAAAGCGTGACTTTAGCACTCCGAATGTGCGCTCCACTATGCCCCTGGTTGTAATGTGGGCTGTGTTAAATCTTACCTGGGGTGGCGTGGTGGGGTTCCGAATTGGCGTCATCATGTGGGGGCTGAGAGGGTAGGCACTGTCCCCTGTGTAGGTGGGGATTGGTATCATTGGTGAGGTTGTGACCTTGCTCAGTATCCAACATGCATGCATGTGCAGTGGCATACATACTCACCAAGCAGCCATGTATCGCCATGCCGCCCAGCTTCTAGGTCCCGGCTTAGGGTGGACATTCGGTAAATGAAGCTGTCGTGGGTGGAGCCGGGATAGTTGGCATATACTGAGGTGATGATTCCCTTGGCATTACATGCTACCTGCACGTTGATGGAATGCCAGTGCTTGCGGTTCCTATAGATGTGCTCAGATGCCCTGGGGGGACATAGAGCCACATGGGTGCAGTCGATGGCACCTAGCACTTTGGGGAATCGTGCCACTGCGTAAAAATCCAGGGCGGCAGCATGCCTTTCTGCAGGTGTTCTGGGCAGGTATATGTGCCTGCGGACTGATGGGCGTGCAGTCATGATGTTCAAGACCTGGTGTAGGCAGCGTGACTGGGTGGCCTGTGACACCCCACCCACTATGGCACTTGTCCGCTGAAATGATCCAGTGGCTAAGAAGTGCAGTACATTGAGGACCTTCTCCAGGGGGCTGAGTGCTTGGGAGCACAGGGTGGGTGATGTGAGGTCATCCTCCCACTCACTCACCAGGTCCAGTATGATGTGTGGTGGAAACCTGTACCTCCCATACACCTGGTCATCAGGCATCCCGAAAAGGCTGGTTCTGGGTGTGAATATTCTGGCCCTGACTATCCTCCTCCTCCTCCTTTGGTAGCCCACTGCCACTGCTGCTAGGAACGGTATGTTCATCCTGGCGTCTGAGCTTGTTATTGTTAAAGTCCGCAATTTATGCTTAGCGCGTGTTCTAGGCGAGCGTGTGACCCGCGCACCCCTGGAATCCAGTTCCCAGTCCAATAGCGTGTGGAAATTCACACGCACCACGGGATACAGCGTGTGACCCGCGCACCCCTGGAATCCAGTTCCCAGTCCAATAGCGTGTGGAAATTCACACGCACCACGGGATACAGCGTGTGACCCGCGCACCCCTGGAATCCAGTTCCCAGTCCAATAGCGTGTGGAAATTCACACGCACCACGGGATACAGCGTGTGACCCGCGCACCCCTGGAATCCAGTTCCCAGTCCAATAGCGTGTGGAAATTCACACGCACCACGGGATACAGCGTGTGACCCGCACCCCTGGAATCCAGTTCCCAGTCCAATAGCGTGTGGAAATTCACACGCACCACGGGATACAGCGTGTGACCCGCACCCCTGGAATCCAGTTCCCAGTCCAATAGCGTGTGGAAATTCACACGCACCACGGGATACAGCGTGTGACCCGCACCCCTGGAATCCAGTTCCCAGTCCAATAGCGTGTGGAAATTCACACGCACCACGGGATACAGCATGTGACCCGCACCCCTGGAATCCAGTTCCCAGTCCAATAGCGTGCGGAAATTCACACGCACCACGTGATACAGGTTCGCTGACGTACTTGCGTGTGTAAGTGGCCGCGCACCCATTAAATACACGTACATAGGCCAATCGCGTGTACGCGCACTTTTGTCCAATTACACGCGATGACACTCTGACGTGCAGTATCTCCACGTGTGCCCCGTCATCACGTGCTGAGTGGGGAACACCCGTGCGGGTCACGTCACAGACGCGCTTACGCGCTGAGGGACTCTGGTCCAATAGAATCGCGTATGCGTGCTGACGCGCTTACGCGCAAAGGGCCTTTCCTCGGATTTCACGCTGACGTGCAGGATTTTCACGTGCCAAATCACTCCGTATCAAGCTGGCCACGCGAAAACACACGGAAGCCCACGCTCCTGCCCAGAAGGCCGAGTTACTGCCCCCCAGTGCCCCGAGCAGCCTCCCACGTGCCATCTGCTGCTGCCTGCCTGCCTGCCTGCCTGCTGCCACCGTGCCCTGCCATTTGGTGCCTGCACATCAGCCATCTGCAGGGGTCCAGTTGCTGTGTCCACCCCTGCTGGAACTGAAGACTCCCGACTGGTATTACATCGCTCCACAGCCCAGCCCCAGGACCCAGTTGCCCACCCACACCTGCCTCTGGGGTTGCAATGTCGGGCACTTCCACATCTGGCACCAGTGGCAACCCCAGGCCAGAGGGGCAGAGGGGCACCAGCTTCACTGTCACCGAAGTTGGTGTCCTGGTGGAGCATGTCCTGGGGCAGTATGATGCCCTCTTTGGATCGTCCCGCGCCAGCAAGGAAGGACGGCAGAGGATCTGGGCCGACTGTGTGGTTGCCATCAACGCGGAGGGGGTGGCAACCCGCGACGTCCTGAAGATCAAGAAGCGCTGGGAGGACTTGAGGTCCAGGACCCTTGTGAAGGCCCGGCGCCTCGTGGAGGGGGGCCGGGGCCGCATGAGTACCATCCAGATGAGGGTCCTGGAACGCGTACGCCCAGCGCTCCACGCCCAGAACCTTGAGAGGGAGGCCCGTCTGGAGTTGAGCGGTAAGTGTCCATGCATTACTGTGTGAGACAGGGCATGTTGCGGTGTGCTGGTTCTATGATACTTGCCTGTATGTGTGCCATAGGCCATGTATGCATGTATGTGTGCAGGGACATCATGGTAATGCATGTGCGACCAGTGATGTGTGATGCACATGGTTGTTGCATGTGTTGAAATGCCGCATGGGGAGCCCTAATCAGATTTTGACCATGAGAGCATGCCAGTCTCTGTACCTGGACATGGGTGGGGGTGAGGGATGGGTGCTGATGCCAGGTACATATATGGTAGCCATGTCTGTGTGCCTGACCTGCGTGTCTGTGACTTGTGCATGCCATGGATGCATGACACATGTGTGTGACAATGCAGAGATTCAGTAAAGCAGCAAAATTACCCTTGTATCCGCTGTGTTTGGTGTGTTTGGGGCCAGATGGATGTGACTGAGGTGAAGTGTGTGCATGTGATGGGCATGAGGCATGATGCATGTGAGTTACATATCATTGAATGTTTCAAGAGTCCATTGGACATGCATGGAAATGTCCATGGCATGCACCATGCCTGTTACTGTGTGTGTTTTGCCTGGACTGACCCATGTGTTGTGGAGGGACATGATGGAAGTGTACTTTGACAGTGGTGCTCATCTGCTATTGCTTCCTGTCTAGGGGACCATTGTACAGTGCCCTGATGCTTGTGTTCTTTGTCTCCCTCTACGCAGCGGCTAGTGAAGAAGAGGGCGGAGACGGCGCTGTGGAGCAAGGCGGCGGGGATGCCCCCACGGCTGCAGCGGAAGGGGTGGGTGAGCCCCCACAGGGGCCTGCTACGGTGGGAGACGGTGAGGAGCCATCCAGGTTGGTGGTTTGCACAGAGGAGGAGGAGGCCGCCACTGGGGCACACATGGGGCCTGGTGAGGGCATCCCTGCTGGTGCAAGTGGTGCAGTCCAGGGCCAGGGGCAGGAGGCAGCACAGGTCACCGTGGAGGGGCCTGTGCATGTCGCTGTCCCTGACCCTGTGAGTGCACCACCATGCACCAGCAGGGATGCCCCGTCCCAGGCCTGTCCGCAGGTAGAGGAGATGTCCATGTCACCTGACTCCCCTCCACCTGCGGACGTGGGAACCCCTGGCCGTGCGGAGAAGGTCCTGATTGGGGTCGCGTTGCGCACGGCTGTGATTCGTGAAGCCGTGCGTGCTTCCCGGGAGGAGCACGCACGTCATCACGAAGTGCACCGTGCCGACGTGGCCCAATTGGGATCGGCCATGTTCGGGGGTTTCCTGCATGTGTTGGCCAATGTGGCGGCCCTCTCCTCCTCTGTGCAGGCTATCCACCAGTCGTTCTCCTTGCCGTCTTCCAGCCCAGATGCCACCAGGGCCCCCTGTGGACCTGCCCCGACCAATGCAGCCAGCTCGGTGGGGATCCCATCCCTGCCACAGTCGGGAGTCAGAGATCCAGCAGGGGTGGACACCAGAGCAACTGGACCCCAGCAGATGGAGGATGTGACGGCATCATCGGGCAGGGCACGTGCACGACGGCGTCGGTGGTTTCCATCAGCCTGGATGCCGTCGTGCTGGCACAGGCAGTTGCGTCGGAGGCAGCAGCAGGCTCAACGTGGGAGGCATCATGGCTCGGGGCCATCAACATCAGGGGTGCAGGCATCGGCCGGAGGGCAGGAGAACCCTGGAATGGGAGTGGCTTCCGTGTGGGAGAGGTTGTGCCAGCGGATAGGTGCGGAGCGGCAGCGGGCAGAGGAGGAACGGCTCACGATGGTCAGGGCGGAGGACTCCATGCGGAGGGCGCTGAGGCGGGCTGAGTGCCTCGAGGGTCTTCGCAGGGAGTTTGAGCTTGACACTGCGTTATCCCTGCGGGACCTCGGGGCCAGGGAACATGCCCGCCTCCAAGCCATTGACCAGGAGTTCGATGATGCCCTGGCCCATGACAACAACCAGTGAGCCGTCCGAATAGCCCGCTGCCTTTGTATATAGTTGTATAGTTAGGGTTAGGTTTCCTTTGTTTTTTTGATTTTTTTTTGGTTGCGATTGGACAATGCACCACTTTTTTGTATATAGTTCCCTTTTTAGTTAGTAGTCAGTTAGGTTTAATTTGGTAGGGCTCATGGACCCAGGATGATCTTCTTAATTGGCTTATTTTAATTTTTCAGAATTTTTTCTTGGACATTCATCTTGTTTTGTTTGATTTGCTTTGTGTTTTTTCTTATTTGCTGTTCAATACATATTATTTTTTTAATCTTCAATGTGTCGTATCATCTCATTGCTTTCAGGCATGTCATGTTGGGTGTTTTGTCATTCACTTGCAGCCATTGTGTGTGACAGACATGTGTTAAATTGCATTATTTACATTGGGGGTGTAACATGTAATTGCCTTTGATATGTGGGTGGGTGTGATAGTTGGTTGGGCCTTTTGGCAGGGGAGGATGGGCATTACGGACATGATTGGGGAATGTTGGGACCCAGGTGCAGGGGGGCATGGATTGGACATGGGTGGGGGCCTGCTGGCAGGTGCCCCACAGTGCTGGGGGGTGGGGGTGGTGGGAGACATGAGTTGGACATGGGTGGGGGCCTGCTGGCAGGTGCCCCACAGTGCTGGGGGGTGGGGGTGGTGGGAGACATGAGTGGGGCCCTGGTGGAGGGTGACCCTGCACTGCTGGGGTGTGGGGGTGGTGGGTGACATGATTGGGGGCCTGGTGGAGGGTGACCCTGGTGGCTGGGGGGTGGGGGTGGTGGTAGACATGAGTGGGGGCCTGGTGGAGGGTGACCCTGCACTGCTGGGGTGTGGGGGTGGTGGGAGACATGAGTGGGGCCCTGGTGGAGGGTGACCCTGCACTGCTGGGGTGTGGGGGTGGTGGGTGACATGAGTGGGGGCCTGGTGGAGGGTGCCCCTGGTGGCTGGGGTTTGGGGGTGGTGGGAGACATGAGTTGGACATGGGTGGGGGCCTGCTGGCAGGTGCCCCACAGTGCTGGGGGGTGGGGGTGGTGGGAGACATGAGTTGGGCATGGGTGGGGGCCTGCTGGCAGGTGCCCCACAGTGCTGGGGGGTGGGGGTGGTGGGAGACATGAGTGGGGCCCTGGTGGAGGGTGACCCTGGTGGCTGGGGGGTGGGGGTGGTGGGAGACATGAGTTGGACATGGGTGGGGGCCTACTGGCAGGTGCCCCACAGTGCTGGGGGGTGGGGGTGGTGGGGGACATGAGTTGGACATGGGTGGGGGACTGCTGGCATGTGCCCCACAGTGCTGGGGGGTGGGGGTGGTGGGAGACATGAGTTGGACATGGGTGGGGGCCTGCTGGCAAGTGCCCCACAGTGCTGGGGGGTGGGGGTGGTGGGAGACATGAGTGGGGCCCTGGTGGAGGGTGACCCTGCACTGCTGGGGTGTGGGGGTGGTGGGTGACATGAGTGGGGGCCTGGTGGAGGGTGACCCTGGTGGCTGGGGGATGGGGGTGGTGGTAGACATGAGTGGGGGCCTGGTGGAGGGTGACCCTGCACTGCTGGGGTGTGGGGGTGGTGGGAGACATGAGTGGGGCCCTGGTGGAGGGTGACCCTGCACTGCTGGGGTGTGGGGGTGGTGGGTGACATGAGTGGGGGCCTGGTGGAGGGTGCCCCTGGTGGCTGGGGTTTGGGGGTGGTGGGAGACATGAGTTGGACATGGGTGGGGGCCTGCTGGCAGGTGCCCCACAGTGCTGGGGGGTGGGGGTGGTGGGAGACATGAGTTGGACATGGGTGGGGGCCTGCTGGCAGGTGCCCCACAGTGCTGGGGGGTGGGGGTGGTGGGAGACATGAGTGGGGCCCTGGTGGAGGGTGACCCTGGTGGCTGGGGGGTGGGGGTGGTGGGAGACATGAGTTGGACATGGGTGGGGGCCTACTGGCAGGTGCCCCACAGTGCTGGGGGGTGGGGGTGGTGGGGGACATGAGTTGGACATGGGTGGGGGACTGCTGGCATGTGCCCCACAGTGCTGGGGGGTGGGGTTGGTGGGAGACATGAGTTGGACATGGGTGGGGGCCTGCTGGCAGGTGCCCCACAGTGCTGGGGGGTGGGGGTGGTGGGAGACATGAGTGGGGCCCTGGTGGAGGGTGACCCTGCACTGCTGGGGAGTGGGGGTGGTGGGTGACATGAGTGGGTGCCTGGTGGAGGGTGACCCTGGTGGCTGGGGGGTGGGGGTGGTGGTAGACATGAGTGGGGGCCTGGTGGAGGGTGACCCTGCACTGCTGGGGTGTGGGGGTGGTGGGAGACATGAGTGGGGCCCTGGTGGAGGGTGACCCTGCACTGCTGGGGTGTGGGGGTGGTGGGTGACATGAGTGGGGGCCTGGTGGAGGGTGCCCCTGGTGGCGGGGGTTTGGGGGTGGTGGGAGACATGAGTTGGACATGGGTGGGGGCCTGCTGGCAGGTGCCCCACAGTGCTGGGGGGTGGGGGTGGTGGGAGACATGAGTTGGACATGGGTGGGGGCCTGCTGGCAGGTGCCCCACAGTGCTGGGGGGTGGGGGTGGTGGGAGACATGAGTGGGGCCCTGGTGGAGGGTGACCCTGGTGGCTGGGGGGTGGGGGTGGTGGGAGACATGAGTTGGACATGGGTGGGGGCCTACTGGCAGGTGCCCCACAGTGCTGGGGGGTGGGGGTGGTGGGGGACATGAGTTGGACATGGGTGGGGGACTGCTGGCATGTGCCCCACAGTGCTGGGGGGTGGGGGTGCAAGGGGACATGTGTTGGTGTTCATTAGTTCAAGGAGACATGTGCCTTTGCTGGGGGGCATGCCCATGTTGGGTGGGCTGCCTGCGGGACATGACCAGGGATGCAGTGTAGTCCCCTGTGGTGTGGGCTGCCTGCAGGGGCCGTGGAGGGTGTACAGGGTACACCTGGGAGGACCCACACTGTCAAATCACATGTGGGACTCCCCGGCACCCCTGAAATACACGTACCGTGCAGAAATTGCGTGTAAAACTTCCCGCGCACCCCTGAAATACACGCGCCCAGGCTATTCACGTGTAAAACTTCCCGCGCACCCCTGAAATACACGCGCCCAGGCTATTCGCGTGTAAAACTTCCCGCGCACCCCTGAAATACACGCGCCCAGGCTATTCGCGTGTGGAACTTCCCGCGCACCCCTGAAATACACGCGCCCAGGCTATTCGCGTGTGGAACTCCCCGCGCACCCCTGAAATACACGCGCCCAGGCTATTCGCGTGTGGAACTTCCCGCGCACCCCTGAAATACACGCGCCCAGGCTATTCGCGTGTGGAACTTCCCGCGCACCCCTGAAATACACGCGCCCAGGCTATTCGCGTGTGGAACTTCCCGCGCACCCCTGAAATACACGCGCCCAGGCTATTCGCGTGTGGAACTTCCCGCGCACCCCTCAAATTCACGCGCCCAGGCTATTCGCGTGTGGAACTTCCCGCGAACCCCTGAAATACACGCGCCCAGGCTATTCGCGTGTGGAACTTCCCGCGCACCCCTGAAATACACGCGCCCAGGCTATTCGCGTGTGGAACTTCACGCGAACCCCTGTAATACACGTAGCCCGCTCCCCCAGGCCCGATCGCGTGAGGAACTTCCCGCGCACCCCTCAAATTCACGCGCCCAGGCTATTCGCGTGTGAAACTTCACGCGAACCCCTGAAATACACGTAGCACGCTCCCCCAGGCCCGATCGCGTGAGGAACTTCACGCGAACCCCTGTAATACACGTAGCCCGCTCCCCCAGGCCCGATCGCGTGTGGAACTTCACGCGAACCCCTGAAATACACGTAGCCCGCTCCCCCAGGCCCGATCGCGTGAGGAACTTCACGCGAACCCCTGTAATACACGTAGCCCGCTCCCCCAGGCACGATCGCGTGAGGAACTTCACGCGAACCCCTGTAATACACGTAGCCCGCTCCCCCAGGCCCGATCGCGTGAGGAACTTCACGCGAACCCCTGTTATACACGTAGCCCGCTCCCCCAGGCCCGATCGCGTGAGGAACTTCACGCGAACCCCTGTAATACACGTAGCCCGCTCCCCCAGGCCCGATCGCGTGAATAACTTCACGCGAACCCCTGTGATGCACGTACCCTGCAAATCGCGTGTGACACTTCCCGCGCACCCCGGTATACATGCACACGTATTTTTTGTCAGCGGGTGTCCGTGTTTGTGGGTACCCCTTTGCACGTCATTTTTCCTGGAGGGCCACAGTATGGGACATTCATCATGGCAGTATATAGGTGCTATTTGTTGGCGCACCTTTTGGCGCACATTTCTTACAGCCGCAGAGACGCTACCGCCTCCTTTCTTGTGGCGGTCGTGTTTGTGCCTGTGCGCTGGTTTGAGCGTGCACTTTTTTGCCCTATTCTATTCCATGAATACGTGTTGTAGGCGAGCGTGTGGGCGTTCCGCGCACTTGTGCCCTGTACTTCCCCCGTGACGCCCACGTTTTGGCAAGTTGTTCCCCATTCCGAGTGTTACGCCCGTGTTCCGCCTACTTTTATTGCGTGCGCCGCGCTATGTGCGAATTTCGCTGTGGCCTGTGCGATTTTCGCTGTGACCTGGCGCACGCTGTTAGATGGCCTGTGCGCCAACGTGCGCCAACGTGCGCCGCGCACTTTTTTATCGCACATCCGCTGGTTTTCTCGCGCACGGCCTTCCATGAATCGACGTGCGCTGCTTTTCGTGCGATTTTCGCACTTGCACTGCGATTTTCGCTATTCCACTGCGATTCGCACGTTTTTGCCCACTTGCGCCGCGCTAATTATTCCATGAATCGGCCTCTATGAGTTTTTACAAAATGGTTGGCTATACACATCAATATGTTTCTTAACTGTCACAGCAAATATGTGGTGTACATTATTTTGTGTTGATGTAATAAACTTTAAGTGGGCAGTACAAATTGAGAAGTGAGATTTAGTATTAGGGACATATGAATTCTACCATCAATGAGGATCCAAGATCTCCACTTGCCCAACATTGGTGCAAAATGCACATATTGGAAAACAAGAAGAATCTGAGATATTTGGCCATCAACTATGTAAAACCACTAATGAGAGGTGGTGACAGAGAAAATGAACTTAGAAAATGGAAGCTACTTATATCTGCAAGCTCAGATCAACTTTGCATGGGTATCAAGAATGTAAGCACTGACCTTGTCTTCTTATCGGGTTTCAGATGAATGAGCCAACAGCCCAAAAAGCCTTCGAGACTCTGGAATGAACAGAGAGCTCGAGGAACTTCCGGGATGGCAGCCAGGGAAAACCCTCAGGGGAAGAAAAAAACATTGTAGCAATGGAAGGCTTTGCAGTAGAATGAGGAACTGAATAATCGTAGTCACAGGATCAATGGTATTCCGTAGTAGGTCAGAGATTAAATTCATCACTCGCCATTGGGAAAGGCAGCCATGTCGATGTTGGAATTCAGAGTTCCCTGAAAAGAAGCAGAAGTATAGGAGGGAGAAGAGAAAGTGGGCTTAATAGTGGAAGAAACCACACCGCCCCAGGCAAATTCACTGGAGTGGAATAAAGGTAGAAGGAGCCAGTGGAAGGGCTCAGCAAAGGCATAGCTCTCAACTCACACGCTTTTGGCGGGTGTCACCCGCCTTGTAAAGGGCTGACTCACCCGCCAAGCCTCCTGCACGCCCATTCATTACAATGGGCGTCTTACCCACCAAAAACAAAATCGGGCTATTTCACCCGCCTATGCAACAGAAATGGTTGAGAGCTATGGCAAAGGCTAGAAAACTCAGAAACGGCACTATAGAACTCAGAGGAAACACAAGGAGAAGGAAACAAGGGAAACACAAGTCAGAGGAGCACCAAGTGCTTGTAAGAATAGAAGTGACACACCTGCTTACCGTTCCGCGCTCCATTTAAGCTGGGGCTGTCTCCGTAAACGCAAGCTTGCTTGTTCCGGCAGGGGCACCATCTTGTGAGAAGTCTAGACCTTCAGAGATAGAATGGAATTGTCGAGCTGTTAGCCGCCATCTTGGGGGAAACAGAGTAGAACAAATATGATGTTTCTTCCATTGATGCCATAACGACAATCCAGAGGAGGGACGTTTCCTGACAATGGATTCAATGCATATAGAGAAATTTAAGTTTTCTTGTGAGCACACAATTTATTGAGTTCACACTTAGCACTGTACCCTTCCATAATGAAATCGGGCTCTAGAACAACAAGTGATATCAGCATCCTCATGTTAGACAGCACATCCTCTTACATTCTAGTGCAAAGGTTGCTTTATTTATATGAGCTTGTATCCAATATCTATTTTCAACTAGTAACATGACAACAATTAGGAACAATGCTGCACTTTGGTTGAACACACAATTATTTCACGTGATACTGAGATGTAAATAACTGATACCATGTAAGGTAGATGAGCTAGTATTCAATACCTATCTTGAACTAATAACATGACAACAAATAGAGACAATGATGTGACTTTGGTTTAACAAACAACTCTTTCACATTATACTGGAATGCAAATAACTAGGTATATTACTAGCGTGCATGCACAATCAATAAAGTTGTATTTGGTATGTGCGTTGTTTACTTATGATGTAATTTCGGTCATCACACTAATACGTGATGATGTCAATGGTTCTATTTATACCTGTGTTCAAAATGGCGCAGCCATTCCGAACGCCAATAGGGTGCATGGAGTTTCCAAGGTATCAACCCCTGATATAAGTTAATGCATTGCAGTTGCTGCAGTTTCTTGGGTATACACTTGGATTCCTTACATTAGAATACTGGAAATCTCTCATATAGATAATCCTGGGACATTTCTTTTATACAGACTCTGGACCCGAATACACAGGAATCAATGGGAATCTTTTGAGATAAGTACTTCTGGGCCCCTCGTGCCAACCCAAAATAGGAACCATTATAGGTAAAGAACCAGTGTTACTATTGATACATTCTAAACTTGAAATGTTTACTATGATGGAATGTCAGACAATGTTGCTTTATATATATCATAGTCACAGAGTGACGTTTTATGGATCGAAGAAGAATATTAGACATTGGGCGTGTGCGGTGTTGTGAACCTAGGGTGATCGTGTTTTCCCAATCAGGCTATGATTTGATGATTCGGGTTTTTATTACAATATGATGTCATTTTTTTTAATGTTTAGGTACATTTTAGCCAGATCTTAGTTTGGGATTTGGCCCTAGTATTTCATATATCAAGGATTTTGAAAACTGGATGAACCGTTTTTGGTTTTATTAAGGTCAGATTTAGTGATATCATATTTTATCACTTGTTTTTGTTCTTTGGTCCTTTATAATTAAAACATTCCTCTCCCCTTTTATCCCTCCCTTCTTTAGATTTCATACGAAATGCAATTGGCATCAACTAAAAATATGCTTTTCCGTTTTCCCAACTCTGCCTGTAATCCTAGGAATTGCTCAAACGAAATAATATCCTCTGTATTGATGAATAATCTTGTTTGAGGTTTGCTTGGAGAAAGCTTTCGGCGAAACTGATGGCCATGCAGTTGGAGTAACATTTAAATTAGAAGTTTCAAGATGATTGTTATCACTTCACCTTACAAACAAATACACAGTGCATGATTTGTTTTAACAGTATGGATCAATCTCTTTTTTTAATAGAGACTTACTGTATCCATTAATACAAAGTTTTAAATAAACTGTGTATACATTAATAGAGTTGTTCCCAACTATTTTGATACAAATGAGGAGCTCTTGCATGTGAGATATCATCAACTAAATATTAACAGTAGGTGTTTATAATGAGTGTTATGCCAGATTCTTGACACCTCTAAGCGCTATTATAATAGCTGTTAGTTTTATGCAATGTATGGGGCCCAGAATGATGAAAGGCTCAGTAGGCCCTGCCAGTAAGAGAACATAGAGACTGTAGGCTGGCTCCCTGGCTGAGGTGAGCTCTTAACTAATGAACTATCCTGCCGGAAATAAAATAAGCCATCTAGCCTCCTGCAATACATACAATAGGAGCCATAAGCAGAGCTAGTGGTCGGCCTGGTGTGTAAAACAGTGACCTAGTGCATTGTACGCACACTAAAACAATGTACATACACACCACAATCCATGCACCAATAATAGCATTGCAGGCTCTTCTCCTGTAGGTCAGTGTGCACGAGAGCATCAACCAATGCCATTACATGAATACACCAAAGTCATGGCAAACATGACACCTGTCGATTGATTGCCCAGCTAAGTACAACGACAGACATCTGCAATCGCCTATGTGCTACAAACCTAGTGATGCACAATAGTGCTTATGTTTGAATAGACAGCAATGTCTGGGTTCCTCCAAATACCTGTAGTTATGTCCCCACCTAATTCATTGTGTTTACAGGCATTCTAACAAGACCTCCACAATCATGCATTATATTGCTATGTAAAGAATAACTTCTAAGCTGCATAACGAAATATATATAAACACATCAAGAATACAGACGAGCACTCCTATAGAAGATGTCAAGGTCCTGTCGGCTCATCCCCCCTGTGCTGTGCACCGAGGCCATGTGGGCACCACATGAAATAAGAATACTGAGTATTCCTCCTGCAACGTGTACTGAGACCTTGGTAGTAAAGCATACATCAGGAATACAGCACTTTAAAAAAAAACGTATTTAATTATTTATTTGCTTGTTAAGCGCCAAAAGCCTACAGGTATCAGGATGCTGCACATACACACGGACCAAAATATTCAGTACAGGCTGGCGAAAGTGTGACACGTCAGGGGAAGTTATTCAAATAATAACGTTTTTCAGTTGTTTCCTAAACGTTGGGTAGCATGTTACCTGGCGTAATTCCAATGGTAGCGGGTTCGAGTGTAGAGTGGTTAGGACGATATGCGTGTGCACAATGTGCTGCAATCCTGTGGTGGACATCTTATACACGAATTCAATGTGATGAGACAGATCCTGCAGGTAGGCGAGTGCGGCAGAGTGTGCATGACAACACCATGGGTATCGTATACCAGAACACAGCACATCCCTCCTGAACTCTGTACTGAGACCCCACAGCCAGGATGTAGGCAGGAACATAGCACCCCGTGTATTAAATGGAATATAGCACAAGACCCTGCATACATGTACTATGACTCTATCGGCCAAGCATAAATGGATACGACTCGGGGTTGAAAGACTGAGGTAGAAATGTTCGATGGAGAAAAGACCGAAGATAATTTTTCCAAAATAACCTTCGTTTGTTTCTCCCCGGAACATTTCCGACTTGGCCCACACCCCTACCCACACCCCCACCTCACTCCCCTACTTACCTTGCTACACACTGGCTGTGTCCCTGTAACTCCTGTTCCCTTTCACTTCCGTGATCGGGAACCGGTGCTGCAGGGTCGTTTACTTATTTTTTTCTGGGACGGCTGTGGGGGACACCACCGCAACCTCTGATCACAATAAAGTGAGCAAGGGTGCGGGGGACACCCCTGCATCCCCCAGTACCAAATGTGTGATTTGGTCGAACTTCGGCCAAATCACACATTCGCCCTTTTCAATTCTGTCATTTTGGCACGTTCCAATGGATACAACAGATCCCTCCTTCGTGTGTAACATAACACTCCCTTCAAAGTGGACCAAGTCCATGCGAGAAGATTATATACCACCAATGAAGTGCATTAGTTCTGCACTATGTACAGCGATCTTATAGAAAAGTGTATATACAACATAGAGTGTAGCCCCCTCTTCCACAATTAATGGGGTCCCTCTGGGTATATTATTTAATGATGGTACTCGGTGGCACTGAGCTGTGTGACTTGGCTGAAATTGCCAATTCTACTTTCACATTTCAGGATAAGGAATCTTTTCAATCCTTTGACAATACCACCGTAACTTGCTTAGAATAAGGGGTGCCAGTTTTTCAGGCCTTGCAGTTGTGATCCCCACCCATAGTGCCCCAAGTGAATTTATCTTGAATCGTGGTCCTCACCTTTGAAAACAAATGTCTTATGAGACTCCAGCACCCCACAATGGCAGAGATATGGATAAGGAACGTATGGTAAAACCTTGTGTGGCATAGCATCATATAGAGAGGAGAATTATGTAGGGTTATTAGGGTTCTCAACTATAATAATCCCTAAGTTCCTCCTTATGGAGATTTTTTGCTTTCCTTTCAAGTTCTGCAGCAATATGTTTAAGGGTTATTGTTAATTTTGTGTATCTGCTTCCAGTGATGATATGAAGGTCATGTAACTCCATGCGACGCCATTATTGGTGAAAGATATGTGATGTCACATCTATGGGTGAGCAACATTCTCGGTGTGGTGGGGAGAGGAAGCAGTAGTAGATCCCCCCCCTAGATTTCTCAATAATTGTGGACATTCTGTCTACACAGGAGTGGGACAGGTAGCAGATATAGCCTTTGACTGGTTGCAGTGATGTTTTCCAAACTCTCAAGAGGTTGAAGAGTCTGGCCAACTAGATTGACTAAAACCCATTGCATTATAGTAAAGGAGAGCATTCAGCTTTCACTGCCTTCTGATGTCTGAAAAGACTGCAAGCCCCTTATTGGCTTGAATTATTGGACTCTGATTGGAGTGAACCCTGCAGAATAGGAAAGGTTGGAGGGTGTCCATATCTTAATTCCACAAAGCAGGCAGAATGGTGGGGATTGTTGATTGTTTGCCCAATCAAGCACTCTGATTCACAGTTCAGAAATCTCGTTATCGGCCTACCTCAGGTGTCCCTTAAGACAAGGATAGTATGCTGGCTTTGCCAAGAGGGGAAGGGAATCCATCTCCGCCTGGGTTGGGAGGCCTACTATGGAGAAATTCAGAGCCAGTCATACCCCAGAGCAGGGCAGTGGCAGCCTGGGAGGTTTTGGGGGGGGGAGGGAACGGGGGAGCAACTCCTGTCCCCGCTTGTGCCAGCTTGTTAATGTGCAGTACCCATATGTCTCACTCCATGCGCACCTAAGCACGCTGCTCACCACATTATTTCTCTTTTTCCTAAAGCCCACGTACAAGAACCCTGTAACGGTAACAACCAGCATAGAGAGAACAGCCCCCCAACACCACACAGAGACCGTGTTGTGACACCGGAGGCCTGGAACCGACTGAGTGGGCGCAACCTTCCAGCATCACATGATAATGGTATTCTGATGCCCAAGGCTAAGAGATAGCAAATGGAGAGGGAGACAGCTAGGATGGAACCACTATGCCTATCCGACCACGCAACAATCCCCAGCATCAACAGCAAACGGCCTCTGGCAGCGGCAGGCTTTCTGGACCCTTAGGGACTTAAAAACGGTTTGCAGAACCCTGTACAGACTGTACATAGCCTAAGGGGACCTAAACCCAGTTCCCTAACACAAACTCGATTGTTGTACTATCTGGGCCGCCACCACTATTCCAAAGCGAGCCTGTGCAGAGAAACGGGGCAGGTTGAGCCCACTATTTAGCATCTTTGCTGCTTGTAAAGCCTCCCAGGCAGGGAAGACAGAGCCAGATTGGTCGGGACAAGTGATCCAATTGCAGGAGGAGGGGAACATAAATGGGGCAACAGGACGCAGGAAGGTGCAGGTTGTTTCAGTGATGTTCAGTGTATGAGGAGTTGGCAGGAGGCAGGAAGGAGAAGCAGAATGTGGAGGCATTTTATGGATCAGGTGAGGTATTGGTTATTGAATGTAAGTGGTACTGCGTTCTAGCTGTAAATTAAAGGGTAATGAGTGTAGCTGGTAGATAAAGTTTAGGGGTGCATGTGAAGTGTAATTGTGAGCGAAACACGGGTGTCTAAGTAGAAATTGTGGTGGAGTGGGGGATGGGGTTATTGTGTGGCGGGGGAGTTGTAGTCTGAAGGAGGAAGGTGTAGTGTTGTAGAGAGAGTTGTTGTGTGGAGGAGGGAGGTGTAGTGTGGAAGAAGGAGTAGTAGTGTGGAAGAGGAAGTAGTAGTGTCATGGAGAAACTATGAACATCAAAGAGTGGAGGCAAAGCCTAGAAGAAGCAAGAGACATTGGAGTGACAGATCACAAAGGGAGTAGATAAAGTAAGTGTGTTTGGAGTTGAAGTAGGAGAGTAGTTAAAAGAGCACACGAGGCTGTAAGAGGGAAATGGGTACATGGGAGTGATAGAACAGAGACCGAGTGGGGCAGAGAGTCTGTAAGGCACAATCCATCACCCATTTAGAATACTAACCACTGGATAGAGTTGGGACAGTTTAGGAAGTCACTGAAGGTGTTTTGTCAAAGAAGACATCCTATCTTTTGGTCTTCCCTCCCAGTACATGTAAGAACCTAAACGGTAGGGGTCAATGATCAGGCTAAAGAAAACATTCCAGTGCTCATGTTCGCAGAGAATGCGGTCCTCCTTTCCCGCCTCCCAATTGGGCTTTAGTTATAAATGAATGCCTTTGAGGAATTCTGTGATCTGAAAGGCTTTTCAGTCAATGGCATGAAGACCAATTCTGTGGTATTTCTGTTAAAAGGAGGATGAGAAAGATGGTGATACCTCTAGAGTTGGTTCCCCGGCCCATGGAACAGGTCGAGCAATACGATTACCAGGGTTTGAGAGTCACAGCAAATCGTAACTGGGACGCACATCTGGCTAAGGCAGGACTTACACTGATAAGGTATAGCGTTGAACTGGCTACATTTATTAGTAACCATGGGCGTGGGGCAGTACGGGACTCCTTGGAGGCCTACAAAGCGCAAGCTAGGCTGGCAGCTACATTTGGTGCAGGACTCTAGGGAAACATGAGATGCCCAAGGCTAACAGTCACAGAAAACAAATATCTTAAAAATATCGTTGCACTACCCATTATTATACCAATACCAAACCTGTTAGTCTTTCTGGAAACTGGCATGCAGTGCATAGCAATGTGCTGCACTGCACGTCCTGTCATCTACTGGATAAGGCTTTGGACAACTGATGAGTTGGGGAGCTATAGAGACGCAGTGACTGATCTATTATCGCAGGCACTAGGGAGATCGATACTGTGGTTCTCCAACATAAAATGTGAGCTAAGTAGCCTTGGGCTAAGTGAGCTCTGGTCTAATTTGGCAAGTATATCAACCAAAAGCAAAGTCATTTATGTTTCTTTGGTTTCCCAGAAGCAGTGGAGGGGAATGATCCAATTGGCTTGCTGGCAAAATGGATCCCGGCTAACCTGAAGATTGAATTTGCAATAGGGCTAAAAATACAAAGGGCACACAGGGTGCAAAAACAAAACGACATCAGCACACAAGCATCGAGGCCCATGCATGTGGAGGTACTGATTTATAGAAAAATTACAGCAAGGGGGGGCGGGGGAGGGCCAGGAGTAAAGGGTTGGTCTTTGCACCATGGAAAGAGATAACCCAAAGTCAGCCTTCATGAGGAAAGAGAGAGATGGAGAGGATATAATAGCGAGAAACATGAACAGTGATGACTATGGGTGGTCATTGTTGCAAGTTTGGAGATCGTATTATTTTCAATTTTATGAGTTATACATGTTTGGGTTCACACACAGAGCTAGTACTAAACTATTGCTTACCTGTGGAGAAGAGGAAGGGGCAGGAACTGTGGAAGAGCTACTTCTGGTCAGGAGTGTAGACAGCGGTGATGGGGGTTGATGATTTCAGAGTAATATCGCTGAATGTAAATGGGCTAAAGCATTATATAAAGCAGAAAAAGATCCTACACCACTGGGCGAACAAACAAGCAGATATTGCACTTCTGCAAGAAATGCACCTAGACAAGAAGGAAGCGGAAAAACTGCTTAGGGATTGGGTCGGAAAAGTATACCACAGCAGCTTGGCAAGAGAAAAGAAGTGTGGGGTTGCAAATTTAATACGGAAATCACTCACTGCGTGTACTACTGGAGTACGGGAAGACAAGGTGGGTAGGTTCGACATACGCCCCGACCGTGGATAAGCAAAACTATATACTTAACCTTCAGGGCGCCATGGCAATAGTGAGTAAAAGCCTGATTTGATAGGGGTGATTGGAACCTGCTGTTAGACCCGTTTATTGGCAAATCTGATAACCCAAGGGATACAAACACTAAATATAGGGGCACCTGCAACACCTACTAGAAGCTCACAATCTCTGCGAGATTGTTAAACCCAGTGGGCAGAGAATATACTTTCACATCCTGTGTCCATGGCACGTGCTCCAACATTGATTATTTCCTGCTCTCAGCCTGAATAAAGAATTGTGTAATACGGTGTAATATCTTTCATGGGGGTGGGGGGGTTCTGATTACGAGGCAATGAGCATTCAGCTAGACACCTCATTTGTGTGGCCGCGGCTCAAGCGGTGAAGAATGAACACAATTGTGATTAAGATCCCGCAGGACAAACAGGCACTCTTAGTACAGGAATATTTTTCATTTAATAAAGGTTTAGTTGGCAGAACAAGTAGTCTGTGGGTGGCAGGTAAGGCCTATATTAGAGAGATTATGATGCAAAGGGCCGCATGGAAGAAAATGGAGGATGGACGCCAACTGAAGACATTTGGGGAAGACATAGCCCAGTTGACCCGCTTATATGAGTTGTACATGCTTTATATGAAGAAAGCAGAGTATGCACTGTTTAGCATCAAAGCTGCTGCTTATGAACAGATGGAGAAGGGGAAGTCGATAACTGGTGGCTCAATCGAAGCAGAGGGAGGAGCACACAGTCATAGCAGTGATTGAAAAGGAAGGAACAGGGGAATGGGTTATAGAGTCAGGGGGTTAGGTGCAGGGTATTACCCAAATTGACCTTTTACAATTGACCTTTTGCACAATTGACCTAATTATAGTGGTCCTAATTGACCTTCTGCACAATTCATCTTTATATTATTTTAGTCATTTTATCTATGTATTGGGTTGGGTTTGGATTATAAATAATATAAGGGGATTGGGTGGGGGTTTGTGGGAGGTTTTGGATTGGGTGGGGGGGTTGCAGGGGGTTTCCCCCGCATATATGTCCTAATTGACCTTCTAAATTAGGTCAATTCTCCCGAGGTCAATTCTCCCGAGGTCAATTGTGAAAAGGTCAATTAGTACACAACCAGGTGCAGCCTTCTGCCAATTCTACAACACTTTATGCACGGCAGAAGGGGCAGAAGATCAAGGGAGTGAAGATGCTTTTATAGGCACAATAACCTTGCCTACCCTAGGAGATGACGGGCTGATGATGTGGAGTCCATTCAGGATGAAGGAGGTCAGGGAAGCCATTAGGGACATAAAGGTGAACAAATCATCAGGTGAAGATGGGCTGCCTGTAACATTCTACAAGGCAGTGGGGGGCAGGATTGCAGAGACACCAACTGAATTCTATAATAAGGCTACCAGGGAGGGGACCTTGGCTTCAGAGTTTAACAGGGCACTCATTACAGTCTTGCCAAAACCAGGGAGAGGTCCAACCAAGAGCGGCAGCTACCGACCCATCTCCCTGATTAATGTTGATATTAGGATCCTAGCCAAGATACTAGCTTCAGGGCTAAGGGCGGTGATAACAAAGTTGGTGCATGATACATATGTGGGGTATATGCTGCGGCGCACTGCCCGGGATAATATGAGAGTATTAGTTCATGTGCTATGGCAAGAGAGGGAAGGCAAACCAGAGTGGTGCTTTCATTGGACGCAGAGAAAGCTTTTGATAGGGTGCAGTGGGAGTATCTGTTTAGGAAGCTTTGCCAATTTGATCTAGGGGAGGGCTATATACAGAAAGTTAGGTTATTGTATGTCTCCCCAAGTGCTAAGGACAATAGTTAATATAACCATAGTTAATATCTGCGCCTGAAATGCAGTTTATTTTGCCTGGTGTGCATAAGAAATACTCAAAATCAAAATCAAAACAGGGGGTCACATCTCAGGACCATTCCTAATCACGAGAGGGTCCAGGCAAGTCTGCTCATTGTCACCTCTGCTGTTTGCACTGGCACTTGAACCGCTTTTGACAGCAATGCAGGAGCATAGGGGCATACAGGGAATACAGACACCAGCAGTGGAGGTAAAAGCCCTACTATACACCGATGGCATCCTGCTAACCTTGGCTAATCCAAGTCCCTCCATAGCAGCAATAGTGAAAGTGGTGAACGACTTCTCCTCCTTCGCATGGATACAAGATCAACTGGGATAAATGCAAAGTGATGCTGCTGAACAAGAGCACTTCTAAAGCCAGTCTCTCAAACCAGGGCTTCATATGGGTGGACAAAGTGTTGAAATTCCTAGGGATAAACCTCAATCCAGGCTTAATAGATATGGTGAGGGATAATACTGATTTCTATATTGCAATAGATTCCGGTGGAGGATTGATTCCGATGTCCTACTCGCTTACCCTAGAGTTGGAACTTGGGGGTTGAATATTGGGCTATGTGTTCCCGAAAAGGGCGGATTAACTATTCTATTCTAACTATTCTGAGCCCAACGTCCTGAAGAAGGCCTTGACCGAAACACGTGTCGACGATTTGCTGTGTGCAATCTGGACAAACAAAAAAACAGATAAAACAAGACACCTGATATTATGGACGGGGTCACTAATAATTGTGAAAACTAAAGGAGACTGTGTGTCAACAGCAGTAGCATACAGTGTTTGATAAGCCAAATTGGTTGTATTTACGAGTGTTTGAATGAGGTAGTATGGGACTATGAATGAATGCTTAAGATATGAATGTTAAATTGATGGAATTAATTCATTGTTTGTTGTGTTTTTTATACCATACATATACTGATTATGCGAAATGTGTATTGATTAAAATGTATATTTGATTGAAGAATTCACGTGTCATCCCGTTCTACTGGTCCAATCTTCTATAATGTACTTTATCTGAAGGACCAGGGACTAAATTGCAGGATTACTCCTTTATCTATAATCCCCTCTGGATGCTTACATCATTCATTCTGGCACTGACTCCAGCCAGTTGACAAGGATTCCAGGGTGACTTTATTAGGCCTTAAATAAATATTATAAAGAAACATCACAGTGCAATCATGCAATTTCAATTTTAGTGTATGTGTCGATTTTAGTATATGTAGAGGATACTAGTTCACAACTGTTCACACATTGTATGCAGGTGGGCACCCTCACAGATAGCTGACATGGGGAAGAGGAAGAGAAGCACCAGGGGCCCGAGTTTCTTAAATGGATCCAGCCAGGGCCCAGAAAGATGGAACAGATAGATTCTTTTTTTTCAATTCATGCACATATTGCAAATCACTGCACAATGTATCTGCCTTATTTAGGGCCACTTACAATGTCTGCAAACATGCACAGATATAATGTATGCCCAGTAGGCATATACTTTCAGGTTTTTGTCTCCGAATTTTTCGGAAGGAATCACTGCCTGTATGCTTAAGAACCATTGGCCCAGCAAGTGTAGTGGACATGTATGCAGGGATAGGGTCACTGTGGAGAACCCTAAATACTCCAAAGGATTTCTCTGATATTCCGAGCCCCATATGGTCCTCTATCAGCCATTTCTTGCGTATGCAGTGTATCAACTAGTAGAATGGGGCCTATGTCACATTAACATAAATTACAAAACTTAACATCATTCAAGAATGGTGCACACCCATTTAGAAACCAATGTACACACATGTTTTTAAATATGCAGTTCTAATACACAACAATGTGATATATCTTTATACAAAATGACAAGACAATATAAATATCAGAAATAAACATCCACATATTGTCCTAATAATGTACATCCTATTCCAGTGACTTGAATCGCATCCCAGAGCTAATTTACCAAATTCAAGTGAGAACAATAGTAAATATTCAAAAAATCCAACCTAGCCACACAGTCTTTGTAGTCTTCCTTCTACCAACAGAAAGCTTATTTTGATACATCTCTCATCAGGGTGACAAGCTCTCTCATTATCAGAATGTGTTCCACGTAATAATTTTCCAATGTTTAGTCTCACTGCTTCATATATGTGGACTAAGCCCTTACCCTGTACTTTTTCAGCATCATTGGTCAGGAGGTGATTTAGTTGCTGGCTTGTTTTACTTTGCATCTTCCTTACAGTCTTATCACATATCCACTACACCATTCTGTCCCTCCTTAAGCTGCATGCAATGGGATAGATTCTAGTCTTACTCCAAGTTTGTGAGCCTTCACAGCAAAGTAGCCTTACCATCCCGATGACGGCTCAAGCGTTTGTATGCTGATCAGAACGAGAATCTCTATTAGCTTCTACATGAGTGTGGAAACCAATTCTTTAGGATAAAATCAAGTTGAACAATGGTTTTGTGAAGCAGCAATGACTAAATGGTCTGGCATAGAGATTTCAATCCAACATTGTCTTGGATCTCATGGAATACAAGAGGCCATTATTCCTTCCATGGACAACTGTTAGGCTTACTTCAATTAACTTCCTCTGATATTTTACTATTGCAGGAAACCTGATTTACCGTTCATTTCAACATTGATCGCTATAACATACTTTGTTCCATCTTTTATCTCATAACAGCAGTTAAAGCTTCCCAGAATTAACCGTTAGGCAGTGTTGTGGCTATGACATGCTGACGACACTGTCCTCTTTGATTAGACTCCTCTGGGCCTTCAACGTTCAATCAACGCCCTTGTTGTCTTTGCCCTGGTAAATAACATGATGATTAACACTAAGAAAACAAATATTATGGGTCTCATTGTAACTATTGCGGAATGGGTTTAACGGTGCCGCTAATGGTGCCGGCACCGTTAAACCCATTGTTTTACCAGACGTCCAGAGCGGGTCCCGCGAGGGGAAACAACGGGCCCATTACGAATGGGCCCGTTGTTAGCCCCCTCCCCATTTAGCCCTATGGGGGCTCGAATGGGAATAGGGAAGGACTGGGCCCGGGTTCCCTGAAGTAGGAAATACCGGGCCCTCCATACTCGGAATGGCCCGTTATTTCCCCCTTCAGGGAACCCGGACATGGTTTTGGAGGCATCCATGCCCTTATTAAGGGCATGGCTACCTCCAAAGTCGTAATGAGGCCCAATGTGTTTGCAGGGGTCTCTGACCAAAAAGCTCTCCTTTATTGGAAATTGTGCCACAATCCCCTTGAAGTGGTAAATAGTTACATCTATTTGGCATTTCCTTTAAGGCTCAATCCTGCCACTTATTGCTATAGGGATTTTTTGACTGCCAAGACATAGAAAAGATGGCTGGTTATCAAATGATATATAGCCAGCAGGGGTGGAAATAACATAGAAGACTTGCTAATTATTCACAGAGCAAGTGTTATACCAGCAACATTGTATGGACTTCAAGCTCTTCCTTTAAGGCAATTCAAATGCCTTGATAAGCTTGAGGGAAAAGTTATTGGCTCTGTCATGAATTTGCCCAGCTCTATGCCTGTCGATGCGTTGTGATTGGAATTTGGTACTTATCCCTTACCACTTCTTGGCTTGTTCAAAGCACCCTTCTATACTTGAAATTGTTTCCGCCATGAGTAATGCAAATGAACTTTTGAGAAAACATGGAAATCGAGACTCAAAAAAGGAAAAAGATAATTCCTTCATTTTTTTATTGGAACCGTTGGCAAACACACTTTTGACGCGTCTGGGCATATCTCTCTCATTTGCATATGAGTCACCAAATATAGAACAGATCTTAAAAAGAAGTCAAGAGAATGAGACAGAATTTAATATCTTGGCTCTATTAGCCACTAAGAAAAGATACAAGGGTTATTCATCCCAAAGTTTCCTCTAAATGCTCCTTGTATGCTCCTTGTATGATATATGATATGATCGTTTACTTATGTAGCACCTATACACAATGTGTTTCAAAGCGCTTCAAGGCAAGGGAGGGAACAAGGGAAAATACTACCACATTCTTACAGGCATGAACAGTAAGGATGTGAAATTAACTATCATACTCGGCCTGACGACATTTCAGATAGTGCAAGAGCTAAGACATAGATAAAGAAGGGAGGGGGAGAGTGGGAAGGAAATGGAAACAGACAGGTGACTACCGTACTAGGCCTGACGACATTTCTGGTAGAGCCGGAGAAAAACAAAAGGTGAGGGAGAGGGGTGCAGAAAGGGAGGGGAGGAACAAAACAAGCGACTATCATACTAGGCCTGATGAAATTTCAGATAGTGCTGGAGAGGTGGTGGGGAGGAAAAAAACAGTAATGAGAGGGTGGAGGAAACAGACGAGGTTGCTATCATATTAGGTCCAGGGACAATTATGATAGAGTAAGTGCATAGAAGAAAGTAAGGGAGGAGATAGGAAAAGGGAGCAGGGAAAGGAGGAGAGAAAAGAGAGTAAGCAGTCAAAAAGAATGGAGAAGCAGGAGTGGAGAGCGAATATAATTGCAGAAGTCAGTAGTAACACATAATGTTGCAAGCCAGGATACAAGATGAAGATGGGACCAGCATGATTCAGGGTGATTCAGCATGATTACTTGACTAAGCTTTGTCAATTGGCTTTGAAAAGATTCATTATATATTTGAGTTTTAATCTTACCTACTTGGAATATCATGGAACTTCGAAGAATATCCCTTATGAGCTAAGATTTTGTAGACTCTCATTTAGAGATAGAAACTGATTGTCATATTTTGACAAAGTGTTTCAGATTAAAATCTCTATATGTTTGAGGATATGGGAAATGTATTATGTCTATTGAACAAATTGAATCAATCCATTCTGGAATGCACTTTATAGAACTGAATCAATTGTGATTACTGTGGCTGCCTATTTTATCTGGAAGGAGGTGCAAAAAACTTGAATAATGTATTACTCTAAATTCTCAAAAGAATACGTTGTAGAGAGCTCCCTTGACACAACCATAATGTCTTTGTGTTTGGAGAAGGGCAGCTTCCCCCAAGAGTTTTCTTAACAAGTGCTGTTTGTGGCATCGGGTATGGAGTACTTTCTTCTAACATGCGCGTTGTGTCTAAGCTTCTATTCCTGATAGTTGGCTGGTGCTGTTGGGTGGGGGATGTGGGGTGGCTACAAGTGGGCAGGTCACAATCATCTGCCAGATATTCCATATACTCTACAAATGTAGAAACAAGCATATTGTTCATAAATAAACCTTCCAGGCACTTTTGAAGCTTTGTCATTTTATACTGAGGGACAAGTAGGGTTGCTTGCCTACAGTGTTCTGTGTCCATCAGATTTTTTAAATCATTTGCAATTATGAAGCAACTGCAAAATTTGGTCAGCAAGGAGTATGTCAGAAACATACTCTTTGATTTGAAATGCACTATGCTATGTCTCAACTGTTTCTCCAACAGATTTATTAGTGTATCTTTTCACTTAGTGAGGCATGCTCCCTGCAAACGAGCCAAGTGTGTTAGGTGTTGTAACTCGAGCTACTGTGATAAAGCATGCCGCTAGGTGCTTTACCGACATGGCGCAAAGCTCGTGCCCGCAAGGTCGTAATGGGCCGCAATTAGCGGTCTGTCACCAGATCGGTCTTGTTCTTTCCGCCATGCCGTTAAGTACCAGAACTTACCTCCAAGCTCGGAATGAGGCCCAATGTCTGAGAAGATGAGATTTCTTGGTCTGTAGGTTGCTAAGACACCCAAACTGCAGTGATGCATATTTAATCTGCTGTTTGGGAGATGATCCTATACAATGTGGCGTTCACTGACCCTTAGGGCAGAATGTACAGTCTTTCACATGTTTTCGTGCAATTGCAGTTCTTTAACAGTTGAAAAACAATCTGGCTTGGTGTGTTGAGCCAAAGTAATTAATCAGGGATTTGAAACCAGTTTTTAACAACAATGAAGGGCTGCATTTCTTTGGCTATTAACTGTCCAATCAACCAGTTGATTTTCAGTCTTTATTTGTGTTTTTTGGCACAGGCTTTTCTCCTTTCTAACATGCCACTTATAGTTTGCTGGTGAAGTGATGTCTAACTACATTCTGAAGGTACAGCCATTCTGAAAGTATTGTCATAATGCCTCTCATTTTCATCCACAATTATCATCTGCCCGCAACACTGTGTGCTATCTGTTTGATAGTTAGAAAGAACCACTGGATGACATCATTTAAGGTGACACTCAAGCAAAGTTGTGCAGAATCTCCCTGCCTGTTTTGCATGCCTCGATTTCTGGTTACATATAGTACAGATAACCATACTAATATATTGTGTTTGTTTTGAAAGTAACTTCAAATAATGGATTTTGAGGGTTAAGCACTTGAACCTGGAACATGGGGGTGTGTGCTTCTAGATTTTTCAGATGGTATGGGGCTCAGTTCTGGGCATTGGCAATCACTACATGCTTTTTCTGTGTGTTTGTCAGGCCAATGGTTATTTCCTTTGCAGGGTTGGATTTCTGCCAAACATAACATGGGATCAGCATCCGCAGAGTCTACATCTGGCTCCATTCCTTCTTTACTGGAACTTACATCACCTTTTGTTTCTTTTTCAAGTGACTGCTGGTCAAATGAGGACTGATCAGATTTAGATTCTCCATCCCGCTCTGTCGTGACCTCAGACATTGTCTAATTTATGATTTATCAGTACTCTGTCTTCTTCTTTGGCAAGTCCTTACACATTATAAGACATTTGCAGATGCCTCAATTGTTGAAGAAATAGCCTGGTCATCTCTTACACTTTCACAGGAAGCACCTTCTCCACAAATGTTCACTTGCAAGTGTAAAGCATTGTTTTCTTTTTAGTTATCTTTTAGTACCTTTTCATAGGCACCTTTTATCTTTTCTGCAACAATTATTTTGCCCTTCCATTTACCAAGTGATGATGATTTTCTTGGATTGGGCATTCTGTAAATGTATTTTTATACAGCACTCTCTCACAGAAAAGTTAGTTCCTAAAAATGTGTGCCTTTGCTTGGCTCTTCCTCAAATAAAAGCCACTCTCTTTCTCACACACACAATTTGTTCTGGATCTCCCTCACACAGCAGCTTCTCCATGAAAAGTGTAAAGCCTCTCTTTCACAGAAAACCACCTTTCTGAAAAATGAGAGCGGCTATCCCTTCCAGAAAAGCTGTGCTCTTAATATTCATAATATCTCTCCCACACAAACATGCTTCTCTCTCTCTCTCTCTCTCTCTCTCTCTCTCGCTCTCTCTCTCCTCTCTCTCTCTCTACTTTATTTTGCACTTTGCCAGTCAGCACCAACTTTGGAGAATATTTTTGATTTGGATGTATAGTTTATTTGAAGCATTGAAGGACAGGCCTTAAAATACAAGACAATGGGCCTCATTACACGGTAGGCGGTAGGAATTTAACGTTACCGGTAATGGAATACCGGTAACGTTAAATCCCCATGCCAATTACGACCCGGCTCACCGCTATTAGCGGAACCGCTAAGTACAGTGCCACAAATAGCGGCCAGTCCGCGTGTGCGCGACCCTCCATCCGGTAAATAACGCCATGCCG
Organism: Ambystoma mexicanum; assembly: GCF_040938575.1. Lineage (NCBI taxonomy): Eukaryota > Metazoa > Chordata > Amphibia > Caudata > Ambystomatidae > Ambystoma > Ambystoma mexicanum. The sequence goes on along the minus strand of NC_090940.1, from coordinate 238,500,855 downwards.
CTAATAGCACACCATCACAAGCCAAGCGGACATGCCAATAGCGGCATGGTAAAGCCCCCAAAATCCCTTACCTCCATGGTGCTAATACCGGCATCGTGAACCACCCGTTAAGAGAACGGAGCAGTGTTCCCACCTGCCACAGATGGACACAATCAGCACAGGTGGAGGCAATGGAGACTGTGGCAGCACAAAAGGAGCACACCACACCCCTTCACACACCCCTTCCCACACCAAGATGGTCCCAATACTAGCAGCATTACATGGGCTGGAGGACATGATTGCAGTGCAGCAGCAACAACAACAGGCAGCACAGAGGAGACGCAGGAGGAGGAGGAGGAGGAGGGCAAGACAGGCACAGCAAGAACCACCACGGCACCTAGTCATACCACAGAGGCAGCCACCAATCCCCAGGATCAGAGCCAGTCCATTTAACCTAACCCCTGAGCAGATACACACCCTGTACCATCTGGACCGGGATACATCACCAGCATCGTGGACATGATACATGATGACATTGTAAGCCTCATAGACATCAGAACTGCCATCCTCCCTCTACTAAAGGTGGTGACTGTGCTCCACTTCCTGTCCACAGGCACCTACCAGCATACAGTGGGACACATGCATGGCATCTCACAACCAGTATTCTCACGCACGCTGAACCAGGTACTCGATGCCCTCCTGAGGCATGCACCTGAACACATATTCATGCCACGGACGGCCCAGGAGATTGCAAACACCAAAGTTAGCTTCTATTCACTGGCAGGCATCCCAAGTTGCATTGGGGCCATCGACTGCACCCATGTGGAATTGGTGGTCCCACATCACAATGAAGTTGTCTACCGAAACAGGAAGCAATTCCACTCCATCAATGTCCAAATGGTATGTGACGCCAACAGGATAATCACACATTGTTGTGCCTGTTTCCCCGGATCAACCCATGATTCCATGGTCCTGAGGAACTCAACCATCCCACGCTACATGGAGCGACAAGCCAGACAACGTTTGTGGCTACTTGGTGAGTAGCAGGGCAAGCACATGGCAGTGTGATTGGGGGGGGGAGAGATACATACTCCAACTGGGTGTGATTGGGGGGGAGATACATACTCCAACTGGGTGTGATTGGGGGGGGGATACATACTCCAACTGGGTGTGATTGGGGGGGAGATACATACTCCAACTGGGTGTGATTGGGAGGAGAGATACATACTCCAACTGGGTGTAGCTTGTCGTCTGTAGGACAAATGCACATACAGATGTACGCCAATGTCCATCTGGGAAGGCCGCAATGTACCTGAGATGAACCAACATGCAAGTATAAGCTACAACATAGAGAACAATCTAGGTCTAGAAACATTAAACATCCATCCACATCCACATTGCACAACATTCAACACCACAAAATACACAAATCTCCCACATGCTGTCAAGATAGTCATACAGAATCAACGCAGCACAACCACAATTATGCAATGTGCCCTTGAATGCATGCAAAGGGATCACCCCTACCCATAGCATTGTACCATGCACATATAGCACCACTGAAGTGATGCCTCTCAGCATGGCAACATAAATGTTCGAATGGCAGTACACTAGCAGGGTGGTACCAATTCTGCCTGGGCCCAGGAACACGTAAAACCTGGCCTCACCCAGGACATGTCAATTACTGTTGGAGGCATTAATGGGGCATGTTCACTTGCAGGGTCAAGCTCAACTTTGCACATTGCAGTCACACACATCGTCTGCATGCATGCTGTTAATTGTGGACTTCAATCACAATGCAAAGTCAATTTGTGTGATATGAACAGGCCGCTCTTGAGGTGAACAGTAACCAGACCCCATTTGTCCCCCCATACAGGTGATGCCGGCTATCCCCTGAAGAGATGGCGCCTTACCCCTGTACGGAACCCACAGAACAGGCACGAAGAGCACTACAATTGTGCACATACCCGTACCCGCGTCATGATCGAGCAGACTTTTGGCCTTTTGAAGACACGGTTTAGGTGCATTTGCAGGTCAGGTGGCGCTCTCCTGTATGGCCATGAGAAGGTGGCCAAGATCACCATGGCATGTGTCATGCTGCACAATATGTGTATCAGACGGAATGTGCCACTGCCCCCTGACATAGAAATATAAGCACCTGATGAGGATGATGATGGTGATGAGGACGGAGTTTATGGGGATGCAGGTCATGCAAGATGGAATGGCCAGGAGGGACGTGCTGTGAGACAGCATCTGATCAACCAAATATTCTGAGTTACATGTTTTCTTTTTGTAGGAATGGATATGGGTAGTAATGCACTGGTGTCTGTTTGGAAGCGCACAATGGACCCTGTCGCCAATAAAGTACACATACACAATGAAGAAGTCCAGGCCTGTGTATAGATCAAACACCAGTGTATTAAGAAATGTGAAGATGTAAAAGTGCATGTCCCCAAGCATCCCACCACCCTTCCCCCCACCCCCCACAACAGTCCAAAAACACCCTTCCCCCCACACCTCACAACAGTCTAAAAACACCCTTCCCCCAACCCCCACAACAGTCCAAAAACACCCTTCCCCCCACCCCCCACAACAATCCAAAAACACCCTTCCCCCCAACCCCCACAACAGTCCAAACACACCCTTCCCCCCACCCCCCACAACAGTCCCTTATGTGTCTGGCACAATGTTGTTGTCCAACTATGCATGTGGAAGCTTGACCATGCAGTCCCTATTCGCCATTGCCACCACCGGCATTAGGAGGCTGGCTAGACGTGCGCCTGGTGGTGGGTGTGGAGCGGCATAGGGGGCTTGTCTGCCTCGAACTGGCGGATGAGGAAGTGGCTGACTGTCCTGGGGGTGGTGGTGGCGGGAACTGGCGGTCCATTGCGTCCGCTATCCGCGTGAGGACCTCCCTAAATTGGACAATCTCCCCCCACAGCCTGTTGGTGCAGGCCTCCATTGCCTCTCTGGAGTGCCTGGCTGTCTCTGTAATCTCCGCACTGAGACGGGCAGCCTCCTCCACATGCTGCCCAACCAGCACAGTTATGTCCTCTTGGCACTGGCTGATGCTAGCCAGGTCAAGGGCACTGTTGCGTTCTGGTGGTGTGGCTGCTGCGCCTTCCGATGCAACCAGGACAACTGGTGAAGCCACCGGTGGGGTACTGAAACCTCCCATGTTGTCCTCGCCTGGGACACTGGACCCAGGTGTCTGCTGTGGTGATGCCTCGGGTGTTCCAGGGGTGGTTGGGGTGTGCATCCCCATGTGGAAATCTGTCGTATCCTCCACATCTGAGAGTGGCGCTGTGGCTGCCGCCTCTCCTGTGGAACTAGTTGCAGCTGAGGGTGGACCCTCCGTGGCTGGGATCTGTGGTGGTGGGTTCACCTCAGGAGGTGGGGCAGTTGTTGCTGGTGTGGACAGTTGCATCTTGGCAGTGGCGCTCCACCGATGTTTGCCACTGTGCATGGTGACTCTCCTCCCTTTGCCCCTTGATGTCGTGGGGGTGTCCTCTGTGTCCTGTGGCCTTGATTTTTTACTCGCAGGGGGTGCCTGAGTTGCAGTGCCAGTATCCTCACTGTCTGTATGTGAGCCTGTCGGGGACAAAGAGGGGGATGGCATTGGTTACGGTTCTGTGTACTTAATGCAATATACGTCAATAATGCAGTTGTGGGCATTTGGACTTCATTGGTAAGGATTTTTTTTTAAAATTTTATTTTACATTTATAACGCGCTCACACAGCCCGCAGGCATCGAGGCGCTGTTACAGGAATTGTTTGTTTTTCTTCGTTGCGTAATTGTGTTTTTTTTTGTCTTAGTTACGAATTTATAATGTGCTTAAACACCCTAAGCGCGGACCCGGGGATCGAACCTGTTGTTGCTTTGTGTCGTCTTGCTTCCAAGAAGCGCACGCTGCCGCTGAGCTATCCTCCAGGATGCAGGTGATGTGTCTGTTCAGTGGCTCATCCATGCATGGTTGTGTGTGGCACTTGTCTCTGGTGATGTGTGCATGTATGTGTGTTTGGGTTTGACACTGACATGGCCAGGGTTGTATGCATCTGTGGATGTTTGGGCATCCATGAGGTGATTCTGGGCTCACATTTGGGGGGACCTGAAGATTCACAGTGCATACTTTCATGTGTACACTCACCTCCATCTGAAGTGATTGCCACGCCATGCTCCATTGATTCCACTCCAATCAGGTTGGCGCAGGTCTCTTCCCACTCCTTTAGATCCACCTGCTGTGGCTATGTTGTGGTTCGCAGACAGGATGCTTCTGACCCGGAGGCGGAGATCATCCCACCGCTTTTTGCACTCACGGACATTGCGGGTGGTGGTGCCCACTGCACTCACTTTCAAGGCAACCTCTGCCCAGATTTCCTTCTTTCGGATAAGGGTCTCCCGACGCATGTCGCTCGCAAATACCATGGCGGCATTAGCAGCAAGGGTCTGTGTGAGCATTATTAGCTCCTCCGTGGTGAACTTTTCCTTGCGCTGCCAGTCAGTGGTTTTTTTAACGGCCTTAGGCATGGCGAGGGTGTCCCTGTGGATTTCTAATTGCAAACTACTCAAAACAGGTGCAAGGGGCAGAGGATGACAATGGAATGTGTTTTTAAAGATGGCCGCCATGCTCCTTCCCGGTCCTGTGCGATGACGCTATTTCCGGTTCCGCTTTTTAACGGTGACCGCTAATTGCAGTGACCGCTATTTGCATGTTGCTGGAGGTCGGAAGTGCTATCTGCGCTTTCATCGGTGCCGGTAAGGGTCTTTTTGGGGTCTTTAGCGGCATGGCGGTGGGGTCATTACCGGCATGGTGCTATGCTCGTGTCCGCGTACTCGTAATGGTATGCTAATAGTGCCCTCTTGCAAGGACGGACACGTTAATAACGCCATGCCGGTAATTTGCGATTTTTACCGCACAATGTGTAATGAGGCCCAATGCATGCTACAAGCAAATCAGCTGCCTGCCAAAGAAATTAATTACAATTTTGACTAAAAAAATTATACATTTTTTTTATAGAAAATGGCAATAAATGCCTTTTTCTAGAAGAAGATATTTTATTTAAAAAAAAAAAACTTAAACGAAACTACATCTCTATTCTAAAACTTGTTGGTATTAATTACATAAAATGGCTTTCAGAAACTCTTGTATTATTTTCCAAAAATCATAAAATACATTACAAAGATAACAAATGGGACAATCAGAACAAATTAAATGGAAAAGGCAAATGTATCTGGGGAAACAGTTAAAACAACTCACAGCTTGAAGTAGGAGATTTAAAATAATGCTATTTATTTTTAAATAAGATGGCAAATAAAGTAAATGAAAGCAGAAAACAAAATATATTTTGAACAATGTTCTGCAATTAAGTGTACTATGTCAGAAAATAAAATGCATTGACTGAGTCCGGAGCCTGCTAACTCAGCACTGCTCTTATTAACCAGTCCTTGATTTCTTTCTATAAAAATAACGGGAAAACAAAAGTAAACCAAAATGAACAATTTTTCTTCAGCATAAAGGGTTTAACTAAATAAAATGATGTGTAATTTTTCAACGGAATGAGGATTGTGTTGTAGCAATGTCTTTGGAATGAAGCACATAAGTCCCTGAGGACGGAATGGCTCCTGGCTGGACATGATGGCTCTATTGCATAACGTCCTAAGCTGCCAGTATTTCAGAATCCAGTATTTCCTTGGAATATATTTCCAGCTGAATCAAACAATTAAAAAGTGGCATCTATGCGAGCTGCTTTAATTCCCGTTTGAAATGTTCTAACCACTTGACCTTCAGATCCAAATGTTTTGAATGTGCTAAGCCTATTCAGCTCACCTTGTTTAGATGGGCTTGGATCTGATTCATTTTGGTCCACCCATCCCTATATTATAATATTTTGTAAGGAAATACTGTAATTAGTGCTAGCATGGTTGTGGGATGGCCCTGGGATGTGGGTGGGAAGCCCTTGAAGTGTGGAGGTCTGAATTGACAGGTTCTGTGTTTAGGACACCCCCTGCAAACCCCATGGTTATCATCTAGGAATGCTAGGTCAATTTCCTGAAGTGACAGAGCCAAGGACTAGCTGTGTAAAGAAGGTGACTATGGGGAACAACACAGTGGGAGAGGTAATAGCGACATGGACGTGAGCCATATCTGCCTGGCCATTCCATGAGAGTGAACTCACTAATGAAAGGACCATGATACAAGCTTCTTTTTAACTGCATAGTTGATCAAACAACATACTGTAGGGGGGGGAGGGGAAACCGTAATATCTTAAGGAGGAGGATTTCGGCATTGAACCGCTTTACATGAAAATATAATGTAATAGCTACTACTGTAGCTTGATACAGGAACATCTGGGCCACAGTAACATGAAAGTGTGTGTGCTTGGAATGCACAAAATGATAGATGATACAAATTGTAAACTACCAAGTTGAGGCTGGATAAGAAGCTCTGGTTCTGAGCCAACTAATCCGCCTCTCCTGCTTAGACAACCCCTTACTCTCCAGCAGTTACTTTGTGAAGGTAGCACATTAGAGAATGCCAAAACACAAGCGAAGTAAGGAGGGCTTCTGGCAGGGGATATTGTGCTGGAAATGTCATACTGCAACTCCCATTAACTGCAATGTGCACATACTTCAGATGACTGCTGCGGACAAGAAAGGAACCCATCCCAATGCAATGCTTCTCACAGTCGCTGCATGCTGATCGGGCACAGAGGTAGGTTTCCCTCTGGCTACCATTCCCTGGAGTCCAATACCTCACTCGGCTGTGCGTCTGTCCCCCCAAAATATTTCTGGTTGAAGAGTACAGGAGCTTTGCACACTGGCACCGAAGAGTACAGGAGCTTTGCACACTGGCACCCGGCCCACCCAGTAGTGCACAGCAGAGGGGCCTAGGGTGGACCGTTGTTATAAAATGGAGGCCAGTCCCCCTCTGGCCCCTCTCTGCAAAACCGTGAATATCCCGGGAAGAAAGAAGAATAGATTGGTGATGCTCATAGCCAAAGGAGGGGGAGCAGTGGTCGACATGGGTGGGAGCAGTTGGGAGCGGTGGTCCTCTACTTTTTTTAAAAAAATGTGTATTGTTCCTATACTTTTCTTTCAAAAAGAAATCGTTCTGGAATGGTTTTGTTTTAAAATAAAAGTGTATTAAGAAGTTAAAACTTGAACAAAGTTCACTACACTGAACATGTCCTTAAAAAGGAGGTGTGTTTGGTGGTCTGGATAGCATATGGGAGGGGGCATGGTGATGGAGTTTTTTGGGGAGTGGAGGCAAGCCAGCAGGGAACATAGTTCGACTACTTCCTTGCGTACACTTCGACCACTGGGGCAAACAATCGGTATTGGGAGGTTGCAGTATTGCACTGCTGCCTGGCCTTGCGATCCTAGGCAAAGAAGTGGGCCTCATTACGAGGCTGGCGGTAGCTGGCTATCTCCGGTATTAATTTTTTTCCGACGCCCTGAAAGGGGCAATTACCGGGTCATTACGACCTTACCGGACCCAGGAATTGCCCTTTTCTGGGCTCCAGAAAATATTCTTCCCATTCCCATTGAGCCCCATAGGGCTCAATGGGAATGGGGAGGGTGGCAGTACCGGTACCATTGGTACTGTCATGTTCTGCTCGCGCGTGCTGGTACGGCCACCAGGTCATACCTGGTGGCTGCAAAGGCACCCGCGAGCAGAACTCGTAGTATGGAGGTACAGTAGCAGCGTTGCGGTAGCGCTACCGGCACCTTTGTTGCCTTACCGCCATCCTTATGATAAGGCAGTATGTCTTTTCAGCTCTTGGCAAAGTAAGGACACCGTCACTTTAAAGTGATATAGTAAACATAAGAAACCGCTTTGTCTTGCCTGTCCCCCATGCACATTGTTGGTGCCTTATTGTCAAACACTATTTATTTCACATGCTTCGCCAACCATTTGGTAAAACTGGCTACCATTCCCTGCAGCCCAATCTCTCACTCGGCTGTGCGTCCACCTCCCCAAAGTATTTCTGGCCAAAGAGTATAGGATCTTTGCACACTGGCACGCCGGCCCACCCAGCAGTGCACAGCAGAAGAAAGGGTCGAGGTGAGGGCCTAATTATAAATCTGTACATTAGTTGCCCTGTTTGGGAGTGCAGTCCTAATAATGTATGGGTCACAATTACATGTTTCCCTTTTAAAGCATGTGCTATTTGATATCTGTCTCCAATTCATTATCTCATCCAAGCTAAAGAATAAGAGTGGGGCAAACATTATCCCAGGGTGCTCAGGATTAGCACATGTACCCAGACAAACGATTACCCGCTGACCTGAGGGCATGAGTTTCACTGAAAAGAAAATGGCACCTGCTGCACCAATGAGAACGGATGGACGGACTTCCCAAAAGTGCCCTGTGAAATTTTGCGGGACCCAGAACCAAAATTTCAATCCCTGCATATGTTTATGGAGCACCTTTGGTGTTGAAATCCACCCCCTTCAATCTGATTAAAGGGTTAATGGCCTTCCCATCTAATGTCATTGCATCTAAGGCCATTCCATCGAATGTTTTCCATCTAAATATTTGCATCTAATGCATTTCTTTTTTTTCTTTGGGGCTTCCCCCCCCAAACCTTATTTTGTACCCTTTATAATGCACCTAAACAGAAATTAACCCTTTATCCACCCAAAAAATGCATTGGATGCAAAGTTTTTAGATGGAAGAAATTAGATGGAATGGCATTAGATGCAATGGCATTAGATGGAAAGACCAGATACCTGCTAAAAGCACACTTTCCTCCCCTTCTGCCCCCTTCACCGCTGCCTTTGGCCTCCCGCACCCACCCAGCACCCAAAGATTTTGTTTTCTATTTCCTTCCTGTGCAAAAGCTCTGAAAATAGTTTACCATGGCCACTGGATAGCAGGGTAATCCCGTAGCTCAGTAGGGAATTCAGCCATGTTATAGCACTCTTTGAGGGCTGGTAGCAGCCTGTCCACCATCGCAGGGCCCAAACCTTACCCCTGGAAAGAGGCAAATTAGCAGAAAGGTTCTAAATGTTTGCGGGACCAAAGGAAAAATGTGAGTGACCTAGCGAATCAGCAAACATGCTCCCCTTGATACTCATCATAGTCATGAAGCTGCATTTCTTGAATGAATACATTCATCTCAGTTAATCTCACGCGTTCATTAGTGCCGTGTCTGTGGCTAAGTGCACTAATGCATGTGGTACAGAGACCTGTGTTTGACCTCATGGTCATAACCTCGAATCCCAGCAGGTCCACTCAGCAGGTGTGTTGCTAGGTCTGGAAAAGATCTGGGGCTAAGCTAATGTTAGGGCTGTCAGGACTTGGGGCTAGCTACCCTTTTGGTTGTAGTCCCTGAGCTTTTATCCGGGGCTACAACCAAAAGACCCGGGGCTATAGTCCCCTCAGCCCCGACCCCCCCTAGCAACGCCTCTGCCACTCAGTTCGTCATCCTTTGGAGGAAGATAACATGAGTACCATTACTCATTGCTGGGTAACAATAAACATCTGTTATCTGTCAATAGAGCCAAGATGTTCCTCTTGGGGTGAACGTGCGCTCCACAAATAAACGTACTATGTTATCCATGTGTTCACACCTTCCTCCGCCTCAGGTTACTTGTCATCCCACAACCTCGATGAGCTGGAAATACTTGGAAGAATGGAGAGTAGGGTTGCCATTGATCTGCCAGCAGAGCTGCTGATAAGGTACCACCTCAGTCTTATGTAAGGGTTTACACACCTACCTCACATGTGTGCTTTTCTGCCTTTTTAAATCCCTTTAGGTTCTGCCCTGTTAAGCAGCTTGCATTGCAGTTACATGATTGCCATCTAAGTTAATGTCTACCAAGCATCAAATCTGCCCGAGATTGCCTAGATGTGCCATGCTTTCGGATTACTTATCAGGAAGTGCACCAACGGAAATGCTGATGCTTAGGTCACCAGCAGTTACCTGCCAATGGAGAAAGGGATGGCACCCTATGGCAGGGGATATTGGGCAAACAAAATTAGAGTGCAAGATGTACATTCCGTCGCTTGGCAACACACTCCCATCCCCCTGTCCAGCATGCAGAGGACCAGCCAATCTGATTTATAGCTACTGCCAAGCACTGTGAGTTGTAGTGACTTGGCAGATGGTGGATGGAAGACATGTGATCTGGTAGGTCACAACCCACTTTAGCAGCACCTTAGCTCCCACTTCCATTTCTCCATGGAAGCCATCTCCTGGATTAAATCTTTCCTCAGTGATCGTACCTCAAGATTGGTGTCCCTCAAGGCTCCTGCCTCGCCCCCACTTTGTACAACACATACATCAAACCTCTCTTTGATATCCTTGACTCCCTTGGTATCAAGTATACAAACTTTGCTGACGATAATGAAATCCTCATCCCTATCGCAGGTAACTACATCGAGGATACCGCCTCTATAAACAATATGTACAGTGCCATACAAAATTGGATGGCCACACACAATCTCTGTCTCAATCATGAGAACACCGAGTTACTAATTGTTGGCTCGTCCCAGTGCCTCAATCCCTGGATACATCCTATTCCTCTTTCCATAGCAATGGTGTCACTAAACTGGTCCTCAAACAAGTTTATTCCTCAGGGTATACCTCGACGCTGAGCTCACCATGACAAAGCACATCAACGCCCCCCTGTCTCCTCAACAGCCTACACATCCAAGTTCATATCCTTGAGTAGAAAGTTTCTCTCCACCACCAACTGCCTCATCCTCTCGAGAGCCCTCATACTCAGTAAACTTTATTACTGCAATGTACCTCGGAAAAGGCAGGTCAGCATCCAATCTCGCTAAGATCCAACTCTAGCTTGCTTCTTTAAAGATAACTATGCACTCGGTCTTGGGGAATATTTGGAGGGATCTAAAGCATCTCTTTCAGGGGCATTTTAGAACTTAAAACATACTAGAGGATTTGAGATGTCAATACAATTCCCACTTTAGGGCAATATGGGAACCTGGCTCCATGGCCACCTTCACAATTTAGGATTACCACAAAATATCCCCACAATAAAACCCATGTTTAGTTTTGCCATTAGCACTTTAGTGCTATTTGTAAACTGAAACTCTTCCATAAGAGTACAGATAGGAGGTTGATGAGATGTGAGGAGGGACACACGGTTTGTGGGCATTATTTAGTTATGTATGAACCCATTCACCGCACATGGTCATGCTAATCCCTTTAGTGAAGACCTTTCACTATCTGACCCTCCCAGACCAAAACACACCCTCATAGCAGCTCTTTGATATTGCTCTGTCATGAAACAACATCAAACTTTGTTGTATAGGGCCTGCCAGCGTTATTTCTGAGCAGTTTTGCAAATGTGAGCCTTGAATGATAAAGTTGATTTAACAAAGTGTGCCTACAACCCGTTCAATTATAAGGAATATGTGTGTCCTAATGTCTGTCCCTTTCTCTGAACACCTGATAAAAACATTTATTTGCAAATCCCAACAGTTCAAACTATTTTCAGCTATAGCCAGCTTGCAGCCACGTGGTACCATTATGGCAGTGCCTGACAAATACATATAGCATGCTTACTTAAAAATAAAAAATAAACTGTTGGCTCTGGCAATGCTTGTTACAACGTGTTCTGACGTTCTTACATCCTGCCAGGCTTTTTTTTTTCCTGTGTAACATCGGCTCATGGCTCTTGTATTTGGCTCCCCAACCTCTCCATTGTTAGGACATTATTTATTTTTTTTTTGCGTCTTGCTCAAAATGATCTATACTGTGAGGTGCAGAGGTTTCCATGGGAAAACAGGCCAGCTTGAGTCATGCAACTTTGAGGTGATACCAGCATAGCTTGAAGGAGCTCCATCCCATCAGCACCTAGCAGGTTATAAAGCAGGATTTTAAGTGCCTGTCAACAGCGTTGTTTTTTCGGTTGGGTCCAGATAAGGGCCTCTCAGATTGCCTGCAATGACGCCACAGGCCTGACCCTGTTTAGACTGCGCCGATCAGTCATCGGTGATGAAGGGAGCGTTATCAGAGCCTGAGCCCTCCGTTGTAATTCTTACAGGTCACGGGGTCAAAGCCCGAAGCTGTTATGCTACACAGTGGTCTGCAATTAGGGACAGGCTGACAGGCCAAGTTTATTAATGAACTCATACATAAACAGGACCATTGTATTATGCGACCCCAGTTTTCATACTGGGGGCAGGAGATGGCGGGACGCGAGCCTCTTTCATCTGCAGCAAATGTTGAGCGTAATACCTGATGAGAATAATTCGTTCTGACCATGATCTCAACCAGCATATCCACCCCGCAGCGTCTATGCCTACTCGCAGTACCACAGGGGGCGGTTTTACATTGGCGGCCAGGCGACCTCTGCGGTGACCAGGGCACGCGACGTCACCACGTTACCAGCGCTTGTCACACCTGGTTAAACATGAAACGTTGAAGCACGGTTTCCTTATACCCTATGCCTCAGCTTATGGGATCCTGATGGTTTTCTCATTAATGGAATTAGTGTGGGAGTGATCACAGGGGTGCGAGCAAGTTCTCTCCAAAAGTGCCAGCTAGATGCCATATTTAGGCACTAGGGACTTCCTGGCTTTAGTGGTACACACACATAGCACGTGAATGCCCCCGGAACTTCTCACAAAGTATATGGTGGCCTCATATAAAAGTGTATCAACATAACAAAATTACAACAGCCCACGGCGGAAATGTTAATTCCATTGCACATGTCCTCATTGTGCCCTCCTACAGGGAAAAAGGTACTTGCAAAATGTGGTGCTCTGTACAAGGAAGGAGAATTGAAAACTCTGTGCTAAAGTGTAGACCTGGGAGAGCCAGATAATTCAAAGGGGAGGGCCGACCCTGGGGGTCTGACCTGGCTTTTACTGCCAAATCCGAGCCACGGTAAAGGCTACACAAAATGGGGGAGGGCCCCATGTCCAGGGACGTAGGAGACACATAAAATCTGGGGGGGACAGGGACATCTTGGGGACTTTGCTTTATTTATTTATTGTGTTTTACTCAAGGAACTCGACTTTTCACAAAATTAGAATTAAAATAGTACGTATTAAATTACAAATATCACTGTATAAAACAAGAGAAAAGAAGAAAAGAAAACAGAAGAAAATTAAAGGATGCAGCAGCAAAGAACATGTCTTTGTATGTTGCATTTCTGGATTTTTTATCTGACTATGAGCTCATGGTAAGAGAGAGGAAATAACAATTACTTCCAGTGGGCCACAGCTAGGACGCCAGCTCCTTAAGAGGCAGATCACCTGTAAGTGGAGTCCTGCCAAATAAAGGAGTTGCAGCCTTTTCTACCAACTGCAAGTTGCTACTTTTTTGTGTGGGGCAAGGAGACGTGTGTGTCCCTTGGAATGGAAGGATGGGGGTTTCAAAGAAAGAGGAAATCTTGTTTGTACCTCTGAGTAAGCCCTGTTATGGGAGTAGAGGGAGCAGGTGTGTGATGTTGCTGCTTTGACTGTCCTCCGGGGGTGGTACAGCAAACAAGGAGGATGAGCAATCGCAAGCCCACCGCCTTATAAGCACTCCCCAGGTCGGCGGCCGGATGTGTCGGACCCAGGGGATGCCTAGTAGGTGGGGTGTATGTGGAACCAGGGGGGTGGCCAGAGGGGCAGCCCGCTATGTGGGATGTGCCTTTAGCGCCCCTGCGAGGGCCGGGCCAGCCTCACACGATGAGTCTGGTCCCTCTTATTCCATCTCATGCTGGCTTCAGAGCCTAGCCTTTCTTTGCCTTTGTTATTCTGAATGTATAGATGGACTCTGTTCCTTTTCTCGTTTAACATTTGCTGCAAAGCCTAATCTATTTGATTCTCTCTTATGTTACTAGGACGGCAAAGCATGGGTCCTCTGCCCTGTTACATTATTCTTGCCCTGGTTTGGAGCCTTGCCCCTAAAGCCATGATGGGGGGAGGGGCCTATTACTTTTGGTTGTACGTACCCTTTGAGGGTGGCCAGACATTGCCTCCTGCTTTAGCCCACTAACAGCTCTGCTTTGCAACTTTATCACACATACCTGTCAGGTGGCATGTAACTCAATGCTACTAATGTTATCAGCTTCAGAAGTCTGTAATCCTTTGCCACATCAACTAGGTTAAAGGCTTGCCACCAGAGACTTACCCATGTCTGAGTCAGAATCTGTCACTCTGTGGGGAAGACACACACAGAAAGAGCAGGGCACATTGCCCTTGTTGGTTTTGCATACTTCTTCCTCGGGGTGGGCACAATTCACTCCGCAGAGAAAGTGGCACATGCTGGGCAACATTCTCCCACTATGACAATGTCACCCAAAGAGCGAAATTGGCCATTTGAAATACCTCTGTCGACGTATTATTGCGCAATCCACACTGATGGGTTTAAGCACCTGCTTAACGTGAGATGGCAATTAAGGGCATTTGCCAACGCACTCAAGAAGCACAGGACACCCTCTTACCAGCGACATGCCATGCTCACTCATTCTGAACACGAATTGCCATTTATCTGGGGTCATGTTAAATGTATTTATTTATTACATGTGGAGCATCACGCAAAAACCCCAAGCATCAAGGCGCAAAGTAAACTGCACGGAGTGGACCACTTCCATTGGCGCACTTTTTTACTTTTCCGCCACAAAATGGAAGATTTTAGTGTAAAAGGCAGGTGAAATCACATTGCTTTTCCACTTTGGAAGAGTGTAAATACCTCGAGCAATTAGCGATTGCTGGCGGAATTGACAGTGTCTTCCTCTGGGCTCCGCCCACTTTTACCAGGTTTCCTTTCCAAGCAGATCCCAGAGGAATCCCTTTCCTTATTTCCAGTATGAGAATCCATGCTGGCAGTAAGGCCGCATTTATATGGTGGAGCGGGAAATACAGGGCATCCTGGTGTGTCCACTCGGCTCCCGAACTCCACCCAGAAAATGCACGAAAATCTGGCCAATTAGAAAAAGCGACAGTAATAGGGTTTTCCACCACTTTTTCTGAACCAATTGACCTGGAAAATGCTGTGTTACATCGGAAGCAGAATGCATTCACTCTGCCTATTATCCCACCGGAAGATTAAGCCAGGTGCTGAACACGTGTTACATATTCATGTGCACAATCTGCATTTGGAGCATTAACTAACTGAGCTACCTTACAAATGATATCTCCTCTGGGGCTTTACCGTCTTAACCCCTTTACTGCCATGGGTATTTCCCCCCCAGTGCCAAGGCCTTTTTTGGTGATTTTAGTATGTCGCCATTCAATCCCTTGTAACTTCTTTGTTACATGAGATATCTCGGCCAAAGTTGGCCCCTTTTTTCCCACATGCAGGTGGTCGTAAAGCCACCCAGGAATCCTAGTTTGCTGTAGGGGGGTGAGAGAAAATAACCAAAAAGGAGAACATTTGTTTTTTTTTCAGAAAATGCCAATAAAATGTTGTACAAAGAAACCTGTGGTATTTTCCTTGTAAGCGCTAGGAACAAATGGTTTGCTGTGCTGGATTCACCATTTTCCAGGCTTTCAAGAACAGATTGAGTGTAAACCAAAATAACATATTTTGATATGCTAATCAGCCGTTTTGTGAGAGGTAGGAGATTTTGCAATGTTTTGTCCAATAGGACATGCGTGGACGGAATGGAAGAAACGGGTAGGAAAGCTGAATGGGAAGCCAGAAAGGCATACATTTCTGAAAATAGACAATAATCCAAGTTTAGGAAGGGGTGATTTGCGCAGGTCAGGCAACAACTATGTAGGGAAAGATTCCATAGTTTGGGGGGAAATCGGGAAAATGACAGAAAAAAAACCACAATTTCCGCACATTTCACTCTGGTCACCCACCGAAATACGCATCCAACAACACATGGCCTACCTTCCCGCGTTCCCACAGGTTTCCTGACAAAAACAGTACCTCCTACCTGGGTGCAAAGGGAAACACCTAAAACACTGGTAACCCCAAGTCTGTTCGCACAGCAGGTTTTCAGGAATTTTGCTCATGTGGACAACATACAGATTTGGGCCTAGGGTGTCGAAGCCACGAAGGAAAACAGGGAACCCCATGCATTTCTGAAAGGAAGACACCCGTGAGAATCCACAAAGGTCTGACTTGCGCAAATCGCCCCATGATTTATGACCTACAATCCCTGACAAAGTCTGAAATTTGGTGGAAAAACACAATTTTAACTTTGTCTGGGATTGTGGGTAATAATTCTGGGGCGATTCACGCAAGTCAGACCTCTATGGATTCCCACAGGTGTCTTCTTTTTGGAAATGCATGGGGTACACTGTTTTCCTTTGTGGCTTGGACACCCTAGGCCCAAATCTGTAGGTTGTCTCCCCAAACCCGTTGGGGTTTACCAGTGGTTTAGCCTTTTCCCTTTGCGTCCAGGTAGGTTCACCCACACATGTGAGGTACCATTTACGTCAGGACACCTGTGGGAACACGGGAAGGCAGGACATGTGGTGTTGGTGGCGTGTTTCAGTGGGTGGCAAGATGGAAATGTCTGAAAATTGTAGTTTTTTCACCAAATTTCAGACTTTGCCGGGGATTGCGGGTGATATATTCTGGGGCGATTCGCGCAAGTCAAACCTCTGTGGATTCCCACGGGTGTGCTCTTTTTGGAAATGCATGGGGTTCCCTGTTTTCCTTGGTGGCTTCGACACCCTAGGTCGAAATCTGTATTTTGTCCACATGAGCAAAATCTGCTCTGCCGAAAGGCTTGGGGTTACCAGTGGGTTAGCCTTTTCCCTTTGCGCCCATGTAGGTGCACCCACACATGTGAGGTTCCGTTTTCGTAGGGACACCTGTGGGATTGCAGGATGGTAGTAGATGTGTTGTTGGCGGTGTGTTTCAGTTGGTGGCCAGAGTGAAATGTCTGAAAATTGTGTTTTTTTCCACCAAATTTCAGAGACATTTCCCTCTGCCCACCCACCTGAAACATGCCATCAACAACAGATGCCCTACCTTCCCGCGTTCCCACAGGTGTCCCGACGAAAACGGTACCTCACATGTGTGGATGCATCTACCTCGGCAAAAAGGGAAAAGGCTACCCCACTGATAACCCCAAGCCTTTCGGCAAAGCAGATTTTGCTCATGTGGACAACCTACGGATTTGGGCCTAGGGTGTGGAAGCCACCAAGGAAAACAGAGAACCCCATGCATTTCTGAAAAGAAGACACCCGTGGGCACCCCCCTTTCCAATAAAAACATCCATGGTGGTTTAGAAACCCCCACACCCACCCAAAACAAGTTATCATTTTTTTGTTTGTTTTTGTTTTGCCTCTTTCCTAGAGGCTGATTGTGCTAGCACAACACATTATAATTTATTGTATTTTAGTTTTGCCCCTTTCCTAAGGGCAGATGGGCACATGTGTGTGGCCATCTGCCCCCAGGGGGGGGGGCAAATGTACTGCCCCAGGCTTGGGGGGTGGCTCTGCCAATATTTGCAGTGCCCCCCCCCACCCAAAATGATGGGGGCATCTCATGTACTCCTTCCTAGGGGCAGAAATCTGCCCCCAGCCAAGGCTACATAAGGTGCCCCCATCCACTTAGGGTGGGGGGAGAGGGCCACCCCCCTTTCAAACACAACAAATCCTGGTGGTCTAGTGGGCCCCACACCCCCACCCAAAACAAATTATAATATATATTTTTGTTTTGCCCTTCCCTTGGGGCAGATGGGCACATGTGTGTGGCCATCTGCCCCCGGGGGGGGGGTCAAAACGTACTGCCCCAGGCTTGGGAGGGGTGGCTCTGCCAATATTTGTAGTGGCCTCTCCCCCACCCCAAATCGATAGAGGGCATCTCTTGTACCCCTTCCTAGGGGCAGAAATCCCAGGGAGGGCTACATAAGGTGCCCCCCATCCACTTAGGGTGGGGGGGAAAGGGCCACCCCCTTGCAAAAATCCCTGGTGGCTAGTGGTCCCACCCGCACCCACCCCACCCTTCCGACCCTTGGCCCATGGGACAAAGAGGCGGTGCCAAGAGTAGATATCTGTGTTGCACCTGAAAAGGCGGTTGTAAATGCAGCAAAATGTGCCACCGTTTTTTCCCCCTTGAATCTCGATCTCGTTAGCTGGAGAAATTAGAGGAATGCAGGCAAACCCATGAATCCGCCATCACTCAGGTTGGCTTTCCATTTGTTAAGAATGCCTGAATGGTTGATTTCAGAGAAGGGGCTGTATACGCAGCTCATACCCAGTACTGTAGCAACAGGAAGGGTATGGGGGCTAGGTGTAGCTAGCTGAGAATGGGTAAGAACAGTATGCAGTACTCAGTGACAGCACAGCATGAACACACATCTCATCAGTGTTCCTGGTTGTCTTCTCTGCACATCTAGTGAGTCACTGGACCTGTAATGAGAGGGGTGTGCCCCAGTGGCTCCTGTCACCAATCATGCGTGGGCACTGTGTGACCAGGCCCAGATATGCCAGACCTGCATCACAGGCACACTGTATATATACGCAAGGTGAGATCATGAATTTGCATGAAGTTCTCCTCCACCTTTGAAGAAAACCATCTGTTGCGTCCTCAAGCAAAACAAATACATACTTGGAAGGTGAGCTCAGGGGCACTGCACTTACTTTGGGAAAAAGAGGATGCAGTGTAACATGGATCCAGTTCCTGTTCCAGTGCTTAGAAGCCGGAGGAGGCTAGCATTAAGCACGATATGAAGGACCAAAGACAATAATAAAATGTGCCTTTTCTAAGGGTAATGTCATGGAGCTGCTGCTGCTGTTTACATTTTAAAATTTTAAAATAAAACTGCAATTACTGTGACCTGCAACACGCCTTTCCCCTCTATCTCCCCTCTAGCAAAAAAAATGTTGTTGGTTACTTACCAGATAGGTAAAACAGAAAGGTGATGGCTGGAAGGTTTCAAATGATTCAAAACCTGGCATTGCTCTGTGCAACTCTCCGGAACATCTTTCTTTAGCCTGCCAAGACATTACAGAAGGGGAAAGACCATATGCAAATCATGCTTGCTCCCACCTCAAAAGGGGCTGTCCAGCCCAAATTGCTAGGTCACATCCCTTCTGCACGAGACCACAAGCATCCCCTGACATGTTCCAGCCTCATTGGGCATCATGAGTATGGAGTAGCCTGGGACTTTAGGCCTAGCGGCTTTTCTAGGGGTGATGTCGTGGAGCTGCTGCTTACATTTTAAAATAAATACATCCTCCAACACGTCCCCTCTTTGTCCCATCTAACGTAACACCCACCCAGAATTCTCTCAAATGGTCTTCACAGGCGCCCTATCCAAGTGCATAGACCCCGAGAAACTTGCTAAAGGCCTGCACCGAGACCGAACAATAAACAAAAAATGAATTAAAGATGTTTTTCTTTTTTTAAAGAAAAAATATAGTGCATTTGGGTTACATAGCAACCTTTCACACTATCACACTATACACACAATAAATACAACAATAATTTACAGATCATTAAAACTCTGCATGTTAGTGCTGAAAAGTTTTGCAAAAAGAAAGAGAAGGTGTTAAATTAATGAACATTCTAGTTTGTTGTAATCAGTGTTGGAAGAGGAAGCCTATTGAGCACACGTTCCCATACATGGTGTGCCACCGATGCAATAACCAATGATTTGCCACCTAGTACACTACTCTAAAATTGATCAGATTGTGGCTGGCTAAATGTATAATATTCTTTCTCATACACACAAGTGAGCGCCTCGCATTGGGTCAGCACATGTTGGGCGGGTTACACTTGTTTAAAACATAATCTACAAGTTCTGTTTTTGTACGTTAGCCGGGGCCCACCCAAGTCCCTGTTATTTCCAAAACCGGCAGGGTCTGCAGTCTTATTGCTAGACTGAATCTAATGAGAGCAGGTACCCGAAGTTTTATTAGATATGTCTTGAGAAGTCCCAACACACAAGCTTGGGTGTGTATTGCCCAAACTTCTGCAAGGAGGCCAAATGTGTCAGTGCCAGGTCTGCATCAAAAGACTGGGACTTCTCTGGGATCCTGGCGAGATTGTATTCAAGCCATGACTCTGGGACTGGAGACATCCCGATTTTGTCCAGGAATCCCCTCATGATACTCTCAAGGTACTTATACCTGATAGACTTCTCAAGGAATGTTTCATCATGTGGCCTAACAGAGAATCCTTTCCTCTCAAGACATATTGTATTCCTGCCCAAAATGTTCAGGTCGCTACTGACCACAATGAAACTAGCAATTGTAGGCCGAGTTCAAGCCTAATCGCCTCTGAGATGGTTGTATGTGTGTGTGCTCTTCAACTGACCTGAAAGTGCATGCGATTTAGAGGGCTGAGGACAGAAAGAGCAAGGGGGTTGCTGCAGTCTCCTCGCCCCTTGAATGAAAGACCGTGGAGCTTGGGGTGACTAGGCAGTGCCCAGAGGAATTGACATCTTTGTGCTGGGTAGTTAGATATGTTGGTAGAGGTTATTGGACACTTGAGATGTTGAGCTAGGGTGCGCAAGAATTATGGCTTGGCGGAGAGTGGCCAATTAGGGGTCAGAGCCTGTGATTGATTAAGAAACAAAAATGAGATGCAGAGTGAACCATAAGGAATGATAGCAGTGCACCCCGCCTCTCCTGCTTGGCACCTACTGTATTTGAGACAAGGAATTGCCAGCAAGCCCAAATCCCCGCCCCCAACCATATGTACTTAGGCCATGCCCCCTGAGCAGACCCACCTCCAGTTCTATGCTCAGCATCAAACAGGAGCTCACTGCAGAGATATGCTTAGTTGGGGGCACATTTGAGCTGTTTGTCCTGGCACCCATATTGCTTAGAATCTGTCGGTGTGTGTGTCTGTGTATGCAAGGCTGGGGCCTAGAGGATTGGAGCATGAACATTTTTTGACAGAAGCATCATGTTTTACTGGAGTTTTTGGGCAAAGCAAAGCCAACTTGAGTGTTATTATGTGAAGGAGGGGTTGGGGTGAGGGGAAGGGGACTGCTATGGGTCAGGCAGTCTACTAAGTGTATCATTGTCTGCATTTCAGTTCAGTATGTACCTTCTTCTGCATTGTATTTTTTCTGTTTCATTTAGCTTTTTAATCCGTATTAAAACAAATGCTGTATTATAGGTGGATGGTGGAACTTCAACTATCTCGTCCTCCTTTGGAACAGGTCTACAGCTTGAGGTATTTCAATAAAAATTTCACTTTAACGAATCACAGTACATTCAAAATTGAACATACTTTGAGACATAAATGTATGTGACCGTGCACTGTTTAAAACTTTTGTGATTTTGGTAGTAACGGTGCACATCCCCCCTAATGCAGAACAGTTACCAAGGACATATTACAAAGCCAAATACTTTGCAGGGCAACATTGTAATCACTATGTTTTACAGGGTGACCTCAAATCAAGTCTATGTTTGAACTCAGATGGATATCAGGTGAAATATGAACTGAATGTTATGATCAAGTCACGTACACTCGATTCGAGGATTTGTCCATACTAAAGTTCTATTTGTGTTGCAACAGCAACCCTAACAGTATATGGTTCAAACTCTATGTAGAAATGTTAGCTTGTAGGTGCTCTGTCAAATGCAAACTTTTATTGTGCACTTTGACTGACACATTTTTTGTATATTTCTTTATTCAAGGAATGTACTCCAGATGTGGACTTAGAAGAGGCACATGGAATTGAGGTATACATTCATGAAGTGAAATTGGGCATCACATTGCATTCTTAATACATTTTCATTATGTCACTATCTTTTCCAGTCTGTCTTGTTGTTTTCAATTTGTAGATATGTACTTATGTTTGTTTTTAAATTAAATTTGCTGTATTAAAATCATAATAACATTTTTGTTTTGCAACTTGATGTCGCTGTCTGCAAAAAGAGAAAGCCACTGTTTCGAAGCAAATCAAGAAACCATGGGTAAAGAACATACCAGTTTGTTTTGCACAAGCTTTTGAGCAGATGTTTTAGTCTTTCTAGGTTTTTTGTTGCAAAATCATATATTCTGTATGTGTGCAATACATTCAGCATCTTCTTCTATTTATTATTTTAGAAGCCCAGAAGTAAGAGTAGTATAAAGTCACAGACATCGCTTGAAACCAAAGATGTTGCTTGCCAAACAGATTTCACATTGCAGCAACTAATCTCTCTGGCGCAGCGTGGCACAGTCAACAAGCAGACTAGTGATACATTTGTCCAGTGGCAGGAAAATGAATGGAATGGAATTTCAAATGCAACACTTACAAAGTCAGTGTGGACCATTGCTACTTTGTGCCAGGTCGAACACATGAAAATGAAGAAAGTGATGATGCATTGCAACTGCTTGCCGACCCCTTCACGCAATCTACACCCGCTAATAATGTTCTATCAAAAAAACATTCAAAGTTAGCTGTTTCTCCAATTCATGTTGAATTATCACATCATGAACTGACAGAGGTTGAAGCTTCAACAAAATTGACCGATGATCTTGTACAAGATCTCGACTTCAATTTGCAAAGTCTTGAGGATTTGTCCACCACCGTCGACTCACAATAATCAGTACTGCAGGATGATTGGCTAATAAAGGAGCAAAAGTACATTGTGTTCGATAGCTGCCTGATAGATATTGTGCACATGCTCAAATGTGAACATACAATTAGGGCCAAGATATGCTGGGAGCCATTGGTGATTGTGTCTCGCGTGTTACAAGGTACAAACCTGAAAAATCCAAGCAACCTGTGTCCACCTCCATAATACATTTACATGGTCTGCTCAACCGATGCTCGGCAAAGTGCCAGCTGGCAATCTACTTTGTTCAGCAGCTTTACTGTTCAGTGGATCAAATTTCAGCAAGATTTCCAGTTTTTGTCAGTTTGTGGGTCTTGAGATCCTTGCTAGAAATCAATACTACAAATAACAAAGGGAATTCTTATTCCCTGCTATTAGTCATGCTTGGAATGTTGAACAGATGTCAATTGTCAGGACATTCTCTGGCAAACGTTTCTGGCTAGCTGGCGACGGACAGTGTGACAGTCCAAGATTTTCCACAAAGTACTGCACTTATCACTTACAAGAGATGGAAAGTAAAACAATTGTGAGTTCTGTCATGGTGCAGGTGTCTGAATGTTCATCGTCTGTTGCCATCGAGAAACATCACTTCATCAAATCCATTCAACTTCAGCAACCCAGGGGAATGGAAATAGAAGTGATAGCCACTGACAGGCACGTTTCGATAGCGAAGGACGTGCAAGAGCAGTTTCCACACATTCAGCATCAATTTGATATATGGCATGTTACTAAATCAATCAATAAAAAAAAATTACAGCTGCTATGAAAAAGAAGGGTTCGGAAAACCTTATTAAATGGTGTCAGTCCATCAGCAACCATCTTTGGTGGAGTTCCCAAACTTGTGATGGAGCTGTGGAAATTCTACTTGAGAAATTGCGTTCATTGATGCACCATTGTACCAACGTACACGCATGGACAGAAAACCAACATTTCAACGAATGTGCATATGGACCGTTGTCGTGGGAGGAGGAACGGAAGAAGAAGTGGTTGGTGCCATGTTCACCCGCACACAAAGCACTTGAAAAGATTGTGTACAATAAAACGCTTTCGAGAGACCTGAAGGGACTCACCGATTTCTGTCACACTGGAGATTTGGAGGTGTTCTACAGTACAGGCCCAAAGGTTGCACTTCGGCATAGATGGTATGGATGTGAGAATGAGACTAGCTGTACTTGCCGATAACAATAATGCAGGTAGGGATCAAGCGAGAACTTCAGGAAAACTGGGGGTGCCACGTTACTACAAGACCTTTACAAAATGAAGTAAACAATTGGTGTCCAAGCCAATATATGAGGAAATGGATTTTGAATTTGTCAAAGATCTGACATTGACGGTGTTGGCCATGCATACTCATGGACTGGAAGCTCATTTTGTTCTCAGGACCCATACAATGCCACAAAACATTGCAAACGTGCCTTGTCCTCCAAAATCTGAACTTGTCGTAATGCATAGTTCTAGATCCAAATGATTTGTAGCTCTCTGTAAAATGCATTCACATTCACATCTGAAGGTGTTATAAATGCCAAATCATAAATGCCAAAAAATAAAATTTGAATTCAAAAGAAACTGTAATTGAATATTACACTCCTTGGGCAAACTCCCCTATATTAAATGTGATATCCCTTATCACAGTTTTTGGTTTATACTGTGCCTAGTATCTGAGTTTCACTAGATCATATAAATATATTGTCCAGTTCATTCTAGTATGTGATTTCTTACAGAAAAAAAATAACGAAAGTTCTCTCAGTACAGAGTGAATGTTGGTGCCTTTGGAAAGGCCTAGACAGAACCAGCGCTCTCGACACAGTGAGCATCTGGATGAAGGTGAGATCATTGAAGGCATGCGGCTCCAGGATAGCACACAGACAGTCAGAGACATTCAATGTTGGCTTTGTTATCCTGGGCCACCCAGATATGCTGAGTCTTCTGAAAACTGATCTGAAGCCAAGGGCACACCCTACTTGAATAGTGGGAACCAATTGTTGAACGCCTCATGTCCCTTCCTGACTTGACACATACATCCCAGGAAGAACCGTTTTTTCTTTCAGCGGCATGATCATGCACTTTCACTAGCTACTGCCATTTTAAAAACATGTTGGCGGACTTCTCAGGGATGTGCTATGTCACATGTCTTGCATGATGGTTACAGAGAGGGCTGACCCAGGCGCCTTTTGGAAGGCCACAGCCAGTAATGAGATCACACACAGTGTCTGAACATGCACCGTTCATTGGTAAGACATTGTACATAACACTATTACATAGGGGGCAGAAGGCAACAATTGGTTTTTTGCTCATCCGTCTATTGATTGCAGCATGTGTAAGCTAGGATAATCTCTCCATGTAGCTAATGCTAAGGTTTATCCAACTCTCACAAGTAACATTGCGAAAGACACGATAACATGCTAGAGCCGGCTACTCCATCAACAGGTAATCCGCTCGGTTGAATGAAACAGTTCTGGGGGAGGGGGAGGTTAGCTTTATTTGGAATTTCCTTAGAGGGCTGATAAACACTTGTGCATTGCATCAACACACACAATTTGTGAATATTCACACGTTAACTTCGCATAACATATCTTTACATGGATGTTTCAAGTTGTCCTTCCTGTTCTGAAACACTGTACCGCCTCAATGCCTTTTTTTTTTCCTGCATTGTTTTTGCCAAAATCGAAAGCTAAACGTCTGTGTGTTTGAATAGGACAAGTGTCTGATTGTAATTTGGCCTTGAATGCTAGGCAGCAATTGCTCGAAGGACACAAATTGTGGTTAATAAAAAAAAAGATACATTTAACTATATTGAGAGTCGGCATGTACTGCCAAGTTAGTGTGAACGTGTGTGATACATCGTACAGACTGGTTGTTCATCGACACAAACTAACCATGGAATTTCCAGAAATTATGTAAGTTCATGTTTACATAACATTTTTATTGGAATTAAAAACAAACAGTGTGCGGTGCTGTATGCATAATAATTAATTGACAGTGAGGTAAACGCTGTCCGTGTGCACTGTGATCGCTTTTCGAACAGTTATCTTGCAAGCGTCGTTATAATGACATCTATCCGGGGTTTAAGCTGAATGGTTGCTATGTTTGTTCTTCGTTGTCTCCATGTGGTTCTCCATCCCATTGAGAGCTATATCTACTTCACAGCGCTCAAATTGTATGCAACTCGTGGTCTCAAGTAGTACAGCTTGTTTTCATTTGTGTGTTAAATATTGGCTGTGTTGTGCTTATGATTCGGTTTCAAACAGTTAAGCTATACAGTAACTTGTTATATTAAAATAAAGAAAAGCTACTGAAATGTATTTTTATTGTGTTTTCTTCGCAGATACTTTGTTCCATACTGCCCGTGCAATAGCTTCCAGATGCCAGCATATAGTTTCTTCAATCTACACTGGAGGATTACCATAAGCAGTGTTTTTTCGATCAGCGTTATGTGGGACGATCAAAATGGCCCTATATGTCCCTTGGTGTTTCTGGCAATAAGGAGCAACATGTCAGCATTCATGATGTAAGAACGCAGAGAAGCAAGAGCGTTGGGCTTTTAAAGTGCAAAAAAAAAATGTCTTCTCCCACACGAAGCACCAAGGGGGGTCATTGAATTGTTTTGATATTGTGCCATATGGCAAGACAAGGACACACAAGAACATAGACCATTGAGTGTTTTATCATAATCTATGTAAATATCATTCATTTCCTGGAGTTTATAATTTCTTGTGAACATTCTTTGAAAAACAAAAGCACTTGCAACAATGCAGACTATTGTTGATGTATTGTTGAAATATTGTACACGCAAATTCTATTTAGGGCAAGGTAGAGAAGGTATGCTCTGTGTGAGGATGTCTGTGATTATCTTGTGTTTATCTTCCTGTTTCTGCGGGCGTGGATAATGACGTGGCACGTTGGGCTACGCTGGCCATGAAAGTAATGGAAATAGGTGGAGCAGATTGTTGGACAAGTGATGTCAGCTTCGGGGGCGGGTGTTTTGATTTATTGCTGCGAGCGCACTTGAACTTAGGGCAATCGATTCACGGATAAGATTAGCACAAGATGGCCGCGCCCAACACGGTGTTTTTGCATGTGTAAAAGTGAGAAAAACTAAGATAAGATGCATAGGAAAAATGTTTACGATCGATCACTGTATGCTTATAACGACTTGCCCGAAGGATAGGGACAATAACATTTTTGAGCGCACTATTCCTTTAAGGTTAACATGATGAGTGCTCTTACATGGGGGGGACATGTTTCCTTACTGTGGCATGGCATTTGTTTTACTGGTGTCAATGTCAAAGGCAACATGATGAGTGTTCTTCCATGTAGGCCATTTGTGAAGCTCTTCAGGCATTAGTTTCTTACTGTGGCATGATATTTTCTTCTGGTGTTAGGGGGCAAATACAACATAAGTGTCCTTAATATGGAGCAGGGGGTAGATTTCTGTTGCTAGCAAGTACAGGTTTTCTTACCGTGGCATGGTTTTCTTTTACTGGCATTAAGGCAAAGCCAACAGGAATATGTTCTTACATGGGGATGCTGGCATATACTGGTGGAACCAGCAGGAACACGTTTTGTGATAGCATCATTACTGGCATTATGCGCCAAGCAAACAGGAATATGTTCTTCTGGGGGTATACTGGTATATGTAGGTTCACCAGCATGGACATGTATGGGAACAATCACATTAAAATGTTTTTTTGCACCTGAAGAGTACTGACAAATAGTGGGCAAAGGTATTATAAAAATGCATTAGAAAACATTTCTGTTCATTTTTGACTACTTGCCATCTAGTGGATTGCTTCTATGACTTACCCTTCAAAACCGATTGCAAACAATGTACTGTAAAATGCACTAGTTTACTGTTTTAGCCCGTATTTAAAAAAAAAACATTTCTTGAGGGGGTAGAACCACCTCTCTGCATAAACACTACATAATTAGTTCAGGCTCCTCATTCGTCCGGGGGCAGAACAAACCCCCTTCCCTCTGCAGGCTCCCCTTGGGTTGGGCCCTACTGCATTAGTTCCAAGCCTCACTTGAGACAATCCTGGCTACGCCTCTGCTTACAACTTTACCAGTTTAAGGATGAACTCCTGGCAGAGCCATCTCAGCCTTTCATCATGTTCAGTATTGCCATTACATTTGGTAATATTACCGCAGTGGTTGGAAGTACCATGTAAGAGAACAACTCAGTTGCAGACTTCTCCTAGTTTCCTCTACTGACAAAGAGCAACCCTCTGTCGCTATCCAATCTCACAGACATTGTGTACTAATGTCTTTTTTTTTTCATTTGAACGTGAGATTATTGAATTTCAGTTCACTTTTTTGGAGTGGAAGCCAGCATATTCCAAGCCTGCAAATCAAAAGAAGTCTATGCTTAAAATACAGAGAATAAACAATTTTTGTGACTAAAAAACGTAAGTGAATTGTTAGATAAAATTGACAGGTAGAATTACCATATCCCCTGTTTTTCAAGTCTGTGAATAAAAAAAAGCAAGATGAAGCATCAATTGTATAAAAGTACAATCCTGGATATATGGAATTGTGGTAGGAACTTTGGGAGATGTTGACAGAAAATGAAATTACTATCCTCATGTATAATAATACTTCTGAGTTCTGCGACTGCAACATCAATATTTATTTATTCATTTATTGAGCATTTGTTAGGTGGCTATGCAACAAAATGGTGTTTCAATGTGCCACAAGGCAAAGTGGGGAGGGAGCAAGGCTAGAGAATTTCAATGGCAAAAACAGAAAATATACAGTGATGGTCCTACTAGGCCTTGTGGCATTCCGAAGTGCAAGTGCAGTGAAGAGAAGTGCATGAGATAGGAATGGTGGAGGGAGGGAGAAAGGAATGGACAAGTGCTGTTGGGGGCCCAGAAGGCAAGTGCCAAGGGGAGCCAAGGTAGAAGGCCTCAGGATAAGTGCTAGGGTGGACGAATCCCAGAATGGGATGCAGAGCCGACAGGCAAGGGGCCAGCAAGGGCAATGCTTAGGGAGGGGAGGTGCTGGTGATGACTCGGTAGGAGGCCTGGTATCCTGTGAGATTCCTAGGGTCCAGACCTCCAGTTTCTGCAGCAGAGGGATGATTAACAAGGAATGGAAAGAGGTAGAGAAATAGGTAGAGAAAAGCAGAGTTTTGAGAAGTTTCCAGAACTTAAGGAGGTCCGGCTCAAGTCTGAGAGGGGCAGGAGGCTGTTACCGAGGGAGGCACCAGCCGACGAGAGAGACCTGCCCCCTACTCTCTGCTTGGAGAAGCATTTGACAATCAGAGAGTTGGAGTTAAAGGAGCAGGGGGCTCTAGCAGGGGAGTATTTAGGGAGGAAAAGTTGGAGATGGCATGGTCCCAGACTTCAGAAAGCCTTGTGGATGATGCAGAGTGTCTTGAATTTGATCCTTGCAGCCATGGAGCCAGTGGAGAGATTTTAGGACTGGAGAGATACGGTTCCTGGGCTTGAGGCCAAGGTAAGTCTTGCAGCCTTATTGTCAAAACACGGTTATTGTGTGGCGTATGAATAGATCCGCACCCAAGTACCAGTCAGAGAGAATAATCTCACTCACTAACCAATCTTTGGGGCCACAGGTGGCTGGAAAAATGGCACGAGGTCTCCGAAGGCTGAAAAGGAAACAAAAATGGGAAAGTAACCAAACAGGATTGGTCAAGTTAAATGCGGAATGAATCAAGTTTGAATAATGACCAACCCAAAGGGAGACTGTCACTGGTGCTGAAGTAGAAAGTAAGACCAAAGCTCCTGCAGTGCAGGAGGCGCTCTTCCCACCCAACGTCGTGCACACGGGGTAAGCCGGTGGTTCCAGCAGCCAGAGGGGCCCATGGGAGATGGAGAGCAGGGCACACCACCAGCTGAGCAAGGGAAACCAGTTACAAGGCCAGTAATAGCAGTGATAACAACCCGGATGCGTGAGTACCAAGAGGCAGTTCAAAGGCAGTCCATAGAACGGTCCGTGTTCAAACCAGGAAGCAGTTCAAAAACAAGTCCAAGGGCAAAATCCAATTAACGTAATCCAAATAGCAGAGCAGAGAGGTCCAACAGGCCAGGTAATCCAAGAAGCAAGAACTAATCAAGTAACAAGAAAACGCCACACGCCGGCCAAAGACACAGCTGAGAAGCAGCATGTGTGGTGTTGTGAGCGTATTCATGCTGATCATCCAGGCAACAGATCACGTGACCTCTTACGTGCCCTGAACGGTACTGCAGGCACTCTACAAGTGTCCTGCAGTTTCCATGGCAACCACCAATGAGCCCACGGCAAGGACTGCAACTGTGATGGTCTCCGTTGCTTCCGACCAAACCTTTTAGGGTGTGTGGTGCTATGGGGGAGTGCATCTGGGCCAGCGTTGACTCAGAGCCAGCGAAGGTAAGCCGGTTCAGTGGGTGCAGCGTGGATGAATGCATGACACTTATTCTGGATTAGCTGAAGGCACCCTAGGGAGAAAAGAATGAGATTGAGGAAGAGGCTGTTGCAGTAGTCCAGCCTATACAGGATCAGAGCTCTGGAGACATTGAGCTTCTGGGGAAAGGTGAGGAAAGGGAGAATGCCTCTGACGGGGTGAAGCTGGAAGTGGGCCTTCTTGGCAAGGTCCAACATGTGAGGGGTGAAGGAGAGAGTGGAGTCGAAGATGACCCCAAGGTTTTTGGCCTCACAAGATGAAGGGGTTAGAAGGTCCAAGGAGGGCGGCCAGAGGGTAGGAAGAAAACAGGGCGCAGTTGTCCCAATGGGAATGATCTCTATTTTACTGGTATTAAGACAGAAATCATTAGCCGCACACCATGTCTGAATGATGTCAGGCACTCTGAGAGGAGGAAGGGGAGGTGGTAGAGGGAAGTTTGAAGGAGAGCTGTGCGTTATCGGCATAACAATGGAAATGAGGAGACAAGGAGGAGATTAGGTGAGCACGAGGGGTGAGATAGATATTGAAGAGCCACAGCGACAGGATAGAGCCCTCGGGGATGCCACTGGTAGAGAATGAGGTAGTAGTGAAGAAAGAGCCCAGTTGCAACTGGGAGGGGCGGTTAGTAGGGAAAGAGGTTAGCTATTGCAGTGGCCGGTCTGTGATGGGACGGGTATCACAGAGTCATTGTATGAGAATAGAATGGTTGACCATGTCAAAGGCAGAGGAGAGGTTGAGGAGAATGAGAACAGCAGGAGAGTTAGAGTCAAGATTTGCGAGAATGTCTTCACAGATGTTCAGGAGAGCAGTTTCCGTGCCTCTGGATGCCCGGAATCCAGATTGATGGTGATGGAGGCAACCAACAAGTTCAGTGTGGAAGGGTAAATTGGGGGAGGACCAGCTACTCCAAGAGTTTACCCAGGAAGGGGGTAATGGAGATGGGGCGATAGTTAGCCAGGCAGGAGAGGTCAGCAGACAGCTTTTTAAAAAGAGAGGGTGCACAAGAGAGTTCTTGAGGGATCAAGGGAAAGAGCCAGTGGCAAAGGAGTGGTTACAGAAGTCAGAAAGAGCTGGGGAAAGAGAGGAGATGTTGTCCTTAATGGTTCTAGAAGAGCTGGGGAGCATATGTTTGGAGGATGCTTTCATAGAGCAGCTTTTCAGAGACCTCATCAGGTGCTATGGGCAGAAGGTAGGAAAGTGTGAAGGGAAGGGGGGCAAGAGAGCAGGGGCAGGGATGGGGGTTGGATGGTGGAGAGTGAGGACAGAATATCCTGGGTTTTAGATGTGAAATTGGATAACAGAAACATTTAAAAGGTGCAAGTGCAATTTGTTGTGTTATTAGCAGCAGAGCAAGAATTGCCCTAGTGCCCATACTACTCGTTTCAATGGATGTTTCTGCCAAGGCAATCTTTTCCGTAGTGCTAATACTGTGCCTGTTTAACACTAGGCAAACACTATCGTGGTGCAGAAATGTGTTAAAAGAATGCATATTTTGCACCAGAGCGGCTTTTGGCTTTGTATCTATAAATTGCACATGGCGGAGTAGCGGAGAGTGTCAGTCTTGCTGCCTGTTACTGCAAGTCTCTTGTTCCTGTCTTCAGTTTCACCCGCAGAGGAGGCGTGTGTTAGAGACCCTTCAAAGCCTCATTCACTCTGCAGAGCAGACGCAGAGTGGTGGAGAGGGGCAGTCTTGCAGTCATGCCAGGCAAGACTTCAAAGATGGCCCACCTGCCGGATCCGTCGCTACCTTCAGAAGTAGATGCTGGACGTCGCCTGAGGAGCTCTCGCTCCCGTACGGATCTGCCAATTGACTCAGTGGAGCCACAGCAACAACACAAAACCTTCAGCTACCCTATTCCTGTCGAGGAGAGCTCTGAGAGACATGTGAGTATGGAATGTACCAAACTCGCTCTTCCCGTTGACTTCAGTGAAATCCCCATTGATTTAACACAGTGTAATAAAGCTTTTGCTAACAATAATAATGAACAATCCCACAAGCAAAGACCAACCTTGATCGAACACTGTGTGTCCACCCTAGCGGAGCAGTCTCTCCCGGCCTCCGTGCAAACTCCTGCTTGTCCTGCCCTGCCTGGAGCTCCACCACCCTCCGGAGGCGGTCAGCGTCGAGCTCTGTGGCTCTGCCAGCGGTCATGATGGCCACGCGGGGTGAAGTTGGCTCCCCGTCTGGGGCTCCAAGACGAGGCCCCGCCCATGTGGGTGGTGCGACTGGGACCCCGGCCGGAGGCTTGGGGGAGTATGGTGCAGACCCCCCCGGTGTGGGGCCCTCGGGGTCTGCCTCGCGGCACACTTTGGGTGGCGCATGTGCCGAGGCAGTTGAAAAGACACAGTGCTTTCAGCCGCTGGCCCGCCTACTTCCTCATTAACTGTGAAAGCTTTGATTCATGTAAATCCAGCAAATACTCATTCTATTGACTCTAATAGATCAGTTATAAGTGATGCCAAAGCGACACCTGATCAAATTCATGAAGAAGATGATCTAAGTGACTTCTTAAATAAAAAAAAAAAAGACCAAGGAATGGTAGAGACTTTACTCAAGAACCTGAGGTCATGTACCAAAATTCTAAAAAACAGCTAAACCACCTATGGGGGTAAGGCCCACTCAGAAGCCCGGTAATAATAAAAGACCTTGCTGTACAGGCCCAAATTCAACAAGAAAAAACACAAAAGAAATTATTATCTGACTTCTTCTGTAAGCATTCTAAGGCTATCGAAGAAAAATGCCAAGAATTTACGGATGCTGAGATGCTCGAAGCAGTGCATGATAACACGCCACCATGCAAGGAGAGCAAGCTAGCTACTACAACCCGGAAGTCCACTTTACCACCACATCGACGACGCGACCAACTCAACCTGACAACAAACAAGGCCAAATGGCAGTTCATTGAAGAAACGCCGGCCATCTTCGTTCCACCCACAAGTGCCTCCCCACCCTCTGGGAAAGAACTGGCTAGAAGCCATTCCCTCACAAACCTTCCAACATCCCCAAAGACCACAAAAGAGGTAGGAGGCCTAGACCCTCCAGAGTGTTTAAAACCAGAAGATCTCAATTATAGTAACACTGATATACAATACAACCTACAAGAAACAAGGCTGACAACCTGTGCACAGAGGTCACTAAGTCTCTCACGAGGACAAATCCGAGAATCAAACCTTCCTTAAAGACCTTACCTTATGTAAGGAACATGGCCCAAAGCCATGATGACCAAGGAGCCCTTGATGGCAAATAGGAGTCATATATCAGACATCAACCCGCCAAAGTATGGCTCCAA
This sequence comes from Ambystoma mexicanum, assembly GCF_040938575.1. Lineage (NCBI taxonomy): Eukaryota > Metazoa > Chordata > Amphibia > Caudata > Ambystomatidae > Ambystoma > Ambystoma mexicanum. The sequence continues at coordinate 238,467,748 of NC_090940.1, read as the reverse complement.
GGTATTAAATGTGATCCCCCATGACACTGAGATTAATGCGCAGAGGAAATTAACACCCCAAAGAAAATTGAGACAAAACCAGAAAATCCATGATACCTCTTTTGAGCCAGTTAACCTTTTGGACTCTGCTGGAAATCCAGTCAACCTCGCCCCAGAAAGAATAAATAAGGCCTTTGACGAAAGTATGGAAAGCTTTTGTGTGAACAATCATACTCACAAAAAGAAAAATAAACCTCTACGTGAGAAACCATTTGACCCTCTTCATATAAATTTAGACCATTACAGCTCGCCTCGAAGAGTTTCCTCAGACCTATCCAGTGCAATGCTTTCCCTAGGAGGCACACCACCAATTTCTCGGTTATCACTTCCAGGAAAGGATAGATTATCTTCCCAAAATTCGACTGCAGCAAGAGAAACACCATCCAAAAAAACGGATATGTGCACATTGATGTCGGAAATAACTATCGCTCTAACGCCCTTTACCAAATTGTATGAGACAATCGGGGATGCACTTAAAGATCATACACCGATTCAAGCAACGATGTTAACCAAACTTATCTTCCTTGAAGGGTACATCATGGCGCTTGATTCAAAATCAAAGTCTTCATATTCACCCCTAGATCACCAACCTTCTTTGGCCCTTAACTTACAAGAAGTTATATCGGACTTAAGGACCTCGCCTCATACAGGAAAAGACTTCAAGTCAGAAGGAACACAAATTCTTCCTTTCATTGACCTAACAGCTACAGTGGCTTCACCAACTGCAAAGACTATAACTATAAATTCCATTAAAGGAACTAAACAAACACCTTACGACAAACTACCATTAGAGCCAATTTTCCATCAGCTGGGGACAGTAAAAAATAAAACGACACCATCAACACAGCTTCTAAAAGTCCCAATGGCTTAGTCAATTTCAAAAACAGCACATAAAGATACCCAAGACACCCATATAAAGGGCTTTGAGACAGCCATTCAATCCCCTAGAGAGATAGAAGACTTCTTGGACAATGAAGAGCTGATGAACATCACGCAACACATAACCAATATTACACCTTGTTCTCATTCAGAGACCAAAGAAGTCCCAGCAACCCTAGACATGGCCACACAACCCCCACAACTTAAAAAAGATGATCTTGGTGCCTCAGAATTGCGTTTTCTTACCCTTGAGGATAGGAGATGCCTCTTGGGGGCGAAATGCAACAACAAATCCAAAGATCAGCCACACCATCCAACTAACTTTTCTAAATCACCTAAGAGCCAACGAAACCTAGACGCAGGAAAGCGAAACACAACTAGACGCCATTCGGAGAAGACTGCCCTTAATAGGCGTCCCAGGAAAACTCCAGCGTACTCAGTCGTCGAGCCAAATGAAAGATCCCACCAATCAGTACAAGATAAGGGGTCTTCATGCGTCACCTATAAGTCAAGAACGGACATTTACCACAAAAAGTCCCAAAGAAGTCAACAAACTAGATGGATACTCAGGTTGGAACAGATTACAGGAAATTGTGACAATGTCATCCTTAATAGAAGAGCGGTAATTAACTTATTCCATCACATCCCAAAATTATGATATTTAAAGTCATCAGACTTGCAAATCGTCGACGCAAGCCATCAACATCAAAAGGCTATTTCCCATTTGTACATTATGTCATCCACTGTAAACAACCTTTTTAGAGCAGCGGGGGAAGATCTTCAAATTATGATCTAACTGAATCTTCAGGAAAAATCAGGAAAATCAGACAAATTAAAAGGAGAAAGGACCTGGAAACCCACCGACAGGAAAACTGGCTTAAACCAGCTTATCTTGACCACCAGATACCACCTAAGAAAAAAGAGAATCCTTCAGCGGGCACCTCAACCCGCTCCATTTACCATCACCAAAAACCTATGGTTCTGAGGCCAAAGGCACCTGCTCAGTCTTCTAACCCCACTCACAATAGTACCCAAAAAGTAAACGAGAAAGCGCCCAAGAAATCCTACTCAAACCCAGGAATTAAACACTAAGAGAACTTCGAAAAGTTTAAGAAACATCCAGAATGACATTCGCCCTACTACGACAAGACCACAATCAGGTCTCTCACTTCAGTTTATGTGGTCATGGCTTCCGAAAGCCTTAACCATCCAACGTCAAACATAGCCACTCAAGACTATAGAGCATAATCCTGTGAACGACTTCCGACTGGCAATCGACCAAGAATCAATTAAGTTGTGCTCATGGAACACACGGGGATTTCAGCACTTAACGGTCCTGGGGGTCATAAAATTGGGCGACTACGACATCATATGCCTTCAGGAGACTTGGCTCACCCAAAGCCCCACTTTGGATGGCTACGAGATCAATACAGTTACAGCTAAAAAAGGTATTATAGGACGCCCCACTCAGGGGTTACTAACTGCAGTTCGAAATGGATGTGGCCTTACCTGCGTCCAAAAACCTAAAGAAAACCAATCCATGCTGGTGGTAAAGCTAAACTGGGCTATAGCCAATATAGAGAAAAAGATGCCCTTTCAAAGTTGGTTATAAATATTAACGCCTATTGGAACCCCGCTACTACCGAACCAGCAAAATTCCTCAATATGATAGAGACTGAAACTGATTGGATTCAAGCAACCTACCAGGCTGACCACATCGCAATATGTGGTGCCTTAAACATCAACTGCCTGGAAAAAAACGATGACAGAAAAGGGAACTCCAAGAAATCACCTACTGATCTGAGAGCTATTCAATGGACGAAACTGATGAAATCAAGGGACTTTTTTCACCTTGATTCAGTTTTCCCCGATCCCAACAGACTACCTTCCTGCGAACTAGCAGGTTCCCAATTCACGATTGATCATATTTTCGTGACAAGACCGCTATTGTAATTAACAACGGCCTTTGATGTGGTGAGGATGCTTGCCAGCGACCACAATCTCCTGCAAACTACTTGGTCCTCCAGACCCCAAACCTATAAAAAATGATATCCCACCTTGAGTGAAACAACCAAAGAACAAGACTCAGAATGACTGAAAGGGCTATCAGATCTTTCACAGAAGATTACAGTGACTTTAAAAACAGCAAAGGCCATGTTGAGGTGGATTACACACTGTTATTAAATACTTACAAAGCCACATCATGGAAGAAGAAGACAGCTAATTGACAACAAAAACATGTCTTTGACAAGTTGGTGGCTGATAAAAGGCGTGATTTAAGGAAGATCAGAAGACAGGCAAAACAATTAGATCCTAGGACTGCCTCAAGTACCATTTCTGAGGCACAAAGAGCCTACAAAGCATGGTTGAGGGCCCACCGGGCCATATTATACCAACAAGACGCTGAAAACATCCTCAAAGCCATTAATGGCAATCATGCCAGATACTTATGGTCCCTACTCCACTCAACATCGGTTGGAGCATTACCATCTCAACATAATGGAATAGGTGAATCAACATGGGAGACTTACTTTAAGAGCCTATTCCAACTTCCAAAGTTTTCTCAAGAGGACAAAGTCAGACGTGATTCCCCATGGATATGGCTGGATAATAAAGATGACATCTTTAATTTAATAAGAAAACTGAAAGTCTCACATGCTCCTGGACCAGACGGTATAAAAAACCTTGGCCCTCATTCCGAGTCGGGCGGTAGGGGATACCAGGCACCGGTAAGGGGACCGGTGCCGGTAATCCCCTACCGCCCGATTCTGAGGTCCCCTAATGGGATCCGTAAGGTACGTTTGGTCAGACCAAACGTACCTTACGGGTCCCGTTAGGGGACCACGGCGCAAATAACAGGCTTGCCATCCGCGAGACCGTTATTTGCGCCCTCCCCATTCCCATTGAGCCCTATGTGGGCTCAAATGGGAATGGGGAATGGTTTGTTCAATGGGGACTTACCGGTCCCTCCAGGGTCGGAATGGACCGGTAAATCCCCATTAAACAACGCCAGAGGCGGTACCGGTATGGGAGGCAGCCATGGAACTAATTGCTCCATGGCTACCACCATACTCGGAATGAGGGCCCTTGACTTGAAAACCCATCCTGAAGCCTGGTCATCTCTTCTAGGTACGATCTTCAAATGATACGCGGATCTAAAAACTATCCTGCCATCATGGAACTCAGCAAACATAGTTCCTATATATAAAAAGGGAAACAGGGCTGATCCTGCTAACTATAGCCCAATTGCCCTTTTGGATCCGATAGGCAAAGTCTTTGGATCACTGCTTCTCCAACATTTTACATCATGGGCCACCAACGCCCCCTGTCAAGATAATTTCCAACAGGGTTTAAAAAGAACCTCAGTACAAACGCAAATATACTCTGCTTGAGTATTTTGAAAAGTAAGGTCCTTGAAGGAAGCCCTAGAATATTCTTCGCCTTCACCGACCTTAGCCAGGCGTTCGACCGAGTTGATCGTTTCAGATTGTGGCGGAAACTCTCTTGCTGGAAGTGCCCAATCGAAATACTGGAGCCAATAAAAGCCCTGTACTCCAATACTACAATGCAACTTCGCCTGAACCAGCAAGGGACACTCTCAGCAGAGATCAACACAGCCAGAGGTGTGAAACAGGGCTGCCCTTTTGCCCCGGCTTTGTTTTGGGCCTATCTAGGTGATTTTCAAGAGTCAGAAAAGCTAATACGATCCTTTCCACCAAAAATTGGTGGCAAACAGATCAGTCGTCTGCTGTATGCAGACGACTTGATCCTCCTAGAGCACACTCCAATAGGCTTGTAATGTCAACTCAATAACCTACAGCAACATATGGCAGAAAACAACTTGACTATCAACGAAGAGAAAACAAAAATGATGGTAATCGAAAAAACAACTAAGAAGAACGTAAAGATCACTCTTTGTCTGGGTACTGCCATAGTTGAAAGAGTCTGCAACTTTAAGTACTTAGGTGTCACTCTGGACAGTACTGGGAAAGAAAAAGCTATGCAAGAGGTTCTTTACGATAAAACGAAAAAACTTGCAGCCCAGGGGAAAGCAATTGACACCAAATATGGTCACTACTCGACTATTCCGGTCAGAGAATTCTATAAAAAGAAGGTCATACCATCCCTAATTTACGGTTCAGACGCCATGCCCAATATTCCTCCTGAGCTATGGCCTAAACTTGTCGTCTTTAGGACACCATCCGCCACCTACTTTTGACTTATCCGGCGACACGAGAGATTCACTTCTTATATCGGAATGGCACCATCTCTAACTTCAACCTTATGGATGAGGAGAACTATTGGCAAAAACTGATTGGAGGTGACAGACCTGCATGGTTATTGGCCACTGTGAACATCATGCAACACATTGTCAAAGTCATGCTTCCATCGCATACTTCGACTTAGCAACTTTAGCTACAAAACAACGCTTGAATGTATGGTCTCTTAATACAGCGAGAAAAAAAAACACTAAAGAAATTCTACATGTCAACACAAATTGGACGATTTGATTCGATTGTTTTAGAAACAGACACGATTCGTTATATTTCTTCTATTTTGTAAAAATCCTTTTAGGATTAAACACAAAAAAAATTTAAACATTTCACATGTCCACTTGCACTGGTTCAAAGGTACTGCAAGCAATCCCCTGGAAGTCATATTTTAAACTCTGTGCCATCTATGGAAGACTTTGACTACCCGACACCTACTTTTGGAAGCTTTTTAGGCTTTTCTTGACATAAAACCGACCTAAAGGCGCTTACCTGAAGCCCTGTGTGTGCATTTTAGCATATAACATCTGTGTTGCTGGCTCACACGTTACCGCTTGGGCTCTAACATGGGGCATTTCCTTTGCAAACTTGAAATCTGGCAGGGCAGACTGAGTCCTTTATCCCTCTCAGGTGGAAACACTGAGCACCATTACATTGGGTAGTTTTAGCAGCTGTTATTACAGTGCCTAGAAATGGGAGGAATCAAGGAGGAAACACTTAATAAAAACATGATAAATGATACCAAGTATGTTATTTTTTCATCTACTTGTCGCCCTTGAAGGTAATTGTTTTCAGGCACTCTATATGGTTTTATTTTTTAAAAAAAAATGTTTTCGCTGAAAGTGAACATTTCTAATTTCCTTAAACTAGCGAAACTTCACATTTTAGTTTCGCAAACATTAGAGAAAACTGAAACATAATTTTGCTATAGCGGAAGAAACCTTAAATGTAAGTGGGCCTAATATAAAAATGTGTATGGGAGAAACTCAACTTCAAAATGCCCCGTGATGTCAGGTGGATTAGGAAAGGCGATTAACTCAGCACTGAATTAGGGGGAGGGATGAATTCGCTCAGGGTTTTGAAGATTAGGGCTTGGCAATGAATTTACTGCTAGTCGACTCAGGCAGTCAGCGTAGGGCTCACGAGCAGAAATAATGGCGACCAATCCCGTCCAACCAGAGTGGACCTGACCCGCATCCTTTTGAATCTCACTGATGGGGAGAATCAAATGTTTCTGGAAGCACAAGTAGAGAACATAGTTCTAGTCTAATCAAGGCATGTCCTTGTATTGCACTGCTCCAGTGCATACCTTTCCATTGCCCTTTTACGACTGGACAAGGGCGTCGCTAGGTCTGGAAAAGATCCGGGGCTATGCTAATATCGGGACTGTTGGGACTTGGGGCTAGCTAGCCTTTTGGTTGTAGCCCCTGAGCTTCTATACGGGACGACAACCAAAAGACCCGGGGTTATAGCCCCACCAGCCCCTCCTAGCAACACCTTTGGGACTGGACATTTGTATGCATTTTTCAGAACACTCTGTAGTGACAGTCTCACATTTTGACACCTCCCTGAGGTGCAACAAAACAGGCAAAGTAGGTACCACCCAGAATGAGTAAATCGAGTCATAGGGCCTCATTCTGAGTAGGGCGCAAAGGAATACCGGGCACCGTTAAGGACATCGGTGCCAGTAAACCCTTTGCACCCTACTACGAGGTCCCATTGCGGCCCCGGCCTTAACGCCTGCTTTTACCAGGCGTTATGGCCGGGATCCGCAAAGGGTCTTCAGAGCTAATAACGGTACCGTAATTTACGGTACCGTTATTAGCACCCTCCCCATTCGCATTGAGCCCTAGGGGGCTCAAATGGGAATGGGGATTAACATTTTCAATGGGGACTTACCGGTCCCACAAAGGTCGGACTAGACCGCTAAGTCCCCATTGAACGAGGGCGGACACAGTACCGGTAATGGTGCTAGTCATGGTGCTAATAGCGCCATGACTAACACCAACCTCGGAATGAGGCCCAAACTCTGCTGGTGTATAGTTAAGTCGTTGAATTTTCGGTGCACTCCAGCCCCACAACCGCACATTGTGGTCCTACATAATTAATTAGAAACCCAGGGAAACCCTCCGTGGTGCTGTCGGCACCCTTGCAGTAAATATTGCTACATCCCCTAACTTCTATTCCAAATAGGTGCAGGGGAATGCAACTATTTCCTGCGAATATCTAAAAGTGTTCCATATGTGGATTCAGGGCGCGCTTTGAAACGGTCAAAAACACCCCCTCATTGGCAAACACGTGCCAGGGGTGCAAAAAAGGGCATCTGAAACTGCACATCTCTGATGCACACCTTGTACACCTTTTGATAATGGGACACATGTATCTCGGGGGGGGGGGAATGATGAGAAGCGAAAGTAGTGTGGCGATGAGTAAAAGTTGTATTCACTACTCATCCCTGTACTTCAGCATAGCAATAGTCATTTCGTCTCAGAGACAGAGAGGCGGGCGGTGGGGAGGTGGCGTGGGCCAATGATAGATCTGAACAAAAGAAGAAGACATTTAAAGAATGGCTAGCCACCCCACAGGAAGGCAATATGCAGGGGTAGCAGTGGGACATGGGCTATCGAGCAGAGTGTGGGCTGCAATGTTTAGAAGTTTGTTGAAGGGGCAGAGCAGGGAAGGAGGACCAGGAGGAGCAGGCTAGCACAGGAGTTGAGTCTGCAGATCATGTAACAGCAGGCATACATGTCTTGGCAAAGTAGAGGCTGAGGTGCACGGTCGGACTGGGGCATAAAATTGTCTCGGGCACCAATGAAAAAGTGACACACACTTGAAAATGGCAATTCATTCCTTTTGGGACTGACTGCGTAGTACCCAACGGGGAGGTTTTTGATAAAATATGATGCAATTTTTGCATTTTAACAAATATTCGTTCAGTGACAATGGTAAATGTAGAATGTGATTGCTTCAATGTGTAGCTGCTTGAGGCGCATCATTCATGTACCTATGTCATTCATGTACCTATGTTTAAGTGGTGATTTGGTATTACCCAAAGTGTTCGTTTGCAATTGTTCGAATGAACAATTGACCGAATTTAAAGGGTCACAATTGACCTTTTCACAATTGACCGAATATATATATATATATATATATATATATATATATATATTCAGTGAAAAAAACTTTGTTAAAGGGACGTTATGGTTAAGTTGCGCTACTAAAAACCTATGAAATTCAGTGAAAAAACTTTGTTAAAGGGACGTTATGGTTCCAAGTAAAACCGAAAAACCCGTGAAATTCGCCAGTTATGGTAAGCTAAGCAACCATAACTCGCGCCACCACCGTGCACTGCTAAGACTAACACACAGGACATCAAAGATGACATCACAAATGTCATTGATGACATCACTGATGACATCACATGTCTGGCTCACTATGTTTTCTTTTGCTGACATATCTAGGCCACATGGTTTTCTTCAGTAATAGTCAGAAACTAAGAATTTTATTTTATTTGTAGACATATCCTTCTAGTAGGTTCTTACAGTAATTCCCTTAGAGTACAGTCACGTCATATGAAACATATACATATGGGAAAACACAAGCTTGAAAGACAGCAATCCTTTTTGTGCATAAAGATAATCACTAGACTTATGAGCACGTTCTGATAGTTCTGTTTTTTTTTATGGCTGTCCTTTCCCTGTATATGGTCATATTTGTATACATTGTACTCACACTACTTTCCTTAGGGTCCAATCACATCAAGTGATACATATACATAGGGTAAATAGCAGCTTTGAAACAGAGCAATCATTTATTTGCATGAAACTAATCAGTTAAGTTATGAATTGTTTCTGCTACTACTTGTGCTTTTTTGCTAACTTCACTTTCCCTGTATATACCCATATTGGTATGTGTTCTTGTGTCTTTGTGTTTTGTCTATAGTAAATCAATTATGTAATACATGGGTTTTATTAGCTACTTATTACATATTTCACAGTACACAAAAATCTATTAAGAAAACAATTATCATTTCATTATTCAACATATTAACATTACGAATATCATACCTTCATCTTGTACGCTGCACACAATGTTATGTTTCTGTATGAGTAGCTTAGTATACTAGATAGAACCCCATAATAGGATGCTATTTATGTGAATGCATCGTTCAATGCACTTATTAGGGTATATTTCTTGCAATGATTCTTGACACTTTTTTCGCAACATAATAAGAATCCCTTCTACACATATTTCATGAGAAGTACATACACATGTGATGTCATCAGTGATGTCATCAATGACATTTGTGATGTCATCTTTGATGTCCTGGGTGTTAGTCTTAGCAGTGCACTGTGGTGGCGCGAGTTATGGTTGCTTAGCTTACCATAACTGGTGAATTTCAAGGGTTTTTCGGTTTTACTTGGAACCATAACGTCCCTTTAACAAAGTTTTTTCACTGAATTTCATAGGTTTTTAGTAGCGCAACTTAACCATAACGTCCCTTTAACAACATTTTTTTCACTGAATTTCATAGGTTTCTTGTAGCAAGCACAATTTAACCATAACGTCCCTTTAACAAAGTTTTTTCACTGAATTTCATAGGTTTTTAGTAGCACAACTTAACCATAATATCCCTGACATGTAACATAGAACATACTAACCCCCTCGTAGTGATTTTCATGTCCGCGGACTACCGCCATGTTCGCGGACACATCGAAAATCTGAGCGTGGTGAATGTAAATTTAAATAGTGTGCCCCATTTCCCCTTTGAAGTTGGCTCTGAAAAGAGCCGTCTTTTTTTTTTTACAGATGCTTGACAGACACCTATTTTATATTTTTTTTCTTGGTTTTTTTTCTTACTTTACTCCTAAAATCTTCACATAACCTTCTCCAAAGCAACCCTTACATTCCAAAATAGAAAGGCATTTCCGGTAAAAGATAAAGAAATGCCATCTTCTTTAAAATTAACAGCATTACTGGCATCAATATTCTCATTGTTACAGAAGAACATACCAGCTCTAAGCATGAAGGCACACATGCCTCGGTTGATGACACACCTAGCAATGTTTTGCTGAGGACAAAAAACTGAACTATTGTCCCATATTGCCCTAGGTAGTAATCCAGAAAAAATTACTTTCGCATTTGGAAGGATCTTCATTACGGCTTGAACCAAGCGTTCCAAATCAGCCAACAAAGTAGGGGCACTGACGTTGGCCAAATGGAAAGCACCATAGTGCAAAACTACCACATGCGGACTGTTCATCGTGGCCATATCCACACAAACTTGTACAATTCCCTGTACATTGCAATCAGGCACAGAGCTCCACACCACCTCCACTCCTTTCACATCAAAGTTCTTTGCAACATGCCTGCATTCAGTGTACTGCTGTAAACCATGCACAAACATATCTCCGAGCACCAACCCCCTGACTTTCTCCACTTCTGCCATCTTCACCACACACAGTCTCTTTCAACACAAATCCACAACCTCGACATCTGATTGGCTGATCCGTACAGTCTTCTTTCCATGTTGGATTTCCTGGAAAAACCCAGATGTACCACGCCCTGTCCACGAACAGCCGCGGTGTCCGCGGACGGCGTCCACTTTACTCTCTGTGCCATTCCCTCATTGCATACAGCTAAGCAATCACACAATACGAATAACGTCCTCAGAACACCCCCATTTTGTGAATTTTCGAACATTTCAGGACAATTATCATTTCATTATTCAACATATTAACATTACAAATATTATACTTTTATCTTGTACTCTGCACACAATGCTATCTTTCTCCATTAGTAGCTCAGTATACTACATAGAATCCCATAATACAATGCTATTCATATCAATGCATCGTTCAAAGCACTAATAACGGTATGATATTTATTGCAATATCCTTGACACTTTTTTCGCAACATTATAATAAAAATCCCTAGTACACAAATTCAATGAAAAGTACATACACATGTGATGTCATAAGTGATTTCATCAATGACATTTGCAATGTCATCTTTGATGTCCTGGGTGTTAGTCTTAGCAGTGCATGGTGGTGGCGCGAGTTATTTTTCATAGCTTACCATAACTTGCTATTTTCAGGGGTCTTTCGGCTGTACTTAGAACCATAATGTCCTTTAAACAAACTTTTTTTAATATCACGCAAACAATATACAAACATGGCGTGCAAAAACCAACTTCTACAGATGACTTTACACAGAATGTTGCAAAGTAAGAATTTATGCTCGTTCACAGTGAAGGTCAGCTGCTTCCATTTTTTTCTCGGGCCCCGGAGAGGCTCACGAAGCAGACTATAAGGTTGTATTGTGTTTTGACCTTGACAGACAGAGATTGTGATGAAAGACTTCTCTTGAAGGAGTGTTGCTAAAACGTAAGAGAAGATAAAGATGAAATTTCTGAAACGAAACCACTTTTACATATTATATCACTATGCGAAAGATCGTTGGCACACGCGGAGTCGTATTTTGGGACTGCACCACTCGTAGACAATGGAAATTGCAATTGTACTGTAAGTAACCCTTTAGATTACTTTATACCAAATATAATTACAATAGTGTAGCATTAAAGACCGCTCAAGTTGAACTTGTTTGTTGAAAGTGGCATAATGTTTTCTACCACGCACTATCACCCCCGAATTGATCCCCTGTCGTTTAGAGGGCTCTGAAAAAGGCAGACGACACAGGGTGGGTTAATAGATTTAATTTAACTGGTCTAAAGGCGGTCAAGCGCTCTACTCGCTTTGCCACTTCACTGTAGCCTGTCAAGTGGCACAGCGAGTACAGCGCTCGCTTTGACATCCGTGCACAGCTTGCTAACGCAAGTTTGAATCCCGGCAAGGTGAAACTCAGCCTTTCATCCTTCCGTGGTCGATAAATAAGCACCACACACCGTGGTTAATAATAAGCACCGCTTACATACCTCACGGTTCTTAGCGCTATATGAATGGGAACATATTATTATTTTATTATTAACATACTCTGTTGCACTATCTTCGATAGCAAATAGTTTCACGCCCTAATAAATAAAATGATGATTTTTAATGAAGATCGGCTGGTGAGACTAATTTATGTTTTTTAAAACAGGTACGTGGCCCCATTTTGTCTATGTCACGATTTACAGACTCCAGCGGATGGGGTCTTCAACTGCCAGGTGCAAGTCCAAATATGCAACTTCATGACCCTCACCATTTTATGGGACAATCGCCAAGGACCAATATGCCCTTACGCAGTACTAGCGGCTACAAACAACATACCAACCAATAGGGTGGTCTAATGGCTCGTTGTTGGAGCAACCTTCCAATTATCAGAGCGACCATTTACTGCTTTTATCATAAACCAACAGCCTATCTACCGCAAAGGAACAATGCGTGGCTCCAAATAAACTTTTGCTGATCGACAGCAGAGACAATAGCAAATCGCTGAATATTCACTAAACATTTCATGTGAAATAAATGTACTTTACCAAATGTACAATCCTGCTGTTTACTTTTAAACCACAGTTTCATATTCCTAATTGTGGCGCACTGAGTTGTAAACTGATCTAACACTCTCTGTACCACAAAGGAACATCGCGTGTCTCAACATGAACTTTTGCGGATCGACAACAAAGACAAATGCAAATTGCTGAATATTCTCTAAACATTTGATGTCAAATAAATGTACTTTACAACATTTACAATCTTGCTCTTTGCTTTTAAATCACAGTTTCATATTCCGAATTGTGGCGCGCTGTGTTGTGACATAATGTGTGTTGTCTTCCGGGTTCTGTGAAAAGTCCGTAGTACTGGAGACAACTGGGCGCGTTTCATTACGCACCCTGTAACATCACAGAGAGAGGCGGGGAATATGAATGCTTTGATAATATCAGGCTTAGGGGCGGGAGATATGATTTAGTGTCGCAAAAGCAAGTCAGCCAGGTCAATAGCCCCAGTCATAGGATTATCACATAATGTCAGCGCACACCAGCCGGATTTATCGTTTCTTTAGTGGACAAAAAGTCGGTTGACGCCCCTAGGAAATTGTACTATTAGCGAACAAAAGGAGTGCTCTTAAAACACTTTCACCCTGACAACGAACAATACAAATAACGTTCTCAGAACACCCCCATTTTGTGTAATTGCAACCATTTTGGGACACTGCGAGTGTTCTTAGAACACATTAGACAGATTACAATACGGACAGCGTCCTGAGGACACCCCCAGTTTGTGTATTTACGAACAATTAAGTACACCGCAAGTGTTCATAGCTCATTTTTACCTTCCTTGCGAACAAAAATGACACATACTCCGTCCTCTAAACACCCCACCATTTAGTTTATTTACAAAATGTCAGAACAGCCGTGTTCTCCGCGAACAAATCGAACGCAACAAAAAGGTCTAGCACATAAAAAAAGAAAACATTGAACCTATCTCATACTCCCCCACCCCCCCCAAACACTCTTACGCACCAACACACGGCACTAAATACAATTTTGTATCCACGTTTCACTGCGCTGTACGCGGTCGACTGCGAATACAAGATGGCGGGCGCCACAGAAAATCTGACGCGCTCCACACCCCTCACCGTCCAATCAGCGAACACGTCGCATGTCCGCGGACATGACGCAAGCCCATGGGCCAATCGGGGTGCTGTCCGCGGAGCGAACAGGGAAGTCCGTCCGTGAAGCGAACGCAGATATCACTAATTTTTTTGCCTTACATTTTGGTCATTTTTAAAAAAACTACTGGACAGATTTACACCAAATTTACAAAAACACGCTTTTGGGACAAGGCCGCCGCTCCTGCCGCAAATTTGGTGTAAATCCGTCCAGCGGTTGGGGCTGTAGCCATGCGCAAAGTTTTTTCCCATTCAGTCTATGGGAAAAAAAAAAGTTTTGGGAACCCCCCTATAACTTTGCCCCCCCTGGACGAATCCTCACCAAACTTTGCAAAAAAATTCAGAGTGACCCAAATACTTTTTTTTGCAAAGTTTGGTGAGGATCCGTCCAGGGAGAGCGAAGTTATAAGCCACCCAAAAAGTGCTCTTCCTATGGAAACAGCAACTTAACCATAACTACATGGCCACTACCGTGGCCATGTAATATATATATGTATAATATATATATATATATATATATATATATATATATATATATATGTATATATATATATATATATATATATATATATATATATATCTCGGTTTGGTAATATATATATATATATATATATATATATATATATATATATATATATATATATATATATATATATATAGGGGTTTTGGGGGGTTTGGCATTGGGTGGGGGGTTGTTGGGGGTTTCCCTCCACATATATGGTACAATTGACCTTCACAATTCGGTCAATTGTGAAAAGGTCAATTGTCATTCAAGCAGTTGTAAAACAAACAATTCCTATACAACCAGTGATTTCGAGACTATATTTGCGCTTAGTACATATATATTGTGTTCAAGGAAATGTTTTTCTCCAACGCAAAATAAAAGGTTGTTTCACAATTCATAGTATAAGTAAACAAGCTAATCTTTAGATATGCAATGTCTTGGATTGCGATATTGGTATTTTATTTTCACAGAGCAGCCGACACGTGTTTCGACGTGTTTTGGTCGTTATCAAGGCTGTATATTTTCATTATTCACAATTTCAAGAAAACAAGAAAAGTACAAAAATTAAAGAAAGAACAAGAAACATTAACAATGTAAGTTGAAATTAAAGTCACACATACCACACAGGTTGTTAGCATTGAGGAACGCATTACGCCATGGCCAAAATACAGACAAAAGAAAAAGTACGATTTAAAGTCAGCATTAGTCATTGTCTCATCATGAATCAATTGCATTACTATGTTTAATAGTTATTGTAGGTCTAAATATAAAATAAAAATATATATGAAATGTATAAAAAAAATTAATAAAAGAGATGTGGGTCGCCAAGGAAATTAAAGTGACCAGTGCAAATTCCAGTGTTCAGAAACATTGATCATACCCCATTGAAGTGGTGAGAATATAATGTGATTACTATTCTATAAATGTTTTGGTACTAGTGGATAGTAACAATCCTTTTGTGGGTTCTCCACCCAAACGCATGCCAAAACATTTATTCTAGTGATAACCCAATAGCTATGGCTTACCTAAAAAGCTGGATAGTCTTATCTTAAACCTGTAATATTAATAAAAGAAACATTGGGTATACTTACCTAGTAATCATGTAAAGGATGATGTATGTGATTATTAAAGCCAAAATATACGTTTATCTCATTGGGTCTGTATCCGAAAAAGACCTACCTCAGGGATCTAAACGTCCCTTTCTGATTTATTATGTTGTTGCTGTGTAATCCAATATGCCAATGAAAACTTCTTCTTGAAAGAACAATAGTAGTAAGTAATGTTTCCCGGTGGATGTTTGGTCGAGTAATCTTCACAGAGTTAATATCTCCATATGAATCATTTGTTGTCTTTAAATGAAAAAGAAAATGGAGGCATGCAATGAGTGCATTTGGCCCATATCCTCCTGCTAATATCATTAACTCTGTCTGTTAAATAATCAAAGAGATGTATGTAGCCTGATTGGCACAAAGAAGCCACTAAGCTTCGTTTGTTCAATTTCACTCAGGAAGAGCAAATATATTGGTACGATGTAAACTGATATAGTAACGTTATAATAAATTGCAAATGTAGTCCAAATAGGACATGGTGGTGTTTACCTGCAGGTTGAATTCATAGAAGTGCGCTAAGATCAGGGTTCAATCCCCAAAGGCAAAGTCTATGTCTAATGGCCAATACACCGGTATTGCTCTTCCCATTACTGTAAGAAAACCACTAACCCAATGTGTCGCCGGCTGGTGTCTTCACCACTGGTCTGTGCAAGAATGGCACCCAGCCCCACTGGCCTTGCATCTACCACTATTTCTGTGTGCCAGTCCGGATCAAAAATAGGCAAGCCTCCGAGCTTCTGCTAAAGCATGCTTAATTGTGTCAAAGCTGATTGGCATTCATTTGGACCACCTTAACGGGACCTCTTTTTGTAGCAAATGTCACAGCTGCTCCGTGAGGTTGGACAAATGGGGGACATACCTGGCACAATACCCCACCATCCCTAGGAATGATCTCACCACTGCCGCTTGTGTTGGTTCTTGTAGGTTAGAGATGGTGGAGACCTTATTGGGGTCAGGTGTCATGCCTTCAGCCGAGAAGATGTGACCAAACAACTTGAGTTTGGATTTGCTAAAACGGCATTTGTCCAGATTAAGGGTCAGACCTGCCTCACAGGCGGCTCGGAGGGCCCGGTCATCTTCTTCATGCGAATTCCCGAAGACAAGGATGTCATCGCTGTAGTTGAGCGTACCTTTCACAGGCCGGATGACTTGCCTGATGGCTTCGTGGAAATTTTCGGCCGCCGAGGAGATGCCAAAGTTTAGTCTTTTGTAACGAAAAAGTCGGTCATTGGTGGTGAATGTGGTGATTATTCTCGAGTCTGGATGGAGTACCATATGGTGGTAGCCCTGGATGAGGTCGAGTTTTGAGAGGAGGACGGCCTTATTAAGCTGCACAATCATGTCCTCGATGACGTTCCTTTGGATGGCAGTTTTGGCCATCCTCATGTCGACACATAGTCATAGCCGGCCCCCTTCCTTGGGTACAATCACAAGTGGGAAGACCCACGGGGTCGGGCCTGTGGCCAGTTCAATGTTGTCATCCTTTAAGAGCTGGTTAAGTTCCTCGGACACAGCAGTGTGGAGGTGAAATCCGACCCTGTGCGGATGTTGAGGGACCAGGTCAACCGACAAGTCAATATGTAGCTTGACAGGGGGACCCTTCATCTTGCCCAAACCATGACATGGAAGTGGAAGTTCTCTCAAAATGCTGTTTTTTGTGATAGCGGGATTTAGCGATCGGTCGTATCCCATGCTGCAGACACGTTCCTGTCCTTCGGGCAAGGGGGTAGTGGAACGGATGGTGTCACCTTCTTTTATGTGGATGACGATCAGCCCTAAGCATAAGGCAGTCTTGCAGCACAACAGGCATCTCCCTATTGTTGGGCTCTGGATCACATGGATCAGTGTGGCTGTCGCTTTAGTTTGGTGGATGAGCCATTGCTCGAAAGATCCTATGCTGTGAAGTGGTTTGGCATTCATATACTGCTTCTGCGTGAGGGTCGGGAAAACACGACTAGTCTTTTTTTCATTTCCAAAATGCTTTCTCTGCCAAATATTTTGCATCTGAAAAAAAATATTGCATTTCCTAACATGCTCGAGCTGCATTTTCATTTTCCAGTTGATCAGTATTTTTCGAATGGATCACATTTTTTCGGGTGACCCTAACGCTGCATTATGCATTCCTAAAATAAGACTGTAACACGAACAAACTACACAACTTGACCCACACTGAATTAAGAGGCTGGTGCTGTTAGCGTCAACACATTTTCTGCACAGGTTTAAAAAAAGGAGGAAACAGCGATGCACACTGGCATACTGGTTTTGACCATTCATATCTCTCTCTCTCTCTCTCTCTCTTTCTCTCCATTCTTCTGTCACTACTACTTTCCCTCCCTTATCAATGGAAACACACTATGACCGCCTTCTGTCTCTGCTTTCTCCTCTCTCCACATCTTCAAACTCATCAGGTTAAATTATTTAATTATAGCTATTAGGACTGCAATACTTTGCAACATTTAATGGATTTACTTATATGAAAAAATCTTTTTGATTGTTTATAAAAGTTCTGACTTTACAAGCCCCCTGATGAAGAGATGATCTCTCGAAATGCATTGGGTTACTTTATTATATTGATTTTAAAAAATGATTATTTTGGTATATAAAAATCTTTGAAGTGTACTAGGTTTAATTCTCCTTGAATCATTTTATTGAACAAATGAATAGACAAGATCAATCACGAATACACCAAGGTCTATGGGTATACATTCTTTACAGGATATAACACACATTTACTTTGAAATCATTAAAAGGTTTGGATTTCTTAGCCCTTGATAGCGTGCAGGTGTTAAGACCCCTTGACAGTGTTGCTCCCTAATGAGGGAGGAAATCCTGACAGCCCACATAGTAGCAGAATAATTCTTCCCACTGTTGTAATTCTCTGTTGTTTGTGAAATTACAAATAGAAAGGTCTAGCAGTTGGAAGAGGAGACACGCCCACAACTCTCCGGCTGTAACACAAATGATCACAATCAGTATCTTTTGGAATACATACTGAAACCTTCCCCAATCCCCTAAATGACTGGACTAACCTGGATATGGTGAGGTAGTGTTGTCCGGTCAGTCTTGGGCGAAGGTGAAATCTCCCCCGAAGGTCCAGAAAGAGAGCTCTAATCAGATAAACCAGACAATGGTAAGGAACTAAAACAAGAGAGGGAAATGAAGTGTATGGACAAGGAGAGTGAAGCTTTCCTTACCGTAACACTGTCTGAGGACTGTTGGAAGACTGTAAAACTGCAGGTGCACTGTTGCGTAGATGAGATAATTCAGGAGAAGTAATCCATGTAACCTACCCCGACGGCACAAGGACGCCTAATAATCCTGGCTCCAAGGCGCCACCTAACCCGATGGAACGCGGACGCCTAGAGCACAAACAGCAAGCGTCTGTAGTCCAAACATGCTTGATGTCTTCTTGCAATTCAACAGTTGAATCCAAACGTAAACAGGAAGGAGCCTGTGTGACGGTCCGGGTTGGCAACATGCAGGCAATTAGAGAATTAAGACGTTATGCGGGCAGGAGTCCGTGTAGCAGTCCGGGTTGGCAATGTGCAGACAAGTTGATATGTTCCAGCCTTAGGCAAGTAGAAATCCATGTGGCGGTCCGGTCGGCAACGTGTAGGCAAGATTGTATGTTCAAGCGTCAGGCAGGTAGGAATCTGTGTAGCGGTCCGGTCGTGAATGTGTAGACAAGTAGATCAATTCAGTGGATAGGAAAACAGCTGAAGCAGGGATACAAAAAGTAAAAGGAGCAACAGGAAGTCAGTATACACAGAGCAAAAAACCAATCGAGAACACAGGGTGAAGTTCAGGAAACAAAGCAAGGTAGCAATACCAAACTGGAAACGGGTCGTAACTTCAAATCAGAAGCACCTGCCTGCTGTAGGGGGCAGGTTTAAAATCCTCGACGTACGCCTATTTGTGCTGCGCAAGCTTCAGCTGTTGGAACACTTTTGGGTGTATTCCGGGGACGAGTCAGTGTGTAATGTTGCCATGACAACCAGTACCTGACTAGGAATGGGGCGCTTCTAACAAACAAGGAGCAAGTGTATTTTCCTGTAGACCTGTGCATGGACTGACTCTGAAAGAGGTGTCTGACAGACTTTGTTTTCTGATGGTGGATGACCCCCTGTTGATTCCTGACAGCAGGGGGTGGGAGTTCCCTATTTTTGGGAACATATTTTTTACTGTTATTATCACAAGCCCATGTGCCAGGACTGTTTTCTCTCCCCTGCACCTGTAACTCATGGAATATCATTCTTAGCACTATTTTACAACTATTTGCACTAATTACATATACTATGGTGTGCACTGTGCAGGACATTCAGTAATCATTCAAACTCGCCATGGCTCCTTTTACAAGGACATGGTGTGAAATAAAAATTAGGCAAATCATGTTATTCTAACTAAAAATGTACTGCCATATCTGATGATGTAATTGTTTCCTCCAATGAAGAAATGGAATTGCATAAAATTAGAATTCACTAACCAATCCACTTCCCGGACTTTCCGGATCGACAGACGTCAGCCATACCAAAACCTTCATACATCTATAGATAGGTGCTAGAACAGATTACAACTCAATAAATAGTGATTGTAATTCAACATACAGTTCAGGTGCACCAGAAGGTCTACGCATTGACCCCTGTGTTCTGTTCAATATTTCAATATGGCACCCAATGTTTCTCACGTGGAAGCTGGAGAGCTGCGAATTCAAACCTCGCCTTGGTTGAGAGGTTTGGAATGCATAAACGATAGACAGGTTTGAAAGACACAGAACGTACTTATGCAAGCTGTTTCAAGATGGCGTCCACCTCTGGTGAGATGCCATCAGGATATCCGTGGCTGCATTTCATGGCCAACTGAAATCAGGTGAGGGTTTGTGTCCTCGTGGTATTCTTTCCGCCGTCCTTTTGCATGAAAACACCCATGGAGACACCACGAATTAGGATGTAGTGTATTCGACAGATACATTTGTTCTACCTTTTTAGGTGGGAACCATTAACCTTTGAAAAAGATGGAGGGTGTACACAACACACCCCTAGTCAGCAAGGAGAGCACATGCAGAGGTACATGGAGGCATCGTCCTTGCTGGTAAACCGCACATTGTCTGAGAAATCATGGCCACAGAGGCCGCTCTAATGTTATGTCAGAGTAGAAGCAACCCAATTTAGGTGCGATCAGAGATATATATGTAATTTTATTTCCTAGGTGTCACCTGCAGAATGAACTATAAATAGAAACGACTATCCTTACTCTCTGAACAACAGAAAAGGAAAGATCTGTTTGACCTATTTGTAAGGTAAAAACAATGGAGTTTTTCCATAATGCCGCAATGATGGTATTGTGACCCAAGCTCATGAGTTGATAATTTTGCAACTACAGTTATCCTTTCTTTCTTTGGCCCACTTGCAGATTAGGCTCATCGACCATACATGGAACACCACTTCCCTTAAAGGGGACTGAAAGGATGAACTATTCACCTATAAGCCATATGCTCCTGAGGAATGTTCTACAGTAAATATGGAAGAACAGAAACATGACATGTAGAGCTGCTTTTTCTCTGTACTTTACATAGGTGATTAAAACGTTTTAATGCTCATAGCGAAAATGTTTATAAATGGGAAAGTACTGAGGATTGTATATTGTTAACCTGTTTAGGTGATATAATACAGGGAGAAGCACTTTGAATTGAATGGTTTGCGTCGGAAGTGAATGGGTATTAAATTGTGAACTATCAAATTGTGAGTTGTATGAAGTAATATTTATGGATGAATTGAATAGTTTTTGCATTAAACCTATTTTTTGCACTTAGTTGATCAGTTAAATTAGGTTTTTTGAGTGTGGACTGACAACAAATAGAGAGGCGTACATTGCAAGTGGACCATGGGGATGCAGAGCCACATATATGCTGAGTCATTGTCTCCTCTGCATTCTGCTTGCGTTCAAGAGTACTCTCCTCTCTGTCATGATTGTCTTGTTATTTCTAGTTCTCAGAAGCCCCTTTATGTAGCCCCTTCCCATTATCTTTATTCCCTGCTGCAGACTTCCATTTCAAATTCTTTCTGTGTGCCACAATTTTGCTGAATCCTAAGAAATGTCTCACATGCCATGAAGGATGTTATTGATAAGTACTCTAGAGTGTGCAATATACACACAAAGAATAGGCTCTAGGACCATCTGAACCCCATCCCTGCAGTTACTGTAGAGGACTTTTCAACCACACAGTACAAATCGTCAGCCCTGACGAAGTACAGCTCAGGCATGAAACACCCATTCGCTGCTAGAATTCTTCTTCTGTAGAAAACGGTTATGTACTTACGCTGAAAGATGTATGACGCTAAAGTTTACCTTCAAAATTCACAGAGTTAGAAGCACAAAAACATAATTATTTACTTCCTGAAAATCGCCTGTAAGCCAACAAAAAAGTAAGACTCTGTTTTCTCCATGCATTAAATAACAGTGAAGCAGTGGCACAAGTGGGAGATGACCTCGACACTCCCTGGTGTAGACAGAAAGCAAGGCACGTTTATTCAGAATGCACCTTACATAAACATTTAAAATACCCATTACAGGATTTAGCAGGAAATGTCCATTCAGTCACGTTCACTGGCAAAAGTGCAGATTTCATATATCATTTCTGTGATTATCTAGGCTACAGTGAAAGCAAAACAACTGGTATGTGCTCTCTAAGTTTCATTTCATTGTATTGACTTCATATAGCTCCTAAGCCAAAGGGCTGTACAACATTCCTAAAGGTGGTACATAGAGCCATGACTTGAACATGCTACAAAATAACTAGAAGAGGAGGTAGGTGGAAAATAAGAATAGCATGGATTTTAATGAGTGTAGAAAGAAAAGACTGTAGGTAGGAACACAATTAATCATATGGGTCAGACAGCATTCCAAAGTGTAAGAGTTATCAAACAACAGCAAAGATGAGACCTGCGAGGAAGGCTTGAGGCTACAGGCAGGAGCATTCTTCCAGATGCGAGAGGATAAAGAGGGGAGATTGGAGATGTATTCTTTTAACAACACACAGAAAAGGAAAATGAAAGGGAACCTTTGACTGGCAACAAAACCCTTAAAATTCCATGAAGGGGTGACCATCCTAGCTCGGCGTCACCCAGCTGATGTTCCCCCATGACGCCATTTTGTGTCGCATTTTGAATCCCTTCTGTGGTATGTTGTACGTGATCATGGGCTTTGCAATGGGGTAGGTGGGGGGTGGGGGGGAGTTAAGATGATCCTCATTTCCCAAGCCTGCTGAATTTCAAGTGCTTTGTTGTGATAAATCTCGTCACCTGTCTTGTTTTTTCAATGATGTTCGAGGGTGTTCGCTTTGCACCAAAAATTTTAAAAGAGGGAGGGCCACTCCTGTGGCCTCATCAGACAGGCTGGTCCCTCTTTTTAAATCCCGCAATCATTTCTCCTACTAAGAACGCACGGCTCCATCACCGCCGCCTTCCATTATATGTATGTATTAGTTTGCTTGCACCATGTGAGCAATATATATATAGCTTGCCAGTCGAGAGAGACTCTTCATCACAGAATGCACAGGCCGCCTGCCAAGGAAGGGGCGGCTGCTGTGATGGAAAGCAGAAACACTTCATGGATATAGGAGATGCTTGGCTCTGCTCACCTAAATATGTCAGACTGGGTTCTAAAAATAAAATGTACAGATCCCCCCCCTGCTGCTAAGCAGCACGTTGCCTGTTTCATAACGTGATCGCCTTGCTAGGCATTAAGAAGAGCAGCGGTCCTACTCAGCCCCCTGGCATCCCGAATACGGCCTTGTGTGCTTTGCAGAAGTTGCTGTACCCTAGTCCCACAGCCACTGTGGGCACGTTTGACAAATGTCTTGGAAAAATGCAGACGATAGGGCACGTAGCTCACATTTTACTTCAGAAAGACCCTTGTGCACTGTGTGCACATTGCTCCTTGCGCAGGATGTGCATGGAAATGCTATGTTATGTTACTGGCATTCATACCACAGACTGCTGACTCTGCATGATCTCCAGATGCTCCAGCTTATCTGAAAGAGAGGGGGGCGTGTAAGGCTAGAGAGTAGAGACGGAAACTGCAAGGTAGCTTTGCTTCTGAGTTAGTGCATGCAAACCGGAAGTACCCTGAGCTCTGCATGGACGTCTGTTACTAGGCGGATGGGGGCATGGTGGTGGCATTTGTGTCCTGATGGGAGCCTCGTATGACCAAGTTGTGAAAATCATTTAATGAAATGCATGTTTTGGGCATACGTGGAAGTTTCTCAGTGTCTAGTTTCTCATGTATAGTGATGCGCTTCCAAGCTAACCATTATAATTACATCTGAAAAGAAGCATTCACAAAGTCAATACTTTGGGCTTTTGTGTTGGTAAAGGATAGGCACTATATAAAAGGTACTAAATAGACATGCAATCGCAACAGCTGGAAAATGTAATGATTACCTAGGCATGCGATTTCTGTACCTGGCAAATAACTATATAATACGTCAAGCCAAAATGGTTGGTTTTGTAATTTCTTGTTTTTAACAGGACTACAGTGCAATTGACTGAAGGTTGAAGGCACACTTAGTTAAAATATTGTTATTACACCAGGAGCCTTTTTACAGCTGCAATTAAGTCATTAACCCTCAGCAAACTGCTTAGAGACTGGTTAAATTTGATGTTTCTACTTAATAGAATGTTTTAAGAGATCCCAAGAGGATGTGTTTTGGACGGCTGAGAGCGAGTAGTAGGTGAGAAAGGCCATAGGGATTAGCTTGGCCATGGGCAGTCAATGGCTGGATAAATAACCAAATGAAACCCACAAGCAGTGTGCCCCCCTCAAATGTAATATCCATCCTATCTGTACTCCAAAGCAATAGTTTTGGCTTTTAGGTGTTGCTTAAGCGACACCTAATATGCCAAACTAAAAGCACTTACAAATGTAATCTAATTGGGCAGAGTTTCTTGACTTGAGGGTGGTTGCTCAAGGCCAATATTTACTGGATAGAAAAAGAATATTTTTCACAGCTTGGAATGTGGACAGAACACTTAGGAGCAATATACATATAGCTGCTTATAAGAATAATGAGTGGTTCCATCAACGGAAGATGTAAAAGCTTTGCGTAAGGCTTCTATGCCTTCCTTCGACACCACGGCTCATTTTCATTCATTTGTATGGCGGAGAAGAGAGGTAGGGCGCAACTTGCGTTTCTGCCACCACCCTTCATCTCCGAAATACAAATGCCCCAGCATTTGCACCAGCATGCATTTTCATACTGGCGCAAATGTTGGGGATCCCTATGGAACCTACCGGCTTTATGCACCGGGATAAAGCGGGCGGAGCGCGTAGGGATCAATTGTACACGCTGTCTACCATGACCGCATATCAGGAAGTGTTTACAATTGCAATTAGGTTAATTTAATTATAAACGCTGCCTACCTGCCTTCCTTGTACGGCAGAGTTCAAATGTGTAGGGCAAAAGGCGGTGACGTGTGTATGCTGTCTTTTGCACGACACATTTTCACACTGCTGTGCCAATGACCAAACCAAAATTTGGTGGCGAGGACTATGTCTACACCTAACGGCTCACCGCCGCCATGTTACCAGGCAGAGCAAACTTAGCTCCTTATTTTTTACTTTGGAAAGCAATCATAATTATAAAACAGTAAAACAATAATGGTCATGCAAGATAACGTTGCTCTGTGAAATAGCAAGCTTTGGGCTTCGGGCAATTGTTGATCATGGAAACAGGGACAGGTTTTTTTAAATATTGCAAAGGCTCCGCCCATCGTAATGCTAATATCTCTAAAACCAAATATTCAATATCTTTATGTTGGAGGAAGTGGGAATTTTTCTTTGCTCAAATGTTGATTTGTTTAATAAATAAAACAGTCTCCTAAAAGCATGCACAGTGCACAGGTGAGACTTGTAGTCTGGATTGGACTGGATGGTGGGTGTTGTCTAGACCAGTCTCGCCTGATGCCTAAATCACAAGATGGATTATTTTGTTGAGCTGCATAGAACACATCCTGTTCCCCCTTTCCTCGTAGCTTGAAACCTTTAAGACCTTCACACTTATTTTAGCATCTAATTGGTCAACTCAATCTCAAACATATTGTACCTCCGCCTTATCTACGCATTTCAAGGCATTGAAGTGGGCTGGTAACAACTGTGGACATCAGCCCGATGCCAGTGAGTCAAAATTGGACATGTGACATTATGCAACATTTCAGTGTCCTGATTATTAAAGGTCTTCCAGGATCAGTGACCCATGGGTATACTGGGGCATGAGGGCTTGGTCAGATAGAAGGGAGCACAAGATGTACCTGAGTCCTCTTCCTCAGGAGTACCCAGGGAGCAGGAGGGCCAGAGTGCCAGGGTAAAAAAAAAGATTTTTCATGCGGGTCACCCAGACTTAAGATGAAGGCCGGCAATAACTCTTCAATCCCTTCTGTCCCAAGTGGACACCTGTATATATGCCTTGTGGCAAAACACAACCACCTTTTAGGTTTGTTTGTTTGTTTATTGTTTTTGTATGGCGCACCAAACCCAAAGGTAACTGGGCGCAAGCAGTGCAAGGAGACTTTAGGCTTAATGATACATAGAATTACAGTACAATTAAAGATATATACAGTTACATTACAATATATACAGTTACATTATAGATAGCAATATAAGGTGTAATTTCAATTGCAGACTTATATGATGGCAGATACTAGCTTAGTATGTTATTTAACACTAAGTTGTAGGGTGAGGGCCATTGGTTCTAATCAATTTCTGTATGTTGCGTCTGAAACTGGGGTAGGTTTGATCAGCCCGGAGTGAGTTCCATGTTTGTGCTGCCATGACTGGGAAGCTTCTACTGCCAGATTTGGCTAGGTTGAAGCACGGTACGCTAAGGTAGCATGAGTTGAGGACCTAGTCAGGCGATTGGTAGTTTTTTTGGCTATCCAGTCAGAAAGGTACCGTGGGGCGGCATTGTTTAGGTATTTGTGGGTCAAGGAAGTAGTTTTAAGCAGAATTCTGTCTTTCATTGACAGCCAGTGGTTTTGTCTTCTAATCACAGATATGTGATCTTTATTTGGGATATTTAGTGCCGTTCTTAGGGCGTTATTTTGTAACATTTGTATTTTGTTTAAGATGTACTTGTTAGCCCCCTAGTAGAGAGCATTACAATAGTCCCATCTTGAAAGTATGAGGGCATTTGCAATGGTAATGCAGCTAGTTGGGGATAGATAGGGTCTGCAGGCCCTAATTAATTTTCATGTGTATGCTGATGTGGACGCTAAGAAGTTGACTTGTTTGCTCATGGTTAGGGTGGAGTCAAGGTAGAATCCAAGCATTTTTACTTCCTTTACAACCTTGATGGAGTTGCCATCAATGTTGAAGGAGGAGTTTTTTTAAGGTTGGCCGGAGTACCTAGTATTAGAAGTTCGGTCTTGTCGTCATTCAGGCTGAGGCCATGTGTGGCCATCCATGCCTGAATGAGGTGGTAGATTTTGTTCACAAGAGCCGTATCGGTGATGTAATTGACAGAAAGCAGTATGAGGATCTGGGTGTCATCTGCGTAGTTAGTGTAGGTGACACCCAGATTGTCCAATTTGTCAAACAATGGCTTCATAAAGATATTGTACATGGTGGGTGAAACGCATGAACCTTGTGGAACACCGCAAGTTATGGAGATAAGATCTGCTGAGCCTGAGGGGAAGATTTGCATAGTTCTGTTGTTGAGGAATGATTGAATATGTGCTTGTGTAAATCCTTAGGGCACTCAAAGGGTTATGGCAACAATTGTTTAAAAAAAGAAAAAAAAAGTTTACACAGCACCTCTTCACCTTGGATAGATCACAAGTCCACTGAGGATTGGTAGTGTAACAACCTACCCCTCTGTGTTGGACTCCCACTCACTTATGTGCTTACACTGTCTGGGGCTTGAGTAGGTCTCCACATATTGAAAATAACCCCAAACACATCCTTTAACGTCTTTATGGGAGAGTAAAAGGGGCACTTGCCCCGGGTCCCCACCTTGGTTGGGGGGCCCCACAAGGCTAGCTGACCTAAAGAAGCCAGGTTGCATTGTTTACCAAAATTAAAATGGATGTTAGTATATTGTATGATGTGCCGCTGAGGCCATAAACCTATTGACTATCTGTTGTTGACAAGTACATTCTGCTTTGATCAATTCATCCTGTAATGCATTCTGTGTTCACTGTGGTATACATAGTTTGCGTGTACACAGACAGAACTCCTGTTGCATTCTCACCTTTCTGGGGTAATTATATTGCTCATTTACAATAGCCAAAGTTAAAATGCTTATGAGAAGCCTGGGAGGGTGAATAATCCTTCCCCATTGGTCAATTTGCGGACTATAAGATCCGGTATGGTTTCTGAGTTTTCGTATAGCCCAGAGTTTTCATATAGGCCGCAAATTTGACCTTTGCTTTCATTTGTTTTCAGCTCGGAAAACCGTGCTTCACACCCTTCTAGTGGCATCATTTAAAAGGACATTTTCATACAAATATCTTCCTTTTTTGTTTGTTACTTTAAATTAATGAAATGCACTATAAATAAGGATGACATATTTTTGTCATGTTATTTTTCATGTTTTTTTAAAACATAAATATTCCACATGGAATATTTAAGTTCCCCCAAAAAATGCATAATTTAATAAATATATATATATATTTACATAAACGTTTTTTGTGTTTGCCCATAGGTTCTAATAGCTTTATAGACCTCACCCTCAGGCCGTACGCTCAGTCTTTTAACCCAGTCTTCAGGGCCCTTAACTCCCACTACGACCCTCGTGCCAGTCTATAAAGCTATATTGATACATTTGAGTGCTTTGATGGTTAGGAATATAGCTCAGTGTGTTAAGCACTCATTGCAAAGATCTGTGTGCATTGCAATACTAAATTCCAGCAAGGCTGACTCAGCCTTTTCTAGGTCTGATGTTGATAAACCTGCATGTATATGTGCTTTGTTTTGTAGCACAGCATGTGCTATTATCAGTAATGCACCTGCACCAGATAGTGGTTGCTATAAAAACGAACATACATTCAGTATCTTGATGGTTCAGACACTGGTTTGTTCAGCTGGGGACTTTTAAAACCTAGGCAGCGACCTCCGAGGATGAGCATAAAGTGTTAGTCCAAGAGGTGATTAGATATCCAAATTCAAAACAGTGGGCCTCATTCCGACCCGTTGACGCCGTTATCTTTCCGACTCCGCCATGGTGAATGGCGGAATTACCGCCCCATTCCAAGGTTGGCGGGGTCGGTAATTCCCCATTCACCATGGGCCCTTCCCCATTCCCATTTTTGCCCCATAGGGCTCAATGGGAATGGGGAAGGCGCTAATTACGGCACCGTAAATTACGGTGCCGTAATTAGCGCCTAGGTCCCTTTGCGGGTTGGTTTTTTAACGCCTGCAAAAAGCAGGCGTTAAGTACCAACCCGCAAAGGGATCTCGGAGTAGGGCGGTAAGGGTTTAACGGCACCGGTCTCGTTAACGGTGACCGTTAACCCTTACCGCCCGACTCGGAATGACCCCCAGTGAAACCAAAGCGTTCATGCATGTATCCTGGCTTTGCCAGCAGACGATACAGTGATCCTGGACAAATCATCTGATATTACTGACATTACTGTGCTATCTTCTGTGAAAAGGTTTGACTTGTCACATGTTGGTGGCATTATTTAGCCCATTACTGGATTTTTCATTTCATGTAAGCCACTTGAGTTGAAAGCGGTTCTAGATAGAAGAAAGCAAACCTGATATCGCAACTCTGCTCATTTGACTCATAGGTTTTGCTGTAAGTTTATAAATAAAAGTTCCACATGCCTGTGTTTTGGGCACATTTGAAGCTTTAAAGTACGAAAGAGAAAGCCAACTGAAATCTTTCAAGATTACATCAATTAGTATGCTGATTCTTATATGCTTCCCTTGATAGGCAACACAGCTAGAACCATTCCCACTTAGCATAATACACTTCTAAAACATTTTGTTTTGAAAAATCGTCATGTAAGGTTATGTGATTTTTCTACTTTCCAAGTTCTATAACAGGGGATTATTTTTGCTCATGGTAAGTGCTAGAAAAGAAAGTGGTAAAGTGCAGACACTGCAAAGTGGGCACACATCTCAGCTTCACCCCTTTACCAATGTGTGATCTTGGGCCTCTCATTCCTTCTTGTATTGCCTAACCTGTCAACATTTCCAGTCCCTAAACCTTTCAAAATTGTCGCCCTTCATAGTGATTTCGTTCTCAGGGTCTGATCTTCAAAAAAAGCCTCACTCATGGCTCCACTGGCTATGGTGTTGCTTCTCTATAATAATCGTGAGCATCGATATATTGCACACCACAGCCACCTTTTTTTTTGCTCTCTAATGGCAACATTACTTGAAAACCATGTCCCTCGTCTAATCTCAGTTGGTCTGGATACACCTTCCTGGTAGCTACTAATCTTCATCCACTATCTGTGCTATGTGTAGCTTTCTACTTGCTTCTACTTTGTCTTCTGTATCAATGCTTGAGCACTTTTGCATTATGTGAGGCACCAGTGTAAGTCCTCTGTCTTTTCTCGGTTACATGCACCCTTTTCATATGGTCCTGCATTAATACTGCTGTGTACCTTCCTTGTGGATGCCATTGATAACAAATGCCCTGTGCATATGCTAGAACACATGTTCCCTTGTCGTGGACTGCTAATGTTGGCCTTGAAATGCTATTTGTTTATCATTCTGATTACAACAAGAACGAGGATGGTAAGGGTACTGGCGGGCAGTACCCCTGCCTTATGATTGGTGCGAGGCAACATATTAAGCTATGTGTTGTAATCCTGACGAGGGGTGCGTGACCAGATATTCTGGATCCCTTTATTTCTTTGCTCGGTGCATTGGGGCCCCAAAGCTGTCCATGCTCCCGGCCCCAAAAGAGCTTAAGAGTGCCCTATGCACATCTGCCAAGGAGCATCAGGAAAGAGAGGGCCTTTACGGAGTTAATTGAAGCAGTGCAACTGGGTGCGCAGCACGGTGCAGCAGACCCGGAAGTCAGATTTCACCAGAACAGGGAACTCAGTGAGCAGTCCCATCAGGCATGTGTCACTGGAGTCAACTGCTAATGCGTGGCTAAGACAGACCTTGGATTCTTGCAGTTCTATATCTTCTCGTGTATAAGCAGGGTCAGTTTTGCAGTATGGCAACATTTGGCAATTTCCAATAGTTCAATAGCAAACGTGTGCCTTGGGGTTCTATTTTGGTCAGAAAAATTGAACCTGTCACGCTCTCAGAATGGGGAGAAGAGAAGAGAGGGGTAGAATCTCGCCATGCACTCTGCTAATTACAGGGTACGTTGCTGAATGGAATCCACCAATCAGAAACTCGAGAAAAATCTCAAAATTCGAAGATGGTAAACATATCCCTATATATATTCTTTATTGACATCCTGGCCGTGTTGCACATGAACCTTATTGTATTATATCCGGTACTGAGGATGTTCAGCCATTTTGTAGACAAGTGTCGGCTTGACGTATAAAACACAGTCACTTTGACAGCGATGGGTCCGAATTTCCATATGCATTACCTGGGTACTCACCTCAAAGGCCGCCATTGAGTACGCAGGTGCTTGACCCTCATGCCCAGGCTAGACTGGACAACGCTTCAACGTTTGAATGTACATACAAATGTATCACAGGTGGTTCTCCCTGGAAACTACCAGAATGTCCTGCTTTGTTCAACTTACGCAGGTCATTTTTCACTGTAATTTTATGGATGTATGCAAAACCTATACACTATAAGTCTCTATTTCCATATAGTTGTAAAATGCGAGACTATATCACTTGATGGCTCAGAAAATTGAATGACCGGTCCACAGTTTTGATGCATCAGAGAAATACATTTAAAATAATGCTTTGGCCATTTTTTTACATTTGTTTCCGCTCTCCCCATTTTCATGAACTTGAATAGGTCGCCTGCGCTTGTGATGCATTGTGCATGCTTCGGATCATTATCAAGTGAGCGCTGCAACCACCACAGTCCTTCTTTAGTTTGTGGAGTAGGCTTACCAGATGTTTCGTTGAAGCACAACTCAACTTTAGGGGTGCCCTTTTCCATGCTGAGAGGCGGGTGGGGTGCGGTTAGTAGGAACTTGTATATTTCCATATGCTTCGGAGAGGCACTGCTACAACAGGAAAAGTTGTAATCTAATTACTGAGTTGGAATAAAATTATTTTGATCTGTGGTTTCTGGAGCAGGCAAGTAATGTGTAGAGTGCAATTACAATTTCATACCTAGAAAGCCTGAGGGAGGGGCTTGATTGCATTGAATTTTCTGAGTGATCCGCTGAGTCCATTAAGGCTTGCAACGCTTGTTTTGGGGAGCCCCTAAATTAGCGCACTTTACTAAGTTATGCGTCATGTCACAGGAGTGGTCAAAGGGAAATACGGCAAACTTTGTAAGGATG
The DNA here is from genome assembly GCF_040938575.1 of Ambystoma mexicanum. Taxonomy (NCBI): domain Eukaryota; kingdom Metazoa; phylum Chordata; class Amphibia; order Caudata; family Ambystomatidae; genus Ambystoma; species Ambystoma mexicanum. The sequence goes on along the minus strand of NC_090940.1, from coordinate 238,435,900 downwards.
AAAAGTTCCCAACCAAAGACATGTTTTGTTTCAGATACAAATTCTGTTAAGCCGGATTCAGGCCATGCTTAGGTTTTTCGATTCTACTAACATGCTGAAAAAGCCAAAATTGTTTAACGATATAACCATATGCACATGTCGGCCATTACAAATCCAAATTATATCAAGGAAAGTTATCGGTACCTGCTTCTAGGGAAATCTAAGCAAGATGCCGATGTTTTCACAATGTTTTGTGTGTTATGGGTTTACTGCCCAGGGTCCCGTCAAGATCTTAGAAGCTGGAATGGAAAAAAGTGCTGGGAGGGCGATCAAAGGGGGATCTCTCTCCCTGGAAAAAAAGACGCACTCAAGTGGGCTCTTATGGAGGGTCCCGTGGCAGAAACCAGTCTCTGGTAGACTAGGCATTGGTATTACATTCTTTGAAGCTCTGCTAGTGGAAGAGGGCAGCTCTGGGCCCTTGTAAGTTTGAGGTCAACATTTAGTGAATGGACCGAGACCAATATTTGCTCCTTGTGTGACATGTGTTTGTAAATTGATCCCAGTAAAAGCTATGTTTCCTCTTTTTTGATTCCTGCCCTTATTAATTGTGCAATATCTACTAACCAGACTCCCAGATGCCATCTTGGTCCCTTTGAAATTCATCCGGCATGCTTCAGGATCATCAGAGGGGCAAGAATATTTGACCACATCACCCCGTCCTCCAGGAGCTACGCTGGCTACTCCTTCAAACTCACAGAGTGTTGAAGACAGCCTGCATCTTCTATAAAGTAGTCACAGCCAAAACACTTGTCTACATGGCATAGAAGCTTACTGTTGCTGGAGCAAAACACACCACTAGAAGCTAGAACATTTCCACAGTGGATAAAAGTACAGCAAGAGGGGAAAACCTATTTAAAATGTTTTTCCTGTTATGCGCCCTGTTTCTGGAAGAAATGACCAATGCAAGTGTGATGGTGCATCTAAGACCAGTGACACGTAAGGCCATGCCCCCGCCTGTTCCTAAGCGACAACAAACATATAGAAGAAGAACATTTGAATAACTTGTTCTTTTGTGCGCGCCACCACCATGTAGAGTGATACACAAGCAATATAGAGATAGTTTTCCACACTGTAGGGAGCTAGTTTGTCATACTATAGGGAGGGATACGTTTCTGAAAACACTAAGAGTGAACGTAGTGTGGTATGCACACTCAGGTAGGCCACACATATACAAAGCAGCATTATAATTGACAAGAGAAACACCAATTGTTTCCCTTGGCAAGGCTGTGCTCATTACAGGGTTAAAAAGCACTACATTGCAGTATAAATAGCTTAATAGGGATTTTTGTTGGTCCATGATGGTGTCCAGGCGACCAGAAGTGCCAAGGCTGAGAGAAAAGGGAGGATAGCTGAAACTGCACAAATAGGCCTTTCCCACGCCTCCAGCATAGATAAGCAACAATGGAGTTAGTTGTGTTGCTAGCAGACAGAAATATACAAGCTTCCATCACCAGGTGCACACAGTAGCATTGCCAAAAACACACTACCAAGATGCATCCGCAGTGCCCCCAATGGTGAAAGCAGTTCAACGCACGCACAAAGAACACATTATCGGGTTGAAAAAATGTCGGCAGAAGATCTCATATACTGGGCTCACACTAGAATGAACAAACTATGAACGTCATGACCCAAATAGATCAAACACCAGAAGGCAGCAAAATGTATCAGAGGGAGTACAGGACAAGCTGTACAACGTTGAGCAATCTCTCAGGAATGTTGGTGTTATGACTTGATGGTCGTGAAGATTATGGGGCCTCTGTCCCCAAGTACCACTCAGAGAGATACAAATAACTCCCTGAGCGATCCTTGAGGCCACAGGTATTTAAATGCCGGAAATGCCAGGAACAAGGAACACCGGAGACCCCCCGACCGCTGCAAGGCAAGCAATGGGTAAGTATTAAGACAAGCAGACCAATGAGAGCAGAATAGAACTTAATTCAAAGGGTCTTACCAGGGTGGAGGAGTCTGGGTCCTGAGGTGCACAAATAGGATGGAAGGTGTTCCGTGCAGTAGCGAGTGTGACTAGCAGTGGCAGGTAAGTTGTAGCACTGAATGGCAATGCAGATGGAATTGTACCGCAATACCTGTGTGGGCGGGGATGAGATGTTCAGGTGAAGCAGAGTCGAAAGTCCGTAATCAATCCGTGAAGAGTTACGGGAACATCTCCCACCTTGTGTGTAAAAAGATGCCAGCATCCTCAGAGTCCACCTTGATTTGCAAAAGCACCAAATCCAAGAGAACTCAAAGCAGGCCAACACAGAAGCCAAGCAAATAGCCTGCAGGCAGTAAAACAAACCAGAACAGCCTCCAGTAGATGACCTGAAGTAGCAGTACGCCACAAAGGCCAAGTACTACCACAATGATGGCAACAACCAAGGTAGTACAGTAAAACAATGTCACAACAGGATGTGTACCATGTGTGGTACATAACATAGAATAATGCACCACGAACGGATGTGTACTGTCACAGCTCCCGTGTACAGGCGCAGTAGTGGCATGAACCAACCACCCCCACTGTGGTCTGGGTGCCTGCAAGGTCAAACTCATACAGGCCTCTGAGACCCTGGTGGGGAAGGAGGGTCAGGGATATGCAGTCGGGACAGGCATTGGCATACTGGATAACCGGAATGAGGGGCAGGAGAGGGGAGTTGGATTGACACAGGAAAGTAGGGAATGCACAAAAATGTAGTACTCACATTAACACATACACAATTAGACCAAAATTGTTCATCATGCACATAGCAGCAAATTACTCAAATGGAGGTCAAAGAGAAACTTATCCCTGGGGTGAGTGCTGGCCTCCTGCCTGCGCACTCTCAGGTCCGGTAACAGGAGCAGTTCAATGCTGCAAAGAGAGCCACAGTTAATAATCTGTGCGTGCCCAAAACACACAAACACACCAGCAAATATGCCCCAAAGTAACAAACTACTCTACAAACAGACAATCTGGTGTGGATGCTTCGTACCCATACGTAACATTACCCCTGTGATGGTTCATACACAGTCAATGCAGTAAGTCAGGCACCGGTGGGTGCATGGCAAATGGAACACCAATGTGTCATGATTCACACAACATGCAATGTTCCCTGGGTAAGCAGACAGACGAAATAGCAAGGTATGACTTCAGAACAACTCGTGTACTGCCATGACCAAAATAAAGTAGGCAGTGCATGTATCAAATTCTACTTGGAAATGAAATCCACTTCACCCAAGTCTGTCCCTTGATGTCTGTCCCTGTGAGATGCTTCTTTCCATTTCTCAGAACGCCACATGGCTAATGCAAGTGCCTCAATGGACCATGGTGGACCGGAGGGTATGTGCCACTGCCCCTGCAGGTTCCCCAGACAACTTTCCCATCAACTAGCCATCAGTCCACTAACAAATCTGAGCTGTATTGTGCGCTTCAACACCAATATTTGTCCAAGCTCACTGTCAGTGCTGCTACTAAGCATGCATGTGCAACTGGCGTGGTGGAAGTTTTGCTGTGTTGTGACCCCCCTTTGCTGCTCACCTTGCCTGGAGTCCCTTGAAACACGTCAGCAGTTTTCGGATGTATGATCGCAATCCCTGTGCCTCTGCTTGTGCACACATGCGCATGTCGGCACCATCAAACTTGTCCTGATTCTAGACGTGCAATGGCCCATGTCTGCTGGCAAAGGTGGTCTGGAGGCTCATCCCCCTGCAGAAAGGCCATGAAACACATGATTAATGCTTGAGATTCATCTGTTTGTGTCTCTTCAGGCATTACATGACTGGACCATGTCAGAGACGTACATCAGAAATCACACCATCAGTCCGTCTTTCACAGCCAAAGTGTGGAACACACTATCTACAGCATGATTTGCAACAAGCACATGTACAGTAAAGATGCGAAACATACTACACAATGCATATCAATGAATGTACACATGAATCATGAAACACCCCATCTAGCTAAAGAAGAACAGTGGTCAATTATACCCCAATCATCCCCACTAGAGGTGTTAACACAAATTCCACAGCAGCAGACATGCCACAGATATGACAGTCCAAAGCCCTTGTGTAATAGGCTGTTACACCGAACCATCCTTGCAAGCCCATGGATAAGGGAAGCAGGAGTGGCATATGTGAGTCAAGGACCCCAAGCAGAAAACACATACACAAGACAAGCGTGTAGGGCCCAGCTGGAACAGACAGTGGATGCTTTCAAAAGCCACAAAGCACCACAACGTCACATGAAAGCACAATAGACAAGCAATTTTAAACTATATTAACTAATTACACTAACTATGAAAAACCTACGTTACCTATTTAAACCAACTATCAAACAGAAAGTTAACTAACTAAACTAAAAGAAAAATCAAAAATGGCCACATACGACCCGGGGGGGGGAGGGCACCCAGGAGGCGGGAGGTACAGGGTGCTGCTCAACACCCACATGCAATGATGCTGAGGAAAAAAAAAACTCCATGGGCTCAACGCCTGCACAGCCCGACCTCTGTGGGAGATAGATTGTCGTCCGAGTCTGGCTCTTCCTGGAAAGGAGGAAGTGGCACAGGAGCATGACCAAGCCTAGCTGCAGCTTGACCCTCGTCGGCAACAAGTCTGCCGGACAGGTGAGCCTGGTCCTGTGTGGCGATGACACGTAGGTCTGCATGCAGAACCTCCCGTGATACACGTACTTCCTCTTGCAAGGTAGCACGTGTAACACGGAGTTCCTCCTGCAAGGCCTGGCTGGACAACCGCTGCACCTACCGGCAAGCATGTAGCTCAGCCGAGATGGTACGCTCAATCTATGCAAACCTCTCCTCTGCCCGCTCTCTCTGGGACATCAGAAGGACACCCAGAGTGGATCTGAGGGAAGCATACTCCTCCCTCAGGGCATTCATGTGTGCCTCTGCGTGAGCAGCAATTGCTTGACGCAGAGATGACCTTTCAGCCTGGCGTGCCCTGTCTGAGGCCACCATGCCCAGCCTGAGCGAGCGGGCCGTGGACCGTGCTGCCTGCTGCTGGAGAAGTACCTGCCTAGCAGGGGGTAGCACAGATCGGGCCACACGCTCCATGCTCTCAGCTATGTTCTCCATTGCTGCCCCCTGCCATTCAGAATGGGCAGTCATGTCTTGCTCCCACTCAGTTTACTGCGGTTGCGCGCGGCGACCGCATTGCTGGGCTTGACCCCTGCTGGACCCAAGGACCGGGTGTCCTTGTTGTGTTGGCACCGCCCGTGGCTGCACGACACATGCCCTCGTCGACGTGATGTCCCAGTTACATCACTGACTGGTGTGAAGGGTGACCCTGCATGCCGATCCACCACGGGCGGAGGTTCCGAGACTGTCTGACCCCTCAGTGCAGGTGTCGCGGACAGAGGAGTTTCCACATCAGAATCACTCACCCCTGACATATGGACCTGATGCTCATCCAACTCGACATGGTCGTCAGAGTGGCATCAGGGCTGGACTCATAGGCAGCCAGAGACAAGATGGACTGTAGCACCATGGGGGTTTCCGTGGCCTACCACCTCACTACCCGCACTTGTGCTGGGTTGATGTAGTGACCACCCCTCCCCCCAAGTGCAAAAGCAGGGATGCCTAGCATGGTATCAAAAGGCTGACCATAGACCTGTGTATTGACAGACAGTGTTGACTAGCATCAACAGCATCATGTGAGTCAAGTGACAACACAGCAAATGATGATGGGACAGTAAGCAGGACACATGATGAAACCTCTGGAGGACACCCACGTGTGAAGAAGACACTACACCAGTTGGACAGAGTCTTTGGCCATTAAATAGGCTGAGGCCTGTGACCCACACAGATTATCAGACCCTAAACATGTGTGCAATACAATACTGAGCCACAGTTGACATGGGAAGGCAGATGAAATGCCATGCAATGTAGGTCATCCAGGACTTGTATTATAGTGATCATCCATTCATAGACACATAGGGGCATGCATGGAATGCACATGGAGTATGAATGGGCACTCATGTCCCTGCGGGGCATCTGACCTCTGCACAGTCCAAGTGAGACACCCTGCATCAAGTATTAAGGATGTACCACACAGCATATGTCTGGCAGATTGGCCGCTGGATGTTAGCATGTACACAGGAGGCATGAACAGGGAAGTACCCAACGGCAATATTGTAGCAGACCAGTGCAAAGGTGGAATTGGGGTGCAGAGCAGGGGGTTGAGGGGCAAGGGTGCATGCCTACATTGAGTACCCACTTGCAGGCAGAAGACACATGCACGTCAGTCATGCTATGCATAGTCCCTGGGCTAAGAGGAAGGTCACTCCACGCTACATGCAGAAGTGCCAGTGAGCTGGAACAATGAGCGGAGGGGCATACTGGTAACCAGCATGTGAGTAGGGTGCAATAGTGGTGATGCGGACAGTCCCCGTCTGCTCCACATGTCCACCATCCAGCAGAGTAGACATGCATCAGGGAAGCATTGCATTACTTACACATCAGAACCATGTACACATGACGTGTAGTGACAGTCATGCACAACACATCACACAAGTAAAACACACACGCCCTCGACAAACACGCATCAACACTCACTGGACTTGGCATCAAAGTCCGGCATCTCTCCCACTCCTTCGACCGATTCAGATGGTATGAACTCCGCAACGAGTGACTCATGCCAGTCACCAGAGTCAAGTTGTAATTTGAGGCACGCTTAGCCATAGCGCTGCTTTTGAGGTCATTCCAATGCTTTTTGCACTCTTGCGCCGTGTGCACCTCATGGCCGAATGCACTCACATGTTCCACAACTTGCTTCCAGTGGGTATCACGGTGGGCAGCCTTAGTCTGACAATTAGCACCCACAGCATGTCACGGCTGTGGTCCCGCATGTAGTCCACAAGGAAGTCCAGTTCCTGTTTGCAGAAAGGCTTCTTCTTCGACATGCAGGAGGTCGTGGCTGTGTGTGGGGTCCCAGCCTGTGCTGCAGGTGCAACCTTCCTCCTCTTGGATGGTGGCGCAGACCCAGGCTTGCTAATGCCGCTCTGATCAGTATGGCCAGTGGGTTCAGTGGATTGAGCCAAGGGAGTGGCAGGTGGAGGGACGACCAAAGGCCTGACTTGTGTCAGTGGCAGCTGGGTGCCCTCTAATGGACTCTGCGCAGCAACATCCGCTGTGGCAGGGTCATTGACCGCAACTGTCATGGTTGGCAGACTCACAACCGGGGTGTTTTTAGGTGCATCTGCCCCTGCACTTGCCAACACCCGGCTGTTCGGGGTAGCAGATGACATAATTGCCCCAGGGACACGTGTCTTGGTCAGGGCAGCCCTGTGTGCCACTATGGTTTCCCTCCTGGCCTGTTGGTAATCTTCCAAGGGCTCTTCAAGTGCCAACGCAGCCTCTGCTGGCAGACCCTGAGCCTGGGTGGTGGTGTCCACAGCTGCACCTGCAGCTATCACTACCCTTGGGCCCGTGGCAGTCGATGAAACGGACTGCCGGGTCACACGGACGCCAGTGCCAGATGCAGAAGCTGCATCTCCCGGAACCACAGGGGGTGGAGGCATGACTGCACCGGGCACAACATCGTGCTCAAGTGGCGCACCCCTGCCTCTTCCCCCTCTGCGGCCACCCTGGACACCCTGGAGTCCCCCTACTCCCTGGTCACCCCGGCCACGTCCCTGACCACACCCGCCACGAGGAGGACGCCCAGCTAAGGCGCCCCTCACATTTAGTGGCCTCCCAACCATGGCACAGATGTAGTAGTGCCCGTACAGATGGAGTAGTGCCAATGGGAGGTGTACACCACAATTGACCTGGGCAATTGGGGTGAAGGGGCCGGGATGCAAGATGTTAACAGCCCCCCTGCACCTGCAAGGCTGTATGTGACCCCGGTGATGTAGTGATGGGTCACGTAACGCTCAGGCACCCCAAAACTGCAGTAAAACTGTGCACGCAACCCTGCAGCCTACGTGCGTGGAATCAACCGCCCGCAGTATGCGGTGGCACCCAGTAACACGAAAAACGCATACGCGTGGGTCACGCAGGCTACTATGACCTCAAAAACAGGTGCGATACACAGGGGCACCCGCAGTGGGAAAAATAGCGTGCACGACTCACCGTCTGACTAGCGCGATGCAGAAAAAAACGCATAGCCAATACCCCCGCCAAAAGAAGAGATACGTCCTTGATAGCTGTGAAGTTGTGATGGCGTGCCAAACAACACTAAGCAGGAACACACGTCGGTCTCCACGAAAAGGCACGTACAGCGAACTGCTGGCCCCGCTCACCTTTAGCCCGTGCTGAGGGAAACGCCTGTGCGCGTGATGTCACTTACACGCATATGCCCTTTCCTCGGATTACACGCATTCACACGCAGACCTGCAGTTTTTTCACGCGCTGAACCGCTATGCCCACGTCACGAGGGAAAACACGTCAAGAAGCACTGGGAGGACTTGAGGTCCAGGACCCTCTACAAGGCCCGGCGCCTCGCGGAGGGGGCCGGGTTAGCATGAGTGACATCCAGAGGAGGGTCCTGGAATGCGTAGGCACAGTGCTCCACGCCCAGATCCTGCAGAGGAAGACCCATCTGGAGTTGAGCGGTAAGTGGCCAAGCATTGGTGTGTGAGACAGGGCATGTTGCAGTGTGCTGGTAGTCTGATACTTGCCTGTATGTGTGACATAGGCCATGTATGGATGTGTGTGTGCAGGGACATCATGGTCATGCATGTGAGACCAGTAATGTGTGAACCACATGGTTGGTGCAGGAGTTACAATGCAACATGGGTAGCTGTATGGCAAATGCACACATGAAAGCATGTCAGTGTCTGTTCTTGCACATGGTGGGGGTGTGAGGGATGGGTGCTTCTGTCATGTACATGTATGGTGCACATGTGTGTGTGTCTGAGAAGTGTGTGTGTGACTTAGGTACGCCATGGATTCATGACACATGTCTGTGATGATGTGTACATTCACTCATGCAGTGCGGTCACTGTTCTATTCACTGTGTCTATCCACTGTGTCTGTGGTGTGCAAGGCATGATGCATGACCCTCCGGTGATGTGTGTGCATGGGATCAGTGTGAGCCATGATGCGCTTGAGATTGAAGGCAAGATTTTGGTTAATAGAGGCCCTTGTACAAGGATGCTGATGTTGATTGCAGGCGCCGTGCCTGTTGATGCATGTGTGTTGCGTGCATGCACCCATGTGTTCTGGAGGGACAGGATGGAAGTGACGTTAGACACTGCAACTCATGTGTTATTGCTTCCTGTCTAGGGGAATGTTGTACTGTACCCTGATGCTTGTGTTCTATGTCTCCCTCTACGCAGCGTCAAGTGAAGAAGAGGGCGGGGACAGCGCTGTGGAGCCAAGCGGTGGGGATGCCTCCACCGGGTGGCGACGCAAGGCCCAGTCACCCTCCCAGGACTTGCCATCATCCGGGAGCAAGGGGGCTGGTGCCGCGTCTGCCACTACGGCTGTGGCGGAAGGGCCGGGTGAGCCCCCACAGGGGCTTGCAATGGCGGAAGACGGTATGGAGTCATCCAGGTTGGTGGTCTCCACAGAAGAGGAGGAGCCCGCTACTGGGCCGCACATGGGGCCTGGTGGGGGTAGTACCACTGGTGCAAGTGGTGCAGTCCAGGGCCAGGGTCAGGAGGCAGCACAGGTCACCGCAGAGGGGCCTGTGCATGTCCCTGTCCTTGACCCTGTGACTGGACCACCATGCACCAGCAGGCATGCCTCATCCCAGGCCCGTCCGCAGGTAGGGGAGAGTGCCATGTCATCTGCCTCTCCACTACCTGCGGACGAGGGGTCCCATGACCGTATGGTTTCCGTCCTGATTGGTGTCGCGTTGCGCACGCGTGACATTCGTGATAACGTGCGTTCTTCCTGGGCGACATGGCACTTTTGGAAGGGGCCCTGGTCGGTTGGTTCCTACATGTGTCACGCACTCTGGTGGACCTCTCCTCCTCTGTGGAGACTATGCACCAGTCGTTCTCCCTACCGTCTTCCAGCCCAGATTCCACCAGGGCCCCCTGTGGACCTGGCCCGACCAACACAGCCAGCTAGGTGGAGCTCACATCCCTGCCACAGTGGGGAGTCGGCGGTCCAGCAGGAGTGGACACCACAACTGGAGACCAGCTGATGGAGGATGTGCAGGCACCATCGGACAGGGCACATGGACAGCAGCAGCAGCAGGAGCAGTCTGTAGGTGGGAGCAATGATGGCTCGGGGCCATCAACATCGGAGGGTAAGGCATCGGCCAGAGGGCAGGAGGAGCCAGGAATGGGAGTGTCTTCCGTGTGGCAGCGGTTGGGCCAGCGGATAGATGCGGAGTGGCGGCGGGCGGAAGAGGCGCCTCTCACCATGGTCAGGGCGGAGTTCTCCATGCGTCGGGCGTTGAGGCAGGCAGAGTGCCTCGAGGCAACTCGCAGGGAGTTGGAACAGGCCATGAGTGCCTCCCTGCGAGACCTCAGGGCCAGGGCAGAGGCCCGCCTCCGGGACATCGACATGGACTTGCCCACCGCCATTGTATATAGTTAGATAGTGTTAGGTTTCCTTTCATTTTTTTTTTATTTTGGGGCGCTTGGACAATGCACCACATTTTTGTATATAGTTCTTTATTAGGTAGTCTTTTTAGTAGGTTTTATTTCATTTGTTGGGCTCATGGACCCTGGATTGGTGATTTGTATATAGTTGAACAGTGGATTTGTCTTTTTTTTTTTCATTTCACCATGGAACAATGGATTTCACTTATTTTTTTCCCTTGGATTTGCTTTGTTGGACTGAGACTTTGGACACATTTTAATTTGGATTTCTTTGGATTCTGATTTCATATTTTTGATTATTTTCCGGACATGCTGCGTTTTATTTCTTCTTCACATTATTGTGTGTTTTCTTTTCATTACATTCATTTTGGGTTCAATACATTTTTGTTTCATACTTCGATGTGTGGTATTCTCTCATTGATTTCATGCATGTCATGATGTGGGTTTTCACATTCATTTGCACCCATTGTGTGTGTGTGACGGACATGTGTTCATTTACATACTTGCCATTCGGGTTGTATCATATAATGGGCATTTCTATGTGGGTGGATGCAATACTTGGTTGGGTCTTTGGGCTGGGGTGGCTGGCCACAAGGCCCCTGATTGAGGATCGTCATGATGTGGGGGCAGGTGCCCCTGAATGCTGGGGGGTGGGGGTTCTAGGGGACATGTGTGGGACATGAGTGGGGGCCTGCTGGCAGGTGCCCCTGAATGCTGGGGGGTGGGGGTGAATGGGGACATGTGTGGGACATGAGTGGGGGACTTCCCATGAACCCCCGAAATACACGTACCCCACTCGCACAGGGCCTATTGCGTGTGAAACTTCCCGCGAACCCCCGAAATACACGTACCACACTCGCACAGGGCCTATCGCGTGTGAGACTTCCCATAAACCCCCGAAATACACGTACCCCACTCGCACAGGGCCTATCGTATGTGAAACTTCCCGTGAAGCCCAGTCATACACGTACCCCACTCGCACAGGGCCTATCGCGTGTGAAACTTCCCACACACCCCTGAAATAGACGTACCCTGCTCCAATTGCGTGTGAAACTTCCCGTGTACCCCCGAAATACACGTACCACACTCGCACAGGGCCTATCGTGTGTGAAAGTTCCCGTGCACCCCCGAAATACACATACCCCACTCGCACAGGGCCTACCGCGTGTGAAACTTCCCACGCACCCCCGAAATACACTTACCCTGCTCCAATCGCATGTGAAACTTCCCACGCACCCCCGAAATACACGTACCCTGCTCCAATCGCGTGTGAAACTTCCCGCGCACCCCCAAAATACACGTACCCTGCTCCAATCGCGTGTGAAACTTCCTGCGTACCCCCAAAATACACGTACCCCACTTGCACAGGGCCTATCACGTGTGAAACTTCCCGCACACCCCTGAAATACACGTACCCCACTTGCACAAGGCCTATCGCGTGTGAAACTACTTGCGCACCCCCGAAATACACGTACCCTGCTCCAATCGTGTGTGAAACTTCCCACGCACCCCCGAAATACACGTACCCTGCTCCAATCGCTTGTGAAACTTCCCGCGCACCCCCGAAATACACGTACCCTGCTCCAATCACATGTGAAACTTCCTGCGTACCCCCAAAATACATGTACCCCACTCACACAGGGCCTATCGCGTGTGAAACTTCCCGCGCACCCCCGAAATACACGTACCCCACTCGCACAAGACCTATCGCATGTGAAACTTCCCACGCACCCCCGAAATACACATACACTGCTCCAATCACGTGTGAAACTTCCCGCGCACCCCCGAAATACATGTACCCTGCTCCAATCGCATGTGAAACTTCCCACGCACCCCCGAAATACACGTACCCTGCTCCAATCGCATGTGAAACTTCCCGCGTACCCCCAAATACACGTACCCCACTCGCACAGGGCCTATTGCGTGTGAAACTTTCTGCGCACCCCCGAAATACACGTACCCCACTCCAATCGTGTGTGAAGCTTCCCACGAACCCCAGTTATACACGTACACCGCTCCAATCGTGTGTGAGACTACCCGTGCAGCGGGGTACGTGTATTCGGAGAGGTGCGCGGGGAGTTTAACAGGCGTTTTTGTGGTTGGGGTCCTGTGCGCCATGTACAGGATTTGTGCGCTGTGCAAGGCGCACGGGGAGGGGTTGGGGGCGTAACTGGCGCTGCTGCAGGGTCGCTGCGCCACTCTGCGACACGGCTGGTTTTGGAAGCTAAAATCCATGAATACGCTGTGCGCAGGAATGGATTTTAGCGCACGCGGCTGGCGCAGAAAGTTGCACACGCACACTGTGTGCCAGCCGCGTGCGCAACTTGTGCGCTGAATTCTATGAATTACTCCCTAAAGGTATGCATTAGATGCTTACTGGGGGGAGTAGTCCTTACAACATAGCATAGATTACCAGCATTCCATAGAGGGTAGCAGGGAATAGTTAACATTTACATTTAGAGGGGCAGATGTACCAGAGCGTAAAAGGAGGTTGAGAGGTGTGGGGGCTGCAATGGTTGGGATGTAGCATATGGTAGTTGGGGGACACTGGGTTTGCGGGTGTACAAGTTTTTTTCTGAATTACATGAGGTTGGGGAATTATCTCATCTCTGGCTCTCCCTTTGTTCCCCCCCCTTTTAGCGCAGAACTCCGCATACATCTCCTCCCATTATTTTACCTGGGGCAAAAGTAGGCGGAAAGCCCAAAACATGTGTCCTGGTTAAACTGACAAAGCATGTTTTTCTCCCGAGGGGGATAAACACAAGACTCTATGGGATGGAGGGGGTTCTCTTGCCGTGCAATATGCTCCTTCTCTGCCTCATCCAGGACTAACATTCTGGCTCTTCCTCGCTGGATGTGGCTCTCATGTTGTCTGACACATGGGAGGCCTACCCGTCACAATCAGCTTTGCCAGGTGTCATCACAGGAAGTATGATGCACGTGTGGATCTGATTAATAGTAGGAGAAGGCCTGCATCTTGGACATTTCCTTCTTCTTCTTCTTCTTCTTCTTCTTCTTCTTCTTCTTCTTCTTCTTGTTCTTCTTCAATTATTGTAATGCACCACTTGCCCATGGGCCACAAGGCGCACATAAAACAAGAAGATGGGAGAACGACAGCACAAGACAACTACAATTTATCAAGACGGTTTTCGATGCTGAGGGAGGAGAATGCAGGGGCAAAGCTTGTATCCCTTGGATTCTAGTCTGGAGATGCTCATGCTTCTGTTGTTGTAGAGGCCTCCGGCGATGGTGAGTTTTTCATATACAAATAGTAGACTGGCAATCGGGCAATGACGCAAATCAGAAATGAGCAACTTAAGAGGCAGACATGGAGGAATTAGCTTCATTTAAAGAAGATTCACGTGAATTCCTCAAAGACAGCAGAGTCAAGGATCCAGGATTCAACACTTCTAATTATAGTAACTTACTATAGGAAGTGGAATCACAGGTATGTGTCTGTAGGCAGCACACATACTAGACCTCATCTCTCAAGCAGCATTTAATTTGCCTCACTAGAATTAAATGTCATGTGTGCCAACATGTATGATGTTTACACAGCATTAAAAAGGTACACCCACAAAATTGAAAGTTTGAATGTAATGTAGAGGGTAGATATGGTGTGCAAGCTGCAGGAGACGAGTGAGTATCTTACTGTGGTGGATCCAACAAAGCATGCAATAAACGATGTAAGGTTCAAGCATTGTTAAGGTTGTTCCTGTCTCAGACTAGGCAAAATGTGCAGGGGGTGAATAAATCACAGTGTTCTCATTATCCTATATACTAGGCATATTGTTTTCCATCTGTACCCCTAATATAGGTACAATCTCAGGGGTATAGCACTCACCATGCTTCTTGAGATATTCTCAGGGATATAGATCCTAACACACTTCTTGATTACACATAGGGCCTCATTCCGAGTGTGGAGGTAATCATGGCGCTCCAATACCGGTACCGAGTCTGCCCTCGTTCAATGGGGATTTACCGGTCTATTCCGACCTTTGCGGGACCGGTAAATCCCCATTGAAAAAGCCATTCCCCATTCCCATTTGAGCCCCCATAGGGCTCAATGGGAAGGAGGAAGGCGCTAATAACGGTACTGCAAATTGTGGTACCGTTATTAGCTCTAAAGTCCCTTAACGGGTCCCGTCCTTAACACCTGGTAAAACCAGGTGTTAAGGAAAGGACCCGCTAAGGGAACTCGGAATAGGGCACAAAGGGATTACCGGCACCGGTGTCCTTACCGGTGCCCGGTTCCCCTTTGTGCCCAACTCGTAATGAGGCCCATAGTCTTAGGGATATAGCACCCAGCTTGCAATCCTTCCAAAAACATGGCCTCTGGCTTACTTTTTCAGTGCTCAGGGATATAATACCCTGCTCATGCCTTTCAGCGATAAAGTGCCCAGATCTTTCCTTCAGGGATATAGTTTCTAATTTGTGTATTTCTGGGATATAGTGACCAGCTCACACCTTTCAGTGAGGTTGCACCCAGCTTACTTGGTAGCAGTGTCTTTGTTCCAGGCCTCTCTGCTGTCTTATGCCTGGCAGCCTATTAGCCCTCTTATCCCATTTTAGCTTTGCAACTCTTTCAGGACAAAGAGTTAGGCAGGCAGGCTAGTTGCCGTAACTGGTCATAGTTCACTCTTTAGGCCTACTATGTTGCCTGGCTCTTGTGGGCTTCCTGGTATCTTCCTCCTCTCCAGGTCAATCCCTTCCCCTATTCGCCTATGTCACATGACCTGGCATGGGCTGAGCTATCATTTGTACCCTCTGATAGATTCCATGGTTTCACAGACTCATTAACAATACCTGTGGCTCTTCTGGACATAAGGATATTGGAGAATGGACTCAAAGATGGGGCATGGACTAGGACGGGATCTCAGCAAATTCAGTAGACGCAATCCTTTGGGACCCCTTTTTCTAAATATAGGGTAGGGAAAAAGGGGACTCAGAGACAGAGTCAGGACATTGACACCACACCTTTCGATGCACCAGAAGGGGCCCAAGCTCCAAGAAGGCACTAAATGAATTTAGTAGGAGGTAAGCCACAGGTCTTGGTCTAATCAAGAAACTCACCCAAAATGTGTTTGCAGGGATGTCATTTTGGGTTGCCAGGGTTCACAGCTGTGACCCCTGTGCTCTCCCTTGCTACACCTGCAATCTCCCTTGCTACCCCTGTTAAAATATATATATATATATATATATATATATATATATATATATATATATATATATATATATATTCTTTATACTTAAGCTCCTGGAGTAGCGGGGTGCCTGGCCACACTAGGTCGGGGGGGTGCCCCAGCGCAGTCTTAACCAATCAGGATGGAGGCTGAGCCGGGGCTTGCAGCGTGAGAAGGAGGCATGAATTGTGGCACGTGTCACATGCCACACTCACCTCCAACCCCTTCTCCTCCGGCTTCCTCGCGGCTCATATACAGGAACCAGGAAGCTCTCCCAGCTTCCTTATTCCTGTTTGTGAGCAGCACGGAGGAGCTGATGGTGGCCTGAAGTGACGAACCGAAACTGGAAAAACAAGTAAGAAGGCTTTTAAAAAAAAGA
Source organism: Ambystoma mexicanum (assembly GCF_040938575.1). Lineage (NCBI taxonomy): Eukaryota > Metazoa > Chordata > Amphibia > Caudata > Ambystomatidae > Ambystoma > Ambystoma mexicanum. Next base: position 238,419,813 of record NC_090940.1, on the reverse strand, counting down.
AATGTGATGTGTATTTTCCATATGTGAAGTGTGTGTCAGATGTATTTATGTGTTATGCATCAGTGAGTGGTGGGTGAATGAGATGAAATGTGATAGTGTATGTGTTTGAATGTTCTGGGTGGGTGGGTGTGTGCCTGTGTAGATAATGCAGTGAGAGTGGATGTAAGACAAGGTGTATGAGTGAGTGACTGGTGGGTGAATGAGCTTGAAAGTGGTAGTATCTGTTTGAATGTTCTGGGTGGGTGGGTGTGTGCCTGTGTAAAGAATGCAGTGAGAGTGGATGTAAGAGAAGGTGTATAAGTGAGTTACTAGTGGGTGACTGAGTATGAAGGTGGTAGTGTCTGTTTGAATGCACTGGGTGGGTGTATACCTGTGCAGAGAATGTAGTCAGAGTGGATGTAAGAGAAGGTGTATGAGTGAGTGACTGGTGGGTGAATGAGTATGAATGTGATAGTGTGTTTCTTTTAAAAAAAAATGTTTCTTATCTTTGGTTTATTACAAACCTTTCACAAAACCATTACATACATAGTAAAAGCCATAGAAAAAACACATATTTTTTTTATAAAAAAACAAAATTCCTAGTCAAAAATCATTACTACAAGGTTTAGAATCAGATGTGCAAGGATATCACCATCAAATACAGACAAAATTATATACCGTATACAAATATTTAAAATCATTTTACTCCTCATTACAACTTTGGCCTGTGTCGTTTGTTGGACTTTAATGAGTCTTAAATGCAATCCTTCAAACGCCAATCGCGCAGCATCGTTTCCAGAATTTCTTTGTTCTATCCCTGGCAAGGCTCCCTCTATCAGTTCTGCCCACTCAGGTGGCAAATAAATACTCAATTATTTTATGCTAGCCCTTAAGAAACATTGTTAAAGTGAAAACCTGAGCAAACTCCTGTCCATATATCGCTCTTCTCCACAACTACTCCACCGACAATGTTTTATTTCTTGTTATAAATTTATTTGGGAATTGAGTTCTAATGCTTGTGAGTCCTGGGAAGAATAAAGGAATATGTTTAACCGTTTATATTGCCTTATCAACTAGGCAATGACAACACCCCATAGATTCTCTACCCCTCTTTTCACGCATCATTACTACATCCTTAGTGTGATACAAATTCATACAGAAGCATAAGAATTGAGTTTGGTGGTAGAAACTAGGACATTTGCTCAGGTATTTCGGCAGCACATTATAAGCTTTTACTTCATGGTTTGTTAATTTAAACAATTTGTATCGCTTCGTTTCCCCTTGCGTCTTTATTTCAATCTTGAGGCCATAGTTTAATTTTAACTGCATCCGGATTTATAATTAAACTTTCTTCTGTTATTTACAACATGCAAAGAATAGCTCTACATATGTAGTTCTCTGTCCATTTGCAATTATCCACTCTTGGGTGTTACCCTTAAAGAGGTCAAAATGGATAGGAGCGTCTTTCATAACACATATTTTACACATACTTAATGTCTTCCAAACTGTTATAGCATAAAAGGATAGGAGGCCAAGTTCATATCTAATTACCTGTATTGGTACTCTGTAAGGTATTATGGCAGTGATTCCAACAGAAACAGCAGTAAAATAAGTGCAGATGGGGCAGAACAATTAAAATTACACGTTGAGTTCAGTATGGCAGTGGACTAGGCTGTCAATGCTAAAAAAAAGTGATTGCAAAAATGCAGCATATTCAAAATGCACTGAGCACATAGTGACTATATATGATTTACCATCTGTGTAATGTTGCTTTGAAGAAAATAACCCAGATTAATTAACTAACTATCCTTATTATATGATACCCCATTAACTAATTAGTTCGCCTGATTAACATTGCAATATAAGTGAGCACAGATGGAAGATTCTGTTTTATTTTTCTTCCTGCTTTTTGTTTTGCAGAAGAAAATGTGCTGCAAATTATGAATGGGCTGTCTTTTTCCATTCAGAGAGTTCTTTGTTTGCGCAGGAAGCAAGAAGAGATACATACAAACTCTCATAGGTTATTGGACAGAGGGATCAGAAGTCTGGAAATTTCTGAAAACGTCAGAAAAAGGGCAGATTCAGTTTTGAGTGACAAGCAGGGGAGATAAATAGAGATGAGAGAAAGGGTGGGGGCTCTTCTTGCTGCTGGCTGCCGAAAGAGAGAGTTCAGAGGGAAGGCTGTGCTGACCCGGCATTGAAGACTGCTGGGACTCCAAGGCCGTATTTCGGGGAGCGTGAAAAGGCAGTGCAGAATTCGTAACACTTCATCGCAGATAAGCATGAATGAGAGGGGGCCATACAGATAAAGCACAGTGTGCTGTAAATTGAGGAGAGTGCTGAACGAAAGAGAATTCTTTTTGTAGCCATATAGACAGAAATAGATAATTAGTTTCAACTGAATCATTGTTTGGTTTTTCTTTCGCACACTGTGAACTAACGGAAAATGAAAAAGATGTGTGCAATACATGTTTATGTTTTTGTCTCTTAGATAACCAGAGTGGTGTTGATGCTTTGGTAAGAATCAGCAAATGTATTATTATGAAATTAAATATTTTTGTTTCTTTCTTGTAAGTGACATGATTTCAAAATAATCATAAACAGTAATTGAAAACTGAGTTGGTGCAACCATTTTTATGTCTCTGGTGATTATTCTTTAGATGAGAGGATACAATTAGGAAGCTCTCTAGTACTTACACCAGGGTGGTAAAAACAATATATATATACCGCCAGTGGCAGAATAAGAAATGAATAGAGGGAATGGTAAAAGTAAGTTAGAAAGCCAATGTATTTGTGTGAGTGTGTTCAGCTGTGCAGGTTGAAGCTGAACAGGACCTTTCTATATGATAAACTGATGTTGTAAATAGGTCATCAGCATGACCTATGGTAATATTCTGTTTCTGCTAAATGTATTAGGTCTGGGTATGCATGCTTACAGTCAAACCCAGAACAGGGCATAATTATAAAAAGGGGGAAGGTTTGTCTTATCATATAGGGCAGTGCTATGAAAATGCTCATCACAAATTTACCACAACGCTAAGATACCACCAATTTACCACGATACTAAAATACAGCCAAGTTAGGTAATAGTCCAAAGACAAAACCCCTTACATATTTGGTGTGTTGGCCCTCTAGGAACAGACTGTAAAGCAGCTACTGGACATGGCAAGTGTGTTCCACACAACCGTTTGTGCATTTAAAAGGAACTAATTCTGTGAGATGAGTGTAGCGCTGCACACTGTATATTTATGTCTCAAAATGAAGCCACATTTCCTGAACTGGTGAAATACCTGGAGAAAAAGTTATATGCACATGGGGTGTGGTCATCAGTCAATGCCATCCTTTGGCGTGACTGCATTTGGTGAGAGTGCAGAAAGAACCATTAAATGATATCTTTTAGGAAGGCAGTTTAATTCACGTATGCCTTATGAGATTGTTTAGAGATGCAGACAAAAAAGCTGAAAAAGACTGCTTAGTAAGACTCTGTGCCAAAACCTGGTTCATTCTAAATTGATCTTTACGAATGCAGGGAAATGGGCTGAGATAATTAGCAGATTACAAATCAAATTAGATGAAACTGATGAGCAGATAGAAATGCAATCTAAATGCAATGAATTAGAAACACAACTGTCTCAGAGAAGGAAACAATTTGAAGAGAGCGAGCAAGAGCTAAAACACTTCAAAGGGGTGGTAAGCGACATCAGGCAAGATAAAGAAGATGTTATTTTGAAGATGCAAACTCTCCAAAAGGACAATATGGAGAAAGAAAGTGAGTTCCAGGCTATTGAACAAGAGATGGCTAAAATGTTCCAGGAAAAGGACAATAGGGACAGGGAATTTAATCAATGCCATATGCAAATGAATGAAATGCAGGATGTGATTAATAAAATGGGTGATGAAAATGCTTACCCGTGTCAGGAGGCAGACCGACTTCATAAAAAGTGCAAAATTTTGGAACAGCAAATATGTAATTTCAAATCTCAGGAAAAGTGACAAGACACCACATTTAGGGCCTGATTCGTAGAATTAAATAGCGCTAAAAAACGGGTGCAAGCGTGCAAAACACGCGAAAGCGCCTGTTTGTTGATTCATGGAACACATATCGTGTGGCTTACCGGAGACTTGCGCTGAATCTGCGCGGGTCCAACACGTCATTGCGAATCCATGAACGCCTTGCATGAGACGCTCAGCAAAGGTGCATACCGTCTAGCGCAGTCACCTAAAAAGGGGCAGAACGTGTGGAATGGGGAACAACAAGCGTAAATGTAGGCATTACGTGGGAAGTACCACAGTAAAATACTTGCAACGCCCACACGCACACTAACAACACGTATTTATGGAATTAAACAAGGCTTGGTTGGGGGCGGAAAAAGATGCGCTAATCCGGAAACACGTCCGCCAAGGGAAAGCAGGCATAAGCGTCAACGCACATCAAAACAATACATAAAAAGAGCGTGCAAACGCAAACACACGTATACAGCTATGATGAATGTACCATTCTTTGCAGCAGTGATTGCGGGACACCGAAGGAGGAGGAGGATAGCCAGGGCACACATTTTTCTACCCAGGACCAGCCTTTTTGGGATGCCTGATGACCAGGTTTATGGCAGGTATAGGTTCCCACCCCATATCATATTAGACCTGGTCACGGAGTGGAAAGATGACCTCACATCACCCACCCTGTGCTCCCAAGCACTGAGCCCCTTGGAAAAGGTGCTCAATGTACTGCATTTCTTGGCCACTGGGTCATTTCATCAGACAACGGCCATTGTCGGGGGCATTATACAGGCCACGCAGTCACGCTGCCTACACCAGGTGTTGGATACCATGACTGCATACCCCTCAGTCCGCAGGCACATATACATACCCAGAACACCCTCAGAAAGGCAGGCCATGGTCCAGGACTTTAACGGGTGGCACACTTCCCTAAAGTGCTTGGTGTCATCGATTGCGCCTATGTGGCCTTACATCCACCTAGGGCCACAGAGCACATCTATCGCAATCGCAAGCACTGGCATTCCATTGACGTGCAGGTTGTATGTGATGCCAAGGGAATCATCACCTCTGTATATGCCAACTATCCAGGGTCCACCCATGATAGTTTCATATTCAGAATGTCACCCCTACAGCGGGCCCTGGAAGCTGAGAGGCATGGCAACACATGACTCATTGGTGAGTACAAATGGCCCTGTAAATGAATGCGTGTCTCACACAGACGAAACCACACCACTGACAACCCATCTCACCACTACAGGGGACAGTGCCTACCCTCTGAGCACCTACATGATGACGCCAATACGGAACCCCACCACACCACCCCAGGTAAAATGCAACACAGCCCATATTGCAATTAGGCCCTTGACCACTCAGGTGGTGAGTTACTATATGCGCCACCAGTAGTGTGCAGGATCATTGTGGCAGCATGTGTCCTGCACAATGTTGCAACACAGCGTTGCATACCGGTGGACATGGTGGTGCCCCCACATCCCCAACCACATGCACGCCAGCTGCGCATGGGAGGGGAAAGGACACGTGGCGAGGCTGCCTGTACCCAGCTTGTGGCACAATATTTCACCTAAAATCCAACCCCTGCGGAGTGCACACACGCCTGGCCCATTCCATGTGACAATCGATGATGACAAAGGGACAATCATCTGTCCCAACCTTAACACCCTGAGAATGTGTCCTCGGAAGTGCTACATTGTGTGCATCCCTTAGTACTAAAAGTATCTCAATCTGGTGTGCACAAAAGGAACACATGGAAGATGGAGTATGCCAGAAACGTCATGACAAAGTACACATCTAAATGCTGGTATGTCATTTAACCCCTCCAACACTTCATGTCACCTGTTTGACACCCTGCCATGTCATGCAATGTCTAAACTGAGAAGTAGATGGCCAACACATAACACTACTGTCACAAAGCGTGCAACTATCAAACTAAAAAGTCCACAAATAACTCACACCATATAATCATGTACACAGAAACATCAATTTGCCAGTACAACAAACCAGAAACACAGGACCCAAGAGTTAACCTGCCTGACCGTGACCATACCCAAATGCACATATGCCTCATGTGTGTTGACTTGCACAGGCCAAATTCATGTGGCACTGCTAAGCAAAGGGGGCCAGGGAAGGGCATACAGCATGAAGGCTAACAACAATGGAGACAGTCAAAGCAATACATGAAGATGGAACATGAACAAAGGATTCCTCTCAATGTACCAACATAAAATGATGGCAACCATGCACTGGACAAACAGTCATGAATCTCGCTAGGGGTGTATACACAGGTCGGACTTCAGACTGCCCACAGATAGAATGGAAGCCCAATGCCACTGTGTAAGTTACTTTCACATGCTGCAGTCCTAGCAAGCCCATGGAAAGGGGAAGCAGGCGTGGCATATGTGTCTGGACCCAAGGCACAAACACCAACACGAGACATGCCTCTATGGGACCAGGTGGAACCTGCAATGGATGCCCTTGGCTGCCACGCAAAGCAACACACAGTCACATAAATGCACAATAGACAAAAAATGAATAGAAAAAATACAAAAATGCCCATAAGGGACCTGAGGGGCACCCAGGAGGGAGGAGGTGCAGGGTGCACATCAACAACCACATGTGTGACGGTCAAAAAAGAACCCTCCATGGGTTAATGGGCCGCACGGCTATGATGGAGTGAGAGACCCGTCGCTGCTGTCACCACCCTCTGGTGCTGCACCAGAATGTGGTAGTGGAAAGGGAGGATAACCAAGCATAGCCCTGTTCTGGTGCTCCATGGCAATGGCCATGCGGGAGTGAGATGCTTGCATCTGCAACATGATGGCCCAGAGGTCTTCATGCAACACCTCACGGGATGCACGCAGTTCCTCCGTGATGGTACGAGTCATCAGTTGCATCTGCTGTTCAGACTGTCTACTGCTGGATGCCTCGAGTGCAGCCAGTGAAGTCCTGAGGGACCTATAGTCTGACCTCAGGGCGTCCCTGTTGGCCCTACCCTCTGTAGCCAAGGATGCATGCAGAGCCCTCAGTTCTGCCCGTTGGCTCCTGTTGCTGGCCTCCATGTTCAGCCTGTGTAAGTGGCATATGGACCGCAATGCCTACTGCTGGTGCTTCACTTGTCTTGAAGGGGGTATCATGGAATTGGCCATCCTATCCATGCCCTGAGGCAACATCTCATGTGAAGCAGCCTGTTGTTGTGCAACAGCATACATGGACTACTCCCACACAGTATCGCCAGCAAACACACGTCCACCGTGTTGGCAGACCCCACAAGTACCTAGGCCAAGGGTACCTGGCCCTTGATGTGATGACGCCATCTGTGGCTGCAGGACTGCATCCTTCCCTTGATCTGCTGCCCCAGGACCAGGAGTCAATACTGTGGAGCATGACCCTACAACCGTAAACACCACAGATGGACGTCCCAACAATGACTGGCCTGTGAGGGGTCGTCCCCCCTCCAGATATTTGGGATGCAACAGCACCCACAGTCAATGCACTCACCTGTGACACCACAGAGGTATCCATATCTGATTCACCACAAGAGCCTAAGGCTTCCTCAGAGGCGGACTCAGACTGAGTCTTGGCCAGGATGGCCTGTAGCACCAGTGGAACTTCATGGGCTACCACACCATGTCCTCCACTGGTGGTTGGTCATGGCACACTATCCTGTTCCTCCTCCTCCTCTGCATCCAGTGCCTCATCACCTGCCCATGGACAGGAAGAAAATGAAGAGTCATGTAAATACCATAGACCACACACATATGCATCACAATGTCGTCATGTAACACATCAACCTGCCATGTCACAAACTCCTGCACCTTACACAGTGTGCAAGGGATGGCTAGCATGAACGCAGCCATGGGCCAGTGTGGAAGGGCTAAATACAACCTTTAGTGTATGGTGCATAGCACCTGCAACACACATGAGCACCTGACTGGCATAGTTCATCCACCAACATCACAGATGCAAAAACCCATATGCCACGTACCATAGCCATGCCTGATCTGTAATACTGCATTAGATGTGACTTGCTGACTACTGTCCCAGAGCCATGTACAATGGAAGTGATATGACATGTAAATCACAAACTCAATACACACAGTTGTCACACAGTACAATGATGCAAAGGTGGTGGAATGGAGTGAAGCCAGACACACCCATCCCATGAGGCCAGCTCACATTGACATCTCGCGAGTGAATAGGCATGGTGAAGGTGATACCTGCGGTTGGAAGTGGAAGTGGGAGTGGGCAGGGCAGTACATGGGAATGACATACCAAATAAATACAACTACATTATCATCAATGAAAATGTGGTGTGCTGGTGGAAATGTATGTGCAGACATCAGCTGTCAATAGCTGCTAGAGAGTTGTAGGGATACAGTTAACAGCCACCGAGTGTGGAGTATGGTAAGGAGGCAGTACATGGGTACAACTGGTGGCACAGAGGCCCCTGTTGGAGACCATAGTGTGGGCAGGTGACTAGTGTATTCGCCCAGTCATCCAGGACTCCAGCTGGGGAGAGGAGGCAGAGAAAGCAGAACACTTTAGGAAGGATCATAAGTGCCGCCAGACCCAGAGAAGGTTCACCTCCAGTGTCATTGATGCAGGGAGGCTGTAGCAGAGGGAGGCCCCAGCCGAAGATAGACATTAAACACTGAGTAATTGCTCTGAGAAGTAACTGACCCTGAGGGAGTAGGAAAGGGATGATCAAATACCATGAGCAGGAAGAAAATCGGGAAGATGGAGTTGAAGGAACTGCAGTACCAGGAGCCATAAGGCCGTGTGGACAATGCAGACCAATAGACAATGAACAGTCGTAGCCACTGGGAGCCAGTGCCATCATCACACTCCTAGAGAAACACAATACCGGGCACCAAGACAAAAGGACTTTCCCCACTGCCCAGGTCAGGATGAGTTTCAGAGGGTAGAGGCACAGAAACTGGCCATAGGGCATTGCAGTACCCCATCATAAGTATGACCTGTTGTCTGGAGACACTGAGCTACTGGGGGAATCAGAGGAAAGGAGGAATCCCCCGTAGGAGGTGCAGCTGGCAGGGTGACCCATCAGGGATGTGCGGAGAGTAGGCCAGTGTGGAGTGCCAGATTGTAACAGCCTATCCGCCATCACAGGTTGGAGCAGGAAGAGGGCCAAGAGAGCCTGGACAGAGTGACATGGAAGGAGTGAGCAGGTGTGGTTATGGAGTTCGTCACGGTGTGCAGCACATTGTGCATATGCAGGTTGCAGGTCAATGAGCACGTGTTAGTGAACCATGACACACGCGCATCTCCACGTACCAGACATTGCCTCATAGATTGGCAGGTCTCCCATGCCTCAGATCTGCTCCACATCAATCATAGTACCGATGATCACCTCCTGTGGAGTGAGTTCATTGTCCTCTTCTGGTGACCTATCTCCAGTCACCAGAGTAGAGGCGTAGGCGGCACCCATCTTACCTTTGGCTCGGCGCCACCGGTCATACCAACGCTTCATTGCCTCAGCAGCTGAGCGCATCTCATGCCCCAAAGCGTTAATAAGGTCAGTGACACACTGCCAGTGGGCCCTACGCTGGGCAGGCGTATGTGTGCTCCCTGTCGCATGTCGCGTTGGTGTAGCTGCACGTAGTCCACAAGGACCTGGAGCTTCTTATCACTAAAGCTCTTCTTCCTCGACGTGCAGGTCTTCTGTGCCATGCTTTGGGACTAAGCCTGTTTGGCTACTGCACACTTTGCCTTCTTACGAGGCTGTGCACATCCCGAGTGGCTGGGACCACTTGGGTTAGTAGGGGCTGGAGCACTGGTGACCTGGGCTGTGACATCACACAATGACTTGCAGGTGGCTGTACCTGGGTGCGGGTGCCATGACGCTGCACAGCATTCCCCTTACCCCTCGATGCACGGATGGCATCTGTCCCTTTGTCTCCAGATACCGGGGCAGGGAGCACCACTGGCATGGTTGAGTGACCCGGAGGCTGGGTGGTGGTTGCTACAGCTGCTCCTGCATCTACCTGACCCTGGCGGGTGCATACAGCAGGTGACACTGCTGCATCTGGACCCTGGGGGCCGGTACCATGATGCTGCACAGCATTTCCCTTCCCCCTCGATGCACTGATAGCATCTGTCCCTGCGTCTCCGTGGAGCGGGTTGGGGAGCACCAGAGGCATGGGTGAGTGACCTGGAGGCTGGGTGGTGGTTGCTACAGCTTCCCCTGCAGCTTCCTGACCCTGTTGGGAGGGGAGCATGGCTCTCCGTGCACGGGGTTGGACACCTCTGCCACCTTGGGCGCCTCTGCCATCTCACACACCTTCACCTCCCTTCCCACTAGTTGCCCTCCCAGTCATGGCACAGATGGAGTGGTGCAATGGGAGGTGCAGCTATCGATTGTCCTGGGCACTCTGAGTGAGGGGGCAGTGTAAGTGATGTCAAATGTACCAGTGTGCCCCAGCAAGGCTCAATGTAACACCTGGGGAAAAAATAAACAGGCCGCATAATGCACAGGCACCCCAAATTTGAAAAAAAATGTGTACGTGACCCCTCTGCATCCCACATGTAAAGAAAAAAAAAACTAACACAGTACGCTGTGGCAACCAGCAACACAGAAAATAAGTACGTGAAGGGCACGTAAGCTACAGTGATGTTAAATAATGGGTTACGTGACCCACAGGCGCACCCACTGATTGCAAAATGTGTATGCAACTCACCGTCAGCCTCAAAAGTACACGCGCGTGTGCATGGAGGCAATCCCCCACCAAAAGAAGAGGCTCACACGCAGTGAAGAGATTGCGTGGAAACAAAGTACACACGTCTGTCCGCCATTTACTTTGCAAGCGGGTGATGCTCTCCTACGCTCTACTTTATCCCGATCCTGAACGCCACGTCCAACGTTCAGCACGTGTCACGTAAGTTACGCACTTAGGGCCTTTTCTCTGATTTCATACTTAAGCGCTATTTCCACACATGTAGAGTCACTCTGTTTCTGGCTGGCCACGCAAGTATCACGAAAGACCCACGCTCCTGCCTACCAGCCAATTTATCTGACTCCAACTGCCCTGAGCTGCCTCCTAAGAGCCATCTGCTGCTGCCAGCCCACTCTGTGTGCCTGCTGCCCACGTGCCCTGCATTTTGGTGCCTGCTCTGAAGCTATTGCCAGTGATCCTCTTGTTGTGACCACCTCTGCTGATCCTGAAGACTCCCAACTGCCATACCACCGCTCCACAACCCAGCCCCAGGACCACCTTGCCCACCCACACCTGCTTCGGGGTTTGCCATGTCTGACACAACACCATCTGAGGCAAGTGGAAACCCCCGGCAGAGAGGGAAAGGGCTGTCAGCTTCTCACCCAGGCATCCTCATGGAGAAAGTAGCATGGAAGGCCCCGTAGGGTAGTAGGGTTGGGCTCAATTCAGCAAGGGTACTGAGCCGTGAAGCATAACATGAAAACAAATAAATGTACCCTTATAGTGAACAATACTCAAGGCAATTGTTTAGCTGGACTAATGCAGGTGTTTAGGCCTGTCCACAAGTTTAGTAAAAAGGTTGGTCTGCTAAGTGGCAGATCCAAGCAAAGGGTTCAAAAAATGTACAAACCGCTCACTGTGTTCATAAATACAAAAATGTGAAAGCAATAATTTATTTGCTAATACAAACAAACATATAGTGCATGAAATTTAAGAAAATGCTGAAGAATGCAACATACATATGCAAAAACGATAACAATTCATAATGACATCAAATAACAAAAGAAGAGTGTAGTGTATACAACAAAGTGAACATAGAATACTGTATGATGAGTATACAGATGGATTTCAATAGTCTCATTATTGTATGACAATATACATGCTAATATGAATGGGTGGGTATTTTGTGAATAAATCCAAAGGAAAAAATAGAAATAGAAGGGGCTATAGAATCGGCCAAATTTCAAAAAGTGTCCTAATTCTTAGGAAATTTCCTGTTTATGTTTCGTATTCCTTCTAGTTATGACACTAAATGTTCCAGGGTCATAGGGAAAGCAAGATATCTTTTAGGCCAACATGGCAGAGACTGAATGTACAGAATCTGGTACAACAGGGAACCATAAAAAACAGGTGTTCCCAGTTCGTATCACGTTTCGGCGGATTTGCATCAAAATGCGTCCGCCTTCATCAGCGCTCCGTGGGGGCGTCCCTGCTATGTATATGGAAAGCTCCAGTGAGTATATTTATGGAATGCCAGTACTCAAAGGGCATAGGTTAATAAAACACAAGTTCTCAAAACACAGTGCTGGCAGCTTACCTGCCGGTGCTATAGATCCCAAGTTCTCGGTTCCGATTCACTAAGAGGCCAGTGGTTGAGCATGGGATTCCTCAGGCTTGGTCCTGCTGAAAGATGCGGACCCGTACAGTGGTGGGTGTGCTCTACACCACGATGCTGTGTAGAGGGCAGAAAGAAAGTGAAGTGGTGCATGAGGAGCTGCTGAAGGGACCACACTGCTTGCGGTGGAAACCCGCGGGGGCAGTGCACAGTCATGATAAAAATTCACAGTAGTAGATAAAAGAATTATTAAAAATGAGAGGGATACCTGCTGGTCGGGTAATAATGATTCACTGCAAGGAGGGTGGGTTGAGAGTGCAGTGTTATTTCTTCTGGTCAACCGACTGTTTGCTTTAAATGATTCCTGGATAGGTCAGGATCACTGGGGGGGGAAGAAACCAATAGTGAACTGGAGAAACAATTGTAGCCTTCAGTGTGGTAACTGCTGGACATTATTACGAGTGTTTTCAGGTTATGCAAAATGCACAGATAATGCGAGAGGAAAAATTAGAATCTCGCGGGGGGTGCTGTTGTGAGCTGATGTGAACTTGTAGAATGCAAGAGTGGCGTTAGCATTGTGCAGGTGATAGGGAATAGTCAACCATACCTTGAACACTCGCCATGCATGTGCAGGCATTTTGTTTGTTACAAAATCCATATCCACTTATATAGAGGACGGCACCCGATGTGTGTTAGTTTTCATCTGGGAATTCAGAAACAGGAGGGGTACAGTACCCTTGCTGGAGGCACAACCTTGTCCATCTCAAAACCAGGGAACACGCTGGCTGGCTGGCGTAGAACGCTGCTGAGCATTCTCAGGAGTTGCACGAGCGCTGGATACCGTTGTATAAGTAAAGGCGTCCCTGACGACCGCGCGTGCATGGATCGTGAAGCTCCATGACGTGGGCCAATTACATTTGACCAGGTAGTGTGGTCGTGTGAGAGTGCGGGCGCGCGGTCTCACAGACTTGTTGACTTGTTAGTAGCCATGGCGACCCATGAGAAGCACGGGTCTGCAGAACATGAAACACTGCTTAAGAAGAGCCCAGTGCTCGCCCCTCATGGCAGGTTAGTATATGACAAGGTTAACCTGCACATGGTGGTATAGGTCTGTATATGACCTGAGCGCTGGGATGCACACATAATTCTCTGTTAATAAACAAATGGTGTGTAGGGCAACGGAGGCTGATGTAAGGTGATGTCAGGTTATATGACTTGTAGTAGTGGTGTGTGTTGTGTCGCGACGCCTGTGTTTGGAGCTCGTATCTCACAGTTACATAGAGGCTGTGGATGCATTCAAGGATAAAAGGCACAAGTAATAGTTTGATATGTCAGGGTGCTTGGGAATAATGCAGATTGGAGGGGTGCATCACTTGTGGTGGTCCGGGCAGCATGTTCCTCATAGTATGAATGATTTAAATAAGAGGCTGAAAAATCTCATTCAGACCATGATGGTATGTGTCTAGGTGGTGGATCCACCTAGATTCTTTTTTCAAAAGGCGGTGTTGAGTATCAGGCCTGCCTTTAATTTTGTCCACCATCCACCACAAGATGTTGTTGGGGGTGTGGTTCATGGTAAGATAATGCTCCACTAGGGGAGCTGTCAGAGTTTTGCATCTAATTTTTGAACGGTGTTCCGAGATGCGTGTACTGACTGCCCGGGTGGTCTGGCCTATATACTTAAGGCCACACGGGCACTCAATACAATAAATGACATTTTGGCTTTTGCAGTTAGAGAGATCTCTAAGGGTCCATTGTCGTTCACTGATGGAAAAAGTTTTCATCTTCTTGGTGAATTTGCAAGCGACACAATTACCGCATGGATGGTGACCTTGTAGGGGACGGAGTGTGCGGGAACTGCTGTACATTGTGTCTTGTTGATAAAGGGAGTATACCAGATGTTCTTTTATGTTTTTGGCACGTTTGTAAGCGAACCTCGGGGCCTGTTCGCCCGGTAGGTTCAGACATGCAATGTGCCAATTTATTGACAATTTTCTTTAGTTGTGCCGTGTGTGTGCCAAAAGTGACCACCCATGTAATACGAGTCTCAGTGGGCGGGGGATCCTCCCGCTCCGGGTGTATGAGATTATCTCGATTGGAATTGCAGGCTCGTGGAGCAAGTCTTGGGGCATCATGATGCCCTCTTCCCCAGACCATTGCAAGTCAGCAATGGAGGATGGAAGAAGATCTGGGTGGACATCATGGGTGCCATCAACATGGATGGGGTGGCACCCCGCGACTACCATCATGTCCACAAGGGCTGGGAAGACTTCAAGTTGAGGACCCACAACAAGGCCCGGTGCCCCACTCGATCATCACCAACCTTGATGAGGTGACAGGCCTTGTTGTGGGCCGGTTGACCACCGACAAGATGAGGGTCCTGGAGAACTTCTACCCAGCACTTTACGCCCAGGTCTTGGAGTTGGTGCTCCATCTTGAGTCGAATGGTAAGTGTTCATGTGTTCTTGTCCACCATAGTGCATGTGCATGTGGACGTGTGGCTGGAGTGTGCACCTTGGCCTTATGTCTGGCATGCCTCCTGTACAGATGTCTGTGTGCATGTCCCTGACATTGCTGAATGTGAGTCCCTTCAAGTGTGTGACACATCAATGGTTTCTGTGTTGCAATGCGTGATGCACACCGGCATGTAACGATGGGCACATGTTTGCATACCTGTGTCTGGACTGAGGCATGTGAGAGGTGTGACTCAAGGGTGCTTAGGTCACCATCATGGACATGCATGGTGTACATGTGCATGTGTCTGAGTAGTGAGTTTGTGACTGGCCAACACTCCGGGATGTATGTTACTTGTGTTCTTGATTTGCGATTGCCTCACGCTGTCAATTTGCCCTCGAGTGCACTCTGACGTGATATCTCCATGACCTGCTTCATGACTGTCCGGTAATGTGTATGTGAATGGCACATGTATGGCCCATGATGCGTGTGAGCTGGAGGCACAATTCTGAGGTGCTGCTAGTCCATTCTGCAGAGACATTTTGTCAATTAACCTGCAACATCTGAAAAGGAAATGAAGACACGTCTGAAAACGTAAAGGAATATAGCCTCCCTGAAGATTGATGGAGTCATGAAAACATTTGTTTGCAGGAAAACTTGACTGGCAACAGAGTGTGCGCCTTGTCACTAATTCTTACCCAATGTTCCAGGAGTCCCAGGCTCAAAAGGCTGCAGCACCAGGGCCATCATGCCTTACAATGGAGAGCCATAAACATGGCTTTACCCCTCCCCCTATCCAGGGTAAGATTTGTACCATGGAGGGAGTTATTTCCAGTCACCTGCAAGAGAAACAAAGTGGGAAACATACAAGTACCAGAATCCTTAGTGACATTTTGTCAATTAACCTGCAACACCTGAAAAGGAAATGAAGACACGCCTGAAAAGGTAAAGAAATATAGCCTCCCTGAATATTGATGGAGTCATGAAAACATTTGTTTGCAGGAAAACTTGACTGGCAACGGAGTGTGCGCCTTGTCACTAATTCTTAACCAATGTTCCAGGAGTCCCGGGCTCAAAAGACTGCAGCACCAGGGCCATCACGCCTTACAATGGAGAGCCATAAACATGGCTTTTCCCCACCCCCTATCCAGGGTAAGATTTGTACCCCACCCCCTATCCAGGGGAAGATTTGTACTATGGAGGGAGTTGTTTCCAGTCACCTCCAAGAGAAACAAAGTGCGAAAAATACAAGTACCAGAATCCTTACAGACATTCTGTCAATTAACCTGCAATCCCTGAAAAGGAAATGAAGACACGCCTGAAAAGGTAAAGAAATATAGCCTCCCTGAAGATTGATGGAGTCATGAAAACGTTTGCTTGCAGGAAAACTTATCTGGCAACAGAGTGCGTGCCTGGTCACTAATTCTTAACCCTTGTGCAAGGATGTGAATGTCTGTTCTGAATGAGAGACATGATTGTGCATGTGTGTGAATAGAACTTCCCTGTGTGTAGTGGACGGTGATGATGTTTGTGATCTCTGACAGTGCCACTGATGTACATTAGCATTTTGACAAACACACATGTGTTCAGTACCCTGATGTTTGTGTTTTTTGTTTCCTTATCCACAGCGACGATGGGAGAAGAGGGCGGAGAAGGCGTTGTGGAGCACGGCAGCAGGGATGCCTCCACCAGGCGTAGACGCAAGGCCCAGTCTGCCTCCCAGGTACTGTCATCTTCCAGGAGCGAGGAGACTGGTGCCGCGTCCAAGTCAACGGCCGCAGCTGCTGAGGGTACGTCCAAGAGGGTGAAGGTGGTGGAGGACCTCGCAGCAGTGGGAGGGACAGGTGAGCCCGCACAGGGGCAAGAGACTGAAGAAGACAGTGGGGATGCATCCAGGTTGGCGCGGGAGGGAGAGGAGGAGGAGGAGGCCACATCACCTCAGCCCATGCAGCCCGGCAGGGGTGATGATGTAGGTGTGACTGGTGCAGTACAGGGTCACAGGCCCAAGGCAGTGAAGGTCACCTTGAAGAGGCCTGTGCCTAATCCTGTCCCTGGTACTGCGACTGCTCCAGTATGCACCTGCGGGCATGCCCCAAGCCGGACCAATCCGGAGGTGGCAGATGTTTCCATCCAGACGGAAACACCAATACCTGCGGATGTCACCATTCGGTACAGGGTGGAACCTGTGCTAGCTGGTATCATGAGGCAGGCAGACTCCATCGGTGATAATGTGCAGGCTTTCAATCGGGGGCTTGCACGTCATCCCGAGGAGATCTGCCATCTCGTGAACTGGTTAGCACATTTTCTGGTATTGTAATGGGTGCATGGGCTGGCCACTTATCTAACCCCCTCCTCATCTGCCTCCTCTGTATGCCAGTCATCCTCCCTGCCGTGTTACGGCCCACATACCACCAGGGCCCCCCGTGTACCTGTCCCAACCCCAGCGACCAGTATGGTGGAGACCGCATCCCT
The DNA here is from genome assembly GCF_040938575.1 of Ambystoma mexicanum. NCBI lineage: Eukaryota > Metazoa > Chordata > Amphibia > Caudata > Ambystomatidae > Ambystoma > Ambystoma mexicanum. Next base: position 238,402,611 of record NC_090940.1, on the reverse strand, counting down.
GCCAGGATCGGGAGTCGAAGGAGGAACAGCAGAGGTGGTCACCACGGAGATCCATCCTGCAACAGGACATGTGGCAATGGTGGAAGAGTAGGCAACAAGCAGCAGGGCACACGCACGACAGCCCCAGGGGTTGTAATAATCCTGGAGGCTGTCCCGGAGGCACAGGCACTGGGCTATTTGGCGGCAGCAGGCTCGGCGTAGGAGGCGACAGACCTCAGGACTTCCAAAGGAGGAGAGGCAGGTATCGGCCATCGGGCAGGAGGCACACGTGGACCTTTCAACAAGGATGGCTTCCGTGTTTGAGCGATTTGGCCAGCAGATCGGAGCAGAGTGTGCACAGGGGGCACGACTCACCATGGCCAGGGCGGAGAATACCCTGCGTCGGGCAGAGAGGCGGGCTGAATTACTCCAGTAGTCTTGCAGGGAGTTTGAGAGGAGCCCATTGGAGTCCCTGCAAGCCCTCGAGGGGAGAGCACAGGTCCGCCTATTGGAAATCGACGCAGAGTTTGATGATGCCCTGGCCAAGACCTTGGGAGGAAATAGTGAGTCAGAGGACTAGCCCACTGCCATTGTACATAGTTCATTAGGAGTAGGCTTCATTTGGTTTTTCCCTTTTTTTTGGAGTTCCTGGACTTTGCTCCACATCTTGACTATAGTTCTTTTTGTTTGGTTTTGTTGTGGAGTTCATACATGTTTTGGGACCATGGACCATGGATGTTTGTATATAGTTGAGTTTTTCTTTGACAAATTTATTTTGCACCATGAAGGAATGGTTTTGTTCTAATTTGTGGTTTTATTTGGACATACATTAATGGACATGGACAACTTCTGGGATTTTTTCCATCCCGTTTATTTCCGTTTTCACTTTCTTTTGTTTTTTGATTTGATTCATGCAGGTTTTATTGCTTTTTTTATGAATGTGACTTTCATGCATGTTGTATAATATATTTTATATCCATTGAAATCAAAGTGGTGTCTGATCTCAATGGTGTATTGCATGTTTCACTGTTCCTTGACTCTGTTGCATGTCCCTGCTGTTGACCAATGTTGTACATGTGTGTGCACACATGCATGCATGTGTGACTTTAGGATTCCCATGACATGGGGTATGTACTGGGGAGCATGATCAATGGATGGGTGTTGAGGTGCACCGGGGGGGTGCAGCGTGTGGTGGCATTTTGGTTGACATGTGCTGCTTGACTGTATGTTGGTCCAATGTGTTTTGGGGTGGAGGTGCCCCATGAGGTGGGGCCTGCCTGCAGGTTGCCATTACTGGTGGGGTGGGAAGACATGATTTGGGGCCTGCCTGCAGGTTGCTGTCACTGATGGTGTGGGGGGACAAAAGGCAGGGCCTGGCTGCAGGTTGCCATCACTGGTGGGAGGACATGAGGTGGGGCCTGCCTGCAGGTTGCCGTCAATGGTGGGGTGGGGGGACATCAGTCAGGGCCTGCCTGAGGGCTATGGATATGGGTGTTGGGGGGACCATGTGGTGTGGGCTGCCTGCGGGGTATGGTGATGGGTGATGGGGGTACCCATGTGGCGTGGGCTGGCTGCGGTGTATTGTCACGGGTGTTGGGCGGCCCATGTGGTTTCAGATGCCTGTGGATTATGGTCACTGGTGCTTGGGGGCCCATGTGGTGTGGGATGCCTGCAGGGTATGGTCACCCGTGTTGGGGGGCCATGTGGTGTGGGCTACCTGCGGGGTATGGTCACATGTGATGGGGGGGCCTCATGTGGTGTGGGCTGCCTGTGAGGCATGGTCACAGGCATTGGGGGGGCCCTTGTGGTGTCGGCTGCCTGTGGGGAATGGTCATGGCCGATGGGGGGACTCATGTGATGTGGCGTGCCTGCAAGGTATGGTCACAGGTGTTGGGGGGCCTTGTGGTGTGGGCTGCCTGCGTGGTATGGTCACAGGTGTTGGGGGCCCTTGTGGTGTGGGATGCCTGCGTGGTGTGTTCACGGCTGATGGCTGCAGGCGTAGGCCATTTCACACATTTTGGCTGGTGCGACTGTTTGGCGGAAACCTGTGCAGTTCCCTCTGGGACCACTGCAAAAGATTTAGGACTACAGGCGTTGGCGGTGAACCCACTTGGTAGCAGTCTGCACCACACAGATTCACGTGGTAGCTGTGGCTGTGCAGTCAGACTTCTCTCAAGAAAAGTTGAGCAGTATGTGGAGTATACAAAATAGGACAATTCTTCACAGCAAGACAAGCAAACACGCAACGAGGCTTAGTGTAAAGATATTAAGGCATTTATTTATAACAGAACATCTATGAAAAACACTAAGGCAAATCACGGCAAACAAATCAAACACAATTACTCTACGAAGTAGACGATCAATCCCCCTAGCAATATCGACAACTCTAGGTTCTACCGGTACCACATATTTTCAGACAGAGGTGTATACCTCAACCCAGGTGACACTCGAATATTAGTTAGGACGGGAGAGAAAAAGATAGGCAGGTCATGAAATCAACACAGTTCAATCCTAGCGGATAAAATGCAAGGCAGGAAGGCAAGAATCACGATAGATCGTAAAGTTCAGAGGCCAGGCCCACTCGGGGAGAGGCAAGGCGCGATGTCCCAAAAAGTCTCTAGTGGAGATGCATTCAAGTCTGTGTAGCAAATTGTTATCGGCAGGTTGGACCAGTTCAGAACAAAGAATGAGAAAAGCTTGGAGGCGACCCAACGGAATGGAGAGGATTAAGAAACCTCACTCAAACCGATCGAAAGGGAAGCCAGGCAGACACGGTACCTTGTTGTGGCGGGCAGCTCCGGCGGGGGCAGTTGTTCCTGGTGGTGGATGCACGTCGGGTCTTTGCCAAGAGTAGAGAGGATCTCGTCGTCGAAGGAAATGAAGTTCGGTGCACCACCAGGGAAGAGACCAGCCGCGGAGAGCTCCGTCACAAGGCACCACCTTTTGGTTGCGGTACAGGGGTAGTGGCTATCCGGTTGCCGGGGTGCTCTGCACGGGCAATTCGATCACTGCGTCCTGAGGCGAATAAAAAGCAAAGGGGACTGGTTGTTCCCACCAGCCAGGGGAAGAGACTCTCCGGCAGGGAGATCTCCTCTGTCGTCGGGAAGTGGTGAGTCGGTTCCGCAGGGCTCTACCGGAGGTGTCGTCGTGCAGGTCGGCTCAGCGTTACCCTCGTCGGATTCTTAGGTCCTGTGGCGACTTCTGAAGATCCAGTCCCAAAAGCCCTGCTTTTCTGCAGAAAACCCCCATTCATTCAGCCTAGCTGTCAATCAACACATGCTGAGTGGTGAGCGGGAACGCTCACCACTTGGGCCAATCACTCCAGAGTGCGACCTGAGTTGGCAAGGCAACTCGGTCCAGGGTGCCTAAACCCCCTCCCACACCCCTGAGGTAACCCAGACAGAATGGCACCACTTTGGAGGGTCTCTGTACAGAGGCCCGCCAAAAGTGGAACAAAGGGCTCAACCTTTGGTTTAGGAGTCACAGAGACGAACACAGACGCCATTTTACAAACCGAGTTCTGGCAGAAAATACCATCCGATAAACCTATTTAAGATAAGTAGATCGGTGGTACGTTAGAGATTAACGAGAAAAAGTATCAATCTCCAACAATGGGACGAATCCCATAGGGTTATGCTCGGGGTCGAACATAACAAGTAGTTTCCACTGCCACCAGCCAAAACTCGACGAGGGGGGACGGGACAGTGCCCCCTCGAGTAACAGGTCTAGGAGTAATCGAATTACCCCTACTAGTACGTCCACAATAAGATGGTTTGTACTAGTCCTGTTAGTAAATTTAGGTCTAGTAAAGCCAATGGTGACTTTACATGCCCGGGGAGACAGTAGTCAGTCCCCGGGTATGGAGTCTATGGTGGGGGTCTGCGAGGCCACCCCAGTGTTACGGCACGTAGGGTGCGGTGTAACACACATAGAAAAACATATGAGACCCTATGGAGTAAAAGACCCCATAGCCCATCGAACACATTGACATCTCAAAGGAATTACACACACATACATGTCCAAGAGTGGGAGAAAAGAGTCTCACTCTTGGCAGGATGGAAAAAAACAAACTCCAGAAATCCAGCAAAGCTGCTGGGGGACTCACTAGGTTAGGAAATTCAGCCTAAACAGAGAATTCTCCCTAACACTCGCCCCCCCCCAGACTAAGGGACAGGAGGATTTAATCCGCTCCTGGATGAATCACATACCTCTAGTCGATGACATACATCCTAGAGAGACCATCAGCATTTTGGTGGTGACACCCTGACCTGTGCTCAATGGTGAAATCAAACCCTTGCAGGCAGATCGACCATCTCAATAGTTTTGGGTTTTCTCCTTTCATTTGCATTAACAATCTCAAGGGTTGGTGGTCAGTCTGAATGACGAAAGTAGAACCATACAAGTACGGCCTAAACTTCTTCAGAGCCCACACGATAGCAAAGCACTCTCTTTCGATTGTTGCCCACCTTGTTTCAGGATCCTTCAGCTTGCGGCTGATGAAGCAAACGGGGTGCTCCCTACCTTTCCCATCCAGTTGACTGAGTACGGCACCTATCCCTACATTGGAAGCATCTGTCTGCACAATGAAGTGTTGGTGGTAATCAGGAGCTCTGAGTACTGGGGCTTGGCAAAGAGCCTTTTTCAGGTTTTCAAAAGCCTGATTGACCTCCTCGTTCCATTTAACCTTTTTAGGGATTTTGGGCGAGGAGATGACATTCAGTGGAGAAGCTATGGTCCCATAGTTCTCTATGAAATTCCTGTAATACCCGGTGAGGCCTAGGAAGGCTCTCACCTGGGTTTGAGTAGTCGGTTTTTTCCAATTTTGCACAGCTTCAATCTTACTGAGCAAAGGCCTTATTTCTCCACTGCCTACCTCATGCCCAAGATAGACTACCTTACTCTGTCCAATTTGGCATTTACTCGCCTTTATGGTCAGATTGGCTCGTCCAAGAGCCTGCAAAACATCTCTCAGGTGGGTTACATGTTCTTCCCAGGAATTGCTGAACACTGCGATGTCATCCAAGTATGCCATGCAGAAGTCCTCCATCCCATTCAGAACCTGGTTTACCACCCGTTGAAACGTAGCAGGTGCATTTTTCAATCCGAATGGCATTACCTTAAACTGGTATAAGCCAACGGGGGTAGAAAATGCAGTTTTCTCCTTGGCATGGTCTGTCAGGGCTATTTGCCAATAGCCTGACGTCAAGTCAAATGTGCTGAGGAACTTGGCGGTGCCAAGTTTATCCACCAACTCATCTGTTCTTGGCAAAGGGTGGGCATCAGTCTTGGTGACTGCATTAAGAGCTCTATAATCCACGCAGAATCTAAGTTCTTTAGATCCGGCCTTTGGTACTAACACAACTGGGCTAGACCATGGACTAGTAGAGGGATCTATTACCCCGAGATCGAGCATCTTGCTGACCTCGCCTTTGATGTGGGTTCGTACGTTCTCTGACATTCTGTATCCTCTGCTCTTGACAGGCAGACAGTCACCAGTGAGTATGTCGTGCTGGCCCCAAGGGGTCAAGCCTGGTGAAAGCGAGAACAGAGAGGCAAACTGGTTCAACATAGATTTGCACTCTTCTTGTTGCTCGGGTGTCAGCTTGGAGGAGAGATTCACTCCTTCAATTTATTCATCTAAAGGTAAGCCTCTGAGGAGATCCGGAAGAGCTTCACTCTCTTCTTCTTCCTCGGATGATGCTAGAAGCAACGCTCCTACATCAGGTCGTGAGACATACGCTTTAAGTCGGTTGGTGTGAAAGACTGTCGGAGCCTCCTTGGGATTGCCCAAGTCCACCAGATAGTTAACCTCTCCGAGTTTACCCACTACTCGGAAGGGTCCCATCCACTTATCTTGCAAGGCCCTCTGCCTTGTTGGGATCATAACGAGAACGAGCTGGTCTTGAGCGAACTCAACCATGTTAGCCTTTTGATCGTGCCAGTGCTTGACCAATGCTTGTCCAGCTTTCAAGTTATCGCTTGCTTCCGTCATCATGTGCGACATTCTCCTCCGGAGACCTATCACGTAGTCAGTCACTCTGACTGGCTTGGGGGAAGGAGCACTCTCCAACCCCTCCTTAATCAGGGCCACTGGACCTCTGACGGGATGACCATAGAGTAGTTCGAAGGGAGAGTAACCTACTCCCTCCTGAGGGACTTCTCTATAAGCAAAGAGAAGGCATGGCAGTAGAAGGTCCCACTTACGCTTAAGGGGTTCCTCTAAAGCACCTATCATGCTCTTCATGGTTCGGTTGAACCGTTCCACCAACCCATTGGTTTGGGGGTGGTAAGCCGTTGAGAACTTGTAAGTAACTCTGCAGGTTTTCCACATGGCTTTCATGTAGTGGGACATAAAGTTTGACCCCCTGTCAGAGATTACTTCCTTAGGAAACCCGACCCTAGTAAAAATACCAAGGAGGGCCTTAGCCACAGCCGGAGCGGTAACAGTCCTCATAGGAATTGCCTCAGGATACCTAGTAGCATGGTCTACTACAACAAGTATAAACCTGTTGCCTGAGGAGGTTGGAGGATCAAGGGGACCAACGATGTCAATCCCTACTCTCTCAAATGGGACTCCCACAACTGGGAGAGGCACTAACGGTGCCACATTCTTGGAGCCAACCTTACCAGAGGTCTGGCAGGTGTGGCAGCTCCTGCAGTGTTTTTCTACTTCGGCCCCCATCTTTGGCCAATAGAAGTAGAGAGAGAGCCTTTCCTTAGTCTTCTTGAAACTCAAGTGACCAGCCAAAGGAATCTTGTGGGCTAACTGCAAGAACTGTGGGCTGTTCTCTTGGGGTACTACAAGTCGTTTGTAGTCTCCAGGTGCAGACTCGGTCGGTTCACTGTAGAAGAGGCCATCTTCCCAGTGCAACCTGTGTTTCCCACGCTCTTGCCCTTCAGCCTGAGCTTCTGCCTGGTGGCAAAGACCTTCCAGAGTTGGACATTCTCTCTGTCCCTTACTGAAGTCTGCCCTGCTGGGTCCACCTTCTGCCAGTAACGACTGCAGCTCAGGATGGTCAACAGGATCCAGATCTCCAATGAGTTCCTGGCCTTCCATTAGCTCTTCCTCAGAGTCTAATTCTACCACGCAGGGTTGTACCTCCCTCTCAGCCTCGGCTGGAGGTGGAGTTACGGGTGTGACTTTGGACAACCGCGGGGAAGTCCGTGTCGGCTGCACTGGAATGCTGGCGGCTGGTTTCGGGATAGAAGTCTTAGGTTTCCCTTTCGCTTCTGATTTCTTGGAGACAGCGGCCGACAATTCCAGTGGAGCAGGAGTGATATCTTTCTTCATCATCTCCTGGAGAGTTCCGCGCATGGTCCTCTCTCTTGCAGGTCTGGTTAGCTCCTGTAACCGTTTACTAGGAGGTCTGGGAGTATGCGATACAACTCAGAGAGTTTTCAAATCGTTACCCAACAGTACGCGTCCTGGTACCTCACTCTGTATGCTGACAGGTATCTTCACAGTCATGTCGTTACACTGGATGAGAACTGGTAATTGGGGAAGCATCTGCACAGGCCCTCCAGCTAACTTGGTGAGGCGTTTGGGTGCCTTAGCAACATCCTCGGCCTGAAAAAACGATTTATCCACCACAGTTATGCTGGCCCCAGTGTCCCTAATGGCAGGAGTCTCCTGACAATTCACATGGACACTGTCCTTATAATACTCTTTAGTAATATCGGGGAAAGAATTATAGACATCTAAATTCTGTTGTTCCCACAACCCCAGAGATACTAAAGAAACGCTGGCTGAGACTCCAATGGGTTCGTCAGCTAGCAGTAGAAAGTTTCCAATTGCCATTTGGACTTCCTCCTCTGGAGCGAAGGCTAAGGAGACACGCTGGACCCCTGAAGGTTTACCCTTACATCTGGGATCTCCTTTCACGTGGTCAGTCGAGCCACAAACAAAGCATTTACCAAATGCTTTCTGGAATGGTGGCTTGTTCTGTCCTCCTTCCTGTTTTGCACCAGCAGGCATACTATTCTGCTGTGGTTTTCCCGGTGGCTTACCCTTCTGGTTTTGTTTGGGGCCCTCTTTGGAATGCGAGTTATTCGAATTCTCTTTTGAGTCTTTTTTAGGCTGTTTTCCCTCATCCTTTTTCTGAGTTGCCCCAGAATCCTTATGAGTAGCCCTGTTGGCAACCCACAAGTCAGCAGCCTTAGCTAGCTCTCTGGAATCCATTTCCTTCGAATCAGCCAAGTGCTGTCTGAGCTCAGGAGAACAGGCATCATAAATAGACTTCAACATAAAAAGATTGCTCATACCCTCATAAGTGTTCACTTTGTAACCCTTAATCCATCCCTCTAAGTTTTTCAACCCTTCACTCACCCAGGTAGCCCAAGGGATACCATCATGCTTTTTGAGGGTTATAAACCTCTTAAGATACTGGGAAGGGGTCTTCCCAAATATAGCTATTAAAGCTAGTTTCACACTTTCGTAATCCGTCTTATCTGCCTCCCCCAACTCCATTACCACATCAGTCGCAACAGGAGGGAGCCTAGAGAACAACCAGGGAAGCAACGCATTCCCGGTGATGTCCTGGAGCCCATGATTGTATTCAAACAGTTTCAACCAATCCAACACATCCAATCTCGGTTCATACATACCCACTAATTCCTTCGGCATCCGGGGTCTTTTGGGACTAGAGCTCCTAGAGGAACCAGAGGAGAGAGAAGCATTTTCCATAGACAACTTTTTCATCTCTAACTCGTGATTAAGTTCTATTTCCCTGAGTCTTAACTCAGCTTGCTTCTGCTCAGCCTGGGCATTCATCCGTCTGAACTCGAGCTCTTGGTTTCGTTCAGATTGAGCCAAGAACCGTTTGTATTCTAGTACGAGCTTCATTTTTTCAAGTTCAAAATAAGCAGGGTTACTTGTGGGACCTGGTATGGGCCCCGTAGGCACAGCTGGTAAGGCAGGTAGAGGAGCAGGTGAGACAGTTTCGTTAGCCTCGCCGTCCTCGTCAGCCTCTTCATCGCTATCATCAGAATTACGATTCAGATCAACACCATCACTGTTATCTACAGTTGCTGGAGAGATTGGTTCCTCTGAACCAGTACCCAGACTTTGGTTCACCAGCAATCTCTCGATTAGTTCTAACTTCTTGCCTCTTACAGAAAGATTCTCTTGCCTACAGAGAGCTCGCAAACTCTCAGTATTTTCACCTGACAAAGACTCTTGACTGTAAGTTTCCATCATAGACATGATTTTGAAAGTTGCTTTTTGTGCAAAGTTTTGTGGTTAGTTATCCTACAGTGTCGAAAAGCACTCTAAACTGTATACTCGATACAAATCCCACCGCTGCTACCAGTGTTAGGCGGAAACCTGTGCAGTTCCCTCTGGACCACTGCAAAAGATTTAGGACTACAGGCGTTGGCGGTGAACCCACTTGGTAGCAGTCTGCACCACACAGATTCCTGTGGTAGCTGTGGCTGAGCAGTCAGACTTCTCTCAAGAAAAGTTGAGCAGTATGTGGAGTATACAAAATAGGACAATTCTTCACAGCAAGACAAGCAAACACGCAACGAGGCTTAGTGTAAAGATATTAAGGCATTTATTTATAACAGAACATCTATGAAAAACACTAAGGCAAATCACGGCAAACAAATCAAACACAATTACTCTACGAAGTAGACGATCAATCCCCCTAGCAATATCGACAACTCTAGGTTCTACCGGTACCACTTATTTTCAGACAGAGGTGTATATCTCAACCCAGATGACACTCGAATATTAGTTGGGACGGGAGAGAAAAAGATAGGCAGGTCATGAAATCAACACAGTTCAATCCTAGCGGATAAAATGCAAGGCAGGAAGGCAAGAATCACAATAGATCGTAAAGTTCAGAGGCCAGGCCCACTCGGGGAGAGGCAAGGCGCGATGTCCCAAAAAGTCTCTAGTGGAGATGCATTCAAGTCTGTGTAGCAAATTGTTATCGGCAGGTTGGACCAGTTCAGAACAAAGAATGAGAAAAGCTTGGAGGCGACCCAACGGAACGGAGAGGATTAAGACACCTCACTCGAACCGATCGAAAGGGAAGCTAGGCGGACACGGTACCTTGTTGTGGCGGGCAGCTCCGGCGGGGGCAGTTGTTCCTGGTGGTAGATGCACGTCGGGTCTTTGCCAAGAGTAGAGAGGATCTCGTCGTCGAAGGAAATGAAGTCCGGTGCACCACCAGGGAAGAGACCAGCCGCGGAGAGCTCTGTCACAAGGCACCACCTTTTGGTCGCGGTGCAGGGGTAGTGGCTATCCGGTTGCCGGGGTGCTCTGCACGGGCAATTCGACCACTGCGTCCTGAGGTAAATAAAAAGCAAAGGGGACTGGTTGTTCCCACCAGCCAGGGGAAGAAACTCTCCGGCAGGGAGATCTCCTCTGTCGTCGGGAAGTGGTGAGTCGGTTCCGCAGGGCTCCACCGGAGGTGTCGTCGTGCAGGTCGGCTCAGCGTTACCCTCGTCGGATTCTTAGGTCCTGTGGCAACTTCTGAAGATCCAGTCCCAAAAGCCCTGCTTTTATGCAGAAAACCCCCCGTTAAGCGGAAAACTTTTGCAGTTCCCTCTGGGACCACTGCAAAAGATTTAGGACTACAGGCGTTGGCGGTGAACCCACTTGGTAGCAGTCTGCACCACACAGATTCACGTGGTAGCTGTGGCTGAGCAGTCAGACTTCTCTCAAGAAAAGTTGAGCAGTATGTGGAGTATACAAAATAGGGCAATTCTTCACAGCAAGACAAGCAAACACGCAACGAGGCTTAGTGTAAAGATATTAAGGTATTTATTTATAACAAAATGTCTATGAAAAACACTAAGGCAAATCACGGCAAACAAATCAAACACAATTACTCTACGGAGTAAAAGATCAATCCCCCTAGCAATATCGACAACTCTAGGTTCTACTGGTACCACTTATTTTCAGACAGAGGTGTATACCTCAACCCAGATGACACTCGAATATTAGTTAGGACGGGAGAGAAAAAGATAGGCAGGTTACGAAATCAACACAGTTCGATCCTATCGGATAAAATGCAAGGCAGGAAGGCAAGAATCACAATAGATCGTAAAGTTCAGAGGCCAGGCCCACTCGGAGAGAGGCAAGGCGCGATGTCTCAAAAAGTCTCTAGTGGAGATGCATTCAAGTCTGTATTGCAAATTGTTATCGGGGGATTGAACCAGTTCAGAACAACGAATGAGAAAAGCTTGTAGGCGACCCAACGGAACGGAGAGGATTAAGACACCTCACTCGAACCGATCGAAAGGGAAGCCAGGTGGACACGGTACCTTGTTGTGGAGGGCAGCTCCGGCGGGGGCAGTTGATCCTGGTGGTGGATGCACGTTGGTTCTTTGCCAAGAGTAGAGATGATCTCGTCGCCGAAGAAAATGAAGTCCGGTGGACCACCAGGGAAGAGACCAGCCGCGGAGTGCTCCGTCACAAGGCACCACCTTTTGGTCGCGGTTCAGGGGTAGTGGCTATCCGGTTGCCGAGGTGCTTCTGCACGGGCAATTCGACCACCGCGTCCTGAGGCGAATAAAAAGCAAAGGGGACTGGTTGTTCCCACCAGTCAGGGGAAGAGACTCTCCGGCAGGGAGATCTCCTCTGTCGTCGGGAAGTGGTGAGTCGGTTCCGCAGGGCTCCACCTGAGGTGTCGTCGTGCAGGTCGGCTCAGCGTTACCCTCGTCGGATTCTTAGGTCCTGTGGCAACTTCTGAAGATCCAGTCCCAAAAGCCCTGCTTTTATGCAGAATACCCCCATTCATTCGGCCTAGCTGTCAATCAACACATGCTAAGTGGTGAGCGCGAAGGCTCACCACCTTGGCCAATCACTCCAGAGTGCGACCGGAGTTGGCAAGGCAACTCAGTCCAGGGTGCCTAAACCCCCCTCCCACACCCCTGTGATAACCCAGACAGAATGGCACCACTTTGGAGGGTCTCTGTACAGAGCCCGCCAAAAGTGGAACAAAGGGCTCGACCTTTGGTTTAGGAGTCACAGAGACGAACACAGACGCCATTTTACAAACCGAGTTCTGGCAGAAAATACCACTCGATAAACTTATTTAAGATAAGTAGATCGGTGGTACGTCAGAGATTAATGAGAAAAAGTATCAATCTCCAACAATGGGACGAGTCCCATAGGGTTATGCTCGGGGATGAACATAACAAGTAGTTTCCACTGCCACCAGCCAAAACTCGACGAGGGGGGACGGGACAGTGCCCCCTCGAGTAACAGATCTAGGAGTAATCGAATTACCCCTACTAGTACCTCCACAATAAGATGGTTTGTACTAGTCCTGTTAGTAAATTTAGGTCTAGTAAAGCCAATGGTGACTTTACATGCCCGGGAAGCCAGTAGTCAGTCACTGGGTATGGAGTCTATGGTGGGGGTCTGCGAGGCCGCCCCAGTGTTACGGCACGTAGGGTGCGGTGTAACACACATAGAAAAACATATGAGACCCTATGGAGTAAAAGACCCCATAGCCCATCGAACACATTGACATCTCAAAGGAATTACACACACATACATGTCCAAGAGTGGGCAGGATGGAAAAAAACAAACTCCAGAAATCCAGCAAAGCTGCTTGGGGACTCACTAGGTTAGGAAATTCAGCCTAAACAGAGAATTCTCCCTAACAGCGAACGTGGTACACGATTACGCTGGAATGAGGTAGGGGAACGCGCAGGCCTTTCCACTTGATTTGGCTGGTGCGACCGGGGTACACGATTACGCTGGGGTGTGGGAGGGGTACGCGCAGGCTTTTCCCCCGATTTGGCTGGTGCAACTGGGGTACGCTATTACACTAGGGTGCGGCAGGGTACGGTGGGCCTTTCCACCCGATTTGGCTGGTGCAACAGGGGTATGTGAATACGCTGGGGTGCGGTAGGGGTATGCGCGGGCCTTTCCACACGATTTTGCTGGTGCGACCGGGGTACGCGATTAAGCTTCGGTGCGGCAGCGGTACGCATGGGCCTTTCCACATGATTTGGCTGGTGCGACCAGGGTACATGATTACGCTGGGGTGTGGCATGGGTACACGCGGGCCTTTCCACAGGATTTGGCTGGTGCGACTGGGGTACGCGTTTACGCTGGGGTGTGGATGGGATGTGTGCAGGTTGATGGGGTGATTTCTATGAATTGGGCCCTTAATGGGATTGAGGTTAGCCCCAAGTCTACACGAGGGAATAATGTACCAGTGGCTATACCGGTGGCTAGGCCTGGTTGTAACGCATTGGGGGGGGGGGTTTGACTCGTCCAATGGTGGTTGCCACCAGTCCTATACACCTGAGAAAAGAAATGAAAAACAGAATAATGCAACTCCAAATATAGCCCCAGGTAGCCTTATCAAAATAATGAAGTCGATGAAGGCCTTGATTAAACCATTCAAATAGGGAGGCAATTGCTGCATAGAGGATCACTTGGAAACAGTGAATGATATATTTAAAGCTCTGCAAATACCCAGGGAACAATATAGACAGTATTGTCACCTAACTCTTAATGCCACTACTGCGAGCATTAGCGGAGGTCTAAATGAACAAGAAAGTATGTCATGGGCAGAATTTGAAAAAGAGGTTAGATGTAATTTTTCAGCATATCAGTCATTGCAGGATGCGAAAATGGCCGCGTATACCATGAGAGCAAAGCCAAATGTATCACCTCGCCAATTTCTCCAAGAATTAAAAAGAGCATTCTCCCGATTTGATGTATCTTTTAGTCCTAATTCGACTGAATTTAAGACTACCTATTTTTATGGCTTACAAAAAGACATTATATCACAGTTAATTCACAAATTTGATCATGAGAAGTCACTGGAATAGATCGTAGAACAAGGGACTAAACTATATGAAGTCATATACTGTCAGAGTGGAGAAAAAATGCCACTCGAATCAGCCCAAACTCAGGTCAGAAATATTATGACATCTGATCAGAGAGGTGCACCACAGAGGCTGCCATCCCAAACACTGATGTTTCAGTCACATGATCCGAGCAATAGAGTTACATTAGTCGTAGGTATATGGGAGACAGACCTACGGTGGGATACTGGCCCGATATGTCAGGCATAAATAACAATCAAAGACAAAATCAAGATCAAAGAAACAATGGCCCATAGCATTCATGGAAGTCCCTGCGCGTGTTTACCTCGGGATGTGCGCCAAACCCGTGCATGGCGCACAAGTCACTGCAACATCCCGAAAGGCGTGCGCGACGCGCACAGTGAAAGCGCACAAACTCGGCGCATACACCAGAAAGTGGGCGGGGCACGGGGCGTAACGCGCGGAATGTGGAACAACGTGCGAAAATAAGGGCGTAACTGGGGATGTACTGCAGGGAAGCAGACGGAACACCCACACGCACTCGAACCACACGTATTCATGGAATCGAATAGGGCAAAGCCACGCACAGCCAAAGACACGCACAAGCTGAAACACGTCCGCCACACGAAGGCAGGCGGTAGAGTCCCAGCGCATCACAAAAGTGGCAACATACAGCAATTGGGCCTGTGCGAGCGGGGCACGTGTATTGCAGGGGTGCGCGGGAAGTTACACACGCGATTGAGCGGGGTACGTGTATTTCGGTGGTGCGCGGGAAGTTACACACGCGATTGAGCAGGGTACGTGTACATCGGGGGTGCGCGGGAAGTTACACACGCGATTGAGCGGGGTACGTGTATTTCGGGGGCGCGCCGGAAGTTACACACGCGATTGAGCGGGGTACGTGTATTTCGGGGGTGCGGGGGAAGTTACACACACGATTGAGCGGGGTACGTGTATTTCGGGGGTGCGCGGGAAGTTACACACGCGATTGAGAGGGGTACGTGTATTTCGGGGGTGCGCGGGAAGTTTTACACACGATTGAGCGGGGTACGTGTATTTCGGGGGTGCGCGGGAAGTTACACACGCGATCACATCAGGGTAGGTGTATTTCAGGGGTGCGCGGGAAGTTACACACGCGATCTCATCAGGGTACGTGTATTTCGGGGGTTTGCGGGAAGTTACACACGCAATCTCATCAGCGTACGTGTATTTCGGGGTGCGGGGGAAGTATCACACGCAACATCAGCAGGGTACGTGTATTCCAGGGGTGCGCAGGAAGTTCCACACGCAATTCCATCAGGGTACGTGTATTACAGGGGTGCGCGGGAAGTTCCACACGCGATCTCATCAGGGTACATGTATTACAGGGGTGCGCGGGGAGCACCACACGTGAATTGCACGTGTGGGTCCTCCCAGGTGTTCCCTCTACACCCTCCACGGCCCCTGCAGGTGGCTCACACCACAGGGGCCTACCCTGCACATGTCCTGCAGGCACCCCATCCACCATGGCCATGCCCCCCAGCCAACCCACATGTCAACTTGCACTACTGCCCACCAACGCATGTCCCCCTACCCCCCAGCCACCAGGGGCACCCTCCACCAGGCCCCCACCCATGTCTCCCACCACCCCCACCCACCAGCCACCAGGGGCAGCCTCCACCAGGCCCCACCCATGTCTCCCAGCACCCCCACCCCCCAGCCACCAGGGGCACCCTCCACCAGGCCCCCACCCATGTCTCCCACCACCCCCACCCCCCAGCACTGTGGGGCACCTGCAAGCAGGCCCCCACCCATGTCCAACTCATGTTCCCCACCACCCCCACCCCCCAGCACTGTGTGGCACCTGCCAGCAGGCCCCCACCCATGTCCAACTCATGTTCCCCACCACCCCCACCCCCCAGCACTGTGGGGCACCTGCCAGCAGGCCCACACCCATGTCCAACTCATGTTCCCCACCATCCCCACCCCCACCCCCCAGCACTGTGGGGCACCTGCCAGCAGGCCCTCACCCATGTCTCCCACCACCCCCACCCCCCAGCAGTGCAGGGGCACCCACCACCAGGCCCCCACCCATGTCTCCCACCCCCCTACCCCCCAGCAGTGCAGGGGCAGCCTCCACCAGGCCCCCACCCATGTCTCCCAGCACCCCCACCCCCCAGCCACCAGGGGCAGCCTCCACCAGGCCCCCACCCATGTCTCCCACCACCCCACCCCCCAGCAGTGCAGGGGCAGCCTCCACCAGGTCCCCACCCATGTCTCCCAGCACCCCCACCCCCCAGCCACCAGGGGCAGCCTCCACCAGGCCCCCACCCATGTCTCCCACCACCCCCACCCCCCAGCACTGTGGGGCACCTGCCAGCAGGCCCACACCCATGTCCAACTCATGTTCCCCACCACCCCCACCCCCCAGCACTGTGGGGCACCTGCCAGCAGGCCCCCAACCATGTCTCCCACCACCCCCACCCCCCAGCAGTGCAGGGGCACCCACCACCAGGCCCCCACCCATGTCTCCCACCCCCCACCCCCCAGCAGTGCAGGGGCAGCCTCAACCAGGCCACCACCCATGTCTCCCAGCACCCCCACCCCCCAGCCACCAGGGGCAGCCTCCACCAGGCCCCCACCCATGTCTCCCACCACCCCCACCCCCCAGCAGTGCAGGGGCAGCCTCCACCAGGCCCCCACCCATGTCTCCCAGCACCCCCACCCCCCAGCCACCAGGGGCAGCCTCCACCAGGCCCCCACCCATGTCTCCCACCACCCCCACCCCCCAGCAGTGCAGGGGCAGCCTCCACCAGGCCCCCACCTATGTCTCCCACCACCCCCACCCCCCCAGCAGTGCAGGGGCAGCCTCCACCAGGCCCCCACCCATGTCTCCCACCACCCCCACCCCCCAGCAGTGCAGGGGCACCCTCCACCAGGCCCCCACCCATGTCTCCCACCACCCCCACCCCCCAGCACTGTGGGGCACCTGCCAGCAGGCCCCCACCCATGTCCAACTCATGTTCCCCACCACCCCCAGCACTGTGGGGCACCTGCCAGCAGGCCCAACCCATGTCCAACTCATGTTCCCCACCACCCCCACCCCCCAGCACTGTGGGGCACCTGCCAGAAGGCCCCCACCCATGTCCAACTCATGTTCCCCACCACCCCCACCCCCCAGCACTGTGGGGCACCTGCCAGCAGGCCCACACCCATGTCCAACTCATGTTCCCCAAGCACTGTGGGGCACCTGCCAGCAGGCCCACACCCATGTCCAACTCATGTTCCCCACCACCCCCATCCCCCAGCACTGTGGGGCACCTGCCAGCAGGCCCCCACCCATGTCTCCCACCACCCCCACCCCCCAGCAGTGCAGGGGCACCCACCACCAGGCCCCCACCCATGTCTCCCACCCCCCCACCCCCCAGCAGTGCAGGGGCAGCCTCCACCAGGCCCCCACCCATGTCTCCCAGCACCCCCACCCCCCAGCCACCAGGGGCAGCCTCCACCAGGCCCCCACCCATGTCTCCCACCACCCCCACCCCCCAGCAGTGTAGGGGCAGCCTCCAGCAGGCCGCCACCCATGTCTCCCACCACCCCCACCCCCCAGCAGTGCAGGGGCAGCCTCCACCAGGCCCCCACCCATGTCTCCCAGCACCCCCACCCCCCAGCCAGCAGGGGCAGCCTCCACCAGCCCCCCACCCATGTCTGCCACGACCCCCACCCCCCCAGCAGTGCAGGGGCAGCCTCCACCAGGCCCCACCCATGTCTCCCACCACCCCCACCCACCAGCAGTGCAGGGGCACCCTCCACCAGGCCACCACTCATGTCTCCCACCACCCTTACCCCCCAGCACTGTGGGGCACATGCCAGCAGGCCCCCACCCATGTCCAACTCATGTTCCCCACCACCCCCACCCCCCAGCACTGTGGGGCACCTGCCAGCAGGCCCCCACCCATGTCCAACTCATGTTCCCCACCACCCACACCCCCAGCACTGTGGGGCACCTGCCAGCAGGCCCCCACCCATGTCCAACTCATGTTCCCCACCACCCCCACCCCCCAGGACTGTGGGGCACCTGCCAGCAGGCCCCCACCCATGTCCAACTCCTGTTCCCCACCACCCCCACCCCCCAGCACTGTGGGGCACCTGCCAGCAGGCCCACACCCATGTCCAACTCATGTTCCCCACCACCCCCACCCCCCAGCACTGTGGGGCACCTGCCAGCAGGCCCCCACCCATGTCTCCCACCACCCCCACCCCCCAGCAGTGCAGGGGCACCCACCACCAGGCCCCCACCCATGTCTCCCACCCCCCCACCCCCCAGCAGTGCAGGGGCAGCCTCCACCAGGCCCCCACCCATGTCTCCCAGCACCCCCACCCCCCAGCCACCAGGGGCAGCCTCCACCAGGCCCCCACCCATGTCTCCCGCACCCCCAACCCCCAGCCACCAGGGGCAGCCTCCACCAGGCCCCCACCCATGTCTCCCACCACCCCCACCCCCCAGCACTGTGGCGCACCTGCCAGCAGGCCCACACCCATGTCCAATTCATGTTCCCCACCACCCCCACCCCCCAGCACTGTGGGGCACCTGCCAGCAGGCCCCCACCCATGTCTCCCACAACCCCCACCCCCCAGCAGTGCAGGGGCACCCACCACCAGGCCCCCACCCATGTCTCCCACCCCCCACCCCCCAGCAGTGCAGGGGAAGCCTCCACCAGGCCCCCACCCATATCTCCCAGCACCCCCACCCCCCAGCCACCAGGGGCAGCCTCCACCAGGCCCCCACCCATGTCTCCCACCACCCCACCCCCAGCAGTGCAGGGGCAGCCTCCACCAGGCCCCCACCCATGTCTCCCACCACCCCCACCCCCCAGCAGTGCAGGGGCACCCACCACCAGGCCCCCACCCATGTCTCCCACCCCCCCCAACCCCCAGCAGTGCAGGGGCAGCCTCCACCAGGCCCCCACCCATGTCTCCCAGCACCCCCACCCCCCAGCCACCAGGGGCAGCCTCCACCAGGCCCCTACCCATGTCTCCCAGCACCCCCACCCCCCAGCCACCAGGGGCAGCCTCCACCAGGCCCCCACCCATGTCTCCCACCACCCCCACCCCCCAGCACTGTGGGGCACCTGTCAGCAGGCCCACACCCATGTCCAACTCATGTTCCCCACCACCCCCACCCCCCAGCACTGTGGGGCACCTGCCAGCAGGCCGCCACCCATGCCTCCCAGCACCCCCACCCCCCAGCCACCAGGGGCAGCCTCCACCAGGCCCCCACCCATGTTTCCCACCACCCCCACCCCCCAGCAGTGCAGGGGCAGCCTCCACCAGGCCCCCATCCATGTCTCCCAGCACCCCCAGCCACCAGGGCCAGCCTCCACCAGGCCCCCACCCATGTCTCCCACCACCCCCACCCCCCAGCAGTGCAGGGGCAGCCGCCACCAGGCCCCCACCCATGTCTCCCACCACCCCCACCCCCCCAGCAGTCCAGGGGCAGCCTCCACCAGGCCCCCACCCATGTCTCCCACCACCCCCACCCCCCAGCAGTGCAGGGGCACCCTCCACCAGGCCCCACCCATATCTCCCACCCCTCCCACCCTCCAGCACTGTGGGGCACCTGCCAGCAGGCCCCCACCCATGTCCAACTCATGTTCCCCACCACCCCCACCCCCCAGCACTGTGGGGCACCTGCCAGCAGGCCCCCACCCATGTCCAACTCATGTTCCCCACCACCCCCACCCCCCAGCACTGTGGGGCACCTGCCAGCAGGCCCCCACCCATGTCCAACTCATGTTCCCCACCACCCCCACCCCCCAGCACTGTGGGGCACCTGCCAGCAGGCCCACACCCATGTCCAACTCATGTTCCCCACCACCCCCACCCCCCAGCACTGTGGGGCACCTGCCAGCAGGCCCCCACCCATGTCTCCCACCACCCCCACCCCCCAGAAGTGCAGGGGCACCCACCGCCAGGCCCCCACCCATGTCTCCCACCCCCCCACCCCCCAGCAGTGCAGGGGCAGCCTCCACCAGGCCCCCACCCATGTCTCCCACCACCCCCACCCCCCAGCCACCAGGGGCAGCCTCCACCAGGCCCCCACCCATGTCTCCCACCACCCCCACCCCCCAGCACTGTGGGGCACCTGCCAGCAGGCCCACACCCATGTCCAACTCATGTTCCCCACCACCGCCACCCCCCAGCACTGTGGGGCACCTGCCAGCAGCCCCCGCCCATGTCTCCCACCACCCCACCCCCCAGCAGTGCAGGGGCACCCACCACCAGGCCCCCACCCATGTCTCCCACCCCCCCACCCCCCAGCAGTGCAGGGGCAGCTTCCACCATGCGCCCACCCATGTCTCCCAGCACCCCCACCCCCCAGCCACCAGGGGCTGCCTCCACCAGGCCCCCACCCATGTCTCCCACCACCCCCACACCCCAGCAGTGCAGGGGCAGCCTCCACCAGGCCCCCACCCATGTCTCCCAGCACCCCCACCCCCCAGCGACCAGGGGCAGCCTCCACCAGGCCCCCACCCATGTCTATCACCACCCCCACCCCCCAGCAGTGCAGGGGCAGCCTCCACCAGGCCCCCACCCATGTCTCCCACCACCCCCACCCCCCCAGCAGTGCAGGGGCAGCCTCCACCAGGCCCCCAACCATGTCTCCCACGACCCCCACCCCCCCAGCAGTGCAGGGGCAGCCTCCACCAGGCCCCACCCATGTCTCCCACCACCCCCACCCACCAGCAGTGCAGGGGCACCCTCCACCAGGCCACCACTCATGTCTCCCACCACCCCCACCCCCCAGCACTGTGGGGCACATGCCAGCAGGCCCCCACCCATGTCCAACTCATGTTCCCCACCACCCCCACCCCCCAGCACTGTGGGGCACCTGCCAGCAGGCCCCCACCCATGTCCAACTCATGTTCCCCACCACCCACACCCCCCAGCACTGTGGGGCACCTGCCAGCAGGCCCCCATCCATGTCCAACTCATGTTCCCCACCACCCCCACCCCCCAGCACTGTGGGGCACCTGCCAGCAGGCCCCCACCCATGTCCAACTCCTGTTCCCCACCACCCCCACCTCCCAGCACTGTGGGGCACCTGCCAGCAGGCCCACACCCATGTCCAACTCATGTTCCCCACCACCCCCACCCCCAGCACTGTGGGGCACCTGCCAGCAGGCCCCCACCCATGTCTCCCACCACCCCCACCCCCCAGCAGTGCAGGGGCACCCACCACCAGGCCCCCACCCATGTCTCCCACCCCCCCACCCCCCAGCAGTGCAGGGGCAGCCTCCACCAGGCCCCCACCCATGTCTCCCAGCACCCCCACCCCCCAGCCACCAGGGGCAGCCTCCACCAGGCCCCCACCCATGTCTCCCGCACCCCCACCCCCCAGCCACCAGGGGCAGCCTCCACCAGGCCCCCACCCATGTCTCCCACCACCCCCACCCCCCAGCACTGTGGGGCACCTGCCAGCAGGACCCCACCCATGTCTCCCACAACCCCCACCCCCCAGCAGTGCAGGGGCACCCACCACCAGGCCCCCACCCATGTCTCCCACCCCCCACCCCCCAGCAGTGCAGGGGCAGCCTCCACCAGGCCCCCACCCATATCTCCCAGCACCCCCACCCCCCAGCCACCAGGGGCAGCCTCCACCAGGCCCCCACCCATGTCTCCCACCACCCCCACCCCCCAGCCACCAGGGGCAGCCTCCACCAGGCCCCCACCCATGTCTCCCACCACCCCACCCCCAGTAGTGCAGGGGCAGCCTCCACCAGGCCCCCACCCATGTCTCCCACCACCCCCACCCCCCAGCAGTGCAGGGGCACCCACCACCAGGCCCCCACCCATGTCTCCCACCCCCCCAACCCCCAGCAGTGCAGGGGCAGCCTCCACCAGGCCCCCACCCATGTCTCCCAGCACCCCCACCCCCCAGCCACCAGGGGCAGCCTCCACCAGGCCCCCACCCATGTCTCCCAGCACCCCCACCCCCCAGCCACCAGGGGCAGCCTCCACCAGGCCCCCACCCATGTCTCCCACCACCCCTACCCCCCAGCACTGTGGGGCACCTGTCAGCAGGCCCACACCCATGTCCAACTCATGTTCCCCACCACCCCCACCCCCCAGCACTGTGGGGCACCTGCCAGCAGGCCGCCACCCATGTCTCCCACCACCCCCACCCCCAAGCAGTGCAGGGGCACCCACCACCAGGCCCCCACCCATGACTCCCACCCCCCCACCCCCCAGCAGTGCAGGGGCAGCCTCCACCAGGCCCCCACCCATGTCTCCCACCACCCCCACCCCCCAGCAGTGCAGGGGCAGCCTCCACCAGGCCCCCATCCATGTCTCCCAGCACCCCCAGCCACCAGGGGCAGCCTCCACCAGGCCCCCACCCATGTCTCCCACCACCCCCACCCCCCAGCAGTGCAGGGGCAGCCGCCACCAGGCCCCCACCCATGTCTCCCACCACCCCCACCCCCCTAGCAGTCCAGGGGCAGCCTCCACCAGGCCCCCACCCATGTCTCCCACCACCCCCACCCCCCAGCAGTGCAGGGGCACCCTCCACCAGGTCCCCACCCATATCTCCCACCCCTCCCACCCCCCAGCACTGTGGGGCACCTGCCAGCAGGCCCCCACCCATGTCCAACTCATGTTCCCCACCACCCCCACCCCCCAGCACTGTGGGGCACCTGCCAGCAGGCCCCCACCCATGTCCAACTCATGTTCCCCACCACCCCCACCCCCCAGCACTGTGGGGCACCTGCCAGCAGGCCCCCACCCATGTCCAACTCATGTTCCCCACCACCCCCACCCCCCAGCACTGTGGGGCACCTGCCAGCAGGCCCACACCCATGTCCAACTCATGTTCCCCACCACCCCCACCTCCCAGCACTGTGGGGCACCTGCCAGCAGGCCCACACCCATGTCCAACTCATGTTCCCCACCACCCCCACCCCCCAGCACTGTGGGGCACCTGCCAGGAGGCCCCACCCCATGTCCAACCCATGTTCCCCACCACCCCCACCCCCCAGCACTGTGGGGCACCTGCCAGCAGGCCCACACCCATGTCCAACTCATGTTCCCCACCACCCCCGCCCCCCAGCACTGTGGGGCACCTGCCAGCAGGCCCCCGCCCATGTCTCCCACCACCCCCACCCCCCAGCAGTGCAGGGGCACCCACCACTAGGCCCCCACCCTAGTCTCCCACCCCCCCACCCCCCAGCAGTGCAGGGGCAGCCTCCACCAGGCCTCCACCCATGTCTCCCAGCACCCCCACCCCCCAGCCACCAGGGGCAGCCTCCACCAGGCCCCCACCCATGTCTCCCACCACCCCTACCCCCCAGCAGTGCAGGGGCAGCCTCCACCAGGCCCCCACCCATGTCTCCCAGCACCCCCACCCCCCAGCCACCAGGGGCAGCCTCCACCAGGCCCCCACCCATGTCTCCCACCACCCCCACCCCCCAGCACTGTGGGGCACCTGCCAGCAGGCCCACACCCATGTCCAACTCATGTTCCCCACCACCCCCACCCCCCAAGCACTGTGGGGCACCTGCCAGCAGGCCCCCACCCATGTCTCCCACCACCCCCACCCCCCAGCAGTGCAGGGGCACCCACCACCAGGCCCCCACCCATGTCTCCCACCCCCCACCCCCCAGCAGTGCAGGGGCAGTCTCCACCAGGCCCCCACCCATGTCTCCCAGCACCCCCACCCCCCAGCCACCAGGGGCAGCCTCCACCAGGCCCCCACCCATGTCTCCCACCACCCCCACCCCCCAGCAGTGCAGGGGCAGCCTCCACCAGGCCCCCACCCATGTCTCCCAGCACCCCCACCCCCCAGCCACCAGGGGCAGCCTCCACCAGGCCCCCACCCATGTCTCCCACCACCCCCACCCCCCAGCAGTGCAGGGGCAGCCTCCACCAGGCCCCCACTCGTGTCTCCCACCACCCCCTCCCCCCAGCAGTGCAGGGGCAGCCTCTACCAGACCCCCACATATGTCTCCCACCACCCCCACCCCCCAGCAGTGAAGGGGCACCCTCCACCAGGCCCCCACCCATGTCTTCCACCACCCCCACCCCCCAGCACTGTGGGGCACCTGCCAGCAGGCCCCCACCCATGTCCAACTCATGTTCCCCACCACCCCCATACCCCAGCACTGTGGGGCACCTGCCAGGAGGCCCCCACCCATGTCCAACTCATGTTCCCCACCACCCCCACCCCCCATCACTGTGGGGCACCTGCCAGCAGGCCCCCACCCATGTCCAACTCATGTTCCCCACCACCCCCACCCCCCAGCACTGTGGGGCACCTGCCAGCAGGCCCCCACCCATGTGCAACTCATGTCCCCCAGCCAAAATGACATCACAATCTAGATCCATGGTCCCTATGGTCAGCCTCCAAATGCAAAAACCCACCCGAGTATTGCATCCACCCACTCATAAATTGCAATTACATCACAGAACACCAATTGCAAGTTCCGAAACAAACACATTTCCCTCACATACACCCAATGGGTGTCAGTGAATCTCAAAACCCATATCATGAAATGCATGAAACCAATGAGATACCACACATTGAAGTTGGTTACCAGACATTTGGTCGAAAAAAATTGGTCGACCAGACAAATGGTCGAACCAATTTGGTCGAAAACCAAATGGTCGAATTTTTTTATTTTTTTATTTTCACCCCTTTTTTTTATTTTTTTGGGGGGGTCCCCCCCCAAACACCTTTTTTTCTCTAAAAACCCCTTTTTTTAAAAAACAAAACCCGAAAAATAAATATATAAATAAAAAAAAAAAATCGACCATTTGGTTTTCGACCAAATTGCATCGACCAAATGTCATTTGACCAGTTTTCAGTCGACCAAATGACTGGACACCATTGAAGTTCACCAAAAAAAATATATATTAAAGGAAACATAAATAGAATCAAAAATAAAGAAACAGAAATGTGAATGTACAAAAATTAAAAGAAGCATGTCCGTGAAAAAAAGCAAAACCAAAAATAAAATTCCAAAGTAATGGTGTCCAAAGTCACTGTCCACAAAACAAAATCCAATGGGAAATAATAAAGAAAGCCATTGCTCCATGGTTAAAATGTGAAAAAAAAATACAATCCAACAGTGAACTATGTACATGGGAACAAGCCAGGGTCCATTATCCCAACAAAAGAAAGGAAACCTATCTAACTACACTAACTAATAAAATAAACTATATACAAAAATGTGGCCAATGTCCGAAAGGTCCAAATAAAATCAAAACAAAAATGAAACCTAACACTACCTACATAACTATGTACAAGGGCAGCGGGCTAGTTTGACGGCTCACTTGTGGATGTCCCGGGCCAGGGCATCATCGAACTCCTGCTCAATGTCCCGGAGGCGGTCCTCCTCCATGGCCCCGAGGGTCCGCAGGGCCGTCGACGTGTCCACCTCCAAACCCCTGCGGATTGCCTCGAGGCACTCGGCCCGCCTCAGGGCCCTCCGCATGGAGTTCTCCGCCCTGACCATTGTGAGCCGTGCCTCTTCCGCCCGCTGCCGCTCCGCATCTATGGCCTGCCCCTCCGATGTTGAAGGCCCCGAGCCTTCATGGCTCCCACCATGTTGCTGCTGCTGCTGTGCCTCTGCCCGTGCACTGCCTCCTGCTGCCTGCACATCCTCCACCGGCTGGGGTGCAGTCGTTGATGTGGCCACCCCTGCTGGATGTCCGACTCCCGACTGTGGCAGGGATGCCTCCTCCACCAGCCTGGCCGCACCGTCAGAGGAAGCTCCACAGGGCACCCAGGTGACTGATGGGTGGGAAGATGGCACGGAGGACGACTGGCGCGTAGGGGGTCCAGTTGAGGAGGGGGTCGTAGCAAGCCCCATCATACGGAGGAATCCGGCGTGGGTGACCTGTCCCAGCAGGCTGACGTGGTCAACGAGCCATTCGAGATGACGTGCAGTCTCCTCATGAAAAGACTGCAGGTCACCTCTCATGGCCCGTTGACGCAACGCCACACCAGTCAGGACAGGCTCAACTCGGACCCGGATAGCCATGTCCGCAGGCAGAGGAAGGCCAGTTGACGTGAGCTCATCCCCTGCCTGAAAACGGGTCTGGACGTAGGCATCCCTGCTGGTGCAAGATGATGCAGGGACAGGATCAGGGACAGGATTGCACACAGGCACCTCCGCGGCGGCCTGTGCTGCCTCCTGTCCCTGGTCCTGCACTGCACCACTAGCACCAGTGGGATCCCCACCTCCAGACCCCGTCTCTGGTGCTTGCACGGCCTCCTCCTCCACCAAACCCCCCACCAACCTGGATGACTCCGTGCCATCTTCTCCTGTTGGGCCCTGTGGGGTCCCAGCTGCCCCTTCTGCTGCCGAGGAGTCCAACTCCAACCTCCGCCTCTTGGACCTCCCCCCGGCAGCTGCGGCCTGGGACGCGGCACCGGACTCCTCACTCCCCGACGAGATGACAACATGGGAGGGGAGCCGGGCCTTGCGTCTCCGGCTGGCGGTGGGATCCCCGCCGCTGTGCTCCACAGCACCTTCTCCGCCCTCTTCATCAGTTGACGCTGCAGACAGGGAGAAACAAAACACAGGCATCAGGGCACTGTACAATGGACACATACACACATGACAGTTGTACATGAGTGGCATTGGCAAACCTCAGACATGTCATCACAATCCCCAACACACATGTCATTTCAACTCGCACACATGAGCCATACCACAGCCATATCGCAACTGCCAGCACCATCCATACACATACAACAGCATGAGCAGGCAAAGGTGAGCCAGACATCACATGCAACACAGGAAGTGCACCACACATGTACACACACCACCACACTTGCATGCATGTGTACACCTCTGCCAAGTGTCGCAGTGTTCAGACGGGCATCCATGTCACATCTGCCAATCAGGCTTCCACATACCGCTGTCACATGCATCCATGTTGCATCACTGTTGCACCCTTGTCAAATACACACACATGCACATGTACAAAGTGCTGATACATGCAGCCGAAAACAACATACATGCGTGACATCACGGACATGTCTACTTACATACACATTCATCCAAACATGTGTGCCCACACAACTGCATTTGGCATGCAAGCCTACACACACAAGCACCATCCATGTCTCACACATTCCAGCCCTCGCATGTGTTAGCCACACGGCCCTGTACACCCCCACCCATACTCGACCCCATACAAACAGATGTGCAACCTGCACACTACTGAAAAATCACCACACGCACTGCTCACAATCAGGATGCATGTACACTTACCGCTCGACTCCAGGCGGGTCTGCCTCTCAAGGACCTGGACGTGGAGCGCTGGGGATATGCGTTCCAGGACCCTCATCTGTTCTTCCGACAAGTGGCCCCGGCGCCCCTTGGCATCCGCTGCCTTCAAGAGGCGCCGGGCCTTGTTCAGGGTCCTGGACATGAAGTCCTCCCAGCGCTTCTTGACATGTTGGAAGTCGCGGACTGCCACCCCCTCCGCATTGATGGCAGTCACGATGTCAGTCCAGATCCGAGTCCGTCCTTCCTTGTCGGCGCGGGAACTTCCGAAGAGGGCATCATACTGCCCCAGGACTTGCTCCACCAGGACACCAACTTCGGTGGCACTGAAGCTGGTGCCCCTCTGCCTCTCTGGCCGGGGCTTGTCAGTGGTCTCAGATGGTGTTTGCCCCGACGTGACAACCCCAAGGCAGGAGTGGGATGGCAACTGGGTCCTGGGGCTGGGCTGTGGAGTGATGGAATCCCAGTCGGGAGTCTTCGGTTCCAGCAGGGGCGGTCACAGCAACAGCACCCCTGGCTGATGTGCAGGCAGCAAATGGCAGGGCACATGGGCAGCAGGCAGTCAGGCAGCAGCAGATGGCAGGTGGGAGCGTGCTCGGGTCTCTGGGGGGCAGTAGTTCGGCCTTCTGGGCAGGAGCGTTGTCTTCCGTGTGCTTACGCGTGGCCAGCTTGATACGGAGTGATTTGGGACGTGAAAAATCTGCACGTCAGCATGTAATTCGAGGAAAGGCCCTTAGCGCATATGCACTGCAGCACGCATATGCGATTTCATTGGACCAAAGGCCCTTAGCGCGTGAGCGTGTCTGTGACGTGACGCGCACGGGTGTTTCCCTCATTGCACGTGATGACAGAACACACGTGGATTTCCACCAATCGCGTGTGAAAGTTCCTGCACACCCCGGAACACACGTACTCAGGCTAATCACGTGTGGAACTTCCCGCGCACCCCGAAACACACGTACCCAGGCCAATCGCGTGTACGCTCACTCCCCTCCGATCACAAGCGATGACACTCGGACGTACAGTCTTACCACGTATCCGAATACGGGAAACCCGCGCATGGCAAAAGACGTGCACAGGCGTCAACGCATCCGCCCACACGAAGTCAGGCGTCCCCGCGCACAGCATAAAAGTGCACGCAAACAACAAACGCGTATATACAGCTACGATGAATGCCCCATTTGTCGCTGCACTGATCGTGGGACACCGCAGGAGGAGGAGAATAGCCAGGGCACGCATTTTCGCACCACAGACAAGCCTTTTTGGGATGCCTGACGACCAGGTCTACGGCAGGTATAGGTTTCCACCCCATATCATCCTAGACCTGGTCAGGGAGTGGGAAGATGACCTCACATCCCCCACCCTTTGCTCCCAAGCATTGAGCCCCTTGGAGAAACTGCTCAATGTCCTGCATTTTTTGGCCACTGGGTCATTTCAGCGGACCACTGCCATAGTGGGGGGGGTCTCACAGGCCACGCAGTCACGCTGCCTACACCAGGTACTGGCAATCATGACAGCGCGCCCCTCAGTCCGCAGGCACATATACATGCCCAGAACACCCGCAGAAAGGCAGGCCGTTGTCCTGGATGGGTGGCACACTTCCCCAAAGTGCTCAGTGCCATAGATTGCACCCATGTGGCCCTACGTCCACCTAGGGCCACTGAGCACATCTACCGAAACCGCAAGCACTGGCATTCCATCAATGTACAGGTGGTATGTGATGCAAAGGGAATCATCACCTCTGTCTATGCAAACTACCCTGGCTCCACCCATGACAGTTTCATATACAGAATGTCCGCCCTGAGCCGGGCCTTGGAAGCTGGGCAGCATGGTGACACATGGCTCCTAGGTCAGTACGAATGCCCTTGCACATGCATGCAAGTCACACACAGACAAATATCCAAACCCTAATAATCTCAACTATTATCACCTCCCCAGGGGACAGTGCCTACCCTCTGAGCAACCACATGATGACGCCAATCCGGAACCCCACCACACCACCCCAGGTAAGATACAACGCCGCCCATATTGCAACCAGGGGCATAGTGGAGCGCACATTCGGAGTGCTCAAGTCACGTTTCTGCTCCCTTGACTGCTCTGGTGGGCAACTACTCTATGCACCACCAGTAGTGTGCAGGATCATTGTGGCAGCATGTGTCCTGCACAATGTTGCAACACGGCAGGGCGTCCCGGTGGACATGGTGGTGCCCCCACATCCCCAACCACAGGCACAGGCGCTGCCCATGGGAGGGGACAGGGCACGTGGCGAGGAAGCCTGGAACCAGCTTGTGGCCACATTTTTCACCTACACTCCCACCCCTGTGGAGTGCACACAGGCCTGGCACATACCAGGTGAGAATCGATGATGACAAAGAGACAGTCAACTGTCACAACCCTACCACCCTGAGATAGTTGCCATGGAAGTGCCACATCGTCTGCATCCCTAGCTACTTAAACACAAGCTATCCTGTGTGACCAAAAGGCACCATATGACATATGACATGATATGGCCCATACACAAGTATTTCAAGGCGCAATGAGGCAGGGAGGGGGGAACAAGGGAAGACAGACAACGGTACTACTAGGCCAGGTGTCATTGAGATCGTGCAAGTGCAGGGGTAGGGGGAAGGGAAAAGTGCAAGGGGAAGGGTGGGGGGGAGTCCAGTACAGGGGAAGTAGCCCAAAAAAATAATACATAGGTCGGCTGGTGGCAAATGCAAAGGTAAGTGCAGACAAGTGCTGGGAAGGGAGGGCTGTAGGGATAGAGAGACAGTACTGCAGTGCAGGGGTTGCCAGGGAGGCAGTGCAAGTGGAGAGTGGCTGGGCCAGGGACCGAGGTTGGTGAGAGTGGCCCAGTTGCAGCTCCTGTGCAGTTCCAGTGAAGAATTCTGCAAGGGAGAGGCAGAGAGTAAGCAGAAGCAAAGAGGAAGGTCTTGAGGAGCTTCCAGAACTGGAGATGGTTCACCTCAAGTTCAAGTCAGGCAGGAAGTCTGTTCCAGGGGGAGGGCCCTGCCGCGGAGAGAAATCTACCCCCAGCTAGTTGCTCTGAGAAGCGGATGACCCTGACATGCAAGGTGTGCATCACACACACCTGCAAAACAGGCCATGGCCATCACTGTCATGTCACTCAAACCCTCCCAAACATCAACATGACATGGCAAGCAATACCCATACACCAACACAGTAACGATAAGGTACACATTGCCATGTCATAAATGTACAGTGGTATCAGACAATGATGCCTGACCCGGAATCAGATGAAATGACAGACCAACAAAATCTCCCACCCAAAATAAGTCATTTCCAAATGCATTACAACAGTCGTAGACGTAACATAACAATGAATGCCTGTCTACATGCACATTATGCATTGCAAAATCAACACTGCAGCTCATGTGTGCAGTGTCCTACTCCTGCAACACACTGCTCAGCGCACAGCACAGTGAACAGCCATTGTGTGTGATGCACACCCTGAGCATCACATCTAAGTGACAGACCACATCAAACATCAAATTAGGCATGTACTGGATCCATAATCGGTCACAGAACATGTGCTGCAGGGACATAGTGGGCACCAGAAGGCAAACAGTGTACACGTGGATATGCAAGGGTGGGAGTACATGTAGTGCATCAGAGTGCAAGTGTGTGGTTCTGCAAGGACATGCACTCCACATATGCATGTGCACTCAAGTGACCATCAGTGTTCCCTACACATCACATGTGAACATTCACCATGTGTACACCCCAGCATGTCAAACCACAACTATCCCCTTGCACCTGAAAGGAAAACACAACACATGAACAGGCATTGATCAGCAGACACAACATGTACATAGGATACCACCATTACAATGTCAGAGTTCCCATCACACTGCAGGGCAAGGCAACTATCAACAACAACCCCCCCCCCCCCTCACAAATGACCATGACCCACTGAACAACTGCACCTGGGTCATGGAGCCTCCAACCCTCAATTCCACCTGGCCACAGGATCACCTTTACCCTTCGTCACCATCGCCCACCTTGTGTGTAAAAAGATGCCTGAACCCTCAGAATCCACACTCATTTCCAAAATCACAAAATCCAAGGCATAAAAACGAACCCGAACACCCTCCAGTAGATGACTTGACGTAGCAGTACCTCACAAAGGCCAAGTACTACCACAATGATGCAACAACCAAGGTAGCACAGTAAAACAATGTCACAACAGGATGTGAACCATGTGTGGTACATAACATAGGATGATGCATCATGAACGGATGTGTATTGTCACAGG
The DNA here is from genome assembly GCF_040938575.1 of Ambystoma mexicanum. Lineage (NCBI taxonomy): Eukaryota > Metazoa > Chordata > Amphibia > Caudata > Ambystomatidae > Ambystoma > Ambystoma mexicanum. Next base: position 238,371,285 of record NC_090940.1, on the reverse strand, counting down.
TCCCGTGTACAGGCGCGGGAGTGTCACGAAACAACCACCCCCACCGTGTCCAGGGTACCTGCAAGGTCAAACTCACACAGGCCCCTGAGACCCTGGTGGGGAAGGAGGTTCAGGGATATGCAGTTGGGACAGGTGTTGGCACACTGGATAACTGGAATGAGTGGCAGGAGAGGGGAGGAGGAATGACACATGAAAGTAGGGAATGAACGAAAATGTACTACCTGCATGAACACATACACAATCCAAACAAACTTGGTCATTGTTATGGCCTTCTGTAGTCCAGGCTTAGGAGTGGTACGAACCAACCACCCCCTCTAGGGTTTTGGCGCCTGCAAGTTCGGGGCTTACACAGGCATCCGCAACCCCAGCGGGGAAAGAGGGTTAGGGAACGTTGCTTGGATAGGTACAGGAAGCAGGAACACCGGGTAGAGGGTACAGGGTTCAAAATTGCATAGGATTCCAGGTGATTAGGGGGAAAAAAACATACCAAATTGAATCACATATACATCCATGCATTAGTGCACCCCCCCAGCAAGCCTATGCAGAGCAGTTTGAAAGAAAAACAACAAGACACTTAGCTCTGGTTTTGAGTGCTGGCCTCCTGCCTGCGCACTCTCAGGTCCGGTTACAGGAGCACTGCAATGCTGCAAAGAGAGCCACAGTCAACAACCAGTATGTGCCAATTACACAAAAACACACCACCAAACATGCCCCATGGCAGCAAAGTACTCTACAAACAGACAATCTGGTGTAGATGCTTCGTACCCATATATATCAGTACCCATGTGACGGGTCATACACAGTCAATGCAGTAAATCAGCCGCCGGTGGGTGCGTGGCAAATGGAACACCAATGTGTCACAATTCACACAACATGCAATGTTCCCTGGGTAAGCAGACAGACCCATATAGCAAGCCATGACTTCAGTGCAAGTTGCGTACCACCATGACTGAAACAAAGTTGGCAGTGCATTTATCATAAAGTACATGGAAATGAAATGCACTGCACCCGAGTATGTCCCTTGCTGTATGTCCCTGTGAGCTGCCCCTTTCCATGTCTCGGAAGGCTACATGGTTGATACAAGTGCCTCAATGGACCTTGGTGTACCGGAGGGTATGTGCCACTGCCCCTGCATGTGTCCCAGACAACCCTACTATCAACAGCCATCAGTCCACAAACACATCTGAGCTGCATTGTGTGCTTCAACACCAATATTCGTCTAAGCTCACCCTCAGTGCTGTGACTAAGCCTGCATGTGCAACTCGCCTGGTGCAAGCTTTGCTGTATCGTGGCCCCCCTGTGATGCTCACCTTGCCTGGAGTTCCTTGGAACATGTCAGCAGTTCTAGGATGTGGGTCTGCAATCACTGTGCCTCTGCTTGTGCACACATGTGCATGTGGGCACCAACAAACGGGTCCAGATTTCCGTCATCCAATGGGCCATGTCTGCTGCCAAAGGTGCTCTGGAGGCTCATCCCCCTGCAGAAAGGGCATGAAACACATGATTAATGCTTCAAAGTCATCTGTGTGTGTCTCATCAGGCATCTCATTACTTCACCATGTCAGAGAGTCACATCACAAATCACACCATCAGTCCGTCTTTCACATCCAAAGTGTGGTAGACTATCTACAGCATGAATTGCAACAAGCACGTGTACAGGAAAGATATGAAACATACTACACAATGCATAGCAATCAATGTACACATTATTCATGACACACCCCATCTAGCAAAAGCCGAACAGTGGACAATGACACCAAAATCATCCCCACTAGGGGTGTCAACACAAGTCACACAGCACCAGACATGCCACAGATATGACAGTCCAAAGCCCTTGTGTAATATTCTGTAACACCGAACCATCCTTGCGAGCCCATGGATAAGGGAGGCAGGAGTGGCATATGTGAGTCAAGGACCCCAAGCAGCAAACACATACACAAGACAACCATGAAGGGCCCAGCTGGAACAGACAGTGGATGCCTTCAAAAGCCACAAAGCACCGCACCGTCACATGAAAGCACTATAGACTAGCAGTTTTAAACTAAATCAACTATTAACTAATTGCACTAACAATGGAAAACCTACATTACCTATTTAAACTAACTATCAAACAGAAACTTAACTAACTAAACTAAAAGAAAAATCAAAAATGGCCACATACGACCCGGGGGGAGGGGAGGCACCTAGGAGGGGGGAGGTACAGGGTGCTGCTCAACATCCACATGCAATGATGCTGAGCCAAAAAAAAAAACCTCCATGGGCTCAACGCCAGCACAGCCCGACCTTTGTGAGAGATAGATGGTCGTCCGAGTCTGGCTCATCCTGTAAAGGAGGACGTGGCACAGTCGCCTGGCCACGCCTAGCCGCAGCTTGCCCCTCATCGGCAGCAAGTCTGCCGGACGGGTGAGCCTGGTTCTGTGTGGCGATGTGACATTGGTCTGCATGCAGAACCTCACGTGATACACGTGCTTCCTCTTGCAAGGTAGCACGTGTAACACGGAGTTCCTCCTGCAAGGCCTGTCTGGACAACGGCTGCACCTACCGGCAAGCTTGTAGCTCAGCCGAGATGGTACGCTCAAGCTGTGCAAACCTCTCCTCTGCCTGCTGCCTCTGGGACATCATAAGGACACCCAGAGTGGATCTGAGGGAAGCATACTCCTCCCTCAGGGCATCCATGTGCGACTCTGCGTGAGCAGCAATTGCTTGACGCAGAGACGACATTTCAGCCTGGCGTGCCCTGTCTGAGGCCGCCATGCCCAGCCTAAGCGAGCGGGCCGTGGACCGTGCCGCCTGCTGCTGGAGAAGCACCTGCCTAGCAGGGGGGAGCACAGATCGGGCCACACGCTCCATGCTCTCAGCGATGTTCTCCATTGCTGCCCCCTGCCGTTCGGAATTGGCAGTCATGTCTTGCTCCCACTCAGTATACAGCGGTTGCGCGTGGCGACCGCGTTGCCGGGCTTGACCCCTGCGGGACCCAAGGACCGGGGGTCCTCGCTGTGTTGGCACCGCCTGCGGCTGCACGACTACATGCCCCTGTCGACGTGATGTCCCAGGCACATCAGTGACTGGTGTGGAGGGTGACCCTGCGTCCCGATCCACCACGGGCGGAGGAACCAAGACTGTCTGATCCCTCAGTGCAGGTGTCGCAGACAGAGGAGTGTCCACATCAGAATCACACACCCCTGACACATGGACTTGATGCTCATCCAACTCAACATGGACGTCAGAGTCATCATCAAGGCTGGACTCATAGGCAGCCAGAGACAGGATGGACTGCAGCACTTGGGGGTTTTCGTGGCCTACCACCCCACGACCCCCACTAGTGCCGGGTTGATGTGGTGTTACCAACCCTGTGTCTGGCATGACAACACCATCCTCCGCCTCCATTGCGTCATCACCTGAAAAATAGAGAGAAAAAAGGTCACTACACATGTCAGAAGCACACGACACACACACACACCGACAGCAAAGGCATCCGGCAGACATGTGACACACAACATATGACCTGGCATGCATGCTGGGTCTACTTTGAATAGCTTCTGTGATCAGACCTGTTGAAAGGTGGCAGTTTCCATGGAAGTGGGTCTATGCAGTGCAGAAAATGTGTATGCCACTCACTACCTACATGTACAAGCACTCCATGGTGTTTGCCAGGAAATGTGAAGGCAGTGCAATGTCAAATTCACACATCACGTGCATTGTGCATTCAATGTGTACCATGTCTAGAAGCCAAGCATCCCTCCACCCCAGTACAAAAGCAGGGATTCCTAGCATGGTATCAAAAGGCTGACCATACACCTGTGTATTCACAGGCAGTGTTGACTGGCATCAACAGCTTAATGTGATTCAAATTACAACACTGCAAATGATGCTGGGACAGTGGGCAGGACACATGATGAAAACTCCGGAGGCCACCCACATGTGAAGAAGACACAACAAGAGTTGGACAGAGTCATTGGCCATTGAACAGGCTGAGGCCTGTGAGCCACACAGATTGTCAGAGCCTAAACATGTGTGCAACGCAGGACTGAGCCACAGTTGACATGGGGAGGCCGATGAGATGGCAGGCAATGTATGTAACCAAGGACTCATATTACAGTGATCATCCAGTCAAGGACACATAGGGGCATGCGTGCAATGCACATGGAGCATGAATGGGCACTCATGTCCCTGCGGGACATCTGACCCATGCACAGTACAAGTGAGATACCCTGCATCGAGTACTAAGGCTGTACCACACGGCATATGTCTGGCAGTTTCTACGCTGGAAGTTAGCATCTACACAGGACACATGAACAAGAAACTACACATTGGCAAGATTGAAGCAGACCAGTGCAAAGGTGGAACTGGGGTGCAGAGTGGCAGAGGAGGGGCAAGGGAGCATGCCCACATGGAGTCCCGCATGCAGGCAGAGGAGACATGCATGACGGAAGCATTGCATTACTTACACATCAGAACCATGTACCCGTCACATGTAGCAGCAATCATGCACAACACATCCCACAAGTGAAACACACACGTCCTCAACAAACATGCATCAACACTCACTGGACTGGGCATCAAAGTCCAGCATCTCTCCCACTCCTTCGACCAATTCAGGTGGTATGAACTCCGCAACGAGAGCCTCATGCGGAGTGAGTTCTTCCTCCTCTGGTGCAGGCCCACCGCCAGTCACCAGAGTCAAGTTGTAATTTGAGGCACGCTTAGCCTTAGTGCTGCGCTTGATGTCATTCCAACGCTTTTTGCACTCCTGCGCCGTGCGCACCTCATGGCCGAATGAAATTGACATGTTCCGCAACATGCTTCCAGTGGGTGTCACGTTGGGCAGCCGTAGTCTGACTATTGGCACCCACTAGCATGTCACGGCTGTGGCCCCGCACGTAGTCCACGAGGAAGTCCAGTTCCTGCTTACCGAAAGGCTTCTTCCTCGACGTGCAGGAGGTCGTGGCTGTGTGTGGGGTCCCAGCCTGTGCTGCAGGTGCAACCTTCCTCCTCTTGGACTGTGGCGCAGACCCTGGCTGGCTAATGCTGCCCTGACCAGTATGGCCAGTGGGTTCGGTGGATTGAGCCAAGGGAGTGGCAGGTGGAGGGATGACCAAAGGTCTGACTTGTGTCACTGGCAGCTGGGTGCCCACTAATGGACCCTGCACAGCAACATCAGCTGTGGCAGGGTCATTGACCGCAATGGTCCTGGTTGGCAGACTCACAACCAGGGTGCTGTTGGGTGCATCTGCCCCTGCACTTGCCAACACCCGGCTGTTCGGGGCAGCAGATGACATGACTGCCCCAGGGACACGTGTCTTGGTCTGAGCAGCCCGGCGTGCCCCTATGGTTTCCCCCCTGGCCTGTTGGAGATCTACCAAGGGCTCTTCAAGTGCCAACGCAGCCTGCGCTGGCAGACCCTGAGCCTGGGTGGCGGTGTCCACAGCTGCACCTGCAGCTACCACTACCCTTGGGCCCGTGGCAGTCGATGGAACGGACTGCCGGGTCGTACGGGTGCCAGTGCCAGATGCAGGAGCTGCATCCCCCGGAACCACAGGGGGTGGTGGCATGGCTGCACCGACACATGGCACAACATTGTGCTCAAGTGGCGCACCCCTGCCTCTTCCCCCTCTGTGGCTGCCCTGGACACCCTGGAGTCCCCCTACTCCCTGGTCACCATGGCCACGTCCCCGACCACGCCCGCCACGAGGAGGACGCCCAGCTGAGGTGCCCCTCACCTTTGGTGCCCTCCCAACCATGGCACAGATGTAGTAATGCTGGCACAGATGGAGTGGTGCTAATGGGAGGTGTACACCACAATTGACCTGGGCAATTGGGGTGAAGGGGGTGGGAAGCAAGATGTTAACAGCCCCCCTGCACCTGCAAGGCTGTATGTGACCCCGGTGATGTGGTGACGGGTCACGCAACGCTCAGGCACCCCAAAACTGCAGTAAAACCGTGCACGCAACCCTGCAGCCTACGTGCGTGGATTCAACCTCCCACAGTACGCGGTGGCACCCAGTAACACGAATAACGCATACGCGTGGGACACGCAGGCTACTATGACATCGAAAATGGGTGCGATACACAGGGGCACCCGCAGTGGGAAAAAGAGCGTGTGCGACTCACCGTCTGACTAGCACGATGCAGAAAAACACGCGTAGCCAATACCCCCGCCAAAAGAAGAGATACGTCCTTGATAGCTGTGAAGTTGTGATGGCGCGCGAAACAACAGGAAGCAGCAACACACGCCGGTATCCACGAAAGGCACGTACAGCGAACTGCTGGGCCCGCTCACCTTTAACCCGTGCTGAGGGAAACGCACGCGCGCGTCACGTCACTTACGCGCATAGGCCCTTTCCTCGTATTACACGCGGACGTGCAGTTTTCCACGTGCGCTTACGCGCATGGGCCCTTTCCTCGTATTACACGTGGACGTGCAGTTTTCCACGCGCGCTTACGTGCATGGGCCCTTTCCTCGTATTGCACGCGGACGTGCAGTTTTTCACACGCGCTTACGCGCATGGGCCCTTTCCTCGTATTACACGCGGACGTGCAGTTTTTTACGCGCGCTGAAATGCCCATGCACGTCTGTACGCGTCACGTCACAGGGGCGCTTGCACTTGAGGGGCCTTCTGTCCAATGAAAATGCGTCTGCGTGCAGACGCGCTTACGCGCTAAGGGCCTTTCCTCGAATTACACGCTGACGTGCAGATTTTTCACGTGCCAAATCACTCCGTATCAAGCTGGCCACACGTAAGCACACGGAAGACCACGCTCCTGCCCAGAAGGCCGAACTACTGCCCCCCAGAGCCCCGAGCATGCTCCCACCTGCCATCTGCTGCTGCCTGACTGCCTGCTGCCCACGTGCCCTGCCATTTGCTGCCTGCACATCAGCCAGGGGTGCTGTTGCTGTGACCACCCCTGCTGGAACCCAAGACTCCCGACTGGGATTCCATCGCTCCACAGCCCAGCCCCAGGACCCAGTTGCCCACCCACTCCTGCCTCTGGGGTTGTCATGTTGGGGCAAACACCATCTGAGACCACTGACAACCCCCGGCCAGAGAGGCAGAGGGGCACCAGCTTCAGTGCCACCGAAGTTGGTGTCCTGGTGGAGCAAGTCCTGGGGCAGTATGATGCCCTATTCGGAAGTTCCCGCGCCGACAAGGAAGGACGGACTCGGATCTGGACTGACATCGTGACTGCCATCAACGCGGAGGGGGTGGCAGTCCGCGACTTCCAACATGTCAAGAAGCGCTGGGAGGACTTCAGGTCCAGGACCCTGAACAAGGCCCGGCGTCTCTTGAAGGCAGCGGATGCCAAGGGGCGCCGGGGCCACTTGTCGGAAGAACAGATGAGGGTCCTGGAACGCATATCCCCAGCGCTCCACGTCCAGGTCCTTGAGAGGCAGACCCGTCTGGAGTCGAGCGGTAAGTGTACATGCATCCTGATTGTGAGCAGTGCGTGTGGTGATTTTTCAGTAGTGTGCAGGTTGCACATCTGTTTGTATGGGGTCGAGTATGGGTGGGGGTGTACAGGGCCGTGGGGCTAACACATGCGAGGGCTGGAATGTGTGAGACATGGATGGTGCTTGTGTGTGTAGGCTTGCATGCCAAATGCAGTTGTGTGGGCACACATGTTTGGATGAATGTGTATGTAAGTAGACATGTCCGTGATGTCACGCATGTATGTTGTTTTCGGCTGCATGTATCAGCACTGTGTACATGGGCATGTGTGTGTATTTGACAAGGGTGCAACAGTGATGCAACATGGATGCATGTGACAGCGGTATGTGGAAGCCTGATTGGCAGATGTGACATGGATGCCCGTCTGAACACTGCGACACTTGGCAGAGGTGTACACATGCATGCAAGTGTGGTGGTGTGTGTACATGTGTGGTGCACTTCCTGTGTTGCATGTGATGTCTGGCTCACCTTTGCCTGCTCATGCTGTTGTATGTGTATGGATGGTGCTGGCAGTTGCGATATGGCTGTGGTATGGCTCATGTGTGCGAGTTGAAATGACATGTGTGTTGGGGATTGTGATGACATGTCTGAGGTTTGCCAGTGCCACTCATGTACAACTGTCATGTGTGTATGTGTCCATTGTACAGTGCCCTGATGCCTGTGTTTTGTTTCTCCCTGTCTGCAGCGTCAACTGATGAAGAGGGCGGAGAAGGTGCTGTGGAGCACAGCGGCGGGGATCCCACCGCCAGCCGGAGACGCAAGGCCCGGCTCCCCTCCCATGTTGTCATCTCGTCGGGGAGTGAGGAGTCCGGTGCCGCGTCCCAGGCCGCAGCTGCCGGGGGGAGGTCCAAGAGGCGGAGGTTGGAGTTGGACTCCTCGGCAGCAGAAGGGGCAGCTAGGACCCTACAGGGCCCACCAGGGGAAGATGGCACGGAGTCATCCAGGTTGGTGGGGCGTTTGGTGGAGGAGGAGGCCGTGCAAGCACCAGAGACGGGGTCTGGAGGTGGGGATCCCACTGGTGCTAGTGGTGCAGTGCAGGACCAGGGACAGGAGGCAGCACAGGCCGCCGCAGAGGTGCCTGTGTGCAATCCTGTCCCTGATCCTGTCCCTGCATCATCTTGCAACAGCAGGGATGCCTACGTCCAGACCCGTTTTCAGGCAGGGGATGAGCTCACGTCAACTGGCCTTCCTCTGCCTGCGGACGTGGCTATCCGGGTCCGGGTTGAGCCTGTCCTGACTGGTGTGGCGTTGCGTCAACAGGCCATGCGAGGTGACCTGCAGTCTTTTCATGAGGAGACTGCACGTCATCTCGAATGGCTCGTTGACCACGTCAGCCTGCTGGGACAGGTCACCCAGGCCGGATTCCTCCGTCTGATGGGGCTTGCTACAACCCCCTCCTCAACTGGACCCCCTACGCGCCAGTCGTCCTCCGTGCCATCTTCCCACCCATCAGTCACCTGGGTGCCCTGTGGAGCTGCCTCTGACGGTGCGGCCAGGCTGGTGGAGGAGGCATCCCTGCCACAGTCGGGAGTCAGACGTCCAGCAGGGGTGGCCACATCTACGACTGCACCCCAGCCAGCGGAGGATATGCAGGCAGCAGGAGGCAGTGCACGGGCAGAGGCACAGCAGCAGCAGCAACGTGGTGGGAGCCATGAAGGCTCGGGGCCTTCAACATCGGAGGGGCAGGCATCGGCCGGAGGGCAGGAGGACCCAGGACAGAGAGTGTCTTCCGTGTGGCAGCGGTTGGGCTACGCCATAGATGCGGAGCGGCAGCGGGCGGAAGAGGCACGGCTCACAATGGTCAGGGCGGAGAACTCCATGCGGAGGGCCCTGAGGCGGGCCGAGTGCCTCGAGGCAATCCGCAGGGGTTTGGAGGTGGACAGGTGGACACGTCGACGGCCCTGCGGACCCTCGGGGCCATGGAGGAGGACCGCCTCCGGGACATTGAGCAGGAGTTCGATGATGCCCTGGCCCGGGACATCCACAAGTGAGCTGTCAAACTAGCCCACTGCCCTGGTACATAGTTATGTAGGTAGTGTTAGGTTTCATTTTTGTTTTGATTTTATTTGGACCTTTCGGACAATGGTCACATTTTTGTATATAGTTTATTTTATTAGTTAGTGTAGTTAGATAGGTTTCCTTTCTTTTGTTGGGATAATGGACCCTGGCTTGTTCCCATGCACATAGTTCACTGTTGGATTGTATTTTTTTCACATTTTAACCATGGAGCAATGGCTTTCTTTTTTATTTCCCATTGGATTTTGTTTTGTGGACATTGACTTTGGACACCATTACTTTGGAATTTTATTTTTGGTTTTGCTTTTTTTCACGGACATGCTTCTTTTAATTTTTGTACATTCACATTTCTGTTTCTTTATTTTTGATTCTATTTATGTTTGCTTTAATACATATTTTTTTTGGTGAACTTCAATGTGTGGTATCTCATTGTTTTCATGCATTTCATGATATGGGTTTTGAGATTCACTGACACCCATTGGGTGTATGTGAGGGAAATGTGTTTGTTTCGGAACTTGCAATTGGTGTTCTGTGATGTAATTGCAATTTATGAGTGGGTGGATGCAATACTCGGGTGGGTGTTTTGCATTTGGAGGCTGACCATAGGGACCAGGGATCTGGATTGTGATGACGTGTTGGCTGGGGAACATGAGTTGCACATGGGTGGGGGTCTGCTGGCAGGTGCCCCACAGTGCTGGGGGGTGGGGGTGGTGGGAGACATGAGTTGGACATGGGTGGGGGCCTGCTGGCAGGTGCCCCACAGTGCTGGGGGGTGGGGGTGGTGGGAGACATGAGTTGCACATGGGTGGGGGCCTGCTGGCAGGTGCACCACAGTGCTGGGGGGGTGGGGGTGGTGGGAGACATGGGTGGGGGCCTGGTGGAGGGTGCCCCTGGTGGCTGGGGGGTGGGGGTGGTGTGAGACATGGGTGGGGGCCTGGTGGAGGGTGCCCCTGGTGGCTGGGGGGTGTGGGTGGTGGGAGACATGGGTGGGGGCCTAGTGGAGGCTGCCCCTGGTGGCTGGGGGGTGGGGGTGCTGGGAGACATGGGTGGGGGCCTGGTGGTGGGTGCCCCTGCACTGCTGGGGGGTGGGGGTGGTGGGAGTCATGGGTGGGGGCCTGCTGGCAGGTGCCCCACAGTGCTGGGGGGTGGGGGTGGTGGGAGACATGGGTGGGGGCCTGGTGGAGGGTGCCCCGCAGTGCTGGGGGGTGGGGGTGGTGGGAGACATGGGTGGGGGCCTGCTGGCAGGTGCCCCACAGTGCTGGGGGGTGGGGGGGGTGGGAGACATGGGTGGGGGCCTGGTGGAGGGTGCAGCTGCACTGCTGGGGGTGGGGGTGGTGGGAGACATGGGTGGGGGCCTGCTGGCAGGTGCCCCACAGTGCCGGGGGGTGGGGGTGGTGGGAGACATGGGTGGGGGCCTGGTGGAGGCTGCCCCTGGTGGCTGGGCGGTAGGGGTGCTGGGAGACATGGGTGGGGGCCTAGTGGAGGCTGCCCCTCCACTGCTGGGGGGTGGGGTGGTGGGAGACATGGGTGGGGGCCTGGTGGAGGGTGCCCCTGCACTGCTGGGGCATGGGGGTGGTGGGAGACATGGGTGGGGGCCTGCTGGCAGGTGCCCCACAGTGCTGGGGGATGGGGGTGGTGGGAGACATGAGTTGCAAATGGTTGGGGGCCTGCTGGCAGGTGCCCCACAGTGCTGGGGGGTGGGGGTGGTGGGAGACATGGGTGGGGGCCTGGTGGAGGGTGCCCCTGGTGGCTGGGGGTTGGGGGTGGTGGGAGACATGGGTGGGGGCCTGGTGGAGGGTGCCCCTGGTGGCAGGGGGTGGTGGGAGACATGGGTGGGGGCCTGGTGGAGGCTGCCCCTTGTGGCTGGGGGGTGGGGGTGCTGGGAGACATGGGTGGGGGCCTGGTGTTGGGTGCCCCTGCACTGATGGGGGGTGGGGGTGGTGGGAGTCATGGGTGGGGGCCTGCTGGCAGGTGCCCCAGAGTGCTGGGGGGTGGGGGTGGTGGGAGACATGGGTGGGGGCCTGGTGGAGGGTGCCCCGCAGTGCTGGGGGGTGGGGGTGGTGGGAGACATGGGTGGGGGCCTGCTGGCAGGTGCCCCACAGTGCTGGGGGGTGGGGGGGTGGGAGACATGGGTGGGGGCCTGGTGGAGGGTGCCCCTGCACTGCTGGGGGGTGGGGGTGGTGGGAGACATGGGTGGGGGCCTGCTAGCAGGTGCCCCACAGTGCTGGGGGGTGGGGGTGGTGGGAGACATGGGTGGGGGCCTGGTGGAGGCTGCCCATGGTGGCTGGGGGGTGGGGATGCTAGTAGACATGGGTGGGGGCCTGGTGGAGGCTGCCCCTGCACTGCTGGGGGGTGGGGGGGGTGGGAGACATGGGTGGGGGCCTGGTGGAGGGTGCCCCTGCACTGCTGGGGGTAGGGGTGGTGGGAGACATGGGTGGGGGCCTGCTGGCAGGTGCCCCACAGTGCTGGGGGTGGGGGTGGTGGGAGACATGAGTTGGACATGGGTGGGGGCCTGCTGGCAGGTGCCCCACAGTGCTGGGGGGTGGGGGCGGTGGGAGACATGGGTGGGGGCCTGGTGGAGGGTGCCCCTGGTGGCTGGGGGGTGGGGGTGGTGGGAGACATGGGTGGGGGCCTGGTGGAGGGTGCCCCTGGAGGCTGGGGGGTGGGGGTGGTGCGAGACATGGGTGGGGGCCTGGTGGAGGCTGACCCTGGTGGCTGGGGGGTGGGGGTGCTGGGAGACATGGGTGGGGGCCTGGTGGTGGGTGCCCCTGCACTTCTGGGGGGTGGGGGTGGTGGGAGTCATGGGTGGGGGCCTGCTGGCAGGTGCCCCACAGTGCTGGGGGGTGGGGGTGGGGGTAGTGGGAGACATGGGTGGGGGCCTGGTGGAGGGTGCCCGCAGTGCTGGGGGGTGGGGGTGGTGGGAGACATGGGTGGGGGCCTGGTGAAGGGTGCCCCTGGTGGCTGGGGGGTGGGGGTGGTGGGAGACATGGGTGGGGGCCTGGTGGAGGGTGCCCCTGATGGCTGGGGGGTGGGGGTGGTGGGAGACATGGGTGGGGGCCTGGTGGAGGCTGCCCCTGGTGGCTGGGGGGTGGGGGTGCTGGGAGACATGGGTGGGGGCCTGGTGGTGGGTGCCCCTGCACTGCTGGGGGGTGGGGGGGTGGGAGTCATGGGTGGGGGCCTGCTGGCAGGTGCCCCACAGTGCTGGGGGGTGGGGGGGTGGGAGACATGGATGGGGGCCTGGTGGAGGGTGCCCCTGCACTGCTGGGGGGTGGGGGTGGTGGGAGACATGGGTGGGGGCCTGCTGGCAGGTGCCCCACAGTGCTGGGGGGTGGGGGTTGTGGGAGACATGGGTTGGACATGGATGGGGGCCTGCTGGCAGGTGCCCCACAGTGCTGGGGGGTGGGGGTGGGTGGGAGACATGGGTGGGGGCCTGGTGGAGGGTGCCCCACAGTGCTGGGTGGTGGGGGTGGTGGGGGACATGAGTTGGACATGGGTGGGGGCCTGCTGGCAGGTGCCCCACAGTGCTGGGGGTGGGGGTGGTGGGAGACATGAGTTGCACATGGGTGGGGGCCTGCTGGCAGGTGCCCCACAGTGCTGGGGGGTGGGGGTGGTGGGAGACATGGGTGGGGGCCTGGTGGAGGGTACCCCACAGTGCTGGGGTGTGCGGGTGGTGGGAGACATGGGTGGGGGCCTGGTGGAGGGTGCCCCTGCACTGCTGGGGGGTGGGGGTGGTGGGAGACATGGGTGGGGGCCTGGTGGAGGGTGCCCCTGGTGGCTGGGGGTGCAGGGGGACATGCGTTGGTGGGCAGTAGTGCAAGTTGACATGTGGGTTGGCTGGGGGTCATGGCCATGGTGGATGGTGTGCCTGCAGGACATGTGCAGGGTAGGCCCCTGTGGTGTGAGCCACCTGCAGGGGTGTAGAGGGAACACCTGGGAGGACCCACACGTGCAATTCACGTGTGGTGCTCCCCGCGCACCCCTGTAATACACGTACCCTGATGGAATCGCGTCTGGAACTTCCCGCGCACCCCTGAAATGCGCGTACCCTGCTCGCACAGGCCCAATCGCGTGTGGAACTTCCAGCGCACCCCTGAAATACACGTACCCTGATGGAATCGCGTGTGGAACTTCCCGCGCACCACTGGAATACACGTACCCTGCTGATGTCGCGTGTGAAACTTCCCTCTCACCACGAAATACACGTACCCTGATGAAATCGCGTGTGGAACTTCCCGCGCACCCCTGAAATACACGTGCCCTGCTGATGTCGCGTGTGAATGAAACTTCCCCCGCACCCCAAAATACACGTACCATGATGAAATCGCATGGGGAAATTCCCGCGCACCCCTGAAATACACGTACCCTGCTGCAATCGTGTGTGGAAATTCCCGCGCACCCCTGAAATACACGTACCCTGCTGAAATCGCGTGTGAAACTTGCCCCGCACCCCGAAATACACGTACCCTGCTGAAATCGCGTGTGGCACTTCCCGCGCACCCCTGAGATACGCGTACCCTGCGGAAATCGTGTGTGGAACTTCCCGCGCACCCCTGAAATATGCGTCTGCTCGCACGGGCCAATCGCGTGAGGTACTTCCCGCGCACCCCAGTGATACACGTAGCCCGCTTGCCGTGCTGGTACAGGGTTAGCGCAGCCCTTTGCGCTGGATTGGGTATATTGATGGCTTTTCCCTGCGAGAGAGGCGTTCTTGGGGGCGTAACTGGCGCTGCTGCAGGGTCGCTGCGCCACTGTGCGTCACGGCTGGTTTTGGTGGCTGGAATCCATGAATACGCTGTGCGCAGAAATGGATTTTAGCGCACGCGGCTGGCGCAGGGATTCGCACGCGCACACTGTGCGCCAGCCGCGTGCGCCACTTGTGCGCTGAATTCTTTGAATTACCCCCTTAAAGGTGGCAACTCCTAAAGAGATACAACCACACAATTAGAAGAGAGCACCGATGTTCCCCCATTAGATGATTTTCCAGAATTCTCAAAAGTGGTAGAGGAACAATTTCTGGCAGTAGATGCATGTGATAATGAAGAGGATAAGAATGATTTGAGAAAAATATTTATGGAATTTAAAGAGGTTTTTGCCAAGGACGCTTATGATTGCGGCCTAAACGATTTGCATGTTGCCACATTACTAGAGGGATATGGTAGGGATCCAGTATTCGTGCGTCAATATCGGTTGCCGTTGCCGTGACTGGAATCATTAGCAGAGATAATTAAAAATTTAGAATTCAGAGGAATTATCAGGCCCGTTCATAGTACCATCTGTATGTATAAGCAAAATAGACTGTGGTAATGAGGCTGACATACCAAACTGATAATACACTATTTAGCAAAAAATAATGTTTTATACAATACTTATTCAAATCATAAAATCCAATAATCAAATACCATACAAGTTAGCATCATTTTCTAGTGACAATTCCTTCCACCTCTCATCCACATTCATACCATCATATGTACACTGTCACACCACCAAATGCAGAGATAATAATATTTCATATGGTCCATCACCATCGCTGTTCACGCTGAACGTTCAAATTTATTGTATGAAAAAACTCTTTCATCTATACATTAGTCCAATAGTGTTCTTATATAGACTTCCCATGTCTACATATGTTTCAGTCAATTTTTGGCTCTCAACTATGGCCAGAAACTCAGTCGACCTTCTTCAGGACAAAACAACAGGGGTAATTATATCTTCACTCCTGTCTTTTATGTATCGATGAAAGGTGTCTTCACCCCTTCTACGGTTTCCCACTCCCTCCACTTGTCAATGGTGGAGATATAGTAGGTCAGACGGAAATTGCTTCCAAATGTTTGAGATCCCTGGACATCTCAGTTTACTCTAAATCACTCCCACCACATAGGAGGACCACCACTGGCAGTGTAACTTATTGCTGATATTCGCCGTTCCTACTGCGGCAACAATCACTAGTGCTTTGTATCCGTCCACATCTACATGGCATCACCACTTTATTGTTCGTCTGTTGTAAACATAAATCCAAGTATCTGTACACAGATCCCGCATTAATAGTTCCCATCCAGTGGCACTTCACATAGGCACCGCTGTCACCTCTCGTGTACACTGATCAGTGTATGTCAGCTGTGTTATCTCAAAGGCATGATTTAAATCATAAAACTATCGCCTATGCGAGAAAGGCATTATCTCAGGTTGAAACTAAATTCAGTGAATGTGAAAAGGCTCTTCTGACCACTGTCTGGGCGTTGCAGCATTTCCGTCCCTTTTTTCACGGAGAAAAATGATTATTGAAACGAATCACCAACCTTTGCAATTTAAAAGGGTTAGATCAGGTAATCTGGCACCGTCTAGGATTATTTCCTGGACATTGGCATTACAGGGATTCCCTGTGGAAGTAAGATATGGACAGAATAAAAAGAGCCCAACTGCTCAACGTCGAGCAGATCTGCATGATTGTCCAGCTGAAAGTACCTCTGATGAAATAGAAGCCCAATTTGAATGAATTCGAACAATCACCACACAAAGCTTTTAATGAAAATGTGTCCAAGGATTTCCTGACAGTGCATGTAGATGGATGTGCATATCATGTAGAATATGATGTTGAAAAACAACTGGTGACAAGGATTGAAAAAGTCTGGTTAAGGTGTGAAGACATTCCCAGTATAGGGATGAGAATTGGAGCCAGGAATAGTCAAATAGCAGAATTAGCTGCCATTTATAAGGCAGTTGTTACCGCAATTGAAAATAAGTTCATAGAAATTGTCCTAGTTACTGATTCTGATTATGTACTAAACAGTTTTGTGGAGTATTTTCCTGGCTGGAGGGAGAAAGGCATGCTCACATATAACAAAAAACCTCTTAAACATGGAAAAGTGATCCAAGCTATAGACAATTTAATATCAAAGAATGATTTGACAATATACTGGAGGAAAATTCTTGGACATTTAAAGACGCCAGGGGAGGAAAAGGAGGGAAATGACAAAGCAGATCAATTGGCCAAGATTGGGGTGGTAATGGGAGAGTTATTTCCCATTGAACACCTGATTGACGAGATACAGGTAGATGCGGTTACACGCTCCAAATCTCCAAAAGAGGTTGAAAAGCTTGTGGTACAATGGAGTTATGATACACAAGATCAGGACCGTATTAAAGCACAAATAGAAGACCTAGTGTTAGGTATATTTTATAAATATTTGGTAGATCCAGAACAAAATCCTCTGTCTGAAAATGATTGCAAAGTGAAGGAAAAGCTGAGAGAATTTTTTAAGAACGAAAATAGATTTAAACTACAGGATGGTTTGATGATTAGGGAATCTGTAACAGGTCAAATACAATGGGTGGTGCCTCTTTCATTCAGAGGGCTAATGTTACACCACGCACATGACGCAATAACTGCAGGGCACAGAGGCTCACAAAAGACTTTAGAGATCTTAAAGGAACATGCTTACTGCCCGCATATGTCCCAAGATCACCAGAGGGTGTCTGATATGTGCAAAATGTCAACCTGCTTCACCTATGCATAGGGCTCCATTAATGAAAAGATGTTTGACCCTTCCATGGTCAGATTTGCAAATTGACTATGTTGGGCCTGTAAAAAGCTCAGCTAGAGGTAATAAGTATTTATTGACTGTGGTGTGTATGATGTCCAAATGGATGGAATGTATTCCTGCACAGGAATGCAGTGTGCAGACAGCAGCAAGCTTATTGGTAAATCACATATTTTCAAGGTTTGGGTTACCGCAAAGGATAGAATCAGACCGGGGAAGTAATTTCCCTAGTGCCTTTAAGAGCAAGGTGTGGC
Source organism: Ambystoma mexicanum (assembly GCF_040938575.1). Lineage (NCBI taxonomy): Eukaryota > Metazoa > Chordata > Amphibia > Caudata > Ambystomatidae > Ambystoma > Ambystoma mexicanum. The sequence goes on along the minus strand of NC_090940.1, from coordinate 238,354,029 downwards.
AGATATTGGGTGTAAAGAGGAAACTGTTCATATCTTATAGGCCCTCTTCATCAGGAGAAGTGAAGTGAAGTAATAGATCTATAGTAGACATACTAAAAAAATGTGTAGCTGAGGCAGGTTCCAGTTGGGATCTATGGTTACCTTTAGTATTAATGGCCATTGGATCGACTCCTGCTAAAGCAACAGGCATCAGCCCTCATGAGATATTGTCAGGAAGAGAAATGGTACTGCCACAACACTTATTATACAGGACACACAAGCAAACACTTGGGAGTGCATCCATAGTTCACGAATATGTGGAGGAATTGATGAAGCACTTACAGTATGCATTTGCATTTGTGCAGCAGAATCTGGAGAGAGCCGCTGATAGTGCAAAGACATATTATGCTGAAAAGGCAACTGTCAGAGAATACAAAGTAGGTGATCAAGTATATAAATACCACTTTTGGAAGAACAGGCATACAAATTCTAAGTTTCTCGCGGCATGGCAAGGGCCGTTTGAAATTATCGATAAAATATCCCCTGTGGTATATCAAATAATCAAGAAGGAGGGTGAAATGGTGACAGAGCAATTTGTTCATGTCAACCAAATTAAACTGTGCCACCCAAAACATGAGGTGAAAAGGCTTCAGCGAGTTGAGAATAGGTGAATATAATACATGCAATGAAAATAAAGCTGACAGTGTAATTAAGGTAAACATGCCTAGCTTTTAGGAGGTATAATAGGATAATGAAAACATAGTAATTTTGCCTGCTAGGAGACGAATTGAACAGAGACTGATTCATGGTGCATGTGACACAATTATATGAAAACATGTGTAAGGTAACATACACAGGGTTTCACTCCATGAGTAAACAAATATACGGCCTGGTGGGCAGGCAGAAGTGAACATAGCCATATGTAGCATTTAAATATTGCGCATTATTTTCATGAAGAGGCGATGAACAAAACTGAGCTATCATAACGTTATATAATAAGGTTTTTCTGAATGGATTTCAAGTAGGCATTGGGATATGGAAAAGGAGAATGGAGATATGAAATATTATAAAGGAGTGTGTGTGTTTTGTTGAGAATTGTTTTGATGCATAATGTAAAATGTTCTTTTGTTTTTGTGCAATATGTATGTAATTGCAGGTATCCTTAGTGGCAAATCCAGGGCGCCGTGGTGTTTTCTTTTCAAGCCTTGTAGTAAAAGAGGGATAGATAATTGTTCTATGCTATGTACTTAACCTGTCTCTATTCTATTCACTTTAGAAATCACTAACTCATTTGCCCTGGTAGGGCTGGTTCCTTGGGGCGATGGACCATTGGAGGCCACAGGATCGGAGACCACGACAGGATCATCCCGAAAAAGCCAGAGGCCTGAAGGACAGGGGTGAAACAGAGTCTACAGAAAAAAAGCAACGATGACCAGACCTGGGAACAGGATACTTGCTGTGCTACTCATAGTGGTCGCGTCGGGAATTAAAATCGCAGGAGCACAGGTCATCATTGAACCCGAACCGGCATCTGGAATTGCGGTGGAAGAAGCACCTGGATTTATCCTGGGAAACAGAAGGCTGGTGTACCAGAATATGTGCATGAACACAAACCCTGATGTCCTAGTTGAAAGATTTATAAATAAGTCTGTGATTGCATCCGATCAAATAAGGGAGTGGTTGGAGTTGCGAAAAGAGGATACCTGGCAATCAGTCAGATATATTGCCATGCAGTTGGAAAAAACCTTTTTGAATTCAACTGATGTAAAAAAAAAGAAGGGGGAAGTGGGTGGCAGTTTTAATTGTGGCCTCTGTGGTGATGACTATTATTGGGGCTGTGGTGGGCACAACAACGTCGACAGCCAATGCAATTTCTGTGGGGGCATTAAGTGTCAAGGAGCAACAATTGACTTATGATTTAGACACAATTCAAAGGACCTTAGATGAAATTAGAGGCGGACTGAATGAACAGGTGAAGTTTGTAAATGAGACTGCTATCATATTGAATGAGCAGGCTGAAATAATGCAACACTGCACAAATGTTGTGGTTAAACATGACAGAATGTTAAGTGACATCATAAATGTAATCAATCCCATTGATAGGTTACTGGAGAAATACATGGGAGAGATACAAAATGCGATATCACAGTTGATTCAGGGGCATATACCGTTGTACTTTGTGTCATCTGAGATCATTCATCAAATGATAGCAAAAATCACGCAAAGAGAAGTGGAAATGGTACAAATCAAGATTGCATTTGAGATGGGGAGTGCAATACCATTGTATATAAATATGGAAAGAATGGAGTTTGGGTTTTGTCATGCATTCCATATATTTCTCCTGAACTCATATACCAGACTAAAATTGTACACAATGTGGGATTTTGGCAGAATGAAAAATATGTGAAGATCAAAACTCCAGAGGTGGTGGCATTTCAGTCCTGAGAACCTGATATGTACTTGATTCCAAATTTAGATACCTGTGTGAAGTTCAAAGAGCAGAATTACATGTGTCCAGGTAAACCATTTGCTCCTGACGCGGCAGATGCTATCTGCGGGTTGAAACCTGATCCGGGGGTGCCGGGGGGATGTGAAATGGTCATTAGTAATTCAAGGATTGAGGAACTGTCACAAGCTAGGCTAATTAAGAATAGGTGGTTGGTAAGTACTTCTTTGAAAAATGACACAATCACCATTCCGAATAATGGATCTTTCATTGTCAAACAAATAAAGTATAGTGGGTTTTACATATCTATTCCGAAGGACACGATTGTGTCAATAGGGGGATTTACTTTATTCCACATTGCTGATGATCTATTGGTGGGCACGGTGGAAAATATCACGTTTTTTCAGAGGAACTCGTTCCCTATCAGCCCGGATGTCAAATTTTTGTTGAGCCACAAAGAAAGGCACACTATTAGAATTAATTTGAAAAAGAAGAATATTATACTGAAAAGCCTGGGTGTGGTGGAAATAAATACATTCCACTGGGGGACCTGGGTAGAGAGAGGTACGGTGTGTCTGGTGATCTTGATTGTATTAATGGGGGGATGGCTGATTGCCCTTACCATTAAGATGAGGGTGTTGGTCATGCTACTGGCAACAATGGGAAAGGAGAGATGTCCTGTAACAAATGCATTTTAGTTAATGGATTGTTGTCACTCCAGCTATGACATCGCGGGCAGTCACAGCTGTCAGAAAAGTATGGAAATGTAAGGTATTATAGCAGGGATTTCAACAGAAACAGCAGTAAAATATGTGCAGATGGGGCAGAAAAATGTAAATGACACATTAAGTTCATTATGGCAGTGGACTAGGCTTTTATTGGTAAAAACATGATTGCAAAAAGGCTGCAGATTCAAAATGCACTGAACACATGGATAACGTGACTGTATATGAATTGCCATCTGTGTAATGTTGCATTGAAGAAAATAACCCAAATTAATTGACTAAATATCCTTATTATATGATACCCCATTAACTAATTAGTCCTCCTGATTAACATTGCAATGCAATATAAGTGAGCACAGATGGAAGATTCTGTTTTATTTTTTTTCTTGCTTTTCGCATTGCAGAAGGAAATGTGCTGCAAATGATGAATGTGCTGTCTTTTTCCATTCAAAGAGTTCTTTTTTTCCGCAGGAAGCAAGAAGAGATACATACAAACTCTCATAGGTGTTTGGACAGAGGGATCAGAAGTCTAGAAATTGCTGAAAATGTCAGGAAAAGGACGGATTTCGTTTTGAGTGACAGGCAGGGGAGATAAATAGAGGTGAGAGAAAGTGTGGGGATTCTTCTTGCTGCTGGCTGCCAAAAGAGAGAGTTCAGAGGGAAGGCTGTGCTGACCCGGCATTGAAGACTGCTGGGACTCCAAGGCCGTATTTCGGGGGTGTGAAAAGGCAGTGCAGAATTCGTAACACTTCATCGCAGATAAGCAGGAGTGAGAGGGATCCATACAGTTAAAGCACAGAAACTTCAGAATCCACCGTGAGAGGCTATAAATTGAGGAGAGTGCTGAACAAAAGAGAATTCATTTTGTAGCCTTGATAGACAGAAATAGAATATTAGTTTAAACTGAATCATTGTTTGATTTTTCTTTCGCACACTGTGAAATAACAGAAATTGAAAAAGATTTGTGCAATGCATGTTTATGTTTTTGTCTCTTAGATAACCACAGCGGTGTCAATGCTTTGGTAAGAATCAGCAAATGTATTATTATGAAATGAAATATTTTTGTTTCGTTCTTGTAAATGACATGTTTTCAAAATAATCATAAACAGTAATTGAGTTGGTGCAACAATTTATATGTCTCTGGTGATTATTCTTTAGATGAGGGGAGATAATTAGGAAGCTCTCTAGTGCTTACACCAGGGTGGTCAAAAAATATATATTTACTGTCAGTAATAGAATAAGAAATGAAATGAGGGAATGGTAAAAGTAAGTCAGAAAGCCAGTCTATTTGTGTGAGTGTGTTCAGATGTGCATGCTGAAGCTGAACAGGACCGTTCTATATGATAAGCTGACGTTGTAAATAAGTAATCAGCACAACCTATGGTAATATTCAGTTTCTGCTAAATGTATTAGATCTGGGTATGCATGCTTACAGTCAACCCCAGAACAGAGCATACTTATAAAAAGGGGGAAGGTTTGTCATATCATATAGGGCAGTGCTATGAATATGCTCACTGCAAATTTACCACAACACTAAGATACCACCAATTTACCACAATACTAAAATACTGCTAAGTTAGATAATAGTCCAAAGAAAAAAACCCTTACAACTCCCTTTGGCAATACCAACACTCTTTTCCAAAAAGTGCTTCCAAAACTGCCCAGGTTTCCCACAATAGGCTAAATGATGTTTCCTCTTCATAGGTTAATACTGGTACTACCTTCTTCTTATAAAAGATAAGTTATCAGAATGATCGCAAATTTCCCATATTTCCTCTTTAGGGCCATTCCTTGGGTGGCTAGTGTTTTCGCCTTTGCTCTTAATTCCTTTAGTCATGGATTGTCATTCAAAATGGAATTTAAGCAAATACCCAAATATTTGAGTCATTCCACTTGTATTATTTGATCCTTTCCCAGAGTCCACTTAAATGTGATCTTTCATTTACCATTCAAGCATCTCATACACATAATTCTGGATATATTAGTGTTAATTGCCAACCCATTTGTTGCCACATATCCCTTTAAACCTTTCTGCTGGCAGTGTAGCCCAATCAGCATCTGGTCAATCAAGACCAGATCGTCGGCGTACAGCCCCCACCCTATTTTTGTCCCATTGATTTTAGGTGGGAAGACCTTTCTGCCCCCCAAGATACTACTCAGATCAATAGAAATAGGTTGAATAGGGCCAGAGCTAATGTACACTCCTGTTTCAACCCCATATGAGTCCCTATCTCTTTGGTTACCAGCCCCCCTTGATTTAATCAAACTTGTGGGCTAGTTGATCTGTATAGCACCTGTATTGCCGCCAGCGGGTCCACTGAGCAACCCCAGGCTGACATTTTCTTCCACAATATCTCCCTATCAATACAATTGAAGGGTTGTGCCAGATCGATAAAATGCTAAATAGACTTTTGCATTGAAATTAATCACTCTTGTTTTTAGGATGTTTAAGAGAAATAGATTTAAAGCTGTCCCCACCCCTTTAACAACCCAGTTTGCCTGATGTCATATAATTAAACCCATCTTGTCAAATTCTTCAGGATAACTGAAGAAAACAGTTTGCCCAATACATCAAGAAGGGTGTAAGGGTGGTAATTGTTCAGATCCGCTATAACCCCCTTCTTGAAGATTGGGATGGTTACTGCTGATTTCCATGTCTTTGGTATTGTCTTTGCTCTCTTCACCTGTACAAATAATAAGGCTGAAGGTCTGCCCACTATTCCTTAGAGCCCTTGAGCATTCAATTAGTGAGCCTGTCTGGTTTCGGGGCCCTTGAGATGCTGGCCTGCTTGATGAGCTCTAGGACATCTGCCTTCTCAAACGGGATGTCCCTTCCCTGTTGGGCTATCAAATCACACCCTTCACACCACTTTACCAGGGGGCCTGCACCTCCCAAACATTCATCCAGGCTTCTTCTGTAACTACGTTGGTCACTAATGCATCCTGTGCTGCGTTTTCCTCATTTATCAGTTGCCAGATCTGGTTTGTTTCAATGTTCTGGATGGTCACGTGTCTGTCCGGAGAATGCAGCATGAGTCGACACGAGAGAAGTGATATGGGTCAATGACTGGTAGGTGAATGAGTAGGAATGTGATAGTGTGAATTTGAATGTTCTGGTTGGGTGGGTGCTCTGAGTGGTTCGGCACGTTCCTGTGTGGAGAGTGCAGTGCAAGTAGACATGAGAGGTTTATGGGTGTGTGAGTGAGTAGGAATGTGAGTGTGTGTATGTGTATGTGTGTGTGTGAATGTTATAGGTGGTTGGGTGCCAGTATAAGTGTATGTGAGAGAAGGTATATGGGTGAGTGACTGGTGGGTGTTAAAGGGGCCCCTAGGGGTCCCTCACGTCTAGGAAACAAGGCAAGTCACCACACACGATAGATACGCCAGACACGAGGTTGTATTCCCAAAGCTAGGGTTTATTGCACAGCAAAAAGTCTCAGTTGGCCAACTCGGTCTCACGCCCCGCGACTTGTATCTCTAGACCTCGAGGGACGCAAGAGAGTGACTTACGTACATCAGTTACATATATACAAAATGCATATCATACAATCAGCTATGACATGTTAAGCACCCCCCTTTATTGGCTTTCTTTGAACTTGGTGTGATGATGGACACTTTCGACAATTATGACACTTATGACACCTTCAAATATCTATTCTAATAACAATATGCAATTTTGCAAGTGCGGAGGCATCTTTTAGTTGTTGAACAGAACACAGTGCTTCTGTTTTTGGAAGCGAGCTACATACGGGGGAAGAGTCACATTCTAGACCTTGCTATCTATGAGGTGCTATTCGTGTCCTGGGAGCCGGTACGCTCTACAGGGCTCGGTAAAGGGGGGCTATAAGAAGAGCATAATTCAAGCCTTTAGCTGCTTTATTCTAACATATTCTACCATATAACGAGACTGGCTGGCAGCTGTGAAATGATTAAATGCCCTGCGGCTCTGCTTCACGGCTACATTCGGGAGGAAGCCGGGCATTCCTTCCCGGCGCTGCCTACGCTGTGATTCAACATACTCTTATTAGCCTCCCGGCCCTGCGGCCTTGTCCTTTCACATTCCGACATCAATATTAACAGTCGAGCAGTGTAAGCAGAAAATGTGCTGCAAAGCAATAAGAACAGAAAGCAATGAGCAATTGTTAGAACACAAAATGGCGATCCTTGTTACATCAAAATGGCCGTTCATTGGTAAACTCGGAAACCGGTACTTCTATCATATCGTGCATGAGACGGTTGGCCCACGGCCACCAAAATACGTTTGCCGTCAATCATGAGAGGTAACCATTTTTCTAGACTGACAGGTGAATGGATATGAATAGTGTTTGTGAATGTTCTGCGTGGGTGGGTGCATGCTTATGTGGTGACTGCAATGTGAATGGATGTGAGAGGAGATGTATGGGTGGGTGAACTGGGGTGTGTGTGTGTGTTTGTGTGTGTGTGTGTGTGTGTGTGTGTGTGTGTGTGTGTGTGTGTGTGTGTGTGTGTGTAAGGTCCTGGGAGACTGTGAATCACTAGAGAATCTTTGACACATCCTTTATTGACCCACCATGTTTACTGGTATTTTCAGGCAAAGACAAGTTCATGTGTGTCATTACCTTGCTACACGGGCATTTTGGTACAGCAATCTAGCCATTGCTTACTGTGGCATGACATTTATTACTCTGCATCTTTGATAAAGCAAGCATGATAAGTAATATTACCTCGCCAGACTGATGTTTTAGTGTAGCGGCCTGTATATTTCTTACTGTAGCATGGCATTTTATTAGCTGAGCATCTAAGATGAAGCAAAGATGATAAGTGTTCTTATTGGTCTAGCCTCGCTTACATTGGAACCAGTTTTGACATGTTTTCTTATTGTGACATGTCACTTTTAATGGCCAAACCGACAGGAGTATTTTCTTACATAGGAGTACTGGCATATATTGGCAGAGCTAGCTTTGTGCCTAGTGCCAGCAATGATACTACAAAAAACATCTCAAAGTGAACATGAGTCTGTTCTTATATGGGAATGCTGGCATATGTTGTTGAAGCCAGCATGGAAACGTATGGGCACAGCAGCATGAAAATGTTTTTTTATAATGCCATATATTGAAGGGACCGGCATGATGACACATTGGGAAATGCGCTTGTGCACTTTTTGTGACTTGCATCTATTGTACTTGTTTATCCATGAATTACCCTACACCCTTCGAAACCGATTGCCAATGGTTTGGCCTTCTACTCACATGTTCACCGAAAGTGTGCTGTGTAATGCACCATTTTAACCCATTATTCATTTTCTCATTGGAGGGGGAAGAATCCCCCTGACTCCCCCAAACCCATTTTCGTTAATTCAAGCCCGTCACTAGGCTTGGTCGCAATCACATATTTGTTGCAAATATTTACACCCTACAATATAACAACTCACCATCCACCACTGGTGGCTGGTATATTTTTGGACCAGGCACCAAACCCTTCTTTCTATGCTAGTTGAAACATTTAAGCTTTGATTAAATAACATAATTACTTCTTTCACTTGGAGTAGTGCATGCCCCTGCATCAGTATAATCATCATGAATATTGTGTGCACGTGGTGGTCCGGGCCGGCCGGGAGTGTGGCATGCCCTGTGCTTTGTTAAGGAGCTCGAGGTGGGGGCCTCAGCATGGCTTGCAGAGGAGCCCCCAAATGTTGTGCTATGCCACTGATTGGGCTCTGCTCACCTTAAATGATATGATATGATATGGCATTCGTAACGCGCCTATACACAAGTGTTTCAAGGCACGACGAGGCAGGGAGGGGGGAACAAGGGGAAGACAGACAACGATCCTACTAGGCCAGGTATCATTCAGACCGCGCAAGTGCAGGGGTAGGGGAAGGGAAAAGTGCAAGGGGAAGGGGAGGGGGAAGTGCAGTACAAGTAAGTAGAATAAAAAATAAATAAATAAATAGGGCCAGCTGGTGGCAAGTGCAAGGTAAGTGCAGACAAGTGCTGGGAAGTGGGGGCTGTAGGGATACAGAGACAGTCCCGCAGTGCAGAGGTTGCCAGGGAGGCAGTGCAAGTGGAGAGTGGCTGGGCCCAGGACCGGGGTCAGTGAGAGTGGCCCAGTTGCAGATTCAGTGCAATTTCAGTGTAGAATTCAGCAGGGGAGAGGGACAGAGAAAGCAGAAGCAAAGAGGAAGGTTTTGAGGTGCTTCCGGAACCGGATATGGTTCTCCTCAAGTTTCAGGGAGGCAGGAAGGCTGTTCCAGAGGGTGGCCCCTGCCGCGGAGAGAGATCTACCCCCAGCTCAAATGCATTTAAGTGTTATGTGAATGGTTGAGAATGGCCACAAACTCGACCAGGACCCTGATCTGGTGAAACACTGGTTAAGAAAATAAGCGGTGGGCTCGGAGTCTCAGAAGTGAGAGAGCCATGGAGTAACCCACACCTCCCCACTCAAACTCCTTCTTGGAAAGGGCTTTGTGGAAGCTTAATTTAATGGCCGGTCCTTGGGGGTTGATTGAATAACGCAGCCCACACATTGAGCTCTGAAAATCGTAGATGCATTGAGCCCCACTCTTGAGGGAATTTCAGCCCCCCTCCCCACACCTCGCCCTGTTAATAAAGATGGAAGAAGAGTTATGTATCAAAGCCTTGGACATTAAGGTGTTATGTTTGGCTATCGGTTGTGGGGGACAACATGTGGTTGCTTGTTACACATAACTTAAAAATAAATGCTCACGGAGACAGATGGCCTCAGATTACACCTGCACAATAGGTTTCTTCTATCATAGTGGTAGCTGATTCATAGATACATTTATAACCAAGGAATGTTGTTGATACTAAATCCTGGTAATTGATTTAATTTTCAGCCCTTGCTCATGCAGCCTTTTTCACCGAGGTAAACAGACAGCGCACGCCTCTCCATGTCAGTGCCTTTTTTACTTGTTTAACACATCAATACCACAGATAATAAGGGCTTCTTTGTCAATTGATCTATAGATGGTTCATATACTAGCTGTAGCCTGCATTGGAGATTTCAGTCACCCAGTTACAGGTACTACATCATGTACGTTTTACATCTAGGCTAATGACATTGCTCAAATGTGTGATCGTGGACAAATCTCGCCTCCCTCTGTGCCTCAGTTCTTATATCTGGCTGAAATGAGAGTGCCTGGAAACACGGGTGTTAGACGCATCGGAAGGTCAAGTGACATCCCTTCCTGTGATGTCACTTGAGATGGGGTCGAATGACCTCACTTCCTGCGATGTCATCAGAGGAGAAGAGCTGTGTGATGTCACTACTGCTACCCCTGGCATTCCTCTTCTGCCAGAGGAAAATATGGGGTAACAGGTTGAGCCTTCATAGCCGCAGACCCTCGGCACGGGTAGGGGGTGCAGAAGAAATTCTTTGATTCAACTCCTTATCCAAGCAAGGTCCACGTTCCACACAATCTCTGCAACTCACTAAACGTGGTATGTATAATGTATTTCTTGAATTATTTTGGGAGAGAGCCAAGACTCTAAATGAATAGTGCCATGAGTGAGCTATGGAACAATTCTGCCTGTGGTTTGGAATATATAAATGAAGAGCATGATTTTCATTACATGAAGAAATGATGGATAATGTTAAACTATGCACAAGTGAGGCTCTTCGTGTAGTGCACAGTTAAGAGAATAATTTCTGGGTGGTCTCAATTTTGGCAGCCAAAGAAAATAAGAGAACGTTCTTGAGTGATTTGCCAGGACCCCATAGGTGGGTCTAGGGAGAAGCTGGGCCTGGAGTCCAAATGTATTGGTTTCACAGTCTGTAACTTTCAAGGCTTCCACCTTACACGTTTTTCATTTTATTTCTGGTTTCACACTAACATACACTGTTTTGTTCATAGTTGCCTTTGAACAGCTAAACTATTACTCTGCTCTTAGTTGATAACTTTTAGATTTTCTGTGCGGAAGAATGACATAGAACCAAGTCTTAAAGGGCAACCTTTGACCAGCCAGAAAGGGGCTACCTACCCCAATAATGTCAGTCTGGGGTGACAGGGCAGACACAGGCAATATGTCTGTTTTAAGTATGGGAAGAAAAGAAACGCTTACTGATCACCTGTCAATGTCGATATCCCCAACAATCGCATTAGTCTGTTCAGTTAGTCTTACTTTCATTCTTTGTTCAAACATAAGACACATTTCTACCCTGAGTTGTAATGTTCTACAAGGCTTGTCTGTAATTCCTCATTTTTGTACACTGTTTAACATTTGTTTGGCCAGTATAAATGCAGACTTGCAGGTACCAGAATGCAAAGTGATGGGAGCTCAGAATCCAAGACTAGCTCAGCATCCCATGTTTGATGTGTTATAATTTGAGACATTTATGAGTTTTATACATGTGTAATAAACGCATCTGCTTGAAGTAAAAAAAAAAACACACTAAACCAAAGTTATAGAAATCGACTGGTGGCTTTGTTAAGTTTCCAAAAGGGCTATTATTTTGTAATTTGCTCATATTTAATTTAATGAAATTCAAATTGAGCGAACAAAGGGCTACAATTTGTGGAATATTTACTTCAAGATATACGTATATCCAGCACATTGTTAATCACGGAAACATGTGCTGGTGTCTCTACCAGCTTGCCTCAACACTTAATTTCCCAAAGCATAGAGGTATTGGGAACTAGTCATTGCTAGTCACACAGGGTTGGACTTGTCATGAGTGCTCTGTGATAGCCATCACTCGAGAAGGCCCTGCCCCCACAACCACTGTATTTTTGTAAGGGGTGAAGGAGGAAAGCCTCCGGTCCCCATGCAGTCAGCCCTTATGATAACAGCACATTGTGGAGGAAGGGCAAATACGGTTCCATTTGAAAATATCCCTGGGGCAAAAAGTCACCAGGTAGGCGACTTTTATCCATGCACCCCTAAAAGCCTTCCCCCCACATATTCTAGGATGGACAAAATGTTCTATTCTAACTCCAGTCCTAGAATATTTGGGGAACGGGCTTGGTTTTCGTGGGAGTGCTGATTTGGGTAAATGTCACCCGCTGGCAACCTTTTCCCAGGTAACTCTATCAATGTATACCGGCAAATACCACACAGTTAATTTTCCCAGCTGCAGGTTTTTTACCAATCTTCACTCCACCTCTGCATTATCATAGCACACTCCCCTGAACGTTTGAATTATTGCCTTTGGACTTTTAAGAGTCATCTGTTTTACAACTGTAAAATGTTTTGTGTCTGTCTGTGCCCTTTTTGCTCAAAAGCAAACTTTATTGGAAACGTTACATCACTTTTTCCTTCTCACCCCATCTGTGTTTTGATGGCTGTTTCTGGTACTTTTGGCTTTTCCACTTGCTAAACTACAGCCTCTCTATAGTTGCAATATTTTTTTAATGTGTACTACCATGCAAGTTAATCTAATTTTTTTTACACAAAGATCGACTAAGAGACAAGTTACAAAGGAGTTAACGGCGCTGGTAAGGATGCTGGTGCTGTTAATGCCTTACCGCCGCATTCCGAGGTCCCTTAGCGGGAGCTGCTAAAGGACCAGGGAGCTAATAACGGGCCTGTTTTTAACAGGCCCGTTATTAGCTCCCTCCCATTCCCATTGAGCCCTATGGGGGATCGAATGGGAATGGGGATGTGTATTTTGAATGAGGAATTACCGAGTCCTCCAAGGTTGGAATGACCCGGTAATTCCTCATTCAAGGAACCCAGACCCGAGTTTGGAAGCAGCCATGGCGCTAATAGCACCATGGCTACCTGTTGTAATGAGGCCCAATGACTTAGGAGTGATTTCATTTATCTCTAAAATTATTATTCTTTGCAATGAGATCCTATGTTGTCAACCTCCCAACAACCCAAACCTCCTCATCTCTAATTGGGCCTCATTGCGAGTTTGGTGGTGCAGTAGAAAAGTGGCAGTAATTCTGTTACTGACACTTTTTACGTGGTAACAGAATTACTGCCACGTTTACTGCAATACTGAATTCTGAGTCTGGAGGTAAAGGGGAAAGATTCACCTCCAGCAAAAATCCTGCACTTTACCACCAATAATCAGTGGATTTACTGGGATTTACTGTGCAGTATTATCGCTTATGGAAAATGCACCAAAAATGTCTATGGCTGCCTATGGGCTCCAAAAAATGGGGATTTAAACCCTATATTGCCACTCTTAATCCTGTGTTAATGCCACGGGACTAAGTCTTCTTGCCTCTGAGTTACCCTCCTAGCATACCTCTCCACTGCCTGCTAGCGAACATGTTTCCTCTAACCTGCCTCTGTCTCTCACTTCCTCTACCTCCATTCTGGCACTTCACTCATCACGGTGACATCCCGGGTACAGCTGGCCGTACTGCCCACCTACACCTAAAAATGTCAGCTGTCCTTAATCTTTTTAAGTTCACTATTTTATTGTCCCCAGTGACTTCCACAACCTGGTCAGAATGTCCCTCAAACTCACCTCATTACAAGAAGCTCACTGCTTCCTGTCAAATCTGATTTCTTATCTGTAATACGTTCTCTTGTGATCAAAAAAGCATTGCATCTTCTGTATTTAAATACATACATAAATATGTTTATCTTCTACAAGCTGTTGCACACACCAGTGACCTTATTCAAATTTAAAGAGAAGCACATTTTGTTTTTATCCTGTTGCACTTCTGCAAAACAAAAATAGGTTTGAAATTGTGTAGGAGTTTTTGAAGCACTGGATACGACTCTGAAATTCATCTTGTCAAGTGTGAAAGAGTTGAAGGAAAACATACTTAATTGTAATTTTCTGTTGCTGACAGCATTAAGCCTACAGGCACAGTGGATGCCAAGGTTCTATTTTATTCTAGATTTTCTGAATTTCCAGCCCCTGGAGACTGAAAATTATAAATATGCAAAAATCACAGGTAAACTGCAGACCCTATTGTAAAGTTAGAGTGAGGGTACTTTCTTCAAGGGACACGCAGGGGATCAATGTTCTCATTCCATCAGTCCATGGTGGAGCAAGTGATGGGCTAAGGGAAACTTTTTTTTGTTGTTGACAGTCTCATCTCCCCTAACAACTGTCCCATTCCTCTAATGTGATTTTGAAAAAATCGATTCAGAATTAAAGGATCTCTCCAATCAAAAAAGCCAATTGTGGCTATTCACTGTTTTAGCTAATTCTGGTTGAAAAACGAGAAATACAGGCGTGGTGCATTACACTATGCCTGTCCATGATTCTAGGTAGACTTACTATGCTGTTGTGCTGTTTTGAGACACAAGGGCGGCTTCGTCTATCTGCAGTTCTATGAAAAATAATTCCTTCTGTTCAACATTACATGTATCAGGCCTGTTCCGGATCCTTGCCTGTGCAGGCAAGGGACTGGTCAGGTAGGGGGGGTACCCTACTCACACGATGGATCTCTCATTATCCTTGTCATCCGCTGTTATTCCGATGAGCCGCTCCTGGTGCCTGAGCAAAAAAGCACACAGTGATGAAAGCGTACATTACTGACCCCTCCTTGGCTTGTTGCCTTCTGCTCCACCGCAAGCCCCCTTGGGGGGCTGTGGAACTTCACCGGCAGGCTCTGGTCAGCTTTTCCTCCTTTGCCGCCCCTGGGTGGTTTCTGGAAGAAAAGGCCCAAAGACAGCTGATGCAAGTATACCTTACTCGTCACTGTCGTTGTCAGGCCCGTCGATGATCTTGTATTCCCATCTGGAGGCTGTGGATCATCCGTTGGCAGGATTTGGTCAAAGTTATCTTCTTCCCCACCACCAAGCGGTTCCTGGAAAAGAGGAGCACTTCTTTAACACAGCACAGGATTCTCCAGCAGCCCTGGATATCTTGCTGTGCTTGGGTCCCTGAGAACAGACCGTACAACACTCACTCGGCAGTGATGTTTGTTGTAAGGATCAGGTCCCCCAGCTCTGTGGACAGGTCCCTCATCAGGCCTCTGGCTTAGGTGCAGTCAAAGAAGAGGTGGTACTCCGCCTTGTCTGCTGTGCATCCCCCAGGCAGGTCCTGAAGCGGTTCACTCCTCTGGCATGCATGAAGGCTCGCACCGGCAGACCCCTCCTGGACGGCCATCCAGGCGATCTCTTAGGAAGACTGTTGCCACAGCTGAGTGATGCACCCTCACTGCGGCATGCAATGTAATGAAATTTGAAGTCCCAGGAGGAGCCCTTCCCCCTTCATACTTATATGACCAAAAAGGACTCCCACCCCTGGTTTGAATGCTAAATAGTTGGTTACCATGAAACAAAAAGATGCTGAAAATGTATTTTTTAAAAGCTAAACAATAAAATTGGATAATGTAAAGGGAAAATCGTCATGCTCAACATAATTAGGGTATTATGAATGCTAACGGTGGGGTCAATTTGTATCAGTGAGTGAATCTGGTGGACCTCACTGTTGCTGCTAAACCCCATCATTGAGGAAGTTTATGCAAGCATGCAAAGTGAATTCTTTGATTGGGTTACCATTAAAGTGAACTTGAAATTAGATATGCAAAAGCCACAGTCCACAGATCGAAAATAACTTAGGAAGTGACTGGGTTTCGACTCTGCAGTTCCAACTTTATTGTAAATGTGCATTTAGGGCTAGCTGCACCCAAAATATCAGTATGCTACAATACCAAATTCCATATGTTTGTCAAATGCTAAAAGACACTATATTGGCCTTTCCTGGTGTAACACTCTGGGGGGCTGACCCGGCAAATTCCTGAAAGTCAACGAGAATGTATAGCAAAGTGAGTTCTTCTGTTCCAATCATTTTCTGCTGTTTTATGGATTAGCATAACTGAGCAAGCAAATTACCAATTGTATGTAATTATTGATAGAGAGGCTGGCCACAGAGTCCTAGGAGGAACATGAGCATATAGAAGGCATAAGTTACTCCATGCCCTTTAGTTCTCTGTCTATTGCATTCTGTGATTTGTAATCCTGGGTCTCCCCAATTCAATAAAGTGGAGTAAAGTAAAACTAAAGCCCAACACTGCAATATGTTGTCCTTGATGACACAGGGTCATCTGCTAACCTCATTATAACCTTATCTAAGCATCCATTTCAATCATTAGCTAGGCATCCACTCTCAACTACAGGCTTACTGGCTCCTATCTCTGGGTTTAAGGGTACAAAGTAGTCCATTTCAAAAGACAACTTCTTTTGGGAATTTGCAGCTGTGTATGAGGTTTGCCATCCCTAACCGCTCCCACAACTCACCCTCCGCAAGCTGGCCAGGGGGAAAACAGGACCTCTCCTTTGCACTAGATGCATCATGAGCTGTTTTTTAAAACGTTGGTAGAAGCAGGGCTTCCCATTCTGGTGCAGGGAAATGTCATCCATCTATGCAGAAAGGATGCAATGTCCTTATGCTGGAGGACAGGCGACATCCTGGCTACTTCAAAGCCAGAAACCTTCAAGGAAGTGACTGAGGGGCCATGCTCTGTTCAGAACCAGCTAGTTACTGTGTTGCAATTCCATCGGTAAGGGTATAATAACCTGAGTTTTTTATTTTTAGTGATGAAGTGATGCGGTCTACTCTGTCTCTGAAAGTGTGGTCTGCTAATCAGCACCCCTTTCATAATGCTCCATGCAAGAAAAACATAGTGAACACATGTAACTTTGCACAGCTTGTCTACCAGCAGTTGCCTGTGGTTTAACAACATGGCAGTCACAAAGTGGCATGTGTATTCCTGTCAGCAACTGTTGGAATCAAACGTCCAGGAGTCAGGATTTGCTTTTCACCATGGGCAATCATGAATCTAAATAAATTATATAACTGTGAACCCCAGGATCTGGTGTCAGATCGCACATCTATATATAAGGCAAGTCTGATATTAACATGGATATCTCTGGGACACCACAATTGATATGGGCTAAAGCCTATTGTTGTAATTTTAGGTTCCATGTAATAGTGTCCCCGCAAAAAGTCGCCATGAAAACAATTTGCCGAAAAAGGCCTGTTTTTTGTGGAGACATTATTACATGGAACATGCTGAGGACACCTCCACAACCCCAAAACTTTTTTTTTTTCAAGGCGACCGGGGTATACCGCCTGCAACCGCTACTCCTCCTGTCCCTATATATATGGTCACCTATATAATGTTGCCACAAACCTTTCTCGGCAACATTATATACAACAAACATATATATAGGGACATTATTACCTGATACCATAATTGTATTGTTAGCTTGGTTCCTTGTGCTGCTTCTGGTCTGGGTCTTCTTTGTATTCACTAACTGGGACTGAGTTTTCCCCAAAAGCAACCATTTGGGCTTGATCTCAGCAAAATCCTTTGTCTTGCCTGGGAAAAGTTTGTCACCTCCCAGAATGGCAGGAAATGCCCCCAGGAGGCCGGGTGAGGTCCATTCCTTCGAAGGGTAGATGCCCCCAGGCCAAAGTAAGTCACATCCAGGTTTTAATTAACCAAGAACCTTTGATGTAGCAAGTGAGAGGGTGCAGAGTAGTATAAGGTACTTTTGGAAGAATTTTCCAGTCTAGCAAGTTTCCACCATCCTGGATATTCATGTGACTCCCAAACTTCATGTCCTCCCTCCCATTTCCTGGAGACCAATCACTCTGGGTATGACATCACCATGCAAGAAGATCCTAATAAAGCTGTCATGATTAGATCTCTTACCGAAGGCTAGAAGGGAACCTGTCTACTGTGGCCATTTGCCTATGTAAGAGGGAGATCCCCCTCAGTAGATTAATCTTTGCAAACTTGAAGAAGAAGGATTTATCTGGAACCTAGTTGTGAGTACAGTCTTCTCCAAACTACTCAGAGGTTATGACCAAGATTTCCAAGGAAGAGGCTATTCCAATCTCCTAACCATCCCAAGGGAACATTTAGGTTGATCAACTGTTGGAGAAGGCCTAATTGCAACCATAATATTGGTTCCCATAGTCCTGCTCACTGGAGACAGCAACGCCTGAAAGTGCCTTCTGGAGCCTTCCTGGGTGTCAAGGGCACAACAGGGACTAATGTTACCCATACAGACCATGAATAGGGTCTCCCAGCAACCAAGAACCGAGTAGGTGAATCCTGTCTTTCCCTGCGTCTCTGACCCCCTGTGACACTCTCCAAGCTGCTACAAGGTAACTGCCTGAGCCATCTTCAACTTTGACACACAACCGCTTCACACATCTCCGAGTTCTACTCGACACCGAAGCTCCACTTTCTCCACATCCGAGGCCTGCTGAGTCTTCTAGTGTCCCCAGCTTCACACCATCTTCCTGGTTACCAGCCTTTTTGAGCCCAAAGCCGTCACAGCTGCAGTACTATGACACTCTGTTGAAAAAGTTGGGCCTGCTCACCCCTGAAGGTAAGTCTGTGTCACTTTGCTGCACACTGGTCCTCTGAGCTGTCCACCATCACTGCCCTGACACTGCCTGCCTTTTCCCAGCTCTTCAAACAGCAAGCCATAACCACTGGCGAATCGCGCTTCATTGATGGATCCCACAGATGCATCTTCCTGGCCCGACCCCAGCCCAGAGATCTGACTACTGGTTTTACATCAAAAAGCCAGAAAATGCAAGAATGATGGTATTTGAAGTGCTTCTGTCCCTCTGGCACACTTTAAAGAGCCGTACTTACTCGAAAGGTCACACTCTCTACCTTTTTAAAGACATTTTCAGGGACTTTGACATTGCTGCTAGAAATATTGCTTCTGCATCCCTGTCTTCAAACCAAGTGTGACCCTTTCTATTTCAAACTCTGCATTCATTATGTTATCCTTTCCAGGGGTGGGTTATAGTGCATTTTATAAGTTGTGTGTATTTTCTAGTCTAATAAAAATCCAATTCTGATAGAACTTTGGTTGAACATTCTTTTATTTTGGAACCTCAGTTGTATTGCTGTTTATATCACTTCTGTGCCAGCTCACACCCCTCCTGAAGTGTATATCCCACCCTCGGCCTGCTCCACCTTAAACAATGAGGGAGTTATAACTTTCAGGCTGTGCCTGTTTCACCTTCATAATTTGGATCACTGCTGGTTTAGTAGTAGTGCATGGTTGAGTAGTTTTATGTACTATTCATCCATGTTTGCTGAATAGCGGTAGTCATTACATCACAGTTATTGATCTGCCAGCATCCAATGCAGTGTTCCGACTCAAGGGGCTGAGATTATTTTGACAGTTTCATGTGAAATGCAAAGTATATTGAATATGTTTCAGATGTTTGGGCAATGTTGTCTTATTAGATAGAGCATATGCCCGGAGTAGATGGGGGCAGGAGAGTTAGTTGGCTCCGTACACCTTGAACCATGGGGGCTGGAGTGTCATTTTGCCCCTGTGGATATTCCCCATATATTTGTATGGGGAGCAACCAAAAATGGCTGAGTACCCTCTCCTTCTGGGCTAAGGCATGTGTTGTCTTGCTTCTTGCAAAATTAGCAACTGCTGCTCACAGTGCTTTCTTGCTGTTCTTCCAGTATGATGGAGGTGAGGGGGTGGGCTCCATGAGTGATGTGTACATCTGCTTCTCTACATTCCCCCATCTGGTCGAGTCCTCAACCACCTCCTGAATCTATTTCACCTTCTCTTCACACTGTGGTTTCATTCAAATCCATATCATTGTCACCCCCTTCAGGTCACCTGCATTCTATATTTGTTCATCCACTCTCTAGGGCATATGGCAGCACTCCTCAGTCGGTTGAGAGAATACCCAACATCCTACATAGTTCTTATGACCCTTGGGGTAATACAACTTTGTTCCGGTAGGTGCCAGAGGACTTTGTTTCAGGAGCCTGCGGGTGGTGCTTTCAGTCTGTGTGTGTTAATCAATCTCGGCATTCACATCGATCATTATCTTCATCCTAATAGCTTTCTTTGCTGTCTTCTTGCACTGTGCTGTGATTATTCCCACAAGACATAATCCTAGCAATACCAACACTAGTATTGCTGCCAGTAGTTTGAAGGCATTTTCCATCCAGGGTGGAACCCATGAGAACAGAGACGAAAACCAATCTTCATCTATGGTGTCATCTTCTTCTTCCACCATTTTCGTATACAGGGTCAATAGAATAGTTACTGCTTCTGTCAGATTTCAATTTTCTCCATTGTGAGCAGGTGGGTAAGTACAGAAGAAGGCCCGATCTTGGCGCACGCTTCCTTCCATTGTTGTAATCAAGTCCAGAACCTAGCTGTTAAGGAGGGTCATGAGTCTGATAACCCCCAATTGTTCTTTGATCACATTGAATCCTTTTTATTGTTGTTTTGATTTTCTGTAGCTGTTCCCCCCTGGTTGTTTGTAACCAATTGGCGTTTACTGCAGTTTGAAGTCCTGGCATGAATATAGCTGTGAATATTACTGCTGTTCTCCTGAACAACTTGTGCTCATCTGGAATGTCATGGTATGCTTCTATTGATTTTGACAAAAATGAATTCTCTCTCTTCTGTCTGGTGAGTCTGAGTGACATCTTCCTCTGGTGTGCATGAAATTTCAGAAAGTCAGTGATGTGGATATCACTTTGGGGAATCACTAATGCAGGAACATGCATGATCACTATAGAACACATTCCTCCCCAATTTGTAGGCAGCTGCATGTAAGCCTTTGAGTCACATTCCCAATAATGGTCCATTAGCATGGCAGTTCCTCCATTCATTCCTGGCAAGTCAATTATTTGTTTCTAAAGTGCAATGTCACATTCTTTATTGGTAATATGGACACAGATCCTGCTTCATTTTGAAACCATGTTAATAATTTTGAATACTTAGCCCGTTCCCTTAGGCATTCATCATTCACTATTTGCATTATGTGTACTGGTGCTACCATCAATAAGTGTGAACTGCATGCTAACATTCTGTCTTCCCATCCTGTACTGGTGGCAACTCGTCCATAGCTGAGGCCTCTCCCAGCATCCTGGCATCACTGGGTGTTTCCCATAAATCTGCACAACCCAGTCTCTTTGGTTTGACAGTCCTTATCTGTTCTCCAGACATACCACTGAAAGAATATAGGAGCATTCTACTTTTGCAATCTAGTTTCTTTTCCATTTTCTTTGTTTTTATGTAACAATCTTCATATGGAAACTTTTTTTTGACATCCATCGTAGGAATGCCTATCTTCCTTCAAATTGGCCTCTTGGTGTGCATGCTCCTAAATGACTGAGGTACTTTGAATCATGGATAAGTATTTCTCTTGCAATGAATGTTCTGACTGCACTCATGGCATAAGGGATGAGAGAACATACATAGCAGCTCTCATCTGACTTGCTCCTC
This sequence comes from Ambystoma mexicanum, assembly GCF_040938575.1. Classification (NCBI taxonomy): domain Eukaryota; kingdom Metazoa; phylum Chordata; class Amphibia; order Caudata; family Ambystomatidae; genus Ambystoma; species Ambystoma mexicanum. The sequence continues at coordinate 238,332,724 of NC_090940.1, read as the reverse complement.
CCCACTTCCTTCATGTGCTGGTACCACGTTATTCTTTAAATGGGCTGAAATATCAAGATATGAATTTATACCTTCATGATCTTCCCCGGCATTCTTCTTAAGTCGGATAGTTTGTTTGGAAATATCATTGAAAATATCACTCATGCTTTTGTTAGGAATAGAATTAGATGTCTCAGTGCGAAGCACTCCATCTGTATTATAGAAGATCATTTGGTGAAATGTTAAAAGCATGAGAAAGTAAATCGAACACATTGTGCAAAATGTAGCTACAAGAAGTATTGCAATAATATCCATTTGTTGAATTGTATCCTGTACATTAAGCAGTCTTCTTGCTAGCATTGTGTATCTTCTATAATGGAAGATTCCCATTTTCTTTAATTCAACGTGTAATTTCTATCACTTTATCAACCACACTTTTATAACAAGAATTGTAATATGATTTCAATGATGTTCCTTAAAATAATACTGCCCACTAATATATCATCTACAGACTGACTAATTGTGCTCTCAAGTTGTAGGTTATCTAGGTCCATCTGTAGAACCCTATTAAAGATTGATGGGGAATCACAGTTCCCATGAGGTAATCTTGTATGTTTCCAGCGCTGGTTTCCATACAAAAATTAGGTCAAATCTTGTGAGATTTCATGAAGGGGATTTGAAAAGAATGCTTTTTTTAAATCCATGACTGTTCAATATTTGACTTTAGCTGGGATGTTACATAATATTGTAGCTGGATTCAAAACCAACAGAAAATCTGCTTTAACAATATTGTTTAGAGGGCATAGATCCTGAATAATTTGGCATGACCCCACTGTTGCTTTCTTCACTGGGTGCACAGCCGTGTTACGTGGGGATTCTGATGGCACCAATATTCCGTGCTGTATTAAAGCAGAAATTATTTCAATTATGCCTTCATCTGCTTCTCTGGACATTGGATACGGTTTTGCTTGTGGAAAAATCGCTCCTGGTTTGAGTTTATTTTAACTACTCCTGCTCCACTCAATAGACCCACGTCATATGGACTGCTGGTCCCTAAGCTCCAAGGAACCTTTTCTAAGTCTTCCTGGAAAAATGACGGTTTCATTTTCACCAATGTCACTGTCTGTGGTATCTCACTATTCTCAATTTTAATCCAATAAGTGAGACTCATGAAAAATAAAAGTTCATCATCTCTGAAAATTCTTCATCTGTCAAATCTGTTAGTCTGTACCTTTCACCAAGAGCTATTACTGTTCTCCATCCTCTTCCCTCATCATCTTTCCCATGTAAAACCACCCTTTCCTCTCTTACCACTGCTGCTTCTAATTCTAGAGGAACATCCTGTCCTTCTTCATCATCCAGGTATTTCTGTCCGAAACAAAAATTCATCAGGTATTCTCAACAATTTACCTACCAGTCTAGGAAGCCATGTCAACAAAATATTGACTCCATACAAAAATACTTCTTGGTCTAAAGGAACCCCTTGCAATGCCTTTTGGCCTGTAAATGCTAATATAAATTCTCTTACATGTATGTAGTGTATGCCTGGAGTGGAACACACCATCCCTTTGTCAGTGAAAGAAATTGTAATGTTACATTTTGTCATTAAGTCACGTCCCAATATATCAACCTGTGTGTGCCGCAGATATAATAGTGGCATAGTCTGAGAAACCTGAAGGTGTCTCCCTAGCTAGTACCCAGGGATTTGTCATCCATAGGGCCAGGACATGGCTATCGCTAATGGATCCAGTTCATGGGGGTCAACCAGTGAGGGAGAATCACCTGGATGGGGTTCTTTGGGGAGTGGGAGAGGGACACCGACAGGTGCGACATGGTAGCCCCCTTCTTTCAACCCCTTTTCCCCATCCTACCACGAATCACCTAGATGGGGTTCTTTGGGGAGTGGGAGTGGGACACCGACAGGTGCGACATGGTAGCCCCCTTCTTTCAACCCCTTTTCCCCATCCTACCATGTAGGATATTCCAGAACACTGCCCCCCTCTTTTCTGACACAAACACTTTTGCACAACATGAAAGACAATGGACTAACACTAGAGCCATTTACCTGACATGTCCTAATACAAGGACAAGGCAAAGTCAGGCAATTGACCAGAATCACACATGTGATGGCCCTTTCCCTTCCGTTCCCCACAGGGAAAAAAGGTGAAGCACGGGAGCACAGGAGGAGAAAGGCAGACCGTACAACATAAGAGCTAACTCAGCATGGCAGTGCAAGAGGAGGCGAAAGACGCCGCATACCGAGAGGGTGACAAGGAGAGAACCAACCTTGCCATTTCCCACCAAGGCCTGTGAAATCTCTGCAGACAGAAACATAAGACCGCAAACAGTGGCCAGCGTGTGTTGCAGCAGGTGTCAGCGGTATGCAAGACCCTCCTCTGCTGATTATCAAGCCGGGGAAAGACGCTTGTCTCAGTGGTCCCAACCTTGGCTCCAAGGAGAAGAAAGCTAAGCAGTTCATCACAGCCGTTGAGTCCAGGATAGAATCGATAAGGAACCAATCTGTGTTGAATGAAAAGTAGCCAATGGCTAAATTGAACTTTGAAGGTTAAAGAAAATATTGATGAAATGGGGGTAAACCAGCAACAGAGGCATCCGGCACCACATTGGTGCTCACACAGGAAACTCTTGGCAATTACCCGATGGTAGAGACTACCGTAACCAGAAGACCTTGGAAAGAGGCGAAGATAGGTCAAAGTGGTCATTCAGGGGTCTTATAAAATCCTCTGTACCGTTGAAAGTCTTTGACCGACAGATGATTATGAAAGCTAAGGGAAATGAATCCCGCATTGGTGAAATTAATATAGTGAACTGTCTGTAAAAATTGTCGAGAGCGAACCCGGCAGAGGGAAGCAAACAACCAGGGACAAAGCCTGAAGAACTGTTTAAAAAGACTAAGATTCATAAATGCAAGAAGTATTGGAAGACCAGGGGAAGTGAATTGTCCCCCTTGTCAGTTGGATCTGAGCCCGGCCGAGTGAGATCCAGGGGTGAAAAGTTATCACCCGAAGTTCATTGAGAAAAGGAACTGTTTTCTTGTTTTCTGGAATATGACTGGTGAGGGGTCTGCACCCAGAAGAGGGACCCAGGGGTGAAGCCTTCAACCACAATGTATATGAAACAGAACATTGTGTTTGTTTGTTGAAGGCATCCTCCCCTCAAAGGCAAGAGACTTTTATTGAAAAGAGACTTAAACATCGCAGAACCTGATAGCTAATATGAAACTGTCGACTCGTGCTGGGAAGTCTCGAGTGTATGCTGTGCTCAGGAGATCCACCTTGTCCTGTGCTCAAAACATGGGGAAGGGAGACCCCTTGCTGACTTATTATTTGTGAACACTTCTTTCTTTACTTGAGAACATTATCTCACACTTCATTTTGTATTTAGAGTAAGGATTGGCAATAGGTTTTTCTTAGTATAGACCCTTTTTCTTTTGACATGACGCCACAAGGACAGCCTTATTTTCATTTGATGGTCGAAGCGTGCTCCCATTTTAGATTTAGGCTTAGGTCAGGCTTTTTTGCCACCCTGCATTTACAGTTTAATAAACACCCTTGAACTATGATCACTTGTGTCTGTCTTTACTGTTGCCAACATGAGTTTCTTACAATAGACATTTCATGTTCTCCTATAGAAAGTGGTAGTTAGTCAGTAGAAGGAACCAAACTCATAGCCCCAGAGAATCCCTGTGCATTCATGGTAATCCGAGACATTGGGTACTTTCAACCTCAAACACCAGAACAAGTCGATCCTGTGTCTACTAGGAATTAAAATGTTTTGCCTCCTATCGTTTTCATGACCCTTTGATCCTCCTGTGGGTCTGGTGTCACAGATAATACTGAACACATCAACTCCCTCTGTGGGCTCTCCTATTGTGGATATAAATTCATCCCTATACCCGTAAAAGGATTTGGATTTCCTCCCACTACTGTCACACTCCCTATCCTGGGTGTGGATACATGTGAGGTTTAAACATTTGCCTTCCATTGTGGCACCATTGCGTGATGCATCGGAGTGTACTGTGGCTGTTGTGTCTGTATTTGTTGCATTTGCATAGGCCCTGGCTGTGGTTGCCCTTGTGGTGATTTTGTTTGCAGTGGGATCTGCTGCAGTTGCTGTGTTTGAGGCATGTGTGTCTGACACTGCATGTGATCTTGGGCATAGTACTCCTTTGGTTGAGTATTATATTGTGGAGAATAGGCCATCCCCCCGCCTGGAGAATGCCAGCTCTGTTGCATGTTCCCTCTACTTCTACATGTACAAGCTATATGTCCTGCCCTCCCACAGTTCCAGCTTTGCTGTGGTTCTCCTCCATTAAATCACCCTCCCCTTGAGGGTTTTGAAATCAGCCTCATCCTCTAGGTCCATTCCCTTTACCATGTGGCCCAAAATTGTACCCACCTTGATCCCTGCATTGCTTGGCTGCACTGGCTGTAATTCCTGTGTGGCCATGCCTTATCCACTCGTCAATACTGCTCCTTCTATATCAAGCTTTGACAATTCATTCTAAACTAACTTTGCTTCTTCCTGCTGTCTATTCTCATCTTTATTTCTTATTTTTCTCTTGTAACAATCGACTATGATGTACGATAGTCAACAGTATCTCTGCCCATGGTTTCACCTCCATCCCTACCTGTTTCTTCATTTGCCATTGCACTGACATTGAATATGATAAAATAATGCAACAGTTTTATCCCACAGTTCCCTCATCTCAATATGCCAACCTTCTTGAATCTCCTGAATTAAAACGACAGGATCTGCGTCCTCGCCCATTTTCCTTGTCATAATCGCACCCATGTCTGGTGTGTCAGGATATTGTACTCTAGACGCCCTCCAAATATCTGCTCTACAATTGTTAAATGGCGCTCCATCATGTGTCGTGTTTTGTGATGTCACACTTGTATATCCTGCCTGTCTCCAAATCTCGTCAGCTCTCTCCCATAGAATGGCTGCTACTAGGCTTATTACGTCACCCACTGCTAACGGCATTCCCGCTGTTCTTCTCTCTAACTCATAGATCCAAATTTTCCTGCACCTGTAGTCAAACTAGGTAATTTACATTTCAAATTTTCTTTATCCATTTGTGGCCATGGTATATATTGTGGTCGTCCTCGCTCTTTCTCTAATAATGGAAATCACGTAAATCCAGGACTACAATCGTACCCACCTGCTCTCCTTGTCTTCCAAGTGGGACTGGTCTTGACCATTCATCTTTGTCCTGGCAGTGACCTTAATCTACTTACATAAGGCAGGGATATATCCCCTGCAATGCATGACCATACTTGTGGTCGTTCAGAATATGGTATAGGTTCTGGTGTTTTTTCTTTTGGGTCTTCTAAGTCTGACCATTTTACCCCTCTTCCTACATCTGGATCTATCAAAAAACTGCATGCACCTTCTCTACGCACTCTATGGTTTTCTTCCTTTTCTTCATCTGATATGATTATACCCCAACTGTTATGACTGTTATCCGTTTCCTCATCATCAAGATCTAGTCTGCTTAAGAAAAACGTTCTATGCTTGTCAATCATTATGTCATCTGATCTATTTCCTGTTTCATTCGGTGGAGATCCTCCTGCCTTATGCTCATCAGCCCATGTCTCTATTCTCAGTATCCCTTGCAACTCTTTCGTAACCCTCTCTCTTCTTCCCATAGTTCTAGTGCTTCAATTGATATTATACATCTATTAACAATGTTATTTACTTTGTTATCCTTTTACCCCCTAATACTTCTCATTTCTTCTTCCCTTCTTCTCATCTCCCTTTTCTTTTCTTCCTTCTCGCCTTCTTTGCAAACTACGTTCTTTCAATCTCTGTGCTTCTATTTCTTCACCATTTTTCTCTTCCTTTCTAGCTTTCTCTTTTTTCTGCTCTACATATCTTCTTTGTTCTGTGTTTTCCTTCTCCTCTTTGTATATCCTTTCTTGTTCCTTTTCATTCTTTTTCCCGTTCCTCTCTTTGTTCTCCTTCTTTCACATTGTTGATACCATTTCCATCTAATTTGAGTAGTATATGTCCTCCCATCCACTCGTTCTGTACTATTGTAAGTCCGCTATCTCTGTCTTTCTCTCCTTTTTGTGTCTTATCTTCCTCCTCTATCTCTTTCTGTCTGCCCCTTCTTTCATCACGGCCTTTATGTTCATCATGTGTAGACATATATTTGTGTTCTTTACTCCTGCGTTCTTCTATATTGTCTTCACTACAATAAACGGGGGAACGTATGTCTGATTAACATACCCTGCAGCTGCTTTTAACTCCTTTAATGGATAAATTGCCTGTTTGTCTTCCATTATACTATTGTTCTTAGGTGGAGAAAGAGGAGCCAAGGGCATCATATCCTCGTCTTTAAGCTGATTAAATGTCCACTCCTTCTCAGGTGGATCTTCCCTCTCGCTTTGATACATTTTCCGTAGCTCTAAAGCAGTGAACCTTTTTCTGCAACTTCTTTCCCGAGTATGCAGCATGGAAATATGTTGTCATGTGTTGCAATACTGCTCTTGATAACAGACTTTCTTGAGGCAAAGGCATGAACATTTTGTCAGCCATGCCTCTTACCCATTCGGCATGGTATTTCCTAATCTTGGGTATGTGTCTTGGTAATGTTTTACATAAGTGTAAAATGGCAGTTTGCCCTATATTGACAAGTCATTTTTAACTTACTGGTTCTTTTATATTCTGTTATTACTTTGATTAATCACACCACAACAATCAATTCCAGCAAGCAATATCAATTGCCGCCCATTTCCCCAAACATAATTCTCCAAACAATTTTCAAGCCTACACAATAACATTCTGTTTACTTCATCGTTTATGGTTCTATCAACTCTTACTATCTCACTTTTATTATAGACAGCCTAAGAATCTTATTTTTTGAACTATTACTCCTCTATGATCGGTTGATTGGTGCCAATTGCATTTTTAGGGTCTAATAATCAACTGAATGTATTACTATTGTTTTATAGTTTCAATCTAAAACTTATATTATCACAACTAAAACAAAACACATCAACTTTGGACACTAACATTTTCACAGCCCCAAACAACATGTGCACGCACTTTTCACGATCGCCTTCCTTACTGTCTCTAGAAAAAGTATTGCATCTCTATTTTACTCCATTTTGGAGTGTGTCACGCATCCTTCCTTGGCTTGGCCACAGGAATCCCTTAAATAAAACTCTGTTCCGGAGTTTGATGCGGTCTGCTCTATTCTGTTTGAGATTAGGAATTGAGGTATCTCTCCTTAATCAAATCCCATGTCATTCCCCCACTATATAACCACATGCAATATGATCCCTCCCTTTTTATTTGCCACTTTTGATGCTTCTACTTACCTCCGTTTGCTGAGCTCAAGCCTTTTGGTATCGACTCTTCCTCAATCCATCAATTCGCCTTCCGTTCGCGGGGGGCACCTGCGGGACCGGACATTAATTTCCTCAAAGCGGCACCTGCAACCGCCTCTGGACATGTTTTTTTTCTCACGCTCACCACAGGAAACTCTGTGGTCTTCCAGCTGATGGTGAAATACATCAAGAATCCGAGGGTCTGGATCTTGAGCCATCCGCACCGCTACCAAAATGTGCAATAGTACCTGGAGCGTATCAAGTGCTAGACGGGATTACCATAATAACTAGTTTCAGGCCCAAATAACCAGACAGACTCAAAAGATAATGCAAAGTACTACTTTACTATCAATTCAAAAAAGTAGGGAAATCTGGCAAGCATAACAAGTCACAGCTTACACACTCTGGAATACATTTCAGTTACACAAAAGCGTCATACTTCAATATTACGGTGTACCCAAAGGCTCTGTCCTTGATCCTTTTATATTCTCTCTTTACACCTCCCTCCTTGACCCTATCATCTCTTCCTTCGGTATTTCTCACCACTTTTAGGCCGATGACACCCAGCTTTTCCTCTCATATTCTTCCTTCACCCCTGACCTCCATCTTAATCTCTCTTCTTGTCTTACTGCAATTAAAAACTGGATGTCTTCCCACTTTCTCTCTCTCAACACAGACAAGCCTGAAGTCTTATTCTTCCCTTCCAACACTCTTTTCCCTCCTTCTCCCCCTCCTTTTATTCATTTTCCCCCTCTAATCTTCCTCTCTCTGCCCATGCTCATAGTCTAGTCATTTACTTTGACTCCTCCCTCTGCTTCACCAACCATATTTCTCTCATTTTTCGCACATTCTTATTTTTACCACCTTTTCAATATTCGTAAATTCCGCTCCTTTCTCACCTTCCATGCCACTAAACTTTTAATCTCTCTCATCTTTTCTACTGCTCTTCCCTCCTCTATTGGCTCCCTGCTTCCCATCTTGCCACCCTCAAATCCCTCTACCACTCTGCCATTCGTATCCTCTGTCTTCTCTCTCCTCACAACTCCATCTCCTCTTCACTTTCTCATCTTGGCTGGCTTTCCTTTCACTCCCAACTTAAATTCCACTTCCTCTGTCTTGTCTTTAAATCTCTTCATGATCTTGCTCCTTCATACCTCTCCTCGCTCATTTCATTCTACACTCCCGCCCGCTTTCTCCGTTCTTCCAATCTCTTCCTTCTCTCTGTCCCCCCTCCCCTTGTGCCTCCTCTCATTTCCATTCCTTTCAGCTCCTTGCCCCCCTACACTGGAACTCCCTACCTCTCTATCTGTTCCATCCCCACCTATTCCTGCTTTTGTGTCTCCTTCAAATCTCTTCTTCTCTACTCCCCACCCTGACACTGCAATCCTCTCCTTCACCTGCCTCTCTCCTCCCTTACACCCTCTCCTTCCTACCTTCTCTTCCTGCTCTGTTCCTCTCTCATCCCCATTTTTTTCCTCTTCCTGTTTCCCACTTCCTTTCCCCTCTCCACCCCTTCCTCTCTCATTTATCTTCATAGGCAAATTGTTCTACTTACTGTTTTTACTGGTTTGATTCATATTTTGTAATTGCTTTTACTGTTTTATTGTATCCTTGTAGCTGTTATAATGTAAAGCGCTTTGGCGTAAAGCGCTATATAAACCCAATAAACGTGAACATAAATATACGTCAGCTCTGACATTATCCTATGTGGCAAATAGTAAAAACCTATCCGGCAGAGGGATTGGTTAGAGGAACATATATACCTATAGCTTATTTAGGTGTTAGTAACATTATTGGCTGTCCCTTATCAAATAGGCACTCCTGGAACTACTACTAATTATTTATAATACAGGTAATAGTAGAGTAACAGCAGCGGATTGGCTGCTGCAACAGTGTATGGTCCACCATCACATAGGCCATCCTGATTGGTTGGCACTCTTTTCCAACCTTGGACATTCGGCTCATTAACAGCATATAAGGAAAATGAAAAAAGGTATAGAGAACAACATCTGACAACTGCCCACTTGCCCAACTAGCCCACCATCTCTCATCAGTTAGGCCCTAAAACAAGGTCCCTTATTTGTAGTTGACCTCACTGACTGTTCTCTTCTACAGAACTTTAAAGGGAGTGAAGGTATATTTCAAACTTCATCTTGAGCATTATGAATAGGACTTGTTTTCTGGTCTTGCACCACATGTGAGAAGACCATGATTTGTCCATTCTGTCCTTTTATTTAATGTTTTTTGATTCAATTATACTCAGTGCTATTATTCTCCTAGGCCTCTGGAGATTTGGTTTCTCCATCTTGGATTTGCTTTCTGCATCTTTAATTGTCCAATACTTGGCATTCGCAAATCTTTACTCCTTTGCCTAATCTAAGAGAAATATGTCTTCTGTACACAGCTCATCCTCTTCGACTCCTTTTGTACCTTGCAGCTGCTTATCTCTGTTGCATCCTTGATCCTAAGCCAAACAGCTATTCTTTGTTCTTGCATGAATTTGTATTTCAGTGCCTGTCAGCTCTGTAGCCTTGGTCTCTCTCCTTGTTTTTTTTTAGCTTACTATTATAAAAAAACTGCATCCATCTTTTCGCCATTGCTGCATTATCCGTGTTAAATTTTCAACTGTACCAAACATCTATATGTCTCATCTATGTAGCGTTTCTGTGTATATACCTCTAATGCATCTCTTCTTACTTATCTTCTTTGTGTGTGTGATTTCTTCATATCCACATGTTTGTTTACTTTGTTACTTTAGTTAATTCTTCTTTCTTTGAGTAGTCGTATATCGTTTCAGTGCGTTCTTATGTCATGTCTTCATGACGTCACTTCATACCTGTCAGATTTTACTTATAGTTCTTCTACGTTCAGTGGTGTCTGCAGACTTCCTACTACCACATCAGTTTGAGGGGACATTTAATACGGTTGTCTGAGCGCATTACATCTTTTGTATCTTCGAGGCAGTGTTGGGGTGATACCAGGTGTCATGTACAGTGCCTTCTTGCTGTTCTTCCAATATGATATAGGTGAGTGCATGGGCGCCATGGGTGATGTATACATCTGCTTCTCCACAATACTTTGAGAAGAAGATGCAGGAGCATGCATTCTATCATTGTTCCCTAAACAAGGCACATTACACTTTGAATGACCTTTCAAGGCACTCCTGCTGCACTATGTTAGTACTACTAGAGCAGAGGACACACACACATACTTGCTATCCTGAGCATTCACTATATTGTTGCTGCTCTGCAATAATCCAAGAGGGCAAGAGGGCAAGAGGACAACCGTCACCCCAGAAGATTCCAGACTTTCTGAGAAATATAAATCATGCTTTTTGGGATCTGGCAAAAATGTTTCAGCAAGTAAATGCTTAATGGTAACAGTGCATGGAATTAAATAAGCACACAGTACATGACCCTGGATACCGCCACGAAACCTAACCAATATTTGTGTGCCTGATTAACCTTTTTGGACAAATGAAGAGAACAAAGAAAGTGAACTTTCTTTGCTTATTTTCATCCATTTTTTTCCATTGAGCTAAACAGCTTTGTGCAAAGGTTGAACATGCTGTAGAAATGTGGGTATGCTATGGGGGCAGGGTATACACACTGGATGGTACTCAAATATCACATTACTTTACAGACAAACTGTTATGAAACCAAGGGAATGCTTATTGTTATTTTTAATTCTGCAAAAGGGAAACTGCCCATTAAGCAAAGTGTGTTACACAAGATTTTGCATTTGGACGTGTCTTTCTACAGTGGTGTGTCCAGACTCTTTTGACTGGGGTGGCCCAAGTGGGGAAGTGACTTATGCAGGGATGCCATGAAGTATGAGCGCTTACACACATAATGATCATAGTTTAGGATAATGGGGTGGCAGCTGGGATGGCCAATCAGATTCCGGGGGTAGCACGTTCCACCCCAGGCCACTCCCTGGACACGCCACTGTCTTTCCAACTTTGTCATACATAGTAACTCATTGACCAAAGTGCAATACAGTTGTACAGGAAAACCCTCCGACCCATTACGCTACCAGTTTTTCAGGTGGTAGACACTGAAATAAAGAGTGGAGGTTGCAAACCACTCAACGCCTGGGTCAGACAACTTCAAGCCAAACTAGAAGAAGTAGCCTGTACCGAGGAGCTCCTGATCACAAATCCGGGCAGAGTAAAGATGAAAATAGAACAACAAGATTGGATCACCACTAATGAGAAGATTCTGTCCTACAAATCATTAAAACATCTTCCACCTGGTCACAACAAACTAAAAGCCCCACTGAAGTATTGTGAGAAATTTCCGGATAAAGAACTAAGAAAAACCTTCATGCGAGCTCCGTTCAACCTGCTCCCAACCAGGGAAATTATGGTCAACAGATCCCTTTCTCCAACATCGGCATGCCACCTCTGCAGAAATCTTGACCAAGTAGAAACACTAAGACTCCTCCTCACATCCTGTTCGGCATTGTCCACAGAGAGACAAGCATACTTGGCACCACTTATGTCACATCCGTCAGTGTTAAATGAAGAAACGGGATGGAACCGCCTAATTGCATGTGACTCAGCTAGATGGTCCAGGACGGCAGCAAAACTCCTGGACATAGCTTTGAAAAGAGCAAACACAGCAAACAACAGCACACAACCTGCACAAGGTTCCTAGTATAATTGTTTTGTCAAAAGTGGTGTCCTAAGTAGTACATAAAATGCACAAAACATGAGAACGCCGAACTGCAAATGTTGTAAAAACCTTAAATGGTTAAAAACAAAAAAAACAACAAATAAAAATAGTAACTCGTTGAAGCAACGGAACAGACAAGGCCTTATCTCCCTCCATGCAATCCATTGCTGCTACGCTTTATAGAAACTGCTACATCTGAGAGTCTGAGACCATGTTTCATGCCGTTCAAGTGATTTCATTTCACCGTCATGATGGTGCAAGGTGTTTACATATCGGATTGTGTCTAATTGAGACTCTAGTTTGTCTTTCTACTTCCTTGATCTGGTGTGACTCCAGTCCTGCTCCACGACACTTTACCTCCTTGTCCAAATCTTCTGCATACCTCCTTAGCTCTAATTTTAACAATCCTAAAAAACGGTTTCAAATTCTCCAGGGATTTTTGGCCCATTCTTGTTTGCAAGGCTGTGTTTATGCTTTCTAGGAGTGCTTTGATGAGCGTAAGCACTAACAATATCAGTGCTACCCAAACAGACATGTTTAGGGATTTGGAGGCCAGAACTCCTGTTCTGCCTGCTGTCCTGCTAGGGGTTTGCCTTCCCTCTGTTTGTTGTTGAAGAAACTGTCACAGATTACATCCTCCTATTTCAACGTCCCTTAGCCCAACCTCTAGCCCTATTGTTGTCATAGCAACATTTGCTGCTAGAGAGATGCAATCGTCCTTGCACTGTGGGTCTCTAAATTTGTAATTGTATACCTTACTTCAGGCATACTCATGGGTAGTGTTAATTATGGTTACACCAGGCTACCCTGCCCATTTCCACACATCGTCTGCTCTATCACTAAGTATGGCGATTAGGAGGCCCTTAATGTTACCTATGGCTAACGTGACACCCCCTCTCATTTTATCTAACTCGTGTATCCACTTCCCGGCTCCCAATGTCAGCATTGGAAGCTTGTTTTTCAGGTTCTCTCGATCCATATGTGGCCATGGAATATATTGTGGTGTTACTCCCCCCTTTTTCTAGAAGCGGGAATTGGAATGCTCAGTCTTCCTTCTCTTTCCCCATGGCTCTCCTGTCCATCGCCGGGGTAACATTCCTGCATTGCCGTCTGCCTGGTAATGTCCTCAATCTGTCTACGTAGGCGGGTGCTGACACCCCCCTCTGACCGTGGGAGGTTCCTTCATGCCGATCAGGCTGCTTGGCTGACTCTGATGTCCTAGGTGCGGACTCGCTTGTGTCTGACCATCGTACCCCTTTGTCCCTTGGGAGCCGCTTTTCGCGCCGTGTCCCTTCTTCATTTGTCTTGTCCTCCGTCTCCTCTCCAGAGTCGGACACTGATTGTTCCCAATTCACGCAACTCCTTGTGTCTTCGTCGTTCTTACTCATTTCTAGCCTGTCCAAGGACAGTCTCCTGCTCCCACTACTTCAAGTGACATCCTCTGTGTCATATAGCCGAGTGCTTTCCAAGCACTCATCTTCCCTTCCCCCGTGGGAATTTGGTTCCAGCCCCATTTCATCGTATATTTTATCAATCATTTCCCTGATGCTTCTGGTGTCAAAGTCATCTTCAACATTTGTCCCACTCGTGCCTGGTACTAAGTCGTACGCCGGAAACAATTCTTCAATGTCTTCCCATTCTACAACAGGATTGGGTTTTTTAACTTCCCGCTCCAAATATTCGAGATCCTGTGCCCTCTGTCTACGCTTACGTTCAATATCATCATCGGCTTCCTTGCGCTTCCTCGCTTCTTCTCTAGTCTTATCTTCTTCCCTTCTCCTTTGATTTCTACGTTCATTTGCCCTTCTAACTTCCTCATCTTCCCATCTCTTTACTCTTTTCTCACATACTCTTTGCTCTTCTTCCAACTTTGCAGGTTCTGCCTGTACTGGTCATAGGCTGCTATCTGCTTGCGACTGAGCGGCTTTCCTTGCTCTTCGCGATATAGCTGTTCTCGCTTCAGCCTATCCTTCCTTCTTATTCTCTCGTCCCTTTTCTTCTTATCCTCTCCTTCTCCCTTCTCTGTGTCTCATCAGACTTCTCTCTCGGTCTCACATCATCACTTCCTTAACCATCGAGTTTCAACAATATCTGTCCTCCCATCCATTCGTCTTTTGCGAATGCTATCTCATCAGTTCTGTCTCCACTTCCTTTCCATTTCTTCCCCTCTCTCTCTTTATCGAGAGGTGCTCTAATCTGTGCCTGATCCTTCCTTTCATCATGGCATCTCTCCTTGCCCCTCGGGACTGCAGAGGCAAGATTTTTATCCTGATCCTTCCCCTTAATTTCGTCACTACTGTACATAGGTGACTCATATACGGGGTTGCTATACCACGTGGCTGCTTTGAGCTCTCTTAGTGGGTAGAGTCCCTCAGGCTTACTTCCCTCGGTTTCTATTTCAGGCGGGGCTGGTGGCGTGGTAGGCGTCTCACCCCGCTCCGTGCAAATGCTTAATATGCAGTCTGCGGGTGGCTCTTCCTCCTTCGGCTGTTCAAACATCTTCCAAAGTTCTAGAACAGCAAGACGTTTTTCTCATTTCTTGCCTGTATATGTGGCATGCAAGTAAGTTGTCATATGTTGTAAGACGGCTTTGGATAAGGACCCATTTTGCGGCCATGCCATAAACATCTTGTGGGCGGTACCCTTAACCCACTCAGTGCTATATTTCTTGTGCTTGGGTGCATGTTTAGGCAATTGTTTACATAAGTGAGCAAGTAGAGTAATATCTTCCATGCTTGAATTCTTTTTCTAACAATACTTTCATGCAATTTCACCACTCCCAACAATATGAGCGAGCACCAAACACTGCAAGCTCCAATCCAATCTTTTCCCGCCAAAATTTTATATCACCAATTTACTCAAGAACATCAATCCATGTGCGATTCCCTCTCAACTACATAATTGCATAAAACCCAAATTCCGTTTCAAACAATCAATGATACAAAGTTCTTTACATGTGACATATAACAGAACACGTACGACAGACACTTGACAGACTAGACAGACACCAGCTGGACACAAATATCTCTGCCTTCTAATCAATACGCCGACATGGAGTTTAAACAAACTCCTTTTACTACGTCTTTAATCGTCGTAGTAGCCCAATTTTTTCCTATTATGTGGGACTATGAGTTCACGTTTCTTCTGACCGCTATATTAAAGCGCAGGAACAAGGCGAATCCTCTCATTTTTGTCTCAGGTGTCCTTCCTGGTAACCTCTCTCTTCTCTCGTGTGTCTATCCCGGTAACCTGTTTTCTCTTGGGTGTCCATCCCGGTACCCTCTGTTTTCTCTCGGGTGTCTATCCCAGTACCCTCTGTTTTCTCTCGGGTGTCTATCCAGGTACCCTCTGTTTTTGCTCTGGTGTCTATCCCGGTAACCTCTGATTTCCCAAGTATACCCGAGTCACTATCCCCTTATATATAGACCGTCTTCTCTACTTCTGACAATTTTATTTATTTTCCGCCACCCTCTGTTACCTTTTCCCTTACTTGTTCTAATGCCTATAATACTTTTGCCAAAGCATTGAATTATTTGTTTCACTCACCGATCGCATGGTTCCTCTCTGGATCCTCGGGATCACCGCCTCTTTTACCACCTTTTTTGGTCTTTCGTCTGTTCACTGCCCGTAGGAATGGAAGGGTTTCTGTTTTTAAAACGGGTGCCTTCAAACCCACTGCATTTTTTTAGGACAAGTTTATACTATCATTGTCCACGGGAAGCTTCACAGTCTACTCGGCCAAAATGGCGAAGGACTTGTGATATTGCCGAAGACTTAGAGTTACTTTGTGTCGACGGTTAATAGGTGTCTTATCAATAACCGATAGTCAATAGTTGATGGTCAAAACCATCCTCTGCTACCAAGTGTACAAGAGGGAAGAGCGACCTCTGACGTGCCCATGGGGTAGAGCTCACCCTCAAGTACTTTTAAGACGAGATAGATGCACCTGTGGAGGATGGGGTGCAGGATTCTCTTACTCCAACACCAATCAATAAGGACAACTCAGTAGTTTGGCAAAGGGAAGTCCGTTTAATGACAAGTACAAAAAATGGGGAAACAAAAGGAAATCAACAGTGATGCGATCGCCTGTCTCGCTTCAACTCCCAAATTCTTCATTCAGACAGCAATAGTTATAGTACATTCTTGTCATCACTGATGTGTTACACGCCAAAATTGTCATGCAATTCTTTTGGCTGGGAAAGGTAACTTAAGTATAGGTGCTATATCTGTATATGGTAACAGAGTGTGAGGATTGGACAACTCTTATCGGGTGGCGTCTACGCCCATCCCTCTACATCACTCGTGATAGACGTCACTACAAGTACGACGTCTCATTGGTTCTACTAGCTATAGGACCCTAGATTATTTGGTCCATTGTGATTGGGTGGATTACACCCCTAGGCATAAATCTCCACTTTAATTAGCAGCATGCAGAATAGACACCCAGATGCGGTGTGCCCCAAGATTCACCCTGCCTCCCTTCCATTAATCAGTACTTTAGGGCTATGTGTCAATTAGTTGGCTGAGGATGGCCTCGAAACTGTAGCTTCTTATCAGGAGAAGTTATGGCATCCTCGGGTTCTGGGTGACATCAGACGTTGGTACCTCTTCACGCTTGGCTGGTCACGTGTCTGTTCACTGTGAATCTGCTTCATTTTCCTCCTTTTCATGTATTTAATTCTTCCTTAGCCTTGCCACCTGCCTGGGGGCTCCTTATGTCGACCATCACTGGCTGGCTGCTATGCTCTTAAGTTTCCATTCTTCGAAGTTGCAGCTCTCCTCCCTTCTTGGAGTTGACCTCGAATTCCCAGGCATGAGCTGCTTTGTGCTCAGTTTCGATTCCGCTCCTTCCTTCTGGCTTTAGCTGGAATATGAATCTCAGCCTTGTTGGCCCCTTGCAGCCCGGGCTTACTTCTGCTTTTACAAAATGGAGTTGCACTTGTATAATGTGCTTCATTGAGGTAGATATATAATTGGCGCTTGCCGCTCTATTCTTCTACTAAGCATTGCAAGCAGTATCGTTTCCTTAGCTTCTTGCGTCCCAAGCCTATTTACAGGCATTTGGCCAGTTGCATAATTCAATCCTGGTTACATCTCTTTTTGATTTCCATGTCATCTCTTCTTCAATGTTCATTACATCATTATTCGTACATATTATCTTCGTGTGACTTCTTTTGATCTGTGTTTTGTTCGTCAGTGCGTCAGTCCGGGCCTTTGCGTTGTTCACCATTTGCCTTCGATTAAGGCCCTTTGCGTCTCTTCGGGCACAGTCTGTAAGTAGCCTTCATTTCGTGTCAACTGCTGGTATGGTTGTCTCAATGGGTACCGTGCTGCACATGGTTGTCTGGTTATAGGCACTTCAACAGGTATTGCTCTTCTGATGGGCACTGGACAGAGTCCTAGGGCCGCTCTCTGTTGGTTTATTTGTTCCTCATATGTCACATATCTTGGCGAGTATCTTCCTGGCACCTCAAAATGGCTGGCTGGAGTGCAGGCCATATCTGGGACCTCCTCTGGAGTTGAGAGTAGATATTTGTTTGCGTTCACCCTATGGGGGCGCTCGTTTACATTCACTCATGTGCCACAAGGGTACACTGAGAGTCCAAGCATTTATAGTAGAGCATTGAAAGAACAGCTTGATACGCTTGAGCTACCTTCTACTTGCACGTTGTTACAGTACGTAGTCGATTTGCTTCTAGCTGCACATTCTGAAGTTGTTTGCAAGGAAGGCACCATGTTACTGCTTATTCATTTAGCAGAACATGGGCATAAGGCTTCATTGAAGAATTTTCAATATTGTCAACAGGAGGTCGCCCATTTAGGCTATCTCCTGTCGAAGGAGGGAAGAAGATTGACACCTGAATGGATACAAAGCATCTCTAGCATGTCTGTCCCAAATACACAGAAACAGGTCCGAGCTTTAATAGGAATGGCTTCATACTGTAGACAGTGGATCCCAAATTTGTCATTAATGATAAAAAACCTATGTTGGCATTGACAAAGAAGGGCATTTCTTTGCCTTTGCTCTGGAACATGGATTGCCAGAATGCTTTTGATCTGCTCAAGGCTATGTTGTGTTCAGCACCAGTTTGGGGCACACCAAATTACGAAAGGACTTTGTGTTGTATGCGCATGAATGTAATGGATGCGCTTTGGCTGTTTTGACGCAGGAACATGGGGGCAAGAATAGACTGTGCAGTTATTTTTCCTCCACGTTGGACCCTGTAGCATGTGCTTTGCCGAAATGTTTGAGAGCTGTAGTTGCTGCCGCTGCATCCGTGAAACAATGTGAGGGTATGGTTTTAGGTCACTCTTTAACCGTGATGGTACCCCACTCCATAGATGTTCTATTAAACAGAACACAGACGCAACATCTCACATCAGCATGACTAACAAGGTATGAGCTGATTCTATTTGCTCTGCATATTCAAATTAAGAGATGTTGCTCATAAAATCCGGCCGAACTATTGCCTCTTCTGCAAGGAACTGATTGTAGTGACAAGAAGTCACATGACTGCCTCTATACCACAGAACAAGAAACTAAGGGCAGAATTGATCTAAGTGATACACCTCTAAGGAATCCGCAAGGGGAGCTGTTTTGTGATGGCTCCTGCTTTAAACTCCCTGATGGTACATCCACTGCTGCTTATGCAATCACCACATTAAGCACTATTGTGGAAACCAAACAAATTCCACATAACTCTGCACGGGCAGCAGAGATTATTGCGTTGACTAGAGCTTGTGAAATATCTGAAGGGCTTAGTGTAAATATATTCACAGAGAGCCAATAAGCGTTCGGAGTGGTGCACAACTTTGGTCGTCTATTGGCTGAGAGGGGTTTCTTGACATCGTATGGAACAAAGATTCAGCATGGCACTTTAATAGATCAGTTACTTTCAGAACTTGGATTTCCTACACGGTTAGCAATAATGAAGTGCGCCGCACATCAGAAGGTGATGGACGACGTAGGAAAAGGAAACGCTTTTGCTGACAGAATAGCCAAACAGACTGCCACTGATTTATATAAAAAAATGTATTTGTTGGACCCAACAAAAGGGGTAACTGATATTTGTATGATAGATGAAGGAATTGGTTGTATAAAAGAAATTCAGGCTGATGCTACTACAGATGAAATTAAACAGTGGGCTGAGGGTCCAGCGGGTTTTGATGATGAGGGTTGTTGGGTAGACACTGAAAAACAAAAATGGATGCTGCCCAATGCTTTTGTCATCGCTATGGTTACTATGGCTCATGGTCCAACTCATATATGTGCCAAAAAGATTTGCAAACTATTAGAACCTGTCTGGTTTAATGTTAATATTTCAAAAACTTCTGAGCGTTTTGTCCAAAGTTGCATGATATGTTTGCAACATAATACTGGAAAAGGAACACCGACATCAAAGGGTAGTTTTGGTCCTCCCTCCATGCCTTTTGTGGTTATACATTTTGATTTTATTGAAATGGAGCGTTGTCAGAACTATACACATGTTCTGGTAGTCATCTGTACCTTCAGTAAATGGGTAAAGTTTTTTCTCTAAAAGATGCCACAGCAATGTCAACTGCGAAAACCATGCTGAAGGAATATTTTCCTAGGTTTGGTTTTCCGAGAGTCATTTGGTCAGATAATGGACCACATTTTATCGCTGCTGTCATGCTGCAAGTATGTGCGGGATTACAGATTGATAAACGGTTCCTTTCGGCCAGGCACTCCCAGAGTGCCAGACTTTTAGAACGCCATAACGGCATACAGAAGAACAAGATAGCTAAGAACTGTGTGCATAGTAATTTGAAGTGGCCTGATGCCCTACAAATAGCCTTATTATCAATGCCGATGACTGCACAATCTAAGACAGGGCTCTCTCCCTATGAAATTATCATGGGGAGACCAGCCAATGTATGGAAGATACCAAAACCCAAACTGCTGAGGAATGTTGAGCATTTGCTTCTTTCTGACTACTGTGACCAGTTAATTCAAAAGTTGTATCTGATTCATCAACAGTTGCAAAAAGCCCTTCCAGTAAAAAACGAGGGTCCAAGTCATTGACTCCGACCTGGCCAGTGGGTTTTGATCAAGAACTTTGAAAGAGCCTCCTGTCTCGCACCTCACTGGAAAAGACTGCACCAAGTCCTTTTGACCACGCAGACCGCCATACTAGTGGCAGGCATGAAGAACTGGATCATCCTGATGATCACAATGAGCTTGCTCTAACCAACACCGAGAGAGTAACGGAAATCCTTCCTGAGCACGTGGGGCTTGGGGAGACTGCTGTTTTGTCTACGAAAGTCCTTCCTGAGCCCCCGGTGCCTGGGGAGATTGTTGCTTCTTCTTTGAATTCTTTTCCACCGTCAAGTGATCTTGCTTCTCCTTCCTCATTGTCATCAGGAAACAGCAACACTTTGTTTGTGGATCACACCGTACCTGGAGTCTCAAGGTACGATCTGCGACCACGGAATTGAACATAAAGTGCAGCAAAAGCTGTGCCCACAAGAAACCCACAAGAAGCTATTGTTGAGCCAGTCCCTCATCATTCCTCTGCTGCATCAAATAAGAGGAAGGGACTGGCAAAGTTACCTTCAATCGCCAGAGGCCACGTGGTCAGGAGCCACTGTTGGATGAACTAAAAAAGCCTAGTGGAGAGGCATCTTAATGGACTCTGAGAAACAATGCCCACTTTGAAAGCCACTCGTATTGGAAAAGATGCTGGTCACTTGTTAAATGATAAATCTACCCAGTGAGGGTCATGGTCCCTGAGGACCCAATGTTTGCTGGTCACAGTAGCAGTTTGTTTAGTAGTTGTATTTACATTTGGATTTTGGTATCTCGAAAGGGTACATCCGCTTGATATTTTGTTGCCTGCTGCAAATGTCCCCACGGTGTCTCCACCCTTCGTGCATTTGCACACTCTTCCTCCGCAAGACTTCCAACATAGAAATGGCTATCATAATAACACTATTTTAATGATTATTAATGCTAACCATGTGATTCTGAATAAGAAGGATTGCTGGGTGTGTTCACATTTGCTGCAACATGGGGGAAAGGAATTGGGGTGGTATATGCACCCCCTTCCTTTAACCACTGCCTGTTATGCATCACTCAGAGCATTATTCTTTGGCCGTTGGAATGATAGTATCACTGGGAATTTTGACAGGACTAATCTTAATAAATTTGAGAAACGAGTCTTAACACCTTTAGGATGTTCTCTCTTGATGTTTAGACAACTTGGCGTAGGCCAATATACATACAACTATTACAATAGGAGGCATAATATTATTTCTATTCCGACAATCTAACCAGTGTGGATAGACCTTTGTATGTAGGAGAGCCTGTTTACTTTGTTTGTGGCAATGAGGCCTATCCGTGGTTACCCAGAGAGTGGGAGGGTATTTGTTACTTGGGTATATTGTTGCCAGGAGTATATGTTTCCACCACTGCCAAAGTCTCTAAAGCTCGTCCCCGGCGGGATGAGAATGGTGATACTCCTTCACAAGTCTTGGGTGATTTTGCCAAATCCTTCGTGCCATTCTAGGGACAGATAATGAACTCCGAGGATATCAGAAGATTAGCAAGGGTATTGGAGAAAACCATCAATAGGACCACTGATATTTTGTATAACATGATGCTAGAGCAAAAGGCAATTAGATTAGTAGCCCTCCAAAATAGGATGGTGTTAGACAAGATTCTAGCTGAACATGGTTGGGTATGCAAAATGGTGGGATCTGCATTTTGTGTTTTTGTACCCGATTCCTCCCCTACCATATTTAAGGCAATTCAGAATTTGCATACCATATGTAGTGAAGTACATGTCCCATAGGAAAACTGGGATATTAGCACATGGTTCTGGGACTTGTTGCGATCTTGTGGTTGAAAAATCTTTTCAGTTCTTATGATAATCCTTGGCATTGTACTATTCTGCTGTTGTTGTATACAATGTCTGCCTGCCATTTGTTCAAAGATAGGAGGGAGTTGCGCACAAGTAATAGGTACACTAGGACCTAAGATACATATGCCTGAAAGAACTACCAATGTCTTAGTAATGCAGGATATTACCATAAAGGAATTAATGGTGATCAATATTTCTGACACATGGTCTATATATAGGAGAATGTTTGAGAAATGCTCTTGGCTTAGGCCAAAAGGAGGGTTTGTGAAACCATATTTTGTATTATACTGCCTGATAATGAACATTGGCCTAAGCTCATTCGCATTGCACTGAAAAACTATGTATGGATAAACCTGAATCAAAACCAACTGCACCGCCATTTTAGAAACATCTGCCATTTTGATTAACTCCTGTTTTCTGTCTCATGTTGAACAATGTTTTCGGCTCGAGCTAAGGAAAGATGAACTTTGTACTGTGTAAACATGTTGTGACTGCTGAGAGCAGAATGTTTGTCTTGAGCTAAGAAACCCTGGAGCTGAACTGAACTGCAATTTAGGTGTTGTCTGCACCAATAGCTTCATCCTCATTCAAACAGTGGAACTGAATGCTGAACAACTAAAACTGTGTGCTTTTGCAGAAACCCATTGTGTTTGTTTCTTGAAACTGGACTTACTTTAAGCTTAAGAGCAAGGAAAAATTAACATGACCTGATGACCTGACAGAGCAAAGTTTGTCACCATTGTATTTTATGTAGAGGAAAAACATGTTAAGTGTTTTGAAGCAATATTGCTGTATTTGTCATGTAACCTGGGTATGAACCCTAGCAAATGTTTAATTTGAAGAGAGGCTGGACGATGCTCCGGGATTGTGTATAAAAGATGCATACTTTGTTATGTCCAGCACTCTCTCTCCCCTCACGGTGTCTGCTGTTACACACAGCGAGGCGTTTGAGAGCCAGATAGCTATATGTATTTGACATTAAAATAGTACATGTAACTCTGAACTCGTGATTGGCGTATTTCATTTTTTGGTGGTACTAAGCCTCGATATTTCTTCTGGTCTTTCATGTCGACACTATCGAGAATGGCTGTGGCTGATAGCAGCAATGGTGGGGAACTGTCCACCCACAGTGTCACAAGCGTACTAGAAAAGATTGGGCCCTGGCACTTATTTTCTTAAAAATTAAGCACTACTCACAGTCAAGTCTCACTTGTATCTTCCTTCCAAATCTCTGTGCTTTTCCACTCCCTGTATCATTGAGGTCTCATGTGCCAGCCCTAAAAAAGTGGGAACAGAAATGTTTCTTCTCTGAGTCCTGCAATTTGGACTTTTCTGTCTGTTAAGGTTTGCCTTAAGCCTAATGTTTAGGCTTTTATCACGTTAAAAAACCTTTCTATTTCAATTACCCTTGGGTTTGATGGTATCTCCTGATTTCTGTTTGCTTGGACTTTGTTGTCAAACCCAGAGGCAATTGAGTTTGCTCAGTGTTTTCCGTCAACATGCTAAATGTAACTCATCAAATCCACTCAGGGTGTGATTCCCTCAATCTGTGTAGTCTGTGTATCATCCTCCTCCACCTGACACCTGGGGCTCCTTCTCAAACATTCTTCTTGACTTCCATGACCCTCCGCCTCGTCGCTTCCATGGTCACTTTCACACTCTGCCGGCTATGCTCTCCAAGTAGCTCCAACAATCTCCTATGAAATATGATTACCTGTCTTCTCTCCACCTCGTGTTCCTCCTCTCCTACGCACAACTCCTCCTCTACTTCACAGGTCTTCCACCTCTCCTCCTCACAACTCCTTTCACACTCATGCTCCTCTCCTTTACTAGCATTTCACTTTTCCTCCTCGTCACTCCTTTCACCTGCCACTCTTTTACAGACCCCCCTCATAAACCCCCCTATTCCTCGCCACTCACAACCTCCTCTCTCCTGCGCTCTGGCCATCTCTGTCTAGTCTCTGTCCTCCTGCTCTGATACCTTTTGGTCCCGACTTCAGCTTTCCCCAGCGTTCCTACTCCATCTCCAAACTCCCACAGAGCAACTCCAGATCTCCCTTTGCACTTCTGGACTGGTAGCCAGCCCTTATATAGGGCTTAAGGGGAATGATTGTATAATGATTAGTTGAAGGCGTCAGGTTATCCATAGGTGCATGCTCTGTCCCTGGGATGCCCTATGTTTCAGCTGCAAGAGGAAGTCTTTAAGTAGGCCAACCATCATCTTGATTACCGTTCCAGAATGTTCTTTCATTTGGCTGAGCTGCGTGCACTTTTTGCTCTATGGGTGTTTCTGGAAACCCCCTTAGGGTGTGTTTTGACTGAGACCTTTATAACACAGGTCTATTTGAATGCTGAGCATTCCGCCTGAGGGGGTTGGGAAACTGAAAAAATGATTATCTAGCATGTATCTTGGTGTGAATGTTTCTCCCCTTAGTTCATGATGGAAGGACTGTATAGATGTTTTATTCCCATCATATCTACAACTGTAAGGGGGCATGACCTCTTCCCCTGTCGTGTGAGGTGAAACGAGGGCTCTCTCTGAATGTCCTGTTGATGCATTTTTGCTGGCCTTGCTGCATTCTGTCCTTCTTGAAATTAACTGAGAGAGGAGCAAGGGTTCCCCATGGGCCAGGTCTATAGCAGGTGGAAACTATTCCTCTGGGGTCCTCTGGTCTCCCCCAGATGCTGTTTAGCCCCAAATCAGTCAGTTTGTCTTCCCGTCTTGTCCAGATGTGGTCCTTTTCTTACCAGTCAGTTGGCAGGATTTGGATAGCCTTGGACAGATTTATTTTCTGTGGCATTCTTCTTGAAATACAGGGTCCTGGTTAGGATCTCCCAAAGGTCTGCCTCCTCCATAATTGATAAGGTCTGGCCTATGTGTGGTCCTTTTCTTCCCTGTCTGTTGGTAGGGTCCTGGTAGCCTAGGTCAGATACATTTTCTCTGGCATCCTTCTGGGCGAGCAAAGACCTCTTTAGGATATCCTGAGGATATTCCTCCTCCTGGATTGCTATTTGTCTCTCGAGGACACAGTCCAGGTTTTTCATCTGATCAAGTGGGACATTTTGGGAACATCTGTGGGCCTGCAGGTGGTAAAACTAGGGACCCAATGCTTTAAAGACAGGGCTAAACTAAATTTATGGTGGAAATTTGTAACACTTAATATTTGTTTGGAGAAACCATAGGGGTGGGGAGCATATGGTTGTGTTAGGGCTAAATAATAGCATGACCGCTGCTCCCAGAAAATATATTCACATATAAAGACCAATTGATTGAAGATGTTTGGGAATTGCCTCATTGATAGCACTTTCAGGGTCATTTTTTAATCTCCAAGATTGCAAAAACAGGAGGAAAAATCATGCATTAAAAAAATGTCATGTACCAGAAGAAAGCCCTTCTCTGTCTATGCCCCCAGACTCTGGAACTACCTCCCTGTAAACACAAGTCTGACACCCTCACTTCTACATTTTATGAAGGTGACCCAGACCCTACTTTTGAAAGAATTGTTCAACACCCTCACATCAACACCAAACCTGAGACTGGGTGATCTGCTTCTACCTGTTTCCCCCCCTGGTTGCTTTAAATGTAGATCCCTTGCTCCTTCTCCCCGATTTTCAGTTCCTTGCTCTCTTGTTTCTCTATTTGCCTCACTGTGTTCTTCTCCCTATGACTTCAAAAGTGCTATGTTGCTTCTCAAACCTAGTTCCGCACTGAATAAATACTCTAATAATAGTAATAAGGATTTTTACACCTCCTTGACTGCACTACAGGAATGGGGGATTGGATCCCTTGAGTACGGCACCCTGATTTTTTACTATTAGGGTTGTGCATGATTATTTTTCAATCCCCTATCCACAGTTCATCTCTTGGGTTCCTGGAATTTGAATTTTTAACAGTTGATATTATTATCCCACGGTGTGGTATTGCATGTTACTCAATTTATCGACCTCGGAAGGATGCAGGCTGCACACAGATGTCAGAAACGGGCACTCAGCTCGTTGTGCTATCTGACCGGCTTTTAATGAAATTACATGGAAGAAAAACAAGGAACATTTGGGCCATTGAGCGTATGTCAACAGGAAAAGAAATGGAATTGTTACAGTCACGGTGTCTGTGTCACTCAGTTTCTGCTTTCCTAGCTATTGTTGAACAAGACAGGAGTATTGGTAGCTATTTGCAATGCATGCAGTTCTAACATCGCCCTGAGCCCCGACCCTCTCCCTGCTGACCTGTGACCTGGGAAATGGTCTAGCGCACCCCAATAAATGTATCGCCCTTGGGCACAGGAGTCACATTGACACACACGTACATGTATACACTCATTTTCCCTTCCTCTTCCATACATCTCTCTATCCCACCCATTTCGGCTATTGCCGCCCCCAAGACAGAGAGGCTAAACAATTAAAACAATAGAACACCCCTCACCTGCCTGTGCTGTGCATGTGTCTTAGTCTCTCTCAGCAGAGCAAGCCACCACCCATGGTAGCAGGCTGCATCTAGTGTGCAGGGCTGGGCATGGACGGTTCAGACCCGATGACCATCCAGAAGAGAAGAAGAACATTTGCACAAGCCTCAGTTACAAGGGCACATGCAGCGCTAATGCACAAGTGCGGGCTGAGGTTGCACCTGCACATAAGCACTGCATGAGGAACAGCACACCACACCCACAGTGAGTCCAGACCTGAACCTCACGGTGCATGCTGCTACAGACAATGCTGAGAATGCCACCCGCCACACAACTCGAGAGAGAGTATAATAAATGTATGTATACAAAAATTGTATACGTGGCTATTGCCTTCAGCGCCATTTGCCGCTCTGACATTTTCAATTATAGAGATTGGTGCAGAGACGTCTTTATGGGAGGACAAACAGGGCTCGTGCCCCGGTCCCCCATCCTGGGATCTTTGGAGGGGGTCCCCTGCAACCTGTCCTTCTGTTGGAGGGGGGAGTTGCGAGGGATCTGGGAGCAATGTGTTGTGCATGTGTTGTGGGCTAAGAACCATCTCTCATCCTTAAAGGTGTCCCCTATCTTCATGACTGAGAGCCCAGCATCTCGAGGAGGAAGGGTGAAAAGCTAATACGATTTTAGGCAATTAACATGCATCATGCGAGGACAAAGCACTCAAAGAGGCACAAGAACTGCCCCCACTGCACCTAAAGTGTGCCACCAAACTCTTTTTGTAAAGTTGCCCACTCTTTGCCAAGATGCCCGTTTCATTTCCAACCCCGCTTCTAAGCTGCCCCCCCATGTCCCATCTCCCCATTATTAAAGGATAGTGTTAGATCCAGAGTTCTTCCTTTTCTCTGGATGTGCCTACAACGTACAAACTGCTACAATAAGATACGGAGGCAAGAGAGGTGGTAGCGTACGTCTTTATTCAAATTTGTACCAACCGGAACTGTTTCCCCTTTCCCTTAGCAAGCTCCTCCCCTTCCTGTGTGTCTGTGTCCCTGCTTGTATGTTTATAGGGATAACTCTGTAATGTTGCGCCACTGGAGTGACACTGGTATTGATGTGCAGTTCTATTTGGCGGTCCTTCAGTTTTTCCAAACCTTTGAAGAATGTTGGGAAGATTTGTTCCACGTTTGCAGTGGGATCTAGGTATTTGTGTACCATGAGTCTATATAAAATGTGTATGAGTGCCATTTCGATGGCTGCCTTGTAATTCAGAATGCATTCACTGTCTGTGGCAGCTTCCAGGACATGCATGGGGATGTCTTTTGTGTGTCCTTTGGAGATGCACGATGCTGTGAATGAGCCCTTGCAGGCTAACAGTGTCTTCGAGCCATAGGGAAATATGAGTGCTTTGTCTGGCTGTAGACGGGGGGCATGCGGTATGTTGTTGTATACTTCCTCGCTTATGACATTTACGGTGGCTCCCGTGTCCACCAAGAATTCTGCCGGCATCTTGTTGACCTGTATGATTATGGTCAGGCTGTGTTCTTTTGATGTCGGGTCACCTAGAGCATATAAGTATCCCTTCTTCCTTGGCTCTTCCCTGAGTTTCTCACTTCTCCGGGTGTTGTCGTCCGACGATGCTCCTGAGACGCTCTCTGACTGTGATTGTACAACTAGACATCTGACGTATCTTCTGGGTCGCCTCCTTGTTCTGGATGTTTGGGTTTATTGTCTCTCCAGTCACTCGATGTTCGTTCCCTTCTGTTGTCTGGCTGGTCTTCCCTATGCCTGTGATGCACGGTACCATATGATGGACCTGTGGAGTGAGGTGGACTTTGCGGTCTTTGATCTCTGTCTGGAGTCGGTCGTCCTTTTCTCCCTGCGCCTTGCATCTTGCTGTGGTATATGAGACACACTGCCCAAAGTGGTTTCCCCCCCACAGACGGAGCACTGGTGGCCCATTGCTGGGCATTGTCCTTCATGCGGGTATTCATGGCTGCATCTGTAGCAGAAAGGGTTGGTGTTGCTTTAGAAAGCCCTTCTAATTTGTTTAAGCACTCCTGTTTTCCATGAGTGATTTTGATTTCATCCAGTCCTTCCACCTGTGAGGCCAACGCGGAATCTTGGCGAGCCATGCGTAGAATCTCTTCCAGACTCTGTGGCTTTCGCAGCAGCTGTTTCCTCAGATAGGCGCTCTCACATCCAACTATGATCTGCGAGCGTAAGGCCTCTTCGTTGGAATACTTGTCAAAAACGCAGTGTTTAATCTTGAGCTTTATGCGCATTACAAAGGCATCCATGGTCTTGCCTTTGGTTTGTCTGGTAGTGTGGAAAATGTGCCTCTCGTAATCCACATTTGTGTGTGCCGTGAAATAGTCTATGAGCGCCGTCTTTAAACCAGTGTATGTCGGTGTCACCATCAGGGAGCTCATCTATAATGTCCCTGACATTCGAGCCTGTGCTTTTTTTCGTCATCCACTGGTCCCACTGCTTCGAGGCATACCTCAAAGTCTCACCCACCTTTTCCATCTTGGGCCCAGGGGGCTGGTGCCAATGAGATCAACATTTGTGGGCAACTTGGTTAGTAGGCTGTCCGACATTCTGGGTGGGATTTCTCGGGCCGGTGTCAGTGGCACCGTCAATGTATCAGTTTCTGACATTTTGTTTGGCTAGGTGAGGTTGTCATGTACTTTGACACCCTTGGATTGACCTTGTGTGTGATGAGGTATGTCTCCTTTGTTTGCGGTCCTGTGCCTTCCCTGCGCCACTGTGTGTGTGGAGGGCGTGTGGAGTAGTCAGCTGCAGCGTGGATGTGGGAAA
Organism: Ambystoma mexicanum; assembly: GCF_040938575.1. Taxonomy (NCBI): domain Eukaryota; kingdom Metazoa; phylum Chordata; class Amphibia; order Caudata; family Ambystomatidae; genus Ambystoma; species Ambystoma mexicanum. Next base: position 238,303,613 of record NC_090940.1, on the reverse strand, counting down.
ATGTCCGCCAGCTTCGTGTGTGTCTTTGGGCCTACGAGTGGTCCAGCAGATTTGAGAATGTTTCCGTAGGTGGGAGAAACTATTCTCACACCGCCCAGATGTGTCATTTGTTGTGGAGCCTTCACACTCTTTGCCCCTTTTGTTTGGGAGCGTTGCCGTCGGCGGGAGAATGTTCTCACACCGCCCGGATAGTTTACGTTTCCGTCAGCGGAGGAATATTCTCACACCGCCCAGATGTGCGCAGTAGCGGGGAGCCCACGCTCTCTTTACCCACTCTGATTGGGAAGGTTGCCGTCGGCAGGAGAATGTTCTCACACCGCATGGATGCGCGCAGTAGTGGGGAGCCTCCGCGCTCTATACCCACTTTGCAGAGGTCCGTTGGCCGGAGTAAATCACTCGCAACACCCGGATGACTAGTGAAAATGAGCAGCTGACGGGGAGCTTGTAAGCTCTGACCTGCCTTACCTGCTCGCCAGCATTGTCTCTGTTCACGAGAACGCAGAGGCTGAGTCCGACGGGAAACAAATATCCCACTTTGTCGCCACTGTTAGATCCTGAGTTCTTCCTTTTCTCTGGATGTGCCCACATTGTACAAACTGCTACAATATGATACGGAGGCAAGAGAGGTAGTAGAGTATGTCTTTATTCGAATTCGTACCAACCGGAACTGCTTCCCCTTTCCCTTAGCCAGCTGCTCCCCTTCCCGTGTGTCTGTGTCCCTCCCCACGTGACATAAGATTTGTGAAAACAGCACAGATACATATTTCATAAATTGTGAATAGTTCAAATTCCAACACGATCCATGTGTGACCCAGTACATGTTGGTGGAGACACAACATGCCCTCCAGGATTCACGCAGAGTCCTCGATGTTCTAAGCGTTCTGGTTTATGAGGTTTCAAGAGACTGCAGGGTCGTAAAGGGATGGCGGGGTGCAGAAGCAGAGATTTCCAGGAGGGAAAACAGCAGAGACTGACAGCCCAGCCAGGCAATCGAGAAGGAGTTGCTGGAGTTTTTATAACACCTCACCAATACCAGAGTTTGGCACCATTAAGTGGCAATGCCTTTCTACAGACCTGTTTTCCTCTGGGGTGATGCCGATCACAAAAAACGCCAGTAAGGAGTTGGGATTCCAATCTGAAGCTCCTCGACTACTACACCAGATCTGTTTGCAAACCTAGGAACAGGGTATAGAATGTCTGAATGAGGGCTCACACCCGGCTACTTATTTGAGTCCTGCCATGGCCCATGATTGGGATGGGGGCATGACTTTTAGGGGGGCAACATGGATTTTGAGGGGGTGGGAGTAGGACTTGGATTTGCAAGAGGGGCCCCAAGGCTATCTGTGTCCTGGGCCCCAGAAACTGTTGAGATGGTCCTGGGTTGATGGTGCCCTGCATGCAACAGACATTGTTTATGAAAGGTGCCTGAAAGTGCAAAGCAATGAGGACAATGTAGCTCCCACAAGATTTAGTTATTGCACTTCATAATGCAAACCAATTAAAATGAGGCGATTGCAGTGCACTTTAGTGCACACCATGGTGGTCCAATCCACACACGGTTTTCAAAATTAGTCAGTTTATAAGGCTGCATCCAGTTCAAGGGCGTTGCTAAGGGGTAACAGAGGGGGCTATAGCCCTGGGTCTTTTGGGTGTAGCCCCAGATAGAAGCTCAGGGGCTAAAACCAAAAGGCTAGCTAGCTCCGAGTCACGACAATCACTACACTAGTGTATTCCCAGATCTTTTCTAGACCTAGCAACACCCCTGATCCAGGTCGATTGAGGGGCTGCTCTCCACCCCAACCCTTCAGAGCTTTGGTCAACTGTTCAGCAAACAGTTTTATGCCTGGGCTTTAAACTAGTCTGAATTCATCTCACAGTGTGGGGGGATTTGGAAGAGAAGCATTTAGCTGCGTGTATTCACACCAGCGAGCCAGTTTTGTTATGGTTAGTATGATAAACACCATTAATATTACTTCATCATAACAATATCATAAACACAAGACCTCATATCCCATCGGAGCTCATTTCCTTATAAGCCCTGTATAAAACATCAGGCCATGATTTCGTGTGACACTGGAAATATTGAAACAGCAGAGTATGACATAACCCTTTAAAACTCCAGCAAACTGATGTCATTGACACCTTGAGGCGAATGCAAGAAATGACGCGTCTTCTGCTACATTCATCAAGCAGCCGTTATACGCTTCCTTCAGCATATTCCTGGACTCACAGGAAATGCTAAAGCACGAAACCTAAAGTTAATGCATTCATGCAAGAGGTTAAAGCAAAACACTCCTAATGTTAGTGTACTGGTAATGTTGGACTGTAGGCTATCCTACGAAGTTATGTAAGATTCAGTGTACAGTCAGGGGTGAACCAGTTCGGAGAAAACTCCAACCACCCGAATTTGGAGTAGGGCCGAAGGTGGGTATGGGGTTGCTGGTGGTACTCTCGTTCAGGTTGGAATTGCCATTGCATTTCGGTGCTGGACTGCCCCTCGGCAGGACAAAGACTGATATGCAAATGGATATTTCCCATCTGTGAAAGGCACAGTAAGAAAAAGCAGTGGCTGCGAACTCTCAAGTGGTTAATAACCACTGAACAGGTTATCAAGCCTTGTTCTATCGAGAGAGGGGCGCCCGCTACCTTTGCAAACCAAATTTCAAGGAACCTGGGATTGGTAACCCTAGGTCTCCTGGGGGCAACCAGACGTGGTCTCCCTCTCACTGTGCTTAGAGAGGCATCAGCTTCACCTCACTGATGATCCCCAACAAGGGTGAAACACGTGTATGGGGTTGCTGGTGGTACTCTCGTTCAGGTTGGAATTGCCATTGCATTGGTGCTGGACTGCCCCTGGGCAGGACAAAGACTGATATACAAATGGATATTTCCCATCTGTGAAAGGCACAGTGAGAAAAAGCAGTGGCTGCGAACTCTCAAGTGGTTAATAACCACTGAACAGGTTATCAAGCCTTGTTCTATCGAGAGAGGGGCGCCCGCTACCTTTGCAAACCAGGGCCGAAGGTGGGTATGCTGCCTTTCCATGCAGGGTCCACAGTCACCCTCCTCTTGCCTGGCTGTGCCTTGCAGCCCAAACAAGGCAGTAGGTCATGGTTCCTCTGACTTCTTTACAATGCAAAAAAATAGTTTGTTCTCTTGCTACCACGTGGCGTGCCCAAGGAATGGCCTGGGTCGCACGTGCCACCCCTGGAATCTGATTGGCCACCCAAGGTGCCACCCCATTATCCTAAACTATGATTATTAAACTTTAAACACAGGAATGTAAGGCACTAATGTTCGGAAGTAAAGTAGATATCGGTAGTGGAAACACATGCTACATTAATGCTATTCAGACGTGTGTGTGCGCGCCGGCGCACGCTCGTACGTCATGCCACCCAGGCATAAGTCAGTGCCCATTTGGGCCACATCAGTTACAGGAGTCTGAACACGCCACAGTTGCTAGCACAAGCATGTGCACTCACGATAGAAACAGAAAACGTGTTCTACCTACAGTGCAAGTAACTTAGGCTTGTGCTCAAAGTAAATTAAAATCGTTTTTTATTTCTAGCACAACAGTGCCTAATTGTGTTTGGAGTAAAATAGTTTTGATTGCTTTCCTGTGCGGTCTAGCCTGTTAGAGATAGAAAATGTAGCAACGAATATTTGTGGAGTGAAGGCCTGCACTTCCATTTCCCGAGGGTGCCTATAAATAAGGGATGCCTTTGTATGGGTTAAGGGAGACATGAGGCACAACGCGTTAATATTGGGTTACCCTCCCATGAATGGCCTCAAATACTTGCAGATCACCCCGTTTTTGGAGACGCGCGATCCATGAATATTTCTGGGTCAGATGATGGACTCTTTGAGAAACACTAGCCATCAATTTGTATTTTTTAACGAAGCAGGGGAAGCAGGGAACATTGGGCTTGACACCACCACTGCCCCTCCTTGAAGTATGTCCTGCACGTGGTACACGAAGGATCACCCAAGACTACCACTCCATACCAAGCCTTGTGTTCAGACCTTGGGGTGCCCCGTAAACTATGATTATAAGGAGCAATACACTAGAATCAAGAGAGGGGGACCTAGGCCTTGCTTGACCTCTCCTGTGGTTACTCATGACCCCCTAAATAGCAGTCTGGAAACCAAAATATTAACAAAGCAAAAGTCAGCAGTCTCCCTGACAGAGCCAATCTGTTATTCCTCTATGAACCTGCTGGCAAGTTTTAACCAAAATACGCATGCATTTAAAAACGCTTGCTTACCGGATCCCACAGAGATACTTGTACGAACTTACATAGAAGCTTACAGGAGCAAGGCAAGTTAGCCAGCTGAGGATAGGATGGCAGCTGTAGCTCTTACAACCTCCCTTAGCTGAGCCATGTGGGCCACTAGACTAAGTGAGTTGAAGTTCTGCCAAATCATTTTTATTTATGTATCTATTTATTTATCATTTGTATAGCACACCATGGCCTGAGGCATCTAAGCGCTTTTTTAAGAGAGTTGATTACAGTAGTTGTTTTCAATGGTGATAGGTTACAAACGTTACAATATTAGCTTGTATAGGTGTTCAGTTATGATAGGTTATTTATTTTATATGATAGGTTATTTATAACGTGCTTAATACCCAGAGGTTTCTAAGCGGGACCTGGGGATCGAACCTGCGTTGCTCTGTGTCGTCTTGCTTTCAAGGCGAGTGCATTGCCACTGAGCTACATTGCTTACATAGACGCATGCATTGCTTAAGTAAGTTGCAGAGGGTGGTTACATTGATTAAAGCATGCATTGGGCTGAAGTCTGTATAACGGTGCAATGAGTATACCATCTTTGTAATGAGTACATCCTAGGTAAGGTTTTTCCACTGCATTTATCACATTGTCTAGTGGTGGAACAATTCTGTGTAGAATGAGGATTGGTTGGGAGAGGGCTGATTGGCAATGGTGAGTGTGGGTAGTGGATGTTGGAGCAAGTGCAGGTATGTAAGAGCTTCTAGGAGTATTGGGTAAAGAGCCAGCTTTTGAGGCCTTTGCAGAAAGACCAGAGAGAGGGGTCCGATCTTAGTGCCATCGGCATGGAGTTTCATTATGTGGCCGCAATCACAGGGAAGCTGCAGCCTCCAGCTTTTTGCCATCTAAATCTCGGGATGGTAAGGAGGTGTGAGTAGGCTGAGCGGGTAGGTCTGTTGGACTGGACTTTGGATATTTGGCTGGCAAGGTAGATTGGAGAGCTGTTTGAGAGGCATTTGTGAGTTAGAGATAAGGTTTTGAATTTGATGCGCTATTACTCAGGCTCACAAAGCTCACACAGTGGTTTTCAGTAAAAAAATCATGAAGTCCTATGAAAAGGGCTTCTAATGGAGCATCCTGTCTCAGTTAGGAGTATGGCTGAGGTCTGCATCCTTTATGTTTTCAGACTACCGTTAGACCCAGCCAGCATAGTCAAGATTGAGAAACCTTAGATATTGTAGTCCACAACATCTGCAAAAACAAAGAGGTGATGGCTGGAAGGTTTAGACTGAATCTTAACCACTGGCATTGCTCGGGGCAACCCTCCAGACCATCGTTCTTCGCATTGCTCGGGGCAACCCTCCAGACCATCGTTCTTCACCTGCCAAGCCATTACAGAAGGGGAAAGACCATATGCAAATCAGGCTTGGCCCTACCCCAAAAGGGGAAGTCCAGCTCGAACTGCTAGGTCACATCCCTTCTGCACGAGACCACAAGCATCCCCAAACATGTTTCACCCTTGTTGGGGCTCATCAGTGAGGAATAGCTTGGGTCTCTAGGCCCAGCAGCCAGTGGTTAAGATTAATTCTAAACCTTCCAGCCATCACCTCTTTGTTTTTGCTATGTCACCCCGAGTGGGACGGGTATGCCCAGATGTGGGTCCCGTGCCTGCTGGGCCTAGAGACCCAAGCTACTCCTCACTGATGAGCCCAACAAGGGTGAAACATGTTTGGGGATGCTTGTGGTCTCGTGCAGAAGGGATGTGGCCTAGCAGTTCGGGCTGGACTGCCCCTTTTGGGGTGTGGCCAAGCCTGATTTGCATATGGTCTTTCCCTTCTGTAATGGCTCGGCAGGCAAAGAACGGTGGTCTGGAGGGTTGCCCAGAGCATTGCCAGTGGTTAAGATTAATTCGAAACCTTCCAGCCATCACCTCTTTGTTTTTGCAACATCTGGACAGCTTTTGGCTGCAGACCCCTGGGCTATGATATATGATATGATATGATAAGTCATTTATAACGCACCTGTACACATGTGTTTCCAGGCGCGACAAGACATGGCAGAGTACAATGTCAGAAGTACAAGATAGAGTGTGGCAGGGCAGCAATCAGGCAAGGAGTAAGGGAGGAGTGGAGGAGGTAAGGATTGAGAGAGAAGACAATGAGGAAAGGAATGAGGGCGATCTAACGAGAGACAGATAGATGCAAGAGGTGAAAAAGGAATACAGAAGTAAGGTGGAGAGGAAAAGTGCAAGTCCAGAGGAGGGTGTAGAGAAAAAAAGTGGAGCAGTGGATGAAAAAAAGAGGGAAATAGGTATGGAGGAGGGAAAGAGAGGGGGGGCATGCGTCTAGAATAGGAGGTCAGAAGAGATAGAGAAGAGCAGATCGGAGGAGGGGCAAGGAGAGAAAGAGAAGAAGAGGAGGCGACAGAGATAGATAGGAGCAAAAAGGGTGGAAATTTATAAGACAGGCAAATGAGAGGTTAGAAGAGGGAAGGAACAAACCAGAAACACAGAGGATAAGGCAAGAAAGAGAAGAGTAAGAGAACACAACCGGGGTCAGAGTATTGGGGAGGCCTTAAATTTAACATGAGGATGCTTCCACTGTATTCATTAGGGGTAGCCTGAGAGACCCAAGTGTCCAACGAATCTGAACAAGTCCGATGCTTGACCCCATTAACCAGGGGAGGGATGGTACCATGTAAGCTTTTGAGAATTGAGAAATCAGAGAGACATGTCCAGAAAGTCCAAAGAAAAAGGCACAAAAAAAAAGCATAGCACACTATAAATTCCAGAAAGTGTATGTGAATAATGTTTCTCCTGGAAGGCGGATTTGATCTAAGGAGAGAGGAGTGGACTGAGGACCAGGATTAACTGCGATCAGAGGGCGGGTAACTCCAATAGGGGATTAGGGTTGTCTGAGATCAAAGGATGGTTTGTTACATATGCACTGCCTTGGCAGGTTCTCTCTCTCTCTGGGACTAATCCCTTATTACGTTTGGTGTTAGATTAAAATCTGGGGTTCTAAGCTAGTTTGGAGTCATGAGTTGATCAGTCATCCCCTGACATTTGGTGTGTGTGTACTCAGTAAACACCCTCCTTCCATCACTTCCTCAGTGCCCAACCCCACAGCAGTTATCAAGAGTCCCCTTCTCCTACGAAGTCCCCAATGTCCCCTTTCCATATCTGTGTGTCTGCCCCCCTCTCCAACAAATCCCAAGATCTTAGCACACCAACCAGGTCACAATTACTCTCCTCTGTGACACCTAGTTTTCCCTTAACCATATGAGGTTCCAAGTTCCATCTTTTCCCATGAGGGCGCAGTTCATGCTCATTCCCCTGGCTAACCAGTTCTTACTCCTGCACATAGGTCCGAAGTGGCCATTCCTCTGTCTTTAAGTCCTTAGTGCGTAAATGACTCATTGTAGATGAACTTCTCAACACTCACACCAGAAAAATGCAACCCACTAGGGAAAAAGGCCCAGCACACCTCTTGCAAGGAGAACAAGAGTTTATTTCCACAAAAACAAAGATGCGCCAGAAAAGTACTCATTTGCCACAGAACGTTCTGTCAAAATCAGCATGAGCAACACTTTAAAAATGGCACGCAGCATAATCAATGATGCAAGTTACATAGGATACAAATCTGAGTGGCTAGTTGGTAAAACCGTATACATATGCAAACCTTCTCCATAAGGGATACCAGGCCATTGGTCCCAGCCCTGTCTGTTCATCGTCTCCCAAGCTGACCTCTTCTTGCACGTCATCAGACATAAAGCTACAGCTAATTGATCATTATGTGCAGAAAAAACAATACAGTCTTTGTCCTAAGGCGCACCTGGTACTGCCGACAAGAGATAAGTGGATACTTTGAGGTGAACTTGTACACACACACCAACTCAATTCCAGACACATCAGCGCCCATCCAATGCTTCCCACCCTCATTTTATGTTTGTTGTTTTGCCCCTCCCAGCACCTCGCCGCACAAATCACTTGTCCTCTGGTGAAGGCAACTGATCCTTACTTTCTGATCTTTTCTGATTGATGGGGGGTCTAACAGCTTTCTGATTGGTGGTCTGGGACTAGCTGATACCTTGGAATGCTGGGGTCTTGGGATTGGGTCCATCTGACCCCTATTACTTGGAGCTGGGGCATGGAAGGTCGGAGGCTCGTGCCCTCCTTCTCACGGGATCGCTTTTCACAAGGAGCTCTCAACCCCCTGATGGCCTTGCAGGGTGCATTCCTCCTGGGATACACATGCTAGCAACATGAGACAATGAAGGGTTTATGCATTTCTGCAGCTCTGGCCTTTCTCACAGTTGCCCAAGATACAACCTATTTTCTGGCATTCATACTCTTAGGCCCGTGTGTGGCTCGGGCCTGCGGCCCTGGCTGTGTTATGTCTTGTGTTCCCTGCTTTGGTCATGCATGAATGCTTGCCTGAGAGAATGCCTGATGGAATGTTATGTCTATGAAATGTTGTGGTGTGATTACCCCTGTAAACTCCAGGAAAGTCAGATGGAGTGAAGCAGCCTATAAGAGTGAAGGCCAGTGGATGACTCGTGTGTACCTTCCTATTTACTTACCCTTGGATATACCTGATGTTTATACCTTATCACTGGAACTTACTAAAGAAGTTCACTTACCTTACTTGAGCATCAGACCTTTCATTTCACCTGCAACACTGGCAACGAGCTGGCTTGAGGGAAGGGCCAGGAACCTGCAGCTGTCCAGAAATAGCAGTGCCTAGAAGGAAGGAAGAAAGAGGTTGAGACCAGCAGGGGACATCCACCAGCCCCCGCCCCCAAAGGTGAGCTGACCCCTGTCCCATAGCGCAACAGCAGCTACATGGCAGGAAGGAGTAAGCTGGGGGCGGGAGTTAACTGTAGTAGCAGTTGGAGTACCAGTGGGGCCACCTTACTGTCTCTGGCCACCGAAGCAGCACTTTCCAGTGGGGCATCTTGCTGTTTTTGGCAACTGCAGCAGCGCATCCCAGTGGGGCCGCATTACAGTTATTTGGCTACTGGAGCAATGTTTCCTAGCAGAGCCACCTTACAGTTAATTGGTCACTGGAGCAGCATTTCAAAGCGGGGCCACCTTACAGTTAATTGGTCACTGGAGCAGCATTTCAAAGCGGGGCCACCTTGCAGATTCTGGCCACTTTAAGCATCTTGGCCAATGAAATAGTAGTGAGCATTAGTGGGGCCACCTTTAAGTATTTTGGCCGCTAGAAAAGGAGTTACAAAGATGTTTAGCAGTTCCCATCGGGGCCACCTTGAAGAATTAGTTTCTGGTTCACAGCGGAGCCACCTTACAGATTTTGGCCACTGGAGCAGCATTTCACAGCGGGCCACCTTGCAGTTTCTGGCCATTGGAGTTAACATATGGTAGCAGCTGTTGTAGCAGCATTTCCCAGTGGGGCAACCTTGAAATTATTTTTGGCCATTGGAACAACACACCTGATCATTGGCAGAGATACAGCCTGCGAGAGATTAAGTAGTTAGAGGTGCAGGCACCAGAGGGGCCATTTTACAGCACCATGGTTTTATCAAGTATGCAGTTCAGAAGGTGGGCACAGACAATGGTGAGACAGTGATCGCTCACAGTCATCAAAGGAAAAGGTACTGGTGCAAGCATTTAGTTCGGTGCTCTGCATGCTGTTCGCCGTTTGAGGAGGCATCTGCTCATTGGTGGGAGACTTGAGGATATTGCAGATGTTGTTGTGCTCCCCTTTAGGAGCTTGAGAGCACATATTTCATGGTTTTGGAAGAACTTGATCCTGATTTTTTGGCATTTTTCCAAGAGCTTTCAGTATATAACAGAGAATACTGACTTTGTTATTGTTTGTTATATGAGGCCTGTGATATGCCTTGGGTCCTGCCTGGTTATGTTTGGGTCAGTTCTCTTTGGTTTGTTTGTGGTTAAAGAGTCTCTTGATGGGGTTGACGTGGCCTCTGTTTAGAACAGTTGAAATGCTTTGTGATCATTGGAAGTGACAGCAATGCATTAGTGAAAAGTGATATCTTGCAATACAATATTTTCTTCCACAGGACCAACGTGTATTTTGTGGACTTTTTCACAAAATGTTTAGAGTTTCAAGATTTGGATTGCAGTTTATCACCTTGTGTGTGGTTGACGGTGATGTACATTGGGAGAATGGTGGAGGTTTTGCATGGTAACAATTTTTGGGGTTTGGAATCTGGCACTATGTTTTATTGGGATGTTCTGCAAACCTGTGCCACAGATTTTGGGGTTTGGAACCCATCACTACTTTTATAAGGGTGTTCTGCCACACGTGCCACAAATATTGGGGTGTTGGACAATGCACTTGGGGGGGTTTCCTGCCCGTGCCTTGGGGAGTTGGACACAGGTACCTTAGGGGATGGTACTCTCTGCCTGCAGTGCACGGAGTGGGTGCCTGTGCACTGTGCATTTTGAGCTTTGATTATTTGTTCTGGTAGTATACTAGAAGATGAAGGGTGTGCTGTGTTTCAGTAAACCTTAGTTGCTGTCCACAGAATGAATGAGATTGTTCTTTTGGGATTGTGTGGCTATCCTGGTGTGTTGAGTGTTAAGCTGGTTTCTTGCTCTGAGTGTCTGTGGTAGGCCTGCTACATATTAAGAGTGGATTGGATAGTAGATTGGCCGCTTTGCAGGTCGTTGAATGGACTATGTTGGTGGGAGCATGAGGCATGTCTCCTTGTTCTTTGGAATGGAGTGAGTGGGATTTGGATTGGAGTTTTGGAGTTTGGAGTGGAGGTGGCCAGAGTGTTGTTGGTTTCATACTTTGGTCACATTACCCGTGTATTTTCCCTCGCACCTCTTTCCGTACCTTTATCTTGGTTTCTGTTGAGGAGGGAAATGTGCTGTGTCTTGTGTTCCCTGCTTTGGTCCTGCATGAATGCTTGCCTGAGAGAATGCCTGATAGAATATTATGCCGATGGAATCGTCTGGTGTGAGTGCCCATGTAAGCTCCATGAAGGTCAGTGAAGTAGCATGTAAGAGAGGAGACCAGTGGATATGTGTACCTTCCTAATTACTTACCCTTCGACTTACCTGATGTTTATACCTTGTCACTGGAACTTAGTAAAGAAGTGCACTTCCCTTACTTGAGCATCGGGCCTTTAATTTCACCCTTTAACAGTGATGTAATGTAATATTAATTGTCATTTGTGTAGCGCCTTTTCCCATTGGTATGGTTGTAAGCACAGTATGTGAATGCCCCTGGGGGACCAAAGTCCAAGGTATGGGAGATTTCTGAGAGAAGTTTAGAATACATGTGTGCATTTTCACCAATACAAAGGTAGGTAGGTGTGGCCAAGTCCCTGCTAGCGATCAATATCGAGCTGGCTTGTCGATGGGTTATGTGAGGTTGTCGGGCGAGTATGCGAGTGCAGGAGACTGATTATGTGTCCATCTAGACCAAATTCTTGTCAAGGGACATAGCTGCATTGTAATGGCAGAGGTGTTTTGCGAAATGTCTTGAAATAGTGTATGATAGCCAGTGCGTGCAGGTGGGTGGGCATGCTTGCTGCTATTCCCATCGACATGGAGTGTGATACATACCCGTGTGTCCTAGCTGGTTCCTTGGTTTCATAGGAGTGACACAGGTTCTGTCCTGTGGTCTGCTGGAGTTTATTGTCTCAGTCGCTCAATACCTACTATGAGAGGTTCATTGCTGCCTCGTCATATCTGACAGGGGGTCAAATAACCTGTTGTGTGCCATGGGTTCATCAGGATGCAGTGAGGAAAAGCCAAGTCTTGAGGGCATTCCGCAAGGCAAGATGATACTCTAAGTGGTGGATGCTATGGTAAATTGTGTTCCAGATTATGGGCACTTAGACGCAGAAGGAGGAACCCCCCATTCTTTTCGATTTGAAGGGAAGAATGACAAGAAGGAGTGCAGTGCCTGATTGCAAGTTTCTATTGGGTTGTTAATTGGTGAGCTTGTATTGAAGGTATTCTGGGATGTCTTGTGCAGGACACGGTATTTGATGCACATGGCTTTGAAACTCACCCAACAGAGAGCCAGTGGAGGACAAGGAGGGCGGGTGTGATATGCTCTCTGTGGCCAAGGGCTAGGAGGAGTCTAGCTGCAGTGTTTTGGAACCATTCAAGTTTTCTGAGTTGATGTGCGGGTAGCCCAGGTAAGGTAAGTTAGCGTAGTCTAGACAGGAGAGTACGATAGTCGTGATTGTGGTGACTCTGTGAGGGTAGGAGAGGTAAAGGAAAATGCGTCTCAGAATGCAGAGGTTTAGATAGCAAGATTTAGACACAGAGTTGATGTGGTGTGAAAGTGTCAGATCTGCATCCATGGTACATCCCAGGCTCTTTATGTATTTATTTATTTGGTTATTTATATAGCGCACCTAATACAAGGGTATCTGAGCGCATTGTTACGATCAGCAGTTACAAAACAGAATGAGTTTACATTACATTATTGAGTACAGGTAGGTTGAAGGGAATGAGTCATTACGATGCAGTGGGTACAAAGAGTTACAAAGGCATTACAGTACAGTGGGAACATAGAATTATGTAATGTCATAAGCAATACATAGATTTACATAATAGGCAATACATGGCAATACAGATGGTGATGTAGGCGTAGAGCTTTGAAGACTTACCACTCTTGCACGAAGTGCCAGGTTTTCATTTTTTTTTCTAAATGTCCAGTAGGACAGATCTGCTCTTAATGTCAAGGGCATGGAATTCCAGAGTTTTGCGGCTTGGACTGGGAAACTGTTGCCTACTGATTTTTGTAGTTTGAATCTAGGTATATTTAGGAGGGGAGCATGGGTGGACCCTGTAGGTGTAAGGCTGATATGTTTTGTACATTTCCTGGTTAGATATTTTGGAGCTACATTGGAGAGACCTTTGTGGATTAGTGATAGTGTTTTTAACATGATCCTGTCCTGAACCAGGAGCCAGTAGGTGTTGCGTCTAGCAGCTGAGTTGTGGTTAGTCTTCGGGATGATGAGAGCCAATCTCAGCGCATTGTTCTGTAGAACTAGGAGTTTTTTAAAGTTATGGCTGTTAGTCCCAACGTACAAGGAGTTGCAATAATCAAGTCTGGATACTATGAGGGCCCTGGCCAGGGTAATGCAACTGTCAGATGCGAGGAAGGGTCTACAGGCATTTATGAGTTTTGAGGTGTAGGCGGCTGCCGAGGCAGTCGCATTTACTTGTCTTGTTAGTGTGAGGCCTGAGTCCAGGTAAATGCCTAGTGTTTTAACTTCTTTAGAAACCTTGATGGTTATGTTGTCAATATGAAATGATTTAAATCAGTCGTCTCATTTCTTTAGTTGATTCTGTGAGCCAATAAGGAGTAACCTTGTTTTGTCATTGTTGAGACAGCGGCCATGGATAGCCATCCATGCCTGAATAATTTGTTACGTTTCAATAAATCTCTTGCAATTGTCGTCGTAAGAGCCTGAGATAGGGATCAGGATTTGGGTGTCATCTGCATAATTAGTGTAGGTGACACCCAAGATGTCCAGGTGGTCAAATAGTGGCTTCATAAAGATGTTGTATAAAGTACCTTGTGGAACACTGCAGTCAACTGGGGCAGGCTCGGCTGAATCCGACAGTGTGAAGACCATATAGTCCTGTTGGATAGGAAGGATTGAATGCATTCGGAGGCTTTGTTGGAGAAATGGGCAGCCAGGGTCAAATGATTACACAAAACCTTATGGTTGACCAAGTCAAATGCCACTGATAAATCTAGAAGCAGTAGGAGAGCTAGGTTACCTTTATCTTTAATTTAATCCATATGAACATTAAGGTCTATCAAGGCTAATTCAGTCCTGTGTCCTGATCTGAAGCCTGATTGGCGAAGACCTAGAAGATTGTTTGATTCTAGATAATTTTGTATTTGCAGGTAAGCTGCCCTGTCCAGTATTTTGAGTAAGAACGGTACAGTCATAATGGGTCGGTAGTTTGTAGGAATATTAGGGTCCAATGTTGTTTTTTTTAGTAGGGGAGGACCCAGGCATCTTTGAGGCTGATTGGATGCGGCGGGAAGAGAGCATAGGAAGGACAGCCAGGGGATGGGTTGGGAGAAGAGTGCCATCTACCCGCAGATCATGATTTCTGTTTTTCCGGGGTTGAGGAGGAGGTGGTTAGCCATTATCTAGTGGTTGATTTCTGTTAGGCATGAGGTGAGGTTGGGGATGGAAGAGGCCTTAGGTATCTTGAAGATGATCTGGGTGTCGTCCACATAGTTGTAGCAAGTTAGGTCATATGAGTGAATAAGAGTATGGAGGGGGCTCAGCTAGAGGTTGAAGAACAAGGGGGAAAGGGAGGTGCGCTGATGTGCTCTGTTAGTGACAGGGTATGGAGTCAAGCTGAAGGGAGGAGGGAGACTGATTTCTGATTGGTTGGCGAGGAAGGAAGAAATCCACCTTACTGCTGTGCCCCTAATGCAGAGCGAGTGGAGTCTGTTTCGGAGGATATGGTGGTCAATAGTGTCAAAGGCTGCCGAGAGATGAAAGTGGATACGTGCGGCACAGCCTTCTGAGTCTGCGGTTCTTTTGAGGTTATCCCAGATGAAGACTAGGAATTATTCAGTTCCACAAAGATGTCTAAAGCCAGACTGGGCGGGGCCGAGGAGGAGGTTGGATTCGGTAAAGAGGCAGAGCTGGGAGTAGGCAGTTCAGTCAATAGGTTTGGCTATGAAGCAGTTGTTGGAGATAGGTCTGTAATTGGCCAGAAGGCGGGGGTTAAGGGATTGTTTTTTGAGCCGGGGTTTGCAATGTCCTGAAAGCTGGCAGGAATATGCCTGAGGTGAGGGAGGACTAAATGATAGAGCTTGCAATGCTATCTGCACAGATTGAAGAGAGGATATCTTTAAGGAGGGCGGGAAGGTTTGGTTCTCCCTGGGATCCAGATGGGAAGTAGCTTCAGGAATTTGGTTTGAGAGATGGTAGAGAAGGAAGAGGAGATAGGGCCGTTGGTGTGAGGTGAAGTGTGGTCATACTAGGGTGCAGGTGAACAGGGCGGAGAGCTTCTAGTTTAGCACAGATGGTACTGTTTCTTTCCTCAGAAATGTTGAGTAAGTGATCTGAGGGGGCATCACAGAGTGCCTGCGAGTTGGGAGAGGAGGGAGTGGAGTGCGGGGGTTTTGATTTGTTATATGATCTTGTGAAGTTCCTTCCTGATGCTACTGGTGCTAGAGATTCTGTTCCAGTAGAATTTTTTTGTCTTCTGGATTTCTGCCTTATAGGCTATGATCAGAGTGGCGTAAGTAGCTTTATTCTGGGGGGATGGGATGGCGTCCTTGTCTGCGCTCCACTATGTGGTTAAGGTTTATGAGGGATATGAGAGAAGTGGTGAGCCATCTAGGGGAAGAGCCCTGTCTATGGAGGAGGATCTGGATGTGGTGAGTTGTCTGAGAGCATTTGAGAGCCATAGGTCAAAATGGCTGATGAAGGGCAGGCCTCCCTGGAGATGGAGATTTGGCAGAGAGGCAATTAGGTAGTTAGCTAAAACCGGAGTTACTATGACCTTGTTCCACAATTGAAAGCAGGCAGACTTTCCCATGTTAGTCAAGCAGGGAGGATGGAGTGCAGTCGATATGGAGAAGAAGATGGCTGCGTGGTCCGTTCAGATAAGTGTTTGGGGGGAGCCTGGAGATCAAATTGGAGGAGCTGAAAATTGCATCTAGGGTATGTCCAGTGGGGTGCATGGCACCTGAAATTAGTTGTGTCAGGTTGTGGGCTTCCGGGGTGTCAAGGAGAGGTTGTGTCATGGGGTTATGTGGAGCATCAAACCATAAATTGAGATCTTGTAGCTTGGTGAGTGAGGGGTGGGCAACCAGGATGGCTGCTAGGGAGTCACAAAGAGCATCAGCAAAGTTTCTGTTATAGCTGAGGGTCTGTAGATGAGTAAGTAGCTGTGGATAAGAGGGGGGGTTGATGTGAAATTTGACTAGGAGGGATTTGCAGACTGCGTTGCAGGCTAGTTCGTCTGAATGTGAGATGGTGAGGTGTAATTTGTGGAGGATGGTAATCCTGCCTGCTCTGCTGGTTCTGTTGTGCATGATTAGTGTGTAGCCTGTGGGAAAGGCCTCATGTGCGATGGGTCAGAAGTCATCAGAAAACCAGGTTTCTGCGATGGGAAGGATGTCTGGGCTTTCAGAGGAAATTAAGTCATATATGTTGTATCAGTTTTTGGCGACAGATCTGGCATTAATTAGGAAGCATGACATTTGATTAGATGGAAGGAGGTTGTTGATCCCCTTAAAGGGGAGCAGGGGAGAGCCGGAAAGGGGGGTGAGTGAGGGCAGGGGCAGGGATCCCCTGGTGTCGGCTCCATGAGGGGTATCAGTGTGAATCAAAGGTAGGTGAGGATGGGTAGAGAAAGGAGGAGTGAGGGAGATTATTTAAAGGGTGATGCTGATGGGGAGGGTGAGGTGTCTCTCTTGTGTTTGTTGTGGGGGGGAGACTATGAGCAGTCTTTGAGTGTGTGAGAAGAGTGCTCATGATGTGCGGTTCCTTAGTGGAAGGTGTGGTGTGATGGAGGGGAGTGGACGGTGTGTATGAGAGGGAATTGGAGAGGGGCCCCTCATCAGATATGTGGACTCAGGGGTGCAAAGCGGGGCTGGTGTGAGTGCAGGGTTACGACTGCAGTTTTTGAGATGGGTTGTAGATGAATAAAAGCAGACGGGAAGGGAGGGTGTATGGTTGCATACGATGTTGGATAGTTGATTTCCAGAGGATGAGTTGAACAATGATTTTAATGGGTTGGGTGAGATGGAGGAGGTCATAATGGTGTAAGTGAGAGGTGCAGGTACGTATCTTGGGGGAGGTAGCGTGAAGTGCGCAGTAGAGGGTATGTGTGTTGCAGATTCTGTGTTTTGAAGGATACTTGGGTGCCAGTGGCATGTGTGTGAGGGTCAGAGTGCCAGCGAGAGTGGGCTATTGGCGAGGGTAGTCCAGGCAGTACTTAAAGATGTGAAGAACATGAAGGGTTGGAATTGGGAGGACAGGGAGGGTGCCAGTAGGCTGGCTCACAGGGTGTGGGGGAGGTCTGAGAGGGGGTGTAGTGTGAGGTGTTGGGGGTTGGACAGGAAGTCAGGCATTCCCCCATGGACTGGATGTGTGACGGGACTTCTGAGAGAGGGCTTGGGAAAGGGGTTGGCCAGGTTTCCGGTGTTCCATACTGCTCCTCTAATCTTGGAGCTGCTTGACATGATGGAGAGTTTGCTTCTTCTGCTCTGGCAGCTAGAATTGCGATTATGGGCCTGCAGCACAATCGGCACACTCAAAGGCAGGTAGATTAAAGATGGTGGTAAGATTCAAAGCGCAGCTGGATTGAAAACAATGACAAAGTTCCAAATGTGGCTAGATTTAAAACAGTGTTTACACTCAAAATGCAGCTCGCTTCAAAACATTGGCTACACTTAAAATTCAACTAGATTCAATATAGTGGCTAGACTCAAAATTCAGCTAGATACAACAAAGAGGTGAAATTCAACGTGCAGCTAGGTTTAAAGCAGTTGCCGGGTTAAAGCGCAGCTATAATTAAAACAGTGGCTACACTCAAAAAACAACTAGATTAAACACAGCAGCGAAATTCAAGTTCAAAATGCAGTTATATTGAACACAGAGGTGAAATTCAAAGCACAGCTAGGTTTACAACAGTGTCAGGGTTCAAGCACAGCTAAAATTAAATAGTGGCTACACTCAAAAAGCAACTAGATTCAACAAGGGCGAAATTCAAGCACACCAAGGTTTAAAATAGTGGTGAAATTCAAGCACAGCTAGATTTCTTTAAAGTGGCTATGCTAAAAATGCATCTAGATTCAACACAGTGGCAAAATTCAAAATGTATTTTGATTCAACAAAGTTTTGACATTCTAAGCAAAGCTAGGTTTAAAATAGTGGCTATGCTCAAGGATCAACTAGATTCAACAAAGTGGTGAAATTCAAGCGCACCTGGATTTAATACAGTGGCATGGTTCAAAAGCAACTAGATTTAAAAACAGTGGCTGTGCTGAAAATAACTAGATTCTGCAGAGTGTTGACATTCAAGCGCACCTAGATTTAAAACAGTGGCAAGTATCAAGCGCACCTAGATTTACAAACAGTAGCAACACTTAAAATGCAACTAGATTCAATACAGTGGTGAAATTCAAAGTACAGCTAGGTTTAAAACAGTGGCAAAGTACAAAGCACCGCTATAATTAAAAGCACTGCTACGCTCAACATGCAACTAGATTCAAAACAGTGGCGAAAATCAAAGTGCAGCTAGATATAAAAAACTGTGGCAAAGTTCAGGGCTCAGTATTAGAAACAGTGGCCAGATATTGGAAGCACAGCACTGGCTGCACAACCAAATCTTCACACCTTAACTGGTAGTTGCGGCAGGCAGGGATTGGCCTGGCAGGGCACCCAGGGCAAAGAGGCTGAAAGGTGGTGGAGGTGTTCCGAGAGGGGCACTTTGCTTGGTCCCTTAGCCGACTGCCAAGCCAAGGCTGCCCTGGTGCTCTCAGCTAATATTCCTGAAACTGTGGACAATCAGGGAGAGGGTTGGCATGTGTGGTGATGGAATGGGAAGGACACTTGCCGTGCAGCGAGGCGCTTACTGTGCTTGGGGCAAGAGAGGATCTGGGAAGACCGTGAAACAGAGAAGAACAATAATTGATCCGGGCCAAGATAATGCTAAAGACAAGGAGTTAAGTTGCACTGAAGGTTGCAGAAGGGGCGAGGAAACTAACGTGTTGCCTGCACCTGAACAGTACATCAGTACACACGGATCATCACACTGGGTGTTTAGGCTGTTTAAAACATATTGGGCCTCATTACAAGGTTGCAGGTAGCCTTGCCTATAGGGCTCAAATGGGAATGGGGATGCCTGTAGCACCGGCACGGTTCATTGCCAAGCTGGTGCTAGAGGCAAGCTGTGCTCGCGGGTGCCTTTCATTCCGCCAGGTCAGACCTGGCGGAATAAAAGGGACCCGCGAGCAAAACTCAGAGTTTGCCGGTCCGGATACAATGGTACCGGTAAGCTTATTGGTACTGTTGTATTCGGACCGGCAAACTCGTAATGAGGCTTGTTGAGTCATTTGTTTTGTCTCTCCCAGAAGGGAGGTAATCATCATGTGAATAGGGTGCTGATGCTTTGCATCACCACCCTATTGTTATTAAATGCTCCCCACTGCCACGGGCGCATTTAATAACAAAAGGGCACATGCCGCACCTTTTCTCACTACGCCTGCTCGGGGAGCCCTTAAAAGACTCCCCCGACCTGGCATTGTGGGGGGCTAATGGTACCCTGGGGGGCATGGAGCCCTGGACGGTCACCCGGCCCGCCCTCCCCTAAGGCCGTCTCTTCCCATTAACCAGGGGAAGGGGTACCACCATGTAAGCATTTCAGTATTGAGAAATCAGGGAGGAAATGTCCAGAAAGGCCAAAGAAAAATGCAAAAAAGAAGCACAGCACATTATAAATTTCAGAAAATGTATGTGAATAATGTTTCTCCTGGAAGGCGGACTTGACCTAAGGAGAGAGAGATATGCGTTGCCTTGGCAGGTCCTCTCTCTCTCTGGGACTAAACCCTTATTACTCTTGGTGTTATACTAAAACCTGGAGTTCTAAACTGGTTTGGAGTCATGTGTTGATCCCTCATCCCCTGACATTTGGTGTGTGTGTTTGTGTGTGTGTGTGTACTCAGTAAACACCCTCCTTCCATCACTTCCTCAGTGCCCACCTTCACAGCAGTTATCAAGAGTCCCCCTTCTCCTATGAAGTCTCCAATGTCCCCTTCCCTCATCTGTTTCTATGTCCCTCTTGCCAACAAATCCCAAGATCTTACCACGCCCACCAGGACACCATTACTCTACTGTCTGACACCTAGTGCTCCCTTACCCATATGAAGTTCCAAGAATATAAGTGGAGGTAATGGCCAAAAATGTCGCCCTCACAATTAGGATGGCCGAAAATGCTGACTTTTTTTTAAGACCCCCCCTTATACCACACATATATGTAGGGGGTATATGATATAATATTATTATGGGGGGGATGCAGGGGTTCTCCCCCCACATATATATGTGGTGTAAAGTTTTTTTTTTTTTTAAAAAAGAAGAAAAAAAGTCACCATTTTCGGCCGTCGCAATTGTGAGGGTCGCAGTGATCGCATAGATCCATAAGTGGATACTTCCAGGTCGACTTGTACACACACACCAACTCAATTCCAGACACTTCAGCGCCCCTCCAAAGCTTTCCACCCTCATTTTAGGTTTGTTGTTTTGCACCTCCCGGCACCTCGCAGCACAAATCACTTGACCTCTGGTGAAGGCAACTGAGCCTTACTTTCTGATCTTTTCTGATTGATTGGGGGTCTAACAGCTTTACAATTGGTGGTCTGGAACTAGCTGATACCTTGGAATGCTGGGGTCTTGGGATTGGGGGCCTCTGACCCCTATTACTTGGAGCTGGTGCGGCGAAGGTTGGAGGCTCGTGCCCTCCTTCTCATGGGTTCGCTTTTCTCAAGGAGCTCTCAATCCCCTCATGGCCTTGCAGGGTGCATTCCTTCTGGGATGCAAATGCTAGCAACATGAGACAATGAAGGGTCTATGAATTTCTGCAGCTCTGGCCTTTCTCACATGTGCCCACGATGCAACCTATTTTCCTGCATTCATACTCTTAGGACCAAGTGTGTGGCTCGGGCCTGCAGGCCTGGCTGTGTTGTGTCTTGTGTTCCATGTTTTGGTCCTGCATGAATGCTTGCCCAAGAGAATGCCTGATGGAATGTTAAGCCTATGGAATGTTGTGGTGTGATTGCCCTGTAAGCTCCATGAAGGTCAGATGGAGTGAAACAGCCTGTGAGAGAGGAGGCCAGTGGATGTCTCGTGTGTACCTTCCTATTTACTTACCCTTGGACTTACCTGATGTTTTGCACCTTATCACTGGAACTTACTAAAGAAGTTCACTTACCTTGCTTGAGTATCAGACCTTTAATTTCACCCGCAACACTGGCAATGAGCTGACTTGAGGGAAGGGTCAGGAACCTTCAGCTGACCAGAAATAGCAGTGCCTAGAAGAAAGGAAGAAAGAGGTTGAGAACAATAGGGGACATCCACCTGCCCCCGCCCCCAAAAGTGAGCTAACCCCTGCCCCATAGTGCAAAAGCATGGCAGGAAGGAGGCAGCTGGGGGCGGGAGTTAACTGTAGTAGCAGTTGGAGTACCAGTGGGGCCACCTTACTGTCTCTGGCCACTGAAGCAGCACTTCCTGGTGGGGCATCTTGCTGATTTTGGCAACTGGAGCAGCACATCCCAGTGGGGCAGCACTACAGTTATTTGGCCACTGGAGCAGCATTTCCCAGCGGGCCACCTTACAGTTAATTGGCCACTGGAGCAGCATTTCCCAGCGGGGCCACCTTATTGATTCTGGCCACTTTAAGCATATTGGCCACTGAAAGCATTAGTGGGTCCACCTTTAAGTATTTTGGACTGGAAAGGGAGTTACAAAGATGTGTAGCAGTTCCCAGCGGGGCCACCTTGAAGAATTGGTTACTGGTTCACAGCGGAGCCCCCTTACAGTTATTTGGCCACTGGAGCAGCCTTTCACAGCGGGGCCACCTTGCAGTTTCTGGCCACTGGAGTTAACATATGGTAGCAGCTGTTGTAGCAGCATTTCCCAGTGGGGCGACCCTGAAATTATTTTTGGCAAATGGAGCAACACACCTGATCATTGGCAGAGATACAGCCTGGGAGAGAGGGGCCACCTTACAGCACCATGGCTTTATCTGTATGCAGTTCAGAAGGTGGGCACAGACAATGGTGAGACAGTGATTGCTCACAGTCATCAAAGGAAAAGGTATTGGTGCAAGCATTTCGTTCAGTGCTCTGCATGCTGTTTGCCGTTTGAGGAGGCATCTGCTCATTGGTGGGAGACTTGGGGATATTGCAGATGTTGTGGTGCTCCCCCTTAGGAGCCTGAGAGCACATATTTTATGGTTTTGGAAAAACTTGATCCTGATTTTTTAGAATTTTTCCAAGAGCTTTCAGTATATAACAGAGAATACTGACTTTGTTATTGTGTGTGATAAGAGGTCTGTGATATGTCTTGGGTCCTGCCTGGTTATGTTTGGCTCAGTTCTCTTTGGTTTGTTTGTGGTTAAAGAGTCTCTTGATGCGGTTCATGTGGCCTCTGTTTAGAACAGTTGAAATGCTTTGTGATCATTGGATGTGACAGCAATGCATTAGTGAAAAGTGATATCTTGCAATACAATATTTTCTTCCACAGGACCAACGTGTTCTTTATGGACTTTTTCACAAAATGTTTAGAGTTTCAAGATTTGGATTGCAGTTTATCACCTTGTGTGTGGTTGACGGTGATGTACATTGGGAGAATGGTGGAAGTTTTGCTTGGTAACAATTTCTGCGATTTGGAACCCGGCACTAGTTTTATAGGGTTGTTCTGCCACCTGTGCCACAGTCTTTGGGGTTTGGAACCTGGCACTAGTTTTATTGGGGTGTTCTGCCACCCGTGTCACAGATTTTGGGGTTTGGAACCCGGCACTAGATTTTATAGGGGTGTTCTGCCACCCGTGCCAAGTTTTATTGGGGTGTTCTGCCACCCGTGCCACATATTTTGGGGTTTGGAACCTGGCACAAGTTCATGGAGTGTTCTGCCGGAAATACCACAGATTTTGTGGTTTGAAACCCGGCACTAGTTTTATAGGGGTATTCTGCCGCCCGTCCCTCAGATTTCGGGGTTGGAACCCGCCACTGGTTTTATAGGGGTGTTCTGCCACCTGTGCCACAGATTTAGTGGTTTGGAACACAGCACTACTTTTATAGGGATGTTCTGCCACCCGTGCCACAAATATTGGGGTGTCGGACAACACACTTGGGGGGGTTTCCTGCCCATGCCTTTCAGAGTTGGACACAGGTACCATAGGGGGTGGTACTCTCTGTCTGCAGTTCACGGAGTGGGTGCCTGTGCTCTGTGCATTTTGAGCTTTGATTATTTGTTCTGGTAGTATACTAGAAGATGAAGGGTGTGCTGTGTTTCAGTAAACCTTAGTTGCTGTCCGCAGAATGAATGAGATTGTTCTTTTGGGATTGTGTGGCTATCCTGGTGTATTGAGAGTTACGCTGGTTCCTTGGTCTGAGTGTCTGTGGTAGGCCTGCTACACATTAAGAGTTTATTGGATAGTAGATTGGCCGCTTTGCAGGTAGTTGAAGGGACTATGTTGGTGGGAGCATGAGGCATGTCTCCTTGTTCTTTGGAATGGAGTGAGTGGGATTTGGATTGGAGTTTTGGAGTTTGGAGTGGAGGTGGCCAGAGTGTTGTTGGTTACATACTTTGGTCACATTACCCCGTGTATTTTCCCTCGCACTTCTTTCCGTACCTTTATCTTGGTTTCTGTTGAGTAGGGAGATGTGTTGTGTCTTATGTTCCCTGCTTTGCCTGAGAGAATGCCTGATAGAATGTTATGCCTATGGAATCGTGTGGTGTGATTGCCCATGTAAGCTCCAGGAAGTTCCGTGAAGTAGCCTGTGAGAGAGGAGACCAGTGGATGTCTCCTGTGTACCTTCCTACTTACCCTTCGACTTACCTGATGTTTATACCTTGTCACTGGAACTTAGTAAATAAGTTAACTTCCCTTACTTGAGCATCAGACCTTTATTATTTATTTCATTTCACCCTTTAACAGGCCTTGGGTGGAGCTCAAAGATAGGCTTCGATTTCAATATGGCTGCTACTATATAAGAAGGCGTTTAATTCCGAATGCATTTTAGAGCCAAATCATGCTCCACCCTCCCCGCATTAAAGCCCCTGTCAACACCTCCCTCCCCCCATGTACCCTGTCTGAGTACTTAATACACACTTCCAGGCCTCTGCCTCATCCAAAAGTGCTCGGGGTCTGGGACGATTGTCCCTCCTTCCCAACATCATCAAGTCTTAAGTCCCCACGCAATCAGGCAACTACCCAAAATGGGCACACCCGTTCGTTGATTCAAAGAAAGATATATAGATATAGAGATAGCTAGATAGATATACTGATAAATACATAGATACAATAATAAATAATGAATTATTTCCTGACACCACAATTAAGTAACGCACAAAAATATAATAGCTGCCTGTACATTTGATTCCTGTTCAAGTCTGTCATGGCTAATGTGTTGGGTTGAAGGAACTCCACATGCTTCATCTTTTGGGCGCAAGTTATAGGAGTGGGGTTGGTCTAGCTGCTGCCAAGGTGCCCCGCAGCAGACGGTCAGGAAAGGATCCCACCGGTTTACTGGCCCTCAAGGACTTCTCTGTACAATCTCAACATCCGATATATCCATTTCCCAATCTACACCTCAAGGGAACAGACTGGTCCGTTGCTCAGACTACAGAAACTTGGACAATTTGTGAAGCATATCTGCCAAACTGCAGAGTTTGCGAACGCTGGTGGGTTGACTTATCTGAACAGGAACAAGCATCGGGGCACTCACTGACCATGCATTTATTTTCTCACCTTCAAGACCTAATTTTGTGATTAATCTTAACCATTAATTCTCTATTGCCAACCCTTTATTCAACACATTCTCTATAGTTTTGTTTAAAATTTCACACAATTTGTTTTTTTTTAAAATTAATATTATTAAAATACATCATTCACTTTGTTTGTATGGTTATGGCTTATACAGATTGTATGTTCATTTCAATTCCTCCACCGGTAATCCCTGAGGCAGACCAAAAAGGCAGCTTAATACAAGAGCCTCTAGTTTAGCCACCTCAAATTCCATTCATTTAGTATGTCTATACTATGTAACTTGACTGGCATCACCTTCAATTTATAGGCCATAATCAGTGGGTAACAGGACAAAAAACAACCCTCAGATCCATTTTCCTTTCTTCTCTTAAGAGCTGGTCTTGATTTATTAGGCATTCTATCTATACTTATTTTAGCCATTAATTTATGCCCATATAAAATACTAAATAAGTAACCTCATTCAACTCTTCCACCTTATAGTCATTTACACTTCATATGAATTTGTTTTTCTGTCTCACACTTTAACTCAAGGACATCATTTTAGTTTTTTTCTAAATTCACAAGTAAATAATGTCTTCTGAGATAGTTATTTGTGGCGTTAAAGCTTCTTTGAAGGCATAAAGTAGTGTGAAACAAAAGGACTATGGCATCTGCATAGGCTATTCATCCGTGGTATCACATTGATACCCAATCTTGGGGGGGCATTGGTGATCCACTCAAAAACCAAATAAAAATCTGCAAGATATAAATTAAACATTAAAACAGCTAAAATACATGCCCGTTTTAATCCTGTAGCTGTATTAATAGGGTGTGAAAAGTTATCCTCTGAGCTTAGTCTGATTTGGATAGATGTATTAGTAAGTAAAAGGATTGTCAATTTAAGTAGACTGTCTAGAATTAACCAATGTTTGAATTTAGTCCAAAGGAAATTCCTATTTACCCTATCAGAAGTGGATGTCAAATCAAGAAATGCCATACACAGTGTTGCATCTGCTTTAACCATTGCCCCTCCTAAAAAACAGAGGATTGTGAAACCAGGTAAAGATGTCCCCATCCCTTTTCTAAAACCTGGCTGAAAAGGGGAAACATATTTTTTTCTTCGACCCATGATGATAATTATTTCAATATCATTGAAGCAACAACTTTGCTTATGCTATCAAAAATTGCAACGGCTCTATAATTTTGGGGGGAACGTCTATCACCCTTTTTATAAATGGGAATAATATAAACTTTCATCCAGGAAGCAGGGATACTGTTAGTCTTGATTATACCTCTGAATAGATCATCTAAAGCCATAACCCAACCCAAGTAATTATGTTTCAATATTATGTTAGGGATGCCATACAGTCATAGGGCTTTAGATTTTTTCAATATTCATATTGTGGCCTCAATAACCATCAAATTACACTCAGATACCCAAGATTACAATTTGCCATCTCCATACACTCTTTAGCTTTTTCCCCAAATGTGTACTTCATAAAGGGTATGCACACTTCCTCTGGTATTAGGGTGTGGAAAACAGTTGTTTGATGTGATTCACTGTCATTCAATAATTAGTAGAACCTTGATGAATCTCAGGAAGACACTACTCTAAACTATTTGTTTGTACATAATCAGCCAGTTTTTATAATGCTGATTTAAATGCTCCTTCAATGTTATGTGAATATGTTTTTTAGTTCTTTTCGTTTAAATAGCTTAAATGCCTCCAATAATAATTATGTTTTTTGTTGCATATTCATTCATAACTTGTTCAATTGATCAGATGGGGAATAGTGCTTATTATAGGTTTCTCATTTTTTATCTGAGTTTTTTAACTCATCCAGTTAGGCCAGGAATGTTTCAGGAAACAAAGAATTATGTTCTTTATGTTTGTCCTATCATTGAGATTTCATAAGCGCGTCAAATCTTTTTGCATTCTTCT
The DNA here is from genome assembly GCF_040938575.1 of Ambystoma mexicanum. Classification (NCBI taxonomy): domain Eukaryota; kingdom Metazoa; phylum Chordata; class Amphibia; order Caudata; family Ambystomatidae; genus Ambystoma; species Ambystoma mexicanum. Next base: position 238,276,975 of record NC_090940.1, on the reverse strand, counting down.
GATTGCAAGTTAAGTTATTCTTCAATGCATTAACCCACAGCTTCCTATAGTTCATTCCAGGTTCCCTCACTTTTTGCAATCAAGTCAGATTTTTTGTGTTAATGCCTGGTGATCACTATATATCAGGTCATGCATTCTAAAAAATACATATTTTAGAGTAAAGATGAAATGTAGAAAAACTTAAATCAAATGTATATTATAATATCCCAATCTCTATGTCCAACCTCCCGGCTGATCGCCCAACATTTGCCCAAACATAATGAGCTCCCGAGACATAAGCATATCTGCCCATTTAATCCCCTTTTCATTAAGAAGTTAGTTAAAGGGTATACCTTCTTTAAACTTGTCTGAATGTGAAAGAACCTCTTTGCAATTTTCCTTTAGTATATCTGGCCATTTGGCATTAAGGTCTCCAACTATTATAATTTCAGACGTGTCTTATGATTCTTTCCATGTACATAGAAAGCCATAAACCTTTTTCCTAAATTCTTTCAATTTTTCGAGACTCACCGATCTATAGATGTTCTTTATAAGCGAAGAACTAGGGACAAATTTTCCTTCGAATTACCTTTCACTATTGATATATTTGGATTATTTAACTTAATCTCTTTTATAATAACTGTTAAATAACTTTTATATGCTATCAATAATCTTCCATAAACCCAACCTCTTGTCCCTCTGGATGCTTTCTTTAAAACACAACAGTAACCATCAGTAACCAGCACTTCCTCTTTTGCATCCCGCTAGGCTTTTCTTGGGCTTAAAGTTTATCTCATTCATGCTTGTTTCCAAAAATGTTTTGGCAAAATCTCCACAATGGAGACCACGTTCTTCAGTATGTCTAAGGGGAACCTTCTAGCATGACCTGGACCATGACCCTTCTCGATTTAACCTTTGTTCCAGGGACTGATTTGCATTCCAAAAGGTCCAGGATTGAGTCCCTAGATCCAACTAAGGTCACGTTTGAGCTTGTAGCACAAGGACGGAAGTGCTGTATACCACTCATAATGACAAACAGAGCCTCAGCGCAGGTCTATAGGCCTCCCCTAAGCAGTTTGACCCTTCACCCTTCTGTAGTTGTCGTGGATGTAGCCCGCCCTTGTAACTGATAATATTACCCCTTCTGCTTTTTTTTGTGGTAGACTTCCCCTTCGTCCTGTCTAACTTATGAGTGTATCCCTGGTGGTGATCCGGCTGGAGCTCGCCGCAAACTCGCCCTACCCAGTCGGCTTCCAGTACTGTGCAGAGGCGGACTCATTATCTCAAATACCCAGACTTCGAGTCTGCAGAGTCTCTTGGAGTGACCAGTGACCAGTGGCTCTTCTCTTTCTTTTGCTAGGGGTCGACTCATTACCTCAAATACCCAGACTCGCTGTGGAGAGGCCGCTGAGTCTGCAGAGTCCCTTGGAGTGACCAGTGGCTCTTCTCTTTCTTTTGCTAGAGGCGGACTCATTACCTCAAATACTGCGACTCGACGCAGAGCGGCCGCGGAGTCTGCAGAGTCTATTGGAGTCTGTGGAGCTCTGTGGAATTATGGGACCAGAAAATATCCCAGACGCAAGCAAAAGTAACATGAGTCGGTGTAGGGGTAAATCATCTAACGGCCCTCACCCCCTCACCTGGCTGCAACTGCGTAGGGGAGGCACCTGCCCAGAGGAGAAAAGCCCTGCTCTTGCTCGACAAGAGAGCTTCAAACAACTAGTGAGTAACCTTTCGAGCCCTACTTTGGCCACCTCTCTTCCCACTAACTTGTCTAGCACATGGCTTCATGAACACGAATATGACTATGAGCTTTCAAAGCCCTCACAACCTTACTCGCAAATGCATAGCAGCCGTGAAAACATTCATACTGAACTAGTTGAACCAGCTGTTGAATCAGCCACTACATATGATATACATCACTCTGTTCTGGCTCCCCGGTTTCTAAACCTGAACACAAGTAATTGCTGTACCATGTTTCATAAGGAAGTCGGAACCCTAACATAGCTTTTGGAAAAACAGAATTCTATCACTCACGAGAGGGGCCTTGGCCTACCTTGCGGGCCTGGCGTTACTGGCAATGCGGAGACCGCAGTGGCTCTGGATGCACATGCTTCGTGCCTGTGGCGTGTCTGCTGGCGGCCGCTCCAGCTCCCTTGGCCCTCCCGGTTGTTATGTGTGGTGTGGTGTGGAGGGGAGGAGCGTGACCGCTGGTGCTGATGGTGTCCCGCAGGTTGATACTTCGCGCTAGTGTATCGCAGTGAGGGCAGAGCCTAGAGGGGAGGGCTGACCAGTGAATGTTTGACACGGGCGAGACATGCAGCCTATTGGACGATGTGTCCAAACAGAGAATGCACATTGACACGGCAGTGAGGAGCGAGCTATGTCTGGAAGAACCTCACTCTGCCGCGTTCTTTTCTTTTAACGCAGACCCCGATCCATCATTTGGAATGTTCCCATATATTGAAACTAATGCTCCCCCACTCACTGCTCCAACCCAAATTGATGAACAGCTACAAAGGAGACAATCCCTGGAAATTGTAAATAAATTGCTAATGGACCTGACAAACATAAATCAAGTGTGCGAGGACAAAAATCAAACACATTCTTTGCCTACCCAAAAAGTGTAAATACATGCACGGATAAGCATGAGGCCAATGAAACCAACTTAAACGTACAGACCAATGACAAAATCAATGGACAAAGTGTGAGCGCAGATGATGAGGATGATGAGATTGATATTAATCCAATGGTACCAACACATGCCAAATCCACATGGCTAAGTGGAGCCCTGAAGCGGAGAAGAATTATGGATAGTGAGTCCTCTAAGATATACCATTCACAAAAAATGTTGAGACAGACTCAAACCTACAAGGACCCGACTCAAAAGGCACTTGTTTTAGACTTAAAAAATACCAGCACTGCAATAGCCGAAGCCGACAATCACTCTTCAATGAACAGTGGTGAAGCCGCTAAGGCTTTATCTGAGACCTTGTCAGATGATACCAGTACGGAATCCTCAATAACGGCTCGAGAGTACATTAAGATCAGAAGAACTCATTACAAATTCAAGAGTAGAACTCAAGATACAAAAAATGGAAGCCATGATAAAAAAATACATCCAAGAAGTACAACCTGCCCTGACATCATCAATGTCAATGACCATATCTCCATTCTTGAAAATGTATGAGCTCCTAAACAATAAATAAAGTATCAAACCACTTTGATTGCTTTGATGAACTCTAAGCTTATCAACATAGAATACAAAAATACATGTGCCAAGCAGCGCATCAAAGAACTTAACAACAAAATTGATGGCTTACTAGCTGCACTAATAAAACAAAAACGTAATAACAGTGAGGATAAAAAACTGCTGGCTGAAATCGCGAAAGAAGTGCTCTCCTTGCTGAGACATGAAAGAACTAATGAATGTAGCAAGCTCTCACAACCAAAAATTTGCATAAATAGTGATCCAAATATATCTCCTTAAAAAATTCAATCAATGAGGAAATCAATGTGGATTCAATTCATGTAGTTAAAGAGAACAAACAAACAACTGATTTGGGACCCAAGGTCATTGATCTAGCAACAAAAGAAGCTTCAGTTTCTGCAACGAGAGAACCTGTGGCTGCCGCAGAGAATGCCGCATCAACCAACAAAATGTCTATGCACCTAAAACCCGCAATCATGATACAGTAACCCAGTATCACCCTCTCCTTTAAGGAAGTGCTCACTATATCCAATCGAGCAGAAAATGGAGCCAACACTGACATCCAATTGCCCTCTTCCTCACGAGATCTCAGCAAATACAGCTCTGATAAGTCCAATGAATGAACCACCTGACCAGATTCTGTTTGACATTTTCAACACTAACAAACAACCGTTAGTGGCAAAGATCCCCAAGACAATCGAAGTCAAAAAGACAAAAAATCAAATCATGAAGAAACGTAACACCACCAACATTTCTAGAAAATGTCTGCACAATATTAAAACAGTGAGCTTCACAGTAAATTAAGCTAATGAAAAAACTCTGGGGAATTAAAAAACAATACACATTGGAGTAAAACAAAGCACAAAGCAAGCAGACAGTTTTAAAGAACGTCCCATTAATATGGAAAGTTCAACTGACCTATTGGAGTTATCTATATTCGAGGATGAGTTTTATCCTGAACAAACGGATCCAACTGTTTCTGCATCGACTCACCAATTGCCGCCGCAAGAGAAACTGCGGCTCCCGACTTCCCAGGACTCTCATAAAAAAAAAGAAGAACAGGAATGCCGTGACAAAATAGAGGAACGAGTATGTGTGTTGATCCCCCCGACGAATGCACAACAATTTGAGAAGGACAAGGTACCTAGTCCTGTGTTCAGAACAATGGATGAGAAATGGGAACAATTGGCCAGTAAACAATTGAGTAACATCCTCCACGCTGAGGCACAAACAGAACCACAAGTCCAAACACGACAGAGAAAACTTTGATTGAAGCAAAAACTAGAGCATCTGCTCAGATCAGTAAAACTTCAGCAAATGCTGGTTACAAAGGACCCGTGGGGATCTCCTCCAGTTGAAGAATGCAAAATGACCACATGAACAAAAAAAACAGTCGTCATAATGTACAACAGGAACTGGAAAGAAAGCCCCAATTTAAATATTGCCTTGTTCTAGAGCGCACATTTTCAGGAAAAGATGCACTGACGTTGAATCGCGCTAACGTCTTACAACTTTTTCATTATGTCCCCGCATTAAGGACCATAGAATCGAGAGACATAAAATGCGTGGAATTCTTTAAAGAACCTGAAGATGATAAAATGAAGCTACATCTTGATTCCAGGATCGTCTGCAACATCCTTTTAAACGCAACTGCAGTGTTGCTCTCACTGGTTTTTGACATCTTTGAAGCAAAGAAGGCGGTCAACGGGGATGAAAATGGAGAGCAAAAAAACAAATGTGAATATTCCAATTCAAATAAGAGAAAAGTGGACCGCAAACCAAGACTTTAACAACAAAGAAGAAAAGTTAACAACTCCCAATACAGCCGATAATACAACGTCAAGCACTATTGAGCGCAATTAATGCGTTGAAGGGCAAGCAGTAAGAGAGCGCATTCAAATTTTTATGTAATAATACAAATAAGAGTTATGACACCAAGCTAAGGTCACCAGCGTATGTTATTGATGAAGATATGAAGAAATGGAATTGGATTCCTGCCCCTCTGACAAAACAGAAAGAAAAAAATTAACGCCAGGCCTGTCCGGTCAATCAGAAAGTCATCTATGGGTCTTGGACACACAAGGATACAAACATCTTTTACAACAGGACTGGCAGAAAGGACTAGACATAATATGTCTCCAAGAAACATGGTTGACCAAAGCTCCCATCTCAGATGCGTATGACATCTCTTTCAATCCAGCAATTAAAAAAGAGAAAGGGATTGATGACGTTAGTCAGGAGGAGTCTGGGATACAAGATAATGGAATCCAAAAATGTAAACACTTACATACAATTGACCCACATGATAAGACAGGATGAACAACAAATGATAACAGAATCCATATATCTCATCAGCATTTACTGGCAACACAAAACAATGAATCCAATGTGCTTTATCGATATGATAACGCAATTACTTGACGAAATCAATGAACAAACTGATTCGCCTAACATTGTATTGTGTGGTGACTTGAATATTACCTGCATAGAGAAAAATACATGTGATCACAACAGTAATTTAACCACACCTAATCAATGGTGCATGGAGATGGAAGCATGTAAGATGCACATCCTAAACGGCAATACGCCTGGAGACATACCAGCTAAAATGACTTGGCGAAGAGACAAACAAGAATCCATTCTGGACTATTTTTTTGTATCTGAGAGTCTGCATTGGCGAATCCAGACTATGCAAGTCATTGAAAAAAAAGAAAGCGATCACAACTTGTTGGAAATGTGTCTGGCTGAATTAAGCATGGAACCGCAACCTTATTGGAAATATACCGTCATTACGGATTCCACAAGACTATGATTGAAACTTGAAGATGACAAAGTTAATCCCATCACCTTGACCTACAAGCATGAAAAAGATGTGCTTGAATACGGTCACATTCTTACTCAATTCAAAGAAAAAAATCAAGATCTTAAAAGAACAGGCTTCGTACCTAAACATATATTTGACTTGGAGATTCTGAAGCAAAAACGGAAAATGAGAACTCAAATCCGTTCTATTCATAAACAAAATACTCCTGAAATACAAAGCAAAAAAAACAGATCTAGCAAATGTATAAAAACTGGTTAAAGTCTCACAAGTCAATTATGAAACAACGCAATGCCAAAATAATGCTATCGAAGCTCGCAAAGACAAATACTCGAGAATTCTGGAGCATCATCAACCAGCATGGAACTTCATAACAAGCAATCCAGGCAAATGCTGTAAAAGAAAAAGACTGGATTGCTCACTACACCAGTTTATACAGTAAAAAGGGAAATATAAAAGAGCCACAATTTCCAGCTGTGACTTCCTGGGACCTTAAATTCGACCAAGATGAGATCCTAACTATTATTAAAAACCTAAATGTCTGAAAAGCACCCAGACCTGATGTGCTGTGCAATTACAACTTGAGACAGAACCAAGATGAGTGGGCTAACTTCTGTCACGTACTCTTCACTAAAATTGCTGTATCATGCTTCCCCCCAAAGTCTTGGAAAAGTACCATTGTAGTCCCTATCTTCAAAAAAGGAGACAGAACCAACCCGAAGGACTACCGTCCAATTGCCCTGCTAGACGTATTGGGAAAAATCTATGTGACAACCTTATCATGCAAACTAAATGAATGGAGTCGTACAACAAATCTTATGGATACAAGACAGGCAGGATTTGTGAAAGCTGTGGGATGTGCCTTGAATCTTCTGATAGTAAACATCCTGAAAATAGAAACTATATGGTCTGGCAGAAAAATCTATCTTGCATTCATTGATTTTGTGCATGCTTTTGACAGCATTGCCCGCAAAATCATATGGACCAAACTATCCTCCTAGAACTGTCTCACAAGCCTCCTATTAGCAATAAGAGAGCTCCATACTGAACAAACATCAAGATCAGACTTGACAGAGTTGGTAAACTATCTGACGCTATACTTACCCACTGTGGAGTGAAACAGGGATGTCCATTGGCATCCTTAATCTTCAATTTATTTCTATCTGATATAGATGTCACTCTCGACCAAGTCCACACCTTCCCACCAAAAATAAATGGTCAGCGTGTAAGTTGCCTACTCTATGCGGATGATCTAATCTTATTGGATCTCACCTCTATAGGCCTACAAAGGAAATTAAATGCTCTGGAAGTATACGTTCAAACCAACTGCCTAACCATCAACACGACCAAAAAATTCTAGTGTTGGAAGATCTTAGAGGGAAAAAGAGAGGACAACTGAGCAATTTTCGTTGGTCTTTAGAGAAGACATCCCTTCGAATTACTCCATCAACTAGATATCTAGGAATGACCATTAACTCAAGTATTAATGACGCACCTTGTGTTGCCAGTGTGAAATTTAAATGCCAACAACTGGCAAACCAAGCCTCTATTATTCACAAAAAATATGGGCAATATTCACTTCTTCTGGTTTTCGCGTTTTACAAACAGAAAGCAGTGCCAGCACTCATATATGGAGCGGAATGCGCGTTAGGTGCTTCCCATCAAGTGTGGAATACCCTTGAAAATACCTTTTGGACCAAAGTATTATACCTACCACAAGGGGCTCCGACAACTTGCATCCAATATGAACTTGGCTTAATATCAATTCATGCCAGAATCTGTTGGAATATGCTAAATCTGTACTGCAAAGTGACTAGCATAAACACCCCCATACAATTTGAGATCCTACGAAACATGGAAAACACCAATAAACAAAATGTGCTGACATTATGGGTAGAGTGCTGTAAGATGACTTGAAAGATCTTGACACTGACATTAAAACTCTCCACACCAACCCAAATCTGGTAAAAATATAACACTTGTGCAGATGTGATTGGATCGCATCAGAAGATCAAAGAAGACACCATAAACTAATGAAAAATGTGCCTAGTGAAAAACGAACATTTAATGAAATTCAAAGCTACTTAAAACTGTTCCCAGACTCACGTCGGCGAGATCTGTACTTTAAATTTCAATTGAATTTATTTAAGACACAAGAGAGAAAAAGCCTGTGGCAGAAAAATGAAATAATGACAAAGGCCCTCATTACGACCCTGGCGGAGATCATGGTGCAATATGCACCATGGAGCATGGCGGAAAGCTGCCGATACCGCCATGGGGGTTGGCGGATTTACCGCCCCATTCCGACCTTGGCGGGGCGGTAAATCCCCAATCCCCATTTTACCCTTCCCCATTCCCATTTTTGCCCCATAGGGTATAATGGGAGTGGGGAAGGCGTTAATTACGCCACCGTAAATTACGGTGGCGTAATTAACATCAAGGTCCCGTAGCGCCATGGATTACTCCGCCCGGAAAAACCAGGCGGAAAAAGGCTCCATGGCGCTACGGGAACTCGTAGTAAGGCGGACGGGTCCGCCACGATTACCGCTGGCGTAATCCCACTCCGCCAGGGTCGTAATGAGGCCCAAAGAGTTGTAGATTCTGCCGACCCTGAAACATCTGACCTTGTTCTGCACAGCTCTTCAGACGGACAGAATTAACTGTCTGGGAGAATTGATTATGAAAAGACCTTTTCTAAATGCTGATAACTGGTGGCAAGTACTGTTTGACGAAACAGAAAGAAAATGAACATTTGATTTAACTTTTTTTAGACATTTTAAATGTGAGACTAAATTACTGCGAAAATGAAATCTTAAGGACAAAGGCGCATGCAGTTAATGACTAGTAATGTCATACATTCTCTGAATGGAAATGTAACTGCATGTTGTTTGAATGAAAATATATTTTAAAAGTTTGTAATAAACCATATAAATAAAAAAGTAAAAATGATCCAAATAAACTATTGCATTTACATTTCCTCCTAATACTTTTCTGTCTTTAAAAATGTTCCTTATTTCAGTAGATGTCCCTTCTAAATTCTTCGTCTTTACATTGTGGATCATTTTCTGACCTCTTCTGGGTCAACCACAGTTCTCAATGTCAATATCCTCAAACAATTTTTGTGTAATACTAAGCCTATCCCTGTTGTTTTCTGAATCCATCATTATGTAATGTAATGTTATTTGTCATGTGTATAGTGCCTTTTCTCATTAGTATGGCCGCAAGCGCAGTATGTGAACGCACATGGGGTACCAAAGTCCAAGGTATGGGAGATTTGTGAGAGGAGTTTCGAATACATGTGTACATTTTCGCCAATACAAAGGTAGGTAGGTGTGGCCAAGTTCCTGCTAGTGATCAATATCGAGCTGGCTTGTCGATGGGTGATGTGAGGTGATCTGAGGTTGTCGGGCGAGTATGCGAGTGCAGGAGACTGATTATTTGTCCAGCTAGACCAAATTCTTACAAGGAGTTGCAATAATCAAGTCTGGATACTATGAGGGCCCTGCTCAGGGTAATGCAACTGTCAGATGAGAGCAAGGGTCTAAAGGCATTTATGAGTTTTGAGGTGTAGGCGGCTGCCGAGGCAGTTGCATTTACTTGTCTTGTTAGATTGAGGCCTGAGTCCAGGTAGCCTAACGTTTTAGCTTCTTTAGAAACCTTGATGGTAATGTTGTCAATGTTAAATGATTTTAATTGGTCGACTCACTTCTTTAGTTGATTCTGTGAGCCAATAAGGAACAACTCAGTTTTGTCATCATTGAGACAGATGCCATGGATAGCCATCCATGCCCGAATAATTTGTTATCTTTCAACAAGTCTCTTGGAATCTTCGTCATAGGAGCCTGAGATGGGGATCAGGATTTGGGTGTCATCTGCATAATTAGTGTAGGTGACACGAAAGTTGTCCAGGTGGTCAAATAGTGGCTTCATAAAAATGTTGTATAAGGTGGTGGACAGACAGGAACCTTGTGGAACACTGCAGTCAACTGGGGTAGGCTCGGCTGAAGCCGACGGCGTGAAGACCCTCATTGTCCTGTTGGATAAGAAGGGTTGAATCCATTCAGAGGCTTTGTTGGAGAAATGGGCAGCCATGGTCAAATGATTACACAAAACCTTATGGTCGACCAAGTCAAAGGCCACTGATAAATCTAGCAGCAGTAGGAGAGCTAGATTACCTTTATCTTTAATTTCATCCATTTCAACTTTAAGGTCTATCAAGGCTGATTCCGTCCTGTGTCCTGGTCTGAAGCCTGATTGGCCTAGAAGATTGTTTGATTCTAGATAATTTTGTATTTGCAGGTAGGCTGCCCTGTGCAGTATTTTGAGTAAGAACGGTACAGTCGTGATGGGTCGGTAGTTTGTAGGAATGTTAGGGTCCAATGTTGTTGTTTTTTTTGTATAGGGGGGCGCCCAGGCATCTTTGAGGCTAGTTGGATGCGGCAGGAGGAGGGCATAGGAGGGCATAGGAAGGACAGCCAGGGGGTGGGTTGGGAGAAGAGTGCCATCTACCCACAGACCATGATTTCTGTTTTTCTGGGGTTGAGGATGAGGTAGTTAGCAATTATCCAGTGGTTGATTTCTGTTAGGCATGAGGTGAGGTTGGGGTGGGGGATGGAAGAGGCCTTAGGTATCTTGAAGATGATCTGGGTGTCGTCCACATAATTGTAGCAAGTTAGGTCATGTGAGTGAATAAGAGCATGGAGGGGGCTCGGGTAGAGGTTGAAGAGCAAGGGGGAAAGGAAGGTGCCCTGATGTGGCCTGTTAGGGACAGGGTAGGGGATTGAGCACAAGGGAGGAGTGAGGGTGATTTCTGATTGGTTGCCGAGGAAGGATGAAATCCACCTTACTGCTCTGTCCCTAATGCAGAGTGAGGGGAGTCTGTCTCGGAGGATATGGTGGTCGATAGTGTAAAAGGCCGCCGAGAGATGAAAGTGGATAAGTGCAGCACAGCCTTCTGAGTCTGCAGTTCTTTTGAGGTTATCCCAGATGAAGACTAGGAATTATTCAATTCCACAAAGATGTCTGAAGCCAGACTGGGTGAGGCTGAAAAGGAGGTTGGATTCGGTGAAGAGGCAGAACTGGGAGCAGGCAGTTCAGTCAATAGGGTTGGCTATGAAGCCGCTGTTGGAGATAGGTCTGTAATTGGCCCGAAGGAGGGGGTCAAGGGATTGTTTTTTGAGCAGGTGTTTGCAATGTCCTGAAAGCTGGCGGGAATATGCCTGAGGTGAGGGGAGACTAAATGATAGAGCTTGCGATGTTATGTGCACAGGTCGAGGAGAGGATATCTTTAAAGAGGGCAGGAGGGCTTGGATCTCCCGGGGATCCCGATGGGAAGTAGCTTCAGGAATTTGGTTTGAGAGTTGGTAGAGAAGGAGTAGGAGATAGGGCGGGTGGTGTGAGGTGAAGTGTGGTCAGACTAGGGTGCAGGCGAACAGGTTGCTGCTAGTTTAGCACCCATGGAGGGAGTGCAGTGAGGGGCCTTGAATTTTTATATGCTCTTGTGGAGTTTGTTGCTGATGCTACTAGCGTTAGAGATTCTGTTCCAGTAGGATTTATTTGCCTTCTGGATTTCTGCCTTAAAGTCTTTGATCAGAGTGGCATAAGCAGCTCTATTCTGGGGAGATGGGTTGGCCATCCTTGTTTGCACTTCACTATGAGGTTAAGTGTTTTGAGGAATGTGAGAGACGTGGTGAACCATCTAAGGGAAGAGCCTTGTCTGTGGAGGAGGATCTGGATGTGGTGAGTTGTCTGAGAGCATTTGAGAGTCATAGTTCAAAATGGCTGAAGGAGGGCAGGCCTCCCTGGAGATGGGGATTTGGGAGAAAGGCAAGTAGGTAGTTAGCTAAGTCCGGAGTTACTATGAATTTGTTCCGCAGTGGAAAGCAGGTGGACTTTCCCATGTTAGTCAAGCAGGGAGGAGGAGTGCAGTCGATAGGGAGAAGAAGATGGCTGCATGGTCCGTTCAGATAAGTGGTTGGCGGGAACGTGGAGATCAGATTGAATGAGCTGAAAATTGCATCTGGGGTATGTCTTGTGATGTGCATGGCACCTGAATGAGTTGAGTCAGGTTGTGGGCTTCCGGGGTGTCAAGGAGAGGTTGTGTCATGGGGTTATGTGGAGCATCAAACCATACGTTGAGATCGTGTAGCTTGGTGAGTGAGGAGTGGGCAACCAGGATGGCTGCTAGGCAGTCACTAATAGCATCAGCAAAGTTTCTGTTATAGCTGAGAGTTCTGTAGATGAGTAAGAATCTGTGGATAAGAGGGGGGTTGATTGTTACATTCACCTGGTATCCGCAGGGACGCCACCCAGCCGGGTTACTCGCTGGTATGTTTCTCAGCTTTGCCCTGATGTGGTCTGCGGGGAAAGTTCTGCCTGAAAATACAGGAGGACTGTGTTCAAGACTGACCGACTGGGGTAAGTATCCTCCCTCCACCCCCGTATGATTCCAGTCCCTCTGGTGCCCTCTCCTCACCTTGTGGTAGAATTAGGCGTGCTCTCCGTCCTGCCATCTTTGCAGGGGCACGTTGTCTTTCATGGGTGAGGGTGGTGCAGTTACTTCACTGACGCCGGCCCGTTTGATATTGTTCAGGAAGGTCTTATTGCTGTTCTTTAGTTTTGTTGCTATCCTGCATGCCTTTCTTTGTTTAAAATGTCTCTTTTTTCTCCCTTAGGTATGCGGAGCTTCAGCGCAGCGAACTGGCTTGGTTGAGCCCCGCTGGTAAAGGATGGTGCATTAAGAGCGCTATGATGCGTAAGTAAGCGCTATGCGCAGCGCTGCGAAGTCTTGCCTTTGCTAACCTGTGTTTTCCTTCCTTATAGGTCGCGTTGTTCTTCAGCGCGAGTGGAATGTCCGGAGTGGTGCCAGCCGAGAGGCGACCAGCCAGGTAAGCCTTTTGAGCAGTTCGTAATTTGTAAATGTCTCTACTGCTTTCTTTAATGTTACCTTCATCTTCCTCTTTCAGGTCGTTCTGTCCGGGAGGCGTGCAGATTCGAGGAAGCTGTTCTCAGTAGCTGCAGGTGTTTAAGGATGAAGACTGCAGGTAAGATGCTGCTGCTAATGATGTTCCTTTTGTCTCCTTGCAGGTTCTGCTTCTACGAGGTTCGAGGGAATAGCTGGACACGGTGAGCGTCACGTTGCAAGCTGCAAAGTAACGCGAAGCGTGTTGTCTTGCTCGGGTGTAGTTTAAATAGCCCCAACAAAATAGTCCAGGTAAAGTAGTCCCTAGGCTACCACACCCAAAACACTAGACCGCATAGCTTGGTTCTTAGGAACCAAGCTATGTGGATGCCTCCATGTTGGCTGACAATACAATAAAGTTGTTCCCAAGCACATTGTTTTTCATGGTGTATCAGCCTGGCGGCATAGGCACCAGGGCAGGCCCTATGAGGGCTTTTGAAGAGGACGCCAGGCTCTAGATGCCAAGTCCTGACTCCACCTGGCTAATGGGTTTGCCAGAGGGAGTTTTGGGCGAGGGTCGTGACAGCACTCCCCCCTAAAGCCCCTCCCATGGTGTTCCTGCTGTCTGGCCCAGGTTTGGTTGGGAAGTTCTGATGGAATTTCCTGATTATACGTGGTGCATGGATATTCTCACTGGGCTCCCAGGATCTATCTTGTGGTCCAAATCCTTTCCAATCGACGAGATAATATAGCTTGGTCCTAGAGTATTGAGAGTCCAAGATATCTTTGACTTCGAATTCTGATTCTCCATCAACAAATATGGGCTTAGGTGGTGTCCCAATCCGTGTGCCGGGTTGCATTGGTTTCAGGAGGGACACATGGAATACCGGGTGGATGTGTAGATTAGGTGGTAAATCCAGTTTCATGGCTGCTGGGTTGATAATTGCCTTAATGGTATAGGGGCCTAAGAATCTGGGATGAAAGGTCCGGGTTCCTTTGATGGGTACGAATTTAGCGGGTAACCAAACTTTGTCTCCTACTTGATAATCAGGGGCCTTTTTCCGGTGTTGGTCGGCGAAACTCTTGTTGTTCTTTGGCATGAATAAGGTGTTCATTTGCCCTTTTGAAAGCCTAAGTAATGGTTGTGTGTAGAGTCTTTACCGCTGGCATTTCCAAGCTGGCTGGAAGGTCTATTTCAGAGGTACGTGGATGTCTGCCATAAAGGATATAAAATGGCGTTTGTCCCATGCTTGAATGCAAAGAATTGTTATATGCGTATTTGGCTATTCATAGTAGGTCTTTCCAATTCTTTTGTTCGTGGTGCAGCATGCACCGTAAATATTGCTCGAGTGTCTGATTGGTTCTCTCAGTTTGGCCGTCCGTTTGGGGATGGTGACTGGTAGATAGCGAAACGTCGATCTGCGCCATTGCACAACATGTTTTCCAGAAGTTTGAAACAAACTGGCTGCCTCGATCAGAGACCAGAACCGAAGGGAAGCCATGTAGCTTAACCACCAGTGCCCTCCAGGAACACTTTTGCTAAAGTGGCTGCGTCTGGGAGGCCTTTGAGAGGAATAAAATGGGCCATCTTTGAGAATAAGTCCACACCTACAAGGATGGTGTTGAAGCCTTGGCTTGGAGGTAGATCAGTGATGAAGTCAAGGGAAAGAGTGTGCCATGGAACTGGAGGAATGTCCAATGGTTGTAGGAGACCAGATGGTTTTTGTTTCTGTGATTTATTTTGTGCGCAGACACCGCAGGACTGAATATACTGAATGATATCCTTACGCCAGGTAGACCACCAAAAGTTCTCTTTCACCTGAGCTAGGGTTTTGGCGATCCCAGGATGCCCTTCGATCAGTGAATCGTGATAGTTTGAAATAATATGCTGTTGTAATTCCTTCTTGGGTACATATAGGCGATCCCTAAAAAAGGGTAGATGGTCCTTGATGGTATATTTTCTCCTTGAGTTTGCCATGCGAGGTAGGCATCAGGATTCATTGTCCGTTGGATTTCTTTTGATAGTTCTGCTTGTGTTAAGGCTGTCGTGATACCCAAGAGTTTGTCTTCAGGTATAATAGGTACTGGGTCTGGAGTTGTATATACTATTTCATCTATGCCCATGTGAGATAAGGCATCCTCCTTTCCGTTTCTGACTCCTGGCTGAAATATTATTACATAATCATATTCGGCGAAGAAAAGGGCCCACCGTAATTGGCACAAGGACTGTGCCTTGGCTGTTTTGAGATATTGCAGGTTTCGGTGGTCTGTGATGACTGTAATGGTGTGTCTGGCCCCCAGAAGGTAGTGCCTCCAGGCTTTAAAGGTGGATTTGATAGCCAGGAGTTCCTTGTCCGTGATGGCAAAATTAATCTCTGGAGGTGAGAACTTTTTCAACCAGAAGGCCACACGATGTAGCTGGCCGGTTTCCGGGTCTCTCTGTGAAAGGACAGCCCCCATTGCGAGACTGGACGTATCAGTTTCAATGACACGAGGGAGGTCTGTACGAGGATGTCACAGTATTGGAGCAGAGGTAAACCTTTTTTTAAGTTCCTGAAAGGCTTCTTCTGCTTCTTCGGTCCAAGCAAACTTTTTATTGTTTTTTCGTAATAGTACTGTGATTGGGTGCACAACCTGAGAGAAGTCTGGGATGAACCGGTGGTAGAAGTTTGCAAAACTCAGCATGCTTTGTACCCCTTTCAGAGACGTTGGCGAAGGCCATTTCAGAATGGCATCTACCTTGTGCATGTCCATTCTGATGCCTCCTGGAGTAAGGATAAAACCAAGAAATTCTACTTCGGTGACGTGAACAAAAGCATTTTTCAAGCTGTGCAAATAAGCAATGTTGACGGAGCTTGGTGAGGACTGAACGAACGTGCCTGACATGATCTTGTTCCGAGGCTGAGTAGAATAAGATGTTGTCTATGTACACTAAGGCGCACACATCAATTAACTCCCTTAAGACGTCATTCATGAAATATTGGAATGCCACAGGAGTGTTGCATAACCCGAAGGGCATGACTTGATATTCAAACAAGCCGTACTTAGTACGGAAGGCGGTTTTCCATTCATCTCTTTTTCTGACTCGGAACAGGTGGTACGCTTCTCGAAGGTCCAATTTGTTATAAATCTGGGCATCTTTAACTTGGTCTAGCATCTCAGGGATAAGTGGCAAGGGGTAGCAGTTCTTCACGGTGATCTGGTTCAATGCGCGGTAGTCAATACAGGTTCTCAAGTCTCCTTCCTTTTTCGGTACCAAGAACAAAGGACTGGCTGCGGGGGACTTCGAAGGATAGATAAATCCGTTTACAAGGTACTGGTCTAAATAGGATTTTAAATGAAGGTTTTATGGTTCTGTGAGAACGTAGATCCTGCTGCAAGGGATTTGTGCACCAGGAACAAGGTTGATCTGACAGTCATAGGGCCTGTGCGGCGGCAATGTATTGGCTTGGTCCTTTCGGAAAACATCCTGGAAATCATGGAATTCACTTGGCAAGGTATTAGTTGCTCCCAGGGTTGATACTGTCACTCCGGGACTCACGGGGATACAGACGTCAGGTTTCTCCTCTTGGTAATAGCAGGCAGGGGAGCAGTCACCGGGGAAGGTTAATTTTCGTGCCCACCAGTCTATCAAAGGGTTGTGAGCAACCAACCATGGCATCCCTAGTATTAGCCTGAACTGAGGTTCCTTGATGAGATTGAATGAAGTAGACTCCCGATGTCCGCCCTGGCACAGCAAGGTTACCCTGGCTGTGCACTGGGTTACTGGTCCGGAAGCGATTTCTGTCCCATCTACGGTGGTTACCTTGTCCATAGTTGGCTTAGAACACAAAGGAAGCCCCATCTCAGCTGCCAGTTCTTGATCAATATAATTTCCAACTGCTCCGCTATCGATGTATGCTTCAATGGTATGCATTCTTGACGACTGTTGGTGGTTAATTAAGATCACTGGTATTGTAAAGAGCGAGGTCATCAACTCTTTCTTCTCACTCGACAAACTGACCTCTACGTTTGTCGAGCTTGGTAGTTTTCCGATTCCTTAGCTTCATCCTTTTCTGTGGCCTGACTGTTCTTCTTGGGGGGTTTACTGGACAGTCCTTCATGAGGGCTTTTGAAGAGGATGCCAGGCTCTAGAGGCCCGAGTCGTGACTCCACCTGGCCAATGGGTTTGCCAGAGGGGGTTTTGGGCGAGGGTCATGCCATTGATGTGAAATTTCACTAGGCGGGATTTGCGGTCTGTGTTGCAGGCTAGTTCCTCAGAGTGTGAGATGGTGAGGTGTAATTTGCAGAGGATGGCAATGCTGCCTACTCTGCTGTTTCTGTTGTGCATGATTAGTGCGTAGCCTGGGGGAAAGGCCTCATGTGCGATGGGTCAGAAGTCATCAGAAAACCAGGTTTCTGCGATGGGAAGGATGTGTGGGCTTTCAGAGGAAATTAAGTCATATATGTTGTATCCATTTATGGCGACAGATCTGGCAAAAGCTGTTGTTGTCTTCTTTTGTCTCGCTCTTGTTTTGTTAATGGAGGCCATATCCCTCCAATCTGCATAGGTTCTACAGCATTTTCAGGTACACAGAGTGTGTTTTCCCTTGGTCGAACATACACGGTCCGAGGGTCCGTCTTAGACTGGTCTGCCTTTTGGTCCTGCAACCGGTGGTCTAGCTGCACCACCAGATTTATGAATTCTGCACAGTCTCTGGGTGGATCAACCACCTGGGATAAGACATCCTTTTATTTGCCTCGTAAGCCTCAATTGAATAATGTGGTTCTTTTGTTTTCTGGCCACCTAGCTTCGGCAACCAGTCTGTTGAAGGTAGCAATGTACGTTAACAAGTCCTGATTCCCCCGTCGGAGGGACAAGAGTTCATTGTCTACTGCTTGTTCCTGGGTATGGTGAGCAAAACGTTTTTCCATTTCTCTCTGGAACCCCCCCAAAGTCATGTAATAGAGGATCGTCATGGGTTACCAACAGCACCGACCAATCTGCTGCACTACCACTCAGGTATGATAAGACAAAAGCTACCCGAGCTTGGTCGTTTGGAAATGCTCCAGGCCTACAAAGAAAATGAAGGCGGCACTGATTGATGAATGCTGCATACTTCCATGGGTCACCTGAGAACCTTTCTGGTGGTGCCAGGGGCACTGTTCCAGGTAACGTGATCTGTACCGGATTGGGTGGTATAGCAGGGTTTTGCATCGTTGGATTGCTTCCAGATAGAGGCGTCTGTCCTGCCTGTGATTGCAAGTATTGCCTGCTAATCTCTTCAGTGCATTTTTTGGTCACTATTAGGTCTCTCCGGAGGGCATTAGTCTCTTGTCGGGCTGAATGAACCTCAGCACAAAGCTCTCCTAGTAATTGGGCCAATTGGTCCATTTCTGATGTCTCCATCGCGCCCAGGTGGATTTGTTATGGTAGGCTTCGCGTTCTGTTACGCTCACCTGGTACCCACAGGGACGCCACCCAGCCAGGTTACTTGCTGGTATGTTTCTCAGCTTTGCCCTGATGTGGTCTGCGGGGAAGGTTCTGCCTGAAAATACAGGAGGACTGTGTTCAAGACTGACCGACGGGGGTAAGTATCCTCCCTCCACCCCCGTATGATTTCAGTCCCTCTGGCGCCCTCTCCTCACCTTGTGGTAGAATTAGGCGTGCTCTCCGTCATGCCATCTTTGCAGGGGCGCGTTGTCTTTCATGGGCGAGTGCTGTCCAGTTACTTCACTGATGCCGGCCTGTTTGATATTGTTCAGGTAGGTCTTATTGCTGTTCTTTAGTTTTGTTGCTATCCTGCATGCCTTTCTTTGTTTAAAATGTCTCTTTTTTCTCCCTTAGGTATGCAGAGCTTCAGCGTGGCGAACTGGCTTGGTTGAGCCCCGCTGTTAAATTATGGCGCATTAAGAGCGCTATGATGTGGTAAGTAAGCGCTATGCGCAGCGCTGCAAAGTCTTGCCTTTTCTAACCTGTGTTTTCCTTCCTTGTAGATCGCGTTGTTCTTCAGCGCGAGTGGAATGTCCGGAGTGGTGCCAGCCGAGAGGCGACCAGCCAGGTAAGCCTTTTGAGCAGTTCGTAATTTGTAAATGTCTCTACTGCTTTCTTTAATGTTGCCTCTATCTTTATCTTCCTCTTCCTCTTCAGGTCGTTCTGTCCGGGAGGCGTGCATATTCGAGGAAGCTGTTCTCAGTAGCTGCAAGTGTTTAAAGATGAAGACTGCAGGTAAGATGCTGCTGCTAATGATGTTCCTTTTGTCTCCTTGCAGGTTCTGCTTCTACGAGGTTCGAGGGAATAGCTGGACACGGTGAGCGTCACGTTGCAAGCTGCAAAGTAACGCGAAGCGTGTTGTCTTGCTCGGGTGTGGTTTAAATAGCCCCAACAAAATAGTCCAGGTAAAGTAGTCCCTA
This sequence comes from Ambystoma mexicanum, assembly GCF_040938575.1. Taxonomy (NCBI): domain Eukaryota; kingdom Metazoa; phylum Chordata; class Amphibia; order Caudata; family Ambystomatidae; genus Ambystoma; species Ambystoma mexicanum. The sequence continues at coordinate 238,257,670 of NC_090940.1, read as the reverse complement.
GACTACCACACCCAAAACACTAGAGCGCATAGCTTGGTTCTTAGGAACCAAGCTTTGTGGATGCCTCCATGTTGGCTGACAATAGAATAAAGTAAGTTCCCAAGCACATTGTTCTTCATGGTGTATGAACCTTGGGCCATAGGCGCCAGGACTGGCCCCATGAGGGCTTTTGAAGAGGATGCCAGGCTCTAGAGGCCCGAGTCGTGACTCCACCTGGCCAATGGGTTTGCCAGAGGGGGTTTTGGGCGAGGGTCATGACATTGATGTGAAATTTCACTAGGAGGGATTTGCGGTCTGTGTTGCAGGCTAGTTCCTCAGAGTGTGAGATGGTGAGATGTAATTTGCAGAGGATGGCAATGCTGCCTACTCTGCTGGTTCTGTTGTGCATGATTAGTGTGTAGCCTGGTGGAAAGGCCTCATGTGCGATGGATCAGAAGTCATCAGAAAACCAGGTTTCTGCGATGGGAAGGATGTCTGGGCTTTCAGAGGAAATTAAGTCATATATGTTGTATCCATTTTTGGCGACAGATCTGGCATTAGTTAGGATGCATGAAATTTGATTAGATGGCAGGAGGTTATTGATCCCCGGAGAGGGGAGCAGGGGAGAGCCGGAAAGGGGGTGAGTGAGGGCAGGGGCAGGGATCCCCTGGTGTCGGCTCCATGAGGGGTATCAGTGTGCATCGAAGGTAGGTTAGGGTGGATAGAGAAGGGAGGAGTAAGGGAGATTATTGAACGGGTGATGCTTATGGGGTAGATGAGCTGTCTCTGTTGTGGGGGGGAGACCATGAGCAGTCTTTGAGTGTGTGAGAAGAGTGCTCATGATGTGCAGTTCCTTAGTGGAAGGTCTGGTGTGATGAGTGGAGTGGAAGGTGTGTATGAGAGGGAATTGGAGAGGAGGTCCCTCATCAGATGTGTGGACTCAGGGGTCTGAAGGGGGGCTGGTGTGAGTGTAGGGTTGAGACTGCAGTCGCTGCGATGGGTTGTAGATGAATGGAAGAAGACAGGAAGGGAGATGGTTGGAGATGATGTTGGATAGTTGATTTCCAGAGGATGAGTTGAAGAGTGATTTTAATGGGTTGGGTGAGTTGGAGGAGGTTGTAATGGTGTAAGTGAGCGGTGCAGGTATGGATCTTGGGGGAGGTAGGTTGAAGTGCACAGTAGAGGGTACGTGTGTTGCGGATTCTGTGTTTTGAAGGATTCTTGGGTGCTTAGTGGCATGTGTGTGAGCGTCAGTGGGTCAGCGAGAGTGGGGTATTGGCAAGGGTAGCCCGACAGCACTTAAAAATGTGAAGAACATGAAAAGTTGGGGTTGGGAGGGCAGGGATGGCGCAAGCGTGGGTGTAGGTGGGCTCGGAAGGTACGGGAAGATCTGAGAGGGGGTGCAGTGTGAGGTGTTGGGGGTTTGACAGGAAGAGTGCCTTACCCCATGGACTGGGCGTGTGGCTTATGCAGAGGGAGGTGTGAGAGAGGGCTGGGAGAGGGGTTGGCCAGGTTTCTGGTGCGCCATAATGCTCCTCTAATCTTGGAGCTGCTAGGCATGATGGATAGTTTTCTGCCTCTGCTCTGGCGGCTAGAATCACGATTATGGGCCTGCAGTACTATCGGCAAACTCAAAGGTAGCTAGATTAAAGATGTGGTAAGATTCAAAGCGCAGCTGGATTGAAAACAATGACAAAGTTCCAAGCGTGGCAGGATTTAAAACAGTGTCTACACTCAAGATGCAGCTGGATTCAAGACATTGGCCCTCATTACAACCCAGGCGGTAAGTGAAAAACGATGCCGGTAAATGATTACCGGCATCGTTTACCGCTAGGTCCGATCATGACCCGTGAAAGTGCTATTAGCGGCACGCGACCTTCCACGCCGTACGTACCGGCATCGCGCAAAGGTAGGCAAATCACGAACCAAGCGGACATTCTCTTAACGCCATCGCAAAGGTCGTTAAGTACCTTACCGCCATGGTGCTAATTCCGCCATCGCGAACCAACCGTAAATGGCCATGTGCAGTGTTCCCAGCTGCCACAGGTGCACAGAATCATCACAGGTGGAGGCAATACAGACTCACCAAGTACAAAAAGAGCACACCCCACCCCTTCCCACACCCAGTCACACTCCACAATGATTCCAATACGACTAGCAATGTTGGGCCTGGAGGACCTGATTGCAATGCAAGTGCTACAACTACAACAACAACAACAACAACAACAACAGGCAGCACAGAGGAGACGCAGGAGGAGAAGGAGGGCAAGGCAGGGCCAGCAAGCCCCACCAGCACAGCCAGTGCCACCACGCAGGCAGCCCCCAATCCCACGCCTCCGAGCCAGTCCATTCAACCTCACCGCTGAGCAGATACATACCTTGTACCGTTTGGACCGGGACACCATCACCACCATCGTTGACACGATACACAACGACATCGTCAGCATGATAGAAACACCCACCGCCACCCCCCCCTACTGAAGGTAGTGTCCGTGCTCCACTCCCTGGCCACAGGCACCTACCAGCACACAGTGGGGGACTTGCATGGCATTTCACAACCATTATTTTCACGTACACTGATCCAAGTGCTCGATGCCCTCCTCAAGCACACAGACGACCACATTTCCTTACCACGGTCTGCCCAGGAGATTGCAAACACCAAAGTGGGTTTCCATACACTAGCCGGCATACCTGGTTGAATTGGTGCCATCGACTGCACCCATGTGGAATTGGTGGTCCCACATGCCATGGAGGTAGCGTACCGCAACCGTAAACTATTTCACTCAATCAACGTGCAAATGGTCGGTGACTCCAACAGGATCATCACACATTGTTGTGCCCGATTCCCCGGATCAACCCATGATTCAATGGTCCTGCGGAACTCCACAATACCACTCTACATGGAGTGACATGCAGGGCCAAGATCCTGGCTACTCGGTGAGTCTCATGTCATGGCCATGAAAATGTGAAGTGGGTAGGTGATTGACGTCCCAATGCATACTTTACCTGGCTGAAAGGGGGGGGGGGAATGATGCATACTTTACCTGGCTGAAAGGGGGGGGGGGAATGATGCATACTTTATCTGGCTGCGAGTAGCAGAGGCAATGGAGCCAGCTCATACTCTAAAGCAGCACAAACGTCAACTGACACCTGTACACATAATGCCCGATGTAAGCAGCCCTACCATGTGAATGAAGGTGTGTCCCAACCATGACACAACCATCTGCAAGTGCATTGTACCGATTTGGACCACATTGACTTCAACGAAATGCACCTACATCCAATGACTTTAGCCAATACACGGCACCAAACACCATCAACTGAAAGGCCAGTCCCCCATAACTGCGCACAAAGGAGGCACACGACGGACTAAAACATCAATACACCACTACACAGACACTGAGGCCCCAAAAAATTCCCTATCAACATTAGTAGTGCTCAGTGGGGTCATCATGAGGCTGACAGCAATGTTGCCATGATGAGAGCGTTGATATCACAGGACACCTGCCAGTTCACCAAAACAAACGCCATGAACGAACACAGTGGATGGGCACTCACAAGGCACTTGACCCCCCTGCATACATTGGTTGATGGCATGCAAAACAGTCCATGAGAGGAATACACATATACCGGTCACATAGTGTGAATCCATTTGTGCATGTAAAAGTGGTACAAAGTAACAGTAGAATGCATGCCATGGTGGTACGTCATGTTTGGAATTTGATGTCATGACTGACACATACATTGTTGCCCACATACAGGTGATGCAGGCTATCCCCTGAAGAGGTGGCTCCTTACACCAGTCCGGAACCCACAGAACCAGCACGAGGAGGACTTCAACCGTGCACATACACGAACCCGTGTGGTGATTGAGCAGGCATTCGGCCTACTGAAGGCATGGTTTCGCTGCCTCAGCAGGTCTGGTGGGGCACTCCTGTACCGCCATGGCAAAGATCGTCATGGCATGTGTCATGCTACACAATATGTGCATCAGACGAAATGTGCCCCTGCCCCCTAATGCAGAACTGCAACCACCTGACGATGATGATGAGGAGGGTGGGGATGGGGCAGCACCTCAGGGAGGCAGCGATGCACAGGAGGGGCGTGAAATGCGTTGGACTCTGATCAACCAATGTTTCTAGCACACACGGATGGGGGTGTCACATGGAGATGGCAATTGGGGCACTGTGTGTGTCTTGGATATGGACACTGTGGACTGTTCACCAATAAATCACACATACGCAATGAGCAATGTCCACACATGTGGTTTGTGATCAAGAAAAAATTGTATTGTAAATGTGAATTCAATTAACACACCCACTCCCCCCCTCAACTCCCCAACACATCCACTCCCTCCTCCCCCTCAACTCCCCAACACACCCACACCCCCCTCCCCCCTCAACTCCCCGCAAAAGTGCGTGGATCCCTGTGTCGAAGTGCCTATTGTGGAATTGATCCACTAGGTGGCCTCTACTGGCAGCCCCCTCTGCCGGGCCCCGGGGCACCCCTGCCTGTACTCCACAGGTTCCTGGCTGACCTGCGGACAGGGCTGCTTGGGGCAGAACTGGCAGCGGAGGAGGTACTCGGCTGCTCGCTAGGACGCATGTCCCTCTTTGTCTGTACAAGCTCAGAGAGCACGTACCGCACCGCGGCAAATTCGGCACAGATGTCCTTACTGGAGGATTGGATGACTGCCTTCACAGTCTCGGCACATCTTTGCATTTCAGCACTGGCACCTCCACAATCGGCCACATGCTGCATGAGGAGTGAGGACAGTTGGTGTTGCCTTGTCAATATTTGGTCCAGCGACTGTTGGTATTTTGGGGCATTGAATGATGCAATTGGCGGGGTCATTGGGCTACTCCCCTCCTCCACACCTCCCACTGGGCATGGAGTGGCTGGGCAGGAGTTATCAGGGGATAGCCCCTGTGTGTTACCAGCGTGCAGGCTTCATGGGGACAGGTGGGGGGAATGAGGGTGGGCAGTGGGGGGACATTCTATGTCAGCCTCATCATTCCCCACATCACTATCAGAGCAAGCTGCAATGGCAGCAGTCTCCCCAATTGTACTGCTTCCTGCAGACACATTCCCTTCAGTGGCCACCAGTTCTTGCATGTCTGTTGCTGGTGGTACCATGCTGCTTGCCTTGGGGATCATCGCTGCCCTGGGCTGTGTTGTGGCAGTCAATTTTGGCTGCTGTGGTTTTTTTTTGGGTCCAGGAGAGGTGGAGGGTTGGTGTGGTGTTGCCCCTGGCCTGGCCTTCTTGGCAGGTGTGGTGCCAGTCTGGTCCTCGCCGGAGTCCGAATGGGAGCCTGTGGTGGAGCAAAGGAGGGAAAGTGTTATTGATGGGTCTGCGGACATTGAGCAGGCATTGTGATGACTGCCATGAATTTGATGAATAGATGGTGCACTTTGGAGGCAGTGACATACAGGTTGTCTCCCTTTTGGGTGGGTTAAGCATGCAGGAATGTGGGTGCCTACAGTGGAGTGTGCATACTGAATGTGTACAGGGTGTAGGTCAATGATGCCTGTTGGCAGTCTTCTGCTGATGTGTTGCGTTAACCCTATTGGGCAACATTGTGATTCCCATGTAAGTGGACTTCAGGGAGTTTAGCATGGCTTAATTTGAGGCACCTACCTGTATCACCTGATGTTGGGGCTCCTCTCTCCATTCCACCGACCCCCTCGATGCTCTCGATGTCAATCGGTGTGGCACATATCTCCTCCCACGGCTCCATTTTAATTGGTGAGTGTGCTCCTCCGCCAGTTGCCATGCCCATGTTTCGGTTGGCCGCCAGTATGCTCCTTACAAGGAGCTGGAGGTCGTCCCACCTTTTACGGCACTGTTTGGTGGTGCGGGGTGTTGTTCCTACTGCACTGACCCGTTGTGTGACTAGTTTCCATATGGCCTTTTTCCGTCCTATAGCCGGTCTGGTCATTTCAGTGGAGAATACGATGTCCGCGTTTTCCTGGAGCGTTTCCGCCAACATTGTAAGCTCTTCCCTACTGAAGCGCTCCTGCCGCTGCCGATCGCAAGATTTTTGTACAACTTTCGGCATTGTGGGGATGCGTGGATGTGGGTGAAGTTTTGTGCCAGGTCTCGGGGTCAGATGTGCACTGGTTGTGGAGGATTGCTCGCTAATATCGGTGGGTAGGGTGGCGGTGGTGCAGCTTGCACGGCATACGATGCCGGTAGCTGACGTTTTTGGGATGTTACCGGCATGGCAGAGATTACATTACCGGCATGGCACAATGCTCGTGCCCGAGAGGTCGTAAGTTACCGCGTTTAACGGTTCCAGACCAGCACGGACACGTTAGTTGCGCCATGCCGGTAATGTCTATTACTTACCGCCGGGGTCGTATTGAGGGCCATTGTCTACACTGAAAATGCAACTAGATTCAATATATTGGCTAGACTCAAAATGCAGCTAGATTCATCAAAGAGATGAAATTCAAAGAGCAGCTAGGTTTAAAACAGTTGCAGGGCTCAAGCGCAGCTATAATTAAAACAGTGGCTACACTAAAAAAGCAACTAGATTAAAAACAGCAGCAAAATCCGAGCGCAGCTAGATTTAAAACAGTGGCATGGTTCAGGCGCAGTTAGATTTAAAGAGAGTACCTATGCTCAAATGAACTTGATTCAACACAGAGACGAAGTTCAAAATGCAGTTAGATTGAACACAGTGGTGAAATTCAAGCACACCTAGATTTAAAAGAGTATATATGCTAAAAAAGCAGCTATATTAAACACAGTGGCGAACATTCAAGCACACATAGATTTAAAACAGTGGCTACACAAAAAAATGCAGCTAGATTTAAAATCGTGGCTACACTCAAAACGCATTTAGATTCAGCACACAGGTGATATTCAAAGCACAGCTAGGTTTAAAACAGTGGCAGGGTTCAAGCAGATGTAAAATTAAACACTGGCTACAATCAAAAAGCAACTAGATTCAACACAGACGAAATTCAAGCACAGCTAGGTTTGAAATAGTGGTGAAATTCAAGCACAGCGAGATTTTAAACAGTGGGTACACTCATAATGCAACTAGATTCAACAGAGCGGCAAAATTCAAAATGTATTTCGATTCAACTAAGTGTTGAAATTCGAAGCACAGCTAGTTTTAAACGGTGATTGTCAGCAAGCCCACATCGTTGTGTGGGCGGGCCGCCATTGCGGCCAGCGCGTACAGGACATTACGCTGGGGCGTGAGAGGGGCAAGACCTGAGGGAGAGGCAGTTGCTGCATTTGTAACAATAAAGCAGGTTGCACATAACGCCAGCTCTGTGCCCATTTGTTACGTTTGGCCACCACGGGCCCAAAGGGGGCTCTAACAATGGCGACGAGTGGTGAACCCTCTAACCTGCATCAATGCGAGGCCTGCCATGGGGCAGTGAAGCGCGTCCGCGGCCTCCATCGTGGGAGTGCACTCACCACGCACCGTGCTCCAGAGGAGAGCACCGGCCTGCATCCAAGGAGACCCGCGAGGAAACACGACATGGGCCCTGAGGACCCCAGAGAGAGGTCAATGCCACAGTGATATGCGTGCACACCAGCCAGGTGATTCACATGCGTCAGAGCTCCCGACCGCACCCAGGCGTGGCCCCGCCTGCGAGCATTTCGCAGGAGACACTCAGAAGAGTCTCTCAAGTGCTTCACACGGACGATCATCCGTAAGTCGGAAGGCAGAGCGGCACGCCGGACCCTAAAGCAAGAATAGCGGCCCAATGCGCATAAGGCAACTCCACCAGAAGCTCGAGAAACAGCCACATGTGACACGCACGTGGCTGCATATAGGAAAATGCAGTAGTCGACCAAAGAAATACTACAGCCAATACACCCAGAAGGGGCCCCACCACTGAGACCAACCACCTCTAACCCGCAAGCATGTCAGACTCAGCGCTTGCAACGGCTTCATCCTCCTGAGGAACTTACAACCCTCAAGGAAATGAACAACAACCACAGGCCACCGGCGGCACGTCACAAGTCATGCACATGCTAAACCCATTTGAAATATGTGACACCTCGAACGTGGGACCTCGCTGGGCCACATGGTTTCGAGATTTCAAATTCTACGCAGGTGCCATAAGCCTAACAGACGACGAGAGACTCAAGAACACACTCTTCATGGCAGTGGGGCCGGCGGTAAGAGACATTGCGGGTGAACTGTTAAATGTGGACACTTTAACATTAGGAGAACTCGATGCTAAACTCTCAGAATACTTCGCCCGACATACAAATGTCGATTATGAACGCCACATCTTCCATACTACCAGACAAGAAAAGGGCAAATCCATCGACAATTTTGTCATGCGTCTTCGCATTAAACTAAAACATTGCGAATTTCACAAGTACTCAAACGAAGAAGCGTTCAGATCGCAAGTTATCGCAGGATGCCTCTCTCAAGCATTCAGAAAACAATTGCTGCAAAAGCAGAGATCACTGGAAGAAATCCTGGCGCCGGCCTGCATGGAAGCCGCAGTAGACTCACAACTGGACAATCTGGGGAAAGTCTCCATACAACAACCCACAGAAAACTCTGACACCATCAACAAATTGTATGCGAACCCCACATAAGGAGGTAAGCGCCCCGATGCCACGTGCTACAAATGCAGCTATGAATACCCGCACGCAGGGCAACAATGCGCCGCATGCGGGGGTATGGATCATTACAGGGCCATGTGTAAAAACGCGCCAGGACCCTCCCAAAACAAACATCGACCTCAAGAAAGTCGCAAATACACCTGCCAAAGCCCACCAAGACCCAGAGGTGACACCGACCGCACAAATCCCAGGAGAGAAGACAGGGAACAGAGAAACATCTACACGCGCAAGGACAGACACCGCCAGAAGAGGCGAGACGCTCACAAAGAAGGCGTTTGGTCAGGTACATTGAGATGCGGTCTCCCTCCAGTGAATCTCTTTCCTCAGAAAAAGATCAGAGAAAAAAGGGATATGTGTGGGCCCTCAACAACAACAACGCGGCCACTCAAAATAGCCCCATCCTCACATTGCACGTCAACAACACCCCGCTGCAATTTCTGATAGATACTGGAGCAACGGTCAACATCATCAGCGAACAAGCCTATAAATCACTCACACCGCTGCCGAAAATCAAACAAGCCGCCATGGACATATACCCATATGGCGCCACAACCCCCCTACCATGCATAGGCACGATCGATCACAGCGTGGTGCACCCACAGAGAACATGCAGCGAAAATCCTGTTACATATCCTGAAAACTGAGGCCAACAGCGGGTGCATTCTAAGTTTTCAGACGGCAGTGGACATGGGCCTCGTACACATCTTATACCAACTGATGGCTCATAAATACTTTGCCAAACCAGACGCTGTTAAACAAACCTTCCCAAACTTGTTCCGCAGACTCAGAAAACTAAAAAGTGGGAAAGTACATCTCCACATAAACCCACTCATCAAACCAGTGGCGCAAAACTACCGCGGTATCCCTATCAATAAACAACGGCAGGTGGAGGACAAATTGGACAAATTAATTAAAATGAACGTAATCAAACCCGTATCAGGCCCCACACACTGGGTGTCGCCCATTGTCCCCGTTCCCAAGAAATCCCCGGACGGATCCATACGCCTGTGCGTTGACATGCGCAGAGCCAACGTTGCCATTGAAAGAGAAAGGCACCAGGCACCCAGAATCACAGATATGATTCACCTCCTCCACGGGGCGAAAATCTTCTCGAAATTAGATCTAACGAAAGGATACCACCAGATAGAAATTGCGCCGGAGTCCTGATACATCTCCACTTTCATTACCCACCTTGGCTCTTCCAGTACAAAAGCTTCGGCATTTCATCTGCCGCTGAAATATTCCAGGAGGAAATACACAAGGTAATCCGTCATGTTCCAAACTGCTTGAACTATTCAGATGACGTGTTGGTATATGGCAAAACCCAAGAGGAGCATGACTTGGCGCTGCACAGAGTATGCCAAGCCCTGCAAGAGGCAGGACTCATGCTCAATAAGGCGAAATGCGAATTTTCCAAAGGGTCTCTAAGATTCTTTGGTCTTATCTTTTCAGAAAAAGGGATGAGACCAGACCCTGACAAAGTCAAAGCAATGAACTCGGTCACGCCCCCTGAAAACGCGGCTGACCTGCGCTCGTTCCTAGGGCTAGCCAGCTACTGTGAGAGATACCTAAAAGTCTATGCCACCGTGAATAACCCCCTCCGTCTGCTCACCTGCAAAGACACACCGTTTATCTGGTCGACAGACTGCCAGAAAGTTTTCGAATCGATCCGAAATGCCATCTCGCAAGCGGAAGACAATGCATATTTCGACGCTCGCCGAGACACGGAAATAATTGTTGATGCTAGCCCAGTGGGACTGGGCGCCATACTCACCCAAAAGGACCCAACAGACCCACACAACATATATGTGGTGGCCTATGCCAGCAGGAGCCTAAAGACCACAGAACGGGCATACTCGCAGGCGGAAAAAGAAAGTCTGGCGGTGGTATGGGCTTGCGAGTATTTTCATTTATTCCTTTTGGGAAAGGAGTTCACGAGAGTCACAGATCACCAGGCACTGCTCACCATCTACGGCGACCCTAAAGCTAGAATGCCACCAAGAATTGCTAGATGGGGTCTACGCCTACAGGAGTACAAGTTCACGGTGAAACACCGCCCCGGCAAGGACGAGAATCATGCGGACTACTTGTCCCGTCACCCCACAGAGTCCACTGAGTCACAGCCCTCCATCGCAGAAGCATACATAAACTATGTAGTCCACCATCTTCAACCGCTGCCGGTGGGGTAGGCAGTGTTAGTGCTCATGGATGAACATTCAGGGTTCCCAGACGCCCAGATAGCATAAAGCAGCTCAACGTCGAGTATCATCCCGGCGCTCGATCGAATGCTGTCGGCGTGCGGGTTCCTCAACAGTATAAAGTCAGACAACGGCCCCTCATTCATAAGTCATGACTTTCCAGAACTTTGTCAAGTACATGGGTTTCCAACATCGCAAGATAACCCCTCGCTGGCCACAAGCAAATGGTATGATCGAAAGGTTCCTGGCCAGCATCAAGAGGACCCTCCAAATCGCCCATGTCCAAAACAAACCATTCGAGCAGGCCCTCAACCAACTGCTCAGAGAATACAGACACACAGCACATAGCACGACAGGGATATGTCCTGCGGACCTAATGTTTCAGAGACCAATCACAACAAGATTACCGGAAGACCCCTGGCCACGAGAACCGACGACTCTTGAACAGGAGGCAAAATGCAACGATGAAGAGAGGAAAGCAAAAATGAAGGAAGTCACAGATCGTAAGAGACAAGCTCGTGAGAACCCCATACAGCCTGGAGATGAGGTATGGTTTCGACAACCAAAGTGTCGAAAGGAAGAAGCCACCTTTGCATCCATGCCACTCATCGTGACGCACAAGAAGGGCACGTTGGTAACGGCACAGAGAAGTGACTGCTTAACAGTGACCAGAAACATATCGCACTTCAAACATGTAACGTCCACCCAAGGAGAAGCCTGGGAATGGGACAGAGACAGCAAATAAGACAAAACACGAGATGAACCGTATCAGGGAGATGGGGAAGAGTCTGAAGGTGAGCGAAACACCATGATGCAGGACATCGAGATGACGACCCCAGGTCGGTCAAGGCGACCTCAACGGAGTCGCATGAAACCGCTGCGCCTCATAGAAGAAATGGGGTAAGGAAGCGAGAACGGACTTGCATGTTAAAAAGGGGGGAGATGTCAGCAAGCCCATATCGTTGTGTGGGCGGGCCGCCGTTGCGGCCAGCGCATACAGGACGTTTACACTGGGGCGTGGGAGGGGCAGGACCTGAGGAAGAGGCAGTTGCCGCGTTTGTAACAATAAAGCAGGTTGCACATAACCCCGGCTCTGTGTCCATTTGTTACGTTTGGCCACCACAGGCCCAAAGGGGGCTCTAACACTGACTAAGCTCAAGAATCAACAAGATTCAACACAGTGGCGAAATTCAAGCATGCCTGGATTTAAAACAGTGGCATGGTTCAAAAGCAGCTAGATATAAAAACAGTGAATATGCTAAAATGCAACTAGATTCAGCACAGTGGCAAAATTCAAGAGCACCTAGATTTAAAACAGTGACAAGTTTCAAGCGCAGCTAGATTTAAAAACAGTAGCTACACTTAAACTAGATTCAATACAGTGGCGATATTCAAAGCACAGCTAGGTTTAAAACAGTGGCAAAGTACAAAGCACAGCTATAATTAAAAGCACGGCTATGCTCAAAATGCAACTAGATTCAACACACCGACCAAAATCAAAGTGCAGCTAGATTTAAAAAAAAACAGTGGCAAAGTTCAGGGCTCAGTATTAGAAACAGTGGCCAGATATTGGAACTACAGCACTGGCTGCACAACCAAATCTTCACAACTTACCTGGTAGTTGCGGCAGGTAGAGATTGGCCTGGCAGGGCACAGAGGGCAAACAGGCTGACAGGTGATGGAGGTACTCAGAGAGGTGCACTTTGCTTTGTCCCTTAGCTGACTGCCCAGCCAAGGCTGCCTTGGCGCTCTCGGCTAATAAAGATTCCTGGAACTGCTGGACAATCAGGGAGGGGTTGGGCGGGTGTGGGGAGGAGCAGGGGTAGTGGGAGAAGAGTAAGGGTAGCAAGTGTGAGAAGTAGTGTGGAAGGGGCTGTGGGCCAAGAGAAAAGGGCACCGGGTGGAAAAAGGCATGGATGAGGTCTTCAGTTCTCAATCTTACCATGTTGGTCGGAGGTTGACGGGTCCACGACACACAATGGAATGGGATGCAGTGAGGTGCTTATTATGCTTCCTGGAACTGCTGGCCAATCAGGGAGGATTAGGCGCATGTGTGGGGAGGAGAAGAGAGCAGGGGGGGGTGAGAAAGGGGAGCAATGGCGAGAGGGAGCGCAGAGGCGCTCTGGGCCAAGGGAAAAGGGGATCCATTGGAAAAAGGCTTACTGTGTTAGATGGAGGTTAACAGGTCCATAACAAATGATGGAATGGGAAGGACTCTTCCCGTGCGGCAAGGTGCTTACTATGATTCCTGGAACTGCTGGCAAATCAGGGAGGGGCTGGGCATGTGTAGGGAGTAGCGGGGGGCCAAGGGAGGAGAGGAAGGAGAGTGAGGGCAAGAAGGAACACGGAAGGCACAGTGGGCCAAGAGAAAAGTGGGACGGGTGGAAAAAGGCACATCTCAATTCGTACAGTGTCAGATGGAGGTTCACGGATTCACAACACACGATGGAGTCAGCAGAACTCTTCTTGTGCAGTGAGGTGCTTAATATGCTTCCTGAAACTGATGGACAATCAGGGAGGGACTTGCCATGTGTAAGGAGTAGTGGGTGGCACAGGGAGGAGACGAAGGGGAGCAAGAGCAAGAAGGAGAGCGGAAGGCACTATGGGCCAAGGGAAAATTGTGCTGCGTGGAAAAGGCATCAATGGGTCTCAGTTCTCAATTCTTACTGTGTCAGATGGAGGTTCAGAGGTCCATGACACTTGATGGAATGGGACGCCCTCTTCCCGTGCAGCGAGGCTCTTACTATGCTTGGGGGCAAGAGAGGAAGTGGGAAGACTGTGAAACAGAGAAGAGCAGTAATTGAACCGGGCCAGGTTAATACTGAAGACAAGATTTTAGTTGCGCTGAAGGATGCAGAAGGGGCGGGGAGCCTAATGTGTTGCCTGCACCTGAACAGCGCATCAGTGCACATGGATCATCACACTGGGTGTTTAGGCTGTTTAAAACACATTGGGTCTCATTACAAGTGCGGCTGTAAGGGGTTAACGGAACTGGTAAGGATGCCGGTGCCGTTAACCCCTTACCGCCGCATTCCGAGGTCCCTCATCGGGTCCCACTAAGGCCGGCTGGTTTTACCAGCCAGCTTTGGCGGGAGCTGCTAAGGGACCAGGGAGCTAATAACGGGCCCGCTATTTGCGGGCCCGTTATTAGCTCCTTCCCCATTCCCATTGAGCCCTATGGGGGCTCGAATGGGAATGAGGAATGGTTTTCAGAATGGGGATTTACCGGGTCCTCCAAGGTTGAAATGACCCGGTATGCGGTATGGGGGTAGCCATGGCGCTAATAGCACCATGGCTACCTCCATACTCGTAATGAGGCCCAATAGTCTCCTGCAAGTGCTAAGCGGTCTAGTGTTGCATGAGAGGAAAGGAGACTGTTGTGTTGTCTGCAACTAAACAGCATGTGAGTGCATGCGGCTGAGCGCATTGGCTGTTTGGGCTGTTTGGGCACAGCAGTGGCGTGGTGAATGGGAGACACTGCATGACTCATCCTGTAAAGCTTAAACTTGCTCAATATGACTGGAGTTTTAAACAGCCCAAACAGCCAACGCACTTAGTGGCTCAAGCTGACACGCTGTTAAGGTGCAGTCAACGTGTTGGTCTACCCTCCCCTCCAACCACACTAGAGCGCTTAGCAGCATTTTGGAGCATTTCTTTTAATAGCTCAAGGTACCCAGGAGGCTAAAAGACTTGGTAAAAGTAGGATTAGAACTTTTCTGTTGGCCACACCCTTTCAATCATTATTTGTATGTTTGTAGAATAGGGTGTCCCGGTGGGACAAAGGCTCCTAAGAACAGTTTTGCTTTATGATTTGGAACACTGACCTAAAAGTTGGAGAACACTGCAAGACACCCACTTTGTGTTTGTACATCCTTGACAACCTCATTACAAGGGTGGCGGTCTGGAAACAAGGGTGCCAGTAAGCTTGCTGTCATCCTTGTTTCCGGACCGCCACACTACGAGACTGCCTGGCGGGGCCGCTATGCCCGACATGTCTGACTTTGCCGGGCGCAGCGGCCCCGGCAGGCAGAATTGCCATGGAAGCACTGGCACCGTCAGCAACAGTGCCAGTGCTTCTGAGTCCCCATTCCAATGGAGTCCTTTTGGATCTGTGGGAATGAGGACATTTTCCGGCGCCTGACATCATGGGCTGCTGGGACTTGTAATGTTCCAGTGGCACTGGGAAGCTAGGTCCCGGAAACGGTGTTACGAGGTCGTCTGCACCGCCAACCTCGTAATGAGGCCTAATGTGTTGCCTCTAAAACATCATCCTATGTTTTAGAGAAAACCCTTGGTTTCTTTTGGCATTTGCCCAACCCATGTCCTAGTTAACCTGACACTAAACAAACATCTATTGGACTGCACTTTAGGTGTCAAATGTAGCGTTGCACTGACTTCCCCACACTAGCCCCCACCATATTCATTGATTCACCGTGGCAGAAAGCTGTGCCTAGATCCATGGGTGCAACAGTCATTATAACCCTCTACACAAAAATTCATGGTCATCATATCAACTGAAAACTATTCAATCACCCATAGCTAATCTACCAATAAGGGAAAGAAACTTCAGAAATGTCTTTGTATTTCTGTTATGTATGAAAAGGAACGAAAGGGTTAGACAAGAAATGCCTTAATCAAAGCAGCTACTGCAGTCTCATTACAGCATGCTAAAATGCTGAGCTCTATGCAAATCTATGCAAATAGGACAAGCATACTCGTCCTCATTACAGCATGCAAAAATACTGAGCTCTGTGCAAGTCTATGCAAATAGGACAAGCATACTCGTCCTCATTACAGCATGTAAAAATACTGAGCTCTATGCAAGTCTATGCAAATAGGACAAGCATACTCGTCCTCATTACAGCATGCAAAAATACTGAGCTCTGTGCAAATCTATGCAAATAGGACAAGCATACTCGTCCTCATTACAGCATGCAAAAATACTGAGCTCTATGCAAGTCTATGCAAATAGGACAAGCATACTCGTCCTCATTACAGCATGCACAAATGCTGAGCTCTAATGCAAGTCTATGCAAATAGGACAATCATACTCGTCCTCAGCACCTAAGGGGTTAAAGTCAGGGTGCAGTTTTGATGAGGAGGCTACACAAATTTGGTGGTGAGGGCGCAAAGCTGGTCACATAGGGAGAGCCACCATGGTCACATTATTGTAACATGGAGGGCAAATATACAAAATCTAAAGTATTTCAACTATAGAGTGCAGCTTACGACATGGCTAGGGATCATGTGGTAAGCGCAATTGCATAATGTCTTGTCGGGGGTCGTTTCAGTTTGACGATATGCCAACCAGAATTCACCAGTAGCGTGTACTCCACCACATGCTTCCTCTTTGCTTTTGCAGCAGCAATGTACACAGAATACCACTGCATCTGGAGGTGGGGAGTCTAAGAATTCATGGGTAGCGGTGAGTCAGAGCTGAGCCAGAGGGTCGGGCTTGTCCCAGGAGCAAAACATGAGCTGAGCAGGCAAAAACACCCACATCTGCGGCCCACCACTCAAAACCCCAAACAAAACACACATTCTTGGTAAACCTGCATCCTAGCCCCCAAAACTCAGAACCGATTCCTGGAGTTGATTCTCCCCATCCTCAACTAAAAAAATTCCATACCTTGTTTCGTTCCTCCCCGTCCCCCACAACACAAAACCAATATCTGTAATCCTGCCTCCCCAAACCCCACAATACAAACCTCATACCTAGAGTCCTGCCCCCCAGCAACACAAAACCCATACCCTGTCTCCTGCCTCTGCATACTCTGCCCAGCTTACCCACATTCATAACACAAAAACCATATAGTTTGTCCATCATTCACAAAACAAAACACATAGGGCCTCATTACGACCCTGGCGGACAGCCGTGCCTGTAATACAGGCACGGCTGCCGCCGGAGTCATTTTTTTTCCGGCACCCTATAATCAGCAATTACAGGGGCATTACAACCCTGGCGGACCCCGTAATTGCCCATTCCAGGGCGCCGGAAACAATTCTTCCCCATTCCGATTGAGCCCTATAGGGCTCAATGGGAATGGGGAAGCCGCATGCACCGGCACCATTCATGAATGGTGCTGGTGCATGCGGCATACTGTGCTGCGGGTGCTGCTCTGCCCACCCAGTCCGACTGGCAAGCTTACCGTTACCGTAGTTCCCAGACCGGCAAACTTGTAATGAGGCCCATAGTCTTTGTCCCAATTTCCTGATTTCTTTGATGTGGCACAGTGAACTAAAATGATTTGCCAAGGAGCACATAGTTTAATTGATGGGTGAAACTGAGATTTGAGCACAATCTGCACTATGTGTTAAACTATGGCTTTAAAGATTGACAATAATGTTCTCTGTTATACCGATTATTTGGAAATTGCACACATCACATTATAAATAAACCTGACAAATATATAAAAGTTTATATTAAGAAAAAAGAGTTTGAATATAGCCATGTTTCCCCCATCCTAAATAAAAGTCTACAAGCACCAGAACTCATAGAAAAGTCAGCCTGAAAAATCTCCTCTGGGTTTTGCAACTTTATCTTGAATACTTCAAACGTTCAAGACTTAAAATTGTGTGATGAGCTCGCGTGCGTGTATTTATTGATTGTTTGACAGAGGCCTTCAGCTTGACGTTATCACTCAATTCACACTAAGAACCCTCACCATGGAGAGTGGTATGTTCCCCAATCACCACTTCTGCTATTCACCAAATGAGCTCCTGTTCAAATCTGATGGTAATAGCAGTGAGACTTGCGGGTACCATGGCAAATACCCCATTAGCAAGTCTCACTGCTATTACCATCATGGGGGGAACAGGTGGGCTTGTCTCCTGATGTTGGATCAGTTTGAGTACTAGAGATCAGTTTAGTGAGCTCTCGTTGGTGTGCAAGTATTTCTGCTTGCAAAGTTTCCAGTTTGCTTAGCATGGCAGACTGAATGGCGATACACCAGGCTTCATCCTTCACTATTGGAGATGGGGGAGAGGTGGTGGTCTCGAGTTCTCTGAAAATAGCAAATATTTCTCTACTTCCGGATTTGGCATTGGCTATCCTGGTATTGTAGGAAGAGGCTTTAGCATTGGTGATAGCAATTTTGTATTCTTTAGAGATGGATTTGTATGGGCCTCATTACAAGTTTGCCGGTCTGGGAACTATGGTAACGGTAAGCTTGCCAGTCGGACTGGGTGGGCAGAGCAGCACCCGCGAGCACAGTAACGCGCATGCACCAGCACCATTCATGAATGGTGCCGGTGCATTCGGCTTCCCCATTCCCATTGAGCCCTGTGGGGCTCAAATGGGAATGGGGAAAAAAAATTTCCGGCGCCCTGGAGTGGGCATTTACTGGGTCTGCCAGGGTTGTAATGCCCCTGTAATTGCTGATTACAGGGTGCCGGAAAAAAAATGACTGTCATCGAAAGTTCATAAATTAACACAGTCTTCCTTGCAACACATGCCCAGCCAAAACTCAATAGTACTAGTTTGCACTTCCCATAAGCAACTGTATGCGTTTGAAGCTAGGTCAGCCTGGAACAGCTTGTGTTGGAAAGCCAGAGCCGCCAACTTCCCCAATCAGCCATCCCTGAACCCAGATATATAAAGGCAAAAAGTAAATAGGCGCTGTCGATGATTTAATGCATTTGCACCTTGGTCTTTGCTCCACTTCAGACATCAACGAGGCGTCAGCTGATCGTTGGCCACTTAAAAAGAGAAGCTGGCATTAGCACCAGTCTGTGCTCCAGGTGAAAGCAATTAGTGTTTCTTCGCTAGCTTTATGTGGAAAAGAAAATCCCACTACATTTAGTTGGCAGTGGAAGGTTAGCATCTGGCCAGAGGCTAAGCTCCACGTTCAGAGACATAACATTGTATTCCCTGGCATGGATTAAGCAGCTACCTTCTCCCTTCCCGTTCCAAGGATTCTGATGTAGGAGACCTGCGCCTGCTGCCTGAGCGGGAATGATGTCCATGGCAATCGAAGATCCTTGCAGAGAATCAGGAACATGATGACCTTAATACATACAAAACCCTCTTCAAACTCAGAAAGACATATACTAGTTTCTATCGAGAACATTTATATTGCAGAAGGAAGCAACAGTCAGACACAGAGGTCTGATTTAAAATGAAAGAATACATAAATAAATATATATATATATTTACTGAAAAACTTTTTTAAAGGGACATTATGGTTAAGTTGCAATGATAGAAAACTGTGAAATTCACTGAAAAAACTTTGTTAAAGGGACGTTATGGTTAAGTTGCACTAATTAAAAACCTATGAAATTCAATGAAAAAACGTTGTTAAAGGGACATTATGGTTACAAGTAAAACCGAAAACCCACAGACACAGAAATTCACCAGTTATGGTAAGCTAAGCAATCATAACTCATACCACCACTGGGCACTGTTAAGACTAACACCCATGACATCAAAGATGACATCACAAATGTCATTGATGACATCACTGATGAAATCACATATCTGGAACACTTGTTTTTGTTCACTGACATATCTAAGCCAGGTGGTATTCAAAAGGTGCTACACATCTAGACATTAACCTTGTCATATATTCTTAAAGTACTTTCTTTAGGGTTTGGTCTCAGCTTGTGCTGAAC
Organism: Ambystoma mexicanum; assembly: GCF_040938575.1. NCBI lineage: Eukaryota > Metazoa > Chordata > Amphibia > Caudata > Ambystomatidae > Ambystoma > Ambystoma mexicanum. The sequence continues at coordinate 238,238,278 of NC_090940.1, read as the reverse complement.
ATACATGGGGGAAAAAGCAAGCCTCAAACACATAATTCATTTGTATACATGAAGATACACTTTAATGCATTAGATTTAAGGCAGCCTGCCTTATCTTTAAATGTATCAATGGCATCACCCGGCAATATCTGAGGGACTTGATTCATCCATACAAGCTGGTGAGATCGCTGCGTTCTAGTGATCTCCGCCTTCTTTCTATCCCACCCTCAGCATACAAGTCTCGGGGAGACAGAAGTTTCTCTGTTTTTGGCCCAAAGCTGTGGAACTCCTTACCATTCAAACTGAGGACTCTTACTTCACTCTATCAGTTCCTTAGAGAACTAAAGAAATTTTTGTTTAAATAGGGTTCCATTAGGCCTTTGGTTGTCTGATGGCTGGGTTTAGCTATTTTCTACTTGAATCATGTTTGTTATCATCAGCGCCATTATACGGTTTGGTCCGTTCTATGCGCATTACAAATTCAAAAATACAAATACAATGTTATTAACATTTTCTGTTGATGCTGTTTCTTTCTTCCTTAATTTAGTTTCTCTGTATGTGCCTCTGATTTGTATGCATTGTGGGTCTTTATATGTATTGTTTGTACTAGCACAATTGTGTAGTAAGTCTTGAATTGTTAGCTAGTTATTACATGTTTAACATTACTCAAAACTCTGATAAGGTAGCTTTCATTATTTTACTATCCAAAATGACAAGATTATAAATAGTGTACTTCCATGGTGCATGCTGCAGTCATTGCCTATGTTTATGTGTGATTAGGTTCCTGTATTAACAACTCCCAAATACAATGTTGTTTAGAAGAGTACATTCTTTAATAGATTAAGTAGTTCATGATAGGTCTCCCGATCACCCCTGACATCTTATTACCAACATTATAAACACAACCCCTTGTAGGGACTTTTCAGCAAAATTAATGGCACATATACTGTCATCAGTGATGCCATCAATGATATTTCAGATGTCATCTTTGATGACCTGGGTGTTGTCTTAGCAGTGCACAGTGGTGGCACGAGTTATGGTTGCTTAGCTTACTAGAACTGGAAAATTTCTGAAGTTTTTCAGTTTAACTTGTAACCATAATGTTTGTTTAAAAACATTGTTTCACTGAATTTCATAGGTTTTTTTAGTGCAATTTAACCATAATGTCCCTTTAACAAAGTTTGTTCTGTGAATTTCACAGTTTTTATTAGTGCAACTTAACCATAACGTCCCCTTAACAAAGTTTTTTCAGTGAATTTCATGGGTTTTTACCAGTGCATGCTATTTTCCTACAACTTACTAATATCATATTTAACTCAATATAGCAAGATTTGTGTCCAATTAACAAAGTTTCACCTTAAAACTCTGCCAGTTCCCACCTTCTACCATAAGTATTAACACTTTTGTACACTTTTTGCAACTTTTTCCATTGTTTTTGCATCAGTATATGTGCGCGAACATCTGACGTCATTGCAGACCTTCAGGATAGGCATGATGATGTGTCCGCGAACGCGTCTGCACTTGGCAATCGGGTTTGTGCTTCGAGGACAGTTCAGAACTGCATTTTCTACTGATCTAGGAACTTTCAAGCTCAAAATGTACTCTTGCACAGCTCCTATGCCTATTCTTACTCTTTATCCATTAACAATCTAGTACAATGCACATACTAGGAAGAATATTAGCAAAACTGCTATGTATCCTAAAAATGGCATCAGCTATTGCCATCCCTCATGCACAAGAGCCACCACCACCACCAGCTGGAGGACCTATACAACAAAAAATGTGCAGTACTTATAAAGACACTGAAGAGGACCAAGAAGATGAGATGGAGGAAGTGCCTACCTCTATCACCCAGAGAGAATCATGGGTGGGGAGGTTCTTTGCCACTGTTGGGAATGTACCAAAGGCTAAAGCTACCAAAGTGAAATGCACTGAGTGCAACTTTGTAATCAGTCACATACTACCTGGACAGTACTCCTATGGGACCACCTCCATGCCCCGTCACACCAAATCCAACCACCACAATGCTCTCAGAAAGGTTATTCTTTTCTTAGCAAGTAGTAGGCTGTCTTCCTCCACCTCATCTTCCTCAACCAATACTCTAACCACACAGCCTACTTCTGTGGGACACAGAATTCTACCAGCTACCTTGCAAGCAATAAAAGAGGCTGTTGATCCATATCTTTTGAAGACAGCAGTCCTAGGCATATACTGCAACACCCAACTCTGCAGGGGGAAGCAATTTCAAAGCGCTTTTGAAGCTGTAATCAAGGAGTATGAGAAACACTGCCCCCTACCCTAGAAGTAACACACCCACAACATCTTCCCCTGTCCACCTGCCCCTCCATATTAGTGCTTGGTACCTCTTCCCTCATTTCCCTCCCCACCTTACGTTCTAACCTCTCCTGCAAAAAAAAAATACATCAAAAAACACTAAAGAAATGTTCCTTTATGAACCACCTTTCACAGTTAAAAAATAGAAAAAAAATTGTATCGACTCCGTCTACTTTACATTTCTCAGTAAAGTACATAGACTCAATAATATTTTCCGAAATTCCCATTAGCATTTTCTGTTATGCTAATGGGAATAATGTGGCGTTCATCCCTGGTTCCAGTGACTGGAACGGGGTAGAACAGCCCGGCAGCCCAAATTATCGGCCCAAGTGAAGCAAGGGTCGATAATAAGGGCTCCAGACCGTTATCCCCCATTCAAGCCCCTGCAATGGGGGATGAAAGCCATTAGCACCGTGGGTTCCCAAGGCAAGAACCGGGGGTGCTAAAAAAAGAAATAATTTTTCTTCCTACACCGGGACGCCCGCGGCATCCCGCTGTAGGAAGGGAAATCTTTTGTCAAGATCGCCAACATGGAAAAGAAGGCAGGGCTCTGTACCGGCTGTTGATCCCCTCTTCCCTTTCCATCACAGCCTGCAGAAGGTGACGAGAGAACCCTATGATCATATTACCACAAGCACCTTATTTTCCCTTTCAAACCCATCCCACTTTTGAATAACTTTACCACATAGCCGGTGCCAGGTGGACATGGCCACTTTAACCCCATGTGTCGTCCCTCGTGGTCATGGCCAGTAGCCAGATGGTCTGGGTCATGACCTTATGCCATGACCCAGACAATCTGGTCACTGCACATGGCCAAATCCATTCAGACTTTACACAAACATTCAAGGTAGGTCTATAATCTATAATCTCCACGCTAATTTTGCCCCCTCTTGACAAAATTACACCAAACTTTACAAATACATGTACATATAGATTTAAAATCTTTTTGCAAACTTTTGTGTAGATTTGTCAAATGGCACCACATTTATAAGCATTTACAATATTTTGGGACACCCCCTCTAATTTTGTTCCCTATTGTCAAAACAGCTCCACACGTTCCAAAACCATAGCATTTCAAATTTCATGCAGTTTCATTGATTGGCGCCAAAGTTATAAGCCATCCGGGGGGCTTTGTTGAGCAGCCCAAAAATGGCTGCCTAGTCCATGAGCTTTGTGCTACATCAACCTGAATCCGACTCCAACGGTGGATATATTATCATCTCCCAGCAATGATCGCCGCTGCGAGTAGCTGATGAACTGAGACGTGTTTGCCTTGACTCCTGATGTGAATCAGTGCTCTATGGCCGTCCCACAGCTGGTGGAACTTTGACAATGTGTGCGCCCGCTCTGATGGCCGGGTCAGCCTGTGTTGCGACGCCTGCTGTGTGGCCTGATCAGAGCCACAGCCCTTCTGTACCGGCACCGGCTTCGTCTCTACATTAATTAAGATCGCTGTCACCCGTGACTGTCCACGGCTGCCTGATTTCATTTCTGCAGTGTGTGCCATTGGACGATCCCACTCGGCTGTTGTTACTGCGTGGCGGGGCCCTGGAACACACCACTACCTGCGTGGAGGAGCCATGTGGACAAACAGAGCCTCCTCCCAGCTGCTGCCCTGGAGAAGGAGGAGTGCCCGGGGCCGGTGCTTTGTCTCCTATTGCACCCCCCACACCGCCGAACCCCGTGCCTGCTGCTAGGCCGTGTTGGGCTCGGCGGGTGACCCACGCTGCTCTGGGGGCCCCTAGACTAATTTCAGAGCACCTCGGTGCACCGCGTGGGCCCCCGTGTGGACTGGTGCTGCCGCCCGACCACAGGAAGGAGAAGCTACAGCCTGCCGTGTCGCATTCTTGGTGCAGCCCTGCTCGGCTGGGTCTGGCTGAAGACATCCTCTGCCGGCCCCGGCCCCCGCCCGGAAGCAGGTTTCACCATTGCAGGTGAGAGTCCCCAGACGCGACCACCCCTGGGGCTTGTGGTGGTGTGCTGTGGGGGTGGTGGGCCCGGGTGTGCATCTGATTCCCGGTACATCTCTCCACTCCGTGTCTCTCTGCTCCTCACCTGGCATCATATGGGCGCACATTTCCTCTCTCACGGCCCGTCTCTCCAAGTGCGCTGATGCACGCAGTCTTGCTTGCTGCGACTACTTGATACCTAGCAGGACTTGCCCGTCAGTTACAGCATCCCTGGGCCTCATTAACGCCCTCATCGCAGTGCTGCCTGGCAGCCATTGTCAGACCTCCGGATCATTACGGCGTCTGCTTGCAATAATTACATGTGGATCCCTGTCCAGTTGAAACCTCCCACTGCTGCTACCTCCATTTAAACTTGGCCCGCTGTCGATGGCTGCACACTGAGCCCCCCGCTCTGGGACTCCCGGACAACGCATACTGCGCCATCTGGGGTGCCTAACTGATCTGACTGCCTGAACTCCCAGAAGTTCCACTGCACACTGTGCCCCACGCGCACGAGGTGATTTGTCTGGGTGAATATCAGCTGTGCTACAACTAGCCACAGGCCCCAGCAGAGAACAGTATACATCCATAATACCATCCACATCCTGAGCCCTATAACATCCGTTTCATTATCTATCTGGGAGACTGATCGCCAAGTGGGCTGCATTTCTGTATTACTTTCTCCATCACTGCGTCGCTTGCTTGACCTCAAACTTTGAACTAGCTATTGGACTGCATTTCACCTGCTGTCCTGGCCCTGCTGCACCTCTGCTCTGGCCTTCTGCCGCTGCCCGCTGTGCCACTGAACCCTGGCTGGCTCCAGCTCAGAAAACGAAACCAGACACTTCGAGTGGACGCCGTCTGCTAGAACTCTATAGCACCTTTAGCTGAATAGTAATGTCTAACAGATCTCGGGGTGCTAATAAAGTGGGCGCCATGGATACGTTTTCCAAGGCAGCACCCGGTCGGAGATGGGTTGCTCATCGACCGGACAACAGTAGCTCATTTCACCCCCAGACATGCTGGCGCCTGCTCTCTCCGCAATGATAGAATCCATGGCCAAGAACTTCTCCTCCTTCCACGAAAAGTTGGACGACATAAATGCTAACGTTGCATCACTCAAATCCTAGCTGGATCATTCTGGAAGTAGGATCACTGAAGCAGAGTCCAGAATTAGAGCTAATAAAGAGGGCTTCCATGCCCTTCAAGATACAGTTGCTTCTCTTACCCATGATATGAAGTTCTTGAAAGCGAAATGTGATGATTTGGAATCTAGATCACGCAGGAACAATATACGAATTATAGGCGTCCCCAAAAATGCTCTCAAGGGCTGCATGGAGCTCGCAATCAAAAACCTGCTTAAAGATTTGCTGGGCAATCCTGACCTGTCCCCCTTTTTTACTGTTGAGCATGCCCACCGAGCTCTGTCTCCACGACCCAAGCCTGGCGACTTCCCTAGACCTATCATAGCCAAAATTCTGAGTTATAGGGACAGGGATCACATCCTCCGTCTGTCACGTGAGAAAGGAGAACTGCACTTTGGCTCTCAAACAATCAGGATCTTCCCCGACTTCTATGTGGCAGTGCAGCAGGAGAGGTGCCAGTTCCTCAGAGTGAAAAAGATGTTGAGGGAGCGGAACATCACCTATGCAATGCTGTTTCCAGCACGCCTAAAGTTCACTTTTAGGGATACATTATACTTTTTTACAGACCCCGATGAGGATGTGAAGTTCATTGAGGTGCAGATACCACTAAACGACCCCACTGGGGACCTTATGGATAATGATTGAACCACATCTGTACTGTTTCTGGCCCGCCTGGCCTTGTGGTGACTAATGTCCTCTAGCTTCTGGGTTGATAGCAATGTCACATATATTTGCTCCTCACCTTGTGCGAGAATAACATATTGATTTGGGGTACACTCAGTTACGTGGACTTCAAGGTGGACTTCCTAAATACACTATACCTGACACGGTGGATCATAAGTGGTCGCTTATTTGCCCATTGCCACACAACATTGTCCCTGTAATTTACGGAATTGATTGACCACTCCTGCGATTATCGTAACATGGCTCTCCATCACTGTTTACACTGGTGAGATGTTCTAATGTTATAATGATGTGTACTGCCTGTTCAGGTGCCAGTTCCGGTACCTCACTACTTCTGCTTAGTTGATTGCACGGCAGCAGTGCACCCCATTGCGATTGCAGTGGTTAATTTAGAGCGTTTGTTGCATACTGGCCCCTGTTGGGCCTGCAGTGTTGCTAAGCTAGGTTGGGTTTGGCCCACTGCCACTTGTTTGTGGGGGTCTGTTGACTGATGCGCGAGGGTGAGGATGCGGACACTGCTTGTTGTGATAGGGTGGTGGGGGAGGTGGGTGGAGTTGTTGGGGGAAGTTATACTGAAAATGACAGAGGCATAACAGCACTTCACACTGTGAAGGGGCGTCACAATGTACGCAATCTCACTCGCACACACATGCTACGCTGTACCTGCTGTGAAGTGCCCTAAGACTATGTAATATGTAATATTTCATTAACATAATGTCCTGGAATGTCTGGGGACTGAGTAATTACACCAATGCCCGCAAAATTATGGCTTACGCCCAGAGAAATCGAATAAAAATACTCATGCTGCAAGAAACGCACACGCGAGGCCGCCTGGCAATGATCATCACACCGTCCTGGGGGCCTAATAGATTCTACACAACCTATTCCACACAGGCTAGAGGGGTGCCGACATTGATCCATTTTGCGACTTGATAGGCAAGATAGACAAGGCCCAAATTCTTACCCGTACACAGTCCGACCATGCCCCAGTGACTCTGGCTGTGAAACTGGGACCCTCCATACCTACGTGTAGCACATGGCGCTTCAAGTCAGCCGCCCTCCTCGATATAGTTTTCAAAGCTGACATACTGGCGGATATTATGACCTTCTTTGAATGCAACACCCTACATACCTCTACTGCCGGGGTCCGCTGGGAAGCTTTCAAAATATACATCAGGGGAATGTCCATATCGAGGGAGTCAGGGGTACTAAAAACCATAATGAACGACCTGAGCCATTCTGAACCCAGACTACGGGAGTTGGAGCTGGACTGCGCGACAGCAGCAGACCCTAACAAACTTGCGCAAATAACGGTGGAGCTTGAAGTTTTCGAGACACATTCCATGAGGGAGTTTTGCTATTTTAGTCACCCACAGGCCGCAAGGAAATATGGGGAAGGCGAGAGACTGGGTAGGACACTGGCTACCCTGTTATGAGGGGAATGGGGCCAAGCCCAGATTATGTCTGTCAAGGATGCGTGGGGTATCCCACGGTGGTCGGATCAGCAGATACTGGATATCTTTATCGAGTTCTATACCAACCTCTACACATTACCCTCAGAGCATATTGAGCAACACATGAGAGACCTCCTCGAGCAGATCCCCACTACATATATATCCCATTCGACTAGGGACCAACTAGATTCCCTGATATCATTGGAAGAGATTGGGCCTCATTACGAATGTGGCGGAAAGACAACAACGGCGCCGGTAGTGCTACCGGAGTCGTTGTTACCTCTCTGCCACATTACGAGTTCCGCTTGCCGATGCTGGACTACACGCATGGTCTGACCAGGCATGCAGACTGGCACCCGCGAGCAGGACTCTTGATTGCACCTGCACTGTTATTAACCAGCACCCGTAAATGGACAATTACCGGCCCATTCATCTCGTAATGGTGCTGCGGCCGGTAGCGAGTTTGGCGGTTGCCATGCCCTTAATAAGGGCACGGCGACCGCCAAACTTGTAATGAGGCCCATTGTCAAGGCCATCTTGGACCTCCCGAGAGGTAAGATGCCGGGCCCAGATGGGCTTACCCCTGAGTTCTACCAGTAACATGTTGAGATTCTTGCCCCCAAACTATTGGAGGTCTGGGCTGAGTCACTCCGCGAGTCCATCCTGCCTCCATCCCTACACGAAGCTGTCATCACAGTGTTGCTCAAGCCAGACAAGCACAGCAATGAATGTGACTCGTACATGCCCCTCTCTCTCATGAACATCGACACCAAGGTCTTTGCAAAGGTTATAGCAAACTGCTTTCTCCCGATCATAACGCACCTGGTGCATGAAGACCAAGCAGGCGTTGTGCCCGGGAGATCGACTTCCCACAACATTCAGCGACTATTTAATGTTATGGCTAGAATTGACTAGGACTCGAATGCTGTTGCGGTCATGCTAGATGCCCAAAAGGTGTTTGACATGGTCTCATGGAACTACATGTGGCTGGTCTAGGAGAACATGGGGATCGGCTCCAACATGATTGGGTACATCAAATTGCTATATACGGCCCTACGGCGAGGGTACGGGTCAACTCCCTTATGTCCACGTTGTTTATGCTCTTCAGGGACACCCGCCAAGGCTGCCCATTCTCCCCGATCCTCTTCGCCCTAGTGATAGAACCAATGGCAGACCATGATAGGGCACGCCATACCCATAGAGGGATACGCTTGAAAGATACCCCTGAAATAATATCTCTATACGCAGATGATGTGCTGTTATACATCAGAGACCCTGCCATCCACCTGGACCCCGTCCTGCGGGATATCACACGCGTTGGTACCTTCTCAGGCTTCACCATCAATTACACCAAATCGGAGATTTTTCCACTTACTAATACTACCCAATGCCCCTCCTCGGAGTATCCACTCCGCTGGTCTCCCGGGGTAATCCAGTATTTGGGGGTTCAGATGTCCCTATCCAAGGCCACTCTACTGGCCGATAATGATACTGCCGTAGCACAAATGGCTGAATCAAAAATGGTGAGATTGCATTCTCTCCCGTTGTCACTTGCTGGGAAAATCTCCCTCATCAAGATGATCTTGGTCCCTAAACTACTCTACGACTTTAGCAATGTGCCCATCTGGCCCGGGAAATAATATTTTATGGAGCTCCACAAATTGTGCGCACAATTCTTATGGCATGCGGGTGCGGTTTGCAAGAAATGGCTGGATATGGCACTCCCGTATGAGAAGGGGGGTTCTCCACCCCCAATCTAACACTATATTGGACAACCGCGCAGGACCAATATGCTACATACTGGTACTAGAGCCCTCTGACTCGCCCACATGTCAGGTTGGAAACACCGTCTACAGCCGAGTTTAATGTTATGACCCTGATATTTTGTCAAGATTATGTGCCGGTCTCCCCTCTTGACCCTGTGGCGACTACTCTGCGTACTTGGGCCAACTCCTGAACACAACAGCTGAATCCTACCCCTACTACAAATGGCTTCCAGTCTGGAACTTCCCCGGACTGGAGGCTACACACGATACAGCTTTGGCTCGTCACGGGGGGTATCTGGGTTATCAGGCATTAACTGACTTCTTTCCCGAGGGGAAGTTCATCAATCCACTAACATGGAGGCAGGATCACTCTGGATGCACTTGAGATGTTACAGTATTATAGACTCTGCGCCGCCTTCCATGCTCTGTGGCCCACCTTTCCTGATGAGCATCCCGATGCCCCAGAGGTCGCCTACATAGCTAACTCGAGTGGGGCCCGCGGTGTCGTCTCCTCTATATATAAATTGCTGTTGGCGGAGACCCCAACAGTGTCTCCCAAGGCACGCACTGAATGGCGGGCAAACTAGACCTCGAGATCACGGACCAACTGTGGAAGAAGATTGCTCACACACAAATATGGTATCCCTTAATGTTCGCTACCGAGCCATGCAGTTTAAATTGCTGAACAGATTGTATTACACTCCCCATAAAATCTCTAAATTCATCTGTGATGGTATACATACCTGTCCTCGCTGCAGGGTCGAGAGTGCATACTACCTACACATGTTCTGGACATGTCACAAATTGGGAGATTTCTGGGATGGAATCTTGAGGGCTCTCACTGACATCACTGGTGTGGTGATCGATCCTAGCCCGTTGGGAATCCTGTTTGGTGTGTGGAGTAATGATGACACCAAACGAGTGGCAACATTTTTAAACATAAGTTTTATGGTGGCCAAGAAATGCATGCTACTGAGCTGGAAAAGCACTTCCCCTCCAACCGTTCAGAAGTGGCTCAAGGCACTCACTTGGTCCAAAACCTGTCAAGACGAATACCTTACTATGCTTCTGGCTCACTCTCGCCCTAAGAACATTTGTTCCGCTTTTAACAGTTACCTTGTTAATCAGGCTGCAAATGCCTCCGGATCAGACTCACCTACGACCTCGTAGGACTCACCTTGTATGTCTCAGTATCTCACAATTAGAAGTGCATTCCTTCTGTAAGTGTGCCTGTTGTTTCTTCATTGTGTGATATGTGCCCTACTAGCATGTTGACTATATGTCATGCTTTACCATGTGTACTTGTTGTAACCCTCTGCCAATAAATAAAAAAATAAATAAAAAAAAGTTATAAGCCATCCAAAAACTGCTTTTCAATGACCCAGTAATGCAGAAATAGACATAGATGCCCCCGAACATATGAAGTGTTTGCGAACATCACAGGACTGTACCCGAACATCTGGACTATTCACGGACTTCTGGGATGAAAAACACCAATTTTTTGGCTTCTTACGGCCATATCCCATCCCATCCTCATCACCCCCACTTCCCCAGAGAATGTTTGATGAGTTTGATAAGTGCAATGTTGTTGTATTTTTTTATAGGACGGGATGTTTGCAAATCCAACATGGCGAGCGTTTCCAGCAATCTAACGCACTTCACCATCCAATCAGTGGCTGCATCCGATGACCGCGGACATTACGCTGCCCCCTTTGCCAATCCGAGGCCCGTCCTCGGACCAAACAGGGAAGTGAGTCCGCTGACCGAACCCAGATATCACTATCATAAATTAATATATTAAGTTTTCAATTTTTTGCTGACATGCACCAAATCACCATTGATTTTGTTTTGTCAGTGTTGAGCACCAATTGTAATTCCTTGCATTTTTGTATAAATATAGCCAGACTATGGGCCTCATTACGAGTCCGGCGGTAACTGTGGCGGTAAAACCACCTGGTTACCGCCGGACTCGTATTACCATTCCGCCTCTGTGATTCCTGGAATTACAGGGGCATTACAACCCCGGTTTTCCAGGAATCACGGAGGCGGAATGGTGTTAATCCCCATTCCCATCGAGTCCTATGGGACTCGATGGGAATGGGGATCATGGAAACACCGGCAGCATCTTGTAATGCTGCCTGTGTTTCCTCGTCCGCCTGCAGGCGGGCGTTGTTAAACCCGCCAGGTCAGACCTGGCGGGAACATCACCTCCCGCCTGCAGGAGTTGTGATCGCCCGGCATGGAAACAACGGTGGAGGCAGGTTTACCGCCACCGTTGTTTCCATAACTGGTGATTTGTAATGAGGCCCCATGTGTCTACCTATCACTGTAGTAGACAGAATTGCTGCGTCATCTGCAAAGAACAATGCAGTAAACCCTGGTTCTATACAGTTTAGGTAGCAAAAACTTTGGCATATATAAAGACTTGGTTTCTTTTGGCAAAAATAATAAAATAAAGACTTTGGGATAGCAAAGGATTAAATATCTGTATTGTTCAGGTATATGCGGTGTAGGATAATTTGTTTTGATTGTATGTGTGTTCCTGTTTTACTGTTCAAAATTGCCAAATGTCTTTAACTGAATTTATGTGTTAAAGAAATTGATCTGGGATAATTTGACACCAGTTAATTGAAAAAAATTGATGAAGTATACATTGATACCAGACATTTTAAAAAAGTGATGAAATACAAACATAAAAAATAAAAAATACTTTGGACCAATATACTTTGAAATTGGATATGGTGAATGAGTTCCGGAAACTTTGGGTGTTTCATTCATTGAAATACGTTTTTTCCAATTTTTTATTAAAATGTAAGCTAAATGCAATAATACAATGTTGTGCATACCTTTGTAAAAAAAAAAAACGTTGTTAAAATAAAAATGGGGAAAAGCTGACACATCCAAATTGTGATGGGTCAAGGCAGTGCTCTAGAAGTTCCTCAATAATCTCATTGATCTATAGGTAAAACAATACGGAGGCCAGAACGCATCCCTATCATACACCCCACTCAACCTCAACATTTTTTGTTGTTTCCCCGCCCAGGCACCACCTGACTGATGCCTTGTTTTCAGTGTATAGGGATTTGATGCTAGCTAATACGTACCCTGGAATACATTTACTTTGTGAGCTGTACTCAGGTCGATGCAAATGGCGTAAACCTTAACATGTTTGAGGGAAACATACTTCGCCAGGATCAATCCCAACCAGAAACTCAGGTTCACCGTACTTTTGCCACATTGGAAACCCACCTGTAAATGTTTGATTTTATAACCCTCAAATACTCAAGACTGGAGGCGACCAAGTAGGACCTTGGCAAACACAGCAGCATCCAGCAAGGAAAAGGGTCTGTAGATCCCTGGAAGTGTCTTAACACCACTTTTAAAAATGGGCAGAATGTATGCCTCTCGCCATGATTGTGTCTCTCTGCCACTAGTGGCAACAGAGTTGAATACACAAGATAGCAAAGGCAACCATATGAATTTTTCATCCTTGAAGAAATCAATAGGGATCTTATCCAAGCCCAGAGCCTTCCCTGCTCCAAGCACGCGAATTGCCTCCTCCACGTCCTTTACCAAGAAAGGAGAAAAATCATCTCCTAATGGGATGGCGCTACATCCTGGGCAAGCCTCCAAGGGGCACCCCTGCTGAGTCTTGCACAGATTGCTAAATGGAGCTGCCAGGTGTCCAGTGGGAGTTGGCATTTCACAGGTTCTGATGTGTTCAGGTCTTTCCCCACTATATCTTTCCAGAAACTAATGTGATCGCCCGCTACACAACGAGTTAACAGTTCATCCCATTTGTTTTTAACATACAACTCTTTCTTCATCCGAAGAACAGCTTTATGATCAGCCCTTAAAGATTGTAGATGCTGTTTGTCAATTGGGATAGCTTTTTGTGATAGGATAGCAAATTATATTTGGCGAGTTTGCAGCCCTCTTCAAACAAACCCTCTTTCCATAGAACAGCCTCTTTGATCTTTCTCATAGGTTTGGTTAAACAAAAGGAAGCAGCGCCTGTACCAGCTCATTATCACAGTCCACAATACATGTCACAGGAATATTAGCCCTACAAATAGCTACAATGTTTGACTCAATAATGTTGCAAATATTGGGTTTAACGGTTGGTAATTTGATAGAGGACCACTTACACCTCAAATGCCCCGTGAGATCACAGATGTGGCACCCAGCACACTTCAGCTAACATTTCCCCACCTCCCAAGGCAGCAAATACACAGCTTACAGGATCATGGTCACTATCGCTGCACTTGAGAACTTCAAGGAAGACTACTTTGTCCCAGTCATTCACATTTATAAAAACAAAGTCAATCCTTTAGCTCCCGTTATGGCCCTCATAGGTAACCTCAGCTGGTTGGTCAGGTTGAACTCTACCATTGCAGCCTTGCACACCTGCATCATAAAATAAGTGTTCTACCTATATTGTATATTGATGGGTCCTCAGTGGTTTGGCAGACTCCAAAGATGGTATCGCACACACAAGGTCCCGGTCATCCCCTAGATTTACAAGGTCATCAAGAGGTTCAAACTGAAGATTTATATCGCCCATCGCCAGAATAAGTGGAATGATGTTGTTCATACACTCATAATCATGAATTATGACAAACATTTTCTGAATACTTTCCAGGGGAGCTGGACCATAGGGCCTGTTAGAAGTGTCAAAACGTGACAGTAGGCCTCCCTTCAGTGGCAACAGATTTGAGGCATTGGAGATCATTGTCACCCCACCTTTAGGCCTAAATTTGGACCTTTGCTAGCAGGGATTGACAAATTGCTGAAGCCCTGTAGATCGACAGCATCCGATACCCATGTTTCCTGCAGGCACACCAGATCGAATTCATGGACAAACCCCATCCACTCCATATCGTCCATAATACCTTGCAAACCAGCCACATTCCAATATAGTATTTTAAATTTGAGGGGCGGGTTGTTGCCCTCTGGTCTAGTCAGGACATGGGCCTGTGAGGGATAAGCATCCAGAGTGGGCAATAATAGACAATTAACACCCTTAAGGCTGTCCTTCCTCGCCCAACGACGCTCAGTCAGTGTCAAAACAATGCCACCACAGGGAATGATAGGTGATTCATAGACAGGTGCACAGGAACGTAAAGTGATCTTAGAGCGAGCTGGTGGATAAGTACAAAGCTCTATCAACAAGAAGACTTCCACCAGTTGATTGTTCAACAGAGACAAACGTATCTAATCGTCCGCATCTTGGGGCATTTACCTCTCTCACAGCAGAGAATATCCTCCCTGATAATGGATCTGCATCCCCTGGCATGTCACAACCAATGTTCCCTCTAAGCTGTGCGCATGTGCGCTTGCCCAGCTTCCTTCTGAGTCCCGCTCAGAAGAATTTTAGCAGCATAAACAGACATTTCCCATCTTCTCAAGAAGTAATAAGGCACAAGCAACAGGGTTATCTGGCATTTGCTTTCTCTCCTAATAAAACTAATTCATACTAACTAGTCTTGATATTCTGGTCTTGCCTAATTACATTACACTACCATGAAAGTGTGACTTTAAAAACCTAAAAACCCTAAAACAGAATACACCCTCAGGAGGTTAAAACGAATATGAAAATGTGGCTCCATGAACAGAAGATCTAACACAGATATGCCCACATACATCAATGAAGTACCTTTCATCCCCACCCATGACTCCTATACTTGACTCTACCACACGCGTACCTTGTACCTATTGTAACTTCCGCCTCAGTCCACATTTGGATATTACCTGACAACCTTTCCTCTGCCTATGTTGGCTCTGTAAAAGGTTACCAGACTTGTACCTACATCCACTTGTTTTATGTTTGTTGTAATATGAATAACATTCAAGCACCAGAATTTGTGTTACTCGTGGTGCCTTAGCAAAAGCATCATCCACACTATATAACCCAACTGTGAGCTCAACATCAGATTCTAACTATTAAGTAGGCAGGCTACTTGGATGTGTAACCTCTCCCATGATTCTTATTTGTACATATGCCACACAAGCGCTTTGAAATAGTACCCATGCAAGTTAATGTATTATTAAAATCAAATAATATCAAATAATAATCTGCCCTCTAAGGATTTTGAGCAAGCAAATATCAAACTCAAAGGCTCCTACGTTAGCATTGCTAACATTACCCTATAAGTGGAGAACACCATTGCAATATCATTTACTTGGTCTGTAAGGGCTAATGGGCAACAAATATGCCTGGAATTAGTTGTATTTTGTATTAGGACAACAGATAGTCATACAGCTAGAATACTTTTCGCGCAATCTGCATCCTTTCCAAGTTTTCAGAGTTTCCTTGGGCATGGACCTTAACAAATTATAGGAAAACTCACTGCTATTAAAAAAAATGTTTCACTGAGCACTTGTATAATCCTACCCAATAATATTATAGTGAGGTATGTTGCAAACAATCTTGTTTGCACTGCAAAATAATTACATACATGCAGATTCATGTCATTTTCTGAAACTGCCCATGCAATCACCAGGAGGCTTTAAACATGATTTTCTTGCAAAGTATTGTGGGTATGCAAATATCCCAGTGAGTGTTTTACTGCTGCAATCCCTCACTATTTACAGAGCACTTCCAACTAGTATTGGAGTTTAGCACAGGAGCTGTGAAGGGCCTGTGGAGACGGACCCAAGGGAACACTCCTTGGGGGTGAAGAACAAATTTGTAACTTTCAAAAACCAAGTCAGATGCTTTAGCAATGCAACACAGTGAAGGAAATGTATTGTGTGTTTGTTGAAGAATAGGAAACTCTAGTAGCAGTCTAGGAAACTGCACCTTCTGTTTCTTTCCGTGCTAATTAGCTGAGGGCTTTTCAATATAATCACGTGTTCTGTGTTTAGTGCCCTTAGCATCCCCATGCATCTTGTTTAACTGATAACAGTAAATTGCAGAAGGGTCCCTAGTTACAGAAGATGGAACTCAAACTGTTGTACCTCTGAGAATGCTGCCCTTAACATAAAAGACAAATGCATGCACTTTTCTTCCACAAGTTCCATGAGAAATCCCAGTGAGGCTCTTGTTTAATGTTTATCTAAGGTGTAGTGAGGAAGGGATGGCAGACCCCTAGGCTGTATTATGTGCCCTGTCCTTTCACTTCCTATGTCAGGGTTGCAAGTAGGGCTCTGATGAGATGGTACTCCCTACATGGAATCAAATGATTTTTCACAGAGTCAATTAATTTGCTTTGCCATTAGGGATACTTTATGCCTATTAAAAGATGCCATTTCCCCTAAAAATTGCTCTTGAAATCAGGCAGTAATGTTAGTAGAGTTCCCTCCTATGCCACTGTTCTGCTGGCCACTGCTTCGAAAATATCAATGGAACTTTGTGGGTGGAAGATGGGTGATATATGAATATGTTCATTGTTTACTATTTTTGTTGGGCACAGTTTCCTGTTTTTAGGAAGTAAAAACTGGTGGCGGTATGCCTCTTAGCTGCAAGAATGGTTTTGAGTAAGTGTTGTCACAGCTCCGTACACAAGACAATGGAGTGTGGATGGTAAGTAGTGGCACAGGAATTCTTATCATATTCTATGGTGCAGGTATTCTGATGCAATTTTCATGCTTACACAAATTATGTTCTCCTGGCCTTTGAATTACTTCATTATAGTGGAGATTCTTTTTAATTGGCATTATGCCATCTGCAAATATTGTATCCTGTCTGAATGTTTTGCCAGCCATATCAGTAATGGTCAGTGATATTTGTTTTTGTTGCAACACAGAGGTTTTTTCCAAGGGAATAAAACACTTAATGCAGGGGCCAAAATGTCAAGTTACAAGCTACTAGCAAGTCATAAAAGTCACTCGCCACTTTTTTCTACACATACACACTGCATACCATGTCTTACTCACCAAGAGTCAAATACAACTAGCCAGGGCTCGTGGCAAGTGCACATTTTGCGCCCTGCTTAATTCATTTTCTCAGAAGGAGTACTTTTGCTAGGTACTGTGGCAGATCCTTAAGTCTTAGACTGGTTGACACTTTATAATCATATATAAAATAAATCATTTTTTAGTCTATCTTTGGAAAAGGTTATGCAAATTAACAGTTTACACTGATTTGTAAAGAGTTGTAGTAGCTGGAAAGGATAAACTGCCTTACAAACGCTTTGGGATTGATAGGTGACTAACTATGCATGCTCAGAAAGTCTCTTACTTCGTTAGTCAGTTGTGCACATGGAAAATAATGAGTGCACAAAGCAGCCATTTCCGCACGCAGAGAAAATTAATCAGAGGGAACATTGGTCACAACCAGTGAATAGATTTGTTCACTAGGGATAACTGCCTTGCACAACACCCCACTGAAAGGCTTGGAACATTGAACATATACACACAATTAGAGTTCCTAGCTTTCTACATCTCCCAGGGACCACATGAGTGAAGGGAGCTAGGAGACCCAAAAGAACGAGCCCATGGACCATTGTGTATACCTGTAATATGTGGCCTATTAGGCAGGTTCTTGCAAGATAATTCATCAATGGTCTCATATAAGGACCTCAGCGTGCCCCCACTGGGCCTTATGCTAGGTGTACAAGAATATTGTAAATCCATAGATGGGGGCTTAGGTCCAACACCTGGCCCAATGATTGACTGCTCCCCCAGTACTACAAGGCCCCTCTTAGTGACAAGGTAGCCAGGCTCAGTGACATTCTTCCCCAGCCTCCTCCTGGCCGAGGCACCAAGCAGTATGGGGGGTACCAATGCGTTCTGAGTGGTCTCAACTAGGCGAGTATCAATACTAACTAACTTAGCCGCATCATCGGCCAGGCGAAGCACCACCTCCTTGACAATGCACAAGGCAAGCATAATCTCACTCAAATTGGCATGACCGCACACCCACCCACAGCTCTGGAGGGGGGGGGATGAATAGCAGGTGCACCATGGGGGAGCCGATAGGTCATAGATAGTTTCCTGTCTTTTTCCTCATCGTGACTGCCCTGGAGGTCCATAGGCTTGCCATCTTGTCTACCACCCACAACCAAATCAGTTGTCTCTCTCATCTCACACCAAATTCCAAACAGATAGGATAAGAGAATATCGAGTGCAATAGCCACTTGTGTTAAACTTTAAAAATGTGCAGTGCTATCACTTTTGGACAGTAAGTGCACAGATCCACCCACCATCAAGGGAAAGGCTAACTGTGACTGTGCTGCAGTGGTATCCGTCCTACCCTCTCTACTAGGTTTTTTTGTTGTAATGCTGTGGACAGGCAGTCTCTATGTGCCCACCACCCACCACCCCAACTCATGCCGTGCCACAAGCTGGGCAAGCAGTATGATCTACAGGCGGACATTGAGCTTCATGTGCTTCCTGGATAGCCTGGCCATCCATTGTCCATGGCAGGTAACTACGTTTGAGGAGAGTGGCTGATGCTCAACAGCTCCCCTCCCAGGACACACCTCTGGGCCAGACACAGGAATTACATAATTCCCCCGCAACACTATCAACTGGGTTGACCACCCAAAAAGCCTCCAGTGTGTAAAGTACACGCTTGTCCACAAGGCAACTTATCCTGCTCACTATCACAGACTCTATGCTCTCAAAGGGCTTGTTAGAGATCTTGTTTAGCTCCAGGGAGTGTAAGTTTACAGCACAGTTAGGCTTCGATTGGCCGCAGACCTCCAATCATGAATGGGCTGTATGGTGGCCCACAGATTCAATTACATCAATGTCCTCCAGGTGATATTTAATTTCCCGTAAATGAAAACATTCACATCTGTAGGAAACTAGGCTCTGCATTTCAACATCTAGACTCCGCACTTCAGCATTCACATTTAGCGGGCCAAGAGTGTGAGACTCATTGATGGACTCAAGAGTATGAGTCTCAGGATGAATTTAAATAGATGCCAATGCACAGAGCACATGCTAGAAAATTACCACTATGCTCCATGATGCTATTTTAATGGGATGAGTTGCAATCAAAAATTATACTAACAAGAAACTAATGTACTAATTAACCCAACCCTATGTAACTTGTAACTGAATCCCATAATAACATTTAGTGCAAGTTAGCCCATAATATAGGCAGGATGAAAACTGAGCAAAATGCGGGATGCTCTGAAAATGGAAAATAAAAATTATTTAAATGTGCAGGCTGGATCTGTGTTGTAAGCTGAGGAATGTGGACATCCATTCCTAAAGACATTGCATTGTATTGCAGCAGGAAGCGCAAGAAAGATGTATCATTTTCTTTTCAGCAATGCAGTGTGTGTTTCGGCTAAAAGGCACAGAGGAATCATGTGATGTTTTAGTGGGATGATCTTGTTAGAGTGAGGTGCTCTTGAGTGGCGGGGTTTTATGAAAAAGGGTTTGAGGCAGAGAGGCTTGATATTCTTTTTCTTGCACTCACTGATGAAGGAGGCAGAAGTGCTGGTTCCTGGCAGACTGAGTCCAATGCTTGCAAGCTGACTGTCTGGCTGGACTGTCTCTCTCCTGGGTTGGCAATTATTAGAAGAGCTGAAACGTCTCGAGTGACCTTAGCTGTGAATGACCCTAGATCACTGCCAAGCTGAGTCCTGGAATATCGCCAGCTTAACCTAGGTATTTATCTGTTAATTGAGGGGTGTGTAAAGTGAGTGATACTATGTAGCATAGCTTAAATAGTTCAGTTCATTTTATTCACTGCATTAGTGACACAAATTTAAATGTTCACGTAAAGCTGTGTTTATATTTCTCAAAGTTGTGCTGTTATTCAGAGTGTATTTTTCCTGCCAGTTGTGTTGCACTTTACTGCAGATAAAACCTTGTTTATGGTGTGAATCCCAACGTGGGCGCACATGTCATTCTGTGTAACTTGCATAATTCTAGTCTATGATAAAGAACACATTCGAAAAGGTAATTTAGTTTCAGTATATTTCTTGTGCATTCAGTCTCATTGATTTGACATGCATCTAGAGATAAATGTGTGGTTAGAAATATCTCAAAGCAAAGTTAGCCACAGTAACTTGTTTTACTTGGAGAGGCTGACTGAATGTTTTGTATTTCATTTGCATGCTTTACATTTGTTGGAACACAACCAAAAGGGCATAAGCGTTATGTTGTAAATACAATATCACAGGAGAGGATGAGCCATTCATTCAGAGTGTATTAAATCCAGTATTTGTTTATTGTTAATGATCCTGGTGAAATAATGATTAGGCAGTATTCTGGAATTAGTCTCACCGCTATAAAAATACCCAAAAATTCCACAAAATAGCACAAAATTCTAGATATAACCCCAAAATATCTCCTACTCATCCTTGATGGGTTTGAACAGTTTAAACAGTCTCTTCTTTCCCCTCAACAGTGGGAATTGGAGTGGTAGCTTTCCTTTTGACCACCTTAGTATGTAACACAAGGTGGCCGAGCAAATCCTAGAACAGCACAAACCTAAGAAAACCCCTGGTTCGCGAGCTCTTTCAAATCAGGTGCAAAGAGTGGTTTCAAAGCACACCGGCAGCCCAACTACCATTACAGCTACAGGCGATGCATTTTGGGCATTATAATGGAGTGCCAATCACAGGTTGTGGTACTCACCAGAGGAATAGTCAGCGGCACCAAACATCAAATAGTACTTTAAGCACTGGTACCAAAAATACACCTTGTTTAAAATTATGAAAATAGCTGACATCAAATGTGCATAAAATTAGGTTAAGATCCCCCCGTAACAAATAAAAGTGGGAGGAAAAGGCCTGGAGAATGCCTGACTCACTTGTCACATTGAAATGCGGCCACTGTTATCCGTTATCCTTCAATGGCATTCATTAACATCCAGACGATCAGGACAATCAATCGCAACAACTGAGCTGGAGCAAACACAAAGCTCAGTTAAAAAATGTTTTTCCTATCACTGGGAAGCAGCGACACCAAAATGCAATAGAACATAGAAGTCAAAGCTAATTATGGCAGGACTCCCCAACTGTGGGTAATTGACAGACTGTCTCTTATAAAAAGAATGAATACAAGGAAAGGGTGACTCAGGACCTCACTGGGAAGGTAAAAAAGGTTAAATGTGCGATGTGCAGTAAAACCTAGATGCAGTAGCAGATGGCAAGTACAGAGGCGATTCTCCATCTGCTCCTGACAGCAGCTTCCAGCAGCAAACAGCAGGGAAACGACTGTCCCACGTCTGCTCCGCTTATATATGCCTTAAGGAATGGACTGAGTATTCCAAATCTCTCACATGGGTAGAGGATGAAACTGGCCCCTTACCCATAATACCTGTCAGGAATTCCACCTTATGCCTCACAACTATGGGTACAGTGAAAGCAATGGAAAAAAATGGGTGCACACCCATTTCTGATGTGCCTTGTATGAAAATAGGCACTGCTGTATTAATGGACCACTATTCGGCCTGTGTTTTGAAGGGCTACATGCAGCTCACTCAAAATTGGGGTGGCTTATGCTCCCTAGTGGTAATAAGTACATCAGCTTTAGTTGTGCCCGAGTGGCGTGCTGATTGGTGATTTCCCCACAGTGAACACACATAAGATATAAGAGGTCTCGCACAATTACATGCATGAAGAGGAGCAACTATAATTCAATGAAGATGGAAGAGGCATATGACGCCATGCCAGATGAGCATACATTGTTCGGCAGAACTGAGTTGTTCTTTACATCCCTCTTTACATGTGGGTTGCAAGCCAATACAAATGGAAACTAGCTGTAAATTACCTGATGGGAACTACTGCAGACTCTAAATACTTCTGTGAAAGGCTTTAACACCATAAGGAAAGAGCTGAAGGCAATAAGACTCATGACCATCCAAAACAGGTATGCTCTCGATCTAATAATGGCCATGGAGGGGTGCATGTGCACAAAATTGGGCCTTCTTGCTGCCCATACACTACCCTCCTGCAATGAAGAGAATAGAACCCACAAATGGTGAAGGTGGATGATATTTCAGATGATGACTGGTTTAATTACCTTTTCTCATGAATCCCCTCCTGGTTGGTTAATGCATTCAAAGTACTGATGGCTATATTAATACTAGTACTATTTGCCTTTTGTGTTCTAAGGATAGCAATAAGCCAATGTACGAAAACTGCCAAAAAGGCTGTAGGAATTAAAAGAGTAATAAACCTCAATACTCACATACATGAGTATACACAAACTGAAGACTTTCCCCGACTTAAGCAATGAACAGCCCTATACTCCCTCCAGGATCAAAAATGATTTGTCCTCCAGAGCCTCAAAATTACACCGAGCACTGGGTATAATATGATTCTGTTGGGAAATGATGCTATATATTTTTTTTCTTTTTTGCATTTGTTTCAGCGTGCCAAACCCTGGGGTATCTAGGCTCTAGTTACAGAAGTGCAGGTACATTTCGAAGTGTGAAAGAGCATGTTGGGTACAATGTGCTGTTGAGTGGTAAGAATCACACAATGCAGAGTCTCACTTATGCTACGGGGCTAATACAAAACATGCAATCAAGCTTAAAAGAGAACATCAGTGTGAGAACACACACTAGCAGCGCCTCACCTTGTGTCACAGGGGGCTGCTCCCTGCGTACATTATCACATGGGAGAAAATAGGTAGAAGAGCACACACTAGCAGCTCCTCACCTTGTGTTACAGGGGCTGATACCTGCATACATTCAGCAAGTGGGCCATAAGTAGAATACATATGTAGCACAAGCTTGCAGAGACATAGTTCGGTAGGAGGCAGAAAAAAATACTTGGTCAGGTGGGCCACAAGTACAAAACATATGCAGCCTGAGGCAGCAAAGACATACTTAGGTATAGGTATGATATATTCGCAACACGTAGGTTGCGGGTACAATACAATTGCAGCACAAGGTTGAACAGTAATAGTTAGGTCGGTTGTAGTCAAAAGCCATGTGTAGTGTGTGGTTGAAGGAACATAGATGAGTAGATTGCAAACAAAGAGCAAATGTATTGCCCGGATGAAAAAACATATTTCGTTCGGATGTGGGCTGCAGAGATTGAACAGAGTTTGTGTCGCAGGTTGAGGATAAAAGGAAACGAAATAGAAATAAGAGCCCGATGGATGCATACCTTCATAAGGAGTCATGCGGGTGGCCATCCTGGCCCGATCAGGCCCAGACAGGGGTCAAAGGCCTTTTAATTCGGCCTTCGAAGTCAGGCAATGCTGGTTTGGCCATCCAACCTTCCCCCGTCTTTATAGTGTGTCCTTAGCCAATAACATAGCTGGATAGGGGAGTGCTGATAGAACAAATCTCCTAGCAGTATGAATGGGAAGGGTGTGGCCATGTTGGTGTGGAGCTCCTGCTCAGACACATTAGTGGATAGTAATGTGGGCAATACGGCCATGAGGATTGGAGCAGGCCTGTACTGCTTGCTCTGGCCCAGATGGTAGTGGAGCGCACATACAGGGGTCCTGGGGCTTTTAAGTCAGCCTTCGAAGACAGGCAATGCCGGCTTCACCATCCGGCTTGCTCCCATCTTCATAGATGAGTGTGTCCTTAGCCAATAACATGGCTCGATAGGGGAGTGTTGATGAACGAATATCCCAGCAGTATGAAGGGGGAGGAGGCGGCCATGTTGCTGTGGAGCTCCTGCTCACTCACAACAGTGGGTCGTATTGCAGGCAATGCAGCCATGAGGATTGGATCAGGCCTGTACTGCTTTCTGTGGCCCAGGTGGTAGTAGAGAACATAGACAGGGTTCTAGGCCTTTTAATTTGACCTTCAAAATCAGGGAACGCCCGCTTCGCCATTTGGCTCACTCCCGTCTTCATAGATGAGTGTGTCCTTAGTCAATAACATGGCTCGTTAGGGGAGTGCTGATTAAATGAATCTCCCTCCCGGCATGTTGCTGTGGAGATCCTGCTCATACATACCAGTGGATAGTAATGCGGACAATGCGGCTGTTCACTCCGGTATTAGAAGCAGATTCTCCTTACTGCCTGCAGCCCCCACTATCTCCTCAACACTGAGCAGCTTCCACAAATGTAAGCCCTAACCTGGGCACAAAAGTCGCTGGGCACTTGCCCCTTACCTTTGTTGTTCTGAAAAAAGAAATCAACTGTTACCTGCAGCATCTTTTTCTTCATGTTTGCAAAATGGTTGCTTTGTGCAAATCTTCAAGGCAAAAAAAAAGAAATAAAAGTGTTTATTTTACCAAGATTATTTTGACAAGCCACATGCTTTTAGTGGCCTTTTAAAGCTTTTCGTGCACTGCCTTTTTGTACCTTGGGCCCTTCCAAGATGGTGCACCAGACTGGTGCAGTGGAGCCATCCTCCTCACAGAGCCTGCTCCCCTCCAATAGGATGCCTCCAGCCTATTTCATCCAATCTGCAGCGCCAGGAGGCGGGAGACAGCCACAACATTAAAGGCCTTCATCTAAGGCCCTGTCTGTTCCTGTCCAGTCCTGGGCGGGCATTGTGGGCCCCTCTACTTTTATCAACCCCTCAATGTGCACCTGGATGCTGGGGACCTTATCCCGGTGCTCTTGGGCTATGTGATCGCCCCCTCATGAATCACGTAAGTGTGGACTATTTCTATGCTGCCTGCATCATCCTCTGGACTTTGTGGCACTCCTGCCAATCTCTAATAACTATCTTCAGAAGTCACTTTTCTGTTCTCTTTTTGTTTCAAAACACCAAACCATAACACCCACTTCCTTGCTGGACTTTCACCTCCACCGCTTACACCCCTGTACTGTTGTGCTGCTATACTTGTTGACCTAAAATGAAAATCTTTTTTTTGCTGTGTGCACATCCTGTTTTTCTTGCTGCTGTTTAAATTCAAATTTAGCCGTGTGCACATCCTGATTGTCTTGCTGCTGTTTAAACCCAAATTTAGCTGTGTGCACATCCTAATTGTCTTGCAGCTGTTTAAAACCGTATTTAGCTGTGTGCACATCCTTATGGTCTTGCTGCTATTTAAAACTGAATTTAGCTGTGTGCACATCCTGATTGCCTTGCTGCTGTTTAAAATCCTTTTTAACTGTGCTAACATCCTGCTTTTCATGAGAAGGTGTTGGCAGGTCTACCCCCTCTGTTCTCTGTCTGGTCTGCTATCTGTTCCCTTAACCTCATCAGCTCCCATTGTCTTTTCCATATCCTGTCTGTGTCTCCCTGAGCGCTTGCTCGCTTCTTGCCTACCTCCTCTCACATTCCTCAATTGCTCTGCCTGGTTAAGTGTACCACACCCTGTGCCCCTCACTATGGCGCTTCTATCCTCCCCATCTACTTTAACTGTTTCTCCATCTCCGATCCTTCACCTCTCACTAAGTCTGGCAGTAAGAAACTCAAGAAGGACATACTTGCCTCCAACCCAGGTCTTCCCATTGCTGACACCTACATCAGTGCTTCCGCCAGAGAGACTCTCACTGACATCCACTTTGTCATTCCTTCTCCCGACCTATGGCCCATATGGCTGCTTTGCTCTCTACTTACTACTCCTCACACATAAATGGTGGCACCCACTGGGAGGCCCTTCTTGCCTCCTCTTCCACGTCCAAGGCCATCATAAATGTCTATCTAAACGGTACCATCCTAGTACAAGGGCCTCAACCCAACCTCTTACATTTTGATAGGCTCCTTCCTCGCCTTATCAACTTTCATCTTTCCTCTTCACAGGCTCCCTTGCCACCTGCATTTACAGCCACGTTGGATCCCTTGTCACCTATGCATACCTTGGCTACCTTGCCTCCTACCTAGCCAACAACTCCCCCATTGTCGCTCTCCACTGTACAGTCTCCCATGCCTACTCACACTTCACTGACAACCTCATCAGTCTGTTCCACCCTGCTGCCCTAGCCACCCACTGCCACTGCATCTGGTGCTCCCTTGCCTCCTCTGCCTCTTCCTACCTCTATCTTTCAGGCACTCTTGCCACCTACAGGGGAGGACCTCTGTCCCCTGCATCTCCCCACGTCAGTCCTTTAAAAGTGACAACCTGCTCCAATGTCGCCACACTAAACTCTTGCTCTGCTGTTATGCACTCGTCTGACATCTGCCACCTCCTGGAACTCCTGGACCTTCATGTTCTTGATCTTACTGAGACATGGTTTAAGGAGAGCTCTGTTACCAGTTTTGACAAACTCCTCCCTGAAGGTTACACGATCCTCTCTGTGCCCAGACCCAACAGGACATGAGTGGAATAGCCTTGCTCTTCCCTGAGTGGATACCTGTTTCCATTATTCCCACTCAGGTCTACTCCTCCTTTGAATGTCTGGTCTGCAGGCTCTCTCTTTCACCTGTCACCTCTCTCTCTCTCTCTCTGTCACCTTTTATCGGCCAATGGACCAGTCCACCCTCTTCCTCATGGAATGGGCTGACCTGGTCTCTTCACTTCTCTTTTTCTCTTCCAAACTCCTCCTTCTGGGGGATCTTACATCCATCTTGACTCTCCTGACTTGACACTCTCGCTCCAGGTTCGGCTGACCTCTGCAACCTCTGTTTCACCACTGGAGTTTTCCCCTCTCCTCTCAAGCACTCTCTTGTGCACCCTCTGCTCAGAAAACCCCCTGCTGACCCGTCTGTTCTGGCAAACTATTGCCCGATCTCCATCACCCCTTTCCTGGGAAAACACCTGGAGAAGCTGGCTATCACTCAATTTACCCACCCTACTGAATCTGTTAGTTGTCTCCATGACCATCAGTCTGGCTTTAGAGCATCCAGAAGCACGGAAACTGCTCCTCTGAACACCTGTGAAGACCTACTCTCAAATCTTGGCTCCAACTCTCCCTCTTTCCTCATTCTTCTTGACCTCTCTTCTGCTTTTGATACGTTAAACCACAACATCATAAGCATCCGTCTATGTGATACTCTGGGCATCACAGATCAGGCCCTGGTGTGGCTTGCCTACTTTCTCTCTGATCGGACTTCCCAGGTGGAACTCAGCCCTTTCTCTCCTCTACCACTCTCTCTACTTGTGGTGCCCCCAGGGATATAACCTTTCCCCCTGGTTCTTCAATATTTACATGGCCCCCTTGACCCACAGGATCTCTACCTTTACCTCTAACTTTCAGTGTTATTCGGATGGCACACAGCTCTCTTTCAGCCTTCCCTCAGCCTCCTCCTCCTTGCTCATCCCTGATTGTCTATCCGCAATTCAGGCTTGGTATGCTGCTAACGATCTATGCCCAAATGCCAAAAAGACAGAGATCATCCTCATTGGGACCCCCGCTCCCACTTTCCCACTTTCTCACTGGCCTACCTCCCTTGGCCCTGCGCCCTCACCTACCAATGAGGCAAAAAATCATAGGGTCATCTTTGACTGCACTCTCTCTTTCTCTTCTCACATCTCAGACATCTCCAAAAAGTCCAACTACCAACTGCACCTCCTTAGAGGTATTCTACCTTTTCTCACTTTCCCCCAGAGGCTCCTCACCACCCTGGTTCTCTCTAGGTTGGACTATTGCAGCAGCCTCTTTCTCAATCATCCTACTTCTACTCTCTGTCCTCTAAAACTCATCCAGAACAGAACTGCAAGACTTATCCTTGGCATCAAGCCCTGGGAGTGCATCTCTCTGACGCTGAAATCTCTCAACTGGCTCCCCGTGGCTGCAAGGATCAAGTTAGTTCAAGACCCTCTGCATAATCCACAAGACTTTCGGTGCGGGGCCCGCACTATCTACAATGCTCTCTTCCTAAATACTCTCCCTCTAGAACCCTCCACTCGTCCTCCAAATCTCTGCGGGTGACCCGCTTTCACAAACAGAGATTTGGGAGTAGATCCTTATACTCTGCAGGTGCTTCCCTCTGGAACAGCCTCCCTGCCTCGCTCTGTCTTGAGCAGGAGCACATTAAGTTCTGGAAACTCCTCAAGATCTTCCTTTTCTCTTCCTCCTTCTCTTTCCCTCTCCCCTGCTAACCTCCCTAACTCTGTTCAATTTTTGCTGACTGGTTACCTAGTTCACCTCCAGAGTCTACAGGTCCCAGGCTCCCGTGCCAGTCTTTTGCACTTGCCTCTGGGCCGCTTCACTTTGTTCAACATTGCTGCACTTTCAGCTTATGCTCCTTGAGTAGGGCAACCTCTCTGCACTTAACCCAGGGCCCTGCTGGACCGGACTCTTTCCGCTCCCACGAACCCCCATCTCTGCAACACTATCTGTATGTATGCATGACCTAAATGTATTAGGACCAGTTAGTTTGTCTGTCCCCCCAAACCCTTGACCCTTTTTCTGCCCTCCGCCCCATAAGTTTGGTCTCACCTGTGCCACTTCATGCACTTGCACTAGGAGAAATGTTGTCAGGCCTAGTATGCTAGTTTTTCTGTTTATATCATTCTGAATCTTCAAGGCATAAGAATGATTGCTGTATTCCCTTGTTACCTTCCCGCCTTGAAGACCTTCACCTGTTTATTAGTGCAATATAAATAAACAATAAATAAAAGAAATAAATGAGGATTGGAGCAACCTGTGTTGCTCGCTCTGGCTCTGGGAGTGGCGCGCCCAGGCAGGGGTCCTAGGCCTTTTAAGTCGGCCCTCGAAGGCAGGCAATAACCTTGAGTGTGGATGAACATGTTAGACATGCAGGCAGCTTGAGCGGGGTGACCGAGATATGGATACCCAAAGAGCCCTATATGGGGGAGAGCAGAAAGCGTGTGGTTGAGGATTCGACCAGAGAGGGGAACTTTGAGAGGCAGATGAATATGTCACCTATAACTTCTACCCCTCCCCCAACCTAATACTGAACATGTGAGAAATGTTACTCACTAAGACAACTGTACCACCCTTATCCCAGGCAGGTACAGCAGGAGATGGACACAATCTAAGCTAAAAATGGCAAAAGTAACGACACTAATATTGTGACAATACATGTGCATGCATTAGACAGAAAGCAAATGTGCACTCAACATGAAGAATATGTACACTGGGTAATATATACCTTTAAACAGGAAGGATATTAGCATGACATCCATAAGACATGAAGAATACTAACATAAGAATTGTATTAGCTGAAATGCAACATGAACGACAGACGAATATTGCTCACTAACATTGAAACGCAAGTGTAATCGGCAGCCGTTTTTTCAAAAATGGAAGCCGCAGCATGCTTTTAATATATCAAGGCCTTAAGATTTCGAGAGAATATAAAATGCTGTAATCATAGAAATGCAGATCCGTGCAGAGCTCAAACAGTAGCCAGCAACCAGAGCCAAGATTACTGCGAAACAAGAGAGGGTCATTACGTTGCACAGAAGGTACGAGACAGCAATTCTCAGGATGCAGAATTATACTCCCAGATTAAAGCTTAGAAGAGCACAGTCGACCATTATTCACCAGGTGCACACAAACTTTAAGCCAAGAAACGTCCATGTAGAATAACTAAATAGTGTCCCAGTGGTTAAATAAACCATAACACTCACATTAAAATTAGGTAAAACCCTAATAAATGCAGAGTAAAATGATTCCAACCACGCCCCCATCACATGTGACCCATAATTGGTTAACACTGTTTCTTCATTAGAAACCGACACAGATAGGACACCTGCTGTACTCCCTTCACATTCACCCAGGCAGGAGACATGTACAAGACTAAGTGCAAAGGAATCACCCTGGTTTATGGCCTAGGAATAAGCAATGGTATCTTTTTTAATTGAATGGAAAGCAGCCTGTGGACCTCTCTCCCCCTACTCCTGCCTGGCTCATGTCTTGACGACCTGTCAATTTTCCAAGGTTGGTGAGCAGAACACCAACAAACCAATTAGAGTCCCTAGTGCTAGGCCACCCAGCAAATTATGTGTAGAGATGAATTCTTATTTTGATCAATTTAGAGGTGGTCCCAGGTGGACCCATCATATTGTCATAACCCAATGAAATGCTTTTTACTTATAGAGTCTATATGTAGACAATACCCTGTCCCCATAGGTTTTGTACCAAGAGATTGTGTTTTAATGTCAGCAATGATGAGCTTTGAGTATTTAATCCACTGTTTTGTATTGAATTAAATGAGAGTTCAGAGATTCTAATGCTTGTATCCTGCCCCTGCTTTATTTAGATGATAATAGAGCTGGATGTTGCCTTGTACTTGGTCTACTTCCGTTATTGAGTCTAGCTTGGACTGACTTCAGATCCTCTGTGTAAGTTTGGACTTTCCTGGGCCATTTTAACATTCCAAATAATCTCTGATGATACCAATATTCTACTCCAGATTGACAGGTGGATGAAAGTTTTAGGGTGAAGAAGACCAAGCACATATATCACAATGCCTAAGTCACATGTTACAGTGGATAATACTAAAAAAATGACAGTATTCTGTAATATTTGATGGTGCTTTCCTCCCAGCTCTAAGCCCAGCTGTAAACCCAATATTGATAGTACATGTTATTATAGTCCACTTAAAGTTACTCAATGTATCAATATTGTGCTGCATCAGGCCTGTCAGGATACTAACCCGTGTTGTAGCTCGACAATATAACAGTGTTTAAACTGGCCTCCCAAGAGGCAGTTACATAAACTTCAGAGAGTACTGCGCCAGGCAGCCACAATCTGCCTGCGACAGAACATTTATGATGAAATCACCTCTAACCTGAAATCCTTACAGTATGTTGGTTCCCAGTTGAGTTTAGGATCAGTTCAAACTACTATGCATCACACAGAAAGACTATTGGGCAAAATGTCTAGGCATTATCTCACATGTGGAGATTGTCTGCACATCAGTAAGAACACTAAGTCAGAGGCACTCAAGATAAATCACTCAGCAGCAATTTAATGGTGTCAAACAGGCCCCCATTGAATCGCCCCCATTTAAGGCAAAGGCATTACATGTCAAGACTACTGTCTATGGAAATTATTCGAAGTTGGTTGAAATATGGCTTGATAACCACCATTTTTAGACAAGGAATTGGACCATACCGCCCCGCTAAAGGGTATTGATGTTGACGACTCCCCACCAATAGGACGACCCCACCTGGAACAGAGTATCTGATCCAAATGTTTGAACACAATCCACAGTAAGACAACTGGTAAAATGGCTGTACATTTGATAGGAGAATGTTTTTGTATTATGTGAAACGTCAAAGAGATGACTGTAACACAATAATATTTCAAACTTTGATTTAAAAGAGATAGCTCAGTGGTTTGAGTTTTCACTGCTGCGATCTGTGTGTGATCTGCAGGACACAGGTTCAAATCCTGGTAAAGCCTTTCATCATTCCAACGTTGATAAATGCATACCAACCTGGGTTGGGTGTTCATTGTATTTAAATATGTTCTATGTACAGTGATTTTGAAAAAGTGATATATAAATAAAAAATATTTATCACAGTGAGATCTGTAAGACTGCAGAGGAGACCAAACTGCTAGGCAGCTTCCAATGCTCAGAACACCCACTGAATCACTGGGAAGTTGTTGATTTTCACCACTGGTTACTGACTCCTGAACTATGTTCCCCGAATCCCTGAGTGCTTTCTCAGCAAACTGGGCGGCATAATTAGCACTCATAAGTGGCATTCAAATAATTACACAAAATGCCAAAGTAAATAAAACATTCTAAGAACTACTCTGCAACACACGCAGTCTCTCATTCTCCCTTTCACAATTGCCTTGATTGGCGGCTGCCCTATTATCCCCTTTCCCTAACCTCCCACAGCCACACAACGTTCTATGCTCCTGGTTATATCTCCTCTTCCACACCTTGGCGGCCATGGAAATAGAAAGGGGGCTTTCTAATGAGTGGCTTTTCCATTTTCACTCATGGCCATTTTGGATTACACACCCTTTTCTACTTTCTTGCTCGTGAGCAAGCACTTTTTCAGATAAGATAAAGCATACCATTTGCTAGTTGTCATTTGCCGTGGGTACTAATAACAGTGATTCTTTCTGTGGTGGGCAAAACAGGATTATAACAGCTCTCTGCCCTCATTACAACCCATAAAATGAGAGGACCTATTAACTCAGGCTGCGAGACATTATTACACAGTATGCCTCGCCACATAACGCATTTTTGCTTAATTCAGTCTTTTAATCACAATAATTCTACAACACTCAACTAGCAGGCATATGAATCTTCACCGAGCATACTTCTCAACACTCGTCTAGGATATTGGCAAACAGTCAACTAACATGAAATTAAACAATCATAGTCACGAATACTCATGTAGCAAACTGGACAGCCCCACCATGCAGGGAATTAATGAACTAACCTAACTGTTAAACATTCAATCAGTATACAGGTAACTACTCAACTAGCACATTTCTAACAACCAAACGAGCATATCAGTAAAAGCTCAATTAGCATCCTTGTAAACACGCTGTCATGAACTTCAGATCACGCCCCTTTTGGACCTCCTGGTCCTTGTCTCAACGGGGCTTACATTCAGTACTACTTCCAACATGGCCGTTCAGAGCCGTAGCCCTTGCTCGCTCCATGCGCTGAGCACCGCGTGATCTATTTATAGACCACGCCTTCCGCGGCTCTACGCGTCTCAATGCTATTGCAGAGTAGCCCAGACATGTGTTTGTAGCTTGTGGTATTGTTTCCTTTATCCCAGTGCTATTACCCACCACTGTCCCTTTCCCCCTTCCTGGTTCCGGGCATTTCTAGCCTTTTCAGTCTCCCGGATTCCTGGACTCCGCGATCCCGGAACTAAACGCAATCTGGAACCAGACGAGACTTGAGCAGCGCTGTTCAAGACCAGGAGCGTTCGCAAGAAGGCAGCGATCGAAGACACCGGCAAACACCGGACCCAGGTGAGAAGGGGGGAACTCCTTGACACACTCAACTGGTATGCTGGTAAACACTTAACTAGCATACTGTAAATAAGCACAGAACTAACATATATGAAGCACTCCGCTAGCAAACTGATAGACCCTCAAGTAGCATACAGATACTCAGCTAGCGTACTTGGGAAATCTAATTTATTACACGGTTAAAGGGGGAGTTTGCTCAAAAAATGTTAGTGTCCCGATCGTTCAGGCATGTATTTTTAAGCATACTGTAATCAATCTTACATTTGTTTCCTATGCATCTTACCTTAGCTTTCCTCACTTATACACATGCGAAAACAACGGGTTGGGCACAGCCATCTTGTGCTAATCTTATCCGTTGACGCATCACCCTAAGTTCAAGTGCGGTTGCGGCAAGAATACAGATCGCCCGCCCCTGAAGCTGACATCACTAGATGCGTACGGCCCTTTTTCACAGCACCAATGTTTAAATAAATGACCTACCCTTTTGCGATAAAGAACTGCTAAAGTAAACCATCAGCCTGCCATAATTATGATTTGTTGTCCCGTTCTCTTGCTTATCTGTGTTTCTCTCTCTTTTCGCCCTAATGCCTGCGGCCTACAGCACGTTATAAACACATTTAAAAAATAAACCAATGCACGTCTCATGTCAACGTTCTCTGTGCGCAAGCTATTGACGTGGTTCCATGGAAATGCCAGGACGCCTCTTTCCTCAGCAAGTATAAACAGACCCTTTCTGATCAGACAATATTGGAGTTACTTTGCCAATCATTTCACTGTATTTAATTTTGATCGCCTGCGACTCGTTTTTGCTCTGTTCAGTTATCTTCCTAGTATGAAGCCACTATGAACAGGTACTTACACTAGCAGAACTGATTTCAATCGTTACTTGCAATATTTGTCTTATAATGGCAACACTACAGCCCTTCCAGTACGAGCCTGAGTATTCTGAGGAGGAACTATTGGAAAGGGAAATATGCAGAAACGATAATTGGGAAGATAAACCACCGGAGCATGAGCGTGGGCCTAGTCACATCGAAGACCTTTCCACCTGGTGTACCTGCAATCATTGCAAGGTCATGACAACTGAGGTGGAGAACTGCTGCTGCCAAGAAACCTCTGGATGCTTGGCCTCATAGCCGGAGAAGACACACCACCGTTATGCGTTACCGAGCTGAATGACTTCATGGCAGCCTACCTCACAACGACTGTGTTGAGGATTATGATGGTGCTTATGCACAAACGGTGCGCAACAGTTCACCCTTGCAATCCAAGTAACAAGTTAGTATACTCTAGATGTGATGTTATTTTGACCACTGAGATGACTACCATTTCATGTTTGTCTCCTACATTATCGTAACTTTGATCGATCATTGATGGATGAATTTAGTCTGTAAATTGAATACATTTCTCTCGCTTTTTGGAAATCAGGTTGTTCATCGGTTACATGACTCTGATTTCAATTAAAAATCTATATTTCTCTGTGGCCCAAACTGTTCTGGCTTGAATGGATGTTCACTTTTGTAATGTGTCGAGATTTCAAAGTACATTTTTCCATAAAGTTACTTTTCTAAGGGCAACTATGCCATAGAATTTAGTATGCATTTTCAAGTAAGGTGGTACACTTATCAGGTTCATTCAATTAATATATGCATGCTTCTCTTACACAGGTGGAACAGGCTGGTGGCCTACCGTTCCTTTACATGGTGGCTTTATGGGACGCTTGGATTCCGAGTTCGACGAGTAATACCCACCTGTGTCGTTGGAGCCATTTGCGCTAAATCCCCAATGATAGCGGACAGTACATGGGATTTTCACACACTGTGCTTGCAACCTCAAGTATACAATTTGCACTTTGTGCTATCAGCATCACCAAATAAAATAAAATACAAATGAGCATATAGAAACAGTTGTTTGAATTTTTCAGTGAAACAAAAACACGATCAATTGTCTATGAGGGTCATGAAAGAATGGTTGGTGACCTTTTGCGTTCACTTTGTCCGCAACAATCCATCCCCCGTCCCCTATACCCCTCACCGGTACTGAGTGGGTGGGAAAGGCCAAGGTGCCAAACATCATGTACAACGCAAAGGGATCCTCCAGAATCCCCTCTTCAAAACCCACGCCAGCAATCAACATGCGCTTGTATCCCTTCAGCAGTGTTCCGGGCCTTTCGCGCTCGCCTCATGCCCATCCATCCTCCCTCCAGTATCAATGGTAGTTCACACCTATGGCTGTGCGCTCCCACGGGTGGGTGGGAACACTCAAGTTGCCAAATACCACCATGTACACTTCAAAGGGATCTCCCGCACAGGAATCATTGTTCACATATCCTCACCCAAACCCGGTGTTTGCAGACTCCCCTCTTCAAGACCCCACCCTAGCAAACAAAATAAGTTTGTATCCCTTCAGCAGTGTTCAGAGCCTTTTGTGCTCGCCTCATGCCCATACATCCCCCCTTCAGTATCAATGGTAGTTCACACCTATGGCCGTGCTCTCCCAATGGGGCTGTGTGGGTGGATAGCTTAGGGGCAATGTGATCCTTGGAACAAATTCGACACAGAGTAACACAGGTTCGATCCCTGTGTCCTTGCTTAGAAACCTCTGGGTATTCAGCGCATTATAAATAACCTATCATATATATATAAAAGTTGCCAAACACCATGTACACTTCAAAGGGATCTTCCGCACAGGGACCATTGTTTATATGGGCTCCCCAGACACAGTGGGCCTCATTACGACCCTGGCGGAAATCGAAAAACGATGGCGGAAATGCAATACCGCCATCGAATAGCGCTCGGTGCGATCATGACCCGTCACCGCAAAGTACGATGCCATTAGCGACACCGTAGTGAACGCCAACGCTAACTGCACCAAGCACGCGCGCGCGCGCCATGCCAAACCGTAATTACCACCATGGCGCAACGGTACGGGAATTCCGACCCTAGCGGACATGCACCTAACACCATCAAGCACGGCGGAAAGTACCATTCCGCCATGGTGAGAAGTACGGCATCGCGAATCAACCGTAAACGGCCCTAATGAGTGCTTGTACACCGCTCCCTGGCCACATTGTACAACCCCCCGTAGGTGCAATGAAGTCACACAATGCAACCAGTGAAATGTACAAGTCATCCATGCCTGCCAACGAACAAATGAATCTCAAGAGTGCCCAATGGGAGCTGCAGGGCACAGATGGCACGAATACAGAAGCTATACAAATGGACATGACCTCAGTCTCCCACCAAGAAACGCATGCAAACACAGGCACCTGTGACCAGCAATATTCCGATAATCACATCATTCCACCAATCCAACTGGCTGACCGGCATCTGTTACACAAAAGCTAATCCCCCGCCCCTGAGCATGACATCATCAAAACAGTCATAATGGCAGCCCTTATCCCTGACCTCACTGGGCTCCGTAGGCAAACGCGCCCAGCACAGTACCACGCAACTATACTCCGAAGCTGGAACCCAATGCAGATCTCCTCACAATACATCGCTCCCCAAATAGGAATATGCCACATCACTCGCAAAGAAGAACGCTACACGGTTCATATCAGAATAGAAATTTAATGCACAACAAATTCACCAAGCCCATACAGCCATTAGGCCATGAACTCCAAAATATATTTCATTATCGTGGGCTGCATCCGCAATAAATGACCAGCTACTTCTTGTGTGACGCCCTGTTCCTTCATGGTACACAGGGGCTACATTCCCGTACGAAAAGGCAACATGGAAGCGCCTAGAACCGCAGGGCCGTCCCAATAGGGAGGCACTAGTCCAGCTGAAAGGCCGAAATGTTGCTCCTAGCCACTAGTACTGCGTAAGGGCATGTGGCCCATTGGCGATCGTCCCATAAGATCGTAATGCTGCTCCACTGATTAACACGAAGCAGCAGGTGTCGGGAGTAAAATCCATCTGCAGGAGTGGCATACAGATGGCAGTGGCAAAAGGGGAGGAGATACCTGTCAACCAAATGAAATGAAAAAGAATAGTATGGCCATCAGAACTACATTTGAATTACTCACTTCAATGATCACACCAAATCCACAGCCATATGCATGCTAGCCCACTCCAAAGGATCATCACCACCCAAAAACCACTTGCGAATCATAACTATCTATATCGAGGTGAAAACACTATCACAAACGAGTGTACCTGTGCATGCGTCTGTTAAAACAGAATCCATCAGATGGGATTGGTAACATGCATAGACACAAGTGTCTGAAGGCGCGTTGAGACAGGGAGGGCTCAACAAGGCCAGATAGACGATGGCCCCACTATGGCAGCCCTGCATCACATAGCGCAGGGGAGGCGGATAGATTCCAAGAAGCCCTGTACATGGCAAACTCTGTATCAAATCATCTGTCCATGCATCCATACATCATACCCTCATCCCATAATGAAAACGCCTGTTTCCATACTCACATAACATGTGAAATTTCCATTGAGTCTGTGCGTTATGCAGCCTGCAAAATCCACCGTGCCCCAGCCCGTTATTCCAGTGTTGTGAAGTAACATGTATTTGGGAACGTCCGGCCTCATCGCCCACGTCGCTATTGCGCATCCCATACTATTCATATCAATCATTGCATCCTCGCCATGGCCCCTGTCCCAAGGACATTGAACAATAGAACGTTATATTTGCAGTCAGACCTGTGGGCATCTCCTCGCCGCTAGCTGAAAACCGAAAGCGCCGCCCTTCGAATTCCTCATTTGCAACATCACGTCGAAAAGGCATCTGTGGCCGCTTGAAACCACAAATTAATCCATCTAGTGCGGCTGTGTGTGAAAATGGCAACTGCCTTCACTCACAAATGGAACGCCCCGCCCGTCGGTGAAGCTCGGTACAGTGTTGCATGAGGGTCCACCGTTACTCGAGTACTACGTTCCACTGACCCTTCACAAGTCTGTTCGCGACTGCAAAGATTGTATGTGAAACAATGGGACCATAGCCGAATGAACATATCAACCAATGTTACACTGCCATCGGGTACAAATACATGATTGCAATAGCAAGATGCCATTCGTCGAATTGCAGCGTTGTGTGCGGGACGTGCTCGCCCAAAGGGGAGTGCAGCTTGCACAGGTGGAATGAATCACCACAGGTGGAGGCCATACAGCCTGAAAACACATAAATTGCACACCCAGTCTCCTCCCACAACCACACCCACTCCGAAATGCTACCGGCAGGACTAGCCATGTTGGCCCTGGGGGACCTGATAGCACTGCAAGTACTCCAACTTCAAGAAGAAGACGAACACCAACTACTACCGGCCGCACGGCGGAGACGCAGGAGGAGGAGGAGGGCAAGGCAGGGCCAGCAAGGGCCGCCAGCACAGCCACTACCACCACGCAGGCAGGCCGCAATCCCACGCCTCCGAGCACATCCGTTCAACCTCACTGATGAGCAGATCCACACCCTCTACCGTTTGGACCGGGACACCATAACCGCCATTGTGGACATGACACAGGCTGACCTTGTCAGCATGATAGATAGCCCAACCGCCATCCCACCCCTACTGAAGGTGGTGTCTGTACTACACTTCCTGGCCACAGGCACCTACCAGCACACAGTCGGACAGTTGCATGGCATATCACAGCCACTGTTCTCACGGACACTATTGCAAGTGCTCGATGCCCTCCTGAAGCACGCAGACGACTACATCTCTTTACCACGCTCTGAGCAGGAAATTACGAACACAAAAGTGGGATTCCATGCACTTGCCGGCATACCGGGTTGCATTGGTGCCATCGACTGCACCCATGTGGAATTGGTCGTCCCACATGCCATGGAGGCCCAGTACCGCAACCGAAAACAATTTCATTCCCTGAATGTACAAATGGTGTGTGACTCCAACAGGATCATTACACATTGTTGTGCCAGATTCCCTGGATCAACCCATGATTCTATGGTCTTGAGGAACTCTACTATACCACGCTACATGGAGCGACACGCAGGGAACAGATCCTGGCTACTCGGTGAGTCTCATTTCATGCATGATGATGTGGGGTATGTGATGCGGCAATGACCTGGCAGGAAGGGGGGGGGGGGTACGTACGTAGCAATGGCATTCCTCAATATTCCTTTCCTGTCCACATACAGGTGATGCCGGGTATCCACTGAAGAGATGGCTCCTCACACCAGTCCGGAACCCACGGGACCAGCATGAGGAGGACTACAACCATGCCCACTCACGTACCCGTGTAGTCATAGAACAGGCATTCGGCCTACTGAAGACTCGTTTCCGCTGCCTCAGCAGGTCTGGCGGGGCACTCCTGTACCGCCATGTGAAGGTTGCAAAGATGGTCATGGCATGTGCCATGCTCCACAACATGTGCGTACGTAGAAATGTGCCCATGCCCCCTGACGCAGAACTGCAAGCACCTGATGATGGTCATGATGAGGGTGGGGATGTGGCAGCACCTCAAGGAGTCTGCGAGGCACAGGAGGGCCGTGACATTCGTCAGCATCTCATAGATGCATGCTTCTAGCACTCACGCCTGGTGGCTGATACATGGACACGGGACTCGTGGCACTGTGTGTGTCTGGGACATGCACAATATGGACTGTACGCCTATAATGGCCTCGTACACAAAGATCAATGTCCACACATCTCATTGCATGATCGTGCATTGTTTATGGCATATGTGATATCATGTTAAACACCCTATCGACCCGCCACCCAAGTGAGCCCAACACACCCCCTCCACCCTCCTACCTCCCCCCCGAACACCAGTGTCCAAAGATGCTCATTGTCAGTGGGCTGTCGCTATTGCAAGCCCCCTCTGCGGGTATCAGGGGCACCCCTGCCTGTGGAGCGCAGGTTCCTCCCAGATCTACGTTGGGGGCTGCCCTGGACGGAACTTGCAACGGATGATGTCTCTGCCTGCTCACGTCCATGCATGTCCCTAAGGGTTTGTGAGAGCTCAGTGAGCACACGGCGCACTGCGGCAAGTTCGGCACATACGTCTTTGGACGTCGCATGCAGTTCCCCCCTCAGGCTCTCGGTGCTTCTCTCCATTTGTACTCTCAGGCTCTCGGTGCTACTCTCCATTTGTACTCTCAGGCTCTCTGTGCTACTCTCCATTTGTGCCCTTAGTGTCTCTGTACTTCTCTCCATTTCTGCCCTCAGTGTCTCAGTTGATGTTTCTATGTCTGCCTTAGTGCCCCCACATTCATCGGCATGGTCCTTGAGGAGCGTGGCCAGTTGCTGCTGTTGCACGATTAACTGGTCGAGGGACTGTTGCCTCTGCTGGGCCATGGCCATTTGCGGTGGTGTCACAGAGGGGCTGATCACCTCATGTTGCCTTGCCACAGGGCTTGTGGGGGATGGCCAGTCGTCGTCTTGTGGGTGCCCCTGCGTGGTATCCTCATGGTGTACGGGATGGAACAGACAGGGGGATTGAGACAGGTCATGGATGGATCTAACTTCGACATCCCCGTTTTCTGTGTCGGAGCATGCTGCCATTAATGCAGTATCACCTATGGTGCTGCTGCCACCAGAAGCAGTGCCTACTGTGGCATCCATTGGGGGGACCTGTGGTGGTGGTGTTGTGGGCATGCTGGCTGCTGGGGTGCCTGTTGGAGTTCCCTCCTGTGTGCTGTCACTTGATTTGTGCTGCTGCCGTGTCTTGATCGTGCAGCTGAGGTGGAGGGTCTTTGGCCGTTGGTCTTGGCCCTCTTTGCAGGTGTGCTGGTAGGGGTGTCCTGGAGCTCGTCGTTTGGATCGGACCCTGTGTTGGAGTAAAGGAGGGCGAGCGTTATTAATGGGTCTGTGGGAATTGGAATGGCAATGTATCACATGCATTGGGGTGGTACCTGAGGGTGATTTGGGTCGGGGCCTTGGAGGTGGTTTCATTTGTGTGTGGAGTGAGGGTGCAGTTGTTTGGCAGCCTGCAGTTAGGGTGTGCCTGCTGCACGTGTAGAGGGTGTTTTTAGGATTTTTAATTATTTATGTATTTGATGTGAGTTTTAAAGTGTGCTATCAGGCCTATG
The DNA here is from genome assembly GCF_040938575.1 of Ambystoma mexicanum. NCBI lineage: Eukaryota > Metazoa > Chordata > Amphibia > Caudata > Ambystomatidae > Ambystoma > Ambystoma mexicanum. The sequence continues at coordinate 238,197,329 of NC_090940.1, read as the reverse complement.
TATGTGGACGTTCTCCTGGACATGTGTTCCTGTTGCACTATGTGGGCACGTGGTACTTCACATGATTGGACATTGTGGTTTTGGCATTGTTTTATTTGGGACACCTACCTGAATCTTCGGATGTCTGCACTCCTTTCTCCATCCCTCCGACTCCCTCTATGCTCTCCATTCCAATGGTGGAGGCACAGATTTCTTCCCAGGGGGTCAACTTGATGGGTGATTCCGATCCTCCCCCGGTAGCTGTGGCAATGTTGCGGTTGGCAGACAGTATGCTACGGACGCGTATCCGCAGGTCGTCCCATCGCTTTCTGCATTGCTGTGGGTTGCGGGGTGCGGTCCCCACCGCACTTACACGCTGTGCCACCAGGGCCCATATGGCCTTCTTGTTCGCAAGTGCCGTCCTGGTCATTTGCGTGGAGAAGACGACGGCAGCATTCTCCTGGAGGGTCTCCGTGAGCACCGTGAGTTCCTCACGGGAGAAGTGGACCTGCCGCTTGCGGTCGCACGCTTTCTTCGCTACTTTTCCCATTTTTCTTGGTTTCACTAGGGTGGATGACGGGTTGGGATGTGTCTCAGGGTAGTATTTTTTATGGTTGTGTGGATTTTGTGGTTTTATAGGTGTACGGCGTGATGTTTCCCGTTCCGGGACCATGCTTTTACTTCCGTTTCCGTATATTTACGGTCACCGTACTTTCCGGTTGGCGCTCACTGCGGTGTCCGCTAAGATGGGTGGCGGTATTGCACCTAGGGCGCCGTACGGCGGCGGTGTGGGCCGTTTTGGGGTCATTTCCGCCATCGCGGACTTTGCACTTCCGCCATGGCGTGGTGCTCGTGCCCGATGGGTCGGAATGAGCCGCACTTTGCTCCATCGTGCAATGGCGGAAACGCTATTTACGCTATGGCGGTCCGGTCGGTTGATTTCCGCAAGGGTCGTAATGAGGCCCAGTGTCTCCAGACTCCCCTGTTCAAGTGCATCCATCCCCCACCCTCTCGGCCTCCTCAGTATCGATGGAAGTTCAGACCTAGGACCAATGCGCTTGAAAGGCAGCTGGGTGGATGTAGACACATAAGGTCCCACAAGCTGCTGAATAGCTAGCCTCTGTGTAGCGTTGAAAATAAAATACACATTACAGATCATACAAAAATATGCAGACTTTTGTGTTGGTAGTAAAAGTCTGTGGCTTTTAATTAAACATAACAATAATCAGGCAAAAAAGATTATTTTGTCACAAATCGACAGGTATGCATCGTTATCATAGTTTTATACTTTTTGGGTACTTGGACCCTGAAACATGAACTGGCCCTCCTTAGGTCACCGACTGCCCCCATTGTGGGCCCTCAGGACCGTGTGCTGGGGACCTGCATCTTGTCTGGTGAGCTCTCTTGCACTTGCTTGCTGGCAGCTTCTTTCCAGGCCCATGATATCCATTGTCCACATGGTCAGGCCAGACCCAGTGTCTCCTAACTCCGCTCTTCAAGACCCCGTCCCTGCAATCAACATATGTTTTTGTCTGTTGAGCAGTGTTCCGGGCCTTTTGCGCTCAGCTCGTCCCCATCCTTCCTCGTCCCTAGTATCAATGCCAGTTGGCACCTATGAACAGGCTTGAACTGGCCCATAAGATTGTCTTGGGCACCGATGAAAACATGGCGCACAGTTCAAAGTCGCTATTCATTCCTTTTCGGGCACTGTTTTAATATGTTGTTGAAAAGATGATGCAAATTGTGCATTTAAAATAATATCTATTCAGCAAAAGTGTTCACTACTATTAGGCCACTTTCATTAACAAAAAAAGACTCACACAAGCATTTTGCATTTGTATTCCAATCCTTTCCCTATTGCCCTACAGGCTGTACGAGCAGGCCTATGCATGTGCGCTCGCAAGGGGGCAGGGTCAGTGGGTATGACAGATGTGAAACATTGGCATTGAGGCTGAGTGGGTGTCAACAAACACGTCAAACATTAACATATACACGCACTTTTCTAAACCTTTATAAACACCTTAACATTTACCAGGAGAACATCTCTGAGATCTACAAGGTATATCGTCATTGAGCTACCTGTTTCCCGTACACCTGTTCCACGGCTACTTGCTCCCCTGCTTGCTAAATCAGCTCATTTGTTTGTCCAAGTAAGGGTGGGCACATATGTATTTCACTATGTTCATCGATCGCTGCTCTGAAAATTTCTATCGATTTCCACGTAATGTACCTTGTATTGTAATGTTCATTTATCTCAAAGACTTCACCATTAGCGAATGTTTGATGTATTTTGATCTCAGTAAATAGCACATTGCATCACTGTGCATTGTAATAGAAGGGAATGATTTGTGGTCCATGTTTTCAAGCATGTTTTCTTTTGATGCTTGAAAGTTCATTCAATGGACGAGTAACAAGTTACCATTTGCGGTATATCAATCAATTCCGTAAGAAAGTTTTTGCTGAGTTCATTTGACTAGGTTTCACAGGTTTTCATTCTTTCCTTAAAACAAACTTTGCAGACCAAGCTGTGTTCTAACTCCTTTATTCAAATTCATACAGTATTATTTGTTATAATTCTTTATATTTTTTTATGCATATCTTAAAGACTTTTCAAGAATGCCTTTATGTATTGTAATCGGTGGCCCTTCTGTGAGCCATGCCAAAACTCAGGGCACAGTCCTGCATACATTCCTGAAGGGTACTGATTTAATAAGAAGATGGATTAGACATTGTGGTTTTCCAGCGGACGAGATTGAAAGTAGAGCCCAGGCTGTCTTGGAAGATATGAGGGCCAATCGATTCTGCCTCTGCAGCCTGCATTTTACTGACGATATGTACGAACAATCAAAGTACCCAAAAAGCAATGACCCAGAATTAATCTTAATTTGGTCCAAAGGCAATTTCGACTCAATTTCGGCACACGCTGGCTCAGGTGAGTACTGGACGATGAATTTGTTATGTTTGTTGGTATGTTAGACGATGGTCTTCATAAATAAGTATTCTCTATGATCTCTCGATTTATTTAAAGTAGTGTATAGAAAAGGTTACTTCATGAACAGGTTAGAGCTTTTGGTGTTTATTTACATCAAAGTTGTATTGCTAAGGTTTACATAGTTACCAGATTCAACATAATTTTTAAATGTTTCACTTTAGTATGCTTAATCTATCCCCACGTTCAGGAGCCTCTAATAAATCAGTGAATTGTGACCCTTACTAAAAACTACCATAGTGCCCTTTAAAAGACACATAATGTTTTCGAAATGTGTTGGTTGACATATCCTTCTTTACGTAGAGTGACGGATGGAAGTTCAGACCCGCACAAATGACAAAACCACTGACAGGTCTAGTATCCCAATCGTGAGCACTACTGACATGCACAAAGTGATATTTTAGAGCGTTGGATGTGGCCACATTTCTAATACTAATTTACCATTTTCATTGTACTATTTTCTGACAATGTACTGAAATTGAAGGAGCAAGATTCTGCATAAATTACTTTTCCGGAGTCAACATCAACCTCGCTCACCTATCAAGTAATTATATTGTACTAGTCCTTTATATGCAAATTAACTACATGCATTTGTTATACTTGGAATTTCAACATATTGAAAATGTATTGTATTGGGTATTTACACAAAGTGGCATGTATGGGTGTCTCTCTGTATGTAGCATCGTCTGCATCTCATTATTGCCATCTCACTTTTTCATTTGAATTAAAACAAGCACTGTGTTATGGGGGATACTGGAACTTCGACTACAATCACTTTCTCCTTTGCAACAGGTCCAGAGCATGAGGTATGCATACTTACAGTTCCCTTGCAAGAATGAAAGTAAATCCTACAAATGATATACTTTGAGTCTGAAATGCATGTAAAATTTCACTGTTGCAAACTTTCTGATTTTGGTTCTAACGTTACACTCCCTAATGCAGAATAGATTACAAATCAAGAATTGCACAGCAAACTACTTTTGAAGGCAACATTACAATCACTATGTTTTGCAGAGTGATCTCAGATCAAGTTTGTGTGTCATCTCAGAAGGTTATCAGGTGAAATCTGAAATGTATATTATGACCAAATCATGTACACTATTTTTGAGTATGTTCATACGAATGTTTTATTTGTGTTGCAACCACAAATCTTATAGTATATGGTTCATAATCATTTTAAACTACTTTGTGTGGAAGTACTATGTGAGCAATGAAAGATTTAAATTTCAAGTACGATATATTTTGTTTAATGATTATTCTATTCAAGGAATGTACTCAACATGTGGAATTTGAAGTGGTACATGGACCAGAGATCATTACCTAATGTGAAAGAGAAGGCCAGAGTTTCTAAGTAAATTAAGAAAACAAGGGTAAAGAACAAACCAGTTTTTTTGTAGACGTTTTTAAGCAGATGTTTCAGTTCATATTAGGTTTTTAGTTGGAAAATCATATTGGCTTTATGTATACTACACATTGAGCATGTTTTACTACACATCTGTTAGAGGCCCAGAAGGAAGGACTGTATAAAGACTCAGACAACAACTGAAACCAAAGATGTCGCTTGCCAAACCGATTTCACAATGGGGCAACTACTATTTGAGCCGCAGGGGGGGTCGAGTCAATATTCAGACTCCTGATGCATATGTCCAGTGGCCGGAAAATTAATGGAATCTCACCTGCGAACCGTACAAAGTAAGCATGTACCATTGCTACTTTGTGCAAAACTGAAGCCTATGAAGATGGATTGCAATTGCTCGCAGACCCTTTGACACAATCTACACCCTCGAAAAATGTTCCACCAAAGAAACATTCAATGTTACCTGTTTCCCCAATTCATAAGGAAATATCACAGCCTGAATTAACAGAGGCTGAAGCTTCAACGCAATTAACTGAGAAATGTTTCAAGATCTTGACTTCAGTTTGTCTAGTTTGGGGGAATTGTCCACCACCGTCAAGTCACACAACACAGTACTGCAGGACGATTGGCTATTAAAGGAGCAAAAATACATTGTATTTGTCAGCTGTATGCTAGAGATTGCACACATTCTGAAATGTGTCCATAAATTAAGAGGGAACATATGCGGGGAGCCATTGGTGAATGTGTCTCATGTATTACAAGGCACCAACCTGAAAATCCATGCCAGCTGTGTCCACCTCCATAATACATTTTCATGGTCTGCTCAACCGATGCTTGGCAAAGTGCCTGCTGGAATTGTACAATTTTCAGCAGCTTTACTGTTCAGCAGATCGACTTTCAGTAAGATTTCCAGTTTCTGTAAATTTGTGGGACTTGTGTTTCTTGCTAAAACCCAGTACTGCAAAAATCAAAGGGAATTCTTATTCCCTGCTATTAGTTATGCCTGGATAATCAAACAGATGTCAATGGACAGCAGCATGTCTGTGAAATGTTTCTGGCTAGCTGGTGATGGACAGTGTGACAGTCCAGGATTTTCCACTAAGAACTGCACATACCACTTTCAAGACATGGAAGGTAACAAAATTGTGATTTTGGTGATCGTGCAGGTGTCTGAACGTACATTGTCTGTGGCCATGGAGAAACAAGGTTTCATCAAATTTGTTGAAGATCTGGAAACCAGGGGAATGCAAATTGACCTGATAGCCACTGACAGGCACATTTTAATAGCCAAGGCCATGCGAGAGCAGTTTCCACACATTCAGCATCAATTTGATGTATGGCATGTCGCCAAATCAGTCAATAAAAGAATTACAGCTGCTGATGAAAAAAAGGGTTCAGAAAATATTTTAAAGTGATGTCAGTCTATCAGCAACCATCTTTGGTGGAGCTCCAAAACTTGTGATGGATCTTAAGAAATTCTACTTGAAAAATGGCATTCATTGATGAACCATTGTTCCAACTTACACTCATGGTCCGAAAACCAACATTTCCACGAATGTGCACACGGACCTTTATCAAAGGAGCAGGAACTCAAGACAAAGTGGTTGGTGCCATGTTCCCCTCCACACAAAGCACTTGAGAAGATCATTTAAAAAAAATGTTTTTATTGTCATTTGTTCAAGTACAACCATGCTTTTCAATGTTTCGCTTTCTGTTCATGTCATACATTTATACCAACGTTTAATAATAACCATTTAACAACAAACCAACAGTTTCCTACATGGGTCATATGGCGTGTTGGAGTGATCGCTGGGACAGGCATCATAGTGCCCGGGGCTCAGCTCTTACTCCCACTCTCCTGGTGTCATTAGTGACAATTATCGGTTGGGTGTGGGTAAGTAACTGTCCGAACATGAGGCAAGTGTATCTCACTCTATGTAACTAATTCAGGGGGGTTTATCTTCAGATGGGTGGAACATGTACCACACCAGTGCTTTCCATGCAACCCATTTATCGTTGTCATCCGACTCCGATCTGTTAACCCCTTCCATTCACACCTTTGTTTCTGCCTCTGCCCACCTCTCAAATTTCCTTTTCCATTTTCCGTATTGTGGCCCCCCAGTTTTTTTCCAGGACATGGCGATGGTTCTCTTGGCCAAAATACATGCCATATCCATGAATCTGATCACATGCTTGTATTTGCTGACTCTGGAATAAGCTCCAAGCAAGCATTCCTTCGGTGACCACTCATACCTTGCTATGCCAGCCCTTCTACAGGCTTGTTCTTTCCGTATCCAAAATCCTCTCACACATCCACCCCCCCAAATATGTGTATTTGATTTTTATTTTTATTAGATATACGTATAGCACATGGCTTTGTATAACTTTTGATTTACAGACACCTTTAAAACAACATTATCAATAATTATTACAAAACATTCAGGATAAGCATTTAAAAATCTCAATGATCTGAATATAAAATCTAACAATAAAATAGATCAAGTTGATATCATCACCTTGTAAGAATTCATGCACAGTTGCGGAAAATCCAACATATTAACAGCATTGTTATATGATTTAAAACATTGCAAATGCAAGTAATTCAAGCTTTCACATGCAATTAAAAGATGAAACAATGTTTATTCCAATAGATTGCCACATAATCTACAGTATTTGTGGTTATATTCAATATTATTTAACCAGCTCTTGGGGGATAGAGCCACAGATCTATTACATTTCAGGAGAAGATACACCCGAAATGTCCGTGGGCTCGGATATGCTAACAAATATTTCGGGGTAGTTTTACAAACTCTTCTATATTGGCAGTAATCTGTAGCATATGTCAACAAATCAAGATGGTTCATGTTTTGGTGAAAAGCAGATACAGCAAGTTTCTTTTTGAGCCACGGTTTGATGTTTACGGCTACGCATGGATTGTCATCTTCATATAGCCACAGTTTATAGAAACCTTTTAAGATACCAATGATTCCGATTGGATTAGAGGCATCTAAAGATAAAAAAGCGTGTATGTAAGGAACAATTATTCTGTCAGTAGAAGCTGTGGTCAAACGATGGTATAGCATCACGCATTGAGTGAGATAAACATTCCATATGCCCTTGATGTCAAACTCAAGGTAAATATATTCAACACTTATAGTTTTAGGAAGTCGAAACAAACGCCTCAATAGTTTGGCTTAAAAGCGAATGAATGCAATTTTAAATTTGTGACCCCAAATCGCTATTGCATATGATAATATTGCAGTGACTTTCGATTTGTATATTGATATGACTACAGCTGCACTGTAACCATTGTTCCTACTAATAAATGCACTTATAACATTAGTAGAAGACTCACATTTCATTTTGACCTCCGCCAATTGCAAGTGCCACTTCAACTTGTCATCAAGGTCAATCCCTAGATATTTATAAGCAGATACTTGTTCCAATCGAGCATTGAATATGGACCAATGTAGTTGCTTCGGCTTCAACTTTTTTGTAAAGACCATGATCTTACTTTTTTGGTTGTTAATAATGAGACCATTGTTGGTTGCATATGTAGCTAACGCATTCAACATAAGTTGAAGCCCCACTGGAGTGTAGTCCAAAAGTAAAAGATCGTCTGCATACGCAAGCCAACCCACTGTCACGTTCTTAATTTTGATAGGGTTGGCAGCATAGATATTAAAGGAGACAATCATATCGGCGAAATAAAGATTGAAAAGTGTTGCAGCAATCACACAACCCTGTTTTACACCTCGTCTGGAAGGCATAATTTTGATAATTTGCCCAGGGCATTAAAACGAACACTGACTGATGTATCTGCATGTAGCAGCATCAACATGCGAAGCAAACCACTAGGTATCCCCCATGCAGTCAATTTGCGCCATAGCTGATTTCTACAGATCGTATCAAAAGCAGCGGAGAAATCTATAAAGGCACAATAAACATCGAGATTCCTCCGCTCCCAAGAATGATTAATTGCTGAACTAAGAATTGTAAGATTGTGAAGGGTGCTAGATTTGGGTCGAAAACCAATCTGATTTAGAGGAAGGATCTTATTAGTGTCAATCCAAGAATTTAGTTCATGGAGTAATATTTTTGTGAAGACTTTAGATGTTGAGTCTAACATCGCAAGCATTCTGAAGTTAGAGGGCTTATCCCAATCACCCTTCTTGTGAACAGTCAGTATATTGTTCTCTTTCCAGGATGGTGGTAACTTACCCTCTTTGCCAATCTGGCAAAATAAAATGTGCAGGGCTGCACCCCATAATGGGGGGTCACTTTTGATCACCAAATTAGAGATACCATCCGGGCCTGCCGCATGGGATGATTTTAAATGTTCAATTATAGTGATTATGTCTAACACCGATGCCGTGCAGGCCCGAGGTGAATCTGGCAAAGGAAGGGTTTCAGCGACAGTGTCACATCTTCCTATAGTTGAAGCAATGTGGGCTGCCCATGACTCTTCACTAATACAATTTATGGTCAAGTCCCTCTTTTTGTTCTTGGCAAGGAGATGCCATATTGCATTACCATCACTCACTAGAGACAATTTTGCAATCTTTTTCCATAGTTGTAACTCCAGGTCTAACTTGTGTGTTCTTAGCCAATGTTGGTAGGTTTTCTTTAGATCACGAATCTGAGCAGAGATGGATGAGGGGGTCATCATACCATTTTTGGATTGGACCAGTATTTTTATATTGTTACGTAGTATCCTTTTCTGCATTTGAATGGCCTTATTATTACAAATAGGGGCGGGTCTCGATACATTAACTCTCTCTATGACAGATTTATAGTCACGTTGCTCTATAGTAGAGCTTTTTATATTCATCATAACGGAGGAATACTCATCGATTAAGTCTTCATTTGCACTTGATGATATTGAATGTGAGTAAATAAAGGCTGGTAACAATTCACAAGCCTTTAATTTAGCTTGTTCCATCGTGTGAGATTTCATTAAGATACGGTTCTGTCCTTCATTTAGTGATATCAAGCCATTATTGGCATATAATGCTGATGTATGAGTTGTAATCTGACTATTCATAAGGAGACATAAAGGCAGGTGGTCGCTTTCATCACGACACACAATCCCCATATCATATACAAATAACATACCAAGGGCATTGGAAAATATATAATCAATGGTTACTGCTGTTAAACCTTCGACCCGCGTCGGAGCCATGTTTTGATCACTCTTAGTAGCACCATTCAAACGTGTCATATTATGATTTTGAAGAAGACTATGCCACTTTCGCCCTTGAAGATTAGAGGTCTTTTTGATTGGATTTGATTTTGTATTGTCATTTGCCAATTGCTCAACATGCAGGAGTTCATCAATTTTGGCATTAAAGTCTCCAAGAAGGAAAATCAGTAAATTATTGGAATATTTTTTTGATATCACATCAATGACTCTAAGATTTTCTTTTATTAATGACATTTTTGGTGGGTCATAAATATTGACAATGACAATGATTGTGTCACCCTTTTTAATTTTGGCAACTAATATGTTTGGAGATGATTGGGGGAGTTTTTCAATTGACCATGGACTCTTTACCGATATGAGAAGACCCCCATTAGGTCTACCCAACGGACCCTTGGTAGCCACTTCGTGTACGGTTTGACGATTATCTATTTGAATTGCAGCTGTTATCCATGTTTCCTGAAGGGCAACAATATGGAATAAATCAATATTAGCCAGGAGACCATCAGCATCGAACATGTGTGAAAAACCTCTGGTGTTCCAAGAGTAAAGAAAATCGTGTGAATTTTGTCATTGTCGAGACCCAGAAAAATGGTCCTTGAAGGATAGAGGCAACCATTGCCAATAACCTTCAGGAGTGGACTCGCTAGATGAAGAATCTTTTGCAGTTGACTGAACAGGTACTGTCTTAACATTAGCACATGGTATCTTTAAATTTGTGACTGGTACTGCGTGGTCAGTGATTGGGCCATGCAACCTCGGGTCTTGAGAGGCAGAGCTTCCTGGCATAAGATCCAGGTGTTTCGTAATAGGAATTTCAACAGGCTGAGCAAAATAGCCTAAGTTGAGCACATTCTCTTTAAATTCAAGCACATAATTCAAGGTTGCATCTTTTTTAAAGCACACATTCGATGAATAATGGTCTCTTAGCTCGATTTGGTCAACTAACTTGATATCATCAGATGTTATAACACGAAGCGGCACTATCTCATGAAATAATTTCAGGATTGCAACTCTATTTAAGGGATCATGTGATGCAACACTCGCAAAAAGGGTTAGCTGAAGAGCTGATGCAAGAGGAGTTCGTGTGTCCAAGCGCTGCCCATGGTCGGTGGTCGTAGATGGAGCTTTTTTATTTTTTTTTGTGTTATTTGTTGTTCTTATAGGTTTATGCACCCATTCTTTTGGTAAAGTCATTTGACGATCATCTAGGGGAGTAACTGCGATGGGTTGAGATAGATTTGACTTTCTAGGTTTTTTTGGATCTTTCTTTTTTGGTCGCATAGGGGGACTCTTTTTACAATCTGGTGGTTGGTTCTTTTTGAGAGGGGAATTAAGTATGGTAACAATAGGGTCAACATGAGACGTCCTGCTAGAAGTAGTAGCTGAGAGCGAATGGACAGAAGATATCACCCGACGAGCATGTGGTTTAACCAGATGATGTGGGGTTTTCTTCTGATACATGAATGCTTGATATATTCGTGTTTTCCTCTTATGTTTCATCTGCCGTTGTGGTATGGCAGGGCTTCTAGCACATTGCGCTACAGTCAAAATATTTGGTTTTGGGATGGTATGTGGGATACAATGAGAGCTACATCTTTTTCTCAAACTTGCATGTATGAGCAAGGATTGAACATCAATTTTGGTTTCCAATACATTACATTTAGTAAGAAGGCTGGACAATAGATTTTCTAATGCATCACATTTTTCGTCGGATGACATGCTTACATCAGCTTCACTATCAGCTAACATAGGCCCACAATCAGTAGCCACACTTTTTGTAAGAGGATCTTCACCCCGACTATCAGACTTGCCTGTTGATTGAAACTTAAATAGAGACAGGGTATTCAACTCCGGGATGGCCTCAAGACAATGCTTTGTATTGGGCAGATGTGGGAGAGGAAATAGATCTTCTTTAGGTGGAAACGGAAGAAGAGGTTTGGATGGAGGAGTGAAGTAAAGTGGAGTGGCAGTAGGCTCGCCAATAGACATTTCAAGGTCTTGACCTAAATATTCAATTTCCATTTCCTCGAGTTTGGAACATGGTAAATCAATAGCACCTGTCATGCCAGAGGTGGGCTCACGCGTTAAGTCATGACTAGACGGTGTTATTGATTTAAGTTCTTCCCTATGCAATTCCGTGGTTGTACATACATCATTGTGGGCCTTAATGGGAAGCATTTCATTCAACATGATTACTTGTTGGGGTGAATTAGAGCCGCCCAGAATATCATTTAGAAGTTTTGAACTAACACAGCCCAACTCACTAGACAGTTCAGAAACCAATACATCCGTAGATGCACAAAGTGCCATACACGACACTGGCACTTTTGAAGTTGACGCCATAGCATGAGGCTGTTGCAAAACATGTTTATCAAAATAATCAGTTATGCAATTGTCTTGAGCCGGTACGCTTGATATAACTTTGGGGATACAGATTCGTCTGTTTCTCAAGGACTTGTGCATTTCGAATTCCTGCAAATGTTCAGTCATTTCTTTTATATGAAATGCCAGTCATGCTATGGCACAACAATTGATGCAAGCTTGCTATGGTAAACTAGATTACAAAGGGGTGACCAATGAATCAAATGTTATCCAAAAAACGGCTAAATCAACACAGAGCTTAAATACTAAATATGAAGCGCATTACAAATGCAACTAGAGAGTCTATGGGAGAGAGATGATCAAACACAGCAGAAAGTCCAATTGCGCTCCACACCACTTTTCAATGCAGCTGCAGCATTACAATGCAGCAAATCAACACGTACTGGGATTAAAAGATTAAAATGCTAAATCGACTGCATAATAGCTAAGAAATATAAAAACAAACAGTACACATAATACTACAAAACAACCATAGGAGAACAAAGGAGTAGTACGCGAGGTGCTGTCACCACTGTACCGCGAGCAGCGAACAGCAAACAGCACTTAGCTGTACTTCGATGTGCGCGGCACATGTGCGCCTGGGTGTGAGTATTTGAGGTGGTGGGAGGAGGGACACTCGAGCAAGGAGGCGGAGCCGCCCTCTACGTGCAACACCCTAAGAAAAATAGTAAAGGGGTTTTAAATATGCCACCTCGTTTGTTTTCAACTATTCAACTAGTTTGGATATCATATGGATATCAATGAGCTCTAATGTCAATGAGCTCCAAGTGGACAAGGGGGAGTATCACAAAGTCACCTCCTGTTTCCTCCGTATGGGTCAGGCAAATCGCGTGCTCCCACTAAAGACGTCCTCCTGCAGCAGAGCAAGTCCGAGCTCCGTGAAGCTGCAGACGAAAATGCAGACGAATATGCGTTCCTCAGTGTTCCCGAGACAGCAAACAGCACTTAGCTGTACTTCGATGTGCACGGCGCATGTGCGCCTGGGTGTGGGTATTTGAGGTGGTGGGAGGAGGGACACTCGAGCAAGGAGGCGGAGCCGCCCTCTACGTGCAACACCCTCCTGTTTCCTCTGTGTGGGTCAGGCAAATCGCGTGCTCCCACTATAGACATTCTCCTGCAGCAGAGCAAGTCCGAGCTCCGTGAAGCTGCAGACGAAAATGCAGACAAATATGCGTTCCTCAGTGTTCCATGGACAGCAAACAGCACTTAGCTGTACTTCGATGATCAGCTCCCTCGCCTTCGCACCATGGGCATTGTGAACTAGCGTTCTTATTGAATGTGGCTATCCTGTGTGGAGTCATGTATGTGCGATTCAGCACATTTAGTTGTATTAGTTTGAAGTGGTAGTTCCGCAATACTGCTTTTGGGTAGCTCAATATCCTCTCCCATTCCATCTCCATTATTTCTGTACCCAAGTCAGTTTCCCATTGCTCTTTCAATGTTGTGCTCTTGGGGTTGGGTGTGTCTATTAGCATGCTGTACAGCCTAGCAACTGACCGCCAGCCATCACTCAAATTATATATCAGGGTGAGTAGTGGTTCCGCCTGGGGTTTTTCCGGCCCTCCCTCCCACCTTTCCTTGACCACCTTTCAGACTCTTTGTACCAAAGAAACTGGCCACGTGGCACCCCTTCTTTTTCTTGCATTCAGTTAAACTCCCTGAAGGCCCCCTCTTCGTATACATTACTCCACGGATATATTCCCTTCCCCTCCCATTGTCTCATCACCGCCATGTCTGTGCTGTCTCCACATGTGTCTGCCACTATTTGCTATTTGCACTTCTGGGGAGTAAGGGTTTACGAGTTTCAGCAAGGCTTGTGCCCTCCTCCATATTTTCCTTCCCAGTGTTACTGCCATTGGTGTGTGTTCTACGCCTCCATGTGTTACCCACAGTGTTTCTTTCAGCTTAATTGGAGCCACCAAGTGTTGCAGCAAGCCAGTTTCTGAAGTGGACTCATCCGCCAACCATTTGACCACATGGCTGAGTTGGGCTGTTAGGTAATATCGCTCCAGGTTTGGCAGTTTCACACCCCCTTTGTCGTACGGTAAGTATAGCGTTGTTAGTGAGAGCCTGTGGCAGGCAGTGCCCCACAACAGCTCCTGGATCAGCATTTCCAGCGATCGAAAAGAAGACGCTTTGATGTGACAGTGCACATGGTTGAAGAAGTACAAGAATCTCGGTAAAATGATCATTTTGGTGATGGCTACCCTACCTAATAGTGACAGTGGTAATTTAGACCATAATTGCATGTACTTCTTCAAGCCCTGCACCACCTTTTCCGTGTTGTATTCACGCATCTGTTCTGGCGTGTGTTTTATGTTAACCCTTAGGTATTTGAACAAGTCCACCTCCCAGTTGAGTCCCACTACTGGTAGTGCACTGGCGCGCCTCCCTCTCAGCCCAGCTATTGGGAATATGCAGGATTTGGATCTGCTCAAACTGATTCCTGACACCTTAGCATAATTATCTAGTATGTCTAGGATTACTGGGACATTTAGATGCGGGTTCCTTACTTATAGCAGCACGTCATCTGCATAGAGTGATAGGAGGTGCCCCACTGCCCCAACCCAGATGCCAGCGTCTAGGTACTGGTTCCTGAGGTATATCGCTATTGGCTCAAGGCCCAAGACGTATAGCATTGGGGACAGTGGGCAACCCTGTCTGGTCCCCCTCTTTATATCCCAGACTGCCGACACCAACCTCCCCGTTTTTACCCTGGCCTTTGGGTTCATGTACAGAATCTGGACCCAGCGAGTTAATCCTTCCCCAAATCCAAACCTCTTTAGTGCCGCCAACAGCCACTCCCAGTAGATTGAGTCAAACACTTTTATGGCGTCTAGGGAGAGTATAGCATATTGCCTTTGGGATCCCTCTGTCTGCGCTAGGATATGTTGCAGTCTACATAAGTTTAACGCAGTACTTCGCCCTGGTATGAAACCGTTCTGGTCACTATGTATAAGGCCCCCCATTATCCTATTTAGCCGTTTAGCTAGTATCATGGTGAGGATCTTAACGTCATAATTCAGCATCGGCAGTGCGCAATAAGAGTCACATTCTTCTGTTGGTTTCCCAAGCTTGGGTATTGGTACAATTAGCTTTTCTCTCATGGACCCTGGCAGCTCCCCATTAGTGTATGCCTCTCGGTAGACCTCAAGCAGCACCGGCGTGATAACTGTCTCGTACGTTTTATAGAACTCCGGGGGGAGTCCATCTCTACCAGGTGTTTTACTAGAGGCAAGGGACCTTATTGCTTCAGCAATGTCATCTCCTGTTATTTCTGCATCTAAGGCTTCTCGTTGTGCCGGTTCTATTTTGGGGAGGACTATTTCATCTAGTGTGTTCAGTATGTCTGATTGTGCCACTTGATGGTCGTGGCTATAGAGACGGGAGTAAAAGTCCCTAAATGTGTTGTTTATTTATTGTTGTGTCTTGTGTATTGAGCTGTTGTGTATTTGACCACCGTGATTTGGTGTTGTGGGTTCTCCCTTCTGCACAGCCAGGCTAGCAGTCTGCTCGGCCTATCTCCCTCAGCGTGTGCCCTGGTGGTTTTCACTGAATAATCAAATTTGAAGAGCATCCCTCATTCTTCCTGGAAGTTCCATCTCAGCTACGTCAGCTCTTTCTCCTCCTCCCGTGTCCCCTTTGGATTAGACTCTTTGTGCTTTATCTCATCCTCTATTTTTTCCAAATCTGCTCTTAATGTTTTCTGTATGCCCTCCAATCCTGTGATAGCCTCAGCCATCAGCACTACTTTCATTGCCTCCCAGACTGTGCCCCATCGTTCAATTCTGCCTACATTCACCTCTATGTATTCCTCCAGTTTGTCTCGCAGCCCTTCCGCAAAAGCCTGGTCAGTCAGGGCATCGGGTGCCATGCGCCACAGTGGTATGGGTGGCCTGGGACCCCTTGCCTTCCACGTCACCAGCAGTGGCGAGTGATCCGAGATTGACCTGCCCAAGTACTGTGCTGAGTATATTGCACTTCTTGGCAAATACCTCATTTTGTGTAGGATTTAAACCGTTAACAACTCCAAAACAAACCAAAACTGAGAAACTGCACTCAGTAGCCACGCAACAGGCACAGCGATCAAGCACCCCTGCATCTGCCTGGCCCATCCTGGCCTCAGCGTGCGGGCTGTGGTGCGTCAGCAACTGGCCGATGCCTAACTATCAGTGGGGTGGGTCTGTACGCTCTGATCGAAGGTTCTTGCTTTGCCTCTGCCGTGTAGCAGAACAGAATACCCCATTGTTACAAGTCGTTCACCTGCAAACCTTCTGGTAATGTGACCTTCCCTCCCCTACATCTTCTCTCAGACCATCCGCTCCTCGTGCTTCCACTTATTTTCCATCATCCAAGTTGATGTGTTCCAGCCACATTGTGGCTGCCGTTGGCATGTCCAAAAACACTGCTCGTCCTTTGTAGAGTACTTTAAGCCTAGAGGGATACATCAGCATGTACTTGATATTTAGATTCCTGAGTTTGAATTTTATCAGCACAAATGAGTTCCTAGCCCTTTGTACTGCAGGTGTAAAGTCTGGGTATATTGCTATGTTAGCGTTGTCCCGGCAGATCTCACCACCCTCTCTGGAAAATTTCAAGATGGCTTCTCTGTCGCAGAAGTTCAAGATTTTTGCTATCATGGGGCGAGGATGTGAGCCCGGCAGTGGTCTTTTTTTCAGAGACCTGTGTGCCCTCTCTACTAAAAAACTCTGCGACAGCGCGCCCGCTCTGATTTCCTGTAGTATCAGATTTTCTGATGGGTGCCGGTCCTCCCGCCAGGTCCGAACTGGCAGTCAGAAAGGCACCCGCAAGCAGAACTCATAGTATGGTGGTACGGTAGCAATGGTGCTGGTAGCTTACCAGCACCGTTGTTACCGTACCACCATACTTGTAATGAGGGCCAAGGTGTCGAATACCCTCAAAAAATGATAACATTTACTATATTGAAAGTGAACATATGAAAATGTAATTTCCATTTCTGTGATCTGTTGTTTGGAGCAGTTACTCAGCGTGACACAGAGAGAATGGAACTTCCTGACACTATGTAAGTTCAACTATATATAATATTTTTAAGATTAAAAATGCCATGTGTGCTGTATGCATAATTACTAATTCAGCGATGTGCGAATGTGTGATTTGACCAAAATAATGGACCCTGTACATTATGTTATGTTGAATTATATGTACACTGCACACTATAAAATACGGAGTGCGTAACTCGTGGTTTATCTATCTAGAATTGATTGTTATACATGTATAATGTAAAGAGGAGTGAATAGAGGTTTGATTATTCATCGACGACACACAACCACAACCTGTATGCAGGCTAGTGATATCTAAACTGCTTTGTCCCGTGGAATATCCTGGTGTGCTATCACTGTTGCATCCTTGTGCACCATAAAGTAGGGGTTGGGGAAGGGGTGGGGCTGAACATTTTCCATCGGCACTTGGTTTGCTTTTTGATCACTAACCTTCCCAGTTCTGTTATAATGCCACCTGTCTGTGGTTCAACATAAAACGTTACTATCTTTGTCCTTATTTTCTGCATCTGGTTCTCCATCCCATTGGGATCTATACCTACTTCACAGTGCTAACCTCTCATGCATGTCGTGGTCTCAAATACTCCCCCATGTTGTCATGTGTGTATTCATATTGTTTGGTTTGTTTTTATGATTAGATTTCATCCTGTTTTGAATTATACAGTCACTTGTTATATTCGATTACAGAATGGCTACTAAAATATATTTGTATTCTCTTATCTACACAGATATATTGTACCGTTCTGCGTATGCCATAGTTTCCAACAACCGTCGGATGGATTCTTCAATCGACATTGGCGGATAAGCATAAACGGTGCTTAATGCATAACTGTTATGTGGGACGACCAACAGGGACCAACCTTCCCTTTGGCGGTACCAGAAATATGGAGCAACCTTTCAGCGTTCACAATGTAACAATGTGCTGAAGCAAAAGCGTTGCACTTGAAAGTGCAAAGAATCCATATCTTCTCACGAAAGGAACACCATGTGCGTCATTAGAAAGTTTTGCTGGTGTAACATAAGGACATACAAGAATTGGAGTACTGGGATTAATCGATCGTTGATCGCAATCGGCGTATCATGAAGAAGTAATAAAGAACATTTGAAGCATGCAATGTTCGCTAGCTATAACTTGTATGGAAAAAACATATAGTTCATTTCGTGGACTTAAAATTGTCTTGTGAGCGTTCTTTGATAAACAAAAGCACTTGTTACATTGCAGACTATTGATGTTTTCTTAAAAATGTTTTCCTATCCGATTTGGGACAAGAAAGAAAAGTTACGCGCTGAGCGACGATGTGTGTGTTTATGTTCCTGGTTCTGTGTTCAGTGACGTTATGGCGTGGGTAATGACTGGGCACGTTTGACTACGCTGCCCACTAACGTCATGAAAAGAGGTGGAGCATATAGTTGGGACTAGTGATGTCATCTTCAAGGGCTGGGAGTCTGTATTCTTGCCGCGAGCACACTTTAACTTAGGGTGATGCCTCAACGGTCCTAGGAGGATAGCTCAGAGGAAGCGTGTTCGCCTTGGAAGCAAGACGACACGGAGCAACACAGGTTCGATCCCTGGGTCTTCCCTTAGAAACCTCTGGGTATTAAGCGCGTTATAAATAACATATCATATCATATCAAATGGATAAGATTAGCACAAGATGGCCACACCCAACCTTTTGTTTTTGCATGTGTAAAAGTGAGCAAAACTAAGGTAAGATGTATAGGAAAAAATGTGAAGATCGATTAAAGTATGCTTAAAAATACACGCCTGAACGATCAGGACAATAACATTTTTGAGCAAACTTCCCCTTTAATACTCAAAAAGAACGTTAATAAACACTCAAGTAGTACGGTGGTAAACATTAAACTACTATGGCTTACAGACATATACCCTCAAGTAGCATACTATTAAACCCCCAACCAAGATTGTGGTAAGCACTCAATGTGCATTCTGGTGAACACTCAAGAAGCCTACTGATAAGCATTCTCATTGGCAAGACCTTAGGTAACGTGCTAGCACACATTTAGCTGGCACACAGGGTAGCCACCATTAAATATGGGACATTCTTTTCCGTGCATTATGCAGTGAAATTTAATATTAATCACTAGTGGCCATGGGGAAAAAACATATCAAAATACAGCATGTGTACTTAATATGAAATATGTTTATATCCTGCAACGTGCTGGACATATTGCTCAGTATATTAGTTGTGATGTAAGTCAGAAAACACATTTCATGAAACCTTTTCAATGCAAAACAATTAAGAATGTCCTGTTTACGGGACACTTTGTACAATGATGTACGTTATTTCTCAAGTATGAAGGCAAGAAGAGTGGCTGCCTGGGCTTCTGAGTCAGGCAGCATTTTAGTGAGTCATTCTCCTGTTAGTGAACCCTTGGGACATCTGTGGTCGTCCTCTCTGTGCAGGAGAGAAACGGTGCAGCGATTATCAAGTCAATCCACTAAAGACTGCAGAAAACGACACAGCAGGAAGTTATGAATGAAAGCATGCTTTCAAAAATAAAGCCACACTACAATGCATTTTAGAGCTATGCTTTCTTTACATGATGCTCTAACCAACTCCCTTTGACTCTCCAGATGGTTTGGACTACAGCTCACATCAGCTATAGCCAAGATAGGCAATGCAAAGGATCAAGGGAGGTGTGGTCCAAAACATCTGGAGGTCCATAGGTTGCAGACCCTTGCATGACTCCCTTTTCTGCACAATATTGGCTGCCTCGCTTGCTTCATGCACACGAGCAAAGATGATGTAGTTTCATTACATTTATTTTACTTTTCCTGTTCCAGGTCATGGTCTTATCAAAATCCAAGCATTGCAGATGGCATTTCAATACCGTATAAAGATTGTTGTACTCTGTGACTAGCAATATTATTAAATTATACATTGTCACCTGTGCAACCCATCACCTGTGGAGTCCCACAGGGTTCCATCCTCTATCCAGTGATCTAGAATCTATAGCCACACACAACATCCACATCCACCCTTATGCCGATGACACACAGCTATACCTCACAATCAAATCCATCAAGGACATCCTCAGGCTGAAAACCTGCCTCTCGCTGATCCAGTCTTGGATGTCCAGGGCATACTTGAAGCTCAACCCATCCAAGACCGAATTCCTACTCTTCACCAACAACACTGAACACCCAGACATACAGACCTGGCTATCAACCATGAACCCTGAGGGTTTCACACCTCAGCTCACCACCTGCACCAAGTCCCTCAGGGTTCCACATTGACAAACACCTCTCCTTCAAGACACATATAGCTAAGAAACTTCAGACAGCTTGGTATCAGCTCTCCCTCCTGCAGACAGTCACACCCTTCCTCCCTCCTGACAGCTTTAGATCCACTGTTCAAGGACTGGTCCTATCCTGACTGGATGGGGGCAATGCCTTCTTTGAAGGCCTCATAAAGGGTCTACGGAGATACAACCACATCACCCCAGCCCTCATTGACCTTCACTGGCTCTCACTGTCTGCGCAAATCACATTCAAGTAATGCTGCATCATCTATAAGACAGTCGCCCTGAAGTCACCCAGCTACCTCATGGAGAAACTCAGCATCTCTGTCAGACAGTGCACCACTAGAAGCCAGGACCCGTGAAGACTTGAAATCTGCCATTGCAAAAAGGAAAGGATGAGGAATCAAGCCTCTCTGCCTACGTCCAAAGACTATGGGACCACCTCTCCCTCAGCATCAGTCTTGCCCCCACACTCCTACAATTCAGAAAATAATTCATGCCCCACCTCTTCAAGGAGTCTCTCCTAATCAATATCTAGGCAATCACGTCCCCCCACATGCCACCTGACTTGCTAGACGCTGTCAGCCCCTCTCCTCCCTGTCACCCTGTCCAGCTGTAACCATCCTCTGTGCCCCTCTGTACCCTACCCCTGCTGTATATCTGTTTTGTTGTTACCTCTGAAAAGCACTCAGTTATGCATCTGTACTGTTGTATACTGTGTAAAGTGCTCCGTTGCTTCTTGAAGCTAAATCCACGCTCTATAAATACCAAAATAATAATAATAATAATAATAATAATAATAATAATTATTATTATTATTGTTGGGTGCTATCAGTGTTAGTTAATTGAATTCTCTTGGTATTTCAATATGCCATGCTGGTCACTGATGGGTACTACTAACCACCCATCCATCCTTTTCATTGTCTCCTTGCATGTTGTCCATGCCTTCTTATTATTATTCATAGTGCGCAGGCCTAGCTTCGGGAAGCAACGGAGCGCCTTACAATCATAGGGAGAATAACACAGTGAGGGATGCAGAGAACAAGTGAGCATGGAGCTAACAACAGGGGAGGGTGGGTAATAGTCTGCAAGAGATATACAAGCAACCAGGGTATGAAACAGTGGGGGGCAGATCACTGACTCACAGGTAGGGTGGGGTGTGGAGGTTGAGTGGACACAAGTGTACAGGAGGAGCCACTCCTTGAACAGGAAAAGTTTGAGCTTGTTCCTGAACTGTAGAAGCGGTGGGGCAAGGTAGTTACTGAAAGGCCTTCCAAAAGGTCTTTACAACTAAGGCTTGGACAGCAGCTCTGAAGTTGTTTTTTCAGCTGAAGGGGCTTGATTTTTCGCAGAAGAGTAAGTTGGTACCAAGAAGTTTGTGTATTCCTTTCCATGTGCTGTTTGAAGATGAGGTGTCTGTCGATAACAAACCCAATGGTCTTGGCACAGGTGGCCAGCTAGGGTGTATAGAGGTCGAGGGTCAAAGCAGAGAGCCAGGTAGAATTCTGTCTTGGGTTGGCTGAGCTTTAGGTAAGCACTGGCCATCCAGGACTGGATCAATGTGAGGCAGGCCTTGAACCTGTGGATGTCTTCAAAGGAGGATTTTTAGAGGTAGATCTGTGTGTCAACTACATATTGGTAGGGGGCGTGGCTTGGTAGCCATGTGAAAGGACGTGCTTGTACGGGAGCTCCCGCTGATCCGTACATAATCCGACTGATACCGCGCAAGGACCGCTGTGATTTGGCGAAAATTGGACGACTGTGTACATGAAGTCCGGCTGCACGCGAGGACACATTTTTATATGGGTCCGTAGTGCGCACGGACACTTAAGAGCCGAATGAAGCACTGGCGGCTAAACCTCGGCGGATGACAAAATGGCCGCCGCCGCTTGACGAGGGGACAAAGGAGCGGTAGATCGGGACCACAACATACGTGCGCCCTCTCAGCGGTACGAAGGGGGCAGCGCGACCCTGCCCACCTGGGGGGAGCGCCGGATAACAGCGGTGCCTGAGACTGCTGGGCGAGCTGAGACTCTCAACAGAGTCGTGGTGTATGGGCACAGTGCCTCCCTGGTTGGGACCGGGGCGCGACCGGAGGGACGCTCCTGACTGGAGACATGTCGAACAAGCCTCTGAGGGCGAAGAATAAACAGCCCACGCTCGACGAATACGCCAAGACGTCGCCTGGCCTGGAGGGTGCCAGAAGCAAGGATAAGGCTCAGACCAAGGAGATGGCCGCCGGTGGTGCGAACCAGGAGGTTCTCGCTGCGATCGCGGATCTGAAGGCGACGTGGGAGACCAGGCTCCAACTTGCTGTGGTCGAATTGAAAACCGCGTTGGAACTACAGGTTGGAGCGGTGCAGGAGGACGTGAACCTCCTGAGGCAGGATGTGCGAGCCCTGGCTGAGCGCACGGAAACTTTGGAAAAGGAGATGAGCCCTACTGTAGCGGACTGCACTGCACATAAACGCGATATCCATGCCCTGGTGCAGCGGGTGGGCAACCTGGAAAGTAGGGCTGAAGAGGCGGAAGGACGTGCCCGGAGAAACAACGTTCGCATCGTGGGCCTGCCGGAGGGGGCTGAAGGCCAGAATCCCACGGAGTTTATTGAGAACTTGCTGCTGCAGGAGATCACTGGGGGAGCCCTGTCGCAGGGGTTTGCGGTGGAGAGGGCGCACAGAGCCTTGAGTAGAAGACCACCGCCGGGGAACCCACCTAGGCCTGTGATCGCCAAGATCCTCAATTATCGGGATCGGGAAAGGATCCTTGAGCACTTTCGTAAGGGGGGCACCATACGGCGAGGAGAGGCGACCATTACTGCTTACCCCGATTACACCTTGCAAGTGCAGCGCAGTCGCATGAACTTTGGGGCGGTCAAGAGGCGATTGCGGGCAGCAGGGTACAAGTATATGCTGCTTTACCCGGCCAGATTGAAGGTTTTCTTCAAGATTAAGATGCTGTTCTTTGACACTCCGGAGGAGGCCATGGAATGGCTCGATGCACAAAACTGTCCTCAGGAGCCAGATGAGCGGACGGCGGATGGAACGGGTAGAGATAAGTGATGCTGCGGGCCCGGTTGGGCTAGGAACATTGGGACTGGAATATAGTCGGGATGACTCTGTTTGGTAGTGTATGCGTTAGGACTTTGAAACATGGTCCGTGTGCGCGGATACGGAAGTGCGGGAGGGGAGCCTCCGAGGGCTGGTCCTTTTACCCCAGTTTGAGTTTAGTTTAGTCACTGTGTGTGGGGTGACACCCTGTCGGGTTCTCTACTTGGGTTCCAGAGAGAACCGAACACAGGGATGCCTGAGATCCAGGGATGGAGCTGGGCAGTTGGTTGGGTTAAGGGGGTTAGGGGGGTGGGGTGGGTCAGTTTTTATATGAGCCTGGGAGAGAAACTGGTGATGGGGGCCCTTGCGGTAGGGGGGAGGCGAGTGGTCCTGGGTGAGGGATGGGAGCTACGAATGCGTCATGGGGGACCTTAGGATACTAACGTGGAACGTTAGAGGTCTTAACAGCTATCTTAAGCGTAACAGGGTCATGTTGTACCTAAAAAGACAAAGGATAGACATCGCCCTGTTACAGGAGACACATCTGACACGGGATAAGTTGGAACTGGTGGGGAGAAAGTGGAGAGGGACTGTAGTTGGATCCACATATTCTGCCTATGCTAGAGGTGTGCTGATTTGGGTTGCACCACATGTCCCGTTTAAGCTACTTGGGGAGGTTGTAGAGGCTGATGGGAGGCTGGTCATGGTAAGGGGGCTTGTGGAAAATAAAGTAGTGTGCGTTATAAATACCTATGCCCCCAACCGTGACACGGCGACATATTTCAGGACACTGACCACTAGACTGGGCGAGGGGATGGGGGGGCCTGTGATTTGGGGAGGGGACTTTAATTGTGTACTAGACCCCAAGGAGGACAGGTCAGACGACAGGGTGGACAGGCCCAGCCCGGCGGCTAGGGTACTGCAGGCGCTGCTGGTAGACCTTGGCCTGGCAGATGTGTGGAGGACGAGACACCCTGGCGTGAGGCAATATTCACATTACTCGGCCCCGCACCAGTTACACACAAGGCTGGATTACTTTTTCGCCACTCCGGACATTGTCGCGGAGTGTGACCAGATAGACTACAGGGCGAGAGTCCTTTCGGACCACTCGCCCCTGGTCATGCGTTGGCAGCTTTGTCCCCCACGTGCGCGTATTCCAACATGGCGCCTCAGGGCGGAAGCGCTCAGGGATCCAGTCTTCAGAGAAGAAGTGAGGGAGGAGATTGTTGCTTATTTTGAAACGAACACAGGCAGCGTCAAGTCGGCTGGTACTTTGTGGGAGGCCTTTAAGGTTGTAATGAGGGGGGTTGCCATTGCTAAATCCAAAGGACTAATGGGAGGAGTCCTGGCAGATCTGCGTAGAGCCGAGACTGAGTTGGAGAGAGAGCTGGGGGAGGGGGGGACGGACATGGAGGAGGTCATTAAACTGCAACAGAGGTGCGCAGAACATTGGGACAGGCTTTGTAACCTGAATTACAAGAAGTACATTGAGAGGTTGATTGCCGGGGGAGACAAGACGGGCAGACTTCTTGCTTGGCTGTATAAGAGCGAGACCCCAAGATCCCCGATCCGGTCAGTTATCACTGAAAAGGGAGTGGAACAGAACACCCAGGAAGGGGTGAATGGAGCGTTCGCAGAATATTATCAAGCATTATATGAGGATCGAGAGGGGGGAAGCCGGGAGGATATAGAAGTAGTACTTGAAGACATAGGCCTGCCCAAGATAAGTGACGAAGAGCGAGAGGAGATGGATGCTCCGATCACTCTGGAGGAGCTGCAGGAGATTGTGCGGCAGCTACCCACTTGCAGGGCCCCAGGAGCGGATGGGTTCCCCAGTGAATTTTATAAAGCATATGGGGAGGAGGTGCTCCCGCCCATGCTGGAGATGTTTCATGAAGCGTTCGAGGTGGGGCGGTTGCCGGAATCACTCAGGGAGGCGATTATAGTGCCGCTCCCCAAACCCAATAAACCGGGACATGATTGTGGCTCCTACCGACCCCTGTCGATGCTGAACCAGGACAGCAAGATCCTAACAGCTGTCCTGGCGGCCAGAATGCGGAGGGTAATAGGCAAGCTGATCCATCCTGACCAGACGGGCTATGTCCCAAACAGGAATATTACCCACAATCACAGGCGCCTTCACAGGGTGGTGGAAAAGGGGGGCAGTGACGACAGCGAAATGGCAATAGTGGCGCTGGACGCGGTTAAAGCGTTCGACTCCGTCCGATGGCCATGGCTCCTGGCGGCTTTGGGGCGGTTCGGACTGGGACCATGCTACATGAGGTGGGCCGAGCTATTATATAGTGCGCCTTTGGCTAGGGTCCGTACGGGTGCAGTAGTGTCAGACAGATGGCAGTTAGGCAGAGGTACCAGGCAGGGATGTCCTTGGTCTCCAATGTTGTACATACTGGCCCTCGAACCCTTAGCAGTTTACCTTCGGCAGCAGTATGAGCCGGTGGGCATAGAGGTGGGAGGAGAGTGTCATCTTATATCCCTGTATGCAGACGATATGCTGTTATACCTGAAACACCCGGAAGAGAACTTGCAGTATATCTTGGAGGTATTGGAGAGGTACGCCTGGTTGTCCGGCATAGCGGTTAACCCTCAGAAATCCGTATTATTCCCACTGGGCAGTTATGTGGGGATACCGGCGGAGAGGTTGCCGGTGCTGCGGATTCCGTGGGCAACGAGCTCCTTCCGGTACTTGGGCATTGACGTGTATCACACGACCGAGGAAGAACACAAGTATAATACCGAACTAGCTGTGGGAAAGATTGAGAGGTGCATGAGGTTCTGGGAAAGATTGCCTTTAGCAATGATGGGTCGCGGAGCTATGCTTAAAATGGTGGTGTTGCCCAGGCTCCTGCATTATTTTAATAACATCCCGCATATGATACCTAGGAAGTTTTTCGCCAGGTTGCATAGCGTGTGTAGGAATTTCCTGTGGCACGGCACGCGCAACAGGGTCGCATTATGGAAATTGCAGAACTCTTACGAGAAAGGTGGCGTGAAGCTGCCGAACTTTGAGGCCTATTATATCGCGGCGCAACTGCAATATGTGGCCAGGTGGCTTTCAGATGAAGAGACCCCCGAACATAGGCTGCTAGGGAAAGACTGTTCCCCCTTCTATCTGCGGGAGGTGATTTGGGTGACTGGCTCATGGATGAGAGAGCGTCCTAAGATGCTGGCCCTTGGCAGAAACATATGGCGGCGTGCCTGTCGGATGATGGGTGACCCCGCGCCGTGTATGCCGCAGTTCCCTCTGATCGCCCTGGCAAAGGAGGACGGGCAGCTGAGAACTATTATCCGGACGTATTGGGAGTCAGTGGGATTGATTACAATGGGCGACATCTGGCAGGAGGGGACCCTGATGGAGTTCGATGAACTGGAGGCAGGGTCGGGACTACACAGGGGTCAATATGTAACATATCACAGGGTGGCCCGGGAGGTCCGGAGCACGTGGCCCGAAACTACTTTGGCCGATGAACCGGATGCCACGCTGGAGACGATGTATGACGCATCAGAGGGCGGACACGAGGTCTCTAGGTTGTACGAGATGTTGATGACAAAGGTTGGGAAGGATTTAGGGTACCTGAGACTGGAGTGGGATGCAGAGGTGGGGGCTCCGATGTCGGATGGGATGTGGGAACGCGCCCTGGGGTACCATAAAAAGGTATCGAGGAACGCCAGGTTCAAGCAGATACAGCTCTATATTACGCACAGGGCATATATGACCCCCCTCAGAATTTCCAAATTCCTAGGTAGTGGGCGCCAGGCGTGCCCCAAGTGTAACGAAGAGAATGCGGACATGATACATATGTTCTGGGCGTGCCCAGTGATCGCAACTTATTGGGGTGAAGTGGCGCAGAGGCTGGCAGGAAGGGGTATTACACTTAAGGTGGATTCGGCGTGGGCTTGTCTGCTGGGAGGGTATCCCAGGGCGCGTAAGCTTCGGCATGTTGATAAACTTAAAGATCTGGCCTATGTGCTTGCCAAACGTAGGATAGCCATGGAGTGGAAGAAATGTCACAAGCCGCGAGTGGAGGTCTGGTGGCGGGATCTCCAAAAATGGGCGGATGCTGAAACGACAGCGTGGCAAGATGGCAGTATGGCAGGCGATGGGGAAGAAATAGGCTCTCTCATGGCATGGAAGTTGTTGTTAACCGAACTGTTTTGTGCGGGATCGGCCTCGGCTGGACTTGAGAGCGATGAGGCCCCACCGCACGGAACGGACACTGATGGTGAACACTCTACAGGCTCATAGGGGGGAGGGATGGGGATTGCAGTGCCTTACTTTTTGTTCGTTTGGCTTTGTTGTTAGAAGTGTTTTATTTATGTTTCGTTGTAATGTTGTTTGGTTGAGATAAAATAAAAATACATTTAAAAAAAAAAAAAAAACTACATATTGGTATATGTGGATGTTGTCTGGAGCTATGAGGGTTCCAAACAGATTCCATAAAAAGTTGGACAATCAGAGGGGAAAGGATGGATCTTTGCGGGACTCCACAGGTGATGGGTAGAGTTGGTAATCTGGAGGAATCCATTTGTACGACCTGTTGGCTATTAGCAATGTAGGATTTAAACCAGCCGAGGTTCATCTTGCTGATACCTGTGTGATGATTTAGATTTTTGGTGAGTGTCTGGTGGTCTATTATTTCAAATGCTGCTGAGGTCAAGGTGAATCATGTGGCAGGATGGCCATCATCAAAGATTTTAAGGGCATCGTCGATCACCTCGATGGTAGCTGTTTCTGTGCTGCATGTGTGTCTGAAGCCAGATTAGTAGGCCTGAAGGAGGTTATTGGCTTTGATGTGTTGGAGGAGTTGCAAGACTACTGCTTTCTCAAGGATCTTATCTAGTAAGGAAGATGGGTGATGGGACGATAGTAGCTGAGGTCATCAGGGTCCAGTGTTTGCTTCTTGAGAACGGGAAGATTTGTACAGTGTTGAGGGTTGAGGAGAAGGTGCTTTGAGTTAGGGAGCTGTTGATGATTGTCAGGTAAGGGAGGAGTGCTTCAGTTGGAACAGTCTTGAGTATGGAGTCAGGGAGGATGTCGTCCACATACAAAGTGGCCTTGAAGGTTTTTAGGGTCGCAGTGAGGTCTTTCATATTTGGTGTCTTGAATATTGTCCAGGTAGTTGTGGTTTTACGAGATGGGATGTGTAGTGTGCTGTCAGTTGTGGGGTTATATGATATGATATGATATGGTATTTATAACGCGCCTATACGCAAGTGTTTCAAGGCGCGACGATGCAGGGAAGGGAATAAACAGTGGAAAGACAGACAAACAATCCTACTAGGCCAAGTGTCATTCAGATTGTGCAAGTGCAAGGGGAGGGAGAAGGGAAAAGTGCCTGGGGGAAGGGAGAGGGGAAGTGCAGTACATGGTTGGTGTCTATGGGTTGGGGGATCATGCTGATCTTGCTTGGCGAAGAAAGAGTTGATGGCTGTGGATTTTTCAATGGAGTGCGGTACAGATGTGCCGGGCAGAGTGTTGATGCAGTGCTTGATGGCCTTGAAGAGGTCTCTGCTTTCATTGGATATGGTGTTTTGCTAGTAGGTGGCCTTGGCAGTGGTTATCAGTCATCGGTGTGCAGCATGGAGCTCCTTTAGCAGGGTGATGTCAGATGCACTGACAGATTTTTGCCAATTCTTTTCTTCTTTTCTGATGGCTTGTTTGCTGAATTTGAGTACTTTACTTTACCAGGGTGTTGAATGTTTCAGTTTGAGTGTGTACTGTTTCTCTAGGGCATGGCGTTTGATGTTGTTCGTGTGGCTGGTTTTGAGTTCTTGGAGAAGTGAGTCACAGCCCTGTTTCGTCAGAGGTAGATCAACCCATGTGAGGTGGAGATTGGTGAGGTCTTCCATGAGAGCTTCTACTGGGAAGTTCTTGATTAACCTGAAGACTTATTTGCTGGGTTTCCAAGGGGTTTGCTTGAGAAGTATGGTGTGACTAATCTTAATGGGGATTGTCAGATGGTCTGACCAGTCAAGTGACTGAGGAGAGCTGTGATGGAGCATGGGCAGGTTGCCGATGATGAGGTTGAGGATATTACTTTCCTGTGAATTGGGTCTTTCATTTATTGTGTGGAGTTTTGAGTAGACAGTAGTCTTCCTTTATTGAATTGGTTGCTGGGTTGCCAGGGATGTTGAAGCCGCTGAGGAAAATGTTGTTGGCATACGTGAAAGACATGGTGTCCACCAACCGTGAAGTCTTCAATGAAGGTGGTGTTGGGTTTAGGTGGTCTGTAGACGAGGTGAAAAGTGACTGTGTCTTCTGGTGAGACGTGGAAGTGGGAGTATAGGTTTTTGAAAGAGCAAGTGGTGGTGACGTCCAGTTGAGTGCATGGCCATGATGTCTTGTGAATGATGGTGAGGCCTCCGCCAATCTTATTTGAAGGGTCTCATTGTAGAATTCTGTAGCCATTGGGGATAAGGATATCTAGGATGTGGGTGGAGTTGGATGTCATCCAAGTCTCAGTGATATGATATGATATGGCATTTATAATGCGCCTATATGCAAATGTTTCAAGGCGCGACGAGGCAAGGGAGGGGTAACAGAGGGAGGACAGAAACAGACATCCTACTAGGCCAGGTGACGTTGAGATCACACAAGTGCAGGGGGTGAAGGTGAAAAGTACAGAGGGAAAGGGAGGGGACAGTGCAGTACATAGGATAATAGTAAGGTAAATAAGGACAATAAATAAAAGTGCGGCCAGCTGGTGGCAAGTGCAAGGGTAAGTGGAGACAACCGGTGTCAAGTGGTAGTAGGGGCTGTGGGGATACAGAACAGTCCCTGAGTGCAAGGGCTGCCAGGGGGGGCAGTGCAGGTGTGCAACTGGTGGGGAGTGGACCTGGCCGTGAGATCAGAGGGTAGCCAGGTAAATAGTGCAGTTTCAGATTCAGCCAGGAGATCAGCAGGGGAGAGGAGGAGCGAAAGCAGAAGCAAAGAGGAAGGTCTTCAGGTGCTTCCGGAACTGGAGATGGTTCTCCTAGAGTATCAGAAAGGCAGGAAGGCTGTTCCAGAGGAAGGTCTGGCAGAAGAAAGAAATCTACCACCAACTCATGCTTGGAGAAGCGACTGACCCTGAGTGAGTTGGAGGTCGGATGAGCAAAGAGCTTGAGAGGGAAGATATTTCGGAAGAGAGATTTTAAGTTATTGAGGTCCCAGGCCCCAGAAGGCCTTGTGGACAATGCAGAGGGTGTTGAACTTAATCCTTGCTGCCACTGGGAGCCAGTGCAGTGATTTCAGTCCTGGAGAGATACAATCCCTGGGCTTGAGGCCAAGGACAAGCTCACAGTCCTGTTTTGGATGAGTTGCAGGGGCAGAGAGTAGAGGAAGGCAGATTTAGAAAGAGGCTGTTGCATTAGTGCAGCCTAGAGAGAACAAGAGCTCGGGAGAAAGTGAGCTTCTGGGGGAATGAGAGGAATGGGAGAATAACTCTGAGGAGGTGCAGCTGGTAGTGTGACTTCTTAGAGACGCCAGAGATGTGAGGAGAGAAGGAGTCGAAGATGACCCCAAGGTTTTTAGCCTCACAGGTGAGAGCAGGAAGAGGGCCAAGAGAGCCCTGCCAGAGAGTAACAGGAAAGGAGGGAGCAGGTGTGCCGATGAGGAGAATCTTGGTCTTACTGGCATTACGGCAGAGATCATTGACGGCGCACCACTCCTGGATAGCGGACAGACAGTCAGAGATGTGAGAAGGAGAAGAGGTGTCAGAAGGGTGCCTGAAGATGAGTTAAGTTTCATCTGCATAGCACTGAAAGTTGGGGCAGAGAGCGGCAATGCAGTGGGCAAGAAGTGCCAGGTATTGGTTGAACAGCCAGGGACAGAGGTTAGACCCCTGGGGAACACCACAGGCAGAGATAGAGATAGAGGAGAGGAAGGACCCAAGTTGGACCTGGGAGGGTCGATCAGAGAGGATGGAGGTCAGCCAAGCCAGGGCCCGATCGGTGATACCCAGGTTATCACCGAGACGGTTGAGAAGGATGGCATGGTTGACCGTGTCAAAGGCAGAAGAGAGATCAAGTGAGATGAGGACAGAGTGGGTGTTGGAATCGAGGTTGGAGAGAAGGTCTTCACGGATGTTTAGGAGAGCAGTTTCTGTGCTTCTGGAAGCTCTGAAGCCAGACTGATGGTCATGGATTCAACCAAAAGATTCAGTGTGAAGATTAAGCTGGGAGATGGTCAGCTTTTCCAGGAGTTTGCCCCGGAAAGGAGTGATGGAGATTGGACGATAGTTAGCTGGGCAGGAAGGGTCGGCAGAGGGTTTTTTAAGAAGAGGGTGCAAAAGGGAGTGCTTCAAGGGGGAGGGGAAGATTCCAGTGGCAAATGAGTGGTTGCAGAAATAAGCCAGAGCAGAAGCTAGGGTATCAATTGGGTCCTTGATGGTCTGGGAGGAACAGGGGTGAACCTGTTTTTAAGTGGGACTTTCATAGATTGGACTTGTCTAGAAACCTTGTCCGAGGAGAACAGGGGAAATGCAGGGAAGGAGGGAGGAGAGGGGGCTGCAAAAGGGCCAGAGGAAGAGCAGGGAATTCAGGGAGGAGGGGGAGAGGAAAAGAGAGAGGACAGGATGTCCTGAGTTGGCATCCAAGTCATGTGTGGTGATGAGGTTGCTGTTGTCTGCTGCATGGTTTATTGATGAGCGGATATTGACGAGCATCAGTTTTTGTGTAGTGGTATATGATGGAGTACTGATGGGGTGTACAGTGACGTGGGTGAGGTTACTGCAATGTGGTGTCCATAATGTTGCTGTTTAAGCAGAGTGGTGATGGTAGTGATTGGCTTTGGGAGAGAAGGGTGAAACACATATTGAAAGGAGCTTGCCCAATGTTAGAGGAGCAGGGGTTCTGGTCCTGGGTACTTCTGGTCCAAACTAGTCCAAACATGAAAGGCCATTTTCTTCATCTGTCATTTGATGTGGATGCACCGGTGAGAGATGCCCTTGATCTAATAATTAAGAAAGGAAAGGAAGAACGAGATCAGAGAAGTTATGTGGGGCTTAGGTCACATGACCTAGATCCACTTGCACCTTTTCACCAACTACAAAGGAAAAGAGGCTGCAGAGCTAGTTAGGAAAAAAGTCAGCAAAACCAAAAGGCACCAACAGATTAGGAGTGATGGACAGGAGGGTAGGGCTTAGGCCTCATGACCTAGATCCACCTGCATCTGTATATCAATGCATATTTCAACCACTACCTGACACCTCTTGCCCACTGCATTGCTACTTTGTGCTCCAATTTCCAATGTTATGCAGATGTCACTTAGCTCTCATTTAGGCTCCCCTCAGCCACCTCTGCTTCTTCTCTCATACCAGACTGGCCGCAATTCAGTAATGGTGTGGCACCAATTATCTCTGCCTTAATGTCAGTAAGACTGAGATCCTCCGCATTGGGACACCTGTTTCCTCCTTTCCTTTCTCTCTATGGCCTGTTCTTTCTTCTGAGGCTAAGAACCTTTGTGTCATCTTCAACTCCACCCTCTCCTTCTCTCCTAAAATCCCTGACGTCTCTAAGAAGTCAAACTATCAGCTGCACCTCCTCAGAGGTATTCTTCCTTTTCTCACTTTCCCCCAGAAGCTCACTGTCTCCAGAGCTCTGATCCTCTCTAGGCTGGACAGCCTCTTTCTAAATCTTTCTGCCTCTACTCTTCGACCTTTACAAGTTATCCAGAACAGCACTGTGAGACTTGTCCTTGGCCTCAAGCCCAGGGATCGTATCTCTCCAGCTCTGAAATCTCTTCAATGGCTCGCTGTGGCTGCAAGGATCAACTTCAAGACCCTCTGCATTGTCCACAAGGCTTTCTAAGGCATGGGACCACTCTACATCCAACTTGCTCTTGAAAAACATCTTCCTTCTCGAACTTCTGCTCATCCACCTACAAATCTCTGAGGGTCAGACTCTTTTCCAAGCAGAGAGTTGGGGCAGATCTATCTCCTCATCTGGGGCCTCCCTCTGGAACAGCCTCCCTGCCTCTCTCAAACTTCAACAGAACCACCTCCAGTTCGGAAGCAACTCAAGACCTTCCTTTTCGCTTCTGCTTTCTCTCTTCCTTTCCCCTGCTGATGCACCTGACTGATCCATGCACTGGTCACCTGGTCACCCTCTGAACTTGGGCTTAAGCTCCTGCATGTCCAGTTGCCCTCAGACTGCCTCCAGGCTCCCAAACACTTAAGGGTCTGTATCTGCAACCCTCCAGTCCCTTCTCTCTGCACTTATGAGCCACCCGCTGGTTGCACTTGTGAGTTAACTGCACTTCCCACATCTCCTCCCCATGGCACTTCTTCCCTTCCATCTTCCCCGCATTTGCACGATCTGAATGAGACAAGACCTAGTAAGATTGTTACTTTGTCCTCCCTTGTCCCCCACCTTGTCTTGTCACATCTAGAAACACTTGTGTATAGGCGCATTATAAATGCCACATCATATCATATCATATCATATCATATTTCTGTCCTCATCGAATCCCTAGCCAATAAATACCTACACTCCTGCAGGGGGCTTCAGCCACCTACCTGCATGATACCTCAAACCCTCTTCTGCCTTCCAATTACCCTCAAAAAGTGCCTTGAATCCCAATGCTCGATCTCCCACTAACATTATCTACCTCCCTCACCTGACTCCTGGTTCACCACGTCCCTCTCTGCTCACCACCACTGATCTTAACTGGGGCTTTGGAATGCCCAATCCATATAAAAGACCTCTTTCTTCATGGATCACTTTGGCTCTTACCTCCTCAATGAAGCCTAGATCAATGCCCTTGAGCCAGTCATATTTGCAGGCCACCTCTCTAAAAGGGTGGCACGTTTGCTCCTCATCAGCACAACAAACCCATTCTCCACTCCTCCTCATCTTAACTTCCTGCCCATCTCCTTCTAATACATCAGTTTAACTGCTTAATACAACCTATCTCACCGCTATTGACATCAAGCACTTTCTCTTCCCTTCAACATCTTCTTCAATGACTTTGAAGAAATACTTGAATCCATTTCCACAGAATCCCAAATATATTTGTGGGTGACTTTAACCATTCAAATATGATTAAAGCAACCCACTTACAGCTTGTATAATGCTAGCCTGACATTCCCGGTCCCCACCACAACGTGCCGGTTCATGATCATTATAATTCACTAGAACGTGCCCTCTTTCTCTCCCCACTACAATCATCTCCACTCTACCAACCCATCCCCCTCAGATGTATTGCATTTGTCTGTTATTGTTACCACTCCACTATGCTCCCGTATCACCCCCTTTGAGCACCCAACACTAATTCCAATCTGATTCAATGGCACCTTTTCAGGTCCAACTATAAGCCGCTTTCTAGAACTCTTGAACTCTTGCATACTTGGTCAAAACAGTCTTACTTGTCTTCGTCTAAGCACTCACTACTCTCTTTCAACACCACTGCCTGGCCCACTTCTTTACCCCCTTCTGCCCACTTCTGCAACCCTGGATCTCTCACGCCATCCAGCAATTAGGAACCAATATGCACTTTCACGCCATCACGATGAAAGATACGCTGACTGGGGTTCCCTTTGCTGCATATAAGTAATCTCTCCACACATTTTCCTCTTGTCCTGAAACTGCAAAGTGATGCTACTACATTAACCTTACAACTCGTTTTCCTTCGCTATTTAGATCCCTAAAACTGCCAAACCCAACAGATGCCCTGAACGACTGCCTATTATCTGTTGTGAAACTGAGCTAAAAATCATATTATTAAAAAACCTTTGTAACCACCTTGACAATTGTGGTGCTAAATTCCATGCTTATCATACACTATTGTTCAATTCCTTCTTTTTTTAGATTTGAATGTCATCATTAGTGGATGTTATTGCACTCATTTAAAATATGTGATAAAGTCAGTTACATGACCCCATCCTAAGGTCTGAGGACTCCGGGGACCAGCAAAGCAGGCCAGTGCTTTGAGCATCTAAGGGCAAACAGGGATTGGAATTTCAACGTCCTCCTCTCAGTCCATACCCAGCCTTTGATCAATGGATAAAAGACCCTAGGTTCACTGACCAAAGTGAGGTTTATTCTTCCTTCTTCTGGGGTCCAAATATCCATGTATATAGGATGCCATTTTCAGGAGCCTTGATTCTCAACTCCATAAAAAGAACAAGGGTTGGACTAATAACTATGAGACTATATCAATTGCTACTGTGAATCTCAGCTCTATGTGTCATTATTTTCAGGGGGGCAGTAGATGCACTATAGAGCAGAATCTTCCATTCAAGCCCTCTTACTGATTAGGATCAAATATGTTTCTGGGAGAAATTTAACTGAAGGATATTTATTTATTTATTTATTTATTTATAGGGCACCGAAAGCCTGCAGGCATCGGGCACCATGAACACAAGCACAAAAGTACAACAAATAGACGGGACAGGAATTCAGCTGAAGCTCAGTCTAAACAGAGGAGTATTATTGAAATAGCAAGGTTTTTAACTGTGAGCAGAATCTTTTGCAGTCCTCTGCTTGCCTTAGGTCAGGGGGAAGGGAATTCCAAAGCCTAAATGAGGTGACTGTGAATGACCTCCCAGGACCATTAGTCTGCTTAATGCTTGAATTGTTGACCAACGCTAGTCTCGATGAGCGGAGAATTCTTTTTGGTTCATTTGAAGACACCATGTTTTTAAGGTAAACTGGTATAATACCGTAAAGGCATCTACGAAAAAGCACTTCTGCCTTGAATTGGACACGTGCTTGGACCGGAAGCCAGTGTAGATCTTGTTGACTACTGGTAATATGTTCTTATCTAGTCTTTCCTTAAACGATGTGCACAGCATCATTTTGTGTTACTTGTAGCCTTGTAGGCCTTTTATTTGTGCCTATCAATACAGTGTTACCATAGTCGAGTCTAGAGGGAACTACTGTCCATGCGATAGAAACATAGTGAGCCTCAGAGAGGAAAGGGCAGATGTCCTTCAGCAGACAGAGGGAGTACGAACTGTTTTTTACAGTCTGATTGACATAAACTTCAGGGTTAAGTGAAGGCTCGAGTTGTCTAGAGTTGTAACCTTCTTGAAAACCGGAATACTGCAGCCATGGATCGAGAAGGATTGGTATCTATGTTCAAGTTTAGACCTGGCCTGAGATGAGCTGAAGATCAGTAACTCAGTTTTAATCCTGTTCAAACACATCCAATCATGATTCATCCAAGATTCGATCTGAGTGTAGATATGCTCCAGATTCGGTGTCTCGAGCTCGTCGTCCCCCAAGAGTTTAAGGACCAGCTTTGTATTATCAGCGTAGTTGGTGAAAAAAGCCTCCAACTCTTCTAAGAGATCACAGAAGGGTATGATATAAAGATTAAAGAGTAGAGGGGACATACAAGCTCCCTGGGGGACACCGCAGACAAAAGGTGATGATGGAGATGCAGTATCTCCCCAGCAGACTCTTGATGTCCGGAGTAACCGAAAAGACTGCACCCAGTTGATAGCATCCGGGCTGCATAGCCCAACATCTCTTAAACTAAGAAGGAGGCGCTCGTAATCTAAAAGATCGAATGCCACTGATAGATCCAGTCAGACAAGTAGCCCTATGTTACCCGTGTCAAAGATGCCCAAAATGTGGGTCTCTAGATCTAGAGGGCTATTTCCGTACTGTATGATGGCATAAAGCCAGATTGTCACTGATTGCTGTTATGCCCAGTACTTTCAGAAAATGTTGCAGTTCGTTATATGTTTCAAGTTATTTGTGTCCTTCGGATCTGCTCCTGGCTTCTTGACCAGAGGTATAATTGTGGATGATTTGATGAACTCTGGGACCTTGTTTTTGAATAACAAATTAATGGACCTGACCAGGAAGATGGCGAAGATTGTTTATGGTCCAAGATTACTTCAGATGGAATAATATTTTCCTGACATGAAGAAGGGTGCAGTGGGATCCGGGTGTTGATCATATCTGGATTGGTGATAGGTGCGAAGTCGAATTTCAGTAACTCTTCACTGGCCCCAGCTTTGGAAGTGAGCAGGGAAATTGGATTTGTTTTTGTCAGATCGCTTCGGATCTTTGCTAATGCTTTTAACACTTTTGCTTCAAAAGCTAATTGTATGTTAGTGCAGTCCTGATTAGTTTGGGGACAGGGCGTGGATAGGGCTTTTGTTTTTTCTAGCAGCCTAAAACTATCAAACAGTTTTTTAGGTTGTTATTAGCCTCCTTAATATGTTTGCTGAAGAAATTCTTTTTGAATAAAAAAATAGCCAATTTATAGGTTTTTTCAGAGACCTTGCAGTTCGTTTTGTTTGCTGCTGTGGGATTTTTAGGATACCTAGTTTCTGCTTTCCTTTTACCTTTTTTCAGAAGGTGAAGTTCCTGGGTAAACCATTTTTAGTGAGATACATTGTTCCTGACCAGTTTGTCCCTGAAAGATGCCACTCTATCCAACATGGACCTTAAGGTGGAGTAAAAGGTGTCGGGGAGGACGGTTGGGGGTCTAACTCAGAAGGTGAAATCATAACCTGATTTAGGCAGTCTTCCAAGTACGTAGCAGATACTGGGCCTCATTCCGAGTTTGGAGGTAATCATGGCACTATTAGCGCCATGACTACCTCCAATATTGGTACAGAGTCTGCCCTCGTTCAATGGGGACTTACCGGTCTATTCCAACCTTTGCGGGACTCGTAAATGCCCATTGAAAAAGCCATTCCCCATTCCCATTTGAGCCCCCATAGGGCTCAATGGGAAGGCGTTAATAACGGTACCGCAAATTGCAGTACCGTTATTAGCTCTAAAGTTCTAAGGGGGTAACCAGACGTTAAGGAAGGGACCCGCTAAGGGAACTCAGAATAGGGCGCAAAGGGATTACCGACACCGGTGTCCTTACCGGTGCCCGGTATCCCTTTGCTCCAAACTCGGAATGAGGCCCAGTGACTGTCTTGAAGTTATGACTCTTAACTTTCTTGGGTGGGTTTTTTACTTTCAAGGGAGGCTACTGTAAATATGATTGAAACATTACTGCATAGTGGTCTGACCAGATGCAGGGCGTAGTGCTGTTAATTTGCACTTTTCCATTTCTGGCTACTACCCAGTCAAGTATATTCCCTTTATCTGTAGTGGGGTCTCTATTG
Organism: Ambystoma mexicanum; assembly: GCF_040938575.1. Classification (NCBI taxonomy): domain Eukaryota; kingdom Metazoa; phylum Chordata; class Amphibia; order Caudata; family Ambystomatidae; genus Ambystoma; species Ambystoma mexicanum. The sequence continues at coordinate 238,158,992 of NC_090940.1, read as the reverse complement.
AGGACAGAATAGTCCATATTGTTCAGGGCCATCTCTAGAGTAGTGGCGGCTTCTTTGTCTGCACTTTTGTTGTACCACCTATTAAAGATCCCAACTAAAAGGATAGAGGAGTTTGGGCCCTTTATACTGCAAAGAATTTGTAGGAGTTCATGATTGAAACTTGGCATCTCAACAGGGGGGCGGGGGGGGTTAGACCAATATCATGTTAATGCAACTACAGGCAGTTGGAGTCATTTTTAAAAGCAACATTTTCACAGCTGGTGTATTCAGTAGGTACCTGAAAACATGTTAAATTGTTTTTAGCAATGATTGCCACTCCCCCCATTTACCTTAGTCCGATTGCGGCGAGTGATAGAATATCCTTCTGGTGTGGCTCAGGAGATCATAGGGCCACTGGCGTCAGTGATCCAAGTTTCCGTGAGGCATAGTAGATCCAAATCTGATTCCAGAATGTATTCACAAATATCTAAGGCATGCTTGAATAAGAGAGCGTGTGTTCAGCAGAGCACACCTTAGTGTCCTCAAAGGAGTTCCGGATGAGGGTTTGTCATTTTGTTCAGGTACTTTTGGGGTAGGCCTGTTAAAGTCTGTTGCATGACTCAGAAGGGAGGTGGGGTGAACTAATTTTAAATCGAGGGCTGCAACACAATCATCCTCACCCAGATTTTGTGGGTTATGGGTCTCAGGAGAAGGGATTTTACTCTTGGGACACCTCGTATTTTCAATTATAGTAGAGGTGCCGGCAGTGTCGGGACATGGTGGGGCTTTGCTGGAGCTAATTTGGCAAAGCAGATCAATACTGGGCGGATTAGTATGTGAGTTTGTAGTGGCCTCAGACCTATATTAATTGGATGTGGGGACCTCAGTAGAGGACACAGAGGGTGTAGATACCAGATGACCTGATTCAGGGATAGGTACAGGATCAAGTTCTAAGCTCAGGAATTTGTTGACGATAGCCAACTGTTTTGCTTTGTGGGTGGCCAGTAGGAGATTAAGGCTATCAGGGTAGCCCATGATGTAGAGTAAAAATCATTCACAGGCTGGAATCGGTTTACCGGGATATGTGCAATTGTGCAGGAAGATGGTCTGCAATGAAGCTCTGTAGTATCACGCTTAGAGCAGGATTTACCAACTGTCATGAAACAAGCAGCATCAATTGCCCAGGTGCTGCAATCTGGCATGGACCGGCGAAAACCGACTTGCCCCAGAAGCGCTGGCGCAGAAGTGCCAGAACCATCAAGACATGTGGCCATGGGAATACTGGGTAATGTAGTTCACAGGAACTACCATTGCAGCAAGAAAGCAGCACGTTTACAATGAGAGTGCTTTTTCTCTCAGCACAAACAGAGCTAAATGGCAACCAGGTGCAAATTCACAGACTACTAGTTTGGTGAATGTTAATGACACAAACATATTAACTTGTCTTCAGTCTTCAGGGATAAAGAAAGGCTAAGCCTCATGGGAAGTGTAGTTCGAGAAAACTACCCAAGTCCTCAAATACAACAGTTATACATGCCAATCAGGTCAACTGGACAGAGGGGAGAAAAAGCACACTCCAAACTACGTTTTGTTCAATGCAAGGCAACATTCACAGTTTAATACTTCTTCAATCACACACACCACAGTCTAACGAGCAGACCAGCAATGAGTGGGTCAGGGCTACGAGTGATTAAATACACCGGACACCGGCGAAGACCAGCTTGCTCCGGAAAGGATTGGGAGCTGTCAAGACACTGAGCCACATAGACCTTCGATGGAGTTTAAGAATAACGGCCTAATCCCAAAATGGTTGTGGGATCATAAAGCATCAAAGCTGATTTCAAGCAGGCGGATTAACACAATTTCCTCACCAAATCTGTAAACCAGCCAGAAGGGAAGAAAGAAAGGTCACAGGGAGAGATGGAGGACACCAGAGAGGGAGAAACTGCTTGATGTGGAAGAGCGACCCTTGCAGGTCACCCTGGTTGAGATACATGCAAGTGCTGAACAAGCTGACAGAGTGGAGAGGCTTGACAATGTTGTGAGGCTTGAGAAAACTGAAAGGGCGAAGAAGGTTGAGAAGTCAGAGAGTCATAAAGCTGAACCCAGCACCACCCTAGGAGGGCAACTGAACCGTAGTGGTGAGAAAAACTGATCGCTGTGAGAGCGAGCAGGGGTCAGTATTCCTAAAACCATAGTAAGCTGGCCATTATTGGCTTTATTACTCATTTGTCGGTAATTCAGTTGTAATTACCACCAAACTCATTTACCATTACCGACACTTGGTCCTGCAAATTCCTATGGGGATGGGGACTTTATCAGAATGACCACAATTCTTCTAATGTAAATCTGAAAATGTTTGTCTTTGAAGTACAAGATTTACACCCAGCATCTACCTGTAGCTGGGACCTTTCTTTCAAAGCCAAGCCAACAATGTGGTGGTGTAGTAAAAGTGGTGGTAATTACATTACTGCTAATAAATGGAATTACCAACAGTTTGTTATGGCACTGCTTAATTCATATTGAGGCCATATATCCCTAAGACTGTCAAGGAAGTGATCTGGGCACTATAAACCTGGAAGAGGACTGGGACTGGGAACTATATCCAATCAAGTGAAGTGATCTGGTCCCTGAATCCCAGTGATGTTCCAGTTAGCTTGTTGGGGCATTATGCTGAGATTGTGTTTTGCCAAGAAGCATGCTGGGCACTCCATCTTTGAGATTGTGTTTTTCCCACTGAGTGCTATATCACTGAGAATGTGCTAGGAGTCTCAAGAAAAGTGGTTGGGGCTATATCCTGAGACTGTGCTTAGAGATTCTTAAGAAGCATGCCAGTCGCTATAATGCAGAGGCTGTGTTTGGGATGTTGAAAAGCATTCTGGCTACAAGGCGACTGTAGAGCAAGGTTTGACTGGTTTGTGCATTCTTTGTGTGGGGGGAAAAGCTTGATTGTCACACATGTTTCCTGTTTCTTGTGTGTTTCTCACTCTGGTTATCGTTCCCCATGTCATGCTAGGCTTTTCCCTCGTCCCGCATACACTCCCTCCCATCACCCACTTTAGTATCTTATTTGTAACACGCTACCTTTGTGGTACTGTTATAATCAGTGACATTATTCTACATGTTTCTGCTATCCTATGCTATGTTATGTTGTGCTATTCCACTGTATGCTATATTTGCTATGCTATGCCTGGCGTTAAAATGCTCTGCTTTCTAAGGTTTGGTATTCTAGGATTTGTCATGCTATGCTATGCGGTTGGGATATGTTCTGCAATGTTTTTCTGTTAGAATCTGCATATTTTGTTCCCAGCTAAATCTTTTCCTGAAATGTTAACGTGAAATTATGATTTTTAATGTGCACCTTCCTTGTGCTTTATGGGGGTGTTTCCCCATGACACACTCCTCACGGACCTTAGAATGCCACATCACAGTGTTTTTATCTAAGTTTGTTCCACTTTTCTGTTACTCCATTTGTAATGGTCCCATCCGAGTTTTGATCTTGTATTACAATTGCATTTGTGCTGTTTTTCATTTTTAATGTAAACGTTAAACAATGTATTCCCTCTTTCTTTTATTTGGACATATTGCCGGTTTTGTCATATTATTTGTTTGTTTATTTATTTACTGTTTTTTATAGCACAGAAACAGGGTTGTGCAGAATGCTTCATGACACCCCAAGAGAAAGTTGGGGGCCAATAGAAAGGTGGGGGGCAATATAAAGGTCATTCACAGTTCTTCGGCATTCACACCATAAAAGGGCATGGGGTAGCCTAATGAGAGACATTCCATTAATAAGTGCAAGTGGTCAAGTAGGTGAAAGGTGGGAGGCCCATGAAGAAAGAAAAAAGCACAGACATGAGCCTATGAAAGAAGTCTTTGAGCCGGATAGCTGAGGAAGGGGCAGGGTCATTAGGCCATTAGTTATGGTGAGCTGCCCCTTACCATCACTATGGCATTTACTTTGAAATATATTTTCGGCGGCATTTTTAATGAAGCTAGTTTCATTGTAATGCAGACATCTTGTTTATAAACAGTTTTGCAGTTACTTTCCATCCAAGGGTGGAGTAAATCCATGGTTTTGCTCCAAGCATTTGCTAATCTGATAGTCTGGCAACTATTTAAGGATCCTGAGATACTGGAATAAGTTGGAATCCGAAGATGGGAAGCAAATAGGATTCTTATTTAGAACATCTTGAACACAAAGGAATAGAGCCATCGAAATACTATTTGATAAGAATGGCTTACACTTTGTCATTACAATAGAGGTAAATAGGCCCTTCATGCGTACAACGTTATATGATGTTTTAAGTTGGCTTAGGCAATGCTGGATATCGCTCCATTGAAATCTCTCACAAACCCATGTCTTCTAGTAACCCTGCGTACATCATTGCATGTGGGCGTGGAGTTATCGGTCCCATGAGACTTGCCTTAGTCCATCTGGAATGAATAAGCTTTGTTTGCTTTTAAAAATTAAATCCAATTAGTCTCACAGAAAAAAGGCCTTGCGGGAGAGACTCTCTAAACTAATAGGTGAACCCCACCTTTGAGAGCTCATCTAGGGATCATATATTCTTATAAATACAGCTTAAAATATCATTAGAAGCTGAAATATGGTGTGCTGGCTGTTTAGAAAACAAATTTGCTCCCATCACAACCTAGTCCCTTCTCCTAAGCACCGGGCTTCAAAGAAACTGTGTTGCACTTAATATGTCACCTTTGTAACTAGCCTCCTCATAAAACAGGTCAGCAGATTCAGGTTATTTATTGGCTGAGAGCCCTGATAGTATCATCGTTTCACAATCCCAAGAAACAAAAATCAAAGCTGAAACTAAAAGATGCCCAGAAATGTACTGGGCTATGTGAACCAATAATATTCATGCATTTATAATTGTGTTTTCTATAAATCCACAACCAAATCACTTAAGGACAAATGGAACAATGTGTTATGATCATGACACATTCATCTATCCTATGAAACTAAATTCAAATTGCCTATGCTTCTTAATAACTCTTAAAATTATTCATATGAATACTTTATGAAAAATGATGCTACACATTCTTGAGGCAAATCCAAATATCTGTCTAAGACGAGGGTTGCAGAAATCCATATTTCATTGAAGTGACATATTGCTATGTTGAGATATGAAATAAAAATAATTTTGGAATAGAGAGCTGTCTCTGGAATGAAAAACAACAACGATGGTATTCCACCTATTCCAAATGAATGAGTGCCGAACATGGATATTAACTAGAGATTGGGAGAACATTACTTGGAGCAGATTTGCTTTCCACAAGGAAGGCACGAGAGGCTGATTGGGAGTTATTTGAAAATTCATGAGGGCCCATTCTGTCTCAGTGCATTAAAGAACATTGCAAAGTGAGTATAGAGATTCCCCAAATGCAATTAGAAAAGTCCCTAGAGTACTTGCCCTGCTAAATCCCTGGAGTGCGAGGGATTGAGGAGAAGATTTCCTCTAGAGGGCTCTTGTTCCAAATTGACTATCCCTATCCCTATCCCGGAAATAGTGAGCCCCCAGGAAGCACCCCATGTACCTATGCCTTATCTGGTGCGAATCTCATGCCTCTCTGGATAAGGCTTACAGTGAACTAACTTGAACATGGGCTTGTGGAACATTGAACCGTGTCATGACTGTAATTAAGTGATTTATTCTATAATTGAATTTTATACAGTGCATTAAGGAAATTTAGAAATGTCTTTTATTAGGATGTACTTTGATGGCCTGAAGGCCGAATAAAGTTATTTTGACTGACTGTCGAAATAGAATATCTCTGAAATTTTGTGTGAAATGCAGCAGTGCTTTCTCACTATATTTAAAGCCAAAGGAGATTTAACTGCTCGTAGAAAACATAGCAATTTCTGCAGATAGAACACAAGAGCTGATAAATTGATAAATCAGAATGAGAATAAGGTACTAGGGTTTTCTAGGCTTAGTTATATCTTGCTTTCATTGTACTAGAGCTGTGGAAGACTAGATTTAAATAATGTGCTGTGTAAACAGGGAACACTTACCTACACCTACAGTGTATTATCTTGCAAGTGGTAGTTACATTGAATCCTCCAGTATTCACAGGTTGTAAGCGATATTCAATCAACACTACAGCCAAGTCAATGCCTAGTCTGGGATGCTGAGGAAAACCCTTATTAATGTATTTTTATGTCTAGTTCAGTACTCTGGATGACCACCCTTGTATAACACCCCCCTCTTAGAGTCCCCCTGACCCCACTGAGCCAAGAAGTAGGTTTGTTTTGCAAATTAAAAGGTTTATTTGAGAATTTAAACAATATATGTATATCACACTTTATAATAAATTAATATCTGATAGTACACTTAGACATATGATGTTGATCAATAATGGGTAATCTGGCACTAGCACACTTCTTTACAATCAATGAGGAGTTAGTATAGGATGGATAAAGTAGCAAAAATACTTTTATGATTTCAAGGGAAAAGCAATGAGGAATAAAACGCAGTACAGAAATGCTTGATATGATTTTAGCAAAAGATAAGATAATCACTTTTTCTCTGGCAATTCACCCCCCCTCCCCTATGCAATGTAAGAAATGGAAGGAGATGGAAAGAGGAGCACACAGGTCTCAGGAATGTAATCAAATACAATACGAAATTCAATTCCCACCCCAGTAAGCTTAGAGAAAACAGGTATGAGTTTTAAAACACAGGCCCAAGTGCTTTGAATGTGGTGGCAGTGAAGTGAGAAATATGCTGAAAATGCTTTTAATTCCCTTTAGGAGGTTCAGGGTGAGTGAGAGATACTTGGGATGAGCTCAGGCTCACTTTAGCAATGATTCAGGGATGGTTATTAAGAGACAAACTAATTTTTAGCACAGGAAAGCAAAAAGCTGCTATCTTTTTACAGGTAAAGAAATCAGGCCAAATCGCAAATCGCAGCACAATTCGCGAGTGCGTGAATCGTGATTACGGCAAAAGTATAAGGAGTAGCAAGTCGGTTTTAGGTTCGTTGGAAAGCTTAGATTCTAAGCTTTCAGATGGAAGTTAAATTTCGTTCATAGCCCAAATGGTTCCAGAGATACAGACGATTAAATAAAGGTAGATTTTCGGATTTAAAGTAAAACTCAAAATGACAGGTGACAGTTTGCAGCTGCAGAATTGACAGGTGACAGTTGTGCAGCTTTAAAAATGACAGATGATACGATTTCTAGGAGGCTGTTCTACTTAGGTTAAAATAGTTTGGATTAGATTATTTTAACTAAGAGATTAGTTCTGCACAGTTCTGCTAGGTACTCACAATATAAATTTGAAATAGGCCTCGCCACGGATCTGGTCAGGTTTTGGACTGGACTCCGGTTCTGGTCTCGGCACTTCACAGTGATCTGGGTCAGCTCTCTGGTTCTGCTCACAGCGGTCTGGGTCACTCTGGATCTCTGGTCTGGTCTCTGGCAATTGTTCTTGGCAAAAGAATTCAAACAGCTGTGGAATAGTTTGCAAATGATTTTAAGGTTGCTGAGGCCTGCTGAGAAGAGTTCTCAGTTTGTGGGTTTAGGCCCTTGCTTTAAGTTCTGAAGTAAAGTTCTGGTCTTTGGAGATTGATGGATTTGAAGTCTGGATCTCTGGATGTGAAGTCGTCGGTCAGCATGCTCTGCAGCAAATGGAATTGAATGTCTCTACCTGTCCCAGCAGTCTCTTTTTATGTGTTTTGAAAATGGGTGTGTGCCTGGGCCTAGCTAAGCCTGCCCCTCTCTACTTGTCATTGGCCCAATTCTCCCCTCTCCCATGATTGGGGGAAGGAAATGGATTATCATCATGATGAAGTCTGTTTATGGGTCAGAGGATCCTCCCCTGGTCAGTTTGCCCACAAATCTATATTTGATTCAAATACATCTTTCCCAGATATACAATTTGTTGAAATTACATGTGCACATTATATATTGCTTATGGTCCATGCTTGTCCGCCTCTGATCTTCCTGGGGGCTTGCATTAAAAAATGACAACATTTTGCGCTTTTTAACTGGTTTTGCAATATCGGACATTTACCCAAAATTACACACATGTGCGCAAGGAGTATGGACATTAATTGATGAAATGTCAGATTTTTAACATGCAGACATTTGGAGTGAGACCCTATTTTCCGCTAGCAACCCCCCAGAATACACCACAGGGTCCTAACGCCTCTCAAAATGTTCACAGAAAAATCACAAAAATAATGATATTACTCATATAATTCTGACAAGTCCGCACTATGAGTTATCTATCGTTTTAAAATTATGCTCTGGTCAAAAAGGGGTGTGGCTGCCCACATCACATGGTTGAATACCTGGTTTATCCACTTCCCCCAAGCCAGCTTGTTCACAGAGGCACAGCTGCCCCCCAGTTTCTCCCAAGAGGAAGCTATTTTACGACGCCCCCAATATAACATTTGCCTGAGTCCAGGACAGGCCTTTGTTCAACTCCCTGTAGTCCCCAGCTGCTACACCCCTAATCTAATCAGAGAGGTGTTCACTCCTTTTGGCCAGGGGCAGAGTGGCTGAGCATCCATGTTCAACTCCTGTCAGGGGTAGTTGTCAGGCAGAATTCAGTTTCATTAAGCTAGGTTTCAGCTAAATGTCACTTTTTGTTCCCAGTTTTCTACATTCAAATCAAACTGACAATTTTTACCTATACATTAAATAATTACTCCCTTCAAGTCATTTCAGAATATAGTTTTACATTGTATCCACCTCTTAGCAAGTCTTTCCTTGGTCTGGTTTTGTTTCATTTGTTCAGTTTTACACAAAAGTCTGGTGTTTTTAAAACGCCGGCTTTCTGATAGTGGTGAGTACTGGTAATGCAACCATTTTTTGGATTAAGAAAATTAATTCCCCACAGTTCTGGGTTGCTTTTGGCAATCAGCATTGCCATTCCCAATGGTTTCAGGCTACTGTGTGTGTAGCCCAATGGTGGTTTTAGGCAGTGCCCTCCTGTGCTCACAACATAGGCAAAAATGGGTGGCAGCCTATTCTTCATGTTTTCCCTGTGCACTCTCTGGGGAGTTCTGGCCATCATGATGTTTTCCATGCCAGTACTGCACAGTTTCATTGTAGGGCTTGGATGCATGGGTTAAAACATCCCACAAGCCATAGTCTAACATTTTTGGACTGTGAATCGGTGGACAGTTGTGACCTATCAAAGCCATAGGCATGTAAACATTAAACAGGGAGTTAAAAGGGAGTTTTCTCATCCTAAATGCATTTTCAAAGAAACCACACAATATAAAAGGTATCTTTCTTGACATTGAACAGTAGGGGAAGGGCTCTGCACCTGTTTGGTCCGATTTGCTAAGTGAAATTTCATGCATATCTGCTACAAACCCACATCCTGCATTCAAATAGAGAGTCAAAATGATATTAATATTTTTACATAACTGTAATTTATTATGCAACCTTTCTCTGCTACCAATACTAGAGAGTTCTGCTTAGAGGCAGCCTTGTATTATTTTGGATTAGGAATGTTAGATATATATTTACCAGACATTATACTGATTGAATGTGTTTGTGCCACCTCCTAGTGACACTGTCACAGGCAGGCCTGCTTTAATTGGTTAAATAAGTCCCTTTTAATGTGTAGCTGATGTCAACGTCTTCTTTATAAAGAAAGCAAACCACCTTTGATTATGTTTTATTTAAATAATTACTAGGGGACGTTAGTTTAATAGTGCCACTTGGTGAAAAGAACGACATAGCAACAAACAAATCTCAACAGCATCAGACCTGGAAGACAAACTAGGAGTAATATACACAAGTGAAATTTGATTGTGACCCTAAACAACCTGACTAGAGTTTTAATGAAGTGTGTGGACAGTAAATAATACAATTTCGAACTAGATACTAGTCCAGAACTATTTTGTATTTATTCATTGTTCAATTATTTCATTTTTTTATGTGTATTCCAGTCAATCATGTTGAGTAGTTTAGAGAGGGAAGGTTTCCTCTTTCTATCCCTCACCTAGATAGGCAGCCCACCACCGCAGACTAGGGATTAGGCACCCACTCCAAGGGACAGTTAGAGTCTTTTGTAGGGACTTGTACGTAGGTTTCCAGGTCACAAACAATTGCATTTTTCCTCCCTTTTTGTGTTCTCAAAGAATGGGTGGAAACCATTTTTAGGCATGTTTTGAGAGACCACTTGTGAGGGGCCATTAATGGTACTTCTTCAATGTAATAAAAATATATGTTAGTTGTCTGTGAATGAAACTCCACGCCGGGGCTGGGGATGTCCTGCAGTTATCACTTCTTTTGTTTGCATTAGTAGCAATGGATGGGCAATGCATTGACCTAAGGAAGGACTCCAACAAGGGATCAAAAATGTGAGCTGCTTGTGACTACCCTCAGCCATAATGGTACATTGAGTGTAGAGATTAAATGCCAGTTTTGTTCCTGTATTTAAACGGTATGCCATGTTCCTTCCGAGTTCTTTATTGATATGGGTAGTAAGGAGTATATAAACAGCAAACTACCAGCTGAATGAATGATTCCCAGTGCCATTATTAGAGTATGCACATGGAAGTGCTATTTCAACCTGAGACTGAGAATCCAGGTTGCGAGTCTTAAACATTAACAAATACTACAACCAAACAGTTGTGGACTTTTTGCTTATCTATCTTAACAACTCCTTTCATAAACACTAAATTATATTAAAATCAATACTATTCCTTAAAAATCAAATGTATTTAAACAACTTTAAATTATTAACTCCTCACTTTCACAAATATATGGTGTGACACTATTTTTGTATTCGATTCTTCACAATTCCATGCTATATTGTTAAAAATCCACAACCCATGTCACATTACTAAAATTTCACAACAAATACCTGTTTCATGCTACCCTCTGCAGTTTTGAAGGCTGCCCCATAACAAGTGCAAACAAGAAATTATATGTTTCTGTGAACAATGCAAGCCTTGACAATATAAAGAGTTTTTTGATGTTCACAGTAAATATTTTCATAAAAAATGTCCACTTGCCATAATTTAGCTTTAACTTTAACTAATATTTGTAAACACTAATTTCTGTTCAGGACAAACTGTTATTTCTTGGTCATAACCCACTGAGTGGCAGTGCTATTTGTGAGAGTTGAACAATCTCGTAAAATAGTATGGCAAATTGCCAATAAATATTAATATTTGAAAACATTGAGAGGGTAATTCATAGATTCCTGCGCAGAAGTAGCGCACGTGGATGGCGCAGAGAGCGAGCGTGCACCAGCGTGCGCCAGCCGCGTGCAGTAAATCCCATTTCCTCGCACCGCGTATTCATGGATTTCCCCATCCATATCCAGCTGTGGTGCAGCGACCGTCCAGCAGCGCCAGTTACGCCCCTAACACCGCCCCTTGCGGCAAAACCAGCCGCACAAATCCACAATATGGCGCAAAGGCCAGTGGACCAGCATACAGCCCCCCAACAACGAAATCGCGCTAAAAACGCCCTCGTACCCCACTCGCGCCAGCCAAATGGCGTGTAAAACTCCTTGTGCACCCATCGGAATACGGGTACGCGTATTCCAGGGGGTGCAAGGAGTTTTACACACGATTTGGCTGGCGCAAGCGGGGTACGCGTATTCCGTGGGGCGCAAGGAGTTTTACACGCGATTTGGCTGGTGCTTTCGGGGTACGCGTTCCTCGCGCATCCCTTGAAATACGCGTACCCTGCCCGCACCGGCCAAATCGCGTGAAAAGCGCACTTGTGTACCCCAGAATCCATGTACCCTGCTCGCGCCAGCCAAATCGCGTGAAAAGTGCACTCATATACCCCCTGATTGGCACACCGCGTGGTGAGGAGCCAAATGCACCCCCTTCAGGCAGCCCACATCACAGGGGACCCCCCTACACCCCTGACCATGCCCCACAGGCAGTCCCTCACCCCTGACTATGGCCCGCTGGCAGCCCACACCACAGGGGACCCCCTACACTCCTGACCATGCCCCACAGGCAGCCCCTCACCCCTGACCATGCCCCGCAGGCCGCCCACATGGCACCATGCTCCTGCGAGCCCCGACTCATGTCCCCCCCACCAGTGATGGGAACCTGCAGCAGGCCCCGACTCATGCCCCCCACACCAGTGACGGGCACCTGCCAGCAGGCCCCCGACTCATGCCCCCCCACCAGTGACATGCACCTGCCAGCAGGCCCCGACTCATGCCCCCCCACCAGTGACGGGCACCTGCCAGGAGGCCCCCGACTCATGTCCACCCAACCAACACATTGTCACAACACACATGCATGTACCAAATGTCCACACAAATGCCACCCCACACTGCCCCCCCACAGTGCAACTCCACACCCATCCATTGTCCCCACTTCCCAGTACAGGACCCATGGCATGTCATGCACAGAAGCATACATGCATGCACCCAAAGACATGCCCAACATGGCCACACACCACCGACACATGACTGAGGCAATGACGACTAACACATGCACCAAACTAATGAGAGCACACAACACAAATATATGAACAGATGAAAATGTATTACAATAACAGAAAACTCACAAACAAAAACCAACTATGACAAGGATAAATAAATGAAAGTTAACTGAATTGAAATGCTAATCCCCAAAAATATGTGATCAAATAATAAGAAAAACATAAAAGTGGTCCATGTCCAGAAAAATGAAAATCAGAATCCAAAGGGTAAATGAAAAAAAAAAACATTCCATCATGGGTGTGAAAAATCAGAAAATAATAAAGTCCACAGTTCCATAACTATATACAATGAAAGTTCTCAGGGTCCATGATCCCAAAACCAAATGAAACCTACTAAAATACCTACAAAAAAACAACTATGTACAAAAAGTAGAGCAAAGTCCATCAACTCCAAAATAAAAATGAAACAAAAGGAAACCTAAGCCTATAAACTATGTACAATGGCGGCAGGCTAGTCCTACGGCTCACTTCTGTTGTTAATGTCTGTGGCCATGGCATCATCGAACTCCATGTTGATGTCCCGGAGGCGGGCCTGGGCACTGTCCTTGAGGGCTCGCAGGGACGTTGCCATGGTGTCCACCAACTCCCTGCAAGTCTCCTCAAGGAATGCTACCCGCCTCAATGCCCGGCGCATGGAGTTCTCGCCTTGACCATCGTGAGCCGTGCCCCCTCCGCCCGCCGCCGCTCTGCATCTATCTGCTGGCCCAACTGCTGCCACACAGAAGACACACGTAGTCCAGGATCCCCCTGCCCATCGGCTGATGCCTGCCCCCGTGATGTAGACAGCCCCGAAGCCTGACGCCTCCCACATCGAGTCTGCCGGCTCCTTGATGCCAACTGCCTCTGCAACCACGACTGCCCCTGGGAAGATGGAAACACCCGGGGGCTGTGGTGCACTTGCTCTTATTGATGGTGCCTGCACAACCTCTGTTGCCAGGGGTCCAGTTGCTTGGGTGACCATCTCTGCTGAACCTCCGACTCCCGACTGTGGCAGGGATGTGATCTCCAACAGTGTGTCCGTGGTGGCTTGGCCAGGTCCACAGGGGGCCCTGGTGGCATTTGGGCCAGAAGATGGCATGGAGTACGACTGGCGCATAGTGTTTAAAGAGGAGGCGAGGGTTGCAAGAGCGCCCTGCACATGGAGAAAACCGCCGACCATGAGCCCTCCCAGCCGGCTCACATTGGCACACATCTGTTCATGATGACGTGCGTGGTCCCCCCAGGAAGCACGCACATCATCACGAATGCCACGTGTGTGCAACGCGTTACCGGTTAGGACGGGCTCAACCCTGTCACGGATCACCACGTCCTCAGGTAGACGAGTGCCAGATGATGTGGGCCTCCCCCCTACCTGCGGACGGGCCTGGGATGGGGCATCCCTGCTGGTGCATGGTGATGCAGTCTCAGTATCAGGGACAGGAACATGCAACGCAGCGACCTGTGCTGCTTCCTGCCCCTGCCCCTGGACTGCACCACTTGCACCAGTGGAACCACCCCCACCAGGCTCCATGTGTGGGTCTGATGCGCCCTCCCCCTCCTCCTCACCCACCACCAACCTGGATGCCTCTGCACCGTGTTCCGCTGTGGACAGCCCCTGTGTGGGCTCACCTGCCCCTACCGCTGCAGAGGAACCCACTTCCAACCTCTGCCTCTTTGGCATCCCCTCGGCAGGCCCGGCCTTGGACGCAGCACCAGTCCCCTAACTCCCAGAAAGTGACATGTCCTGGGCGGGTGACTGGGCCATGCGTCCCCACCTGGTGGAGGCATCCCCGCCGCTCCGCCCACTACCTCAGTTGCTGCTGTAGACAGGGAGAGATTGAACACAAGCATCAGGGTACTGAACAATAGTCTCCTAGACACAAAGAAATTGCACATGAGTGGCACCGTCAAACGTCACTTCCTTCATCACCCTCCACAACACATGGGTCAGTGCAAGCAACACACATGCAGAAACAGGCATGGTACATGCAACAGACATTTGCATCCATGTCCAAGGCACCTTTGGAACATCCGATGGGGGGCTGAATTTCACATGCATCATGGGACATGCTGATCACATGCACACACACCACCGGACAGTCATGCATCTGGCCATGTGTACCTCCCGACACAGTGGATTCATGGAGAAGAGGCCGCATAAGTGAATTCACACATCGTCATGGACATGTGTCATGTATCCATGGCGTTTCCCAGTCACACACACACTACTCAGACACACGCACATGTACACCATGCATGATGGTGACAGCAGCAACCATGTCTCACACCCCAAACATGGCCAAGTACAGACACAGGCATGCAAACATTTGTGCATTCTCACATGCTGCTGCGCATTATGCATTGCCACACATACACCATCCATGTGGAACACGCCTGACTGGACTCACATGCAGCACCATCATTTCCCTGCACACACACATTATTACATGGCCCGTGTCACACATACAGCCAAGTTGCAAACTCCTCCCACACTGCAACATGCACTGTGTTGTACGAGAATGCATGGGCACTTACCGCTCGACTTCAGACAGGTCTGCATCTCGAGGACCTGGTGGTGAAGCACTGGGCGAATGTGCTCCAGGACCCTCATCTGCTGGATGGTAAGCTGGCCCCGGCGCCCCACTGCATCCTCTGCATCCAAGAGGTGCCAGGCCTTCTTGAGGGTCCTGGACTTGTAGTTCTCCTAGCGCTTCAGGACGTGTTTCAAGTCACGGGGTGCCACCCCCTCTGCGTTGATGGCACCCACGATGTCCTCCCAGATCCTCCTCCATCCTTCATTGTCGGCATGCGATGGTGTGAAGAGGGCACCCATAATGCCCCAGGACTTGCTCCACTAGAATGCCAACTTCATTTGCACTGAAGCTGGCAGCCCTCTGCCTCTCTGCACTGGTGCCAGATGGTGTTGTGTCAGACATGGCAACCCCTGAGGCAGGTGTGGGTAGGCACTGTCCCCTGGGGAGGTGATAAGGGTTGTCATTAGTTGGCTTGGTGTATTTGTCTGTGTGTGACATGCATGCATATGCACAGGCATTTGTACTCACCAATGAGCCATGTGTTGCCATGCTTCCCAGCTTCAAGGTCCCGGCTCAGGGCGGACATTCTGTATATGAAACTGTCATGGGCGGACCCTGGATAGTTTGCATAGACAGCAGTGATGATTCCCTTGCCATTGCATATAACCTGCAAGTTGATGGAATGCCAGTGCTTGCGGTTGCGGTAGATGTTCTCAGTGGCCCTAGGTGGACGTAGGGCCACATGGGTGCATGTCGTGCACGGCCTTTGGAAAGTCGCAGTACCGTGTAAGGTAAGCGCAGATTTGGCGCAGCTTACGGGAAAGCCACGCACAGAGCCTTCCATGAATCGCTTGCGTGCCAATCGCACGCGTGCACTGGCTTTTTCACGCTTGCGCCACACCTTTCGGCGCACATTCATTCCATGAATTACCCCGTGAATTTCAAATGAACATTTTATGCAACAGACCTAAAACCTATCTTCCAGAAACATTTCATATTTTCCAGTTTTAAAGTACTTTCTTCCCAAGTTTTAAGTTTCTTGTAGTTTCCAAGCATCTTCTTGTTCAAACAAAATAGAAGAAATTGTATCCAGACTGCAAATATTTTCGAATTCTATCTTAGCACATATTACAATTAACACTTGGAGAGAAAATGTTTTAACCATAAACCAGACCTGAATCAGTCACAGATGCTTAATCCATGAATAGGATCCCATTTCTCAGTCTGCACGTTGTTCGCCCAAATTTGATTAGTATTTTAATGTCCAAGTATCTCTTTGATTAATTTAACAGCAGAGTTGATTTTTCTCATTGATTGACCTTGGCCCATTACGTAAGATATACTGAGGGAAGAGTCGAAACGGGTCATGTCAATGGGAATTGCCTTACATTCAAAATTCTCTAAGAGAAAACCATGAGAAGGAACATTTGGTCTTACTTAACAATTTATGGAAATAGAGTTTCCATCCAAGCCACACAAATGTATCTATTGGTGGACAGTCATAATGTCGAAAAAAAAATGTCGACAGACAAAAATGTCGACAAAAAAATGTCGACAGACAAAAATGTCGACTTTCTCTTTTTTTAATTATATATTTATTTTAGGGGTTTGGGAGCTAAAAAAAAGGGAAACATTAAAAAAAAAATTAAAAAAGGGGGGTTGGGGGGGAATCCCCCCATAAAAAAAAAAAATGCATTGAAAAAAAAAGTCGACATTTTATTTTTCGACATTTTTTTGTCGACATTTTGACTGTCGACATTTTGACTGTCGACATTATGACTATAAACCGTATCTATTATCTACAGCCAGGTCATCCAATACCAATGTAGATGCACTGACAGGAAGACAAGGGACAGCCAACTGGCCACACTTTGTACATCCTTCTTGTAAAAGGGCCACTCAGCCAGACACATTGACAGGGAATTCTATCAGGCATTGGAATACCCAAAAATTACCTGCTTCAATACAAAGATAGTGAAACCACGAAAAGAATACCCTTGGTCGTTTCATATCATCCAGCTCCAACATAACTGAATAGAAATGTAAAGAACCTACAGACAATATTTAACAGAGATGAGGAGCAGAATCACATCTATACCAGATGAAGAACAAATAAGACAAGAAATGTCCCCATGCAATGTTAGGATATGCAAAACCTGCCAACAAATCTGCACAGAATCAGCTATAATAACTCCACAGAACTAAACATTACAGATACAAGGCACATACAACTGCAAATCGTCCAATGTGGTATACCTCATGAGATGCAAGAAATGTCCACTCGGAAAGTACGTATGTGAAACTCGCAAGGACCTACGTAAAAGAAACATCATGCAAAGGTATACCACCTTGAACGTAAAACAGAAACACCAGTCAGGAAACACTTAACACAGGATGGACACACACTGCAGGACTTGTCAGTGATGGTACTAAAAGGGGGCCTCCCAAATACCACCAAGCAAGAACACGGGAGCTCATCTACTTGTAGATCCTCAAACTGAAATATGCTGGTCTGATCAAAGACACCAGAATTATGGCACACTATGGCTTACTTTGGGCCTGGTACCCTCAAGGTAGCTACACTGACAGTACTAGTAGATTACCTGGCATTACCACCTCTCACAAACGACTATTGATCAAAATGTTTCAGAACCCCAAATAAGTAAGGAAACAGGTACCATGTATGGCAATTTGGGATGTCTGAACACAAATGATTGGTACCCATTATTGAACTGGAGGCATTCCTAGCCAACAGTAGAAATGTCACCATTCCAACAGTGGTAATGTATCTTTGTGTTCGCCCTTTTGAATGCGAGACAGGAAGGCACTGTCAAACATGAAGCACAACTGGGATACATTTGGACATTGCACCTTAGAAGTCATCAACACAAAGTAAAACAGAGAACACCCAGGAGTCGAATTGGAAATGGACAAAGCAGCACACCATTTATTACTGGCTTGCAAACCACACCACATTATTCCACCACCCAAGCTAACCCAAGCCGCCTCCAATTCACCCTCCCATTATACCTCCCCATGGCCTGGCCCCTCACAATATATATATTACTTTCGTTTGACCTCTCCCGCCCTCAACATGTAACAATAGCCCTTCTTGTATATTTCCATAGTCTGTCTTCTGTTTCCATCCCATCTCTTGTCATATTGGTTCTCCCATATGCATACAAATAGGCCTCATTAACTCTGGTTAACCTTCTGTGCAACTCTAGCAAAGCATGGAGGCTACAGAAACATGCACTAAACTCTGACAATAGTCACAACACACTGCTGCAGGGTGTCTTCCTTTCTTTGGTTGGGCATTGCAACCAATTATTTGGCAGTGGCTACAAGGAAGATATTAACACACATTGTACTGAAAATGTTGGAGGCTGGTGAAACATTGGAAACTTAAAACCAATGCACATTTGAAAAACATTATAGTGTGCAGTGAAGATGTGGAAAAACAATATCCTTTCCTTCTCAAACTGTGGGCCTTTGGATATAACATTTTGGAATTTCTCTTCAACAGCAGCACAATTTTTCCATACTGGGTTATACTTATTAGACTTATTGTGCTTAAGTGTTTGGACACGTTATGCATTACATGCAAAACATTGGGTGAATAACATGTCTCCATTTGAAATGCAATTTCTGAGTTGCGAGAACTGTATCTCGGTGTCTGAGTTTGTGGGCCTCATCACGACTTGGGCGGTAACAGTAACGCTATTAGCGCGGGCGGTATTAGCCCTACCGCCGAACACCCCGGCGCTAATAGCGCCGGATCACGAGTTCGGCGGTAATGTCAATCCCCATTCCCCATTGAGCCCATTCGGGAATGCCCCATTCCCCATTGGGCTCAATGGGGAAATTTGCGCTAATACCGCCGGCGGATTTCCCGCCGTGGTAATAGCGCGAATTTTCGGCGGATTTCCCCCCAGCTCAGAGCTGGGGAGAAATCCGCCGAAGTCCTGCTTTGGCGGACCCTTAAATCCAGCGGTAATAGCGCTACCGCCGGATTTAAGGGTTACCACCAAAGTCGTGATGAGGCCCACAGCCCTTTTGATAAAGGGGTTATGCAGGACTGAACTCCTTGCATACTTTCTTCCTGCAGCCAACGAAATTGAAAGTGGGAGAATCCCTTGTCTCTTTTTTTCTTCTTTCCATGTAAAAGTGATTTCCAGCTCTGTGTGTGATTTACTGTGATTGCTCATTTGTCATGTGACCACCATCCATGTAGAGGTCTTGCTCATTTGTCATGTGACCACCATCCGATGTAATGGTCTCTGAGACTTTGAAAGCTAATGGAGTTAATATGTCAGGGTAATGCTTTCAGTTAGTGAAATAAAAGGTATCAAACTTGGATTTTGTTTGATTTCAAAACTAGTCTAAAACAGCACCAAACTCTTTCTCTGGACATATACTGAAAGCTTTCTAGACACTATTCCTCTATCATCTCTGACTGTAGCACATATGGAGACCATACACTCTCCATTTATGGACTAAGAAATTGCAAGGACCTTGGTGCCACCACCAATGTGTAAGGTCCCAAGACAGGTGAATTGGCACCAGAAGTATACACAGTGATGGTATACACGTTTACACCAATGATCTAAAGCAGGGGTCTGCAACATCAGGCTCTCCAATTATTTTGGACTACAACTCCCATGATCACTCGCAGTAGAGTAGGATGGCCAAGGCTGATGAGAGTTGTAGTCCAAAACAGCTGGAGAGTCAAAGGTTACAGACTCCTTATCTAGAAACTCCCTAATGTTGTCAAAATGAAACAAGTTCTGAAGAAACAAGCAAAAGGCAAATATAATGATTAATTAGCATGACATGCAGCGATGTTCTGTGCTAGAGGGTTCTCTTGCTGGACTACCGTTGGATTATGTTTAGAAGTTTGGCTTAGTTATGAACAACAGGCTTAAAGCCTTAGTATTTGTATGGGGCTGTTGATACAGTTTGGGTAGGAATAAAAGAGCCCAACATAACACATAGGGCCTAGAAGGGTCTAAAAGCCTTGCAACGGGAAGTAAGAGAGCCTAACAAAGCTTGGCAGGTTCTCTATAAAGACGAACGGCATGCATAGAGTTTCTGCTCTCTATGAACTACTTCAGAAAGATTTTGAATTTTACTATCTAGGATGCAGCAATTGTTTCTATACCGACTGAAAAAGTGTTTGGTTTTGTGGAGTGGCTTTTTTTCTACAGGCTTCTGGGAGATACAGAATTTCAGGTGAGTTGTAGTGATTTCTCACAAGTTTAAAACAAGTTCTATGGGGTTTCATCAAGGAGATTTAGGGGGCGATTCGTGGAACAAATGTGTGCCGAAAATCGTGGCGCAAGCTGGTGCAAGCATGAAAAAGCAAGCGCACGTGCGATTCATGGAAAGACCTGCGCGTGTTTTCCCTGGGAAGTGTGCCAAATCCGTGCGTGGCGCACATGGGCGCACACGTCTTTGCAACATCCAGAAGGCCGTGCACGACGCGCACAATGAAAGCACACAATGTCAGCGCACACACCAAAAAGGGGGCTGAACACGGGGCGGAACAAGTGGAATGGGGAGCAGCGTGTGAAAAATAAGGCGTAACTGGGGAAGTACTGCAGGGAAATACACGGAATGCCCACACGCACGTGGACAACACGTATTCATGGAATCGAATACAGGAAACCCGCGCACGCCAAAAGACGTGCACAGGCGTCAACACATCCGCCACACGAAGGCAGGCGGAAGCGTCCCCGCGCAGAATAAAAGTGCGCGCAAACAACAAACATGTATATACAGCTACGATGAATGGCCCATTTGTCGCAGCACTGATCTAGGGACACCGCAGTAGGAGGAGAATAGCCAGGCCCCACACTTTTTTGCCCCGGACCAGCCTTTTTGGGATGCCTGATGACCAGGTCTATGGCAGGCATAGGTTTCCACCTCGTATCATCCTAGACCTGGTCACTGAGTGGGAGTATGACCTCACATCACCCACCTTGTGCTCCCAAGCGTTGAGCCCCTTGGTGAGGTGCTCAATGTCCAGCATTTTTTGGCCACTGGGTCATTTCAGCGGACAACTGCCATAGTTGGGGGTGTCTCACAGGCCACGCAGTCACGCTGCCTACACCAGGTGTTGGCTATCATGACTGCGCGCCCTTCAGTCTGCTGGCACATAAACATGCCCAGAACACCTGCAGAAAGGCAGGCCGTGGTCCAGGACTTTTACAGGGTGGCACACTTCCCCAAAGTGCTCAGTGCCATAGATTGCACCCATGTGGCCTTACATCCACCTAGGGCCACTGAGCACATCTATCGAAACCGCAAGCACTTCCATCAATGTACAGGTTGTATGCGATGCTAAGGGAATCATCACCTAGGTCTTTGCAAACTACCCTGGGTCTACCCATGACAGTTTCATTTACAGAATGTCCGTCCTGACCCGGGACCTGGAAGCTGGGAAGCATGGCGACACATGGCTCATTGGTGAGTACAAATGTCTGTGCACATGCATGCATGTCACACACAGACAAACACAAAAACCCAACTAATGACAACCATCCTCACCTCCCCAGGGGACAGTGCCTACCCTCTGAGCAACCACATGATGACGCCAATACGGAACCCCACCACACCACTCCAGGTAAGATACAATGCTGCCCATATTGCAACCACTGGCATAGTGGAGCACACATTTGGAGTGCTCAAGTCACGCTTCCGCTCCCTTGACTGCTCTGGCAGGCAGCTACTATATGCACCCCTACTAGTGTGCAGGATCATTGTGGCAGCATGTGTCCTGCACAATGTTGCAACACGGCAGGGCGTACCGGTGGACATGGTGGTGCCCCCACATCTCCAACCACAGGCACAGGCGCTGCCCATGGGAGGGGAAAGGGCACATAGCGAGGCAGCCCGGACCCAGCTTGTGGCCACATTTTTCACCTAAACTCTCACCCCTGCGGAGTGCACACAGGCCTGGCACATGCCAGGTGACAGTCAACGATGACAAAGAGATCAACTGTCACAACCCTACCACCCTGAGAATGTTGCCACGGAAGTGCTACATTGTGTGCATCCCTAGCTACTTAAATATAACCAATCCTGTGTGACCGAAAGGAACACAGCAAGGTGTACATCACACCACCCCCCTGCAAAACAGGCCATGACAATCACTGGTATGTCACCCAAACCCTCCCAACCCACATCACCCTTGTCTGCCACACCATGACATGCCATGCAACAGCAAAAGATCAAACCAAAAGGCCAACACATGACCAATCAGATACGAAGTAACACGTGATAAATGGAAACAGGCCTGAGACAATCACACCTGACATGGAATCAGGTCAAATGACTGACCAGCAACCCCCCCACATACAAAGTCATACACAAATGCATGCCACTAGCGGTACCCTCAACAAAAGACATAATGTCTGTTGGCATGCACATTGTCCAAGCCAAATTCGCAAATCCCTAACCGTGTGCTGTGTGTGTCTCCTGCAACACACCGCTCAGCACACAGCACAGTGAGCAGCCATTCTGTTGGGAACACACCTTGAGCATGATAAAAAGGACAAGCAACAAAAAAAAAACATTGACGCATGTATACGATCCCCAAATGGTAAGTGATCATGCGCTGCAGGGACACAGCATGCCAGAGAAGGCAATCTGTGTGCACGTGTGGGTATGGAAGGGTGGTTGTATGTGTGGAGGAGCATCGTGTAAGTGTGTGTGTCAGTAGGGACATGCACGCAATACATGCATGTGAAATCAAGTGACCCTCAGTGTCCTGTACACATCACATGTGAACATTGTCCATGTTATAAATGCCATATCATATCATATCATGTGTACACCCCAGTATGTCAAACCACAAAAATCCCCTGACACCTGAAAAGTAAAGCCAACAAGGGAACAACCATTGACCAGCAGAACACATCATGAACTTAGTACCCCACCATGAGAATGTCATAGAGTGCACAAACACTGTAGCCCAAGCATACTGTCTGACAACAAAAGGCCCTCCCTCATTTACTCATCACCATAACCTTCAGAAGATCTGTGGCTGGGGTCCGTTGCCTCCTTCCTCCTAGTCTACCTGGCTTCAGGATCCCCCTACCCCTTGGTTTCCTTGTTCTACCATGCGTGGAAATAGTGTCCATTCCCCTCAGAGGCCACCTTGACTGGTAAAAATACCAAATCGCAGAGAACTCCAAGGGGCCAAACCCCCAAACCAGGGAAAAAGCCTGTAGCCCACAAAAAACCCTGGAAGAGTCTCCAGTAGATGGCTTGAAGTCACTGAATATGGGCAAGGACATGTCCAAGCAGAATGATAGAACAACTACCAAGGTAGCACAGTTGAATAATGGATCAACAGGATGGGTAGCATTTTCAGTACACAATAATCAATGAGGATGCAACAACTGATGGGTAGTGTCACAGCTCTGGTCTCCAGGCGCAGGAGCGGCACAAACCAACCACCTCCGCGGTCTGGGCGCCTGCAAGGTCAAACTTACACAGGCCTCCGAGACCCCAGCGGGGAAAGAGGGTCAGGGATCCGTTGGTTGGATAAGCATCAGTATTCAGGATAACCGGAAAGAGGGTCAGGAGAGGGGAGGTGGATGGACAAGGGAAAGTAGGCAAAAGACAAAATTCTACTATTGACAATTACACATACTCAATCAGAGAAACCATGTTCCTCATGCACATTGTACAAAATGGCTCAAAGCCGAGACAAAGAGAGACTTATCTCTGGGGTGAGTGCTGGCCTCCTGCCTGCGCACTCTCAGGCCCGGTAACAGGAGCAGTTCAATGCTGCAAAGAGAGCATGAGTTACTCTTCTGTGTGTGTTTTCCCCACACACATAACACCATTCATGCCTCAAACTTAGTGACTCCTCCCCAAACAAGCACTCTTGTCTGCTGCTTCGTTCGTATACTTTTCCTTGCCCCCGTGATGGTTCATACACTGTTAATGCGTTAAGGCAGCCACATCTGGCCCCGCAGTAAATGGGAGACCATGTGGTAAGAATCACACATGATAGAATGGTCCTTGGGTGACCTGCTAGATGCGTGTGGCGAGGTGTGACTTCGGTACAAGTTGCGTTCTGCCAGCTGTGGATTACTATAGGTAGCGCATGTGGCAATTTGCTTAAGCTAATGATATGCTCTGCACTCGAGTTTGTGCGGTGCTGGGTGCCCCCCCTTGCGCTGTATTAGTTTGTGTCTCGGAACGCTACTGCGATAATAACTTTGCTTCTATGGAGCAGGGTGGACTCGAGGACATGGCCGATGCCCCCTGCGTGTGCCCCTGACAACTGGGAAAGCTTCTTGCCGTTTTGTCCTCAGCACGGCTTAGCTGTACTGTGCGCATCTTCCTCCACATCTGGTCTACCTCCCCAGCACTGGCGCAACTTAGCTTGCATGTGTGAGGGGCCTAGAGGAAGGTCGGCTGGGGCATGGCCCATCGTGCTGCTCACCTTGCTTGGAGCTCCTGGAAACACGTCTGCTTCTGTCGGACGTCTGAGCACAAGCCCCGTGCTTCTGCTTGCGCGCACATGTGCACGTGTTCCCCACCCAACGTGGCAAGGGTTCAGTAGTTCTTGGACCATTGTCTGCTGGCAAAGGTAGTGTGGATGCTCCTTTTCCTGAAGAAAGGGCATAAAAGGCATCAATAAGTCTTGAAAGTTTACTGTGTGTGTCTTCATGCTGTTTGTTAATGGGTCATGTCTGAGACCTACATCCCACCTCCTCTCACACAAACCCAGGTTCTGTACCCTGAAAGGTAGAGATGGAACTTGAGTCAAAAATAACCAAGGAGGCTGGCACAAGAGGATGGTTGAGCTGAAACCCAATCAATCATTGATAGTGTGAACAAAGAAAGGCAGAGACAGCAGAAGTCTTGAAAGGCACAGAGAATGTGACATAGCCGGAAACAGCTGACAGCAAGTCAAGAGCCACAACAGTTGAATAGCATTGGTAAAAGCCAACAGCCAACATAAAGCCATGGATGTAATAGATGAAAGACAGGAGAAGTGACAGAAAGATGCGGTTGAACAGAATTCTACAGAGGCAAACATAGGCAGTGTAAGAGTATGTGGAAATAACAGCCCGACAGACAGGCGGACAGATCTGCATCAATGACAGTAGCAATAAGAAGAACAGGGACTAAAGGCACCAGAGTGTGAAAAACAAGTAAAATAGCACTAGTCTAGTAGGAAAACTGCGCAATCAGGCAGCATCAAAGTCCAAGAGGGAAGACAGACACAATGTACCATCCAAGGGGAACAGAGTGTAGTAGTAGTATAGACGGACATCTCAGGTGAGGACTGGCCCGTGACCTGTGACTCTTGGGTCACATTCGTAATGCATCCTCCTTTGCCACAATCCCCAGGGGCTGAACTCAACATGCACCAAATTGGCATTGTCAAAATCCGGCCCCCTCCCACCATCAGTGTGACTCTGACAGGCAAAGGGTGCAGGCTACTGTCTACAGCATGAAGTGCATCAAGCACATCTACAGGCAAGAAAAGAACATACATCACAATCAACATCAATAAATGGACATATCAATAATGTACTCACCAAAATTGATTGCAGACATGCCGTGGAGAAAACATCCATAATCCCTGATAGGGGTGTTAACACAAGTAGTACAGCAGCAGACAGGCCATAGATATGACGAAAGTCCAATGCCCTTGTGTAAATGGTTGTAACACCGAACCATCCTTGCGAGCCCATGGATAGGGGAAGCAGGAGTGGCATATGTGAGTCAGGACCCCAAGCTGCAAACACATACGCGAGACAAGCTTGAAGGGCCCAGCTGGAACAGACAGTGGATGCTTTCAAAAGCCACAAAGCACCACACCGTCACATGAAAGCACAATAGACAAGCAATTTTAAACTATGTTAACTAATTAAACGAACTATAAAAATCAAAAATGGCCACATATGACCCGGGGGGAGGAACCCAGGAGGGGGGAGGTACAGGGTGCACCTCAACACCCACATACGATGATGTTGAGATAAAAAAAAAACTACATGGGCTCAAGGCTGGCACAGCCTGACCTGTGTGGGAGATAAGTCGTCTTCCTCCTTACCCTCTGACTCAAAAGGTGGACGTGGCACAGTACCCTGACCACGCCTATGCGCAGCTTGCCCCTCATCAGCAGCAAGTCTGCGGGACCAGTGAGCCTGGTTCTGTGCAGCGATGACACGTAGGTCAGCATGCAGAACCTTGCGTGATACGCGTGCTTCCTCTTGCAAGGTAACACGTGTAACACAGAGTTCTTCCTGCATGGCCTGGAATGACATCTAGAACACCTCCCGGCAAGCACGCAGCTCAGCCGAGATGGTATTCTCAAGCTGTACCAAACTCTCCTCTGCCTCTGGGACATCAAGAGCACACTTAGAGTAGATCGGAGGGAAGCATGGTCTTCCCTCAGGGCATCCATGTGTGCCTCTGCATGAGCAGCAATTGCTTGACACAGAGACACCATTTCAGCCCGGCGTGCCCTGTCTGAGGCCGGCATGCCCAGCTTGAGCGAAAGGGCTGTGGACTGTGCAGCCCGCTGCTGGAGATCCACCTGCCTTGTAGGTGGGAGCACGGATTGGGCCACACGTTCCATGCTCTGCGCGAGATTATCAATTGCTGCCCCCTGTTGTTCGGAATTGGCAACCATGGCTTGCTCCCACTCAGTATACCCCGGTGGCGCACGGCCACCACGTTGCTGGGCTTGACACCCGCGGGGCCCAAGGAGCCACGGTCCTCATTGGGTTGGCACCACCCGTGGCTGCAGGACTATATTCCTCCGTTGACGTGATGCCCCAGGCACATCAGCAACTGGTGTGGAGTGTGACCGTGCATCCCAATCCACCACAGGCGGAGGTCCCACCACTGTCTGGCCGCTCAGTGCAGGTGTCGCTGACAGAGGATTGTCCACATCAGAATCACTCACCGTTGACGAATGGACATAACACGCACCCAACTCAACATTGTCGTCAATGTGATCATCCGGGCTACACTCATTGCCAGCCCTAGACAAGATGGTCTGGAGCACAAGTGGGTTCTCGTGGTCTACCACCCCACGACCCCCACTTGTGCCGGGTTGCTGGTGTGATAGCAACCTTGTGTCTGGAATGACATCACCATCCTCTGCCTCCATTGCATCATCATCTGAAAAGTGGAAAAAACAAACATGAGTACACATGTCAGAAGCACATAACCCACACACACATAGACATCACATCGACAGCCAACACATGAAGCAGACATGTCACACAGAAATGAGAACCTGGCATGCATCCAGTGGCATTGATATGCAAACACATCCCAAAAGCAGAAATGGATGTGTCTAAATAGCAAAGACTACACAAGTACAAAATGTAGTATATCACCTCCATCAGACACCACCTCTGCCAGGCACATGTCACAGACAGAAAAGATAGGTGGCAACAAAGAGATGGCACATACCATAAGCATGTCTGAACTGCAAATTGACCACAGCTGCAAGTGAATCCAAACACACAATGACACACGTAATATGCATGTACACATGCATCACTAAACCATCATCACCAATATAGCTTCATCCAACTGCAGCTTGGGCCGTACCGGGTGTCATGGGCCATGTAGATATAGTGAATGTCCCGAGCAAAGCAAGGGCCTGCAACCAGGCATGAGGGACCATAACGCCCTGTACGGTCCGAGCTGCAGGCCATAAAGCCTCCAGAACACCCCTCAGGGCCTGATTGAGCACATTGTGCTATGAATGTGCCCTATTCCATTATTATGTGTGTAAATTCTTCACGGCCAGGCCCCACCATAATAGCTAAGTGGGCCTGGGCATGCACATACTTCACAACAGTGCACCTTCAGGATTATGCCAGTTGAACATAACGTGCGCAATGCTGAAATCTCATCATTAACGTCAATCAACTACATATTAGTCAGTCAACAAAAAAGCTGCGGAAGACACATGTGTAAATGAACACTTTCACACACACATAAGTGAGTAGCCGCAATGTTGCACTACACAACGTTGAAGCTGCTTGCATATGTACATGTGAAAGCATTCAAAAACACCCCTTTCCCTATACACCTGTATTGTGAACATGAACAGCATCCAATACAGCAAAGCAAGCAGCTACAACGCTGCTTGCTTTGATGTATGTGAAAGTGTACACATACACATGTGAAGGCAGCTCCACAGTCATTACAACCCAATTGGCAGGCTACATTCAATCTGCGCCCTATACCAGTTGGTATAGGTCGCAGATTGACCAATCAACTTTGCTAAACACCCACTAGGGAGTTCCAATACTGAGTAGATGTGTCACAGGATGCACCTGTGCCCGTGGCATTCATGACAGAGAAGGGATGAAAATGTGACCATACATGCAAGGTCACTTTGACATTGCAGCAGTGAGTAGGCATGTAGAACGGTGTAACACGGCTCAGAAGTGGGTTGATGCAGTGCAGAACATTTGTACATTACCCACTATCTACATGAACAAGTACATTATGATGTCAATCAATTAACATGAAGGCAGTGTAAGGGCAGGTTCAGGCATCACGTGCAATGTGCATGCAATGGGTTGCATGGCTACAGGCAAACCCACCCCCCTAAGTGAAAATGCAGGGAGGCATTGCATGGCAGCGAAAGGGTGACCAGAGACCTGTGTATTGGCAGACAGTGTTGACTAGCGACAATTGCATCATCTGAGTCAACTGACAACACAGCAGATGAGAAATGGACACATGATGAACCCTCAGTAGTACACCCATGTGTGTAGGAGCCACTACACCAGTTGAACAGAGTCAGGGGGCCTGAAACAGGGGTAGGCCTGTGCCCCACGCAGACTGTGACACCCTAAACATGTGTGTGATGCAAGACTGAGCCAGAGTGGCCATGGAATGGATGATCAAATGGCATTAAATTTATGTCACCCTGGACACGTACTACAATGATCATCCGGGCAAGGACACATAGGGGCATGCATGGAATGCACATGGAGCATGAATGGGCACTCATGTCCCTGCGGAGCATCTTCCATCTGCACAGTCTGAGTGAGACACCCTGCATCAAGGACAAAGGATGTACCCCACTGCATGTGTCTGGCAGGTTGGCAGGGGGAAGTGTGCATGTACACAGGAGCTTTGAACAGGCCATTGCAGTACTCCAACATGATACCCACCAGTGCCATGGTGAAATTGGAGTGCAGGGGGGTGGAGGGGCAAGGGAGCATGCCTACGTGGAGTACCCGCATGCAGGCAGTACACACATGCACGTCAGTCATACGATGACATAATCCCAGTGCTGAGTGGAAACACACCCCAGGCTACATGCAGAAGGGCCAGTGTGCTGGAACATGGACCAGAGGGGCAGCCGGGTGACTAGCATGTGAGCAGGGTGCAGGTGTGGTGATGAGGACAGTCCCCGTCTGCTCTACATGTGCAGCATCCTGCACAGCAGGCACGCATCAGTGAAGCATTGCATGACTCGCACATGAGAACCATGTACACATAGCATGTAGTGGCAGTCAAGCACAACACATCACACAAGCAAACCACACATGGTCTCGACAAACACGCGACAACACTTACTGGACGGGGCATCAAAGTCCAGCATCTCTCCCACTCCTTCGTGCAATTCTGTCGGTATGAACTCTGCAGCGACTGACTCGTGCGAAGTGAGCTCTTCCTCCTCAGGTGGTGGCTCACTGCCAGTCACCAGAGTCGTGTTATAATTAGAGGCACGCTTTAGTCTAGCAGAGCATCGGAGGTCATCCCAATGCTTTTTGCACTCCTGAGCTGTGCGCACCTCATGTCCGATTGCACTGACACCCTCCGCAACATACTTCCAGTGAGTCAAATGCTGGGCAGCCGTAGTGTGACAATTCGGGCCCACTACCATATCACGGTCGTGTCCCGACATGTAGTCCACAAGGAAGTCCAGTTTCTGCCTGCAGAAAGGCTTCTTCTGCGAGCCAGCAGGCCCCGACTCATGGCCCCCACCCCACCCACCCACCAGTGACGGGCTCCTGCCAGCAGGCCTGACTCATGTCCCCCACCCCCAAACACACTCACCATTGACGGGCACCTGCCAGCAGGCCCTGACTCATGTCCCTCACCCCAAGACGGGCACCTGCCAGCAGGCCCCGACTCATGTCTTCTTCTTCTGTGCCGGAGGCCGGAGCCATGTCTGGGATCCCAGCCTCTGCTGCAGATGCAACCTTCCTCCTCTTGAGCAGTGGTCCGGACCCTGACTGGCAAATGCTTCCCTGATCAGTATGGGCAGTGGCGCTGGTGGATTTAACCGAGGGAGTGGCAGGTGGAACAAGGACGGAAGCCCTGACTTGCGTCAGTGGCTACTGGGTGCCCTTGACTTGACCCTGCGCAGCAACATCTGCTGTGCTAAGGCCATTGACCAGGACTGTCCTGGATGGTAGACTCACAGCCGGGGTGGTGTCGGCTGCATCTGCCCATGCACTTGCCAACACCCGGCTGCTCGGGGCAGCAGGTGCAATACTGTCCCAGGGACATGTGCCTCGGTCAGGGCAGCCCTGCATGCACTTACCGTGTGCCTCCTGACCTCCTGGAAATCATCCTGGGACTCTTCAGGTGCCAACGCAGCATGTGCTGGCCGACCCTGAGCCTGGGGGGTGGTGTCCACAGCTGCACCTGCAACTACCACTACCCTTGGGCCCGTGGCAGTCGATGAAACGAACTGCCGGGTCACATGGGCGCCAGTGCCCGATGCAAGAGCTGCATCTCCCGGAACCACAGGGGGTGGTGGCATGACTGCACCAACACATGGCATGACATTGTGCCGAAGTGGCGCACCCCTGCCTCTTCCCCCTCTGCAGCCACCCTAGACCCCCTAGAGTCCCCCTACTCCCTGGTCACCCAAACCACATCCCTGATCACGCCCACCACGTGGAGTACACCCAGCTGAGGCGCCCCTCACCTTTCGTGGCTTCCCAACCATGTCACAGATGTAGTAGTGCCAGCACAGATGTAGTAGTGCCAATGGGAGGTGTACACGACAATTGTCCTGGGCAATTGGGGTGAAGAGGGTGGAATATAAGATGTTAACAGCACCCCTGTGCACCTGCAAGGCTGCACGTGACCTCGGCGGTAATGTGATGAGTCACGCAACGCTCAGGCACCCCAAAACTGCAGTAAAACTCTGTACGCAACCCCCGGAAGCACACGTGTGTGTAATTAACCTCCCGCAGTACGCAGTGGCACACAGGGACACGAAAAACATGTACGCGTGGGACACGCAGGCTACTATGACCTCAAAAACGGGTATGCGATACACAGGGGGACCCGCAGCGGGAAAAATAGCATGCGCGACTCACCGTCTGACTAGCGTGATAATGAAAAACACGTGTAGCCACTACCCCGCCAAAAGAAGAGATACGTCCTTTATCGCTGTGAAGTTGTGATGGCGCGTGAAACAACCAGAAGTAGCAACACACGCGTCAGTCTCCACGAAAGGCACGTACAGCAAACTGCTGGCCCCGCTCACCTTTAACCCGTGCTGAGCAAACGCCCGCGCGTGTCACATCATTTACACGCTTAGGCCCTTTCCTCAAATTACACGCATTAACACGCGGATGTGCTGTTTTTTCACGTGCTGAATCACTATGCACCTGTGACGAGGGAAACACCCACGCGTGTTACTCACAGACGCGCTTATGCGCTAAGCGCCTTTCCCCGAATTACACGGTGACGTGCTGTTTTTTCATGTGCCTAATCACTCTGTATCAAGCTGGCCACGCGACAACACACGGAAGACCACGCTTCTGGCTAGAAGGCCGAATTACTGCCCCCCAGAGCCCTGAGCCGACTCCCACCAGCCATCTGCTGCTGCCTGCCTGCCTGCTGGCCACGTGCCCTGCTATTTGGTGCCTGCACGTCAGCCATCTGCAGGGGTCCAGTTGCTGTGACCACCCCTTGTGGAACAGAAGACTCCCGACTGAAGTTCCATCGCTCCACAGCCCAGCACCAGGACCCAGTTGCCCACCCACACTAGCCTCCGGGGTTGCCATGTCGGGGGAAACACCATCAGAGACCACTGGCAACCCCCAGACAGAGAGGCAGAGGGCTACCAGCTTCAGTGCCGCAGAAGTTGGCATCCTGGTGGAGCAAGTCCTGGTGCATTATGATGCCCTCTACGGAAGAAGATGCGCCGTCAAGGATGGACATGAGAGGATCTGGAAGGACATCATTGCTGCCATCAACGTGGAGGGGGTGGCAGCCCACCACATATCACACGTCCGGAAGCGCTGGGAGGACTTCAGGTCCAGGACCCTCAGGAAGGCCCGGCGCCTCTTGGAAGCAGCGCATGCAGTGAGGCTCCGGGTCTACCTTACCACCGACGACATGAGGGTCCTGGAACGCATTAACACAGCGCTTCACCGCCAGATACTCGAGAGGCAGAGCAGTCCGGAGTCGAGCGGTAAGTATCCATGCATACTTATTGGACGCAGTGCATGTTGAGGTGTGCCAGGAGTGTGCAGCTTGGACATATGTCTGGAAAGGCCCATGAATGGATGTGTATGTTCAGGGACATGACCGTGCTGCATGTGAGTCCTGTCATGTGTGATGCACATCAATGGTGTATGTGTTCCAAAGCATGATGCACAACTGAATGTGGAGATGCACACATGTTATCATTTCTGTGTATGTACTATGGCATGAGTGGGTGTGACACATGGATGCTGGTTCCACCTTCATGTACGTGCACGGCATACATGTGTGTGTGTGTGTTTGACATGTGTGCGAATGTGATATGCCATGGATCCATGTGACACAGACATGTAGGAACCCGATTGGCAGATGTGACATAGTTGCTGATCATTGCACTGTGACAGGTGGTGGAGATGTACAGATGCATGTCTGTCTGTTGACGTGTGTGCATGTGTTTGGCACTCCCCATGTTGCTTGTGACGTCATGCCAACCTTCGGATGTTGATGCTGCTGAGTGTGTATGGATGCTGCTGCTTGCTGTACAAATCTTATTAGTTTGTGCATGTGTGTGGATTAAAATGATATGAGTGGTGGGGAGTGTGATGCCATCTGTGAAGTTTGACACTGCCACTCATGTGCAACTGTCATGTATGTATCCGACCATTGTACAGTGCCCTGATGCCTGTGTTCTGTCTCTCCCTGTCTGCAGCGTCGACTGATGAAGAGGGCGGAGACGGTGCTGTGGAGCACAGCGGCAAGGATCCCACCGCCAGCCGGAGATGCAAGGCCCAGCTCTCCTCCCACGTTGTCATCTCTTCCGGGAGTGAGGAGTCTGGTGCCAGGTCCAGGGCCGCAGCTGCCGAAGGGAGGTCCAAGAGGCAGAGCTGGAGGTGGAGTTCTCGGCAGCAGTAGGGGCAGCTGAGCCCCCACAGGGGCCTATGGAGGAAGATGGCATGGAGTCATCCAGGTTGGTGGGGGGTTCGGTTGAGGAGGAGGCCGTGGAAGGCCCATGCACGGGGCCTGGAGGGGGATTCCACTGGTGCTAGTGGTGCAGTCCAGGGGCAGGGACAGGAGGCAGCACAGGCTGCCGCGGAGGTGCCTGTGTGTAATCCTGTCCCCGATCCTGTGACTGCATCTTCCCGCACCAGCAGGGATGCCTTCGTCCAGACCTGTTTTCAGAGAGGGGATGCGCAAACAACTGCCCTTCCTCTCCCTGCGGATGTGGCAATCCGTGACCGGGTTGAGCCTGTCCTAGCTGGGGTGGCGTTGCGTCAAATTGGTATTCGGGGTGACGTGCAGGGTTCTCGTGAGGACAATGCACGTCATTTCGAATACCTCTTTCACCGCGTCGGCCTCCTAGGGCAGGTCACCAAGTCTGGGTTCCTTCGAGTGCTGGATCTTCTAGTGACCCCCTCCTCAACTGCACACCTATACACCAGTCATCCTCTGTGCCATCTTCCTGCCCAATTATCACATGGGCACCCTGTGGAGCTGCCCCTAAGGCAGCGGCCAGGCTGGTGGATGACACATCCCTGCCACAGTTGGGAGTCGGAGGTCCAGCAGGGGGGGCCACCCCACCAACTGGACCCCAGTAAGAGGAGGACGTGCAGGCATCAACAGGCAGGGTACATGCACGGCAGCAGCAGGCTCAAGGTGGAAGCGATGATGGCTCGGGGCCATCAACATCACAGGGGCAGGCATCGGCCGGAGGGCAGGAGGACCCTGGAGTGTCTTCCGTGTGGCAGCGGTTGGGCCAGCAGATAGATGCGGAGCGGCGGCGGGCGGAGGAGGCACGGCTCACTATGGTCAGGGCGGAGAACTCCATGTGCAGGGCATTGAGGCGGGCTGAGTGCCTCGAGGCAGTTCGTAGGGAGTTGAAGGAGGCCATGGCTGCATCCCTGCGAGACCTCGAGGCCAGGGGAGAGGCCCGCCTCCGGGACGTTGAAGAGGAGTTTGATGATGCCCTGATCCGGAACATCGAAGAGTGAGCCGTAAGACTTTCCCGCCACCTTTGTATATAGTTCTTTAGGGTTAGGTTTCCTTTGTTTAGTATTTTTTTTTGGAGTTCATGGACATTGCTCCACTTTATGTATATCATTTTTTTTATATAGGTTTTTTGGTAGGTTTCCTTTTCTTTTGGGATCATAGACCCTTTGGACTTGCATTGTAAATAGTTCAAGACTTGTACATACTTCTGTTATTTGAACTTCACATGGATCAATGGTTTTTATTTTTTTTAATGTACTTTATATGGACAATGGCAATGGACCACTTTTCTAGTTTCCTGTTGTGGATTTTTGTTTTACATTGGAATTCTTTCTTTTCATTTTTTTCCTTTCATTATTTCTTAATTTGCACATTTGATTTTTCATTTTGTTATTTCATTACCTTTTTCAATACATTTCATATTCCTTCATTATTGGTGTGGTGTCCTGTCATTGGTTTTGTGCATGTCTCTATGTGCATTGCCTCAGTCATGTGTTGCCACTGTTGGGCTCTGTTGTACACTCATGCATGGCCATGCTGGTTCTTTTGAGACTCTCATGGCATGGCTAATTTGGGAGTGGGTGCAGTGGATGGTTGCGTGCTTGTACTGGGGGGTAGAGGGGATTTGGGTTGGCATTAAGGCAGGTGCCCGTCAATGGTGTGTGGGTGGGTGGGGGACATGAGTCGGGGCCTGCTGGCAGGTGCCTGTCTTGGGGTGAGGGACATGAGTCTGGGCCTGCTGGCAGGTGCCCGTCAATGGTGAGTGTGTTTGGGGGTGGGGGACATGAGTCAGGCCTGCTGGCAGGAGCCCGTCACTGGTGTGTGGGTGATGTGGGGGGCATGAGTCGGGCCTGCTGGCAAGTGTCCATCAATGGTGTGTGGGTGGGGGACATGAGTCGGGGCCTGCTGGCAGGTGCCCGTCAATGGTGGGTAGGTGGTTGGGGTGGGGGACATGAGTCGGGGCCTGCTGGCAGGTGCCCGTCAGTGGTGTGTGGGTGGGTGCGGGACATGAGTCAGGGCCTGCTGGCAGGTGCCCGTCACTGGTGTGTGGGTGACATGAGTCGGGGCCTGCTGGCAGGTGCCCGTCACTGGTGTGTGGGTGGGTGGGGGACATGAGTCGGGGCATGCTGGCAGGTGCCCGTCAATGGTGGGTAGGTGGTTGGGGACATGAGTCAGGGCCTGCTGGCAGGTGCCCGTCAGTGGTGTGTGGGTGGGTGCGGGACATGAGTCGGGGCCTGCTGGCAGGTGCCTGTCACTGGTGTGTGGGTGGGTGGGTGACATGAGTCGGGGCCTGCTGGCAGGTGCCCGTCAATGGTTGGTGGGTCTGTCCGTGGGTGGGGGACATGAGTCGGGGCTTGCTGGCAGGTGCCTGTCAATGGTGGGTGGGGTGGGGGACATGAGTCGGGGCTCCCAAGTGCACGGTGCCATGTGGCCTGCTTGCGGGGCATGCCCAGGGGTGATGGGCTGCCTGGGGGGCATGGACTGGGGTGATGGGCTGCCTGCGGGGCATGCCCAGGGGTGATGGGCTGCCTGCGGGGCATGGTATGGGGTGATTGGCTGCCTGCAGGGCATGGCCAGGGGTGTGGGGTGGTCCCCCGTGGTGTGGGCTGCCTGCGGGGCATGGACTGGGGTGATGGGCTGCCTGCAGGGCATGGTATGGGGTGATGGGCTGCCTGCGGGGCATGGCCAGCGGTGTGGGGTGGTCCCCTGTGGTGTGGGCTGCCTGCGGGGCATGGGGAGGAGGGTGGGGCACACCCGGGAGGGCACACACTGCCAAAATGCGTGTGAAACTCCCCGCGCACCCCCGGAATCCACGTACCCCGCTCGCGCCAGGCCAATCGCGTGTGAAACTCCCATGCACCCCCAGAATACATGTACCCCGCTCGGCCCAGGCCAATTGCGTGTGAAACTACCTGCGCACTCCTGGAATATACGTACCCCACTTGCGCCAGCGAAATCATTTTTAAAACTCCACGCACACCCCTGGAATACACGTACACTGCTCGCGCCAGGCCAATCGCATGTAAAAGTCCACACGCACCCCCGGAATACACGCAGGCAGCCCATCCACCCTCCCCATGCCCCACAGGCAGCCCATCACCCCAGTCCATGCCCCACAGGCAGTCCATCACTCAGTCCATGCCCCGCAGGCAGCCCATCACCCAGTCCATGCCCCGCAGGCAGCCCATCACCCCTGGACATGGCCCGCAGGCAGCCCATCACCCCAGCCCATGGCCCGCAGGCAGCCCATCACCCCAGTCCATGCCCCGCAGGCAGCCCATCACCCCAGTCCATGGCCCGCAGGCAGCCCATCACCCCTGGGCATGCCCCACAGGCAGCCCATCACCTCTGGGCATGCCCCGCAGGCAGCCCATCACTCCAGTCAATGACGCGCAGGCAGCCCATCCACCCTCCCCATGCCCCGTAGGCAGCCCATCACCCAGTCCATGCCCCGCAGACAGCCCATCACCCAGTCCATGCACCGCAGGCAACCCATCACCCAGTCCATGCCCCGCAGGCAGCCCATCATCCCAGTCCATGGCCCGCAGGCAGCACATCATCCCTGGGCAGGCCCCGCAGGCAGCCCATCACCCCTGGTTATGCCCCGCAGGCAGCCCATCACCCCATTCCATGACCCGCAGGAAGCCCATCCACCCTCCCCAGCCCCCACAGGCAGCCCACACCACAGGGGGGACTTTTTCCACGCAATTTACCTGGCGTGAGCGGGGTACGCGTATTCCGAGGGGTGCGTGGGGACTTTTACACGCGATTTCGCTGGCGTGAGCGGGGTGCGTGTATTACGAGGGGTGCGCTGGGACTTTTACACGCGATTTCGCTGGCGCGAGCGGGGTATGCGTATTCCGAGGGGCGCGCAGGGACTTTTATACACGATTTCACTGGCGTGTGAGGGCTGTGTGGCATTTTTAGTGCGTTTTCATGGTTGGGGGATGTATAACTAGTCCCCTGGCCTTTGCGCCATGTAGGGGATGTGTGATGTTTTGACGCACGGGGCGAGGATGGGGGCGTAACTGGCGCTGCTGCAGGCTCGCTGCGCCACTCTGCGCCACAGCTGCTTTTGGCTTTTGGCGCACACGGCTGGCGCAAGCTGCCGCACGCGCACTCTGTGTGCGCCAGCCGCGTGTGCCACTTGTACGCTGAATTCTATGAATTACCCTCTTAGTCGAATCCGAATCCATTTTAATTTGTATGTTAAGCCATTTGGCTGCAAATTAATGTGGGGGTAGACCCACCCCAACCCCAACCCCCGATTGGCCTCCCACTTTAATTATTACCCATACTCATCCCCCACATATATTTGCGGCCAAATCCGGCCAAAGACATTTGATGGATTTGGGTTTGACCAAAACCTTTGCCATGAAACCTCCCTATCCCTTAAAACCCAGTCTTAATCCGCTGTTAGTGGGCATGTGGAAAGTGGATCCACCGAGTTTCTCCTCAATGCCTTAGCAAAGAGCATTTAGCCTTGGCAATCAAAACTTTCTTCAAGATAAAGGGCACACACAGCAGGTCCCATCCTTTTTTCCAAATAATGCAGCAGACAACAATTAACTATATCTAGATAGACTCCTGTGTTCTCTCCCACCCCTTCTAGAAACCAACAAATGGTAGGGCCAGGATTAAATAAACTAGCCCATGTCACTGGTTATGTAATTATCCATGGTAGGGAATAGATCATGTGTAATGCAGTGATGAAATGTACAATTGAAACATAATGGCTATTATTAATACATTAAATCAGGACAACAGAAGCTGGCAGATCATCCCCTGTCACTGTCAGGAAGAATCACCTCAATAAAGATATAAATGCCCTTTCTAAACAGCTCTGCCCACTCCAGTTGATCCCATGGAATCTGTTTTATGAAGATCTTGTACCCCATGAACTAACCTTTTCCAGGTTTATAGAAGATGCTACCTAGATTTAGACAGTGTTTGACAAACCCAGCCCAGAACACGATCTGCTCTGGATGTTCCAGCTCTCAGTAAACAGGCTGCTAAGTTAATGACTCGTGATGAATGGGGGCAACTAGTCCTGTCTGATCTGGTCCAAGACAAAGGAGGGCATACAGACGCATGTCAACATCGAAATTCTTACCTACATAGAAAATTACATCCAACCCAGTTTAATCGAGAATCAGCTACTTATTGGCAAAATGCTTACATTGATACAAGTAGCCTTAGGGAAAGCACACCCCACCTTTGCAACTACTCTCCACATGCCCCAAAAGCAGCCTCCACACACAACTGTTCCTAATCGAACTAATAAAGGTTCCCACAGACTCCAACATTCGATATTCCAGGATCATATCCCAAACATCAAGAATCATACAGTGCAAAACAAAGTACGGACTGGCATGGGCATGAACACATTGTCCAGAATCCAGCACCACATTTCTTGATGGTCCCCTATCATGCAGGACTCAGCCCCAATGTAAATGGATGATAGGAAATTACTCCACAAGAGTGTGAGTGGTCAGGGAATAAGAAGTACCAACAGAACAACTGTATTGCTAAAGAATAAGAGAATAGGAAATATCTAAAATAAGGTCAGTTAGAGTCCGTAAGCCCCTGTGCACCCATCCATCTCAGAAATATTCTAACGGTTACATGCAATTATAACTAATGAAATAATAACTAATACAAAAATTACGAATCAAAAACAACTAATTCCAAAATAACTGATTTCTATTTCGTTGTTTATGGGGGGGTTCCCCCTAAACCCCAACCCCCCTTTTTTTTAGTAATACTTTCCCCCACCCCCAAAACCATTATTCCCTCTCACAACTGCATTTTTTGTATTTTGTAGAATTAGTTATTTAGGTATTAGTTGTTTTTTCATTCGTTATTTTTTCATTCCTTGTTTTGATTTCGATATAATCACTGCATATCATTCTAACGGTAGCAATGTTGGGGGGATGAGAGATCAATGGGCATGCATTATTAGTTCAAATGCTAAAGAAAGTGCTAAATCCTGCATTTAAAATCACAATTTCCCTTCTACAGAAATGGCTTAGTATCAGCTAGAAGAGCTCTTGCTGCCTTTTTCATTCCTTGAGGAGACTGCAGTATTATTTTTCTTTGCAGGACAATACTGAGGTGATAATGGTGGGTTCTGATGACCATACCTGACGGTCATTTCCCACCACCTGACAGAATGCCCCTCATACTCCACCATTGTCACCATAAGCACCCTGACAAAAAACGGTAATGCTGCTATGGATGGCATTTGGCATAAGAATCATCAGCTTTCAAGAAAAGCATAAGCCATCTCTTCTGTCCAAAATTGAACATCTAAAATCATCAGGACCACCATGGCAATGTCAACACTGTTGTACAGTGATTGAGGACAGTTCTCTTTAAACTGAGCACAACCTTAAAGGAGGAAGAGGAAGGACTGGAAATAGGGATGAAGGAGGAAGAG
Organism: Ambystoma mexicanum; assembly: GCF_040938575.1. Lineage (NCBI taxonomy): Eukaryota > Metazoa > Chordata > Amphibia > Caudata > Ambystomatidae > Ambystoma > Ambystoma mexicanum. The sequence continues at coordinate 238,119,157 of NC_090940.1, read as the reverse complement.
AAGGGGCTGCTAGAGCCTGGGACCGAACGTTGTAGAGGGAATAAAGGAAAGATTACTGTACGTTGGGCTCCATACACATTATTTGACTTCATGTCAATTGATATCCTAGACCTTCACTCTGTCTGTCCTGCACCTCAGTGTCCCTGGGGTCAGGGACACAGCACCTGGGAACAAGAAGGAGGAAAGAACCAATGTGTCCCCCAAGACACAAGAAGTTCCTTTCTTCAGCCCCGGCATAACTAGCCACCATCTCTATGAATCCAGAATCATCGTCATCCTGACCGCTCCATCCAGCAGACAAAACCAACGTCAGACAGACTGCCACCCAGGGCCACGTCCAGCAGTAGCGGGAGACGTCGGATAAGGAGCTACAACCTCCGTTACAGTGCGCGCCAACCCGCAAAGAGGAAGACATTGCAGCCTGGCGCTCACACCAGTCCACAGAATTCAGCGGCACTGGCATACACTCAGCCGAAATAGATAAATAAGTGGAAAAAGAAGGCAGTACGCCACATTTATTTATTTATTTATTTGCATTTTTAAAGCGCTCACACAGCCCCAGGGCATTGAGGTGCTGTTACAAGAATATGTCTCTTAGTTGCGTATTTATAATGTGCTTAACACCCAGAGGTTACTAAGCGCAGACCCCGGGATCAACCCTGTGTTTCTTCGTGTCATCTTTTTTCCAAGGTGAGCACGTTGCCGCTGAGCTATCCTCCGGGGACACATGAGAAAAGGCAATCCGCCAAAAGTACAGAAGACAATCCGCCTCTGAACAGATGCAGTCTACCACATGAGGGATATTAGGGAAATCCGCCCAGTGAAACAAATAGCCAATCCGCCTCAAATCAAGCGACAGTTCATTGCAGGAGAAAAGAGCAATCCACCCAAAGGAAAGAGGGCAATCTGCCTCAAAACAGACGCCAATCTGCTGTAGGAGTACAAGACGGCAGTCTGCTGCATACTAGTTAGTGGGAAGTCCGCCACAACAAAGGGAGATTATCCTCCTCTGTCCACAAGACAACGAGAGTTTATTAACCCTCCAGGTCCAAAAGACCATAAAGGTCTTCCAGATTCAGGAAATGTTGAAGAAAAGAAGCAAAACATATTTAAAGAAGACACAGAGACACACGATAAAGGAAGACCAGAAAATAAGATAAAGAGTACGGCCAAGTAGCCCAAAGAGAAAGCAGAGCCAAAAGGGGCCATGGAGAGCACGGGTCAAGAGAACACTGGCAAAGAAGAAGATGGTGGAAAATACAGAGTGAATATGACTTCCCACATCAGCACTTCAAGAAATGGAAGATCCTCCACCATTCAGACACCGCATTCCGAGTGAGAGGACATACCATGCTCCTCAACCACACGCTGATCCACCACTGCCCGGCAAAGCACCAACTCACGCAGCAAAGGATACAGAAAATAGGGATGCTCCTAAAGGAAGAGGAAAGGAGATGAGACAGCGTAAATAAAAGGCTGCGGCAGAAGGAACAGAGATCTGCCACACAAGAGAGAGAGCAATGGGAAAGGAACACCAATAGGAATGAGACAAGAGGAAGAATGCTCGAGGACACAACACAAGGTCCACCAACTGATCTAATAAAGATGACAGAAGAAGCCAGGGTTCAAAAAGAGGAATTGAAACAGAGGAAGAGAAGGATACCACAAGGAGAGGGAAAGGTGACGAAAGGGGAAGAAGAGAAAGAAGGGGCCAGGAAATGAAAGGCGAGACCTCTGCTTCAGTGTGAAGAACAGGAGAGAAGAATGAAGGAGGGCAACAGAGAGCGGAAATGAGAACAGTAAAAAGGGGTCAAAAGCAGAAAGAGAACGTTTTGGAAGAAAGGGCAGAGGTGGACCCAGAGGACAGTCCTGAAGTGAGAGGCACGAGTAAAGATGGAAGAAAAATGGAGGACAGATAGCAAAAGCATGAGGCATACCCAGAAGGCCACCAGAAGGTAGAAGGAGCAGTCGCCCCACAAAGATGATAAGCCGGGTGGAGATGTTGTAGAGTGATTAAGGACAGTCCTCTTCAAAATGTGGACAACCTTAAAGGAGGAAGAGGAAGGACTGGGCACAGTATGAGGGAGGTGGAAGAGGAGGAGGAGGACAAGGGGCTAGTAGGGCCCGGGACAGAATGTTGTAGAGGGAATAAAGGAAGGATTACTGTATGTTTTGACTCCACACACATTTTTTGATTTCCTGTCAATTAATATTCTGATACTTCACTCCCTCCATCCTGCTCCTCCCTGTCCCTGGGGTCAGGGAGACAACAGACACGTCCATTCCTCATTTCCATAACGCGGATCACAGTCATGAAAGGAGAGAAGGGCCATGAAACGGTCAAACTCAAGTAAGTGGAGTTGGTAAAGCATAGACAGAGGAAGTGGGGGCTTCACTGGGGCAGTGGGGTGGGGCGAAGGACAGGCAGACAATTGTCTCTGGAGTATAGCTCAGGGGTAACGCGCTCACCTTGGAAGCAAGACGACACGCACCACAGGTTCGATCCTCGGGTCTGCGCTTAGAAACCTCTGGGTATTAAGCGTGTTATAAATAACCTATCATATCATATCATAAAGGCAGGGTCCAGTAGAGGCTTACGCAGCCGGATTGAAAAATGGCTAACACCAGCTCCGCCCACTCTGCCCTCTCTTTTCAAATGTGGCTTGTTACAGACTCGGAAATTATTTGAGACATGCACCAAGGCTTTGAAGGCTCAGGCCATGGCATATACAGCAATTGGCTAAACTGCCACAGGTCAGACGTAGCTGTGATGAGAAAATGTTAGAACAAACGAAGTTCCCAGAGTGGAATTCACCCAAGAGTTGTATGCCTACCCCTGTTGCAGATGGTCCTTATAAGGCAATTTTGGGGGCACCACCGGCTGAGGAAGAACAGGGCCCAACAAACAGGACCATCATGGCCCTACAAACACCAAATGTGTTCTCTTTGCAGGGGGGTGGAGACACCTTGTATGGGGTGGAATTCATTATTTGACCGGCCCTGTTTGTTTGGAAAGGTAAGGTCTAGATATTCTAGTCAAGAACCTAAACAAAATCATGCTTTGATTTTAACATAAAGAAACATGGTATGCATGCCTTTATACAGTTGCAAAATATCTGTTTTTGGGGATGGGGGGGTATTGTTTTATTAAACTCTGCCTGCAATATGTGGTATGATAAAATTAGAATATTTTAACGAAAAAAATGCTCATGACCCATAAAATGCATACCATTCAAAATCTGCTCTGCTTAGACCTCTGTCACACATTATTCTAAATAATGGGGAATACAATTATGTTCAAATTTAACCACCTAATCTTTTGGGGTATAAGGGGAGCAGGGAGTCTGACATTCTACGGAGGGAGGAAAATGCTGAACTGTGCACGCTACCCCAGCCCTATCTGGGTTGCCGCCTCTTGCTCTGAATTAAATTGGGTACATTGGTGGTTTGTGACCACAGAGGAATCTTTGCCTCGAAAAACCAGCCACAACCTCAATGGCATTTCAAGGCGCGGCAGGTGAAAGTGACATAGTTCTAGTGTGATGCGATGGGACTGTGCTGTCAGTAGGCCGAAAACCTCAACTCGATTAGGTCTGGAACGATGAGCACGAGCTCGGCACAATGAGGCCTTGGCCCTGTTCTGTGAGGTCAGTAAAATGCTGCGCTTGTCTTCCAGCATCTGCTGTGTTAGGGGTTAATGTGTGGCATAATGACATGCCATTGCACCAAAGTAACCTTTCTCTGTGTGCTGCAAGTCCTTGAGGAGTGCCAAGCATGTGTGGGTGGTCATCACTGTCAGTGGCGGTTTGTTTGGTAATAGGGACACAGTGGGCCTCATTACGACCCTGGCGGAGTGGGTTTACGCCAGCGGTATTCGCGGCGGACCCTTCCGCCCTACTACGAGTTCCCGTAGCGCCATGGAGCCGTTTTCCGCCTGGTTTTTCCGGGCGGAGAAATCCATGGCGCTACGGGACTTTGTTGTTAATTACGCCACCGTATTTTACGGTGGCGTAATTAACGCCTTCCCCACTCCCATTATACCCTATGGGGCAAAAATGGGAATGGGGAAGGGTAAAATGGGGAATGGGGATTTACCGCCCCGCCAAGGTCGGAATGGGGCGGTAAATCCGCCAACCCCCATGGCGGTATCGGCAGCTTTCCGCCGTGCTCCATGGTGCATATTGCACCACGATCTCCGCCAGGGTCGTAATGAGGGCCAGTGTCCTGAAGTGCCCCCGCTCGAGTCACGGTGCGAATGTTGACCAGCATGCGTATATGCTTCAAAGTGCTATAATGATAAAATCAGGTTTGGTAGCAGTTGTGTAGGTAGTTCAATGCATTTACTTAGGTGATTTAAATACAGTGAGAAGATCACCAGTACTCTAAAACGATAAGCAGAAATGCTAGTCGATACAGTCTTCTCATGACTGCAAAAAAAGCAAACAACTCACCAGTTGTGCAGATGTATAAGTGCAAACAAGGACAAGAAAGTTCATTGCATTAGGTGAAGTGGCAGCTTGGCAATGGCTGCCTGCCCATAAAGAGCAGTGGGGTAGTGCCCCTCCACCAATGACTGAGGAGCTGAAGCTGATGGAAAAGCACTACACGTCCCACAACCAACCACCGATTGAATTAGCTCTGTGGCTGACTGAGCAGAATGTAGTGAAGCGCAGGTGTGTCGGCACTGTAATTGTGTGTATATAACTGGGAAGAGAAGGGATGCTTGGCAGAAGGAGGGATTCGGTTCTTGCATTGGGTAGGCAAGGTACGATGGATCATGGTCTGCTATGTGGAGGTGTTATAGGAAAAAAACTTTGGGCAGGCATGATCGCAATGAGAATGACAGAGGAAAACAGGGAGCAATGCAATTGGCATGGGCACATTAGGGACAATGGGCCTCATTATGACTCTGGGAGTAGCCGTGCCGCATTAGGGACAATGGGCCTCATTATGACTCTGGGAGTAGCCGTGCCGTTAAAAAACGGCATGGCTGCTGCCGGAGTCATTTTTTTCCAGCGCCCGGCAATGGGGACTTACCAGGGCATTACAGCCCCGGCAGTCCCGGTAATTCCCCATTGCAGGGCGCTGGAAAAAATGACTCCCCATTCCCATTCGAGTCCCATTGCACTCAATGGGAATGGGGAGGACAGATGCACCGGCACTGGGCGCAACAGTTCCTGTTGCATCCGTCAAGGTCTGTGGGTGGGTGCTGTTCCGCCGGCCAGGTCCTACCTGGCGGGTGGAAAGGCACCCGCTCACAGAACTCGGAGTATGCCGGTGTGGTAACAATGGTGACAGTAGCTTACCGGCAATATTGTTACCGGACCTGCATACTTGTAATGAGGCTCATTGACACATTTATGTGGGCAATGGGTGACAAGGAGTGAAACTGAAGGAACTGTGGGTGATGTGGGACAATACTGGGGCAATGGAGCATTTTTGAGGTCAATTAAAGTGGCACAGGTAGAAACTGGGGGAAATTACATAACATGATGAAACCAAGGGGTAAGGGGCAGTTCTGGTGTCAATGAGAGGTAGAAGGTGAAACAGTGAGCATTATATGGAGCAGTTCAGGGTTCGGCATTAGAGAGTTTCAGAGGCGTTGAGACTGACATAAATCAAAAATTGGTGCAAAAAAAGTGACATGAGCCAATCACGTGGCAAGCTGGCAATTCTGGAGGATATTATACAGACCTCGCCCACCCCCCAGGATAACCTCCTCTTGATAAACCCGCTAAGAGGCTTAAAACTCCTACTTCTCCACACAGTCCTAATGCCCCCCCAAGTAATTTGTTTCATAAAAAACAGAAGGCCTTCTCCATCCCGAGTACTTCAGGCAGCAACATTCATCCCACAGTCACTGCTAACCCTCTCTTCCCCCATGCAGCCCTTATCAATGCCAGATCACTACCTGCACATGCCCTTGACATAAATTACCTTATCACCTCCCACAAATTAGACTTGCTAGCAATCTCAGAAACTTGGCTCCATCAAGCTTCGGGGCCGGCTCTTTCCCTAACCCTCCCGGACAGATTTACCGTAATAGAATTGAAGCTAGAGGTGTGGGCGTCTCTCTCATCTATAAAGATGCCCTACAAATCAGACCCATTAAGACTCCAATGGTAGGAAATTGCGAACTCCTGTCAGTTAAGGTCACTTCCTCCCCTACGGACTCTGTCACCATTCATATTATCTACAGGCAACCTGGTCCACCCATGACCTTCGAGGAAGAAACCATCCACACAATTGGGAACAACTTCAAACCCTCCTCCAGAGTCATACTCCTTGGGGACCTCAACCTAGGCCTACTCGACCCTCCAGACAAAGCAGCGATAGCATTAGCAAATGCACTCATAGAACTAGGCTTTATTAATTGAATCACAGATCCCAGCCACATCAAAGGGAGATCCTTGGACTTGGTATCAGACCTGAATAGCCAGATCACCATCACATTGAATGTCCCTGGTCGGACCATCATATCCTTTGCTTCACGGTCCCTTTACAGAAACAACAACCCTCAGCCACTCAGAGCCTACCACTCACACTCACCTGGAGTTTCAGGAACATTTCAAATAAATCTATCTCCTCCATCTCACACCCCTAGCATAGGAACACCTAGCCTCAACAGACCCCGAGATCCTACCAAACCTCTACTCAAGTACCCTAACTAATGTTGGGGACCTGCTACCACCCCTCCTCCCTATAAATGCTAAACCAATAAGCCACATTAACTCATGGTTTACCTCAGACCTCTCAACCATGTGATCCAAAAAGAGAGAGGCGGAAATCACCTGGAAGAAATACCCCACACAGCTCACTAAATCTACATTCACCATCATAGACAAGGAATGTAAACATACTATCACTGAGGCCAACTCAGCAGTCTACTTAAAGATAGCCAAGGCCAACTCCAACTCGCAAGAGTTATTTAAGATTCCCAGAGAACCTGTCTTTGCCACCAAGCCCTATCACCAAGGATGAGTCCTGGTATATCAGCATTCATAATGCGATGAGAGCAAAAATAAGCTACCTGCAGCAGTCAATCGCAAATAAGCAAGTTGTAGTTAGTCCTGCCAACTCTATGACACATCACGCCACACCAGCCTTCACATTTAGAAAGGCATCAGAAGTAGAAACAGCGAACATCCTCAAAACCCTAAAACCATCTAAATGCAAAGGGGACATATGAGTGTGCGCAGCAAAGTAATCATGTGCATAACTAGATTTATCAATTTCTCCTTCTCATGCAACTTGTTCCCAAATAGCCTAAAAGAATCCTGGGTACTCCCACTGCTAGAAAAACCTTCCTTAGACCCACTATCTCCCAACAACTATCAACTTATTACAACTGTACCACTCCTCTTAAAGATTCTAGACAGACAAATTCAGTCCTATCTCAAAATGAATCACATCCTAGGGATGCGTCAATTGGGGTTCCATCCTGGTCATGGCATGGAATCAGTACTCCTAGATTTAAAAATGCAACTTGACTCCTTTAAAGACTAAGGTAAACCAGTACTCCTTCTCCTCCTGGACCTATCAGCCGCCTTTGACCTGGTGGACCACAACACATTATGCCACTACCTCACAGCTGCAGCCAACTTCTCCAATGAAGCTGCCTCGCAGGTAGCCTTTTTCTTGGACAACAAGTCCATGAGAGTCTTCTCAGACACTGCAAGCGCCTCCCCCATCCCCATACCCTGTGGCGTCCCCCAAGGCTCCTGTGTCTCTCCCTCACTCTACAATATCTTTACTAAACCCCTTTTCAACATCCTTGATTTTATCGACATTACCTACACCAACTACTCCGATGACACCTAAATCCTCCTCCCACTGTTGCGCTCTTACCAGAACGACACCCTTACCATCAACAAAATATGCTCAACGATCCAGACCTGGATGGCCGCTAACCACCGATTCCTGAACGGCGACAAGACAGAGATTTTACTAGCGGGCTCTCCTGGTTTGCTCAAGAAACTTGGCAGTGAATTCACTTCCTTCACCATAGATGGAATCCAGATACCCGTCTCCTCCACTGTAAAAACACTGGGGTAAATCCGGGTGCCATCCTCTCTTTCACCAAACAAGTAAAAGCAATTGCCTGCTCGTCCGCTTACACAACCAAACTTATCAACGCGTCTAGACACTTCCTCTCGCTGACAAGTTGCCTAACTATCGCCATGGCAATCATCAAAGCAAGACTGGACTATTGTAATGTCCTCTTCACAGGACCATCCAAACAAAACCTTGATAAACTAAAGGTAATTCAAAACAATGCACTGTGAGCAGCCCTCGACATCTCTAAAGAAGACTACATCTCAGCCACCAGGAAAAAAGTTCACTGGCTACCCATCCGTGAAAGGATCATTTTCAAAACACTTTCCATTACGCACACACGCTTCTCGAACACTGCCCACCAATGCCTAACCTGGAAAATTGAAAGATCCAAGTCCACCAGGCCGGTAAGATCCGCGCATGCACATCGCCTAGCCGCACCAAAGGTGAAAAGAGTAAGAGGAGGAGGGACTAGCTTCCCTTCAGTAGCAGCAACATTCTGGAACGCCCTCCCTCCTGACCTAAGAGCGGAAACCTCCTGCTAACCTTTCCGAAAGACCTTTAAAACTTGGTGTTTTGCCTAGACGACCCCTCAGGCTACAAGACTCGAACCGAAAGCAAGAATGAACCGTGTTGCTCTGCAATGCCCACTCTGACTATGACCATTGTTTTAAATGTAGGCATCTGCAACCCATTGCCTGCCGATTTCCCCACTCTTTATCTAGGCCAAATTTCAATATTACCTAGATCGCCTATGTTCGTCTAACATTTCAGTATAACCAGCGTTGTCTATGTTTGCGCAAAGATCAGTCTCACCAGATTGCAACAGCGCCCTGATGCCCTCGGGCTTGCGCTTTACAAATGTAAAAATATAAACAAATAGATCCAAAAAATGCTTGGGACAATCGGAAAGTTCTGGGCGAAACTGCAGGCAATGAATGTGACATAGGGCCACAGCTTGACATTGGCCTCGGATGTCTCTTATCTGTCACTGAACATAGTTCTTTCCTTCAGGCACCTAAATCAAAAGGGACGCGTTCCCTTCCGTTAGACCCCCTTTCAGAGTGATAGGAGCCTAGTATGAACAAGCGCTCTGAGGCCTTAGGGCATGTAGCGCCCTTCCTAAAAACTAAAATAAATAAATAGATAAATGAAACAACCGGAGACTGCATGCAGTTTTCTGTTGAGAGGTAAACGTCGTGGGTGATACATGATTAAGCATCACTCATGACATTACAAACGTTAGCTTGACAAAGAACAGCTGGCTCTGAAGAGGAAGGAAGCATAATTCCAGACCTTGATAAAACAGTATGTGCCAGTGTAAGACAAAATATCAAAACAGGTGCAAACTGCGCCCACCAGCAAACCACGCTCGCATTTTGGTTCCCAAAGAATCCTGGAGCACACAGCTAGAAATGTGTACTTTTTCACATAGTACCTGAGATGGCACGAAGTAGCAGCACAATTCCCAGGAGGGAGTTCTGCCATGGAAAAGTGGCATTCTAATCTAATGGACTTCACAATTGGCAAGTCACAAACTGTTTGAAAATAAAAGTTGAACTGGCAGATTGGCTGAGTTCCAAACTCGATTTATGCCGGTCTGACACAGATGCATGTGGCAACCAGGGAATAAAGAAACCCTATGTATTTCTTTGTGTGTAAATCACTATGCTCTTCTAGGGCGTGTAGGTTTGTCCCACATCTGCGCTTCCGCCACATGGGAACTCCCATTTCTATACGTACTGCAGGCCTATAACATTCCAGCCTATGGGCGTGTGACCATTGGCATGGTGTGCACCTCATCTGCACGTGCATAGTCATTGTGAGCATCAGCCTCGGTGTGTGCGTAAGCAAACTGTATTTCTGGGAGCAGAGCGGCATTTATGCTTGCAAAAGAGAAGCTTCATGAATTGTGGCATGTGTGTTTCCTTGAAGCCCAGGTGGGGTTCAGGCCACTGCGAGGGACATTATAAGCCATTTTTATTAATGTGGGATTATCTACAGGGCTGTGGAATTGCAGGCATGCTATACGCCAAACACCCCCTAATCATATCCAGAGAATGGGGGTCATTTGACCACACCACCTCCTAAATAGACTTAGAAGTTGGCTTGATTCAAAGAGCACTATGCTGGATAACATTTTCCTCCACCAACAGAACAAAAAAACACCTTCCTACCACCATTTGATTTGAACATGTGCACCTGAGTAGTACTTTGGGAGTCACGCTTTATGCCCCTACAGTAACATTGTCATGGCACCGCTCATGAGATTCAGCAGATAGAACGACTTCAAAGGCTACAACCACACTGGTGACGAAAACGTTGTCTTCCTATTCTACACAGATCATAAGAAACCTAAACTGGACCTCAACCAATGTATTGTGCAGATGTACTCCTGAACGACCAAGAACAGGCTTAGGGCTCGATTCATGGAATAATCTGCATGGAAAATAGGGACTTTGCGCCCCAAACCACGCGTGAAATCCTATTTGTCGATTCCTGGAATCGAATGCGCTGTACTTTGCGGGTACTTCGTGCAGGCTTTGCACGACACTGTGAGAGGCCAAGTGCCTTGCGCAAGACACCACACAGAGCGTGGGCGTGGATTGCGCAGTTCGCAGGGTAGGGGGCGGAACTCAGAAAATAGAGGAAGAGCAAGGGGAAATGTTGGTGTTACGAGGCACGGCCACAGGCAATCCATAATACACCCACTATTGCATGGAAATGATACGTATTCATGAATCCGAGCGTGCAACTTCTCGGCAGGGAAATGGCCACGCAAAGCCCTCATACTATACGCCACCTGAAGGCAGGCGTACACACACTTTCACATAGGATTTACAGTGCAGGGTACGATCGGGTGTCGGATGTAGGGTGCCCTAAACTGTTCCTGCACGTACGCAGTTTAGCGAGGTGCAAGAATGGTTTACGGGTGTTTGCACTCAGGGCTTCCGAGTTTTACCTGAGTTCCGATAAATCGTACACATGTTGATGGGGTGCCAGTAACAGTTACGGGGAACCCAGCACAGGGTCCCAGAGATGCAGGCCTGCTTGCGGGGGACCCCACGCACTGTTTGAAGGGTGCATTTATTTGTACCCGGGAAGCACGCAAAGGTAGCTGTTTTGGCTGTGTGTGGGGGCATGTTGGGGGCTTTCCAGCCACAACTTGCGTACACGGTTACTTTGCACAAATACTTCCATGAATACACAAAGCGTGCAGAACAACCTCTGAGTGCAGGCTCACACGGAGTTGTTGTCGGCATTCAGGCTTTGTGGGATCATAAATCGGGCCCTTAAACGCAACCCAAGCAAAGCACACGTTCTAATCTGCTTATCGAAAACAAGAAGCTATGCAATGATTCCATCGCCTGACGAGGAGACTGGCCCCCAAGGTATGACAATTTGCAAAGAACCACAAAATCCATATGAGGAGCCTTTGGAGTCACATATTAAATGGCTGGCTAATTTATAATTCACCTTGTGTACATCATGCCTTTCTCCATGCGCCCGCAAAGACATCTTGCAGTCCTTTCACTGGTTCTGTCGGGAATGGACTAAACGGACATCATCTACATTGGCTTTCCAAAATAACTTCTGAGGAAGTTGCAGAAAGTAAGAGGTAATTCAACAAAAAAAAATGCTGCCGCTAGACAAGAAGGACCACTTCACACTATAGCCATATAGACTAAGGGAGAGGTAATTATCGCAGTATAAGGATCTACCACTAAGTGGTGGCCCAGGGTGGTTTTCCAGGCATATGTTTGTGAAGGGTTACCATCCTAAGTGATAATGACCCCTCCTGAGCTCTAGAAGGCTATTAGCACATAGTGGTAATAGCAATACGTGGTTTGGTGTTTTGGTGGCGAAGTAAAGAAAGTTATGTTAATAGTGAATAAAGTAAATAGGCAAACTCAGTAAATTAAATATGGTTGTATGTTATAGTATTTAAATGGCAAGGTTGTCTTCATAAGTTAAGCTTTTTATTGAAAGCTTTGTTAGAATGGAGTGGGTTTAACATGAGCATGCATTAGGTGTGATGTAAAACAAAATGGTTTCTTTATAAGAAAGTTAAACCTTTTCTTATGTTTAAGCTTTCTCTTCAATAAGGTAAATTGAATGTTGCATTGAAAAGAGGTCCTCCCAGAGAGGAAGTGCTTGATGAAAGAAATCTTGCCTAGAAATTGCATTGATGTTTCCCTGTCTGCTTTTAAAGCTAGAATTTTCAGAATGCAGCGAGTACCAGTAGTTATTGACTGCACTGTGCACATTCTGATTGGCTGAGAGGAGGTCAATAACTTTTACCATGTGCTAATAGCATTGTAAGCCCTAAATAGGCTGACATTCATTCATAGTATTCAATTCAAGGCACTCTGCATCACCCAGAGGCCTCAAACAGCAGGGGGACAGATGTCATCCAAATGAAAATAATATTGCAATAACCTAAAAGTGTGCCCTATTGTACCAACACTGCCTTTCTGATGGTGCCACTTTACAATAAAAAGATAACGGAACTATATTGTTCATAGAAATGACCTTAAAATCCTACAACTGAATGCCTAAAGGAAATTGCAAACTACCGGACCACCATATTTTCTGGAAAGCCCATAAGATCTGGTTCACCACTAGTACCATGGGCCAACTTCTAATGTTGCACCCATGCATTTAGCAAGCAGCCGTCCTGAATTCCAATGCACACGTCTAAGCCCAAACCACAACTGTCAGCCCATTCACCCAGCAGTGTCTCATGTTTTGTGCGTATGCTATGACTCATCTGACCCAGCCAACACTCAGACCACAAGGAGAGAAACGTGACACCTACTCATCACATCAAAACAACAACCAACCACCCAGCATCATCTGACAAAGGAACCAAAGCTATATAACCCATTGATGGATGAACATGAGGAAGCCAGGAAATATCAACAGCATGCTAGCATATGTGACTCACCCTAGCAGGCTAAGCCCTTCGGGCAAAAGAGCACCAGCAGATTCATCAATGGACTTGGAATATCTTTTGAGTTGGCCCTGTGGTCGCTCCTACTCTCAACCACTTACTCTGACACACATGTTACACTACACTGATGCACCACAGGGACACTTTCTCTGCTCATCACTTGAGATATAAGAAATGTAAACTTAGCAGCTACCGCACTCGTCCACTCCTTAACACCACACACTGTTATACACTGCAACCACCTCTACATGATTATTCTCAAGTAGGTCGGGATGCTGTCTCTAGAAACCAACCAGCATCAGGCAACCACACAAACCAGGGATCTCACCCTGCAAGACACGTCCATCCCCACACATTTCTTAAATTGAAGACACTTGCCCGTAACCCAGCACAGTTTCTCCAGTATGCAAAATAAAGGGGGTCTGGGAATCTCTCTACCAGCACCAACACAGCGCAATGACCTGTTCTTGGGTGAATAACCCCTGGGAGAGACTCTACCAAGTCTTTAGCTCACTGTCCCTTTCACAGAGAAGACATTTCCCCACATATCAGCCTTTGTCCTGCCCAGGGGCAGTCCAGTGCCAAAATGCTAGGCAATTCTCCTCTAAACAAGAGTACCAACAGTAACCCCATGCACGTGTTTCAGCCTTGTTGGGCATCATCAGTGAGGTGAAACTGTGCCTCTCTGAGAACAGTGAGCAAGGGGTCCACGTCTGGATCACCCTGGTAACTTAGGGTGCGACCCAAAGTTAATTTATGCAAAACAAAGGGGGTCTGAGAAACTCAGTGAAGGAACAGTGAGCTAAAGACTTGGTTGAGACTCTCCCAGGGGCCATCCACCCAAGAACAAGTCAATGGGCTGTGTTCGTGTAGGTAGAGTTTCCCAGACCCCCCCCCCCCGTTTTACAGTTTCTACAGTACGCATTACACTGACAAGTTTGCATAAGCAAGCTTCTTCTCCTTCCTCTCTAACCCACTAACTGTCAAATAACACACCCCATGTGCCAGAACTGTCAAATGCATTAGCATTTGCAGTGTCAATATGTTTCAAGGTTAACACATAAATCGGCATATGAACTATGCAATAATAAACAGCAGAGGTTTCGGGATATATTATGAAAATCAGATGGGTGCATAGTTATACACCACTTCCTATTGCATTCAACTTTTCATTTTCACAATGCAGATTTTTAGTTTCTCATTCACAGCAGAATTTTACAATTGTTCCAAAAGAAATGGAGGTATTAAAAGTCACAAGTAGCTGGTCTACAGTGCCAGCTCTGCAGTGGCACAGAACAAGTTTGATGGTCACCTGTGGATCCCTGAGAGCTGCTGGGACATTAAGTATGTGTAGTAAGAGGTATAATTTTTACTATATGCAACTTTGATCTGAATTAAAATGATTGGGTAATCTACAAAATCTGGTGGCACATACATTTGCAACTATAAAGCATCCTTGGTTTTGCATGGTCACTGCTAGCATCACAATTATACAGCCACAGCAATTTGATATCACACAGTGTCACCTCTCTGAGCAGAGCCAGCCATGAAAGCACTGATGTGAATTTGTGTCTGGTCTGACTGTCTCCACTATAGCTATGTGGAACAATAGCCAGGGTGATGGGTCTTTTATTCCCCAGAAGGAAGATTAACACCTTCCCCTCATGGCATCAGAACTTTCTCTAGGAACTCTCCTGGGAATGTGCTTCTGAGGCAGGCACTGAGATAACAAAAGTCTCCATCAGGATGCTGACCACTGGAGTCCCTTTGAAGTCAGCAGGCATGGGAAGAGGGCTGAGTAAGAGTTACCAGGGAGCAGTTGTGGGCTTAAAAAAAAGGTCCCCCACCTTGGTTTCTGTTAGCACTCTCTTCCTTTCCTGTCCCTTCTGTTTCCTGTGGGCCAGGTGCTCAGGCTGTGATGGCATACGGCAAAGTGCTCTTGTTACAACATCCTGGATTTAACCCTATAGCAGGTTTGCTTGGGGCCAATCCCATGTGACATTTAGCCTTTAAAAAGAGAGGGGCACCTTCTTATTCTTTGATTCATCGTTGGACAACGAAGAGACTAAGAAGAATACACTTTTAGACCTTTAGGGCTGTCCATTCCCAAGTCATCTGCCATAGAGGTGAAGACAGAGGGCATTCAAGGCAGAGGAGATCTCTGTTCCCTAAACATATTTACAGAACGGTTGGGATGCCCTCATTGTTGGCTGCATTGGAACCAGGATCTCCTGTGGATGCCAGCTAACCTCCCTCGAGTGGGAGTGCAGAGCAGAATGACTCACCTTGTCCTTGGAGACTCTGGGCAAAGCCTCCCACCAAACCAGAAGGGCCCAGATTCCTGCATTTAACTGTTTTTTGAGATAAGCCAACCCAGTGATTGTCAGTCCTTCTAAAGCTTTTATGGCCCATTGCTGCTTAGAATGCACTATATATTGGATGAAGTCAAAAGGTCACCAGCCAGATGCCAAATCATTGCCTCTGGAAGCTCCTACAAGCCTGAAGCGATGCTGCTGAGCCCCCAAAACAAGAATAAGGTACTGTGAAGAGGACCTGTCCCTCCGGTACATTTCTGGGAGCATAGTTACTTTCATCACCCCCCGCATCCCTCCCACACCCACCTTGCTCTGCCTTTTTCTTCTAAGACATACTTGAACATTGACATTGTGTCAATTGGGTGCCTGACCACTGCTGCTCATCTACCCAGAGTGCTTCTTCATAACAGTCTGCATGTTCTGTCTTTTCTTACGGGTTGGATTTTGGGAGTGTTTTAAATTTAATGCATTTTATTGTTTGATTAAAAGTCTATATTGTAGAACTTTAGTTGTTATACTTAGGTTGTTTGAGTTGCTACTGTTGTCAGCTCACACCCCTCATGAAGATATAGCCTGCTCTTGGCCTGCACTACCACACAAGGTGAAGGAGGTATAACCTTTCGGATTGAACTTGTTTCACCTTTACGATTGGGACAACTGCTGGCTTAGTAATACTGTGGTGATGATTCAGCAGTTTATCCACTACTCATCCCTGACTCCTGCAAGGCAATAGTAATTTTGTCACAGGTGCATTTGAATGAACTTTAAGCAAGTAATAAGCGGTAAGAATTCATTGGACTAAAATAAGTCTTTACAGGAAGGTTTGGGGGTTCCCCTGCAGAGATGTTGTTGTTCATTAAGGTGTGAGCATGAGTTCTTAACCCCATATGGAGGTGTTACCTCAAGCATGTTCCTGGAGGTACTGCCTGAAAAATGGTGGCATTACCAATGACAGTATTACCATCTGTGGTAAAACCTCAATTTCCCATGGAACTTTGGAATGGTGAGTTATGCAATCCTGGAACTGGGCAGCAAACCATCAGTTATCATCAAAGGTAATCCTGAGTCAGTTTAGCAGTATTAGCACTGCTAATACCGCTAAAGAGACAAACAAGATAGACACAAGTGTTCTTGAAAGTTAAAGGTCAGGGTCCAGCTGTACGCATTTCCCTGTCTTCATCCAGGAGAAAGAAAAACTATACCAGCCTGGTGGAAAATGTTAAGCCTTCTATTACACTCTGAAGGTTATGGTGTCTCACACACAACCCACATATAGCCTTCATGACACACACAGTCTGGCCTTTCCATCTAAGAATACCCATGAAATTACTCCCTGCTCCTGGCTGAGCCGAGGCACATTTGAAGATTGGCAACTCTTTTCCAGAAATGTATGCCCTGGATTCCTTCATGGGAAAAAGAGGAGAGTGCCTGGTCAGGAGACCCAGAGTGTCTCTGCAGCAACAAAGCTTCTTCACCATGTATATAAGCAGTGGAGGAAGAAGGTGGGGCCGTACAAAGGCCCTCATAACGAGTGAGCCAGTCTGGAAATAAGATGCCGGTAACAACGGTAAGGGCACCTTTTCCGGACCGGCTCACTTCAAGTCTGCTGGTAGGGGCTGTGAACTACCGGCAGGCCTGATATGCCGGTAGTTCAGGCCCCTACCGGCAGAAAAATCACTGAAGTACCAGCACTGTTACCATGGTGCCGGTGCTTCGGTGTTCCCATTCCTGTGGAGTCCTATGGGACTCCACGGGAACGGGAGTTTACCGTTCCGACACTGCCCGTAATATTCCAGTATTAATAAGGACCTGTGGGAACTGTACAAATGGTTTCTCCATGCTATATAGGAAGTAAGGTGCAGTATTTGGCATCACTGGAACTGAACCCACAAATAAACACCAGACCATTTCAAGCTTAAGGATGGGAGTATTAACACCACAACAGACCACGGAAACAGACTTTGGACCCTAGCAGGTGACTCCACTCCACTGCCAACTGGGCGGAAGGGGCTTCACTAATTCCGGCTTTTCAACCATGGAGGGTTCCTTCCTCTTATCACTAGAACCCATCTAAACAGGAAAGGGGAGGGGAGTTATTGCCACATTCTGACTATCTTCTTTTTCTCCTTCAGACCTTATCACATCTCTGCTGATAAGTCAGCAGTGCAAACCTACTGTATTATACTTTCAGGAGAAAGAGATGGGTGGAAGTCATTCACATGCAGTACTGATTCCATTCTATCTTTGTGCTTCTTGGAGGTCTGCTATTACCCCACCGACTTGTACCGTGAGAATGAGGCAGACGGCACAGCCCGGGTACATAACTTGGGTGGGAGACAGTGAGAGAGAGAGAGACATTCTTCAAGCTGAATGAGGGAGAAAGAAGGATCATGTGACTGAGAACAACTCTTATAAAACCAAGACCAAATAATCCCACTTGTAAATTCTCTGGTACTTGGCACTTTTTCCTTCACAGGGTTTATGGCTAAGACTAAAATGGAGGGTGAGTGATGGAAAACATATATGGAAAGAGAAAACTTAGAAGATTATACTGCTGTGTTTTAAAAACTCCTTGTTTCTTCTTTGTATTTACATTGCAAAGACAGGGTACATTGCTCTTAAATTAATTCTTGTTTAGAGACGTGTGATCCAGGAAGGCTACTAAAATGCAATGAATTTCAATGATTTCATTCACTCAGATGTCAGCACAACATGTCCTTATCCTACGTTGGAGAAGCAGGGTCACTGTCTTTCCTGCGACCGTGGGAAGGAGGGGTCTTGCCACCTTAGACGCCCGTGAAGCTAATATCACATTTGTAGGCCAGGGGCCAAGATGTGTGTTTTTTGGCAGGCCTTAGGAAATGCCAGAATCTCAGTATCTTGGGTTCCAGTAACTTAAGGAATGGCGATAATCTCAAATGGGTAGCATCATCACAACTAGTGATCCAACAAATGCCTAGGTGACACGAAGGGCATTACAGCATCAAAAAATAGTCCATAGGCACCTCCCTGCGAGAACGAACACGGCCCATTGACCTGTTCTTTGGGAAGGTACCCACTCTGAGAGTCCACAGCCATACTTTAGCTCACTGTACCTTTCACAGATGGGAAATATCCATTTGCATATTTGCATATCAGTGTTTGTCCCGGCCACATGGGAAGTCCAGCACCAAAATGCTATGGCAATTCCCTTCTGAACAAGAGTACCAACAGCAACCCCATACACGTGTTTCGGCCTTGTTGGGCCTCATCAGTGAGGTGGAGCTGTGCCTCTCTGAGCACAGTGAACAAGGGGTCCACGTCTGGATGACGTTAGGAAACTTAGGGTGACTAAACCTAAGTCCCTTAAATAATCAAAAAAATAGTCTATAGGCGCCCCTCTACGAGAAGGAACAGGGCCCATTGACCTGTTCTTTGGGAAGGTACCCATTGGAGAGTCTGCAGCCACACTTTAGCTCACTGTACCTTTCACAGATGGGAAATAACCATTTGCATATCAGTCTTTGTTCTGCCCACATGTGCAGTCCAGCACTAAAAATACTATAGCAATTCCCTTCTGAACAAGAGTACCAACAGCAACCCCATACATGGGTTTCAGCCTTGTTGGGCCTCTTCATTGAGGTGAAGCTGTGCCTCTCTGAGCACAGTGAGCAAGGGGTCCACGTCTGGATGACCCTAGGAAACTTAGGGTGACTAAACCTAAGTCCCTTAAATAATCAAAAAATAGTCCATAGGCGCCGCTCTGCGAGAACGAACACGGCCCATTGACCTGTTCTTTGGGAAGGTACCCACTGGAGAGTCTGCAGCCACACTAGAAATCCAATAAAGAGGAGATATCCGGCGATACAAAATTCTGTAGATTGGTTTCTCATGGTCTTCATAGCCTCAGTGGCAGTTCACATAATGAGTTGCCCTCTTGGAAAATGTACAGGGGCTTTTCTGATATGTCCAGCACCAATAGACATATTTATGTTTAAGACAAGTCTTGGGGCTTCCGAATAATGGATGTAAGGTGCATCAGGGAAGATTCAGGGGTGTCGGTTGTGCCCCCCCTCCGCCTAGCCACTTACATGAATTAATCCAAAATATAAATAAAATTTGAGTTAAACAAATTTAAGGGTAGACACCTGAATCCCAGAAGGATGCCAGGACCACAGAGTCAGGTTCAAAGGTTTTATTCGGGATATCATTACACAGTAGGTCAACAAAAATATTAATGAGATCTTCACTACAAAGTGCAAGATTCAGAAGGGCTGTTGTCAATTTTCAGTGGGTCCTCTGCAATAGTAGGTGGTCCCACAATGTCCCTCCTGGCCCATTCTAGGGCTCTTATGCCTTCCTAACCTTTGGTTACTCTCAGACCTTCTTGCCAAGAACTTTTTGTACATGAGGGTTCTCTCCACTCTTGATTGAAGGTCATAGTCTGCAGTTACATTGATGTTTATTGTCCCCTACACCAGTGACTGACTAGGTGAAGGATTTTTCGGGTGCCCAAGTCCAAGACTATCTAGCTTGCTGAAGCTGGGTTTGAGAGTGGAGTCTTTGCAGTGACAGCCAGGGAGAGGTGGAGAGTTAGGTTTGTTAAGGCCTGCTATTCTCTGGCCCCTCATGTGTCTCCCCCTTCCTCCCTTTCGATCCTGTTATATCCTTCGTGACATCCTTATGTTACTCCTCCCATCATCTGTTCCTGCATGAAGGTGAGCTGGACCGCTAGATCCTTCCTACTCTTGCTGCCTAATTCTTTCTTTCCCTTATTAGTACCCGGCAAGGGACAATGAGATAGTAACATGTAATCTCTTTGGCCCTCGCCGGGGCGTTACCTGACTGGGAATCCCTCTCCCCACAACGTTCCTTCCTTTCTGTCCACAGCTGGGGGGGGGGGGGTGGCAGCCACTCAGCCAATGAGGAGGCTTGCAACGTGGTAATCCACACGGCTGGAGGCTGCCATCTGCCATCTTCCCCCGCCGGGGATCGAGGTAAGTGTTGTTTCCTCCCCCACGTGCCTGCTCCCGATCCGCGACAGGCCATAATGGAAAAGGAAGACATAGTCCCTTCTCTCTTTTCCATGGTGGCCATTGTTTTTGTTTAAATGTTTCCCTGTTTTTTGGAAAGGGAGAAGGGACTACTTCTGTGACCACCCCTGCTTCTTTCCTGAGGGTACCACCTTCTTATTTTATAACGTCCTCTTTTCCAATGCTGTCACCTCTCTACACCCATCTGTCCCTTCATTCTTTTTTTCCTCCAACACTCTATGTGTCCAGCCTTCTCCAGAAATGATTCTCCTGCTCCTGCAAGCTGACACCAACTGTCAGGGAGCAAGGGTGTGCAAATAAATAGTGTGGAAATCCCTACCCTGGCCTGGAGTTTGGGTGAGACTACACAGCTAGATTCTTAAGCTGAGGTTACCCTGACATTGGTTGAGCTCCTTTCTGTCAACTGCCCCAGATAGAGACAATGTCAAACATACATAAGGCCTGGTGGAATTTTCAATTCAATATGTCCAGGTGTGGAGCCTGACAGAACTGGTGTGCAGGGAATAAGCTTGTGTGCTGTTGGGGTCTATATATATTTTAAGTGGATTCGGGATATTTCGGACCCTATTTTCTTGTTCCCCAGTTTGTTTTCTGATCCCCTACAGTTTATGAATGGACTGTGCCTCCTGTCCTGCAACCTCATCTCCAAGGATTCTAGCTATCGGAAGGTCTACTCCATCAATACTCTGGCTTCTATGGATGTCCTTTGACAATGGGGATGGATCACCTTACAGGCTATCCAATTCTGATTTAGAGGACTCTTCTCCAGTTCTGCCTGGCCCTTGCAGGCTGCTGATGTGCTGGAGACTTGTATTCGAGTATACCTGGTATTGTCTCTCTGGGTCCTCCCATTCCCTGTATGTCTTCACCAACAGAGCCCTGTGGTAGCCTTGCCTGAGTGAGATCAGGGATCCTGGGCTGTTCCAGAGGAAGGTTATTAATACTTACTCATTGACCAGGTCATCTTGTTGGTGGTCTACACCAGGACCTCTTCTACTTAGGCTTTGTCCATCCATTGGAGTATGGGTCATGGGTATCATCAACTCCTCTGGATTCCTGGTATCTATTCCTCCATCAGTCACAGGTGGTGGGGTGACTGCCGAAGGGCAATGAGTCAATGCTCACACCGTGCCCTTAAGTTCCATCTCCATCATACTGGAACCCTTTGGACCAAAGTGAATCATAGTCTTTCCTGGGTTACCTGGATCTTTTTTGGGCTTCACCTTTGTACATCTGCTTGATCTTGTGGATTTTGAAGGCAGGATTGGGGTTCAACCTGTAGGTGAATCAAAATCTTGCCTTGTAGGATGTGTTTGGGCATCATGGTTAAGTTTATTAACATGAGTTTTTTTCTCCCTTGTGGCCTTCCAGGCCTAAGACAGTTGTGAGCAACACCTTCTTTGAGAATGTGACAGAGTAAGATGTCCTCACTGTCCCATAGGAGCCAATGAGGATCACACCCTTTAGTTCTTTCTCCATCAGGAGCTTTTCAAAGCCCAGCATATTTAGCTCCTTCGGTGAGAACATTTGGAAGTGTTGCGTCCATGAGTTCCTGCAGCTGGACATCTGAGCACCTGAAGTCTGAGTGATGAACTATAGATGTGGCATTCTATCTAGTATGCTGTAAACATTGACAGGACTTGGCCTCAGGGTCAGACATCTTCTGAAATGGATGTTCAGTTCACCCAGTCACCAAAGAGGAATAAAGATCTGGAAGTCGGGTATACTGGGTGTTGACATTTTTGTGACTACCTCAGTGGTGGTTACCCCCGGTTTGGGTCTCCACCAGTCACTGCCTCCTAATAACCTGCAATCCACCTCCCGCCAATATAAGGTTTCAGTGCTTATGGTCGGATTACCTACCTAAAGCACAAGGGTAAACAATGTTTTAGCGGTGGGAGAGTAGCATGCCCTAAAAGCCTGGGTCTTGACATTGACATATTGGGCCGATCTACTGGGCTAGGCTATCTTGATCCCACTTCTGACATTACATGCCATGTAGGACACCTACTACCAAGAAAGACACCAGGACTTCAAAGTCACATTTATTTGTGATATGATTACAGAGTGGGCCAACTGAAACTCAACAGGGTTTTTAAACCTCAAAGTACAAGTGACAGGATGTTTTTGAGCCTTTGATTACTCTAGAAAATCCTAACCAAGTCCTTTTTCCGAGGAGGGCTCCCTCTACCCTCAATGGCAGGGCTCATTTCTCTTACTTTAATAGTTATTGTCCTCTACTCTGGCGACTAACTATGTCTGTGATTTCTGGGACACCAAACCCTAAGACAGTCTAACATGAAAGTCTTGCCAGTGGAGAATTAGCAAATTGAGTCTTTAAAGTGACAGAGAGAGAGAGGGGAAGAGATAGACTTTGAGGTTTTCTGTTGTTTGGACCAATCTGCTTTAATCCCCTCTCACTGCTATGGTCTTGCTGTTTCCTTCCTAAAACCCTTGCCTTGCACCTCCCACCATCTGTTGCTGCCTATGGCCAAGATGACAGTTCTTGCTGCCTAATTCCTTTGACCCCTTGTTTTAACCTTCCACCTCCTCAATGCTTTCATGGGAATAAGCTTCTTCCTCATCCTGTGTCCACCTTCCAGGGTCTGAGCTCAAAACTGGCCCCTAACTAAATTACACCCTGTCTTGTCAACAATGTTTTAATTCTGCAGATGTTTGGCCACCATCTCCTCAATACAACATTCCCAGCTACTCTCACTCCAGCTCCAAGCCATGGTATGCATCCTTTGTCCTCTTTCCTGCTACTTTCTTCCACAGACATTACCACTTCCATATCCTTCCTTGGTCTGTAGTTCACACTCTCTGATGGTCCCCGGTTTTTATCAATCTCCTCGTGTTCAATGTCTCTTTCCACTTCCTCGCCACATCTGGTTACCATGTTATTGCCTGCTCTACTATCTTCTTTCTGCGGGCTTCCCAGTCCTCCACTTCTCTGAGCAACATTTTGAGGAACACATTAAATTTTATGTCAAGCTCCCTCGTCTTGTATTGCCACCTTTGGTCAAATCATTCTGGGCCCATCCTCCTCTTCACTATCACTACCACTTCATGACTTCTAGAGAGGGGCGCCTGCTACTTCTTTTATATTTTTGTAAGAAACTTGGGGTTGGTTACGTCTGTGCAGGGACGAAGCCTGTTTGCTGTTCTTGGGTTGGTGTGTACAGTTTGGCCCGGTTCAGGGAGTTCCTGACCCTGTTTTCTTGTTCCATACAATGTTTGGGCTTGCTTGGAGTGTCTGTGTGTTTGCGGTCTCAAACACTTCTGCAAACCTCGCAGAACCTTCAAAAAGTAGATTTGTGGTTCCACAGGCCACAGGAGCCATGTTAGTCACCTCCATGGAGGTTTTAAAAGCATATGTGGGTGTATTGGGGTCCCTGGCACATGGAGAGTTTCTCGTGGGCTCCCTTTTATGGGTCCCAGGTGAGTAAGGCTGGTTAGGGTCATTCACTGCATTACTGGCCCCTTCCGTGTGGCAGGTACCACAGAAAGGTGACCAGGGGATCCTCCACAATCTGCCCCTTGGCCTTTTTTCCACTGATTTGGGTAAACCCCTGGCCCCCTGAGTCACAGCGACAGTGGTCACCAAAACCAGACAGTAGGCTTTTTCACACTAGGTTTTATTTTCTTGAGAAAATATGCAACATTCTTAAGAGTACTTCAAATACACTTTTCTTTTCTTTTCCTGGATTTTAACGGAATATTTTCAATACAAAGCTGAAAGAAGATGAATGTAGCATAGCAGAAGCACTAGCTCTGCAAATTGATGGTAATAATTATTA
This sequence comes from Ambystoma mexicanum, assembly GCF_040938575.1. NCBI lineage: Eukaryota > Metazoa > Chordata > Amphibia > Caudata > Ambystomatidae > Ambystoma > Ambystoma mexicanum. The sequence goes on along the minus strand of NC_090940.1, from coordinate 238,095,000 downwards.
TTATAACAATAATAACAGGGTGTTAATATAGCACTTCATCACTTAATATCAGACCACTATCATGCTAGTTTTACTATTACCCAATTGAATGGCACTCATTGTTATCAAACTCAGAAGGTTGAACAGTTCTGTGCACTCGCTGGGGTTTGAATCTGTGACCTTCAGGTGTCACACAGATTCTTCAGGTGTCACACAGGCATACATGCCAACACTCCCGATTTAGGCGGGAGACTCCCGATTTTTAGGTGAAAAATATTGCTATTTTTCACGGTCTCCCGCCTAAAATAATGTAGCCCCAATGCATTCCTATGGGGAAATATGCGTCTCCCGCTTGTGGGATGTTTTTACCCATGCATCCAAGCCCTACAATAAAACTGTGCAGTACTGGCATGGAAAACATCATGATGGCCAGAACTCCCCAGAGAGTGCACAGGGAAAACATTAAGAATAGGCTGCCACCCATTTTTGCCTATGTTGTGAGCACAGGAGGGCACTGCCTAAAACCACCAGTGGGCTATACACACAGTAGCCTGAAACCATTGGGAATGGCAATGCTGATTGCCAAAAGCAACCCAGAACTGTGGGATTCATTTTCTTAATCCCAAAAATGGTTGCATTACCAGTACTCACCACTATCAGAAAGCCAGCGTTTTAAAACCACCAGACTTTTGTGTAAAACTGAACAAATGAAACAAAACCAGACCAAGGAAAGACTTGCTAAGAGGTGGAAGAATGTAAAACCATATTCTGAAATGACTTGAAGGAAGTAATTATTTAATATATAGGTACAAATTGTCAGTTTGATTTGAATGTAGAAAACTGGGAACAAAAAGTGACATTTAGCTGAAACCTGGCTTAGTGAAACTGGATTCTGCCTGACAACTACCCCCGACAGGAGAAACCTGTTCAGCCACTCTTCACAGGCCTAGCTGCATCCTGCTGCCCCTGGCCAAAAGGAGTTGTCACCTCTCTGATTAGATTAGGGGTGGAGCAGCTGGGGACTACAGGGAGTTGAACAAAGGCCTGTCCTGGACTCAGGCAAATGTTATATTGGGGGTGTCGTAAAAGTGGCTTCCTCTTAGGGGAAACTGGGAGGGGCAGTGCCTCTGCTAGCAGCTGAGCTTGGGGGAAGTGGATAAACCAGTTATTCCACCCTGTGATGTGGGAAGCCACACCCCTTTTTGACCAGGGCATAATTTTAAAAAGATAGATAACTCATAGTGCGGACTTGTCAGAATTATATAAGTAATATCATTATTTTTGTGATTTTTCTGTGAACATTTTGAGAGGCGTTAGGACCCTGTGGTGTATTCTGGGGGGTTGCTAGCGGAAAATAGGGTCTCACTCCAAATGTCTGCATGTTAAAAATCTGACATTTCATCAATTAATGTCCATACTCCTTGCGCACATGTGTGTAATTTTGGGTAAAGGTCCGATATTGCAAAACCAGTTAAAAAGCGCAAAATGTTGTCATTTTTGAATGCAAGCCCCCAGGAAGATCAGAGGCGGACAAGCATGGACCATAAGGAATATGTAATGTGCACATGTAATTTCAACAAATTGTATATCTGGGAAGGATGTATTTGAATCAAATATAGAATTGTGGACAAACTGACCAGGGGAGGATCCTCTGACCCATAAACAGACTTCATCATGCTGACAATCCATTTCCTTCTCCCAATCATGGGAGAGGGGAGAATTGGGCCAATGACAAGTAGAGAGGGGCAGGCTTAGCTAGGCCCAGGCACACACCCATTTTCAAAACACATAAAAAGAGATTGCTGGGACAGGTAGAGACATTCAATTCCATTTGCTGCGGAGCATGCTGACCGACGACTTCACATCCAGAGATCCAGACTTCAAATCCATCAATCTCCAAAGACCAGAACTTTAATTCAGAACTTAAAGCAAGGGCCTAAACCCACAAACTGAGAACTCTTCTCAGCAGGCCTCAGCAACCTTAAAATCATTTGAAAACTATTCCACAGGGCGAGCTGTTTGAATTCTTTTGCCAAGAACAATTGCCAGAGACCAGACCAGAGATCCAGAGTGACCCAGACCGCTGTGAGCAGAACTAGAGAGCTGACCCAGATCACTGTGAAGTGCCGAGACCAGAACCGGAGTCCAGTCCAAAACCTGACCAGATCCGTGGGGAGGCCTATTTCAAATTTATATTGTGAGTACCTAGCAGAACTGTGCAGAACCAATCTCTTAGTTAAAATAATCTAATCCAAACTATTTTAACCTTAGTAGAACTGCCTCCTAGAAATCGTATCATCTGTCATTTTTAAAGCTGCACAACTGTCACCTGTCAATTCTGCAGCTGCAAGCTGTCACCTCTCATTTTGAGTTTTACTTTATATCCGAAAATCTACCTTTATTTAATCGTCCGTATCTCTGGAACCGTTTGGGCTAGGAACGAAATTTAATCACGCACTCGCGAATTTTGCCGCGATTTGCGATTTGGCCTGATTTCTTTACCTGTAAAAAGATAGCAGCTTTTTGCTTTCCTGTGCTAAAAATTCGTTTGTCTCTTAATAACTCATAGAGCATTGCTAAAGTGAGCCTGGAATAATACCAACACGCATCTCCCACTCACCCTGAATCTCTAGAGGGAATTAAAATCGGTTGGCACATTTTCCCATCCATTGCCATCACATTTAAAAGCATTTTGGACCTGTGTTTCAAACTCCTACCTGTTTTCTCTAAGCTTGCTGGGGGGGAACTGAATTTTGTATTGTATTTGATTGCATTCCTGAGAACTGTGTGCTCCTCTTTTCCATCTACTCCCATTTCTTACATTGCATAGGGGAGGGGGGTGAATTGCCAGAGAAAAAGTGATTATCTTATCTTTTGCTAAAATCATCTCATGTATTTCTGTACTGCAATTTATTCCTCATTGATTTTCCCTTGAAATCATAAAAGTATTTTTGCTACTTGATCCATCCTATACTAACTCCTCATTGATTATAAAGAAGTGTGCTAGTGTCAGATTACCCATTGTTGATTAACATTATATTTATAAGGGCGATATCGATTATTAATTTATTATAAAAGCGTGGTATCTATATTTTGTTTTATTTCTCAAATAAACCTTTTAAACTTGCAAAACAGAACTACTTCTTGGCTCAGTGGGGTCAGGGGGATTCTAAGAGAGGGGTGTTATATAGGGGTAGACATCCAGAACTCATGAACTGGACATAAAGATATATCACAAAGGCCTCACAAAGGCCACACTAAGGCCTGTTGGGTGCCCGTGCCCCACACTCCACATCATCTGCCCAGGGAAGAGGGCAGGAGCCCTCTCCCCCGCCCCGAAGCAGCCAGCAGCACAGACGAGGCCCACAGAGACCGCCTGACTAGGTCTGAGAGGCCTGCCTGACCTCTCCATGCCGGGCGCAACGCGGCGCCAAAACGAGGCTGAGACCGCCTCTTAGCTCGAACGAGCATCCGCCGGCAGGCGGATTCGCCGGCCCTCACAAAGGCCACACTAAGGCCTGTTGGGTGCCCGTGCCCCACACTCCACATCATCTGCCCAGGGAAGAGGGCAGGAGCCCTCTCCCCCGCCCCGAAGCAGCCAGCAGCACAGACGAGGCCCACAGAGACCGCCTGACTAGGTCTGAGAGGCCTGCCTGACCTCTCCATGCCGGGCGCAACGCGGCGCCAAAACGAGGCTGAGACCGCCTCTTAGCTCGAACGAGCATCCGCCGGCAGGCGGATTCGCCGGCCCTCACAAAGGCCACACTAAGGCCTGTTCGGAGCCTAAGGAGCCAGGGACCAGGATCTCTGCCCCTACCATTCCAGAGCCACCATGAGCAGGAGCTCCTTCCATCTACTGCTGGAGCAGTAGCCAGCCCTGCCTGACACCAGGTATGTCACGAGTCCCTAGCCGCAGCACGAGCGTGCGTCTTGAAGGCAACACGCGGCGGATTATTTAATAATATCCGCGCCGCTCAAGCGTGTGGCCTTCTCCAGCCAGGATCTGCCCCATTATTGCACTCAGTGTGCATCCAGCCACCAATTGAAGCCCTAGGTCCACACCATTTAAAGATGGCTGACCGTCGCATCTTCAACCCTCCACCCGGCCCCGCAACCCCGCAAACATCGTGATGGGCCCCTCTCCTCTACTGGGAGCCAACCACAAGCCAGCAGGCTTCGAACCGGCCCACCTCGAAGGCACTGTACACAGTGCCTATCTCTAGCCTGTATACACCATCGAGCATAGGGCTAGATCCCCTGCCCATCTCCTCTGGGGCAAGCATACTGCCCCTTACAGCAACCTTTTTCCACTGCTCCAGCCAGCAACCTGAACTGCTTCACGCCTTCACTGAACCCTATTTTTGCAGTACGGTCTAACACAAACTACTTTCACATTGTGTTGTGCCTTATGGTCGCTTATAGACCACTGTGACATTGTGTTGTGCCTTATGGTCGCTTAGAGACCACTGTGACATAGTGTTATGCCTTAGGGTCGCTTAGAGACCACTGTGACATAGTGTTGTGCCTTATGGTCGCTTAGAGACCACTGTGACATTGTGTAGTGCCTTAGGGTCGCTTAGAGACCACTGTGACATAGTGTTATGCCTTAGGGTCGCTTAGAGACCACTGTGACATAGTGTTGTGCCTTATGGTCGCTTAGAGACCACTGTGACATTGTGTTGTGCCTTATGGTCGCTTAGAGACCACTGTGACATAGTGTTATGCCTTAGGGTCGCTTAGAGACCACTGTGACATAGTGTTGTGCCTTATGGTCGCTTAGAGACCACTGTGACATTGTGTAGTGCCTTAGGGTCGCTTAGAGACCACTGTGACACTGTGTAGTACCTTAGGGTCGCTTAGAGACCACTGTGACATTGTGTAGTGCCTTATGGTCGCTTAGAGACCACTGTGACATTGTGTAGTGCCTTATGGTCGCTTAGAGTACACTGTGCATTAGCACTGTGTATTAGCACTGCGTATTAGCACTGTGTACTAGCATTTCTCTGATTCTCTGCGTTAGTACCCTCACTGCAGCACCATTGTGCACTAACATTGCGTACTAGCTTCTCTCTGATGATTTTGTGCGCCAGTTCCCTCTAAATTCAGATATGATAACCTGGACCTTCCTCATTATGTTCCCATTCTGCCTGGTCCCCCATGACACCCCTTGTACAGGGCCACACTTTCGCTTACACCCCAATGGCCTCAGCAGACTAGCCTGCCCCAGACACTATCCCATACCCTGCCCCACCCCCTTCCTACCCAACATCAACCCCTTCCAGCCTACCTCCTCCATCGACTCTCATCGCACAGCAGACACCTCCACCCCCCAAGAAGCATCACAAACTAATCCCATCGGCCAATCCACTATCACGAACCTCACTACCAGCAAATCCTATCCCTGCTCAGGCTTATCGAGACTCACCCGACTCAGATCCAGAACACACACACCCGTATCCTTCCTCAATCTAGGCAACAAACAAAATATAACCTTAACCAAATCTGCCCCTCCCTGCACACGCCCTACACTTCCGCCAGACCAGATATCACACGGCCTGAACGCACCCTCCCCCCGCACCCACATCAAAAAATCATGCATCACCACCGAAACCATCAAAGGTGCACTCATCAATGCGAGATCTGTAGTCGCCCATGCCCTAGACATAGCCGACATTATTTCCTTCAATGATCTCGACTTCATAGCTATTACAGAGACCTGGCTCCACCCAGCGTCTGGCCCCTCTCTATCACTTGCTATACCCAATGACTATACCATCTACCGTGCAGACAGACAAACAGCTAAAGGTGGAGGAGTAGCCATTATTGCAAAAAGCTCCATCAACATAAGACACATACAAAACCAATCACTGCCATCAGCGGAACTACTCACCCTCAAACTACACACAACGCACACAAGCACTATCACCATCCACCTCATTTACAGACCGCCAGGCCCTATACTATCCTTTAATGACGACATAGCCCTTTTACTCTCTAACAATATCAAACCTAACTCTCGACTACTCATCCTAGGAGACTTTAATCTAGGTCTCAATGATGAGAAAGATGACAAAGCTCACACTGTCGCCAACACAATTTCAGAATTAGGACTCACCCACCATATCACACAACCCACACACAACAAAGGCCGCATCCTTGACTGGATAGCTGACCTCAACTGCAACACTACCATCCTTTCCAACACTCCATGCGCTTGGACTGATCACCACCTTATTACCTTCACCATCAACAAAGGCACTCAAACACCAGGGCCTTCCTCCAATGCCCCACCCACACTCACAAGAAACAACAAAAATATCACTCTAGAGAAACTCCTCCCGTTACTCCAACCCATCATCGACTTCTCACCCACCATGACCAACCCTACTGAACTAGTAGAGTTATACAACACAACTATCCTTAAGGCCATAAACACCATAGCACAACTCAAGCTTCGGAAAGCCAAACCACGAGCACACCTCAATTCTTGGTTCACCCCCAAACTAAAAACACTCCGCAAATCCAAAAGACAAGCTGAATTAGCATGGAAACAGTCACCATCCACTATTAATAAGACATCTTACGCACTGGCATCGAACATCTATAAATCAGCCATCATCCAGTCTAAAAAAAACATGTACAATGAAAGAATCAGCAACGCCAAATCTAATACCAAAGAGCTCTTCAATATCCTGAGAGAACTCGAATCACCCTCCCCCACTCCAGACACCTGTAACAAAGACATCCACTGGTGCACGAGCATCCAGGAAGCACTCCTAGGCAAAATTGCCACACTACAAGCCAAAATCCTGACAAAGAAAGAAAGCCTCACCCTCACTGATAACATCACCCCCTCTACACACACCCACACCACCCCCCAAAATGATGACAATAACCTCTTTGAGTTTTCCACCATAACCATCAAAGAGGTTGAAGAAATAATCCACTCTCTTAAACCGTCCAAATGCCAAGGCGATACCTGCCCAGCCCCAGTCATTAAAGATGCAGCCAAACAACTTGCTCCCTTCATCACTTCCCTCATCAACTCATCTTTCACCTCCAACATAGTGCCCAACAACCTCAAGGACTCCTGGGTTCTTCCCTTACTTAAGAAGCCCACCCTTGACCCTAATGTCCCCACCAACTACAGACCCATTACGACCGTACCCTTCCTACTAAAAATCCTCGACAGAGCTGCCTATCTTCAGATACAGAACCACCTTGAGAAAAATAACTTACTAGGACTCAGACAATCAGGATTCCGCCCCAAACACGGCACTGAGACCGCCCTGATTGACCTTAAGATACAGATGGACAACATTAAAGACAATGGTAAACTAGCCATCCTTCTCCTTCTTGACTTATCGGCCGCCTTCGACCTGGTCAACCACGACATCCTCTGCAAACATCTATCCTCAGCAGCCAAATTTTCAGATAACGCCAACGCATGGATCCATTCCTTCCTTAGCAACAGATCCATGAGAGTCTACGCACCCACAGCCTCTGCCATCCCAGCCCCAGTCACTTGCGGTGTCCCCCAGGGCTCCTGCGTCTCCCCCACTCTATATAATGTGTTCACGAAAACCCTCTTTGACATATTGGACCGCCTGGGTGTCACCTACACCAACTACGCAGATGACACCCAAATACTGATCCCTTTAACAGGCGACTACTCCACCGACCTCACTGCTCTCAACAACATTTATTCCATTATCCAAGAATGGATGGCCAAGCATGGCCTATGCCTCAATGACGACAAGACCGAACTTCTTCTCCTAGGTTCCCAACCCAGACTTAATAAACTCGACAAACTCTATCAAGCATTCACTATAGACGGCAATAACATCATCGTCTCTAACAGCGTCAAAACCCTAGGAATCTACCTCGACTCCTCCCTCACACTGACAAGACAGATCAATTCCATCTCATCAGCCACTGCTTACACCTGTAAACTCATCAATGCCAGCAGACCTTACCTCTCACCATCCAACTGCATCACCTTAGCCAGAGCGCTAGTCCTTTCCAAAGTTGACTACTGCAATGCGCTATACTCGGGAACCAGTCAGAAAAACATCAACAAACTACAAGCCATACAAAACAACGCCTTGCGAGCAGCCCTGAACATACCCAAACACGAACACATTTCGGACGCCAGACGCACCTGCCATTGGCTATCCATACCACAAAGAATTGAATATAAAACCATCTCACTCACACACAAATGCCTAGCTAACCAAGCACCCAGATACCTATCCGACAATCTCAATCACCACACCCCAGCGCGCCCTACCAGATCAGCTCAAACACATTGCTTAAATATCCCAAGATTTAAGCTCCAAAAAGCAGCGGGCTCCAGCTTCCCCGTGCTTGCCTCCAAACTTTGGAATTCACTTCCTCTCGAGCTGAGATCAGAACCTTCCTTTCACAGATTTAGACACAACACCAAAACTTGGCTTCTATCCAAAGAAACGTAAACTGCCTAGCCCTACCTTACTAGCATGCACCAAGACTGTAAATTTGTAAATATGTAATCGGTTTGTACATTTCTGTTGTATTATTCTGTTGTATTCATCGCAAGCGCCTGGATGCCCTAGGGCCAGGCGGCGCTATACAAATAATAAACTAAACTAAACTAAACTAAATCAATAAGGGTTTCCATTCAGTATCCCAGACTAGGCATTGACTTAGCTGTAGTGTTGAATTGAATCCTCTTACACGATTTCCCTGTGGAAATCTCCCTCCCAGGTGCATCTGAATGTTGGCATGTATGCACAGATTCTGCAGGTGTCACACAGATTCTTCAGGTGTCACACAGATTCTGCAGTCGATGCTTTAGTCAAAACGTGACAACAAAGGGCAGGATGGCTTGTCTATGATAACACACTTAATGTTTTTCCTGCTTTCTACAGGTGCTGAGCCCAGGAGAGGAGGACGGAAAGACACACATGAAGCCACGGCCCAAGTTACAGGCATGCGCAGCTCACGCAGGTGCTGTAAGCTTCCAACTTGTGTGAGATCCGGATCAGAGAGGCAGAGAAGTCGTTGTGGGGAGCAAAGATTCAGTGTGAAATGCACCCCTGAACTTGTCAGTAGAGCATGGCAGTCAAATACAATTGGACAGTATCAACATGGAAAAGGTACAGCATGGTCTGGGCCCCAAAGGTGGAATCTGGGTGGCAGAGCCGACTCGAGCAGCAGAGACCTATATAAGGAAAAGAAGTTACAAAGGGAAGGATGGTGGGTACCTTCGAGGGGTAGCGGTCAGCTAAACCCCCTGGCAGGGCAGATGGGATCAGCTCGAACACTCATCTATGGCAGAAGAGCAATAGAAAAATACAGCAACATAATATAGTTCTATTCAAGTGTATTCAGTTAACCATCAACCTCATTGCAACTCAAACAATCATACAATTAAATAATAAACACATCCAGTATGCTCCATTGCAATAGTATTACATTCATATTTTTTCCCAGCGTTATCCCATCTTTAAAAAGAATAGGCCGTCATTACAACCCCAGCGCTAAACCATGGCGCTATTAGCACCATGGTTGGTGCCGGTGTTGTAAAGAGTCCGCCATGGTGGAATGGGGAAATACCGCCGCATTCCAAGGTTGGCGGGGCGGTATTTCCCCATTTCACCATAGCCCTTCCCCATTCACATTTTCGCCCCATAGGGCTCAAAGGGACTGGGGAAGGCGCTAAGTACGGTACCGCAAATTGCGCTACCGTAATTAGCACCGAGGTCCCTTTGCGGCACCCTACTTTAACGGCTGGTAAAACCAGCCATTAAGGTCGGGTCCCGCAAAGGGACCTCGTAATCAGGCGTTAAGGGTTTAACGGCGCCGACACCTTTTACGGCGCCGTTAAACCCTTAACGCCAGGGTCGTAATGACCCCTATATGTCTAACGTCTAGTAAAAACCTTAAGAAAGAATGTACATTTAAGTATTCCGGCAAGAGGTGCCAGCCAATCAAGTGGCTTAGGACGTGGGATTTAAAATATGGTACAGTGTCATCAGAGCCATATGTCATCAGAACCACTTTAGACCACCAATGACTCCAGTGTCCACAAGATATATCTTCATTGCCACCGTGCGTTTCTCTATATTTCATTTCATCGGTGCCACTTTGAAAAGTGCTCAATTTTATGTGAAATTTGTTCACTTTATTCACAGTCAAATCAGTGAATCTGTCTGATTCATACCTGTTGGTGTCAATGGTTTAAACTGGGTTCACACAATTTGAACCATGCATGTGGAGTATTTTAAGGATGCTTTCAGGTCAACTCTACCAGGATTTGACTGATTCAAGGTATTATTTTACTGACCCCGGCCATGATTTGAGTCGAGCTATGTAGAACCTGCCCGCCCCTTCTTTCGATTACTGAAGGGCGGGTTTTTTCTGTTTCTGTTTCTGTTAAAGATTCCAGGTCCTGTTTATGGTTCTGTTGTGTGGGTGATTACTCGTCATATTTTTCATCTGCAAAGGTGCCAAGGGAATCTTGGACCCCTTTGGCCGTCCTCCGCAGTGCTGTTCTGTGTAGTCATGCAGTCTCTCTCTTATATGTTGAGTTTTAGTGTAATAGAACTCTATTAAATGTTTTCCTCTTCATGTGTGAGTAAAGGTGTTGTGATTCATATGTGCCATCTCAACCTTGTAGCTACACAACTTAAAGTAAGAAAACGTTAGCAACTTGCAACAGAAAAATGCAATGCCCCTTATAAGAGTTTCAGAATTTAGCACCCCACGCCCCAAAACACAGACAGCAGAAGGGCATCATTAAAGCAAAATTGGAAGTAAAAATGCTTTTTCTGCCCTAGTCTGTATTGCAATATATCTAGTTCTGTTTTCAAAATGTCATTTGTGCATTGTTCACTATGTTTCATTATGTGGTGGTTCACTCACCATGATACAATATTCTGATCAGGTTGGGTGCTGTGGTGGGCCAAACAGCTGACAAAGTCTGGTGGTGGGGGAAGGGAGCAGGTTGTGGGGTTAATGTAACCAGCAGTATAATCATCCTTGGGTAAGTAGACAGTGGGCCTCAGTACGATTGTGGCGGTACAGTGACAACGGCACCGGTAGTGCTGCCTGCGCCGTTGTCACTGTACCGCCCATTACGAGTTCTGCTCGCGGGTGCTGCTCTGCACGCCTGGTCAGACCAGGTGTGCAGAGCGACACCCGCAAGCAGAACTGGATGGCAGCAACGGTATCGTTATGAACGGTACCGCTGCAACCATCCTCCCCATTCCATTGAGCCCTATGGGGGTTCAAATGGGAATGGGGACATACCTGCTCTGGCTCCCAGGCAAGAGGAATTACCGGGCCCGCCGAGGTTGGAATGGCCCGGTGATTCCCCTTTCGCGGGAGTCGGACTCGAGTTTGGGGGTAGCCATGCCGGTACAAACGTCATGGCTACCTCCAACCTCGTAATGAGGCCCATTGAAGCTATTTCTTATGGTAATGTTTGCACTTGATAAATAATGAAGCAAGCACACAAACAGATATACCCCATGCTGGTTCGGTGATATTCAAAGAATGCAATTTAAACCCTGACAAAGAATCATTCTAGTTGTTCTGTGTTTCATATCATTAAACACCCCTGCAGAGTACAGCACTTCCGGCCTGAAAGTGAGTAGAGCAGTTCAAGTCTGAAAGTCGAAAGGTTCCTCTGCTGAGAGATGAAATATGGTAAAAGTTGTTCCTGTCGGCACTTTCTGTTAAAGTGAACGGGAAAGAGTCCACTCTGACTTTTGTAAGGAGTCAGACATATGAGACAGACACAGGTAGTGGAATTCTTATCAAGAGCTTTATTCAAATAATAATGGGGTTTGGAAAAATGCCTCAGTAGCTGTGATACAAAACAAAACAAACTAATGAAAGAGTCGTTATCAGGATGTCCTAAAGCAAAGGTCTTCATCGTGTGTCCAAAACCTATTCTGACCCACACACTCTATTCTCTACAAATTGTGTAACAGGGAAAACAAAAATGTCTCTTGGCTGACTATTTGCAGCTCTGTTTTTCAATTCTAAGAACAAGTTCAAAAGGTTCTGCACCAAGTACATTTCCCAAAGAGTATTCCAAGATTGAGTTCTCTTAATGAAAATAGTGTCTCATATTTCAAATACACCAAAGAAAGGTCTACAAGATATAGGCAAGTCTATCCTAGGGGGAATTAGTTCCTACCCCTAAATTAGCTCCCACACATTGCCAAGGGGGACAATCCTCTTCCCCTGGTTTTCTCCACACGGCCCAGAGAATTTTTCCCTCCTCTTATTTTTTTTTAAACTTTATTTATTTATACAGAAATATCATTACAAAAACATCACAACCATTCCCTCCACTTAGTGCCCTTCCCACCTGTTTCAGGTGCTTCTTTAGTGTGGCACACTTGGTGCACTCTCCTGCCAAGCATACCAATCATTTTGCCATGCTTGACTGAGTCACAGCCTTGGTTTCCATGGGGTTTAACGTGTATTTCTTAATGAGATGAGGGAGAATGGAACTATTCACTGGCAAGCATGTTTCAATTTAACCCTGGAGCCCAGATTTCCCCAGATTTTCCTTCATCTTTGTTGCCACAGCTCCGTTTTATGTCCCGTCTGTTTGGCACGTCCCGGACGCTCCGATGGACACAGCTGTCTTTCTCAGTCACAGTGCTGCTGACACCAACGAAGGAAGTGCCCATCCTCCAGATTTCCCTGTTGTTCTCGTGGCAAAATCACTTGTTTGGCAATTTGAAAAACGTTTTGGCCTTCCAGATACCTCGCTGCCTTAGTTGTTTGTCTTGTAATTGTAATTGTAATTGTTTATTCATTTATAATGCGCACCGGGCCCTTGGGCATCTGGGCGCAGTAAGGTTACATAGTTATATCTGACAAGGAACATAAAATACAGATGCATACATATAAGTTTTGTGGTCACTGTGTGCTATATTAATAATAGAATATATTTACAATACAGAGAATCCTTTGGTTGCTGTTTCTTCCTTAGAAGTGGTCAGTTGGAATGGGTGCAAGGATACAGGCACGAGAGGTCACTGGTTTAGTGAATGCAGCCACCTCTTGACATTCGTCTTAAAGCAGTTGAAGGGAGAAGTAGCTCTTAGTGAATCAGGGATAGAGTTCCATAATTGCGCAGCTATAACGGGAAAGCTAGCGCCTCCTGTTTTTTTTAGCTTAAAATTGTGTATTCTGAGGCTATTGGATTGTGCTTTTCTGATAGGTGGTGCCGAGGTGTGTTTGGTGAATCTGTCAATGAGGTATAGTGGCGCCTTGTTGGATAGACATTTATGAGTGAGGTTGAGTGATTTGAGCTTGATTCTGCCATTTATGGAAAGCCAGTTGGTGGCACGTCTCATGTGAGATATGTGCTGAGTTTTGGGTATGCCTAAAGCCGCTCTTAGGGCATTGTTTTGGATTGTCTGGAGTTTGTTGGTGTTGCGTTTGCTGGTGCCTAAATATGGGCATTGCAGTAATACACTTTGGAGAGGATTAAGGCCCTGGCAGTAGTCAAACAGCTTTCTATGGATAGAAATGGTTTACATGCATAAATCAGTTTACATGTGTAGTTGGTGGCAGAAGCTGTGGCGTTGATTTGTTTCTTTAGGTTGAGAGCAGACTCCAGGTAGAAGCCTAGAGTCTTGACCTCCTTAGAAACTTTAATTTTAATTCCATCAATGAGGACGGAGTTGTATTGAGTGGAAAGTTTGGACAACCTGTTAGGGGACCCAACGATTAAGAGCTCCGTCTTCTCATCATTAAGGCATAGCCTGTGGGTGGCCATCCATGTTTGTATAATTAAGTAGATTTTGTTAATCATGGTTACATCTTGGTCATAGTCTCCAATGATGGGGATGAGAATCTGGGTGTCGTCAGCATAGTTGGTGTATGAGACAGCCAGATTGCCAAGAATGTCGAAGGAGGGCTTTGTGAATATATTATACAAGGTAGGGGAGACACATGAGCCCTGTGGTACACCGCATGTGATGGGTACTGGGGCTGCTGCGGAAGAGGGTGAGAAGACTATAATCAATCTATTGTCCAGGAAGGAGCTAATCCATGTGGTGGCTTCCTTGTTGAAGTGGGTGGCTGTTTTAAGATGACTGCATAGGACCTTGTGGTCGACCAGATCGAATGCAGCAGAAAGGTCTAATAGGAGAAGAATGGAGGCTTCTCCTCTGTCTTTCCAGTCATCTAGTTGATTCTTCAGGTCAATGCAGGCTGTCTCTGTCCCATGTCTAGGCCTGAATCCTGATTGGCGAGTGCCCAGAGGGTTGTTGATCTCAAGATAAGCTTGTATCTGGAGATACGCAGCTTAATCAAGGATTCTGAGCAGAAAAGTATGGTTTTGATTGGCCTATAATTGGTGGGAATGTTGGGGTCTAAGTTTTTTTAAAATTTTTTTTAGTAGGGGTAGTACCCAGGCATCTTTGAGATTGGTGCAGCAGGTTTAATTGACCAGGACCGGGAGTGCGCGCCTCACCCACCTTCTTTTTTGTACTGGTTTTGAACAAGGCTGCCCGAGTCTCTTCCGACTCCAGAGTGCGCTCAGTTCCGGGATGCGGATCCAGGAATCCGGGGAACTTGGAAAGGTGCAACTAGCACACGAGTCCAGAAATAGGAGGAAAGGAAGGGGCAAGGAACGGGTAGATAGACAGGTACAAGGAAACAATACCGCAAGCTACGGGACACACGTCGGATCGCTACTTTGCAAAAGCATTGGGACGCGCGGAGCCACGGAAGGCGGGGTCTATTAATAGAATACGTTATGTCCAGCGCGTGGAGCGAGAAAGGGGTTTCACGCTGGACGACCATGTTGGGAGTATTATGGAGTGCAAGCCCCGTTGTGACAAGGACCAGGAAGTCCAAAAGGGACATGTTCTGTAGTTCATGACAGCTTCTTTAATAATGGGTGCTGGACAGTAGGGGTGTCACAGTATTGGTTTTATGGCGGTATGATAACCTTCTTGCCAAATGACGGTATATCATGGTTAACGTGGTATAGCAGGTGGAGTTAACTAATATTAACAAATATTTTCTTAAAGGTCATAAATTGTCAGCATTTTGATACTTGTCTCTGCACATTTTCAGCTGATCCTCCAGGAATCTAATGCAGCTGAAGATTTGGTCTTTCATGGCGCTCACTCGTTGATCGTATGAATGAAAGAGTGACTGGTGGAAGTGTTAAAATGCACATTTTGAGCAATGAGCTTGCTGCTCAGTCACAGGTTATCGCTTTGAAATTCGGCCTCGAACCACATGGCATGGGCATCATGACCCCTCGCTGCGATCAGTCAAAAAAGTTTGTTTTGGTAACGTTTTATCCGATTAAAGGGAAAAAAGTCATTCATGTGAGGTCTGAAAGCCCATGTCATTGTGTTTCATTTGTCAAAATGTCATAGCCAAAACATACACACTGAAAGGTTGCACATTGATCAAATCACTATAGCTTTTTTACCATCTGCCTGGTGTATTATAAAGGCCTAATGTTGGAGTCACCACTGACCATGTCATCCTAACAGGACAGTGTTCAGTGGTGGCTGTTGATTTCTTTCTTGATTCTTGCAATACATGTTCATTTACCTTCTTAAAGATAGTGGCACAAAAACCTTTTGAAAATGACAAAGTTAAAATAAATAGCGGCACAAATATGGCCTAGACCACCACCTCACCAAAGCCCCATTATTACCATTTTCCCCAGGTCTGAGCGCATCAGGACCCTTGTCATGTGAGTTTAGACGGAGGAATTCTTTAATGGGTGGTGTCACAAATCGAGGATAGACCTGAGAAATATCTCATCCCCATTGCTCTGGATACTTCTTATTGAAGGTAGAATCTGTCCTGCCTGCTTGAGTCCACTGCCATATGCAGAAGGCAGGTAAAGGATCAAGCGAAGCAATAACTCCAGTGCCAATGTGTTAATCTACACGGAGGACAGTGAGGGGGGCTGTTCATATACTAGCACAAAGCACTGATAGGCCCAGTGTTCATACAGTCTACAGAGCTAATGTTTTTTGTGGACATGCATCAGAAGGGCATCCAGTTCATTCCCCCCTTTGAATTCTGGGATGTGTAGTTCCCCCATCTTTCAAAATTGGTGGGAAAACTACAAATCATCTGATCTTTAACTCGACTCTACTGCTCACAGAGAAGGAGCGGTCACAGCGTCAAAGCTGCATTTACTAATGTGGCCTCACTTTCCCTATGCTCTTGTTTGCCAAACGCCACATCCCACAGTGCATGATCCAGAATGTGCAGCACTTGTTTACTGCAGCCTTTCCAAAGCAGATTGAAAAGCTCACTTAATAGCTGCAGACCATAAAACGGTATACCGGTATAAACAAAGTGACAGTTATTATAATTCAATTAAGCTGTTCACGGTATCTATAACGGTATACCGTTATACCATTACACCCCTACTGGACAGGTGTCCTCTAGGCATTTACAGGGTTTGAAGGATGAGATGATCTTTTGAGCCTCAGTGGTTGAGATAGAGTTGGATTTAAATAGGTGTTTGGGTTTGATTTGATTTCCTGGAGGTTTCTTGCAGGATGGCTTCTTGTGTTTCTAAGGCTATCTTATGTAGTGTGGCTTTTTTGGCATTCATTTTTTCTTATAGTAGGGTTATTTTATTGCAGAGAGCATCTTGGATGTCAGTGCAGCAAAATTTGGTTTTGCTACAAGAGTCTCTGGGAGTGATGGGGGATTCCAATTACCTTAGGATGGAGAAGATTTCTATAGTGCTTGAGCTGGCTTTTTTTATTCTTTCATTAAAAGTGTCTTTTTTCATTTGGATGATTGCCTTTTTGTACTTGTCGGACAGGGAGGTGAGAAGGAGCTTGTTCTGATCAGTAGTGTTGTTTTTAAATCCATCCTCGGCAAGACTTTTCTCATTGCGTAAAGCTTTCAGGCTGGGGGGGTAAACCACAAGTTCAAGTGAGCTGTGGGTTTCTCTTTGCTGAGTTTTAGAGGTGCAATGGAGTCAATAGCAGCGTTAATGATTTTATTGTACAAGTTGACCAGCTCTATTCGATTGGAAGGTAAGTTTGTAGAGTTGGTGATAGGTTGTATTAAGGGTAAGAGGTTGGATATTGTGATCTTTTTCTTATTTCTAGTTAGTGCAGGTTTGGCCATGGGTCTGGTCGATTTGGTTTGAGGGCTGTCTTGTATGGTGAATGAGATCAAGTGATGATCTCTCCACAGACAGGGTTCATTATTTTGTTATGCAGGATAGGCAGTTGATGTCCTTTAGAGTACGACCTTTAGAGTGTGTCGGTCTGTTACTCCTGAGAGTGAGGCCATCCAGGTTTCGTATTGGTATTAAGGAGGGTCATTATTTCTTCTTCGAAGGTCCCTACCGCGCCTGGAGGCCGGTATAGCTAGTACAAGGATACAGTGCGCAAGGCAAATAGACATAGTTTGACTGAAAGTAATTCGGCAGAGAGCAGAGTGGTAGAATCCGTTTCTCGCATCTCT
This sequence comes from Ambystoma mexicanum, assembly GCF_040938575.1. NCBI lineage: Eukaryota > Metazoa > Chordata > Amphibia > Caudata > Ambystomatidae > Ambystoma > Ambystoma mexicanum. The sequence goes on along the minus strand of NC_090940.1, from coordinate 238,077,543 downwards.
AGGTTGGATTTGCATATGATTGCTATGCCTCCTCTTTTGGAATTTTCTCTGTCTTTCCAAATAATGGTGACATTTTTGGGGACAGCTAGGGAGAGGGCAGGGCCAGCTGCTTTGTGGAGCCAGGTCTCTGTCATGGCTAGGAAATCGAGCTGATTGGTTGTGATGATTTCAGCGATTCCTGTGGCATGGGCAATGAGAGATCTGGCGTTGATGAGGGCTCCGCTAATTTAATGGGTTTCCTTAGTACTTTTGTTGGTTAGAATTTTGTGGGTGGGTTATGAGTGGTCAGGTTCCTTGTTTAATTTAGCGTTGTGGGTGATGGTGCAGGGCATAGTCTTTGTAGCCAGTTTGATAAGTCTGGAACCTATTCTGTGATTTCTCCAGTGGGTGGAGCAAGGTTGGTTGGGCTTGGGCTTATGTGCGAAGCGTAGGATCCATTCGGTTGGCGATAGAGTTTCTGATGTGTGTTCTTTGCTGATAGAGGGTATATGCTGTGGTGAAGGGAGGAGAGGTGGAAGGAAGTAGGTTGGTCTGATGTGGTTAGGTGGTGGTAGAGGTTTTTGCATGGACCGAAGGCTGGTGGTCATGTTGGCGAGGGCAATAGTGGTGAGCGCCACTGGGGTGGATGATGTCGAAATGATATAAGATAGCTTGGGCTTGGGGATAATGAGGGTGTTGGCGATGGAGCTGAGCATTAAAATGGGGATAGGTTTAGTTGGGACAAGATTCATGACTGAAGTGACAATAGTCACGCCGGGGATGCCATAGTTGGGGTTGATGCTAAAGCTGTGTGCACTATTAATTCTAACTGCAACTGACGCTAAAGGCTAAGTGCAGGATCAGCCAGTGGGCATTCACTAAGAGTGCAATAGACGGTGACAGTGTAGATGCCTCAGGCTAGTTAAGAGAGGTCCAATGGCTAGGCAGTATACAGCTGCAATAGGTTGGATTTGATTGGGGTGCGAGAGGTAGGATCTGTACCAAAACCTTAGGCTAATTCAACAGAAATACAATGGGTGGGCACATCAACAGGTGCAGAAGGGTAGTTCAAAATGGGGTGCGTTAGATAGGTGCTACAAATATGTGCTAGGCTAAGACAGCAGGAATACCGCAGACAAGCATAATACAGGTGCAATAGGCCATTTCAAGTGTGGTGCCTTAGTTGTCCTCTTCTCTCTTTCGTGAGCATGAGCCGTGCCCATGTGTTGGTCTCTCTTGACCACGGGAAGCCACTGCTTGCTCTGTCCGGGAACACTGTCTATGCTGCAATGTTGACAGACTTTGTTCTGAGGAGAATGCAGACCAATGGGCTATCCTTGACTTTGGTTTGTGATATCCCCCATCTGCCACATGAAGGGATTCATGCTGTGTGGATTCCTGCCCTGGGGTCTTAGGTTGGAGCGTATTTCTTTGTGTACCTGCTCATGGGACTTTCTCCGACCTTCCGTCTCTTCTGAGATTCAGTCAGCGCTCAGAAACTTCAAAGTTCTCTCCATCACATTATTTTGCCACTTTCTGCTTCCACCACTTCTACTACTCTGTCCACTACTCAACAACAACCTTGCACTTCCGCGTTCCTCGCTTTTTATTGGTTGTATGTCCTTAGTGATGTTTGAAAGACTAGTATGTTGCATGTGGTTTTCTCTTTGTCTTTCCCCTCCATCCACATGGTGCTTCTCGTCCCAGTACTGTGGTTCCACATAAATGGTGCTGTATTATAAAAATACATATATCTATAAGGTATCAGAGTCTTGTCCTTATGGGGTACTGTGGGGACTCCGAGTAACTTCCTTGGTTTGGGTATTAGTGTGGCGTTTCTTCTCATTGTCAAAGGGACGAGATCCTCTGACTCGTAACGCTTTGTAAGTGAACATTTGTGCTTTTAAGGACGTTTTCCCTGGAATGGAGTTCTAAAAGGTAGGGGGAAAAGAAGTACACCCCTGTAACCAGGCATTTGGGTCTGTCGGCCTGTTAGGGATCACAGAGAGTGGTATGTTCTGTATTCTGTGCAGTTTTGGGATGTAGCACCAATGGCCTTATGCATTCCCTATGGTATGTGTAAGTGTAGTCTGAAGTGGGTTTAGACCCTGGTTAAGTTATACCTTAGGGAAGGCACCTTTTCTGCTGTACCTGAAGGTTTCTGAGGTGTCTAGTACCCATGTACAAGTACATTGTGCAAAGGAAATTAAGCTGTTTACCTAAGTTCTAAGGAAAGTCCAGAGATCTGCATCTAACATTCAGGATAAAGCAGCAAATTAAGCAGAAATCCTGAGATGTTGTGCACCTGATATTAGAGGATGTGTGGACATTTGTTTCAGATTCCTGTGGCACCACTGCATGGCCTGGTAGTGTACTGGTAAGTGTGGTGTGTGATAATGGCTCTACTAAGCACTGCACAGTAACACCTTCAGCACGAGGTGGAGGGGGCAGGAGCCCCCCACCCTTCAGGAGCCACGAAGAGCGCCACCTTTGTCACACGCCGCGGAACTGCTGAAACCTGCTGTTTTCTGACTTTTTTGTGCAGATTGAATGGTGAGGCAAAGCTGTTATTATATGCCCTATCCTACTGGCCACTGAAGCTAGTTAGCTTCCAACACTCATATACTGTATTTCCTGATTTTCTACGTTCACCCGATCCATTTTTCCTTTGTTGCCTGATTTTAAAATGTTGGGCGTGACGCAGCACCATAGCAAGGCTGTTTCTGCCTCGCTGCCTAGCAACTAGGCCATACATTAGCCAGTGAAGAAGGCCAGAAAAAGGCCCTGTTTGCCCCTGTTCGCTAGGTTCAGTCCAGGTGAGAGGCTATCCTCCCTGCCTTTATTCATCCTGTACACTTTCAAATTATTTGCTGCACCTTCCTAATTTCCGTCAACTACTTCGCGTAGCCCCTCTAATCACAGACCGCTCCACCAGAGTATATCTGTCGTGAGCTTACTTATGCGGTCAGTGCATCTCTGCACGTTTCCGCCTCGCCCACTACTCTTACACCAGTCTTCCTTCAAGGATTTTCCAAATAGCCGCGGCTCCACCCGCAGTGAAACCGCTTAGTGCCTTCTCAACCACACAAGCGGGCCCGCTCATTACGAACACCTAATCCCTGGCCCTTTGCATGACAGCTACCAAACCTCTAGTACAGGTCGAACACTTCTAACTTATGAGCCTGACACGAATCTGATATATAAGTTACTGTAATCACTGTATTATATGCATGCATTGCTGCCTTCTCACACACTGGTTTAATGTCTTATATATATGACCACGCTGAAATTACTGTACTGATATTTGAGCTTTACACTTATACCATTTGATTTGAATTGCATTTTTTTTCTCTTTTACCACGACAGTGCGATAGTCATTGGCCTGATTCTGTTTAAACGTAGAATATCTCGTGATGTTTTATGTACATCGGGTACACTTAGCCTATTGTGTTCATCTCTCGTTAATTGGCTATTGCCTCGTATTATACTCTCAGTCCAGCTAGCCACCTTTACGCTCTAATGTGTTAAGCAATGCTATACTGAGCCTTAGTGTGATACTGATTTGTTCCATTGACACCATGAATTCCTGCCGTTTTCCACCAATTGTCAGATTCAAACCCTTCTGTATTTGACGTGATCTGTTACTATCTGCCATTTATTTTACCAATTGTACCCTACAGTGCAGTGATTCAACACCACTGCGCACTACTAGCATTATGTACGCTCTCAATATTCTGTTGTTAAAATTATTGTATGCCTCGTTGGCTGTAAGATCACAAGTGACTGTACCAGCCCTAAACGACCGTGACTACCACAGGACTGCTTTGACTTGTAAGGACATCAAACCCCTCACAGTATCTACACTTCCAACACTTTGTCCTGAGTTTAAAGGTGACCATCTCCCTTTAACTATCCAATGCCCTAGTTCCTTACCACTTTTGAACCCCATTACCCAGCCAGGACACGCCAACAGTATAGGTTTTAATCAGGTGCCACCCACTAGCCCAAAGACTCGCATCCCTATTAGTCAACCTAATTTACCATGCTCTCCTTTAGTCAGAAATTCTAGACTTTGGGCTAGACTAACTAAACTCCATGAACTACCGACCAATTCCCTTATTAAAACAACCCCACCTTTAGGGGTAACAACATCAAAACCAAAACCTATGACAGAAATAAAAAATCTGATTTACCCTCTTCTCCATGCTCACTCCTTAAAACATGCCTGGATAAATCGCCTGTTGCAACCAATGACACTAACCACCCCCTATCAAAATATGCCAGGATAATCCATGGGTAGCGACTTATGACTCTAACCCCCTGCATAATAAGGGTGCCTTAATCATGCTAGATCCTTAGTGTCGCACCCGACAGAAATAGAGGATCTGATCACAGTTGAGAACCTCGACTTCCTTGCTATAACAGTGTCATGGCTTCACGCTGCTGCTGGCCCCGCCCTCCTTCTAGCAATACCTGATAACCACGAAATCATAAGAGCAGCCAGAGATGAGTCTAGAGGCAGAGGTATTGCTCTAATTGCCAGTTCTGAACTAGCTATGACAATAGCCCCTTCTCCTGCTGTTAGCTCTTGTGTACTACTCACAGCTAAACTTCTAATCTCCAATTCAGGCACCTTAACAATAGACTTAATTTACAGACCACCAGGACCGATTGGGTCATTCGAAGAAGACCTCTCTGTAATTATCTCTGAGAACACTAAATTGACCTCTCAAATTCTCCTGCTAGGAGATTTCAATTTAGGATTTAATGATCCTAACGACCATCATACTCTAGCAATCTCCAATTTACTAACAGAACTGGGGCTTACCCAAAAAGTGACCCAGGCCACCCACGACAAAGGGAGAACCCTTGATTGGGTAGCGGACCTCAATTGCGCAACATGTATCACATCGATCACCCCTCAAACCTGGACAGATCACTCCTTGCTCTCATTTACCCTGCCAGCTAATACCTCTAATTCCAAGTTCAATTTAATTGCACCACCCCTCCCTACGAGGAATAAAAGGAACATTCCAGCAGATAAGCTTATTCCACCTATCATGCCAACTCTCAACTTACTGCCAAACTCAACTGGTCCAGATAACCTAGTAGATGCCTATAATGTCACCACGACTAAAGCTCTAGATGCTATTGCTCTGCTTAAGATGCAGAAAAGCAAACCTAAAGCACAATTGACTTCATGGTTTACCCCATCTAAAAACTCTGAGAAAGAAAAAAAGAAAGTTTGAATCTCTGTTGAGGAAAACAAAACCAACTTGATCAACCTAGCTGCCTTCTACAAAAAGGAAATAATACACACCAAACAGGAATCCTATAATGAGAGGATGAATAAAGCTAGCTCAAGCTCTAAGGAACTGTTTACCATCCTAAGGGAAATGGAAGCTCCCACTCCTCAGACAGACGAGTGTCTCAAGGAGAAATTTTGGTGCACAAGTATCCAGAACGCCTTATGGAATAAAATGTCCCTCCTCCAAAGTAAGATTGCCAATAAAAACGCTAACCTACCCATCTTAGGTAAGCACAGTACTTCTTCAGCTTCTTATAGAAAACCTCCACACCAGTTCAGCTTCTCTCAAGTCTTGACCCATGAGGTAGAAAAAATCATCTCCTCCCTCAAACCTTCTAGGTGTCAAGGAGACAGTTGCTCGGCACAGATAATTAAAAAACGCTGCTAGAGACCTGGCACCTTTTATAAACAAACTAATGAACTCCTCATTTACTTCTGGCACTGTCCCCAGTAACTTAAAGAAGTTCTGGGTCTTACCCCTCTTGAAAAAACAGTCTCTGGGCCCCTCAATTCCGACCAACTACAGGCCAATCACCACGTACCATTGTTACTCAAGATCCGTGACAAAGTGGCCTACATCCAAATTCAGGATTACCAAGAGTCCAACCACCTCCTTGGAGCCCGCCAATCTGGCTTTAGACCACGTCACAGTACCAAGACAGCTCTCATAGATTTAAAAACACAGATAGATGAACTGAAGGACAAAGGAATAACAGCCTTGCTGTTATGTCTTGATCTTTCGGCCACCTTTGATCTGGTGGATCACCAAGTTCTTTACAAACACTTGGCCTCGGCAGCACACTTTTCACAAGATGCCATCACTTGGATTAAATCCTTCTTGAACAACAGGACTATGAGAATCTTCTCACCACTAGCAGCTGCTGACCCGATCCCGATAATCTGTGGTGTGCCACAAGGTTCTTGTGTCTCTTTCCAACAATGTATAATACATTCACAAAACCATTGTTTGATGACCTAGACCACCTGGGTGTCACCTACACTAACTATACAGATGACACCCAGATCCTCTTACCTCTCTCTGGAGAGTTTGACAAGGACCTGGCTTTGGTGAATAAAATATATCTTATCATCCAGTCCTGGATGGCCGCACACGGCATATGCCTAAATGATAAGACTGAGCTCCTAATACTCAGCACCACAACTAACCTCAACAAACTGCGTTTGAACTATACCTCCTTCAATATCGATGGTAATGCCATTAAAGTGGTAAAAGAAGTAAAAACGTTAGGTTTTTACCTCGACTCTGCCTTCACACTCCACAAACAAGTCAGTGCCATGGCATCCTCTACAGCTTACACCTGTAAGCTGATTAGGGCTTGCAAACCATTTTTGTACAAAGAAAGTTGTACAATCCTATATAGAGCACTTATCCTCTCCAAGCTGGATTATTGCAATGCTTTGTACTTGGGGGCAAGCAAATACATCATCAATAAAATCAAATTCTACAGACCAATGCTCTTAGAGCAGCTCATGGCATACAAAGGAGAGAACACATTTCGCACCTGAGGAGACAGATCAAATGGCTCTCTACTAAGGACAAAATTATGCTTAAAACGTTATCACTTATGCATAAATGCCTTAATCAAGCAGCCTCCATCTACCTCTCTGACAGAATCACTAAAAAATCCACTATACGTCCTACAAGGACAGTCGATTCAGCATGTCTGGTTGTGCCCGGATTTAAGCTAAAGAAAGCAGGGGGATGTAGCTTCCCTGTTATGGAAGCTCAAGCATGGAACACTTTACCTCCCTCACTGAGAGCCAACCAACCTTTCTCCATGTTCAGGCGCAATACCATAAAGTGGCTTGCTACGAATGATACAAATGGTTAGCTCTAGTCCTGCACATATGAGGATATCTGACTTCTCTGACTTCTCTGACTTCGCCGAGTAACTTCTTCTGACTACCAAGTAATTCTTTTGTACCTGTACTATTGAATATATTTCCTCACCCTTTTTGTATAACTCACTGTATCTATTGTATTCTTGTATCTACTGTTACTAAGCTGAAAGTATACGTGTAACCTCTTGTATGAAAGGCACCCATATACCTCAGGGTTGGGTGCGCCATACAAATAAATAAACAAACAAACTGCAATGAGGGTGCTTTTTGATGGTTTTCATTGTTGTACTTATGCCCCAGTTGGGTCAGGGTGATTCCATCGGATCTATTTGGTCGAAGGAGAATTGGTTGAATTATTTTTTTTACATGTCAAATCTGCCGCATATATATGCAGTAGAAAACCCCCAGAGCTCCCCCGAAGCCCCTAAATCCACCCCCACATATATATGTGGCAAAATTCGACCAGATAATTGCGACCAATTCTCCTTCGATGAATTCGGCCACACAGTTATGTGTCAATCCTGTCCCAGTTGCCTGGCAAACACTAGAGTTCACTGTAACATGCTTCATTAACTATTGTGCCATTTGCTAAACTAAGGAATTTAATATTTGGCTTAAGGTTATTCCTCATCAAAGGGACACGGACAACACTAGGTGTGATTTATGTAAAACTCACCAGCCATTTGCATGGTTATAGTTTGCGCATGCCTAGGCGTGTGTCCCTTCCTTGCTGTGTCCTAGGAAACTAAGCTTCACCTCCCTGATAACACCCAAATAGGCAGAAACATGTCAGTGGTTGATTGCTTTTTTGTGCAGAGGGGACATGGTCAAGCTCTTCAAGCAGATCTGTTACCATTGATGGTAGCATTTCAAGGAGGTCTGTTATTATGGATGTTAGCAGTTCAAGTAGGTCTCTTACAGTTGAATGTAGCAGTTCAAGGAGATCTGTTACAGTTCATGGTAGTAGTTCAAGCAGGTCTGTTACCATTGATGGCAGTTCCAGCACAGATTTGCATATGGGAACAGTGGTGTGGAAGGTTGGCCAGAGCAATGCCACTGGTTATGATTATCTCAAAACCTTCCACCCATCACCTTTTCTGGTTATAGTTTGTCTTCGTAAGTGAAATTGTATGCCCAGGCAGGAGTCCCCTAGACTTCAGGGTTTCTTGCTCGCTGTGCCATAGGAAACCAAGTTTCCACTCACTGATGAGGCCCGACTAAGCCAAAACAAGTCTGGGGTTGCCAGTGATTCTGTGCAGAGGCGACATGGCCTAATCCAGCAGTTTGGGGTGATCGGCAGTTCCAATACAGATTTCAATAAATAAGTTGCACCCCCCAAGATTTCGCATATGGGATAAAAACAGTGATGCCCAGGGAATGCCAGTGGATAATTCAAAACCTTCCACCCATCACATTTTTTGGTTATGAAAGAATACAAGACTGCCAGAAAGAACACCATAAAAGCATGCAAGGCGAGGAAATTCATCAGTATCTGTCACTTGAGTGACTTCAATGTCTTAGCACACATACATGTATTGAGCACATTTAAAATGCAATCAAAAGAATGCAGCATAAAGAACATGGGCTATAATCAGCCACCAATGTTGGACCATACATAAACAATATTGTTTAGTTCCGCAGTCCATACACGCCTAAAGGCCTATCACATAAGTTAATACTAACAAGTATGTTGGCTTGTGAACCCCCGGTATGGCCAGCCAAACTCGGCCTGATTGCTATTAGCACCAGGGCCAATTTTCAGAGGTGTTAAGGTCCCTATTTGAGTGAAAAATGGGCCATTGCGAGCATGCAACCCTTTTCACACACACAAGTTAAGCTGGCCTGAATGTAAATGGTCTGTGTGGCTCCAGTCAGAGTCCCTCGTCCATTTGTATGGCAACAGATAAAGAGATGCAGAAAAGGAAGCGGTCACAGAGAGGAGGGCACGGTGCCCGGGAAAGGCATAGAGGTTAGTGGGGTTTGAGTTTTTAATTAAAAAGAATTAGGCAGGTCAGGGTGGATGCAGGCATGCTGCTGAGGGCAGAAACAAAGCTGTCAGCTTGCTTAGAAAATTAGCGTATTCCGGTAGGTCTTGCTTACATTCTGAGCAATCTCATTGGCTATAGTGCCCCTCGCCGGGCACATGAAATCACTCTGTACTAACATGAAGCAACTCTATTTCTACTGTAGTTTTAAACAAAATGTATGAAATGTTTTTGCATTTCGAGCATAGCAATGTCTTAAAACTATCTTTTTGTTTGGTTTTATTTTCACAGAACTTAACGATAATGGGCTATGCTCCTCTGGTTCTAAAATGAATCAGCTTGGGTCTCAATTTAGTTTATTTAATTAGTTTATTCATATTCTGTCAGTCAGCCAGTTTCTCATTGTCCTTAATTTTGGCACATGAAGGAGAACGTTTTCAGAAAGGCAAAGGGACCTCACCTGCCCAGGATTACACAATGGGGCTCGTTTTCGAGTTGGCTGTAATTTACTTGAAGGGGGTCCATTATTCGTTCACCTTGATGTACACAGATCTCTTCTGCGTAATGTTCAACTTTTCCGTGACATAGTGCAAAAGTGCAGTACAAAAAAGTGACGTACACACTTGTACGCCTCCGTTTTGCACTTCGCCCTGCAAAATGAGCAAGCGCTGCCTGCCATGTACGCATGTCAGGGGGGTTTTACAATGGATTCCTATGTAATCTGCTTGATTTTGCTGGTGTAAAAAAAGGTGTACTCGGTGGGGATCCACAGCATTTGCGCCAAAATGACAATGTCAATGTCATTCTGCCGTAAATGCTGGAGTATTTGCATGGCGAGGCGGAATCGCCACTCCTCTCCGCCATACAAATGAAGGAAAATGAGGAGCAGCGTGAATCCAGTGCGTAAAAGTCTAACGCATGGCTTTCACGCATTGAATTCACGTTACGCCTGGAGCAAAATGAGCTGCAATGTGTTCTGGTGTGGGCGGCAGGATTCAAACCCAGGTAACCTCAGAGCAAGGACACATCGACTTAGTCATTGAATAACATCTTCTTGGCCTCTTGGGGAAAAAAGTGAATCGCCCGCCTGGCTTATACATCTGAATGGTGGATCACACATCCCTAACAGTTGCCTGGAGGTACCCCAGCAGGGACCTTTCCATTTGGCATTCTAAACCAAGAGATAAAAGATTAAGGAGTGGTGCAAAGTGTATTTTTGCAGTGCAAAGTGACTTTGCACAACTTTTGCACCAGTGCAAAGGGCAGAACTAGCAAGGGTGCCACTTCTAAGCACTTAAGTTACTTTGACATTATATATGGTTTCTTTGTTTAGCTGGAGCATCCAAGACCAGGAAGTTATGCATGGCTACACTATGCAGGACATGGGCAAGTATTGGATTCCTGAATGGAATTCCTCAAGCAACCATGGTTCTGACAAGATGCTGCTCTGGTTCTATCCGGTGTCTTTTACTTACTTTAAATGCAAATATACTGGCATTGGTCCTATTACTAAGTGTCCGCAATATTTCCAAGAGTCCCATAATGGGGCAAAAGAGTGGTCCACAATGAGGACCTGCGCCACTTGAGACCACACTCACCGACCCGGTCACTATGCCACGGCCACTTCCAAGCAGGGGTGTGTTGGCTTGTGGAGAATCAAAATATACCCGAACAGGCTGGTACCTCGGAAAGGTCCGCAAGCAAGACTGGGGAAGAGCGAGTCACCGGCAGAAGCCTTCTGGCATAAAAGGAAACCAACACACGTTCTAGAATGCTGGAACCTGTTAAAGGCAGGTAGGGCTTAGGTAGAGGCAGGAATGCACTAGTTCTGCTGCAGTGTAAAGGAGAGACATATCTGCTCTCTTCCTGCCTGGCTCCCTGACTAGGCTGCCTATTTGGGAGTTTGTGCGGGGCGGGAGGGGAGGGCGTGCTCCTATATGCTGCTAGACCGGTGCATACAGCAGACACTTGCTGCTGTGCATTGAATGGCAGTGCACCTGGCAAATGTTGGCAATACCTATCAAAAGATAAAAAGAGTAGCTCAGCCTATGTTGCCAATATCTGGAAAAAGGTGGAAGTAATTGCCATTTGTAGATAATGTGTATGGGAACAGTACCTGGTCAATGCGACGTGTGTCTCTGAATATGATGGCAATAGATGGCAGTTGGTGTGGGCACCTGGACATTTGATGTCAGTGCTTTGCAAACGGAGAGTCTCTGATCATATGATGGCAATAGGCGCCAATGCCTAACATACGGTGTGTGTAGCTCAGCAAATGTTTGCAATACATGTCATCAATAACAGATGCTCACTATACAGAAGCTGCAAGGTTTGGCTGTGCCAATGCCTACTGATGTAAACTCGAGATGAGGTTGGAGCTAGCAAGGGCCTCAGACCTATGAGTGTATGAGAGAGGAAGGATGGGGCAAAGGAGCCTTTAGCTGGATCTCTGTAGCACCCCACCACCCCTTTGATGGGGTCTGCTCTGTGAAGCATCGATTCTAAAACCTTCCAAACGTGTAGGCATGCCACAGGGATTTATCAGAATACAGAAGAATTCCTTGCCTAGGGCATGCATTGTTGCGATCATAAAACCCCACGATAAATCGTGATTGCACAGACCTTTGGAAAACAGGTACAGAGATGTCTTCTTTGGCTCTGTGTGCTTTCCAAGGGATGGCAGAGGGTCCTTCTTACCAGGGGGAAAGGGCTGTTATTGTGGTCATGAAAGTCGGTACATGCAGAAGGCATGACGATCCGCCGTATGATCAATACGAAGAAGAATTGGAATATAAACAGGTTTTTTTTTAAAAAAAAGTAACCATATAGCAGATTGGATTGTCCTGTTGGCCGTATCTTCTGTTAACATGCTTGGCATATTTATTTTGAGACACACTCAAATAAGAAGCCAATGCCTTCTTGCTTTTCGAATAAGGCCTGTTCTCCTACATCAGTGCAACCCTCAGTGGCTCATTGGTTCATGTTGCCATTGTCTCCCGTGCTGCTTCTGGTGGGTTCCTTGCACTTGTATCACGTGTACATCATACACATTCATCTCATTCCTTATCACTCAATTTTACAAGTCTGAATTGCACGCACGCACGCACGCACGCACGCACACACACGAGAGACACATAAAATCTGGGGGGGACAGGGGACACCATGGGGACTTTGCTTTTTTAATTTGTTCATTGTGTTTTATTCAAAGAACTCAACTTTTCACAACATTAAAATTAAAATAGCAGTACATATTAAATTACAAATATCGCTGTATGAAACAAGAGAAAAGAAGAAAAGAAAACAGAAGAAAATTAAAGGATGCAGCAGCAAAGAACATGTCTTTATATGTTGCATTTCTGGATTTGCCATCTGACTATGAGCTCATGGTAAGAGGGAGGAAATAACAATTACTTCCAGTGTGCCACAGCTAGGACGTCAGCTCGTTAAGAGGCAGATCACCTGTAAGTGGATTCCTGCCAAATAAAGCAGTTGCAGCCTTTCTACCAACTGCAAGTTGCGACTTTTTTTGTATGGGGCAAGGAGACGTGTGTGTCTCTTGGAATCGAAGGAGGGGGTTTCAAAGAAAGAGGAAATCTTGCTTGTACCTCTGAGTAAGCCCTGTTATTGGAGTAGAGGGACCAGGTGTGTGATGTTGCTGCTTTGACTGTCCTCCAGGGGTTGGGGGGTACAGCAAACAAGGAGGATGAGCGATCGCAAGCCCACCCCCTTATAAGTACTCCCCAGGTCCGCGGCCGGATGGGTCGGACCCGGGGGATGCCTAGCAGGTGGGGTGCATGTGGACCCAAGGGCGTGGTCAGAGGGGCAGCCTGCTATGTGGGCTGCCCCTCTAGTGCTCCTGCGAGGGCCGGGCCAGCCTCTCACGATGAGTCTGGTCCCTCTTATTCCATCTCATGCTGGCTTTAGAGCCGAGCCTTTCTTTGCCTTTGTTATTCTGAATGCAGAGCTGGACTCTGTTCCTTTCTCATTTAACATTTGCTGCAAAGCCTGATCTATTTGATTCTCTCATATGTTACTAGGACGGCAGAGCATGGGTCCTCTGCCCTGTTACACTATTCAAAGAGCCCCTCTAGCCTTTCTTTGCCCTTCATTTATCTCACTGCTTGCTTGCTTAATACATACCTCCTTGTTTGAACACTCAACATATTCTCCCTAACACAGCAATGGCAGATGCAGTCTGTCTTAACTGCTATTTGTTCCTTGTCTTGAATTGGTCTCTTATTTCCGCTTTACTGTCTGCCGGGGAAAGGCATTTGCCAGTCACTGCCATAATGGTCCTACCTGGCCATAAGAAGGCAACAGCTAGCCAATATTGGAAGAACATGGGCATATTATGCCAGAGGCGGGCAACTGCTTTCCTAATGCCTACAAAAGAGACACAACTGTTGCCTTTGTTTCTAACAGTAATTCAGTGGATGAAAAAACGCGAGAACACACATATTGCTTATGATGTATATGATGAAGGGGATGATGTCACACTTGGTTAAGACATTTTGATCACACCAGGAGCTAATTTCCAGCTGCAACTAAGTGATTACCTTTTAGACTTCTGGCTTTAAATAATGTTAGTATCACCTGGAAAGCAAAGCGGTTGCTCAACAGGGTTCCTGGAGCACGAGGGATACCCTACTCGTGGGCATTGATGATTGGAGGGCATTCTTTCTGTGGTTTGGATCCTGGCCCTTACCGCCATGATGGGGGGAAGGGCCTATTACTTTTGGTTGTACGTACCCTTTGAGGGTGGGCAGACATTGCCTCCTGCTTTAGCCCACTAACAGCTCTGCTTTGCAACTTTATCACATATACCTGTCAGATGCATGTAACTCAATGCTACTAATGTTATCAGCCTTGGAAGTCTGGAATCCTTTGCCGCATCAATTAGGGTATAGGCTTGCCACCAGAGACTTACGCATGTCTGAGTCGGCATCTGTCACCCTGTGGGGAAGACACACAGAAAGAGCAGGGCACGGTGCCCTTGTGGGTTTTCACACTTCTTCCTCGGGGTGGGCACAATTCACTCCGCAGAGAAAGTGGCACATTCTGGGCAACATTCTCCCACTTTGACAATGTCACCCAAAGAGCTAAATTGGCCATTTGAAATACCTCTGTCGACTTATTATTGCGCAATCCACACTGATGGGTTTAAGCACCTGTTTAATGTGAGAAGGCAATTAAGGGCATTTGCCAACGCACTCAAGAAGCACAGGACACCCTCTTACCAGCGACATGCCATGCTCACTCATTCTGATCACGAATTGCCATTTATCTGGGGTCATGTTAAATGTATTTATTTATTTAATACATGTGTAGCATCACGCAAAACCAAAAGCATTAAAGCACAAAGTAAACTGCATGGAGTGGCCCACTTCCATTGGCGCAAGTTTTTACTTTTCAGCCACAAAATGGAAGATTTTAGCGTAAAAGGCAGGTGAAATCACCTTGCTTTTCCACTCTGGAAGAGTGTAAATACCTCACGCAATTAGCGATTGCTGGCGGAATTGACAATGGCTTCCTCTGGACTCCGCACGCTTTTACCAGGTTTAATTTCCAAGGAGATGCCAGAGGAATCCCTTTCCTTATTTCCAGCATGAGAATCCATGCTGGCAGTAAGGCCACATTTATATGGTGGAGCGGGAAATACAGGGCATCCTGGTGTGTCCACTCGGCTCCCGAACTCCACCCAGAAAATGCACGAAAATCTGGCCAATTAGAAAAAGCGACAGTAATGGTGTTTTCCACCACTTTTTCTGAACCAATTGACCTGGAAAATGCTGTGTTGCATCGGAAGCTGAATTCATTCACACCGCATATTATCCCACCGGAAGATTAAGCCAGGTGTTGAACACAGGTGTTACATATTCCTGTGCACAATCTGCATTTGGAGCATTAACTCACTGAGCTACCTTACAAATGATATCTCTTCTTTGGCTTTACCGTCTTAACCCCTTAACTGTCATGGGTATTTCTGCCAAGGCCTTTTTTGATGATTTCACTATGTCGCCATTCAATCCCTTGTAACTTTTTTGTTACATAAAATATCTCGGCAAAATTTGCCCCCTTTTTTCCCCAAATGTAGGCAGTCGTAACATTTCAGACTTTGCCGGGGATTGTGGGTAATAAATTCTGGGGCAATTCGCACAAGTCAGACCGCTGTGGATTCCCACAGGTGTCCTCTTTTCGGAAATGCATGAGGTTCCCTGTTTTCCCTGGTGGCTTCAACACCATAGGCCCAAATCTGTATGTTGTCCACATGAGCAAAATCTGCTCTGCTGAAAGGCTTGGGGTTACCAGTGGGTTAGCCTTTTCCCTTTGCACCCAGGTAGATTAACCCACACATGTGAGGTACCGTTTTCGTTGGGACACCTGTGGGAACACAGGATGGTAGGACATGTGTTGTTGGCGGCGTGTTTCGGTGGGTGTCCAGAGTGAAATGTCTGATTGTGTTTTTTCCACCAAATTTCAGAGACATTTCCCTCTGCCGACCCACCGAAACACGCCGTTAACAACAGATGTCCTATCTTCCCACGTTCCCACAGGTGTCCCGACTAAAACGGTACCTCATATGTCTGGGTACACCTACCTGGGCGCAAAGGGAAAAGGCTAACCCACTGATAATCCCAATCTAGCAATCTGTCCCCGGGGAGGGTGCATAAAATGCCCCCATCTATTTGGGGTGGGGGGGTAGAGGGCCACCCCCTTTCCACTAATAACATCCATGGTGGTTCCGTAGCTGTACTGCCCCAGGCTTGGGGGCTGGATCTACCAATATTTGCAGTGGCCTCTCCCCCCCAAATGGATGGGGGGGCATCTCATGTACCCCTTCCTAGGGGCAGAAATCTGCCCCAGGGAGGGCTACATAAGGTGCCCCCATCCACTCATGGTGGGGGGAGAGGGACACCCCCACTTTGAAACACAAAAACATCCTGGTGCTCTAGTGGGCCCCACCAGGACCCCCAACCCCACCCAAAACAAGATATAACAATTTTGTTTTTTTGTTTTTCCCCTTCTCTAGGGGCAAATGGGCACAAATGGATGGGGGGCATCTCATATACCACTTCCTAGGGGCAGAAATCTGCCCCCGGGCAGGGCTATATAAGGTGCCCCATCCACTTAGGGTGGGGAGAGAGGGCCCCACCAGCACCCAACCCCACCCAAAACTACGTTTAAAAAAAATATATATATTTTTTGTTGTTTGCCCCCTTCCCTGGGGGCAGATGATCACCCATCTGCCCCCAGGGTATTGTCCCCATGCTTTGGGGGTCGGGGGGAGGGGGTTGCTTACACAGTAAGCAGCCCCCTCCCCCCACTTCAAAAACAGATCCCTGCACAACACACCAAACATATTCTGGGGGGGATAAAAGATATTACAGCCCCCCCACTTACAATTGTGGGGGGGATTTGTCCCCCCTGTCCCCCCATGTCCTACGCCCATGCGCGCGCGCGTGCGCACACACACACACACACACACACACACCCCCTTCAAGGAAAGTGTTTGACTTGCTGATCTATCTTACTGCATTAATTAAAATGATTGTATTATCTCCAGTTCTCTTGCTCTCCTTTGGCACCTCTACCGAATGCTAAAGAATAAACATAGAAAATCCTCCATATATTTCATAACTAAAAGTAAACACAATCAGGTGATTTAATGTAGCCTTATTTCATAAGAGCTAACCCCTGGTTTGGCGCTGTTGCCAAGGGAAGACATACCGTTCCAAGTGCTTGCTTTAGATGCTTCTTTCCTGCAGCCCTCTTTTGGACGGGCGTCTGCCGGAGTCTATAATTGCTGGCCATAATCAGCCTGACTGTTTTGATAGATATGTCCATGCAGATAAACAGTGGGCCGGCCAGCATCCTATCTGCACGGCATTTCAGTGACCCTACTTCTACAAATATTGGTTTAGGTCACTTTCCCAGCCGGCAGCCCTGTTCCACTGCGCCTAAGGCCCAGCTCTCTAGTTATTCAATCATGGCTGCAGCTCTGCGAAACATCAACTTTATTAACCGAGCGGCAACGTTATGAAACCCGGGCTCTGGAAAACGGCCCGTCTTCTGCAGGAATGACCACACTATCTGGACCGGCTGTCTCTGGTGTCTTGGCCTTGCGCCCCTTTTGGCTGTTTCTGGAATCGTTTGGAAATACCCCCCTCGAAGGGTGGAAAAATGGAAGCATACATGACGCTGAGGAAATGTATTAGGGTTGTGGGCTGGCACAGCATCTCTGCCTGAACAATGACTGGCAACAGAGGTGGTCTTCAACAGTGGCATCTGCAGAACCGCTCTCATTTTGCCACAATGACCGAGTATGTTCCTCCAGCAGGAGAATCCCAGATTTAGTGGAAGAAGACAGAGGGCCCGATTCATTGAATAGTTCCCCGTTACAAAGTGAATTTGCACTGCTGAAAAGTCAGGGTTTGTGTCGGCAGTGCAAAGTCACTTTTCAGCAGTGCAAATTCACTTTGAAGCGGGCAAATATTCCATGAATCGGGCCCAGAATGTGTGAGATGGGGAAACAAAATCTATATGCAAAACAAGAAGATGCCCGCCACCCTTGGCACCGAAGCCCGACTGGAGGAAAGGTTGTCGGTGAGCCATGTCCCAGCCTAAGTTTCAGGTAGGGCAACTCACATGTTAGACTGTTGGGGCGAGGAAGAGTGAGTTGGGATGGATGGTGTCATCTGCCTCGCCGGGATCCTTCCTCGGGATTGGTGCATTATTGCGCGTGGGCGTGATCATAGAAAGAATCAGAGCAGGGTCATCACTGCAGAATTGGGAAGCAAGTGAAATACACAACCACCCTTTATTAGTGTCAGGAGTGGGCACCTGCTGTTGGGATAGTTGGAGTTGTGTTATTTTGACACCAAGCCATGTCTTTGGTGTGATGTGTCTGGGCACTCGGGCATACCCCTATGTATACATGTGCAACTATCCTCAGTGTCTGCCACTCACAGTAGGCAGCCCTTGCTCACAGGCGAGTCCCGCTCCTCAATCTCACAGCATCTGCCCTTCCTGCTGTTGAATCGTAGCCTGCCGCTGTCTAATAGAAACCAAACGTCTGGGTATCTCAAGGTCCCAAAAATATGTCCGCCACCAACACTACACTACTTGTGGATTGTGAACAGTGGAAGAGTGACCTATGCTGACCAAGTATTCAATGTAAGTGCGGTTACTGACAAATGCAGCCTGCGGTTCATGAGTGCGGCACTGAGTTCAAACCTGGAGACCTCCCCAGCTTCCTGCATCTTCTGAGCCCGCAGTCAAAAACACAATAGCAATCGAGATTGTTTTGATCGTGCTGCAAAATAAATGGTTGCCTCTCAGTTTCCCAGTGTCTGTCCTCAATAATCCTTCCATTCATTTGGTTTTCTTTCGTCTCATGTAATGGAGGTATTTAACCCCCCACCAATGCATTCACATTTAACTTACTCAGACAGCAATCCAATAAAATATTGCTGCTCAAACTGCACCTCAGGGACCAAGTCCTCTAGATGAGACCCTCCCACACCTGTGCGTCCACACAGACGTTAAGCGTGCAGCTTTTCTTGTCCCGCACAGCTACAATCTGTAAGACCACCAGGGCACACACAGTAGTAACCCTTGGGAACTTCTTGGTGGCAACTTTGGATGAAGAACTTGGATGACAGAACCTCCCCTTCCCCCTGTCATTCCTCAACCTCTCTCCACTGCTCCATGCTCTAATTCCTAGCACGTGCCAGGCTGCAACCTCATACCATGCAGGGTATCCTCGGTGCTTTCTCCCACCGGTCTGGGCTTCGCTCTGGGTATTTGACGTTCCTGTCAGGAGGGAGGCTGAAAACATTCTAAGGCCTGTACAGAGCAGCGACACCAACATATTTCAGAGTACAACCAGAGAGCAATCATATTATCACACATTCTGTGCAAAGTACATTATTATCTGTACATGTATATAACGAATACTCCATGCTGTACCAATGCTACCTTAATTACAATTCTAGAATTGGTTTCTTAGTCAAAATCACATTTTAAATATGGTTTGCAAGAGGCTAACATAAGCCTATTAAGCAAAGTACCTTCTTTATTTATTTAATTGCATTTTTAAAGCGCTCACACAGCCCGCGGGCAAGGAATTGTTTGTTTTTTAGTTGCGTAATTGTTTTTTTTTTGTGTGTGTCTTAGTTGTATTTATAATGCCCTTAAATACCCACAGGTTTCTAAGTGCGGACCTGGGGATCGAACCTGTGTTGCTTCGTGTCCCTCCGTGACCCTTGTCCAACGTTGAATGGTAGCATTGTGAATCATGATCATGTGGATGCAAATGACGCGCTTCCGAGTCACCTCTAGCCACCCACCTGCAAGCGGGTCACTCTGATCTGGGATAAAGTTTCACCTATTCCGTAGAGCTCAGAACGTACGGACGCGCATTTTGCTTGATATTTTGCAACCTACAAAGCCAAGCCAGAGAGTGATAGGTCACCAATTGTTTGACGTGATCCTTATCGACGCAGTCGGGACTTTCCCAGTTTCTGCTGATACTGGTCCAGTGGCCAAATAATCACATTGGCCAATGACCCAACACACTGTAATTACTCATTGGGACTGAAGCAAGACTTTGCAGGCTTGAAAGGTTATAAAGGAATGAAGCATGCTCTTTTTTTCAAACTTTAGTTTTTATTTTCATTTTCTTCTGAAAATATCCTGTCCAGAATACAGGTTTTACACCTTAGAATTTCCTTAACTTGCCCCACACCCCGACATAAAACTTAACGTTCTACTTGTCGGGATAACACATCAAATACAAATGGTTACAGGCAGCTCGAGAGAACAAAAAATGTTGGCGGCAAGGGTTCGTTCCATTCACTTTGTTAGAGATGAAGGTCATCATGGCGTTTTACTTCAGAGAGAGTAGCCCGCCGGGTGCTGATGTTCACTACCCAATTACAGGAGGAAAAGGCCCCAGTCTACTTGAAATGTTTCAATGCAATCATTTACCAAAGCAGACTACTTTTCATGAGTGAAAATATCCCACATTTAGTACATTCACTCTTCTTTGGATGGTAGGTCCTTGTCCTTCCATTTTTGGGCCATGGCCACTCTCCCAGCTCTGAACATGGCTTCACTTAGTTTAGTAAAATGAGCCTCGTTGCTATCCTCATCAGGGTTGCCCAGTTGTATCTGCAGGGGTTCTAAATCTGGGGCTATCCCGACTGTGACGTTGACCCAGCTGAGGACCTCGGACCAGTTAACCTGTATTCTAGGGCATGCCCACCGCATCTGGTACCACGTGCCCACTTGGCCACACTCCCTGGGGCAGAGGAGCGAGGCTCCCGCAAATATTTTGGACAGCCTCATGAGTGGTAGCTGCTACCCATGCAGAATACTAAAGTTGTTTTCCATTGCTGAAGTGTATAGGTTGCCACTAAACATGAGCTTGAAAATTGCATTCAAAGTGCTGTCAGAAATTTCCCCACCTGTCTGTTCCACCCAGTGACCCTTGATGTTGTGTCGCTCCTCTAAGTCCGATGTAACCATAACCTTATATAAGCTTGGAGAGCACTCCCTTTCCAGTAGCAGCTCCATTAATCACTTTTTCGAAAGGAGTAAGGGGACGCAAGACTATGGAGCGCCATTTTGGGTCAGACAAAATCCCCTTCAACTGTATGTATTTAAATACACTCAGCCTACCTGCACCAAGAGTCCCCGTCAGGGATTCATATTCTATGAAGTGACCCTCTGTGAACAGTTGCCCCGCCCTTTCTAGCCCTCCATCAGACCATAATTGAGAGTGTCAGAAGCCCCTACTACCGATGTCCGTTGGAGCTCCCCGCAGTGGGGAGGGGCAAAAAGGGAGGTAATTGAACTGGGGGACCATGACAACTCTCTGACTTTTTTTGGGTGGGTATATAAGTTCTCTATGTTAGACCAGTATGTACCTCGGTCATCCCTCAGGTGTTCCATCATGACCTGCAACTGAGCTGCCTTGTGGTATAACTGGAGGTCAGGGAGTCCAAAGCCCCAGGGCTCTCTGGGTAAGGTTAGTTTGGATCCTTTGATTCTGGGTTTCTTCCCTTTCCAGATAAATCTATTTATCATTGCATTCCGATCTGCGAAAAAGGGATCTGCGAGGACTGTAGGGAGGGCTGTGAAAAGGCAAAGCAACTGTGGCAGGATATTAAATTTTGCTGACACCATTCAACCATATCACGAGAGTATTAAAGGGGCCCAACTCAAGAGATCTGCTCTAATTCTCTCTACCAAGGCGTTCGATGTTCATCACCACCATTTTCTCAAGATTTCTTGGTAGGGTCATGCCTAGGTATGCCGTGGTTGAGTTCTCCACTCTCATCCCACAAAAGTGGTTTTTACCACTGGATTCCAGGTTTAAGCCCCCAATCAGCATTATATTTGACTTTGATAAGTTTATTTTCATGGCAGAAAAATGACCAAATGCATCCATTTGCTTAAGGAGCTGTGGTAGGGATTTGTCTACCTCTGTTAGATAGCATAGTATGTCATCCGCAAATAGGAAAAGTTTGAAGTTGACTTCCCCACACTGGACTCCCCTTATTTCCAGGTTTTCCCTGATTGTGATAGCCAGTGGCTCCATCGTCATTCCGTATATGAGGGGGGAGATCGGCACCCCTGCCTTGTTCCTTTGCATAGGTGGAACGGAGCAGAGACTACCCCATTTGCTGTAACCCTCGCCATCATACTGTTAGATAAGGCAGAGATCCACTGCCTAAAGTTATGTTCCACCCACATCTTTGCAACACCTTACCCATGTATGCACATTCCACATGGTCGAATGCTTTCTCAGAGTCTATGGAAACCAGAGCGGCGTTAAAACCCGGGTGTTGTGCCTCGTGCATTAGATCTTTAGTTTTTCTTATGTTGTCAGAGCCTTTATGGCCTGGGATAAATCCCTTCTTGTCGCTGTGAATTAGGGAGCGCACCAGAGGGTGGCTTCTATTGGCAAGCACTCTTGCCAAGATCTTAACATCAGTGTTGAACAGGGAAATGGGGCAATATGATTGGCATTGGGATGGATCTTTGCCTTCCTTTGGGATGATTATAATTAGGGCAGAGAGCATGGAGCTCGGGAGCTCTCCGGGTTTCTAAGACATTGTTGAACATTTTGGTCATAAAGTGAGCTAAAGTGGACCGAAACCTTTTGTGAAATCGAACCATGAACCTGTCGTCCCCTAGCACCATACCCCCCTTCATATTACCGATCGTAGTGATTATCGCCTCTTCCTTAATAGGGGCCTCAAGTATCTCTGTTTTATCAGCGGACAGTTGTGGGATCTGGAGTGAGTTCAGGAACTCCTCAATATTGGAGCCCTCAACTTCCCATTTGGTTTTATATAGGGTTTTGTGATAGGCATAGAATTTCTCTGCTATTCAAGTGTTTTCAAATTGTTTAATTCTATCCATTCGGTGGATTGTAACAACTCTTCTGGAATGTCTTTGTTCCCTCAATCTCCAGGCTCGGATTCTATCGGCTCTCTCCCCTTTCTCCATATATTTTTGTTTTAGAAAGGATAACTTTCGCTCCATTTGGTGGATCAGGAGGGCTTTTAGTTATGCTTTGTATTTCCTGAGTTTCTCAAGCTTCCCCGGAAACATCTGGGTCTTCAATTTCCCACCTGGTTGGAGGGATTTTATTTTATCCCTGAGTATCGCTTCCTTGGCCGCTCTCTCCCTTTTCCCTGTGGCATCCATTACTATCAGGATTCCTCTGAGCGCTGCCTTCAAGGCTTCCCAAATGATCGGGATCCTCACTTTGCCATCATAATTCAGTTGAAAGAATTCCCCTATTGCCCCAAGCAGCTTTAGGTGAGGTCCTTATCTTTCAATAACAAGTCGGCACAGGTCCATCTACCATTGTTCTTTTCTGTTAAACAGTCTCCCAATTTAACTAGGACCAGGTCATGGTCTCACCACGACACCGTTACTGTGGTGGACTCTGGAACTTTGTTTTTTAAGTGTCTTTTAATGAGGATATAGTCAATTATTGAAAATGCATCATGGACTCTTGAGTAATGGTTAAATGGGGGGTCACAACCCTAAACTCTTGTGAAGGACTCCTCCATCCCCAGTTCCGTGTTAGTTTGCTGAAAATGGAGGGCCCTCTTGCATCATGGTATTAGATCTTGGATCTAATGCCATGTTAAAGCCTCCCCCTATAAATAAGGGCCCTTCTGTGAAGGTTTGGATCACACTGTTCAACTCATCCCAGAATTCTTCCTGGCCCTCATTAGGGCAATAAACCAACACCATTGTCATCATAATACCCTTAATTGTTCATTTTATCATCACAAATAATCCCCCGCAGTCTACATTCTCAGCCTCAAACACAAAGTTCAGTCTTCTGGCTATGATTGCGACACCTTGTTTTTCAGAGGTGGACGAGGTGGGGTATACCTTGTCAATCGACCTCGCCTTCAGAGTTTGTTCCCTCCCCCTCTGCCAGTCTGTTTCCTGTAAAATCATAATAACTAACTTCAAGCGGTTAAACTCACGGATCGTTAACAATCTCTTGTTTGGAGAGTTTAACCCTCTGACATTTAACAAACCCATTGCCAATGAATTATGCATACTTGACATTTCATCCTGTAAAGTCCTCCATGAGTCTCCTCTGATTTTTATGGAACAAGTTTCAACCTTGAGCTTTCAACCTATCACTAGTATACCTGTACACCCCGACGTTCCATAGAGAACCATTAATCGTATGGTCAAACTTGTGACCCCCTGAATGAACAACAACATCCCCAACTCTCCCCCCACTCCTCTCACAGGTTTCTGAGCTCCTGGTGATCTTCAAAACATTGCTGGACCAAACCACCAAGAGAAATCTTTCCCCCAGGCTTTCATTTCAATGCCATGACACCTCTGAGTCCCCCTCCCCCCAAGCCCCTCCCTTGTCTCATCGACTTAGTTGATGCCGGATTCAGTTTCCTGACTTTATGTTGACCTCTCACATGCATCTGTCTTCCGGACCTTTACTCTTCCAGGGTCTGCTCAGCTCAGAGTCTCCTGTGTAACTCTGTTGATGTCATCTTCTGTTATGAGTCTGTACTTGAACCCATCGAATTCGAAAGACAGTGAGAAGGGAAAGCCCCATCTGTAGCTCACTCCCTTGAAGTTAAGCCACTTTGTTAGGGAGCTGCAGAGTCTCCTCCTGGTCAGGGTAAAGGCAGATAGATCCTGTACTATTATAAATTTGGCCTTTCCCCATTCCACAGGGCCCTTCTTCCTTGCCATGTCCAATATTTTAATTTTCTCAGTGTAGTAAAGGAATTTAGCAAGCACCAACCGTGGACCCCTGGAATGCCCTATAGCTCTGTGTGCTCTGTCGATGGTGGGCACGGGTGTACTGTCATTGTTAAATAGTTTCTTAATCACGTCATTTATTGCTTTATGTTGCTTTGCATTTCAGCCTCTCTTTCTGGAAAATCGAAGAACTTTAGGTTAGACCGGCATTCGCAGTTCTAAAAATTGTCCATTTTCAGAGCACATTGCTCTTCCCTCCTTTCCAGCTCCAAAATTCTTATGTCTATTTGGGTTTCTAGGCTGTCCATCAAGGATTGATTGATCTCCAGGCCTTCAATTCTGTCATCCATGTCGTCCACTTTCTTGTCAAGCCCATGAAGTCTTTTATTGATGTCTGCTCTGAACCACCTTATTTGCTCTAGTAAGGCCGCCATGTCTTTCTTCATGGAATGGGGTTCCTCCATGGTCAGGGCAAGGGGAGGGGGGTGTTGGTGCTAGTGCCTGATGGACATTAGGTCTGTGTTGGTACTTTGGTGGGCAGACGCCCAACTCATGGTTGTGGGGAGACCAAGTCAGTTCTCTGAGGTAGCGTGTTGCCTTCACGTGGGGGAGGTTATAGCTTGGGCAGCTTCATGTTGTGGTCTGCCCAGTCTCTCAACTCTGCCGAGCAGGTCTTCCCTCAGGAGCTGGACTACTCTTGAACCTGGGGGTGGGATTCAAACTATGATGCTGGTTGGACTTACTCCTGGCCAACCTTCGGGCCGTAGGAGGACCCCCTTCTTTTGGAATAAATCCTCCTATGGTTTCCAGGCATGTGGTTCTAGCACTGAGTCGAGGCTGGGGGGAGGTCAAGTTGCACTTGTGTAGTATTGACTCCGCTGGAGGATCAAGCTGTACCGGTTCAAGTTCATGCTCCCCAGTCGGAGGGGAGCCCACAGGGCTTCTTGTGGGGTTTTAACTCGTGGGTACTTCAGGTGCTTGTCGATGCATGCAGCCTCTGGGTTGCTCCAGGCTCGTGGTCACAATTGCAATAAATCAGGGCCCCTGAAGGGGAGGAGGCCTAGCACAGACTCAGCCCTTACACCCCCTCCCAAGCGTGATCCCTTTGGGGGCAACCCTCTCTCATGTACTGCTCACCCACCTTCCTATCAGACTTGTACGCTGCCGATTTTCTGGTTGCACCCAGGCCGTAGCCTATTGCTGCTTGTCATTGCTCCAATGCCGATCTCTCAACCCGGTCAGGGGGCCCCAGACTGCCCCCCATGCCAAGAATGGAGTGTTCCACTAAGTGGGAGCTCAAGGCTTCCTCTCTATTCTCCTTTTTTCTCCACCTGGTCTTTTTTTTATCCCTTTTGGTTGTCCTTCCCCCCTCGGTTGTACAGTCACTCCCTAGAGGAGGGAGGGATGGTCAGGTGCCGCCTCGACTCCGCTGTCTCAGTCCTGCCCCACGCCACACTGAGCCTGTGCGGGTCTCCTCACTTCTTGCTCAGCGCAACTTATGAGGACCACCTCCTCCATTCTCCTCCCTTGCTCAGTGGCTCAGGGGGGCTCGCTGGTGTCAGACCCCAGCGGGTCAAGGGTGTCTCACCTCTGCGAGGTAGCCGCTTCTCGCAGGGCCTCTCAGGATCCCCCCATCTGGGTACCCTCAGCTTGGAACTCCTTGGTTGATTGAGGGCCTGGCGAGCTGCGGCTCCTCTGCCTCGGGCCGTATTTCGCTTTCCCTTGGACTATGAGGGACGGGATTGCACCCCTGTGGTGCCCGTTCTCTTGTCTCACCACGGGTTGCAGGGGGGCTCTAATCTCCGACAATCTTGGTGGGGAGGAGCAGCGCAGAGGGATCACCACATCTCTGAGCCCCCTGGTGGCCAAATCCAAAGGACGCTCTTTTAATCCCTGTCTACATCCATGAGGCAACATATATTGAAGTGAAAGGAAGGGCACTGCTTGGGTGCAGGTCACAGCATCATTTGGCAATAATGGAGGGTGCCTTTAGGTACAGAGCAAAGGGATGATACAGCAAGAAGAACACGCTATAATGTTAGAGCAGGATGACAAATTGCCTTCCAGGCTTTGCCTTTTCATGTCTCCAAACCAATTCCTCCTAGCTGTTAGGAGAAGCGGGCAAGTGCAGATCAACGTTGGGGTTCTCTACTGTCGTACTGGGCCCAGGGTGCTTACAACTGTTGGGCTGCTTACATTTGCTTTTCTCCAGCTCACTGTTGGTGGGGAAGGGGACATCTGAGTATGCACCTAAGAAGTCATTGCAAACGCTGAGCACAACAATCTGTAAAACTCCTAGAAAGCAGGAGCTTCTACCACTAAAAAAGAAATAGCAATGTGTTAACAGATGGTTACCGGTCATTTGGTCGAAAAAAAAGGGTCGACAGGACAAATGGTCGATGCAATTTGGTCGAAAGACAAATGGTCGAATTTTTTTTTTTGTATTTTCACATTTTTTTTTTTTTGGGGGGGTCCCCCCCAACCCTTTTTTTGCTTAAAAACCCTTTATTTTCCTAAACGAAAACCTGAAAAATATATATAAAAATTTTAAAAAAAATTCGACCATTTGTCTTTCGACCAAATTGCGTCGACCATTTGTCTGTCGACCAATTTTCTGTCGACCAAATGACCGGACAGCTTAACAGATCCCATTTTAGCATGTCCACTAACAGAGAAGACATGTTGTTCTGTCTACACTCCAATGACCATTACAAAATAGCCACCCAGTAAACATTGATCATCAACAAAGAAATAGGACTACATATCATTCGAAGGTGGCCACCAATGTTTTCCACATCCTAACCTCGAATTATGTCTGACAGGAATTATTTAAAACCAGTTATCATGCTTACTTTTGTTTTTGCAAAAGCTTCAGTCGATTATTTTTCTTACAGAGACCGTTTGCTGAGAACATGCCCTACTTCCTTCTGGAGCCTTTGCTTTGAATGTATTGACAACTTCACTGTGCTTCCAAGATGTACTGCTGGTGGTTCTTTTTGGGGACCCCAGCTAATTCAGCCATGTTAATTCTTATACCATTGTGTCTGGGTTATTACCTGAGCGGTCAGATGAACTGTCTGCAGTTCCTTCTCTCCTTTAGTTTTCGGTTCCTCTTTAGCCCTATCTGTTACTTCTTTTTTCCATAAGATTTTATTTAACTATTAGGTTTACTCAGTGTGGGATTGGGCTGTGGATCGGGAGATGGGGGGGGCTGTTTTGTCCCTCCTGATGGCTTTCACAGGAGGGGAGTAGGGGTGGGGTGGAAGCAGCAGGAACGTGTGGATTTTTTGGAATACCATATTCTAGCAATGGGTCTTGCAGCTTTAAGGTGAGGTCCTTATCTGTTTGCTACATGCTTCATCTTCTAACCCTCCTAAAACAGGGTCCTGGTCCACCTGTCCTCTCTTTTCTAATTCCAATGTTACTTCTGCTATTCAGAAACTCAAATCAGCCTCTCCTGCAGATGCCATACCTCAGGCTCTTCTGCAGGAGACATCAACTGATTTAATTAACTACATTACATCTGCTGTTAACATCTCATTTGCTACAGGAGACATCCCACATGCCCTTAAACATGCTTTGGTCATCCCTCTGCTGAAGAAGCCCTCACTCGATCCTTAGGTACTGGCCAATTATCATCCAATCTCTCTATTGCTGTTTTTGATGAAGGTTCTGGAGGCGCTGGTATCTCCTCTTCTCTCAGCATTTCTGGAATCCTCTCATTTTCTCGATCTCTTCCAGTCCAGCTTTTGGCCCGGCAAAGGCACTGAGTCTGTCCTAAACTCAGTAATGGATGACTTGTTGTGTCTGGTTGATCAGGGCGGTGTCAGGGCAGTCCTGCTTTTAGATCTGGCGGCTGCCTTCGACACCGTCGACCACTCTCTCCTCATCTCCCAGCTGGCTGAGGCTGGAATTTCTGGCCAAGTGCATGACTGGTTCACTGCATTCCTTGCAGATCGCTCTCAATCAGTCTCTCTCTCTCCCTTCCGATCTGACCCTGCCCTCCTATTTTGAGGAGTTGCGCAGGGATCTGCACCATCCCCTATTTTATTTAATATATATATGAGATATCTCCTGCACCTCATTGCAGCGCACGGGTTCTGTTTTTACTCTTATGCGGATGACACTGAGAACTTGGTCCGCCTTGATCTAACTAATTCTGAAACAACATCCCATCTTAGACGCTGCCTCGAGGAACTGGGAATGTGGATGTCACAGAACTGGCTGAAAATTAATGCAAGCACAACCAAGGTTCTCATCGTGGGTACCTCCAGTCCTCAATTATTCTGGACAGCCGATTTTTGGCCTTCGTCCCTCGGTCCCCTTCCTATACCAGTCTCATCAGTGCGGAATATTGGTGTGCGGATCTCGGCCACACTGACCATAGACGAACAGGTCAGTGTGCTATGTAAATCTGGCCATTTTAAACTTTGGATTCTCCAAAAGGTTCTTCCCTTCATTCCGACAGTAAACCAGGCACCAGTGGTTGCTGCACTGGTTCTGAGTGTTCTGGACTACTGCAATTCACTATATCTAACTCAACCTGGCTATTTGACGGGGCGGCTGCAACTGCTTCAAAACGCCACGGGCAGATCTATCATCCGTCCTCCATTTGGTGCTCACATGACCCCTTTGCCGAGGCATTTGCTCTGGCTCCCCGTTGCTCAGTGGATTATGTTTAAACCCATGTGCATCGTGCTTAGGGCCTTCTATGGCACTGGAGCTGAGTACCTTCAGGCCAAATTTCCTGGTTACCTACCTACTCGTGCTCTCCGTTCACAAGCGGACTTTCGGGTGGTGGTGCCCCGCTTTAGGCTGATCCGCAAAGGCGGTTGCGCCTTCTCAGTGGCGGCTGCAAAAGGGTGGAACAACTTTCCCCTTCCCCTGTGTACGACTATGGACCACCTCACATTTCAGTGGAACCTGAAAACTCTGCTCTTCTAAAAATGGCGCCCTGGAACCATATGTCTCACAGTCTTCTCTCTCAGTGCCATGATGCCCTCGGGTGAACGCGCGCTTCATAAGTGCTATTAACATAACATTACATCTTTGTATCCAATCCCTTGGTTGAATAGGAACCTCGTAGAGGAAGAGAGCGAGAGTGTGGGCATCGGCTGCTAGTTGAGAGGAGAGGTAACCCCACCTTGGCTTGGAGCTCGAACAGCACCCAAGTCATTCTGGCACTCAAATGCAGCTGACGGCTGCAAGTGCTGCAGTAAGGCAAGCAGTGCGTTGCTGAAGGACACCAAGAAATTGCTGCAGTGAAGCATAAGAAGGTGGTGGTAAACAGAAAGAGCACAACATAGATAGTGAAAGAATGGGGGTGAGGGAAGTGTCAGGGGAGAAGAGAAGACCGGTCCTGACACGTCCGTGCTCTTTGCCCTCTCATCATGCTCTTATGAGCCACACTGCATTAGCCCTAGAAATTCCCCTAAACTCACTTCTCAGTCTACCGTTGGCAAAGCTCAATCTGCGAACAAGTATTTCTTGCTTACCTGGAATGCAAAGGAGGAGGGAAAGTATTATGTATTTGCTACCTGAGTCCTATGGACCGCCATCAATTCATGACACTCCAATGGACCAGCTGATAACAGATTTCAATTTGAATGGAGATTTAGTATTGTGGTTATGAAGGCTTGTGAAAAACATGGTACATGTACATGTGTGTGTGCAGCAAGGAAATAGCATGTGAAGCATAGAACTGGATGTCTACCTCGCCTCTTCAGTCCACCGAGTAATCTAAAAGAACAGTGGGAAAGATGAAGGTCCCTGGCCCAGGTATTATGGCAGAGCTTACTTCAAGAACTCAAGATTCTAAGCCATTGACAAGCCTATTGCATTCATTATAGTGCCGATGAAGGCCCATGAGAACTATTAGAGATGTGAATGATTGTTAAAAGGACAAAACACCATGTCGAAGAATAACCTGTTTTGTTCTTTAAAGTTAGGGTGCGATAGTCTCAACACGATGTCACTATGAGAGCCATCGTTAAGGTGTTGCACACCTAGGCTGCTGGTGCAAGCTAGTAAGCTTCCATGTCATTCTTCCCTCTTGGGGCTGAAAATGAGTCTAACAGAAAAGTGCTTTAGACTGCTGAATATGTGTGTTTTTTCTAATTGTTCATGAATTCTGATTCTAAAATTGCACTTTAGCTTGTTCTTGCAAAATGATAGTGTTATTAGAAAATAACAAAAAGATGAAAAGCCTTTTGGGACTGATTAGTTTTATCATCAAAAGTCACGTTAAAGATATAAAGTGTGTATATGTCCTCTAGTTCTGATGATGTATTCAGAATTCTTCCCATATAATTGAGCAGCACTAGTAAAATCAGGCAGAAGAACATGTGAGTATATAATCCATGATTATTCTAAAATCGATTTCTAAATTGACTGTAAAATAAGTATCCCTTATTTGTGTTTTGTGTCATATCTGTTACTGGACATGTGTGCACTGGCAATACCGTGTTCTGGGCAAAGTGGGGACTGGTTACGCAAGGCATTTGACATGCTGGAACTGCTTATATCTGTTGATGGGCTTAAGGGGCATGGCATAGCGTTATCAGGCCTAGTGGGGCTGGTTATACATGTTAATGGTTATGTGGGGGCTCACTACACTGGTCCGTGTGCAATGTGGGGACTTTGTTTTGCAGTGTGGGGACTGGTCATACAAGAAAGCAATAAATAAATAAATACATGTGGGGACTGGCCATGTGTGTTACTGGGCAATAGGATCAATGGAAATGGACATGCCTGGTCATGTGCTGACTGGCCTTACCTGTCGTTGAGCATATGGGGATTAGTCCTGCATCTCACTGAGAAAGTGCCAAATGAAATGTTTGGTAACTGGCCTTGAAGACATGGCAATCATCTCTCCCACGTATTTGCAGAGTCTACATTTACTTTTACTAGGGATGTGGAGTGTGGAATTACCTCTGTTACTATCCGTGCAGAGACTAGCCTTTTGTTCTGTTTCTGGCATTGTGGAGACTAGGATCACTCACTGGTTCTGTCCATTGAAGTGGGCCACAATGTTGCTGCACACAAAAGGATACATGTTGTATGGCCGTGCAATGAAACATCTGACCCTCATGTCAAGGGGTGACAAAAGAGCCTTTATTATCGGTATATGCTATAGTAGACCGAGTAATGATGCACGTGATACCAGAATATGTGTGATATGATATATGTTATTTATAACGCGCTTAATATCCAGAGGTTTCTAACCGCGGACCCGGGGATCAAACCTTGGTTGCTCTGTGTCGTCTTGCTTCCAAGGCGAGCACGTTGCCATAGAGCTATCCTCCCAAGCCTGGCTCAACAGGTGTAAGTTAATTCTGCCATTTTACAATGATGGGTTAGACCAAACGCTAGAGAAACTGAGGGGGCTCTCTAAAACTAATAACAATTGGCTAATAATTGGCAAAACGCTCTAAAGAATGGCCAAATGCAAAGTGGATCACTCGAGATGTTCACTAACCGTTTACGTCAAGAGCTCCAAATCCCTGTTCCTTTTGGGACACCCCATTTTAAAAATAATGTTCTGAAGGATGTTCGCAACAAGAAAAGTCCCAAACCTACGTAAATTAATACAACAAATGTTCAAACTTGTGGCCAACCCAAGAGTCTTAATCCTATCCTCAAATGCCTATTTCTAAGATAATCAACACTTTAAAAAAAGAAATACCCTGTCTTCAGGAGCTAGTCACAGTCTGGACTTTCCTTCAGCCTCTCTTATTTTGCCTCCTGTCAAAGGACCTCCCCAGGTGTATCACAGGCTTCTCTTCTTCAATCTTGTCCAGTCTGGATCCTTATCATTAGTAAAGCTTCTTCCCGCTGTGGGTTTCCCTGCTTCTTGGGAGATTTGGTCTCTCCTAGAACAGACAGTTTTCAGTATTCTCAACAGCTTCCTACTGGACCTTGACACTCTCGTAGATTGCTGCAGACTCCCAGCATGTACCTCTCACAGACCTTGGGTTTACAGGATACACAATGCGTCCCTTCCCAGACTTTAGGATTCGTAGGTTTAATGGGTATATTAGAGTCATTTTCAAACACTGACTGATGCTTCGCAGCCTCTGTTATACCCATGAGGCTGTGCAGTATTTTCTAAAGGTGATTCTGACTCGTGTGCCCTCCCTGAGATTATTTATTTCCCCCTAGAGTCCTAACTTTCATTGTTTAAAGATTATTAAGTCAGCAATTGGTTTATTGGGTAAGCATTGCTAGTTTGTGTGGTTCAATATCGACCACAGGATTTCGCAAGCATCTGCGGTGAATGGAGCAATCATGGAACAGTTCATGCTCAAGAAAGTCTGATCATATTGGTTTGTGGGCTCTGCTAGTTTGCAGCGAGTCATTGCTAGCTCATGCTTGGTTCTGTATTCCGGTCCATGGACCAATCTGCTTCTTGGTGATATAGTTGAAGATCACAGGTGTTCGGCCTTCCTGGATACATCATCTCTGCAAAGGTGATGCGCCAGCGGGATTGTCGTTTATCAACCCTCTAAGTGACGCATCGCCTAGAGGCAGGTCAACACAGTCCCTAGTGTCTCGCCCCTCCCTCCCCCATCCTTGCCCATAAGGAAGTGGAAAGAGTTTCTAAAGCTCATCACAATGGTTTGGCTAAATGCCTAGGTTCTAAGGATTGAACTGCAACTAATATCTAGTTCCTAAGCAAAACAGTGCCCAGGTGGATTAAAATAAAGCTAGATATCCTTCATGGTGTCTAAAACCTTCAGTAGTTCTGCTTTCAACATACAGTTCTTTAACCAAAACTAGTAAGTCTTTCTCTAAACCTGAGACAACCTATGTTATAAAGAAAGTCTTAAAGGGATGGCCAATGAAAGTTATAACACCTAAGATGTATGAGTCCTTAAACTACAAGCTACCTGAAGCTAAAATGCAAATGTTAGAAAGGGTAGTCCAAAGTGAGACACAGGCTACTCTTCAAAAGTCAATTTCTATCTTTGAAAACAAAACATAATTTAACTTCTGGGAAGGTTCTCTGCACAGATTCCCATAAGCTGGTTTCCTCTCATATCACTCGGCTTTCAGCTTGTATCTCAGTACCTCTCCCAGGATTTCAGACTACAGGTTTCAAGCTCTTCTCAGGCTTTTGAGTTTCACAGGATTCACAACATATCTTTAGCAAAGACTGTGCCTTCTGTAAGTATTCACAAACATTCCCTCCTGGACCTTGGCTTTCACAGGATTCGGAAGTTGTCCCTCATGGACTTGGTCTCTGTCAGGATTCCCCTCAGGTCCAGCAGGGACCTTGGCTTTCTCAGGATTCACAGCAGATCCTTCTTGCATGGCTTTGTCACGATTCACACCTGTAGCGATGGGTATTTCTCCCCCCTGATGAGCGTCCTTGTTAGGCAGCCAATATTATAACATCCTCATGCGACCGATTGGCTCTTCCTTTTTGTTCCCTTGGGGTATATCTTGGATAGCCCAATATTTAGGCCTTCCAATTCCCTTGTGGTAAGGCAACTGCTTTCCAGCACTATTGGCACGTGCTCCTTCCAGGGTTTCCAGGCCTTGTCTATTTCCAGGCTGGTTTCTTGGATTTGTT
This sequence comes from Ambystoma mexicanum, assembly GCF_040938575.1. Taxonomy (NCBI): domain Eukaryota; kingdom Metazoa; phylum Chordata; class Amphibia; order Caudata; family Ambystomatidae; genus Ambystoma; species Ambystoma mexicanum. The sequence continues at coordinate 238,043,564 of NC_090940.1, read as the reverse complement.
CAAGTATTCCAGATTCTTCCTCATGTATTTGCCCTTTATTGGGTTTGGCTTGCAGCTGTCTTCCCTTTTTTCACAGGAGAGTGAGCAAGCCCGTCTTTTGCCTCTTGGATACTCTCTTCATTTGTCTTTTTCCATCCTTTTTTTTATAATTACTAGCCTGGGCAGGTGTCCTATCACTTCCTCTGATGGATTATTCCCTATTAATCTAGTTTGTTATTCCCTGTAAAGCCACCAATTCCTTTCATCAAAGCATTGCCAGTTTACCCGCAGTAATGGTTAATTGCTTGATTGTTTTGATTATCTGAAATTAAAACATTAGAGGTTTTGAAAGTACTCTTGGCATGTGACACCAACTGGGAATTCTGTAACATGGCTCCACTGCATTCCACGATCGCTCAATGATGCTGGGTTCTCTGCAATGCAGCAGAGGCTGCAAGGCTAGGAAAATGCCCCTCCTTTCTGTTACTCTCAGTCAGGTAAGTGCTTGTTGCTTTTCCTTTTTGATTTGCAAATGCTCGAAGTTACCTTCACTACATTGCTTGGGAACGGGTCTGGTTCCGGAGTGGTAGGGACCCTCAGCAAGGACTCTTGGGAATTGTAGTTCTCATTATTCAAACTATATGTTAATGGCTCGGTTGCCGGGTGGCAGGGAACCTTATCAAGGTTTCCTGGGACCTCTGGTCTTCTATGCTCTGGCCCCTCACTATGACTTTATGAGGGTTTCCACCATGCCTTGGCAGGTATTGTGGGCTGGTGGAACCGTTTGCAACCACTTTCCCTGAGGTACATCAGGTAATGAACGGGACAGCCGAGTCCCCGGTGGCTCACTTCACCCACACAGAACAATGGGGCGTTGTAACACCTTACCACTTACCTTCAACCCTGGCTGCACTCAACTGTGGACTTGTGCTGCCAAAATTGAAACTCTGAAAACATAGACAAGCTGCTCCCACTTGTAAACATCACTTTGGAAAATACTAGCCCCAGAGTTGGTATAAGGGATCGCACAGGGCCTCCAACCCATCCCTTAAATTATAACCCAAAAAGGGGCCAGACGGCCAGATATCCACCTCATAATCCTGAAAAGATAACATGCACTCAAAAAGAGTAAAGGTGGTGCGCCAGCTGAAAGCAGTGAACCATGTTTCTGGTCCTTCACTAGCTGCATGCCAACTTTGGCATGGAACAACAATGAGAGGAATGCCAGAAAGCAAGCTCACAATGGTAGGTAAATAAAACGCCTAGTCTGCCCTGCTTAGAAATAGGGTAGCAAGCCATCAATTCATAAGGGCAGATCATCACAAGACAGAAGGCATCATTACAGGTCCGCCGGTAGCTGTGCCGGTAAAACCAGCATGTAGCTGCCGGACCCGTAATGAATTACTGGCGCCTGACTTCCCGGTTCCAACGGGCTATTCCAAGTTCGGTGGCCGGGAAGTCAGGCACCGCTAATTGTGTTAGTGCCCAATCCCATAAAGTCCCATAGGACTCCATGAGAATGGGGACACAGGAGCACCGGCAGCATTAACAAAGTTGCCGGTGCTCCCATGAGAACTCTGCGAGCGAGTGCCGTAGCCGCCCGGCACGTCTGACCCAGGTGTCCGGGACGGCACCCGTCTGCAGTGTCGTATTGTGCCGGTCCGGTAACAACTGTGCCAATAGGCTTACCGGCACCGTTGTTACCGAACCAGCACAGTTATAATGAGGCACAGAGTCTGGGATCTTCCCTTGAAGTGCCATCGTGGAGTCGGGCAGCCATGCAGCAAGAGATGCTTGACTCTGAGGGCCCGATTCATGGAATTTTTTGCACGGTTCCAAGCGACTTGTCACTGCTGAAAAGTGACTTTGCACTGTACACATAAACCCTGTTTCATGAACTGTTCATGACGTGTCTTTTCGCAGCCCAATGTCAGTGCAAGGTCATCTTTATAGTACAAAATGAACTTTGCATTGCTTTTGCACTGCAAAAATACACTTTGTACAGTTCCTTGAATCAGGGTTTATGTCGGAACTGTAAAGTCACTTTTGAACAGTGCAAAGTCACTTTGAACCGTGCAACTAATTCCATGAATCGGACCCTAAAATGGTGAACCTCCTTTAGGGTGCCTTGGCACATGGGACTGCGAGGTGGCCAAACTTAAATAAGCACACATGCAGAGTCTGTTTAGTGTTCTGCCAATTAGTGGATCCGTTCCCAATGCTTCCCGAGTTGCCACCAATCTCCTACTCACACGCACAATTACACTTCCTGCAGGTGTGTAACATAGTGCCCAAACAGGAGGGATGTGTGGAAGATGGGAGAATGTTGTTGTATACAAAGAAAGCTGAGCAGAGAAGTGTAAAGAGGCTAGAGAGGACTGAGTGGTGCAAAGGAGAGAGAAAGAGAGTAGGAAAATAGGAGTAACAGCTGGCAAAATAAGAGGGAGAGGAAAGAGGGGAGCATGGGAGAGTGAGGAAAGTAAAATGAAAGGAGTAACACCCGGAGAAAGGGGACAGGGGGGATAGGACATCGTGGTGAAAATTAGAGCGAGAAGGATAATGAAGAGTAACATCTACAGGGAAGAGGTGGTGGACAGAACATTGAGAGGAGGAGCTATCGAGAAGGAGAGGAAGAACACATGGAAGGAGGAAGGGGGAAGAGGGGAGCAAGCCCTGGGAGGAAGCAGAATGTGTGAACATCCTTTAAAACCTGGGCCATGAGGATATTTCTAACCTGTTGAAGAAGGGTGCAAAGGTCAGGATAAGGAAGAGCCTCTGCAGTTAAGTGAGCCATAAGGTGAACTGGGCTCTACTGAAATCTGAGAGGAGGGGAAGAGGAAGTACAGCGGGATGCACCAGTTTGTGCAGAGTCTTCAGCTTGATCCCCACAAGATGAGCTAATTGAGTTGGGCGGTGGTGTCTGGTAGTCAATTCCGGGAAGAGTGAGATACCCAGTTGACCACTACATCCTGACAAGGATGTGAAGTGCCAAGATGGAGGTGTTTGAGACAATATTCAATAGTCAATATGGATTATTACCAGGGGTATCAGGTAATAATGTCCCCATACATAATGTCCCATAATGTCCCCATACATAATGTCCCCATACATAATGTCGCCGGGAAAAGCCATTGGCGATGTTATATGGTGACATATGTATGGGGATGGGTTGCAGGGATGACACTCTGCCTCACTTGTAAACAATTTAAACAATGTGGGGGTTGCGGGGGTGTCAAAATAAGGTGACATTTGTGTCAAGAGAAATTCTTTTGGGGACATTATTACATGGAACCATCCCAGGGACTGTGCATGACTGATTTGAACTGCCCAGAGTGGTATAGCCATAAATCAAGTGATTGAGTAAAGGACTAAAGGCCAGGTACTAATGGAGAAGAGAATCAGAGTTCAAACCAGTCTGGGTATGTGGATTCTAGCAGCTCCACCGTTTATTCAACTCTGAAGGCAATGGTAGCAAGAATAAAATATCTGGAAACGCTCATACTGGCTTTGAGCCGCCTGTTGATCCCAAGCTTGTTACAATTGGCAAGCTTTCACTGGTCTTGTGGATACTGTTTCAGATGTGCAGTGTTTCTGAATAAATACAAGAAAGTACAAGAAAATAAGTTGCAGTGTCATCTTTTTAGAGAAAATATAGAGATGTAAATGTCTGAAAAGCAAACGCCATGAAATCAGGAGGCCTTCTCTGAGTCATCATCACGGCCCATGGTACAGTGAGGGGCCTAGTGGCAATCTGTCTCATTTGATGGTCGCCTGCATCGGACCTGGTGTTGCGGTCCACGGGGTCAGGAGTGTCTCAGCAGCTTGGCGCCGGGTGCTTGCCTTTGTCCATGAGGTTTGTGTCTCCCTTGGAGTCTGGCTGCAGCTGCATGGTAGCAGTGCAGTCATGCACTATGTAGCTCACTGTGCAATGGAGGTCAGTGTGTCTAACCTGGCTGGCCTTCCAGATACATGCATTGGGAGTTTCCCGAGCCGGCATGAGGGTTATTTCACTCCTTCACTTTCTCTCCTCACAAAGTCTTTGCAGAGTTTATAAGACTCTCTATGAGGAAGGAATCCCTCATGATGAAGGAAGCCTTGTCACACCCCTTTTTCCAGCTTGATCACTCCCTGCGCTTCTTGGTATCGCTGGATTCCTCAATACTTGGTCCTTAGTTGTATTTTTTGCTCTGCCTTGAGCTTGTTCCCAGAGAAAGGGGCGCATCCCCTGGGTCGCTCTACCTACCTTTTAGTGCATCAATCACAGGGGCATCAGGTCGCCACCCATATGTGCATAAAATGGTCTGTATCTAACAATAACATTAAACCTACTGAGTGATATGATAATATATCCCCTTCCTTGTGGGATGATCACTCTGCATATCTGCATATTGGCTTATTCCTAGATACATCTCGAAATCCTTTTGGTGCACCACAAAATCAAGACAAATACATATTCATGGAGCGAAAAGTCCTTCACCCACGGCGTCTCCACATCCTTACACTCTGGAAACGTATCAACACTATCCTGATATGATGGGACACGCGTATTATTTTCAAAACGGGTAAAGCATTTAGGAAAAGAAAAATACCACAATGGAATTTAAAATGGATGTATTTAATGCAGAATCGAAAATACATTTCAATGCCATGTTCTAATTTTTAGATAGCTACATTCATTCAGAAGTTGGATGGAAATTGACAAGACTAGAAAGGAGAACTAAAGCGAGACCGGTTAAAGAACTGGGGCAATACACTGATTCATGGAATTATTTGCATGAAAAACGCAGATTTGCGCGCCTTTCTGCCGAAAATCTCTGTTTGAAGTATGGGGATTTTTAGGCAGAAAGGAGCGCAAAACTGCGATTTTCACGCAAATAATTCCATGAATCAGGCAGAGGGAGTTTAGATATGTATTTCTGCATCTTCAAGAGAAGGAAGTATATTGGTACAGTCCTAGGAGTAAGGGTGGAACCACCAGGGGAGGCAGACAGGGAGAGTAGGGTGGTCGGGGAGGCTGAAACTCAATGGCTGCCGTCCCTAACACGTCCTTGGTCCCCTGTTCTGAAATATCCTTTAATTAGCACGACTCTTCTCTTTTTTTTTTTTTAGTGCTGTGCACATTTACAACATGTAACATATTTTGGGCCCAAAAAGCCGCACAAAGCTTACCATTCATGGGCGAGCGCTGGTAATTCGACTGCATCGTGCTGGCAGGATGTGCCGTGTGTTTTGCTTGGTGGAGGGCCAGCTCGTGATCAAAAAAAAAAAGTTATCATTTGATTTGGAAACAGCAATGCGTAGTTTATGTTGCCAGGTCTTTTATGCGCCAGTATGATTCGCTTCCAGTAACTTTGGTGTGCGATTCTACGAAAAGGGCATAAATCGCTCAGCCCTCGCAGAACTTCAAGCACGAGCCCCCCTCCCGTGCTCTGCCCCTCCAATGAAGCTTATGTAAAGCTGCAACACATTCTTTGGCTGGTGCAATTCCTGAAACACTTAAGAGCGTGCCCATTATTGGATGCAGAAGGAAAGAGAGGTGCCCTTGGGCTGCACACCTCTTGGCAGCCATGCATCAGGACAATGGTGGGTTGTAGATGGTGGGCACACGCTCCCTTGAGTCTCTACTCTGGGGGTCTGCAGACCATCGTGGGTTGGAACTTCTTGACTAACAGCCCTTGGAGCAGGTGGCTTTGAAGTATAAAGAAAGAACATGTCAGTATTAATGTCTCCCTTTTCCTGGATGATTTTGTGAGGCCAAGAATTGACTGGCTACAAACACGCAACACATCTTCTTCCATCCTTTTGGGCGATGACCATTGCAGAAGGGATGATGTTAGCAGCAAAGACACTGCTTGAAATATTGAACATGGGGCCAAGCTGGGCTCCCTTGAATGCTTCATCTGCCATGACATGAAATGAGGTCACAGGATAAGCACTTAAAAGGAAATGTTCTTTATGGGGTGTAGTAAGTGGAACTCTTAGGGATGGTAGGGGATCTACGGCTCGACCAAAAATTGCTCGAATTTATTTTGCTTGTTTTTTCCCTCAACTTTTACCACCAAAATGTAGATGTTGGATAGGGTTCAGGCAATATTGGTGGGGGTTAGGATGGGGATGGGGAACTCCAGGGGGTCTCCCCTTGCATTCTGTGGTAAAATATTTGAGAAACATAAAACAAACAAAAACAATCAGACAGGGTTTTTTTTATTTATTTCTTTAGCAATGGACCTACATGCTTAGGTTTTTCGAGCAATAGACAAACTGGACAATGGACATACATCCTCAGGACTTCGAGTAATAGACATACATCCTCAGGTTTTTCAAACAATAGACAAACCTAATCCATATATGATGGTAATGCCAACAGTGATACATGTAAAATATTCCCAGAGGTAAAACAGTGCCAACTAAAGCAGGCACAAATAACAGCTGAGTCCAAAATCCGCTCTGTATTTTTAATGCTGATCATACATTTAGGTATGTCAAATAAGATTCCTCTCTTTCACTACATATAACGGCTCAGTTATTTATACACAAATGAGTGTGTCTTGTTAGAGCTATCAAGTGCTCAATTCTGTTTTTTCAACTTCAAATCTCACTTAACATATATAGGGCCTCATTACGAGTTTGGAGGCAGCCATGCCGCTATTTGCGGCATGGCTGCCTCCAAACTCGTGTCCGGGTTCCCTGAATGGGGATTTACCGGGTCATTCCAACCTTGGAAGACCTGGTATTTCCCCATTCAGGGAAGCCATCCCCATTCCCATTCGAGCCCCCATAGGGCTCAATGGGAATGGGGAGGGAGCTAATAACGGGCACGTTAATAACGGGCCCGTTATTTGCTCCCTGGTCCTTTAGCGGGTCCCGCTAAGGGCGGCTGTTTTTACCAGCCGCCCTTAGCGTGACCCGCTAAAGGACCTTGGAATGCAGCGGTAAGGGGTTAACGGCCCCGGCATCCTTACCAGCGCCATTAACCCCTTACCGCCGCACTCGGAATGAGGCCCTATATAGACTCTCTTTTCAGAAACAGCCAGTAGAAGAAACATCAATCTGCCAATTGAGTCAGGAAATTGAAATGTGCAATTTTATTGATTTATTTTCACATTTATAAAGCGCACTAAACGCAAGGACATCAATGCACTGTTACAACCTGTTACATGTGTTCAGAAACAAGAAAGCAGGTTCAGCAGCAAGTAGCGGTGTTGATCAGTTGTTACGCAAAGAGACACATTTTTAATGCTTTCCTGAAGGCCCAATAAGATTGGTTCCAATGCTTGGCTGCAATTGTCAGGAAACTGGAGCCTCCAGCGTTTGTCCTTTTGAAATGCAGCAGGATGAGTCTGTGTGTATAGGCCAGTCTGGTCTGCAGGATTTATCTTTTCAGATTTTTCCTAAGAGGTATGTAGGAGCAGTTTTGGTGAGGAATCTATGTGTGATTGACAGGGTGTTGAATAGTATCCGTTCCCGCACTGGGAGCCAATTAACCTTTTTTTCTCACAGCTGAGATGTGTTCTCTTTTAGGAATGCTGAGTGCTGCTCTTAGTGCATTATTTTGGATCACCTGCATTTGTTGGATGTTTGAGGAAGAGGTTTCAGCAAAATGAGCATTGCATTAGTCCAGTCTGTAACCTATAATCGCACAGGCAATTGTCAGACAGCTATCGTGGGAGGAAGGGTCTGGACGCATCGATCAATGTTGTGGTATTGGCAGCAGAAGAGGCAATGGCGTTCACTTGACGGGTCAGGGACAGAGTAGCATCCAGGTAAACTCCCAAAGTCTTTACTGCAGGCGAGAGAGATTAAGGGCTTAATGGACAGAGAATGTGCTTAGGTATTGGGTATCTAGTGTGCAAAGTTAGTATTAGGCGAAAGCTGAAGACCAGTGCAAAGTGGTTATTAGGCCCCTAACTCCCTAAATAAGTATCAGGTGTGAATACTTTTCAGGTATTGTGCTTATCTAACAAATTAATCACTTCTATGTCCAATTCCAATACATGTCATTAAATACATTCTCAATGCATAAAAAGTGTTCACCAGGTTTCCCCGATGCGAAACACAATTCACCAAGTTTGCTGACACATGTTTCGACCTTTGGTCATTTTCAAGATAATGGTGCCTCATTACGACCCTGGCAGCCGCGGTATGAACGGTGCCGGTAAGGTAACGGCACAGTTAATACCGGGCCGCCACATTATTAGTCTGCTCGTGGGTGGCGGTATGCATGTCTGGTCTGGCCAGATGTGCATACCGTCACCCGTGAGCAGACCAGGATGCTAACAACAGACCCTTCATTAACAGGTCAGTTGTTAGCATCCTCCCCATTCCCATTGATCCCTATGGGGGCTCAAATGGGTATGGGGACGTACCGGGTCCCCAAAATGGGATTTACCAGGCCCGCAAATGTCAGAATTGTCCGGTAAATCCAATTTTTCGGGACTGGACTCAGACCCGAGTTTGTGGGTAGCCATGCTGCTAAAAACGGCATTGCTACCTCCAAACTCGTAATGAGGCCCAATTGCATTGAATTAACTGCATTATATACTCTCCCTTGTGTTCAATATCAGATCCCTTACGTGCTGTAAAGATTCTTTCAATATTAAGATGCCTATTGTCTGTACGGTGTCTCTGCTTCCCTTCTAAAATGTTTAATATCTGCATCTTGCATACTGTATGGATTCAGTCAATATTAGAATGGCTATTAAGTTTACAGAGCCTCTTCTTCACTACTGAAGCTATATTTATCAGCATCTGTGTCATTGGATTTCTTCCGCACAGTGTTTTGAATCCATACAGTACACAAGATGCTGATATTAAACATTTAAAGAGGGAAGCAGAGACACTGGCACACTCAATAGCAGCCTTAATATTGAAAGAACTCTTTACTACAGGAGAGACATGGATTGTGTCGCAGTCAATGTTGAATGATGCATATTGTACATTGACATTCTTAAGCACTGCTGGAGAGCCTATAAGGAGGATCTCATTCTTGTCATCGTTTAGGCAGAGACGATGAATGGCCATCCAAGCCTGGATAGTCAGATAGACAGAGTCATATTGATCATTGCCAGAATGGGGGAGGAGGATCTGAATATCATCGGCATAATTAGTGTAAGGTATGTCAATGGAGTCAAGAAGGTCGAATTAGGGTTTGGAGAAAATCCTCATTACAAGTTTTCCGGTCTGGTAACTAGGGTATCGGTAAGCTTGCCGGTACTGTAGTTACCGTACCGGCAAACTACGAGTTCTGCTCACGGGGGCCTTTTCGCCCACCAGGTCAGACCTGGCGGACAGACCGGCACCCGCAAGCAGAGCAAGGTGCCGGTGCATCCGGCCTCCCCATTCCAATTGAGCCCTATGGGGCTCAAATGGGAATGGGGAGCATTTTTTACCGGCGCCCGGGAATGGACAAATACCGGGGCGGGCAGGGTTAATGACCCGGTAATTGCCTATTCCCGGGTGCCGGTAAAATTCACAAGTTCGGCGACAACCTGACGGTTTTACTGGCAAGGCTACCGCCGAACTTGTAATGAGGCGCAATGTTGTATAACGGGTGTGATAGACATGCCCCTTGGGGTACTCCACAGAAAATTGGAGCCAGGGTCGGTACTGACATCTTCTGCAAACACTCTGATAGTTCTTTCTTTTAGGAAAGAGGCTTCAGGTGAGAAGTGCACTTGTCTGGTGAGATGGTGACATAGTATCTTGTGGTCAACCAGATAAAAGACTGCTGAGAGATCCAGCAGCAGGAGAAGGGCCGCTTCCCTTCATCTCTAATTTTATCTAACTGATTTTTCAAGTCACGCAAGGTGGATTCAGTTCCATGGCCTGGGCGGAAACCGGGCTGACGCATTGCCAGGATATGGTTGGCTTCCAAAAAGTGTTGTATTTGAATGTAGGCAGCTCTGTCTAGGAATTTTAGGAGAAATGGGACCGTTGTGATAGGTCTGTAGTTGTTGGGTATCATCAAGTCTAGAGTAGGTTTTTTGATAAGGGGGAGTACCCAAGCTTCCTTAAGCCTGGTGGGGACAACGCCTGTGGAGAAGGAGGAGTTAATGAAGACGTTGATGAAGGGGGCTTGGGCCTCCGAGCTGTCTTTAATGATGGGCGCAGGGCAAATATCGCCTTTACTTCTTGAGGGTTTTAGGCCTTTTAAGATGGATTTAACTTCCAACGCTGGGACATTGGTGAAGTGATACATAGGCCTCTCTTGCCCAGTGACTGTGGAGGGTTGGGAGGTGCACGGAAGTTGTTGGCTAGTTCTGAGGGAGGGTTCCTTGAGGTTGATTTTAGTGTGCAATGCATCCATTTTATCCATCAGGGGTTTTTGAATGTTGGTGAACTGGCCCTCATCTTTGGTGAACGAGGGGGCTGCCATGGATGGTGTTTCCAGTACCTTGAGAAGCAAAAATGTCTCTGTTGTTGCATTTTGCATTTACTATGTGTAAGGGAGGCATGGTATCACAAGTATGACACTGACACAAAAGGTACAATTTGTAAAACCTTTATTAAAGCTTCTGGGTTTTGAACAACTACTGCTTTGCCATATAGCTAGGATGGGAGTAGTCTCCACCATCGAATAGTAAATAAAACAGTCCTAGTTGAGTCTGTCAAATCAAAATGGCCTACAAAACCTAATGCCTGCCCTATTTCTTGTACAAAAAGTGTGTAAAGGAGAGTACGTATACAAAGGAAAATCAGTGTTTGAAATTGAAGAATAAATGTGGCTGAATCAGCTGTCCACCCCACATAAGACAGCACAGAGTAAGGCAGTACTCGTAGGCAGGATGACACACTCTGGCTCAGGTCCTTAACACACAGGCAGTTCAAAATGTGGAGCGAGGTCTGCCTGGCCTTTCATGTTAAAGTCTTTCATTCGAGCTTTCAAAATGCAGTTCAACACAAACTTCACACTAGTTCCCCTCTGTCGGGCTCAGACCTCTTAAAGCAAAAGTTTACGTCGGTCCGACTCAGTCGGGCTCAGCAAAGTTCAAAATACTTGTAGGGGTTCCCTTCCCCATGCTCATTTCACATCCTTTAGGGGTTCCCTTGCCCTAACCTATCACACTTCTGGTCTCCCTCAGTCGGGCTCGGACCATTTCCTCGTGTCAAAGCCTTTCGAATGTGCCAGGCATTTACTACAGACCTCCGTAGGACCACCTTCAGCTCACACTCTTGTGTTATCTGCCCCAGTGCTTCTTGGTCTAGGTAGTTCACAATCATGAGCACCAAAGTTCAATGTTCACCTTTTTACTCTCCCCTTCTCTCAGGATTAATTTTGATCACTTTACTTTTACAGTTCATTAACTTTATCGCTACAAACATTTCACCTTTCACAGAGATTTTCGAGTGGGCTACTTCCTTTCACCGGACCACTCCGTTACTCAGTATTTCTGGTTTCACAGTTATCGTTACTTCAAAGTTCATTCACAGGTCTGCCTTTCTTCGCATCTCATCTACACACGTACAGCCTTCAATTGTGTGATATAATGTTGCAACTTCAATCTTTCCTTAACACACACCAGACTTTTATGCCGCTTGCCAATTCACCAGCTGTGTGTGTTTCTTTCTTGTCTTTACAGTTTTTCGATTCACGAGTCAAGGCTAGTACCATAGGCTTGCCCTTGCCTCCCCAACTCTGCCGTTCACCCAGGAGGGTCAATGTCATCCTTGAAACACAATGCTGCCTTCTTGTTTGGGATTGGCCTTCTCCACGTGTCTTTCACAGCCTTTTGGAGGCTACAATTCCTGCAGCAAACTCCTGGGGTTCTTGTCATGCCCCCCGGATTCCTACGGCATTCTCATACCCATGGGGGAAGCCCGTGGGGCTTGTCCTGGCGGTTACATCAACGCCTGCGTTATCGCCGGTAAAAACTACATCTCCCAATGGGACTTGCGCTTGGCAGGAACCCTTGGAACGCTTTTTCCTTTGCTTGCGTTCCACGCCTCCTTCGAATCCACTTCCTATATCTAGTCACGCCCCCAGAAAGCCGGTGCTCCTAAACCATTGTGTTACGCGAGCAGCGCTTCTTGGAAAAAGTTTCCTATTTGTTGTGTACCTGGTTGCCGAATTCTGCCTACCCTTTGGACCCCGTTGCCTGGTTTCTGATTCTGTTTCGGCGCTCGTCTGATCTGCCTTCACCTGCTCGACCACAGAACTCGTACCGGACTATCTTTGGGATTCCGCTTCTCATGTCTGGCTCCCGGCTCCCTTTCTGATTCCTAACCCCATATCCCTTACCCGCTCCTGGCTACCCGCTCTTCGAAAGAAGAAGGAAATACCCTGCATTCAGGTGTTTGAGAAAGTAAACACCACGTCTTTTCTTCCTGAAACCTGTTTTTCTGCACTTGGAAGAACGGTGCTGACTGCTTACACCTGGTGACATTTTGGCTTGGTTTGTTTTTTGGCTTTTGGGACGCTGTGCTTTTTGCATCACTCCTTGGATTTTGGAACACTCCACTCTTTGCATCACTCATTGGATTTTTGGGACGCTCTGCTGTTTGCATCACTTATTGGGTTTTGGGACATCAGTGACACCATCCTTGGCACTCTCTTAAAGTCGCCATCTGACCTTCGCCCACATCCGGTCTTGTGTTCTATCACAAGTAGGTATTCCGCAGGAAAAAGGAATACACAGGTAAGCTTGTGGGTCTCGGAGGGTGTAGAGGGGTTGGTTTTTTGCCATCAACAAAAGGTATGTAATATTTGCCTTGTTTGTTTCTTCCCACTAGCTCCGCTCTGCGTTCTGCCTTTTTGCCTGAGCCCTTGGCCTGACATGTTTTTTTACCCTGCAAGCTGTGCTCTCAGGAAGGAAGTCTGAATTACTTCAGTGGCATCTAGTCCAAGTGGTCTTCCAGACTTACAGTGGAATATACGGAGTACGACAGGTATAGGAGCCTAACATTGGTGCCTGTCTGTCTTTGATGGATCCTAATGCAGATCCTATGGCTGCTATGATGCAGGCCTTTACCGCGCTCCGCACAGACATGGCAGCAGCACACGCTTCCCTGCATCAACGAATGGATGTCATGCAAAGCTTTGTGCAGCCCTTGCCTGCGGACGAGGAGTTTGGGGATGCTCCCGCTCCTGTACCACCACCCGTTCCTCCGACACCCCAAGCCGATTTAACTCCGGTGGTACTACCTGGTCCCTTTCCATTGGCCCCACCAGAACGCTTCACGGGAGACCCCAAAACGTATAGGACATTCATCAATCAATGTCGTCTACATTTTCTATGCCGCCCTTTGGCATTTCCCAATTCCACAACAAAAGCAGCTTTTGTGCTCTCTCATTTAGAGGGTATGGCTGCGGCCTGGGCGAATCCGTTACTGGAGTCTGATGACCCTGTTTTGTATGATTTTGCTGCCCTACTAATAGCCATGAACCTGGTTTTTGATGCCAGATATAAAGCTCAGGCTTCAGACCTGGAGTTTCTGGGACTGTCTCAGGGTAAACAACCCCTCTTGGCGTATTTAGCCCGGTTCAATCAGTTGGCTGCAGAAACCTCTTGGCCTGAACAGAAAAAGGCAGCGGTCTTCTATAGGGGTTTGTCAGACAAACTGAAGGATGCATTATCTGTTGTCCCCTCTGTTCCTTCAGTATTCTCTGATTTGCTTGACTTGGTGTTGCAGGTAGATGCCCGTCTGCAACAGAGGCATGGAGAACGCCGACATCCTGATCTACTCCCTGGTAAACCTGAACTGGTACCCTCCCCAGTCCCTGGGGATGTAGAACCCATGCAGATTGGGGCAGTGAAAGGTCCCCTTTCAAAGGCAGAGAGAGAGAGAAGACTACAATACAATCTATGTCTGTATTGTGGACAGACGGGACATTTCATTCGTGTATTTCCTAAACGCCCTGCTAAACTGGCGGGAAACGCCACGACCCGTCCCTAAATCGAGCCGATGTGACGTGTCAGCCTTCCAATGGCTCACTCCTCTGTCCAGCTGCCACACACATATACTTGGATATGTCCTTTCTATTGTCCAACTCTCAAACCTTTTCTAGCCCAGTCATGATGGATTCCGGGGCAACAGGTAATCATATGGACGAACAAGTGGCGGTAACCTATGGTATCCCAGTAGACCCTAAAGATAAACCAGAAGCCATTTATGCAGTAGACGGCTCCTGTCTGGTTTCGGGTCGTGTCACAAAACAAACACAACCTTTACAAATGAGTACGGCGGAAGGGCATACTGAATACCTGTCTTTCGATCTTATCTCTGCACCTCAATTTGGGATTATTTTGGGCCTCCATGGTTGCAAAAACATAACCCCATCATTGATTGGGTGAAACAAACAGTACTTTTTTCCTCTCCCTTATGTAAGGGGGATTGCTTTCCTGTTCAGGGGATGCCTCTCCCCTCTCCATGCATGGCTCTAATATCAAGCACACACACTGTTAATGCAACCAATAAGGCGGCACCTGAAATACCTTCCGTATATCGGGATTTGGTTGAGGTGTTTGACAAGGGTTTGTCTGAACAACTCCCGCCTCACCGGGAATATGATTGTCCGATTGATTTGGTACCCAATGCCATTCTCCCTCACAGTCGGATATATTCCTTGGCATGACCCGAGGAGGAGCACTTAAAGGGTTACATTGAGAAGTCTTTAAGACTTGGTCATATAAGACCTTCCCGTTCTCCAGCTGCATCTCCAATTTTTTTTGTCCCAAAGAAGGAGGGGGATCTCCACCCTTGTGTGGATTACCGTGCACTCAACGCGGTGACCATAAAAAAATCAATATCCATTACCCCTCATTTTGGAATTATTGGATCACCTCTCGCTTTTGGTTGGCTCTCACCCGATTTCTTGGCATCGACGTTCGTCTGTCATCATCATACCATCCTCAGACAGACGGACAGACAGAACGACTTAATGCCACCATGCAGTAGTACCTTCGACGTTTGTGTCTACAATACCAGTCGGACTGGCTGTCCGTATTGGGGGCTACGGAATTCACGTACAACAATGCTTGTCACGCGTCGGTTGGCTGTTATCCCTTCTATGCCATGTATGGCCAACATCCGCGGGTTTTACCATCCGCTCTTCCTTCGGTGGCACAGGTGCCCGCAGCTCAAGCAACAGCCCAATCTTTGCTGTCTATCCGCACCGCTGTGCTTCAACATCTGCATCAAGCACAGGATCGCATGAAAAAACATGCTGATAGGCACCGCCAGTCAGCCCCGGAGTATCGCCCAGGGGATAAGGTCTGGCTATCCACTGTGCATCTTCATATACCGGGCATACGTAAACTAAACCCTCGTTACGTGGGTCCCTATCCCATCACGCAGCAATGCATTAACGCAGCCGCCTATTGCTTGGGCATACCTTCATGTTGGAAAATCCACCCCGTGTTCCATGTCTCCCTATTGCATCCTTACATTGTTGGTACGCGACTATTCGATCATCCAGCTCCCATTACGATTCAGGGTGAAGAGGAATACGAGGTACAGGCCATATTAGATAGACGAGTGGTCCGGGGTGTCCGGCGTTATCTAGTAGACTGGAAAGGTTACGGGCCGGAAGACCGTACCTGGGAGCCCGCTTCCAACATTCATGCTCCTCGTCTTTTGCGGGTGTTTCTCCGGTCTCGTGGACTACGACCCGGGGGAAGCCCATCTTTAAGGTGGGGTACTGTCATGCCCCCCGGATTCCTATGGGATTCTCATACCCATGGGGGAAGCCCGTGGCGCTTGTCCTGGCGATTACATCAACACCGGCGTTATCGCCGGTAAAAACTACATCTCCCAATGGGACTTGCGCTTGGCAGGAACCCTTGGAATGCTTTTTCCTTTGCTTGCGTTCCACGCCTCCTTCGAATCCACTTCCTATATCTAGTCACACCCCCAGAAAGCCGGTGCTCCTAAACCGTTGTGTTATGCGAGCAGTGCTTCTTGGAAAAAGTTTCCTATTTGTTGTGTCCCTGGTTGCCGACTTCTGCCTACCCTTTGGACCCCGTTGCCTGGTTTCCAATTCTGTTTCGGCGCTCGTCTGATCTGCCTTCCCCTGCTCGACCACGGAACTCGTACCGGACTATCTTTGGGATTCCGCTTCTCATGTCTGGCTCCCGGCTCCCTTTCTGATTCCTAACCCCGTATCCCTTACCCGCTCCTGGCTACCCGCTCTTCGAAAGAAGAAGGAAATACCCTGCATTCAGGTGTTTGAGAAAGTAAACACCACGTCTTTTCTTCCTGAAACCTGTTTTTCTGCACTTGGAAGAACGGTGCTGACTGCTTACACCTGGTGACATTTTGGCTTGGTTTGTTTTTTGGCTTTTGGGACGCTCTGCTGTTTGCATCACTGCTTGGATTTTGGAACAATCTACTCTTTGCATCACTCATTGGATTTTTGGGACGCTCTGCTGTTTGCATCACTTATTGGATTTTTGGGACGCTCTGCTGTTTGCATCACTCCTTGGATTTTGGGACGCTCTGCTGTTTGCATCACTTATTGGGTTTTGGGACATCAGTGACACCATCCTTGGCACTCTCTTAAAGTCGCCATCTGACCTTCGCCCACATCCGGTCTTGTGTTCTATCACAAGTAGGTATTCCGCAGGAAAAAGGAATACACAGGTAAGCTTGTGGATCTCAGAGGGTGTAGAGGGGTTGGTTTTTTTCCATCAACAAACAGTATGTAATATTTGCCTTGTTTGTTTCTTCCCTCTAGCTCCGCTGTGCGTTCTGCCTTTTTCCCTGAGCCCTTGGCCTGACAGGTGTTTTTACCCTGCAAGCTGTGCTCTCAGGAAGGAAGTCTGAATTACTTCAGTGGCATCTAGCCCAAGTGGTCTTCCAAACTTACGGTGGAACATACGGAGTACGACAGTTCCTTACCCTTTTCTCACTTCTCTCGGTCCGTTGCTGTGCTCCAGTAGGTTCACCTTTGCCCTGGAAGTTCTGCTCTTTCTCGTGCTCCACCTTGCTCAGAGTGTGTCTCTATGTTCCACCTTTTATCTGTGTGAGGAGAGTTAATTGGTATCAGATGAATGCACTTAAAGTCAGGGATCTGACTTTGCCTGTCCTGATTAGCAAGACATGTCCAATGCGATATGTAAGAGTTAGCCTCTTTACTCTCAGTTGCCCTCTTCCACGGCCAGTAGTTGTGTAGAAGGGGGTGGAGGGAGGGGTTGGGACATTGGAGAATCCCATGAAATAGGATGGGTCATGGGTATGGGAAAGAGGGGAATACTGCATCTCACCGTTGGTTGCCTCTCCCCCACTCCTCAAAGACCCCTCAACCAGGTGATCTACCTGCACTGGTCCACCCCCAGGGTCTGGATCGAAAGGCGATGACCGTGCCCTGGCCACCTGAGAGAGAAATCCCTGGGGACTAGAAGGTCAGACACCCTTTGGTTTCTCACATATTCTAGCGTTGTAAGTGGTTGCTTTGGCAAGTCGGGTAGCATTTCTATAGAGGCTCGCTGCTGTGGAGAAGGACTGTCTCCGATCCTCAGAGAGTGAATGTTTCCACTTTGCTTCATCCAAGCACTAATTGGCTCAGAGCTCTTGGAGGTCAGGGGTGAACCAGGATTTTTTGTGAATCAATGGCTAGTTTTACGGGGTGCTAGAGGGCCGATAGTATCAATGTATTTTACGACATTAATAACATGAACAGATACAAAAAGAAATGTTTATTTACATTTGTATATTAAATAATGGAAGTAAATTGACATATCAAAATACTGTATATATTATATGGTGTGAATTCTCTCATCCCAACATGTTTCAGACCCTTATGGCAGGTGTGGGATCTTCGTCAATGGGAGATATTGAGTGGCTTGGTTCAATGTGACAGCTTCTAGACTTAGAGGAGGAAATACTTGGAAAAAGGTGACTTCTAAAACCCAGTGATATTCCATGTCAACTCTTAGGTCTAGAGTTTGCGGCCTCCTCAATTGATTTGTTACTTTCAAAATTAGCAGAGTTCCTCTTTTCTTTTCGCTTTATCTCTCAGGGGTCTCTGCTGTGAGTCTTTAACCATGTGGTACTTGTCTCACAGGAAGCCAATTCTTTTTTTATATTTTATATTCTTTTCAGCAAAAATGACCCACGTTCTTCCTTTGTTTGAAAGACGAGTACCTTGTTGGTAAAGACTCGCCTTCTTTTCAGTTCTGATTTTACATGATTCAGATTCGGTACTGGGATTTGCTGATGTAATGATCACTGATGTTAGTCTGAGCATGATATTGTAGCACCAGTGGCCGCCAATCCGGAGGACTATCCCAATGCAGCTTTGGTCATCGGAGTCCTAAGAGTAGTGTTTGACTGAGCAATGAAATTTGGATGAATCTCTTTGAACCTGATGCATATGCCCAAATGGAACAGGGGTCATCCTCAGCACCCCTGAGAGGACAAGAAATCAACATTTCAAATAGGTCCTTTATAGTTTGTAAGCATGGGCTGTAGGTGACATCAAGAATGCTAAGGAGAAAACACTTGTTGTGAAGCTTTACCTTTTACTGAGGAGCTGAGCACATTATCAAAATCAGGTCTCAAGTCAATAGATGTGGGATTTATTCTCTCTTTGTAAATACCATGTCTGGTGGTCACTTTAAAGCTGACTGCAGCTAGGCTGAAGGCTAAGGCCAAGTTAACATTAGTCCAAACTAGAGAAATGTTTAAAAGTCACATAACTGGTGACCTTTTGTGGGCGGTAGGCCAGAATGTAAGGCTTCCCTTCAGAGGACAGGTTAAGGTTAGTACAACTTAAACATTAAACATAAGAGGTGAAAGTTAGGCCTTTGTTGATTAAAACCTCCACTTTAGTTAATTACTTCAAACACCCAGTTGGAAAAGGTTACAGCTGACCAGATGGTCAAGGGCAGGCTGGAGAAAGATAATAACAAAACCAATCAGATCTGTCCTGCAAATGGTCAAATCCTATTGAGGGATCCTCTCTTAATAGAGTTGGAGTCTGGGGAGTGGTAGAAAATACGCACCCATCCCAAATGTACCCTAACTGGGCGCATTTTCTCTGCCACCAGAGACACTCCACAGATGTCTCCCCTGATGAGGAGTTGTTTACTTATTAAAAATAATATGTTTTCCAAAAATTGAAGTTTCCCAAGGTACCCCCTGGATTACTTCTAACATTATTTTTGGGGAAACGTTAGTGTCTTAAAGCTGAAGACCATATGAAGATCTTATTGTGCGTTTATCTTCATTGAGTCATTTTGCATCATGGGTTAGTCATGATACATCTGTATTGAAAAATCATTCTTATTGGGTTTTTCATGTTCACATTGCAATTCCTGTATTTCTTCACAAATGTAAATCAGCTCACTTTAAAACTAGGTGGAGGAGGAAGCACTAAATGAACGATTGGTGGACCACATGCCGTTTCCTTATGGAGATCCGAAGATTGAAACAGTGATGTGTGGGGCGAGGGTAAGGGAGGGTCTTGGTCGTAAAATCAGAGAACTCCACTGGAGAAGCTAGTGTCCCAATGCTGCCCATCAGGGGGTCAAGTCCTAAAAATTCAAGTGGGGGGACTCACCAACAAACGCAATGGGATGTCGCCAGAAATTGGAACATCAAGGTGAAATATGCACATTTCATTAAATTGGCTTTGGATAACCACGCAAATTGAACAGGACGAATGGCATTTGCTTTTCATAAAATCAACACACACACAAAACCAAGCGAGGATACTTTCTTCTGGTAGTATTTTTGAAAACTTTAAAAGGTGTGCATGTTTTAAACTACAAGAACCAATACACATTTTTTCCCTGGGACTTGCAGTATCGAAATGAGACATTTCACCTTCAGTTGTTGGTTATTTTTCATCATATATAGTGCAGCGGTGAAGTGTCCCGCTTGCGAATCTGCCGACTGCCGAGGACGGCTTTAATTCATACATTCAAAGAGGACATTCAATGTTTCTCATTTTAGCTGGGGGGGGGTGAGTCCACCCTCAGAATAAAGTGGGTTGACTCCGCCCCTCCGCGTGTACCCTCGACTTGAGCCATGCTGCCCAGTAATGCAGCCCCAACTATCTAAAGTGCAGCTTAAAGGGGCAATGCACAATCAGGCACCGCACAGCGGCCCTATCATAAGGAAATGATTATACATTCTGCATTTCCGAAAAGTTATTTCCCTATAATCGTACAAACATGTTCCATAAATGATAAAGAACATTATTGTTTTCAAAATATTTTGTGAAATGTCCCACAAATAAAATACATTTATAAGACTCCACCTGTATTAAACATGCAAACAATAAGCCGATTCTTGAGCTACTCTAATACGTTCTCTAGAATTAATTTCTATTTAAAATTATTAGACAAATTAATTGCAAATGCAAGTCATTACTGCAAAATGTCCCACAGGGCATGTCAGACGTATTTCAAGGGATAAAACCGCAAAAGGAGCTGCGAGGATTACATAAAAACGTGTTCTCTGTCACTATGGTAACTGACAGCCGGTCACACAGCACCTGCTTCCGCAAAGCACTGCACCTTTCAAAGCATGGGCTCGTCAGTTCACTACTTTTTAAAGGTAGTCACTTGCAGGGCAGGACTGGGAACCAAAAGCAGCCCTTGAAAACGTGGTGAAACCTAAAGTATATCCGACCAAGCAAAGCGAGTGAGCCACATCTTCAAAACGAGTCAGCGACGTAAAAGAAAGGGGACCCTTTGAAAGATGTGGTGCAGGGCCCCCGATATTCCTGCTACACACGTGCCTACGCATGCATTGGGGATTAGGGAGGGACCTCTAAGTAGTTGGGTCTGCCATGAGTACCTAGTGCTGCAGGAGTGCCCATTGCACCCCTGAAGTTATGGCAATGTGTGAAAGAAATTAAACGAAACAATGCTATTTCCACATTTACTGAATTATTGATTGTTTTAGAGAGCGGTTAATGATTTCCGAGTTTGGAGTTAAAGTGGAGGGTTTACCTGCAGCATTTTGGGGTAGGTAAATTATCACTCCAGTCTTGACTCCGGGATTTAACGCTGTTTGTGCTTTAGGACCCACCCCTGGCCTCTTGGTCTCATGCATCGATCTGCCCTATATACAGAAAGGGCCCAGGGGAGCAGCCAGGGTTTTATAGACCAATCTCCCTGCTAGTTTCAGCCTTTAAGTTTCTGGGGTGGGATATTTCAGGGAGACTTGAGTCTTGGGCTGAGCATACAAACATCCGCTCTTTCATCCAATTGGGCTTCAGGCTGGGGTTGGGAACAGCAGAGCAGGCCTGAATCTTTATTTGATTATAGCGCACTCACTGTTTGTCGAGGAACCTATTTTTTGGGCTTTCATGGAGCTGAGCACGGCATTCGATAAGGTCAATCATGCTAGGCTGTGGAGCAAGTTCGGATCCATGAAATGCTGTGGTTGATGGGGAGATTACATCTCTCCACAATGGCCCAGGTGAGAAGTGGAGCAGATGGACAACACGCCCCCTTTTTCCAGGTGGAGTGTGGGGTACGTCAGGGGTGTGTCTTGGGCCCCCTGCATTTTTGTCTCTACAACAATAGCCTATGCGAAAACCTATTGAAATCATCTTCTGATTTCCCTGGGCTGGGCAATAGACGTTTGCCAGTAAGTGCCTATGCCGATGACGTGGTCTTACTTGCCCGTACCCCCAGGTCATTACAATCTTTGTGGATGACTACTCTGGCTATATGAACAATCTTGGGCTCAAGATATATGCCTGGAAATTGGCCATGATGGCCTGCTGCGAAATGAAACACCCCCATAGTTCTTTAGTTATCTCTTGTAAGGTAGAACTGATTCCTAGAGTGAACCATTTCGATTATCTTGGGATGAGATTCTCTGCAACCTTTGGGCCAGAGGAACATATTGAATAGCAATCACAAAGGTTTAAGCAGGCGACGAGGGGTATCTAGAGCTTTGGGCTCATCTAAAGCAAAACCGCTACCGCTAGAACTGGTATTGAAAGTCTACCATTGCAAAGCCTCGTCCATGGCAAGATATGCTATGGAGCTGTGGGGCTTTGGCAGATTGGAGCACATCCAGGTGGCCGAGTATGACTGTTTAAGAGCAGTTTGGGGCTGCCAGGGTTGGCTCCTAACTTTGCAGTGCAGCAAGAACTTGGCTGACGGTTCTTGGGCGATATGGTTGTATGTAGCCTTACCGGTCGGCCATTGGCTCAGAATTTGAGGAAATATCAGAGCCACCTTGACTCAGGAACTAATTTGTTTGTTGATGTCTAGAAACTCCTATCTAAAAACCCCATGGGATAGGCACGTGAAAACGTTCTTGGATGACGTTGGGGTGGGTTACTGTTTTTTTATATCAGCTTTGTTATCCGCTCTGACTGTAAATTCCGTGAAAATAAATGTGTCTCTAGAGCTTACGAAGCCTGCTAACACGACCCATTCACTGATTACGTTCCCTGGTCTCCAAGAACATCTGAGCCGGGCTAATCATCCATCTCAGCGCTTTCCTGTTTCAAGGTCTCGTTTTAATTGCATACACCTGGGAGCTGTGATGTCGGCTCGGTCTAGTGGGAAGATTGGACCAGTCTTGTATCCTTTGCAGGGCACCCAAAGAAGACCTGCCACACATTTTTCTATTCTGTCCAACCCTGTCAACATTAAGGCACCAAACGTTAAAACCCGTTTTGTAGGGCAGCGGGTTGCGATACTATGAGCCCGCATTTCATGATCTACTAAGGGCCTGACTCTGCCCAAGTGGGATGGGTTGTCCTGATGTTTGTAAAGCGTGCTTTGTAACAAAGAGAATTTTTATTAAGGTTTGACTGCTCAGGATTTTAGTATTTTGTTTTGTAAGTTTATGCGACGATTATATGTGTCTTATGTTTTTATGAATACTGTGATGTAAATTTGTTGTATTTTATGGTATGCCACAACTTAACAAATAAACTTGGTAAATTCACCAAACTACAGACTGCAAAATGTGGATTAGAACCACATTCTTGCCCCTCGCAATCTGTCCGAAAATTTGTCTGACTGAGTCCAAGGAATGGTCAATGAGATTGGTGGAATTTTTGTGGAAAATGTGTGGAATTACCACCATATTCGTGACTATTCCCAAAATGCCTCTTTCATTTGTACGGACATCTCTTTCACCAAAGCACAGTCACTTGTATCCTCCACTCTGTATTTCGCAATTCTATCTGAGGTTAGAGATGACCTTGTGCTACTGAGTATCCCACATATGACAGAGGCACGGCCCCATGGCCCTTTACTGATTCACGACCTTTGAGGGAGAATAAAAATATCAGGGTGGGAGCAGAAAGAGGACAAGTAGGGATTTGAGGAAGGGACATTGAGGGAGTGAATATTTATATAGAGAAGCAGGAACACAAGGAAGGAGCCAACACCCTTGTCCCCCCAAAAATTATGGCCATGGGTAGACCTGGGGCCAGCACTGGAAAAAGCCTCGCTCACCAGGATCAGGTTCAGAAGCAGTGTTCCCAATGTTGATAGTCCTTCTCTTTTCATAGAGTAGCTTGAGGGCTTTTCTGTTGTGCATTGTTCATATGTGCATCCAGCCTCTCCTCGTGCAAAGCTTCTGAAAGTGGCCTGCACCTGTTACGTGCTACCGTTTTATAAGGTGAAGTAAACAACCTGAAGCTCGTTAAAACAGAATTTCAACCAGTTTTATGATTCGCTCCTAACAACGCGTTGTTCTGGAAGATGTTGGTGAGGTCATCATCCAGTGGACATGCTCAGAGATTTGCTATCTTAAATATTGATCAACCTTAAGGCAAAATCAAATGCCCTACATTGAGGAAAATGAATGGCAAATCAGAAACATTTCTTTTAGACACCAAAAATTCTTGTGGATGTCAAAACATGCACTTTGACCAAATTATGCTCCCATGGAAGCCTATTAGTCAGACTCAAGCACATATGATGTTGTCAGTAGTGCACTTTCCCATGTCATCAATGGGAGGTCATGGATCTCAATGGTAGTGGGCAATTTTATAAACAAGGAGCTCATTTGGGATGTTCTCTATCATTCGCTTGCTGTCAGGAACAAGTACGGTTGGGGCAACAGAAAGCGTGAGCGATAACACTTTCAGGCACGTATGCATCCCTTATGGCGCAGAAGAAAGCCAGACTTTGCATTTCCGGTGTTGAGAGCCTGCTGCTTTTTTACCCACGCATTCGCTACGTGACTCACATATAGATGCCATGTTTCCAAGCAGCGCTCCTGACACACGTCCTCCCCCTCAGGAGGAGAAGGAAAATGAATGTGGGATCTCCCTCTTCTCCCGCTGTTCTCCTCTTTGCTTCTCGATGTCAAAGCATAAACGAGGAGCATGCTGGGTCAAAAAGCCTTTCTCCCATGGAGGGAGCAGCTGTGTCATTGCAACTTCATCCAAGGATGCCAGGTGGAGCAGCGGTCACTAGAGGGAAAGCAGAACACGAACTGGATTAATAAAGTCTCCAGGAAGTGCTTCAGCATGACTGTTCTGCCCCCTTTACAATAGTTCCTTAAATAAAGAATATATTCCCGGACCTCAGTACATCTTCCCTTTCAAAGGCAAAGCGATGGGGTCATGCAGTGTGCGCTGGGTTTAGTTATGCCCAGGTGGCAACCATAACTCTTATTAGTATTAACTGGCATCCCCCTGCTGCTTGATTCACAAGCATTCACACACTGCTTAAGGAGGAAGGGAATCACATTGGCCCAGCACACAAGATAAGTTATATAGTGAACTACCGCATCCACGGGGGCAGGCAACAAACTTCATCTAGCCCCTTCCATCCCCTCCCTCCAAAATCGCCCTCTCTCCTTACTCATCCCCCTCTAGCACACATGCACTTGACCTCTGGAATGCTCAATCTCTCTGCAACAAAACCTCTTTTTTATGGAACATGTTGACTCCCACAATCCTCATTTTGTTTTCGTAGAAATCACTGTAAACTGGCCTGCTTAGGACACTGCAAAAGTCATTGCCCTTTATACTGCATGTATGTCTTTCCTTCTCTTGCTTGAGCTGTCCGAGTGAGGTGGAGGGCACCAACAGTGCAGATCCAACTCTTTGCCAACTGCTTGCTTCAACACCCTCACTCTACTCCTGTTCTACCGACCCCTGGTCCTCCTAACTCCTTCTTCTCTAACCTGTGCCTTTTACTTGACTGTCTTTCTACATATGGCCCTATTGCTTTTATAGGAGAGTTCACTAGGCTGCAAAATCACTTGCACCCACCTACTTGAATTTGACCTCTCTCCCCTGTGACCACACTCAAATATCCTTTCACAGCCACTGATCCATGTTGAAGGCAACTCTTTTGACCTTATCTTGCCTCTATCATTGTTCACTTCATCTAACCTAACTATTACCCCCGTGTCTGGCCACTAAGTCCTATATTTCAACATCACCATTACCTTTCTACACCCTACCCCACCCACCTTGTGTATATCTAAACACAGATTAAAATTTTACTCACTGGTACTACCTGCATCCTCCCTCCTAACCCTCACACTACCTCAGGCCTCCATCATTTCACAGGCCTTCAATGACTTCACTTTGACTTTCAGAGCTCCCTTTAAACACCACTACCAGTTCACAGGTTTATTCTATCCATCCCTTGCACTCATCCCTCGATCGGTCCTAGGAGGCACAGCCTCGGAAACCTGACATAGGGGCTACATTTGCAATAATGGGTAACATCCTGGTCCCCTCCCTCCAGGACTGCTATAAGGATGGTCTATCTGCCCTCACTGGAGATTTGGATGGAATAAGTTAATCTACTTCAGTAACCAATTTTCCTCTCTCTCCGATATCATCCGCTGTTCTACCCTTCAGGGCATACTACTTCCTCCCTTCCCCAACACATCTTCTACAGCCACTCACACAATAACTGTGTCAAGTTGTTCTCTTCCAAGACGAATAACATCTGTGATACCCTCACTGCTATCTCTCCCACAACTTTACTCTCACCATGTCCTCATCCATTCCCTGCATCGTTCCATCCTGCCTTGGCTCCTTCTACCCAATCTCTCCCAGTTAGTGTGTTCCAATTTTCTCAACAGCCAACTCATCATGTGCTTCTATGGATCCATTTAATCCCCATCCGGTTTCCTTTTCCGGCTTCAGTCAGTCGCTCTCAACTGGGAACTACCCAGGCTGCTTCAAAATAGGCATAATTCTACCCATCCTTAAGACAGCCTAGCTGACCCTAACTGCCCTGCCAACTTTCCTCCCATCTCTCTTCTCCCCCCTCTTCCAAAATCCTTTAGCCTGTGGACTTCAACAGGATCAACTGATATTCACAGTTTAATGCGCTATGCATCCTTCGCCAGTGTGGATTCCATAGGCATCTTGCCATAGAAACTGCACTGGCGAACTTCCCAAACGTTCTCATTACTAGCCTATCCTTCTTGACCTTTCCGACAACTATGATACAGTTGACCAGACCCCTCTCTTCTTAACCTTTCCATTCTTTGAATCCATATTTGCCTCGATTGCCTCCAACCTCTCCGGCCGGTCATTTTCCAACTCCTGGAATGTAGAGACCTCCACATACACCCATCACCCAATGGGAATACCCCTGTCATTTGCCTTCTACTCTTTACCATCTATAAACTGTCCCTCAGTAAGCTCACCGCCTCTTTCAGATTTCTTACCACTCCTTTGCCAGTGATACAAAGATTTTCTTCTGATGTTGCTCTGGGCCTTTATTTAAGGATTTCAAAGTTTCTTTTAGCTATCAATGACTTGATGGCACTATTCTGTCCCAACCTTAACTCCTCCAAGAGTGACACTATCCACCTCCCTGCCCAGAATGCCCCTCCCCTCTTAGTCACACCCATTTCCTTTCCTCCTGATCTCGCTCCTCCACATGGCTTCAAGCCTCGGGGGTTACCTTTGACCGTGATATTAGACTCAACCTGTTTTGTCACCTCTAGCATTACCGCCACCAGGCTCCTTCTGCTTAACATCCAAAACGCTGACCCTTTCTCACAACCCACTCCAAAAAAACTCTAATTTCCACCCTTATTGCTGACTATTGTTGTAGCCTCTTGAAGAGACTTCCCCTCTATTCCTTTACCCATTCAACAAAAATTCTCAACTTTGCAACTATGTAAAATAGTGCCCTCTCTTCTCCCACCTTTCCCCACCGCTGCTATGCCAACTGGCCCCCTGTGCAAAGTTGGTCTCTTTTTAAATTCCTTATATTTTAAATCAGTAGATGGACTTACCTTCCCCGCTTGTTTGGTGACTTCTAACCCTCACTATGTACACCTCATGCCTTCCACTCTACCACCTTCAATCTTTTTTCCTTTGCCCACCCTTTGCATTCTCTGCCTTTTGCTCCATTCCATCCTCTCCCCAACCCACCAGTAGAACGGCCTTTCAGCAGAAATAGAAATCATCACCAGCATCCTTGCATTGAAGACTGCATTGAAGCTATATCTCCTCTCCCCACAAGCAGTGGTCGAAGTGAGCAGGAATCGTCAGGAACGGTGTTCCACTACTTTTATATTTTGCTGTTAACAGCTTCACTACGTTTTGCACCCATTTTCACCATTCCAGAACTCTTCTTTGAAAAGTTGAAGCACACTTCTCCATTTTACTACCGGGTATCAGTTACAGGTATACTAAAATCTGTTTCAACTCAATTGGCTGTCAACCCACATGACTGCAACCCTTGATAAATATGTTGCAATTTGCTCCATTCCTTCTTCTATTTCCCCTGCCAGTGCCACTGTTCCACTACTTTTTTGGTACACTTCTATCACCGCCTACAAGGACTCCTCCACTATCCCAGCACATTATCCCTACCCCCTCGCACATGAATTGTATATATTGATGTTCGAACTTGAATATTCTATTCAGCTCAGCTTTGCAACGCATGGCCAACAGGCCATTTTTGCAGAAGCCCATGAACAAGCCATAACTTTAGAAGTAGGCCATGCAAGCATAATGCCAAAGGCGAGGCAGAAGAGAGGTGGAGTGGTGGCCGCACAGTGCAGAGTGGCAAGAGGTAAGAGATGGGTAAGGGAGTGGGGGAATGGGTATT
This sequence comes from Ambystoma mexicanum, assembly GCF_040938575.1. Lineage (NCBI taxonomy): Eukaryota > Metazoa > Chordata > Amphibia > Caudata > Ambystomatidae > Ambystoma > Ambystoma mexicanum. The sequence goes on along the minus strand of NC_090940.1, from coordinate 238,015,620 downwards.
GGGAATGGCAGATGTGGTAGAACAGGAATTGTGACGGGTCCCTTGCATATGCTGAGGGGGGTGGAGATGAGGGTGGGTGTAAGAACATGGATGTAGACTATCTCCCTCATTTTTATTATTACTTGTTTTAATGTAATACAATTTTTACAAGAATGCAGTTTCAGCACATTTATCCATAACCATTCCCAAGTCTGTAAAACAGGTCCAAAAGACTAAAATTTAGAAAGCCCTGATGCCTCAGCGATGGATAGGGTAAGTGGGCAAATTGGAATAACCACGAAAGCCCCGTATATGTGGGGGCATCTACTGCTTCATCTGTCGTCCCTGAAATCCGGTCCAAACCAATGTTGTGGAAAAACCGTGATACTGCGGTCACCCAAGAAGTCTTGTCTCCACTCGTTAAGCAGGGGCACCATTCATCCTCTTCGTACGTATGTATATCAGCCAGGATATGACCCAAATGAGTAGAACGATTTTCTTGAGTCCACAGGCATGATAGAAGCAAAAGTCTAGTTTTTTCAACTTTATCTGGCTGTTTACAAACCCGACATTTGTTGGAGCTAGATTTGCCTCTTATATCAAGGATTTTGTTTGTTTTTAGCAAGTTTAAGCTTGTACGCAAGAAGCAGCGCCGTACCCATTTGTCTGGGAATTTTGTCAAGTGGGACATTATTTGATTTACTTTCTTAGCGTTAATCGGCAGGCTTCTAGTTAACTTGTTTTCTGGTGCTGCTTCCAACGTTTTTATCCAGTGAAACTCTGACAGTCTCTTATTGACTTTGGAGGGGGGTTATTCATCAGTTTGTCTTCTGAACTTCCTATTTCATCCAAGAGAAGTTTATTCTCTGACGTCCGCTTTGATATCATTTTGATTTTGCCTCTGTTTATTTTACTTCTGATCATATCAAAAATCAATGGGCGCGAGGGAAGAATAATCTACCTATACAGCATTAGAGTATTACTTGCAACCATCGCGCTCAATGACATTAAACTCAGTTCCCGATGAATGAATGCAACAGGAGTCGACTGTGGTAAGACCAGAACTTTGCTCCAGGAAAGGCCTTCAAGTTTTTGCCAGAGTTCAACTGGTATGTATGGGATCGCTTCCACACCATATATTAGCCCTGGAACCACTTTGGCCTTGTAAAAATTCAGTGCTGGGATAAACGAGAAGCGGACGTATTTCCTGTCTACGGCTTTAGTCTGTGATATCAATCATTTGGTCTTCTCGTACTGTATTGTTTGCATTGGAATTTCCGAGGGACTGTTGTTCAAGGTTATTCCCAATTATTTGAAGCTTTTGACCTTTTCCAGTTCAACTCCGTCTATGTACCAATTCAGATGTTCCGTCTTTTTTGCTGTTTTCCCAAAAGACATTATTTTTGTTTTGGTTTTGTTAAATTCCAGGTGATTTTCCTTGATGTAGGCCGACAAATTATTCAGTTTCGACTGAAGGCCTACCGGTGTCTGGTCCATTAGGATAATATCATCTGCGTAAAGAAGTCTTGACAGTTTCGTATCACTCAATGTTGGAGGGAAGGCTCTAGATGTTTGCTCATAGTTCTTAAAGTCTGCGATGTAGGAATTATACAAGGCTGGCGCCAAAGGGCATCCATTGATCAGATCGTTTCTGAGATGATTTGTGTTGAGATTATGGCCAATCCCTCTTGTGGTCAGATACTGATGAAACATTTGCGCGCTTTAACGTCAGCCTTCGTTCAGGTGGGTCGTTATTCTTAAATGATGATCTTCTTTTATCTGCATCACTGGGATGCCGTGTGTGATTTGAGCTCACTTACTCATTAAGAATCTTTTTACGTTTTTCCGCCATGGTCAGAAAAATGGGAGAGGGCAGTTCTATTATCATTATTTTCATCTTTGGCACAAAAGGTAGCGCATGTTCTCTGTATTAATCCGCTTTTCTTTTTTGTTGAGGCAAGTTCGCCATTTCTGATTCGGAGTCTTCCACCATGTATAGACTCATGTCCATCGGATTCTTCCCGAAAATCTTTCGACAGCAGACGAGGATGATATTTTGTCTTTGTCTCTAGGTTTTGATACTGTAGCCTTTTCTTTTAGTTGTTTGGAGCTATTGACTGTCTTTTCTTGGATTTTGAGGACAACAGCCCGCTTTTCCTTTATTTCTTGTCTATTTGAAGCTAATGTTTGTTTGGATCGAAGGTCTCTATTCACTGCCTTCATAGTCTCGTCCTCCAAACTCATGTTCGTTTTCCGTGAAAAGATGCCAAACGTGGTTGGTTGAGTACCTCCTATCTTAAGACGATCCACTTGTTCTATGTCTCGATTATGAAGAGTTGCCTTTAGAATTTGTTCTGATGAGGCAGAGGCTATGCAGCCATTGCCTGTCTTGCTTCCTAAAAAGCCTTGCTGGTCAGTGCAATTTGCTTTCAGTTCCGTAGATGATTGAATCAATTGTCTTGGGTCAAGCATTGCATTGGCATCCCGTTGTATATCCAGGGTTTTCCGATGTTAAGTCGATTCTGGGTTCTCCCTTCTTTTTTTCTAGGACACCCTTAATAGTTTCTGTTTCAGTTGTCTGTGAGCTAACTGAGATTTGATTTCTTCTCTTTAAATCAGGATTGTTTGAGGCCACGGCATGCAAACTGTTTGTCCAGGATGGAGTGTCCGTACCTTGGTCCTTCTTGTTAGGTTTTTCGTTTGTCTTTGCCATTAAGTGACTTCTATATAGGACAGCTTAGTGTGCATTAAGGCCGTCATGGTGGTATGGTCTTTTAAAGTTTAGTTCAAAGCTTCATAGAGTTTACTGAGTTGCCAGTGCTATTGTGACCGTCGACATTATCGCTAGCAAATCTGTTTTTTTGTGAGTGGATTCCTTGGACAGTGAGTGTGAGATTTTGCTCAATCATTTGTTATGAGGCGGTGTAGTAGGAAGAATACTACACTTAGGTGTGTATTCAGAATTGATTTTTTTTTCACGCTAAAGCAGCCCAGTTGTCCTTTGATAGTTTCAATGGGTCCTGCAGAATTTCCTCACTTTGTTCCCTCGGCTCATCAGTTGTCATAGGGAAGCTTGATTTCTATGGCCGGCCTTCCACCATGGGCTCCAGCACTGATACTTCTATCCGAGGGTCATCCGAACATAAGTTATTACAACTCTCAGGAGTGGCTTTAGATGGAGGAGGCATTTTGTTGTCGTTCCTCGTGACAGGCTCGGGGGTTCCTGTATGTTTGGTTAGAACTTTGGAGGCCCCAAATATCACCCGAACCGTATTCTGATTATTGGCTGCTGGCTTACCAAAATGCTGACTTAAAGGCGTTGAAATTTTAGGAGCCTGACCTGTCACAAATTCAATTGCCTTAGGCGATCTCACAGGCGTCCCTTGAGCCGCCAACAACAACTGATCCGACATGACATCCACTCCTTCTAAAATCTTGGCATCCGAAAGTTCGTCCATGGCCTCCCTAATCGCCGTCGTTTTTTTCTTAAAGAAATCCGCCAGAAGATTAGGAGGTGTTGGCATTGGACGTGGCATTGTCAATACGGTCTTCCTGTACATTTGCTTTGTTCTCGGGATGGTACACGCAATTTTAATCTGCTTATTTGCTGTCCGGCAAGGTTGTAAATTGTGTGTTGTTATATCGAATGGCCTTATTAATTTCTTCTTCATCTTGACAGCGTCCTTGATTTTTCCTGGTTGATTGTTTTTTGGAGCAGTTCTGTCCGAATCCATTAACACGGACTGTGGGTTCTTGAAATCAGTCGGATGCGATAGTTCGGAAGTGGTGGTTATCCAGAAGTTTTCCACTGGGGTTTTTCTAGGGATGTATCACTCTTCATCCCGGATCAACTCTCCTTCTATTGATAAGTTGGTAGCATCCTCGAGTTGGGAGAATAATAGATCTATTTGGTCAGAGGATGGACTGACCAGATCTTTCCTTTCAATTAATGGATGGATGTTGATTTTTGTATTACAGACCAGGGAGTTATACCATCTTGATTATTTGTCCGAGGTGTGTGCACCAATTGACTCATACCGTCCTTTGTTTTGGTTGTGCTTTCCTGCGCACCGTCTCGGCATTGGTGTCCATTGAGTTCAAGGCCGAGGCGGATTGGTGTATCAAAGGAGGGCTAGCCGAAAGACAAGCCTGTCTACAAAGTTTGGGCAACCCCCCGCTCATCCATATTTCCACTTGCCAACAATAACTCTTCACTGTTCGCATTTGACTCTAAATCCGCAGGAAGATCTAGAGTTTCCATTGTCGATAGTTTGTCCGCTCACTCCCCTGGCAATCACACCTGCAACTTTAGGCTATTTGAAGATTTCAACACCCTAGAAAACTGGGACTGCACAGGCGTTGCGAGGTTTAGATCTATTCTTGCTCTGGTCATGGATTCGGAGGGTCAATCCTGCCGCTCGCCAGTCAGCTGGGGAAGGAGCAGTGGAGTTTGACCAGTTTGGGCTGTTTTCGAATACAGGCGGCCTCTCTTACCTGGAAATATTGTTTCTTCAGGCTGAGGCCCGCCATTCACCACGAGGTCTGCCTCCTTCGGGCCCATGTACAAACGTCTCAATCAAGTGCTTTGCAGGAAACGACCTTCTTCCTCGATGGAGCTCCGCGCCTTCGCTGCCATAGGCAGCCTGAGACTGCAGTCCACTAAGCAGTCGACTCTGCGGCTGCTCCGCAGCCTAAAGCAAGTTTTGAGTGGGTCCTCCCACCAAAACAGTAGACATAGGCAACAGACTGAATGCAGAATACAGAAGCAAGGGGAACTTCCTGAGACTGCAGCCCACTCAGCAGTCGACTCCACTCATTTGTGTGTGGGGGGCAGGGGGTGCCCGGAAAATTGGTGTGCACCCACAGCACAAACAATGTCACAGAGGAAGCTAGTATGCACCAAACGTGATTTTTTGGAAAATCGAGCGTGCATACTACACTATGTGTGTTGACTTCAGTACCCCATTTACCAACTCCCATCTCTCCCCTTTCCACTTGTATTCTCCATGTTACCTATTCCATCGTACCCCTATTTTCAACTGGTAAATTCTCGCATTGCTAACTATCTACTGTGTGACACTAGATCACAGGCCACACGTTCTGCCACGGTATGTGCTTGTGGTTGAAACATTATCTATTTGCAATCAAAACAACTACAAAACAAAATGCCTCCTCATCTTCCCAGGCGTGGGACAGCAAGTGCTAGCAGGTGACTAGCAGCGACTTTGAAAGATACAGTCCGACTAAACTGGCATCCATCTTACAGTGGGCGCCCATCATACATTCTCGACAAACAAAAAGTCAACAACATTAGATGCCATTTCTCCCTAAATGAAACATTGGCACCTTGTTGCCCTTACATAATCATACAATGTAATGGTTGTGAGTTATTTAACAGCACTTGCATGATCGAAATTAAGAACAACACAACGCCTGCCAACAGGAAGTATTTTTGCAGGTGGTCAAAGCCCCGCTTTGTTTCCCTGAAGCCATCCCCTGAAGGCATAAGCAATTTGAAAGAGCTGAACTCTAGAACAGCTGCATACTCCACCCCACAAGAACAACATTTTGTGGCATGCATTTCCCAGCTTGAGGTTGAAATGAGCTATGCTATGTTTTTGCAATGGGTTTGCTTTCCAAAATGAAAAGGTCAGTTAAAAACAGAAACACGTGCACGTGACTTCTCTTGCAGTAGCTGAATGTGCACAATGCACTCCTATTCATGTTGACACTGCCAACTCTAAAAATAGGTGCAAACCACACAGTTATATTGCTTCCCGTCAGTCACATGCTCGCACAGGTCTAATTTACAATGGGGAGGAAAACCGTGGCCACGTCCACTAGGGACTTGGGTGAATTTGCCAACACGCCAGTTTGCAGCAGTAGTAACTAAAAAAAGAACTTTACCAGAGCCCCCCCCCCCCCCAAATGGAACGTTTTAACTCACTCATGAAAACAGAGCCAGGCTGTGCCATGCCAGACGAAGATGGGTTATCTGTTGTCTTTAAAAAAATAAAGGGGAGTTTTTTTTATCACAGAACGCTACTATTTACAGGATTAGGTTAGGCGATGAACGCCCTAGTCAGTCGCTTCTCAACCCTTATTGAAGACAATAACACAAGATTCCACCTAGAAGTAAATTAGGGGTAGTGGCTGTTACTGCGCCTTGCAACCCCTTTGGTACTGCTGCCTCTGCGATCCTCGGCCACACAGGTAGCGCCAGCAGTCACGTGCCCATCCGATCTCTTAAAATGTCCAACAGTGGTTTATTTCAGCCCAAGTACTCTGTTTGTCTGTGAAACACATGTTGGCCTGGAAATGGAATGAATGACACATTAAGCATGCCTGCTAAATCTTTTTAAAATTCCAAATACTTGCGCCACCCCCAGAAACAATGTATGCAGGGTAGGAATTCCAGCTGCATTTATTGCAAAGGAATCTGAACGCTATTCACAAAAGCCTGACTTGAGGCCTGATTTATTAAAATGTTTTAACATGGGAAAGCCCCATTGAAAACATTCTTTGTAAATCAGGCCCTTGGTCGCCATCTTCAGAGTGATGGGCGAAGGGAGTGTGCACTTTCATTCCGTCTGAGTTTGTGTTTCAGACACATATTGGTGAACTGTGCACAGCACCTATATGTGAGTACTTTGGGGTATTTGTGATAGTACTCTTCATACACTGTTTAGCCAGGAGCCAGGTTCCTAAATGCTTGCTGCTGAACTTGTCGACGCTTTTAACACCAGCGGATGAGTCTTATCTTTCAGAGCTTGATATTCAGAAACTGAGGACCATTAAGTCAAATAACAGTAATGATAATGATGTGTTATTTATATAGTGCCTTAATCCAAAGCGCTTTACAGAGCACATATTTGCATACAATATCACCCAACCGAAATTGGTATTCATTTATCGACCTCAGAAGGATGAAAGGCTGTGTTGGCCTTGCCGGGATTCGAACCTGTGACCTGCAGATCAAGCTCAGATCGTTTACCGCACGCGCTCAACCCGCTGAGCTATTATTTATTATTTATAGTGCTACAAAATGGAAACGCTATGTTAGTAAGCGCTATATAGAAAACATTCCAAAACAGTATGAATAAGTATCAATCTAGTTTACATGCCGTCCATTGCCCCGCAATGCATTGCAGGCAAGGAGCCACCATGCATGGCAGCGGATGAGCAGAAGCCCGCGAAACGAGAACAGCTGCAGCGTTCGACACAGTGACGCTCAATCGCTTGAGAGAACAGCTGTGGAAAGGGCCTGGTGTGACCGAGCAGACTTTCAGTCTCAAGGCTTAATGTTCAACAGACTGCAGAGACAAAAATAGGATGACTTCATCTCCTCTTCCTCCCCATATCTTTTAGAGCACCCAGGGGAGCCCCTTTCTAACCATTACTCTTTAACATGTATATGAAATCCCTGAGGGGACATCGTTTGAACTTCCTCTTTCCACGCTCATGGCATGGTAATTTGCAACAACGTATCAGTAAGCCTGCAACCCCCTTCCCCGTTCCCCTGTCCCCCTGTCACCCGCTGGATTACACTGATGCACAGAAAGCTGCCCCCTTGCCCTTTCGGTAGGGGCGCGGTCAGTGCTTCATTTGTGGGGGTGTTTGCGAGGGCTCAGCCTTGGCACTTATTTCTGAGTCCCAGCCCTTAGTGTCTCAGACTCACATTCATTGTGACGTGGTGATGCTCAGTGCATCCATCAACCACAATGGGCAGGTGCAAGCTGTAGTGTAACCCCAAATATGTCAACACTGTGTGGAGCAGCTCTGGGTGATGGCAGCAGTGGTGGGGAACTGCCCACCCGGAGGGCTAGAAAATATTTGGGCTCTGGCACTTATTTCTGACTAATTAAGTACTGGACACAGTTCATGTTATAGGTAGGGCAGATGGCCAGGATAGGCACTTCCAATGAACTCGGCATGCTGTATGGATTGTTTGACACAAATTCTGCATTTCCCTCCTGCTGAACGGGTCAGTCTCATAACCCAATGGTGTTTGTGAGCCACACGTAGCTCAATATTCAGCAGACAAGCTTCTGCAGAAAGTTATCAGCTCTAGGCAGGTTGACAGAGGAGACAGACTATTCGCTAATGCTGCCACCACTTGTGGAACCACTTGTGGAACCACTTTTAACTGTACATACTGCCAAACCGGTTCCTTGCTTCAGTTTGAAAACTGCTGAAAACCTGGATCATGGCATTAAGCTTCCATTCGGTTACCTCACACCTCCATTTTTGGGTACACCTCCCCTCCTGCTGCTGCGCCTACGAGGGATTCCCCTTTCTCATGTTGCTACTCCCAGCCTCTTTTCTCCTGTGTCTCTGCTGCCATCACTCAACTATTGTTTAACTTGGATTTCTTTGTCATGTCGATTTCCTGACTAGCGCCTATCCGACATTCATTCTGTGATCTGTGCGATATAAAAAATACAACATAAACATAACAATATCACCCTCATTCCTCAATCACAGCATGGGATCCATAGCAAAGTGATGAACATGCTTGCAACAATGAATTGTGGTCTTGACTTCCTTGATGGCCAAGCAACAGAATAATGATCTGCCCCAACCAGATATTGCAAACACCTTGAACGGCTCTATCAGATGTAGCTCTGCACTGGATAACTCTCTGCAGGTGTGCCTGCTGACACATGAGGTGCATGGACAACATACCGGCATATCCTGGTCCAGTCATCTCCAAACATAGTGCAGCTAGTTAATTGAACATCGAGGAATTGGTTCCTATCACCACCAGGGTTGCGGGTTCTTCAGTCCAACTGCTGCAAATCAGAGCGTGTCGATACGGGTGGTCCAGTTACATCACATGAAAACTGCAATCTGGCCAAGATATACTCCAGATATTTGAAGGGGTTTGTAGTGATTGTTGCTCGTGAACCTGTCATCACGCGAGCACATTCCCTTTGTTATTGTTCAGGGAGTGGTGTTCGCGTGACGAGGGTTGACAGATGCAGATGCGAGCAGAGAGGGAGGCTCTGTCGGCAGGCCCTTATGCAATAAACCTATAAGTTACAACAAACTTACCGCCTGTGCAAGTTTCTTTTACAATGGCGACAAGGAAGTCACATTGCAGGCCCGCCACGGAGAGGAGCTACACCGCGGGGCGGTCGAGTGCCGGCAATCCATATTATTGGCCACCAGCAGGCTCCGGAGTCTCCCGTTCTTCCGATCTGGGTGCTGGAGAAGACGCTGTGAACCACGCCTCCTGAGAGAGTGGCGGACCGCCTGTCCCTACGGACATAGCCTCGGAGGCAGCCGCTTTCCCCGCTTTGTCCAGGCAAAGATTTAAGGTGAGGAGGGACGGAGGGAGTGCGGAGGAGGAAATACTTTAAGGAAGTCCTAGGGGGGCGGTCCACTCAAGAGCGGTGAGAAAACAGAAGCTCACTCTGCGTAGGGCTGGTTCCTCGATCCAACCCACGGAAAGAAAAAAAAAAAAAACAAGCTCCACCGCCAGCCTGCCCAGGAAACAGAGCAAACACACGACACTAAGGGAGTGTCAAGAAAGTCTAATTTTCAGGAACGAACTGAAAAAAAAATGAAAAGGACATGAAGGGGGTGTCACTAAAGTCAAGTCTCCAGACAAAGTAAATAATTAAAAACATTTACAGACAACAAATTGGGGCAAGAAAAAAAATGTAATACTGACTTCATAACAGTTGTGAAAACAGGAGACTCAGTGTAGACTTTTACAGTAGTGATTTATAATCTTACAATACTGAATTAAAAGTTCAAATATGGCTGCAGCTAGCATGGCACCACCTCCACCTTTTCTCTCTGAGCCAGGAGCTCCACCTATGAGGTGGGACAGGTGGAAGAAAATATTTGATACATACCTGGTGGCAATTGGTGGAGACAAGTTTGCTGCCACAAGAAAAGAAGCCATACTCCTGCATAATTTAGGCACGGAAGGTCATAGTGTCTATGACGGTTTGCCTCAACCTCCGCAGGAAGGTCAAGGAGATATAGACCATTATACTTTGGCTGAGAGAAAACTAGAAATCCACTTTGAAGCGAAGAAAAACATAACATTTGAGAGACACACATTTTTCCAGAGGGTGCAGGGCTCTCAAGAACCAGTGCAAAACTTCATTGTGGCTTTGAGGTCTCTGAGTCACATATGTGAGTTCGGCCCACTAACTGATTCACTTATACGGGACCAGTTAGTACGTTGTACAAATAACATGAAAATTCAAGAAAGACTACTGACCAAGGATGTGTCTCTGGAGGTAGCAGTGGAAACTGCTATAGGCATGGGGCAGACTCACAAGTATATGTCCACCATGAAGGGAGATAAAGAAGAGGGTGAAGTAGCAGCAGTGAGAGGATTCAAGAAAATGAATATGAACAAGGAAGTAAAATGCTATAAATGTGGTAGCAATCGTCACATTTCCACAAGTGTATTTTGTCCTGCAAGAAACATATTTTGTCTGAAATGCAAGAAAAAAGGGCATTTCGCTAGGGTCTGTATGGAGTCAGGACAAGTACAAAATATTGAATCAGGAGCAAGGATTCCAGAACAGGAAGAAAGCCAAGCCATTGTCCAAGGGTCTCAGGCCAAACATGTGCTAGAAATATCAGAGATCTCCAACAAGGGAAGTGCGCCGACCGTTGTCTTCTTGATGAATGGCAGAGTAGTGACATTGAAGGTAGATAGTTGCTCACCTTGGACTTTGATGTCTAGAGTTACATATGAGAGCTGTTTGTTGGGAAAGCTCGGTGAGTCAAAGGAGCACACGATAGAGTCCTATGCTTACGGCAACGTAAAAATCAAAGTTTTGGGGAAGTTCTGAGCAGCTATCAAGTACAAATGTAGAAGCTGTGACTCTGAGGTATACGTGACACAAGAAGGCTCATCCCTGTTAGGATGGAGTGAAAAACGCAAACTGGGTATTAGGATTCAAGCAAGTGCGGAGGAACCAGTCTCAGTTGCAGAGATTAAGGACAAGTGGGAGAAAGAATTCCCAATGGTGTTTCAAGAAGAGTTGGGGATGCTCAAGGGTTTTTAACATCGGTTGAAAGCAGGAGCAATTCCAAAAGTACACAAATTGAGGCCAATACCTCATGACTTGAGAGGAAAGTTGAAGATGGAAATTGAGACATTGTTGCAGAAAGGAATTATAGAGGTGAGTGAAAGCTCTGAATGGTTGTCGCCAGTAGTGGTAGCGGCAAAACCGAATGGTGACATAAGACTTTGTATGAACATGAGGGATATCAATAGGAACATTCTCGCAGACAGGCATCCTTTGCCAATAATTGGTGATGAATTGTCCACGCTCAAGGATACAAAGGTGTTCTCAGTGATTGATCTTTCTCAAGCGTATCACCAGATTCCACTAAAGGAGGATTGCCAGCATCTCACGGCATTCATAATGTCATTTGGTACATTTAAGTATTGCAGGATGCCGTTCGGGCTTGCCTCGGCAGCGGCAGTTTTTCAAAGGGTGATGGACACAGTTATGGGGGGAGTGAAGAATATTATAGTGTTTCAAGATGACATGCTAATTTATGCAAGTTCTGTGGCAGAACATGATGTAATTTTAAGACAGGTGCTGCGCAAATTGTCTGAGGCAGGATTGACAGTGAGAAGAGACAAATGCAAGATAGCAGTGGGGCAAGTGGAATACCTGTGACATGAGATTGATGAGTTTGGGGTGAGACCGAAAAGATGTTTGGTGAAGGCAGTAAAAGATGCTCCTATACCGATGGATAAAGATCAAGTAAGATCTTTTTTGGGTCTTGCTGAATATTACCATAGATTTGTAAAGCACTTTGCTATGGTGTCCACTCCTATAAGAATGATTCTAAAAAAAGGTGCCAAGTTTGATTGCACTACAGAGTGTGGTGTAGCTTTTGAAAGTATTAAAGAGGCAATCAGTAAAGCACCCTCAATTGGGAGGTTTGATCCAATTGATAAAACAGTTTTGGTAGTGGATGCTAGCACGTTGGGGCTTGGAGCAGCCTTGGTGCAATATGAAAAGGAATACAAGGAAAGAGTTATTGCATTTGCATCGAGGGCTTTGAGAAGAGCGGAAAGCAAGTACTCAGTTATTGAGAGAGAAACATTAGCCATGTTTTGGGCCACGATACACTTTAAATATTTTTTGTGGGGTAGGCGTTTTGTTGTTAGCTTGGATCATAAACCACTAGTGCAGTTGTTTGTGAGTGGGAGGTGGGCTTTGGGTTCACCTAGGATAAGTCGATGGGTTTTAGGTTTACAAGGATATAACTTTGATTTGAGTTTTCTGCCTGGAAAAAAAGTATAGTGGCGGATTGCCTCTCCAGGATGCCAATCGGTGAAACCAAGATCACTAAGGATATGGAAATGGATGAATCAGTAGTGGCAGAAGTGGAAGATTCTGTGAGTGAGGAGAGGTGGGTGCAAGAAGAGAATGCTGATGAAGAACTCAGGTTGATTAAGGAATGGACAGTTAAGGATTGGCCTCAGAAAAGAACCTAGATAGAAAATTTGACATATGGTGGGAGATCAAGGAGGAGTTAAATATGTACAAGGACAGACTCAGGAGAGGGCGATGTGTGATTCCTCCAGAATCGATTAGACCATTTTTAATTGAGCTGGCTCATGAGGGACACCCAGGGGAGGGAGCAATGAAGAGAAAACTCTGTCAAAGCTATTGGTGGCCACGAATTGAGAAAATGGCTGAAATTTGGGTGAACGATTGTATGGTTTGTCAAAGCAGTGACAAAACAAAAGTAGTCTGAGAAACCTCTTTAGTTCCTAATGTGGTTCCAGACCAGCCGTGGTCCAAAGTAGCTGTGGACATCATGGGCCCCATAATGGGTTTGGGGAGTGGTTTGAGATCCTTGTTTGTTCTTGTTGATTTTTATTAGAAATGGATCGAAAGGGAAGCAGTAAAGGAGGTCACGGCGAGAGAATTGATTATGTTTCTGGAGAAAATATTCCTTAGGGAGGGAGTCCCTACTGAGCTTGTTCCTGATAATGGAGTGCAATTTGTGTCAGATGCTATGAAGAAGTTTCTTAACAGCTATGGTACAAAACATATCAGAACAGCCTTGTACCACCCAAGGGCCAATGGCCTAGTGGAGAGGGTCAACCGTTGGTTAATGGAGGGTTTGCAACTGGCTATGAAGGCGAGACAGCCATGGAGGGAGATATTAAATATGTTGACATGGAATTACGTAACTACTCCGCATTCGGTGACTAAAGTGTCGCCGTTTGCGTCACTTAAGGGTAGGGAACCAGGGACCAAACTATGTCCTGGATGGTTGGGGCTGGCCAGAGTAGTCCAAGTAGATAGAGAACAAATTATGGAACTCATCAGCGTGAGCCAGGAAAAGGGTAAGGAATGTTTTGATACTCGCGAAAAGGCAATGGAACGTGAGTGGAAAGTTGGAGAAATGGTGTACGTGAAGAATCTTAGGTTGGTAAACAAGTGTTTGGAAAGCAGGTACAAGGGACCGAAAAGGATAAGTGCCATAAGGAAGAGTGTGGTGATTTTGGAAGGAGGAGAGGTGTGGTCTAAAGGAAAAATCGCCAAGGCTTATGGAGTGAATGAGGGAGTGGAGAAGGGAGGAGAATCGACTAGAAGTGGCGGTAAGGGTGAGAGTGAGCATGAAAGTGACAGATGTGAAAAGTTCAAGTGTCTTCAGAGGACAAGGTCCAAACCTGTTTGGATGAGAGATCATATGTCTTAATGTTTCTCATCCCCATTCATGCAATAATCAGAAATAAGTATTCCTGTGTATTTTGTTTGGAATTCTCATTCAGTAATTAATTGTTTTTTTAGTTTTATTGTGTAAACATTTTAAATATTTTGACTTATATTGTCTTGTGTTGATTCTCGTAAGGGGTAAGATATGTAGTGATTGTTTGTTGCTCGTGAATCTGTCGTCACGCGAGCACATTCCCTTTGTTATTGTTCAGGGAGTGGTGTTCGCATGACGAGGGTTGACAGTTGCAGATGCCAGCAGAGAGGGAGGCTCTGCCGGCGGGCCCTGATGCAATAAACCTATAAGTTATCACGAACCTACAGCCTGTGCAAGTTTCTTTTACAGGGTTGTCCCCCATGCTGAGAAGATTTAGTTCAGCCAAGAGTGAATGGAATATTAATCAGGTGTCTCCTAAAGAATGGCTTGCACATAATGTTCATCTGTGAGATGCTATCCAACAGTCCTCGAGCCTGCAGTCCAGCGATGGTACCTGTCACAGTGACTTAAGGTCCTATGGACCTATCAGGTACTTCCCAAAATGTTCAGGTGCTGTGCTTACTGGTAGTAGGATTACAGGTGACCATCCTCTTGCGTGGACTAGCCAGTTTGGGTGGATGCTGGATCACAGGTGACTTGCCCACGGGTGGTGTCACTGCAGTCTCAGGCCCGTCTGGTGCCTCAGGATGGATGTTCTTTATTTTGACATGGTCAGAGCATAGTCATTTTGAGGATTTAGATGCTATGCTTTCTGGTCCTTGCTGGAGTGTTGAAGGTCACTTTGATGTAATCCGGTTGGTTTGTGCTCAGATGGAAAAGTGTGGCCCTAATGCCCATACCTTGGGCAAAACTGCCAGGGCAGGAGTGGTGCAGTGCGTTGTTTGTAGTCTTGGGGCTGCTGGTGCTCCCTGACTTGGGAACGCAGTGTAGAGCCTCCTCCACCCTCTGGTGGCCTGAATGTCACTAAATGGCACACCAAGGGGTGCAGAGCCTCCTCCACCACCTGGTGGCTTGGATGTCACTAAAGAAACTGTCTCGGCCAGTACCCTCTGCAGCTGCGTGGCCTGGATGATCTGTGCACTTGATGTTTTAGGTCATACTGTGGGGCTGCATATGGGGACATCAGTTGACTTGGCAGATTACACATTGTATCCTCCTTCTCTCATTCCAGAGAATGCACCTGCCGGACCAGTTCCTCAAAGGAAGGTGTTTTCTGAGTCTGTTCCCAGAGTCGCAGCTGCATAAACATCAGCAGTAATAATCTTGAACCGCGCATGACTTGTTGCAGCCTGAACAGGTTCAGGCTGGTTTACTCAAATCCCTTTCGCTGGAAAGCCAGCTGAAGAAATCAGATATTTAAAGAGCCGCTCACCCAGTTAGAGGCAGGTGGCGTAGTACTTCACCATTAGCTCTGCACCTGATTCTGTGGCTCCAAAAACTCCATCCTGAGTGTACATTATATCCTCAGTGGCAAGGTCGGGATGCATGGCATGTAGCATCTGGATGACTACCTTTGAAGGACCTTGCAGGCTCTCGATGACTTGTCACTGCTTCTCCTGGCCGGGAGCTCTCCAGTCATTAATCACCTGATTGGTCTGGTCCACCCAGATCTGGTATTCCTCTTCACCTCTCAGGGTAGGAATTTTCTTTGAGAAGGGTGTCAGGCGGACATAAGGGCCATGCTCAGGCGTTGTGGTGATAGTCTCTTGCAACACAACGCTAGGTCCAGAGGAACTAGGGGCACTTGTAGCTGCAACCAAGATGTAGATCCCACTTATTGGGACACCTGCACTCTGCCTCCCTCCTACCGTATGTCCACCTTCCTTGGGCCCTCCACCCTTACCAACCCAAGTGGTCAAAAACCTCAGGGTCACCTTTTACTCCTTTCTCTCCTCACCCCTCACATCTTGGATCTTGCCAAGACGGCCCACTTCCAGCTTCACCTCCTTAGAGGCATTCTCCCTTTCCTCACCTTTCCCCAGAAGCTCAATGTTTCCAGAGCTCTGGTCCTCTTTAGGCTGGACTACTGCAATAGCCTTTTCCTCAATCTCCTCCTTTCCTCCCTACGTCCTCTTCAGTTGATCCAGAATAGGGCTGCAAGACTTATCCTTTGCCTCAAGCCCAGGGACTGTATCTCTCCAACTCTAAAATCTCGCCACTGGCTACTGGTGGCCGCGTGGAACAAATTCAAGACCCTCTGTATCATCCACATGGCTTTCTGGGGCCTGGGACCGCGCTATCTCCAACTTTCTTTCCCTATATACTTCCCTGCTAGAACCCTTCGGTCCTCTAGCTCCAACTCTATGCTTGTCAAACACTTCTCCAAGCAGAGAGCGGGTGGCAGCTCTCTCTCTCTTCGGCAGGTGCCTCTATTTGGAACAGCCTCCCCCTTCCCCTTTCAGACTTGAGCTGGACCTCCTTAAATTCTGGAAACTTCTCAAAACTGGTTATATGTGATTTTACAGATGGAAGATTCAGAGTGGTACATTTCATTGCAACCAAAATACTGAAAAACACAGAATTCGTTTTTTTATTTTATATTTGGGGGGTCCCCCCAAGCCTCCCTGAATTTCTACCCTTATAATACCACCCCAACTCCATCCAGACTCATTTTAGACCCTTACCCATTACCCTTTATATATTTATTTAATATTTTCTGTGTTTTTCGGTATTATGGACTTCGACGAAAAGTACGACTCCGAGTTATTTTTAGTCAATTGACTGGGTACCCTCAAAACTCTGGTTTTCTCTACCACTTGCTCTCTTTCCCTTCCCTGCTAATCACCCCACTGCGACTGAGACTGGCAGCCTGGACCTTCATGAACCTCACAGGTTACCAGGCCCTGTCCAGTTGATACCAGCACCCTCCCCCCAGCACTGCCCTGGTGGGCTCTCTACCTGGTGGCTGTGCATCCCACCTTTGGGATTCCTCCGCCCTAGCACTTAGCTAGTGGCCTCCTCCCCTGCTTCCCCTCGGCACTTCCCTCCCGGGCTCTCACCAGCACTGGCTCATATCTTGCTCCATCACCCCCTGCCTCCGTGATCTCCTGCACTTATTTCCACTGCAATTGCACGTCCAAATGTAACAAGGCCTAGTAGGACCACAAATGTATGTTTACTGTTTTCTTTTGCCATTATTATTTACTCCCCTGTTCCCTCTCCACTTTTCCTTTTGGTGCCTGGAAAGAACATCTTGTTGTATAGGCACCTAACAAATGCTCAACAAATCAAATCAAACCATGATGGTACCTACACTGGGACTGCGGGATGACTGGGTTCAGCACTGGCGAGGCAGGGGTTCAGCTAGGAATTTGTTTTGGGCTAGTCTGTGTTAGGCGGAAACCTGTGCAGTTCCCTCTGGGACCACTGCAAAAGATTTAGGACTACAGGCGTTGGCGGTGAACCCACTTGATAGCAGTCTGTACCACACAGATTCACTTGGTAGCTGTGGCTGAGCAGTCAGACTTCTCTCAAGAAAAGTTGAGCAGTATGTGGAGTATACAAAATAGGGCAATTCTTCACAGCAAGACAAGCAAACACGCAACGAGGCTTAGTGTAAAGATATTGAGGTATTTATTTATAACACAACATCTATGGAAAACACTAAAGCAAATCACGGCAAACAAATCAAACACAATTAATCTACGAAGTAGAAAACGATCAATCCCCCAAGCAAAATATCGACAACTCTAGGTTCTACCGGTACCACTTATTTTCAGACAGAGGTGGATACCTCAACCTAGATGACACTTGAATATTAGTTAGGAAGGGAGAGAAAAAGATAGGCAGGTTATGAAATCAACACAGTTCGATCCTAGCGGATAAAATGCAAGGCAGGACGGCAAGAATCACAATAGATTGTAAAGTTCAGGGGCCAGGCCCACTCGGCGAGAGGCAAGGCACAATGTCCCAAAAAGTCTCTAGTGGAGATGCATTCAAGTCTTTATAGCAAATTGTTATCGGCAGATTGAACCAGTTCAGAACAAAGAATGAGCAAAGCTTGGAGGCGACCCAGCGGAACGGAGAGGATTAAGACACCTCACTCGAACCGAACGAAAGGGAAGCCAGGCGGACACGGTACCTTGTTGTGGAGGGCAGCTCCGGTGGGGGCAGTTGTTCCTGGTGGTGGATGCACGTCGGGTCTTGGCCAAGAGTAGAGATGATCTCGTCGTCGAAGGAAAGTGAAGTCCGGTGCACCACCAGGGAAGAGACCAGCCGCGGAGTGCTCCGTCACAAGGCACCACCTTTTGGTCACGGTACAGGGGTAGTGGCTATCCGGTTGCCGAGGTGCTCTGCACGGGCAATTCTACCACTGTGTCCTGAGGCGAATAAAAAGCAAAGGGGACTGGTTGTTCCCACCAGTCAGGGGAAGAGACTCTCCGGCAGGGAGATCTCCTCTGTCGTCGGGAAGTGGTGAGTCGGCTCAGCAGGGCTCCACCGGAGGTGTCATCGTTGCAGGTCGGCTCAGCGATACCCTCGTCGGATTCTTAGGTCCTGTGGCGACTTCTGAAGATCCAGTCCCAAAAGCCCTGCTTTTATGCAGAAAACCCCCATTCATTCAGCCTAGCTGTCAATCAACACATGCTAAGTGGTGAGCGGGAAGGCTCACCACTTGGGCCAATCACTCCAGAGTGCGACCTGAGTTGGCAAGTCAACTCAGTCCAGGGTGCCTAAACCCCCTCCCACACCCCTGTGGTAACCCAGACAGAATGGCACCACTTTGGAGGGTCTCTGTACAGAGCCCGCCAAAAGTGGAAAAAAGGGCTCGACCTTTGGTTTAGGAGTCACAGAGACGAACACAGACGCCATTTTAAAACCGAGTTCTGGCAGAAAATATCACTCGATAAACTTATTTAAGATAAGTAGATCGGTGGTACGTCAGAGATTAATGAGAAAAAGTATCAATCTCCAACAATGGGACGAATCCCATAGGGTTATGTTCGGGGTCGAACATAACAAGTAGTTTCCACTGCCACCAGCCAAAACTCGACAAGGGGGGACGGGACAGTGCCCCCTCGAGTAACAGATCCAGGAGTAATCGAATTACCCCTACTAGTACGTCCACAATAAGATGGTTGGTACTAGTTCTGTTAGTAAATTTAGGTCTAGTAAAGCCAATGGTGACTTTACATGCCCGGGGAGACAGTAGTCAGTCCACGGGTATGGAGTCTATGGTGGGGGACCCGCTAGGGCGCCCCCGTGTTACGACACGTAGGGTGCGGTGTAACACACATAGAAAAACATATGAGACCCTATGGAGTAAAAGACCCCATAGCCCATCCAACACATTGACATTTCAAAGGAATTACACACATGCATGTCCAAGAGTGGGAGAAAAGAGTCTCACTCTTGGCAGGATGGAAAAAACAAACTCCAGAAATCCAGCAAAGCTGCTGGGGGACTCACTAGGTTAGGAAATTCAGCCTAAACAGAGAATTCTCCCTAACAGTCTGCAGTCCTATCCAGGTGTTTAAGGCACAAAGTGAATAGGACACTATTGCGTCTCCCCCATGAATGGCAAGGGGGAATGTCTCTGAGTTGACTGGGGGGTATTGGTCATTTTGACCGAATCTAATGGTTTGCATGAACCATTAGGTCTAAAAAGGCTACCACCAAAGGTTCGAACACCAAAAGTTTGACCCTTTGGTGGTAGCATTGTAAAAAAAGAAACGGGGGTTATGGGGGTGTCCCCCGCATCGCCCCGCTCACTATACTTTATAGGTTGCTGGGGACACCCACACAGCCTTCCGTTAAAAAGAAAAAAGAAAAGAAAAGGACCCTGCGGCGCTGCTTCCCGATCACGGAAGTGAAAGGGAACTGGCACCCCAGGGATCCAGCATGAAGAAGTAGGTAAGTGAGGTTTGTTTATGTTGGGGGTGTGAGTGGGGGTGTGAGTGGGGGTGTGTTGAGGGTATGGGTGTGTTATGGGTGTGTTGTGTGTGTGGGTGTGAGTATGTATGTGTGTTCGCATGAGAAGGGTGCAAACTTTTGGTAGTTTGCACCTTTCTCATGCGAACGTTCCGGCCGCGGCAAATTCAGCCACGGTCGGATCACTTACAACCAACTGGGGCCATAGCAGACCATGATACTGGTCCCAGCTAGGCCAAAGGCTTTACCCAGGCACTCAACCTAACTGTTGAGGGACCCTTGGGACTGTGTCAACTTGAGCACCTGATGGAGGGGTGTGTTCCATGGGACATCACCTATAAAAAACAATGTTTGGGCTTAATCCAGCCACCCACAGCCCAGCTGACTACCCGAAGCTGATCCATAAGGATAGTGCTCAACTATCAGTGAAGGTGGAAAATCTGGTATATATTCCCTAGTGATTATATATATAGATCTACAAATCACCCTATTCACAAATGTGCACAAAATAACTTATTTTTGAAAACCTAACATTTCCTCTGGCAATTTACACTAACCCAAGGATGGCAGAAGGGAAGGGGATATGCATGACCTGGTAAGTAGGTAATTAGGTATAGACACAAAAGGTCTCTGCAGTGCCTCCAAATAGAAACATAGCTGGGGATGGATCTAATGCACGTGTGGGGAGGCAGGCATAGGCTGGCGCAACAATACACCTTTTCTTATTTTTAAATACTTGACCCACCATTTACCTGTCTCTGACAATCCCCACTTACTAGAGGTTCTGAATCACCCTGGATGTGCCTCTGCAAGAAAAGGATTCGGTCTAGAAAGGCAATGGGTAAAAGGGTAACTCAAACCCACCTGCAAGAAACAATACTTTAGAGGAATTATATACCACACAAGGAAAGGCAGACAAAGAAATGCTGCTGTAGTTATGTTAGTTGTTGTTTGAAATATACACCTCTTACCTTAAACCCCAGTACACCCACGGTTTTATATTTTTTTAAATAAGACGGGGGAATTACATTACACAATATACATATTAATGCTATTCCTCAGTAGCTGCAGTCAAACTAAAAAGAGTCGTTTAAAACTAAAACGAGTCCTTCAAAATATACAAAAAAGTCCTTATAAAGTGAAATTTCTATTATCAAAACTGTATATAAAAATCCTTACTTGGAAGATAGCCTGGCAAGGGCTTTCTTAAAATCCTTGGTGCTGCAGACGATCTGTTCTGGTGAAGTGGTCTGGTTAGAGCCGCAGCAGTGTTGAGGGGGCCCAAATGTCTCTTAAATCGAGCTGCACATGCCAGGGGCAGCCCGGCATGATAGCAGCAGCATGGGAGGGAAGCGGTGGGGGGCCCTGGCAGGGATTCTTATCCAAGCCATATATGTGAAAGCGGTCCGGTGTTGATTGCAGCAGTCGGGGGAGGCGAGTATCGGTCTGTTCCCTTCATCCAGGCCGTGTCTGCCACCAGCGGCCTCTTCGCAGGCTTGCCTTAGCAGTGAGCGGGCCTAGAAATAGTCATGTGGCACTACCCTCCTTCTCAGGGGGAGCGCTGCGTATCAGTGCAGGCAGACAGGAAGCAACAGGGGTCCGGTGTTGATTGCAGCAGTGGGTGAGGCGAGTATAGGTCTGTTCCCTTCATCCAGGCCGTGTCTGCCAGCAGCGGCCTAGGGAGTGTTCGCAGGCTTGCCTTACCAGTGAGCGGGCCTAGAAATAGTCATGTGGTACTGCCCTCCTTCTCAGGGGGAGCGCTGCGTATTAGTACAGGCAGACAGGAAGCAACAGTGACAGCAGTAAAAATGTCTCTCTGTGGGGGTGATTACCAGCATGAGTAAAGAGGCTGGTAATGGAGGCAAGGCCCTGGGGATACAGCATATACCACCTGTGTGGTTCGACTTCACATATCGGTTTGTCTCTGCCAGCCTATAGAGTGCTTCTGTCCCTACTTCTCAACCTCCAAAATGAACTGCGTCACAGTCCACAGATGCAAGTTCTTTTTCCTCACTGGTATGATCCCCAAACGTTCTGTCGCATGAAAGAAAATCTCATACACGCCTTGGTGGCTGCACCACGGTTGGTTTTGGAGGACTGCGGAATCCAGTGAATCTGTGGGGGAATCTTTTTTCTCCCATCTGATGCTTGACTGCTGCTCAGCTCTCACACATCTCTCAGGCACCTTGAAATAATCCTGAGTCCATGAGGAGGAAAATAAATAAGGTTTGGGTCTTCTTCTGGCCCTCCTTAAAATGTCAAAGGGTCTCAAGTTCCTGCATTGCTTCTGTTTCCTTAGGCTCAGTGTCTTCTGCCCACTGCTATAGTGGCTCTGCCTGTTTCCGCCCAACCATTGGGCGCCTCCATCGTTACCATCACCATTGTCATCTCCCTCAGGCCCAGCTGTTTAGTCAGTTCCTCCATCAGCAGCATCTATCTGAGCCAGATTCTACATCTGCCTCCCAGGTTGTGATATGTTACAAGGCTTTTATACTCCCCTGTAGTAGTCTTGGAGATCCTGGCCTATCCGGAAGTTGGCATATGCTATCCTTGTTTGGTGCATCTACACCTTAGACTGCAGAAGAAAACCAGGTGGGCGAACATAAGTGTGCGGGAAAGTGGGTGCAAGGGAAACAGACACTGGTTGATGGTGGTGCTGCGGGTTGAGGAAATCTGAATCCTCTCTTCTCTCTTCAGAAATTAGAGAGAGGTGCAATATCCTATATGCCCCCACCAAATCCCTGCATCACGATCACTGCAGGGTCTACAAGATATACGCCACATCTTCCTGCAGTTTTTTAACACAATATAAAGCAAGCATTGGCACTGCCAACAGTCTGGGCTCTTGTGTAGGCATTGAAGAGGCAATTGCCAGGCACTGCTTTAGTGTCATTAACTGGCCACTGATGGTAGCAGGTGCAAAATGGAACAAGTACCTGGGCATCTAATAGCAGTGCCTGGCAAATGCCTGATACTTACACCCAAGCCAAAACTGTTGCCTTTCCCAATGCTTGTTTTTAACAGAACTTCAGTGAAGGACACGCATAGTGCTTATAAACCTAGTGGCTGAGGGCAGACCTGGTTAAGACATTTTTATTACACCAGTAGCAGATTAATTACGCCAATGATGTCATGAACTCTCAGAAGACTGCTTTGAAAAAAAACACCACAGGCAGTTTGAGTGCAAAGTTTGATGATTAAGCTTGATTAAAAAGCGAGCTGAAAGAGTTTCCGTGATGAGATGTTTTGGCCAGCGGGGGGCAGGAACTGGGTGGGAATGGCCATAGGGATTATCATGGTCATGGGCAGTCAATGGGAGGGCAAATAACCAAACAACACCTACTGACTGTGTTTCTTTCCTCATATGCTATTTCTCCCTATCTGTACTCTAATAAAAATCGTGTCAGCTTCTAGGTGGCTTAGCCACCTATCAGCCCAAACTAAAAATACAACAAAAATGAAAATGTGCAAAAAACGACACAAATTAAAATGAAGGCTAAACTATGCAATGAAAATAATATTTTACCCTGGGAGAAGCCACAGGTACATCAACTTGAAGGACCACAAACACCTCATCATCCTAATAAAACACAGCTAGATAGCACACACTGGCTAGCTTAGGCGTCTCCTCAGGCCTAACACAGACAGAACTCAGTCTAGGTGTCAACCCTCCAGACTGAACACATCCAACTGATTTCCTCAACACCACACCTACCGCTAAGAAGCAGCTATCATGCGACAACAATACCAGCTGAACACATATCCGGTGCACCCACGCACCATACAACACTCTCTCTCTCTACTGACTTTAAGGCGCTATATAAATGCCAAGTAACATAACAATGCATAACATATGTGTCTTTGCAGCAGTATTTGGTAAATACATACACCCAAATGCAGAAAGGCTGATTTTAGCATTGATAAGTGGGTCAGGAATGGGAGAAGAAGGGAAGAGAAGAAAGGGGCAGAAAAAGGGAGGAAAGGAGTGACAGAGAGGAAGCAGGAGGGACATAGAGAAATGGGGAGGGAGGGACTGAAGGATGGAGGAGGGATGTGGAGAAAGACTGGACTTGGATTGGAGGGACAAAATGCTTCAGAGAAAGATGGGAGAATGATGGGATGAAGCAGAAAAAGAGGGAATGGGACAAGAGGGGATTTGGGAAATCAGAATGGAGGAATGCAGGGAGGAAGAAGGCATGGAGAGAAGGAGGGGCTGGAAGGATAAGGGCGATCTGATAGGAAATTAAGAGGCGGCAGCAGAAGTGAACGACATATTAATAAAGGCTGAACAGTGAGGGAAGGCAAAAAGATACAAGGAGGCGATAACAGATGAGGAGAAAGAACAAAACTCTGTTGGACATTGTTTAATATTTGCAAAAAAGCACCGTCACAGCTGGAGGAAATGAGGGGTGGGCGAGAAAGTACCCGCCCTTAGCATCTTATTATTTCGATAAGGTTCATCTGTTATATGAATTGCTGTGACTTGTCACATTCTAACCATCTGCCTAACATTCTGGCTGCCTCATATTTACTTAAGGAAAATACATCAGGCCCTCGCAGTCTCGTCGTCGCACAAACGCTGACGCACGCCAAAAAAGAATCCAATCTTCGCTGCAAAAAGAAGGAAAAAAAGCCCTGTCAAAAAGAAAGAAAAAAAACGCCGGGCAGCGAGAATGACAGCGCTTGCTGCTGCAATTGTGCATGGAGATTTGATAGTTTAATCCCACTTCCTGCCAAGGACTGTAATGAATACCCTTTTTCCCAGAGGTTCCGAAGGAGATAGGCTAGAAAGTCCCCTTTGCTAAAGCGAAGCCACATTCCGCGCGCGCGCGCGCCTGCCAACAATGTGTCAAGGCCGCAGCACCGGGGTTAATTTCCGTAAAGAATCGCTACGCCTCGAAGTCAAGCAACAAGAGAGGGATTTTTTTTTAATGTGTATATTCACATCACGGGTTTTATAATCCGCTTCCAGGAAAGTTGGCCCCGGCAGCGTGAATAAAAGCCTATTCTGTGCAATGGTCCTGCGTGTAAACGGAAACCAACAGATAAGATTTAACGATGTTCTTAAAAAGAGCGCATGGAGGAGAAGGACAGATGCAAACACATGTGTCTTTTAAGAGGATGGAGCCTAACCATTGTCTGGGAAGAGACAAGCTTTATTGTGGTCAGGCCGCAGCACAGGAGGCAGACATCCCCACCTCCGCCCCCATCTTCCGAGCTGTCATACAAGCATTAATGCTGTCGGGAGAAGAGGTTAGATAATTCTACCTGGTTTGGCCATTTCCCTCCCTGCCCAAACCTTATTTTGACCCGTTGACATCGGTCATTATACAGGGTTTAGGGCCCTTTAGTAACGTGCATGCAATGGATGGGTTCACAGAATAACTCTGACTCCAAATAACCAAACCAACTCAGGAAGATGGCAAAGTACTGTTTTATTATCAATGATCTAAAACAGGGAGTTACAACCGACATAAACGGATGTTCGCTCGATTTCTCTCAGCGATCATTTCACAAAACATAGACATTATACTAAAAATACGTCCGAGTTGACGTCATACTACGTGGCAAATAAGGAAAAACCACCTAGGGATTGTGATTGGCTTAAGGGGAACATCTAAGTATACATTACATAGGAAATGGAATTGTGATTGGCTGCCTGCTGTCAGATGGACAATACATGCTTACCTCTACAACATGTCATCTTCAAAACCATTAAGTACACAGCTCTCAATTGGTCTTCAAACTATAAGGTCCTTCGTTATACAGGCCTCTACAATTGGTTGGCGCGCTTGCGCCATGTCTGGAACATTTGGTTCTCTTAGCAGCACGTAAGCCCAGACCCAGGTGAAAGGAGGTAAGCCTGACTCTATCTCCCCACCCAATTAGCCCAACATCTCTCATCGCCCATACCTTCTGTAATGAAGATTGTCTTTGAACTTGGCCATGCAAAGTTTCCTTGTCACTGGGAATACATGGGAGTATAGGCACTTGCTATCGTTGTTCTAGGACTCCAAGTTCGACTCAATTTTCATCCTTGGCTCACGTGTCAGGAGACCACAATTTGGTCCATTTCGCAGGTTTGAAATGTCTTAAATAAATAAAACTTGGCACTCTTTGTATTCTTTTCTCTGCACCTTAACAAGGGATGATTCATCCTTCGCACATTCACTCCGTTCATGAATAGATAGCTGACTTTGGCTGCTTCAGTTTTGATACCAGGCCAGACAGCCTTACCATGCAGCTCCCCAATTTCAGCTCATTCTTGCTGCAACACTATTCTCCCTTTCTTTTTCATGGGTCCTGCTTACTAAAATTCATGATACCGATGTCCAACTTCTATACAGTGGCAGCTTCGCCTTCATTCTATTCACTGCATAGCTTCTATGATGACTTAGTCTACCTTGCGTTTCAGCGTCTGTACGATTATTGAACCGTTTATTCTCTGCAGCACTTTGTGCATGTGAAATCTTCTTTTTCATATTTAAAAGTTCACTTGTCTCTTTACTACATCATTCGTTTCTGTAGGATCCATGCATCCCTTCATCCAGTATCTCGGGACGTCGCACCTGTCTCTTGTGACGTCTCTAGCTTCTTTCTTTGCTCTTTTTCATATTCCTTCTGGGAGTTCCTCCCTCAGATTGTCGTCTCTTTGGGGATACATTTGATAGGGTTGTCTCAATGGGTATCTTCTTTGGAATATATGATGCAGTATTGGCACAACTGCTGGTGTCAAACACGGCATGATCTCAGACTTCCAACATATAGGAGGTAGGAGGGCAGGATTTCCTGCAGAGGCATGCAACTGCTCCTTTACATTATGTTTGCTGGTTTCCTGCCAGTAATTCTGGCGGGATACCAGCAAACTGCCCCACCGTTTCCGCCTAATATCCCGATATATTACAGATGGCAGAAAGGGTGGTAAATCCCCATTCCTTGGAGTCCCTTAGGACACCTGGGGGGGATTGCAGGTATTACCACATTTGTTTGCCAGTGGATGCCTGATTTACCTCCAGCCATTGGTTAGAGGTAAATCAATGGCCCCCACCAGCAAAACTGTAGTTTGGTATTGCAGTAAAAGTGCTGGTACCAGGTTTACCAGCACTTTTACTGGCATTTTTATCTTACTGGAAAACCTATAATGACCCCCCCCCCCATATTCTCTGTTCTACTGCGGGAAGCACATTGCAGTTTTAAGTTAAATCTTAGTTATTCTTTTTGTCAATTTTACAGTTGGGTTTTTGTAATGTGCACATTACAACCATGAGGTGGCACCAAGGTGCTTGGAATTGAGAGGAGGTTTAGCTGTTAGGAGGTTAGACTATAACCAGAGGAAGTTCAAGTTGTAGAGAACCCATACTGAGAAGGGAACAGTTGAGTCTTGAGCTGTTTACCAGACTTCCTGTGAAAGTGACATCTATTGGGTAAGAGATGTTTCATGCCTTATCCTTTCCTGAGCGTTTAGTGTGCTGGGTAAATCATGTCGATGAGCACCACCAGGGTCCTGCTCAAGAGCTATTTTTGGGACTAGCATTACTGTACATTGAAAAGATATATACAGTCATCAAGGAGTTCTATGATGAAATAGAGGAGGGAGGATGAAGGTGGCATTTGGTATCATTTTAACATATAGTATGGGACATTGTATTCCTTTTAATACATGGCCAAAATCATCCCCTTTAATACTTTGTACCTTGATTGCTTTGATGGAAGAGATCTTCAAGTTTCTGATACAAATAATACATGTGTAAAAGTATATTTTGCATGAATACCGTCTGATAGTAAACATTGGCCTAAGCACATTCGCATCACACTGTAAATCGCATTTGAATGAACCTGAAATAGGCTGACTATGCCGCCTTTTTAAGTTATCTGCCATTTTGATAAACTCCTGCTTTCTGTCCCATGTTAGAATTTGTGTTTTCGGCTCCGGCAGAGCAAAATTAACTTTGTACTGTGTTAAAGTAGATAAACATGCTGAAGCTGCTAAGGTGTTTTTTTTGTCCTGCACTAAGGAAACCTTGGAGTTAAACAAGAGCTGTGCTAATCAATAGTTTAAATGCCATCTGTCCCAGCAGTGTCTTCCCCGTTGAAATAGCGAAAGAGAATGATGAATAGCTGAACATGTGCTTTTGCAGAAATCTTTGTTTTCGCTGCTTTAAGCTAAGCTGACTTTTAA
Source organism: Ambystoma mexicanum (assembly GCF_040938575.1). Classification (NCBI taxonomy): domain Eukaryota; kingdom Metazoa; phylum Chordata; class Amphibia; order Caudata; family Ambystomatidae; genus Ambystoma; species Ambystoma mexicanum. The sequence goes on along the minus strand of NC_090940.1, from coordinate 237,987,878 downwards.
CTTAAGAACAAATGGTAGACAAATATAAGTGAATGAAATAAGGACTGTTACCTTTGTGTCCAATGTTTGAAAAACATATGAAGTGTTTAACAGAAAACAACCAGCTATTCAAGAATGTTTAAACATGTATTAGTTATGTGGAAAGGCTACGTACCCTAGGTAAATGTGTTACACGACGAGGAGCTGGATGATGTGTCCGAGATTGTGAGAAAAATTTATAAATACTCATGTTTTTGAAATGTCCAGCACTCTCTCATCTCACAGTGTCTGCTTGCACACATTGCGGGGTGTTGAGAGCCAAACAGCTGTTCTGCTAAAATACAGTGTACTTGTACTTTAGTATTCATGACTTGCGTATTTCTATTATGTGGTATTAAGGCTCGATATTCTTTTAATCTTTCCGATGGCGCCAAAATGGGACCCTCAGGATTGAATGTCACATTGCTAGACGAAGATGAGGCTGCCAGACGGGGATCGGAGAGTGACGGGAGCCCCTGCAAAGTGAGATGCGATTCCTCCGCAGTACTGCACACGCAATCCCTGGATTGGGAGCAGCGTTTTGTAGGACATCACAATGAGGGTCCCCGTATCGAGGCCTGTTTTGTGAAAACTCCAGCCACGGCGATTTGTAATCCGATCGGACCCCTTTGAAATTTGAAATCAGGTGAGTCGTGCCCTAATTCTTAAAAGTCCTGATATTGGTTGCAGTTGTGTTTTTGCAAATACAAACACGGCAGTTAAAGACAGTGATTCGATATGCCTGGGAAATTGTCATCTTGTTTCAGGGTATTATTCTGCAGAGAGAGACAATCGTTGAAACGAGGCCAACCGGCGCCACCCGATGGGTCGCCGGCTTATTTTATGTATTGTAAGTATGGCCTAGAAACTATAGTATTTAATGAAATTTGGCTCAGACAGACCAGACATGTTTCCGAACTTCAGTGGTCAGTCTGTGGTAGTTTTGAAATTGCCAGCCTAGAGCATTTAGAATCTGTGTTGTTGAGAAAAAAAGCTAGGCCTGCAGCATTTGATGCACTTAGAGATTGAAGGAAGGAAGCTATGCAGCAACTGAGAAGTAGAGAAAAGCATGCACGTAGGCAGATGAAGAATGCTGAGAAAACATTGTTGCATGATCAGCGGGTACAGTCAGAATCCATTAGAAGTATGGATAGGGCTTTTCAACTAGATGTGCAAAAGATATATCCCTCTCAGGATGTTCATAAATCAGATGAGTTACTTAATAAATTATTGAATGATCGTAGAACTGTTTCAACTGCACCACCTCCTTATGTACCACCTCCCGTTGTTGTTCCTCCTCTTCCCTTTGTACCCCCTCCCTGCACCTCCACCCATGCCGACAGTTGCCGTCCCCATAGCTCCGTCTGCACCACCAGCGGTATTGCCTCTGCTATCTATTGACTCTTTTCCAGGTGGTCCTGCTCCACCTGTAGTCGTTGAAGGGGCGGGAGCTGATCCAAGAATAGTGACTTGTGCCACAGTATCTAAAGGCAGAGAAAGAGAATTGTATACGTGGGCTAAAAAGTACATAGAAAAGGGTGATGAATCATCTGTTTTAGTTGCGATTCCTGACCAAGGGGGTATTCCTGAACAGAATATTTTGATAGAAAGGATGGGAAGTACTTGGTTGATATATGGAGTGATTAGACTGACATGAATGACGCACAGGGGCTGAAGGGATTTGAATGTTCTTGTCCGCTCAAGTGACACTGCAGAGAAAAAATATGAGCATGTAGAGAAGGTATTTGGGTTTAAAAGGGAGCTAGATCGATTACAGGAAGATGAAATGGATGGTAATGAACGGCAAGCTTCATATGTGCAGAAGCGATTTCTTTGTCCATTGAAACCAATGAGTGAAGAAATGCACATTTGCACAAGAGACGCTCTTAGATGGATTTCGGATGTTATAATTTATCCCATTGAAGTGCATGACACGTTTAGTCAGTATGCTCCGGCAATGCAAAGGAAAGTGTTACAGGTGATGGTAGAGCATCTACAAGATTAATTTATGAAGAGAAAGGAATGTTGTCCCGCAGATTTGATGGTTATTTATAAAAGAGTGTTTTTGCCCGATACTGCTTTGACTACTTTGTCACTTGATTTAGCCTTGTTGCTTGATAGACGTTCGGATTTGACAACTTTACAATTGTCAATGAGGGAGGTTCCTCTGACTTTTGTTCCAAAAATAGAGATTCCAGCTAATACTGCAGCAGGAATACTTATCACTACAATTGAAGCACATTATGTCTCACGGTTTGTCCATGTTCTATTTTCTAGACAGGAAGTGAATACCATTAGGCAATCAATTCCAGATATTAGGAAGAATCCAACAGGATTTTATAAAGAAATTGAACCTGTTTTGCATTCATCAGTTTTCATGCTGGGTGATATAGATTTGTTGTTTCTCGTGATCCTTCCTGCTGATTTCTGGAAGCAGATTAGAACTGTAGACGATCAGGCAGGGATGGGTGATACATGGGATGCCTTAGTACGAGTAGATGGGGAAAGAAATGCCGGTGAGAAACCGCCACAGGTGATACTGATGTTGCCAGATAGAATAGTGACTACATTGAAAACTCTGGTTCCTGAAAAAAGAATCATATGGGATAAGCTTATGGCTTGCATGCAATTGAAGTCAGAGGGTGCAACAGAGTATTTTAACAGATTTGAAAAAGTATTTTCGGATTTTAGTTGTCAAGACTTAAGTACAGATCCAGGAAAGAGGCTGTTTGTTGATAAGTTTGTGCGTGGATTATTGCCTGAAATCCAATCACAGATCATGTCTTCTGAGAGTGCATGGCAAGCAAAATCATAATCTGAAGTATTACACATGGCTCAGTACTATGAATATAGGGTTAATACAGAGAAGGAGAAGGTGGAAAAGAAGAAGGGGGACCTGAAAATTAGAGTGTAATTGCAGCAAATAGCTAGAGGAGCCAGAGGTGGGAATACCCAGTTCAGAGGTCCATTTACACCACAGGGTGGCGCACAACTGGTTCCTGTACATATGAACTAGTGTGCATATTGTAGACAGGAGGGTTATTGGCGAGCACAATGTCCAATTCTTTAGCAGAGATCAAACAGCACATATGGTGCCATGGGTAGATAGACGATCCAGAGGCCGTCCTCGGATATGGGGTCCTGGTGGAAGTCTGCCTCCACAGAATCAACAGACACCATCACAAGATAACCAGAAACAGAGTGTTACTAGTGGGAATATTTTTGATAATCCTTCAAATGTCTATTTTTCTGAGGATTTTGGATCTGACGATAAACTGTTCCGTTAGGACAGCCTGAAGCAGGGTCTGGCACCGATACCTATTCCTGCCGATCAGAAAGGACCCTACGTTGAAATGAAGGTGGGGAATAGGGAGCATCCCTTTTTGATAGATACAGGAGCACAGAAGTGTTCTATTGATCATTCACAGGTTCCAGATATTCGACTGTCAGGGCAGAACAACATTTCTGTAGGGTTCTCTGGTACGCCAGTGGTTAGTCCGGTCTCTCTGCCGGTACCAATTTCACTGGGACCATTCGCTGATTCATGTCCATTTCTATTGACGACAAATTGTGGCGAAAATCTGTTGGGATTGTATTAATGAAAGGAATTGAATGCTGTAATTTACTGCTCTCCAGATGGAGTGTACTTAACAATTTCGCCCCAACAAAGTTCAGTTCCACAAGTTTCGTCTATGCCTTTACCAACTGAATTGAATAAGGTTCAGACATGTTTATGGGCAGTTAATGATAATGACGTTGGAATTTTACAAATTGATCCCGTTAAAATTGTGTTGAAACCAGGAGTTAAATTGCACTGTATTCCACAGGATAAGATTTCAGTTGAAGGTGAATAGGCTTTGAAAAGTATTATTTCTGATTTCGTACACCGAGGTGTAATTGAGGAAATTGCAGGAAGTGTGTGTGATAGTCAGATTTTACCATTTTGCAAGAAAGGGGATAATGTGATTCCTTTTCATTTTATTATTGATTTGCACGCAATTAATATGGTTGTTGCTCCACAGTTTCCAATTGTGATATGATATGATATGATATGGCATTTATAATGCGCCTATACATATAAGTGTTTCAAGGCGCGGTGCGGCAAGGGAGGGGGACAGAGGGAAAAACAGCGACAGCGATCCTACTAGGCCAGGTGTCATTCAAATCGCAGAAGTGCAGGGAAAGTGGAAGAGGAAAAGTGCAGAGTGGAGGGGGGGAAGTGCAGTACATGGGGTAATAGAATATATAAAAATGAGAGAAGTCAGGCCAGCTTGTGGCAAGTGCAAAGGGTAAGTGCAAACAACAGGTGTGAACTGCAGGTGGGGGTTCTGTAGGTGTACAGAAAACATTCCCCAAGTGGGGGTGAACCCAGGGAGGCAGTGCAGGAGTGTAACTGGTAGGGGAGGGGACCTGGGCCCGAGAACAGAGGGTGACCAGGTGACCAGGTGACCAGTAGAGTTTCAGCCAGGTGTTCAACAGGGCAGAGGAGGAGAGAAAGCAGAATCAAAGAGGAAGGTTTTGAGGTGCTTCCAGAACCGGAGATGGTTCTCCTCAAGTTTCAGGGAGGCAGAGAGTCTGTTCAAGAGGGAGGCCCCAGCCGAAGAAAGAGATCTGCCACCAACTCGTTGCTTGGAGTAGCGACTGACCCTGAGGGAGTTGTAGGTGGATGAGTGAAGAGGTCGAGAAGGAAGATATTTAGGAAGAGAGAGTTGGAGGTATTGAGGCCTTGTGGACAATGCAGATGGTTTTGAACTTAATCCTCGCAGCAACTGGGAGCCAGTGCAGAGATTTCAGTCCTGGAGAGATATGATCCCTGGGCTTGAGGCCAAGGACAAGTCTCGCGGTCCTGTTCTGGATGAGTTGCAGAGGGTGGAAAGTAGAAGCAGGCAGATTTAGAAAGAGGCTGTTGCAGTAGTCCAGCCTAGAGAAAACCAGAGCTCTGGAGACAGTGAGCTTCTGGGGGAATTTGAGGAAAGGAAGAATACCTCTGAGGAGGTGCAGCTGGTAGTGTGACTTTTTAGAGACATCAGAGATGTGAGGAGAGAAGGAGAGTGTGGAGTCGAAGATGACACCATGGTTTTTTACATCGCAGGTGGGAGCAGGAAGAGGGCCAAGAGAGGCCGGCCAGAGAGTGACAGGAAAGGAGGGAGTGGGTGTGCCGATGAGGAGAATCTCAGCCTTGCTAGCATGAAGGCAGAGATCATTGGCAGCATACCAATCCTGGATAGCAGACAGACAGTCAGAGATGAGAGACGGAGAAGAGGTGGCCGAATTAAGCCTGAAAATGAGCTGAGTGTCATCAGCATAGCACTGGAAGTTGGGGCAGAGAGTGGCAATGCGGTGGGAAAGAAGTGCCAAGTATTGGTTGAAAAGCCAGGGAGGGAGGTTAAACCCCTGGGGGACACCATAGGTAGAGATAGAGATAGAGAAAGGACCGAAGTTGGACCTGGGAGGGTCGATCAGAGAGGAAAGAGGTCAGCCATGTCAGGGCCTAAATCTGGTGCTGAACACAGGGCAGCCTTAAGCAAATCAAAAGCGTTCTGGCAATCCATGTTCCACGGTAAAGGCAAAGAAATGTCATTCTTTGTCAGTGCCAACATAGGTTTTATCAACAAAGAAACATTCGGGATCCACTGTCTACAATTTGAGGCCATGCCTATTAAAGCTCTGACCTCTTTCTGTGTATTTGGAACAGACATATCAGAGATGCTTTGTATCCATTCAGGTGTCAGTCTTCTTACCTACTTCGACAGGAGATACCCCAAATAGGCAACCACCTGTCGACAATACTGAAACTTCTTCAACAAAGCCTTATGCCCATGCCCTGCTAAATGAATAAGCAGCAACACTGTGCCTTCTTTGCAAGCAGCTTCAGAATCAGCAGCTAGAAGTAGATCATCAGCATATTGCAACAACGTGCAAGTGGGAGGTAACTCAAGCGTATCAAGCTGTTCTTTCAACGCTCTACTATATGTGCTTGAACTCTCAGTGTACCCTTGCGGCACACTAGTGAATGTGAACGAGCGTCCCCCTAGGGTGAACGCGAACAAATATCTGCTATCAACATGCACAGGGATACTAAAGAAAGTGTTTTTCAAATCCACAACACTAAAATGTGTAGCCGTGGCTGGAATCATAATCAGAATTGTGGTACGCGATACACAGGAGCAACCGCAGTGGGAAAAATGCATGCACGACTCACCGTCTGCCTCGTAGAATGAAAAAAATCACACACGTAGGCAACTCTCCCACTAATACAAGAAGTATGCACTGCCACAGTAGTGAACTATTAACGTGTGAACCCACAAAAATATGAAATTCATGCGTCCGTCCCCACGAAAAGCACTTACAGTGCACTGTTGTCCTACGCAGACCTTTAACCTGATACTGAACGGCAACGCCCAACTTCCAGCGCGCATCACATAACTTATGTGCTTAGGCCTTTTCTTCCAATTACACCCTAATGCGCTGTTTCCGCAGGTGCGCAGTCACTCTGTTTCTGGCTGGCCACGGGAAAAAACATGGAAGAACCACTCTCCTGCCTACAAGGCCATTTACCTGCCTCCAACTGCCCCGAGCTGCCTCCTAGAGCCATCTGCTGCTGTCAGCCCACTCTGTGTGCCTGTTGCCCATGTGCCCTGTATTTTGGTGCCTGCTCTGAAGCCATTGCCAGTGATCCTGTCGTTTTGACCACCTCTGCTGATCCTGAAGAGTCCCGACTGCCATACCACCACTCCACACCCCAGCCCCAAGACCGCCTTGCCCACCCACACCTGCCTCTGGGGTTGGCATGCCTGACACCATACCATCTGAGGCAAGTGGCAACCCCCGGCAGAGAGGCAGAGGTCTGTTAGCTTCTTTTCCACAGAAGTTGGCATCCTGGTGGAGCAAGTCCTGGGGCATTATGATGGACTATCGCAAGTCAGCAAGGAGGACGGAGGAAGATCTGGGTGGACATCATGAGTGTCATAAATGCAGAGGGGGTGACACCCCACGACTACCGACATATCCGCAAGTGCTGGGAGGACTTCAGGTCCAGGACCCTCAACAAGGCCCAGCGCCTCCTCAAGCTTGGGGCTGTCCAAGTGGGGTGCCGGGGCCGGTTGACCACAGACGAGAAGAGGGTCCTGGAGCGCATCGACCCAGCACTGCACACCCAGGTCTTGGAGTTGGAACTCCGTCCTGAGTCAATTGGTAAGTGTCCATGTGTTCTTGTCCACCATAGTGAATGTGCATGTAGACGTGTGGTTGGTGTGTGCTCCCTGCTCTTAAGTTTGGCATGTGTACTGTACAGATGTCCGTGTGCATGTTCCAGGCACAGCTGCATGTGAGTTCATTGATGCATGTGCGACATCAATGGTGTCTGTGTGGAAATGCATGATGTGTGCATGTATGTCAAAATGTGCACATGTTTGCATACCTGTGTGTGGATTCTGTCATGCCACAGGTGTCACACATGTGTGCATTCGGCAACATCATGGACATGCATGGTGTACATGTGCATGTGTATGAGAAGTGAGTGTGTGAGTGGCAAACACTCCAGGATGTTTGTGACTCTTCGATTTTGCATGTGTGATTGCCTCATGCTGCCAATTTCACTGCAAGTGCTCTCTGACGTGATGTATCCATGGCCTGCTTCATGACTGTCAGGTGATGTGTGTGAGTGAGATGTGTATGTGCCATGATGTGTGTGAGGTGCATGCACAATTTGGATGTGCTGGCAGTGGATTGTCCAAGCATGCGAATGTCTGGTGTGAATGACGGACATGATTTTGTGTGTGAATGGCACTTCCCTGTCTGTAGTGGGCAGTGATGATGGTTGTGACCTTTGACAGTGGCAATTATATACTTTTGTATTGTGCCAAACAAACATATGTCCACTACACTGATGTATGTGTTCTATGTTTCAGCGACGATGGAAGAAGAGGGCGGAGAAGGTGCTTTGGAGCCTGGCAGCAGGGATGCCTCCACCGGACGTAGACACAAGGCTCAGTCATCTTCCCAGGCACTGTCATCTTCTGGGAGCGAGGATACTGGTGCCGCAACTGAGACAATGGCCGCAGCTGCTGAGGGTGGGCACAAGAGGGTGAAGTTGGTCATCGGATCCTCAGCAGTTGGAGGGACAGGTGTGCCCACACAGGGGCAATCCGATGCGGAAGACAGTGGGGAGTCATCCAGGTTGGTGGTAGTGGATGAGGAGGAGGAGGGCACATCAGCCCAGCCCATGGGGCACAGCGCGGGTGATGATGTAGGTGTGACTGCTGCACTCCAGTTTCAGGGGCCAGAGGCAGTACAGGTTGCCGTGGAGAGTCCTGTCCCTAATCCTTTCCCTGGTACTGCGACTGCAACAGTATGCACCTGCAGGCATGCCCCATGCTGTACCCATCCACAGGTGGAGGATGTATCCACGGAAACTGATCTTCCTCTACCTGCGGATGAGGCAATTTGTGACAGGGTGGAACCGCTGCTAGCCGGTATTGCAAGGCAAACAGCGAGCATTTGTGATGATGTGCAGGCTTCCAATTGGGGGCTTGCACATCATCACAATGAGGTCTGTCACCTCATTAACTGGCTAGCTCCGTTCCTGGTCATGGATTTCCTACGTGCGCTGGCCACTTCTGTGACCCCCTCCTCCTCTTCCACCACTGTGCGCCAGTCGTCCTCCCTGCCGTCTTCAGGCCCAGATACCACCAGGGGCTCCTGTGTACCTGTCCCAACCCAGGCGGCCAGTCTGGTGGTGACCACATCCATGCCACAGTCGAAGGAGGATCAGCAGAGGTGGTCACAGCAGCAACAGGACCAATGGCAATGGAGGAAGTGCAGGCACCAAGCAGCAGGGCACATGCACAACAGCCCCGTGGGTTGCCATTTTCCCAGAGGCAGTCTGGAGGTGCAGGCACCAGGCTTTTCGGCAGCAGCAGGCTCGAAGTAGGAGGTGACAGGGCTTTCAACATCAGAGGGGCAGGTATTGGCCATCGGGCAGGAGGGAAATGTGGACCTTACCACAAGAATGTCTTCCGTGTTGGTGCGAACAGGCCAGCAGATCGGAGCAGAGCGGCAGCGGGCACAGGGGGCATGACTCACCATAGCCAGGGCAGAGAACACCCTGCGTTGGGCGGGGAGGCGGGCCGAGTACCTCAAGGAGTGTTGCAGGGAGTTTGAGAGGAGCACAATGGAGTCCCTGGAGGGGAGAGCACAGGCCAACCTCAGGGAAATTGACGCAGAGTTCAATGATACCCTGGCCGAAACTCTTGGGGGAAATGGTGAGTCGTAGGACTAGCCCGCTGCCTTTGTATATAGTTATTTAGGAGCATGGTTCATTTGTTTATTCCCTTTTTTTTGAAGTTCATGGACTTTGCTCCACATCTTGTATATTGTTATTTCTTCATGGAGTTCTTAGGGATGTTTGTTGGTGTTTTGGGATCACGGACACTGGATCTTTGTATATAGTTGGATTTTTGGAGGAATGGTTTTCATATGATTTGTGTTTGCAATTTGAGAGACATCAATGTATATGGACTACATTTTTGGAATTTTTTGGGATTTGAATCAAGATGTTGTTGCTGGTTTAATTTTACTGAGTTTGACTTTTATCAATGTTCATTAATACATTTTTATAACTTCTAATCCAAGTGGTGTCTGCTCTCAATGGTTTGTTGAATGTTTCACTCTTCCTTGACTCTGTTACGTGTCCCTGCTGTTGAGCAATGTTGTTCATGTGTGTGCAAACATGCATGCATGTGTGATTTGGTAATTCCCATGTCATGGGGCATGTACTGGGGAGCAGGACCAATGGATGGGTGTTGGGGTGCGCCGTGGGGGTGCAGCGTGTGGTGGCATTTTAGTGGACATATGCCACATGATTGCATGTTAGGCCAATGTGTTGAGGGGTGGGGTACATGAGTCGGGGCCTGCCTGCAGGTTTGCCATCACTGGTGGGGGTGCGGAACATGAGTCGGGCCTACCTACAGGTTGCTGTCACTGGTGGGGCTGGGGGACATGAGTCAGGGCCTGCCTACAGGTTGACGTCACTGGTGGGGGTGGGGGACATGAGTCAGGGCATGCTTGCAGGTTGCTGTCACTGGTGGGGATCATGAGTCGGGCCTTGCATGCAGGGTATGGTCATGGGTGATGGTGGGGGTCCCATGTGGTGTGGGCCGCCTGCAGGGTATGGTCCCGGGTGATGGGGTGGCCATGTGGCCTGGGCTGCCTGTGTGGTATGGTCACAGGTAATGGTCGGGGTCCCATGTGGTGTGGGCTGCCTGCGGGGTATGGTCATGGGTGATGGTGGGGGTCCCATGTGGTGTGGGCTGCCTGCGGGGTATGGTTGTGGGTGATGGGGTGGCCATGTGGTGTGGGCTGCCTGTGGGGTATGGTCACGGCTGATGGGGGGGCATGTGGTGTGGGCTGCCTGCGGGGTATGTTCACGGGTGATGGTGGGGGTGCCACGTGGTGTGGAATGCCTGCAGGGTATGGTCAAAGGTGATGGGGAGGCCATGTGGTGTGGGCTGCCTGCGGGGTATGGTCTTTGGTGATGGTGGGGGTTCCATATGGTGTGGGCTGCCTACAGGGTATGGTCACAGGTGATGGGGTGGCCATGTGGTGTGGGCTGCCTGCGCGGTATGGTCACGGGTGATGGTGGGGGTCCCATGTGGTGTGGGCTGCCTGTGGGGTATGGTCACAGGTGATGGGGGGCCATGCGGTGTGAGCTGCCTGCAGGGTATGGTCATGGGTGATGGCGGGGGTCCCATGTGGTGTGGTCTGCCTGCGGGGTATGGCCACGGTTGATGGTGGGGGTCCCATGTGGTGTGGGCTGCCTGTGGGCTATGTTCACGGGTGATGGTGTGGCCATGTGGAGTGGGCTACCTGTATGGGTATGGTCACAGGTGATGGGGGCCCATGTGGTGTGGGCTGCCTGCAGGGTATGGTCACGGGTGATGGTGGGGGTCCCATGTGGTGTGGTCTGCCTGCAGGCTATGTTCACGGGTGATGGTGTGGCCATGTGGAGTGGGCTATCTGTGGGGTATGGTCACGGGAAATGGGGCGCCATGTGGTGTAATCTGCCTGCAGGTTATGTTCACGGGTGATGGTGGGGGTCTCATGTGGTGTGGGCTGCCTGAGGGGTATGGTCACGGGTGATGGGGTGGCCATGTGGTGTGGTCTGCCTCTGGGGTATGGTCACGGGTGATGGTGGGGGTCCCATGTGGTGATATGATATGATATGATATGATATGGCATTTATAACACGCCCATACACAAGTGTTTCAGGGGTACGTGTGGGGTACGGTCCACTGCTGGGGTCTGGCTGTCCCGTGAGGAGGCGTCTACTTCCAGGGGGGAGTTGTGTGTGTGTATCACGGGGTACTGTTAAGTGACTTCAATTCAGCACTCCAACTAAGTCAATGCCTAGTCTGGGATGCCGAAGGGAAGCCCTTATTTATATATTTTTATGATAAGTTCATAGATCTGGATGATAAACCCTTGTATAACGCCCCTCTCTTTGAATCCCCCTGACCTCACTGAGCCAAAAAGTAGGTTTGTTTTGCAAATTAAAAGATGTATTTGAAAAATTAAACTATATATATATATATATATCACACTTTTATGAATACATTAATATTTGAGAGCACACTTATGAATATGACAGTGATCAACAAGGGATAATATTACACTAGCACACTTTTTTAATCACTTAGGAGTTGGTATAGAAAGGATAAGGTAGCTGAGAATACTTTTATGGTTTCAAGGAAAAGCAATGATGGAAAGAATGCAGCACAGAAATAAACTGATATGGTTTCAACAAGAGATAATATGATCACTTTTTCTTTTGACAATTCACTCCCCCCCCTATGCAATATAAAGAGATGGAAGAAGAGCACACAATTTTCAGGAATATAATCAAATGCAATACAAATTCTAGTTCCCCCCTAGCAAGCTTAGAGCAACCGGTATGCTTTTAAAACATGCAGAAATACTTTTAATGTGATTTGCAATGAAGTGAAAATATGCTAAAAATGATTTTAATTCCCTATAGGAGATTCAGGGTATGTGACAGCTACTTTGAATTAGTTCAGGTCAACACTAGCAATGATTCATGAGGGATTATCAGGTTGAAAATGAATTTCAGCAATGGAAACAAAAGACAGCTATTTTTGACAGGTGAAGAAATTGAGTCAAATTGCAATTTGCGACACTTTTTCCAAGTGCGTCAATCGCGATTACGGAACAACTATAAGGTAGGTTTGGGCCTGTTGGAAAGCTTAGGTTCTTAGCTTTAAAATGAAAATTAAACCTCGTTCCTAGCACGTATGGTTCAAAAGATACGGACGATTTAATGGAGGTAGATTCTCAGAAATAAAGTAAGATTCAAATGACAAATTACACTTTCACAGGTTTGAAATCACAGAGTGGACAAAAAATTTCTATGCAGTTCTAGATAGGTGGAAATGGTTTGAATTAGATTATTTTAAACTAAGAGATTGGTTCTGCACAGCTCTGGCTGGATACTCACTCGCAATTTTGGAAGGAATGGGCCTCGTCACAAATCTGGTCAACTGCTCTGCTGGTCTGGATCTCTGGTTCTGGCAAAAGTTCTTGGCACTGCGCAGCGGTCGGGTCTGGGTCTGGTCTGCGGTTGGGATACAGCTCTGCTTTCTGGGTCTAGCACAGGGTTCTGGCAAAAGTTCTTGACACTGCACAGCGGTCTGGTTCTGGCACAGAGTTTTTGGCTAGAATCAAAGAGCACAGCCCGTCTGTTTTATTCTGATGCTCCCCTTGGAAGTCTGGGGTAAATCAGTTTGCAAAATTGTAATGACAGCTGAGAATACTTTTAGTTTGCAGTAGGCCTTCTGCTTCAAAGTTCTGGAATCTATCTGGAGTCTAATTCTGGATATGGGATATGGTCCTTCTGGATATTGTCTGGTCCGGCAAAGTGCTTCGCAAGAAAGTGGAAAGAGCAGTCCCTATCTGGCTTTCAGTGGTTCTTTTTATGTCTTTTGAAAGTGGGTGGGAAGGCTGACTTTCTATGCCCAACCCTCTAAGGATCCTGATAGGCTAAAGGATTCTCTGTCGCCTGACTGGGGAACTAAATTGTGAGTCATCCATTGTCATCAGGCATCATTTTTATGGCATACAGAAAGAACACTCCCCTTGTCTCTTTGCACACAAATATATTTCTGACTTAAATGCATATTTATCTATGTACAATTTTTCTAATATTACATGTCCAGTTAACATATCTTCTGTAGCGCCAAACCATCCGATCCCTGTCTTTGTAAGATGTTGTGTTCACTTCTGACAGAATTCTGGCCTTTTCATCCAGAACACAACCTCTACACTTGTCCAGAATTTACACAAATGTGCACAAGGAATATGGCCATCAGATGATGAAGGGTCAGATTTTTAACATACATACGTTTGGAGTAATACCCTTTTTTCCGCTTCTACCCCCCCAGAACATACCACAGAGTCCTAACACCTCTTAAAATGTGCACATAAAAATCACAGGAATGATGATATTATTGATTTAATTTTGACAATTATGTACTATGAATTATCCATCTTTCTAAAATTATGCTCTGGCCCAGATGGGTGTGGTTTAGGTCCCAAAGCACATGGGAAATTCCTTGTTCGTCCCCGCCTCCAAACTCAGCTGGCTCACAGAGGCAGCGCCCCTCCCATTTCCTTCCGGGAGGAAGCCATTTACGACCCCCTGATTTAATATTTGCCTGAGCCAAGGAAAGTTCATTGTTCTGTTTCCTGCAGTCCCAGGTACTCCTCCCCTGATTCAATCAGAGAGGTGTGATCTCCTTTTGGTGGGGAAGCAGAATGCAGCCAGGCCTGTGAATGCAGTTGCTGGGCAAGTTTCAACTCCTGTCTATCAATTCCAGATATTAGGAAGAATCCAACAGGATTTTATAAAGAAATTGAACCTGTTTTGCATTCATCAGTTTTCATGCTGGGTGATATAGATTTGTTGTTTCTCGTGATCCTTCCTGCTGATTTCTGGAAGCAGATTAGAACTGTAGACGATCAGGCAGGGATGGGTGATACATGGGATGCCTTAGTACGAGTAGATGGGGAAAGAAATGCCGGTGAGAAACCGCCACAGGTGATACTGATGTTGCCAGATAGAATAGTGACTACATTGAAAACTCTGGTTCCTGAAAAAAGAATCATATGGGATAAGCTTATGGCTTGCATGCAATTGAAGTCAGAGGGTGCAACAGAGTATTTTAACAGATTTGAAAAAGTATTTTCGGATTTTAGTTGTCAAGACTTAAGTACAGATCCAGGAAAGAGGCTGTTTGTTGATAAGTTTGTGCGTGGATTATTGCCTGAAATCCAATCACAGATCATGTCTTCTGAGAGTGCATGGCAAGCAAAATCATAATCTGAAGTATTACACATGGCTCAGTACTATGAATATAGGGTTAATACAGAGAAGGAGAAGGTGGAAAAGAAGAAGGGAGACCTGAAAATTAGAGTGTAATTGCAGCAAATAGCTAGAGGAGCCAGAGGTGGGAATACCCAGTTCAGAGGTCCATTTACACCACAGGGTGGCGCACAACTGGTTCCTGTACATATGAACTAGTGTGCATATTGTAGACAGGAGGGTTATTGGCGAGCACAATGTCCAATTCTTTAGCAGAGATCAAACAGCACATATGGTGCCATGGGTAGATAGACGATCCAGAGGCCGTCCTCGGATATGGGGTCCTGGTGGAAGTCTGCCTGCACAGAATCAACAGACACCATCACAAGATAACCAGAAACAGAGTGTTACTAGTGGGAATATTTTTGATAATCCTTCAAATGTCTATTTTTCTGAGGATTTTGGATCTGACGATAAACTGTTCCGTTAGGACAGCCTGAAGCAGGGTCTGGCACCGATACCTATTCCTGCCGATCAGAAAGGACCCTACGTTGAAATGAAGGTGGGGAATAGGGAGCATCCCTTTTTGATAGATACAGGAGCACAGAAGTGTTCTATTGATCATTCACAGGTTCCAGATATTCGACTGTCAGGGCAGAACAACATTTCTGTAGGGTTCTCTGGTACGCCAGTGGTTAGTCCGGTCTCTCTGCCGGTACCAATTTCACTGGGACCATTCGCTGATTCATGTCCATTTCTATTGACGACAAATTGTGGCGAAAATCTGTTGGGATTGTATTAATGAAAGGAATTGAATGCTGTAATTTACTGCTCTCCAGATGGAGTGTACTTAACAATTTCGCCCCAACAAAGTTCAGTTCCACAAGTTTCGTCTATGCCTTTACCAACTGAATTGAGTAAGGTTCAGACATGTTTATGGGCAGTTAATGATAATGACGTTGGAATTTTACAAATTGATCCCGTTAAAATTGTGTTGAAACCAGGAGTTAAATTGCACTGTATTCCACAGGATAAGATTTCAGTTGAAGGTGAATAGGCTTTGAAAAGTATTATTTCTGATTTCGTACACCGAGGTGTAATTGAGGAAATTGCAGGAAGTGTGTGTGATAGTCAGATTTTACCATTTTGCAAGAAAGGGGATAATGTGATTCCTTTTCATTTTATTATTGATTTGCACGCAATTAATATGGTTGTTGCTCCACAGTTTCCAATTGTGATATGATATGATATGATATGGCATTTATAATGCGCCTATACATATAATTGTTTCAAGGCGCGGCAAGGGAGGGGGACAGAGGGAAAAACAGCGACAGCGATCCTACTAGGCCAGGTGTCATTCAAATCGCAGAAGTGCAGGGAAAGTGGAAGAGGAAAAGTGCAGAGTGGAGGGGGGGAAGTGCAGTACATGGGGTAATAGAATATATAAAAATGAGAGAAGTCAGGCCAGCTTGTGGCAAGTGCAAAGGGTAAGTGCAAACAACAGGTGTGAACTGCAGGTGGGGGTTCTGTAGGGGTACAGAAAACATTCCCCAAGTGGGGGTGAACCCAGGGAGGCAGTGCAGGAGTGTAACTGGTAGGGGAGGGGACCTGGGCCCGAGAACAGAGGGTGACCAGGTGACCAGTAGAGTTTCAGCCAGGAGTTCAACAGGGCAGAGGAGGAGAGAAAGCAGAATCAAAGAGGAAGGTTTTGAGGTGCTTCCAGAACCGGAGATGGTTCTCCTCAAGTTTCAGGGAGGCAGAGAGTCTGTTCAAGAGGGAGGCCCCAGCCGAAGAAAGAGATCTGCCACCAACTCGTTGCTTGGAGTAGCGACTGACCCTGAGGGAGTTGTAGGTGGATGAGTGAAGAGGTCGAGAAGGAAGATATTTAGGAAGAGAGAGTTGGAGGTATTGAGACCTTGTGGACAATGCAGATGGTTTTGAACTTAATCCTCGCAGCAACTGGGAGCCAGTGCAGAGATTTCAGTCCTGGAGAGATATGATCCCTGGGCTTGAGGCCAAGGACAAGTCTCGCGGTCCTGTTCTGGATGAGTTGCAGAGGGTGGAAAGTAGAAGCAGGCAGATTTAGAAAGAGGCTGTTGCAGTAGTCCAGCCTAGAGAAAACCAGAGCTCTGGAGACAGTGAGCTTCTGGGGGAATTTGAGGAAAGGAAGAATACCTCTGAGGAGGTGCAGCTGGTAGTGTGACTTTTTAGAGACATCAGAGATGTGAGGAGAGAAGGAGAGTGTGGAGTCGAAGATGACACCATGGTTTTTTACATCGCAGGTGGGAGCAGGAAGAGGGCCAAGAGAGGCCGGCCAGAGAGTGACAGGAAAGGAGGGAGTGGGTGTGCCGATGAGGAGAATCTCAGTCTTGCTAGCATGAAGGCAGAGATCATTGGCAGCATACCAATCCTGGATAGCAGACAGACAGTCAGAGATGAGAGACGGAGAAGAGGTGGCCGAATTAAGCCTGAAAATGAGCTGAGTGTCATCAGCATAGCACTGGAAGTTGGGGCAGAGGGTGGCAATGCGGTGGGAAAGAAGTGCCAAGTATTGGTTGAAAAGCCAGGGAGGGAGGTTAAACCCCTGGGGGACACCATAGGTAGAGATAGAGATAGAGAAAGGACCCAAGTTGGACCTGGGAGGGTCGATCAGAGAGGAAAGAGGTCAGCCATGTCAGGGCCTAAATCTGGTGCTGAACACAGGGCAGCCTTAAGCAAATCAAAAGCGTTCTGGCAATCCATGTTCCACGGTAAAGGCAAAGAAATGTCATTCTTTGTCAGTGCCAACATAGGTTTTATCAACAAAGAAACATTCGGGATCCACTGTCTACAATTTGAGGCCATGCCTATTAAAGCTCTGACCTCTTTCTGTGTATTTGGAACAGACATATCAGAGATGCTTTGTATCCATTCAGGTGTCAGTCTTCTTACCTACTTCGACAGGAGATACCCCAAATAGGCAACCACCTGTCGACAATACTGAAACTTCTTCAACAAAGCCTTATGCCCATGCCCTGCTAAATGAATAAGCAGCAACACTGTGCCTTCTTTGCAAGCAGCTTCAGAATCAGCAGCTAGAAGTAGATCATCAGCATATTGCAACAACGTGCAAGTGGGAGGTAACTCAAGCGTATCAAGCTGTTCTTTCAACGCTCTACTATATGTGCTTGAACTCTCAGTGTACCCTTGCGGCACACTAGTGAATGTGAACGAGCGTCCCCCTAGGGTGAACGCGAACAAGTATCTGCTATCAACATGCACAGGGATACTAAAGAAAGTGTTTTTCAAATCCACAACACTAAAATGTGTAGCCGTGGCTGGAATCATAATCAGAATTGTGGTACGCGATACACAGGAGCAACCGCAGTGGGAAAAATGCATGCACGACTCACCGTCTGCCTCGTAGAATGAAAAAAATCACACACGTAGGCAACTCTCCCACTAATACAAGAAGTATGCACTGCCACAGTAGTGAACTATTAACGTGTGAACCCACAAAAATATGAAATTCATGCGTCCGTCCCCACGAAAAGCACTTACAGTGCACTGTTGTCCTACGCAGACCTTTAACCTGATACTGAACGGCAACGCCCAACTTCCAGCGCGCATCACATAACTTATGTGCTTAGGCCTTTTCTTCCAATTACACCCTAATGCGCTGTTTCCGCAGGTGCGCAGTCACTCTGTTTCTGGCTGGCCACGGGAAAAAACATGGAAGAACCACTCTCCTGCCTACAAGGCCATTTACCTGCCTCCAACTGCCCCGAGCTGCCTCCTAGAGCCATCTGCTGCTGTCAGCCCACTCTGTGTGCCTGTTGCCCATGTGCCCTGTATTTTGGTGCCTGCTCTGAAGCCATTGCCAGTGATCCTGTCGTTTTGACCACCTCTGCTGATCCTGAAGAGTCCCGACTGCCATACCACCACTCCACACCCCAGCCCCAAGACCGCCTTGCCCACCCACACCTGCCTCTGGGGTTGGCATGCCTGACACCACACCATCTGAGGCAAGTGGCAACCCCCGGCAGAGAGGCAGAGGTCTGTTAGCTTCTTTTCCACAGAAGTTGGCATCCTGGTGGAGCAAGTCCTGGGGCATTATGATGGACTATCGCAAGTCAGCAAGGAGGACGGAGGAAGATCTGGGTGGACATCATGAGTGTCATAAATGCAGAAGGGGTGACACCCCACGACTACCGACATATCCGCAAGTGCTGGGAGGACTTCAGGTCCAGGACCCTCAACAAGGCCCAGCGCCTCCTCAAGCTTGGGGCTGTCCAAGTGGGGTGCCGGGGCCGGTTGACCACAGACGAGAAGAGGGTCCTGGAGCGCATCGACCCAGCACTGCACACCCAGGTCTTGGAGTTGGAACTCCGTCCTGAGTCAATTGGTAAGTGTCCATGTGTTCTTGTCCACCATAGTGAATGTGCATGGAGACGTGTGGTTGGTGTGTGCTCCCTGCTCTTAAGTTTGGCATGTGTACTGTACAGATGTCCGTGTGCATGTTCCAGGCACAGCTGCATGTGAGTTCATTGATGCATGTGCGACATCAATGGTGTCTGTGTGGAAATGCGTGATGTGTGCATGTATGTCACAATGTGCACATGTTTGCATACCTGTTTGTGGATTCTGTCATGCCACAGGTGTCACACATGTGTGCATTCGGCAACATCATGGACATGCATGGTGTACATGTGCATGTGTATGAGAAGTGAGTGTGTGAGTGGCAAACACTCCAGGATGTTTGTGACTCTTCGATTTTGCATGTGTGATTGCCTCATGCTGCCAATTTCACTGCAAGTGCTCTCTGACGTGATGTATCCATGGCCTGCTTCATGACTGTCAGGTGATGTGTGTGAGTGAGATGTGTATGTGCCATGATGTGTGTGAGGTGCATGCACAATTTGGATGTGCTGGCAGTGGATTGTCCAAGCATGCGAATGTCTGGTGTGAATGACGGACATGATTTTGTGTGTGAATGCACTTCCCTGTCTGTAGTGGGCAGTGATGATGGTTGTGACCTTTGACAGTGGCAATTATATACTTTTGTATTGTGCCAAACACACATATGTCCACTACACTGATGTATGTGTTCTATGTTTCAGCGACGATGGAAGAAGAGGGCGGAGAAGGTGCTTTGGAGCCTGGCAGCAGGGATGCCTCCACCGGACGTAGACACAAGGCTCAGTCATCTTCCCAGGCACTGTCATCTTCTGGGAGCGAGGATACTGGTGCCGCAACTGAGACAATGGCCGCAGCTGCTGAGGGTGGGCACAAGAGGGTGAAGTTGGTCATCGGATCCTCAGCAGTTGGAGGGACAGGTGTGCCCACACAGGGGCAATCCGATGCGGAAGACAGTGGGGAGTCATCCAGGTTGGTGGTAGTGGATGAGGAGGAGGAGGGCACATCAGCCCAGCCCATGGGGCACAGCGCGGGTGATGATGTAGGTGTGACTGCTGCACTCCAGTTTCAGGGGCCAGAGGCAGTACAGGTTGCCGTGGAGAGTCCTGTGCCTAATCCTTTCCCTGGTACTGCGACTGCAACAGTATGCACCTGCAGGCATGCCCCATGCTGTACCCATCCACAGGTGGAGGATGTATCCACGGAAACTGATCTTCCTCTACCTGCTGATGAGGCAATTTGTGACAGGGTGGAACCGCTGCTAGCCGGTATTGCAAGGCAAACAGCGAGCATTTGTGATGATGTGCAGGCTTCCAATTGGGGCCTTGCACATCATCACAATGAGGTCTGTCACCTCATTAACTGGCTAGCTCCGTTCCTGGTCATGGATTTCCTACGTGCGCTGGCCACTTCTGTGACCCCCTCCTCCTCTTCCACCACTGTGCGCCAGTTGTCCTCCCTGCCGTCTTCAGGCCCAGATACCACCAGGGGCTCCTGTGTACCTGTCCCAACCCAGGCGGCCAGTCTGGTGGTGACCACATCCATGCCACAGTCGAAGGAGGATCAGCAGAGGTGGTCACAGCAGCAACAGGACCAATGGCAATGGAGGAAGTGCAGGCACCAAGCAGCAGGGCACATGCACAACAGCCCCGTGGGTTGCCATTTTCCCAGAGGCAGTCTGGAGGTGCAGGCACCAGGCTTTTCGGCAGCAGCAGGCTCGAAGTAGGAGGTGACAGGGCTTTCAACATCAGAGGGGCAGGTATTGGCCATCGGGCAGGAGGGAAATGTGGACCTTACCACAAGAATGTCTTCCGTGTTGGTGTGAACAGGCCAGCAGATCGGAGCAGAGCGGCAGCGGGCACAGGGGGCATGACTCACCATAGCCAGGGCAGAGAACACCCTGCGTTGGGCGGGGAGGCGGGCCGAGTACCTCAAGGAGTGTTGCAGGGAGTTTGAGAGGAGCACAATGGAGTCCCTGGAGGGGAGAGCACAGGCCAACCTCAGGGAAATTGACGCAGAGTTCAATGATACCCTGGCCGAAACTCTTGGGGGAAATGGTGAGTCGTAGGACTAGCCCGCTGTCTTTGTATATAGTTATTTAGGAGCATGGTTCATTTGTTTATTCCCTTTTTTTTGGAGTTCATGGACTTTGCTCCACATCTTTTATATTGTTATTTCTTCATGGAGTTCTTAGGGATGTTTGTTGGTGTTTTGGGATCACGGACACTGGATCTTTGTATATAGTTGGATTTTTGGAGGAATGGTTTTCATATGATTTGTGTTTGCAATTTGAGAGACATCAATGTATATGGACTACATTTTTGGAATTTTTTGGGATTTGAATCAAGATGTTGTTGCTGGTTTAATTTTACTGAGTTTGACTTTTATCAATGTTCATTAATACATTTTTATAACTTCTAATCCAAGTGGTGTCTGCTCTCAATGGTTTGTTGAATGTTTCACTCTTCCTTGACTCTGTTACGTGTCCCTGCTGTTGAGCAATGTTGTTCATGTGTGTGCAAACATGCATGCATGTGTGATTTGGTAATTCCCATGTCATGGGGCATGTACTGGGGAGCAGGACCAATGGATGGGTGTTGGGGTGCGCCGTGGGGGTGCAGCGTGTGGTGGCATTTTAGTGGACATATGCCACATGATTGCATGTTAGGCCAATGTGTTGAGGGGTGGGGTACATGAGTCGGGGCCTGCCTGCAGGTTTGCCATCACTGGTGGGGGTGGGGAACATGAGTCGGGCCTACCTACAGGTTGCTGTCACTGGTGGGGCTGGGGGACATGAGTCAGGGCCTGCCTACAGGTTGACGTCACTGGTGGGGGTGGGGGACATGAGTCAGGGCCTGCTTGCAGGTTGCTGTCACTGGTGGGGATCATGAGTCGGGCCTTGCATGCAGGGTATGGTCATGGGTGATGGTGGGGGTCCCATGTGGTGTGGGCCGCCTGCAGGGTATGGTCCCGGGTGATGGGGTGGCCATGTGGCCTGGGCTGCCTGTGTGGTATGGTCACAGGTAATGGTCGGGGTCCCATGTGGTGTGGGCTGCCTGCGGGGTATGGTCATGGGTGATGGTGGGGGTCCCATGTGGTGTGGGCTGCCTGCGGGGTATGGTTGTGGGTGATGGGGTGGCCATGTGGTGTGGGCTGCCTGTGGGGTATGGTCACGGCTGATGGGGGGGCATGTGGTGTGGGCTGCCTGCGGGGTATGTTCACGGGTGATGGTGGGGGTGCCACGTGGTGTGGAATGCCTGCAGGGTATGGTCAAAGGTGATGGGGAGGCCATGTGGTGTGGGCTGCCTGCGGGGTATGGTCTTTGGTGATGGTGGGGGTTCCATACGGTGTGGGCTGCCTACAGGGTATGGTCACAGGTGATGGGGTGGCCATGTGGTGTGGGCTGCCTGCGCGGTATGATCACGGGTGATGGTGGGGGTCCCATGTGGTGTGGGCTGCCTGTGGGGTATGGTCACAGGTGATGGGGGGCCATGTGGTGTGGGCTGCCTGCAGGGTATGGTCATGGGTGATGGTGGGGGTCCCATGTGGTGTGGTCTGCCTGCGGGGTATGGCCACGGTTGATGGTGGGGGTCCCATGTGGTGTGGGCTGCCTGTGGGCTATGTTCACGGGTGATGGTGTGGCCATGTGGAGTGGGCTACCTGTATGGGTATGGTCACAGGTGATGGGGGGCCATGTGGTGTGGGCTGCCTGCAGGGTATGGTCACGGGTGATGGTGGGGGTCCCATGTGGTGTGGTCTGCCTGCAGGCTATGTTCACGGGTGATGGTGTGGCCATGTGGAGTGGGCTATCTGTGGGGTATGGTCACGGGAAATGGGGCGCCATGTGGTGTAATCTGCCTGCAGGTTATGTTCACGGGTGATGGTGGGGGTCTCATGTGGTGTGGGCTGCCTGAGGGGTATGGTCACGGGTGATGGGGTGGCCATGTGGTGTGGTCTGCCTGTGGGGTATGGTCACGGGTGATGGTGGGGGTCCCATGTGGTGATATGATATGATATGATATGATATGGCATTTATAACACGCCCATACACAAGTGTTTCAGGGGTACGTGTGGGGTATGGTCCACTGCTGGGGTCTGGCTGTCCCGTGAGGAGGCGTCTACTTCCAGGGGGGAGTTGTGTGTGTGTATCACGGGGTACTGTTAAGTGACTTCAATTCAGCACTCCAACTAAGTCAATGCCTAGTCTGGGATGCCCAAGGGAAGCCCTTATTTATATATTTTTATGATAAGTTCATAGATCTGGATGATAAACCCTTGTATAACGCCCCTCTCTTTGAATCCCCCTGACCTCACTGAGCCAAGAAGTAGGTTTGTTTTGCAAATTAAAAGATGTATTTGAAAAATTAAACTATATATATATATATATATATATATATATATATATATATATATATATATCTATATATATATATATATATATATCACACTTTTATGAATACATTAATATTTGAGAGCACACTTATGAATATGACAGTGATCAACAAGGGATAATATTACACTAGCACACTTTTTTAATCACTTAGGAGTTGGTATAGAAAGGATAAGGTAGCTGAGAATACTTTTATGGTTTCAAGGATAAGCAATGATGGAAAGAATGCAGCACAGAAATAAACTGATATGGTTTCAACAAGAGATAATATGATCACTTTTTCTTTTGACAATTCACTCCCCTCCCTATGCAATATAAAGAGATGTAAGAAGAGCACACAATTTTCAGGAATATAATCAAATGCAATACAAATTCTAGTTCCCCCCTAGCAAGCTTAGAGCAACCGGTATGCTTTTAAAACATGCAGAAATACTTTTAATGTGATTTGCAATGAAGTGAAAATATGCTAAAAATGATTTTAATTCCCTATAGGAGATTCAGGGTATGTGACAGCTACTTTGAATTAGTTCAGGTCAACACTAGCAATGATTCATGAGGGATTATCAGGTTGAAAATGAATTTCAGCAATGGAAACAAAAGACAGCTATTTTTGACAGGTGAAGAAATTGAGTCAAATTGCAATTTGCGACACTTTTTCCGAGTGCGTCAATCGCGATTACGGAACAACTATAAGGTAGGTTTGGGCCTGTTGGAAAGCTTAGGTTCTTAGCTTTAAAATGAAAGTTAAACCTCGTTCCTAGCACATATGGTTCAAAAGATACGGACGATTTAATGGAGGTAGATTCTCAGAAATAAAGTAAGATTCAAATGACAAATTACACTTTCACAGGTTTGAAATCACAGAGTGGACAAAAAATTTCTATGCAGTTCTAGATAGGTGGAAATGGTTTGAATTAGATTATTTTAAACTAAGAGATTGGTTCTGCACAGCTCTGGCTGGATACTCACTCGCAATTTTGGAAGGAATGGGCCTCGTCACAAATCTGGTCAACTGCTCTGCTGGTCTGGATCTCTGGTTCTGGCAAAAGTTCTTGGCACTGCGCAGCGGTCGGGTCTGGGTCTGGTCTGCGGTTGGGATACAGCTCTGCTTTCTGGGTCTAGCACAGGGTTCTGGCAAAAGTTCTTGACACTGCACAGCGGTCTGGTTCTGGCACAGAGTTTTTGGCTAGAATCAAAGAGCACAGCCCGTCTGTTTTATTCTGATGCTCCCCTTGGAAGTCTGGGGTAAATCAGTTTGCAAAATTGTAATGACAGCTGAGAATACTTTTAGTTTGCAGTAGGCCTTCTGCTTCAAAGTTCTGGAATCTATCTGGAGTCTAATTCTGGATATGGGATATGGTCCTTCTGGATATTGTCTGGTCCGGCAAAGTGCTTCGCAAGAAAGTGGAAAGAGCAGTCCCTATCTGGCTTTCAGTGGTTCTTTTTATGTCTTTTGAAAGTGGGTGGGAAGGCTGACTTTCTATGCCCAACCCTCTGAGGATCCTGATAGGCTAAAGGATTCTCTGTCGCCGCCTGACTGGGGAACTAAATTGTGAGTCATCCATTGTCATCAGGCATCATTTTTATGGCATACAGAAAGAACACTCCCCTTGTCTCTTTGCACACAAATCTATTTCTGACTTAAATGCATATTTATCTATGTACAATTTTTCTAATATTACATGTCCAGTTAACATATCTTCTGTAGCGCCAAACCATCCGATCCCTGTCTTTGTAAGATGTTGTGTTCACTTCTGACAGAATTCTGGCCTTTTCATCCAGAACACAACCTCTACACTTGTCCAGAATTTACACAAATGTGCACAAGGAATATGGCCATCAGATGATGAAGGGTCAGATTTTTAACATACATACGTTTGGAGTAATACCCTTTTTTCCGCTTCTACCCCCCCAGAACATACCACAGAGTCCTAACACCTCTTAAAATGTGCACATAAAAATCACAGGAATGATGATATTATTGATTTAATTTTGACAATTATGTACTATGAATTATCCATCTTTCTAAAATTATGCTCTGGCCCAGATGGGTGTGGTTTAGGTCCCAAAGCACATGGGGAATTCCTTGTTCGTCCCCGCCTCCAAACTCAGCTGGCTCACAGAGGCAGCGCCCCTCCCATTTCCTTCCGGGAGGAAGCCATTTACGACCCCCTGATTTAATATTTGCCTGAGCCAAGGAAAGTTCATTGTTCTGTTTCCTGCAGTCCCAGGTACTCCTCCCCTGATTCAATCAGAGAGGTGTGATCTCCTTTTGGTGGGGAAGCAGAATGCAGCCAGGCCTGTGAATGCAGTTGCTGGGCAAGTTTCAACTCCTGTCTGGGGTAGTTACCGGGCAAAATTCAATCTCTTTAAGCCAGGCTTCAGCCAAATGTCACTTTTGTTCCAGTTTTTCTTCATTCAAATCAAACTTACAATTTTTACACTTACAGCTAGAACGCTGATTCTAAGTTCAAAACTATGACATCTAAACAGTTGCAACCTATCTGATACTCCAAAGTAAATCACTCATTTATTTTTAAAATTTCGATTTTAGTGGCTTTAAGTCCAATTTCACTTTAGCTGATGACATCCACAGCTCAGCAAGTTTTGTTATGAACATTATTTTAGGCTCTTCATCCTTCCAGATTTGGTATGCGCACAAGACTTCATTCTACCAGACGTCTGCTGGTGTTCAGTAAGATTTTTGAATTTCTTGCGATGTTTGAAAAAGGCATTTTGAGCTTGCATTCAGAGAAACAAAGGTGATTTCAAAGCGCTTTTTGAGCTAACAGGCACTGCTGTTTTTCCTTTGGCACCACGTTTCACTCATGGCGCTTCTGGCCCATCACGCTTGCACTGGTGGGTGGCAGGTCAGGAGACCATTTTAGTGTGCACAAAAACTGCGCGGTTTTCCTGGATTCTGGCGCAAATATGTGGGCTTTTCGGCCGTCTTGGATTTTCTAAGCCCCAGCACCAAATGTTGCAGCATAATAACTTGAACGTGGGTTGATACACCTGACAAGCCCCCCCGCCCGACTGTACTTTGATTTCGAGTCGAGGGGGAGTCGGGTGCAAAGGATGTTTTGACCCACGCGCTGGGATGTCCGTGTCATCTTCTTCCGATTCCGCAGATGGCACAGTACAGCATCTTTATCTCCATTGGGGTGGATCGATCGGTTCTCCTCGCCGGTACTGATGGGAGTTTCGGGCGGTACCTCGGGCCCCTCGGATCTTTGCTCCCATTCCCCGGGTCGTCCTTCTTGGTCAATCTCCATGGTTTATCTCTCCTAGGATGACAAAGCAAAGTGGCAGAAACATATTCGTAGACATTTCCCCACCACTATTAATGTTGGGGCGAACATATACATTTTATACATTAGGAGACATTTGCATTCAAGAATCATAGAATTTTATAGGCTATATGTGGAATATTTTAAGGTTGAACTCGTATTAATCTGGGGCGGCCCAAGGGATTGCAGAGGACTCCTCCAGTTGCTGCACAGTGTACCTGGAATGCCAACAATTTAGCTGATTTATATGGACCCACTTGTCTTCCCCTTCCACCAAACTACCCTTGGGGATGCAGATCTTGTAAGCGACTGGGGAGATGTTGTCTACAATTTCAAAAGGTCCCTTCCATGTAGGCAGAAATTTCCGCTGTTTGGCCTGGTTCCTTTGGAAATTGTATAGATAGACCCAGTCTCCCACATTGTAGTCTTTCCTAGTAGTCTTCAAATTATAATGAGTCTTCATACTCTCGGCTGATCTTTCTAGATTTCGCCGAGCATTGGCAAAAGCATGTTGGAGGTGTTTCCTTAAATTCTCAACATAAACATGAGTTGTGGAAGCATTGATCAATGTCTGCTCTTGGGTCCTGTAGAGCAAATGCTGGGAAAGCACCATCTTGCGTCCAGTCATCAGCTCAAATGGTGACATTTTAGTTGCAGATGAAGGGGTAGATCTGATGGCCATTAGGACAAGAGGTAATCGAATATCCCAACTTGGCCCAGAATCTGCCACAAACTTTTTTAAGATGCTCACAATGGTTCTGTTGTATCTCTCTATTGCACCAGAAGAGGCTGGCCGGTAAGCAATATGTAGCTTCCTTTTAACCCCCAGTATCTCCCACAACTTTGTCATTACTTTGCTGGTGAAATGGCTCCCTCTGTCTGAATCAATCCTTTGGGGTAGACCAAAACGCGAAAAGATGTGATTGATCATCAGGGCAGCTGCGGTTTCTGCCTTGCAGTTTTGGGCCGGGAGACATTCCACCCATTTAGTAAATAAGCAAGTCACTGTCAACATGTACTTATTCCCCCTAGAGGAGCGAATCACAGGCCCTATGAAGTCGGCTTGCAAATCTGACCATGGCAGTGTCATCCACCTATTTTGGAGAGGCGCGCAGCGTGTGATGGATGTTGGCTGAAATTGTGCACACACAAGACACTCCTTCAAGTATTGGTCGAGGTCCTGCCCCATGTGTGGCCAGTAAGCAACCTCTCTTAAGATCTCAAGTGTTGTATGAAACCCCCTATGACCGGTGGTGGCTGCATCATGGGCGTGACTTAACATCAGGCTTCGGAATGAGGTAGGAACCACCCACTGATCATGGCCAGCTTGGGATCTACTTACCAACAAACCTTCTTGGATTCAGAACATTTTTTTGGACATTTCATCTGAGGTCCTCTTTTCCAATGTAATCGGTATCCATCAGGGGAAAGTTCTCAGGATCCTCAATGTGTTGGTAAAACTTACCAATTATTGGATCCCCCTTCTGAGCCGTAATCAAATCAGCATCTGGGGTCTCCTTACTCCATTGTGCAGTCGAAAGATAATTGTGAGCATTTGTCTGGGACCTAGTGATAGCAGTGACCTGGATTTCCCCCAACAGGGACTCAATCTCTATTAGATTCCCTTGAATGGCCCCGGTTTTGGCCAGCTGATCAGCTAAGTCATTTCCAGTGTTGTCTGGTCCCTCTACTTTGGAATGACCCTTGATCTTCTTCCAGTAGATGGTCATCCCATTCACGGTGACCAGATCATCAATGTTTTGAATTAACTTCCCATGTTTCAAGGGTTTGTTATTAGCACATAACATGCCTCTGGTTTTCCAATTAACCAGGTGCTCCACGAACCCGTTCTGTACATAATCCGAGTCTGTGATTATGACCAGTTTGTGGAGTTGATGTTGGACAGTAGTGAGGATGGCCTGGTGCACAGCCATCAACTCTGCCACCTGACTACTTCAGGGACCAATTCTGTACCCAGCGGAGTGTTCTGGGGACTCATTCACCCATGCATTCCCTACGCCGGCCACAAGTTCTTTTTCCCCGTTGTTGTCAATATGGTAAGAGCATCCATCCACATAGACAGTGGGCATTCACTCACACTTGTCTTCTTCAAAGACTTTGTGTGGGGAATTAAGGTATGCCTCCATGTTGTCCTTGATTTTTAGACTTTCGTCCTCGAGACAGTTTTCTCTGGCACAATCATGCAAGTCAGCCAGACCTTGCGCGAGGGGACTCCTCCTGTTTTGGCCATATCTGACCTCCACAGGAAAGCCTTGCATTGACAGAATCCAGGAAGTAATTCGGGAAGTACTCACATTTCCGGCCAGGATTCTGTCACTTTGGAGATATTGCAGAGGCTGGTGTGGAGTCTCCACTATGATGTGTTCCCCCTAGATAAATAGGCGGTAATTCTTCAATGCCCACACCGTTGCCAGGAGTGCCTTCTCACAATCGTTGAATTTTTCCTCCACAGAAGATAAAGTTTTGCTCGCATAGGAGATTACCTTATTGACCTTGTCATGCTTTTGCTATAATACTGCAGTCAAGCATGTATTAGAGAACCCTGTCTCCAAGAAAAACTCCTTGTTTCTGACAGGGTAAGCTAGGCAAGGCGCTTTTGAGAGGCTTCTTCTGAGCTGTTTTACTGCCTCGGATTGTTCTGGACCCCATTTCCACTTGACCCCCCCTTCAAGAGATGAATCAGGGGTCTGGTGATCTCTGCGTAGCCCTCAATGAACTTCCTGCTGTAATTAGTCAGTCCAAGGAGGCTCCTTAGTTCCCGCAGAGTTGTGGGGTCTTTTAGTTTCTGAAGTGCTTCCACTTTATTTTCCTGGGGACAGAGACCCTGAGGAGTAATCTCATGCCCCAAGAAATTAACACAGGTTCTACACCACTGTGCTTTCTGAAAGTTTAGTTTTACTCTGGCGGCTCTCAACTGTGTCAGAACATAACGAATCTCCGCTATGTGTTCCTCCACAGATGAACTTTTGATGAGGACTTCATATACATAAGCCAGGTTACCCCTTGCACCCAGGTCGGGCATGGCCTTGTGTAGGAAAATGTTGAATTCATTGCCGGAGTTGAGGTATCCGAAGAGAGTCCGGGTCCATGTCTACTGCTGGCCCCCAAAGGTAAAAGCCAGCTTGTATTGGTCCTCCCTAATGACAGGCACAGTCCAGTATCCAATGGTCAGGTCTATTGCAGTGAATAGCTGTGACCCCTGGATCTGGGCCAGCCCTTGGTCAATGTAGGGAAGAGGCCATCAGGAAGTATGGACCCGTTTGTTGAACTCCCTGAGGTCGGCGCAGAGTCTCCACTGGCTGTTTGGCTTCAATATTCCCAGCACCGGATTATTGAAGGTGCTGTGGACTGGACGGATTATTCCCGGGATTCAAGGTTCTTAATTATTTCAGTAAGGACCTCCATTGATGTGAGAGGCAAGCGATATTGCTTCACAAACACTGGATTCATGCCAGGGTCTGTGGGAATTGTTGTTGTGTTGATGTCGGTGCGACCACAGTCATATGAGTCTACCGCAAAGAGATCTTGAAAATCCAAGAAAACTTGTTTCAACTTTTGCTTCTGTTCCAGAGTCACACAGGCATCAGCTAGGTGGACGCTCTCTTCCACCATATGCCTGAAGCCTGGAAAGACTTCTGGTTTTGCTATCTCAGCGGCCTCCTCCAGCTGGGTGGAGAAGTCCCAGGTCAGAGTGCTGATTTGGACTGGAGGCTTCAGGTGGGAAAGGCAGCCCTCATGGACCTGGAAAATCACCTCATCCCTTCTGAAGTCACCAGTCACATCTTCCTTGACATAAGGGCAGGAAGTATACACCAGGAAGTTCCTCCCATGCCGGGTAAATATCCTGTCTGGTGTTGTGTTGTCATCACTGTCACTGTCAAAACAGTCCTTGGGGATTGGTCCTAACAGTTAATTTCCTAAATCAATGGAAAAATGTCGGTCATCAACCGCCATTCCAATAATGGTGCCTGCGGCTAGAGTAATACACTTTAAGTCGCTGTTATCCACCTCTATTGGAATCGTGCCATGTTCTATGTTGACTAATGGTGTTGGGTTTACCCCCAACCCTTGCTGTTGGAGAGAAGCATTTAGATGAATATAAGCATCAGGGTTTTTCAATTATTGTCCTCTTTTAACTTTCACTTCCAGGTAGAATTGTCGGGTCCTTTCTGGGATGGTGACTTCCTCTTTATTCTAAATTTCAACTGCATAAGGTAGCAATTGAGCTGACCTAAATGCTTTTTCTGGATCATCAAAGCCCATGGGATTATGCGCTAATCGGGACCAAGCTTTGAAGTTTATTAGGTCCAAACTAATGGCAAAGCGATTGAGAATTCCACTGCCTAAGTAAAAGGTGCAAGTGACGTCTCGCACGACCCAACAATTATGGACTTTGCTCTTGTTGCCAATGGAAATTTTGAGCATACACCTGCTTGGCAGGAGATGTTTGGTATTGGGTGTTTCCAGATCCATTTCCCATTTGTCTATCAGTTTGAATGTGGCAATAGCTGGATCTTTTGGGAGTTGGCAGAACATGGCTTCGCTTATGAAGCTTTTACCGTTGTTCACACACACTCGGGCGAGAACAGAGTCCTTCCCATCATTTAACTGAACAGGGATGAACAACTGCTCTCCAATTTGCTGAATATCAGCCAGGCTCTCAGCTGATTTCACATCTTTCTGGACTATTGGAGTGGGAATGTCTGATTGTGGATTAGTAAAGAATTTCAGAGTGTTTCCTTCCAGTGTGGAATACCACCTTATACTGGAAGGAAGGTTGATTTTCAGAAATAGAGAGGACCCCCCGTCACCAGTCTGTTGTCCTACTGCTATCACTGCCACGTCTGGAATTTGGTTGTTCTGGAAGTGAAATTCTACTTGGTCAGATTTTTGTTCAACCATGTGGCATGTGCCGTTTAAACTAACATGTTTGACACTCTGTTTTTATTTTATTGGTTGGCTAGTCTGGGTCCAGAGGACCTTGTTTATGCAATCTATTAGGGGTGACAACCTTCTCAGGAGGTCATTCCCTAGTAAACAAGGGGTGTCCTCTGGAGTCACTACTATGACCGGGTATTTTACCTTGTGTCGCCCAATTTTAATGTCCAAATCCGCAGTCCCCTCGATGGGAATTTCCTTCCCGTTAAAGTTCTGAAGTTGTCCAGGAAGAGAGGTGAGAGGAATACGGTAATTCTCCCCCCTTCCTGCATTTAGTTCATCAAAGGCCCTTCTGGACAGAAGAGTAGCTTGGGATCCAGTGTCCACCAGTGCCAAAATTGTACCCTGCCCTTGCAACTGTACCGGGGCATAGTATCTTCCCTCCTTCTCCTCAAGGGGGCACAGATAATGCACATTTTTGGACAACTGGTGGGCTAATTGTTTAGTTTTGGACATTGCGAAAGAAGAGATTTGGGCAGAATTCTGTGGAGAGTCATGGGAATCTGCAAGAAAAGGTTGGCAACTGGAAATCAGAGCCATTGTGGGTTCCCCTGGTTCCGTTTCTGTGCCATCCCCCCCTTTTTGGAGACAGTCACCAGGATGGGTTTGAACCAGGGGATTTTGATGCGGTTGGTTCTGGGATGAGATGATGGGCAGCGCTAGCTCAGTCCCCACATCTCCCCAGTCGGGATGTGAATCCCTTGGGACCCATCTTTCTTTGGGAGGAGTTCCCCCATCTCTGAAAGAGAAGATCCTTTTCCCATGATCCTCTGAGGATCCCTCTCCCTCAAATTGGAAGATCTGTAGTTCCTCCACAAACTGGGTCTGTTTGGGTCTTTTGTTTCTCCTACCTCCTCCCTGCTCCTTGGGTGGCAGACTTTCAGGGGTGGGAGATGTTGTTTCCGGTTCATGGGTTTCCAGGGGCTGTTTACAAGTGGGGAAGGAAGCTTCCTCCAAGGCTTTACAGCCCCATTCCCCTTGTGCCTCCTCCCTGGGAACCGGTGGGTTATCAGGGTGCTGCCCCCGTCATTGTTCTGGAGCACCAGGCCCAGAGTTTGGGACATTCTGCACCGGCATGCTCATCTGAGGGTTCTGTTGAGCCCTCCGCATGTGACCCAGATCCCATGCCAGATTTTGGACCTGGCGCTCTAACTGTGAAACCCGCTCAGGCTGATACGGGGTTCGGTTTTCTCCCCGGGGCTGATCCCGGGAAGGGTAGCTATCCCTTCTCTGGTAGTACCCCGGGTTGGGAAGATTTGGGTACCCCTCCACCCTTAGCCTCCCCTCTCCTGGATTAAGTGGTCTGGGCTCAGGGAATTGGGGAAAGAAGGATGGATGATTTTGGGGTTGGAAATTGGGGGGAGACCTGGGAAAAAAGTTCTGCCCAGTATTTGGGGAACTTCTGCCCTCCTGTGGGAAGTTAGGAGGGGAGTTCCCTGGGTTAGGTGCTTGGCTGGGTCCCACCCTTGGGCCAGAGGAGTCCACATATACCCCAGGATGGGTCGGTTTCCCTTGTAGCGGGGACTTTCATAGTCAGGGGAGCGAGGGACCCCATTTGTGGGACTACCTCCTTGACTCCCTGTCTGTGACTGGCCCGAGGGCCTTCTGGGCTGAGAATTATTCGGTGCAGGCAGGTTTTTAGGCCCCCCATCTCCAAATCTAAAACTGGGGCAACCTTTACCTCTGCCACCTTGGCAGCAGCAGGGCTGCTGGTTGATTTGGGTCTTTTCTGGGCGTTATTTTTATTTTCTATGGGCTTCTGCACCTCATAGATCTGGGTAGCCTGTTCAATGACCCGGTCTAGTGACCTTTTCTCGTGAAAATCACTCACTAGCTGGGTCATTCTGTATTTGGGTAAGGCATGGAAAAACGTATTTACAAACTCTTTACTGTCTATGCGCACCCTGGTGCGAGCGGGGTACACGATTTCGCTGTGGTGCGGACGGGGTACGCGCAGGCCTTGCCACTTGATTTGGCTGGTGCGAGCGGTGTACGCGATTTTGCTGGGATGTGGACGGGGTACGTCCGGGCCTTTCCACGTGATTTGGCTGGTGCGAGTGGGGTAGGCGATTTCACTGGGGTGCGGATGGGGTATGTGCGGGCCTTGCTATGCAATTTGGCTGGTGCGACCACGGTATGCGATTTCACTGGGGTGCGTGCAGCCCTTTCCACGTGATTTGGCTGGTGCGAGCGGGGTATGTGATTTCGCTCGGGTGCGAATGGGGTACGCGCGGCCCTTGCCACGTGATTTGCTGGTGCGAGCGGGGTACACAATTTTGCAGTGGTGCAGACGGGGTATGTGCAGGCCTTGCCATGCGATTTGGCTGGTGTGAGCGGTGTACGTGATTTTGCTGGGGTGCAGACGGGGTACACGTGGGCCTCCCCACATGATTTGGCTGGTGCGAGCGGGGTACACTCCTAGTTTTCATGCGTTTACGATGGGGGGTCTGTGTGCTGGGCCACGGATGGCACGGGGCCTAGCACCGTATTGGCCATTTCTCTGGCTTTTTACTGAGCATGGAGCCGTGTTGGGGTGTGTTACTGGCGCTGCTTGCTGTTCATTGTGCCACGGCTTCTGATGCCTCGGGAAATCCATGAATTCCCATGCCGCGCAATTGCTGGTTTGTGCCACGGCTAGTGCACGCGTGGCGCATGCCCCTTCTCGGTGCGCGGTGCTTGCGCTGCTTCTGCGCTGGAGTTTACAAAGTGGGCCCTAGATCGGGTGATTTGGTTTAGGTGACACGTATGAACAGTTCAGTAACCAATTTTGTAAAGTTTACGTTGAGGATTCTAGCCCCTCAACAGTGGAGGCTACTCCTGTTCCTTTATTTTTTTTCATAGTGCTGCATATTTTTTAATCATTCATAGTATCAGTAGAGAGGGCGAGCAACGTTCTCCCTGTGGCTAAAGCATCTTAAAGTGAGAATCCTGATACTACAGTAATTTCCACTTCCCACTGCATCTGGTCGGTTTCCCACAGTCAGGATCGACATGTGGGCAACATCTGCTATCCATTTGCCGAAGCTGTGCTATGATTTCGTGGATTGCCTCTGTCTCTTTATCAGTGACCACTTAATGTTTACCAGTGCTGTATTGTGTTAGACTGAACTGTCTAGCTAGTGAAAAGGTACAGAGTGGGCCGAAAATGAGTTTACATGATACTACATAAAGCCCCACCCAGCTGCAGAAGATTATCTAGCCCCCTGGGATCAGAGCCACCTACTTCCAGGTACTGGAAAGTACTTGAGGGTGTATCCATCAATGGAACGTATTTGTGGGTGTATCCATCTGTCCAGTAGCAGCATGCAAGCTTCTATATATATATATGGGAAGTAAACACAAACAGTGCAGTAGCTTATTGCAAAACGCATCAAGGTTACTGCAAATTTCAGTCATAATGGCAAATTCTAAGATTGCAGTCAACTAATAGTCACGGGTAATAATGCACAATCTTGGCCGTTCCAGTAATTCAAGTTGCATGAGTATTCATTTTGCTTCCAAAACCTTTTATTGCAGTTTTAAAATTGAAACACCTACATCCCCTGCCCATCTTTGCCCAATTACAACGACTTGAAAACCGCACATAATATGTTACTGAAACAATCCAAACCGTATGCCCAAATCACCATAACCACAACAAAACAAGAAATCATAAATTGGCGCTGATCCTCAAATCATGCCCCTCTCAAAACGCCTACCCTTTAACGCTACAGGTAACCAACAACTCTGAATCCCATAAACTGAAACATAATCCTCAGACTTATCCTAAATCTTCGGATGTTTCTGAGGACAACCTCTTGCTCTGTGAACTCTCATTTGTAGGAAACAGCATTATCAACCTCCAATTTCCATGTCATGATGTTTGGATCATCACTGGTCCCTACTTGAAGACAATGGGGGTCATTCCAAGTTTGGAGGTAAGTAACTGCCCTTACCGGCATGGAGCAAATACTGTATCCGTGTAGGTAAGAGCCTGCTAATAGAGGGCTATTACGACCTTGTGGGCACGAGCTTTGCGCCATGCCGGTAAGGACATTACCGGTATGCCGCTAAAGTCCCGAAAATTGCCCTTAGCGGTATCAAGTAAAGCGCAGATTGCACTACCGGCATGATTCAAGGAGGCATTAGAAGTCACCGCTATTAGCGGGCACCGCTAATAACGGTGACCGTAAATAAGCAGAACTGGAAGTAGCGT
Source organism: Ambystoma mexicanum (assembly GCF_040938575.1). NCBI lineage: Eukaryota > Metazoa > Chordata > Amphibia > Caudata > Ambystomatidae > Ambystoma > Ambystoma mexicanum. The sequence goes on along the minus strand of NC_090940.1, from coordinate 237,952,257 downwards.
CATCGCACAGGAACGGGAAAGAGCACGGCAGCCATCTTGAAAAACACAATCCATTGAAATCCTCAGCACCCAAAACCTGCATCAGCACAACAGTAACAACTTCACCTACCACTCCATCACCATGCTCAAGGCCCGGAAGAAAGGTGCTGCGCACCAGCGCAAGGTCCGTTTCTCGGTGGAGGAGCTAAACCTGCTCGTGGACACCCTTGCCGAAAATGCAGAGGTTGTGTTTGTGCCAGATATGCGGCGAGCTGCCCAGATGAGAAAGAAGGAGATCTGGGAGGAGGTGGCACGCAAAGGCAGTGCGGTTGGTACCACCCCCGCACTGTAAAGGACATGCGCAAGCGCTGGATGACCTGCGCCTACACGTCAGGAGCATTCTTGCAGCCAATTAGAGCCAGGGCATGGGAACAGGTGGCGGAGGAGGCTCACCGATCAAGATGACTCACTGGGAGGAGACATGTGCCAGCACAATTGGCATGGAGACAATTGAGGGAGTGGGGGTAATGGAGCGTGGAGTGCCGTCATCGGCTGATGGAGGTGAGTGTCCACACAAACCACTGTAATGCAAAGCATGATGATGTCCCCCAAATGTGACAGTGAAATCAGCCAATGCATGGCCCATCACACACACATGTACACAACCCTGTCTATAGGCTGTCCACAGCACCATCACTTCCACATACATGCAGCACCTCATCCATGTGTCACCCAGACGTATGCCTTCATAACCCACCCATATGGCAAGCAACCTGTATGTCACAACTCCAAGTCTGAATACTCTCAAATGTAGAGAACTGCAAGAATACCAATATATGCAAGATGCACGTAGAACCATCACTGATGCTGTCCCACTCCTGGTCTCTCACAGGCTCACAAACTGACAGCGAGGACCAGGAATCCGCGGCGCAGGCCACAACACCCATGAAGAAGGGCAGGGGCACGGAAGGAGGCAACAGGCCTACCACATCAAGGGGTACAGCCCAAAGCAGCTCAGGATGCAATGGCACCGAGGCGTGAAAGGGGCAATGACACCGTGATAGCACCCACACCAGCTGGTAACACCGCAGAGGAGCCAGTGGCTGATGGCTCACTGTCCGCTGTCAACAGTTCGGTTGGAGAAGCAGCTGCCACGGCACCCGTGTCAGATGAGGAGGGACACTGGCAAACACCCAGAAGACAATGCACACCCAGCCCGCAGCAGTCACACCACCTCACCCCACACCCCACAGCCAATGCCTGCAGTCATGAGCTGTCTGGAGGTGAGTCATTGCCAGGGAGATGGAGCCCCACGCAGAGCACACATGATGGGGGACCCATGCCGCACGCTGCATCAACATCCACCGGTATCAGGGACAGAGACCAGGGAGTCGCCCTCATCCAACAGCGCCAGGAGGAGCTCACAGCGCTGGTCAGCCAGCACATGAGCGAAGGTGCCCTGATGAGGGAGGAGTGCCGTGAATATGCTACGGCCATTAAAGTCGCAATAGAAGTGAGTACCACACGCATCTCTGATGAGTTGGCTGCTGTGAGGCAGGTCCTCAGCCAAATTGCGGATGCCATGGAGAACCAGAGTCCCGCACAGGGACTGGAGCAACCAGGCACCTCCTCCTCTGCCAGCTCCAGGCAGACCAGCAGCCTGTGCAGGTCCGCGCGGACCGTACGGTGGTCAAACATGCAGCCACCCGATGCTGGTAGAGGACATGGGAAGTAGGGGCAGCCTGATAATGGGAACTCTTGTGGACTAATGCTGCACTGAAGTGCACACCATGTGTGGGGGAGTTGTGAGAGGAGGGTGAGGGGGAGTGGGGTGAGTGTGTGTGTGGGGGAGTTGTGGGGGGAGGGGGATAAGGGTGTGTGGGGGAGTTGTGGGGGGAGGGGGAGGAGGGAGGGTGGCGGAGGGTTATCTTTATTGTACAGTTTAATACACCCGCTGTGTGAAAAAAATTATCTTGAGTGGACATTCCTCATTGCGCATGTGTCATTTATTGAAATACAGTGCATAGTGTACATGCACTCCCACACCCAGTGCCCTCTGTCCAACTATCATGTCAGCCTCTGCAGCCATGTGTGTCAGAAATATTGTGCAATCACTGACTGACGCACAACACCATCGCCACCACGATGATGTGCAGCCACATCTTCTTCATCCCCTTGATCATCACCATGTGGTAGCATTTCAATATCAGGGTGCAGGGGCATGTTCCGTCGGATACACATGTTGTGCAGCATGACACATGCCATGATGATCTTGGCCACCTTCTTATGTCTGTAGAGGAGTGCCCCACCCGACTGACTAAGGCAGCAAAACTGTGCCTTCAACAGGCCAAAGGCCTGCTCAATGACCACACGGGTACGGGTGTGGGAACGATTGTAGTCCTCCTCGTGCCTGTTCTGTGGGTTCCGGACAGGGGTGAGGAGCCACGGCTTCAATGGATAACCACTATCACCTGCAAGGGAGGCAAAAAAAGGTATATGTCAGTCGATTAATGATGGACAGCTGTACTAGTCACAAATGCCTGCGTTTTATCGTTGGTCACATGCACATGTCCCTGGTTGTATGCAAGCCATTTTAATGCCCTCAATGTGTCCTGTGCCATGGACTAATGGTGTGGGTTACATCTCCAAGACCATACACGGTGTGCACTGCCTTGATGTTGCTCATGCATTGTGGACGCATACAGCTGTATTTGTGTCAAATTTGTGATGTGTTGTGTTGTCTAAGATTTTCTGACTGGCAGCGTTGGCAGTAGGCTCTGCAATATTAGGCATTCAGCGCAGATTTTTCCCACAGTGATATGCTGCACTCCTGTGGTTGTGGCGGCCCTGTGTGGTGATTTGCTGGAGACAGCAACATAGTACATATTCACTGCATGTTGCTGGATGGTGTTATAGAGGGTGAGGTCCGCTGATGAGTGGTGCACGTGTTGTGGGATGTGGGGTGATTTACTGTTTGGCATGTTGTGATAGGTGTCCACCTTACTTCAGTCCTATGGGATTTGATTGTCATGGTCTGTTTGGGATGCTTTGGGGCACAGTGTTTAGTGATGTGCATATCGTGCTGTCACATCAACATTGACACCATGGTGGTGTGTGCATCTCTCCCCCCATTTCACTGGCATGTGCCTGTCATGAAATTTACCAAGCAGCCAGGCACGTCGTCCTGCATGTCGATCCTTGTAGCGTGGTAGCGTGGAGTTCCGCAGGACCATTGAGTCATGAGTTGATCCGGGATATTGGGCACAAAAATGTGTGATCTTGCTGGCATCAAATACCATCTGCACATTGATGGAGTGGTATTGCTTGCGGTTGCGGTACACCACCTCCATGGCATGCAGGACCACCAACTCCACGTGGGTGCAGCCGAGGGCACCTATACAATTTGGCATGCGTGTCAGTGCATGGAAGCCAACTTTTGTGTCAAATATCTCCTGGGGAGTCCGTGGTAGGGATATGTAGTACCTTGTGTGCTTGAGAAGGGCATCCAGCACTTGGTTCAGAATGCGAGAATATAAGGGTTGTGATATGCCATGCATGTGCCCCACTGTGTGCTGGTAGGTGCATGTGGCAAGGAAGTGGAGCACCGGCACTACCTTCAGTAGAGGGGTATGGCGGTTGCGTATTTCAATGAGGCTGACAATGTTGTCGTGTATCATGTCCACGATGGTGGTGATGGTGTCCCGGTCCAGACGTACAGGGTATGGATCTGCTCAGGGGTTAGGTTGAATGGACTGCCTATGAAGCGAGGGATAGGGAGCTGCCTGCGTGGTACCACTGGCTGCACTGGTGGGGCATGCTGGGCCTGTCTCACCCTCCTTCTCCTCCTGCGTCTCCTCTGTGGTGCCTGCTGTTGCTGTTGCTGGTGTAGCAATGCAAGCATGTCCTCCATCCCCAGTATTGCTGCTACTACTGGAATCATCTTGATGTGGGAAGGGGTGTGGTGTGTGGGTGTTCTCCTTTTGTGCTGGCCCAGACTCCATTTCCTCAACCTGTGCTGATTGTGTGCACCTGTGGCAGTTGGGAACACTGCACCTAGCATTTTACGTTTGGTTCGAGATACTGGTATTACCGGCATGCTGGTATCCACTTTTAGCGCCTTCATGATGCCGGTATTTGCTTGTCCGCCTGACTTGTGATTTCCTCCCATAAGCGGCATGCCGGTATTGCTGGTATGATGAGCCACGTGTCCACGCCCATGCCGCTATTAGAGGCCCTGTTATTAACGGTACCTCTAATAGCAGGGTCTTAGGTTGGAATAGCCCAGAGCGGTATGCGATGCCGGTAATCCTTTACCAGCATTGTTTTTCCATTACCTCCAACCTCGGAATGACCCCCAATGCCTCTCTTAGCCACCATGAAGGTGGGGTTCAGAATGTTTTAAAATCATATTTACTCAGTTACTCCTCAGGCCAAATGTTCAGCAGCGTCAATTAAGAACATCTCTCCTGTGGGGTGGACAGGATCTTGGCGAGCGATGGAAATGCCCAATCCCAATATGCAAAAACTCCCCAGAGTAACAGACCCTGCAAAGAATCTGAAACTGAATGAGTCAGAGTCTGCCACAGATGCCCACTTCCCTGGCAGACATCAGAGCTTCTGCCCATTCTCCTCCTTCCAGCCCCCAATATTAGTTTCACTATTAGTTCTCAATTTGTCAGAAGCTAAAGTTTGAGTTGACTTGATACAGCGCTGAAATGGGTTTATGTTGGCTCTTTCCCATCAATAAGTGTTCATGGTTTACCAGAATTTTCCATTTTTTTAAGGAATGTTTTATCTCCATTACTTGTATGTGTTTCTTTCTTTTTCTCTTCTTTTTTCTTGACTCTCGGCTCTGGTCTTGCACACTATTATCACTGGGACATCTTCACCGACTATAACCTACTTTTCACATTGCTTTTGTTTCTTTCAAGATTATAACGTACTTGTACATTGCTGTGTGAAGCTTATTGCATACAAAGTATTTATACTATACTGAAGTTTTTTGCTTCTGTTTTTCACTAGCCAGCAAAAATTGTGCCATTGTTTTATGTGGTAAAAGCAACAATTGTGTCATTGTTTTATCTTGAAATGTTAGTAAACCCGCTTCATGCTCTATGCATACATTTGAGCAATCTGTATAATTATGCCAGATGCAATTATTAAAAAGTGTTTTTGATTGATACATTCCTTATTAGTTGTTGATACCAGAAGGGCTTACATTAATAACCAAACCGATGTCAACACCTGGCAGCAGTACTTTTCTTGATGTTTTGTGTGTTACTATTGCCCATTCTGCTGCCTGTCCACGTGGGCACCCGATCCTTCTGCTTAGAATGCCTGGGTTGCAGCTCTAAGCCGACTGTATCACCCTCCCTCTCTATCGCATAGCTTTTGAGACCTCCCTTCTAATCTTTGTAATTCTATTAGTGGTATTTGGGAGGTCAGATCTTTGTGGGGCCACATATAGGACATGTAGTGGAGATATATTGCCCATCAAGGCAATCTCGAGTCTTAGATGGGGTTTAGAGCCACTTCCAATTTTTGGCCTGCTATTTCACTCATATGCAGATGATACACAGCTATACATTGAAGTCGAGAATAGTGAGGGTGCCTTTGAGAGAATCAACCAATGTATGAAAGAACTTAACGAGTGGATGAACAATAATTATTTACAACTAAATGCAGCTAAGATGGAAATCATATTGTTCGGCCCAAAGAATAAAATGTTATTGGAAAGACATAATCCCCCTCCACTGATTTTAGGTGAACTATTGCATTATGCCAAAAAAGTAAAAAATCTGGGCTGCTGGTGGCAGGAGAATCTGAGCAGTGAGACTCAGGAAGGAGCAAAAGTGAAAACAATCAATTTTGCATTGCGATCACTGGGAAGTATACTCCCTTATATCCCGATGGAAGACAGGGCAGGTGTGGTGGGGGCAATGACTAACCCCCACCTGGACTACTGCAATAGTTTGCTAGCAGGAATCTCTCAAAAACAAATGGATAGACTCCAAAGAGCACAGAATGCGGCAGTCAGAGTAATTGGAAATCTGAGGAAACGGGATCATATATCATCAATGTGGAGATCCCTCCCCTGGTTGATGGTGGAGGACAGAATTAAATTTAAGATGGAATGCCTAGTTTTGAAATACCTGAAAGGGCTTGCACCCGCATACCTGACTGACAAAATCCTATTATACCATCCAAGAAGGAATCTACGTTCAGAGGATAAATTCTTGATCTCCACTCCACAAACAAAATGTGTCTCGAGAGGAGACAGAAGCTTTGGAGCGTATGGCCCTACAGTTTGGAATGAACTTCCACTGGAAATTAGAGAGTGTGAAACTCTGGACCTCTTCAGAAAGAGACGGAAAACGTTCTTATTCAGTTGTCGATGTGTACAAAAAGAAGTAGTGGAACTATGTTCCCTACTGGCCTGGACCGCTCTCCACAGACCCCATCACTGCGCCCCCTCCCATGCACAATAAAAAACCAAAAAACATGTTCCTGCTCTTCAAGGAGATGTCCGGTGCAGTGCACTGAAAGTGCAAGTTTCAACTTCTTCCTACACTTTTATTTTAAAACGAAACCGTTCCGAAATGGTTTCTTTTTAAAATAAAAGTATAGGAACAGTAAAACTTAATTACAATAAGTATAGGAGCAGCGCTCCCAGCCGCTCCTGCTCACTTCGACCACGGTTCTTATTCAAATAAAAGATGAAAGTTAATAGAACAATTCCTGTTACTCTTTTATCTGGACTTTAATTAGTTGCCATCTGCGCCCGAATACGGTTTACTCTGTCTGGTGCACATAATAAATTACTCAAAATCAAAATCAAATCAAAATTCCAAACAACCATTCATAAGCTACCAGTAATTGGAAGGCCTAGACATACTGGAAGACACCCAGTACCCAATTCCACCCTCCCAGACCCATCAAAATAAAGTTTCAATGCCACACATGGCATCCCATCTGTTCAGATTGCTTTATTTTGTCAGATTGAGAAATGTCAACTGGAATATGTTGCAGGTCATAGAAGAACCTAAGCCTTGAGATCACCTGGAACATATTAGCAAGCCTCATAATTCAAACAGGGAGGGACTATCAATGACCCACATATTCCGATAATCTATTCAGCAACATATGTAGATTCTTCCTCAAGAAATGCCACATATCTGCACACATTTTAAACCCCAAGTATTTAAAGGACTCATTTTCAATCCGTAAAGGGCAACGGACTGGGATTGCTTCGACTCAGTCCTTCACTGGGAAGAGTATCAACATCTCAGAGTTGGATCTCAGCCCGCTATATATGCCAACCTCCCTTATGACATCCATTGTCCTAGACTCTGAGCTCCTTGGAGCCCAGAGGAATATGAGGAGGTCATCAACATACAGAGATGTGTGATCTTCCCATTCCGATCAATAGAAGGGAATGAGCCTGAGTCCTGCTCCTTCAATTTTCCACCACTGGGCACGTTTGCTCAGGCTTAACTTTTTTCCAAGCCTCCAGTGTTGTATTGCAGTATGTTTTGTGGTATAAGGTGATTTGTTTGAAAGCATAGGGGGTCATCAAAGCTTTGCCAGTATTGCGGCAGGATACCGGGAAAGCTGCATTACCGACTCTGCCACTCAATATCCCCTTATTACCAGGATATTAGGGGTGGAGGAGTAACAGTAAGTTCCCATTCCCATGGAACTCCATGGGAATATGAACTACTGAAGCACCACCACTGTTGTTATCGGTGCCGGTAATTTAGTGAATTCACTGCCTGTAGAGGCCTGAACTACTGCTAGGTGGAGCCTGCCGGTAGTTCACTGCCCCTACCGGCAGACTCAGACACATTGTTACCAGCACATTATTTCCAGACCGGCATGATCGTAATGACCCCATAGAATGCAATGCTTTTAAATGAAAAAACAAAATGGCCGGATTACAGACAATTTGAAAATAATTTAGGAGACACATGATTTAAGAATGATTTAATTGAATGCATTAAATAAAAAGAATAACTTCAAAGTATTAAAGACAACTTTTTGAATGTACAGGAGGTCTTCCGCAGGGTTTGCAAGAGCCAGTCCCGCACAGAGGTAGGGTGTGGTAGTTGGGAGGATCTAGTCTCTGCCCCGTCTACGTGTGCCTGGCTGAACAGGTCAAGTACCACTGGCTCTTGCTCCATACCTTTTTGCACAATGCTCGCCAGTGTTCTTTCTCCTCTTTCATAGAACCATACCAGGTGGCCTAGTGGTGAAAACCTGAACTGGCATCTCACTAGAGAGAGTTGTAGAATGACCAGAGAACAATACAGAGGGAGAACTGGATAGTGGTCCACATGAAGGCTAATATCCCACCTAGTCAAGATAAGAGTCTGAGCAAAGCCAGGGCCATTACTTAGAATAATTGTGTCATTGGAACCCAGGAAGGACTGCTACCCAGGACATTATTGCCATTAGCATGTTCGGCCTTAATGGCGTTTTTCAATTTCTGAAGAGGTTCACCTAGAGAGTGAAACCTCTTTGCCAAAAAAGAAAAAGGTCTTCAAAGATGGCCACAAAGACAATAGCAATGATAGCACTACATAAAGCCCTTTTTCTCTTTTTATGGCAGCAAAGGAAACGAGGAGGATACACACTCAGCAGCAAGGGGCAGAGTAGTCAAAGCAGCAAGAGAACCCAGCACGGGTGAATATTTATGTTTTGAAAGGAGTGGTGGCTTGACGGCGAATGGTGCTGGGAAAGTAGTCAACAGCCAGCTTGGAAAATAGTAACATCTTTGTTCACAGTAACTTGATTGGTTGGGGCAATATCAGGTTGCTTAAAAAGCAGCATTTCCTGCTGAACTGACCAGCCCTGGTGTGTTGTGATCTCTCTAGTTCAGTGTTAGGACCAACCCCATGTTTCATCCTGCACTCCGGGACACTCCCGCAAATATTGGTTGCATAATCTATGGGTGCTATCACCAAAGTCAAGACTGCCTGAGCTCCCTGTGGAAAGGAGAACGTCAGTGAGACCGGTATAAGGGGTAAAGAGGACACTGCTCTGCCAGCGACAGCATTCTGTAGCTGCCCTATTGAAGCACACCACAATTAATGTTGTCATCTGGGCCAAAGTGGTAGTATGTCTTTTTGTGAGAGCAGACATTCTCGTACCCAAAGCAGTGTCGCACAACCCTACCACTAGGAGTCAGACTAAAATCACCAAACGCATTGCAGTTGCTTATGGGAACAGCCACTCGCAGCGGTCAGGGGTGAACCTGCGCTTTCAGCAGTGAAAGACTCGTCACACAGCCAGCATTTCCGGGCAGGCACTATTTTAAAATAAAGCTTCATAGTATGGTCTGGCCCAAACTACTGAAAAGGCGAGCCAGAATACCCACATTGCAACACATTCCATGACAGTTGGTTGCAAGACCCATTAGAGTCGACTTTGAAATAACTTCCGGTTTTCGATATGTTAGTCCACCTCTGATGACAGGTGCCCCACAAATATGATGGAACATCTCTCATCCTGGGAATAGAATGTTAATCCCAGCAACAATTCCATCGGATCTATTGTCCTATAATAACATAACGTTAGCTTGGTATGAGGGTGTGTGCTGTCTCTACTTCTTTGAACACTGTCCGGAAGCGTTGCTAGGGGGCGGCTGAGGGGCCTGGGGGGTCTTTTGGTTGTAGCCCCGGATAGAAGCTCTGGGGTTACAACAAAAAAGGCTTGCTAGCCCGCAGTCCCGACAGTCCCAAAATTAGCATAGCCCCGAATCTTTTCCAGACCAAGCAACACTCCTGACTGTGTCCCGTCTCTAATTTGGTATCTGACAAATGCCTAAAGCTGATTGGAGGGGGCACAGGATAGGAACCAATGCCCGGAAAGTGTATGTGGTGTCCAAGAGTGGCAGCCAGGCAGTGCTTAGAAATAGAAAGGCCTGCTGTCCACATGACCACCCTGCTTCTAATGCTGAGTCCAGGGTAGCTTGCCCTTGATGAGAGGTGAAGTCCAGGTGTCTTGATAATACCTTGCTTTTTCTTCCCAGTTGGACTATTTGTCTCATTTATCACACCCAGTGATGAGCTCCACATCTAGTGATTTGCTGTATAAGTTGGTCTTCAAATGTATTGTGGTGGCTGGGATTCGTGTTCCTGCGGTTTAGCTTCCCCGGAGGAAAAGGCAGCTGGAGTTCTTGCAGCTGTTGTTTTGATGAGAATAAAGGTCTGGAACAGCACCCGAGGGAAAAGTACTGTAGTGCGAAGTCAGCACTACTTTCAAGAATACACTGTTTCATATTCTTTCTCCTGATACTATGCTCTGTGGGATTGTGCGATGGTCATTATGAACTTGCTGCTCTGGGAAGAATGAGAATCGGATGGAAGCACCGCTGTGGCTGAGGGTTTCTCATCAAGGAACATGATCTTTGTCGGTAGTGGTGGCAACTTCCAAACTTTCCTCCTGGGGCCCAAGAAGGGTCTTTGGGTGTCTTGTCACATCTTGTCCATAGTCTTGTGGAGGATGATGAGGATGTCATAGGATAGAGCGCCCCCACCCCCGCCCGTAGACACCAGAGCATTTGCTTTGTGTAGTGTGTGGTGCGCAAAACTGCCACTGCACAAACTATCCCAGCGCGTGTTGCTAAAATGCGTTTCCTTGAACATGGGGCGATCATTATCCTAGGGTTGCATCACACCACATGTTCCCATCCTATTTGTCAGCTGCTCAGCCGTCAGGGCCTGCAGAGGAATTAGCATGTGGGACACATCCACTCCAATGGAAACTCTACCTATTAACTATGAGAAGCTGCAACATACTTATGGGTCAACAATATCATCAGTACCTTCGACCTCAGTGTTTTAAGGGTGATGCCCCTAAAGTGATATGATTGTGGCATGACCACTAATCTATTGAAATGTTTGCCATTAGCGTTTAGCCAGGGATTGCTAGAGCAAGGTTTGTGACTGTGTTTTCTGTAATTCCTTTTGGCCTAATGAAGTGAGCGACTATTGGACGGTCATTGATAATTCAATGGTAAAGTCAGGCACCGTTCGTAACAATGGCTTTACACTGCTTCGAAATTTAAAATACATCTGGCCTAAAGTATTAGAAGAAGTGCTGCCAGAAATAAACACCACCTCAAGGGAGAGCCACAATACACAATCAACTGGGGATGAACAGCAAAACAACCTCAGTGAGCATTTAGGGAGACATTGCGATGGACTCCACAACTGTCACCTCCTTCTGATGGACTACTGAATGGCGGATCCAGCCCTATGCTGCTGGTCAGACCAGAGCACTGTGCAATGGGTCATCTCTCTCTCTCTCCGTGATGAATCTTGCTCAGCACATGACCACTGAGACGTGTGACCAGAGTTTGTTTTCTATCTTGTTGATCACGTGACTTTGCTCATGGACTGAGATTGGCTGCAAAGTGAAGAGGGAAGTGCATTGTAATAGTTTTCAATCTGTGCAGTGCATTCTGTGGCAGTGATCACCTGGGAGTGAGGTTTGAGATGGAGATATCAAATTGGAAAGCTGGTTTATGAAACCATCTGCCAGTGAGACAAGTGTAACCAGAGCCTCGCCAGACAGGTGAAGCTCCAGAGGGTGGGGATGCAGAACCCGTCGCAATTAAGGGGTTGGAAACTGATGACGCCACCCAGAGTCAGGAGCCCCGGCGAGAGGATAATGCCAAGGAAAGAGTGAGCCTCGACAAAAGGCACACATGTGAAAGTGGAATCCACAGAATACATTTTGCTGTTGTGTGAGCGAGATCTTGAGAAGAAGTGGAAAGAGAGCAGCACAATCATCCCAGAAGGTCCACCGTGGGTGCAGAAGTGGGGCATACAGACCACCAATGCCTATGAGGAGAAGGAAACAAGTGGAGACGAGCAAACAGAAAGCAGTACCATAAACCCAAGGAGAACATCTAACCAGAGCGGACATTCAAGACAAGCCAAAGCACCTTGTCGAGTACCTTTGTAAACCAATTGAACATTGAAATGTTGAGATGTGGAGAACTGGGGACTAATCATTAACCAAAATAAAAAAAGAAATTGTTAAGCATACAAATAGCCATATTGTGGGAAACTGATAACTAATGCCAATGGTAGAGAATATGAACATTGAAATGCCTAATTGTGGGAAACTGGGTGTTACAGCACTGAGTACCAGTGGTGTAGCGATGTAAGCAAGCATGCAGTCAATGAAACTTTGAAGCTCTGGAAACTGAATACCAATTCCCTTAACACAACCTGAACATATTTGAAGAAATGATTTACTAGTGCAACAGCAGCAAAAAATAAAAGTGACACTATTTGGTCGGAAATGTGGTGTCAACACCATTCAGAAAATGCGCACGTTTTTACAGGCTGAGGGTGAACATGAACCGAACAAAGAACTGTGATAACTGGGATTACTTGTTGAAAATGATGAATTGACGAAGGAAAAGAACATCCCGATTGTGAATGAATGTATGTGCTTCTTATCTAATTGAGTCCTTCCTCTGTGTTCATGTCATCATGTCTGTCAATCCCGGTGATCATAAATACAACAACAAAGTTAGCCATGACCACATCCTGCAAATCTAAAAAAAACATCTTTAGACCCTAGTTCCCAACAAAGCAAGGGCTGCCATGGGTCACTTTACCACGTCCCTTCGAAAATGGTTGCAGGTAGATTTGGGCAAGTAGTTTCTGCCAGCCTAAGAGGCTGCTTCGTACCTGTTTGCAAACTAGTGACTTCCCATGAGTCCCCAGGAACCGAGGAGGTGTGAAATCCATTAGGGCATGCCTAACTCCTATATAAATCCAGGACGAGTGATGGCTGCCGAAGGGATCAGCCTTATCTCTTCACGTCAAAGTATCACCAAAGTCCATAGGTAAGGCCAGTCGCTTATACTCTTGCCTTTTCAGACTACATTCTGCTGAAGAGCATTGCATCCTACAGTGGTGGTTTGAGGCTATTACATGTGACAGGAGGCGCTATACAAATATAACATAGCATTATATATACATACATATTGTGTAACCTAACCTTTACTCTCTGATGGGCCAGGAACAAGCTCTGTACATTTGCTTGTCAGTGGTAGGGCTTATCGAAATTGTGGAATTCGTTCCACCAGCTGCGGAAGCGAAATCGTACAGATTTCAATCCATTTCACTGCAATTTGTCAGTCTGCTAACCCTGTGTTATCGAAAAGAGCGGTGCAAAGTTTCTCTTGTTTTCGGGTGAGCCCGAACGAGCTGCGACAAGTTTTCCATGCCTTTGCGTGAACCTAGCATGCATTGAAAAGAGCGGTGCAAAGTTTCTCTTGTTTTCGGGTGAGCCCGAACGAGCTGCGACAAGTTTTCCATGCCTTTGCGTGAACCTAGCATGTATTGAAAAGAGCGGTGCAAAGTTTCTCTTGTTTTCGGGTGAGCCCGAACGAGCTGCGACAAGTTTTCCATGCCTTTGCGTGAACCTAGCATGTATTGAAAAGAGCGGTGCAAAGTTTCTCTTGTTTTCGGGTGAGCCCGAACGAGCTGCGACAAGTTTTCCATGCCTTTGCGTGAACCTAGCATGTATTGAAAAGAGCGGTGCAAAGTTTCTCTTGTTTTCGGGTGAGCCCGAACGAGCTGCGACAAGTTTTCCATGCCTTTGCGTGAACCTAGCATGTATTGAAAAGAGCGGTGCAAAGTTTCTCTTGTTTTCGGGTGAGCCCGAACGAGCTGCGACAAGTTTTCCATGCCTTTGCGTGAACCTAGCATGCATTGAAAAGAGCGGTACAAAGTTTCTCGTGCAGCTGTGCAATCCTAGCAGGAATCGAAGAGAGAGGCTGCGCGAACCTAAAACAAATCAAAAAGAATATCACAATGTTTCTTGTACTGTTGTGCGAACCTATCGCGAAATGAACAAAAAGCTGTATGAAATTTCTCATGACGCTGCACGAACCTAGCACAACTAAAACAAAAAGCTACTTGAAGTTTCAAAAGTTGCTGCATAAAACTAGCAGAGATCATGGAAAACCATGCAAAGTTTCTTGTGAAGCTGCATGAAACTACTATGCATTGAAAAAGACCTGCACAGAGTTTCTAGTGCCGCTGTATGAAATTAGCACAGATCAAAAAAAGACCTGCACAAAGTTTCTTGTGGCACTGCGCGAAACTAGCAACGTTTGTAAAAAAAACCTGTATGAATTGTCTCGTGTTGCTGCGCAAAACTAACCTGGATAATAAAATAGACCTGTGTGAAGTGTCGCCTAGCGCAACATGAAACTAACATGGGAAGGAAACAACCATTCCCTGCGTAAAACCACACAAAACTGGGCGCATAATTCACTGCGGATTCTGCACTTTCCGTTTCGCGTGCCAGCAGGCACAGGTGGCAATGAAAAATGATCCGGAAACAGTTGAAACTGATTTGCAGTCATTTAATGTGTCCTGAAAGTTATCGCTGGCACTTTTCAGTACATTGCCTTCCGTTAGAGTTTTAAAAGCAACCCCCTTTTTCACAGTAACGCAAACGTCTAGGAGTGGATTCTAAACATGCAACAAACTAAATAATGTATTGTTTTAGGTCTTTTTCATTTCTTTATAACTGAATTCTAACCAATATCTCTGACTGCACCAAGCCTCCTCTATATGATGGAGCTCTATCATAGTTTGAGTCATATTGGGTTTCTTTGACATCCACTTAACCCTAATGCCTAGAACAGATTCTTTGAAATTGTTAGTAAGAGTCAAAACTCTTTGCTCTGTTACATTTTCCAAGTCTGTTTAAAACTGTTTCACTATGTTCTACAATGGAACACACGTTTTTATTCTGATGCTAAATAATGCATTTCTACTAAAGTGGGAAATTCAATATTTGCCATGTTTATATTTTATTGCTGACGGCACAAGTCCTTTTGATCTAAATTACCAATGAATGAATTCATGCACTCTAATATGCATGCATTCATTACACAAGCCTCACACAGGACAGGACCATTTTTGAATGATGTTTGTCTGCAAGCTACTTGCCTCCTGCAACATGTCAGGGCAGAATCGTGATGATTGCATCCTGTACATGCATAGGCTATTTGCTCAGAGAAATATATCTTTAGTGCCTCAGGTATTGTAGAGAAGGAAGGCTCTAATTGATGTCAGGTGGCATCACCCACTGCCTTGTCTCAGTGTCTTGTACAAACAAAAGGTATAGTCAGTGGCGGAGCCAGGGGGCGTAAAGGGGGCGCTTACGCCCTCTGGCTCCACCCTGGTGCCCGGTGTGCCCCTCCAGTTGGCTCCCGATGGTCTGGTGGCCGGCAACGCTCCATTCGGAGCACCCGCCATTTATTTCAATTAATTAAATCATGGTCGCATACTGCGGGCGGTAGCGGCCCATCAGCACTCTCTACCCACCCCCTTGCCTTCTTTGCCTGCCTGGGAATGATGACAAAATGGACGGGATCATCATGATCATCCAGCGTTTGGTGTTAGGTGCACTGCTGGGCGTTGGCAGCCTGGGTGATGAGCATAGTGCGACTTTCATTCATCATGAAAATCGCACTATGCTGCGAATGTCATGGCAAACTCATCCAAGTTTCCATTTCCCTGGCTAACCCGGCCCAGGTTCAGACTATCTGGAGCCACCATATGGGCTGGCAGGCACGAGGGAAGGGAATCCAGACACATTTGCTACAATGTTGCAATTATTCGTGCAGGCGCAGCCCGCCACCCAGCCCAAAAACAAGTAGCCTGCCTGCTGGAAGCAGTAGTCCAGGTAGTGTGAGAGAAAGACTGGCTGCCAGAGAAGAGGGCCAAGCCAGAATGAGACGAGTGGATATACAGCGAAAAAACACACTGACAGGACTCTGTATTTAAGAGACAGAATTTAAGCAGCAATTCACTTCCCTCCACGAGACGACAGAGAGAATAGATCGCTCTCACGAAAACAATGTCCATGGCACAGAGCTGCGAGGACAGCTCTCGGAACTACGACAAACACGTCAAGGTAAGGCATGCGTGCCATTTCGACATAAACACAGGTAGGCGCTCGCAGGCACCAAAGCCATGCTCATGCTGCTCAACTTTCATATTTGAGTCTGACTAAATGTGCATACGGAGTAGGCGCTAATAGTGCTTTTTTTAGGTTCATCATAATACTTGGCTGTGGCTCTCGAGAGCTTTGCACGTGAGGTCCTATAAAACATTGTTTTCAACACTCGAGTCTACAGCTCCTCCATGTCTTGAGATATAATCTGTTCCAAGTACGTTACAACACAGGTACGGTACTATGTAAGCACAGTATAGGATCTAGAACTGAACCGTGCCTGGAAATGACACAGTTGCCCACCATAAAAATAGATGGATTGCAGTAAATAAAGGAAAAGTGATATTTCCAAAGTTATGTGATAGCCACATGGCACTCTGTAGCTGAGTCCAGTCCTCCTGTTCTAAATCTTGAGATTAAAGTTATATTGAACTGTGGAAGGTATTATATACACACACTTCACATGTTGAAATATCTGAAGGTGTTTGCATACCTTTGGTGTGCATTGACAAATGTTATTCACTGCTCCCTTACAACCATGCACTCATTCCCTAACCCTTGCTTATCAGTAGGAGCACCTGGTTCTGTGCCTTCCTGATGGACCAGGTCTGTCCAACAGCTAGTGCAGGATGTGGCCTTACCAGTTGCGAGGCTGAATGTCTCTGAGTGCATTCCGCTTTCTACATTGGCTAACATTCTTCGGTCACCCTCTATTTCAGCAGCTCCCCCTGGCCTGCATGTTTTGGAGTCCGTGTTACCTTACCCAATGGGCCCATGTTTGGAACATGCACGTACAGCTGTACTTTAGGTGAGCAGAGATGGGGCTGCTTGCCCCCAGTCTTGTGTTCATCTAGCGCCCGAAGCCGGGCCTTACCAAGTTCGAGTCCTAAATGTACAACTCCTTTCTCCTGAATGTCTATACTCTGTGGCTTATTACCTAGAACATGTAACCCAGGGTGTACTTGTCTGCACTTCTAGGGCCCATTAGTGCTAGTTGTTGTTATTTGGTTCAGGTGGAACCTCAAGAACTTCGTGCAAAGTATGTTTAGGAGAGGGACATTTCTTAATATACATGGGAATGTGCCCCCTACTTTATGCATCATAGCCCATATATGCATATCAACTGATGCTGTATTTACTTCCCTGTCTCGATATTATTCACTGTCTTTAATGCTGTACGGGTGTTGTTTGACATCCTGGCGATTAGTTGTTTACTTACAGAACTCGGCAAGAGCCTTTGAAATGACAAGCGCTGAAACAGCAAATTGACATACGATCCTGCACTGCAGCACACGATCATTGTGCCCTTTTGTGTAGCGTGGCACAACACCAGCACACAAGCTATTTAGCACTCAAGCCCACAGTCCGGGAACCTTTGGCTGATGCAGGCCACAGTCCAAATGCAACGTGGCAAATCAGCTCATAGTATATGTTCCCTTCCGCCCTGCAGCGCAAGGTTCGTCATGCATGCTTCATTGCAGCTCCCAGTCCATGCTCCATGGTGCACGGCTATGCAAAGTGCAAGACCCATTCTACACTGCAGTGCAAAAGGCATGATTTGTGCTTTATGGCAGCTCCAACCATGTGACACAGCCCACTGCATCACAGAATCCATAGACAATATTGCACAGCAGCATGCAGATCACAGGCAATTGTGCAATGAGCCCCACAGTTCAGGTCATTCTGTACTGCATCCTGAGTCCACGTGCCATTCTGCATTGCAGTCTGAAGTCCTTTGCCCTTCTGCAATGCAACCGCAGGCCACGAGCCATTCTGCATCGCTGCCCACGGTTCAGGTGTACTATAGATGCGGTAAATTAGAGCAAGAGTTCAGTGCTTTAGCTAGGAGAAGTGGTTCGGCAGAGGGATGGCCTGCCATCAGTGAAGCCATAGGCATATGTTATGTTATTCATCATTTATACTGCGCCCACCACCACCGGAGTGGTCTTACAGCACCTGACCTTGTATAGAGGAGGTAGAGAAAACGACCCAGTTAAAGGTAGCCAATGCGCCATCTCTGGACGGGAGAGAGTGGGATTGAGAGTCGTGGTTGGGGAGGTGGCGCATGCAATTAAGAGAAGGAAGATTTAGGAGGGGGATCCCATAGTGGAGCGCTCTGGCTATATAATGGCAGGGAGTGGATGTTACTGGGAGACTAAGGGTTTTGCATGTGGTAAAAAAGTGGCAAGCGTGCACATAGATTTGGACGGACGCAATAGGGAAAGCAATCATGCTTTCAAGGAGGTTTCATCCAAAAAGACCGTATTGAAAAGACCTACCCAACCAAAATTCCGAAATAAGGTACTACCAAATGTTCTACCTTCTAAAAGTTTGACTTTTGGTTAGGTAGGTCTTTTCAATTCGGTCTAGGGCTGTGGGACCTCCCCCCAACCCCTGCTTACTATACTGTGAGCGGGGAGCGGGGGCGTCCCCCGCAGCTGTCCCACAGTCCCACACCAAAGAAAAGGGCTACGGGGGCTGCAGGGATGTCCCCCGCAAGCCCCCGCTCTAGTGAGAGGGGGTTGCAGGGGACACCCCCGCAGCTGACCTGAAAAAAAGAGGGCTGTGGGGGTGAGGTTGTGTTGGGGTTGTGTTGGGGGTGTGGGTGGGGGTGTGGGTGTGGCCAAGTCTGACATTTTCAGGGGAGAAAAGACCAAAGGTTTTTTCGATAAAATAATCTTCGGTCTTTTCTCCCTCGAACATTTTTCCCTCGGGTTATTCAAGCACAAACCTTTCAGGGAAGCTATAAGCGTGCATTGGGTAGGAATATGGAGCAACTAAACGGAAAAGAGACCCAGATGGACAGGCAGTTGGAACAGAAGTGTCACAAAAGTAGAGGAAGGTGGGTACAGTGGTGGAGTCATGGGGGCAGAGAGGGCAGCCGCCCCCACTAGCTCCCGCTGGTACCCAGTGCGCTCCCCAGCCTCCCACTGGCATCCTATAATGGAACCCACCCTGGCACCAAATGTCGCCTCCACCACTGGAGATAGTCGAGGAATGTGGGGTTTGGGGTGAGAAATGTCGCTGGTGGGATGGGGGCCCATTTTCATTGCTTTCACTGCGATCCGGGCCAACCTTGGCCCTTATTTAGATAGTTCTCTGATCAGTTTGATACCTTAGCTCGAATCACCAGTCTGTTCTGTTTGTTCATGAGTCTTCTGTATAAAATGTAGTCAAAGGCTTACTTGAAATCTAAGTGGACAACCTCAAAAGATATGATCTGATCAAATATCCAGTTTAGCCGGCCAAATAAATAAAGCCTATTTGTCTAGCGTATTTTCTGTCTGCTAAATCAATACCAATGCCGTGCGTAGGATGTACCCTTTGAAAAGGTTCGCTCAATTCCCTCTTTGTCAGATGATTTGATTAACTTCCATTTCATCAAGCGGTGTATCATTTTATATGTTGGCAATATTACATAAACACAGGCTTTCCATCCTCCTTCCTCTGAAAGAGTGGTCTGCAACCTGTGTCTCTAATGATGTTTGGACTACAACTCCCATGATCCTTCTTTATTGACTATGCCGGCTAGGGCTGATGGGAGTGGAAGACCACAACATCAAGCGGGTCAAAGGTTATAGACCCCTGACCTAAAACAAAAGTAGATTGCTGCTTGTGTACTGCTGATTCAGTATTGGTTTCGTGATGGATGACTTATTTGCTATTTACGCAGCCTCAAAATCTCCCTCATTAAACAGTATTTGCATTGAATAACCTATATGCCTTTCAGGAATTATGGGCTGGGCTTCACTGACTTAATTTCAGGTCTTATTACACTCCCTAAACACCTATAAAAATGCAAAGGCATGGATTGCGTGTGGTCATCCACTGCCAGTGACAGGAATGGCCATTGATGATTTTCAAGGAGCGGGAATGGCTGAGCAACTCCTCTTAACATTAACGAGCAGTGAAGGTGTGATCAAAACTGATGTTAAAATAGTCACGACGAGCAGATGGTAGCGCAGGCGCACACGTGGAGCAGAAGTGTCTTTTTTATTGCTCAATGAACAATAGCAGATGTTTGAAGAGCTGTCTGTTCTTTAATAGAGCATTGCTTAGCTGGATTCAGAAATAGAAATTTCATATGGAAAAGATAAACTGGGCCACAGACCCATGACACTGAACCCTCCATAGGGCAAAGTTAGTCCTTGTGAGTTGGGAGGAATGTGGTAAAAGTGGCGGTAATGGAATAACTGCCACTTTTACTGCCCCGCTGAATCAGGTGTACATGAAAATGGCACTAATTCTGCTGGCAGAATTACCGCCAAGAAGCAAAATAGTATTTCCCTCGCAGGACAAGTTGAAATACCATCACAATACCACAGAAAATGGGCGGTAATTTCGCCAAAAACACAGTGCAATTGCGGCCACCTAAAAGGTGGAGGTAAATGCATAAAGGTGATGGAAATCAAATCACTGGTGCACCCAATCCGCTCAGAGAGAGTACATAAGGCCTGCACCTGACCTAAACACACTTTCCAACACCATGCTGCCACTAGCTGTCGCTAACTGGACATGCAGCACCTCCTGTGCACATGGCACATGTCGCAGAAACGAGGAGGTGGAGTAGTAGGAGGAGACGTCATGCAAGATGAGCGCCCATTTCCTGGGTCAGGCCGCCACCCTGGCCATTGACTGAGGCCCAGCTCATCACTCTGTACCGGCTGAACAGGGATACCATTGCAGAAGTATTGGCTATGATCCATGACAACATCATAGCAGTATTAATATCAGTAAAGCTGCCTTTTCTGCTAAAGCTTGTGTCAGTGCTGCATCTTCCTTTCAGTGGCACCTTCCAGCATGCTGTGGGCATGCTGCATGGAATGTTCAAAATCTTTTTTTTTTCCTGTGCTCAGGCAGGTGCTGGAGGCCTTTCTGTACCATGCCTCCCAGTACATCTCCCTGCCCACCACCCTGGCAGAGATAAATACCACAAAGGCATGTTTCTACCCTGCATGCCACACACAAACGTAACTGCCATGCTTGACTTCCCCCATGTGGCGCTGGTTGACCCCTAGACATCCGAAGAGGCATACCGCAACAGGAAGCAGTTCCACTCCATGAATGTGCAGGTTAACTGTGACGCTGACCTGACAATAACACACTGCTGTGCCCGCTTTCCTAGATCCACCTATGATGACATGGTCCTGCGTAACAGCATGCTGCCTGCGTACATGGGGAGCCACAGAGGACAATGGACCTGGATGCTGGGTGAGTACAAGTGCCATCACACAATACAATTTTGCAGCACCAGTTGAATGCCATGTGACGGAGGTGGAACATTACTACTACCGAATAATGCTTGCCCTGTCAAGCCGCCGTCCATGCAAGACCCTCTCACGTCACACATGACACCCACCAGCACACCGGTACTAGGCCCATGAGGATTTTGCGCTAGTATGACAGCAATGCATATTGCCCCAACAAGTAACTCATGCACAAAAAGAAGACTACAAGAACCACAATGCATAGAACACACATACCTAAACAGCCAATGTAACAGTGCAACACTGTACAATGACAATGCAACACTGCCAGACATTGATGGCATGCACACTTCAAACCATATATGTGAATCCATTATGGTAGGAATGCAGAAACCACAAACATGCACAGGAACAACAAATCACCCTGCAGGGCACTGCTTGACAACACAGCACAAGCCCAACACAGACAGCATGCACATTTGAAATACTATGACAGACCATGTCTGGCACAACTTGTTTGTGATCTGTGCGCACAGTGTATCTCTAAGTGATTATGCACATGCACTCCCATAGTATATCACACATCATTGAATTTCTGGGAAAAAACATAGGCCCTCATTACAACACCGGTGCTAAACCATGGCGCTATTAGCACCATGGTTTGTGCCGGTGTTGTAACGGGTCCGCCATGGTTCAATGGGGAATTACCACCCCATACCAAGGTTGGCGGGCGGTAATTCCCCATTGAACCATGGCCCTTCCCCATTCCCATTTTCGCCCCATAGGGCTCTATGGGAATGGGGAAGGCGCTAAGTACGGTACCGCAAATTGCGGTACCGTACTTAGCACCAAGGTCCCTTTGCGGGTCCCTACTTTAACGGCTGGTCTAGACCAGCCGTTAAGGTCGGGTCCCGCAAAGGGACCTCGTAGTAAGGCGCTAAGTGTTTAACGGCGCCACAGCCTTTTACAGCGCCGTTAAACACTTAGCGCCAGGGTCGTAATGAGGCCCATAGTGTTAGTGAAACATAACTGCATCAAGAGATTGTCCACAAGCAAGTCATGTAACATGCTATGCATCCTCAATGAACTGTGACTGACATCAGTGTCCTATTCTCTTGCAGGCGACGCTGGTTACCCCCAGCTCCCATGGCTGATGATGCCTGTGTGCAATCCACGTACATCACAGGAGGGGCCTACAATGAGGCACACAGACAAGACTCTGCATTAAGCGGACCTTTGACCTGCTGAAGGCACATTTCCCTGCCTGGACCAAACTGGAGGGGCCCTGATGTGCAGGCCAGAGAAGGTTAGCAGATTATTTGTTGCTTTTGCCATGCTGCACAACATCTGCCTCAGGAGAAATGTGCCCCTGCCTCCTGAGCCACACATTCCTGCCCCTTCAGACAATGATGCGCTGTCCGTAGATGCAGTGCTGATGCACATTGAGTGTGCGGAGACCAGGGACGAATGTCTAGTGCAGCATGACCCGAATTACATTTTTTTCTAGACACATCACTTTTCACATGCATCCCAGACATGCATCACACTTTTTAATATATGCACATTTTGAATATATCACCTTCACACAAAAAGTATTGTTCTCGCATTAGTTTCAGGGAACTTTACAACTGTGGTGAGCATCCTTGCCCAAAAGTCCTTACCACCCACTTCCCCAATTACCAGCAGCCCTTCTCACCCACCTCTACAATCCCCAACAGCTCTTCCCACCCACTGTCCCAATCCTAAGCAGGATTTGTCACCCACCTTCCAAATCCCGAACAGCTGTTCCCACCCACCTCCCGTGTGCCCAGTGAAACATTATCATGTATATACAAGTAATTTACGTGGCCTCTAGCCCTTGAAAGCCTTCCCGGGAAGTGAATGGGTCACATTGTGGACGTAGCAGCATGGCGGGCTCAGAGCCAGTGATCCCTCTGTGGGGGTGATGGAGGTGGAAGGTTTTGATTCCTGGCTCCGGATGTGTTGCAGGGGTAAATACCCCAAAAGACCAAAAAAAGAAGTATGGCATATTTGAGCGAATTTAGGCTGTAGGAAAATCTTGCATAACCTAAAAATTGGATCAAATATGCCATACAATCCATTACAGTGAAGAGGGGCTGTGAGGGTTTCCCTCTGCACCCTTCTACACTGTAATGTGAGCAGGGGTGGCAGGGGTTGCAGGGGTGTCCCCCGCTCCCCACTCAATAAAGGTTTACAAAAAAAAAAAAAGGAAAAGCGCAACCTGCGGCACCGGTTCACATACACGTAAGTGAAGGAAAATCGGCGTCGCAGCGGGATGCTGGAGACAGTGGTCTACAAAGACGTGTGCCACCCACAGGTAAGTCAGGGGGTGGAGGGCAACGGCATAGTCTGACATTTTCAGGGGAGAGAAAACCAAAAGATATTTTCACTAAAATAACTTTCGATCTTTTCTCTCTCAAACATTTCAGCTGCGATTTTACCACCCAAAATCATTGCCGGGTCGGGAGAATGAGAGCGTGCATAGATCCGGAAAAACACTGACATGCCCTCTATGGGATCCCTCATCCTGTGGTCCACCATGGACAACTGTGGGCCCTGGCGGTCCAGTGACCTTGTTATTTTCTGTGAGGGGCCCTGCACACTGTCCAGTATTGTCTGCAGATTCTGCACCTGCATCTCTGCCAGGTTTTCGATGGTGACCTGGCGCCACTCCATGGTGTCCAGCCTCCCCCACATGGCATCCAATTAATGCTGTTACACAGCCTGTGGACTATGGAGTGGGCCAGGGCTGAAACAGGGTGACATGAAGCCTGTGTCTTCCTAATCAGGTGCACCACTACCATGACTCCCTGTACCGGCTCACACTGGCAATGGGAAAGGCTGTCTGCCTCAGGTGACAAGGGGGAGCAAGAGGGATGCTGGGTGGGTGCAGATGATGTGCCATTTGTGACACAGACCTCAGGGATCACCACAGGGGCAGGCTGTGGTGGGGCGGTCTCAGCTGCTGAGGGTGCCCCATCTTCTGATGCATGTGGAGTGCTGGTGGAGGGGCCACTGGGCACACTTGTGGGGACTGCAGCTGTACCGCAGCTTGCACGGCTGACATGCTGCTGCTGTGCTGGGTCCCTGGTACCTCACTCATACTCTTTCTCCTGCTCTTCCCATGGCTAGCCTGCGCAGGGTCGACTGTGAACATGTTAAGTGGATAATGACATGCTGTCTGTAATCACGCATACTACTACGTGGGCTAGCAAGACACTCATGCCAGATGATGAATGGCCATTCTAGACACATTTTGTCTGATGGGAGGGTCATTTGCAGGCCAATGAGTACAGCTCATGCAAGGTGGGAGTAGTGTCTGCTGAGGGTGTACTTGGCACATGCCTGGGCAGTTTGTGATTCATGGGATGAAATGCATCTGTTCTAATTTATTAATTGGCAGCACAATTCGTCCTTTAAAAAATAGAATTGCGGAACATCTATGATCAATTAAGAATAAAGACCTTTGGTACCCCTTGGCGTACCATTTTCAAAAAGAACATGGACAGGAAAAAATGGATGATATCAAGTATTTTGGTATAGAAAAGATTGCTACCCAGAGGAGGAAACATGGAGATATTACTGAGACGCAGAGAATCATTATGGATATGTCTAATGGACAGCTGTATCTCAGGATTAAACTTTGATATGGAAATTAGTCATTTTTTGTAAATATTTCAAAGTAATTTTGTAACTAATAGTTGTTCAGGTAACATTGTAAGTGCATTAATACATTTCTTAAAGTTCAGCCACTACTACCATGAAGAGACAAGTATTACCTCTACTGGTTTATGTATTCTAGTAACAGTCCGATTTAAGAGTAGAGGAAAAAATTTATAATTGTAAGTGAAACTGATCATCATGACTACTGGTTCATGGATTTTAGATGAGTAGTAATTTAAGACTGCAGTGTTAAACATATACATGCAAGAGTTATGAATACACAAACAAAATTGTAAGTACAAATATTTGTAAATATCTGTACTTATATGGCCACCGGCCAGGAGTCACGATCGCGTCATTTAAACATGAGCGCATCTTTCCTTGTTACACTAGACCCAAAGCAAGATGGTGGAGAGCGTGATGACGTGAGCGTGTAAATAGGAACGCGACCGTTCATTATAATTAACGGTCATTTTGTTTACAACGGTGTTAACATGCCGCGAAGAGAAATATAGCCGTGGGAAATCAGACACATTTTGGAAAACAGTTTAGCATATTGTTCTTGCACAAAAATATTTTTCCAAAAATATAGCAATTGAGAAACACAAAATTCTATCTCACAAGGTACCATCCTTAGAAGGAAGAACGGCACAAAAATATTAGGAAAACGGTCTTTACCTTATCCTGACCAACACATTTGGTGCATTATTTAAGCAATATGACCCTCGCGGCGGGGTCATTACCGACTCAGGTAATGCCCTGGGGCCCATAGTTATAGGCCTGAGGGAAGCGAGGGCCTTAACAAAGGCCCCCGGGCATTACCTGAGTCGGTAATGCCCCCACCGCAAGGGTCATATTGGTTTTAGTACCCCGGCCCGCATTATGTGCGTGACCGGGGCACTAAAAGCATTTTTTTCTGTCCCGAAACGCTGCAGCGTTTCAGAACAGAAAAAAAAGAAAAAGAAACGACCAAGGAAATGGCCGCCGGGAAAGGGAAAACGGAGTCCGTTTTCCCTTTCCATGGCAGCCATCGGGAGTGGACGCGTTCCAGCGCGTCCGCTCCTGAAAAAGGATCAAAACGAAGATAAGTGGGGCTGGGAGGGCGGGAGTGGGACGGGAAAAAAGTAAAAAATATATATAAAAAAAATAAAACGTACCTGTGTCCCCGGCGAGGGACGAGGGAGGCCTCCAGCCGTGTGGAGACGCGGAGCGGGGATGGCCCCGCTCCGAGTCTCCACACAGCTGGAGGCTGCCATCGTCCCCCGCCGGGGACGCAGGAGCAAGAATGTAAGTGGGGGGGAGGAGGGAGGAAAAGTAATTGTAAAAAAAAGCCTTACCCGAGTCCCCGGTGGGGGGCGAAGGCAGCCTCTCAGC
Source organism: Ambystoma mexicanum (assembly GCF_040938575.1). NCBI lineage: Eukaryota > Metazoa > Chordata > Amphibia > Caudata > Ambystomatidae > Ambystoma > Ambystoma mexicanum. Next base: position 237,926,017 of record NC_090940.1, on the reverse strand, counting down.
CACGGAGAAGCTCATTGGCTGAGGGGCTGCCACGCCCCCGCCGAGGACAAGGCGGCTGGAATCCCAGCTGAGAATCAAAGGATTCTCAGCCGGGTAAGGACCCAGCGAGAGCCAATCAGAATGCGTGTTGCATTCTGCTTGACTTTCGCCGGGTACAAAATCAAGATTTAGACCCACAACACTATAAGTGAAAAAGTGAGTAGTACAATGAATCCTTTGAAATGTTGAGTCTGAGATGTATAAATTAACAAAATAGAATAAGAATAATGCATAAACCAGTAAGGTATGATGGAAAAACCATAAATAACATATATATATATATATATATATATACATACATATATATATATATATATATATATATATATATATATATATATATATATATATATATATATATATATTCTTATTTGTTTTCTGTCTACTACCCGGATTCAAATATTGTACCCTCCTGATGAACCACTGTAAAGAGGTGGAGAAACACGTGTCGAGGAAAATATCATGCAATTGACAAACAAGTTAAATAAGAAATGTATAAATTTATAACACATTAAATTATGGCGCATAACTTGGGATACTCGTCATCTTTTTTATTTTCATATTCAGTCATTGTATATTGGGCAGCCTCAATATTGGAGAATCTAGTCCTTGCAGCCTAGAAATCAGAAACTAACTAGCAACCTATAATTTACCAACAAAGGGGACTCACCAGCAGTTGCATAAAGGCTGTATTATCTATTATAAATACCATTTGTAACACTGACCTCAGGGATTACCACAGTGGCAGGCTGTGGTGTGGTGGTCTCAGCTGTTGAGGGTGCCACACCGGCAGATGCATGTGGAGTGCTGGTGGAGGGGCCACTGGGCACACTTGTGGGGACATGGCTGTCTCGCCACTTGGCACGGCTGACATGCTGCTGCTGTGCTGGGGCCCTGGTTCTTCACTCTTACTATTTCTCCTGCTGTTCCCATGACTGGCCTGTGCAGGGGTTGAGGTTGGTGGGTTGTCACCAGTGTAGGTATTCTGGGAAGTGGAGGGCCTTGCCTCATCAGCCTGAGTCGACTGTGAACCTGTTTAGTGGATAAATGCATGCTGTCAGTAATCGCGCATACTAGTACGCGAGCCAGCAAGACACTCATGCCAGATGATGAATGGCCATTCTAGACACATTTTGTCTGATGGGCAGGGTAATTTGCAGGCCAATGGGTGCAAGTCATGCAAGGTGTGAGGAGTGTCTGCTGAGGGTATACTTGGCACATGCTTGGGCTTTTTGACTGTTGACATGCCAATATGACTTGTTAATGTTGTGGCGCAGGGACGTCACATTCTAAATAGACTTTCATAGCACACATGGGTGTTTCTCATGGCTTCATGGCTTCACATGCACATTTCCCCTATGGTGCATGTGTATTTAAACGGTTTTCCCCTTCCTTGCACATGCATGTAGTTAAAGTTCCTTTTTACGGATTGTCATTGTTAGGTTCTGGCTCCGCGCAGAGACAGAACGTTGAGGGCCTCTGAAGTAGGCTGCAGTGGCGCAGCTCCGGCCGGAGCGAAATGAAACACGCCACACGTTGTTAGAGTCTTGGCCTGGAACTGCCTCCCTTGCGCGGGGGCCGGCCTTTTATTGAGACACCCTGCGTCACTGCGTTGCGGGGCGCAGGGCGGATGTACCAATCCTCCTTTATTATAAATTAACGTAACAATAAAACCCACGCACACAACAGATATGCTAATGCTTGAAAACACAACAAACCAGGTACTTTCCGCTTCAACAGTTCTCGGGAGGCAAACTACTACCAGCAGTTCTTAGTCCATATCTCCCACCCTGGGAGCTTGCCCCACAGTCTCATTTGGTCTCTCACCTTCCATCTCCGGCTCACCCATGTCCGGTTCACTCCACTGCTCCCACGCTCTGTCACCTGCATCTTCTTCACCCTGAAAGTTGGTGAGTTCATCTTCGATCAGCTGGGAGTCTTCATTGAGACGCCTGCGTCACCGCGTTGCGGGGCGCAGGGCGGATGTAACAGTCATGTAGTTGTCCATGCCCTTGACCACTGGGCCCATCTTTGCTGGGGGACATATGCTATTGCACTGTGCATTCTCATGGAAGAGGGAACATAAAGGCCCGCCAGCATCTCCTTGGCTGCTTGCTCCCACTTCGGCACTGCCAACACCCTCTATCCCTTCCATGGGGAGGATTCTGCTGGCCTTTTCCGCCCATGGGGTCAGGACGAGTGGCTCGACGGTGCCGCCTCCTGAGCAGAACTCTCACGGCTGTGGTTGACAATGAGGCAGCGGACCCTGACCTTGAGATCGTTCCATCTTTTGCAGCAGTCCTCTCTGGAACAATGCCCACTGCCACGACCTTGTCCCAGATCCTGGCCCAGATGTCTGCCTTCGTTTGGTCAGAGGACCTCCACTGTCTGGAGCAATACAGCTCATTTGCATGAGCAACCGCCTCATCTGCCAGGACCTGCAGGTCCCCCTCGCTGAATGTCTGCTTTCGCAGCCTCATCTCTGGCGCCTTACCTTTCCCCTTTACCTGTGACATGTTCCACAAGACTTTTGGTTTGAGATGGCACTAGGAAATGGCAGAGTCATGGTGGATTCGATTTTTAAAGATGGTCACTGCCAGGCTTCCCGTTCATGCAATGATGCTATTTCTGCCTCGCGGTAAAACCGTCAGTGGAAATAGTACTGAGTTGGGCGGCAGTAATGGTAATTCCACTAATTCAGCCATTTACGGCTTTAATGCCGCCAGACAGATTTTCTGTTATTGCAGATGGTGTGTGCATGTTCCTGTCACATTGTAATGCAGCGGTAATTCTGCCGGACACCATGAAGATAGTGGTAATTCTGTCTGACAAAATTACCGCCATCATCAGTGTCCAACTCGTAATGAGGTCCTGAGTACTCTGGATTGCATGCAGACAATTTCTAGAGGGTAATTGATGTTTATTTGCCTTGCAAAGATGTATCAGCAAGAAAAGTGTACATGTGCTATTTATCTTGGCAATTCAACACGGATCACCAGTCTGGTGGTTGAAGAGGACATAGTGCTCAACAACCCAGTACTTAAAGATCTAAAGTTCATGGTTTCAAAGGTTAATTGGCTAACTGGTCAGAAATGTGCTTACCTTTATCCAACATTACAAATGACAACATCAGGTGGGGCTCCTGTACCAACTTCAATAGGTGAAACGATATTAACTATGAGGCCAGCCAATAATTTGGATTATGTCCTTTCCCCCAAACTCTCCACCGCATATTTACTGTGGAGAAATAGGATATGTCAGCAAAATAAAATACAGCATGTATTTAAATACTAATTGTCTGAGATGGACAGCTACATACACGTTTTTGCATCCGTTGTAATATATTTTTTCTAAGGTGCCTCGTTAAGACAGCCATAGTCCAAACATTGTGTCTTCTTATGTTATGTTATGCTATGATATGTTTTAGATAGAGATTTTATACTTTTCAAAATCAACACTGTAGTGTTCTCAAAGTACCCAGGCTTGTCCGAGGGTTTGTGTATTTTGTCATTGCCAGAGTTTCCAAGTCCAATCTGTGAATGAAAAAGGTGATTTAGAAGGAGGCTATTGACTGTTGTGGAGGAGAGTGAGGGTGAGGCTTTCTGGCGGGCAGCGTCTGATAACACAAGTTGATCCTGTCATGTACAGGCCAAATGTAATTGTAGCGTTGTAGCGGGATAATTGTGGTGTGTGTTAAGTGTTCATTAATTCAAATTAGGGGTGTACCAAAATTCTGCTTTGGGTAACTATGTGAGTAATGTCCGGAGGGTCCTAACTGGTGACTGTTCAAAATTTGGTGCAGATTGGTGAAACGGTGTGGGATTGTATAGGGCATATACGCAAAGCCACAAACCCACACCCATATGTTCACTTTTGTTGAAATCCAGGGAAAGGGGTAGGGTGTCCATATGTCATGTAGCAAGTAATGTCCGGAGGGTCCTTACAGGTGACTATGCAGAATTTGGTGCAGATTTGCCTCTTTGAGTGTTACACTGCTCTCAATTGAGAAGACAAAATTTTGTTATTTTTCACATCCCACCCCATTCCCTGGATTTCAGCAAAAGAGAAAGTGTGGGTGTGGGTGTGTGGCTTTGCGGCTTTGTATATGCTCCTTATACAATTCTACACCGTTTCACCAATCTGCACCAAATTGTGCACAGTTACCTGTTAGGTCCCTCCGGACATTACTGGCTACATGACATTTAGACAGCCCACCCCTTTCCCTGGTTTTCAGCAAAAGTCCAAATTTGTTTGTAGGTTTGTGGCTTGGCAAATCTTTGTTCCTTATATAATTCCACACTGTTTCACCAAACTGCACCACATTCTGCACAGTTACCTATATCTATGAGGGAATGAAAGCCCGACCAATGCCAGGTATATCAGCTAGTTATCTTTATTGATCATTATCACTGGTAATGGTGACAATATTCTTGTGCTTCATTCTCCGATCCCCCAGTCACTTCCTACTCACCAATACCCCCTCACACTCACTAATTCTCTATCTCAACTTGCAGTCCCAAAACTCTCAGCCTGGCAGTCATGTCCACACTCCTTAGTACCAACACGGCCAAGTCGCAGCTCACGCTCTTCAACGTCTACCAAACTTCCAACTGTGCTACCAACTCACACATTATACTCTCCAGTTACTTCATGCAATGTACAGTCCTTCATTCTTCCTCAGCATATATTTCCCTCAATCCCTCACTCCTTCTGCATCTAGTCTGCTTCATCCCAGTGAATCTGCTACTCGCTCCCTTTCTGGCCCACCAGTGCACCCTCTCTCACCCACTGCTTCATCTCTGCTCTCTGGCAACCACTCCTTCTCTGTTCTCTGAGCCATCAGCCACTCTCTCCCTTTCCCTCCTGTCTCTCCCTCTTAGCTTGACTTATTTTTGAAAAAAAATCAGTTTTTTTCTTTTAAAAACTGATGCTAGCATGGGTGATTTTTCAAATATGTCTGATTTCCGATTGATCGCGAACTTGCTATAAGTGTTCAGAGATGAGAGCATTCTTCCATGTGGACATCTGATTTTGTTGTGGGGTGGAGGGTTGAAGAATGAGAGGCATAGAAAAAGCCATAGAGCCTTTCATCCTCGTGTGTGGTGGGAAGGAGTCGGCTAAGGGGGCATAGATTGAGATTTGGCAGAGTTGCATGACTGCCCAACAGGTAAGTGCCTTTTTAGAGGTTTTGGAGTTTGGGAAGATTCAGTCACTTGTCAAGCTTTTCATCCTGTGATTACCCTAGGTTTGAAACTCACTTCCCATCTAAGTGAACTTACAACTCGCAAGAGACTGCAACGTGTGAGATTCACAGTGGTTTTTGCAAATAGCAGTATCCATTTTGCTCATTGCAACCTAGCACTTTACATCCCTGAAATCTGCCACTTTCAGTATTACTGCTTTGCATATGCAACATCCTTGCTTAAATTTGGTCCCTACTTTTTTAAAATGAGTTCGTTTCTGAATTATATTATTTAAATAAGGTTGATCTGTTCAATTAAATAAAGTACACTTTGGAAAAGTTTTGAAATAGAGAAACGTTTAAAAAAAAGTATATCTTTGAAGTATGTATGATGATTTATTCAATAAAACCATTATTCAGCTGTACACTTGAGAAACTAGTAGCTATTTGTCTGAATACTAAATATGCGTTATGCTACACCCCTAATTCAATACATATGTCCCTGCATAACTGCATCTGTGTGAAAGAAAATCATTACTCCGGCACCGACTATTCGGGATGTGATGTCATTGCTTCACAATTCCCTATTTGTGTGTGTATGTGTGTGCGCGCACGTGCACGCACACGCACGTGTGGGAATCTATACACCTATCAGGGTAGACTAAAGGAGCTCTTAGAGCATCATTCTACACCCCTAGGCGAGCTTACACAGCAGCTTAGGCATTCACAAAATGGCTGGTCCTATCCACATACATGCAGTTGTTCTCAATTTTCAGGGCCCTACAAGCTTCCTCTCTGTGTTACATGTGTGTATGTGTATGTAGGTTATACACTAGGCAGTGTAGACTAAAGGAGATCTTATAGACATCATTCCACAACTCGAGACACAGTTTACAGAGTAAACACAGGCATTTATAAAATGGCTGATCCTATACACACAGATGCCGTTTTACAAAATGTTCAGGGACCTGCAAGATTCTTCTTTATGTTGCTGTTTACATTTCACAGATGGCATAGTATAGACTAAGGTGAGGGCAATTTACTGTTGCTTGCTGTGGTGGTCACAAAGGGCACACACAGGAGCTGCCCAGTTTGCAGCGGGTGTGAGATACTTCTGCTGCCTTCTCTCACATTTTCCTCAGACTTCTTAGGAGACAACTCCTTTTGCACATTCTATAAACTCAGCCTGCAGGCATAGCTCAAGCTATATTTTCTCAATAGATGGCTATGTATTACCGTCATTACTAAAATTGGCTTTTTTCACTTCATTCCACTCTGCAGCATTGTATGCAACATAATGCATTTGTACTGCATTAACCAGATGGTTCAGCCAAGAGGACATGAGTTGAAAGTATCTTTAATATATCTGACCATTGTGCATGTAACTTGCATGTGACTGCATGCTATTCAATGTCCATGTGTTCTGCATTTAAAAATACAGCACAGCCCTCAACTGTAGACAGTTGTCCTGGGGTTTGAATGACTATTTCATAATACATGTCCTTCCCTACTTTTGTGCTTCAACCTGTAGAATACAGATGAGTCCCATGAAAAATGTGGTCCAGCTGTCACATAGTCACTGGCATAGCAGTCATCTCTGCACATGAGCACGCTGCGCTGCATGGTTTTTATATTTGTTTTAAACTAGCCATATCTGCTAGTAATTGAATAGTCGCCATATTTCTCATTTCTATTGGCATGCAATGTAAAACTATTTTATTTTCATGTTTGTACAGACTCTGCTCTTCTGAAGGGCCTTCTTCCACCACAGCGCTTCGAAGCCACAACAATGGTAGTAGGTGTTATACAAAAATCATGAAACATAATATAACATAACACCGTACAAACTTGTGTAAACATTATATATTAAATGAGCGCCTTTCAGTCAACACCCCCTGTACTTCAGAGAGACAGCCCAAAAGCCTCTCTCCTCATTCCTCCCTCCTGCAGTGTAAATAGCTGTAATTGGGTGATGCAGTATCTCTCTGGCTCCAGGAGACCCGTGGGGAAAACAGCTCACACCTGATGCATATGCTAATCCCTCAGAGCCCCTCTCTACCCTTGGAATGACAGCCCAATAGCCTCTCTCCTCATTCCTCCCTCCTGCAGTGTAAATAGCTGTAATTGGGTGATGCAGTGTCTCTCTGGCTCCAGGAGACCCGTGGGGAAAACAGCTCACACCTGATGCATATGCTAATCCCTCAGAGCCCCTCTCTACCCTTGGAATGACAGCCCAATAGCCTCTCTCCTCATTCCTCCCTCCTGCAGTGTAAATAGCTGTAATTGGGTGATGCAGTGTCTCTCTGGCTCCAGGAGACCCGTGGGGAAAACAGCTCACACCTGATGCATATGCTAATCCCTCAGAGCCCCTCTCTACCCTTGGAATGACAGCCCAAAAGCCTCTCTCCTCATTCCTCCCTCCTGCAGTGTAAATAGCTGTAATTGGGTGATGCAGTGTCTCTCTGGCTCCAGGAGACCCGTGGGGAAAACAGCTCACACCTGATGCATATGCTAATCCCTCAGAGCCCCTCTCTACCCTTGGAATGACAGCCCAAAAGCCTCTCTCCTCATTCCTCCCTCCTGCAGTGTAAATAGCTGTAATTGGGTGATGCAGTGTCTCTCTGGCTCCAGGAGACCCGTGGGGAAAACAGCTCACACCTGATGCATATGCTAATCCCTCAGAGCCCCTCTCTACCCTTGGAATGACAGCCCAAAAGCCTCTCTCCTCATTCCTCCCTCCTGCAGTGTAAATAGCTGTAATTGGGTGATGCAGTGTCTCTCTGGCTCCAGGAGACCCGTGGGGAAAACAGCTCACACCTGATGCATATGCTAATCCCTCAGAGCCCCTCTCTACCCTTGGAATGACAGCCCAATAGCCTCTCTCCTCATTCCTCCCTCCTGCAGTGTAAATAGCTGTAATTGGGTGATGCAGTGTCTCTCTGGCTCCAGGAGACCCGTGGGGAAAACAGCTCACACCTGATGCATATGCTAATCCCTCAGAGCCCCTCTCTACCCTTGGAATGACAGCCCTTAAAATCTGGATGAATAAAGCGTGGCTGTTTTTGACCTGATCCCATTATTGCATGTGGCACAAGTAAGGACATGTCCCTGAAACTTTTATATGGCAAGAGGCCAGAGAGACTGCACATTAGAGATTCCAGTCTTATTGGAAAGTCGTTGATATCTCGCAGCCCCCAAATCCATGTCTGTCACCGACAACACACTGCACTTCACCATCCTGCAGCCATCGCACCGCCCCGCCCCTTTTTTTAGTCCAAGGTGCTGGCATTTTGATTTAGTAATCCACACTCCGCTTTCCATCTTTTCTGGTCCTCGTTTCATCATGAAGAATTCCTTGCAGGGGTGCAGCATCACTCTGATACCAAAGGGCTGGTGCTGTGTCAAAACCTGGTGAGTTGTGTCTTCTGGTGACGGTGAAGAGAAGATTTCATTTTGAACTGTGGGAGAAGAATTGTTTTTTAAAATGTGTTTATTTGGTTTTCATACACACACTTTGTGCAATGTTGGATATACAAAAATCCCTTCCTTTTGTATACATTTGAGGTACAGAGTATAAATGTCAACTGGGAGCGACACTTTCATAAGACAATGCGTTTCCATATACTCAGAGCCCCTGGCACAGCCTTTAGCCCCTCCTCCACCCACTAGCTCATCACCAGTCATGCGTCCCTACCACTATCCGACCCTGACAGCGTTCCTATCTCACCATTAACCCATTGCCCTTACCCCTGCCTCGGCGGGCATTAGATCTGAAGATGTCTGTGCAACGTGTCCCAGATGTCATGCCATACACGCTAGCGGGCCCTCCCCCCACCCCCGCAACAAGTCTTAGCACATGTTCCCGCCTGTCTACCTTTGCTTTGCCCCATTTCCTCACTACTCTTGTCCAGGAGTCAAAGAGAGGGGGGCCTAGTCGATTTCCAGTCCATTGCAATTGCCCGCTTCACCAGAATCAATCCCCGTCAGGACAGCGAGTACCAGGTGCAGACGCCAGAAATGCTGAGGGTCTTTAGGAAGATGAGAGCGCTGGCAGACATCGGGGGACTGAGAGAGCTAAAGCAGGTGGGTGAGGAGTGCTGCTTAACAGTCAGATCAAGTCCAGATCAGAACCTTTAGGTATATTGGTATTGCTACAAAGCATCCAACACAAACACTGCGAATCCCATAACATGGGACTTTTTTCAATGAATGTTAGCACATAACTAAAATATAGATGGGGGTTGGGCTGGGGTATTCATTAAAGTGGAGGGAAGAGGGGAGAGTTGCAGGCGGGGACCACCTTCATTTATTTACGTTTTGTGCTGAAATCCGGGGAAACAAAATGTTTTGGGACTCAACGCATTTCTTTCGTCGTTTTCACATAGTACCTGTATTTTAAGGACTTGATCCTGAGAGTCCTCTGATGTGGGTTTATTATGCAGGTAATTTAGATATAGAGGGCGGATGGTTTTCGGAAAGAGGACTCACTCCTGCTCTCAGATGGACCAATCGTATGGTTCAGTCAGAGGCGTTGCTGGGGGGGGGGCTAAGGGGGCTATAGCCCCGGATCTTTTGGTTGTAGCCCCGGATGGAAGCTCAGGTGCTACAACCAAAATGCTAGCTAGCCCCGAGTCCCACCAGTCCCGACATTAGCTTAGCCCCTGATCTTTTCCCGACCTAGCAACACCCGATGCAAAGTTGAGCCAAGCAAAGGATCTGGGTTACCTCTATGAACAAAGGCTTCACCAGCCCCCTGATTAAAGACAACCAAGTTAATCCCGCAGGAAACGTAACACATGGATCTCATTGCAATCTTTCTAAAAATAAATAGCAATGCAGAAATGTATTTTTTGTCATCTTTTGTAAGGCTTATGAATGACAGATTGCCTGCTGGTCACGTGTTCCTTCCCCCATAAGACGCAATCATCACTCATATGTTTCAGTTCATTCTGTATCTGCCCGTGATATAAAAATAGCGTTTTCTTCAGCAGCAAATAATGTAATATGTGTCAGTATTTGTGAACATTGCAATACCATACACCATGAACCCGTCCAGTTTACATGCAAAGTTGTTCAAAATCGTATAATGTCTGTGATTCACAATATTTGGAATGACTTCAAGTGACTCAACGTTCCTTAACCTTTCTTCTTTTATGTACTAGATGGCACCGAGGAACACAAGCCGACGTTTCTTTCAGGGACGTCATTTCACCAAAATGCCAGGGGTAGCGGAAGTGACATCACACGACCCTTGACCCCCTGGTGACATCACAGGAAGTGATGCCATTTGACCCCACCCCAAAGTGATATCGCGGGAAGCGATGGAACACAACCTTTCACCCGTTGATAAAACAGGAAGTGGCATCACATAGCATTGTATACTACGAAAAATATGGTTACGATATCATTATAATGTGATGTACATTTCATACAAGAATGGATCACCATATGTATCGTTCAGATCAGTGTGTATAGGCCCATATTACCAAATTACTGTAAATGCAAGCAGGCGTCCATGACCAAATGATAATGATGTGTTAATAAAATATATCACTTACGCTTAAGGGCTTTATATAGAAGAAACATGCACCCAATATCACCCAATCTGTGTTGGTACTCATTTATCGACCTCAGAAGGATCAAAGGCTGAGTTGAGGTGTTTAAGAACAGACTAAATCACTGACTCATCCCCTGAAGTGTGCCTGAAATAAACCTTTAATGAGTCTAGCAATTATTGTATAGAATTCCAGAAAGACACATTATTTGGTATTCCTATTCTTTGTTATTTAGGGTCACTGCTGAAAGTGTTAGACTTGTGGCACTCCTGTTCTTTTTTTTAATGGGCCTGAACAAGAAAGGCAGCCACTCCAGAAGTAAAGAGCCACATAGTGCTGGCCACAGCCCAGGAGCTTGCATTACACACACAGAAAATGTAGAGGTCGCAAGGGGGACCACAGAGGTCGCAAGGGAGACATCAGAGGTCGCAGTTGCAACCTCTGGCGACCCATAAATGACATCCCTGGTTTCTTTGTGGGAGTCAACATCAGTGAATGCATTTGCCAATGGGAAAGGAGGTGTCAAGTTTGTTTTTTTTTTCCCTGGAAGAACCACGCTCGGGACCATCTATCCAGCAGTAGGCATATTTTCCCACCCATGGCATTGCAAAAAGTTCTTGTCTTCCTAGATATGCTAATTTGAGAAGGTTATTTTTCCATTATGGTGAGAGGACATACAAAAAAACGCTTTTAGAAGATTAAATCTCCCTCCTATCATCATTGCAGCCAAAGTTGCATGAAACACGGATAACACCATTTGCAAGATTTTGGCTAAACATTCACTCACACACACATCAAATATTCTAAAGAGAACTTAAAATAAAATAATAATTTGGTGCTCCCTTTGCAACATATTTCTGAAAAATGTAACAGTGTTCACGAGGCTCATTACGAGTTGAGCGGTATTCTGGCAGTCAATCTGGCAGAATACCACCCAACGTGATTAGCGTCACCGCCACTTGGTCCGGTGGAATTACCGCTTGATGACAAGTGGCAGTGGCGGACTTAAACCCCATTGTTTGAGAGTCCATTGGGCTCGATGGGGCATTTTTTTTGGCGGAATTACTGCTGCAGTTATTTCACCAATTTATGGCAGAAAATGGAAGGATTGCCCCCACTGCAGGGCCATACTCATAGTATGGCAGAGTGGGAAAAGTGGTGGTAATTCCATTACTACCAATTTTTTCCTGCACCACCATACTCGTAATGAGCAAGTATCTGTTTTTAAGTATGAAAAATGTGTGGTGCACACAGCAGGACAAAGGCTGATTCCAGGGATCTTGCCATGAATCCTGCTTAACGGTGTTCCATCCAGCGGCGAGAAATAAACAAGAAGAGGAAGTGATATATTCTGTAGACAGGTCACTTCCTGCAGTGAATGCAATGCCCACCTCTATTATCCTTTTGACCTGGAAGCAATTGATAATAACTTTAAAAAAATATCAGCACGCATTGTTTTGCGGGAATAATTCTCCACACAGATCTCCTGATGAAAAGATTGGTAGATCACATCAAATTGATTTTTGGTGAACATATTTATGGTTGTGTTTTGGTTTTCATGAAGGTGGGATGTTGGGAGGAAGTATGTGGGGGCAGGGAGGTTCCACACGAATATATTTTCAGCAGAATGTGTTAAAACATTTTTTGTCATAAAAGCTTTCTTATTCCAGAAAAAAACTCGATGTTTTCATGTAAATCCGATGAAAAGAGTGACCATGCGTAGTGGAGATTATCTTTGGTTAAAACTGTTTGAGAAGGAAGAAAACAGCCTTTTCAATCTGGAGCGGCACCAGATCATACAACATATGTACACTGAAATACCCACACAACCCAATTTTGGAAATATGTCCCTAGCATAAACATTTGCAATTTCGTGAAGTTTGCAAAGTTTGACACTTTACTTCATGAAGTGTACAAATGCGAAGTCCTGCAACTTGGCATACCCTAATATGAATATTCCCTTTATTTTAGGGGAGTTGAGGTCACTTTCTTTCTTTATTTATTTATTTATTTTTATTTTATTTGTAACAATTAGCTTGTATTCAAACTTCAATTACAAAAAAACTTAACTTTTCACAAAAATATTGCACAGCTACAGTCAAGACATTACTTGCCGATCCAAACCTTACATGGCATCATCATGTACCTCAATGACATCTGGAAACTAGAACATTTCATCTTTCAAGTTATTTTCCAAGAAATCACATACTGTACATGTAAGAGCTACATTATTACTGGACAGTATCCAATGCCACCATTTGTCCATGTCCCGGTCTACTGGAGCAAAAGTTCCAAGGAGACAATTTCTTGATTGCGTTAATATGTGACATTCTGTAATTAGATGTTTCACTGATTCAACTGATTGTTCACAGAACCTGCACAGGTTATTACTGATGTTAGTATCCTTTCGCCTCCATTGAGTCTCTTTTATTTTATATATATTCAACCGCAGTCTCATAAATTGGTTGCAATGTTTCCTCGAAGGGAATTTTTGAAGCTATCTGGGTAGTCTATCCAAACTGTTTACTGCTGGCCCCAGATCAATCGCCGAAGTCAAAAGATTTCTTTGTTCCAAGTCTTGTATCCAATAACATTGCCTTAGTTTCTGTTTCGCAATTTGAGGCATTGCTATAAGTGTTTCCCATTTTATATCTGCATATTCAAGGATCACTTTTAATTTAGTGCTCCTTTTTAACAGAATACCACAATATTGGTCTGGACAAGCTGCTGAAAAGATGTGATATGCAGGGGCCTGATCTTCTAACGACATCTTCCGTAGCATAGCCAGCGATTTCCAAACAACTATGTTGTACATGGATTCCAGTCCTAGTTCATGTCTTATTAAAATCATTGAGACACCCTTTGGAAGCTTAAGAATACGTCTCCAAAACAGTCCTTCGAGGGTTGACCATAGATGATAGTTTAAATTCCATCCAGCCTCAGCACCAAATGTGATCGAGGGAATCACTTTTTGAGTGTAAAAAATGAATACGGGTTTCAGGGTGAATTTCCTGTATTCAGCGTGGAGCTTTGCCCCTTGCAAAGAAAAAGTCACCATACGTTGTTTCAGATAACATATCCATTCGAGTTCTCTAATTGAGGCATTAAATTGAATGCCTAGGTATCGAACCGTCGAGACATGTTGTCTCTGCACATCGGCAAATTTCCATCGGAAGTTTTGAATTATTCTTTTAGCAGAGTTTCCAATTGACATAATCTTTGTCTTCTCTACATTAATTTGGAGGAAATTATCACTTAAATACTTTTCTACTGCCAGTAAGAGTCTTTGAAGGCCAATTGGTGCGCTTCTGAGACATCTGATATGAATAGTTTGAAAAGAAGGGCAGCTAGGGGACATCCCTGTTTAACTCACTTATTACTCATTATCTCATCAGTGAGTTCACCGGCTTCGTTTATTCACACTCTGATTGAAGTTTCTTTGTGTAAGGCCATTATTGGCTGCAATAATTCAAGCGGACAAGACCAATTCTTCAATTTTTCCCATAATTTTGGTCGGTCAAGTGAATCAAATGCTTGTTTCATGTCTAAGAATGTGATAAACACATTTTTGCCATGTTGTAAGGCTTCTAATTTTAGCAGATTCAGTTCGGTCAAGTTCAGTTCAGTTCCAACACCCTTGGTAAAACCAGTCTGATGTATATCGAAATTACCCGCAGTAGTGGCCCACTTTGAAAGCTTCTGCTGTAAGAACGTTGCAAATATCTTACCAACGTGTCCAAAAGGGCAATGGGACGATAGTTTGACGGATCATCCCCCCTGCCCTTTTTAAAAATCAGAACTATTATGGCCGAGTTCCAAGATTCCGGGATCAACTTTGTAATAGCTATCACTCTAAACAAGTGATACATAAAAGTTGCCCATTGTTCGTTATTTGATTTTAGCATCACATTTGTAAGACCATCGGGTCCAGCAGCTTGAGAGTTTTTTAGATGTTTAATTGCTGTTAATTATATCCTCTCTCGATTCGATTACATCCCACGAATGGATAGGTGTGGACGTTTCATCAGTCGTTCGATTTTCATTGGTATTAAAAACCTTTGCGAAATGTTGTTGCCAGCTGGCTTTTGAAATACCATGATGAATCTTTACTTTCTGGAAGACAGCTTTGTTGTTTATTATATTCCATGTTTCTTTTGACTGATGACCAGTGATTAACTTTAGGATTCACTCTCCACGTTCCTGATCCCTCATGGTTGTAAAGCATTTCAGCCAGTTATGATACTTCATCTTAAGAGGTTTCATTTGCGCTGGCATATTGGGAACTGAGCTTTTTTTTAGTTTTCTCAGTTCTCGATGCAATTGTTGGTTTTTTTTGAGACATCAGCGCACTGAATTCATATTTTATTGTATATGTGCAGTTGTTTGGATAGTTAGATTTTCTTTGAAAGTAAAGTCTATCAGCAGAGCAGTATAGTTTAATTTGTTTTTTCCCGCAATTGCTTCCGACGACATCTTTTCTTTAGAATCCTCATTTGTTTGCTGTTTATTTTAAGTCTGTTGCCTCTTTGATTTACTTCCACAGGATGATTGAATCACAATCCATCCACAGACCTTGTCGGATGAGCCTTCAGAGTTAATTCCAGTGGATTATGGTTGCTTAGCATAGATTTCAAGATCTTCAGAGACACAATCTCGGTTGACAAACTGTTAGAAGCCCAGAAATAGTCAATCATTTTCTTACTGTTATCACGCTGCCATGTGTGACTCGGAGGACAGCCACCTGTTTTTTGACCATTCAACATCTTACAATTTCTGGCAATCATAGCTGCTTGAAATTGATAGCCTCTGCAGGAGATATTTGTTTGATACTTATGTTTTGTCCTAATCCTATGATATGATATGATATGATATGGCATTTGTAACGCGCCTATACACAAGTGTTTCAAGGCGCGACGAGGCAAGGGGGGGAAACAAGGGGAGACAGACAACGATCCTACTAGGCCAGGTGTCATTCAGATCGTGCAAGGGTAGAGGGGAAAGGGAGAAGTGCAGGGGGGGAGGGAGAGGGGAAAGTGCATTACAGGGTTAATAGCATACAGGAAGAAAAAAAACAAGGGCCAACTAGTGGCAGTGCGAGTAAGTGCAGATAAGTGCTGGGATGGGGGGGCTGTGGGATACAGACACAGTCCCGTAGTGCAGGGGGTGCCAGGGAGGCAGTGCAGGGGAGAGTGGCTGGGCCAAGGACCGAGAACGGCGAGTGGCCCAGTTGCAGATTCAGTGCAGTTTCAATAACTTTAGCAAGGGAGAGGGGGAGAGAAAGCGGAGGCGAAGAGGAAGGTTTTGAGGTGCTTCCGGAACCGGAGATGGTTCTCCTCAAGTTTCAGGGAGGCAGGAAGGCTGTTCCAGAGGGAGGCCCCTGCAACAGAGAGAGATCTGCCACCAACTTGTTGTTTGGAGAAGCGGCTGACCCTGAGGGAGTTGGAGGCGGATGAGCGGATGAGCGAAGAGCTTGAGAAGGAAGATATTTAGGAAGAGAGAGTTGGAGATATTTTGGCCCAAGGCCCCAAAAGGCCTTGTGGACAATGCAGAGAGTTTTGAACTTGATCCTTGCAGTCACTGGGAGCCAGTGTAGCGATTACAGTCCTGGAGAGATACGGTCCCTGGGCTTGAGGCCAAGGACAAGTCTCGCAGTCCTGTTCTGGATGAGTTGTAAAGGGCGGAGTGTATAGACAGGCAGATTTAGATAGAGGCTGTTACAGTAGTCAAGCTTCGAGAGAACCAGGGCTCGAGAGACAGTGAGCTTCTGAAAACCATGAAAAACTCAAATCGCCACACAAGATCACTTTGATCTCTAAGTATAGTTCCATGCTGTCATCAATCAATTTTGTTATTGATTGTATGAAGGTGCGTGAGGAAATCATCGCTGTATTCCAATCTGTATTAATCAAAAGCAGATGTTTTGGTGTTGTGTTAGCATCAATTTTATGTTGTAGAATTATCCCCTGCACAAACAAATTTGGAGAAAAGGACTGCAGAATTTCCCAACCATTTGCATTATTTATCATTGTCAATAGCCCAGAAAAAGGCCGACCAAACTGATTTTTCCCTGCCGGATTCAAAATCATAGAGTAACCATCTCTTAAGGGCACATCTCGCAGCCACGTTTCTTGGAGGCATACTGCAAAATTGTTTTCCAGGCATGCTTCAAAGTTTTGAAACAGATCTCAAAAACCTCTAGTATTCCATGATATTAGCACATTTACTTAATCTCTGATGGTTTGGGGTAGCTAAGCACTTTGTAAACAATTATGTGAAGCAGATTTAAGGAGTGCTTTTCGCCCGACATCTGTTCTCTCCTTTATGTTAAATTGTTTCCTAAGAGCTTCTCGTCTCTGTTCATGGGTCTTCTGGCACTCCTTTTGCACTTACTTCTTCAATTTGTTTAGGTTCCACTGGCAAGTCGAAACCATATGCCAGCAGTTCCTATTTTGCTGTAATTAATGTATTTTCGACTGTCTGGGAGTTTGTGTGCAAATAAACCTTGTCCAGTGAGTCTTCAGTGATGTATTCAACAATGGCTATATCATTTGAAGTTAATAGTTCTTAGGGATGGAAAATTGTGCAGCAGACACATCACATTTCTACAATTTAAGTTAACATCATTCTCATCTGAGAAAATATTCTCTAGCCTAATTCTCCAAAACTTGTAAGCCTGTATCGGTTGAGAAGTCAGTGGCTCTTTTAAATTTGTTGATTTCTGTTTTTTCCATTGAGCCGCTGTCATCTTAGGATTTAGCTTTGCAGAGATCAATCTTATTTTTTTTGGATCACTAACATCGTCCATCATCACTTTATGGCTTTCTGCTTTTTCACATGGAAGACTTTTCTTCGCACTCAGTACTCCATTGTTTGAAGAGCATAGTCTAGCTTTTTGTGCTTGGTGTGATTGTTTCGTGTCTTGGAGGATTTGTTTCACATCTTGAGTCTTCTTCGTAGCATGACATGAACTATCATCAACCTGTGCAGGCTGCATCAACTCATCGGATTCCACAGAATATGTGGATAGATCACATAAATCAGTAATACTTAAATCGCTTTTTTCTGAACCAGAGTCAGACTCAATTCTTCGTCTTTTGTTTGGATTTGCTTTTTCCGCAACGTTTATTTTAGTAATTACTTTCGTCGTTGGTTCAGTTACTGTCGCAATTTTGGAATCACCCTGCTGAGCCTTACCTGTTCAGCGAGAGAAAAGACCAAGCTTTTGCGGAGTCAAAAAATTCCTAATAAACTGTTTGGTTTTTGTTCGAGATTTATTCATACTCGATTTCTTCTTGTCCGAAATTTGTGTGTTGCTAGAAGCTTTTTTGTTTTTCCCACACTGTTTAGTCTGAAGCGTAGGAATGATTGATTTTGCAGACCCCAAAAAGATGCCAAAAGTATTTAAACTTCCTTTGGCAAAGGGATCAACAACCTCATCTTTTTTAAATTTTTTCACAGGCACGGCAATCAACGCTTTATTTGATCGTAAAAGATAGTTAGTTGACAGTTGAACTTCATTTAGGTGAGTATTTTCAGAAGAGTTGTCAACAGTTACTGCAAGTTTTGGATCTGGTGTGTCAATAGCCGTGCTGCTTGCTTCAGTAATTTGATGTTTACCATTTGACTTGTCATGAACGATATTACTCCTGAGTGAAATATTGTTTTCCACTGTTTGATTTATTTTTTTGTTTTAACACCTTGTCTTTCTGAAAGCTGTAGATGTCTTTCATTTAGTACGCCATCATTGGGTACTAAACTCACTGGAATAGAGTGCCGGCACCACTTCATTAAATCTAGAATGGCTTCCATTTGATCAGTTTTATCCTTATGGTCTCTCATCGCCAGATCTCCCAGCCGATTTTGCCACTGAAAAGAAATCTCGGCTTCACGTTCAACTCTTGCTAATAAGTGAGTATTATTTGCTACGAGTGACGAAACTTTAGTTGTCAAGTTATGCAGCAGGGCATTTTGGTCCTTTACAGTTTCACTTAATGTTTCATAGAGCTTAATGAACGGTATCAGGGCTAACGAGGTGGCAGCTAATACATTATTATGAATCTGTATCCCGGCTGCCACTGATAGATTCTCTTTATATAGAGTTTCAGACTCAAGATCCTGAATAGATGGTTCATCTTGTTGACTTGAGGACTGTTCATTTGTTAAAGGTTGTTCTCTGATTTTAAATTACGATTGCTCCGATGATGTCCAATTTGCTCCTTTGTGGAACTAGAATTGGAAATTGCTGTTGGGGTATTGACCATGCTTTGCTGACCCTGCACTTCTTTTTATGAAGTGTGCTAGTCCATGATTTAAAAATATCGTTCCTTGGTTTTTGCAGATACTTTACTCCTTTCTCATTATTGTAGGGTAGAGGTTCTTCGGTAACAATCATACTTTGTGTGGTCTTTGTGAAGCTGTTAATCAGTTTATTTTTCACAATTTGGTAGTCAGCAGTCAGTCGCTCCGTCAGCTGCGCTTCTCGCCCTGCTAAATCTACTCTAAGATTTTGTTTACAAGCATTTGTTAATATGGATGGCTGAGCTGCAGAGATTTGTAATGAACATAATGCATTTCTGCTGCTCAAATCTGACACATCTCCAAAGGCCGTGCCTTCAACAACATCATTTCTAATTGGAGGGTCAGATATAATTACTTCATTGTTCATAGTAGATCCGGTGTCAATTCTAAATTGACTTTGAAGGGGATTGTCTTTTTCCATTGCTAGTGTTATAGATAAGCACCCTCCTGAACTTGCTGATAAAAAACTCGTTTGAATGGGCGGCTGCAATGAATTACCATTTACATTCAGTGATGTTTGTTTTTTGCTAATTGTTATTGGAGGCACAAAGAAGAAGTTCGTCTGATCTCCTATTCCATTTGGTAATTTTAACGCCAAAAGTTCAACGTCAGTTACATCGAAAGGCGATAAAAAAGATGCAGTGTCAATATCCACCATCGCACTTGAGTCCAATATCTGAGCTCCAATTATCTTAGTAACAGGTATATGCGTTGCAATTTGAAGTAATGGTAAAATGGATTCCGTCTCCTTTAAAGTATCAATATCAGCTTTAGAAGACACCTTTATTTGTGAGATCTCAGTCATGCAGTCAACCGTGTCACTCATTTCAGTTTCTACAATACACACATCAGCTGACGTTTGAATAGCACTTGATGGTGCGGCCAATGAATCTGTTCCTTTATTGCAATTTAACATTGCAGTCGCAGCCGAGGACGCCCGCTTAGTGCACATTTCATTTGTCGATACTAGGTTTAACATATTCGGCACGTGTACATCGGACGGCAACACGGCGATTGTTAGTGCTAAGATATTTGTTACTTTTCCAACCTCATCGCCGAAACCAGATAATGGCAGACTGGTGGCTAATCTAACATCAACATCTTGGACTGGGGGAAGGGAGGAAAGAAGGGAGGAGGGAGGTACAGGAACAGAAACAAAGAAGACAGCCGGAGGAGCGGGAGGAAAAGTTTCAATGGGGACATTCACTCCTGCCGCTACAGGCTCAATTATGGCTAACAGTTTGCCGCGATTGCGAGCGTTCATTGTCGTTTGACGAGTTTGAGGATGTGAGTCAATTACCATGTTTATCTCTTACCAGCTACCCACAACAAGCTCTTATTCTTCTGCGGCTTCAGTGGCCTCGGCGGCGAAGGCAGACTGGAGGCAGACTCGACTCTGCACCGGACTCTGCGCCGCGCTCCGCGGGCTGGGAGAGTTTTTGAAAGTAAGGCCAATAGTAATAGAAAGAGGACTCATCCCGTAGTGCAGCTCCTCAACACACAGAAAACAGAGCACCGGTAGTAGCAATCCTGGAGGCAGACTGGACTCTGCACCGGACTCCACGCTGCGCTCCACGCGCTGGGAGAGTTTTTGAAAGTAAGGCCAATGGTAATAGAAAGAGGACTGATCCCGTAGAGCAGCTCCTCAACACACAGAAAACAGAGCACCGGTAGCAGCAATACTGGAGGCAGACTGGACTCTGCAGCGGACTCCGTGCTGTGCTCCGCGCGCTGGGAGAGTTTTTGAAAGTAAGGCCAATGGTAATAGAAAGAGGACTGATCCCGTAGTGCAGCTCCTCAACACACAGAAAACAGAGCACCGGTAGCAGCAATACTGGAGACAGACTGGACTCTGCACCGGACTCAGCGCCGCGCTCCGCGCGCTGGGAGAGTTTTTGAAAGTAAGGCCAATGGTAATAGAAAGAGGACTGATCCTGTAGCGCAGCTCCTCAACACACAGAAAACAGAGCACCGGTAGCAGCAATACTGGAGGCAGACTGGACTCTGCACCTGACTCCGCACCACTTTCAAGGCCACTGCACATGTGAGCAAAGTCCTAGGAACTAATTCTCCCATTTTGGGAGTACCTACAATCTAGAGACTGACATACCTCTTCCCACTTGAATGAGCACTAGAATAGGAAAAACTCTTGTACACTTTCAGGCATCAGACAATATGTTACTCTGTGGCCCTGGAGTGATAAGGTCATGGGACACATATACCTGCTCCCTTGATGGCAGTACTGAGATTATAGCAATATGGTTACAATGTGACAATAGCAATATTAGAGAAGGAGAAAGGGAACCATACCCTCCTGTTTGGGCATGCCTACAGGATCACATGTTTATCAGATGTGTACAAGGACCAGTGTTGTTTGAAAAATGGCAATTAAGCATACTAAGTGACCCAACACTTCATGATCATGTATGCGTATTATTCAGTAGGACACTTCAGAAGAATTACTGTACATGGCATGGCAAAGCACTCATCACAGATTCCATTCCTGTTAAACTGTCAAAGGTCTGCCCTTGCTGAGTATGGGAGTTTATCTTCCAGTAGGTGCACTATTGCTGTGTTCCTATAATCATTTGAAACCCCCTCTCTTTTCACTGTCAAGTACAAATACCTTGTTTTGTCTACTAGCAGCACCTGGATTGCGAGTTGCCAAAAATACATTTGTGAATTGACTGTCCAGTCAGAGTTCCCGGCAATTCAAACCAGGGTTTGATGATGCCTTAAAACTTCTACGCCTTAAGCGGTGACAGGCTGAGCGGAAAAATGGAGATGCGCGTACTCTCAGTCTGACCGGCGTTTGTGTGCCAGGCCACGGCTGCATTTCTTAATGATGTTGTGGCCGCTAAGAGTTGGTTCTATTCAGGCAAGGTTGAAGATGCTCTTTATCAGCCTAGAGAGCTATTTGAACTTACACGCTCTTTATCCTCCCCTGCAGCATCACATGAGCTGTGTAATTCTTATCGAGCTTCTTCTCAGAGAAAATTGTAAACATTTGCAACTCTATTGCGTTATCTCACCTGGGGTCTGCTGGAGGTTCCTTGGTGGCATCTGGCTGCCCCTCCTTGAGGACATGGCCTACTTTTCCTGTGTTTTCAGTGGAGGAGATCTTAAAGGCCACATCTCGGGCTAAAATCTTCATCAGCTTTGGATGCTATTAAATTAGCGGTGTGCAAGGATATAATTCCGGCCATCACTCTGTGGGTGGCCCAGCCTATTAATCATTCCTGTCAGTCGGGGACTATTCCTTTGCAGCTGAAACATGTACTGGTAACCCCCTTCTGAAAAAACCTTTACTGGATCTTGCCCGTCCCTCTAATTTCCATCCTATATCTCTGCTCCCCTTCTTTATGAAGCTTCTAGAGTCTTTAATTGCTCCTCTTCTTAGCTCTTTTCTGGAATCTTCTGCTTTCATTGATCCCTTTCAGTCCGATTCCCGTCCCGGTCGGGGCATGGAGAGCATACTGGTTTCAGTGGTGGATGACCTTGCACGTCTCTCCGATCAGGGGTGAGTGGGGGTGTTGGTCTTATTAGATCTAGCAGCAGCGTTTGACACTGTTGACCACCCCATCCTGCTTGCTCGCCTGGCCAAGGCGGGGATATCCAGACAAGTATTGTCTTGGTTCTCTGCTTTTTCTTGCTGATGGCACACAAACTCTTTCTCTTCTACCTTTTCACTCACTGTCTGTTCCTTTGATTTACGGGGTCCCCCAGAGCTCAGCTCTGTCCCTTATGTTATTCAATGTCTACATCCAGCAGCTGGTTAGGCTCATTCACTCCCACAGCCTCCAGTGCTACTCCTATGCTGATGACACCCAGATTATTTTGTGGCTTGATCTCTCCAATCCTGATCTGTGTCTCAGCTACAGAGTTGCTTGGAAGACATGGGGAGTTGGATGACCTGCAATAGGTTTAAACTGAATGGGGACAAAACTTAGATCCTGGTCTTGGGTCCCTTGTCTACACCTTCTGTGTGGACTTCCACTTTTTGGCCATCTTCTCTTGGTCCCTGTCCCACTCTGGTTTCCGTTGTGAAGGATCTGGGGGTAAACATCTCTGCCTTGCTCTCCTTGGAGGCTCAGGTGGCCTCTGTTTGTCAGTCTGGTCATTATAAGTTGATCGTTTTGCATAGGGTGTTGGGATTTCTCCCCTTGAAGTCCATGCACCGGAGGTGGCTGCACTGGACTGTGTTTGCTGGACTATTGTAATTCACTATATTTAGCTCAGCCATCATATTTTATCCACCACCTGCAAGTATTGCAGAATGTGCCAGCCAGACAGGTGGTAGGCATTCTCTATCGTATGTCCATCTCTCCAGCTCTACGGCAGCTTCACTGGCTCTCTGTGGCTCAGAGAGTTAAATTTAAACCCATGTGCATTGTGCACCGAGGCTTCTATGACCATGGTGCAGAATATCTGCAGAGTACCTTTCACCCTTACATCCCCAATCGGCCGCTTCGTTCCCTTTAGTCATACACTATTTTAGTTCAATGTGTATGTCTCTCTCGAATTGGGGGGGGAGCGCACATTCTCTGTCGCTGCAACTAGGTGTTGTAATTCCCTTCCAGTTTGCCTTTGGGAGACCACTAAAGACGATTTTGTTTGTCTAAGGGGCAACAGAGGGTATGAGTTGATTGGGTGGACTCTGCATATTGTCAAGATGCCTTTGGGCGGACTTGCACTTTATACATTTATATAACATAACATAACAATAATGGAGAAATGTACATTATTGTGTCTATACACACTCATATTCACTCATTCACATATAAACAACAGGACTAATATGGCATTAGTAACCCATTTCACAGGCTATAGTGTGGGATAACGGTCCAGCAGCCTGAGTTAAATGCCTGAGCGAATCGAGGGCTTTTAACGAGGCCTCCGGGACGTTACACCCCGTTATAGCTTGTGGAACCAGTTATTAATGCCATTAGCACCCCAGGTTGCCAATCCGGTAACCCGGGTTGCTGATAGCGGTGTCTTTTCTATGAATGTACAGGACCCCTTGCAGGGTCCCGTTCATTCAAAGAAAACACTGTGTAGAGATGCCCGCCACAGAGCTGGAAGAAGGGGCTCCAAGCAGAGCCGCTTTTCCATTTCCATGGCAGCAGGAAGAAGGAAGTCGGAGCAGCAGCGGTGGCTGGCTGCCACCGCCACAGCCATTAGGTAAGTGTGGTTGGGAGGGATGGGAAAAATTATATTAAGGGAAGGAAGTGTGGGGGGGAAGATGGCGGGGTGGGGGAAGCAACCAACAAGTTGTTCAGAACATGGGCTTGAACCATGGGATTCAGCACGTGATCAGAGCAACCTGATTGCCAACGAGCCCTGCCCCGGGTGCTAATAATAAAGGTATTACAAGTATATTGCTGGATTACTGCTTCCTTTAAGCTCTGTAATAATAGGTGTTACTGTAAGATTACCCAATTTAATGGTACTCAGTTTTTACAACCTTGGAAGAAAGGGGGGCTGAGGTGGCCATGTCTGGATTCCAACTTGCAAACTTCAGGCATGCCCTGTACTTGAGCTGAGTGGCTAACTAGATGAGCAATCTATCAAAAACGCTGTTATCATTGTGACAAAATGACTACTGCTGTGCAGGAGTACAGGGATGAGTAATGGCTACATCTCCTGCTCAGCCCTCCATGACTAATAAGACAAGCAGTGATACCAACCATAACGGTTTGCTTCAGAGGGTAGTGCAGGCACAGGGCAGGCTATTTATTGCTTTGTTTGTAATGCGCCGGAGCCCACAGGCATCAGGGCACTGAGAAGAAGGAAGGGGGCGAATCTAATGTCAGAAAGAAAAGTCTAACATGAATTTCTTTAAACAAACAAAACTGTCTTCATTCGAGAGATTATTCTGTACCAGAGCTGCCTATGTCACGAAGGACCTACCCATGCCTCTAACCCATTTGTTATTAGGGACAATCAGCCGTATAGCATCGGTAGACGTGGTGGTTCTATTGGGTTTGGACACATTAATAGCATCTTGTAAATATCTAGGTACATGCCGATGAAGACATTTGTGTACAATAGTGCTAACCCCGTAGCAAACTCTTGCCTGAACAGGGAACCAATGCAGGTTTTTCCTGTGGATCGATATAGGCTCGTCCCTGGGTACATTTTTCATGATGCGTACAGCATCTTTTTGCACAATCTGAAGTTTCCCCAGAATACCCTTACTTGCACCAGCTAACAACGTGGTGCAATAATCGATCCTAGGCATGATTAAAGCACAAACTAGTGTGGTGCAGTTGGCTTCGGAAATGTAAGGTTTCACCAACCAGAGTAATCTCAAGTAATATTGAGTTTTGCTGGTGACATTAGGCACATGAGCATCTGAGCTCAGAGATGCTTCGAGAACTACCCCTAAGGTTTTCACTTTAGCAACTGTGCTAATGCAATGGTTGACAATGAGAAATCCAGAGTGCATGCTGCCTTATTTTAAGCGTGCTTGTGTTAAAAGCTCTGTCTTTGCAGTATTCAGGCCCATGCCAGTACTTGTCATCCAATTTTGGATGGATTTGTAGATCAGAGAGATCCTCTTGTCATCACTTTCATAATCGCCACTTAGGTCGATGACGAGCTGGGTGTCATCAGCGTAGTTAGAAAAACGCTCTCCCAGTTTAGTCAAGAGGTCACATAGTGGACAGCAATATTAAAAAGAGACGGTGATAGGCATGCACCCCGCGGCACTCCGTATCCCAATCGCTCTGGTTGAGAACCATCTTCTCCCCAAACAACTTTGGACATTCTATTTTGAAGAAAGGTTTTAAACCAAGAGACTGCATCACCAGAGCAATTGCCAACATCCTTGATTCTATCCAAGAGCCTATCATGGTCCACAAGGTCGAAGGCTGCCGAAAGATCTAATAGTATCAGCAGCCCCGCCTTGCTATTGTCCATGATTTTCAGCATTTCAGTTTGCAGGTCCAGTAATGCACTTTCTGTCCCATGGAAAGACCTGAACCCTGATTGCCTAGGATGATATACGTCAGTCCTTTCCAAATGTTCTTGAAGTTGAATCCTAGCCATCTTATCAACGATTTTCATCAAGAAAGACACATTTGTAATGAGCCTATAATTCGTACATACCTTAGGATCCAATCCTGTTTATTTTAATAAGCGGTGTCCCTAATACATTTATCAATGAGTCTGGTATTAGATGGTCTTTAAAAGATGCAATAATAAAACAAACTAAAACAGGGAGCAAGAGCTCAATATTAGCAACGATGATTTTAGAGGGAGAACCTCACCGTCAAATGTAGTGGTCTGATTTTATTAAGGACTTTGCCCAAAGCTTCCTTAGTGATAGCTTGAAAAGTGAAAGGAGGGATATCCCCCTTACTTATGTCCTCTATAGCCTGGAAAAAAATGTTTATACTCATTGTGAACCAGGTTGGCTTTAATTTGGGCATGGGCTGCAGCGATATTATCTGCAAATGCTTTCTGCACATCTTCACAGTCCACCTCTGTTGATGTAAACTGATGGAGCATTGACGTGGGTTTTTACGGTTGCCAGAAGATCTCAAATGGTCTCCTAGAATTGTTTATTCGTTAATTTGAGACTCAAAGTATTGTTTTTTTGCAGCTATGATTTCTCCTTGCTATAGCTTTTCCAGGGACTTCCATGTTTCTTTATTTATCTGTGTCTGATCTTTTTGCCACTTACTTTCAGCTCTCCTTTTTTCTTGTTTCCGAGCAGTTAGTGCCAGGAAGAACCACTTCTCATTTTTGGCCTTTACTCTAATGGACTTAAGTTTGGTGGGCGCCACCTTTTTCAGGTAATTAGTGAGGGCCTTCTCATATTCTAAAACCAGGGAAACTGGCAATTCACTATCCAGAGTAGGCTATACTCTTCAGCAAGGTTGTGGGTTGGTACAGAAGAATCTAAACAAAAATAGTACTGTGGTACTAACTTAAAATAATGTCAAACCAAGGTTTTGTAAAATAGGATCTTTAATTAAACTAACTAACACACACACACAACAAATAAAAACACTTAGGCAAGATTTCAGCAGCAAGATAACATTCTTAATGAATATGTCTTTCAAACAATACATAAAGAAAGCTTAAACGTCACCAAAAGCAACCCCTGTCTGTTTAAACTTTGTATTCCAGCAGCTGTGTTCAGGAATGCACATGTAACCACCGAACCTTCCCTGTTGCTATGGCAGGGCTGCTTCTGGGAATGTCAGGAGATGGTCGCAGCAAAGCCACATGGGTGCACTGTGCTTTTGTCAGGGAGCCGTGTGAACATGGGGTCTGATAAGAGCATTTTGCTTCCCACAACAAAATTATACTTTTCATTTTATTACCAAAAATAGAAATGCAGGGCTTGCTTCCCTCACCAGATGTCTTCAGGGGAGGGATGTGCACCAAAGACACTGGACTTTCCTGTTAGCCGGAAACCATGATCTTGTGCTTCTATTTTAAGTGCTCCTGTCTAGATCATGCAACCCTGCCCTATACAGTCTAATACCAAACCAAGAGGTTGGGGAGCCCTTCTACCATGAACAAACACGGCCAAATAGCCTGTTTTCTGTGAAGGTGCCCACTCGGGTGGGTCTACAACCACGTTTTAGGTCACTGTACCTTTCTTAGAGGAGAAATATCCATTTGCATATCAGTCTGGTCCCAACCACTTGAACAGTCCTGCACCGAAATGCTAGGCAATTTACTGAACAAGAGTACCAACAGCAACCCCAGACATGTGTTCTGGCCTAGTCGGGCCTCACATGTTCTGGCCTAGTCGGGCATCATTGGGTGAAGCTGTGCCTCTCTAAGCACAGTGGGTGGGAGGCACGTCTGGATAACCCTGGATAACTTAGGGTGAAACCCCAAGTTCCTAAACATACAAACCTGTTCTATGGGAAGCTCTTCACAGAGGAGGAATATCCATTTGGATATCAGTCTGGTGCCACCCACTCGATGCTGGAGTGCCCATGTGGGTGGGACCAGACTGATATGCAAATGGAAATATGTCTTTTCTGTGAAAGCTCAAGTGAGCTAAAATGTTGCTGTAGACCCTCCTGAGTGGGCACCTTCCCAAAGAACAGGTTATTTGGCAGTGTTTGTTCTTGTTAGAGGGTCTAACATACCACTTTTTGTAAGTCTAATACCATACTATACAAAACATTTGTGTAGTAGCTGCAAGAATTTCTTTAAAAAAATGCACTTTTTCATCTCTGTTTCTACGAAAATATGATCTAAAGCACTTTGAACTTTGATCTTGCTGGGACTGCTTGATAACTGGGCAAAAAAAACTCTGCTTATCATTCTGTCCCTAGTAAAAGAGACTAAACGATGCAAGGGAAAGTCAACATGCTGAAAAAACTTTAAGAATAATCATGGGACAAATTCAATTGTGGAAACAGTTATCATTTTCAGAGTTGACAAATAATTCTTCATTGCCTGTATATGATAGAGTTCAGCAGAAAGAAGGCCGCCCCACTGCTGGACTTCAGACAGGTGATTTGACACAGTAAACCGACATGGGCTCGAGTCAAAAACCTAGAATAAACGCTCACCTTCTTAAAACGATGTGAGAACGCCACAGCAGAACCACCATCACACAGGTTTGGCACATCTTTCAAGTCTGGCCGGATTGCTCACTGGTGAAGCACTCACCTCCTACATGGGACAAGCATGAACTTTTCAAGTCCGAATACCTGCAGGGCCGACTTATCCTTTCATCCATACATGGTCACTAAATGGAAGACAAATTTGGTAATAGCAAAAACTGTTAAAGTGCTTAGACTCAAACAGGAACTATATTAATAATGTTATTGCAAGGTCCTGGGAGTGAAATACTAAGGTGCAGAAAATAGTCAAGCAAGGTGTTTGGTGGCTTCTTTGCTTTTTTAACTCTGCAAGACCCTATTATCAGTCACCCAAGGAAGACCACAAACAGAAGGACCACATAGGCCAATGCATAAGTAATTCCATGTTGCTGGCACACGTTCCCAGGGCCCTGTGCAACAATGCCACACTGCAATGAAAAAGAGTTGAAAAGGCAGAGAACTCTCGGACTTGGAAAAACAATTAAAAGAATG
Organism: Ambystoma mexicanum; assembly: GCF_040938575.1. Taxonomy (NCBI): domain Eukaryota; kingdom Metazoa; phylum Chordata; class Amphibia; order Caudata; family Ambystomatidae; genus Ambystoma; species Ambystoma mexicanum. Next base: position 237,896,873 of record NC_090940.1, on the reverse strand, counting down.
AGGGCTCTTTGAAAGGAAAGCTTGGAAGTTCCTTTGGGACCCACCCCCAAGCAACCCGACTAAGGCACTACAAGAAGACGTAGAGTTCCTATCTATTCAGAGCAAAGCATCATTTATAGCAAGAAACGCCATCCCATCAGACAAAATAATCTGATCGTCAGGTGATGGAGAGATCATATCAACAGGAGTTTCCCTTCGATAAACCTATGACCTTGTCCTTGTCTAGGTGGCTAAATCCCTGAGAGTAGAGGAAATCCTACAGCCCATAGACAGGGAAGGCAGAACCATGTCAATATAATAGACGATAACCTACACCAACATTAAGTTGGAAGAAAGCGAGAACACGTCTAGAAGCCCTGGGAAATTCCATGGGTGGACATCCTTTCCCCAGTAAAGAAAGAGTGCAAAAGAGAGCAAAAGATGTGCTTACTCCACCACCAACAGCAATGTTACCAGTGAAAAACACCTTATACAAAAGGCTCTGGAACTCAAGAAATTGACATGCACTTCAATATGAAGTCCTATTAGAATTGGTTGTCTAACTCTTTATACATTGGATGACAAGGTGACAGTAAGAACAGCCTGCATCTTGAGCAAACTTTGCAAATTGAAATACAGGTCGAAAAACATGCAACAAAGGAGCAAAGTGGTAATCAGATAAAAAGAAGGCTGAAGGCTTAGCATACCCTGCAAGTGTTCTAGCAGAAAGGAGGAGAAGATTCAGCTGGTCCCTCACCTCCTCTATGGTGCTCTCTTGTTCTCCTATCTTTTCCAACTGCTTCTCTATTGACTATCCTGCTCTTCTCACTAAGTCTGGTAGGAAGAAGTTTAAAAAGGATATCCTGGTCTCCAACCAAGGCCCCCCTATCGCTGACACCTATACCAGTGCTTCATCCAGACAGACCCTCTCCAACATCCTCTTTGTCTTTCCTTCGACAGACTTTTGGACTCCTCATACGGTCTCTGTGCTCTCTCCTTTCTCTTCTTCTCCCATTAATGGTGGCACCTGATGGGAGGTACTCCTGGCCCCCTTCCACTCCTCTAATTTCATCATTAATGTTTACCTGAATGGCACCGTCTTGGTCTATGGCCCTCAGACCAACCTTCTCCTCTTTGATAGACACTTTGATAGTCCCCATTCTCCTTCCTTTGGTTTCCTTGCCTCCCCCTCTGCCTCCTCCTTGGCTTTCTTGCCCTCTCCTCCTTCCTTTGCTGCCCTTCTTCAGGCTCCTTCTACACCTCCACAGGGAGTACCTCTGATGTGTACCCCTCCCAGGAAGTCTTTCAAGGTTGGCAACCTTCTCCATTTCACCACTCTCAACTATCACTCCCCCGTCAAACACTCCTCTGACATCTGCCGCCTCCTCGAAGAACTCGACCTTGATGTCCTTTGTCTCACTGAGACATGGTTCATGGCCAGCTCTATGACGAGCTTTGACACTCTCCTCCCTGATGGCTACAAGATCCTCAGTGCCTAGAACCAACCGTGCCGGTGGGGGTGTAGACTTGGTCTTCCTGGATTGAATTCCTGCCTCTGTCATTCCTATGCAGGCCTACCCCTCTTTTGAATGCCTTGTCTGCAAGCTTTCTCTCTCTCCTGGCCACTCTCTCACCGTACTACTGTCTATCGGCAACCTAGTCAGACCACCTCCTTCCACTCTGGGTGGGCGGACTTCTCCTCCTCCCTCCTGGCCTCGACCACTCAACTCCTCCTCCTTGGACACTTCCACATCCACCTGGATGCTTCCTGCCCCTCCTCTGGATTCTTTTGTGATCTCTGTGACTCTCTCCCTCTCTTTCTATTCTTCCCTCTGGCCTGACTCACTCTGCAGGGCATGCTCTGGATGTTCTTCTCTCCTCAGACATCCCCCACTCTAACCCTCTCACCACTCCTCTCTCCTGGAGTGATCAATTTCTCCTTTCCTCCCATCTATCCCTCTCAACCCTTCAGGCCAAGACAACTGCAGCACTGCCACCTACCTTCTCGGTCATCTGGCCCATGAAGCATGTGTCAGTTGAGGCTTTTGCCGCCACTTTCTCGGCCCCTCCTCCATCTCAGGCTGACTCATATCCTGACACAGCCCTTTCCATGTTCCACTCTTCTATCTCTGATACGCTTGATGTTCTTGCCCCTGTCATGAGGATTCTCTTGAAGCCCAAAGCCAAGTGCAACTCCTGATAAGACTCTGACCTCATCACCCTTAAATGCGAGTGTAGGGTGGCTGAGAGGAAATGACTGGCATCTTGTGCATCCTCTGACAGACTGGCCTGCCGACTCCTCCAAATGCAATACCGGCTCTCTGTCCGCACTAAAAAGAGAGCTCACATCCAAGCCCGCATCTCTGTGGCATCTAACAACTTTGCTGAACTCTTTAAAATATGCAAGGAGCTGGCCAATCCTGCTGCAGTCACTACTTCTCCTGTCCCTTCCCAGGCCCTCTGCACGGCCCTGGCTTCTCATTTCATCTTTAAAACCCAGGAGATCCTGTCCACCCTCTCGTCCTCTCCTTCTTCTTCCTCTACTCTCTCCTCTTCCGCTACTCTCTCCAGCCCATCTATGGCCACCTCTCCTCCCCCCTTCTCTTCTTGTCCTCTATTCTCCCCCGACGAGGTGCCTGGACAAGTCCGATCTACGAAAGTCTCATCAAAAAAGGTTCTTCCCTGTTCTTCCAAAACCATCAAGGACCACATTGACACCCTCACTCCTGCCTTTGCTGACTTCTGCAATCACTCCTTCACCACCAGAGCCTACCCTTCCCCCTGAAGCACTCTCTTGTGCACCCTCTTCTCTCCCGATCTTCATCATTCCTTTTCTGGGCAAACTCCTGGAAAAGCTGGCCATCTCCCAGCTTAATCTTCACACTGAATCTGTTGGTTGTCTCCATAACCATCAGCCTGCTTCAGAGCTGCCAGAAGCATGGAAATTGTTCTCCTGAACATCCGTGAAGACCTGCTCTCTAACCCTTATTCAAATATCCCCTCTGTCCTCATCTTACTTGATCTCTCCTGCTCAACCGTCTCCGTGATAAACTGGCTATCACTGATAAGGCCCTGGCCTCAATGACTTCTTTCCTCTCCGACTGACACTCCCAGGTCCAACTTGGGTCCTTCCTTTCATCTATCTCACTCTCTACTTGTGGTGTTCCTCAGGGGTCTAACCTCTCTCCCTGGATTTTCAACCAATACCTGGCACCTCTCTGCTCCAACTTTCAGTGCTATGCGGATGACAATCAGCTCATTTTCAGGCTCCCCTCAGCCACCTCTTCTCCCTCTGTCATCTCCGATTTTCTTTCTGCAATCCAGGAATGGTGTGCCACTAATGATCTCTTGATCTCTGCCTTAATGCCAGTAAGACAGAGATCCTCCTCATTGGCAAACCTGCACCCTCCTTTCCTGTCACACTCTGTCTGGCCTCCCTTGGCCCTCTTCCTGGTCCCACCTGTGAGGCTAAGATCCTCAGGGTCATCTTCGACTCCACAAGCTCCTTTTCTCCTCATATCTCAGACATCTCTCAGAAGTCAAACTTCCAACTGCACCTCCTCAGAGGTATTCTTCCTTTCCTCACCTTCCCCCAGATGCTCACTGTCTCTAGAGCTCTGGTTCTCTCTAGGCTGGACTACTGCAACAGCCTCTTTCTAAATCTGCATGATTCTAATCTCTGCCCTCTGCAACTCATCCAGAACAGGACTGCAATAATTGTTCTTAGCCTCAAGCCCAGAGATCGTATCTCTCCAGCCCTAAAATCTCTTCAATGGCTCCTAGTGGCTGCAAGGATCAAGTTCAGGACCCTCTGCATTGTCCAAAAGGCCTTCTGGGGCATGGGTCCTCAATACCCCCAAATCTCTCTGAGGAAATATCTTCCTACTCGAGTTCTTCACTCCTCCACCTTCAACTCCCTCAGGGTCAGTCGCTTCTCCAAGCAACAAGCTGGTGGTAGAGCTCTTTCTTCGGCTAGGGCCTCCCCCTGGAACCGCCTCCCTGCCTCTCTGAAACTTGAGCAGAACCATCTCTGGTTACGGAAGCACCTCAAGACCTTCCTCTTTGTTTCTGCCTTCTCTCTTCCTGTCCCCTGCTGATCTGTCTGATACTGCATTGGTCACCTGGCTACCCTCTGAATTCGGGCCCAGGTCCTTGCCCGCCAGTCGCACACCTGCACTTGGGTCTGTATCTGCAACCCTACAGTCTCCTTGCACTTAAGCACACCTGTTGTCTGCACTTAACCCTTGCACTTGCCACCTGCTGGGCGCACTACTCAATGTTTGTTTTGATCCCATGTACTGCACTTGCCCCCCATATACACATAGGGAACGAAGGAATCATTCACAAAGCTAACCCCAGGAACCATCATGAAGCCTCAACTGGCTCCAGAGACCTCAAGTGGCCCAATTTCAATGTGAGATGGTATATTATGTTAAACGTTCTTATAGTGTGCACTGTTGGCACCTGCGTGGTTTCTTGGCTGGCAGAACAACTAACAATCTTGCACACACGTGTTGTGGTAAGCAGAGATCTCCTCGAGAACGTGGTAAGTCTCTCTCTTATATTCAAATTGAATTTGTATTTAAAAATAATAACAATATTGTGATGATTTACAAGGTGTTTCTTGACGGAATCCTCCAGTTGGAACCAGCAGAGCTTCGAAGCCATGTCACATGGCATCATCATCTTCTGCAATGGTAAAAATAAGGGGACATTTTGATGGCATTTCCCAAACATATGAGCACATTTTGACAAAGAAATACAGTTGATCACGTGATGGGAAATAAGGAAGGTTCATGTGATGTGTTCCCTTAAAGCATTTATGTATATTTGCATCCTAATTAAGTGGGATTAGTTTCCCTCATGGTGTTTATATCCCAATTCTGCTGGATGTAACATCTGTGCTCTCCACCCCACCGATCATGCCCTAGGTGGCCCCAGACACAACTTATTTTGACCCTCAGCAGTGTGAAGGTGCCGGTGTGGAAGGGGACAGCCAGGCTAAAGTGCATGGAGAATTTAGCAGTGCACTAAGTGCAACAAATTGACATACAATAAAAGCTGTATTCATGTCTAATGGCGTTAACAGACGAGGCAAAACATGCCCTTCACATGACTAGAAAGGCTTTGACGCATTCGCATTACTGTGCATGAGATCCACCCTGGAAAACTCCCACACTTACAGAGCACAATCGCTTGTTTATTTACTAACTCCTAAGACACTGAATTTATAACCAGCTATCCCATTGCCACAAAAGGAACAAACATTCACACTGAATAATGATTGTCCATAATTATTAATGAACAAAGAGTCTGGGAAAGGCTACAGTGAACCAACTCATCTGATGCGTCAGATGCTGCGTCGTCGTCTGTTGCCAAGTATGCGTCGCGGGAATCAGCTGACTTCTTGCTGCAGGCCTGGCGACGTCAGCGGAAGGGGAACCACGTGGATTGTTGAGAGTTACAGAAGGGAATTGATGATCCTGGGGTAAAGAAAGGTCATTGATGATTATGTTGAAGTTCCATTGCAGAAACTGCTGATTTTGGTCTCCTGGGGCCATGAACCTGATTTTAAGGATGCCTTCATAAGAGGTTATAGAAGGGGGGGGGGGGGGAAGGGGATATTGTACTGGCGCATGTCATTCGTGTGAAAGATGAAATAATGTGATCGGGGTAGGCAAAAAAGTAAGACGTACATGCAGAGAGAGCATTGGCTCAATTACCTTATGGTGAACTGAACTTCATAACTCACAGTGCGACTGGTCCTATAGCCAGGACTGAAACTATGTGGCCAATGGCATCTGGCTCCCTACCTAACATTGTCCAAAAGCTTTTCTGCTGGTTCATTAAGGTACGGAGCACATAGGGCCTCATTCCGACCCTGGCGGTAAGGGGTTAACGGCGCTGGTAAAGGTGCCTGTGCCGTTAACCCCTTACCGCCGCATTATGAGGTCCTTTAGCGGGTCCTGCTGAGGGCGGCTGGTTTTACAAGAGCCCTTAGTGGGAGCTGCTAAAGGACAAGGGAGCTAATAACGGGCCCGTTATCAACAGGCCCGTTATTAGCTCCCTCCCCATTCCCATTGAGCCCTATGGGGGCTCGAATGTGAATGGGGATTGGTTTTGTGAATCAGGAATTACCGGGTCCTCCAAGGTTGGAATGGCCCGGTAATTCCTCATTCAAGGAACCCGGACCCGGTATGCAGTATGGAGGTAGCCATGGCGCTAATACCACCATGGCTACCTCCATACTCATAATGACCCCCATTGTCTCGTCTTATTTTGACCACAGTAGGTGTACGACAATATAGCAGTTCAAGCCCAACAGTACTGGAAGGAAGGAAGGCAGAACTAGAACAAGGAAAACCTGGGCCAAAGGTAATGATGATTGCTGATAAGTAACTGGTCCATCGCCTTCCTATAGCCATTTCCTCCTTCTTGTCTTAAACCATGAGGGAATACTACCGTAAATCACTGCAGGCATATTGTGAACACCGTCAACGCACAACTATTTGGTGCAGCACCTATGACCCTATTCAATTACAAAGTCGAAATGTAGACAAAATGAGTTTGCAAGTTTGGCAAAGAAAAATTGAGAGCCATCCTAGACAAAAGGTCTGTAAATGAATATAGCAATACGCGGTTGAAGCCAATGTTACGAGAAGGTACTCATCAACCCTACTTTTACCACAGAAAAAACATTGCAGTTATAGGACCTTCTTGGTGAAAGTCCAGGTCTACTAATTACCCCAAAAATACTTACCCTCACAAGGTAAAGTTATAAACCAAAGTTAATACAATAAGTAACATGGAGAACCTCAATTCTTCATGGGTGGCATAATAATGGGTTCAAGACAAAAACGATGCTTTTTAGTCAGTGCTGTATGCCCTGGAGAATGTTCCAGCATTGAGGCAGCGAATGACAAGCATGTGGAGTTTCAATGGTACCTTGTCTACCCATGTGTAAAAGTGTTTTTACATGTACTACATTTATGAACTGAAGCTAATAAGAGAGTGTACCCTGTTGCAAGTAATTAAATTGTAAAACTGTGTATAAATTAGCTCAATATGAAAAATATGAGTAAATCAATTAATAAGGGCAATGAGATTCATGTATGTGTCATGACAATAGAGGTGATGGAATAATTAATGCACTCCATAATCATACACGAATAAAAAGGGTTTAAAATATGTGTTAGAAAAAACTATCAGTTACTATATGGCTCAAAAGATATATGCACTGTGTTAAGACAAAAGGGGCATTAGTGAAGACTAGAAGCTCTCATTACGAGTTTGGTCGTAATAATGGTGGTAATTCAGCCAGGAGGAATTAGTGTTAGCACCAAGAAACCCAGTGAAATTACAATCGAATCATAAGTAGACCAGCAGTGTTAATGGTAATTCTGCCAGTGGAATTACCAGCAGAAAACAGTACGCGAATGGTAAATATGCCAACTGTCTGTGGTATTGCCATTGAACTAGAAGAAATTACCAAAAAGTAAATCCACCGGCAGAATTACCACCGAGCGTGTAGCTATCATGATGCGAATAGTAAATTCAGCGGCAGCCACCTTTAAAAACTCAATCCACAAAAAATCAGCAAAAAGGAAGTGCCATGCAATACTACCGTAACGTGAAAAATGCCGGAAATGTGGCTACAAAAGCTCAAATTCACTGAGCAGATGCTCAGGTGGTGGTGACCCATGCAGAGAAGCTATTTGGGTAACACAACAGGAAGACGTCCTTGCAGCGGAAGAACACCATTTGGCCAGAATTCCGGGACAAGGTGGTAGCTACAGGCAACATCCCACAGAACTGAGAGTACATTGCTAAGAGGCAGAATGACCTCAAAGCAAGGGTCCGCACTCACATCTCAAACCACCATCATAAGACAGCAGCCACTGGTGGAGGAACTGTTGCTCGGATGCAGCTCACACACCGGGAGGAGACAGTGAGTAGCATCCTCCACACTGCCCGTCTGGAGGGCATGGAATGGCAGGAGCCAGCAGCCAGGACAATCCCAGTGAGTCCATGAGTGAATCATGGACCCATTGCACAATAACACCAATGGAATGTCAGCTTACAGGTACTTGAAGTCCCCCATCAGATATTTACACAGCCAATGCACGAGCAGTCATTGTAACAGCTCAGGAATGAACATCAGGAGGCATGGATGGTATGAACCCCCTAAAAGACTCAACAGGGAGAAGAAGAAGGCTCTCATGTAGGGCATATCCAACAATCATGGAACAGCAAGTATCATGGAAATGTAGCCAATCACCTGGTATATCGCCACCAACTCTTGCCTGCATGTCAAGCACCCATGTACAGACACACCTGCCAAATAGCTGCCACACATGTAAAATATCGCACAAATGGAAGTGCCGAAAAGTTTTCAGGAGATACTACACCCGGGAACGTAAGTGCCCAGAAGAAGATCAGAAGAAGACCTGAAGAACCCCCATCTAAGGGCACTGTCACCTCTGGGGGCGTAGGCAAACCTACTATGGTAATTCTGCCACTTTTTGCCAGAATTTCCACTGGCGGTAACTCTGATGGTGCAAATTGCATTAATACTGGAATTTGCGCTGATTGTTGGAATTTGCGCTGATTTTCAGTTAGCTGCGATGTGTTGGACTCGTAAAAGTGGCGGTAACAAATGCACTGCCACTTTTACCACTTACTGCTGAACGTGGAATGAGGACAATATACAAAAACACTCTACGTAGGATACATTTTTTTAAAAAAAGGCAATTCAATCAAATCATCCTTGGAATACATCCTAAATCCTATATAAACTGGACTAGAAAGGGGAAATACTATTTTTCATGTTATGAAAACAAGATTAAGAAATACATGCATACACATATGCATGCAATCAACAATAATATATGTAAGAAAGATACTTGTCAATCTCTTTCTATAAATATGTGCAAAAGTTACTCATATGTGAATAATCACAAAGGCTATAGCAACACATGTGGATACAAAACAGATTCACCATAATGTTGTGGATAGGAAGTAGGCAATAAGTGTTCACATACAAATTATATTCAGAGTCTAGACAGCGATCACTGCGTAAATCAATGTGTAAAAAACATCCGAAGACATTCCAGTCTGTTTCCATCAGACAGATTGATTGAGTTTACACCTGGCGATAATGCCTATGAAGTCATTTAATTCATCTCCAACATAAAGTGCCTTATCTCCAACAGAACGTGTCAAGTAGCATTCACTAGTTTCGACGAGTAGCCATGATGAAAAAAGGCATTGTCTTCTTCAGGGCTAATAAGTTAAAAAGACAAACCCTTAGTCCAGATACGAGACATATTAATACTACAATAATTAATATCTACTTGATTTAATAAGAAGCAGTTATCTCTTTAATTCACGCAAGGCCCTTATATTTTCATTATACAGGCTACCCTCATTCACATGTGAAATGGACATTAAATCCGAACACTGTAGGGATCTCAAATGATATCCTATTTAAGACTGCCAAATGCATAATCCCATGTGTCTCCCGAAAGTGTATCTGAAACAAACCAAAAGCAAGTGCTACAGCCAACCCTCAAGACCGTGTGGGCTACAGTATGTCAGTTAGTTAAACCAACAGGTTGTTGAACCGACAGTTTGTTTTTCAATATTCAAACCATATGACAAAATCACTCACCATGCCATCGCTGTGGACCACAAACAGTGTCGTTGAGCTGTGCAAAGGACTTTTGATGAAGTTTCTTTAAATAGAGGTGGAGTTTACACACTGACATGTTTCGGCATGAGGACCTCTATATTGTATATTTGTTTTTTTCTAGCCGATCTATCCACAGGGTAACCGATGCCCTTCTAACTTTGGGATATTTCTGCTATGCAGATGGCCAATTCCAGTATAACTACAGGAGAACTCTTCCGAATCGTGAGAGACACAATTGCTCCTGCTAACTGTTACATGTGGCATGGCTAGTTCCCATATGCCCATTCGAAAAAGTCACACACAAGTAAACCGCCTTCTGAAATTCTTCCTCCTAAGGAAGGGGTTGGCAGCAACACTGGGATAACCCATCCCTATACCAAATGAACGGAAGACAGAACACCAGAATGAAATGATGGCCCTGGTGTCAAGAGCAACTTTCCCAGAAAGCCCCTAACCAGCATAGCCAACTGCCCTGCCTTTCTGGCAGAGGCAAAAGTCACAAAAAAAGAACTTCTACTATCATCTAAAAAAAAATGGAATTGTAAGGTGTTCTGTACCAGTGGTAAAACACAGAGAGTAACTATTGTTCCGACTGGCAGGTCATATAAAAATACTGATCATGAGTAGTGTGTCATTCTGCTCCATATGGGAGAGATCCCCAGATGAACTTCAAAAATCCTTAAGTGGCTACCCACTAAACCCTTGAAGTCGCTGTAGACAGCCAGCACCTGAAACACATCTTCCAAGAAACATAGGATCCGCTGAGGATCTTAACCCTCTGGGGAGGCAGCCATTTATGAATGCCATAACTACAAAAAAAATCGAGAATTGAACAAGTGTGATGAGCGGGAGGGCTGTGGGTTCCTTAATGTCTTCAGTTTATGACTTTGAAAAACCTTACTCTGTGAGCCCACCTCTCCCAATGCCAATCTGTGAGGTATGAATCAGCTAGGGGCAGACTAAAAATAATTAGGAAACCGAGGAATCCTGGGCCCAGTGGCTGATATCACTTTGGGAGCATCAGAATCGCATAATGAATCAGAAACTTCTGCTTACCATACAAAAAAGATCAATATCACCGCCCTCCTCCTCCTGTCAATTTCCTATGTTAGTGCTGGAGTCATGGGTAACAGGTGGAAGGCATTAAGCAGGGCTGGCTGCCACTAGTCTTGGGACTGGCACCCTGGAATATATTGCAGGGAAGAAGTTTTGTTCCTAGAAGAAAAAAGAGCAAACATGAGAGTTAAGAACTTCTGCATGTTAGCTGAAAAAGCTTGTTCACACAAAGCCCCTCCTGGCAGAGTCATAGCCAGGATCGTCTAAGAAGTGGTGCCTGAAGCTAATGCAGTTGGGCTCACTGCAGTGACATTAACATCTGTAAATGCCCACACAGTGATGCTGAGTGGGGATTTACAGAATTTGGGTGGGCTTTGCCTGCTCAGGCCCTACCCTGTCTGTGCCTCTACCTCTTAGTCGAGGGCATTTTTTCATTAGCTAATCTGATTCAACAATGTTCATCGAAACCCCGGAGTGAGGGATGTAAACAGCAATGCAAGACTGGATTCACCCTACTAGAACCTGAGTGCAACCAAGGGCCTGGGGGCCATTCAACAGACTGCTATCTTCCCTTTATTCTATCCGTCTTTCTGCCCTTATCTCATCATTTTACTCATGAAATACCTTTATACTAACAATATCCAACATGTTCTTTCCTTCACTGACTCTTTTCAATGTATTGTCTCAAATTTCCTTTCAGCCATCCAACACTGGATGTCCTCACACTATCTCTGTTTAAACCCCACTAAGGCAGAGGTTCTATTTGTTCCTGCCTCTACTCTTCCCCCCCACCTGCTCTCTCCTTTCCCCATCCTCACTCCCTTTTCCTCCTCAGCTCGTAATTTGGGGGTTACTTTTGACTCTTCGCTTTCTTTTTTTACCGCTCATATCTCAGCCATTGCTCGTACTTGTTATTTTTTCCTCTTTAATATTTGTCGGGCCCATCAATATCTATCATTTCAGGCCACCAAACTTCTTGTTATATCTCTCGACTTCTCTTATATTGATTACTGTTCAACTCTACTCCTTGGCCTTCCTGCTTCTCATCTTACCCCTCTTCATTCAATATTTAACTCTGCCATTCACCTTTTTTTACTTCTCCCGCTCTTCTGTCACCTCCTCCCTCCTAACCATCCCATTTTTTATCTTTGTTTCTCGTATTATTTTTCATTTTCTTTCCATCATTTACAAATACGTATATAGTCTCACTCTTCTTTACCTTTCCTCTCTTGTCTCTTTCTTATCTTCCTCTCTTTCTCTCTGCTTAAAATCTCAATTTCTCCTTACAGTTCCTAAATCTCCTTGTGCTGCTTCCCACTTCCATTCATTTTCTCTTTTAGCACCTAAACACTGAACTCCCTTCGTCTATCTATCCGCTCATCTCCTTCTCTTCATCTATTTCATGTTCAGCTTAAAACTTATCTACTCTTCACTCTAACTAGCTAATGATTTTATATTCTCCTTTAATGTTTAACATTACCCTTTACATTATTACTTAATTACTTAATTTGTTATTATAAAGCGCTTTGGTAAAAGCACTGAATATATGTAAAAAAAATACAAATACAAATACAAAACAGTTACCCTGCTATCATACTATCTACCTGAATTCCATTAGCTGACCCCCACTAGCACAGAGCCACTACGAGGCAAAACTGCTCCCCTCAATTCGAAAACTGTTAAAGGTGTTTGTTGACCATTGTTTCTTCGCCAACAGATGTGGAGCCAATCATTGCCTACCAAACATACATGCAGATATTTGTTGTGATTATGGTTGGAGGGAATGTATCTTATCAAATTCATTGGCTAAAGGCTGAGGCACCATTTGCCATTGAAGTGCTGACTAAGCCACTATACATGAGGGAATCGTCTGACCAATGAACTTGGGTGTGTGACAAAGTCATGAATCAGGCCTTAGAAACTGGGGTGGAGAATATCCTATAGGCAGTATACTAGGACGTCTCCCCCATTGCCAGTCTCCAACCTCAGGCCTTCTCACCCCATCACCAATCTTCAAGATATGGGACCTAAGCATCGGAGAACATTTGTAGTGACTGCATTCTGTCAGCGTAGACGGCAAGCAAACTATAGATGAGTAAATACCCCCAAGCACAAATGCTGATTATACCATGGACATGATCATGATCTTATCACAAACCAAACGCCTGCATGAGAGTAAAGGATAGAAGCAGTTAAACCTCTCAGGGTTCAAGTAGTTTTGGCTTCTTAGCACTGCTTAGGCTCCAAGTGCGTTATGATTTTTACCACTTTTTAGAGTTCAAGGGTGTAGAAGAGCAACTGTGTACATCTGCAGGTGATCCCACCTCTACCTCCTGTGTATTGGAGACATGAGATCGTGCATTGCCTAACACCAGCCATAAAAGCAATACTGCAGCAAATGTTTGAAAGAAGATACCCATTGGGACAACCCTACGGAAGGTACTCTGAACGTGATGATAACCTACAGGAGGAAAAACCTGAAGGAGTATGAAAAGAAGCTAAATGAGTGAATTGATGATGCCATAAAGAAGTGTGCATGATGTCTCAAGATAAAGAAGTATGAGAAGGAATGAGTCCTGGAGGACAACGATGACACAAGAGGTCAAATGAACTATCAACGTAGACAAGAAGAAAACTACGCAATAAACAAGATGTTGAAGAAAACAGAAGTTCAATACATGTACAGATGCTGAAATGCAAGATAGATTAAGTCATCATAGAAGCTAGCTATAAGTAGTGAATAGAATGCAGGCAAAGCCATCGTTGTTCAGAAAATGAACATTGATATCATGAATTTAGTAAGCCAGAACCCATGAAGCAGGAATGGAAAACTGTGCCACAACAAGATAACAGGCTCATGGAGCTGCATGGCGAGGCTGTCTGGCCTGGAGGCAAGACTGAAGCAACCAAGGTCAGCTATCTATTTTGGAAAGGAGTGAGTGTGTGGAGGATGAATCTTCTCTTGTTAAGGTGCAAGAAAGAACACCAAGGATGACAAGTTTTGATTCATTTAGAGCATTTAAAAACCTGCAAAACGGACCAGATCGTCCTGTCACATGAGCCAAGGATGGAAATAGAGTTTGAACTTGGCGTCCCAGACACGACAGCGAGTGCCCTCATTCCCATGCATTCCCAAAGATGAGAATTCTCTATAAGGCCATGTATAAAGACAATTTCCTGGCAGAAGGCATGAGCGATGAGAGATGCTGGGCTAATATTGTGGAGAGTAGTTTAATGCCCTATATCCGTGCACCTCTGTCTGGGCTTTCATGCTGCTAAATGAACCTAATGTTCCAGACATGGCACATGCATGCCAACCAATTGTATTAGTCCATATAATGAAGGACCTTATAGTTTGAAGACCAATGAGAAACTGTGTATCAAATGATTCTGAAATGACATGTTTTTAGAGGTAGGAATATATTGTCCACCTGATAATGAACAACCAACAACAATCCTAGCTCCTACAGGAAAGTATATTTAGATGTCTCCCTTAACCAATCCTGACCCTTGATAGGTTTTTCACTATTGCCATATAGTATGATGTCATGCTGACGTATTTTTCATATAAAATCCACATTTTGTGTAGAGATGAGAGACTGAGCGTACGTCCGTTGATGTTCTTTGTAACCTCCCTGATTTAGATAATTTTTAATAAAACAGTGCTTTCCCAACTTCCTTAGTTGGTTCCGTTATTTGGACTCAGAATTACTCTGGTGTAATCCCATCCATTCCATATGCACGTTCCTAATGGCCACATGCTTAACAGGTTTCAGGTATTCAGTATCACACAGGTTCAAGTACTTTCAGGTTATCAGAACTGTTCATAGCTCATCTATTTCCTGGGTCCAGTGTCCTGCAATGTATGAAACATAATGGAATTAGACCACTAACATGAGCAGAACATCAGTGATGTTTGTTTACTGAAAGAGCATCCTGACTCTAATCCTCCAGGCAGATGTCTTACATTTTAATGCTTTAACCACAATGTGTAGTTCCTTTATGTTCAGTGTCATGATTTTCACACTCAGTATTGTCTCCAGCACACACTAACTAGTTCTCTTCTCATAATCCATTCCAGAATGCATTGTATTACAGGTCTTGCAATAATCAATGCTGCCACTGATTTCAACCCAATTGATTTGCCTCTGTGCTCACCACTCATTATATGAATTTTTGCAGCCTGGTATTTTCCTTTTTCTCCCCAAATCCTCATGATGCCACTTTTCACTCTTCCTTCTGATTTCAACACATGCACTCACCAATCTCCCTAACATATTGGTTCCACAAAATGTGGACCTATTCTATTGCAACAGCCCTGCATGTGTGGGACACTTTAACTCATTACACACTCAAATGCTATGCTCTCTGATTCTAACTTGCCTGGGACCCGTCTACATCCAACTTTCTCTACCTAAATATCTGCCTAACTCCTCCCTTTTCCGCATACAATTAATCCAGAATCGGACTGCAAGATTTATTCTTGGCCTCACGCCCAGGGACTGCATCTCTCCTACCCTAAAATCTCTCCAATGACTCACTGTTGCTGCAAGGATCAATTTTAAGACTCTCTGCATCATCCACAAGGATTCTTGGGGGCTGGGACCCCTCTACATCCAACTCTCTCTCCCTAAATACCTCCCTACTAGAACCCTTCATTCACCTAGATCTAACTCTCTGCAGATCAGAAGCTTTTACAACCAGAGAGTGGGGGGGTAGATCTCTCTCCTCTGGAGGTGCATGCCTATGGAATGGCCTCCCCGCCCCTCTCAGACTTGAACAGGATCTCCTCAAGTTCCAGAAGCTTTGCAAGACCTTCCTTTTCTCTTCCTCCTTCCCTCTCCCCTCCCCTGCTAATGTTCATGTCTCCTTCTTGACTGGCTGCCCGGTTCCCTTAGAGTATTACATGGAACCAGGCCCCCCTAATCCGGCCTACCCCTGCACTTGTGCACCCCTGAGCCCTCTTTGACCTGCACTTGCTCTTCTGGGCCCTTATCCCTGCACTAGCCTGACCGGGTCTGTGCTCTTGTAACCTTTCCAGCCCCTTACCTCGCACTTAGCTCATAAATCTTCCTTCCCCTGCACTCTCTGCTTCCCTTGGCTCTGTCCACCTGGACACCCTTTGCACTCACACTCCTCATGGGCCCTGCTGCCTGGACTGGCACTCCCAACCCCTTCTACCCTGCAATTGCATCTAATTCACTTGCATGTTCTGAATATCACAGGGCCTAGTAGGATTCTTTTTTGTTTTGTCCTCCCTGTTTCCTGCTCCCTCTTGTCTTGGTGCGCCTCGAAACACATTTTGTATAGGAGCAGAATAAATACCTTATTACTATTATTATTATTATTATTATTATTATTATTATTATTATTATTATGAAAAAACATCATCTTGTCCTTACATCATGACAAAATTCACTCTCAGTTATTCAGATTGAAAGGACCATTGTCAGTTTTGGATGTACACTATATAGTGGGAATTCATCCCTCACCCATTGATGTCTTAGTTTCTATTACTGGGGAATGGTTTCCACTTGATCTCTGTAAACACTATGCCCATGGTTCACAAAGTGTTGCCACACCACTTTGAGTGTGTTGAAAAATCAAGTGATGTCCTTATGAAACATGCAGAGCCAGTATAGATCCATCACGCCACATTTGATCCCTCGTCTGGTAGCTGGCTGCTTTGTAAGTCGGGTGAAGGTACGCCGAGCCGTTTCAACTGCTATAGCAGCGGTATTCAGACATTTTAATACTGAGCCCTTGCCTTGAATGCAAATATTGTTTCCATCCCCCCACAAGTTATAAATAAAAGCAGCCAGTGTAATCCCATTTTAAAAAGCATCATTCCCCGTACATATTTCAAGCCCACCTAGGTGGGCCAGCCCCAAAGTTTTAGTAATGTAATATCCTAGCCACTATCTGGCTTTATGCCAGCCGAGACCTGAGGACAGGTGCCGGTGACCAAGAGCTTTTTTCATGATGAAGTTGGACAACACGACAAGGCTGTCCAGCATTTAAGCAGCTCCTCCACACGTACGCCCATGTTTGCCTGCTCAGGGCTCTCCAAGATCTCAAATATTCTTACATTTTTCTACCTCCGTCTTGAGCCAACGTCCTCATATTTTGCTTCAGTGATCTTCAGCTTTTCTACTATTACGGACTACATTTCTGTCTTCATTTTTCCTTTCTATTTCCGTCTTGCAGGCCTTGGACTTTGATTATGAGGGTGACTATTTCCGCTGGATGGCATGTATCTATTTCACCCTTCAGATCACTAAACACAAAGAGTATGCAGATCTGTGATTTTTTAGGTGAAGGCAAAAGATTATCGATCTTTGTCTCCTTTAGCCATATGCAGACAAGACCTTGCCCAGTAATGAAGGCTGGAACTTCATATTTTTCTCTAGCTACATCCCCCAACAATCTCTTTGTTCAGGCCACCTACGACTATCCACCCATCCCCTGAATTTCTAAGTCAATTAATACTATTATATTTGATATGCCATCCTCTCCCATAACATGGTAGGAAGGCTAAGGTTTTAATTTGAGCTGCACACATCTATGCCTCAATGTAGTTTTGGTTAACATTGTTTGCATGGTAAGTGTTAATTGCCAATTCACTTATATGATTTTGCTAAGCTTACATGAGTAGTACCGTTTAGGGTCAAATGATGATATACCACCCTCCCCCTCTCCATCCTGTGCCAACTGATCTTTGAAGCATCATGGGTTACAATAAGAAATACATTTAAAAAACAAAAATACATTACATACCTAGTATGGTGCCATCTGCCATAAACCTCAAGGAAGCCTGGCTGCCTCCATCCACCCACATCATTATTACAAATGTCTGACCTCTGTGTCAGAGGTGCCCATGGCTCCCTCACTATTCACAAAATCTGTTCTGCATCCATCCTCAGCCTTTTCCTTCAACAATAGGCTATCCTCAATAGCACTTATATGATGCAATTCAGACAGCATTGAACATAAGTAGAGGGCTTTAATTAGAGTGCACATATTTATCAAAGCGCAATACCAAGCTTTGAAGGGATCCACACACTCTCTTCCACACAGTTGCCACATTCTTCAGAAGCTGACATGACACTTTTTGGCACCACCCGCCTCTACATTCTCAGCTTGAATGTCAATGCCCTCAGAGGTCACCAATCAGTCCCACACTGTGTGGATCTTCCACCTTCCCTTTCAAGATGCCAGGAAATTTGGAAGTTTTACATTTGATTGTGAGACATAAATATTGGAGAATGATGCAGGTGTGTCAAAATGTTCTTGCGAATTGCCCATTTTGGCAATGAATCTCCAGCTCCCCCTAGTATAAGCCATTGTCATTCTGTATCCAAACAAGAGGCATCTTTGCTGCTATAGATATCCTTCTTTCAAGGTCATATAGACAAGAATCCAACTTTAGGAGTCCTGTTTTTGCTACTTCAACCTATAAATCTTTGCCTTGAATTTGTCGATGGATAATTTATTAAGGTACTTTCATTCCCCCCTTAACTATGTAATGTTGGCTAATTTTAGAAACTTCCAAAGAATCTGTTGAAGCCATTGGTTAGGCCAGGAATCACAACTCAGACTCCTGCCGAAGATATATGATAGTGTGTATGTGAGACACTGATATGAGACAGCATTGAGGATTCATACAAACCAAAGAAAGGGTGACAGGGATTTAGCATTGCATAGCAGCATAGGTGTGCCTTAGAGCTGATGTGGGGTACTGGCATGCACCAATAGAGGGGTAACGTGGGATTTACCCCATCAGGGAAGTGCATTGCAGGTAGTGTAGGGACTAATATATAACTTCTAACAATTAACCTACTAACTCCTAACGCTTAACATATAACCCATAAATATAATTAGTGTTTAGAATGGGACAGTTGAGTCCATAGTACTTAGTACAAAACACTGGTGAAAATAATTGGGCAAACTTAGGGTGCAAACTGGGATGTAGAAATGGTAATGTAAGCACAGACTCTGCAATGCTGCTTAGAAAATAAATGCAGGAATGAGAGCTGCTTTTGCGATGAAAGACATGAGGGTTACAGAACTTGGAATTTTCAAATTCATGTTGCTCAAAGTAGGCCCATTGTCCAAGCTGCTAGCAGAGGCAGCCAGAATAAGAAATGTACATGACGATTCCACCGCCCATTGAACCAAACCTTGTTGAAAGGTGACGGTGGAAAAGAATAGGGTCTTCTGGAAGTTTCCAGCAGGTTTGGCCATCCAGGGGGAGGTGTCTGATTGATGTATGACATCACAGCCGGGGCTGACAGATCATAATTCTTCTACCCTGATCCCCCTTTCCCCCCTCAAGTCTACTTCTGCAGGAGTCTGTCCTGATAAATTCTGGTTTCACCATCACCGTTTTGTGGCCAATGCTGGATTTTACTTTTATGGACTTCATTCATTCATGGCGCGTCACCCTTTCTCAAGTTTATGCTGGACTTTCTTTGCATCTTGTACTCATGGAGGCCCTGAATCATGATGTTCCCATCCTCATCTGCTATCCTGGCTTGAAACATTATGTGTTACTACTGACTTCTGCCATTGTATTCACTCTCCCCTCTTGCTTCTCCACTCTTTTGACTGCTAACTCTCTGTTCTCTCCTCCTTTCCCTTCTCCCTTTTCCCATCTCCTCCCCTTACTTTCTTCAATGCACTTACTCTATCAGAATTGTCCCTGGACCTAGTATGATAGCAACCTCGTCTGTCTCCTCCTCCCTCCCCTTACTGTTCCCCCCCCCCCTGCCAGCACTATCTGAAATGTTGTCAGGCCTAGTATGATAGTCGCTTGTTTTGTTCCTTCCCTACCTTTCTGCACCCCTCTCCCTCACCTCTCGTTTTTCACCGGCTCTACCAGAAATGTCGTCAGGCCTAGTACAGTAGTCGCCTGTCTGTTTCCATTTCCTTCCCACTCTACCCCTCCGTTCCTTATCTATGTCTTAGCTCTTGCACTATCTGAAATGTCGTCAGGCCGAGTATGATAGTTAATTTCACATCCTTACTGTTCATGGCCTGTAAGAATGTCATTGTATTTTCCCTTGTTCCCTCCCTTGCCTTGAGGCGCTTTGAAACACATTGTGTAATGGCGCTAAATATAAATAAACTATCATATCATATCATATGCCTTCTACAAGAAGATATAGTTTAAATCAGCTGGTACAGAGAGGTTTTTAAAAGAGGATACAGAGAGAAAGGAGGGGCTTTTCTGAGGTTTTGCTGCTGAGAAAGAGAGTTAGAAGAAGAGATACACATTTTCTTTTAAAAAGAACTCTTCGGCCTGGCTGCATCTGTACCGAGGGCGGCAGTGCCGACAGCTGCCAGAGAGAGTGGAGGGGCTAGACAGGCTTTCCCTGTGAGAGGGAAAGCTGCATTGATTCCCTGGGAGCAATGGACAGGCTGCCAAATTGAGCACCGCAACTTCCATGCCAGCTGACTTCCTTTAGTGGATGAGGTGAGCATTAACTTGCGGTGAAGATAATAATGTGCAAAGCGACTTATTAGAAAGACTCCGGGCCTTGGAGACGGGTAGAAGTGAAATAAATAAACAGACAATACAAAAGTAGATAACTACTTTGATGTGTTTTCTTTGCAGTCTAAGAGGCCAATTTCACATGCAAACTGAAAGCTTACAATCCTGCCAACATAGCGGATACTTTTCCCAGGTTACAGATATCAGTGCATTTCCAACCAAGCTGTAAATTATAAGTGAGGTTTGCTATGTGGGAAAGGACTATATTGCAAGGAGGGCAGTCGATATGAAGTGTACTTTCATCCCTGTTTAGGGCTGAAAAATAGAGAATGCTTTCTCCCCAGTGAAAAATGGGAGATTACAATGTGTGCTTTCATTCTTGTTTCATTGAAAATGTCATGCTCAGTTCATTACATTGCATGTGTTGTTTTGTTTTATCACGAGCACTGTGTGTTAAGCTGAGAATCTCCACTGTGTATAAAATACATGAAAGAATTTGCTCAGTGCTGGTCTGTTTTTCTTGTCTGCTTTACTTATTTGTGGCAATGCATGGACAGATGCAAAGATAAGGGTTATTTAATAGCGCCTGCTGTAAAAGTACGGTTCACCACAACACTAGGCCTGGCAGTGACCTGAGTCAAATCATAGTAAGCTAATTCCCCATTTTATAAATACATGCTTGTGCAGGTGATCTGGTTAGTCTACTCTGGCCAATTACCTAGCAGTTCAATACTATGGTAGAGAAATTGCGCATATAGTGCAGCACTAAGTCCTGCTTTTGTTTTGGCTAAGGATCCCGGTATAAGATTAAAATCAGCTAACCCTGTGTTTTTGGCAAACTAGGAAGCCTCACAAAAATATCCAACACGTCTCTATCAGGAAAGCCCATTAAATGTACTTTCACATTACAACCCGTCTTCATTAAAATAACCTTACCCAGTGGATTTGGCTCTGTCACATAGCTCTCTATCTCACCTGGTGAGTGTCCCATTAAAGAAAGCGAGGATGATAGTCAATGATGTTGTGGTCTCGCGCACTCGGACCCAATCCTTGTGGTGAGGACTTTACCTAGTTTTCTCTACCAACACTATGAGGGGCCTTGCGTTATGGTAGGAGAGGCATTTCACAAATCCATGCTGTATGAGGGTGTTCCTAAAAGTCTGACTCTGTTAAATGCCTGACCCAAGAGGCTCACGGTGATGCTGAATATGACCATGAGGATGATCTCCTTCTAACAGGCTTCTCTTTGGTGACACACTTAGAATGGTGTTCCATACTTGACCAGGAAGTATCCCCAGCATAGGGCTCTATTATTGTGCAATATCTCATTCACTATTAGCATCATACCAGTAATGATAAGGCCTAAATACTCTTGCCCCCAGTGCAACCTTATCCTGCACAACCGTCACCCCTAAATTGATTAGGCATGCATTTGCTGAATGCTGCCTGCAATTTCCCTACCTGTCCGGCTGAGCAATCTCTGAGTACCAAAACAGCTGGAAACTGGCAATGTATCCTCAAATGTTTTCACTCACACTAGTTGCTCACCATAGCTTTGGGAAAGCTCTATGCTGGCGACATGGACCAGCTAAAGAAAGAAAAGAAACACTCACAGTAACCGGGAATTTCACACATCAACACAGAGGCAAAGTTATCATGCATTTTCACTCTCTCCCCCCTATTCTATCCCAATCCTCCTCTTTTTCAGATCTGCTTGAGGACCTGGCTGCAGTGTGTGGTATAATCCCAGTAAATGATTACATAACAATAATATACTGGCTGTGAACCCGGAGACCAGGAATGAACCATTCATCTGAATCTGACTTAGCTCCCCCCTGCACCCCGTGTAGGGCCACATTTCACATTGCGGAATGGCAGCGGGAGGGACTTCATTGCAATCCAGGCCCTGCTTATGTTTTCTTACCTGCAGTGGTCTGCTCGTTCTCAGACTCCCGGCACAAAGCCGTGGTGCAAGCTTCTCAAGTAAGTGTTGCTGGACTCTACTTTCTAGTCGGTACCGGTAATGTCTCAGGAAGAACGTAGACCTTTCATTGTTTCCTGGACCAATGCCAGGGCAGGTTTCTATTGATCCCAATCTGGGATTACCCGCCCCAAGAGCAAGACAGTAAATATGTGGATAGAGAACTGGGTCAGGTCGGTAACAGGGTGACTATCTTTGGGTTCAAGTGCACCTCTTCACTTATCTGGGTCATGGACGGGATGACTGGACGTTTTTGGTCCTTTAACCACGTTTGCCAAACTTTGCGTGCACCTAGCATCTATGTGCAGTGATTGAGGTGGACCAGAAAAGTAGTGGAACTGGGACTCCAGTGGGGGACAGACTAGAAAGGAAGGGAGCAAAGTGCAACGCATTTTTCAAGGGTTGCAGTGATGCTGGTTGACAGCCAATGGAGTTGAAACAGATTTCAGTTTAGCTGTAACTGAAATCCGGTGCTAAAATGAAGAAGTGTGCTTTAACGTCACAAAAAACTGTTACAGAATGGTGAAAATGGCTGCAAAAAGTAATGGAGATGTTAACAATAAAAGTAGTGGAACACTGCTCCCGACCGTTCCCACTCACTCCGATCACTGTCTATGTGCTAACAGGGCAGTCTACACTTGATCTTTTAGCCATCATGTGTTAAAGTTGAACTTAGAAAGCATAACGAATAGCGTTGCTGTGTTAAAGTTGAATTTAGAGAGTGTGCCCTAATAGAGTCGCTGTGTTAAAGTTGAACTTAGAAAGTGCGCCCTAATAGAGTCGCTGTGTTAAAGTTGAACTTAGAAAGTGCGCCCTAGTAGAGTCGCTGTGTTAAAGTTGAACTTAGAAAGTGCGCCCTAATAGAGTCGCTGTGTTAAAGTTGAACTTAGAAAGTGCTCCCTAGTAGAGTCGATGTGTTAAAGTTGAACTTAGAAAGTGCGCCCTAGTAGAGTCGCTGTGTTAAAGTTGAACTTAGAAAGTGCGCCCTAATAGAGTCGCTGTGTTAAAGTTGAACTTAGAAAGCATGCCCGAATAGCGTTGCTGTGTTACAGTTGAACTTAGAAAGCGTACCCTAATTAGCGTCACTGTCTCAATGTTAAATCTAGAAGATATTTCCAACATCAATGTCTGTGCCCGAATAGCGTCATTATCTTAAAGATGAATCTAGAAAGTGTACCTAATAGCGTCCCTGTGTTAAAGTTGAACTTAGAGGTGTGCCCTAATAACATCACTGTGTTAAAGTTGAACTTAGAAAGTGTGCCCTATTAGCATCACTGTGTTAAAGCTGAACTTAGAAAGTGCACCCTTGTAGCATCTGTTTTAATGTTGAACCTAGACGGTATTCCCAACATCATTGAGTGTGCGCCATTAGCGTCACTGTGTTAAAGTTCAACCTAGAAGCATCCTCTATTAGAGTCACTGTATTAGACTTGAATTAAGATAGTATCACCAACAACATTGAATGTACCCTAATAGCCTCACTGTGTTAAAAGTTAAATTTAGTAGGTAGATTGTGCCTGATTGCATACACTTCACTGATTACCACAATATCACACTACTACGCTTACTCTCTCCTATACACCACCATTCAACTAGAACACAGCAGTATTATGATACATTCGGTAAAGCTGTTCTCATACTAACATGACCCATCAAAGCACCCATCATCCTAATAAAACACAGCTAGATAGCACACACTGGCTAGTTTAGGCGTCTCCTCAGGCCTAACGCAGCCATAACTCAGTCTGGTTGTCAACCCTCCAGACTGAACACATTCAACTGATCTACTCAGCACCACACCCACCACTAAGAAGCAGCTATCATGCAATAACCACACCAGCTGCACACATACCTGGTGCGCCCACGCACTTTACGACTCTCTCTCTCTCAACTGACTTGAACTGCAGGTCCCGAGGGCATTCAGCCTACCAGCGCCTTGAGATCATACCAATGGTACATAAGGTGCTATATAAATGCAAAATAACATAACATAACATAACATCAGTCAAGCATGATCAGACAATGCAGGAGGAGCAGCTGTCTGCCTTATGTTTCTCAGCACTATATGTTACATCACCCTATAAGATCTGATGGACAGAAAGAGGGAATCCCTTATGTGTAGGGTTCATCTAAGGTGCTCCTCTTTAGTCTGAAGCACTTGCCCCCTCGCTTAATTTGACCTTTGTAAGTCACCTGTTTTCTTATATACATTTTGTTTTTGTTTGTGTGCTTTGTCCGTGTTAAGTGTCCTATTTTTTACACCATCATAAACTGGCTCACTGCTTGTTCTCATCATTATTCTATTGTAGAGGCAGGAATGCTTCAGCCATATGTAAATGTGGTATTGTAAGTCATTTCTGTTCGAAATTGACATCCCTGTTCTGCAAATAAAAATGTACTGCATATTCCCAGACCACCACCGTTCAAACACTTAAATCAATGCCTTCCTTATCTTGTCATCCACAGCTATATGTTCACTCTGATTCCACGTGTTTTAACAGCATCGGGATGCAATGCTATATCCTTGAACATTGACTCCTCTGCCACAAAGAGAGGCACAAATACTGGCAGCTAGAAGTCTTTATTGTGGGGGCTGATGCAATACAAAAATGAACGTGGCTCTGCACTCACTTTAAGCTTGTCTGATGCAAAGACCTCCAAGGAGTTAAAAGCAGCCAATATCCGGGCTATGCCTGACCTATGCCTGACTCTCCTGCTCACAGTAGCTTTTCATATTCTCTGTAGAAGTTAACTCTCCAGGGGTTCACTTAAGGGGCCAGTAATCTTGTGTCTTCCCATCTGATTTGAGGTTGTAGGATCAGAGGTATGAGATGTTAAAGATATACCTACCAGAGCCTTCTGCTATTATACGTTTGGAGAAAGGAGGGTTCGGAGCACCGGGAATGTTCGACTACCATGCTAGTGCTTGCTTCCTTGCGGTGGGTTCGTGCTTGCTGCCTATTGTAAGAATCCAATGGGGCAGTGCTCAATGCCCCAGGCGAGGAGCTTGCAGAATTGTTGGGGATTCATAAGAATCCCCAACAATTCTGCTATTTTAAGTGACCTTAATGATGTGGGCAATTGTATACAGCATATTTTGTTCTGATAGTGTAGGAAACATGACTGTTGAGGTCTTGGGTGGGTTGAGGTGATTTACATGTTGTGTTGGCTTGGCTTGGGTTACGAGATGCTCTGGGTAGGGATATAGGTTGCACGTGGATTTATGACATGGCCTGCAGGTGTGCCTAAGCTCATTGCAAGTCACAGCAGATTGTTGTCCACCTATCAGACCTGATTACTCCTCTATGATGAACACTGTGTAACCCATTAGAAGAGCAATGTGTCTTTATTTATTTATTTTGCCATTTGTATAGCACACCCAACGCGGAGGCATCTTGGTGCTGGTCTTTGATTGTCTTTTTATGTGTCTGTTTCTCACAATGATTTTAATGGTTGTGCAAAGTAAAAGACAAAAAACATGTTTGCATTATGTGCATTCTTGACAGGGAAGCATATGCATTGCAAAAAGACCCAATGTCAAATTATGGCCAGTACAATCTAGTTGTTTATTGGTAGGTATGTACATAATCAGGAAACCTTTGGGGAATTGTCCTTTTGGCATCACTGCACTAATTCTGATAATACGTGCCTACTAATTGCCCTCTACAATATATGGCTAAATCTCGAAGCAAGGATGGGCCCAATGATATGAGAAGCAGGAAAGGTTGTGATAATATTCCCCACGTTAAAGGATGACGGGCCGGGTCGGGGACAATAATCATTAATATAACCCATACTCTCAATTATTCCCTGAGGCCTCCTGAGAAAGGATTGACACTAAAATCGTATCTCCAACTATTTGAATAACAGCGAGATTATTGGCCTTTATGTTAAAGAGTCAATGGGGAGAGTAGGATTGAGAAGGAATTTGAATGCATTGCATTGAGAGTCTATGGAAACGATGGGCAATGATTTTTATGTTTATTATTGTTATTTGAATATTAGGATGTGATGGATATTATGATATTGTTTTGTTTTATATTTGTACAACAAGTGCAGAAAATATTTTGTAAACTAAATCAGATTAAATATAAAATAAAATTGCAAAAGGACGTCATCAATGGTGAGGTTGTATGTATTTAGGCCAGTGGCCGAATCTATGGAAAATGCAATGGTTTATAATGTCATGAGATTTCCTTGCAGGTCTGTATGTCTGTGAGTGCATAGTACTGGCCAGAGTGCGGCAGCACTAAGTTAGAAGGCACACCTTAGCATACACTTACATCAGAGGACGTCATTGTCCTCAAAGTGCACATTGCACGGTGGGCACGGCTCCGTTTGCATTTTTGAACAAAGATACCCCTGAAATTGCAAAATTCCTCATTTCTAAGACATGGTGTAAAACAAATAAAAACAACCTGGTGATTACAGGTTGTACACACACGTTTCAGACAAAGGGCCTCATTACGACCCTGGCGGTAAGGGGTTAACGCCAGCGTTAGCTGCGCCGACCCCTTACCGCCAATTACGAGGTCCCTTAGCGCCATGGCGCTTTTAACACCTGCTTTTAGCAGGCGTTAAAATCCATGGCGCTAAGGGACCATGGAGTTAATTACGCCACCGTAATTTACGGTGGCGTAATTAACGCCTTCCCCACTCCCATTATGCCCTATGGGGCAAAAATGGGAATGGGGAAGGGTAAATGGGGATTGGGGACTTACCGCCCCGCCTAGGTCGGAATGGGGCGGTAAGTCCGCCAACCACCATGGCGTAAACGTAGTTTACGCCATGGTGGTAAAGTCACGGCCCAGGCGGTAACTTACCGCCTGGGTCGTAATGAGGCCCAAAGTGTAAATGCCTCCTGCAGTGAACGATTGCAGGAGGTGCTGACAGTGAATTCCAAAGGAATCGCCATGCTTTTACCAGGTGGCAGAAACAGGCGGGCTGCATTGGATTCCACTGGTTTGCCACCAGCATCAATATCTCATGCTCGACGTAAACCTGGCGGATTTGTCTGGCGGATTGCAAAAGCTGGCTGATGTGTGAAATCCGCTCAGCTTCAGAAATCTGCCTCCCAATTGAATACATCCTCTGCGGATCGGGAACAAGGGGCAGAGAAAGTTTACTGCCACTTTTTCCTAATCCACAGAACCTACAAAATGACACCCGACGTTTCCACGTCACAGGAGTTTACGTTTATTATTGTGTATTTGTAGAGGCGATAGGGCTTGTAACATAAGCAGGACATACCAGGGTAGCTAAACATTCCCATTCTAGGTCCTTCAAAATGGCAAAGCACGAGTAGCTCTAGGGGGTTACATGGGTGGGCTCGTAAAGGTAGAAGAGGGGAATATAATGGGCACTGCAGAGACACATTGAACAAGTAGCCAGCGATTTCATTGCAGGATATTCACCAGTTCAGAATGTTAATTGCCAAGAAATTCACCTAAAATATACTATCTAAAGAAGCATTGGCAATGCCAACAGTTTGGGCGTTTGTATAGGCATGGGAAAGGCACTTGCCAAGCATTGCCATAGTGGTTTTAACTGCCTATGGATGGTAACAGGACCAAAATTGTGTAAATACCTGGTATCAAATAGCAGTTATTGGCAAATGCGTAATACGTATACATAAGCCAAAACGGTTGGCTTTGCCAATGCTTGTTTTTAACAGGACTTCAGTGAAAGACATGCAGAGTGCTTATTTATCTATGGGCTGAAGGCAGACCTGGCAAGTTTTTTTTTTTTTTTAATTACATCAATAGCTAGATTACAACTCTAATTAAATCATTAACTCTCAGAAGACTGCTTTGAAAAAACCCTGGCAGGCATTTTGAGTGCAACGTTTGATGCTAAGGCTTGGTTAAAGTGAGCTCAAAGAGTTACCTGTGGGATGTGTTTTGGTCAGAGTGGGGCTGGAAATGGGTGGGAATGACCATAGGATAGGGATTGGCATGGGCAGTCAATGGGCAGGCAAATAAACAAACAACACCTACAAGCTGTCTGTCCCTCCTCAGATGACATTTCTCCCTATATGTATGCCAGTGCAATAGTTAAGGCTTATAGTTGTCGCAAGCGCCGCCTAATACCCAAAACTAAATAGGTACAGTTAGTATGTTGGAGAAAAGGGATCATGTGTTTTTTAGGATGGAGGGGGGGGTTGACTGTTAATGAGGGGACCGTGGGAAGTTTTCCCGGTATATTTTGCTGTTTCTTTCAATTTAAAAACGGGGAAAACTCAAAAAAGAAACATTTTCAGGGTAATTCATAGAATAAATGTGCGCTGAAAAGGGGAGCGCAAGCGTCAAAATTGTACCACACGCGTGCCAAAGCTGCGCACGCAGCTGTTCATCGATTCATGGAATGCCCTGCGCTAGTAAAACCTGGTATGTGCGCCAAATCTGTGGGTGGTGCATCCGGGTGCACACGTCACTAAACGGCGTGCGCTTCGTGCACAGGGACAGCGTACATTGTGTAGCGCACACAAGAAAAGTGGGCGGAACATGGGGAGTAACACGCGGAATGGGGAACAACGCGTGAAAATGTGGGCGTTACGGGGAAGTACAGGAGGTAAATGCTTGCAACACCGACACGCGCGCTAACAACACGTATTCCTGGAATCGAACAGGGGAAAGGCATGCGCCAAAAAAGACGCACTAAACCGGAAACACGTACGCCAGCAGGAAGCAGGCGTAAGCGGCCCAGCGCAGCATAAAAGAGCGCACAAACAACAAACAAGCTCAGACGCTACAATGAATATAACGTTCCTCGCAGCAATGGTCGTGGGACACCGCAGGAAGAGGAGGATAGCCAGGCCCTGCATTTTTTTACCCAGGACCAGCCTTTTTTGGATGCCTGATGACCAGGTGTATGGGAGGTACAGTTTTACACCACACATAATCCTAGACCTGGTGAGCGAGTGGGAGGATGACCTGACATCAACCACCCTGTGCTCCCAAGCACTGAGCCCCTTCAAAAAGGTGCTCAATGTACTGCACCTCTTGGCTACTGGTTCATTTCAGTGGACAAGTGCTATAGTGGGGGGTGTGTCACAGGCCACGCAGTCACGCTGCCTACACCAGGTGTTGGACATCATGACTGCATGCCCCTCATTCTGCAGCACATATACATGCCCGGAACACCTGCAGAAAGGCAGGCTGTTGTCCAGCAATTTTACGGGGTGGCACAATTCCCCAAAGTCCTAGGTGTCATTGATTGCACCCATGTGGCTCTACGTCCACCCAGGGCCACTGAGCATATCTATCGGAACTACAAGCACTGGCATTCCATCAACGTGCAGGTTGTATGTGATGCCAAGGGAATCATCACCTCAGTATATGCCAACTATCCAGGGTCCACCCATGATAGTTTCATATTCAGAATGTCACCCCTAAACCGGGACCTGGAAGCTGGCCGGCATGGTGACACATTGCTAAATGGTGAGTATAAATGGCTCTGCACATGCATGCATGTCAGAAACTGAGAAATGGGAAAACCCCACTAATGATAACCATTATCACTTCCCCAGGGGACAGTGCCTACCCTCTGAGCACTTACATGATGATGCCAATTCGTAACCCCACCACACCACCCAAGGTAAGATACAACACAGCCTATATTGCAACCCGGCGCATAGTGGAGCGCATATTCGGAGTGCTCAAGTCACGCTTTCGCTCCCTTGACCGCTCTGGTGCCCAGCTGCTATATGTGCCCTCAGTAGTGTGCAGGATCATAGTGGTAGCATGTGTCCTGCAAAATGTTGCAACCCGGCGGGGCATGACGGTGGACATGGTGGTGCCCCCACATCCCCAACCACATGCACAGCCGCTGCGCTTGGGAGGTGAAAGGGCACATGGTGAGGCAGCCCGTACCCAGCTTGTGGCAAATTACTTCACCTAAAATCCCACCCCTGCGGAGTGTACACAGCCCTGGCACATACCAGCTCACAATCAATGATGATGACAAAAGGGACAGTCAACTGTCACAAACATACCAGTCTGAGATTGTTCACCTGTAAGTGCTACATTGTGTGCATCCCTAGCTACTCAAAGACACCCAATGATGTGTCAGAAAAAAAGCACAAATTCATGCAGCATGAATGACTACCCCCTTGCAAAATACCACATCAAAATAGTGGTATGTCACCCAACACCTCCCCAACACACCATGGCATGGTATGCAATGTGAAAGCAAGCAAATGAATGCACAACACATGACACAAGTGACACAAAGTGCACTGTCCCAAATGGAAACAGGCCACAGACAATTTGCTCTCAATAATGAATAAAAAAACAACACACATGAACAAATACTTACCAGCAAGAGAAAACATCAGTACATGTTCAAACAGTGGCAATATATGACAATTAAAAATCAAAGCAGTGCAAGTTTCACAACCTCACTAAGGCAGCACATCAACCCCTTCCAACTCCAGAGTGTTGCTGGTAGGCAAATGTGTCAGTGTACTGCATACAACATGAACTGCATCTGCAAAGTAGACAGGCTTGTTAAGACACGAAGAAGGTACATGTATACAAGGAAAAAGTCATGGATGTAGAACTATACATAAATCCACCATGCAGTGTACATTTCTACAACAATACCCACTAGGGATGTATACACAGTTTTGACTACAGATTGTCCACACAACTTATGGGAGCCCAATGTCATTGTGTAAGTTACTGTCACTTGGTCACACCCTTTGCAAGCCCATGGAAAGGGGAAGCAGGAGGGGTGTGCTTGTCAGGAACCCAAGTATTTAACCCAAAGACAGGACAAGCCTGCATGTGCCCAGCTGGAATACACAGTGAATGCCTACGGGAGCCACACAAAGCAACACACTGTTTTAAAAAAACAATCAAAAATGGCCATGTGCGGACCGGGGGGGAGGCCACCCAGGAGGGATGAGGTACAGGGTGCACCCCAACACCCACAGGCGTGGATGTTGAGAAAAGAAAATACCTTCCTGGGCTCATGGCTTGCACGGCCACGCTACAGTGGGAGAACTGCCATCACTGTCATCACCCTCTGGTGGTACATTAGAAGGTGGGCGTGATATGGGAGGCAGACCACGCAAAGCCCTGGCATGCTCCTCTATGGCAGCAAGCATGCATGTCCTCGCGTGATGCCCGGATCTCCTGACGGGTTGCCTGGAGCTCAGCTGACAGTGTGCGTGTCAGCTGCTCCAGCTGCTGTTCTGCCCATGTACTCCTGGACACCTCAAGTTCACACAGAGTATCGCTGAGGGAGCTGTGTTCCAGCCTCAGGGCTTCCCTGTGGGCCTGTGACTCTACAGATATGGCTGTGCGCAGAGTCTCCAGTCCAGCCCGTCGCTCCCTGTCAGACGCCAACATGTCCTCCCTGTGTGAGTGGCAAATGGACTCTGTTGCCTGCTGCTGGAGCTCCACCTGCCTTTCAGGGGGGAGAATGGAAGTGGCCACCCTATCCATTGCCTGAGCCATCATTTCACACGATGCACCCTGTTGTGCTGCTATAGTGTACATGGAGTTCTGCCACACAGTATTGCCTGGTGGCGCACGGCCACTGCATTGGCAGGCACCACACCTGTTTGGGCCAAGGTGATGTGCACCTTGCTGTGCTGGCACTGCCTGAGGCTGCAGTATTGCATTCCTCCTTTGATCTGCTGGTCCAGGAACAGGAGCAAATATTGTGGACTGTGACCCTGCATCCGTAACCGCCACAGGCACACTTTCCAACACAGAAATCCCCATAGATGGGTCTACCCCCGGTGCAGGTGGTTTGGACAGAACAGGATCCCTGCCAGAAACACTCACCTGCGACGGGACATATGCCTCAATGTCCGATTCAGCACCTGATTCATAGAGGTGTCCGGAGGTGTATCCAGAGACACCCCTGGACAAGATGGTCTGTAGGAGGATTGGGTTTTCACCCACCACCAAGACACGTCCTCCACTGGCATCAAACATTAGCATGTAAGTGGCATGGACAATCCACATACATGACACATGCCAGCACACAGATGCCACGTACCATAGCCATGGCAGATTAGACAAGGACAGCCAGATGGTAGTAAATCAGTACTGTCACCCATCCATGTGAGATGGACATTATGAAACAAAACATGGAAAAAAGAGTGAGAAAACACGCATGTGCCATGCGCTGCAACAAAGCCAGTGTTCACTGATGCAGAGATGATACTCACATGGATACATCAATGGTTGGTCACTTCGACATGAGAGAATACAATTGTCATGTTCAACATTCAAACAGGGCCCCAAAATGATTGTGTGCAGGCCATGTATAGGTGCATATTACTCAATCAGCCTGATTGGCCCAAATCTTTCCCATAATAAGCCAAGAAATGTGGCCCATTGTGCGGTGTAATCTATGACTGAAGTATGTCACATTTGGGACAGTAGGCCACAAAAATGTGTGGTAAAAATGTTATAATTCAATCAATCAGGCATAATGAAAAGGAAAACAGTATGAACAATGTTGTGGCAAGAGGACAGCTGAAGGCCAAGTGCAGTAATCATGTGCAAAAAGTGACCGGTGGTCAGAAGGGATACTGTGAAACGGAAACATAGCAGTCATGACTACACAGCCTCACCTGGCACTCAATCAGAACACATCACCCAAGCAACATACACATGGATTGCACACACATGCATGGACACTCACCAGACATTGCTTCAAGATCTGGTAGGTCTCCCACCTCTTGAATCTGATCCTCTGTGATGAATGCTCCAGCGATAGACTCATGTTCAGTGAGTTGAAACTCCTCTGGTGGAGACCCATCGCCAGTCACCAGAGTAGAGGCATGATTTGAAGCCAGCTTGTTCTTTGCTCTGCGTTTCAGGTCATTCCACCACTTAGAGCAATCATCAGCTGTGCGCTTCACAAATCCAAGGGAACTAATGTGGTCTGCAATGGTCTGCCAGTGGGCCCTACGTTGAGCAGTCGTAGTCTTGCACCCTGCAGTCACCACCATTTCGCGGCCATGGGCGACACATAGCCCACAAGTGCAACTAGTTCGGCATCATTGAAACTAGGCTTCCTTGACATGCCGGAGTGGGAAGCCGTGTCTGGGGTCCCAGCCTGTACCGCAAGAGCACCCTTCTTCCTCTTGGAAGGTGGTGTGGACCCTGAGTCTCTTATGCCTCTCTGGTTGGTAGGAGCAGAAGCGCAGGTGGACTGGGCACTGGAAGTAGCCAAAGGCACGATGACCAAAGATCTCACTTATGCATTGGGTGCTGGGTGATGTTGGCAGGACCAACCTCGGTGTGATGGACTTGGACCAACACTGTCCCGGCTGGGAGTCTCGGAGCTGGGGTGGATTGAGCTGCAGATGCCCCTGCAGCCTCCTCACCCTGGCTACTTGGGGCAGCAGATGACATTGCTGCCCCAGTTTCACGTGGCCTGGTGACAGCAACTTTCACTGCCACACCTGGCTTAGACTTGTTGACACGGAAGTCAGCCTGGGAGTCATCCTTTGCCGGTTCGGTTAACAATATGGGCCGGTTTAACAAGGCCTGAGCTGGGATGGCGTCAGCTACATCTCCCCGAACAATTGGGGGGGGCATAGGTGTCCCTGATTGGTCCGCCACACACTGGCCTCTTGGGCCACCCTGCACATCCTGGCCACATCCCCTACCATACCCATCTCTTTGAGGTCGGTCACCTTAGCCTCCCTTACTGCTTGGTCACCTCCCAACCATGGCACTGATGTTGTTGTGCATATGGGAGTTGCAGTAAACAATTGTCCTGGGCAATTGGGATGAAAGGGGTAGGGTACTAGATGGAATACGTACCCTAGTGCTCTAGCAAGGCTGTCTGTGACCCCTGGGGGAAGGTGACGGGTCACGCAATGCACAGGCACCCCAAAAACAATATTTAACGTGCACACAACCCCTGGCAGACCACGTGCGTGGAATGAAGAACCCGCACTACGCTGTGGCACCTTGAAACATAAAAATAAGCGCACGCATGGTACACGCAGCCTACAATGACCTCTGAATGGGTATGCGACACACGGGGGCAACCACAGTTGAAAAATACATGCGCGACTCACCGTCTGCCTGGAAAAATAACGTGAAAAAGACGCATATGTGTGCATTGGCAACACCCCCGCCAAAAGAAGAATTGAACGCTGTCTGAGTATACAAGGAGTGCGAACTGGAACCGTTGTGACGTAATCGCGTGTGAACCGACAAGAAGTACAAGAATCACCCGCTCGCTCTCCGCAAAAAGCACCTACAAGAATATGGCGTCCTACGCGTACCTTTTAACCCAGCCCACACGTGCTACATCACTTACGCGCGTACGCGCTAAGGCCCTTTCCTCCAATTGCACGCATTGACACCCGGACGTACAGTTTTTGCACGTGTATAACCAACATGCACCCGTGTTGAGGGAAACACCCTTGTGCATCACGTCACAGACGCGCTTACGTGCTAAGGGCCTTTCCTCGAATTACATTCAGATGTGCAGTTTTTTCACGTGCCAAATCACTCCGTATCAAGCTGGCCATGCAACAACACATGGAAGACCACGCTCCTGCCCAGAAGGCCATTTTCCTGCCCCCCAGAGCCCTGAGCACGCTCCCACCTGCCATCTGCTGCTGCCTGCCTGTCTCCCACGTGCCCTGCTGTTTGGTGCCTGCACGTCAGCCATCTGCAGGGGTGCAGTTGCTGTGACCACTCCTGCTGGAACAGAAGACTACCGACTGGTATTCCATCGCTCCACAGCCCAGCCCCAGGACCCAGTTGCCCACCCACACCTGCCTCTGGGATTGCCATGTCAGACACAACACCATCTGGCTCCACTGGCAACCCCCAGCCAGAGAGGCAGAGGGCTACCAGCTTCAGTGCCAATGAAGTTGGTATCCTGGTGGAGCAAGTCCTGGCGCAGTATGATGCCCTCTTTGGAAGTTTGCGCGCTGACAATGAAGGACGGAAGAGGATCTGGATGGACATCGTTACTGCCATCTATGTGGAGGGGGTGGCAGTCCGAGACATTCAACGCGTCCGGAAGCGGTGGGAGGACTTCAGGTCCAGGACCCTCAACATGGCCCCGTGCCTCTTGAAGGCAGCGGATGCCAAGGGGTGCCGGGTCCGCCTAACCAACAACCAGATGAAGGTCCTGGAACATATACGCCCAGCGCTCCACCTCCAGGTCCTTGAGAGGCAGACCCGTCTGGAGTCGAGCGGTAAGTGTACATGTGTACTGATTGGATGCTGTGCATGTTGAGGTGTGGCAGGTGTGTGCAGGTTGTACATATGTCTTTGTAGGGCCATGTATGCATGTGTATGTATAGGGAAATGAGCCTGCCGCATGTGAGTCCTCTCATGTGTGAGACACATCGATGGTGTATGTGTTGGTAAGCATGCTGGCCAAATGCAGGTGTGGGTGCACACATTTTTAAATTTCTGTGTATGTACAGTGGCATGGTTGTGGTGTCACACATGGATGGTGATTCCACCTGCATGTATCTGCACTATGGACATGTGCATGTGTGTGTATTAGACAAGTGTGCAACTGTGATAGACCATGGATGCACGTGACACTGACATGTAGGAGGCTGATTGCCAGATGTGACATGAATGGCGATGTTATCACTGCGACAGGTGGTGGAGATGTACAGATGCATGTATGTCTGGTGGTGTGTGTGCATGTGTTCTGCACTGCCAGTGTAGCATGTGGCGTGAGGCTCACCTTCGGCTGCTCATGCTGTTGTTTGTGTATGGATGGTGCTGCCTGGTGCAACATCCGTGTTGATTTGCTCATGTGTGTGAGTTGAAATGACATGTGTGTTGGTGAGTGTGTTGGCATGTCTGAAGTTTGACACTGCCACTCATGTACAACTGTCATGTGTTTATCAGACCATTGTACAGTGCCCTGATGCCTGTGTTCTATCTCTCCCTGTCTGCAGCGTCAACTGATGAAGTGGGCGGAGACGGTGTTGTGGAGAGAAGCGGCAGGGATCCCACCGCCAGCCGGAGACACAAGGGCCAGCTCCCCTCCCATGTTGTCATCTCGTTTGGGAGTGAGGAGTCTGGTGCCGCGTTCATGGCCGCAGCTGCTGAGGGTAGGTCCAAGAGGCGGAGGTCGGAGGTGGACTCCTCGGCAGCAGAAGGGGCAGCTGAGACCCCACAGGGTCCGATGGAGGAAGATGGCACGGAGTCATCCAGGTTGGTGGGGGGTTGGGTTGGGGAGGAGGCCGTGGATTTGCTTTGTTGGACAGAGACTTTGGACACATTTTCATTTGGATTTATTTGGATTCTGATTTCATATATTTTATTCATTTTGGGACATGCTGCATTTTATTTCTTATTTCCATTATTTTGTGTTTTCATTTAATTCCCTTCATTTTGTATTCAATACATTTTTGTTTCGTACTTCAAAGTGTGGTATTCTCTCATTGGTTTCATGCATGTCACGATGTGGGTTTTCACATTCACTGGCACCCATTTTGTGTGTGTGACGGACATGTGTTGATGTACATACTTGCCATTTGGGTTGTGTCGTGTAATGGGCATTTCAGTGTGGGGTGCATGGAATACTTGGTTGGGTCTTTGGACAGGGGTGGCGTGCGATGGGATTTGGGTGGCCATAAGGGCCATGATTGTGGATCATGATGACGTGTTGGGGGGGACATGAGTCGGGGCCTGCTGGCAGGTGCCCGTCACTGCTGGGTGGGTGGGGGTGCAGTGGGACATGAGTTGGGGCCTGCTGACAGGTGCCCGTCACTGCTGGGTTTGTGGGGGTGCAGGGGGACATAAGTCGGGGCCTGCTGGCAGGTGCCCGTCACTGCTGGGTGGGTGGGGGTGCAGGGGGACATGAGTCGGGGCCTGCTGGCAGGTGCCCATCACTGCTGGGTGGGTGGGGGTGCAGGGGGACATGAGTCGGGGCCTGCTGGCAGGTGCCCGTCACTGCTGGGTGGGTGGGGATGCAGGGGGACATGATTCGGGCCTGCTGGCAGGTGCCCTTCACTGCTGGGTGGGTGGGGGTGCAGGGGGACATGAGTCGGGGCCTGCTGGCAGGTACCTGTCACTGCTGGGTGGGTGGGGGTGCAGGGGGACATGAGTCGGGGCCTGCTGGCAGGTGCCTGTCACTGCTGGGTGGGTGGGGGTGCAGTGGGACATGAGTCGGGGCCTGCTGACAGGTGCCGGTCACTGCTGGGTGGGTGGGGGTGCAGTGGGACATGAGTCGGGGCCTGCTGACAGGTGCCTGTCACTGCTGGGTGGGTGGGGGTGCAGGGGGACATAAGTCGGGGCCTGCTGGCAGGTGCCCGTCACTGCTGGGTGGGTGAGGGTGCAGGGGGACATGAGTCGGGGCCTGCTGGCAGGTGCCTGTCACTGCTGGGTGGGTGGGGGTGCAGGGGGACATGAGTCGGGGCCTGCTGGCAGGTGCCCGTCACTGCTGGGTGGGTGGGGATGTAGGGGGACATGAGTTGGGGCCTGCTGGCAGGTGCCTTTCACTGCTGGGTGGGTGCGGGTGCAGGGGGACATGAGTCGGGGCCACTGGCAGATTCCTATCACTGCTGGGTGGGTGGGGGTGCAGGGGGACATGTGTGGGTGCTCACTTGTGCATGGTGATATGTGGGCTGGCTGGGGGGCATGGCCAGAGGTGCAGGGTAGTCCCCTGTGTTGTGGGCTGCCTGCAGGGCCTAGGGAGGGGGGAGAGTGCACACCTGGAAGGACACACACTGCTAATTCGCGTTGGTGCACCCCAGAAATACACATACCCCGCTCGCCCAGTGTAATCGCATGTGAAACTCCCTGAACACCCCTCAGAATACACGTACCCCACTGCCCAAGGCCTATCGCGTGTGATACTTCCCGCGCACCCCTCAGAATACATGTACCCCGCTCGCCCAAGGCCTATTGCATGTATTACTTCCCGCGCACCCACAAGGTACACGTACCCCGATCGCCCAAGCCCTATCGCGTGTATAACTTCCCCTGCACCCCCATGATACACATACCCCACTCGCCCAAGGCCTATCGCGTGTATGACTTCCCGCGCACCCCCATGATACACGTACCCCGCTCGCCCAGTGTAATCGCATGTGAAACTCCCTGCGCACCCCCAAGATACACGTACCCCGCTCGCCCAAGCCCTATCGCGTGTATAGCTTCCCGCGCACCCCCAAGATATATGTACCCCTCTCGCCCAAGGTCTATCGCGTGTATGACTTCCCACGCACCCCTCAGAATACATGTACCCCGGACGCCCAAGCCCTATCGCGTGTATTACTTCCCGTGCACCCTCCAGATACACGTACCCAGCTCGCCCAAGCCCTATCGCGTGTATAACTTCCCGCGCACTCCCAAGATACATGTACCCCACTCGGCCAAGGCCTATTGCGTGTATTACTTCCCACGCACCCACAAGATACACGTACCCCGCTCGCCCAAGGCCTATCGCATGTGATACTGCCCGCGCACCCCTCAGAATACACGTACCCCGCTCGCCCAAGCCCTATCGTATGTATTACTTCCCGTGCACCCCCAAGATACCCCACTCGCCCAAGCCCTATCGCGTGTATAACTTCCCCTGCACCCCCATGATACACGTACCCCGCTCGCCCAGTGTAATCGCATGTGAAACTCCCCGAACACCCCTCAGAATACACGTACCCCACTGCCCAAGGCCTATCGCGTGCGATACTCCCCGCGCACCCCTCAGAATACATGTACCCCGCTCGCCCAAGGCTTATTGCGTGTATTACTTCCCGCACACCCACAAGGTACACGTACCCCGATCGCCCAAGGCCTATCGCGTGTGATACTCCCTGCGCACCCCTCAGAATACACGTACCCCACTCGCCCAAGCCCTATCGCGTGTATTACTTCCCGCACACCCCAAGATACACGTACCCCGCTCGCCCAAGCCCTATCGCGTGTATAACTTCCCACGCACCCCTCAGAATACACGTACCCCGCTCGCCCAAGCCCTATCGCATGTATTACTTCCCACGCACCCCCAAGATACCCCACTCGCCCAAGCCCTATCGCGTGTATAACTTCCCCTGCACCCCCATGATACACATACCCTGCTCACCCAAGGCCTATCACGTGTATGACTTCCCGCGCACCCCTCAGAATAGATGTACGCCGGTCGCCCAAGCCCTATCACATGTATAACTTCCCGCGCACCCCCAAGATACACGTACCCCGCTCGGCCAAGGCCTATTGCATGTATAACTTCCTGCGCACCCCCAAGATACACGTACCCCGCTCGGCCAAGGCCTATCGCGTGTATAACTTCCCACGCACCCCTCAGAATACACGTACCCCACTCAGCCAAGGCCTATCGCGTGTGAAACTTCCCGCGCACCCCCCAAATACACTCTACCGGCCCTGTGAACTAGTGCAGGGTTAGCGCGGCCGTTTGCGCTGCATTTGGGATTTCAATGCCTTATCCTTGCGCAAGGGGCGTTCTCGGGGGCGTAACTGGCGCTGCGGGATGTTCTCTGCGCCAGCTCTCAAAATGGCTTTGATATTCCATGAATATGCGGTGCGCCATAATGCTGTTTAGCGCACACGGCTGGCGCACGCTGGCGCACGATGCCTCTCTGCGCTGCTCACGTGCGCTGCCTCTGCGCTGAAATCTATGAATTACCATGTTGGAAATTAAAAAATCCGGAATAAAAACACATGGAACCATAGCACGTAGTACACAATGTTCACAGCTTTGTACGAATGAGGACCGGGCTTGAGATCAGCAGGTCGGTTGTGAGTCACGTGTGCTCTCTCGTGGCTAACGCACAATCCAACGCTGTGTACATTAGAAAGTAGCTTTCAGAAAAAAAAAAAGAGTAAAGTAAATAAATAAATCAGCAAAGGGAGTCAAGGCCAGACAGCTTACTAAGAGCGAAAGGGAAACTCGTGTGCAAGCCTTTTAATTAACAGACAAGGGGATTTTTTGCACTGACTCATTTATTTAAACAGTTCCAATGTGTTCCTCCTGCCCCACCTGCGTGGTTAAACATGCGTGTAGTGGAAATACCTTTCACTGCACGCACTTACTTTCATTGACAATAAATATAGGCACCTCTAAGTGCAAAGGGAGAAGCTACAAATACGCACCCCCATGTTCCAAGAGTGTGCTATATTCCTAAAGGGTAGCAACATATACTCCTTGGTCTCCTGGCAAGCTCTGTGCAATCGCAGTGACATTACAAACAAGCATTGGCAATGCCAACAGTTTTGGCGTTTACTGCTGTCCTTTGCATTTTGCATTTATAGGCACCAGGGTGCAAGGAGGAGAGCGCACAGTTTCAAAGGAGGCTGCAGGAAGGGGTGCGTGTGTCACATAAATGAGAAGGGGACTAGAGCAAGGGAGGAAGCCGTTGACAGAGAGTGTCATTGATAATGAGTAAGAGGACATATGAGCGCAAAAAAGGCGAGTGAGAGGGTAAAAAATAAAGCGAGTGTGAGAGGAAGGATGCGAGGGGTTAGGGAGAGAGGGTAAGGTGGGTTGTGCAATTAAGGGTGCAGGGTGGGTGGGGCTAGAGAGAAGGGGGTACCGTGCATTTTGGGGTAAAGAGAAAGGGGTAGAGTTGAGTAGAGAAAGAGGGGGTAGGATGGATGGGGGAGTCGAGAGTGAAAGTAATCACTTATGAGGACTTGAATATTTTGCCCAGTATTATACACTTTGGCTAAATAGTGAAGCAAGAATGTTAAGGTACTCTGCAATTTCAGCACTTCATCACACGCCTCTGTCTTTCAAGGCCTACAATAATATGGTCTAAAAAGAATTTACTTGCAAAACCTATTGCTGCAACCTGACATGTAACTCTCTAGAAACATGTTTCACTAAACGAATAACCCAAGCACTATTACTAAAGTCCCTGCAGGCAGCATAATGCAAGCATAAACCTCTCCTGTTTGGCACCAGTGTACATTAAGAAACACTACAGGTTGTGTAATACATTAAGTTATGGAGATTCCTTGTGACAAACCTCCAGCTCATTGTTATCCCAGACGTCAAGAATATTGGACCATCCACATAAAGCAAACATTTTTTTGTTTGCTTGTCAAACTAGTATGTGATGGATACAAATAGTGTTGTATAAGAGAGCTTCAATCAGTTACTCACTTTATCTGATTTAACTGTGTCCCTCTAAACTGATGACTATCTACTTAACAAGAAGGATGGTTAACTTTCTAGAATCCCCCCCAACCCGCGCAGTCCCCTATGCATATGCACACTATGCAGGCTTAACTATTGTTAACTACAAACACGTGCAATGTCACTACCCAGCATGATATAACAGACTGAATCCCTCCGGTTTACAGCACCTACACCAATTTATAGATTCCACTCAGAGATAAAATACAGCACATACTATCCTTAATTTGGCGAGTTTTGGCAAGTTAGCAACTGACACCAGATTGCTAAAAAACTCAAAATTATCAAACTCTGCTGTGAGGCCTGTAATCTTTCCCATCAGAACAGCAGTTGTCCAGAACCAGCTCCTTCACCTGCATGAGGAAACTAAAGCGAATTGCAAATGTTGATAAGATCCCCTTGAAGCAAGCACAGCAAGCAATATTACATAATGCAGAAGATAACCGGTGTACGGTGGGAATGGGCACTCTATTGATTTCGGGGTTTACAAGCAATGGCAACCAGGAAAGCTGTGAGTTGTGTGTTCTCGAATATGGGACCTTATAATACATCCCCAAATGAGAGACAGCCTTTGTAGGAACTTGACCCCCACTCCTACCCCATCAAGTCCCTTGCTGCTAGAGGACCCTTCCCCGGGGCTGAACCAGCATGGCCCCTTTTCCATAGGAGGAGCAGCATGACTCCCTGTGCCGAGCACGTGTTGTTGCCTCCCCGGACGTGGTACGGCGGTGCTGACCCCGGCACATTTTTGCTGTATCATTCTGGAGAAGTCTCACTAAACGGAAGAAGTACCATTTAAAATGGGAGCACATTAACATTGGGGTTCGGGGGGGGGTAAGGGTGAAAGGTGGTGCAATGGCACTAAATGTTGCCTACGCTTAAATTGCATATCAGAAAGAACTGCTATAGATGGGATACGCCAAAATTTTCTTGTATCTCCCAGTTCCTCAAGCCCTTTTCTTCGCCAGTGCAGCTGCAAGGGTTGTTGCACCAAACCTGTTTGCAACATCACCGCCAGGGTTGCGGAATACGGGCAGGGACCTGAGGCTGTCTACGTTTAGATATATGAGGTTTCATCAGCCATGTGTGCTGCATCTGCCATCGGTGCAGGAACTGGAGGCAGGCAGCCAGGAACCCCACAGGGAACAGTTCAAGCCACCCGTAACTCCAAAAGTCCAGCCCCTTCCAACCGCTTGAGGGCAGAGTGTGTGGTATCACCTCTCACTGGGAGAGTAGGAAATATTTAACTTCCTGTGAGAGTGGACCTTATTTTATTCAAATGAAGCAGTCGCAGGATGATGCGTCGTCATCCAGGAACAGAAGATGGAGGTCATCAAACCTACATGAGTATAATGCGTGATCACACATGGCCCACTTAGCCATGTGCTCCCCCAGTCACAAAAACGGGCTGCCATCTTGCTTGTCCCCGCTTTCAGTCCGGTCTTCCCTACACTTCCTGTGCTTCGATTCCCTCCCCAAAGGAGTCCACCACCTCCACTCTGGCTAGCTTTAACTCGCCAAACTTCCTTTTTCTAAGCTCCACGTTAAGTCTCTGACAAGTACGTTTACAGTCTTATATTCGCTTATGGGTTGAAATGACTGAAGTACATCCCACCTAGAAGCAAATCAAGGCCCGACCAGTGCTTCTGCCATTTCACAGGGGGGAAGACAGACAACGATCCTACTAGGCCAGGTGTCATTCAAATTGCGCAAGTGCAGGGGTAGGGGGAAGGGAAAAAGTGCAAGGGGAGAGGGGGAAGTGCTGAACAAGGTAAGTAGAATAATAAATAAATAAATAAATAAATAAATAAGTAAGTAAGTAAGGCCAGCTGGTGGCAAGTGCAAGGCAAGTGCAGACAAGTGCTGGGAGGGGGGGCTGTAGGGATGCAGAGACAGTCCCAATGTTTTGGCAGTAGGTGGCGCTAGCGCTACTCAGTACGCCAAAACCAAAATGTGCACAGAGAGTTCAAAAGAGCGTTCATCCCAATTTGTGCACTCCCTCTGTGCTATCCAATTACAGAGAAGGCTTAACGGTTACCAGACATTTGGTCGAAAAAAAATTGGTCGACCAGACAAATGGTCGAACCAATTTGGTCGAAAACCAAATGGTCGAATTTTTTTATTTTTTTATTTTCACTCCTTTTTTTTTGGGGGGGGGGGGGGGACCCCCCTCAACCTCCTCTTTTTTTCTAAAAAACCCTTTTTTTTAAAAACGAAAACCCAAAAAATAAATATATAATGAAAAAAAAAAATTCGACCATTTGGTTTTCGACCAAATTGCGTCGACCAAATGTCATTCGACCAGTTTTAATTCGACCAAATGACTGGACACCGGCTTAACATGGGCAGGGGGTTCAGTGTCCATTAAGAAACAGACTACCACCATATCCAAGGGGGCATTCTCAAACACAAAAGAGGAAATACTCATTGACACCCCCTTTTCTCGATTACAGAAACAGCCGGACAAAAAGACCACCACATGGTAGGCCTGTCTGCCAACCGTGGAACTGCACACTTTAACTTATGTGGCACATGGTTGACTTCTGTGGTATCAGGTAATATTATCCCCACCAATAATATCGCAATATATATGGTTGTGGGGTAAGGCCATAGGCAATATTATTAGTGGGGATAATTTATGGGGTTACTGGGACTGTGGGAGGCGGGCGTGTCCCCCGCTCCATAAAAAAAAATAAGGGGGTTGCAGGGGTGTCCCCCGCAGGTTCCATGGCTTAATATTGCAGCCAAAATATGGCAATATTTTTGTATGGCGATATTTTTGTGGGGATATTAACACATGGAACCACTTCTGTGACACAGAGAGGCTCATTGACCCTCGATAGACCTGGACAGGTTATATCTTATGATGATTGCATGTATAGCGCATACAATGCGTCCAGACCATCGTGAAACCCATAAGGGGACAAGGACAGAAGGAGGGGGACATGGGCGGAGATATGAAGACACAAAATCAAAAAAGGCCACATAATGTTATATTAGGATTTGTCCTTCTAGCACGCTTTACACCACCGCTAGGCTGTAAAGGGGGTGGGGGGATGAGGGTTGGTAAGTAGTGGAACAGATATCCCTGCCCTGGGTATAAGTCCTCCCTCAGAATATATGCATCCCATAGGTGTATCAGTCCACCATTGCTATATATTGATTGGGGGCACTATTTTGGCAGCCATCAAATCGTGATCTCTTTTTCCGCTCCCGTGACCCCCGCCCTCTTCACTATTTGGGTCATTTATTACCAGTTCCTCCCATTGCACAGGGAACAAACCCAGGTACTCCCATTTTAAAAACAAATCAGGGCACGAAATCCTTTACCGTGGGAAGATTCCTACAGTAAAGTGACCGGCT
Organism: Ambystoma mexicanum; assembly: GCF_040938575.1. Lineage (NCBI taxonomy): Eukaryota > Metazoa > Chordata > Amphibia > Caudata > Ambystomatidae > Ambystoma > Ambystoma mexicanum. The sequence continues at coordinate 237,852,191 of NC_090940.1, read as the reverse complement.
GCTGGCATATATGTTCCTCCTTGGTGCGTATGGCTGTGCTCCATGTGTATGTCTCACATCAGCCTAAGCTTCCATGAGGATAGGCGTGGTCTGTGAGCTGGCTCGGCCACTCCAAAAGGGTCTTCATAACCTCTAGAATATTGTGTCACCTGTCAATTGTGGCAACAAGCCTCCTGGACTGCCCTCTGAAAGCATTTGAGTTTATCCTCAATGGTGGTACCAATACACAGATACCCAAATCCAGAACGGGCTGAAAGAGATGGAAATTCAATGGCTTTTCCCGGTGGAAAGTCCCTCGAGTTCAACTTCAATCAAACCTCGGACTCAAAACACATGTAGCAAAGAAGACACTGTCAGTCTTCTGCCCGCCCCCACTCCACTGCGGAATCATACACTTCTTTCCCACCTCAAACTTCAGAAAACTCATCAAGCCGTGAAGCTCGCCCACCTGGATGATAGTAACACGCTCCTTTCATGTGATCCAGCTCCTGGCTCTGCTGAGAGCTGGCCAGCATGCGGCCACCCACCTCATCGCAGGGCTGATGAAATGGCACGAACTCATCCCACCAATCCGGCAACTTCACTGGTTGCACCCCTAAGCCTGCATCACCTTCCAATATACCACGATCACAGATGACAAAAAATAACCTCAAACATAGCTGATCAACATAGGAGGTCAGTGCACTGCCAGCAGCCAAGGCAACTCAGTTTGGAATCTCAGAAATGCCAGAAGGAGAAAGCTAGAAAGCAAGCATTTGCCTGCAAGAGCAAACTTGCAAACCGTGATCGAAGTGAGTGGGAACCGTCAGGAATGGTGTTCCACTACTTTTATTTGTTTCCGTTTACCATTCCTCTACTTTTTACAACCATATTTAGCATTCTGTATAGAGGATTTGTCCATTCGTGTCCTTCTGCAAGTGTGAAGTTGTAATAGGAACCTATGTTACTAGTCACTTAGACTATTGCAGTGTCCCGGCTGCAAAGCCTTGTCACATGCTGCACTATGCTTCCACCTACCCTCTTCCCTGTCGAGACCACAGTACCACTTCTTTTTTCGGTACACTTCTACCACTGCATTGGGCTGTGACTCTCCCTGCGCCCCTTCAGAAAGCAACTGAACATCCGATTCTTCAAGGAACATTACACCACGCTCCCTTCCTCTGTTTTGCTAAATTACCCTCCAAGTACTTGTGCAGTGCCCTGATGCTTGCTAGCTAGTTTATGGTGATAGAAATCCCCTGCACACGCACATATCCTATCATCCATTATAAAATACAGCAGAAGGCACTTGCCTGCTCAGCACACTACCATTAGCACCAGGTCTCATAACACAGCCCTTGGTCTTTTAAATGTATTGAACCCTTTAGCTGTTTCTACTTTCCTAAATTGAGTGTTTCAGACTGTTCTCAACCCGATTGTTCAACATAGTGCAGACTCCAGCTTTCAGTGAACATGTGCAGTGTCCTGCTTTGTGCTCAGTGTGACTGCGTGTTGTGATGATGCATTGCTGTGAGGTTGCTTGGTTTAATAGAGTATGGGTTGAGATTGAGGCATCATTGAGTGTTCACTGGGTGTCATTTAGGGACCCACTACGAGGTTCGCAGACACTTTCCCCGCACCACCAAATTACAAGTTTAGTGGAATACCTACTGGTGGAATTACCACTCAGTAATTCAGCTGATTTTTGGAGGAAAAAGTAGAGGATTTACTGCCAACTTGATGCTGCAGGTAAATCCTACACTTTTCCACCAGAAAATCGGCTGAATTACCACTTGGTAATTCCGCCGGTGCTAATTCTGCCAAAAAGTCCCAAATAAATCCTATGGACTCAAAAAAGGGGGATGTGCACTGCCTATCACCACTTGTAATTCTGTAGTAAACCCACAGGACCAATTGTCCGTAATGGTAATTTCGTTTGGCGGTATTTTGGCAGATTTACTGCCAGAGTACTGCCAAACTCATAATGATGCCCTTAAGTGTCCAGGACGGATTTGTAGTGGACTAAACAGTAGACGTGGTTGCTTGTGTAACTTGTGCCTGGTATCTCTCTGTCCGGTAAAGCACTGAACGCTTCCAGTCTTTCCTTTTAAAGGTCAATTTTAGAGATCCTACCTCATCCTTATTTGACAAGCATAAGAGAATTCCCACTAATTAGACCCTTCGTCCCTTCTAAAAAAAACTGGGATTTGGGAAGGCATGCAGTGCAAAAGTGTTATTAGACATAAGGGTGTAATGCCTTGAGCTGGTGATTGCTGTGAACAATGCGTCTTATTATGAGTTTGGTGGTAATTTGGTAGTAAATCCATGGAATTGCCGCCAAAATTGTTTTGCATTAACACCCGTTGGTCCCGTGGATTTGGTCCGTGGTAAGGCCCTGTTACTCCCCTTTTTTGGACCCCGTAGGATTCATGGGGATTTTTTCAGATTTTCCGAGAATAGTAATTCCCTCACAGTAAATCCAGCAATTTTGGGAGGTAAATCCTGCATTTCATCTCCAAACTCGTAGTATGGTGGTGTGGGAAAGTGGCAGTAAAGTGGTGGTTAATATGTTACTACTATTTTACCACCATTTTTCTCTCTACCACCACACTCGTAATGAGGCATCTTTTAGTTGGGTGGATAAATGTTTGTGAAGTAGCAAAACATATAAATCTGAATAAATAAAATTGCAAAAGTTAAGCATAGAATAAAAAAGAGAAAACAAATGATTAATAAACAATCAAAGGGAAAATCAGAATCCATTATTTCAATGCATTATTGATCGATGGAGGGTCGGTGGAGATTGACTTTAAAATAATGTGAACCTTTTTAAAAGAGAGACAGTGGACCTCATTGCGAGTCTGACGGTAGCCGTGCTGGAAAAACAGGCAGGCTGCCGCCAGACTCGTAGTGAATTACTGCCTAGGTGAGTGCCAGAATCACTGGGGCATTACAACCAAAGTGACCAGGTAATTCTGGAGACGGAATTCCATAAATCCCCATTCCCATGGAGTCCAATAGGACTCCATGTGGATAGGGACCATGGAAACACTGGCACCATAAATAACGGTGCTGGTGTTTCCATTTCTGGCTGGAAGCGGGTGGCGTTGCTCCCGCCAGGTCAGACCTGGCGGGAGTGACACCACCCACCTGCAGAATTCTTAATCTGCCAGTCCGGAAACAACGGTGGCGGCGGGTTTACCACCACTGTTGTTTCTGGACCGGAAGGGTCATAATGAGACCCATTGGCTTACATTTCGCAAAGACAGAGCAAAGCTTCACTGAAGGGCACCATCCGCCTAGTGAGACGTACACAGCCCAGGACTATGAGTCATTTCATACCCATCCTGTTCCAGGAAGGAGGCGAAGCGTGAAGACCCCAATGCAGCTTAGAGCCCCATTGTGGTAAAGATAGTGATCTACTGCAGCCGCGCCAGGCAATATTTCTGTCTCTAGCTAGATATGTTCCTAAAGACTCCAGGGACCAGAGTGGGGTGTGGATAACCCACTTACTGAGCAAGGGGTCTCTGGGTGTCCACTTTCAGGTGGGGGCAGACCATGGAGTCCCCAAACCCTAGGGGCAAGCTAGGGGAGGAAGTGCAAGGCTCCACTTGGGGCACTCACACTCCTATAACCCCAGGCATGCTCGAAGAAGACACTATCCACCCGCTTTTGCCAGTCCAGGATGCATAGTAATCCTGAGCAAGGAGTGCCCTCACTCCACCGGAAGCGGATAGCATGCAGAAACATAACTGCACCAGAGGAAGTTTGGAGCATTAGACCACAACAGCAGACACATTCCCACATTCCCAACCCCAGGGAAGTCATGGTTCTGCTAAAACCCAGTCAAATCTGGTAAGTAGCGAGAGCATTTTCTTCACCAAAAACAGATAGGATAGCCTCCAGCTCAGGCTGCACATTGCACAGGGGGGTGCCAGCTCAGGGTCTCGAGGAAGACGTATTTTGGGGTTCTGTGCCTTTCCATGTGCCGCATAGGCCAACAAAAGTAAGTCATGGAAGACGGCACACACTATATGGTATTCTTAACCCATTCAATGGGCCATACCACAGGTAACAGCCCGAAAGCCTGAGTTAACGGCCCGAGCCAAGCATGGGCGGTTAATGAGACAGAAAGCAATTGAAGACCCTTCTCTGCAAGGAAAACCTACTCTTGTCCTCTCTTTTACTAAGTTCCCCTTCAACCTGGCAGCTCATGTTAACGGCCTGAGCGAAGTGAGGGTTGTCACCGAGGGCACCAGGAGGTTACCCCTGAGGCTTTTGGAAGGGGTTAAGAATGCCATTACCCCCCAACCCCCCAACTCCCGGGTTAACAAAGCGGTAACCCGGGATGGTAAAAAAAAAACATTTTTATTCATTGAACAGAATGCTGCTCTGCCAAGATGGCCACCATGGTAGTAGAAGGTGGGGGCTCCTTACAGAGCCCATCATCTATTGCCATGGTGGCGAGGAAAAGGAAGAGGCATAGGAGCTGCTGCCACAATCAGATAAGTGGGGATGAGGAGGTGGGTTGGGATCATAACAAAAAAGAATGGAAGGTGAGGAGCAGATGGGAGGCTGCAGAGCTGGCCATCAGGAGGCTTTAAACACAGGCTAGATCGGGAGTATCAGCCCGCATTTGAAGCCACCTGATTGTCCGGCTCCTCCCTGCAGGGTGTTAATCATAAATGTACGCTAATTTGCCCTGTGTGGCGGGAATGGGGCATAAAGAAATCAAACAAATACTCTCATTCTTAGAATGTACCCCCTCTCCTTGGCATAATTAGCTGGCTTTTCAGGGTGAATCAGTGCAGGTGGACAGTCAAAAGAATGCCCCACCCTGTTTTATAGAGATGGAGAAAGACTGCACTAAAGAAAGGCGAAACGTCCAAATCTAGCAAAAGCCAACCTCTGGCAGCATACAGCTGAGACTGGGACACCCAGACGCAACATATGGAATGGCAACAACTAGCTTCAGCTTCTGTTAGAGAGACGCTCCAGAATACATACTCGGCCGTCGCGCCCAATTCACTTCTGACCATTTCTGCCTTGATTCTGATAGGGAGGGCTCTCATTGTACAAGTAGAGCTATAGAGAGAGTTCTGGGAGTGTGATATGCATCTGTGGATCCGTGAGGATAGTTCACGGGCAACGTGTTTGTCTTAGAAGCAACACAGTACAGAGCACCACAGGTGTGAATCCGGTAACGTGCTTAGAGACTGGTCTCTGGTATCAATCACTTTATAAAAAACAATAATACGTAAAAGTGGAGCACATACACACCATGCTCCTTAAAAAAAAAACATTTGGTATTAGTGCCCGACAAGGGGGGAGTGGCAGCCTCCCATCCAATGAGGAGGCTCGGAGCCAGAGTGTGGGAAAGCACCCGCTCCGAGCATCCTGAGAGCAGGGGCCGCCATCTTCCCTCGCTGGGTTTTCCAGTTAAGTGCACTGCCCCACTTTCCAAGATCCTATCCCTTACTCCCCACTTACCTCCATGTGCATTGGCTGCTCTGGGAGCAGTCATGTTCCAGGCGCAGCACTGACATCAGCAAGGCCACCATGGAAAGGGAGAAGGGACTATGTATAGTCCCATCCTCCCAATCCATGGCAACCTTTTTTTTTTTTAAAGTTGCGGTTTAGCAACTTTCAAACTTTTAGTACCATGGTACATCGTGCCGGGGTACTAAGAGCAATATCACACGGTCAGAGGGCATTACCGGTCCGGCTAATGCCCTGGGGCTTTGTAACTATGGCCACGGGGTATTAACAGGCTTAGTAATGCCCACCCTGCCCGTATAATATAGCTAAAGTGGGAATGGCAAGATGACGTCTTTGAACAATAGTTTTTTTTCTCCACGTTAAACTGTTTTATGAAAGTTTAGGCGATACGACTTTTTTCTGAATTTACATATCTATTTGGAATGTTTTTGGATGTGTTTAAGGTGCCGGATAATCACAAGGAAGAGATGGCTATGGATGCAACCGTTTTAAAGAGTAGTGTCAATCTCCCCCATTGCACAATCTTAAGGACATAGCAGCCTAACATCCTCGTGGAGACCACTAACAATTTACGGAGACCAGTTGCAAATGCTCATGTCCATCTGGAATGAGGTTCAGGGCTGAACATTGCATCTTGCACAGCCCGAGTCATTGAAAAATATTGCACACAGGACTTCACCACCTTTCGGCATAAGACGTGCCAATGCCCAGCAACCTAACATAGTGTGCACCCATGGGTCAGGCTAGTGAGCTGAACTCCAAATCGTGGCGGCTAGCTCCCTGCGCCACACCACATCAAAGCTGCACTAGAACCAAATACAGAGAATTGCCACTCGCAGACAGTGCAGCAATCAAGTCTTTATTTATTTATTTATTTTCTTTTGAAACTTATATAGCGCACCAAGCCCGAAGGCATCTGAGCGCTTTCTTACTGCAAGGCATGCACAAGACTGATACAGACACAGTGAAGGAAATGGCAATACAGCGAAATGGCGAGAACATAATAACATACATAAAAACATACAAAGCTTTCAGGTACGAGAGGGAGGGGGTGGTGATGGGCTAAGTGAGAGGGAGGGTGGGTTCCTTAAGCTTTGGGTGAAGAGGTGTGTTTTGAATTGTTTCCTAAAAGCCCAGAAGGAGTCTTGAGCTCTGAGTGGGAGAGGCGGTGAGTTCCAGGGTTTGTTGGCGAACGTGGAGAAGCTGTTGCCGCCTGCCTTTTGAAGCTTGAATCTGAGAGTGCCTAGGTGGTGCTGATAGGTAGAACGTGTGGGTCTGAAGCTTTGTGTTGGGGTGATGCTGTTGGACAAGTAGGCTGGGTCCATCTGGTAGAGACATTTGTGTGTCAGGGTGAGTGATTTGAAGATTGTGCATTCCTATATTGGGAGCCAGTGATGTTGGTGCCTCATGGCTGAGATGTGTGCTAATCTGGGGATATTGAGTGCCGCCCTCAGAGCATTATTTTGTAGGACCTGTATCTTTCGGATATTCTGAATCTTTGTCCCAGCATATAGTGCGTTGCAGTAGTCGAGGCGTGTGCGGACTAGGGCTCTGGCTAGAGTAAAACAACTGTCTGGTGTGAGGAAATTTCTGCAGGCGCTAATGAGTCTGCGTGTGTGGCTGAGGTGGTGGCATTTACTTGTTTGTTAAAATTGAGTGCAGAGTCTTGGTAGAAGCCGAGCATTTTTACCTCATTGGTGACTTTGATGGTGTGTCCATCAATGATGAAAGACTTGAAGAGATGATTAAGTTTGGCAATTTTAAGTTGAGCGCCAACTATAAGCAGCTCAGTCTTATCATCATTTAAGCATAGCCCGTGTTGAGCCATCCAGTCTTGGATGGATAGGTATATGGTGTTGAGGGTGTCTGTGTCAGTGTCATGGTCTCCTTAGATGGGTTGGAGGACCTCTGTGTCAGCGTAGTTGGTGTAGATGACACCCAAGTCGTTGAGGCTGTCAAAGAGTGGTTTTGTGAATAAGTTATGCAAGGTGGGGGCAAAACAGGAGCCATGTGGCGCTACACAGGTGACTGTGGTGGGGAGGGCTTTGGCTTTAGGGGAGAAGACTTTCATCGTTCTGTCGCTGAGGAAGGAATTGATCCAGAATGTGGCGTTAGGGCAGAAATTGTCTGCTGATGTTAGGTGCTCACATAGAATGTGGTGGTCCACCAGATCATACGCAGCAGAGAGGTCTAAGAGAAGAATCACTGCTTGTTTCCCATTGTCTCTCAGATTGTCTATATGGATTTTTAAATCCAGTAAAGCTGTTTCCGTCCTGTGTCTAGGGCGGAAGCCAGACTGACATAGCCCCAGGATGTTATTGGTTTCCAGGTAAGTCTGAATTTGCAGATATGCTACCCGATCCAGAATTTTCAATAAAAACGCTACCGTCATTATAGGGCAGTAGTTCGTGGGAGAGTTGAGGTCCAATGTGTTTTTTTTAATAGGGGGGAACCCATGATTTTTATTTTAGATTGATGGGACGCAGTTGCTTTTGAAACAGGGATTGATGAGATTGGTGATGAATGGAGAGAGTTGGGGTCCACATTCATTAATAACTGTGGGTGGGCATGGGTAACCTTGGCATCTAGAGGGTTTTAGGCTGCAAATGATCTTCATAACTTCTGGCATGGAGACCTCAGTGAATTAAAATTGTGGAAACTCCTAAGGGGGGGGTGTTGGTGGCAGAAGGGGGTGAAGTTATGTTGCAAAAAATGCAGGCTATTTTCTGAAAAAAAAGAAAACAAGTTCAGAGCAACGTCGACATGGCTGCCACAAAACCCGCCACTACCTCTGTTGCTTCCCATCTGTTAACACAATAAAACAAAAGCGTAAAAAGAAAAATGTACCTTTCCTCCCCTGTCGCCCTTTCTTTCCTCTACAGTAGTCCATCTTCACTTTCACTAAAGTGTTTTTCTTTCCTCACATATGCACCCCTAGTATATGCTGGTGTTAATATCGGTAAACGCCTGCCCAGCTGAATTTTACCGGTTAGAACATTAGCTAGGTAGGTGCTTAACCCCTAACATGAGTGTGCATGATTGTGGTTGGTAGGTGGCCACAAGTGACTACTACCTTCCTTTCTCATGTCAGCAAGTTTAACGTGACAGGATCACTATTGCCCAGCCTAACCTTTAAGCCTTACAATAGGAACTCTGCCAAAATGTTAGTTTGCTCCATGTTCCATAATCAAGGAGAGTTGTTTGTTGTTTTTACTTAGTTCCTTGGTTTGCATTGCCTTGTTTATTTGTTTACTTGGTGTAGGATTGAGGGCCATGATTGTTTGTCTTTGCCCTTCCCAAAAGTCATGCCTGAGAGCCAATCCTTCTTGTCTATCCTGAGAGCATTGCTACAAAACAAACACAAAGGCAACCACAAGCTGTTGTGTTGTCCTTAGCAGAAGCATGTACACATTGTTGTTTGTACAGCTGAACAATTTAATCCCCTCCCACACCTCAACTTTGTAACATAGTGGAAGGCACTGTCCCATTCCACACACCCTGCACTCACATATAACACTTACACTACTGCACAGCACCTCTGACATAAGAATTAAGCTATCTTTAAGGGCAAAAATTCGAACAGTAGATTCTCACATAATCTATCTACTTAAATACAATCCAAACCTTTTGAGTTCATAGTTTACCTCCTGAGCCCAATCACACTCCATTCAGACAGGGGTGACAAGCAGGGTCTTGGCCACACTCAACTAACTTTAATTGCTTAAATGCACCCACTCATAATAGCACCTTCCAATTCTGCCAAATTTAGACTCCGGTCTCACAAGGGCGGTCAACCAACAGTGCGTTGGGACCATAATTATGGTGAAAGGCACTATACAAATGACAAAATGAATGGATGAATGAATGAGAAGAACCTCTGGGGAAAGCCTTGTTGTTTCTTTACTGAGACACTTAGGACTAAACTTTAAGAGGCTTCTCAGTTCAGGCCAAATGATGGCACGCCTTTTAGCCTAGCTCGCAACCAAACAGCAGCAACAAAGCCAAGGAGGAGCACAGCACACCCTGATGCATGGTAATTGATCACGCATCTTGTAGCCACCTAGAAAAGCAGTGAAGCCTTGCCACACTTTAACATGCTTTATCCAACTGGCTAAAGAAGGGGATCATACAGAGAGGAAAGGCTTTATCATTGGACATTTTAAAGGGTGCTTTTTGGCTCCGGGATCGTACTCGGACCTTCTGAAATGATGGCTATTTAGAATATTTTCCAGCAAGATCATGAGACTTTTGGGGTATTTGCAGCTTTGCATTTCTAGGTGCCATTTTACATTCTTTACTTTTTGAACCTACAGGTTTGGACATGTTATTCTTTTGTTTTAATTCCACCTGTTAGGTTCCTAACACTCAGTGTCCTTACATTCCTGACACAGAAGAGTGGTGTTTGCAAACTACGTCTGAGATAATCCACCTGCTTAAGTGATTAACTTATTGGTGCATTTGAAGCCACGCCCAGGTTCACTTGGTTGCCCTGGAAAAGGCCAAGGACAGCACTGATTGACAGCAAAAGGTTGTCGCTCCTTCACTACTGCAAATGGGGCATAAGATTTTCAGGATAACCCTTCTGGATGGAGTTACCCAGTTTAACCAAAATATTATTGATCAAAAAAGAGCATGAACTCCCTTTACCTGAAAATTGCATTTCACATAAAAAAAATGGGACAACTATAGATGGATATAGAAGGGTCAGGCATGGAGGGGGGAGGGATGGCATGGAGGGAGGAGGTGAAAGAAGATGGTCGGGGAATCGGCATAACTTGCATGAGGATGATTCATTTGCTCATAAGGGCACACATTAATTCAAGCACAATGGATGGGAATAATATAAAAAAGAACAGCAATCCTATAATGAAAAAGCAGTCAAAGGCTACACAGGCGGGTGATAATGCAATTCATATTCGAGTTGATCAATTCATCTGGCAACTATGCAAATTCAAGCATAATGAATACCGCATGGGAAAATAAGACCGGAAGGTCTGCACATAACACTGATATTCTGGGTACAGTTTGACTATAACAAGAGCTATGGAAGATAAACAGTCTTAACTTCATAGATCCGGAAAATTAAGAAAAGAGGGGGGCAAAGTGAGAGCACACAAGTAAGAGTGCAACAGATTTAAGGACAATGATACTGGATAAGTGTGTCCCACTCAACAAGTAGCCAGCACTTCATTAAGCGCTGCTTGAAAAGCACAAACTAGGGGTTGATTTTATAGAGACACAAGTCATCTACCATGAATTTTAAAATAAAGGAAAGGAAGAGAGGATATAAAGTGTCAAGAGGATGGGGGTAGAGGGTGACCAAGAACAAGACCAAGCGAACGGATGATTCTTACGCTCCAAATGAGATGGAACTACCCAAATGCTGAACATTGTGATCATCTAGGACAGATGCCACCAATTTCCATGATTCCTCACCGTTGGCTTCGCAGGCTAAGGCTGATGTGAGTTGTAGTTCAAACCCTCTCAAGTTTGCTGACCCCTGACTTGGGATAGTCCATTGCTGCACGTGCTCTCATCTAACAATACCAGGCATTTCAGCAACGGGACACACACTCAATTTACAAGAGAGATAATCAAAGATTGGGAATAAGCAGAAAATCTCTTCATGACACATAAACACGCACTGTGACTGTAAATACTGTTTTTGCAAAATCCACATTTCTTTCCGGATCTGTCTTCAATAGTCAAAGCTTTTTGAAAGGTCATTGCAGAAAAAAAAACAGAGGAGTGGAACATTGCATTTTTACATAAAAGAAACCAAAGCTTGCATAACTTGTTTCTTGGAAGGAGAAGCATTTGTTCCTTGTTTGTGGATGTTAGACTTCATGGACAGTTATATGTCTGCAAGAGATTTCGATAACTGGGACTAATAACTCTAAAATGTTAACCCAAGAAATATGGGTTCTTATATGAGAGTGTTTTGGCACAATTTGAACTCATCAGCTGCTGGCTTCCTACTCCTGCGGTGGTGGTCCATGGCAGAAGATGTGGCTCTGTGTTCAGTTCTCTTAAAGGAGCCGCACCCCTAAAGAATTTTACAAAAATAAATTGTTCTTTACTTTGCTTCATGCTACTCTGCTTTGCTTCTACTGCAGGTCAATTTCTGTTGTTTAATCTTTTTTTATGTCTTTATTAATGTTTTCGGGAATAACAATAGCGTAACTTTTATTTAGCTAAACTTAATTTCTGAAAGCACAACATATTTCTTCATTTAATAGCCAAAGCTGCCAGTTCAATGTGAAATAAGGGTACGTGACCCTAAGTATTACATGGCGGGCTCTAGTCCTGGCATTCCCTAAGGACTGGAAATTACATGATATGATATTTTATTTATAGCGCGCCTATACACAAGTGTTTCAAGGTGCGAATCATATGCCTCCATCATAAGCCCACCTTGATTCCTTCCAATGTACCCAGATCTGGGTTCTTGAACCTATCTGCATAAATGGTCTGGCTTCAGTTCCAGAATATTCCACATGTTATGTTATGTTATTGTAACTTATAAAGCGCGCGGTCGCCCTGGGGCATCATGGAGCTGGAAAGAAAGGCTGCACAGGCGAGGAAACTGATGAAAGGCTAAAAATTAAAACAGGTAGGTTTTGAGAGCTCTTCTAAAGCCAAGATGGTCATCAATGGCTTGCAGTGACGGAGGAAGGCTGTTCCACAGTTTGGGGGCGGCAATAGAAAATGCTCTGCCACCAAGCCTCTCCCGATTGGCTCTAGGAATGGTCAGACGATTGGAGGTCATGGAGCGAAGGTCCCGACCTGGAATATATCTGCTAAATTTGGACTGTAAGAATTCGGCGCCCAGGGCATGAATAGCCGATGGACGATACACAGGGATTTGAAGTGAATTCGTTTCTTGTCACCTTCACAGTGAAACTGGTGAAAGAAGGTGTTTTAGTTGATAAGGATACACTCCCATACCTTCCCCAAGATCAACTTTTAAATTTACATCCAATCCATTTTATGTCTGCATAGCCGACTGGCAGCAGATATCCTTTGAAAAGTTAGAACTAGTACAGAGCACGACAGAGTTAGTTGAACCCCAGGTCTGCAATTATTGTAAAGAGTGTCCTTGCACTAATAAAAAAGATCACTGGGTGATATTAAGCTTTTAATTGGAAACTTTTGCGGGTATAACGAAGGCAGAGCAAGAATTTTGAGAGACTTCTGGAGGTTCTTCAGCAACTTTCAAAGCAAAATCCTCTGCTCTACAAGGAACACCCCACAAACAGATGATGACCACATGCTACTGATGGTCATGTCCCTCCCCGCACACCTTAACCTTGCCAAACATGTACCCCCGTCTCTGCTTTTACAGAGATTGCTATTGTCTAACTAGATGTATGCTTTTTAGGTCACCTAAATACATAGGTCTATTCCTGTACTAATATTCTCCAATTTCGAAATGGAGATGAGGCCAATGAGAAGTTAGGTGTGAAGTTTGCTGCATATTAGAAGCAATAGGTAGTTAAGTGGTGGTGTGCTTGGTAAACTGATAAATGTTTGGAATAGTGTGGGCGACTTCTTTTTCATTTTAACAGCACATCAATTAATGATGATAACTAGGGCAATAAAAGAGTTTACCTTGTACTGGTCCCTAGATCAGGGTACATTAGACATGCCACATTTTGAGGACCTGGATTTGCCGGTATGTTTGAATGATTGGGTGAAGGTAGACCAGAAAGTTTGGTCATTTCATCAAGCAATGCTTCACTGTTGGCTCAATGCAGGACTGGGCACAGCGGCCAGATAATGTCACCTCACAAAAGCCACAGCACCAGGAAGACAGTATCCAACAACTGGTTCAGTGAGGACCTGCACAATTTGAGGATTAGTGGAATGGCTCTTGAAAGGCACTGGAGGAAATCCTAATTTGCTTCAAACGTTGGCCATATGTAGAATCAAAACGGCCTACTCCTTGGGAAATATAGCCATTGCCATAAACTCGACACATTAACAGTTCCACAACCTCAGAGTGTTACTAGTCCACACTCATTGAACCACGTCCCTGAATCTCTTGAAGCACATTTCGGAAGAATAGATTCAGCACTTGTGAAGTAACACAGTGAGTCCCTCAGGCCCAGCACTCTATATTCCACTTCTACAGCGCACATTGGTATCACCAATGTAACAACTCTCTCAGCCAGACATCAGGAGTTTGCCTTGATTTTAATATCTTCTGTTGCCGCAAGACTGAATCGCTTCAAACCTTTGCTGATTCGCTACAACATTTGTGATTCTAAAGTGATCAAAATAAGTCTCTTTGTTACCCCCTTTCAAAAACACTTTATCAACATGCCTAAGACACTGCGAAGTCCACTGCAAACGTCAGCATACAATCATCAGTCCTCTGCTCAGCCTCAAAACCATCTCAAGCAACTCTCTAGACAAATCCTTAATCATTACTGATATCTGAACATCTTCATTTACTGAATGACCTCTAATATGGCTTCTGCCTGCACCATGATGCTGAAGTAATCCTCGTGGATATCTGGGATGATCTGCTATTGGCTTCAGACCTATGGCTTGATTATTCTTGACTTAATCTGCCTTTCATAGTTTGCCACCAAATTCTACTATGTGGTGTAAAGGCCTATGTTAGATTTGATAACACTGAACTAAAATTGTTGTATTGACCACTTACCAAACAAAACCATGAAGTGAAACTGGTTCCTTTTATTCCTTTATCCTCCACAATTACCTGCAGTCTGACTCAAGTGTGAGCATAATCACTGTCCCTTGCTATGTCCATGTGTTCCCAATGGTCCAATTGGCTTCCATAAGTAGGATGCACACCAATGGCATCCCCCGGTACACTTCAGACTTCAGGAGAGTGCCACTGGTTGTCAGATGTCTTCAGATCGCCTTCTGCATATCCAAGGTTCAATATTTGCCAAACCCCTGGTCAGAAAACCTCCATGTTAGAGGTATTGCATCTCAGGCCTGAGGATCTGTTCTCCCTCCTCCTTGGGCATTCACTGCATAGCCTGGACATAGTTTTTGAAGCTGCCCTGTCCTTCATCCCACGAACAAACCGATCCACAAACTGGATCCTTTACTAGCTGGAGTTTTGTGGGATCCTTAATTTTATTCTCAGGTCATAAAGGAGGTGAAGTGGGCAGAGACTGGATGCTCCTTGAGTCCTCACTACTGATGTTCACAGTGTGTGTCAGGCATAACACACACGCACCAACCTTGCACACAAAAAGGCATGGATCATTTTTCATAGGGGTGGGCACTCCATGTGTGCCGTTCCAAATGGTGCATTGTCAGTATTAGGATGAGTGCAAGGGAACATGTGTGGAACAGGTGCATAGTCCACCCCAGGGGAATAGGGAATGCAGTGTATACCTCAGCCACCCATATGCCCCCACCTTCCCACTGCGGATTTCTGAGTCTCTCTTCTCCCCCTTTCAAACGGTTGCATTATGCATAAGTGACAATACAAGTGGGGCACACAAGCAGGGGGCCACACTACCAAGGCACTGGCTTTGGTAGTGCAAAGCATGTAACACACATGGGCAATGGGGATCTCCATATTTGAATGGGTCACAGACATGTGCAAATAAAGCAACGCTTCACTTTAAAGTGCACCTGCTAATGTAACAAGCTCACATTTGTTATCACACCCCATCGTTAATGCCAATGTGTGCAATCTAGAGGGCAAACACCACAACTGACATTTGGCAAGAGGGACACAATTAATATTGGAGCCCCTGGAAGTAATAAATATCCATGTATCCATACAGCAGCCAAGGGGCTAGAGAATCTGGTGACTTGGAAGGTGGCTGGTAGCAGAAAAGCATAAATAATATTGGATCCCAGACATGCTGCAGCACAAAATGGGAGGGGTGGGCAACATGGTTAGACCTCCACTATCCACCGGCCTCCAGGTACTTAGGAAGCACCAATATGGCACTTTCCAAGAGACCATGTACTTGGCAATTATTTCAAGACAAAGGCTGCAGGTCCCAGACAGGTTAACCTCAAGAATTGAACAAAGGAACATATGGGGGGAGATTAAATCATACAGTGGAACTGGGACATGAAGTACTGGAGGGGTGTGTATGGGCTCTTCGGCATGGAACAGCTACTCATGGACCTTGGAGTTTCTTAATAGAGTTGATCAGGGCTGGAAATTGAAAGAATTCACTGGGGAACCCTCTGATCCTTGAATGGGTGGGGCTGTTGAGAGGAGGGGGTGGGGCCGAGGGGCAGGGCCCTATGCCAGGTCATGCAATACAGTATCTCTTCATCAGAAAACCTACTCCTGGTGATTTGCATAAAAACAAAGAGCATTGTGGGAACAGAAGACTGTCCACAATTTTAAATTTGAAACATGTCTTATAATGATTCAGTAAGAAACCCTTTTGAGCAAATAATTGGAGTTGGGCTCTGAAGTTTTAATTGGTCACAATGCTCACCCTAAGAAAAACAATTTGGCAATTGCAGGACATTTATAGCAGTTTGGACAGCTGCAACAAGTATGTCAGGATTTGGATGTTTCTGTATTTGGTTTCCTGTGCTGAGTCTACTGAAAGTTTCTGTTTATTTAAGTGTGTGTTGCCTGTGCATGTGTTAACTTGGCTTCATACCACGCCGAGTTATCACACCCAAAAGCAACCTGTGCATAAAGGAGCAGGCTCCTTTCAGAAGACTCAGCAGGGCTTCATGGTCTTCTGAAAGCTGCGTGCTGGATGGAGTGTGTGTTGTACATCTGTTCTCATTTGAAGTTGATGCCCTAGAACCATGTATATTGGTTGTCCAGAATGGAAGGACAAAGAAGATAGGAATATACATTGCTGATAGTCCTGTGGTGTGTGTGGTTCGACTCAGTGAAGGAAAGACCATATGATGCACCGTTCCTTAGAGTAATAATTTGTATTTATATAGCACTACGAACCCTCAGGCATCTGAGCGCTGAATATTATTACCCACTGTATGTGTTGGTCATTTATAGAGCTCGGAAGGATGAAGGCTGAGTTTTTCCATGCTGGAAATGGAACCTGTATCGCTTCTCGTCCTAGTAGACGTGAGTAAACTGAGAGTTGAGAATAGAATCAGGAAACTATCGAAATGAAAGTGAGGGGAGTTTCAATCAAGCAGTGGCCTTTGAATTGCTCTAATGAAAAAGCAGCCTGCTGGCCCTACTGAAGGTGCCTGCAGCCTTTCACTCGCCAGATGTTTTGGACTGCATCTCTCATCAGACCTAGTGAGCATACTCAATGGTGAAGGATCATGGGAGCTCTGGTGTGCAGCATCCAGAGAGCCGTAAGGTCCAGGGTATTTTATTTCCATGGGCACTGCACAGTTAAGACTCTAGCAGAAGCCATATGTTTCTTTGTGAGATGCTTTGAGTGGATTTTGGTCTGTCACCAAATGTGTCGGTCAAGCGGGTGGCAAGCCAGTGATAACCAAGGACGTGGTATGGGCCTTTCTGTGTTTGCCCCAAGGCAGTGATAACCAAGGACGTGGTATGGGCCTTTCTGTGTTCGCCCCAAAGCCACATGTTAGAGAGCCCTGCCAGAAATTATAGTCAACAGCCCCTAAAATGTGACTAAAAAGCGACAGCCATTAAGCACGACTTAGCCCTCATTGACAAAAGGGATATACCAGTAAATTAATAAGAAGCGAGACCAGCATTCACCCAGGTCGAAACACGCAACCGGTTTCACTTAGCAAACAGTGACAGAACTGGCAAAAACGAGCCT
This sequence comes from Ambystoma mexicanum, assembly GCF_040938575.1. Lineage (NCBI taxonomy): Eukaryota > Metazoa > Chordata > Amphibia > Caudata > Ambystomatidae > Ambystoma > Ambystoma mexicanum. The sequence goes on along the minus strand of NC_090940.1, from coordinate 237,834,975 downwards.
GCATGCAGCCTGAACCCAGTGAAATTAATTAGACAACAAAGCAGGTAATGAAGCCAGCAGGTCGCTGTAATACAAGACTGGTGGGGGCTGCCTCCCTCCTAGTCTGATCAGGGATTTTTCCATACACCCTTCCCCGCCATGCGGGGGTATATGGGAGCCATGTTTTGAGCGAAACCAGGATCCAGTCAGCAGGAACAGATGCTGTGTCAATGTTGAGCAACCCCATGTAAATAAATTGCAAAGGGGAAAGAACAAACACTTGGAAATCAACATACAATTAAAAACGCTGCCAGGAACGCCTCGACGCGGCAGAGAAAGCGAGTGTTTCTGATGAGGAGTCCACATGCTTTCCCATAAGGCTGGTATCGAATGAAGGTCTGCAGGATGAGACGTAATGCTTTGTTAATGGAAATTCGTGTGCTCTGCCAGATGTGCGATGATCCTTTAAAACCTAAGTTAGAATGCGGGCCAGCGGTGTTTGTACAAGGACGCCATGGCCTGATCGGTAGGATGGGGGATGGGCACCATGCCCTAAGCCATAAAGTTTATTAATTCTACAAAATGGCTGCCACTGAACCGCCTTACATTTTTTCGGGCGTTCAGTTTGCGAGGTTAATCGTCCATTCTATCTGCTTGATGCAAGGTTTTATAAATATTAAAATGGGGTTAAAATAGCAGAAAATAGATTTTTTCAGGACAAGAGTAAACATCTCATACACACCTCAGTCACCAAAGGTATAGCACTATTTTGTGTACCTACATTATGACACAAAAAATAAAACAGGGACACATTTGCAAAACCATGCTTTCAGGTCCTTGCCAATAATCCAGGCCTGTTTGATAGTCGTGAGACATAGCTTTCCCTGAATGTGGCATTTATACATTTTGTGATCAATGGGACAAGTTGCGGCCGCATTCCTTAATAGTCGGGGCAGGACAGATGTCTCCCTTACAGATCGTAGCTTTTAGTTGCCTCAGGACCTAACCATGTGTTGCTCGCTAATGGGCTGAAAATGAAAATTTGGATGATCTGCACAATAGCCAAGATGTGGGAAGGTCAAACGGGCTCCATGCTCCAGCTTGGATTTAATAGAGATGTCTTTTAGAATTTTCTTCAGTTGTTTACCATGGAGTTTTGGATGGTTAGGCACTTTTGTCACAGACTTACAGTCACTTAGTGAGTAAAAGTATGTTGTGAGAGGTAGCAGTATGTACCTTCCCAGGCACAGGGAAACCTTACAGTACATGAGTGCAAACACCCAAAATGGCTGTTTCATTGACACATACTTCCATTATTGTGGCCTCACAATATCACGGTTCCATGTGTTAAAATTGCGGCAAAAATGGCAGTTTACACAAAGAATCGCGGCAAAATGGCTGTGATTTTGCCACTGCAATCCACGTAAAGGATGTGGGGGACACCCCCGCAACCCCCGCTCCCCTTAAATGGTATAATGGGGTACACCTTTACCAGGTCTAACCACAGCATTTTTGCCATGATTTTTTGTAAAGGCGATATTTTTGCCACGATTTTATTGCACACCTCTCTATCCTTTGCATTGTTGTCCTGGATTTACACATTAGTCCTTCCATTATTCGTCTCTTCTAAATGGTATGGAGTATGTTGATAAGTCTGCGTTGGGAAAGTGTACAGGGTAATGTTTTGGGTGTGTGTGCTGGATCCATTTGGTGTCTTTTTCTGTGTTGGTTTAATGAGTTTACCACTGACCAAAGACTCTGCATAATGCTGTATCTGTTACATCTCGTCCATTTGGCAAAACATGTAAGAATAAGAAAATGTCCACAGTTTGAATGCACCACAGCAGTGCTGGAGCCAGGGGCAGGGAAGGGGGTTTGCCATCCCTGGTGCCCAGTGCGCCACCAAGACTCCCACTGGTGATTTATTATTAGCCCACTATGGCACCAAAAGCTGCCTCCCCTACTGTATAACAGTACAATATTTTCCTGCCCAGGTCAAAGGCAAGAGGTGGGAAGGTAGATCACATTCATCGGAACCCATGTTCAAATGTTCGTCACAAACCAATTCTGTTCTATGTCCACTGGGAGCACCTGAGTTGTTGGGTTTCCTAGGCATAAAACTGTGAAGGATTGCAATCTGCCATGGGTGCATAAGTAATGATAAAATGATGCGGGTAATTCTCTCTCAGAACGGTGGTCTGGTCAGCCAACTCAATGCCAAAAACATAGCGGATAACTGTGCCCTGCTGAATCTCCATCCTGATCTGCAGCACTTGTTGCTCTTCAGTGGCATAGGTGCCCTCTGACAGTTGCATTGACAGCCATGTCATTGCAGTGCAGGGTCTGCATTTAAGGTATGATATGAGATGTTATTTATAACAAGCTTAATACCCAGAGGTTTGTAACCGTGGACCCGGGGATTGAACCTGTGCTGCTCCCCATCATCTTGCTTCTAAGGCGAGTGTGTTGCCGCTGAGCTATCCTCCGGAGACCAGACAAGGTATGCACGCATGTTCCCAAAATGACATATCTAAGAGACTTACAATCCTGGTGGCAGTTGTAAGCTTTAAATATAAGTCATACTTGAGTTTCAGGTATAGTGGCTAGTCATACTTATCAAAGACTCATCAAATTGATATCTCACATGTGCCCGTTCTAGGAGCTCAGCTCAGCTGTGGAAGGGTTACGTGTATTTTGGTCACGCAGCCGTGCCAGCTTGCTGGGCAAGAGATTGGCTGTCTGTCCTGGGAAGCAGGCACAAAAGGGCACACCCGTCTCAAAACCACTATCCTCACAATGTGGTACTGCATACCAAAAAGGCTGTTGATGATTTTGTCAAGGGAAGGAAGTGGATTTAGTATAGACAGTGGGAGCTCAGCATAGTGGGATGAATATTCCACCATCTTCTTTCTATCTCTACCCTCCACTTCCTTTAGCACAAAACACTTTTGATATGATGACAGAAGGCAAAGACCACCTTTACCAAGCACATGCATTGGACCCCTTAAAGCAAGCTTGCTTTCGTCCAATCATTTGTGAACATTTGCCTTCAAAAGAAGGGGTTTCCCATTCCTTCTTTTATTCACTCTGGAACAAACACCTAAGTAAGAATTTGTTGGACCTCTGTTGGGAGAATTGACTTTCCAAAATCCTTCCCCAGTGAGTGAGTGTCCAATGCAGAAGCTAGTGCTTTTCTCTCACCATCCACAGGGCTTATTGAGGGTGACCAGCTTCTGAAACAAGACCTGCATCTCTGCCAGTCACACTGCTGCCCAGGACTGTGCAGCCTCTTCAACCATCGATTTGAACCATAACAAACTTCAGCGTGACCCCTGCAAGACACCATTGCCCATCTGGAACAACGTGACCACCACATTTCGAGAATGATTACAACTGCACAAACAGCATCTAGAAGCCTGGTAACTGCCCCGTTGCTCCATCTTTGAACCGTAGAGAATGGCTCAGTCATCATTCATCCCTTTTAACACCCGAACATATCCTTTTTGAGATCATTGTGCTTATATGTTGCCTTTCCCCACCTATTTCATTATGCAGGGTGCTGCAACTTATGTCTTGCATATTCTCTGTTCTTTCCACAGAAGTGGGTTTTGTGTAGTGCTTTTCTATTTCGTTATTATTGCTGGGCTGAAGTTCGAGGTTTTAGCTACAGTTAACTAGTCTCAATGTCTCTCTTCTGAAGCACCCAATGGAAATCTGCAATTGCAATGAAAGTCTTATCAGTGAAGAGGATGTCTAGAATTGTTACCCATCTTGATTCAGTGTTTTATATGCAACATCCATGCCGCCTTGTTCATTAAAATGGATCCTAAGGGAGGGCCTCAGATATCCAAAAATACAACTCTTTTTTACAGCCCTCCCTCCCCCTCAGTGCTTCTCTCATGCATATAGTTTATTTAGATTTGTTTTTGCTTACCAGAGAAAAGTATCTAATGACAGAAAGAGGGTGAGCTACTGCTAAGTACTGTACAGGTGCCATCCAACATTTGAGAGCACTTAAATAGGGATGTTGTACAAGGAAGGGAGAGGTGTGTTTGCATGCCAATGCACAGTAATGTCTGACTTACGTTGCACGCACTATTTTCAAACTGAACTTGCAAACAAGGTATGGCTGTGACTTTAATTCCATGAAATGAGAACAGCAGAAAAGTCATCTGTGGTACAGTTCTTTCATCATCCTCTTGAAGAAGGAAGTCAATGATCTCACGTTGACATCTAAAAAGTACAGTAAATCAAAGTGAAAGGTAATGTTAGTTTTCAGAACCATGCACGAAATTATATTTCTCGCATACAGTACAACCCCGGACACCCTATTGGGCAAACTACAATACTCATTTGTATTGATGCTCAATTATCCTTTTATGTGGGTGCCCTTTTACCCGAGGTGTAGTGATAAAATAGCAGATGTGAGGAAAACCTGCAAGTGTTAAAGTGTTAAAAGCCTTTGCTGGATTTCTTTAATTGTATAACGAGGGGAAAAATCCCCCCCCATCTTACCTATCATCTATTCTGTCGCATGATCATTTTAATCATTGGCAAGTACTAGAAAATTGGAGAGTAAAGCAGGACTAAATAGCTCAGACGTTGCAATGTACAAAGGAAGAAATTGGCCATCAAAAAGTTCCATTAAAAGCCTAAAGGAGCAGGCCTCATAAGGCAGTCTGAAATCTGCAGTTTCATATTTTCCTTGATCACAGATTGGTGCCTCAATAATGAAGACTACATGACCTTTGCCTGTCAACTGATGGATTGTGTCCATGAGGCGAGCCCAAACAGACCTAGCCAGCCAGTCACCTCTCAAGTGTTCAAGGGAAATATGGCAGACAGTATCAGCTGGTTGGGTGGGTCGGTGGATAACCACAAGCCAGAATGACTGCACCTCCCCCATTATGCTACAAGAAAGATGTCAAGTACTTTTCCTTTGGAAATTCCCTTCTTGCAAAAGCTCTCCTTCCTAATGGATGAAGTGAAGCTTCTTTGATATGTGGGGATATTTGCAAGTAAAGGACATGGAGTTATAGTAACAGTCCATAGCCCAGACACTCTGCTCAGCGCGGAATGTAGAAGAGGAACAAGAAGAGGAAAAATACGCACACAAAGGAGCCACCCTGATGCCATGAGTGTGCAATCGAAAAGGAAAAACATGAAGGATCATGAAAGTCATTAGTAGTTCATTTGGTAACCCAGAACCCTTTAGAGTCAAAATAGGATTCAAGAGCAGAGTAAAGAGGGTGTTTCTTCAATAAATAAGAGAACCTTAAATAGAAGAGTTCCAGGAAGGTCATCTGAATGACGCAAGGATTTGAAAGATCAGAGAGGTGGGCAAGGAAATGAGAGCTCAAGGCACGTGTCTGGCTCTGCTCCAGACACTGTGGAAATCAAGAACCATACAAAAGCCGAGACAGACATTAAGTGCACTGTCTTTAAAGTGGTGTGAGTTTGGAGGAGGCAAAAAAGAGGCATATAGATGTTTGAGAAAGAAAAGGCGTGATGGAGGTCTTATGGAGGACAGAGCAAGTTCAGGGGAAGACTAGCAGGGAGAACAGATAAATGAGGTGACATAGGAGAGACTGACTGTACAGTGAATTCCCTCAGTGCGGTGTGAGTCAATTTCTCTTGAAATGACACTAGGGTGACTTGTGTTTCTAGCAGTGTCCATCCGCTTAGGGAGGCACACATAAGATTGCACACATAAGATTGCAAAAGTACATGCACTGTTTGTGGAGCTGACTGACAACAATGTTTCTGCACTGCATGGAAACAATGTGTGAGTGACATCCTCCTTTTGAAACATCAGTCCACTAAATCTGGACCAGAGTGTAGCAAACAATGTCATCTGAGAGTACAAGTGAAAATGTCTTTGGGGAAAACTCTAGCAGAACTCATTGAGTATATATAATTAATATCAGCAAAACCTAATGGAGCCACGTCCCTGGTTTATGCTCTGGACACAGGCACCATTCTGTCCAACACAAGCTGCCTTTTTTGTAGTGCGATCGCGCTAATATCCGTTTTACCATTTCATGAAATAGGAAGAGTAAACAGCGCGTAGAGAAACTGGAAAAGAAAATGATAGGGAGCCATGTGAAGCGCTGTGAAGCTGGAAAAGGTGCAACATATATACCGCCCACCACTCTTCAGTGAAAGACACTGTAAGGACAATCTGCAGTGTCTGTCCACAAGGGACAGGCTATTCACAGTAAATGTGCACATGTATGGATGTTATGATAGCTTAATGCCTTTTGCACAAATCTGTCGCAGCTTAAAATCCTGGCAAGGCTATTCAACCCTTTATAATTCAGAATTGCAGACTTGTACTCGTGGCCTGCACTTGTCCAAAAATATATTTTTTAAATATACACATGACACAGTTGTCCGTTGCGAATATTGTAGATATAAATTCGAACCTAATTTATTGACTATCTCGTCCTTGGACATCATTCAGCCTGAGATTGCTGTACACTCACCCGACACGTGTTTCGATATAACGTCTTTCTCAAGGCTGACACAGTTAATCCTAATAACAACAGAAAGTATATGACTCTTAGTTTGGTAACAAAGCAAAATAGATGAACTTATAAACATAAAAAGAAAAGGACGTATCAAAAATATGCATACCAGTGACAGGATGGGTATGCAGATAAGGAAAACAGACGCAACACAGGGGAAACAGAAACTGGTATTGAACAGGTGGCTTCTATAGCATTTTTGTAAACATTAAAGCAAGGCTTTGTATCTCTTAAAAATATTTTGCTAAAAAATAAACTTCAGATCTTGCTACATGCCTGTTCTCTAGTTCCGTACATACGTGAAGCACCCTGGTGCTGGTACATGCACTGGCATTAGATTACATCTGTATATCCATTACTTGTATGTTAAAATTCCCCACACCAGAAGTGACGGTCTGGTGATTGAACTGTTAAAGTAAGTGCGTTCTGTCTGGTGCCATGTGACATTGGTAATTGGTCTCCAATAAACCATTGCCTACATTTTGTGGCTTAATGTCAGACTCAATATCTTAACACAAGGAGGTTGAGGGAAAAAGGTGAGTCACCAGCGGACCCTCACATTAAGGGCGGAACCCTTGTCAAGCAACAACAGAGCTAGTGACTCCAAATTTATACCGCTATTTTAACAGGGTGTAACTGAACCAAACACCGACCTCAAGTTAACGAACCAGCATCAACCTTATGGGCAATAGACTGAAAAGAGTCCCAAAAATGTTTTGTTTTTTATTAAAAGGAATTTATTTCAAATGCATTTATATTAGATTGGTTTGATACATTACCAAAATTAAATCGCCTTTCATGGATTTAATCAACAGAAGAGAAAAATATATGGTTAAAAAATGTTTTTAGACAGAAACATTAGAGAACAGCCGCACTGTGTAGGACCATGGCAGTGCAATTACATAGCTTGGACCAATACACAGAAGAATCTAAACAATTCAAGATCTATAACATGAAAAACAAGCAATTTAAATTCTTCATTAGAATATCCACCCACTCATGACATTCATACCAATCATACTCATTCATGAAGCATTATTCATTCATTCATAAACCAAATAAATTTCAACATTGCATAAAAACCAGCCCAACATGTTTCTTTCCTATTACGGGTTTACTACATGGAAATTCTCCAGAGGCAATGTCAAAGTGGGAGAATAGCATAGACGCAGAAATTCATAAAATGTTCTGAGAAAAAGATTTTCAGACGGACACTATCTGTGTGTCGGTGTCACCGGATTCCCAAGTATGATTACATGGAATTCCTCGTACAAGAGCATCAACAGGTGGTTCCCCGTCCTGGTTGAAAACTCCACAAATATTCCATCCGGAGAACGTTAGCTGTTAGGGTCCAGCAGCAGTGACCTGCTAGTGCCCATGGTTCGAAGTCCTCACAGGTGTGTCAGGCATCAAGTGGGTAACGTGTCATAGCTCCCCGGAGCAAAAAAGACTTTGCATATAAGTCACTGTGGAGCTCCAGGTAACGGCGTCCCTTTCAATGGTAGACATCCACGGCAATTCGGTTAGCAAAGAATCAATCCTGCATACCCTACATCACTGGCACGGTCTACAATGGTTGGCTCCGTGTTGGACTCTAATCGAGTGTCGCTTCCTGCGCAGTTCCACTCACGAGTTGAATTCTTCAGTCCTCTGATTCGATCGAGCTACGGAGGGTTCTGTCAGACTCACCAGTAAGGTGCTCTGGAATATGAATAGAGAGAATCAGATATCAGATATTGTGCCTGGAAAATAAGACCCCCAAACTGGAGCTCTGCCTATGCAGTAGGTAAATGTAACTATATGATAGAGAGTTTCCTATATTACATTGATCTGGTGTTTTCTCTGTTCCTCTATTCATGCCCTTAGCCTAACCCTATATATTGAGTACACGATTAAACCATTCTGTGCAACTCAGGAATTTAGCCAAGCATTTAGCACAGAAATTATTGAAGGCAAATCCCTGTTAAGCCACACTCCAGAATTAATACAACCCTCTAGGGAAATAAGCCAGGAGATAGCTTCCAAGGATAACAAGGTTAATTGTACAGAATACAAATATCAGCAAAGAACTCTGCTGCTCAAGAACGTTCTGCCTTCAGAATAAATGTCGGTAACTTTTAAGAGGCCACAGTGTCATAGATGACATCACATATGGGGTCTAAACCCGCACAGCTGATAGGTAAAAAACGTATACATGGTCCTGCTCCAAAGGGGATGCCAGGCTACAATTGGTTGGTCTCTTTGCCATCTGTCAGGTTCCACATGGGTCAACTGGGCACATCTCTCCACAGAGTGAAGATTAGATCTCTCATAGTTACATTGTTAAATCTATGCTAGCATGCTAAGCCTACTACTATATCACGTTGGCATGCACTTCAGATGCTTGGGGATTGGTGCCAGGAGGAAGGGAGGAAGAAACACAGTCACAGTGAGCCACACATTCTAGGCTTTATCGATACTGCTCCTCTCGCATGCAAGGCCTCCACCCCTGCTTGATCTATAATGCATCCCTCCCAGTACCTTGTGTTACAAAGGAAGTATTTTATGCTGAGGGGTGAAACAGTTGTGCATGCTTAGATATTTTATGGTTTCTTGGTTTATGCTAGGGACTGGGGGATTGTTTACTTATCATTATAATGCAAGGGTGTGGGGGTCAGGTCAGTGGTGTGGGTTCGGGCTCTGGGTTGGCTGGGTGGGGGTTAGAGGCCTGCTTGGTTGTGATGAATGGGCAGTTCGAGGAGCCTGGAGTTGTCTCACAGCCTCGAAGGGAGCATTCCTCCCAATGATACTAAATGTTTGCAACAGTGAGGGGGACAGGGGTGAAGTGAGCTTCCGTGAGAACTGGTGGTGCAGACTTATTGTACCTTAATAATCTGGGCCTATTGAAATCCTTCCATGAAGCTCGACTGGTGCATCACGGCCATGCAAGCCTGTACCTCTGCCATAATTACAAAATGGCATTTCTTTCCATGTGCTTTCTAAGGTTATACATCTGTTGTTTGCACTATATTGTTTTTGCAGTGAGTTTCACAGTGTGGTGCTCTCCCCCCTTACACACTATACCATTTTATAGGGGAATTGTCTTCCCTGAAAGCGCCTAGGGGGGTGGGATATACTAATTTCCATCCCAACATTATTTTGCACACATTTATCGTAGTTCACTGATGAGATATTCCTATTTATTACAGCCACTTACTCTTGATACCTGTACACGTACTGGCCAACAGGGCATGCATAGAGGAGCACAGAATACACCAGATCAAGGTAAGATAGGGGACCATCAGTCATATAGTTAGTATGGAGTCAGTGATTTCAGAACGAATACAGTGTTAACTATTAATTCACACAGTAATTGGACAACAGCTGAGCAACTAATACAGTTGCAAAAAACCACGAGTTACAACAGCATAGCTCCAGTTTGGGGGTCTTATTTTCCAGGCGTAATATCTGATATCTGATTCTTTCTATTCATATTCGAGAGCACCTTACTGGTGAGCCTGACATTAAGCCACAAAATGTAGTCAATAGTTTATTGGAGACCAATTAACAATATCACATGGCACCAGACAGAACGCATTTACTTTACAGGTCAATCGCCAGACCGTCACTTCTGGTGTGGGGAAGTTTAATACACAAGTAATAGATATACAGATGTAATCTAATGCCTGTGCATGTACCAGCACCAGGGTGCTTCATGTATGTACGGACCTGGAAAACGGGCATGTTGCTAGCTCTGAAGTTTAATTTTAGAAAATATGTTCAAGAGATACAAAGCATTGCTCTAATGTTTAAAAAATGCTATGGAAGCAACCTGTTCAATACCAGTTTCTGTTTCCCATGTGTCTCGTTTGTATTCCTTTTCTGCATACCCATCCTGCCACTGGTATGTATATTTTTTCTTTGTTCTTTTCTTCTTATTATTATATGCTCCCATATTATTTATTCCCTTTTCCCCACACTAACCCTTACATGCCCTTACCGCCACCTTATTTTTCGATTCGTTTTTTCATGCAAAAATGGAATGGCTAAGGGTCTTGAGGTTGTTCCAACATTTCCAGACCGTGTTCCTGGGGCAGACTGCCACTCCCCGCACTTTGATGGCAGACATGATCTCCTTCCAGCTTCTCAGCCTTGCGTTGTTGCCCAGCTGCCTATCTGGGTCGAAGAGGGCATCATAGGTGCCCACGACCCGATCCACAAGGAGGCCAACTTCGGCGGAGGTGAAGTTAGCAGCCCTCAGCCGCAACGTGGGGATGCTGCACTCCTAAAATGATGTAGATGGGGTAGACATGGCACCCCCAATGCAGGTATGGGTTTCCTGGGTCCTGGATAGGTGCGGTGGAGCTTTGGTGGGCTTGGCAGAGGTGGAAGTCCCAGCAAGTAAAGAAGAGGTGGTTTCAGGCCCAACACAGGAGTCCAAGCAAAAGTGGAACAGCTGGCACACCAAGATAGTGCTGGTTGCAGGCAGGCACTCACTCTCAAGCAGTCAGCAGCAGTTTAGGATTGAGTAAGACAAAGCAGGGCTGGAGGAGGAAAATACAGCTGTACGTAGGCAGGAGAAACAGTGGTGTGCGTCTTGCATCCATAGAAGTACTGCGTGTGGTGACGCTGCGCACCTACATGGTGGCATGCCTATGCGGCTTATGGCAATGACAGGTGATATAAGGCATGCGTCGCGCATCACTGGTTGTGCATGTGAAGGTTACAATCCTGATGAGTTTCGCAGACATATTTTGGGGTGTTAACAATCCTTTCCTTCAGGTGATGTGTATCACATTTTCTTTTGGGGGGGTGGGGGGTTTGCCTCTGCACATGTGCGCATATTTTTGTGAACTTTTTTAGACCTACGGTGTGCCGCGTATGCAATTTTTGAATCTTTGAGTGCCTCTGTGTATCGCGTACCGCTTTATTGACTTTATGGAAGCTTTCTGGGTATTGCATACAAAATGTTTCAGTTTCTGGGTGCTTCTGCCTATCTTGTGCCACTTTATTCACTTTTCGGAAGCTTTCCGGTAATCGCTTATACCATACATGCCAACATTCTGTGACCAAAAATCTGTAGGAATCTTAAAGGTTCAAAAATAGTAATTAGCATAATGATGACATCACAGGAAATGATGTCACATCAATTTGACCCAATGAATTGATAGAACATGACATCACAGGAAATGTGATGTGAACTTTGACCTTGTGACCACACAGAAAATGACCTCAAGTGACATGGCTTTGAAGAGCTCACAGGAAACGACTGCCTGGTGTGGCCTATCCAGATCCTCTGACCCATCATTAGAAAATAATGTACCAAATAAGTGAGCTGTGCACACTCTGACCAGCTTCTTCCTCATTAACACAGGTTTTCCCCTTCAAACACACCCATAACAATGATGTACACATTCTCCATTAATTTGGGATTTTTAGAAGTTAATGAAACCTTGTCAACACTTTATTAGATTAGGACTTGTACTACTTCTTTAGGAATAAAACATTTTAATAGTTTTTCTTAAAACGAACAACAGCTCTGTTAAGTAAAATAAATAAAGTGATAATATTCTCACTCAGTAGCTAAATTCAATAACTTTATAAACAACAAACTGTACCATGGGTTCAATGAGGTTATCTTTTGCAGAGGCCTAACAAAGCCTACATTTTTAACAAAAGATGAGTAGAAGTGGTGTTAGAAAACCTAACTTTATAGTTAAATAAATAAGCATCAGAGAATTAGGCCCGAAATAAGATAAAACAACATATAATAGTTATTGTGTATTAGAGCAGAGCACATACTGACTGTACAAAGTGGGGATTGTAAACATGTTGAAACCTGTTAGTTCTAGCATATTTAGTACACTATTTACTTTCTTATAATGTGTGACATATTGCTTCTCCTTTTGGGACTCTTTTCTTGAATGTCTCTCTAACAATTAGACCGATGGTCCTGAACTTGTGCTTGCTGTAGGGCCACTGCTCTCCCTCCTAGCCAATAATGTTTGGTATGCAGACGATTTTGCTTTCTTGATTAACTTGTCAGATGGTTTCCACTTGTGAGGGTCAGTAAAGCTGAACACATTGACCTTTGCTGATAAAATGCCACCGAGTGTATTCCTAATACCTGTATGGGCTGCATACACACTGTCAGAAGCATGGCCTTCTTGACTCCGTCCCAGCTGACTCCTCATATCAGTTGTCACTTTCCGTACCATATTGAACAGAGTTTCACAGAATGCATTGCTGTGAGGTATTAACAGAATGTACTTTGACAGAACACACAGCACCTTGAAGCGAAGAGAGTTATCTGCAGGATCCCTCAATTTGGAAAGATCTTCCCAGAACTGATCAATTCTTGTAATTCCATCTTGCCAGTTTGGCAGAAGTGTAGTAGACTGATAGTCTAAGAATTCTCGAGAAAGTTGCTGCATATGTTCTTCAGGAACAACATCAGGGAAAGCATTACACAACTCCTCAATACTTGTAAATGACGAGGTCATCCGCATGTTTGGAGACAAAAATGTGGCACTCCTTACCACTGGATCATAGAGGGGAAACTTAGTTTTGATGTATGTTAGCACCTTAATATAAAATTCGCTCACTTGTTTCCTAAATGCTCCAACTCTAGGTGTCCCCTCGATATTAGAATGTCTTATCGCCTGTCGTGCCCCATAGCCAATGAACAAATCAGAATCACTTTGATGATTGCGCGGGTCATTAAAAGCAACTTCTAAAATGTCATCCTTATGCTGCTCAATGATCTCTGGCTTTACCAAGCATGACAGAATTGACTCATATAGTTTGATCTGTGACTGGTTGTATCATAGGGGCCTCTGTCTGGAGTAGGACATTAAACTTATCAAAATTGGGCATGATAGCATGGAGAAATAGAACATAGCACTTCAGTATAGGGTCTTTGAAAACTTTCACTAGTCGTTGTTCTCTGTCTCCACCTTTTAGATTTTTTTATGCTGTTTTCTTGTTGGCTCCTCACTTGGCTCATCATCCTCGTAGTTTGTAAGAAAGTAAGAAAAGTAAGATTTCAAACCATCCCACAATTTTAGAGCTATTTCAAGACATTTACTGAGGCTCAGCCATCTTGCACTTACATGTTTGAGCACCTTACGAATTTCCTGATCACAAAAAAGTAGGGATTCCCTCAATTTAGATTTTCTTTTTGCACTTTTTTCAAAGTGGTAAAATAAGTCAATAGCAAATTCTTCTGGATTGAAGCGAATGAGAGCCTTTGCTCCATTTTTTGCAGATAGATGAGAAAGGTGGCATGGGAACCCCATCATATACATAGCTGCCCTATCTTTTTTCAGATGCCCAAGAACTCCCTTGCCTTTCCAGTCATAACAGAAGCATTGTCACAAGACAATGAGGCACACTGTGCAAGACTAAGATTTTTCTCTTCCAATTATCTTTTTACAGCAATGTAAATATTTTCACCTGTCGCTTCATTAACTGTTGGCATGTCCAGAAAAGAATGTACAACTAGCCCAGATGTTTGGTCTTCATGACTTATAACCACTGGAAAAAATGTATCCTCCTCATCTGAACTTCCATCGGTTGCAAGAGAATACAACTTTTTATTGACAGCAAGGAACCCCTTTAAATCCTGCATGGCATCAGCAGCAATTGCATTGTTGATATGGCTTCCTTTGGTTCGGCCACATGAGTATGACTGAGCAATTTTGCTATCTGGAAACATGACAGCAGCCATCTTGGAAAATTCATCATTTACACTAATTGGCAAATTACGCTTGACAATTAGCCCTTGAAAAAAAACTTCTGCTTTTATGACTTTGTGAGAGAGTTGTGATGATGTTTGCATAGAAGCTATTATACTACTTGTTCCACTAACTGCAGAGGCACGTGACTTGTGTTTTGAAGTGGCAATATGTTTCTTCAAATCTGCCATGCCACCGTGTCTTATGGAGAAATCACACCTACATATTGTGCAGAGGGCCTCCTTTGTGCCCAGCCTTGAAGGCTTTAGAAATGGATATGTCTCTTCCCATGATGTCTTGTATACATTGTCCCACCGAGCTGGCTTTGACATGGTCAATAATAATTTCTGAACTATCTTGCCTGGTTTCTCCCTCTGTCACAATCTGCATGCATGCAGGGCTCCTGAGTCCAGTTCTAAGGGATATAAAAGCTACAATAATACTTTATAATAATGGGTACGAAGACAAAGGATCTTAAGAGGTGCAACATCATGAAAGCTTCTATTGGGGTGCAAAATAAAGTGCAAGACAGAAGATTTTACTTTTACTTCTCACAAGTTAGCGAGACAGCGAAACCATGAAAGAACCTACTGTGCCTTAAACTGGAAAAAAAAACACCGGCTAAGGAGATGTGGTGAGCTTACGCAGCAACAACAGCGGGAAAGTAGAGACATCACACACTGACAATTTAGCACTGGGACCGCCCTGTGAAAGTTCCATTAGAGTCTAAGGTAACATATAACTCAGTTTCTTAGACAGTCAGTCAGATATCACACGTTACAGATACACTACCGGGGGCCTGTGAAAGGTCTTGACTGTTGTCGCACAAAGGCCTTTGACAGGCCTGGGTAAGCTGGGTTAAAAGTATATATCTTGAAACCATTTAGCAAAGTACAAATGCCAAGATATGCAAGAGTTTGCCCAGAATTCCTTTGTAATGTCTAGCACTCCAGTCTTTTATTGCAAATCCTGCTCTAATGCTCTGATTATGAATGGTTAATCTTCTACTCATAGCCCAACTCTTCCTTGTCAGAGTACTTATTGAAAGTGATCTGCCTTTCAATAGGACCCTTACCCACGGTTTCATAGTTATAGCCCCTCACAGCGCAGGAGGTAGGGGGAGAGGGAATTGTGAAAATAAATTATGACAGGGTTCTGTTAAAGGTCAGGCAGACCACCTTCAAGAAGTACTGTGATGAGGAAGTACACAGACGTAATTATATTTTTACATTATATATACTGAGTACTCTCACAAGAGCAGACATTAATTGAGTGCAGGCCTTTGTAGGGACACAGTTCTCTGTGTGCCCCTTGAAGGCCGTTCAAGGCTTATTCAGATTTCTCTGGTTTCATGGTCTAAAATATGTTGACTTTATCCCTCAACCTTAGGTATTCTAACAAACTCTGTATCACTTTTCACTCAGGTTAACTAAGTGCCGCTGAAGCATTCAAATGCAACCAATGGCACGTGTGATGTCCAGATATTACCAAGCCCTTGCTGACTGAACCACGAGCAATGAGATGTGTGAGTCCCATGCCCCATGCTTTGCAAACATTTTACTGTCATGGTGACTGTTCTGACATGAAATGAGCAGGCTCAGAAGGAATGCACAATTTGATGAATTGGTCATGTTTTAGTTGTCAAAATACGCTGTTTGTAAGCAAAGCAGCCAGCATCCTATATTCAGGCTATGAACATTATGTGACACCTAGTTCAGCCCCCTCAATCGCACCCACACCACTGACAATTCACCTTCCCCCACCCGGGAAGGGAGGGTGGTGTTGTCCCCCAGTACAATTTGTCAATTTCCAGAAAGATGCAATATTAGCCTTTCACGAGAGGCAAGCAAGGTTTAGAGTAATGATAATGATAACGGTGTGTTATTTATTTAGCACCTTAATCCAAAGCGCTTTACAGAGCACATATTTACATACAATATCACCGAACCGAAATTGGTACTCATTTATCGACCTCGGAAGGATGAAAGGCTGAGTTGGCCTTGAAAGGGATTCGAACCTGCGACCTGCAGATCACGCTCAGATCGCATCAGCGAGCGCTCAACCCGCTGAGCTATCTTACCAAAAAGGATCGAAAGGGGTGAGGTTGGGGCGAGGGTGTCGTTTCGCTCAGACCCAATCAAAGATTTATTCAGCTCAGAGCGCAACATTCTTCCATAATGGGCACATGTTTACTCACGCCTGATTAAAGATGTGTCCAGATTTGAATTTGTCATATCTCTCGGCTCAAATATGTATTCGGAGAAGAACACAGGATAGGTCTACATAGGCAGGTGTTCACTGTTCATCCATGCCCAAAAATGCTATGCTATTGCCTGAAATCGGGCAGGTTTCCTCTCGGACCAGTGCAAAACTGAACAGATGACTGACTGGTTTTCAATGAGGCATAATCTCTGGTGTTGCTTTGGGCAACCCCCCCAGACCATCTTTTTTCAGACTGCAATGCCATTACAGAAAGTGAAGGGTCATGTTCAAATCAGGCGTGGTCCCTCCTCAAAAGGGGCAGTACAGCCCTAATTGCACGGTCACACACATTGAATAGATTGGGCCAAAGCAGAACTGTTCGACACAATCCCTAGTAGGGCCGCTGCCTTTAGAGGTGTAGTTTGCCTTGCTCCCTTAAAAGAAATAGGGACACAAGCTGAGCCTTTTATATTTAAAGATCTGAAATACAAGGTGTGAACAGCTTATTATGCAATCAGTTTTTTTGTACTTTTGAGAATGTTGCTTTGCCGTACTTTTGAGAATGTTGCTTTGTCGGACTGGCACAAAGATGTATGCTGCCCCAAGAAAATTGCCATTTTGCTACCCACCTTACTTTAAGGCCAGAAGTCAAGTTTTTAGGGCCAACTTGGTGCCTTCCGCTGCTTGCAATTGCCTGAGTGTAATATTGGGCCTGTTGCTTTGCTCAAACATCATAAAACTCTGACAAACCTCTACACACTTACAATTAATTTATATCATTTTGGGTCTGGCGGGTGCCAGGGTGAAGACCGATGCACAAGAGCGTCATGCCTGCGCCGACCCTGGGGGTGGGGGGGTCGGAGGCGGACTCTGCAACGTGAGCATGGGGGCAGCCGGTGGGTATTCCTGCATGTGAGACGCACTAGGGAGCATCGCACAATGGGAACAGGGAAAAACCCTAACATATCACTGGCTCGGCAACCAACCCCACAGTACGAGCTCAGCTCTTTCAGTGCTGGGATGATGCGTTGTTTGGGTGAGCGTGTATGTACGCCTGTCAGCCTGTCTCTTCTACGCCGCTATTTTCCAGACTCCCTTACCACGACCACACCGATTGTGTCTGCAAGGCTCCGGAGCAATGTATATACATGTGGCACGTTCTAATGCCACATGTCTCCCTCTCTTCTGAAACAGGCGGTGGCTACGAAAACATCTATTATTGCCAACCAGACTCCACTTATTTATTTATTTGTTTAGGTTTTGGCATTTGTTGCCACCCGTTCTGGCCACTTAATGTAGATTATTTATTGAAAAACGATTTACATCCCCTGTTTGCATTTGGTTTCTGAAGCTGAAAGCTGCATACTTGGCAGAAAACGTAGGTAAATGAAACACAACACATGATTAAACCAGCTCAAACATTCTGCTTATCAAGTGCCATTTACTCGTATTTTGTTGTTTCCCTCAATTTTGTTCTTAGTTAATCTGCAAGCTGGTTTAAGACTTGCAGCACATCAACAATCATGCGTGAATCATTTCAAAGGCCGGGACATTCATGTTGCCTTCCAATGCTGCACTCTAAACCTTTTCGCATTCTTCTTGAACCTCCTCCTCCCACTTACGGCTCTGTTAAAAAAAAATGGCCAGCAACCGTGTGGAGGATTCTTCCCAGATGTATTAAGACAGTGGTGTCTTAATATATTCCATGCAGAATCCTCCACACGGCCACGGTTGCTGGCCATTTTTACACTGACATTTGGGGCCCTGAGGCAAACCCACCAAGCCAGGGGAAGTGTGGAAACAAAAAAAAACCTCTAGAAGCTCATCTCAGGCAACACAAACACGTGGGCTTGCAGTATGAACCATGTAGTAATTTCCTTGGGACCCGCGGCCTACCCCCTCCTCCCACTGCCCTGCCTTAAACTCCTCGCAGCCCGTCTCCCTCCCCCATCCCACCATGCCTGGCGTGCCCCTGCTAATGAGCGCAGGCCCATTAAAAACACATTCCAGTTTGGACGCCCCCCTTTCTTTTGTGTAGTGCTTTGCCAGCGCAGCCAGGCAAATCCCTTCATTGCCGACTCCGAGAGACAAATGCTTTCACAATGAATCTGGGCGGTTTTCTATTTGCATAACTAAACTAGGCAAGCTGGGAAGTAAACAAGGCGTCTGCAGAAAGGCCTCGACTTCGAATGTATTTATTGAACAGGAGGAGGAGTGCTTGGGTCAGAAAGAGTGTGCAGGCAAGTGGGGAACCCTATTAAGGGTTCTTCGCAATGGGCACTAGTACTAAGTAGCGGTGAACAGATGATGGCGAAAGAGTGGCAGTGTGCTGGGTTCGAGCAGGGCCCCTTTCCAGAGATAAGATGGAGTTTAAGGTAGACATGAAAGCAGGGGAAGTGGTTATGATACTGGGGAGAGGAGGAGGACAACACTTCACAGGGGATCGGGGACACGATTTCTGCAGCACAGAGGACGTGTGACAAGAACTTACCCGTGAAAGACAAGTTAGGCACCGTGACCAGCACTGCAGTGCCCGAAGGATGGCACTGACGCGGCAGGCACTGCCACTGCAGACACAGCCTTGCTTGGTGCGCAGCAGGGCAGAGCCAGAGTCACGTGACGGCCCCTTTTCAGATTTTGATTGATGACAGAGGCGTTGGCGCACGCCAGCGCCTCTGTCATCAATCAAAATCTGAAATGGGCCGTCACGCCCCCAGTGCTCTGGGGCCTCAGGCAGAGGCTGAAAAAGCCATCTTTCAGCCATGAAAGTCGGTAGGCGGTAGGACTGCTTAAAAAGCGGTATCCTACTGCCTAAATCGGTAGGGTTGGCAAGTATGTTATACAATTTTGAGTTCCTGGGTGCCTCTGCGTATTAAGTGCCACAAATTTCACTTTTTGGAAATTTTCTGTGTACCGTGTATGCAATTTCTGTCTGAGTCCCTGGGTGCCTCTCGGTATCGCGTACCCTATTATTTCCCTTACGGAGTACCTTGGAGACTTGCTGGACCACACATGTAGGTCATACATCACGTAGACTGTTCCCTCACTCATATTACCCAGGACAATAACTTGGTGCACCTTCCACTCATCCCTTACACCTGTGACATAAGTGGAAAGGCCCCAATAGGGAAAGGGAGCAGACAGGGTTGGGATGGGGGACGTGGAGAGGACATATCTGCCCCAGCCCCAGGGGGTCGGGACGTGGTGTGGAGACATCTACCCTAGCCCCAGGAGGATGTGGCAGGCCCGAGTCCACAGGTGGCCCAGCACCTGGACACCAACATTGTCCTAGCCAGACATGGGCAGACCCAACACTTTGTGCCACTCGGGCCAAGAATGGATTCCCTGCACAGCAGGAAGAGGCTCCACCCCAAAACACGGCAGAGGACACTGACCCGCATAGGAAGAAGGGCTTCACTGATGAAGAGCTCCAGATCCTCAATGACTACGTGACCAATCACCATTGTGACACGTGCCTATATGTGGGGAGCACCCATACACCTGCACAATTGATGGTGAATTGGCAGCGGGTCATAAACCAGATCAACGCCTTTGCTGTGGCGATTTGCAATGCTCAACAGGTTCAGAAGCACTGGAATTATCTCACACATTGCACCAAGCACACGCTCAGTGTCAACCTGGCCTCTGCACTTGCAACTGGAGGGGGGCCACCAGAGGAGGAGAAGCTGACACTGCATTAAGAGGCCACAAGCTAATTCATCCTCCTTGAGCAGGTGCAAGGCGTGGCAGGCCTGGAGAAAAATGAGGACACATCAGGTGAGTGACCGTACATTGTGCATCATATGTTTTGCCAATCATGCATGACCCACCATATCTGTGTGGCGGTACATGTGGTTGCAGTTGTATGACATCCCTGGGTAATGCATGTTTGCCGACGTTCGGATTCATGTCACATGGCCATCTTTCTGGAAGTATCCTGTGTGGTGGACATGTGGGGCACATGCCCGTATGACAGTACAGATTACTCACAGGGTATTCCCCTGTTGCATGGGCAGGAAATGAGACACCTACATGTACTGTTGTCTGCTACATTCTTGTGGCATGTCACTCTGCACTTCTAGACAGGTACATGCGATAGATAGTGATCAATCACATCAACTCATGCAGAGTTGCATGTTCCATTGGTCAACTGCCCCTATGGGATGCTTTGTCATGATGCATATCTGAGATGTCTGTCACTACACCTTGTGTTTTGCCCAGAGTGAAGGTGCACAATTTCCCACATGCCACAACCCTGATTTGAAGGTATGATGATGGTGATGTAACAAATGAATGTAGTTAGGGGTTATGCCATTCACTAAATCGTGAACAATAGCTGATGGTGGCTTGTCATGCAGAGGTTGCCATCCGTGCAATAGGACAATCACATGGCCATGGCCAGCCCATGTGAAAGGTCATGGGCAGCATGAATGTCAAAGAGTGTGCCTGGCAGCATTCTATTCTATGTATGTGCATGGTTCAACCAACTTCAAATTGGAAGTACCTGTCTGGCATTGAAGGCCTGTATGTGTCTGTCAGTTGATACTTGACAAGCTCATGCCTTATCACTTACAGCATTGTGCTGTGCAGTCGGACAGACATTGGCATGTCTGTGAACCGGGTGCATGCACACTTCCCCATACTTGTGTCCTCTGTCTGATATGGTCAGACATGCGAGCTACATCCCCCACTCAGATCTGGCATGATGGCTCTGTTGCAACATATGTAATTTGATAGGTATTTGAGGTGGGGCTGATTCACAGTCTGAGCATTCAGGGCCATGCACTTTTGACCCATCGTTGTTGGATGATATTCATTTGCAGGGACTGAATTGCAAATGTGAACACCTATAACAGAGTCATTGCTGTATGTATTGATTGTTGCACATACATGCCACTCATGGCCCTGTTTTGACCTTCATCACTATGACAAAATACTGTGTTTTAGGATATGTTGTATGCAGTCCACATTTGCACATACAAAGCCTCACCACCTGCATGGTTGGGGTTTGAGCAACAGGGCAGGCCCATGCCACTGTAATGCAGATGACATGAAGCTCTCAACCAAGCCTCACTCCTCTACATCACCCTCATCCTCTTTCATTCATGACTTCTAGTCTGCTATACAGGCATGGTGTACTGCTACCAATCTCTGCCTCAATAGCAGTGACACAGAGAGAGCCTATTCATTGGGACCCCTGCTCCCTCTTTCCCTCTCACACTCTGGCCACACTCCAGGGGCCCACTTCCTTTACCCACTTTTGGGTCAATGAACTCTGTTGTCATCTTCGAATCCTCTCTCCGTCCCTCCTCACTTCACAGACCTTGCCTAAAAGTTCCACTTTCAGCTGCACCTCCTCAGAGGCATTTTCTCTTTCCTCACCTTCCCCCTGGACCTCAATGTCTCCAGTTCGATGTTCCAATCCTGATTTGTGTGTCATGTGTTGACCATTGTGGTGTCTGTGGATATGAGTGGCTGCCTGATGCCATGTGAAGTCCTTCTGCCTGTTAAGTGTGCTGGCATGACAGTTGCATGGGCCATCATTGTATGTTGACGCCACTTTTGTATGTCAATGTGTCCACTGACAGCATGGACAAGACTGGGAGGGGGGACACTAGTTGGCAAATGCCATACATCTGTAGCTTACAGCTCCTAGTGTAGGAATGGACAATGTCTGATGCTTCTGTGTCCTGTCATTTAGTGTTTGAGTGCAATATGATGCACATGTGCATTTGTGTCTCGTGTCACATGGCTCAAAATTTCTTTATCTGTCCATGTCCAGGTGAGGATGCACCAGATGCAGAGGAGGAGGAGGTGGAGTTAGTGGTGTGTCAGATCACCAGTACGTAACGTGGTGTTGTACGCCATGAGAGCCCACTGGTGCTGCAGACCATCCTCATTCGTGCTGCAAACTATTGAGAATCTTCAGATTCAGCTGAGTTTTATGCTGAACCACATGTGAATGCCACAATGAATAGATCAGATGGGGCCCACAAGTCTGCGGTGGTGCAGCTATCTTCACAAGGCCAGTCAGTGGTGGTCCCCCCGTCTGCGGTGGTTACGGCTGCAAGCTCACCCTCACATGAATCGGTGTCACGTCCTGGCGCTGATATCCAACGGAGGATTGCAAACCTGTAGCCAATGACAGAGGCACCACAGCAACTGGCATGTTCCCTTGCATCCGGCCACCGTGGGTCCCACACATGTGGTGGACGTATGAAGGCTGGGGAGACAGAGTGGGAGAAGCAGATGTTGTGTGCTGCCATCCGACATGGCAATGTGTTGGACAGAATTTTAGAGTGCATGGATAAGATGGCCAAGACCATGACCCCACCAGCGGCCAAGGTAGAGCAACAGTGGCAGGTCATGCGCTCCTCATGCCGCTCCCACAGACTCTGCACAGAGGCCAACATCAAGGGCTGATGTGCTGAGCTGAGGTGTCTGCAGGAGTCCCTGCATACAAATGCTCAGGCACACAGAGAGGCCCTGATATGATATGATATGATATGGCATTTGTAACGCACCTATACACAAGTGTTTCAAGGCACGACGAGGCGGGGGGGGGACAAGGGGAGACAGACAATGATCCTACTAGGCCAGGTGTCATTCAGATCGCGCAAGTGCAAGGGTAGAGGGGACTGGGAAAAGTGCAAGGGGAAGGGGAGGGGGGAAAGGTGCAGTACATGGTTAGTAGAATACAAGATAAATAATAGGGCCAGCTGATGGCAAGTGCAGGAAAGTGCTGTACATAGTTAGTAGAATACAAGATAAATAATAGGGCCAGCTGATGGCAAGTGCAAGGAAAGTGCAGTACATGGTTAGTAGAATACAAGATAAATATTAGGTCCAGCTGGTGGCAACTGCAAGGTACGTGCCGGGAGAAGGGGCTGTAGGTTACAGAGACAGTCCCGTAGTGCAGGTAGGCAGTGCAGGGAAGAGTGGCTGGGCCAAGGACCGAGATCGGTGAGTGGCCCAGTAGCAGATTCAGTGCAGGTTCAGTGATTTTAGCAGGGGAGAGAGGGAGAGAAAGCGAAGGCAAAGAGGAAGGTTTTGAGGTGCTTCCGGAACCAGAGATGGTTCTCCTCAAATTTCAGGGAGGCAGGAAGGCTGTTCCAGAGGGAGGCCCCTGCTGTGGAGAGACATCTACCCCAGCTCGTTGCTTGGAGAAGCGGCAGACCCTGAGGTAGTTGGAGGTGGATGAGAGAAGAGCTCGAGATGGAAGATATATTTTGGAAGAGAGAGTTGAAGGTATTTTGGCCCAAGGCCCCAGAAGGCCTTGTGGACAATGCAGAGGGTTTTGAACTTAATCCTTGCAGCCACTGGGAGCCAGTGTAGTGATTTCATTCCTGGAGAGATACGGTCCCTGGGCTTGAGGCCAAGGACAAGTCTTGCAGTCCTGTTCTGGATGAGTTGCAAAGGGCGGAGAGTAGAGGCAGGAAGATTTAGATAGAGGCTGTTACAGTAGTCCAGCTTCGAGAGAACCAGGGCTCTGGAGCCAGTGAGCTTCTGGGGGAAGGAGAGGAAAGGAAGGATTCCTCTGAGGAGGTGTAGCTGGTAGTGTGACTTCTTACAGACGTCTGATATGTGAGGAGAGAAAGAGAGTGTGGAGTCGAAGATGACCCCAAGGTTTTTTGCCTTGCAGGTAGGTGCAGGAAGAGGGCCAAGGGAGGCCGGCCAGAGAGCTGCAGGGAAGGAGGGAGTGGGTGTGCCAATAAGTAGAATCTCAGTCTTACTGGCATTAAGGCAGAAGTCATTGGCGGCCCACCATTCCTGGATAGCAGAGAGACAGTCAGAGATGAGGGAAGGGGAAGAGGAGACCGAGGGTAGCCTGAAAATGAGCTGGGTATCATCCGCGTAGCACTGAAAGTTGGGACAGAGAGCAGCGATGCGGTGAGCAAGAATAGCCAGATACTGGTTGAACAGCCATGTGGAGAGGTAAGATCCCTGGGGGACACCACAGGTAGAGAAAAAGATGTCAGAGAGGAAGGAACCGAGTTGGACCTGGGAGGGTCGATTGGAGAGGAAGGAGGTCAGCCATGCCAGAGCCTGGCCAGTGATACCCAGGTTATCACGGAGACAGTTGAGCAGGATGGTGTGGTTGACAGTGTCAATGGCAGAAGAGAAGTCGAGCAAAATGAGAACACAAGGGGTGTTGGAGTCAAGGTTAGAGAGCAGGTCCTCACGGATGTTCAGGAGAGCAGTTTCCATGCTTCTGGCAGCTCTGAAGCCTGTCATGAAGACTACCAACAGATTCAGCATGGGGATTAATCTGGGAGATGGCCAGTTTCTCCAGGAGCTTGCCCAGGAAGGGAGTGATAGAGATTGGGCGATAGTTAGCTGGGCAGGAGGGGTCGGAAGAGGGTTTCTTAAGAAGGGGGTGCACAAGGGAGTGCTTGAGGGGGGATGGGAAGACTCCAGAGGTGAAGGAGTGATTTCAGAAGTCAGCCAGGGCAGGGGCCAGGGAGTCGATGTGGTCCTTGATAGTTTTGGGGGAACAGGGGTGGACCTGTTTTGACGAGACTTTCATAGATCGGACTTGTCTCGAAACCTCGTCAGCAGAAAAAAGGGGGAAGGCAGAGAAGGAGGGAGGAGGGGTGGCTGCAGAAGGGCCTGAGGGAGAGCAGGGAATAGAGGGGGGGAGGTAATAGGAGGAGAGTGAGGACAGGATGTCCTGAGTTTTTTAAATGAAGTGAGAGGCCAGTGCCGTGCAGAGGGCCTGGGAGAGGACAGGAGAGGTGGAGACTGCAGCAGGGTTGGCCAGCTCCTTGCAGATTTTAAAGAGTTCGGCCGAATTGTTAGATGCCGCAGAGATGCGGGCTTGGATAAGGGCTCTCTTCTTAGTGAGAACGGAGGACCGGTATTGTATTTGGAGCAGGCGGCAGGCCAGTTTGTCAGAGGATGAACATGAAGCATGCCATTTCCTCTCTTCCACCCTGCACTTGCGTTTAAGGGTGACGAGATCTGAGTCACACCAGGAGTTACATTTGGCTTTGGGCTTCAGGCGGACAGGGGCAAGGATATCAAGGGTATCAGATATAGCAGAGTGGAGAGTGGAGAGGGCTGTGTCAGGGTGGGAGTCAGCCGAAGCGGGAGGAGGGGGCGAGAAGGTGGTAGCGAAAGCCTCAACTGACACGCGCGTCATGGGTCGGATGACCGCGAAGGTGGGTGGCAGTGATGAGGGTGGCTTTGCCTGTGGGGTAGGGAGGGTGAGGTGGGAGGATAGGAGAAAGTGATCACTCCAGGAGAGAGGAGTGGAGAGAGGGACAGAGAGCGGAAGGTCAGAAGATATCAGAGTATCAAGAGTGTGCCCTGCAGAATGGGTCGGCCCAGACGGGAGAATAGAGAGTGAGTTAGAGTCGCAGAGGTCGTGAAAGAGTCCAGAGGGAGGACAGGAGGCATCAAGGTGGATATTGAAGTCTCCAAGAAAGAGGAGTTGATAGGTTGAGGCCAGGAGTGAGGAGGAGAGGTCAGCCCACTCAGAGAGGAAGGCGGAAATTTGACATGACATGCAGGCCATGAGGACAGCAATCCATGACAAACTCTCAGCCACAAGGACATTGCTTTGTGAGGAGATGGATGCCTTAAGGCAGACACTGTAAGAGCAACTCAATGCATCATGGGTGAGTGCGCATACAGCCTCTGTGGCCAGGCGTGAGGAAGTGCATGCAGACATCACCGCCCTTACTGTGCTGGTGCATTCGAAGTGTCACGCCCGGCTCTGGCCATTGAAGACCAGGCCTTGGCAGTGTGTGGTACAGGTCCAACACCATGACCACCTCCATGTCAACCACAGGATGGGGTTCCAGCACAGACCAGCCTCCTGCTCTACCATTGCTGTGAGGTCCATAGGCCCATGGAGGGGATTTCTTTTTGCTTTTTTGTTTCCACTCATATGGATATTGACATGCACCCTCCCCCTCGCCCCTCCAGGGTGGACTCCCCCACCTCCCCTGTCCAGGATGGACTTTTCTTTTCTGTGGACATGACCAGTGTGGTTGTATTTTTTTTTTTTTACCCCTTGATTCGGCATGGAAACTTTTTTCTTGTTTTTCAATTCCCCTGGCCAGGATGGTGGCATGTGTGTTTTTTTTTTGCACCCCTTTCCAAAGTGGACTCTTTTTCTTTTGTTTCTTTTTTCCCTTGAGATGTGCTGTTGCCCTCTCAAAGGTGTTGTGGAAATCCAAACTATGCACAGAAAAGAGGCGCGCACATATGAGTTGCGGAAATAACTTGCTGAAGGGACAATAGGGCTCACTGATGGTTAAATACCTTTAGGTGTCCAAAACAATTGAAGTTTGTGTAGATTGCATTTAAACAATAAAGATAGGTTACAGGTAAGTATATAGAGTTTAACATTAGAATGAGCTACTGTAAACAGGCCTCACAGCATGCATGCAGCTTTAGTGGAAATCAATTCATGCGTTTGAATTTGCTTAGCACCCACAGGGGCTGAAAGCACATTGCAAGAGTACACATTCCCAGGATCAAATGAGAGGGAAGGAATGAACAACTTATGATACTTTCAAAGTCACAGAGCCAAGCTCATGGGTGCAGGGGAAATGCAGTGAACATAACCTCATTTAATAATGAATTCATATTAGTTATGAAACAGGCCTCATGGCAGTTTCAAAGCACCCATGCTGGTTTAAAATTGCCCTCTGGCACAACTTAGCCCGGGAAGCAGTTTGAGGTGTTCTTAAGATGCAGCATTAGAATGGTAACTTGTCTTTGGTTCAAGGCTCTGCCAGTGTCATGATCCCGAATATAGGGGAATGACATGTCTCGATCCTACAAGAAGACTCCCATGCAAGATAAGGAGGGTCTCTGAAGCAAGAGACACCTTTTCACTTGTGGCAAACAGCTGCTGAATTCAGGGCAAGGACGATCTCTGAAGCAAGAGGCGTTTTTACTCTTGCGGCAAGCAGCTGTTGATCTCTACCTATCTGACGACCACTACAGTTCTAGCACTGGTCCCTAAACAAACAAAGATACAGCTTGCTGTTAGAGATTGTCATGATGAAGCAAAGTGGATATTTACACAGTAGCCTGCACATTGTGTCCTACTGGTGATTCCAATAAGTGCACAGACCAAAAATAATTGAGGAATTCTAGATACATCGCCTGCCGTCAGGCCAAGGCGCTTTGAGGGATAGGCTCCTTTCCTTAACAACCTGAAAATCACTTCTCAACACCCACATAGGGGTCTCCAAAGGGCACTCAAGAGAGAGTCTGGTGAACGAATTGCAAGAATGAATAAGACATTCAAACATTATATGAAATAGTGCTGCTGATGAAGGGATTACAATTCCTGAAATGCGTAGAGCTCATTGTTATGTATTAGAATAATTAAATGTATTGATATATGTGCATGAGACAATATGATTTGAATATTGTAGAACATTTTGTCATACTATAATTATTTTGTGTACAGAAATTTATGAACACAATTTTTAAAGAAAATTCACTATTGATGCTATGAAATTATTTGAGCATGAATGTTATAAGTGGACATATTACTTTCTAAAATAACTAAATGAACTGACATCAGTTCAGACTAACTATTGTTTGTCATTAGACAAAACCCAGAGTGTGCAGGGGACGCAAGTGTTCCACAGACCCTGGACACCGTTTTCTTCTGTTCCGATATAGGGGAATGGCATGTTTGCCCAATGATTTTCATTCAAAGTATAGACCAAATGTGTTAATGTGCTTCGATGTTAATTAGTTTAGATGACTATAAAAGTTCTAGACTTAGGAACATTTCTTTGACAGCGCCTTTTCATGCAGTTCTGTTCCGCGTTCTGTTTGAATATTGCTGTCTGAGCTGTGTCTAGGGCCCTGCCTGGTGTACACTCCGTTTTGGATTACTTTTGTATATTTTTTATTGGTTTGTTCAAGGGCAGCCTGCAGTACAAAGGTATGATGAGTGCAGTTGTGGGCATGCAGCCATGCACAGCGGTATCAATTGTCATGGCTGCCTTGAGGTCGACAGGATGGCATGTGAAGGTAACAATGGGTAGAGGGAAATGTGACACGTGTGCTATATGCATGATTGTCAACTATGGCTGGTGATACACAATGTCCCATGATGTGGCAGTGATCCTGCGTCATCCAGTGACTGCACTCCATCGGAGGTCACCTTGCATCCTTTCATATCCCTAGGCCCCATGACCTCTGCCAGACACTGGCCCTCCTTTCATGAATTTGGAGATACAGTTTCCAGTGGAGGAGATGGGGGAATAACATCATGCCAGCAGGTAAACATGGTCACTGTCTCTCGTGTTGTGTCTGTATTATTGGCCACCATGGTCTTTGCATGCATAGCACATTTGTGCTAGCTGTGTTTGTTATCCTTGAATCACGGTAAAGGTCTGTGCAGATGTGTGTATGTCCACATGCATGTGTGTTTATGTGTTCTTACACTTCTATGCGGGTGCATTGTTTTTGTGGATGCACTTTCACAATTGACGCAATTAATAGAAGTTATTGGCCAGCACGTGTCACACTTTAGCCATTGTCAGTATTTCCATCATTCTGGATGTTCATACAAATTGATGGCATGCATTCTCTGTGCATCTGCACTCTGTGTATTTTGTTTCTCCAACACTTGCCTCACTGAACGTGATGATGTCTCCTTACTGACCACCTTCTACTCCCTCTGGTCCCATGTTACCTACCACGCCCTGCATGTGTACTCCCTGACCACACAACTCTTTGACCTGTGCCACTTCCCACGCCACTCCCTTATCCACTTGCGTGACCTGCCTGCACCTGTTCCACATGTAGCACACACGTCCATTGTCAGGTCTACTCATCCTCAGCTGCCCCACTTCATGACGTAGCCTCTGGTGACACAGTTCTGGGTATTTGTGTACATTGACTCCACAGGACATGTTTGCCACACACGCTGCATGTATAGTTGATCAGATATGCACATGTGCACCACTACCAGACTGCTTCTCTGATACCCAATCAGGTCACTTCTTGTACATTGTTTGTTTGTTTCTGTAGGTTATCTACACCAGGATGTGTTGCATGTTTTTTTTGTTTGCATTACTTGTTTATCTCGTGTGACTTGTGAGTTCACCCTGGGATCCATGCCCACTTACTTGGACGGTCTCACACAGTGTGTGAGGTCTGTTGGGTGTGAGTTAATAGCTGCATGTTGTCCTGAGGTCCAGTTGCAAAAGTGTACAATGGGGGGTATGTTTGTTGGTGTAGGAATGGGTACGTGTTATAGGCACTTCTTTGCAGGGATGTAGCGTGCATGGGTCTTTTTCTGATCTGCATTCCATGGTGGGTGTTGCCTGTAGTTTCTCTGATATAGAGTTGCTGATTGGCCTTTCACAGATGCCTGTCTTTGCCACATTTCCCTTCTCTGTCACCCACTTCTGACCTTCATGGCCCACTACATATGGTACTTTTCTATCTATGTTCCTTCCAGGCTCTCTGACCAGGCTGCTTCTTGCAAAGGTATTCATGTCTCTGTCTACCTGTCTTGGACAACTGCTCTCTGCCCTCACCCACTGTGATGTCAGGCATATCCATCCTCATCTCCCCTCCAGCTAGTCTCCTCTTTGCAATGCTTTTCACCTATCCCTCTGTCTCTCTCTCTCTGTCTCTCTCTTTCTCTCTCTCTCTCTCTCTCTCTCTCTCTCTATCTCTCTCTCTCTCCACTCCACTGCAAGGCAATCAACACTCTGTGTCCTGTCTCCCTCTTGCACTCTGTCATCCTTGGACAGTGTGTGGTCCATGCCTTTTTACTTGTTCCATTCAGGAGTTTTCATGGATGTCCAGTGTCCTTTATTGTTGCAATGCATGTCTTTGTGATTTCAAAATGTTTTTTCATGTGTGATGCAGTGGATGCAAGCAGGGTGGGTACCCTGTGCAGGTAAGTGAAGGGCACTTAAGGTGCCATTTGTGTTGTGGTTGGTGGCAGGGAGTCTGGCACTGTGTTGGGTGGTTTTTGTTTTACTTGTTTTGAGGTGGGCGGGTCAAGCTTCATGGGTGCATGTTACACCTGCTGATGATAGGCTGGTGTGTCTATGCATGCTGTTTTGTCAAGACATTCAGGGTGGCACTGCATGTGGGTGCATAGTTGTGAGGGGGGCTGTCACTGTAGGGCCTTTGTTGGTGAGCTGTCATGACGGTGGTAGGCCTGGCTGTTTGTTTGCCGTGACACATGGTGATGGTAGTGATGGGGAGTATTTCCTTGCACTTTTCACACGTGTCTCGCCTGATACGTGGCATCCCATTGAATGTTTTTTTAATAGTCATGTCTATCCACGCAGGAAGCCCATCTTGGTTATTTTTCCCCTTCTGGGGGTGCTGTCCCAAGACAATTCCACACACATAACAGCATTGATGGCCATTTGTGGGATGCCATGTTCACCACAGGCACCAGGTACACACCATTGGCCAGGGGTTGGTGTTTGCCATGGTGAACATGCATCGTGCACAGTACACCGGCAGATTTTGTGGGGCCTGTTGACAGCTGCTGAGTGCAACTCAATGATCCCTTGAGTTCAAAGCACATTGAACCCAATTCGATCCAGTTCCGGTGAAGAGTGCCTTCCCTTCCTCTTTCCTGTTGCCTACTCCCTTTTGTGCAGCAGTGTCCTTGGCCTCTGTTTCTCATTCTGTTCTCATGTCTGCTTGTCTCTTTAATGCCAGTTGCATCCGTGCCCTGCCTTCCATTATGACAGCTGCGTCTGTGAAGATCTGCCTTCTGCCAGATCCTGTCTTCTGTGCAATTGCTGATATTTTTCCATCACATCCTCTTGGACTTTACATCACCGGCTCCTCTGGCAGTGTTTAATGCACTGTTCTACTGCCACATTAATCAGGGGATGCATTATCGTGTCACTGGGAGAACTTCCAGGGTGATCCTCGGTTTCTAAACTCTCAGTGGTCTCTTTTTGGGAGTCCTCTCTGTGTCATACTGACTATCGACGGATCACCGTGTTCACAATGCCTCATCACCCTGAAAATAGGTAAGTAAGTGTTACATGGTCCTTCACTGCATAGCACTCGGGTGGGGGGAAGGCAGTGTAGGTGTTATGGGTGGATAAAGTGTCACTATGTGGGGTGTCACTCATGTTGCATTAGCATGGTGTGGGTGGATCTTGCTGCATAGGTGCAGGGACACATGGTGTTGGGTGGCTGGTGATTTCTTGTTTGCAGTTGTTATATGTCACTCAGCAGAGCACATGTTGCTGTGTAATTGGGTGCATTGATGTGTTGCCTACCCTCACATTGTGTTGTGTTTCTCTACAGAGGCATTCTGCAGGGGAAGATGTTTGCTGCGATTGTAGGGGAAGTTGCTGCTGTATGCATGTGCAGGACACAGAATCATGGTTTGGTGGCTTCCAGGCCTACAGAGGAGGACATCCATGGATTACAGGGTCTGGCTGGTGCAGGCACAGAAGGGATGAGGTGTGAGGTGAGATGTCCATATTTCTTGTGATGCACTTTCAATTTTCAGAATCTGCTTCACTGCTTTGATGTGACTGTATATTGTGAGCATAGTTGGTGTCAGGGAATGGGTTGGCCACTCAGCCTATTTCTTATGGTGCAACATACATAATGGGTCCAGAGCACTCCTCGCATGCCTCTATTTATTAGCTCTTTTGTATTATGCCTTGTACTTGTGCTCTCATGTGTGTAGTTTGGTGTCCACATGTAGAACAGTTGTTGGTGGCCATGTGACGGTGGTCGGGGACTTTGTTGTTTGTGCTGTGTGCTTTTGGGTGTACGACATGGACACTGTTGGTTCAAGTTGCTATGACTGTGTATGTGAATTGTGCACATCCATAGAGATTAGGAGTGTATCTGCTACTTTTGCTCACTTCCACACTGGCTCATACTCTGTTGAAATTTAAATATGGAGTTCAAATGCTCCCTATTCACAGTATGTACGAGACATGTGGAATCGTGCACCCCTGCTTTCACACTCACAGCTACATGGATAGGTTTTGGCCTGAAGTGTATTTTGACAGGCTGATTGGAATAATTAAACATGTAGCTTACAATGGCCAAGAATGACAAGGTGCTAAGAACTGAATTTTGCCAACATGATGTTTTTTTTCTGTTCAAACATAATTTTACTTGTTTGTGTGTTTCCCACATTTGTGTTTTATTCTTACATTTGTTATGACTCCAAAATCATGTTACTACAAACGTTGCAAACTGGGAGTGCAATACTCCCACTTGCGAGTGTTATCTGGGGCTCTGTTTGTGCATGTTGTTTTATGTCTAATGGACGCACACAATTTGGCTCGCCCAGAGACACATTCTCAGGGTGTTGTTATTGGCATGAAGGATGGGCCCCAATTCATCATTGAATGGCACCTGCAATGTGGCCTCACAGTGTGTACTCCACAGGTGCAGTTTTTTTATGTGAAGTATAATTGCACCAGCTGGGTGTGTGAAGCCTCTCCACATGCCCATTGGCCGTCCAAGGGCAAGGGTGGTGCCTGTGGGTGTGGGCAGTGTCCCACCTGCATTTCCACTAGTACACCATGCAGTGTGGCAACATTGTGCAGTACACATGCAGCCACTATGATTTTACATACTACTGGTGGTGCATATAGCACCACTCCACAAAGTGGTCAAGGGAGAGGAACCATGACTTTAGCCCTCCGAATGTGCGCTCCACTATGCCCCAAGTGGCAACATGTGCTGTATTGTATCTCAGCTCAGCTGGTGTTGTGGGACAGCGGGTAGGCACTGTCCCCTGTAAATGTGCACCTGCTTGTTATTGTCATTTATTGTGAGGGTCTGAGTTTTAGTGTGTCACGTGCATGCATGTGCATGGCAATTCATGCTCACTGATGAGCCTTTCCAGATGCCAGGGCCCGGTGCAGTGGTGACTTGTGGAAGATGTAGCTATGATTTGTGCTGCCCAGAAAAGTGACATACACTTCCGTGATGGATCCATTGGCATCATAAACTGTCTGCACATCAATAGAGTGCCAGTGCTTTCGATTCTGGTATATGTGCCCTGCAAATCGGGGGGGGGGCTATTTCAACATGTGTCCAGTCTGTTGCATCTACTACACAGGGAAAGTGTGCTACTGCATAGAATTCCTGGATCACTGTCTACCTTTGCACCAGTATTCGGGGCATATATATGTGCCTGCGCACACATGCACGTGTTGTTATGCATGACAAAAACTGGTGTAGATAGGGGGATTGCATGGCCTGCGATATCCCACCAACTATTGCATTGGTTCACTGGAAGGACCCAATGGCTATGAAATGGAGTGCAGTCAGCACTTTTTCTAGGGGTTTAACGGTGTGGGAGCAGATGGTGGGTGAAGTTAAGCCATCTTCCCACTACCTGACAAGGTCTAGGATTACATGGGAGGGGGGACCTGTACCTAGCATATACATGGTGATCCGGCATCTCAAATAGTGTGGTTTGTATTGTGAAGGTCCGGGACGTGGGCACCTTCCTCCTGCGGTGTCCATGCACAATAGCTCCTACTATTGTTGGGTTCATCATGGCTGTAGACGTTAGTTTGGTATGCATTGCGTGCTTCATACGCATTGGTTCCTATGTGCTTTGAAGTTTGCGCCTGCTATCATGTGGCAGATAGATCACTGGGTTTGCGTGTACCTTTTCCCAACACGAGATTGCTCGTTGACATTCATGAATTTGTTCGGGTTTTGCATAGGAATGGGCATAAGCTTGCTTAGCCGTGGACCGTTCCTCAACATGCCCACATTTTGCTGTGTTCTGCGTGTTCTGCTACCTATTTCGGCCTCTGCATAGGCCAGGCCCACACTCTGGGAGGTGCACTCGCAGAGACATGCCAGGCATGCGCAAAGTCCATGCAAGTCCCTGGAAAGTCCTGCACAGTCGATTCCATTAATCGTAAGGAGTTTTGCATGCAGTTTGGCGCTGAAAGACCCTAATTTCCATGCAATTAATTACATGAATCAGGGCAATAGTGTATTAGAATGCAAACGGTTTCAACAAATAGCCCAAACAAGATTTCAAAGCTGCACAGATGTACCAAATTCAATAATTTTCAGGTGCATTTTAAGGGAGTGTAAGGAACCCTGTGAAAATTGCATCTGTCCCTGCGAACCTGCGATGTGACCAAAATTGCTGGGACTCAGTCCATCCCCAAGTCTGATACAAAGATGAGCTCTGTAACTGTAATGTATGATGCTTTCACAGTATCATTGTATTGGAGCACAGCAGAGTAAGCACAATACCCTCTGTTTAATGCAAGGAGGGAGCCAGAGTTCACGACGACAGTGTTCATCTAAGCATTAACGTTTTTTTAGTGCAAGTAGTTAATGGTAATGATGTGGGTTAGTCAGTCTTGAGAGACCAATCCAGTTCTGCTCTAAGGAATCAACAAATTACCCTTTTTTGTTGTATATTATGGTGACGATAAATACAACATATTTATTAAGGGCTGCATCACGAGTAGGACTGTAGCCCTTAAATGTGGCAGTAATGGTATAACAGCCGCATTTAAGGGCTGGCCCTATCACAAGTTGGACGCTAAATGGTCTGTTTTACCTGCAGCTTTTTTCTGGAGGTGAAAATCCCATTAAGCGCTCTGTTTTCAGCGGTATTACCGCCAGCTGTATTTGCCTGCGGTATTACCAAGGAAATTGTCCCATTGGATCCTATGGACCCAAAGGGGAATGGGGATTTACAGTTAACGGCCAACCTGTGATCGGTCTGGGGGCACTAATGCTATTACAGTTGAGCGGTATTACAGACGGGAAACTGCCCAACTCATGATGAGGGCCACATGTCACTTTTGTTATTTACAAAATATTAGTCTATTTTACACACATTTTTTCCTATGGCTCGGTTCATGGTTTAATTCTTAGGCCCACACCCGAATACCGGCTCGGATCCGACATGGATCTTTTTATACATTTCCAGGCTTGCTCACCTCTAGTAGAGAAATAAAAAATAGGCAGCAGGGAAGCAGAGGAGCCAAACAGGAATCCAGGTCCAGGCACCAGACAGGGAGATAAACAGGTGAATGGCATCAGTCCCAGCCGAACAAAGTACTAACGGAGTCCAAATCACAAACAAGCAGTGGGTCCGAAAAAAGGTGTGCCAAATCAGTTCTAGCCCACAAAGTACCAGGCGAGCCAAGATCAAGTCATGAGCAGGCCAATGGTAGGTAACAAGTACCCAGTTTAAGTCCCAGTAAAGTACCAAGCCATAATCCGAGCAGAGTCGGGAAAAGGTGACTACATGCAGTGCAATGCAGTGCAATGAATACCAGGCAAACGCGGGTGGCTCGCTGAGGTCATCGAGCAGCTTGCCACGTATGTGGTGCTCCTTTCTTTTGTTCTGCAAGGAACCGCAACGGCGGCCTCTTGGGAATCGAGGTCCAGTCTCGCAAACACCAGGGCAGCCCCACCCCCGAAGTGCGAATGAGGGTCTTCATGGTTGGCATCATAACATTGTCTCCCAGATAGTGTAGACAGGTATATCCTGTCTGAAAGGTGAGAATGCACACAATGTAAGAGGCATGAGGTCAGAGGCTATGCAACCAGAATGCAGTTGCATGTACTCTGCGGAAGTTCACACGTGGTTCCATATCAATGGGGCACCACCGTCAGTATTCCAATTGCATGTGATAATAAAGGTTGAATTGGCACACATTTATGATTTGTCGGCTGCATCACCAATGAAGCCCAAAGCCCATATTTGCAGAGCAAATGGTGGAGGCGTCTGAAAGCAACGCGTATGGCATATTTAGGCGACAATCAATATATTTACCAAAAAGCAAAGGCTTACATCCCTCTATTTTTCTAAGGCACTTACATTCCTGCAGGCTCTGGATGAACGAGAGCCGGGAAGTGAAGCTGAACAGGCTTGCAGGAGTGGGAAAGATTTGTTTCCCAAAGGAATGGAATTTACTTTAAAAAACATTGTGGTCCTTTGCTTTTTAAACACAACTTGTTAAGGGCAACAATCTCACATGCTGCCACCACATACAACATTCAGCATATGAACTCACATGCAAAATGTAGGCCTTTAAACTGCCAGGTGGGTGTGCAAAGCACAGATTTTAAATGTAAGCGTTGGCTTTTCAAGAGTTCCTGTCCTAACACAGTGAAAGTGTGTGGTCCTTAATCTGTGTTTAGGGAATAACAGTTGCCCATGGGGCAGAATGGATATGTGCCTCCTAGTTTAACATACACATCTGAAATGCATTTGCTGGGCATTAGACAAGATATAATAGTTATATTTGCACAAATGTATGATTTGTGAGCTGCAAGTCAACAAGGCTTCAACCTGATTGGTTGACAAGATGGTCCTGGGGAAGGGGTGGCGGGATAGGCTGAGGGTGGGGGTGGGGCTTGAAAGCAAATCATAAAACATATTTAAAGGAAAGGCAGAATATTTGCACAAAAGCAAAGGAAGGCATCTATGTATTTTTCTATGGCACTGATTGTCCTACTGGGTGACTGTGAGCCCAGAAGGTAAACAGAACATGCTTGCAGGAGGGAGAGGGATTTAACTCCCCGAGGAATGGAATTTACCTTAAGAAAATCCTACAGTCCTTGGTTTTGCAACACAACATGTAAAATGCTACATCTTCCATGCAGCATCTTAAATCACAAAAAAGGGACAATTCCAAAATATTGGCTTTTAAAATGGCAGCGGGGTGTACAAAGTGCATGTTTGAAACCAGTCATTGGGCCTCATTATGAGTTTGGCAGTAGCCGTGCCGGTAAAAACGGCATGCAGGAGTCATTTGTTTTCCAGCACACGGCAATGGGGATTTACCGGAGCATTACAGCCCTGGCGGTCCCGGTGATTCCCCATTGCCGGGCGCCGGAAAATATTTCTCCCCATTCCCATTCGAGCCCCAGTGGAAAACAATCTAATCCATCAGGCCAGGCTTTATATGTGTTTCTATTTGCCACCTCCCTCCTGATTAGATCCTGATTCTGGTGGTCCTAGATCGCTGATCAAGAGAGAAGGCTGCACCCATGATCATCACTGCTGCATGGAGAGGTACATTACAAAAAAGTGTGTGTCTGCTTGTGGAATTCTTCAAATATTCTACATTGTGTGTGTGTTTATGTTTGTGAATGTGTGTGTGTGTTTGTGTCTGAGGAATGTTTCTATGCATGTGTGCATGTGTTGGGGTTAAAGTGTGAGAGGGGCTGTACTGGCAATATAGCATAACCCGTGCATCCGTCCATTTTGGACCCATTACATAGCAATAACACATTCTTCTTTTACCCCCCCACAGAAATGTGTAGAATGAGTCTTGCTTTGTTTTTTGGCATAAAAAGGCCGCAGATTTATTTTCCACAATAACATAAAACCACACTGTACACATTAGTGGAAATAATTCAGAAGATGCAGCGACTGCTCCGTGTCCAATGACCTGCTTCCCCCTTTCTTTCCCAAAGTCCATTATAGGCCCAACTCTCCCAACCCTTTGCGCCTGAGCTTCACCTGCCCATGCAGGTATTCCTGGGCGGGGAGAGTGCCGTTTCCTTGGGGGAAGCTGAGCCCTTGTTGTTCCCCCCAGACGCCCCTGCCGTTCAGGCTCCCAAGGGGCGCTGGTCCGAGAAGGGCGAAGACCCTTCCGGCTTTCTCCTGGCTCCTCCGGAGTCTGTCTCTTGTGTTTGGTTGCCCAAACACCGCCACACCGCCTGTCGTCCTGCGACATCGACGATCAGGCCTCCTTGCTTGTCCTGTTTGTAGGGTGGGTGGGTGGGAAAACGAAGTCCTCTGCTGGTAGGTGGGCGTCCCAGTGCCAAGGCTAGATACTGCCTGCAGTGGGAAGCCCGCTTGTTATAAAGGAGGGTAGCCCCACCCCCCGCCATTGTTGCCCTTTGCGGGCTTTTCCTCCGATTTGCCGCGCTGTTTCCTTTCGCGGGCTTTCGCTTCGTCTTGCCGCGCTTCCTGCGGGCACCTCCCCCTCATCCCGGGGGAGGGGGAGGATAGGAGGAGGACACCGCCCGGGTTATCGGGGTGCCTCCTCCATTTTGGGATTTCGTCGTCGACACTGGCATAACCCGTGCATCCGTCCATTTTGGACCCATTACATAGCAATAACACATTCTTCTTTTACCCCCCCACAGAAATGTGTAGAATGAGTCTTGCTTTGTTTTTTGGCATAAAAAGGCCGCAGATTTATTTTCCACAATAACATAAAACCACACTGTACACATTAGTGGAAATAATTCAGAAGATGCAGCGACTGCTCCGTGTCCAATGACCTGCTTCCCCCTTTCTTTCCCAAAGTCCATTATAGGCCCAACTCTCCCAACCCTTTGCGCCTGAGCTTCACCTGCCCATGCAGGTATTCCTGGGCGGGGAGAGTGCCGTTTCCTTGGGGGAAGCTGAGCCCTTGTTGTTCCCCCCAGACGCCCCTGCCGTTCAGGCTCCCAAGGGGCGCTGGTCCGAGAAGGGCGAAGACCCTTCCGGCTTTCTCCTGGCTCCTCCGGAGTCTGTCTCTTGTGTTTGGTTGCCCAAACACCGCCACGCCACGGGTGGGTTTCCGCCCACCGTGGCTCCCCCTTGCTGCCTTCCTCACTTTTCTAGGGTTTTTGCATAAAGGATCCCGTAAACTAGCTCCAACCCCAGTGATGACAATTGTACCCTGGTGACAAATGCACCCCTTCCTTCTGAAAAACCCGGGTACTTTAACTTAATCAAGCCGGGCCTGATCCGGCCACAGCCCCTGCAGAATTTGCCATTGACCATTCCGGCCTCGGGATTATCTCTGACCCAATGATTTCTGTTTCACCCACTCGACTGGCCAATTGCTGTAGGGAAACCATCATCCCCTGCCCCAGAGCCCCCCTTCCCAGGCTTCTCCGGCCGCTACCTCCCCCGTGTATGACCCATATGTCCGGCTTTGCCGTTTCCTTAGCAAACTGCGCCCATGCCCCTGCAGTTGTACCCCTTGGATCCCTGGCACCCCGTGCCATTCAAGTCTGCCCTGGGAATCACTTCCATTCTGCCCTGGGCATCCCTCAGACCATGCGCTCACTCAGTCACCCAACTGTGCAGGTATCTCCTGCAAAGAGCACCCTGTTTCCTCTGTCCCCTTTCCATCCCGCTCCGCCTTACCCAGGGCGGGCCTGTTCCGGGACACCCCTGCCTGCCCTGCAGGAGTTACTTGTTTCCCCTTACTCCTTTGCACCAAGTCTGTAGCAGGCCCAACTCTCCCCATCTTTTGTGCTTGAGCCCCCCTGCCCTTGCAGGTGTCCGTAGGCGGGGAGAGCGCCGTTTCATTTTTGGGCGAAGCTGGTCCCTTGTTGCTACCACCAGCCGCCCCTGCCGTTAGGCTCCCAAGAGGCGCCGGTCAGCGGCGTGCAAAAGACCGTTCCCCTCCTGCTCCGCCTTAACCTCCGCCTTACCCAGGGCGGGCCAGCTCCGGGACACCCCTGCCTGCCCTTGCAGGAGTTACTTGTTTCCCCTTACTCCTTTGCACCAAGTCCGTAGCAGGCCCAACTCTCCCCATCTTTTGTGCTTGAGCCCCCCTGCCCTTGCAGGTGTCCGTAGGCGGGGAGAGCGCCGTTTCATTTTTGGGCGAAGCTGGTCCCTTGTTGCTACCACCAGCCGCCCCTGCCGTTAGGTTCCCAAGAGGCGCCGGTCAGCGGCGTGCAAAAGACCGTTCCCCTCCTGCTCCGCCTTAACCTCCGCCTTACCCAGGGCGGGCCAGCTCCGGGACACCCCTGCCTGCCCTTGCAGGAGTTACTTGTTTCCCCTTACTCTTTTGCACCAAGTCCTTGGTGGGCCCAACTCTCCCACTCTTTTGTGCTTGAGCCTACCCTGCCCTTGCAAGTGTCCGTAGGCGGGGAGAGCGCCGTTTCATTTTTGGGCGAAGCTGGTCCCTTGTTGTTCCCACCAGCCGCCCCTGCCGTTAGGCTCCCCAGAGGTGCCGGCCCGAGAAGTGCAATACGAGTTAGAATGCCCCCTTCCAGTGTCCTAAACACTATGAGACCTTGACCTGTTAATTACCGAGGGTGCCAACTCGCATTGTTTGTTGATGAGCACCCCCCCTTTACTTATTAGGACGTGACCTGGCCGCAAATTGAACAGCTGTGTACCCCACTGGGCCCCTCCAGTCAAGCTCACCCTTTCCAGGCCCCCGAAGTCCCGGTTTACCCCAGATTGTGGGTACCCAAACCGACCCCAGAACCTTCACCCCCCGAGGTATTGGTTTACCCTCAATACGTGTCGTATGCCACCACCCTGACACCCAGGGGTGTCCTAAAGAGTTACCCCACCTACCAGACGCCTCTTGGGTTATGTGGCCCCGTCCGAGCGAGGGGGAGGGAAGTTCGTGCTAGCTCAGCCCACCAGTCTCCCTTTGACCTGCCCCATTTAAAAGCGAGCTTCACCTGCCCATGCAGTAAAAATGCCAGCCTCCGACCAGAGTTGCCTCTAGTAACAGCGGCACTTCAGCTAACCTGTGCAGCCCGTAGTAGCTGCCCTGCCCAGAGCACCAATTATGATCCCTATGGAACACTCAGCCTCGGCAGCCCATGGCCCCCTTGAAATAATTAACCCTTTAATGAGCAATTCCACGGGAAAGCGCTGTGGTTTCATCTGACGGCATCTAGTAATATCTCCGCCGGTGGACTAAGCAAGGTGACCAGTGGCTGCCGCGTTCTGCCTTTCTCATGGCCGCACACAATCAGTTCGCTGTTGGCGGGATGTCCCGCCGGCCCATCTAAACGTGGCCCTAACACACCTTGAACCTGGCTGTACACATGAATTAATCCTTTACGGGCGCCTGCCAAAACCCTGCACTGCTCCCCCGTACCCTATGACGGTAGTTCCCCAACTTGTGGGACCCCAATGCCGCTGGCGTCCTCAGCCCCCTACCGGCACTCTCCCTGTCACACCGTACCAGAATACTTCTCCCCCTGGTAAGGCGACCCTCTTTGGAATAAATTATCGCCTGTTACTGCGTAGGTGCTTGAGTTACCCCCACGCCCCCGCGGTTTTGAGGCTTACCACGCTGCTAACCTTCTTTAACCCATAGTCACCACCCCGCGGTTTCATGTCCGACCCGGACCCAAGGAGTCGGGAACCTGCTCCATATTACTTTACAATCCGCCGCTTGTTGAGCGATCCCTGCCCTTTCCTGCCCATTCCAAGTTACCACCAGCCAAGTAGTTGCTTGATCGGAGAATCGCCTGAGGCCACCCCGTGTAAGGAGAATTCCTAGATGCACAATCTTCCTAGCGTAACCAACTCCCCTTTCTTATCCTTGAGCCCCTTTCCTTCGCATTCAACCAGAAGGACGGCTAGCCATTCGCCACCGCAGGCACCTTTTAATGGCGCCGGCAGCAGGTCTGGAACGATGCCACGAGCTATGCTAATGTCCGCGCTGCTGTGCTGTCCATACTTTAGCTTTTCTCTGCATGCAGACTGCTACCGTTGACTAGCGACCCGGAACCGGGCAAACTTCTATACTGCTGTTGACGCGTTGTTTCTCTAGTGCTTTTAATCCGACGCTCTATCCAGCCCCCATCTTCACTTACTATCAACCCAACCGCTATTGGTAATTGTCTGCTGTCCTTGGAAGGGTGAAAGCTGAGTAGGCCTTATTGGGCTTTGAACCTGCGACTTGTATCTCATACCCCAAGTCATACCAGCTTCCCCTTCGGCCTGGCTGCCTAGCCTATCGCGTCCTATTACAAACCTCCAGTCGCCTCCAACCCCAACAATGGTGAACCAGAGCTGAGCTGACTGAACCTCAAAACCGGATCCACGGAGCCCCCGACTGCTTGTTTTAGCTCCCTGATGTCGTACTGCCACCCTTAGCCCGCAACCGTCGGTGCAACTCAAGAGTCCTAACCTGAGCTGTGCTCCTTGCCTTTGCTTAGTTCGCCGCACCATACGCCAGCGGTACGGAATTGCAGCCCCCTTGGCTAACCCCCCATATCAACCAGCCCTTCATCTCCATGGCCTCTCAGGCATGGTTGCCCGCCATTGCATGTAATGATGAACCCCTCGTCGCCTTTAAATCGATACCGAGTGACCACATAATAAGCCACTTTACCACTTCTGACCCTATTTCCAATACCTTCCCCATGAACTCCCGAGACTCACAGGAGCAATATGCGACCGCGCAACTAATTTCCCCACACCCTGTGAAGACCAGTCCGCCTTGGGTGATATCCCTTTGTCAGAGCCATACCGGGGAAATTTTACCCGAAAACACCAAAGGCCACCATCCATTCCTCCTAAGCCCCTGCCACCGCACTAAATCCCCGGGCACTCAAGCTGCCGCCTATCGACCCGCGTATTTCCCCCTCCTATGAGCAGCCCAGGAACCAATTCCTTGCATGCTGAAATGCGCTGCAGTGGGGAGTAGCGTTGGTCTTACACCACAAACCTGATTACACCCCTAGATCAATCGCGAGTGGCGTATTAGTAACATACAGGACCATAACTTCACCTTAGATTAACTGAGTAACTCTTTTCCTTGATTTGTTATTCCGTGCCCGGCCTGTTCGCCTCATCTTAGCAAAAATCATCGTTTCACTCTCTATGCAGCCTCGGTTTCTATAGGTGCCGCTCCATTCCCTCTTCCCATGTTGAGGTCCTAGGCACCTCCTCACCCACCGACACACAAGGCGTCTTCCTGCGCACGTGCGACTGCACCGACATGGCACCATACTAGGGAAAAAACGCTTATTTCCCCCAGGATACGAACTCCCCACATACTATCCTTCAATAATACTGGTTTTATCATCTCCCAGGAAGTGCACACAATTTTTAACAGCGAACAAAATGCTCACACCCACCCGTACGTAAGCGTTTACTCCAAAGCACGTGCTTAATCAAACCTCTCATCATTTGACTCTGCTACCCTGTTCACAGCGTTTGCCATCACCTAAAAGTCCCTTTAGCAAAGAATACCCTTAGTGCACCCAGAACCGGATATACGCACACCCATTCCCGATCACCAAGACCTAACACTCCATGTGCTCATAGTAAGAGCCGATATATACCGCCACATTGAAAGGCACCGACGGCCGACCCAGAAACGGTGCAAAAAATGAGAAGCCCCTGTACTCCCTTACCATCATGCACCATAATTCGGTACTTAAATCGCGCTGTGAACGCTCCGGTGTCTAAAATTCTTTCTTTTTAAATGCCCCGGAGGTTCCAGACATGGGATTAGAACTCAGGTCCCCAGCATCCCACGACAAAGCACTTAGCGGTTGAGCCACCAGTAGCCGTGCTGTGCGAGCGCTGTTTATTATTACCCCTTTATGTGGTGCTCCTTTATCAAGAAGGGCGCCCCGCGGGATTCAAACCTGCGTTAGCAGGATCTGCACGGATGTCAAGCGAGCGCTCTACTCGCTGCGCCACTTGAACGGCTGGCTGAAAGAAATTCATGTCCCATAATAATTTGTATTTTATACAGCGCTACGGACCCTACTGCATCTGAGCGCTGCTATTACCCACGGTGTTTGGTGCTCATTCATCGGCCTCGGAAGGAGGAAAGCCTGAGTTTGGCCCAACCGTAATTATTTTTCACAACACTTTCAGAATTTTGAAGTTGGAGGTTTGGCTCGAACCCCCAACCTCTCAGGTACAAGTCACAACACTTCCTGACTGTGCCACAGAGACTGACTAGTGCTCCCGCCTTCTAATGCCTCTGCCGCGAGGCCGCCCACACCAGCATTGACACCTCCGCTGCGCAGCAGCCAGAGAGTGTACTGCACTCCCAGGCGAGGTCGCATCGGGAGGGTGGGTGTAACCCAGGACCATCTGGGCTCGCCCCACTAAGGAACCATTCCTGTTCCTTGCCCCTCCCCTGCACGTACCTTCGCTTGTGCGCGACGCTCCTTTTACAACGTAGCCCTGCTCCTTCCTCACTGGAACCCCTTCACCGAAACAGTCTTCCACTGGAAACCCCGAACGAACTCGAACGGCATCCTTCTCCTACGAGCGAAAACGAAGTCCTCTGCTGGAAACGAAGTCCTCTGCTGGTAGGTGGGCGTCC
The DNA here is from genome assembly GCF_040938575.1 of Ambystoma mexicanum. Lineage (NCBI taxonomy): Eukaryota > Metazoa > Chordata > Amphibia > Caudata > Ambystomatidae > Ambystoma > Ambystoma mexicanum. Next base: position 237,790,563 of record NC_090940.1, on the reverse strand, counting down.
CAATGCCAAGGCTAGATACTGCCTGCAGTGGGAAGCCCGCTTGTTATAAAGGTGGGTAGCCCCACCCCCCGCCATTGTTGCCCTTCGCGGGCTTTTCCTCCGATTTGCCGCGATGTTTCCTTTCGCGGGCTTTCGCTTCGTCTTGCCGCGCTTCCTGCGGGCACCTCCCCCTCATCCCGGGGGAGGATAGGAGGAGGACACCGCCCGGGTTATCGGGGTGCCTCCTCCATTTTGGGATTTCGTCGTCGACACTGGCATGAATATAGTTTACAGTGGCATGCAGCCATGTATTGTGGGGACCATCCTGAAACTATTTACAGTGGCAATACTGGCATATCTTTTGGCACAAACAGGACATGTTAGCATATACTTGTGTTATACAGTGACAATGCTGGCACGTTTTTGAGTACAGGAAGCATAAAAACAGGAAAGCATACTTCTTATGAAATATAGTGTCGGCACAATCAAGAAAGTGTTTTGCAGTGGTACTACTGGCACAGGATTGGGTGCAAGTGACATGGAAAAGTGTTCAACAGGGCCATGCTTAAATATAATGTGGATGCCAACAGTATTACATTTTACGGAGGCAATACTGGCATATATTGTGAGAGAAGCATCATGAAAGTGTTTTACTGTGGCAAAACTGGTAAATGTTGTGATGCAACATCATGAAAGTATTTTACAGTGGTAATACTGGTATATATTGTGAATACTGGCCTCAATATTTTTGTAAAATGCTCTTGTGCGTTTTGGTGACCTGACAACAGTTGCTAGATTGTTCAAATGTTACCCTGACAAACTGATTGTGCAGTTACTTTTCAGCCCATTTTTCTCGAAACGTGTGCTGAAAATGCACAATTTCAGCATTTCAAAACGAATTCTTGGTGGAGAAAGCCTCCCCAAACCATCCTACATTAGGTAAGGCTCCCACGCTATGCTTGCTTTTGGTGGAAATAACAAGGCCTTCCCATTAATAATATTCACCAGCTGCTACTGATCTTGACTCATTTAGAATTCCGGTGCCACCTTAAAGGCGACGGATCCCACCGCACCCCAGCATCAAAAGCAGTCTTCACCACGGGGTACCTTGCATGGTGTCCGATATCAAATAAGTCAATGACAAGTGCACTGTGCTGGTAACAGCTGTATGGCCAAGGATGACTCATACTGTTCACACTTTACAGATTGAGGATTATATGTCAAATATTATACAGGTGTGTAAATTAACAAGAACAGTTTCATACACAAAAAGGATTAGAGTAATGGAGGCTCCAGAGTGCAATCAGTGATCTCATACAGAGCACGATCCCCGGAGAGGATTAGAAATGTGACTCCCATTTGACCAATCAGTTGGATTTCCCTGAGCATGGCATATACCATGGGCACCAGTTTCAGAGGCACGTTGCGTACCCACACAAGTTGTTAAAAGGTTGCTCGTGTTCGGATAGAACAGGGCTGCTGTGGGGAGCAAGCACATCACCCCTGCGTGCTTGCAGCAATCATGCACATTCAGACACATTCTCTTTCAGGCGCCCCGCCCCTCTCCCTCAAGGCTCCCAATGTCTAAAGATAGAAGGCAGTGTAACGAGCTCCTCTGGGGAGACAGTGGGATGTGCCAGAAGCATGAATCGCCGCCGGGGGGCCGAGGGGGCGCTGCTGTGGATGGGGAATGCAGGAGGAATGCTATTTTGGAATCCACTGTCAGTCCGTGAAGCGGATGTGGGCAGGCGGACCTAGCGTAATCTGCAACAGCTGGAACACATTTTTTTTTTAACTAAACAGCTGAGCGTTTTGACCAATTTGTCTGCTTCTTTTAGAAAGTGAGAAATGCTGCCCAGGGAGTTTGGCAGCAGACAATGTCACGAACATTGCCCAGAAGGCAAAACGCAGGAAGGCTGAGAGTGGGCCCCTATATCCTGATTAATTATGGCATAGATAAGGCGAGTGTTCTCCGTTTGGTATACGTGCCTAATGCGTAGCTATGCACGAAATTCATATCTGTGTTGAATCCAACCATAACATGTGGAAGATGTCTTGTAAGACAATGACATCACAAAATTGTGCAACCAAAGGCGAAAGCAATATGTGGCCAAAGTCCCCGCGTGCTGTAGACTAAAGTCACTGTACACTGGACACGGCAGCAGTGTATAATGAAATTTATTGTACACTGGACTCAGCAGCAGAATATGATGAAAGTCACTGTACACTGGACACAGCAGCAGTGTATGATGAAAGCCACTGTACACTGGATGCAGCAGCAGTATATAATGAAAGACACTGGACACAAATGGGGATGAGTGTGAACAGGGGATGAATGTGAAGTGGGGAAGAGTGTGAAGTGCGTGGAGGATTAATGCGGTTGACGGATGAGTGTTGAGGGCCCATGAGTGTGGATGGCCGATGAGTGTGGATGGCCGACGAGTGTAGAGGGCGGATGAGTGTGGAGAGAGGATGAGTGTGAAGATCGGAGGAGTGTGGAGAGCGGAGGAGTGTGGAGAGCGGATGAGTGTGGAGAGCTGATGAGTGTGGAGAGGGAACGAGTGTGGAGAGCGGTCGAATTGCAGAATTGCATGACATCCGTATTATGCCTTGGAATGCATGGATCATTGAAAGAGCATACCTCATATCACACCCCACGCTTACTCTCTCCTTAAACCACCACTCAACTAGAACACAGAGATACTATGACACCATTCGGTATAACTGTTCTCATATCAACATCTGCCGCTCACTCCCCATCACTCTAAGTAATCATTGCTGGTCTCGCACCCCCAGCCAGGCGTTCTCCTCAGGCCTAACGCTGCCACTCTCGGTCTGGATAATTCCGGCCAGATCGAACACATACTCCTGACCTCTCAGCCACCACACCTACCGCTAGGAAGCAGCTACCACAGGAATTCCGCACCAGCTGCACACATATCGGATGCGCACACGCACCTTTGGACTCTCTCTACTCCCTCTACTGACCAGAACTTCGGTTCCCAAGGGCGTTCAACCTACCAGCGCCTTCAGACCATACCAATGGTATATGAGGTGCTATATAAGTGCAAAATAACATAACATAACATAACAAGAGCAATATATAATGGAAGGCACTGTACACTGGACACAGCAGAATATAATGAAAGTCACTGTACGCTGGATGCAGCAGCAGTATATAATGAAAGGCACTGAACACTGGACCCAGCAGCAGGGTATAATGAAAGTCACTGTACAGTGGTCACAGCAGCAGTACATAATGAAAGACAAAGTACACTGGACACCGCATCAATGTAAGATGAAAGTCATTGTACACTGGACACGGCAGCAAGGATAATGAACGTTACTGTACACTGGATTCAGCAGCACTATATAATGAAAGCCACTGTACACTGGACACAGCAGCAGTGTATAATGAAAGTAACTGTACACTGGATGCAACAGCAGTATATAATGAAAGGCACTCTACAGTGGATGCAGCAGGGTGTATAATGAAAGTCACTCTAGAGGGGACACAGCAGTATACAATGAAAGTCACTGTACACTGGACTCCACAGCAGTATATAATGGAAGGCACTGTACACTGGAAGCAGCAGCAGTATATAATGAAAGGCACTGTGCACTGGAAAGTCACTGCACACTGGATGCAGCAGCAGTATATAATGAAAGGCACAGTACACTGGACACAGCAGCAGTGCATAATGAAAGTCACTGTATAGTGGACACAGCTGCATTATATAATGAAAGTCACTGTACACTGGTCGCAGCAACAGTGTATCATGAAAGAGACTGTACACTGGATGCAGACGCAGTATATAATGAAGGTTACTGTGCACTGGACGCAGCAGCACCATATCATGAAAGGCACTGTACACTGGATGAAGCAGTATATCATAAAAGTCAGTGTGCACTGGACACAGCAGCAGTGTAAAATGAAAGTCACTATACACTGGACATGCAGCAGTGTATAATAAAAGTCACTGTACACTGGGATGCAGCAGCAGTATATAATGAAGGTCACTATACGCTGGACACAGCAGCAGTGTGTAATGAAAGTCACTGTACACTGGTCGCAGCAGTAGCATATAATGAAATGCACTGTACATTGGACACAGCAGCAGTGTATAATGAAAGGCACTGTACACTGGACGCAGCAGTAGTATATAATGGAAGTCACTGCACACTGGATGCAGCAGTATATAATGAAAAACACTGTACACTGGACACAGCAGCAGTATATAATGAAAAGCACTGTACAATGGACACAGCAGCAGTATATAATGAAAGTCACTGTACAGTGGACACAGCAGCAGTGCAAAATGATAGTCACTGTACACCGGACATGGCAGCAGTGTGTCATGAAAATCAGTGTACAGTGGATGCAGCAGCAGTATATAGTGAAAGTCACTGTACACTGGACATGGCAGCAGCGTATAATGAAAGGCAAAGTACACTGGACACAGCAGCAGTGCAAAATGATAGTCACTGTACACCGGACATGGTAGCAGTGTGTCATGAAAATCACTGTACACTGGACGCAGCAGCAGTATATAATGTAAGTCACTGTACACTGGACACGGCAGCAGTGTATAATGAAAGTCACTGTGCACTGGATGCAGCAGCAGTATATAATGAAAGTCACTAAACAGTGGACACAGCAGCAGTATACAATGAAAGTCACTGTACAGTGGATACAGCAGCAGTGCAAAATGATAGTCACTGTACACCGGACATGGCAGCAGTGTGTCATGAAAATCACTGTACACTGGACGCAGCAGCAGTATGTAATGAAAGTCACTGTACACTGGACACGGCAGCAGTGTATAATGAAAGTCACTGTACACTGGACGCAGCAGCAGTATATAATGAAAGTCACTAAACAGTGGACAGAGCAGCAGTATATAATGAACGCCACTGTACACTGGACATGGCAGCAGTGTATAATGAAAGGCAAAGTATACTGGACACAGCAGCAGTGCAAAATGATAGTCACTGTACACTGGACATGGCAGCAGTGTGTCATGAAAATCACTGTACACTGGATGCAGCAGCAGTATATAATGAAAGTCACTGTACACTGGACATGGCAGCAGTGTATAATGAAAGTCACTGTACACTTGATGCAGCAGCAGTATATAATGAAAGTCACTAAACAGTGGACACAGCAGCAGTATATAATGAAAGGCACTCTACAGTGGACACAACAGAAGTATATAATGAAAGCCACTGTACACTGGACACAGCAGCCGTGTTTAAGGAAAGTCACTGTACAGTGGATGCAGCAGCAGTATACAATGAAAGTCACTGTACACTGGATGCCACAGCAGTATATAATAGAAGGCACTGTACACTGGACACAGCAGTATATAATCAAAGTCACTGCACACTGGATGCAGCAGCAGTATATAATGAAAAGCACTGCACACTGGACACAGTAGCAGTGTATAATGAAAGTCACTGTACAGTGGACAAAGCAGCAGTATATAATGAAAGGAAATGTACACTGGACACAGCAGCAGTCTAAAATGAAAGTCACTGTACACTGGACTCGGCAGCAGTGTATAATAAAAGTCACTGTACACTGGAAGCAACAGCAGTATATAATCAAAGTCACTGTACACTGGACACAGCAGCAGTGTTTAATGAAAGTCACTATACAATGGACGCAGCAGCAGTATATAATGAAAGCCACTCTACAGTCGATGCAGCAGCAGTATATAATGATAGGCACTTTACACTGGACACAGCAGCAGTGTTTAATGAAAGTCACTGTACACTGCAAATGCACGGTACACTGGATGCAGCAGCAGTATATAATGAAAGGCACTCTACAGTGGATGCAGCAGCAGTATATAATGATAGGCACTTTACACTGTACACAGCAGCAGTGTTTAATGAAAGTCACTGTACACTGCAAAGGCACGGTACACTGGATGCAGCAGCAGTATATAATGAAAGGCACGGTACACTGGATGCAGCAGCAGTGTTTAATGAAAGTCACTCTACACTGGACACAGCAGTGGTATAAAATGAAAGGCACTGTACACTGGAAATGCACTGTACACTGGATGCAGCAGCAGTATATAATGAAAGGCGCTGGACACAGCAGCAGTGTATAATGAAAGTCACTGTACAGTGAACACCGCTGCAGTATATAGTGAAAGTCACTGTACACTGGACACAGCAGTATATATTGAAAGTCACTGTACACTGGACGCAGAAGCAGTATATAATGAAAGCCACTCTACAGTCGATGCAGCAGCATTATATAATGATAGGCACTTTACACTGGACATAGCAGCAGTGTTTAATGAAAGTCACTGTACACTGCAAAGGCACGGTACACTGGATGCAGCAGCAGTATATAATGAAAGGCACTCTACAGTGGATGCAGCAGCAGTATATAATGATAGGCACTTTACACTGGACACAGCAGCAGTGTTTAATGAAAGTCACTGTACACTGCAAAGGCACGGTACACTGGATGCAGCAGCAGTATATAATGAAAGGCACGGTACACTGGATGCAGCAGCAGTGTATAATGAAAGTCACTGTACAGTGGACGCAGCTGCAGTATATAATGAAAGTCACTGTACACTGGACACAGCAGCAGTATATATTGAAAGTCACTGTACACTGGACGAAGAAGCAGTATATAATGAAAGGCACTGTACACTCAACGCAGCAGTACATAATGAAAGGCACTGTACAATGGACACATCAGTAGTGTATAATGAAAGTCACTGTACAGTGGACACAGCTGCAGTATATAATGAAAGGCAGTGTACACTGGATAGAATAAAGACAGGCTCCATACAATGGCAAGCAGGTCCAGCAGAAGGTGAGCAGGGCCCATTCCCCTCCCCTCCCCCTGTGGCCCTCCACCCACACCCCAGGGTGGTAAACTTTTTTGAAATGGCCTCACAACAAATCCACTTTAGCTTATTGTCTCTTATTTTCATTAACTTCCATAGTTAGGATCATATAAACTCTGTAAGTGAAATAGAAACAGGTTTTCAAAAACAAATATAACTCCCCTAAAAAAAAGTGGCAAAGATGGCCGTATAAGGATTCAAAAAGGAGCATTGCCATGTAGCTTAAACACAGATTTAAGCTACATTCGCTCAACTTGCTGATCACATGCCTCTCTTTTCTTCCTTAAACATGAATTGCTACGTCACAGAGTGAAAAATGCAGATAGAAGTCATGAAAAACAAAGTTAAAAGGGAAAGCCAGTGGTGGGGGAGGGAGGTGCTCTCAAAGCAAAGGGGGAACCCTCATCACCAAGAAATTGGCTTGTACAGAAACATGTACAGTGGGGCACGCTATCACAGTCTGAGACAGTGAGGGCCAACACAGTATAACACTGGCAGACAGCAGTAAGGCCAGGAATATATGCCAGTAGCCGGAGTAAAACGCACGCTCAAGCTGCAAAGCTCCAGTCGCTTATCATCCAGGTGATCTGTCAGACACTCAAACAACAGAGCGCAGGTGAGGGAGAGGCGCCAGTTCCTTTGCATCCCAACTCCAGCCAGCACCCTGCCATGATGGCACCACTTTAGTGAAGAAACAGGAAGGAGGGGGATAGCGATCACCACTGCTGGCATAGAACCATGAGTGAACGAGGAACCAGGTGGGAAGACAAAGAGGTCATCAAAGCTGGAGGACCTGCATGAGCACCATGATTCAAATGCTAGTGGACTGGGAATCCAGCGACGTGTGCAAAGGCAGTGAGATCTTCAAAGTAACCCTGCACTGCTGGATACTGGGAAGCGGAAGTCTGTGATCAGCAAAGGCGGCCTGGACCGTGCACGCCGGAATGTTTATAATACAACACAGGGGAAGGGGCTGGGGGCCCCATGTGGCTCGTGGTCCATTTCAAACAAAAAGGTTGAAAGGCCCTGACGCTGCCCCTGATGGAGGGGTATGACCGTGGTGTATAGGGATAACTGCACACTGGCTGAAGGGCCATCGAAGCTGTGTAGAAGCAGTGTCTGCACTGCACTGGATGAACATAAAATCGTCGCATAATAAAAGGATTTGTTCACTTGAGAGGCATCACATCAGCGTTCATATACATTTAATAGATGTCCAGGGACATCACAGAGGTATACCACCAAAGTAATTGTACAACAGAGTGCCATCACAACAGTGTACAACCAAGACCAGCCAGCAGTCACTTGTCAAACATCACAGTAGTATTTAACTTCACTGTGCACTGGAGAGATTTCACAATAGTATACAACTAAAGCTCCCGGACACGGGTGGACAATCATAACAGTATACAACCAAAGTGACCGTACAATGGCGAGGCAACAAGGCAGTAAACAACCAAAGTCACTGAACGGTGACAAGAGATCCACAGAACACGCACAGTTGATAAATGTAGTCTTCACAACCTTTATTGATGAGATGGAGGAATGCAGACAGGTTGCAAGGGACTCACGCTGCAAATTATGAGGATACTGGGGCAAGGGTATTAGGATATGTTACCTCTCAGTATCTCAACAGATTACCTAGGGGGAATAACATTCATTCACAAGGTTCCCGGGTCTAGCATATGGTCTCACGGATCTAGTAGATAATGAGCTTCTGAAGTCATACCCAGACTCTTGGGGATAGATATATCGCTTGGCTTGTTCCTTGGCAATTGCAGTTCTAGGGATATAGCGCCATTCTTGCTTCTTGAGACACCTACCAGCAAGCACTTCTCCCCCTGAACCTCCGTTGATTTTGAGAGATCTCTTCACTCTGTGGTCACTGGTGACCATCCTTGGCACCATTAATACCGTTAACACTGTCCTGCCAGCCAGTATTTCCCCCCTGCCTTCCCTTTGCTCAGAGAGTCTGTCAGCCTGTGAAATAACATCCCCCGAGCGAAGGATTACCCTCCTTTGCCAGTTATCCAGCTTCCTCTTGCTTTTTTCCCAGAAACCCTCTTACAGCCACAGGCATAAGTGGCATAAGGGTTTCATCTGGATTATCGCAGAAACTACTTGCTGAATCAGCATAGAAGCATCGCAGCACTGTATAAGCACAGTCATGGTAGACTGCCGGAACATCACAGCACTGCATAAGCACAATCATGGTAGACTGGAGGAACATCACAGCAGTGTCACATCAAAGGCAAAACACAATAGAGGGACGTCACAGGCACAACACAACCAAGGCAATTGCACAATGGGATGCATCACAGCAGTGCACATCTAACGTCGATGTGCACAAAGGTAAAAGGCTAGCCCATCTGGCCCAACCGGGCTGCGGCCGGCACAGTTAGTATCTTCCTTTGGGGGAAGACTGATTCTGATGTATGGATTACATTCACATGCAAATAGTTGGTGAACTGTGCACCCTCGATCCTGAAATTTCCGGTAGGCTTTCCCAAGATGCAGACCATCACCCCAAGCATACAGTTAGCTCAGTCTTCTCTTAAGTGTCTCCTTCTCAATGCGCGTTCTCTGGTGGCGCATGTTGCATTAGTACCCAACAAGAGACAATCAGAATCCCTCGAATCTTAAACTTCCTTCATATCCCTGGTGGGTGTGGCAGCTCCTCAGTCAATGAGGAGGCTCAGAACGGGATAACCCCCGCTCCGAGCAACCATAAGGCTGAAGGCTGCAATCCTCCCACGCTGGGGATTCAGGTAAGTGTTTTCTCCCCCCAAACGATCCCCTTCCCGTCCTCCCAACCACACTTACCTTCTTTTTGGTCCTTTTTCGAGAGCGAACGCGCTTGGAACACTCCTGTCGCTAGCGCGTCCGCTCTTGATGGCCGTCATGGAAAGGGAAAATTGACTCTGTTTTACATTCCCAGGCAGACATTTTTCTTTTTCTGTTCCAAAACACTTGTGGGCCAGGGTTCTAATAGCAATAAGCACCTCACTGCCAGGGCCTTACCCGACTACGTAATGCCCCAGCTGCTCGGTGCGTACTGCTTAATTATGTCATGACATGCTTGTGGATAACGATCCAGACCATTGGTGTGTGACTGAAACCTGACTGTGTGATACGTCTGGGCCCGCCCTAGTGCTCCCTTCTCATTTTAAAAAGTTACATTTTAGAACACCCCTCACCCTGTGCTGGGGGTGGAGTGACCATCATTTTTAACTCCCGTTGTATGGCTGCAGTGCTCCCTTTTAACCACCATCTTCAGATGGAGGCACTATTTATCTGCATTTCAGTATCTCCTGCCATTTGCACCCACTTGCTGGCTGTCTATTGCCCTCCCAGCCCGGATTCCAGTTTTTGTGAGGCCTTTCTGGAACTTGCAGCTGACCTTCAGCTACGGCATGCTTTTATTTTGATTGCCGTGACTTTACATTTAGAGTTAAAGACCCTGCAGAAAATAAAACTCTGAATGTCATTGTGGCCAGGAATGCACTGGCACTCTTCCAAATTGTCAACGGTCCTACTCATGACTTGGGAAGCACACATGGGGCCTCATTCCGAGTACGGCGCTAACCAATGGCGCTATTAACGCCTTGGTTGACGCCGTACCCGGACCGGCAGCTCCTTGGTGGATGGCGGAATCACCGCCCCATTCCAAGGTTGGCGGGGCGTTAATTCCCCATTCACCAAGGCTCTTCCCCATTCCCAAATGAGCCCCCATAGGGCTCAATGGGAATGGGGAAGATGCAAATAACGGTGACCGTTCATTACGGTCACCGTTATTGGCTTGCAGGCCCCTTTGCGCCCTCGACTTTAACACCTGCTCAAAGCAGGCATTAAGGGCGAGGGCGCAGAGGGAACTCTGAGTATGGCGGTAAGGGATTACCGCCACCGGTCTCGTTACCGGTGGCCGCTATCCCTTACCGCCATACTCGGAATGAGGCCCACGACCTTATATTTGCACCTATGCTGGAGGTACCAGTAGTCCCTGCTTTTCCCGTCTGTTGGACAGAACATTGTATTGTTCCTCTTTCTTGGGCTCTTTCCCCCAGGCCATCTGCACATCAGTCGCATTGTGTTCCTATGTGCGCCTGGCGCGTGATGCCTAAAAAGAACATTATTGATTTAATCAAAGTATCCCACTCTAATTACTCTCTAGATAATCTGCATACTCGATCTGCTACCTTTTTGGAGGTGGCTGATAGCTTGTCACCCCTGAAAAGTGCGTCCCTCTGAGCCATGGTTTTTGGATGAACTTCGTTCTCTACGACTCCAATGTAGGAAATTAGAATGCAAATGGCGTCTTGGTTATGACCCTGCCGTAAAGAAATCCTTTCAGTTGGCCTTGGCCATTTATCATAAAGCCGTCCATGCAGCGAAATGTATTCATGTATCACCTCGTACTGAGACTTCCGTTAACCATTCTAAGGAGCTGCTCAAGGTCATGTGGTCACAATCTTCTTTTCCTTCTTATCACATTCCACCTTTGCAGGCTCCCTGTGATGCCCTGTCTGCTTTTTTTGTAGAAAAAAATGATAAAATCTGTTCTGCTATTTTTTTCTCCGGTTTCAGACTGCCTCGCCTTTCTGCCATAGTAGCCACATTGACACCCTTTACTCGTGGGCTACGTTCCCTATCTTATCCACGGATGATATCTCCATGGCAGTTTCGAAGTTAAAATCCATATCCGTGATGGACCCAATTCCTTTGGACATGCTTAAAGATATTCTGCCTCATATCTTGCCTTTGCTTAACGAAGCGGTTAATGCCTCTTTTCAAACTGCGCGGATCACGGCCTCTCTTAAGCATGCCTTGGTGATAACCTTATTAAAGAAGCCATCGCTGGACCCTCTTTTCCCTGCCAAATTTTGTCCTATTTCCCTGCTTCCCTTTTTGATGTAGCTCCTTGAATCCTTGGCTGGTCCACTGCTTAATGCTTTTCTTGAAAGGTCTCTTTTCTTTCAGTTCCCCCAGTCAGATTTCGTACCAGGGTGTTTAACCAAGAGTGTGTTAGTCTCCACTGTGGATGATCTGGAACAGATCCAGGATCAGGGAGGCATAGGGGCTCTACTTTTGCTTAACCACTCTGCAGCCTTTGATACGGACAATCATGCCATTTTTATCGGTCGCATGACGGAGGATGGTCTCTCGGGCATGGTTCTTTCATAGTTTTCTTCCATTCTTTCCGACTATCGTCAAACCCTTTCTCCTCCCCTTTCCTGTCCAAATCTATGATTCTCGCATGTGGTGTCCCCAAAGGATCTGCCAAATCACCCGCACTGTTCAACATGTACATACAACCTCCGACAAAACTCATCTCTCACTGATTTCTTTGCTATTGCTACACAGAATATACGCAGATCCTGGTTCGCCTTCACCTATCCTCATCTAACTCTCATATCAGGTTTAGGAATTGTCTGGAGGCCATAGGGGAATGAATGGAGAGTCATTGGCTTACGTTGAATGATGATAAGACTGAGGTGATGGTGGTAGGCCCTCCTTCTGTTCCCTTGTATTGGACCCCGGTTTTCTGGCCCTCTTCTCTAGGTCCCTTTCCTTCCCCTGTCCCTGTAGTCAAGGATTTGGGGGTGAAACTAACATCTTCTCTCTTTTTGGAGCCTCAAGTTGGTGTAGTCTGTCAGCATGACTATTTCCATCTCAAATTGCTGCGCAAAGGTCCTCCTGCTTATCCCAGTGCAGTTTCGGGCACTGGTGTCTCTGCCCTGGTGGTCTCCCCTATTGACCACTGTAACTCTTTGTTTTTGTTGCAGCCTGCTTATCTCCTACGACACTTGAAAGTTCCCAAAAGCTGTCCTTCTACTTTGGCAACCTCTACTCCATGCTTTGCCCCTATTGCCTGTGCTTCAGAGGCTTCATTGGCATACTGTAGCCCAGAGCACTCAATTCAAGCCATTATGTTTATTTCATCACACCTATTATGGACAAGGTGCTGAAATCTTCAGACTACATTTTGTCCATACATCCCTGCATGTGTATTGCGTCCGCAAATGCCCTCCTTGTCCCCGCTCCAAGGTTAAAACCTAGCCAGATCGGGGGACGCTCCTTGTCCGTAGGAGCAGCATTTGTGTGGAACGCACTTCCTCGTACTATGCGAGCAATCCCCACTCATAGTTCTTTCCGTCAGGCACTGAAAACTCATCTTTTCTAGACCTCTTTTCCTCTCTCTTCCAAGTAGCGCCAAGATGCCTTTGTGGTGAACGTTGCACTATAAGTTCTGCAATCAATCAATCACTGAAGGAAGATCACTGCAATGCACAATCAAAGTCACTATGCACTAGAGGGGCTTGGTCACCAGCACCATGTGAGCTTTGCTTCGTGACCTCTGCAGCTCACTAGCAGTCGCTTGCTTCAACTCTTAATAGCCTTAGAAACCCCAGCAGCCCAGTTAGCCTCAGTGAAATATGGAAGTCAGAGGAATTCAGCTATTCGCTGCCTCTCACAAGGGCATATTGAACCATAGGAGGCCCTGTGTCATACCTCCCAACCTTCTGCATCCCACGAGTGGGTGAAAACAGACACTTTAATTTCTGACGATTCCATTGACCTGCATGTATTTATTTATTTATTTGTGGTGCTTATATAGTGCATTTATCAAAAGTATTTTAACAAAAGGAATGGTACACTTGTGTATAGGCGCGTTATAAATGCCATATCATATCATATCATACAATAAAATTAAAGATCAGTCGCATTAGGGGATAGGGATGAAAGAACATACAGTTTTCAGGAAAAGGAAAGGAAAAGGAAAGTGGGAGTATGTGACTCTTGAGACATTTTTTAAAGAGAGAGAGATTAAGTAGCGAATTTCAAAGGGGAGAGAATTCCAGTATTTAGGGGCAAAAACCTGAAATGAATGAAAGTGGAGGCGGCACAAGGCGGATGTGGAATTGAGAAGAAGACTGCAGATTGCAAGAAGGTTGATAAAGGGAAATCGAGGAGCAGAGGTAAGTAGGGGCAAGATCATGGATACATTTAACGACAAGGCAAAGAAAAAATAACTTCTCAGAAGTGGTGGATTGGAAGTCATTTAAGGTGGGCAAGGTAAGGTGAGATGTAAACAGAAGGATGAAGGCCAAACTGGAGTTTACCACAGGAGTCCTAACTGCAGAGTGCAGGATAGAACATAGAGGAAAGAAGACATTTAGGTTGGCCAACATTAAGTGAAGAGCAATAATAGAGTCGAGAAAGAACCAGGGACTGGAGCAAAGTTTTGGTGGACGAGAAAGTGAACAATTGGTGAATTTTCCTGACGTTAAACAAATGAAAATGGCAAGAGCAAGATACAGATGAAATATGAGTTTGAAAGGAGAAGGTGGGTCAAATATGACTCCCAGGTTCCGTGCTCGAGAAGATGAATGAAGATGCTGTGGAGGAAACGAGATAGATGAAGGGGGGAGAATCTTGGAGGAAGTGAGAAAGAACAAGATTTTGGTTTCCTTTGAGTTGAGGCGCAGGAAATAGGAAGACATCCAAGCAGAGATAGTAGAAAGACAAGAGGATAGACAATGATGAATAGAATCAGAAAAGGTAGGAAAGGAGAGAAGAATCTGGGTATTGTCAGCATAGAGGTGTGGCTGGAACCTGAAACTAGCAATTAGAGCAGGGAGGGACGAAGTGTAAGAGCGTACTCTTGGGGGACCCGGTGAGAGAGAGAAAACAACGAGGAAGCAGAATTTTTCAAAGAAACTGAAAAGGAGTGGGTAGAGAAGTAGGAAGAAAACCAGTTGAACAATGCACCAGAGAGACCAAGGGAGGAGAGATTAGAGAGCAGAGTGGGGTCATCAGCAGTGCCAGAGGCCACACTGAAATCGAGAGGGATCAATAGAGAAAAAAGTTTGAGATGACGTGTGTGACAAATAGAATCAAATACACAAAGAAGTGTAGTTTCCATGAAAAATCCAGATCTAAAGCCAGATTGTTGAGAAGGAAGTACATTATTAGAGTTAAGACAGAAGGAAAGTTGAAAATTAACTAAATGTTCCAAGAGTTTGGATAGGTATGAAAGGAGTGCGATAGGACAGAAATTAGGGGGGGGGTCAGACGAATCAAGAGAGGGTTTTGTTGAGGAGAGGTAGAGCAGTGGCATTTTTAAAACCTGAGAGAAAGCAATCTGAGGGCAACAAGAGATCAAAAAAAGTTAAAAGGAAAGAGGCCAGAGCAGGATAGACAGATTTAAACAGAGAGGCGGGGAGAAGGTCTGAAGGAGCAGCTGTAGGGTGAATCAGAAGGATCATAGATATCGCATGGCCTTCGGAAATAGGTGCGAAAAGGGAGAAGAGTGAAAAAGACAAAGAGAGAGAGAGGCACAAGGAGAGGAATCGGAGAAAGTGAGAGGACTAGATGAAGCTATAGAACTTGCAGAGGAACAGCTAGCGTCAAGTTTAGCAGAAAATTATCAGCAGGAGGAAAAGAGTGCAAGGTAATAGATTCAATAGGGTCAATATCAGAATCTGTAAAGATTAGATTAAGGGTACCTCCTTTTACATGAGTGGGAGGGGAAGCCAATAGCTTCAGATGCTAAGCAGATGTAAGAAACAATAGGGGACAATGAAGGATGTCATTCTAAGGAAGATGAATATTAAAGTCAGAAGGGAACATTAAAAATAACTAGGTGTCTAAATCATCAAAGAATCATCAAAGAAGGATGCGATGGGGACGGTTTATAGTGATTGCATCGAATGCCTTAGCATCTAAAAAAAGCAATGGAAAAAAAAACATCAAATGCATTTTTTTTCCATTTTTTTTATGGGGGGCCTCCCTAACCCCCGTTTTTTTTACCCCTTAAAAGGCATTATAATTCAAATAAAACCTTTACCTTTGAAAAAAATCCATTCAATGCTTTTTTTACGATGCATTTTTTTTCGATGCTTTGGCATTCGATGCTTTGTATTCGATGCAATGACTGGATACCGGGGGGGGGGGGCATAGATAGTCAAAGTAGAGAGGGGAACTGGGAGCGAAAAAGTTATGAAATGGAAGTCAAATGAAGAGAAGGAGAAAGAACAGAAATCCAGCAGAGGTGAAATAAGAGACCAGTGCCACCTCCAGGGCGACGAGGTTGGGGAGACGGTGAAAATGAAGATCTGCAGGAAGTAAGGGCGGCCAGAGGAGCAGTGCCACAAGGATGAAGCCAAATCTCTGTGATACAAGGAAAATCCAGTTGAAAGGAAATGAAGAGGTCAAGAAGGTGATCCGCTTTAGAAACAATAGAGCGAGTATTCTAGACGCCAAGATTGAAACATAAGGATAGGTCAGAGACGTGTGAGAGGCAGAGAGTGATGCATATTGTTTAAAGCCAGTAGTGATACGAACAGGAATGTTCACCAGGAAAAGAGAGGAAGAAAAGAAGGCAAGAATAAGTGGAAGAAAAAACATGATAGCACCGTTCAATGATCCAAGCAAATAGAAAGAGAAAAGCAGAATGTGCCGTGTGCGAACAGGGGCAAACAAGGAAAGACAGTGCCCTTAAAAGGTTGCCCTTTGAATGTGAAGACCAGGGCCAGGATGTCTACAAGAGTGGAAGATATGGGTTGGAGTTGATCATGTGATCTCTCCCATGTCCTGCGCAGACCTGATGGAGTCAGGCGTGGCCTGTAGAGGGTGGAGGGTAGGGGAGGACCCGTGAGGCAAGTGCTGTGATCGATCTGGGCCTCAATTGGCCCCTACCGACAGCATACTAGCAGCGTCCTTCCTGGTGAGGAAAAGTCCTTTCCTTGATGGTGGAGGACACGTGATTACTTACGTGCCCTCTGCAGCTCTAATGGAATCAAGCACAGCATGTAGTGAAGGGGGGGGCTAGGGAGGACCTGTGCAGTAAGTGCAGCGATTTATCTGGGCCTTGTGTGGCTCCCAGCTACAGCATACCAGCAGCATCCTTCCTGGTGAGGATAAGCTCTTTCCTTTATGGTGGAGTCCTGAGTGGCCCTGATGGAGTCAAGCGTGTGCTGTAAGGGGTCAGGGGAGGACCTATGTGGCAAGTGCTTTGATCGATCTGGGCCTCAGGCGGCCCCCAGCACAGCATACAAGCAGTGTCAGGGATAGGTTAGGAGCTTGGCAGGGTAGAGGACTAATTCCATGATGGGTGATACCCGATCAAAGCGTGTGAGTTGAGAGGTCTGCCCCATGTGCTAATTGGAAAGCACGTGCCATGCTGAGCAGATGTCCTGTAACATTGAAAGGAGAACCTATGAGTGTATTGCTTATCTCTGCCAATGCTGGAACTGTAGCTCTCAGAACAAAGCAAGCACACATTTCCTGCACTGTCATAACAGTGCCTTATACTTCACTGGCAGAGAAGCAGAAGCAAATCTGTAATAGTTCTGTAGCAACAGAGCTGTCACTTTGACATCTCCCTTAGCTTTAGCCAAGGGAGTGAGGATAAAGAGGGCCGCTGGAGCGAGAAGGAACCATCCTGTACGCAGGGACTGTGTGGAAGGAAAGTAAGGGGGAATGACACAAGGCCTCAGCCCCCAATGCTTGGATAGCATTGGGGGCAAAAAGAAAGGCACATTTTTCTAGTTTTACATACAACTGATAGTCTTGTAATTTTTTCAACACTGCTCTCACATGACCTATATGTTGCTCTTCAGAAGATGAATAAATCAAAATGTCATCAATATATACTATGACAAACTGATCTAGGTCGGCATCACACACAGGGATAGAAAAGAAGTCCTTTCCAAAGGGGGCGAGCACTGAAAAGGGAAGCAGCCATTCAGGGTCGGACTGGGACAAGAAATAGGCCCAGACACCCAAAAAAAAGTGTCCCACACCTTGCCTCATTAAAGTTGCCCACCCCTCGCCTCACAACCCTTGACCTCTGGTGACATCACTGGAAGTGATGTCATTTGACCCCACCCCAAAGTGACATCCCGGGAAGCGATGAAACACGACCTTTCGCCCCTTAACAAAACTGGAAGGGGCATCAAATAGCATTGTTCCTAAGTACACTATGAAAAATATGGTTATGATTTCACTAATTTCACTAATTTCACTAATGGGATGTACATTTCATACAAGAATGGATCACCATATGTGTCATTAATATCTGTGTGTATAGATCCATATTGCACGTATTTCTTTTCCCAAACTGGCCCAGGAATGGCCAGAAACCAGCCGCCACTCCCCAGGGACGATTTCGGCCCGGCCACGAGCCGAAAGGCCGAGGGGCCAATCCGACCCTGCAGCCATTTCCTTCCCAACCTCCATGCAGAAAAGGGTGTGTGTAAAACGTAAAGGAGAGAGAAGAAGTTGTGGTGCCCAAACATTTTATGGGGTCTGAAATGGAGTTGCTGATGATGTTAATCTGTAAAGTGGACCTCCCTTGAATAAAGCTGCATTTCCTCAATAAGTGTTTGGTTCACTGACTTATTCAAACTGATCGCCCACAAGGAAAAGCTGAAGAAGGTGGGGTGGGTACAGGATTCCAGGCATGAGTTTTCATTTTTAGGGAGGGGAAGGTAACCACACGAGGGAAATGGGGTGGCAGGTATGAGGTCATCCGTTATTTTTTATTTTTTTGAATTTCTGTGTTGTTCAGGTGCAGGGGAACTAAATGGAGGAGGCCAGGAAACATGCCAGGATGCCAGGTCTTTGTTCCTGCTGGCATAGAGGGGACGGGGTGGGAACTATACCAGTATGGTGATGGAAGGTGTCAGAATTTTTCAGGTTGCATATATGGCGTCATCATGCCTCTCCTATCTGCACCCTGTACACCTGGTCTAAGGGGACAGAACAGGGGATAGGGAAGGGACGCTGGGTAGCCAAAAACAGCATACATCTGAAGACGGATAACTATAACCTCCAAAATGTCTATGCTGTTACTCTGATGCCTAGAATAGTATATATACAAACTCTTGTGCATATACCATGTCAGGCATTAGACTAACAGCATAGACAATTTGAGATTTGTTCTTGCTCTCTAAAAGATGGCACTCATGAAACTATATACATGTATTTGATAGCATGCAATCTATCATTTGTATGTATTGTTTTACTCCAGAAATTCCAGTTCACATACAGGCACCTCACATGGAACATCGTCATGTAGCATTTATATATCTAACAATTAGGGTTAAAGGTAAGCAAATCCATTCTCAACTCAGAGGGAAACATAGTGGGATGCTCATTGATAAGAGACACAGATTCCTGGAGTGTCATATACATGGGAAAATAGACCGGCAAGGCCACATGCATTTTCCACAAGAGCCGTATCGCTTACAGGTGGTGATAGAAGGTGAAATATACCATCCAGACGGAGTACATAGTTCATCCGCAGACACAATCGAGAAGATATTAATGGCCGAAAGTGCTACAAATATTTGTTATTAATTTAGTTCCCAAGATCTCCCATCAAAGAAACTAAGGGCACTGGATTAAACTGGTTGAATGACTAGGCCTCCACTGGAGTCATTTCATCATCAGAAGACATAGCCAATCAATAAAAGGCATTTCATTAGAACATGATTATCTTCTGTCTTAGACCCACGTAATAACCGATCTCTGAAGTTCAATCTGCTGAATAACCATACAGGAATCAGAAGAACATGGAGGCAAGGTGGCATTCTGCAAGCCCAGGTTCAACCACCCTCAGACTGCATCATGTGTGTGGTCTAGTGGTTGAGTGTGTGGTCTAGTGGTTGAGTTGCTGGTTTTAGGACCAAGAGACTAGCGTTTTAACCTGCCCTCCTTGATTGATCAAAATATGTGATCTTAGTCGAATTATATCATCAATTTGATCCTTAATCACTTAACTGACCAGATTGGGAAAGCAAGTGAACATCAATAACATTCAACAAATAAAACGTTCTTGCCCATTCAATCAAGTGTTGAAGGCTATATAGGTGATTCACTTTCAATTCTGTGCCATTGAAGCATCCTCGCTCACTTAATGGACTCCTTAGGCTTCTAGTGGGGAGTCAAACTTAACTGACAAATATTTTTGCATAAACTGTCTATGAGGTATCAATGATAAACTATGTTTCGATTGGCCTACCTGTACCTGGGCTAGTTTTGAACAAGTTATGTTATCTGCTGCAGTAGTTAATAGTATGTTTTGTGTTGTGATTAGGATACTGGCTGTGGACAAGTTAATCTGGGCTGGAACACTGGCTTTTTCTCTTGACCGCATTGTGTGATCCTGTGCACACCCCATAATTTGTTTTATCATTTGGTTCCTTAACTGTAACAACAAAACAAAAAAATGCTTAGAAACTGCCTAAGCACCACTTTTAATAGATGTGTGAAAGGAAATGAACATTTGCTGTTGGTGAGTGGGAAAGGTGTCCATGTGCTGAAATATGAAGTTATATTTTTTCCATTCAGAAAGCACCGATACTTGGATAGACATTGTGCAAAGAACTTCATATATATTCAATTGGGCTCTTTGATATTTCTTTTGATGAAACATTCCCTTTTCTTGGAAGTCTGTGTTCAGATGTTTTAAAATGCAATATGTTAAGCAAAGCAATTAAAAACTGTGTGACAAACTGGCTACTGCACCACAGTAGTAAAGGGACAAGTAGTGGCTAAACCTTCAACTCAGCCCCACACTACTACTAAACCAACAGTGACTGCAATCATAAAAGTGAAATAGGCACAGCCCAACAGCAGGGACGCCGAGTACACGGGTGCCCCGGGGCTCGGGCAACCGGTGGAAAAGTTATCTGTGCTAAATGTGCCCATACCTAATATGGAACTTCCTAAAAATCTGTTTAGGGGCACCCCCTGGGAAAATCAGAGTCAGCTCCTCTGCCCGATAGGTGTACCTCCTTCGCCTCTTTTTGTAATATGGGCTGGGGGAAGGCTGTACTCTTCAGGAGAGGTGTGGTCTGAGACAGGTTGCCACACAAACAACAAGTAGGTAGTAGTGCAGTGCAATCAACATAAAGGAATGTCCATACAACTAATAATGCACACAACTAATTAAAACACCAACAATGAATCCCTGTCAAGGAACCACAGTGAATGCAGCCTTTGGGAATAAAGGGCAGGGGTGGTCAAGCACACGATTTCAGCAGCAATGCCAAACTTCAAGGGTATAGCTTAATAAAGCAAGGAAGGAGGGCGTAAAGGTCACTAAGGTCCTTGATGGCGAGTAATAGCCATGGCCTCTTCAAATAACTTTGGTTTCTTGTCTTTGGGGACTGAACAGCATTAAACCAGGCTGCTAGGAGCTTCCTCAGGCAATGATTCTGTGTCAGGTTGGTGAGATGGTCAACTGGGCCCAAGAAGAGGTGCAGGCTAAGGCAGGCATTTTCTGGGTCAATGGTTCAATGCAGGAATCAGGACCCCGAGCTGTCGCTTGACTTATGGGTCAGGTGATTCCTTTATGTCTCCATCTCCTAGCCAGGAGGGTCTATTGCACACTTGGGGGATATGCCTTCTCCAGTAAGCAGAGTGCTGGTACCATTGTCTCAGTTCCATTAGACCTTGTCAAGCCAGCAGTCACCCCAAAGGTGCCCTTGGAATGAAAGGGAGCAGAGCTTGCCTCTGTCTCAGAGCCTTCAGCCTTGACTGTGTGTTCACTCCCCAGAGTTCCAGTGAATCCTTCCCCTTCAGAAGTACACACATGAATCCACTAAGGATAGGTTTCCCAGGCCCTATAAAGTCAAAGTGCTACAGCAGATTGGTTCAAAGCAAGCCTGTGGCCAGGGGTCTAATCCCCTACCGCCTCATTACAAGGTCTGCTCGGGGGTCCCGCTAAGGAGCAGACCAGGGGCAGACCAGGATGATAACTACGGGCACGTCATTAATGGGCGCTCAAATGGGAATGGGCATGTACCGGGTCCAGGTTCCTTGAATGGGGAAATACCGGGCCCTCCAAGGTCGGCATGGCCCAATATTTCTCCATTCAGGAAACCCAGACCCGGTACTCGTAATGAGGCCCATTGTGCCTTCTCTGCAGGAAGTGTGTAGAGGCAAGACATTAAGGGAGTCATAACAGAAATCAAGATGGTGGACCCCCTCTCTCAGGCTTCACTTCCCCTCTGGCTACTCTAACTCTGTCCCCTTCATAGATCTGCATTATTCAAAAGCACTCCAGCGATCAGCACCCTTGTGTGAGAGTGGTGTTGTTATGTCAAGACTGTTTTTGAAGAACTGGTTCCCAGGGGACCTTACCCTGGAGGGTTTGTGTGCCATGGGTGGAAGGTGTTGCACTTCCTCATTGGGAACAAAGAGGCAGCTTCCTGGACATTGACCTGCATTGCTCTTTTGTAGATAACCAGGCAAGACGGCTAATACACGTAAGCCTTGCCATGGCTGAAGCACTGCTCACCAAGGTGCCACTAATATGATGTCCAAATGCTCTAGCTGAATAAATATGCAACCCCAGTATCCACCATGACATAACTAGACATGGCTCAAATAGTTTAGTGTGCCACCAAGCTGACTAGGGCACACAATTATTATGTTTCGAATCAGAGGTACAGCTGATTGAAATAACCTCTCTGTCTGTGTTTGTGTTCTAGCAGGTGTCAGGAATACAATGTGACCTTTGTACCACCCAACCCATGATGCCACTGCAGAGCAGTTGGTGGAGATTTCAAGGGACTGGTCACTGCAAAGGTACATGAGGGTGCTATGCTTTTGGCATCAAACATTCTGAAATGGGGGTGGGTCTGATTAGGTGGCCTCCCTTTTGATGACAAAATTAGTTGCATCATTTTTTTAATAGAAATGAAAGGAAGCTACAGCTGTCACACCCTTGTAGACGCAACCCATCACAACAACCAATGGAAAAAAACATAAGCCTTACATATTGTTCTACAAATGAGACCTACAAAGAAGCCATCTTAATTAACACAATTGTGTCTTTACAAGGTATGTCTCAATAAATGCAACGTGAATAAAGGAATATGCTCTGCATTACTGAATATTAATTTTTTCTGATTTCCTTATACATTAACACCTGACAAATACTATGTACCTGACTCATGCAGACCTTAGCCAAAGTGGTGATGGGCGCGTTGGCCATACAGCTCTTATCCAAAGTAATGGTGATGGTAAACCATTTTGCATCGTTTTCTATGGTTAGTACTATCAAGATTGACCACATAATTGTGTTACCCCCCCCCCCACATTCACCAATGTATCCACCACACACACTCGTGTCAATAATACAATAATAAAACACCAAGGGCAATTTTCAAAGTAATAAATGTACGCGGACACAGTGTGGGAGGTGCAATGTGCTGCCAAGACGCAGAACTCTCACTCCTTTTCGAGAAATGTCTGGCCTCGAATCCGGGGGACACCTTATTTCCAATTTATATAATCTTTCAATAGACGAAGCCCCCAAAGACGCACACATAAAGGAAAATGGGAGACCACCCAAGGGGAACCTATTTCAGAGGAGGAGTGGGAAGGGCTGTGGGAGGACATCCCCCAATTTACACGCTCAATACAGATCAGAGAATTCTGGTACAAGTTAATGACTCAATGGCCCTACACACCTCTACTCCATCACAGGATGGACCCCGAGATTCCTTACAAATGCTGGAGAGAGTGCAGGGAAAAGGGGGATTGGCTGCACTTATGGTGGGGCTGCCCAAGACTGAGGCAATATTGGGATGCAATCAATAGCAACATGCACCTAATCTTTGGCACTCATAGTGGCAGAAGCCTCAAAGACTGTCTACTAGGCATACGGAAGCAAAACAACAGATCATGGCCTCGGTGCCGAAGGAAAGCATACCTTGCAGCGTTGCTAGGGATCACCCAGAGATGGAAATCGAAAGACCTCCCTCACGTGCGAGACTGGTTTGTCAACATCTGGGACTGTCTCGATGGAATGAGTCACATATTCCATGCAAGGGGACCAAGCTAAATTCTCCTGTGACTGAGAGGTGATATTGTCCTTCTTAAATGATGATTATAATGAGCCCTACTGCCCTCACAAGCTACGACTTATGGGCATCAGTTAAAGCGCACTTTGGAAGCTTCCTTCTTGGCATGCCTAGGGCAGGGATGGCCAGGAGAGGGAGTGAGAGGAAGGGTAGAGGGATATTGAGGGGTGTTCAGGGCACCGGTTGAGGGGAGTTATTTTGTTTTCTCTTTGTGATAAATTACATATGGCAATAAAAACTTGTTAAGAAAAGACGTTAGCATTAAATTGAGTGTAAAAAAACAACACACTGCTTGGACAAGCGCAAGACAAAAAGTGTAGGACGCACAGGCTGGCATTCGAATGCTATTTCACAAGAGGTAGGTAAGTCTCACGAGCCTAAAACTGCAAGGTACATTATTGCAAATAAAAGCCAATAGAAAGAATACATATAACATAATATTGCCCATTCTAAAATGAAAACATCCTTTGAGTCATCCCTCATGCTTAGCAATCAAGCAAAATCGATTAAAATAATATGATACCCCAGTTTCATAGAAATGAATACAATCTATTTCAAGCGAGCCTACAAATGAATATTAAGTGATACAGCACACATATTCACACTCCTATGGCGAAAGGGGTGAGAACATATCCATACCACAGTGCCAATTGCAATACTCTTGTTCTCCAGATCAAAGCCTTTCATATAAAATTGACGATGCCAAAGACCATGCCTCATTACGAGCCTGGCGGTCTGGAAATAAGGGTTCTGGTAGTAGCGTACCGGCACTCTTTGCGGATCGCCAGACTGCAAGTATGCCTTCAGCAGCCATTGCTCCTTGCAGGTCTTACCTGCCGGGGGCACCGGCCCCTGAAGGCATGGTTTTCATGGAAGCAATGGCAGTGTTAGCAATGGTGCCAGTGCTTCTGTGTTCCCATTCTCGTGGAGTCCTATGAGACTTCACAGGAACTTGTTACGTAACCATTGCATATTGCATGACGATTACTAAATGTGTTTGCCTCCTGAGTAAATGTTAAAATGTGCCTCCCGCTCTGCAACCATAACCACACATTTCGCATACCTAGCCTGCCCTGTCTTCTTCGATTTAAGGCCAGGTCTACTGCTGAAATAGCCTATTCTGCTATAGCCTATTCTACTGTATCCCAGCAGACTGCATATCATAGTTGCCTATATCTTACACAGTCCATCAAAGTAACTTCCATTCAGTTTGCTCCAACCTTGTCTAGATTCTTATTGTATGCAACATCGATAGTAACTCATTTGGTCCTTATTGCCTAGCCTATCCCTCGTAACTCCCACCCAACCTATTCCTAACACTGTGTCGTCAGCATAATATTTGCATGAATACAGTTCACCGTCCATGCTTTACCTTTCAGCTTCCTGCACATATTCTCTGACTCCTGTCCATCTTAACTTGTGCTTCTTACCTTCTCAAGCAATGTTGATTATAGTATGCCTATCCTAGCCCACTGTACGTATCTTTGAGTACAATTCAGCAGTAGTCCACTTAAACTGGTACCATTGTAAGTAATGTGGATTCTAGCATGCCGGGCTTTACTTTAGCTGAATCTTTGTACTTATGAGTATCACTTTGCTTTTATTCTATTTAAACGTGTGCCTTTAACCACTGCAAGAAATATGGAATTTGATATGTCTGGTTACATTTTAGCCTGTAACTCCAAGCCTGGCACATGCAAATGTGTTGCTATTCATTACCCACTATATATAACTTTGAACTTAGCTTACTGGCTGACACTTATTTAGCACAGTATATGCCAGCCTGATTCCAGTTTATTCCATAGTTATGGGATCTTACCTACCCTATGCAATACATGAACCTACTTTAGCCATACTTACCTCAGATGTAGCTCTCTACGCCTAGCTCGAAATAGCCAGCTTCACTGTGCAGTATTCGTTATGCTATGGACCTAATTTACTTTCATATATCTGACTTAGACTCAGCCCATGTTATGTGGACCTATGGTAGCCTATCTGTCTCCTATTGTTCTAAGCCCTTGTCCAACTAGCCCAGTAATCTAGACTTGAACGCCCCTTACAAGTGTTCCACTCATACTTAAAATGTTCACATTAAGAAATCTCCTGCCCTTGCTTAACATACCGGTGAGCATATTCTGCATATCTACTAATCTCTCAGCATATTACACCTACACCAGCCCCGACTGTAGCATAACCCTATACACTACCTATATAATTAGTCCAAATCCTACTAAACAGTCTGCTGAACTTAGCACAGCCCTTCAACCACTATTACACTAAACTCCTACCCTTGCAATACAATTGCTAGAAACAATAGACTCTGCTCGAGACTTGCTAAAATATTTCAACCCCTAACCAGAACCCTTACCTGCCTTAACAAAAGAACTAACCCTCACTCTGAAGCTCCCAACCTTATAAATAAAGGAGACAGTAGGTCGTGCATGGCATATGCCTCATTTATCCACACTTCACCTAGAACCCAAAAGTCCAAAACCTTGCCAGCACCAACATTAACCATACCTAGCCTAAAAGGTGCACTGTTAAATGTTAGATTATTGGTAGCACATGCATCTGAGATAGCCGATATCATCCATTCAGAAAACCTTGATTTCCTGGCAATCACTGAATCCTGGTAACATCCTGCGGCAGGCCCAGCCCTATCGCTGGCCAAACCTAATGGCTACACCATCCTTAGATCTGATAGAAATGATTCACAAGGAGGAGGCATTGCCCTCATTACCAAAGAGAATTTACCAAATAGATTAGTAAGACCGCTTGATGTTAAATCATGTGAACTCCTCAAAGCTAAGCTTATTATTAACAACACTCAGACTCTCGCAATCCATCTGATATATAGACCTCCAGGCCACATCAGCACTTTTGAGGAAGATATCTCAAATATTGTGTCTAATAACCTTAAAAATACCTCCCAAGTACTATTACTAGGAGACATGAATTTAGGATTAAATGGCCCTAAAGATCTACAGGCAGCTTGCCTGACAAATACCTTAACTGAATTAGGCTATACTCAGAGAGTGCTGCACCCCATTCACATCAAAGGTAGAGCGTTAGATTGGGTGGCAGACCACACTACAACACTATAATATCCTCCATATCTCCTCAGATCTGGACTGACCACCACATGGTTGCCTTCTCCATAGCAACTGAAAGACCTACGACTATGCCTACACTACCTGCCCCTTCCATTCTGACCAGGAATAAAAAGAACATTACCCTTGACAACCTACTCTCTCTCATTCTCCCCACACTCAATGCGCTCCCAGTTGATTCAGCTCCAGACGATTTAGTTAAAGAATTCAATCAAATCATGTCCACCTCTTTAGATCTAATAGCGCCAAAAAAAAAGACAAAGCAAACCCAAAGCCCACCTTAACTCTTGGTACACACCACACCTGAAAACTCTGCGGAAAAAAGGCAATGTGAGGTATCTTGGAGATCGCTTCCATCTGATGAAAATAAAATTAACCTTACTTCCATAACTGCTATCTACAAATATGAAATACTCCTAGCAAAGCGTGAAACATACAATTCTAGAATTTCCCAGGCCAAATCAAGTATGAAGGAACTCTTTTCCATATTGAAAGAGCTTGAAGCCCCTCTCGCTATACCGGATAATTGTACAAAATATCAACTTTGGTGCTCTAATATTCAGCAAGCACTAGCCAACAAAGTTATGACCCTACAATCGGAAATTGCCAATAAAAAAGCTTCACTAACTAGCAGTCCCACTACTTCTGACATAACACCTAACAGCCATGACCACCCTTCACGTTTAAAATTCACTAATGTCACTATAATTGAAACTGAAAAAATTATCTTATCTCTAAAACCTTCCAATTGCAAGGGAGATCAATGCCCTGCACAACTCATAAAGGATGCTGGCAGAGACTTGGCCCCGTTTATCACTAAATTTATCAACGCTTCATTTTCATCAGGTAAAATTCCAGCTAACCTCAAGGAATCGTGGGTGCTCTAACTACTTAAAAAACAGACCCAACAATCCCCACTAACTACCGACCAATAACTACAGTGCCCTTTCTGTTGAAGATCCTAGACATCCTAGACAAAATGGCTTACTCAGAAATCCAAAAACACCTGGAATCTAACTCTTTATTGGGTTCACGTCAGTCTGGCTTTCGGCCTCAGCATGGTACTGAAACAGCCTTGCTGGACTTGAAGGCACAGATTGACAAACTCAGAGATAAGGGGAATCAGCCCTTCTTCTCTTGGATTTATCTGCTGCATTCGACCTGGTCGACCATGGGGTCCTATGTAGTCATCTGGACACAGCAGCCCACTTCTCAGAGGAAGCCATAGCCTGGCTACAATCCTTTCTCAGCAACCGGACTATGAGAGTCTTCTCTCCTACTTCAGCCGCAGGCCCCATCCCTGTCACTTGCGGAGTGCCGCAGGGATCTTGTGTCTCACCTACCCTCACTAAGCCCCTTTTCGATGATCTGGACCATCTTGGTATCACCTACACTAACTATGCAGATGCCACCCAGATCCTCCTACCTCTTTTTGGTGATTATGACAAGGATTTGGCCTTGGTGAACAGGATATATCTCATCATCCAGGCATGGATGGCCACCCATGGACTATGCCTGAATGATGATAAGACTGAGATCATCATTCTGGGCACTACTGCATCCCTTAATAAATTGAGCTCCAACTACTCTGCCTTCAACATTGATAATAATATCATCTCTGTAGCCAAAGAGGTAAAGAACTTAGGTTTTTATCTTGACACAACTTTATCTCTCAACAAGCAAGTTAACGCTGTGGCCTCATCCACAGCGTATACGTGTAAACTGTTCAAAGCAAGTAAACCCTTTCTATCAAACAGTAGCTGCATCACCCTGGCCCAGCGCTTATTTTGTCAAAACTGGATTACTGTAATGCTTTGTACATAGGCGCTAACAAACAAATCATCAAGAAAATTCAGATTTTGCAAAATAACGCCCTTCGAGCAGCTCTAGGAATTGCCAAGAGAGAACACATCTCTTTTACCAGAAGAGCTAATAACTGGCTTTCCACACATGACAACATCAAGCTAAAGGTTACGACACTGACCTACAAATGCTTGAACAATACTGCGCCCAGTTACCTGTCGGAAAGATTCACCAGGAAATCTACGACCAGGACTACCAGTCTTTCCAACACTAACTACCTTGTTGTCCCCAGATTTAAGCTATCGAGAATTGGGGAATGTAGTTACCCAGTCAAGGCAGCCAAACTGTGGAACTCACTACCTCTTACCTCAAGAGTAGATCAATCCCTCCATAACTTCCGACAGAACATCATTAAATGGCTCAAAAACTTAGACTTCTAGACACCAACCTGTCAATATATCACAATGACCTGCGACTGCAAATTCTCTTAACTATCTAAACTCACCTTTGGATGTATTGTTTACTCCTATGTTACTTAATCTGCACTTTTATGACTCTGCTTGCACTGTATTGCCTTTATGCTGCCCACCTTGTGCCCACTTGACTTCTTTTGTACTATACAAATTCCTTTGTGCTATACAAATGCTGTAATGTGTTGTGTAACTAAACTGTGAATTGATGTAACTAAGCTGTGAATTATCTTATGCTATGCGCCCTGATACATACGGGTCCGGTGTGCAATACAAAAAAAATAAACAAACAAACAAACAATGGGGACTTACACTTTCCTCCGTCTGACATCCCGGGTCTCCGGGACTTGTAATGTCCTGGTGCCACCAGGATATCAGGCGGCGGAATGGTGCTATGAGTTTGGCGGCAACCCACCAGTAGTACTGGCAGTTACGGCCGAACTCGTAATGAGGCCATGTGTTCGTATACAGTAGATTTGCCAAAAAGCAATTCTTCCCCAAGCATCATGGCACCATTTGCCCATAGGAGAGGTGTTAGTGAGCATTTCTTAAGCGTAGCATAAGTTGGGCATGATTAAAAATGCATCTCCTTTTCTCAGGACATTGGATAACAAGCACATTAATCATAGTTGCCAGTGACCAATTTGAGTTAAAGATTTTCAAACGAAATTTACTAAGACGAAATTTGAGGAAAAAGTGATTTGGCATGTGAAGATTCAATCTCATCTAAATAAGGTTCCAAAGAAAGGTGTGATTTGCTCAAAATGCCTCTCTCCCTCAAAGGCCCCCTTTCCAATTCTCAAAAATATGCAACGCATAATGGATTGTTGCACTCCGTCCTGAGAAGGTTGACTATACTAGTGGGGCGGTGTTTCCCCTCAACAGTGGACTACAACCGAAACACGTGTCGACGACAGACAGACATATAACCCCTGCAAGAAAAACAGAGGGCTACATCTGAAAAAACAGAAGAGTTTCAATATTCGAATTTCTAGTTTGGACTATGTTATGGGGACAATAATACACCCATGTATGGAATATTCGTTGGTATGAAGATGGTGTATATGTGTTATGAATGAGTTATGAATGATGGGAAAAGTTTTTCATTGAGCCTTTTTTTACTATGTTCAATTTATATTTGATATATGAAATAAATACTATGTATTGTGAAAATTTGTCAATCTATTTTCCTCATTGTTAAACATCTGTGGGTCTGACACAATCATGTGTAGTAAACTGTACAATTCTAGTTTTTCAGATAATTAATTAAAAGTTTAAGGGAATAATGTGGTGTCACCCTAACATTGTATGGTAACTGCCAACACACAAGTGAATCAGTTCATTAGGTTGTGCCCTACATATCTATGTATATAGATAAGACCAATGTAGGTTTACACATCCCAGGAACATACTAGCTATGTATTTGTCCAGATTATATAGATCTTATTAATTACTTATTGCTCAACTCATATCGTGTTGAAACAGTTGTTTGCATAAATGTAGATGTGTACATGGTTTGTACCATCTGTAATGCAGCCTGCTGCCTGGGAGCTCCCAGGTCAGTGACTCAGGGAGATGGGTGTCAGCCCGAGCCAGTAGATGTTGGGCCTGTGGAAAGTATGTGCAGGATGCCCTGGACACTTGGCTCTGGTTCATTGCACATGACAGGGACCAGTCACGTCACTGCATCACAGGTCAGTCTGAAGTATTCAGTCCATCCCCATCTTATTGGTCCATCAAAGCAGATCACTTCACTAAGTTTAAACTCTGACTGAAAACCCTGTTGGGCTCATCAGGCTAGTGAGAGAGTCTTCCCTCCATGTCTGAGAGAGATGGTAGCTTTCCCCAGACAGGCGCATACCGCCTGTACTGGAAAAAGATTGAATTTCCTTTTAATTGAAAGTCATCCTACATCATAATAAAAATAAACCATACAGTGATATTATTGCCAGTTTAAGTGACGTTTCAATGAAAATATATACCTGTGTTTGTAGAGATTGCGGTGAGAACTGCAGTTCCACCTATACCTTGTTTGCAGTTTGCGACTTCCATGATGTGGAGTACCAAGCACAGGAAGCATCAAGCGAAAGCCTGTGCCCCCCGATGAACGGACTGTACACTGATGATACATGGAACCGCATGGCACAATATTGGCAAAGCATTCTTAAAGGGATTCAAAGCAATACATCTGAAAACCAGGATGGACAAACTGCCTCATATAGGCTTACTCCTACCCCTGACCCTCAAGTAGACACATGTGTAGTCAAAAGAATCAATAATTCCTAGAACTCACTCACTTACCCCTCACAGGTGTAGATCCTCAGGAGAAGACCTGCTTAATGGGAGGAAAGAGAGCACTGTAAATATAGCCTGCCCCAGGGACTGAGTATGGGTTACAGGAAAAGGAGGCTGAACGTTGGAAGCGGCTGGAGAGTGGAGACTGAAGGAAAGAACAGACTCTGGAGAGACAAAGGAGGCTGGAGGGATGATGCAAGAGGGGAGCAGAAGGGGTGGCAATATCAATGGTGGATAATAAACAGAAGGAGGTGGTGGCAGTGGATGAGACTCAGGAGGAGGGGGAAAGATGAAAGGTAGAAAGTGAGCAGAAAGGAATGGTGGTAACAGAAGAGATACATGAGGAGATGGTAATATCAGGGTGAAGAGTGGGTGTGGGTGTAAAAGGAGGGATAAAGGAGGAAGTGGTGACATCTGGTGTTGGGACAGGAAAAAGGAGGCGGATGTAACAAAAGAAAGAGAAACTGTATAGAAGGATGTTCTGGAGGATAGCAGAAAGAAGGACAACGTGGAACACAGAGGCCAGGAGGGTGTTTTGATATCAGTCGGGGAATGACCCCAAACCAGTCACATCATGTGAGAAGGATGGCAGAGGCGTGATAGGAGGAAAACAAGGACGTTTAAGAAGTAAGACAAAGTTAGGAAGGCCTGGGCAGGAACAACATCCTAGATAAATTGGTAACTAGAAAGTTAATCCTCAGGCATTTAAAAGATGTGCCCTGGTAACCGTAGTCTACCTCCTACATAAATATGTAGCCAAAGAAGACACCTAAGCATTCTTATAAAATGTTGAGATGGTAATAGAGGCCACACAGTGGGAGAAGACATGCTGGCACCATTATAATAGCCGTCTCCTTAGAGTCGAACTTCAGGCAGCATACCAGGTTCTCAACACCAACAGACCATCAAGCTATGAGATCCTCAGAAATGGCATGTTGAAGAAGTTATGTCAAGACAGGGAAAATCATTATGTACACCTGCAACCACAGGAGAGTCCAAGGTTGGATGACATATTGTATCATGTTTTGGGTAGAGTAATGGATGGGACGTAAGATGGTAGAATAAATTAAGGACACACTGGTTTTCCAATAGTTCATAGCCTCCCCATTACCCTTGCTGCAAAGGCTCTGAAGCCTGCTCCATAATCAAACTCTAGAGCTAATAATTCAAATGGCAATTGTGAAACAGCAGGTACAACAGTAGAAACCACTGGACCAGATCCACTAATCCGCAAATCAAGGCCAGAATCCATCAGAAGAGACAATGTGCCAGGAACAATGTTATGAACTCTGATAAATAGGCTTGGGAACAAGGCTCCACCAGTCTGTCCAGTAACATCTGTAAACAGGAACAACACCTAGAAAACCACTTCATGAGTGTGCTCAGGATGTCTGAAATCAAAGGCGAACCTCAGAGAGTGACTCTGACTAGACTAAAGTACCCAATCAGACGTTATGCTTTTCAGTAATCAGGGCATATTGTTTGTTCCTGTCCAGCACTACCACCCCCAGAATCAATGGCAGTTGCTTTTGTGTCCCAGACAATGTGGATGACCCTGAGGAGAACAGGGGGTTCGATCCTGAATACCAAATTGCCAAAACGAACAGGGAAAGAGACATCTTCTATTTACCCAGTGTACTGGATGATTAGCCTTAAGGGCTATGCTTGATTTGTAAAGCATTCAGACCATGGTCCGGGAAGACCTGGGGTTCGTGGAGCAAGCAAATTCCTTGTGCTGGGTCCTGGTGACCTGCCTTCATTGGGATTCTGAAATGTATCAGAAGGCCCAATGCAAGTTCACTATTGAAGAAGAGCAATGAGATGCAGAGATGGCAATACGCTCTTCTTGAGTTTGACAACTGGCACAATTTAGCCATGGTGGAAGAATCAAGGGTCCTACAGAAGGACTTATCTGCTTGATTAGGAGAAGCACAGAAGAGATGGAGTGATCTATAGATGTCTTGCCTAGAAAAGGAACAAACATATTACAAAGTCTGACATTCCATAAAGAAACCATAGCGAGGAGCCAGTGGGAATGGTGAAAAATTTCCCCTGGATGGTTCTGGAAACTACCAGGACATTGATTCGGGAAATTGGTGTGCCACCCTGAGCCAGTCGATGTTGGGCCTGGGAGCATTATAGAGAGGATCTCCTAGTCATTTGGCCATGGTGCCCGGCCCATGCACAGCATGATAACACTGCCACATCATAGGTCACTCTCAGCGGATCAGTCCATTTCACATCAGTGGTCCATCACAGCCGATCTCCCTTCATAGCATGGACTTTGACCAAAAGCTCTGTGTACAGGCTAGCAAGGGGAAATCCCCTCCTATCAGAGAGAGATTAAAGCTCTTGCTCCAACCAGACCTAAAGCTCCTGTACTGGAACAAAGGACTTTTTCTTTAACGGTATCTGTTACTATATTATCAATGAACGTAAAGAATACAGTGATACTGTTGTGGGTACAACCAGCATTTCAAAAACGTTACTTCATGCTTGTGGAACCCACAACAAGCACCCTGGTCCTCTGGATCCCTTGTTCACTTGTCTGTGACTTTCAAGATGTGGAGACACTAATACGCTGTGTTCCAACACCCATGTTCCCTGCCAACCAGAATGCATATTGGGGAAAGTAGTGCCACTTGCCCTGTAAGCACACTATTGGCAAGAAATATGAAAAGTGAAAGTGCAATATGATTTGCACCTGGCCTTGACACTTTAACACACAAATAGTGAATCTTTGGCAAACAATATGTTGAACCATTGCAGGTGGCCAAGCAGCAAACAGCAGATCAGCAAGAGGGTGACAAAAAAAAATACTTATCATAAAGCAGGGTCAGAAATCTATATATTTAAAGCGCTTAAGTATGTTTCCGTACTCAGCTGATGCAAATCATCAGTGTTAGGTTGCCCTCTGCTGTCCAAATGCCAAAGTGCACCCACTTCAACAACAGCTACCATTTCAACAAACAGAATGAGCATGGTTCTGTGCGGTTACCTTCACCTTACACTATCGCAAACATTCAGAAGTTACTTCTTTCCACCCCCATTTCTTTTCACACAGGGCGCGGCGGTTCCAGTGTCAATGAACAGTTCACTATGGGCTCAACGTTTCAGTCTCTAAAGAGCGAAACACTGTAGGATGAATGCCTCCTCACGAGCTAAAACTGAGAGTAGGTGCTGTAATTATGCTACTACGCAATCTTATGCCATTAGAGGGACTCTGCAATGGAACAAGGTTGACAATTATGTATCTACAAAGACATATCATAGAGGCCCATGTTATCGATGGAACTTAGACACTGTTCTCATTCCATCTGATAAGTTTAGCCTTTTCAATGACCATTAATAAGTCACAGGGACACCCCCTTCCTGGAGCGGTTGGTGGTACTTCCGATATTTAACAAGTAGGACACAAGTGACCATATGAATGAATGACGATTATTGACCTTTAAGAATGCTAGAATCCTGTGTGTTATGCTGGAAACAGCTAGTAGAAGCATAAAGCAAACAAGTGACACCCTTTCAGTCCTGTTTTGGAACCAGAGCAGATTAATAGGGGAGTTCAATGCAGTACAGCTAGGCTTTTATTGGCATCCGATCGCTCAGATGGAGAAATTACATTCAGTGATGAAAAGGTTGATAAACAGCAGTCCACAAATGATCATTTCTAATTGACCGTACTTGTTCCCCATGTCTTGCAACCCCTATAGGCTCAATACTACAGACCTTAGGGCAAATTAACAACTCAGTAAACAAGGAAGAAAATAGTCGTGCTCCAAGCCTCATAGTCGCAGGCCCACCCAGCCAAGTGAATAGTGCTGTACATGCCAACCAAACAAGTAAGTTCAAATTAAAGAACATATTAAAAACTGCAATGGCCCCAGTTGCTGTTAAAAACGAATCTGTGAACAATCTGCTGCTGTGAACAAATCTACAAAACTGCGAGCAACCTCAGTCCTCGGAAGCACAACAACCCATGTGAATGTATCTGTGAATGTAAAGCAGTTTATCTCACCCTCAAGTTGCAATCACTATATAACACCAGGCTCCAGGTTCACAAAATCCATGGAGAATGAAATCAGGCCAAGTAGGGAGCACTTTTCTCATTCTTCCTAACTTAACTGTGGGTGTGGGCGGAGTCGCGTGTCCAAACTCTTTTGATGAGGGTGGCCCAAGTGGAGCACTGACCTATGCAGGGGTGTCATGAAGTATGAGCGCACACACATACACACACATCCACGTCTGGATAGCACTAATTTACTATTTGTCACCACCATCCATATCTACTTTAATTACAAACATTAGGGTCTTACATTCCCGTGTTTAAAGTTTAATGATCATAGTTTAGGATAATGGGGTGGTATCTGGGTTGGCCAATCAGATTCCAGGGGTAGCACGTGCCACCCCTGGCAACTCTCTGGACACGCCTATGATGGGTTGAGCCTGTAATGACTCCTTATGGGAATTCAGAATGAACATAGATGCCCTTAGTACTTAAGGGTTACCTCCTTTTTCACTTTGCCTGACCTGCCCAAACTGCCGCTGAGGGGCTTCCGTATGGGATCACAAGCGATGTTGTGAGAAAGATCTATTTTGAAAGAACAGCTTCTCAGTTTGCTTTGAATCTCCCGG
The DNA here is from genome assembly GCF_040938575.1 of Ambystoma mexicanum. Lineage (NCBI taxonomy): Eukaryota > Metazoa > Chordata > Amphibia > Caudata > Ambystomatidae > Ambystoma > Ambystoma mexicanum. Next base: position 237,754,516 of record NC_090940.1, on the reverse strand, counting down.
GTGTAGTGTTAATTTCTTAACTTCTGCCTACCCAAATTTAAGCTTGGGGGTGCACCATGCACAATTGCAAGTAACACCCTTGCTAGGGTGACCAGACATCCCGGTTTTTCCGGGACAGTCCTGGGAAATGGCCTTACGTCCCAGGGTCCTGGGAATTTTTTAATTTTACAAACCACACTGCGGGATTGGGGGGGGTGGGTGTCTACGATCCCAGTTTTTAACGGGACACTATTTTGAATTCCCGAAATCGGGCCCGGTGCGACTCTTACTGCACGTGGATAAGGGTGTGAATGCTTTTCATGTCCGCATTTCCTTCCCATTCTCCACCACAGCGCTCTCTTCCAATGAGAGGAGTGTGGCTATGAGCACATACACCGCAACAGGCCAGCGACATAGAAATAGGACTACAGTTTTATTTGTGTTTACTTTAGTCTTTACTTAAGTCCCACTTCTATGTCTATGGCCTGTCCCGTTTTCTTTCTTTTTTTTCTTTATCCGGTCACCTTAACCCTTGCATGCACAAATGGGCCTGATTTACAAAAAAAAGAGAACAAATGACCATACACAAACCCCTGAAAGTAAAGCATAATATGCACGGTTCGAAAATGAAGTAAAATATTTAAATTATTTGTATTGAAAGTGGTCTCAAGCTTTCGAAAGTGAAACAAGCTGGAGGAAGTGAGGAAGTGAACCACTTTCAGGTGGGAATGTTTGAAAAAGTTGCATTTGGTGCTGTTGATTTTCCCAGGTCTAAAAGTGGAAATATATAATTTTGGAACATGGGAAAATTGCTACAGGAGCAAGTGACTGAATTGTAAATTTTTTGTACGAAGACCCCAATTGGGTTTGTTGGTGTTTCACTTATTGTCATTGCCCCAATTGTACTGGCGGTGCACACCAATCCCGCCCATAAAGTTTCAGGTGACCAAGTGCACAAATTGCACAATCGTGGGGCAATTTAATCTAAACCACTGCAACTAAGTAAGCCCTATTGTAACAGCGCCACAATGCCCCAGGGCCGTCTGTGTGGTTTATACATGCAAAAAATAAAAATAAAATAAATGCATACTCACTGACAGCAGCCCCAAATGCCCTGTTTTCGGGTTCAAGTGCATTTTGCGCTGGTGCATTTTCTTAACACCCAAACCCACTTTCAAACAAAATAAAATGGTGACATCTGTCGCATAACTAGGGCGCATGATGTACCATGAGCTGACAGTGGGCATTTGCAAAGCAGGAAAGTGAGTGCTCGGCTTTATCAGACTGTGTCAGTTGCCAATTGTGCAACATCCACCATGTAGCTCAGTGTCAGCAATAGAACGCAAAGCAGCACCAACATAAATAAATAAAATATTAATGAATTAATTAATATTGCTATTAATCGATCAAATGGTATCAAATCACACTGAGAGAGGCTGGCAACACATGTTTTCATGTTGAAGTAACATATATGGCTAACGATTTCTCGATATTAGACTTACTATCAGTTGTAAGTATTAAAATATTTCACACTCACACTTGGAATGGGATGGGCAGGGAGGTACCCCGGTTACCTGCTTCTTGTTAAAGCTCTGTGCTTCTTGTTAAAGCTCTGACGCACGGAAGTACGCCTGAATAACACATGACAAATCGCACAATGAAATAACCTCTACAGATCATACATAGCCTGCATGAGTGCGTACTAATGGCAGATCATATTTCGATTTGTTTGTGTACATGCTTCAAAAATTGCCATTAATCACCACGTTTTCCTCAAATGCTCCCCAAAGCACTACGAAAACAGTTTATGCCGGAAAGTCAAGAATTGTGACTCATAAATGCAGGCCACTTTTATTTTGTTGCAAGGGACTTGTTTCTGTCTGTGCATGCGTGGCTGTGTGTCTCTATGGCAGGTGTGACTGTACATTGGCGATTGGCATGGGCAGGGTGGAAAACATCTGGATATGCAGATAGCCAAACCTGTCCTGAGAAGAGAATGGGGTCGGAAGCACCCCCAAACAACTTTGTTTGAGTCCTGAAGAGTGCATGTAGTCAGAGTGCATAGGTGTAAGTCTTGTACATTTTCTGCCTATCCAGTGTAGCCAGGTTCCATTCCTCATACAGCCATCATAAATAGGGTGACCAGATAAAAAATAAAACGGACAGGCCATAGAAATAGAGGTAGGACTACAGTAAACACAAATAGGACTCCGATAAAACGGTAGTCCTACTTTTATGTTTCTGGCCTGCCTGTTGCAGGGGGTTTGCTCACATGCACACTCCTCTTATTGGAGGAGAGCGGCCAGGGAGGGGACGGGGAGGAAATGGGGGTGTCAAAAGCATTCACACCCTCATTCACGTGCAGTACGAGGCCCGATTTCGGGATTTTGGAATCGGTTCCCAGGGAAATTAGCCAACCCCAGGACAGGGTTTATACAACTAAAAAACTCCTGGGACCCCGGGGCGGAGGGCGATTTCCCAGGACTGCCCCAGGAAAACTGTGACGTCTGGTCACCCTAATCATACATCAGGTGTGGGAGACGACCTCATTATGCAGGGGTTGGAACTACGCTGTAAGGGTTCTTGCTTGGCTTTCCAGTGAAACATTATATATTCATGCATGAATTTTTGATACCTTCAGGTCTTTCCGAGCCCCGTCTTTGGAAGTTCTGATTAAGTAGGCAACCTTTCGTTAATACCCAAGTATCATGGTGTCGTGTCGTGTAGTCAGCAGATATTCTCCCATACACCCCATTAAAACTTAAGCCCAGCCATTATCACTTTGGAAAGCCTCTGTCCTGCACCCACACTACCCTTAGCACATCACCTGGCTTTTCGAAGTCCAGCCATTAACCTTTTGGAAAGCAACTGTCTGCCATCCACATCAGAGACCCCTATCACATCACCAGGTATATCTTGTCTGGGCCTAGCCTCATCACCCCCTTCTAACGACAGGAAATCATCCAACAAAGGCTTTCCAATTTTGATATTAGCCTTTGGTAATTGGGATCCAGTCTGCTTTCTTTCTAAGAACTACCAAAGGATTCTCATGACTTGGAGGGCGATGTGTTGCGACAGGCTTCAATAATTCTGGGATACACTACCTTTGTATTAAATTGACATCACTGTGTCTTCAAGGTCTTTCTATCAGTCTCATCAACAAAACACCTGAATGTTCTTTGTGCAATGAACTCACTGATGATCAGGGAACGCTGCCACTCCCATTCTCCCTCCCTGAGCTCCTTCCATCAATTGTGTTGCTGCAAAAACTGCAGCATGTTGAGCATGCAGCCTCCAAGGGCCACAACTGCATGCCAAAGCGACTTTAGAGGAAGTAAGAGTAACATTCCTTTCCAGCTACAGAGCCTTCAGCCAGTCACACAGACAAGATAAGAGAGCGGTTACCACCTCCGAAGATCTAAAGCACTCAACCTGTATATATCAACAACCAAATGGTTCACAGCAAAACCTCAAAAACGGAAAACTACCAATGAAACCCTTGGACATAGGTGGCAATCAAACTGACTTGTTTCCACGAGAAGGGCCTATGCACATCAGCTCAAATAATACAGGTCTTAAGTATGCAAAGCCAAAACAACCACTACACTGACATAGGGCCTCATTACACGGTAGGCGGTGGACCAAGGTGCTAATAGCACTTTGGTCCATGCCTGGTAAAATACCAGCACCGCCTTTGAGGAGAGGGGAATTACCGCCCTATTCCAAGGTTGGCGGGGCGGTAATTCCCCCTTCCCCCTTTGCCCTTCCCCATTCCCATTTTTGCCCCATAGGGCATAATGGGAATGGGGAAGGTGCTAATTACGGTACCGCAAATTGCGGTACCGTAATTAGCACCCTGGTCCCTTTGCGGGCTGGTTTTTAACGCCTGCTAAGAAGCAGGCGTTAAAGTACCAACCTGCAAAGGGACCTCGTAGTAAGGCGGTAAGTGTTAACAGTCACCGGTACCATTACCGGTGACCGTTAACCCTTACCGCCTTCCGTGTAATGAGGCCCAAAATCACCAAAGTTTATTGCCCAAACGAATGTATCAGGAAATTCACCTCCCCATCTTCCTGTACCAATGCGCCCTCACTTCCAAGACATTGCAATTCTCTCTCTGACCATTTCTACAACCAACCAATCAAGAGGTGAACGTCCTTAGTCTCCAAACGTCCTACTCTTCCACCTCCCTTATCTCCTAAGACAGTTATATCCACAGATCCTCCCTCACAATGGACCTTACTTACTTCCTAATCACAGCTCTCTGCAACCACCTTCCTTGCGTTCCATTCTAACTGCCGGATAGCAGGTCCTCTGGCTGACCCCAACCCCTTTCAATGCTTAAGGATATGGTATCCTTCACCTCTGCAGAGATATCTGCCCTCTCTATCATTAACACCTCATTCAACATAGGAGTTATCCCCAGGGATCTCAAAATGTCCTATATCCAACCCCTTCTTAAAACCCCCTTCCTCAACCCACTTGAGATCATCAACTGTAGATTGATAGCAAAAAAAACACTTCACAGCGAAACTGGCTAGTCGAGTACCTTACTCAATATTATTCCCCTTCATTACCTCAGAAAGGAAAATCATCAGTATTGGTGTCAAGGTCAGTTGATCGCACAAGACATGCAAATTCTGTAGGAGAGGCTGGGTTCATCCTCCATGACTCCCCAGTGGACTTTGACACCATACACTGTTCAGTTCGTACTCTAAAACTCCATGGACTTGCCTTGGATTATGTATCCTCCTTCCTCTCCAGTATATCACAAATAGTATACATGACCCCCTACTGCTCCAATCCTTACACCCCCATCACCTTTGTTCCTCAAGGGGCCTCACTCTCTGCTCTACTCTTTACCATCTACTTTAGCCTCCTTACCATAGTATACCTCTTCCGACTCTCTTGTGGGCACTACGCCAATGATTCTCAAGTCATCCTCCAATTCTTTGAGAACCTTTCTCTTTTCTATGAACAACCTTGCTCTCAGAGATTGATCACTGAATGACAGGCAACCACTTAATACACAACCCTAGTAAAACAGATTATGTTAGGCAGAAACACGCCACTCATCACACAGCCTATCACCATGGACCTTTCAACTTCCGTGGCCAAAACCCAGAAACATCTCAGCTACTTTATGTACTCTTGGCTGTTTTGATCATATGTGCCTACTGACCTGCATCTTTATTTTCCTAACCTTCCCAGTCAGGGTGACTGCATTTATTGAAAATATCGCCCCACACATAGACTGCCGTAATGCCCTCCATTTTGGGTCTCTGACATCTTGTCTGGAAAAACTGCAATTACTTAAAAACTCAGAAGCTAGACTCCTCTTACCCCTGGGACTGGGAGAACACATTTCCCACAGTCTTGCATGTTCTTCACTGGCTTCCAGTCAGGCTCAGTGTCACATTGAAAGCAATGTGCATCACAAACAGAATTCTACACAAAAAAGTGCCTGAATTATTTCATAGGAGCAATTCATGATACAAGCCAAAATGAAACCACAGCACCACCTCTGCCCACCTACTTGAAACCCCACACATCAGATCCTCTCACATTTGGGGATCTGCATTCTCAATACAAGCCCACCGTGTCTGCATCCGCTGTTTGGAAAAGCCCCTATCTTCAGACAGACCCTGCTCTTCCTGGCTTCACTGCTTGCTTAAACAGTCACCTGTCAGTCTTCCAAAACCAACCGACTAAACAACCCCTAAGCCAATTGCTTGCCCAAAGCCTATGGGTGGATCACGTGACTCGTGCAGATGACTGGGGGGTGGTCTTCATCGGTAGCACTACATTAAACAGCCTGGTGGAGTGCCCTAGATGATAACTGGTGTTTCAAGAAGTCATAATTTCCTTGCATGGCCGTAATGGGAAGACAAAGATGGAGACCAGAGAATTGCTAAATTACTTAGACGAATCCCACGCCAAATTCCATCCTCGTGCCAGCAGCCACTTATTATATTAACTGCCATGGGTCCCCTCTCCCCCCCAGTGCCAAGGCCTTTTTTGGTGATTTTGGGATTTCGCCATTCAATGCCTTCTAATGTTTTCTGTTTCATTAACCCCTTAAGTGCCAAGGACGAGGTATCTCGTCCTTGGCACTTAAGGGTTAACTGACACAGCAAATCACATATCCAATCAACCAGCACCCAAAATATACAAATACCAAATATAACTTTACAGTAGCAGTCATCTCTGCCATTATTACTATTTCAGAGACCCTGGGAAACCCACAAGAGACTAGGTAGAGTCCCTCTAATGTATGGAAACCCCAGGGAACACTGCAATGCAACTGGGGAAACAGCCAGTGTAAGAGACTTTTGTTTGCTGCCTGATTCCTTTTTTGATTTTCCTTTTCCAATTTCTTGTGGGTGTAAACAAAAGAACATCTTTGAAACCTTACTTTCTAAGTTTGGTCATTTGTAGATCCTATGTGGTCCCTAGGATAAAATCTATTAAAAGAGTTATAAATGAGTGGGTGAAAAGTGTTAGCATTGTCTAAGGCACTAGTTGGGCGGGCATATTTCCTTTGGTTTGGCAACTATCTTCTTGTGGAAATTCAGTTGACCAATTATTAAACATTGTTACTAGATCTAGTTGGGGCAAATGGAATATTGGACACTAGATAATATGTGGTTTTATAGGATTATGCCTCTTTTAGAATGCTGGCAGGAAAATCATTAGCAGCAGTGTACTCAATATATTTTGATTTGCTTTTACAGGTGGTAGCCACTATATACCACGTATCGTTCTTTCACCCCCATCTATTCCCCTTCAAACTATCCTCCTGTAAAGGTGGTAAAAAGAGACACTACAGCTGATGTTTTTACCACCAGCTTACTGGCACCCTTGCTTCCGGACCGCCACATTCCGAGTCTGCTTGCCGGAGCCGCTGCGCCCGACAGGTCTGACCCTGGCCGGGTACAGTGGCCATGGTAGGCAGACTAATCACGGAAGCAACATAAATATTAGTAACAGTGCCGGTACTTCAGTGAACCCATTCCCGTGGAGTCCTATTGGACTCCACGGGAATGGGGAATAACATTGTCTGGTGACGAGCTTCCCGGTCTGCCGGGACTTGTAATGTCCTGGTGGTACCGGGAAGCTAGGCGCCGATAAAATGCTGCGAGTTCGGCAGCAACCCACCAGAAGCACTGGCAGGGTTACTGCCACCCTCGTAATGAGGCCTGATACAAAAACAGCATTAAAATACAACTATAAATATAAACAGACATTACAAATGTATAGAAGTTTTATGTCTGCACTAGGTGGATCAAGAATGTTCATTGCTTGTGACAATTAATTATGCATGATATAAGAGTTGTGAAAAGACTTTGACATATCTTTCAGATAACTGACATAATAATGCTATGTAGAACCACACAGGATCCATTAAGTGGTATAGAACTAGTCCAAGATGATGCCTATAGAGACAGATAACATTACAGAAACATCTGTCCATGACTACGACATAACATTAAACAGAAGTAAAAGATCATTGTTTGTAAGACATACCAATCTCTTCATTTTTTTTGAATGTGGTCACCACAGAACTCATTTGCTCTGGACACATGAACTCCAGTTAAATACTAATGTAATATCCTATCCTATAGATTGTGACAAAGCTGAGTGGGAATCAATGAGACACATACAGAAAAGTAGCAGATGAAAGAGGTCCTAGTTGAGAAGTAACAATAATAAAGGGGACTTCTCAAAGAAAAAAACAGATTTCCTTCTCCTCAGGCTCAAACAAGTAAAGAAACAAGTGAATAATAAAATAGCAGCCTGACTTCTCCTCGGGTACAATAAATAAAAAGTCAAACGTCAGTTTTGGATGGGGCTGGAAAGTCAGGAATTGGAAGAAAAGGAGTTCCCTGACCAACCCCCATCTCCATAGCACTCTCATTCCAAGGAGTTCCTTTTCTTCTCTCATCCTTTGCCTTAAGTGCAAACTCCTTTTTTGATTCTGATATCCGTTCACCTCCTCATTGCTTCATACATGCTAACACCTCCTCCCACCTCTGCTGGTCCATAACTATTTGGATGTATCAGGGGCACCTTACCTCTTATTCTCCATCCCTCCCTGCCCAGGCCGTTCTCTCCTATTCCACCCGCCGTGCTTTTCTCCATATTGCCCACTTCCTGGGCTGCCTCTGTTCTCTAGGTTCATTATTTTATACGTCTATTACATCCTCCTACTCCTGATGCACTTCCCTCCTCAGCTCCACATTTACCTAGACTTTCATTGCCTTTACTCCCTCTCCATGCCCTGCCTTCATCTACCTTCTATTTTCTTGACAGCCTCCCAAACTCCTGAATGTATCTGTTTCTTTCTTCCAACATGTCTCTCTCCTAGCCTCATGTGTCTCTCTCTTCTCACCTTTCTAGATATCTCTCTCTCCAGCCCCCCAAAAATCTGTGTGGTCAGGAAAGGTAGGTTGATAACTTCCTGGAGGAGCATGAAAAGAATGTCATGCTCTGGAATCTCCTATGCTCATGTCAGGATCCCATAGGGCCGGCTCGCGAGCGATTGCGTCCTGTGTGCGATAGCCGGTGTCTGTACGCGTAAATGCATTTATGCGTGCAGACACCGTTATCAACCTACCTTTCCTGACCACACAGATTTTTCTGGGGACCCCCACAACTGGGCGGGATCTCCTATCACAATCCTCTTCTCAATCAGCAACCTCTCTTGTTGACACATCATGTCCTGAGTGTCTGTCCAGCCCTGATGAATGTGGCTTCTACTTGATAGTGCCACTGAAACCGGTAAGCGTTTTGCGGCTTTTTTACCTAAAACAACCCAGACGAGTCAAAAAATTTGCTTGAAACTCGTTGGGTGTTTTTGGTTTATGATTCTCCAAAATAAGATGGGAACCATTCAAATCTCTAACTGGATTCTGGAGAAATACTGGAAAAGACCAGTACAGAAAAGACGTGGGAGAACTGTTTTTCTAAAACTCTAAAACCACCTGATACTATGTCTCAAGACAAAAAAGCCTAGTATCCAACAGAAATACATATATATGCATCATCTTTTCTCTCGTTTTTATACCCTGTGGATAGACAAACAAAATAAAGAAAGTTTTTTTCATCTATGAAGCTAGTTTTAAAGAAATCCTACGGACTTCACAGGAGGGCGAACCTTACCTTCAAATAAATAAAAAAATCCCAAATATCCCCTACAGAGTAGACCAACCTGAGTTTTCTAATGTGTGAATACAAAAGGGTACACTCAGGCCCCCCCTCCCCGGTCCCTTTGGTGTTAATTGATACATTTACAACATTATACTGATCTTCAAAGGGACAGAAGGTGAATTACAAGCCTTTAAGACATGGGTGAATACATGCTACCCAATTCTGAAATTCAGTTTGAGGCCAGTAAGCTGGATATCCATTTCTTGGACCTTCAAATCATGGCCAAAGAATGTAACCTTATATCCAAGGTCTATAAAAATACTACAGATTGTAACTGTAAGTGGAGTCAAGCGCACAGGCACTGCCATCTCAGCTGGACCACTCCTCACAATTGGTTCACGTACTCAGGGGTCTCCAACCTTTATGTTAGCAAGAACTACTTGTAGTTAATAAGCAATAGCAGATCTAATGGCGGGAACTACTGGGGTGATGATGTCCATGAGTATGAGAATTTCTACCAAGGTTTGTTTGGGCGGTTTATTTGCTCATTATATAAAAACAGAATATCATATGCATTTACCATGATAGCAATAACTTCAAAAACAATGTTACTTCATTATTTTCTATCAGTATATATCTCCTGAAAATTGTCAAGCATATCAGAATGCAGGAAACCAATTGAGACATTCAATGTTAAGGTTGACACCAGTGCTCAGTAATCTTGTGTGTAGCTTGAAAACAATTGTAACTACTCAGTTACTCCTCCAGGGAACTTGGTAGTGCCCCCACTGCACACCCACAGATATTTTATGTAATACATTGTTTTTGTTTTTGATACATCTAGTCCTAACAATGACTGACCAAATTTATTTGGCCTTCGTGGAGGATTTGGTAGAGTGCATCTTGTCCAACCTGTCTCTCCTAGGAACAAATGCTATCATCCAATCGCTCACAAACTCTGATGATTGGAATGAACTAGAGATTCTCAAGAAAAAACGTATTAGGGCAGAACTAAAACGGGCCATCATGATGGAATATCTTGAGGCCCATGCTGCACCTATTGTCTGATTATTCGGATAGAACCTAGAATCTTCCATGATAATCTGCAGTTCCGCAAAGACTGTTAGTTCATTGCCATTAAATGCACCCATGATTGGCTGATCTGATCATCAACACAGCCAAAACCATGTTCAAACAGCTCATGCGTGACCTGCAAGAAAAACTGGAAACTATTAGGAAACAGAGGTTTTTAGAAAATGTCATAAACAAACTAGCTGCCTGAGATGCGCGTATGAAAGAATTCAGAGACCAAAATCTCAGCAAGAAGATCTTTAAACTTAAAAAAGACCTAACAGCATTTATACAAGTCAGGGTTTACCCATATACTTCTGAGGACTACTACACTCCAGAAGCCAAGCCAAGCAAACTAGAAGAGATGCCGTCCTGCAAAAGGCACAACACCCTAGCAGAGTGTAAACTCTGCCACGATCATGGTCATCGGACTGGAACTACTCGAGTAACAGCTCCGACAAAGATCTACAACCAGGTCCATTACACATGAATGCGTGACAAGGCCGCCAGGTGCATTTCAACGTATCCCCACAGGGAGCTGGTAAAACTCCATCTAATCGGCTTCCTTTTTTAGATCTGCATGGCAACAACATAGGGAGGCAATGGTGGCAGCCCGAATCCCCCTGGGTCACCCACAGCAAGGGCCGAGGGATGCTACAACAGACTCCACTCTGATTTGTCAATCTGTCTACACACATACTCTCCCATTCCGAAGCACAGATTCTACAAAAGAGCCTCTCTGTTGTGCCTACAGATAAGTATGATCCTTTTCAGACAAGGATAGAATTTACTAAATGATGCATAAGATCCAGCTTAAACAATTGTTTGGCAGCCAAGCGATGAATGAACAAGGCGACACTACAGGCTTATGTCCTCCAACACCATTTTCCCCCATCATAGAGCAACACCCCAGAGTCCATGGGCCTCATTACGAGGCTGCCTCCAAACTCGTTCCGACTCCGCTCTGGTGAATGGAGCAATTACCTGTCCATTCCAAGGTTGGCGGGACCGGTAATTCCCCATTCACCAGGGCCATTCCCCATTCCCATTTGAGCCCCCCTAGGGCTCAATGGGAATGGGGAAGGCTCTAATAACGGTACCGCAAATTGCGGTACCGTTATTAGCTTTAGAGTCCCTTTGCGGGTCCCGTCCTTAACGCCTGAAAAAAACAGGCGTTAAGGAAGGACCCGCAAAGGGAACTCGTAGTAGGGCGCTAACGGATTACCGGCATCGGTGCCGGTAATCCCTTACCGCCCACCTCGTAATGAGGCCCCATGACTTTTGAGCAATTACTGCTGAAGAGAAACAAATCTCTGGAGAAAGAAATTATTTTTGTTCATAACAACTGCACAAAACAAGAATTAGCAGCCCTCAGTGATCTCTCAACAAATAACGACATTGTGATAAAACCAGCGGATAAAGGGGGTGCTACGGTCATAAAGAATGCAACCGACGAGCACAACATGGTCAATGTATTGCTTGCTGATTACAATAGCTACCGGAAAACTTCCTACAGATCTGACTGCAACTATCAGGGAACTTATAAACCCCACCATGAAAGAAGCGGTAGCTGAAGGCCAAATCAGCGCACGAGAAGTAGCTTTCCTCATGCTGAGCCATCGAAGGCTTCCTACATTCTATGCCTTACCAAAAATCCATAAGGGCATTAATCCACCACCTGCAAGACCCATTGTGTCTGGCATCAGCTCTATACTTGAGCCACTTTCTCAGTTCGTAGATTTCTTAATTAGAGATGAGATACCCAAAAGGGAGTCATACATAAAGAATTCAACCGACATGCTGAACTTACTTGACACTCTGAAGTTCAGTCCAGAGACCCACTGGTTGGACACAATGGACATTGAAGCACAGTATACAAAAATCCCACAGGGAGACACCTTGGCTGTTTTACAACATCTCCTCCACTCTACCATCAAACTGAGCGATATGCCACCAGCTTTTGTAGCAAAATTGGCAGAGATAGCGCTAAGCAGGAATTTCTTCCTGTATGAAGAAATGTTTTACTAACAATTCTCAGGCATGCCCATAGGTGCCACTTTTGTCCCAAGCCTGGCCCATCTATCTGTACACCTATTGGAATATAACCACATATACCCCCGGCCAATCCCTACAAACAGCATTTACAGATTTGGCGTTGATACATTTACAATATTATACTGATCTTCGAAAGGACAGAAGGTGAATTACAAGCCTTTAAGACATGGGTGAATACATGCTACCCATATCTGAAATTCAGTCTTGAGGCCAGTTAGCTGGGTGTCCATTTCTTGGACCCTCACATCATGGCCAAAGAATGTAACCTTATATCCAAGGTCTATAAAAAAGCTACGGATCATAACTCCCTTCTGGCCTACTCCAGCTACCACCCATGAGTCCGAAGGGATAACCTTGCCTTTGGACAATGTCTGAGGTACAGGCACGCATGCACAAACACAGGTGACTACACCAGCAGATTACTTGAAAACACAACTTCTGCAGAAGAGCTATCTGAAGAAGATTGTGAAAAACAAATGTAAAAGAGCAAGAAATATACCCTGAGAGATCACCTTACAACAATGATCCCAGCCACCACCCAGGGGCAATATAAGAGCTTTATTCAGCCACTCCCCTCCCTTTAATCAACTGAAAATGGAGAAATTGTGGACAATTTTAAACTCAGGCTTTAGCCCTGTGGCCTCTCCATGTTTTGCAATCAAATGCAGACAAAACTTATGTGACAGACTAGTGCATACTTTGCCAAAAATAAAAAACATTGAGCCTGACCTGAACAGACAACAAACTCTATGGGCAAGAGCACCGCTGACTGGGCACGCACCATGCGGAAGATGTTCCATTTGCGCACAAACTTGCCAGAGTATCAGCATTGATATTGGGCGGAAAACCCCTTGGCAACAAAGGGTTTTCACCAATTGCAATAGCAGAGGGGTGATATACCTCCCCACGTGCCCATGTGCCCTCAACTATGTTGGCATGACAATGCGACATATAAAAAGAGACTTATCGAACATAAGTCACGTATAAGAACATGCAAACTTACTGCACCCATAGTATTACATTTTGATGAAATGGGCCACACTGCGGACATTTTCAAATGTACTGTCATCGAGAAACTACTCGCTCCACGACAGGGAGGTAATTTCAACAAAATGCTCCTCAAAAAGGAACAACAATTACTTTTTCGTTTGGACACATGTAAGAATGGCCTCAATAAAGAAATCCAGTGGTATGATTTGGCAGTGATGCAACAATAATGGGCGACACCATTGGGTGGCATCCTCAACTACCACCCACATGCAGCAACTAGTGCTAGGCAGAGCACAGAGGAAAGAATCTAGGGAGGACTCATAGCAACATCGAATTGTTGTCACTACTGGCATCCCAGAGACCATAAATCAAACTGAAAAGCCTGATCATTCAAGCCAATATTACGGATAGCATATTTCTGGTTCACAGACACCTCACGGGTGGGTTTCCTGAAGTGAGATACCCAACAATACAGATGGAGCAACGCATTTTTTCCCTTTTGAGCAAGTAGTTACATCTCATCACATATCCAACACGATGGTTCCTATGACCTCTCATGCCCACGCAAGCACCAGCACACAAGTTGGCACGCTGGGCACCAGCCATCCAGCATGAACATCTATACTAGGCTAAGATAGCCGCCCCATGCCCAAAGTCATCCTTCACTAGGGATGGGCAGTCTGAGAAGATGTTGATATAACTCTGCGTCTCTGCGTGTCTCGCTAGCAACCGAGCAACACGGCATGTCCTCACTCACGGACGCCAAGCAAACTATGCTACTCTGAAGTTGTAGCTAACCATGGTAAGTGCTTCCCGATCCTAGTTGTCCCCATGTCCTACTTCATGGATTACATCCTTAAAATGAGCATTTTAGGAGATCATTATCAACAAAACAAAAAAAATGTTTTTAACAACTTGTAACTTGTTTGTTCACCTGTACAATATACCCCTAATACAAACAGGAACGCAAACATCCGCAGGTCCTGCATTTGTTCTGACACACCCCTCTTGCAATTGTTTTTCCGAATACAGCGAGACGGGCAATACTAACCATCCTGTCCCAGCCCTGGTAAAACCAGACACCCGTTCCTTTAGCCACTCCACAACAACGAAGTGGCAATAAGGTATTCTGGGGGGGCACATGGGGGTAACTCCAGATACCATGGCATGGATTACTTTCCAGGCCTCCAATTATGGGCAATCTAAATAAGTATTCTTTGTGACAATAGGGTCTTAAAAATACTGACCCACTAATAACAAGCCACATAGTGAATTGATTCCGTTTCCATGCAGAAAATGGGATGGCGGGGGCGTGGATTGGAGCCGACAGGATGCAGTCGCTCCTCTAAAGCCGCCCGTGGATGGCCCACTGCTTCAGATAAAATTGCACGGTTCCTGTGGCCTATACGATCCATCGACGCCATCTATGTTGATCGGAACCGATGGGGCACTAGCGGCTCAAAGATGAAAGCTGGGAGAGGGAGCACTATGTCCATACTCGTCACCTGAATCCCGGTCCCCCCTCTGCGGCTCGGAGAATCCAAGATGGCAGGTGCACGTATGATGGTGGCCACAGTCAGGAGTCGGAGGCGATCTTCCCCGTAGCACTCAAGCCGGAGGGGACGGACGGACATCCGGATATCCAGACAAACGTGGACTATTTCCATCGGCCGGCGGGGGCCCCCCCTGGAACCGGCAAGGAGCCCTGCATACATCGGCCCCGCATTGTGCACTCTCTCCCTTTTCCTCCTGGGGCGCCCCGGCCCACGCCGCCCTACAGCTACACATCCAGCGGACGGAGATCTACGTGGCTGCATTAGTGGCCACCCGGGTGCTCCGTGGGGCCCACCTTCCGGCTCATGGACACATGTAATGGCCCTAGAGGCGATTCAATTCCTGGAGCGAAGATGGGAGACCCTCCCCCCAACGGTTGGCGGCGGGAGCCTTCGGCGGGAGCCCCTTGAGAGATTTAAGGTAGGCGTAGCTCGCATGCGCTTCTCCCTGAGCTCTTCCTGGGGCGCCCCGGCCCACCGCCCTGCTCCCATTCACTGCTACATCGCTCCCGGCGGCCATTGTCCTGCCTCTAACAACTAGCGCGATGTCCAAGCAACAAAAGACCACCAAGTCTTCGGACATGGCAACTCTGCTGACCGCTTCCGACAAAGCTAAAAAACAAGATTCCTGCTCCTCTATCTCACGGGAATCCTTAGATAACAAGGGACCTTTGGCAAACAAAGAAGATATTCGTGAATCCATGGCGGATATCAAATCAGAATTCCGCTCTTGTATCCGCTCTTAAATTGGAAAGCACAGACAAAAAGGTCTCGGAGGTTGAACAAAGAGTAGGAGTTGTTGAGGATCATATCCAAGACCATGCCTCTGCGCTAACGGAGGTCCAAAGCTCAATCGGACTATTGCAGGACAAGTACGACATCCTGGAATACAAGCAAGAAGACCTCGAAAATAGGGCACGGCGCAACAACCTCCGCATTCGGGGGGTTCCCACCTTGATCCCAGACAAGGGGTTAGCTGAATATGTGGGCCTCTTTTTCCAATCCCTTCTCCCTGACCTCAAAGACTCACTGCTTCTCCTAGATTGCACCCACAGGCTGAACCCCCGACGCGGAGTGGAATCGGATGGCCCCCCTAACGTCATTACTAGGGTGCACTTCTTTACTACGAAGGAATCCATCTCGGCAATAAGCCGCTCCAAAGACGAAATTACATTCGAAGGGACTTCTCTCCAGATCTTCCAGGACCTCTCTCCGCTTACTCTTCAAAAGAGGCGAGCCCTTCTCCCTTTAACTGCCCTTCTTCAGGCTCAAAAAATCCGCTACAGATGGCTCTTTCCCAGAGCTTTGCAATTTTCCTACAAGGGCTCGCTCAGGAAAATTAGCCACCTGTAAGATGCTACCGACATCCTGCGCCCAGATGCTTCCAAACCCTTATCTTTACCGACCTCCAAAGCAGCGGCTGATTCGAACCTGGTGGCCTCCCCTAATCCCACACAAGACTCTTGGTCGAGGGTTCCCAGATTCCGGAAGAGTAAATAGCCAGATACGACCCCATGTTGGAGCTTCCACCTCGATCCCGGCTCGCAGCCTGGCACCATGATCCAATCTCCACCCTCAGGAACACAGATAAGCTTTATTCTTTAAGCAGCGGGCATTATTCCACAGCTCATGCCCGGTTCCAAGGCACAATCCATCTATGAGTCCTTGGAACAAACCACTAAGATTACTCATAAGGTTACACACTGTTCGATGGCCCTGTTGGCCAAGGGAGGCATTAGACCCGCAAAAGGTCAGCCACCCTCAGTTAAAACTCGGTCCTCCCGTTGGCAGCCCGAGAAAAAACCCCACAGGCAGGTCGGGGAATGCCTACACAATCCGCGACATGATGGCTGATTCCTCTACATCTCCCCCTCTCCGCCAGGACTCGTCAACCTCCCCGGACCTGGCCCCGGAACATCGTACTCTGAGGTCCATCTCCCTGAATGTCAAGGGACTAAATTCCCCCGCCAAACGCAAGTCTATCCTACAGAAGCTTCAGAACGACGGTGCAGCTGTGGCTATGCTACAAGAAACCCATCTGCTGCCGGCAGACCACAGCCGCCTGCACTCCCGAAACTTTCCGAAGCAACTTTTCGCACCTGGGAACTCCAAGAGGGGTGGCACAGCTATCCTATTTGGGAGGGGCCGGAACCCTCAGATTCTGGACTCTATAAGCTGCCCGGAGGGGCGGTACATGGCTGTGAAATGCCTAGTACTAGGACAACTCTACTCTATAATCTCTGTATACGCACCCAACTCAGGCCAGGCGCTGTTCTATGAATCCCTGAGTACAAGCCTCTCCCCGTTTTTGAAAGGCCAGATAGTGATTGGGGGGGACTTCAATGGGGTCCCGGACCCTTCGAAAGGCAAGTCACACCTACCCAGTGCTGGAGACCTCACAATAGCCCTGGCTCTCCTACAACTATTTAGAACCTTGGGGGTGGTGAATTCATGGAGAGTACTCCAACCATCCGAAAGAGACTTTTCCTTTTATTCTTATGTCCACCGAACCTTCTCCAGGATAGATCTTCTCCTAGTGTCCCCACAAATCTTCACGTTTACTAACAATGTGACAATTGGCTCCAGAATCTTGTCTGATCATGCTCCGGTGACCCTGGAAATCCAAGTGCAGGAACCAGCTAACCCCCAACAGCGCAGATGGACTCTATAGGATCCGATTCTCAACGAGATGCCACTCAGGGACACAATTGCAACCACGATCACCAACTTCTTTGAGGAGAACCCCAGTGAGGACACCTCTACCGCCAACACTTGGGACACAATGAAGGCAGTAGTGCGGGGTGAAGTGATTGCGCAAGGAGCGGCCTATCATAGACACAAGCGTCAAACTCACCAGGGCCTTGAGGAAGATCTTAAAAATGCAGAAAGGACCCATAAGGAGAAGGGCTGGACCCCTAAAACTCAGCGGGCCATCCGGATAGCACAGAAAAAGATCGAGGCCCACTATGCTGAACACACTGCCCACCAAATGGCAAAAGCAAAACAGTTTTATTATGCTAAAAACAACAAAGCAAATAAGCTACTGGTGGCCAAACTTGCCAAGGCGAAAAGGAACAATACAATTGTGGGCCTGCAGGACCAACGAGGCAAGGTCCATTACGCTGACCAGGACAAACTGCAGCTCGCTGCGGCCCACCTGACTCAGGTGATGACCGCTCCAGCGCGGGACATGGAGGAACAGAAGGAATACTTAAGGGGTGCAGCGCTTCCCCGGCTAAAAAGAACAGCCCGTGACTCTCTGGAGGCACCGATTACTGACAAAGAAGTGGACGAGGCAATAAAAGCTCTTAAATCCCCAGCCCCTGGCCCTGATGGCTATACAACCCAGGTTCTACAAGATTTTCAAACCCCAACTATTAGCACTTTTGGTACAGTTGTTTAACTCTTTCAGGACCACGGGCACTGTAACCCCGTCCATGCAGGAGTCAGTTACGGTCTTGCTACCTAAACCTGGGGGCGATCCGAAGAACCCTGCATCATATAGACCCATTGCCCTGCTCAACATAGATGCTAATATTTACTCTAAAATCCTGGCATCTCGTCTGTCTCGGTTCCTGCCGGAGATAATCAGTGCGGATCAGAGTGGCTTCCTCAGACACCGCCCCACGGCCGACAACATTCGAAGAGCCTTGGATCTAGTGGAACTCGCCTCCCGAGATTCCCAGGAGTTGGTGCTCTTGGCCCTGGACATGACCAAGGCGTTTGACAAAGTGGATTGGACTTTCATGAGGCTCACCCTTGAGGCGTTTGGATTTGGCCCAGAGTTCTGCACCATGACGCTGGCAAATTACAAAGCCCCCAAAGCCCTTCTCAGAGTTAACGGCACCCTCTCCTCCCCCATCAACCTAACTTGTGGAACCCGACAAGGGTGCCCGCTGTCGCCACTTCTCTTCACTTTAATTATGGGACCGTTTGCCCAGCGGATCAGGTTGAATCCTGAAGTATAAGGCTTTCAATCAGGCCTGGCGCACCACAAGCTGGCCCTCTATGCAGATGATGTCCTCCTGACTATCACGAAACCCCGCTCCTCCCTCCCTCAAGCCCTGGCTGAGATATCGAGCTATGGCGGGGTCACAGGCTTCACAGTCAACTACCGGAAATCAGTCGCCATGGGAGTGGGCTTGACCCGAGAAGCCCTGGTCCCGCTGTGCCCAATACAATGGTCGACCAAAGGAATTAGCTACTTGGGAGTTCAGATCCCGGCCAGTCCGAGCGAGACTTATCGGGCTAATTTTCCCCCATTATTTACAAACTTGGAGGCAGACTTGAGACGCTGGGCGACACAGGAGATATCGCTGATGGGCCGTATTACAGCCTGTAAGATGAATTTACTACCGAGATTTCTGTATGCATGCTCCACACTCCCGGTGCCGGTTCCGGCGTCAGCCCTTCAATGCTTACAGAAGAAAATGCTGCAGTTTATTTGGAGGGGGAAAAAGCCCAGGATCCCTAAATCCACGATGCTGGGCAACGCGAAATTGGGTGGGCTCAGGGTCCCTGACTTGCAGAAATACCAAATGGTGGCTCACCTGTCTTGTATCCAATCATGGCAAGTCCTCACCAACTGCCCTAGATGGGTGGACCTCGAACAAGCGCAGATGCCCCTCCCGCTACGCTTTCTCCCACATGTCCCCCCACCCGGAACGGCGACAGTGGCGGAATCTCCTGGCATCCACCAAACACACCATCTCGGTGTGGGACAAGGCGTTGAAACAGAAGAAGATCCCGACAGGGCTCATCCCCCTCTCCCCAGTGTTCATGAACCCGGCTTTCTCTCCTGGTCTGTCTCCCCGGAATTTTAAGGCCTGGATTGCAGGAGGCCTAGATACCCTGGGTTACATTTTTGGAAGGGGGCCAACCCTGCACCTTTGAGCGATGCAAACAACTCTTTAGGATCCAGGAACGAGATAGGTTCACCTATACCCAGCTACACCACTGGTGCACCCATCCACAGACTCGCCAGGCGGCTACTCATCCCCCCACAGCATTGAATTGACCCTTAAGGAGCTCCCACCCCGAGGAAGAATCTCCACTCTATACAAGCGCCTCCAAACGGACTTCCTAACCTCTAAGACCCGATATATGGCCCTATGGGAGGCGGACCTGGGCCATCCGATTGAAGACCAACAGTGGGTTGACATCTGGTCCCGGGATCACACCTCCTCCTCCTAACTAACCAACATCAACAAATCGGTTAAACTTTTACTCTTCTGATATCCTTTTGAACAAGTGGGATACCCTTTTTAAATCAATAGCCTCTTTCTAGTGGGTACATCGAGCACTACACACAATGCTCACCTTTACCTCTTTTTACTTTTAAGTTTGAAACAACACCGAGTACCACCAATGCAATTATTTAACATATTCCCCTGCGGGTGAATGAAAGGAGAAAAGACCTGAATAATTCCCCTCTGGAATGTTCAAAGCACGACAAAGTGAGAAAAATCGAATCCTCACGATTTAATTTTTTTTAACACCACAAACATGTTGTAACAAAGGGACAGTTTTTCCCCCCTTTTACTTTTAGATAGTCGGCACCCCATTGCTCATCTAGGGACAGCACCCTGTGATAAGGGACAGGTTGTTCTTCTGTCGATGGTCAGTGCTAGTGCCCATGGTTTTTCCTCAGACATAAGTACTTTTCTCACTGTATGTTGTCTTGTGTGATACGCATAGATTGAAACAGCAACAGCACTCAGATGCTTGTAGACGGGATCAAAGTTTTGATTTCAGGAAGTTCAAGTCTGAAAAGGGCAGATTCTCGGAGAAAGGTAATCGCATTGGCTGATAGTGGAGATACCCTCCTTGCCATAGTGTTTGCACCTAACTACACACCTGACATGGCAAACGTAAATTCTGAACAGGTTATAAAATCTCTTAACACTGACTTAGCCACAGGAGTCACTGCACTCTTCACAATTGCACCATATGCAAAAGTACATTTGTTTTTCATCAAATAATTAGCAACTTAGAAGGATGCCTCTGTAACAGAATTTGCATTGCAGTGTTTAGTGTACCTACTCTTTAGCATCACAGTCAGCTTCTTTTGGGAAAGTCATTTTGATTATGTGTGTGCATTATTGCAAAATACCTTTAAACGTTAATCTTTTTTCCAACTGTAATGTGCGCACTGTAGATTAAAGATGTTCTTTTTCCACTAGAAGAAAATACATTGCTTTCCTACACTGGATGGAAATGGTACATTGTTTGGCTGGTGTTGGATGGTGCATCTGCATCCAGGATTTCAACAAGGGTAGTTTATCTGTGTATTTTGTGGGTGCTTGTGCAAAAACAATCTGAGAAGTATTTCAATCAATGTGTTATGCAGTTTTAAAAAAAAACATCATATCTTTCTGCTTTGTCAAAAAATAAAATCTGCTGCCAGCTTAGCATATCCCCAATTCATGTGTTTTGCTCACATCAGGTCGCAGATTTCAGCTACGTAACAGTAAACCAAAGACTACTTTGTTGACTATCCTTAAAGGTTTGTATGTCAAATAATAGGCAAGATTGAAAAAATTAGCATATGTAAACCATATGATCAAGTTATATCCAAAAAAGTGTACATCACAGGGCTAAAAGAGCATCCAGTTGTATAGCAATGACTTGACATGTCCACAAATCATATGACAACCCCAGCAGACAATATATGAATCATAATATTATCATATTGAGCAAATAGAGTATGTTTGCAGTGATGGTCGATTTATTCATAATGTGTGTGGACCTGCCACCCCTCTGCCCTTTATGAAGGCGGTAGTATTGCAGATAACAGCTCACAGGATCTCTCCCTGAGGAATCATGCACATCATTCTGGTACATGACCAATGGGCCCTACCTGGTGTGCATTGATAGCACATGTCATTTTACATCCCTATTTAGTTTTATAAATGTAAGTGGACAAGCACCAGAATGCAGTGCAGCTAGTAGTTTTCCACATTTACTTAAATGTAAAATTGCTGTTAGTGCACAAATTCCTCTATTGGGACACACATAGAGGTGGGCTTCTCCATATCATAACAAATTACATTTGAACCTTTAATAGATTTGGTGTACTACTGCCTTAATATAGAAATATAGAGAATTCAGTATCTTCAAATAAAGAAAAATGCATACTTTTACAATAAACAGCAACACGCACCACTATTTGTTTTCATGCAAGATGGGGCACACACAGAATGTCTTTTTTGTATATATATATATATACACACACACACACACACACACACGCACGCACGCACGCACGCACACACACACACACACACGCTGAGCAAAAAACAATTACAGCTTTAGCTTTATTTTCCCCATTTCTGATTGAAGCATACACTTACCAGCATGCAAAGTGTTGCTAACCAAATAAATCTAAGAAACACAGAGAGACCGAAACAATCACAGCCCCAGCTTTGTTTCACATGGCATGCAGATTTATGCACCCCTTCCCTTTCTAATCATCCATCATTTGAAGCTTGTGGTGACAATGGGCACACACACATTTCGCATTTACTTTTGTTATTGGAAGTTAACTCCTAGTTGGGACACTGCCAAGAGCCCTTGAACCCCACATGAAGCCCCTCCTCACAAGGTGCACACAGCTATTGACTGTTTGCTTTGCAGGAAGACGAGAGGGAGGGGGTGGGGGAAGAGGCCAAGGGACTTCAGGCACCAGAATAAACACAGAGTGCTAATTTGGTGTCAGATGCAATGAGCTACTGGAAAGCCTCAGGCAAGCTACCAGTGGCTCGCCATCTACAGGTTGGAGACCCTGCTATTGGTGAGGCACTTGTGACAAGTATCTCCCATGCTCACACAAGACAGTCGGTTTGGACTAGGGGAATACTGCTCACAATGCTGCAGCCCTCTTGACACCCTAGCCCAAAACACCAAAACAAGACAGTGCACTTTGTCACAACATATAATCCTCTGAAAATCTCTATCAATGGGGATTGGGCATTGCCTCATCCTCCTTACCCTGAGACCTGGCTTCCTTTCCATGTCCCTCCACCTCTTGAAGTCTGCATATTTCCCAAACTGAGTGAGACACTCCTCAAAGTTTCAACCATTTTATCACTTTAATGTCACGGTGCGTGTTGTGAAAAATACAATCTTTTAACCGTAAATATACTTCTTAAAATGTAAAGATCTGTGCTCATTTCGTATATTCGCCAAATGTTCTTTGATTTTATGCAAAACAGCAAAGGACCCACATTGAACTATGTGTCTCCTAGCCTTTTGTCAGAAGGTTATTTTGAAAAAGAACAATCGATGTGTAGATGAGTAGAGGACCATTGTTTCAGAAAAGAATACGGTTATTCTAGGTTTGAAAGAATTGAAGATTACATTTTAAAGAGAGATAATGACTGCAAATTAATAATTTCCTTTTTTGCTAGCTTCTTCAGCCAAGAATAAACACCATGTTATGTCTTGGAAAGGGTCAGGAGCAGATTGGAAATGTTTCCAAATGTATGTTTTTTAGATATTAACCAGAAAAGAGTTAACATAACATGTTGTTAAGAGACTTGCAAGATATATTGACACATTCAACACAACCATTGTTGTAATTAACAGCTATACCCAGAGTGCCATTTGAAAAGCTAGCCTTCTCTCTCTCTCTCTCTCTCTCTCTCTCTCTCTCTCTCTCTCTATCTCTCTTTCTCTCTCTCTCTCTTTCTCTCTTCCTCTCTCTCTCTCTCTCTCCATTCTCTTTCTATGTGTCTCTCACACTCTCTCACTGTAGGTGAGGGCTGTGTTGCGATTTGTGCTTTTGCAAGAGCCACCCGGATGACACTGACACACAACCACAGAAAAATCTCAGATATCTTAAGCAATGGGGACATCAGTGATTGTGGCATCCCTCCCTGACTTGAGGACAGGTCAAGTATTTGAGGGAAACATTATCATCCCTTGTGTCCTTCATGAATGTCACCATCACACCGAATGTTTGTTGTCTATCAGGGTTACAACAGGGGCACACAGATAGACCAAGTCGGGTTTGCTAGTATTCTGAAATACCTTGGAGGAGACCAGAGAGCCATGCTGCAGAATCTACAACAATGTTTGTTATTTTAATTATTTTTTTTATAATTATTAGTGTTTACGCATATTGTAATACATGTGCAGGTTCTGCAGCAGACAGTGGCCAGGTCACAAACTTTAAGACTACCTGGTAATGATAGGAAAAATAGAGGTCCTATGTATTACTAATGGGCATGACATGTTACCGCTTGCAGGCAAAGTAGATTTCTTCAAAGTCAAAGCTCTGCTATGGAGGAAACTGTTGAATTTGCCTACCGCTCTGTCCATAGCTTCTCCAAGATTTGAGTTGGGTTTCCGTTCTATTAAATCTATAATAGACTGGTAAATGTTATCCGTAGATAGGAATATTCTGGACCCTCCCATTAACTCACTTTATTGTGATCCATATAGTCTTGCAGTGGAAGATACTTGTACCAGACTTCATAATTGCATTAATGCCTGCAAGGATATACTAGCTAGGGTTGATGTTTTTTCAGAAGTACTGAGGAACAACCCTATTACAGTTAAGAGAAAAGAGTGGCCTTTAGATAAGTTACATACACGAACACTGGTTGGACACTACAACTTACTAAACATCTAATTACAGAAAATAAAGCATATTATATCCTTCCAAATTAACTACGTTCCAGAATAAAAAGTGGATGTGTGCTTTTTTAAGGTTGAAATTAAACTTGTTTCCGACCCATGAGATTATAGGCGCCAGCCAAAAGATTCCAACAGAGCAATGAGGCTGTAAATTGTCTGAACGCCGGCAAGTTAGAAACTCATTGAATGCTTTCAATTAGACTCTCTGCGTGTGCATTTTTTGTACGTTTTGTGCACGATCCAGATAGTTTAATGACAAATGACTTTTTGAAAAGAATGTTTACTTCAAACTATACTGACCTATCAATTCCTGCAATCAGATTTATAGAAACGATTGTTGCCACTGTCTTGTAATTGTCGACATGATCATATTAATCGTGGGATACTTGGAAGTGAAGCTCCTGATTATACCAACGTCTTATACTATTTGTTGTCCTGAGCTTTATTGAAAGGTTTTTTTTTCGTTAATGTTGTAAAAGTGGATATCTCAAATTGTAGATGTAATAGTTAATTTAAGTGCAGTTTTTCTTATTGTTATGTATATAGGGTGTAATTTTTTTTTTTTTTTTTTTGTATAAACAGGAACACGCTTTATTGTCTTGGTTACAGGTATAGAATAGAAGGTAGGAAAGAGAGATCATAAGTGGCTTCTAACCTGGTTCCCTGCCCAGCTCCCAGTCCTCAACCGTCTCACTTGGAATCCCCAGGTGCCCCAACACTCCAGGCTCCCCTAGCATTCCAACACAGCTATCACACTGACTCAGACCTCATTCATACTTATGCAAGATACAACACATCCCCCCTTTTTCAATCAAAAGAAAACACACAAACTCGCAACCATGCTAGGACTAACACCCACAACATTTCTACTACTCCGTGTAATTTGTAATGTGATATAACAGATGGGAAAAGTTTAAATAAACCAAACACATAAATAAAAAAATAGATCCTTGGTTTTAATGTGAGTACTACTCTTTTTTCCAAAATGGATGTTTTGAGCAAAAACATGCTCTACATTCTTGACAAAGTAGCCTATTTGAAGAAAAAAGTAAATTATTTAACTGTACAAGCATTGCAAACTGGGACTTTTCTAAAAGTTTTCAATATGTATGTTTGATGATTACTTCCAGGGTAATATTGCAGTCATAATAAGAATGTTGCTCATGCCTTACTGAGGAAAATGCATTATCAAAACCTATACTTATCACACACATTATTTTCTGATAGTAAGCACTCATTCCAAGATGGGCAGGTTGGTGCACCCCTGTTGTATTCTTTAGAAAAACAACTATGTAAAAAGTGAAGGGACCGAATAGTACCAATGATGTGCCTTGGCTACCTTGCATAAAAGAGTACTTGAGATATATATAAGAATGACCACAAACCTATACTTTTGGCACATATGTATGTGCTAAAAGAGTTGTGCTCGTGAATCACTAAGTACATAATGCACACTAGGCTCGGTGGCCATTTTTTGCAGAACACTTACTCTAACATTAAGGTGCTTGTAAACATAACCCATATCTATATATTAAAAGAGCCTCAGAATTACAATGTGAGCGTATAATTGCAGCAGCATTTTGAGGAGGGACTTGCTGGGTTTGAGAACCGCACAGACCTTTACAAGAGAAGGACCACAGAGGATAACTGTGTCTCAGGGTATGCAAGGCTGTGTGAATGCCCAGGCTACAATGCAGACGCATTGTTAGTACATAATGTATATAGGATATATTAGTCAAAGTTGTTTTATATATCATGTTTTTCCGATACTCCTTTAGGGGCCACGTGTGTGCCATATCAAATTACACATAAAATAAATAAAATAGCTAACCTTCTATCCTTTATTTCACTTCTACTTTTGTCCAATAGGAATGCATTTGTAAATCATGCCACTGCAAACAACTTTTCTGCTTCCGCCCTCCTGTCTAGAATGTTAAGCTTTCTCTGTTCTCTTCCCTTGGGCCATTGGATTTGGAATTGTGGCGCATTGGTGGGTCTGGTTCTGCCTTACAGGTATAAGTGGTGCAAAAGACCTGTCCATTTTCTATGAATTAAGTTGTTTTAGTTTGAGGGAAAAGGCCAGTAAACTCAGGCAAATCCTACACAGGGGCTACAAAGGGTCGACAAGGTTCTGATGCAATACTTATGGCTTCATGGCACATTAGATAAAGAGGAGTTGTTTTAAAGACCAGCATGTCACTAATTCGTTTTCACTATTATGTGGTACTTTAGCACCACCAATAAGCCGAAACATTTGCATTGAAGTTTGAGAAAGCAGAAATGGGATGTGCGGAGTGCTAGTGCGCCTTTAGGTGTTGTGTGGTTATTTACCCACTCATCAAATGCCTATGCCATGCTAATATTTATGGCAATTCCCACCCAGTACCTGCCCCATTCCACCCAAAACCAACCCTCCTGAGATCTCTTTGATCTAACTATATCACACAATTTATAATCAAGGTTTGAGCTGTGCATGGCCTGCCAGTGTTATTTCCAAGCAGATATTTCCAAGTAGTCTTCTAAAATGTGAGTGCTTAATTGCATCTGTAAATAATCTACTCGT
Source organism: Ambystoma mexicanum (assembly GCF_040938575.1). Classification (NCBI taxonomy): domain Eukaryota; kingdom Metazoa; phylum Chordata; class Amphibia; order Caudata; family Ambystomatidae; genus Ambystoma; species Ambystoma mexicanum. The sequence continues at coordinate 237,727,516 of NC_090940.1, read as the reverse complement.
GTAATAAAAATGTCTTAACCAAGTTAGCCTTCAGTGAGCCTCGGAAATGTTCCTTGCAAAGACTTCCTGTTAAAAACGAGCATCGGCAAAACTACAATTTTTCGCTTGTGTATAGGTATTAGTTAAGACCTGAAATCATGTGGCCAGATACACAGACCATGTTCCATATATTTCCATCATATATAGCTATTTACTACCATTATGGCAGTCCCTGCCAAATCTCATCTCTACACAAAACCTTTGCCAATGCTTATTTCTCCTCACCCCCTTGCCAGTGGTGTCATGTCCAAGGCATCAGCGGCTGGTGAATGTTTGACTTGGAGGGGGCAAAAGTATTCCTGCAAATATACCAGAGCAACTGAGCATAGCGAGGGAGAACAAACCAATCAAGGGGATTTCCTCGCCTGTGAGTTTTTAAAAAAATATTGGATTAAAATGGTGCATTATACAGCACACGTTCTGTGAAAAAAGCCAAACAATTTGCAGTTGCTTTTGTAGGGTAACTCCGATCCAAAAGAGCAAAAGCTGCAAGTCACCACCAGCGCACGGGAGCATTTCCTAATGCATTTTCATGATGCCTTCACCTACAATATATGCCAGTAAAAAACATTTTCACACGGGCTGTGCCCATCCAATTCCATGCTGGCAGTAGCATTTTATGCCAGAATGTTAATATAAAAACATATTCAAGTTTGTTTTGCACATATTGGCAGTAATGATACTATAGGAACGCATGTTCACAATGGCTCTACCAATATATGGGAGTAGCCCCACAAAAGATCATATTGCTATTGGCTTTGCCTTTACAAATGTTATGACATAATAAGAAAACATATCCTAACTGGCTGCAAAATGTAGTCCAGTCTAGGCACGTAATAACACTTAACATGCTTACTTTAGAATAGATGCCCAGAATAAAAAGCCATGCCACAGTACGAAAGGGCTAGGCTGGCTGCCCCAAAAGGCCAGTCTACCCAAATAACACATTGCATGCTCACTTTATCATAAGGCTCAGATTAAAAAGCCATGCAGGAGTAAGAAAGGGCTAGACTAGCTGTCCCAAAATGCCATTCTAGCAAAATAATGCATACCATGCTTACTTTATCATAGAGGCCGAGAATAAAAAGCCATGATAGAGTAAGAAAGGGCAAGGCTGGTTGCTCCGAAGTGCCAGTCTAGCCAAGTAACACATACCATGATTGGTTTATCATAGATGCCCGGAACAAAAGTCATGCCACAGTATGAAATGGCTAGACTGGCTTCCCCAAAATGGCAGTTTAGCCAAGTAACAGGTACCATACTTGGTTAATCATAGATGCCCAGAACAAAAGTCATGCCACAGTATGAAATGGCTAGACTGGTTTCCCCAAAATGGCAGTCTAGCCAAGTAACAGGTACCATACTTGGTTCATCCTAGATGCCCAGAACAAACGTCATGCCACAGTAAGAAATGGCTAGACCTGCTGCCGCAAAATGCCAGTCTAGCGAAGTAATAAGACTTAACATGCTTGCTTTATTATAGCTATGCAGTAAAAATGGCATGCTACAATAAGAAATAGCTAGATTTTCTGCCCCGTAATGCCAACCTTGCCAAGGAATAACACCTCATCCTTTCTTTTCTCAACCGCCGGTTGATGCAAGAAAGAATGTCGATTTTTTACTGGGTAGCGAGGATAGATGGCAAGCAAAAAATGCATTTTTGCTTGCTAATCCCCTGCCCTGACTCCTACCCCCCACACAGTCCATGGCCCAGCACAAACACTCATGTGCATATATATTTACACACAGCCTTCACTCTGTCCTTCACATGTGTATCCATACCCCATACACTCATTCGTTCATGCATTAACACATTAACATTATAACACAAACCTTTTAAAATCTTACTGGCACGCAGCTCCGCCTGGAGTCAGCTCTGCCACAACCTTCTCTCCTGGTTCCTGCTCACGCATGAAAAGGAACCAGGAAGCAAAGCGCTTCTTGGTTCCTGGTCATGCACGAGCAGGAGCCAGAGCACCGATGACGCAGCACCCTACTAATGGTTGTATGTGCGAGGCGGTGCAGAAGCACCGCCTCACATAAAGAAGTAGTTCCCCAGCCAGCATTCCCAATGGCCCATGCAAGGCTGAGGAAGCAAAGCACCCTCGGCCTTGCATGGCTCATTAAGCCTTCGTGTCTGGGGAACAGAACTGTCAAAGAGAAACTGTGTTTCCCTTTGACAGTTCAAGCTAGCTCAGGAGCACTCTCTCAGCTGCAACAAGCAGCACAGAGAGCACGGCTGGACTGCACGGCTCCTCCATAATGGGTGAGGGTTCTGGTGGGTCGGCATCCCCTTAACCATTATGGACGAGCCATCCCAGGTCCAAAGTCTTCAGAAAGAAGATGACATTTAGTTTTAAAATGTTGATACCTGCACGGCTTTTCATAATCAGAAAGAAATGTACCTGGCATCCCAGACACTTTGAACATTTGAGCTCTCATTGCTTATTGCTTAAGCAGCAAATCAAAAGAGTCAGGGCTTGTGGAAGGGTCAGTTTTGCGGCAGGGAGATAGATATAATTACATGGCTGCCTGCAATGCCCTTATAAAAGGAAGTAAATAATGAATTTATTACAGGCTAGTTGTGACATCACTTTTGACCTGTAATAAGAAAATGACATCACTGCAGAGATCTAATCTGTTATTGCAGCATTCCCTGCTACTTGAGTCAGCACAGAGCTGAATTCCAGCTGCCACTGCAGCACTTAATTGAAGGCATGATAAGCTTTTCAAATTCCTTTCTTGTAAAACAACTTCCTGTGTCACTTTACAGCCATTAACTGATGTGTAACCGTTTATGGGAGTATGTAATATTTGCGCACTGCTGGAGTTTAACATCTGAGAGCAGGAATCTGAACGTTATTTCTTATTTTCAAGTATGAAATGAACACGTTTTAAGATGTATTTGATTATAAACTGCATATTCGTTTTTTGTGTGTTTTTAAAAAGAAAAATCCAGATTCGAAATTGATTATATGCATCATCAGCTGGAATATCACTTACATTACAGTAAGCAAGTATTGAAGAGGGTGAAAGTCTATGAGCATGTTTGGTAATTAACAAAGCATCCCCTACTGTATGTAAAAAGTCTATTGCAAGTCAGAGTATCCTTATAACCTGAGGTAGAGGGTACTGCAGCCCATATATCAATGTGCATAGTTTATAAACCACTGATAGAATGGAAAGGAGAGCAGAAAAGCACATGCTTTTCCTGGGGAAACAAAACCTGGGGGCTGATTGCATTGCCAATTGCATTAGCGCACGTGCAGTTGGTTTATTGCCAAAATAACTGTACGTACAAACATATATTTGCGCATTTAAAAAAAATGCATTTGCATTCCAAGATATTTTGGTAATGAGGGCACTATTGTGAAAAAAGTCACTGCCACCTAATTTTAGGCCATAATCACTAAGGTGTGAAAGTAGAAAAAAGCACCCATTCTGGAGGCTTCACCGGGTGGTACTGGCCCGGAGTCCCAAGTTATAGGTCCTTAAGTGGGCAGAGCGGTCGTAAGGGATCAGAAAACTGGAGGGGAATGGAGCGGATGTTGGGGGGAAGATGGCGGGTCCAGCAGCAACCAGGCTGCTCGAAATGTGGGCTGAGATCGTGGGATTGAGCCCGCGATCCAAGCAGCCTGATTGGTTGGCTCCCCTACCCCTGGTGCTAATATGATTTAAATATAATGCTCATGCTGTGCTTCAGATATTTAACATGTCTTGATGCAATATGACAAATAACTTTTTCCTCTGTTGTGAAGTGTTATGCAAAGACGTTGTACAGAGATATTTCGGTATTTGATGCAATCCAGATTTCTTTCCATGTCAGATGCCGAAATAAAACTTTGATGGGATTCCGAAAATGAAGCAGACGTAATTAGTAGCAGTGAAGTCATAAGACAGTTAACCATTTGGCCACTGGACAGGCTGCAAGCACTTTAAAACTTCATCTTAGCGCAAATAGATAAAGATAAAGGCTAAGCAGCACTACTCCTCCTTCTAGACCTCTCGGCTGCATTCGACTTGGTCGACCACAAAGTTCTATGTAATCACCTAGACTCTGCAGCCCAGTTTTCTAAGGAGGCTATAACCTGGATCGAGTCGTTCCTTAGTAACCGGACTATGAGAGTCTTCTCTCCCTTGGCCTCAGCAGATCCTATACCCATAACCTGCGGAGTCCCACAGGGATCCTGTGTGTCACCCACACTCTATAACATTTTCACCAAGCCCCTCTTTGGCAAAATGGACCATTTGGGTATCGCCTACACCAACTATGAGACGATACCCAAATCCTACTTCCGCTTTCAGGAGATTACGCCACTGATCTGGCTTTGGTGAATAGAATTTACAGTATCATTCAGGCATGGATGGCCACTCATGGCCTATGCTTGAACGACGACAAAACTGAGCTCATCATTCTAGGCACCCCAACCCTTCTAGCTAAATTTAGGCCAGATTATGCCAACTTCGCTATTGATGGTAATAATATAAAAGTAGCAAAAGAAGTGAAGACCCTAGGTTTTTACCTAGACGCCACTATGAACTTCACCAAACAAGTTAACTCACTTGCTTCGGCTACTGCATACACATGCAAACTCATTAGAGCCAGTAAACAATTCCTCTCCACTGAGAGTTGCCTCACCCTGGCTAGAGCCCTCATACTTTCCAAATTGGATTATTGTAATGCACTCTATATCGGAGCGAATAAACAAATTATCCATAAAATACAGGTTCTCCAGAACAATGCCTTGAGTGCAGCTTTGAAGATTAATAGAAGTGAGCATATCTCCTCTACAAGAAGAAAATTCAAATGGTTATCTACCTCTGATAAAATCAAACTCAAGACTGCCTCCCTCACCACAAATGCCTTAATAACAATGCACCACCCTACCTTACAGACAGAATCTGTAAAAAAACATCCTCCAGACCGATGAGAATAGCTAACTCTAACTGCCTCCAAGTTCCACGATTTAGACTATCCACTATCGGCGGACATAGCTTGCCTGTCAAGGCTGCACAACTATGGAACTCCCTACCTCCATGCATTAGAGCCCCCCAGCCTTATGCCAAATTCAGACAGACCTTGACTAACTGGCTAAAAGAAAGCGACAAATAAATTCTGACAAACACTACCGCAGTGCTCTGCCCCTATCCTCTGCCCATGGATCTGCCTATTTTGGACCAGTCCACTTGGACAACCTTACTTAGGTACTGCGCCTACTTTATTCCATGCTTCCCAAACCATGGAACCTATTTTTGTATATATCAACATGCTACTGCCTACTTTTTCTTGTACCTCATGGACACATGTAATTTCAGTGCAGTCTCCTGTGATTATGTAATTTACTCTGTATATACTGACGTGTTATTTTAAATGTCGGCCTGCTTGGCCATGTAACTAAGCTGAACATATCCTTTCTGCTGCGCCCTGATGCTCCTGGGCCTTGTGCGCATTATGAATAATAAACTAAACTAAATATAATGTACTTTAGAAGTCACAACCAAAAACATATCAAATGTGTGACCGTCTGAACTGCAAAAGTGCAATTTTTGGAAGGCCGAAACGCAAAAACGGCTTGTGGATTTGGACCAAATAAGAAACAACTTGGGTACAAAACATTGGGCCTCATTACGAGGTTGGAGGTAGCCTTTCCGGTTTTACCGGCAAGGCTACCTCCAAACTGGCAAGAAAATCCAGCATCCATGAATGGGCAATTACTGGGGTATTTTGGGCCCGCCGGACCCAGTAATTGTCCTTTCGCGGGTGCCGGGAGATCCCCATTCCCATTTGAGCCCCAGAGGGCTCAATGGGAATGGGGATGCCTGTAGCACCGGCACGGTTCATTACCGTACCGGTGCTGCAGGCTTGCTGTGCTCGTTGGTGGCTTTCATTCTCCCAGGTCAGTCCTGACAGAATGAAAGGCACCTGCAAGCACAACTCGGAGTTTGCCGGTCCGGATACAATGGTACCGGCAAGCTTACCGGTACAGTTGTATCCAGACCGGCAACCTCGTAATGAGACCCGACTCGATTTCCAGGATAGGTTTGGGGTAATTCCATCCAGCAGTTTTAAAAAGATTTAACAGGGAACAGGTAACCCTGCTCCCAAAAAAATAGCTGTATCTCCCATGATGATTTACAACAGAGAAGCTTCTCAGAAATGAAAAGCACCAAATATTTTAGCAGATGCGAGCAATTACCACAGTAATACTTGTGGAATGTGCAAATGAAAAATGCTCAGAAAGCTACGTGGAGGAGAAAGGGTGAAAACTCATTAGGTAAGAGGTGGCGAGGGGGAAAGAGGACACCATGTTAAGTGGGGGAGTTAGGGGTGATCTGGGGAGGCGGTTATGGGTTGAACATTTTTAGCTTATCAGGGACCGAGAGAATCTTGCAAGATAATTACGGTACAGCGATCGGAAAAGAAAATACATTAGAAGAAACAAACTGTGATAGAGGGTAATGGGAGAGGGTTAGGGAATGAAAAGGGAGTTGAGTGGAGGGACCAATAAAAGAGATGGGGGCACATGGGAAGTACCTGTGAGGAAAGGGAAGACATTTCAATTTTCGGACACGTTTCGGCTTATTGGGGGGAATACCGGAATCTTTCCACTGCAATATTCATTGTTTTCTCCATTTTTAGAGGGAATACATGGGTAATATCATAGGAATAGTCCCAGGAAAAAAATGAAAGAACTGCAGGGATCACAACTACTAGGCAAGGGGCAAGGGATCTTGGAGATGTAATTACTGGTGTAGCATGTACAGTGGTCAAAGTCTGGGACCAGTTGCCATAGTCAAACACCTTGGCTAGTGGGTCCCAAAGAAACATATTAGTGCAATATGTACATCAGGCATGGCCAAAGGCCATTGCCACTGACCATTGCCAAAGGCCACGGCTAGTGAGTCCCAAAGAAACCTATTGATTCAACATGTACAGTGATCACATCCAAAGGGCATGGTCATTGGCCATGGCAAGCATATCGCAAAGACACTTATTGGTGAAACATATACAGTGTGCATGGCAAAAAACCATGGACACTGGTCATGGCCGAAGGCTATGGCTAGTGGACCACCAAAAAAAACTAACATTGCAATATGTTCAGAGGCCATGGCCAAAGGCCGTGGCTGGTGTGTTACAAAGAAACTTATTAGTGGAATATGTACAGTGGGTATGGAGAAGGCCATGGCTAGTTGGTCCTATGGCCAAAGGTCATGGCTAGTGCATTACAAAGAAACATATTGGTGCAATATGTACAGTGGGTATGGCCGAAGGCCATGGCTAGTGGGTCCTAAAATAAACTAACAGTGCAACGTGTGCAGTGGTCATAGCCTAAGGTTGTAGCTACTGGTCATGGACAAAGGCTATGCCTAGTGGGCCCCAAAGAAACCTATTGGTACAACATGTACAGTTGCCAGAGGTGAAGGGGCCCTGGGCTTGGGCCATAGCCAAAGGCCATGGTTAGTGGGTCCCAAAGAAACATTTTGGGGCAACATGTACAGTGGGCATTGTCAAAGGCCATGAAAAGTGGGTGCCAAAGAAACCTATTGGTGCAACATGTACAGTTGCCGCAGGCGGGTAGTATAGCTGAGTGGCAACGTGCTCGTCTTGGAAGCAAAACGATGCAGAGCAACACAGGTTTGCATCCCAGGTCAGTGCTTAGAAACCTCTTTGGTATTAAGCGCGTTATAAAAAAACGATTATAATTATAGCCAAATGCCATGACCAGTGGGTCACAAAGAAATATATAGTTGCAACATGTAAAGTGGGCATGGTAGAAGGCCATGGTCAGTGGAACCCAAAGAAACATATTGCTGCAACATGCACAGTGTTCTCAGTCAAAGTCATGGCCACTGCTCATGGCCAAAGACTATGGATGGTGGACCCCCAAAAAAACCTCTTGTTGCCTCATGTACCTAGCCATGGTCGAAGTGTGTTGCAAATAAACCACTTCACTGATAAAACATTTAAGGGTATTTTCTTTTACATAAAATATATATTAATTTTTTCACAGTACATTTTAGTCCGCTGTATTGTCTTTAAATTAAGTGTATGGTCCACAATTCAAAGTACATACCAAATGAGTAAAACCAAAAATAGCATAGTATGAAAAGATTAATTTCCTTCTGAAGGTTATCCGTTAAATTGGAATTTAAAGTTCTAATTCATTTACAAAAGAAATAACTAAAAATAATGTAAATTCAATTGCAGGTCTAAAATAAGTCTTCAATTTCTACGTTTCATTGGTTTTGCATACATCTAATTATACAGGGTTAATTGTTTTATATTACCCTTAGGAAGTCTAGTTCGTATTCTAAGATGAGATCATGTATGTCAATAGCATGTGCTCCTAGTGACCTTACATTGATCAATGCACCTTTCATTGGTGGTGTGCTCAGGGTGGTAATAGTTTGTTGTAGTGAGGGTGTGGGAAGGTGTGTAGCAGGGTTATGTTTTACACATTGTTTGCCATTTATCTTTGTAGTCCTCAATGTGTTGGGATTTGTAGTTTTGGAGGTGCTGGTTACGTAATGAGTGCCTGTGTTATTAGGGTGGTGGGAGATGTTATGTTTTATGATAGTCCGGGAGGTTGAGACTTGTTTTTCTTTTGAGGCCTAGTATGGGTTTCGTGCTTGGGAGTGGGTTGTATGTCCTAGTGGAGAGCCTGCCTAGGCGTTGTGCACCTGTGATGGGTTTAGTTGTGGGTGTTGTGGGAGTAGTGGTGGATAATTTCATGAACGCTGGTATGTTGGGGAAGGAATGGGGTGGGACACGGTAGAGGGTGGTGTCTAGGGCAGTATATGCGCGCTAGGCCTGTGTCTACTTGCATGAAGTTGCCTCTAGAGAATAAAATGGTGTCTATGGTGGGTACGGGCCTTACTATAGAGGTGATAAGTGGGCCTGGATCCAAGTCTGAGGTGAATTTGCTGGTAGGGTGGGGTTGCTGTTGGGTGAGCATTGTGGATAGTAGTACTATGGCCTGCGCGCCTGGCGTTGCAGCTCCTAACTTATACAGTGTGAGATGCATTATTCTGATAATGTCTCTTAGGAGGTGTTAGGTGATCTAGCGTGAGTCACTAATGGATATTATTAGTAAAACAGTGTGTTGAACGTGTAGCAACATGTGGCGGTTTTCAATTTCTCTCTAGAGGGACAGTGGCTGATGGGTGTACAGTGCAGTGCTGTACAGTTTCATGCATATAAGTATAGCACCAGTTCCGTACAGTTCTATCGTTCAGTATAATTCTATGTTACTATCAGGAGATGATAGAATGATGCAATGTCCTGGGTGAAGACAGTTTCATATAGTCTGCAGTACAATCCCTGTGTAAGTGTTTCAGGGTGGTGGGCTAGGCCTGCAGGGCTAACGCTGATATTGGTTTCTGTGTGGATGTCATACCATTTCCACTATAGGCACCTTAAGCCTAGATACTGGCGACTATTGTGGGTTCTGAGCTATTGTATTAAACAAGCATGGTGGCATACAGGTGAAGGTCACAGAAAGGCTACTCATGACCGTGAGGGCTGTGATGTAATGACCTTGGCAAACATAACGGCAAATCGACAATTAGATACAGTTAGACATGCAATGGCGATTTAAATGGTTTGCAGTGATACGGTTGAAAAGACTGTTAACGTGACAATGTTTCACGCAACGGATAGAGCATTAAGGGCCTCATTACACTGTATGTGGTAAGGGTTTACTGGTTCCGGTAAGGGCCTCGGTACTGGTAAACCCTTACCGCCCTACTACGAGGTCCCTTTGCCGGACCGAACCTCAACGGCTGGTTTTACTAGCCGTTAAGGAAGGGGCCGGCAAAGGGACCTTGGTGCTAATTACGGTACCGCAATTTGCGGTACCGTAATTACCTCCTTCCCCATTCCCATTCAGCCCTATGGGGGCAAAAATGGGAATGGGGAAGTGCCTTGGTGAATGGGGAATTACCAGCCCGCTCACCTTGGAGTAGGCCGGTAATTCCGCCATCCACCAAGGCGAACACGGTAAAATACTGGCAGCAACCATGGCGCTAAAAGCGCCATGGTTGCCGCATACCGTGTAATGAGGCCCTAAGTCATTTGATGCAATATGGCAGAGGCATGGTAATATTAGCCACCTCAGTCTGAAAATGTTAATGTGGCATGAAGGCTAAGTGGTACGTGGGGATGGACCAGATTGGCGATGAAGAAGAGGAGAATGTTTGGTAGCAGTTATATAGTTCGCTTGTAGGTGAAATCGGGTGACTCTTGCCGGGTGGATGTAGCGGGAGACGGAGTGGATGGCCCCTCAGAACCCAGCAGGCCACGGACAGGCAAAAGACAGGCTCTGGCTTTAAGAGATTAGGCTGGGTTTGGTAAGTTTGACTAGGCTTTCTTCACAAATTGAGACTAAATGCTTGCCAGTTGTCTCATTTGGTATGACATTATTTTTGTAAGAGTAGCTCTGGGCTATGTGGTACAGGCACAAGTTTTAAAAAGCAGAACTTCTGTTTGGGTAGTACGTGTCTTTGAAATTGTTTTTTAAAATTTCCCAGATTTTGGGATCATTTGTGGCTATTGTTTCAATCTGTTGGTAGGATTTCAGTTCTCTTTTTCAGGATGAAGCTGGACTAAGGTTTAGACAGACAATGTGTTCAAATATGCCATATAAGGTTGTACCTGGTAAACGATCTGCACCTTCATAGCACCTGCATTCTCTATGGGAGAGCATTTTTATACCAAAGCTCTACAATTTTTGTGACAATGTTTTGTCAGATGATATCTCATCCCAGAGGTCATGTAACTCTGTTTTTTCAGCTCTGGTGAGATAGTCTGTGACATACCTTACAACAGCAGTGGAATTGTCTGCAATGTCATATATGTCTATGTTTGCATTCCACAAGAAGGCAATGATTGCATTGTATTCATTGATGCACTGGGATGATATATCCTTTTTAATGTTGTATGTATTTTTTGGGTTTTTGCCTTTTAAACTGTGTCTAACAGAAGACATCAAGCTATTTACTTGTCATTTTGCCAAAACTGGTCTAGGGAAGCCAAAGTTGGATTTGGTACTTACCTTTGTTTTTATATCTACGTTGGCAGTATTTGCTACACTCATGTTTTTGGAAGAGTAGGCTTTGTGTACATAGGTCACTATGTGAGGTTTCTGAAGGGATGTTGCAGGTTATTTATTTTTGAATAAACTGGCATCACTGTCATGACCAAATTTGGGTGCATCTTTTAGCCACAAAGCATGTTTGATATATGGTTTGATATTCTTTTCTCAAAAGAAGCATTCCACTTCTCAGAGTAAAGGAGTACTTTTGTTGCAGATGAAACAAGCAATAAAGCAATGATGAAAGTACCTTGATACATTGACAGTGTCAGGAGAACAATGTTCTGCTGGTATTTTTATGTCTAGTCCTTCTTTATTTTTGGTTTGCTATGCGTAAGAAGTCATGCAAGTCATCCCATGCATATTCTGCTCAACTTAAAGTTGAGCAGACCATGTGGGTGGGCCTAGGTTCCTTAGCATACAATGTACATCAGCGTGACATTGGAACCAGTATTCTTTTGTACCACGTATGTTTGCCAAGAGATTTGTGAAACTTTACTGCAAACCTTCATTTTTGTCTTTTTGTTTTTTTGAAGCAGTTGGGTAGCAGACATGTTTAAAAAATGAGAACCTGTTTTTAATTTGTGTGCTGGTTCACTTTTGAACAGAAGGTGCAAAATGTATTCTACATTTTGTCTGAATCTGCGGTCTTCAGAATACATTTGTAAAGAGCGATATTCTGATGCTGTTATTTGTGTGCACCTTTCATCATATCTTCCTCCTTTTCCTGTAGGAAAGATTAGAGGAAAGGAACGTGCTTCTACATTTTTTCCCCATATGCTCATTAGAGATCCTTTGGCTTGACACATTTGTTATGTTTCTAATGCAGCTTCTATGGTGTCTTTGGAGTGTAGTGGGTGAATTATATAGTGGTCCAAAATGTTGGCTGCAGTAATAGGATCTACACTTTCAGATTAGCCAGTTGGTGGTGAATCCTGAATTATGTGGGTGGTTTCTCTTAAATTCTCCTCAATGTTTATATCTTTGTAGTATTCATCGCTTTCTTTAAGATATTGTAGGGCCTGTCTAACCTTGTTTAAGTCAACTAGTTGTTGCCAATTTCTTTTGTCTTTTGTTGGTACACAATTAACTAGTACAATCAAAGATTGATCTATTGGCAGTTGTACTCCTAGAGTTTCTACATTTTCTTTAAGATCTAATGGAAAATATACTACTTTGCCACAAATGCCTTTTAGTAACTCAGAAGGAGGCAATTTGGCTGTTTTGCATGAAGGTGTATTATAGCTTAAAATGGGTGTACTGTTTGGATTATAATGCTCTCAAACAAGTTAAGTTGTTGGAGAGCCTTTGGAAGTTGGAATATTTTAATAGGTTATTAGTGACAGCATGTGATGGCTTTTGGTTATTGTCAAGCTTTGCACTGCATTATGTGCAAACTACTGAGGGGTCAGTTACTTTGTATTTATTTTTAGTTGTTAGATATAAAGCTAGTTGGAATCATTGGGATTCCTCGTGGTCCTCTATTTTGTAGGCCATATCTACTATTTGTGTGCTCTTTTTATAAAATGTTATGTGAAAAAAGACAAATACTTGGTCTGTTATTTCAGCAGATTTGTTTTTAAACTGTTCTATTTAATTGTTGTATGTGTTTGTTAGGAGGTTGGTGTTTATAATGTTTTCACTAATGTTTTCTGAAGGTACTGAATTTTCTAAGTGGGTATCAGTTCCAAAATATTTACTTTGGGTGTGCTCTATTTCTTGAAGGAGTTGTTTGTATGTTCCATGTAGGAGATTGTTATTTTAATTTTCAAGTTGTAGAGCAGGACTTTTTTGCATAGTACAATCTATGCACAAGATTCCATATTGTGTAATGGTATGCTGCAAACATTTTGATGTGGCGGAAGTTGCTTTTGTAAGTAGTTACCGAAATGCAGCCTAATGCATGTCCTTGCAGTGCAGTGTGGCTGCTCACTCGACAGGAGTCCGTTGCTTGTAAAGTTTTCATTCTACTTGTGTCTTTTAGTTTCACATAGTGATTTAGGAATTATCATAAAGATTTGAGGGATTGTTGCCGTACGTTAAACATTGAGCTGCATGTTCATTCGTACACTGAATGGATTGTTTGGACGAAAGCAGTTGGGTGAATGTTTGTTTAGGATGTTTTTCTATAAGGGTTTCTTGGCCCATAATGGGGTCGCCTAACATTTCATATCCTCTGCCATTACTGTCTATGGCAATTGTTTTTGTTCTTGTGTATAAGCCTCTTCATTGAAATATGGTTATGTGCTGCTTGTGTGAATCCATTCACCTTCACAGAAGTTTGAAAAGGTATCTATATCGACACTGCACATATTTAGAGGTACTTTTTGTGATTTACTAATTAATTTAGTTAGTGGTTTCATTCCGTTTAAAATTAATATAAACAACTTTCTTTTAATGGAAATTAGAGCGTCAAGGATTAGTCTTCTGCAGTAGTTTTTAAGGGTAGATCGTGACTCTTCAGCTGTCTTCATAAGATTGTGAAGTACTCTACAGTGGAAAATTTTTTGTAAAATTAATTTTTCTGGAATGTTTTAGTGTGGCTACGTTACCATTGGTAGATATAATGTTAGGTTCATTAGTAGGTTTGCTTTTGTTTATATATACTTTTTTACTTTTCATTTTTGGAAGAGGGCCTTTCTTTTTTTACTGGTTGCTGGTTGAGTTTTGTTGAGTGACGTTACTAGCAGTTTTGTTTTAATGTTTTCTATACATTGTTTTCGAGGTGGATGACTATATGGCTTGCTTTATTGTATCTGCTCTGTTTCATCTTTGTTTTCTATGGAGTTTGGTTTTGAAACTGCATAGAAAACAAAGAAGAAATAGAGCAGATGTACTGTGAATGGGTGTGTGAATGTGATGGTAGAGATGAATAGAGTGCTCTGTGATTGTGCAATGGGATGATAGTTGTGGGTGGGAAGGTTGTAAGAGTAAGAGTGTTTAGAGGTGTGAAGGGTTTGGGTCAGTGAGTGAGAAAGTAGTGGTGTGAATGAATAAGTAGGGACATTATGATGTTTTGAGGAGAACAGTGTGTGTTGTAATGATGGTGTTTAGATGAGATATAGAAAGAGTGTGCATGTTGAAATGTAATGAGTAAGAGGGAAATAAATGTTGATTTGAAAAGAATACTGTAGGCTAATATATACAGCAAAACTACATTGTTACGATAATATAGAAATAATACTATTTTCCACTATTTTCTATTATGTGTCATCATATATATGTGATGACACATAAAATGTGTCATCACATGTCATCATTTATATGTCTTCATCTATATGTGATGATATATGTATGTGATATGTCATCATATATATGTGATGTCATCAGTGATGTCATCAATTACATTTGTGAGGTCATTTTTGATGTCCTGTGTGTTAGTCTCAGCAGTGCACGGTGGTGGTGTGAGTTATGGTCGCTTAGCTTGCCATAACTGGGGAATTTCTGAGGTTTTTCAGTTTTAATTGTAACCATAATGTCCTTTAAACAACATTTTTTCATTGAATTGCATAGGTTTTTATTGGTGCAACTTAACCATAACGTCCCTTTAACAAAGTTTTTCAATGGATTGAATGGGTTTTTACCAGTGCATGCTATTTTCCTACAGTGTACTTATATCATATTTAACCCAATATAGCAACATTGTTGTCCAATTTACAAAGTTTCACCTTAAAACTCTGCCATTTCCCACCTTCTAGCATAATTTTTAACACTTCTATACACTTTTTGCAACTTTTTCCACTGTTTTTATGTCTGTCTGACGTCATCGTGGTCCTTCCACAAGTCCGCACTCCGCAATCGGGTCCGTGTGTCGAGGACAGTTCGCAACTGCATTTTCTACTGATCCAGGAACTTTCAAGCTCAAAATTTACCCTTGTACAGCTCATACACCTAAACTTACTAATTATCCATTAACAATCTAGTACAAAGCACATACTTGGAAGAATATTAGCAGAACTATTATTTATCCTAAAAAAAGCATCAGCTATTGACATCTGTCCTCCCCAAGAGCCACCATCCCCACCAGCTAGAGGACCTACACAACAAAAAAAGCTCAGTACTTCCAAAGACAATGAAGACGACCAAGAACATGAGGTAGAGGTAGTGCCTACCTCTAGCAACCAGAGACAATCATGGGTGTGGCCATTCTTTACCACTGTTGGGAATGCACCAAAGGCTAAAGCTACCAAAGTGAAATTCATTGAGTGCAACGTTGTACTCTGTTGCGGATTACCTGGACAGTACTTCAACGGGGCCACCGCCATGCACCACCACACACAATCCAACCACTGTAATGCTCTCAGAAAGGCTGTTCCTTTCTTAGCAAAGTAGTAGGCTGTCTTCCTCCACCTGATTTTCCTCAACAATACTATAACTACACAGCCTACTTCTGTGGGACTCAGAATCCCACCAACTACCTTGCAAGCAATAAAAGAGGCTGTTGATTCATATCTTTCAAAGACAACAGTCTTCTGTATATACTGCAACACACCACTCTGCAGGGGGAAGCAATGTTGAAGTACTTTGGAAGCTGTAATCAAGGAGCAAGAGAAACACAGCCCCCTACCATACAAGTAAAACACGTGCAACATCTTGCCCAGTCCACCTGCCCTTCATATTAGTGCTTGGTGCCTCTTCCCTCATTTCCTTCCCTACCTTACGTTGTAACCTCTCCTGCAAAAAAAAAAAAAATACATCAAACAACAACAAAAGGAAGGTTCCTTTAGGAACCACCTTTCACAGTTAAAAAATAGAACTAAAAAAACATCTTGTAGACTATGTCTACTTTACATTTCTTGGTAAAGTACTTTGACTCAATAAGATTTTCCAACATTCCCATTAGCATTTTGTGTTATTCTAATGGGAATAATGTGGCGTTCATCCCACATTCCAGACACTGGAATGGGGGATAATGGCCCGGCAGTCCAAGTTATCTGCCCAAGCGAAGCAAGGGCGGATAAGGAGGGCTCCGGACCGTTATCCCACGTTCCAGCCCCTGCAATGGAGGATGAAGGCCATAAGCACCCCGGGTTGCCAAAGCGGCCCGCCGTAGGAAGGAAAATCCTTTTCCAAGATGGCCATCATGTAAAGGGAAGGTGGGGCTCTGTACAGAGCCCGTCTTCCCTTTCCATGGCAGCCTGCAGAAGGCGAAGAGAGAACCCTATGACCATATTACCACAAGAATATATAAAGGGCACCTGGCGGAGTCCTGATATGCCCAGGATGGTACCTGTATGCAAAATGCTAAAAATAAGGGTGAAGGATCCGTAGACAGCTGTCAAGTTTTGAAGCTATTTTATTTTGCCTCCAAAATGATTTTGCACAGATGAAAAGGAATTAAACATTTACAAGACTTTCGATAAGCATGAAAGTTTTTGGACAGACGTTTGCTTTACAAGGGAAACACAGGTGAGTATCATCCTCTTCAATTGTCGAGTGACAATTTCCACAGTGATGCACGAGTGTACAATACAGGTAAGCAGTGACATAGAATTTTTACAGGGTGCGACCCAGGACTGTGGTTGGTCCGGGGGTAGTAAACAAAATAGTGTACACAACACTATCTATAAACACATATATACAAGGGTTGTGCCACAAAACATCGACACGGAAGTGTTTCGGCCAAGCTGGGCTGGGTAAGAGCCCGAGGTGGTGGTGGCCTTCATCAGGATAATCGCTGGTAGTGGTGCTGTCCTTAAAAGTGATCTGTGGGGGAATGGAAAGCTGCCACGATCTGGGGATCAATGAGTGATTTAAATATTAATAAATAATGGCTGATTGGTGCCTCAAATACACTGGTGGTGTATTAAAAGAACAGTTTACTGTCTGCTGTGGTGCAGCGGGGACGCTGTGCTGAGAGTCCTGTTATGAGTACCAGACTCTGAGAGCCATGTCAGCGGGTGACATGGGAAGACTCATACAAATCGGGTCCCCTAGGCAACTAAATGTGGCCTTTAGCCTCTGGGAGCTGTGAGAGAAAAGGTTCACAAACCGTTATCTCCAAACTCAAGAGGGACCGTGTCTCTAAAAAAAGCATGGTCCAGGCACGTCCAGCGTGGGATTGTGCGGGTTTGGTACGTGACTGGAGACACCGCTGGCAGTGGTCTAAAGAATTTAGTATGTGGTTCATTGACTGATAGAGAAGTGTTTAAAAACGCTTACAGAACAAGCGTAGTGGACATAGCATATACACATGGGGGTGTTGTGTCCATATCTAGTGTGGTGGTGACTAGTTAGGGAACCAAGTAAAACCGTGGTGTGTCAGCTAGTGACTATGCGTGTTTGGACCTCTTATGCGAGGTATCTTATAAATATATTAAATGCTGCCCACGGGGTGTTCTAGAGATAGCAGCTCTTCTAAAGATAACAAAAGCACCTCAGCGGTGGGTGAAAGCCCGAAAGTGACTGGAAGTATAAAAGCATCTCAAAATCACAGAGATGAAATGGTGAGTGGGGACCCATTACGAACGTTTTTCTTAAAAAAAGAATGCCCGTGAGTTTAGTGGGGAAAGCTCAAGGTATCTGGACTACATGCACATGCAACAAAAAGCACAAAATGGCAGCAAAACTTACCAATGCAAAGAATGGCGACTGCACTCCTCACGGCAATGGATTCGGCCGAGGAGTGTTGTTGTCACTCTTAAAACCATGAGACCTGCAAGACATCCAGGCAATGGGGTGCATGGGTGAGCGTGTGGCTCCAGTGTGAGCAACAGTAAGAGCAATTGGTGGGAGGTGGTTGACCAATGGCACATGGGCACATCATGAGTAAAAAAAAACCTTATGTGTGTGGTACAATCAAGTGAACAAAATAATCCAATGATGGATAACAGGGGAAAGTGAATGGACAAGGATGACGGTGGTCAAATGTGGCTGCTAAAAGGAGTGACCTCCACCTAATTGATGGTGACATGGCTATTGCTACGGCTGTATAGGCCCTAAGGTGATAAGCAGACAATGCGTTACAGTTACAAATGAACCTAAGGTGAAACATGATGTCACTTGGAGTTTAAGTACATATTACGTGACTATTATAAGTAAATTCAAGCAGACTTATGGTAACATATATAGTGCATCATCCCGCAGTGACTGAGTAGCTTACAACTGAATGTTGCAATTTATCTTTTCAGGGAGCTTTTAATGCCAGGAGTCACAATGAACATACAACAGGCAATAAACATTGATGGTGCATGTTGCAATTGGTGTTTGTACAATACATGATGTTAAAAAAACTGCTCATGTCACGTGTGCCCGGTAATGGGCATCAGATGTCCATGTGGGGAATATTACCACAGTGGGGTTCTGACTCTATCCCAGAAATGTTTCCACTCTACGGTGAAGTTAAGACCAGTTTTAACTGTGTCCAATCTGTGGACCCATTTTTGTTCAAGCCTGGTGAGGGCTAGATTGATATCGCCTCCTCTTTTTTGCTGTTGGAGTTGTTGCAGGATAGTCCACGTGAGTTGCTCGTGGGTGTGGCCTTTTTTGCTAAAATGTTCCACTAGAGGTTTGTCTTGTATAGAGTTTTTAATGTAAGATCGATGTTCGCTTATCCTCTGCTTTATGGGTCTAATGGTTTTCCCAATGTAAATGAGGTTGCAAGGACATTTGATCACGTATATGGCGTTTTTGCTCTTACAATTAGTGTGATTTTGCATTGTCCAGACGAAGTATCTGTGAGTGAAGGTCTTGCTGGTCTCGGTGTAGCGACATGCCACGCACTTGCCACATGAGTAGTGTCCTACTACGGGTGGTAGGCCCCATAGTGTATGTTGTGTTTCTCTGGTTCCAGAAACGTATGTACCAGGGTGTCTCTAAGGTTCCTGTTCTTCTTAAAGGCAAACAGAGATTTTTTGTCCAAAGTCCCTTGGTTTTTTCTCAGGTGCCAATGTTTGTTTGTTGTGGTCTTAACTAGGTTACTGATGGGGTTGAATGTAGTCACAGAGACTGTCCGGTCTATGGGGTACTGGGTGCTGGCAAATAGTACGATCAGTTTTGGCTGCCCTTTTACGAGCCATTCTGATGGACTTTTTGGTGTAACCTCTTTCACTTAGACGTGTCTGGAGTTGTTTGGCATGATGTTCGAACTTTTCTTTTTCTGTGCAGTTCCTGCGTACGCTGAGAAATTGTCCGTATGGAAGATTGTACTTTAATCCTTGGGGATGGAAACTCGAGAAGTAGAGCAGGCTGTTTCTATCAGTAGGTTTCCTGAATAATTAAGTTTTGAATGAGTTTCCGGAGCGGTAGATGTGCAGGTCCAGGAAATTCACTGCTTGGCAATCCCATTCAATTGTGAACTTTATGTGAGAGTTTCTGTGGTTTAGCCATCTGTGGAACTCGAGCAAGAGCTCTTTACTGCCTTCCCAAACTAAGAAAACATCATCGATGTATCGTCGCCATAGTAGGATGTGGTTTTTGTAGGGGTTGTCCTCGTTGTATACATGAATTTCTTTGTTAGAATGATGCATGTCCAGTTGGGCAAGTGAGAATAACTCAATCACTGTACCTAAATATAGGGAACCCTTGGTTGTTGCATAGGGAAAAAAATATAAAGGTGAGTAAAAGGTATTCACATGTACCACTCTTCAACTGATAATGATGGCACTCTTTTGCCAAATCTAAAGGTGAGTAAATAGTATTTTTTTATTTTATTGTTTTTTTGTTGGCTATTTACAATGTGCCTATAGAGCAAATGATGTTTCACGTCACAAGTATTCACAGGTACCACTCTTCAAGCCATCATGCTGCCACTCCTTGGCCACTGATGTTCAACCTGTCTGCCACCCTACCACTTCTTCCCACCCAGTCGATGGCGCCTCTCATGTCTCCTGCTCTGTTCTAGGTATTTCCCATGATCCTCGCCCTGTCTGCAATTTCTTTCCTAGTCATCGGCTCTGTCCCTGATACTTTTTTATGTTCCCTGCTCTGATCTATCCCTCTATGCTCCCCTTTTTCTCTGTTGGATCTCCTGCTCCTGGATGTCCCCTGAGCTGTCATAACCTTACCACTCTATCCCCCCTGTTCTGTCTCTGATCCATCCCCATAACCCTTCTCTGTCCCGATTCCTCCTCACCCTTCTTGATCCAGCCGTGTCTTGCTGTCTTGCTTCATGTGCTGGTCGCTGATACTCCTGCATTGTTGATCTGGGTTAAGCTAAGGCACAGGTGCTTGCAGAAGAACTCTCACATAGGTCCCTATGAAATTCCTTCCTCCCTCCGTTATGAGATCGGGTGAGAAAGATAAGGAAACCATAGCACCAGGTCCTACCTCACCATCGACATGTAAAAATGTACAACTTATATGTCACAAAGGATTCATGGCAGAAGGTGGCCAAGAGTGTATGTTTGCAGCATTGGCAGGAACAACAAAGAGGAAAGAGGGGATGTGATACTGAATGTGGTGTACTGCAGAGAAGGCCCAATGATAGAAGAAAACAATGTTGGAAAACCCCAGAAGAAACCCTGCTTATCATAAGAGTCTTTAGTGGTGCAAATGTGTTAGCATTATATTGAATGTTAAGATGCACACGTACTGAATAGCTGCACACTCTCGCCCAGCAACTGTCTTGTTCTTCTATGTGTGTATTGGTCCAGCGTGTTCCAGGTTCTCAACGTTGTTTCTCAAAATAAAACTTTATTGATTTTAAACATTCAGCGCAAGATCTTAAAGCTTCTGTAATGCAGTCTCAGGAGGATAGCTGAGGGGCACTGTGCTCGCCTTGGAAGCAAGACGACACGGAGCAACACAGGTTCCACCCCCGGGTCCATGCTTAGAAACCTCTGGGTATTAAGCATGTTATAAATAACCTATCATATCATATCATTCATGGTGAGTACAATAAACTGAGGGTAGCCTGAGCAAGTGTCACAGGCAAAGTACTGTGAAAAACCTAGGAGTATTCTTCATGTGGACCCCGGGAATCCTCTATTCAGATGGCATGGGGAGGGCTATCTGAATAGACACAAAGGGAATCACATGTATTATATAAAAACAGGGCCAGGGGAATCAGCTCTCTCTTTTGCCAATCGCCTTCTAATAATGTCATCTATAGACATACATCCCCATCTTGTCTTGTGTCCCCCTCCCCATTCCCAACATGCACTGGGACAAGGAAGAGGAAAACGAGAGCAATAAAGATTTTCCCTAAGGTTAACACAGGAAAGCAGGGAGAGGCCAACTACTATAGTCCACCTGTATACTGTCCCACTGATAGAGTCAGGCATAGTCAGGAAATCAATCAAACCCACTGTTATGCATATTAAAAGGTAACTAGGGTAATCCAGATGTGGACCCCTTGCTCACGGTTCGAGAGGCAAAGCTCCACCTCACTGATGAGGCCCAGCCGGGCTGAAACATGTGTCTGGGGTTGCTGTTGGTACTCTTGTTCAGAAGAGAATTGCTTTGCATTTCAGTGCTGGACTGCCCTTGGGCAGGGCAAAGTCTGATATATTGTGGAAATTTCTCTTCTGTGAAAGGGAATGTGAGCTAAAACATCTTGTTGAGACTCCCCTGTGACTGAGGCTGTAGAGAGACTCCCAGAAACCCCCTGTTTTGCATATTAAATGTAACTTTGGGTCTCACCCTAAATTACTAGGGTAATCCAGACGTAGACCCCTTGCTCACTTTTCTCAGAGAGGCAAAGTTCTACCTCACTGATTTGGGCCAGCCAGGCTGAAACACATGTCTGGGGTTGCTGTTGGTACTCTTGTTCAGAAGAGAATTGCTTAGCACATAATGGGCTGCCCTTGGGCAGGACAAAGACTCATATGTTGGTGGATATTTCTCTTCTGAGAAAGGGATAGTGAGATAAAAAATATGGTTGAGACTCCACCGTGATTGATGCCGGTGGAGAGACTCCCAGAACCACCCTGTTTTGCATAAAAAGAGAAACTTTGGGTATCACCGTAAGTTACTAGGGTAATCCAGACGTGGATCCCTAGCTCATTCTTCTTAGAGAGGCACAGCTCCACCTCACTGAGGAGGCCCAGCCATGACAAAAAACGTATCTGGGGGTACTGTTAGTACTCATATTCAGAAGACAATTTCCTAGCATTTCGGTGCTGGACTGAGCTTGGGCAGGACAAAGACTGATATGTTGTGGATATTACTCTTGTGTGAAAGGGATAGTGAGCTAAAACATCTGGTTGTGGTTTCCCCGAGACTGAGGTCAGTAGAGAGACTCCTAGAACCCCCCTGTTTTGCACATTAAAAAGTAACTTTGGATCTCAACCTAAGCTACTAGGGTAATCCAGACGTGGACCCCTTGCTCACTGTTCCTAGAGTGGCACAGCTACACCTAACTCATGAGACCCAGCCAGACTGAAACATGTGTCTGGTGTTGCTGTAGGTAATCTTGTTCAGAGGAGAATTGCCTAGCATTTTGGTGTTAGATGTTGTGGGATAGTGAGCTAAAAAATCTGGTTGATACTCCCCCTGCGACTGAGGCCGGCAGAGAGACTCCCAGAAACCCCCTGTTATGCATATTAAAAGGTAACTTTCGGTCTCACACTAAGTTACTAGGGTAATCCAGACGTGAACCCCTAACTCACGGTTCTTAGAGAGGCAAAGCTCCACCTCACTGATGAGGCCCATCCATTCTGAAACATGTGTCTGAGGTTGCTGTTGGTACTCTTGTTCAGAAGAGAATTGCTTTGCATTTGGGTGCTGGACTGCCCTTGGGCAGGACGAAGTCTGATATATTGTGGCTATTTCTCTTCTGTGAAAGGGATAGTGAGCTAAAAAATCTGGTTGAGACTCCCCCTGACAGAGGCTGTAGAGAGACTCCCAAAAACACCCTGTTTTGCATATTAAAATGTAACTTTGGATCTCACCCTAAGTGTCTAGGGTATCCCATACGTGGAACCCTTGCTCACTTTTTTTCGCAGAGAGGCACAGCTCCAGTTCACTAATAAGAGCCAGCCAGGCCGAAACACATGCCTGGGGTTGCTGTTGGTACTCCTGTTCAGAAGAGAATTGCCTAGCATTTCAGTGATGGGCTTCCCTTGGGCAGGACAAAGACTCTTATGTTGTGGATATTTCTCTTCTGTGAAATGGATAGTGAGCTAAGAAATCTGGTTGAGACTCCACAGCGACTGAGGCTGGTGGAGAGACTCCCACAACGACCCTATTTTGCATGTTAAAAAGTAACTTTGGGTCTCACTCTAAGTTACTATGGTAATCCAGATGTCGATCCCTAGCTCATTCTTCTTAAAGAGGCACAGCTCCACCTCACTGATGAGGCCCAGCCATGCCGGAAACCGTGTCTGGGGGTGCTGTTGGTACTCTTGTTCAGAAGAGAATTGCCAAGCATTTTTGGTGCTGGACTGCTCTTGGGCAGGACAAAAACTGATATGTTGTGGATTTTCTCTTCTGTGAAAGGTATAGTGAGCTAAAAAATCTGGTTGAGACTTTCCCTCGACTGAGGCCAGAAGAGAGACTCCAAGAACCCCCCTGTTTTGAACATTTGAGTGAAACCAGAGGGGTATAGGCTTGGGGAAGGGAACCCTGAGAGGCCCACAAAAGACATTAGAAGAAGAGGGGACTAGTCTTGGGGTAGGGAACCCTGAGAGGCCCACAAAAGACATTGTTGAGTTTGAAGAAGAGGGGCCTAGGCTTGGGGAAGAGAACGGTGAGAGGCCCACAAAAGACATGGTTGAGTTTGAAGAAGAAAGTCCTAAGATTGGGGAAGGGAACCCTGAGAGGCCACCAGACACATTGTTGAGCATTGTGAAGAGAGGCCTAAACTTTGTGGAAGGGAACCCTGATAGGCCTAACAGGAATTGTGTCTTTTTTTTGGTTGGAACTGGAAGGATCGAAGCTAAGGGAAGGGAAATGCAAGAGACCGAGAGACATTGTGATCTCTATTGACTTACGGCAAGAGCCCTACGTGGAAGGTTCCAAGGGCAACCCTTTTGAGTTGAACTATTTTGAACTGGCAGAACTACACCTATTGGTAAGACTACCTGAGACCAGCTGTGGTTTAAATGTCTTTTTTTTTAACCACCATTTTTTCTTTAAGGAGATCCTTGAACACATTTTGTCTAAGAGTGCGGGCAAGCATAGACTTAGACACAGACAGATTTTGGTTTTGGACTTTCAGACATTGATGGCCATCACAGTTGAGGGAACATCTGTTGAGGGAACAATCCCTTTAGAGTAAGGGCTAGTTAGGTACTATACCAACCCCAGAATGTTATTAAATTAAAGTTTTGGAAACTTTTATCTTTGAGTTTGTGTCTCTCATGACACCATGCCTGTCTCACCGTACGCACCACCTAATTCTCTCATTGTGCTGGAGATTTCAGCAGATCCCTCCCCCTTCTTCCCCCTGCCACCCAGTCTCTTAACAGTTCCATTTACTACCCAGAAACCCCCTGTGTTCTTCCATTTATGACATGCAAATCAAAATGTGTATATTATTCTTGGTCCCCTTAATGTATTCAAACCTCGCCTGCCATGTATTTTGAGATGAAGTGCAGCCACCCAGCTTGCAAGGTGCAGCTCGTTTCATTGATCACGTGTGTTAAGGATCCCATCCAGAATATATCCCATGCTGTGTGTATGCACGCCTGCCTTGAAGGAACCCTACAACTTTTCAATGCCCTTGCCACATTGATCCTTGCTGCCAGAAGAAAGCAACTAGCCATATCACTTAGGGCGGTGTAGTGGCCCTCGTCTTCTTTGAAAACGAAGCGGACCAAGAGTGGGTTGAAGGACGCCCTTATACTATCTGAATCCCTTATCCATGAAATAACCTCCTCCAATAGGCCTGGATGGGGAAGCAAGACAAGCACATGTGCCAAACGTGCCCATGTTGCCGCATCCACTCCAGCACCGAGGGTCAAATGAGCAATACATATTTGCCAATCTAGTTGATGGGAGGTGCCATCAATGCAAAAGCTTGATTGCATGGAGTTTATGTTCTGAAGAGGCTAAGATTGTCTTAGTGGACCAGTATATCCAAAGCCAAGTGGCCTCTTCAAATTGTGTTTCCATGTCCCTTTCCCAATGTGTTTTTATCTTTGGTCTTCTGGTGTTTCGGCTCCTTTTATTTTCTGGTATAGTTTAAATATGCAACCTTTCTATTCCCCCCTCACCCCCTTATGAGCATTTTTTCAAAGGGAGTGAGTGCCCTGGCTAGGTTGTTCCCCCATTGTGTGTCTGTGAGCGCCCCTTTAGCCTGATGTACAGGAACACTGATATGCTCCTTAGGTTCAAGAGATCCTCAAGCTCCTGTATTGACCTGAATCCCCCATTGTATCATATTTGTCCTGATTTACTAAGGCCAGCCTTGTGCCATGTCGTCCTGGGTCCACTTTAGTGTCCCTGATTGATGTGGCCCAGATCATGGTCAGGGGTGAGGGCCATGTGGAGAACCAGCTTGTGTCCGCTTGTTCTTTCCACAAGTTCCACAAGACCTGCAAGATTGAATGTGTGGGAATTATATTGGATATCTTCTTCTGTGGGACCCGTAGCCACTCCTGGAGGGGCACAGATTACAGGATGTAATTTTCAAGGGACACCCACTGTTTGGAGGGGTTCAGATCAGGGTGATCGACCAATCCCCTGAGTTGTGCTGCTTTAAAGAATGTCTGACATGCCCCCTTCATCGTGGGAGCATGTCAGTCACGTGTACGCTATTCTGGTCTTGGCCTCTGCCACAAGACATTTCAGAAGGAGTCTTTTCAGAGGGGGAACATAACTTTGGGTACTAGTATGGGATACATCTGGAAGAGGAAGAGATATTTGGGCAGGGTATTAATTTTAATTATATTAAGCCTTGCTATCCAAGACAAGATGTTCCCATCCCCCTGCTGGACATCCCTTTTCAATTATTACCTCAGGGGAAGGTAGTTAGCTCCATATAAGTTACCCAGGTTGTCCCTTAAACAGTTACAAGGGGATTTTGACATGAAAATCCAGGTTGGTTCCGAGACTTCGCCCATGGGGAAGAGTACTGACTTTGTGAAGTTAACTTTGAAGCCAGAGAATGTGCCGTAGGTCAACAATTCCTGGGTAATGAGGGTCAACGTGTTAGCAGGTTCTCTAACATATAGGAGTAGATAGCCTGCAAACAGTGCAAGTTTGTAATTTATACCTCAGACTTGGATCCCACTTATCTCAGGATTCTCTCTTATGCACACAACCAAATGTTCCACCAAGAGTACATAAAGGAGAGGTGACAGGGGCAACAGTGGTGGCTTCTCCTCTCCAGGGGTATAGAGTCTGATTGCATTCCGTTCAACAGTACCCTAGTGGATGGGGATAAGTACAACAGTTCGAGCCAACTGAACCATCCAGGCCCAAAAGCCAAATTTCTTCAAGACTCTCTCTCAGAAGCCCCAATCCATCCTGTCAAAGGACTTCTCAGCATCTATCGTGGGGAGAAACAAGTGCAGAATTCCCCCCTCAGCAGGACTGTAAGATTGACTGTCTTCTACACATTGTCTCTTCCCTGTTTGTGTTTCACAAACCCCACTTGTTTTGGTGTGCTTTGGAACGAAGTCCTCTAAGCTTGTGGCTAGAATTATAGTAAAGTTCTTTGTATCGATGTTCAAGAGAGAGATGGGCACGTATAAGGCACAGGGAGATGGGTCCTTCCCCTCCTTAGGCAGTACCACAATAAGAGCCTTCAGGAAGGAGGGTGGAAGAGGTGCTGGCAGCATGAAGCTATTGTACACTTTCGTGAGGAAGGGTTTTAGGGATCTAGTATATGTTTTATAGAAGAGGATGGAGAAGCCAACTTCACTCTGAGACTTTCCAGTTTTGAGGTTCTTGATAGCGACAGCGACCTTCGGCTGTGTGCAAAGCCTATCTAGTCCTGAGCTTTTGGTTTGATCTACACCGGGGAGTTTGATGTTTTGTAGGTAGTCCTTGGAGTCTTCTCCTGTGATGGTCATGTCTGGGCTATGTAGATCCCAATAGAAATCTGCAAAATAGCGGGCTATGTCTTCGTATTGGTTGTTCCATTGGCTGTTCCCATCCTGAAGTGCTTTAATACAGTTGGCCAGCAAACTGCTGGCTCTATCACTCTTTTCACCGTATTTTTGTTTCACCCCCTGTTGACCTTATTGAGTTTTAGTTCCCCCAGATCCTGTTTTTTGGCCTGGATTTCTGTGACTATTCTTGCCTGCCATCTCATGGTGTCGGTTTTCCCTTGGTGTTGCCAGCAGCTCCTTTAATGTTACCTTCATTTAGTTCCCCAGCTTTCTGACCATTGATCCCTCAGCAATGATAAGATCCCCTCACTGTAGCTTTGACCGTCTCCCTAAGCGTCCCCAGTTCCATTGCACCGTTGTAATTGGTAATGAAAAACTGCTTGATTTCCTCCCCAATGATATTTCTAAAGACATGGGGCCTCCTTACGACCCTGGAGGTAACCATGCCACTTTTTGCAGCATGGCTACTCCCATTCCGGGTACCGGGTCCGGGTTCCCGGAATGGGGAAATACCGGGCCATTCGGACCTTGGAGGGCCCGGTATTTCCCTATTCAGGGAACCCGGACCCGGCACATCCCCATTCCCATTTCAGCCCCCATAGGGCTAAATGGGAATGGGGATGATACTAGCAACGGGCCTGTTAATGACGGGCCCGTTGTTAGCATCCTTGTCTACCCGCAGGACCCGCTAAGGACGCCTGGTTTTACCAGGCGTCCTTAGCGGGTCCCACAAGCAGACCTCGTAATGAGGCGGTAGGGGCTTACGGGGCCGGCAGCTCTACCGGCCTTGTTAACCCCCTACCTCCTAACGTGTAATGAGGCCCATGTTCCTTAAAACAAAAATGGATACCTTGCCACCTTGCCCCTCTAGATTTGATCCGGCTCCAATCAATCTCGATTTGCACTGTGTTGTTGTCTGACCAGCCTATTATCACGATTTGTGCCTGTCTCAGGAAGTGCCCCCACTCCCTGTCTAGAAGCAGATAGTCAATTCTTGTGAACAATCTAGGTGGGATAGAGAATAATGTGTATACCCCTAGCTTGGGGTGGAGCTCCCTCCAGGTGTAACACGAACCATACTGTTTGAGACCTTCGTTTAGGGGATGCTCTGCTGGGTCCCCCCTAACTTGCCATCCCATTTCCAACATCCAGTCGAGGTGGAAGTTCCTGGTGGTGTAAACGTCACCCATCCTCACAGTGTTTTCGACCCATCAACGCAGCCCTCGAGTGTTCGAAAAGCTTCTTCAATAAAATACAACTAGTGGATATTCGGGGCATAGACTATTCTATTGTGGCCTTCCCGCCCATTATTCTGCCCTTGAACATCAAGAATCTCCCTTTTGTGTCATGTTTAACTTGAGAATCCGTGATCTCGACCATGGTATGCACCATGATCCCTAGCCCCTTTTTCTGACTGGGACAGAGGCGCAGAAGTGTTGCCCTATTTGTCTTCCATGGATTTTGGATTCCTCCCCTTCTTATAGTGAGTTTCCTGCAGTAAGGGTATCCTCATTCCCTTCTTCTTCTTCTTCCTCTTCCTCCACAGCATAGATGTCTTTGTGGGTGTGTTGAGGCCCTTGACATTCAGGGTAGCTATTCTGATGCTACCCATGTCCCATATTGGAACGTGTTCCTTTGCTGTGTGTTATCCCCCTTCTAGATGGGCTATTGAGTATGTTCCCCATAACTAAGCCTTGATGTTCCTCGAGCGTTGTGGCATCCCCATTCCCTCACAACTCCCCCTCCCATTATTGTAATTGTAAGTACGAGCTTCCCCAACCAGTATATATAACATCAACGAATGAGTAACTACCACAACTGTAACTAGGGTTACCCCCCTTGTGTGGATGCCTGGTACAACCCAGGCCACCGGGGGCACCCACCCGCGGTCCTCCTCCCCAACTATATCCCTTGCCTAATATCTCAGTTTAGTGGCACATCCCCACATAGTTTTCATGAAGTTTTAATGTAGTAATCATATCCAGATTCAGCTTTGCAACTACAAGAGCAAGAAGGCTACGTCTCCAGCCAGCAGAGTCAGTACGTGGACAAACACTATGACCAGTCTGCCAGTTTGCAGAAATTTGGGACCCCGGTATTTTCACTCCTGAGGCAGTCCCAGAGAAGGCCTCCAAAGATCTTTGATAGTGCTGTTGACCTCATGTGTACTGATCCCTCTTTCAGACAGCCATGTTGTGAGTGGTTTAAAGGACCTCCTACAGGCCAGCGTTCCGCCCAATAGATCCTGGAATATTTTTATGTTGGACCCCTCGTACCTGACTGAGTCTTTTTGATGGATTTGTGTGAGAATGACCAGCATGTATTTGTAGTAATGGCACCTGGTGCAGACCCTCTCCCCTGTGAATGCATTCAAACAGAATGTCTCTTGGGGTCCCTCTGTTGAAGAGAAGACCCATAATGTATCTTACTATTCTTTCTAAGCTTTGGGGGGTCTCTCCGTCCCGTTGTGGAACACCATGAAGCCAAGCATTGCTTCTCTTTTCCCTGCCCTCCATGTCCTCAACTTTGTTCAAGGACTGTGAGGTGCGCTCCGAGTTGCGACTGCATGATGTCTACAGATGCTTGAATGTTCGCCATAGCTTTGCTACAGTCATCCACCCTGGACACTCTGCTTTTCATTTCCGTTAGGGAGGTTTGCAGGTCTGATCTAAGGGCTTTGACTTCCTAAAGGATATTGAGATCGTCACTTTTTGAAAGAGCCTCACCCTGGTTGTGCCCCACTGGGGCGACCTGGTTTTCCACACAGTCTAAAATGTTGTTGTGTTTGTTCCTGGTCATGACTCACTCAACAGCCTCTTTTGCCTGCCCCAGTCCAATACTCCTGCCCCTAGTGTTCCCCCACCAAGCCGCAGGCCAAGGTTGCATTCTTTCTGTGTGGCTATGGGCTTCTACAGGCCATATAAAGCCCCTGCGGCTGTTCTCAGTATGGGGGGATAGGGCAAAGAGCCCAACGCTTCTGGTCAGGCACTGTGTTGGCTCTGTGTTGGGCCAGGTATACCTGTGTCTCCTCTGGTCAACAGTTTTCAACCCACGTCATGCCACTGTGCCTTAACACAGTATCCTTCCCCTGATCCCAGACAGTGAAAAAAAGGAAGGTGTAGGGTGTTGCCCCCTCCCAACTGGCTACATACCTCCCAGTTGCCCGAATAGTGGCCTCTCAGTCCCCTGGACCGCCCTCACCACGACTGGAACCGGACGGTCTAAGAGGGCTGGCAGCAGATCCACTGCTCGGCCTCAGCTCTTCTGCACCGCTACTTTGGGGACAGCTGTGGCATACTGATCCCTCATCTCAGGGTGCGCAATGTCTCAGGGTAAGCGTTTTTGATCACAGTGCTCCGGGGTGGGGACACCCCTTCCTTCCTATGGGTTATAGATGAGACCGGAGAGCAGACTTCAGGCAGCCATATTATCTGCACCACCTGGTGGTCTCTGGTTCTCAACTTTTTAATGCAGGATAAGTTTGGTGCTGCTTCTACCAGTGGCGGAGATGGCGCGTGTCCTAGGATTCCTGTTTTTCTCCTGCACTTTGTCATCTTGTGAGCAGGGTTAGATTGGTAACATTTTACAGGAGAAATTCCTGGTTCCTGTTTTCCTGGTGCTTTGTTAGAGGATTGGGCTCCCTGGATTTTATGTGGCCTTATCTGGGTATCAAGCATGATGGGAATTCCGAATTGTATTGCAATCAAAAGCTCACGTTGTTTACATCTTTTGGTTCTAGGATACCAGTGGTTATCCATCTCTGCTCTCTCTGGGAATCACAAGATCTTCTTTAAGTTAGATCAGGGCTCAATGGGAATATGGGAGAGTGTGGGTGGTGCAGTGAGGAGTGCAGATGTGACAATTTCATGCTGTCCCCCAACCTTTATTTGATCTATCCTGGCTTCATGCTTTAACTTTACTTCTTTCCCTGGTCACACTTTCGTTCCCTGATTTGGTTTCTGCCTTCGGTTACTGCTCTCTTTACTTCCCACTTGCGGTCTGGAGAGATAGAGAGGCAGTCATAGAGACACACAGAGATTTTTCACATACAGATTAGCTTCTTGTAGGCACATGTGGGGGATGTGTGCATGCGTTCTGGAGAGATAGAGAGGCAGTGATAGAGACAGACAGAGATTTTTCACATACAGATTAGCTTCTCGTAGACACGTGTGGGGGATGTGTGCAGATGTGTGACCCGCACTTGTATACCACTTTGTTTTCACAATCAAAGGCACCTCCATATGCAGACATTACGACCCAGGCGGTAAGTTACCGCCTGGGTCGTACCCTTACCACCATGGCGTAAACTATGTTTACGCCATGGTGGTTGGCGGATTTACCGCCCCATTCCAAGGTGAGTGGGGCGGTAAATCCCCATTTCCCATTTTACCCTTCCCCATTCCCATTTTTGCCCCAAAGGGCATAATGGGAATGGGGAAAGGCGCTAATTACGCCACCGTAAATTACGGTGGCGTAATTAGCACCATGGTCCCTTTGAGGGATGGGTTTTAATGCCTGCAAAAAGCAGGCGTTAAAATCACCATCCCGCAAAGGGACCTTGGAATCAGGCGTTAAGGGTCGGCGCCGTTTACGGCGCCGTAAACCCCTTAACGCCTGGGTCCTAATGAGGGCCATAGACATTTGTGATTTGCATGTGTTCATTGAGTGTGTTGAGTGAGTGTTTGTGCGTCTGTGTTCATGCATTCATGTCTTAAACACAGAGCTGTCTGTCCCCAAACATTCACAAACTCACCCACCACCTGTGTGCTTATATCAAAGTGTAGGTACTCAATAGACTATTTGTTTGTTAACAAAACAGGGAACCCTTTGTCTACACAACCACCCACCTTCACCTATGGCTTGGTTAGAGGTCCTGTAATGTATTCTAATCAAGTCAGCATTTGGAATCTGTGACTCACTTCTTCCAGCTCCACTGTTTACAATCACACCTCCTAATCCGCCCTGTTCTTTCAGCCATACCAATCCCTCTTCCATCCTCTCATTCAACCTTTCCCGCTCACAGCAGCCAAACTGGCATCGGCCAAATGAAAATCAGAACACAGGGGAATTCCACTTGCTTCACTCCTGTGAACTGTATTGTTAAATATGCTCATGAAACAATACGCCATTCTCTTTACCTGGGGCCATAGAAGTGTAATAATCCGATGAGTTCTCCCCATGTATTTGTTTGAAAAATCCCTCCAATGTCTTTCAGTGTTTCTGGAATTCCCTGTGGTGAGAACGTTTCATAAAACAGTTTGGGCGACAGATCACATGCCTGTGGATGGGGTTACTGGATTATTCATCTGTATTCCTGACCAGATGCTTGGCGTTCTTCATCGTTCTGACAAAATCTGCCGGCCCATTTTACCACACTGCTTCGATCATGTCTGACATCTTTAGATTTGCTGGACTGTCTGGTCATGGCAAGGATGACATTCCCATACTGTATTTTTAACCACTGTGTCTAGTTCAGGGAACCACATGCTGTGGCAAAGGGTCTTCTTGGTTGTCACTATTCCTCTCTGCTCTTTGTGTGTGGCGTTTAAACACTTGTGTGCTGCTGTCTGAGAGCTCTTCGGATATTGTTGAATGTATTTATTTATTCTTTGTTTATCTCGGGTTGGTATTGCTTCTCTTCAGAGGTGCAACACCCTCGTTGTTTGCGTAGCAGTTTGCAGAAGTCTTGAAGTGCCAGACCCTTTCGTATGTACTCTGATAATTGTATCAGCATTGCAGGTGTTGGGTTCGCTCCTCGTGTAATGAAGTTGATGTATGCCTCAGCAAATGAGGCCTGTGTTTGTGTTTTGGGGCAGGTGTCTTGACATGTAGTCTTCTAGATTGTATTAATCTTCTGGTTTGTGCAGGATCTTGAAGGTGTATCCAAGGAGCCTCATCCCCTGTTGTTCAGTTCATAGAGGCATATTTGACTTTTCATTGCCAGATATTTTAGCGGCGGTTGATTATATGTTATTATTGTCAATGACTTTCCAAAGAGAAATCTGTGATGAGCTCCACACATCTATACCTCAGCGAGGCTTTCCTTCTCTGGCTGAGCGTGTACTCTTTCTTTACCCTATCAGTCTATGAGATGACCTTCTTTCTGAGTCACTCCCTGGGTAATGTTAAGCCAGTATAGCCCCAAATCCTGCTGGGCTTGCATCTTCTATCAGTTTGGTGCAGTACTGAAATGTATCATCTATTCTGCTTTTTGCAACACATTCTATATCTTCTTAAATTTGTCTTCACATTGGGCCTCATTACGACCCAGGCGGTAAGTTACCGCCTGGGCCGTGACTTTACCACCATGGCGTAAACTACGTTTACGCCATGGTGGTTGGTGGACTTACCGCCCCATTCCGACCTTGGCGGGGCGGTAAGTCCCCAATCCCCATTTACCCTTCCCCATTCCCATTTTTGCCCCATAGGGCATAATGGGAGTGGGGAAGGCGTTAATTACGCCACCGTAAATTACGGTGGCGTAATTAACATCAAGGTCCCTTAGCGCCATGGATTTTAACACCTGCAGGTGTTAAAACCTCCATGGCGCTAAGGGACCTCGGAATCAGGCGGTAAGGGTCGGCGCTGTTTACGCCGCCGTAAACCCCTTACCGCCTGAGTCGTAATGAGGCCCATTGTGTTTAACAACTGAAGGTCCTACCCTGCTTGTTGAATTCTCTTAGGGGCATGTTAATGTTAATGGTTCATTGTCTGTGATGTACTACGCATAATAACTTAGCATTTCTAAGAATGATCTCAGATCCCATGTGTCCTCAGGTCGGTCTGGTTGTCATCACTCTAGTATCCACTTTCTCCACTCTGGTTGCATTACTTTGTTGGAGAGAAAATGTCTATAGCAGTTTTGGTTTCTCAAACCCACATTTGCCCTAATTTAATGTCAGGACAACACCATCAGTGCCTCGCAGCATCATGGTATGTTTGTGAGTTATTGAAAGCCAGGAGGCCGAAGCAGTAATTGAAAGCACTTCTGAATGAGTTTGACAACTTTCATTATGATTTCCGGGAATATATTTCCAGTGTATGACACGCCAAAGCTCAGGCAATTATATTGATAGAGGCCTAAATGTGTCAAGAAAGTTAATGATATGTTTCGATTGGGGATCCATTTCAAGTTGATGGTTTCCCTTATTGAGATCAAACTTCAAAAAATGCTTTGCACCTTTGAGGTAAATGAACTAGTAACTTATGTGAATGCGGGGAAAGGTCCCTTTCAATGACAGTGTTTGCTAATTGCCTTTCTGTAAGTCTAACAGAGACGTGAGGCGTGTTCTAGTCTACGGGAGATTCCTCTTAATACCCCTTCTTATCGTTGAATCTTGCAAGGAATACATGGGGTATCCAGAACTCCAGGTAGCTGGGAGATGTGTCCTGCCTTTTTAATCGTGGGGCCAGATATTTATCAAGATATAGTCATCAAAGTATTTCAAATGTATACTTATTTTTTCACTAGTTGGGATGTCCAGATATCGTTTTTTTTTACTATAGAACCCAATGTTCTTTTTAATGTATAGTAAATGTTAATATGTACTGAAGGGTCTGTCTGTCTTTGTGTGTAAATTAGGTTTTAAATTGTAATTGTAATTGTATTTGTAATTGTTAAATTCATGTTTTGTACGAATTGTGCGAAAGGTCTATACGAAACTAAAACACAACAAATTAAAATTTAAAAAATAAAGATCCCTTTCTGAATTGTAGGTCCAGCTCATTCCTTGTTGATTTAGTCACTCCTAGAATCCCCGAAGGCCACAGATTCCAGCCAATTCACCAATAGTACTGGTGGGTGACTTACAGATAGGGCGAACCTCTACCAAAGGTCAAACGACAACCTTTCAGATACTCTGCCTTTTGTACTGTACAGAGAAGAGGAGGGATGGGACCTGCCCCTCCAGGTGACCTGAGTGTGCTTGCAGCCCCTCTCAGGCCAGAGCCCCTTTCAGTCCCTCGGCAGTACCGCAGGGATTATTTTGCCAGTCCCAGAAAGTCCAGTCTGTCTTAGTCAGACTTCACATACTGCATTGGATTCTGCCCACCTTCTGGCTGTTCTTGGACTCTCGTTGTGAGTCGTTTTCTCAAACTATGCGCACCAAGGTTTGAACCACAGTGTTGGCCTTCATCCTGATCTTGATGTGACCTTTCTCCTGATAAGCTAATGTGACTGCTCCGTTCGAGTCTCTGATCGCTGTTGACCTTCATATCCATTGACCTTCCGTGCTCTTAACCCCCATTCTTTCTATGAGCATCTCATTGGCCTTGTTCAATGGTTTATCCCAGAGGTGTTGCTAGGTTTGGAAAATATCTGGGGCTACGCTAATGGTGGGACTGTCGGGACTCGGGGCTAGCTAGCCTTTTGGTTGTAGTCCCTGAGGTTCTATGCAGGACTACAGACAAAAGAGCTGGGGCTAAAGCCCCTGCAGCCCCCCCTCTAGAAACGCCTCTGGTTTATCCCTTTATTCTCTCTCTTTGTGGGAGTTCTGTATTGTCACCTCGGGAGATCCTCATGGGTTTCAAGAATCAGAAAAGTGAGTGTTATTCCTTTCCAACTTCCTCAGTGCAACTTCCATGCACATTTGCCCAGAGCCAACAATTACTTTTATGAAAGTAGTTAACTCTCCCTATGCACTCCTTATGAAACCTGGTGGAACTAAATACCAGTAACCCATTGTTTTTTTTCGCCTTTCACATTGTAGAGATACCTTAGTTCGCCACATCCTTCATCAACGCTTTGAGCTGCTGAGTCTAACCACGCAGGGATTCACATGGTTGAGTGCGTGATATTCACCTCGGTGGATCAGAGCACGGCTCAAGTTGTCTGGTTTCATAGTGCCTTCATACAATCTTAAAGTCAATATGGGTAGTCAATAAAGTAAAATAGTATGAATTTACCACATGCTAATGTTCAAAAAAGGAACTGGCTGGTTCCTCAATATGTACTTTTACCTTGGACATTTGCAAACTATCTTCATCATGTTGGCATCTATCTATAAACCATGAGTTACAAATACCTTAAGAAGCTCTGGCTATGTAGCTGCTAGGGGCAAGACAGCAACCCGTGCATTGGATGTACTTATTTAATGGGTTATTTCATAAAGCTGGGACATACAGGCATTTTGGGGAATAGCCTCATAGAAGCCTTTAGATGTAGACAGGCTTTCTATTTCAGGTGCTCAATGAACCCCAGAGATTGGGTAGTCCAAATCCAATATGGAGACCTCAACATAGCTTCCCTTTGAGAAGATGAGCACACTTATTATGGGTATATTTCTTATGCTTTCACTTCCGTGTTTAGCCCTGGCAACAGCCCGCCAACCTGAGTTTAAGGTAGGTCCAGAGTAGCAACAAGGGCACAACAAGGGCGCATGGCTTTTGTTGGCCCTACCCGTCGCCGGGGCAAGGTGGTGATAGCAGTCAGCATCCCGTGGAACCTCCCAGGGTGCTAATCGTTTGGGGATATTTTGTATGGGAATCGGGGAATGCACGTGTCCGGAATTCCCATTCATCTCAAAATATTTCTGTAAACAACACTAACACCTGAAATGGCCAGCAACAAAATAAAAAAAGGGAGACGTTGCTTCTTTTCCCTGCACATGCGTCCGTCCGCCGGTAAGTGAGGTGGGGGTGAAGTCAGAGGTGGGCGCAACAGAGGAATGGGGAAAGCAGGAGGCAAAGCCAGCTGTTGGGGAAACAAGAGGTGGCTGGCAGGGGAGATGCGCTAGCTGGGTTTATAGTAATGTAGCAGGAGAGCGTGAACCCATGCCCTCACTTCTCACCTCATGATTGGTAGGTGCATCTCTGCAGGGTGCTAATATTTTTAATACTGCACAAGCAGAGGTGTCGCTAGGGGTGCTCGGGGGTTGTAGTCCCGGGTCTTTTGGTTGTAGCCCCAAATAGAAGCTCAGGGGCTACAACCAAAAAGCTAGCTAGCCCTGAGTCCTGACAGTCCAAACATTAGTGTAGCCCCAGATCTTTTCCAGTCCTATCAACACCCCTGTGCGCAAGCGAGCCGGGTACCCCAAGCAACCCCAGCAGTGCTCTTCTTTCTAACAGCACAATGGGAGTTTGGTGGCAGAAGTGCTGCTGCATTCGGTCAGAAGAGGGATTTCCCCAGAAACCTTATGTATTAGTTATATGTATTTGTATGGTTTGTGTAAAGTTCAATATGAACTAATTTACAATAAATGTATTATTATTAGAAACCTTATGCTACATACTGCTCAGACGATAGTCAGGCAGCTGAGTAAAAGTCATCTTTGAAGCAGGTCTTCAAAAGAAAGTAGTGTGTGCCATAAGCTCCCTCAGTCATGGACTGCCAATGCTCCACAAGCATCACATTTATTTGCATTAAGTCTTGTTTATTGCATTTTTGCCACGCAACCATACAAGTACATCCTGCTGCATTTACAAGGCATTATGAAGGCTTTTAATTTTTATGGAATGGATTATGCGGCTGTAGAAGGCTGTAGGCATGAAAAAGGGGAATGTTTGCATTTATTTCCCAATATAAAGTCTGATTTCCCTGAAAGGACACCGCAAACATGTTTTTAACTTGAACACATAGAAATCGGATATTAAGATGGGAGCGATGCCGGTCATACGATCTTCTCGCACAGCTGGAACGTGTTACCCGAGAGCCAATTTTTCTTTGTCTGTATAAGCACAGAAACAGGACAAGCATTAAAAACACAAAACATGAATATACAAACAAACACTATTATTGGCTCCAAACACTCCCTAGAAAAGCTTTTCAAATAGCCATGCCTTGCGGCCTCTTTTGAAGGGGAGCAGACTTCGCCCTTGGCAAGCATACAATGTAAGTAAGTTGCTTCAATTAATGCATAGTGTACAACAATAATGCTTATTGAATTAGCATATCGAGGATAAACATTCAGCATGGCACATGGAAAGAAACTGAAGGCTTCAGAAAAGTGCATTGGCAGAGACCCAGCTCACTTAAAAAAATAAAGGACAAGGGGCCTCATTACGAGGAGGGCGTTATGGGGTTAACGGCGCCGGTAAAGGTTCCGGAGCCGTTAACCCCTTACCGCCCCATTACGAGGTCTGCTCGCGGGACCCGCTCAGGTTTTACCAGACATCCTTTGCGGGTCCCGCGAGCGGCCCAGCATGCTAACAACGGGCCCATCATTAACGGGCCTGTTGTTAGCATGCTCCCCATTCCCATTGAGCCCTATAGGAGCTCAAATGGGAATGGGGATGGACCGGGTTCGAGATCCCTGAATGGGGAAATAGTGGGCCCTCCAAGGTCGCAATGGCCCGGTATTTCCCCATTCAGGGAACCTGGACCTGGTGTAGAATCAGAAAATACAATATTAAGGCTTTTACACCATGCAAAGAGAAATACGCCAACACGGGCTTGTAAAGATTCCCAGAATCTTTATTGCAATACTGTACAGTTTACAAAACAAAGTACACAAATAGCTATTTGGCCGTCAGTACATCACAGAGACCACCAGCAGGTTCAATGTGAGCAGTGAACAGGAATTGCTAGCTGGACATCAGTTTATTTATACAGTTTCTTCATAACGATGTCCAGCCTCCTACAAGTTAATCATGTACTTGGCTAGGGTTCGCGCCAGGTTCGTTCCTAATTTACATATCTCGTGCATGCGGTTTACTTCTTAATACATTTACTAACAAACACTATTATTCTCTGGGTTTAACTTTACACTCTTTACACATTTGTTTTAATACAGGTCAAACAGATGTTTCACAGGTCATGCTAAAATAGCGTTATTGTTCTTGTATACTTGTAGGTTAACATTGCCGATTCAAGTAATCCCCTGATCCCGAGGTCAACAAAGGACAAGGTCTACATGACCCTAACATGCAGCCTGCAGGCAGGTTGAACATTAACTCTCCTATAGGGGTTGAAGAGGTTATAGTAAGAACAAGAGAACACATGTCAGCCATTTTAGGCCACAGGGGGACTTTGCACGATAAACTAAAATGACTGCTTTAACCTAAAATGGAGGCTTGATTCACTTAAGGTCACGACCTTGCAATACGGATTTCCTCGCAAAGCGACTGGGCATAGACCAACATATACAATGAGGACGAAACAATATTATAACAGTTGTAACAAACCCTCCTTTTGGCCTATGCCAAGCGCTAAACTAACTTCAATCACATTGCGACTAACTCCACATTTCAACGTCTATACACCCCGAATCATTAACAGACATATCTATTGCCATTAGATCAGATACTAAAGTTTCTTTCAACACGTACTCCTTGGAAACCTTATCTGGGGCGTATATTTTATGCCCTAATACACTTGTTGCTTGCGTGCAACACCCCGAACATATACCAGGGTGACACTGTATACAACAACAAAGGAACAGAAAACTACCCAAGATAATCAGCAGGGCCGAAAACAACTTCCATCCCCACGACCGTAGGAGGTCCCAAACCCATGCACTAAGTTCCCAATTTCTCTCAGGAACATGCACTTCCAAACTAAGAACATGTAGGTTTTGGATCGCCCTAAAGATCGTTGGAGAGGAGTCTGGTACGTAAACGCAGCAAACGGACCCCACTAATTTACATACTCCTCGAAGCTCTGCCAGAGTGACATATAATGCCATCCGGTTCTGAAGAGCTACTAATCTTATAGCTTTCTGTTCTAACGTCATATTATAGAGTATGTCAGTGGTCCGGTTGATGGTTCTCTCCAATACTCTCGCTAGTCCCCTGATATCTTCTGAATTCATAATTTGCCCAAAAAATGGCACAAAGGATTTCATGATGTCTCCTAGAGTTTGCGCTGGAGTATCCCCTTTCACATCTCGTCGTGGACGAGTCTTCGAAATGTCTGCAGTACTGGCAATAAATACCCCAGGTAATAGAATCCCTAAATAGCAAGTTCCTTGCCAATCCCTGGGCAACCATGGAAATACCACATTACCGCAAACGAAATAGACAGGTTCACCTACTTACAGAGGTCTGTTCTCACTAGTCAAATTTGCAACGTTGGCTCATTTTAAAAATTACCCATTGACCGTGTTCCATTCCTCTGTATGCAGAAGGATACTGAATCGGGGCTATGATTAACAGAATAAGATGGAGGTGTGGCATCCTTATTGCCTATAGGAGCCATTTTGAAAGAGATCAAAGACTGAAAAGGATGAGACAATTTATCAGAGGGCCTAACAGAAGCAACGTTTGGCTTACTCCTATTTGCAAAAAGCAAGCATCCCAGGGGCATCAAAACACGTTTTTCAAAAGTATTCAAATTTGTACCATCAAAGTTCCCTGAGATGCTGTCATTCCATCGGCCAAAGAATAGTGCTCTAAGAGAAGCATAACAAGCAGTTGTCAAAGGTAAAAGGTGAATGTACCAACATAGCCCCTTATCCCCATGTTGCGGTAAATGCGAGCAGATCCAGCAATTGGTCCTTTAAAAATTGCATGAGTGGCATTCATTATTAACAAAAGAGTATTATTCTGATAGTTCCGTCTATGCGAAGAATCTCTAGGCGACAAGGTATGCAATTGCACGGAAGGAGTGGGGAAAACAGATACATTTTCAACAGGTAAAAAGTCCTCCAGCGGATATGCTTCCTCCAGATACTATGACCCAAAACCAATAGTTACTAAAAACCCAGTTATTATTACAAAAAGGCAACAATACATTTTCGGGGTCCCATTACACACTTGATCATTGTCTCTGCCAGTCACATATTTATCTAAAAGTTTGGTATGAGCGGTAGCGGGTTCGGGCATCGTAGTCTTCAATCGAAAAACACCAATTGTTTGTTTGCTGGCGACTCCAGTTGCGCGTCTTCTTAATGTCTTTCCCACAACCCTCAGCCAACAGAATTCTTTCGTACAGTTGGGCCAAAAGTCAAGCCCTCAAATGCTTTCCTCAATCGCACAGTCAAGCCGTGCCGTATGTCTATCTTCTTGGACGTAAATTATATTTCACAATTTCCGGTGCCGAAGGACCGGATAACAGTATGTCGTCACTTCCCACTGGAGGTGGCGAGTGAACGGAAATGGGATCAGAAAATGGATGATCCGGAAGTACCACAGTTGGAGAGTACAGAGAAAAAAATAGCTGTTTTGTCGGCCTTACGAATTCTGGAACCGTCTCCGATACTCTTGTGTCGGTTGTTGCTGTTTCGGGCACGTTCGTTACAGCATTGGAAAGGGATTCTGTGTCTTCTGTATCGTATGGCACGGGCTGCGGGATCCGTTTGGTGTGTGTTGCATGTATCCAGTTCTTCCGCCCTGCTACCCTCACCGCAGTCTGGGTGACTAGCAGGACCTGGTAGGGACCCCTCCACCGAGGTGCAAGGCAAGACGACCTTTCGAAAACTTTCGTGAGGATCCAGTCCCCCGGTCGTAGACTGTGACCGGGACCCTCGTACCGTACAGGTAATGCCTCTCACACCTGGTGATAAATTGAAAATAGATTTTTAGTCAACTGGTTACAGTAATCTGAAAGAAGCACATTCTCTATATCCTGCAATGAGCGACTTTTTGGCATACCCCAAATATTAGCAGGCCTCCCCATTACCACCTCAAAGGGAGAGAGCCCAGTCTTAGTTTGAGGGGTTGTTCTCATCGACAGCAACACGATCGGTAAGGCGTCCGGCCATTTCAACTTGGTGGCATCACACGGCTTAGCGAGCTTGTTCTTTATAATGCTGTTATGCCTTTCCACTAATCCGGCACTTTGGACATGTCTGGCCGAATGGAACCGTTTATCAATCTGTAATCCTTCACATATTTGTAGGATTACAGCAGCGATAAAGTGTGGCCCATTATCCGACCAGATGACTCTCGGCAGCCCGAACCTAGGAAAGAACTCTTTCAACAGAGTTTTTGCCGTGGTTATGGCCGTTGCATCTCTAACAGGGAAGGCCTCAACCCACTTGCTAAATGCACAAATGACAGCCAACACATATTTAAGATTGTTGCAACGTTCCATCTCAATAAAATCAAAGTGGATAACCTCAAACGGAACAGAAGGTGGAGCGAAACTTCCTCTAGGAGTCGAGGTACCTTTTCCTACATTGTGCTGCA
The DNA here is from genome assembly GCF_040938575.1 of Ambystoma mexicanum. Classification (NCBI taxonomy): domain Eukaryota; kingdom Metazoa; phylum Chordata; class Amphibia; order Caudata; family Ambystomatidae; genus Ambystoma; species Ambystoma mexicanum. The sequence continues at coordinate 237,685,383 of NC_090940.1, read as the reverse complement.
AGCAGACCATGCACCCTTGGACAAAGCGCTCTGCAATTTTGAAAATTTTATCATTGGCCCATACACTGTGTAACATTTTAGTCAATTTATGCGCGCAGACATGGGTCGGACCATGAACCATAATGACCATCATTGTAATATAGGCGTCAGGGAGTAACCATTTTCCTTCAACATTGTCCATCCAACACCCATCACCATCCAATCTCCCTGCACCCTCGACCCATTTCTTGGTCTACTCTACAGTAGCATCTGCTTGAATATCTTTTACAGAATCGATACTTTCACCAAAAGTGCAAACATTTACAGTTTCTCTTACAGGATACATTTCTGATCTAAAATCAGTGGCAGTTTGTTTAGCTATCTGATCAGCGAAAGCATTCCCTTTTCCTATATCATCTGTAACCTTTTGATGTGTGGTACATTTTATAATGGCTAACTGAACAGGGAGTGCGAGCGCTGAAAGTAATTGCACTATTAAAGTGCCGTGCTGTATTTTTGTGCCATGTGAGGTCAAGAAACCTTGTTCTTTCCAAAGTCTACCGAAGTTGTGAACTACCCCAAAGGCATACTGACTGACGGTATATATATTTACTGTAAGTCCTTCAGAAAGTTCACAAGCTCGAGTTAATTCTATAATTTTTGCGGCCTGCGTGGAATTATGCATGATTCTTTTGGTTTCCACAATCGTGCTTATGGTAGTGACGGCATAAGCAGCCGTGGATGTACCATTCGGAAGTTTGAAACAGGAGATATCACAAAATAGCTCTCCTTGTGGGCTATTCAAAGGTGTGTCTTTCAAATCGATTCTACCTTTAGTCTCTTGTTCTGTAGTGTAAAGGCAATCGTGCAACATTTCGTCACCATTTACAGTATCTTGCGGGACAGGTAAAAGTTCAGCCGGATTTAATACACAACACCTCTGAATTTGAATGTGGGGAGCAAACAAGATCAATTTGTATCTTGTCAATCGTGCAGAAGTAAGGTTTTGCGTTTGAGTTCTATTCAATAAAATATCTACAGAGTGAGGTACCATTAGGGTTAACGCATGACCCAGGACCATTCCCTCGCTCTGTTTTACAGACGCAGCAGCAGCAGCGACAGCTCTCAAACATCTCGGCAAAGCGCATGCAACAGGATCAAGGACGGATGAGAAGTAGCCGCACGGCCTATTCTTCCCTCCATGTTGCTGCGTTAACACAGCCAAAGCACATCCATCACGTTCATGCACATACAACACAAAGGCCTTTTCATAATTTAGAGTTCCTAAAACCGGCGCCGAACACAGCGCGGTTTTGAGCAAGTCAAATGCTGTCTGGTGTTCCAAAGTCCATGGCAATGGCAAAGAAATGCGCTTTTTTGTCAAAGCCAGCATTGGTTTAATCGTTAACGAAAAGTTAGGGATCCACAATCTACAGTAAGAAGTCATACCTATCAGGGCTCTAACTTCCTTCTGCGTATTCGGGACAGACATGCCAGAAATAGTGTTTTTTTATTTGTTCAGGTGTCAACCTTCTTCCCTCCTTTGACAGGAGATAGCCTAAATAGGTGACCTCCTGACAACAATATTGGAATTTTTTGAGTGAAGCTTTGTGGCCATGTTTTGCTAGATGACAAAGCAACAACATGTTGCCTTCTATACAGGCACTCTCAGAATCAGCAGCCAAGAGGAGATCATCTACATAATGTAGTAACATGCAAGTAGTAGGCAACTTGAGAGTATCGAGTTGCTCTTTTAATGCTCTACTATAAATACTTGGACTCTCATTGTACCCTTGTGGTGCACGTGTGAAGGTGATCGAGCGTCCACCTAAGGTAAACGCGAACAAATACCTACTATCCTTGTGTATGGGAATACTGAAAAACGCGTGTTTGAGGTCAACAACGCTAAAGTAAGTGGCAGAAGCCGGAATCATAGTTAGTATCGTTGTAACATCAGGTACAATGGGAAATTGAGGAGCCACAATTTTGTTAATAGCACGCAAATCAATTATAAACCGAAAAGGAATCGCATTATCACCTTTTTTGTATACTGGCAAAATCGGGCTGTTACACAAACTACCTGTAATTTCCTCAATTACTCCAAGATGTACAAAATCAGAAACTATACATTTCAAATCCTGTTCGCCTTCAACTGAGATCTTATATTGTGGAATGCGAGGCAATTTTACTCCATGTTTCAGAATCATTTTAACAGGTTCAATTTGAAGAATGCCCACATCATTATCATCAATTGCCCATAAGCATTCCGGAATGTTACTGAATTCTGGCAGTAAAGGTCGAGTCAAAAACTGAGAGGCGAGTGATTGCTGAGGTGAAATTGTTAACCAAACTCTGTCCGGAGAACAATGTATTACTGCATTCAATTCCTTCAACAAATTTAACCCCAGCAAATTCTCCCCACAGTTTATAGTAAGTAGAAATGGACACTGCTCTGTGAAGGGACCCAGTGTTATCGGTACCGGCAAAGAGACCGGACAAACTACAGGTGTGCCTGAAAACCCTACGGAAACGTTGGACTGCCCTGACAGGGGAATGTTTGGAACCCGTGAATGGTCAATGGAACACTTTTGTGCTCCCGTATCTACTAAAAATAGATGCTTCCTATTTCCCACCACCATCTCAACGTAGGGGCCTTTCTGATGAACGGGAATAGGCGTTGGTTCCAAATCCTGCTTCGGGCAATCCTAACGAAACAGAATGTCGTCAAAGGCAAGCTCTTCAGAGAGGTACGCGGCAGAAGGGTGATCAAAACATTTTCTAATATACATATTCAAAACTTGTTTATCCTGTGAAGAAGGTTGCTGTGATTCTGGCGCAAACTGACCTCTGCCAGGGCCCCCTACACCTGGGTGACCTCTGGATCGTCTACCCATGTTCCCAAATGACCTTTGCTGCAAGGTCGGACATTGTGTGCACCAGTGACCTTCCTGTCGACAATAGGCACACTGGTTAATGATTACCGGAGCCAGGGGCATACTTCCCTGCGGAACGTATTGATCTCTAAATTGATTACCCCCTCTGGGGTTTCTAACAATCTGTTGTAATAGTACTTTTGTTTTCAGGTCAACCTTTTTTTTCTCAAGTTTTTCCTTTTCATTATTCACACGATTTTCATAGTACTGAGCCATGTGCAGTACTTCTGATTGAGACTTCGCCTGCCAAGCGCTTTCAGAAGCCAGAATTTGTAACTGGATGTCAGGCAGCTATCCACATACAAATTTGTCGACAAACAGCCTTTTCCCTGATTCTGTGCCTAAGTCATGTCCACTGAAATCTGAAAATACCTGTTCAAACCGATTGAAGAACTCGGTAGCACCCTCAGACTTTCCTTGGACACAGGCCGTAAGCTTGTCCCAAATGATTCTTTTTTCAGGAACTATAGTTTTTAATTTTACAATAATCCTATCGGGCAAAGTTAATATCACTTGAGGCGGTCGCTCGCCAGCTGGTCTTTCTCTGTCGAACCTAACCATGTTATCCCGTGTATCTCCAAGCCCAGGTACATCATTTACAGTCCTAATCTGTTTCCACAAATCAACTGGCAGGAGTACGGGAAATAATAAATCAATATCACTTAAGGTGAATACCGATGATTGTAAGACCGACTCTATTTCTTTATAGAACCCCTTCGGATTCTTTCTTATATCAGGAATAGATTGCTTTATGGTGTTCACTTCCTGTCTCGAGAACGGGACGTGAACAAACTGCGATACGTAATGTGCAGGAATGTCCACCGCGACTATTCCTCATGCAGCATCGGCCGCAATCTCAACTTTTGGGACAAATGTCGGAGGGACCTCTCTCATAGGCAACTGAGAAGTAGGTAGCTCCGAACGCTTACTAAGCAACAGAGCCAAATCAAGCGCTAAGGCAGTCGAAGAAGTATCAATCGAAAAGGCTCTCTAATAAACACTCAACAATTCTGCGGGACAACAAATCTTTCTTTTCACACACTCATTCTGCAGGTATTCTACCATAACCTGTATCACTTTCTTTTGCATTTCTAACGTATACTGACCATACGTGTCATATACTTCATCTGGAGTTATCGACATATCCGAAATCCATCTTATCGCATCCTTTGTACAAATTTGTGCTTCCTCACCTATCAATTCACGGCGAGGAGAAAACCGTTTCTGTAAGAACATAATACCTAAACTATCACCAACTACTTCTTCATTCTGTAACTCTTCCAACTCCTTCCTATACACAAAAATCGTCTTGACATGCTCATATACTTTCTGCGCAGTATCTCTGGACAACGCTAAGGCGTTCAAATCCCGTAACCCTTGTGGGAGATCTACATCATTTAATCTATTCCACATTATACTCAAATGAATCCCTAACCCTTCAATAAAGACATTTTTCTCAGGAATACTTTTTAAATTTTCGAGTGTGGAAAAAACATCAGCTTGTTCACCCATCTCTATACAATGTTTAGCCCAAGCAATCAATTCATTCTTTTTATCTGGGGACACAGTATTACGAGTCACAACCCTTGATCCCGCTCCCTGGTCTACTACAAGCAATGCAGAATCACTTGGAAGAGAAAGAGTAGGCACATTCTGAATATCAACAGGTGGAGGCAAGGGGGGAGGCAAAGGAGCGACGGCTGTAAGAACAACAGGAAGAACAACAGGGAGGACCGGAGGAACTATAGGAGGAGGAATAACAACAGGAAGGGGCAAAGCACCAGGAGGAGGGACGTACGGGGGTGGCACAGAGGCTTCGGGCCTTCGTTCATGCAAAAGTTTGTTAATCATTTCATCGGACGTATGAAAATCTTTTGAAGGGTACATTTTCTGAATGCCTAATTGAAACGCTCTGTCCGTGCTGCTAACTGATTCCAATTGTTTATTTTGATCATATAACTGTGCCTTTTCGGCACTCGTCATATGTCGACGCATATGTTTCTCTCTACTCTTTTGTTGCTGCAAAGCTTCTGTTTTCCAACTGTGCAATGCGTCAAAGGCTGCAGGTCTAGCCTTTTTCTTTACCAGTACAGACTCTAGATATTCTATACGAGGGATTTCAAAGCTACCATTGGTTGGCCACCGAAGATTAGAGTTATGTCTGGTCTGTCTGTGCCAAATGTCATTAAATGCTATAATACCAAAGCCTTTCTTACAGTACATAGTACATGCTGGCGACCCCTCCTGTGGTGCGGGACGGCTATCTTCCAAAGATTGTCTGTCGCTGCGGAATAATGCCCTGAAGCAGGCAGACAATTTCCAAGGCATATCAGAGTTCTGGTGTTACCTGGTCGCGAGTACAATGCGCCAAATTCAAATTGTCAGGGTTAAATTAAGAATCTGGTCACGATTTACCTGACCAAAGGACTGGGAGGCCCGATCGGATTACTAAGGACAATTGTAAGGACCAACGTGTCTGGTGATTTCGCCAAATTTACCCCCCTCAATATATGGACCCTCGTCAAGACGTCGTCTTGGGCTACAGCTCACTGTTCAGGGATCGGATTGTGCTGTTCTGTCGAGGAATTCCCTTCTCGTCCAGAGGAGCTGTTTTTGTTGGCACTGTCCGATCCCAGTCCGATAGCCGAGCCAACCTTCAACGAGACGAAGTTGATCTTGAGGGTCCTGTTCGGGTGCCATCTGTAGAATCAAAAAATACAATATTATGGCTTTTACACCATGCAAAGAGAAATACACCAACACTGGCTTGTAAAGATTCCCAAAATCTTTATTGCAATACTGTACAGTTTACAAAACAAAGTACACAAATAGCTATTTGGCCGTCAGTACATCACAGAGACCACCAGCAGGTTCAATGTGAGCAGTGAACAGGAATTGCTAGCTGGACATCAGTTTATTTATACAGTTTCTTCATAACGATGTCCAGCCTCCTACAAGTTAATCATGTACTGTGCTAGGGTTCGCGCCAGGTTCGTTCCTAATTTACATATCTCGTACTTCTTAATACATTTACTAACAAACACTATTATTCTCTGGGTTTAACTTTACACTCTTTACACATTTGTTTTAATACAGGTCAAACAGATGTTTCGCATGTCATGCTAAAATAGCGTTATTGTTCTTGTATACTTGTAGGTTAACATCGCCGATTCAAGTAATCCCCTGATCCCGAGGTCAACAAAGGACAAGGTCTACATGACCCTAACATGTAGCCTGCAGGCAGGTTGGACATTAACTCTCCTATAGAGGTTGAAGAGGTTAAAGTAAGAACAAGAGAACACAGGTCGGCAATTTTAGGCCAAAGGGTGACTTTGCACGATAAACTAAAATGGCGGCTTTAACCTAAAATGGAGGCTTGATTCACTTAAGGTCACGACCTTGCAATACGGATTTCCTCGCAAAGCGACTGGGCATAGGCCAACATATACAATGAGGATGAAACAATATTATATCAGTTTTAACACTGAGTTTGGGGGTAGCCAAATCCTTTTTAAGGGAATGGCTACCTCCAGACTCGTAACGCGGCCCAAGATGTATGAGGCAACATGTCTCTGCCAACCCACCAGATCTACGTGAAAATACTTCATCCATCACTGCGAATCCGAACATGTTGAATTTTTTATAAATCATGTATGTGACAATAAAAGCATGGGGAGACCCCCGCACCCACCACATCCACCCACTTTGAGAATACCACAACCCCACGCCAATCAATATTTTCGCATGCGTTGTAAAAAATTCAGCATTTTTGGATTTGCAGTGATGGTCAGCGCATTAATGGGGTGATAGCTAACTGGATCTATCTCTTGTTTTTTTTCCTCACATGCTCTGCTGCTGTGGTCAATGTGATGAGCAGGTGACCCTTCCCAGCTAATGTATCGAAGGAACACCCTTTACCTGACCACCTTATGATCCAGACGGTCCACCCATCTAACCTCCTACTTTTGGTCCTCAAGAATACTCTATGTAAGTTGCAGTTTTGAAAATACCGGCAGTAGGCTAAACATATTCTGAATATTTATGTTTGTACAAATTGGGCCCAGTTATGAGGTTGGCGGTAACCTGCCGGTTCCACTGGTGGATTGCCACCAGCCCTGTAAACCTGAAGCCGGCGCCTGACTTCCCGGTGCCCCCGGAACATTACAAGTTCCGGCAGCGCGGGAAGTCAGGCATCAGATTTTGTAAATCCCCATTCCCATAGAGTCCCATAGTCCTATAGGACTCTATGGGAGTGGGGAGACGAAAGCACCAACACGGTTGCTAATGGTACCGTTGCTTCAGTGACAAGTCTGCATACCCAGACTGCTGCGCCTGGCATGTCAGACCTGCCGGGCACGACAGCTGTGGCAGGCAGACTCATAGTGGGGCAGTCCCGAAACAAGGGTGTCGGGAAGCTTATCGGCACCCTTGTTTCCGAACTGCCACACTCGTAATGAGGCCCATTGTCTCTGGTTTATTTTCCCACTCCAAACATTTCATCTGTGGCCGGCCTTAGGTACGGGCGGACATGGCGTAGTCCCAGAGCGTGTCACCCAAGGAGGGGCACCGGGAGCTGCTAATACTTTCTCCCCCTCAAATGAATGTGCTGATTTTTGTTCACACTTGACATCCGCTTTGCTGATCGTCGTGTCATGGAGTGATGTGTGGGATTGCTAATCCTTTCTCTATCCTCCCATTCACATGTTGATTTATGTATTAAACACCTGAGAATCTTTCCAGGCATTCACACTTCGTGATCATCAAGGTGGGGGGGGGCACAATTAAATGGAATGAAGGTATAAGCCAAGAGCTGGTGCAGCCAAGCAAGATGAGCGTAGGCACGTGCATGTGTGGTCTACTTTTATTTTCAAGTGCAGCAATTCGTCAGCACCACTGAAATCTGAAAGCATGTATTGTTTCTGTAGGTTTGTCAACTTTTGAAATCTTAATTCACAATGTGCAGATCTTTCATGTTTCTCCTTGCATTTGTGTGAAGGGCATCCAGTCCTATTCGTTCTTCGAATACTGGGAACTGTAGTTTTCCTAAATTTAAAATGGGCTAAAAAACAAAATTAGATTGTCTTCTCATGAATGACAGGGGGAGGCTTAAGCGCTCTGAGTGTCTTTCTTTCTTTGCAATTGACATTTCATTGAAAGAATAAAACACATCCAGTTCTAATGTTTTAATCCACCTATGTTACTGCACTGCCTTTCAAATATATGTATTGTCTGTCTTTCCTGTGCTTATTTCTACTCAAAAAGTTAACAGTGCTTCTTTTGCCTAACACATTTAGATGGTAAAGGAATGGTTAACTGCTCACTGTTTTCCCATAATCGCTGGTCCACCTGCGCCTTGTAAAGATGTATAATAACTGTTTTGTCTATGCATCATACTTAAATGTACAGGCCCTTAGCATTACAACCCAGCCTTGATCACGGTCATCTTGTGGTAAGGGCCAGCCAGACCGGAGCGAGTTCAGGTCATCCGCTCTCACGCCACCAACCATAGAACACAACCTGTTGACATGTGCGGCCGCTGGAGAAAAACATGTTCTCAATGCATGCAGACAACCACATTGTGCCAACAGGAGGTGGAAGAACCTCTCGCCTACAATGCATATCAACCAAGTCTTTCTCAGCTCTCACTTTATTGTTCGTGTTTGTGTCTCGTGGCTTGCTCTCACTTCTGGGAACTCTTTGTAAGGCTACATTTAGTCTCTACCTAATCCTTTCCTACATCTTGGTGAAAGTATAACAAACTCCATCATCTTCTACATGAGTGAGTCAAAGTAAGTGTTTTACATTAAAGGTGATCTATTTTCAATTGCTGCAGGATGTATTGGTGGAGGAATGCATTGTGGGAAGAATGGATTCTAAATTCAACATGTATGGGCTATGGAAGGATCGGCCCCTCTTGTGTCTGCATTTAACTAAGCATTCATAGGCAATTTGATTGTGTTAGATATTTGTCACAACAGAGTTAATTCACATATTTTTGGGAAACAAACTGTGTGATAAAAAGGTTGTCAAATATCTCTTGTGATTTGTTACTTTTATAAACAGTGTGATATCCAATGCTGAATACTTCCCCTGTTTGCTGATATATGGTAGTCCATGCTACAAATTATTTTGACCCACCCTTATTGCTAAACCTTATTATAGATGGTTTGCACGCCTTTATGTCTGAACCTGAGTATATTAATGGTGAAAGGGAAGCAAGACGCATCGAAGAACTCGTGGTGCAAGGCATTGTCAGCAAAGACGGTATTCCCGTCCCTCGACCATGATATATTAGTGTGATACCATTGTCGACAGTGTCAACTGATGCCCACATTACAGCTAAACCATCTGTTGTCTGGAAACCTCTACGTGTCATGGTTGCCTTGCCAAGGAGGTTCCCTCACATTGATGTTCAAACTGGGATATTGTAGTACGCACACCTATCTATGTCTAGGTCCGATTCATCAAATTTAGGGTTTACGTAGATTTATTCTGGGTGCTGGGGAGAAAAATGCAGCTCTGGCATTGAAAGCTGCTACTATGACCAAGAACCAAAACAGTGACCTTAAGTGACTGAGTACTCTTCCCTCTCACCGGTCAAACAGATACAGACACTGATTGGAAACTGGGAATCTGAGTGAGTTACACAATTGCCCTGAGGTCAATGATCCTGTGAATAAACTCGCCCCAAGAGTCAGCCAGGAATAAAGAAACATAAAAACCTGTGAGAATACCAGCAGTATATCCCCTCCTCTTGGAGAACTGTTAATTAGAAACTATTGATTATCTTTTTAATTACTCTTTAGGTGATTGAAGTATTCAGAAGATTTGATGCACTGAAATGTTCTCCTGATGAAGAGAAATCACGAAACGCGTTGAGCTTTTTGTTTTTACTTTTATGAATTAAAATACCAATGTACATTTGAAAATGTGTATTACTAAATCATTCTTCTAAAGTGATGATATCATTTCTGAAGTTAAAATAACTGATTATCAGAAATTACGTTGTGCAGGGGACGGGAGCGTCTGCTACTTAAGGACACTGTTTTGCTTCTCCCTCACATTGATGTATCAGTCTTAGAACGGCAGCATGTCTTACATGTTCCATTGATCATATGCTGATAACATTGATGCATGTGCTATGGGGTACTATTTCTCTGCACCCCTCCGCTAAGGCTCGAGTAGTGCATTACATTTAAAAAATACATAGTTTCTACGTTACTGTACTCTGGCCAGCCCAAGCTGCGTTATCCTGTTTAATGGAACAATGTGTTACATTACAAACCGATACCTCCTACAAGTGTCACACTGGCCATGCATCCATCCATATGTCCCTCACCTGTATTATGGAGGTTTCTTAGTTTTGTATACATGGTAGTCAATGAGTCTCTAAACGTGAAAGGTTATCTGGTGTATCACAGAGATTTTAACTGGGAGCTTAAAATCTGGTCTGTCAGAAATTAAAAAGTAGACACACTCCAAAAATGTCAATTAATGTTACGTGGACTCCCTGCTCACTGTGCTCAGAGAGGCACAGCTCCACCTCATTGATGAGGCCCAACAAGGCTGAAACACGTGTATTGGGTTGCTGTAGGTACTCTTGTTCAGAAGGGAATTGCCATAGCATTTCGGTACTGGACTGCTCTGTGGGTGGGACAAAGACTGATATGCAAATGGGTATTTCCCATCTGTGAAAAGTACAGTGAGTAAAACGCATGTTCTGCAAACTCTCACCTCAAAGTGGAAAAAAACCACAGAACATGTTATCATGCCATGTTCTTTCTGGAGAGGAGCGCCTGCTACCTTTTTTTGAAATATTTGCAAGGAACATGGAGTTGGTCACCCTGAGTTACCTGGGGGAACCCAGACGTGGACTCCCTGCTCACTGTGCTCAGAGAGGCACAGCTCCACCTCACTGATGAGGCCCAACAAGGCTGAAACACGTGTATGGGGTTGCTGTTGGTACTCTTGTTCAAAAGGGAATTGCCATAGGATTTCGGTGCTGGACTGCCCATGTGGGTGGGGCAAAGACTGATATGGAAATGGATATTTCCCATCTGCGAAAGGCACAGTGAGCAAAAAGCTTGTGCTGCAAACTCTCATCTCAGAACAGGTTATCATGCCATGTTCTTTCTGGAGAGGAGCGCCTGCTACCTTTTTTGTGAAATAATGTTATTGTTAATTTATAACACGCTTAACATAAGCGAGTGGTGCAGGATTCAAACCTGTGTTGCGCAGCATAGTCTTCCTTCCAAGAAAAATACATTGCCCCTGAGCTACCCTTCCTCCCCTTAATGCCCCTCGTGACACTGTAAGTAATGGCAATGGTGGGTTTGGGAGTAATGTCATCCTAATTGTACTTTTTAAATAATATTCATTCAGTGACACTGGTCAAAAGTTATAGCTCTACAAGGATATAACTCATGAAATGGCCCACGTTGACAAGAAAATACAGAACCACACTAAAATGCTGACACTGCACTTTGTGTAAAGCACTATTGACTTAGAGGCCTGTCCAAGACTGGTATCATTGTGTGGTTGGCAGTGCAGCTATATGTGATGCCAAAGTACGGATGTCTGCCATGGCCAATAACAGATCTCTGAGCTAATACTGTCTAACATCTGCTCCTGGCTTCATCTATTGCATATTTCTTTAAACAAATAAATGAGCATTGTATTTCCTCTCAATAGATGGTATCATCTTGTGTGATACTGCGCATATCATTGATGGAGTCATGGCCGACTTGGAACGAAAGTGGGATGTCTGATCCCTGCGTGCTTGCACGCTCCATCCATGAAGATATTCGAAATTCTTCTGGACTTTATCTCCATTTTAAATAGACTTTTCAAGGGCATGAGCATCATAAGAAGAGTTTTTGAAAAAAATCAAAATTGTCTTTTGTTTATAATTTCAGTAAGTGAATGGGAATGTGGCAATTGGCGTCATTTATATATTGCTATTCAAAATTATAAAAGTATCATGTACCATCTTGTCATTGCTCAACTGTTCTCCTTTTTTTCAAATCGCACTTGATCATGTAGTACATATAATGTATGTTGTTGGAAACTGAGGAGGTATGCTGCAGGCAAATGTAGGACCTTGATCTGCCATGAAGGATAATGTCTAATATGTGTCAAAAATGCCAGCTACAGAGTGCCCTAACTACATTGTCCCACAAGATCAAGAAAAATGATTCCCTGTCTGCCAGTAACAGCCTCTATGTTAAGAAGCTACTCAAAACTACCCAATCACGTAGAAAGCAACGGAACACTTGACCAATCCCAGGTTGGTTTCAGACCCAAACCCAAAACACTCAAACAGCACATCACTCTCTAACCAAACTACAAAACCAAGAAAGTATGATACCAAACAACTCAAACACTGGACGACGCCCTTCTGGACACAACAATCCCCTGTGCACAAAACAAAACACACATAGAAAGCTCACAAGTCCAGGCACTGGTTGCTCCTAGCTCTGCACACATCAACAGATGAGCATAACATCTATGCTGTCCTTCTCTCCCCCATTAACCAACCCAAGCCACTTTGCCTTACTGAGCCACGTGAGTGCCTGGCAACCATGGAAAGGTAGCAATCAACTTGTCATAGCATAGCATGTATGTGTGCTGAATAGGTTGCTGATTTAGTAAGCCTGCCTCAGCATTTCATCCGTACTTGTTGGATAAATTTAGTTCAACATTTCTATGTGCTAAGGACTCATTGTACGGGCGTGTTTGCACTCTGCAGAAGTTCCTCACCTACACAGACCTGAAACTGGGCTTGTCCAGGCTCCGGGAGCTCTCACGCAGTAGGGTTGTGCTCAGCAGAATGTCTGTGTTGGTGAAAAACTGCTGCAGTGTTCCAGCACTGCTAAAGCTCTGGAGAAAAGAAAGCATTGTAAGAATTAACATCTAACCCCCATTTGATCATCAAACCTGCTGAGAAAGGGGGGAGGGATTGTCCTCTTCTCTTGGACGCGGTATAATCGAATGGTTTTGGGCCTATTGGAAGATCCTCAAAGTTACTGCCCCCTACGGAAAGATCCTTCCTCTAACATTGAGAATGAGATTAGGGAGGCCCCACAGTATGCAGCAGACCACTCATGGATCACGAAGGAGGAACTTGATTATTTAAAGCACTCTGAGAAAAGGACCCCCTCTTTCTACGCTCTCCCTAAAATATATAAACATCAAACACATCCACCAGGGAGGCCAATTGTGTCGGGCTGTGGTTCCATTTTGGAACCTCTGTGCAAATGTATAGACCTGTTTTTGCAACCCATCAACCAAAAAACTGTTACATACCTTAAAGACAGGACAGCGACCATAAAAATATTTGAGGGTGAACCTTTTGAGGTTGAACACGATTTCTTAGTCACAATGGACATCAAATCGCTCAAAACTAACATCCCACAGGAGGATGCGACAGAGATAGTTAATTAACCAACTACCTCATTCATCAGGCAACCAACCCAACATAGGGTTCCAGATGCCTTTATCATTGAATTGATGACCATTGCACTCCAAAGGAACTATTTTGTTTATTCTGGACAATTCTATCTGCAAAAAAGAGGGACGGCAATGGGAGCAGTCTTTGCCCCTAGCCTTGCAATCCTGTTTATGGCAGCTTTTGAGGTTAAATTTGTGCTTTCTGAAAGTAATATCCACAAACGACATATTAGAAAGTGGTTTAGATACATCGACAATGTGATTTTTCTATGGCGAGGTAACATCGAGTCATTGAATGAATTTTTTGCTTATTTAAAACACCAACATCCTACCATCGAGTTTACGATGGAACACTCTAAAACGTCGATCAATTTTCTGGACCTTTGTATTCAAGTCAAATTGGGACGTCTTTCCTGCACTCTGTATAAAAAAACAACAGACAGAAATACTTTCTTGCATTTCATGAGCTTTCACCCTAGGTCCCTGAAAGAGAATTTGCCCTATAGCCAATTCCTCAGGCTAAGAAGAAATTGTACAATCATTGCAGACTACTACATACATGCTAATAAATTAGGTAACGATCTGAAAGAACAAAGCTACCCAAAAAAACTGGTGTCGCATGCCCTCAAATGAGCGAGATTCACCCCTAGGGAGAACTTGCTGGAACCTGGTTTGAAAAATCAAACCCAAGATCGGATAACATGTGTAACAACCTACAGTACTTTATCGTTTGCGATCAAGAAGACCCTATTGAAGCACTGGCCAATGGTGAGCAATTGTTCCCAGAGAAAAGCAAACCTTTGTTTGCGTTTAAAAGGTCCAGGAACCTGATGGATAAATGTGTTCATTCCACAAGCCAGGTTGCTCCTAGCACTAGTCATCGAGTTCTTCGAGCACTGATAGGCCATTTTCCGTGTGGAAAGTGTTGAGCCTGCCAATTCACCAAGAAAATGTCCAGCTTCCAAATTGAAGACTGAATATGGGACATACGCTTCTTATCCAATTGTAAAACAACATATGTGATATACTGCATTCAATGTCCGTGTGGACTGAGATAAGTAGGGCAGACCACGAGACCAGTCCACATGAGAATTAACGAACATTGATCTAGGATCAGGTGCAAGAACCATCAAGCACCAATGGTATCTCACTATGTCGTATTTGCTCATTTGCCCGACGACATACAATGGTGGGTAATCGACACGATTCAAAATAGCTCCAACATGCAGCAAGCATTGAACAACAAAGAATCCAGATGGATCCACCGTCTGAGAATGCTGGATAAATTAAGGGGCCTTCATGAAGAATCCCCTCCATACCAACTGCAGTCTTAGGTATACCCACATACAGTAAGTGTCCACCTATTGGCCCATTGTGATACATACCATCGAGGCGAGAGTTGCCACAGACTCATGGGTGAGCATGGAACACGGGACTGGACATGACTGAGCCCTCTGTAGACTCACCTCTCTTTCCCTTTTTTATCCAGATTTCACTGCTTCAGGTGGGGAGTCTATTCTACAACATAAGGGCTTTCTGAGTATTTACAACAAACTTGGGCTCCCCGACTACACATGAGACGGACCAATACTGAACACTGTTTTTTTCCATGCACCAACCTTGCAGCTATATGCACTGTAGCATGTCCACAGTCAGGGACAGAGATCGGCAACACAGCCGTTAATCTTAAATTTGGCCTTTGTGCCTATTTGGCAAATGTGTTCTATGCACGCCACCACTCCTAATGTGCCTCTTTGTAGGTACATACAATATAATTGAGACCGGCTGGCTTTTCTGATGGCATTTCCGACTTTTCCCCATTAGGTCTGTGCAACCATGTCCTGCAGTGATTTAGCAGTGGTCAATGGTTTCAGGTCCTTGACAAGGCCACCAGCAACCATATAGATCTGGTAACATGCTTTATGCATGTGGTCACCATCCATGTGCTTCCAGCAGATGTACACATTTTAGCTGGTCTTGGTTGCCGTCCCGGACTATAACTACTACTCATTTGTCATAAGGTCTGTGTTACTATACCTGCCAACTATCCTGCAGTGACCAATGGCTCCGGGTTTCAGATGAGGCATATGACCGCAATCACAGCTGTGTCTGCTCAAATTGCTACTCCTTTTGTCCCAGGATGCTATTCCAACCTTGGCCACTGGTGGTTCTATGGCGCTCTGTTTAGTAAGTTCTGAGGCCCCGAGATTGTGTTTCCATTGCGACCTAGATTTCCAGCAAGGAGACATTCTATCCTTCGGATTCGAGCCTGTATTCGTGGTAAGTCCACTGCTCACGGCGCACCCTCACTAATGCAGACCCGTACTACCATGCTTATCCGCCCAGGACCCCCATCTTCAATTTGCCTTTTGTATATGCTTTGTTATTCTAGTGATTCAACTCTGTGAGTGCCACTGTTTAACTCCAAGACGGCGGCACCCGGTAGCCGTGACCATAACACGGCTCGGCTGATAACAACTTTGTAAAGGTATTACTAGCCTTTCTTTCTTTTTTCATGCTTCAGCTCTTGCTTAAATAGACTTTCATTCATATAATGAGCCTGTGGACACCGGACCTTAGGGGCTCTCTGGGGTTCAGGCATATATATATATTGTTTTTCCTTTAGTGATTTCAGGATGGGTTGTTTGCACAAATTGCAGTTAATCTCCATGCTTTCCAGTACCTCTGCATCTTCGTGCATTTATTAAAGGACTCCAGGAGACACAGAGTTGCCCCTACAATGCCCAATGCCTGTGAAGGTACTGGTGCCCCTTTCTGTCTCGGCTCACTATTTAGCATGCACATTATTAACATGACACAGAGCACTTTTTCTGTCAGAAATGATGGTGAACCATTATTTAATGTTTATTTGTTTTGTTGCTGATTTGTATGGCATTGAAACTATGGGCCCATCTCAGGTGATGGTTCTGTTTGCATGACCATACCAGATCAGGAATTTCAGCCCGGGGGGGCCTACCGTAGGTGGGCACTCACAGTAGCAGGGCTTTTAGCTTTCATGCTCGCTAGCACACCTTATACCACCCTATGATAGGTTACTTCACGTGTATGGCCACTGCGGCACCACTTGGGTGTTCTGTTAGACCTCGATTAGTCTCTCTTTCCTCTGGCTGCGGTATGTTACGCTAATGTGCATACACTGTTGGCGTTCTCGCTATATACCAATTTACATTCCATACTTTGTATTTTGGGAGCTTTGCTCCCGGTGTATACTGTATTTCAATATGACTACAGCGCTGTGCTTTTCTTCATTTTATTGAAACCTAATCACTATTTTAAAGTTTTTTTCCTTCCATTCACTCCTCATCTTTTTAAATTCTTAGGGGTGTTGGGAGAGGGCTGGAGAGCTAGACACTTTTCATCCTTTTATTTTTTATGACCTGGTTCCCCCCCCTCTTTTCTCTCCTTTCCTTTAGGGGTGTTGTTCTTACACATCTGACCTTAGGACCTGAAGAAGGCGGCTTTTTTCCATCAATACACCGAAACGTATCTCATCACGCCATTTTTCTGACTCCTCTAGCAGGTGTGAGTGACGGGCCTGTGCATGGACAGACATGCCACATATGTAGACATTGAGCAGAGCTGTAAGAAACAGTGGGTTATAGGTCATACATGAACCAATGAAGTTGATATTGTTTTTTTCCAGCATTTTGTATTGTAGGATATCAATGCAATTTTTGTGATTTTTTATGCTCATTGGGAAGCCTTTTCCTTTTCTGCTTAGCTTGTCCACATTTATTTACCATTGATATTTTGTTTTACTTGGATGATTTCCTTTTTCCTTTCTCTTCTGATATATGTTTAAAATTGAGTTTGTTTTAAACATTATTGTTATACGTTTTGCAATAATTGCAAGCTTTTGTACAAAGAATTGATATATGTTTTGTAATAAATTGTGAAAAGCACGTTGGAGTTCATTGTTAACTTTCATACTCAATGAAGTTGAAAAATTGAGTTAGATGGCCCAGAAAAATGTATAGATTTTGGGCCCATATATGTGATGTTATTTTGAACACACAGAGAATATAGGGAAACTATCTGGGAACACTGATTAGAACATCCAGTTAGGAGTGATCCTTTCCCTTTCACTGTTTAGTGCCTTTTTTGTTCGGATATAATGGGACTGTAGGTAATTCATATACAGCATTACCCGTAGACCATTACCTGTGGGGACAAACCTTGCTGTGTTGTGTTAAAGCTCGGGCTCTAGGCAGGCTGAGAGAAAGAAATTAAGCCGTTTGTGCTGGGTGATAGTATGCCAGCTATATTTTCCCTCCGACATTGAGGAGGGAGGCTGGTGTTTGAACAGGGTGGGTGTGATTATGACTGGTATTTTTATAATACACAAGGTGTATGATGGAGGATTGTAGGATGCCATGTATTTGAATACAACTTTTTATGGTGGGTTTATGGTGGGAACAGGGTGTTGTGGACATGTATATGTTAATTATGGTTACCTCATGAATCCTCTTCACACCCACTGGTCCATGTGCTCTGGGCAAAAAGGGGTTGCCAGATCAAACCCAAAACATTGATCGAACAGCTGAGAATGAAAGGTAATAAACACATAGCTGCCAACTGAGTCTCAATTTGCAGGTCTGGCCTGCATTTAAAGGGTTGAATACACACAGTGTAAAGTCCAGCTGCAAAAACCTGATATATATTCATAAAGTAATGACAGAACACTACTGATTAGCTTTTGTTAGTCTTTGGGGGACGTGGCCAAAAACCGAGCGGAGTAGATGCAGCTGCGGGAGCTCTGTCGGTGCGCCCCGTACACATCCGGAAATATCCTGTATTGGTTTGCACCAAAACCCACCAAATTTGACAAGAGTCTGGTGGGCGCTGATCTTGGATTCTTGGGGTGAGGTGGAGCGACAGCACGGCAGAGCTGCATCTTGGGTGGGCCCTGCCTTCTCTCTGCTGAGCCCATGTATGGAAGAGAGCTTCTGGTGCCAAGTGTTGTGGATTGAGGGACAGGTCCACCCGAATGCACCCTAGGAAAGGGATGGACCCCTGTTGCCTGCTCTGTTGAACTGGTGGTGGAGGCTGAAGGAATGATTTGACTTATGCAGGCAGTGCTATCTGCCCAAGGAGACGGGGTTACTTTTGATATTTGGATCTTCCTGCGTGAATGACACTGGCGGGTCTGACAGTGCAACGTGGGTGGTATATTAGGGGAGACTGGGCGGAGTGAATCCTGCAGTGCCTGAGGTCAAACACAGTGGATTGGATGACTCGCCTGTGGTGTGCCCCCCCTTTTGGGAAGGAGAAGCAAAAGTGGGGACCTCCTGCTACTTGCTCCGTGAGACCCAGATAGTACGGCACGAGAGTCTCCAGGGTCGGGACCTGGAGTGCAAATTGGCTGTTTTGGATAGAACCCCATGGGTTGAGAGAGGAGGTTGATTTATGGAAGGAGGAATTACGGACATGGCAAGGGTTGGGTCCTCGAACACCTTGGCCATGGTCAAAGTGTGAGTGAATTGTCTGGCTTGCATTCCATTGCCATGGCGTGACTAATGCCATTATCTTTACATCTCTGTTTTTCGTATAGCTGGAGTCTGGTGACAGCTGTTGCGGCACTCCAAGTGTGCACACCTCCAAGAGTGTCTAGAATATGGAGTGGTGTGTGCCTGGTGACATGTGTTGGGCGCCGTCATTGGTGAAGGGTCAAAATCAACTACAGCAAAGGCTGGATCATTTCCTGGGTAGCAGAGGCAAACCGGCTATGTTGCCCCTGCCACCCGCAGGTGTACCCTCAGACACAGTTACTACTATACTTGGGAGAGCCAGGGAATTCATAGTGAGGGCTGAGCCATGGCCGATCCTGGGGGCTGGCCTGGCTCTTAGGGCCAAAGAGGAGCAGAGCCAGGAAAATGGCAGCGTGAAATGGGGAGAGGCCTGTGTCAGGGATTTGGGGGCAAGAAAAGGGGCTAAAGGTGTTGGGGCAACAAAAAGGGCTAAAGGGGCAAGAAAATGGGTTGAGGGGCAACAAAGGGGCCAACATGGGGGTGGAGGCAATCAAAAGGGCTAAACATGATGGGGGCAACAAAAGGGGCTTAATGTGTCGGGGCAACAAAAAGGTTTAAAGGAGGCTAGGCACAAGAAAAGGAGGTAGAGGGCAACAAAAAGGGCTGAACAACAGTGGCATCAAAAGGGGCTTAAGGAGTTAGGAGAAACAAAAAGGGCTAAAGGGGCTAAAAGAAACTGAGGAAAGAAAAGAGACTAAACGGGGCAGGAACAAAGGCTAAACGGGTCTGGGGAAGCTAAAAGCATTCAGGTGCAACAAAAGGGCTAAATGGGACCGGGAATCAAGAAAAGGGTTGACACAGATCTGGGGCAGTTTAAGAGGTTGAGGAGCAACAAAACACGCTACATTGGACTGTGGGGGTCAACAAAAGGGGCAAAACGGGCCTGGGACAGCTAAAAGGGTTAAGGGGCAAGAAAATGGGCTAAATTGAACTGGGGTTAAGAAAAGGGGTAAAACGGTATGGGGCAGCTAAAAGGGTTAAGGGTCAACAAAAGGAGCAAAATGGAAGTGGGGTCAAGAAAAGGGGAAATCTGGTCTTGGGAAACAAAAGGGCATAAAGGCTACTTGAAGGGCACTGGAAGGGGCAAGAAAAGATGCTAGTGGGCAACAAAAGGGGCTCACTTATCTTTTTGAATTTACTGCTGCCTCACAGCACCACCTGGAATTGTTCCAGTCCTGCCCCAGCCAATCAATGAGTGGCTGGGGTGGGACAAAAAAAAGACGCTCTCCTGTTGTGCCGACATCACCTATAGGAGCACATCTGCCTGACTTACCATCCTGGCTGCCTGAATTTCTGTCCTGCCCCAGCCAATCAATTAGTGGCTTGAGAGATACCGGCAGCCAGGCGGCCGTGACCGGAATGCAGGCAAAGGCGCTCCCATAAGTGCTGTCGGCAAATAAAAAAAAGCTAAGTAGTGGGCTGGTCCCCATTCGGGCTCGTGGCCTGCCCCTACTTTTGGCAGGCACTGACCCAAAAGGGAGGCAGGTCAGAGCACTCAGTGGGGCTAGGGCCGTCCCGAGCCCCGCCAGTCTTGGCCAACTCTAGTTACTACTACGATTGAATAGCTCATGTAGGCTATTAAAGACAAATGGCCCTGAATGCATAAAAAGATGCAGTCAGTGGAAGAGGAAGTATCACTGATCAGAACAGATCTTAAAAATGTGAGTGAGACGATCTCCGAGGTAGAGCTTTTGGTTTTGCAAGCCAGAATGAATGTGCTGCCTGCGATAACACAGTCCGTGCAGGAGAGGGCAATGGATGCAAAGGGCCTCTATAGAAGATGCACCTTGAGAATCCTTAGCTTTGCTGAAGGAGATGAGGGGCACAGCACAGAACTGCATCTTGAAACACTCATTGTTGATATGCTGTGTATTAAGGGGCTGTCAAAGTGGTTTACTATAGAGTGGGCACATAAAGTCCCTTGGTAGAAGGCCTCCACTTGGGGCACCACCTCGAGCTGCTATTGCCAAATTCCTGAACTTCTGTGATAGGGACTCTGTGCTCCCGGATGCTAGGTGACACTCGGCATAGACAGTTTCACCCAGAAAGCACAATGGCGACAGAAGCCGTATGATGCAGCAAAAGGGAAATCAAGAAGATGAAATCTTAAATGCATGTTTTTCTCCCTGCCCAAGCTGAAGATACTGATGCAAGACAACTCCTTATTTTTTTTTAACAATCCAGGAGGCGTGTGCTTGGATTGGCGAACTGGGTCATACTGGAGTGGATCATAGGCAAGAGAGTGATAATCGGTGGTTCACCAGAAGGGGGAATTTACAGAGAATGCCAGTGGGGCAGCTAGGAAGGCTCAGACTGCCAACGTACTTGTGAACCCGGATGGAACTTTTCCACTAGATGAGACAGCTCCTTGTCCTGGAGTGGATGATTCACAGGGGACTGAAGCTTCCGACAGGGTGGAATGACTTTTGACGGTGCTATGCTGCGCTACTGGGATCTTGACATTTTGAGGTGGCCAAGAGGAGATTTTGAGGGGAGTGCAGATGTACACAGCAATGCTAAAGTTTTTCCTATTTAGTTCCTGATACACATGTGGGTATTGGGACCTTTGGATTCTTGGGATTAAAGTGGGGGAGTAGTGTGATCTATTTATGGGGCATGTGGGTGGCAGGCTCATGAGCTGGGATTTAGTTTTTGTATCCTTCTGTTCGGTTTTAAGCCTACCCTCTTGGGTAATGTTCGGCCCCCTTAGACTTAGGTGGTTAGCTTAGCTTTGTCGACCCTGGCTATGGGGGGAAACCTAGCTGGAATGGGATGTGCTGGGCCTCTTGCCCGCTTTGTTGGAATGGAGTTTATGTGTCTGTGGATGGGAGTAATGGATGCAGGGTGAGGGTATTTGGGATGTGTTGGCTATCCATGGGGTCAAGATTCTGGCCCTATTGTATTGGGTTGGGGGCGGGGCATTACGAAAAGATCAGGGGATCCTGGATTGATTTATTAGGAATTCATGTATGGCAGCATTGAAAATACTTAGTTGAAATGTGTGTGGAATTAAAAACATGGCTAAGCAAAGCAAGATACACTCTTACACGATCAGGCATAAGATAGATATAGCCATACAACAGGAGACACACCTTATTGTAGCTAAACAGGATACCTAAGGACTAGATGGAAGGGGCAGCTGATCGGCCAACTCCAGTTCTTTTGGGTGGGTTATCTGGGTACACTGTCTGCCTGTCAATTCAATGAATGTTGATTGATCCGGATGGTAGGTGAATATTAAAGGTAGCTTGCATGAGTTGGGAATGTACTCACTGAACTCGGAACAGACCAATTTCTTTGTTGCAGTGGGTGACCTAATCGCGCAGTACAGGGGAGACTTGGTACGTTGGATTGGGGATTTTCACTGTGTGTTGGACAGAGACCTGGACACTCTTAGTTGTAGCACTAGACCTGGAAGCTGGGCATCTCAATCCTTAGCCAGAATTACTACAAATTTCCTTCTGTGGGACGTGTGGATAATTAATTCACTCTGGGGCACATGATTCATTATCATGGATTGTCTATGCATTTGTAGGGGAGGAAGTGGCTGCATTGGTCAGGAAGGTAGAATATTTGGATAGGATCTTGTCGTACCATTCTCCTCTTTTGCTGGAGGGTTGCAGGAATTCCCGGGCCTCTCCAATCCCTATGTGGTGGTTTAATTATAACATGCTGGGTGATTTTGCCTTCGTGACATCTATGATGAATGATATAGATTGTTTCCTGGAACACAACTGGGGTTCCACAGAGCACAGGCACACTGAATAGGAAGTGCAGAAGGTGTTTCTTAGGGGATTTAGTATTGTATATAAGTTGGGATACAGAGAGCGCTGATTGATACAGTTCTTCATTTAGAGAGGGGCATGGCATAGCTAAAACAAAGGGAAGGCAGGGGGTATGAGGTGCAAGCTTCTAAAGGGGATGTTGGTAGGAAATTTGAGGATGCTAGTACACATTACTCCACGCTTGATTACACTGGATATGTGACCCAACCGTATTTGGGGGGGAAACAAAGTGGATAAGCTCCTTGCCTGGCTGGTGGGAAGAGAAGGCAGTAATCAGTTGTGTGAAGGTGTGGGAGATGTTGGAGGTGGCATGTCACGGATCCAGATGGGATTCTACCATGGATTATATAACACCTGCGAGGCATCAGTTGCGCTCAAGCAACTCATGGCCAGAGGAAGCTAATTTAAAAAGGGTTCCCGATGGGCAGGGCGAATCTCTTGGTGCAAATGTATTGCTGCGAGGCATTGAATGGGCAATTGACAATTTCAGACTAGATAAACCCAGGGGATCGATGGCTTAAAAGTTGAAGTGTATAGGACTTATAAGGAATGACTTGCCCCTAAACTATTTGAGGTGGTTACGGAGGCAAATGCTACTGGTGGATTCCCAAGGTCGATGCTTGAGGCACTGGTGGACACTATCCATGATTAATGTTGATATTACGATCCTCTGCAAGATACTGACATGGCCGCCTGCTGCATGGGTAGGGGTACACGACAGGGGTGCCCGCTGTTGCCAATGATTTTTCCACTGGTGATGGAGCCGCTGATGGGGTTGGCACCTAGGCGGCATTAAGCGGTACGGCTCCACATGGGGGATGGGCTCATTGCATATCATTATATGCAGATGATATATTTTGGTATATACATAACTCGATAAGGAATTTGGAACGGGTTCTTGACTTAATTATAGAATTTGGGGTTCTGTCTGGCTTGGTAGTTAACTCTTCAAAGTCTGCTCTCTGCACGCTGTCTGTGGAGATGGCTGGTAGTTTGACGCACCTGGGTGTGGCAACTCCTGATGGATAATTTCGGTATCTTGGCATTGAAGTAAGTACAAACTTGGATTGAGCATTTCAACAAAATGTTGAGCACGAATTGATTGGATTTGGTGATTCGTTGAGTTCTGGGTGAAATTCCCTTTGTCTGCGCTGGGTTGAGTGCCACTGGAGAAAATGATAGCACTGCCAAAACTGTTTTACTTTTTCAGGTGATGCCGAGGGTTATTCCAAATTCGTTTTTTGGTATTGGGAAACTTAATCTAGAAAGGTGGAAGCCTGAGGGTATCTCTGGCAACGTTGCAATTACCTTCTCGAAAAGGGGGTATTGGTGCTCGGATTTTAAAAATGTATTATTGGGCTGCGACATTGCAGCATTTAGTGGATTGGTTTGCAGGCCCATGTGAGGATGTTATCACTGAGTTAATTGTGGATATGTGAAAGGCACTTTGGTTGTTTTATTTACTAGGAGCACGAGGAAGAGAGCTCATGATGCTTCCTTCTACGGAAGCCACGCTGATACACATATGATGGCGTGCAATTTGACTTCCAGGTCAAGGGCTGCCTTTGTTCCCGGAATTGTGGTTATCTAGTATTACAATAGGACATGTCCTAACTGGTAAAGGAAATGCAACTGCTTTTATATTGGGCCGGGGTGTTTGTTCGGTGACATATACGATGATGACATTGCTCTCTCATACCCCATGTTTTGTACTCAACACCCCACCATCCAACTTAATTTTCTTGAATTTGCTAAATTCATGGCCAACATTAGGAATTTATGGACCTGAGCTGCATGTATTTAATGTTATGCTTCGATAGCTGGCAGAAAGGGGTAAGGGCATGACTGGGGTTTACGCTGCTGTGGTTGAGCCCAAATTGGATGAGAAGGCCTTAGTGTGAAATACATGAGTGAATGACAGGGGAGACATTATCACAGATGGTGGGTGAGCCAGGGTCCTTATTTACACTAAGCAGGTCTCAAGACGTGCGAGGGTTCAGTGGATACAGTATAAGTGCATTATGAGCGAATACATCGCTCCGGTCGTGGTAGGGAAAATAGCACTGGGAGCTGTCTTGGACTGCTGGCGATGCAAAAAGGAGGTTGGGTGATAACTACATATGTGGTGGGGATGCGATAAGGTTGGGGTATTTTGGAATTGAGCGGTTGACCGATTGAATGAGGTCACTGGAATGCAAATTCAGGTGTCGCCTCGGCTCTGCCTGTTGGGTTTACTGTGACAAAGGAAAAGCAAAAGATATAGAATGCTCAATAAAGGGATCTCCCTTGGATTGATCTTGGCTAAAAGGTGCATTGCTATGGCGTGGAAGTCGCCGGGAGGCGCGACCCTAGACGGTTGGTCTACCATGTCTAGGCCGAACTGAACATTGCGGATAGGCTAGTCAGGTCTGCAGCTGAAGAGAGTCACTACAGCATCTGGCATGTGATACCTACTGCGGACTCCATC
Source organism: Ambystoma mexicanum (assembly GCF_040938575.1). NCBI lineage: Eukaryota > Metazoa > Chordata > Amphibia > Caudata > Ambystomatidae > Ambystoma > Ambystoma mexicanum. Next base: position 237,660,221 of record NC_090940.1, on the reverse strand, counting down.
AGATCTGAAGCCACCCTGAATGAGTCATAAGTGGCTGGCAAGAGGATTGAGGAATTTATCGGCTTTGGGTTGGAGGGATTGCTTGGAAATGGTTTGGAAGTGCAGGAAATTTCCTGTGAGCACCTACCTGTATTGGTTGTAATATGTTGACTATCCGATCTAACTCAATGGGCCTCATTACGATCTCGGCGGTAGCCATACCTCTATTGGCGGCATGGCTGCTGCCGAAATCGCATCTGGGTCCGGGTTCCCAGAATGAGGAATTACCGGGCCATTGCGAGTTCGGAGGGCCCGGTAATTCCTCCTTCTAGGAACCCGGGCCCGGACCTTCCCCATTCCCATTTCAGCCCCCATAGGGCTGAATGGGAGAGGGAGCAAACAACAGGCCGATTACGAGCGGCCCGTTGTTTGCTCCCTCCTCACCCCGCGGGACCCGCTCTGCACGTCTGGTGAAACCAGACGTGCAGACCGTGTCCCGCGAGGGGACCTCGTAATCAGGCAGAACAGGGGTTTTTTTTTATTGAAAAATTTTTATTATTTTATAACAAACACGTCAACCATGGTAATCAGGTGGTAGAGGGTTGACGGCGCCGGCACCTTTACCGGCACTGTTAACCCCATAACGCCTGGGTTATAATGAGGCCCAGTGTATGTTATGTAAAGGGGTGTAATGGACATGTAATCCTGATGTGCTGTTTTCTTTAATATGCTGTATTATCTGTATGGCTAACTTGGCCCTTGAACTAATATTTTAGAAAAGAATAAAAAGGGGTTTGTAAATACATGTTTATTAGCCTCTCTAAAGATGTCTCTCAATCAGGGCATCGTTAAAATAAACAATTGAGAAAGCTCACTGGAGCTCTCCCTGGAACTGCAAAGGTAACACAGACACAACAATGAAACACCAACAGCCGAGGTGAAGCACTTTCACCAAAGTGGTAATTCCTGGAGAAATGTAGATTCTGTACTTCTGAGCATTTCCTATGAAAAACTATCTCCCCAAACACTCCTATGCTTATATACTTCTATCTGAAAAACAATAATAATTCTGTTTGATGTGAAAGATAACTTTAATACATGAGGAAGGAAAACTATTCCAAGGGAAAGATCATGGCTCATTCCGAGTATGGCGGTGTGGGAAAAATTGGCGGTAACAGAATTACTAACACTTTTCCCGCTCTGCCATACTACGAGCATGGCCCTGAAGTGAGGGAATTATCTCAATGTTCCCACTTTCTGCTGAAAATTGAAAACATTGGTGGAATAATTGCCGGGTCAGTCATTTTGCCAAAAATGCCCCATAGAGTCCAATGGACGCTCAAGAAATGGGGATTAACTCTTCCACCGCCACTTGTAATACAGAAGTAATTCCACCAGACCAAGTGGCGGTAATGGTAATTCCATTGGGCAGTATTCTGGCTGATTTACCACCAGAATACTGCACAACTCGTAATGAGGCCCGATGTCCTGTAATCTGCTGCTCCCCAAATTCATATCTGGATTTTCAGCACCCACAGACTTTATTTTAAAAATCAAAAATCTGATACTGTTTTAAAAGACATCAAGAACATGTCACACTAAGCAAAGAATTGAATTTTGTAAAATTCTGGAGAATGCATGTGATATTTGGGTTTTATTAGTAGTTAGTTGTGCCGCAGTGCAGATGACCCTTACATGTCTTTTCAAAAGATGGATTGTTGTGGGAACCTAAATATATAGGGCCTCATTATGACCCAGGTGGCCATGGAATGAACAGGCCGGTAAGGGTCCGACCCCGTTCATTCCGGGACGTCCTATTACGAGGTTCCTGTTGTGATGTCAGTATGTCACAGATAGTATTAGAATGTTAGTGTGTCACAGGTTGAGGGAATGTAGAACGTGTAGAGGTTCGGGGGACGTTCAGTTATGTATTTTGGACATTAAAGGATTGGTGTGCACACTCCTGGTCTACCGTTTTAATAGAAGTGAGGCCACAACAAATGGCGATGAGGATAAAGCAAATGAAAAGAAAAACAATTAGCGCAGAAGCAGATCAACACTGAAACTGGAAGGTTTTGAAGTAGAAGTTAAGAAAAAAGTATGGAGAGCGGAAGATAAAGAAAACAAAGCAGCCAATCAACGCTAGGATGTGCGTTCAACGCGTTCAACTGCGATAATTAATATGTGGCTAGAAACAAAACCTAAGTAAATCAAGAAAGTTAACATTGTGGCGCTGCGATTTTTTAAATAATTATAACGAACGTACGTGGAGCGAGGATCGGAACGAGCAAAGCATGAGCTCCGGATCGGCTCTCCTGTATGACGTAAGCTCGTCTCTCACGCATTGGAAAAGGGCACCCAAAGACGTGCCGGAACGTACCGCCATTTTAGGCAACCACAGATAAAGCAACATTGCGTTGTCATAACAACGTAATACCGAGTGGTGTACCATAAGCATAAACACTGCTAAAATACTCTGTGCAGGCAAACTAAGTTACACAAGCTGTGTAAAAAGACAAATCACACTTATATTAATGTGATTGAGCAATACTTGAAATCTTAGCAGACAAATAAAATGAAAAAAGACATTAAATATACATCAAAATTAAACAGCTATACTTTATTATGAATGTTGATAAGAAAAGGAATTTCTAAACTTGGCTGAGAAGAAACAATATGCCGTCATTTTAGGACAATTACAGTAACAATAGTAATAAACAAACAAGAGAACATTTCACTATTCGATATTGTATATTTAATTGTTGAATTCTATTATTCAATATATCATACTGAATAATACACAGAACTCAATCTGACACATATCACCTACGCAAAGTAACTAAATTGCCATAAAGAAAGGAAGGTGATTAAAGGAAAGGAACATGTCTTCTGACAACGGCAATGCAAGTGGAGACATAAATATCTCGTCACAAGCGACATCAGGAGTATCAGTCATATCAACTGATCCAACACATTTTTTGAGAAAACCTGCTCCTTTTGATCTAGTGCCTCAAGATAACCAAGGACAGACATGGCAGGAGTGGCTAGATGACTTTGAGGAGTTTTGAAGAGCATTGGGAAACCAAAATGCTATTAATAAATTAGATATTTTTACAAACCTAGTGGGAAGAGAAAGGAAAAACGTTATTAAGACAATACCCCCAGAGGAAAAAACTATATACCAACTATTAATAACAGCGATAAATGCAAGAATCATTGTCCCACCAAACCGAGACTATGAGCGATGTATCTTTAATCAATGCACTCAAAGTCCAAACGAGACCATTGCGCAATTTGCATTACGCCTGCAACGGAAAGCCATGTATTGGGACTTCTCGCATTTCAATGATGACGAAGCAATCAGATTGAGAATAATTGATGGCTGTGTGTCTTCACAATTCAGAAAGCATCTACTAAAAAAATCACTTCCTCTAAAAGAAGTACTTGAGTTAGCATGAGTCTATGAAAGAGTAGACACGCAGGTAGCTAACATAGAAAATCCTAATGGATTAAATACCATCGCTATCATGGGTCAAAGACAAAACGCACAATGGCAGAAGAATAATCTGGGTGAATCCCAATGGTACAATAATCGTAAGAGCTATGGAGAGAGGCAATGTTACAGATGTGGGTTCGAGATCCCACACAGGGGTCAATGTCCAGCTTTAGGTCACACGTGTTTATGCTGTGGTCAAGAAAACCATTTTCAGAATATGTGCAGAGAAAGACTGCCCTGGATGCCTGCACAGAAGTCAAGTGGGCAGGGGACACCAAATCAAAGATATGAGAATCAAAGGCAATTTAACATGAGAACGAACGCAGAAAGAATGGACGAGGTGAAACGAAGATTAAATCAACCAAGCTTCCGATTAGGACAATCGAATTTCCGGCCAGGGTTTGTGAGAACCATGGATGCTTTGGGAATTGAGGAAGCCAGACAAACAGACTCGGAACAGATAAGATACAATGATCCATATGAAAACCCTCCAACAGAAAACAATAGAAACATGAACATAAAGGGGAGTAATGAAGATATAGACTATGATATGTATGGCAAAGAATATGTAAGATTAATATATGGAGCATCGGATGAAAATAGAGCCATAAAGGTAACCATAAGACTGGGAAATCAGAACATACCCTTCTTAGAAGACACTGGAGCCACAGTGAATGTGATGAGTAACAAAGTGTATGAAGAAATAGCACATTTATACCCATTGAGATCATCAAGAGCTAATATATTTCAATGGGGAGCTATCCGTCCATTAAGTGTAAAAGGGAAATTCATATGTGATTTAATACATAAGAACACTCATATACCCTCTGAGATATTCGTCATTGATAGCCCAGTGGAAGGAAGATGTCTCATTAGATGTAAAACTGCAACTGATCTGGAAATCATGAATGTGAACTACAACAAAAATGAGATGATAAAAGGAGTTCCACATCAAAGACTGAATATTCTGAATATAATAAAAAGGGAAGTAAGCATTGAAGTGATCAAAGGGAAATTTCCTGATCTATTCCAAGGAGTGGGAAAACTAAAAGGAGATGCAATATATCTACACATTGATCCATAGATTTGACCAACACCACAGAAAGATAGGGTTTCACCTTCAGGAAAAAGTGTCTAAGGAACTGAGACAGTTGATTGACAATGACATAATTGAAAAGGTAGAAAGTAGTCCAACGCCATGGGTGTCGCCACTAGTGGTGGTTCCAAAAATGATGGGTGTATCCGCTTATGTGTAGACATGAGAATTCCTAATGTGGCAATACAAAGGGAGAGACATCGGGGACCTAGCATCGAGAATATGATCATCAGGTTAAATCGAGCAACGAGGTTCACGAAGCTTGATTTGAATCAGGGGTATCATCAACTAGAAATTGATCCTGAATCAAGACACATTACTACGTTTGCAACTCATGAAGGCTTATACAGATATAAGAGGCTGAGTTTTGGAATATCATCAGCAGCAGAGGTATTCCAAGAGGCAATCAGGAAAGTCATTTCTCCTGTAAAAAACACATTTAATTACAGTGATGATATATTGGTATATGGTATCACTCAAAAAGAACATGAAGCGGCATTCGAGGAAGTATGTCAGGCGTTACAAAACGCAGGTGTTACAAAACAGTGCACTGACTCTAAATGAATCCAAATGTGAAGTGAATAAAAAGAGTCTACAGTTCTTTGGACATATATTTTCCGAAAAGGAAATAAGAGCGGATTCCAGCAAAGTGAATACAATTCTTGATCTTAAACTACCGAGAAATGTAACTGAAGTGAGGTCATTTTTGGGAATGACGAGTTATTGTGCCCATTATGTACCTAACTTTGCAATATTAATGGACCCGTTGCAACAGTTATTAAAAAAGGAAACAATGTTCACTTGGGATGAGAAGTGCATGACTAGCTTTGAGTTGATAAAGAAAGAACTCATTAATGGCAGACAATTGGCTTATTATAATCCAGAATGGGAAACAGAAGTCATTGTGGATGCCAGTCCTGTGGGACTAGGAGCGATTCTGGCACAAGTTGAGCCAAGGAATCCGGAAAGGCATGTCATAATGTATGCTAGTCGAGCTTTGAATAAGATTGAGCAGGGATATTCACAAGCAGTGAAGGAAATTTTAGCTGCTGTGTGGGCTTGTGAGAAATTCCATCATTTCATAGTTGGAAGACCATTTGTGCTAATTACAGACCACCAGGTGCTGATATCCCTTTTTGGAAATCCAAGAGTAAGAATGCCTCCATGAATAGAAAGATGGGGAATACGCCTACAAGAATATGATTACATTATTGTACGCAAACCAGGTAAAGAGGCTAACCCAGCTGATTATTTATCTCGACATCCAACAACAGAGAATGAAGATAAAATGCAAATTGAGGCGGAAAATTATGTGTCATATTTATCTGCTAATGCCTTACCACCAACGATATCAAGGGCATTGTTTGCTGAAAAGAGCAAAGGTGATTCGACAATTCAAGAAGCAATACATTTAACAATGACTGGTCAATGGAAGAAAATGTCAACAGGACAAGAGATTGACAAAACAGTAAATATGAAAGAATTACAGAGGTTGGCGAAGATCAGTGGAGAGTTAGTATTAACGGATGATGGCATGCTCTTGAGGGGAAATAAGCTGGTGGCACCTAAAGGTTTAAGGAAGACATTGGTGATGTTGGCACATGAAGGCCATAGAGGTATAACAAACACAAAATAAATGTTGAGGAATCATGTATGGTTCCCATGGATGGATACAATGGTTGAAGAGGCTGTAAAAAAATGCTTTGCATGTCAAGTATCTACATCTGATAGTAACGCATATCCCCTTTAAATTGTGCCGTTGCCTGATGTACTGTGGAATAGAGTATCCATGGATTTTTATGGTCCTCTGGAAGAAGGGGGATACCTACTAGTAAAAATAGATGAATATTCACGGTTTCCACTGGTGAAATATGTCATATCAACTGCTTTCCATCATGTGGTTGGAGTAGTAGATGAAGTTTTCAGTGAATGGGGAATTCCCAAGACAGTCAAGTCAGATAATGGACCTCCTTTTCAAGGACATCAATTTGAAAGGTTTGCAGCATATTTAGGATTTAAACATCATAAAATTACTCCGTTGTGGCCGCAAGCTAATGGAATGGTTGAAAAATTCATGCTCAATTTAAAAAAAACAAGACAGAGAGCTGTGATGGACAATATGGCAATGAATCAAGCAGTGTCACAAATGCTTAGGAGTTATCGGAATACTCTGAATGAAATGACGGGGCATACACCGGCTGAGCTGATGATTCTCTATAAGCCACAGCCCAGTGATTTGGAAAGTGAAGAACATAAAGGGACCTATGATCACTGCAGTTGGTGAGGACAGTTATGAGATTAAACGAAATGCATTGTTTTTTAAGAGGATGTTTCAAGAGGACTCTGTCAATGATAATCCAGACAGAATGGAATGTGGTCATGGTGAACTGGGTGATAGTTCAACGTGGGACAATATTTCTGTAGGGAGAGAAGATTGTCGGAGTAATGAGGAGATGACTGAACATGTGGAAGGTAGTAATGATCACAGTGGTTTGGGTTCTGCAACTAGCGATGAGGTGTTACATTCTGGGGCCGGAGAAGGTGGTGAAGAGTTTGATGATGATGTCAGAGATAAAATGGTAAGAAGTCGCCCTCATCGAGTAGTTTGCAAGCCAGACCAGCTTATTGAACAAATATAAGTTCATGTCAAGTCAACAAACTGTAAGTTATTTCATTTATGTAAATATGTTGTAATGTTAAAATTGTCATGTAGTAATGCTAAGATAAATGATGTGTTGAATGAAAGGTAGGGGGGATTGTTGTGATGTCAGTATGTCACAGATAGTATTAGAATGTTATTGTGTCATAGGTTGAGGGAATGTGGAACGTGTAGGTGTTCGGGGGGAAGTTCAGTTATATATTTTGGACATTAAAGGATTGATGTGCACACTCCTGGTCTACCATTTTAATAGAAGTGAGACAACAACAGTTCCCTTGCGGGACCCGCTCTGAATGTCTGGTCAGTCCAGACGTCCTTTGCGGTTCCTGCAAGGGGACCAGGGAGCTAATAACTGGCCCGTTATTAGCGGGCCCGTTATTAGCTCCCTCCCCATTCCCATTGAGCCCTATGGGGGCTCAAATGGGAATGGAGATGGGTTTTTTGAATGAGGAATTACTGGGTCCTCCAAGGTTGGAATGGCCCGGTAATTCCTCATTCAAAGAACCCGGACCTGGAACCCGGTATGAAGGTAACCATGCCCTTATTAAGGGCATGGCTACCTCTATACTCGTAATGAGGCCCATAGTTTTTTAGGGCTGCCTGCTAGATAGGTTAAAGATGTATAAAATGCACCATGTTGACAAATGATACTGCTTGTGGTAGACCATTGATTCATTTGTTTTTAAATGCAGTTGGAACCAACCTAAAAATGCAAGAGGCCTATGAACACACCCACTAGCTGTTCTTGGTAATTTTCCAGCATCAATTCACTTAGTTCAATTTGGTTTAGTGATTCAAACTTCTTTAATATATGATCTCTTTGTGCTTTTAAGTTTATAGTTCATGTCCAAAAGCACCTATTCAAATACCAGGGAAAGTACTTCTTCCTTGCAATAGAGTAAGCATGGGTGCAAGAACAAGCAGCACTGGACAATGTATTTGCTGGAAAAAGGATTTGATTGGCTGTTGAGGGTCAGTGTTGCAACCCAGGCATTAGATCCAAGTATTGTACTAAAATATTCAGGATTTGGACAGTAGAAGAATTAGACACTATATGGTTGTCCAGGATACAGAATGTACTTCCTCTGTTCAAATGGAAAAGCATGGTTTTACAAAATTGATTGAACTGCTTCAATCTGAAGACTTAGAAGTTGGGCCTGTAACGACTGACAGACGTGTGAGAATAATCAGAGCCATACAAGAAAGGTTCCCACATTTGATACATCAGTTCAATGTTTGGCCAGCATCTTAATCAGTGACTGAGAAAATCAATGTTGATGGAAAAAAAGGGTTATGAGTCAACAAGTAGACATGTCTATTGGAATGTTCAAAATTGTGATTAATATAAAAAAATACTTGTTTAAAAGTGGCAATCAGTTCTGTACAACATAGCTAAAAAACATGTTTGGGATACAAACAGACACTACCATGTTTGTGTGCATCCACCACTGAGTGAGGAACTAAAGAGAAGGGCAATGTGTCTGGAGCCTGTCTCACTGTCTCATTTAACTATGGCGATGGTTGATTGTGATTGGCTAGTGAGTTGAAGGGCCTTACAGAATTCCGACACACGTTGGATTCAAATCTATTCTATAATATGTGTCTGAAATTCCTGCCTATCCGATTGCATGTTAGTACAGAAGGGATGGAAGTGCTGACAAGGGTGGCAGTCTTGGCTCACAATAAACATGTGGCTAGGGAACAGGCCAGGACTGGCACTGGTGTTATGGTTAAGCAAGACAGTGGTGTGTAGCAGTATGGATTAGACTTCCCTAAAAGAAAGAAAGAGTGGGCTCGCTGCCAACTTATGAAACAATTAACTTTGAATTCATCTATGACCTTATATGATATGTCATGGCAACGGAGAGCCATGTTACTGAAACAGGATATCGTCTGCATGATGAACAATTGCACATAGCGCTGTACACAAAGTACGTCCTCCTAAGTCTGACATTGTCGCCCAACGTTGTAGCTGATTTAAATGAACAACCATGTTCTCTACTATATATTAAGCTTAAGTAAATGGTCACAAAAACCCTATCTGATTCCCTAATTGTGTAATGCGTTCTGTGTCCCCTGTTAAAAATAAGATTTGTGCATTCACTAAACCCAACTTGTGTAACATGTTCACATATTATTGTGGAATATATCGTTCATGTGCAATAATCTAAATTGAACTGCAGATTAGTGATAGGTGCGCCCTGGAACTGCAGAGAAGCAACAGGTGAAGCACTTGCACAAAAGTGCAAATAGATACTAGATTGGTGAGTGAAACACTTACTGGGGTGATCTGTGTTCATGTGCCTGTCTATTGGTTTCTTCTAGATGTCTTAACTGAGTACTCCAGCAAGATATAGATGGGGGGGGGGGGTCTATGGAAGGGACGCCACAAACACAAGTTGAAAAACATATTTTATTGAAGCATTCTCTAAAGCACACTGAAGTGAACATGAGGTTTAACCTTTTGTAATGCATTTTATCATTTTAATGAAAATTGAAAAATAAACAATATTCACAATGCATCCTTACATTATTCCAAAACCCAAACCGACATAAAATAATTTACTTTAAATGTTCAAGGAACATAACCAAGGAAAATGTGTGATAGGCCTATAATTATTGTCTCTCTTGAGTAAGCAATTTGACATGTGATGTGACAAACACTACATTTCTTCATAAACCAACAGTTTTTGCATTTCTAACATGGAGAACTTAGTGAAATATAATAAACAGTTCAGAAATAATGTGGTTGTAGCTTAGGCTTCAGTGTGTTGACTTGAAAGCTAGTGGGGCAGTGTGCGGTCTAAGGTGGCATTAAAACTTCCAAAACATATTTGAGATTCAAACTAATATGCTAAAATAGAGCTCACAGATAATGTTCTTGCATAATCCTCTGGACCTCAGAACACATTATAAATGTGTGACTTAATTTCCAATAATGTTATTTGTTAGCCTAAAGGACAACTGTTTTATTTGTCAGGATCTGACACTGAACAACATGAGTTCTATACAAATTGCACTATGAGTTGTGCTGCTACCCCAATAGAGTTGTGAGTTTGCCATGTGCGTGTAATCATTGTTTGCACATATGAAATTGTCTTGGGTACAATGCATAATGAGCACAAACTAAACAAATAAGAAAATAAAGGTTTTGAAAGCCATTTCAAAACACTGCCAGTTACAGTATTCTGCAAGGGCATAAATTAGACATATATGTACTAATCAATTAACCTCCTTCTGTTTGTCTTTATGCATTTCTCTTCAGGTGCAACTCGTGATTGACTTTATTGCACAGTGCTCTGTGTGTACAAGTGTAGGTTGTGGCGCTATTACCTGCAATTATAAACTGCAGACGTATGTAGTCAGGGAAGTGAACTACTACTCAATAAAAATACATTTCTCTTTAATCATGTGTGTGGCTTCACTTTCCATCCCTGGAATTCTCTGAAATAGGAGGAAAAAGCCTTGCATCTGATTTAATGTAAGTGTCTTATTTTCCTGCTATTGTGTGTTCTTATGGCAGCACCAATCTGCATAATATTCCCCTTCTCTTCAGCATGAAAAGGTAAAGCTGTGGTCATGGAAAAAAGAAGCAGGGCCAGGCCCCTACAATATAGCTGATCTACACCACTGGTGCCAGAACACAGTTCTGAATCCTGGCAGTCTGACTCAGCCTTTTATCTCCCTGAAACAGGTAAAGTTATGTGTTTGAGTAATGTGAAAAGACACTTGGCTTCAAGTGCACACATATTAAAAAAAGAGGGGCTCTGTAGAGAGAGTGTGACTTAAGGGCCTGTTAAAGAACACGGGCATTGAGACATGCTAACCTCTCTGTAGCAGCAGTGGTTAATAGAGCTGATGCCTTAACTGGTTCACCCAGAATGCATTGTAGAACAGTGTTCGATCCAAGTGGGTGAATGCGCCATGAATTTTGTAGACCCCTAAAATTAACTGGGTCCCAGGAATCGTTACACATGCCATCACTACTGTGATGGGCGCACCCGTGCCTCGGGCCGCCCTGTACTGATACAAGCACGCATGCACACACTGACACAATGAGCCACACGTCCGTACGTTCCAGGGTCCCGGTGGCAACTGCAGCACGGACCGTCTTTATTCCAAATGCGCATGCACGGCCAGAACGAGGCTCGCGCATGCGCACTGTTAACTTAAAGATGTAACATCCCTTTTTTTCTTGAAACAAAACAATGCAATCAATAACAGTTCTAACTGACCCACCAGTGGGTTGCTGACCTGATCCAGTCTACCGTTCAGTCTCCCGAGTACAGGATGTAGTCCTTGAGCCGAACAGGTGGGTTGCGACTCTGTCGCATCGGGTAACGCCTACCGCTCGTCGGAGTTGGTGGCGAAGCCCCTGCCACTGGTGACGGGTCCATTGCGGTGTCTTCTTCGGCGATCTCGACGTTGTTCTCTGGTGCTGCAGATTCCGTCACTCCAGCCCCTCGGGATCGGATGTCAACCTTTGTGAAGAATGACTTGTTGCGGGTGACGGTGGCCCTTTCGCTTGCCGCCGTTACCATTGACCCCTTCACGTGGGTGACGGTCCAGGGTTGTGGTTCGTACAGCAGCGATAGCTTCCCCTCGGGTATGCGGTTCCGGACCAGCACAGAGTCTCCCACAGCTACCTACTTGTCTTGTAATCCTCTCCTTCCGCTCTCCTTCTGGTTGTGGGCCTCTTGCTCCTGTCTCACTCGGTTGTTGTCTATGACCCCAAGCTCACGGCCTTCAACTTCCGGGTGGAGTCCTCTCGGGCAGCGCCCAAACAAAGCTTCAGCTGGTGCAACCCCTGTCGACTGGTGGGGGTTTGTTCTGTACTCCCTGAGGAATTCAAAGAGGTTTCTCTTCAGTTCCCCTCCACCATTGGCCGCTTTGCGGAAGACCTTATTGAGTGTCCTCATGAGCCTCTCCGCTTCTCCATTCGCACAGGGCCAAAGTGGTGAAACCTTTCTGTGCTGAATCCCCTTTTCCTTCAGATATGGTTTACGGTGAACGGAGGCCCATTGTCCGAACACAGGACTTCCGGGAAGCCGTGCGTGGCAAACATCTTTTCCAGGGCTAGGATTGTGTGGTCGGTTGCTGTTGAATCGACTAGCTCCACTTCTGGATACCTCGACCACTGGTCAACCACTGCTAAAAAGTGCATGTCCCTCCCGGTTGACCCGAAATCAGCGTGGACCGTGCCCCATGGCCTCTCACTCCTCTCCATGGAGTTGATCAGTGGAGCTCTTTCAAGGGGACTCGCTGCTTGACACGGCAGGCATCCCTTCACATGTGATTCCACTAGGCCCTCCAGGTCCGGGAACCATACTTTCGGTCGTAGTCTCGCCTTCGTTTTCGCTACCCCTTGATGGCCTGTATGGGCCAGCTCTAGGACTCTGGTCCTTAGCGACAGAGGTATGAATATTTGCCGCCCACGCAGCAACAGTCCATCATCTGAAATTGACAATTCATCATGGACTTTCCATAGCGTCTGAAGGTCTTTTTGGGCTTGTTCTTCCCACCTAGTGTTGTTTTGCAGTACATCTCTCCATTCCCTGCTACGAATTGTGGCCTGGATGATCCTAAACACCTCATCATTGGATGACTCTCGTGCCACGACATCCCTGGCCAGCACCACCGGCATTGCCCCTTCTACGATGTTGTGGATGATGTTGGCTTATCGTACTGTCGTTGTTGGAGTGGCGGGACAGGTAATCCACAGGATTGTTCGTTCCCGGTCGGTACACCAATTTGACGCCATATTCAATGAGGGCGAGCATCCAGCGCTTTATCCGTGCAGGAGGCTTCGAGGACACGCCCACCAAGATGGGCAGTAGAGGTTTGTGGTCTGTTACGATGGTAACTGGATTTCCGAGGATGTATAACCGGAAATGCTTGCATCCCCACAGGATCTCCAGTGCCTCCCTCTCAATCTGCGAGTAGCGTCTCTCAGCCTCTGTGAGCGCCTTACTCGCATATGCGATGGGTAGCATGTCACTTCTGGCGTCCGCCCGCATGAGAACCGCCCCTAGGCCCACGGGGCTGGCATCCACAACGATCTCCAACTACGCAGTTGGATCAAAATATGCCATTGTTTCCTGGTCGGAGAGTGCTCTCTTGATTGCCACAAACGCCTCGTGTTCACGCTTGTCCCAGACCCAAACAGCGTCATTCTTTGTTAGGGCCCGCAAGGGTTCAGAGAGCGACGCCAACCCTTTGACGAATCTGGCGCAATAATTAACCATTCCCTGAAAACTGTGTACCTCAGTAGGCGACTGGGGCGCCGCAGCCTCACGGATGTTCTTGATCTTTTCCGGGTCTGGAGACACCCCGCACGCGTTGAATACGAACCCAAAGAACCCAATACGGTCCTTGAAGAACTTACATTTTTCCCAATGCAGGGTGAGGCCTAGGTCTTTCAGTCTCTGTAGGGTTGCCTCCAACCTCTTCATGTGCTTGGCATGGGATTTGGCGAAAACGAGAATGTCATCACTCATATTTATTACCCCTTTGAGTCCCGCCAGAGCACCCCTGATGGTATTTTGGAAAACCTCTGCGGCAGAGGATACACCAAAGCTGAGGCGCTTGAACTGGTACAGACCCTCGTGCATGGTGTGTAAGCGACTTCAATTCAACACTACAGCTAAGTCAATGCCTAGTCTGGGATGCTGATGGAAGCCCTTATTGATGTATTTTTATGTCCAGTTCATTTACTCTGGATGACAACCCTTATATAACACCCCTCTTTCAGAATCCCCCCGACTCCGCTAAGCCAAGAAGTAGGTTTGTTTTGCAAATTTAAAAGGTTTATTTGAAAATTAAACAATATATATCTATCACACTTTTATAGTAAATTAATATTTGATATCACACTTGTGAGGATGATAGTGATCAACAATGGATAATGTTACAGTGGTACACTCTTTTTGATGGCTTAGAAGTGATATAGAGAGGATGAAGTAGCTGAGAATGCTTTTATGGCTTCAAGGACAATGCAATGATGAATGAAAATGCAGTACAGAAAATAAACTTGATATGACTTCAACAAAAGACAATGTAATCACTTTTCTTTGACAATTCACCCCCCCCCTTTATGCAAGGTAAAGAGATGGAAGGAAAGCACACAGTTCTCAGGAATGCAATCAAATATAATTCAGTTCCCCCCTAGCAAGCTTAGATGAAAACAGAAAGGAGTTTTAAACACAGGCAAGATACTTTGATGTGGTTGCAATTAAGTGAAAAATATGCTAAAAGGCTTTTAATTCCATATAGGAGGTTCAGGGTGAGTCAGAGATACTTAAGTTAATTCAGGATCACTTTAGCAATGCTCTATAAATGATTGTCAGGTTGCACACGAATTTCAGCAAGGAAAGCAAGGACAAATATTTTTACACGTGGCTGAAATTAAGCAAAATGTCAAATCACGGCAAATTTAGTCACGTGCGTCGAGCGCAATTACGGAGACACTATAACTCGCTCCTAGCCCAAACGGTTCCGGAGATACGGCCGATTTAGTAAAGGTAGTTTTTCGGATTTGAAATTTCAAAGTTCAGAATGACAGATGACAGTTTTCAGTTTAAAAGATGAAAGAATGACACGATTCTAGGAAGCAGTTCTAATAAGCTAAAATAGTTTGGATTAGATTATTTTAAACTAAGAGATTGGTTTTGGCACAGTGCTAGCTGGGTACTCACACTAGATTTTGGACAGGAATGCGACTTCGTCACCGATCGGGTCAGGATTGGCTGGACTTCTGCTAGCAGTTCTTCACAGCCATCTGGTCTCTGGTTCTCTCTGGTTCCGGATACAGCACTGCTTTCTGGATACTGCTACAGGTTCTTGCAAAAGTTCTTGGCAAAGAATTCAAACAGCTCGCCCGGCTGTTGAATAGTTTGGTTGGTTTTGAGCCCTGCTGAAGAGGATTCAGCTTGTGGATTCAGGCCTCTCTGCTACAAATTCTGGAGTTAATTTCTGGTCTCTGGAGATTGATGGATTTGAAGTCTGGATCTCTGGATGTGAAGTCTGAAGTCTCCCGGCAAAGCGTCCCGCAAGAAAGTGGAAAGTGAATGTCTCTACCTGGGTTTCAATGTTCCTTTTATGTGTTTTGAAAATGGGTGTGTGCCTGGGCCTAGCTAAGCCTGCCCCTCTCACTTATCATTGGCCAAGCTTTCCTCTCTCCCTTGATTGGGGGAAAGAAATGGAGTGTCAGAGTGATGCTGTAGGTTTTATGGTCAGAGGAACCTCCCCTTGTCAAATTGCACACAAATCTATTTCTGACTCAAATACATATTTATCTATGTACCATTTTTCTAATATTATAGGTCGAGTTAAAATATTTTCTGTAGCACCAAACCATCCGATCCCTGTCTTTGTACGATGCTGTGTCCACTTATGACAGAATTCTCCCCTTTTCATCCAGATAACGACCTCTAAACCTTTCCAGATTTTACACAAATGTGCACCAGGAATATGGGTTTCAGATGATAAAGTGTCCGATTTTTAACATGCATACATTTGGAGTAACAACCTTTTTTGCTGCTACTATCCCCAAGCACATACCACAGGGTCTTAACACCTCTTAAAATGTGCACAGAAAAATCACAAGAATGATGATGTTATTTATATAATTTTTACAAGTCCGCACTATGAATTATCCATCTTTTTAAAATCATGCTCTGGCCCCAAAGGGGTGTGGTTTTCCAAAGCACATGGTGGAATTTCTGGTTCATCCACTTCCCCCAAGCTCAGCTTGCTCTCACAGGCACTACCCCTCCCAGTTTCTCCCAAGAGGAAGCCATTTTACGACCCCCCTAATAGTACATTTGCCTGAGCCAAGGACAGTGCTTTGTTTAGTTTCCTGTAGTCCCCAGGTGCTCCCCCCCTAATCCAATCAGAGAGGTGTCATCTCCTTTTGGCAGAGGCAGCAGAAAGCAGCCAGGCCTGGGAAGAGTTGTTGAGCCAGTTCAACTCCGGTCGGGGGTAGTTGTCAGGCAGAATTCAGCTAAATGTCACTTTAGTTCTCAGTTTTCTACATTCAAATCAAACTGACAATTTTGCAGCTAGAATGCTGATTCTACGTTCAAAACTATGACATTTAACAGTTGCAACCTATGTTACACTCAAAAGTAGGTCACTCATTTATTTTAAACATTTCGATTTTAGTGGCTTTCTGTCCATTTTACTTAAGCTGCTGACATCCACAGCTCAGCTAGTTTTGTTATGAACATTGTTTTGTGCTCTTCATCTTTCCATATTTTGTATGCACACAAGAATACATTCTGCCAAATGTCTGCTGGGGTTCATTGAGATTTTTGAATATCTTGTGATGTTTAAAATAGGCATTTTTAGCTTGCATCCAGGGAAACAAAGGTGATTTTAAAGCGCTTTTTTTTAGCCAACCGGCACTGCTGTTTTTCCTTTGGCACACATTTCACTCATGGCACTCCTGGCCCATCATGCTTGCACTGGTGGGTGGCAGGTTAGGCAACCATTTTGGTTTGCGCACAAACTGTGCGGTTTGCCCGGATTCTGGCGCAACTGTGGGCTTTTCCGCCATCTTGGATTTTCTAAGCCCACACCACCAAATGTTGCAGCTTAATAACTTGAACGTGGGCCAAGACACCCAACAGGTGAAGGTGGTAATGTACCTCGAGTCTGTATGCAGTTCAAGCTGGTGGTACCCTGCTCTCAGATCCAGTTTAGAGAATATCTTGGCCCCCTGCAGTTCACCAATTATATCATCTAGCGTGGGAGTTATGTGGCGTTCACGCTTAATGGCCACGTTCGGAAGCCGCATGTCTACGCAGATGCGTACCACGCCAGGTTGTTTGGGCTTTGGCGCCACGACAGTCGGCGAAACCCATGGAGTCAGCCCCTCGACCATTTCAATGATGTCCATTCTGATGAGTGATTTAAGTTCTTCTTCAACCTGGGATCGGAGGTGGAACGGGATGCGACAGTGTTTCAGTGCCGTAGGCCGGATGGTCTCATCAATGTGTAGTCGCACTGGTTCTGCCTTCAGCTTGCCTATCCCCTGAAAGGTACTAGTGAATTTCTCCAGAAGTGAGTCAATGTCTCCTTGGTAGACCTCCAGTGCAAAGTGTACAAGGTCCAAAGCCTCCGAGGCGGCACAGCTTAACAGGGAATGTGGGCTGACGTCGGTGACGAAAAACCTGGCTTTAATGACTTTGGATCTACGGGCCACGAGGGCCACGAACAGCCCCCTGATGGGCAATGGGGTGTCACCTCCAAACGTGAAGATTCTGGCTCTCGACTTGTCCAGGGGAGGCGGGCCTGGGATGGCTTCATAGTGTTCTGTGGCTAGCACACACACTGACGCCCCTGTGTCTATTAGCACCTGTGTGGAGGACCCTTGAATGTCTACAAAGCACGTCGGTTGTCTGCGTTTCTTTGTCCCCGTAGCCAAGTTCGAAATGAAAAAGACTTCTTCGTCTTCCTCTTCCTCCTCGGCAATGTTGAGCCTTTGGGTGTCCTGTTCCAGCGCGGCAACACTGCGTTGTCTCCTGAAGCCACTGCCTGCTCTGGCTGGCCCTCTCTGTGTGGTAACCGGGGCAACAGCCCGACACATTCTGGCATAGTGTCCCGGCATTTTGTATCTCCCGCAGACTCTGGTTTTTGCTGCACAGTCTTCTGAGTGTGGCAGGTCATATCCAAAATACTGGCATATGGCAGAGGCACCCTGCGGGGCTGTCGCATCCTGTCGCTTTTGATTCCAGCGTGGTTTCGGCTGAGCTTGTCTTCCCACTGCAAAGCCCTCCTCACATTTGAGCGGGCGTACTGCGGCATCCATTTTCGCCCCTCTACTTTCAGCGAGCTCGTACACCCTTCCATTGTTCAATATTTGTGTCAGAGTCATGCCCGGCTCCCTCAGAATGTGTCTCTGCAGCTTGCTTGAGCTGCAGCCTTGGATCAGTTGATTGCGAACCATTACATCTGCGTCTGCCCACCTGCAGGTACTTGCCAGCTGTCATAGATGTGCGCAAAACGTGTCTAATGACTCGTCATCATACTGCTTCTCTCCGCACATGACAAACCTGTCAAAGCCAACGTTTGACAAAGGAATAAAGTGATCATGAAGTGCTGTCTTGACGGCTGTATAGGTCGCTGCTGGTAAATTGAAATATTCGTAAATAATCTGTAGCTGCTGAGTATAGCAGTGTCGCCACCTTCACATCATCATCGGTTTCTCCGGTCGCAGCGAAGAACATATCTCGTTTTTTGATGCATAGGAGCCATCCTGGGCCCAATTTCGAAGGTGGGCCTGATTTGTCGAATTCTTGCATGGGTTGTAAGGATCCATGCTGCCTCCTCACCACTCTTGCCGCTGGAGGGGCATCTCCATCGCTGTCCGCGATCTTCACAGGTCGCACAGACACCTCAGTCGGTAATAGAGGCCGCAAACCTGGCTGAACCTGGCTCTGATGTACTTGGACCCTTGGGCTGTGGCACTGTGGTGATGTCCTCTGGCAGCTGATCACCTAAAACCTGTATATTCAGGTCTGAAATGCAGTCCTCCCAGTTGGAGGGCTGCAGAGTGTTCAAATATTGAGGTATTGTTCTCCTCAGTATGTGGGCAGTGCACGAGCGCCCTCACGGGCCGCTACTGCTTCTCATACCGAAAAACAAAATGGCCGCCATCACTCGTGTCGAGTTCGTAACACACTCGAAGAAAAATGTCCATAAACGACACGTTCACACGTGCCGAGCGCTTCTCTCTCCGTGTCCCGCCTCGTCGCCAATGTAATGGGCGCACCCGTGCCTCGGGCCGCTGTGTACTGATACAAGCACGCATGCACACACTGACACAATGAGCCACACGTCCGTACGTTCCAGGGTCCCAGCGGCAACTGCCGCACGGACCGTCTTTATTCCAAAAGTGCATGCGTGGCCAGAACGAGGCTCGCGCATGTGCACTGTTAACTTAAAGACGTAACATCTACGTTAATTCATAGATTTAGTCAAATTGAGTCATATTTTACATTTCCATGTGAATTTGAGAGAAAACTGTTGCTGTTCACTGCAAGGAAATTAAAGTTGTGGCCTTGTTACAGATATGGCACATAACACTAAAGGGAATCAGGTCTTGCAAGCCTTGAGATACAATCTACTAGAACTATCAGAAATCAAAGATCCTTGTGAGGCTTGGAATTTTAAATTCACATCTGCCATTAACTTACTCGACTGATTTGCTTATATATAACAAACACCCACTAAGTTATGGTGGGTTTAAAAGACTTGAAAAAACAGAACAATTCATTTGAGCCAAGTCACACATGCCACTGTGCCTCCTTGTAAATATCAGTGGAAGTTCACCTCTACTTCAGAGCCATATCAGCAAGGCATTGTGGGTATGCAAATTAACCCAAATGGAGGCCTTTTACACCAGGAAACTGGGCCTCATTACGAGGTTGTAGGTAGCCTTGCCGGTTTTACCGTCAAGGCTACCTCCATACCGGCATGAAAATCCGGCACCCGAAAATGGGCTATTACCGGGGTATTCCAGCCCCACATAAATGCATGTGGTCATGGGCTTTGCAAAGGGGACCGGCTGGGGTTAGCCAGTCCTGACTTTCCAAATGTGCTGAATTTCAAGGATTGTGTTGCGGTAAATGAAGGCAATTTAAGTAAAATTAACTAATGTTTTTTTTATTGAGTTTCAATTATTGTTTTTTATACCATAGTATTTTTCCATGCCACTGCCCACTTGTATATTTTAAAACATTAACAGGTCACTAGCCATGACCTTCGGCAGTGCCCACTGTATACTTTTAAACACTAACAGGCCACTAGCCATGGCCTTTGGCCATGACCACTGTATATTTTAATAGACTTTTTTTATACTCTCTTTTTTCCCTATAACCACAGCTACAATAGCAATGTGCTACAAATAGCCCCAGTTATCTGTACTTATTGGATAACTGTAATTATCGGCAAAACGACAACCAAAAAAAAACAATGCATTCCCTCAGTCACTCATCAGGTGCCCCTCTCCTCCTGGCAAGGGCCACCCACTCCAACACACTGATATTTCCCTCCCTAGCCCTCTTCCATGCCCCTCCAATTACTTGTTGTTCCGTGTGACGCACTTTAATTCTCGATCTCCTTTCTTTAGTAGCCATGGTTATTCCACCAAATAACCGCAACTACCGGAATTCGTTCATGCTATAAACTTTGTCCCTCGCCGTCCGTCAACTCTCAAATTTGACATGGTGTCCTCTCCCCCCGGCTCCCACCTCTAGCCTGATACCATTTCACGGTTTTTCCACCTGCCAATGGCATTTTTCTGCCTTTTTGTTTTTGGGTAGCCGTGGGTGTAACCGCGATTATCTTGCGCATCGGATTTAAGAAAAGATGGTGGCTTTTTCATTTCTGAAGAACATCTCTGCTGCGATGCACCATGGGAGATTCTCTATGATTTTGGGAGATGGGGGAAATATTTCAAAAAGTACTGGACGCTGTAACCCCAGACTCCAAAAGGATCATGAGTCAATACTTCGTGGCAATATTATTTTGCACCGGCCCAATTCCGTCTAGCAGTTTCCACTGTGCGCTTGAGCAAAAATTTGCCTTTCTTGTCTAAGGGAAAACTGCATTTTTTTGTTTTCTTAATAACTTTTTTAAAACATTTTTAACGGATCTTGCCCATGAGTACAGTCTGCAGAATTCCAGCCAAATTCATCATGAGTCAAAAGTTATTAGCATTTCATTTTTTTTTAAACTGTCCTATTGTACTCAACATGCAACTTAACTCTAGTGCGGCGACTGCCTCACTGTAATATATGTATATATGTAAATAATGCTTAAAATATGATTGAATGCAGTTTTTGATTCATAAGTGGGGTGTATATTTTTTAGTGGGTGGGGCAAGGTGATGGTCCATTTTCTGAGGGGCCACCTGCTGAATTTATTTTTTGTTTAAATGTGCAGAACCTACTGCAAAGCAGAGTTACTTCTTGGTGTGAGGCTATGAGTGGAGATGTGTGAAACCCTTGATTAAATCGGGGGTCACTAATTTGCTGAAAGCTGTGCTTTTCAGTGTGTTTGGAATCAGCATTCATTTTCTTATGTAATACGCTTTTGAAAACATGGATACAAACAGCGGTTAGAGTGAAAAATACTTTATTGCACCTAAAAGTGTGGTATACAATTTAATGTATATTAATGTACTGGTGTGCTCGGGAAAATCCTGGGCGGTGTAATATGTTCCCTGTGTGCAGTGTTTATAAATGTATCATATTACCTGCGTTATTACTGAGCTGTATAGGTAAAGTATTTTCCTGTGCTAAAAATGTGTACCTATTTTATTTATTCATTTTTCATTTATAAAGCGCTCAAACACCTGCTGGCATCAATGCGCTGTTACAGAGACCAGTTACTTGCAGTTGCCAAAATTGACGGTTAGACAAGACATAAGAGTACATTAGGGAAATAGATCCCTGACTAGGCAAACAAACAAGTTTTGAGGGCTCTCCGGAATACCCAGTATGAAGGTTCTGCTCTCAGTATGTGAGGAAGTGAGTTCCACTGTTTGGCTGCGATGGATGGGAAACTGGAACCTCCAGCTTTAGTACGTCTGAATTTGGGCTGGCAAAGGCGGTGGGACTAGGGGGTCCTAGTTGGCCTTGACGAGTGAACTTTAGTGATTTTCTGAGAGTGGTATGGGGGTGCAGTGTTGGAGAGGCACCTGTGAGTAATGGACAAGCTTTTAACGATAATCAGTTCACGAGTCGGTAGCCAATGTACCACTCTACTGCCAGCAGAGGAGTGCTCACATTTGGGAATGTTCAGAGCTGCTCTGAGAGCAATAAACACATGTATGAACTGTTAGGCAAAGTTTGTATGCAGTGCCCTCTGAGACCACTACACACAACTATGACTACAGGTGTAAGAAAACCAACCTTTGGTATAAGTCTGTACTACACCGTTTTGGTAGCAGAGCTGAGCAGCCAGGCTTATCTCAAGAGGGGAATGTAAGCAGTAATGATGTTACACAGTAGTCTACAATCACAAGTGTTCAAATCAACTCTTACACTTAAGGTTTCTTTGATAAACACGTATTAATGTATGTATCTGTCAGTAATAAATCATTCATAAGAAGGAGGCAATTATATAACACACACATATACTTCAATACTATTTTAGAATAATTTTCAAGAGGAGTAAAAGGCAAAGATTATAAGAACATGAAAGGTTACAAATATTCTTAGACAGTGCAAATACTTGGAGTTCACCAGAAGAGTCAATTCAATTCAATAGGCTAGGCCAAAGTCAATGGGCTAAAGTCTTGTATAGGATAAAGTGGTTCTGGTAAGTAAACAGTAAAGTCTCTGCACAAGTTCTCAGAAGTAGTTTGTAAAAAAAAAAGAATCATATGTCGGGTCACAAGATGATTAGACCTGCGAGTTGCAAAAGTTTCAAGCACTTTCACCTCGAGAAGTAAGTACTCTAAGTCTCGTTTCACAGTACCTTTCAGTGAAGAAAAAGATGCAGCAGCTGATGACTTCTGTTCCTGGCATTTCCTGCAGATCTTGCTGTTCCTGTGCCTCAGTCGTTGGGACAGAGGACGTCGGGGAATTCCTGCACTGCACTGGGACTGGTCAAAAAGGTTGTAACTGGCCAACTTCAATTCCGGTGCTGTAAGTAACACACACAGACTGATGTCCCTCTCTCTGGTTATATGGTTTCCTGCAGCATTCTGAGGAAGATGCAACCAGCTCTGAGATAGGTATCCACTGCCACCAGCCATTCTGGGAGGAAAAGGTAGCATTTGAGTGCTACATGAGTATCTAGACACAGGGGATACTAAGTAACCCCTCCAGCAATCTATTGTAAGATAGGTTGTGCTGGGTCTAGGAATTCTAAAAGACTAGTAAAGTCAGTTTCACTTTACTTACTCCGGGAAACAGTAGTTTATCCCAGAGAAGGTATTTAAACCTTGGGAAAGCTTGAAAGGCTTCCCTGTGCCACTGCCCTGAGGGTACTGTGTCACACAAATGAAAAGATGATGCCTATGGAGTTGGTTAGACTCCATAACCAACGAAAACACAGAGGTAAAACACATATCAAAATACACGAGAGAGTGGGAAAAAAGGGTCACACTCTCTCCAGGTAAAATAATTAAGTCCTCAAAATCCAGCAAAGTTGCTGGGAGTCTCTAAGGTGAAGGGAATTAGTAAATGTTTGAGAATTCTTCCTAACATGAACAAAAACCATTTTCTGAACACACCTCATTTACCAGATCCGCCATCAAGCTAATGAACCGTCTTGCAGCATTGGGACACAGTGGGCATCATTACGACCCTGGCGGTACGGGATTAACGGCGCCGTAAAAGGTGCCAGCGCCGTTAACCCTGTACCGCCTCATTACGAGGTCCCCTCGCGGGACCTGGTAAGTAACGCCTGATCAAACCAGGCGTGCTTACCGGGTCCCGCGAGGGGAAGAGGGAGCAAACAACGGGCCAACTCATAATGGCCCGTTGTTTGCTCCCTCTCCCATTCCCATTCAGCCGTATAGGGGCTGAAATGGGAATGGGGAAGGACCGGGTCCGGGTCCTTGGAGGGAGGAATTATCGGGCCTTCCGAACTCGGAATGGCCCGGTAATTCCTCATTCCGTGGACCCAGACGCGATTTTGGCGGCAGCCATGCCGCCAATAGCGGCATGGCTACCGCCGAGGTCGTAATGAGGGCCAGTGTCTGAACCTAGGGTAATCTGTGACAGAACAGCTGTCATCCCTCTGGGCACACTGTTCTTGGTGAAACTCAATGGCTACCTTCATGGGAAAAGCCATAGGTTTCAGATAGGAAGTTGACGGGACCTTAGCAGCATCTCAGGAACACAAATGAGAGGCCTGTACTATTCCTGTTTCTGGCTCTTTAATCAAAAAAGGATCAGCTCCTGGTCTGTGGTGGTGCCCCAGCCTTTATCCCCAGAAATGGGTACAAAGAAGAAAAAGGGTAGCATTGTGCCACAAAGATACACCTAGTTCATCTCTCGTGCTTCTGGTGCTATCATGCTAAATGGCCAACTCTGATGCCTCAAACACGTCCCCAGATCCAACGATGCAAGAGTGAAGGTAAACCTGACCAGAGTGGACCTACACAAAATAAACAGCAGCACATCCCGCAGTGCCCTTCCTTGCTTGCACAGGTAGCACCAAAAAAGAGAACATTTTGCCAATAGGGCGCTTGGCATTGATAAAGAATTAACCTGTATCCAATAACCGGCATCGCCCCACATGCTGTTGTGGCACGCGACTCATAGTGACGACAGAAGGGTAAGGCCTGTTGCGCACAGCTCCATACGTAGACGCCTCACTGGTAAGCGCAGTGAATGCACCTGCAAGGTGGTAAAAGTTGTACTCTGGCATAGGCTTGATCACCTTGAAGAGTATAGAAATGGCACCTTTGTTCTTCAATAAATACAAAATATCCAAATGTCCATCACAGAACCAAATTGCCTGATGTCAAGACTCAGTCATCGAAGCAGCCCGTGGGGAGAGCAGCAAGCCTGAGCAAGGTTTAAGCAGCCATGGTTTAATCGTCAATAATTCGGGCAACAGCCAAGTCTATGAGCGGGCCCATACTTCATGGTCACCATCATGGGGTTCGTCCAGCACCTCACTGACTCCTCAGGTTCTAGTGAATGCTGAATGTCAGGCCCTCGTTCCAGATCTCCAAAATGGCGTCCAACGCGAGAAGTGAGAATTGCACACAGGGAAACTGCTTCTCTGCCTGGACCCCGGAAACGCGAGCAAGGTCTTTGCAAGATTAAGTTTTGAGTAAATAAAAAGGGAGAACATTGCTTATAGGAAAAAGAAGTAGAATATATAGTGGTTCTGCAAAAACTGATATTGATGGGGGTGGGGGGCGTGATAGTGAGAGGGGAAGGGTAGTGTTTGTTAGAGTTGGCAGACTGAGCCAGTATTGTTGGTTTTGAGTTGGGATTTAATGATGACCAGTGAGGGATTTGTACAGCCGCCATTTTAAATAAATATATATGCTTTCTAGTGAAAATCATTGATTGCTCAGTCAATACAGATTCATCAATGGTATGTAAGCATGTGCTTCTTCCGTATATTTAACACAATCTATTTTTTTTTCTCGATAGGGACAGCACGACGGCTAAGGAGACACGCCCATTTAATCTAATTTCCCAGCCCTTTGTGTGCCACAATGTTTGTGCATTGTAATGAACATCAAATTGTCACCTTTACTGCAAACCTTTAATTTCAATGATTTCAGAAGACTTCTCCGAGCTAAATTGCGGGATCGATGAAGGCAAGATTGCCCTGGTTTTTTAACCTGTCCTCCCACACCTAGAGCAAAGTGGGGAGCTTGGCTGGCATCCACACGCCCTCCCTCATCATCCCCTGACTCCTGCATAGGAATCCGTTTAACATGGGCTTGTAAACAACACACGAGCTATCCATCAACCTGCAGACACTGTCTGGTATGCACATTGCAAAATGACCCACAGCCCATCAGCAGGACATTCCATTCAGTGCGCAGTTCATTCCCCCACACACGTCCCACAAATGCTCCCACCGCCAGCAGCCAACCAGCATCCTTGGATAATGTGGAAACATGACTTGTTCTAGACGCGGGCAGACGTGCGCGCATGTGGCGAGCACATGGCCAATGGGCCTGGTTGGGAATGGGCATTGCGAAATTCGTCACATTCGGACATGAAGTGGTTAACAGCGTTCGCTTTAATCCAGGCTGCCGCAACCCTTCGTTCCGGCCCTTTCAATGCTTCTGAAAAACAAGCAAGCAGAACCGGGATGCAAGTGTATTTTTGATTGCTTAAGTGTGCCCGGTGTAAATATGTTTGTTTTGAATGGAGTGCTCTGAATTCGCTGCATTGGTCTGGGGAGAACTTCTGCAACTCATATGAAGGCAGCAGATGTATTTTCCTGCTCACGCCCCCACGCTGGCCCCTCAAGTGTTTCTCTGGGCATTAGCAGACCACCTGGCTCTGGTAACACATTGGCACTCATTTGCAATGAATTCGTAATTTGACGGCGGGGACCCGGTACGTGTACACTCAGGCGTAGCCAGGTCTCTCTCCGCACATTTTGGTAATTTGCACTGTGGGGTGCAAATGTGCAGGGCAAAAGGCAGAGTTCTCTCGTGTATGCCACCTTTTGCCCTGCACATTGGCACTCTGACGTGCAAATGAGCAAACGCGTTTACAATTACAATTAAATGCTGCCTGCCATGCGAGCATGATAGGCAGAATGCACAATGGATCCCCATGGAGTCCGCCCGCTTTATGGGCTCCATAGAGATTCCCAGCATTTGAACCGGCATGAAAATGCATGCTGGTGCCAATGCTGGGGCATTTGTTTGGCGGAGATGAAGGGAGGCATTACTAATGCAAGTTGTGTTCCACCCTCCTACAAATAAATGAAAATTAGCCATACCGTAAAGAAAATGCGTAAAAGGCTTACACAAGCATTTGAAACATTTTCTTTACTGTATGACTTATGGAAAATGAGCCCCACTAAGTGACATACAAGGGGTAAACTTATGAAAGAAATTGCCCCAAGCCTAGAAATACAGAGGAAAAGCAAAACATGTACTTTTAGAGGTTCTATTCTTTCTCCATACAGGGCAGTCATATACAACCCACCCTTGCTCTTTCCCAATAGTCTGTAGATATACAACAACGCTCTTCGCCTTGGCAGGATATACTAGGTGGAGGAGCTTTCAATCAAGTGTCACCAATATCAGAATCGGCTCAGGCATTAAAGTGCTTGTAATGCGCCTCAAATGAAAGCGAACTCGTAGCGCTGGCATGAGAGGCACATCCTGAGATCTCTTTAGGGAATTGGTAGGCTCAATCAAAACTAGGTCCTCTGTATGATGGTGGTGACCTTGACTCATATCTTGTATTTGTATTTATTTAAGAACAGGGATGTCAATTTCGATCAGAAATTACTTACAATAACACATTTACAGGTGGTGGAGGCATTGCCACAAAGGGTGCCTGTACAATAGCACAAAGATGAGAGCATGTGGTGAGCCAGCTTATTAGGGTGTTAAAAGTGGAAACTATAGCAGGCACCACACAAGACAAATAGAAAATATAAATGGTGATTTACAAAGGTAACCTAAGTGGGCAAGTGCGTCAAATCAAAGAGTACTATTTAAATACAAAAAAGTACATTATTAAGCACCAGTGGAGGCAGTGGTGGTGTCAGGTAAGGAGGATGGAGGATTGGGCAGGGGGAGAACGCTCTTTAGCAAGTAAAGTTTAAGCCGAGCTTTAAAGAGATACACAGTTGGGCTGTCTTTGATTGATAAGAGGAATGGGTTCCAGTTAGCAGGTGAAGTAGGAAATAAGAGGGGAAGTGGGAGGAGGCACAAAGTGGTATGGGATGATGAGGTTGAGTGCAGAGACGGATCAGAGAGAACGAGATGGTGAGCAAACTGAGATACAATCAGTACTGAGGAGCAAGACCATTGCTAGGTTTTTAGACTAGGAGAAGGAACTTGAAAAGAGAGCATTTGTGTATGGAGAGCCACCCAGCATGTTGTCATAGTTAGAAGCGGGGCTGGATGTGAGTTGGTTGTAGAGAGTTTGGGTAGCAAAGTTGAGGATTTTATCTTGATGGAGGAAAGAGTAGAAAGGAAGGCTAAGGAGTAGCTTTGAATAACAAGAACGGGGAGGTTAAGCTAAGGCTTGCAATGAGGCTAGTATCGAAAGGGAGGACCAAGAATTCAAACACAGAAAAATAAACTGTAGTGTAGCTGATTCCTGAATCTCTTTCGTAATTAGTCTTGGAACCCAAGATCCTATATCTCTTTGAATCACTAAACGTAATTTAGATGTTTCTACTGTGTGCACAAAAACGCTGATACGTGAAGTGCAGTTAATGTCAACGATCATCTCGTTCGGGAACACAGATACAGATGTAAAGTTGTATGTGTGGTCTGTATCATCGACTTGAGTGTCGGCTATGATGGTCCACTGAGGGGCAGTGGAACCAGCCTCATCAGGGCAAAATGTACAGATGAAGCAGGGAGAGCCTCTTGACACTATGGTAAAACATTAATCAGAAACTGAGTTGCCAGGCACAGCTGTCGATGAATGCAAGATACATCACAAGGCTAATTAACATGCTACTGCATTCTGTGTCATTCCAAGGTGGGGCCAAATGCAAAGAATGATAGAAGAAGACTGTGATTAGTGCACCCCTGTGGGCTACATTGACCCACTGAACAGAATTTCACCAAAACCGATCTGCATTTGCGCAGAAACAGCAAAATGGTTTTGCTGGCTCCTGTGAGCACCATGGCCTCAAAACTGCATTTTGCAGCAACAAAAAGATGGCTGCACCATCAAGCCAAGCATACATTGGGCAGGATGGAAAAAGAGGACACACCGAGGGAGTGTGCCAGTGTGTTCTGACATATACAAATGGAATAAAGTGAAAAAGTAGCGTTGCCTTGCTGCAAACCCAAAATCCCCATTAAAAAGGAAACTTTTTCACATTGAAAAAAAATTCTGCTCTGACGCTATTTCCATCTGTTCTTCTGTAAACCACTGTGATTAATAAGGCCCTGCCTTGCCCGGTATATCTCATTGTGCTTCAGCAAAACCAGGCATGATTTCTGAATGACAGGCCCTGTCAAATCGACTCTGAGAAAAATCAACAAGGAGCTCCACTTTTACCCACATGAGAAAACGCGTTCATTTTCTTTACAATGTATGAAAGCTCAGTAGTTCAAAGAAACTCCAGCTATCTGAGCCATGTCAATTTCAGTGCATCTGTGCTACAAACAAAACTCCTGCATACAAGAAAATAACTATAGGTGCAAGACAGTGTGGGAATCCAGAGGGAGATGGAAAACCAAATTTAAAAAGAAATGCCAGCTTTTCACCACACATGTAAAGTGGGCTTTGCAAACTCAAGGAGAAAAATGTCCGTTTTAAAATGTAAACTGTTGAATGAAAACCTGCCGTTATCTAGCAATGTGAAGGGGTTTGTTGCTGGGGAAAATACACACATGGGTTATATTATTCAACTGGCTTGTTTAATTCAGGGCCAAATATAAGAAAGTAAAACTGTTAAACTATATTGGCTGGATTTTGCAAGTTCCAAAAGAAAAATAGGTTTCTGCTTGGGGGAGTTGCTACCAACAGGAGGCCCTCTCTCAGCATATACTAACACCCCAGTGATAATCATTAGGTTGGACAGAATCTAGCCTAGGCTGAACCCACTGACAATGGAATTTCCAGGACAAGGAAGTGTGAAGTGGGGAAGGGGCAAGAAACCTTCAATCAGATGGCAAACCCCCACCTTGCTCTGGAGGAAATGACAGTTTGTGGCAGCCGAAGAAATAAAAAAATGGGCCAGTGACAGACAAAGGACTGCCATTTGCTCCCAAAGACTATTCATGAATAAAAATGTAAATCATTTTATCTCTGCAGTAAGAATTTGTAAAAATGTAAAATCTTTGCAGTTTAAAAGTGATTTTATGGGCTTTCATTTAAGACATGGTAGAATTCACTGATCCCTTTGGAATAGAAATGGCAAAGAATCAGGGATTACAAGGAAAGTATCCATGATGCCGATGGGAATTTTTATACTTACATCCCTTATATTAATCCACACATGTTTACAAAGTTACGGAATTTTAGGCCGAATCATTCATACTCAAAATTACCAAAAGGTATTAGAAGGGGGAAACAATGTCTCACGGATTGCAGAGTTGGAGTGCTATGCTCTACACAAAATATGTAACCTGTGTATATCATTTACTAAGAGATTTCAACTGTATAAATGTACCGTTTGTGGCTAAATCGGATTTTGGCTAAAATAACTCTTGGAGGTTTTTGAACATTGTAAACTCACATCACAAATCTGCCCTCCTGCTTTGAAATCCAACCAGTTGAGAGCGAGCTGGAGACTAGCACCCCTGACCAATCCTGTGGGTTAGAGGTGTGCTTAGCTAAGCCCGCCCAGCCATATACTTTGATGTTGTCACTATGCATTATAAATAAGATTCCCTGAAAAGACTCTAGACACAGACTCTTCCTCATTTTCCTGCGCCGGCGTTCCTGTTCCATTCATCTTGCTGAGTCCAGATTCCAACTACAAGGCCAAAGCATTGCTGACCCTACTCCAGGGCCCACTGCAAAACCCAAGCATTGCTGATCCTATTCCCAGCAGAACATGGATCCAGAATCAATCCAGAATCAACCCACTAATCTCCCATTAAAAAGGGGAAAGCTGTGGTACCTTTTGCATCCTGAACCAGCCTGACTTGCTGCCCACTAACTGCATCCAGAGATATCTGCCCCATCCAGTGACCAGAATTACCATCCGGTGACCTGACCTTGCCCAGCTGTCCTTTGCCCAGCTGCCCTTTGCCAGGTGCGCTGCCGTGTAGTGAACAGAACCATTGACAGTCAAAAATCCCAAAACTAAAAGTGGACTGCAAGTATAATCCCTTCCCCATAGAAATCCATAGTCTACCTTGTCTTGCATTTGTCCTTATCCCACTCTCTAAGCCATCCTATCCTTATCCTAGTAACTTGTTAAAACTGTCAGAATTATCTGTGTTCTTGCCCTTGATCTCCAAGAGTTAGCACCACTTTTCTCTTCATTTCTGTCTTGCATAGATCATAAGTCATTAGCGATATTGTGTTTAAATAAATTAATTTTCCCTAAAGAAAAGGGGTACACTGCATGAAGGGTTACAACTGCAGCAAAACTGTTATATTCACGGGTGGCATTCTGATTTTCTTAGACATTAAATCTAGTTTAGGTAAAATTTGCCTTTCACTTTTAAAACAGATTTTCTCTTTTTCACAGCTATATTTTCCTAAAAATGAACCTCACTCTACTTTCCAAATCTCTCTCAATTTACCAGCTACCCCCATTCCTTCACTTCTGTAATATCCCTGTGATGTACCTTTGTCCCTCAGACTAAAAACCACATCACGATTTGCAATATTTCACCTGTGTTTAAAAAAAAACCTTTTGAGTAAATTTACATCGAAATTGAAAGGAAATGCAACTTTTACACGTGTCATTTTGCTGCAATCCGTTTTAAACTTTCCACTTAGGTTTCCATTGTATGTTCTTCGTAATCCATTACTGGTGATTGTTAGTGTCTATGCATTGTTGCTTTAGTGAGAAATTGTATTTACCTTGGAGTTTTAACCACACATTAATTATTTATTTGTCCATTTCCGATGGTCATTTCATAACATTGCAAGGGGTATAAAATCCGTTTTCCACTCTTATTTGGTGAGGGAAGGTCTGATTTGGATTCCGTTTCTGCATCTTACTCCTGATTACCTGGTGTGTCTCTCTATCCATTGATTATTTGTGGGTTGAGGGAAAATTGTAGGGGGAGATCCTAACTCGGGTGCTATCTTTCCTAAATCAAAAAGTGCTCCTATTCCCTGGTGTTTTGTATATGCCCCACTAGAAGGTGAAACCAAGTGTATTGCTTATATTCTCATTGTAATTATCACCCCATTGGTGATTGCTGCCCCATATAAAAAATGTATGATTTATTTTGACTTTCAACCAGCCTCGTTCATGGTCAATTGGGACCTGGTGTATTTGAAAAAGGGGTGTGATACGAGTTGTGTACCATCTTAAGGAGAAAAGCATCTCAGTTGTGCGCTATATACTAGGCCATGACCAAAGAGTGTGTCGCCTGATTGAAATCCTTAAAACCCCTCTCCCCCCGCCGAAAAAAGCGGTTGAGGTGCCCGGAGTGAGAAAAGGGAGCACCAAGTGAGGGGAGTGGGTTGTGAAGAGGTTTATTTGTGCCCATGGAAGAGGGGGCGTGTGTGCCATGCAAGGAGTTGTCTAGCTCTGAGCATAATTTGGTGTTTTGTGTGTGCAGGGTGCCACGGTTGTGATAGGCTGCGCAGAGCGAGTACCGTGGTTGCCGTCAAGTTTCAACATACATTTTCGTCTTGTATTGTCTGTCCAAAAAAACAGACATAATCTGATGATTAACTTGACATGAAATGATCGAATACATTTATTTTTACCTTGAATTAGTTGTGGCATTATTGATGTTTAACTAAAATTGCTATAGGTTATGTCCAGTGTTTGAATTGGTAGGTTTGAGCAATAGTCAAGTTTGCTGAGCATAAGAGTGAAGATTACAGTTTTTGTAGAGTGCTTAGTAGGAAAAAAATGAATGTTCTCAATGTTAAGGAGGTTAATACGAGCAGCAGAGGCAGTGTTAGTGATGAGTGTAAGTGATGAATTGCTGCAGTCATGGGTAGCTATCAAGGAGCACCCCAAGATAGCAAGCCTTCAGTGAGAGGGCCAGAAAGTCAGGCAGGAAGAAGATAGGAGAGTGGAGAGTAGGGATTGGAGGGTAGGGATGGCATTGGAAGCTGGAAGAAAGATGACTCGTTTTTTAAGAGTTCAGCATGAGACAGGGAAGAACCCTCCAGTGACAAATTGCAGTGAGATAGCTCGTAATCCGCTGTTGTGACTTCTCTGACTGCTGCCCTTAGACAATATGAAGGGCTTACTTTAGAGCACTGATTATATCGATGAGATCTATGATCAGGCACATCTGACTCAGAATGAACATATGCCTTTCCTGCTCCTGTAGCATGAGCATGTTACCTTCATGCACTGTAAAACCATAATGTTCCTCTGGCTGTCCACCTGCCGCCTGTGGCCCCACGGGGCACAGCTATTAGAGGCTGCAAGCTTGCCCCCTAAGGGCAGCCCTGGTAATAAAGACACAGACATAAAGGTAATAACTGTATTTTATTACCTGTGTAGTGTGTGTCTTATTTATTTCTGTTTGTATGTATGTGTTTGAACTGGATTAAACCGCGTAGCCCGCCATGGGACTGGATGGAATGTCTAAAAGAAAGAAAAGTAAAAGAAGAAAGGAACAGAACTCCCCACCTGAAGTTAAGATGGTCATGGGATCAGCTGTGAAAATGCTGGCATTCCCCCGGCAGAGGGGACACCACCTGAAGTGAAAATGGCAGCACAGGCCATGGCAGTGAATTGGGGAAGCCCCCACTCCAAAGATGCCTCCCAAATTTTTTTTAAATGCTGCGGGTGTGTTGGTGAGTGCAGTTGCCCCCCCCCCCCAGTCACTGGGGCCCACACAGAAGATTTCAAATAGCCGTGGGTGCACAGTGGATGTGGGTGGGTGCCCCATGAGCCCACCCTGAAGACCAGAAGAGCCAGTGGTGGTGATGGGAAGACCACCATGCTCACAGGGGGTTTCACATGACAATTAAAGAAGCATGGGCTGTTCTGTGAGTTTGGGTGGGCCCATGTGGTGGACGGTGTTGCCCAGAATTGAGACAAAAAGGGGGCCAGATGCCAGTTCCATCATGGGAGGAGCCCCAGCCGGCCCAGCCACCAGAGAAAGCACTAAGGTACTGTAAAGAGGGTGACTGACTGCAGCAGTCACCCCATTGTGACATAGTGATTTATGTGTGTTATATGATCTATGTAAATATATATATATATAGATATATATATATATATATATATATATATATATATATATATATATATATATATATATATATATATATACATATATCACAGGGCTGCAGTGGCGGTCGTGTAGTTAAGTTGCACAACTCTTAGGAAGAGCACTTTTTGGGCGGCTCATAACTTTGCTCCCCCTGCACGAATCCTTACCAAACTTTGAAAAAAAAGCATAATATGGCCTGCTCTAAATATTTTTGTTAAGTTTTGTGAGGTTTCTCAAGGGCAGGGGCAAAGATTTAGGGGGTCTCAAAATTTCTTTTTTTCCATAGACGCAATGGAAAAAACATTTTGTTAAGGCCTACAGCCTAAAACGCTGGATGGATTTTCACCAAATTTGTGGCAAATCCAGCCATTAGTTTTCTTTAAAACTGGCTAAACAAAGGTAAAAAAAATTAGTGATATCTGGGTTCGGTCCACGGCGGCGTGATGTCTGTGGACATCTGACATGCCCACTGATTGGATGGTGAAAAGTGTGAAGTGCGTCTGATTTTTGGAAACTCCCACCAGGTTGGATTCGCAGACAGCAGCCGGTGTCCGTGGACATCCCTATAAAAACATACTACAAAACACAACATTGCACTTGTCAAACTTATCAAACAATCTCTGGGGAGTTGAGGGGTGATGAGGATGGGATGGGGTATGGCTGTAAGAAAAATTGGTGTTTTTCACCCCCGAAGTCTGCGAACAGTCCGGATGGTTGGGGGGACAGTCCTGTGATGTTCATGAACACTTCAAATGTTCGGGGGCATCTATGCCTATATCTGCATTACAGGGTTGGTGAAAATACATTTTTGCATGGCTTATAACTTTGGTGCCACTCAATGAAACTGAATGAAATTCTTCTGGAATTCAATTCTAGACCTGATTCTGAACGGTTTTGTAAAGTTTGGTGGGATTCTGTCAAGAGAGGGAAATATCAGAGAGGGGTCCCAAAATATTGTAAAGGCTTATAAATGTGGTGCCATTTGATGGATCTACAACAATTGCAAGATATAAATGTTTTTGTAAAGTTTGGTGGGATACTGTCAAGAGGGGGCTAAATTAGAGAGGGGGTCTCAACATTTTTAAATGGCTTATAACTTTGTTGCCGTTTGACGAATGTAGACAAAGGTTTCCAGAAAGATTGTACACCAAACCTTGAATGTTTGTGTAAAGTTTGAATGGGTTTTGTCAAGTGGGGGCGAAGTTTTAAGACTATTGTATGAACATACATTTTGACACTTTTGAAAAAATAAAACATGGGCGGGTTTCCAGCAAACTCATGTAAGGAGCATTGGCAAGGACCTTAAAGGATGATTTTGCAAATGTGCAGTGTCATAAAGTAGGTACATAAAATAGTGACATACCTTTTGTGACTGAGGTACAGCATGTGGCCATGGGTAGTGGCATGATTGTCTGGGTCATGGTATAAGGTCATGACCCAGACAATCTGGCTACTGGCCATGACCACGAGGGACGGAAAAAGGGGTTAAAGTGGCCATGTCCACCTGGGACCAGCAATGTGGTAGAGTTATTCGGAAGTGGGATAGGTTAGAAAGGGAAAATAATGTGCTTGTGGTAATATGGTGATAGGGTTCTGTCTTCGCCTTCTGCAGGCTGCCATGGAAAGGGAAGAGTGGCGCACATCGAAGTGACATCGCAAGTTGCTGTTTGGCTGGTGTCTCTGCTCTGAGTCATACTGTAGTCGTCTGCTACTGTGCTGCCAAATACTTGCATCAAAGGACGCCATCGACAAGCGGAAGCTCATCTGTTGCTGCAACACGGACAGCATTTTGCAACGTGAGAAGTAAATGAACTTTATATTTTGGGACATTTTCATTCATTAGACCGCAGATTTTCTGCGGCCTGGTTGCCTCTCACTACGAGTGCACATAACTTCTCTAGTGCTCCCTAACATTCTTTTTCTCCTTTCACAGCCCCGCCCCTCACGCCCGCCTTCAGCCTGCCCCAAGCAACGCATCACTTCCTAATTAACAGCGGTGCGCGCGCATCGCACACGCGCATCTGAAGTGACATCACAAGTGGCTGTTTGGCTGTTCGGCGAGTAGGTGAGGGGTGTGGGAGTTGGACATATACAAGGTTATTGTTAGGAATTTGTAATTTATAATAAAAAGAAAAAGGAAAAAATAAAAAAAGTCGGATTAATGCACAATATCTATCTACGTACAATTTGCCGAGTTGATGCACTGTTGATGGTGATACACCTTTAGTATTGAAGCCCGCGTAGTGCATGGGCTGCCTGATTCTGATGATGTGCGCTGCTGCAAAAAGGCGTTTGCGGTGACTATGGAAGATCATGTAATTTACAGTGAGTCATAACTGTTTGTTCAGGAAGTCTAAGCCAAAAAAAGAGTGTCGGCTTGTGAGACCTCTTGCTAATCTCCAGAGGAGATTGTACTATTTTGACATGGTAACTACTATTTTGTTCTATTAGGTGAAGTGGTGTGACTTTAAGTAGTCAAATACTCGTTTGAATTTTACAGAATATATTTACTATGGAGACCACGCTTAGAAATGGCAAACGACTTCGAGAAATTCCCTCTAAAGAAATGCTTATTAGAGGCTCAGGCCACATAGACGATAGTAGTAAGATGGCTTTAAGTGGCAAAAGTTTGCTACTGTCAGTGTTGTTTCAGAACACTGTTAGTTCGAAGTCAGTAGAGATACAGGATGAGCAGAAACTGCCCAACTCTGACTCCCAGTTCTCCCTGAAAGATGCAAATGCTGATGTTACACATGGTGCATTACCTGAGAAAGACTTTTCAAAACCTGCTCATGTTGTTGAAAATGCACCACAAGATGATAGCTTTGTTCCACTATCAGATATTTCGATGCTTGCACCTGTTGTAATGGCAGACTTGGACAGACGAATACTCCTATGGCTTGTTCCTTCTACCTCTGTGTCCACCTTTGGAAGTTTTCGTGAGCAGGAACATTTTCACAGAGCTGTCTCACCAGCACACTCTAGTGCTTGTTCTTCTTCTAACATCACTGTTCCAGCCCACCTGTCTTTTCCACCTCTTATGTTGGCAAGCTCTCCTGCTAGGGACATAGCTTCTGCTTATGACAACACACACTTGGACACTCATGAGCATGAGCTCTATAAGAAAGGCTTTGGCAATGACGCCTCTCCAGTGTTAAACTCGACACATTCTCCTAAGTCCTCTAGCCCACCAGAAGAAGGTTCCCAACATCATAATTTTCCAGTTTTTGCGCAAATACTCAATTTGCTGGATAGAGGACACGAATATACCCATATTGTATTAAAGGATATGAAAGAAGTAATTTTGCTCAACGCTGATAAACTTTCAAAATTGGAAGGCTTTATTATTGCCCAAGAAGCATGTCACAAATTTCATCTAGCATGTCCAGAAAGAGCTGTTTTGCTTGTACCGAGGGAATTAGCGAAACAAGCCTCTCGGGTTGCGTCAGTGACTATTGGCACTCAAACATCAGACGACCTCTTGTTAGTTAAGGGGACTCCTATGACTTTTGCTAAGGTGGTGCTTAAATCCAACACATTGACAGGTGAGGCTCCCCCGTCCTCACCAATAGATGTTATTGCTTTAGCAAAACTACACCATGAGAGGCTTTTGCAGGTAGAACGAATCTTATATAATGCAAAGCTTGTACCGCAATCTCTCTGTACAGAGCCTCTTATAGTGCACAAATGTGTTCCCTATGAAGACTCGCCTGATAGTCCCTCGGCTGTTACTGACATTTTAGATCAGGAGCAGGCCGTCGACTCTATAAATGCTAATTGCATTGAGAAAGAAGAGTCCTCAGCTAGTTTCTATCATATGTCATGAAGAGCAAAAAAATAAAATATCAAAAGGCAGTAAAAAGACGACATCATGCGAAAGGCAGTGAGATACCAGCTGAGAAGGTCTCTAAGAACAAACCTTTAGATCAATCCAGTGCAAAGGTAAAAACACAGAAGCTAAAAATAGATAGTAGTAGCAACTGCGCACATGAACAACACGTTTTAAATCTTAGCCAACTCAATGATGAAAGTAAAAAAGTTCTTCAGATAAAATCAAAGGAAGAACTTGCATTGTGTACTTCATTGACCAATGGTTCCTCTGCTCCAGTGCAATCATATACTGATGGAAAATCGCTTGGGCTAGGTCTTGCACAAATGCAGTTGTCCACTGCTGCCAACTCTGAAAGTGAGAATCAAGTCAACCTAGTGCAGGCGAATATGAATACATAATTTCCTGTATTGGGCAACAAAAAAACATCGATGGCTATTAAAACTAGAATCACATAGCGATAACTTGATTCCCTCTGCAAGTGATCCAACACACCCTCATGTTGTAATTCATAATTTAGCAGAATCCAATTCTGCCTTGCTTTCTGTGCCTGTACCTGTTGTTTCGTCTCAAACTGCAATAGAACAGGTGAGCCGTGTTGTGATAGGTCCTTTACAATCTCAGGTTACAGTTCCTAATTTAGCAAGACCTGCTATGTTTCATTCTGTTTTCACCATGCCTACTTTTGCATCTTCTCAAAACTCAAGGGAAAAGACAATTAAACAGAGTTATAAAGATCAACTACCTGGTCATTTGCTGCTGCAGGGGCCTCATGCAGATGCTTCCCAAGATGTGAATAGTGCTAAAATTGGGATTCTCTCAGGAATGGAACCTTCGCCATTGCCTTTGGTAATAGCCAATACAATGCTCACTTCCTTTTTTGATACTCCCAATGAGATGAAAACCACTATTGGCTGGACTAGCGATGCAAATATTAATGGGACAGCAAATATAAATCGTTCTTTTTAAATGAATGTTTTATACAAAATTCCATCCTTGCGGAGCATTGTTACCCACGATGTTGAATGGATTAGGCTTCCCAATCTTAATAACAATCGAATGCTATCGAAAGTCCAATCCCCCATAATAGCAAAATTGCTTTGGGAATTTAAAACTGAATTAGCTGTTAGGGTTGGTAATGCAGGCATTTGCATCCCTTGAGGAAGCAATGTCCTTTTTTGGAGTTTCAGCCCTTAATTATAGCTGCTCCACAGGGTATGCAGGATAATTCACCTCTTAAGGGGGTCCATCACAACCACATGATTGAGCAACTTGCATCGTTAACTACAGCGCTAAATGGCCTAACTTGGCTTGAACCTTTAATAAAGGCAGCTGTGGCAAACATTTCACCTATAGCTGCTTCATAATGGAATGATTTCCCCATTATTTCTTGGAACTGTTGTGGAATCAAAAATTTTAACAAGTGGATGTCTACTTTCGCTCTGCAAGTCGCTCCTTCTCTCCTGCTTGTTCAAGAAACCATGTATTTGATGGATGTACCATTTGATGGTTTTACTTCCTTCTCTCATAACGCAGTTCAGAAGAAAGCTGGAAGACCAGCAGGGGGATTGGCAATATTAATAAATAACAACATGAGATTTACAGTCAAACACACTTATGAGTCTGATTTATACCTCATGATAGAATTGGGACTCGACGTGCAGTACTGCAGAAATGTGTTACTTATTTCTCTGAAGTGGAATCCTGCTTCATCGACTGTTAATCATGCTAGTCAAGCACTGAACAACCCTATTATTGAGGCGCATATCCATAGTCCATATGATGAAATAATAATGGGTGGAGATTTTAATGCAACCCTTTATCCTTTGACTCTGCTTGCTCCTAAAAACTCGCAATCTGCGCATCCCAAGCTTTCGATCTTAAATGGAAGTACATGGACTCTTTTGAAAGAATGGAACATTCATTTAGTGTTACCTACATCCTCTCGAACATTCCATACTTGGCAGAGAGGGCCATTTTCTTCTACGATTGACTATAAGCAGCTTCAAGGAATCTATCTGGGCTCCTTTCGCCCATTGATACTCTTACACCTCGGTTTGGTGACCATCTATTGATTGCTTCTTCTTTAAGAACAGTCCACAAACAGTTTGATTTAGATCCTGCTTTGGCTCTTATACCAGTAGATTGCGTTATGCTTTCTATAAAGTGGAATGCAGCGACTTGTAGAAGACTGACCTTTTTAGTGAATCGTGACCTATGGGTCCCTACTAATGGTCATATTCCTCACTTGGAAAAGATCATGCAATGGAATCTAAAGATGATAAAATGTCATCTTCGTACCATTGTGTCTTCTTCTAGAGCCTCGTTGCTTGGTTCGACTCATACTTCGACCTTTTCTTCTTCTATAGTTCTTCTAAAACAAAGGAAAAATTATGATCTTCAAAAGCTAAATAAAACTATACTGGGAATAGATATAGAGGTGTATATCCACGCTAAAAAATAAGTCCTTTTGCGATACAAAACAGAGGGGAAAAAAAATCTGTTCTCAGATATTGTTAGCAGTCAATCAAAAAATGGTGTTTAATTTGTGTAAACATAAGACTAAGGAAATCTGGAAATTATTAAAAACTAATGGTAAACCCAGGAATCTTGTCTTAGACTCCTCTATTGATGGTTTATCCTGGACTATTTTCTTCAAGAATAAATACTCCCTTCCCCCTGCTTTCATGCCTTTTGATGCGTTCTCTGTGCGCCATCACATTCCTGACTCTTGTCTTTGGTCATACGTGGACATTGTGCATGCAATTCATAAACTTAAATCCTCAAAATGTGCAGGTCCCGACGGTCTTCCGCCCTGTGCAATTAAGGATGATCCTAGGTTTTGGGCAAAAATCTTTCTAGAATTGTTTCATTCAATTTTCAGATCCAAAACCACTGTACCGTGGCTAACCTCTATTATTATTCAGCTACATAAAAAGGGTCAAATTAATGACCCCAACAATTTTCGTCCAATAGCGCTAATCAATGTTGCTGCAAAAATATTTGCCCTATTGATTCTTCATGAAGTAGAAGCCTTCATTACAAAAAATTCCATACTGTGTAAAGCCCAAGTGGGGTTTTGTAAAGTAATGGGGACGCAGCTGAATGCTAGTATATTAGCTTATCTCAAAAAGGTTCGGATCAATCATGAAGGCCTGCTTACAGACTTAATTCCCAGCGCGATCGGTGTCAAACAAGGATGTAACCTTGCAGCTGTTTTGTTTAATCTTTACTTTGCTGACATAGATCGCATCTGGGACTTAGTAAAATCTTTTGCAGTTCATCTAGGTGTCTCCCAAATATCATGGTTAGCTTACGCGGACGACGTACTACTTTTTGATCGCACTCAATCGGGACTGCAAAATAAGATAGAGAGTTTTCTAATGTATTGTAATCTAAATAATCTCTCTGTTAATCCTTCAAAATCTAACATAATAATATTTTTGAATCGCAAAAAACGGTGTAAATTTAAATGGATGATTAATCTAAATGAAATAAATCTTGTACAAAATTTGACATATCTGGGCTTCAACTTTTCGAACAACGCTTCACTGACGAAATGGTAATCTTCCCTCACTGAAAAAGTTTTGCCCTTAATGGGACAATTGCAACTTATCTACTACAAATACTGTACATTTTCTTTAATCCCTCTGTTTGAATTCTATTGTAAGAAAGTAAAAGCAGTCATCCTTTATGGATTAGATCTATGCCTTGTTGAAATTGATACGTATTTGAACAAGCTTCAAGGCAAAATCTGGAAATCCACGCTTGGGCTGCCTCACTATTTGCCTAATGTGATTGTGAGCCATGAACTTGGGCTCAATTCTTTGGCCTCCCGATTCAATTGGAGACTGCTTTCCAACTTTACGAAAATGCTTTTTCCTCCCTCGAATTCCCTCTATGAGGATTTTTCAACAATGCTTGCTAATGTTCAGCCTGTGTCTATCCTTCAATTCAAACAACAAATGCTTAAATTACTAGACAAGATTAATATGCAGCCTTAGGACCTCAAATGGCAGATGGGGCTGGCTAAAAAATGACATTTTTTAAATGATTGGGCTGCTAGCTCTGACCTAATTTCTTCTTATGGTTGCATTTCAGAATATGCGAAATGTAGGTATACTCAAAATCCCCATCTCCCATATTTGACTTTATTTCCCTGTAATGAATCTCGTAACATCATCTATATAAGATTCCATTTGGATTTACTGCACACAAAGACACAAACAAAACATTGGTTTAAAAATGAAAATCTGGGTTGTGATATGACATGTCGATTTTGTAGTGATGCCAATGAAACTATAAAACATCTTTTCCTCTTCAGTCCACGCTTTGAGGAAATTAGACTGCATATGTTGAAAGATTATTAGAATACAAACACTGTTTCAGTCAGAAATTTCATTTGGATTGGATGCATTTGGGGCAGGAGCAATGCTATTATTTTAGCAACTGTGTGCTTTGTACGATATATCAAAGCAGAATTAGAGGTTCTGAGGGAATGAACTGAATCACAAACTTTAACTACCTGATTATCGTCTCAAATAATAATGACTCAAAAAGAGTGCACGTTTCAAGGTGAAGATGGTATAATGGGGAAGGCCAGATGTTTGTCTTCACTAGACCTTTAGTCTAATGCTATGTTAGAAATGTTGTTTATCTCATTTGCTTTAATGGTGACTGACATGTGTGATAGTAATTACTTGTTCATAGCTCAGTGAAGTAGAAAAGGTTGTTTAGATTTTTATTTAGGAAATGTTGTTTTAGCTTTTTATATGTGAACAGAAGTGTTGTGTTTTAAAATAGGTATTATGTTAATGTTTCAGTTGCTGTTATTTGATTTTGTAACAATTTGTGAATGTGCGTACGCACCAAAAACAAATAAAGAAAAAAAAGAAAAAAAAGTTAAAAAAAAGAGGGGCTCTGTACGGAGCCCTGCCTTCCCTTTCCATGGTAGCACCTTGGGTTCCTGCTTTGGGAACCAGGGCTACTAATGGCCTTTATCCCCCATTGCAGGGCCTAGAATGGAGGCTAATGGTCCAAAGCCCTCAGTATTTTTTATTTATAACACGCTGAAGCCCGCAGGCATTAGGGCGCACAAAGACACACTTCACTTGGGCCGATAACTTGGGCTGCCAGGCCGTTACTCCCCCATTTCAGTCCCTGGAACGGGGGATGAACGAATGCTAATGGAAATGTTGGAAAAATGTATTGATTCTATGTACTTTACTGAGAAATGTAAAATAGATGGAGTCTATAAGATTTTTTTAGCTCTTTTTTTTAACTGTGATTTGTTATTAAAAACAAAATGTTTGCAGGAGAGGTTAGAACGTAAGGTGGGGAGGGAAATGAGGGAAGAGGCACCAAGCACTAATATGGAGGGGCAGGTGGACAGGGGACGATGTTGTGTGTGTGTGTTACTTATAAGGTAGTGGGCAGTGTTTCTCATACTCCTTGATTACAGCTTTAAAAGTACTTTGTAATTGCTTCCCCCCTGCAGAGTGGTGTGTTGCAGTTTATACAGAGGACTGTTGTCTTTGAAAGATATGGATCAACAGCCTCT
This sequence comes from Ambystoma mexicanum, assembly GCF_040938575.1. Classification (NCBI taxonomy): domain Eukaryota; kingdom Metazoa; phylum Chordata; class Amphibia; order Caudata; family Ambystomatidae; genus Ambystoma; species Ambystoma mexicanum. Next base: position 237,617,087 of record NC_090940.1, on the reverse strand, counting down.
TTTATTGTTTGCAAGGTAGCTGGTGGGATTTTGTGTCCCACAGAAGTAGGCTATGTGGTTACAGTATTGGTTGAGAAAGATGATGTGAAGGAAGACAGCCTACTACTTGCTAAGAAAGGAACAATCTTTCTAAGAGCATTGCAGTGGTTGGATTTGGTGTGGCGGTGCATGGAGGTGGTCCGTAGGAGTAATTTCCAGGTTGTCCGGGCTAGAGTACAAAGGTGCACTCTTGCATTTCACTTTTGTAGCTTTGGCCTTTGATGCATTCTCAACAGTGGTAAAGAACGTCCACACCCATGATTCTCACTGGGTGCTAGAGGTAGGCACTTCCTCTACCTCCTCTTCTTGGTTCTCTTCATTGTCTTTGGAAATGTGTGGGTCCTCCAGCTGGTGGTGGTGGTGGTGGCTCTTGCAGAGGAGGGATGGCATTTTTAAGATAAATAGCAGTTTTGCTACTATTCTTCCAAGTATGGGCTTTGTATTAGATTGTTAATGGATAATGAGTCAGAATAGATGCAGGAGCTGTGCAAGGGTGCATTTTGAGCTTGAACGTTTCTAGATCAGTAGATCAGTAGAAAATGCAGTTCCGAACTGTCCTCGAAGCAAAGGCCTGAATGGGAGTGCAAACGCATGCATGGAAACATCATCGTCAGCTCATAGTCACATGGCACTGTCCAGAAGGTCCATGATGACGTCAGACATTCGCAGACGTCAACAGGAGCAAAAACAATTCACTGAAAAAACTTTGTTAAAGGGACGTTGTGGTTAAATTGCACTAATAAAAACCTATACATTTCTCTGAAAAAACGTTGTTAAAGGGATGTATGGTTAAGTTGCATTAATAAAAACCCAAGAAATTCAATGAAAAAAGTGTTAAAGGGATGTTATGGTTAGGTTGCACTAATAAAAACCTATGAAATTCAATGAAAAAACATTATGGTTATGTTGCACCAATAAAAACCTATAAAATTCACTGAGATACTTTGTTAAAGGGACATTATGGTTAAGTTGCACTAATAAAAACCTAAAATTCAATGAAAAAATGTTGTTAAAGGGACGTTATGGTTAGAAGTAAAACCGAAAAACCCCATAAATTCACCAGGTATTGTAAGCTAAGTAACCATAACTCACACCACCACTCTGCACTGCTAAGATTAATACCCATGAATTTCTCTATAAAAAACGTTGTTATAGAGACGCTATGGTTAAGTTGCACCAATAAAAACCTATAAAATTCAATTAAAAAACTTTGTTAAAAGTATGTTATGGTTAAGTTACAGCAGAGGTCTTCAAACTGTGGGGCGCCCCCCCCAGGGGGCGTGGCCGCATCCCAGGGGTGGTGCCAGAGCCCAGCATGAAATAAAATCTTTTTTTTTATTTATTTTTTTTAGATTGGAGGAAATGGGAAGGGGCAGCTCACATGGTCAGACTGGACCATAAAACTGTATTAGGATATTCAGTCCTTTAGTCAGAGACTGTTTGAATAGTACCCAAGGGGTTGTTTTTTGTTCAGATGTAAACAAATTGTGATATTTAAAGAATATTTATTCAGCAACAATGGTCAAAACTACTAGCTGCATAGTGAAGTAACTCCTCAAACTGGCCCACATTGGCCAAAATAGTGGCCCATTTTGATTGGCTACACTAGCATTTTGCATTTTTGGTACGGTAATCGCCCTATTCCCCTATAGGCCAGTCCAAGCCTGCTGGGTCATCCATAATGGGTGAGGGGGTGACCACCCACTGGCCACCTCACCCATTATGGAGGAGCCGACGAGCCAGCCCAGTGAAACACTGAGCACTCCCTCAGCTGCTTTTTTCCAGCTGAGGGAGTTCTCCTGGGCTGGCTGAACTATCAAAGAAAACACTGTTTGCCTTTGACAGTTCATTTCCCCAGCCGCACATAATCACTGAGCCATGCAACGCTGGGGGTGTTTTGCTTCGCCAGCCTTGCATAGCTCATTGGAAATGCTGGCTGGGGCACTGTATGTATGTATGTGCGAAGTGGGGGGGCTCCTGCGCCTCCTCGGACATATGGGCAGAGCAACCTGGAGCGGGGCATTTTAGCAACCACGCCAAGGCCCCTGTAGAAGGTATGTTTATGGCGATTTATTTTTTATTTAAATGTGTATGGATGTGTGTATGCTTGTGTTATGGGAATGTGGTGGGAGCAGGATGGGCGGCAGCAATGGGATAGTGGTGGGAGTAGGGTGGGGAGAGCTAAGGGTCTGTACTGGGAGTAGGGTGCGGTGATGGCACCCAAAGGTTCATAGCGATTTCTACATATTGTCCATCTGGCACTTTTGGGGGGGCCCGGCCTGCCCAAACTTTGCTCAGGGGGAGCCCATGCCAAAAAAGTTTGAAGACCACTGAATTACAGTAATAAAAACCTATTGAATTCAATGAAAATACTTTGTTAAAGGGACATTATGGTTAAGTTGCACTAATAAAGACCTATGAAATTAAACGAAAAAACGTTGTTAAAGGCATGTTATGGTTAAGTTGCACTGATAAAAGCATATGGAATTCAATGAAAACATGTTGTTAAAGGGACGTTATGGTTAAGTTGCACTAATAAAAACCCATGAAATTCAATGAAAAAACTTTGTTAAATGGACGTTATGGTTAAGTTGCACTACTAAAAACCTGTGAAATTCAATTAAAAAACTTTGTGAAAGGGACATTATGGTTAAGTTGCAGTAATAAAAACCTATCCAATTCAATGAAAAAACTTTGTTAAAGGGATGTTATGGTTCCAAGTAAAACCAAAAAACCTCAGCAATTCACCAGTTATGGTAAACTAAGCAACCATAACTCACACCACCACCATACACTGCTAAGACGAACATCCTGGACATCAAAGATGACATCACAAATGTTATTAATGACATCACAAGTGACATCACATGTGAAATTAATTTTGATGAGAAGTCCCTACAAGGGTTTGTGTTTATTATGTTGGTAACAACATGTCAGGGGAGTGTGTGTAATGTTAAACATGTAATAACTAGCTAACAATTTTAGACTTACTACACATTTGTGCTAGTACAAACAATACACATGAAGACCCACAATGCATGCACATCAGAGGCACATAAAAGGAAGAAAAAACAGCATCATCAGAAAATGTTAATGGCATTAAAGTTTATCTTCATGTATACAAATTAATTGTGTGATTGAGGCCTGCCTATTGCCCCATGTACGTGCAACATGAGCTGAGACCAAACCCTAAGGAAAGTACTTTAAGAACATATGACAACATTAACGTCTAGATATACAGCACCTTTTCAATTTTAATATTCTGACTGTCAGTGAAAAAAACCGCCTGGTCTAGATATGTCAGTGAACAAAAACAAGTGGGCCAGATATGTGATGTCATCTTTGATGTCCTGGGTGTTAGCTTTAGCCGTGCACGGTGGCAGCGAGAGGTATGGTTGCTTAGCTTACCATAACTGGCAAACATTTGAGGTTTTTTTCGGTTTAACTTGTAACCATAACGTCTATATATGTGTGTGTGAGTAGTTATAGGCATATATGTCATTACTGTTAAGTAGACTGTTAAGGTCGGAGGTGTAGAGTTTGGGGTAAGTACTAGGTGGAATGTTATGTAGGTTTAAAAGTTAAGTAGGGCTAGGACGTTAAATATATATAAGGATATTAAATAGATAAAAGGGGTGGACAGGAGGAACCCTGATGTGAGGTAGCGAGAGTGGGTGAGTGTTGTTCATAGGACTTTGCTGCCCTAGTACAGTGCCCCCCCCCCCTGCACTGCTGCAAGAGTTTGAGATGGTTTTCCCTATTACTCAACTACAGGAATATAGTTGTGGCCCTGACACTGCAGCAACAGTCTTATATGGTGGGTCGGAATACGCTGGCTATCCCAAAGGTGCAGCAGGAGTTTGACACTATTTTCTGTGAGGGTCTACTGTACTAGCACCCTGGTGGCTAGCACATACTTGTACATAGGTGATCCATGGCCTGCAGCAGGAGTTGGAAATGATGGTCCATGTGGGATTGTTTTCTTTTGCCGCAGTAGATTTAATTGAGGTAGAAATCATTGAATATTTGACAACGGATTAAACTGCAAATATATGTGATGGTAGTTTAAGGTGAATTATTATTGTTTGGTGGAAAGGAGGGGGTCTCTATATTTGTGGCAAAATCTTCCAGTAGAAAGAAAAGTTGATGATTTCTACACCAATTAAATAAATTCAAAGACATCACATAGAACCGGTCCATGTCACTCCACTATGCCAGTATAAGTAGTGATCCCTGCACTAGCATTCCAAATGATGGTCCATTTGCATTGCTAGCACCATTGCTTGACGGTCACGGTCTCCCAAGTGCAGGCTGGTGCCCAATGGCTTCTTTGTCCTAAGTTCATGGCCGTCATTATTTATGCTATGACATTTGAATTTGCACCATTTTGGACACTTTTGCTACTCCAAATTAGTCTTTTCGTGCAGAAAGGATAATTCACTGCAAGAATTAATGAGTTTCTTATGCTAAACGAAGACTATGATTATATAAGCATTATTCTGGGTGAAGAGGATTTACTGGAAGATCGCTCCTTCCCGCAACGTTGTTGGTTTTTTAGAGCTGCAAACTCTGCAAAAAAATGATTCTGAGGAAATGTAAAAGTGAAGAAATACCAGATGTGTCAGAATGATTATTGGACTTGCAACAAGTGTCGAGAATGGAGAGAATTATACTTCACAGAAGCAATAAGAGGAACTTGTATGAACACATGTGGGAAAGGTTTTTTGAACTGTGAGGTATTTAATATGTGAAGACAATACACATGTATGCACATATGTTATGATTTGCCTGTCCAGTGCTACAAACTGTGAAGATTTCATATGTAACAATGTATATATATATATATATATATATATCAGTGAAAAAACTTTGTTAAAGGGATGTTATGGTTAAGTTACGCTACTAAAAACCTATGAAATTCAGTGAAAAAACTTTGTTAAAGGGACGTTATGGTTCCAAGTAAAACTGAAAAACCCTTGAAATTCACCAGTTATGGTAAGCTAAGCAACCATCACTCGCACCACCGCCATGCACTGCTAATCCTAACACCCAGGACATCAAAGATGACATCACAAATGTCATTAATGACATCACTGATGACATCACCTGTCTGACGCCCCCTTTTTTCCTTTCCTGACATGTCTAGGCCACATGATTTTCTTCAGTAACAGTCAGGAACTAAAAATTGTAAATGTACTATATTTGTAGACTTATCCTTCAAGTATGTTATTACAATAATTCCCTTATGGTCCAGTCATATCATATGATACATATACATAGGGGAAGACACAACCTTGAAAGACTGCAATCCTTTTTGTGCATTAAAATTATCAGTAGAGTTATCAGCACTTTCTGATAGCTTTGATGTTTTTTTATTACTGTACTTTCCCTGTATATGCTCATATTTTTATATGTTGTACTCACACTATTTTCCTTAGGGTTCAGACACATAATGTGATATATATAGATAGGGTAAGTAACAGCTTTGAAACAGAGCAATCATTTCTCTGCATAAAGGTAATCAGTTAGGTTATAAACACTTCCTGCTACTATTGCTGTTTTTTTCTTACTTAAATTCCCTTGTATATATTCATATTTGTATGTGGTGTTGTCTCTTTGTGATTTGTCTATAATAATGCAATTATGTAGTAAGTGGGTTTTATTACCTACTTATCACAAGTTTCACTGTACGCAAAACTCTAATATGAAAACAGTTATCATTTCAATATTCAACATGGCAAGCTTATGAATATTGCACCTCCATCATGTATGCTGCACACAATGCCTATGTTTCTACATGAGTACCTTAGTATACTGGATTGAAGTTAATAATAGAATGCTATTTATATCAATGCATAGCTTAATGCACTCATTAGCACTTGATATTTATTCCAATAATCTTTGACACTTTTTTAATTAACATTACACTAAGAATCCCTTGTACAGACTTTTCATGAAAGGTAAATGCACATGTGATGTAATCAGTGATGACATCAATGACATTTGTGATGTCATCTTTGATGTCCTGGGTGTTAGGCTAAGCAGTGCACGGTGGTGGAGCGAGTTATGGTTGCTTAGCTTACCCTAACTGGCGAATTTCAAGGGTTTTTCAGTTTTACTTGGAACCATAACGTCCTTTTAACAAAGTTTTTTCACTGAATTTCATAGGTTTTTAGTAGCGCAACTTAACCATAACGTCCCTTTAACTACATATTTTCACTGAATTTCATAGATTATTAATAGCGCAACTTAACTATAACATCCCTTTATCAAAGTTTTTTCACTGAATTTCATTGGTTTCTATTAGTGGAACTTTACCATAAAGTCTCTTTAACAAAGCTTTTTCATTGATTTTCATAGGTTTTTATTAATGCAACTTAACCATAACGTCCCTTTAACAAAGTTTTTTCATTGAATTTCATAGTTATTCATTAGTGCAACTTAACCATAACGTCCCTTTAACACTTTTTTTAATTGAATTTCATAGTTTTTTATACGTGCAAAGTAACCATAAATCCTTTTCAATGGACGAAGACCACTAGCATCCTAGGTTCTCAAAGTGGGAACCCGGGGTGGTAAAAAAAGATTTTTCTTCCCAAACCGGAACGCTTGCGGCGTCCTGGTGTAGGAAGGAAACTCTTTTACCAAGATGCACACCATGGAAAGGGAAGGCGGGGGTGTATAAAGAGAACACAACAGGGCATGGGTAGGGAGGTCCAGAAGGGAGACACGGGGCATGAGAGGGGGGTGGGGGTAACAGGAGAGAGACACGGGCCATGAGCGGGGGTGGGGGAACATGAGGGAGACAGGGGGCATGAGAGGGGGGTGGGGGTAACAGAAGAGAGACACAGGGCATGAGCGGGGTGTGGGGGACAACAGGAGGGAGACATGGGGCATGACCGGGTGGTGTGGGCAACAGGAGAGAGACACGGGGCATGAGAGAGGGGTGGGGGTAACAGGAGAGAGACACGAGGCATGAGCGGGGGTGGGGGCAACATGAGAGAGACACGGGCATGAGCGGGGGGTGGGGGGCAACAGCAGGGAGACACGGGACATGAGTGGGGGGTGGGGGGAACACGAGGAGACACGGGGCATGAGAGGGGGGTGGGGGGTAACAGGAGAGAGACACGGGGCATGAGAGGGGGATGGGGGCAACAGGAGGGAGACATGGGGCATGAGCGGGGGGTGGGAGGCAACAGCAGGGAAACATGGGGCATGAGCGGGGGGTGGGAGGCAACAGCAGGAAGACACGGGGCATGAGTGGGGGGTGGGAGGAACACGAGGGAGACACGGGGCATGAGAGGGGTTGGGGGTAACAGAAGAGAGACACGGGGCATGAGCAGGGGTGGGGGGCAACAGGAGGGAGACACGGGGCATGACCAGGGGGTGGGGGGCAACAGGAGGGAGACACGGGACATGACCAGGGGGTGGAGGGCAACAGGAGAGAGACATGGGGGCATGACCGGGGGTGGGGGGCACCAGGAGAGAGACACGGGGCATGAGAGAGGGTGGGGGTAACAGGAGAGAGACACGGGCATGAGCGGGGGTGGGTGGCAACATGAGAGAGACACGGGCATGAGCGGGGGGTGGGTGGCAACAGCAGGGAGACACGGGGTATGAGTGGGGGGTGGGGGGAACACGAGGGAGACACGGGCCATGAGAGGGTGGTGGGGGTAACAGGAGAGAGACACAGGGCATGAGCGGGGGGTGGGGGGCAACAGCAGGGAGACACAGGATGACCAGGGGTGGGGGGAAACAAAAGGGAGACACGGGGCATTAGCGGGGGGTGGAGGGCAACAGGAGAGAGAGACACAGGGCATGAGAGGGGGGTGGGGGGTAACAGGAGAGAGACACGGGGCATGAGAGGGGAGAGGGGGGTAACAGGAGAGAGACACGGGGCATGAGCGGGGGGTTTGGGGAAACAGCAGGGAGACACGGGGCATGATCAGGGGGTGGGGGGCAACAGGAGAGAGACACGGGGCATTAGAGGGGGTGGGGGGTAACAGGAGAGAGACACAGGGCATGAGAGGGGGTGGGGGGTAACAGGAGAGAGACACAGGGCATGAGCGGAGGGTGTGGGGCAACAGCAGGGAGACACGGGGCATGAGCAGGGGGAGGAGGCACCAGCAGGGAGACACGGGGCATGAGCGGGCGGTGGGGGGAACACGAGGAGACACGGGGCATGAGAGGGAGATGGGGGGTAACAAGAGAGACAAGAGGCATAAGCAGGGGGTGGGGTCCAACAGGGGGGAGGCACGGGGCATCAGCGGGAGGTGGGGGGAACGGGGAAGACACGAGGCATGAGCGTGGGGTGGGGAGAACAGGAGAGAGACACAGGGCATGAGTGGGGGGGCAACAGCAGGGAGACACGGGGCATGACCGGGGGTGGGGGGTAACAGGAGAGAGACACAGGGCATGAACAGGGGGTGGGAGGCAGCAGGAGGGAGACACGGGGCATGAGAGGGGGTGGGGGTAACAGGAGAGAGACACGAGGCATGAGCGGGGGTGGGGGGCAACAGCAGGGAGACACGGGGCATGAGCGGGGGTGGGGGGAACAGGGGAGACACGAGGCATGAGCTGGGGGTGGGGGGAACAGGAGAGAGACACAGGGCATGAGCGGGGTGTGGGGGCAACAGCAGGGAGACACGGGGGACACGGGGCATGAGCGGGGGGTGAGGGGCAACAGCATGGAGACATGGGGCATGACTGGGGGGTGGGGGGCAACAGGAGAGAGACACAGGGCATGAGAGGGGGGTGGGGGGCAACAGCAGGGAAACACGGGGCATGAGCGGGGGGTGGGGGAGACACGGGGCATGATAGGGGGTGAGGGGTAACAGGAGAGAGACACGGGGCATGAGCGGAGGGTGGGGGGCAACAGCAGGGAGACACGGGGCATGAGCGGGGGTGGGGGGCAACAGCAGGGAGCCACGGGGCATGACCGGGGGGTGGGGGGCAACAGGGGAGAGACACGGGGCATGAGCGGGGGTGGGGGGCAACAGCAGGGAGACACGGGCATGAGTGGGGGGTGGGGGGAGAAAAGGGGCATGATAGGGGGTGGGGGGTAACAGGAGAGAGACACGGGGCATGAGCGGGGGTGGGGGGCAACAGCAGGGAGACACGGGGCATGACCGGGGGGGTGGGGGGCAACAGGAGAGAGACACAGGGCATGAGAGGGGGTGGGGTAACAGGAGAGAGACACGGGGCATGAGAGGGGGGTGGGGGGCAACAGCAGGGAGACACGGGGCATGAGCGGGGGGTGGGGGGAGACACGGGACATGATAGGGGTGGGGGTAACAGGAGAGAGACAGGGGGCATGAGCGGGGGGTGGGGGCAACAGCAGGGAGACACGGGGCATGAGCAGGGGGTGGGGGGCAACAGCAGGAAGACAAGGGGCATGACCAGGGGTGTGGGGGGTACCAGGAGAGAGACACGGGGCATGAGAGGGGCATGGGGGTAACAGGAGAGAGACACGGGGCATGAGTGGAGGGTGGGGGGCAACAGCAGGGAGACACGGGGCATGACCGGTGGGTGGGGGCAACAGCAGGGAGACACGGGCATGAGTGGGGGGTGGGGGGAGAAAAGGGGCATGATAGGGGGTGGGGGGTAACAGGAGAGAGGCACGGGGCATGAGCGGGGGTGGGGGGCAACAGCAGGGAGACACGGGGCATGACCGGGGGTGGGGGGCAACAGGAGAGAGACACAGGGCATGAGAGGGGGTGGGGGTAACAGGAGAGAGACACGGGGCATGAGAGGGGGGTGGGGGGCAACAGCAGGGAGACACAGGGCATGAGCGGGGGGTGGGGGGAGACACGGGACATGATAGGGGGTGGGGGTAACAGGAGAGAGACAGGGGGCATGAGCGGGGGGTGGGGGCAACAGCAGGGAGACATGGGGCATGAGCAGGTGGTGGGGGGCAACAGCAGGGAGACACGGGGCATGACCGGGGGGTGGGGGGCACCAGGGGAGAGACACGGGGCATGAGCGGGGGTGGGGGGCAACAGCAGGGAGACAAGGGGCATAACCAGGGGTGTGGGGGGCAACAACAGGGAGACACTGGGCATGA